>NC_073237.2:102357500-107357500 GCF_029281585.2 Gorilla gorilla gorilla | reverse complement strand
AGCTTGTTAAAAGCTTTTAGTAGTTCAACCAAAACAATGCAAATATTTCTTAATAGGGTTGTGCTATTGTCAGTGTCTATTTCTTTTTATGTTTCATTAAAATGTGTATAAATACTCATGAATATTATTCCTTCATTTTGTAATAGATCTTTTGTTAATATGAATTTTCTTCTTAGGCCCAATTCATGTTGTTTGCATTTAGTTCAAATTTATCTGATATTAATATTACTCTTACTTTATTTTTTCATATTAGCTTGTATCTTTGCTCATAGTCTTATTTTAGCCATTTTAATACATTTCTTGCTTCAAAATTTTTTCATAGAAATGGAGCTTTGTTTTCTGATACATCAGAAGGATTTTTCAATTTCCTAAGGAAGGTGATTCAATTTACATTTCTTATGGTAGATTTATTTATTTATTTATTTATTTGCTTCTGAGATTTTCTATGTTTTCCTGTTTGGCCATTTTCCTCTCTCTATTTTCTATCTTTTGCTGTATGGACTATGTTTGTTTGCTTTTACCTTTGTAACATTTTGGAATTTTAGTATGTGCTTTGAAAATTTTTAAAAGTATCCCTTAAACCTATTTCTTTGATTACCAGAGAGTTGGATATGCAACAGGATGTTCCCCTGCCGTTATTTTACTTCTTTTCTACCTCTCATTAGCTGTTTGCATAAAAATCAAATGGAGATATTAATCCATTTTTTTTCCAGAAAGAATATATGGATAGTACATCTTCTAAGCCTTTGTATCTCTTGAAGTATGAAGTTCTTGCCTCCATTTCTGACAGGCAATTTGGCTGGAATTATTTGAATATAATCCCTGTTTGATTATCTGCTGGCATTTTAGTGGGAGGTGAGTATATATAAAGTATCAGATAAGGCCAGGCACTTTGGGAGGCCTAGGCATGAGGATCAGTGAGCTCAGGAGTTGTAGCTTGTTGTCCCAGCTCCACGGGAGGCTGAGGTGGGAGGATCACTTGAACTCAGCAGTTCAAGATTGCAGTCAGCCATGATTGCACTACTGTACTCCAGCATTGGCAACAGAGTGAGACCCTGATACAGTTTGGCTGTGTCCTCAGCTAAGTCTCATCCTGAATTGTAGCTCCCATAATCCCCATGTGTCATGGGAGGGACTTGGTGGGAGGTAATTGAATCATGGGGGCAGGTTTTTTCTCCTGTGCTGTTCTCTTGTAATAGTGAATAAGTCCATGAGGTCTGATGGTTTTATAAAGGGCAGGTCCCCTACACACACAATTTTGCCTGCTGCCATGTAGGATATGTCTTTGCTCCTCCTTCACCTTCTGCCAGGATTGTGAGGCTTCCCCAGCCATGTGGAAATGTGAGCCCATTAAACCTCTTTTTCTGTATAAATTACTCAGTCTTGGGTATTTCTTCATAGCAGTATGAAAATGGACTAATACAGAAATTGGTATTAGGAGTGGGCTGCTGCTGTAAAGATACCTGAAAATGTGGAAGCAACTTTGGAACTGGGTAACAGACAGAGGTTAGAACAGTTTGGAGTACTGAGAAGAAGACAGGAAAATCTGGGAAAGTTTGGAACTTCCTAGAGACTTGGAGGGCTCAGAAAGCAGGAAGATGTGGGGAAGTTTGGAACTTCCTAGAGACTTGTTGAATGGCTTTGACCAAAATGCTGATAGTGACATGGACAATAAAGTCCAGGCTGTGGTGGTCTTAGATGGACAAGAGGAACTTTCTGGGAACTGGAATAAAGGTCTCTCTTGCTATGCAAAGAGAGTGGTGGCATTTTGCCCCTGCCCTAGAGATCTGTGGAACTTTGAACTTGAGAGACATGATTTAGGGTATCTGGCAGAAGAAATTTCTAAGTGGCAAAGTGTTCAAGAGGAAGCAGAACATAAAAGTTTGAAAAATTTGTAGGCTGATGATACAGTAGAAAAGAGAAACCCATTTTCTGAGGACAAATTCAAGCCAGCTGCAGAAATTTGCATAAGTTACAAGGAGCCAAATGTTAAACACCAAGACAATCGGGAAAATATCTCCAGGGCACGTCAGAGACATTTGTGGCAGCTGCTTCTGTCACAGGCCTGGAGGCCTAGGGGGAAAAATGGTTTCCTGGGCTCAGTCCAGGGCCCCCCTGCTGTGTGCAGCTTCGGGACTTGGTGCCCAGCATCCCAGCCACTCCAGCTGTGGCTAAAAAGGGCCAAGGTACAGTTCGGGCTGTGGCTTCAGAGGGTGCAAGCCCCAAGCCTTGGCAGCTTCCATGTCGTATTGAGCCTGTGGGTGCACAGAAGTCAAGAATCGAGGTTTGGGAACCTCTGCCTAGATTTCAGAGGATGTATGGAAACACCTGGATGTCCAGGTAGAGGTGTGCTGCAGGAGGGGAGCCCTCATGGAGAACCTCTGCTAGGGAAGTGTAGAAGGGAAATGTGGGGTGGGAGCTCCCACACAGAGTCCCCACTGGGGCACTGCCTAGTGGAGCTGTGAGAAGAGGGTTACTGTCTCCAGATCCCAGAATGGTAAAGCCACTGACAACTTGCACCCAGTGCCTGGAAAAGCCACAGACACTCAATGCCAGCCTGTGAAAGCAGCCAGGACTGGGGCTGTACCCTGTAAAGCCACAGGGGTGGAAATGCTCAAGACCATGAGAACCCACCTCTTTCATCAGCGTGACCTGGATGTGAGACATGGAGTCAAAGAAGATTATTTTGGAGCTTTAAGATTTGACTGCCCTGCTAGATTTCAGACTTGCATGGGGCCTTTAGCCCCTTTGTTTTGGCCAATTTCTCCCATTTGGAATGGGTGTATTTACTCAGTGCCTGTGCCCCCATTATATCTAGGAAGTAACTAACTTGCTTTTGATTTTACAGGCTGATAGGAAAAAGGGACTTTTGAGATAATGCTAAAATGAATTAAGATTTTGGGGGAACTGTTGAGAAGGCATGATTGGTTTTGAAATGTGAGGACATGAGATTCAGGAGGAGGCAGGGGCAGAATTATATGTTTTGGCTGTGTCCCCACCCAAATCTCATCTTGAATTGTAGCTCCCATAATCCTCACATGTTGTGGGAGGGACCCAGTGGGAGGTAATTGAACCATGGGGGGAGGTTTTTCCCATGCTGTTTTCATGATAGTGACTAAGTCTCACGAGATCTGATGGTTTTATAAAGGGCAGTTCCCCAGCATATGCTCTCTTGCCTGCCACCATGTAAGATGTGCCTTTGCTCCTCCTTCACCTTCTGCCATGATTGTGAGGCCTCCCCAGCCATGTGGAACTGTGAGTCCATTAAACCTCTTTTTCTTTGTAAATTACCCAGTCTCAAGTGTTTTTTCACAGCAGTATGAAAACGGACTAATACAGACCTTGTCTCAAAAAAAAAGTAGCAGATAAAAATGGCTACAAGGAATCTAAAACGTGGTAATTAAAATTCACATTTGAGGAGAAAATTCAGACTGTGGGAAATCTCATCAATAAAGTAGAATACAAAATGGATATGTTCTTGTAAAATGCTGAAGAAAAGGTTAATGATTAAAGAGAAAATGATAGCTGTAGAAGAGACTCACAGACTCTTCTGGTTTTATTGTAAACCAGTTATCCTACAGAAGAGACCAGAACAAGTAAAAAAATCGAAACAATTAAAGCTGCAAGGTAGGAAAATATTCCTGAGCAAAATTAATGAAAAGAAATCCATAATTATATCTTGGAAACATTTTTAATTGTAGGGTTGAAGACAAAAATGCGTATTTCTAGGCAAATAAAACAGATCATTTAAATTAGAAGACACTTATTTGATTTAGTTTGTGATTAATTTTTGTCTTTTTTTTTCTTTGTCTTCATAGTCTTTTTAGTAAGAAGTAGACAAGCTAAATGGGAAACTGCTAGCCAGATGTCATTATAATATAAAATCATTTTACAGAAATACTTTAGAAAAGCTAGGATAAAGTTTAGTTATTGTGAACTATGTTAACTGTCCAATATATAGCTATTACTCCTTGCAGTTGGAGGTTACTGACCAACAAATGACACTGGTGCCCTTTTGCTGTCTAAGTCTGTCCTGTGGCATGTATTTGTTTTATTACAGAGATTTCAATTCAAATTAGAAGTTTATGGCACTACATTCCAATTGAATGAGATGCATACTCCATTTACAACATAGAACAATCAGCTATGAACAAGAATGGGTGGGTGGGGAAGCATTTTCTTCCATAATTTTTACATAATTTCTTAAATTCTTATTTGCCCTTGAATACACTGGCCTGAATTGGTGTCATTCATATTGGCCCTCTGAAGTCAAATTGTTGCCACAAGGATTTTGTATGCAGCTTGGCATACTAGTCATAGATGATTAGTTTTAAAATCTTGGTCTTTACAGGGTCTAGATACTGAGTGTCTCATGGAGTAGTCATGTTCTCCAGGAATTTGAAATGTTTTTCACTGGATAGAGACTGTTGACCAGCAGAGTCTGGTTTGCAATGATTCAGCTGAAGTAGTTGCTCTCTATCATCAGGGACTCAGAGGAGACAACCTGTGCTATGATTTTACTGTGTTCTCCATGGTTCGTGTGTTGGAAACTTGATTCCCAATGTGGTATTGCTGGGAAATGGGGCCTAATAGGAGGTGTTTGGGTCATGGGAGTACCACCTCATGAATGGATTAGTGTCTTTCTCTTGGGAGTGGGTTCATTATCAAGGGAGTGAGTTCCTTATAAAAGAACAAATTCAGCCATCTCCTTCTTTCACCCTATTTTGCCCTTCCATCTTCCACCATGGGATGATGGAGAGCAAAGGCCCTCATCAGACAACAGCCCCTCAATTTTGGACTTCCTTGCCGCCAGAACTGTCAGCCAAATAAATTTATGTTCATTGTAAATTACCCATCTGTAGTCTTCCGTTACAGCAGCACAAAATGGACTAAGATAAACCCCTTCTAGCAAAAACAAGCAAATAAACAAAAGGCCATCTCAGCCTTCTGGACCACTTAATCTCTGTGTGCATTTTAACTAACAAGTCATTGAGGGGCATGGAGAGCATAATGTTAGTAGGTGGAGATTCACGTATCATCTCTTCCTACAATGTTTTAATACTAGGAAATGCTTTGAAGTGTCAAACAGTATAATATAACCTAGGGTGACAGGAATCCCTTGCAAACCCTGCTGGGATGCTGCCCTAGGAAAGGAATTATGGCTCAAAGCTACTAAGTTATTGAATGTATTCTATCCTCAGAGCACTTGGGTATAAATCTTCTCCCAAATAGCTGTGTGTACTGATTGACTTCCTTTTTGACTTCTGTTTCCTCATCTCTAAAACAAAATGGCTGAGCTTGGTTGTTATAAGGAGTAATGCTAAGGGGCAAAACATATACAGTCACAGTCATATTGTGAGGGGATTGGTTCCAGGAATGCTGCAGATTCCAAAATCTATGGATGCTCAAGTCCTTGATATAAAATGGCATAGTATTTGCATATAACCTCTGTACATCCTCTTGTGTACTTTATTATTTATTTATTTTATTTTTTGAGACAGAGGCTTGCTCTATCACCCAGGCTGGAGTGCAGTGGTGTGAACTCGGCTCCCTGCAAACTTTGCCTCCTGGGTTCAAATGATTCTCGTGCCTCAGCCTCCTGAACAGCTGAGACTACAGCTGTGTGCCACCACACCCAGCAAAATTTTTGTATTTTTAGTAGATACGTGGTTTCACCATGTTGGCCAGCCTGGTATTGAACTCCTCCTGACCTCAGGTGATCCTCCCGCCTCTGCCTCCCAAAGTGCTGGGATTATAGGCCTGAGCCACGGTACCTGGCCCCTCTTGTGTGCCTTAAATGATCCCTAGATTACTTGTAATACCTAATAAAATGTAAACACTATGTTAATAGTTGTTATACTATGTCGTTTTTTATTTGTATTATTTTTGTTGTTGCACTATTATTTATTTTTTAAAAAAATCTTTTCTGTATATGGTCAGTTGAGTCCACAGATTCAAAATCTGTGACTATGGAGAGCCAATTGTGCACTATTTAGTTATAACAAATGCTCAATAAATGTTACTAGAGCTCCCTCCTTGATTCAATCTCAAGAGAAATAGAATGTGGATCCTTCTAGGTATTTCTGGGAGCAGTTAGAAAATTGCTTTCTATGAGGCCGGGTGCGGTGGCTCACACCTGTAATCCCAGCACTTTGGGAGGCCAAGGTGGGTGGATCATGAGATCAGGAGATTGAGACTATCCTGGCTAACATGATGAAACCCTGTCTCTGCTAAAAATACAAAAAATTAGCCGGGTGTGGTAGCACATGCCTGTAGTCCCAGCTACTCGGGAGGCTGAGGAAGAATCACTTGAACCCAGGAGGTGGAGGTTACAGTGAGCCAAGGTTGCACCACTACACTCTAGCCTGGGTGACAGAGTAAGACTCCATTTCCAAAAAAAAAAAAAAAAAATTGCTTTTTATGAATTAGACTTGATTTTTTTTTTTCTAAAAATGAATGTGGCTGTTTCAGTTCAACAGTTAACAGTTGGGCAATCTGAAGAAGAAAGATCTATGCCTGTAACTTACATTGTTGGGGTGACCTTGAATGGGGGAAGAATCCTTTGTATTGATCAGAATTAGGTCCAGAGAGGCAATATTTTTATAGAATAATGAAAAAGTACAGATTTAAGAATGAAATTAAACCTAGCTTTGGGGTTCTCCCACTTGCTAGCTGTGTAACCTTAAATAACTTCTGTTTGAGCTTTAATAAGAGATATCACTTGGGAAAGCAATGATTAATTTTCCTTTTTTTCCTCACCTCTGAGTTACATTGACTACCACAGTTCCATTGATTTCCTGTTGTTTTTCCTTCATAAAATGAATAATAATTAAAGGAAAGTTTTCTCCAATTACCCCCTTTCAATATATAGCTTATTTCATTTTTCATCTTCTATTTGAACTCTTCTCTGTACTCAGACTCATTATTATATAATCTATTTTCACACTAGCACCTCACTGCTTTGATTACTGTTATAGTGTTTTGCTTATGAATATGTTTGTTGGAACTTTAAAAATGTTGATTTCAATAGATCTAGAAGTCAATGTAGAAGTGAATTTTATGTCTCTGCCTATCTGTTGATAATCATTGATGATGAATCTGTATATAATGTTGACCCTCATTCTATGTAGATTATGCAAGGGCAAGATAATCATTTTACATTCTACATGTATAATACATAATACTCCCCGTAACCTGCAACGTATATGTTACTGAATTCCTTTTTACAAATGGGGAAATTGAGGGTCAGAGTGATTCAATAGCTTGTTCTAAGTCGTATCTAAAAGGTGACGTAGCTGCCGGGTGCGGTGGCTCATGCCTGTAATCCCAGCACTTTGGGAGGCTGAGGCGGGCGGATCATGAGGTCATGAGATCGAGACCATCCTGGCTAACACGGTGAAACCCCGTCTCTACTAAAAATACAAAAAAAAAAAAAAAAAAAAATTAGCAGGGCGTGGTGGCGGGTTCCTGTAGTCCCTGCTACTCGGGTGGCTGAGGCAAGAGAATGGGGTGAACCTGGGAGGCGGAGGGTGCAGTTAGCCAAGACCGCGCCACTGCACTCCAGCCTGGGTGACAGAGCGAGACTCCGTCTTGGAAAAAAAAAAAAGTGACATAGCTAGGAATTTAAAGCTAGGTCTTTTCCCATTGTACCATGATACCTTTTGTTTTTGATCTTCATTTCTCTCATTTTTTATACTTTACAGTCCATACAAATTTAACACTGGCTTTATTCGTAAGGTTTTGGTGGCTGTTCTTGGGGCAGTTGCAAATGACCTCTACATCCTACACTAGATTTAATAGATGTTAATACCATGTCATAAGTGCTTTAGATTTTTCTTTTTATTAAAGAAATAAAATGTTACTGATACAGCTGAAGCCCATTTTTCTTTTTCCTCCTTCCCAGGAGCTAGCCAGTATCCTGAAGTTTTACCACAAAAGTATATACCTATAAATATAGTACTCTACATATGAATAATATAATCATATATCATTTCCTCATATATTTTAATTTTAAAAAGAATCAGACATCATTTTATCTGGAATTCAAGATGAACCAATAAGCAGATGTATTACTTTACAACAATCAGGGAGGAAAATCTACCAAAAGCATTATATTTAAAACAGATGCTCTGGTGTTTGAAGTGATTCAAAGAAAAACAATTTTTTTGATCATAGAATGAAAGAGGAAAAATGGTCACTTTCAAAAAAACATTTTTGTGTTACTTTATATTTTAAGAGGGAGATATGTTAAAGTATTTTCTTTGGTTAAAACTAATCAAGTATGGAAAAATTAATAGTCAAAAAGGAAATAGAATAAAAGGCAACCCAAGAAGGCTTTCATGCATTTTGCATCGTGAGGACTATAAAATGTCCTGGCATAGAGTTAAAGACTCTGTGATTAAAGAAATTGTTCATGAACAAGATTAGTGCAGAGCATTTCTCCTTTGTCTAATTAAGCTTCCTGAATCATGGAATGTAATCTGTCAAAATGGACTCCCCTGTTTCCTAAGCGATTGACAGTAACTGGATATTAGCTGTGGCCCACAGCGTCTAGGAAACTTCCAATTTATTTTCAAGTTTAGACACATAAAACCAAATATCTTTAGTCTCCTAGATAGATTCCATATTTGCCCTTATTCAACATTTTGTTGAATTTTACTATGTTTCTAATATTGTGTCATAGACATACCAAAATAAAACCAAGATGGGAAAACATAATTTAAGCTCGTTTACAATTCTTCTCTATTCTTACCTGGGCCATATGTTTACCCTGGCCTCAGCTCTATGCTAAGGCATGGCATTTCACAGTTACTTCACGGGGGTTTAGGATTCTTTTGTGGAATGCAGCTTCCAAATTATAGCCCCTGGAAGTCAGGAAAGATAAGGATGGAACTCAGGAAGTGGAAACATCCCTGGGCTATTAGCCTTCTGAAGCTTCCCAAACCCCTGTGACTGTCTCCCCAAGATGGTGCCCAGCCCTGACTTCCTCTCTTCTTTTTAGTTTGTCAGTTCTTTTGAAATGAAGTGGCAGCTATAACTACAATTCCAAGCTTTTAGGGATATTAAAATTTACAGGACTGTAAATGTTTTGATTTGTCTTTAAAAATACCTATAGAATTCATACTAGATATAACTAACTCTCTATACATAAGCCATAAAGCACTAATTTTGTTTTGTTTTATTTTCTTTTGTTTTTAAGAGATGGGGTCTCTCTCATCCCCAGGCTGGAGTGCTAGAGTGCACTGGCATGATTATAGCTCACTGCAGCCTCGACCTCCTGGGCTCAATTGATCCTCTAGCCTCAGCCTCCTAAGTAGTTGGGACTACAGGCGTGTACCACCACATTTGGCTTTTTTTTTTTTTTTTTTGGTATTTTTTTTGTAGAGACAAGGTTTTGCTATGTTGCCCAGGCTGGTCTCAAACTCCCGGGCTCAAGTGACCCTCCCGCCTTGGCCTCCCAAAGTGCTGGGATTGCAGGTGTGAGCCACTGCACCTGGCCATGAAGTGCTAATTTTCAAATACCTGATTGTGTTTGAAACATTTTAAAGCAATCTTATAACCATTTCAGAATACCTAAGCATAAAGGAAAGTAAATTAATAGCTAAATTCTTAGTAGTTAATGTTTGAAATTATTGATGATAAAATATGACTTTAGGAATAGTTTCTAAAATGATTGCTTTAAAAAAAATTGTATTAAACAACAGAAGAATCATTTTTTAAAGCTTCTCCCTGTCCAATAACCCAAGTTTTGAAATCAAACATGAAAACTGAAAATATATTAGAAAAAGAATTACTGATTTTCAAGCTCCATGAAAGACAGAGAAAAACATCAGAAGAAAAAAATTGTCAACACAGTTGTAAAAACTCAAATTTTATATGTAATTTGTCTTTTTATACTGAATATTAATTAATCCCTAAAAGAATATTTGCATATTAGATGGATACAAATAGGTGTCCTCTACACAGATGAAATTTCCAGGGTCTCTCTCCAAAAATCATCTCCTTCATTGGTCTATCATTACCCAAACCACTGTCCCCAGCGCTATTAAACTTCCTGCCTGAAATTATCATCATTTAAAACCTCCTTGGTGAATTAGTCATTTGATGAGAGTACATTAAATTTAAAATACCTCATATTCTACTGAACTGTTAGTATTTTTAAAAATTTCACTGTAATCTCATGGTGATCTCTTGCCTCTCATTCTTAAAATCCCAATTTGAGGTTCTATATTTTCCAAAACAAGATTTTAATTGGGTATTACTTCATTTAAAAATAATTATACTAAACCTAGTACATCTTAACATGAATAACATTTTAATTTAAAATAACTATATTTTCCAAGACAAAAGAATTTGGAAAGAAGAAATGCATTGTGTTATGTTTTTGCAAATGTAATATCTGGCTTTATAGACAGCTAGATTCCCACATCTACTTATGTATTCAATCTGCTGTGATACATTGTTTAGGCTGAGATTTATAAAAGTAGTTGGAAAAGTGAGAGTGTTTTGTAGCCATTTCAGAAAATTTTAGATATTCTTCTTTGACACTATACCAAATGACATGTGATAGTTTCTTAAAGGTTAGTCGCAAGGTGAAATCTGAAACTGTATCAAGGAGCTTTTATACTCAATTATGTGAACAACCTACTGGTCTATTTTGTACTTTGAATGGACCTTTTATCCATTCATGATGTTAGAGTATTGATTCACTGAGTTATGTAGATCTTTCAAATGTTGACACATTTTATTATGTAACATTGAAACATCAAAAAGATTTATATCAACACCAATCTCAGAAAAACAATTTAAGGAACTTAAAGGTAGAAATGTCTTTAAGTACAGTGGTACAGGTACAATTTTTCCAAAGTTGTGATTTTTGCTTGAAAGCTCAAATATTGTAATTGGCAATAAACACTGTCAGTTGTTTTTCTTGAGGTGATAGTCTTGCTTTTTCAATTTTCAAGAAAGATGCCTGTCAAACAACCAAATCTGGATAAGAATATTTGTCTTTCAGTTGTTCTTTCAAGTTAAAAAAAATCATGTTCCATGAAAAAAAAAAGCTAGTTCAGCTCACTACTCAAAATTACACAAGTGTTTTTCTTCAATGAATATGTTACTTTGGTATGCTTTTTAACACATGCTGCCAAGTTCATTATACAGAATATTAAAAAGTAATAAGATTTAATAAAATTAATACTTTTTGCTGCTTCATCAAGGACATCTGAAAGTGAAACTGGCTTTCCCCTTGTGAATATGTGGCAGTAAAGAATACAATGACTGCTAGTCTGTTAGTACATTTTGGTGTCCTGCCTTGATTTATGCCAGCAGTTTCGCCCAATATTGCTTTTGTACTATTAGTTCAAAAGTCAATGCAGTGAAAAAGGCATGATATCTTAGTATTCTTGTGAAAATCATTTTTTACCTATGGACCTTCTGAAAAATCAGGTCTCAGGGATTCTAATTGGTATATAGACCATGCAATGGATTCTCATCAACTCTGCCTCAATTAAGGTATTGGGGAAAGTAAAGGTCTTCACTTCTCCACTTCACTTCTTGAAAATTTCTCTAGTACTGATACGGAGCTGCAGCAAGCTGATAAGTTCAACGCCATGACAGGGGCTGCCCACAGAACCTGGAGTTACAACCTGCTGTTCTGGATATTCTTTATTCCTAGATAAGCTAAATTATCAGGAATAGGAAAATGAGATCCTTATAAAACCCTTCTTTCAGGTGCTAGGAGGATGGGAGGAGGAACAGCAGGAGGCATGGACTGATGTTTTGCCAAGTTCCTGCAGCCACAGGCTTCCTGGGAAGTATAATGGGCTTCTTGATCCAACACTTCTGAAAACCTGGATACCAAGGGTTGCCAGAGGTTACTTTGCCTTGGAACTCTTCCACCCCAAAATTTGTAGCTTCTTCAGCCCCATTTACAGTTTTCAAACCCATATCTTTCTAGTCCTATGAAACCACCCTTACTCCATCCTACCTCTGCCCAAGGTATTAAAGGGAGCTAAATGCGGGACGGGCTCCCTATACCATCATAGTCAGCTCTAACAGCCACAGAAATGGCTAGCAGAGTCCCTTCCAGACTTCCGTTGGCCTTACTTGGAGAACAATGCAATTATGCTCATAGATGAAACTTGCTTCCAAATAAAGAACATCCTAGAGAAATGGGACAGGCTGCATCTGAGCATGATATAATTCATGGTATAATTCTGGTGGCATTTTGGCTTTTCCCTGTTGCTGGCTTAAGATTCACCTTTCTTGAGTCTGCTAAGTTCGTTATCATTCATCTTTCTGTGATTTTAGTTTCCCCAAATTTGTTGTTGTTATTTTGCTCTGGGATGGGTTGGCTCTGGGATGATGACAATAGAGCTTTCTTTTTCCCCAGCGTCATGATGCCCTACTGTAGCCATGGTCTATACATGGAAAATTTGTCAGAATCACTACATGAGGACTGAGGGCTGCTTTACATGGTTGTAAAGTTTGTCCATTTGACAAAAGGTGTCTGGCCCAGGGAATGAACGGTGGTTAGCATTCAGCCCTGCTCTGCTCACTAAGCCATGCCCCCACGGTCTGGGTCTGTGCAGAGGGAGCATCTTTTTTATTGTCTCTACAGAGGGAGTACCTTTTACAAAGGGACTACATTTTTCTAGCTCATACAACAATGCTACTGTAGAAGGCAGCAGCTGCCCTATCAGGACTGGCCTTGGCCCATCCTGGGACCTGTGAGTGATATTTTCCTTCAAGGACTGCCAATGTGTGTCCTACTTAGCAGGATTACGTTTAAGGCCTTCCACTTGTCTATTTACTTCTTGCCAAACAGACACCTGCACAGGGCCCTGGAAAAGTGGGCCAAGAGCTGTAATTCCTCCCTGTTGGCTAACTGAACTATTTCCTCCCACCAAGTTCCAGCAACTAAGTTATCTCACCTTCCTGTAACCACATCAAACATTTATCCCGTTCCGTGCAGCAAACCATCATGGCACATGTATACCTACGTAACAAAACTGCACGTTCTGCACATGTACCCCAGAACTTAAAGTATAATAAAAGAAGAAGAAAGAAATGGCAAGAATGAGCCGGGCGAGGTGGCTCACACCTGTAATCCCAGCACTTTGGGAGGCTGAGGTAGGTGGATCACCTAGGTCAGGAGTTCGAGATCAGCCTGGCCAACATGGTGAAACCCTGTCTCTACTAAAAACACAAAAATTAGCTGGGCATGATGGCGGGAGCCTATAATCCCAGCTACTCGGGAGGCTGAGGCAGGAGAATCGCTTGAACCTTGGAAGCAGAGGTTGCAGTCAGCCGAGATCGTGCCATTGCACTCCAGCCTGGACAACAAGAGTGAAACTCCATCTCAAAAAGACAAAAAACAAAAACGCATACCCTGTCCCTCAGCAAAAAAAAAAAAAAAAAATTTATTCTGTGAGAATCTAGGGAAGAGGATCTGATAAGCCAGAGACCAATACACAGCTGGCAAGCACCAGGTTCTCACTGGAGAAGATCACGTAAGTGAGGACATAAATATGATTTTGCTCTCACCACAACCACCACAACCAGATGATGCAGGCTATGACAAAGTTGTGCACAGTCCTGGCAAGGAGAACTGCTGCTGCTCAGTTCCTGTTGGGCAATCCATGATCCAGAGCAGCAGCTCACAACCAGAATCTGATATTTCTTTCCTCTGCACCTTCAGGTCAAAGGGTGCTGCTAGCTTCCTTTGGGTTCCTTTCATCGTGGTCTGTGTACATAGTTCCTTCATTAAAAAGTCTCCAGAAATTCCATCTAAGAGTATGGTTGGTTTCCTGTCAGGCCCTTGGCTGGTACATCATTATGAAATTACAAAACCCTGGAGACAAACAGAAAAATCCTATAAGCTTGGAGGTAGAGGTAGATGGTGGGGAGATGTTAGCAGAGAACGATTTTGGATTTCTCAACAGCAAGAGAGGAGACTAGAAATCTATGGATCTTTTTTTTAAATACTAAAAAAAAAAAATGTTCCACCTAGAATTCTATTCCCAGTCAGAATATTGTTAGTATGCAATGGACTGAAGATGTTTTCAGACATTTGGAGTCTCTAGGAATTTACCATCCAAACATCCTTTGTCAGGAAGCTATGGGAGGAGATGTTCCACCACAATGAGAGAGTAAACAAATAAAACAGAAGACAAGTGACCCATGAAACAGGAGATCCCCCGGAAGGCAGAGGTGAAGGGGATCCTCAGGGTGAGGCCAAGGAAGATCCCAGGGTGGCAGCCGCTTAGCAGGTGTAGGGAGCCACTGAACCAGTGAAGACAGGTCAGCAAGCTCCAGGAGACAGCTCCAAAAGAAGGAATTATTAGGGTGAAAGAATATATTGAAAGGAGATTTAGGCGATGGAGAAGAACTTGGTACATTTGTGATGAATGTATAGAAAACAAAGCAAATAAAAATGTAATTAGTAATATCATAGAAAGCAAAAGTGCTGGCCCAACTGGGTTCAATGTAAATATTGACTATTGAGCTAAACAAAATTAATATCTAAACATGCCAGGAATATCAGGGGATAGGATATGTGTGTGCATGTATATGTGTATGTGCATATATGTGAGTATATATGTGTATGTATATACATGTATATGAATGTGTTTTTATGTGTATGTGTGAGTGAGCACATATATGCATGTGTGTATGGGTATGTGTGAGTGTACATGGGAATGTGTGTGTGCATACATGCATGTATGTGTTTGGGGATGGTGGAAGTGGGGAAGAGGTAAAGAAGTAGTCTACGCAGAGGAGCAAGCCAGCCAATACATAATGTCTAAAACTGACAAATCAAGAAATATCGCTATAAACATGCTACTGAGATATATGGAAATAAATAAAATAATTCACTGAAATAAGTAGTTGTCTTTGGGTAGCAAGAAATGGGAGAGAGCTATGGTACAAAAGATTGTCGTTTTGTTTTTTGTTTTGTAATTTACTTTTCTTTTTGTCACAAGCCTTATTAACTTTAAGTTATGTGCAGGTATAATTTTGAAAAATGTAAAGACTACATTTAATATGTGTTAAGATAACATATTTAAAGTGAGCATATTAATACAAAGGAAATAATTTTGAGTTTGTAAGAGAGAAGCAGGATACAAATTGTATATCCAGTGTAAGTTCACCCACTAAAACAACAAAAAAACCCAACAAATCTAACCTAAATATGGGAAGAAAGATGTGAGAGTAATGAGATTGATGTGATTATTTTTTCTTTTCTATAATTTGCCTTAATAACAAATCTTTCATGGGACAAAAACCAACAAAAAACATTGCTGAGCAACTCTGAAACAAGAAAGCTGGCAGAAAACTTTGCTCCCCATGATACCCTGGGCTGGCTCAACGGCTGTTGCCAGGTGTCACGTTCAGCACCCACAAAGCTTTGATCTCTGAACTGTATCAAAGGATAACAACAAACCCATTTCACAGCCAGGCACAGTGACTCACACCTGTAATTCCTTCACTTTGGGAGGCCGAGAAGGGTAGATCATTTGTGCTCAGGACTTTGAGACCAGCCTGGGCAACATGGGGAAAACCCGACTCTACGAGAAATACAAAAATTAGCCGGGCCTGGTACACACCTGAAGTCCCAACTACTCAGGAGGCTGAGGTGGGAGAATCGCTTGAGCCTGGGAGGTTGAAGCTGTAGTGAGCTGTGATCACGCCATTGCACTCCAGCCTGGGTGACAGAGTGATACTCTGTCTCAAAAACAAAAACAAAAAAACAACTGTTTCAGGTGTAGCAGGTTGAATTGTGTTCCCCCAGAAGATACATCCGAGTCTTAACCCCAGGTACCTGTGGATATAACTTTATTTGGAAATAGAGACTTTGCAGGTATAATTAAGGATCTTAAGATGAGATCATCTTGGTTTAGGGCGGGTCCTAAGTCCAATGGCTGGTGTCCTTATTATAAGGAAAAAAGAAAGGGAAATTTGAGGTACACAGACACAGAAGAAACGCAGGGAATGAGTCCAGGTGAAGCTGGAGGCAGAGATTGGAGCTTTGCAGCCACAAGCCAAGGAACACCAGGAGCCACCAGGCAGCTGGAAGCGGCAAGGAAGGATTCTTCACTAGAACTTTTGGAAGGAGCAAGGCCAACACTTTGATTTCAGATTTCTGGGCCCAGGTCTGTGGGAGAATTAATTTCTGTTGTTTTCACCATCGAAAATGTGTGGTTCTTTGTTACAGTGGTCCTAGGAAAACTAACACAGCAGGCTTATGCTGATGGAGCAGATGCAAGCCTGCGAGCCAGCACGGATTTCCCAGGAACCTTGCTGTTTGCTAGGCCACGTGCTGGCCTCACAGCTGGTGATGAGAAGGCGAAGACAGAGTCAGCTTGACCAAGGCACTGTGGGCTCTGTGAAAGCCTTTGGCTTCATCTTATGCACCAGAACAGGCCACTGAAGGGCTGTTAAGGTGAGTTCTGTGCTTTAGAAAAAGAACTTGAGAGCATGGGGGTAGTAGGAAGAATGGGTTGTAATGGGGGAACTGGAGAAACATCAGTTAGGACAGAGTTTCAACTGGGAAGTGTTTAGCCCCCGTACTGAATACCTTAAAATCTTGGCCAGAACCCTGTGATGTCTGAAGAAGAAAATCCAACATGTCTATTGCTTTCGTGATATAAATTATAAGAAAGGGAAGCAAGAGAAAATCTTTGTTGGTAGAATTATGCAAAAGAGAGCATGGTAAAACATGGCAGAGTGATGGATTTTAAAATGTTAATAACAAGGCACCTTGGCTGGCACAGTGGCTGATGTCTATAATCCCAGAACTTTGGGAGGCTGATGCTGGTGGATTGCTTGAGCCCAGGAGTTTTAGACCAGCCTAGGTAACATAGGGAAACCCAATCTCTACTAAATAAATAAGTAAATAAATAAAATTAGCCGGGTGTCATGGTGCACACCTGTAGTCCCAGCTACTCAGGAGGCTGAAGTGGGAGGATTGCTTGAGCCTAGGAGGTTGAAGCTGCACTGAACCCCCGTGGTGGTGCCACTGTACCGTAGCCTGGGTAATAGAGCAAGACCTTGTCTCAAAACAAAACAAAACAAAACAAAATGCACCTAATATTTTCTGAATGTTTTACTATGTATTATGCCAAGTACTGTTTGTTATTTCATTTAATTCTTCAATGGCACTATGAGGGGCTGTTATTAATTTTATTCATGAGGATTTTGAGGCTTAGGCTTGGGTGAGGTCACACAATTAGAAGTGGCAGAGCTGGAACCCTAATACAAGCAACTGTGTTCCTTAACTATTACATGGTACTGCATTCCCTCTGAGAGGTTTTTTATGTGGATCATAGAATGGGCCAGAAATTATAACGGTTTGAATGGGGACAGTGACAATCAGTACTGGTGGAGGGAAACAGATGGGGGGCTATTTCAAAAGTCATATCTATGGGACTTGGTGACAAATTGTTTGGGAAAAGCAGAGTTTAAAATGACACAAGCAGAGATATTACAATTTTTTTCTTTCTGCTTTTGAAATAGATGATATTTAGAATTTTGTGTTTCAAATATTAAAAATTCTACAGAGTCAACTCAATACAATCTGCCTAAAGCAGTTGACTGTATCTTGAGATACAATGGGAAAGGGCCAAATCTCATCTGAGCCACAGAATGAATACAATTCCATGGAATTATATTCTACAGAATTCACCAGTGAATTCTGTAGCAAAGATGATATAAAATCAATTAACCACTCACCAGTTTCTCTCATGGATAACTGGATACCTAGAGAACTTGTAAATAAGTGAATCCATTTTACATGACACAATTGTGCATCATCCAATACCCTTCATTGCAAAACAAGACTGATTTTTTTTTTTTTGGCTAGGTGTGGTGTCTCACAGTAATCTCAGCACTTTGGGAGGTCAAAGTGGGAGGATTGCTTAAGGCCAGGAGTTTGAGACCAGCCTGGGTAACATAGTGAGACCCCCATCCCTATAAAACAATGCACATGAAGACTGATTTTGTTTTCATTTAACTTCATCTTGGGGAATTACTGGTGCATATTTTTATACCACTTTAAGAATTACCTATACAAGGTCACGTGTGGTAGCTCACGCCTGAAATCCCAGCACTTTGGGAGGCTGAGGTTGGCAGATCACTTGAGGTCAGGAGTTCGAGACCAGCCCGGTCAACATGGTGAAACCCCATCTCTGCTGAAAATACCAAAATTAGCCAAGTGTGGCGGCGCATGCCTCCAATACCAGCTACTCAGGTGGCTGAGGCATAAGAACTGCTTGAACTAGGAGGCAGAGGTTTTAGTGAGCTGAGATTGTGCCACTGCACTCCAGCCTGGGCAACAGAGCGAGACTCTGTCTCTGGCGGGGGGAAGCCTGGGTAACATAGTAAGACCCCATCTCTACAAAAATTTTAAAAAAATTAGCCAGGCATGGTGGTACATGCCTGTGGTCCTAGCTTTTCAGGAGGCTGAGGTGGGAGGATTGCTTGAGCCTGGGAGCTCGAGGCTACAGTGAGTTGTGATTGTGCCACTGCACTCCAGCCTAGGTGATAGTGAAACCCTGTCTCAAAAAACAAACAAACAAACAAAAAAACGCAGTGGCTCAGGCAAGTAATCCCAGCACTTTGGGAGGCCAAGGCGGGTGGATCACTTGAGGTCAGGAGTTCAAGACCTGCCTGGCCAATATGGTGAAACCCTATCTCTACTAAAAATACAAAAATCAGCCAGGCGTAGTGGCAGGCATCTTTAATCCCAGCTACTTGGGAGACTGAGGCAGCAGAATTGCTTGAATCTGGGAGGCAGAGGTTGCAGTGAGCCGAGACTGAGCCACTGCATTCCAGCCTGGATGATAGAGCACACTCTGTCTCAAAAAAAAAAAAAAAAAAAAAAAAAAAGAAAAAAAGAATTGCCCGTATTGGTGTGTTAGGGTTGCCAAAACAAAGTATCATACCCTGGATAGCTAAAACAACAGAAATTTATTTTTTCACGGTTCTGGATGCCGGAGGTCCAAGATCAAGGTGTCATTAGGTTTGATTTCTTCTGAGCCCTCCCTTCTTGACTTGTACATGGCCACCTTCCAGCTGTGTTCTCCCATGATCTTTCCTCTGGACATGCATGTCTGTGTCCAAATCTCCTTTTATAAATAAATGGATTAGGGCCCACCCTAAAGAACTCATTTTAACTCAATTACCTCTTTAAAGATGTTATTTCCCATGATAATTACATGCTGAGCTCCTGGGGGTTGGGACTTCAACATAGGAATTTTGGGAGTGAGGGGAACACAATTCAACCCTTAACATTGCCCAGGGTCACAAAGGTCAGAAGAAGGGATGATAAGATCCAGTCACTCAGGCCATTTATATCATCAGAACCAAGCCAAAAGTGACTTCACTGTGGGACACTTAAGAAAGTTACCTCCCTCTTCCTTATTACGTGGCCTGTTTCCCAGGGCTAAATAGAGATTTCAGTCATTCTTTGGCTTTATTGAGAGCCATGGGGACATCTACATCTGATATTGGATGAGAATATGGGTGGGTGGAAGTTGACACGATTGTTTGTTTAGATACGAGTAATGGAGAGGCTGAATGAAATGGTATGATCTCAGAGGGTGGGTTGGAACTGGCAGGATACTTTGAAGGTCAGTCCTATGGGGCTGCTGGAATTATGCCACCTGTCCCCTAGTGCAGCCCTTCCTATTAAAAGTCTTCACACATTCATCAGCTTCACATCACAGAAGAAAGGCTTCCTCTAACCCTACATATGACTCAGTCTATTTCTTAAGGGAAAAAATGTTGGAGGGATGTGTGTATTTCCCAATAAAACCAAGTGAGGGAAAAGTTTTTTGCTACATTTTATTTGATCAAAATACATATTTGCAACAAATTTGCTTTCTAATTAAAAAAAACACTATAATAACCTTCTGTTGTTTGGAATCTTTTTCCTCTCCCTCCCCAATCTGTTCCCCTGTTTGATGAATGGCCTTCTTTTTCTGCATCACCTGAGGCCTACATATGAATGGTTCCCAAACCTATCTACTACTAGAATGTTCTCCTAAGCTTCAGGTGCTTATTGCCAGTTCCCTGTAGGTTTTGCCACCTGACTACTCTGCCATGTTGCTCAGGCTGGTTTTGAACTCCTGGCTTCAAGCAATCCTCCCGCCTCAGCCTCTCAAACTGCTGGGATTATAGGCATGAGGCACCACACCTGGCTGGTTCATGAAACTCTTAATCACCCAGTTACTCAAATGAAAAATTTGGAGTTGTACCTGCTTTCTTCCCACCTCTCATCTCCCCAATCCAGACACCAAATCCTGCTGACTCTGTGTCTTACACATTTTCTGGCTGTGCTTTCATCTTCATTCTATTCAGTTTAGATCCCAACCATCTTTCACTGAGCCTTCTCCATTTGCTTCTGCATTTGCTTCTCCAGATGGCTCTGTCTATGCCACCCACTGCTGCTTTCATTGGCACCCCAAACCTACAGGATAAATTCAACCTCCTTAGCCCAAAAGTCCAGCCTCCCATCCTAGGCCCCACTCCTTATCCTGCATCTTATCCTAAAACACATCCTTTGCTACAACTATTCGGAAGCAACTTGCTGTTGCTTTAATGTAGCCTGATGTTTCCTGACTCAAGGTAATGAGCTCATCTGCAGTTTGTCCTTCTGGCAAACTCCTGTTTCTTTTGCAAGCATCATGTCCTTGGGATGCCTTCTTTGGTCCACACAGCCTGAACTTGATGCTTTTCTGTGGCTTGTGGCATATTGTGTGTGTCCTTCACTTCCATTATCAACTCAACTAGACTGATTTCCTTGTCTGTCTCATACATTAGATTTTAGGTTCCTTATACCTAGGAATAGTTTTATTCACCTTTTTACCACCAGCATCTAGTCTGTGGATGTCATATAGTGGTCTCTGTAGGTAAATTGAATAAGTAAATGTGAAAATGCTTTGAAAAGTTTTAAATTTGATGGAAGTATTGGGGGTTATTTTTACTTTACAAATATTCCTTAAACATCTACAACAAGCTATTGCTTTACTGCAAGAAGAACAACAGAATCAGAGTTAGAAGCTTCAAATGCAGGCCGGGCATGGTGGCTCACGATTGTAATTCCAGCACTGTGGGAGGCCGAGGCGAGCAGATCATCTGAGGTCAGGAGTTCAAGATGAGCCTGGCCAACATGGCGAAACCCCGTCTCTACTAAAAATACAAAAATGAGCGGGGCGTGGTGGTGTGCACCTGTAATCCCACTTTCTCAGGAGCTGAGGCAGGAGAATTGCTTGAACCTGGGAGGTGGAGGTTGCAGTGGCCAAGATCGCACCACTCCACGCCAGCCTGGGCAATAGAGCAAGACTCTGTCTCAACAACAACAACAATGACAAAAAGAAGCTTCAAGTACCTGTTTATTGTCTAGCTGGTCTAGCTGTAGTAAGTTTTCTCTACTGTAAAATAAGCATAGTAGAACTACTTAAGCCAGCTGTAAGAATCAATTATGGTAATGTGGGCAGAATTTATTTCTAAACTATAAATACTGTTCTATGAATACATGAGTTAACCAGTATGTTCCAGTCTTTCTAAAACTGGGGATACACACACACACAGACACACACACACACACGACTTTTTTGTACTTCATCTTGCTTGACTATCTTGTGTAATGTTCCCTTGAATGGTAAGAGGATAGTTTTGTCATTTTCAAGGGAGAGCAATTGTTTTTATTAAGATTAGGCCTCGTTATTCTACTCATCATATATCAATGCAAATGAATATAAAAGTGCTGCTCAAAAATTCAACCTGTTCTCAAAAAAATATGAAGATGAAACTGGATCCTATTTAGAGAGAATTGTTGTAAGCCACAAAAGTCAGTGATTGACCTGAGCACATATCTTTATTTCACCTGAAAGAACCAGTAGGCTCACAAAGCCTTTTGCTCTTTTGAGAGCAGGTGGGAGTTAAACACTGATTTTGGACCTAGAAATGAAGAACAGCTTCTCTTGCCACCCCCACAGGCATTTTCTGTTTTTACACAAGGCAGTATACTTCCTGGTATATAGAGAGTGCTCAATAACAAGGTGGCCATACGTCTCGTTTTGTTCAGAGACGTCCTGTTATGAGTCTGTTGTCTTGGTGGAATGAATACAGCACCCCTTATACTCTTTAAATTGTCTCTGGATAATAAATTGTATGTTCATCTCAACCCCTGTACATATTGAATACACAAATGAATGAATTCTTAGCCTCATCCAACCTGAATAAAACAAACATCTTAGTGATAGCACTGTGTTTCATGTCTAACAGAAATTTGACTAGCAGTGTTTTACCCACAAGCGTAATTCGACTATAGAAATAAAGATTCAGGTTTCCTAATAGAGAAGTCAAAAGATTCTTCTCTCTCCCCACTTCTCTCTTAACTTTCCCCATTTTCTTCTTTAAAAAAATTAACACAGTGATCAGACCTGCCAGAGCCATCGAGCCATTCATGATGTTAAGTTCAAGGGAGCAAAAGGCTGTTGTGATGGAAACAGAGACCTTATAATCACCAGATTTCGGTGTTATTTTCTTATGTGGGATTTTAAACTTGAACCTGGTGGTGAGATTTGTAACATTTATCTCCAAATTTAACATTGGCTCCATTCGATCAGGACTTCGAGTTGCCTAAATCCGAGTTTCAACAATGGGATTAATATTGTTGTGGGTTTATTTGGTTTGCCCTCTGACCCCTCCATTTCAGAACACCTAGAGATCATGGGACAACAAGTCCTTTCACATGTGTAAAACAAACAACTGCTGGCCCTCTGGGAGACTTGCTAAGAATAAATGCACATTTATAGAGGTTCTTTGAATACTCTAAAGGCAGGAGCCCCAGGCAGGCAGAGCAGCACTGCTAAAATCCTCTCCTCTAGGCAGAAAGTGTGACACAAGCGCTCCAATTAGCATTAACAGAAGCTGGCAGGCGAGGGGCCCTGTAGTGGACTACAAAAAAAAAAAAAAAAAAAAAAAAAAAAAGCCCTGTGAAGCTATGGGTAATTGCTCCCAGGTATTTACTTAACACCTGTGAGCCAGGGCAAAGGAAAGTTTATGGGGTAGGATCCTGCTAAGGAAACAAATGCCTAAGGGAATGGAGGAGGCTAATTAAGAAGGAAAATCGGAAGCCTGCAGGGATTTCATTTCCTTAAGTGCTCCAGACAATGGTGTGCTGATTTACCAGGCTCTGCTGATGTCATCTTGGGTTCCTACTTTGGGTACAAATTCCTTGCTAAATGCTAGCCCCCAGGCATTTGAAAACATCTGCTGCCCCTGGGACAGCGTATATAATCGGGCCTCCAATCTGAAGCCAGAAACTGTAGAGAATACAGATAGAGCACTAGGCTAAGCATGAAGGGAAAAAGTCCTATCTCAGATTGGCAGCTAGATCAGATAACCTAAGCAGATGTGAACATAGGATAGCACACAGGGAGGTGTCGCAGGGTGTCAAAGAGCATGCAGTAAAATGTAGAACCAAATAGTATCTGAATGTCTCAGAAGTCATTACCTGGGTAGGGGTGGAACTGGGACAGTCAGGATCAGAGTTAGATGAGGAACAATAGGGCACCTGTCCTGTGTGCCCTTCATAAAGGAAACATGGGGGCAAGGTCTGCAGGGTCCTGGTCAGCAGACAGGTGCACTGGGATAAGGGTGGAGAGAAAGGCAAGGTTCAAGCATGAGTTCAATTTGGTCGAACAGATTCTTAATGGTTGGTGCAGATTCTTAATGGAGGCCTCCAGTTGGGAAGCAACTTATCTGGCTCTGCCTGACATCCTGAATTATCATTAAAAATGGTACTTCTTAAACGAAGAGATAAATCAGACTCATGTGAATTGAGAAGTCACCTGAGCTCTTGAGTGAATTTCCAATGGCTTCTCAACTTCTTGTTTGTAATTTGTCTCTTAAGAGAAGGAGCTTCACATTCTGTAATCCAAGATTGTTTCAAGAGTTTGAAGCCTTATTCTAACATGCCTGAGTGTCACCTTACAAATGACTTGTCTTTGCTTATTTTGATAAGGAGTTCAAGAGAACATTTGTTGGGGTAACAATTACTGAGGAGGGGGAACATATAAAGTGGTTACAACCTGGGCTTTGGATATAGATGCAAACAGATTTAAGGAACTGCTTTAGACACTTTCTAGACCTTTTCTCATCGATAAAGTGAAGCTAATAATGTCGAGGGGTTAAATGAGATGTAAGCTTGTGTCTTTATATAGTAAGCCCTCATTGAATGAGACCAGATGCTTTGTAAATGGATTTATTAGGAAAAAAAATTACTGCCGCTCCTTGCCAGTACTGGAGACTGAAATCTGGATTTCCCTGCTTTCTTTACTCCAGTCATCTTTAGGGAGTTATCATTTGGTCAATCGTTGATAGACTCTGGCTTTGCCTGACAATGTTCCCCTCTGCCTGCAAGCTCTTTCATAATAGAGAGAAATCTCATTAAGTGTCCCAGAGCTGGTCTTGACCTCTGAGATGGCTAGGTAGAGATATATAACCCTCCATATCTTACGTTTAGGCTGCACAAATTCTATTATCATAGTAAAAATAATATTGGAGCACAGGGGATTCAAGGGGCAGTGAAAATACCCTGTATGATACTGTAAGGGTAGATACATGCCATTACACATTTGTCTGAATGCACAGAATGAACACCACCAACAGTAAACCCTAATGTAAACTATGGACATTGGGTAATTATGATGTGTCAACACAGGTTTGTCAATTACAACAAATCTACCACTCTGCTGGGGATTTTGATAATCAGGGAGGCTATGCATGTGTAGGGGGCAGGGAGTATATGGGCAATCTCTGTACCTGCCTCTCAATTTTGCTGTGAACCTAAAGCTACCTTTAAAAAATGTCTTTTAAAAAATCTAACTTTTTTGAATATTTACTGCATGCCAGGGACTATCTTAATGCTTTAAATTCATTTTCTTGTTTAATCCAATAATGACTCCATGAATGGTCAATATTAAATGTGTATTCTTTGTTAAGAAAAATCAGATATAGAGAAAAATAAAAAATAAAACCTCAAAAAATAAAGAAAAAATTTTTTTCAGGGGGTTGTCAGAGGATTATTTTAAATTGCAAGCTCCTTTCCTATTCTGTAGTCATTAAAAATATCATTTGATTTACCAAAATTTTATATGCAATTTTTCTGCATACATCTTTTCTATAAGGCAAGGTGCAGCTAAAGATTTTAGGTTTTGGACAGTGTTCTTTCAAGTCAAGTTCTTCTAATTCTTTAATCCGATGGGTGAAGAAGGGAAAGGAGGCTGGTCCGATGGGTTATCAGAACTTATTAACATTAGTGTCACTAAAGTTGGAAGACAATCCCCCACTGCTAAATTTGACTGGCTTAAGAAGAAGGAAGGAAAGAAAAAAAAAAAAACTTCAGGAGCCTTGAGAAGAAGCAATTAAAAACCCAAAAGTTCTTTCTCTTGGGGCTTCCAAGACAGTGCTCACTGAGGCACGTTGCTGTTCCCTGGGCAACTTGGAGTTGATCAAACAAGAAGTAGCCTGGTTTGTACAGAGCTTGAGCTTTACTGCTCATTCCTAAGAATTGTGCCATGCAGTTTCTCCTTTCTCTCTTTCATCAAGCTTTGGAGCTCCATGTTGTGTGCCACCTGCATCACCTCTTTCTGCTCCCTAACCCTTACTCTGAGACCTTACCCACTCTCCTTTTTCTCCCTGTGCCCATTAAAGTCTACTCTCCTATTCTTTTGTCATGCTAAGGCAGTGCTTTTTAAAATGTGGTACAAGAATCATGCATGTTGGAATTCCAAATGGGACTTAAAAAAATGCAGATTCTGGGCCCCATTCCAAACTTACCAAAGAAAACTCTCTGAAGGGAAGGCACTCCGTTGTTGGTTTGCAAATTTTGATAACCAATGCAGAAAATTAGAATAGAGGGTTCTCTCCCAGGGAACTTAATGATTTAACAGATATGGTCACTTTATACCAAAGACTATTAAAGTAAAAGAAGAAAAAACATCTTTTTATAGCAGTGATTCTCAGCCTGGAGTTTATATTAAAACCCCCTGGAAAGATTTAAAAAATTGTTTGAAAAACTGCCCAGGCCATACTCAAGACCAATTATATTAGAATTTCTGGAGAGAGAATCCACACTCAAGACCAATCATAATTAGAATCTCTGGAGAGAGGATCCAGGCATCAATATTTTTGAAAGCCTTTCTAGGTGATTTTAATGTACAACCACTGTTAAGAGCTACGTTCTCTTCTGCAGAGCAGAAGGAGGCTATGGAAAAATAGAGTAATGCTTCTCAAACTTAATGTGCATGTGAGTCACCTGGGGATCTTATTAAACTGGAGATCATGATTCTGTGGGTCCGGATGTTGCCTGAGAATCTGTATTTCTAACAAGCTCCCAGGTCCTCAGACCACACTTTGAGTAACAAAGCACTGAGCCCTTCTTCTCAAACCTTAGATTAGAATCAGCAGGGGGGCTTCACAATAGGTTGGTGCCCCAGCTGCACTCTAAACCAATTAAATCAGAATTTCTAGGAGTGGGATGTAGGCATCAGTAGTTTTTTAAGCTTCTCAGGTGATTCCAATGTACAGCAAGGTCTGGGAACCAGTGCAGAAGAGGGGTGGTCAATTTTTACTAAGTCCCACAGAAGATAGGAGATTTTAAATATACTGAAACCCAAAAGAGCAGAGGAGGTTGATCCTCTGATAATTGCTGATGTCAAAATCTGGCATCATGGAATTTTTAAAATCTTAATTTGTTTCACTAGGTTTATGAAAAAATTATTGTGTTCCCCCTTAGGATTTCCACCTTCCCCACCCCTCCCTTGTTACACCCTCGCAGTGGGTGAGTACTCGTGTTTCTTCAATTTTCTGGTCCCAAGCATGCCTGGGATGAACTTCATGCCCAGTTAGCTTGTCATATCACATTACTTTGCTCAGACATGGGCTAAGCTGGCTTTCTAAATAAGACATCAAGTCCAGAAAATTTAAACACATGTGGGGGTCATAGGAAATCTGTTTAAAACAAACACTTTGGTGCACATGGAAACAAGAAGTTTAATGACATTGTCTAACAAAGCCGTCTGGAAGGACTCCTCAGAGCTCTCAAATGGCTCTTGGTTATCAGTTGCTGGGAACATCCCAACTGGCAGGAAGCACATCAGTTTTATGGCATGTAGGGGCTGTTAGACGGAAGGATTTTAGAATTTCACTCCGTGTTTAACTCCATAGGGATAGATACTTCATGCTTCTTTCTGTGATATAACAGAATCTTGTTTTTCAAAAAAGGAGTCCTAATAATAAATTCATACCAGGGCTATTTGATTTGACCTTCATCTTTTCCCAGTTTGTGCTAACATGGGTCTTGTCTAAGTTCTGTAAGTGAACCCCATTGCTCTTCTCCTAAAGTTGTTCCAGCAAATGATATAACCAGGCAAGCCTTACCTCATGATTTTTATGCCTCATGTAGGATATGACATGCAAGTTTCCTGACTCCCTTGCCTGTCTAAATCCTCTGGGTTCTGTCTTGTGATAAAGGTCTCAGCACAGTATTCCACGCATTTCATGCTCTCCTCTTCACAGAAACAGGCTGAAAAAGACAGCATGCTTTCAGGAGAGTCTCATTGAGAGAAGATGGACATGGGGTAGTACATAAAATGCTAATTGAAAGAATAATGGTACTATTCTTGAAAGCTATAAGCAATTTTCTTCATGCTGAGAAGTGACGGGAAGATTTATAAATTCAAAGAATCTGACTTCGTTGACTTTAGAAAATCTCACTGTATCCCTTTTGCTAAGACGCCAGAGAAAAGGGCCTTTTGCCATGATTCCAGTAAGTGTGTCCTGCTCTAGTTATAATAGTCCCACCTCCCGGTCCATGCTGAGTCACTGCTAAAGTTTTTAGTCATGGACAGTCAGAAGCAAGTCTGTGTGAACTCCCCTGGCCCCTCCTGGCTTCACCATCTCTTCCTCTTTCTCTAACTCTACTTCTCAGAAGACAATGCTCTTTGGTTCCTAATTTTCTAGAATCCAGAATACTCCCTCCCCTTTAGGGAAGTGAAATAGGGACTCTGGAGATATTCCACCCCCTGACGATCAAAGACACAGGGAAGGGGTCATCCTGTGGCTAAAAGCCAGGGGAGATCAGAACCAAGGCCAAGGTTGAATTTCTCTCTGAACTAACCCTCAACTCTGACCTAGAACGTCCCCCTTTTGAGGTTCTTTGTCATAGATACAGCAACAGCAATGCAGAATCCCACAGAGAGGTCACAATGTTCTTGTTCTTCCCATTAATACAGGCCAGGATCAGGGGCTTTAATTTTGAGATGAACCTCTCACACTTATCTTAGTAAATCTTGTTGCTGAAGTAGGTCCCCGATACATAAACTCTTGAGTTTAATCAAATATTAAAATGAGGTTGGGTACAATGGCTTACACCTATAATCCCAGCACTACGTGAGATGAAGATGGGAGGATTGCTTGAGCCCAGGAGTTCAAAACCAGCCCAGGCAACATAGTGAAATCCTGTCTCTACCAAAAAAGAAAAAAAAAAAAAAAGATTAAAATGGCAATTATTCCTTTAGATCTTTCAGAACTAATCTCAGAAGAGTCACTGAGTGTGGAGTAACATACCCTTTAACTCTGTGTGGCTGAATATTAAGACAATGTTCTCTGTTTTTCTATGCAACCTACAAGTATTGTTAAATGTTGATTATATGAGAGCTTACAGAGGGAGCTCTAAACAAGAAATGCCTGCCCTTAAGTATAGACAACACCTTTTGGGAAAGAAGGCACACATATTTGAAAAGATGAGAGAGTGCAACAAGTATAAGTGAGGGAGTCACCCCCGTGGGCTAAAGTGGTCATGGACAGCTTTGGAGAGAGGTTTTGGAGAAACCTCTGGGGACTTGGTGTTCAGGGGCACCCTTATAGGGGTGTGGAAGGGTGATATATGCAATCCTGTTACCATCTCTTGTAGATGCAGAAGTGGATTGTATATGACATGTATGATCATGTATGTGTGTATGTACACACATGTATGTATGTGTCATAGATGTTGGACTCTATAAAGGCTAAACAATGACTTACATCAGATTTTTAATTAGGAATTTAACTTTAATAGTTATTCAGATTTTCATTTTTTTGCATCAGTTTTGGGAATTCATTTATTTCAGCTAAATTGTCAAAGTTATTGACATAAGCAATTTCTAATGATTTCTTCTCCTTCTTCTCCTCCTCCTCTTCCTCCTTCTTCTTCTTCGTCATCAATTTTTGAGACAGAGTCTCACTCTGTCATCCAGAGTGCAGTGGCACAATCATGGCTCACTGCAGACTTGACCTGCTGGGCTCAAGTGATCCTCCCACCTCAGTCCCCCAAGTAGCTGGGACTACATGTGCTTGCCACCGTGCCTGGAAAATTTTTTAAATTTTTCATAGAGACGGGGTTCACACTATGTTGTGCAGGCTGGTCTTGAACTCCTGGGCTCAATTGATCCCCAAATCTCTAGTCTCCTAAAGTGCTGTGATTACAGGCATGAGCCATCATGCCAGGCCCTGAGGATTTCTATTTTTAATGTCAGTAGGATTCATAGTGATATCCTTTTTTCAGTTCTTCTGATATTGGTTATTTGTATTTTCTCTTATTCTTGATCAGCCTGATGAAGCTTCTTAATTTTACTAAGCTTTACAAAAAGTCAACTCTTAATTTCACTGATTTTCTCTATTTTTTTGTTTTCTCTTTCATTGATTTTCATTGTTTTATATTTTTTTCTTCTACTTACTTTGGGCTTAATTTTGCTCTTTTTCTGATTTCTTAAGGTGGTCACTCATGATCAATTTTAGTCTTTTTTTTTTCTAATATAGGCATTTAAAGCTATATATTTTCCTCCAAGTACTGCTTTATCTTATCCCATAAATTTTGGTATCTTGTATTTTCATTATCATTCAATTCAAATTATTTTATGATATAATTCCTTTGTGATTTCTTCTTTCACTGATTCCTTTTTTTTTTTTTTTCCCAGAGACAGGATCTTGCTTGCCTAGGCTTGACTGCAATGATATGGTCATAGTTCACTATAAGCTCGATCTCCTGGGTTCAAGCCATCCTCCTGCGTTAGCCTCCTGAGTGGCTAGGACTATAGGGATGCTCCACCATGCCCAGCTAATTAAAGAATTTTTTTTTTTTCCCATAGAGATGGTGATATGGTTTGGCTGTGTCCTCACCCAAATCTCAACTTGAATTGTATCTCCCAGAATTCCCATGTGTTGTGGGAGGGACCTAGGGGGAGGTAATTGAATCATGGGGGTCAGTCTTCCCCATGCTAGTCTCATGATAGTGAATAAGTCTCATGAGATCTGATGGGTTTATCAGAGATTTCCACTTTTGCTTCTTCCTCATTTTTCTCTTGCTGCCACCATGTAAGAAGTGCCTTTCACCTCCTGCCATGATTCTGAGGCCTCCCTAGCCATGTGGAACTGTAAGTCCAATTAAACCTCTTTTTCTTCTCATTCTTGTGTAAGTCTTTATCAGCAGCATGAAAATGGACTAACACAGTAAATTGGTACCAGAATTGGGGAGTTGGGGGTGGCACCTGAGGAGAATCAATATTATTTTGCCTGGCAACTGCCTCAGGGGAGGCCATCACCGTTGCCTCTGGCAGAGCAGGGTTCATCTCCTCAGACAAAGGTGGAAAGGCTGATGGCAGCACGAGTTGGGGAGGGGATGTTGCCACTACTGGAGATGGGGAAGCTGTTTCTTTTGGCAAAAAAGTTTCATCAGAGTTTATAAACTCAGCGTCCCCAGCTTCATCAAGGTCCTCCCACATATCCCCATTCCAAGTTGCAGGGTCCCATTCTTTTCTAATCAATGCCCTCACTTTAATCGTAGCTACCTGGCAAGGCTGTGGATGCACCTTTCATTGCAGGTCAGCCACTGGCATGATAAGAGCTGTGTCTGTTTTTCCAATTTCAGCTCTTTCTCTACAGGAGATAAGATTCTCACTCAGGGCAATCTTGGCAGATTTGAGGCTCAGTATCTGCTTCTGAAGCCAGGAGACAGAATCCCTGAGTTCATCATTTTCTTTTATCACTTCGTCCACTGAACTTAGGAGCAACCAACCAGCTTCATTACGTACCTTGGCTCTCCACATATGATCAAAGTTATTAAGCATAGAGTCACTAAACTCCTTGTCTCTCATGAGTGGTGAATCAGGAGTGTCAAATGCATTTATTTTGCATAACTCTAAACAGTTTATGCCAAGGACTATCAGGGTTTTCCATACTATTAGAAGTAGAATCCTTAACATTTTTGGGTCTAATTGTATTAAGCAGCCAACTCCAGAAATCCCAAAACCAACGAAAGAACTCCATCCTTAATATTCTGTTCCTCTAAAACCATTCCTGGTACCAAAGTCTGTATTAGTCAAGGTTCTCTAGAGGGACAGAACTAATAGGAGATGTATATATATATATATGCACATATACATATATACACATATATATACATATATACATACATAGAGAGAATATCTATTTTTTATATATATATATATATGACTTTATTAAGTATTAACCTACACAATCACAAGTTCCCAAAATAGGCTGTCAGCAAGCTCGAGGAGCAAGGAGAGCCAGCCCAAGTCTCAAAACTGAAGAACTTGGAGTCTGATGTACTGGGGGCAGGAAGCATTCAGCGTGGGAGAAAGATGTAGGTTGGGAGGCTAAGCCAGTGTCACCTTTTCATGTTTTTCTGCCTGCTTATGTTTGCTGGCAGCGCTGATTAGATAGTGCCCAACAGATTAAGGGTGCCTCTGCTTTCCCCCGCCCACTGACTCAGATGTTAATCTCCTTTGGCAACACCCTCACAGACACACCAAGGATCAATACTTTGCATCCTTCAATCCAATCAAATTGACATTCAGTATTAACCATCACAGATGTGTTCTTGCTATGTTGCTCATACTGGTCTTGAACTCCTGAGCTCAAGTGCTCCTCCCATCTTGGCCTCTCAAAGCGTTGGGAATACAGGCGTGAGCCACCATGCATGGCCAGCTCATTGATTACTTATTGTGTATTTTAAAATTTTCACCTAGTTGGATGTCTTAGATATCTAATTCTTTTTTATTCTTTTATTTAATTTAATGCCATTATGGTCAGAGAAATCCTCTTTGTGCTTTTAATATTGTTAAATGTATCAAAATTCTTTTTTTTTGAGATGGAGTCACCCAGGCTGGAGTGCAGTGGCGGGATCTCGGCTCACTGCAAGCTCCACCTCCTGGGTTCACGCCATTCTCCTGCCTTAGCCTCCTGAGTAGCTGGGACTACAGGCGCCCGCCACCACGCCTGGCTAATTTTTTTGTATTTTTAGTAGAGACGGGGTTTCACCGTGTTAACCAGGATGGTCTCGATTTCCTGACCTCGTGATCCGCCCACCTCCGCCTCCCAAAATGCTGGGATTACAGGCGTGAGCCACCGCGCCTGGCCTAAATGTATCAAAATTCTTTTCGTGGCTCTAAGTATAGTCTATTCTAATAATTATGTACACTAAAAAGAATGTATATCCTACTGGTATTGATTGTATTGTTTTAGAAATATCAGTTGATAATGTTGATCAAATAATCTATGTCTTTGCTGATATTATGTCTCGTTCTATCAATCGCTGAGACAGGTATGTCAGCAATTAAAATCTCTAACAATATCTGTAGCAATTAAAATCCATAACTGTGAAACTGTCTATTCATTCTTTATGTATTTTGAAGCCCTATTACTGGCTGCATACACGTGCATAGCTCTTACGCTTTTCTGATGAATCAACTCTTTTATCATTATGAGATGTTCTTCTATATCCCAGGTCATGAAACCTATGTTATTGGATGTTAATGTAGACACTCCAGCCTTCTAATGTTTACTGTTTGTGTGATACATTCTTTTCTATCTGCTTACTTTCAACCTATATATGTTTTTATGTTTAAAGTGTTTTTTTTGTGGACATCAAATAGCTGGGTCTTGTTTTTGGATTAATTCATTCTCACATTTTTTACATTTCAGTTGGAATGTTTATGTTTCAATATTTAATGTATTGATATGATTGGCTTGGGTCTACCATTGTATTTTCTGTTTTCTACATGACTTCTCTGGTTTTGTTTCTCTGTTTCTTCTTTTCTGCATTTTTTGTTTGGATCATGCTTATTTTAATTTTTTTTTAGAATTCCATTTTATTGTCATGGTTAAATAGCTATACTTTGTGTCATTTTTAAGTGGTTACTATAGGGATTCCAATATACCTCTTCACACTTTTACAATCCACTTACGGCTAATAATGTATTAACTCATGTAAAATATAGAAATATTGCAAGCTTTTAAAGTCTATGTACTTCCTATCATTTATGCTATAACTGTTAAATATATTACATCTGATTATATTACAAAACTGATAAGACAATGTTATAATCTGTATCTTAAATAGTTTTGTGGTTAATAAAGAAATTGGCTGGCATGGTGGTTCATATCTGTAATCCCAGCAGTTTAGGAGGCTGAGGCAGGAGGATTGCTTGAGCCCAGGAGTTCAAGACCAGCCTGGGCAACATGGTGAGACCCCATCTCTACAAAACATACAAAAACTAGCCAGGTGTGATGGTGCACACCTGTATTCCCAGCTACTTGGGAGGCTGAGGTGGGAGGATCATTTGAGCCTGGGAGGTCAAGGCTGAATGAGCTGCGATTGTGCCACTGTACTCCAACCTCGGCAACAAAATGAGACCTTGTCAAAAAAAAAAAAAAAAAAAAAAAGAAAGAAAGAAAGAAAAAAAGGAAGGAGGGAAGGAACAAACTAAGAGGAAATAGTAAAAAAGAAAAAAGGTCTTTTGCATTTGTCCAGATGATATTTACGGTTTCTGATGCTCTCCATTCTTTTCTGAGGATGCAGATTTCAATGTAGTATCATTCCCCTTCAAAAGAAACTGCCCAGTCAATTTCTTTATTAATCACAAAGCTATTTAAGATACAGATTATAACACTAGACAAATGCAAAAGACCTGTTTTTCTTTAGATACATGAAGAATTTCCTTTAGCATTTCTTGTAGCACAGATCTGCTGGGGATGAATTTTCTTAGTTTTCTTTTATCTGAACCTATCTTTTTTCTACCGTAATTTTTTGAAAGATACTTTTCATAGATATAAAATTCTAGGTTGACAGGCTCCTCTGTTCTCTCCAATATTCTAAAGACATGGTTCCACTCTCTTCTAGTCTTCACAATTTCTAATGAGAAGTCATCTAATGTTTGGATTTTTTATTCCTCTGTGTGTAGTATGACATTTTTCTCTTGTTGACTTAAATATTTACTCCTTATCTTGGGCTTTCAACAGCTTAACTCTGATATGCCTCAGCGCTACTTTATGTTGATCATGCTTGGTGTCTATTGAGTGTGTGGTATCTGCAAATTTTTGTCTTTCTTCAAATTTGGGAAATTTCTGGCCACTGTACCACTTTCTTTCTCTCTCTCTCCCCACTCCCTTTCTTCTTCCCTCCTTTTCTCTCTCTCTTTCTCTCTTTTTCTCACCTGCCTCTCCATATTACGATAACATATACAACCATGTATCATCTAACAGGTCCATGAGTCTGTTCATTTTTAATTAATTTTTTTCTCTTTGTTCCTCACTGTGGATAATTTCTACTGCTCTACCTTCAAATTTGCTTACTTTCTACTGTCATCTCCACTCATCTGGTAAGCCTACCAAGTGAACATTTTATTTTATACACTGTATTTTTTAGTTCTAAAATTTCCATTTGTTTCTTCTTGCTTCCATTGCTTTACTGATATTTTCTATTTCTCTGCTGAGATTTTTATCCATTGTAAACATATGTATATATATACATATATGTTTATATATATATATGTCCATGTTACCTCATGAAGATATTTATAATAGCCATTTTAAAATCCATGTATTAGTTACAACATCTAGCTCATTTTGGGATCTGATTTGTTTTTTTTTTCCTCCTATTCTACAGGTTCCACTTTCTTGGTTCTTTGTTTTATGGGTAATTTTGGATTGGATTTTATATATGATTAATGTTGACTTTTGGAAGCTTGTGGAAGTCTTGGATTCTGTTATTTTTCTCTGATGATTGGCTTTTTTCCTTTGTGTTTGCCAGTCTTTTTTTTTTTTTTTTTTTTTTTGCTGTGTGCAAACTGCAGACTGTTTCATGAATAGCAGCTCTAGTCTTTGGTTCAGATCTTTCAAATTTATCTGAGCTATGTTGTTATTGTTGTTGTTTTATAATTTCAACCTTTATTTTTAGATTCGGGGGTGCAAGTTTGTTACCTGTATATATTGTGTGATGCTGAGATTTGGGGTACAATTAATCCCATCACCCAGGTACTGAGCAAAGTACCCAATAGTTTGTTTTTCAGTCCTTGCCATCCTACCTCCCCACCTCTAGTAGTCCCCAAGCTGAGCTACTTTGAATCTGTTCTGCATATGCATAGTTTAGGAGTCAGTAAATGATTTGAGTAGAAAAACGTTCTAGAATCCCTTCTCTAGCTCTTTCCCTCCCAAGTTTCCTCCACTCTCCTCAGTGGACACAGTTTCCTGGCTTTACTCTTATGGTTCCCAGGCTAGAAAGATAACAGTTTTTTCATGGTTACCCTCAGTGTCATTTAGCACATTATGTAGACTGCACTTAACCTAGGCTAAAAGACATGGCGATGCAAATATAATATACAGTACTGTGACACATGATGACGTTTCAGTCAATGACAGACTGCATGTACGACAGTGGTTCCATGAGATTATAATACCATATTTTTACTATCCCTTTTCTATGCTTAGATACACAAATACTTATCATTGTGCTAAAATTGCCTATAGTACTCAGTACAATAACATGTGGTATAGGTTTGCAGCCTACTAGCAATAGGCTATATCATATAGGTTAGGTGTGTAATAGGCTATACCATCTGGGTTTATGTAAGTATACTCTATAATGTTCACACAATGATGAAATCACCTAACGATGCATTTCTCAGAAGGTATCTCCATCATTAAATGATGCATGACTGGGCTCATGAGGCTCTTCATCTCCCCTCCTCCAAGTAAATGTGCCCTCATCACCAAAATCTTTCTCTGTACACTTCCCAGTGGTTTACTTTTGTATTTTTACAAGTTTTATAGTTTGTTTTCTTCGGGAGGAAGGGTCATTCAATGGGAACTATTTGTTACAACTGGAAGAATTCTCCCAATTATTTTAAAAAGAAATGTAAAAACCAAAAAAATCTTTTACAGTTAATACCACATTTGGCATATTTATCAAGTTTACTTTTATGGCCCTTTATATTTTGCTGTCTTTTAAATTTGCTGCCAAGTTTATCATATTACATTATTAAAATGATTAAGTTCTGAGCCAGAACCACCAGCTAATATATTCTTGGATTCTCGATGCTCAGAAAATATAAAGTAATAAATGCTTACTATTTGCACTGTTAAATTTTGGGCTAATTTGTTACACAGCCACATATTACTAATATGGTCATTTAACATAGTTAGTTATAATTGCTGTTTTTATGTCCTTGTCTGCTCATTCTATAATCTCTTTCATTCCTGGGTCTGTTTTGTCTTTTTTTTTTTCTATCCGGGCTGCTGTAACACTGGGTCTGTTTCTATTTTCTAATATTTTTAAACTTGTTTTGTAATAAAAGTTCCACATAAGAAGAAGAACAACAAGAATTTCCATACTTCTTGACACATATAATAATAATTTTTAAAAAGTGTGATAATAGAAATCAGTTGCCTGTCTATACATTAACAATGAACTACTGGAAAGAACTCAGGAAGACAATCCCATTTATGATAGCACCGAAAAGAAGAAAATACTTAAGAATAAACTTAACTAAGGAGGTGAAAGATTTATATACTGAAAATTACAAAACAGAGATGAAAGAAATTAAGCAAGACACAAACAAATGGAAAGACATTCCATGTTCATGGATTAGAAGACTTAATATTGTTAAAATGTCCACATTACCCAAAGTGATCTGCAGATTCAATGCAGTCCCTATCCAATTCCAAAATACATATTTTACAGAAACAGAAAAAAAATTATATAATTCATATGAAACCATAAAAGAAGATGAATGGCCAAATCAATCATAAGGGTGAAGAATAAAGCTGGAGGTATCACACGTTATGATTTCATAATATATTCTGAAATGATAGTCTCTTCAATAAATGATGCTGGGAAAACTGGATATCCATATGCAGATGAACAAAACTAGACCCCCATCTCTCATTCTATAAAAAAATCAACTCAAAATGGATTGAATACCTAAAGATAAAACCCCAAACTATGAAACTATTAGAAGAAAACAGGGGAAATGCTTCAGGACGCTGGTCTGGGAAAAGATTTTATGAGCAAGATCTCAAAATCACAGGCAACAAAAGCAAAATGAAAGCCATACCCATTAAGCAGTCACTCTTGATTCTCTCCTCTCCATATTCCCTGGCCACCACTAATCTGCTTTCTTTCTCTATGGATTTGCCTATTCTTAATATTTCATATACAGTATATTGAATTCTGTACTATTGTAACTTTTTGTGTCTGTCTTCTTTCCCTTACCATAATGTTTTCAAGTTTTCATGTTGTAGTGTGTATCAGTACTTCATTCCTTTTTATGGCTGAATAATAGTTCATTGTGTTCATATACCATATTCTGTTTATGCAAGTATCAATTGATGGACATTTGGGTTGTTTCTACCTTTTTGCTATTGTGAATAATGTTGCTATGAACATTGATGTACAATTTTTGTTTGAACACCTATTTTTAGTTCTTTTGATTATAAACCTAGGAGTAGAATTGATAGGTCATGCAGCAATTCTATGCTTAACTTATGAGGAGCAAACAAAATGTTTTTCATATTGGCTGTATCATTTTACATTCTACTGGCAATGATTTCTCCACATCCTTGCCAATACTTGTTATTTTTCATATATTTTTATTAGGGCTATTCCGTTGAGTATGAAATACTCTCTCATTGCTGTTTTGATTTGTAATTACCTAATGACTAATGACATTGAGCACATACAGTAATTTTTTATTGGATGCTGGACATTGTGATTATTACCTTGTTGAGTGTCTGGACCTTGCTGCCTCCCTTTAATCAATGCTGGATTTTATTCTGGAAGGTAACAAATATTTCTAGATCTTCTTGATCTTTTCAAGGCATTGATCTTTTCAAAACCCTGTTGGAGCATGTTTAGGTAGCATTTACTCTAGTAACTAACCCCATTTCTAGGGGGTACTGATTATAAGGTGCAGATTCTGATAAATGTTCTGAGTGTTCAGTGATGTGTCTCCATTTGGGTTGGTCAGAACTGAAATATCCCTCGATACTGAAAGTTCTGGTGGTTTAACTTACAGCTGCACGTTAGTTTTATTTCTCTAGTAGCTGGTCTTGTTTAGTCTCATCCTATAAATATACAGCTTATTATTTGGTTAAACATTCTAAGATTTATGGAGCAATTTCTCTATGAAACTTATTCTTTTCTGCTACTCCATACAAATTTTAGCCATTTTGGCCTCCTTGAACTCTGATCTCTGTGTCCTCAACTTACTAAGACTTCTGGCCGGGTACAGTGGCTCACGCCTATAATCCCAGCACTTTGAGAGGCTGAGGTGGGTGGATCACTTGTGGCCAGGAGTTTGAGACCAGTCTGGCCAACATGATGAAACCTCATCTCTACAAAAATAAAATAAAATAAAATAAAATAAAATAAAATAAAATAAAATAAAATAAATAAAATAAAATAAAAATTAAATTAAATAAAAAAGACTTCTGTGTTGTGCTTGGATTCCCCCTCCTTGAGTCTTCATGCAGAAAGCTGGGGTAATCACTGGACTCCACTCATTTGTTTCTCTTCTTTCAGGTATCATAGTCTTGTGCTGCCTGTCATATAATATCTAAAAATAGTTGTTTTATATATTTTGTCCAGTTTTCTAGTTGTTTACAGTGGGAGGGCTAGTCTGGTACCAGTTACCCCACCATGGCCAAGGATGAAAATATAAAGTTTACTTTTAGGTACCAAATCACAAGAGCTAGAAATCTTCTTTTCTAAAGCTCCCATTCATCTGAAAACCTCCATCGCCTTTCATTGGTCAGAGTGGGGTAATTAATATGCTTATATCCGAACCAATCTCTCTGGTGTTCAGACTACTAATTGTAAACCAATCACTCTGGCAAGGTGAACTATATTCCCTAATTTGTTTAATCCTATCAAGGCCTGCTCTTGAAACTGGAGGTGGAGTCAAGTGACCTAAAGTATTTGAACCCCATGATGGAAGAGTGGATACCTGAACTAAAATTATGAATAATGTTTAGTTGAAAGAAGGATGGATTGTATTTTGAACATAGGTAACAAATATTCACTACTCATTTTATAAATGAAACCAAAAGGACAGAGAGGTTAAGTGAGCTGCCCAATATCTCAGAGTTGATAATGACTGAATTAGGGCTTAAACTCTCACCTATTTGACTCCAAAGACAATGAGGATGATGGAACAATATTTGAATAGAACTTTGCAAATTGTAAAACACTTTACGGAACCTTCTCTTATTTTAATTCTTTCATGAACCCAGTGGTTTAAACAAGCCAGACATTGGCTCCATTTTATAGTTGAGGAAACTGTGTCTTAGAGAAGTAAAGAGACTGATTCAAGAATACATGGCTTGTGTAGAACTGGGACTAGAACCCAAACCCTAGTTTTCTTTCCATTGAATGTGATCATTCCAACATTCTTTTAGTTGTTTAGCCCAGTTTTTGATCTTTGTCCTTTTTCTTACCTGTTAAAAAGAATAGATTCCAGAACTTCCTTGCAATCCACTTTTTTGGTGGTTTTTTAATTTTACAGCTGAGTTTCTTTCACTGGGAGTTGCAAACCACATAATGAAAGATAAAATAATGTGTTTATTTTATCCCTTTTCTTGGAAAAGGGAAAAGGTCTTGGTTAATGGGATAAGTTAGCTACTCTTGGCAATTTGAGATAATCAGAAATTGATTACTTGAATCACTTTAATCTCTATCATTTTAATCTTTTCATGCAGAATTAAAGATGGTCATAAGTCATGAGCTACAGACAAGAAGAGTTGCAATACATATTTTTTTTTTCTAAAAGAAAAAAAATTACAAGACAGTATCTTAGAAAGAAGGGTTTTGGAGTCTGAGAGATCTCAATTAAACCTCAGCCCAGCTACTCAGTCACTTAACTGTTTTAAGCCTTAGTTTTCTCCATTGTAAAATGAAGACAAGAATAAACTCTTGGCAGGGTTATTGTAAAAATGAAATGAAATAAAGTTCCTGGTGTAGCACCATTAAGTAGTTGATGTTCAATAGTGATAATAATTATTTTCTTAATTCTGTGAAGAATTTTGGTGCCTTGGAGCTAGGGCAATAACTCTTATCTCTGCCAGGTCCTTTTTCCCGGCCTCCTTAACACGCACCAGGAAGAACCTCAGGGTCCTCAAGTCTTAGAAAAGCTGGTTAGGTTCCATATGAACTTTAAAGTAGTTTTTTCCAATTCTGTGAAGAAAGTCATTGGTAGCTTGATGGGGATGGCATTGAATCTATAAATTACCTTGGGCAGTATGGCCATTTTCATGATATTGATTCTTCCTACCCATGAGCATGGAATGTTCCTCCATTTCTTTGTATCCTCTTTTATTTCATTGAGCAGTAGTTTGTAGTTCTCCTTGAAGAGGTCCTTCACGTCCCTTGTAAGTTGGATTCCTAGGTATTTTATTCTCTTTGAAGCAATTGTGAATGGGAGTTCACTCATGATTTGGCTCTCTGTTTGTCTGTTATTAGTGTGTAAGAATGCTTGTGATTTTTGTACATTGATTTTGTATCCTGAGACTTTGCTGAAGTTGCTTATCAGCTTAAGGAGATTTTGGGCTGAGACAATGGGGTTTTCTAGATATACAATCATGTCGTCTGCAAACAGGGACAATTTGACTTCCTCTTTTCCTAATTGAATACCCTTTATTTCCTTCTCCTGCCTAATTGCCCTGGCCAGAACTTCCAACACTATGTTGAATAGGAGTGGTGAGAGAGGACATCCCTGTCTTGTGCCAGTTTTCAAAGGGAATGCTTCCAGTTTTTGCCCATTCAGTATGATATTGGCTGTGGGTTTATCATAGATAGCTCTTATTATTTTGAGATACGTCCCATGAATACCTAATTTATTGAGAGTTTTTAGCATGAAGGGTTGTTGAATTTTGTCAAAGGCCTTTTCTGCATCTATTGAGATAATCATGTGGTTTTTGTCGTTGGTTCTGTTTATATGCTGGATTATATTTATTGATTTGTGTATGTTGAACCAGCCTTGCATCCCAGGGATGAAGCCCACTTGATCATGGTGGATAAGCTTTTTGATGTGCTGCTGGATTCGGTTTGCCAATTTTTTTTGAGGATTTTTGCATCAATGTTCATCAAGGATATTGGTCTAAAATTTTCTTTTTTGGTTGTGTCTCTGCCCAGCTTTGGTATCAGGATGATGCTGGCCTCATAAAATGAGTTAGGGACAATTCCCTCTTTTTCTATTGATTGGAATAGTTTCAGAAGGAATGGTACCAGTTCCTCCTTGTACCTCTGGTAGAATTCGGCTGTGAATCCATCTGGAACCAAAAAAGAGCCCGCATCGCCAAGTCAATCCTAAGCCAAAAGAACAAAGCTGGAGGCATCATGCTACCTGACTTCAAACTATACTACAAGCCTACAGTAACCAAAACAGCATGGTACTGGTACCAAAACAGAGATATAGATCAATGGAACAGAACAGAGCCCTCAGAAATAACGCCGCATATCTACAACTATCTGATCTTTGACAAACCAGAGAAAAAGAAGCAATGGGGAAAGGATTCCCTATTTAATAAATGGTGCTGGGAAAACTGGCTAGCCATATGTAGAAAGCTGAAACTGGATCCCTTCCTTACACCTTATACAAAAATTAATTCAAGATGGATTAAAGACTTAAATGTTAGACCTAAAACCACAAAGACCCTAGAAGGAAACCTAGGCATTACCATTTAGGACATAGGCATGGGCAAGGACTTCATGTCTAAAACACCAAAAGCAATGGCAACAAAAGCCAACATTGACAAATGGGATCTAATTAAACTAAAGAGCTTCTGCACAGCAAAAGGAACTACCATCAGAGTGAACAGGCAATGTACAAAATGGGAGAAAATTTTCGCAACCTACTCATCTGACAAAGGGCTAATATCCAGAATCTACAATGAACTCAAACAAATTTACAAGAAAAAAGCAAACAACCCCATCAAAAAGTGGGCAAAGGATATGAACAGACACTTCTCAAAAGAAGACATTTATGCAGCCAAAAGACACATGAAAAAATGCTCATCATCACTGGCCATCAGAGAAATGCAAACCAAAACCACAATGAGATACCGTCTCACATCAGTTAGAATGGCAATCATTAAAAAGTCAGGAAACAACAGGTGCTGGAGAGGATGCGGAGAAATAGGAACACTTTTATGCTGTTAGTGGGACTGTAAACTAGTTCAACCATTGTGGAAGTCGGTGTGGCGATTCCTCAGGGATCTAGAACTAGAAATACCATTTGATGCAGCCATCCCATTACTGGGTATATACCCAAAGGAATATAAATCATGCTGCTATAAAGACACATGCACACGCATGTTTATTGCGGCATTATTCACAATAGCAAAGACTTGGAACCAACCCAAATGTCCAACAATGATAGACTGGATTAAGAAAATGTGGCACACATACACCATGGAATACTATACAGCCATAAAAAATGATGAGTTCATGTCCTTTGTAGGGACATGGATGAAATTGGAAATCATCATTCTCAGTAAACTATTGCAAGGACAAAAAACCAAACACCACCTATTCTCACTCATAGGTGGGAATTGAACAGTGAGAACACATGGACACAGGAAGGGGAACATCACACTCTGGGGACTGTTGTGGGGTGGGGGGAGGGGCGAGGGATAGCATTAGGAGATACACCTAATACTAAATGATGAGTTAATGGGTGCAGCACACCAGCATGGCACATGTATACATATGTAACTAACCTGCACGTTGTGCACATGTACCCTAAAACTTAAAGTATAATAATAAAATAAAAATTAAAAAAAAAAAAAGAAAAGCTGGTTAGGTAAGGCTGGGCGCGGTGGCTCACGCCTGTAATCCCAGCACTTTGGGAGGCCGAAGCGGGCGGATCCCGAGGTCAGGAGATCCAGACTATCCTGGCTAACACGGTGAAACCCTGTCTCTACTAAAAATACAAAAAATTAGCGGGGCATGGTGGCACGCGCCTGTAGTCCCAGCTACTCGGGAGGCTGAGGCAGGAGAATGGCGTGAATCCGGGAGGCGGAGCTTGCAGTGAGCCGAGATCGTGCCACTGCACTCCAGCCTCGGCGCCAGAGCGAGACTCCGTCTCAAAAAAAAAAAAAAAAAAAAAAAAAAAAAGCTGGTTAGGTAAGATGATTACCTTCTTTTAGCCTGGAAGCTGTAGTTAACCCTGACCTTTGAGAGTAGAGCAGAGGGTAGTTAACAGGTGCTAGAGCCAGATTGTCAGTCCCTGGCTGTGTGACCTTGAGCATCTTTCTAAGCTTCAATTTCAACATTTGTAAAATAAGGATGTGATAATAAATGTATCTATTTCTAGAATTAGTTAAAAGGAAATGAGATAATCTGTGTAAAATACTTAGTGGCTCACACATAGTAAGAACTCAAAAAGTCCTGCCATATATTGCTGAAATTGGAGAAGAACTTGGAGTGGAGAATGAAGATGATTTCTTGGTTCTCCATGAACACTGCACTTAGCTCCCAATATATAGGGTTTCCCAACTAGATTGAGCTACTTGTTAGCTTCCCCTAATTGCCTACATTATCTTTTTTCTTTGTTCTTTTTTGTTTCCCTAAGGGCCACATTTCCCCCACCTCCTCTCTGGAAATTGAACTGCAGAAGTTGTAATAGGTATGTGCAATAGGAAATGCTATGTAGGGCAGATTGACTGTGTCTAAAGCCAGGAATTCCCCCAAAAGAGGATGAGAAAGTTTACTGAGTTAGAAAATGTGGCAAGCAGAAGATGTTGAGGGGCATGGAGTAGTGGCCACAGGGAACTTGTGGAAATGATGTTAACACAGTGGTGACAGCAAAAGTTTGAAGACACTGGGAGGGTAACTATGGGCTTGAGGGGCAGAGTAAAAACACATTTCTAGGTCTGAGAATGAATAAATGAGTCAAGAGATTTAAGGAGGTCAGATAATAAATTCAACTAGTGGCAGCCCAGTGGGATGCCCAGTGGGAAACAGAGGAGTCACAAAAGGTTTCACCACCCAAAGATCTTGAAAAGAAACTTTATTTATTTTATTTTATTATTATTATTTTTTGAGATGGTGTCTCGTTTTGTTGCCCATGCTGGAGTGCAGTGATGTAATCTCAGCTCACTGTAACCTCCACGTCCCAGGTTCAAGCAATTCTCCCACCTCAGCCTACCGAGTAGCTGGGATTACAGGTGCCCACCACCACAGTTGGCTAATTTTTGCATTTTTAGTAGAGACAGGCTTTCACCATGTTGGCCAGGCTGGTCTCAAACTCCTGACCTCAGGTGATTCACCTGCCTTGGCCTCCCAAAATGCTGAGTAGGAAACTATATTTATTGAGCAGCTGTTATATGCTAGTTAGTATCACATATATGTCACCTCACATAATCCTCACAGCAACACTGTGGGGTAGGTACTCTTATCACATCCATTTTGAATGAATAGAAGTGCATTTTGAATAATAACTTTTCAAGGTCACATAACTAGTCAATGTTAGAATTAGCCATGTTATTTCATTCACTTTAAGATAGTTACTTGCCTTCTGAAAAACCTGTAGAAAATTCATTTTATTTTATTTTATTTTATTTTATTTTATTTTATTTTATTGATACATAATGTACATATTTTCAGGGTGTATGTAATATTTTGATATGTTCATATAATATAAAACAATCAAATCAGGGTAATTGTGATATCCTTCACCTAAAACATTTCTCTTTTCCTAATGTTGGGAACATTTTAATTATTTTCTACTGGCTATTTTGAAATACACAATTAATTATTTTTTACTATAGTCACTCTACTGCTTCATCAAACAGTAGGCTTCTTTCTTCTATCTAACTGTATTTTTGTACCCAATAATCAATCTGTCTTTATCTCACCCTCCCCCATCCCCTTCCTAGCTTGTGAAATAATTCTATTAGAGATGACAACAATTTTATATAAACAAGAATTAAGTAGATACATCATTGCTAAAAACCGGTCACTAAGAGAAACAGCAGTAAGTGGAAAGTAAATTTGTCATAGTGAGGACAATGATTGATAAGCTAGGAATTACATGCACTGTAAATGCCAATTTAGAAATAATCTAAAATTATCTGAGCGTTCAAATGAGGACTATGTGCATTGGAATAGTTTTTAATATAAAATTTACTCTCTTCCCACAACACAAGAGTACTCCCTACTAAATCTGGTATCTGAAACTGAAAGTATCCAGAGAATTCGCTGCCCCACCAAAGTTTCCTAGTAGTGAGATTTTGATGTGTCCTGATTTTCTACCCTAGAGCAAAGGAGGACTGTCTTTAATATTTCCCCATGATCTGCCTCTGAGAGAATAAGACTGGGGATGAGAAAGTTAGATTCTTACTCTCTGCAGTAAAAGAGCTTTGTAGAAGCAAGTTGAGGATTATTTGTTTGTTTGTTTGCTTGTTTGATATAGGTCTCACTATGTTGCCCAGGCTGCTCTCAAATTCTTGGCCTCAAGTGATCCTCCTGCCCCAGCCCCGACAGTGCTGGGATTACAAGAATGAGCCACCACTGCACTCGGCCTGGGGAAGTATGTAGGACTGGGTTCACTCTCAGGTATGATTTAGCATTTTTTGTTTTCAGGAAATAGAGAGATGCCTTTACACTAAGAAGAGGAACTCACTCTAAAAATCTAATGATTCTTTTTTTTTTTGAGACAGTCTCACTCTTGTTGCCCAGGCTGGAGTGCAGTGGTGTGATCTCGGCTCACTGCAACCTCCAGCTCCAGGGTTCAAGCAATTCTCCTGCCTCAGCCTCCTGAGTAGCTGGGATTACAAGTTTCCCACCACCACCACGCCCGGCTAATTTTTGTACTTTTTTAGTAGAGACGGGGTTTTGCCGTGTTGACCAGGCTGGTCTCAAACTCCTGACCCACCCACCTCGGGTTCCCAAAGTGCTGGAATTACAGCCGCTGTCGTGAGCCACTGTGCCCTGCCACATCTAATGATTCTTTGGTGTTGTGATGATGAATGTGCATAGTGCAGGGCTGTCTCTTGTAGTCAAGGACCAGTCCCCGTGGGCAGGGCTTGGATTATAATCCCCAGTAAACAAGAAGAGGAAGTGAGTAAGAGAAAAATTTGATGAAGAAAGAAAAATACCAACAGGTTCCAGGTTTCCTTTGTTTTTCTTTCTTTTCCTTTCTTCAGCTTAGGGTGGGAGCTAAATCACAGCTTTCAAAAGATCAATATAAATGTTATTCCCTTAGGGCAACAGAGATGGAATCCTTAAAAACAAGTAAAAATAACCAAAAGTAGACATCTTTTGGAGAATTTTCAGTTCATGGACAGTCCAGAGAGAGTTGTAGGATTTCCTTTCCATCCTACCAGAAGCATACTTTTACTGTCTTCCCCACTAACAAATTCTAATAACTGCTAGGTAAAATGGTGGAAGTAGAAAAACAAGAATATCATAGCAGCACAGGTCAAATTTGAGAAAGTTACTTTTCTTACACATTCTATGGCTGTGGGAGGAAATAGGGATATAGACCTGTGGGGAAATAAATGTCTTGGTATAAGAATACACTTAACAGGGGGGAAAGAAGTGACAACCTGTGAGATTTGCTACGTAAGGAGAAAAAAAATCATCTGCTGTCTTCATATCAGGCTTTCGCTCTCCTTTCCAGGCCAAGAGTATGGCTAAAAGTTATTTCTTGCTGAAAGGCTGCTGAGGGAAGGAATCCCATAGTTCCAGGGCTTGATTCCTGACTAAAACACTGTCAGTTCAAAACTTCCAGCAGTTCTTTGGTTTTGTGTGTGTGTGTATGGTGGGAATTAGGCAAACATTTTTTTGTTATGGGAAGACCACCACAAATACCCTATTCTGGATTGGAGAGGAGAGAAACCATGTAGTTTCAAGGAACTAAAATACTCTGCAATTCCTTTTTTTTTTTTTTTTTTTTTAAGACAGAGTCTCGTTCTGTCGCCCAGGCTGGAGTGCAGTGGTTCTATCTTGGCTCACTGCAACCTCCACCTCCTGGGTTCAAGTGATTCTCGTGCCTCAGTCTCCCAAGTAGCTGGGATTACAGGTGTGTGCAACCATGCCCAGGTAATTGTTGTTATTTTTAGTAGAGACAGGGTTTTGTCATGTTGGCCAGAATGGTCTGGAACTCCTGGCCTCAAGTGATCCACCTGCCTCGGCCTCCCAAAGTGCTTGGATTACAGGCGTGAGACACCATGCCTGGCCAATACTCTGCTATTCCTTTTGACATCATTGAGGATAGAGTTGGATCTTTGCAGATTTTGTAACCTTTAAGAAAATGTTGCTTTTCTAAATATGATTTAGACTGTACTGTTTCTGAAATTTATTTATTATTCTTATGAAGTGTGTGTATATGTGCTTTCATAGTTATCCACAGGCCACTCACTGGGAGTGGGGTATAGGACTAGGAAAGACCAAAAGCAATGATATGATCAAAGTCTCTCAAAGATCATACTCAGAAACTCATGGTGCTAATTCAGTCAGAATAACCTAGACTTTTGGAAGTATCTTTAAGTCTGACTATTTTATCCTGAAGCTGATAGGCTTTAAATATGTGTTTCCTCTGAATCTCACATTGAAATGCAATCCCCAGAGTGGGAGATAGGGGGCTGGGTGGGAGGTGATTGGAGCATGAGGGTGGATTTCTCAAATGATTTAGCACCATCCCCTTGGTGCTGTTCTTGCAATAGTGAGTTCTTGTGGGATCTAGTTGTTGTAAAGTGTGTGGCAACTTCCTCTCACTCTCTCTTTTGCTTCTGCTGCCGCCATGTGAGATGCCTGTTCCCTCTTCACCTTCTGCTATGATTAGAAGTTTCCTGAGGCCTCCCCAAAAGCTAAAATTGGCACTATGCTTCCTATACAGCCTGCAGAACCATGAGTCAATTAAACTTCTTATAAATTACCCAGTCTCAGGTATTTCTTTATGGCAATTCAAGAATGACATAACACAGATGCTTTTGGTATAGAAGAGAAGTTTCTATTGAAGAGACTCTCTGCCATCAAGCAAGAAAATAATTTAGACAGTTTTAAGTTGATCATATCAGGAGATGTGATTTTTACATGTTAACAATTTCTAGAAAATGTAGGTTACATGAACTAGTTGTTAGATATTGAAATTAGAAAATATTAAATGAATTCATATTATAATGTTACACTCTTTTGAACTTTACTCAAAAAGAATCTGAATTCTAGAAATGCTTCTTTTTTATTAGGTAGAAGAGTAACTCTGAACTTGTTTTTTTCTTTCTCTTCCTTTCGTAATAATTTGTTTTACCATATCATAGCAGATGTTTGTAATTTTTTGGCTGCCCAATTTGAACCCTCAACCTATATTTGGAAACTGCTTTATATCTGAGTCTTGGTAGCAGGTTGAACCTGAGAATGTTTCCCAGCAGAAGAGGAAATTCTTGCCACCTATACTGACTGTGCATGTGTGTTTTAAATGAAAATGGAGCATTTTATTGGTTTGTGGCCATTGAGAAAAGAATTATTAGTCCAAAAATCCCTTTCCAGATTTTTATATTGATCAAATAAAGTCACTGAATATACATTTTGTTGGTTAGTTAAAATCTGGAATATATGCAATTAGAAGATGATCCTTCAACTTTCCTTTACTAGTGAGCTAAAAAATATTTAGAATAATGATTCTCCCTGCCTACATAGTGGAATCATCTGGAGGGTTACAGAAAATGCTGATGTCTAAATACTACCCTAGAACAAGTTAAATCAGTATCTCTGTGGTTGGGATCTAGGAGCTGGTATTATTCCAAAGCTTCTTAAGGGATTTTAATGCACAATCAGGTTTGTGAATAATTGATCTAGAGCAGAGGTTAGCAAACTTTTTGTAAAGACCAGACAGTAAATATTTTAAGCTTTGCAGGCCTTATAGTCTATGTTGCAACTACTCAACTCTGCCATTGTAGTGCAAAAACGGCCACAGACAATATATAAATAAGTGAGAGTGGCTGTGTTTTGGTAAAACTGTTTACAAAAACAATCCACAGGCCAGAATTAGCCTACCAGCCATGGCTTGTCAACCCTTGACTTAGACTAGAGAGAAGAACAAGAGGATTTTTTAAAGAAAGAGAAACATTTTAGCAATGCTGCAGTAGTACCTTCTGTCTTTTATACTACCCTAAAGATGTTGTTGGTTCATACCCAGAATGCTTTGAAATAAATATGACCTAAATAACAGCAGAAATTACACATATGAAAAAAAGTTCAACATCACTGATAATTAGAGAGATGCATATCAAAACCACAATGAGATACCATCTCATGCTAGTCAGAATGGTGGTTATTAAAAAGTCAAGAAACAACAGATGCTGGCGAGGCTGTGGAGAAATAGGAACACTTTTACACTGTTGGTGGGAATGTAAATTAGTTCAACCATTGTGGAAGACAGTGGGGCGATTCCTCAAGGATCTAGAACCAGAAATACCATTTGACCCAGCAATCCCATTACTGGTTATATACCCAAAGGAATATAAATCATTCTATTATAAGGACACATGCACGCATATGTTTATTGCAGCACTATTCACAATAGCAAAGACATGGAATCAGCCTAATGCCCATCAATAATAGACTAGATAAAGAAAATGTAGTACATATATACCATGGAATACTAAGCAGCTATGAAAAGGAATGAGATCATGTCCTTTGTAGGGACATGGATGGAGCTGGAAGCCATATCCTCAGCAAACTAATGCAGGAACAGAAAACCAAACACCACATGTTCTTATTCATAAGTGGGAGCTGAACAATGAGAACACATGGACACAAGGAGAGGAACAACACACGCTGAGGCCTGCTGGTGGGGGTGGAGGTAGGGAGAGCATCAGGATAAATAGCTAATGCATGTGGGGCTTAACACCTTGGTGATGTGTTGATCTGTGCAGCAAACCACCATGGCACACGTTTACCTATGTAACAAACCTGCACATCCTGTGCATGTATCCTGGAACTTAAAATAAAAAAAGGAATTACCCCTGTCCCCTTGTCCTTGAAAACTTACATAAAATCTAAGAATCTCAACTCATGGCCCATATCCCAAGGACTTGGGAAATACAGATTTTAGCCCATGGTTTCACTTATATTCTCAAGATTACTTCTTGTTCCAAGATTGACTGCATCACTTTTCCTATGGCTGATCTCTTCTCTCTCTTCCATGACAACCTTGCTTTCTCCCCTTAATATGTGCATAGCAGGCTCTCCTGAAGTTGTGAGGCAAAGAAAGATATTTATCTTACAGCAATACCAACAACTTAAGTTTGATTATTAATATGTCTCTTCTAAAAAGCCTATTGGCCACCTAAGGAGTTTCCCCAAATATTGACATTAAATTATTATAATCAAACTATCTCTCGTATTAAGATGATAATTTTTATTCTATGGCATGTAGAAGAATATAGTGCTATACTATGACAACGTATGTCCAAACCAGGGTACTATTTCAGTTTTAACAGTAACTGTTTAGATTCATAAACATTCATGAACCATCAGCCTGAGAGAACAGCATTATCATAGACACCCACAAACACAGAAATCCAAACAAAGTAGCTCACAAGGTATATATATATATATTTTATATATATCTTAATCAAATTAGTGTATATGTCTTATACAAATTATATTTAAATAAAATAGAATATTCCATATTCTATATAGAATAATATACTATGATAGTATATATTATAATATTAATGGTATATATTACACTACATACATGGTATATACACATACATCATAGTATATATAGCATATCGCATTATTTCATTTGAATATAATTTTTTTTTTTTTTTTGGAGACAGAGTCTCACTGTGTCGCCCAGGCTGGAGTACAGTGGTGCCATCTCAGCTCACTGCAGCTTCTGCCTCCCAAGTTCAAGAAATTTTTGTGCCTCAGCCTCCCAGGTAGCTGTGATTACAGGTGTGCATTACCATGCCCGGCTAATTTTTGTATTTTCAGTAGAGACAGGGTTTCGCCATGATGGCCAGGCTGGTCTCGAACGCCTCGGCCTCCCAAAGGGCTCGGATTACATGCGTGAGCCACCACTCCCAGCCTGAATATAATTTGCTTAATGAAAATAAATTGTTAACTAGGTGGTAAGGCATCAAGGAATTACTATCCTTATTTTAACTTTTTCAGAAAATACCTCTAACAAAAGCTGAAATTTCAAGAGCTCTTAGCATACAAAAAATGGGTCAGAACCTTGCAAATGGTATTAAAGGTAGAGCATAACCTTACTAAAGCCAAAGATGGAAATGTGGGAACAATGGAATATGAGGGTAACAAGAAATTTAGTCTGAGAGAAATGATGATGTTGAAAGAGGGAGTAGCATGGTGAGAATTAAAAGTGGAATTCAGCAGATAGTGCCAAGCTATATGTGCACAGTGAACTTCGTGATTTGCATTAATGAATAGGTCTGAAACTTAGAATTTATAATAGAATCTGTATTTCAAAGCTCAAAGGGACTTTGGAAGGAAAAAGCACATTTACCAAGCATGAACTATGCACCGAGCATAACATTTTTGTACAGGTATTTTCAGGGAGGCAACACCTTTGAAGCCAGTTCATATAGATGCAAATCTTGGCCCTGCCACCTTTAGGCCCTGGAGAAATTAATTAACCTATTTAGTTATTTGGTTCCTTTCTTCCTTTCTCCCTTCCCTTTTTCTTTTCTTAGAACTTAATGGAATACACTGGGCTCACTTTCTTGGAGTTTCTTTTCCTCTCTTCTTTCTTATCTCCTTCTTCTCCCTCTCTTCCTCTTCCTCTCTTTGTCCCCCTACTCCAGTTTCCTCATGCATATATGGAGAAAGTCTTCTTCTTCTTCTTTTTTTTTTTGAGATGGAGTCTCGCTCTGTTGCCTAGGCTGGAGTGCAGTGGCGTGATCTCGGCTCACTGCAAGCTCTGCCTCCCAGGTTCATGTCATTCTCCTGCCTTAGCTTCCTGAGTAGCTGGGACTACAGGCGCCCGCCACCACGCCCAGCTAATTTTTTTGTATTTTCAGTAGATATGGGGTTTCACCGTGTTAGCCAGGATGCTCTTGATCTCCTGACCTCGTGATCCGCCTGCCTCGGCCTCCCAAAGTGTTGTGATTACAGGCGTGAGCCACCACGCCCGGCCCAGAAAGTCTTTTGCAAGAATTTTGTGTGAATAAAATTGAAGCAATTCTCTGAAGTGTATGGAACATTGTAGCTACTCAGTGGATGTTAATTTTCTGCTATCCTTTTAATAGTTTAGAACACTGAGGGTTACAGGTTAGGTGTCATCTTCGATGAAGAGATTTGGCCAAATTTAGGGGTTTTATTTATTTCCCTGGTTTGATACCTGCCTCCCCCCCACCTCAATTACACTTTGTCACCACTCAAGTTTGAATGATGTCTACTAGGTAACCTGAATAGATCTGGTGATGCCACATCACTAGGCAGTTTCTAAAAAGGCAACTATTCCTTTCTGTTTCCTAGAAATGTGTAAAAAGTAGCCCTATCATGGAGACAGCAAGGCAGATGACCAATCAACTGTCCCTGAAGGTACATAATTTAATCCGGTGGTCGAATTAGATAGAAAAAAAACCGTAAGATATTGTATAATAGGAAAGGACAGGCACTTAGATGATCTGAGTAGAACAGTGTAAGTATTTATTAATGAAAAAGTGTTTCTTGATGGGCCACTGGGATGGTGGAGCTAAGCTTTTGGAATCTTGTGGCTATAATATGAAAGCTATTTTTTCCAACTTTGAGATAATATTTCAACTGTCATTTTCTGGCATAATTGGACATTAACAAGACATTAAACATTGAGCTCACTGATTCAGATTCACACAGAATAGAAGCTTCAAAAAGTCTCTTTTCTTGGGAGAAGTCAAGCTTATCTAAGCACTCTGAGACTCGTGTGGTATTATTCACGCTGGACAGATGCAAAAGGGCACTGGCTCAAACTCCTTCTCTTTCTCCATTTGTTTTTTATAGGAAAATATACAAGGATGACCGTGCCTGCGTATTGTGCAAGTCAAGAGCCATGTGACTTGTGGTTTTATGAACTTAAGTGGTAGCTCTTTCCAATGGGTAATATCCACCCCGCTCCTAGGAATATACCCTAGGGGCAGATATGTAAATTTGTTGATGGCAGACATGAGACATAGTACCCCTTACTGAGGCTGTGGTCCCAGGGGTCAGACAAGAAACAGACATGCTGAGTGGTGTGCTCTCAAACAGTAAATGGAAGGATTGATGTCACTTGATAGTCCATATTTCACAATAAGGCACGAAGTCTAGCTCTCTACCCTTCAGAACTTAATCATGCGCACAAGCCTAAAAAAGGAAAACTAAAAGCGGAACATGAAGAATATGTTCCATTATAAGCTCAGGAGGGAGGTGAAAAGTTTAAGCAAATGAAAAACAGAATCATTGTCAACGGTTGGATATGGTGATTCACATACAAACGCACCAACTCATTAACCAACTGCCAATTGTCTTTTGGGGGCAGAAGAAAATATTACAAGATATAAGATGGATATTTAGCTAGTTTTCCTTAGCATAATAAAATGCAGGCTTTCGATCTTTTCCAACTCTTATGTGCTATGGAGAAAGGGTTTTAGTAAAGAGTGAGAGAATAGATCCCTGCCACAGGGACACAAGCTGGTATAATCAGAGGAGGGAAAAGACCGTATTATTTAGGATAAACAAGAACCGGAGAGCAATTTAATTGGTTCCTGATGTTCCACATAACACAGGCCAGGGCTCTTAAAACCCAGTGGCTTATTTTTATTTGTGAATATATTTGAGTTTTTAAAAAATGGGTTTTCTGGCCGGGCACGGTGGGTCATGCCTGTAATCCCAGCACTTTGGGAGGCGGAGGCAGGCGGATCACGAGGTCAGGAGTTTGGGACCAGCCCGACCAACATGGTGAAACCCCGTCTCTACTAGAAGTACAAAAATTAGCTGGGCGTGGTGGCATGTGCCTGTAATCCCAGCTACTCAGGAGGCTGAGGCAGGAGAATTGTTTGAACCCGGGAGACGGAGGTTGCAGTGAGCCGAGATTGCGCCACTGCACTCCGGCCTGGGTGACAGAGTGAGACTTCATCTCAAAAACAAAAAACAAAAAACAAAACACAAAAAGTCCCACAACAACCGGTTTTCCATCTGTGTTGGTGGAATTCCAGTCAAGGAACTTCGATCCTGGCTGCTTTCATCTTGTGATCACCTTTCAAAACCATAAAAAGGTCTTCTCTTTTCCTTTATGTAAAAGTACTTCCAGCCAATATTTAATATGAAAGGGATGTTTATCAGACTTGGGATGGGCATATTGAAGCTATTCAGAAGTTGATGCTTTCTTTACCTGTCTCTTCTTTTTCTCATATACACACTTTTTTTTTCCCTACTAGTCTCAGTGCCTTAACTATATTTCCTGTTGTGGATTTGTACAGCTGAGAGAGGTATAGGCAGAAATAAAATTCTTTTAAAAGCGAGTGAGAAAACTAAGAATTAAAGGGGAATTGCTGCGTAAGAGAGAAATGTGCATTAATTCAATTGCAAAACCTCTGACTGACAGTGAGCTGTGATTATTTCAGAGAGCTGACAATTTCAGTACTGTGTGTTTGCCAGATCTTGATCTGAAGTCCAGACTTAGAGGCGGTATTTGGAAGATAATTCTCAGTGGGTGCTGTTGTTACATTTTTTTCCTTCCTATCTCTAGGAAAGCTATGTCTATAAATTATTTAAATTCAGTAAATCAAATGGGTTTCTTTGTGAACTTTTGCAAATAAAAATGGAATTCGTTATTTTAAAAACCAACTGAGGATGATTAAACAGTTTTTTCACATGAAAGAAGTATCTAGTTTCTGGATCACGAAGTCTCATGACCTGAGACAACTCTAAAGCAAACTTAACATTTTTCAATCCACTTTCCCCATAATGTTTTTTATAAGCTGTGATACTCATGAGTTAACTTACATATAATTAACATGTTTCTGATACAACGTAAACATACTTGCAGCATTTGTGTTTATCTCAACCTTTAAAACAAAACACTCAGTGAAAGACATGCCTGTATTTTAAGAAAAATAAATTTTTGTCAACCTTAATTTACAAAATAAGACACAATAGGATGGATATTTTCGTGTCAAAAAGAATTAATTACTTGACCAAAAAATTACTACACAATTTCTTTAAATTACAGACTCTGGCAATACTATTTAAGTATACTTTTACTAACCATAATTTCATCAACATGTAACTTTTCAGTAACAGATTGCAATAAAGGACCACAACCTTCTAATTACTTGCGTTTTAACTGTTTTTAATAAAACAACCACAGTCTTTGCCTGTATTACACTTCTGCAGCTGACAGTTTTTAAAAAGATTTTTGTCCATACTCTTCTAACACAGAACTCTAGTATCACATGGAATATTTAAGCCTTTTTTCATAAGGTCTATAGGATGGAAGCTTTCTTGAAAGATAATGAGCTAGTAAAATTATGGTGAAGGATAAAGGTGCCAGGACAATGTCAGCTTTTAAATATCTATTTATCATACATTCCAGATGATAGAAAAGAAATGCTGGAGCAAGAGGTCAGCTGTTTTAATGTTTCTCTCTGAATCAAAGAGGGGAGGGGACTTTATGGATCCCAGCTGTGCTTACTTTCGGGTTTCCTGGCTCGTTACCATTCTGTATTCTGTAGTCTACGTGTCCAAAGCTCAAGGGAGATTTTGATCCAGCAGCTCTTGCACAAGTTAGTTTTCTTTTCTTTTTTAAAATAAAGAATATCAGATACTTGTAATGCTTAGCATACTGCCATGATGCGCTTAAATGCCAGGCCAAGGCAGGGCAGGGGTGGTGGTGCAGGGATTTGGGGGAGACCAGGAAAGGAGGAGATGGGGAGAGGCTGAGAAAAGAGAGATGAAGAAAGAGGGGAAAAGAGGAAGAAAGACTCCCAGAAAGTGAGCCCAGTGTGTTCCATTAGGTTCCAAGGATAGAAAAAAGGAAGGGAGAAAAGAAGGAAGGAACCAAATAACCAAGAATCGAGAGGACAAAAGGACCTTACGTATTTTTTTTTAGCCTCTTTTCTGGGTCAGTAGTTCTTTTTGTAAAAATTTTTTTTGAAACAGTCTTGCTCTGTTGCTCAGGCTGGGGTGCAGAGGAGTGATCTTGGCTCACTGTAGCCTCGACCTCCCAGGCTCAAGCGATCCTCCCACCTTAGCCTCTCTAATAGCTGGGACTACAGATGTGCACCACCATGTCCGGCTAATTTTTCTTTTTAAAAATTTCCTGTGGAGACTGGGTTTCACCATGATGCCCAGGCTCGTAGGTCAGTTGTTCTTGAGTGTTAGTATTTATCATAATCATCTGGAAAACTTACGAAACGCAGACTCCCAGGACCTGCCCAGAGTTTCTGATTTGTTGGGATGGGGCTGGGGTCTGGGAATCTGCATTTGAACAAGGACATATTTAATAGTAATACTAGTGTTGAAAAGCAGTTCATACAGGTAATGGAGCCTTGGAGAGGTTGCTTGAAGACAGGCTATATGCAGTGGATGAAGTCACATACACAGAAAGAATGAACATTTCAGATGGAACTAGAGGACATGGGGAGAGAAGTGTCTAATGAGCAAAACAAAAGTAACAATAATGAGATGTGGGAGAAGGCGGGTTGAAAGAGGAAGTGAGTAGCTACAGAGATCCATTTTAGATTATAACGTCTAGATTTGCCTACCAAAATGAAATAGAAGACGACCATGTTGCTGTTAAGGCATTCATTAAGTTAGAACTTACGGCTAAATTTCTTGATCACATGGTCACATATTCCAACATTTCTCTTTGAGATACTTACTGCACAACAGAGAAATCATAAGAAAGTACCATCAGAAGTAAATGACTGATTGAAATAAGTGTCCTTATTCCCAGAGAGGAAGATGGTATTTCAATGTAGCTGAAGCAAACCTGTTGCAGAAGAGATAGGATCAAAAAATTCACCAACAGAAGGATGGAAGCCTGTTATTCTCTGCCTCAAAAAAGAAAACTTCAAAGCTCAAGTGCCTGTTTTAAGGGTTTAGAGATGAAAATGGTACATGGTTAGCCACTGATGATTACAAAATTTTTATGTATAAAAAACCTGGAGGCAGCAATAGTGTTGGAAGGAAGCCTAAAGTTGGATTCACACAGCACTTTACCTAAGTTTGAGAAAGTCAGCTGTTCCTCTCAAAGAATAAGGGGTGATGGAGATTACTGGTATTGGAGTAAGGGTGGGTAAAGCTATCCTAGTCTCTTTTTTTTTTTGGTGTGCCAACAAGGATACTCTTCCCTGAAGCAGATTCACATGTCTCACTAAAATGTCCATAAAACCACAGAAAAAAAATGAAAACATGAGTCTTCGAAAAGACAACCTATTGTCTGCATTCTGGAGGGAACTCTACTTAGACTATCAAGATCTTGGAATAACCTATACACATCTCATCACTGCAGCCTCTTTGTTTCAACAGCATTCACGTGCACTGGTCTGCCAGTCTCCTCAGTGTCCTTATGTCCTCCACGGGAAGGCATGTGCTAATGTCAGGTGCCCCTGTATGGCTCACACAAATGTGGGAAGCCATCTATCCAGCCACTCTCTCGGCCAGTGCTGTATTACAACTCTCATACGTTGTTGGACATCACATTGCTCAAGTGTGGTTGGGGGTTCCCCTAGTCCCAAGAAAGCACTCCATGAGCTCCAGGGTTCTCAGTTTCCCTGACACCTTTTCTCTTCTGGGTGTTTTCCTCTACTCTAAGAGGAGGAAAGTGAGGACACTGGTGTCTGATTTCATCCTTTCCTTTCTCTCAAAACTCTGCTAGAAAAAGAAAGGATGGACTTTCACTCTTTCCTATGTGGCAGGGGCTTTGTTGAGTGCTGTCTACTTTATACTTGTAATGAAACTCTACGATCAAACTAGTGATTATGTAAGTGAGAACTCAGATAATTTAGGAAATCCCCTTCCCGCCAGTCAAAGCCATTTGACAGTCAGAAGCTGAACATTGACTCCTTTCTTTCTCTTGTGCTCCTGCTGTTAACAGTCCTAATCATCCCTGACTATCGCCCAAATTAGATGGATCCTCAAAAAAGGAAAACCACGTTAAAATAGTTCAAAAAATAATTTTCATATTGCATATTTTCCCCAGTTTATAATTTTTAAAAAACATTCCTTGTTTTCATTTATAGGCATTTTAAATTGTTGTTTAATTTAAATCTATCAGTCTTTTTCTTTAGGCTTTCTTCCAGTGGTGTCATGCCAAGCCATCCCCAAATCAAAAGATTTTTAAAAAAATCAATCATATAATTTTCTAATGCCTTTGTATGTAATGTAGGTATTTATTTCATGAATGACCACTGCAGTACCCCATCTTAGTAAATAATACTTCCTTTCTTCCTGTTGTTCAGGGCAAAATTTTGGCATCATCTTTACTCTGTCTTCCTCTTATGTTAACATATTCAATCCCTCAGCAAACCCTCTTAGTTTTTCCTTTGAAATATATTCAGAATCCAACCATCTCTTGTCTGGTCAATTGCAGTAGCCTCCTAAATGGTCTCCTTTTCCCTGCCCCCTGGTAGTCTCTTCTCAACACGGCAGGCAGATTGTTCTTTTAATACATGTTATTTTTCTGCCCAGAACCTACCAGATTACCGTCTCATTCAGAGGAAAATCCAAAGTCCTTCCCACGGGCTGCAAAGCCATCTGTGGTCTCTACCACAACACACACACCAACTCCCACCACACCCAACCTTCTCTGACTTCCTCTCCCAGCCTTCTTTCCCTTACTCCTTTCTCTCCAGCTATGACCTTGACCTCATTGCTGTTCATTGAATAAGGGAAGCAAACTGCCATCTCAGGACTATTGCACTTGCCTTCCCTTCTACCTGGAATGTGCACTCCTGTCCCTTCCTGACCTCTTTATCTGCTTTCCTCAGGTCTCTCTTCAAAGGCCATCATTACAAAAGCTTGTTTCTGATCACTTTATCTAAAATGAGCACTCACAACACTTATTGCTACCTGACATATTGCTTATTAGTGAATTTTCTGTCTCCTCCCATTAAAACAGAAGCTTGAGGGAGAGCTGTGTTTTGTATACTGTCGTATCCCCAAGGTCTAAAATGGGACTCTACTACCTTTATTAAGATGTCTTTTTAAAAATATACCACATTTTGGTATGATTTATGAATAAAATTACAAGTCACTTTTAAACACCTAAAATTAATTTTATGTACTTATTTTTAAATTTCATAATAATGGAGTCTACTCTATAATGTTGCCTTTAAAACATTTTAATCTATACTTATGTCAGATTGGTTTGCACTTTGTTTTACTGTATTAAAATCTCCTTGTATTTCTAATAATTTTTGCTTTAGATAATTTAAGGCAATATTGCTTGAAGCTCAAAGGTTCACTACTATACCTTTTTGATAAATTATGTCGTGTATTCCTATGAACTGTCCAGATTTACCTCATTTAATTTTTTCCTTGAATATTACTTAATCTGATAATAATGCCACCCATGAGTTTTTAAATTAGCATTGGCTTAGTACTTTCCCATCCTGTTTATTCTCAAACTTATGTTTTCTTTTCATTCTAGGCACGCTTCTTAAAAACAGCAGACTTTTAAAATTCACTCAACCTTTAAAAAAATGTTCAAACTTGTTTTTATTGCTACCATCCATGTGTCCTTCAATTATTTAGAAAGAAATCTCAGACATCATATCATTTTACATTTAAATATTTCAGTTAATATCTCAAAAAGAATTCTTTTAAAACATAACTATAATAGTGTTATCACACCTAAAAATTAATAATAGTTTCTAATATCATGAAGTACTCAATTACAATTCGAATATTCCAATTGTCTGTCTTTTTTCTTTTACTTTTTTTGAGATAGGGTCTTTCTCTGTTGCCCAGGCTGGAATGCAATGGCATGATCTGAGTTCACTGCAACCTGCGTCTCCTGAGCTCAAGCCAACCTCCCACTTCAGTCTCCTGAGTAGCTGGGACTACAGGCGCATGCCACCATGCCCAGCTAATTTTTGTATTTTTTATAGAGATGGGGTTTCATCATGTTTCCCAGGGTAGTCTCAAATTCCTGAGCTCAAGCAGTCCACCAGCCTTGGCCTCCCAAAGTGCTAAGATTACAGGTGGGAGCCATCATGTCTGGCTCATTTTTCAAAATATAATTTATTTGTATCATAATCCAACTAATGTCTAAGCATTGAAATTGGCCAATATGTCCCTTAAATTCTGTTTAATCTAAAGGTCCACCTCTATTTCTGATTTTGTTTTTCTTACTCCACCCTTTAAATTCCTCACCTAAAACTGTCCCAGAGTGAGTTGTCAAGAGAGAGCCCTTGGACTTAACAATGAATGGTGCATTTCACTGGTAGCCTCTTATTTATTTTACATTTTCCAGGTTTCATCAACATCTTGGACCAGAATCAGGTGGAACAGGAGTTAGATACAAACATCATCTTTCCCTGCTATGTCTGCTATGTCCATGGCTTAGTAGTGATTTCACAAGGTAGTATGTATAATCAGTGAGAAGCACGTGTAGTCATTTACATGAACTTTCTGAAAACTCTTACCTTTCTACTTTCTCTTATTATATACTGAGGTTGGGGGGAAAAGTGTTGTTAATAGCTAGGACATATTGTGCCATCTCTTATTACAGCTTGTAAGTCTGCCCCCACTTTTTAGCATCTCTCTTTAGAAAGTGCACACTTGGAAGCTCTTTATTTTCAGCTGTCAACCTTAATTACCCACTTTTGAAAAATGAGAAAATTTATACTCAGCCCCATATCAGTTGCCATAAAGCACTTGATCTCCCATATCTTTGCTTTATATTAATAACAATAGCTAACATTTGTTAAGTATTTTATGTCAGACCTTCAGAATTTTGCATAAATTACCTCATTTAATCCTCATGGCAATCCAGTAACAGGGGCACTACTAGCTCAATATAATAGGTGAGAAAATTGACACCTAGAAAGGTTAACTAAAGCAGTATGAGGCTAAATAGCTAAACAGGAGTGGAGCTATGATTTGAACTCAAGTCTTCTAACTAAATGTTCATGATACCATCACAATGCTGCCATGGTCATACTCTGTTCTAGGAGAAGAACAGTGTATACCCGTGGCTCAAACTCATTAATTTGATTTCCAGACTTCTGCTACTTAATTGGTTTTGCTTTTCTTTGTTGGCAGTCATGTTTTTTAAATCTATTAGAATTCATTCTTCTTTTCCAATTACTACTTTCTAATACATTCTAATGGAAGCATGTTTTTTATTGTATTTATGCATTATCCAATAGATTTTATTGGAAATGCCACTTCAAAATTTTTAGAGGCCTTATTTAGGGTTCTTCATTACCATTGTTTCCACTGAGGCCATTTTTTTCTGATCTTAAAAAAATTTCCTTTTCTCTTCTAGTGACTGATTCTTTTCTTTCATCTGGTGATTTTTCACTGACCACTTACTTACGAATGAGGATTAGAATGATCAGCACCAGTGGGCTTCCCTAACAATCTGGTTGGATTGTGTTTAATATTCTTTGGTGGGGCCCTTCCCTCCTTTCCCTTCTTCCCTTCTCTGCCTTCTTCTCCCCTCCTGTCTTCCCTTCTCTTGCCTTCCCTTCATGGGCTTCCCTAACAATCTGGTTGGATTGTGTTTAATATTCTTTGGTGGGGCCCTTCCCTCCTTTCTTTCCTTCCCTTCCCTCCCTTCTTCTCCCCTCTTTCTTCCCTCTCTTGCCTTCTCTTCGTGGGCTTCCTTAAAAATCTGGTTGGACTGTGTTTAATATTCTTTGGTGGGGCCCTTCCCTCCATTTCTTCCTTCCCTTCCCATCCTTCCTCTCCCGCCCTTTCTTCCCTTCTCTTCCCTTCCCTTCATGGGCTTCCTTAACAATCTGGTTGGATTATGTTTAATACTCTTTGGTGGGACTCTTCCCTTCTTTCATGCCCTTTTTATGAGAAAGGAGAGAAGGCTGTGGTGAAAGATTCAGAAAATGGGAGTATTAGAATGGGTGTTAAGCTGCTATAAAAAAAGAACCTCAAAATACCGGGACTTAAATAATATACCGATTTATTTCTCTGTCAAGTAACAGTCTAGTAGTGAGTAGTCCAGGTTGGTGGGGCAGCTCTCCTATCTTCAGTTAGTCATTTGAGGACACGGTTTCTTCCATCTTGTTGCTTCTTCAATCCCTATGGTGTTATTTTAACTGGCTGAAATTAGATCAAGCTAGAAGGAGAAAGTACAGTGATGAAGGGCAAGCAATTTCCTTTCATGAAAATGATACAGAAGCTGCTGCAGACATCTCTTCCACTCACATTCTTTCACACACCTCTTCCATTTCCATTGATAAGAACTAATCACATGACCATAACTGGTTGCAAAGTAGGCTGGGAAGTGGAGGCTAAAACTGAATATCCATATGCCTAGCTAAAATTCCACTACTAGGGAAGAGGAGAAGAAAAGATTTCTGGTGACCACTAGCAGTCTGCCACACCAAGCTGATAGGTAACAGATCTCTTTAAAAGTATGTAAAGCCAGGTCATAATGTTTCTCTAAGAGCCCAAAGTCATCTATGTGGCTCACAAGCCAAAAGGTGAGTCTCTGAAGTCTGGTGCAGGCGCACAAATGGAACCTCTTTTTTACCACCATAAAACTTAATTGGTTTTTAAATTGTTGAAATAATTTTCTTTTCCCTTCATCCCCAAAGATTCTGTGCAAAAGTGCAGAATACTTTTTCTGATGTTCTAAAAGGTAGCAATCTAAGCTATTTATTTAAATACCCTAAATGAAGAAAGTCTATTCAGGGATATCCTCAAATCCCAACTCTTGTTCTCTCCAGAGCCTTCTTCAAGTGCTCCATTGTTTCCCTTAACAAAGGAAGATGGAGAAATTCTCCCCAAAGGGGCCAGGGACTCTTGGTTCTCTTCCTTCTGTTGGAACTCCTTGGATAGCAAGGGAAAATTTTAAACTCTGAAATAAAAATGGGAATGTATTGGCTTATGCAGTGTAAAAGTTCACAGAACAGACAAGAGATACACCTTGATCCAGGGTTTCAAAATAGGTCATCAGGATATGTCTCCTAATGTTACTTTTCTGAGTGTTGGCTTACCCCTTTAGCAAGTTCTCATTCATGGCAGTCTCCAACATTTCAAGTTTTTGGTTTCACAGCACCAATTCTATTTTATTTTATCATTATTTTTTGAGACAGGGTCTCACTCTGTTGCCCAGGCTAGAAAACAGTGGCATGATCATGGCTCACTGCAGCTTCAACCTCCCAGGCTCAAGTGATCTTCCCACTTCAGCCTCCTGAGTAGCTGGGACTACAGGCACATGCCACCACACCTGGCTATTTTTTTTTTGCCTCAGCCTCCCAAAGTGCTGGGATTACACGCATGAGCCACTGCACCTGACCTCAACAGCCCTAATTCTAGCAAGAAAAGAGAATATACCACTTTCTCATCAGGTCAAGTGAAAGTACCCAAGATCATTAGCATTGGCTCTGACTGGATCATTGGTACATCTTAGAATTTTTCAATTCCATGATCACATTGAATGTTCTGAATGACCAGTACCACATCATCCACATCATAGGCACCCATAAAGAGCAAAAGGTTAGCATCACACAAAGTAGTTGAAAGGAAAATCAAGGTTCTGTTAGCAGAAGGGAGCTTGGATGGTAGGCAACAAAATAACAACAAATGTCCACCACTCATCCATTTGCCTATGGAGTTGACAAATCTGGCTAATCTTAGGATGACTCTTAAATACTTGCCTTTGAATAAGGATGTTCTCTAGAGCCCTTTAAACTACTGAGTTTCCCTGAGTCGTCTTCTTGCAGTGTCTTATTCCAAGTGTTTGTGGTTATCATGTCCCCGTGTTCTTTCACTTTCAGGTCAAGCATATGTCTTTCCCCTAGGACCTACTGATCCTGAGTAATATCACAATCATGACCATGTTGTAAAACTCCTTGTAGTGTTGATTTTATAGGTCACTTCCATTTTCTGTAACTTCATGCCACACTTCGTTTCTCCTGCAGATGGATATTTTTTTAAATTTCATGTTTCACTTTAAGAAAATGGGGGTACACAAAGATTCATAGCAAGGTAGTTTGTAAAGAATTTTAGGGATAAGAAACCTTTATTTAATGAACAGAATAATGGATCTCTCCAAGAATTTTTTTTTTTTTTTTTGAGACGGAGTCTCGCTCTGTTGCCTAGGCTGGAATGCAGTGGCGCGATCTCGGCTCACTGCAAGCTCTGCCTCCCGGGTTCATGCCATTCTCCTGCCTCAGCCTCCCGAGTACCTGGGACTACAGGCACCTGCCACCACGCCTGGATAATTTTTTGTATTTTTAGTAGAGACGGGGTTTCACCGTGTTAGCCAGGATGGTCTCGATCTCCTGACCTCGTGATCTGCCCTCCTTGGCCTCTCAAAGTGCTGGGATTACAGGCGTGAGTCACCACGCCCGGTTGGCTCTCCAAGATTCTTTAAAGACTGAACCTATTGATAGGTGGTTGTATACCGTGGGGTTTTCTCTAAGGCTTGGAATAGACACGCCATTTATTACACTAATGCCAAGGCTCTGTTCATATTGATGAGGAATAAGTGGGGAGCAGAGAATTTTGTTTTACCATTGTTCTTTTGAACAAGATAGATTAGTTGGGACTTCCACAATGTGGTGTGTGGCGAGGTGGCTAAGAACACAGACTGTATCAACATCCTAGTTCTGCCACTTACTGCCTACTTGATCTTAGGTAAGTTGCTTGACTTCAGTATTCCTTATTCTTCAATAAAATGGAAATAATAACAGTATTCATGTCACAGAGTTGTGATGCTCATAGGAGTTAATGTGTATAAAATGTTTAGAGTAGTGTAAGAACCTGAAAGTAATATAAGAGCCAGGTAAGGACATACTAAGAACTTTGTTAGTGATTATTATATTATTTTTCATGAAAATTCCTACATAAATATTCCATGAACAAAGTGAAAGAAGTGGCTGGGTGAAGTGTAATCTCAATCTCATGCATGTAATCTCAACACTTTGGGAGGCTGAGGCAGGAGGCTTGCTTGAAGCCAGGAATTTGCGGCCAGGAGTTTGAGACCACTCTAGACAACATAGAGAGAATCTATTTCTACAAAACAGTAACAATAAAATAAAATAAAAGAATTAAAAAGTTTAAAGTGAGAGAAATATGCAGTAGTAAGTCCCTTGAAGAAACAACCAAAGCATAAAACCCAGATTTTCTTTTTGTGAATTCTGCCTAAATTATCCACTTCTGAGTAAGAAGGTGGAAGTAGCATACTAACGGAAAAACAGGCTAATGAGCCTACCCTAGTTTCACATTCAAGAGGTGGAATAATTTATGGGAAAGCTTTCAAAGCTTCCAAATGCTGCAATCAAATCACTATATGGAGAAAGCTACAAAATCAAATTCCAAACAATGAAGACATCAGTTTCTTAATGGAACAGTTCCAACCATCTGGCATTCGTATGTTGTTTGTAGGGGTGGTTATTGTACAGATATAATGACCCAGTTCCACCTCTAGGCAAGAAGCTTTCATGAAGGAAGTTTACCCTGGCCACTTGTGGCTGGTTAAAATGACCAAAAAAGTTTTCTTTCCTTTTTTTTTTTTTAAACTGTGCTATTGTTAATATTTCAAATTTGGACCCTTTCCCAGCAAAACACAAAAAGAAGAAGCTTCAAATATATTCATAGAGTGCAAGAAAGTGAGCAGAAGGAGGTTTCAATGTTTCAGAAAGAAATCTTTTCTTCAAGGCAGTTTTTTTTTTAAAGAAGTGCCTTATTACATAGGCTTGATCCAGTATTAATGATAATCAGTTATTTGGATGCTTTTTTTAAACTACACCTTAAAAACGGACTTTGGATAAAACTGGAACACAAAAAGCAAAGACATTTCGTTTTCCTTTGGATGCACTGCCAATTTTGTTAGCATAGTATCTTTTCCATTTACTATGGAACTTGACCTACAGTCTAAGGTTCAATTGTTCATTTAAAATTAATTCATTCCAGAAATATTTACTGTACAACTAGAAAGTGCTAGATACTGAGGTAGGTATATTTAATGGAGTGCAAAAAAGTGGTTTTAAAGAAATTGGAACAGGCAGGTTGTGAAAAGGGTAGGTTGGTACAAAATGTTAACAGCATGAGAGATTTTTTTTAAAAAGATAACCAGATAAGATGAAAAAGAAAATGGAAGACAAAAGGGAGACATGCGAGAAAAATTAAAATGCATTCTAAATAAAATCTATATTGGAGTAATTGAAGAGAAAAATGTTCTAGATAATAGCAATGTGGATTTTACAGTTTATAAGCTCTCCTAGGATGCAGTGGGGAAAGGCAAAGAGATAAAAATGACAAGTGACTGACTGAATGGAGAACAGAGATCTCAGAGCCAATATATGGATAAGGCTGTTCTTGAAGGAGACTGAAATGAACAAAAGCAACAATTAAATATATGGTAGAAGAAAACTTTCCTGAACCTATTTTATGAAGGTTTATATACTTATTTATAATCCTATTACACAAAGACCTATTTGTGCAGATTTGAAGGGATTTCTTAGTTCCAACATAGTTTTTTAAGAGAAAAAAAACATTTAAAGATGTGCTGAGACTAAAATATAGATCATTGCTGGAGTGCATTTGGGCTGCTATAGTAAAATACACTAAAATGGGTAGCTTTTAAACAAAAGAAATTTATTTAAAACAGTTCTGGAGGTTGGGAAGTTCAAGATGAAGGCACCAGCAGATTTGGTGTCTGGTGAGGGCCCATTTCCTGGTTCACAGATGGTACCTTCTTGCTGTGTCTTCACATGTGAAAGGGGTCAGGGCATCTCTTTGAGGCCTCTTTTCCAAAGGCACTAATCCCATTCATAAGCGCAGAGACCTCATGACTTAATTGTCTTTCAAAGGCTCTACCTTCTGATATCATCACCCTGGTGATTAGAATTCAACATATAAATTTGTGGGTGACACAAATGTTCAGACCATAGCAACCACCCAGCAGGCCTTGTTGAAAAATGTGAAGATTAGCCCAAGCAACTGAGTTGTGTACCAAGTTGAGAGCATTTAAAAAGTAGTATTAAGGGCTGGGTGCAGCAGCTCATGCCTGTAATTCCAGTGCTTTCTGAGGCCCAGGAGGAAGAATCGCTTCAAGGCTGGAGTTTAAGACCAGCTTCAGCAATGTAGTGAGACCCCATCTCTACAAAAAATTAAAAAGTAAATTTAGCCAGGTGTGGTGACACATGCCTGTAGTCCTAGCTACTCATGAGGCTGAGATGGAAGGATTGCTTGAGTCTAGTTCGAGGTTACAGTAAGCTATGATTGTGCCACTGCACTCCAGCTTGGGTAACAGGGTAAGACTCTGTCCCAGTAAGTAAATAATAAAGATAATTATTAAAAAGGAAGAAAAAAATAAACTGAGCATTCAGCACCAGAAAGGAAAGAGGATAACAACATAAACCCAAGGAAATCAGTAGTTAAACCCAAGGATTTGACTGTAAGCAAAATAATTAATGAGATACACAACAGTAAAATGAACAGCATTGATAAATACATCCTGGATCTGATTTTGCAAATTATTTTTTTAAAAAGTATCTACAGTACTAGGGTAAACAAATGGGTAAAATACAGTAAGCAAATACCATTAACAATTTCAGTTCAGGCAATTTGAAATCTCAACAAAAAGATTATTACATGAAAATTATTTAAAGATAAATAGAATAGTAGCTATGGAAAAGACTTGTTATAGGGTGAGTTCTCAGGAAGTAGATGGGGGAGATTTAGGAGTGCAAAGGGTTCACTGGGGAGTAACATCTGTGAAAGGAAAAGGTAGAGAAGCAGGATAGGGCAGGGGATGCCATCAGATCATGATGCAGACCCTACAAAGTCTTTGCTATCCCGACGTGGATCTTGGGAAAAAGGTGGCCCATTAGAGAAGCTTCTTATTAGGCCCTTGCTCAGTCACTGGGCATGGTACACCATGAGAAGAGCATAATCTCAGCTATCACCTCTTTGCTCATTCATTGGCTGAAAGGATGCCCCGAGAGGAATATGAACCCACTTCCAAAGCTACACAGGACCCTGAAGGCGCTAAACACCATGGGCTATTAGCTAACTACATTCTTTGAAGCTGGTCAGTGTGTTTTCTTGAAAGGGATCTGAATGGCACATTTCCATGTCTTCAATAGTCCACCCCTTGCTCCGTGTGGAGCTATTTCCCCAAACTTGTTGAGGTAGCAGCACCTCCAAGTGTCTGATGGGCCTCTTTGCCTGCAGGAAAACTTAGAAGAGGAAGACTAGCAGGATGAATGTCAGGCTTCATCACAATAGTTGGTCTCAGGACCAAAAATAGTACTCACCCTCTTATTCCCTTATTATACATGCTAATTCTGTAAACCCTCAGTGAACACCTCTGCCAGTCTTGCTAATGTACCTCACAGTGTGTCCCAAATCCTCATTCCTCACAGATCTGTGTTTTTGTAATTGTACTCCTCTTTAGTTGTGATATTTGTCCATTCATAGCCATAGTTGGACAAGGAAGTACCAAGAAGCACCCAAGTGGGTCCTGTGAGTTTCATAAATCTTCCTTCCTGCCCCCATTTAATTACAGCAGCCCTATCTCCTCCTGTTAATTATCAGGGTGGATTATTCCTGAAAGGATGGTGATTGCACTTCTTGTCTGCTGATTTCTAGGTGTAAGGACCACAATTTGCCCAGACAACAACCATGGCTTGTAGTTCAATGGGAACTTTGCAAGACTGCAGAACCTCTAACCCTGAAGAGCTTAAAGTTGTGTGAAGGGGGGCACAAAGTGCCACAGGGAGTCACTGACAGTGATGATAAGTGGGGTCACTTCTGCTTCCATCTTCTTGGTCCATGGACCCATGTATTTTTCGCGTTAGTGGCAAAGCACTGCATAAACATCCCTGATCCAATGCATATACTGCATCCTGAATAACAGTTCCGTATTCTTGCAGGGCACTGTCCCAAGTTGGTGCCTTAGCTGCGTCTTCATCAAAACATTCCATCCTTTAGTAGGAAACTTCTGGATGGTGCAGTATGTGATAAGCCCATATGCACCTTCTTCACTGTAAACTAAATGCCCTGGTTGAATGTTGCATGGTATTCCATGCCTATGAATCAGGCATTCCATAAGCCCTGGATAGTGATACTGGCTGAGGCCCCAAGGGCAGGAAAGGAAATGACATATACAGACTAGATGTCTATTCCCAAGGAAATGAACTACTAATCTGTCCAGAAAGAAGAGGCCCAACCTAGCAATCTTGCTACCAAGTTGCTAGTTGGTCTCATCAAGGAATCTAGGGGCTGAACTGGTCTCTGTTTTAGCAGTTTGAACGCTCAGAAATAACACTAGCTAGATCAGCTTTGGTAAGTGGAAATGCATGTTCTTGGGTCCGTGCAGCCTCTCTCTTTGCCATGGTGGCCACTTCATTCATTTGTTCATTGTGTTAGCACTGGTAGCGCTGCTAACAAAGGCTGACTCAGTGTTCCTGCTTGAGAAGATAAGCAGCAATTCTACCTCTTTCCTCTCCTTTGCCTGTTGGAAGAATTATGGAAGCGGGGGCCAGGCTCCCGCCTGTAATCCCAGCACTGTAGGAGACTGAGGCAGGTGGATCACTTGAGGCCAGGAGTTCGAGGCTAGCCTGGCCAACATGGTGAAAACCTGTCTCTACTAAAAACACAAAAATTAGCCAGACATGGTGGCACACACCTATAGTCCCAGCCACTCGGGAGGCTGAGGCAGGAGAATCACTTGAAGCTGGGAGGCGGAGGTTGTAGTGAACCTAGATTGTGCCACTGCACTCCAGCCTAGCCAACAAAGCGAGACTTTGTCCTTAAAAAAAAAAAAAAATTATAGATGGGGAGGATCATGTTCATTCAGGTTCATCTTGGGATTGATTATGGTACTCAATTTAATACACTTGCCAAAACTTGTCCCTAATGGTCAGATCCATGCTCTCTCAATCTAAATTTCTACAAGTCAGTGCAGATCTCTCTCTGGGAAGAAGTCCAGTAATTTCTATTGTTAATCTTTCAGAAACCTAAAGTCTCAGAAAAAGGTTTTAAGGATAACTTTTCATACTCCTTCCTTTCTAGGTATTTTCTTAGAAATTGGAAATAAATTATCCTCATCAGCAAATCCTAGTAACGTTCAAGTGCTATCACTTTCTTTCTTCTGATCATATTGCATCTTCCCAAGGGGTTTAAAGTGTGCTCTGTTACTGTTTCAAACTCATTACAGTCAATTTGTATTCTGCAAATTAGCAGTGATTTCTGCAAGGTCACCTCTTGTCTGCATAGTAATCCTCTCCAGGTTGTAACTGTCTTATACCAAAGTGGTTCTTACTCTAGGATTTGTAGTCTTTCCATGGTGCAGACATGAGGTGCCCAAGGGTTCCTGGCAATCATGGATGAGGACTCCACACTTCGTGGGTATTATAGGCTGAAACATTTCCCTTTCTAAATTCCTATTTTGAAATTCTAAAGCCCAGTACTTTAGAATGTGTCTGTGTTTGGAGATAGGTCCTTAAAACAGTAATTAAGGTAAATGAGGTCATACGGATGGGTCCTAATTCAATATGACTTATATCCTTATAAAAAGAGGAGATTAGGACATAGATATACACAGACCAAGGGAAGATGAAGGGAAGATACGAGGAGAAGACAAGCCAAGGAGAATGGTCTGAGAAGAAACAACCCTGCCAACACCGGGAACTTGGACTGCCAGACTCCAGAACTTTGAGCAAATAAATTTCTGTTGCTTAAGCCAGCCAGTCTGCAATATTTCGTTATACTAGCCTTATCAAACGAATACAGTGGGTTTATTCCTTTTTTATTTATTTAAATTATTTTTAAAAATAGAGACGAAGCTGGTCTTGAACTCCCGGGCTCAAGCAATCCTCCTGCCTCGGCCTCCCAAAGTGCCAGGATTATAGGTGTGAGCCACTGAACCTGGCCAGTACAGTAGATTTGAATCCCCATCAATAAACTTAGATATACAAGAGTATTTTTCTTTATTTCAGATTAAATTCCTGCTCTGGTACCCTTATTCTTCAGAGTTAGTGGGAAAACAGGAGCTCAGCTCTTTTGGAGTTTTCTTTCATTCTTAGGGAACAGTTACACATACCTACCCAGGTCAGTCAGCATTCCAGAGTTTTCTGTAGTTGCAACATGTTGGAGAAGGTCCAGCTAGTTTTGGTCCTTAGAGGTTAACTTTGCTACTTCATTTGCCCAAGTCCATTGCCACTATGCCATTCATGGGACATGAGCATCTGTGACTAAGCTATTCTAGGGCACATCTACCTAAGAATTCCTATCCCTTGAAGTCTTTTATTCTCCAGGGTCTTGCTGTCTCCCCAGCTTCACTGCTGGGAAGCAGGGCAGATGAGCTGTCTGCTCTCAGGATACACAGACCTCTGTTTATCACTCTTTCACTTGTAGAATATCTGTTTTTAGTCTGGGGAACTAAGGTCTATTCATGCCACTTTTTAAATCCCTTTCTCCTAATCTTTCTGTAAAGATTTTTGGCTCTTCTGTTCTCTGTCCTGTCATGTACTTTCCTGAGCAATAAGCACAGAGCATATTACTATTCGACAATGAGAGAGGGAAAAGTGGAAATACAGGGAGAAGACAATATGGAATAAGAATCTCAAAATAGAGTCCTGTCAATTAATTTTTCTATCCCACTACAGACAGAAAAACTATACACACTGATTATCAAAGTATATTTTATGGTTACATGGAATTAGGATGCTATCTATGAGAAAGCACAAGCTTTATGCATAGGAACAAACTATTAACTTGTTTCTTATAATTTGTCTTAGGACATGTTTATCGTGTGTCTTGGTTTTACCTAGGAGTACAATCACTTTCTGCTGTTAGGTGTTATAGTGATAATATGTGGTTAATCACAACAGTAGCCCCCAAAGGATCTAATGGCTGAACATTATTCCATAATAGTTTGTTTTAGAAATATTATTGTATGGATAGACCCCAATAATTTCATTTGCCTTTTTTTTTTTTTTTTTTTTGAGACATAGTCTTGCTCTGTCACCCAGGCTGGAGTGCAGTGGCGTGATCTTGGCCCACTGCAACCTCCACCTCCCGGGCTCCAGCGATGCTGCCTCAGCCTCCTGAGTAGCTGGGACTGCAGGTGGTGCCACCACACCCAGCTAATTTTTTGTATTTCTAGTAGAGACAGCATTTTGCTATGTTGGCCAGGCTGGTCTCGAACCTCTGGCCTAAAGTGATGTGCTGCCTTGGCCTCCCGAAGTGCTGGGATTACAGGCATGAGCCATCACAACCTGCCTCATTTGCATTTAAAAATATATTATTGAGGTGTAATTTATGAACGTTAAATTCTACCAATCTTAAATGTTCAGTGCAATGTCCTGCATCTTGCTTTGTGTGGTGGTTACATATACCCATGTTAGTGGAATACATATACCCTTGCAATCACCGCACAAAGCAAGATATACAGGATATTTCCCTGACTGCAGTTTCCTTGTGTGCCTTTTCAGTCAATCCCCACCCCAAAGGCAATCAATGCTCTATTTCTTTCATCATAGATTAGTTTTTTCTATTCTAGAGCTTTATAAACATGAAATCATGTAGTATGTACTGTTTTGTGTCATTTTTTGCTCAGCATGTTTTGAGATTCACCCATATTGTGTGTATCAGTAGTCCATTCCTGATAGTGCTAACTGGTCTTCCATTTGTGTCTTTAAAAAAATAATCACTGGAATGTACTCTGTTTCTGTATCTGGCAGAGTATATGTTGGCCTCTGAGAAATGCAGGGGTTTGGCAGAGCCATTCAGTTAAATATAATCAGTGCCTAATCCAGCAGTTTCTACAAAGGTGTCACTTCTTTAACTTGTCCACTTATAGTGAGTACTCACTCTAGGGGCAGTACATTTGAGTCTCTCCTTTTCTCTGATCCATCCATGATCTAGGCTACAGGGTGTCATTGAACCCCTGAGATTAGTTCAGAAGGTGGGTGAATATATGCATTAGTTAAGCTAAGATTCTCACAATTTAATGGATCAAGGAAATTTCTTTTTTCATACAAGAATCCATAGTGGGTATCCATGTTGGCAAAGAGGTGCTACTCTACATGGATGCTTAGGTGTCAGGACTATGGCTGCTTATTATCTTGGCTTCCAAAGTTGGTGTGGGCATCACCATCTTAGCCAGAAGGGACTCACAGCACAGAGGAGCACCCATGGGAGGATTTTACAGGTAGTCTCAGAACTGGCAGAAGTCACTTATGCTCACATTCGACTGGAGAGAACTGTTACATGTCCTCAACTATCTCCAAAAGAAGCTGATGTCCAAGAGGGCAAGAATGGATATTGTCACTAGAGGCCTCTCCTACAATATGTATATTCTATATTTATCTACAGCTTTGATTAGGTTCTCAAAGGGACAGGTCTATACCCAGAAATGTTTCAGAGCCTGCTGTAAGGGCATGTGGGCACTGCTGCTTCCACCTTGCCCTAGAAGGTATACTGGGCCGTCAAGGCAAAACACAAAAATGACATAAAATACACATAATGTAGGAAAATCCTGCTGTTGCACAGGATGACATAATACTGTTCATATTCCTTGGAACACTCATTGCAGAACTTGAGGTCGACATCCTATGAGCTACTAGATCTCACAAAAATCCAGCATATTAGAACAAGCCACATTTTATGTGAAAGAAAGGAGCAATTTTTTTGTGGTATTTTTGTGTCTTTTGTAAGAGATTCTTCTCTACCCTGAAGTGATGAAGATATTCCAAAAATCTGGAAATTTCACTTTGCAAATTTAGGTTTTTAATTCATTAAGAACTTTTTGTTTTTTTAAAAAAACTTATTTAATACCCATATATAACAAAGTAATTTTTAATTAATTAATTGATTAATTTTTAAAAATTATACTTTAAGTTCTGGGATACATGTACAGAATGTGCAGGTTTGTTACATAGGTATACATGTGCCATGATGCTAAGATAATTGGCACTTTATGTAGAGGAAAAAATATCAGATCCCTACGTCACACTATTTTTTAAAAGGTTCTTACAGAGGAAAAAATATCAGATCCCTACATCACACTACTTTTTAAAAGGTTCTTATAGAGGAAAAAATATCAGATCCCTACATCACACTACTTTTTAAAAGGTTCTTATAGAGGAAAAAATATCAGATCCCTATGTCACACTATTTTTTAACGGTTCTTAAAGAGGAAGAACTATCGGATCCCTATGTCAAAACCTATGTTTAAAAGGTTAACAACCTTTTAAAAAATAGCATGATGTAGAGAACTGATTTTTTTCCTGTATATAAAGTGCCAATTATCTCAGCATCATTTATTAAGCAACAACACATGTTTTTTTTTAGCTTTTATTTTAAGTTCAGGGGTACATGTGCAGGTTTGTTACATAGGTAAAGTTGTGTCATGGGGGTTTGTTGTACAGACTATTTCATCACCCAGGTATTAAGCCTAGTACCTGTTAGTTATTTTTCCTGATCCTCTCCCTCCTCCCACCCTCCACACTCCAATAGGCCCCAGTGTGTTTTGTTCCCCTCTATGTGTCCATGTGTTGTCATCATTTAGCTCTCACTTGTAAGTGAGAATAAGTGGTGTTTGGTTTTCTATTCCTGCATTAATTTGCTAAGGATAATGGCCTCTAGCTCCATCCATGTCCCTGCAAAGGACAAGATCTCATTCCTTGTTATGGCTGCATAGTATTCTATGGCGTATATGTACCACATTTTCTTTATCCACATTTTCTTTAGCCCATCTGTCACTGATGGGCATTTAGGTTGATTGCATGTCTTTGCTATTGTGAATAGTGCTTCAATGAACATATGTGTGCTTGTGTCCTTATAATGGAATGATTTCTGTATTCCTTTGGGTATATTCCCAGTAATGGGATTGCTGGGTTGAATGGCATTTCTGTCTTTAGGTCTTTGAGGACTTGCCACCCTGTCTTCCAGAATGGTTGAACTAATTTACACTCCCACCAACAGTGTATACGCTGTTTTTTTTTGTTTTTGTTTTTGTTTTTCCTCCACAACCTCACCAGCATCTGTTATTCTTTGAATTTTTAATAATAACCATTCTGACTGGTGTAAGATGGTATGGTACCTCATTGTGGTTTTGATTTGCATTTTTCCAACGATCAGTGATGTTGAGCTTTTTTTTTCATATGATTGTTGGCTGCATGTATGTCTTCTTTTGAAAAATGTCTGTTTGTGTTCTTTGCCCACTTTTCAATGGGGTTGCTTGTTTTTTCTTGTAAATTTGTTTAAGTTTCTTACAGAGGCTGGATATTAGACCTTTGTCAGATGCAAAGTTTGCAAAAATGTTCTCTCATTCGGTAGGTCGTTTACTGTGTTGATAGTTTCTTTTGCTCTGCAGAAGCTCTTTAGTTTGATTAGATCCAATTTGTCAATTTTTGCATTTGGTGTCTTCATCATGAAATCTTTACCTGTGCCTATGTCCTGAGTGATATTGTCTAGGCAGTCTTCAAGGGGTTTTTATAGTTTGGGGTTTTACATTTAAGTCTTTAATCCATATTGTGTTAATTTCGGTATATAGTGTAAGGAAAGGGTCCAGTTTCAATCTTCTGCATATGGCTAGCCGGTTATCCCAGCACCATTTATTGAAAAGGGAATCCTTTCCCCATTGCTTGTTTTTGTCAGGTTAGTCAAAGATCAGATAGTTGTAGGTGTGCAGTCTTATTTCTCAGTTCTTTATTCTGTTCCATTGGTCTATGTGTCTGTTTTTGTACCAGTATCATGCTGTTTTGGTTACCGTAGCCCTGCTGTATAGTTGGAAGTTGGGTAGGGTGGCCTTCAGCTTTGTTGTTTTAAGCAAATCATCTTTGATGTATGAATTTACATGGACTTGGACATTTACATGTAGTTGTTTCTGAATTCTCTTTCACTACGTTATCAGCCACTGCACCAATACCACATTATTTTTTTTTTTTAATTTGAGAAAGAAGCCTTAGATTATCTTGATAGCTGGATGGAAAATTTTCCCTCCTTAAGCTTCTCCAGAATTCTCTTGATTATTCTTGGCTTATTAGGCTTACCCTTGAATTTTAGAATCAAGTTGTCAGGGGCTGTGAAAAACCCTATTGCAATTTTGAGTAGATTGCATTACATATATTGGAGGTTTTGCATCCACAAACACGGTGCATATTCAGGCCTTTTTATGTATTTTAATAAAGTTTTATAGTTTTCCGTATAGGCACTGTACTTTCCTGTTAGTTTTCATTAAAGTTATAATAAAGACTTGTTGCTAATATGGGCCAGGCACAGTGGCTCATGCCTGTAATCCCAGCACTCTGTGAGGCCAAGGTGGGCAGATCACTGGAGCCCAGGAGTTCAAAACCAGCCTGGCCAAAATGGTGAAACCCCGTCTCTACTAAACATACAAAATTAGCTGGGCATGGTGGTGCATGCCTGTAATCCCAGCTACTCAGGAGGCTGAGGCAGGAGAATGACTTGAACCCGGAAGGCAGAAGTTGCAGTGAGCCGAGATAGTGCCACTGCACTCCAGTCTGGGCAACATAGCTAGACTCCATCTCAAAAAAAAATAAAAAAATAAAAAAAATTTGTTGCTAATATTGAGATGGTATTTGTTCCCTTGACCTTGACCCCCTTCGTGGACAGGAATGGAGTGGCTCATTTCACTCAGCCTGCAGTCCATGGATGGCTAAGTGTTAACAGCTCAGTGAAGGGTCAGGGTGACAGCCTCCTGCACCTGCCCTTTTTGACCCTGAGTTCTTGTTTGGTGTCCAGGGAGAATCAGGTCAAATGAACTGTTTAAAAGATGAATGCAGAAGACTTTATTGAGCAGTGGAAGTGGCTCTTGGTGAAAGGGGAGCTGGAAAGGGGATGGTGTGGGAAAAAGGTGATCTTTCCCTGAAGACCAGCTGTCTCTTGCTGGGCGCCCTTCTGAAACTGCACCCTCTGAAGTTAGCCACATTTATCCATAGCCTCTGATGCTTAGTTGCCTCTCTGCTTGCTGCTTGGCTTCTTGTATCCCCACCAGTCAGCTGCTTGTGCTTCTCTTTTCCTTTTTTTTTTCTGCCAGCTGGTCTGGTTTTTATGGGCACAGGATAGGGGGCAGGGTGGGCCAAAAGGCAATTATTTGGGATGAAAAATGGGGTCAGCTGTTTTCACTTAGGGCCAAGGTTCCAGGCTTGAGGGTGGGGTTTAGCCAGAAGCCCAGCCCTTCAGGATCAGCTGTTTTCACTTAGGTTAGGGGTTCTAGGCTTGAGGGTGGTGTTTAGCCAGGAGCTCAGCCATTCTGTATCAATATGTGTGAGAGACCTTTCAAAAATTATTTTTTCTAAGGGGGTGTGGCTTTTTTGCATATTGATCTCATATTCAACAATGTTGCTAAGCTCTCTTTATTAGATACTTTATTGGATTTGCTTGAACTTCTTAAGCAGAAAACTATATAACCTATAAATCACATTTTTCTTGTTTTCTAACTTTCATACCTTCTAATTTGTTTTTCTTGTCTTATTATATTGACAAGTGGCTTCAGTACAATGTTGAATGGAGATGGCAAAAGCTATCTTTGTTTTGTTGCCAATTTTGAAAGAAAAATGTTGAATGAATTAACATTAAAAATAATGCTTCTGGAGTTGGGTTATTGGTAGCAACTCTTTATCATGTTCAGGAAATTCCTCCCTATTCCTACTTTGCTAAGATAAAAAAATGAGTTGTGAATTACTTTACATTTTCATATATATACATACGTATATATGTACATACATATATACGTATATATTACACATATACATATATACATATATACGTATATATGTACACTTATGTATATGTGTACATATATATACATATATATATGAAAATGTAAAGTAATTCACAACGCATTTTTTTATCTTAGCAAAGTAGTAATAGGGAGGAATTTCCTGAACATGAAATATGTATGTATATATATACACCTATATACGTATATATGTACATATATATACGTATATAGGTGTATATATATGTGCGTGTGTATATATATATATATATATATATTTTTTTTTCCCCCTGGAGTCTCACACAGGCTGGAGTGCAGGGGTGCGATCTTGGCTCACTGCAACCTCCACCTCCCAGGTTCAAGTGATTCTTTTGCCTCAGCCTCCTGAGTAGCTGGGACTACAGGCGTGCACCACCACGCCTGGCTAATTTTTGTATTTTTAGTAGAGATGGGGTTTCACTATGTTGGTCAGGCTGGTCTTGAACTCCTGACCTCGTGATCTGCCCACCTCAGTCTCCCAAAGTGCTGGGATTACAGGTGTAAGCCACTGCATCCAGCCACATTTTCTAATATTAAGCCATCTTTACATTTATGGTATCAACCCAATATGTTTATTATGCATATTGTGAAAACACATTGAAATTGGTTTAATAATACTATATGTAGAATTTATCATTTTTTATTCCTTATTAGATTGGTCTAGTATTTTCTTTTCTATGGCTTTGTCAGGTTTTGGTATCAAAATTTTATTAGCTCATAATGGACTGGGGTGCTTTTTTTCTTTTTCTATGCTTTGCAACCATTTGAATAGAGGTTATTTGTCCATGAAGATTTGGTAAGTCTTACCAACCAAAACTTTGAACTTTTTTGCATATTTATTTAGAAATAAGAATTTAAATTATTTAATGGCTTTAAATACATTTGTATTATTTTTGAATTAATGCAATTTTACAATTTATTAAAATGTATTTCAGCTCTGTAATTTTGCTGTTTTTCAAGTTTTAAAAATACTGAGCTTTGTATTATTTAAAAATTTTGCACATAAAGTAAAATTTTCTTGATATGTTTATCATACATTTAAATGTACTTCAGCCAGGTGCCGTGGCTCACGCCTGTAATCCCAGCATTTTGGGAGGCCGAGGTGGGCAGATCACCTGAGATCGGGAGTTCGAGACCAGCCTGACCAACATGGAGAAACCCCGTCTCTACTAAAAATACAAAATTAGCTGGGCATGGTAGCGCACGCCTGTAATGCCAGCTACTCGGGAGGCTGAGGCAGGAGAATCACTTGAACCCGGGAGGTGGAGGTTGTGGTGAGCCAAGATTGTGCCATTGCAGCCTGGGCAACAAGAGTGAAACTCCGTCTTAAATAAATGTACTTCAATTAAAATCATACAAAATGTAACTGTACTGTTTTGCTAAATTACATTACAGAGAGTTTGCATGAGTTTATACCTATTTTTCAAGTATCATTATTTAAAAGAAATCTTTGTCAACAAAGGAAAATGTAAAATCATGTATTATTTTAATTTTCATCTTTTATTGAATTAAAAATTAATTTATTGAAGAAAGTATTTCAGCCAAGTTTTTTAATGTTCATAGTATTCTTAGGATTTAAAAAATTCTACTGAAACTGTAATTATAATCCCCATATTCATAGCCTTCTTTTCTCTTTTTTCATTGTCAATTTTACCAGAAATTTATCTATTTTGCTATTGTTCTATAGAACTAGGTTTTTGTTTTGTTGACCCTTTCTATGATTTCTTTGTATCCAGATCCATTTTTAGCTTTATAGTTGTATATATAACACACATATATTTTTTTCCTTTCCTTTTCTTTCTTCACTCTGTTTTAGATCTAAGCCTTTTTTATTTTGGATGAGGGAGACTACAGAGAAAGGATCTGCTAGCCTTGACCTACTTCTGATGTTACCCAGAGTATTCATGCAGATGTATGTGATAAGAAAAAGGTGAACACAGAGTTACTCTGTTTGGGGCTTTCATTGCAGCCTAGTCCTTGAAGGAGGCTGCTGCACGCAAACCCAAATTCTCTCCATTCTTGGAGTCTCCTTATGCCACCTGCACTCTGAAGAGTGTTATTATTATTACTTTTTACTAAATTGGGCTGCCCCACCCACCTTTGCCGCTGGCCTTTTAAAATAGAAAGGTTTCCTAAGGAGAATGCTTTTTTTTCCCCCCCTAGCCAAGGGGAAAAACACTGGAGAGGCACAAATACCCCATTTCAAGGAGGAAGAAAACTATGCCTGGAGGCATCTGCAAAACTTTCCGGAAAAGGCTGAGTTCTCTCAGGGTATTGTTTCACCAACATACTGTCTTTGAATCAGTCTCTACCTTAATAGACTGGAGGGAAAGTTTCCAACAGATCGTTTTGCTGATAGTTTTAATTACTCTCGAACAGAAAATTTCAAAAGCTTTTTGCCAGACGGAAGCGAACAGAGGGAGGAAGAGAGAACTCTTCCATGAGTGTGCCATGACTGGGGAACCTTTTGAACAAATAATAGTGCCAAAGGCAGTGACAGCCAATTTTTCCACCCGAAATGCTTCTCAAATTATAGTCCTTGGATCACTAGCTTATATCAATAGTCTGACAAAGTCTATGGTGTCCTTCCAGATATTAATGTAAAACCTGAACTTGAAATATCCATCACAATGTTTCATTTTGCTGAACTTTTTCTGAGACACAGTCTTGTTCTGTTGCCCAGGCTGGAGTGCAGTGGTGCAATCTTTGCTCACTGCAACCTCTCCCTCCCAAGTTCAAGAGATTCTTATGCCTCAGCCTCCCAACAGCTGGGACTACAGGCATGCACCACCATGCCGGCTAATTTTTGTATTTTTAGTAGAGACAGGGTTTTAGTAGAGACAGACATGTTGGCCAGGCTGGTCTCAAACTCTTGGCCTCAAGCTATCTGCCCACCTTGGCCTCCCAAGGTGCTGGGATTACAGGTGTGAGCCACCATGCCTGGTTTCATTTTGCTGAACATACATATATATTTAAAAATTTTAAAACTTTTTAAGAGACAGGGCCTGGCTGTTGCCCAGGCTGGAGTGCAGTGGCACAATGGCAGCTCACTGCAGCTTCGAACTCCTGGGCTCAAGTGCTCCTCTCACCTCAGCCTCCCAAAGTGCTGGGATTACAAGCATGAGCCACTGTGGCTAAGTATATTTTTTGTCATGTTTGACAGCGCCAGCTGTCTTTGGGTCTTTACCTCTGCTGAAGTCATTTGAAGAAACAAATCTAAAGAAATACTGCTTGGCAGAGGGGAGGAGAGAAAGGTTAGGACAGAAAGCATCAGGATGACTCTCCAAGAAAGGGAATGTCTGAATGACAAGAGGACTACAGACAGGAGAAAACATTCAAGAAAATTTATCAAGGTATTCTTTGTTCCTGTTGAAACCTCATCATCAATGTTAGTGTCTTCAGAAGCCCACCCAAATATATTATTTTACTTTGATAAAAGACAACTTGGAACCATATAAATGACTGCACTGGTACCATTATTCCATTCTACAGATGAGAAAAGTAGCTCATTTGGAACATAATGAGCTAGGTTTTATGGATTAATCTAGATGCTGAACTGAATTCTGTATTGTATTTCATTTTCTCTGTCCTTTTCTACTGGATGTACATACCTACATTTAATTTTAAAGTTATCGATCTAAAGCTGGCTGCAGAAGCTGTCTCATTTAGACAGGTCCACGCTTGTCAGGAAGACAGGTCTGTCCAGGCAGACCTTTCAGTTTGTTCTATATTTCATTTCAGGCCACAGCAGACCAAATAAAGAGGAAATGAAGTATTTTATAGCAAATAACTTACTGTTGAATACACATGTCTTGTACGGACAGGCCTCCCAATTTGATATTAGAAGGGGCCACAGAGTAGTTAAGATAGTCAAAACAGAAGCAACTGTATTCCTTAAGAAGGTAAGAGACAAAATCAACATATTAAAAATATTCAAGTTGAGTGGTAGGTAAGAAACTCCTTTTACTTTACCTTTGATTTATGGGGAAAGGCTAAACATGGAAATAATTAATTTTAAAATGTCTTTATATTAGATATAGAAGTATTGGTGTTAAGAAATCTGATAGTAAGTACAGTCTATAGGAAGAAAGAGACGGGAAAATTAGCTAATAAGTGATTTTTTGACTTGAGTAGAGCTATGGTTAAAAATATATGGAAACCTCTTTCGAGTATATTTTTTTCTTACCAATATATACTTTTTATGATACTTAGATTTTATAGTGAACATTTGCCTATTCATCCCAATATAATATTTCGTATAGTTTGGTATCAACCCCTATCATTATTTGTGAGATAAGGGAGTGGTTTGTATTCATGGGTATACATATCTATACACATTTCTGCATGCTGTACACAAACATAAGTAGCATTGTGCATGAACATATTAGCACTGTGCATGTACTAAAATTTCAATTTTTTCACATAGTAGGTTGTTATAAAATAAATCATATATTCGTAGGAAAGGTATAGAAAGCAAAGTTATTTAAAGTGGATTTTTAAAAAAGATTTGAATGATTTTTTTTAAAAAAAGATTAGAACCATTGTTTTTAAAAGGAAACAGCTTTAGATAGTAAATTATTTACAGCCAGGACTCAGCCCTGAGCATCCTGTGAAAACCACACGAGCTTGGTCAAGGTTCTAAGCAGTCACCGGTGGGAGATGGTCATGGTCCCGTCACAGCATAACTCACTCGAGGCTTGAAAAGTTTCCGTCCAGCTACGGTTTGCAGTGACCTTTCTCTTCTGCAAAGCCCACGGTTACCTGGTGGCCACCACCAACACAGCCCCGCCTCGCTGTCCTGCGTTTCTCTCAATCAGATCAGTCCTGCCGAGTCCCCATGCCTTACTGCTGGTGTGCTGTGTCCTCTGTGCCATTTCAAGGCGAGGGCTCATGAAACTTTTACTCACACGCTGCTATTTTTGATATGCGGTGGCCTTAGCTGTGGAGCGAGAGGCCGATAATTGTGATCACTCCGGAAATCCTGGGAAGCCAGAAGTGGGAGATGGGTGTGGTGAGGTGGCGTGGCTAGGGAGACCCCATCGAGTGGGTGTTGTTTTAAGACCTGGGCGAATCCCTGTGGCTGCCACTCTCCTGAGAATGTTCCCTAGGCCTTAGTCCCGCGCCGCTCCCACCCACACCTCCAGGTGTGCAGTCCCCGCCCTTAATTAGTCTCACTAAAATTGATAGTTTACACTTGCAAAGCTACACTGGGAAAGCGGAAGATAAATTTATAATCATGGATATGGAGAACTAGGGAAGCAGACACACTTGCTTTGGTTTACAGATCCAGTGAAGTGAAAAATCAGAACTAGAAACGTATGCACCTTCCTAGCAGCAAAGCCGCTTCTGCGTTCTTCGCAGCCTCCAGTGCAGGGCGGCGCTGGGAGAAACTTTGCGCCTTCTGGAAAGTTTAGAAAGTGAGCCACGAAAGAGAGACCACATTTCGGGGGTTTTGCGGGCCCCGCGATGTTTTCCAGAGCTTTTCGAGTGGGAAGAGGAGAGCGACAACGTGAAAATGCCCCGTGCCGGGGCGTCCACCGGAGTCCTGCCAGCTGTCCGGCGCTGGGGTAAGCGCAGGAGGGGCGGGGGTGGGACCCGAGCTGGCGGCCACGGGTCTCCCGCTGCGGGTGTGTCGGCTCGGGGGTGGGGCGGGGGAGGCTGCTGAGATAATGAATGGGAGGCTAAGGCCACCCCCCAGCCCCGGCCCTGCCACCACCGTGGGCTGTCGAGCCAATGAATGGAGGAGGGGGCGCAGAGGTCAGGGGCGCTACACCAGGTAAGGGGTCCAGCTTGGGAGCGGGGAGGGCGGACTCTGGGGGTTCGGGTGTTGCTGACTTGTGCTACGTGGAACAAGCAGAAAAGAAGGAAGGCGGAGGAAGAGAGGAGGCTGGCGTCGGCGCTGCTCCTCTGGCCCTCCCTCTGCGCCCCCTCCTCCTGCCAGCGCGCCAAAGCCGGGCAGTAGGGGCCGACTGGCGGCTGACGCTCCCCGAGTGGCGACTCCGTCTCCAGCCCCGCTGCGGAGCGCGGGCCGAATCTGGGGCGGCCAGGGCCCGGAGCCGCGGAGCCCTCCCCGCCGCCCGGCCGAGCACGGGACCCCGGCGGGGTGGGCGCAGGGGGCGGCCCCGCTCTGGGCGACTGCCGAGGGGCGGGCGGAGGGCCGGGCTCGGCTGGCGGTGGGGCGGGGGCCGCCGGGACTGGGCGCGCGGCCTGAAGCCAGCCCGGGGGCGGCAGGAGAGGGACGCGCGGCGGCAGCGAGCACAGGTAAAGGGGCCGGCGCAGCGTGTGGGGACGGCGCCCCCTGGGCGCGAAGCCAGAGGCCGCGGCGACTGCTCGGCCCGCCACACGGCGCGCTGGGCTCACACTGTCCCGCCGCGGACGGGCTTTGTGGTTGGGGGCGCGCGTGCGAGTGCCAGTGAGAGTGTGGGTGCGCGCGCTGGGCCGCGGCGCGGGTGGGTGGCCGTGCGTTCTTGCGAGCCGGCCTGCAGGAGGCGAGGCTTCCCTGGCCTCCCGCACCCAGCGGCGGACCGAGCCCCGGGAGGGAAGTTGCCGCAGCCGCCCGGGCCGCCGGCCCTCCTGTCCCGCGCCAGGTCAGTGCGCCCCGGGGCCCGCCCAAGTGACACGTAGGTGGCCTCCGGTTACCTGGGTCGGGGTGGGTGCGCGGGAGGGCTTGCGAGGGGCCCTCGAAATTCTCCCAAAACCTCGTCCCGCTGGACGTGCACCTCCGAGGGGTCCCTGCGCCCCTGGGGCTCCCGCACCTCTCGCTTCCCACTGACGACTCGGTTGTCCCCCACCACCGGGCTGAGGACTTTTAACTAAGTTTCTGTCCAGCCGCCTAACAAACGTGCTTAGCAAGTAACAGGAGGTTGTAAGGCAAGGGAGGGACCTGGCTTTGAAAGTTGATGGTTTTGAAATCGACGGCTCCTTTGACTTGCGTAGGACTCCTTTGTGGTGAATGGATTTAAAGTTTATTCTTGTTTTTCTTTGCTGCCATTTGGTCTTTGCAATGTTAAGAGTGAAGGCATTCAGGACTTGCTGCTGCCTGCTGTCTGGGGCCTGAGGTTGTGGCTCTCCGCTTCTGCTCTCCTCTCTTCATTTTTGTTGAAATCCGTGGATTTTTTCATAAATGTGGGTGCTGGCTTGTTTCACTATGGACGCGTCGTTTCCTATGGGGTTAGATAGATATTGGTAAACATAAATATTGAAAACGTAAATGATGATCACAGCGAAATCCTCTATTCCTTCAGGCTCTAACAGTTTGTTTTTCACGTATTTGCATAAGTGTGTTTGCTCAGCTAAGCATAACTGGTAAGCCAGAGGTCTGTGATTCAGAGTCTGCAGTTCTGGTTAAGGGGAGACTGTACACTTGGAAAATGCGAAGTTTTTTAAGAAGTTATTCCCTTGCCAGATAGAAGAGTGGGTCCCAAGGAAAAAGGGTGTATGTTAGAGGTATGGTTATTTGAACCAAACTAAACATCATTAAAATACACAGGGAGGTAGAATGTCACCTCGTTGTTTCTGCCCTTGATTTCCATATCCCAGTAGGAGCGAGTATAATTGCCCCAAATGCAAAATTATGAATAATAATCAGCATTGTAAGTATATTAAGGTTGCATTTTTTTCTTGATACTTGTCTGATTTGAGGATAAAAACACCAAGTGGCAAGAGAAGGAGGTAGCTTGAGGCAGGAAGGCACGGGCGAGGAGCGAGGAGGGAAGGCTGGGTTGTCATCATCCGAGCCCGCAAGGTACACCACGTCCCCTAGCGGCGCGACCTCAGCCAGTCGGGTCAGCTCGGATCCTGGTCTCCGTCTCCCCATCCGGAAAATGGAAGGGGTTGGTGATCGTTGCTGTTCCTTCCAGCTTCCCAAATAGCGAGAAACCGGTGGGAGGTTATCTTATTATGTTAGAGCAGTAGGAAAAGGTAGGAGACGGAAGTGAGAGGTCCAGAGGGCCAGGAAGATGGAAGAAAACCAGCAACAGAGGATGCCTGGAGGAGAAAAATTCTTGAGCTGGGAGCTCATTTCCTCTGTTTTTTTTTTTTTTTTTTTTTCCTTTCCTCAAGGGACTCAATAATACTTCCCCCCCACCCAGATCAATCTCTTGTTACCTTTATTATTTAAAGCTTGTGAGTTTGCTTAGCTAATGCACTAAGGTGAGGTCAAGGTGATCCTTGCAGTCTGACTTCTACTAGGCATCACTTGACTCATTTGCATCATTGTCTCTCAAGGGAACAGCTCCTGCCCAGGTCTGTGGGCACTCAGCATGGATTTCATTCTCCCTGTGAGTGATGGGAAAGAACTAACAGAGGTAAGAATGTAAGTGTCAGCCCTTTCGAAACTTCTATTTTTGTTCAAACCTAATATTTTCCAAAAAGTGATTTGATTTTTTTGTTGTTTCAAATTATACCGTAGGCTGCAAGGTTTTACTGAATCTATTCCATTAGTGACCTACTGGAACATTCAAAGAATAAAAATCTCACTTGCTCAGTGTTTTTGATACACAGTGACATTCAGTCTGAAGTAAGTGATATTTAGGGCCAAGAATCATTTCAAATGCTTAGTATGGAAAGTTGCAATCTGGGCAGAATACACTGTATCATTTTCACTGGGAAGCTCCAAGTATTCAGCAGATAACAGAACTTTCAGAATTTAGTCTGAGGTCAAGATTTTAATGTCTGTGCTTGATGTGTGGCCTGTCTTCCTTTTCTTTGATGTTTTGGTATCAATATGCCTACACCCTTGAGGAACATTATTTATTGTAAAAGCTGAACTGTGATGTAATAAAAACTTAAACATAAGCTCTTGGTTTAAAGTCCAATAGTCTTCTCTGGCCTTAAGTCAGCATCATACTACTGTTTGGTTTCTTATTTTTACATATCATGTTACCCTCTTATTTAAATATCCTGGGCCAGGTGTGGTGGCTTATGCCTGTAATGTCAACACTTTGGGAGGCTGAGGCAGGACGATCGCTTGAAGCCAGGAGTTTGAGACCAACCTGGGCAACATAGTGAGACTCTGTCTCTATAAAAAAATAAAAACATTAGCTGGGTATGGTGGCATGTGCGTGTAGTCTCAGCTACTTGGGAGGCGGAGGAGGGAGGATGGCTTCAGCCCAGGATTCAAGGCTGCAGTGAGCTGTGATTGTGCCATTGCACTATAGCCTGCGTGACAGAGAGACTCTGTCTCTTAAAAAAAAAAATCTTAGGGAAAACTATTATGGATGTCTTAGAAAGTTGAGAGAAAAGGAGGTAATTCTATTTCAGCAAACAATTATTGAATTCCTTCCATGTGGTAGATGCAAGGATGGTGAAAAGGAAGCTCCAGAAAGAACTGCAACACAGGGGGGAAAGATGCAGTGAGCCTCACGGTTCATACCGAATATGTATATGCAGTGTTGTGTAACTGGATGGTAGCTGTAGAGTCCAAGAACTTTGGCATGCCAGGGAATGGAGAATTACGTTTTGATTCAGGGGACGACTTTATAAATGTGGCTTAAAGAATAACATATCTTTTAAAAGATGAATGGTGGGGGAATGAAGACAAAGTGAGAGTGTGGGGTGATGAAGGCTGGAAAGTTACGAAGGGACAAATTGTGGGGGACCTCTGATGTTATTTTAAGGAGTTGTGCTACATGGGGATAGGGAGGCAAGGAGGAAGTATTACATAACCTCAAGATGTGGAAAGACACTGAGTAACACATATTGGGGCAGAGTGAGGGGTGCGATGATGGACGGAGGACTGGGCTTTTATTCCATTACAATCCGTGTAACTTATGGCTGCTACGTTTTAAGACACTATTGCCTGTTTACTCAAATTATATAAAGGTTGTAGAATAAACTAATAAGTAGTTTCTTCCTCCCTACTCCCCGCAAATTGATAGTGCTTTATACTTTTGAGAAATTTAATTTAGTAAAAATTAATGATGCTATTGTGTTATAGCTGGACCTTGTGGAGCCTTTTGAACATGTGGGGTTGAAGTCATTCTGCAGGCACAGAGCTGTCCAAGAAAACATTTTTTTTTCCCCTCTCTTTTTTGTTTAGGGAAGGGCTTGCTGGTTAATGCTAATTTAAACATGACTCTTCTGGCAGCTGGCATTCTTGACCCTGTTTATGTTATACATGGTATTTAACCACAGTGATTGGGTATTTGCAGCACAGAAGAAAAAGAATTATTATTAGTTTGAAACCGGCATTAATGCCTCTGTAAATGATAGGGCAAGGCAGTAGATGGAAGGAGAGAGGGAAGCCAAGTAGCACACTCGGTACTGCAGTGAGAGATGACATAACCATGAGAATTCTTTAAGTTTAACTTCCAGTAGACGTAACTTGCTTTCTATATATTTTAAATCCCTAGAGCTAAAGCATTTAACTCATTATCTTCACTCTGTGAGATCCATTTGGGAGAGGTATTCAGGAGCTTTATAGGTTCACACTTGCTCCCCAGTACCTCTGTGTCACAGGAGGATATACATTGGTTTTCAGTTGCATGTCAGAGGTGGAACTGACTTGGATGTCTTTGAATTGCTGTTGAATCTGGAGATGCTAGGGTACCCAGGAGACAGACAGGACAAAGAAGAGGCTGGGCACGGCGGCTCATGCCTGTAATCCCAGCACTTTGGGAGGCTGAGGCGGGTGGATCACCTGAGGTCAAGAGTTTGAGACCAGCCTGGCTAACATGGTGAAACCCTGTCTCTACTAAAAATACAAAAAATTAGCCAGGTGTGATGCTGGGCGCCTGTAATCCCAGCTACTCAGGAGGCTGAGGCAGGAGAATCACTTGAACCCAGGAGGGAGAGGTTGCAGTGAGCCAAGATTGTGCCATTGCACTCCAGCCTGGGCAGACAGAGTGAGACTCCATCTCAAAAAACTTAAGAAAAAGAAAAAGAAGCTGGCTGAATTTCTTTCAATTACCTTGTGAATTCAATTTAATGAATGATCTTCCCAGCGGTTTGTTTTATCTTCTGCAAGGGAACTTATGTTTGGCATGTTTAATAAATTAAGTTAATTAAGTTGGAGAAGCCCAAGGTTAGTATACTTTATTTTAGGATACATTTTTGGTAGGAGAGGAGGAGGGGTGGCATGGTGGTGGTGATGATTTTATTTAAACTCTTTGGCATTTTTTAGCAGGTTAGTATGATTTCAAAGTAGTGTTGTTGTTGTATTATCAACTTGTGGGGCTGGGCCAAAGAATATTGTCTTAATACTTGCATGTCCCTGTCATCTAATCAGTGCTATAGAAACTTTAACCCTGAAGTCCATGTAAAATTGTAATTATTTTTTTCCAGAAATGAAAGAGAACTATTTTACTACATTCATGGATTTAGGTTATAATTTATTTTATTTTTGTGATACTGTTTTAAAAAAGTGATATAATGACAGGGCAGACCCTTAACTTTAGTCCAGTGCTAAAACAAACATGCAATAAGCCTGCATGAGGCAGGGCAAGCTGTGTTTGTTGTATTATGAAAATAAAGGAAAATGTTTTCAAAACCAGCATTTTTCTCTAAAAGAAAAAACTTTGACTAATAATACCTGGCCATGGGTGAGATTTCCAGCTGTTGGTTGAAGGAAATTTTGTTTGTTATGGCCATTATGTGTGCTATGTTTCTTAGAGTTTAGGATTTGCTCTGCTGAGATTGCTACTGTGAACCATTCCTGTTATAGCAAGTCCCTATATTCATTAACTTATGTGTCTAAACAATGCTCTAGATTAGACTTTATATCGATCTGTTCTACTAAATTTTCTTCCCCTATGCCTAGGTGGTTCTCTTTGACCGACCCTTAACTGCCCTGATTCTGAAATTCTGCTCTAATTGAAGGATATTCCTGGGTCTTTGGAGGGAGAAATGGTTCAGGGGCAGAGGAAACTTTTTTTCCCCCATCTCAGGAGCACTTAACTGACTGCCTGCTATATACCAGGCTTTGTGCTAGTTACTAGGGGTGAGTGTGAATAAGGCAGGATTCCCACCCTCCAGGAGGAGCTTACACACGATTAACAGATAATTACAATTCAGTGTAACAAGTGTTATGAGAGAGAAGACTTTGCGGGAGCACCAAGCGGGGGCACTTGACCCTCAGCGGTGAGGTGGTGGAGGTCAGGGAATGCTCCTGGAAGGTTAGGATCTGGAAGGATCCTGGGAGATAAACCAAGCCTAGAAGAGGTAAAAAAGGGATCAAGAGGCTTTCTGTCTCCAGTTTTGCTACTCCTGGGTAGGTCAAAGTGCCTCTCTTTTTACATCTGGAAAATAAGAATAAGAACTGATATCTGGTTGGTAATTCTAGTTTTCATTTACTATGTGTTCCTTAATCCTTTATATTACTCTTTCTTCCATATTCAGTAGGCATTTGTACCCACCCTGTACTGGGAAGATAGCACTGCAGGAAACAAGATGTGGATGGACCCATTCTCTCATGGAGCTTGCCCTCTATCATATGACATTAGTAAGAGAAGTTCTTTTAGAATGCCTTCAAACTCAGGCATATGTATCTTGTTATTCTTCCATTTTAGGAACATTTTCTCCAAGGTAGTCTCAATACTTTGAGGTGAGTTGGCCTTCCCTTTTAGGGAAGGAGACCACAGAGCCTGGTAATCTCCTTTTCATTTTATATGCTTGAAATATTTTGCTAGGATTTATCTGTTTTAAAGTCTAGAGATAGACATAGCTGTGTTTTATCTGTAGCCCTGCCTTGCTTCCATCTCATTTTCCCTATTCTTACTTTTAACCCAACTTGTGTTTGAGATTCTTTGCTCAGTATGTAGTTTGCTTTCTAGAATAATTCAAATCTAGTGCCTGTGGAAAGTCAGACTTATTTTTTATTTATTTGAGATAGGGTCTTGGAGTGCAGTGGCATAATCCTGGCTCATGGCAGCTTTGACCTCCTGGGCTCAAGCTATTCTCCCACTACAGCCTTCCAAGTAGCTGGGACCGCAGGTGTGTGCCGCTATGCCTGGCTATTTTTTTTCTTTTTCTTTCTTTCTTCTTCTTTCTTTTTCTTTCTTTCTTTTTTTTTTTTAAAGAAATGGGCTCTCACTACATTACCCAGGCTGTTCTCAAACTCCTGGGCTCAAGGGATCCTCTCACCTTGGCCTCCCAAAGTGTTGGGATGACAGCTGTGAGCCACCGCATCTGGCTAATACTTATTTTGAAGTCACCCTGTCATGGTGCTTTGCTTCACTAATGTATTTCACTTATGATCTTGAAGTCACTCAGGGATACAAACACAATAAAATGCATCCCAACCAGGAGAGGGTAGCTGCATTCATTTACAAAATTTTTTTTTGCAGTGATTCAAACACTATAGATGTGTCTAAAGTAAATGTAAAAATCTCTCTCTGCCACTTTAACCTTACCCATCTGATATCAGTTTGTTCCATAGCCTTCCATAGTTGTCCTTTTACTTATACAAACCTACAAAAATTAATATTTATGTATATTTATGTGTGTGTGGGATAAGTGTGGATATGTTTATACATACTCATATGTATGTTTGTGTGTGTATCTGTCTGTGCCTGCCTCCATTTTCTTTTGCTTTAGAGAGGCTATACTTGAGGCTGCCATCAAGAGTGAGAAGTTTGAAGCTGGAAGAGCCTGCATGGGCCCTTCTTGAACTGGTGCAGCATGTGCAGCATGACATCACTCAAGAGTTCTTGTCAGAGTGATAATGAATGTCTGGCTATTATAAACGGGAACAAGAAAACTATTTCCAGCTGTGTGACAACCAAGACGACAAAAAGCATTGCAGAGAATATTATTGCCACAAGGACCCTGCTTCATCTGGGTCTCAGACGACGGGAGGAGGGGCATTTTGGAGCACATGTTTGGCATCTGTGAACCTTTTGTTAGGTAGAAAACAAGGCCTGGATGAAAGGCCTTTCAACCACTTCTGGAGCAGAGAAGATAGGTAGAGTTATTCATTATAGGCAGGTTTCATTGTAGGAGTATTCAGTGAGCACCCCCGCCTTGGAAGTCTGTAATCAGCAGATGATAAGGATGGTGTGTTCTTACTAAGAGAATAACACAACTGAAACAGAATTGCCTTTTGTTAAGGGGATGCTTTGCCTTCTTGGACTACGATTGTGGGGAGAAGGATTATTGTCAACTAAGTGAGGCATTCATTCTGTACCCACTATTTATTGTAGTTCCACAGAGAACTGCTTGCTTTACTTTCTGACTAGGCACAGAGAAGTAAAGGTTCAAAGGCTAGGGCAGGATGACTGACTTTTCCAGATTTAGCACAATCCGTTCTCTGGTCACTTTGAGACGCTGTCAATTTAGTTTCATGCAGCTGATATCTTGGAGAACTTCTGTGTCCTTAAGTTTGGCTGAGGACACTAAATTTTTTTTTTTTTTTTTTTTTTTTGAGGCAGAGCCTCACTTTATTGCCCAGGCTGGAGTGCAATGGCACGATCTTGGCTCACTGCCTCCTGGGTTCAAGCAATTCTCTTGCCTCAGCCTTCCAAGTAGCTGGGACCACAGGCGTGCACCACCATGCCTGGCTAATTTTTTTTGTATTTTTTGGTAGAGATGGGGTTTCACTGTGTTGGCCAGGCTGGTCTTGAACTCCTGGCCTCAAGTGAACCACCCGCCTCGGCCTCTCAAAGTGCTGGGTTTACAGGCGCAAGCCACCGTGCCTGGCCTGAGGACACTAAAATTAAAAAAAAATTAAGAAAGTATGGTCCCCGCTCTTGAGTAGCTCATGAACATGGAGCGATATGGACTCAAATGATTAAGATCAGGTAGGTAGTGATGAATACGGTAAACCAAGGTTCAAACAAAGAGCTGTCTGCATATCTGAGGATGGAGAGGGTAAGTCAGCCTTAGAGGAGGGAAATGACTTGCAGCAGAATGCCAGCCTCAATGGTCTGTGGAGCTCATTCCATGCAGAAGAGTAATGAGGAAGACCCAGTGAGTGACAGGCTTGGGGAGGAGTGCCTGGAATTGACGGTTTGTGGCAGGAAGTGGTGGGACCAATCTCGAAGCTTGTGGAGGTAGAAGGGTACTGGAGACTACTGCGGACAAAAAAGGGCATGTTGATGCCATTACCAGACAGGACATGAGAGCATGATGATTGTTGCAGTGAGGCTTGTTAGTTTTAGACATGTCTAAAACCATGCAGGCAGAGATTTTCAGCTGGTGGCTGGCAATTTGAGTTTGAAGTTTAGCTGAGAAGTCAGTTGGCAGTATTCAGGCATAATTGCTAAATGTAGAAGTAAATGCCAGTAAAATGTGTGTGATAAGCTGGAGAGCACTTTTAGAGTGACAAGATTGATATATTTTAACAAGGACAAGGCTTATTTCAATTCTTTAGGTTATTTTTCTTTAGCAGATTAAAGTAGTTTTATGGGTTATCAAGCATTTGTTGAGCGTTTACTATGGCTTCTCTTGATAGGTGGTCCTGGGGAGATAGGAAGGAAATGGTGCAAATTTCAACAATATCCCACTGGGGTGAACAAAAAATCCCTGAAACAGCCCATTCCAGCTATTGTTATCTGGAAAAAAATCCTTACAATAATTAGATGGTGATTTGATGTCTGGGGGAAGTTGCAGATATAGTTTTAATTTACTGTAGGACTAGTGGCAGTGAGTCTCATATTGCTGTCATATAAAAGGTAAACCTTCCAGAAGAACTTTGGAAATTTCAGTAGCCTAAAGACCACGCTTTGAGAAACTCGTAAAGGTTTGTCATAGAGGTTTTAAAAGTCTGATCAAATAATTTTAAGCTTTAGTTGCCTACTAAAAAGTAGGATGCAGTACAAGTTTGTCCTTTACTTGGTAAAAAAAAAAAAAAAAGTCTTTTTCTAATTAAGAATTTATTTTCACTTTAGATAATTTTATTGGCATGCCTTTTTGCATGCAAGATAGAAAAAAGACAAGTTTATTCTTAGTTTTCTTTTTTCTAAGCCATTATGATTCTTTTAAATTATACTCATTTCAATTTGATGGGAAAAAACAGTATATGCTCATTTTAAAATATGTGGAATGTACAGGGATTCATGTGTAGTTCCATCACTTAAGATTGACTTTCTTGCTAGGCATGGTGGCTCGTGCTGGAAATCCCATCACTTTGGGAGGCCAAGGTGGGCAGATCACTTGAGGTCAGGAGTTCAAGACCAGCCTGGCCAACATGATAAAACCCTGTCTCTACTAAAAATACAAAAATTAGCTGGATGTGCTCTCTTGAACCCAGGAGGCTAAGGTTGCAGTGAGCTGAGTTTGTGCCACTGCACTCCAGCCTGGGTGACAGAGCGAGACTCTGCCTCAAAAAAAAAAAAAAAAAAAAAAAAATTCTTATTCCATTTTGGGATAATTTCTTGCAGTTTTAAAAATATTTGCTTTTACGGAATATTTAACAGCATTCTCCTTTGTATCATAAGTATGTACACAGGCCATTAAAATCTTTCATTTTTAATTTCTAATGACTACATATTAGTCACACTATTTAATGTGTATGTGACTAATTAAACATACCTAATTATGTTTAGTCATTCCCTTTCTCCGCTTGCTTCTTTTTTGTTTTTTTTTTTTTTTTTGAGGACTTGTGCTTCTCTGCCCATATTTCAGTGTTGATGTTCCCAGAGTTCTATCCTTACTCCAAATGATCTCCATTTTTGAGCTTATCCACACAGTGGACTGTGGTTTCCTGGTCTTTGTCCTTCTGCCTAGGACGTTCTTTCCTAGGTATCCACATGCCTGCTCTCATTATTTTCATGTCTTAACTCAAAGGTCAACTTTGAGTTAAGGCTTTCTATCACTACATTTAAAATTGTGTGACCTTCCCTGTCCACCCAGCTTGCCTGATATTTTCTTCTCCATTGCACTTTTCTTCTGACTTCTTAGATGAGGACAAGACTTAAAAAAAAATTCTATTTTTATTTTCTGCTGTTTCCCCAAAATATTTTTCTTGTTTTGTTTCTTAAAGACCATGTCTTGTTCTGTCACCCAGGCTGGAGTTCAGTTGCTCAGTCATAGCTCACTGTGGCCTCAAACTCCTGGGCTCAAACCATCCTCCTGCTTCAGCTTCCTGAGTAGCTGGGACTGTGAGCACATGCCACCATGTTTGGTTATTTATTTATTTATTTATTTATTTATTTATTTTTTGAGTAGAGACAGGGTCTTGCTTTATTACCCAGGCTAGTCTCAAACTCTCACCTTGACTTCCCAAACTGTTGGGATTGCAGGCATGAACGCCGCACCTGGCCTGTTGATTTGGGGTGGAGCGTTCTGAAATTGAGGCAGTAATTAATAGCCTACCAACCAAAAAAAGCCCAGGACCAGACAGATTCACAACTGCATTCCACCGAAGTTACAAAGAGGAGCTGGTACCATTCCTTCTGAAACTATTCCAAACAATAGAAAAAGAGGGACTCCTCCCTAGCTCATTTTATGAGGCCAGCATCATCCTGATACTAAAACCTGGCAGAGACACAACAAAAAAAGAAAATTTCAGGCCAATATCCCTGATGAACCTTGATGCGAAAATCCTCAATAAAATACTGGCAAACTGAATCCAGCAGCACATTAAAAAGCTTATCTACCACAATCAAGTTGGCTTCATCCCTGGGATGCAAAGCAGGTTCGGTGTATACCGTAATCCATCGCATAAACAGAACCAGTGACAAAAACCACATGATTATCTCAATAGATGCAGAAAAGGCCTTCAATAAAATTCAACACCCTTTCATGCTAAAAACACTCAATAAACTAGGTATTGATGGAACATATCTCAAGATAATAAGAGCTATTTATGACAGACCCACGGCCAATATCATACTGAATGGGTAAAAGCTGGAAGCATTCCCTTTGAAAACTGGCACAAAACAAGGATGCCCTCTTTCACCACTCCTATTTGACCTAGTATTGAAAGTTCTGGCCAGGGCAATCAGGCAAGAGAAAAAAATAAAGGATATTCATACAGGAAGAGAGGAAGTCAAATTGTCTCTGTTTGCAGATGACATGATTGTATATTTAGAAAACCCCGTCGTCTCAGCCCAAAATCTCCTTAAGCTGATAAGCAACTTCAGCAAAGCCTCAGGATACAAAATCAATGTGCAAAAATCACAAGCATTCCTATACATCATTAATAGACGAACAGAGAGCCAAATCATAAATGAACTCCCATTCACAATTGCTACAAAGAGAATAAAATACTTAGGAATACAATTTACAAGGGATGTGAAGGATGTCTTCAAGGAGAACTACAAACCAGTGCTCAAGGAAACAAGAGACGACACAAATAAATGGAAAAATATTCCATGTTATGGATAGGAAGAATCAATATCATGAAAATGGCCCTACTGCCCAAAGCAGTTTATAGATTCAATGCTATTCCCATCAAGCTACCATTGACTTTCTTCACAGAATTAGAAAAAACTACTTCAAATTTCATATGGAACTAAAAAAGAGCCCGTATAGCCAAGACAGTCCTGAGCAAAAAGAACAAAGCTGGAGGCATCACACTACCTGACTTCAAACTATACTACAAGGCTATTACTGGTACCAAAACAGATATAAAGACCAATGGAGCAGAACAGAGGCCTCAGAAATAATACCACACATATACAACCATCTGATCTTTGACAAACCTGACAAAAACAAGCAATGGGGAAAGGATTTCCTATTTAATAAATGGTGTTGGGAAAACTGGCTAGCCATATGTAGAAAAGTGAAACTGGACCCCTTCCTTACACCTTATACAAAAATTAACTGAAGGTGGCTTAAAGATTTAAATGTAAGAACTAAAACCATAAAAACCCTAAAAGAAAACCCAAGCAATACCATTCAGGACACAGGCATGGGCAAAGACTTCATGACTAAAACACCAAAAGTGATTGCAACCAAAGCCAAAATTGACAAGTGGGATCTAATTAAACTAAAGAGCTTCTGCACAGCAAAAGAAACTATCATCAGAGTGAACAGGCAACCTACAGAGTGGGAGAAAATGTTTGCAATCTATTCATCTGACAAAGGGCTAATATCCAGAATCTACAAGGAACTTATAACAAATTTACAAGAAAAAAACAACTCCATCAAAACGTGGGCGAAGGATATGAACAGACACTTTTCAAAAGAAGACATTTATGCAGCCAACAGACTTATGAAAAAAAGCTCATCATCACTGGTCATTAGAGAAATACAAATCAAACCACAATGAGCTACCATCTCACACCAGTTAGAATGGCAGTCATTAAAAAGTCAGGAATCAACAGATGCTGGAGAGGATGTGGAGAAATAGGAATGCTTTTATACTGTTGGTGGGAGTGTAAATTAGTTCAACCATTGTGGAAGACAGTGTGGTGATTCTTCAAGGATCTAGAACCAGAAATACCATTTGACCCAGCCATCCCATTACTGGGTATATATCCAAAGGATTATAAATCATTCTACTATAAAGACACATGCACACGTATGTTTATTGCAGCACTATTTACAATAGCAAAGACTTGAAACCAACCCAAATGCCCATCAGTGATAGACTGGATAAAGAAAATGTGGCACATATACACCGTGGAATACTATGCAGCCATAAAAAAGGTGAGTTCATGTCCTTTGTGGGGACTTGGATGAAGCTGGAAACCATCATTCTCAGCAAACTAACACAAGAACAGAAAACCTAACACTGCATGTTCTCAGTCATAAGTGGGAGTTGAACAATGAGAACATATGGGCACAGGGAGGGGAACATCACCCACTGGGACCTGTTGGGGGGTGGGGGACAAGGGGAGGGATAACATTAGGAGAAATACCTAATGTAGATGACGAGTTTATGGGTGCAGCAAACCAGCATGGCACATTTATACCTGTGTAACAAACCTGCACATGTATACCAGAACTTAAAGTGTGTGTGTATATATATGTGTGTGTATATATATACACACACACACACTCCCATATATATAACTATATATAATTATGTATATATATAAATATGTATGTATATATAAATATATAATTATGTATATATAAAATATATATAAATATGTATATATGTATATATAAAAATATATATAAATATGTATATATGTATATATAAAAATATAAATATGTATATATGTATATATAAAAATATATATAAATATGTATATATGTATATATAAATATATATATAAATATGTATATATGTATATATAAAAATATATAAATATGTGTGTGTATATATATATAAAAATATATATATGATGCCCAGCACACTGAACGTATTAGCTGCCATTTTCATTATCTTCATTGGTAAGTTGAATCATATGAGATTGCTGGTATTTGACTGCTCTTGACCTATAAAATGGTAGTTTTGTACGGTTCAGTCTAATATTACGCCCTTCAGATTTATCTGGCCAGTTGCATCTTCTGCATTTCCTGAGTTCAACTCAGGATTTTTTTCTACATTTGTTGGAGAATCTATCTTGTTGAAGTTCAAAAGGTGTGGTATGCATTGTGCATATGGTCCAAGAACATGCTTCTTACCCATTTTTTGTACTATGTAGTTAGTGGAAATAATGCCTTGACTTTGGCTGCTTTTTCCTCGTATATTTTTAGTGCTATTGCCAATTTTTGTCTTTGTGTTCACCTTCTTGAGCATTTTAACTGGAAATTGTGATGAGTTTTATTGGGACATTTAGTTCAGTGGCTTTCAAACTTTTTAGTCATGACCCATAGTTAGAAATGTTTGTACATACATTTGAATGAGACATTAGTTGTATATAGTTTACTACACATAGTAAACTCTGACATTTTCTTTTCTATTTTTTCCTATGATAATTTGTTCATTTTCATTTTAAAAAGTACTGGTTATAACTCATACATTTTGAAAACACTTATCTGGTCATGAACTGCAGTTTGAAAGACACTGATCTAGTCTGTTGCTGTGCTGTCTAAAATCAGGTTCATTCATTTTTCAACATCCATTTGTTAGATACAGTATCGGTTATTTTGCTAGTAGCTGGGAATAGAGTGATGAGTAAAGCAGTCGTTATCACTGGTGGCATGAAGCATAGAGTCTAGTGGGATGGAGCATATGAACCAAAAAAAAATCATCCAAATGTATAAATACTCTGCATGATAAATTCTGTGGGGGAAAAGAGCAAAAGCGATTAAATGGGGAACCTCATCTGACTTTGGGGGTGATTCAGGATTTCCCTGGGGAACTGACATTTGGTTAGGTCTGCAGATGAGAATGTGTTAACTCTGTGAAGGACTGAGCAGGGGTGTGTGCGTGGGATTGCAGAGTCATGGAAGAAATAGTAACAGAAGCAAAATAGAAAACCGAAAGGGAAAGACAGGTGGAAGGCAATCTTCTTTGATGAGTTGGCATTTTTTGTGATACTTAGTAGGCCTTCCTGTTTGTGGCTTTTTTTTCTTACTTGACAAAAGTCAAATAGGAATGTCAAGGATTTTTTGGGGGAGATGGGTGTTGGTGTTTGTTGAAGTAGTTTTGTATTAGAGCAATATAGTATATTGCTAAATAGCAGGGGTTTTTAAAATTAATTAATTAATTAATTTATTTTTTTTTATTATACTTTAAGTTTTAGGGTACATGTGCACATTGTGCAGGTTAGTTACATATGTATACATGTGCCATGCTGGTGCGCTGCACCCACTAACTCGTCATCTAGCATTAGGTATATCTCCCATTAAACTAAAGAGCTTCTGCACAGCAAAAGAAACTACCATCAGAGTGAACAGGCAACCTACAACATGGGAGAAAATTTTTTTTTTTTTTTTTGAGACGGAGTCTTGCTGTGTCACCCAGGCTGGAGTGCAGTGGCGCGATCTTGGCTCACTGCAAGCTCTGCTTGCCGGGCACGCCATTCTCCTGCCTCAGCCTCCCGAGTAGCTGGGACTACAGGCACCCGCCACCATGCCCGGCTAATTTTTTTTTGCATTTTTAGTGGAGACAGGGTTTTACCGTGTTAGCCAGGATGGTCTCGATTTCCTGACCTCGTAATCCGCCCGCCTTGGCCTCCCAAAGTGCTGGGATTACAGACTTGAGCCACTGCGCCCGGCAATAGCAGGGTTTTTTGAAGGCTTGCTCTGTATGAGGAGCTGTACAAAGTTGTGTTCGATATGCAGGAGAAGTAGATTTGGTTGGATTAAAAAATACTTTTATATAGTATAGTTACCAATTTAGTAACTATGCATAATTTGTAAGAAATGATAACACTGAAGTTAAGTTTTTTGTAAGTGAAGATCAGATGGTTGGGTGAGTATTTCATTGCTTCTTGTTGATTTGAATATAATGGTAAGAATTATTGCTGCGCTAGGATTTTTGTTTTTTCTTTTTACCTTGGTAGGATTTTAGTGTTCATTCCCCCCACCCTCTTTTAAAACTGAAGAGTTTAAAAGAAAGATTTTAAATTAGAAGTCCATAAAGTAAGTTGGAGACCACATGAGATGGGAGACCATGATTCAATTGCCGGTTCTTCCATTGCTGCGCATGGTACCCTTGACAATACCCAACCTTTGAGGCCCTGGGAACCTTGTCTTAAAATGGAGGACTTGAAATCAGTTTGCAAGAATCATTCTCCCAGTCCTATTATTAGTATTAAGTGCCTTTATGCTTTCTATTTTCAACTTTGCTCTGGCTGTTTAAAGACTTGGCACCCCACCATTTAACTAACCTAGTCCGACAAGCTCAGGCCAAGCTTGGGAGAACTCCAGGTATTTGCATCTTTCTGTGTCTTTGTGGGGTCACGCTCAGGTGGCACTAATTCCTTCACATTGGGCAACACTACTAATGCTTCTCATTACAACATGGAAGAATGGGTAAGGATTAGAATTCTCTTGAGACTTTTTTTTTTTTTTTTTTTTTTTTTTTTTTTGTGACGGAGTCTCGCTCTGTCACCCAGGCTGGAGTGCGGTGGTGGGATCTCTGCTCACTGCAACCTCCACCTCCCGGGTGATTCAAGCGATTCTCCTGCCTAAGCCTCTTGAGTAGCTGGGATTACAGGTGTCTGCCCCCACACTCAGCTAATTTTTGTATATTTAGTAGAGACAGGGTTTCACCATGTTGGTCAGGCTGGTCTTGAACTCCTGACCTCGGGTGATCCACCCACCTGGGCCTCCCAAAGTGTTGGGATTACAGGCATGAGCCACGGCAACTGGCCTAAATCTTTTAAGACTTTATATCATAGTTTGCAGTTCGACAACACTTGGAATTAATTTTTTTTATCCTTTCAGATTCAGCAAACATGGAAAAATATGATTATCTTATGTTTATATGCTGGATGCTTGCTTTGGAGAAATATGCAGCATCTAAGTTATATATAATCCACATTTTATAAAAACCCATTGGATGAGGGTGATATTATTTTAAAAAGATTTTAAAGGGCTAAGGAATCATATTGAAGATGAATTCAATTTTAATGACTACACCAAGTTTAAGGAATATTTTATAAGAAATGGGCTTATGTGAAAGAGAATTAAAGGTACTTGGCAATTCAGCTTATCTTTTCTTTTTCCTCCTAGCTTTATTGATGTATAATGACAAGCAAAACTGTATTTAAGTTCTACTTATGATAGTGATATACATATATACTGTGAAATGAGTACTATTAAGTATCGTCACCATGCTGTACGTTAGATCCCCAGAACTTACTCATAACTGGAAGTTTGTACCCTTTGACCAGCGTCTTCCCTTTCCCCCATCAACTCAGCTTTTCTTACCAGTATATTAAATCATTTGATTCAAATACATTTCAACATTATTTTTTGTAATTCAATATATTCAGTCTTTCAAGTTCATTTATTGTAACGTGAATATGTTATTACACTCGTTCTTATTTTTTGTTTAGAAATCGAGGGAAGAAGGATGAGATGCATGCTTTTTCTGTTTGTCTGAACTCTGCTGAATTCCTCATTCATAGTAAAATATTTACTCAGGAAGTCCAGGTAACTCTGGAGATTTTACTTAATGTGTTTTGGTGCTGATTCATCAGTTGATTTTTTTTATTTGTTGTTAAATATCTTCTTAAGCTGATTATTATATGGAAACCAGCCAGGACTCCAGGCTCCTGATCTGAGACAAGGCAGGGGCAGGTCACACAGGCACAGGCAATGTTTGGCAATGTGTAGGTCCAAGCAGGTACTAGGCACAGGTGCTCAATGCTAGTACTAGAAACAGGTTGGGTCTGAAGGGGTTGGGGTCATGGGGTTAGGGTAGGTTCAAGGTAGACAAAGCCAGGAAGAGGCACAGAGCATGTAGATGCCTGGCCTAGAATTCCATAAAAGGCATTCTGGATAGCCCTAAGAGAGAAGTGGTGTAGACAAAAGTCTAAAGCTCCCAGGAGAAATTTATTTTCAGAGTTGGAAGCATCAGTTGAACTTTGCTTATTGTTCAAGGGAATCTCAACACTCGTTTAGTCACCATGACCTTGGGAAAAAGTCCCAGCTTCTCTTCAAGTGTTTGGTCATCTTAAAGTAGAGGGCTTCGAAATCACAAATTCTCATCTGATTCAGGGATTAAGAACCTTGTTGAATACTGTTTCTCTAGGAGCAGGAATTAGCTGAGGTCTCATGACTAAATGTATTCTTTCTACAAGAGATTTATTATAAAACATATTTAACATTTGCTATGGACTGGATTTTCTCCCTAATATTCATGTTGGAGCCCTAACCCCCAGTGTAGCTGTATTTGGAGATAAGGCTTTTAGGAGATAATTAGGATTAAATGAGATTGTAAGTGTGGGGTCCTAATCTGATAGGATTGGTGGCCTTATGGGAAGAGGAAGAGAGAGATCTTTGGTTCTATACACATTCACCAAGGAAAGGCTGTGTGAGCAAACAGTGAAAAGACAGCTGTCTGCAAGCCAAAAGGAGAGCCCTCACCAGAAACCAACCATGCTGGCACCCTGTATTACATTTCTAGCCTCTAGAATTATGAGAAAATAAATTTTTGTCATTTAAGCCACCTAACGTATGGAACTTTTTTTTGAGACGGAGTCTCACTCTGTCGCCCAGGCTGATGTGCTGTGGCGTGATCTTGGCTCACTGCAAGCTCCACCTCCCAGGTTCACGCCATTCTCCTGCCTCAGCCTCCTGAGTAGCTGGGACTACAGGTGCCTGCCACCAAGCCCGGCTAATTTTTTGTATGTTTTTTTTTTTTAGTAGAGACGGGGTTTCACCATGTTAGCCAGGATGGTCTCGATCTCCTGTCCTTGTGATCCGCCCGCCTCGGCCTCCCAAGGAACTTTTTAATGGCAGTCTAAGCTAATACAACATTCCACTAATTTGGGTAGGGAATAAAAGTAACTCTGTCCAGTAGCCGTTCAGCAGAAAACACACACTATCATTTACCTGCCTAACTCTCTTCCTTTTTCCTTCTTCATCCCGTTTTAGTGGCAGAATGACTCAGTGAGTAAAAATGTTCCAGTGAACACATCTTAAAGTATTTAAAACTGTTCAACTTATTTAAAACCAATTGTTTTTATATGAAATACTGTTTACTATCTTTTAAAATATATCTCTATTATTATTATTTTTAATAGAGAAGGTGTCTTGCGATGTTGACCAGGCTGGTCTCGAACTCCTGGGCTCAAGCAATCTTCCCAAAGTGTTGGGATCAGAGGTGTGAGCCACCATACCTGGCCCTTAGTGTATTCTTAAAAACATTAAAAAAATTATTTTTGAAATCACATTATGGCAATATTTAAATAAACAAACCCACTTGTATTTGCAGTTCCCTAATGAATGTATTTGTTATTTAGTCATGTTAGTTTTATGGCCTATTTCCATTATGTTCTATTTTATGGTCTACTTCTACCTAGAAGTAACAAATGTGTGTTTTTATTTCTACTGATTGTTTTTTAACACACTGTTATATAAGGCGATATAGTCTGAATCATATTTTTAATAGCCTGATAATAGTTCATTAAGCTGTTAAACTGTTCATTCAACCATTGCCCTATTTTTACACAGTTTTATTTCCTTTGTACTTGCTGTTTTAAAAAGTATTATACTCAACAACTTTTATGTAATTTCCGTAGACTGATTAAGAGTGAGATCACTGATTTGAAAGTAATATCATTTGGTTTCCAAGTAGATTTTAAAAGGTAGTTTAAAAACTTAACTTTCAAAAGTAACACCTGTTTGTGCTCATTTTAGAAAACAAAGAAAAATATAAAGAAGAAGAAGGAAAAAGTACCCATACTCCCCACCTAGAGATAGCCATTGTCAAGTTTATGGGATATTCCCTTTTAATATTTTCTCTGTAAATTTTATCTAGTTGGAATCCTACTGGGCATAATCAGTACTTTGTCCTTTCTCTTAATAGTATGCAGTAAATGGAAGTGATGTTAATTCCATTCAGCTACTGTTATAGTGAACTCACTTCAGTAAATATCTTTGCAAGCCTATTTTTGCATTTCAGGTAATTTCTTTAGAGTAGATTCCTGGTAATATAATTTGTTGCCTTAAAAGGCAGGGATGATTTTTATGGCTAGAGATAGAAATGATTAAATTGATTTCCAAAACAATGATAATGCTTCATACTCCTACCAGCAGAGTTTGAGAAAAACTTAAAGATGGAAATTAGTATAAGTGAAATGTGAAATGATTAGAGCAATGGGAAACTATAATAATAATCTGTCCTGGATGACATTGACTAGACCTCATTGGTGGATGTTCTCTCCACTGTGGTCATGTCTTTCACTCATCCACAGTTTTGTCTTCTAACAGAGAACATTATGTTTCAAGCTTCTCTTAGTTTTATGTCCTTTAATATGCTGTGAAAAGGTTTTTTTTGTTTTTTTTGTTTTTTTTTGTTTTTAGACAGAGTCTTGGTCTGTCGCCAGGCTGGAGTGCAGTGGCGCCATCTCGGCTCACTGCAACCTCCACCTCCTGGGTTCAAGCAATTCTCCTGCCTCAGCCTCCCTAGTAGCTGGGACTACAGGCAGGTGCCACCATGCCCAGCTAATTTTTGTATTTTTAGTAGAGATAGGTTTCACCATGTTGGGCAGGATGGTCTCAATCTCTTGATCTCGTGATCCGCCTGCCTCGGCCTCCCAAAGTGCTGAGATTATAGGCATGAGCCACTGCGCCCAGCCAAGTTTTGTTTTTAACTGTATACACTGCATCAACTGATGGTAGGGTATTCCTGATGAGTATACTTCTGTGAAATAACTGGTTAACTACTAGAAAATGGAGCAAGTGCTCTAAAAATGAATAGCAAAGAATTAAAAACTAAATGGTAATTATACCTGTGCTGGTTTAGTGTGTATTTTGCATATTTACCCGCATAAGCTTAATTTTCTTCTAGATGCCATTGATATTACAGTCAGGGACCACTTTTGTGCCTTGGGGAAATAAAGTGAGCTTCCTTAGGAGGTAATAGATTTGCAATTTCACCCATTACTGGAAGTAGTCACATGTAATCCAATTAAATTTGACATCTAATTAGTGATGGAGGCCCACCTTCAAAAAACTCAGACTCGAGGGATGGGAACTGAATGAAGGTACCATGTGATAAATGCAATGTTATAAGTTAGTTGCATGTCTATTTTCCTACTAAATATAGTGAAATTTAATAAGCATAGGAAGGAAATGGGGTAAGAGGAAGTGAGTGTGAATTTAAGCAGAGACCAAGACCAAGGGCCCACCTTAGGGTGCTATTCATGTATTAGAAAAGGGCCACGCATTTTGCTGTTCTTCCTCATAGTTGACATGAAGGGGGGACTCAATGAGCTGTGTTACCCAGAAAGCCCATGAAGATAAGGACTAACCAGAGGGGACAACTCTTCATGTGCTGGGAGGAGAACTCTTCATGTGCTGGGAGGAGAGAGGATTTTATCCGTGGTTCTCCAAACATTAGATACTTTAATGTATTGAGTCGTGTCTCCAAATACAATCTTACAATGAATGTGACAATAGGGTTAAAAAAAACTGTATTGCTCAATGTAGGTTAATGGCATAATGCCAATTGCTTATCTCAGAAAAGCCGTTCTGTAAGAGCCAAAGCAAGACAGTTCAGACAAGCAGCTCACTGCTGGCTCTGTCCAAGCATAGACTTTCCACATTCTTTGTGGAGTGCTGAATTAGATACTTTTCAGGATGTTCCCTATGAATATTACTTCATGCAAAAGGATATTTTTGATAAGAACTGAGTAGCAGTAAGTTCAAGGTTATTAAGCTCAATACTGCATCCTCTCTTTGTGGTCAGTTAAGTGTGGGTTACTGTGCTTTAAGCATTGGCTTGACTGAGAATAGCATGAACAAAGATCAGCCTATGAGCACGGATTTTGTGGAGTCTTTTTACTTCAGGGAGTAGAAGGAAGAGAAATGAAGGTTCTGACAGTTGATGCCTTTGGCCAGAGTTTGCAAGACTGGAAGTCTATGTGCTAAATGAATTTGGCCCCACATACAGTATATTTGTTCAGGTCAAGTTTTAAAAGTCAGCATAGACAGGTGGGCATTATGATTGTTCCTCGTGCAAGTGTAGTTTCTGTATCATGGAAGCTGAAGATCTGTTTTCATTGGCGCTTCATGTATTTATGATACCTGGTTGGTCCCTGTGGGTATTTGGGCTTGTGACATTTGCTGGTATATGGTCACAGTGTAATGATGTATATGTAAGTTCAGAAGCAGCATAGAGAAGGCGGTGATTAATCTGGGTGGGGATTAGGACCCATAAAAGGCTTCACTGAAAGGCTGTGACTGGAAAGATGAGTAGATATTTGCCAGGCATAGAATTTGGACAAGGGAGGGTATTCCAGGAAAAGCCAAGTGCATATGCAAAGACAGCTGTGTGGATTAGCATTATATGTTAGGGGATTTCTGAGTAGATCCAAAGTGCTGGGGCTTAACAAGCAAGGTGAGTTATAGCCTAAGCCAGAAGTACCTGAAGGACTCAGTTTGCCGTGCATGAGGAGGCTGGCCTTGGGGCAATGGGGAACCATGGGAAGGTTTGAAACAGATCATTGCCATACTAGATTTCTGTTTTAGGAAGGTTATTCTCCAAACACCCAGGAGAAATAGTTGCAGGTAGAAGGGACTAGAATAGCTTTTTAAAAAAAGTTATTTATGAAAACGTCTTTATTTTTCCTCCATTTCACTGACCTATATAATTTTTTATGGTGAGACATTTGAAATTTACTCTTATTTTGAAATATACAGTGCATTATTATTGACTCTAGCCACTCTGCTGTGCAGTGGATCTCAGAAAGAAGCTATTCCTCTTGTCTGTCTGAAACTTTGTACCCTTTGATCAACAACTCCCTATCTCCCACCCCACTGTTCTTCATCCCTTGCCCCCAGCCTCTGGTGACCATCATTCTACCCTCTACTTCTTGGTTCAACTTTTTAAGATTCTACCTATAAGTTGAGATCGTATAGTACTGAGATATCTTAAGAGAGATAATTAGGGCTTGAGTTAAGGCAGTAACAGTGGGTTTGGAGGGAAGAAGGTAGATACGAAAGACATTTAGGAGGAAGAATTGATGCAACTTGGCTATTGAATAGATATGGTGGGTGAGGGAGGGAGAGGAGTGATAGTGAATGGCTGACAATACCGTTGAATGAGACGAAGTAGGAGAGAGTAACAAGGACATGGGAAGTGTATTTATATTAGATTGCCAGGGCTGCCATGAAGTCCCACGGACTGGGTGGCTGAAACAACAAAAATTTATTTTCTCACAATTCTGGAGGCTGGAAGTCATAGAGAATTGTGAGGACTGTTTTCTTCTGAGGCCTCTCTCTTTGCCTTGCATGTGATGGTCTCCTCCCCGTGTCTTCATGTGGTTTTTCGTTTGTACCTGCCTGTGTCCAACTTTCTTCCTCTTATAAGGACACTAGTCATATTGGATTAGGGCCCACTCTAATGACCTCATTCTAACTTAATTACCTCTTTATAGACCCTGGCTCCAAATGTGGTCACATTCTGAGGTACTGGGAGTTAGGACCTCAACATATGAATTTCTCGGGGGGACACAGTTTAGCCTAGAACAGGAAGGATGAAGAGTTTGGTACATGTTGAGTTTGCAAACGCTATGGAGTATGTAGGGTGGTGGTGGTGGTTCTATAATGCATTTGGATGTGTGAGAACACAGCCCAGAAAAGAACTCCAGATTTGGTATTTAAAATCATGGGCATGGATAAAATTGTCTTCACCAGTAGTACCCAACCTTGGCTTATTTTAAGAACACCTGGGGGAGCTTTTGAAACATGCCGTGTGCAGGGGGCTCACTTCAGGCCATGACTCAGTCTTTGAAAGAGAGGCCAGGGCAGACACCTGGTCATTCTAATGTGATCCAAGGTTGAGAGGATGGGTCTAGTGTAAGTGTAGAGAAGAGATCCGAAAGGATGGCTCGGATCATTCAAGTGGTGGTTGGTAAGAGAGAGAGAAGGATGGGAACGATGGGAGTTTGGGGGGCTTCTTGCCTGATGTCCATCAACTTCTCCATGATGGATGTGCAAACTGGGGAGTTCCTTTAGGGGATTTAAGGCTTGGAAGAGGCGCTGAGAGAAATGGCAGCACTGATGGCTTCTCTTTGTGGGCTCACCTGAGATTAGAATGCATTCATTAATAGTGACAGCTTTACCTTGTCCTTAAGTTTTCCCCACAAGGCCTCTGGAGGTTGTGAATGGGAGCAGAACAGGCAGTTTGGAGTTTAATCATGATTGTGGTGTCAAAGGGCAGATTGGCAGAAAGGAGCATGGGAGGTATCAGGCTGGTGTGAGGGGAGCCCAGAGGGCTGACCATGGTATTTAGGCTGGGCATTGTGAGAATTGACCTTGGATAGGGCTGGTGAACAGGAAAGAATGGAGGGAGCAGGAGGCTGGGTATTTTGGAGGGCTGAAATAATGTGTATGAGCACAAACAGCTGCATAGATGCATAGTTTCAGCTATAAAGGGGGATTTTGAAGTGTCACAGGCAATTCTGAATGATGAGGGGCTAAGTGGTATAGTCAATTCAGAAACTAACTTGACAGGTCAGACTGTTGGGTGTGATGAAATTGCCCTTGATAATGACTTGCTTGATGATTGAGTTGTTTGCAAGAGGGAATGAAGGTTGGGGAAATTTACTAGATAACCTTTAAGGTTTCTTCCAGCCTCAGGATTTAACAAAATGTCATTGTTTTGTGTCACGGCTCCCTGATCACCCTTTTTTTCTTTTTCTTTTTGGAATCAGAATAGAGCAATCTGAAAAATGCCATCTAACAATCCCATTTTTATTGATCCCATTGTAATTGTAAATGTTTGACAGGTTATAGCCTCTTTAAATGCCTTTGGAATCCATTAACGCATGTTTCATAGAGTTCACACAGGGTAAAGTGGTACTTTGGTCGGAACATGCTTTGCTGAATGTCACTGATTTGTCTCTACCACACAGCTGGCTTCTGAGGCTTATAATGGGCAATTAGGACAGGAAGGAGTTACTTAAGTTCTTTTTAAGGTAACATTAATTGGATTCATCTCTTACCACATGGTGAGGGTCATGGTTATTACATTTACCATTTTGGGTTTGGTGTTTAACCTCTTTATTGTGGATTGGTTGGTCCTGGACATTTTCAGATTTAGTTTTGTGGTAGGATGTTTTGTCTGTAGTTTGCGTGTGTATTTAGAACTGGAATGAAGTGTACTTTTTAAAACTACGACCCCAACAGCAAAAAGGATTTTACAAGCACTTTTGGCCTTCATTGTTAGAGTGTCTTCTTGTTCTATGAGGAAATAAATTTGATCCTTATCCTGGAATTAAAAAAAATCCTTGAATGTATTTTTTGTTGTTCTTGTTGCAGCAAATGCAGATATCAGCGATTTTCATGACGAGTTTGCTTATTTAGGGGAGAACATTTTCTAAATCACATAAAGCTTAACATTAACAGAAGAAAATTTGAAAATTAAAATTTTAAGAGTGAAATTCTAGACCTTTCACAAAGTTACAGGGTGAATCCAGCTGGTCTGCCCTGTCCAGTCACAGGAATTCCCGCTTACTATTACACGAAATTTTCCTTCCTTCTTCCTCTCCTCTCTCTTTCCTTGCCTTTTCCTCTCCTCTCTTCTGGCATATTTCTCTCAATTGAACAGTTTCTTAGTTTTTTACCACCAACCTCAAAGGATCAAGTGTGAATGAAGTAATTGCTTTATTTTAGGCTCTTTATTTTGCCCCATCAGCCCCATTTAAAACTCTGTCTCATCCTCCTACCACATCCCAGATATTGTTTTCTTCTTTAGGGGACAAGCTTGCACTGGAACTGAAAGATGTGATTACCAGGGTCTTGTTCTAATCCTAGCTTTACCATCAACTGAGGCCAACCCAGATTCAATTCTGCTTTTGCGGACTGCCAGGATACTGAGTGTGTATGTGTGTGTGTGTGTGTGCACGCGCGTACATGCATGTGCATGTTTGTGTTTGTTAAAACAATAACAATTCGGCAAGCATAGGGTAAGGCATTGGTTTTCACTGTTTACTGTCATCAGAAATGCCAGAGATGTGTATTTAAATGCAGAGTTTTCAGCCTGCTCACAGTGTTCACAATTCAGATAATTTGGGAAGGATCCAGGACTCTGCATTTTTTGTTTGTTTGTTTGTTTTTTTGAGACAGGGTTTTGCTCTATTGTCCAGGCTGGAGTGCAGTGGCATGATAACTGCTCATTGCAGTCTTGAACTTCTAGGCTCAAGCAATTCTCTTACTTCAGCTACCTGAGTAGTTGGGACCACAGATGTGCACTACCATGCCTGGCTAATTAAAAAAATTTTTTTGTAGAGACACGGTCTCGCTATGTTGTCCAGCCTGGTCTTGAACACCTGGGCTCAAGTGATCTTTCTGCCTTGGCCTCTCAAAGTGTTGGAATAACAGGCATGAGCCATTGTGCCTAGCTGAGACTCTGCATTTTTAACAGACAACTGGTGGGCCACATGTTCTTTGAGAAACAGTGGATTTGGGGACTTCAGTTATTATTATTTTCCATCTCATGGTAGCAGCATTTTTCAAAGTTGGGCCAATTTGAAATGACTGTTTTATCAAACTGTAGACATTTTTTTTCCATTATAATGTGCTCTCTAAACACCTCATATCCAAACATTAAGAACAAGTGGGCTTCATCATATTCTGGACTGGTCAGAACTAGCCAGCAAGGGTACCATATTGTGTTTTAGGTGTCATCCTTGAAGGATAGAATAAATCAGCTGTCGTGTTCTCAGTGAAAAGTGGAAAGAAGTTGTAAAGGATCTGCAAAATAGAATTATGAGACAGAGGAAAGAAAGAAACAGACAATCTGATCTCTATCTTCATCGGCCAGGTAAGCTTTGAAGTGTTTAAAGAACGGGATTCAGTTTGGTTACAAAAGAGTAGCTGGGTCCCAAGGATGGGTTTTTCAGTTAGGATAATCTGAACTACATTTGAGAGATAATTTCTAGCAAACTGCCTGTCCAAGGATTTCATGGCTGGCCTTGGAAGGCAGTGAGCTTCCCGTTATTGGAAGTGTTCCAGCAGACATAGAGAATAGATTCTGCAGTGACTAAAGGATTGGATAAGATGTAGAACTAGATGACCTCAGAAGTTTTCTTCCGATCATGAGATGCTATAAATTTTATGAACAACACACTTAAAATAGCTTTAAGACACTCTACACGAATTCAAGGCTTAAATAAGACTAGTTAAACTATAATCAGTCAATTGATTATTAAAACCAAGCACAGACTTACACCCACTACATACACTTATGCTCACAAATGATAAATGCCAGGATAGTTTGGATTGCCTTTGAAGTTTATTATTTGCAGGTGTAGAAGCTCTTAAGTTTTAGTTTGTAGTGTTTCTAAGAGTGGGCATTCTCTTGAACTGTCTTTGATGATTTGATGTTCATACATTGTGTCTGCTGTGAATTTGGAAAGCACTGCAGAATCACTTTTTCAAAGATCAGAGGAATGTGGGATAGAATAAATTAAGTTTCTGGCTAATATTTGGTATTCTTCTTTAGGGATCTACTTTCAGAGATCTGTTTCTGGAAGGAGAAGGGAAGTCATGACATTTTATGTGAACTCAACTGGGCAATGTGAGGTTTTCCTATCATTAGCTAATAATATACATTTAAAGTCACATGGAAGTGTGTTGCCTGTGATCTGAATTTTTATTCCTAAATAAATTAGAGATTAAAATCTGTGGTTTCCAGTTCAAGGGTAGGGTACCAAAAAAATTTGTCTGATGTGGGTTGTTATGTCATTAAGAAAAACGGCAACAGCTAAGTATTATTGGCTTTTCTCTTTTCTTGGTTGCACTGGTCCTTTTCCCTTATCTTGAAAGGCGGTAGTGAATGTTGACTTTTTGCCTCTAATTCACCTCAATGATTGTACATTTTAACATGTTTTAAGATAGGTGGTTTTAGCCCCTACCTTATTTTCCTGGTCTCTTGCTTCCACTGCTCTGGTTCCCAAGAATCAAAATTGAGGCCAGATGTATGTTAACATCAAGAAACTCTGACTGGCTCTCTTGTTCTCTCCCTCCCCAGATATTAATGCAAGAAGGGAACTAGGACACCAGGAACAGCCACTGTTAACATTCTCCTATAATTTCTGCCTGTTATTCCCCTGCAAGACCTTTATGAGAGCTGAATGTATTTTTGTTCTGTGTTTTAAAATTTTAACATTTAAAGGCAGTGCTTTCCTGTCACATTGTAAGTCTCTGAAAACATTGTATATAAATATATAGATATATTGCATATTTGTTTTCAATTTTAAAGTGGGATTTTCTTGCACAAAGGTTTGTATACAATTCTATGGCCAACTGACCTATCTATGTATCTATGTATCTATCTATGTATCTATCTATCTATCTATCTATCTATCTATCTATCTATCTATCTATCTATCTATATCTTTTCCTAATTATGAAATGAGAAATGAAAATATGTAAAGTGTAAACTATATAAACAACAAAAACAAATGAGAATTTGTAAAATATAAAAATCATAGTAACTTAGCATCCATAATAAAATCTCTATTAATGTTTGTAAGTACCAAGTCTTTTCCCCTCCATATTTAGACATATAATTTATTCAATTATTGATTAGAAATTATAGGTAAAGATCATCCAAATCATGCAAATTCTGAAAAACTAGAAATAGCAGCTGTTAACAGTATTGGTATATGTCCCTTCGTATACTCAAATAGATATATATATGCCCAGTATTATTTTCTATTAATTTTTAAATAACTTTTTCTACTATAAAAGTGATTCATATATAATTCAGAACCCCTGGAAAATATAAAAATGTAAACAAAAAATGGACTGAAATATTTCCACTCAAACATAAACCAATCATTTTTACCAATTCTTCCAAATATGTACACTTATGTCTGTAAACCCCACACTTTTCAAAAAATAAAAATGACACAAGTATATATTGCTTTATGGCTTTTTAAAAAATATTTAGGAATGTATCAAACATTTTTGTGTTAATAAATGCTCAATAAAATTTGTTTTGGTATGAATTTTTTTTTTTTAAATCTCATTCCTGACTCTAAACCTCACTTTGAGATTTCCCATCTGTGCCTCTGTGTAATTCGTTTGTAGTGATGGTCCACTTTACTAATTATCTCTTCAGTTGCACTTAATCAGCTGTATTACTCACCTACTGAATATCTAATTGGAAATACTGTGTTTTTATATTTCTAGGAACCCTGTTTCTATTTTTATTTTAGGAACCCTGTTTACATCTTCTTAAAAGTTGTAAGTCATTTTTAATATATTATCCTTTAATATGTCCTCTTTTACTTTTAAACTTATTAAACATTTTTATTTTATAGTCTGTATTGGATAATCCCAGCATCTGTAGACTTTGTAAGTCTGCTTCGGCTATTTGTTCTTTTTGATGACTCTTGTAAATGTTGACTTGTTTCTGTATGTGCTTTGCGATCCCACCCCACTCCCCATTCTCCCAATGTAAGCTCATGTTTCTAGGAACTTTTTCTCTGGGAATTCTTTGAGAGCTTAAGGTGAATCAGTTCAGAAAGAATTTGTGTTTTCTTCTGTTTGATGCATTAAAGGCACTCTCAACCCATGTCCACATCAGGTTGAATTATTAGCTTGAGGTTTTTGGGTGGCTACACCAGCAGTATGAATTCAGGTCATCCCCAGTTTATTAAGGGCAAGTGTCCAGATATAAATTCTCAGGGGCGACTCTTTCCTACCTAGATCCATGTGTGAGACAGTCACATTTTCTGACCCTCTCCCTGTGTGACTTGGGTCAGTATTTTTTCTATTAGTTCAGCTGTTAAGGGTAGGATGTCCCAGCTTTTTGCAGAGGTCTTTGATCTGACTTCCATTTTTCACTTGATTTCTACTTTTAAAAGCCAAAACTCAAGGTCACCTGGGATTATTGGGATATAATCGGCTGACAGACTCCCTAGTTTATTATTGTTATTTTTTTCTTTTCTGAGTTGATTTCTTGATTACTTTTGCTTCTTGGGAGATTCATGACTTTTGCCAACTTGGGTAAACATTTACAGAGGTGGAGGTGTGTGCTTGTGTATGCATACACACACAGCAGTTTTACATGTTTTTGTGCTAGAAGAGTTTTCACTGTATTTTGCTCTTAGTATTCTGGGAAAAGACGTCTATAGTGTGACTTTTAAAATAGTAGGACATATTTTGTCCTTCAAATATATTGCTATTAATAAGATTTTTTTTTTTTTGAGACGGAGTCTTGTTCTATTGCCCAGGTTGGAGTGCAGTGGCACAATCTTGGCTCACTGCAACCTCCACCTCCTAGGTTCAAGTGATTCTCCTGTCTTAGCCTCCCGAGTAGCTGGGATTACAGGTGCCCACGACCACACCGAGCTAATTTTTGTATTTTTAGTAGAGATGGGGTTTCACCATGTTGGCCAGGCTGGTCTTGAACTCCTGATCTCAGGTGATCTGCCTGCCTTGGCCTCCCAAAGTGCTGGGATTACAGGTGTGAGCCACCGCGCTCGGCATCTTAAATTAATACCACTTCTCGAAACCTTAGGGTTGCTTTCAATTTCACGGGTAGAGTTTTGTAATGATCGTCCTCAGTAGGTATGTTAGCACAGATTGTTGATTCTTTTCCAATGATAAACATCTTGAAGTAGGATTGCTAGGTCAAAGGGTGTGTTTGTCTGGCTTTTGATACATATTGCCAAAATCATCCTTCAGGGACAGGATGAGATTTTTCCATACTGAAACCCCTGATCACAGTGCTCGAAAGTGCAGCAACTTCATTAAACTGAATATTATAAATTTAGAAAGATTATCAATGTGTTGGGGGCAATGGCATTTTATTTTTAAAATTAGATTATTTAATCACTTTAAGTTAGGCACAATTTTTTCTTATGCTCATCGATCATTTGTATTATTTCTCATAAATTTCTTGTGGATGTTTATCAACCATTTTTCTATTAGGATGCTCATCTAAAAATTTACTTGTTTAAGCTATATATTTAATACATATAATTTTCGTTTTTAAAACTTTAAGAATGTTAACAGTTTATGATGTGATATAAAGCATTTTTTCAAATATGCATTTGTTTAATATAATGAAGCTTTAAATGTTTAGGTAGTGCATTAGGCCATTTTTATACTGCTGTAAAGAAATACCTAAGACTGGGTAATTTATAAAGAAAAGAAATTTAATTGGCTCACAATTCTGCGGGCTCTACAGGAAGCATGGTGCTGGCATCTGCTCGGCTTCTGGGGAGGCCTCACAAAATTTACAGTCATGGCAGTAGGTGACGGGGGAGGAGGCACCTCATGTGGTGAAAACAGGAGCAAACAAGCACCACTGAAAGAGAGAGAGAAAGGGAGAGAAGGAGTGAGTTAGTTGGGGTGAGGTGACACATACTTTTAAATGACAATATCTTGAGAGAACTCAGATCACTTACCACCAAGAGGATGTTCCAGAACCATTCATGAGGGATCTGTCCCCATGATCCAAACACCTCCCATCAGGCCCCAGGTATAACACTGGGGATTACATTTCAATGTGAGATTTGGTTGGAGACAAATATCCAAACTATTTTAGGTAGTTACCTTTATCAGTCTTTTCTTTGGCCTTATGCTAAAATAGCCTCCTCTCAATCTGTGACTATATAAACATTCTACTGTATTTTCTTCTAGATCTCTTAAGGCTTTATTTTTCATACTCAATTCTAATGCATAAACATTTGTTTATGTGCTGTAAAGATTTATACCTTATGCCCCTGTGAATTTATTTGAGTTGGCTTGCCTGTGTACCTATTTGGAGGTGTGATTTGGATCAACCCAAATTATTTGGGATTTTTTTTGTGTGTTGAGTCTGTAACTTTTGAATATGTAATTACCACGGCATGGAATTGGTAATATAGATGTTTGCACAGGCAATGGTAAACTCCAAATTCATGATGGAACAAGCAGGTGCGTGTGTTAAGGAAGAAGGAATAAGTTAAAGGATGTGCCAAGACAGAAAGTTAATTATAATGCTTAACCTTTAGGGATCATTTCCCCAACATTTTGTATGTTTCTTTTTCTTCCTAATGGCCATTGGGAATGGAATGTGTGGGATTGACTGGGAAGGCTCTTGCATCATCAGAATTTTCAGTGACTTGAGAAAGCTGGGAAGATTATATTACCAGCACTTTGTGTCTTGTGTACAGCCTTTTGCATGCATGCATGAATGAAGAAAATCATTGGACAGGAAATAGTTGTGTTAGAATACTTGTGCTTTTGGGCAAACCAATTCTTCAGTTCGTTTTTCATTTCTAGTGGCTATATGCCTTCATTAATTCCTCCTTTTATTGTTCAATTACCCTTTATTGAGCACTGTCTATATTGCCAGGCACACTGAGCATTAGGATAAAAAAATAATTATAGTGCTGGCTTTATCCTCAGGAAGCTCAAAGTCCAGCAGTTGTCTCATAACTGAATAGGGTTTAGTGTGATGAATGTTATGACTTATGTGCAAGGTACAGAGGTGATGGCATATAGCAGGGCACACCAACGCACTGCTGATGATGTGTGTGTGGTAGTGATTAAGAAGGAGACTGTTGAGACATCAGCTGGACATTGGAAGATTGAAAGATAAAGGGAGTTCACCTTGTGGATAGGCAGTGGAAGAAGGCATTTTAATTGTGAAAACAGAATATGGAAGGCATGAAGTAACATGATGTTTTCTAGGAACTCCAGGTAGTTTTGTTGGTAAATAATGTTAAGACTTGCTAGTGGATGAGGCAGAGGCTGGATCAGGGGAGGTCTTGGGGAATGTACAAAGGAATCTGAAGTTTGCTTCCTCCTTCCCAATTCTTCTTCTTTTTTTTTTTTTTTTTTTGAGACAGGGTCTCACTCGTTGCTCAGGCTGGAGTACAGTGGTGCCATCACAGTATACTGCAACCTCCATCTCCTGGGCTCAGGTAATTCTCTCACCTCAGCCTCCCGAGTAGCTGGGACCACACAGTCACACACCACCACACCCAGCTAATTTTTTTCACCATGTTGCCCAGGCTGGTCTCCTGAGCTCAAGTGATCCACCTACCTGGGCCTCCTACAGTGCTGGGATTACAGGCATGAGCCGTCACACCTGGCCCACCTCCCTCCCAATTCTTAACAATTGAAAGGATTTCCACAATTTTGTTAGATCATTGCAGGAGGTTAAATTGGAGAGAGACAGAGAGAAATGAAATGAGATTAGAGCTAGAGACCTTTTTTTTTTTTTTTTTTTTTTTGAGACTCTGTCACCCAGGTTAGAGTACAGTGTTGTAATCATGGCTAACTGCAGCTTCGACCTCTTGGGCTCAACCAATCCTCGCGCTTTAGCCTTTTGAGTACCTGGAACCACAGGCACACGCCATCACACCCAGCTACGTTTGTTTGTTTTTTGTAGAGATGGGGTCTCACTTTGTTGCCCAGGCTTGTCTCAAATTCATGGGCTCAAGTGATCCTCCCACTTTAGCCTCCCAAAGTGCTGAGATTACAGGCATGAGCCACAATGCTCAACCAAGAATGGATTTGAATCTATTAAGTTGGAATGTTGGACTACGTTCTGGAATGGGATGCATAATTAAGTATCACCAGACTATAAGTGTCTGTGGAATTGATTGGTATGGATAAGATGGCCTAAGGAAAGTAAGCAGAAGTAGAATAGGAAAGGGCTAAGTACAGAGCTTGGGGGTAAGCCAACATTTCCTAGTCATCAGAGGAAGAGGATCCTGCAAAGAAGCTTGAGAAAAGGCTATCACAAAGTTGGATAAGAATCAAGGGAGCATGGTGTTGTGAGTAGGGCAAAATTAAAACGAGTGATTAATGATGCAAAATGCCAACAGAGGGTCAAGTAAGATGAGGACAGAGAAAGAACCTTTTTAGAGGTCAGTGATCTTAAGGTTTTGAGTTGGGGTGGAGGAAGCCATGGTTCATCATGTAAAAATGTAAAAGCAATAAGCACAGTTTCTTCAGTATCCTGGGCCTTGAAAAGGGAGGATGGGGTAGGGGGACAAGAGAGAAGGAAGAAGTTGGGGTCAAGGGAGTACTTTTTCTTTCTTGAATAGGAAATCTAGCATGTTTATATTCTGAGGACTGGGAAATGAGGAGAGAACAAAACTGAAGCCACAGAAGAGAGAATAATTGAATGAAGTAAACTGCAGTGCAAAACAAGATGTGGCCAATTGAAGACTAGGATGAATGGGAGAGATATCTTGCAAAGTCATTGTTAGCCAAAATTGGTGATGGTGACTATCACTGGAGGATCAAGACATGCATTTCACAGATGTTTATGAGCACAAAGAACTATGGCAGCTGTGTACTGGGTGAAGGATGGAGCCTTGATTATGCCCTCATGGAATGATTAGTTTTTCTTAAGTCCGAGTTGTTGGGATGAACTTCATTGAAATAGTTAATGTGACTTTGACACTACTAAGAGTATGAATATTACATGTTAGTTGGAATAGTGGTCCAAGACATATGCAAATAAATTCAGTTATTTCTGAGTTATGAATTCTGAGCCCAATTATTGTTACCATTATATTTTTGTTTCTGTGAGCCATATAAATCTGAGATACAGCTGGAGGTTTGGGGGAATAATTCCTAGGATATGTGGCTGCACCATCTCCCCTTAACTCCCACAAAGAATGGTTTGGTTTTCATGGTCCAGCTCCTTGGGATGGTGGAGGAGGAAGCTTCTGACCTGGCCACACTGCATTGGCTCATGGGTGACTGCCCTTTCTGTGATTGCAGCCACTACTTTTTAGTCCCTGACCCCCAAATAATAGTTCACTGTACTTATCTTACCCTCCCCAAAAAGAAGGAGATTTTCCTTCCAAATAAGAAAACTCTTTAGGGCATCCTCAGGGATGCCTATGTATTTGTAACACTTTTAGCACCCAACATAGCTCTTTCTCTTTTGATTTGTGGTTCACTCTATTAAGCAAATTACATTCATTGTCCCTAGAGAATGGGTTCTAAGTAGATTTGTGTGCCACCCTGCTGGTCTCACTCTTGCCTGCTTTTACTTGAGATGCGAGGGTGCATGTGTTGACTCTGTCTTACCGTGGAGTGTTCTGGCTTGCCTACTAAACTCCAGGGATAGGGACAGCCATAATCCTGCCTTCTCTGTTTGTGACTGAATCTCTGTGGTTTAAATACTTTATATAAAACTTACACATTTCAGCTGATTAATAACAGCTATGCAGGAACATTCAATTCTGAGGCGATTTTAATGTAGTCATTGATAAAATACAAACTATCGTAATAAAACTGTTTAATTTACAGTTGATTCCACAGGATCAGGGGATTTCCATTTCAAATGGGCTCCTGATGATCTGCCTGGATTCCCAGAATTTCTCATCTGGGTATACAAATTAGGTTTCTTGTAACCAACACTTCATATTTTATTTATTTATTTTTTTTTGTAGAGATGGGGTCTCACCATGTGGACCAGGCTGGTCTCAAACTCCTGGCCTCAAGCAATTCTCTTGCCTCAGGCCCACAAACTGCCAGGATTACAAGTGTGAGCCACCATGCCTGGCTCCCTTCATATTTTAAAGAGAAGTTACATCTACAGCGCTTTCGACTTTTGATGGACACATCTTTCTAGAGCATAGTTCTTGCATTCCTCTTTTACTGAAAGTTGTTAATTGCTTTGTTCCATTAGCCTTAGCAGGAAAAATCCTATCTCTGGAGTTTTAGGTCTCTTGGTTTATCCTAATTTCGATTAGGAATAAGAGAATACCTACCTATTCAGCTCTCAAACAGCAATGAATATTGTACTGTGTTCATCCTCATTACCTCCCATTATTAGTTTACATTCTGGGACACTTTTTCTATCTTTAATGATAAGTTCATTCAGAAATATGTTCCCACATTGAGCCACACTTCTGGTTTTGTGTGATTAACTTTGGCACCCCATGAGTAGTGTCTGTTAAAATTAAATGCTTGTTTTGCCTCCAGAGAGCTAGAATACATACACATATTACCGTGATTTACTGTTAAGTGTGCAGATTGAGGTGGTTTAGAAGTTTAAAATTGGTTTCTGAAGGGAAATTTACAAGAAAAGTATAACAGATGAATATGTGATTAGAACTGCATTCCTTTTTTAAGTAAATTAAACAGTTTTATTATGATAGCTTGTATTTTATCAATGACTACATTAAAATTGCCTCTGGAATTGAATGTTCCTGCATAGTTGTTATTAATCAGCTGAAACATGTAAGTGTTATATAAAGTAAAAAGAGCTATAAACCAAGGAGAAAGTCTGAAGATAGAACTTTAAAAAACCACTGTTATTTCCAGGTAAAATATTTAATTTCCAAAGAAGGTTAGCATATGTTAAAAGCTAAGTCTTATTCTGCATTTGTTGGCTACATTTATATGAATTTTTATATGGAAGTTCCTATCCAGGGTATTTATTAGTCATTTTGGAAGTTTTTATCCAGGGTATTTATTAGTCGGCATCTTGTATGTTCTTTCAGAAGCTGTGTGTATTATTTTTAAAAATAGAATTCTAATTGAGCTTTTAATCTGTCTGCTGAATCAGGAACACTACATGACTTTCTTTGGAGGGGAAGGAAGCCAGTGGTTAGTTTTAGGTATAAAAGAGATCTTCAAGCACGGTCTTTTTAACTTCTTGTTTCTGTATCATTTCAGGAAATAGAGGCAGCTTTCCCTACATTAGATTGTTAGCACAGTATAACAGTAGAAGGGTTCAGAAATGAAGCTAAAAGGAAATAAGAGACCAGCATGATGCTGGAGTTCCCCTAGGCCAGTTAAATTATGTTCAGGCCTTTAGTCCATCTGGGTGTTAGTTCTGTGTATGATATGAAGTTGGGGTGTCTGATTAGGTATATTTTTCCTTTTGCCTTAGAACCATTTTTTTTCCAGTCCCTTTATGTCCCCACTGTAATGTCATGTGTATCATTTATGTAAGACTGTTTTGAAACTTTGTGTACCTCTGAATGTCTAGCCTGGAACAATTGTCACATTACCTTCATTACATGGCTTTTAGTATGTCTTACTCATTGGTAGGTCAAGTCCTCTACTTCTGTTCTCTTAATTTGTCTTGGCTATTTTGGTCCTTAGCATTTCACTGGAAATTTAGGAGCAGGTTTATCTATAGACTTCCTTGGGCTTTGAATTTAAATAATCATTTTGATTGCAAATAAGGGCAGTTTTGACTCTTTCACTCCTTACATGTTATTTATTGTTGTCTTGTTTCATTGAATTAACTAGGCTGTCTAGAACTGTGTTGAATAGCAGGAGTAATAGTGAGATTCTTGTTATTCCTGATATTGAAGAAAATGCTTCTAAAGAGAACCCTATTCCTTTTTGAGGAGTATTATTTAAAACAGCTCGGCATTTCCATGTGTTTGATTTTAGCATATTAAAACATAGGAAACATGCAGTGAACAAAAGGGGTTATTATGAGCTTAGTGTACTAGCTGTCTTAATGTTTTCATTGTTTTAGAGGCATTTAGTTAGATTTAATTCTGACTCCAAAATGACCGACCTCTCTGGAGACTGTATTTTGTAGGAGAGAATAAGAGTATTTCCATTTTAATGGAAAAGTGGCAAAGCTTCCTTCCACTTCGTAATTTTTGTGGACAGTATTCCAGCATTGTCCAACAGATTTTTGTGATAAAGGAAAATGTTGTATTTCTGCACTGTGCACGTAGGAGAGCAACTATCATATTGGACAATGTGGGCCTAGACTTTGGAGTTCTAACCATGCCCCATTTACTAGCTGCACAGGTTCCTGCCTGGTTTCAGAAGGCTTATTCTTTTGGGCTAGCACAGCTCACACTGAGGTACGTGGCTGGGGGAGTAGAGCAGTCCTTGCTGGATTGCAGCCATGGCTCTCCTTTTAGCCTGATGCCTTTGTGCAAGCGAGCAGCTGGCACCATTGACAAGGGTGATCCTGGTGACTACCTCTGGAGGCTCTGGACCCTGACTGCTGAAACAGGAGAAAACCCTGGCCCCATGCCCCTAAGAAGTCACCCGATCAAAGTGGAGCCTGTTGTTTCCCTAGTCACAAGTCAATACTAAGAGATTTGGCTAGTGACAAGGAAATTTTTCATGTTAGAATTCTTGTACCCAGCTCTTTTAGAACTGGACTACTGTTCTCCCATATTCAGGAGGCCATGAACCAACCAGTAGATTGTTTATTGTGCTTACTGATTTATGAAAAAACTTCTTTGTACAGAGCTTCTGAAAGGGGTAAGAGAAAGGGAGAATAGCAGTGTTATGGACTGAAGATTGTGTCTCCCTGAAATTCATATGTTGAAATCTCAGTCCCCAAGGTGATGGTATTAGGAGGTGATTAGGTCATGAGGGCTCCGCCCTCATGACTGAGATTAGGGGCCTTATAAAAGAGACCCTACAGTCGGTGTGTTGACTCACACCTGTAATCCCAGCACTCTGGGAGGCTGAGGCAGAAGATTTGCTTGAGCTCAGGAGTTTGAGACCAACCTGGGCAACACAGCAAGACCCTGTGTCTACTATTAATAAATATTTTAAAAAATTAGCCTGGTGTGGTGGTGTGTGCGTGTAGTTTCAGCTTCCTGGGAGGCTTAGGTGGCAGAATCACTTGAACCTAGGAGTTTAAGTCTATAGTGAGGTAGATCGTGCCACTCCAGCCTGGGTGACAGCAAGACCCTGTCCTAACATGCTCTTAGGAGTTTCATTAAATGTGACCCCAGAAGAGCTCTCTAGCCCTGTTTCCACTTGTGAGGCTAAATTGAGAAGATCGCAGACCACAACCCCGAAGAGGCCTCATCAGAGCCCAACTTTGTTGGCACCCTGGTCTTCGACTTCCAGCCTTCAGATCTGTAAGAAAGAAATGTTTGTTGTTTAAGCCACCCAGTCTGTGGTAGCTTTCATAGCAGCCTGAACTAACTAAGACAAGTGGATAGCTGTCTGGTTGTTTTAGAAAGCAGGGCTGCATGGTGTGGGGATGCTGCTGCTACTCATTCCTGCTCATTCCAGTATTCTGGAAAATGAGGTAGGGTGGGGGAGGTCTGAACCTTCTAATTTATTTCTAGCTGTTCTTTTTTAGCAATTAAAGCATTCATTGGACACCGGTTGCTTTTAATTCAGTTCCATCTGCACTGTACTTAATAGATACTACTCCCAGGTTCTTATAAATGGCTGGCTGTTATTCTTGGTTTCAGAGCTATTTTGAGTTTTTGTCTTCATTTGTATTTTGACTGGAAATTGGGTGTGGACATATTGGGGAGTTGGGGCTGACATCATCTTTATTCAGAAGTCACTTTATGACCATGTGCGGGATATATTAATTTCAGTACAGCTTTTGATCTTAATAAAATGTCTCTGGGTTGAGCTGACTGATCACGAAGATTTTAAACTTTAATGTTTCTTAAGAGGATTGATACAGCCATCCGGAGAATAACATAGTATATAGGAGTTATCTTTTGACAGATCAAGTTCCATTTCCAAATGATATAAAACCCACCTGTGTCCACATCCTTATGCCTTCTTTTGAATCTATGATTTAATAACTTAAGAAATCTATCTATGCATTAGATATTGCCTTTCTGGTAGAGCTATGGTGTGATCTTATGCTCATGAACAGAAAATGAATTTAAGAATCCTCAGACCTATTTGGCCAGTTCTTTTCTTTAAGAAGAACTTGCTATTGACTTTGTCAAAACTAAATCTGTTGCCTTGGGCGACACCCTCCAAAATTCAGATTCAGATGGAGTACACTAATAGCTTTATGCTACAGATCAAGTCATATAATGTGAAGGTACATTTGCAGCTCCCTTATTCTTGTAGACGCTTGCCGGGATGAAGTTCTCAAACTTAACATGCTCTTAGGAGTTTCATTAAACATGTGTGTGTATTTTTAATGTCCAAGATTTATAAATGGTAACACCTGCCCTCAGTTCTTTTTTGCACTGGTCCACGGTGTTTCAGTTACAGTCTTTACTGAATAATTCAAAAGTTCTCTCCTGAAACAATATTTCTGGCAGTCCTTATAATTGACCAGGTGGAATGACCTTCAGTTTGGATGAAAGCCCAATTTATTTATTTATTTAATAAAATTCCAAATTTGCCTTTTCTGCCAGGTATTAAAAACACTTAAAACTGTTTCTAATCAACAATACTGAACACTTCAGACACTTATCAGAGACTTTAGTCTTGAATTATATATTATTTTAAATTATTATTTCCAGTTCTATTAAAGGCCATGTGAGGCCACTGATTTTTTAAATGGACAGTTTAGTGAGTGGTTCTTAAAGTGTGGCCCCATGAGCAGCACCAGCATCACTTGGAGATTTGTTAATAAATGCAAATTCTTGGATCCACCCCAGACCTACTGAATCAGACATGCAATGGGGTGGGGCTCATACATCTGTGTTTGAACAAGCCCTCCAGTGGATTCTGTGTGCCACATATTACAGTTTGAGAACCACTGGTGTAATGCAGTAGTTAACACACCTAGCTTTCAACCTAGACCCACTTTGGGTGCTTGTTAAAATACAGATTCTTGGTTCTCTCTCGCACAGCATCTTATGCACCAGCTTTGGAGAAGACACAGGACTCAGTGTTACTATATTCTGCAGTAAAGCTTGCTCTGCTCACCTTATATCATATTAGATCACTTATAGCAATAAATGTAGAATATAATACGTTTGTTCTAGTCTAAGTATCTGTGAAGAACTCTGATTTAAGATAATGGCATGCAATCAGACATATGCTTCAGAATTAAGGAGACTTAAAAAAATACAGATGTCTAGTTTCTACTAAATCAAAAACTCTGTTAAGTTTTGTTTAAGTCTGGTTTTGTTTTGTGTTTAAGTTTCATGGGTGCTATACCATCCAAGAACCATTTATTTTTATCTTCAGCTTTCATTGAGAGTTGATAGGAGAAGAAATAGCCATATTAATATTTTTGTATATTTTATACCATTTGATAACTCTTACTAGGAATTAGTAGAAGCAAATAACATCTCTCTCTCTCAATAGTTAATACGCAACTCTTCATTTTCCCTTTTGCTTTGGTTACCAGAGAGCTCAGAGTAAAATTTTGCACTCAGTTTTGAAATACCTATTTCCCTTGCTTACTTTAATCCATGACTCTTGTTCTTTATAATCTTCTGTAACCTATCTGAAACTTATTTGGAAGTAGATGGGGCCCCAAAACTAAGTAAATGATGGAATATCTGCCCTTTGCTTTGAAATGGGCTGCTTGATTGACTTTTTCCCAGCTTGGGGTCAGTGTCTTCTTTATATCATCCTTCCTTTCATAGACACAATACAATTGTTGGTAGCCTCACTGTGAAAGAGTTAATGTTTCCCAATACCAGGCACTGACATAGGCAGTAGGAAAAATCTGGTTCATTTTGTTTCAAAATACACCATACCACGAATAAGTACAAACAGCTGCAATTTGGGCTTGGGGCCAAAAGAAATCAGTGTGGTGCTATGAATTCCAGCTGAGAGGAGTTCATGTAACTTGGATCAGAGATCAGTCTCTGTAACGAGACCATCAGACCCCAGAAGGAGAAGGGTCCTTGTATGTCACTTCAGTTACCTCCATAGCTACCACCAAAAGAAACTGGGGTAGTTCTTTGGAGAGGTGGCCTTTTAGAAATCTAAAATTATACCCTTGGAGCCACTTCTCTGCAATGGGCTGAACGCATCACATTTTATCCCTTGCCCCCAGCACTGTATTACTGTAAAATGGGGAAATCTGGGAATACAAAAGATTTAGAGACTTGCCACCTGCTCATTTTATCGCTATGACTTGGCTTAAAACAACAGTCACTGTAACCTCAGCCCTTTGGCACATGCTTCCTTCTCAAGCCCCAGGAAATTCTTGGTCAGGTCGCACCCACAGCCACTGAGTCTGGTTGTTTCTTCTTCTCCCAGATTTTTTAGGGAATATCGGTTTAGTAAAACTTATTTTTTTGTAAGCGGACTCCTTTTGTATCAGAATTCCTTTCCTTTAAAAAATATTTTTATATTTATTATTATTTTTTAAGTAGAGATGGCATCTTGCTATGTTGGCCAGGCTGGTCTCGAACCCCTGGTCTCAAGTGATTGTCCTGCCTTGGCCTCGGAGAGTGTTGGAATTACAGGCTTGAGCCACCACACCCAGCCCAGAGTTCCCTTTCTAATGTCATAGTGCCTTATCTCTTGGAGTGGTCATCAAATCCCTTTTCACACTAGTTAGAAGTTTTCTGTGTGACATTCTCCATTCTCTACATATTTGGACTATCCCACTGTGTTTTTCTGGACATGTAGGACAGCATCTTTCAGGCCCATTAGCAGATAGAAGTCTTTCAAGTGGGGCCTCACAGCTGTTTTTAGGTCTCCGGTTGGTTTTTAGGTCATGTCTCAGACATAGGGGCTTTGTGGCTACTTTGTGGTTTTACTATCTCCTCATAGTTTATTAAAAAAGAGGCTCCTTTTCCCTTCCATTTTCTGCTGCTTTCCTGATAAAAGACTTCAGCCATTATTTTTAAAAGTGTCCGCTATTATATTTTAAACCCTTTCATAACAGGAAAACAGGAGTTAACCACTCACATAAGTTAGAGAGGGGACCCCCCTTTTTTGGTGATTTTCGTAGTTACTAAATCATTGTGAACAGAGAAAAGTCACTTAATTCCCTTTGCTTCACTTCCTGATTTCTTCAACAGAGTGGTAACATTTGAGATGCTATTCATAGAATTGTATATCAAAGAATGAGGCCAGCTCTTTCTTGGTGCCCCCTCAAGTTGGTAAAATCACGTATGTGACTTCTCAGGAAGCCAGAGTATTTACATATCCTCGACCCAGCTGGGAATAATTCATCCTCTAGTACAATACTAGTTTTCTTTAGATTCCCCTCTATATTTACTGTATTGCCAAGAGGGTTTTCAATGAGGAAGAATGGTAATATGCTGGGAGCAGGAAAGGAAATGAAATTAAGCGTCTCATTAGTTTTCCCATGCTGAAGTAGATATTAGGATTGTATTCCACAGGTCTTATTTTCTTCCGCCTCCCCACCTCAAAACTTCAGGCAGGATGTATAAGTCTAGACTTAGGTTATATACTGATTTTTTTTAAGCTTTTATCTCCAGTTTAATTAGAGGCTGGTGAAGGAAACTGGGTTTCTTATTTGGCTCTCAAACTTTGAAAATAAACAAAACTTTCATATATTTGAATAGCACATTGTGGGCCAAACAACATCTGGAAGAGATTAGTCTCACTGGTAGGCAGAAGAAATTTCATAATGTACCATCTTCAAAGAACATGGTACCTCGTCACATTTCTCATGTGACATGTATCCTGGAAACAGAAGTACTTAGGGCCACATTGCTGGAGCATCTGCCTTTGTCTTTAACATAAATGTGTCTTTCTAATACTATGATATTTCTTTAGCTTTTTTGAAAACACAGCTAAACTTGGTGATACGATGCTGCCTGCACTGTTGACTGTGGTCTAGACTTCTCCTTTTTCAGAAGACCTATTTGACTTTTGGCAACGTGCCTCTTAGAGTTTGTGATTTGTTTGAGACATCTTTTCCTGTCTTCTCTAAAATCAGGCACATGTGTGTCTGGGGTAGTCATGTACTTTGTAACAGTCACTTCTAGCCAGATCTTGGGGATGTCTATTCTTATGGTTAGTAGTGACACATGAACCCTCTCTTCCACTTAAAATTATTTTATGTAAGATGACTGCTTCTCCTTCTATCCCTGCTCCTTCCTCTCCTCCTCCTCTACTCTGCCTCCCTCAAACTTATAGAAAAGTTGCAAGTACAGTAAAAAAGTGTGAAGAACCTTTTATCTCCCTAAGTCAATTAAGAGTGAATTGTTTACACTGATGCGCTAACATCTTCAAATACTCTGTTTTTCTCACAAACAAGCACATTCTTCAACATAGTCAAAAAGCAACCACTGAAATCAGTAAATTCACCATGTTATCTTACTATCATCTAATTATCAGATCCCATTGAAATTTTCCCATATTGTCACAACAATATCCTTGATAGTGAAGGATCCAGCTCATCATCTTGCACTGCATTTATAATTACGTCTTTTCTAAGTCTGCTTTATTATGGAATAGTTTCTAACTTTTTTCTTGGCTTTTATACACTTGATCTCTTGATTATAGGCTGTTTATTGTGTAGAATGTTCCTCAGTGGGTTTGTTTCATGTTTCCTGTTGATTAAATTCAGATTTCAAACTTTTGGCAGGAACATGACAGAAGTGATATTCTCATTGCATTTCGTCAGGTGGCACACACTGTTGATTTGCTCCATTATTGGTGATGTTATTTTGATCACTTGATTAAAGTGATGTCTTCCAGACTTATTTACTGTAAAGTTATTATTTTGCACTTTATGGTAAGTATTTTCTAGGGAAGTGTTTGAGTCTCTGTAAATATCAATTTTTTGGTCAAACTTTTATTTGTATTAAAATGAACTTATGGATTCCTTTTTCATTTTCAAACTTAGAAATAATTAGACCAGTGAGTACCTTTCAAACTAGTTTCCTTGTCCTTTTTACATGTCTGCATAATTCTTTTAAGTGCTGTCTTAACTGTCTGCTCAAGGTAACCAAGGCATCGTGTATTTCCCTAATCTGAGGAACAGGCATATCTCCAAGGAGCCTGGCACCTTTCTGTAGAGAATGGTATTAAGAGACGAAGATGTAAGTGTTAGGTGTGCTCATTGTTATTGGGATATCACTATTCCCAGGCTTCTCACTGTGCAACACACACATTGATAACTGTTTTTATTTCTATTTCTGTTGAAAACCTCTCTCCTTCTCTCCTGGATTACCTCTCTCTTTCTCTCCTGGTTGACCCCTCACCTTTCAGGCTTTGACACAAACTCTGGGCTGCCTTCCCATGGGGACATCCTCTTCACATCACTTAGACTCTGACACTCTGCGTTGCGCTGCCCTTGGAGCCACTGAGGAACATTCTACACAATAAACAGCCTATAATCAAGAGATCAAGGGTATAAAAGCCAGGAAAAAACTTAAAAACTATTCCATAATAATTTTTAAAAATTAGTTTGTGGTATGAGAACACATGGACACAGGCAGGGGAACATCACACACCGGGGGCCTGTCGGTGGGTGAGGGGCTGGGGAAGGGATAGCATTAGAAGAAATACCTAATGTAAATGACAAGTTGATGGGTGCAGCAAACCAACATAGCACATGTATACCTATGTAACAAACCTGCACGTGGTGCACATGTACCCTAGAACTTAAAGTATATTAAAAAAAATTAGTTTGTGGTTAGTGGTCATATTTTCTTGTATGCCAGAGTTTTCCATTTAAGGAGAATGTTCTTTAAATATTACATTTTAAAAAGTTGTAAAATAGCGTTTTTCTTTAAGACTTATGCTTTCTTTTAATTTTTTCATTGATAACATAGACTACATATATTTAAAGTATACAATTTGATTTGTTTTGACGTATGCATATACTCTCGAAATTATCACTGCAATGAAGATGGTGAACATATCCAACACTCTTCAACTTTTCTCCTGTTGTTTGAAATCCTTCCCTCATGTCATTCTGCTCTTATACTCCCAGGCAACCACTTAATTGCTTTTGGTCACTATAAATTAGTTTGCATTTTCTACAGTTTTATATAATGGAATCATACAGTAAGTGCTGTGTTTTGTCTGGCTTCTTTTACTTGGCTTATTTTGAGAGTGATAGATAGTATTATACATATCAGTAGTTCATTTGTTTTTATTGCTGAGTAGTCTTCTGTTTTATGGATATATAACAATTTGTCCATTCATTTATGAATGGACATTTGAGCTGTTTCCAGTTTTTGGCTGTTTACAGATAAAACTACTAGAAGCATTTGTGCTCAAGTCTTTGTATAGACAAATACTTTATTTTCTCTTGGGTAAATACCTAGGAGTAAAATGGCTGAACTGGATAATTAACTTTTAAAGAAACTGTCAGATTATTTTCCAGACTGATTCTATCTTACATTCCCACATCAGTGTGTGAGAGTTGCAGCTTCTTTAAATCCTCACTGACACTTGGTATGGTTGGTTTTTTCAATTTTATCCATTCTCATAGTCATGTAGTGGTGTTTCATTGTGGTTTTAATTTGCATTTTTCCTAATTGCTCTTCTATGCTTATCTGCCATCCGTATATTATCTTTGGTAAACTGTCCCAATCTTTTGCCCCTTTTTGAATTTTGAAATTTCTTATATGCTTTGGATACAAGTTCCTTATGGACATATACTTTGAAAGTATTTTCTCTCAGTTTGTGGCTTGCCATTTAATTTATTTAACAATGTCTTTTAAAAAGTAAATTTAAATGAAGTTCAGTTTTTCCATTTGTTCTTTATAGGTCCTGCTTTTGATATTTTGACTAAAGAAAAAAAACAAGCTTTTAAAGAATTTAAGTTAGTTTTATCCAGAAGTCTTACTGAGAGCTATAGACTGACTGAGGACTACAGCCTGGGAGGAGTCTTTCAGAAAGGTTCTATTGGCCAGGAGTGGTGGCTCACGCCTGTAATCCCAGCACTTTGGGAGGCCGAGGTGGGCGGATCACCTGAGGTCAGGAGTTTGAGACCAGCCTGACCAACATGGAGAAACCCCATCTCTACTAAAAATACAAATGGCACATACCTGTAATCCCAGCTACTTGGGAGGCTGAGGCAGGAGAATTGCTTGAACCTGGGAGGCGGAGGTTGCAGTGAGCCAAGATCGTGCCATTGCACTCCAGCCTGGGCAACAAGAGTGAAACTGTCCCAAACAACAACAACAACAACAAAACAAACCAGAAAGATTCTATCAGACTGCTCCAAAATAGTGTTTCAGCTCAAAGTTTATATACAGGTTCAGTACATATAAAATCACATCAAAGTTTGGGTGCAAGAGTCTATCTAGTTATAGATTACAGAAGTGTAATCACTAACCCTGTCAGGTGTTCTCTTATGTGTAGGAAAAGGCAAGGACTAGGGCCATTTATCTTTTAAGGAATACAGTGACTCAGGCAAGAGCTGGAGGTTGGGAGGCCCTGTTCTCTATTCTGTTTTGTCTTCAATGCACGTTTCTGGAGAGCTACACATTGTCACAGAGTCAGGGGCTTTGGGAAAGTATGTTGACAAGCAGAAATGAGCAAATATGTCTTCTTACATTTGTTACTTTGGCTCACAGGTATCTTATCTAAGGAAACTTTGCTTACGCAAAGTACACAATGATTTTCTCTTATGGTTTCCTCTAGAAGTTTTATGGTTCTAAGTTTTACATTTAGGTTTATGACCCTTTTCAGTTAATTTTTGTATATGGTATGAGGTATGAATCAGTTTGTTTTTTCAGTTTATATTTTTGCTTATGGATATCTAATAGTTCCACCATGATTTTAAAATTGTGACTTCATATTTAAAAGTGGAGAAAAGGCTATACTACACTGTCTTAATCATTTATTATACTTTTAATGTCTCTGACAGGGACAATAGTAATGACCCCTCTTTCAATTTTATTATTAGTCATTTATATCTTCTCACCTTTTTTCTCGACTAATCTGGTTAGAGGGTTAGCAATTGTATTGATGTTCTTAAAGAAACATCTTTTGGATTTGTTTTATAGTTTCTATATAATTATCTACTATTTTATTTTTTCCTGCTTACTTTGATTTTAATTAAATTATCCTTTTCTAGTTTCTGGTGGTAAAAAATGAGGTCATTTATTTGAGACTTTTCTTCTTTTCTATTATAGGTGTTTAATGCTATGATTTTCCTCTTTGGCACTGGTTTAGTGACATCCCACAAATTTTGATATGTTTTGTTTTCATCTTCATTTAACTCAAAATACTCAATTCAAAAGATTTTTTAATTACCTCCTTTGACTTCTTTGATTTATACGGTATATACAGATACGTTACTTAGTTTCCAGCATTTGATGATTTTCCAGAGATCATTCTGTTATTGATAATTTAAGTGTGGTCAGAGAACAGACTTTTTATGACTCAAGTTCTTTTACATTTGTTGAGACTTGTTTTATGGCCCAGAATATGGTCTATATTGGTACAGATTTCTTTTGTTCTTGAGAGGAATGTGTAGTCTGGTGTTGGGTTGAGTCTTTTCAAAATGTCAAATTAGATCAAGTTGACTACTTGTATTGTTCAAGTCTCTTATATCCTTACTGCTTTTTCTGTTCTGTCAATTAATGACTGAGGCGTATTTATCTCTGGCTATATTTGTGGATTTGTTTATTTATCCAGTTACTGGTTTTTACTTCGTATGTTTCAAAAATCTGTAATTAGATGCATACACTTTTAGGATTGTTACGTCATCTTGATAAAGAGACTCTATCATTATGAAATAACCTTTTTTTTTTAAATCCCTGGTAATATGTTTTGCTCTAAAATCTACTCTGTTAGATTTTAATATTGGTACTTCAGCTTTGTTTTGTTTAGTGTTAGCTGGGTATTTCGTTTTTTTATCCTTTTACTTTTAATCTATTTGTGTCTTCATGTTTAAAGTATGGTTCATGTAGGGAGCATATAGTTGTGTCTTGCTCTTTTGTCCAGTCTCATAATCTATGCCTTTTAATTGAGTTGTTTAGACCACTTACATTTAATGAGTGTATATATATGTGTTTTCATATGGTTATGTTTAAATCTATCATCTTGCTTTTGTCTATTGTCACATTTGTTCTATTTTTTGGATTTGGTATACTTTATGATTTCATTTTATCTTCTTGTTGGATTATTAGTCATAATTCTTTATTTTGTTTTTAGTGGTTGATTCAGTGTGTGCAGTAGGCTTTAATTTATTGTAGGCAACTTTTAAGTGACATCGTACCCCTTTATGTATAGTACAAGAACCTCACAACAGTACAGTATACTTACTTTACTCCCCTGCTTTTTAAAACTTTTGTAATAAACTCTATTGTTATTATTTTCATTATCTTCTTAGAACAACTTTATTGAGGTATAATTTAATACCATAAAAGCCAGCCATTTAAAATTCAATAGTTTTTGATATATTAAGAGTTCTGCAGCAGTGGCATGTGCCTATATTCCCAGCTATTCAGGAGGCAGAGACAGGATCACTTGAGCACAGGAGTTTAAGGCCAGCCTGGGCAACATAGCCAATCCTTGTCTCCAGATAGATAGATAGATAATGTGCAATCATCACTCCAATCAAGCTCAGAAAATGTTTATCCTTCCAAGAGAAACCTCATGTTTGTTTTCAATCACTCCCTATTTATCCTCTTCCAAACTCCTGAAAAACACGAATCTACTTTCTTTCTCATAGATTTACCTATCTTGGACATTTCATGTAAACAGGCTTATACATTTGTGGCCTTTTTTGATTGGCTTTTCACTTAGAAAAAAATGCACAATACTGCATGTTGTAGTATGTATCTTTCTTTCCTTTTTTGTTGCTGCTCAATAATATTCCATTGTTTAGAAATACCATATTTAACTTTATCCTTTCAACAGTTGATAGACATTTGGATTATTTCTACTTTTTGATGATTCTGTAATGCTTCTATGAATATTCTTGGAGAAGTTTTTGTGTGGATACATATTTTCAGTTCTTTTGGGCATATACTTAGGAGTGGAATTGCTGGATCATATGAAAATGCTATTTAATATTTTGAGGAACTACCAGATTTTCACAGTGGCCGCACCTTTTATATTCCCACCAGCAATGTATAAGGGTTCCAATTTCTCCACATTCTTACCAACACTTGTTATTATGTCTTTTAAATTATAGCCATCTTAGTAGTTATGAAGTGTGAATTTGGCTTTCGTTTCCCTAATGGCTAAAGGATATCCAGTGTCTTTTCATATTCTTGTTAGCCATTTGTCTGTTTTCTTAGAAAAATATCTATTCAGATATTTAATCATTTTAAAATTAGCTTGTCTCTTTATTATTGAATTGCAGGAGTTCTTTATTCTGGATACAAGTCCCTTATGATTTGCAAATATTTTTCTTTCTCTGAGTTGTTTTCAATTATATTTTTGAGATACTTATATAATAAAATGGTTTTTATATTTATCCATGTTATTACTATTAATATTTTTGGTACCCTTCATTTCTTTATGAGGATCCATATTTTCATGTGGTATAATTTTCTTTCTGTCTGATGAACTTCTTTTTAACATTTCTTATGGTCCAACGTCTGCTTATGATGAATTCTTTCACCTTTTGTATGTTTGAAAATGTTTTTATTTTACTTTCACCTCTGAACATTTTTTAATGTGTATAAAGTTCTAGATTGATAGTTCCCCCCACTTCCCATTATTTTAAAGATGTTGATCGCCTGTCTTTTTGCTTGGATTGTTTCTGATGAGAAATCTGCTGTCATTCTTATCCTTGTTCCTCTCTATCTATGTGTCTTTTTTTTTCTTTAATCCAGTAACTTTAAAGATTTTATTGTTATGGTTTTGTAAATTTGATTGTGCATTTTTCTTTGTTTCCTGTGCTCATGCTTCATTGAGCTTATTGAGTCTGTGGGTTTATAGTTTTTATTTTTAGCCTTGTTTTTTCACTCTCCCTTTTTGCTTTGGGGACTCCAGTTACATGTACAGTTGACCCACGAACAATGCAGATCCATTTATATGCATATTTTCTTCCAACCAAATGCAGATCAGAAATACAGTATTCATGGTATGCGAACGCCACAGATATGGAGGGCCAACTTTATATATATATAAGCAGGTTCCACAGGGCTGTCTGTGGTGTAACTGCCCAGTGGGTTCTCCTTACCTACTCCCCAGGTAGAACTGATTTATCAAGACAGGAGACTTGCAATAGCGAAAGAGTTTAATTCATGTAGAGCCAGCTGAATGGGTGAATGGAGTTTTGTTACTCAAATCAGTCTCCCCCCAAATTTGGAGACTGAGGTTTTTAAAGAATAATTTGGTGGGTAGGGGGCCAGGGAGTAGGGAGTGTTATTGGTGGCACTGGAGATGAAATTATTGGGAGTTGAAATATTATATAAACATATATATTATATAAACATATGTATCATATAATTGAATATAATACCTATTATATATGCAATATATTATATAGACTAAACATAATAATTGAATAGATATATAATAGTTGAATTGCATGTAAATGTAGTTTTAATAACAAGGTTGCCAAATACTGTATTACTGGATGCTTACATTGTTCCTAAAATTATCCTATCATACATGATATTGCATTAAGCATCCTTGTAGCAAATTCTTTGTCCTTTATGTTTTTCCCATAGTATAAATTCCTAGTGGTGGAGTTACATGCCTTCTGATTCAGCACACTTTTTAGGATCTTGATGCAAACCATGCATATACACACATTTCCCTAATATTAGCATTCCAGAAAGGTTACAACAGTTTCACCTATACCAGAAATACATTTGAGCACCTATTTTCCTACTTTGTATACAAACACATCAGAAAACCATCTTTCAAGGATAACTTTCTTATGTTGAGGCAGTTTTAAATCACAGTCATTCAAGCACTCAGTATCGATTTTGATTCATTCTCCCAAAGGTGCTTGAATTTTAAGCTACTTGAAACCTTAAATAATGGAAGATGTCTCTGTTAAGAGAACTCTCTGCTGTTGAACACTGTTATTCAGGGCTGAATCACTTTACTTACCACAGCCACAGACTTCTATATTCTGACTAGCTATTTCGACACTTTGTTTCCACCCCCATTGGTCTCTTTTCTTCCCTAATTTTCTTCCCTTCACTTCATATATTCACATTCCTTCTATTTTAGGCCATTTGGGAATTACTTTTTTTTTTTCTTAGAATAGTTAACTTTTTAAATTTTTGTTTTATTTTTAATTTTTGTAGAGACAGAGTTTCACTATATTGCCCTGGCTGGTCTCAAACTCCTGGGCTCAAGCAATCCTCTGGCCTTGGCCTCTCAAAGTGCTGGAATTACAGGCATGAGCCACCACACTTGGCTGAAAATTACTTCTGATGTTAGAAACATGCACTTACTCTTAGAATGAAATATTTTTCAAGACTCATCTGTGGTTGGAAGAGTCTAGCCTGCCCGAAGCTTGGTTATAGAGGTTGTAATTGTCCTTGTTCTGAAAACTACGGACTGAAAACACCCCAGCTTGGCACAGTGGTGCCCTCAGTAGAAATGTATCCACCCTATAGGGTGCTTCTCCTGTAAGTGGAAATCCTAATTCAAATTTATATCTGCATTGCTCTAGGTCCCTATGCAAATGGCTGAGGGTCATGGCATGCACACACTAAGAAGATCAAGAGTTTAGATGACTCTGGAAAGAAACAGGGCAGAATGAAGTCTGTCTCTTACTCAGAGTAGAGTTCTACTTTTCAAGAGGATTTTTTTCAGTCTTCTTTGTGGAATCCTCCTCATTTCCCCTTAAAATGTAGATCTCATTCCTTCTCTTCTTGTTCTCTGTCTTCATGAGTGATCACACTCCCTTGAGCTCAATTTTCTCCAACTCGGAAATCTGTAGTTCCAGGCCGTTCCTGATTTACTACTTCTAAGTAGAGATTTTCTCCCATTTTCTAAGCATTGTAACACAAACTATCTTGACCTTGAGGCTAAACAGTTTGGCCAATATATCCTTTGCCTTCATAGTGACACTTATTCTGAGATAGTAATCTCCGTAATTTGAATTTTACAATTCTTGGTTATTTTGGTAAGTGTCAGGATAGCATTCCTCTCCATCAGGACAACTTCTAAAGTGAAAACTATAAAGCTGGGAATACAGTCTTTGAAATTAAGACAGTGTTTACTTATATAAGTTTTGGCCAGTTTCTCCAGCTTCTAGAATACCTGACCTGGCCCACCCTGACCTGATAAAATACATGTAAAAAGGCACAATTGTGTTAATTGTGTGTCTCTCTCTGCAGTCAGTGTGCGCAGGATGGGCTAGTTGTATTTCTTCCTTGGAATGCATTAGCTCTGTGCCCTGTAGAAAAAATGATAGACTTTTAGACCAATTTGAAAATAAAAAGTCTAATTGAAAAGCTGGAGAAGCAAATGAAAAGACTGATCTTATTTGTGGAAAAGGATTTATGGACGTGAAATATATTGTATCCTGTGAGTACACTGAAGCAAGATCTTAGGCCTGACACTTTGAGGAAGAGAGGAAAGTAGCCACAGAGAGGAAAGCAGCCTGTAGCCACAGGTGGCGATGGTATTTTAAAACAAAACATAAGGTAGTCATTTGGTTTCTCAAATGCATTTCTGATTTCTTTGTTCTGAATCTGCATGTGAAGCAAATGGACCCATAGCCTCCTTCATCGCAGCTGAACCATTTGCTTCACTGTCAGTGAAGGGGATAGAGTCAGTGGTAGGGATAAGTAACCCAGATAAAAAGTTTAGCATGGCCATGTCTCTGTCATCCTGTTTTCCCCTTTCCTTTTTCTTTTTGATTCTTTAAACTGGAAATTCTGATTTTATCAACTTTAGAAATGAAACAGTATTGATTGGCTCCTTTCTCAAAAGGTGAAGAATGCTCTCCTTTTTCTTGTGATTTTCTGGAGTTTTCATCTTAGCTTATTAGTTACACGTATTTCAACTGTATAGCTTTTTTTTTCCTATTAGGTAAAACTGCATTCTTTTTTTTTGTCACCATTATTATCACAGGTATTCTGTGCTTATCTGGATTGACAAGCTGCTCTTGCCAAAGGTTTCCTGAGCACATTATTTTGATTTGTCATATGAGTAGTTGTATTATGTCATTGAACAAATTTTTCAGGGAGAAATATATCTTAATTATACCATATGATCCTGCAATCTCACTGCTAAGTATATACCCAAAAGAAAGAAAATCAGCATATTGAAGAGGTATCTTCACTCTCATGTTTATTGCAGCACTGTTCACAATAGCCAAGATTTGGAAGCAGCCTAAGTGTCCATTAACAGAAAAATGGATAAAGAAAATGTAGTACTTATACACAATGGAGTATTATTCAGCCAGAAAAGGAATAAGATCTTGTCATTTGCAACAACACGGATGGAACTGGAGGTCACTGTGTTAAGTGAAGTAAGCTAGTCACAGACAAACTTTGCATGTTCTTATTTGTAGGAACTAAAAAAATTAATTGAATGTATGGAGACAGAGAATAGAAGGATAGTTACGAGGGGCTAGGAAGGTGGGTTGGTTAATGGGTACAAAAATATAGTTAAATAGAATGAATAAGATCTAGTATTTGGTAGCATAACAGGGTAAATTTATTGTATATTTTATAATAATTAAAAGAGTATAGTTGGATTATTGGATTGTTTGTAACACAAAGAAAGGATAAGTGCTTGAGGTGATGCGTGCGCCATTTACCATGATGTGACTATTACATATTGCATGCCTGCATCAAAATATCCCATATACCCCACAAATATATACACCTACTATGTACCCACAAAAATTAAAAATAAAAATATTAAAAGTGGCTTGTTTTTGTTATTGCAGGTAAACAAAGGCTTGATTGGCTGTAGAATTTTTGAGTCATTCCATATTTCTGACAAAATCTTGAAATTTATTCCTTCATCTTATTTGTTGGGGTGAGGTTAATGGCTGTGTCCAGCCCATTTTTTTCCCATTATGATTTGATTTATTTTCCCCATTTGATTTTTTTTAATGGGATTTCTTTTAATTTTTAAAGCTTATTAACTTAAACCTGTTTTTCAGTTATCATTTACTTCATAGTTTTCCTGGAATTTGTCACACTTTTTTTTAATTATGGTAAAATACACATAACATAAAATTTACCCTCTTAACCATTTAAGTGTACAGTTCAGCAGTGTTAAATATATTCAGACTGTTGTGCAACCAATCTCCAGAACTCTTTTCGTCTTGTAAAACTGAAACTCTGTACCCATTACACAGCAATTTCTCATTCATCCCTCTCCCCCGGTCCCTGGCAAGTACTACTGTACTTTGTCTCTATTAATTTGACTATTGGCTACCTTATATATGTGGAGTATTTGTCCTTTTTTGACTGGCTCATTTCACTTAGCATAATGTCTTCAGGGTTCATCCATGTCATAGCATATGCCAGAATATCCTTTTGAAGGCTGGATGATAAGCCATTGTATGTATTATGTATATACCAATTTAGTTTATGTCTGTTCATCTGCTGTTGAAGACTTGGGTTGCTTCTACCTCTTGGCTCTTGTAGATAATGCTGCTACAAACATGGGTATACAAATGTCTCTTTGAAAGATCATTAACAATTATTTTGGATATATACCCAGAGGTGGGATTGCTAAATCATATGGTAATCCTATTTTAAATTTTTTTGAGGAATCTCTATACTGTTTTCCATAGTGATTGTACCATTTTTGGTCCCACCAGCAGTGCTGGGTTCCAGTTTGTCCACATCCTTGCTAATACTTCTTTTCTTTTTTTGATAATGGCTATCTTAATGGGTGTCAGATGTTATCTTACTATTTTGATTTGCATTTGCATTTTACTGATGATTAGTGATGTTGAGCATCTCTTCATGTTTGGCCGTGTGTGTGTGTGTGTGTGTGTGTGTGTGTGTGTGTGTGTGTGTACATACATTTTTGTAGAAGTGTCTACTCAAGTCTTTTGCCCAATTTTTAAGTTGTTTGTTGTTTTTGATTTTGAGTTGTAGGAGTTAGGAAAGTTTACTTTTATTGCTAAGTAACTTCTGTTCCACTTATTTTTCTCAAGTATGCCGATTATGTTGAATCTTTATGTTCTGTGATTTATATCCATAATTTCTTTTTAAATTTTTTTATTTTTATTTTTTATTATTATACTTTAAGTTCTGGGGTACATGTGCACAACATGCAGGTTTGTTACATAAGTATACATGTGCCATTTTGGTTTGCTGCATCCATCAACTTGTCATTTACATTAGGTATTTCTCCTAATGCTGTCCCTCCCCCAGTCCACCACCCCCTGACAGGCCCCAGTGTGTGATGTTCCCCTCCCTGTGTCCATGTGTTCTTATTGTTCAACTCCCACTTATGAGTGAGGATATGTGGTGTTTGGTTTTCTCTTCTTGTGTTACTCTGCTGAGAATGATGGTTTCCAGTTTCATCCATGTCCCTGAAAAGGACATAAACTCATCCATTTTTATGACTGCATAGTATTCCATGGTGTATATGTACCACATTTTCTTTATTCAGTCTATCATTCAATGGGCATTTGGGTTGGTTCCAAGTCTTTGCTATTGTGAACAATGCTGCAGTAAACATATGTGTGTATGTGTCTTTATAGTAGAATGATTTATAATCTTTTAGGTGTATACCCAGTAATGGGATGGCTGGGTCAAATGGTATTTTTAGTTCTAGATCCTTGAGGAGATGCCACACTGTGTTCCACAATGGTTGAACTAATTTACACTCCTACCAACACTGTAAAAGCATTCCTATTTTCCCCACATCCTCTCCAGCATCTGTTGATTCCTGACTTTTTAATGCTCGCCATTCTAACTGATGTGAGATGGTATCTCATTGTGGTTTTGATTTGCATTTCTCTAACGAGCAGTGATGATGAACCTTTTTTCATAAGTTTGTTGGCTGCATAAATGTCTTCTTTTGAGAAGTGTCTGTTCATATCCTTCGCCTACTTTTTGATGAGGTTGTTTTCTTCTTGTAAATTTGTTTATTTGTAGATTCTGTATGTCCATAATTTCTAATTAATCTAGTAAATTCCATTATTGTAAGCACATGTACTTTTTCCCAAGCCAGACTTCCATGGCATCAACTTGGTTTTCTGCAGTGGCACTTCTGTCTTTTGTAGTTTTAAATTTTTAGTTTCTGCAATGATTTTTTTTATTTTCTTAAAAAATTTTAAAATCAAACTTGTAAATGTTTATAATTTAAAAATATATAGGTAGATACTTTATTTGGCAAACAATGTTAGCTATCACTTTTACCATGTTCACTATATTGTTCACAGTATGATAAGTATTACTCCAGGTGTCTTAGGTACATTAATCAAGTCAATTCTTATAGTCATTTGTGGCAGCCTTACTATTATTATACCCATTTTACAGAGGAGAAATCTGAGGCAAGGAGACATGACATAACCTGCCCAAGGTCACACTGGCAGGACAAGGATTTGAACCTAGGCAGTTGGATTCCGTAGTGTACTGTACTTGTAACTACTATGCAGCACTGCCTCTCTTCCTCCTTTTCTTAAAAAAAGAAAAGAAATGTATGTGCTTTATTTGAATTCTGACTCAACCAACCAAACTGTTAAAAGTTATAAGAAAATCAGGGGATTGTGAACTTACTGAATATTTGATGATATCAAGTACCTCTGATTAATTTTTTAACTGTGATGATGGTAAGGTAGTTTCCTTATAAAAGAGTTCTTTTAAGGACAAAACAGCTAAATATGTAAACATAAAGTTATTTACAGCATATGTATTATGCTGAGTTATTTACAGAAGAAATTAAATGATGCTTGGGATTTGTTCCTCTATATTATCTTTAAATATATTCATTTTCATTGACATATTTGTACATATTTATGGGATACAGTGTGATATTTTGATACATGTATATACAATGTGTAGTGATCAAATTAAGGCAATTAACATATCCATCACCTCAAACCTTCATCATTTCTTTATATGGGTAACAGTCAAAGTCCTCTCTTCTAGCTATTTGAAAAAATACAATAAATTGTTGTTTGCTATAAGTCACTCTTCAGATCTATAGAACACTAGAACTTATTTTTGCTATCTAGGTATAACTTTGTACATCCATTAACCAAACTCTCCCTATCCCTCCCTGTCCCCTAGGCTTCCTAGTATCTAGTAAGCACTATCCTACTCTCTACTTATGTGGGATCAACTTTTTTAGCTCCCACATAGGAGCGAGAACATTGCAGTATTTATCTTTCTGTGCCTGACTTACTTCGCTTAACATACAGTCCTCCAGGCTCACCCATGTTGCTACAAATGACAGGATGTATGTAATTCAAAGTGTCAAATAGCTCTGAGGCTTGCCAGGAAAGAGGAGTCCTTGCTTGCTTCCTACAATTTTACCTTCCCCAGAGCTACCACTTTCAGTTGTTTTGGCAGCCTCATTTAATATTTGCATTGAATCTGTAAGATTTTTTTTAACTTCTTTTTGAAAATTTTTAAAATTGTGAATGATATGTTTTGAAATATGTACTTTGTGGAATTCTAAGGTTTTTATTTCTTTTTATCTTACTAGTTTGGAATATTTATAGATGTACCATGTGCAAAGTGTACCATTCACATACTCCCATCCTGAACCTCCTTTTCTTAGTATAGTTAGGTCATGATTTTGACTAGGCCATTATTCAGTGTTAATAGGATGATGACCTTGTTAATGCTGTTCATACCTGAGCCATGTAGAATTCTATGAATCCTTTTCCTCTTCTGCAAATTTTTTGTTCTATTTAAACTAATTGTTCTTTTGATGTTTGCTTAGTTTTCTATGTGCTTTTTACTCATTCAGTCCTAAATGCTCTTGGTTATCCAAATCTCCTCTTGATATACTACTTCTTGAGTCTTCTGGCTTATCACCCAAGGATTTCCCTTTACAATTATGCCAGGAATTCCTTTTTTTCTCTCTCTTGTATTGGACTCCTGTTTCCTGTATCACATGCCTGTCTTTTTCTTAGTTTCCTCCCTGTTTTGCAGAAGAACATCTGCCAATAGAATTCTAGGTTGTCAACTGCCTTCTTCATTGCTTCATTGTCTTCTAGCTTTCAGGGTTGCTGTTGAAAACTCCAGAGACTTTCTGATTCCTAATCCTTTGCTTATGAGCTTCCCCACCTGCTTTTTGATATTTTATAAGACCTTTTTAATATCCTTACAGTTAAAAAAACACAACTCATGATGACAGATGCTGTGTTTAATGTGGGCATATTGAAATCAAATGAAATGGGCAGGTAGGCACTCAGTGGGCCCTTACAGTCTACACAGTTATGACCTTACGTTTTAGGAAATATTTTGAGTTAGTCATTTAACTTCACTCCCACCCCATTTCCTTTACTCTTTTATTCTGGAATTCTATTTGGCTATTAGACCTGCTGGACTCATTTTGTAGCCTTCTCATTTTTACTGTTCTAGTCTTCTTTACTTTTTTTTTTTTAACTCTACATTTTGGGCACATTCCTTAAAGTTATATTCCAATCTGTCTACTGAATTTTTTTTAAATTCTTAAAAATTGACATATAAAATTATAAGTATTTATCATGCACAATATGATGTTTTGAGTATATATATATTGTGGAATGGTTAAGTCTAGCTAATTAACAAATGCATTACCTCACATAGCCACCATTTGTTTGCGGTAAGAACAGTTAACATCCACTCCCTTGGCATTTTCCAAGAATACCATGTATCATCATTATCTATAGTCACTGTCCTACACGATAGATCTGACCTTATTCCTCCTAACTGCAATAGATCTCCTGTCTAACTGTAAATATGTATCCTTTGATCAACATCTTCCCAACTCCCTCTCCCCACAACCACCCCAGCCTTTGGTAACCACCACTTTGCTCTCTACTTCTGTGGGAAAAACTTTTTTAGATTTTGAATTACCACTTTTTAAGCATCCTGTTTTTGTTTGAATAAGTGCAATATATTCTTCTCGATGTTACTATTGTTAAACCTATTCATCTGCTCAGATTCCAGAGAGAAAAACCTTTCCGTCTCAGGCCTTAGATGATGTAAGACTGGCTTCAGATGCTATTTAGCTCTGATAGGCAGAAGAGATAATAAGAAAGAAGACAAGCTTCAGCTCTGAACTGCCTGTATCTCATCTTGTTCCTCCAGGTTTGGGCTTCAGGAATTTTTTCTATTTTGTTTATATCAGACTATAGGGCTCTCTGAAGAATGATACATAATTTGAAAAATTTCCCCATTTTATCTAAATTGTTGTATATCTGTAATAGTTTTCTAAAGTTTTTAGAATAAATTTGTCCTTTCCAGGTTTCAGCATTGATGGTTTCTTCTTTCCTCCTTTATTGCTTTTCATTCATCTATTCTGTTTTGGGGATGAAGGCTTTAAAATCTTTACCCACGTAGCTTCCCCCAGCTACCTCTGAGAAGTCTGTTTTATCTTTTGCATCGCTAATTTTATTTTTTGCTTTTTAAAAATATTCTACTTTCTGCTTCATTGGTTGCTTTTATTCAAGTTCATAATTCAGATTTTCTTTTCTGGTTAGCACAAACTCTTTTCTGGTCTCATATTTCTTTCTATGACTACCTGCTCTATGTGCAAAGATTCTACTATGTCCCCTGGAATTTTAAGAACATGAGCTAGAAATTTTCTGTTAATAGAGTTTTCTCTTTTATATAGTATATCTATTTCTTAAATAAATATTTGCTCTGATTCTAGAATCTTCCCCTTTTTTGAACCACAATGTGTTCTATTTGCCTGGTGGATTTAGATTTTTCTCCTTTGCTTATCCTTAGGGAAGTCAATGCATATTCAGTATTGGGTATTGCCTTGTTTTCTTTCCTTCTTTCCTTCCTTCCTTCCTTCCTTCTTTCCTTCCTTCCTTCCTTCCTTCCTTCCTTCCTTCCTTCCTTCCTTCCTTCCCTCCCTCCCTCCCTCCCTCCCTCCCTCCTTCCTTCCTTCCTTCCTTCCTTCCTTCTTTCCTTCTGTTTTAAAATTTTACTTTAAGTTCCGGGATACATGTGCAGAACATGCAGGTTTCTTACATAGGTATACATGTGCCATGGTGGTTTGATGCACCTATCATCTAGGTTTTAAGCCCCGCGTGCATTAGTAACCCTGTGTTCTTTCAAGAAACTTGTATGAGTCACTATTTGACTCAAGTCCAGACAAAGGAAAAAGGTTACATTTGTAGGAGATTAATTTACCAATTATGAATTCATATTCCTGTGAGGCCTGGGAAAAGAGCCAGCATCAGCTCCAGAAGTAATCAAAGGGAAGTTTGCCTCAAACCAAAGACTTTGTTTTAGGTATTTGGTGTGGCACTCAGTAATTAGCAAGGTCATTGTCACTTGGCATGGCTGCCCTTGCCAGGAGCCAGCTGGGAGTATCTTTTTCCCATGTGTTTTCTGTGGTAGTCATCATGGCCACCTGTCAGCCAGAAGTAAATGCAGCCAGAGGTTACTTGCTTGGCTGGCTTCTGAAGCCAGGAACCCTTTTAAAGGAGTTAGTGTGTTTTAAATGTACCCCAAGTCTTCCTGGGCTTAGTTCCCTCAGCCCCCATCGCTCTGAACTAGGGGTATCATTATGGGTTTAGTGGATTCTCATTTGCTTATTTTCTGGTTGTGCAGTTGCAGTTTCACATGAAGAGGATATCGTGTTTTAGTCCTTTTGTCAACCTCCCATGTTGATTCTTTCAAGTATATATTTCTGGACGTTTAAGATCTATTTATAGTTTCCAGGGCTGATTCAGGATATTCCTCTGTTATAATCAACTGGTCATTTCTTTGGTAATCTGGCACAAAGAAATAAGCTTATAGCTTTCTTATTTGGAAATTGTATTTTATATATGTGATTTGAATCATAGGGGGGATATTGAGGTAATTTAGACCCAGTGATTGTAAAGGAATGGGTGAATGATCCAATAAATAAATAGATGACAAAGCTCATCTTTTGCAGGTGAGAGGCATTAGAAGTAATTTTATGGTTTTGAGAAGAGAAATATAGATGAGAAGAGATGCCTAGGAGAATAGAAAATGGAGACAACTAGGAAAGAAGAGAAGAGGCAACAGTAATGCTCCAAGGGCAGTTGGAGAGCCTGATGTCAGCTGGGCAAACCCACATTGCTTCATGGTTTTCTGTGGCTAGAACACAGTTTTGAAGCTCAAGCAAAGGAAATGGAGAGTTAGGTTGGTGGCAGGTTGGAAGAGTTGCAGGACAGGTATCCAAATACTTGGAAGAGTTCGGAGGGGTGTATTTCTTAGTCTCACTCTGTTGCCCAGGCTGGAGTGCAGTGGTGCAATCTCGGCTCACTGCAACTTCTGCCTCCCGGGTTCAGGCAGCTCTCTGCCTCAGCCTCCTGAGTAGCTGGGATTACAGGCGCTTGCCGCCACGCCTGGCTAAATTTTTTTTTTTTTTTTGTATTTTTAGTAGAGACGGGGTTTCACCATCTTGGCCAGGCTGGTCTTGAACTCCTGACCTCGTGATTCACCCACATCGGCGTCTCAAAATGCTAGGATTACAGACGTGAACCACCGCGCCCAGCCAGGGGTGTATTTCTTTAAAAATTATTGTGCAACTCTCTAGTTGACAGTCTGGGGCTCTGGTAAGGCGGGGGTTCATCTGTCAAAGTGAGCCAGCTTACTCAGCTAGATACTGTATGGCATGATTACTTAGGGTAATGTCTTTTTTGTCTTGTTTAGTTCCCCCATGATTTGTGCAGTTTTGTAAATAAGTTGAGAAGTAAATAGATTTCATGATATAATTTTAAGACTTCACTCCCAAGGGAAAACTGATTTATGCCTTTGAAGTTATGTCATTTAGCCCTTGTATTTGGCAAAGTAAGCGTACACTATTTTATAAAGCGTTCTTGTAATGTGTGAATAGGTTCAACAAAATTAGACGTGTCGCATGTTTTAGGAGAAGGCAGTTAATTTTCTGTCTTATTTTCTTCTTGAAAATGTGAAACTAACAATCTGTCATGTTTATTAGGCATCTCAAGGAAATGAAACATCCAAAGGAGGGTTAAATGATTAAAATTTTATATAGATGAGAGGAGCACAAGGTTCTCTGTCTCAGGGTTACTCTGCAGGTCATCTGACTTTCATCCTACTTTCTCCATTTTTTATCTGACATTTTTGCTTAAAGATTCCATGTGCTTTCCATCTCTTTTTAATCTTTGATCACATGGAGTATTGGCCTGTGGAAAGAGTATGAATCTTAGCATAGGCCCTGGTTCAGACCTCAGCTCTTTCATTTCCTGACTGTGTGACTGTGGGTATGTTGCATAACCTCACAATACCTTTCAAAGCCTCAGATGTCTCCTCTGTAAAATAACTGAATAGTATCTGCCTCAAACTGTCGGGGAAATGACTGCTCCAAAGCTCAGCATCCAGTGGCCTTTCATGAAATCCCAGTCTCCCATCTTTCCCTCTGCTGTTGTTAGTAATAACGCCATATGACATATTTGTTTGGGGGATCTCATCCATTTCTATATCACTTTCCTTACTCTAAGCTAGGTGCCTCTATTTACCTTTCAGGCAACTCTCTATATTCTGAATATTGAAAATATTTTAAGGTTATATTGCTTAATGACATAGCTTAGTGAAATGATATTGGACCTGAGCGTATAGTATGCGTCCTTAAGAATGGAATCTTATGTGCTTGATTTTTTTGCTTTTTAGTTATATTATTGATATATTCATTTATGTCACATAGAACAAGATAATGTGAATTATAAATACATAAGAGGGAGAAAGGAAAAAGGAAAGTAGGAGTGGGCAAAAAATAATGCCAGGAATAATAAATACATGAGAAGGAGAAAGCAAAAATGAAAGTAGGAGTGAGCAAAAAATAGTGCCAGGAATAAGTTCAGTGTAAAACAGTGCACCTTGGGGTTCCTGTAATTTTCTTGGGTAGGTTTGGCACTCTAGCAGTCATCTTGAAAAAAGAAAGGTCCTGTATACATATGCTTTTCTCCTGGGTTGCTTATTTACTTTCACAGTGTGATAAACAAGTCTCATTTGTTCCTAAAACTGGGACTAAGGAGAATATCAGTACTGTCACAGGGCAGCTGTGGAATTCGGTGTTGAATGTCATGACAAGATAACTTGAGAACTTTACTACTTATTTGTGAATGAAAATAATTGCTGTAATGGGAGAAGAAAATAGGAAGGCTCTACAGTTCTAAGCAGCCAGAACCTAAAGTGATAGAAACTGTAGTATCAAGGATGCTGCACAAAAATGTAGCAATTAAAAATTTAAGCTTATAGAAGTTGCTGTCAAACCTAGATTATTTCTTAGAAAAGCAGCACTTCTGAGCTCCTCATTTGCCCAGTATCCCTGAGCTAATATAGGGTAGCACCATGGGATGTGGGGGCAAAGGACTTGGATTAAATGTCCAACTCCACAGTTCCTGCTGTGCAAGACTTGGATCTTGTGACATCTGGTTCATTACTTTTACTATTATGAAATGTATCATTTCCCAATAGTTTAAAAAGTGTTCAGGTATCATCTTGCATGTTGGTGAAACTAGAAAGTATATTTACAGACAAAAGCTCCTTAAAGGCAAGGTTGGCTTAGCCTTACTTTTTTTTTGGGGGGACGGAGTCTTGCTCTGTTGCCCAGGCTGGAGTGCAGTGGCATGATCTCGGCTCACTGCAACCTCCGCCTCCTGGGTTCAAGTGATTCTCCTGCCTCAGCCTCCTGAGTAGGTGTGTGCCACCACGCCCAGCTAATTTTTATATTTTAAGTAGAGATGGGGTTTCACCATGTTGATCAGGCTGGTCTCAAATTCCTGACCTCTAATGATCTGCCCCCACTGGCCTCCGAAAGTTTTGAGATTACAGGCCTGAGCTGCTGTGCCCAGCCAATAACGTCTTTTGAATAAAAGAAAAGATATTGTTAGGGAGTATGAACATCACCGGAAAATGAAAATGTTTCTTAAAAATAAAAGAATTTTTAAAAATTATTTTCTTAAAATGAAAAATTTTTTTCTTCTGGACTAAATTGCAATGTGGAAAGAGTCACATCAGCCTTTGGACAGAACTAGGGCTGTGATTTACTACAGGGAAGTTAGCATCTTTCTGAGTTTTCTTAATGAACATGTGAATAAGAGATTTGGTTATACTTTGTGCTTATTTAGCATCCTCTCTTTGAGGATGTCAAAAGGATTTTAGAAGTGTTCTCTTTCTCACACAGGTGGACGTCTGATTTATGAAGCTCCCCATCCACCTATCTGAGTACCTGACTTCTCAGGACTGACACTTACAGCATCAGGTATCTTGCCTTTCTTTAGTCTTAAAAGCGGTAACTAAGTTCCTTGAGGAGATATAGGCAGGGAACACATTCACTTCGTTACGTTTCATATAGGCCTGGGAACTGGAGTTGCTGCTGTGGTCCTGGTTCTACCATTAAATGTGTGACTCTAGTCCCTTTTCTTCTCTAAGCCTCAATTTTTTCTTCTGCAAATAGGTGGGGTTGGACTGGGTGCTGTCTAATCACTTGATGGTATTATGGTAGTCTACCTTTATCTGAAGGTTCACTTTCCACAGTTTCAGTTACCTGCAGTCAAACTTGGTCCAAAAATATTAAATGAAAAATTTCAGAAACAAACAATTCACAAGTTGTAAATTGCACACCGTTCTGAATAGTGTGGGTGAAATCTCATACTGTCCATGTGATTTGTCCCTTTGTGCTGCGATTCCACACTGTGTGTGCTACCTGTACATGTCACTCAGTAGCTGTCTCTGTTATATACAGGGTTGGGTACTATTCACAGTTTCTTTTTCTTTTTCTTTTTTTTGAGAAGGAGTCTCACTGTGTCGCCCAGGCTGGAGTGCAGTGGTGCCATCTTGGATCACTGCAACCTCTACCTCCCAGGTTCAAGCAATTCTCCTGCCTCAGCCTCCTGAGTAGCTAGGATTACAGGCATGTTCTACCACGCCTGGCTAATTTTTGTATTTTTAGTAGAGATGGGGTTTTGCCATGTTGGCCAGGCTGGTCTCAAACTCCTGACCTCACGTAATCCTTCCCCCTTGGCTTCCCAAAGAGCTGAGATTATAGGCGTGAGCCACCGCACCTGACCCACTATCCAGTTTCAAGTATCCACTGGGGGGCTTAGAATCCACTCCTCAGATAAGTGGGGGTGGTTACTGCATTCTCTTTGCCCTCTATGTAAGCCGTCAGCTCTCCACTGTGGATTATTCAATTCCTTTATTATTTAATGGCAGGATGGCTTTTCCCCCAACTCACCCTCCCCAGCTCTGCAACTTGAAACTGTCTTCCCAAAACATCTAGCTGGGATGTTGGATTCAAACCTATGAAAATTCCTCAACTTAAGAGTATTTGGACAGATAGCACAGAAGTCGTGGCTTTTAGACCTTAGCTTTTCCCTACTGGCTTTCTGTTTGCATTAAGCTAGTATTTGACACTTGACGTCTAGGGATTCTTACCTCCTTTGGCCAATGGTACTTCACACTCATATGCTAGTCCTTTTATGCTAAATGTGGGTTTTCCTGTTGTTTTCCAGGTACACAGCTTCTCCTAGCATGACTTCGATCTGATCAGCAAACAAGAAAATTTGTCTCCCGTAGTTCTGGGGCGTGTTCACCACCTACAACCACAGAGCTGTCATGGCTGCCATCTCTACTTCCATCCCTGTAATTTCACAGCCCCAGGTAAGGGCTTCAAACTAGCAGAGGTCTGAGGTAATCATAAGTTTGTCAAATATTTAAACTGGGTTTCAGGAAGTGTATTTGACTCTAGGGATCATGTATATCTCTCTCGCTATCATTTGGTGTGTATTCGAATAATGGTGCTTTTGTGAGTGAGGTGCCATTTCGTTCAGGAAGCAGCTGGAACAATGAACAAGTGATTTTAGTGAAATGGCCTCTGTTCATAGGAGGCCTTGGTTTTCAGTGCTTAGGATGTCTGACTGTCATTATAGGCATCAAACTCTAAATCAAAGTAAGTCAGTAGTAAACCCTGCTGCTTTTCCTCTCTTGGCTTTTTTGTGGGCCGGGAGGTGGGGTGGGGTTTAATGAAATATATCAGAATGGATCTAATTTTATAACAAGTTTTCTGAGGGCTGTCTTGTTGTCCTCCTCCTATACTTACTCTTTTGCCTTGACCTGTTCTAGGAACTTTGAAAACAAAATGCAATTCCAGAAACTTCTGAGCAGCAATCGTATGAGTTATTTTTTTCCGTCCAGTGAAGAGCAGTAATACGGCAGGGACATGGTCTTTGTTCAGATGATTTTACAGCCTGATTTAATCAGGCATTTGCTGGACTCTTTCAGATTCACCAGGTGGCAGGGTACAATGTGGAAACAGACTTTGGAGTCATGAGGCCACAGTTCACATCCCTGCTCCTCTGATTGCAGGATAAAGAGCCTTAGTCATGCCAGCTTCTCTCAGCTTCAGTTTCCTCTCATGTAATCATTCCTCACATGATGGTTATATGGATAAAATGATGGTTCATATACATGAGGCATACAGAGGTGCTCAGCAAGTGTAGTTTCCCATTTACTCTTCATTTATCTTCTTTCTATAGTGTGACCTCCTTTCTTATTTGTGACAATCATTTTTTGGCCAACTTTATTTTTATTTATTTTTTTGAGAGAGAGCCTTGCTCTGTTGCCCAGGCTGGAGTGTAGTGGCATGATCTTGGTTCACTGCAATCTCCACCTCCTGGGTTCAAGCGATTCTCCTGTCTCAGCTTCCTGAGTAGCTGAGATTACAGGCGCCCGCCACCATGCCCAGCTAATTTTTGTATTTTAGTAGAGATGGGGTTTCACCATGTTGGTCAGGCTGGTCTTGAACTCTTGACCTCAAATGATCCACCTGTCTCGGCCTCCCAAAGTGCTGGAATTACAGGCCTGAGCCACTGTGCCCGGCCTCGGGCAACTTTGAAGAAAAAAGCATACTTTCAAGAAAGAGCCATATTGATTGAAATTTGAACTTGATACAGAACGTTGTTCCACACTGTTTTTTTCAGTATGATTTTGCAGGCTATTCAATTTTGTATGTATTTTAAGTAGGGGTTTGTGTGTTTGTGAGAGAAGGAGAGAAGGAGGAGAAGGAAAAAGGAGAACAAGGGGCATTTTTCCCTCATATAGTATAGTGTTTTCTCCTCAACACCATTTGGGATGTCATCATTGTTATCAACCTTGGGATTTTATCATATGAATAAAGCCCTTTATTCATATCATATGAATAAAGAATAAAGTACTAAGGCCTTTAGTATTATTTTCCAGAATGTTTAGTGTTACCATCGTCATAACGCATTCCTCTTTCTGATAAGTGGACCATTGTCCTTTCAACACTTCATTTACTTTGGGTGTTTGGTTTCCCTTATCTTCAATAGACTTTTTTGGTGTCTGAGAGACTTGGAGAATGGGCAAAGAGATTTAGTGCCTGTTACCTGAGGTCACCATTTCAAAGTCCACTGCAGCTGTTCCCATGTAATGACTCTTCTTAGTCCTTTTGTGAAGTGAGTTAGGCTAGTGCAGGTTTTCTAGACAGAGCATTTCTACATCCCGGTTTGCTGCTGTCATCTGTCAGCATTTCCAACAGCATCTTCATATCTATATATCTTCTCTGTTACACAAGCTCCTATCAGCTGGTGAGGAATAGAAATACCTCTAAATGACTCATTTAATTAAAATGTTTAACACTGCCCACAGGAGAAAGAGGTTCTATTTCATACAATCACTGGGGGAAATGTGTACTCTTGTAAATTCTCTGTGGGAAAGTAAATTGGTACAGTCACTCTGGAGGGTAATTCAACAGTATCTATTAAAATTATACACTTCTGCACATGCCCTGCTCCTGTCTTGGAATCTACATTAGAAAAACATTCACACATGAGCCCAAGGAGTGTATAAGGAATGTATAAAGATATTCATTGAAGCATTGGTTGCAAACCAAGAAGTACAAAATTTTGTGAATATCCAATAGTAGAAAGACTTAATGAATTCAGGAATGTGGACATGATTGAAATACTATTGAGTCATTTTATTTATTTGTTTCTTTTTTTTTTTTCCGAGACAGAGTCTCGCTCTATTGCCCGGGCTGGAGTGTAGTGGCACGATCTTGTCTCACTGCAACCTCCACCTTCTGGGTTCCAGCAATTCTCCTGCCTCAGCCTCCCAAGTAGCTAGGATTATAGGCGTGTGCCTCCATGCCTGGTTAATTTCTGTATTTTTAATAGAGACGGGGTTTCACCATGTTGTCCAGGCTGGTCTCAAACTCCTGACCTCAGGTGATCTGCCCATCTTGGCCTCCCAAAGTTCTGGGATTACAGCCATGAGCCACTGCGCCTGACCACTATTCAGTAGTTTTAAAATGAGGATGTCTACACAGCTATATATTACTCCAAGATATCGTATGGAGGAAAAAGAAAGCAAGATGCAAAATAGTACTTATGGGAAGATACCATTAGAATTCTAAAACAAGACTGTGTATTTTTAGGGAGAAGTATATGGTACATTAATGGAAATGGATAATGAAAGTCCTAGAACATACATTCTTAACATAGTTATATTGCCCCAAGAGGACAAAAATTGGGTTTTGGGAGATGAAAAAAATCCCTCCAGAGCTTATACCTCTATCCAACAAAATCTTATTCCTTAGTATTTAGTTTTTTCTCATTAGAAAAAATTTAAATGTAATTAATTTTTCTCCTTAAGGATCACTAATGAGAAAAAAATATGACCAAGAAACACTGGTTTCTTGAGGGAGGCACATAGGCTCACCAGTCACCCTGCTTCAATTTACTAATTACCTGAGCCTGAGGGGAAGGTATCCACCCTCTTAGTGCCTCTATTTCCTTACCCACGGAATGAGCATAGCATTAATGAAGCCAACCTGATAGGGTTATTTTAAGGCGGAAATGAAATAATTTCTATAAAACTCAGAATAGTGCCTGGCACATATTCTGGGCACATATTGCCCAGTGCATATTAGCAAGCATTGTTATTATTGCTCAGCAAGCCTTGTGGCAGGGCTGGGGGATACAAGAATAAATAAGAGAAATAAGTTTTGCCCTGCCAGAGTTTACAGATATAGTGGGAGATACACAGATAAAACAAAAAGTTACAACGCTTTGTCACCCATGCAGGATTGCACAAATACAGGAAGTATGGGTGCTCTGGGAGGAAAGTGGAGACCCAAGAAAAGATTTAGAGGATCAGGGAAGGCTTCTTGAAGGAAGACCACTAGGCTGAGGACAAATTAATATGAGTTATTTTGGTAAAGGAGAAGAAAAAGCATAGGTGAATGTCAAGTGTCCCAAGGTGTGTGTGTGTGAGAGAGAGAGAGAGAGAGAGAGAGGGAGCAAAGCATTCAGAATTTTGTTTCGGATGGTTGCACTACAGTGGGGCATGAGATTGTAAACAGTGATGTCCCTAGAGCCACCTATACCAACTCACAGAGGCAGATTGTTAAATTTTCAGGAATTTCGCGAGCCAATTGACTTCATGCCAGCAGCTTGAAATCAGCCACATGGAATAGTTACACTGCAGAAATTGGCAAGTGCTAGAATTAGCATAAATGGGTTAGGTTATAAAATTGGAGATTTTACAGGGTCTTTCAAACCGTATTAATGAATTTAACATTGATCTTAAAAGAAGTCTTTGTTAGCTTAATGGTCCCAGCCTTTGAAATAGACCTGGGTTCAAGTTCTGACTTTCGATAATTGTTTTATTGAGCAAGTTTATTAATTAACCTTAACCAGGGTAGTTGCATTATTCTCACTGTATTTTGGGAATAGTGGCAGCCTCTGATGGTTGGGGAACTAAGCCCACGGGGAAGGAGTCAGCTATACACTGGGACATTAGGTCATAGAGATAGACAGCTTCTTCTGGAGAGATGCAGACCATTGGGTCACTTGGTTCCCAGGATCCTTTGGCCAATGATGGGCCTCCTAATTATATGTCAATTCCTCACATGTAATTTGTACAGTGAAATTTAGTCCAAGGCTGACTTGCCCTTGCCCCGAAGCTTCTACTGATGTCTTCTCTCTTATTATCAGTTTTGCCCAAGTTCAAAGAAGGTAAAAATAATTTAGATATAGCATCTTCTTCGGCAAGCATAATAAGCAGCTCACTCAGTCACCTTAGCCTGGTATTGTTTGGCACATCAACTTGCATTCTTTTCCAGTGAATTCAGGGACCTTGTAAAGATAAATCCACATTCAAGTGTGAAAGGCCTGAAAATCCTTTTCTAAGGCCAAAACAACAATTTTTTAAAAAAGCTTTTGGTTTTGTTTGTTACTCTATTCATTGGGTAACAAAGAGCATTTTTCTAATCAAGGCTGCCTAATACTACATATAAACGAATTAATATGAACAAATAGCTTGTGATTGTTTCAAACAATAATAGGGAAGAAAGCTTGCATTGTCACGCCTGCTGGGATTGCTGTTTAGTTAGTTGAAAGATATGCCTTGTTTTTTGAAGTGGGGCAAGTTTGTATTCTCTGCTTTACCCCTGCCTTGACTCTGAGACAGATTTTTGTTTTCTCATGCTGAGAGAGCACCTAGCTCTTACAAAGCTAGGTGATGAATACTAAGACGAAACTGGACTAGCAGCAGCAAGAAGATGCTGTGTTTGTAACCGATTTATAATTCTGCTGGTCCAGACACTGAAAAATAGTTTTCTTATCCAAAGGAAACTCCTGGGATGTATTTGCAGACAGGAACCTGTTCATCATTAGGTTGAGTTAATGTGTTCGTATCCTGTGGATATTGGGGGCATGGGGATGGGGTAGGAAACCAAACAAACTTGCAGCTCTCTAGAGCCATTTTCTGTTTCTAGCACTGTGTTAAGCATTACCCTGTGCTTGATCAGGTTACTGTGGATAGAAGTTGGATTAAAAGTTTCATTTTCATTTTTCATGAAAGAGTCAGTAGTTCAGTACCAGAGTGAGCAGTTTGGCTTCTCTTAAACCTAGGATTATATTAGAGGCCAGAATAGGTATCTGAAAACCTAAAAGATATTCAGGTCTCACACCTGTGATTCCAGTAAGGAAAGAGTCTTCTTTATCAGTATTTTTCATGGTGTATCATTCTGTCTCTCATTTGTTACATGACCATTTTGTTATTTTTTAATTTTTATTTTTATATTTATTTGAATTTAAATTATTTTATTTTAAAATATTTTACTTTAAGTTCTGGGATACATGTGCAGAACATGCAGGTTTGTTACATAGGTATGCATGTGCCATGGTAGTTTGCTGTACCTATCAACCCATCATCTAGGTTGGTTTTTTTTTTTTTTCTTGAGATGGAGTCTCACTCTGTTGCCCAGGCTGGAGCGCAATGTCGTGATCTTGGCTTGCCACAACCTCTGCCTCCTGAGTTCAAGCGATTCTCCTGCCTCAGCCTCCTGAGTAGCTGGGACTACAGGCGTGTGCCACCATGCCTGGCTAATTTTTGTATTTTTAGTAGAGATGGGGTTTCACTATGTTGGCCAGGCTGGTCTTGAACTCCTGATCTAGTGATCCGCCCGCCTTGGCCTGCCAAAGTGCTGAGATTACAGGTGTGAGCCAGCATGCCCGGCCCATCATCTAGGTTTTAAGCCCACATACAATAGGTATTTGTTCTAATGCTCTCCCTCCCCTTTTCCCCCACTCGCAGACAGGCCCTGGTGTGTGATGTTCCCCTCCCTGTGTCCATGTGTTCTCATTGTTCATCTCCCACTTATGAGTGAGAATATGTGGTACTTGGTTTTCTGTTCCTGTGTTAGTTTGCTGAGAATGATGGTTTTCAGCTTCATCCATGTCCCTACAAAAGACGTGAACTCATTCTTTTTTATGGCTGCATAGTATTCCATGGTGTATATGTGCCATATCTTCTTTATCCAGTCTGTCATTGATGGGCATCTGGGTTGGTTCCAAGTCTTTGCTATTGTAAATATAGTGCTACAATAAACATGCGTGTGCATGTGTCTTCATAGTAGAAATGATTTATAATCCTTTGGGTATATACCCAGTAATGGGATTGCTGGGTCAAATGGTATTTCTGGTTCTAGATCCTTGAGGAATCACCACACTGTCTTCCACAAAGGTTGAACTAATTCACATTCCCACCAACAGTGTAAAGGTGTTCCCATTTCTCCACATCCTCTTCAGTATCTGTTGTTTCCTGACTTTTTAATAATCACCATTCTAACTGGTGTGAGATGGTATCTCATTGTGGTTTTGATTTGCATTTCTCTAATGACCAGGAATAATGAGCTTTTTTTCATATGTTTGTTGGACACATAAATGTCTTCTTTTGAGAAGTATCCGTTCATATCCTTCACCCACATTTTGATGGGGTTGTTTTTTCTCTTAAATTTGTTTAAGTTCCTTGTAGATTCTGGATATTAGACCTTTGTCAGATGGATAGATTGCAAAATTTTTCTCCCATTCTGTAGGTTGCCTGTTCACAACCATTTTGGTTTTAAGCCAAGAACATGAAGATATTTTGATCCCTCCAAGTGATTTCCTGTAGCTTTCATTGAAGATGTGAATTTGGGTAGATTTTCAATATCTTAGTTAAGAGATTGTTCCTCCAATTCTCATTCAGTGTTCTGATAAAAAGTGATTGCGGGGGTGCTGTGGCTCACACCTATTATAATCCCAGCACTTTGGGAGGTTGAGACTGGTGGATCACCTGTCAGAAGTTTGAGACCAGCCTGGCCAATATGGTGAAACCCCATCTCTACTGAAAATACAAAAATCAGCCGGGTGTGGTGGCGTGCACCTGTAATCTCAGCTACTCAGGAGGCTGAGACAGGAGAATTGCTTGAACCCAGGAGGCAAATGTTGCAGGTTGCAGTGAGCCGAGATTGCACTACTGCACTCCAGCCTAGGTGAAACAGTGAGACTCTGTCTCAAAAAAAAAAAAAAAAAAAAAAAAAGTGATTGGTGTCTGTTTGTTGTCTTTTGGAAGACACTTTTTTTTGGGACATCCTTACCAATAGGTACTCTCAACAAAATATGTATTTTCAAAATCTGTGTTTTAGAACGTTTTATTTCTGTTATTAGAAAGTGGATTTTTTTTTATCAAAGCAACTGAATTTCACATTAAATGGGTTGTTTTTTCTGAGGCTGAAAGATTCGTCTTTTTGGATAGAACTTTGTACTATGGCAGTTTTCAGACATTCACAAAAATAAAAAAAACAATCTCAATATAGCCAACACCTAGATTCAGTAATAACGTTTTGACACAGTTGCTTCACTTGCTCCTTTTTTGGGCGATGAAGTATTTTAGGATCCCTAGCATTGTCATCTTTTAAAAAATCCCCTTATGTTAATATGCATATCTAAAAAATAATTTGCTTAAATAACCACACTGCCATCATCACACTTAGCAAAAGTATAAATAACTCCTTAATATCACTTGATACTCAATTCATATTCAGGTTTCTTCAGTTGCTTTTCTAAAATGTGTTCTAGTTAGTGGGTTATTTATTTTTATTTTTTAAAAACATTGATTAGATCAGTTTACTCTTCTGCATAAAATGATTCAATGACTCTTAAGGTTTAAAAAGGCAATTCCACTTCCTCTCTTTATTTTCTAAGTGAGAAAACAGATTGAAATTATAACTAGAATATTTCACAACTGAAGAATACAAAAATGAGACACACAGAAGGCTCCAGAGTAAGGGAATTCATACAATGTTTACAATTATTAAATTATGAGTCTCTGAAGTAAGGGATTACAGATTATCTTGATAGTGCTTTCTTTCAAACTAAAATGTGAACAATTAATTGCAGTATGAAGTGTGTTTCCAGTGCCACACGATAATTTCATCTAACTTAGAATTGAGAAAAGGTAATGCATGGGCGTAGACCCAGGTGGATTTTGGTTCAAATCTAGACCGTTATACACCATAACTAGGGGATCTTCAATACATAGGTCTTTTTCAGCTTTATTTTTTAAAATTTCTAGAATTCAAATAACATACAGTGTGGTAACAAGTTTAAATGGCAAAAATAACTGTTAAGTGCTTTGTATAGTATCAGCCTTTTGATAGATACCTGACGTATGTTAGTTCTTTCCCTTTTCCCCATGATTATTCTGGAAGTTCTTTTTTTTTTAAATTTTATTACACTTTAAGTTTTAGGGTACATGTGCACAATGTGCAGGTTTGTTACATATGTATACATGCGCCATGTTGGTGTGCTGCACCCATTAACTCGTCATTTGACATTAGGTAAATTCTGGAAGTTCTTTACAGGGAGAAAGAGGTAACCACTACATATGGTCTGTGTATGTGGTATGCCAGAAGACCCATCAAAGGAAGGCCACGTTGGATAAACACTCTATGGAAAACTCCAACGTATTGCCAGGAATAAATGCATGTGGAGATAAACATTGAGACTTCTGACTTCATCTTGAACCATGTTTCTATTAGAAGTTAAATTTGTTCCCATATTGCAATTTAAATTCATCTTGTGCCTCCTTTTGTGTTTATAAACTCAGATAAGGTTTGAGAAGAGATATTATTTTGGAATCTGAAAGCCCATTTTGAATTTTCTATTCATAAGATGAAATTGTACAGGGGCACGTAGGGTAAACCACATAAGACACCTTTCACATTTGTTTATTTTTCTTTCTAATACATCCTTTTTAATTGGTTTCGTCTTTAATGGTTAATGGAGCTACTCCTTTATCTTTCAAAGTGGGTCTGGCTTTTTCTCACTTCTTGCCCATTAGGGAACTGTTTGCCCAATCTCGTTTTCATACCCCTAGATTCTCCAGCTGTCTTTCTTTGAACTTTTGTTGCAGCTTTGCTGTGAATACACACTAAGGTGGGACAATGGCCTGCTGTTTTTTTCCACCTGAGAAAATCATAATTATAGAGTCCAGGGGATTTCTGTCTTTTAAGATCTGTACCTTGCCTTAATAAGACTGTCATTTAAAAAAAATCAACCTTTCCCTGCTGTGTGATAATATTAATACTGCCATTTGGTAATTGCATAACATCACTTAAGAGCTGCCCTTAAGTTAAACTTATCCCATTTCGTACATGATTGTGTTAGGCAGGCTCAGGCCAGGAGAAAAGCAAAAGTGGGTTGATACTTGCTTCTCAGCATGAGAGAATATGTTTATTAGAGGGCCATGGAGCATATTAGTTTCTGAAAGCATAGATTGGAAATAAAGCAACTTTCAATGATTCAGACAACCTTTAGTAGCAGGAATTCCAATCCTGCAGGAAGAAGAGTAGGGTGTGTGTGTTGGTCAACTAGGTGGCTGATTTCAAAGTCAGAATGTCCAGCAGGTGATATCAAACATTTGCACTTAGATGAGTTTCCACCACCAAGCATAGGAAGGTTTTGGAGTGGAGCAGGTGTAGGCCCCAACTCTCAGGGCTTTGCATACTTAGAACTCTGTTTAGTATTACCTTAATTGTGGTTGATCAGGTTACTGCAGTAACCTGGTAAAGACAGTGGAGGAGAAGACCCAGGAAGCATCCCAGCTCAATGGCACAGGTCATAGTGCAGGGCTCACCTCTGACATGCTGGATTGTGTAGAGATGACTGATGGGAACTTAGGAATGAGCTGTCATGGTCAGATGTAGATCCCACTTATGTAAGATAGGTCAAGATGGAGAGACTTAGCCATAGATCATTCCACTGTCTCATTCAAAACTAGCTGGAAAACTAGGGCGACACTGAAGTTGCAGAGGGGAATTCAGTGCTATGGCAGTGGAGAAAGAAAAGGCAGGAGAAACAAGGTGGCAAATGATTGTGAGGATTATAGTCATCAGTTACACCATGGTATTTACTCTTTCAAATGATGTATCACGAATATACATGATATGGTTTGACTGTGTTCCCACCCAAATCTTATCCTGAATCGTAGCTCCCATAATCCTCATGTCGTGCGAAGGACGTGGTGGGAGGTAATTGAATCATGGGGGTGGGTTTTTCCCATGCTGTTCTCATGATAGTAAATAAGTCTCATGAGATCTGATGGTTTTATAAAGGGCAGTTCCCCTGTACACGCTCTCTTGCCTGCGGCCATGTACGATGTGCCTTTGCTCCTCCTTCACCTTCTGCCATGATTGTGATGCCTCCCCAGACATGTGGAACTGTGAGTCCATTAAACCTCTTTTTCTTTCTTTCTTTTTTATTTTTATTTTTGAGATAGAGTCTTGCTCTGTCACCCAGGCTGAAGTGCAGTGGCATGATCACAGTTCATTGCAACCTCTGCCTCCTCGTTTCAAGCGATTCTCCTGCCTCAGCCTCCCAAGTAGCTGGGACTACAAGTGTGTGCCACTACACCTGGCTAATTTTTGTATTTTTAGTAGAGACGGGATTTCACCATGTTGGCCAGGCTGGTCTTGAACTCCTGACCTCAGGTGATCCACCCGTCTCGGCCTCCCAAAGTGCTGGGATTACAGGTGTGAGCCACCGTGCCTGGCCCTAAACCTCTTTTTTTTTTTTATAAGTTACCCAGTGTTGGGTATTTCTTCATAGCAGTATGAAAATGGACTAATACAATACATTTACTCATAGGAGTCTTAGGAGCACATTTGGCTTTTTTTTTCCCCCTTAAAATGGTTATAAATGAATTGCTCTCAGTATCTAAAATATTAAGTGCTGCTTTTTAAAAATTGTATAAGTTTATTGCTGTCTCTTAGCTCATCACAGTAAAAAGATAGTTTATAGAGATAAGCTGTTTTGTAATAAAAAAGGACAATAATGGAAAGTAGTAGAAGATAATAAAAACTAAAATAGATACAAAATTCCATTTTTAAAATTGAAATGGAATAAGTTTATAAGGAAATATATTGTTATTAGCCTTTCAGCAAAATGGGCTAATGGAAAATAATTTTTCATTTTTGTCAGTATGAATTATTATATTGTTTTGACCTGTCAGTTGAAGTAAGGCTACATTTTAGAGCTGGCATTTGGTTTATGAAGGTTCAAGTCTTCTGGGTTACCTGACTAAAAGTTTCGGGAGAATAGATGTCACAGAAATAGAGTTCTCAATGTTCAACATATAAAAGGTGATCTTTTTCTCTTTGTTTTGTGGATGAGTAAATTAACATTCCCTCCCATTTCTTCCTCTCTCTCTTAATGGCTCAGACTGAATTCAATTTCTTTCTTTCCTTTAAAAAAAAAATTAAGCAAAATGAAATGCATACAGGGAGTTATAATGCAATAACATAGCCATTACCCAGCTTTGTAAAATGTTAACATTTCGATGTAATTTCTTCAAGATCTTTTGGGACTTAATACATAAAACAAGTCAGTAATTACAGATAAAGTTGGAGCCCTTTTACTCCTTCCTAATTCCATTAGCCTCCTCTTTGCCCAGGCCATTAATTGATACTTATCATCTCTCTGCATGTGTTTGTGAATGTATACATATGTGAGAAAAACATAAAAAATATATAGTAGGCTTCTGCAGGTTTATTTATTGATACATAATATTTGTACATGTTTGCAGGGTACATGTGATATTTTATTACACACATAGAATGTGTCATGATCAAGTCAGGCTATTCATCACCTCATGTACTTATTATTTCTGTTGAGATGTGTTGGGAACACATCCATGTGTTCCTATCCATATCAATGTGTTGAGAACGTTTTAAGTTCTCTCTTCTAGCTATTTGGAAATATACCATACATTTTCATTAACTATAGCCACCCTACTCTGCTATCGAATGTTAGAACTTACTCCTTCTATCTAACTGTATGTTTGTGCCCATTAACTAACCCCTCTTTATCCTCACCTCCCCATTACCCTTCCCAGCCTCTGGTAACCACCATTCTATTCACTATACATGAGATCAATTTTTTTTAATCCTATGTTCATAGATCCCATGCCTGGGATATTTATCATTCTGTGTCTGGCTTATTTCGCTTAATATAATTATTGCCCCCCACTCCATTCATGTTGCTGCAACTGACATGATTTCATTCTTTTTTATGACCAGATAGTATCCCATTGTGTATATATACCACATTTTCTTTATCCATTCATTAATTGATAGGCACTTAGGTTGAATCTGTGTCTCTGCTATTTTAAATAGTGCTGTGGTAACACATGAATGCAGGTATCCCTTTGATATACTGATATCTTTTTCCTCTTCTACTTTTTTTTGTTTATTTTTTGTTTGTTTTTTGAGACAGGGTCTCACTCTGTCACCCAGGCTGGAGTGCAGTGTTGTGATCTCAGCTCACTGCAACCTCCACCACCCAGGCTCAAGTGATCCTCCCACCTCAGCCTCCCAAGTAGCTAGGACCACAGGTGTGTACCACCATGCCTGGCTAATTTTTTTTTATTTTTGGTAGAAACGGGGTTTCACCGTGTTGCCCAGGCTGGTCTTGAACTCCTAAGCTCAAGCAATTTGCCTGCCTCAGCCCCCTAAAGTGCTGAAATGATGCCCTCCCTCCCTTCCTCCCTTCCTCCTTTCTTCCTTTCCTCCTTTCCTCCCTTCCTCCCTTCCTCCCTTCCTTCCATCCTTCTTACCTTCTCTGTCTTTCTTTCTTTTTTCTCTTTTCTGATAAATAGCCAGTAGAGGGATACCTAGATCATATGGAATGTCTGGTTTTAGTGGTTTGTTGTTTTTTTTTTTTTTTTGTAGAGACATCTTCATACTGTTTTTTTTAAATAGTCGCTGTACTAATTTACATTCCCACCAACACTGTATAAGAGTTCCCTTTTCCTTATTTAAAAATTCGTCTCTCTATTAAAAAAATGAAATAAAATAAAAATAAAAAATAAATAAAAGGAAAAATGCAAAAAAAAAAAAAAAAAGAGTTCCCTTTTCTCTGCATCCTTGCCAGCATTTTTTTTTTTTTGTCTTTTTAATAATAGCCATTCTGGCTGGGGTAAGATGATATCTTATTGTGGTTTTGATTTGCATTTCCCTGATGATTAGGAAAGTTAAGCATTTTTTTTCATATACCTACTGGGCATTTGTATGTCTTCTTATGAGAAAGTGTATTCATATCCTTTGCCCACTTTTTAATGAGATTATTTGCTTTTTTTTTTTTTTTAACTGTTGACTTGTTTGAGTTCCTTCCTTGTATACTCTGGATATTAGTACCTTGTCAGATGAATAGTTAGAAAATATTTTATCCCATTCAACCAGTTTCCTCTCATTCTATTGATTGTTTTAAAACATTTAGTTTAAAATAGTCCCTTTTGCCTGTTTTTGTTTTTATTTGTGCCTTTGAGGTCTTAGCCATAAAATATTTGCCTAGATCAATGCCCCGAAGTGTTTCCCAATGTTTTATTTTAGTAATTTTATAGTTTGCAGTCTTAATAAAGTCTTTATCTTGAGTTGATTTTTATATATGGTGAGACATAGGGGTCCAGTTCTATTCTTCTGCATAAGGATATACAGTTTTCCCAGCACCACTTATTGAAGAGGGTTTCTTTCCTCAGTGTAGGTTCTTGATGCTTTTGTCAAAAAATAGGTTGGCTGTAAATATAGGGATTTATTTCTGTGTTTTCTATTCTGTTCCATTGGTCTATGTGTCTGTTTTTATACCAATACCATGCTGTTTTGGTTACCATAGCTTTGTGATATATTTTGAAGTCAGATAGTGTGATATTTCCAGCTTTGTTCTTTTTGCTCAGGATTGCTTTAGCTATTTAGGCTTGTTTTTGGTTCTGTATGAATTTTAGGATTGTTTTTTCTATTTCTGTAAAAAATGACATTGGTATTTTGATAGAGATTGCATTGAATCTGTAGATTGCTTTGGGTAGTGTGATCATTTTAACAACGTTAATTCGTTCTATCTATAAGCATAGGATGTCTTTCCATTTGCGTCCTCTTCAGTTTCTTTCATCAGTGTTTTGTAGTTTTCCTTGAAGAGGTCTTTTCCCTCCTTGGATAAATTTGGTCCTAGGTATTTTATTTTATTTTTGTAGCTTTGGAAAGGGGATTGCCTTCTTTATTTCTTTTTTGGATAGTTCATTATTGGTGTGTAAAAACACTATTGATTTTTGTATGTTGATTTTGTATCCTGCAACTTTACTGAATTTATCCAATGTAGGAGATTTTTGGTGGAGTCTTTAGATTTTTCTAGATATAAGATCATGTCATCTGCAAAGGGGGGCAGTTTGCCTTCCTCTTTTCCAATTTGGATGCCTTTATTTCTTTCTCTTGCCTGATTGCTTTGGCTGGAACTTCTAATATTATGTTGACTAGGAGTGGTGAAAGTGGGCATGCTGTGTTGTTCCAGTTCTTAGAAGAAAGGCTTTCAGCTTTTCCCTATTCAGTATGATGTTAGCTGTGGATTTGTCATATATAGGCCTTATTAGGTTAAGGTATGTTCCTTTTATGCCTAGTTTGCTGAGAGTTTTTGTCATGAAAGAATGTTGAATTTTATCAATATTTTTTGCATCTATTGAGATGGTCATATGGTATTTATTCTTCATTCTGTTAATATGATGTATTGTGTTTATTGATTTGCATATGTTGAACCATCGTTGCATCCATGGGATAAATCCTACTTGATCATGGTGCATGGTGCATGGTGCATTATTATTATTATTATTATTTTTTTTTTTTGAGACAGAGTATCACTCTATCACCTAGGTTGGAGTGCAATGGCATAATCATAGCTCCTGGGCTCAAGGGTTCCTCTTGCCTCAGCCTCCCATGTAGCTGGGACTATAGGTGCGCATTACTATGCCTTTTTTTTTTTTTTGTAGAGATGGCATCTCACTTTGTTGCCCAGGCTGGTCTTGAACTCCTGGGCTCAAGTGATCCTCCCACATTGACCTCCCAAAATTCTGGGATTACGGGCATGAGCCACTGAACCCAACGTGGTATATTATCTTTTTGATGTGTTATTAGATTCAGTTTGCTGATATTTTGTTGAGGATTTTTTCCATCTATGTTCATCTGGGATATAGCCCTGCAGTTTTCTTTTTGTGTTGCATCCTTTTCTGGTTTCGATATCAGAGTAACGCTGGCCTTGTAGAATGGATTAGGAAAAATCCCCCCCCTTTGATATTTTGGAATCCTTTGAGGAGAATTGTGTTAATTCTTTGTAAGTTCGGTAGAATTTGGCAGTGAAGTCATTTAGTCCTGGAATTTATTTTGTTGGAAGACTTTTTATTACTGATTCAATCTCATTATTCATTGTTGGTCTGTTTAGGTTTTCCACTTTTTTATTCAATCTTGATAGGTTGTATGTTTCTAGGAATGTATCCATTTCCTCTAGGTTTTCCAGTTTGCTAGTGTATAGTTGTTTATAATAGTCTGATGATCTTTTGTATTTCTATGGTATCAGTTATACTGCTTTTTTTTTCATTTCTAATTATATTTGGGTTGTCTTTTTTCTTGGTTAGTCTAGTTAGTAGTTAGTTCAATTTTGTTTATCTTTTCAAAACACTAACTTCTTGTTTGGTTGATCCTTTGTATTGTCTTTTAAAGTCTATTTTATTTAGTTTTGCCCTAATCTTTCTTTCTTTATTTTTAAAATATTAACTTTTATTCCCTACTACACATAGTATTTTTTTAATTATTGTTATACTTTAAGTTCTGGGGTACATGTGCAGAATGTGCAGTTTTGTTACATAGGTATACACATGCTATGGTGGTTTGCTGCACCCATCAACCCGTCACCTACATTAAGTATTTCTCCTAATGCTATCCCTCCCCCAGCCCCTCAACCCCCCGACAGGCCCCCATGTGTGGTGCTCCCTTCCTGGTGTCCATGTGTTCGCCTTGTTCAACTCCCACTTATGAGTGAGAACATGCAGTGTTTGGTCTTCTGTTCTTGTGATAGTTTGCTGATAATGATGGTTTCCAGCTTCATCCATGTCCCTGCAAAGGACACGAACTCATCCTTTTTTTATGCCCTAATCTTTATTACTTTTTTTTCTTCTGTTTATTTGGGGCTTGATTTTGTTCTTTTCTAGTTTTTTGAGATACATTTTTAGGTTGTTTATTGGAAATTTTTCTAGTGTTTTGATGTAGGAATTTATTGCTATAAATTTCCTTCTTTGCACTGCTTTGGTTGTATCCCATTGGTTTTGGTATGTTGTGTTTCAATTTTCATTTGTTTCAAGAAATTTTTTGATTTTCTTTTTAATTTCTTCCTTGACCCAATGGTCATTCAGTAGTATTTTTTTTTAATTCCATGTATTTGTATAGTTTCCAAAGTTACTCTTGTAATTGATTTGTGTTTTTTTTTTTCTATTGTGGTCTGAGGAGATAGTTGGTATGATTTTTATTTAAATTTGTTGAGACTTTTTTATGTGGTCTATTCTGGGAACTGTTCCATGTGCTGATACAAAGAATGTATATTCTATAGCAGTTGGATGAAATGTTCTCTAAATGTCTATTAGGTCCATTTTTGTGTAAAGTGTAGTTTAAATCCAATGTTTATTTGTTAATTTTTTTCCCAATGCTGAGAGTGGGGTGTTGAGGTCACCAACCATTATTGTATTGGAATCTGTCTCTTCCTTTAGATCTAATAATATTATACATCTAGTTGTTTCTATGTTTGGTGTATATGTTTAGAATTGTTACATCTTCCTGGATTGATTCCTTTATCATTATGTAATGACCCTCTTTGTCTCTTTTTACTGTTTTAATTTAAAGTCCATTTTATCTGACATGTGTATAGGTACTTGTGTTCATTCTTGGTTTTCATTTGCATGGAATATCTTTTTCTGTCTTTTTACTTTCAGTCTACATGTGTCTTCACAGATGAGATGAGTTTCTTGTGGGTAACAATATAGTTGGATCACGTTTTTAAATCCATTCAGCCAGGCTGTATCTTTTAAGTGGAAAGTTTAATCTGTTTACATTCTTGGTTGTTATTGATATGTGAGGGATTATTCCTGTCATTTTGTTAATTGATTTTTGGTTGTTTCATGTATCCTTTTTCCTTTCTTTCTTATTGTTTATCATTGTGGTTTTGTGGTTTTCTTTAGTGGTAACATATGAGTTCTTTCTCTTCCTCATTTGTGTGTTTGCTCTACCAGTGGGTTTTACACTTTTGTATGTTTTCATGATGGTAGAAATTATCCTGTCACTTCCAAGTGTAGGACTCCCTGAAGCATTTCTTGTAGGTATGGTCTAGTGGTAATTCCCTCAGCTTTTGCTTGTTTGGGAAATACATTATTTATTCTACATTTATGAAGGATAACTTTGCTGGGTATAGTATCTTTACTGGCAGTGTTTTTGTTTGTTTGTTTGTTTTTTTCCTCCTTCAGCACTTTGAATGAATGTGTCATCCCATCCCATTCTCTCCTGGCCTGTACAATTTCTCCTGACAAATCTGTTAGTCTGATGAGGGTTCCCTTATAAGTGACTTGATGCTTTTTGTTTTTCTTGTGGTTTTTATAATTCTCTGTCCTTGACTTTTGATAGTTTGATTATTATGTGCCATGGAGAAGACCTTTTTGGGTTGTATCTGTTTGGGGGTCCCTGAGCCTCCTATATCTGGATGTCTAATTCTCTTGCTAGACTTGGGAAATTTTCAGCTGTTATTTTGTTAAATAGGTCTTCTATCCCTTTCATTTTTCTCTTTGCCTTCTGGAACATGTAAAATTCAAATATTTGATCAGTATATTGTGTCCAATATGTCACATAGGCTTTGTTCATTCTTTTTTTATCCTTTTGTTTCTCTTTTGGTCTGCCTGGGTTATGTCAAAAGACCTGTCTTCAAATTCTGAAATTGTTCTCCTTGATCTTGTCTGTTGTCTGTTGTTGAAGCTTTTTGAATGTATTTTGTATTTCTTTCAGTGAATTCTTTAGTACCAAGATTTCTGTTTGGTTCTTTTTAATGATATCTGTCTCTGCTAAATTTCTTATTTATATCCTGAATTGCTTTTCTGATTTCTTTTTATTGTTTAATCTGAATTCTCTTATAATTCACTGTTTTTTTAAATATTATTATTTTGAATTCTTTGTCCTGGATTTCATAAGTTTCTTTTTCATTCAAGTCTATTGCTGAAGAATTATTGTGCTCTTTTGAAGGTGTCATATTTCCTTGCTTTTTTGTGTTTCTTTTGTTCGCATGTTGATAATTTGCACATCTGATATAAAATTTTCTTATTCCAGTTTTGGGAATTTACTTTCATAGGGGAGGATGTTTTCCTGAAGATGTATCTATGGTGTTGGTTGTGTAGGTCACTTTGGTTTTGATTCTGAGTATGTGAAGTAGTGTAGTCTCCATATAATTTCTTTGGCTGTAAATGCATTAGTAGTGTCTGTAATTTTTTTTTTTTTTTTTGAGACCAAGTTTCACTCTTGTTGCCCAGGCTGGAGTGAAATGGCACAATCTTGGCTCACCACAACCTCTGCCTCCTGGGTTCAAGCCATTCTTCTGCCTCAGCCTCCCAAGTAGTTGGGATTACAGGCATGTGCCACCATGCCCGGCTAATTTTGTATTTTTAGTAGAGTTGGGGTTTCTCCATGTTGATCAGGCTGGTCTTGAACTTCCGACCTCAGGTGATCTGCCCACCTCGGCCTCCCAAAGTGCTGGGATTACAGGCATGAGCCACCACGCCCGGACTATGTGTCTGTAATTCTTTAAGTGGCTTTGGGTGTGGTTGGTTGTGGAGGCTGTGGCAAAGGTTTGCTGGGGCCGGGGATGTCAGATGGGTCAGTCCTGAGCCTCAGTAGTGGCAGTTGCAGGCTGAGCATGCCTGTTCTTGGTGTATGCTGGTACCAGTGTAAGAGGTCCAGGCAGGCTGATTCTTGAGCCTCCAGGCTTGCCTGAGTGGGCCAGGCATGTGGGTAGGTCCTTAGGTCCCTCTGAGTGTCAGGTGTGGTGTGGGAGATAGCAGTATTAGTGATGGGGCAACCCTGTGGGATCCAAGTGGTCCATACTGTGTTGACAGTGGCTGCAACAGGCTGGGAGGGCCAGTCGCCAGGCCTGCAGGTGGCACATACATCTGTGTGCCAACTCAGGTGATAGTGGCAGTTTGGGTGAGCCCATCCTGAGATCCCCAGGAAGTGTGCTCAGGTGCCAGTGGTGGTGGTTGGGGCAGGGTGATCCCAAGGCCCCTGGATGGCATGCTTGAGCACTGGAGGTAGACAGTGGAGCTGGGCCAGGTGGACATGTCCTCAGGCTCCCAAGTGTTGTGTGCTGGTGCTAGCTGTGGTAGGCAGGGGCGGGGTGATCCTCAGTTCTGCGGTGGAATGCTTGGTGGGGGTGGCAATGGCTGTGCTGTGGTCCTACTGCTGGGGAGGGCGGGGTTGCTTTCAGTGGCAGCAACCATAGACAGGTGGTTGGAGAGCACATGCTTCAGCCCAGGTGGCAGCTATAAGCAGAGTAGCCTTTCCTCAGGGCACTTTTAAGTGTGTTATAGCCCTGCTATTGTGGGCAGCAGAGTTGCTGCCAATGGCAGTCAGCTGTGGTGGTAGATGTAAGCAGAGGGTGTCAGTGTAGCTTCAGATATGTGGAGAAAGGAGGGTCTTGGGCCCCTTGGGTAGATGCAGTTTGGTGGGGGCTGGGTTCTCAAAGTGGTGCTTTGCTGTAGCTGCTTAGGACTAGAGGGTGAGGGGGAAGGTGGGAATTGGCATGAGCTCCGTCTCTGAAGTAATGCTGTTGCATGGTCTCCAGGCAGCTCCCTACATCAGTTTCAGGGCCCTTTTGGGTTGAGGGGCTCTCCTGTGGCTAGGATTGGAGTCTGTGGTGGGATTGTGGACTACTGGAGGTCACTTCCCCTTTCCCTACATCGAAGAGCTGTTCCAGGCTTCTCGCCAGTCCCAGAACAGCAGGCTGTCTTGCTTCCCTCTTCTTCCTTGCCTTAGGTGTTTCCTGTCACTTCTCTGTTGAATTCTAGTACTGTTTTTTAGGTGGTCTGTTTGAAGTGTGATTATCTACTTGCTATTTCTGTTTTTTGTGGAGGAGGTGAGTACCAGATGCCTCTAGTCAGCCGTCTTGGCTTCTGCAAGTTTTTAATATTCACAAGAATAATGTACTGCATGCATCCTTGTGCAAATTGCTTCAGTCATTAGTATATTTAAAGCTATACTTTGTTTATTTTAACTGCTTTATATCTTTCTGGTAATATTGTGATTTATTCCTTCACCAGTTGATAAATATTTGTGTTGCTTTTGATATTTTAAAAGAGTGGCAATTGGAATTCATGTGTCTCTCATTAGGCACATGTGTGATTTTTTTTTTAAACTAGGGTTAGAATCTTTTGATCTAGTGTATGAACGTGTTCATAGTTAATAGTTTTTGCCAAACTCTTTTTCAAAGCTATTGTACTAAATTTTACTTTCACCAGCACTGTAGGACTGACCTCACTGACTCTTGACATTTTCCAACTTGGTAATTTTTGCCAACCTGATGGAAATAAATTGGATCTCACTGCAGTTTGTAATTAATTCTCTGATTCCCTGTAAATGTAATTTTCTTTTCTTGTGATTATTGGCTTTTAAGGTTTTCTCTTCTGTGAATTGCCTATCCACATCGGTGCCCCTTTTTCTGTTGGATTGTTTGGCTTTTCCCTTTTTGACTTGTAAGAAGTCTTTACATTTCACTGTAGAGAAAGTCTTTCTTATGTGTGTTTCTAAAGTTTCTACTAATTTAGTTTTTCTTTTCACTCATTAGATTTTGCAGCACAGAAGTCTTAAAATTTTGATTAGTCAAGTTTTATCGATGCTTTTTGGTCATATTTAGAAATATTCCCCTCTTCAGAGCTTATAAATATATTTTTTCATTTTCTTCTTAAAATTATATTTTATTATATGTGTATTTTCATATTGCCTGAAATGGATTTCTGTGTTTAAAATAAATATTCAGTTTTTAAGTATTATTACATGAATGAACAGATACGTCATTTTCTCAATTGATGGGTAAAATCATATCTCTCATATCAAGTTATAATATGTGTGTTTCAGGCTCTTTATTCTGTTCCATTGGGCTATCCATGTATTTCTATGCCAATATCACAATGTCCTAACTACCATCACTTTAAAATGTAGTATTCAATAACGCATCTAGTTATTAGTTTCCTAGTTGTCTGGGGTATTGTTGTTCTTTTGTGCTTTCATATCAATGTTCAGGGAGTCTGTCAAGTTCCATGAGAAACGCTTTTGGGATTTTAGTTTTATCATGTTAAATTTATATATTGATACTGGGAAAATTGACATCTTTACATCTCTATTCACAAAATATTTTATTTCTTCATTTATTTAGGTTTGCTTGTATGCTTTTGTAAAGTCAGACTTATTCCTAGATACATTAGAGCTCTTGTTACTGTAAATGTGTTCTTTCTTGAAATAATAACTAGAATTTTTTTTTCTGGTATTTTTATAGGAGCAGTTGATTCATATGGCTTGATGATTAATTCAGAAAATTTGTTAAACTCTCTTAATACAGTTTGTTTATAGGTGTCTTGCATTTTCTGTGTAACTGATTATATTATGTATGGTTAAAAATAAGGTTTTTTAAAAATTTCCAGTTTTTTTTTTTTTTTTTTTAGACAGAGTCTTACTGTGTCACCCAGGCTGGAATGCAGTGATGCTATCTCCGCTCACTGCAACCTCTGCCTCCCAGGTTCAAGCAATTCTCATGCCTCAGCCTCCCAAATAGCTGGGATTACAGGCATGTACCACTATGCCGAGCTAAATTTCATATTTTTATTATAGTAGAGATGGGATTTTGCCATGCTGTCCAGACTGGTCTCAAATTCCTGGCCTCAAGTGAGCCACCTGCCTCAGCCCTTCACAGTGCTGGGATTACAGGCATCAACCACCACGCCTGTCCTTGTTTCTGTTTGAAAGTGAATGCTTAAATATGACATGAATGTCATATTTAAATATGATATGAATGTTTTGAAAGTGAATGCTTAAATATGACAATTAGTGTACATGTTTGATAGCTACTTTTCAATAAGTTAGGGAAATTAATTATCTTCTAATTATAGATTGTCAGAATATCATGAAAGTGTATTAAAAATTACCAAGCACATTTTCCATGTCTTTTGAGATGATCATTGGCTTTTTTTCTCTCTTTCAATTTGTTAGAGTGGTTAATTATGTAACCAAAATTTTAAAATGTTAAATCATCTTTGCATTCTGGAGTAAACCCTATTTAGTCGTAAGAAATTGATATACGTACAACCCATTTAGTCATATATACACACACCCTATCTTCTGTGTGTTTGTGTGTATCTTGAAGATACATATTTGATTTACTTGCATTTTATTTAGAAACTCTCATTTATGGTCTTAAATTAGATTAACTCATAATTCATGTTGTTCTTACTCTCCTTGTTTGTTCTTGTAAGATGATTCTACTGGCTTCTTATGGGGTAACCAAATAAACTGGGAAAATAAGTAATAGCAAGTAATTTTAGGTAGGCTTCAGAACAAATGGAAGTAGAATGTTGAGCCACAGTAACATGTAAGATGGGAGTGGAGGCACTGGAGAGAAAACATATCAAGGGAAGAGGATTACCTTCAGACTTCTAGTCAAGTGTGCGTGTTAAAATATTAAGACTAAGCATTAAAGAATAGAAACAATGTATAACTCTTGAACCAATAGAAGTGGAAAAGGGAGAATGCAGTCAGTTCCGTTTTGTCTTTAATCATTTATTATCTGACATTCTTGGGTCTAATCCTGCTGTGGACTGTTCTGGGGATTCTCACATGTGGCATCCTCCTGTGTTTTTTTCCTTTTGGAAGATGAGTTTATATTCAGTGGGGCTGGTTTGAGAGAATCCCATGTGGCTGGCTGTGTTGAGGTCTCGTCCTGCAGAGAAGTTTGGTGTTCGCTAGTGTTAGGTGGTGAGTGAGAGGAGCATGGGGATATCACCAACTCAGGACCTTGGTTTGTGTTAATTTCTTCTCCTGAGGGTTCTCAGACTTGACAGGTAGTCTAAGTTCAAATCCCAGCCTTGTGTGATTTATGGGACTAGAGTCATGATTTCTTAAGGGACTCTTTATTTATTTTCCAATCTGGATCCTGAGCTTGACAAAACTTCCTTGTTCTTCCCAGTGCAAGTAGGGATATCTTTTTTTTTTTTTTTTTTTTTTTTTTTCCTGATCTACACACTTAACGATACGAAGATCTTAGAGACTGCTAGCTTGGTGGCTGGGTCTCAATTCCAACTCACTGCCTCAGTCAAGCCCAAGGGCTCATCTTCTGTTTCCCAATAGTGTTAAAGCCCTGTCCTCATGATCTCTGACGGTCTGCTGCCTGGACAGCCTTTCACCTTGGCTTAAGTTCCCTCTTAGCTTAGCAGTGCATCTAAGGACTATTTATTATACTTTATCCAGCACATCTTAGTGTTTTTAGTGAATTTTTCCATTCCTTCCTCTTAGGACTGACACAGAATTCTCTTTGGAAATTTGACAAGTATGATGATGTGTACCTTTTCTCAGCATGGTAGACAATGGACTATAATAGATAGAAAGTACTTTTATTAACTTACAATTTATGTGTTGCACAGTTTCTTTTTGCATATGTGTATATCACATTGATATACATTATTATTTTATAAGAAGTAGCATTTTATGTACTTTTTCAGATAAACCTCCTAAAATTTACTAGTTGCATATTCTTCAGCGATTTTAAGTATTCTAGTTTAAAATCATTTTTAGTGGATATCAGTATTGTTTTGTGGCCCATTTTCTAGTTATTGTGACAAAACATCTCACTTTTTAAAATGTCCAATTTGAAGCTCTAACAAGGGTGAGGACTTTTTTCTTGTTAATAGAGACTTAATGGAATTTAATTAAATTCTATGCTGTCTCTTTTCTCATCTTTTTTGGAGAAAGAAAATAGGCCTGATTATTTTGAATTTAAGAATAAGAATGTAAAAAGTCTTAGAGGTCATCCTTACCTTAATTTACAAATGAGACAATTGAGATTCAGAACAGTTTTGGAACTTATTGAAAAACAAATTAGCTAGTTGAAAATGAGAATCAGAAAGAGATCTGCTTAACCAAAGCTACAAATCAGGCCCCCGCCCCGGCTCACTCTATTGTATTTTAACAGAAGTGGAGGAAGTAAGTTGGTTTGATTTATATCTTATTACTAGTTCTTTATCAGCATAGATTACAGTCTCCCTTAGAGTATCTCAGTAGAGTACATATTTACATTCATATCTAAATACTAAATCACATTGGTGTCATTACTAGTATGTGAGTTTATGCCAACTGTTCCTTCTTCCTCTTGGATAATGAGTATGTAATTGTCTTTCAAGAGATGGAAGAACACATCAGATGTACTGTGAGTGGCTCCATGCCAGGCACTTGGGTGCATCAGTCGTACTCCTAGAAGGCATAATGCAGTGCCATGCCCAACCTGGTATCCTATAAACGTTCAAGAATGTGTGCATGGATGAATGAATTGCATGGTGAAGGTAAACACCATATGTAACTCTTTAGCGTTTAGGCTTGACAGATTTGTTATAACTTATTTTGAGATCACACAATAAGGTGAGGTAAATTTCTGAGATTTGTAACATCTACTCTATAGAGCAGCCAGTGAGATCACTTCCCTCGAACCCTATCATCCTAAGACAAAATAATTGATGGGTGAGAAAAGGGCATGAATATGAACTTCTCTTTTCAGTTTTGAGGACAACTGAATTTGGGAATAATGCTATCTTATTTATGTTTTTGTTTCTTGGGCAGGGTGAAATTCTATAACTTCGTATTACAGAGAAGTTTCTAATTATGGTGATTTGGATTTTATAATGAACTTTTTGGAAAAGTACTTATTGGACTTGGTATGAGTGTATTTTTGTTCTTCCCAAAATTTCTTGCAATAAATATGAGCTACTTTCTAAAGATGAAAAAATCATCTATAATCTCACCTACATAAATTTTACAAAATTGTCATTCTGTGTATTGCTTATGCTTTCCTCCTATTTTGCACTCTGTTTTTCTCCAGTAATACAAAAAGTTGCCATTCTGCTTTAGTGTATTAATTATTCAGTTCAGTGGTTTTTGAATCAGCATATTTAAATTTATTTTTGAAAACTTGTCACATTTAAATCATCTCATTTTTACTTGAGTAATAAGAGAAAATTAATATGTTTACATTCTGCTTCCCCATTTCAAGTTTTTATCTACACAGTAAGTAATTTTAATCCCAGATTATTATTAAATTGCTATTTTATTAATAGGTATAGCTTCTTTCAATAATTATTTTTGATATTTGCTTTAAGTTTTATAACCCTATGAAGAACAATTATTTAGAATCATGTTCTGTGGGTTTTAATGCTTGCTGCCAGGGTCTTGTATTTATTGTGTGTGTGTCTGTGTGTGTGTGTGTGTGTGTGTATTTGTTTTTTTCTTTTCTCAAGAGTTAAATAGTATATACACTTTCTCTACGAAGGAAGTGTAGATGAAATGTAGATGGCATTCTTTCTGAATACTCACATTTCTGTGACTGTTCTTTATTGTCCTAGTATGAAAACATCAATGTAATTGGCTATGTATCTCAAAAAATTTCTCTGTATAATGGGTCTGTTCTGATTCTCTCTGTCTTTAGATATTTGACTTGTTACTTTTTTTCTCTAAACTCTTACAATTTTTCTTTACCATTGAGATCCCAAAATCTCATCAAGATACACCTACATTTTAGTTGCTTTTAATTAACTTTGTTTTGTAATCTACATAAATTTAAATCACTAATCTGAGACCTTTCTTTTTAGGCAATTACTTGTCTTCTGTTTGGAGCTGTGTTTTTCAGGTTCCTTCTAATCTTTCTTGGACCCCTGGTGCATCTTGAATTTTTTTCCTATATGTGCCTTCTTTTCTTTTGTTCTTGTCATCTCTGACTCTTTTCTGAGTGTTGGGTGAATTTCCTAAGTCTTCTACCTGCCATTTCGGTTTTCTGGAATTTTTATACTTCCTTTCATTACCTGCATTGCCATTTTTAATTCAGAAATTGTTTTTCAGTTTGTTCTGATAGGCACAATAATGGCTTCCAAAGATATCCATTACTTAATCCTCAGAGCCTGTGGCTACTACCTTGCATAGAGAAAGGGACTTTTCAGATGTGTTTCAGTTAAAGATGTTGAGATGGGGAGGTTCTCCTAGATTTTCGGATGGGCTCAGTGTAATCACAGGGGTCATCAAATGTGGAAGAGTGAGAAAGAAGATTGAGTGTCAGTCATGTGAGAAAGACCTGACTAGTCATTACTAGCTTTTGAAGATGACAGGTAGCCATGAGCCAAGAGATGTGGGCAGCCTCTAGAAGTTGGAAAAGACAAGGAAACGGATTCTCCCCTAGAGCTTCTGGAAAGAAACAAGAGCTTTGCCTTCTCGGTGATTTTAGTCCTGTGAGACCTATTTTGGACTTCTGACCTCTAGGACTGTAAGAGAATAAATTTGTATATTTATGCTGCTAAATTTATAGCAATTTGTTAAAGTAGCAATAAAAAACTATTTTTGTGATGTTTTTACTGATTTCTTTTGTCTTCATAATGGCTTGTTCTATTTTCAATGTTACTATCTTAACAAAACACATTGAGGACACAAATCAGAGATGTCCCATCATTTAATCTTTTTCTCTTTCTATCTCTTCTTTTTTTCCCCTCCCATACATCTGCTTCAGTGGGAGGTGATTTCTTCTTTGGCAAGAGATAAGTGGCCACCTCCTTTGATTACATTTTTCCCCATTATGTTCCATAATTATTTTTCTGTCATTATAGCCCTGACTATCTTATTGGCCTATAGTCCAATTGCAGTTAAATTGGATTCTCTCTGAACCATGTAGGTTTTCTGCCTAAGTCTGTCGGCTCCTGAAGAAGTAGGAAAGCCCATTCACACTGCCCTTCTCACTGCCATTGGAGGTGCTTTCAGGGTCTCCACTGCTTATTCTTTTGACCTGTTGCTTTCTGCAGACAATAAGAGAGGAGGTTTAATTCCTCTATCAATTCAGTCCTATTGTCATAAAACTAACTGAAATTCCTCTCACTTCTTCTCAGACATATTATACACTCCCAATTTTAAATTCCTGGTGTATTTTCTACTCTTTCAATATTTAGCTGCTAATTTTCATGAAATATAGGGTTCTTTTCCAGAATCCTCTCAGTACAGGATTTTAAATCTGAACTAGACCTTATGTATAAGTTAGTCCAATTTCCTCATTTCACAGATGATAAAATTGAGTTTCAAAAATCATTTAAGTTTTATCATTAAATATGTATGGTTTTTATGGTATTACAGTCAATTGTTGAGAGAAAAGAAATGGCATAGGACAGGGCACTTTTCTCTACCTTTAGAGAAAATCTGTCAGTTTTACTCATCTTTTTACATTGTGGCTTAAAGAGATAATTTATACTTTTTAATTTTGCCATCCTTAACTTTATCGTTTTTCTCTGTGGGAAGGGCTGAGAAGCTGCATATATCTCTGCTTACCTTTGTTGCTACTTGGTGTTCAGAAGTTGGAATGCTGTGAAATAATATACGCTTGATATTTGGTTTAAACATTTCTTGATTCAGAGAAGGTAGATGGTTATAGAGACTAATGAAAAGAACAGACTTTTATATTTGTCTTGACAAAGTTTTAAATATCCTTTGCAGAAAGAAAATTTGTAAAGTTTAAACATTTTTGGAAATATCTTTAATTTATTAAGGAAATCAATATGTATTTAGCATGTAGTCCATAGAACAGTTGGATACTATACAACAATGAATAAGCAAGCTAGAATCTCTGCATTTATAGGGTTTCATAGCCTAGTGTAGAGGGGATCAACAGATAATTAAGCAATTATGATACAGTGATTCCCTGGACCAGCAGCCTTGGCATTACTTGGGACCCTACCTCAGATCTACTGAACCAGAAGTTCTTGCGGGGTATGTCAGCAATCAGTGTTTTACAAACTCTCAGGTAATTCTGATACAAGAAACCACTGTTTTCACTGTTGAGAACCAGAGTTGAGAGAGAGAGCACAGCACATTAAATAGAGCTGAAGCTGAGAGTTTGGAGTCATTAATATCTTGAGTTGAGGCTGGAGAGGCAGGTAAGTAAGGTCTGATAAGATGATTGAAGAGTTTAGACTTTTATCTAACGTGCACTCATAAGCCGTTAAAACATGTCCAGTGGGGAAACAGCTTGATCAACTTTGTCTTTTTTTTTTTTTTTTTTGAGATGGAGTCGGGGTCTTGCTTTGTTACTCAGGCTGGAGTGCAGTGGCATGATCTTGGCTCCCTGCAACCTCCACCTCCTGGGTTCAAGCGATTCTCCTGCTTCAGCCTCCTGAGTAGCTGGGATTACAGGTGCCCACCACCATGTCTGACTAATTTCTGTATTTTTAGTAGAGAGGGGGTTTCACCATGTTGGCCAGGCTGGTCTCGAACTTCTGACCTCAAGTGATCCACCCACTTTGGCCTCCCAAAGTGCTGGGATTACAGATGTGAGCCACTGTGCCCTGGACTGTGATCTCTTTAAGAAGCAGACAAGTAAAGAGATAAATAATTATACAATGTATTAAGTATAATATTTGAAGCATAATCTAAAAGCTATTAAAGTCTAGTTAAGGAAAGAGACTTTAGATGCCTGGGTAAGTCAGAAGACTAACCACTTAAGTATTTCACGTTGTTCTTGGAAGTTTTAGTGTACAACCTATGGATATTCAGTAGAATATTTGATAAAAAATAGTGGTTAAAAGTGTCATATGTTTTGGGTAATTTATTAGATTCAAAGCAAAATAAAAATGAAAAAGTAGAATGTGAACTGTCTTCAAGATATATTTTTTAATTTTAGGGGTCCCAGGTAAGCTTAGAGCTTCAAGAAGAATGACTTACTCTATGTGATGTGTACTTTTCTAATTTCTAGTTTGTTACTTATTTTCTAATTTTGTTTAAATATATTATTATTATATATAATTACATATTATAGTAATTATATATAATTATATATTATATATTATGATATATACATAAATATATATTATTCTGTTTTAAACTGTCTCAATCCTTTTTAAAGTGATTATTATGAATAATTATTGTAAATAATAAGCAAATATATTCTTATCAATGATGTTGAAGAATAAGTAAACATGTTATAAAGCATTTTCACTCCACACTTTAAAAAATATGCTGCATCTAATCTAAGTATATTTTACTTGTAGAACATTGTCAAAGGGTCACCTACTCTTTGGAGGTTACGTTGGGTCCTCCAAAAAAGAAAAAAAAATTCTCAAATGTCATAGATTGGTTGACGAGTCCTATTCTGAGCTTAAGGAGTTGTGGGGGTAGGCAGTGCTGACCACAGGAATGTTGAGCAGCAAATGCTGGCTTTGCTGCACAGTGACTTGTTTGAAATGTTTGGAATGATGGTCCTTGTGGGAACCTGCATTACAAAATGTCTGTCCCACATGGAACATACTGTGTGAGAATAGAAATGCAGAATAATAGGGCAATGATACCCTATCTAGAAACCAACTGTGTTTACAGATTCCCTAAATAACAGGTCAAATAGATTTTACTATGGTAAATATTCCAATTGCAATGTTCTGCAAAATTTTTGTCTGTCTCATGTATTTTAAGCAAGATTTCTTGGCCATGTGGCTTTTGTAGTAGACTTCAATGACATAAAACCACTAAGCAGAGACCTTGTCATTTATTTAACTCCAACTGCCTTTAATCTTAAGGACAGTAATATTGTGAGAAACCTTGGAGTTTCAACATAATCACAAGATGGTATGCAGGATCAAATGTTCAAATTATTTGCTTTTGTTTTTCTGTTGCATGTACTATAAAAGTCTTGTGTTATCTATATAAGCTTTAAATTTGGACCTGTGGCTTCTTTTTCATCATCTTTTCTCCTTTTTCTTTTAGTTCACAGCCATGAATGAACCACAGTGCTTCTACAACGAGTCCATTGCCTTCTTTTATAACCGAAGTGGAAAGCATCTTGCCACAGAATGGAACACAGTCAGCAAGCTGGTGATGGGACTTGGAATCACTGTTTGTATCTTCATCATGTTGGCCAACCTATTGGTCATGGTGGCAATCTATGTCAACCGCCGCTTCCATTTTCCTATTTATTACCTAATGGCTAATCTGGCTGCTGCAGACTTCTTTGCTGGGTTGGCCTACTTCTATCTCATGTTCAACACAGGACCCAATACTCGGAGACTGACTGTTAGCACATGGCTCCTTCGTCAGGGCCTCATTGACACCAGCCTGACGGCATCTGTGGCCAACTTACTGGCTATTGCAATCGAGAGGCACATTACGGTTTTCCGCATGCAGCTCCACACACGGATGAGCAACCGGCGGGTAGTGGTGGTCATTGTGGTCATCTGGACTATGGCCATCGTTATGGGGGCTATACCCAGTGTGGGCTGGAACTGTATCTGTGATATTGAAAATTGTTCCAACATGGCACCCCTCTACAGTGACTCTTACTTAGTCTTCTGGGCCATTTTCAACTTGGTGACCTTTGTGGTAATGGTGGTTCTCTATGCTCACATCTTTGGCTATGTTCGCCAGAGGACTATGAGAATGTCTCGGCATAGTTCTGGACCCCGGCGGAATCGGGATACCATGATGAGTCTTCTGAAGACTGTGGTCATTGTGCTTGGTAAGTTCTGTCTTGACTGTAACTTACTTTATAGATTCTCAGTGACTTAACATAAACCACATTATTTTATGACAGAGGTAACCAACAGTATGAATATTCACCAGGTAATTCACCAGGAATTACAAGGGGATGAGGCACCTTTATATTAAATGTCAGCTTATGAGTCTTCCTAAAATTATAGAATTAGCGTTAGGGAAACATGGGTCCCAGTGGTGCAGTATAAATGATGATGATGTAAAAGATGTCATTGAAGAGTTTGGCTATCTAATATTGAAAATACCAGAATTACCAGTCAAACTCATTTCATTTTTCTTACAGCCTAAATTGTGAAACTTTTGCATTGTGGTTTCTGTATTACATATTTTCAGACAGAAAGTGCTTTTGTAGAATATGAATATGCTTCCATATATAGTTATTTTTGTTAGTCTATTCTGTAATTGTTACTACATTATAGGTAGTATATCAAGGTTTTATATAGATTTACTGAACAAAACAGATTGGAATTAATGATATTCTCTGACAGTCATCTTCATGAAAACTTCCTTCTTTTCTATTAATTTTCTATTTGTAGTAATGGAGGTTAATTCATATTTCAAGGTGAAGAGCAAGATTTGTAGACTCAAATACCTTCTGCTTTTAAATAAGCATTGTTTTTCTTGGATGAAAAATTCATAGTAGTGATCAAGAAGAATATATTCACTTATGTGTGTAGAAGGTAGTTAAAGAGCACCTACTATGTTCTACGCTCTGTCCTGGCTCCTGGAGATAAACCCATGAAAAGGAGAGATACAGACATTTCCTTTGGAGCTTAGAGTAGAGTGAGAGTTTTTTAAAATAATTACCCCATGGAATTATACATTCTCCATAGACTATATTCAGGTTAACGTTTGATCACATTAAAAAATCTTTTTTGAAAACCTTTTATCATTTCATCTTTCCCTGTGGAAATTGAAAAAAAACATTTTATCACCTCCTCTTTCCCCACAGAAATTCAGTGGAAAGTTCCTATAATTCTCTGTGCTCCAATTTGTATAGCATTTTTGGGTAAATGTAACATGGGATTATGTGGCTTCTCTGAAACTCTGGGAATTACCTTAATTTTAGCCACTGGAAGGAGACAGGGTCCTGCTGATCATTATATAAAGTAGTATTCAGATTGATGCATAGGTCTCATCTGTTTTGGTTAGGATGAATGCATCATGGACATCATTTTCAGCTATACTCATTGTTGACCCTCTTGTAGACCTGTGAGAATAGCAACTAAGCCTTGGGATCATTGACACACCTAAAACCCTGCCTAACTAACTGAAACACTGAGGACCCCATCACCTCAGATATGAGATTGTCTTATTGCATCCAATGAAGATTAGTAGAACTACAAAAATGGTTTCTCTGTATGTTTATTAACAGGACCTTAAGCACACCTGTGCCACAAGGCCACATTTTCCATGATGTGGATAAAACACATCTTTGTTTACCATGGATGCTATTTTTGTATGAAATAAAACATGAGACGTTAAATAACATGAGACTTTTTTTCTGTATTGACTCAAATATTTATTTGCTGATGACCTAAATGTTGGTTGACATTTTTTATATGCATGAACTTTTTCTATTACAACAAGTGCTACTCATAGTTTGCAGAATTGCCAGCAGCAAATGACTACTGAACTTGGACTATTAACCTGCCAAGTTCTTGTTTTAATTTTGACCTTTGTATAATATCTTGTGTATTCCAGTGTGCAATGTACTGAATGATTCACATACTTTTATGCCTCATTGGGTTGTTTTTTAGGTTGAAATAATCATTTTGAGGCTATAGGAGCTAGTGTTTCAGTGTACATTTGCCCTAAATGCCACTTTCCCATGCCCAACTACTACCACTGCACAACCACTAACTTTAAAATAACAGAAATAATATTTAAACTAGTATACTCCACAAAGATCGAATGCAGTTGACATCTCTGGAATAAAGAGCATGATTTTTAAAGCTGTGAGAAGGAAGAACTTTCAGAACATGGAAAACCCCGTCACGGTGATAGTTGAAGGTATTTGGTGAAGAAAGATGGGAATAAGATTATAATATAGGAAACAGAAATTAAATGGACTGTAGCCTTTTTGAGAAAAGTAGCGAGAATAAGAGAATGGGCAGGATGTGGGCAGGGAGTGGTTGGAAAGTTTAGAATGGGGAAGTCACAATCCTAACAGATGTTTTTCAAGGCGTGGTGCCTAATGCCATTCCTACAGTATGCTCTCCTATTTGAACTGTAAGTGTCCATCCTTAGATAGGCATGGTTACATGGGAGACATGGGTTGGTCTTGTCATAATGTAGGCAAACCCCAAAATTGGGGTTCAGCCTGGGGGAGTTCTTGGCTCTGCCCAGGAAAGAATTCAAGAGTGAACCAACAGTGAAAGAAAGCAAGTTTGTTAGGGTAACAGTGTACAGCAAAATGACCACTCCAAAGGCAGAGCAGGGCTATCTCATAGGCAGGGTAGCACAGAACAGCACTAATGGATTGCTGGCTAGTTATATTTATACCCATTCTTTTTTCTTTTTCTTTGAGACAGGGTCTTGCTCTATCACCCAGGCTGGAGTGCAGTGGCATGATCTTGGCTCATTGTAGCCTGGACCTCCTAGGCTCCAGCAGTTCTCCCACCTCAGCCTCTCAATTAGCTGAGATTACAGGTGCATACCACCACACCCAGCTACCCAGATTTTTTTTTTCTTTTTTCTTTTTTTTTTTGTAGAGATGGGGTTTTGTCATGTTGCCCAGGCTGGTCTTGAGCTTCTGGGTTCCGGTGATCTTCCTGCCTTGGCCTCCCAAAATGCTGGGATTGCAGACATAAGCCACCATGCCTGGGCACCCACTCTTAATGTTAAATATAATTAAACAGGTTATTCATGAACTTCCTGGAAAAGGGGTGGTGAGTTCCTGAAACCATGTAAGGTTAACTTCCAAGTCATTGCCATTGCATTTGTAAACCATCATGGTGCTGGTAGGAATGTCTAATGCAAATGTATTATGATTCCTGGTCCTTGCTGGTTTGGATTGGTTTCTTTGCTACATCCTGTTTTGATCAGCAGCGTTGTGAAAACAAGTCCTGCTGGTCTCCCACTTCAGTAGGAACAAGAATTCTGGTCTACTCGAAGTTCTTCTCTTTGTAAATTAGTCCATTGATAATCTGGTTATTTTACTTTAGTTTGTGTACATTTGGTTTTTAGTATTTGTCTTCACTGCCAGATTGCCAGGTTTGTGAGGGCAGGCAGGATTGTAATGATTGTTTGTTTTCTCCACGTTGCCACATTGCCTGTCATGGCTATCTGGTACAAAGTAGGTAGTCAATAAATGCTGAGGGAATGCATGTGATGACAAAACCAAGTTTCTCTGCCTTCAAAACTGAAGACCAGAGCCTTAGTGAATTCACTACAGTAAATGCCACTTTATTCAGCTATGTGGGAGCCAAACCTAGCGACACCTTTATGTTCCATGCCTTCTAAAATACAACAGCCTGGAAAACTCCTGGGTACAATGGGTGCTCAGTAAATAATATGTTTGTTTTACTTCCATTTATTCTGGGAATGATTACTCAGTTTCCATTTTCACTTCATCAAATTGATCCCTGGGTTTTAGACCTATTCAGTCTTCATGATCAAAAGAAGAATTTGTTGGTCAGCAACTGACTTGTTATGAGTCAAGTTATATTAAAATAAAGTCATCTTTGAGATTAATAATGGGCAATACCAATGGCTGGTTTTTAAGCATGATCTTGTATTAAGCTGCTTTTGAGTGAGTACTGGATCTTAATAATTATTTTTAGTTGTGAAATACTTATCTGGCATAAATCATGTGCTACCTTAGAAATTAGTATTTGTAAATTACAACCCTATGGAGTATAGGTACTGTTATTGATTTGTTATCCTTATTTTCCAGATGATAAAAACTGAGGTAAGGAGAGGTTAGGTAACTCTCCCACAGCCACACAGCTAGGAAGTATAGGAACGGGGATTCAAGGTCAGGAGCGGGGATTCAAGGTCAGGAGCTGGGATTCAAGGTTGGGCACTTGGGTTTCAGAACCCATGTGTTTTTCCCCTCCATGTTATTCTACTTCCCTTTAATCAAAACAACTAGCAGCACATGCTGTATTTAGTTATAACATTTGAACAGCAAGCAGTGTGTGCTATTAAATTGAAACACTGTGATCTCATTTGTTTCTGTTGAAACTGCCTAGCTGTGCTGACTGGGCTTTGTTTCTCTGGGCAGAGAAAGCTTTTAAGGGAGCAATCTTTTCTTCCTTTTGCTTCTGATGACCCTCATTTCATCCACCCTTTTCCACTGTTTCGTGTTGCAGCAGCACTAACTGATGGCTTCTGATTGAGGGAGGATTTTGTTCAAGGTATAGTTAACTTGAAGGTTCATTGCCCTAGCATAAAGTCATGTAATCCCTCCCTAGGCTTGAAGTCTCCCTACTTGACATTTTACCAAGAATTCCTTCTGAGTCGTTTCCACTATTGAGTCAGAGTGGCCGTCAAGATGTTCTTCCTTATTTGACCATGGCATGTCTTGAATTATAAGTCCTTTCCTTTTTGGCTGTATTCTTTGTGATGACACTTCTGTCCAGGATACTTAGAGAGGAGGAGATCCAGAATTTGAAAAGAGAAAATCATGGTTAAGATGTGAAGTGTTTACATCTGAGTCCTGGGGAGAGACATAAAGTAAAATGAATCCAGGTGTGGCTTACGTCTTTTGGGAAGAAGAGGGAGACACTGTTTTTCTAGTTTGTTCTGGTTGGAAACGATCACCATGGAAGCTAAATTACTCCTTATGTCTTACATTCTCTGTACTAGGGTCAGTATGCGGCCCTACTCTTCCTGTGTTGTTTATACTCTTACATCAAGGAGTTACATTTTCCTCATTTTACGTTGAGGGAACTGAATTAGGATAGGATAAGTAACTTGTCTAAGATCATTCTTTTTGTAAGTGGCAGAACTGGAAATCAGCTGTCAGATTCTTGTAGACCATGCCTTTTGGCCACAGGACACTGACTCTTCACATACCATGGTGACTGTCACCAGTGGTGACGAAAGTGGCAGGAGTCAGATAAGTTTAAGACCATTGTTTTCTTGTTCACTCTGATGAAAGATTTAATTTGGCTACTATCCTATTAGCAAATCTATATGTGCTTCTCTTTTCAGTTTACTTCAACAAGCATGTTGTTGAGTGCTAATTGTGTGCTAAGGGATAAGAGAAAAAATTCTTTACAGAGCTTACGATGTAGTAGAGGAGACTAAAAAAGAGCTGCAGAGCACTCGGGTTCATGTGCTAGTAGAGGTATGGGCAGAGAGTGATGACGAGTGGAGTGATGGGAGGGGCTCCCAGAGGAGGCAATCTTGAGCTGAGTCTTGCTGGATGTAGAGGAGCTTGCCTTACTGTAGCATTGGGTGGAGGAGAAGGTGACCAGTTCATGAGCAATGATGATCACCTTTGAGGAACTGAAAGTAGTCAGGTGTGATTAGCATCTAGTAGATGGAGTTTTGACAAGAGGGTCAAAACCTTTATAACATACTGAGAAGTTTGAGCTTCTGTCTGTGGGAGTTGGGAGATGGTGAAGGGTTCCCCAAGATTGAATGAACACCAACTCCTTATAGGCAGAGTCCTCACATAATGTATCATCCAAACTGAGATGCTTTTGGGAGTGAAAACAGGCACTAACTGTTGGGAATCTGGGATAACAGGAGTAAATCAAGACTGTTTAGGGCAACCTAGGATGAATGGTCACCCTCTTCCGAGGCTCTGCTCTCTGTTTTTTCTTTTTTTTGTTTTAGAGCCAGGGTTTCACCATGTTGCCTAGGCTGGTGTTGAACTCATGAGCTCAAGTGATCTGCCCACCTCAGCCTCCCAAAGTGTTGAGATTTCAGGTGTGAGCCACCATGCCCAGCCAATATTTTTTTCTAGGTTCTCTTTTAGCTTTTCAAATGCAGCTTTCAACACTGGACTTGTATTACTGTGTATAATTGGCTTTTTTTTTTTTTTTAAGGCTGGAGTCGGTCCAGATTTAGAATTCTTAGAACTTGAAAGGATCCCTAAAAATTATATCATCCAACTCCCACATCTTACAAATGAAGACACCGAGACCCCCAGGTTAATTGAGAACTTCAGGTCTTAGTTAGCTCATGATCCAAGCCAGGATCCAAGTTTCCTGACTTCCACTAAGGTGTTGTTTTTACTGCCCCTGCCTTGTTCAGTCCCATCCACACTTTCCATCTTCATCTTTTTTTGGGAACTTCGGCCATGTATTTATGTGGCTAGCCAGGATGAGGTGTAAACATTGTGGCTGTGAAGGTAACTGGTTCTCACAGGAAGAGTTTCCTTGAATAGGTCTTCTTATAACCAATTGGTAATCTCCCTCCCTAATTAAACCTTGAAAAAAGTTATCTGAAACTGAATCGCTTGTACATTATTAGCATCACATATAGTAGCTTTTCACATATATTAGCATCCTGTTAGCTTTCTTGACAACAGCATTATGTTACTATTTTTCATTCCACTTGGTTTTTATATTAAGTTTGTGCTCTCTCTCTCCTCTCCTCTCTCTCTCACTGTGTGTGTGTGTGTTCACTTATATTCACTGAGTCAGGGCACCTCTGGAATCTACTCTTTGACAAGAACTATCTGGATGATTCTGGGCAAGTTACTTTCCCTGTGTGTTAATTTTTTCTGTATGATAAGGTGACCAATTTGATTTCCAAGATTACTTAGGATTCTATTTATTCTGTAAATAAAATTATAAGGACAGTAACTACTGTGGATCAACCATATAGAGCTTTCTAGAGGAAAGCTTGAAAGGGGACTGGGACAAAAATAAGGGACTCTGATTCTTCTTTGTATGAACAGTGCATTCCACCTTATTTTTTATTTTTCAAGGCTAGTCAAGTAGAACAGTGGGAGTGGAGAAAGAACAAAGAAATCTGTAATTGGTTATAATCAATTAGTTGTACACGTCCCTGCACTCAGACCAGCCATTACCTTCTCTAATAATAAGCTTTTAGATGCACTATCCCCCATTAAAGGGAGTGGCGAGTGTATAAAGGATCCTCTCAAAGAGATGAATCTGGGGGCTTTACTTTCCTGTGGGAGAGCCATGTGGCAGGAAGGGAAGACTTCCCAATTGGTCCTGTTGCTAGGGGCAGGGAGTGGACACAGAGTCTCTTATTCCCTGGCCACAGGTGACCAGCTACACATTCTGTTACTCTGAAGGGGAACTAAAGCTACCCCATGTCTCCTCAGGTCCCAGTGGCATCCCTGTAAAGGCCTCTTTGAGGAAGAACCTGAGCGAATATCCATGAGAGCCTCGATTGTTTGGCCAGCCATTAGGCTGCTTGGCACCATGGGTGGTGGCCAGGAGACAGTCCTTGCAAAAGTCCCACAGTGCTTCCCAGACCCCACATCCTGGGCTTGGGTCAAAACAGAAAACAACTTTGAAACACCAGCTCTTTATACCCTTTTGTTGCCCATCTCCATTCAAATATTTTTTCTCAGAAGAAACGTTTAAACAGAAACAGAAACCAAAAATACCACATGAACCTAACAGAGTTCCTTTTGAAGTGTGGACAGAGGAACCAGAACATGAAGCTCTTATTTTAGGTCTGTTGAGAGTGATTCAGGCCTTGTCTGGCCGAGACTCTTGTTCATCCAAATATGAATGTTGGAAAGTCATTTTTACTTTTCCTTGTCGTTAAAGGTAATAAATGATGCAAAGATTTCTTAAATGAATTGTGGTGACCACTGAGAATCACTGTTTCCTAGGGGTTGAGAGTTTAGATTTGGAGTAAGATAGGCCAGAGTTTGAAGTTCACATCCTGGCTCCTCGCTTACGAGTTCCATAGTCCCAAATAACTGACTTAACCTCTCTGAGTCTTGGTTTCAGAATTAACAAAGTAAGAATCATAGGGCCTTTCTCAAGTGGTTGTGAGCATTAGATGAACTGATTTATGTAAAGCACATACATGTGGCTTACAGAAAACACTTAATGGTAGCAAGTATTATCATTACTCTTAGGTTGTGTCCTCATGAGAATTCCCCTCCTTTTTCTTTCCCTTTCTCTTTTTTGACACACCCACATCCATTCACATCTACCTACACACCAAGTCCACGTATAATTTGATGTTTGAGATGGTGCTTCGTTTCTATGACATAGTATGAAATTACTATTGTGTTCCAGCAGCTGTTGGCTCGAATTATACTCTGTAAATTTTTATCCCGAATGAATGGCCTTTGCTTTTACTGCAGCTTTGCCTACACCCTACTTGTTGAGCCTCAGCCCTATGTATGAAAAATCCTGTTAGCATCACAGGAGATGCTAATAGTTTTGACCTGCTAACTCTTCAGAGTTGGTTAAATGGTGTTGACTATTAAAATGAACTTTGGAATGTAACAGGCCGCTTTGTCAATATCTATAAGAAAGTCATGAGCTCCCTCAGATGGATCTGCAGTACTTAAGGCACAGCTGAAAGCCCAGGCATCATCTAGGGCAGTGGTCCCCAACCTTTTTGGCCCCAGGAATCACTTCCATGGAAGACAATTTTTCCACAGATGAGTTGGAGGAGGGGGGATGGTTTAGGGATGAAATGTTCCAACTTAGATCATCAGGCATTAGTTAGATTCTCATAAGAAGCACGCAATCTAGATCCCTCACATCTGCAAATCACAATAGGGTTCACACTCCTATGAGAATCTAATGCTGCCACTGATCTGGCAGGAGGCAGAGCTCAAGCAGTAATGCTTGCTCATCTGCTGCTCACCTCCTGCTGTGCAGCCCGATTCCTGACAGGCTATGGACTGGTACTGGTCCATGGCCTGGGGATTTCGAACCCCTGATCTAGGGCACCATTCTGTTATTCTGTTTCCTTTTGATCAGCAGTGAAGGGCCATGTCTGGCATGTATGGAAGAAATGACGAATGGCTGGGGTCATGAGACGTGATTGCTGTTCTCTAGCCGGTCCTAGCTTCACAGTTTGACCATCTATGAATCCTTTAGTCTGGGATTCATCGTCATTTACTTACAAAGAAAATGCTATTTATTAATAACTCCTAATCTCTCACTGCTACCTCATGAATCTCTGTGAAGAATCATCATGGCTCTTCTATGATGCCAGGGCTTTATCTTACTTCCCAGCACCTAGAATAGGTCCTGGCACTCCAGATATTTGTTGAATGACTACATGAAATATACCTCTTGTTCTGGATTGGGAGTTTTACAGGTTGCCTAGTTACGATAGTAATATACCCAGGTAGCCAAAAATTCAATGCGATTTAATAGTGGATCTCATTCAAAGGAATATTTGCCATAAGGTCGTTATAATTAAGCAGCTACAACTCCTGCCTCTCAGGACTTTTTTTAAGGCTAAGTTCCAGTGAAAACTTCCCACATTGCCAAGTCAATCCTAAGCCAAAAGAACAAAGCTGGAGGCATCATGCTACCTGACTTCAAACTATAGTACAAGGCTACAGTAACCAAAACAGCATGGTACTGGTACCAAAACAGAGATATAGACCAATGGAACAGAACAGAGCCCTCAGAAATAATGCCACATATCTACAACCATCTGATCTTTGACAAACCTGACAAAAACAAGAAATGGGGAAACGATTCCCTATTTAATAAATGGTGCTGGGAAAACTGGCTAGCCATATGTAGAAAGCTGAAACTGGATCCCTTCCTTACACCTTATACAAAAATTAATTCAAGATTAAAGAGTGAAATGTTAGACCTAAAACCATAAAAACCCTAGAAGAAAACCTAGGCAATACCATTCAGGACATAGGCATGCGCAAGGACTTCATGTCTAAAACACCAAAGGCAATGGCAACAAAAGCCAAAATTGACAAATGGGATCCAATTAAGAGCTTCTGCACAGCAAAAGAAACTACCATCAGAATTTTTTTTGCAAACTTGTTAATAGTAGTTTATTTTGTCAGCAAACATGCATTGAAGTCTTCTAGACTCTCTGTTAATGAGTATGACTGCAAAGATCAACAAAAATATGTATCCTGCTTTCAAGAAGCTCTCATTGTAGCAGATAATGACAGATAATTTAAATAAGTGCAATATAACATGGTAAATAAACACAATATAATATGACAAAATAGGTAAAGTGCTATGTGAATGCTGTATTTCACCGGGCAATGTCTGAAAAAGACTTCAAGATGAAATTGATGTCGGAATTTCATCTTAGATGATATATAGAAGTTTGCTAAGTCAGCCTAGGCAAAGGAATTATTTCTATTAGATATTCTTTATACCCTGAATTGAATGAAATAGTCAATTACTTTTCTTATATTGTAATTAGTATTTCACTTAGCTATGACAATAGCCGTTGTTAGGCATGTACATCTTGTATAAATCCTTAGAGTGGAAAGGGAAGCTTCCAGGATTGTCAGACAATATTTACTTATAACTTTCTGGCTGCATTTTGCACTGGCATAATATTCACCTTTTTTTTGTTTTTGTGACGGAATTTCGCTCTTGTTGCCCAGGCTGGAGTGCAGTGGCGCGATCTCGGTTCACCGCAACATCTGCCTCCCGGGTTCAAGAAATTCTCCTGCCTCAGCCTCCCGAGTAGCTGGGACTATAGGCAGGCGCCACCACGCCCGGCTGATTTTGAAGTTTTAGTAGAGACGGGGTTTCTCCATGTTGGTCAGGCTGGTCTAGAACTCACAACATCAGGTGATCCACCCACCTCAGCCTCCCAAAGTGCTGGGAGCCACCAAGCCCGGCCCAATATTCACTTTCTTAATTGACTAGAGATAGCAATTTGACATCATCAAACTGGTTATGAAGTAAATGGGTTTTGAATGGTTACTGACCTATAAGGAAAGGGATTAATTTATTTTTATTTTTATTTTTATTTTTTGAGATGGAGTTTCACTCTTGTTGTCTAGGCCGGAGTGCAATGGCGCAATCCCCGGCTCACCGCAACCTCTGCCTCCTGGGTTCAAGCGATTCTCTTGCCTCAGCCTCCCGAGCAGCTGGGATTACAGGCCACCACACCCAGCTAATTGTTTGTATTTAGTAACGGAGTTTCTCCATGTTGGTCAGGGTGGTCTCGAACTCTCAATCTCAGGTAATCTGCCTGCCTCAGCCTCCCAAAGTGCTGGATTACAGGCGTGAGCCACCACGTCCGGTGGAAAGGGATTCATTTCTATATGTCAGATTAACATCCTATGGAGAAGAAGAAGGGATTGACAGTGACGTGTATGTGTTTCAGGATCCGAAAGATCATTGCCAGGAAAAGTCGACACCTATACCTGAAACATAACGAGAATATAATTTTCTATGGTATTTTACAGTCTGTAATGGCCTGGTTGAGGTTTCAGAATGTCTTCAGGTGTTTTTTGTTATTGTTACAGCAGCAGAATTCACAGGCAGCTGTTTCATCTGGAAATATATAGTTCTATTTTTGAGGGGTTTACGTTCTTTGCAACTCGAAGCATCATTTCTGATTTCCTGATACAGATTGAAAAAATGAGAATGAACATAGGAGGCACACACATGAATTGCCGAATTTAGCCAATAAAAATAATTGCATGGGATATACTTATACTAAAAAACAAATACTTCTTTTTTATTTGAAATTAAAATTTAACTGGGTATCTTGTGTTTTATCTGGCAACTATAACACACACACATACACATTATTGGCTGGGAAATACAGCATTTTAGATAGCAATCAATTCCATATTACATGGATTTTCTCCTTTGTCTTATAGGCTTCCATATTATCCTGGAGTTCAATTTAACTACACAAGAAGTTTCACTTATTTACTATTTCTGCATTTTATTTTGAGTTGCCTTGAAATAAAGGATTGTATTCAGTTTATAGAATCTTGTTTTCTCAGAAATTTTGCTTGCTTATGAACAGGTAATGTTGTAAACTTCTGTGTCAAAATTGAATTTTTCCCTTCTGTTACATAGTCTTTGTCATGCTCTTTGAAAAAAGCATTTTAATGAAATTTGTTTTTTTCATATAAACAATTTTTTTCTTCTGTTGGTACCTTTGATATTTTTTTTCTTTGAGGCCTAATTAGAGCCTGTGCCTCTGAGAAGCTACTTTCTGTTCATGTATTTTAGTGAAGATGATAGTGTCTAGACTGAATGTGGTCTTGGCTTTACTTAAACCCTGGCAGGGCTCCTGCACCCATAGAGGAGTTATTATAATGATCCAAAGCAAATATGGGGTTCTAATAGGGTGACACAGCAATAACAGGGTCTTTTTGAAGAAATGGGATTTAATCTGGCATTGGGAGACTGGAAATTCATGGCTTCACTTATTTATTCTGCCCAAGTAGACTTTTGTTGACACAAAGAACACTGCATTTTAAGTTGGGTTTTCCATGAGTTCATTCTAAACAGGTATTTCTGTGCTTCAAAAAGCTTCTCATATTTATATTGCAGGCATGAACTCATTCACTCAAGTTATTTTCCTTTCTCTTGGGAGAGAGAAGGTAGCCACTTAGGAGCCTAGCCTTAAAGAACATGCAGAAAAGATGGATGAAGTGAACAGTCAAGAAGCTTTTGCTGTAGCCAGCAAGTAATTCACCATTTTATGCTGAAGGGATTGGGTTTGCTAACCTTGCCAAGCACGTGGTACTCCTTTGTATATTGGTCCAGTCTGAGAGGAAAGGCCAAGCTATAAATTGAGGAGCTGAAATCAGTGAGAGTGAGTTTCTGAACTAAAGCAAAAGAAGCTGTATTTAGACATTCTTTAAAAGGTGTGTGTGTGTATATGTATGTGTGCATGTGTATAAAACGATCAGACGGTAGAGATTCGAGCACTGGCTTTGTTTCATTTGGCAAATTCTAATGTTCTGGAAGAAAAGTGAAGATGTTTTAATTAAAAACACTATTTCTAAGGCACCATACAGATATTCTAGAGTACCAGTATATGAGAACTACTTATTTAGAGTGGCAGAGCATGCTATAGAAACAAAATTTGAGTAATTCTAACTGTAGTTATGTTATATTAGCATAGTGAGATAGTAACATTAACATAATTCCTTAGTGGAATTTCTTAATGCTTCAGTTCAATCTAAATTAGTATTAATACTTTAAGGCAAGAAATCTGTCTGAAAGCATTTGTAAATTTAAAAAGCATTAAAATGAGAAGCAGAAACAAAAAATATTCATTTCTATGTATTGCTCTACCTATATTATATAACTGATTTACTACCATTAAATTATAAAATATTACATGTTCAATGTATTGTCCTTCTGCAGTTACTGATTTATAACTTTAATAGTAACAGATGTAGCTTTATTACTAGGAAGCTTATTGAGATCATGGGACATTTTGACCCATTGTTTTGATTAAACTTTGAGGACATTTTTGTACTATCTTTATAAATATGGATATTTAAATCAGAATTACAGTAACATTGATTTTTATTGAGAAGACATTTCTAGAGTATATATTATTAATTCACTTTAATCCCTTCAACATATAGCACAGTTAAAATATTTCTAGTTTGCTACAAGTTTCAGATATAGCTAAAATTTTCAGAAGACTAAAATCTTTGTGTATGTCAAAGATTTGTGTATGAAGGCTTAACTTATTGATTAGTTTTTTAACATACCAAATTGCAGTAACTAAACCATCTACTATTGTGAGTTATTTTTCCTCTCACGTTTACTTTTCCTTGGCCTTATTTTACAGCTAAATTTTATAAAAAAGATTTGATTCATTTTTTAATCAAATCAAATTTATTCTAATATGTAATAAACTATTGCGTGCAGTTTGGCTGTTTTCAGTTTTGTTTTCAATTTTTCCTACTTTTCTTAACTTTTCCTAGGTCAATATTTTTAGTTTTGAGAGTTTCTAAAAAGAAAATATAATAATGGTTAACATTTGAGTGTTTACTAGTTTTCAGAACTCATTAAGTCCTACTTTGTCCCAAATTGAGTATAACTTTGAGCAAGAATCTTAATCTCTCTGAATTTCAGCCCCTTCATCTGCCAAATACAGAAAATATATTTTTGTGAGGATCATATTGGATAATGAATGTGAGAGCTCTTTTTATAGGAAGTGCCACACAAATGTAAGCTATGAATGTTTTCGCAGCTGCTACTTATAGAGCAGTGACCCAAATTAAAAAAAAAAAAAGTGTGGAATGCTAAGTAAAAAATGTGATGTAGTGTAGTTGCAAAGGCGTTAGCTGTATTCTAATTCCAGATTTGCAACTTACTGGTTGGATTGACTTTGGGCAATCCACTTAACCTTTATGACAACTTCTTTATCTGTACCATGAAGGACTTCGCTACGTCAGTGTTTCTCCAGGTGTGGTCCAAGGGCTACCTTGCATCTGAGTCACCAGGGATGCTTGTTTAAAGGCTGATTTTTGGGCCTCAGCCCAGACTATTGAAGCAGAATCTTTGTGTTGGGATTCAGGCATCAGTACTTACGTCACACAAACCTTCAACAATGACCGTGTGAGGAGTTGCTGGCTTTGGTTTAAATTACATGGCATTCAACCTGTCCTTGCTCAATTTTAAAACCCTTTTCACCTTTTCCACTGAAATGGGTACATTTTTGGTACTGTGAGTATCCGTGATTGCCCCAGGCATGTGAGTTTGCACACTTGCTTTACAGGGGAGAGGATCAGAAGGGAAAAGGAAAGGAAAGGAGAGTTAGGGGAAAAAAAACACAAAACCACTAGGACAAAATTCTTGGCTCTTGAAGAGCTATGAAAGAAAATAGATTGTTTCACACTAAATAGACTTTCCTCTCAAAATATTTGAAACATCCACACTAATTAGTTTTATCACCCTAGGAAAATTTGTCACCTGTAAATTAATGTCTGAAAATCACCTGATCTACTAAAAGGTATCTTGAGAAATTATGGGGTATCTAAGAATGTTTCAAGTAGGCATATGATTTTATTTTATCCTGAGGAGAAACCATTTGTTTCCCCCAAGAATGAGGATGGAGCAACAATGTTTATTTATTTTTGCATTAACCTAATACAATTGTATGTGTCTGCATGGAAACTTTTGTAGAAAAAGGGTAAATCAATCATTTGCTTGTTCATAGGCTTTAATTTCTTCCTGACTCAGCATGGTATAATCTGAAGAGCTTGGGAATCGGACTCACACGTCCTTGTGTGCAAAAACCCAGTTCTGGGCCTGGCGCGGTGGCTCACGCCTGTAATCCCAGCACTTTGGGAGGCCTAGGCGTTGGATCACGAGGTCAGGAGATCGAGACCATCCTGGCTAACATGGTGAAACCCCGTCTCTACTAAAAATACAAAAAATTAGCCGGGCGCAGAGGCTGAGGCAGGAGAATGGCGCGAACCCGGGAGGCAGAGCTTGCAGTGAGCCGAGATCGCACCACTGCACTCCAGCCTGGGCGACAGAGCGAGACTCCAACTCAAAAAAACAAAAACAACAACAAAAAAAACCAGTTCTGATGACATATTAATTGTGTGACCTAAAGCAGTATATTTGACCCTTCTGAGCTTCTATTCCCATCTATAACTGGGTAGAGTACTGTCTCCCAAATGAGGAGATTGTTGAGAAAATTAGATTTGTTCAAGTGCTTAGCATGCTGCCTGGCACATGCTGCGGTGAATGTAATGTTCTCATACTTTACCTGTGGCTCACATACATGAAAGGGCCACCTGTGGCCTGCTGTGATTAGTGGTTGGAGCTGCCTTCCCAGGATGGTCATTCCTTGAAGTTATCTAGCTTCTTTTATAGGCCTGTATAATGATGAGTGGCATTTTCCCATTCTCTGCCTGTACAAGGTGATCTGAAGGTTCTATATGGGAATTCCACTCGTTAGTTTGTATATTTATCCAGAAATTCATCCTCTAGTCATTCATTCAATCAATGATGTAGAATCCCAGCAGGATTCTATAAACTGTCATCTATCAGGATTATGAGACTATCAGGAATATGATGTTCATACAATCTTCCAAAGCCAGGCTTGAATTGTCTATATGGGAGCAATGATAAGTGGTTTTTCAGCATCTGCTCAAGCATCTTGGATACGCGGCCCAATGTATCCCCCAAGAGGCCAGACAATCTTTAGATATATGGACTATTTTATATATATAAAATTAAATATATATTATGTCATATATCTATATCTATATCCAAAATCTCAAAAAAAAACTGTATTTTGGGGTGCCATCCACTAAGCCTATTTGTCTCCTTGGGTGCCATAAAGAGCACTGCAACTATATACAAACCAATTCAGCGTGGGTGGCATATTGCCTGTTGTGTGATGGGAAAACAAATACCAAAATGTATAATCCCTATTCACTTACAAATATGACTAAAATACAGGGAGAATGGGAGTCAGACTCATGGCAGATGTAATTATGAAGCAAATCTGGCCGTGACATGCCAATGCCTATAGTCTGGTAGGAAGGATGGCACATATACATAGATAATTATTGAGAAAGGCAAAAGGTGACAAAAGTACCATAAAAGAAGTACAAATAAAGCTGTATGAGAATTTAGAGGAGAGAGACTATCTTGTTGGAAGTAAAATCAGGAAAGCTTTATGTAAATGAATTTTATGTATGACTTGGCTGTTGACATATAGGTGATGTTTAGGGAATGAAGTATTAGACTGCATTTACCTTGTTAAGTACTGAATCTTATTTTAATCACATCACATTTCCTCTTTTTTTTTTCTAAGAGATAGTGTATTGCTATGTTGCTCAGGCTGGAATTGAACTCAGTGGGCTTTAGTGATCCTCCTGCCTCAGCCTCCTGAGTAGCTAGAACTGCAGGTGCATGCCACCACACCCAGCTTACTCTTTTTTTGATTAGCAAACTAATGCATATTCATTAAGGAAAAAAAGAAAATCATTTAGAATTTTACCTTTCATAATTAACCAAAATATTAAGTTGAATATACTGTTTCTTTCTAGTCCTTTGCTAATTAATAGTTATTCAATTCATATAATGCATACCACTTTATAGATTCTTTAAAAGATTGTCTTGAGCATTTATTATGCCATTAAGTAATCTTTGAAAGTGTGATTTTTCTACCCAAAGTTCGGTACATTCATATGATGAAATATATAATCACTAGACATTTACGTTTTCTTTTTTTTTTTTTTGCTATTATAATAACATTAAGATAAATATCTCTTATGATTCCTTCCTCACAGAGTAATGAATCATAATGACTTATTGTTAAATGTTCTTCAGAAAGCTTGTGCCAATTTATCACAAGGAGATTGGGAGTCTTTTGTCACATTCATGACAATATTGGATTTTTTTTTAATGGCACTATGTTACAACCATTTGTGTTATCTTTATTCATGATGATAAACATTAGCAAACCTAAAAAAGAGATGGAAACTTTTTAAGGATTTAGAAACCAAGATAAACAAAAATAGGAATGTATGTGGCCACATAAAAATATATGTACTCCTTTGAAGTACTTTGTTCCATGTGAAAGTCTAGTGTATATTTACTTCTTTAGAAATCTAAAGGCCTAACAGCTGAAAAAGAGCATGGTGATTAACAGTGTTACATTTGAAGTCCCAACTTCCTGGATTCTCATCCTGACACTACTGCATACCAGCAGAGTCCACTTGAGCAATGTATCCAATTGCTGCAAGCTCCAGTTTCCTTGCGTGTTAAATGAGAGACACAGCAGAAACAGTAAAACCTCAAACGGTTAAGTAAGATTATTACACAAATGTTTCCTGACTTAGCGGTGGGGTTACATCTCCATAAATCCATCGTAAATTGAAAATATTGTAAGTTGAAAATGCATTTAATACACATAACCTTGGAACATCATAGCTTAGCTTATCCTACCTTAAACATGCTCAGAACACTTACATTAGCCTACAGTTGGGCAAAATAATCTAACACAAAGCCTATTGTACAATAAAGTGTTGAATATCTCATCGATTTATTGAATACTGAAATGAAAGTGAAAAACAGAATGGTTGTATGGGTACCCAAAGTACAGTTTCTAAGGAATGGGTGTATCACTTTTACACTGTCATAAAGTCAAAAAATCCTAAATCAAACCATTGTAAGTCAGGGACCGTCTGTATAAGATGCCAAGTTTATAAGTACTTGGTAGGTACTATTATAAAATACATGATACATAACTTGTTTTCATCAGATTATCATATTGCCGTGTTGAAATCTAAAGTCCCTGAATTAATCCTCATTGTGGCAGATCTTTATTATGTCTTGAGCAGGACCAGACCACGAGGGTCAGGACCCATGATGCTTCTAGGACTCAGTGGGGCAAGTCTCCTTTGTATTGAGTGGTGTTGCCATGTCAAAGCATGGACACAGGGAGGAGAATATCACACACTGGGGCCTGTTGGGGGTTGGGGGGCTGAGGGAGGGATAGCGTTAGGAGAAATACCCAATGTGGGTGATGGGTTGATGGGTGCAGCAAACCACCATGGCACGTGTATACCTATGTAACAAACCTGCACGTTCTGCATATGTACCCCAGAACTTAAAGTATAATAATAATAATAATAATAATAATAATAATAATAATAAGACCTTGAGAACAGATATGCAACTCACTGCTGAGATCCTTTACTTTTCTGTCTTCCCTAGACAACTTTAATCCCTAAGTAATATTCCCATGACGTCTCAGTTCAGTGCTCATACTGTCTCAGTTTTTTTACAGTGCCCCAAAGCTAAAAGAAATACCTAACAGTTTCATTTATTAAATCAACTTAATAAGTATATTCAACTTAATTAGTTAATTCAACTTAATACGTATATAGGTCCTGATAAATTAGTAGCCATTTTGTAAAACAAAGCCATATAAATTGAAAGAATTATCATTTTTATCTAATCCTTCATATTTACTAAGGTATGTATGCACCTGTTGGGCAGTGCACAACTTTTCAAAACTTGAATTCAGATTGGAAACCACCATCTTCATTTTCTGTTCCACACTGAATTTTATGTTTACACTTCATTTTTATTATAGCAGATATCATATTGCAAGGACATGATGTCATTGAAAGGAATGTAATGCCATCTAATGTTGAAGCACTGAACTACTTCAAGCTCGTAGTTCAGAGGGTGTCTGAGAGATGTCGAGTGTTAGCTGCCCTCAAATTAAAAATATCTAGTAGCATTCCTCTGAATTCACTGTGGCACCCCAAGGTTCCTGGGGGCACAGTTTGGGAACCAGAGCCTTACAGTATTTCTGGTTTCTGGCTTTACTTCAGTTTTGTTTTCTTTCGTCTCATTGACTCTTCTTCCCCAGTTCCTACTTTTATTTCTTGGTTCCAGCTCTCTGGTTACTTTCTCCGTTGCTCAGGTCCGCTCTCTGCATACTCACCATCAAGCAGCAGCAGTCTCTGTAACTTCTGGACCTTTGCAGACCTAGATGCAGCCCCGTAGGCTCTGATGTGGTTTGGTAGCTGGCTGTAGGTCAATCGATGTGTTCTAAATTCTACAGGACTTCTTCAGTTCACAACTCCAGGGAGCATTACGTCCATCATAACCTGCCCTAATGGCATGCCTTTCATGTGGCTGGCCATTAGCTTCTGTCTGTGGCGGTCTCCCTGCAATGTGGGTGGGCTTGTCCTCCACATCAGGTCTCCTAGCTCACTAGGAACACTCTGCTTTATAACAACAAGACCACCTGTATGCTGAGACCACATCTCATCGCTCCTTTTCTTGGAGTATCAACCCGGAAAATGTATTTGAAACAGTTGAGTGGTTAATTGTGGACTCCGGATTAACCTGCTTAATTTTTTTTATCATAGGTTTACTACTTACTCTTTAACTTCCTGAAACTTCAGATTCCTCATCTGTAAAATAGAGATAATTGGCTTCCTTCATGTGAGAATCAAATGAAAAGTTATGTGATGCCCTTTAGTCAATGTCTGACATTTATTAAATGTTAACTGTTACTATATTTTTCTGACAGTAATTTCGTAATTTACTTTTAACTATTTTAATGTCTTTAGGAACAGAGTAATAAACTACTGGCTCTTAAAGTTCAGTTTGTCAGTTCATGAGAGGAAACATAAATATTGAAAGGAAAAATACATTCATATAATTTCCTTTAATTAAACTGAGATAAGGTCTTGCTCTGTCACCTATACTGGAGTACAGTGGCTAGATCACAGCTCACTGCAGCCTCAACCTCCTGGTCTCAAGCCATCCTCCTACTTCAGCCTGTTTTTTGTTTTTTTGTTTTGTTTTGTTTTGTTTTTTGAAACAGGGTTTTGCTCTGTCACACAGGCTGGAGTACAGTAGCGATCCTTGCTTACTGCAGCTTCAAACTCCTGGGCTCAAGGGATTCTCCCACTTTAGCCTCGTGTGCAGCTAGGACTATAGTCAAGTGCCATCACGTCTGGCTAATTAAAAAAAAAAAAATTGTTGTTGTTGTTGAGATGGGGTCTCATTATGTTTCCCAGGCTGGTCTGGGACTCCTGGCCTCAAGCATTCCTCCCACATCAGTCTCCCAAAGTGCTGAGAATACAGGCATGGGCCACTGCACCTGGCCACATTTGGTTTATATATACTACAATATCTTTGTAGACATATTATCTGTGATGATTTTTATGAAATTATAGGTATGATAGTGCAGATAGTGTTGTACCCATTTTAGAGATGATAAAACAGATTCAGAGAGATGACGTGAATTACTGAAGGAAATTAAGTGTTTGCTAGACCCCATACCCTAACCTAGGACTTGTAGTTTCAATGCTGGTGCTCATTGCTTGCTATTTTGTTGCCTTTAGTATTTCAAAAGGTAAAAACAAAAGAGGAAGGGAAGACAAAAAGGAAAAGAAGATTGTTATTCTCTGATGTGTTTTTAAACAACGAAAATTTGCTATTTCTGCTGTGTCTAGTATATGTAAGTATTATAATGATTTTAATTAGTGCATAAAAATCACAACAGTTGAAAAAAATTGCCAGTGCTCTCTCATTAGAAATAATTTCAAAAGATAAATTGCTTATCGACCTTACTTGAACTATGCATCCAAAGCATTGTATTCATCACTCAGAAAAGTATAATGTAAGCATTGGTAAGTTTGATTTCCAGTTGACAGAAAAATGCTTCAGAAAAAGAGACAAACTTTCCCTTCCCCCCATTCTCTACTTTTCCAAATATTCAGATGCCTAAACCTTCCACCCATGCTAGAGCTGTTGCTGCCTAACCACCTTCTGGGCACAGTGGCATGGAAATACATAATCAGGGTATAATTTTGTGCAGGGCAGAGAGAACATGCTATTATGGAATCAAGTCTCAGCTGAATAGCCTGGCCTTTGGCTGTGTTTTGATCTCAGTGCTAAAATGGAAATGAAACGTTGCCTCCTCCTTTGTGGCCTATACAAAGTTTGCTGATTCTGTGCTCATTTGGTGATTTTCATGCCCAAGTAGGTGAAGGGAGAACAACTACGTACATAGATGTGCAGCTTTGGGGTTGAAGGCATTGATGTGTGTGTGCTGAGTCACTATGACAATCTAAAGAGGACTCTCTGGTGGCTGATTAGAAAATTGTGGAAGTTACAGGCTGTCTGGGTTAAACATTTCCTGGTTTATTGGAGGCAGATTTCCTTGGGCCAGCAAGCACTGAAACTCCCACAGTGGTGTCATGTGATGGTTCTCCAGCGAAGCATTTTGGATATGGTGACAGCTGCTTTAGTTTAAGTATCTGGAACATCTAATGTGGGAGAACTTGGCTAAGTGATGTGAGAAGTTAAGAGAGGAGTCTGAAGTTTCCATTACATTTTTTTCTGTTTAGTGGATTAAAAGGCAATTCCCATGCAAATTGTCTCTGTCTTTAGGTGTTGTATTCATTTTCTATGCTACATCACAAATTGTCACAAACTTAGTGGTTTAAAACACACCCATGAATTATCTCTCAGTCTCTGTAGGTTAAAAGTCCAGGCATGCTTAGCTGGGTTCTGTGCTTGGGGTCTCACAAGCTGAAGTCTGCATACCAGTTGGGTTGCATTCTCATGTGGAGGCTCGACTAGGGAAGGATCTGCCTCAAGTTCCTTAGGTTGCTGGTAGAATTCATTTCCTTGTGACTGTAGAATTCATGGCAACTTGCATCTTCAAGGCCAGCAATGGGCGGAGGCAGGGGGTGGGCAGAGGGAGAGAGGGAGGGAGAGAGAGAGGGAGAGAGAGAGAAATCTGTACTTGTTCCAGTCTCTGGCCTCTGTGAGAGCTCACTTAAGTAAGTCCAACTGACCCAAGGTAATCTCCCTTTTGAGCAATTTATTGTCAATTTAATTACATATGCAAAACCCCTTCACTTTTGCTATTTAACAGAACCTAATCAAGGGAGTGGCATCCTATAACTGTATTCTATGGCTAGAAGCAAGTTACAGGTTCTGCTCACACACCAGGGGAGGGGGGTCTACACAAGAGTGTGACTCATTTTGGAACATCTTAGGGTGTGTCCACCATAGATGTACCATTTCGAGTACAGATGGAAAAAAAAAAAACCCAGCTTTTCAAAAATGCTGTTTTAAAGGAATTGATGTTGTTAGGTTGAAGGCTAAAGGATGGAATGTTATGTATTTAAATGTATACTTAGTTTTTAAAAAGTTTGTGCCAGGAATATTGGTCATCTGTTAAAGAATGTATCATCTAGTACTTTCTTTTTGAAGTTTTCTTTAATTTTGGCTACAGAGACATTACTCTTTTCTGAGTCTCATATCTCTTTACCTGTTCCTTCACTTCCCCTTCCTTCATCCTTTCTGCTTGTTTTTGAAATGCTGCATCTCTAACCTGACAGTTCCTTCTGTCCACTCACCTCAAGGATGGCTAGAAATCTTATACCCAGACCGCTTACTTCCTGAACACAGTGGCATGGAAACACATAATCATGATGTAATCATGAGCCTGTACATAAGCCAGCTGCTCTGTTGGGTTCAGATTGTAACCTGAGTGTCTGCAGAATGGCCTGTGGGTGAGAGACCTTAGATTGTTTCAATCTCACTGTTAAAATATAAATGAAAATTTATTTTCTTTTTGGTATAGGAAACATGCTGGTTTCATTCATGTTGGGTGGTTCTTATGTCCAATAGCAGTCTTACATAAACAGTCTTACAGAAGTGTACAGAGTATGTGCCTGTTTATTTATACTTAATCTTTTATTTAAAAAAGGATTTGGCTGGTGCAGTGGCTCACACCTATAATTCTAGCACTTTGGGAGGCCAAAGTGGATGGATTGCTTGAGCTTAGGAGTTCGAGACCAGCCTGATGACATGGAAAGACCCCATCTCTACAAACAAACAAACAAACAAACAAACAAACAAACAAACAAAAAACAAAAGTTAGTTGGGCATGGTGGTGCCTGCCTCTTGTCCCAGCTACTTGGAAGGCTGAGTTGGAAGGATAGCATGAGGCCTGTAGGTGGAGGCTACAGTGAGCCGTGATCGTGCCACTGTACTACAGCCTGGGTGGCAGAGCGAGACCCAGTCTCAAAACAAAGTATTTAAGACAGCTTAAAAGGATGCATTCAGTTCAGAGGACAAAGTTGAGTTTAAAATAAGCAAGAAAAAGGAGGGAAAGGGAAAAAGAAATCTAAGAAACTGACATGGAGTCAGGTAAAGACATACTTTCTAGCAGTTAATGAAGATGTAAAACACAATAAGATTCATGATTTGGTGGCCATAAAGTAAAATCAGGAGAAATAACCCTTCTAAGTACTGAGTCCAAAGAGACATTTCTCATTTGGGTATTGCTCTGTGATGGATGCATCAGCTATGATGTGATGTTCTGGAGAGCTCTACATTCTTTATGGCACATTCAGTACCATGTCCCATAAAGTCATGCCATATCATTTCTCAGTGAAGGTTGGTGGTCTGTAACCAAAGTGCAGTTCAATGAAAGCAATTCTGTGGGGCTTAAAGATATAGCCCAGTCATGTGGCTTTCTAATATATTGGTTGGCTCCCTCAAGAATCAGGTTTAGCATAGTGTTTCTTAGTCTTATTAAAAACGTATTGCCCTGCCCCTGAAAAGCTTAAGAACTTTATTATTATTATTATTTTTGAGATGGAATTTCGCTCTTGTCATCTAGGCTAGAGTGCAATGGCACAATCTCGGCTCACTGCAGCCTCCACCTCCCAGGTTCAAGTGATGCTGCTTCCCCAGCCTCCCAAGTAGCTGGGATTACAGGCATGTACCACATGCCTGGCTAATTTTTTTTTTTTTTTTTTGTATTTTTAGTAGAGACGAGGTTGCACTTTGTTAGCCAGGCTGGTCTTGAACTCCTGACCTCAGGTGATCCACCCGCCTTGGCTTCCCGAAGTGCTGGGATTACAGCCGTGAGCCACTGTACCCGGCCAAGAACATTTTAAAGTTTTGTTTTTCATACCTTAGCTTATATTTGAAAAGAAGTTATTTTATCTTCCAACTACAAAGTTATTACAATATTGACAGTATACACACTTAGCACTAGTTATTCTGCTGTATCTGCCCTCAACAACCTTAAAAAAAAAAAGACTTTATTTTGGCCTATCCAAAAGAATGAATTATATAGTTCTCCATGTATATTGTTACAGTTATTTTTTCCAAGTTTAAAAAATATTATCTTTATTGCTAACATCTGGATATACCTTTTTTATAATTTCTAGTTAAAGTCAGTGGAGTTTTTTTAGGGGGTGGTTTGGGAGTAATTAGCATTCTCTAGAGAAAACTGGAGGACTTTAAAAAGACATCTGCCCCATTAGGAGGCTGTTCCACCTCAGCTACAAGAAAGAAGAGGAAAAAAATTATGGCCAACCCAAGGGTTTCTGCATAATAATAATAATGGTCTTCCTACAGAGGGTCTGAGTGATCCAGGCCACCTGGGTCTGAGTCACAAAGCCTGCATGCAATACTTATTATTCATTAATTTATTTCTGGTTATAAAAGTAAATCGTATCATATGTCAATGTTTTATAGTATACAGAATCATTTAAGTAAGGATACAAAAGTGATTCTGAACTTGACCACCACCATTTTGACATACTTCCATCCAGTGTATTTTTTTCTTGTGCCAATATAGCATAGTGGCTAAGAACAAAGGCCTCTGGAGGCATCCAGATTTAGAGTAGGATCCCAGCTTCATCATTCCTAGCTGTATTGCCCAGAGAGGTTTCTTGACCTCTTTGAACCTCAATTTCCTCATTTGTAAAATACAGGCAGTCCTATCTCATAAGGTTATTGCCAGGGACTACATGAGAAGTATATTCAATGAGGTTATTAGCACAGTGCCAATTATATGACAGACCTCAGTAGATACTGGCTATTGCATGCTACATGTGTGTATACATGCATTTAAATGTATACAGTAGTGTTATATAATTGATATCATACTCAAGATTCCCTTATCCTTGAAATTTAACATCTAACATTTTACCATAAGGTTATATCACTGTATACTTACCTGTTTGTTTGATTTTAGTCATTCATGTTATTACCATGATTTTCATATTGATAATTTGATAACTTATTATATTGACAGAAGTAAGAAGTAAGACACTCAGAAGTAAGCAAGAGAGGAAAAGAAGGCACACTTGTTCAATTTTTCTTCTTTCTCAGGGTAGTCAGTGTTTCGTTTTTGATGATAACATGGAAAAATAGCTAAAATCTACATCTAAGGAATTTAAACCATTCATATCCATTTACATCTTCATAATTCCAGAAATTTATTCTAAGAAAAATGAGTATGTACAAATATATGATTGTGGTTATATGTGTACATACACATGTGGACATATGTATGTGTGTATATACACATGTACACATTTTGAATAATATGTTCACAGATTAAATTCTAGAGATGGAATTACAGATACTTTTTGTTATATATTCTTTTTTTTGAGAGACAGAGTCTCACTCTATCTCCAGGCTGGAGTGCAATGGCGTGATCTCTGCTCACTACAACCTCACCTCCCAGGTTCAAGTGATTCTTCTTCTGCTTCTGCATCAGCCTTCCAAGTAGCTGGGATTACAGGCACATGCCACCACCCCTGGCTAAGTTTTGTATTTTTAGTAGAGATGGGGTTTTACTATGTTGGTCAGGCTGGTCTCCAACTCTTTACCTTCAGTGATCTGCCTGCCTCAGCTTCCCAAAGTGCTGGGATTACAGGCATGAGCCACCATGCCCGACCTGTTGTATATTCATTTTCAAATATTCTACAATACGTACTTCTTATTCTCATCATCATAAAATAGCAATAAATATTACTGTTTTTAAAATGAAAGAAGATAAAGAAAAACTATGAATCATAAGCACACTTTAGAGAGTACAATTATACAGGGAGTTTAAAAACCATCAAAATTATCCTTAAGGACAATGTCTGCATCTTAAATGAGAGACCTCCTAGACTGCATGTGCATGCAGCTTGCACAGAGGGGCCCTCACTATCATTCTGATCATTAAATTCTTTTTTTTTTAACTTGTGAAATCTGTTTTATTCAAGTTTCTTTCAAGCCAAGTGGCTAGAACTAAGGGTAGGTTTCATTTTTGAGGATGAGATTAGCAGTTGACTTAGCTCGAGAGCTAAGACATTAATTTTGAAGCAGGAAAAGTAAAACACAGAAGTATCATCTCAGCAAGCAAAATAAGCTTTTTTTCCCCCACTTGAGTCTTTAATGAAGAAAGGAAGTGAAAAGAGATAAAAAGAAGCCTGTCTCTGCATACTGTACTAGGCATCTTCCATGTCAGTATCAGCATTCTGCCTTCCTCGATAAGACTCTCAGCCTGGGAAAGAAGGAAACCAAGAATTATCCTCACAACCAGAATTGTTCTAGAGATTTTGTGGAAACACATTTATTAAAGACTGATATAGTTTGGCTGGGTCCCCACCCAAATCTCTTCTTGAATTGTAGCTCCTATAATTCCCATGTGTTGTGGGAGGGACCTGGTGGGAGTTAATTGAATCATGGGGGTGGGTCTTTCCCATGCTGTTCTGGTGGTAGTGAATAAGTCTCATGAGACCTGATGGTTTTACAGGGGGAAACCCCTTTCACTTGGCTCTCATTCTCCCTCTTGCTTGCCGCCATGTAAGATGTACCTTTTGCCTTCCACCATGATTGTGAGGCCTCCCCAGCCATGTGGAACTGTGAGTTCATTAAACCTCTTTTTCTTTATAAATTATCCAGTCTCAGGTATGTCTTTATTAGCAGTATGAAAACAGATTAACACAAAGACATTTGTGTACACAGTGATAAAATGGTTTAAAAGTTAGGGAGACAGCTACATAAGACAAAGGGAAACAGGATTAGAATCAGGCAAAGGAGTTTGTAAGTCCTTGGGTGTAGAGCTTGCTTTCTCCTGGGAAGAGTTGCCTTTTGAGATGCTGTCATCCTTTGAGGACAGGAACCAAAGGAAAAAAGCAATGAGGGAACTTCTTTTTGCCCCAAATCGCCTGCCAAAAATAAGTCAGTGATGCTTGTCAAGCTTGGATGTGTCTTGTTCATACAGTCTGGTAATAGCCAGCTTTCTTGTGGAAAAATATAGTAGGCACCCATTGAACTTCTTAGATGTTCTCTCCTCTTTGAGCATGTAACCTTTCATCTACATTCTACAAAATAGCCACTTTGATCTTCCTACTCAACAATTTAAATAGATCCCCACTGCCTAAGAAGGAAAGCAGAAATCTCTTACCCTAATGTTCTCGTCCTTCCAAAATCACATTGTAGCCTGTCCTTTAGTCTTATTTTCCATAACTCCACTTCACTTGGTTTGTTCCATTCAGAGTGTGCTTTTTGTTTGTGGGCATACTTAATTAGGCTTATCTGCTGGTCTGCTCTGATTATTACATAGTTTTGTAATATCTAAAGCTAAAAATGGATATATATATACTTATTAAAATGAACTTGATACATATGTGTGTGTACATAAACATATATATATATATAAATACCTTTCATCAATACTTTTGCAAAACTTTCATTTAGAGACTTTTAGAAACAAATTGTGTGTATGTATATTATGACAGGTTGGCACTGATTTTAATTTCTTTTAGGATAATGAACCTTTCTGATTTGGCTGACTTGTAGTAGTGGTAAATACTACCTGCTGGAAACCTGTACTTAATCTAACAGATGCTCTAAAAGTCTGTACTTTCTATGGAGCATGGTCTGGCAGAAAAACACTTTTGGAGTCAGACAGCTCAACGCCTCAGTTATATAAACAAGAGGTATCTACGTAGATACATAGCTAGATTCCTAGATAGATGGTATCTATTATATCCCAGATGGTTTTCTAGGTCAGGGAATATAATGGAAGATCTGGATTTGAATACAGACTTCAGTTTGAATGGAGCTTGACAAGTCAATTACTTTCAAGTTTAAGTTCCTCCTCTGGGAAATGGCACAAATAGCACACATGACACCACTTCATAGGATGTGCTAAAGAGTAACTGGCTTAATGCTGTTAACCTCCCAACCTTGTTCATATGACAGTGCTTTCTGAGGCTGAAAATCTGATCTTCCCAGGTTTGACCAGTTGCTCTGTTTAGCTAAGGTCAGCCTGTTTATTATTTGGGACAGTCCCAAGAGAGGCAAGATTAGCATCCTTTGAACTGAAAGGAACCCTTCTCATCTGGAGGGTGAAGAAGGAAGAACAGAGTGTCCTGGTGGCATTTAGAATGGAATCTCTAGCCCTTCTCCTTGGACACTGTTTGCGTCATGAAAAAACTGTAATATGGAGATGCTGTCTCCAACAAGAAACTTACGGCTATATTTCAATAGTTTGTTCAAATTTAGACCATGCCAGCTTCTATAGTTGATGAAAGCCTGAATATCCAAACACTATCTCCATTAATAAAATCTCAATGTTCCTAGAATGACGAATGTCTGAAAATGGGTTTTATTGTGAAAGGAGAAGCTCATTTGGTGTTTCCTCTTCTCTCTTTGCTTTTAGAAGAAAAAAATGAGAAAACTCTGTAGTCAGCCAAAAGGTCTTTGCCCCCTACTAATTCTTTTTTTAAAACTGTCAGGAAAAGATAAGAGTTTTAAAGTTTTGTATTCTATCTCTGGGTCAGGGATCAAATATTTGCATTTGTAAAGAAATCAGAATTGTCTTTAAGAGGTGGAGATTCCTGGCAATGTTCAAGCTCACAAGTTGCACAATTCTGTAATGTGAAGTACTTCTAGTCACCTCGATGATGGAGAGGGTCACAGCAAAGAGATCTGGCCACATGGGTGGTCAAAAGTAGGATGTGCTTAGAAAGAAGTTGTTTTTCTTTCCATTTTCTATTATTAAGTATTTAAAAACTGTGATGTAGTCACATTGTTTCTGCATTGATACTGTGCTTTCCTTTCTCCCTCCCACAGCCCTCAGTAATCCAGATGTTTATTCTTCTATCTACCTACCTTCACTTCCTATCACCCAAGGGTTTCTGCCTTTTAGGTTTTCTTTAGACTGAAATACTGTCTCCCTAGCCTTTCTGCTTTCCGGCTGGCCATTAAAACGATCACCCAGCCCTTTTCTGTATTATAAGTGTTAATTCTGATCTCAATTGGGAAATAAGCATATGGGAAAGATACAGGCATACCTTGGAGATATTGCAGATTTGGTTCCAGACCACTGCAATAGAGCAAATATTGCAATAAAGTGAGTCACACAAATTTTTTGGTTTCCTGGTTCATATGATAGTTATGTTTGTAATATAGTCTATTAAATGTGCAATAGTAGTATGTCTTAAAAAAGTATGTGCATACCTTAATTTAAAAACAGCTTATTTCTTTAAAAATGCTAACAGTCATCTGAGCCTTAAGTCATAATCTTTTGAAAATATTTTTTCTTAAATTAAAAAAATTAAGGTATCTTAAGTCTGCTTCTTAATTTTTTTTTCAAATCCTCCACTATTTTTTTAGATAGGATCTTCCTCTGTCACCCAGGCTGGAGTGCAGTGGCACAGTCTTGGTGCATTGTAGCCTCTACTTCCCAGGCTGAAGCAATCCTCCCACCTCAGCCTCCCAAGTAGCTGGGCCACAGGTGTGAACCACCATGCCTGGCTTTTGTATTTTGGGTAGAAATGACATCTCGCTATGTTGCCCAGGCTTGTCTCAGACTCCTGGGCTCAAGCAATCCACCTGCCTTGGTCTCTCAAAGTGCTGGGATTACAGGTGTGCACCACCATGCGCTGCACAGGTCATGATCTTTTTGCTGGTGGAAGGTCTGGCCTTGATGTTGATGGTTGCTGGCTGATGACAGTGGTGGTTGCTGAAGATTGGGGTGACTGTGGCAATTTCTTAAAATGAGACAGTAATGAAGTTTGCCACGTTGATTGATTCTTCCTTTCACAAAATATTTTTCAGTAGCATGTAATACTGTTTGATAGCATTTTACCTACAGTAAAACTTCTTTCAAAATCTGAGTCAATCCTCTCAAACCCTAATGCTGCTTTATCAACTAAGTTGATGGAATATTTCAATCCTTTGTTGTCATTTCAACACTGACAACCAGAATATATTCTATCTCCAGAGACCACTTTCTTTGCTCCTCCATAAGAAGCAACTCTTCATCCATTAAAGTTTTATCATGAGATTGTAGCAATTTAGCTACATCTTCACGTGCCACTTCTAACTCTTTCTCTTGCTCTTTCTCCCAAATCTGCAGCAACTTCCTCCACTGAAGTCTTGAACCCTTCACAGTCATCCATGAGGGTTGGAATCAACTTCTTATAAACTCCTATTAATGTTGATATTTTGGCCTCCTCCTATGAATCATGGATGTTCTTAATGGCATCTAGAATGGTGAATTCTTTCCAGAAAGTTTTCAACTAACTTTGCCAAGATCCGTCAGAGAAATCACTATCTATGGCAGCTCTAGCTTTACAAAATATACTTATTAAATAAGACTTGAAAGTCAAAATTACTCCTTGATCCATGGGCTGCAGAATGGATATTGGGTTAGCAGTCATGAACACAAGATTAATATCCTTGTACATGTCCATCAGAGCTCTTAGGTGACTAGGTACATTGTCAATGAGCAGTAATATTTTGAAAGGAATCTTTGTTTTTTAGCAGGTCTCAACAATGGGCTTAAAATATTCAGTAAGCCATGATATAAACAGATGTTATCCAAGCTTTGTTGTTCCATTTATAGACTACAGGCAGAGTAGATCTAGTATAATTCTTAAGGGCTGTAGGATTTTTGGAATGGTAAATGAGCACTGGCTTCTGCTTAAAGACACACCAGCCGCTTTATCCCCTAACAAGAGAGTCAGCCTACCCTTTGAAGCTTAGAAGCCAGGCATTCACTTTTCCTCTCCAGCTATGAAAGTCTTAGGTGGAATTTTCTCTCTGCACTTATTGGTCAGTTATGTTGTGAAACTAACCTGCTCTAAAAATAACATTTGGGCCAGATGTGGTGGCTCATGCCTATAATCCTAGCACTTTGGGAAGCCGAGGCAGGTGGATAGCTTGAGCTTAGGAGTTTGAGACCAGCCTGGGCAATATGATGAAACCCTGTCTCTCCAAAAAATGCAAAAAATTAGCCAAGCATGGTGGCAGGCACCTGTAGTCCCACTCGGGAGGCTGAGGTGGGAGGATCACTTTTGAGCCCAGGAAACAGAGGTTGTAGTGAGCCAAGATCACACCACTGCACTCTAGTCAGGGCAACAGAGCCAGACCCTGTCTCTAAATAAATAAATAAATACTTTATTTAATAAATGAAGCAAAACAAAAAGATCACTGATCACAGATCACCATAACAGATATAATAATGAAAAGTTTGAAATATTGTGAGGATTACCAAGATGTGACACAGACACCAAGTGAGCACATGCTGCTGGAGAAGAGGTGCCACTATCCTTGTGTGATACAGGGCTGCTACAAACCTTCAGTTTCTAAAAAATGTAATGAGCACAATGAAATGAGCTGTGCCTGTACAGGAAGGTGCTAGGATCACGTAACTTATACTGTTACTGAAACACCAGGGGTTTGGTCTAGGTCCTGCTGCCCACTGCACAGAAAGTCAATCACTGAGATGCCAAGCATTGCCAAGGAAGAAGGCTTTTCTTGGGTGCTGCAGCTGAGGAGATGGGAGCTCAGACTCAAATCCATCTCCCTGACTGACTAAAACCACGGGTTTATATAGAAGGGAAAAAAATAGTCACAATGTGTAAGAAATAGGAACTAGGGAGGGGCAATGAAGCAATCATGATGAGTGAGGGATATGGCATTTGGTACAGTGATCTGGTGAGTTTCACTTCTTTGATACTTTTTTGAGAGGCCTGAAGGTCCTTTCCCAAGAAAGGAACTCAGATAAAATAAATATAAGTTTCAAGCTTTAAGACAAAAAAGGTCAATTTCTATGTTTATCCAAAAGAACAGTCTATGGAACGATGGGGTTGGTTTCAATACTACCCTGGCATCTGATTGGTAGTTCTTGTGTCCCTTCTGAAATGGAAACTATAAGACTCCTTGAACATTTTTCTCTATGTGACCAGACCAGTTCTTCTGAAAGGATGCTGGTCACACCTGCCCTTTCCCTTCAGTATAGTTCTTTCCAGCAAGGGCAACTCCAAGAGCTGGCCCTTTGCATTTTCAAGGCCTCCTAGGAAGTCGTATTCATGTCAGGGAATTTCTGGTCCACAGAAGAAAAGGTACTTCCTCACAGTGCTTAGGTAACTTCACTAACTAATGAATCTCTCTGAAAGACCAGAATGTTCCATTCAATGCAGTTACTAAAATGTATTTTTCCTTTAAGATTATTTTACTTTATATTTCCCTTTTGATTTCTCTTGAACATAATATGTGATAAGAGACTAATTTCAGTATTAATTTTCTGTTTTAATACTTTATGATGAAAATAATTATAATTCAGTACATTTAAATTTTAATAAAATAACATCTAGACAATAACAGTATCAATTTATTAATATATAGTTAATTATAATATATTAATTAATATTAATTTATTAATAGTTTATTTAGCATTAATGAATTATAAAAACATTTAAACAAATGTCTTAATATTTTAAAATAATTTAAGTAAAATATTTTAAAATTGCTTACTATTTATAAACATTTAGATATTTAAAATTAATAATACTTTCGTTCCTAGTTTAAATAGAAAAATGTTCCTAAAATATGCATAAGGGAAAAAAAAGAAAAGAAAAACACACTGATTATTTATTTCCAAAGAACAATTAAACAAGAAGCAACTGATGAGAAGCAGAATTATTTGGGTTGGATATAAGCCTTAGCCTCCATCTTCTGTAGTGTAATTTTCTTATGAATCTGTTTTAGCTTTTCCCTGAAATCAGAAAAGCTGTGTGTGTGTGTGTGTGTGTGTGTGTGTGTGTGTGTGTGTGTGTGTGTGTTTTGTCAAAGGTTAAGTCTTTCTTTTTTGATGTGAAAGTTTTAGAACAATTAAACCGATGTAAATCAAATTACTGTTCTTTGAATAGTAAGCCATCCTTATGCTCTCTGTAGTTCCTGCTTTTTCTGTTTTAATCTGTGCATTATTTTTAATAAAAATTATTTTCTTCTATAAAGATAACATATGATTAGTACAGATATATTGGGAAATATTAAGAATCAAAGAAAGAAAATAGTAACCTGTAGTCTCCCATGCAAAGACAACACATATCCTTTATCTGATATTTTCCTGTTGTCCAGACATGTGAATGTCAAGAGAGAATATAGAATTAATGAATCAAAACAGTTCCTGTGAACTCATATAGATGTTGCTTTACTGGACCCTGATGTTTAACATTGTTACAGAAAAGTCTGGGGTCAGTCTGATTATGCTCCCTTTACAGGTAACCTGTTTATTTTGGCTGAGGTGATTGTGTGTCTTTATTCTTACAGTTTATTCTCTGTTCCCTTTCTTTCACCAGAGTCTGTTCCATTAAAGACCAAGAACGATTACCCCTTGCCTTTTTACAGAGCTAAGAATATTAGAACCATCAGTGGCTCAGGGCCTGTCAAGTCTCCAGTGAGTCATTCTAGGATGTTCACCATACATTTCTGTTCATCTTAGTTTCTCTCTGTTCCTCTCTTGATTTTTTGCCGGACAGAATATTATAAGGAATATTTATTGTTTGTGACATTAGGGCCATCAAATTCTTAAATAAGATTTAGTCCTTTCTCAGAGGTAGTATTATCCTTTTCTCCCTTTTGTTAAAGTGATAATATGATCAGTGTAATTTTTAACATTTTTCAAATACATATCAACTTTTGAAATTAGCTGCATGTAGTAATACCAGAAAATGTACATTCATAGAATTTGTTTTGTTCTTAATTCTAGATTTTTTAAGTTACAGAATTAAAATGTTAATCTGAATCCCTTTTGAATCAATAAAGGATTTTTATATCATAATTTTTAGAAACTTCTTTTATCCTTAAGTTGGCCTTCAAAGCATATATATCCAATGTCACTCCATAGAAACTTTGGTTTTACAAGTAAATATATAGTTCATTTACTTTATGTGATATATTTGTTATGTTTTATATTTGCTGTCTATATGCATTTTATATGGAAAAGCATTTTAATTTAAAAAATTTCATTCTAGAAGAAAATCAGCTGTTTTAAAAGTATTTTGATAACTGGTTATGAGCCATAATAGTATTATTGTTGTGAAGCATTTTATTTCCCTAAGTGTAAGAGTCAAACCCAAGAAAAATATTTTAATATGAAAAAATATTCTACCACACAATGATCAGAATATGTACTTTTATTAGATAATATTTTGAGGTGACCATTTTGGCATGTGTTGGGTTGGTACTAAAAAATGAAAAGACGAGCTTGCATTTCTAGCACAGGCTAAAATTATGGAGATGATACTCTTAATGATTATATGTCTTTAATCAGAAGTTTTCACCAAAAGAACACATGGCTTGAAATAAGTTTTTTAAAAACATCACCAGTGTCAACATTATATTATACAAATTAAGAAGTAGGATTTTTTCCTTTTTTTAATGAAACACATTACACCAAGTTGGGAAGGGTTAACATTGTCCTACATATAATAGAAGACAGAGAATGGACCAGCAATGTAGTCAGAAGGTTGATTCTAGAGTTCCAGGGATCTTAGAAGTCCCAAACATAAGCAGGGAGAATTTTGGCTTTAGAGGTAACATCTATCTTGTCCATAGAACTTGACGTATTTTTGTGCCATAACCTTTACTAATCTGATTTCTTGAAATGTTTTACTTTGTTTCCAAATCCATTGCTACCTATGGTAAAGTTTCTGACAAAGAGCATGCTCCTGGATTATAATAGCTACTGTAGAAAGCTTATTACATGTCACGTGTTTGAAATACAGAAATTCATTTGGTTCTTATAGCACTGCTATAAATTAGGTATTACCATATCCTTTTCACAAATGAAGAAACTGAACCTCAGGGTATTGAGCCAGGACACTCAGCCAGCAAGTGCACACACTGGCATGTTCTAGCCCAGGTATGTTCACCACTATCTGTCTAGGGAAAATAATTCCATAGAACATAAGAGACTGAGGAAATGTATAGAGCCTTTTAAATCCTTACATATTACTGATAAGAAAATGCAAGCCCTTTAACTTTTATGGTAAATGGTGCAATTAAGGTGTTTATACTTATTTATAAAACATAGCAGGCTGGGCGCCATGGCTCACACCTGTAATCCCAGCACTTTGGGAGGCCGAGGTGGGCGGATCATTTGAGGTCTGGAGTTCGAGACCAGCCTGGCCAACATGGTGAAACCCCATCTCTACTAAAAATAATAATAATAAAAAATTAGCTGAGTGTGGTGGCACACGCCTGTAATCCCAGCTGCTGGGGGAAGGTGACACAGGAGAATCGCTTCAACCTGGGTGACAGAGGTTGCAGTGAGCCAAGATCATGCCACTGCACTCCAGCCTGCGTAATAGAGTGAGACTCCTTCTGCAAAAAAAAGAAAAAAAAAAAAGCAAAGGCATATTTTGTTTTAAATGCATTTCATTGTCCAGTGTACCCAACCATCCATATATGACCTAGCACTTCTCAAGGACAAATTATCTTGCCACCTATGCAGACTTGGAATAGGATAGCATGGTAAACTGAGGAAGAAGTGAGAGCATGTTAAGTTGGTGGACCATGATTGGCATCAGCCAATTTTCATATAGTTCCTTTAGTTCCAAGGATTTGCTATAGTTGATCTAAAAGGATGCCGAATGAACAGCAGTAAATAGTTGACCCTGCTTTGCTTATTGGTGTTCCCTACCAGAGGTGGGAAAGAAATGAATAATTCCTCTAAGTGGAAATGGTCCATGCTCCAGTAGGTTTATGCTACATTTGAAGTGTCTTCCTTCTGTCACTTCCTCTCCTCTCTACTCTGGGGTTTGTGAGAGCTTGGAGTGTGTCATACAATATCCTCTTTGGATTGTGAACTTTCTTACAGTTTTCAGAGCACTTTGAAAGACATCTGAATCATAAGGGATAACATGGGATGGATGAGAAGAATTAAAACCTGTAATAATGTATAGAATTATCACTGGGTGTGGTCCAGGTTGTCCGTCAGACCTACTTCTCCAGCCACTCCTATTTCACAGATGTGGCAGTTAAGGTCCAGGAATTTCTGGTGATCCTGATTCCTAGTTAAGAGTCAGAAACATGCTCCAGTCTAGTTCTGTCTCAGAATGAGGTAGCTCCTAGTCTAGGACTTTGCCATGAACAACTTAATACTTTTATTTATATTGAGTCATTTGATATGCAGAATCCCAAATAGATATTGAGGACTTTTGGGATTATACCTCTATTTATTTATTATGTCTTTGAGTATACCTCTTTGAATAGTTTTCCTTTTGGTTGCTCTCTCATTACAATACACATGTGACTTATCACAGTCTACTGATATCAACATTTTACCACTTTGAGTGACATGTGGGGGCCTTATTTCCATTTAAATGCTTTTATGTTTCCCACTTTTAAATATTATTGTCTTGAGTATCAGATGGTGTTATAATGTTTAAGTCATCTAATATATCTTATGAAACTCATGAGGAGAATCATCTATCGTATGTAGCCATATTGCAGCTTGTTTTGTTGTTTTATTTCCTAATGCTCCATGATTCCATCTTCCATCATTTTCTTTCTGTTCAAAAAACTTATTTTAGCCATTTTTAAAGGGTCTGCCAGCAACACAGTCTTTTTGTTTCTTTCATCTGTTTCTATATTCCCTTCATTCTTGAAGTATAGTTTTCTTGGATATAGAATTTGAAGATGACAATTCTTTGTTTTCAGCACTTGGAAAATGCACCTTTTCCTTCTGGCCTATATGGTTTCAGGTAACAAATTTGCTGTTATTGGAGTTGATGTTCCCTAATAGGTAATGTGTTGTTGCTCTCTCAGTGCTTTCAAGACCTTTTTTTTTTTTTTTTTTTTGCAATTCACTTATCAAAATTTTAATTATGAAATGTCCTGGTATGGATTTCTTTGGGTTTATCCTGTTTGAGATTTATACAGCTTACGAATCTGTAGATTTATATTTTTTTGCCAAATTTAGAAAATTTTAAGCCATTATTTTAAAAATAATTTTTCAAGCCCACTCTCTTTTTCTCCCTCTATTCTGGACCTTTGATTATGTGAATATTGAACATTTTGTTATTGTGCTACAAGTCCTTGAGGGTCTGTTATTTGTCGGTTTTTAGTCTATTTTCTTCTTGTTCATAGTGAGTAAATTTGGTAATTCTGTTGATCTGTTCTCAGGTTCACTGATTCTGTCCTTTGTCACCTTCATTTTACTATTGAACCCGCTAAGTTTATATTTGTTGTGCTTTTTAGTTTTATAATTTCCATTTGGTTCTTTTTTTAATTTCTCAAAAAATACGGAATGCATCATGACTTTGCATGTCACCCTTGTGCAGGGGCCATGCTAATCTTATCTATGCTGTTCCAATGTTAGTGTATTTGCTGCTGAACTGTGAGCACCGTGGTTCTTTTTTCTATAACTTCTAGTTCTTGGCTGAGATTTTCTATTTTTTCATTTGTTTCTAAATAATTTACAGTTACTCATTACACCATTTTGAGGATGGCTGCTTTAAAATCTTTGTCAATAAGTTCTTCTTCTGTTTCATCTCTGGATTAGTGTCAGTTGTCATTTCACAGTCAAGTTGTGATTTTCCTGATTTTTGGTTTGTTGGGTAATTTTTCATTCTATCCTGGAATTTGGCTATGCTATTAGGAGACTCAGAGTCCGATTTAAATCTTTTGTTTTAGTAGGCAGTCATCCCATTTAGGTTTAGCAAGAAAATCCTGGCCTAATTTTGTGGGCTGTGCGTCCAATGACAATTACATTTTCAGATACTTTGTGGTGCTATTTTGGTCTTCTTGATTTATCTGGGGCTGCTAGGGTTCCTCCTGGCGTCTGCTGGTGCTACCTGAAGGGGTGGAGCTCATCGGTAGAGCCTCATGATGCCTCTGATGGAGGTAGAGGGAATACAAACAGATATCCTGGAGACAGGCACTAGTGCTGAGGACCGCCCCTCTCTCCAAGGAAAACACTTCCCAGGTGGAGCCTTTTTTTGTTGCAGGATCCCCTTTGCTAGTGCTGCAAGCCACCTGCTGTTTCTCATTGGAGGAAGGGAGTCTTAGGCTTGGTGAGTAAGGAGAGTGCTTTCCTGTCTTCTTATGGTCAGCAGATGTATTAGTCTCACGCTGCTAATAAAGACATACCTGAGACTGGGTAATTTATAAAGGAAAGAGGTTTAATTGACTCCCAGTTCCACATGGCTGGGAAGGCCTCAGGAAACTTACAATCCTGGTGGAAGGGGAAGCAAACACGTCCTTCTTCACAAGGCAGCAGGAGAGAGAAGTGCTGAGCAAAGTGGGAAAAGCCCCTTATAAACCCATCAGATGTCGTGATAACTTACTATCACAAGAACAGCCTGAGGGTATCCACCCCCATGATTCAATAACCTCCCACCAGGTCCCTCACAACGTGGGATTATGGGAACTACAATTCAAGATGAGATTTGGGTGGGGACACAGCCAAACAATATCAGCATGGCTCCTGCTCCATTTTCCCTGGCTAGTACCGCTGGCCAGCCTGGTAGTATCATTGGGACTCCCCTTTGGTCTGAGTGGGAATGAGCCTATTTGGGCTGGCTACTAGATTGAGGCTCTAGAAACACTGGGCTTGGGTGACCTTCTGTGAGGTTGTGGGTTGTAAGACCTGTCACTATGACATTCCTCTAGTTGTAGGGTCTCTAACCATTTCACCTTTCAGAATTTTCTGGCTTCCTTTTGTGTTTTTTTCTAGGGTTTATATTTATACTTAGCTGGGAGGAACAGGGAAAAAGTATCTGTACCATCTTGTCCAGTCCAGAATTCTTGTGCAGGGACTATTTTTGGGTAGAGGTGGGGTGGGAGAAGACCCTTAAGACTACTCATTATAGAAAAAATGAATTTAGTTAGTGGCTTTGTTTCAGTAGAAAGTTCTCTATTTTTCTGCCTTTCATAGTTCCCTGTAAACAAAACTGAAATGCAGTCTACCTGCCCTCTCTCTTCCCCCTACTTCGTAATCATGCTGTGATATGGTTTGGCTGTGTCCCCACCCAAATCTCATCTTGAATTGTAGCTGCCACAATTCCCACATGTCATGAGAGGTACCTGGTGGGAGGTAATTGAATCATGGAGGTGGGTCTTTCTCATGCTGTTCTCATGATAGTGAATAAGTCTCACGAGATCTGATGGTTTTATAAAGGGCAATTCCCCTGCACACACTCTCTCTTGCCTGCTGCATGTAAGACATACCTTGCTCTTCCACCATGGTTGTGAGGCCTCCCTAACTATATGGAACTGTGAGTTCATTAAACCTGTTTCCTTTATAAATTACCCAGTCTCAGGTATGTCTTCATTAGCAGCATGAAAACAGACTAATACATGCTGCCTCTATGGGCTTCAATGAGCTGAAGCTCTTATATCTTTAGGAACGTGGAGGAAGAGTTAAAGCCTCACTTTCAGTTTTGCTACTCTTATCGTAGTGGGAACGTGAGTCAACAAATACTCTATCTTTAGGCCTCGACTTCTCCTTCTGCCTTCCTCCTAATCGCCTCTTGTCAACTTCACCAAGCTTAACTTCACAGGCTGGGAAAAATGAGCTTTTAAAGACAGTTAGTCAAATCTTATATGTCAAACTCAAAAAGGGAAAGAAACCGTAAGTGTAAATGCCATCTGGCTTTATTTACTCATCCGCCCCCATCTCAGAATCACTTTGAGCAGATGCATGCTTTCACTCTAAAGAGCAGTTTATAGGAACAGATTGAAGAAAAGATTTGTTTTAAACATTTCAGCACGATAATTAGATTCAATTAAATTTGTCACTAAGTATTCTGTAACTTAAGATGCCCTAGCCCTTGGCACATATGAGCAAAAATCTAAAAAACACAGGGAAGGTGCTGATGAAGGTTTTGGATGAGGGTTCAAGTAGCCAAATACTACCTTCACTTTTGAGATAAATCTAAAAGAAAATTTTTAAGGTAGTAAATATAACTCTATAAAATACAAATGGAATTCTTAAATTTCAGGAAACACCCAAAGATTCAGAAATGAATCATATTTCCTCATTTGTTGGGCATTTAAAATGTAATTTTATACTAGTGATAGCAACAGGGTCAAGAAAGCTTGGGAATGGTGCCAGAAACTGTAACATTAAAAGTAGAAAAACTTGGTTCTTCCTTAGATGAATTTATGTGTGACTAGAAATGCTATGAAATGTTCTCAGGTAGGAAAGTACTTGCGGCACAGAAGAAAATCCCTGTTCTCTAGGATTTTGGGGGAGAAACTTTATCTTAAATTATTCTAGGTATGAAATCATTTACAAATGTAATTTTTATTTTAACATGATGGGAGTGAGAAATATGGACCACTAAAGATGCTCACATCCTTATCCCTGGAACAAAAAGATACTTTTCAGATGTGATTAAGTTAAAGGCCTTGAGATAGGGAGGTTTTATGCTGGATCATTGGCTTTGAAGAAAGAGGAAGGGTCCATGAGCAGTGGAAGCTTCTGGAAGCTGGAAAAGTCAAGGAAACTGATTCTTCCCTGGATCCTAAAGAAAGAATTACAGCCCTGCTAACCCTTTGATTTTTGCCTAGCAAGGACTCACATCAGATTTCTGACCTCTAGAATTATAAGATAATAAATTTGGATTATTCTGAGTCACAAAGTTTTGTGATAATTTGTTACAGCAGAAATAGAAAACGAATACAAATAAGTGAGTTATTTTTAAGAGGGTTGCTATTTGTCTCATATAACTTTTTATGTAAAAGCATTATCTACACCACTGACTTTGCCCCTAGGAAAACATTTGGCAATGTTTGGAGACATTTTTGATTTTCACAATGGGGGGCATGGGGGTGGTGTATTACTGGCACTGAGTGGGCAAAAGCCAGGGGTGCTGCTAAATATCTTACAATGGAATGACCAGTCCCACAAGAAAGAATCATCTAGCCAAAATAGAGAAATTCTGAGCTAGGTTGATTTATATACTCAAAGCATACTCTTGCTACCCAAAGTACTGTACGTGGATGAGTAACATTAGCATTACCTGACAGCTGTTAGAAATGCTGATTCTCAGGTCCCACTCCAGACCTACTGAATCAGAATCTGTATTTTAATAGATCTCTGGGTGATTCGTGTACACATTGAAGTTGATAAAGCACTGGTCTAGGTGACTTTCTCTTGCTTTCTTCCTCTCCCTGTCATTTCCTTTCTCCTCCCTTGCTACTCCCTGCACTTACGGTTCCCATTTAGCTACATAAATGCCTTTCTTCCCAGCTTCAGTTTCTAGTCTCCTCAAGCCAGGTCTGTGTATTATTTCATCTCTATATTCTCCCAAAGACACTGACTACATTGCATTGCACAAAATAGCTGCTTGATATTATTTATGGATCGAATGAACTTCTGAAAATTCTTGATGTAGATAATTTTCATTTTAACTGAATGGATGGCTGCCATCATTTTTACTTTGTAATTTAATTCAAACATTTCCTAGAGTGTCAACTATGAAAAAAGATAGCCATTTCAAATATCTAGAAATTTCGTAGTAAATTGAAGCTTCCTAATGATTTCACAGTGTGAAGAAGAGAACTCATCCTAAGTATCCTATATTCTGATTCTTGATGTGTAACAAAATGTAGCCAGTATTTCCATTCTTAACATTCCATTCTTAACATTAATTCTCCAGAGCAATCATTTGTGTAATGGAATAATTTGTGTTGTATTTTTAAAAAAGAATTAGCCGATGTTTGTCCAAGGAACCTAAGGGGATTATCAGGTTTTTGGTATTTATCAAAATCTGTTACTTTATATGATGGTTACAACTACAAGGAATTATCTCATTTTTTTTCTTTGCACGAATGCAGTGAAAACACTCATAGGATGTTTTGGAGTTAAGGTGACACACATTACGTGAAAGGCCTGATTTTATGAATACTGCATCTTACAGCAAAAATAAGAATTCACTGCTACAGAAAAGGAGCAAATTTAAAATTCTAGTTTAATTAGCCAGAGATTTCTCAGGCTGTAAGTGATCTCCTTCATTTTATAGATGAGGAATTTGAGGCCTAGAGAAGTTGGTGCTAGTCAAAAGATCAAACCGTTGCATGTTTTGTGGAAAGGACAATATTGGAGGCTTGCTTTTAAACATAGCTGTCTTCATCTCGTGAACGTGTGCCGTAAACCCGATGACCCTTGAGGGCCTTGCAACTTTTGAAACGTTTTAAATCCGGTTCTCCCACTCTAAATATAGCATTCTTATAGTTTCATATTGCCTCTCTGTAGACTATTTCTGTCTGGAGAAAAGGATGGGTAAGTGGATGGAAGCTGTCACTACAATACTAGTACAAAAGTTAGATTTAAATTCATGTTTCTTTGCACACAGTAATCTACATAAAAAAGTTTTTACTTCATATGTAGATGAATAAAAGTGCTAAGTTATATTAATTCTCTGATAAAATAGTTTTGTAATTCCAAAGCTACTGGGAAAAGTCCAACAGACACATTTTTTTTAATTTCTAAAAGCAAAACTAGCACTGGAAAAAATAACTTGGTCCAGAAATATTGGTTTGTATTGCTTGAAATTGTAAGCATTGTGTTGTTTTAAGGTCCTTTTTACACTTCAGGATAGAGCTGTGGCTTTCACTGGATTCCCAGAGGCACCAATGTCACAGAAATGAGTCACTAGTTTTCTCAACTCTTCAAATACGTATCTGAAGACCAGTGAAAATCTGACTTGTCAAGACTATGATTCTAATTACTAGGGTTTCTTGAGCTCACTGTTTTTGCTATTAAATATTTTCTTCCTTCCTACAGAAATTCTGTGTTTGAGGATTTTATGTATCCCTTATGAAATAATCCCCAAATAATGAAAATTCAACAATACAAAGTGATGCAGAGACAATGATCCTTGACAACAGTAGTATAGATATCTGCTCATTAAAAAAAAAAAATCAAAGGCCTTATTTTAGTCTATATCTAGTTATTTTTTTCTACTTTTCAATGTTTCTCCCTATCTTTCTAGAATTAGTTCTCCAGTTGTCTTTTTCCTTTTACCTTATGTTGTTTTATCTTCAAAGACAGAGTGATGGAGCTTAGTAAGGATGCTATGATTTGAAGAACACAGATGCCTCTAACTTGTGGAAGAGGAAGCTAAATACTGTTCCACATTCAGATAAACAGATGAATGGATGCAAAAGTTTCTCCCTATAAGATGTGTTTGTAGTTCTGATGCATAAGAACTTTTCCAGCATGCTAAGGGGGTTGAAAGGTACTGTATTAGTTTGTTTTCACACTGCTGATAAAGACATACCTGAGACTGGGCAATTTACAAAAGAAAGAGGTTTATTGGACTTATGGTTCAACATGGCTGGGAGGCCACACAATTGTGGAGGAAGGCAAGGAGGAGCAAGTCACATCTTACATGGATGGCGGCAGGCAAAGAGAGAGCTTGTGCAGAGAAACTCCTGTTTTTAAATCAGATCTCATGAGACCCATTTGCTATCATGAGAACAGCACGGGCAAGACCCTCCCCCATGATTCAGTCATCTCCCATGGGGTCCCTTCTGCAACACATGGGAATTATGGGAGCTACAAGATGAGATTTGGATGGGAACATAGAGCCAAACTATGTCAGGTAGGAAGGCAGGATTCAGGAAAATAAATTTCTCTGTCTGATTAAAGAGTTCACTAAATCACGCCTGTAATCTCAGCACTTTGGGAGGCCGAGGTGGGCAGATCATGAGGTCAGGAGATCGAGACCATCCTGGCTAACACGGTGAAACCCCATCTCTACTAAAAATACAAAAAATTAGCCAGGTGTGGTGGCAGGCGCCTGTAGTCCCAGCTACTCGGGAGGCTGAGGCAGGAGAATTGCATGAACCTGGGAGGCGGAGCTTGCAGTGAGCCGAGATCACACCACTGCACTCCAGCCTGGGCAACAGAGCAAGACTCCATCTCAAAAAAAAAAAAAAAAAAAAAGATTTCACTAAATAGTTGCATATTCAAATACAAGTCACTTAACTCACCCCCTCCCAAATTTTAAGTCATGCTTCAGTGTATTATGTGTTTATTACAAGTTCATACAGTGCTTAAATCCTAGTCTTCAATCTAGTAACCTCACTATGGGTAATCCTTAGTGTACTATTCTTGTGGATCCTTTCCTTTGTTTTTCTTGCCTACTTAAGTGTAGGGTTACTTTCTAGATCATACCATGGAGTAGTACAATGGGGAATGTCTTAAAAATCAAATACTTAAGTGCAAAACACAAAATAAGGTGTAATTCAGTAACAATCAGACTAAGCAAATAAAAAACATTCTGAGATGCCTTTTAAATGTTTCAAGTGTGGGTTGCCCCTGATAAATTTAATTAGGCATTATAAAGAGATAACGTATAAATACATTTAAAAGATGTAATTGCATCTCAAAACTTTACATAGTCAAAAATCAAAAGGCCACAAATGACCTGAATAAATAGCAGGAGTCTGAAAAATAACTGTCAAAAAGAAAATTGTCAGCAATGTTTTTGAAAATATAATGAGGGCCCTAGAAAGTATGCAGCATAGTTAAAAATCTGTCGTGGTAACAAGAATAATTATGAGCAGGACTTGAGGTTCTTCATTAGCATCATATACCTGGATTAAATGGAGCAAGTACATTTCTCCCTCTGATCTAAACTGGAAGCGAGCACTTTACTGGTTTACAGCTAAAGGAAGACAAAGGAATTGACCCAGCTTACATCTTCCCTACATTTTTCACTCTGTAAGCCTGATCTGATTAAGATTTTTGACTAAGAAATAAATACGAAATGGATGGGTAAATGGCATGAGAAGCAAGAGAAATGCCCAGGTGTCCCAAAGGCTGTCTTTCCATTCTTCACACGGGGCCAACATGAAGCCCCTCTGGGCTGCATCTGGTTCTCTTTTGTTGCTACTTTATTTCTTAGGAAAATTATTTTTATTGTTTTTTAGCCAGAACTGTTCTGCAATGAAATTCTCTCAGCGCTGGCCTTTGCCCAGCTGCCGAGCTGTTTCTGGAGGGTGGGGTCCAATCTTACCGAGGTGGCCAGAGTGCATCCAGCTCCGAACACCCCCCAGTCAGTGCTGTTGTCTGATAAGTCTCCAACACACCCTCCCGAACTGTGACCTGTGAAAAATAGAAATATGAGGCCTGTGTGTTCACTCCCTAAAGAGTTCCCTCCCTGGCTTATCTGTTTTCCTCAAACATCTCAACTAGGTCAGGCCCTGTCATTAAAAAACAAGTGGGTCTCCCCTAGTTTCTCAGCTAAGAAGATCTGGCCTCTGCCTTAGGCCCTGACTAGGGGGCCCCATGCTGCAATAACTGATTGTGCAGCCCACCCAGCCTAGTGGCCAGGAGAGGAGAGGTTGGAGCCAGCCACCCAGAACCTTTGCTGGCTATGCCTGGCTGTAGCAGCTGTTCTGGCTATGCAGCTCTGAGCATGCTCAGAGTGGGGCGTCCAGTACACCCTGTCTTCCCAGGCTCTCTAAAGCCAGAAGGATTTCATTCTTTTCCAGAATGTGGTACTTTAGCAGGCTGAGATAGTCCATTCCTCTTAGAAATTGTTCCCCTCTACTTGAAGGATAGTAAAATAAAGGACCATTTAAACTTTTAAACTTGACTCTTACCTCAAATTCTTTTTCAAATGAGATTGGGTCTAAAATTAAGAAATTAAAAGCAAATATTCATTTTATATATTTTTTTATTTTTTTAAGACTAGGTCTTGCTTTGTCATCCAGGCTGGAGTGCGGTGGTGCAATCATAACTCACTGCAGCCTTGACCTCCTGGGCTCAAGCAATTCCCCCACCTCGGCCTCTCATGTCGTTGGGACCACATGTGTGCGCCGCTGCATCTGGCTGATTTTTTTTTTTTTACTTTTTCTGGAGGTAGGGTTTCACCTTGTTTCCCAGGCTGGTGTTGAACTCCTGGGCTCAAGCGATCCTCCTGCCTCAGCCTGCCAAAAGGCTGGGATTATAGGTGTGCACCACTGCACCTGTCCCTTATTTTTAATTTTAAGCAAAAAGGGGACTGACTCTGAAGTTCAAGAAGTCATCAAGAAATGCTGATGGGTTACTTCAGAATTGTTTCAGATTAAAGGACAGCCTGATGTCACTCTGTGACTATGGTAATGGCATAGTAGGGAGTACAGCTTCCCGCTTTGCTATCTCTAGGTTAGGAGAACCAATAACAGTTCACCCAAAATATCCACATTTCTTGGAGGCTTATCCTTTGGGTATTCACTGAAGAAGGAAAGGAAAGAAATGAAGGGAACCCATTAGGTGGCCCTGTGCTTCGTATTCCACTTGCAGTGTCTCATTCAGTCCTCACAATAGTGCTGAAAGTAGATCATATCCCCATTTGACAGATAAGGAAATTGAGGCTGGGCAAAAGTGAATAACTTGTCCAATGTCCCATATGCAGTAAGGAAAAGAAACAGTATCTGACCTCAGGTCTGTCTGTCTCTTTCCTCCTATAAAAGATGAATACATACCCTTAAAGTCCTCCAAGTTACCCAGCCTCGGAGATTAAAATAAATTTTATTTCCAAGGTATCTCTATTTTTATTCCTCCCCACTAACTAGCTTCTTAAGTTCCCATGTGAATATTGTCATTCATTTCCTTAATTATTAAAGAAAAACATGTTTTGTTTTAAACTGGTAAATAATGTTTAATAAAGGTTTTATTATTATTTTAAAAACATTTTTAATGAAGTTCTTTCCATTGAAGCATTTCTAATTTATTCTAATGAAGCATTTCCAAAGAATAAAGAAAAGTAATAATTTAGGGTTGGTTATCTACATCAATATCATTATCAAAGTCTACTGTCTGTCCTTCCTCTTTTTTCCTCCTGCTTAGACCAGGGAGCATAGTAGATGGACATCATGCAGGCCAGCACACTGAGGCCACGTGTAAGCAGGTGGGAAGATTATGTGCATGAAACAGATAGTCGCATACCACTTTTGGTTACAAACACTTGCCCTGGATGAGAGCAGGAATGGAGACCACGTTTGTGTCCCAGTGGGTTCCAGGACTTTTTTTCCATCAGTTTCCACCCTGTCCTGGACAGGCTTAGAAAAACATGTTTCTTACCAAAAAAAGTTACAAAAACAATGTTTACATTAAAATTCAAAGTCCATGCAACTGCCTCTGGTTCCTCAAGGTAACTACTGCCAATGATTTGGTGTGTATCCTTCTAGACATTTTTTGTAATGCACATAGGGTATGTATGCATATAAGTACCTATAGCAATTTTATAAGTGACCTATTGTACATGAGGTAACTTTATAGACTTAATGTAATGTGCATATCTTCCCATGTGGGTAAATATGATAGAGCAGTGCCAATCTGCTTAATGGCTGCTTACTACTCCACTTATGTATACTATCAGTGGATATTGATATAGTTTCTAATTGTCTACCGTTATAAATATTTCATTGAACATTATGTGGTTGTATTTTTATATGCTTCTTCAAGTATATCTGGATGATACATTTCTAAAATGGAATTGTTAGGTAAAAGAGGACATTGTACATTTAGATAGATATTGCCAAATTGCCTTTCAAAAAGATGGTCAAATGACTCTTCTATCAACAGTATATGAGTGTGTCCATTTATTTATTACCATTATGTCACTAGTAAGAGCATTTTATAACTTTCCCACTGTGCTACCTATTCTTTTTAAGATCAGAATAACACATTTAATACTGATGAGCTTTAGTTCTGAAGCCAAAGCGCTTGCTAACATTTCATCCCTGGATCAACAGACTCAACCACCCAGCCACAGATATTGCTGGACAATCATGGGTTTCCCCGGTAAGGGTGAAGCCTTCATCACTAAGCTTATTGAGTGTTTTTGAGCCTGCCTGCCTGCCTGCCTGCCTGCCTGCCTGCCTGCCTGCCTGCCTTCCTTCCTGCCTTCCTTCCTTCCTTCCTTCCTTCCTTCCTTCCTTCCTTCCTTCCTTCCTTGCTTCCCTTCCTCCCCTTCCTCCCTCCTTCTTCCTTCCCTTTCCCTTTCCCTTTCCCTTCCCCTCCCCTCCCCCCTCTCTTTCTTTCTTTCTTTCTTTCTCACTCTGTCACCCAGGCTGGAGTGCAGTGGCATGATCTCAGCTGAGTGTAACCCCTGCCTCCCAAAATCAAGCGATTCTCCTGCCTCAGCCTCCCGAGTAGCTGGGATTACAGGCACACGCCACCTCGCCTGGCTAATTCTTGTATTTTTGGTAGAGATGGGGTTTCACCATGTTGGTCAGGCTGGTCTCAAACTCCTGACCTCGTGATCCACCTGCCTCGGCCTCCCGAAGTGCTTGGATTATAGGCATGAGCCACCGTGCCGGCCTGAGCTATGAGCTACTTTCTACAGGAAACTAGAAGAAGAAACTAAAGATAGTTGGTGCTGGCCTTTCTAGTGTTGGTCAACCTCTTCCTCACTCTCTCTCTCTGTCATTCTCTCTTTCCTACTTTATTGAACTATAATTGACATATAACATGTTGTTGCATATATTGATAGTTTGTTTCTATTACAGACTAGTATTCCATTGATTGGAAATACTACTGTATATTCACCTGTTGATTTGTGGATGGACTTTTGGGTTGTTTCTAGTTATTGACTATTACAAATATTTTGCTCTGGGCATTTCCTACACATCTTTGTGTGGACATATTCTTTCCTTTCTCTTGGATAAATATTGAGTAGAATGGCTGAGTCATATGATATGTGAATGTTTAACTTTTGAGGAAGCTGCCAAACTGTTTTCCAAATAATTAATACCATATTACATTTTCACCAGCAGTGATGAAAGTTTCAGTTCCACTATATCCAAGTCAACATTTGCTAGGGTCACTCTTCTAAATTTTAGACATTCAGTGGGTGTGCAGTCGTATCTCATTGTGGATTTAATTTGCATTTCCCTGATGACTAGTGAAGCTGATCACCTTTTCATGTGCTTAATGCACCATTTATACATTTTCTTTTGAGAAGCATCTATTAAACTATTTTACATTTTAATTGGATTATTCATTTTATTATTGTACTGATATGTAATGGGAATCTGACTTTTATATCCCTCCCTCACCCCAAAGTCAAATTATTCCAAGACACTTTATTGAGCATTTGATCTTTTCTTCATGTTTTAAAATATGTGTTAGATTTTGTTATGCAGAGATCCGTTTTTAGATTTTAATGTGTGCCACTAATCTCGTTTATCCTCCTGCTAGTACCAAACTAGCTTAAACCTGTGACTTTATAGCATGTTTTAATGAGATAATCCCCTTTCATTAACTTGCCCCCACAAATGCGTTTAATATACAAACTAATTTTGAAAGAATTCCTATTTTAAAAGTATTGAATCTTCCCCTTCAAGAATATGGTACTAGTTACATTTATTTAGGTACTTTTTCTTAAAAGTTATGTAATGTTCTTTATTGAAGAATAAACATACTTTTGCTAGATGATGATTATCTTGCAAATATTTATTATAAGAAATCCATTTAGTTTTGTACCTTATATATGCCCACTTTTCTGTGTTACAAATTTTTTTCTAATAGTTGATTGAATAGTTATCAGGTATCTTAGTTTTTCTATTAACAAGCAGGCAATCTGAGGACAACTTATTTTCAATTGTTTATCAATTTTTTTCTTTTCCAGCTTAATTCATTGACTAGAATGTCAGTACAAATGGATATCCTTTTCTTATCCCTTATATTAGTGGAATACTTCTAGTATATCGTTGTTAAATAAGATTTCTGTTGGTTTCTAATAAGTTTTCTGTAGTTTTCCCCTATTCCCAGATTACTAAGTGTTGTACTTGTAATTATATTTTGATTTGTTGGTGGTGGTGTTTTATCTTCCTTTTAAAAAAGTAAATGTTGAATTTTACCAGGCAAGTCATTGGTGCTAATATTTTTTCTTAATAGTGTGGTGAATTGCATTAAGAGATTTCCTAGTATTAACCCTTTTTGGTTGTATCATAGCATTCTGCTAATATAATGTCAGATTCGATTATATTCATAAAGTTGACTGGTCTATACAGTTATTCTCAAGGAAAGGTGGTACTTCCTGCTGACTATTCTCCAGGGACATTTGGGAATGTGAGGGAGTAGTTTTTGCTGGCCACAATGGGCAGGGTGCTAAGGACCCTGGAATTCATGGAACAGTTACATGCAACAAAGAAGCTTTTCATCCCCAAAGCCAATTCCAATCCCATTGAGAAAAACTAATCTGTAGTTTTGTAGGGGGGAGATCTATTTTGTCTATTTTTTTATAGTTTATTTTAGTCTCTTAGAATGAATTGGAATTTTTTTAAATGTTAATACTTGGGGAACAATATAAATTCCATAGGAAGTAATATGTTCCTTAGTGGTTTGATAAATTTCATCCACAAATCCATCTGAATATGGTGCCTTTTGAGGGGGGTGAAGGAACTTTTTTAACGATTATATTCTCTACGTTTTTTGTTTTGGGCATATTCAGATTTTCAAACTATTACATCAGTTGTCATAGTTTGTTTCCTTAGAAAAACATCAATTTTAGCCATTTTTTCAAATCTATTGGCAAATAATTTCATGTAACTTCTTCTAGTTGTGTGAACTTCATCATCTATGGTTATCTCTTCTTCGTAATCTGTTTTTATTTTGTTGGTCATATTTATAAGACATTTGTCTCTTTAGTTGTTTCTTTAAATACCAGATTTGTTGTCGTAATCAAGTTTATTCTTTTTTATTTACTATTTCAGTAACATATTTTAATTTCTTTTTTGCTTTTGGGGACGTTATATATTTTTGCTCAACTTCTTGAGTTAAATGCATGGTTCATTTCTTTCTCATTATTTGTATTCATTTGTAAAAATATTTTGGCCTCTGAATGCAAAACTGTGCTGTTAACGGATTTCTAGTCTGTTAGACATTCCATTTTGATATAACGCAATCACTTAATTAGGGTATGTGATTTGTATTACTAGAACCAATAGTGATTATTTTGTAACCACGATATGCTATTTGTACAGCAAACAAACCTAAAGCTGCTTTGAGTTTCCAGCAGCTCAGCTGGTATCCTGTTGTTATTAACAGTTGTAAACTCAATTACAATTTTACAATTAATTTTAAAGTAATGATTTGTGACAAAAATTCTAGTAGTGAAAAATACACAGTGAATCTACCTTCTCACCTCAATCTTTAGCCATGGCAATACTAATTTCTGATTTAGAATTTTAAAAAATTATCTACATATATAAGCATAAGTGAGTGTGGGAGGGCATGTGTGTATCTACATATACACACTGAGTATATGCACCTATTCTTACCTGATTTTTCTTTTCACCAACTTAATGTGTTTATTTATTTATTTATTTATTTTTAATTTTTTGAGACAGAGTATCACTCTGTTGCCCAGGCTGGAGTGCAGTGGTACAATCTCGGCTCACTGCAAGCTCCGCCTCCCGGCTTCACACCATTCTCCTGCCTCAGCCTCCCGAGTAGCTGAGACTACAGGCGCCCAACCATGCCCGGCTAATTTTTGTATTTTTAGTAGAGACAGGGTTTCACCTTGTTAGCCAGGATGGTCTCGATCTCCTGACCTTGTGATCTGCCCGCTTCGGCCTCCCAAAGTGCTGGGATTACAGGCGAGAGCCACCGCACCCGGCCAATGTGTTAAAAATAGTTTTGTAAAACATACTAATTCATGCCCATAGCCCCTTTTCTATTCTCTTCCAGTGAAACTGCTTCAAATAGTTGTATATCCTTGCAGTATTCAGTTTCTTTCCTGCTCTCTCGATGTTACTCCAAGTCAGGAGTTCTCATGACTCCACTGAACTGTCATCAGTGACCTCCTTGCCACTAAATTAATTTTTTCAGTTTTCAGGTAGTTTTGACTTTTCTCATTCTCTCCAGTATCCAGTCTGTTAGCCATATATATCAGCTGTATGGTCAAAATGTGTCTATGATCTCCACCTTCCCATATTCAAAGCCACCATTATCTCTTGTCTGATTTACTGCGTGAGTTTCTAGCTGCTCTTCTTGTATCCACACTTGCTCTTCCACAGTCTCCAAATATTATTCCCCTCTAAACTGTATCTTACTTATTTTGTATTTTGTTGACTGTCTTTCTCATTTATCTTAGAACCTAAACTCAGTGAAGGCAGATTTTTTTTTTTTTTTCTGCTGGGTTCATTGCTGCATCCCTAGTCACATAACTAATTAAATAATTACATTGTCTAATAAAATAAGTACAAAAAGAAGACATCGTTTCTATGAAAATTAGGTGAATGCTTTGTTAACATTCAATTAAGGTAAACTGGGGGAAAAAAAAGAACTGATGAAAACAACTGTCGAAGTTTGGAGAATCCATAAAAACACTCCACAGGGTTTTTCACTGAAATGGCTTTGCAAGAATTTTAAGTTATGACTCTATTCTGGAGGAGCCAAATTGGAAGTAGTATGGGATGCTTAATTGGGGTTGCTTTTGCTTCGAATATGACACAGAACTCCAGTCAATGCACCTGTGTTCAAATAAAAAGCCTTGACTCTATGTCAAAACATTGGTAAATGAATACAAATTTATATTTTTAAATAAGATGTTTAAAGTATCATTTTTATGATTTGTTGTTCTAAACACTGTTAGAGGCATTGACTTTTATCCTCCATTAAGGCTTACTGTAGGGCATCTGATGATTTGGTATCAGTAAAGGCAGAATATCTAAACTGATAGAATTGAATAGGATTCTACTTTGTGGGTGCAGTGTACCTTATTTTACTTCTCTATTTATGCTTATTTAAGTTATTTACAGTTTTTAAAATAAAGAATACTGCAAATCTTTGCACATGCATAATTGTATTGTGTGTAAATATATCTATAGGATAAGTTTCTATCAGCGATATTGTTGCAGTTTATTTAGACAGCTTTAGAACTGATTGACTTTTGCTTAGGATTTATGGGCTAGTCAGAATTTGCTTTGTGATATTTAGACTTGGTGTTGTCAATTTTATCAGCTAGCTTTTTTACTCTACACTTGTACTTAAAATAATTGAAATTTATGTAGAAAAAAGTATGCTTATGATTGTGAATCTGGAATTCTGTAGCCGAAGCACCCACTTCCCAATTGAATAATTGTTTTTATAACCTTACTTTAAGGATTTTTTTAATTTAGAAAAAGTTTTTGATAAAGAGAGATATCTTAGACACATAGCTATCATATTAGAACAGACCGTACCTCTTTTCTGCTCTGCCAAGAATCTGTGCTTCCTAAAGATCAATCCAGGGCATTTGGCAGCTATAGGAGATGTAACTAATCTCAAAAAGAATGACAATGACCACATTTACAGTTTATACTGTTCTTCTTTTCATGTCTTTTGGCTATTAAAAATTATATTTATATAAATATAAACATTTTTAGGTTATGTAAATAATTCACAAAGTTTCTGAGTTCGCTTTTAGATTAAATTTTTAATATTTTCACCATTTTGATAGTAAGAAAATGAATTGTAAATAAAATTTCCATTACGTTTCTCTATCCTTGAAGTTTGTGTCTTGGGTAATACATATCTTGTGATTCATGAACTGCAAAGAAAAAAAATCCACAGGATTTTGTCATCAGCTACATTCTATGAGCATTTTCAGCCAGATTTCAGTACTTGTTTAGATTTATATTATTTTGGGAGAATCTTAATTTGTAGTGAAAAAATTAAATATGTTGCAAAACCAATTATAAACTTCCTGTTAATGTTGAACTTTTGCTAGGGAAAGATTCTAAGGGGAATTTCCTTTATCCTTTTAAAGGGATAAATATTATTCAAATCACCTTAGTAACAGTTGGACCACAGTCATGCAATTAGTTTAGTATCACTTTCTAAGTTAGATGGTGTTGGTCTGGAGTTGACAACATTGATTTTCTGTGAAGTTTACAATTTATTATTTTTTAAATAAGGGGGAAATTTTGCTTTTTAAAACTTTTGCAATTTGTCACTTAGTTTACGAGGCAAAATAGATTTAACCATTTTGAGAACTGTGAGTTATTTTCTATGTGAAGAATATATGTGGTACCATTGTTTTTGATTGGGTCTCATAGTGCACATTATGTAAAAGAAAACAAATCTTACTGTCTTTTTTATGATACAGCAAAGTGAAGACTGAGGATCCTGAGTGTGCATAGTGCATGCATGTTATGTATGTGTTATATGTGTATGCATACATATGGGTATATATATAGTTTTACAAGTTTAAAATAATATCAGTGACTTGAAAATTGTAAGGGCTTACCAGATAATCTCTTTGTAGGCCTTGGAGTAGCATTGTTTTTTTTTTTTTTTCCTTTGGTTATTGATGGGTAATAATGCTCTGGTAAATCAGTCTTTTTTTTTTTTTTTTTTGAGATGGAGTTTCGCTCTTGTTGCCCAGGCTGGAGTTCAATGGTGCAATCTTTGCTCACTGCAACCTCTGTCTCCCGGCTTCAAGTGATTCTTCTGCCTCAGCCTCCTGAGTGGCTGGGATTACAGGCATGTGTCACCATGCCCAGCTAAGTGTTTTTTTTTTTTTTTTTTTGAGATGGATTTTTGCTCTTGTTGCTCAGGCTGGAGTGCAATGGTGCAATCTTGGCGCACTGCAACCTCTGCCTCTCAGGTTCAAGCAATTCTCCTGCCGTAGACTCCGGAGTGGCTGAGATTACAGGCACCCGCCATCACACCCGACTAATTTTTGTGGTTTTAGTAGAGACAGGGTAATACCATGTTGGTCAGGCTGGTCTTGAACTCCTGACCTCAGGCAATCCACCCGCCTCAGCCTCCCAAAGTGCTGGGATTACAGGCATGAGCCACCACGCCCAGCCTAATTTTGTATTTTTAGTAGAGATGGGGTTCTATCATATTGGTCAGGCTGGTCTCGAACTCCTCACCTCAGGTGATCCACCCGCCTCAGCCTCCCAAAGTGTTGGGATTATAGGCATGATCCACCACGCCCGGCCTAGTAAGTCAGTCTTAACCTTAGTTACTTCACCCTAAGACAGAGCTGGGTAGAAATCAAAAGACAAGAATTAGGAAAAAAGGAAGAGGCAGTGACCCATCTTAAGGTTTAGACTGTATTGTTTGATTGTGAGTAAATTAAAGCCTTTCCTTTTTTGTATGCTTATAGACCTCAGGGGTCACATTCTGTTCCTGAGAATAGTAGCTACCGTTGGCAGTGAAGTATGTGTGCATACATCCTGGATCTAATTAGGTGGTTGTGCTGCTTCCGTATTTTTGGAACATTATTCTGACTTTATTTGTTCTATTTGTAGATAAGAACATTCAGAGGAACACATCTCTCCCCATGTAATTATCTCATTTAGCATTTTGCCTACTCAGAGGGCATGGCTAAATGTTTTAGGTACAGGGAAAAGCTGACTTTGGTGGCAATTCTTTATGCTGTCTTCTCAAATTAAGAGGGTCCTCTATTCAGGAATGTTTCCTGCATAATGAATAGACATTCCTTGAAGCATGATGACCCCCCACCCACTGCATTTGAATGTAGAGCAACATCTTACATGGAAACAGTGATAGATAGTATAGGAAACACAAAATAACGTCAAATAAACTCTAATTAATAGCTTCACAAATTCAAGAAGATACTGTATTGACTAAATTAGTACATATTACTATGCAAAAGTATCATTCAGAGAACAGTGTTCCTGAAAATAAAAAAATCTGATCGCCTGCCCTCCTTTATCCATTACTAATAAACAGACAAACCAAAAGTCACTACCAAGTAGTGAAATGGATATAGCTAAAAATCAAATATTTGACCTTGAAAATAAGTCCACGATATCACCCAGGATACCAATAAAAAGTAAAGTGTTAAAAATACAAATGAAAAATTAAGAGACGTCAAGGATCCATCAGTTTTTAAATGTAGATTCCCAAATATCCAACACTCATTGTAAAAGAAGTCTCAAATGAACAGAAACAATGGAAAGAAAATTACTCAAAGTAATAGGATATTGCCTTAATCTAAAGACGAATGTGAGACTATAGATAAAATTGCCAATCAAGGGCCAAGCAAGAATTATGAGCAAAGCCAAGACATCATATTCTAGTGATATCTGTGATCTCCCAAAGTTAATGAAAGACATTGTGACAGTTTCAGGTAGGAGAGGATGAGAAAAATATTTGGTTAATGGCCTAGGTTGGTAGCTAGCTAGCCAGATCCTTGTTCTTTCTTTCACTTATTTTTTTTATTCATTCAACAAATGTTTATAGAGCACTTACTATATGCCAAAAATTTTGTTAGGTAATATAGACACAGTGGAGTAAAAATAGTCTGATGACAGAAGTAAACAATAATCACATTATAAATAAAAATAAATTACACCTGTGATAACTTCTACCATGGAGTGTTTTATAGTGCTGAGAGCATATTACAAAGGGATTTTTGACTTAATCAGGGAAGGCATCCCAGAAGTAACGGTAAGTAAAGTGTGAGTAGGAATTAGATTGCGAGGAGAGCAGGTAACATCCCAGGAAGAGAGAGCAACACGTACAAAGGCCCATGGTTAGGGGGATTGTGATAGACTGAAAGGAATGGAAAAACTAATATGTCCAGAAAGCAGACATGCAGTGCAAGACAAAGCTTGGCTAGTAAGTAAGGACCTGTACTATGCAGGTGTTTTACACAAAAAGAATGGGAATCATACATCAGACTTCTCACCTGCAAGACTAAATACTAGAAGACAGTGTTCTGAGAGAAAATGATTTTAAGCTTATGCAAACTTTCTAGAAAGAATGCTCATGGATACACTCTAGAAAATGGGGGTGGGGGAGGGAGAAGAAAAGAGATTCCAAAAAAAAGATGTATGTTAGAAGAAACAATGTGCCACCTAGGTATGTAAAATAAGCAGCCCTCAATGGAAGCTGAGAAGCAGGCCTAGAAATCAATGGGTTCGATTGGGTTAGTAAGTCAGCGGGCTGCAGGAAATGTCTTTGGGGATAAATTGTATAATTAAAAAGTTGGAAATACATCTGTGGCATGCTTCTGCTGTAATAAACTATGTGTTTCTTATCTGTAACAAAAGAGAGAGAATAAAAAGAAAAAGCAGTTAGAAGTTCAAGGGAAAACAAAAATCTGTTCAAAAGTCATGGTGTTGAATCTGTTTTTTAGTAAGAGAATTAAGGGCATCACATTTATGATATCTAGTCACATGTTTGGGCTTATTCTTGACATTTTATTTACGTGTGTGCATTTCCTTGCTTTTTCCTCTGTCTTTTCCTACCTTTTGATAAATTGAGTTTTCTTTTCAAACTGTTTTGTTCTTCCTTCCTTTTTGAAAAATTTTTCTTTGTTTCTTTAGTGGTTTGAGTGGTACATCCAATATCTATTTTTAATAGTGGCTAACTTTAAATTTTAAAAACATACTTTAAAAAATTCAAGATATAGGCTGGGCACGGTGGCTCATGCCTATATTCCTAGCACTTTGGGAGGCCGAGGTGGGCAGAACACCTGAGGTCAGCAATTCAAGACCAGCCTGGCCAACATGGTGAAAGCCCATCTCTACTAAAAATACAAAAATTAGGCATGGTGGCGTGCACCTGTAATCCCAGCTATTCAGGAGACTGAGGCAAGGGAATCGCTTGAATCTGGGAGGCAGAGGTTGCAGTGAGCCAAGATCATGCCACTGCACTCCAGCCTGGATGACAGAGTGAGACTCAGTCTCAAGTAAAATAAAATAAAATTCAAGATATAATTCGGTTTCTACAGTAGCCCCCAAACAAGACAAAACTTTTAGCAAACTTTCTACTCTTCTGCCTCCTCTTCTTACCTTTTACTTAAGAAAAATCAAGACTTCTAGTTTCTTGTTGTTAAAATTTCTAAATTTATAAATATCTGAATATGAGTGAGTCAAATATATAAAAAACACAAAAAGTAATATGACAATCATCTAATGACCAAACGTTAAAATCAAACATGCTAACATTTTGCGTAATTTGCTTCAGGTCTCTGAAAATAATTGTAGATATAACCAAAGCACCGTCGCCTACTCCTTCCTCCTGCCTGTCATCTCAGAAGTTGTCCGGAAATTGCTGCTGCTTGTTCTCATTAATGTGCTTGCACTTTTATTATATAGCTGTGCACTCATTTAAAAAACCCTCACACTTAAAAATAATTTGGCCAGGTAATACAGGTTAAAATTATAGGATACAAATTCTGAACCTTCAAAAGTGTGTAGGAATTGTTCCACCATTCTAGAATTTGGTCTTCCAGGGTCTTCCTTATGCCCCTTTGAATGTCCTATAGCATCCATTTAAAGACCTTACACATGGTAGATGTTAATGTTTATTTTCCACCCATAATTTAATGACATTTCTACTTATTAATTTTTCTTGTTTGGGATATATGTACTAGGCGCTTAGCTATGACTTGCTAATTCATCCAAAGGAAGATACTGAGTGTCTGCTGTCGCCAAGCAGTATTCTAGATTCCAGAGATACAGACATGAAAGAGGTAGCATTCCTTCCTTCATGAAGTTAATATTCTTGTTGAGGGAAGATAAAACAATAAACATGTAAACCAATAAATACAATAATTTTGGGTATAAATAAACGATATATCATTTGGGTATATCATCATGTGATTATAATAAAATGGGAGAATGTGGTGATAGTGGTGGGCTGTTGCTTTGGCTAGGATAACCAAGGATAGCCTTTTAAGAAAGCGACATTTAATAAGTAAATAGACATAAAAAGCTGCAGAGAGAGTAATCCCAGCAGATGGATCTATAAATGCAAAGATCCTGAGACAGAAATGGGTTTGGTCTGTGTGACTGGAACCTCGTAAATGAGGAGCGAGTGGAAAGAGATGAGATCCAAGAAACTAGCACAGCCAGTCATGTGTAGGGCATTATGGATAGCAGTAAGGATTTCAAGTAGGAAGACTTTGGAGGGTTTTAAGCAGGAGAGTGACTTAATGCAAATTGATTTATGCTTGTTTTGTACAAGCTGGACTTTAGGGAAGCAGTGTGGAGGAAGAGGAATTGGTTAAGAGCCTGTTGCAATTGGCAGATAAAAGGTATTGCTCACTTGGCTAGGGTGGTAGCAGTGGAGAAGTGGTTTTACCTGGCTTTTCAGCACCTGAATGGTCTGTAAGAATGGCACTAGCATACAAGTCATTTCAATGTGGACTTTCCAAGGTACAATTGCAAGATGAGAGTTTAGAGTCTGTTGTAGGGTATGGAACTTGTACGTGCACAATACACACTACTTAATGTTAAGGAGAGTACACCAGAGGGAAGGCAGCTTTGGCATTCTCTTGGGTACAGGAAAGTAGCATTGTGGTGATCAGGAGAGTCTAATGAAGCTAAAACTGTCACCCAGGAATGTTAAAAAGAGAACATAAGGAGTATTCTGCTCTGCTTTAGAGCTCTGTATGGTGTTATTATCCTTCTCTAAAAGACAAATGTTGCTCTCAAGAGTGAGTAATGAAAATACTAGAGCACATCATACAATAAATGAAATCATGAAACTTTAGATGTATGCAACATGTGCTGTGACCAGGAAGGAATGGCAGTGTTGAACACCAAACTAGATGGAGTAAAATTGGTATCAGGGTGGAAATAATATAGAACAATAATACTGTGGAGATATCTCAGTTAAATTATATAGTTTCAATAGTCAGGAAAAAAGATTTTTTAATTAATCTGGGTTATTCTTTTAGAAAAAGCGTTAATCTCAAAAAGCCATCCACATACACCCCCATTATAATGAACCCTTAGCTACAAGACTGAGGAAGAATAAACTTTGCATCTGTGGCCACTTTTTCTGACATAGGCTCTGTTAAGATACATAGCATTGAAGGATTTCCTAGCTAACTATGTATTATGTGTGCACCTTAATAGCAGAAATCACAACGTAACTACAGAGATGAACTAAAATTTGATTAGATTCTGGGATACCACGCTGCCTGACCTGAGGGAATAAACAATTTAGGGAAAACAGAAAAAGCAACATAGGCACTCACTTATTTTCTCCCTTGATTCCCACCGCAGGTCTCTGAGATGGGACTGTTTCTGGGATCCTCATTTGAAAAACAAGAAGAGTGAGGCCACCTTGGGCACAGTGCTGTTGTAGAATTGATTTACCTTGACTTGTTTTGGATCTGTGGGATGTCTGGTTCTTTTGTAAAAACACAACTTTGCCAGCCAGACTAGAAACGCTTTCTGTGTTTTTCATCAAAAATCTTGGACACTGTCTCTAGAGGTCTTCTCTGGCAAGGACTGTTTTCCTCTTTAACTTTGGTTCTTGCATTCCATATGTAAGCAAAGTTCAACTAGTTAGGAAAAAGTCATTCTAGAAAAAAAGACTGTAATTGTGAGACCAGATGGTAAGCATTATTCAGCTGATGAGGTTGGGTAGATTTGAGGGAAGGTGTGGTAATATGATCTCGATCTGCAGCTGTGACCTGTTGTTCCAAAACAGCCTCATTCCTCCCTGCCTTTTGCGTCTGCATTCCAGCACCTCTCCCTCCATCTTTGTGGGCACTGGGGTTCTCACAGATTGCTTTGACAGATGCATCAGGGAGGAATAAAGCTTGTTCAAGGAAGAACAACCCACAGATCTGTTTTGAATATCCTCCCCATGTTACTTGTAATATTGGCAAATCAGGGGACAATATAACCACTTTTGTTCAGCATGCTGTGAGACAGTTTCCCATGACACAAATTGCCATGAGCCTATTTAGATGTAATTAAGGCATTTCCATTAGATGTCTTGCAGGTACCTCAAACTAAACACATACTGAACCCAGCTCATCAGCTGTCTTCTTCTCCTTACCTCCCTTACAAAACATCAGTAAACATTTTCTCCTGTGTTTCCTCCTTCAACCAAAGTGAAAATTTAGAAGTCATTCTAGACTTCTCTGTCTCATCCATCTCATGGAGTCCGTCTCCTAAATACTTCTCCAGTCCTTCTATATCTCTTCCCAGTGCTGCTGTCCTGATTCTGGCTTTCATTATCTCTCTTCTGGAATTTGGAAATAGTTTTGCCTTTACTTTATTTTCTTCTTCCACTCTGTCACCAATGTTGTGACTTAAATGAAAATCTGACCAGTAAGGCCAATGAGATTACAATCCCATAGTGGGAGGTGTGGGTGAAGGTCTTTATTTTTTAAAGAAGCTCTGCAGACTATTGTAATGTGTGGCTAGGGTTGAGAATGTATGCTGGACTGGACAAATTTCAAATATCTTAGCCAGATATACAAGACCTTTGTGACCTTGGACATCTTATCTTCTGCTATTTCTGTTTCTGATGTTACAATAAATAACCACACTTCTTCCTTTTTTTTTTTTTTTTTGAGATGGAGTCTTGCTCTGTCACTCAGGCTGGAGTGTGGTGGTGTGAGCTTGGCTCACTGCAACCTCTGCCTCCTGGGTTCAAGTGATTCTCCTGCCTCAGCCTCCCAAGTAGCTGGGACCACAGGTGTGCGCCACCACGCCTGGCTAATTTTTGTATTTTTAGTAGAGATGCGGTTTAACCGTTGTTGGCCAGGCTGGTCTCGAACTCCTGACCTCAGGTGATCCACCCACCTCGGCCTCCCAAAGTGCTAGGATTACAGGCGTGAGCTCCCACACCGGGCCCTTCCTCTTACTTTCATACTGTTGCATACCATTCATCAGTGTTGTGCCTGGGTTTGTGGGATTCTTCTATCAGAAATGTGCTGGAAATATACAAATTACTCAAAGCACTATGACTACTGAGTACTATATTTCATTCCCCATCTTGGTAGGTGATGGCATTGACCCATGAGAACCTCCAAAATGATTTGCTTCCCTATGTTGTCTCTCTATTCCCTCTTGTTATCTTCTTCATACCCAACTGCAAGTCCTAGGAATCTCTATAATCAGGATAGTATTGTCTCAGAGCCTTTTGACATGCCAGCTCTTTCTTGTCCAAAACACATTTTCACATTCTGCCCTTGGAGAATCTATCCTAGGGCTCTGCAACACCAGCATGCCACTCACGTAAGTCATGGTGGTCAGGTAGATGCACAGTTTATAGAGGGCTTTTACAAGTTGTATCTCAGTTTGATCCTCACTGTGCCATGTGGAGGAGGCAGGGAGCTATTATTTCTCCACTTCAGAGGTGCTGAGATGGAGGTGTTTTAACTCTTATCAACCTTTCAGGTGTACGCTGAACTCTCTGTAGATTACATGTTGATGGGGTCCACAATGCACATCTCAAGTCCTGTAACCTGATTGAATTATGGTTAGCTCCTTACTATTAAAGGGGTTTAGGTGTGGTTTATTACTGTTTTCAGAAGCTCAAGGGGAAATCCTTAATTTGAGCAAAATTTATTTCAGAATATCCATTCATTGTGGGTTAGGAACCTCATCCCTTGCAATTTTCCAGCCCCCATTTTTGTCTTCTGTAGTGCATCCTCATCTTTTGGTCAATTTGATCCTTGAGGCCTCTGTGAAATAGAAAGGAGGGGGAGGGGGGCGCAGAATTTCCATATGATTGGTTTTAGATGTTGATTTCGGAGGCCTGTACTGTGAGTCACTGAAATTATTGGATTGAGTCTTGAAGATCCAAACACAGAGTGTTGGGACTGTGTGGTTGGGCCTAATCCTAGTACAAAAACCAGTTCCTTTCAGTGAAGAAGAAAAAGGAGAGGAATCCAGGTTCCTCAATGAAGCATCCATACATAGAAGCTCCTGTGTCAGGCTGTGGTGTTTCCCACTTCCTGCCTTCAGTCTAGCAGGGTTCCTTGCATTTCTTGGTCTAAAAGTAAGGCTTATGGGCTCTTTCTGGAAAGATCTTACACCTTTTAAATTTTAACATGGGAAGAAATTATAAACAACAAATGACAGTATTTGAATTCTCTCACTTTTGAACAAAGTCAAGCAGCTTAAGTATGTGAGAATAAAGATATTCCCTTCTGTTGCCCAGAAGGAGAAAAAGATCATTTAATTTAAAATCTAGCTATTGAGATGCATGTTCCTTGTGTCTAATCAAGTTCTGAATTTGAACTCAATTAGAGCTTTGATAAAAGGAAGGGGAAAGGAAACTTGAAAGAATGCTGTTCCATTCATGAAGGGACTGTGTGTTTTTAGTTTCCAAGTAAATGGCATAATGGGACCATGCATTTTCCATCCAAGCATTTTCCATCCTGAGAATAATTCCCTTCCTGGCTTCTCAATGAATAATGCATTATTTCTGAAACCCAAGAGGCATTCCTTTGATTTTCCTTTATGTTTAGCTTTCTGAGTGATTTTCAAGCAAGGAAATTCAAGGACTTGGAATGAATGCTTTATTAACATTTTTATTGAAGTTCAAATTGCTCCTTGGCTATTATCTCCTGATATTTGAAATATTTTTTTCTCTCCAAGGAAAGTCTAAGGTGTTGTATTTATTAGAAAATGAAGTACCTTGGCCAATCTTCAAAGTGAACAGCAGTTTAAAACCAATACACATTTGTGTTGTAGAACAAAGAGCTTTATGGGGGTGCTTTTCTCCTTTATTTTCATTTCCCTGCTGAAAAGTTTCACAAAAGAAAGCTCAGATTCAAAAGTGGGCTGTTTGGAGACTAAATCTCATTTGTTTACATTTTGTGAAACTAATTCCTTGAGGCTGGACCAAATCCATGACCCCAGTCCAAGCCTGCATCCACCAAAGCCAGCGCCATTTAAATCTGAAGATGCAAATGCCCTTCTGGGATTGCTCCTACTTCCGCTCTGCCTGATTACACATATGTAGCCTGCCTGATTACACATATGGGGCCCATTAGGTGAGGTGTAATGGGACACAGTGGTGCCCACCGCTGTTGGCTCATGTTCTTTCAGTAGAAGATCCCCAGCAGAGTCTGTAGTAACACAGTGGTAGGATTTAATGCTATTTTACAACCTCCATTTTCCTGGGATCCAAATAATGAGTGATTTCAGAAACTAAATGAAATAGAATTAAGCATCTCATCTATATTTTCATTCCTCTTACAGTTATAGTAAAATTGTAATGAGTCAGAATAATTGGGGGAAGAAAGAGAACAAAGTTGATCTAAATTAGTAAAACATCTGAAATAGTAAATTTGGTTTAAAATATTTAATGTTATCATTTTCAAGACATAGAAATGTAATATTTTCTAGAGCTTGAACTCTGGAGGCAGCCTCTAAGAACAGAAACTCTGGGATTTTTCTGCTTTCCAGTACTGTGGCCTTGAGCCAGTTATATAAACTTTCTGGGTCTCAGTTCCTTCATCTGTACAATGGGGATATTAGTTTCTATGTCATATGGCTACTGTGAAAATTCAATAAGTTATTACTGGTAAAGCATATAGGACAGCACTATGTGGGTAGTTGTTGAATAAAAATAAAACATAGATCTTGTCATTGAAAATCACAATTTCCAAACAGGCCCATGCTACTCAGCAGGTAATAATTATTATTGTTATTGTAGATACAGATTGAGTGATTATTTCCTTAACACTTGTTTAATCCATACAACAAACCTTATGAGGTGTAAATATAATCATCTGCATTTTCAGATGGGAAAATTAAGGAAAGAAAGTAGTTTGCCTAAGTTCACCCGGTTTATTACATGTCAAACAAGGATTTGGGCCCAGACAACCTGAATCCAGAAACTATGCCTTAATTAAACATTAAAGGACACTTATCATTCGTGCTTATCTTTTGCCTGAAAATAACACTGCTATTAAAAACCATGTTGTTATGTGAGGTGAAGTGTTTCCTGAATGCAGTTTTTCATATCTCAATTGCTTATCAAACTCTTTGTGTTTTGCTCAAAATAATAATCATCAATGTCTCATAATTACTTGATTTTAGTAACGTCCGAAATAAAATTTTAAGTTGACTATCGTTAAATTTTTTCTGATTTTCTCAGGAAATGAGTATTTCATTTGCGACAATGGTGGCTTCCAACTTCAGTATTTTTATATTGAACTGAAATCATTTCACTTTATGGTCGCATGTTTTATAATATTTTTTCATTCTCTTTTTAAAAATCCTTCTGATCCCTATCCTTGTCCTTGTAGGGGCCTTTATCATCTGCTGGACTCCTGGATTGGTTTTGTTACTTCTAGACGTGTGCTGTCCACAGTGCAACGTGCTGGCCTATGAGAAATTCTTCCTTCTCCTTGCTGAATTCAACTCTGCCATGAACCCCATCATTTACTCCTACCGCGACAAAGAAATGAGCGCCACCTTTAGGCAGATCCTCTGCTGCCAGCGCAGTGAGAACCCCACCGGCCCCACAGAAGGTTCAGACCGCTCGGCTTCCTCCCTCAACCACACCATCTTGGCTGGAGTTCACAGCAATGACCACTCTGTGGTTTAGAACGGAAACTGAGATGAGGAACCAGCCGTCCTCTCTTGGAGGATAAACAGCCTCCCCCTACCCAATTGCCAGGGCAAGGTGGGGTGTGAGAGAGGAGAAAAGTCAACTCATGTACTTAAACACTAACCAATGACAGTATTTGTTCCTGGACCCCACAAGACTTGATATATATTGAAAATTAGCTTATGTGACAACCCTCATCTTGATCCCCATCCCTTCTGAAAGTAGGAAGTGGAACTCTTGCAATGGAATTCAAGAACAGACTCTGGAGTGTCCATTTAGACTACACTAACTAGACTTTTAAAAGATTTTGTGTGGTTTGGTGCAAGTCAGAATAAATTCTGACTAGTTGAATCCACAACTTCATTTATATACAGGCTTCCCTTTTTTATTTTTAAAGGATACGTTTCACTTAATAAACACGTTTATGCCTATCAGCATGTTTGTGATGGATGAGACTATGGACTGCTTTTAAACTACCATAATTCCATTTTTTCCCTTACATAGGAAAACTGTAAGTTGGAATTATCTTTTGTTTAGAAAGCATGCATGTAATGTATGTATGCAGTATGCCTTACTTAAAAAGATTAAAAGGATACTAATGTTAAATCTTCTAGGAAATAGAACCTAGACTTCAAAGCCAGTATTTGTTTAGGTCATGAAGCAAACAATGCTCTAATCACAATATTAACTGTTTAATTAAAATGTTGTAACAAGTATAAAACAGGGAATGTAAGTTTGTTACCAAAGTGATATGTATTCCAAAAAAGTCATAGAAGATGAAGCACTGTAATGTTGTTCCCATATATTTAAAATACCCAAGTACATTCTAATTACCAGTATATCAGAGGAAAATTTTCAGTCTTTGTAAAATAATATACTCATCATAGAAGACTTGAAAAATGCAGTAATGTATAAAAAAGCAAAAATGATTACTGATAATATCACAACCCAGAAGTAACCACCTTTAAAAAGCAACCCCCATGTATGCCTATATGTGTATTGTATACTTTTTTTACATAATTGGAGTCATACTGTAAACAGTTTTATAAGTAGATCTTTTTCATTGCAAAATTGCCACATTTTCTTATGGCATTAAAAATTTTACAAAAACATAATTTTAATGGCTATATTATATTCCATTTAATGGATGCAACTCAGTTTATTTAACTATTCCCATGTTGTTAACTATTTAGGTTGTTTCTAATTTTCATTATTATAAAGTTGCAGAAATTTGGTGTACATAAAACCGTCTCCATATAATTGATTATTAGGATATATTCCCATGAAGGATTCTTTTTTTAAAAAAATGTGAAATGTCATCTTGTACTTACACCTTTCATGAAAAGGGATTTCCTGCTTTTGTACTGCATGGGTGGCAGTTGTGAGGAAAAGCCAGTCAAATGACCTTTTTACAAAAGAAATGCAGTGGTCACTTTAGTTGAGAGTGACTTTTTAATATAACAAGATCAACTAGAAGAATTCAACTGTCTCAAGAATCAAGGTACCCCAATATATCTCACAATTCCAAACTTTGTTTGAGGTACTCGTTATCCAGCTCTTGGTAGCCACACCTGCAATGTAAAATTGAAGAAAATGCAAAGAAACCAAATGTGCCGAGTGAATAAAGGATTGTCATATCAATTAGTGTGGGTCCATCTGTAGCAAATGGGTTGAGTGTGTCAGTATGTGGTTGGTTACTGTGTATTCGCCAGGAATCACCCCGATAGGCTGCCACCCTATTAGGTGATACCTGTTTAATATGTTGTCCAGGTAGACTAGTAGTTGCATCAGTTTGCTGTAACAAGTAACCAGTGAGGTAACACAGTCGTGAAGCAGGTCAGGGGAGGTCAGGAGGATGTCTGAGAGAAAGAAGTCCGGGAGATGAATGGCTGTCTAGGAAGGAGGATGTCAGTGCACGGTTAGTGTTTGAGCAGAGGGCAGACTTGTAAAGTACCTGTAGTGAAAAGAATGTGGGGACCCAATTAGCAGAAAGGTGTTTGCACATACTTTATACAAAATACAGAATACTTTATATTGGAAGTGAAAGAAATGAACGTGGACTTTTACACATGTGCATATTTTTCTGGAGGCTATATGGATTATTTGAAATGAAAAGCATACTAATTGGACTTTAATAAATCATTTTCAATCAGCATTTGGTAATGTGTGGTTCTGGTCAGTGCTATTTCTCTTGTTCGAGAGTCTTCCAGCTTGCATTGCATGGGTGTTTTTCCCACTGTGACCTCCTTTATTTCTCTGTAACAAGGGCTGCTTAACCCTGAGGCGGAGCAACCATGTGCTCCCCCAGCCCACAACTTCTTTTTTTCAATCTGAGTAATAAATCTTGCCAATGTCTGGGAGATGGTAGTTTATGTTCCTTGAGAGGAGACAATTTATTAAGATGGTACTTTACCTCAACAGGATAACTGTTAGAGTGGGTTTCCTTTTGAAAGACTCTGATTTTACAAAAAATTTTGACAACTTTATGAAACACTCTCACTAGTTTATAAAGTCACAGTGGTATTTCTACTTATAGGTTTAATAACCAACAAGATAAAAGTTATATATATATCTTCCAATGATATAACCATTATAACATTTTCAGTATATCACTGAGGTGTTGGAAAAAGAGAAAATATTTATTCAAGTGAATGTCTCAATGAGAATTTGGAAGAGAATTCTGAACCTTTAATTTTAGGTGGCTATGAGATTGTTAGAAATCAAATATCTTTGAACTGGTCTTTACAAATTAGCCACCCCTCACATATTCCTCTTTTTAAATTAGTGAAACCATAATTTTCAAGACCTAAAACCGCAACTAATGTATAATTAATGAATCTTATCAGCCTTCCTTTTCTCCTTCCCAGTTAGCTATTGTTTTAGGTTCCACTGTTCATCTTCCAATTTATTCCAGAATTCTCTCAACTTCCGAAATATTATATACTGCTTCTAGCTCCTTCCCTTAAAATCCAGAGTGTGCACTCATGCTAGGTAAAAACTGTAGAAACACCTCTTTTATCACATCCCTTCGCTATAACAAAGTAAACAGAACATTTTAATGAAAAGAGCTTTTGAAACAAAGTGCTAATTGTTTCATATCAACTGAGCTTCACCTGATTCCAAACCCCATAAGAATTAGGGATTATTTGTGGGTTTAGAATGGTGGTTTGTGAATGAGGTTAGACACTGCATGATAGAAGAGATGTATATAACTAGGAGCCAGGATGTATTGTTAATCTTCCTAAGCAAGGGCTGTTCATGTTCTAGCATTCACCTGCATCTTGTGTAGTCTACACAGCAAATTCTCTAATTCTTCCCTTAATGTTATAAAGCTCATATTCATGGACTATCAACAAATTATTAAATTATAAACTTAAATCATAAATTATTAGCAAATAGTCTATGAATATGAGCTTTATAACTCTGAATATGAACTTTAATGATGTGACATGTAATGACCATTTGAAAATATGCTGAATTTGCAAACTAAGGCACATCAGTCGAATCCACTTAGTTTTGTATGACCTATGAGCTGAGAACAGGTTTTACATTTTTAAATGGTTGGGAAAATATTTTGTGACACATGAAAATTATAAGAAATGCAAATGTCAATGTCCATAAATAAAGTTTTATTGGAATACAACCATCCTTATTAGTTTATTAATTCCCTATGACTGCTTTTGTACCATTAAATACTAGCGCAGAGTGGAGTAGTTGCAACAGAGTCTATAATGGCCCTCAGAGTCTAAGATATTCACTCTCTGGCCCTTTATTGAAAAAATTTTCCAATCCTTGATTTAGAAGATTCCATTTTCAAAAAAAAAAAAAAAGATTCCATTTTCAATCATGCTATCCTCATTTGATTATGGATGTTCATTAGAAGAGGAAGAAAGAGAAATTGGGCACAAGATTCCTTAGTCTAGCTCTAGCCTGCAGAGAGAATTCTCAACCCAATTTTTTATGCTAAAGATAACTTGCATTTTGGAACTTACGGAAAAGCTAACCAAATTTACAGATTTTGTGAATAAATTGCCAACATGATGCCCCATCAGCCCTGAATACTTTTTTATGTGATTCCACAGATAAGGACATTCTCTTTCATAACCTCAATGCAATTATTAAAGTCAAATTAACATTGATGCAGGAACTATCATTTAATTCACAGATCCCATTCAACCTTCATCAATTTGTCCAATAATGTCCATTATAGCAAAATAACCTAGTCCAGGCTGGCTGGCTGTATTATCTCTCTTTGAGTCTTCTTAAATCTTCAACAGTCTCTTAGTTTTTTCTTGACCTTCATGACTTTGTCACTTAAAGATCACAGGTCATTTTTAGAATGTCTCTCAACTTGGCTTGTCTGACATTTTCAATGGTATATATATCATTTATCTTTGACAAAACAAGAGAGAAATTCTGCTGTGTTTCTTCTGACCACATCCCATCAAGCAGTACATCATGTTGATTTGTCCTATTATGTACTTTGATTATGTAGTTAAGGTGATGTCTACTAGGTTTGCCACTGTGAAGAAAACAGATACCTGTTGCACACATACCCTCAATCATTTTTTTTCCTTTGTAATAAGCACCCTGTAGAGAGGTAATTGGGACTATGTGAGTATCCTGTTCCTCATCAAATTTTAATGTCTAGTTTTAGCATCCATTGATATTTCTTGGGTGAATTAATCATTATTCTGATAGTTGCCAAATGATGAATTTCTAATTCTCTTTTCAAAACGTATTAGCATTCTTCTGTGAGAAACTTTTTCTCTCATTTATTCACTCATTTATACCCATATGAACTCATGGGTTCATGTTCTGTTTAATTGCTTATACTGTTACTGTCGCTTTCCAGTTAAATCTTTCCTTTTGAGATAATTGTAGATTCACATGCAGTTCTAAGAAATAATATGGACTGATTCCGTATATCTTTTACCTGGTTTCTCCCAGTGGCCAGTATCTCACAAAACCATAGCATAACATTACAACCAGGAAGTTGACATTGATATAATCAAGGCATAGAACAGTTCCATCACCACAAAGATTCCTCATGTTGCAATTTATAGCTTAATCCAACTCCCTTACCCCCATTCTGACTCCTAGCATTCACTAATCTAGTCCTCATTTCTTCAATTACATTTGATAATTTTCTCATGCTAAAACTCATAAGACTTCTCTGTAACAATGGGTGTGGTGCTGATACTTCCCTAGAGTTAACAGACAGGAAGAGAGAGTCTTTATACACATGAACTATAGACTATATCTAGTCCAGAGAGAAACCACGCAAACAAATATTTCAAGGAACACAGAAATGAGTAAAGTAGAAAGTGGAAGTCTCCCCTACAGTTTGGAAGTTAGACCACAGATAATCTGTTGCACACAACCTGATAAACAGACATTCACAAAGTGATTTTACTTTTTTTTTTTTTTTTTTTTTTGAGATGGAGTCTTGCTCTGTTGCCCAGACTGGAGTGCAGTGGTGCGATCTCCGCTCACTGCAAGCTCCACCTCCCAGGTTCACACCATTCTCCTGCCTCAGCTTCCTGAGTAGCTGGGACTACAGGCACCTGCCACCACACCTGGCTAATTTTTTTGTATTTTTAGTAGAGATGGGGTTTCACCATTTAGCCAGGATGGTCTCCATCTCCTGACCTCGTGATCCGCCCGCCTTTGTCTCCCAAAGTGCTGAGATTACAGGTGTGAGCCACCATGCCCGGCTGTGATTTTACATTTCTGTTTGTTTTGTGGAACTCTCAACGTCTCTTTGGCATCAGGAAAGCCAGACTTCATTTTGTTTCATGTGTGACATTGTTTATAATTTGCATCTTTTAACTCGGATCTTTCATGAAAGGAATCTTTGTATTTTCTATTATGAAGAACATATAGTACTGAGTAGTACTTAGCACTTGTTTATGTAAATGAAATGTGTGAACTACAAGTAAAGGCATGCTTAATGAAGAAATGCTCTTTAATTCCACAATCCTGATAAAGGGTTTCCTTCACATTTAAGAATATTACAGTTAAAATTAAGTCGGAATAATGTAAAAAAAAAAAAAAAAGCTTAAATCCTTCGATGATATGTTCTACCAATGTGTCTGTGTTTTCTGAGTAGTCAACTTATTTTGCTATGCTTTGGGAAAAATTTTGATAGCACTACTGTGTTGCGTGGGTAATGGGATTTATAGCTCACATAAAACATTCATATAATTTGTATTTTGATCTTTGTGATAACTCTTACACATGAGGAAACAGTCTCAAAGAAAAAACTGGGGGTCTAATATTTGTTGTATATAGCATTATTTGATGGCTAATTACATATTCTTTATATTGTAATTGATAATTCCTTATATATATTTATCTATTGTGGCTCCCCAAACAAATTATGAGTTCCTTGAGAAGAGGTATGATGTTTTATATATTTTTTAATCCCTCAAAGAATTTAGCACAGTAAAAGTAAGAGAAGAAAACATGATGTCATTAACAGGTGCATGAACTATGCTGTGCGGTGTTCATATTATTGCAGGCATGCCTATATTCCAAGCTAGAAAACAAGTTATTAATATTTGAGAGTAAGATAATCTTGTGCTTTCCATTACTTTTTTATTATACCAATGACTATAACAAAACTAGAAATATGGTGTCACTCAACAGTTCTTAAGTGAAAATTTTATGACCATAATTAGATGTGATAGTTGATGTTATCGCTATCTACCACTCATTCTTTGACTTATTCATCTACAAATATTTTTTCAGAGTCTTCTGTGTATCAGGCTCTTATGATGTTGCTGTGAATGTGATAAGCAAGATCTTTAATAGAACTTAGTTGCAGCGAAGGAGAAGAAAATAAGTTCAAAATAAAAGTACAAATTGTATTAAGAGTTATGAAGGAAACAATGGCATGGCATAGAAATTAAAGGAAAATAAAATGGATGGTGGAAGATAGGGAGAGGAACTATCTTTGAAAGGATAATTTAGAATGCTCTGTCTTAGAATGAGAACTGTCCTGTCAAAGCCACTCACCTTGAGCCTGAGTTGCACAGAGGTGTACCCCTGTCAAGCTCTTGAACTTGCACTCACTCTGGTAATCAGTTCACATCAAAACAACCCATTAGAAAAATTGGCATGCATCTAGCATATGCAGATAGGAATTTCAGACAAGATGTGTAAATGCTTAGAGAAAGCATGCCATTTGGGAAAGAAGGGCAGGTATAGACTGTGAGGATGAGGCTTGAAAGGCAGGCTGGCGTGATGACTTGAGTGATTTTGGAAGTGATTTTATCCTTGAGAATTGTGGGAAATAAGCTAAAGGATTTAAGTTTTAAAAAAAAACCACACAATCTGGTTTACACTTCAGAATAAATTGGAGAAGAAAGACTGAAGGCAAAAGATAGGATCAGAGGCTGTCACATTAACTGAGACGAAAGATGAAGGTGGCAATGGAGGTGCAGAGATGAATGGATTCAGGGGTGTTTGGGACACGGTGATTGTTTGGATAAAGATGTTTTCTCAAGTTATGACCTCGAATACTGGATGGATGGGAATGTGATACGTTGAGATAAGGAACATAAGAGCAATTTTACAGAGAAAAGATAATGAGTAGAGCCTTCAAATGAGAATTTTGTGGTAGGAAGGTGGCTATGTGAAACTTGAAGCTCAGGATATATCCCTGGACTGAAGACTTAGATTTTGGAGTCTGATTTTTTTCTGCTGCCATCTTGCTATATTCTTCCCCAAGATGAGAAGCACACAGCCTCTGATCTGCTTGAATAAGAAGAAGGGAATGAGCTAAAACAAGGAGAAATAAAAAAAGCAGAACTTAATATCTGAATGTATTATCCAGAAACATGTGAAGCTATTTCTTTTCAACAAAATAAGGTTATGTACCATGTATTTGATTTTTAACTTGATAATACATTATAGATATCCATCCAAGGTTTAAGTATGTGTCTGCCTTGCTCTGCAGTTGAAGTAGAGATTATTACAGGTCATCAATGTTTTGTTTACCCCTTCTTCCTGGACTCTTGGAAAGCTACAACTCTGTTAGGCAGGTTTGTGCAACTAGTTATGTCCAGTGGGCTGTGAGTGGATGTGACATCTGTCATTTCTAGACTTGATGAACTAAAATACCCCGTGCTACTTTTCAGATCTTTTTTCTCTCCCCCTCCACCTTCCAAAAGCCTAAAATAGAGGCGGCAGAATAAGAGAGTGACATCCCCATCAGCTTGAGTGACTATGTAGAGCAAACTCCCTGATGTCTCATATTGAATGGACAGCATTATCAAGTCTGAAAGGAAAATAAAATTTCACTGTGAAAATCACTATGCCAAAAGGGAAAAATTCAGCTGAAATCTAAGTCATGCAAGAAACTGCTTTTCCTTTTGTCCCTAAGCACACAGCTGCAGATAAAAGGCCAGATATCTCCACAGGTAGCTACTCTATGTTCACCTTATCTTATGTAAAGTGCTGATTTACTGAGCACCAGACAAATACATAATTGGCTTTTCCCCTACCTGCTCCTTTTCTCGTGCAACACGTGGATTCAGTAATGTGACCACACCTTCTCTCTTTCCCCTCCAAACTGCGTTTCCCCTTTAAATACTGAAGCCTTTTTCTCTTTGGAGAAAGGCACACAGGACAGACTGTTTCTGTGATTTCTGTGTTCCTTTCTTCAGGGGATGTCCTTAATGTTGACAAAATAAACTTCTAAATTGATTGAGAATTGTCTCTGATAATTTCTGATTTACACAAGAAATAAGCACGTGCTCTGTTTTCAGTGAGATTTTGTCATTCATCTGCTACTGCAACATAGCTTATCCCAACTGATAAATAGTATTCAGTCTTGATGAGCATTAAAATTGACTTTTGCCTTTTCCTGATTATAGGAAATGGACATTTAATTTTTTATTTTTTATAAAGCATACCAAAGTGCACTCCAAAAATACTGTACAAGTTTATAGTACCATAGTGTATGAGACTACCTTTTAACCCATCTCTTCATCAGTATTGGATACTATCAGTCTTTTAAGTTTCTTTAATTAAAAAGTAGTTTGGCCAAAAGACCCCAAAAGACTTGTAGGTTAAACAACACACTTCTAAATAACACATGGGTCAAAGAAGAAATCTCAATAAATTTAAAATTTGAACTAAATAAAAATAAAACATCAAAATTTGTGGGATGCAATGAATGCAGTGCTTAGAGGGAAATTTGTAGCAGTGCATTCATATACTAGAAAAGAAGAAAGATCTAAAATCAATAACATTCCTCCTTAGGGAACTTTTTTAAAAGAGCAAATTAAATCCAAAGTAAGCCAAAGAAAAATAATAAAAATTAGACAGAAATCAATGAAATTGAAAATAGGAAGTCAATAGAGAAAAATCAATGGGACTAAAAGCTGGTTCTTTGAAAAGAGAGAAAATTAATAAACCTCTAGCCAAGCTAAGAAAAAAAGAGAAAGTCTGCAAATTACTAAGATCAGAAAAGGAAGAGGGGACATTACTACAGATCTCATGAATATTATAAGGATAATAAAGAAATACTATAAACAACAATTCTATGTCCACAAATTTGATAACCTGGATTAAATGGACCAAATTTTTGAAAGACATCTGCCAAAACTCACACAAGAAGAAAGATAATCTGAGTCAACCTATACCTATTAAATACATTAAATCAGTAATTAATAACCTTTTAAAACAGAAAGCACTGGACCCATGTGGGTCTCCTAGCGAAGAATTCTGCCAAACATTTAAAGAAGAAATTATACCAATTCTCTATAATCTCTTCCAAAAGACATAAACAGAGGAAATACTTCCTAACTCAATTCTATGAAGTTAGCATTACCCTATACCCAAACCAAAGATATTATTAAAATGAAAACAATATCTCTCATGAACATTGATACAAAAATTCTCAACAGAATATTAGCAAATTGAGTCCAAAAATGTATAAGAAAATACACTATGACCAAGTGGATTTTAGTTTGGGCATGCAAGGCAGATTTAACATTAAAAAAATCAATGTAATCCATCACATCTATGGGCTAAAGTAGGAAAATCACATGACTGTATCAATAGATGAAGAAAACCATTAGACAAAATTTAATATTCATTCATGATGAAAACTTTCTAACTAGGGATAGAGAGGGAACTTCCCCAACTTGATAAAGAACATCTGCAGAAAACTTACAGCTTATATCATACTTAATGGTGAGAAAATAGAAGCTTTCCCACTAAGATAAGGGACAAGGCAAGGCTATCCCCTCTCACCATTCCTTTTCAACATCATACTGGAAGTCTTATCTAATAAAATATGTTAAGAAAAGGAAATAAGTTTCAGAAAGGAAAAATAAAACTGACTTTAGTGATTGCCTAAAAAATCTGAAGAAACTGACGAACTCCTAGAACTAATAAGCTAATATAACTATAACTAATAGGGAATAAAAAAGCCCAAAATACTGGCAACAACAAATGCTGGTGAAGATGTGGAACAATTGGAACTCTCTTTCATTGTTGATGGGAATGTAAAATGGTATAGCGACTTTGGAAGATAGTTGGCAGTTCCTTACAAAACATACTCTTACCATATGACCTAGCAATAATACTCCTTGGTATCTATCTGAATGTGTTGAAAATTTATGTCCACAGAAAAACCTGCACGGAATATTTAAAGCAACTTTATTCATAATTACTGAAACTTGGAAACAATCAACATGTCCTTCAGTAGGTGAAAGGATAAACTATGGCACATCCAGACCATGGAATGTTATTTAGCACTCAAAATAAATGAGCTATCAAGCCATATAAAAACATGGAGAAAATTTAAATGTAGATTACTAAATAAAAGAAGCCAAACTGAAAAGTCTACATGGTTGTCCAGGTCTCTTAGTGTTTGTGGGGATGGTGGTGATGGTGGGTGAAATCATTTGTGTTAAGAATCTGTCATGTCTATAGGGTGAGGCCTAGTTAAGAGTAGGGTTCAGAGGAGCCTGACTAGAGTAGAGCTTAGTCAAGGAGAGAGCCTTTGTCACTTCCTCCAAGGCTAGTAATCCAAAAAAACCAAGGCAGAAGTGGCTGTGTCTTTCCCAAGCTATTTGGGAAATCACACTGTATTACTTCCATAATATTCCACTGGTCACATGGTCAGCTCTAATTCAGTGTGCGGGGAATCACCCTAAGGCAGAAATACCAGGAGGCAAAGATCACTGGGTGCCATCTAGAATTCTGGCTACAGCAGTTTTCACTCTGCTCTCCAGTGATTTATGTTTCTCCACATGCAAAACATACTTCTTCCCCATTCCCAGGGTACCCAATAGTCTCTCCTTTTACAGCATCATCAAAGTACAAGATCTACCCATTTGTGTTTCTACATATGGATGAGGCTCTTTGACTGTGGTTCCTTAAGGACAACCGCTCAACAGGGTTTCTCTCAATATGAAGACCTGTGAACTAAGGAGAAATAGTTATCTGTGCCCACACCCCCAACCCCATCTCCAACAAATCAAATAACTGATGGGACAGGCATAAAAAGAGCCACTGTAGACATTCAATAAAGGAGAGAAATGGAAGACACAAGTAGGGAATCCATTATGCTATCCAACAAGAGAGCTATTGGCAGTTCCTTGATTATAACTTAAAACTTGGTAATGATTTTCCATGGTTATTAGTGCCACATTCTGAGTTCTTGTTTTGTCATTTTAGTTTTCCTGTCTTCTGTATGAAAGTTAGCTTGTGTTTGCTACTAAGTTGTTTTCTTAGCCTGCTTTCAGACTGTAGAAGTCTGGGCATTCAAACGTTCTTTGCATTTTGCTGTGTCTACTTCAGTTAAACCTGACAATGATTCTGATAATATATTTACCTTAAAATATTGTGGGTTTTCTATGAGTTTTATTGAGGTTTACTCCATTAAACAAAAGTGTCAACCACTAAATAACAGATCCCTTTGAAATAAGACCTTTTTATCTTTGGCTTTTGCTGAAGCTGTTGAGAAACAGAATCTTTTAGTTTCTTAGAAGCCCTACTGTTCGAATGATTCTTGGAGGCATCAACTTAGACCTTTTCCAAATCTGAACAAAATGTTTTACAGTCACAAACTTAGCTTCATTTTTAGATCATGTTTTCTTGAAATCGCCCTCAATTTGTTCTTTGCCTGAAGCTATTTTTTACTTAGCATCATTTTCCATTGTTGGAAGTGGATAGTTTTCAAACCAAACAATTCCTGGATCTTTTATATTTAACAGCACTTTCTTTAGCTCTTCTATCTTCTCTTGCATTTTACTATAAATGGCAAAAAGCAGGTAGAAAAAACCTCCAACACCCCATTTGGAAATTTCCTTAGCAAAACCACTCAGTTTATAGGTACCTCTTTTACTTTCCATGTTACTGTAGGTGTCAGCACTGCTAAACTTTATGCCCCCACCTGAAAAGGATTTCCCTTCCTTCTAGTTTCCAATGTCATTTTTCTTGCTTTCCCTTAATTCTTCACCAGTAGCAGCCTTGAAGTCCGTCATTTACAACTCTGGCTTAGAAATTTCACATGATCATTTCTTTGGTATTTTTGTTAGTCTTTTCTCTCACTGTTATAAAGAACTGCTCAAGGCTGGGTAATTTATAAAGGAAAGCAGTTTAATTGACTCACAGTTCCACAGGTGCTGGGGAGGCCTCAGGAAACTTACAACAATGGTAGAAGGGTAAGAAAACAGGTCCTTCTTCACATGATGGCAGGAAGGAGAAGAATGAGAACCAAGTGAAGGAGGAAGCCCCTTATAAAACCATCAGATTTCATGAGAACTTACTATCATGAGAATAACATGAGAGTGACCACCCCCGTGATTAAATTACCTCCCACTGGATCCCTCCCACAATACATGGGGATTATGGGAACTTCAATTCAAGATGAGATTTGTGTGGGAACACAGCCAAACCATATCATTCCATCCCTGACCCCTTCCAAATCTCATGTCTTCACATTTCAAACAAAATCATGCCCTTCAACAGTCTGCCAAAGTCTTAACTTGTTCTAGCATTAACTCAAAAGTCCAAGTCCAAAGTCTTATCTGAGACAAGGCAAATCCCTTCTACCTATGAGTCTGTAAAATCAGAAGCAAATTAGTTACTTCCTAAATACTAGGAGGGTACAGGTGTTGGGTAACTACACTCATTCCAAATGGGAGAAATTGGCCAAAACAAAGAGGCTACAGACTACATGCAAGTTCAAAATCTACTATATCTACCATTTTGTCATCTGGAGGATGGTGGCCCTCTTCTTGCAGCTCCACTGGGCAGTGCCCCAGTAGGGACTCCGTGTGAGGGCTTCGACTCCACATTTTCCTTCCTCACTGCCCTAGCAGAGGTTTTCCATGAGGGCTCCACCCATGCAGCAAACTTCTGCCTGGACATCCAGGCATTTCCATACATCCTCTGAAATATAGGCAGAGGTTCCTAAACCTCAATTCTTGACTTCTCTGCATCCACAGGACCAACACCATGTGGAAGCTGCCAAGGCTTGGGGCTTGCACCCTTTAAAGCAATGGCCCAAGCTGTACCTTGGCCCCTTTTAGCCACTGCTAGAGCAGCTGGGATGTAGGGCCCCAAGTCCCTAGGCTGCACACAGCTGGGAGGCCCTGGGCCTGGCCCACAAAACCATTTTTCCCTCCTAGGCCTCTGGGCCTGTGATGGGAGGAGCTGCTGGGAAGGTCCCTGACATGCCCTGGAGACATTTTCACCATTGTTTTGGTGATTAACATTTGACTTCTCTTACTTTTGCAAATTTCTGCAGCAAGCTAGAATTTCTCCCCAGAAAATGGGTTTTTCTTTTCTATTACATCATCAGGCTGCACATTTTTCAAACTTTTATGCTCTGCCTCCTCTTGAACACCTTGCTGCTTAGAAATTTCTTCTGCCAGAATTCGGACAGGGTGGCTCATGCCTGTAATCCCAGCACTTTGGGAGGCCGAGGTGGGCAGATCATGAGGTCAGGAGATCAAAACCATTCTGGCCAACATGGTGAAACCCTGTCTCTACTAAAAATACAAAAATTAGCTGGGTTTGGTGGCACATGCCTCTAATCCCAGCTACTCTGGAGGCTGAGGCAGGAGACTTGCTTGAACCCAGGAAGTGGAGGTTGCAGTGAGCCAAGATTGTAACACTGCACTCTAGCCTGGTGACAGAGCAAGACTCCATCTCAAAAAAAAAAAAAAAGAAGTTTCTTCTGCCAGATACCCTAAATCATCTCTTTTGAAGTTCAAAGTTCCAGAGATCTCCAGGGCAGGGGCAAAATGCTGCCAGTCTCTTTGCGTAGTAAGAGTGACCTTTACTCTAGTTCCCAACAAGTTCCTCATCTACATCTGAGACCACCTCAGCCTGGACTTTATTGTCCATATCACTACCAGCATTTTGGTCAAAGCCATTCAACAAGTCTCTAGCAAATTCCAAACTTTCCCACATCTTGCTGTCTTCTTCTGAGCCCTCCAAACTTCTGCCTGTTACCCAGTTCCAAAGTCACTTCTGCATTTTTGGGTATTATTACAGCATCACCCCACTACCTGGTACCAATTTACTATATTAGTCTGTTCACACACTACTATAAAGAACTGCTTGAGGCTGAGTAATTTATAAAGGAAAGATGTTTAATTGACTCACAGTTATGCTGGATTAGGAGGCCTCAGGAAATTTACAATCATGGCAGAAGGGAAAGCAAATATGTCCCTCTTCACATGATGGCAGGAAAGAGAAGAATGAGAACCAAGCAAAGGGGGAAGCCCCTTATAAAACCATTAGATCTTATGAAAAGTTACATACTATCACGAGAACTCATAGAGGTAACTGCCCCCATGATTAAAGTACCTCCCACTGAGTCCCTCTCAGTGGGAGTTCTTTATGGGAACTACAATCCAAGATGAGATTTGGGTGGTGACACAGCCAAACCATCAGTGTTCTAATATCTTGAATAGTTTCCTCTGCTGGAGCCCTCTGAAGTTCATTCCCATGCCTATTCTCATCTTTTTCTATCATTTTTACTATGTACTTCCATCTAGTTCCATGATTTTAAAAACACCTGTACACTGACAACTCTTAAATTTTTATCTCTAATCCTGTGTAGTCTCTTGGGCTCCAGGTTTATGTTTCCTATTGTATTTTCAAAATTTTCCTCATTTTTATATAGAAGCTATTTTATATTAGTGGAAATAACTGTCTATTAAAATATTGCAAATATTTTCTCAAATTTCACACCTTTTGACTGTGTTTTTAGTTTTTGTTTAGATACACATCAATCTTTTCTTTATGGCTTCTGTTGTTTTGCTTTTTTTTTTTTTTTGTCTTGTTTAAAGAAGCCTCTTCCCCTCCATGATAATTTAAAAACTCTTTTATTTTTCTAAAATTTCATAGCTCTGATTGTTATACTTTAGATACTTATCAATCTTGAATAAACTATTTTTAAAATTTTGCCTTATAGTATATTTATATATGTGTGTGTGTGTATGTGTGTGTATACAAACATGTATATATACACATACATACATATATATTTGTTTTGGGAAACTTTTATTGGTACTAGTGATCAATTTTCTACTATTGTTCATTTTGTTTATGAAAACTTTAAAACATTATTTTTGTTTGTTTGTTTGTTTTTTGAATGGAGTCTTGCTCTGTCACCCAGGCTGGAGTGCAGTGGCACAATCTCGGCCCACTGCAACCTCCACCTTCTGGGTTAGAGCAATTCTCCTGCCTCAGCCTCCCGAGTAGCTGGGACTACAGGTGTGCACCACCATGCTCCACTAATTTTTGTACTTTTAGTAGAGACGGGGTTTTCCCATGTTGGCCAGGCTGGTCTCAAACTCCTGACCTCAAGTGATCCACATGCCCCGGCCTCCCAGAGTGCTGGGATTATAGGCATGAGCCGCTGCACCCAGCCTAAAACATTGTTTGATATCTGGTAGGACTAATCCCTCTGAATTAGTTTATATCTCTAGTATAATAGTTCTGGCTACTCATATATAATATTTCATCTGATTACAAGTATAACAGTTGTTCAATGTAGGAAAATGTAAAAGTGGGAAGAAAGCAAAATAATAAAATGTTTTCAAAATAAAATAAAAAATAAATATCACTTGTGGTTTTCCAGCTATGGTAGAACTACTCTTTATATAAAATTTTGGGCTGCATTTGAGGTATAATCTCTACCTCTACAGTCGAGGTAGAGACCGCTAGTGGTCCACCCAGTATCCATTTATTTATCTCCTTTGCTAAGAAATTCCTAATCCTTCCTCACAGATAAGGTTGGTCATGTGTCATAGTTCAGATCTTTGAGATTTAAGGAGAATCTGCTAGGTAGAGTTTTTAAGAAAGTTCTTTAAAGGGGGCTAACTCGGATGATGTATACTGTTTTGCTCTTTGCCCTTCCCCTTCTTTCTGGAATGTAGACGTGATGGATCAAATTATCTTGTGACAGCTGTGCAGGCTCTGGACTCCCTACATTAATGTTCTTCATGTTATAAGAAAAGTAAAATCACTAATGTGTTTTTCACATTTCTGTTAATCACAGCTGAGTGCATTTCTGTTTATACATTCGTTATAGCCTATGATAGATCTCTACTTGTGTTTTTCAAAAATAGAATCATACTTTACCTTCTTTTTTTCAAACTTCTTTTGAATGTTTCTGTGGTTCCTAGTGAAGCATTTATTTAGCTGTGCTAAACATATGCTGCATGTTTGAGAAAGTGGTAAAATGAGAAACATATGGCACCTATCCTTACAGAGCTTACAGTCTAGAAAGGACATCCATTGGGAAAGTAATTATTTTATTATTATTTTTTTTTACACTCTTGGAAAGGAGAGAGTGGGTTGACCTCTGCGAAATGAGATCAGCCAGGTGAGTAATTATTGCAAGTGAGGATGAGGTAACCTTGTCTAAGAATGGGGTTGGGGTTGCAAACAAGGCTTGCCTGAGAAAATGATTTTAAAGTTTACAGCTGAGGACTGTGTAGAAGTTTTTTAGGTGAAAGGGGCACATGGGAATGCAAATGTAATGTCATGTGTAAAGTTTTTAAAGCATGTATTTAAGGACTTGAATGGTTACATATGTGGAGCATGTAAAACAGGGGCTGGAGTTGGGATAATTATTCTTAAGTATATTAGGCTGACTCTATAATTCATGCTAAAGAGTTTTTTTCTTTATTCTTGAAGGCAACGAGCCACTCAAAAGTTTCAAGATAGGGAGAAAAATGATGAGATAGGCAATTTCAAAACTTGCTATTTAGATAACTGTTTAGATGGGGCATGAGTGGTTGGAAGGAGAGCAATTGGATGCTACTAATGTATCTGAAATGAAAAATGAAGTTAGCTTGAGCGAGGTGCTGGTGGTGTGCATGGAAAGAAGTGGGTGTATTTTAGATATATTTAGGAGGTAAAACCAGCGAAGATTTAGTGATTGATGGAATGAAGTTTATAAGAGAAATGAAAAAATAGGAAAATCCTCTTTCTTCTGGCTTAAGCAATTGCATGGGTAGTGTTGCCATTTACTAAGATGGGAAATTTTAGAGAATGAACAGATTTGGGGTGAGGGTGGGGGGAAGAATATAAGTTCATTTACAGATGTGTATGGTAGTAGGTATCTCTGGAACATCCAAGAAAAGAGGTTGTGTAGGAAGTTGAGTTGTAGCAATTGCACATACAGGACTTGCTTTAGAAGAAAGGAGTAAGTTTGAAATAAAAATCTATAACTGGCATATAGATGGCACTGGAAACATGAGCGTGTTTGAGATTTCTCAAGGAAAGCATGCAGAGTGAGAGGAAAAGAAAAAGCCAAGAGCAACCCTGGAGAATTGCTAACATTTATGATTAGAAAGGAATTCATCAAAAAAGACTGAAGAAAGTTATCACAGTGGCAAAAAAGGGGGAAGAGAGTAAGAGGAATCCCATCGTGTCAAATGTTCCCAAGAGGTTATACAAGATAAGAAAAAATATAGCTTCTGGATTTACCTACAAAATTGTCATTGGTGAGAAAAGTTTCAGAAAAATTAAGGAGAAAGAATCTAGATTGAATTAAGTTGTGATGTAAATCAAAGGTGAAAAATTGAAAACAGCAAATATAGCCAACTTTAAAAAGATTGATATCTAAAGGAAGAAAAAATGGTTGTAATGAAAGAAACAGGTGTTTGATGGATTATCTATCTATCTGTGATTCGAATATAGTTAAATGCTGGTAGGAAGAAACAATTGATGACACAACTGGGGATTACACAATATCATAAAATTGTTGATTAGGAGGAGAAAATGACTTTAAGCACAGGTAGAATAAATGATCTTATTTAGGTAAGATGCAAGTAGGTGTGTAGAGTTTGTGATGTAAAGTCGAATAGTTCACCACTGATGACTTCTATCTTTCCTGTCAATTAGTAGGTGAGACGTTTTGTGGAGCATAAGGTTTGAGAAGAATAAAGACAATGGAAGACAGTTGTAAGTGATTTGACTAGAAAAACCTTGTAGGATTGTCATGAAGATTTGAAATATTTTGTTTAGTTTCATTATCATGATTAGTTCTCAAAGTAACAGTACACCAGTTTTCTGGTTATGGTTTCTTTTTCCTTCAAAATATGCAGCATCTCAGAGTAGGCCAAAGAAGGCAGATAATTTAATTGATACCAACAAGTGACACAAAAAGACAGAAATGTGAATCAAGAGCATATGTTAATGAAAGGGGCAGGAGTGTTGTTGAAGGGCTTAATTTGGATTCTGTGGTGGAAATGGTGCTGTGTCAGTTATGGGCTTAGCTCTGAGCCTCACTGGAAGATATCCAGGTTACTCTATAGGACATAGAGGCCCTGTGAAGGAGTAACAGTCAGGCAAGTTAAGTGAAGAAGTCATCTTAGACTTTCTAGCTCCAGTAGACACCATAAGGAAGAAAACCAAGCAACCCAGCTAATAGCCACAGCTGTGATATAAGAAATTTATATTTGATTTTCATCCTCAGTTCCTAGCCTAAGGGCTTCTAAAGCCCTAGAAATTTCCTGTGAGATAGTGAGAGAAGTGACGTGTGTTATTCATAAAAAGCCCCTTTAAACTATACCTGAGTTTATGCTAATGTGGTGACTCTTGATGGGCACCTAGATACTCAGGATGGGGATTGGTTGCCAGAGAAATTAACCATGTGATAAGAGGGTTGGTACTTTTAGCCCCCACCTCCAGACCTCCAGGGAGAGGAGAGGAGCTGGAGATTGAGCTCAATCACCAATGGTGAATGGTTTAATCAATCATGCCTACATAATAGAATATCCATAAAAACACACAAGTGGTGGAATTCAGAGAGCTTCTAGTTGGTGAGCCTATTGATGAAGTGCTTGGAGGGTGGTGTGCCCAGACTGGGTATGGAAGCTCCTGCAGCCATACCTTGCCCTATACATCTATCTCATTTAGCTGTTTCTGAGTTGTATCCTTTATGATAGCCCAGTAATAATTTGTGAATTGTTTTCCTGAGTTCTATGGGCTATCATAGCAAATTATCAAACCTTAGGAAGAGGTTGAGTGAGCCCCCTGACTTATAGCCTATTGGTCAAAAGTATAGGTGGCTTAGACACATGATTGGTGTCTAAACTGATGCAGCCCTTGTGAGACTGAGCCCTAGCAGAGTCTGTGCTAACTCTTTGTAGTTAGTGTCAGAAATGAACTGAATTGTGGGACACCAAGTTTGTGTAGACAGAGTTGGAGACTTAGTTGATATGAGAAGTCCTCTCCCATATTTGGCATCAGAAGTGTGATATAGAACATTATCAGATGAAGCCTCAGACACATGTGCCCAGTTAAATAGGCCCTCCATTTCTAGTCACTCAACTAGGTCCCCAGAGAGAGTAGAGCTGAATCAAGTTATCCCTACTATGCCTTTCCCAAAATGCTGAAACATAGAATCATGAACATAATACAATGATTGATGTTTTATGCCACTAATTTTGAGATAGTTTATTACACAGCAATAGTCAACTGGAAAAATTCTAAGCTAACAAGGGTTAAAGTGAAGGCAGAAAAGTGCTGATGAATAAGGAGGAACTAAGAGGGCCAATGCAATGAAAGTGTCAATAAGATAAAGAATTAAAACAAAAAGCAAATATAGGTAGTAGTAATCTGTTTTTTACATTATTTCTGTTTTCTCCACAGTCAGTTCTGTGTGTTTATCTTATTCCTTTTCCACATCGTTTGCTTTTCTTTAATACCTGATGACCTTGAGTTCTTCATTCATATTTAAGAGTAAGGGTCCAGGTAGATTGGTATTGTTACCTGACATGGATTTCTTCTGCAAGTGTGCAGGTCTGAAGTACAGGGCTGGGTGTGGACTCTGTAAAGAGGTCTGTATAGAGCAGTTTGGCAGGTTCTACACTCAATAGAGGCATTTCACTGGAGATGAAAATATATTCTATTTTGTGACTGAGTGAAGTTGTTTTTTTTCTTGTTTTACTTTCCTAGTTCATGATGGAGGTCCTAAGTTATCTGAATCTACTCTGTCTGGATCTAACACATCCCAGGTGCTACAATAAATTATGGTGCAGTCATGCAATGAAATATACCACTTAATAGTTAAAAAGTATAATGTAGACACAGAGGAACAGATATGTTAAGATGTCTAGGATACACATTACAGAAAATATATTTGATATGAATTATTTAATAATGAAAGTATACTAAAAATATATGCCTGCACACATGTGCACCCTGTCCTGACTGACAGACAAGGTAAAGATACAGAACATTATTAATGGTACTTACTTTTATGGAATGTAATTGGTGGGAGAATGTTTGACTTTAAATGCTGTATTTCCATATTGTTAAAGTTTGTTAAAATGAGTATATATTATTCCTGTATTTTAAATGAACACAGGCCAGTGTGGTGTCACGCCTGTAATCCCAGCACTTTGGGAGGCTGAGGTGGATGGATCACCTGAGGTCAGGAGTTGGCAAGCCTGGCCAACATGGTGAAATCCTGTCTCTGTTAAAAAAAAAAAAAAATAGCCAGGCGTGGTGGCACGCACCTGTAGTCCCAGCTACTCGGGAGGCTGAGGCAGGAGAATCACTTGAACTCGGGAGGCAGAGGTTGCAGCGAGCTGAGATTGTGCCATTGCACTCCAGCCAGGGCAACAAAAGTGAAGCTCTATCTCAAAATAAATAAATAAATAATAAAATAAAATGAATCCAGATTTTTAAAAATTCATATCATAGGAGAAGCAGGACCAACTTCATAATTTGTGGGACCCAGTGCAAAATAAAAATGTGGAGCCTATTCTTCAAAAATTAAGAATATCAGGACACCCATAGCAGAGCACTAAACCACATGCAGTCTCTTGTAATTGTGGAACCCTGTGCAACTGACTACACTGATCTTATGTCCGTGAAACCAGCCTTTAGGGGGAAATTCAGCCACCAAGTTAGAATGATAGGAGATTATGGTCTGGCTCAGAGAGTAGAATATCTGCATAAAGAGATTTGGAGGGTGGAACCATTTCAGATTCTAAGGTGTGAGGAGAATTGGTGGTTCAGGTAGACAGGAAAACAAGGTTCATGGAGAGGAAAATATCGAGAGACTGAATGTCTGGAGTGATGACCAGGAAGTCCATGTGAACTATGAAAGGTCCACTTAGGATGCTGGCTGGACTTAAAGTGGAAGGTCCTGTTAGGATGCTGGCTGTATTTAAGGTGGAATGGAAGCCTGTGAATCGGGAGCCAGAGTCTTCGATGAATCAGGGGGATAAGGATACACATCCTGGGGGCCAGTAGATGATAGCAACAAGAAGTATTGGAAGGTTTTGGTAGAAGGAGGCAGCGTTGCATGTCTAGAAGCAGCCCTAGGGAATGAGGAGGATGTCAATGATCAGCTCCCCACTCCCATTCCTAATGTACTTAAGTTTTATAAAAGTGAGGAGTTCAATGAAGAAATGAAGAAGGATATGGCCAAATGTGTTCATCTTTAAAACATGTAGTCGAGTCCAGCAGCATCTGTTTCATCTGGGAGCTTGTAAGAAATGCAGACTCTCAGGGGTGACCCAGGCCTCCTGAATTAGAACATGTGTTTTAACAAGATCTCCAGGCTATGTGTGTGTACATTAAAATTTGAGCAGCTCTGCTCTAGAAAATACAATAAAAATGTTTGAGAGAAGCAAGAGAATTGGCACATTGGGCAAGGAGGAACAGAAAATTATTTTGATGAGAAAATGGAGGGGCAATTATTTTGAAATATATATTAGAAGAAAAATTAAGTTTTAGGCGAGGGATATTTTTATTTTTTCTTAATATATAGGAAAGCTTTCATGTAGTACATATATTAACACTTTTCCATATGTGCTATGAAGGTTATCATTTTCCTTTTTAATAAATGAACCTTTCTTGCTTATTTATTTATTTATTTATATATCTGTTTCACTTTACATAATTTTAAAAGGTATGGTGTTTATTACACCAATCTTTTACTTGAACTTCCTAGCTTCAATAGCTTGTTTAAAATTTTGCTTCCTACACTTAGGTTATGTCAATATATACCTATGTTTCCTGCTAGTAGTCTAACGACTTTTTTAATACAATAAAAATGTGAAATCATTTGTAATTTACATTTTTAGAAGGTATGAGTTATATTTTTCTCTCTCCCTGTGCTATTTTACGAAATTCTGAGAAAAAAGGAATGTTTATGGAAATTGTGTTGAAATGTTTACAGGAATTGCATTTATAGTAGAATAATTTGAAAAGAATTGACATCTAAATACTTGGTATGTTTTTCTCTTTATTTGTTACGTTTAGGTCTTTCAGTTGCATTTTAGGTTTTTTTCATGTTTTTCCTAACAATGTTGTTATTAATAAACAATGTTTATATTTATGTATTTTATATTGTGGCTGATAATTTGAATAGAACGTTTTCCCCATTATGTTCTTTAACTGATTATTGTTCCTGTATAAAAAGTATTAACTGTATTTGAAATTGGCCACCATAGTAAACATTCATATTTGTTTGAAATTGGTCGCCATAGTAAGCATTCTTATTTCTTTTAACAAACTTTTAAATTTATCACCTTGAGGCATCAGTTAGAGTTCTTTTGTTGCATTAATAAAATTTTACCCTGACTAACTTAAACAAAAAAGGAATTAATTGATAGAAAATTAAGAGTTCACAAAATTAATTAAAAGATTAGAAAGTTAGTCTTGGAAATAAACAAGAACTGAACTGGGTAGCAGGAATTACAGAATTTCTCTTCTAGCAGAAACAATCTGGTCAGAATATCTGTGTGGAAATGGATGGATTCTAACAATTTTTGGTTTCTTTGACTTTCTCTTCAAGATTTAGATTCAATCAAGACCTATATCTTGGGTCACATATCTCAATGTCTGGTCTAGAGAAGGACAGGGCAGGGCAGGGCTGCTGATCATAGTTTGTATCCAGAAGGAAAAAGGTAATTATTTAAATGTAATTGGGGTACTTTCAAGAAGAGAAAAAAGATACTGGGCAGTAAAAACAGCACATGTCCACTACACTTAGGCTTTTCAGACTGGTAATCATCCTGTCTACAAATGATCGTAATTTTTCCTCTTTTTATTATATTTGACTTTATTTGCTTTAATATCTCTATACAGAATTATGTGGATAAATTTGGTGGATTTTTATTTTTGGAAAATAACAATTGTTAAAAATACCCTAATTGTTCCCTGTATTAATTTATCAAAGTATACTGGAGCAAAAGTGATATGATAAACTTCAAGTACCATAGACATTAATGAGGCATTGGGAGCCTCAAATGGCCACCCAGGCCATTTAAGAGGAAGGGTTTCAGGACTCACCATCATGGTTAAGTCAAACCTAACTAAAGCACAATGTCATTGATTCCACTGGAGATATTTTCTCTCCTTAGTGACAAGAGCATAGGTTCCAAGATGAAATGGAATGGAATACAGTGGCTCTCACCTCTATTGGAGCCAATGCCTACCTTTATTAACAATGTTTTTGTTTAATAAAGTATTATTATCCTGAAATGAGATTTTTAGATAATGCAACCTAATTAATTCATATCTTTAAAAAAACAGTATAATCAATTATAATATAATGGACAATATATAAAAGGAAATTAATTTATAATGAAATGATGTTCCAATATGTAAATGCTCAGTAAATGCTACACTAAGGCAAACCTTCAAGGCAGGGAGCACTCTGAGATTTCCTGGGGTTGGCTGTGTGGACAAGCACTGTCTCCTCCCAAATGTGTTTTGGAGCCTCCTCGTGGCAGTTGCTCTACATCATCTGAATATTGGTGGGGAGAATTCGAGGCCCTGTACTTAAAATTTCCCTTTGAACTGGATTGTAACATCTTACTGGTTCCCTCATTAATTAATGAGCTGAACGAAATCTTTGATATGCATTCATTTTATTTTTGTATCTGAGTCATGATTTTATTTCTTAAAAAATACCCACTTGGCACTATCATCTCCTTGAAAAACACGTTGTATTGCATAAATGCTGAGAGATTGTTGGTGGGTGGGACAAGACTGGGGGTCAGGGATAGGGAAGGTGGAATTCATAGGAACTCAGGGCCTAGGGGCATTCTAGGAACCATAGACAGCAGTTGTTCATCCTGCAAACACTCAAAAGCCACATAGGACCTGCTACACGAGTGCAGAAGCTGTTAAACCAGATGGGACAAGCCTGGAGTCCTTGGGAGCATCCTCTTTCCAACCAGAGCCTCCTTGTTCCAACACTATAATAGCCATGAGCTTCCCTTGTACCCAGATGCCTTGAATGAGAGTCCTCAAGATAAAATAAAGGAGAAAAATGGCATGAGGAGCAAGTTTCTCAGAGGAAACCAAGTTAACCTTCAAGAAACCAAGTTTTAAAATAATTTTCGAAGTTACCCTGCATGAGTGAGATTGATTTTTCTTTCTACCACTGAATGGAAATAGGGTTTTATAAGAAGGCTAAATTCAGTTAAATCAATAAAGTTAGAATATTGTACCTAAAAGATGTAACTATAATCAACATCATTCAAAAGTTGGATCTTGGCATACATATGCTTTGTAATATGCTTTTGGTTTTCTTTCTGTTTTTTGTTTTTTACAAATTTGGGGCAACTTTGCAGACATACACATATATATGCATCTCAGGTTTTAAATTGCTACGTGAAATTCCATTGCGTTCATGTACTGTAATTAAAATAATGCTTCCTTGGTGGCAATTTAAGGTTTTATAATTTTATTTTATTTTATTTTATTATTTTATCTTTGAGAGAGGGTCTCACTGTGTCACCCAGACTGGAGTGCAGAGGTGCAGTCACGGCTCACTGAAGCTTCAACCTCCCAGGTTCAAGCAATCCTCCTGCTTCAGCCTCCCAAATAGCTGGTACTACAGGCATGTGCCACCAAGCCCAGCTAATTTTTGTATTTTTTGTAGAGACAGGATTTTGCCATGTTGCCCATGCTGGTCTTGAACTTCTGAACTTAAGTGAACCTCCCACTTCAACCTCCCAAAGTGCTGAGATTACAGGTATGCACCACCTGGCCAATTTTTTCTTCTTATTAAAAAAATGCTGAGATAAGAATCTATATCTTTGTGCAATTATTACTTCCCTAAGATAAATTTCTAGAAGTGAAATTGCTGCTACATGTATGAACATTCAGTTTTTGTTACTACTGATTGGATGTCCTTCAAGGTTTTTAGTGATTAGAGAGACCATTTTCCCATGTCTTCATCAATACTGGTTATGAGCAATCTTTTGATTTTTAGCCAGACTGGTATGTGATTATTTCTCACTTTTATTTTAGTTTTCAGTTCTTTGTTTATTGGTGGAATTGAGGGCTTTTTCATAAGTTTATTCTTTTCTGTGCATATCTTTTATTTTTATGAGTTGATGTTTTTGTTAATTTGGAAGCTATTTATTTGTTAACATACTAGCTCTTCATCTTTCTTATATATTTTTTCAGCTTTGAATATAATGTCTTTGGCTACATAAAAATTTTTCATTTTTTTGTTAATCAGTTCTGTGTAATTTTCATTGATGGTTTCTGAATTTTGAGACAAGATTAGACATACTTTTCCCTCTGATTTTTAAACTTATTTGACTATCTTTTCTTTTTGTTTATTTTGTGCATCTATTATTTTTAGTGACTAAGTATTCAATTTCAGTGCAGTTTATTCAAGTATATTGTAAGAAAATGTATCTTTTTTCCCGCAAAAAGCCAATTTTTTAACACCAGTTACAGAATTTTAAAATATTTGTAAATGTGTGTTACAGATTATGTGCATCTGGAGAAAGAAAAAGAAGAAGAAAGAAAAAGTAGCTTGTTGATCTCAACTCTTTCAGTTTAACAATTTACATATTATAATTTTACATTCATTTAATATAATTCTTAAGTCATCATAATGCTAAATATTTTAATATGTGAAATGGAAACTCATATTATTCCTTTGTGTCAATATTTTTGTAAGTATTCTTACACATTTGTTCCATTTACAATTTAGAATTAATATGTCAAATCCCTAAAACTTGAAAAGTTTGTAAGACCTTTGCTGGGCATGCAGGTCTATATTTTCTTTTCTATAAAGTTTGGAAATGGTATGTTTAATTTAATATATCTTAATTTATTCTCTTCTACTTTAATTATGAAGTTAATATAGTTTTCTCATGATCTCCCATTATGATTGTGATTTGGCCAATCTAAATGCTTTTGACTTAGATTGACATCGGTTGAACATTTTATTATGCAATCACATTTTTTGTTTATTTGGTTTTAGATTTCTCTAAATATTGGTATCTCCAAGACTGCTCTTTTAAAATTAATTTTCCAACTCTACATTATTTTGTTCTAGGCATATGTCTTATAAACAGCAGAAATCTTGTTTTTGCTCTATTATTCATTCCATAAGGCTTTGCATAATAGGGTTATTTAGTTGTTTTTTTATTTCTCTTTATTATGCTTTTGTACATCCTTGTTTTTCTTTGTTCTAATTTGCCATCTTGAAATTATTTTTTCCAGTTACTTTGAAGTTGTCTGTTTAAAAAGTATTTTCCAAAAACATTTTAAGCTCTATTAATCATGAGATTATATGTGTGTGTTTCCCTTTTTCAGATTCAGAAATTTACCAGAGTTGTAGGTCCTTCCTATTCTTTTCTCTAAAATTCCTCATCTATTAAAACAACTCCATATTTATTTTCAGATCCGCTTTTTTTTTTTTTTCCTAATGATGTTTTTCTTTGAAGGATTTTTTGCTAACATCTGCCAAGAAGTCCTTAGATAACTCTAGCTTGCCGGTTATGTTGCTTGTTAGTTTTTTTTTTTTCTCGCATCTTCCTCTTTCTTTATCTCTTTATGCTGAATCATTTTTCTTTTGGCTTCCATAATGACTTTTTTCCCCAGAAAGCATACTTTGTGGCTGCTTATATGTATGAAAACATATTTCATTTTTCCTCTTACACAAACATTTTTTGGCTGAGTTTATAGTTCTTGTGTAATAATATTTTCCTTAAGAAATATTAAAACATTGCTTAATTATTTCTAGCATTAAGTGTTTCAGCAGTGATAAATGATGCTAGTCTAGTATATTATCTTGTAGGATTTAATCTTTATTTTGGAATTCAGAAGCCAAGAGTTTTTATCTTGGTATCCGTATTCTAAATGTCTCTTGCAGGCTTGAGAAAAACTAATATTCTCCAATGGTTGGATGCAAAATTCTATAAGTTTTCATTAGATCAGTCCTGCTGATTATGTTTGAAAATCTTAGCTATTTTGCTGTTTTCTGCTTTTTCTATCTACAATTGAGAAAGATATATTGATATCTCCTACTTTGATGGTGCATTTGTCATTTTTTCTCTGGGAGTGGGTCTATGAATTTCTGCCTCATATATTTTGAGGAGTATTCATATTTAAAATTATCTTCCTAGTGAATTAAATTGTATATCATTATATGGTGATGCTTCCTATATCTAATAATGTTTTTAATTTACATGATCTTAAAATTTGATATTAATATAATTGAATGCACTTTATCGTGTCTCCAGAGAACTCAGCGAGTCTTTTTGCTGTAAATCTCAAGCAGCTCAGAGAAATTTTCTTCTATTCTTTCCTCCATTTGCTCTCTAGTGTTCTTCTGGAATACCTAATTATATAAATACAGTATCACCTTTATCTATTGTTCATATTACTGACAATTTCTCTTATCATTTATATCAATGTATTTTTCTCCACCAAATTCTGTAATATTTCTCACAAGGATGAAAACTCCATGGGACTGCAATTTATTTTCTTGTTATTATATATTAAATGCTTACATATGAGCCAGAATAGAGAACAGAGGAGGTACTTAAATAATATTTACTGAATAGGTGAGTGAATTTCTGGGTTGCTGTTCTAATTTGTTTTTCAGCAGTATAGTGTTCATTCTGCTATTTCTGGCCTTTTTTATTCATTTTTTATAAATTATTATTTCCCTTAAGAACCCATTCTATTCTCTGATTTCTTGCTTTCCCATAGCCATATACATTACTTTCATGCATCCCTAAAGCCTGTCAAACTGCACTGAAAATATGCATTGTGATCTTTTAGAAAAGTTTTTTTCCTATTTTTTCTATTGTCTCTTTTTCTCTGAGAGGAGGGACTTTGACACTAAACTAGTGATCCTTTCTATAGCAAGGTGTTTTGATGAATCTACCTTTTTTCTTCTTTTCTAATCAGTGAAGGGTAAGCTTGATTTATACTGGAACTGATGTTAGCCCTTTCAGCAATAACGTATGTCACTTTTTAGGGTCCCCAGGATGGCTCAACCTGACTAGCTACTGACTGCAGGAGTCTGAGAACAAGCTTTTCTCTGGGTATAGTAAATGGATAGAGATTCCCTTTGGTGCTTAGCACTAAAGCTTAGATTGAGCCCAGTGTTGAGGGAAGCAGAAAATTGCATGGGTCCATAGACGGATGGCAAAATTCTGTGGGTTTTTTCTTTTCTTTTCTTTTTTATGGTATTTAAGAGTGTTTTAAAGATTTTAGTGATTTGAATTCTTATTTCTTTTCTGGTATTATGCTTTCTATTTTCTTTGACTTCCTTCAGAATTTCTGGCTTACTAAAAAATAAAAGATTTGACCTTATCTCTTATGGTTCTCATTTTGTTTCTCTGCTTTGCTACAGAACTTCTCAGATTTTGTTGGGAGTCACTATTTCCACTTCCTTACAACCCATTTTTGTTTCATTTTTCTTTTCTTTTCTTTCTTTTTTTTTTTTTTTGAGGCAGAGTCTTGCTCTGTTGCCTAGCCTGGAGTGCAGCGGCATGATCTCAGCTCACTGCAACCTCCGCCTCCTGGGTTCAAGCGATTCTCATGCCTCAGCCCCCCAAGTAGCTGGGATTACAGATGTATACCACCATACCTGGCTAATTTGTTTGTATTTTTAGTAGAGAGGGGGTTTCACCATGTTGGCGAGGCTGGTCTTGAACTCCTGGCCTCAAGTGATCTGCCTGCCTTGGCTTCCCAAAGTGCTAGGATTACAGGCGTGAGCCACCACCTTTTCAAATTTTTAAAAAGACATTAAAAATTTTCTTTTTAATCCACCCTAATTGGGCTTTTATTTCTACCTCTCTCTTAAAAGCACTCTTGTCTTTCTAAATATGGTGGTCATTTCTCTTATCTTCTCTTACTTACTCAGCAGCATTTGATGGGTTTGACAAACATCTCCTTCACTAGGCTTCCATAATTAAATGATTCCATTGTTTTCCTCCTACTTCTATGGCTGCACCTTCAATGTCGGCCTCTCTGGTTCTTTTTCCTCTTCATAATCTCTAAATATTATAGTGCCCCAGGGCTTGGTCCTGGGCCTTCTTCTAAATACTGTCTCACTGATTTCTGTCAATTATAATAGGACTTTAAATATACCAACGTGTCTTTTAAATATATGTGCCTAGCCCTGTGCCCTCCCTTGAATCCCAAACTACCTGACAACTTCATCTTACTGTTTAATAGACCTTTCAAACCTAACATATCTAAAACAAATCACTTCACATCCATTCTCTTCCACTGCCCCAAAATAACCATCACCTTTTCCTATCCCAATACCTATCTCAACAAACACACCCTATTAGCCATCCAGTCACTTAAGCCCCATATTCAGAGGCACCTTCAGTACCTCCTTTTCTTCATTCACAACACAATCCTGTAGCAAGTGTGGCCTGCTTTATTTCTAGAATGTAACTCAAATTCAAATACCTGCTTTCCATTTCAGTTGCTACCTCTCTGGTCCCAGTTCCTATCATCAGCCTCTAAATTAATTTAACAGCCTCTTAACTGGTATCCCTCATCTACCTTTGAAAAAAAATAAAATCGATGTTTTAGAACAGTTTTGGATTTACAGAAAACTTATGAAGATTATAGAGTTCCCACATCCCCTATACCTGATTTCCACTATTATTAACACTCTACATTTCTATAGTACGTTTGTTATAGTGAATGAATCGATATCGATCATTATTATTAACTAAAGTTCACAGTTTATTCAGATTTCACTAGTTTTTCCTAGTGTCCTTTTTCTGTTTCTGAATTTTATTTAAGATACCGTATTTCATTCAGTTATCATATCTCCTTAGCCTTCTCTTTACTGTGACAGTTTCTCAGGCTTTGCTTTTTTTTTTGATGCCCCTGAAAGTTTTGAAGAGTCTTTCCCTTTGTGCTCTTTTGTTCACTGACTGCTATTTCATGATTTTGGGGCATCGTGGAAGTGTGAGAGGTATTAAAAGAAAAGGGCAATGGCTTATGTGGCTTTTGTGTCATAATCTAACACTGGAACCTCCTGCCTGTTAGGTTCTCAATTACTGTTTTTCTTTCATGGGTCACTTTTATGAATTCTTTGCAGATTATCTGGGGATTTTTGATCTGGCACTACTCCCTAGTATTAGTAACGCAGTCTGCATCTGCCACCTTTGATGTCTTCTTACCGTCAGCTTCTGCTTCTCAGGTTAAGACTACAGAGCTCTTATCACTGAGGTCCCCTTGCCCTGGCCAATTTCTCAGGTAGAGACCTTGCAAGATGACTCAAACTAGGCTTCGCTGAACTTCACTGCTACTCTGAGAAGGTCTGAAACTCTCATATAACCCATTAGGAAAATCTCATCCCAAATTCTTTATGGATAGGTATATCAGTCCATTCTCACATTGCTATAAAGAACTACCTGAAACTGGGTAATTTATAAGAAAAGAGGTTGAGTTGGCTCATTGTTCTGCAGGCTGTACTGGAAGCATGGCTGGGGGAGGCCTCAGGAAACTTACAATCATGGTGGAAGATGAAGGGGAAGCAGGCATGCTCCACACAGCTGGAGGAGGAGGGAGAGAGAGTGAAGGGGGTGGTGCTATACACTTTTAAACAACCAGGTATCATGAGAACTCAATCACGAGACAGCACTAGGGGGATGGTACTAAATCACTAGAAACCACCCCCATGATCCAATCACTTCCCACCAGGACCCACCTTCAACATTTGGAATTACAACTCAACATGAGATTTGGGTGGGGACACAAAGCCAAACCATATCAACAGGCTACTCTCACATAAGCCCTATGTCTTTGTTTTGCTATCACAGGTGGCCCCAGACAAGAGAAAAGTTTTGCTCTATGGACCATCTAATTCCAGGAAATCCATGTCAACTCTCCATGTACCTCCCTGTTTCCCCGAAAACCATGTCCAGTTAAACTTGGGAGAAACAGTGAAAATCATGCTTGAGGAAATTTTAGGGAAACATGCCAACATTTTTAAGTATGGCTTGAGTTTCTAATTTGACTTTAAGATTGTCTGAAATATCTCTTCTATTGTTTACTGCCTTCATTATGTTTTAAATTTGGTAGTTGTGATAGTAGTCTGATATTCTTGGAATATTCTTGGAAAGCCTTGGAATATTTTCCCTTTGGGTCATAAAGGATTCATCCAGGAAACGTTTTTCAATGAGCTGCTGTGAGAGGAATTCAGAGAGAGTCTGACCTGCCTTGATTAGTTCAAGGCTTAGCCTGCCTTTACCAGAGGGAGTTAGATTCATCTTTCACCCCCAACCCTCACCCCCAACACACACACAGGGACTTCATGGACTTGCATATCAGCTTTGGAGGCATTTGGGACTGGCCAGTTGCCCCAACAGCTTGAGATATGACTGGATATAATGTAACAGGGATAGAGGGGTGTGGTTAGAATGTGTCACAAAAATGTATAAGGAAGGTCACGTTCAGAGGCAGAGAAACGCTGCTATTTGTGTGAGTGCTGGGCCTCCCAAATGGAATGATCACAGACAAAGTCTTTCAATGACTGACTTTTCTGAGCAGAAACATCTCATTACCTTTGACCAACAGGAAAAGTGATTAGGACTCATATCTATGCTAATTCTTAATACTTTTGGGAAGATCCACCTTGTTTACACTGTCAGAGCTCTCCTCTGAGGGGCTAATGAATGAAACTTGGAGGCTAGAAAGCAGCCAGATAAAATTCATGTGGTGCCAGTTTATAGTCAGAAATTATCAAACCCATCCAGAACTTTACTGCTACTCTGAGGACCCTCTAAGTCTGTCTACTGGTGAAGAAGAATAGAATTAAGGAGGAAAAGCAGTCAACATGAAAAGCTCTCTGGACATAGGATTTCGTTCCAGAATGAAGTCCAGAACTTAATGCTGGGACACAGGGTGCAGGCTCCCCTCCACTCCTTCAAGACAGAGCCCCTGAAAGAACCGTGTATGGCAGCCAGGCTCTGACTCAGAACTGCACTTCTGATTACTCACGAGGAGGTTCTGCCCACCCAGGTACTCATTCCCCCTACTTGTCACATACCTTGCGGTGAGGTGAAGACTCATTCCTCTGTTTAGGTTGAGGGGATGAGGGACATCTAGTGGCAGTCTGCAACCAGGAGGACTCTTACCAGGAAACATCACTTCCATGCCAAATATCCGGAATGGAGCTCATGAAGTCAGGGCCGATTAAATACGGAATTGACTGCGTTTGCTTCCCAGGATTTTGCCTGTCCCTCAGTCTCAGTCAAGTTTGATAAAAAGGGGCTGTGGTCATCCAGCTGGAAGATGCCAGAGGCACAATCACAAGGGCCATGACAGGTATCCCCAGTAGAAGAAAAAGAGTGGGGAAGTTAGACTGTAAATAAAGAGTTTCTGGGATCCCCACTTAAAATAAGAATTTTTCTATGTGTGTATGTGTATGTGTGTGTGTATGTTGTGGGGTGGGGGCGGCAGTAATTTTTGACTAGAGGGCAGAGAGACATAATAAAAATTATTAAACTGTATAAGTCACTTAAGCATCCCAGCTACCCCAAGAGAAAGGTGTTTTCCTACCTGGGGTAATCTCCATCCACTGCCCTCTGAGGAACAGTTCTCTCTGCCCCACCAGCTCCTGGACACAGAAAAAGGCACAGGAATAGCTGATGGGGAAGGGAGCATGGTGGCTGGGGAGAGAGATAACAAGTTAGTCTCCACAGAAAGATAGGAACGCTTTTACACTGTTGGTGGGAATGCAGATTAGTTCAACCATTGTGGAAGACAGTGTGGTGATTCCTTAAAGACCTAGAACCAGAAATACCATTTGACCCAGCATTCCCATTACTGGGTATATACCCAAAGGAATATAAATCATTCTATTATAAGGATACAGGCACACATATGTTAATTGTAGCACTATTCACAGTAGCAAAGACATGAAATCAACCCAAATGCGCATCAGTGATGGACTGGACAAAGAAAATGTGGTACATATACACCATGGAATACTATGCAGCCATAAAAAGGAATAAGATTATGTCCTTTGCAGAGACATGGATGACACTGGAAGCCATTGTCCTCAGCAAACCAACACAGGAACAGAAAACCAAACGCTGCATGTTCTCACTTATAAGTGGGGACTGAACAATGAGAACACATGGACACATAGAGGGGAAAAACACACACTGACACTTGTTGAGGGGGTCGGGGGAAGGATAGCATCAGGATAAATAGCTAATGCATGTGGGGCTCAATTCCTAGGTAATGGGTTGATAGGTGCAGCAAACCACCATGGCACATGTTTACCTATGTAACAAACCTGCACATCCTGCACATATACTCCAGAACTTCAAATAAAATAAAATTGTTTTTTTTTTAAAAAGAAGTTAGTCTCTATAGTAACTCAGAGAGAATATAAGGAAGAGTTTTGAATGTGCCATTTACTGTTTTTGTTGTTTTTGAGAGTTGCATGTTGAAGATTGAAAAAAAAATCTTTTTTTTTTGGCTGTTTCTGATGGTGCTTCCTTGAATGTGACATCATCCAAGAGCTAGGCCCACTGTATCCGTGATTCATAATAGTCAGAGTGTCAGCTCTACCTGCCATATCCCCCTCGCTGCTGATCCCTAACCCGAGTCCAGAATTCTGCCTCTTTTTGAATAGACTCTCCAAGCCTCAGTGCATGAACCTCTGACTCTGACATCCCCATTTCTATGATAGAAAGGACTTGACCTTTACCTCGCCATTTTAGTATCTTAACCCATCTCTAAACTCTTCCTGACCAATCCCGTCCCTGATGCTGTCTTCCAATAGTCTACTCCCAGTGTTCCTGTTTAAATCATTCTGTCAGCCCTGCAGAGCAAGGGGCATATCCCTGTCTTACTGTTTTATAAAGCTGTATACCTGTATATTCCCTTTCATTAGCATCCGAACAGAATATTTTCTAAATAGCTCTCCTGCCGTTTGGTTATTCCTATAGGAATCCCATACTGATTTCTTGGTTATTAGAAGCTGGTCATTCCATAAACATATTATTTCTAATTCTAGGCCTTTTTTTCCTATCAGCACACAGATTGTATGTATTGCAAAACATCATGCATATTTGTGATTTCCTATTAGATAAATTGATTTTGGTAGAGGACGATGTCTTTGCTTACCTCCTCTCCCCTCCCCACCCACCTTACATTCAGCTTTACAGTACAGGCAATGCTGGTGATATTTGTACCAATACAGAGTGTTCCTTTTAGATGTCTTCAATTTAAAACCAATGAGGAGATATGCACAGGTATCCAGAAAAAAACTCCCCTCCTTTTTTTTTTCCTGTAAAACAAAACATCAGGGGTAAAGCCAAAATTAATCAGAGAAGATGGGTTAATTTGAATAATTAAAGCTGATGGATAGTTTTAACATCAAGTGTCTGAAGGGTTATTCTGAATAAGATAGGAAAGAGATAGGGACAAGCTGTTTTCACTCATGTTTGTTAAAAGTTAGAACAGGCTGTATATGAGGCTACCAAATAGGATAGAAACCTTGAATTTGGAGATGAGGTCTGAAAATTTATCCTCTGAAAATGAAATAAAAATGAGCCTTCTCTTCTAGGCATACAAACAGTCAATAAAAAAGTGAAGTGTGTTTGCTGATAAAATATTTCTAACTCTTCAGCAAATGACCAAGGTCTATGTTCAATCAAGAAAACCAGTCAGGAGTATATATAACTGGCATATAATTGAAGTAAACAGTAATCTTCTCAATTGTCATGTATCAGAAGGGCTGTAGTCTGTGTGGAGTCTAGAAATCTAAAGCCAAAGAGTGATTCATGTGTCTCCAACCCAGTTTGGAGAGGGAACTGTGATGGACTGGAATGAATAGTGGACCCCTTGGTAGAATATCCCTATAGGAATACTTGGGCAACATTTCCCTGCTGCTTTGCTCTCATTCAGTACTCACTGAAAAACCTTTCTTTTTAAATTTTCAGCTTTTGTTTGTAGATATTATTTTATGTGAGACATTTATTATTTTTCATCATAAAGTTATATTCTTACATAAAATGCTTTGTAAAATAGAAATATTTTTAAAAATCTCTTATCTTCAGTCAACTAAACCCCTTTGGGCATGTATTATCTTTTTTTTTTTTTTTTTTGAGACGAGTCTGGCTCTGTCGCCCAGGCTGGAGTGCAGTGGCGCGATCTCATCTCACTGCAAGCTCCCACCTCCCGGGTTCACACCATTCTCCTGCCTCAGCCTCCGAAGTAGCTGGGACTACAGGCACCCGCCACCACGCCTGGCTAATTTTTTTTTGTATTTTTAGTAGAGATGGGGTTTCACTGTATTAACCAGGATGGTCTAGATCTCCTGACCTTGTGATCTGCCTGCCTTGGCCTCCCAAAGTGCTGGGATTACAGGCTTGAGCCATGGCCACCACGCCCGGCCTGGGCATGTATTTTCTTATCTGTTTTTTTTTTTTTTTTTTTTTTTTTTGACACAGCGTCTCACTCTGTTGCCCAGGCTGGAATGCAGTGGGCTCACTGCAGCCTCAACCTCCTGGGCTTTTAAGCTATCCACTCACCCCAGCCTCCCAAAGTGCTAAGATTACAGGTGTGAGCCACCATGCCTGGTCAGGCATGTATTTTCTATCAATCAGTTTTCTAGGAATATGTTATAAAATAACATTGTACAAAAAAATTTTGCTTTCTGTTTTTTCACTTCACATTGTATCATTTGCATGTCCCATACAGCCCAGTCAGGCTCAGAATCATTGTTTGTAATGTCTCCACACAAGTATCAAAAAGCTGGTCTTGTATAAACAACATAAAAGAATTATACACAAACTTTCTGTGTCACCATGTGAAAAGTTTTGCAATAGAGGTTTTCCATGTCAGCCTGTCTCTCTCTCACCTATGCCAGAGGCTGAATGGTCCTCTAAACAACGGCAGTAATACCTTCTCATGAGTATTAGAATTGGATACCCAAATTGCCTTTCTTGGCACTTATAGTGGGATTCACAGCCTGCCTATTTCTCTGGGTTTGGCAATGAGTTTGGACTGTGAGCCAGTCTTTTTATTTTAGCGTCTTCCCAAGACAGTGCCTTTCTGGTTTCTTCTCTCACAGACAAATCCCTGAGCTACCATCACGCTTGCAAGACATAGGCTTCTAGAATGCTGAGCCCTTGATGGCACCTAATGCCTCAAACTTTGCTCGTGGCAAAAACAAAAAACAAACAAACAAACAGACAAAACAAAACTCAGACAAATGCATTGAGAAAATAAAATTATTTCTACTTGCGTAGTTTTTCAAGTTACTCCAGATTTTAAGAGAGCTGGGATCCCTGAATTAAACAAGGTGAAAGTTGGTTTGTTCATGGCAGAAAATCAGATGTTTCTTCACTTGATGGTCATATCAGTAAATAAAGGTTCGCATATATATGTAGGCATCAGTTTTGTAAAAGTCAAGGATAAAATTATTTTGGTTAGAGAATTAACAACTTAAGGGGAAGGGCTGAAGTCTTCATTTATTTGGAGGAATAGTACAAGGCAGGGTGTTATTACATTTTAAAGAAACTTTATCATAAAGCAGAGAGGATGTTTTTTCCCCTATGACTAAAGTTTGAATGGCAGCAGGTCAAGGTGCCAGTTTTGCTTCCTTGTTTGTCTTGGAGAAGAGCTGGCCTAAAGCATACAGAGTGGCTATGGGAGGACAGAGGATGACAAATAAACTACACTAAATGTTTTGGTTAATATACAACACACCACATAAGAAGCAACCACACCTCAAAACTGCACATACCAGTAAGGATTTATCTGACACGTCTTTTGGTCCTCTGAGGGTCAGCTGATTAGAGAAGTTCTCCATGTGTTTCTCATGATCATTCTGAGACAGGCTCAGACAGGTTCTTCTCATAGGGATGTCATAAGTTTGTTTAAAAGGGTTTGGAACTGGCACATTATTACCTCCGCTTCTGTGCTATTGGCCACAGCAAGGCACAAGGGTGGGAAAGTCTACTTTGGTCATGATGAAGCCATGGCAAAAATGTATAGGCAGAGAGTGGTGAGCAAATGCAATCTATCACACCAGGTAAAGGGTAGACCTCTTTTGAAAGGAATGAATGAACTGATCCTAGAAGGATGAGAAAAGAATAAGCTTTGAGGTTTGGAATGGCATTCCAATAGAAGAAATGATTGTAGGAAGGCAGTGATACATGAAACAGCATGATGTGTTTGGGAAAATCGAGGTAATGATTGAGATGCAAGGGATGTGGGATTGCAGATGTGAGTCTAGAGGTAGAATAAAGCCAGACCGCTCCCTCTCCCTCTCCCTCTCCCTCTCCCTCTCCCTCTCCCTCTCCCTCTCCGTCTCCCTCTCCCTCTCTGTCTCCCTCTCCGTCTCCCTCTCCCCACGGTCTCCCTCTCCCTCTCTTTCCACGGTCTCCCTCTGATGCCGAGCCGAAGCTGGACGGTACTGCTGCCATCTCAGCTCACTGCAACCTCCCTGCCTGATTCTCCTGCCTCAGCCTGCCGAGTGCCCGCCGCGCCTGACTGGTTTTCGTATTTTTTTGGTGGAGACGTGGTTTTGCTGTGTTGGCCGGGCTGGTCTCCAGCTCCTAACCGCGAGTGATCTGCCAGCCTCGGCCTCCCGAGGTGCTGGGATTGCAGACGGAGTCTGGTTAACTCAGTGCTCAATGGCGCCCATGCTGGAGTGCAGTGGCGTGATCTCCGCTCGCTACAACCACCTCCCAGCCGCCTGCCTTGGCCCCCCAAAGTGCCGAGATTGCAGCCTCTGCCCGGCCGCCACCCCGTCTGGGAAGTGAGGAGCGTCTCCACCTGGCCGCCCATCGTCTGGGATGTGAGGAGCCCCTCTGCCTGGCTGCCCAGTCTGGAAAGTGAGGAGCGTCTCTGCCCGGCCACCATCCCATCTAGGAAGTGAGGAGCGCCTCTTCCCGGCCGCCATCACATCTGGGAAGTGAGGAGCATCTCTGCCCTGCCGCCCCGTCCGGGATGTGAGGAGCGTCTCTGCCCCGCCGCCCCGTCTGAGAAGTGAGGAGACCCTCTGCCTGGCAACCACCCCGTCTGAGAAGTGAGGAGCCCCTCCGCCTGGCAGCCGCCCCTTCTGAGAAGTGAAGAGCCCCTCCGCCCAGCAGCCACCCCCGTCTGGGAAGTGAGGAGCGTCTGCGCTCGGCAGCCACCTCGTCCGGGAGGGAGGTGGGGGGGTCAGCCCCCCGCCCGGCCAGCCGCCCTGTCCGGGAGGTGAGGGGCGCCTCTGCCCGGCCGCCCCTACTGGGAAGTGAGGAGCCCCTCTGCCCGGCCACCACCCCGTCTGGGAGGTGTACCCAACAGCTCATTGAGAACGGGCCATGATGACAATGGCGGTTTTGTGGAATAGAAAGAGGGGAAAGGTGGGGGAGAAGATTGAGAAATCGGATGGTTGCCGTGTCTGTGTAGAAAGAGGTAGACATGGGAGACTTTTCATTTTGTTCTGTACTAAGAAAAATTCTTCTGCCTTGGGATCCTGTTGATCTGTGACCTTACCCCCAACCCTGTGCTCTCTGAAACGTGCTGTATCCACTCAGGGTTGAATGGATTAAGGGCGGTGCAAGATGTGCTTTGTTAAACAGATGCTTGAAGGCAGCATGCTGGTTAAGAGTCATCACCACTCCCTAATCTCAAGTACCCAGGGACACAAACACTGCGGAAGGCCACAGGGTCCTCTGCCTAGGAAAACCAGAGAACTTTGTTCACTTGTTTATCTGCTGACCTTCCCTCCACTGTTGTCCTGTGACCCTGCCAAATCCCCCTCTGCGAGAAACACCCAAGAATGATCAATAAAAAATAAAAAATAAAAAATAAAACAAAACAAAACAAAACAAAACAAAAAGCCAGACCATGAAGGGCCAGCGTACAAAACAAAGAAGCTTAAATAACTCTAGAGCTATGGAAAAGCCATTTGGGAGTCTCAGACTGGCCTTTGATAAAGGTCATTATGGGAGGACTATGTAAGAAAAATTGGCATGGCCCAGCAAGCAGTCAGGGAGATCAGTAGAGAGAGCATAGAGGCTGTTTTGAAGGAGGTGTCATTCCCTCTTAAATTAAGGCAATGGAGGTGGGGATGATGCGGAGTGAGGGGCTATAAACAAGGAAGACTTGATAATCTAGTGTTGGAGTCATGAAAAAAGTTCTTGCTTTTCAGACTTGCTACTCAAAGGGTCATTCATAGATTAATAGCATCAACTTCACCTGAAGAGTTAATTTTCTGATTTGGACAGTATGGGGAAGGCATAAGGGTAGACGCTTAGTTCAGTTTGGGGCCTGTTGAGTTTAGGTCTCCAAGGTTTGTTCAGGTGGAAATGTCTTATCTATAGTTCTGGGTCTTAGGATAAATATCTGGGACTTGAATCTATGGATCTGGATGAGGCTACTCAAGGAAAGGGATTTAAACCCAAATAGTTGAGTGTGAAAGACAGATCCTAGATGCAAAGGATGAGACGAAGAATAAAGAGAAGAGTCAGCTGACAGGTAAGCAGAAAACCAGAAAGGTGGTGCCATGAAAACTCAAGGAGGAAAGGTGATCAGTAGGGTACAAGGCCATGGAGAGGTTAAGTGAGATTTTAATAAAAGAGTGTATTGTACTTGGGAACCAGCAGGTTATTGGTGACATTGATAAAGCTAATTTTGGTGGAGTGATGGGCTAAGTGTCTCAGCCAGGATCACACATAATATTTAAATGACTAATTTGAGACTTGGACCAGGGATTCTGACTCCAAGTCAGTTTTCATCTGGTGCACCTCAGCAGCTACTGATGTATTTCTAAAGATAAATTAATGGGCTGACATCTTAGCCACCAAAACCTCTGTGGGAAGGAGGCTGGTAAAGATGCATAAATGACTGGTTTATATAAAAAAAAAAATCTGGTAAGTTCATTTAGTCACAGCTCTTGGACATCCCAGAATAGCCCTTAGTTGAGCAGATTCATCTGGGCTCTTGGATCTGCAAAGCTGAAGACTCCCTTCAGCCTAGAGCCCTGGGGTCTCCAGCAGCCTGCAAGATGCTCCATGACATTTTTATTCTGTAATTTCCTTGAAGTCACACAGACTTCAAAGGACTCTGGAGCCTTTCTTTTTTCTCCACATTACTGGAGGTTTTGAATCGTAGGTCAGGGAAGACGGGAATACATGATATTGGCCCTTAGCTTTTCCACTCTTCCTTTGCAAAAGTTCTTCCTTTTTTTTCATGTGGGCAATAAATCCTATAACTAATAAAAGGTCAAATCATTATAACCTAAAGATCCATGAAAAATTTTCTCCTCTTCCTTCCAGTTAAAATACTGACACACAAAAATAAACTATCTGTCCAACATTGTGGTTTCAAGCATTTTTCCAGGCAAAATAGGCAAGAAAAAAGAATGTAAAGAATTTAGCTGGTATGCATTCTCGGGAGGTGAAACAGGACTTAATGATTTCCAGTTCATGGGGACTGTTCAGCCTAAAAGATGAATTTGAGCTCTAACCTTCCACTCCCATTGCCACTCCCACACACGTATATCTTTTTTTTTTTTTCACAGACTTTCCGTTTCTTGGATTACTGAAATATTGTATTACTAAAGATGATACAGTCTATTATATAGAAATAATTATTTTGCATTTTCTTTTTAAAGAGAAACCTCATTTTTCCTTTTACTTACCGACTGCCTTAGTTAAAACATGTAGAATAAATTTAAGTTAGGGTAATGATAAAAGATATGTTTTATTTTTTATTACTTACATATGTCTTTCTTGTGTCAATGTTAGGTGTTAATTACAGTTATCTCAGATAGACGTGTACACATTCTCCTATTCTTGTTTACTTGTGGGGGTCATCCATCTATTTTTTTCTGCTAGAGATAGATACTGAGTGCTTTTGGGGATAGTATTTTTTTCGCTATTATTATTGGTATGATATGTCATTTTGCTAGATATATTCAAATTGAACAATCTTTATATTCCTGGAGTAATTTCTACTTATTCATGAACTTTCATTTTTGTAATATAATGTAGTGGTGGCATAGCAGAGTAGTTAGGAGACTGTATTCTGAAGACAGATTGCCTGAATTTAAGTCCCAATTCTACTGTTTACTAGTTATATAATTTAGGCAAGTTTCTCGACCTCTCTCTACCTTAGTTTTCTCATCTGTATAGTGGGGCTATTCGCTTCTACCATACAGCATTGTTGCAAGAATACAATAGATTATGGAAGCGAAGTATTGGTATGATGCCTGGGGTGATGGGGTGGTGATGGGCTCAATGAAGTGGGATTTCTTTTTGGGGTGATGAAAATGTTCCAGAATTGACTGTGGTGATTAATGTACAACTCTGTGAATATGCCAAAAGCCATTGCATTGTACAATTAAAAATGGTTGCATTGTATTATATGTTGATGCCCAAAAAATATTAGCTAAGAATATTAATATTGATAATATTTAATGTTGTGATTGAAAGCTTGGGTTTTATAACAGTGTTGTGTAGTAAGCTCAACCACTTGCTAGTTGTATGATGTCAGGCAATTTATGTAACCTCTTATGTGTTCCCTCATTGTAAAATGAAAATAGTAATAGTGTCTACCTTTTGGGTTGTTATGAAAAACAAATATACTAATACATTTAAAGCACTAAGAACAGTGGCTGTCAAATAGCAAGTTTCTAGTAAACGTTAACTTTCATTAAAAATGTTGGGTAACATTCATTTAGGATTTAAAATTTCTTTTTTTCTAAAATTTTTTTAAAATCTTTTTTTTTCTAAATTATATTGGTTCATCGTTCTTTTGTTTTTTTGCTTTTTTAAAATAACCTCCTCTTGTAACAAAGGAGATACTCTATTATTGTATATCTGCTTAAGAAATTATAAGCCAAACAAGAAATCAAATAAACCCACAACCACATTGTTCTGAAATAGTCACTGTTACCATTATTATAGCCTTTTTCCTTCTCACTCTCATTCTCTTTCTTCCCAGAAATATATGTGTGTGTTATGTGTTTCGTTACATGTTATAAATTAAAATGTATATTACATGTAATATATCTATTAATGTGTACTGAATATAACACAATTTACAGGAGTAATTCACAAAATGAGTTTGTACCCCATAACTTGTATTACCTGATTTTAAAAATCAGTGATCTATTGTGAACATCTTTTCGTATCATTAAATATCCTCTAATTCTTTTAAAGAATGAGTGACAGTCCCTGTGATGTGCCATAATTAACAAGCAATTATATACTGATAACTTCAGGATGTTTCCAATGCATGTTATTACACACCATACTAACATATAGCGTAATACTTCAAATACTAAAAAATATCAGTTTAAATGCCTAAACATATCTATATTTTGTTCTATTTTATTATTTGGTTCTTTATATTTAAGGTATCTGGGGATTATTTTGGTTTGTGTAAATTGGTCAGCTCACCATCTAGTCCTCCTCCCTCTAATGCCCTTCCTTGCACTGCACAGGCTGGAAAACTGAAACCTGCAGTTTCCATACATCTGTGTAACTAGTGTGGCTGATGTGACTTAGATTTTGTGGATCAAATGTACTTGAGTGAGATTTGATTTGGCAAATGAGTTGTGCAGAAACTAGCAAGGGCAGTGTGGCTTCAGACCTAGCCACTGTAGAAGAAATTTAGCAAGTTGGCACCAACTTTCCTAGCCCAGACCTACCATGTGGCTTTGGGAGCTGTTCCTGGAAGTACAGCCTATAGTCTCTTTTTTCTTTTTTCTTTTTTTTTTTCCATTTCTCTTAATGATTCCATAAGCCCTTTAGTACCATGTAATAAATTTCCTTCTGCTTAAACTAGCTAATGAATACACCGGGTTTTTGCAATTGACCTTGACAGATATATAATGGTTCTAACTTATTTTTTCCCAAGTATAATTCACTAATCCATCTTGTTCTCACTGATTTGAAATGCAAACTTTATCACACTTCATTCCTTTCAGATTTATCATATTAATCTGTTTTTAAAAATTGACTTTTTCTTGTTTATTCTACTGCCAGTACTACACTTTTTTGATTACTGTAGCTTTATGGTAATCTTTAAAATGTGTTTGGATAAGTGCCCCCCATTAATCCAACCTTTTATAAGCCCCATAGGCTTTTCTTCCAGATGAATATTTTGTCAAGTTCTGGATATATCTTTGCTGAATTTTAATTGTGTTCAGGAAATAACATACATCTAATAATATCAATTATCCCATCTCAAGACATCTTTCTCTATTTAAACCACTTTTACTTTTATAATTAAAATTTAGGGGGCTTTTTGGGGTTGCTGTTGCTAATTACATACTTCTTACACATTTATTTTCATGCTCACCAGTGGGATCATTCCCAGATTTTTTTGTAACTTTGAGAGTAACATAATATATATATTTTAACAAGCTTTATTTAGAATATATTGATTGGTACCTATTTATTTTTAACTACCTACTCACCTGAACTCTTTGATATTTCATAATCTTCAGTTACTCATTGGCTAGCAGTGTAGTCAGTTCTATAAAATGATAATTTCCTCCATTATAATTCTTAAACCTCATCTTATTATGTAAAGTTATGATTAATACATTGTGGTAGATTAGGTGTCCTTTAGATAGATCAGCTTTGGACACCAGTGGGATCCTCAAGAAATCTTTATGGGTTGGGCAGTTTCCTTCAGACCTAAAAGGTATCTACCATGCTCTGTTCCTTTTCAACTATGATGCAGCACAAACTTATCCATCCTTCTGTCCATTCATTCAAAGATCCCCTTGCTTAGCCTGATCTTACTATTCCATATTTAGCCATAAATGATCTCATCATTTTTTCCAATGGAAGAGAATCCAAATTTATATCAATAGGAGCCCCTGTTCTCTGAGTCCAGATCTCTTGGTAGTATCCATCCTTCCTATATTTCTGTGGCAACGACAGTGTGCTATTTCTGAGTACACCAGTCATTAGAATATAAAAAAGAATTTGTAAAGAATTGAAAGAATGAAAATATCAAGTTAGTAAAAATGGAGGGAAACAGGCACCTGTCATTGGGTAAATGAATCCCATGCACTTTCTGGAGAACTACTTGGCAACATGCTTCCAGATCTTTATAATGTACATATGCTATCTTAATAAAACTTATTTGGTTACAATTAACAGGAAACAACAAAGAAAAGGGATTGGAGAATTTACTACAAGAATGCAGAAGTATCATAGGCAGTCCAATAGCAGAGTTACAACTGGGCTTTGAAACAGGATTAGAACCAGGATACCAGGAGTGTCAAGAGCTTAGTCCTTCAGCTTCATTTCTTTGTCCCCTGTGGTTCTGTTTACCTGTACTTTTCTGTTCATATTTTTTTTTGCCATGGATACTCATCATATATTCTTCCAAATTCTATGTCCTTGACTACCTATGTTCCTCTTTGACCCTGGTGTTTAGGCTTCCTGTGTAGTCATTTGGTGTACTGAGCTCCCAGTTTTCAGCTTCAGCCTGTCCTCAGTTTGGTCAACGTTTACCCTTTGCCATTCTGTCTGTCTTCTCCCAGGTGTCTGATCTTAGTTTTGGGCTTTGTTCATACTTGCTTAGCAGTAAGCTGTATCTGGCATTTTATCACTGAAGTGTCTAAAACTACTGCTTCAATACAGAGATTAGTGACTTTTAAAACCTTTTTTTCTTTGATGCCATTGATTCCAAAATCAATTCCATTGATTCTCAGAATAAATTACTGACCTCTGCCCTCCCCCCACCCAGCCCCATAATTAGGGTAAGTGTTAGAACGGAGCTTTTGTACTGGTTTTGGTGTGGAGTACTTAAAAGAGAAATAGGATTTATTCAAGCATCATTCTGGTTTGGGCCTACCAGTCTCTGCCCTAGGATACTAAGGATGCAAACCAGCTGGCTCTCATTTCAGGTTTCTTGGCTTATAATGACAAATGATTCAGCTTGTGATTTTATAAAACGATGATACAGGAGTGCTGGGAAGGTAAGAGTGTGGTCCCTTTAAATGATAAGGAATGGGGGAACAGAAGTGCTGGGTAGAGACGGGGGTGGCCCCTGGTTAGGGCTCCATCCCCGCAGACCTTGGTGAGTACTAGCACTTCTGCCTTCTTGCCCTAATGTCGCCTTTTCCAAGACCACCCTCGCCCGTCACGCCCCCATCCTGGGCCTATAAAAACATGACACCCTAGCAAGGCGGAGACACAAGCGGCAGGACGTCCTGAGGAGCACGTTGGAGGAAGAAGACGCAAGCAGCTGGTCGTTGAGAGGACGTTGAGAGGAGCACGTCGGCAGAAGAGCATATAGAACAGACACAGGCACCGGCCCGCCGGCCGGGCATCCACCGGTGGGACCAGTGGAGTTCGGTGGGCAGTCGGAGGAGAGCGGCCCCCGAGCCCCTCAACTCCAGGAGAAAGCCATCTCCCTTCTGGCTCCCCCATCCGCTGAGAGCTACTTCCACTCAATAAAACTTTGCACTCATTCCCCAAGCCCACGTGTGATCTGATTCTTCGGGTACACCAGGCAAGAACCCAGGATACAGAAAGCCCTGTGTCCTTGTGACAGGGTAGAGGGTCTAACTGAGCTGATTAACACAAGCCACCTATAGACGGCAAACTAAGAGAGCACCCTGTAACACAGGCCTACTGGGGCTTCAGGAGCCTACACATTCACCCCTAGACACTGCCGTGGGATCGGAGCCCCACGGCCTGCCGGTGTGTGTGCTTCCCTAGAGGTTTGAGCAGCAGGGCACTCAAGAAGCGAGCCACACCCACATCGCATGCCCTGTGGGAGTGACAAGGGAACATTTCCCCCTTCAATGAGTCAACCCAAACTAAGGAATAAAGTGAAGCACTTGTGTTTAGTAGCCTTCGTCATCACAACTACCACCACCCCTTTCCATGTGCATATAGGTGGCTTGTGTTAACCAGCTCAGTTAGACCCTCTACCCTGTCACAAGGACACAGGGCTTTCTGTATCCTGGGTTCTTGCCTGGTGTACCCGAAGAATCAGATCACACGTGGGCTTGGAGAATGAGTGCAAAGTTTTATTGAGTGGAAGTAGCTCTCAACGGATGGGGGAGCCAGAAGGGAGACGGTTTTCTCCTGGTGTGTTCCTTTTTTTTTTTTTTTGTCTTGGAGTCTCAATCTGTCGCCCAGGCTGGAGTGCAGTGGCGTGATCTCCGCTCACTGCAAGCTCCGCCTCCCGGGTTCAAGCAATTCTCTGCCTCAGCCTCCTGAGTAGCTGGGATTACAGGCGCCGCCACCTCTGTGGTGTGTTTCTATTGTTAGTTACCCATCCTTATTACTAGGTTATTGGTTAAATCTTGAGCCTGGAGTGATCACTACTAGTCTGTTCTACCCTGGACAACATGTTGCATGGAATATCCTATCTTAGTTACTTCTCTATTTTAGACAACACAAGATAATTTCACAGAACTCCCTGGCTTGCAACGGAATCAGTTTACTCTCTATGGAACTTCTTACTGTGACTTTATGATTTCATCCATGTTTTCCATTATTCTGGCTTTTGGAGGGTTATTTTTTGCTATCTGTGAATTGTAGGGTTGATAGAATTCTGTCTGCTGTATAATGTTAATTATTCTGAGGAAAAATGCCGTCTAAAAAATTACTGACATTGTGGGGGGAGAGGGTTAGAGACTTCTTTGGTTTTTGGCCAGGAAAAGGATATCTTTTAAATTGGATGCTTTTTGAAAGACTTGCCCTCATCAATCAGAAAATCTTTCTTCTATGTTCACTTTCTGTTTACCAATGTTTAACATCCCTGGACAGCAGGAGGTAGAGTTAAAAGCTATGCACTGATAGCCTTTCTGAGATAATTCTGCTGTTTTCCTAAAAATGAAAAGCTTCATTAACTAGTGTCCAAACTATTTATGGTTCTAATCATCATATCATTGCATGGACTGATTTTTAAAATATTAACATGTGTAGAGAAAATATTTCTAAGAAACAAGACAGGATACTTAATACAATAATAATAATCTACTTTTAAGTATGCTAGCAACTAATGAATATAACAATCTAAAGTCATTAAGAATGTTTCTCATTCATTCCTGATAGTAGTTTTCCAAAAGACTCTTAGTAGTTACCCTTATTTGAGCACTAAAAGGGCTTTAGAAAAATCAGCCATTAAAAATTGGCCCTGATTAACAGGCTTTCTCCTTTCTCAAACAACCGAGTGAAGTTTTATAGTGTTGATTATTTTGGGGATTAGTTAATTTGCCAATTGAGGTTAACAGATATTTTGTAAGGAAAATTAATTGCTTTATTCTCATAACTAGTATTTTTTCCCACAGCCTTACAATTTTAATTTTTTTGGTTTTGGTGAACTATTCAGTACACATACTCTCCTAATCTTCTCATATGTGTGTCAGCTGCTGGTCCCTATCCAAATGCTGAACTCATTTGACTAAGCACCGCCAGGGCCTTTTCTGTGTGATTTCCCGCCTCCCTTCCCCATTTCTTGGGACTGGAGACTTCTATTTCTCCTGAATGCCTCTGTCTGGGAAAGATTATCTTGGCAAAAAAAAGGGGGACTTTGGGAAATAAGAGAAGGCAGATTCTTTGTTGCCAAGCAGAAGTAGTGCCTCACTGACTTCAGAGAAATGTGGGTAGGAGAACTGGGAAGCTCAGGGCGTCCCTCAGTCTTTAGAAAGTGTAAGTGATCTCATTCCTTTCCTTAAATGATTTCAGTCCCACAAAGCAAAGAAAGATGCCTGAGAGCTTGACATTCGAGCTGATCAGTCTTATTTTTACATAGCCTCAGATACGTGATTTGCGGGCACTAAGATGGTGTTACTGAGCACTCAAAAATGAGCCATTTCATGTATTTGTCCAGTCTGTGAAACTTTGTTACCATAGCACATTACATGGTTGTCCTAGCCAGCAGAGTGGTGTTCAAATGGTATGCACTGGGGGACAGACCAGTTGTTAAAATGTTGAAATATTTCAGGGATCCTCTGGGTCTTCCTTGGGTCCACTAAAATGTCATCTGGCAAGAGGGGGCCTCCAGGCCTTCTATGGATGACAGTCTTTCTAATCTGTCCATGCCTGGGGCATATCAATTAGTAAATTCTTTGATCATCTATCCTAATACCAATCTTCATTCCAATTATTCCTTCCACCAACCCATTTATTCATTTTTAATTCATTCAAATTTAATTTATTCAAATTTAATTTATTCAACAAATGCTTCCTAATTACCTGCTAATGGCTAGGCATTATTGTAGATGCTAGAGAAAGACTAGTGAATAATATGGACAAGGTCCCTGATCCAGTGGTGCTTTCATTCTAGTAGAGGAAACAAACAATAAACATGAGCACAATGATATAAACAAGATAATTTCATTAATGATGGGTGATATGTTTTGGCTGTCTGTCCCCACCCGAATCTCATCTTGAATTATACTCCCATAATTCCCACGTGTTGTGGGAGGGACCCAGTGGGAGATAATTGAATCATGGGGGAACTTTCCTCCATACTGTTCTCTTGACAGTGAATAAGTCTCATGAAATCTGATGGTTTTATAAAGAGTTCCCCCGCACAAGCTCTCCCTCTTTTTGCCTGCTGCCATCCATGCAAGACATGACTTGCTCCTTCTTGCCTTCGGCCATGATTGTGAGGACTCCCCAATCATGTGGAACTGTAAGTCCATTAAACCTCTTTCTTCTGTAAAGTGCCCAGTCTCAGGTATTTCTTTATCAGCAGCGTGAAAATGGACTAATACAATGGGTGCTGTGAAGGCAGTATGAAGGGGTGGCCTGCCACTCCACACCTGTGGGCGTTTCTCGTCAGGTAGAATGAGAGACTTGAGAAAAGAAAGAGACACAGAGACAAAGTATAGAGAAAGAAAAGTGGGCCCAGGGGAGCTGCGCTCAGCATATGGAGGACCCACGCTGGCACAGGTCCCTCAGTATTTATTGATCATTATCTCTACCATCTCGGAGAGGGGGATGTGGCAGGACAATAGGGTAATAGAGGGGAAAGGGTCAGCAGGAAAACATGTGAACAAATGTCTCTGAATCATAAACAAGGTAAAGAAAAAAGTGCCGTGCTTTTGATGTGCATATACATAAACATCTCAATGCCTTAAAGAGCAGTATTGCCACCAGCATGTCTCACCTCCAGCCCTAAGGTGGTTTTCTCCTATCTCAGTAGATGGAATATACAATCGAGTTTTACACCAAGACATTCCATTGCCCAGGGACGAGCAGGAGACAGATACCTTCCTCTTATCTCAACTGCAAAGAGGCCTTCCTCTTTTACTAATCCTCCTCAGCACAGACCCTTTACGGGTGTCGGGCTGGCGGACAGTCAGGTCTTTCCCTTCCCACGAGGCCATGTTTCACACTATCACATGGGGAGAAACCTTGGACAATACCTGGCTTTCCTAGACAGAGGTCCCTGCGGGCTTCCGCAGTGTTTTTTGTCCCTGGGTACTTGAGAGTAGGGAGTGGTGATGAATTTTAACAAGCATGCTGCCTTCAAGCATTTGTTTAACAAAGCACATTCTGCATAGCCCTAAATCCATTAAACCTTGAGTCGACAAAGCACATGTTTCTGCGAGCACAGGGTTGGGGGTAGGGTTACAGATTAACAGCATCTCAAGGCAAAAGAATTTTTCTTAGTACAGAACAAAATGGAGTCTCTTATGTCTACTTCTTTCTACATAGACACAGTAACAGTCTGATCTTTCTTTTCCCCACAGCAGTATAAAATTAATGAGATTATTGCCCAAGGCAGGGTTCATTAAGTGGAGGGGACAAGGAAGCCTTCCTGGAGGGGAGCATTTAGCTGAGACTTGAGCAGGTGGTTCTGATCTCTGTCAGGCTTGAGAGTGTCTTTGAGAGTCTACAGGCTGCCCCTTGGGCTCTACTCCATGTGTCTCTTACATATGTCGAGAAAACAATGACTAAGGTAAAAGAGAAGGAACACACTTTTCTAGATTCTTCCTGTGTCACATTTGCGGCATCATTGGTTAAAGGCATTCACATGGATGAGCTCAGAGGCAAAGAGGAAAAGTGCCATGAAGTTAAATAATGAAGGACTTGGATAAAGTGAAGGGTGAAGAAATGGGATCATTAATACAGTCAATCTACCATATATTCTTTTTGTTTATTTTTAAATTTTGTTGGTACATAGTAGGTATATATATTTGTGGGATACATAAGATATTTTGATACAGGCATACAATGAATAATAACCACATTAGGGTAAATGGGGTATTCATCACCTCAAGCATTTATCCTTTCTCTGTGTTACAATCAAATTACACTCTTTTAGTTATTTAAAATGTATAATAAATTATTGTTGACTATAGTCACCCCATTGTTCTATCAAATACTAGATCTTATTCATTCTAACTATACTTGTGTACCCATGAATCATCCCCACTTCCCCCGCACCATCCTCACTACCCTTCCCAGCCTCTGGTAACCATCATTCTACTCTCTATCTCCATGAGTTCAATTGTTTTTCTTGTTTTTTTTTTTTAGCTCCCACAAATAAGCAAGAATATGTGAAGTTTATCTTTCTGTGCCTGGCTTATTTCACTTAAAATAATGTCCTTTTGTTCCATCCATGTTGTTGCAAATGACAGGATCTTATTCTTCTTATGGCTGAGTAATACTCCATTGTGTATATGTACCACATTTTCTTTATCCATTTGTCTGTTGATGGACACAGGTTGCTTCCAAATCTTGGCTATTGTGAATAGTGCTGCGATAAACATGAGAGTGCAGACATCTCTTTGATATACTGATATTTACATATGCCATGCCACTGACATTTGTATGATGTTTTCTGGGTGTTTTGGTGTCTTCTCTTCCTCCTTTCCTTTCTTTCTGTTCTTCTTTTAGTGAACACCTGATTTTCTCAGGTGATATGTTTTAATTTCTTATATTTTTTGTGTATCTGTTGTATGTTTTTTTGATTTGAGGTTACCGTGAGGCTTGCAAATACTATCTTATAACCTATTATTTTAAACTGATGACAATTTAACACTGATTGCATAAACAAAGAAGCAAAGAGAAAACTAATAAAAATTATACTTAAACTTTATCTCCCAGCTTTTTAACTTTTTGTCATATCTATTTATATCTTACTATACTGTCTACGTCTTGAAAAGTTGTTGGAGTTATTATTTTTGATAGGTTCATCTTTTAGTCTTTCTACTCAACATATACCACAATTACAGTGTTATGACATTCTGTGTACTAACTTTACCAGTGAGTTTCATACCTTCACATGATTTATTTTTGCTCATTAACATCCTTTTCTTTCAGATTGAAGAACTCCCTTTAGCATTTCTTGTAGAACAAGTCTGGTATTGATGAAATACCTCAGCTTTTTTCTGGAAAAGTCTATTTCTCCTTTATGTTTGAAGGATATTTTCAGTGAATATACTATTCTAGGATAAAAGTTTTTTCCTTTAGCACTTTAAATATGTCATGCCACTCCTGGCCTGTAAAGTTTCCACTGAGAAGTTTGCTGCCAGATGTACTGAAGTTCCTTTATATGTTATTATTAACATGTAAAGCTCCTTTATATGTTATTATTATTTTTTATCTTGCTGTTTTTAGGGTCCTTTCTTTATCCTTGATCTTTGGGAGTTTCATTATTAAATGTCTTGAAGTAGTCTTTGTGTTAAAATTGCTTGGTGCTTATAACTTTCTTGTACTTGAATATTGATATCTTTCTCTAGGTTTGGGAAGTTCTCTGTTACTATCTCTTTGAATAAACTTTTTACACCTATCTCTTTCTCTACCTCCTATTTAAGGCCAATAACTTTTAGATTTCCCATTTTGAAGCTATTTTCTAGATCTTGTAGGTGTGCTTCATTGCATTTTATTCTTTTTCCATTTGTCTCCTCTGACTGTGTATTTTCAAATAGCCTGTCTTCAAGCTTACTAATTATTTCTCTTGCTTGATCAGTTCTGCTGGTGAGATTCTCTGATGCATTCTTCAACATGTCAGTTGCGTTTTTCAGCTCCAGAATTTCTGCTTGATTCTTTTTAATTATTTCAATCTCTTCATTAAATTTATCTGATAGGATTCTGAATTCCTTCTCCATGTTATCTTGGATTTTGTTTAGCTTCCTCGAAACAGCTATTTTGAATTCTCTGTCTGAAAGGTCACATATTTCTGTTTCCCCAGGATTGATCCCTGGTGCCTTATTTAGTTCATTTGGTGAGGTCATATTTTCCTGGATGGTCTTGATGCTTGTGGATGTTCGTCGGTGTCTGGGCATTGAAGAATTAGATATTTGTTGTAGTCTTTACAGTTTGGGCTTGTTTGAACCTGTCCTTTTTGGCAAGGCTTTCCAAATATTTGAAGGAACTTGGGTGTTGTGATCTAAGTCTTTGGTCACTGCAGCCATATCTGCCTTATGGGACACCCCAAGCCCAGTAATGCTGTGGCTCTTGCAGACTTGTAGAGGTATCACTTTGGTGGTCTTGAGTAAGATCAGAGAGAATTCCCTAGATTACAAGGAGACTCCTGTTCTCTTCCCTTACTTTTCTCCAAACAGAGTCTCTCTCTGTGCTGAGCTGCCTAGAGCTGGGAGAGGGATGATATAGTCATCCCTGTGACCACAACCACTAGGAAAGCATGGGGTCAGGCCTAAAGTCAGCACAGCACTGGGTCTCACCCAAGGCCTATAGTGACCACTGCCTGGCTACTGCCTACTTTTGCTCAAGGCCCAAGTGCTCTACAATCAGCAGGTAGCAAATTCAGCCGAACATGTGTCCTTCCATTCAGGCTGGCAAGTTCCCCCTAGCCCTGGGTGGTCCAGAGATGCCATCTGGGAACCAGGGCCTGGAGTCGAGAACCTTAGAAATCTACCTGATACTGGCTGGGTGCGGTGGCTCACGCCTGTAATCCCAGCACCTTGGGAGGCCGAGGCAGGCAGATCATGAGGTCAGAAGATTGAGACCATCCTGGCTAACAAGGTGAAACCCCATCTCTACTAAAAATACAAAAAAATTAGCCAGGCACGGTGGCGGGTTCCTGTAGTCCCAGCTACTCTGGAGGCTGAGGCAGGAGAATGGTATGAACCCTGGAGGAGGAGCTTGCAGTGAGCTGAGATAGCGCCACTGCACTCCAGCCTGGGCAACAGAGAGAGACTCTGTTTCAAAAAAAAAAAAAAAAAAAAGAAATCTACCTGATCCTCTCTATTCTACTGAAGATTAGCTGGCACCCAAACTACAGGACAGTTTTTTCCACTCTTGCCTTCCTCTCCCTCAAACAGAGAAGTCTCTACTGGGGTCGCCACTGCCCAAGGCCTGTGCTGAGTGCTGCCTTGCTACTGTCATATTCACTCAAGGCCCAAAGGCTAGTCAGTCAGCTTGTGTGATTGCCGCCAGGCCTGAGTCTCTCCTTTTAGAGCATTAGGTTCCCTCTGGCCCAGGGTAGGTCCTGAAATGCCATCCAAGAGCCAAGGTCTAGAATCAGGGATACCAGGAGCCCATGAGGTATTGTATCCCACTGTGGTCCAGCTGGTACCCAAGGTGCAAGACAAAGTCACCTTTACTTTTTCCTCAAGTAGAAGGGGTCTCCCCATAGCTATCTCAGCTGAGAATGTGCTTGGTCACACCTGAAGCCAGCACGGCTCTGAGTCTCATCCAAGGCTCATAGCGAGTACTGCCTGGCTGCCACTGCTGATTATTTGGGGACCAACGGCTCTTTAGTCAGCAGGTGATGAATCCTGCCAAGAATGGGTCCTTCCCTTCAAGGAAACCGTTTCCCTTCTGGCCCAAGGTGTGTCCAGAAATGTTGTCAGGAGTTAGGGTCTGAATTGGGGGCCTCAAGGACTCTGCCAAGTGCCCTATCCTACTGTGGCTGAGGTGGTATCCAAGTTGCAAGACAAACTTCTCTTTACTCTTCTCTCTCCCCTCCTTAAGCACAGGGAAGGAGCTTCTCCTAGAGCTGCAAGCTGCACTGCCTGTAGTTGGTGAAGGGGTGACTCAAGCATTTCCATGGCCACCCCAGCTGACAACCATATATTCTCTTATTGACTTTTCTCTTTTAGCTAAACTACTTAAACTTTTTTAAAAAACTTATTTTTTCTCCTTTTCTATAGCAACCTGTTTTTATAGTTTTGGATGCAATATCTGAATATCCTCTCAAACTTCCCTGAGAATACAAATCAGAATTTTTTCCTTAGATCTTCTCAGTTCTGTGAAAAATTGCTTTTTCCTCCGGGGTCATTATTACTTTTGTAATGTGCTCATTTGATCCCTCTCATTGGTGTCGTGATTTGTCTTGGCTATCTGCTAATGCTTGAGTCTCTCTTCGTGAAGGAATGGGTTGGTGAAACTCAGGCACAGCTGTGAGCTTTTTCTATAGATTTTTCCTTCAATAGGCCTCTCTCCTGAATCCTCATTTTGGTATTTGACTATTTGCTCATCACTTTTGCTCTCTAAACTAAAGCCTATGAAGTTCTGTGAAGTACCTGGATCACCAAGGGTAACTATAATCCTACCCAAATAAATTATTTACTATTTTAGAGAATAGCTTCTACTTTGGTTAAATGTTGGTGCCACCCATCATTCTGTATAGTCAGGGGCCTGGAACAGAGGGGCTGGCTGAGCAGAGCAGGCATTCTAGTGGCTGAAGGAGATTTCTCTTTCTGTTTCCCTTTCTACTCTCTATGCCTGCCTCTGCCTAGCCAGAAGCCTATCAAGGGTTCAGCCATGAAGAATGGCTTCTACTGCCTCGTTCTCTTGTTTCCTGTGCTCTGTTATCTGTCAGCCTGACCCCAATCTGCTTTCCATATTCCACATATGTTTTCAATCTGTAGTCTACTGAGGCCACAGGTATTGAGACAAACACATGTGTTTCCTCTTCCATCTTGAACTGGAAGCTTATCTAAAATGAAAAACCTCACAATAAACCCCTCCCAAATTAAGATTACCAAGCACTAAATCTTCAAGTTAAGGAATATAAGTAAATCAATTTATATGTAACATCGTCCATTTTATATCATAGCATGTTACTATTCATGTTTTCCTTTTTAACACAAAAAAGAATTAATTTTAAAGATTTCTGTTCAAAAGGTACACATCCATAAAACCCCCTATGTGATTTTGGTGCTAACTATTCCAGGAGCAAATTGCCTGTAGGAATTACAGGTTTAGCCTAACTTTGAGCACTTTCTTCTAAAACTGTTCTACAGCTCTTAGAACCTTGTTCAGTCTCTCTAGAGAAGACATATTTAGATATGAATGAGGATTTTTTGGAAACTTATCTGCTGAGAAACATCTCAAGTAAAGTAGACTTTTCTGCCCCCCTCCACTTGCGCCCAGCAAAGAAATTTCCTGGAGATAAACTGTTCTCAAGCCAATGATTCTGCCCAAGAGATTCCAGGCTCACAACTGCTTAGGCAAATTGCCCATCCTGCACTGCTGGTCCACAGCCAGGGGTTGTCCAACAACACAAAGCTTCAGTTTAGTTGCCCCCTTCTTTGAATTTAAAGTTTAGGGAGGGTGAGCAACTCTTTCATCCCTTCTCTTGAAGTTTTGGTGGGAGCCTTCTCCATTTTTCCGGCTTTGGAGAAGTGAAAAAACATCTTGACTAGATGTACACAGTGTCATTGTAATGGCTGTCAACACATGCTTGATAGCATGTCCTTTTGTCAGAACACTGGAAAACTTATCTGTGGCAGGAATTTTGTTTGACCATTCATTCATGAAAGGTGTATAATTCCTAGTACTTAAACCAAAAATATTTTGGGTTGTTTGGGAATCTGTTCAACTAACTAGAACATATTGAAAGAAGAAAAAAATGTAAATCAAGTCAATAAGGCCTTCATATACACATTGTAATTGCAATACTGCTGTGAGTACTCTTGTACTCTAAATATCCCTCAATATTTCAGCTATTTTCAATTGAACTATTTTATTTTTTTGTACACCTTAGGTAGGAGGTAGAGACTTTGGGACAAGGCCAAATGCCTTTGGCTGTGGTCTCTGGTCATACATACTAGTTTGTGACCAGTAGCCTATGCCTCAGTGGTCACAGTCAAGGAGACACACAGACAAGATTTCTGCTGTAAGGACCAGCAAGAATCCAGAGGCACTGCATGTAATCTTGGGTCCTCTTTGTTGCTCTCATAAGGTGAGGTAATCATTTTACCACTGCCCATATCCCATCCTGAAGAAGGACAGAGGATGTGTCACTCCATCTAAAAATCTGAGAGCCACAGAATTTTATAGGAGATGACTGAGTTTCTACAAGGACTGCTAAATAAAGTTGGTGGACCAAATTTACTGTAGTAAGCTCAAAGATAGATTTCCTTTCTACACAGCAGGTGAGAATACTTGAAGAAGCAACAAAGAAGCTACATTTTTCTGTATTTTTCTCTGGTTGTAAATAAATCTGTGACTCTGACAGTACATGTATTTACTGTGACTCTGATAGTATGTGTATTTATTGACCTGTTTTTCCAGCTTGGGACACAAGCATGTTCACATGTCTAATTTTTTCAATCACTACTTCAAACACCCACCAATTCCTCCTCTTATGTTCTCTCCTTCTGTATTCTCAATTGTCCAAGGACCCCAGGCAAAAAAGACTAGCTGTGCTTCAACATCCCAGAGGAGACAAGGAACTAGAAGGAGAAATCAGTCCATCAGCTCTACTGCTGTAGTTATTGCCCACAACACTGTTGCTGCTGGAGACCTGGTCTATGCACACTGGTGGATGCTTATTCACTGTGCAGTGATCTCTTATCTAGTCCAATCTCATGCCTGTACTTTGGCAAGGGCTTAGGCTAGCAAGCCTTTCTGTCCAGAGGGGCTTCCTACTTTAGCTTCATGCTGCTTCCCAATTTTCATACCTTGTGTTGAGCTCCAGTACCATCCCAAACTTCGTTTCCCTTCTGGTGAGTGTTTCTGGGGGGCTTTGCTTGCTTTCTTGCTAGGGGAACTTGCACGAGACCATCTCAGTCCATTCTGATGAGTCCTTCTAACTTTGAATCTTAGGTACGAGGAGTTGAATTTCCTCCAGGAAACCAATGGCTTCCTGAAAATTACTCTGTCACACCTTCAGAGTATAACAAGGTATTCATGGGAAAAGTGGACTCCAGCAACTGACAAAAAGCTTCTCTTTTGTCTTTCAGTCATGACATTAATGACCTCACCTTACATTTGCTTAAGTAAGCAGGTACCTCAAGTGATATATTGTGCTCCTACTATTTGAAATGTATCCCAAGAATACAAATACCATATAAGAAGTTTTTACAGTGTTATTTATAATGATGCAAAATGTATAACAATTCAAATATCCTATATAATCATTCGTTGAATCATTATTATTATTTTTGCTGCTGGAAAACAGAGATATTTGAGATGCTTGTCCTTCTGGAATTTGTTCCAGTTTTTTTTTTTTTTTTTTTTTTTTTCAAGATGGAGTCTCACTCTGTCACCAGGCTGGAGTGCAGTGGTGCAATCTCAGCCCATTGCAACCTCCACCTCCCGGGTTCAAGCGAATCTCCTGCCTCAGCCTCCCAAGTAGCTGGTACTACAGGTGTGCGCCACCACGCTCAGCTAATTTTTGTATTTTTAGTAGAGACAGGTTTTCACCATGTTGCCCAGGATGGTCTTGATCTCCTGACCTCATGATCCACCCCCCTTGGCCTCCCAAAGTGCTGGGATTATAGGCGTGAGCCACCGTGCCTGGCCTGTTCCCAGTTTTAAGGCCTTTGTTCCTTTGCTATGGATGTTTTTTCAGTGCCTAAAGCCTGAGTTGCTTGAATACAAGCTTTCTTTTTGGCATTTAGAAAAGCCAAAAGCAATTGGAGAGAATATGTTAAATGTCTCGAAAGGGAAACCAGGGAGAGGAAAATGCCTTTTTTAAACAAGCAGGATAAAAAAGTAGCAACAGAATGGAGACGCTTCTCTAAGGCTGAGGAGACAGGTCTTTGGATTCCAGTGGTGATGGGAACCCACTCTCTAGGTGCCCTGGTGAAACGGCATGACTCCCAGGGCAAATGGTTGCTTAGAGCACCTAAGGAGACCGAACTGTAGGCACAGGAGTTCCTAGACTGACTCTGTAATGATTTGAATGTCCAAGTGTGGCATAGACAAGGCAGAAGTCCCAAACTTCAAATGACTACATATACTTGCAATGGGCATCTCAGTGGCGGTCAGTGTAAACCAAACCCTAGAACATTCTTACCAAATACTGTACTCTGCTTAAGACCCCGGAGCCTTTGCATGACCCACTCTGGCAGGAGTGAGTAGGCCCAATAAAGATTAATAATAAAAGTGAATTTCTACTTTGAATCAAAAGATCATACTCTCAACAACTACTGATTTTTATCATCTTTGAGAGTCATTTTTCTTGCCCACAAGGTAAGGTTATACACAATTAAGTTTCTATAAATCTATCCCTGAATATTTAAAAAATCTGAATTTTCAGAGTAGTGACACAGGTTTTTCATTTCCTCCAGATAAATTTTCAGAGGCGGCTTTTAGGTTAAAAGCCATGGACTTAGAGATATGATAAACACTTCAGCTCTGACCTCTTCACCTTCCCCTCACTCTTGTCTTGAAAGTGTTTTGCAGTGAGTTACTTATAAATAAAGGGCCCTCCAAGATTCTAGCAGAGAGAGATGGGAGAGAAATGATTGAGATTTTAGGTGAATATTTAATATATAACAAAGTTGTATTAAAGTTTTCTAAGGGTTTTTTTTGAGACAGAGTCTTGCTCTGTCACCCAGGCTAGAGTGCAGTGGTGCGATCACTGCTCACTGCAACCTCCGCCTCCTGGGTTCAAGCGATTCTCCTGCCTCAGCCTCCAGAGTAGCTGGGATTACAGGCACCCACCACTGCGCCGGCTAATTTCTGTTTCTTTTTTTTAGTAGAGACGGGGTTTCACTGTGTTGGCCAGAGTGGTCTCAAACTCCTGACCTCGTGATTCACCCACCTCAGCCTCCCAAAGTGCTGGGATTACAGGCGTGAGCCACTGCGCCCGGCTTCCAAGTTATTTTTAAAATAACTATGTTGATACTAGAAAAAAATGCTCATTTTAAAATTTAAATTTGAGATCTATGTACAATTTTAATAAAATCCCATTCATGAAAAAAAAAATAAAGGGCCCTCTTTCCTATTTGTTTTTGTTCTCCTACTAGAGGCTAGAATAGACTGTCCTGCTCTCATCTTATTTGCTTGCCTACCTTGGACCTATCTTTTAAGACTTATTTCAGAAACTGTCTTCCTCTGGAAGTGCCCCTTGATTCCATGGTCTGGGTTAAGTTCCCTACGCTGTGTGTTCTCGCAGCAAACTGCTCTATACAGCACCGGATCCACCCTGTTGTTTTAACTAAGCAAGTTGCCTTCTCCAAAAAAAATCATGTTTTTTTGCTTTGTTTAGTTTTTTTTTTTTTTTTTTTTACAAAGCAAATTCCAAGGAAGATTGTGATACACGTCAAATTTATCTAATCTAGAAATTCACAGAGGGATGCAAAATTGTATTTGGTGAAATAGGAGTACACGTTTTGGAACCAGGCTGCATGGGATCAAATCTTGGGCCCACCACTTGCTGTATGGCCTGGTGCAGGTTATTTAATCTCCCTGTAAGCATATTTCCCATAAGGTTATTGTGAAAATTAAGTGAATATATTTATATATAATATATTATAATTCATATTATATATATATATTTGTATATACATATATGATACTGAGAATAGTGCCTGCCAGTCCTGATTGTGCCTGCCACATAGTAACTCAATTATTACCTAAACTGAATACTACTTATATAGAGAGTTTTACGACTCTTCTGAGGTCTCTGCTGAAGTGTGGTGGTGTGGGAAGAGCTAGGCCCTGGATCACAGCCCTTCTACTCTCTTTTCCCACCCTGAGTTTGCCCAACACATGAAAGGTCTTGTGCACACATCTGTGTTCATTCTTCTTATAATGGCTGCTCCCTGGACAACCCCCAGCCTAAAGATATGACTGCCAGAGGCACTGTCCACTCAAGGGTAGAGGGACTTAGAAAAGGGCCAGTGCCAGAGCTGAAATTCTGGGGCCCCTCATATCTGAAATATGGTTTAAAAGAGGTGAGTCAGTTTCTAGGTAGGCATAGCCCTTTGGCCCCTGGGACCCTCACCCTATGAGAAGGATGGTGCCTGGAGAAAGACCAGAGTGAAATCCTCTTAATCACAGTGCCCAAGTTAGTCTCCTCTTGCCCAAGTCTAAGAGTGGTACTGGTCTGTGCTGTGGAACATTCACACCAAGTGAGACTCACTGGTGCCAGTTGATAGATTACATTGTTTAGTGCCAAGCCTGGAATTGTCTTTGCTGAGCATGGTCCTTTTGTGGTATTTGTGAAATATTGTCAAATCTACTTTGAGAACTTTCCCATGTGTGAGCAAAGATGTGAAATCCTTGACAATAGGAAGAATTATGGTTTACCAGACTCTAGCTGGGACACTTCCCCTTTCTGGTTTCCAGCACATAGAGACATTGGCCTCCGGGAATGTTCTTCATCAGAGTTACAGAAAAATCTCAGTTTCTTCTTAAATGCCAAGAATCCAGATTATAACAATGAAACAAATAAGGGACACACTATAGTTTGCAAATACTAAAGGGGATAGAAGATTGTTTCTCTGTACTTTTTCTTCCTCTTTCCTTGTCTGTTCTTAGCATTTGTGACGCTCTGAGAACTCCAAAAGCCTGGGAGAAATCTTTTTTCTTTTTTGAGACAGGGTCTCACTCTGTCACCTAGACTGGAGTACAGTGGCATGATCTTGGCTTGCTGCAGCCTTGACCTCCTGGGCTCAAGGTATCTCCCTGCTTCAGCCTCCTGAGTGGCTGGGACTCCAGGTGCACACCACCATGTCCAGCTAATTTTTAATTAAAAAAATTTTTTTTTGTAGTGATGGGGTCATACTATGTTGCCCAGGCCGGTATCAAACTCCTGGGTTCAAATGATCCTTCTGCCTTGGCATCCCAAAGTGCTGGGATTATAAGCATGAGCCACTGCACCTGGCACACATATTTTATTACTAATTTTATTACATTTTTTATTATTATTATTTTTTAATATTTAGTAATTAATTACTAAATAAATTACTAATCTTTCTTGAAGGGAAGACTTAATTAGTGGACTAAGTGTGTATTGTTATTATTGCCTAAAAATGGTAGAATGGGCAGTTTCTGTTTTATTTATTTTGTAACTAGCTCAAGTTGAATTTGGAAAGTTAGTTCTTTCCTTTGAAGTTCACCTGCTTCTTCAACGAGAAGGAAAATGGAATCTTGGATCAACCAAAAAGAATTGATTTTGTTACAATGATTTATGCCACATCTGTTAGCAGTTTTAAGGGAAGTCTTCAACATATAAGGCTAGTGTGTCACTATCATTTAATAAGATGACTGTGTCTATAAAAATAAGCTAGACAGTAAGAAATCTTCCCAAATTGAAAGTTGGGAAGTTAAGAAACCCTTCTTGAAAGGATTGCCTTTGAACAATAGGAACTGTCTCATGTGGAGATGCATGAGAGGTTACCCACTTCTGGCCCTTGCCCCAGGGTGGCTCATATCCAAAGGCCAAAGCAGGAGTATAACAGTTCAGTCTTCTTTGCCTCTGGGTAGGACAATCTTTGCGGTATAACTCATACTCCAGAGCTCTCTGTGAGTGCAAGCTGAGGTCACACTTCAGCTGATAACACACCTTTGCCCAGCTCCTTCACTAACCAAACTTCCTTCTATCACTCCCGGAGGCATTTCCTCTGAGAGCACTCCCTCCATAAACCACTTGCACTGGAATCTTTATCTCAGGCTTGGTTTTTCAAGAACCTGACCTGATATGGTTTTGCTGTGTCCCCACCCAAATCTCATCTTGAATTGTAGTTCCCATAATCCCCATGTGTTGTGGGAGAGACCTGGTGGGAGGTAATTGAATCATGGGGGCAGTTACTTCCTTGCTGTTCTCCTGATAGTGAATGAGTCCTCATGAGATCTGATGGTGTGGTCTTTTCCCCTTTTGCTCCGTACTTCTTGTTGCCACCATGTGAAGAAGGACATGCTTGCTTCCCCTTCTGCCATGTTTGTAAGTTTCCTCAAGCCTCCCCAGCAGTGCTGAACTGTGAGTCAATTAAATCTCTTTCCTTTATAAATTACCCAGGCTTGGGTATGTCTTTATTAGCAGCATGAGAATGGACTAATACATGACCTAACCCTGTATGCTAAGAGTAGTCCTAGGAAGCATACCCTAAGGTTGGGATTCTGGAGTCAGATCATTTGCTGATAGCAATGAGAACTCCAGCCCTTGGAGACGTGGAATTTCAACAGCCTTTGAAATGTCGTAGCAGTGCAGTTACTAATGAATTTATTTGTGATGAGCAGGTGGAAGGATATACACTAATTCCTGCAATGTCTCTGCTTTCATAGAACTCATTGCTATTTAAAATGATCTGTTTATATTTTTGTTTTCATATTTATTATTTGTTCATTAGTAGAATTAAAACTCCCCCAAATCAGACTTATCTTGTTCACTAGTATTTCCCCAGCATCTGTGAGAGTGCCTAGCATTTAGTAGCTAATCACTAAGTATTGGTCAAATGAATGAATAAAAAATTAATGGAGGATTTTAAGGAAGGAAACGGAGAGAAGAACTGTTGCTAGGAGTGAGGGGTATGGACCAGGCACTGACACCAGAAAGGTAATCATCTATTTTGAGTTCACTGCCGCCCCTCCTCCCAACCCCCACTGCTTCCTGCCAGGTGATAGTATTTTAGTTAGTAAATCTAGGGAAATAGTCTCTATTTAGCCTCTCAAGGATAGAACCAAACAGATGGTTTCTACCTCTATTGTATCACTCTTGTTTCCTGTGAGTCTTGTCTGTTAGCATGACGCCATGTGTTTTCCATTTTGCAGAAATTTATCCAAATCCGTAGTCCATTGAGACTCCAGGTGGTGAGGCAAACACATGCTCTCTCTCCATCTTGGACTGGAAGCCCATCTAAACATTTAAAATTCTACGATAATTATACTTAATGTAATTATTACTATGTCAAGGCTTAAGTCTGCCATTTTATTTGTTGCTTTTTATTTGCTCTGTTTTTTTTTTTTTTTCTGTTTTCTTGTTCTTGCCTTCTTGTGGGTTACTTGAATATTTCTTAGAATTCTGTCTTGATATATCTATAGTGGGTTTTGTTTGTTTGTTTGTTTTTGAGACACAGTCTTGCTCTGTCACCCAGGCTGGAGGGCAGTGGTGTGATCTCGGCTCATTGCAACTTCTGCCTCCCGAGTTCAAGCTTTTCTCCTGCCTCAGCCTCCCAGGTATCTGGGAGGCATGTGCCACCACACCCAGCTAATTTTTGTATTTTTAGTAGAGACAGGGTTTTGCCATGTTGGCCAGGTTGGTATTGAACTCCTGACCTCAGGTGATCCACCTGCCTTGGCCTCCCAAAGTGCTGAAATTACAGGTGTGAGCCACCGCACCTGACCAATAGTGTTTTGAAGTATATCTTTTTGTGGAGTTTTGTTATGGTTGCTCTAGGGATTACATTATACATGCATTATACAGTATGTATGTAACTTATCACAGTTACAAGTGTCGACATTTTACCAGTTCAAACAAAGTGTAGAAAGGACCTCCTTTTATATCGCTTTAGCCTCCTATGTTTATAATATATTGCCTTAAATATTTCCTCTATATGCATTTAGAGCTCAGAGGCGTGAAAGTCTGAGTTGTGGAAGAGGACTTTTCTGACTCACACCTGTGGGAAGTTTGAGCTCCTTATTACACCTGGTGAGGGAGAAGTCTAGGATCCACACTCGGTCTTTGCTGGCGTGGGTGGAGGTGAGGCCATTTTTTTTGTTTGTTGTGTGTGTGTGCGCATAGTGTTTGGCTAGAAGAGAGCAATTATTGTCTAAAAGGTTTCTGTCTTGTTAGGTGCCCTTTTCCTGGTGTTTTGTCTAAAGATAGCAGGCTTTAGTTGGGGCTTTTTGTTTGTTTGTTTGTTTGTGTTTGGTATATGCCCGCTGGCGTTTCTGTGTTGCTGGCTTCTTCAGCTTCAAGTTTGAAATAGCTGAGGCCCAAAGAAAACCTAGAGAGCTCACCAGAATGTCATTCCTTGACTCTGTCTTCTTCCTAGATGAACTGTCTACTTCTCTCCACTTTTCCACGTTGGTTTTCTATGTGATGTTCGGGTTTTTAGTTGTATTTAGTGGAAGGAAGAGGAAAAAGCACATCCACCCCCTCTTCTTATAAGTAGAAGTCTACTGTGTAGATTTTTATATCTTTGAATGTTGACCCAAGTGAATGTATTACTATTAAAAATAATTAAATAAAAAATAATGCAATGAAAACAGTAAAAAGCAGATAGGAGATGTAATGAGTTACAAAATCGGATTAAGACATTTACGTATCTCAGAAGAAATTGATATAAAATGTATACAATGAGGCTAAAGATAATAAATATGGAGGGTAGATCTAGAACATACATTGTAACAGGATTCCCAAGAAAAGCTAGACTGTTCCAGGATCCACACTCAGTCCAGGTGGAGGACAATCAGTAGAAGACAAACAGTAGAACATACTTGACAATTCACAAAATGCCCAAAAATAGCTGGTAAAAAATCTGAAAAGCAAACAATATCTGTGGGAATTTAAAAGAAAAATCAAATTTAAACAGGGAGCTAAAGTTTCTCAGTTATCAAACTGGCTAAGAATTGAATTTGATGACATGCTAAATTAGCTGAAGTATCAGAAATAAGCACTTTCAAACATTGCTATTGGTTGTGTAAATTGTTGCAAGATTTCTGGAGGGTAATTTTGTAACATATATTAAAATTCCTAAAAAGGTTTATTGCATCTGACCTAATTATGTTAGTTCTATTACTGTATCTGCAGGAAATAGTAAAAAGATCTGTGTAATGATTTAGCTATAGTATGTCAGTTTTCTATATAATTGCAAAAAATTAGACACAATTATATTAGCAAAGTCCTTGGAAGTATTTACTGCGTATTAGGTACCTTTCTAAGCCTTTTCTACTTATTAAATCATTTAATCTTTCCAATAACCTATGAGCTTGGTGCTATTCTCATTCTCATTTCATAAATGAGGAAAATTGAACACAAAGGGGTTAAGTAAATTGCTAGGATTTGACAGGCAGCAAACTCAGCCCTGAGTCCATATATTTCAACACTCCATCTGCTGCCTGTCTTGATAACACTTACGCAACATCCACTTGATAACATGTATGCAACATCTAATGATTTATGATGTCATCACCAAAATAATGCACACGTTGATATTTAAAATATAAAAAAGTTCTAAATTTATTGTTAATGGAAAGCTGTTAGGTTAGTAAATAATACAAAACAATCTTAGAAAAAAATCTAAGTGTAGATTTTTGAAGTGTAGAATATTTATGTCAAACAATTAATGATTTTTCCTTTAGGGCTGTGTTGTTCTGGAATCATCTTCTAGGTTCTGTTATGAATATAATGTATTACCTGTTAATGCTAAGTTTGGGCAAGTGCCAGATAAATTCACAGTTATTGCAATAAGAAAATAGATCTTTCATAAGAATAACTAAATTTTCTCAGAGTTCTCTGAAATTGGATGAGTAGATACCTACTTTCTTCCAAAATTGTCTCAAGTATACAAAAATTAAAAACTAGTTTCATATAGCTTTGCAAAGCTTATTAGAAACAGGTTGACAGTTATAGAAACAGAGATAAAGTTGTTTTCCCTAAAATATTTGAGGTTTATTATTTAAAAATGTCTTAAAAATTATGTCTCCAAATTGCTTGAACCTGGGAGGCAGAGTTCTGGTGAGCCAAGATTACGCCACTGCGCTCCAGCCCAGGCAACAGAGCAAGACTCTGTCTCAAAACAAAACAAAACAAAAAAAAAAAGTGTCTCCTTGATTTCTCAAATAATTGAGAAATTATTTGAGAAATGAATGAGAAATAAATAAGAGTTGATCTACCATTTGATACAGCAATCCCATTTCCTTTGGTATACACTTAAAGGAAAATCAATCATTCTGCCAAGAGGCACATTGTACCCATACGTTCATTGCAGCACTATCCACAATAGCAATGATGTGGAATCAACACAGTTGCCTATCAATGGTTGATTGGATAAAGTAAATGTGATACATATACACCATGGAATACTATGCAGCCAAAAAGAACAAAATCATGTCCTTTGCAGCAAAATGGACACAGAAACAGAAAAGTAAATACTAAATGTCCTCAAGTATAAGTGGGAGTTAAACATTGAGTACACATGGACATAAAGATGGGAACAAAAGACACTGGGGAATACAAGAAGGGGGAGGTGTCTGAAGAAGGGAGGCAAGGGTTGAAAAACTATCTATTGGGTACTATGCTTACAACCTGGGTGACAGGTTTAGTTGTACTGAAAACATCAGCACTACACAATATGTCCACATAACACACTTGCCCATGTACTCCCTGAATCTAGAATGAAAGTTGAAGAAAAAAAAGGAATATAACACCCTCTGCCTCCAAAAAAAAAAAAAAAATGTGTTTCCTCAGGCATTTCCTGGTCATCTTTGCTTTGTTCTTAGAAATGAAATTTATTTGTGTTTTTTTGCTCTCTCAGTGTCACCCCTCTGTAAGTCTTTCTCTCATCTTTGATCAGTTTATTCTTTCTTACCTGTCACTTCTGAGGGTACTCTGGGAATGGGCTGAAATTAGGGCGGCTGCTTTTTTACGTTGCCATAAACAAAGCAACTGAGTGATGTCAGACAGAATGATGCTGAGAGTCTCCTGAGAAGGTGATCTGAGTCAGAAAGTGACTTAAACGAGTGAAGAGAAGATAAATACATAATACTCATGGACTGTCTTAAGATTCTTAAATATAATGCATCCCAATAATTTTAAAAATCAAGATAGCAGAAGTGGAGGTGACTTTAAATTATGTTTCATCCATACTTGAGTAAAGCATCAATTGAAATAAGAAGGAGCATCACACTAACCACCACGGTGTCAACATGGCTAAAAAAGTAAGTCAGAAAGCAGTGTCGTGCCAACACTTCTAATTTTAATCACAGCTCTAAATGGTCAAGAACACACCCAGAAAATGATAGTGTGTATCTAAGTCTGGGTTTTTTTGTGGTTAACATCTCTCTGACGTAACCTTAGATACTACAGGTGGTTTCTCTTCTTATGGGCAAAATGCTATATACGGTGTGTACTTTCCAGAGACCGTGGTTTGAAAGAGCAATGCTGGCCAGTTGCATAATTACAGGTCTGACGATGAAGGTTGTAAGAAAAACTAACCCTGTTGAATCTCTTAGAAGTTTTTAATTAAGAGGGATTCTGTAAAGAAGACATGTAACGGCTTACATGTAAAGGCTTACCTTGATTTTGCTTCATTCAGAGGACACGACCTCTTAGAAGGCAAGGTAAACATCTAGACACACATAAATCTTTGTTTGTACTGATAAGAAATGTACTGGCAAATATATCAGACCCCCACACCAAAATGGGTCTTTCCTGTTGATGTAGTTCCTGACCTTCCAATATGTAATGACTCAGTACTGAAGGCCATGTGCGAGTGGTGAGTGGTTTCTCTGGTGATCTATACCAAAATAAGGGCTTATAAGTGTTCTATCTTGGTGGCTGTGCTACTGAAATAGATCTGAAACAAGTAAAAGAATAGTTACCTGAAATACACTTGCTATAAAGCTTTGACTCCACTCTAACAGGGATACCTCTTCACAGTAAAGAACACTTTGGTTAAAATGATGGAATGAGCACCATATCGAGTTCTCCTCTCCCGGATTCTCATGGAGTGACACATAGACCATGCAGAAAAGGAAACAGTCAATCGTGCTGCAAATCAGGAATGGGTAACAGATAAATGCAACCCATTTGCAGCTGGGGAATTTCTGCCAGCTGTAATGGGAATGGGCAATGGTATTGAGAGCTATTAAAATGGATACAATCTACCCTCTTTAGAATGAGTACGTAAGTCAGCAGCACTAGGACACTGCAAGTGTGTATTTGCATTGGAGAGGCTCTGAGACTCCTCCTTGGTATCAAGGCAACACCAAGCTCCATAGCAGTTTTCAGCTTTGCTCCTAGATCAAGCAGAAAGCCTAGTCCTGAGGAGGAGAATCTAAAGCTATCATCTATAACATACAGTCAGAAATGTGAGTGTAAAGTTGGGGAGAGAGGTTTGAACTAAAAATAAAAAAATCTCAGCATACAGATGGCATTTATAGCCTTGCAACCAGAAGAGATCACTAGGGATGAATACAGATAAAAGGGAGATGTCATCCAAGGATTGAGGTGTGGGCTGTTCCAACATTAAGAAACAGGAAAAGAAGGAAGAAAGAAATCTGGAGGCAAGCAAGACAAAGAAGGAGTGAACCGATAACTCCTAAACTATTTCAACTATTCCAGAGAGGACTCTTGATGAACATGGTAGTAAGAGCCTTTTCTTTTCCCCTCAAGATTTCCCCAATATGACAGTAAATGTATATGAATAAGAATCAATCTATGTACATGCTGAAACCAATCCAAGTGCCATCACTTTGACAAATATTCAAAAAGCGGAAAGTATCTTAGTGTTCTTATCCATGGATAAGACAAGGTGCAGGAAAAACTAAATTGCAGCTTTTGCAATACACACAAGCCAAGCGTGAGGGGAGGGGAGATGTGATTTCACATGTATAAAGTTTCCATGCTCTGAGTCAGCAAATACAGAGACAGGGGTGGACTGTGGGTTGTCAATCAGGATGGTCGACTAGAAGATTGTGTATAGAGCAGGTGGGCCAAGAGGCCTCATGTCTATCCCTGTAAACTGCTATCTGAATAGATCAATTTGCCTGAGAGGTCATTGGTGTGGGTTTGAAGGGTCCTAGGTGTGAGGCAATACAGAAAATGGGGAGAATATCATACCCTTTTGGGTAATGGAAGCAGTGAAGGAATAGCAAGTAGCTCTCCCTGGGAGTGAAATACGTCAAAATATTGTATCTCAGAGTACAGTCTTCCATCACTTTGGAACTGTGGGGATTCTGACTCAGGCTGCCTATACTTCCCTATGAGCCACATAATCAGAGCCCAGAGGTAGCCATCCCACGGAAAAGAGGTCACGCTGGGTGAATATACCAACAAAACAGCAAAGGGACCCCACTTCTGCTACCAATACTAACCAGAGCAACTCTTCATTTGTAATTATGTGTGGTGAATTAAAAAAATCATCAAAATAATTTTTGGAAAAAAGGGCACGAAAGAAGAGAGGCAGAAGAAAAAGGAAAAATAAATATCAGGAAGAGAAGCAAATGTAAAAGTTTTGTGATTTTTAAAAATATTTCTCCCATAAAATAGAGGAAATAAGAATTAATGTATATTAAATTTATCTTATCAAATTAAAATAATGGAATACCATTATTTGGCAATGCATAAATACATGATCACATAATTGCAGATATTTTATTTTTGTTTTTTGATGTTTAGAATCAATCTAGTCAAAGCACCTAAATCTTAATTTGTTCCAGAACAAAATGCAAATATTACAGATTCATAGAAATGAACATATAGTTGACAGCGTAGAAATAGGTGTATAGTTGACTGATTGTGAGAGTAGAGAGCAGGGAGAAGTGATGGAGGGAAATTTGGAAGCTCTAATGTTATGTAGCATAATCCAGAATCAGTAGGTAACCTTTATTTAGAAATACTTGTGAAAGTTGTGATAAACAATATAACATTAGAAGTTAACATATCTCAGGAAAAAGAAAGGGAGTTTGAGTCAGAGTGCTGCATATTTTTAAAAAATTGATCAATTCAGAAAGAGAAATGCAAACCTATTTGTTAGAATTGCACTGGTAATCACCAGAAGAACTAACACTATAAATGGGTGAAGTGGTTAGCACTTAGGCTGGGACAGAGATGAAAAGGAAGAAGGGAACTTTTATTATTTTTTTAATTTTTACCCTCTTGTGAGTTTTTTTAAACAACATTTTTATGTATTACTTTCATAAATAACAATTATTTAAAAATAAACTAACCAAGATTATAGAGAAAAACTCCTGAGTTTTTCCTAATACAATGCTAATACAAATGCTAATGCCAATACAAAACTCTAACAGAGAAGAAAATGATAAACTTTTAATTTTATGAACTTATTAATATTGATGCAAATATATGTAAATTAATTTGGTAGTTAAGTAGAAGATTGATGTGATTCGCCCAAAAAGTTTATTCCTAGAAGACAAGGATATTGCTACATTAGGAAATAAATTCATACAATTGTACATATTAACAAATCAATTAGGGAAAAAAGCCACAATCATCTGAACGGACGGAAAAGTCAACATTCTTTTCTGATTGATAAAACCTACAATAAAAGACAAATAGAAGTCTATATTTTTAACATGATAAAAGTAGTTGAAACATATATCACAAAATTTAACTCCTTAATATATAAAGTGCTCTTACAAAGCAACAAGAAAAAGATATACCTAGTAGAAAAATAATAGTAGAAGGCAAATCACCGATCAAGTATCCTCAAAACATTAAACAATGTTCAATTTTATTAGTATTTAAAGAAGTGTAAATATAAGCTATGAAATAACTTTAAGCTATTAGCTATTATATTGGCAATGATTAAAATGCTATACTCAGTATTGGTGAGACTGAAATAAATGGGCTGTCTTATCTGACTAGGAGAGGTACATGTTAATAAAATAATTCAGGAAGGTAATTTTTTAATATATTTAAAAAGTATTAAAAGTGCATTTATCCTTTAATCTAGAAATTTCACTTCTAGGAGTTATAGCTAAAGAAATCACTTAAGATAAATGCTTACAAAATTTAGCAACAGGATGATCAAAACATTACATTTTATAATGGAAAAATAGAAATAAACCAAATGTCTAACAGTAGAATAATAGTTATGTCAATTACGATAAATCTGTATAATACTATTCAACTGTCAAAATTAATGTTGCACATGAATACTTGTTCATGTAGAAGATGTTTAAGATATATTAAGTGATAAAAGCAAGGCTTGAAGTAATGTAGCAGTATGATCTTATTTTTGTTTAAATTATCTATCTATCTCTCTATCTATCTATGTATCATCTATCTATCTATTTACCTACCAACCTACTTACCTACCTATCTATCTGAAAAAGGCTGGAAGAATATTATGATGTTAATGTTAATTACCACTGGTTGGTGTTTTTTCATTTTTATTATTGTCTATTATGATTATATATATTATTGTATATTATTGCATATTGTTTTCCTTTTCAAACATAATATATTGCTTTTATAAGAAAATAAGTAAATGTTATTTTAAGGTAAAGTAAGTAGATGTGATCTCTTGTGTAAAGTATGAAAAAGGCTTAATAGGCTTTTTACAAGATAAATCCCATAATTCGATTAGAAAATGAACACAGTAGAAAAATGGGCTGTAGACAATTGCCAAAATAAAAACTGTTAATGACCTAGGAACAAGAAAAATTCAACCTGACTAGTAATTTAAAAAATAAAATTAAAAAGAGATTCTCTTTTTCTATAACCAAAGAGACAAAAAATTTCTAAAAAACAGAAAATTATCTATGAAAGCAAATGTTTAGGGCTATGAGATCTCTTGTACAATGTAGAAGTTGCAGTAATATTTCTGCAGAATATGAAACCACATAACAGAAGTGTTAATATTGTACATGCCATTTGGTCCAGACATTTCCTTTCTCTGAATTTTCATAAAAAGAAATGTGGACATGAACAAATAAGGATGTTAATTGCAGCATTTTTTATAATGATAAAAATTGGAAAAAACCTAAATGTTCAAAAATACAAGATTGATTAGCTAAATTACAGTATATGAATAAAATAGAATATTATTCCAAAATTGGGTTTTTAGAAGAATATTTAATGACGTGGAACAGGTTCGTAATATACTGTAAAATGAAAAGAAAGTGTTCTTTTTCTGCTCCACCACGATAGCAGAGAATATGTTTTTGGGTGTCATGCGAAAAATACTCTGGTATCTTACCATGTTTGGTATTTGATCACTAAAAATGACTGCTGGTGCCTTACTGATATCTGTCCTGGCACTTGGTAACAGTGACACTGTGAGTGTCTCTCTTTTGTCTACCTTTTTGAATGTATATGATGATTCTACCATGAAAAAAATCTTATTTAAAAAAGTAAACAATATTGGTGAATAATGCATCTATACTCCTGTGATTCAGAACATTAGATCAAGCACTTAGGGAATAAGTCAGTGATCTTAACTTGAAAATGTAATTAGAACTCATGAAAAAATAAACATGCTACCTATTAAATGTTATGATTAACTTAAATTGATAATGCTGAAATATACTTTTTTTGCTATTCATTAAAAAGACTTAGAAAGTTAATAGAATAAAATATAGATATAGAGTGTGCTTGAAACGACATGCAAATTACAAATCACTTCCACAGAGTTACTGAGGTTCAGTTATTGCTTCTATAATGTACAGAGGCTCCACAGTATAGTGGTTGAGAATTTGGCCTTTTTTGGTCAAAAAGTAGGCTCTGTTGCTGTGTGCGCTCGGGCCAGTTGCACAATCTCTCTGTGACTGTTGGAGGCTGAGCTTGCAGTGAGCCAAGATCGTGCCACTGCACTCCAGCCTGGGCGACAGAGCGAGACTCCGTCTCAAAAACAAAACAAAACAAAGCAAAACTAAAATGTATATAATGATAGTACCAACATTACAGGGATGTTGTGAGGTTTAAGTTCATATATTTAAAGGCCTCAGAATACACATGGTAAGATTTCAATAAATGCTAGCTGATATTATAATTTTTATGATTACTGTTACTCTATTTTCCGTCAGCCTGACTTCTATGTCTGTCTTTTACAACAAAACTTTATCAGCGGAGAAAGCCCAAAGCTGTCTTTGAATTTTGCAGAGCATACGTGAACCATCTAAAATAAGCCATGGATATCTATGCTCAACTTCTAGACTTGCTGGTGGCCCTCTCCAACTTTTCTGCTTTGTTGGCATCTTGACTTTCTGTTTTAGACACACGCTGCAACTTTATTCTTTATTCAGTCCTTTGTATTACAGTATCAATTTTGGACTTAGAATCATGATTTTTATCTGAAGCACTTCTTTAGGTCTCAGTCCTAAATGCTGACCTCGCTATTTATGAACCAGAACTGTGACTAAGGACCGCCTTACTGTCGTTCTATCCTATAGAATCTGTTCAGGCCTGAAATGAGAGGAAGGCCAGATAATAGACAGGGTGGGCAACGGTAGAGGTTGAGTCATTGGCTCTTGGGTTGAAGGGAAGAGGATGTCAGCAGGAGGATTTTAGGAAGTGAAACTAATAGAAAACTGATGATGAAAGAGAGGGCAAAGTCTAGGAAAATTTCTACATTTTTGTCTTGGTTGCCTGGAGACACTATGAATAAGAAATGGCAGGTTTCCCACCAAAGATGTCAAGCTGTTACATGAGGCAGATTTGGGGATTTCAGGCAGAGTTTTCCAGCAGACAGCGAAAATCTACTTTCAAGAATTCACACCATTCCTCCAATGCCCTAACTACCAATTAGTCTGAATTAAGATAAGCTGGTATAGAGTAGACTGTTATTTTCTCTTCCCTGTTTGTTTTCAGGAGAATTTGGGTTCATGCTATATCAGAAATAAACTCAGATCATGTATGGACTTAGATAAAGATGTATTGTGTGAGGATCCACTGAGAAAAAATCTGAACCCCCAGGAATCTGAGTTCCAGAGCTGCTGCTTTTTTTTTTTAAATCATGAAATACAACAAAATCAGTTAATATGTCATGCACAAAGTTGTTAAGCAGAACGATATTAATTCTACAGCCAACTGAATTTGTTTCTAAAAGGAATAAAATGTCAGAATGCATAGAAATATCAGTTTTGAAATAACTCAGAGCCACAAGTGTATCTTGTGAAATCTCATATTATAAATTATGGTTTAAGAGATTTAAATAGACTCTAGTAATAATATTAATAGGTGAGAATGTTGAAATGTGTGGCTTCAAAGGCAAATGCAGAAAAAAATAGTAATACTTCGCAAAAGGCATATACATATCAATCTACAATGTTATTTAAAATGTTATTATTTCTGCCAGAGTGTTTATTACATGAATGAAATAAAAGAAAAAAAATAGCTTAATAACTAAAAAAGGACAGAAGTCCTGGAAAGAAGAAGAAATAAAGATTAAAGCAATGGAAAAGATACCAATACAGTTTTTAAAGGAAAAAGTAAATCAGTAAGATACAAAAACTTGTTTCAAGAAAACTGGAGGAATAAAATAAGCAGATTTAATTCATGACAAATGCACAGGAAGGAAAAAAGGAGGGGCACAGGACAGAAAAGGGAACTCAGAGATACAGCCTTGCTGATTTGCTGTTTCATTCCTTAGAAACCCTATATCAATAAAATATAACCACAACTCTGCAGAATACAAACAAATATAAAATTATGCATTAAATGCAAGAAAGATTTAATAAAACACTAAGACTTGTCTTTGGGGGGAGACAGAATGAGTGGCTTTTCCTTCTTTTTAGTTTTCCGTACTTCACCTAAGTGTCTTACATGACTATTAAGCTACTTTCACAATGGACAGGAATTAACTTAATTAAAAAATGAAGCTCTGAATCCCATTTCATATTAAAATTTAATACAGCAGAGCTTTACTCTGTGACCAGCTACTTTGGAAACTGAACAGGATGACATTCTTCCCTGTGCAGTGTGTATTACAAACCTTCATGAAGAAGAATAGTTGTCTCCATTATCTGACACATTTCCTAGCCTGTGTTTCCAATCACTGGCTTTCAACGGGTCTGTCTACCACATGGGTTTTGCACTGTCTTTGCTCTCCCTGGGAAGCAAACAACACGCTACTCATGTCTACTCTTACTCTTTCCTATGTGGGTCTTGTTGGGCCTCTGGTGTAGGATTCCCCTGGCTCACAGAGTCCGAGAGGAAACTGCAGCATTTTATTTGAACGTCTTCAACCTTAGACACTCACAGTTCCCTCTGCCCTCTCACACATGCGTTCCAGAATTCGGTGAATACTGGTGAAACTGGGTCTGTCTGCAGGCAGCTTGCTCCAACATAGACGCATGAGATTGTACAGCTCCACGGGGCAGTTCTCAGGGCAGGAGAGGATGTTGCCATCTCGCACGTAGTAAATGACCTCCTCATGGGCCATCCCATAGTAGGGCTGCAGGCCATAGGAGAAGATCTCCCAGAGGACCACGCCATAGGCCCACACATCAGACTCTGTAGTGTAGCGGTTATAAAAAATGGACTCTGGTGGCATCCAACGGATAGGGATAGCGTCGTTTTCATTAGCTTTGTAGTAGTCTGCTGAGTAGATGTTCCTGGAGAGGCCAAAGTCGGCAATTTTCACCACCATGTTCTCGCCCACCAGGCAGTTCCTGGTGGCTAAATCTCGGTGAACAAACTTACGTTCTGAGAGGTAAGCCATGCCAGCTGCCACCTGCCTGGCAATGCAAAGCTGCTCAGCACAGGAGAGGGGTGGGGGCCCAGGGCTGGAGACCTGAGCCCTCATAGACAAGTCACTGTGACTGAGGCTGCACACGGTGTGAGGGGACATGCTGCGGAGGAACTCATTGAGGTCACCATAGGCCATGTATTCAAAGAGCAGGCACATTGGCTTCCCGACAGCACACACACCTGGAACCAAAAGACCATCCTCTGTTAGTCTCGGTTTCTACAATGAAACAATGGAAAGAGCACTCCAAAAGCAAACGACCATGTCAGAACATATGAAGCCCTGTTTTTTGTTGTTGTTGTCGTATGTTTGTTTTTTAATATTTGTATCCTTTGAATCACAACACAAAAGGAGTCTCAGCTAGGAAATGCACTCTGGGTAGTGGGGTTTCTGTCCCTTGGCTAAAGTTTTTGAGGACTTCCAGCACAGCACTGTTGTCCTGGGCACTTGTCATAAGTACATCGTACATGGTGCATCAAGTACATGGTGCATGTAAGTACATGGTGTATCAGTTCTCTGGAGTGGCTCTTCTCTCTGAAATCTGGAGGCCCTGGTTTTTTGTTGACAACACCATGGTTGAACCCTGACCCTATTTCTCTGCCTAAACATCTCTTCTTTGCCCTTAAGATTCAGTTTATCACTCTCCCTAGGGTGCCTCAGCTCCTGATCCTTACAGTAACTGTTAGATTTTCCTACTATCATCCTTTCACAGAGAACCTACCATCCTATTTTATAATCATTTGACTATTTGAGGTTTCTCCCCAACGTTTTAGCACTTTGAAAGGAGAGATTGAACCTTATTCTTCTTTAAAAATTCCCCACACCTACCACGTGTCTGGCAGAGCAGATGCCTCATAATGTTTGGTGAGTTAATTTATGAATGGATGCTTGCTCTGAGTATGTAATGTAATTGCTGTCTGTTTCTGTTTACTTCTATGAAGGATGTTAATAAGAAAGATGTATCAAGTTTGGAAACAATAACAAATACAATTCAAGTGTCTTAGATGAAGTATTTAAGTTGCTGCAGTAAAACATTTTGAAATTTAGGTTTTACAATGTTCATGCTACCAAAAAAGTTAATATAAATAAAGTCTTAGATTTAAAGCCAGAAGATCATTTTCAAATCTTAAAGTCTTGATACATTTGAGAGGGAAACTGGAGAACTTGGAATATTAGATAAGATGGGCATAATTTCACATCATCTTAAAAATAGATTATTAGATCTATTGGGTTTTTTCAGGCAAAAGTTAAAAGTATCTGTTTGAAAAAGAGGAGAAATGAGGAATACTGCTATCTTGGCTTATTTATTTTGGCATTAATTTTTAATTCCAAGGACCTCAATTAGCACATTTCTGTAAACTAAAGGGAAAAAATAAAGAAATACCAACTGAATAATACTTAGAAGTTTCTTCTGTGGGATCCTTTTTGGATAATCTTTAGTTAACAAGGGACTTACCTATCTCATCAACTGGCTTTACCATTGTTATGCTGGTTGAGTTGATTTAAAAATAATTTCTTATACTGGAAAAAAATGACAAAATATTTCTCTGAGAAATAAAAAAAGTTTTGAACTAAGTTGATTTAATGAAATTTTCCACTCTGAGAAAGAAAATACTATATAAAAGATTTCTACTTTGTGATAATTATGAACAATTATATATACATGTGTATAGATATAATTTACAATTATATATGTATATACATTTATTTAAGACCTCAAAATGTTTTCTATATTGTAATTACTCGAACCCAACTCTTAGCTGGGACTTCAAAATAGAATAATTATTGAGAGGAAGACTGTATTTTATTCATCCTTGTAACCTCCGGTCTAATACTACACACGGCTCACTATGGGTTTTCAATATATGTTGATGGGTGGATGGATGAATTAATGGATAGGTGGATGCATGGATAGATTTAAGGATGGATGCGTAGATGGATGGGCATAAGAAAACCTCATGCCTAGCCCAAGCCATGTCTTTAAACTTTAGCATGACATCTTCAATGAATAATCTCACCTGATTGTTCTACTGTTTGCTCCACTGCCAGAATATTCCATAAGAGTCTACAATATTTAATGCCTACTCCCATTCTAAAATTCTGCATATTTCTTTAGTTATACCATTTTTCCCAATTTATGACTACGAAACCATTATCCACTAGGATTTCAATAAAAGGGAAACAATTTTTAAGATACGAACATGTTCAATAAGTGACTGATGTATCAAATATATAAAACAAAGTAGATTTCTTTTATTGATAGAAGTGAATTTTATGGATTTTCCCAATTCCCCTTTCTTCCACTGTTGTCATCTTATTTCACTGGGATTAACTTACAAGAAACTATGAGAGTAGTGGAATCACTTGCATGAATGATTACTGCTTATGTATACTTGATAAAAAATAGAACCTGTGTTCATTGGATATTGAAATGGAATTTAGATATAGCATTTAACAAACGGCAACATAAGTTTCAGTTCTTGTTGGACAATAAAAATGAGAGAAAACTCCAAGTAGTGATGTATAAGCATGCTATTGTGGTTAAATTGGAAAACTGTACATAGTTTCTGTTTGAATCAATTTCAGGAATTCAGGATGTTATAAACTGTATATGAATACAGAGTCAACATTTTAAGAAAAGCTGAAACAGGAATTGCTTGATAATCTTGAAAATATGCATGTATATATGTTTGTTTAATGAATAAATGTATACTATTTGAGAAAGTAAATAAGGAGGGTAGGGGGCAGAAGCCAGATTCAGATTTTTGTGTGATGAAGAATGAATAAATGAATGTTTAGGAGTTGAGGAAATGGAAGAAGTGTTTTCAAGATGAATTGTTATGTACTGAATATCGTTTATTCATTTATTGAACAAATATTTATAGAGTGCCTACAGTGTGCCAGAAACTATTCGAGATACTACTATAGAAATTCTTGCTTTTAATATTTATCTAGATTCCTTCCGATATCCTGACCACTAAATTACTTTACTTCCTTTCCTTAGACCTCTGCCCAACTTCAGCTAATCACTCACATTGTCATACCCCTGACTTTGTCATTCCATACATTTGTATACCTCCCATAATCTCATTTTCAGTTACTCTACTTGTTGTTCATCACTTCCTCCCTTTTTCACCCTAGTTCACTGCCTCGACTGCCCTAACTCTAAAAATCCTTTGACCCCACTGAAACTTTTAATCTATTGATCCTACCCCCTTTTAATGATCCCTACTTTCTTCACGTTTTGTCTTCCTTCCTTAAACAGCTTAAGTTCCTTGATCAATCATAATAATCACTCCTTTGCATACACCTCTCTTATTTGCCTCAATTTGACTTCAACTTACTTGTGTGGCAAAATGCTAATTCTGGTGAAATTTAACTCCTCTTAATGAGTCTATGCCCATCTGGTGGCATTTGGATGAATACACAACCATGCTGACCAGTCTCATGTTAAATGTGTAATCTCTAATTTCAAGTAAGCTTTTAATGTTCTTGCCAATCATACTATGTTTCTCTAGTCCATTTTATATTTTATGTAAAAATGGATTTTCTTAGATGACAATTTATTTCTTCTCTTTCCTCAAATCTTCAACTCTTCTCCCATTCCTCAGTCTCAGATGAGATCTTGATTCCTACCTCACAGAGAAAACTAAATCAATCAGAAGAGACTGGCTACAATCTCCAGCCAATTCTCTCTTATTACTATGGTTGATCTGAGCATTCTCTTAACAAAGGCCAATCCATCCAACAGTGCCAAGATTCCATTCCCTCTCACTGTTCAAAGATGTTACTTCCACTATTTGCCAACCCTGTCATCAATTTTTCTCTTTACTGGATCATTCTCATTAATTTACAAATGTGCTATTACTTCCACAAGAAAGGAAGCATGCTTCTTTCTGCCCCCTTCAGCTCTATCCATGTTCCTTGGTTCACCTTTATAGCAAAACAAGTCGTTTATACTTTTTCTCCAAATTTTCTCTTCCTCTTCTTTTGAGCTCACTTACATTTCCTCTTGCCCCCAGCATTCCTAAGAAACCTCTCTTCTCGGGGTTACCAGTGAACATCCATGTTTACAAATTCAAGGTCACTTTATAGTCCTTCTCTCACTAGACTTAATGCATATGACATGCTCACTTTCACCTATTTAAAATACTTCATTTGACATCCAGGACACCACACTCTCTTGATTTACTTCTATTTCATTGGTTGCTCGCTTTTAGTTTGTTTTTCTTGTTCATCTCCTCTTTCTCACACTAAATACTGGAATGCTCCAGGCCTTGGTCCTTGGACCTCTTCTCTGTTCTGGCTTGCTTTCTCCATACTCAGGTGTCTTGCCCAACCTCATGGCTTTAAATACTCTGTGTACTGCAGTAGCCTTGGATTCATGTCTAACCAGATCATCCTTTTGGAACTCTAGGCCTCCATATCCACGTGCCTCCTTAACTTCATGTGGATCATGTGGATGTTGAATAAGCATCGCCAAAAAACACGTCTTTTTTTTTTTTTTCAGATGGAGTCTCACTCTGTCACACATGCTGGAGTGCAATGGCACAATCTTGGCTCACTGCAACCTCCGCCTCCCAGGTTCAAGCAATTCTCCGCTTCAGCCTCTCAAGCAGCTGGGATTACAAGCGTGTGCCACCACGCCTGGCTAATTTTTGTATTTTTAGTAGAGATGGGGTTTCACCATGTTGGCCAGGCTAGTCTCGAATTCCTGACCTCAGGTGATCCGCTCGCCTCGGCCTCACAAAGTGTTGAAATTACAGGCGTGAGCCACGGTGCCCGGACAAAAACCACATCTTTAAATGAATTCCCACTCCCTCCACTAAAGCAACCTGTTCCTTCTGAGTATTCCTCAACTCAGCCAATGGCACCTCCATTCACTCATCTGCACAGCCAAATACTTCGATACTATCTTTGACTTTTCCCTTTTTTGCACATCTCATATTTGGTCTGTCAGCAAATTATTTGGCTCTACTTTCAAATTACACATGGAAGAGAATCACTTCTCACGATCTTCACTACCACCACCTGGTCCATGCCATCATCTTCTCTTGCTGCATCATTGCAATACCTGTTTACTCTCTTCCTGATTTCATTGTTTCCCTTCATGCAGTGCTCAAGAAAGCAGCCAGAGAAGATCTGAAAAAATGTGAGTTGTGTCATGTCATGTCTTGGCTGAAACTCTCCATTTGTTTCCCAACTTAGATTAAAAGCCAGTGTTTTAAATAAGGCCTGACAGGACCTGCCTACCTCCCCCATTACCTCTCTGATCTCATCTTTGATAACTCTCCCCATCTTTCACTCTGCTTCAGCCACATTCATCTCCTTGCTATTCCTCAAGCATGCCACATCTGCTCTTGCCACAGTACCTTTGCAAATGCTTCTCATTCTTTTTGGAATGTTCTTTCCCAAGATATCCACACTGTTATTCCCTTGCCTCTGCCAGGTCTTTATATAAATGTAATATTTTCACTGAAGTCTTCAAACTTTGTAGCTCACATTCCAACTTCTCTGCTTTAACATTTTAAAAAGTCTGTAGAACTTAATATCCAGCATCCCATATTTTTGTGTTTTTTTTTATTATCTGTCTCCTCATATAGAGTGAATGTATGCTCTATGAGAACACAGATTTTTTTTTCTTCCTTTTCTAAAGATGGAATCTCACTCTGTCACACAGGCTGTGGTGCAGTGGTGCGATCTTGGCTTACTGCAACCTCTGCCCCCCCCCCGGTGTAAGCAATTCTCATGCCTCAGCCTCCCGAGTAGCTGGGATTACAGGCCCACACCACCACACCCAGCTAATTTTTCTATTTTTAGTAGAGATGGGATTTCACCTTGTTCGCCAGGCTGGTGTCAAACTCCTGACCTCAAGTGATCTGCCTGCCTCGGCCTCCTAAAGTGCTGAGATTATAGGCATGAGCCACTGCTCCCAGCCGAGAGCACAGATTTTTGAAAAGTTTTATTAATTGCTGTGTAATTAATACAAACTAAATAGTTGTAAAATTCGTGTTGAATTTATGAATCTGGGAATAAACTGGAACTCAACAATGAACAGAAAAGATACAAATCGCTGCTCATGACATTCTAGTTAGGGAAGAAAGAGGAGAAACAAAATAAGTAAAATATATAGACTTTTCAGTATTGATAAATTTTGTGATGGAGAAGCAGTATTAATTTTTTACAATGGGGACATTTTAAACATTTTTATAAATAGTAAGGAGGCAGCAAAGACAGAGACAAATTGAAGTGATGAATTTAAAGAGGGATAATCCATTAAGCCATGAATGTCCTATAGGGTTGGGATAGACCAAGGTGAAGAAGCTAAATTTGAAAAGGAACTGAAATGTCTCACTGATCAAGGAGAAAAGGAAAAAGCATGAACAAGGGGAGAAAAACTTGGAAAGCCTCTGTTTTCTGATGAAATACATATCCTCACTTGTATTTTCATACCTAATAGCTTCACAATGTTAGGGTTGTCAAATTCTGCCATGAGGGCTGCCTCCCTCTGAAAGTCCGCTTGCATATCTGCTGAGGCTTCTTCTTTGAGCATCTTTACTGCCACCATAGTGAAAGGTTCATAGGGAAGTAAGCCTGGTGCCCTGAGAGATACATTTATTGAAAAAGAAACCAAAGATCATGGACATCATATCTTTATACCTACCCACATTTATACATATCCTCCCACCTCCCCTGTGTAAAAGGCTGGTTAAGTCTCATGCAGCCTTTCCCAGAGCCACAGAATCAAAGAGAGACAACATACTTAAAACTCCTTGATGTCAACTAATAAAAATCATTGGTGTTATTTTCAACAATTTCAAACAATGAAGTTTGAAAGATGCATTATTTACAAATTATAGGAATTCTGAAGTATACACCCCCAATAGGATTATCATTACCATCCTAACCTTTTTTTTTTTTTTTTTTTTTTTTTTTTTTTTGAGACAGAGTCTCACTGTCATCCAGGCTGGAGTGCAGTGGCATGATCTAGGCTCACTGCAAGCTCCACATACTGGGTTCACACCATTCTCCTGCCTCAGCCTCCTGAGTAGCTGGGTCTACAGGCACCCGCCACCACGCCTGGCTAATTTTTTGTATTTTTAGTAGAGACAGGGTTTCACTGTGTTAGCCAGGATGGTCTCAATCTCCTGACCTTGTGATATGACCACCTCGGCCTCCCAAACTGCGGGGATTACAGGTGTGAGCCATTGCGCCCGGCCACATCCTGACATTTTAATCTTTGTCCAGAATCTGAATTCCATGACGTGGGAACTATGGCTTACTCATCTTTGTACCCTCCATTGAGCCTAAAGTGGTGCCTTGCAAATTTTGGTTTCCAAGACATGTTTGTGTGAGATTTTCACTATTCATGTAACCTCTACGCCAGGGCCACCATGGGTGGAGATTAAGTTGTGTCTTGCCCAAGAGCACCAGGCCAAAGTGCCAGTTGGAGATTAAAACCAAATTCATATTCTCTGGCTCAGCTGTGTGTCTGTGGAGCCACATCCATGCAGCAGAAAGGGTATTTTATTCCAATTCGCACAAAGGTGATACATAGGCTAATATTGGCCCTAATACATACTCCTTTCTTGAGCTCATTTTTTATAAATTTTTGCCTTTTTATTCCTTTTCTGTTTGTCATTTCATGAACATCTACTTAATATCTACACATTATATTATAATGTAAGGAGTTATTTAAAACAATGTAAGAAATTATGATTAAAAATATATGGTAAATTCTTTCCTGAAAAGGGAATATTATTGAACTATATTACTAATTTCTTATAATTTAAAAATCGTAGAAGTGAAGATACATTTACATCTCCAATAAATTACCTATTTTAAATGCAATAAAATATATTATCTCCATATAGGCTACTGTTTTCCAGCAAAGAGGGGAAATTAAGATTTGAAGTGTATTATGCAATACAAATAAGGTTAATGATGTAAAGAATTAACTGGTTTTTCTTTATTTTTTTTTTTTTTTTGAGACAGAGTCTTGCTCTGTCACCCAGGCTGGAGTGCGGTGGCACGATCTTGGCTCACTGCAACCTCTGCCTTCCGGCTTCAAGCAATTCTTCTGCCTCAGACTCCCGAGTAGCTAGGACTACAGTTGTGCACCACCATGCCTGGCTCAATTTTGTATTTTTAGTAGAGACGGGGTTTCGCCATGTTGGCCAGGCTGGTCTTGAACTCCTGACTAAGGTGATCCTCCCGCCTCAGCCTCCCAAAGTGCTGGGATTACAGGCACGAGCCACCGCACCTGGCCAGAATTAACTAACTTGATAAAAACTATTTTATATAGTATATTAATACCATATAATACATATATAATATTGTATTAATACTATATAATACTGTATATTACACTGTGTGTATATATGTATATGTGTGTGTGTATATATATATACACACACACACAGTGTACATATATATGTACTATATCATTAGCTTGATATATATGCGTGTGTATATATATATAAAGCTAATATTATATATATACCAAGCTAATAGTTTGGTAGCTTTTCAGACATAACATATTTCAATGGAGATTTTTTTTCCATAGGTAACTTTACCTTGCTTGAAACACCCTTCCAAACGCTCCCTCTCCGATGTCTCTCACATATTCAATGTTATTCCTTGGATACTCCAGGCTGAGCAATTTGGGGTTCAGAAGGAGCGGCATCCTCTGGTACATGGGGTTGGGATGAAGTCTGTCTAGTAAGAGCTCAGAAGGCAGTGTGGTGAGGGTTACTGCTGCTGATTCTCTGCAGGCAAGACAGGCAAGATCAGGAATGAGCTCAGAAGCAGGTTAGATCTTTGTACTTAGACTTAGATTCTAAGAAATATGGCATTTAAGAGTAATGAAAACAAGTTATACTAAGGCAGCCAAAGATCCTTCGTTTTGAGAGCAATAAAATATTTTGTTTGGTCTAGAGTCAAAAGGCACATTTTCTCAGAAATGTTTAGCTCTCCAAGCCAGCAATGGCAACAGGCCTGAGAGAGAAGACAAGGAGCAGGAATAGCCATTTTCCTCCAAATTATTGTTTAGATTTTACCTTTTGTGAAACAGTAACCCTAGGGCATTTGATTTGATCCTATGCCAAAAAGTCATTGACATTTGTAAAGATCATGATGGGGGTGCTTAATTTTAAAGCAGGGCTACGGATATATTTAGAGAGTTGCAGTGTCATATATATTCCTCACGTCATACCAACTCCATAAAACACAAGGCTTTAAAATATTACTACACGTGGTTAGCTGAAACTAGAATCTCACCTTTTCTTATTTTTCCATTGTTTTCTTCTTCGGCAGCAATAGAGAGTAGTTATGGTAAGAAGCACAAATATTGCAAAGCTGGACATGATGGAGATTATTACAGTCATGGAGTATGTAGGTGAGACAGAGAAGGAAGAAGAGGAGGAGGAAGGCAAATTTGGAATGTCCACACTTGGCTTTGAGGATGTCATTGGTGGGAATGCTGTAAGTAAAGAATAATTATTTCATTCATTCTCAAACCTTTAAGAAGCAATTTTTTGTATTTAAGCAATCAGTAAAATAAATTTCATGATAAGAATACATTTATGTATCAGGTTCTCCCTGGTTATATATTTATAAAGTTCAGTAAGGTCTAGTTGTAAGTAAATCCAGCTTATAGAATAATAGAATTTTAAAGATGAGACTCAGAGAGAGGAAATAGGTTTTTTTTTTTTTTTTTCTGAGATAAATGTAGATCTTGGGCTGGTGCCATTTATACTGAATCATATTATCTATGACCTGACATAAATCATGGAAATTATCAAATAAAATATTTTCACATAATTACACTTGACATCAGGATTGTCTAGAGCTGAGCTTTTATATACATTTACTGTCAGTTTACAAACAGAAGAAAAATCATGAAAGAAGATGAAAAATGAAAATATTAGGACACAAATGAGAAGTTGATTCATCTAAAAACTGAACTCCTGTCAAACTTCAATTTAAAAGGCCGATGTGATATGTATAAAGTAAAATCAGCATTACTGTTGGAAACCAAAAGATGCCATACTCTTACCACTATTTGTAGAGTACAAAGTCCATTGTATATGTATTAAAAGAACCTTATTAATCACATTTTAAATCCTCTTAACAGATTGAGTAAAGACAAAAACAGGGAGACAGAGTATTTTAAAATAATCAGCAACAATGTTTTAATAGCTAAGAATGACCTTTGTACCCAAAAATAGAGAATAAACCTTCCTTTCAAATATTTGTGGATTAATCTCAATAAATTTTAAAAGCAGAAATTATGCATATCTACTTAATGGCCAAAGTGCAATTAATGATAGATTAAATAATATCCAATGGGACATTTTTAAAAAGAAAAAAATCAATGACTTTTTGATCAAAAACTAGAGAGTAACTATAGTTATAGATTAGACACAAGCCTCTTAATAGTGTGTATTTTATTTAGCCAAAGTTGCGCTCAAAGATAAAGTCATAGTGTTATCTCCTTCCACTAGATAAAAAAGAATGAAAGTAAATGAACTGAACATTTAACCCAAGACTTTGGGTAAGAAACAATAACTACAGAAAACAAAAGATAATAGGTAATAAAATAACAGCCATACACAAGCAGAAATTAATAAGTTAGAATACACATAACACAAATGATAAAATTAAAAGATCAATAGTTGGTTTTATAAATATTCATATAGTAGTCTAATCAATGGAATTTTAATTAAAGAGAAAAGGTACAAACAGAAAATTAGAAATGATAAAAAAGTTATAACAGTTTCAAAGTTAATTAAAATAATATGTAATTATATATTTCACACCTTAAGGAAAATGATAGGAACATATTAATCACCAAATTTGAAGCATTAGAAAATATAAATATTACCATAGGCAGGAAACTAGATTTTTAAGTCATCACATTATAAAAGACATTCTTTTAGTCTTGAAAGAGATAAAATTTCCATATTTATAATATGTTCCAGTAAGAGAAAAGTCTTTCAAATTATTTTAGAAATTATTATAATACTAATATCACAACCTGGCAATGTTAGCACAGAAGAAAAGAGCATACATAGATTATGCAACCTAAGTTTAGAAGATCCTAAATGAAATATTAGCAACTGACTACATCATAGTCAGAGAATAATGATTTAATATAAGGGGACATATTAATATAACATATTACAAAGTCAAAATAAAACCTTTATGGCAGTAGATGCCTAAAGCATTTGAAATAGGACACTTGCAAAATTGGAGGTTACAAGAGACGCTCATGTATGACTTCTTAGTCATACATGAAGTGGACCCAGTGATTATGCCCTGAGTACCAATGGCTAAGCAAGTGATTTTGAAGCCTGCGGATGCCAGGCCTGGTCACCACTGTGACTCAGGCAGTCACCTGGAACTGGAAGAACATCAGCACAGCAATAAAACATCTGTGCAAGATCAGCGACAGCACGCCTCATCCGGCACCACAGGAGTGGTGGACTCAACAGACTGACCAGGTTCCTCTCTGACTCACTTGAAAGCTAGTCTGATTCTCTTTGGACTGAGTCATCCCAAGTTTTCTTGATCTAAGATGGGTGGGTGGTGGTAGTAGGGGGTGGCTTAAATTGACGAGCTTTGCTTTCTGCTAATAATAAAGTTGGAACAATTATTAAAAGATAGGGAGAAATAACTATTTTTGTATTTGGAGCTTACAGAGCATCTCACACCATATATAACATGTGAGGGAATATAATGTAATTAGTAAAGTTGGTAGTGTAAATTTCACTGGTAAATATAAGGTTAGTTTTTCTAAAAAGAATCAGAAAGTAGAATTTACTGTCATGTTAAAAGAAAAATCTATGACGATTTAGTGAGTTTTTTTTTAAATGCAAGAAATGACATATTTGGAACAATAATTTTGCTTTATGCATTTAAATGTTTCTTTCCTTCAAGATAGTTTTGTTTTGTTATTCTTTGAGGACTGCTTCTGATTTGATCTGATCTTCCCTTGAACTACATCAATGATCTCTTTGGGTCTAAAGGATCACTTTGAATCGTCATTCTTTTTCCTTTTTATCTTTTCTCTCACCGATTTGCTGTCTTGATTCTTTTCCTCTGAACACTACGGGAGTTTATACACTCATTCATCCATATGTAAATGCATTCACTAAATCAGTAGTGATTGTTAGGTATCCAGAACACTGTGGTGAACATGACAAGTCTTTGCTTGTCATGAGACACAAGTGAATAAATGGAGAAATAAAACAAAATATAGGAGGCATTATAGGAGTAGTAAGAACACAATGCTTGTGAGTCTCGTTCAGGGCTGGCACTAACTCAGGTTTAGACATACTGAGAAGGTTTTCTAGAGTGAGTAACTGTAAGTTAAACATAAATGGTGAGTAGCCAGTAACCAATTGAAGGTTATGATGATCTGAGTCTTTGTGTCTCTCCCCCAAACTCATGTGTTGAAATGAATAAGGGTAGAGTCCTGATGAATGGAATTAATGCCCTTATAAAAGAGGTCCAAGAAAGCTCCCTCGCCCGTTCTGCCATGTGAGGACACAGGGAGAAGACAGCTATGTCTATGAGTAATGGGTCCTCACCAGATACCAAATCTGCTGGCACCTTGATCTTGGACTTCTTGGACTCCAGAACTGTGAGAAATAAATTTCTGTGGTATAAGCCACCCAGTCTGTGGCATTTTGTTATAGCAACCTGAACAGACTAAGGAAAAGGTGTGGGCCGGGAGCAGTAGTTCACGCCTGTAATCCCAGCACTTTGGGAGGCCAAGGCGGGTGAATCACGAGGTCAGGAGATCGAAACCATCCCGGCTAACACGGTGAAACCCCATCTCTACTAAAAATACAAAAAATTAGCTGGGCATGGTGGTGGGCACCTGTAGTCCCAGCTACTCGGGAGGCTGAAGCAAGAGGATGGCATGAACCTGGGAGGCGGAGCTTGCAGTGAACCAAGATTGTGCCACTGCACTCCAGTCTGGGCGACAGAGTGAGACTCTGTCTCAAAAAAAAAAAAACAAAACAAAACACACACACACACACACAAACGTGTGTGTGGGATGGGGGAATTAAGAGAGTAGAATGGAGTCAGGGTAGAGAGATAGTATTCTATGAAGAAGTAATAGCATATACCAAGATCTGAACTAAGCAGATGTGATGCCTTTCTAAAAGTGCACCTAGAAGTTTCATTGTTGGAGTTGGGGAGTATCTATAGGTAAAGCTGCAGATATCAGGTTTAGTGATAAAAGTCCTTGTATACCAATTTAAGTAATTTGGACTATATGCCCTGCAGCAAATGGAGGGTCTTATAGGAGTGTTTTACGAGGTGGAATAGCATGATCAACTTTTTGCATTAGAAAGGTCTGTCTACCATCCTGATTTCAACGGGATAAAGATTCCCATCATAGCTTATCTCAAGCTCCCAACATGAAGCCCTATCATGGAGTTGGAAAGAGATGTTCAATAGCACATGATTAAACAGAATTTTTATCATACAGATATCACAGATAAAGGGAAAAATCAAAAAGTTTCTGCCTAGATAGAAAGAATAAATTATTTACAGGAAAAAAATAAATTCACACCAGACTACCTGCTTCCAACACTAGAAGCTAGAAAAGAGTGAAATCACATCTATAAACCACCCAAAGAAATGTCACTCAGGAGTTCCATACCCAGTTAATACACTTTTCAACTACCCAAATAAAAGAAAACAATTTGATAACATACAAGGCTTCAGGGATTCTGTCTCCCAAGACACTTTCCCTTCTAAGGAAATACATGAGGAGACTCTTAATAACAGTTGAATCAGAAAATGACTTCAAGATACATGTAAATGGGCTGTGATGGGTGGAGTCTTGGCTAATTCGCTAGGTAAGACTCAATATTGAGAATCACTCTGCAAAGAGAAACCTAAGAGTACCAGGGGAGGTAAGGAAGAAGATCCAAGCAGTCTGAGGATCTCCTGGAGATTCTGAAAGTCCCATGGGGTGGGCAGAAATGAAGAATAAATAGAGCACTGCAATGTGTAGAAAGAATTGGTGTCTGACTTTCACTTAGCAGTGGAGAAAACATAACCAGCAACAAGTAAAGAAAAGGAAAAAGAAGAAGCAAAAATGTAAAGCGAATAGAAAATATACAGTTAAGATAGTAGGGATAAAATAGAGTATATCAGTTGTGATATAAAATATGAACAGGCTAAATCCTCCTGTTAATAGAAAATGGCTATCTGATTGGAGTAAACCCAGGTATATGTTGTTTATAAGAAAAGAAAAATAAAAGAGGAACAAAGAGGTTCTAGGTTAACATAAATACAAGGAAAAAATTACCATTATTAATACTAGAAATTTAAAGCTAAAAGCACTAAAACAAGACAAGAGTGACATTTTACATTGGTGAAGAGCTTCATATAAAAAGAAAAGTGTCTTGGATCACTATGCCTCATAGAACATAGTAACTAAACATGTAAAGTACAAATTATTATAAATGCTAGAAGAATGTAATAAAAATAATTATGAATTGGATTGGTTTAGTAGAAAATTTATTAGAAAATCAAGGAAATCAGTAAACCCATATGTGTATAGAAGGGCTATTAATGTCATGAAATTATTAGACAGCTAGCATGAGTTTAATCTATACTCATAAAAGAACAAGGCCTTATCACAGAAAATATGGTTGCATTGCAATTCTGATCAGATCATGTTCTGTGCTTTGTGTTCAGTTCTGGATATTCTCAAGCTTGTGTGCAGCCAGTAAAAAGTAAACATGGAGGTGAGGATTTTGGAAGTCAGTTGCAAAAGAAAAAGTGAAAAATTGGAGATATTTAATGTGAAGAAGAGAAGACTACAGAGAGATTGAGTGCCTGTCTCCAAATATTTTAAGGACTATCATACAGATTATAAATAAATCAAAGAAATAGAGTGAAGATCAGTTGTTGACAGTTCTAGAGAACCAGAATTTAGTTCTACATAACTAAATTGTTGAAATAATTAATGTGTTCTACAAACGAATTGAGAAATAAATTCAGGAGGGAAAATGGAATGTTTCTGTCAGAGATGCTCTAGAAAAGATTCTTTCATTGTGGGAGACTTTAGATTAAATAACTGTTAAAGTTACTTTAAACTCCAATTTTCTAAGAACTTGTAACTTTAATATTACCACAAAAATTACCCAAACCACATTTCAAATTATGAAATAATTCATGAGTTTTACACACACACACACACACACACACACACACGCACACAGAGACACTGACACTTCATGATTTCATTCGTGGGCAAAATAGTAGCTGATCATTACGGAAAAATGGTCTGGGACACAAAGCATGTATTCATTTAAATGTTAACAAAAAGTCAAATCATCAAGTGGCCTGGGTGATTTAAAGTTGTGAACAATAAAATTTTTATCAATTGGAGCTTCTTAAGAGTAATCAATTATAACAAATGTGAAAAGGTAGTGGAATTTATTCAAGAATGAATCAGTTTAAACAATCAGTTGAGCTTTATTACACATGAGGTCTTGGAATTTTTTAAGAAACATTAGTAATAACAGAAATGCATCAGGTATAACATTCTGGCTCTGAAGACAGAGCCAGAATCAGATAGATTTCAGTTCAAATTCTGGCTTATCACCTTACTAGATGGGTAAAATTGGACACATTGCTTAATCTCTCTTTCTCATGTTGGGTTGTAAGTAAAATGGAGGACGTTCATAGTACTTAATTTTGTAGAACTATTGGGAGTATTAAGAGAGATAATGTATGTATCACACTAGTCAGTTTGGATTTGGGTACATTCATTGGGTCCTTTATTCTCCATGTATGTGTATAGAAAGAGCAAAGATGGAAGGAAAAAGAGAATTCAAGAGAAAAGTAATTATTTCAATGATTAAGACAAATTAACCTTTTCTCCACAGAAGCTCTGAAATAGAAGACAGATTCACTGCTGAGTGTTTCTGTAATAAAGTATGTGAAGTCTCACGGAAGAGAGGAATAGTGTAATCCCTGCTTACAAATAATGTAAATAGCACAAAGGCATTGCCTGCTCAGAAAGATGTTTCACTTCAGCCAAAGAAATTATAAAAAAGAAAAACTACTGAAATTCTAGTCCCTGTGCTCAAGGAAGAAGAAAATAATGCAAAGATAAACAAATGATTAACAGCTCTTTTGTGACCCCTCCAAATGAGCTGGTGATATTCTTTAGAGTTCACTCAGAAATCAAGACACTCTTTGGAAAATATTTAAGGTCTTTACACACTCCTATAAAACATGGGACACTGCCTAATAAGGATGTTTTCTTTGCTCCACTATTGACCCGCTAAAGCCAACTCTTTTAATAATAATTGCCTTTAACTCAAGGAGCATACTTTCAGACATTCCCTGCCCTATTTTCAGTTTAAATGGTTAGTTCATGACATTAGGAGCTCATTTTCTTACATGTATCAAAGATTTCATAAAGCTTTTTTTTAAAGACTAGGAAAATTTATTATTGTAGCTAGTTTGTGCTGCTCAAAATTCCTTTATAATTAGTGTGAAAGGCAGAAATGTGGATGCTTTTTTGTGTATTGTTCCTGTCTAATTTAAGATGAATGGTCTGGTCCTTCCACACAGCAAACCCTCAATGAATGTTTGGATGGATGAGTGAGCAAACAATCGATGGATAACAAAGAGCACAGTAATCAATTCAAAGTCCAATCAAAGTAAACTTTGGCTGCTCATATAACAAAGAATTGAATTTTTTTTTATTCCTTCGATTTGGGAATAACAATTTGACAGGCTACCAGAATAATAGATTTTTAAGGTTTCCATAACTCTTCTTGTTTAATAACTCTGAGTAATTCAACTAGGACCAGTAGCATTCTTGCTTTTAATACTTTTAAGTGTTGGTTCTTTAAGCAAGCTGGTAAAATCAAGTCCTGGCACCTAGTCAAATGCAGAGGAGATTAGGGCTGGAATATGTATTACAGGAAGTAAGTGTGATTTAAGCCTTAGAACGCTGAGACCAGAGGAAGTTAGTTGACATGAAAAGCTTTTCTAATTTCATCCTGAGGATTTCTGCATTCTGACAGGTTAAAGCACTATCTGATACAAGTTATTTTGTAGGACATCCCTTTTCAAGCAACCTTCTTGAATTCTTTCCCAGAGATTTTTGTGATGACCTTTTTAAAGCCATTTGATTTGATCCTATAAACTTTATACTGGAAATCAGCTGTTTTAAAAAAATATCTAACTTCCAAAAGAGGGATCTATTGTCACAAATGAAGATCACGAATTGGCTCAATGAAGAAATAAATGTTGGGTTTCATCTATACATAATTAGATTATACTGAATCAAGAATATAAAATCAAAAGGTAACATTTTAAATTTGGCTTACTTATAGACATATAAGAAATAAAACAGACTAATAACCTTGAGGTGGGAGATAGCATTTGTATGACTCACTAAATATGGTACTCTTTACGATCTAATTAAAAGTTATAAACTGAGACCTTCCATGATTTTCCCTCATGTTATACCCTGGATGAGTATGGTGAGAAGACTTTGAGAGCGGCTGTACATTCTGTTCTGGGCATCAGGAAATATAAGTGTAAACACACATGCATGAATCCAATTACATACACATCAGGTTTCAAGGGCACAAACACAATTACTTACTTTTTAGGTTTTCTTTGTTATAATCTGAAGGGGAAAGGATAAAAATTTGTTTTAAGTGAGCATCCAGATATCTCACATATTCTGTGAGAGAGTGAGTGCTAAGAAATGCAAGTTCTCGCTCAGCTTTTTAATATACAACTGGAAAACATTCTTTGCATTCAAATGTGAAAGAATTGGGTCTTTGAAATTAAACCAGCTGTTAGGGATAACAACATAGTTCCTTACAAACAAAGTTCATTAAAGCAACATGAAGCAATTCAATTTTGTTTTGTGAGATCAGCATTTTCAAACATGTGTCTTATTTTAGCATGCTTTCTTGGCTAAGAAAAAGGACTTTATTCCTTTATTCCACTCTTCTGACAAAATATAAGATGTTTCTTAGCCATTTTTCTGCACACTTCAGAAAATGTTACAAGCTCTCATAAGATTCCCTATGAAAGAATCTAAAATGTCAAGCAGTAATTAAAAGTGCTGTTTCATTTATTTTAGAGCAAATGAAATAAATCTTTACGCTAATCTGTACAATTAGGATAGCATTAGGATTCCGCTAGTAGGTATCTAAGGAAGGCAGAACTCAAAAAAAAAATTAGAAATGCCTAGAAATATTAGAAGCTTTAAGTTCACACCTTAGTTTCTTCAAAATAGTAAATTTCTCTTAACCTCCAAAGTCTTGGGAGAACTCTGTGTTACCTAGATGTGGCAGTCTGGCACAGGCCCTGGGGTCCCAATGCATGCTGGGAAGCTTGCTGCATTCTGGCATGGACAGCAAATGCATCTCGGATCTGTAGAGTCCTCTGTGGGTCTTCTCTTCCATTACCAGCCATTCTTTTGCGCAGAAGAGCTCCTTTACTGCCAAGCAGTACTCTCTAAAATAGTATATGGAGAACAAAACTTGAAGAATCATTACATGTTAAAGCAAATTTGTGGCAGAGCCTAAATTCTGTGTTTTCAAGACATCAGCATGGTAAATTGTTCTTGAAAAAAGCGCGTTTATGAAAGAAACTTTTTACTGTAAATAATATGAGACTTCATGAAATCTAGTGTACTGTGCCGTGAGATGAAATGCTATCTCGTTTTGTTGTGAAACACAATTAATGCTAGTCTAAGGGAAAAAAACGTCATTTAAAACGTATTAGATTGGGAATCTCTGATATGTCTTCTCCCAACTTCATATTCAAATAACAACACAGGTAGAGGAAAAAGGTATACAGAGTTTAAAAAACACACCTACTGAAAGTCAGGATCATTGTCAACCAGTTTCCAGCTTGGAAGATTTTTCTATGATCTTGGGGCTAATGGGTGGGGCTCGAGGAACACAGTCTGGGCCTCTGTGTGCTTTGTCCTCTGAAACAGAACACCACCACCTCCCTGGCAGCTTATAGGAGGGCATGTGGGTCCTTACTCAGCCCTTACTTTGAGGCACGGAATCCTGTCCCATTGCTCTGTGTGCTTCCATCTGAGAAAGCCAAAGTATTATCTGTTTGAATATGAAGCTGTTATGTTCATCTACATGTTGTATTATGAGCGAAGGGGCTGAAGAAACACTAATTGGACTACTTGGAATTTTGCAGATTAGTATTTGTTTAAGCCTGATAGGAAATAGGACAAACTGCATAGGAAAAACCTGGTTAATTTCAAATTAAGGTATTTGGGGTTAATAATAAGAGGAAATTAAAGATAATTAAATAAATTAAACATAATAATAGCAGATGTCCTTTATTCAGTATCTGAAGGATTCAGAGAGGAGGAAATTGTAAGTGTGTGTGTGTGTGTGTGTGTGTGTATATATATATATATATATATATGCCACAATGGTGTCTTTTTTAATACTTATTCCCACACTCCTACTTTCCTAACTTGCCAATATGCGCTAATTGAGTATGCATAGAATAAAAGGCTGTGCATATGAATGTGATGAGATGCAAATATATTCTTATATGAAGAAAACAATGGGATTTATAATTCTTGGTGTGTGTGAGGGAGAAGGGAGTATAATGGGGCTTTCAAGACTTCTGAGCAGGTAAAGGACCTGAGGAGAGTTGCTTAGCTTGGTTCCACCCCTGGGTTGTATAAGCACATTTTTTTGCACGCAGACAGCATAGTTAAAGTGTAAATCAATATAGGACATATGAAAACAGCTCCATACTCCACATTATGCAGAAGAAGCAAATACCTGGGAAATTTTTTTATTCTAAACAGAAGAACACATTAATGAATGGCTTTTGGTTTGCTTTGTTTTCTTTGCCATGCACTAAAGCATGCCCTCTATAGCAGAGTTTTTCACAAGAAGAAACAAATCAAGATGAACTATAGACTAAAAAGTAGGATAATTTGAACATGGAAGTAACTACAGAAAATAGAAACCACAAAAAATAAAACCAACACTTAACAATCTTCATTGAAAATAGAAAACAAATGGCACTGCAAGAAATAAACAAATTTGAACTAAATATTCAATTGAATGCAGAAAGAAAGGACCTAACTGAATGCAAGAAGGGCTAAACAGATGAAAATAATGTGTGAAGTAACTGATAAGGTGGAGCAAGTAAGAAATTCAAAATCAAATAGTAGTGTTTCTCAGCAAGAGGACCAGAGCACATAAAAAATAGAAAATAATCAAAGATGTGGTATAAGAAAACATTTTTAAGATGAAAAGGGCACAATGTTTAGGGCATATTACCCATTATTTTTATATTATTTATGTTACATGAAAGAAAACAATGAGAATAAATCTATCCCCAAATGAATTTTACAAATATTTTGAATCTCAACGATTAAAGAAATAATCTTTCTACAATCTGGAGAGAGGAAAATGTTCCTTACAAAGGAACAAAAGTCAGGATTGCTTTCTTCTTCCTCTATTACAACATGGCCAGAAAATAATTGGTCAGAGTCCACAGTTTTGAGGAGAAGTAACACAAGTGAGGAGAACTAACGCAAAAGCTAACACTTGTGTTAACACAGACTTAAATACCCAGTCAAAAACGCATATGTACAATGACAGAATTTTTTTTTACATGTGAAAAACACCTACTCCAGCTGAATGAGAGATGAGTAAAGAAGAGATGAATGAACAAGAAGTGAATTTAAATTAGGAATTTAAGAAAAAGAAATATTTTATTTGAAATGAATGACAATGAGTATCAATGATAAGTAACACAGTAAGCTCCTCCAAGTATCTACTTATACATGATTATGAAATCAAATGTAAAAGCTAAGAATAATGTTCCAAAAATTGAGCATATGCAAATAAAATATAATTGAACAATACAAATATGGTTTATAATTTCAGATAAAGTTTCAAAGAACAAGTGTGGAAGATTCAGTACAATTATGCTAACTTGATTAGGTCTACCCTGAACACCTTATTTTTAAAGTTACAACTTTCTCCTCTCCCTTTGTTATTCCTGGTCTTCCTTAAAGCATTCCTTTTTTCTTTTTCCATGACATTTAACACCTTCTAAAGTTATATATAAGTTGTTTATTATGTTCATTAATATATCCCAAATGCTCAGTGTAGTACTTGGAGCCCAGAAGGAGATCAATAAATATTTGTTGGACAAATAAAGTTCCATGTCGTTCATGAAAAGAGGCACACATCATTGAATGACTGCTTATGTTAGGTTGGGGCAAAAGTAATTGCGGTTCTTGCCATTACTTTTAATGGAAAAAAAAACACAATTACTTTTGTACCAACCTAATAATTAGAAAACCATGAGTGATAGCACGCTTTTAAAAATCTCACAAGCAAGTAGAAGTAGAATATAAAATGGTCGACAACTTCTGAACTAGTTTGATGAATAAAGGTAGAGACTTTTTCAAAAGATATAACAAAAAAATGAAGATCAAACTTACCAGTTATCAGCAGTAAATTCAATTTTAGTTTAATATTTCTTGGTGCAAAAAGCAGGAGTCAGAATTGCAAGAAAACATTCTTGGAAACACAACTGTGAAAATTTTGACGCATCACTATTAAACTATTGGATCAAATAGATAATACTCATTTAAGAGCAGAAAGGATTGAACATAAATATATGAATTTTGTATGTTAACGGAAGAGACTAAGTCTTTATAAATGCCAATTTTTATTATTATATATCAGAGAAAAAACCTCTATAAAATATTAAAATGTAAAAATTTTTAGATTATATTTTCTTACTTCAGTGGGAACAAAATATATGATGATGAGGATTTTAAAAAATAACATTTTTCCAATAAAACTACTTATTTTAATAACAATGGGAATTAGAAAAAAAATTTTTTTTTTTTTTTTGAGATGGAGTCTCGCTCTGTCGCCCAGGCTGGAGTGCAGTGGTGCAATCTCGGCTCACTGCAAGCTCCGCCTCCCGGGTTCACGCCATTCTCCTGCCTCAGCCTCCCGAGTAGCTGGGACTACAGGCGCCCGCCACTGCGCCCGGCTAATTTTTTGTATTTTTAGTAGAGATGGGGTTTCACCGTAGTCTCGATCTCCTGACCTCGTGATCCGCTCACCTCGGCCTCCCAAAGTGCTGGGATTACAGGCGTGAGCCACCGCGCCCGGCCAAAAATTTTTAATGTATACTGTGAATGACGTAGATTTAGGAAATAACTATGATTTTCTAATAAATTTAAAATTTCAATGAAAGGGATTTTTTTCTTTAAAAAAGGTGAATTATTTTCAAGATTAGAAAGAACATCTGTGGCTCAGGCATGTAAACTGATCTGGGACATAAATGTTGGAAAGTGAATAAATGTATTTTGTGCTAGCACACGAAGATAAAATTTAATTTTAATTCTAGTAAAAATTTCTGAAATTTCAATTAAGAAAGTAGAATCTAATTAAGATTTATAGTTTTATATTATATATAAACTATATATAATAATTTATAATTATTTATAGACCATATTTTTCCATCAGAGGAACCACAGACCATCAATCAAAAATCTAATAGAATACTGTAAAGCGGTTGTTGCATATAAATATAATAAAATGAAATGGCTTTATTATATAGTAGTAACAACTCGTTAACAAATAAAATGGAAAATAATACACATTTGTTGGCAAGGATTAATGATTTATGATTGATGAGACTTGATTCCTCTCAATAATTAGGAGGTATAATACCAAACAAAATTGGAATAAACTACAAATTGCAGGAATAAATTATTTGGTTGATGCTTTGTGTCTAAAGCTGGTATCTGACTTTTTTGTTGTGGTTGATGAGTCAGTTATCTTGAGTGGCCTAACATTTCTATACTAACTTTCCTTTTGATACTGCAGTTGTTCAAATTAATTGCTTTATAATTCTTAGGCAGCATGAAGGAGAGCTTGACCCTACCTACTTCTTCACATAACTATTTCCATCTCAACCACACAAATAAAAGCTGCAATGAAAAGGAACAAACCACTGTTACATGTAGCAATGTGGATGAATATCAAAAACATTATGTTGAACAAAAGAAGTCAGACACAAAGCAGTATATATTATACAATTTCATGAGTATGAGATTCAGGAACAAGCAAAACTAGTTGTCAGAGAAATCAGAACGGCGATGCCTTTAGAGATAATGGGAAGTTGATTAGAAATGAGCATAAGAGGGCTGGGCGCGGTGGCTCACGCCTGTAATCTCAGCACTTTGGGAGACCGAGGCAGGTGAATCACCTGAGGTCAGGAGTTCGAGACCAGCCTGACCAACAAGGTGAAACCCCATCTCTACTAAAAATACAAAAATACCTGATGGCAGGTGCCTGTAGTCCCAGCTACTTGGGAGGCTGAGACAGGAGAATTGCTTGAACTCAGGACCAAAAAAAAAGAAGGAAATGAGCATAAGAGAAATTTATGGGTGGTGAAAACATTCTATGTCTTGATTGGGGTAGTGGTTACATTGTTGTATACGTTTGTCAAACTCTGAACTATATGGTTAAAAGGGGCACAGTTTCTTGTATATAAATTATACTTCTATCAACTAACTACCTCAAAAAAAGAATACATTTTTAGAAATCTGATTAGTATGATCCAAAAAATTACATAGTTCAACTCTAAAATGTACAAATTCTAAAGAAATTAATGGCAGTTTTATTAAAATAAGGAACAAGGGAATTAATTGCATCTCTATGTTTTATGGACATTCTAGCCTCCTGTAATAACCATATTATAATTAATACTCTTGCAACAACAGCAATGACTATAAAACACACCTAGTCATAAATTTAATTTAAAAAAAGTAAGAAAGAAATCATCAAATTTTACTAGCAGGCATAATACAAGATCTACATAAAAGGAATGGCATACCATACTCCTAAATGAGAATACTCAGTAATGTAAATATAGCTCTGTGCCCTAAGTTAATTGTATAAACTTAGCATCATTCTGATCAAATTCTAAATGGTATTTACATGTGGACATTGGCAAAATGTTTCTAAATTTTATATTTAAAAATAATTATATAGTGAGTTATATAATATATAATTATATTAATTATTATAAACTATAATTATAAATTATACCAATTATATAAGTTATATACTATAATATATAATATAATTATATAGCTTATAACTAGTTATATGATAATATTAAGTATTATATATTACTAATATAATTATTAATTATTATTGACAATTATTAAGTTAATATATAATTATATTATATAACTTATATAATTATTTTTAAATATGAAATTTAGAAACATTTTGCCAATGTCAACATGTAATAAAAATAATTATATAATGAGTAAATAATAATTTTTTAAAAGATGAAAACCTGTGAAATTCGTAGCACAAATTGAAATTAATTATAAACACAGTAATTAAACCCGAAGTCTCTAATGCAAAAATAGAGAAACCATCAATGAAATAGAATTCAGAGTACAGAAATATAGATATAAGTAAATATAAGTAAACACACACCTCAGTAGTGACCAACTTTCTGGGTTTTAGCAATGAAAGTACTGTGTTCTTTTTTTATACAATGGAGTCTTGTGGGTTTTGTAATCAGAAAACCACAATGGCTGTCACACACACAGAGAATTTTTCTAATCTAATTATTATTTCTCTCAAGCATCTATCCATGGTGTTGAGCTGATTTGCCTGAGTGTCACTGTGTAAGTATGATAACTATCCCGTGTCCACCACAAATTATGTTAGTAGTACTAAAGGAAAAGCTGATAGAATCTACTGTCACTTTATTTTGCTGGTTACATTCTGTTTATTATACACGTGCTACTTTCTAGCAAAAGGATTTTCACTGTTGAGCAGTACATCAAATAAACAATTTTGGAGAATCTTATAAAGAAGCCCAAGAAAGAGAAATCTAAACTAAAGAAGTGATAATTAACAGAGACACTATGTTTTCAAATAACTGCAAGGACAGTTGAAATAGCATCAGCATTTCTTAAGTTCTATTAAAACAAATTTTACTGCCCTCACCCACTCTTCCCATTTTTTTTGCAGTAATTTTACTTTTTCTCTCCTTCTCTTTCCCCTTCTTATTCTGTCAATGCTGAAGTCCCTAGAGATTTTTAGATAACATGCCTGATCACAATACAATCTTCTTAGATGAATAAACAAATTATATTACTCTTATAGTGTCTCCAAACCCTCAAACTTTGCAGTAAATTGAGGAATACAGAACTCTAATTTAATGACCATACTGTTGTTATTGAATGCTAAATAGAGAGTGTCCTCAAATTATTGCAATATTTAAATAGTTTCTGGTTTTATCAAAATAGAAGTGGAAATGTGCTGTGTTGGTTGTTGTCATGGGGTTTCCTCAACAGAAAATTTAGGAATAACAATGTCTATCTAGTTTCTGACATATTCCATGAGTGTGATTTTTCCTTTAATCCTCTCAATTCTACTGTGCAGATGAGGAAACTGAAGTTTAGCCAAGACCACACACATCGAGAAAGCAGAACTAACAGTATTTGAACTTTGTTCTATTTAGCTCAAAAACTAGATTGATTCTTTTTTTCTACATAAGAAGTAATTAAAGATGAAGATAATTCTATTGAACATAAATTTATCAATTTCAATATTTAAAAAGTATGGGAGTTTAACAAAATATCTATTTATAATCTAATTCCCTCCTATAACCACCCAAATGAGGCAACAGCATCAGAACTTAGAATTTTGGATGGAATGTACTTTAAAATAACATTCAGAGATGCTTGGCATGATCTCATTTATTGACAAATAATGTACCATTTTTATTTTCTCTATCTTGGCTTACTAATGAGGTCCATGTTTAAGATTTCTCCTTTCATCTGATAGAAATCTGGGATATTTATGGATATGATAATAATGTGAACAATAACAAGAGTAATGGAATATTACACCATTTATGATATTTTCTAGAGGTTCTAAGTACTTGTATTTTAGGTTATCTTTAGTGATTTATATGGTAGAAATATTGTCTGATTAATTACCTCCTATTTGTTTCTTTGTTTGAGACGGAGTCTCAACACTCAGGCTGGAGTGCAGTGGTGCAATCTCGGCTCACTGCAACCTCCGCCTCCCCGGTTCAAGTGATTCTCCTGCCTCAGCCTCCCGAGTAGCTAGGATTACAAGTGCGCCACCACACCCGGCTAATTTTTGTATGTTTAGTAGAGACGGGGTTTCACCATGTTGGCCAGGGTGGTGTTAAACTGCTGACCTCAAGTGATCCACCCACTTCAGCCTCCCAAAGTGCTGGGATTACAGGCATGAGCCACTGCACCCAGGCATTAACCTCCTATTTTGGATGAAAACCAGCTTTTCCTTTTACTGTTGCATATTACAACATTTTTCAAAAACTCCTTCTGTTGTGCAGATAGAAAAATGGAATTTTTCCTTTGACTTATTTTTGAGATTTTACCTGCAAATGGGAATAGGAGTAGGCACTACTCCAGGACTGCACTCCTGGAAGATGTGGTTACACAACAAAGCCTCAGCAGCTGGCCGGCAGACTGGGCTCACTGCTTTCAGTTCATTCCAGGCCGTGTGGACCAGTAGCTCTTGGGCCTCCTCAGGGTCCGCATAGGAGGTGTTGAGAAAAACAAGAGCATCTTTTGCCAGGACTGCATTACACACCTCCCCTCTGTACTGGGCGCAGTAGCCTTTGTTATCTTTCTGTGGTTTACTGAAAGAAGAAATGAACAACATTTCTAATCACATGCTATTTCTTGGCATTCATTCTGCTTTTCTTTTTTTTTTTGGTTTTCACATCTGTGTCACAGAAATAGGAGAAAATTGTACTAGTAAATTGGTTGACATGCTGCGTTTGAATATTGTCTTCATTTCCAGCTGCAATTATATCATCTCTAGCTACTCCACAGGGCTATTGAGAAGGCCAAATGTGACGATAGATGTGGAAAGCTTTGGGAACTATCAAGGACTGAATAGATTTGGGTATTTTTAATATTTTACATTATAAATAGAATCTGACTACTCTTAGTTAATAAGCTGATATAAGCAAAGATGCATCTGGAAGACATTTCATCATGATGGTTAACAAATAATTGAGCATAATAATAATTGCTCTCAGCTAAAAAGTTTGCAGCTTTAGGAACATAGTTTATTTATGTGTTATGATAGTTTACCTTAATTTTTGACAACATATACATCTTTGCAACACCTTCCACGCTCAGATTCTCCCACTCACACATCTTCCTAGAATTCCATTAAAGAAAAAGAAAGTGATGTAGGGAGGAGAAAACAGAAATGTGGCTTCCAGAGGAGCCAAGTAGCACCTTCAGCTTTGCTGTTTTCTCATCATGTCTCATCACATGGAAAGTCAACTGGTCACCCAGTGCCTCAATGATCTATTCTGTTGAATGATGTAAGTAATTACTCTGAACTCGGATTATTGTGTGTTAATGGGCCATATATCAGGGAGAAACCTGTAAATGCTAGTGCTAGCACAAACATAGGATTAAAAACTTATCTGCTATAATAACTGAAGACAATTGGGAGAATGGAAAATGCTGCTGGTACTCTCTTCACACATCTACTTGTTCCTTTAATATAATGCTGGGAATTATAACAACTCATATTCTCACCTGACAAACATATATTGAATACTTATTATGTGTAGGCACTGTGATGGTCTCAGTATACTCTTATGCCTTCTATCAGATCTTCCATAGTGTTAGTAATGACTTAAGAAAACTCTTAAGTTATATTCTCATTTAGATTTGTACAACTATCGAATTTAGTTTTTCATTGTCTTTATATAAAGAATTTAAAGTAAGAAAATTAAACAAATTAGAATTTGTGTCAAATTTTAAAATTGTTACGTGACCCCAGTTGAATTTAAAAAATTAATACTATAATTACAAACCATCACTGGCAGGTCTTTAAAGCAAATTCATTAGAATGAGATATAATACATTCAGGTAAAACAATGAACTTCCAAGAAACACAGCTATACTTTAAAACAATATTTTGTAATATAGAGTCTTCCTTTAATTCATACTGGCCTTTTTCTAATTAGCCAACATGAATTTTACTGTATCCCTTTGTTTGTTGGGAATATTTAAAATGAAGGCCTTGAATAAGAAAGCACAAAACTCCACGAAAACTTTCTCAAGGTAAAGGTGAGAAAACCCCCAGAGAAAATTAGACAGAAACAAGGATGCTGTTGTTGAGGCTCAGTAAACGACACCCCAAGGTGAAGGCCTAAGAAGCAGCCTCAGAAACAGACCTTCTGCCCTCCTGTCTCTCCTCTCTTTCTTCCCTCAGGCAAACCTTAGACACTAGAATCCCTCTTCTCCAAGTCAGATCATAGACACCAGAACGCCTTTTCCTCAAGGCCAGCCATAAAACCTAAACATTTACTCTACCCACCCCCAGCTTTTCTGTGTAACACCTGGCCATAAAGAAATTCAGACCCTCATTCCAGAGGGATCCTACCTCTTGCCTGGGAGGAGCGAGTGCTGCACAGAGGGGCTGAGAAAAATCTGAACAAGCAGGATGGGCTAGTTTCCCCACTCAGCCTGTTAGCATTAGATCATACCCTTTGTGTCTAATCATATTTCTACACAGCTGTTCATACTTCATTGAACCTAAGCATAAAAATGGATTGCTTTGGCTGAGTGTGGTGGCTCACACCTGTAATCCCAGCACTTTGGGAGGCCGAGATGGGTGGATCACCTGAGGTCAGGAGTTTGAGACCAGCCTGGCCGACATCGAGAAACCCAGTCTCTACTAAAAACATAAAAATTAGCCGGGCGTGGTGGCGGACATCTGTAATCCCAGCTACTCGGGGGGCTGAGGCAGGAGAATCACTTGAATCTGTGGGGCAGAGGTTGCAGTGAGCTGAGATTGCACCTCTGCACTCCAGCCTGGGTGACAGAGCGAGACTCTGTCTCAGAAAAAAAGGATTGCTTTCCCTGTATCTGGGGTCTTTATTCTGAAGGGTCCCATGTTATGTAAAACTGTGATCAAACACATTTGTTATGCTCTTCTCTTGTTAACCTGTCATTATTGTATAGGTGTCAGCCATGACTGTTAGGATGGGAAGGAAAGGAATTAATCCCCAACCAGCTTCTACACTGTGCTTTAAGAAACTATATAATAAGGAGTAACCAGAAATATCTCAAACTGGTTTACAAAATGGTCTCACATGTTGACGTAATATCTCGGCATAAAGAGGGATGAATAAGAGCATGTGTGACCCTTTACACTTAACAGAAAAAACTCCACCATGTAAAAATTAAATATTTCTCAGTGTCTCTGAGCTGAGAATTATTCATGCAGGTTTTGCTGTCATGTGTTAACTATTCAATGATGCTGTTACTCATTTTCCATGAGTATTTTTAAAAATAATAGACATTTCATGATGTTTCCTTTAATTATACATCAAAACACACTTTTCTAAAAAACTGGAAACTAAGAAAAAGTGCACAAAAGAAAAATTAACGAAAATAACTTCAGAGATAAGGATTACTAACAATCAACTCATAATGAACCCCTCTGTCTGAATTTCTGCTAGTATTGAATCCTCATTAGTTTTACAGCATTAAGTATATAATGCAAAATAAAAATGAAAAAGAAAAAAAGACAATAGGTTTTGAATAGAAATGAGAAGATCTTAGTTTTAATTTTGCTTTTTCTTCCTAACAGCTTGATGGCCACTAGCTTATACAAACCCTTTATGTGCTGGGAAAAAACATACACATACAAAGTATATGATTATTATTAGTTTTCTACATTTCATTTCTATGATGTTCCTGGAATAATTAAGGACTTGGCTTTGGTATTATATCAGTGCTTGGATTAGCTCTAAAAGGGAAGGCACACACAAGACAGATGATCTACCTACCTATCTATCTATCTATCTATCTATCTATCTATCTATCTATCTAAATTTATATATATCTGAATTTGTTTATCTATCAACTACCTATAGTTTCAGTGTTTCAACCACTTCCTTTTCCTCTCCTCTTGTGCAGAAATATAAGCCTTCAATTTTACACAGTGATCAAATTCTAGATGCAAGACACAGAGGCCAACTGGGACATTTGGTACCTCAACCCCCTAAATCTACCACTTCAAACATTTTTAAAAGGAGCTCACAGCAAGAACTGGGGAATGAGACAAATGCAAATAATTTCCATTGGTGTCTTCTGTTGTCTTTTGTAAGTGACAAGACCCCTCCATGTCCAGCTAAAGTTGTGTTTCTCTGCCTGCAGTTCGTGGTACTGCTGATGGGGCAACACTAGAAGCAGCTGGTCCTGTTGCTCATTAGAACCGTGGGACAGAGGTCACAGGGATCCATTCACAGAATGCTGGTTATTTCGGAATCATCAGCCAGACTAGCTTCTAATAATGCTAGTTAATATTGCACATGGAACCAGTCCCTCTCTTGCCTCCTTACGATATAAACTCAGTTGACTTCTCTTTCAGAAAAGTTCCCTTTCTTGTAGAGGCAATAATGGATATTTGATCTCGGATCTCCTTTTCAACTTCTTTTATAACAGACAACCCTATGTGGTCAAAGGGAGTAGGTAAAGAATTCTCACTGCACCTCTTATTCCTATTTCTCTCTACTTTGAAATGCATGAATCACATTCAATAGAACATTTTAAAATGTTATCTTCAAGTTTCTCTGAGGTAGATGTCTACTCCCTTTGAACACATAATATTTTGTCCCAAGGGCATTCCAGATGACCAGCCATGGCATGTTTGTGTTATGACAACCCCAAGACTCTAGTGGAAACTCCACACCTTACTTCCCTCCCTCCCTGCACAGGCACACTTGACAGCTGTACCTCTCCTCTGCTTCAGACAAATCTTCCCTTTTTTAGCAACTGCCTTATCTCTCCTTGAACATTCCCAACAAAGGTAATGACAGATTCTGTGCTACTTCCAACCTTCAAAGCAAACGGGAACTGTTTCTATTCTTTCGCGTCTAGTGTCTTTGTATATAATTTATTCTCCAAGGCAGGGGTCAGCAAGTACAACCCACAGGACAAATTTGGCCTGCTGCCTGTTTTTTTCAGAAGGAGGGTTATTAAATGGCACTTTTATTAATTTTAGTTTAGATAAACTTTACTCTGCTAAGGCAGTAGCTCCAAAATTGTTAATAAAAATTATTAAAGCAATATTTAGATTAAAAAATGGACTCAGAATTTTTTCTTTTTTTTTTGAACTGAGAATTTCTGATACCACATTAACACATTGGAATGCAGTCAATTATGACAAATCACTATCCTACATACTTAAAACTAGTTTAATTTTTCATATAATGTATATCATGACTTTCACTGCTTTTCAGAGCAATATATACATCCAAATGGTATTTCTTAAGACCTTTTTAACAGTAAAACTTTCTTTAAAAAGTGTTTTTAGTTAAAAAAAACTATTTTTTTTATTGTGTACCACATGATGTTTTAAAACATGTACGCATTGTGGGATGACTAAATTGAGCTAATTAACAAACGCATTACCTCACATACTTACCATTTTCTTATGATGAGAACACTTAAAATCTATTCTCAGTGGTTGTCAAGAATACAATACATTGTTATTAATGATAGTCACTGTATTGTACTCTAAATCTCTTGAACTTATTTTTGCTATCTAACCAAAATTTTGTATCCTGCTGCCTGTTCTTAAACGTAGGCTATGTGCTAAGAATGCTGTCTTAAAATTAATTACACTCCATAGAGTTTTATGAAGGTCAGTTTTAAAAGTACTGCAAATAAAACACTGTAAGTTGCAAAAGGTTATATTGCAAGGGATACCTTCTTATATATAGGTTAGAGCTATAAGGGAGAGTTTGGCAGTTCTGGGTTCCATTTCTAACTTTATCATTTACTGGCTGTGTAAGCCACCTGAACTCTCCAGTTCAAAGAAACTTTCTTAGGTTTTTTTATTTTTTTTTTCTGTAAAATAGAGATAACAATAATACCCATTCCATGGGGATGTCTTGAAGATAGATTTAAATAATGCATGTGAAGCTCAGCACAGTGCCCGATCCGTAGTAAGTATTCAATAGAGGTTACCTGTCTTTCACTTCATCATACTTACTAAAAGGATTAGAAATCAGAAAGTTTCTAAAATGTTACAGTGCTCAGCAAATAGTAAACACTCAATAAATGGCATGTCAAATAACAAAAACAAAACACACTCCACCGCACTCCAGCCTGGGCAACACAGGACCCTCTCACAGACAAAAACAAACAAACGAAATCCCTACAAAACAAAACATTGGAAACATTGGTACAATAACAGTTTCTTACCTCCATTCTACTAACAGGAAAGGAAGTTCCCACAGGAAGTCAAATTAAAGGAGAAAAGAAAGAACGTTAGTACATTTTCATCTTATGCTTTGGCTGAGATTGTTTTGATACTACTGATCTCTAAGTTTCTGAAAAGTTCTCCGCTTCTGCTAGGAGGCCAGATGCTGCATTAATGGACAGATTCGGAGGAAATGAAGAAAATATTGAGTATCTTTAGGAAGCAGGTTCTTTTCAAACTGAGTCAATCATGGGTAACATCCAGCAAGGCAATATCTAAACTCAGAATTTCCCTCCATTAGCTACCCAGGGACTTTACATTAAGAAATCAAGATGTGGGCCGGGCGCGGTGGCTCACGCCTGTAATCCCAGCACTTTGGGAGGCCGAGGTGGGCGGATCACGAGGTCAGGAGATCGAGACCATCCTGGCTAACACGGTGAAACCCCATCTCTACTAAAAATACAAAAAATTAGCTGGGCGAGGTGGCGGGCGCCTGTAATCCCGCTACGTGGGAGGATGAGGCAGGAGAATGGCGTGAACCCCGGGGGGGGCGGAGCCTGCAGTGAACCAAGATCGCGCCAGTGCACTCCAGCCCGGGCGACAGCGAGACTCCGTCTCAAAAAAAAAAAAAAAAAAAAAAAAGCAAGATGTGGAGGTTAACAGAGAAGATGCATAAAGCAGACTTGGAAAAAAGAAAAAGAAAAAAGAAGGAGAAGGAGAAAAGAAAAGAACATGCAGAGGAGAGAGGGTAGAAGAGAAAGTAGGCAATGGTTGTTCTCATAGACCTGGCTGCCTCAGGGCTGTGTGCCCTGGGTAGCTGCATGGCATCTGCACTCAGAAGGGCCTTGGGCTTAATTTAATGTTCTGCTGTCCCTACCTTGAAATCCTTACCGTTTTTTGAACACCTAGCCCTGCAAATTATGTAGCTGCCCATGCTCACGGATGTAAAAACTCAGGGCTCTGAGGAGAATATGCCTCTCCTCTAGTGGTATGTGATTCCCAGGACAAACAGCCCCAACTCAGACTCTGCCAAGGCATGAGAATCCCGGCAAGGGTGTGATATAACCAGCATTTCTGAATTATTCCATTTTCTTTCTTGTAAATTAAAAACTTCACACTCTTTACCAAGTGCTTTATGGTTACTTCGTCCTGTCCTCTCAACCCTCATTACGAAAATAAACAGTAAAACATATGCTTTGTCTAAAACCAATTTGCCATATTAAAATTTCTCCTAATGTTGAGGTCTAACTCCGTTCTGAAGGTTTTAGTTCCATTTGGGTGTTATTTTGGGGGGGATTTTTAAGGGCTGTAACATGAATTTCTCTGAGAGGTCAATCTTCTTAAAATACAATGAGCTTAGGGGGGAGGGAGAGCATTGGGAGATATACCTAATGCTAGATGACGAGTTAGTGGGTGCAGCGCACCAGCATGGCACATGTATACATATGTAACTAACCTGCACAATGTGCACATGTACCCTAAAACTTAAAGTATAATAAAAAAAATACAATGAGCTTGTATTTCTAATCATTCTCTTTTAGATTGGTGAGGGTTGGTAACTACAAGGTTTTTATAACTTTGAGTGTATGACTTTTTTGAATCTTTATGAGCTTTTTATTCAATGATCCGGAAGAATATTTTAACTTTGATTTTAGGTTCGGGGGTACATAATTCAGGTTTGTTGTGTAGGTAAACTTGTGACTTGGGAGTTTGGTGTATAGATTATTTCATCACCCGCGTACTAACCATAGTGCCCGAAAGTTGTTCTATTTTTTTTTTTTACTAATCCTCTCCTTTCTCCAACCCTCTACCCTCAGGTAGATCCCAGTGTCTGTTGTTCCCCTCTTTCTGTCCATGTGTTCTCATTATTTAGCTCCCACTTATAAGTGGGAACATGCAGTATTTAGTTTCCTGTTCCTGCATTAGTTTGCTAAGGATAGTGGCCTCCAGTTCCATACATGTTCCTGCAAAGGACATGATCTTATTATTTTTTATGACCACATAGTATTCCATGGTGTATATGTGCCACATTTTCTTTGTCCAATCTGTCATTGATAGGCATTTAGGTTGATTCCACATCTTTGCTATTATGAATAGTGCTGCAACGAACATTTGCATGCATGTGTCTTTATGGTAGACTGATTTATATTCCTTTGAATATATACCCAGTAGTGGGATTGCTGGGTCAAATGGTAGTTCTGTTTTTGTTATCTTAGGACTTACCACACTGCTTTCCACAGTGGTTGAACTAATTTACACCACCAGCAGCAGTGTATAAGAGTTCCCTTTTCTCAGCAACCTCCCCAGTGTCTGTTATTTTTTTATTTTTTATTTCTTTTGAGGTGGAGTCTCACCGTGTTGCCCAGGAGGGAGTGCAGTGGTGTGATCTTGGCTCACTGCAGCCTCTGCCTCCTGGGTTCAAGTTATTTTCCTGCCTCAGCCTCCCAAGCAGCTGGGATTACAGGCATGTGCCACCACACCTGGCTAACTTTTGGATTTCTAGTAGAGACAAGGTTTTGCCATGTTGTCCAGGCTGGTCTCAGACAGCATCTGTTATGTTTTGACTTTTTAATAATAGCCACTCTAACTGGAGTGACATGGTATCTCATTGTGGTTTTGATTTGCATTTCTCTAATGATTAGTGATATTGAGCATTTTTTCATATGCTTGTTGGCTGCATGTATGTCTTCTTTTCAAAAGTGTCTGTTTATGTCCTTTGCTCACTTTTAAATGAGGTTGTTTGTTTTTTTCCTTGTATGTATAATTTCCCTGTAGATTCTGAAATATTAGACCTTTGTCAGATGTATGGTTTGTAAATATTTTCTCCACTCTGTAAGTTGCCTGTTTACTCTGTTGATAGTTTCTTTTGCTATGTAGAAGCTCTTAAGTTTAATTAAGTTCCATTTGTCAGATTTGCTTTGGCTGCAATTGCTTTTGGCATTTTCATCATGAAATTTTTGCCAGTTCCTATGTCCAAAATGGTATTTCCTAAGTTATCTTTCAGGTTTACTGTTTTAGGTTTTATTAGGTCTATAATCCATCTTGAGTTGATTTTTGTATATGGTGTAAGGAAGGGATCCAGCTTCAATCTTTTACATATGGCTAGCCAGCTATCACAGCACCATTTATTAAATAGGGATTCTTTCCCCATTGCCTGTTTTTGCCAGCTTTGCCTAAGACTAGATGGTTGTAAGTGTGTGGTTTTATTTCTGAGCTCTCTATTCTCTTCCAGTGGTCTATGTGTCTGTTTTTGTACCAGTACCATGCTGTTTTGGTTACTGCAGTCCTGTAGTATAGTTTGAAGTCAGATAGCATGATTCCTCCAGCTTTGTTCTTTTTGTTTAGGGTTGCCTTGGCTGTTTGGGCCCTTTTTTGATTCTATATGAATTTTAGAATAGTTTTTTTTCTAGTTCTGTGAAGAATGTCGTTGGTTGTTTGATAGCAATAGCATTGAACCTATAAATTGCTTTAAGCACATTGAGCAGTGTTTTGTAATTCTTATTGCAGAGATCTTTCACCTTCCTGGTTAGCTGTATTCCTAGGTATTTATTCTTTTGTGGCAATTGTGAATGGGATTGTGTTTCTGATTTGGCTTGGTGATTGTTGGTATATAGGAATTTACTGACTTTTGTACATTAATTTTGTACCCTGAAACTTTGCTGATGTTGCTTAACAGCTCAAGGAGCTTTTGGGCAGAGACTATGGGGTTTTCTAGATATAGAATCATGTTATCTGCAAACAGGGATACTTTGAGTTCCCCTCTTCCTATTTGGATGCCTTTTATTTCTTTCCCTTATCTGATTGCTATGGCCAGGGCTTCTAATACTATGTTGAATAGGAGTGGTGAGAGTGGGCATCCTTGTCTTATTCCGGTTTTCAAGGGGAATACTTCCAGCTTTTGCCCATTCAGTATGCTGGCTCTGTGAAACCAATTTCTTTACTTCAGCAGAGCTTTATCAGGTTTTGGCAGAATGGAAAAGTCGTCAAAGATGGTATTAATTTGTTAACACTCCAGTGGCATTTTGAAAACTGTTTTTCAAAATGTTATGATTCTTACTATAAATTCATTTGGAAATGATGCATCATTTTGCATTTTAAAACTTTATCAATTAGGGCCAGGCATGGTGGCTCATGCCTGTTAATTCCAGCAGTTTGGGAGGCCCAGGCAGGAGGATCATTTGAGCCCAGGAATTCAAGACCAGTCTGAGCAACATGGTGAAACTCCTTCTTTACAAAAAATACAAAAATTAGCTGGGCGTTATGGCACACACCTGTAGTCCCAGCTATTTGGAAGGCTGTGGCAGGAGGATCTCTTGAGCTCAGGCAGAGGCTGCAATGAGCCGAGATCACACACCACTGCATTCCAACTTGGGAGGAAGAGAGAGAGACTCTGTCTCAAAACAAAACAAAATAAAACCTTTATCAATTAGATATCTTGATAAATAACATGGAATGGTGATCAAAAGAGGGACCCATTTTTCTTTATTCTTTTAAAATATGAATACCTCACTAAACAGAAATGAGCTCTGAGAGTATGCTAATTTGGTTAATGCATACATATGTATATATATACACATACATGTAGAGTTCATAGACTCTTATAATAAAGGAAAGTAGCAAGGAGGCAATAATAATCAAAAGGTTCATTTTTTAATGGAATAAATTTCATTCCACTAAATATTTTTAGCAGAAATTCAAAATTGTAAAGAAAAAGACTTTTTTTTTTGACAAATTGGCTAAAGAATAATGCAAGTGTTCAAAATGACTGGAACAGAAAAAGACAGTCACAACAATATGTAACAATCTCATGATTCCCTGTATGTGATAAAGTATTAGCAATACAAAAATAAGTCATAAATACTCAGCCATATTATTTGGTAAATGTTTCTTTCTTTCTTTTTCTTTTTTTTTTTTTCGAGACAGAGTCTCACTCTGTTGCCCAGGCTGGAGCTCAGTGGCACAATCTTGGCTCACTGCAACCTTTGCCTCCCGGGTTCAAGCGATTATCCTGCTTCAGCCTCCTGAGTAGCTGGGACTACAGGCACCTGCTGCCCCGCCTGGCTAATTTTTGTATTTTTAGTAGAGATGGGGTATCACCATGTTGGCCAGGCTAGTCTCGAACTCCCAACCTCAAATTATCCACCCGCCTTGGCCTCCCAAAGTGCTGGGATACAGGCATGAGCCACTGTATCCAGCCAATATTTCATTTTTAATTCTGAATTTTCAACATTAGATGCAATAGTCATCAGGCTAACTGAAATTGAGTTAAGTGAGTTAAGGCAAACTGGTTTTAGAAGTTGATTTTGGGTGAATTAGTCTATTATAAATGTACTGAATTAATCCCATCAAAACACCAGTATTTTCATTTCAGCTACTCACAGCATGGACCCCCTTGTATTTATTTTTTTTTTCCACCAGTAGTTGGAATGCCCTCAAAAAGTAAGACAAATGATTGTAGGAAACATGTAAACACACACACAGACACACACACGTAGGAAATATGTAAACACACACACACAGACACACACACACATACAACTTGACATTTTTCCTTGGAATTTACTAAAAGGCACAATCACCCCAACCTTTGTTGCAATTTGTAGGCCCTATAACCAGACAAATAGCTTCGGTTCTCAGCCTTCAAGTAAAGATGAAGGGCATCTCAGCAAATATAAGGAGAAAGGGGATGAATTATTCCCCTAGATCTTCTCATTCTTGAATGATACAATGTAAATGGTAACAACACATCTCATGGAGTCATTTTTCAACTGCCTAAGAATTAAGAGACTAGGACTCAGAGATAAGGAAAGCATTTGTTTTGTCTTTTTTTTTTTTAATAATATTACTGTCTAAAAAGAATTGCAACAATCTGAGGGCAGAGTGAGAGGGTCCAGGAATACAGCTCCCCACCATTGGAATGGTAGGGACATGGGACATTCCTGTGTGTTCAGTGGATGCTATGAAGGTAGCTAAGTTACCAAGAAGACTGGACACCAGACAAAGAACCCCAGTCATAAGCAATTGCAGGTTACCTCAATAGGGATTGAGATCAAGGACTGGGGATTATGAGAGGTTGAACCAGTAAAGAATCTCCCACATCAGGGCACTGTGCAATACACAGTCTTCCGAAGGACCCTCCAAAGAACCCAAATGTCCTAGGAGACAGTCAGTATTCAGGTACCACCTGCAATAGAGAGACATTAATAACCCATCAAGGCATTAAAAGCCTGGATGCTGCACCTGCTGGGTTTCAATACCGGTTCTGCCATTTACTAGCAGTGTCAGACTGGGCACCTTTCTGAGCATTAGTTTGCTCATCTGTGAAATGGGGATAATAAAAGTATCCATTTCATTGAGTTGTGGGTGTTAAATAAATTCATATTTTATATATATATATATATATATATATATATATATATATATATATATATAGCACTGGGCACTGAGAATGTACCTTGCAATTGTTAGCATTATTATTATTAGTCAGAGAAGCAATAACAATTAACAGAGAAAGAACTAAAATATATTCCATTTAGGAAACCACATTTGCCGCCTTCCTTGCAAATCCTCTTCTCCTTAAATATGCCAGAGATGAAGAGGAACAGGAGGAAAGGGAAGAAGAGAAGGGTGTATAATAGTAGCAGACCCATTTTGTCTACTCTCCATGTTCCTGAATGGAAGATTGGCTGGCAGTGGAGAGAGTGAAGCAGATGAGGTTTGAATTATGTAAGAGGAGAGTTTTAAACTAGATCAGGCTGGGTTTTTAATCTCTAAACATTACCTGGAAATTATGGAATCTGCCTGAAAGTTTGTAAAGGGTTTGCTCTTGAGAGGGGCAAGGAGATTCTAAAAAGCATAATTCCTCAGTCCCCAGTGGTTGGAGAAAACACCATTTTCTCTGTGTACCTGTCAAGTTTAAATTGTTCAATACACTGGTTACACATAGAGCCTCAGATCTTTGTTACCTCTCTTTATGAGTGATTCAAAGTTGTTCTGCAATCTACAATGCACTTTAAAAACAAACTTTTGATCCAGAGTAGGGTTTTAGCCAATAATAAGCTCTAAAATTTTATCCCTCCCCTAAATGGGTCACTTTGCTTAGGGACAGAAGGCCACATCCTTTTAGCAGTGAGAAAAGCTGGATTTCTTTGTGAAATTTCTTTATACATAAGAACTAACAGACTCTGGAGTGACTATGAAGGAAACATCAAGATGTCTCTAAGATTGGCAGGACTCCAACTGCCAGATAATTTGCTGGACAATAGCAAAATCATTATAAATGTTATACCTATTTCCATTCTGAAAAACATCTAGTAGATTCTTTCTGTTTTACTGAGATAGGCAGGCTGGGTTATAGGATTGTCATTTTGATCATCTAAGAGATGATGCCAATGATGTCAACAAATTATAAATTAGAGAGAATTTAAATTTTAGTGAACCGGGCAAGAGGCCTGCAAGAGTCTCTTAATTAAAATGACCAAAGGCTATGAAAGAGAATGAAGAGAACTCTATGTCACTGCTGAACTCAGGAAAGAAGTGCCTTCATGCCCCCAAATCTCATGGCAATTCTGCATTATACAAATAGAATAGTGGGAAGAAAGACAGTGGAACACTGGAAAATTCTTCCAGAGAAAATGGCATATAATTTGGAAATACAAAGGCAGATTCTAATAGCAGCTGAGCAGGAAGATCTATTGAAAAGCAAGGGGGCCAAGGTTATGTAAATGATAGAGCCCTCATTTTGTAATGTGGAAGGAGCATGGAGATAAGCCAATGCGAAAGAGAATCCAGCCATAGTACCTGGGAGGGGATAATGAGCTTCTATAGGAAATGTCTCCACTTGCATTTTCTTTTATTTTTGTGGGGGTGTATGGCTAGGAGATGAGGAAGGGGTCCAAGAACCTTGCAACTATAAAGTGCTTTAAGCTCAGAATTCAATGTTAAAAAATTCTCAAAATATCACACCAATATTTGTAGTATTTAAAAATTCTTAAAATATCCACCAATATTATAGTATCTTTAAAATTATCTAGAAGTCAGTAAAAACATTGGCTCTCTTCTGAAACAGAACTGTTCTAATATAAGAAAGCTGCCTGATTGTAAAAGGATGCTTACCTTTTATGCCTAACTGCAGAACATCTGGTAGCAATTTAGTGTGGCTACTGGCTGTTACTCATTTATCCTTTTCCCTTTTATTAAAAACAAAAACAAAACGACTTTAATTAATTTAAAACCAGAGAAAGCCAGCATGGAATGCCAGGGACGGTGTCTGTTTTGTTGATAAGAACACTCTCTACCTATGATGGTTGAAGCACTGGATGGTAAAGCAAATTACGTGCTACTGCTCTGTTACCAAGTCTCAAGAATTATCTCCAACATTGGGAGGAAACAGGAGTGTGGCTATCAGACATGAGAAAGAACATGAAACATGTCAGTACATTCAATCAGCTATACCGATTATGAAATAGTGTTCAAAGTTCCATTTTTTTTTCTGTAGTAGTGTGAAACATCACCTCTTTTGAAATAAGAAAAATAAAACCATGTGGTTCATCTGGGGAGTTTGGGAGACTCCAGTATTACCACATCAGATTTTTCCCTCCTGCTCAGTTTTGGTAATACTACCTGTATTCATGTGACTTTTAAATTTAGTGACCAAAAGGCTCAGACCCTGAGGTCGATTCAAAGAAGGGGCAATATAGAAAGTGGGGGTTGTTGGTAGAATGGGGAGTGGCTTACATTAGAGGGATGTGTGACCATAGGCTCGTCCCTGTACTCTGAGACTGGATAAACATGGATAGAACCATGGACCGCACTCTCTGATGAAGGACCTGTTGGTGCCATTGAGAATGGGAAATCCAAATATGTATTTTATTTCTCTCTCTCTCTCTCTCTTTTTTTCTTTTTGAGATGAAGTCTCACTCTATTGCTCAGGCTGGAGTGCCGTGGTGCAGTGGTGCAATTTCAGCTCACTGCAGCCTCCACCTCCCAGGTGCAAGTGATTCTCATGCCTCGGCCTCCCAAGTAGCTGGGATTACAGGCATGCGTCACCATACCTGGCTAATTTTTGTATTTTTTAGTAGAGATGGAGTTTTACCATGTTGCCCAAGCTGGTCTCGAACTCCTGACCTCAGGTGATCTGCCCGCCTCGGACTCCCAAAGTGTTGGGGTTACAGGTGTGAGTCACCACACCCGGCCTGTATTTTTCTCTTCTGAATCCCTGTGTCCATTTTCATGGTCTCCGGCTGTTTTAGGACTATGCTCACTATAGGTATCATAGGCTGTCTTGCTTTCTTCCACAGGGCTGAGGGTTCTGATGACAAAGAGAAGCATCTTGCCAAATGCCCAGCATCCTGGCAAGTTTACTTTGCAACTTGAGGCTTTATGGGGTTGTGACTGGAGGGGAAATGCAACTTCCTGGTTCATAGGGAGAGGTTCCAAAAGTTTTTCGGACTCCTTTTGATGACTAACAGTAAATGTAAATGAGTCAGAAAGAAATATATCACATTTCTAAAACAATGCATAAGGATTTGGGCAGACACATGGAAGGGTTTTGGAAAAATGAAGCCTGATCTTTATTTTTTGTTGTCCTTCAAACACTAGAAATATCATTAGACATAGTGCTAAGCATAAGCATAAGATCAGCTTTTTCCATTTCCAGTTTTCCTGCTGGGAAGAGCAAATAAACAGATGGAGTAGAAATTTCAAACAAAGGGAAATTTCAAGGAGGAACATGACAGAGGGGGCTGTTGACTACTAGGGGTACTAGTCACATAGGGGAGGATGGAGATGGTTAAATGAGACAGCAGAGTTTGGCATTAAGGAAGCATTGCCAGAATGGCAAAAGAGGCGCCATGTCTGACTTGAAGTTCTGGACTTCCGGCCAGCCTCATCGGATGCTGAGAGAGAGGGGCCAAAAGCAGAAATGGAGAAAGCAGATACCATACTTGAGTTCTGGGAGATCTGGGGAGCATAAGGCCATGCTTCTTTCAAATGACCCTGAATGAAAGAGGCTCCAAGGATCCCTTTTTCATCGAAGTAGCCTTATTTCCCTAAAATATCAGTCCACGGAGCACCCCAAGGTTGGGAGGTAGTTTCCTCAGTGATTCCAGAGGGACCTTCATGGGGCTTCTAGCAGGTCTAACTCACAAGAGCAGGTCAAAGAGGAAGAGAAAATGGAAGTTGTCTCATGGGAGTTCAGAAGTCTTATTCAATCACACTCATGACACACCCTTATTAGGTCTGCCTGGGGAAATTTTGGGAAAAGTCGGGGAGTGTCAAGTCCCCTAATAATCAGTGAGAATCAACCAGACAAACAAATCAGGGGTTGGACAAAAGGGTCTTATTCCAGGGAATAACACTAGATGTGTAGCAATTTTTTAATTAATAGGCATGTTTCTCATTTATCATATCCACTCTAGACCTTTTTAGTCTTTTCCATTTTTCGGTTTTTGAGTAACAACTCTCATTTCTTTACTTGACTCCGAACATCGTGCAGCACTATGATTCTGTATATGGTCAGATTTAATTGTTGCCTTTGTGGTTCAGAACAGCAAAGTCCCAGGTCCCAGTTATAGGTTAACCCTCTCTTTATGCTGCCTTCTCTACCCCTACTCAAGTTCCTTGGGTAGCTACTGTAAACATACCCCTGTCCAGAGTGGCTTCAAGCCTCACTTCCAGGGTCCCCAACTTCTCCCCACTCTAAAGCTGACCTCCATTGCACTGCCATTGTCAAGCTCATGAAAAGTCATAGCTGGTTCTAGTCTACACAACCATTATTCCTACAGAGATAACTGCTCTTCATAGGCACTCACCGCTGCTGCTGCAGCAGATTGCAAGTTGCTCTCTGCTGCCACATGCCAATCTTTGCATTGCTCCCACCATCCCTTCCCCCATGCAAATTCCACTGTTATTTTTCCTGGGTGGCCATTGCTGATTGTCCCCATCCTCATTCTGGTCTTTCTCAACACTGATATCTAAGATGACCTCTCCCTACACCCTAGGACATGGCCTTCCTATACTGCCTGTCTCAGACCTTTAGGCTCTTTCTACCACTGGAAGATGCCGTTTTTTTAAGGTTACAGATTTCCCTGTTGGTGTTCCATTTATGGAGCTGGATCAGGTTCTCATCTGGGCTAGGACAGGAATGAAGTCATGATGTTGCTGCATATAGTACGGTGGCAATCATGCCCTGTAGTCCTCTCGGCATCTTAAAGATTGTGTCCATGGGATGAGTCTTCCCTTGTGTGGAGTAGATATACCCATTTTATTAGGTTCCCCTCAGTGGTTATAGCACTGCCTTCACAACCACCCTTGTACTTATGATGAGTAGGCTCTAAAGATTACTGCACTGAAGGTTGGGGGAGATTCCTGACCACCTGCTCTTCCAGCTTCATATGCTGTGAAAAGGAGGAAGGTAGGGAGATTAAAAATTGGATATTTTATAGATTTTATAGATCCCTTTTCTGAACCCAAATCCTAGAATAGAGGTGTATTGATCAATTAAGGAAAAAGCCAAAAGCAGATGGAGTTTTTCTAACTTCTTATTTAGGATGCTGTAAGTAAAACACCCCACAGGGATCCCTTACTCCAACATGGATGACAACATTAATGTGAAAATGGTAGCATGACAAGGTTGGGCAGACAGCAGAACTGAGTTAGCAAGCCCAAATCTCTCCTGAATTTTTTATGCCTTGAAAGTGATCTAGAAGTTGCTTCAGGCCCTGTGAGGAGTACTGAAGGAGCTGAGTTGGAATTCAGCAGGCCAGCCACAGGGCCACAGTAGGGACAGACAGGGAGACCTAGCTTCTGAGGTTGCAGAGAAGAGTGTAGACAAGGGCATGATGAAGGATTTGGCTGAGATGCAGAGGGCTGTGCTGCTCCAAAAGATGTCTCAAACAGGCTAAGCCAGCCAGGGAGGTCCCCTGGGCCCTAACCAAGCCAAGAGATAAAATCACAAGTTCAGCTGCAGACTTCACTAGAGATCCTTGGGTTAGCAGTGGTGTGGGGGGTGTCCAGAAGACACCACTGCCTAAATACAAATCCTCTTGTCCTTTGCCATCTAGGGAAAGAGAAAGAAGGAAGAAAAGGGAGAAAGAGCTCCGGCAGGGGTATCTTTGAGTGACTGAATAATGACCTGAAATGAGCCTCTCCTAAGATTAGTAACATTAGTATTTTTCTTCTGCCAGTGAAAGAGCAGGTTAAATTAAAGTAGATCAGTTTATTTTCTTGGATTGAGTATTCATATGTAAATGTGATTCTCTCTCTCTCTCTCTCCATGTGTGTGTATATAAACACACATACATACATATATGTTATATAAATATATATTGATAGATTTTTATAAATATATGTTTATTTAACAGTAGGTCTTGATCAAATGTCAAATAATACAAAGACAGCGAGACCAGAATAATTCCAGGTAATTCAAAGGCATCAACATTTTTGAGTATTCTATTATCTCCTGGACCTTCTCCTGTTCATATGCTTTGTGTTTATATATTATTGCTTGTCCTGGGCACCTTTCAAAATCAGACACATCTGAACTCATTCTTCTAGCCCACTGCCATTTTCAAGCATTTGCAAACCTTATTTCTATCCTGATTTGTCCTGTGTATCTCTCCTCTTCCCTTTGAACCAACACTGCTGCTGCTGCTGTTCAGACCTTCATGACTTTTTGAGACACCTGGAAGAGCCTCCTGACAGCTTGCCACACTTCTCAACCTCCTGACACCTCAGCATCTGTTAATTTGCTAGAGGATATATCTATTGCACTTATTTCTTCTAAATCATTAAATGACTTCTCATCAATGAAATAATATACTAAACCTATGCAGGCTCTTCATAACCTGGCTAGAGCCCATGTTTCAACCTTTGTTTCCACTTTCCACCTCCCTGCTGTCTCTCTCGTGGTCTAGCCTTGACCACTAATTTGCTGTTTTTTGAACAGGTTTGAAAGGTTTGACTTCAACCTAGTCATCTCATATCCACATCTTCTGCTCCAATGATACCTCTTTTCCAAGGATTCCCTGACATCCTGCCTCTCTTGTTCTGCTGTTGTATTTTGTGTATGCTTCTGCAATAGAATACAGCCAGTGCCATAATATATGTGACTGACTGACTTCCTTCTAGATGCAGAGTCCCTGGAAGGCAGGACCCATTTTTAAATTAACTTTTCATCTCTTACTCTACCCAACACAATGGGCGTCATCTAGAGTATTTGATAAATGCATGTAAAAGTGCTTTATAAACAGCAAAGTGCTATGTAAATAGTAATTCTTATTACTATTTATATTATATGATTATACTATTATTTATTATGTGATATTATTAGTATTTGTTAAATTGAGTTGAATTTACTTTTAGAAGACTTTTCATTTTCTGGGAGAAATAATTTCCCACCTGTGGAAATGCTAGAATAACTGATATGATGTCTGAAGACAAGGTAGGCAGAAATATTACTGGGGGAGAAAGGAGAGGGAGACAATTTTGAAGTCTTCCTTTTCCTTCATAGGCAGTCCCAGAGGGCCAGCCTTGTCCAGTGCTCCTTATCATTTATCTGTGGCTTTTATTCACCTCATATTACAAATCACAGACATTACTGGAAAGTTCCCCATCAGGGAAGATCAAAGAGGTGGCACTGTAATAAGAAACAGCAGGCTGTGGGGAGTTGGCCCTAGGCACAAGCTCTATCCGTGCTTGCCTTACATGCCAGGCCAAGCACCTCTGTCCTGACCCTTCAGCCATAGGCACACTATGAATCTAATATGCCTGGCATTTCCTGATACAGGGATTATTTCCATCTCTAGGAATTCTATAAATGTTCTCAGAAGCCTTTGGGACATTTACATTTTAAAAATAAACCTTTAGAACTCAACACAAACATCCTAGAAATCCGTGTGTCAGCCTTTTTCTTGAAAACACCTGTAAGTCCTGCTGTGGCTTGCTGAAGCAGGGAAGGGAAAGACCACAGGGATCATGCTCATAGGTAAAAATGCCCGCAAGAAATAGCCATGCAGAAACTGGCATGACCATGTTGAATGTCTGCCAACTTTCTCCATGAGAGACTTGGAAAGTTTGATCAACCAAAAGAGAGAACGAGGAGTGGGGAAAAGGAAAGGAAATTAAAGAAAAGGAAAAGAGGGAGGGAGGGAAGGGAGGGAGGGAAGGAGGGAGGAATGAAGGAGGGAATAAAGGAAGGAAGGAAAGAAGGAAGGAAAAAAGGGAGGGAGGGAGGAAAGAGAAATGGAGAAAAGGAAAAAAGATAAGAAAAACAAAAAGGAAGGAAGGAAGAAGTGAGTTCTTGGAAGCTGTTACCTATCACTTGGGTAGGTATTGAGGATTTAGTTTTTCAGGCAGCAAATCTGCCAAAATCCATATCTAGGTCACCTCTGGAGTATCCCCATGGAGGAGGAAATAGCCCAAATGCAACTGAAATAAGAGATAAAAGAAAAGGGAGATTTTCTCCAATGCTAGATATTGTAGAATAGTATCAACTCTCCCCTCTCCTGGAACAACGCAAATGTGAAGGGGCATCCTACCTGCTATGCTGATGGTGGCTGCAGCCTTGGCAGTACTGAACTTCTCCCCATGCTTATTGGTAGCTATGCATGTGTAGAGTCCTGGCTTGGTGATAAACATCTGCAGTCTTGAGTCAATCACTCGGTCTTTCACACTCTCTTGAATGGACCCAGAAGAAACCTGACAGAGTAAAGGAAAATAAAAGAACTCAGTCAAGGATTTCCCACTATACTATGTCAGTAGATTTGAAGGGAAAAGCATTAAGATTATAATCAAGTGCATGTGGTACACTGCAAACATAGCCAAAAGATTTTCCCTCCCTATGTCCATGCCCTTGCAATGTGACTTTGTAGCTCTTCCCTCAAGAAGTAGCATTTTCCTCCATAATTTGAATCTAGATTAGCCTTGTGATGTGTTTTGGAATGAATGAGCAGAAACTAAAGTTCTTGCACATTGTGGCTTGCTTTCTTGTTTATGGAACCTGGGACTGCCTATAAACAAGCAAGAGCCAGCATGGTAGAAGATGAAACACACCTGGCCCGTTTATCCCCACTGCCCCAGGTGGGAACCAACAACAACCATCCAAGGTACGCATAAGGCTATTCTGAACCAACTACCACCTTTTCAATCTGCCGATCACAGAAACTTGACCAGCCAAGATCAGGCAGTCCTGCCCAGCAGCAAAACCAAATCAGCAAAACCACCCAGTTGAACCACAGACTTGTGAGCACTAATAGTTATTGGTTTAAGTCACTAAGCTTTGGGCTGATTTGTGATACAGCCATATATAACCAATACGAGGCATGAATTATATACGGTGTGGATCCTCTGATATATGTCTTCAGTGTCCTACAGATGACAGTTAAGTATGAGAGGTGCAGACTTAAGGACTTATTTTCATAACTCCTGTTCAGTTCCCCATAAATGCATGTCAGATAGGTGGATGGTTGTCAGGAAAAATGGTTGTGAAGCCAAGTCTGTCTCTGAGGCATGACATACATAATACCTACATAATACCTCAAGGTCACCGAAAACATCCTTAGTAGGAAACAGAAGCAGTTTTTAAACTGCCTGACCTCTCTTCTCCTGGACTTCATCCAGGTGTTGAAATAGTTCAACACGTTAGGAAGTTCATGCAGGAGGTACTACTTAAACCAGAAAATCAAATGTCCTTAAAGAGCCAAGATATCAATGCAATATTGACACACAATTAACAGCTTAATTTATACAAATGCATATATATTAGTCAACATTACTCCAACTCTGTAGGAAAGATAGCTGCCCAGCACATTTTACAAGGTTGCATAGTTAGAATTTGCATCCTAGCGTGTCTGACACCAAAGCCTATGCTTTTAATCATTATGTTACAGTGCCTTCCCTAGTCCTAGAAGAGAGAACAAATGAGCAGTCATTAGAAAACAAGAGTAACAATTACCTTAACAAATCAACCAACCATGAACAAAATACGTATCTGACAAATGTCATTGTTAAGGTGGTGGCATTTTTTTTAAATGGTGGTTCTTTTTTCACTGTTTTCTTGAGCACAATACCACCTTTTCAATAACTAATCTTTAATTAACACTGCTTATATGAGGGAAACATGATGCCAATTGAGGGAAACTGGAGTGAAATGACAGTTAAGGAATCAGCTGGTGTTATGCTTTGACTTTATCTTAAAGGAGTGGAGGTACGTCCCATGTTGGCCTGAGCTTGGCTGCTTGGCTGAAAGAGATTCCTGTGTCCAGTATTAAGGAATGAGGCTGAGAATGAGACATTTTGGAGCCAATTATTTTATTGTGTTGCATGAGAGAGGATTTTTACAGTTTGACTAGCCAGGAAGAAGAAAGCTCTGAGGTAAGGCCAGCTTTCTTCCTAGCTGCCAGGCTGGCTATCCCTGGCACCAAGCATTGTGTAGCAATCATGCAGTGAACGTTTGTCCAACTAGCTTTTTATTCTTTACCTTCACTACTAGTCTCAATTCTTATGATAAAAACTGGCTTATGTGAGTATCAATTTACCTTAACTGGGAATCTTTCCAGGTCAGATCAAGTATTGTGGCATTTTCCCCAGATGAGCAACCTAGACTCTATGAGAAATTTACAAAGTGAAGAGAAAAATATTTTTAAGAGACATGCACTCAGTTGGGAATTCAAACTAAACTCATCATTATCATATCTATCAGAAGTGCAATGTCTCATTGTATGAGTATCCCAGTTAGATCAAGGGGACTGAAAATATTTGGACTCCCCTGAATTTTAATACAAAGCAACAATGAGAAAAAAAGCTAAAGACCCCAAGCCTCTATGCTCAATCAACAGACTTTATGTTATTTTGTATTTTATATTTTGTTTATATATCTCTTTCCAGTTTAGATAAGCAAAAGCAGAACAGTTTGCAAAATGCTTTGGAAAGACAGTTCCCTCCTGCAAGAAGTAGGAATGTGCAATGCCTTAGAGGCAACTTTGAAGCAAGGAATCTCCCCAAATGTTGCCCTAAGTCCCACTGTTTTCATGTTCACACCTAAGAAAGTCATTCTTAAACACCTCCTCAAGGTCACTGAAAACATCCTTAGTAGGAAAGAGAAGCAATTTTTAAACTGCCTGACGTCTCTTCTCCTGGACTTCATCCAGGTGTTGAAATAGTGCAGCAAAGAGACCAACACATTAGGAGGTTCATGCTTGAGTACAAAGTGACTCCTGAATGCTTTTCCCCCTGCTTCCAGAGGCCTTGCTTGATTCAGTTTGTGACTCACGCACAGCAGGCCCTGTTAGTCATAGTTTGAATTTGTTTTTCTTTCTTCATGGATCGTTCTGATCAACAGTTTAGTATTTTTGATGATCTGAAAATAAAAACAAATCCCTCTGCCCTCCATTTTGATATTTTTTCGCACCTCAGGTTTCAAAGATCAACGGGGTGGGTCCAGATTAGTACGGTGAGCTTTTACCAAGGTATGCCTAAGCAAAACAGATTACTTAATTGAGGTGACTACGTCTGGTAGTTACAGGAAATACATGATTTTCTCCAAGTCACTCAGGCATATGGACCTGAGGGAGCTGGAGACACAGCTCCCTGCTCTGGGTGTGATGTTCTGTCTTTCTAAGTTAGCTGTAACTATGTGAGGAGATGGGCTTGTTAATTTGCTTGACTATAGTAATCACTTCACTGTATATGTTTATCTAAACATCATGTTTTATACCTTAAATGTATACAATAAAGATCACAATAAAACTTTTTTTCTAAAAAGAGGCAGTAGGATAGGAAGCTCTATTAAATAGGCATAATAATTCATGCCTGACATAATGTGTGTAAAAACTCTTTGAAAGTGATTGAGCAGTTATAGACCTGTGGAGTACTTCTTAATGTATCATTAATACATTACTAATGCGGTCTTGAGAGAATCCACCCCCAGCTATGGATAATCCGATAATTTTATGATTTGACCTTAGCTAGGGAAGACCTCTGAAACGTATTCTGGCCTCAATGGCCCTCTCTTGCAGATAGTTCCAGCTGGCTAGAAATATCCTGTGGAACTGTTAGAATATGGCCCAGGGCCGGGTGCAGTGGCTCATGCCTGTAATCCCAGCACTTTGGAAGACCAAGGCAGGCAGATCACGAGGTTAGGAGATCAAGACCATCCTGGCTCACACGGTGAAACCCCGTCTCTACTAAGAATACAAAAAGTTAGCTGGGCTTGATGGCACCCGCCTGTAGTCCCAGCTACTCCAGAGGCTGAGGCAGGAGAATTGCTTGAACCCAGGAGGTGGAGGTTGCAGTGAGCTGAGATCGCGCCACTGCACTCCAGCCTCATGACAGAGCAAGACTCCATCTTGGGGGAAAAAAAAAAAAAAAAAAGGATGTGGCCCAGTAGGGTTCATGTTTATGCAGTTGTAATAATGTCTGTTTATGAATCATAGAAAAAGGGATAATAAACCAAGAGACACTTCCATAGTTTTTCTGATTAATGTAGCCATAAATATTAATTAGCCTCTTTCAAACTGGCTGCTGAATTATTCCACATAAGACTTGTTACATGTAATTATTTTGGTTTACACAGCTAGTAAGATAAAAGGACTTCACAGGTCATATATTTTAAAGCAAAACTACTGCCTCTTAAAAATATGTCTAAATATAGATATGCCTCCCTTTAAGAAAATTCTAAAAGACAACCTTCAACCTAGGTGATTTGGCTGTTTATTTTATAAAATTCTTCTAATAAGTTAAAATTATTCAACTTCTAAAATATTTTAGAAATTATGTTTATTGGACAAAGAAAGAGGGACATGAAATTTTTCTATATTTTTTAGTTGCATGCCAAAATAACAGAGATATTACTGGTATAACTATAAATAAATCTGGTTATAAAAATACAAATTATTTTCTTTTTAAAAAGTAAGCTCTGCTCTTTCCATGCCAAACTACTATTTCCAAGATTGTAAAACAAAAGGAATGTTACTATTCACTCTGAACTTCATCTGTGAATTCAGATTTCCACAAAAAATGCTTGGTATTTCCATAGGAGGAAAGCAAGATAGTTTCTAATCACTTTGGGGCACGTTGCTGGACTTTCTCCTGCTCTTTGGCTCTAACTGTTCAGGGTTTTGGTTCACTGGCAGGTTCACAGCAGGGGAGAAAGGGAGCACTCACTTCTTTCAGAGTACCCATTGTACTGAGCAGTGTGCTATGGCATTAGTTTACTAACTTGTAGTGAGTGAAGAGCCACAGTTCAAACTCTGTTTCATTCTGTGCCAAATATCTCCCAGCTCTGCGTTCGTCTTTGTTCATTCCACCAAAAATGATATCAGGACTATAGGATTCTCTGTGTTCTCCTCCATGGGATTTCTGGTTTGCAACTTTTACAACATTAAATGCCTGACATTGCCTCCATGTCCTGTGATTTGCGTCAATGTGGACAGTCATCTTGATTTCCTTTCAGACTTGGGTAGAATTACCAAGAACTAAACTTGGCTCTAAGAGCAGCACACACTCTCTGACCGTAAGAACTGCGGATGTACTTTTGCTTTCTTCCTGGATGAAAGTCACTTTGTTTGTTTTATTCCTGTTTTAGAATCTGAGGTGATAAATCTATTTTGCCTTTCACTTTTTGTGAGTCACATGTTGAATGAATAAGTTGGGGTCTCAATAAGGCCTCAACTATCTTAAACTATCCTACTCTTGTTATTCCTAAACTTCGACAGAGAATAATCATTTATCTTCCAGTTATAACCTCATATGAATCTTTTGAAAATACTAGAAATTTAAAAAGTATATACCTTTCCATTTTCTTTATTACTATTTTTACATAGACAAATTAGTGAAGTTATATTGTCAGTCTCCCAATTTTATTTTGTTTATTTTTTGAGATGGAGTTTCTCTCTGTTGCCCAGACTGGAGTGCAGTGGTGCAATCTTGGCTCACTGCAACCTCCGCCTCCTGGATTCAACTGATTCTTCTGCCTCAGCCTCCCAAGTAGCTGGGACTACAGACACGTGCCATCACGCCTGGCTAATTTTTTTTTGTATTTTTAGTAGATACGAGGTTTTCACCATGTTAGCCAGGATGTTCTCGATCTTGACCTCATAATCCTCCCACCTTGGCCTCCAAAAGTGCTGGGATTACAGGAGTGAGTCACCGCACCCGGCCCAGTCTCCAAATTTTCTTAGGATGTCTTTATACTCCCTTGACAGGCTTAAGACTATAACAGTTTCCACAGAGGAGCCAAAAAACACATTGACAAATAAGAATCAAATTTTAAATGACACTTGAAACGTTCTTAGAGAGGCAAAGAACAGGCACTCCAAGTTACTTTATCATAACTGGACAAAATTAGAGAATATTAGCCCTGATGTCTCTAATTATACCATTAGAGATCATCTTTGACAGCCACCTGACGTCTGTGTTAGTGTAGATAGATATGAGAAAATCAGTGTCTGAGTGGTAAACGGACCCCAAAATCACATTAACTAAAGAGGGGCATTTACAACCTCAGTCTTCCAACTCCCCATCTAATTCTCATTCTACCATGCCTCAAGTCACAAGCTGGAAAAGCACGTTCATTTGTTTGTGTACTGTATTTGAAGGGATGTAGGATAGACAGATAAAATGAAACAATTTTATTAACAAATTACGAAAAAAATGATTTTGTTCAAGTAACAGAAAAAAGACTTCAGCGAAAACAATAGTGAAAGTGACAATAATAAATGAATTATATGCCTTGGAGGGTGCCATTGCCATAAGACATTCTTTGTTATTGGGGTAGCCATAGAATTTGGCATTTTTTTTTTCCTGTTTTACAACATCCAACTAAAATTTCACACATTGACACACTTTGTTTTCCACTTCCTTCTCTCCCTTTCCCTTCTTCCCTTTCTTGTCTTATGTCCTAGTTCTCACCTTTTGGGGCTGCAGCCAATCAGTCTTCCTAGGGCACCCTGCTTTAGAGAGACAAGGGTGGGGCCAGGTACAAGTATAGAGCAAAGCATTAGATTTGAAACTCTTTTAAAAAAATTTAGACTTTTAATTTTTTTTAGCTTATTGGTGGTATAACTCACAAATAGAAATTGTATATATTTAAGGTGAACAAGGTGATGTTTTGAGATATATATGTATATTATGAAATGATTACTGCAATCAAGCTAGTGAACTATCATCTCACATGGTTACCTTTGTGTGTGTGTTTTGAGAACACTTAGGATTTACCCTCTTAGCAAATTTCAAGTGTGCAATACAGTGTTGTTAACTGTAGTCACCATATTGTACATTACATCTACAGTACTTATTCATCTTGCATGACTGAAACTTTGTACCCTTTGATGATCATCTCCCCATCCTCCCATCCCTGACAGCCACTATTCTATTCTGTGCTTCTATGAGTTCAACTTTTAGATTCCACATATAAGTGAGATCATTTGGTATTTGCCTTTCTGTATCTGGCTTATTTCACTTAGCATAATGTTCTCGAGGTTATCCATGTCGAGACGCCTTTGAATAAGGTGGCCCGGGAAACTTCACTCCCATTCTTCCGAATGCTCTTCCCTTCTATCTTTCTGAAACTGTAAGTTGTTTAACTTTATTTAAAAGCAGTATACAAATTAACTTATTACATGGAGATGCCTCAGGGTTACCATTCTTTCATGCCGCGAAATGCTTCTAAAGCCTACAGTATGCCAAGCCCTAGTGACAGGGTAACTTCCTGCTTTAAGGCTATCTGTTTTTCAGTTTTTATTTTGCTCCAGAGTATTTGCCTTAGTTTTAGTCACTGTTATTTAATTTAGAGGAAGAAACCTTATAATGGTCTATAAAAGAGAGGAATAAAAACTATTTCGGAATGAGAACTGTGTTATGAAAAAACACTCTGGGATTTTTGGTGCTCATCATTGTAGGCACAGACACCAGAAGTGCACACACAAGGAGAGAAAGCCCTGTGAGAATACAGGGAGATAACCATGTGAAGCCATCTGCAAGCCAGGAAGAGAGGCCTTACCAGAAACCAACCCTGATAGCACCTTGACCTTGGACTTCCAGCTTTTAGAACTGTACGAAAAAAAATTCTGTTGTTTAAGACACCCTATCTGTGGTATTCTATTATGGCAGCCCTAAATACTAATATAATCCTGGAGAAGAGAAAGTCATGAAGATATGAAATAGTTCAAGTCCATGAAGGAATGTGCCTTGGATTGGGTAGAAATTATACTTAATATCATTTGAATTATACCATAAGGTTTTGCCTTCCTTAAAAAGAAGTCCCCCATTTTCTTGTTGTGATGCTTGCATTAAACACAATTTGGGATGATGTGGATATTAAAGTGTCCCAATTTGGGACACTTCTTTGATCTCCAAATGGTACCATTAATATATTCTAATATGATAATATATGTTCACTACAGCCAAGATACCAAAAAGTTGGACAGCCTGTCCTGGAGGAAATGAAAACTGAAAATAGCCACCAGTTAGATGAGTTATCAAGGTTTGGGTTGTTCAGCCATATTGAAAGCCATTCTCAATCCACCCAAAGGACTGGGTTGGACATGCACCCATCTCCTTAAGGGATGAAAGTATCCTCCATGGAACCACCCGGAGAGTTATATATGTGTTTTACTGCTGTGCAGTGAAAAGTTGAAGGGCTAACTCAATGGGCTCGAGGTGCTCAAACCCTACACATTCCAAAGAAAGGTCTGGCCTTTGGCTCCTGAGAGATGACCTCTGCCCCTTGGAATATCCTGTGTAATAAGAATATCTTTATATATCTGAGATTTTGGGCAATGCCGGATGGTTTATGATAATAATGTGAATGATAGTGAATACTTGGGATCCTAGGCCATGTTGTATTAGTTTGACCTTTGAAGGGGCTGGAAACTAGCTAAGACTAGTTATGTGAGCACTCCACATCTATGTAACTGAGCTCCAGTAAAAACTCTGGACACCAAGGTTAGGGTGAGCCTCCTTGGTTGACAATACTTCATGCATGCTGTCACACATTGTTGCTGGGAGAATGAAGTGCTGTCCATGCAACTTCACTAGAAGAGGAAAACTGATGCCTCTTTGATGATTTTAATCTATATCCTTTTCCTGCAATAAGCCATAATCATAACAGCTTATCTAAAATCTGTGTGTCCTTCTCATGAATCATCAAACATGAATGTGATTTTGGGGACTCCAACACACTTGCAATTTGGAGACACATTAGACAAGTATGTAAAATCTAAAGGCTGTCTGGCAGCTCCAATGGAAGCAACAAAGAAGACAGAGTCCAATGGTCTGGGCTTCCAGAGGTTTTATAGAAGATCTGATTGGGAGTCATTTTCAGTCCTCCCAAGATGACTTTTTGGGGGACTGATTAGACCCCAACACAAAGAGACTTTCCATCAACTAACAAATTGGGGACTTGCTAATGTGGCCAAAGATGGAGAGCCTGAGGAAAATGCATCACTGGTATCATCTTAATGTTCCCTGATTTCTGAAGAATCATGAATAGGTCTATGAGGGTAAGAGTCAGTTTTAAATATCTGGCAGGCACAGAAGGTATAAAGCCAACTTACAAGTGCATCAGTTGAATTAGAGCTCTCTTGCACCAGTTATTGCTCCTCCCTACCTCCCACCCAACCCTTCTGGGGTCATAAAGAGCAGCTAGGAAATGGGGGAAGAATGAGTGAGCATGAGGTAAGAAGCCAACTGCAATTTTTTCTTATATGAAAGTTAAGCTGAAATATCCCTGAGAAGGGAGGAACTGTGAATGCCATTGGATGCTTTGGTTATTACTTAGGACTAGACACTTAAATGACTAAGTTGGGATAATGTTAATGATTTCAAATCATCTAATAGTAACCAGAAAAATCACAGAGCCTGCTTAAGGTAGGCTTAAATAGTAGCAAAAGAACTTGCTCTGCTGAATATTTTTAAATGACAAAGAAAATAATAAGATAGTGTTCTATGCAAGTCATGTTCATTAACATCAGAGTTACAGTAATAATAATCTTAGCTCACATGTTTAACTCTTGTTTATGGACCTGAAATCCTAAAAGATAAATACAAAATTAAGAAAAGTAAATATATAGAAAGATGGTATTATAATCAAAGGATCAGATATTTCCAGCAAATTCTGGAAGATAAAAAGAGGTGATTGTATAGATAGAAAAATTAACATCAACTAAGTAGCTGAAACCTAGCACAAAAGAAGAGGTTTACTGAGAGGAGAATGGATACATTTTCCCTACAAAGTCATGGAAAATTTCAAACTTCAGATAGCAGGGGCTGTAAGCAGGAGCCAACTTTAAGAAAGTCAGCAAAGTAATTGAAGAACTCTGGGAGCTATAATGTATGCATATGGCACCAGGCTGAGGCATCTACCTGTGAGATAGAGATTGCGAATGAGATTTTCTGTTGTGGGTTCCTATAGTTGACAATCATGGTGGACACTAGAGCTTGAGAATAACCTGACAGATAAAATAGGGCCCCCTATTTCCTCCACAAACATATGCAGAGCATAAAGAAGAGAAAGACTGAAGTTTTGAAAGAAATTCATTTCATTGGAGTCTACATAGAAAGGATGTGGAGAAGAGAGAAGCAGTAATTATTGGTATAGTAGAGGAAAATGTCTTGGAGTATAAGAAAGACTTGCATCTCAACTTTCTCACCTCAAGCTCTGTATCAAAGGAAACTATGTAAACTTGGCAGTCTATTCTATAAGATTGGAAAAATATTAACAAAGCCTGATCATGATAGCCTACTAAAAGACAAAACCATTTCTGTTATTGAAAATAGATGCAAATAATCCTGAAAGAAATACAGAAAATTGAAACAACACAATTAAAAAATTAAACAAAAAAGCAATGTATTCAGAAATGAAAGAATGGTTCAATATAAGGGAAACTTTGCAATTTAAAGTGAAAAATGACATCAAAAAGAGGATGTAATTGATGATGAAGTGTTTTATTGATTTTAAAATATATTTATATTAAAAATAATTATCAAATTAAGAATAAAAATAAATTTTCTTAACCTCATAAAGAGTATCAGAAACTAAAGACTTGGTGCAAACCAAAGTGGTTAAAGTCTATATAATGACAATAAAAATCCATGATAGGTTTCTGTCTCAGATGTTGATGTTAGGTTATTCAGACAAAGCTACACAGTGAGAAAATTAAAATTTTGAAAAAAAAATTTTTAACAGATGTAACAAACTAAGAAATTCTTATTTACCCTTAGAGAGTTTTCCAAGCCCAGAAAATTTGAACTTTCCTTTGGATGGCCTTAGGGAGTCAGGAGATAAATCAAAACTTCGTGCCCTTAAGAGTCTAATAAGAGATATAATAAATTAAGATATAAAAGAACTAGATATCAGGGAGCTATCAGTGTGAACTACAAGTTAAATAGTCCACATAATGAATTACTGGTCATGTTATAATTATCCGGGATGCCCAAGGAGCTTCATACCTTGAGCTTAGTTGAAGGTGGTACAAGATTAGCAGTAACCTCTTGTCCCTGGCAGAAACAAGCAAAATTCTCTTTGGAGGAAAATACCTTCATCTAGACCTCAAAATAGTTCCTGATATTTTTATACAAAACAATGCACAGCAGGTAATCAAAGATAGCTAGGCACACAAGGAAACAACACAAAATGAACAAGAATCAGTGGGAAAACAGATAACAGAAACAGACCTACAGTGGCACCTCATCTCACTCAAATAAAAGCAAAGTTGTCTAAATGACCACACAGGCCTATAGGATCCACAATGCCTGCCTCTCATCTCTTGACCCTTTGCTTACTCCCCGCTAACCACATTGGTCTCCTTGCTGTTTTTCTGACATGCCATGTATACCATTATCTCAGAGACTTTGTCTAGTTATCTTCCCCCAGTTATCTGTGTAACTTCACCCTTCAACTCCTTCAGATCTTTGTTCAAATGTCTTTGTCCGAATGAGCCTTCACTGATCATTCTTTTAAAAATATAATCTTCCTCCTGAGGTCTAACTTTCTGTTTAAAATGTTTCTTAATTTAAAATTTTATGGATATATATTAGTTGTACATATTTATGGGGTACATGTGAAATTTTGATATAAGCATACAATGTGTAATGATCAAATTAGGATAATTGGGATATCCATCACCTAAGTAATTTGTCATTTTTTTGTGCTAGGAACATTCCAATTCCACTCTTCTCGATATTTTGAAATACTTAAATATTGTATTGTGCTATGTAGTTCAATATCGTGAACTATGTATAGTTGTCCTGTTGTGCTATTGCTATGGTTTAGATCTGTGTCCCCACCAAATCTCAAGTCGAATTGTAATTCCCAGTGTTGGAGATGGGCCTGGCATGGGGTGATTGGATCATGGGGGCAGAAGTCTCATGGATGGGTTAGCACCATCCCCTCAGTGCTGTTCTCATGATAGTGAGTGAGTGAATTGTGAGATCTGGTTGTTTAAACGTGTGTGGCACCTTTCCTCTCCTTCCTGCTCTGGCCATGTGAGATGTCTTGCTCCCACTTTGCTTTCTGCCATGATTGTAAGTTTCTCGAGGCCTTCCCAGAAGCAGAAGCCATTATGCTTCCTGAATAGCCTGCAGAACCATGAGCCAATTAAACCTCTTTTCTTTATAAATTACCCAGTCTCAGGTATTTCTTTATCGCGATGCGAGAACTGACTAATAAAGCTACTAAGCACTCAATATTGTTCCTTCTAACTTATGTACCCATGAACCAACCCCTGTCTATCCCCCCTTCACCACTACCTTCCCCAGCCTCTGATATCCATCATTCTACTCTCCATCTCCATGAGATCAAATTTTTTAGTTATGAAAGAGAATATGAAATACTTTTCTTTCTGTGTCTGGTTTATTTCACTTAACATAATGTCCTGCGGTTCCATCCATGTTGTTGCAAATAACAGGATTTTATTCTTCTTATGGATTAGTAATATTTCATTGTGTATATGTACCACATTTTCTGTATCCATTCATCCATTGATGGATACTTAGTTTGATTATATATCTTGGTTATTGTGAATAGTGCCACAATAAACATGGGAGTGCAGATACCTCTTAGATATACTGATTTTCTTTCTTTTGACTGTATACCCAGTAGTGGATTGGTGGATCATATGGCAATTCCATTTTTAGCTTTTTGAGTAACCGCCATACTGTTTTCCATAGTGACTGTAGTAATTCCCGTTCCCATGAACAGTGTAGGAGAGTTCTGATTTCTCCTAAGGTTGAACTTTCTGTCTCCCTTTCCTGATTTATTTTTCTCTATGGCATTTGACACCGTACACATACAACATATATTTTCCCATTTTTCCCCATGAGAAGGTAAGCTCTTTGAGGGCAGAGAACTTTGCCTGTTTTGTTTACTCCTGTATCCACAGGGCCTAGAATAGTGTTTGATGTTCAGAAGCTCAATACATATTTGTAGAGTGAATAAATAAATAAATAAATGTATGTAGGTAAAGTGCTTGGAATAGAGCCTGGCTGAAAATAACTACTTAATATACATCAATTATTATTACGACTATTGAAAATGAAGAAAAGCATGCTGAACTGACACTGATTCTAACTCCGGATTACTTTCCATCAAAGTAGCCTCAAGCAGGGAACTAATCTTTCATTGATGAGTTTTATGAAAATTATTTTACTTACATGGGAAGATATTATTACCACTTCCCATTTACACAAAGGCACAAAGAAAGAAATTGGTTTTCTAGTATTCCTCATGATACATGGAAGGAAGCAAACTCTTGGAGTTTGATTTCTATGGCAATGGCTTCTAGGACAAAGATATTGGGAGGCTTTGAAAAGTGGTGTAGGTGAGACCAATGACAGAGATCTGGGTAACTACAACTATATGGTCTATCCTGCAGTTCACCACCAATGGGTCTTCCCCAGACAAGTCCCCACACACATGACACTCACAGCATTTCCGTTTTCAATCCAGGTGATGGTGGGGACAGGAATGCCTGTTGCTGTACAGTGCAGGGTCACAAAGGAGCCAAAGGTGACATTGTGGGATTCAGGAGCCCGCAGGATCCTGGCAAAAACTGTTAGGAAGACAGAAGTGGTGAGTGACGCTCCTGCAGGAAATGGTCAAGCTAGAGTGGTCTTTTAAAAATGCAAATTAGACCATGTTCCCCTGTGTGCAGTTCTTCAGCGTTTGCTCTGTTTTAAGGATAATACCACATGCCATGGCCGAGCCTCCAAGCCCTTTATGTGATAACCCTACATTTCTCACCACTCAAGGACACACTGAGCTTGTTCTTAACATGGAAACTTGCCCTTGTTCTTCCTCTGCCTAGACCACTCATCCCCCAGATCCTCAAGTAGTAGGTTCCCTGAAGCATTCAAGTCTCTGTTTAAGTGACATTTTCTCAGAAAGGTCCTTCTTACTCACACAACATCAAGTGTAATCCTCCCCCCCATTCACTTTTCACCAGCCCACATTATTGTCTTTACAGACCTTAAAACTATCTGAAATTACCTTATTTATTTTTTACTTGTCTATTATTCCCCTTTCCCATTAGATTGTTTGAAGCCAAAAGCCTTGCCTTTTGTTGACTGCTGTATTGTTTCAGGCAGAATTCCTGACCAGAGCAAGCACAGGATAGTATTTTATTGAATTAATCAAATAATTACACTTTTCACCCTCAACTGTATCATAGTGGGAGGGCGGACAAATTGTGTCAAACTTTTCAGATGATATATTGGGCAAAAAAAAAAAAAGGATATTTTAGATAAAGTGTAGGCAGCAGAATGAGTAATTTCTATTCCTTTCTGACCCTGAATCCCCACTGATTAAGTAAGAGGAAGTTATTTTGATGTAGGAAGAAATTTCACCTTTAACTGAAGAGTGGGATTGAGGCTCACAATGCATTACAAATTAGAGGGTACTTAGATTCACAGAATCATTAAACTTGGAAGAGACTCCAGAGATCAGCTAGATTCCTGTTCTTATCTTATAGCAGTGGAAACCAAATCTTTGTTAATTTAAGTAAGTTGGTTTCCCAAGGTAACAAGAATGATGAGTGAGAAACCTGGACTCAAGTCTTCTGACTTCAAATTCAGTGTTTGTTTAAACTATTACGGAATCTTTTGGATGGCCTATTAAAAGTATATTTTATGCTCCTACTTTTTGATTTCTAGGACTTAAGCACAGAATATAATATTAGAGTATGAAGCCCCAATTAACACAATGCTTTGAAACTTAATTCTAGTTAAATTGAAATTTGTGAATATTGGATTCTAAACTAAAGTATGGGAGACCACATGTGCTACATAAGGAGATATGCAGGACAATGACAGAACAGGTCCAGAGTAGTGTTTCGAGTTGGTCTGCTTGTTGAGTACCTCTTAAAAAGCATTGCATAATTTAAAGATATTAAGGAACATTTGATTTGTTTGACCATTGGAGGCTTTTTGCAGATTTAAATTAATTTGACTTCCTATCTTTTGATATTGATATTTTAGATATAGAAATGTGGGGCCCAAAACCAGGAGAAAAGAAATGCAAGGAAGGTGCTGTCTTCAAGGCAAAAAGAGATTATTAAAAAATAACAAAGAATGCTATCAAATGTTTAACATGAAGCTGAATCTGTCCTCCAAAAGCAAAATTGAGCCTGATTTTAAGTAAGTCCTGGGGTCCAATTAACAATCTACAAAAATTAAAGGGTTGAGGAACATTTCAAAGAACACTATGGAGATGCAATTCAATCAAACCCAGATATTTAACAGGGAAAATCATTAGCATTAGGGGGTAAAAAAGAAAGAGTGATCCATTATAGATTAAAAGAGACTTAAGAGACATATCACCCAAATGCAATGTGTGCCTCTGCTTGGATTCTTATTCTCCCAACTTAATCTAAATTCACACGTTACAGACTCTTGACAACTAACACTGACAGACATCCTAGTGAGGGTGCATCCAGGTACTCTTCTAATGTTTTCTGGTTACAATAATGGAGACTTAGAGTCCATGTGCATCATCTGGCTAAAATAACTCTTGTAGGGGTTGGGGCTATGCTTGTGTTTCCTAAATTTTTTGAGTGTGAGACTACTGCATGACCATCTATGGATCCCACTGCCCGAGAATCTGAAACAAGCAGGATCTTTGAGAGATTTGGAAAATCTAGCACGTTTCAACCTCACATGTGCTAGAAAACTGTTCTAGTAACATTGACTATACCCTTGAACTTTTTGAATCAAAAAGGCCTTTTGAATGAAAGTCTCCTGGCTGAAGATGAGCAGAATAAAAAATTGGAGAATAATGTAATTTCGATTATGTTTTGCTGCTTTAATTTATAAAGCCAAGAGTTTTAATTTGGGGACTTTAAATTCTTCTTGGAAATATAGTAATCGGAAAGGTTTTATTTTGTCCTAATTTATAGCAGTTTTTTTTCTTTTGGCTGTTGTTACATTATTTGGAATATCATTTGGGCTTATTGTGAAACCTCTGATTATCCACATTGCACAACACAACTAATCATAGTGTGGGATGGTAAATAAAACAGAGTCAGTTCAACGTGACTTTGGAATTAATTTAACTAATGTAATACTCTGCCCTCCATGGGAACTTTCTGGGGGCTCCAGTGTGGCACAGGCAGGTACAGGAGTACTGCTGACATTATAGGTAGCTTCATGAATATGAGACTGCTGATAAACTTCTCCCTGAAGAGGGCAGATATACTATGGCTGACCATGGGTTTCATTAAGTGCAATGGGTTAGGTTAAGAGGACAATAAGGCTGGGGATTAAAGGGAAGCTGCTTTCTCCTGCACTCTCACACGCTCTCTAAACGATAAAATAGAAACTCAACCCCCTTTTTTCAGTATTGAAAGTTAGTTTCCACCCTTCCTCCCAGTCTTCCTCCCTTCTCAAAGGAGATAGCAGATGTCTTCTGGGTTTCTACTCAAATGTTTCCTTATCATAGTACTTTCTCATCCCCATTCCCCTTACCCTTGTTTATATTGTATCATGACACCACTATCTGAATCATTTGGTAATTACTGATTTATTTGTTTGCTTGTTTGTTTTTTGTCAGTCTCTCCTCTCTAGAATGTAAGCATCACAAGGGCAAGGTTTGCTTTGCTTTTTAACGTGAGCTGACTGATACAATCTATATATCTATCTACATATCTATCTCTATTTCTAGAACCCTGCATGGTATATATATATGGTAGGCATTCAATGAATATTTGCTGAGTGAACGAATAAGTAAATGAACGAACATGATGACTTCTCTGGTAAGGTTGGGGGAAGGGACTTGGATATGTTATGTGTATCTCAGTCCTATTCTGAGCTATCAGTCTCCCAGCTCTCTTGCATCTAAGAAGGATATAGGGTTGATGTGTGTAAGTAAGTTCACCAGGTCAGGGCTTCTTCATCCTACAACTAGGAGTGAAGGGGAAAGAGTGGGGTGGGGAGGAAGAGGATGAGGAAACATAAGTTATGTTAGTCTAATTCTCACATGGAATAGAAATCTTTATTTTTCATTCCAGCCTTATCAGCAATAAAGCTGATATGTTTTTACCCAACTCTATCTGAGCAATTGCATAATACTCAAATTTACCATTTTTCAAATATGAGAGGTAAAAAGGTGATGAGGGAAATTTTGACATGTTTTTCAAGCATTGTAAACAATAAAGTCAGTTGCAATTAAAAATAAATGCCAGATTAACCTCCATGAATAATAATACACCGGCAATAACAAACTTGGACACAAGTCAACAGTAAATCCCATTATTTCAGTGGTAGTCACAAGCTGAAAATGCATTCTAGGTCATCAATTTAAAAAGTTATATGACATGTTTCTTATTAAATAAAATGGGCATAGAATATCCCTATTTTGTGTTTTATTCGCATAAAAGAATATAAAAGTGTTTTTGTTACATAAACAATTAAACCACTTAATAGAAGGAACATTAAATTACTTAGTAAGTTGGAAAGCATTTATAACTGTTTTGATATGGATTTTTAAACAAAAAAATCATCAAACCCCTCTTTCTGTACATAGTCTTATCCATCTTTCTCCAATTCACTGTGAGCCCTAAACCACTTGCTTTCCTGTGGGTAAGCAAGTGCATCTGCAACATGGAAAATAGACACCAGGTAATATATTTAACTCTGGGTTTTCTCTCATGGGATCTATTCATGAGTTTGGGGCTTTAATGTCTCTTGAGCAGACTTGCAGGCTAACTGCAAGTGGAGAATCCTATATTCAAAATTGGGCTCAAGAAGCCAGCAATTCTAAAATCTTTTATAACATACCCACATTATATTCTCTCTCTCTCCTTATTTCAAAGCACTTTCAGATACATAATCAGTTTTATTATTGATTGTCATCTTAAGGAGTAAGGTATAGTAAAATGATAAAGGCATAATTCACTCTGAAATTGCACTGGAGTGTAATAAAAAGCCCAAGGGACAGGGCATCCATGTTAAGTCCTGAAATAAATGAGCGGTTTGGCTGGAGATGAACTACCTCTCTTTTCTTGGTAAGGGAGCAGTGCCAGAGGAATACTTAAGTCTCTTATCAATTTCTATTTCTGAGCAGTTATTTCAAAGGACACAAGGAGCTCCCATGGATTTTATTTTCCCTTCCTCTTTTGTTATTTTCTAGCTTCCTTTGAAAAGGGTTTTTAGGTTACATGATTCAAACCAGCAATGACTGATAGGAATAAATTAAGAAAAAAAAATCACATAGGACCAGGTAAAATGCTTTTTTACCTGTATTTAATTGTAAGCAACCTGGTATTTAAAAATAAGAAAACATTATCTGTACTTTATATGAGATACTAAGGTTTTAAATAATACCAGTTTGAGATTAATTTCTACAGTCAACTCTATTACATGAGAACTCATGAATTTCATCCCCCAAATATCAAATTTTAGGTTAGAAGAGCACAAAGTTTGGGGCTTAATCAGAATGCAAGGTACCTTTTTTTTTTCTTTTTTACAGAAAACAGAAACTGTTGACAGAAAACTGTTGGGGAAAAAGTAGAATTTTTCCCATACAAGTTTAATTTCCAGCTATTTTCCTCTAAACATATTCCACTACAAACATATGTCTCTGTGCAATTAAAATAACTTAATTTTTATTGATTTTGAGCAATTGCATAATACTCCTGATCTTGTTGAAATCATCACAATAAAAACCAAATTGGCACCTTGACATCCTAACATTTATCCAAAGACTGTAAAGCCCCCCAACCCCCACCAAAAGTCTTTTAGTCAAAGGGTTATCTTTCTTTTCCAATCTGTGTGGGATTTATACCCTCATGCTGATTTATTTCATTTCATTTTGTTTGTATTTCCAGAGACACCAAATTTAAACATTACTTTTAACTCAATCTTGCTTAAGAAATGCAAATGGTCAGTAAGCATATTATATAATAAAGAAGCCTATCTAATAACACCGTTAAGTGCTGTGACTTAATATTCCCCATACATTGTTTGTTATTTCTTTAAAAATGGCACTTAGAGCTGTTTATAAGGTCAACAAAAATAAACAATTGAAAAGAGCTACACAATTAAAAAGAAGCCATGCAGAAAGAAAAAAAAATACCTTTAGTATCTTGTTCGGGTTCACTTTCTTCTGTTAATAAAAACAAGACAAAACAAACACACACAATAAACACACAAACAAAACAACACATCATGAAGAGGGAAATCTTTGACCACAGAAACATCAGTTGTGCAACAAGATTAATTAGAAGCTGCTTGTTTCTTATTTCAATAAGAAACAAATGCAATCAAGGAAAACTGCAGACCTTTTGAAAGCAAACTATTAAATGACATAAGATTTCAGAATGATTACTTTTAGCCAGGCAGTATTATACAGAAAATAAACTACAGCATACCTAACAATGTAGCTCTTTCATGAATTTTTATTCTAATGTTGACAGTTACCCTTTCTTTCAAGGCTACAGAGTGCCTGCTATTCTCATACATTGCGTTCCCCCCTTGTAGCTTAGAGTCTCCTCTTACCAGGCCCTGCTGTGAAGTCAGTGGTGTTCAATCTGGGATCTCAGCTATCATTTCTATGGCAATAGACTCATGTTGTGGTAAACAGAGGATTAGGGGGTTTCTGCAGAATAGAACCTACCACCAACAGAGATCTGCAACTCTGCACCAACACAGAAGCTGCTTGGAGAGCAGAAAGGAGCAAATCATTACCTTCTGGGAATCTACTAAGGAAGTAAGGTCCACAGGATATTGTAAAATGTTTAGATTGAATAGAAAGAATTGAGAATTTATAAATGTTTAAAAATCCTAGAAGAGAGACAACAAAACCAAATTAATTGTTCCAAAATGTTTAATATAACCATGTCAGACGTAGTCCCCAAGTGGAACTCTAGTTTTCTTTCCTGAAGTTTTATTTGTTCATGTAAATTTGAACCTTTCTTAGAGTTAGTAATACGTCAACTGCAATATTTATTTGCAAGTAAAAAATGGCCATGCTATTGCTAACAACATTCAATGACGATAATACACTTGCATAGTCTTTCACAGATTGTGGATATTTTCATGCACATTTTTTACTTGATCTCGTTTAACTCTCCCCATGTCTCTGTAATTGAACGTAATTGATATTATCCAGCCTGAGTTTGTGGACCTGAACATGCAGTGGAAATGTTCCGCCAGCGACCGCATCGTGGGTGCCAAGGACCATGTGTCTATCAGATGAACTTAGCCAAGGTTGACAAGGTTATAGGCAGGTTTAATGGCCAATTTAAAACCTATAGTGTCTGTGGGACCATTCTCAGAATGGGTGAGTCAGATGACTCCATTCTCTGACTGGTCAAGACCAACAGCATCTCAAAGAACTTCTGATTGGAGAGAATTGTGAGTGTTGAATATTTGTCATAAATAAATAGTGAAACCCTTCACTTCCTCCGCGCCAAAATTAGCCCATTTTCCAGACAAAGGATCTAAGTCTTGGAGATTTGCTGCAGGTGCAGAGCTAGAAATTCAACCCCCTTTTCAGACATTGAGTCTTCCCCATGAGAAGGTCTCATATTTACACTTAACACCCAATCCCCTTACATTTAAATGAATTTGTAATTCCTCATTTAGATTCTACTGTCTGAACTTTCCCTACCTCCATCAACTCAGTGGTACATTCTTGGTTTTTGTTTATAAACATCAAGTTCAAAAACTATTTAAAACTTCTGAATTGAATATATTTATCGTTAAAAGGAGATTTAGAGGTCGTCTGTCAAATGTACCTTCAAATGAAGAAATCTTTTTTTTACAATATTCGTAATGGTGCCTGGTAAAGCACAGGTATTGGATAAATATTAGTTTCTTTCATATTTAAAACTGGTCATCTGGACATTAGGAAACTGCAGATTCCCTGTCTGTATCACATACCTCAATCAGGAGAAATGAAAGAAGGTCCATGACTGGGCCAGATTAGACTTGAAAAATTGCATTTGAATGCCTTCGGGCTGGACACATCTTTCTAGAGCCCCAGAACAATGTGTTTGTTTCTAAGTTTGGAAAAACAAACAAACAAAACAAAACAAAACAAAAACTCTCTCCCTCTCTCTCTTTTTCTTTTTCCTTTATCAGCCAAGTAACTTAGAGTGGTTGGGATGGCCATGGTGTTTTTATAGGGATATTAAGTGTCTTTATTCTGCAACTGTGGTATCTCCAAAACTTTATTCCACTAAAGTTAAAGAGTATCAGTAAACTTTTTCCATTAGTAAATTTTGAGAATTATATTCACTTGTCATTTTCTTCTCTTAGAGTGTTCTTTGTCAGGGTTCAAGGGCAACTGCAGGTCAATTCTGAGTCTCCTTTCAATTTCGCTCCATGATCTATACAGAACTATACTTGAACTCTACTTTGAGCGTAGGCTCAATTTTAGATAATGTTAATTTTCCTTTGAAATTTTTCAGTTTGATGTTATTGTTGTTACTATTGTTCATTTTGCCTTATTTGGGATTGGAAGCAGTGCAAAATTTTGAAAGAATACACCTATTTCATCCACTGTAAGTAAACAGTGGATGAACTCAAGATATGAAAGAATGTCTAAGATTTGTCATTTTCCTGGGAGGAAGCTTAGAAGTTCTACCAGAAATTATAGTTTCAGTTATAGACTATCAAAATTTCTTTCTAATGCAAATATATTATACCTCTTTATAGATACAAATTTATATATGTTTATGCATTAACATACACACATTTACATGCATGCACACACAATTGAGGTTACTTTAAATTAGAGAAAATTATGCAAGAAAAGTCTGTAGGCCTATTTAAGCTCAGGTATAGTTATTCACTGTATTAATTTGTTGGTCATTTTAAGCTCAAACAGTAGTCCTAGTTTTTCCACATATCCTGCTTGCCTAGCCTACTAGGATCACTCTTGACTTCTGAACTTGTTGTTTTACCACTTATCAATTTTAAAATATTCTGCCTCATAGTCTTTATTCCCATTTAATTACTAAATTTTTATTTAACTGCTTTATATGTAATGCATTGTTCTTGTCTTCCAAATTGATTTGTAATCTTCTTTAGGGAGGTTAGGACTAGAATTAAACTGGGATTAGTATCAGACTTTTGTTGCTGCTTTATTTTCCTCTAAAGTCCAGCACAGTCTCTTGTAGAAAGAAGAACACACTTATTGTTAAACAAGTTATTTGCCAGTTGCATTAGTGGGGCATTTTCATCCTATTTTGTTGGAATTGTCCAATAGGGTATTTAGAATAATCAATGACTGCTCTTATTGGACTAATCTGAGATATAACTTATTCACTTCACTTCAACATCCAAGGTAAATAGTAATCCATAATTTTCTTGAAAAGTTTTATTTATGAGAAACTCAGTACCATAGTAGCAATCCATTTTGATCAACTGTGTTATAAAGGAGAGAGAATATCTGTAAATCAAAATCAAACCAAAACCAATCTCTTTATACTTACTATCTATAAGACCCTTTTCCCACTTCTATCCACCTAACAAGAATGAAACTGTACATAATATGTAGTCTTTTATCCCTCATCCCCCTTCCACTCTTTTCCCCTGAGTCCCCAAAGTCTAATGTGTCATTCTTATGCCTTTGCATCCTCATTATCTTAGCTCCCACTTATGCATGAAGGCATACAATGTTTGGTTTTCCATTCCTGAGTTACTTCACTTAGAATAATGATCTCCAATTCCAACCAGGTTGCTGTGAATGCCATTATTTCAATTAATTTCTAATGCGTTATTTCTGCTATATAGGAAAACTGTTAATATATGTGTACATAAGTGTGTTTTATTTGTAAATAGGATTAATTATCATATTAGTTAAAGTAGCTTTGGAGTTGATACTCTTGTGTTTTCTAGATGGATAAAAATATCACTTTTAAACATCAATACTTTTGACCTCTTTCAAACAATAATATAAATTTTTATTTTTATATATTCAGCTGGATAGAATTTATATGATGATATATAATAATTATAGCACAAAGAGTACTACTCAAGTTGGTGTTATGATATTACAATTCAGTCATCTAGGTAGAATATAAGTACATAGCAATAATGAAGATATAATTTTTTGCTACCTAAAAAGACAAAGCCATATTAAAAAACAAGATGAATATCTCAGTGTATAAGAAAGTAGACAAAACACAACAGATAAGTAGTCACTGCTGAGTTCCAATTCTATAAACAGAGAAAGGGGCTTGAAGTTTGATTTCTCTAGAAGTGTACTATATGAGATGGGGGATTGGAGGCTCGCTGCTTGAAACCAAAGCAGTCATAGTATCGTAGTCAGAACATGTGTTATGCTTTTGACGGTTTAGTGACTGGGTCTGGATTGAATGTCAAAACATTACAGAATAGGGTCCTACAATTGCTCCCTGAAATATCTTATATGAATGAAGGAAGTAGAGGGCAACCCCCAAAATTACTGGAAAAGGAATAAATTATTTCAGAGAGATGATGATAAGATTTACAGTGGCAAATCATAATTTCAAAGCACATTAGGAAAACAATTGCTAAGCAAGAACAAATTGACTTTCAACTTAATGAATTCAGTAACTGAGGGATTAATTTACTCTGGAAGAAAACAAAGAAGTTCAAAAGGAGTTTAAGAACCTTAAATAATAGTATATGTATAAAAATAAATTATAAAACAAACAGGCAAAATTGAAATACATATAATAGTAGAAATGCTAGAAATTGATAATAACAAACAGAGACACAAAAGATATGATAAACTCAAGCTTGGACAAGGTCAAGTGAAGAATTAATGAATCAGAAGATGGCACTTAAGCCATCATACAGCCCTGAGGCCAGAGAGAAAGACGGACAGAAATGTGAAAGATTAACTAAAAGATGGGAAGAACAGATTTAGAGCTCTAATATATGCTTACAGGAGTGTGAGCAGTAGAGAAGAGAAGGAAGAGCAGAGAGATTATATTTGAAGACATAATGGTGGAGATTTTCTAGGCTTGAAGCAGTACATGAAACCCCAGATCAGTTAAAGTGGTGGCTTTTAAAACTCGAAATTCATTGAATCACTTATGAAGTTTAAGCAAGCAAACAAACAAACAATTAAATGCCGGACACACAATTTAGGTTACTGAATCAAAATTTTTGCCTGGGTTTTGGGGATGAGTATTTTTCAGAAGTACTTGAAGACTGCCTTTCAAGTGGCAGTGGGATTGCATAGGAGGATTAATACAAACAATTTGACATTGTTGTAGTTTTTAAAATTTTTTCATTTCTGAGATTTTGGTGCACCCATCACCTGAGCAGGGTAAACTGTACGTAATATATAGTCTTTTATCCCTCATCCCCCTTCCACTCTTTTCCCCTGAGTCCCCAAAGTCTAATGTGTCATTCTTATGCCTTTGCATCCTCATTATCTTAGCTCCCACTTGTGGATGAAAACATACAATGTTTGGTTTTCCATTCCTGAGTTACTTCACTTAGAATAATGATCTCCAATTCCAACCAGGTTGCTGTGAATGCCATTATTTCATTCCTTTGTATGGATAAGTAGTATTCCATGGTATGTACGTGTGTGTGTGTGTGTGTGTGTGTGTATGTCTATGTAGTAGTATTCCATGGTGTGTGTGTATATGTATGTATGTGTGTGTATTTATATGTCTCACATTTTCTTTATCCACTGGTTGATTGATGAGCATTTGGGCTGGTTCTATATTTTTGCAATTGCAAATTGTGCTGCTATGAACATGCATGTGCAAGTATCTTTTTTGTATAATCACTTCTTTTCCTCTGGGTACATGCCTAGTAGTGGGATTGCTGGATCAAATGGTAGATCTACTTTTAGTTCTTTAAAGAATCACCACACTGTTTTCCATAGTAATTGTACTAGTTGACATTCCCAACAACAATATAAAAGTGTTCCCTTTTCACCACATCCCATGCCAACATCTATTATTTTTTATTATAGCCATTCTTGCAGGAGTAAGGTGATATCACATTGTGGTTTTGATTTGCATTTCCCTGATAATTAGTGATGCTGAGCATTTTTCCATGCTTGTTGGCCATTTGTATATCTTCTTTTGAGATTGTCTGTTCATGTCCTTAGCCCACTTTTTGATGGGATTTTTTTTTTCTTGCTGTTTCAGTTCTTTGTAGATTCTGAATATTACTCCGTGGTCAGATCCATTATTTGCAAAATTTTCTCCCACTCTGGGGGTTGTCTGTTAACTCTGCTGATTATTTCTTTTGCTGTACAGAAGCTTTTTAGTTTAATTAAGTCCCATGGGTTTTTTTGTTTTTTTTTTTTTCCCCCGTGATGGTGTCTCGCTCTGTTGCCCAGGCTGGAGTGCAGTTGCACTATCTAGGATCACTGCAACCTCCACCTCCCAGGTTCAAGTGATTCCTCTGTCTCAGCCTCCAGAGCAGCTGAGACTACAGGCACGTACCACCACACCCAGCTAATTTTTGTATTTTTAGTAGAGATGGGGTTTCACCATATTGGCCAGGCTGGTCTTCAACTCCTGACCTTAAGTGATCTGCCAGCCTTGGCCTCCCAAAGTGCAGGGATTACAGGCATGAGCCAATGCACCCGGCCAAGTCCCATCTATTTTTCTTTGTTTTTGTTGCATTTGCTTTTAGTTCTTGGTTATGAAGTCTTTGCCTAAGCCAATGTCTAGAAGAGTTTTTCTGATGTTATCTTCTAGAATTTTTATGGTTCCAGGTCTTCAATTTAAGTCCTTGATCTATCTTGAGTTGATTTTTGTAAAAGGTGAGAGGTGAGGATCCAGTTTCATTCTTCTACATGTGGCTTGCCAATTATCCCAGCACCATTTATTGAACAGGGTGTCCTTTCCCCACTTTATACTTTTGTTTGCTTTGTCAAAGATTGGTTAACTGTAAGTATTTGGCTTCATTTCTGGGTTCACAATTCAGTTCCACCGATCTCTGTGCCCATTTTTATATCAGTACCATGCTGTTTTGGTGTCTGTGGCGTTGTAGTATAGTTTGAAGTTGGGTAAGGTAATGCCTCCAGATTTGTTCTTTTTGCTTAGTCTTGCTTTGGCCATGTGGGCTCTTTTTAGGTTCCATATGAATTTTAGGATTGCTTTTTCTAGTTCTGTAAAGAGTAATGGTGGTATTTCAATGGGAATTGCATTGAATTATAGATTGCTTTAGGCAGTATGGTCATTTTCACAATATTGATTCTACCTATCTATGAGCACGGGATGTGTTTCCATTTCTTTGTGCCATCTATGATTTCTTTCAGCAGTATTTTGTAGTTTTCCTTGTAGAGGTCTTTCACCTCCTTGGTTAGATATATTCCTAAGTATTTTATTTTATTTTTGTAGCTATTGTAAAAGCGGTTGAGTTCTTGATTTGATTTTCAGCTTGGTTACTGTTGGTGTATAGGAGAACTACTGATTTGTGTACATTAATTTTGTATCCTGAAACTTTGCTGAATTCATCTACCAGTTCTAAGAGTTTTTTTGGATGAGTCTTTAGGGTTGTCTAGGTATAAGATTATATCATCAGCAAACAGTGACATTCTGACTTCCTCTTTACTGATTTGGATGCCCTTTATTTCTTTCTCTTGTCTGATTGCTCTGGCTAGGACTTCCAGTACTATGTTGAATAGAAGTGGTGAAAGTGGGCATCCTTGTCTTGTTCCAGTTCTCAGGGGTAACACTTTCAACTTTTCCCCATTCAGTATAACGTTGGCTGTGGGTTTGTCATAGATGGCTTTTATTACCTTAACGTATATCTTTTCTATGCTGCTTTTGCTGAGGGTTTTAATCATAATGGAATGCTTACTTTTGTCAAATGCTTTTTCTGTGTCTACTGAGATGATCGTGATTTTTGTTTTTGATTCTGTTTATGTGGTGTATCACATTTATTGAGTTACATATGTTAAACCATCCCTGCATCCCTGGTATGAAACCCACTTGATCATGGTAGATTACATTTTTGGTATGTTGTTGGATTCAGTTCACTAGTACTTTGTTGAGAATTTTTGCATCTGTGTTCATCAGGTGTATTGGTCTGTAGTTTTCTTTTTTGGTTATGCTCTTTCCTGGTTTAGTATTAGGGTGATACTGGCTTCATAGAATAATTTAGGGAGGATTCCCTCTTTGTCTATCTTGTGGAATAGTGTCAATAGGATTGGTACCAATTCTTCTTTGAATGTCTGATACAATTCAGCTATGAATCTGTCTGGTCCTGGACTGCTTTTTCTTGGCAATTTTAAAATTACCATTTCAATCTTGCTGCTTGTTATTGGTCTGCTCAGAGTTTCTACATCTTCCTGGTTTAATCTAGGAGGGTTGTATACTTCCAGGAGTTTATCCATCTCCTCTAGGTTTTCTAGTTTATGTCCATAAAGGTGTTCATATTAGCCTTGAATAATGTTTCATATTTCTGTGATATCAGTTGTAATACCTTCCATTTCATTTCTAATAAAGCTTATTTGAATTTTCTCTCTTCTTTTCTTGGTTAATCTAGCTAATGGTCTATCGATTTTATTTATCTTTTCAAAGAACCAGCTTTTTGTTTCATTTATCTTTTGTATTTTTTTCCATTTCAATTTCATTTAGTTCTGCTCTCATCTTTTATATTTCTTTTCTTCTTCTGCATTTGTGTTTAGATTGTTCTTGTTTCACCAATTGCATGGAGAATTGGAGGTGTGGCCTTGGATTGTCTATATGTGCTTTTTCAGATAATGCTATGAATTTTCCTCTTAGTACCATTTTTGCTGTATCCCAGAGGTTTTGATAGGTTGTCTCACTATTTGTTACTATTATCGTTCAGTTCAAATAATTTTTAAATTTCCATCTTGACTTCATTGTTGACCCAACAATCATTCAGGAGCAGGTTATTTAATTTCCATGTATTTTCATGGTTTTGTGTGTTCCTTTATTTCACTGTGGTCTGAGAGAATATTTGATATAATTTCTATTTTCTTAAATTCACTAAGACTTGTTTTGTGGCCTATCATATGGTCTCTCTTGGAGAATGTTCCATGTGCTGATGATTACAATGTATATTCTGCATTTGTTGGGTAGAATGTTCTGTAAATATCTGTTAGGTCCATTTGTTGTAGGGTATAGTTTAATTCCATTGTTTCTTTGTTGACTTTCTGTCCTGATGATCTGTCTAGTGCTATCAGTGTAGTATTAAAGTCCCTCACTGTTAGTGTGTTGCCATCTATCTCATTTTTAAGGTCTAGTAATAATTGTCTTATAAATTTGGGAGCTCCAGTGTTAAGGTGTATATATATTTAGGATTGTGATATTTTCCTATTGAACTAGTGTTTTTATCATTATATAATCTCCCTCTTTGTCTTTCTTAACTGCTATTGCTCTATAGTTTGTTTTGTCTGATATAAGAATAGCGACTCCTGCTCGCTTTTGGTGTCTGTTTGTATGGAATATGTTTTTCTACCCCTTTACCTTAAGTTTATGTTAGTCCTTATGTGTTAGGTGAGTCTCTTGAAGACAGTAGAAACTTGGTTGGTGAAATTCTTATCCATTCTGCTATTCTGTATCTTTTAAGTGGAGCACTTAGGCCATTTACATTCAACGTTAGTATTGAGATGAGGGGTACTATTCTATTCATTGTGCTATTTGTTGCCTGAATACCTTGTTGTTGTTGTTGTTTTCATTGTTTCACTGTTATATAGGTCCTGTGAGATGTAAGCTTTAAAGAGGTTCTATTTTGGTGTATTTCCAGAATCTGTTTCAAGATTTAGAGTTCATTTGAGATTGTAGTGCTGGCTTTGTGGTGGCTAATTCAGCATTTGTCTGGAAAGACTGTATCTTTCCTTCATTTATGAACCTTAGTTTCACTGGATACAAAATTCTTGGCTGATAATTGCTTTGTTTTAGGAGGCTAAAAATAGGACCCCAATTTCTTCTAGCTTGTAGGGTTTCCGCTGAGAAATCTGCTGTTACTCTGATAGATTTTCCTTTATAAGATACCTGATGCTTTTGCCTCACAGCTCTTAAGATTCTTTTCTTTGTCTTGACTCTAGATAACCTGATAACTATGTGTCTAGGCAATGATTTTTTTGCAATGAATTTCCCAGGTGTTCTTTGAGCTTCTTGTATTTGGATGTCTAGATCTCTAGCAAGGCCAGGGAAGTTTTCCTTGATTATTTCCTCAAATATGTTTTCCAGACTTTTAGATTTATCTTCTTTCTCTTCTTCCTTCCAACTATTCTTAGGTTTTGATTTTTAACATAGTCCTAAACTTCTTGGAGGCTTTGTGCATTTTTAAAAATTATTTTTTCTTTGTCTTTGATGGATTTGGTTAATTCAAGCCTTGTCTTCAAGCTCTGAAGTTCTTTCTTCTGCTTGTGTGATTCTGTTACTGAGACTTTCTGGTGCATTTTGCATTGACACTATTGTAGTTTTAAAACCTGTCCACAAATTCTCCCTTGGAAAAGTAGAGTATAGTTCCTCTGCTCTCCTTGGAAGCAGGCTGGACTTAGACTCACTTCTAACAAATAGGATGTGGCAGAAGTGACTGTGTGTGGCTTTTGAAGCTAGACCATGAAAAACATTACTAACTCCTCCTTGTTCTCTATTAGATCATCTACTCTTAGGGAAGGAAGGCACCATAGTGTGGGGACACTCAAGCAGCCTGAGGAGAGACCCACATGGGGACAAAGGGAGGCTTTGCACTGGCCAGCATCAATTTATACCAACTTATGAGTCAACCACATTTGAATTAGATCCTCCAGCCGATTCAAGCTTTCAGATGACTGCAGAAGTGGCCAACATCTTTACTGCAAACATAATCCAGACATTGGCCTGGGAAAGTCACTCTGTACTTCCTGAGTTATAGAAACTATGAAGTGATAATCGTTTATTGTTTTAAAACATTGAGTTTCTGTGTAATTCGTTACAGAGAAACAGATAACTAATACAGATCCTATGACAAATTATGGTAAAAGTACTGGTAATCAAAGGTAAAAAGACCAGATAGAAGAACTCTGTTACCTACCAAAGAATTATAGTTACAATGACAGAACACTTCTCATCAATTGATGTAAGAAGACATAGGACAATACTGAGGGAAAATATCTGTCAACTTAGATTTCAATGTTCACCTGAATGATCAGGGTAAAACAGTGGCATTTTCAAATACACAAAGACAAAGACAAAGATATCTGCTCACAGATCTAATTGAATGAACTAATAAATAATATATTTCAGAAATAAGAAATTGGAAACAGAAGAAAAAAGGCACATGAAAATCGAATGATGAACACAGCAATTGGTGGTATATATTTATAGAACTCTTTATGGACCATAAAATAATTCAGTGTTTTAAGATAAATAAAATTTTGGATAATGCCAAGGAAAATGACAGAGGATGAGGGAAGGTGCTGTTAGATGAGATTTTAAAGAATGATAAGATGCTTGCTTTAGTTAAAGAGACTGGAGAAGATCCTATATGATCTTAAACTGTTAGAATTATAGCATCATATATGTATATTAAAATGTAAAAGTAATCACTGAAATATAACATTGTGATCCACAATTTCAAAATCAGCAAAGTGGTTGTGGGGTGGGGTAAAGTGGAGAATTAAAAAAATATATAATGATCTACCAGAAAACAGAAAAGGAATTAAAAAAAGAAGCAGAGAAAAGAAACAGCATAATACACGATAGAAATCGTCTAAAGAATAATAGAAATAAATTTTCAGAATAAATACAAAGACCTACACTTATCTACTAAAAATAAAATCTTTTGGATTGAATTACAAAAGTATTTATCTATATTCTGCTTACAAGATGGTGGGGAGGTTGGAAGAAAGGGATAGAAGAATACCAAACAAAGAGCACAGGAAAACACAAAACAAAGGAAGAATGTGGTAATGATATTAATATCAAACAATACAGAATTATGATAAAAGGTATTATAAAAAAGGGTTGAAGAGGAACATCATCCAAAGGTTAAAAATACAATCTGCAGAGGAGGAATTAAAACAATAATTAATGTGTATGCACTTAACAATATAATTTCAAACATATAAAGCCTATAAGAAAAGCTGCTAAGGCAAAACTAAAATTCTCCAAATTAAAGCCTATTGAGAGTTTACTGTGAATGTCCCCTGTGAAGGAGAAGGCCAATTTTAAATTATGAGGGCAGCATTCAAAAAGAAGGTCATTTTTTTCAAATATCAAGAAAGGACAAACATAACAGTTGCCTATGATTCCAAATGCAGTTTGGTATTCTGGTACAATATTAGTTTATTGAAATAGGAAATTAAAATATAATGTTTATAAATGCTACAGAGTATTTCTCAAAATGGAAAATTTTAAATGCTTCTCAGTTTAAGTTATCCTTGCCTCTAAATTTACTTCTCAAATATTAATTTCCTGAGCTTTCTATTACTTTGTGAGAATTTATTTGGTGACAGCATTAATGTTTAAGATGATTTGTGAAAATTTTAGAAAATAAGAAGTGTGTATCAAGAAGAGATGTAAAAATTATTCCAATTATATAAACCACTCTGTTTTTTGCCTTTTAAAAAAAATAGACTCTTTTCTGAAGATCATTTTATTAGGTTAGTGCAAAAAAAGTAATTGCAGTTTTTGCCATTATTTCTTTTGCACCAACCTAATATTTTCTTTTTTCTTTTTTTCCCCAACTTCTATTTTAAGTTCAGGGGTACAAGTGCAGGATGTGCAGGTTTGTTACATAGGTAAACGTGTGCCACGGTGGTTTGCTGCACAGATCAGCCCATCACTTAGGTAATAAGCCTAGCATCCATTAACTACTCTTCCTGAAGCTCTCCTTCCTCCCACTCCCAGCCTCCAACAGGCCCCAGTGTGTATTGTTCCCCCCATGTGTCCATGTGTTCTCATCGTTCAGCTCCCACTTACAAGTGACAACATGTGGTGTTTGGTTTTGTGTTCCTGCGTTAGTTTGCTGAGGATAATGGCTTCCAGCTCCATCTATGTCCCTTCAAAGGGCATGATCTCTTTCCTTTTTATGGCTGCATAGTATTCCATAGCATATATGTACCACATTTTCTTTATCCAGTCTATCATTGATGGACTTTTAGGTTGGGTCCAAGTCTTTGCTATTGTGAATAGTGCTGCAATTTAATGAAATGGCACTATGAAAATAAGATAATATTTGTTCCTAGATTATTTTATTTTCATAGTGCCATTTCATTAAATTGTTTATCATTTTCGTTATAGTCAATATCTTGAGAAAATCTCTGACCATTTGGTAAATAAGAACACCACTGCAGGGCTTTTTCAAAGGACAAACTCAGAGGCTGGGAAGTCAAAATCTTAGTAGTAGGATACTTTCCCTACACTCATGTACAATACCCTAACAGCAATCCAGGTGGTAGACTTGGATCCTCACTTCACTCTCACTAGCTGTTTTTTCTGAGTTGCTGTTCAACTTCTCTGAACTTCAGGTTTTTTATCCAGAAAACGTAGTTATTAACTTCCAACTCATAGAATTGTGGAGAAGATTAAATGACATGATTTATATAAAGAAATTAATTAATATAGCAGCTAACTCATAACTGGGAAGTACTAGAGGTAAATTTTGAAGCCAGGTCTTCTAGTTCTTTTTCTTTCTCCAGAGCTTTTTTGATCTCTAGGATATCTTTCTGAGTCATGAAAGCTGTTCCTTTAATGGACTTCAAAGGGAGAAGGCTTTATTTTATTTTGTAACGTCAATCTGCTTAGCTGGCTGTATCCTAGATATTGATCATGTTAAGTACCCTTTTCCGGTGTTAAAAAGCATATCCTTAACTCCTTTCATAAACTGAATTATTTGAGACAGAGAAATCACTCTGTAGAGAGAGAAATTCTTTCGACCCTGTTATTAAAACATAGATGCTCATCTATACAGATTATTTGAATCTGCTCTTAAATAGACTATTTGTCTCATCTGGCATCATATTTTAAGAATAACTGAGTTGGAGATGTCTGTTAGAAGGCAAGGACTACAAAGAACAAAATGGGTTAAATTGTTTTTATTTTTGACTTAAAAAACACATGGCCCAGGGTGGTTGAAAAGTAATCCTATTGAGGCTCTGTGATACTTTGTTTCTGAACAGATACTTCTTTTCTCAAAGCCTTATCATTAAAAGAAAACCTAGCAATAATAACAAACCTAAATAAATACCTGGTTTCTCTTTCCTGACTCTTGGTAGCTAAAGCAAAGAAACCCGATCCTGGTGTACTGCCACTGTTTACGTTTCTGTCTGCTTTGAAGCAGGGCAATGCCTGAAGAGGTTTACCCACTGTGGCTCCAACTCTGAAGGAGTCAGAAGGCAAGCTCCTTTAGAAAACATACACATCATCCTCAAATACAGTGACTCTCTTCTCCAGGACAAAATAAGCGCTGCCTGCCTCAATGATATAGGATTCCCTCCCATGGCTTGGGTTGGGAACATTTCTGTGGCCTTTGAGATGGTAACGTTTTTCTCACTTGTAAATATGGATGGTGAATAGTGGGTACGAGCAAGAAATGTTTACCATGTAAAGCAGACAAGAGCTACACAAAGTTTACTTGTTTTTGTTTCAGTCTTAGGTGTATATAGAGCAACCGCACTTTTGTTAAACTGGTTCTGAAAATATATTAGAAGTTTAATCATCAGCCAATAAAATATGTGACTTCATTCCTGATTCACTTTTTTCTTCTTAAAGAAAGTTCATTTTCTGTTTTTTGATGGGAGGAGATGCTAAACTGCTTAATTACCAGGACAAAGAAGTATTTCTTAGTTTACCTTTTTAAAACATTTTTATTTTGAAATAAGTTTAGATTTACATAAGAGTTGCAAAGATAGTATAGAAGGTTTCCATGTACTGTTCACCCAACTTCCCCTAATGTTAGCATCCTGTATAACCATGGTATGTTTATCAAAATCTTAGTTTACTTTTAAATAACTTTTTTGATCTAAGCTCTGGAAGATGCCTGCACTCTGACATGCGTTAAATGAGCTGAGGTCTATTAAGAATAAGATTTTTGTTTTAGCCAACCGGAAATTTTAGTTGGAAAAATAAATAGAAGCCATAAACTTAATCTTAAATCATACCACAGTATCCCGGTTGCCTAAAGTGGCTTGGGTTGGGAACATTTCTGTAACCTTTTAGATGGAATTCTGGATGCCAGATAAAGCCATATGCCTCCAAACCATAGGTTCCCACATTGTCAGGATGTTAGGTATCTACCCATTTAAAAATTATGTCTAAGAGACAGCTAGGCATGGTGGCTCACACCTGTAATCCTAGCACTTTGCAAGACTGAGGCAGGTGGATCACTTGAGGCCAGGAGCTTGAGAGCAGCCTGGCCAACATGGTGGAGCCCCATCTCCACTAAAAATACAAGAATTAGCCGGGCATGGTGGCACATGCCTGTAATCCCAGCTACTCAGGAGGCTGAAGCATAAGAATCGCTTGAACCTGGGAGGCGGAGGTTGTAGTGAGCAGAGATTGCACCACTGCACTTCAGCCTGAATGACAGAGAGAGACTCTGTCTCAAAAAAAAAAAAAAAAAAAAAAAAAAAAGGAAAGAAAAAAAGGTCCAAGAGAAGATACCAAGAAGATGATCTCCATGTTAGCCTGTGAGTCAAATCATGGTTTATTCTGTTTTTATAGCACCACTAATTGATACTGTCCCAAACTCTCTAATCCTTCTTTTACTCCCTGGTTATGAGTCAGTGTCAGGCTGTGCTTGCATGGTAAATCTGAATTTTTTCCTCTATTTTCTTTTTCCTCCCTCAATGTGATATGATCCTCACCAAGAGCTCCTCGCTCTTCATCAATCAAAGCCCTGTTGGCCCTCACCTCTCTGAAGCTTTCCCTGACCTTTCCCTATCTCCTCTGTCCTGTGTATATAACCCTACACAAACTTCTATCATTGTAAATATATTGCACTTTACTTGTTTGCATATCCATCTTCCTCACTGAATTTGAACACTTTTCAAGAAATGAACCACATCCCTCTTTTGTCTGTACCCTTAAGAATTACCTCATTGCATAGAACATAGTAGGCATTCCACAAATGGATGAATTTGAAGCTATCCTAACATTGATATCTTACTATTTGCAGATAAGCTTTCTCCTTGAATTGTTTGGATTCATCTGGAATAAAGTCCCTCTAAGTAGAAAACCTGAAGTCAGTGTTTTTCAAAGTGTGGTTCATGGGTCACTGTATTAAGGATCCTTTGGGGTGTTGTTAAAAAGCACTAACATAAACCTATCAAATATGAATAACTGGGGAATGCATCCTGAAGCTGTGTCATTTAGTAAGATCTCCAGATGCTTCTGATGTGCACTGGCATTTGAGAACCACTTGGAGGAGAAGTTCCATGAATCCGTCAACTTAGTTATTTCGTTCTCTTTCCATAGAGGTCTTAAGGAAGGTACATTGATATGGCCATAAATTAAATGAATAACAATATATTAGGATCAGGGAGAAAACCTCTGGATGGTTTGGTGTAACAGATACTATGACTAAGCTTCAAATTGGATTCTAAGATACATGCCAGGCCGAGCAAAAAATAAAGTAAAAGAAAATAAAGTACACAGTACTTACTATGGGAATGGATAAAATGTCAGTTTCTCAGCGGAGACCCTTCTCCCCAACCCAGGCACTGATTTTTTTTTTTCAGAATAAACATGAGTTAAAGGTTTTATTTAACTCATTCACAAGGAAACCAGTGAAGTGTTGCAACCAGGTGAAAGGAGAATCCCAAGGACAGACCCATTTATAGATCAGGAATATTAAAATGACTGTGCAAACAGAGCCAGATTGGGTTTTTTGGTTGTTTTTCCACTGGACAGAATTCATTTGCAAGTCTATGGAGGAGAACGATTTAGCATTGCTGCCAGTTATCTACAATTTATAAAGCTTTAAAACAGCTCCCACAGAATTGGAATCAGACAACACAGGTATGCTCTAGAATGACAACACACAATTTTCCATTTAAGCACAAATTGTTCCTTATAGTCTCCCCACTTTTGATTAAAAAGAATCTCAAAGATTCTTGATGACAAAGTGAGTATGGCCTTATTAGATTTAGCCTGGTTCTTTACACAGGTGCATCAACAATGTTAACCATATGGGCATCAAGAACGTTAACCATATGGGCCTTCTTTAAGTTTGTTCCACTGGAGGTCTCTATAAGAAATCTCATCTTGGTCTTCTGCAAGCTTCTATTAATTTGCTGTGCTGAGGCTAAGGATGTAAGTTCAAGGAAATTTCTCCGTAAGATTTCATCTGCAGTATCTATTCATTTTGGCCTAATTCCTTTCTCCTTCAAATTTTCAAAACATCTCAAGGATCTTGGCCTGCCATGAAAGTGACCTCCCTTACCACCTGCAAGGCTAGACCTTGTATAAATCCAGGTCAGTTTTCCTCAGAGACCTTTGCCAGCATTGGCTCCATTAAGTCAACCTTAGTTCACTAAAAGGGACAGATCATGTGCAGGCTATGGCTTCCCCAGGCTGGCAGGAGGCTCTTCTGCAGCCATTGTTCACAGAGCTTCAGCCAGGCACTAAATTTTTTTTATTATTATACTTTAAGTTCTAGGGTACATGTGCACAACATGCAGGTTTGTTACATATGTATACATGTGCCATGTTGGTGTGCTGCACCCATTAACTCGTCATTTACATTAGGTATATCTCCTAATGCTATCCCTCCCCTATCCCCCAACCCCACAACAGGCCCTGGTGTGTGACATCCCCTTCCTGTGTCCAAGTGTTCTCATTGTTCAATTCCCACCTATGAGTGAGAACATGCGGTGTTTGGTTTTTTGTCCTTGCAATAGTTTGCTGAGAATGATGGTTTCCAGCTTCATCTATGTCCCTACAAAGGACATGAACTCATCATTTTTTATGGCACTAAATTTTTAAAGTGATTTCTCACTTGGGATTTACTTGGGAGCAGTGAGTGCTAGAATGGATCAGTATTTTCAGCAAGATTTTTGGTAACTATCTATTTCTGTAGTGAATAAAATATGATATAAGCTCAGGATACACACGAAGGCCACCTTCACTTTTATGTTGTTGTACTATTTTTTTTTAACAGATTGACTCCAAATAGCCTCTCTCCTGTTAGCCATTAAAGGCACCTCTTTACACAGCTTCTTAGATAAGCTTCCCTTTATCACTTGTCACGGTGAAGCCACACCAAAGTTATAATCTCTAACAAGTAACAAGAATGCAGGTACAAAGCATTGCTGATTGAAAGTAGATTTATGTTCTTTGGAGACAAGATGAGCAGTTGTTAATGTTGACATTCTATTTATGAAATTCAAGAAGCTTGACTAGTGGTATTCTCTGGATAGATGTCATCCAGCTTTATAACAATGTAAACAACAGACAACAATACCAACAACAGCAAATACTTATCAAAGAGCTACTGCATAGACACTGTGAATATGCTATCTGAGTCCATTTTAAGAACTCTGTGTTCTAGATAATATTACCCCCCATTTCACAAATGAGGAAATAGACTTGCAGAGGTCAAGTAAATTATCCTACCTCACATAACTGTAAGCAGCGCAGTCAGGATTAACACCCAGGTCTGTCTGATACTAAAGCATGTGAACTCTGCAGAGTATTATCTACACAACATAAATATTAAAAAGAGGAAAGAATTGGAATAGGTAGTGGAACATGTCCTGGACTAGGAATAAGACGCTCAAGTTCCTTTGCCAACCTGGGCAAAGTCACAATTTCTTTGGTCTCAAGTGTCTTTATCTATAAAATAAAAGATGTTTCCGGTCTCAAATTTATTTTTTTAAAATATTTTTAAATAAATATTTTTTGTAGAGAGGGGGTCTCACTATGTTTCCCAGGCTGGCCTCGAACTCCTGGCCTCAAGCAATCCTCCTGCCTCAGCCTCCCAAAGGGCTGGGATTACAGGCGTGAGCCACTGCCCCTACTCTCAAATTTCTTTATCTACAAACTAAGGAATTGAACTATATGACTTTGGGGTCTCCTTGCAGATTTAAAGTTGGTTATTATTCTTTTGCTAGAACCAAAATTAATACAAATAAACTATTAAAAATAAAAATTTAGTTTTTGCCATTGGACTTTATTGCTTGTACCTCAGAGATAAAGATGACACATGGAAAAGGGAGCTATAATTGTCTGCACAAGTGCGTAAATCACTGCTTCTGTTGCACAGAAGTTATATTGGCCCTAGAGCTAACATTGATAATTTCTATTTGAGTGTTTACTCTGTGTCAGTCACTCTTGTAAGAGCTATAAATATATCATCTACTTCTACATTCTTCAACTTATGATGTAGATAGTATTATTAACCTAATTTTACAAGTAGGGAAACTGAAGCACAAAGAGATAAGTAACCTACTGGAAGTTATACATGTGATAGGTGGTAGAACCAGGATTTGAACTCAAGAAGTTTACCTGAGACTCTAGAGCCCATGCAGTTTTCTTGAGATCCTACCACCCATGTTAAGTCCTCTCCAAAAATAATGCCTTGTATAGTTTGTTGTTCATGGAAATAAATATAGCAATTACAATCTCAGAGTCATGTATTTGATATCTGAAGAAAATAACTGAATGTAAAATTACTTGAACTCCTTATTGCCATAGAATTCTAATAGCTTTCCATGATATCTTTGCATGAATCAAAATAGTCACATTTTGAAATTAAGCCCAGTGGAGGCATGGCCTTCTCTGTCTCATGTTGCACCTGGAACGTTGCGCAGTGTGTCTTTGTTGGATGAACTAATGCATTAAAGAGAAAGAAATTTTCCTTTACTGTGTATGTATGCTTGAACTTATGCATCTCATTTTAATATCTGAAAACTGATATTAAAAACTCACTCCAATGAGAGTATACGTATTTCAGGTCACGATAACTTGTCATTTCAAATAATATAATGCCAACATTATACTAAACAATTTAATTATTTTAAAGTACATTTTCTTTAACACTGCACTTTAAGAGGGCCTAACTATGTGTTGACTTGAAGCATTATGTATTATCTATTCAGTGCTATCATTATTATACAAGTGACTTTTTCTTAGAGAAATGCAGTGACAACTGTTCAACTAAAGGACCACTTTACCATTCTTCTCTGAAAGCCTTATAGAACTTTTTAGATGAAACCATACCATAATATACCATAATATCCCCTAAAGTCAAAATCAATGGGTCAAGCTCCTCTTTTAGAACATGCATCCTATTAAATCATGCAGATTTAATTTTCCCAATGATAGCCTCCAGGGATATCAGAGGTTTGTGATTTTTTTCTTTGTTTGGTTTTCAAATGCACAATGTACTCATGACAGCAAATCAAACCTGTTAGTGGCATCAAACAATTAGGACTGATGCCGGGAACAGGACCACTGCAAATTTTATTAAAACTGCAATCACTAAGAGCACAGCACACGGTGGGGTTTTAAATACCTCTCTCTGTGGCATTTGTGATATTAAGAGCTGCAGCATAAACAAAGGAAAAAGCAAATCAAATGTGGTATAAACATTACATGATTGCTTCCACTTTTGTAGATGCAACAAGTAAATTTGATCTCTAGGAAAGAAGGCAGCCAGAAGTCTAAAATTTTGAAGACAATGCTGATCTTTTATAGTTATGTCTATTGACATCTGCTTCTGTGACATGATAGATAGATAGATAGGAATTATTATTTATTTTCATCTTTTGGAATTCTACTTGTCTTACCTATTTCATATGTCTGCAAAAATATCTTCAGATAAAAAGTTTCTGAATAGATTTTGTTGGCCTTAAGGGTAGATAGTGCAGCCTTTCAGATTGCAAAGAAACTGGGCTGGCAGCATGCAGGGGTCCTGACAAGTGATGGAGACTCATGCACTGAAGCCACTTAAATTCTCCATATGACTTGCCTTCCCTTGCTACTCCCCAAAATGCCTCTCCATGTTTTGACAAGAGGCTGCTTTTCAAAGCCCTGAGGAAATAAGGAGTTGTTTAAACATGAAGGAGCCCTACAATAACCCTGTACCCAGAAGGACTCTCTTCTTTTTGTTCTGCTTCTAGACCCTCCCTGGCTCTTCTTTGCAGTTTTGTATTGGTGCCAAGACACCTCTTCCCACCAGCAATTGCTGACTGACAGCCCTCTCTTGATTCCAGCTTCTGCCCAATATTTTCCTTAATGGCTTAAAGCTTCAAGGGTAAACAAGATAATAATAGAAAATGCAATTAACAAGAGCTTGATACACTCCAGCATCCATCTATTTTAATTTGGGTCTCAAGTACTCTACATTCAGCCAGTTTCTATATACAAAGCAGTATTCATCTGAATGTGATATTCACAGAATGTAGTAAGAGCCACATTCAGCCTCAAATAAATAAGTGCATTTTAAAAAATCTTAGTTAAGGCAGAGAATGTGAGGGGAAAAAAGAAAATAAGATATTTGTAAATTTTAAATGAGTCTTTTGCAATGTTTAAAAAATCTTGTAACAAAGACACCCCCCAGCTATAAAAAACAGTAATTATGTTATCACCTTAAAAGATTTGATTTCTATGGTCTGGTATTTTATTTTTATTTTACTTTATTTTACTTCAGTGTAGAGATGAGGTTTTTGCCATGTCACCCAGGCTTGTCTCGAACTCCTGGATTCAAGAGGTTCACCTACCTTGGCCTTCCAATGTATTGGGATTACAGGCATGAGCCCCTGCATTGGTCAGAGGAGTTAATTCTCTCTCTCTCTCTCTATTTGTTTCTCTCTCTCTCTCTCTATTTTTTTGAGACAGGGTCTCAATCTGTTGCCCAGGCTGGAGTTCAGTGGCTCCATCTCAGCTCACTGCAACCTCCGCCTCCCAGGCTCAAGCAGTTCTCCTGCCTCAGCCTCCTGAGGAGCTAGGATTACAGGTGTGCACCACCATGCCCGGCTAATTTTTGTATTTTTAGTAGAGACGTGGCTTCACCATGTTGCCCAGGCTGGTCTCTAACTCCTGACCTCAAGTGATCCGCCTGCCTTGACCTCCCAAAGTGCCGAGATGACAGGTGTGAGCCACTATGGTTGGCCCTCTGGGCTAGCGTTTTAAAGGGGGCATATGCCACTGGTCAAAACAGGGAAATAAAATCAGAATTTCAAAAGTTGTCCCAAGCAATCACGATAGCAAACCCTCATTGAAAATTCCAGCCCTGCCATTCAAATCAGCATGTTCCACTGCCATATCCCTCTGCCCCTGAGTATCTGTCTTCCTGTCCTTTAGAGGTACTCAGGAGAAAATGGTTTCAGATATATAAGAAAAACAACATAGATCACTCTTTGGCTACACACCATACCTAAAGTAGAATGTGAAGTGGATTAGAGAAGCAGACAAAACTGTCTCTTAAAAGATAATTTCCTCTATATGGCCCTGAAAAGCCACTTGGTCTCTATTTCAACCTAATAAAATGAATAGGCAGCAAATAAAAGGTTTTGAGGGAAAAAGGCTAGCTGGCATCATCTCACTGAAAATAATGCTTTCATTTCTGTGAGGAACAAATGAAATGATCTCAAGCAGAAGGAAAATTTCTAGTTAAAAATAAAGAAAGCTTTATGAACCAATATGGTTGATTTATTTCTGTTTTATCACTGTATATTCATTCTCATATTTGGGGACAGCTGAGGAACGATCTTAGCTGGAGGGCAGAAGCCACAAACTGGGTGTGAATGTCTTTAGCACCTGTAAGAAAAATCTCAATTTCAGAGATATTAAAATGTGCAACAAAGAAACTAAAATTTATTCATTTGTGATTGTAAGGGATTAATGACTGAGATGCAACCCAGATATGCCAAAATATGAAAAAATGAGCATCTTAGAATGTATAAAATATGATATGTAGATTTCTCTGGTGACATCAGACAATAAGATGTTCCCTGGTTACATCCTGCCGTGAATCCTCTCCTAGAGCCCTTTGGCACATGGGGGCCTGAGACAGGGCTTAACCTTTCCAGAAGAGCCTCCACAGTTGTGAGACTGAAAACTTTCTTCTGCATTCCAGATGACTGAGGCTTCCCTGTCAATGTCAAATCAGTATACCTAAATAGTTTTTACCTAGCAGTGCTTCCCTTTCCTATAGGAACTTCCCTTTGTTTTACTTTTCCCTTTATGCTGTAAGTCAGTAACACCCAACAAAGTGTGGAAAATGTTCACTGAGAAATCAGAACCCTAACAAAACTTTTGTGCTGGATCCTCCAAACTATTCCAGACTATAAAATCATAAATTTCAGATTTCCATCCATACGTAGAAAAGAAGAGTCAGATGAGTGGAGACTTCATCAGCAGCTGCTGTTCTCTGACCCCCTTCACTTCCTCCATCTAGGTGACTCTGCCAGCTTCCTCTTGTAGGTCTCAAGCTTAGCATCTTTGTGGATTGATTCCTTCCCTAAAGAAATGGCATGTTCTATGTCCTATTCATCAGAACCTCCACCTTCAAAATTCTTCAGCCAATATCCAAGAGTTGTGAAAACCTAAGCAACATAGGAATCAATTGCCTTTGACAAAACTTTTCCCATCCCTGAGTTTGTCCTGGAGATCAATGCAGCAACAGAACTGCAAAAATATCAGACTAATGAACAGAAAGTTTCATGTTACTTTATCAAAAATAGTATAATATTTGGAAGAAGTGTTTTTTTTCAAAGCATAAATACATGTATTAATTCTTCCTAATTATAAAGTTCTCTTTACAAAGATGCAAAAAGTATAGGCCTACATAAAGTATAAAATAGAAGTTACCCCACATATAATTTTCTTTCTTTCTTTTTTTTTGAGATGGAATCTTGCACTGTTGCCCGGGCTGGAGTGCAGTGGCACAATCTCCGCTCACTGCAACCTCTGCCCCCTGGGTTCAAGCGATTTTCCTGCCTCAGCCTCCCAAGTAGCTAGAATTTCAGGTGCCTGACACCATGCCCAGATAATTTTTTGTATTTTTAGTAGAGATGGGGTTTCACCATGTTGGCCAGGCTGGTCTCAAACTCCTAACCTCGTGATTCGCCCACCTCGGCCTCCCAAAGTGCTGGGATTATAGGCGTGAGCCACCATGCCAGGACCCCCCATATGATTCTCTATGCAGAGATGATGACTTAAGAGTTTGATATACATGTACTCTAATATATAATAATAAGATATACTGTACTTTACTTACTTTTTCACTTATGAACATATTATATTGATAATGAATTAATATTCTAAAGCACTTAGAACAGTACCTTGCACATGGTAAGCATTATACAAGTACTTATTAAATACATGAAATAAATAATAAAACAGCAAATAATTATAGAGTATATACTATGTGTCTATAATAACTAATAATCAAGCATCCTAAGAGGTAGGTTCTGCTTTTATCTCTATTTTAGAGAAGAGGAAGCTGAGGCTCAGAGATGGAAAGCAGACCCAAGTCACATATGCGGTAGATAATTTTAGAAGTTAATGTATATAAATCCATCTCATTCTTTTTAATGGCTGCATGGAATTTCATCACATATTTAGGTGGTGTCCTATTGAAGCAAATTTAAGTTCTTTACAACTTTTTACTAAGTAACTTTCTAACAAATAATCTTGAACATACACTTGTGCAAATATTCTTTTAGATAAATTGTCAGAAGTTAAATTGCTGAGACAAATCTATACACATTTTAAAGCTTGATTTTTATTTTTCATAAACCTCCATGGGGCTATACCAAATTGTAAGGATAGATGAAAGTGATAGTTTCCCCACACTCTATTGTTATCCTAATTGTTGTCCCTTATAAATAATCTGTCTTCAATATTTTAAGATAATCTCTTTGTCTTTGATGTTTCCTTGTGATTTGACTGGGTGTGAAATGCTTATTTCTCTGCTCTTCATTTTTACCGATTGGGACTTGGTGTGCTTCACGTACTTGAAGATTTAAGTCTTTCATCAATGCTGGAAGGTTCTTAGTCATCATGTTTTTGAGTATTGCCTCTCATATTTTCTGTAATATATCTTTTATCATTTCTTAAATTCAATTTCATCTTTTCTATGCTTTCAAAATCTTTCTGCACTGAATTCTAAATTCTGAAGAGCTGATTTCTAATGGCTGAATTATCTCTTTATCTCTAATATACTATTACTCATCCATTGAATTTTACTTTTAATTATGTGTTAAAATTGTGTTTAATTATTTATCAAAACCACCTGTCTTCCTAATTTATTTATTTATTTAATTTTTTTTTTAGACAAAGTCTCACTCTGTTGCCCAGGCTGGAGTGTAGTGGTGCAATCTTGGCTCACTGCAACCTCTGCCTCCTGGGTTTAAGAGATCCTTTTGTCTCAGCCTTCTGAGTAGCTGGGACTACAGGCGTGCACCACCACGCCCGGCTAATTTTTGTATTTTTAATAGAGACAGGGTTTCACAATGTTGGCCAGGCTGGTCTTGAACTCCTGACCTCAAGTAATCTGCCTGCCTTGGCCTCCCAAAGTGCTGGGATTACAGGCATGAGTCACTGTGCCTGGCCCTAATGTATTTTTGTTGTCCTTATTCCTCCTTTTGCATTTTTAATTACTTTAAGCATACTTATAATTTCTATGATGTTATTTGGTTAACTGAATTTTCTTTGTATATTATGTTGGACAACACTCACTCAAGGTAGGTTGTTTTCTGTAGGTGTGACAATTTTGCATTGTGAACTCATCCTCAGTGTAGGTATATCCATGAAAAGCCTATGTAACCTGGGTAAAGTGCTTCTTCTTTTAGCTTTTTTTTCTTGTTAAATTTTTGGCCTGGAACCAATGTTTTGTGTGTATGTGGGTTTTTTGGCCTGGAACCAATGTTTTATGTGTATGTAGGTTTTTTTTTTTATTTTTTTATTTTGAGACAGGATCTCACTCTGTTGCCCAGGCTGAAGTGCAGTGGCACAATCTTGGCTTACTGCAGCCTCCACCTCCCAGGTTCAAGCCATCCTCCCACTTCAGGCTCCCAAATAGCTGAGACTACAGGCATGTACCACCACACCTGGCTAATTTTTATATTTTTTGTAGAGATGGAGTTTTGCCATGTCGCCCAGGTTGGTCTCCAGTGCTCAAGCCATCAGCCTCCCAAAGTGCTGGGATTACAGGGGTGAGCCACTGTGCCCAGCCTGAAACCAGTTTGTGTGTTCATTTTTCCAGCTGAGAATTCCCAGACTGTGCTGATGGTATTAAGTCAATATCAAGCCTATGGAAGCTATAGTCCTGAGTGTTGAATATTCACTCCTAAGATGACCTGGTTTTTTCTCCCTCACGACTAAAGACAGACAAGCCATTGTGTTGTGTTTTTGTGCCCAAAGATGGAATTTTTGGCCCATCTTTCTACTTTTGTGGTTCTCAGCTTTATACAAGGGTCTGAATGCTAACCTCCACTTCACATGGGCCAAGACCCTGTCTCCTGCCCCTTTAAGGGTCTTCAAACCAATCTCCTAGCTTATGGAGATGAGCACCTGTCCCACTACCTTTAGAACAATAAGAAACCAGCTCATTGAGCTTATGGTTTTTGCAGTTCCTGTCCATTTCAAGCTTCCAGAGATTTATATTTTATTCTTATCAGTTATACAACTAGCCCAGCATTTCCGGGCTAGTTGGAAGATTTTCATATTATCTTGTCTGTTATATTGCTGGAGCTATAGTGTTTAATCCTAGGCTCATATCTGAGGATATTTCATATTTGGATATTAAATCATATGTATGGCTGGGCATGGTAGCTCATGACTATAATCCCAACATTTTGGGAGGTCAAGGCTGGAGAATTGCTTGAGGAGTTTGAGACCAGCCTGGGCAACATAGCAAGACCCTGTCTCTATGAAATAAAATAAAATAAAATAAAATGAAATAAAATAAAATAGCTGAGCACAGTAGTGCACACCTGTAGCCCCAGCTAATCAAGAAGCTGAGGTGGGAGAATCACTTAAGCCTAGGAGTTTGAGGCTACAGTAAGCTATGATTGTGCCATTGCACTCTAGCCTGAGCAACAGAGCGAGACTTTGTCACAAAACAAAACAAACAAACAAGAAAGACGGAAAGAAAGAAAAGAAAAGAAAGAGAAATTATAGGTGTATTTGGTACCTAAAGATTCCATGATTCATGCTTCAATCTCTCTTTTGCAATAGTCTCAAATCCTTTGCCCTATTTTCCTTCCTGACAAAACTCCAACACTTATGTCTTGCCTTTGAATTTAGCTTTCTGCTATTTTCTGAACTTACACCTGTACAGCAGAGCAACACTGGAGGGAAAAACCCTGCAACCATGTGGATTGATGCTACTCCATATTCACAGTCCTGCTCTCTACTAAAACTTTAATGCTGCCCTACAATCCTGGTTTACTTTGTGAGTCATCTCTCCCATTCCACAGCTATTTTAGAACTCACTTCATCCCCACCCCCTTCCCTGACCCTTTAACAAAAGTGTTTTCAAAAGATAACCCTAATTTCTCCTTCCTAGAGGAAATAGAGACCATAAGAACAGAATTTTCTCAAATTCCATCCATCATACTTATGAACTGATTCATACTGAAAACTTCCCTCTTCTCCTTTCTTCCTATTACAAGGACATTCTGTCTTCCTGTCTAAGGAGAGTAACCATATAATTTATCGTGGAAGCTTGGATACTTCTGAAAGTAAAAGAGAGACTCTATTAATAATGATTCCAGGACAACAGGTGTAAACCAGAACTGTCCTGGGAAAACCAGAACATGTGGTCACCCTCTGTATACAGTTTATCATTCTACTTGGCCCCCAAATACAAACCTTGTGCATTATCCAGCACCACATTTCATTGAGTATTTTGTTCTCTTATGTATGTTCAAATTATTCTTCTCTCTGAGCTCAGTCTCATTAATATTTTAACATTTAAATTTTTTTACATTTCAATATTTTTCGAAGAGAAATCTTGCAATGCAACGTGATCTACACACCAAACATAGCTCCAGCTACTGCTCCCTTTTTTGACTCCTCCCCTATCTCTGAAAAATTTATCAAAAAATTTGTCAATACCTCCTGTCTATTTTTTTTCAGCTCCCATCCTCTCCTTCATTTGCAGAATTCTGGTTTTCCCCTCATTTTCATCTAGATACTTCTCTTGACAATGTCACACAGGACTATCTCATTCTTTAATAGAACAGACAGTATTCAGCCTGACTCAAATTCTTAGACACAGCTATCTGTGCAGCCTTGTGTAAGTTAGCTATCCTCTCTATTCCTCTGTTTCCTAAAATGGCAGAATATAGGGCCCTTGTTACAGACTTTTAGTGAGAATTAAACAAGATAATCCACATAAAACATTTAGCCTCAATGGAACCTTTTAAAATGTTAGCCTTACCATTGGACATCCTTTCAGAAAGACATCCATGCTGCACCATGCTTGAGTTAGATGGTTCCATCAATAATTCTGTATGTCACCGTTTGAACATTTTAAGGCAAGACCAAAGTATAGGATACCTTTACATTTCCATTGCAGAGGTCCAGCAGTCTGAGAATGGCAATCTAGAAAGGGAGCTTTACTTCTGTGTGGTAGGGTGTTTCTTTCACATTTGTTACAACAAAGATTTAGTTAACACATTGTACTCAATCCATGGCCTGGCATGTTTATCTTTATTAGAGGCTATCAATGACAAAACTCTATCTTTTCCTGTATGCCCATCTGTGTTAAGTGTAGCCAGCACCAAATGGCACCATAGAGTTCTGATTCGATATAGTCATTGCATAACTAATTTGCAGAGTTACGACTTGATACATACATATGCTCATCTGCCCCAACTGACGATGGCCCTGCCTCATCATCTTCAGTCCTCATCATTGCCAAACTAGCAGGCATCTGCATGTACTTTTGAGGTTTTTCCAGTCATTTCTCAGTTGCTTTTTTTTTTAAAAAAACTTGTTCTGAGTTGTAGGTTGAGTTAGCCTTACCTCTAAATAGGTCACGTCTACATTATATCTTATGAAAATACCTCAACTATTTATTCAAGTGGAAGTCAACCTTTCAGAGCTTCCAGAGCCAAAGCAAATTTGTTACAATTTTATGTTTTAATCATAATAAGTATAGTAGATTCCATTTATTAAATGCTTATTATGTACCAGCAATTGTGCTAAGCATGTCACATATTTTGGCTATTTTAATAGGGACTAAGATGAGGGTAGAAATAGACATGTGTGCTAAATGTGTGCGAAAATCATCTTACCTACAGTTAGAGTAACTTTAAATGATATTATGAGCTCTCAGTTCTAGTAAATTTAATACAATCTCTAGCATATATTAACTTTTAAAGCACTAAGCATGACCATTTAAAGGTTACGAGAAAAGAGGCAGTATTCAGTGTTACTGACAGGCATGATACAAAATTAAATGGTAACACAAAACCAAACTGTATAATAACTCCAACTAATGGAGTTCGGTGATAATTTTCTCTAGGTCAAAGGTAAAGCAAGTTGTTTTAATATCTATGAAGCTAGTGACCTAAATGATCAGTATTAAATATTATAATACAGAAAGCTTATTTTTAATATCTTAAAGAGAAAAACTCTTTGTGATATTTTATACAAATGGATAGCATTAATTCTGCATCATTCCTTAGACAGAACAAGAAAACACTGGATCTAGGCAGACAGATATTCAGTGAGTCTGAATGTGTGTCTGGGTGGGTTTGTAGGTTTATTTAGTTTTTACTGAATAAATCATATCAACTGGTTGTTGAATACGGAGCTTCAAATAGCACTGATTATTTAGAAGATATTAAATTACAGCAACTTGCTGAAAATGTATTTTTATATTCTGACAGCCACTATTCCCACCAACCTCATTATTTTCCATGAGGAATTAATGAAAATTTTATGAGCAATTGGTACAATGACATAATAAAGATGTTACCTCAATTGGAGGCAAATGTGGGAAACGAGATCATTAAAGCTGTGCCAGGAATGTCCACCAAGGAAATAAAAATAATCTTAAAGGAGTTAATAGAAAACTATATGAGTGAGAAGGAAATATGCAGAAAAGGATAGATTTTGGCCTAAGGAAAGTAGGATAGAATCAAAGTAAAATATGGAGAACTCTTCAAGTTTTTTCCTGATTGAACTGTAATTTGTGCCAGTATGTGATACTCTAACACTTATCAATCAGATAAGAGAAAAGCAGAAAAATAGATGATAATTCTTATAGCCAACATTTATTGAGGGTGCACAAAGGACCAGATGCTCTGCTAAACACTATCAACACCTAACTTCATTAAATAGAGCAAACCCCACTTAACAGGTGAGAAAGCTAGGAGCCAAAGATGTTAATTCTCTGGCATACAACAGGAAGAGCTAGGAAGGGTTTGTACTCAGTTTATTCGCCTAATAGAGGTGTGCTGATAGTTCTTTTTAAGCAAAATGTGGTGCAATTTTAGGTCAAGAAGGACCCGACTAACAAGCAAATAGAACACCTAGACCTATTTGGATTCTGATTTCTCAGTGAAGACCTTTCACACCAAGTTATTGAATTAGCTGATTAAAAAATATTTTCAGAAAGAAAAGAAAAACAATTTTGATAACATAACTCATAGAACTGGGATTATTTTTGGCTTTACGATTTGAGTTAATTTTTTTTTTCAAGCTTTGTGATAGAACACTATCTGAAAATAGCTACTTTTTCCTCCTTATCACATCTTTTTAAAGTTGTTCTATATGATTAAAAAGATTAAAATTATTATGCTCAAGTCTTTAAATGAGGGAAGAATTGTCCAAACCAGGAAGACATTCTAAAATGGGTTTCTATTATTTTACTGTTACAGTAAATTTAGTCTGTTTTGGTAAAAATTACCAGTGATTGTGAGTAATCAATGGAATATGACCTTTTATACTATGAAAATTTCTTTCTTTTTTCAGTTTTCCTTTTCTGTTATCATAAGCTTGACCTTATGGCCTAATATCTGGAACAACTGAGGGAAATGGGCTGCCCACATCTCTTCTCTCCCAAGCCCAGGTGCAGCCTTCACAGTAGACAGTGAGGCCCCTGGTCACACAGTCAGGGGAAGAAATGTAGCTCCTTACCCTCAACTTCCAGCTTCACCACTTTGGAATATGCTGTCCCGAGGCTGTTTTTTGCCACACATCGATACTGCCCTGCATCTTCCTTTTGTACGTTATGAATCCTCAAGCTCCCAGATTCAAGAACTGCAATTCGGGAATTTTCCTGCCAGAGATAGGGACATGAATTCAAAAATGTTTATGGGTCTATCAAGGATACATTTGCCAAATATCATCAACTTATTGTCATCACTATTATCATCATCAAAGATATCGCTTTGACCTTTATTGGCCACTTATTATGTAAAACATACAATATTAAATGAAATAGTGCAAGAGTACCTAAATTAATCTTCACCAGGGTCCTATGAGGTATAGTTTATTTTTATTTTCTTTCATCCCATGAGTGTGTATATATATATATTATATATATAATATGTATATGTATAATATATATATGTATATGGGCTTATTTTGCTTCCCCAAAGTCACAGCTAAATCTGATTAAAAGCATTGCTTTTAGAAGGGGGAAATGTTGCAGAGTGGGGTGGTGAGACATACAAAACTACATACTGGGTATAATGTACAGCACTCAGGTAATAGGCACACTAAAATCTCAGACTTGGCCACTATACAGTTCATCCTTGCAACCAAAAACCACTAGTACCCCAAAAGCTATTGAAATATAAATAAATAAACACATTGCTTTTAACTATCAGGTTTACCTTGCACCCTAGATGGTATCTTTAGAAGAGTACATGTCCTTTGAAATACTAGAAAATTTCACACATAATATTAAAATTACTCTTTGGAGTTTAAATATTACATCTGTCTTTTCTGTTTTGAACCCTAAATTCAGTAACATAAGTACAACCACCCTTGTTTGTCACTGTAGGAAATGCACCAAGATTTATAACAAGAGGAAAGCCAGATAATTAATCATTAAAAATTAGCAATATTTATTTTATTTTAAATAAAGCAAAGCTGAGCAATTTTATACCTTAGTTCAGTTAATTGACATAAAGTGACACCTTTGTATTCCTCTTAAAATATACTATGCATTGTTAAATGAAAAACATAGTCTGTAATCTTTTAGGTGATACAAAGATGGAAAGACAATAATGATGCCTCATAATAATTTATCAGTAAATGTGGGGATAAGATACAGAGGCAGTACAAAATAAGCATATAGATAATAACTTTTTTTTTTTTTTTTTTTGAGATGGAGTCTCATTCTGTTGCCCAGGCTGGAGTGCAGTGGTGAGATCTTGGCTCACTTGCAACCTCTGCCTCTCGGGTTCAAGTTATTCTCCTGCCTCAGCCTCCTGAGTAGCTGGGATTATAGGCACACACCATCACACCCAGCTAATTTTTGTATTTTTAGTAGAGACAGGATTTCGCCATGTTGGCCAGGCTGGTCTTGAACTTCTGACCTCAGGCCTTGGCATCCTGAAGTGCTGGAATTACAGGCGTGACTACTCTTCGTGACTCAGGAGGGATTTGCCAAGGTATTTGTGTATGAGTCTTGAGTCTTTTCGCCTAACTTCTCTCCAGAGATCTCATTTCTTTTCTTCCGAACCTTGTCTCCCTCCCTCCTTCCAGAAACTGTCAGTTCTAAAGCCTGGGTTTTAGTTTTTCTTTTTCATCCCCTAAGTCTCAGATTCAACATTAAAAAAATAAATGATTTAGCCAGCCAACAAATACAAAGGATTCCAGGTTTGCTTTTTCATTGCCTCCTTTTCTATCTTTAACATTATTGGTTCCCATCTCTTTTTTTCCCTAGCCAGACCTAAATGAAATGCCATGCAGTTTGCATATATGCAAACAGAAATATTTACATTTGCTTAAAATGTACATGGAAACTACTTTATACTAGAAGTTTGTAAGTGTGTAACTGAGTGTGTAAAGAAATGTTATATTTTAAAATACATTTTATATATGTGTTTTAAGATCATAACCACTTACCCTGAGAGGGCTGTCTCCCTTTATCCAAGACACTGATGGTTTGGGATTACCCATTGTAGTACATGGTAGGACTGCTTTTAATCCCTCTATTATTTTCACATTTATGGGAGGACGAGTTATTTTAGGTTCTAAAAAGAAATGAAAATTCATAATAAATAAGGCAATATGGCTTTATTAAACCTAGAGTTTCTAACTTTCAATTTAATTCTAAATATCTGTTTTGAGAATCATTTGAGGCATGTTACATTACAAAATTCACCAAATGCAAAGACAGTTTTCCTCAGTAGATCTCAAACAGAAATCAGTTTAGAAACACTTGGTTGTCTCTGCTTTATTAGAATCTTACTAGCAAAACACAAATTTATGAAAAATATTAACAGCGTGAAGTTACCATAGCATTCTTCATTTTAAAAGATAATTAATAAAAGCTGATTAACATAGGCTGTCACCATAGCAATTCAACATTATTTAATTCATACTGATAGACATAAAACATTTGAAAAGAAAATTTTGATATAACTATATTCTTACCTAGTTATAAATTATGACCTATTTTCCCTTTAGCTTCCATCTTAATTTGACTATTAAATTTGATGATTATTAATTAAATACATTCATTCTCTAGAAAGTAAACCAGATATTATTATATTAACAATCAGAAGAAATTCTGTCATACAATTTGGGGGGACTCAATTCTGTGAAGCAAACATGTAATTTACTGTTCAAACACTTTTAATCTTTCAGAAGAAATAGTTTATGCCAGTTAATTTTTATTCTCAAATATGAAACTTTCAAAGAAAGTTATTAAATCTAATATACAAAAGAATTGATAAGTTCAGGATGCCAGTTATTTTAGTACTATTCGTAAAATAGTTAAAACTACATTTATGTCCTTAGGAATTTTACGTTACAGATACAGAGGCGGACTTCGCAAGAGAGACTACTGAGCAATGGACACGTTTTATTTCTTGCAGGACATGTGCCGTAACCAATTTGTTATTTTGACAAAGGAAGGCATGAAATATGGACTTTGTTTTCTTCTACTTCAATGTGAGGGAGAGGAGTGGGGGCTTTGGTGTTGTTGGTGGTAAGAGATACTTGCAAAGCTTTCATGACCTGTTGGGTTTTTTTGTTGTTGTTTTTTTTTGAGACGGAGTCTCGCTCTGTCGCCCAGGCTGGAGTGCAGTGGCGCGATCTCGGCCCACTGCAAGTTCCGCCTCCCGGGTTCATGCCATTGTCCTGCCTCAGCTTCCCGAGTAGCTGGGACTACAGGCGCCCACCACCACACTCGGCTAATTTTTTTTTTTTTTTTTTTTTTTTTGTATTTTTAGTGGAGACGGGGTTTCACCCTGTTGTCAGGATGATCTTGATCTCCTGACCTCGTGATCTGCCCGCCTCGGCCTCCCAAAGTGCCGGGATTACAGGCGTGAGACCTGTTGGTTTTTAATCTAAGCATTCACTGCCATTTAGAGTTCCTGTGGCCCTGTGTTATAGCAAAAATACAAGAAAGGCTTTAAAATATAGGAAAATAACAACTTTATTACTTTGCCTGCTATCTATAGCATACAACTCTCCTTCTGATAAAGTGTAAATACCTACATGTAAATACAGTACTGGCCAGGTTCCTCAATTGTGAGTTGTATTGTCATACAGTTGCTGGGAAAAACTTAGCTGAGCACTTGATATTCCTATGACAGTCAAATAAAGTGTTATCTATGCCTTCCATAGGTTCCCTGAACAAGATCTCTATGGTAAAGCTGAGGCACAGATAATGTCTTAGGTAAAGACCTTTGCTTAAAGCAAAAAACTCCTGTCTTCTCAGTGACATGATATCTTGGTCATCTGTTAGGTGAGGGGTGAGGAATTCCCTTTTGGGAAATTGAATGTAAAGTCAACTAGGAATGACTAGGGTATTGACCCATAGCCATGGATCCCCACTGTAAGGGAACATGATTCAGGGTGGAGTCATAAGTACTGACCAATCAGAACTGGTCACCTTAAAGCAGGATGCTGGAAGTATCCCGCTGTGCCAGCATTGAGACTTTAGCTGATGGACCATTAGGAATTTAGGGGAGGGAGCTCTTGGGGGAGGGCTTAAGAGAGCTGGAGTAGTGATAGGGGTTGGGGGATCTCAGGAGCCTTATAAAACAGATCTTTCCAAGAAGTATGGAAGCATTCCAAAATTTTAGCAATTGGAATGGCCACACCGGTGTATATCCACATGAATGGATGAGATCTCCAAAGGAGAGGTTGGAAAAAAGAAGGCAAGAAAAGAAAAGGGGATTTAGTATAGAACCCAAATCAAGAACAATTGGGCCAGAGAGAATATGCAAAACATTCAAAAGAAAGGTAGTGTCACGAAGTAAGGAAATACTTGAATGTGTTTCATCCTCAGAATGAAGTCTTCATTATTTAGCAAATGAGAACATTCCAACTTCCTTATTTGATTTCTTACTTCTCTGCATACTGAAGGGAAGCCTGCATATAGGCAGATCCCCACCTACTTACTCACAGTAAGTACCAAATCAGTATTCCATAAAGTCATGCTATTCCCACCAGCTTTTTATCCTAATTAACTGAACACTCCATGTATATTTATGATCAAAAAATAAAAGATCAATTTGAGAAAAATTGTAAACATAAAAGGATGGAACCCAAACAAAATCAATTTTTTTTTTCTGAAGAAAATAAAAGTAATGCAGGGGAAAAAAGAAAATGTCTTTTTAAAAGATGCACTAGTGATATCCTTAGAAGCTTAAGTGAATATTGTATCATACAAGTGAGTTTGTTATGACAACAGAGACATCAAGGAAATTCTTAGAAATTAAAAATATAGTTTTTAAGACCAAAACACTCAGAATGACAGAATAGTCATACTGGAGACCACATTCATAATATGAAGAAAAAGTAAAAGGAATCTTCAAGAGAGTAGAATATTAAGACATGCAGAAAATATGAGGAGAAAAATTTGAAGTCATAGAGAAAGAAAAAAGAAAAAAAATAGAGAAAATGTACCTTTCAAAAAAGCTTTGGTCTTTAGATCAAAAAGGCCCACCTAGGCTGGGTGCAGTGGCTCACTCCTATAATCTCGATACTTTGGAAGGCCAAGGTGGGAGGATCACTTGAGCACAGGAGTTCAAGACTCAGTATATGCAACATACTGAGAACTTATCTCTACCAAAAAAAAGTAAATAAATAAATAAAAGTAGCCTGGTATGGTTGCTCATGCCTGTAGTCCTAGCTACTTGGGAGGCTGAAGCAGGAGGATTGCTTTAGCCCAAGCAGTCAAGGCTGCAGTGAGCCATGGTCACACAACTGCACTACAGCCTGAGTTACAGAGTGAGATCTTCTCTCAAAAAAACCAAAACAAAACAAAAACCAACCAACCAAAGAAACAAAAAACAAGGCCCACCTAAAACTGAGTAGCAATAATTCTTAAAAATACACCTAATATATTCTTGTCAATTTGTGAAATTTATGAACTCTAGAAAAAAAAGAAAAATCCTAAACTTTTTAAAAGAGACATCAGATTTACTTGTAAAGAAATAAGAAAAAGACTTCTCATCTGCAACAGAGGATATCTACTAAAACTAAAGAAAAGGGCTTTTAAAACTCTCATTCTGCATGCAGCAAAATTATTATCCAACAATGCGAGCAAAATGAAGACTTCCAATCATGCACAAATTCAGGAAATATTTTACATCTTCACACTCTGAAAAAAGTACCTAATGATTTCCTCCAGCAAAATAACAAAAGATAAGAAATAATGAGGAAAGACAACAACACAAAAACTAAAAATAAATGTCCCAAGTAGACCTAAATTCCTCTAATTTGTGTGGTGCCCGTATGTATGGTTATAAGCATGTCAGAGAAGAGAAGATGAAGGTTACATCATTGTAAGATTGACAGTTTGCAAGTAGCAGATGCTTACAGGACAGGAGGCCATGAGATTTAAATACGCTGGTAAGGCAGTGTTTGATGATACATCACCAGGTAGAAGAAAGAACTCAGTATGGAAGGAAATAAAAGCCCCATTGGGGAATCAATGGAAAGGAGAACAGAGACGAATCAAGGTAAGAGAACATGATGGTGCTGGTGATGTTGAGGTTGTATAGCAAGAGTAGGAGAATGAGAGAGACTGAGACACTGTTGTTAGCTGAGAAGGAGACAATGGAAGTTTGTGCCCACAAACTCTACTTGGAGGCAAATCATGAGTATGGGAAACTGTTTTGCTCATCTGACAAGGCTGTACCAAAAAATGTCCATGATGAGAGTGACATACTGAAGCTGAAGATTTTAAATGCAGACTACTTCCAGTGGGTGACAAGGCCAAGAGTGAGTCATCGATTGGGTACGCTGATAAAGAGTTAACACAAACAGGCTCATGCCTGTAATCCCAGAACTTTGGGAGGCCAAAGCAGGCAGATTACTCAAGGTTAGGAGTTTGAGACTGGCCTGGCCAACTTGGCGAAACTCTGACTCTACCAAAAATACAAAAATTAGCAGGGTCCGGTGGCACATGCCTTTAATCTCAGCTACTTGGGAGGCTGAGGCAGGAGAATTGCTTGAACTCAGGAGGCAGAGGTTGCAGTGAGCCATGATCACGCCACTGCACTCCAGCCTGAGCGAGACTCCGTCTCAAAAAATATATATATATTTATTTAAATATATATATTTATATATATACTTATTTAAATATATATTTATATATTTATACTTATATATTTATATATATTTCTATATTTATACTTAAATATATATTTATATATTTCTATATTTATACTTATTTATATATATTTCTATATTTATACTTAAATATATATTTATACATATTTCTATATTTATACTTAAATATATATTTATACTTAAATATATATTTATACTTAAATATATATTTATATATATTCATATATTTATATATATTTATATATTTATACTTAAATATATATTTATATATTTATACTTATATATATATTTATATATTTATACTTATATATGTATATATTTATACTTATATATTTATATATTTATACTTATATATTTATACTTAAATATATATTTATATATTTATACTTAAATATATATTTATATATTTATACTTAAATATATATTTATATATTTATACTTAAATATATATTTATATATTTATAATTATATTAATATATATTATATATTTATATATTTATACTTATATCAATATATAATATATATTTATATATTTATACTTATATTAATATATATAATATATATTTATATATTTATAATATATATTATATATAATTATAATATTTATAATATAATATATAATATATAAATATATATTTATATTTAATATATTTATATATTATATTTAAATATGTATTTTTATGTATATTTATATAATTTATATTTAAATATATATTTATATTTATATTTAAATATATAGTTATATATAAATATAGTTACATATTTATATATTTAAATATATAGTTATATATTATATATAACTATATATAATATATAGTTATATATTATATATAACTATATATAATATATAGTTATATATATAATATATAATATATAATATAATATATATAACTATATATAACTATATATAGTTATATATTTATATATAACTATATATAACTATGTATAGTTATATATAGTTATATATTTATATATAGTTGTATATTTATATATAGTTATATATTTATATATAAATATGTAGTTATATATTTATATATAAATATGTAGTTATATATTTATATATAAATATGTAATAACTACATATTTATATATAGTTGTATATTTATATATAGTTATATATTTATATATAAATATGTAGTTATATATTTATATATAAATATGTAGTTATATATTTATATATAAATATGTAGTTATATATTTATATATAAATATGTAGTTATATATTTATATATAAATATATAGTTATATATTATAATATACTATGTATATTATATAGTATATTACTAATCTATACTAATATATAATATATTATATATACTAAAATATATATTATATAATAAATAATATATAAAAAATATATAAATATATAATATATAAATATATATAACTATATATAACTATATATTTATATATAGTTATATATATAAATATGTATTTTTACATATTTTTATATTTTTTACATATATAAATATGTATTTTTACATATTTTTATATTTTTTACATATATTATATATAAATAAGTATTTTTTACATATTTTTATATTTTTTACATATATTATATATAAACATGTATTTTTATATATAGCTATATATTTATATTTAAATATATATTTAATATATATTTAAATATAAATATATAGCTATATATTTAATATATATTTAAATATAAATATATAGCTATATATTTATATATTTATATAGTATATATGTATATATTATATATTATATAAAATATAAATATATATATTATATTTATATTTAATATAAATATATAGTTTATTTATATAGTTTATATAAATAAACTATATAACTATATGTTTAAATATATAAATATATAGCTATAGTTATATATAGTTATATATAGTTGTATAGTTATATATTTATATTTAAATATATAGTTATACGTATTTATATTTAAATATGTTTTTATATATTTAAATATATATTTGTATATATTTACATATATGTATTTATATTTAAATATATATTTACATATATTTATATATAAATATATATAACAAAAAAACAATAAAACAGTTAACACAAACAACCTAAATGCCCATTAATGATGGACTGGATAATGAAAATGTGGTACATATACACCATGGAATACTACACAGCCATAAAATGGAATGCAATCATGTCCTTTGCAGGGACATGGATGGAGTTGGAAGCCATTATCCTCAGTAAACTAATGCAGGAACAGAAAACCAAACACTGCATGTTCTCACTTATAAGTGGGAGCTAACGATGGGAACACATGAACACATGGGGGGAAACAGCACACACGGGGCCTGTCGGGGGTGTTGGTGTGGGGAGGGAGAACATCAAGAAGAATAGAATGGATGCTAGGCTTAATACCTAGGTGATGGGATGATCTGTGCAGTATACCACCATGGCACATGTTTACCTATGTAAAACACCTGCACATTCTGCAGATGTACCCCTGAACTCAAAATGAAAGTTAAAAAAATAAAATGAAACTACCTTTCCTCACAGTGGCAGACTTACCTTAACGACTACATACGTGTGTACATAGAGATTAAAAGTATGAGCCTTAAAATTGAAAAAAAAGACAAACATCACTGGATTTGTGGAGGTCAAGGAATTGTGAGAATTAAGTGGCTAGTGGTTCTATTTCATGGCTGTTAAAATTTCTTAGGGTAATTGCAGGAGTAGAGATGGATAGAAAGATAGTAAGCCTGGAATCAAAGTTTTTAATAAATATGGGGAAGTGCCTAGAAGAGTAGATGACATGATGAATACAGTTAGAGAAAAGATAGGTCAGAATGGCATAAGCCCTCATCAGAGGAAAGATTTTGTATAGGAATACAAAATAGAATGGTTTAAAAGCAACACTGAGGGCTGGGAGATTACCTACTAGTGTTTGGCAGTCTTGTAGACATGAAGTGGAGAAAATAGAACAGCTTCCACTGAAGCAGAAAATCACTCAGAAGAATATCAAATTTGAAATAAAGCAAAAGGGTAGAAGTGTCTGCAAAGAGGTTAGAAATAAAAAGGGTGTTTGGTTGTGTTTCACAGGTGTAGGGTAAATGTTTCAGAGGAAGGTTTCCTGGTGAAAGAATTCAGGGTGGAAGAAGTCAGGAGATGAGTGAAGGTAAGAAAATGGGAGAGGATAGAGAATTGAGAGGCTTGCCTTAGGGTAGTGGTTGATAGCAGGCATAAGAGGTGTGGGATTAATTGGCCTCAGGGTTGTGCTTGAACTTGAACTTGTCTCACTGCTGAATCACCAGGCCTGAGAAAATCTCTATTTACTGACTGTTTTAAAGTGTACCAAGTCAGGGGGGGCACAGTGGCTCACGCCTGTAATTCCAGCACTTCAGGATGCCAAGGTAGGCGGATCACCAGAGGTCAGGAGTTCGAGACCAGCCTGTCCAACATAGTGAAACCCTGTATCTTCTGAAAATAGAAAAATTAGCTGGGCTTGGTGGCATGCACCTGTAGTCCCAGCTACTCAGGAGCCTGAGGCAGGAGAATCACTTGAACCCAGGAGGTGGAGGTTGCAGTGAACCGAGATCATGCCACTGCACTCCAGCCTGAGCAACAGAGTGAGACTCTGTCTCAAAAAAAAATGTAAAAAATAAATACAAAACTAAGTGTACCAAGTCAACTTTCAAATCAATAGACAAATCTCTTTCCCACTCACTCATCTTCACTTGCAGGGCTCCACAACTCTCCACAGCTCCTCCCACACCATTGTTGGCCGTGCAGCAGTAAACGCCATCATCACTGTCTTCCACACTCAGGATGGTGAGGAGCTGCCCATTCTCCCGGATGCTGTACCGGGTGTCAAAGAGCCTGCAGGTCACAGAAAAAAATGACAGATTAGTGCTTCCTCTGTGATTTTTTTTGCCATGATTAATGTATGAAACCGATGACTTGTTAATGAGGAAGTAGAATAAAGGTGAGAGGAAACTTGAGTGAGTTCTGAATAATAGAATAACCTTACTTGATAATATAAAGCTAACATTATATTCTCATCTTTCTTAGGCTTCAATAGTCAAAGTACCATAGTCCTTCAAAAATGCTTTCAAAGGGTGATGCCTACTGATAAGACAAAATGTAAAGTTTACTTTATTCAGGAAAGCATATAAAACCAAGATATAGGTGTCTTCTCCCAATAAGTTCTGGGAAGTAGCAGCTATTAATAGATAATGAACATGCATATGTATAAATACGATGAACAGAAAGGGTTAATTACTTACAGAAGTAACTAATGATTAGTTGAATATTTATTCTTTCATTAAACAATTACTTACTGAATGCTAACAAGTGCCAGGCACACTTCTAGTTACTTGGGATACATACGGGAGGAAAACAATTTCAAACTATAAAAATATATGCTTTACATATATTATCTATTTAATTATATGCGAACCATTTGTTGAGAAGGGAATTAGGGCAATAGAAAGAAATAGGAAGAGAAGCAGCAACATAAAAGAGAGTTTCTTTTAACCAAATAAGAGTTTTTTTATGCCAAATGCGTGTGGTAAGCAGAATAACACTCCCACAGAGGTTCTTGTTTTAATCACCAAAATCTGTCAATATGTTACCTTATTTTGCAGATGTTAAGAATCTTAAAATGGAGTGTTCTGGACTATTCGAATGGGCCCTGTGTGATAATAAGTATCCTTAAAAGATGGAAGAGAGAGGCAGATTGATAAAGGGAGGTATGACAATGGAGGCAGAGGTCAGAGTAGTGCCGTTGCTAGCCTTATAAGTGGAGTAGGGGGCCAAGGAATGCAGGTGGCCTCTAGAAGCTAGGAAAGGCAAGAAATCAGATTCTTCCCTAGAGCCTCCAGAAGGAACTCAGCCCTGCCAACACTTTGATTTTAGCCCAGAGAGATTTATTTCATACTTGTGACCTCCCGAACTGTAACATACTACGTTTATGTTGTTTTAGGCCACTAAGTTTGTGGTAATTTGTTACGGCAAGGACAAGAAATAAATACAGGTTTTGGTACCTGGAAGTGTGGTGCTGCTGCAACAAATCCCTAAACATGTGGATGTGGCTTTACAATTGATGAATAGTTAGAACCGAAAAAAATTTGAAAAGCATGCTACAAAAAGCCTGTATTTCCTCAAAGAGACTGTTAATAGAAATACGTGTGTTAATGATTCTGCTCCTGAGGAATTGGAAGGAAGAGAGTTGCATGGTAGAGAAAATCTACATCATCTTAAAGAATACCTAAATTATCATAAACAGACTGTTCGTAGAAATATGTATGTTCAAAGCACTACTGGTGAGGACTTGGATGGAAATGAAGAGCATGCTACTGGGAAAAGAAGAAAGGGGGATCCTTGTTATGCAGGACAGAGAACTTAGCTGAATGGTGTCCTGCAGTTATGTGGAAAACAAAGCTTGTGAATGATGAACTCAGATATTTAGCTGAGGAAATTTCTAAGCAGTGTGTCAAAGCTGCGGCCTCATTTCTTTTTGCTTGTTATAGTAAAATTCAAGAGGAAAAGATAAGTGGGAAAAACTGCTAAGCAAAAAAGGAACCAGGACTTGATGATTTGGGATTCTCGGCCTATCCAGTCTGCACAAAATACTAGCAAACCAAATTCAACAATACATTCGAAAGATCATATATCATGACCAAGTGAAACTTATCCCTGGGATACAAGGATAGTTCAACATATGCAAATCAATCAATGTGATACATCATATCAACAGATGAAGGGTAAGAAACATATGATTGTTTCAATATATGCTGAAAAAGCATTTGATAAAGATTCAGCATCCCTTCATGATAAAAACCCTCAAAAAAATAGATGGAAAATGCCTCAAAATAATAAAAGCCATATACGACAGACCCACAGCTAGTAGTATCATACTGAATGGGGAAAAACTGAAGGCCTTTCCTCCAGTCTGGAATGCAACAAGGATGCCCACTGTCACCACTGTTAATTCAACACAGTCCTGGAAGTCCTACCTAGAGCAATCAGACAAGAGAAAGATATTAAGGGCCATCCAAATTGGAAGGGAAGAATTATCTTTGTTTACAAATGATATGCTCTTATATTTGGAAAAACTTAAATACTCCACAGAAAACTATTAGAACTGATAAATTCAGTGAAGTTGCAGGATACAAAATCAACGTACAAAAATCAGTAACATTTGTATATACCAACAATGAACAATATGAAAAATAAATTTAAAAATAATCCTATTTACAATAGCCACACATAAAATTAAATAGCTAGGAATTAATCAAAGAAGTGAAAGATCTCTATAATGAAAACTGTAAGACATCAATGAAAGAAATTCATGAGGACACCAAAAAAATGGAAAAATATTCCATATTAATGGATTGGAAGAATCGATATTATTAAAATGTTCATACTACCGAAAGCAGTCTATAGATTCCATGCAATTCCTATCAAAATACCAATGACATTCTTCACAGAAATAGAAAAAAAAAATCCTAAAATTTATGTGAAACCACGAATGGCCCAGAATAGCCAAAAGAAAAAAGAAAAAAACTGGAGGAATCACATTGCCTTACTTCAAATCATACTACAGAGCTAGAGTAACCAAAACAGCACGGTACTTTCATCAAAAGAGACACATAGACCAATGGGACAAAATAGAGAACCCAGAAATAAATTCATGAACCTACAGTGAACTCATTTCATTTTTGACAGAGGTACCAAGAACATACACTGGGAAAAAGACAGTCTCTTCAGTAAATGATGTGTGGAAAACTGGATATCCATGTACAGAAGAATGAAACTAGACCCCTATCTCTCTCCATATACAAAAATCAAATCAAAATGGATTAAAGATTTAAATCTAAGACTTCAATCTATGAAACTACTCCAAGAAAACATTGGGGAAACTCTCCAGGACATTGGTCTGGGCAAAAATTTCTTGAGAGATACCCACAAGCATAGGCAACCAAAACAAAAATGGACAAATGGGATCACATCAAGTTAAAAGGCCTTCTGCACAGCAAAGGATGCAATAAACAAAGTGAAGAGACAACAAATAGAATGGGAGAAAATATTTGCAAACTACCCATCTGACAAAGGATTAATAACCAGAATATATATGGAGCTCAAACAACTCTATAGTAAAAAATCTATTAATCCAATCAAAAATAGGCAAAAAAGTTTGAACAATTTCTCGAAAGAAGACATGCAGATGGCAAACAGGCATATGAAAAAGTGCTCAACATCACTGATCATCAGAGAAATGCAAATAAAAACTACAATAAGATATCATCTCACCTCAGTGAAAATGGCTTATAGCCAAAAGACAGGCAATAACAAATGCTCGCAAGGATGTGTAGATACGGGAATCCTTGTACACTGTTGATGTGGGAATGTAAATTAGTACAACCACTATGGAGAATAGTTTGAAGTTTCCTCAAAAAACTAAAAATTGAGCTACCATATGATCCAGCAACCCCACTGCTGCATATATAAGCAAATGAAAGGAAATCAGTATATCAAAGAGATATCTATACTCCTATGTTTGTTGCAGCACTGTTTTCAGTCACTAAGATTTGAAAGCAAACTATGTGTTCATTAACAGATGAATGGATAAAGAAAATGTGGTACATATACACAATGGAGTACTATTCAGCCATAAAAAGAATGAGATCCAGTCATTTGCAAAGACATGGATGGAACTGGAGATCATTATGTTAAGTGAAATTAGCCAGGCACAGAAAGACAAACATTGCATGTTCTCACTTATTTGTGGGATCTAAACATCAAAACAATTGAACTCATGGACATGGAGAGTAAAAGGATGGTTACCAGAGGCTGGAAAGGGTAGTACAGGGATCGGGGGGAGTAGGGGATGTTTAGTGGGTACAAAAAAAATAGAAAGAATGAAAAAGTCCTACTATTTGATAAGACAACAGAGTGACTACAGTCAACAATAACTTAGTTGTACATTTTAAAATAACTTAAAGTGTGTAATTGGATTGTTTGTAATTCAAATGATTAATGCTTGAGGGGATGGATACCCCATTCTCCATGAGGTACTTATTTTACATTGCATGCCTGTATCAAAACATCTCATCTACTTCATAAATATATACATATATATACACCTACTGTATACCCACAAAAATTTAAAAAAATTAAAATGTGGAATACTTACTTAATGAGAATTTTATTTCTAGTCCAGGAAATCTCAGGCTGGGGGTAGGATTCCACTGCACACATGAAAGTAGCCACTTCTTCAACTAAGGCATCCACTGTTTCCAGAGGAGTGGTGATGACAGGAGCTGAAAGGAAAGGAGAAATCAAAAGAGAACATTCTAGAATTTTGTTTACTAACCCTTCCTTAAGCAGTCAGAAGCCATTACATACCTGAATGAGAATTCTGTTTCCCCAGAGTAGAAATTTGCCAAAAGAAAGGAAGAGCTTATGTAAAGAATGTTGTTTCTACTTCCAAACTAGGCATTTGAAAATCAAAAGAGAAGTCTCTCAGGAGAGCAGGGCTTAGAGTTTATGATATATGAGGAGAGGCAGATCCAAGTTTTATGGGGCCCAAGTTTGTGCAATTTGAGTGTATTTTTTAAAGAAAAAATATAAAATTATGAATACAAAATGTCTGTGTCCACCCCAATATCATCAGCATAAAGGGAAGTGAGTCTGAAGGGAAGTCAGGGTGGAAAAGGATAATAATTTAAAAAATTGTTTTTTAAGAACAATTTTCCCCTAATTTTATAAAAATAGACACTCATAAAAGCACATTGCTAAAGCCCACTGAAGGTCTTAGAAAGGGCTCCTGCAAATGAGAGAATCTGAAGCTTAAGCTTCATCAGATTCATAGAGAATTCACTTTGGCATACAACTAGAAAATGAAGAGACACCACTTTGTGAATTGTACACTTTAATGGGTAAAGCGCACGGTATGTGAATTAGATCTCAAAGCTGTTTTGTTCTATTTTATTTTTTTTAAGACAACGGGAGGAAAGGCTATAGACATGGTCCTTTCTTTTTTCTCACTCCTCTGTGAAATGAGGGCTACCTGCATTTATACAGTAAATTATATGGTCGCTTCAGTTAAAGGGCAAGGTATACATCAAAGCCAAATAAGTAGTATGATTGACGTTTAGAGGTGAAATAGTCAGTGACAGACTTATAGAGCATCTAGAACAGACTGGCACATTGTTTGGCCATAAAAGATACATCCACTTTCTGAATAAACCTTATTATTATTATTATTATTTTTTGGTAAAGTCAAAGGCAAACTCATCTGCTGAGAGTGAAAAAAAATGGTGAGTGGGAGTGTTTTACTTGCCCCATATCTCCCTTGCTAATGTTATTTTGTCTTTTACGATTCAGTTTAAGCATCCATCTCCTTCCACTTTCCCTGACATGCTAGGCAGACCCAAATGCCCCTTTCCTTAACCTTAAGTTATCCTGAAATGTCATTCTTATAATGTCACTTGTCACACAGATACTATTAAAATGATCTGTTTACGTCTTTGTCCCACACTCAATTATTAAAACCTTGAGCTTTAGGTCAGGGATCACGTTTTAGACATCTTTTAATTCCCAGGGTGAGCACAGTGACTGATGTACTGTTTAAATGAACAAAACTGTATTTATAAGGCCTTCACAAAAGGAGTAAATAAAAAAGTTGAAACATAGTAGTTGAAATAAGCAGAATTTTTATGTAAAATGACATCTTATACACAGTCATCAGGGCCACTTTCTTCCCAGCTTTTCAACAGAATAATCATTATAATATATATTATAAGGATCGTGATAATATATATTATAATAATTTTTATAATATATATTATCACGATCCTTATAATATATAAGGATCATTATATATATATCATATATGTGATATATATATCATAAGGATCATTATAATATACAGAACATAATATAAAGAAATACAGACATGGACACTATTAAAGAATAGTTAGGAGATATAAAGTATACAGTGACAGGCACTAATACACCTCTGATAGAAGTTTGAGAAAAATAAAAGAGGGGAGCAGCCTAGAAGCAATATATAAAGAGATAAATGGCTGATAACTTTTCAAAACTGAAAAACAAACCCAGGAATATTAAGGTCGAAAGTACCCACCAAATGACAAGACAGATTTAAAAAAGAAATACAGATGGGCATGGTGGCTCACACCTGTCATCCCAGCACTTTGGGAGGCCGAGGAGGGCAGATCACTTGAGCTCAGGAGTTCAAGACCAGCCTGGCCAACATGGTGAAACCCTGTCTCTACTAAAAATACAAAAAATTTAGCTGGATATGGTGGCGCACACCTGTAGTCCCAGCTATGTGGGAGGCTGAAGTACGAGAATCGCTTGAACCCAGGAGGTGGAGGCTGCAGTGAACTGAGATCCCACCACTGCACTCCAGCCTGAGTGATAGAGGAAGACTCTGTCTCAGAAGGAAAAAAAAAAAAAAAAGAAAAAAAGAAAAATTCATACTTGGACACATTGAATTAAAACTGTAAAAATTAAAGATAAATAAAATCTTAAACTCTACCAGAAAGAAAAAGTTTAATTCCTTAATAGGAACGCCAATTTTGGGTAACCTGAGATTATTCAGCAACAGCAATTGATACCAAAAGGCAATAATAGGCTAATACCTTTACATGACTGAGTAAAAATAACTGTTAGCTTAGAATTATACAGCTAGCTTAGGTAATAATTTTAAAGCCAGAACACTTATAAACAAATATTGAGAGTGTTTACCACTCACAGACTTTCTCTGAAATAGTTACTAGAGTAAATAAACTCACTAAGGAATAATTTATACCAGAAAGAAAGGGGTGAGTTATAAAAAACAATAGCATAAATGGTGGTGAAATACCATTGCAATTTTAACACACTATGGAATATTAAAAAATCACGAATTTCTGTGTTTAAAAAGAGTGGAATTAAATTCTAGACAAACAATTATAAGATCAAAGTTCGGGAAAGAAGTTTAAAATGCTAAGTAGTTAAAAAATGCTAAGCTCTTTGCCATAAACAACAAGAGGACAGAAATATTGAATAACTTCAAACAGAAAGAAGCATCTATGGTTAAATGATTATGTTAAAACCTTACTAATGGTTACTACTAAAAAATAGATAAAATTCAAAACTTCCAAAACAACAGGAGAAAAAAAGAGGTACCAGAAAGGCTTTATCAATCAAAAACAAAAGCAAAAACAAACAGGAAGAAGAGGAGGAATAAATAAGCCAAGAAAAAGCATGGTTAACAGAAGACATAAAATAATATGGAAGAAACAAGTCCAAATATACCAGAAATCACAGTAAGTGCCGATGGTATAAGCTGACCTATGAAATGACAGATGCTATCAAACACAAAAGACACACCTAAATAAAATGAAACAGAAATGTTAAAAATAAAGGGGAGGGAAAATATGTATAAAGCAAACGATATCCCAAAGAAAGTGACATAGCAATAGTAATATAAGAAAAATGTAATATAGGGGCATATGCATTTATAAGAAAAAAAGAAACATTGCTTAATGATAAAAGGAACAAGCCATAAAAAGATATGGCAATCATGAAACTTAATTATTTAAAAATATGGACTCAAACCCAAAAGTAAAATTATCGCAAGAGTACATGGAGAAATGTTTTAGCATAGTGTAACCCTTTCAGAGATCTCATTCAGACACTAATATATCAAACAGAACTACAGTAAAGATATAGAAGATGTAAACATCAAAATTAACACTAGATATAATGTACATTTATAAAACAATGAAACAATTACAGAATACATTTTGTAAATGATGCATAGATGAAACATTCAAACATAAAGAAAATATACAAAGCTACGTAGGAGATTTTAACCCAGCTGAAAGAATTGATTTTATATAGTCTATATTTTCTAACCATAATAAAATCTGTAAGAAATAGACAATAAAAAGATAGTTAAAAAAACACAAAAAATCCCAATCCTGTTTATAGATCAAAAGACAAAAATATAATTATATATGTAGTAAAACAGAATAACAATTAGTAAAATTAATTAAACAGATATGCACATCAACTGTAAGCCCTGATAGATGACACATATTTTCAAATGCCCATGAAAATTAAAGCTTAAATAAATTTTAAAAACATAGATTGTATGTCACATTCTTGGACCACAATTCAACAGAGCTAAACAGAAATGAATATTTAAAAACGAAAATCTAAAGAATTAAGAATTTTAAAAACAAAATTGTTCACATGTAGTAAAGGGTGGGGTAAAATCATCAACAATACTCACAGAAGAAAAAGATTAGATTATCAAAGAACACTTCTGAAAAAAATACAATGCCCCACAGTTTTTCAGATAAGTTTTAAAAAACTCTTAAGAAAGAATTAAGTCTCCAGTTACATAAAAGCTACAAGGAGCCAGGTGCAGTGGCTCATACCTGTAATCTCAACACTTTGGGAGGCTGAGGCAGGATGATCCATTGAGCCCAGAAGGATCCACTGAAGGATCCAGGTGTTTTGAGACCAGCCTGGGCAACATGGCAAGACTGCATCTCTACAAAAAATACAAAAATAAAAAAATTAGCCGGGTACAGGTGGCACACATCTGTAGTCCCAGCTACTTGGGAGCCTGAGGCAGGAGGATCACTTGAGCCCAGGAGGTCAAGGCTGCAGTGAGCTGTGATTGCTGCACTCCAGCCTGGGTGACAGAGAAAGACCTTGTCTCAAAAACAAACAAACAAAAGCTATAGGGAATATAAAATATAGAAAGCTTCTCAAATCAATCTTTGGAATAAAACAATGCTAATGTAAGTCAAGCAGGATGTAAAGCCCTAAAGTAAAATTTTAAAAAGCAAATTAAGGTAAATCATAAATTTCAAAATTATTACTATGCATTTAGGCAGAAAAAAAATCCTTGCAAAAATATAAGGATAATTTAATAGAAAAGTCCTTTAAACAGGATTTACGATAGTCATAGTTTAAAAGATACCTATCACAGTCAAAAAGGCAGTAACAGAGTTAACTATCCATTCCCTCCTTGAAAACCATTAGTAGAGTCGGAATATAATAGTATTTCTTTAACATGATAAATAATGTTTCTCAACCACTGAACTTGATAAAGCTAGGAATAAAAAAAAACTACACAATACATTCACACACATTCACAGGATGATTCAAATTCGGCTTGGTGCAGTGGAGAGAGAAGAGTGTTCCAGGCAGAGGAAACGGTACCCGTGAAAGCCTGAAGACGGAGGGAGGCTGGTGCCCTAAGCCAATTAGAAGAAAACACAAACATTTATAAAAGATGGGTGGGAGAATGAAGAGTTTAGAAAAGAGACTGAGAGGAAGAAATCAGAGCTGTAAGCAAAGCCAGTGGAGGCTATTGGCAGAGCCCAAGAGTAGCACACGTTTCACAAAAGAGGGAGAATCAAATGCTGCCAAGACGTTAAGTTAAATAAGGACCTAAAAGTGCCCATTGAGTTTCCTGATGAGGAGGTCATGTTGATTTTGGTGCTTGCAGATTTGGCGGAAGCCAGATTGCAGTGGTGGGGGTTAGGTTGTGATAAGGAAGTGGAAACTAAGAGGAGAGGGAAGACATCTTTTTGCAGCGGAGTTTAGCAATAAAAGGGAAGAAAGGGGCTGCATGGTGCTGGAGGTGAGTATGGTGACAAGAGTGGGTTTAAATGCTGACTGGAAGCACCTAATAGAAGCAAAAATGTAGGACATTGGAGAAAAACAGGAGATAATTGAGGGAAATAGGTCCCTGAGAAAGCAGATAAATGTGGGGCTCAGAAGAAGAAAGACAGGTTAACCACGGATGGGAAGAGAAAGTCCTCTTAAAGCACAGTGAGGGAGAAGGAGGACAAGATGGATGCAGAGAGGTAGGTTTTTCCCCTTTGCTGGTAGGCAGCTGAAGAGAGAGCTTCTTATTTAAATGCTTCTCTTTCCTCAATGAAGTAACAGCCTCTGAAATTTGTAAAGATACATGAACACCTATGTTCACTGCAGCACTATTCACAATAGCAAAGACATGGAGGCAACCCAAGTGACCATCAATGATAGACTGGATAAAGAAAATGTGGTACATATACACCGTGGAATACTATGCAGCCATAAAAAGGGATGAGATTATGTCCTTTGCAGGGACGTGGATAGAGCTGGAAGCCATTCTCTTCAGCAAACTAATGCAGGAACAGAAAAGCAAACACCACATGTTTTCACTTATAAGTGGGAACTGAACAATGAGAACACATGGACACAAGGAAGGGAACAACACACACTGGGGCCTGTCAGCAGGTGGGATTGGGGGAGGGAGAGCATTAGGAAGAATAGCTAATACATGCTGAGCCCAGTTATTTAGGTGATGGGTGATAGGTGCAGCAAACCACCATGGCACACGTTTACCTATGTAACAAAACTGCACATCCTGCACTTGTACCCCAGAACTTAAAATTTAAAAAATAAAATTACATACATACACATACACATACATATAATATATATTATATATTATATATGTGTGTGTATGTGTATATATACAACATATATACGCTTATATATACACACACACATATATGAGAGAAAGAGACTGAAAGAATGAATAGCAAAATGCTAAGAGCACTTATCCCTTGCTATGAGCATTATGTATAATTTTATATTTTTGTTTTTCTGTATCTTACAGGATTTTTTAAAAAAATGAATGCATATTGCTTTCATAATAGAAAAAATTGTAGCAGATAGAATGCCAAAGAAATGTTAATTTTCAAAATGCAATGGAAGCAAACTTATAATTCATAAAGTTTGAGAAAGTCAATCTCAATAAAAAGTTATTTTCTAAACAACGAATGAATGAAATAAGCAATTAATAGTATAATCATCTAGATATTGAGAGATAAAGAACAAAAACAATATTTTATTAAGCTTGTGGAGTGTGGTTAACAATGAGCCCAAAGGTTAATTGATGATGTTGAATGCTTTTACTGTTTAAAAAGAAAGACTAGGCCAGCTGCAGTGGCTCACGCCTGTAATCTGAGCACTTTGGGAGGCCGAGGCGGGGAGGATCACGAGTTCAAGAGATTCCTGGCCAACATGGTGAAACCCCATCTCTACCAAAAATACAAAAATTAGCTGGGTGTGGTGGTGCAGGCCTGTAATCCCAGCTACTCGGGGAGGCTGAGGCAGGAGAATCACTTGAACCCAGGAGGTGGAGATTGCAGTGAGCCGAGATCACACCACTGCACTCCAGCCTGGGCGACAGAGTGAGACTCAGTCCCCCCCAAAAAAAAAAAAAAAAGGGAAGACTATTGAGCAACTACACATTAAGAGGCAATGTAGCGGCCAGGCGCGGTGGCTCACGCCTGTAATCCTAGCACTTTGAGAGGCCGAGGCGGGCGGATCACGAGATCAGGAGATCGAGACCATCCTGGCTAACAGGGTGAAACCCCATCTCTACTAAAAATACAAAAAATTAGCCGGGCGTGGTGGCGGGCGCCTGTAGTCCCAGCAACTCGGGAGGCTGAGGCAGGAGAATGGCATGAACCAGGGAGGCAGAGCTTGTAATGAGCTGAGATCGTGACACTGCACTGCAGCCTGGGCGACAGTGCAAGACTCTGTCTCAAAAAAAAATAAAAAAATAAAAAATAAAAAAGAGGCAATGTGGCACAGGACTTGAATTCACATCCCAGCTCCATCACTTACCCGCTCTGCAAGTCACTTAACCACACTTAACCTCAGTGTCTCAGCTATAGATGGAGATAATGTATAGCCTCCACATAAGCTTGTCGCAAGGAATAAATAAATGGAAACCATTTAAAATTGTCCTTGGTCCACATGGAGCACTGTGCAAATGTTACTTGATTCTATAATTTAGAAAAAGAAACCCAGGCTGTTCGATTGTTTTCCTTGTCTTTATTACATTCAAATTTATTATCCCGTTAATATTTTATCTCAGGCTGGGTGTGGTTGGTGGCTCATGTCTGTAATCCCAGCGCTTTTGAGGCCGAGGTGGGAGGATCACTTGAGCCTAGGAGTTGGAGACCAGGCTGGGCAGCACAGAGAAACCACATCTCTACAAAAAATTTAAAAATTAGCCGGCGTGGTGGCACACACTTTGTAATCCCAGCTACTTGGGAAGAAGCTGAGGTGGGAGGATCAACTGAGCCTAGGCGTTCAAGGCTTCAGTGAGCTGTGATTGCACCTCTGTACTCCAGCCTGTGTGACAGAGCAAGACTCTATCTCTAAAATAATAATAATATCATCATCATCATCATCATCATCTCCGGGAATCTATCCTAAGGAAATAATCTCACATATAGAAAGGCATATAGGTGACTTTTACTGCAGAAAACAGATCAATTGTACTAAATTCTATTAATCGTAGTCAAGTAGGAGAAGATTGAGGCACACAAGTTTTGTCTTCCGCAGCTTTGCAAGAGCCACTTGGTAATTTTTTAGGAATTTTGAGAGGTGATTGTTATATACAATCATTATTAAAAACTAAGTTGTATACATTTATAATCAAATATATTAAAAACAAAGTATTAATACTTGAAATTCCTAATGATTTAACTACATTTTATTATTATATAAGTTCTTGAGGTTATCTGTAATGTATCTGTGTGGTAGAAATAATATATGAAGGATGCTACTACACATGCTATTTCCCAACTCAGTGCTCATTATTTGATAGTAGCTTGAGACTGGCCACAGACATAATAGAGTTTTTTACTATAGAGTATTTATACTGCAGAAATAAACAAGAGCAACAAATCCACGTCTTTTTTTTTATCAGTGAGGTGAATGTTAAACATATACTAGCACACTGTTATCTAAACAGAATATTACTTAGTCACCACACATGATGTTTTGAAGATTATTAATAATACACAATATGCTTATGCTTTAGTGCTAAGTAAAAATAGCAGGCAGCACAATGTTAATAAGGACTTTAAAAAATATGTAGAAAAAAATGGAAGAAAATATGCCAATGTGTTAATAGTCCTGGAAGTATGGATGACTTCTTCTGTCTTAAACTTTATGTATTTTGCATTTTCAAAATCAATCTTAAATACCATGTGCTACTTTTATAAGAGAGAAACTTTATGCACTGGTGTTATTTTCACTCAATACACAGATGCAGAAGTGGCAGAGGTAATAGACTTACTATTAATGTTATCTTTCCAATGAGGTGACACAGTGGAGGTGTCACATGAACTGTTGAGATCAGTTAAGATCAAAGAAGTAAGTCTTAGAATGTCTTGGAAAATAGACATGGAGAAATATGGAAGGTGTTACTAAGAACTTTATTAAGTTAACACCTTCCCGTAAGATTCAGTGACATAACAGTCTTGTGTGAAGTTTGACTGTTTTTACTAATATTAGCATCTAAAAGTGATTAAGAATCTGGTATGTGCCATACATTATACTTTTTATTCATTATCTTATTTAACACAAAAAAACCTAAAGGTAGTTACTATTAATATTTCCACTTGCAGACCAGAAATGGGGACTAAAAATGGTTGCACAACTTGTCTACATATCACAAAAATAGGAAGTGATAGAGCTGAACTAGCTGAACTTCAGGGTTAAAGTTGGTTTATACTTCCTTTCTCTAAGACATACTGCATCTTCAAGATCATACTGATTATGCAGAGATGGATAAAGAGAAGATGTACATCAATATCAGTTTCTACACACAGAATGCCAAGTCCACATTGCCCATATTTCCAGTTATCCAAATCTGCTTTCCAGTTTCACTGACACAATCACATGGATCAGTTGTATTTAATGATATTTGTTGACACAGCACACTGTCTCTTGTTTACTTTCATTCTACTATCCAGCTTTCATCTCAGCCAGAGCTTGTTTAAACTAGGGCACTATTTCTTCTCTCAATCCAAGGACTACATGAATAACAAATACATGAAAATGAACACAATCCTTTTCTGGACCCGAAGAAAAGCTTGACTTGGATATCAACTGCTTGATGAGAAGGACATGACATTACCTTTCCTTTGTATTTTATGGGCTCTCGCATGTGACTACTGACTTACCAACTTTTGATTGATTATTTTTTGACTGACATGACCCAATGATTGGGTACATAAAGAAACAAGGTGTATTTGCTCCTTTCTATTTTAGTAAAATTAGGGCTCTGACTTGGAAAATATTCATGTTTCTCTAACATTACGAATGCAGTATTTTTTTTAGTACAACAAAACACTTTGGGGTTGGTTAAACTTTTTAACCTTCTCTTCCAAGCATTAAATATCCTTGTTTTACTTTCTTCATGATCCAATCTGTATCTCATGGTACGCTGCCATATAACTCCAACTCCTTTACTCTCTAGTTCTTTAGCTGTACTGACCCTGGAAAGTGCCAATCCTGAATTAATCCAGCCATCTGTCCTCCCTACCCTATGTTCACATAGCACTGCTGGGTATAGTGCAGCAAATGTTCAGGTCAGGGGCACTATAAAGAAAGCTGCAGTTCCTAGCCCCAGCTGGGTCGTCAGCATGGCCCATGTGATCCTCTCATCTTCCTGAATACAGCCACTCCTTTCAGGCCCCCTTTCCACCCCTCACTTGTTACTCTCCTTTAACGACATCAGGTTTTATTTCACTGAGAAGCTGCCTACTTCATTTACCTTTGGAAATAAGGTAGAGTTTAAAGAGATCTTGAAATTTCTGCTCCTTCCTTCTTTTCTTTAAGGTCAATAATATTTGAAGCAACTCTGTTTACTCAAACATGCAATGAGTTAACTCTTTCGATGCATGTCAATATAAAATATTCATCCAGGACTGTGTGTCCTGGATTTCAATGACAGCTGTGTCAGTCATGACTTAGTCATATGTCAAATCTGTGAATCCTATCCTTATATACATACAATTTAAAAGAAGAGGTTATTCAAATCTATCTAAAGATAAAATCACTTACGCTCAAACACTTCAACGTATTGTAGTAAGTAGGGTATTTTGAAAGTGAGACTTTTGACAGTTCTTTGTGCATATTAAGCAAATCCAGAGCTGCTTACATGAACTCTTATGCTCCTGCAGAATCTAACATTGCACCATACATTTAATACTCCCTAATAAAGCATTAAATGTTATTGATGTATGTAGTTAAGCCAATTATCTAGTGGAACATTGGCTACTTTCATAAATGACAGTTTGTGGAATTCTACTACTTGGGTTATGGCACTGAATTCATCATTGAAAATATCACTAGTTGAAATGATTCAGAAACACAATGATTCTTCCCCTTATCTTTGGGCATTAGTAGTCTTAATTAAACTAAAATGAAAACTATGAACAATTAATTCTACAAAGTTGGATATTAATTTTTATCAAAAAATGATGTGCAGAAAGTCAGAAAATAATCCCCTGAATACTTTTGTGTTATTTTAAATATGTCAATTTATTAGGTAATACATATTATACAATTTCCTTTATGCATTCATGATAAAGGACTTAGGAAGAAGCATATTATCTAAAAATCTCTTTTTGTTATTACTGTCTGCCAAGAATAGGGAAAACAGTAGTTTTCTAGAAATAGTAGAAATAGTTTGGGTGGGCCATTTTTATTAGTTTCAGTAGTATAATGGCTGGCGCGGTGGCTCATGCCTGTAATCCCAGCACTTTGGGAGGCCGAGGCAGGCAGATCACGAGGTCAGGAGATGGAGACCATCTTGGCCAACATGGTGAAACCCTGTCTCTACTAAAAATATAAAAATTAGCCGAGTGTGGTGGCTTGCACCTGTAGTCCCAGGTATTTGCGAGGCTGAGGCAGGAGAATTGCTTGAACCTGGGAGGAGGAGGTTGCAGTGAGCTGAGATCACACCACTGCACTGCAGCCTGGCAACAGAACGAGACTCTGTCTCAAATAATAATAATAATAATGAAAATAATAATATTTTATTGTGGTTCTTTTCTACCAATGTATTCCTCACCCTTCAACATTTAAAATTTTAAGGATTATGCTTTCATGATATTAGTTATTCTCAGAACTGCTGTATGTATGTAGTAAATAAATGTTTGTTCTCCTAGACATAGTGTTTTGGCTAAGGGTGATGTTAAACTCATACTAATTTAGATTTTACAGTACAATAGACTGAGAAAAAATTGCTTAAATTTTTTGATTTTAAAACCTAATTCTAGTAGTAAATAAATTATAAGAAATGAAATTGGGTGAATGATCTGGTTAGTTTATTTAAAAGTCAGGGTGTTTGGCTTTGTTATCTCTATGCCACTATATTTCAATATTTTCAAAATACAGATAGTGTGCATTTGAATTAAGGGCTTTATTTGTAAAGTTTGGAAAGGAAAATCAATTCTTTCTAGAATATAAATTAAGACTTATTCAGATAGAGAGATTTTGGGGGTTTTGTGTGTGTGTAAAACAAATCCTTATTTGAATCATCAAAATCAATTGTCCTGCTCTTTATAAGACTGTATTTTAGTATTTAACCCTATCATTTTTATGTAACTGCGTGGTTTAGAAATATACAAATAATACTTAAGACAACCCATACGTTCAAACATCCAGGTGGGGCCTTACCGGACATCCGTTGTTTGATCAGGAAGTATTAAAATAATCTGAAGCCAATGTTAAGTCTTTCTGACTATTATTAGCTGTTTGAAAAGATCTAGAGCCTCTTTTATCTGTAGATGCCTTAAAGTATTCATTAGAAATTAAATGTTTAAATACATTTGAAGATACCATTATACTCAAGTAAAATGGAAAAAGAGAAGCAACAAAATGAAACAAAAAAATCTGTGAAATCAGATTGTTTGTGAAGAAACTGCATCTTATTTGCATGTGAACTTTGACCTTATGGCTCCAGAATTTTTAGTGAACCACAAAATCTAAAGATACATTTTGCATCTATATACAGATACCACCTTCATTTATCTACACACTACAAACTTTCAGAGCTTTGATTAAATATTAAGGGAAAATGATTAATTTGAACATGTCCTAAAGCAAAAAACTCTTTTTACTCTATTGTATAACATTTAATTTGAAAATTCTTTACCACAAAATCTAAAGATACATTTTGCATCTATATACAGATACCACCTTCATTTATCTACACAGTACAAACTGTTTCAGTGCTTTGATTAATATAAAGGGAAAATGATTAATTTGAACATGTCCTGAAGCAAAAATCTCTTTTTACTCTATGGTATAACATTAAATTTGAGAACTCTTGTATTGATACCACTCGATCTGCTTTCTCACGTCTTTTTAAAAAAAGATTTCAATGATACCCTTAGTCACTTTGCAAATCACATACTTTCCAGTCTTTCTGATTTCAAATACGCTAGTCCCAGTTTCATAATACACTGGCCAGAAACTGTATCACTGGACATTCTTGCTACTGCAACAGGTGTTTGTCAGTTTCTTAAGTTGCTTTCCTTTCCCCTGAGGTGGTGTTATTTCCGGTACATTCCAAAGGCTCTGAAAAAAACTTTTGCAGTCTCTTGCCAAGCCAAATCATGACTCCAGCCTCAAAGTTATTTAAAATCCATTGTCTTCCGGGTTTGTTACACAGGCAAATTGTGTACGTCTTTCTGTATTTCCAATTTTTAGCAACTAGAATATTTATTAAGAGTTTGGCAAAGCTAAAACTGAAAATAAAAGTGATTTTTATTCAGAAGCAAATGCTCTGGATGTCTGAGAATGGGGTTGATTCTATTCCTGGCAAACCTGATGCGAAAAGGTTTTCATCATCCACTTAGACCACCCTGAAATCTGACATACGCATAAACAAAATAGACCTTGATAACTTGCAGTGTACATGCTTATGTTTTGCCCTAGAAGTCAGAGCTCTGCATGCACTATGTGGCTAAGCCTTTATTGCAGAACTTTGGAGTAAAATATTGGTAGAGAGACCATCAACCAATTGCTTATGTGTATAATTTCCTCCCTCATCATACATTTCACCCTTACTTCTTCAAGTAAAACCCAAGCCCACCATACTATAAATCAGTCTTGGTCATATCTCATATACACACACTTTACAACCATGACAAGACAACAAGAAGACACGATTGCTGAAACCAACCTTTTGGAAGTTTCTCAGTTCCGCTGAAGGCAACCAGAGTAAGAATATGTACCAGTGGAATGTTGACGAGCTCTCTCATGATTAATCCAGGCTCACGCAGGACGAAGTTCCTTCTGGACAACGCAAGGAAAATGCCTCCACAGTTTACATTTTAAAGCATACTTTGTTGCAAAAGGGTCGTCTGCTAATGACTGTTTGTGTCAGCAGCTCCACAGGCTCTAAGTATAATCAGGAATTCTCAGACTTGGCTGCAATGATGGACACAGCCAGCTGGTGAGCATCCACGTAGGCCAGTAATGCAAGTGTAGGGCTGGAGGAACAAGGGCAAGAAAATCCCTTTAGAATCCCTTTTAAGACAGTGGCAGAAGGACAATACCAGATGCCTTTTGCAACCATCGCTGTATTCCCAGAGGTATAGGTGTCCTGACCTTCGAATTCAGCACCCCACCTCTCCCGGACTCAAACCAGAAATCTGGGTCTATTCAGTCTTCACTCCTCCCCATCTCTCACCCCACCCCCACTCCCACATTCAGCCCATTCCAATTCCTACTGATTTTATCAACCAAATAGTCCTTGTACCTTCTCTCTGTCTTGGATCTTAACCATTCTCTATCTTTTTTCAGATAGTCCCTCCTGCTCAAAAGCCTTTAAGGGCTCATCATCACATAAAAATATATTTAAACCTGCCTAATCTGCCTAATATGACAGGCTTTACTGGAATCTGCATGCTTTGTTGTATGTTAGTATTGTCTTTTACGATCCTGTTTTTGCTTTTTGTTTTTTTTTTCAGAGTCAGGGTCTTGCTCTGTTGCCCAGGCTGGAGTGCAATGGGGTAATCATAGCTCACTGCAACCTCAGCCTCCTGGACTCAAGTGATCCTTTCAGAGTAGCTAGGACTACAGGCACCTGCCACTACAGCAGGCTAATTTATTTTTATTTTTTGTAGAGATGGGGCCCAGGCTGGTCTCAGACTGCTGGCCTCAAGCGATGATCCCACCTCGGCTTCTTAAAGTGCTGGGAATGCAGGCGTGAGCTACTGTGCCCAGCCTCATTCAGCTTCCTATATTCAACAACCTGCTGATGGTTCCCTGTATACAGCTTTCCTACCTCCATGAATTGCTCATACTGTTTGCTTCTCTTGGAATACTACTCCCCTCCTTTCCACTCAGTTCACACCTCTCTCAGCTTGATCATCCTATCCTCCTGGGAGAAAAATTCCATGTCTTCCAAAAGCTGTGTTACGTTTATCTTCTCTGTGTTTCCATAATATACTGTGCACATCTCTACCATTGCACTGATCATATTGTTTTTATTTTTTTCGCCCTTGTGTTGGTGTCTCCTTCATTCTTTGGCCTCGTGAGTTCATTTATAGAAGTTTAGAGTCAGGTAGTGTGATGCCTCCAGCTTTGTTCTTTTGGCTTAGGATTGCATTGGCTATATGGGCTCTTTTTTGGTTCCATATGAAATTTAAAGTAGTTTTTTCTAATTCTGTGAAGAAAGTCAATGGTATCTTGATGGGGATAGCATTGAATCTATAAATTACTTTGGGCAGTACAGTCATTTTCACAGTATTGATTCTTCCTATCATGAGCATGGAATGTTTTTCCATTTGTTTGTGTCCTCTTTTATTCCCTTGAGCAGTGGTTTGTAGTTCTCCTTGAAGCGGTCCTTCATATCCCGTGTAAGTTGGATTCCTAGGTATTTTATTCTCTTTGTAGCAATTGTGAATGGGAGTTCACTCATGATTTGGCTCTCTGTTTTTCTGTTATTGGTATATAGGAATCTTGTGATCTTTGCACATTGATTTTGTATCCTGAGACTTTGCTGAAGTTGCTTATCAGCTTTAGGAGATTTGGGGCTGAGATGATGGGGTTTTCTAAATATACAATCATGTCATCTGCAAACAGAGACAATTTGACTTTCTCTCTTCCTATTTGAATACCTTTATTTCTTTCTGTTGCCTGATTGCCCTGACCAGAACTTCCAATGGTAGGTTGAATAGGAGCGGTGAGAGAGGGCATCCTTGTCTCGTGCCAGTTTTCAAAGGGAATGCTTCCAGCTTTTTCTCATTCAGTACGATATTGGCTGTGGGTTTGTCATAAATAGCTCTTATTTTTTTGAGATACGTTCCATCAATACCTAGTTTATTGAGAGTTTTTAGCATAGAGGGGTGTTAAATTTTATTGAAAGCCTTTTCTGCATCTATTGAGATAATCATGTGGTTTTTGTCACTGGTTCTGTTTATGTGATGGATTACATTTATTGATTTGAATATGTTGAACCAGCCTTGCATCCCAGGGATGAAGCCAACTTGATCGTGGTGGGTAAGCTTTTTGATGCGCTGCTGGATTCGGTTTGCCAGTATTATATTCAGGGATTCGACTTCTTCCTGGTTTACCAAAACAGCATGGTACTGGTACCAAAACAGATATATAGACCAATGGAACAGAACAGAGGCCTAAGAAATAATGCCACACATCTACAACCATCTGATCTTTTACAAACCTGACAAAAACAAGAAATGGAATGGTGTTGGGAAAACTGGCTAGCCGTATGCGGAAAACTGAAACTGGACCCCTTCCTTATATCTCATACAAAAATTAACTCAAGATGGATTAAATACTTAAATGTAAAACCTAAAACCATAAAAACCCTAGAAGAAAACCTAGGCAATACCATTCAGGACATAGGCATGGGCAAAGACTTCATGACTAAAACCCCAAAAGCAATGGCAACAAAAGTCCAAATTGACAAATGGGACCTAATTAAACTAAAGAGCTTCTGCTCAGCAAAAGAAACTATCATTAGAGTGAGCAGGCAACCTACAGAGTGGGAGAAAATTTTTGCAATCTATCCATCTGACAAAGGGCTAATATCCAGAATCTACAAAGAACTTAAATTTACAAGAAAGAAACAACCCCATCAAAAAGTGGGTGAAGGATATGAACAGACACTTCTCAAAATAAGACATTTATGCAGCCAACAAACATATGAAATAAAACTCATCATTATTGGTTGTTAGAGAAATGCAAATCAAAACCACAATGAGATACCATCTCATGCCTGTTAGGGTGGCAATCATTAAAAAGTCAGGAAGAAACAGATGCTGGAGAGAATGTGGAAAAATCGGAATGCTTTTACACTGTTGGACTGTAAATTAGTTCAACCATTGTGGAAGACAGTGTGGCAATTCCTCAAGGATTAGAACCAGAAATACCATTTGACCCAGCAATCTCATTACTGGGTATATACCCAAAGGATTATAAATCATTCTACTATAAAGACACATGCACATATATGTTTATTTCAGCACTATTCACAATGGCAAAGACTTGGAACCAACCCAAATGCCCATCAATGATAGACTACATAAAGAAAATGTGGCACATATACACCATGGAATACTATGCAGCCATAAAAAAGAATGAGTTTATGTCCTTTGCAGGGACATGGATGAAGCTGGAAACCATCATTCTCAGCAAACTAACACAGGAACAGAAAACCAAACACCACATGTTCTCACTCATAAGTGGGAGCTAACAATGAGAACACATGGACACAGGGAGGGGAGCATCACATACTGGGGCCTGTCGAGGGATGGGGGGCTAGGGGAGGGATAGCATTAGGAGAAATACCTAATGTAGATAACAGGTTGATGGATACAGCAAACCACTATGGCACATGTATACCTGTGTAACAAACCTGCACGTTTTGCACATGTATCCCAGAACTTAAAGTATAATAAAAAAAAATAAAATAAATAAATCAGGTTCTTCTAAAAAAAAAGGATAAATATTAATAATGCTGTGTTCTTAATGATTTTCTTTTTGAATAAAAAAGTGCATACAATTATGTACAGTACATAATAGTTGATAATGATAATAAATGACCATGTTGCTGGTTTATTTACTGTACTATATTTTTATTATTATTTTACTGTGTGTACCCTGTACTTATTTAAAAACATAAAAAATAAAAATAAATAAATTGACTGTAAAACAGCCTCAGGCAGGTATTCTAGAAGAATACATTGTTACCATAGGAGATGGCAGCTCCATGTGTGTTATTGCCCCTGAGGACCTTCCAGTAGGACAAGCTGTTGAAAGACAGTGATGTTTTGATCCTGACCCTGTGTAGGCCAAGGCTATTGTGTGTTTTTGTCTTAGTGTTTAACAAAAAAAGTTTAGAAAGTAAAAAATAAAAATAAAAATTTTAAGATAGAAAAGAGCTTAAGGATATGAAGAAAAAATATTTTTGTATAACTGTACAATATATTTGTGTTTCAAACAGAGTATTATTACAAAAGAGTCAAAAAGCTTACAAATTTAAAAAGTTTATAAAATAAAATAGTTGTGGTAAGCTAAGGTTAATTTATTATTAAAGAAAGAAAAATATTTTAAAAATAAATTTAGCGTAGTCTAAGTGTAAAGTATTTATAAAGTCTACAGCAGTGTACAGTAATGTCCTAGGCCTTCACATTCACACATCACTCACTCACTGACTTACCCAGAGCAAACTTCAGTGCTGAAAGCTTCGTTCATGGTAAGTGCCCAATGCAGGTGTACCATTTTTATCTTTTATGCTGTATTTTTACTGTACGTTTTCTATGTTTAGATACACAAATACGTACCATTGTGCTACAATTGCCTACAGTATTCAGTGTAGTAACATGCTGACAGGTTTGTAGCCTAGGGGCAATAGGCTATCCATACAGCCTAGGTGTGCAGTGGGCTATACCATCAAGGTTTCTGTAAGTATACTCTATGGTGTTCACACAATAACAAAATGAACTATGGATGCATTTCTCAGAACATATCCCCGACATTAAGTGATAAATGACTGTATAATATAAAGCTATAGTACTGGCATAGAAACACACATATAGACTAATGGAACAGAATACAGAAACTAGAAATAAATCTCTGCCTTTATGATCAATTGATTTTTAATAACGATGCCAAGAATATACAAAAATAGTCTCTTCAATAAATTGTGTTGGGACAACTGGATAGCCACATGCAGAAGAATAAAATTAGGCCTTTATTTTATATAAAAATCAACTCAAAATGGATTCGAGACTTAAATGTAAGAATGGAAACTAAAACTACTAGAATATATAGGGAAAAAGCTTTATGACATTGGTCTGGGCAATGATTTTTTGGATGAGACCCCAAAAGCACAGGCAATAAAAAGCAAAAATAGACCAATGAGATTATATTAAACAGAAGAGCCTCTGCACAGCAAAGGAAGCAATCAGCAGAGTAAAGGCACTATCTACAGAATGGGAGAAAATATTTGCAAACCATACACCTGATGAGGTTAATATCCAAAATATATAAGGAATTCAGACAATTCAATAGCAAAAAAATAAAAAATAAAACAAATAACCCAATTTTAAAATGGGCAAAGAAGTCAAGCACAGTGGCACACCCCTTTAGTCCCAGCTACTCGGGATGCTGAGCCTAGGTGTTCAAGGCCAGCATGGGCAACATAGCAAGACCTCATTCGCTTAAAGAAAAATGGGAAAAGGATTTGAATAGACATTTCTTAAAAGACATACAAATGGCCAACAGGTATATGAAAACATGCTTAAAATCATTAATTATCAGGGAAATACAAATCAAAACCACAATGAAATATCATCTCACTCCAGTTAGAATGGCTATTTTCAAAAAGATGAAAGATAACAGGTGTTGGTGAGGATGTGGACAGAAGGGAAACCTGTATACTGTTAGTGGGAATGTAAATTAGTACAACCATTATGGAAAGCAGTGGGGAGGTTTACCAGAAACCTAAAAAGAAAACTACCATATAATAGAGCAATCTCACTACTGGATATATATTCAAAGGAAGTGAAATCAGTATGAATCAGTATGTCAAAGAGATATCTGTATTCCCATGTTCACTACAGCATTATTCACAATAACCAAAGTATGGAATCAACCTACATATTCATGACTAGATAAATAAATAACAAAAATGTGGTACTATATATATATATACACACACACATATATATATACACACATATATATGTGTATGTGTATATATATACACAATGGGATACTATTCAGCCTTTAAAAAGAAGAAAATCCTGTGATTTGGGATAATATAAATGAACCTAGAGGACATTATGTTATGTGAAATAGCCAAACACAGAAAGACAAACACCACATGGTCTCACTTGTCTGTGGAATCTGAAAAAGTTGAAATCATAGAAGTAGAGAGAATGGTGATTACAAGGGACTGGGGTAGGGGAAATGGGTATTGGGGAGATGTTGGTGAAAGGATGCAAAATTGCAGTTAGGAGGAATAAAAAACAATGATTATGAATTTTTAGGCACCTAATTATCCTGGTGTTTCAGGGCCTAAGATATTGGGCAAGTAAGTTTGGGGTTTTGTTTCATTTGAGAGAGACTATACTTCCCTCTCCACCGGAACCTCGATTTCACATCTACCCTATACACAGCCTTAGTTCATGCCGTCTTTCTTAGAGCTGGAGATCTAGATAGTGAAGGGGAGCTACTGGTAGTGGGTTTTCATTTACAGCTCAGTTTCTCCAACCTGCTCCTAGTGCAGTTTGCGAAGGAGAAAAATAGCAAACCATAGTTTTATCAGAACTGTTGTCTCCTGAGATAGTGTAGCCTATACACTTAAGGTAATCTTAGTACAATTCCAATAGTATTTTGGAAACTAGGAAGCTGATTTTAGAATGTATATACAGAAACAAAGTAAGCAAAAATAATCAGGGAAAATGTGGGAAAAAAAGCTTTTTCCATTTATATTCTAGTAGTTTCAGTTTCCATTCTTACGTTTAAGTCTCAAATCCATTTTGAGTTGATTTTTATATAAAATGAGGGCCTAATTTTATTCTCTGCATGTGGCTATCCAGTTGTCCCAACACAATTTTATTGAAGAGACTATTTTTGTGTATTCTTGGCATCGTTATAAAAATAAGGAATCACTTGCCTACCAAGTGTTAAAATGTATTGTAAAGGTTTAGTAATAGCTTAATGTAATGATATTAAAATCCTGTGGTATGAGGCTATAAGTAGAAGGTCAGTGCACACTGAATGAATGATAAAGATGGCATTTTAAATTAGTGAGGAAAGATGACTTATTAGGTGAATTCGGTAGCCATTTTAAAAAATCAATTACATCTGTACCTCATATATTATGCCAAAATAAAATTTCAGATTTTAAAAGTACCAGAAAAAACATGTGTATGAGAGAGAAGGAATATATCTATTAGATCTATAGCTTTACATATATTTTCCCAAACATATGAAAATACTGGCCAATTATTTTCACTTAAAAGCCATTTTTCACTTGGCTTTTTAAATAGGGCTCTTTCCTGTTTTTCTTCTTATTTTTTGTTTTCTCTTTCATGAAATCCTTTTTCTTCCATGGAGAAAATAAATGTTAGTTTTCTCCAAACTTAAGTCATTGGCATTTTTTTTTTCAGTGTCCGCACTTACAGCATTAGGTAACATGTATATGCATATGAATTCTACACCTGTATCTCTGAAGTAAATCTCTGTCTTGGGAAACACTGGTATATCTGGTCACCTACATGCCCGTCTCACAAGAAACCAAAACTCAACTTTTGAGATATATTAAATTAATCTTTAAACGGTCTAATATTCAATTAGAACTAACAGTGAGATCAAAGAGGACCGCTCACTTTTAAACTTTGCTTTCTCTTCCCATCACTGTGAGAGACTTTAAAACAAAATGCCATTTTACAGGCCATATCTCCATAATGGGTGCTCACTGTCCTCATTGAGCTAAAATACTTCTGTAAACCAACACACATCCAGATATTGGACTCTGTTCAAAATCCTTATACATGAAGGCAAGGGGAAAAAGTTGGGGAATATGTGTTTCCTTCTATTGGTGAGTTTAATAGTCTCTTCAATAAATTGTATTGGGATAACTGGATAGCCACATGCAGAAGAACGTAATATGTTTGATAAACTACAGATTGTATATAAATTCAGAATTGTTTTTAAAAAATTAACAGGTCTGTAAATTGACCTGAAAAAACATGAATTCTAAAAGTCAAAGTGCTCTTAAAGTTAAGATAGTATCACGCAAATAGCTAATCCTAGACAGCTAACTTATCTTCAAATAAAATGCTATCCATTTTTGTTCGCCCCCTTGCCCTCTATGGAAGTGAGAAGAAGTCATTATGGGGAGTTCTGGGAGACAGTTTGGAAAGATATTATACTTTTAGAGCTGATAAAATCTGTTTCAAAAGCTTTTTTCCATGTTGCTCAAGATCTGAGATAGAAATTTCTACTGACCAAAGAGTCTGTCTTAACTAAATTTATCCAAGATAGTACGTGCCCTAAGTACCAGGGGGAATTAGGCCAGTATGCTTAATACTAAACTCATCAACTTCCCTGAAACCTGGGAATTCTTTCATCTCTGATCTCAGTGAATATCACCATCTTCTACTCAGCTTCCCAAGCAATCAAGCTGTGAATCATCCCTGACATCTGGTTTCCTGAACCTCATGTTTAATGAGTCCTATCAGTTTGACATTGTGAAGCCTCTCTAGTTCAACCCTTCCTCACCACACTCTCTGCCTCAGTTAAAGGCCTCATTAATTTACTGTCTGTTTACTAAAGCAGATCCCTCCCTAATGGGCCTCTCTGCCAGTCATTTCTCTGCACCAGTGTCAGAGAGCTCCTTCTAATACATAAATTTGGCTGCATTGTTGTCCTGTTTGAAATGTTTTGACTCTCCATGGTTTTTTAAAAGAAACTCCACACTTCTTAGCCTGTCAAACCTCTGTTCACCTCTCCCCTCTCTTCTCTCGTCTTCCCTTCTTCACACACTTTGCTCTTGGGCATAACTGTAGGTCCTTAAAATAACCATGCTCTTTCTTTTCTTTTCATATATATATATATATATATATATATATATATATATATATATATATATTTATTATACTTTAAGTTCTAGGGTACATGTGCACAATATGCAGGTTTGTTACATATGTATACATGTGCCATGTTGGTGTGCTGCACCCATTAACTCATCATTTACATCAGGTATATCTCCTAATGCTATCCCTCCCCCCTCCCCCCATCCCATGACAGGACCCGGTGTGTGATGTCCCCGTTCCTGTGTCCAAGTGTTCTCATTGTTCAATTCCCATCTATGAGTAAGAACATGCGATGTTTGGTTTTTTGTCCTTGCGTTAGTTTGCTGAGAATGATGGTTTCCAGCTTCATCCGTGTCCCTACCAAGGACATGAACTCATCCTTTTTTATGGCTGCATAGTATTCCATGGTGTATATGTGCCACATTTTCTTAATCCAGTCTATCATTGTTGGACACTTGGCTTGGTTCCTAGTCTTTGCTATTGTGAATACTGCCGCAATAAACATACGTGTGCATGTGTCTTTATAGCAGCATGATTTATAATCCTTTGGGCATATACCCAGTAATGGGATGGCTGGGTCATATAGTATTTCTAGTTCTAGATCCCTGAGGAATCACCACACTGTCTTCCACAATGGTTGAACTAGTTTACAGTCACACCAACAGTGTGAAAGTGTTCCTATTTCTCCACATCCTCTCCAGCACCTGTTGTTTCCTGACTTTTTAATGATAGCCATTCTAACTGGTGTGAGATGGTATCTCATTGTGGTTTTGATTTGCATTTCTCTGATGGCCAGTGATGATGAGCATTTTTTCATTACCATGCTCTTTCTAGCCTCTGTGCCTTTTAATGTCTTCCCTTCCACTGGAATTTCCCCTTCCTTTTTATCTTTAGCTAATTACCTCTGTCTTTCAAGACTCCACCTGGTTCTTACTTTTCCTGAGAGGTGCCTTTTGATGCCTCAGTCCAAGTGTGATTTCCTCTTCTTTGCTCTAATGGAGAGCTCCCACACCTTGCTCACTGCACCTAACTCACAACACACTCTACAAAAGAATCTTTACCTGTTCCTGCATCTCTTTCTTTGCAAGAATGTGAACTTACTGAAGACTGATTTTTATGTCTTTTATCTGTGCATTTCATATGCTTAGCAGAGTTCCTGATGTACTGCAGCACTAGTTTATGATGAAAGAGGGAATAAATTAAATCGTATCCCTAGGAATTTTAGGCCTTGGAGATGAATTCTTCAAGAGGGGAATGAAATCATTACAAGTGATTTCCTTGCTCATTCTCTTAGATCTTATTTTTTCTCTTCCTCTTAGAGCCATGCTAAGCCATAGAGAACTGTGTTGTAAGTGATACAGAATTGCATTTTACAACTCAGGGAAATGATTGTTTGGAGGTGCACTCAACACTGGAGCGAAAGGACTGAAATTGCATAGTGCTGGATACTTAAAGTCTATGCTTTTGGTAGGGCAAAATGGATCTATGCTATTTATTCAGCTCATTAGAGAAAATATGGCGGGCAGGAATTCTGGGCATATTCTGTGTACAGGAAAAGAGTGAATTTTATTTGGGCCTTCCCTGGCCTTTATCATTTGGTATCTTGAAGGAGGTGGTAAGCAATTTCTTTCCTTGGTTCCTCTTATAATACAACTGGTAGCTGAGTGTCCTGAAAGCCTCCCTTCTGCATCCTCATCTCTTCTGCCTCCCTCAATTTTAGACTTCATCTAGAATTTCCAAAGGTATTATAGAAAGACACAGAGTAGCTTGAAAACTATCATCTGAGCCCTTACCAGGGTGACAAACTCATCCCCATTTCTCTCTGCCTGTCCTCTTCCTCCTTCTTTATTATAATAACTGGAGTGTTCCAGATCCTACTGTATATTACACAAAAATGCTAGATCTGTTTTTGGTACACTGTGGAAAAAATAGGAAAACAGTGAACTAGATCACCTCCAAAGGAAACATCCCATTGTATGAGTTTTATTTCTCCGTTTAGTCCCAGCCATTAGTACTGTTTATATGTTCTCACCATGGCTTAGAGTGCTATATTTCAATCCAGTTCAGCAGATCATTGCTAGGGCCATGCCAGACACTAGAATCCAAAAGAAACATTGACACTGCATCCACCAGGCCATGTGGCTATGTGAGGAGAGAAGTGCTTGGCAAGGCTTGGAGCACTGCAGAAGGATGACAGGCAGTCCTCGTCAAGCTGCCCTAATGGTGGACTGGACTTGAGGACTCATGTCTAATGAATAGAATACAGAAGAAGTATTGATGTGTTGCTACTGAGATTAAGTTATAAAAAGACTGCTGCTTCCATCTGGGATGTTAGAAGGTTGGGATTAGTTGAGATGGAAAGAGGAATCAAAATGATGCCCAGATTTTTGGACTAAATAACAATCAATGTGGTGTGATCTAACAGGCAGAAAATTGGAAAAGAAAAAGTTTAAAGAGGAAAAGTTTCTTAATCATGATTTTGAATTTAGATGTTAAGTTTGGGATACCTATGTGATATCTGAATCAAAATGTCTAGTAAGCAGGACAGGTTTACATCTGGACCTCAGAAAAGAAGTTTGGGCTTGAATATAAATTTGGGAGTTTACAGCAGGTTGATGTTTAACCATGGGGTAGCATGTGGTCATGAAATAGGTGGAGCAAAAATAAGGGCCCAGGATTTTACCTTAGTAATACCAACCCATAGAGGCTGTATTGAGGAAGAAGAGCAAGTTAGTAAAACAAAAGAGAGTAAGAAACTATCGCCAGAGAAGTTGGAGGAATCCAGGTGTGTGCATTCTTGTGAGAAGAAGGGGAAGGAAGTTCCCAAAGAGAGAGAGATCAAATTGGTTAAATGCTGCTGAGAGGGTGAGGGGGTCTAGACATGGGAAGTATCCATCTGATTTGGCCAGATAGTGACCTTAACAGCAGTAATTCATATTGCAGACTTAAGGGTTAATATGAGCACAAAAAAAAGGGTTATAGACAACATTTCACATGACAAGTCCTTAGGAGAGCTCTGCATCTATTAATTTCAGTTTGATTTAATTTCACTTACAGAATCCCTATTTCAGAAAATGAAAGCATAATGTATTCAAACTACTAACGCTATATTTAAAGTAGCTTTGCAAATTTCTTCCCAAAACTTCTATTCCTCTTTCTTGCCAGGTTATTGAAAGATAAGAAAATGAATACAATCAACTCTCCCTACTCCTTAACTAGCAACAATTACTAGTGGCACATGCAGTATGAAAATGGTTCTGTGTGTGATTGAATACAATAACGGAATCTTCTAGCATCATCTATAAATAGTGCAGTACAGTTGTAGTGACGATACTGGCTAAATAAAGGCTCAAAAATGTGTAATGCTAATGTCATGGCTACCTGGAAAATAATTTTCCCCTTTTGCAAAATATATCACCTCAAGAAAGAGAATCCTTCAGGTTAGTCTCCCAGAAGCTCAGCAGCACCAAATTATGCTAGGAAAACTATGCGGCACGACTGAATCAGTATGACGTGTCAATTTATTCATAGCCTATTTTTAAAACAATCACTTAGAGCTGATGCAAGATTAATAAATACGGTCTATGCATAACTCTGATGCTCTCAGGAGATTTAATTTAATAAAAATATACACCCAGAGATAAAACTTATTTTTATAACGTCCTGGTCATCACCAGGATTAGGAAAGCAAACCAGCTATGTTTCTGGCCCTTTCTCAAAGCCTGGGTGTGTGGCTTACGGACCAGACTAGAGGTTCCTCTAAGTTAGCCCAGGGCAGTGGCTGGATTGAACTGTGTTGACTAGGGAAAATCCTGGTAATTTTGAGCTGTGATTTACACAGGCTTTTATGTGTTATTACAATATGTACCCAAGAAGAAATTTTCTGTGGTTTTCTGTCTTCATCAGTGAAGTAACTTTTAGATGTTTCTTTGGCAATAGCCTAATGAAACAGTTGTTGGTTGTATCTTTCCAGATTAGGAAATACTTGGGGACTGCAATAAACTGATATGATTTTTAGGCACTATTTGTTCCCTCACATTTTCTTTTTAAAAAATATTTTTCTGATTACAGTTGTGTATTGTAAAATAATAAGAAGAAAAGAACCATAAAAGTTTAAGAACAACAAAAACAAAAACAACGATCATTTCTCAGTAGTGCCAAGACTTAGGAAACAAATATTATTACCATGTTTGTACATTTATTTCTCATCTTCTTTCATATTACATATATACATAGAAGATGTGTTAAATAGGATTTTATGTACATTGCACATATTTATACATTTTACTATAATTGGTTATTATACATTTTCTTCCAATATATGGGTATACTGTAATCTGTGTAATCACCTACTTTAGTTACTTCCAATTTCTAATCATTAGGAATAAAATGTCAACATCTCATCCGTTCTTTTCATATGCAATCCTCAAACTATGGCATCCAGGTGAAAATAGAAATGGAGTTACTGAATCAAAGTCTGTGAATATTTATGAGTTTCTTGATCTGTGTTTCCAAATTTCCTTTCAGATATTTTCAACAATGTACATTATATCATGACACTGTTATTTTTGAACTATGATAAATTGACAGGAAAAAAATTATCTTGTGTTATTTTGTGTTAGTGTCAGATTTAACCTTTTGTAGTATGCATATTCACCATTAATACTTCTTTTTCAAGTTGTGTGATTTTGTTCTTAGTCATTTTTCACCTAGAATAGCTTTTTCTTATTTAATTTATAAGATCACTATATATTAAGAACTTTTAGTATTACATACACTGCCTACCTTTTCCTCATTTGTTCCATTTGCTTTTTATGATTGAAAGAAGGAAGATTTTAACTTTTATGAAGCCTAATTTACCAGAGATTTTCTGTATGCCCTCTCACTAGCCTCTGCTTATATGTTCATAAAAGGTCTCTGGATCTCAAGAAAAGATAATCACCTATATCTTCTTCTAGACCATCTAAAAGTTTGTTATATTTACATTAATTGTTTCAATTGATTTTTAGCATATGATGAAAATTTGAAACATGACATCATTTTTTAAAAGTATCAATTGTTCCAACACCATATATTAATATTTTATAATGTTCATCCCATTGATGGGATATTCAAATCCCACCTTTTTAGTACATTCTATTTTTCAAGAAAATAAGGTGGGGCAAGGAAAGGCAAACAGGAAGTACCTTGAGTGACAACTAAGATGATTGCACAGGGCACTGTGTTAAAACATATTCTGGAACAACTTTAGGATCAAAATGGAGTGCTGTGATTAATTACTGATGTCTCTCATGAGCACATAAGTGGGAGTGGAATAATAAATATGCTTTATACATATACATTGTGTTTCATTAATGTCTATTCTTGACCTGCTATCATATATTGTAGGTATGTGTACCTAATAATATAGTCATTATAAAATATAAAGAAAAGTTTATAAAATTACTATGAGAAAATGGCAAATCTACAACCATTGTGGAAGATTTTTAACACATCTCTCTATAATTGATAATTCAAGTGTACAAATTATAGTTTTTATAAGTCCTTTTTTTGATAAGGAGAAAGTGAATAACAGATGAGTAATTGTACAAGATATTTGAGTTTGATTCAATTCTGAGGACAGTGCACTAATTTAATCTGTGGGATATTCATGTGGACACAGGATATAATCTTATCTTAGGGACTGAAAACAGCAGAACCCCTATGTGAGAAAATAAAAGGATGGAGATTCCAACAAGTGAGAAGGTGAACAAATTAAGGCTCAAATATAGAAAGCCACTTCCTAAAGTCCCGATTTAGGATTAAGTATTATAATGTCCTCAAAGGAAAGAAAAGAATATGTTTTGAAATGAATATTTTAATTCCAGGTAAAAGATGCTCAATTGTGATTGAAAATAAGCTCTTTGAGTAGCAGCTACAGCTAATGACCAGAGGGTGCACTACAGGTATATACAGGATAAGAAAATTTGAAAAGGGTGGTTGCCCTTACTTTGGTTATTTTAGCAATGCATTTTCATACATTATTGTTGTCAGTATTTTGTCATTGAAAATAACAGATGTAATACATAAAAAATAATTGATAAAAGTTGTGATGATCAAAATACCAATTTATCAAAAAACAGAATCTTGTTTGTACCATGCTTTAGTGCAAATCCAAAATGTCATAAACCAGCCCTATTAGCCACTCAATAAATGTTGAATGAACGAGCCAGAGAGTAAGACTCTTAACAACTATACAGCCAACTTAACAACCAAGATTTGCCTTACAACATAATAATATATTATTGTTAAATAAGGTGTTTTGCCCCATAGTAAAGCCCTTACAACAATATAAAACAAATACAATAATGACCACCTCTTTTTTTATAAAATAAAAAAGTTATTATATAGTTATATGTTATATAACATATATATAGTTATTATGTTCTTATTTTTTCCTTTCTAAATTTTATGATTTCCACCTGTAATATTGTTGTTCATAGTTCACTGTTACAGAGATGTCCCTCCCAACAACTTGGAAATGAGAACACAGTTGCCATCAGAGTTAAGTTCTGAAATCTGTGCATAATAGATCAGTACACATCAGTGCATTCAAAACATTGTGAAAATAAGATAAAATATATTTCATACTGAAAACTAACACAAGAACAGAAAAGCAAACACCGCATATCCTCACTTATAAGTGGGAGTTGAACAATGAGAACACATGGACACAGGGAGGGGAACATCACACACCAGGCCTGTCAAGGGTTGAGGGGCTAGGGGATGGATAGTATTAGAAGAAATACCTAATGTAGTTGACGGGTTGATGAGTGCAGCAAACCACCATGACATGTGTATACCTATGTAACAAACCTGCACATTCTGTACATGTATCCCAGAACTTAAAGTATAATAAAAAAATTATTTCATGCTGAAAGGGCTTTGGTATAACCTGTTTTAATAGTCACTTATTTAATTTAAGAATTTTATAATAAAAAAGGTGGTTCTATTAAACCTTGGAAACATAAATAAATATCTCCAGAGGTTAGTATTGATAGTACTATTCCAGGAACGTCCCAAGAAAGCTGAGTTTTAGAAATTAGGCTTTTGACTTTTCTTAGAATTATTCTTTGTAAGATGATATTAACAGCTAACTCTGCTTGAGTGCTTACTCTGTGCCAATCACTGACTGTTCCAAGTATTTTGTATCTATTATTTAATCCTCATTGGAATTTAATCCTCATTAGATGGTATAATACCTATGAGGTAGGTATTATACTATCATTTTCTCATTTTACAGATAAGGAAACTAATTTTGTAATTTGCAGCCTCACGTGGTTATTAAGAAGCAGAGCAATGATTTCAATTAAGGAAGCCTGAATCCAGCACCTGTGCTCTCAGCCACTACCTTGTACATTCATGTATTCATTCAACAAATGTGTACTGAATGCTCCTAGCTATGCCAGGCACTGTGCTAGATGCTGAGAATAGTAGAGCTCAAGACAAATATGCTTGCTCTCCTGGAGCTTACAATCTAGAGGCAGACAAAACTTAAAACAACAAATAAATGTAGAGCTACAGATTGAGACAAGTGTTACAAAAGAAAATTACAGAGTTCTCTGGAGTATACATCAGGGCCCCTTCTTAGATAAGAAGACTAGGAATGGTTTCTCTAAGAAAGTGATAATTAAGCTAAGATTAAATGGATTACTAAAAGTAAGCAGAGAATTGGGGTGGGAGAATGTGCCAGGCTTTGGTAAGAGCATGGCAAAGTGTTTCTAATCCCTTTGACAAGATCTCATAGGGAGATAAATATATCTCTCTTAGGCCAGTGCCGTTAAAATAAATTTCTCTGTGTACCCTTATTCTGACTTCATATTTAATAAAATCTTATCAGTTGGCTTCATGTATAGTTTGACAATAAGAGGAGAATGCACTTATTATGTAGACTTTTAGTATACTGATTATTGAGTCCTCTCCCCTTATAAATTAATAAATGTGCATTTATACCTATCTCCAGTACCTTCTGTTCTTGTTACCAAGCTTATAAGCAACTTCAGATCCTGAGCCTTCAAAGCAGAAGACCAGATCCTTAAATGGAATGACCTGGATTCCAGATTGAGCTCCCACCCAGCTCCAAGCTGCCTTTCCTTTAAATGCTTATATTGGATCTCTCTTATTGGTGAAGTTTTATAAATATGCAATATTTGGTAAAGTGGGAAAAAAGACGAATTATTTTGTATTAAAAAAGAATAATAGATTTAGTGAGCACACAATCCATGATTATTCTGGTTAGTTTTACTGAAAAGAAAGTCTATTTGGGACAGAGTCTGAATGAAATAATGTTTTGAATATTTAGGGAATAAAACAGACACCATTCTTGTCTTAGCAGTCATGTGCTGAGTGAGTAATGCTGGTATTGTTTTACGAGATTGTTTTAGTATAAAACCGTAGTAAACTGTGCTGGAAAGTATTTCCCCACTACAAGCATGGAAACGAGACTTACTCATAATATTTATTTCTTCTCCAGAGTGCCTTTGCAGACCTGAAACATCTGAACTAACAAAAGGCCTCCAATTTATAATATAACACAGCTGCTCCAAGGATTGCGTGCGGGCATATGTGTGTGCATGATGGGAGGGGATTTCCTTGTATGTATTCATTTATGTGCCCTCTGGAGAAGGGGCAAGTTCAGTCCAACTGGAATTCTAAGTGTCTCTTACTGGGCATTTGTTATATGTAAAAAGCTGGCTCATGTCTAAAGTATCTTCCAGGCAGCGTGCAGCTGACAGCCATAAAAGAGAAGATTGTATATTGTTTAGGAACAGTGATGCTAATGGGTAGCATTTTCACAGCGAACAATTAGTTTTTCTACCACTGAATAATAGTGTATTTATTATAAAGAAATGGGAATTATACAGAAACTATCATCAGAAGATATGTTTCTATCGTTATTTTCTATTATTAGTTATTCACAATCAGTAAGTTCACTTCCAACACACGTACTATACTTTTAACAGAGCAGAAACAAAAAGGCTATCAGTATCACAGTTTAGTTCTTTCTTTATTCTTCACTTTTGTTCTTCCAAACTGTCAAAGCATGATTAATCTTGAATGTTACCAATTTAGAAAAAAATCTAGATATTCTAATAAATTGTTTTCTTCTTTTCTTTCCCATCTCTTTTCCAAACCTATTTATTCATTTAACTAACTGAACTTGACGCCAGGAATGCGGTGACAGGTGGATGAGTCTCTACCAGAGAACTCACAGTCTGGCTAGGGAGATGGGTGACTATATCAACAACTATGAGAGAGTGCAATAAGTGTTAGGCATGTTTAGAGCTCTTGGGAGAACAGAGTATGGGCACTTACAGGAGTTAGGCAATCATGGGGGCAGCCTGAGATGACCACCCCGCCCCACCAGGAGAGGACAGTGCTTGAACTAAGCAGTTGTTAGCTAGGTAGATGTGAAGGCAGGGAGAGCAGCAGAGCTTACAGAAAACAGCCTACAAGATGTCAGGATCTGAGAGATACATGCCATGTCTTCTCTGGCCTAGTTTGTTTTTCCCTTGTACCTTTCCCTGAATGTCAAGTGCAAGTCATGAGACAAGGATTCAAAGAGGTGAAATAAAATCAGAGAACAAATTGGTATCGGTTTGCGTTCTGGAGGAAAGTGGCCAGTTGACAACAGACAGATATTTTGCATGTTCTCCCCCAGTAACTAGTGAAATCACCCAGAAAATGGTGAAACGACTACATTCACATCAGAAACTAGGGAACCATCCAAATGCTAGAATTTCTGTTACTTACAGGACAGATGAGACATGTATGAAGAAGGCTGAGCAGGACCGGCTTGCAAATCACTTGCCTTAGAAAGCAGAACCTTTCAAAAATTAACAAGAGATTTTGAATGGCATAGATACCATTATTTATCTAGTCTAGGACTTGGATAAGTAATGGACCACCCAATTAGAGGAAAATCTCGTTCTTTGAGGGCCTTTGGCAGAGGCTGCCTGCTCGCCAGACTTCAGTGCTGTAGCTGCCTAGGGAGAGTGTAACGGGATTCAGGAGTAGCTATCCCATGAGGTCTGGGCCATAGATGGCTTTATCAAGTCACTGGCTGCTGGCAAGGGTGACATTGGAAAACTTTTGTCAAGGTCTAGGTCACTAACTGTTCAGAATGCTAAAACTGGGGGTTGATGAAGGCAGGTGAGGAACGATCTCCTGCAGGAGGCACATTTTCATTCGGTTCTCATAGTTTTTCATATACTGCACCAGGAATGGGGTACAGCCGTAAATGATTTTGCACCGTTAGATAAGTGTTGAGAGACACAGATGAAAAACTCTCCTGAAATGAGATGTACCTGCCAGGACTACCTACTGCTCCAGATCACTATGCACTCAATCTGGGCTACTGGATGAAGGAGTTAGAGATTAGACTTCATTATGAAGACTCAAGTGAAGTATGGGAAAATATAAGGGGAATCCAGGCACCCTACTTATAGGGAGATGTATTAGGCCTTTAACAAAAGAATGAATAAACAGAAGAGACTCTTTCATCAAAAGTGGAAAAAATAGACCTTAAGAAAAATAAAAGTAAATTATTATAAAAAAACAGAAACAAATTTTTATTACATAAGTAATAAGTATTCAAAATGTTAAAATTTCAGTTATAGTATATATATATATGTTTGTGTGTGTATGGTTGTGTGTGTGTACTTTTTGCTACTTAACATCCAGAACTTCTCCCCTCCCACACTTGGGGACTTGAGAAGAAGTCAAAGTCCAGCCTTACATTAAAGAAGCTGAAGGTTCCAGATCTCTTCCCCTTGCAGGCAAAGCCAGGTGGGCACGTGACCAGGATCAGCCAATGGGATGCTCCTGACCATGGCATTGACTCTTGAGTAAGTCAAGCCAAAGCAAAAAGGCACTGGAGAATACATTCACTGTCATGGTGCACAGCAGCAGCCGAGTCTGGAGCAGCAGTATTGGTGACAAGATGTCACCAGAGCCCATCTGCTCCTAGGCATGACTTTGACTAAACTGTTGTGCCTCCCACCTAGCTTTCCTTGGCTTTTACCCATTTTTTCAAGTTTTATTCTCTAGCCTTCCTGTTGATGCTATAAACTTCACAACAGTCTTCTAATAATTCCTTTTCAGCCTAAGTTAGGCAGAGCTGATATTAATTGGCAACACCTAATACAACACATACAGAAATGTTTTGTTTTTGTTTTTTGAGTCAGTGTCTCCCTCTCTTGCCCAGGCTGGTGCAGTGGCACAATCATAGCTCACTATAGCCTCAAACTCCTGGGCTCAAGTGATCCTTCTGCCTCAGCCTCCAGAGTAGCTGGGACTACAGGAGCACACCACTATGCCCAGCTAATTTTTTTAAAAAAAATGTATAGATGGGGGTTTTGCTGTGTTGTCCAGGCTGGTCTTGAACTCCTGGGCTCTAGTGATCCTCCCACCTTGGCCTCCCAAAGTGCTGGGATTACAGGCATGAGCCACAGTGCCTGGCCTGGAAATTTTTTTTTTTTCCCCAAAAGTTTTGCTTAATGAAAAAGTGGATTTCTTCTGTCTCCTGGGCATTTAGAGTTTTCACAGACATAAGCATGTAAAATTTTCTTGTCATAACTGATGAAGATTCAGTGCTGGGATCCCGCCAAAGTGATGTCCTAGTAGTTGGCACTCAGCTTCCCTGTGTTGTTGCCTGTTCTGATTGGCGTCTTGCTCCCCGTAAACAGAGGTCATTGATCACAACTACTCTTCGAACATACTCGTTAGTGTCAACCACCTTCTGCATTTGTACTTGATGCGCTCTGCATTTCTCTTACCTGGTTGAAAACCCTAGTTCCAACCTTTTCCATCACCATGACTTACATGCTAGGCCCTGTGCTATATCTCACAGCTGAATCAGGTTAAAAATGTGACCTAATTAATCGTGTGGTACACACAGGCCTAAATCCTATTTTGAATACAAGCCAATTGTATTTCTCTCAAATGGGTGTCATAAAAGCTTTAGCAAGAACTTCTCATAGCTCAAAGAGAGACATGCCTGATTTATGATTTCTCGGTAGCACTTAACATTTTATTTGGATTTAGAGATAACTCTAGATACATCAATCAAACAAGCTGTTTTCAAATCCTTCTGCTCAGCTGTTCCCGGTGCCAGATTGTCTAACAAATAGAAGCATAAACAGATGTAATTTGTGACTTGTGGAGACCATTCTCTGTCATGCAATAGGCCAGCTGGTGGCACGAGCTGGCTATGCGGCTATGGTACAGTCCACAGCCTGACTCACAGGCATCAGGCTTCTCACTCCTCATACACGTGAGCAATGTTTAAAGATCACAGTTACATAAAAGTTTATTCTGGAAAATTCATTTAAATATTTGCTTACAAACTTGATTATTGAAAGATGGTATTTTATCATAACATGTATCCTCATAATCAGACCTTGCAAAGTAGAACTTTCGTTACCTGATTTAAAAAAATGTAGCTATGGTAATTTGTAAAATAAAACTTTGGCAAAAGAACCAACAGCATGTATGATTGATAGCCCAGAAAAATGACATATACTAATATGTATGCACACACTTACATGCATATATACACATATATCTGTGTGTACATGTATGTATACATATGTATGTCTATATATGTCATATACCAATATGTATGTGTTGTGTGTGCGTGTATATACAACATATACATATTTGGTATATGATAAAGTTATCACAATTTTGTGAATAGAAAGGACTATTTGGAAAAGTTGCACTAGGATGTTTTCTTTTTTTTTTTTTTCAAAACAGGATACAAGATCTATATACAAAAATCAGTTGATTTAATTTCTATATAATGGCTACTAAAAATCTTTTTTTATTATTATACATTAAGTTTTAGGGTACATGTGCACAACGTGCAGGTTTGTTACATATGTATACATACACCATGTTGGTGTGCTACACCCATTAACTCGTCAGTTACATTAGGTATATCTCCTAATGCTTTCCCTCCCCCCTCCACCCTCCCCTCACCCCACGACAGGCCCTGGTGTGTGATGTTCCCCTTCCTGTGTCCAAGTGTTCTCATTGTTCAATTCCCACCTATGAGCGAGAACATGTGGTGTTTGGTTTTTTGTCCTTGTGATAGTTTGCTGAGAATGATGGTTTCCAGCTTCATCTATGTCCCCACCAAGGACATGAACTCATCCTTTTTTATGGCTGCATAGTATTCCATGGTGTATATGTGCCACATTTTCTTAATCCAGTCTATCATTGATGGACATTTGGGTTGGTTCCAAGTCTTTGCTATTGGGAAAGTGCCGTAATAAACATATGTGTACATGTGTCTTTATAGCAGCATGATTTATAATCCTTTGGGTATATACCCAGTAATGGGATGGCTGGGTCAAATGGTATTTCTAGTTCTAGATCCTGTCTTCCACAATGGTTGAACTAGTTTACAGTCCCACCAACAGTGTAAAAGTGTTCCTATTTCTCCACATTCTCTCCAGCATCTGTTGTTTCCTGACTTTTTAATGATCTCCATTCTAACTGGTGTGAGATGGTATCTCATTGTGGTTTTGATTTGCATTCTCTGATGGCCAGTGATGATGAGCATTTTTTCATGTGTCTGTTGGCTGCATAAATGTCTTCTTTTGAGAAGTGTCTGTTCATATCCTTTGCCCACTTTGTGATGGGGTTGTTTTTTTCTTGTAAATTTGTTTGAGTTCTTTGTAGATTCTGGATATTAGCCCTTTGTCAGATGAGCAGATTGCAAAAATTTTCTCCCATTCTGTAGGTTGTCTGTTCGCTCTGATGGTAGTTTCTTTTGCTGTGCAGAAGCTTTTTAGTTTAATTAGATCCCATTTGTCAATTTTGGCTTTTGTTGCCATTGCTTTTGGTGTTTTAGACATGAAGTCCTTGCCCATGCCTATGTCCTGAATGGTATTGCCTAGGTTTTCTTCTAGGGTTTTTATGGTTTTAGGTCTAACATTTAAGTCTTTAATCCATCTTGAATTAATTTTTGTATAAGGTGTAAGGAAGGGATCCAGTTTCAGCTTTCTACATATGGCTAGCCAGTTTTCCCAGCACCATTTGTTAAACAGGGAATCCTTTCCCCATTTCTTGTTTTTGTCAGGTTTGTCAAAGATCAGATAGTTGTAGATACGCAGCATAATTTCTGAGGGCTCTGTTCTGTTCCATTGGTCTATATCTCTGTTTTGGTACCAGTACCATGCTGTTTTCGTTACTGTAGCCTTGTAGTATAGTTTGAAGTCAGGTAGCGTGATGCCTCCAGCTTTGTTCTTTTGGCTTAGGATTATCTTGGCAATGCGGGCCCTTTTTTGGTTCCATATGAGCTTTAAAGTAGTTTTTTCCAATTCTGTGAAGAAGGTCATTGGTAACTTGATGGGGATGGCATTGAATCTATAAATTACTTTGGGCAGTATGGCCATTTTCACGATATCAATTCTGCTTCTCCGTGGGCATGGAATGTTCTTCCATTTGTTTGTGTCCTCTTTTATTTCACTGAGCAGTACTTTGTAGTTCTCCTTGAAGAGGTCCCTCACATCCCTTGTAAGTTGGATTCCTAGGTATTTTACTCTCTTTGAAGCAATAGTGAATGGGGTTCACTCATGATTTGGCTCTCTGTTTGTCTGTTATTGGTGCATAAGAATGCTTGTGATTTTTGCAAAATTGATTTTGTATCCCGAGACTTTGCTGAAGTTGCTTATCAGCTTAAGGAGATTTTGGGCTGAGACAATGGGGTTTTCTAGATATATAATCATGAATCATGTCATCTGCAAACAGAGACAATTTGACTTCCTCTTTTCCTAATTGAATACCCTTTATTTATTTCTCCTGCCTGATTGCAGGATGCTTTCTTAACTATTCAGAAAAGAAATCCTCACATCATGTACAAAAACTGATTCCACATGGCTTTGAACAACAAAAACCAAACTACGCAATAGGTAGATAAAAATAGAGATAAATCTGAATGATCTTGACTTGGGGAAATATTTTTTAAGAATAAAATCAATGTGAGGAATAAAAGAAAGCATCAAGAGATTTGACTTTACAAATATTAAGATATTTTGTATTATAAAAACATCGTTAAGAAGCAAACAACAAATAATTGGAATTCAGGGGCTCAATAAATAAGACCTCTACTCTGGTCAACTTCTGAACCAAATGAACAATAAAGAAGATGAGTCAATAGGATAGAGGCCAAAATATCATCTTTATCATTATTAAACTGAGGTTGTAGAATGTTGCTGGACAGTGGTGGGCAGGTGAATTTACTAACATGGTTCCCCTAAATTAGGCAGATATATCCATCCATGCACAGGCAGTCTTGGAGTGACTCAGGCCTTCCCTTATGGTGTCTGCCTCTGATGAACTTACAGTGTAAAAGAGCAAAAAACAACTTATGCCTCTTGTCTCACTGTGGGGAAGTTTGCTGCCAAAGAAAAAACTTGAAAAGGGGGTCAGGCTATATATGCCCAAGATTGTGCTCCCAAACTCATCGATTGGATTACAATGCTTCTTCTCCCTTTGAAAGAAATGGGTTAAAAAATAACCAGGAATCTTACACAAATAGAGTTCACACATACACATCAGAAATAAGGTAGAACTATTATTTGCCAAACAGAATTTAAGGGTACATATTGGTTAGGGATTTGAACTGGCTACTACATATAGTGCACAAGAGCTTATATAAGGGGAAAAAAAGAGAAATTCCAATAGAAAATAGAGCAAAGGATACAAAAATTCACAGAATTACAAATACCTAATAAAATATGAACATTTTGAAATTCATCTATTCAAAGAAATACAAATAATAAACATCAGTGTTTTATATATATGAAGTTTCTTACAGTTATTTATTCCACCTTCGGAGATGAAGAGAAAAAAGCAGGAACAATTTGCTAATATACAGCTAGTATTGTGATAAGTCAGAGTAACTGTGTACTGATCAGCTCCTGATGACTATAAGAGTGTCTTAATTTCTAATGTTATTAAGCTTTACTTTATCAAGGAAGTTAAATCAAATGTACTAACCATTAAGAATTTGTTCTCTGTTTCAAGTTAGCAAATAGTAAGAGAATGTTAGTCAATGAAAAGCAGTGAATATACCATGCCTCTAACCCAAGCTCTAACTTACTTTGTTCCAGTCTATGTGGTAGGTAGATGGTGTAAGAATACGACAGTTGCTCAGAACTAGAAAGACAGACAATATAGGGGCAGAGTAGTGCGCAGGGGTGATAGACAGTAGGGATGGTATGGTTGAGGGGTTGGTGCCATTAAGATGTAGACATAGTCTATTCAGATACTGTAGTTAAATAGAACATGACTCCTTGCCTCCTTCACTAGCCACATGTATTCCAGGGAGAATGCCCTGACTTGAATTTCTGTGGATGACACAGGTGCTAAATGGAATAAAATATAATGCCTTTAAAATGGAAAAGTTATATTTTTTGAGGATAAGTATTGCTATTGATGACATAGTGAGACTGGTACTCTCATTCACAGATGAAGATTGTGCAAATTAGTTAAAAATTTTTATCAAAAGCTTCATAAAGACAATACCTTTACACCAACTAGTCCCACATTCAGTACTCTATCCAACACAGAACTGTAAAAGAGATTTACATCTATGTTAGACATCACAGCCAAAAAAAAAAAAGCTGAAATAATCATGTTTTTTGAATTTAAGAATATAAATTTTGATCCATTTTATTATTATTATTATTGTTATTATTTTGAGACAGGGTCTCACTCTGTCGCCAAGGCTGGACGGCAGTGGCGTGATCTCCGCTCACTGCAACCTCCACCTCCCAGGTTCAAGCAATTCTCATGCCTCAGCCTCCCAAGTAGCTAGGACTACAGGAGCACACCACCACGCCCAGCTAATCTGTATATTTTTTAGTAGAGACAGGGTTTCACCATGTTGGACAGGCTGATCTTGAACTCCTGACCTCAAAGTGATCAGCCTGCCTTGGCCTCCTCCCAAAGTGCCATTATTGTTTTTAAAGTATAAGAATAAAATGTGCCTATATAGTATGGTTTCTACACATGCATATATGTAGAGAGAGAATACACTGAAATCTTTAGAATTTTCTCTCAGAGGTAGAAGAGCAGATAAATTTTAAATATTTTAGTATTTTAATTTTATATTTATATAAAAAGTTTCTATATTTTATATAAAATATATTTTATATTCTTATTTTATAATTGAATTTTCTGATTCCCCAAATTATTCACTATGATTATGCATTACTTTCAACTATACACAGACATATATATAAAATTTATAAATAAACATTTACATACAATTTTTACATCTGTGCCCAGTTTTGCAGTTATGCTTACAACACTTCAGTCAACTTTACACATTATTCCTGCACTCATCAGTTCTTACATGTCACAAAACTATCTTGACTCGCGAATTATTTTTTTGAGATGGAGTCTCGCTCCATCGCCCAGGCTGGAGTGCAGAGGCACCATCTGGGCTCACTACAACCTCCGCCTCCCAGGTTCAAGCAATTCTTCTGCCTCAGCTTCCCAGATAGCTGGGATTACAGGTGCCCATCACCACGCCCGGGTAATTTTTTGTATTTTTAGTAGAGACAGGGTTTCACCATGTTGGCCAGGCTGGTCTCAAACTCCTGACCTCAAGTGATCTACCCACCTCAGCCTCTGAAAGTGCTGGGATTACAGGCATGAGCCACTGCACCTGGCCTTGACTTGTAAATTTTGATTCATTTTTCTATTGAGTAAAATATTTTTCTTTCTTTTTCAGGAAGGGTACATAGTAGCTGTTTTCTAAGGCTTTGTGTATGAAAAATTGTCTCCTAAAGACTCCACTTGTAAAAGGCAGTAGATCGAATATAGTCTTTTCGTACTATTGACGGACATTCAATATTGCATGAGTTTGAAGCAAATCTAATTTTTGTACTATTGAAAGTCACCTTTTTAATTTTGTTTTTGCCTGGTTACTCCTACACTGTTTCATTATCAAAATCGGAAAAACTTTGGTTCCATTTCTCACCAATTTTAGCCATTAAGACAGAGGCTTGTTTTAATTTGAAGGTCAGTGTCACCTGGAATATGGGAATTCTGTGGTCACCCCTGGTGACTGCACCAAGGCTATGTATGCTGTCCCTCAGATCACACAAAGCTCAGGGTACTTGGCAGAGCTAGGGCTGTGACTCTGCAGGTAAAATTATAGATATTTGCTCTGACTAATTTAGTAATCATCCATGAAAAACGATGATGTGTATCCCATGAGTGGATCTTTCTAAATCCTACATTAGCTTTTCTCTGAGCCCCGTTAAGTTTTCATCATTTGAAGTTTGCTTCAGTCAAAGGACCAACTGACTCAAAATAAGGATAACTGGATTTCAGCTATCATAGAGCATTACAGCCCAGGAATGAATTATGGCTGTGCAAATCAATCCCTTGATGTCATGAAGGTAATTCTTGCCAAATTACATCAACTTTGCCCCCTCGACACAGCTTCTCTGTCTTGGTAGAGGAATACTGTCTTTTCTCTAGACCATACCAGAGGCAAAAGTAGGACTATTTGTCAAGGAATATGCAAAATTTTCTGCTTTCAACTCCATCACTCCATGTAGCATCAGGCATTCTGCACAGTCTATCATGTACATTGCAAGTCTCCAGGGTAAGTGAGTGGGTGGGGGGTTGCACTTGAATTCACAACTGAATCTCTTCTCCTACCCCCACAGCTGCTGTTATCTTACTTTCTTGCAACAGCCTCTTCAATGAGACATCCTGTCAAACCTCAGCTGTAAGAGCCTCTCATCACTGTCACTTCTTCTATTGTTCTCTGTAATAATGTCACCAGGCCTGCCAAAAGGACTGTCTTCTAATACTCCTGAAGCTGTCAAAACAACTTCCACTGCAGATGTCTAGGTACTCCCACTGTGCACCCAGCCACAGTTGACAATCAATGCTATATTAAGTAATTTTACGGAGTTCTAGGTAAAATCAGCACTTGAAGTTTTTATTTGCAGGCCTCTCTCTCTCTCTCTCTAACATTGTTGTGGAAATAAAACCACAAGCTGTAAGATGTTTTTACTGTGTGGGTTTGAAGCCTGGCTATATTACCTTGGGAAAGTAATTTAATCTCTTTCCTCCTTTCTAAAATGTTATAATAATAATATGTACCTGGTGTAGATGTTTTGATGAGCAAGTACACCTATCCCTTGCTTAAAGAGTTTAAATTATTCCAAAAACTTTGTCATTAATCGAATAGCCAAAATTTTTGGAAATCCACTAATTTAAATTGGAACTGTTCTAGTCCAGTTAGGCAGCTTCCTAAATACTGAGCACATAAAGATATTCCGCATTCTTCTTTACAACATTTATACTATGGAATTCAGATCTCATTAATTCATCATATGTAATGCTGTCACAGACCGTGGTTAGGCTACAGTTTGAAGGAAGCCATTGAAAAACGGTAAGAAATATTTTTAGGAAAACTTTTAATGGTACTGAAAAGATCAAATGTTTCAATCACTTTAGAAGCATATATCAATTGATATACTAATAAATATACTCATTGACAAACTAATTAGAAAGTATACTAAGTATAATTTGAGTTAAGAAAAGCAAAACTTAAAATGAGGCAAAGGGCTTTTTAAAATCAAAATGAAAAAATCACACTAAAATATGTTATAAGCTTTAATTCATTGAATAATAAATGGTAAAATATGTAAAGAAAAAGCAAATGTTAATGAAAAGAAATACAATTGTCAGAGATTTTGATATCTCTTCTCCATAAGAAATCAAGTGGTTAAAAAAATATGTAACATTGGCTGGATGCCGTGGCTCACGCCTATAATCCCAGCACTTTGGGAGGCCAAAGCGGGTGGATCACCTCAGGTCAGGAGTTCGAGACGAGCCTGACCAACATGGTGAAACCCCGTCTCTACTAAAAATACAAAAAATAGCCGGGCGTGGTGGCGCATGCCTGTAATCCCAGCTGCTTGGGAAGCTGAGGCAGAGAATTGCTTAAACCCAGGAGGCGGCGGTTGCAGTGAGCTGAGATCACGCCACTGTACCCTACCCTGGCTAACAGAGTGAGACTCCATCTCAAAAACAACAACAACAACAACAACAACAAAAAGCACATAACATTATATAGAGAATCTGAGAAATATAAGAAAGTTATAATATTTGAATTCTATATCATACAAATATAGACTAATCCTTTTCGTGGTCCCTGAGAAAGTTATTAAAATTTATCATAAAAAACTCAAAGAAAAATTCAATAAACTTAAAAAAAGACATATTTTTTTCTAAAGTAAAATAACACTCTCCTAAATAACACTTGGGTTAGCGACATTAGCTTATTTAGAATAGCCTTAATTGCAATGATGACTTTAATATATAGAGTATTCACAAAATAAGTAGAGAAATTATGAATTATTCTATTTTTAAAAGGGTTAAAAGACATGAAAATGAAATTCACAAATATCAAGTGGATCATAAACCTACAAAATATTTGAAAACATTTAATCAAAGACATAATTTTAAATAAAGTTATATTTTGTACCTATTTTGAGACAAATGATTTTTAATGTAACATTCAATGTGTATAAATTTAAAAAATGAGTGCGAATTATTATACCCTTTCTTGGGTCCAATTTGAATATAATATTTAAAAAATATATTCTAATACAGCAGTTCTACTTTTGGGAATTTATCCTGTGGAGACAATTAAATATGTGACCTATAACTCAGGAATTAGACACAAGGATGTTCATAACAGTGTTATTTATGAGAATAAGAAATTGGAGATAAATTAAATTTCCTACTACAAGTCATTGGTTAACTAAAGTACGGTGTATTTATATACGATAAAAAATAATGTTGCCGAGAAAGATTTAATGACATGGCAATTTGATATAATACATTTTTTATTTTCAAAATTCAGTTAGTAGGCTCTTGTAGGATAGATTCCATTTATGTGAATATAAAACTTGGCCAATTACTAAAATGTTAATAGTTATTTTATATACAATTATGGATCATTTTAAATTTCTTCCACCTGTTTAACGTTGTTTTCTCACTATTCTGTAATACATCATAGTAACTGTTAACAGCTTTAAAAATATGTCATCAATTTTTAATATATCTAAGAATTGGTTTTTCAAGTTAGCAGTGCCATCTGCTGATCATCTTGGAGTGTTCCTTCAGAACAACAATAAAATTTTTCGGAACTTAGGGAAGTCAGTAATTATCATAATTAAATTTTATAAAATATTTAAGAAGAAAAGTGGAATATATAAGAAGAAATATTGTGAAATTTACTTAGTTTAACTCTTACGTATGGTGTTCAGAGTCTACCATTCTTTTATTCCTACATTTTGCATTACAGTTTTATCATCTTCAATTTACAGTAATTCCTTGTCATAGAAGTGATCAAAGAGAGACTTAGCCAAGTTTAGAATGCTAGTGAAGTGTAGATGCTAGCCAGAAAATTATAATAAGTAATAGTTCCAAGGCTCAAGATAAAGTGAAATACCTTAATAAATAAATAATAAATGGGAAAATAAATCAGGGTAATGAATGAGGAACAACTGTTTAGGACATGGGAGTGGAAAAGAATGTGTTAATGGACTTCTTTTATATGGTGGGGTATCTGACACAGATATGTCTAATACTTATAGGAAATAATAGGAATCAGATGATACTATAATACAGCCTATATTTTCCATTTGTCCACAGGGATGTAATAAAAGATTTGTCAAATGTCTTCTCAATTCCAGATACATCATATTTACAGTAATCCCCCAAACCTATCCATCCTATCAAAGAAAGTAGTCCAGCTAACATGATAGTGCTTCTTCACAATGGACTTCTCTTCAACTAGTGCTTCACCTTAGTAATTCCAAACTACCTTTTTAATAACCATTCTGCGACCCAGCTTAGGCTCATTGTTATAATTGTCTTACATAACTCATCTTTCACTTTGTGGAAATGTGAACACTATTTACCCACATGCAATCTCCTCGCAACTGTCTCATGCCCCTTCATATCTCTGAGGATCAATAACAGTGGTTCTGGTAGCTCAATAGCAAGTTCTCTTCAAGCACAGCCTGAAGACTTAAACACGTTTATCTTGGTGTTCTCTTTAATTCCGTGCTCATTGCCCATCTAGGGCTCCAGTCATCTTCTAAGAGAGATGTTTTTCTAGAATTTTCAGTCCCATATTTATTTCCTTTGAAGAGAAGACAAAAGTTAACTTGTACCAGAGTAACTCTATATTTTTTCCTCATTCATTCATATTTCATGACGGTATCAAAATCTAATCCATGTCCGTGTGCTATAATCCAGATTTACTGAGAAGCATCTTGTGCTGCTGTGTGGGATTGTTTTAAAAATACACATTGTTTTCAAAAGTACTTTTAATCAAGTTGATAATATATTACAATTTGCCACCTGAGAATAAATCAGGGGAATTTAGGGGAAGCCAAAACAATGGCAGTGGTGAATATTCAAACCTCCCAGCATAACTTTTAAAGAAAGAAGTCAGAACAACAAAAAGAACCAATATAACCATGCAAAATACCTGCTTTCGTGAGTTTTATTAGTAGAGAATGCCCAAACTTCATATAACCTGTGAAGTAAGAAAAATAAAAACAAAATACTACTGAATTACTCATGACAAATGCATTCATGGAAAATAAAACAGTCAAGTAAAAACTGAATAAAAGAGAAAAGAGGGGAACTAGCAGTGCGCCTAGGATTAACCTAAAAAAAAAAAAAAAAAAAAAAACCACTTCCAGAGGAAGAAAATCAACCATAGGTATAAAAATACTGAAAAAAGGCCAGGCGCAGTGGCTCACACTTGTAATACCAGCACTTTGGGAGGCGGAGGCAGGTGGATCACCTGAGATCAGGAGTTTGAGACCAGCCTGGCCAACATGGTGAAACCCTGTTTCTACTAAAAACAAAAAACAAAAAACAACAACAACCAAAAAAAAACACAAAAATTAGCTAGATGTGGGTGTGTGCATGTAATCTCGGCTACTTAGAAGACTGAGGCAGGAGAATTGCTTGAACACAAGAGGCCGAGGTTGCAGTGAGCCAATATGTCACCACTGCATTCCAGCCTGGGCAACAGAGTGAGACTCTGTCTCAAGAAGAAAAAGGAAAATACTGGAAAAGAGTACTGATCTCATGGAAAAGACTTAAAAGTATACCTAAGATATGAGGAGGCAATTATTTTTAAAAAAAAGTAAATATTTGGAGGCAATAATGGTTAAAAGGATAGAAGAGGCACCTTTTGGAAAATTCACAGTGAATGAGAAAAAGAAGCAAGAGATAGAAATTTAAGATCTTGGAACACAAAAGGAAGTAAAAATATCAAAGAACACACAATTATTCTCCCAAACCCCTACAGAAAGCAAAGCTATCTAGAAATGAGGTCTACTTTGCTATATTGATAGAAAGAGGAAATTTTGAATTAGGATTCTTATATACTACACCAAGCAGGGACATAGTCTTTGTACAAATTACTGTTAAAGGAAAACAAATTAAAATAAAAACAGTTTATCTGAGGAACTTTTTCTCCAAGCGGAAGACTAGCAAAGCAAAACAAAACTATTACAGTTTTTAAAACTGAATTAAGTATCCTCAAACAAGCATTTTGATATATGAAACAATAATAACAGCAAAAGACCTTGCATCTGAAATTGAAAAGTCAAGAATTGGAAGAAATGAAATGAGAGCTGACTGAATTCAGGGGCAAAAATTACATAAGAAATGAAGACTAAGGCACCTAGAGCACCCAAGGAAGAAAAGGTGTGAATGATCACTTAATAAAGGGCAATAAGTAGAAGTGGAAAAACAACTAATAAAATGAAAAAATAAGAAAAAGCCTTTTTAAAAAGGTCAAATAAAATTGGTTGAAATGGTATTCAGGCAAAGGACCAATTTATGTATAATTGGAGTTTCAAAAGAAAAATTAAACAATAAAATAGAACTAATATTTTTAAAAATTATAGTAAACTTTCTAGAAATAAAGAAGATCTGTGTTTACATATGGAAAGGACCCACCAGGTACTGGAGGAAACTGACCCACAATGATCAACTCTGTGACAAACTCTAGTAAAACTATCAAACTTTAAAATGAAGAAAAAGATTTATCAGGGCCACTAGTTTTTTAAAAAACAAATAAATTACAAGGACAAGATTAGACTAGGATCAAATTTCCCAGATAATAAGGAAAAACCAAACATACAAAGCAAAGCATCACTGGGGCAGCATTTTCAAAAGATTCAAGGAAAGAATATGTGAACCAAACATTTTATAAAGCCAAGTTGTCTTTAAAATGTCAATGTTTCAAATATGGAAGAAATCAGGAAATTCTATCCTCGGCAGCCCATTTTGAGAAATACATTAGACAATGGGCTTCTTTGAACCAAGATATGATGAGTGAAACTTCTAGAAAAAAGACTAATGGTGAGCATTTAGTATGTTCAATTTGTAGATACAAGTGAGATCAGACAAAAGTGAGGATAACAGTGATAGAATAACATGTCACATAGCATATATTATATATCATATTATGTGTCTTATCTTTGACAAATGTAAATGATGTGACTAAGAATGAGAGAAGAAAAATTGAAAGAGGAAAATAAAATAAGCACATTAATTTTTTTAATATAGGGAACAAGTGAAAGCTAATGGATACCAGTAAAAATTAACAAAGTGGTAAGTAAAAGGTTAAATATGGAAACAGAGAACTAATGATATTTAAAAATCTATAAATATGGATTCCACATATGAGTGAGATCATGATGTATTGTGACTATAGTTAATAACAATATATTGTATTCTTGAAAAATGCTAACAGAGTATATTTTAAATGTTCTCACCACAAAAAGGATAACTTTGTGAGTTAGTGCATATGTTAATTATCTAGATTTAACCATTCCGCAACGTTTATATATTTCAAAACATCACGTTGTACATAATAAATACATACAATTTTATCTATCAATTTCATTAAAAAGGCATTAAGATAAAGATGATCACTAGAACTTTCTAAATAGCCAAAGAAATTGTAAATGTAGAACAGCCAAAAAAAATAGTAAAGGAAAAACTCAGCAATTATAACATAAAATGCATAATTATGGCAAATAATATGTAGATGTGAGACTAGACAATCACACTTACTAATAAACGTGAATGGACTTGACCCATATATTAATAGGAAAAGACTTCCCATTTGACTCACAAAACAAGAACCAACTATATGGACACACAAGAGACATCTCTAAAATAAGTTACTCAAAGGATAAAAATAAAGAGATAGACAAAGGCATACCAGGCAAATGGAATCTGTCAGGGAGGCAGGTGTAGCAATTCTGATATTAGACAAAGAAAAATTCAATTTTATAAGCATTAAAGGTATAAAAATGACACTTCTTTATGTTAAAATGAACCAGAATTCACTTCTTAATGCTAGAATGAACCATAATTCACAACAAAGTTATATTTATGAATATCTATGCACTAAATAACAGAATTCCCTCACTGAAGCAAAAACTACAACAATGCAAGAAGACATAAGCGGAAACACACTCATTATAACTTAACTCAGTATTCTCCACATAAGACAGATTAAGTTGACAAAAAGTAAATAAGATAAAAGACCTAAACAACATAATAAATGGGGTAGATTTTAAGGCTATACAAAACTTTAAACTCTGTTAATGGAGAGTGCACCTACTCAAGTGTAAATGGAAGTCACAAAAATTGACTTTGAGATCATGTTACACATACAAAAAGTCAGTAACATGAACTAGAAATATTACATATTCTCTTATCACAAAGCCAAGAACTAAAAATTATTAGCAACAAATAAAGGTTCAGCTGGGAATTTAAAAGCCTTACATTAAACGATTTTTGCAGAATGGGCAAAAGGGAAATACAAAAGGTTGGTGCAAAAGTAATCACAGTTTTGGATTATGAATTTTAAATCATTATAACTAGGCACAAACACATATTTATTAATCAAAACAGGAACCATTACAATCAACACATTTTTGCCAACGAGAAATAAGTTTGTTTATACGTATAACATAAAAATTCATGTTTCAGGATTCGATGAGCTCTTGGAAAGGAATTTCTGCATCCTGCTGGTTGTGGAAGTGTTTTCCCTGCAAAAAGTTGTCGAGGTGCTTGAAAAGGGGTAGTCAGTTGGTGAGAGGTAAGGTGAATAGTGGATGAGGCAAAACTTCGAAGTGTTGGTTATGCGATAAATGGTTGGGCATTGTTGTGGAGAATTGAGCCCTTTCTGTTGACCAATGCTGGCTGCCCGTGTTTGGTGCATCTCATCGATTTGCTGAGCATACTTCTCAGATATAATGGTTTTGCCAGCATTCAGAAAGCTGTAGTGGATCAGACCCGCAGCAGACCACCAACAGGGCCCATGACCTTTTTTCGGTGCAAGTTTGGCTTTGGGAAGTGCTTTGGAACTTCTTTTCAGCCCATCCACTGAACTGGTCGTCACCAATTGTGATATAAAATCCATTTTTCATTGCATGTCACGATTTGATTGAAAAATGGTTCATTGTTGTGATGTAGAATGAGAAGAGTACACTTCAAAAATGAGGGTTTTTAAAAATTTTTCGCTCAGCTCATGAGGTACCCACTTACTGAGCTTTTTCACCTTTCCAATTTGCTGCAAATGCTGAACAACCACAGAATGGTCGACGTTGAGTTCTTCAGCAACCTCTTGTGTAGTGGTAAGAGGATAAGCTTCGATAATTGCTCTCAATTGGTTTTTGTCAACTTTTGATGGCTAGCCACTATGCTCCTCATCTTCAAGCCTCTTGTCTTTTTCACAAAACGTCTTGAACCACCACTGCACTGTAGGTTTGTTAGCAGTTCCTGGGCCAAATGCATTGTTGACGCTGCGAGTTGTTTCGGCTGCTTAAACATTTTGAACTCAATTAAGAAAATCGCTCAAATTTGTTTTTTGTCTGACATCATTTCCATAGTCTAAAATACATATAAAATAAACAGCAAGTAGTAAGTCATTAGCAAAAAACATAAAGTGAGAAATGTGCGTTAAAATGATGTCTAACATAACCACATTTAAGAATGTATTCCAGTATCAAACACAAATTTCAACAATGCAAAAATCGCAATTACTTTTGTACCACCTAATACATTTGCAAAAAGCCTTTACAAGTAAAGTCGCATTCACAGGCACTGAAGTTTAGGACTTGAACGTATCTTTTTTTACGGAGCTGGGGACAGGGTGGGAGGGACACGATTCTACCTACACAGAAATACAGGTTACAAAAATTACCTATGAGACATACAAAGCTTAAACAGATTAATTTCCATGAAGAAATAGAAAAAGTGATAAAGACAGAACCAATAAACAATTGCCAGAAAGTTCTACCAGATTTTCATAGACCAGTCTCTATATGTTTTCCATTGCCTAAACCTGATACCTAAATCTAGTAAAGAAAGTATAAAATTAAAGATACTAATATTATTTATCAATATTGATGCAAAGTTTCTAAATAAAATATTAGTAAACAGAATCAAACACCACATTAAGAAAACAATATGCTACAATCAAGTAGATTTTTTTCCAAGGATGCAAGATTGATTCAATATTAAGAAATTTATTCAAATAACACTTGTAATAATAAGCCTTGATTATATTCATAGATAATGAAAAAAGTCTTAGATAAAAACAAATATTTGTCTGATGAAAACACTCAAGAAAATAAGAACTGATGAATACTTTTTAAAGTATATATATTCTCCATCTCTGTATATATAAATCTACATATATGTATTAGAATATGTGTTCTAAAGAATAAAGATGTGTGTTTGTGTATGTGTATGTATATATGTATTTTAAAACCCTGTTCACAATAGCAACAAAAGTAAAATACTTAGAAATATAGTTAATAGGAAATGTGTAAAATTTATATGAGGAACACTTTAAAACACTTGTGTTTAAAACACAAAAGGAGATTTGAACGATTGGAAAAATATTCTTTGTTCTTGGAATGATTCAACATCATAAATACATCAGCTTTCTCTAAGTTAATGGATAAATTTAGTGCACTCTCAATACAAACAGCAGCAAGCTTTTAAATGAAGCTAGATAAGTTAATACTGAAATTCATTTGGAAAAATAAACATGTAAGAATATCCAGGAAATGGACGTTGAAACACATTATAGAACCTCTCTAATAAAAACAGTATGGTACTGGCACACAAACAAGCAGACAGGCCAATGAAATTAAATAAAAAATTCAAAGATACCCAAGTACATATGGAAATTTAATATATAATAAATGTTGCAAAAATCACTGGGACAAAGTCAGACATTTTAATAAATGGTGCTAAGTAGCCAATTCAAAAAAGTTAAAATCAGTATACCAGGGATAAAGATAAACTCCAATGATTCAGAAATCTGAATATAGACTATAAAAACCATACAAGTGGTAGAAGAAAATATGGGTGAATTCGTCTTTAACTTCAGTGAGGAAAAAAGGTTTTCTAAGTAGGACGAGAAATTGACATGGTATAATTCATTTGACTATAAAGGAATAAAAATAAATACTTTTGCATAGCAAAAAAAGAAAAACAACAGAGTTTTAAAAAAACCGAGAGAAAATATTTGCAATAATTCACGCACACACACACATGCACACACACACATGTAGAAGGAACTTAAACATATGGAAAAATGTTCAACTTTGCTTATCATGAGAGAAATGCAAAATAAAAGTGCATTGAGGACCCATTTCTCACCCACCAGAGTGACAAAATTTTTAAAATATAACAACACACACTCAACTGGTGTGGCTGTGGAGAAAAAGGCATATGTCCATATCAGTGGCAGGAATACAAGTTGTTACAACACTTATGGAGTATTTAACAAAACTACCTTTAACCCAGTGTTCCCACTGGCTAGAAATATACACTAAAGTTTCCTATAGCAATACAAACTACATATGTACAAGTCATTAATTAAAGTATTGTTTGTACTGACAAAGTCTTGGAAACACTGTATGTTTGTATATATGGAGGTAGTTGAATAAACTATGTTACACTACACAAAGGAGTACTTCACAGCTGTAGAATTCATCTCATTAAACTAGAAAATGTCTCACCCTGAATAACCAGAAACCAAATAAAGTGCATGAAAAAACTGTTTTTAGACATTGGACAAGGGACAGCTAGAAGAGTGGTCCCTGAGAGTAGGAAAACAAATGAGGTGAGCCCTGTGGTTGCCAAGCTTACCATCGATGGAGAGTCTCCAGGCTGCAAAGCATAAAGAGAACATCCAAAAGCATCCAGCAGCCACTCTGAGTTCCAAGTCGAGGTACACTAAGTGGCTAGAATTTGCTGGGGAAAATATGCCAGAGGAGAAAGACCTACACAGAAAGAGACCTGACCACTGCAAAGGAGTCTCCTTGAGTCTTTATAACCAAGTAATGACCTAATATGAGTGTGAGTAAGCTACTCAATGCCAGGGAAAGATCTGATAGAATGAAGGGGAACCATTTCTAAAATTCACAAAGAGTTGGGAATAGTTCTTCGTCCCACCAGCCAGCGTAGAAAGACCTCTTAATACATGGGTTTGGGGTAGAATCATTTAAAAAATACTGAGGCCAAATTATTTTAGGACTAAAGTATGCTTTAGACACACACTAACAAAGCTTAAAGGCAAGAATCAGAAGAACAAATTAATTCCAAGTAACTTGACTGCATCCCAGAACAAAACCCCAAAAATATTTAAAGGAATACAACAAAATCCTGCATCTAACAATGTTCAGCATCCAATTAAATATTATCAGGAATGCAAAGAAGCAGGAAAATATGAATATAACTCGAGGAAAATATGAATATAACTCAAGAGAAAAATATAAGCATAACTCATATGAGAAAAATCAAGCTAGGGGAACAGATCCATAAGTTATTATAAATATGTTTCATTTATTCAAGAAGATAGAGGAAGGCGTGGGTGTGAGGGCAGAGGAATAGAAGATGATAGATTTTTCAAAGTATCAGGATTATGGATATATTTATTGGGAGGTGTTCTTTACATTTAAATCCCAATCAAAATAGTTTTTGAAAAACAATATTTATTATCTTATATAATAAGGCCTTCTATGAGTGATGAATTCAGTAGCTCAGCAATGTCAACAAAGACACAGATTCTTTTTATCTCTTCCGTTTATCATCATCTGTGGGTGCTAACTTCCCTCACAGGGATAAAATAACTGCAGCAGCTTCAGGCCTCATATCATTACAAACCAACATCTAGATATAAAACAAACAAACAAACAAAACTTGAAAAGACAGTCTCTCGTTTATGCCTCCTTTCAAGATCCCAGAATTCTTTCCAGAAATCTAGGTAATTATCTGTCATATCTCATTGACCTAAAATGTTCACATTTTGGCTTATCACTGGCTTAAACTAATCAAGATTTAATTGATGAGACTGGAATTGAGTCTATCTTCCTCTTAAGCACTTAGATACACAAAAGTGCATGGATAAAAAACAAGGTCAGGGTTCTATTAATAAGAAAAAAAGAAAAAATAATGTCTATGTGAGAAAACATTATTTGTAAGAAGGGTTAAAATAATTCAATTTAGATAATAAAAATACTATAATAATAGACATCACATACAGTTTAACCCTGTGCCAGGCTTTACACTTAGATTCTAATTGTTTTACGTTTATCAACTCATTTAAGACTCACCAAATTATTATTTCCATTTTAGACATGGAGGACATGGAGTCAGGTCACTTGTCCAAGGTCAGTTTAATAAATAACAGAAAAATAAATGGTGATACCCAGACAGAAAACTTAATCATACAACTCATCTGAATTTATTTTTAAAATATGATTTAATGTGCATATATATACATACATATATAATATATACATAACTGCAATGTGTTTGAACTCAAACTATGTTAAAGACATCATTCAATGTTTGTACACATAGTTCTAACCCATTTTAAGTGGAAACATTGCATTACAGCATACTAGTAATAAGCACATATTATAATTTATTTCATCCTTTATATTGATTACAATTTGACTGCTACACAAATATTTCTACAGGGAACAATTTCGTACATAAATATTTTTACCCTGTTTGCTTATGTGTATATATGTGTGCATTATAGTTTTAGAGATTAAATTCCTTGAAGTGAAATTGCTGTCTTAGCTTTTCACGTTTTAAATATTTGTAGAGGGTGTAACACTGCCTTCCCAAAGGCTCTGTTAATTTGCCTCTCAGTAACAACAGATGAGAATGCCTCTGCACTTACACCACTGCTAAACTGATGGAGTAAAAGACAATTTCATTTTTGTTTTAATGTGCATTTCTAGGGTTCCCAGAGAAGATGATTTACTTTTTGTGTTCCTACACCATTTGCATTACTCCTATGAATTACCTGCTCCATCCTTTGTTCACTTTTCAGTCAAGTTTTGCCTTTCCTTATTGATTTGAAAGATTTAAGACATTAATTCATGACTCATGTGTTGCAACATTTTCTTGTATTATTTGCCTTTTTAATCTTGTTTATGAACCATCATTATCCTGAAAGAATATTTAAGTAATTATATAGTTAAAATCTGTCAACATTTTTCATTATGGCTACTGGGTTTCTCAGGCCACTGAAAGAATGAGCTTTTGCCACTTTCTAGTCTTCATTTTCTCCAATCAGAAATGCTGATGGGAAGAACAGGTGAGACAATGTGGCTATCACCATCAAAGACATTGGGACAAACACAGTTGTGTGATACCCAGAGGCTCTTCAGAACAAAGGCTTAATTTTATCATTCATTTGTATCACTCAAATTATTTTCTCATAACTTTATTTTTGGCCTGCAACAAAAATCTCTCAATTCCTCTTCACATCTTTCCTTAAAGTGGAACTAAGTAGAACACATGTGACTCAGATTTTAATTATTGCTTATCTTATTTGGATATGTTTTATCCTCATTAAAATGTAATTATTATAGAAATGACAGCCCCATTGCCAGGAAAATTGGGAGTGTTATATGCTCTATTCAGCTTTTGGTAAAATTTTAATTCTATCAGGTCAAATTATTATTGTGTTTTTTGTCTACTTTTGTTGCAACAGGAATGGAAGGCATTCCACAGATTGGTCAATTTGTTTGCCTTTTGCTGTGTGTCTCTCCATAAGTCTCAATGACAAATGTCTTTTTAATTTATCCATTTATCTTGTTTTATTTTTTGTCTATTAACCAAGCTTGATGTATTTTTCTTCTAAAGGGGTTCAGAACATGTCACCCCCAAATTTACTGTTTTGCATATTGATTATTTTGAGCTGGAGACACTTGAGAGTCAGCAGATACAGAAAATACTCTTTGAACACCTTTTATCTAAAAGCAGGCCATAAAATTTCCCATGAAAAAGATGCCCTTCTTGTACCAGGAAGAGAAGACCATCTTTATCACTGGAGACTTGGAGTTGACACCAAAATCAATCGTACGAACAAATCTATTATAATAGTCCTCATCTTCCACTAGTCTCTCCCATATATTTCCTAGTCACTGTCCCACATTTACTGCCTTTGGCCCAAGCCTCTTTGTTGTCACATCCTCACAATTTATTGTTCTTTGTTTAAAAAGATAGATAACTATTGAGGCCTAAAAGCTTCTTCAGGTCTTAATTTTCCTTATGAAGACTCCTGTGTACATACGAAAAAAATTAAACTTGTATGTTTTTCTCTTGTTAATATGTCTTTCTCTTGTTAATATGTCTTCTGTTACTTTAATTCTCAGACCCAGCCACAGAACCTAAGAGGTCTGAAGAAAACTCCCTGTACTTCTCCAATGCAGTGTGTTATGATTTCTATTGTTATCATTTCTGTCTGCTTTGTTTTTGCGATCTCTTTCTTGAGAGTTGCCATAAGCCGAGATAGACACTCCCTAGGAGAGCCCTGATAGGGGGAAAGTTAGGCTCAAGTGTGTCAGCCAAGTGAGACGCAGTGAGGTTGTGAAACCAAAATGCATAAAACAGAAGCAATTTATTACTCACCGGTTCCAGAGAGGTTGGGGGTGCCAATGTGAGGCCTATGGGGAAATCTGTAGGTGGCAGCAGGAAGCTCAACCAGTGGGTGGGCAATGAGATGGGGAGGCGGGGAACCTGTGGGGCTATGTCTTTAGGAAGGACCAAAGCCACGGGCACTATCCCTTAGTTTTTCCTGCAGAAGTTGTGGATTGGCTAGTGTAAAGAAAACATGTGTGAATGAGGAACTTATTTTTAGAGCTCTGGTGTTGACCATTAGGTGTTATTGTGCTTGGCAATGGTGGGATGCATTAGGTTTTGGATCAGTGGGATGAGGCATAAGCATGTTATTTTGCAAACAACCTCGCAGGAAGGGGGAGTTTTAACTAGGCCAAAGGTGACGGGGTATGACTGGGATTCAAACAACTTATGTCAGTCCTAAGTTGTTATGGGATTCCTAACAACTTATGAATGCTGAGGCTGCAACTATAATAAACAAACGTATGACACAGTGCATTTCCACTTTGGAATTTCCCCCGATTCAGTAATGTCCATTGGTCAATAGAATTATCTTACTGTTCTGATCTCAAATTTATTCCACTAAGAACTGATAGGAGACGATAGAATAAAGATGGCATTATAATGTGTTAGATTTCATTGCACTACAATACATTTATGAGAGTGTTTAGGAAACTGAAAGTATATGCTAGAGGTTTTTTTTTTTCATTTCAGCTGTTTATTTTAATTTTTTTTTTATACTTTTAAGTTTTAGGGTACATGTGCACAACGTGCAGGTTAGTTACATATGTATACATGTGCCATGTTGGTGTGCTGCACCTATTAACTCGTCATTTAACATTAGGTATATCTCCTAATGCTATCCCTCCGCTCTCCCCGCACCCCACAACAGGCCCCAGTGTGTGATGTTCCCCTTCCTGTGTCCATGTGTTCTCATCGTTCAATTCCCACCTATGAGTGAGAACATGAGGTGTTTGGTTTTTTGTCCTTGCGATAGTTGGCTGAGAATGATGGTTTCCAGCTTCATCCATGTCCCTACAAAGGACATGAACTCATCCTTTTTTATGTCTGCATAGTATTATTCCATGGTGTATATGTGCCACATTTTCTTAATCCAGTCTGTCATTGTTGGACATTTGGGTTGGTTCCAAGTCTTTGCTACTGTGAATAGTTCCGCAATAAACATACGTGTGCATGTGTCTTTATAGCAGCATGATTTATAATCCTTTGGGTATATACCCAGTAATGGGATTGCTGGATCAAATGGTATTTCTAGTTCTAGATTCCTGAGGAATCGCCACACTGACTTCCACAACGGTTGAACTAGTTTACAGCCTCACCAACAGCGTAAAAGTAGTATATGCTAGAGTTTAAGGAACTATTCGATTAGATTAAGGGCTTCATGAAGGATAATGGAGTTAAGATTTTTTTTATTTTAGATTTAAATAATGACAACCACACCAAAGATAAAATCACTATTAGTAACTTATATCCTTTTAGGCATTTTTGTGTGCATATACATAACATATAAACATACATACAATATACACATGCATATCCATTTCTTAAAAAAGGGAAAAATCTTGTATATACTTCTCACCTTTTAAAATTTTTTTAATTTACAAAATATAACTTTAGCTTCTACTTGATATGTTATAGACTTGTCACAAGCCAATGAACATTTAAATAAAATATAATTTTAATTACTGAGTAATATTACATTTTTGATGGTACTGAATTTATATAATACATCTCCACTTGTTGGACATTTAGTTAACTTATTTTTTCTACTGCTTTACTGTCATAAAATATGCTTTGATGAGACACTTTATCTTAGGATTAGTTCTAAAATGCATTTTATGTACACTATTCTCAACATATTATTAATTGAAAACAAATTGCAAAATTACTATGACATAGAACGTTGGAAAATGGTACAATTGTTAAATCCAAGCATTCATGAGAACACCAATAAAATATACGTAAAATTCCAGTAATCTACCTGAGAATAAAAAACACAGACATTCATTATTATGAAGGACAAATGAGACATACTACAGAAAAGGAAGAAATTGCTTAAGTAGTAAGAGACTATAATCCAAAAAGACAGGCTGCAAATGAGCAAAAAGATGGAAATAATTGTACCACCTAGAGGCACAGTAGCAAACTTTTGAAGAAATTGAGAGATTTCCTTGGCTAAAACCAAAAGAATATTCCAGAACCACAATAACAGGGAAAGGTAAAACATTTTAAGAATTCATCTAGACAAGAACTCAATTGGAGATCACTATCTGAAACCCCCGAGGTTTCAGCTTCCAGGGGTCTGAGGTCTGAGTCATAGGAGATCGGGGAACAGGTGATAGTCAATGTCGAAAACCCCATTTTCTTAGATACAAAAAGGTTTTCTCCTGTGCCTACACAAGATACCAAATGAATTCAGAATGTAATTCTCATAGTCCAGGGCAATAAAAATATATAATTCTAATGGTTACCAGATTGCAGAAGATATTTGTTGATGATGTTTGCTGCTAAGCTAACATCTTTCTACAGCACCACATGGTAAGTTTTAGACTACAAGCTGTTCATAGGGTTTTCATACCTAAAGATAACACTGACACCATCACCCACTTTGTAAAGGGAATCAGAGAAATTTCTAATAAACGAGATGCAATTGCTATCACCACTATTTCTTACTAGGAGTTTTCTGTGATAACACAATTGAAAAATCTCTATAAACTGTCCACGAACAAATGCTAGTATTTATTGGCACCATTTATGGCAGTTGCTCCAGCTTACCCTTCTGCAGGTGGGAGGAGATGGGTAATGCATTTAGTCTTGGGAATTTGGTCTTGATATACAAAGGTAATATCTAATAGGACAAATACAAAACTGTCCAAGAAAAATCCCAAGCTCACACACCTGAGCATTCATACTCACCAGAAATAAGGATCTGGGAATAGACGGCACTTGATTTTCTCTTTTGACGTTCTTCACAGTTAAGCCACTGGAGGGCAGCAGAGACAGGATTTTAATACACAAACTTCAGTTTCTATTCATTGACCAGTTCATGGATTCATTAGATACGTAAGTGCCCATGAGGTGAAAGGCATTCACCTTTTATGACAGTCATATTGTATGCTTTTTCATTAATTATCTATTAAGAAAGAATATTTGACAGATATTTCTATTTGAATCTCTACTGGATTGAAATCTATATATTTTTTGACAGTACAATTGAGAACTCATAAAATTAGTTTTAAAGCTAGCGAGAAACTTATGGAACACCCATATCTACTATCTCTCTATTGAACAATGTCATTATCTTTTCTGCTCTATCTCATATATAAAAATGTTAATTGGTTTTCTTTTCTATGTGCTCATTCTCAAAGTTTGGAAAAACATAGAAAAGTAAAAAAATGAAAATAAAATTCAACCCTTAATACGATCATTAGTGTTTTAATACAATGCTTCCTAGTTGAATATGCATAGATGTATGTTTATTTCATTTACATATTTGATCTTAGAATCTATAGATAGAGGTTAAAATCATAGTATACTAGATTGCCATATCATTATCAATAAATATTTAAAGAAATGTTATTTATGAATACAATTGTTTTAGAAATACAGCTGTATACATGTGATACTGAGCAAGCCAAAATATTTTACCCAAGCAAATGCAATTATCTCTCTACTGAACATATTTATTTCTCTAGATTAGTTAATTTGTTATTATTATTCTGCTTCCAAAACAAGAAAAATATATTTAAGTTGATCTTGGAATTGTTTTGTATTTCAGTCCATCATAATGCATTAAAGTAAACAAGAAGAATAAGTCACATACTCTTCTCCATAAGAAAAATTAAGGCATTACTGATTTAAGTTGGAAATATTTTAATAGTAAATTAGAATTTAAATGTAGTGTTTAAAAAAGAGTATGATTAAGTATGTGCATTTACCATCAAATATTCCAACCCATGTAGTCAAGTGGCAAGGCAAATGAATGCCTCCCTCGTCTTTACACCTTGCCATTTTGAATGACCTCACTCAGAGAGACAGGAAGAATGCATGGCTCACTCTTCCACTTCCTCATTCAGCCTTTTTTTGCCAAGGTATGCCAAAGTGCTATTTCACATAACGAGGTTTCCAGGGCAAGCAAAGTATATGTCCTGTCCTCAAGGGGTTTACAGTCCAGTAGAAGAGGCAAGGAAATAAATAACTTGCTGTGTTATGTGCTGCAAGGTGGAAAGCATAGGTCACTATGGTCATCTGACTTGGCATCGTTCCTTAGGGAAGGTTTCACTGATAAGAAGATGTTTATGTCAGAAACTAAAGGGTAAAGAAAAGAAGTCAGGTAAAGAGGCCGGGAACGGTGGCTCACGCCTGTAATCCCAGTACTTTGGGAGGCCTCAGGCAGATCACTTGAGGTCAGGAGTTTGAGACCAGCCTGGCCAACATGGTGAAACCCCGTCTCTACTAAAACTACAAAAATTAGCCAGGCATGGTGGCACATGCCTGTAATCCCAGCTAGTTGGGAGGGTGAGGCAGGAGGATCGCTTGAACCTGGAAGGCAGAGGTTGCAGTGAGCCCGAGATTGCACCCCTGCACTCCCACCTGGGTGATAGAGAGAGACTCTGTCTCTAAATAAATAAATAAATAAATAAATAAATAAAAGTTTTTTAAAAAGAAGCCAGGTAAGGAGAGGAGAAAAAAGAATATTTTTGGTGGAGGAAAGAGCATGCAAAGAACTAAGTCTCAAGTGACAGCGAAGTAATTCAGTATGGCTAGACAGTAAGTGTAGAAAGGCAGAGACTAAGAGGGTAAGTAAAAGTGAGACTTTTGTAAAGGGCATTGTAAACCATATTAAGGAGTTAGACCTTTATCATACAATACAATTGTAACTTTACAAAATTTACTCTGGCTATTATGTGAAAAACGGGTTAGAGTAGAAATTGCTGGAGGAAGGGGACCAAGTTGCATCTCTAAGATGATAGATAAATATTATTTTAAAATGACAAGGAAATTATTGATTCATTGCAGAAACTAATATGAAATCTAGACATAGTAGGTGTTTGATATATGCTGAATAAGTGACTAAAAGGATGAATATATTTGTAAACAATACAACACCTATATTTAGGCTTCCCTGAGGAGGCCATTAGTCCATTGCTATTTCTCCTACCACAGTTTCAGCATCACTTAATACCTCTTATTTATACTTCTGTATCAGTTTCAACGACTTGGAGTCATACACATTGAAAAAATGAGCCACTTAATTTTCCATTACCGCTGTCAAAAATTGGAAGTCTAATTTTTTCTAAATGTATGGTTAAATTTCGTAGAAGGAGAATCTATTTAGTTTATTGGATTATTTTTACTGATATTACTTGCTTAGTCTCCAACTTCCCTTGGAGTGTTTGTTTGGGTAATCTAGTCATTTATTAAATGCTGGCTTATCCATGAAACATACAAGACTTCATGGAAATTCATTACATTTTAGAATTCAGATTATAAAACCAGATCTGCATATTAAAAAATTGTTGCATAAACTGTGCACATAGCATATAAAATACTGTTTCCTCAGGCATAATATAGCCACAGGGTCAGAGGGAAAATCAGAAGGGAAATGTCTGATTATAATAAAACATTTATATAGCTCTGTGTTTCTTCAGTACTTCGTCTGCTGTTTATTAAGAAACAAGCTGGGAGGAATGGAAATTCTTCCAACTTATTTTCTTTAAGAAATGTCCATGGAAGTATTTCAAAACTGCCAAGTCTGGAAATGAAATTTTTAAGCATGCCAAAGTGTTATAGGAGCAGATGGTGCTACAGGATTTTTTAAGGATGGAAGGAAATCACATCAAAACAAAAGACAGTAAGACGAGGAAATATTTGAGTCATCTACAGCTAATAATATTTTACTTTGATCATTTTGTATCTGTGATGTTCATTTTAAACTGCTAAAATATGTCTTGTCAATTTTTCTTCTGAATTTAAAGTTGTATTATGTTGTCAAAAATAGATAGGAATAACAAGAATAAATAGCATTCCTTAAGTAATTTTTAAAGATGCAAATAATAATTTTCACATACAATTATCAAACACACACAGTATCTCCAGAGCCAGATGGGTTGAGTAAAAATATTAACATTTTCTAAGCCAGAAGTAAACAGTTTACGAAGTTGGAATATTTTGCATTTTATACATGAATTCATTTGAAATATCTCCATCATTTTAATCACCAAAAAAATATTTGAAAAGGCTTTAAAGTAATTGCAAAACCCCTGCTGGGATAGATGGATGTTATTGTTCCTGTTTACATATGCAGACGATGGTGATTAATGAGTGAAAATATCACATGGATAAATGAATGTAAGTAATTCTGAATTGCACATGGATTAATTAATGCAGGTCATTATTATGGGTTGGTTAGTGAGAAACATCAGAAGTTAATTCTTTATGGGTGAGAGATGGGAGGGAGATGAATGGGACAGGAGCTAGGAGGATTATCAGGGATGATAACTTCATTTTGGATGTGTTGATTTTGAGATGCCCATGGAAATCTGGATGAATAATCTGTGTTGCAAGTGACTAAACAAACCAAGAGTTTGGAGGGAGGTCTGAGCTGGAAATAAAGATTTATTTGGCATGAATACTTGAAAGTGAATGTGGTCATCTAAAGAGAATGTTTGGAGAATGAAAATCTGAGACCAAAACCAGAAATATCCATAAAAGGAGCTTTAAAATGGTGGAAGGCTTCATCCAGAAGCTGGAAGAAGACAAAAAAAGAAAGCAGATTATTATAGTATGAGCAGTTTACATTACCTGTCAACATTAGTGGCAAACATTTGCCAAATAAATTTGGTCATGATAGTCTTTACCATCAGTTAAATATAGTCTTTACTAAAACCCTGTTCTTTTCTTCATAATCTTTCAATTAACACTTTAAAGTAGGAATTTTATAGCTACTTTCATATTTAGCATGAAATCAGGTTGAATGAAGCAGAAACAAGCTATGGAGCTATAGAACATAAAATAAGGTTCAGTTTATAATCTAGGTAGCATGCTCTTGGAAAAGCCAAAGATAATGAGGAAACCAAATGACAATGTTGAAACTATACCATGGAAATTCGAGTCACCATGCTGAAGAGAAGAGTGAGAATAGCTTCTAGCTAGCTATCCATGCTTATCCTGTCCAGAGTCCTTACTAAAATATCAGTGAAAGCCAGATTATACATCAACACAAAGCAACAAATTATTATTAACAAATGCTTGCTGGAATCTGGAGGAAATTTTCAGCAATTATTTTGCCAATGAAGGTGGTTATAAAAAATACAGTTTGTGTTCTATACATTCTTCAGTTCATGAAACAAAGTTGTTCCCTACACATGACAGTCTTTGGGACCATTACGAGTTACTCTAAGTCTCAACTTCTTTATTAGAGAAACCTACTAATTGGGATTTGTTTGGATTAAATGAGCTAATCCAGGTAAATTGATTATCAGCGTGCTTGGTATAAAGTAAATAACAAGTAGTCAGGAGTTCCTAAATGGACTATTCCATATTGCCAAAACTGCCAATTAAAAACAAAAGAATGAGCATTAAAAATAATAAACACTGATAATGAATGTTAACAAACAGCCTGTTTCCAGGCTCTGGAAAGATATTTTCTGTAATCATTAAAAACTCCATTTATAAAAACAAGTATTTTTTTTCTCATTCTTCACTTCATGAAACAAAGCTTTTAATTCTCATCATCACAAACATTTATAACTTACTACATGTCAAGTACTGCATGAACCCTAGCTACTGTTAACCTGGGTTCTAGGAGTCCTCAACTATTGGTGTTCTTCAGGGAATCTGCAATCTATGAAAATTACATGCAAAATTCTGAATATTTCCGGAGACTCCATAGCTTTCATAAACTTCTGAGAGCATTTTGTGATCCTCGCCTCCAAAGTATTTAAGAAACAGTGTCTAGAACCTTCTCATTTTGCAGACAGCCCAGATGGACTTTCATCCATTTTCACCCCTGTTCACTTGCATTGGTTATCTGCCGCCTCTATACTTTCAGACATGAACTCTGAGGCTGGTGAGGATTATTCTAATTAGAAAGAGAGAAATACACATATTACTGATCTGCTAAACACTGTATTCCTAATTAGGTTTTGGAAGATGGTCTTATTCCCATATTGTAAATTACCAAAATCAAGGGAAAAAATACATAGATATAAATATCACAATCAGAATCTCCATGTGTTCCTCTTAAGTTTCAGAACTGTGAGAGCCAAATTTGATACTGTTCTTAGTATACTTAAAAGCAGAAATGTGAGTTACTGGTTTACTTCTACATTCTTGGTTAGAATTGATTATTTACACTTAAAAATAAACCAATAGATGGAACAGCTGAATATTAATTTTTAAATATCACCAGAAAAATATCCATATATAATGTTGATGGGATTATATCATGGAAAAGCAAGTGTTATGATAAATGAAGGAACAAAAGACTGCGTATTGTGTGATCCCATTTATATAATATGTCCGGAATAGGCAACTTATGGAGGCAGAAAGCAGCTTAGTTACTGCCTAGGACTCAGATAGTAGAAAAATGGGGAGTGATGAACAATGAGTTTTCTTTTGTGATGATGAAAAGATACTGAAAACCATAAAATTGTACACTTCAAATGAGTAAATTATATCTCAATAAAGCTGTTAAAATATGTAATCATTCAATGATTTGGGGGGCATTCTTGAATATTGACACCTTTACCTTAAAAAAAGAGAGTAATTTTGAATTCCTCATTATACAACATTTCCAAAATATTTTGTTAATTTCTCAAAGATCATGGAATTTTAAAAAATCATGTATCCATGTAATAATATGGAAATTAAGGAATAAAATATCCTTTAAATTGGTGCTTTGGTGCTAATTTTTTTCTCAATATTTTTACAAAATAAAATTTATTTACTGTATTCTCTAATTATAATTGTTAACCTCTGTACTCTAATCTTTTGCTGTTTAAAGTGTGATCCATGGATCAGCAGCACTGGCATAACTTAAGAGTTTATTAGAAATGCAGAATTTCAGGTCCAGTTCCATATCTACTGAATCAAAACTGCCTTTTAACAGAATCCTCAGGTGATTCATTTGCATATTAAAGTGCTCTAAAGCAGTGATTCTCAAGATATAGTCTCCAGAAAAATAGTATCAGTTTTAGCCAAAAATTTGCTAGAACTTGAAATTCTCTGGTCTCACCCAAATGTACCGAATCAAAAACTCTAGCAATCTATTTTATCAAACTCCCCTGGTGATTCTGATCATGCTAACAAGTTTGCAGTAAAAGAGTCACTTCATAGCACAATAGAATCACCTAGGGAACTTTAAAAAATCTTGATGCTCAGGTTGCAATTCATACCATTTAAATCAGCGTCCTTGTGTGGGATCCAGGTGTCGGTGTTTTTTTAAATTCCTCGGGTGATTCCAGTGTGCATTCAAGTTTGACAATCAGTGTCCTAAAGAAGACAGACTATGCAAATTCATTTTACTGGCTATAGTTCTCAGAATTACTATAAATTATTGGATGACATTACATTTATCAGAAACAATAATTGACTGCCATTTTTGCCTTATCTTTTATAGGAGAGTTTGTCACACTTCATTCCCCTCCCACTCTGTTTCTTCCTTTACTTAATCTAGTAGAAATCCTCAGGTGACATTATTACCACAAACGTGGAAAACATTTCAAAGTGAAATTCAAGCCCTATGTTTAATAATCCTAGGGACTTACAAGAGGAAACAAGAGAACAAAAAGGGAAGTATTTGTTTTGAGAAGAGCAAAGCCTAAAGAAAAGGCTAATTCTATGAAAGGGGATAGCAGGCAGCCACTGCTACCTGGGTGAGCTTTATGGTAAATAAATTTAATCTCAATAATGCTGTTAAAAATATGTAATCATTTCATGATTTGCGGTGAAAGTGCAGGCATCTACAGAAAGGTAGAAAGAGTGGAGTGGGAGTGAAATTTTCATGGAGAAGCAACGTTAGCACAGACCACAGATTCTGGTTATGGGGAAAAAAGGAAGAGGAAGGTCTCAGCTAAAAAATATACTGGTGGCAGCATTCAAGTGTTTCTGGAAAGATGAGGATCATTTTAATAAGTCAGTCATAGTCCACTTGTAACTAAGAGGAGTCCAGTTTGGGAGACACCACAAGGACCATGTCTTTCTGCTCTTAAAGTCATAGGGAAGATCTTGGATGAAAGTCAGAATTCCCACAGAGTATGGGAGAAATGAGGCCCAGCTCTGGTGGTTTAAAGAAATTCATATTAAATATGGAGGTGGCCCTTGGGAGGTTCAAACATTATAACTTTTTGGCTTAACCAGTGAATCCATTGCACACTCTGTTGCTGTTGTACTCAAAATATTGCTAGCAAGAAGACGCTCTTATGATTATCAAGCTACTAGCAAAATGTTGCCTAAGAGTATATATTTTTCCCTCACAGGCGGTATTAGCTTGGGGATACCACTCCCAAATAAGAAGAAATTGATAAAAACTGCTTAAGCACTTTGAGACAGAGCTAAGAACTACGTCTTTGAAATATGTATAGTTTCTACCGTATAAATTAACAGAAACTAATTGGAAAGCTGGAAAGAAAGGAGGGACTCTGGATGTGAACCCATAAACCAGAATTTACACGCCTAAGATGTATGAGAAAACAAGGCGTATAGATGTCCTTCAGTGTCTTAGCCTTGCCAAAATTATTTGGGCAAGGAACTTGGTTCCTCTGAGGACTGTTCATCCTTTAAAGCAGGAAATAAATCTTATGAGACAAGCTACATGCTACTGAAAATTGATGGATTTGGGGGATAGTGTTGTAAGACCCTAGAATGCAAATGCTGTACTGTAACTATGGCCACACCACAGAAAGTTTTGCCAGAATGGTTAAGTTCTGAGTCAGAAAAAGGAACAAAAACCTGGAGGAGATGGCTCCCCTGGAGATAGCCCAAAGCCTCAAATCCATCTGTAATGATGCTGGAAGCAGAAAGGCCCTTGACTGAGAGTGTGGCCATGTAAAGAGTAGCAGACAAGTGCTTTGAACCTTCCTGAATATGCACTAATACAAAGTATACACATCGCCGCTGAGGGGTTTGGCAGAGGGGAATGGGAATCAGGTTTCTAGAAAGAGAGGCTAGTCTGATATGCTTCAAAATGTTTCTGCAGATGCCTAAGGTTTCTGAGGTTCCTGAAGGTTATGTCAATTATCACTCACAATAAATAAAGTCTTGGAAAGGAGGAGGGATGGTATTCAAAGTTAATAGAAAAAACAGTAAGAGGAATAAATCAAAGATTGGTAAAGATTCAAGACTAAGCTTGATGGAAGCAGGCAATGGCTCTGAACAAAGTCTGGAGAGTCCACTGAGATAAATGCCTCCAGTCACTAAAAATTCAGTTTGGGGTGACTTTTGGCATTTATAATTTTCAAGGAATTTGTCCATCTCATCTAAACTGTTGAATTTCTATGCATAAAATTGTTTATTGTATTCCCTTATTAGCCTTTTTAATGTCTGTAGGGTCTGCAGTGATATCTCCCTTTCAGTCCTGGTACTGGTCATTTGTATCTTCTTCCTCTTCCCACTCCCCCATGTTAGATATGAGTTCTAAATTTCTTTTCAAAGAATCAATATGTCAGTATGTTCAATTCTTTGCCTTCTACTTTTAAACTTAACTTCCTCATAAAGCAACATTTTTTGATTACCTGCTCCACTCTGACTCATTTCAATCACCTGCTCCACCCTGACTCATTCTGATTACCTGCTCCACCCTGACTCATTCCGATGAACTGCTCTGTCATAACCATTTTTCCCACCAAACCACTCACCCTGTCTCTTTAAAGTAGCCAATCAGAATTAGTTTAGCCTGTGTGGTCTAACCCTAGCCAATAGGGGAACGACACAGCATCAGAGGCCATGTGTGTCGGGGTAAGAACCCCTTTCCCTCCCTAGTCCAGGTGTGCACTCACCATTGCTCCGTCTGTAAGGGCGCACCCTTCTACAGAAGTACCTTGCCTTGCTGATAATTAAAAAGAAAATTTTATATTCAAGTGCTATTTCTTTTGCGGTACCGAAACTTTATTTATAATACCCACCACCCATAGAATGTCTGCATAGAGTTTTACTTAGAGAACCACCTTTTGGTTTCATTGATTTTTCTCTACTATTTTTCTGTTTTCCACTTCATGTATTTCTGTTTTTATATACATCATTTCTGCGCTTCTGCTTGTTTGGGGTTTAATTTGATTTTTTTTTTTTTTTACTAGTTTCTTAAGGAAAGAGGCTAACAAATTTGAGAACTTCCTTCTTTTTTAATATGAGCATTTAATGATCTTTTCATGTATTTCATAAATTATGATATGTTGTATTTTCATTTTTATTTAGTTCAAAATATTTTCTAATATCCCTTGAGGTTTTTTCTTTGGCTCATGGATTTTTCAATTTCCACATATTTTGGGATTTTCCAGATGTATTTCTGTTATTGATTTCTATTTAATTCCTTAAAGGTTAAAGCACATACTTCGCATGATTCCAATTATTGTAAATCAATTAAGGCTTGTGTTATGGCCCAGCATATGGTCTTTCGTGATGAATATTCCATGAACAGTTGAAAATATTGTGTATTATGCTAATGTTGGGTGGTGTATTCTATAAATGTCAACTAGTGTTGTTTTAGTCTTCTATATCTTTGTTGATTTTTCTGTCTAGTTCTTCTAATTCCTGAGTGTAGATATCTTCAAATAGATTTGTTAATTTGCCTATTTCTTCTTTCAGTTCTCTCAGTTTTTGCTTCACATAGTTTGATGCCTGTTGTCAGGAGCATACACATTTAGGATTATTACGTATTCTCGGAGAATTCACCCCTTCCTCAGTATTTAATGTCTTTTCTTATCCCTGATAATATTTTTAATTCTGAAGTCTATTCTATCTGATATTAATAAAGCAACTCCAGTATTCTTTTGATTGGTGTTTTCATGATGTATCTTTTATCTTTCTCTTATTTTATCTATCTGTATATCTATATTTAAGTGTGTTTCCTGTAGTCACATAATTGTCTTTTTAAAAATTGAATCTGATGGTCTGTTTTTTAATTAGAACATATAGAAATGTAGAAATCTTACATGGTCCCTTTATGCTCTCTTCTTTATGTAGTGAATATATATAATATCTATAATATAATACTTATAATATTATATTATTATTTATGTTAATATAATATTAGGGTTAGGGTTAGGATTACTATCCCTGTTGTATAAATGAAAACACTAATACTCAGAGAGGTGAGGCAACTTGCCTATGGCCATATAATTATATTACATAATATAATAATAATTATATAATATCTGTGCCTATTATATATATAATATATATTCATTTACTCACATGGAAACCCCCACCAGACAATATTATAATTTTGGCTTTTGATAATTCTACTTACTTAAAGAACTTAAAAGTAGAAAAATAGGCTTTTAGAGTTGCCCTTTGAACAATACATGGTTGAACTGTGTGGGTCCACTTATACACAGACTTTTTTCAACCAGATGTGAATCGAAAATACAGTATTGAAGATCTAAACCCTGCAAATCATGAGGGCCAACTTTTTGTATACGTGGATTCTACCAGGCCAAATGCCGGACTTGAGTATATGCAAATTTTGGTGTATGTAGTGGTTTGGAACCAATCACCTGTATATATTGAGGGATGATTGTATGTCTACCTTGATATCTACATTTCTGTTTTTCTAAAGCGCTTCCTTCTACATTTATTTTAAAGCAGGTCTGCTGCCTACCAATTCTTCGAGCTTTCGATCAGCTGAAAATGTCTCTAGTTTGCTATCATTCCTGAAGGTCTTTTCATTGAATATAGGCTTAGGAGCTGGCAATTTTTTTCCCTTTCAGCACTTGAAGGTTGGTATTTCCCTATCTCTAGCCTCCACAGCTTTTGATAAGAAAATTGTTGTTCCCCTGAATGTAATGTGTTATTTGTCACTGACCACTCTCTCTATATATAAATATTTAAATCTTTGGTTAAGTAGTTAATTATGTGTCTTAGCATGGTTTTCTTTGAGTTTATTCTATGTGGGGTTCTCAGAACTTCTTGAATCTGTAAATTTGTGTCTTAAATTCATAAAACTTACAAAGTGTTCACCTATATTTCTTCAAAAAATACTTGGCAGTAATCTATTTCTCCTCTTTTTCTAGGATTTGAATGACGCAAATGTCTTTGATATTCTTCTACAGGTACCAGAGACTCTGTTCTTTTTTTTTAAAATCTTTTCTGTAGTTTTGTTTTTCTGATTTGATAATTTATATTTTCCTACTTTCAAATTCAATGCTATTTCCTCTGTCATTTCCCCTATGCCATTAAGCCCTTCCAGTAATTAAAAAAAATTTTATATTCTATTTTTCAGTTTTTAAATTTCCATTTCATTGATGTTCATAGTTTTTCTGCTCAAAACTTTCACTTTGCTGCTCATTTAAAAGTGTTCACCTTTACCTTATGGAGCATGTTAATAACAACGGCTTTAACATTTTTGTCTGATAATTCAAATATCTAGGCCATCTCAGGGTTTGCACTTGTTGATTATCTTTTTCCTTGAAAAGTGATCAGATTTTTCTCTTTTTAAAGTAATTTTGGGTTGTATGCTGAAAACTTTGATGATCATATTGTGAGATTCGTGGGCATGTTAAAACCTGTTGGAGATGTCAATTTGTTTTTGTTTTTGCCCAGTTAGGTTTAGACCATGAGCTCTGTCTCTCCTTTTATGGGTGGCAGTTATAGTTTTCAAAGCCTTTTCTATGCTGCTTGGGTCCGCTCCATGCATGTACCTCATTGGGTTAGTCTGAGATATAGCTGGTGGTTTACATTGTAGTTCACTTTTCAAAGCTATGCTTCTTTGTGTCTGTTCCATGCATTTGCAGGTCATAGTGAGAACTTATGTTAGTGCATACATAGAATTAGGGGATATCTTTCTCCAGCTCTCCCCTACCTGGCACTTCCCATCACACTCTCTGGTTCTTATGGTTCCTTTTCTTATGGTCCCTTTTCCATAGGGACCATAAGATCCATTGAGCACATTTCTCTAACCAGAAAGCCATGGTATCTGAGTTTTAGCCCCTTACTCTGTGTGTAGTCTGTGCAGCTGAGATGCTCCTCATGATGAAGTAGCAAGAAAGAGAGAGAGAGAGAGAGAGAGAAAGAGAGAGAGAGAACAATGATGATCCCCTCCATACTCTTTGGACCATAGGTGTCCCTTTTCTTTGTTCTTCTAGTCAGAGAAATGAGCTCTCTCTCTGGGCTTTGCTGCTGCCCAGATTGCTGCTTCCATGACAAATTATCCTAAAACTTAGTAGCTTAACACAAACATTTAGTATGTGACATTTTCTGTGGTTCAGGATTCCTGGTGTCACTTAACTGGGTTTTCTGGCTGAAGGCGTCTCATAAGGCTGCAGTCAATCAGGGTACCACCCAGGGCTGCAGCCATCTCAAGGCTTGACAGGGAGAGGACCGGCTTCCAAGGCCACTCATACAGCTGTAAACAGGTTTCAGAAGCTCCACTTCCAAGCTCACTATATGGCTGCTTACATGCTACAGGTCCTTGTTGGCTGTTGGTCAGAGACATCAGTTCCTTGCCATATGGGCCTTTCCATAGGACATCTCACAACATGGCAACTGGCCTTCCTCAGAGCGAGAGAGAGATAGAGTGAAAGAGAGTGAGATAAAAGCAAAACAGAGTCTTTTTTTGTAACCTAATCTTGAAAGTGACATCCCAACATTTTAACCATATTTTATTTGTTGGAAGTGAATCATTAAGGCCAGCCCCTCATTCAAGGGGAAGGAATTATACAGCACTTGAATATCAGGAAGCAGAGCTAATTTGGGGCCATTTTGGAAGTTGCCTGCCACACTGTCTTAAACCACTGCCTTGTGTGTATAATTTTAAGCACATATTATATCTTCATATCTTTTCCATGTAAATGAAAGAATATAAAATACTGTTACGGGTTTTGTTTTCTTTCCTGGTAAACATAGATTCCATCTGGATTCAAAAGAAGTTAAGTATGTTGAAAACTGCAAGGCAGATCTAGAAAGAGCCAAGGATATGGAAAATAAGTGTGGGTATGTTTAGTGCATCATTTTAATGCAGAATGGTTTCCTAGTCTGAATATTATTAGGCAAATTAAGTATAAGAAACATCTGGCTGGAGGAAAACAAGGCACAATTAGGGTGAACAGAAGTTAGTGGAGTATGTTACTTCATTTTAAACTGTTGAAGTTTGTGAGTCTGAGATCAAATCACACTTCTGCAAAGGATAAATTAAGCTACTTCAAATTGGTCCTTTATCAAGTGGAGAAGTAAGAGAGACATTCCTATTTTTTTAGACTTTATATCAGCTTAAGATCCACTGAGCACATTAAAGCTCTTTGAAGGAATAGAATACTTGGGTATCGGGCTGGCAAATTGAAAAACAAGAAGGAGATCTCTAAAAGAGAGAAATTTCCTTCTAATAATGAGTGGCAGAGAGTATTTTACAAAGTGGTCCATGATAATATTTTCCATTCCACCTGCTCTTCTGCAGTGTGACCTGGCCACTCTCTTATCAAGAGGTGGAGTCCATTTTTCTACCTTTTTCTGGATTGGCCTTATATCTGCTTTGGCCATTAGAATATGGTGGAAGTGATGGTATGTCAGTACCAGCCATCACTCTTAATAGATCCAGCAGTTTCTGCTTCCTGTCTTTGGAGCTTTGAGTAACTGTATAAAAAGTCTAAGCTATTCTCTTGGAGAATCCTGGACATCTGGACATCTTGCTCATTTTAGCCTTTAGATCACTCCAGACCCAGCCGCTGTCTAAATGCCATCACATGAGAAATCCCAAGTGAGAACCACTCAACTGATTCCAGTCAACACATAGAATCAAGGATGATAGTAAGACATTATCACTTTAGGTCATTAAGTTTAGGATGGTCTGTCACATAAAGCCAAAATTTGAAAAACTCCTTTAGGTTAAATATGGACATTTCAGGAGGTTTACAATATTACATTATTAAGCTATAGGACACAACTGATGTACATTTTATAATATCTATCTGCATATAGATACAAATTTATAATCTGTAGCTTAATTACTTTCTATAGTTTAAAATATAACAAATAAGTGACAATCAATAACTATTGTTCTACCTTAAGATAAATGTTATCACATATTTGTATGTTTCTTCTCATCTTTTCTATGTGCACATTAAAAAAATTGCACAACTGTGTATCAATTTAACAGTACGTATTAAGCATTTTTAACATTAGTTTTGAAAACATAAGCATAACTATGTATTTTTCTTTATATTTAATATACTTTAACCATTCTCTTATTATTATATATTAGTTTCCAAGATTTCCAACATTTCACTTTTGTAATTGTACTGTAAATTCTATCATATATGAATGCATGTGCTCATCTCTGACTATTTCCTTAGAAAAGATTTCTAGCTGAAGGATATGGCCATTATCATAGCTTTAAAAAAAAGATCATATTATTGAATCAGACTGTCAAGGACTAACCATGTAGAACAGCTCCACTTTCTTCAAACCCTGGGAAGGGCAATTAGATTTCATCTAGAGTACCATCATTGATTAAATATCAATGTTGACCTGGTACTCCTTTTTGAGAATGACTGCAAGACCACATCTGAATATGGCAGCAAAGAATGCTAAGATAAATTAGTGATGCTTAACCTCAATGAAGGATGGAAGCATGGAAGCACATGTGTTTTGTGTCTGCCAAATCAGCCTTAGCCAGTTCTGGGGATGAATATACATATATTCATTAATTTTTGCCAACATGAAATACAAAAGAAAGTTTCTTGCTTTTGTTATAAAGCGTATTTCCATAATTATAATTGTGGTTGAATAGTTTTTCATATGTTTGATGTCCATCTGAACTTATTTTTTGTAAATTACTTTTCCATTATCCTTTGTCCATATTTCCAGTTGTCTTGCTAATATGGACTTATAAGAGGGATTTATATATAAGGATAATTAAATTTTTTTCCTACTATTTTCTAATTTGTTATTTTTATTTTTTATTTTATTGGTGAGTTTTTGATGAATAAAAGTGGTAATTGCTATATGATCAAATAATTTAACATTTTCTTTGTGGTTTCTTCCTTTGTGTTCAGCCTTAAAATATTCCTTCCTACCCTACAATCTTATAAATGTTTATCTATATATTCTTCTGACTTATTTATGATTTAATCTCTATATTTATCTCTTAAATCCATCAGAAATCTAAGTTTATATTTTTTCATAAGTAAGCTATTATCCTAGCATATTTATTAAACAATCCTTCTTTTTCCACTGATGTGAAATGCAATCTTTATTATGCACTAAATTCTTAACTATTCTGGTGTTTGTTTCAGAAATTTCTGTGCCATTTCATTGATCTATTTCCTTAAATTTGCATCTGAGACATAGTATCCTTTGTCTTTATGTATTAATTTATCTATTTACTTATTTATCTATGTGCCATAGCAGTGAACATTTTTGGCCTACAGCCTATCAAATCTAATGACTTTCAAATTTATTACTTTTTATTGTACTAACACAGAAAATTCAAAAAGTAATATCAAACACAGAATTTCCCGTTAGCTTATTAGTTTGTGGGAAATAATTTTTAGGCTTGAGAGGCTTGAGTGGAAATATTGATTATCCTTCTAATTACTGTGTTGCAATGAGCAAAATCATCCAAAAGAGACCGAAAAGCAAAAAGTTCATTCTGAGTTGTCTGTACAACACATTCTCTGGATTTAAACTATAAGATCAGAACATAATTTAAAAGGAGAGAAAGAATTTTTATGTAAACTATTATGTGTCTCCTCCATTTACATATATATGGAAAGAAGGCAACCAGATATAGAATAGATAGAGGGGGAACGAAAACATTGCAGAGATGCAGAAGCTGTTGGGCGTGTAGGTGTTATCGAAGTTTATTGATTACTTCTAGGAAGGCTGCTTTGCATAATTTTTCTAAAAGAAAGTCTCCAACGAAATCCTTAGTAGTTTAGATAAATATACTTTTTTGGAAAGGAGAAACTCATTTTTGCTAAGGAGAAGGTCCCAAAGATTATATGCCCCATCTGGAGCATCAACACAGAATTCTTGCATTTAGAATCCCAAGAGGCTCATGCTCATGAAATTCATTTAGGGTCATGTTCAACAAATAAGAACAATCATTCAACTTCTCCTGAAAGAAGGAACAGCAAACTTTTGATAAAAATAGAAACAATGGGCTGGGTGCGGTGGCTCACACCTGTAATCCCGGCACTTTGGGAGGCCAAGAAGGGCAGATCACCTGAGGTCAGGAGTTCAAGACCAGCCTGACCAACATGGTGAAACCCCATCTCTATTAAAAATACAAAAAATTAGCTGGGGATGGTGGTGCACACCTGTAATCCCATCTACTTGGGAGGCTGAGGCAGGAGAATCACTAGAACTTAGGAGGCAGAGGCTGCACTGAGCTGAGATCGTGCCACTGCACTCCAGCCTGGGTGACAGAGCAAGCCTCCATCTCAAAGACAAAAAAGAAAGAAAGGAAGAAAGAAATAATGAAAAGTTTGAGATTAAGTAATTAGGAATGCATTCTTAAAGTTTTAATTTTTATCTTTTTCTTAAGAATATTTGCAATAAAGTTTATGGAGTTATTTCCCCTTTTCCTTTCATTAAGAAGTCAGCACATTTACTCTCCTAACTTCTTCAGAATAGCTATGCTTCATTTTCAATAAAGTTAGAATGGATAAAAGCCATGTTAGTACCATGAAATAATTTTTCTGTACTTCCAGTGGCTAAAACAACATTTCCTAATTATCATATGTAATTTACACATATGTACATAATTCATGTATGGGGTGTGTTTGTGAATACCCACTCTTTAATATTCTGGTATTCAGGTAGTACATTTGTAGGACGCATTCTCTTACCTCTGATGGAGGATTACAGAGATGTATGGGGCACTCAAAGTTGCCCATCTCCTTCCACTTCAAGACGGAAGAGTTTCATAATATATGGCTCAGGAGAAAATAAAATAGATTTCTTAGGGGACAACTTTGGTCTGTCATACCAAGGCAATGATTCTCAACTATGACTGCATATTAGAATAACCTGAGGAATTTAAAAACTAAACAAAACAAAACACTCCAGAGATTCTTACTTACGTGGTTCAGGATAAGAATTTTTTTTTTTTTTTTGAGACCGGGTCTTGCACTGTCGCCTGGGCTGGAGTGCAGTGACGTGATCTCAGCTCACTGCAACCTCCGCCTCTCAGGTTCAAGCGATTCTGCTGCCTGGGCCTCCCAAGTAGCTGGGATTACAGGTTCCTGCCACCACACCCAGCTAAATTTTTGTATTTTTCACAGAGAAGAGGTTTCACTATGTTGGCAAGGCTGGTCTCAAACTCCCACCTGGCCAACATAGTGATCTGCCCGCCTCGGCCACCCAAAGTGCTGGGATTATAGGCGTGAGCCACCACGCCTGGCCCAGGATAGGCATTTTTTAAGAGTACCCTAGGTACTCTTAAAAATCTAAGGTATAGCCAAGGTTGAAAACCTTTATTCTTAGGGCTGGAGGACAAAGTTGTGGTCTATGAATAGATGACTTACCTCAACTCCTTTCTAGGTCTTGGGAAGGGCTCTCTTTCCTTTGGCGTGTTTTTCATGATTCATCTCTGGTGTCTCTCTTGCAAGCATATGAACACGTGGAAGGAATCACACTGCTTTTTCCTTGCCTCCTGAGGACACGGGCTTGGAAAATGCTGATGAAAGAAACCCCCCATGCTCCAGATGTGTTGGAGAAGTATGTGGAAAAGATCAGAAGGAGAGGAAGAGATTATGAGAAATATAAGGCCATGAAATTAACTTATTTGTTTTTTATGTGACAGAAAGCACAAGCATAACTGAATTTTGCGGTGGCAGGAAACCAGGGCCTCAGAATAAATTTAAAGGACAACTGAGGTTTTAAATTTTTAAGGGTACCCTAAAGTACAAAAGAGGATATCAAAAGGGTGTCGGAAACTGGAGGTATCACTACTGGTAACTTCCTTTGAGGGAGGCAAAACATTTTATTTATTATTATTATTTTTTATTTTTTATTTTTTTGAGATGGAGTCTCGCTCTGTTGCCCAGGCTGGAGTGCAGTGGCACGATCTCGGCTCATTGCAAGCTCCACCTCCCAGGTTCACGCCATTCTCCTGTCTCAGCCTCCCGAGTAGCTGGGACTACAGGTGCCCACCACCACACCTGGCTAATTTTTGTGTGTTTTTTTTTTTTTTAGTAGAGACGGGGTTTCACCATGTTAGCCAGGATGGTCTTGATCTCCTGACCTCGTGATCCGCCCGCCTTGGCCTCCCAAAGTGCTGGGATTACAGGCGTGACCCACCGACAAAACATTTTAAATGCCAGCATCTGCATGGGGCAGGTAACCAGCATTGAGGATGAATTTTGTACCCCAGGATGTGGGAAACCTGATGTTTCTAGTAAAAGCTCGACAGGTGATGGATTCTGGGATATTGGCACAGGTTGTCTGGCATCTTGCCAAAGCTAAAGAGATGAGAATGTTCTCTTTTTTCACTCCATTAGGTTTAGTTTATTCTGGATTTCCCTTCTGAATCTCTGGACTAAATTAAGCCTCTGTCTTGGTGCAGGGCTAGAAAAAGTGCAGTACAGCGCTCTGGTGGTCACTTGTGTTCCGGGGATTCTTCTGCATTTTCTGTGTTTTCAGCAGGGACCTGTACTGTTGTATGTCCATGTGCCTTGGATCTGGGGAAAAAGCACAGAAGTCTCTGTGAGAAGGGTCATGAGCCTCTGCTTCAAACCCTGATTCCTTAATAGACCAAACTGATAAGGTAAAAACAAAGCAAAATGAAACACTTCCTGTTGAATTCCCCAATTGGCTTCACCCTTACGTTCTCTTGTCTCCACTTCAACTAACTGTAAAGAGGAATATATAAGTAAAACAGGAAATAATATGACCTACGTCAGTGAGTGCTCTTCAGCTTCTCTTTTTCTCGGAGGAGCACAGCTCCTGGGTTTCTCAGATTGGTCACTCTGGTGAGGTGCAAGGAAGAACAGCAGAATGTAAAACAGCAGCTGAGGCACAGGAGGCCTTCTCTGCATTTATCCAGACAAATCCACTCACTCTGAACATTTGGGGTGGGGGAAGGGAAGAGGATGGCGGTGAATACAAGTTTCACGAATATAGCACAATTCAAAGGCATGGCCACTGGGAGGATGACTCACTCCTTCCTGGATGGTCTTCCCATTGCTAAAGTAGCCTAACATTGGCAGAATCACACATTTCACAAAGTAGAATACACATGCTTTAAGTGGTTTGATAAATAATTTTGCAGATAGCTACAGAATTTCATAAGCAGCTGACTCTGGTATAAAGAGGGAATTATGACCGGGCGCGGTGGCTCATGCCTGTAATCCCAGCACTTTGGGAGGACGAGGCGGGTGGATCACGAGGTCAGGAGATCGAGACCATCCTGGCTAACACGGTGAAACCCCGCCTCTACTAAAAACACACACAAAAAATTAGCCGGGCATGGTGGCGGGCGCCTGCAGTCCCAGCTACTCGGGAAGCTGAGGCAGGAGAATGGCGTGAACCCAGGAGGCGGAGCTTGCAGTGAGCTGAGATGGTGCCACTGCATTCCAGCCTGGGCGACAGAGCGAGATTCCGTGTCAAGAAAAAAAAAAAAAAGAGGGAATTATGGTTGCATTTTGAAATTCTGAAAGGAAAGAGAGAGGGCCAGTACATGAAACCCAACCCTGAGCCAGCTACCTGGAGGCTTTCTCTTATGCTCCAGCATAAAAATGCAGCCCATTCTCTGCAAAATCGGAAAAGATGAGGCCCGTGAGAAACTTTAGGCTGGGTGACAATATAGAAGCGCTGACATACTCACAGTAGTGCTGGGGCGGGATGGCCCAGGTTACACCTGCTGAAGAAAGGATCCAGACTCCGCTGTGTCCTGACAGGCTTCTCCTCTGGCTGAGAGTGATTGAATAGGAATAAATGGGACGGAAAAGAGTTTTTGTTTTTGTGTTTATTTTGGTGCATAGGTTCCTCTGTGGGTATTTGTAATTAAAATGGTTAAAGAGTTACATGATTTAAACATTTTAGAGCTGTTCAGAAATAATGTGGCGTTTTTAACCCGCTACACATCATTTAGTATTCTTTCTGATTGACAAACATTAATTGATTTATTTCAAATGGAAAATAATGTAAAGGCATGGCATATAGATGTATATATTTCTGATGTTTTTATGCATATGTGAGTATAGGAGAACAGTACATGAAATCTTAACTTGTAGGAGACTTTAACGACTAAAGGGACATTCTAGTTTTCTCCTCTAGAACACCCCTGTATTCCCACTGAGAAACAAAAACCATATTAGCTGGCCAGGTCAAAAGCTCCTTTACCTCTGCATGAAATAGAGATTTTGGAAGATGTGGTCTGGGAGTACAGATTATTTTTCTGGCCCCTCCCTTTTTTAGATAGGACTAATGGGTTGGATGAAAAGAGGATGGATTGATGGGACTAGCAAGGCACCATCCTGACCTTCAAAGACAGGGTAAATTAATTTAAGAATAGCTGATTATTTGCCTGTACTATCCAGATTTTTAATATAAAGTATCCCCAGGAATGGGTCGCACATCGCTAGGTGAGATAGAGTGACACAAGGAGGCTGAAGAACATGGTAAGAGAATGCCCATTGAATGGCTACAGTGAGGGTGGAACAAGTGAAGGGCAAGTCATGCAAGTGCACTGTAGATCCTTTTGTTAGTTAAAATTGTGGTATTTTGTTAATCATTTGTTTGCATTCATTCTGCTATTTTAAAAATATTGCGTTAGGATGTCATTTATCTTGATTACTAAAGTTGTTGGCACCTCATTAAGTTTTGTGCTCAAGGCAAGTGACTCACTGACCTCACCCCAGCTGTGTCCCATTGGCTGCCTGGAACAGAGGCTGCGCAAAATACCCAACCAGAGGCTGTACCAGGGACTGTGTGGGTGAGGGGTAGAAGGCTGAGTGACAGACATCCAAGCCAGGGATTGGATGCACGGCATGACTCATCCTCAAGGGAATTTCCTTTCCCTAAAAGCTGCTCAAGGGACCAGGTGTCTGCCCATAGGGACCTCACCTAATGTTCCAAAACACACCAGATCTGAAATCACAGTGGAGAAAAGAATAAAGACAAAAGGTCACTTCTCAAATGAGAAATCTAGGGCCAAGAAGCAAGTACACCCTTCTACTTCCTAAAAGCAGCCAACGATTCAGGAACTGGTCCCTAGGTCTCTCCATATAGAAAGACAAAGGCCACACTGAACAGAGGAGAAAAAGTCTACATAGCATTTATGATTAAGGCTATGGATGAGAAATGTCCTATTTAATAAGAAATAAAAGGTTTCACCTGATCATTTGGAAAGTCAACACAATAGATGTCCTAGAGTTGGCTCTGTGAGTTACCAGTGTTATGCTAGCTTTTTTTTTAGTTGGCTCAGCAAACTATCGCAAGAACAAAAAACCAAACACCGCATGTTCTCACTCATAGGTGGGAATTGAACTATGCTAACTTTTCATTCTGAGCCCTTTCACCTCAGGTCACAAGCAGACTGTGACAGCTCAGGGCATTATATTCTCACACGGCCCCCCAAAAGTCAGAAACTAGGGTGTTTGTATTAGAGGGACTGGAGAGAACCATTGAGGAAAAGGTCTCATTGAGCTCCCTGTCTTTCTCAGGGATGAAAAACCTTTCTAAGAAGCAACCAACTGACTTTCCCTTATGTCTCTTTGGTCAAATTGGATCACATGACCATGTCCTGCAAGTGGAGGTTCTGAGAAAATAAGATTCTGTTTTCTTCAGCCACTGTAGTAGTGAGAACCTGTCAAGGGTAAAGGGGATGGGAATGATTATTGGGGACCCAACTAACAGTGTTTGCCACAACATCCAAGTTCATGGTAATACAATTTGTCTGTTATCTATATTCACATAGAGATGAATACACACATACATCTACGCATACACAAATGAGATAACAACAACAAAACCCCACAAATGTTAGTATGTGCGATCATAAGCACACACTGCCTGGGCTTAGTGGAGTGGCTCAGCTTGGTGGAGTGGCTCTACTCATCTCAGCTGGGGGCCCTCCTGCACCTGGCTATTATGGGCTGGGCTACGGAGACTTGGCTCTGCATTCCTTATCTCCCTGCTGTCTCCTGGGACCAATGGGCTAATACAGGCATGTTTTTTCTTATGGCAAAAACAGAGGTTCAAGAGAGAGCTCACTGTGCTAATACATTTCAAGCCCAAGCTTGTGCGATTCTGTGAACATCTTGTTTGTTAAAGCAAGTCACAAGGCTGAGCCCCAAATTAAGGGGTGTTGAAGCAATGCCTCCCATGGAACTGAGGAGTAGAGTCCAATCTACCCTGCAAAGAAAATGGACGGGAACAAAGGAAGGCGGCAAACAAGCATTAAAAACAAAGAACCTGGAATAAAGTGACAGGAAACTAAATGTTTTGGTTAAAACAATTCGTGAAAATGGGTTAATATCCTAATGCATCTCAAAGAGACACAGACTAAAAAAGAAGGTAAAAAGAAAGAGTAAAGAAATATCCAAGCAAATCGGAAATAGTAATGATGGTGATGACAATAATAATAATAATAATAATAATAATAATAATAGTAATATTATAATAAAAGCTGAAGTGCCATCCAGCTGTTTCAGACACAGATCTGTGGTGGCAGATTCCCTGATCTCTGCTGGTGATGTCCCTGACTCTCACTCCTACAGTTCTCCCAACTACCATATAAAGTCTACATCCTACATTAAACTCTTCATTCCTGGAAAAAAAAAAAAAGAGCTGCAATGTCATCCAGACATAGATAGAATTCAAGGTAAATATATTAGATGAATAAAGACTGATTTTATGCTATTAAAGTTATGAAGTTACATTGTTAATAAATGAATGTTTATTCACAGTAATATGTAAATATGAGCATTTATGCATAAAATTTAAAACATCATAAAAATATAAAGCAAACCCTGGAAAAATACAAATATAAATGGTCAAAAACTGTACTAGATTTTAACAGAATTTCAGCCTCAAACAGATGGAATAGATTAAAGTGACTAAGGATATAGAGTAGTTGGATAATGTATGTAATAAAGTTGATTTATAAGATAAATTATACATATCTTACAACCAAAAGTGTTTATTTTTCTCAAAATCTAATGGTATGTTTTACTGCATGTCATATAGTAGGCCACAAGAAATTTCAATAAGATCAGAGGATGTACAGGCCTGTTTTTAACTCCAGTGAAATAAAGTCAGGAATTAATTTAAAATAGGTCAAAAAAACCATACAAATAAACACTTGGAGTTAAAATAACAACATAAAAATAAAACACACCATTACTTCAATAATTTCTGGGCAAAAGAGGAAAATAAACTCCAATTATAGATTGTTTAGAAAATAATAATGATACTACACATAGATTTAGTTAATGGAAAATTTTATCTGTAAAAGCTCTATTTAAAAAGCAGAATAAGGGGTAAGTAAATACAGCACCTTCAACTGAAATTATCCGGGATCTTGCACTGGGACTGACTAGGCAATCAATTTGACCCACAAAGAAATAAGAAAAGCAGGGTGGAGCGATGGCCCACCCGGGAGTGGCACAGAGACAAGGAAACCCTCCACCCCCAGCCAAGGGAAGCTGTGAGTGATTGTGCAACCATGCCTGAGAAACCACGCCTCTTTCATGGATCTTTGCAACCCCTGCATCAGGAGATCCCCTTGTGAGCACACACCACCAGGGCCTTGGGTCTGACACACAGAGCTGTGCGGAATTTCGGCAAAGCAGCTGCTCAGGCATGCACAGAGACCCAGGAGCTTTACATATTCGGCCCTAGGATCCTCAGCAAGGCAGGAGGTCGGTACATACCCCTAGGAAGGAGGCTGAATCCAGGGAGCCAAGAAGCGTCGGTCTGTGGGCTTCACTTCCAGAGCACTTCACAAGATAAGACCTACTGGCTTGGAATTCCAGCCAGCCAATGGCAACAGAGTGGAGCCCGCCTGAGATGGAGCTCCCAGTGGGAGGGGCACCTGCCATCTCTGTGGTTTGGTCGACTCAGCCTTCCAGCCCACCGGCTTTGGAGAGTTCAAATGGTCCAGAAGAGGAAGGGTCCTCCAGTGCAGCATGGCTGCTTTGCCAGATCATGGCCAGACTGCTTCATTAAGCAGGACCCCAGTCCACTTCTCTTCAATGGGCAGGACCTCCCTGCTGGGGCTACAGCACCCCCAGCAAGTTTTGTATGGACGGAGCTCTGATCTCTCCCTGGAATGGAGCTCCTGTGGGGAGGGGCTGCCACCATCTCTGTGATTTGATCGACTCAGCTATTCCAGCTCAGTGGCTTTGGAGACTCCAAATGGTCCAGATGAGAAACAGTCTCCAGAGTGCAGCACAGCTACTTTGCCAGATCGTGGCCAGACTGCTTCTTTAAGTGGGATCCCTGATCCACTCCTGCTCATGGGGCAGGTCCTCCCAGCTGGGACATCAACCCACTCCCCGCTCATGTTCTAAGGCCAACAAAGCTCTAACTTCCTCCTGGGATGGAGTGCCTGGGGGGCAGGGCAGGCTGCCATCTTGGCTATTCGAGTTTCTCAGTCAATCCAGGCTGCCAGCCCTGAAGAGCCCACACCGATCTGGGACTGAAGGGATCCCCAACACACAGCACACCTGCTCTACCCAAAAGTGCTAGAGTGATTCTTTAAATGGTTCCTTGATCCTGTTCCTCCTATGTGAAACCTCCCAACAGAGGTCTCCAACCACCTGCTACAGGCACGTCCAGGCCCACAACTGGTGGATACCCATCTGAGAAGGAGTTTCCAGAGGAAGGAGCAGGCTGCCATTTGACAGTATTAGACAGATCACTGAGACAGAAAATTAACAAAGATATTCAGGACCTGAACTCAGCTCTGGATCAAGTGGACCTGATAGATATCTACAGAACTCTCTGCCCCAAAACAACAGAATATACATTCTTCTCATCACCACATGGCACTTACTCTAAAATTGATCACATAATCGGAAGTAAAACATTCCTCAGCAAATACAAAAGAATTGAAATCATAACAATCTCTCAGACCATAGTGCAATCAAATTAGAACTCAAGACCAAGAAATTCACTCAAAACCATACAACTACATGGAAATTGAACAACTTGCTCCTGAATGACTATTGGGTAAATAATGAAATTAAGGCAGAAATCATTTGTGTCCACACCCAAATCTCATCTCAAAATGTAATCCCCAGGTGTTGAGAGAGGGATCTGGTGGGAGGTGACTAGGTTATGGGGGTGGTTCCCCCGTAATGTTCTCGTGATAGTGAGCAAGTTCTCTTGAGATCTGATGGTTTTAGAAGGGGCTCTTCACTTCCTACACACACTCCCTCTCACCTGCCACCATGTAAGACATGCCTGCTTTCCCTTCCACCATGATTGTAAGGTTCCTGAGGCCTCCCCAGTCATGTGGAACTGTGAGTCAATTAAACCTCTTTCCTTTTGAAGTTACCCAGTCTCAGGTATGTCTTTGTAGCAGTGTGAAATGGACTAATACAGTAAATTTGTACTGGTAGAGGGAGTACTGCTATAAAGATACCCAAAAATGTGGAAGCAACTTTACTTTGGAATTGGGTAACAGGCAGAGGTTGGGACAGTTTGGAGGGCTCAGAAGAAGATAGGAAGATGTGGGAAAGTTTAGAACTTCCTAGAGATTTGTTGAATGGTTTTGATCAAAGTGCTGATAATGATGTGGACAGTGAAGTCCAGACTGAGGTGGTCTCAGATGGAGATGAGAAACTTCTTGGGAACTGGAGCAAAGGTCACTCTTGCTATGCTTTAGCAAAGTGACTGGCAGGCATTTTGTCCCTGCCCTAGAGATCTGTGGAACTTTAAACTTGAAAGAGATAATCTGAAATTGGAACTTATGTTTAAAAAGGAAACACAACATAAAAGTTTGGAAAATTTGCAGCCTAATGATGTGATAGACAAGAAAAACCAATTTTCTGGGGAGAAATTCAAGCTGGCTGCAGAAATTTGCATAAGTAATTAGGAGGCAAATGTTAATCACCAAGACACTGGTGAAGATGTCTCCCAGGGCATATCAGAGATCTTGATGGCAGCCCCTCCCATCACAGACCCACAAGACTAGGACGGAAATATGGTTTCATGAGCTGGGCCCAGGGTTCCCCTGCTCTGTGCAGTCTAGGGACTTGGTACCCTGTGTCTCGAGCTACTCCAGCTCCAGCCATGGCTAAAAGGGGCCAAGGTACAGCTCAGGCCATTGCTTCAGAGGGTGCAGGCCCTAAGCCTTGGTGGCTTCCACATGGTGTTGGGCCTATGGGTGCACAGAAGTCAGGAACTGAGGTTTGGGAACCTCTCCCTAGATTTCAGAGGATATATGGAAATGTCTAGATGTCCAGACAGAATTCTGCTGCAGAGGCAAAGCCCTCATGGAGAACCTCCACTAGGGCAGTGCAAAGGGGAAATGTGGGATTGAAACACTCACACAGAGTCCCCACTGGAGCACTTCCTAGTGGAGCTATAAAAAGAGGGCCACCATCCTCCAGACCCCAGGATGCTAGATCCACTGACAGCTTACACCACGTGCCTGGAAAAGCCACACGCACTCAACGCCAGCAGTGAAAGCAGCTGGGGAAGGGGACGCTACCCTGAAAGGCCATGGGGCAGGGCTGTCCAAGACCATGGGAGCCCACCCTTTGCATCAATGTGCCATGGATGTGAGACATGGAGTTAAAGGAGATTCTTTTGGAGCTTTAAGATTTAATAATTGCTCTGCTGGATTTCAGACTTGCATGGGGCCTGTAGCCCCTTTGTTTTGGCCAATTTCTCCCACTTGGAATGGGAGCATTTATCAAATGCCTGTACCCCCATTGTATCTGGAAGTAACTAACTTGCTATTTACAGGCTGCTAGATGGAAGGGACTTGCCTGGTCTCAGATGAGACTTTGGACTTGGACTTTTGGGTTAATGCTGGAATGAGTTGACTTTGGGAGAACTTTTGGGAAGACATGATTGGTTTTGAAATGCGTAAAGACATGGGTTTCAGAGGGGCAAAGAGCAGAATAATATGGTTTGGTTTTGTGTGCTCACCCAAATCTTATCTCAAAAATGTAATCCCCAGGTGTTAAGGAAAAGACCTGGTTGGAGGTGATTGGATCATGGGGTTTGTTTCCCTCATGCTTTCCTCATGTTAGTGAGTGAGTTCTCCTGAGATCTGATGGTTTTATAAGGGGCTCTTTCCCCTTCACTTCTTTCACATGCTCTCTCTCACCTGCCACCACATAAGACATGCCTGCTTCCCATTCCACCATGATTGTAAATTTCCTGAGGACTCTCCAGTCATGTGGAACTGTGAGTCAATTAAATCTCTTTTCTTTATAAATTACCTAGTCTGTGGTATTTCTTTGCAGCCGTGTGAAAATGAACTAATATGACCATTGATGCAAAAATTTGCAATAAAATACTGGCAAACCAAATCCAGCAGCACATCAAAAAGCTTATTCACCACAACCAACTTGGCTTCATCCCCAGTATGCAAAGTTGATTCAACATACACAAATCAACAAATGTGATTTATCACATAAACAGAACTAAAGACAAAAGCCATATGATTATCTCAATAGATACAGAAAAGACTTTTGATGAAATTCAACATTCCTTCATGTTAAAAACTCTCAATAAACTAGTTGTTGGAGGAATATACCTCAAAATAATAAGAACCATTTATGACAAACCCAAAACCAACATCATACTGATTAGGGAAAAGCTGGAAGCATTCTCCTTAAAAACTGGCACAGGACAAGGATACCCTCTCTCACCATTCTTATTCCACATAGTATTGGAAGTCCCAGCCAGAGTAATTGGGCAAGAGAAAGAAATAGAGGGCATCCAAATAGGAAGAGAGGAAATCAAATTATCACTGTTTTCAGATAACACGATTCTATATCTAGAAAACCCTAGAGTCTTGGCCTCAAACTCCTTCAGCTGATAAACAACTTCAGCAAAGTTTCAGCAAACAATGCCAACATACAAAAATCACTAGCATTTCTATACACCAACAATAGCCAAGCTGAGAGACAAATCAGGAACGCAATCTCATTCACAATTGCCACAAATAAACTAAACTAAAATAAACTAAAATAAAATACTTAGGAATACAGCTAACCAGGGAGGTGAAAGAGCTCTACAATGAGAATTATAAAACACTTCTCAAAGAAATCAGAGATGACACAAACAAATGGAAAAACATGCCATCCTCATGGATAGGGAGAATTAATATCGTGAAAATTGCCATACTGTCTAAAACAATTTATAGATTCAATGCTATTCCCATTAAACTACCATTGACATTCTTCACAAAATTAGAAAAAAAAAACTTTTAAAATTCACATGGAACCAAAAAAGAGCCTTAATAGCCAAGACAATCCTAAGCAAAAAGAACAAAGCTAGAGGCATTATGCTACCCAACTTCAAACTATACTACAAGGCTACAGTAACCAAAAACAGCATGCTACTGGTACAAGAACAGACACACAGACCAATGGAACAAGATAGGGAACCTAGAAATAAGACTGCACACATACAATCATCTGATCTTCGACAAATCTCACAAAATCAAGCAATGGGGAAAGGATTCCCTGTTTATCAAATGGTGCTGGGAGAACTGGCTAGCCATATGCAGAAAATTGAAACTAGACACCTTCGTTACACTGTATACAAAAATCAACTCAAGATGGATTAAAGACTTAAATGTAAACCCCAAACTATAAAAATCCTAGAAGAAAATGTAGGCAATATTATTCAGGACATAGGCATGGCAAAAATTTTGTGAGGAAAACACCAAAAGCAGTTGCAACAAGTGCAAAAAGTTACAAATGGGATCAAATAAAACTAAAATGCTTCTGCACAGCAAAAGAAACTATCAACAGAGTGAACAAATAATGTACAGAATGGGAGAAAAGTTTTGCAATCTATCCTTCTACAAAGGTCTAATATCCAGAGTCTGTAAGGAACTTAAACAAATTTACAAGAAAAAAAAAACACAGATAACCCCATTTAAAAGTAGGCAAAGGACATGAACAGACACTTCTCTAAAGAAGACATACATGTGGCCAACAAATATTTGAAAAGAAGCTCATATCATTGATCACTGGAGAAATACAAATCAAAACCACAATGAGATACCATCTCAGCCAGTCAGAATGTCTACTATTAAATAGTAAAAAACCAATAGATGTTGGCGAGGTTGTGGAGAAAAAGGAATGCTTATATGCTGTTGATGGAAGTGTAAATTAGCTTAACCATTGTGGGAGACAGCGTAGCAATTCCTTAAAGACCTAAAAACAGAAATACCATTGGACCCAGCAATCCCATTACTGGGTATATACCCAAAGGAATACATATCATTCTATTATAAAGATACATACACACCTATGTTCATTGCAGCACTGCAATGGCAAAGGCATGGAATCAACCTAAATGCCCATCAATGATAGACTGGATAAAGAAAATGTGGTGCATATACACCATGGAATACATGCTGCCACAAAAAGGAATGAGATCATGTCCTTTGCAGGAACATGGATGGAGTTGGAAGCCATTATCCTCAGCAAACTAATGCAGCAACAGAAAACCAAACACCCCATGTTCTCACTTGTAAGTGGGAGCTGAACGATGAGAACACATGGACACGTGTCAGGAAGCAACACACTCTGGGGCCCGTCGGAGGGTGGGGGGTGGGAGGAGGGAGTGCCTTAGGAAGAATAGCTAATAGGTGGTGGGCTTAATACCTAGTTGATGGGATAATCTGTGCAGCAAACCATCATGGCACATGTTTACCTATGTAACAAACCTCCACATCCTGCACGTGTACCCTGGAACTTCAAATAAAAGTCAATTCAGAATAAATGGATTTAAGTCAAGGAACTACAAAAGACATTGTTCAGAATAAAAGCATAATTTAATGTATCAGAGAACAAGGGTCTAAGCATTTGTTCTCTAAAAAGCATAACAACATAGATAAAACCCTCACAGGTGCAATTAAGAAAAAAACAGTAAAATTACCAATAAACAATATTGGGAAGAAACTAACACTACAGATATGAAGGAGGATACAATAAATCAAAGCACATGCTACTCAAATTTTCTGGTTAATACATTTTAAGATGTGCTAATTTAAGGACAATTTCCTAAGAAAATATGAATTACTAAAACTTTCTTAAGAAGTACCGAACTTTAAATGAACAGATGACTTTTAAAGAGTAATTGAGGGCCAGATGCAGTGGCTCACGCCTGTAATCCCAACACTTTGGGAGATGGAGGCAGGAGGATCAGTTGAGTCCAGGAGTTCAAGACCAGCCTGGGCAACATAGTGAGAACCTTTCTCTATTTAAAAATAATAATAATAATAATAATTGAGGAACAAAATACAATTGTTATTCAAAACATAAAGTAATGAATCTAGTTCTGAGTAAAATGGAGTAAGCACACTCCACCCTGACTTAAATCCATTTATTCTGAATTAACTTTTATTTTAAGTTCCAAGGTACATGTGCAGGATGTGGAGGTTTGTTACATAGGTAAACGTGTGCCATGAAGGTTGGGTGCACAGATTATCCCATCAACTAGGTATTAAGCCCAGCCCATCCCACTGAATGCAGCTGAAACCGCCATTGCACAATTGTAACTGAGACAGTGAAAGAGATCTGACTTAACCAACTCCATCTTTCTTCTAACCTCCAAGCTGTCCTTGTTCATTCCTGGGCATTAGGCTGAACTAATTTCAGAGAAACTTAGTTTATAGTTTAAAGCAAATATGATAACAGCCCTTTCCCAAACAAACATCTTTCTTGCCTGGGGACTAGAATGCTTTTGCAGGACTAACAAAGTAGCCACAAGATTAGAAATTAGGGTTTAGGAGTAATACAGCTGGAGACTACAAGATTCTGACCCTCTCTAAACTGTTCCCAAGATCAGTGATTGAGATATTTTGCAGATCCTGTACTTGATCGATCAGCTGGTATCACCCAGATCAATAAACTGGCTCATCTGATCTTGTGGCTCCCACCTAGGAACTGACTCAGCACAAGAGGGCAGCTTCAATTCCCTATGATTTCATCTCCGACCCAACCAATCAGCATTCCCGACTCACTGGCCTTCCCCCACCCACAAAATTGTCCCTGAAAACTGTGATCTCTGAATGCTTACAGGAGACTGATTTGAGTAACAATACAGCTCTGGTCTCCTGCACAGCTAGCTCCGCATGAATTACTCTTTCTGAATTGCAATTCCCCTGTCTTGATGAATCTGCTCTGTCTAGGCAGTGGGAAAGGTGAACCCACTGAGCAGTTACACAACTATAAAATCTGCACAGAGTGCATGGAGCCATAATTTGAGGGCACTGAAAAGTTAATAGTAGCAGGTGGTTTTGGGCAGAAGGTTAGAATTTAAGGTGCCATGGAAGAAGTAGTGAGTTTTTTTACCAGTTTTATTCCCCTCTAGGATCCCCTGGTGTTAATTCAATACAGCCTGAAACCCCAAGTAAGCATGGATGCAGACAGAGAGAGCTCCAGAAGCGGCATTCAAATTCTACCTTAGAGAGTGGGTAAGAGAGAGAGAGAAATTTCATTTGTCTTTCTTCTCTCTGTTTTCTTACTTCCCCACCCTTAGGCAATCTCTTGACAGTGACAGCCACGGTAGAGGTTGTAATGCAACAGGAATCTGCAGGAGCCAAACCTTGGAGGAAAAAGAACCTTCTTCTCTTAATGGAAGACTTGTAAATCTAGGAGGATGGGGGCAAAACCTCTTTGTCCTCCTGTCATTTTGATGCCAGAAAAAGAGGTCCCAATTCCAGATCCCTAGAGAGGGTTCTTGGATCTCACACAGGAAGGAATTCAAAATTCAAGACACGTCACAGAGTGCAGTGAGAAGAGATAGTTTATTGAAAGTTACTCAGATGCACAATAGGGTGTCTTCAGAAAGTAAGAGGAGGAATGTGACATCTGTTTTAAACCCTTCTCATATAGGGGTCTTATATATGAAAAAGCTGAGCTAATTATGTCTACATGCGGGTGTGTGGTCATAATAAAATTTAGTACTTTGTTTAGTTGATTAAAAGACAGTTATTCTTAGCATTTTAGTGCATAAGTACATCAAACCATGACTATAACTATCTTAAAAGCATATATTGTTATGCAGTATCAGGACATCTGGACATTCTGCTGTTGTAAGAGTTTGTCCTTGCAGGGATTACTGAACTGGTTCCTTAATGTAAACACGACAAAATTTAGTACTTTGTTGAGTTGACTGAAAGATAGTTGTTCTTAGCATTCTAGTGCATACGTGCATCAAAGCATGGCTTTTAACTATCTTAAAAGCATATATTGTTATGCAATATCAGGACATCTGGACATTCTACTCTTGTAAGAATTTGTCCTTGCAGGCATTACTGAACTGCTTCCTTACTGTAAACATCTTATGACTACTGATGGTGACTGACAAGGAATGTCCTTGCTAGTTTTAAGATGGAACTGATTTTAAAATAGTTTCACCTTGACTTTCCTATGCTTCTGTTTTCCTAGTTGACCCAGATGCAAGGACACTCACAGAAGTGTATAGGAGAGCAGGATAATTCAAGTCTCAGCTTCAGGGGCAGAGGTATAAAAAAGGGAGCCCCAGAAAACCAGAATGTAATGGGGGACATGTGGGGAGAAAAGGGCTTAGGAACTTCTGGGCTCACTCCTGAGCTGCTCATCCATGAATCTGAACTTGATTAGTAAGGATATCTCAGATAGAATACTACCCATATCCCAGATTGACCAGTGAGGAGCTCACACACAGGAAAAACTGTAATAGTATTGCAGAAACTTTGAAACTTGAATTAACATTGGAATCAATACCCACGGAAGGTTGGTTACATCTTGTTATCTGAGCCTCCCCAGGTTAACTGTAAACTAAAACAAAATATCAGCACTTTCAATAGGATTTAAAGGAGACCCAGAATCTCATAACATAATATTAAAATATTCAGGATATGATTAAATATTACTTGTCCTACCAAAAAAAGGGGAACTACTTGTATGGGAAAATATCGGGGAACCTGCCCCAATAGTCACGTAGGTTCTTTTCTATTTTCCCTAAGCATCGGCCGGCTTGAGAAATAAAGGGACAGAGTATGAAAGAGAGAAATTTTAAAGCTGGGCGTCCAGGGAAGACATCACATGTCAGTAGGTTCCGTGATGCCCCCCAAGCCACAAAACCAGCAAGTTTTTATAGGGATTTTCAGATGGGGAGGGAGTGTGCGAATAGGTGCGGGTCACAGACACCAAGTACTTCACAAGGTAATAGAATATCACAAGACAAGTGGAGGCAAGGCAAGATCACAGGACCACAGGACCGGGGCAAAATTAAAATTGCTAATGAAGTTTCAGGCACCACTGTCATTGATAATATCTTATCAAGAGACAGGGTTTTGAGAGCAACTGGTCTGACCAAAAATTTATTAGGCAGGAATTTCTTCTTCCTAATAAGCCTGGGAGTGCTATGGGAGACTGGGGTCTATTTCACCCCTACAGTCTACAGACCATAAAAGACAGCCACACCTAGGGGGGCCATTTATAGACCTATACCCCCAGGCACATATTCTCTTTCCCAGGGAGGTTCCTTGCTGAGAAAAAGAATTCAGCGATATTTCTCCCATTTGCTTTTGAAAGAAGAGAAATATGGCTCTGTTCCACCCGGCTCACCGGCAGTCAGAGTTTAAGGTTATCGCTCTTATTCCCTGAACAATTGCTGTTATCCTGTTCTTTTTTCAAGGTGCCCAGATTTCATATTGCTCAAACACACATGCTGTACAATTTGTGCAGTTAATGCAATTATTACAGGGTCCTGAGGTGACATACATCCTCCTCAGCTGACAGGATTAAGAGATTAAAGTAAAGACAGGCATAGGAAATCACAAGCATATTGGTTGGGGAAGTGATAAGTGTCCATGAAATCTTCACAATTTATGTTTAGAGATTGCAGTAAAGACAGGCATAAGAAATTATTAAAATATTAATTTGGGGAACTAATAAATGTCCATGAAATCTTCACAATCCACGTTCTTCTGCCATGGCTTCAGTCAGTCCCTCGTTTAGGGTCCCTGACTTCCCACAACAGGAAAAATGGCCCCAGATGAAAGATCTTAGAATTATATCATAAAAACTTTAGAAGAGCTATCATATGAAGACCCAACAAGCAATCATAAACACTCTTGAAACAAATGGAAAAATACAAAATTTCATGCAAGAAATAGAAGCAATGAAGAAGGAAGTGAAAAACTTTAAACTGAAAAATATAATAACTGAAAACAAAAACTTACTGAATGGGGCAAATAGTAGATTTGAGATAACAAAGAAAAGGGGAATACTATCAATTCAGAATTATATATCCAGCAAAAATATCCTTCAGGAACTTAAATGGAATAAATACATTTTCAGATGAAAGAAAACTACGAGGATTTGTTGCTAGTAGATTTGCTCTACAAATATTTACTAAGCAAGTAGAGGGAAACTTGGAAATTCAGGAGTTGAAGATTAATATCAATGTCAATATCATTAGCCATTTGGGAAATGCAAATTAAAACCATGATGAGAGACCACTGCACACCTATTTGAATGGTTATATGTGCGTGTATACATATACATCTATGTATGTGTTTTTATATATATATTTATAAAAACACATACATAGATGTATGTATGCATATACATATATGTATATATGTCTACATATATACACATATGTATACACATACATATATATACAGATATACGTATATATGTGTATATGTATGTCTGTATATATGTATACACACACACACACACACACACACACACACACACGCACACAGAATACCAAACACTGAATGGAATGCAGAGCAACTAGAACTCTCATACATTCCTACTGTGAATGAGACATGGTGCCTGCACCACTCACGAAAACACTGTGGCAATTTCTTAGAATGAAACCATACTTTCAGCAAATAACCTAGTAATTTCACCTCTGGGTATTTACCCTAAGTAATTGAAAACATAAGTGCACACAAAGGCCTGTACACAAACACTTAGATGAGGTTATTATGCTGAGTGGAAAGCATCAGTCTCCAAAAATTACATACTGTTTAATTTCATTTACATGTCATTCTTGACAAGACAAAACTATAATGTTGAAGGAAAGATCAGTGGTTGCTAGGGATTAGGGGTGAGGTGAGGTGTAACTATAAAGGCAGTTTTTTAATCAGTGAAACTGTTCTGTGTTCTGATTACAAAACAATTGGATCTGTGGTTACATAACCACAATCACAAATAGGATACAGAACAGTTCCTGATTTCATGGACCTCTACACACAAAAAACTCAATTTTACTGTATGATAATTTACAAATGAAATTTGGCTTGGTGGTTCACACCTGTAATCCCAGCACTTTGGGAGGCTAAAGTGGGAAGATCACCTGAGGTCAGGAGTTCAAGACCAGCCTGGCCAACATGGCAAAACCCTGTCTCTACTAAAAATACAAAAAAAAAAAATTAGCTGGGCATTGTGGTGGGTGCCTGTTATCCCTGCTACTCGGGAGGCTGAGGCAGGAGAATCACATGAACCTGGGAAGTGGAGGTTGCAGTGAGCCGAGATGATGCCACTGCACTCCAGCCTGGGTGACAGAGTGAAACTCTGTCTCAAAATGAATAAATAAATAAATAAATAAATAAATAAATAAATAAATAAAATAAAGTATAAATCTCACAGGACCTATAAAACAAAAATACGATTTAAAAATACCCAAAAAACCAAGGTATATGGGCAACAAATAGCATAATGAATGAAATAGTATCTCACATCTCAATACTAACATTGAATGTAAATGGCCTAAATGCTCCACTTAAAAGATACAGAACTGCAGAATGGATAAGAAGTCACCAACCAACTATCTGCTGCCTTCAAGAGACTCACCTAACACATAAGGACTCACATAAACTTAAGGTAAAGGAGTAGAAAAAGACATCCCATAAAAATGAACATCAAAAGCAAGCAGGAGTAGCTATTCTTATTTCAGACAAAACAAACTTTAAAGCAACAACAGTTAAAAAGACAAAGAGGGACATTATATAATGACAAAAACCTTTTCCAACAGGAAAATATCACAATCTTAAATATATATACACATAACACTGGAGCTCCCAAATTTATAAAACAATTACTAGTAGACATAAGAAATGAGATAGACCGCAATACGTTTTAGTGGGGGATTTCAATACTCCACTGACAGCACTAGATAGGTCATCAAGACAGAAAGTCAACAAAGAAACAATGAACTTATACCATACCCTGGAATAAATGGGCCTAACAGATATTTACTGAACATTCTACCCAATAACCACAGAATATACATTATATTCATCAGCACATAGAATTTTCTCCAAGATGATAGCCCACAAGACAAGTATCACTAAATTTAAGAAAATTGAAATTACATCAAGTACTTTCTTAGATCACAGTGGAATAAAAGTGGAAATCAACTCCGAAAGCAACCTTCATAACCATGCAAATACATGGAAACTAAATAACCTGCTCCTGAATGATCATTGGCTCAACAATGTAATCAAGATGGAAATTAAAAAATTCTTCAAACTGAATGATAATGGTGACACAACCTATAAAAACCTCTGAGATACAGTAAAGGTAGTGTAAGAGGAAAGTTCATAGCCCTAAATGCGTACATCAAAAAGTCTGAAACAGTAAAGACAATATAAGGTCACACCTCAAGGAACCAGAGAAACAAGAACAAACCAAACCCAAACCCAGCAGAAGAAAGAAAATAGCCAAGATCAAAACAGAACTAAATGAAATGGAAACAAACAAACAAACACAAAATACTAAAGATAAATGAAAGAAAAAGCTGTTTTTTTAAAGATAAATAAAATTGATATACCATTAGCAAGGTTAACCAAAAAAACAAGAGAGAAGATCCAAATATGCTCAATTAGAAATAGAATGGGAGATGTTACAACTGACACCACAGAAACACAAAAGATCATTCAAGGCTACTATGAACACCTTTACATGCATAAACTAGAAAACCTAGAGGAGACAGATAAATTCCTGGAAAGATACAACCCTCCCAGATTAAATCAGGAAGAATTAGATACCATGAAGAGACCAATAACAAGCAGCGAGACTGAAATGATAATAAAAAAATTACCAACAAAACACGTCCAGGACCAGATGGATTCACAGTTGAATTCTACCAGACATTCAAAGAAGAATTGGTACCAACTGTACTGACAATTGGTATCAATTGTAGAGACAGAGGGAATCCTCCATAAATCATTCTATGAAGCCAGTATCACCCTAATACCCAAACCAGGAAAGTACATAACAAAAAAGAAAACTACAGACCAATATCCCTGAAGAACATAGATGCAAAAATCCTTAACAAAATACTGGTTAACTGAATCCAACAACATATCAAAAATATAATCCACCATGATCAAGTGGGTTTCATATCAAGGATATAGGGATGGTTTAACATACACAAGTCAATTAATGTGATACACCACAGAAACAGAACTAAAAAATCACATGATCATCTCAATAGATGCCAAAAAATCATTTGACAAAATCCAGCATTGCCTTTATGATTAAAACCCTCAGCAAAATCAGCGTACAAGGGATATACCTCAATGTAATAAAAGCCATCTGTGACAAACACACAGCCAACATAATACTGAATGGGGAAAAGTTGAAAGCATTCCCTCTGAGAACTAGAACAAGACAAGGATGCCCACTCTCACCACTTCTATTCAACATATTACTGGATGTCCTAGCCAGAGCAATTAGACAAGAGAAAGAAATGAAGGGCATCCAAATAAGTAAAGAGGAAGTCAAAATGTTGCTGTTTGCTGATGATATGATCCTATACCTAGAAAACCCTAAAGATTTCTCCAAAAAGCTCCTAGAACTGATAAATGAATTCAGCAAAGTTTCAGGATACAAAATTAATGTACACAAGTGAGTAACTCTCCTATATATCAACAGCAAACAAGATGAGAATCAAATCAAGAACTCAACTCCTTTTACAATAGCTGCAAAAACAAATAAACAAACAAAAAAACTTAGGAATATACATAACCAAGGAGGTGAAAGACCCCTACAAGGAAAACTGCAAAATACTGCTGAGAGAAATCATAAACACAAACAAATGGAAATGGAAACACATCCCTTACTCATGGATGGGTAGAATCAATATTGTGAAAATGACCACACTGCCAAAAGCAATCTACAAATTCAATGCAATTCCCATCAAAATACCACCATCATCCTTCACAGAATTAGAAAAAAAAATTCTAAAATTCATATGTAATCAAAAAAGAGCCTGCATAACCAAAGCAAGTCTAAGCAAAAAAGAACAAATCTGTAGGCATCACATTACCTGATTTCAAACTATACTACAAAGCCATAGTCACCAAAACAGCATGATGCTGGTATAAAAAATACACCAATGGAACAGAATAGTGAACCCAAAAATAAACCCAAATACTTACAGCCAACTGATCTTTGACAAAGCAAACAAAAAACTAAAGTGGGGAAAGGACACCCTATTCAATAAATGGTGCTGGGATAATTGGCTAGCCACATGTAGGAGAATGAAACTGGATCCTAATCTCTCACCTTATACAAAAATCAACTCAAGATGGATTAAGGACTTAAATCTAAGACCAAAAACCATAAAAATTCTAGAAGATAACATTGGAAAAACCCTTCTACACATTGGTTTAGGCAAGAATTTCATGACCAAGAACCCAAAAACAAATGCAACAAATACAAATAAATATTAATACAAATAAATAGCTGGGACTTAATTGAACTAAAGAGCTGTTGCATGGCAAAATAAACAGTCAGCACGGTAAACAGACAACCCACAGAGCAGGAGAAAATCTTCACAATCTATACATCTGACATAGGACTAATATGTACAATGACCTCAAACAAATTCACAAGAAAAAAAATCCCATAAAAAATGGGCTAAGGATATGAATAGACAGTTCTCAAAAGAAGATGTGCAAATGGCCAATGAAAATATAAAAAAAATGCTCAACATCACTAATGATCAGGGAAATGCAATCAAAACCACAATGAGATACCACCTTACTCCGGTAAGAATAGTCATAATAAAAAAATAATAGATGTTGAGGTGGATGTGGTGAACAGGGAACACTTCTACGCTGATAGTGGGATTGTAAACTAGTACAACTACTATTGAAAACAGTGTGGAGATTCCATAAAGAACTAAAAGTAGAACTACCATTTGATCCAGCAATCCCACTACTAGGTATCTACCCAGAGGAAAAGAAAGAGATACTTGCACAGGCATGTTTATAGCAGCACAATTTGCAATTGCAAAAAAGTGGAACCAGCCCAAATGCCCATCAATCAATCAGTGGATAAGAAACTGTGAACGATGAAATACTACTCAGACATAAAAAGGAATAAACTAATGGCATTCGCAGCAACCTGGATGGGATTGGAGACTATTATTCTAAGTGAAGTAACTCAGGAATGGAAAAACCAAACATCGTATGTTCTCACTCATAAGCAGGAGCTAAGCTATGAGGATGTAAAGGCATAAGAATGACACAATGGACTTTGGGGACTCAGGGGGAAAGGGTGGGAAGGGGTGGGGGATTAAAGACTACAAATTGGGTTCGGTGTATACTGCTCAGATGATGGGTGCACCAAAATCTCACACATCATCGCTAAAGAACTTACTCATCTGTTCCCCAAAAAACTGATGGGAATTTTTTTTTAAAAAGAAACATATAGAGTGGCAGATGTTCCCAACCTCTGTATGTGAGAGAATGTCTTTGTTAAATTCACGGCAGAAAGATATTCTTATAAATACAGCCATAATGCAGTCACAAGGTGGCATCTTCCTCCTATCTCCACTGCCTGCCGCTGTGATTCACTGACACTGTGTTATAGTTTTGTTTTTAAAACAAAACATGACAACTAGCATGCGTGGAAACAGACATTTTTCCTGCCTCTGCTCCCATGACTGGACTTGATGCTTGGAATCTCAGGAGGATCTCTGCCAGCACCACTCTCCGCTCTCTTCCTCGGTCCCTCTTCCATCTTTCCCCATATGCACATTGCAACTTATCTGTTCACTGTATCAGCTTCAATGTAGAAAGATGGGTGCTGTGAAGGGAGGGTGTAGTTGGTGTCCTCGACTCAAGCAGAGGTCCCAGTGGGTAGATAGGATTGAGGTTCCATTCCTGATTGAACAAAATGTGGGACTCTGAATCACAGTTTAGGTGGTGAGAAGAATATAGTGCATGCCTCTTGCCCTAGCCCACCAACACACTTTTTTTTTTTTCCAGAAGTCTTTATTTCATGAGATGAAGTCACGAAGTCAGGGTAGGTTTTTTTTGCACTTCAGCTCCATGTTGTCATTTCTATACCTTTAAGTTGCTTTTTCTTTTCCTCTTTTTTCTTTCTTTTTTTTTTTTTTTTTTTTTTTGAGTCAGAGTTTCACTCTGTTGCCCAGGCTGGAGTGCAGTAGTGCGATCTAGGCTCACTGCAACCTCTGCCTCCTCAGTTCAAGGGATCATCCTGCCTCAGCCTCCCAACTAGCTGGGACTTCAGGCATGTGTCACCATGCCTAGCTATTTTTTTTTTTTTTTTTGTATTTTTAGTAGAGACAGGGTTTCACCACGTTGGTCAGGCTGGTGTCGAACTGCTGACCTCAAATGATTCACCCGCCTCGGCCTCCTGAAGTGTTGGGATTACAGGCACGAGCCACTGTGCCCAGCCTTTCTAATCTTAATGTTTAGTCTAACAAGTTTTTATCATCTTCTGCATCTATTACTGTGGTATAGGCCAGAGTTTCTCAACCTCACCACTATTGTCATTTGGGGCTAGATGATTCTTTGTTGTGGTGGCTGCCAGTGCATTGTAGGAGGTTTAGTTGCACCCCTTACTCCTATACACTAGATGCCAGTAGTACTGCCCCATCCCCAAATGTCTCCAGACATTGCCTAAGGTTCCTGGGAGTGAGACATACAAATCTCTCCCGCTAGGAACCACTACTTTAGATTAGAGAGTAGAAGGGACTACAGGGCTCTGGGGAGCGGTGGCAAGAGTTGGAGCAGCAGTCTTAATAATACTTAGGCAGGACTTCTCTGACTGATGTGTCCCCACTCTCTTACCATGAGGACAAGTAACATAGGCCTGACTGTTCCTCCCGTTGGAGGTACACAATGCCAGAGTGCTGTTCTTAGGCGTTCACCCTTGGGGCATGTGTTAGAATTATCCAGAGAGCTTTGAATGTGTCTAGGCCTATGGCAGACATCTCCAAATATTATTAACTTGAGTTGGTGGGGTAAAAGTCTTTCTCAGGTTATAAATCTGAAGAAGAGACTAAATGTGGCATCCAAAAAGAAGCCAAACTGAGAGAAAAATTAAAGACCTAAGTAGTTTTTAATTTCCTTTTCCAAGCCTTTTTGAGACCAGCTGTACCCTCTGCCCTTTCCCTAGTTTAGTTATACTAACCAAGAAATCCCTTTTTGTTTAAATGAGGAGACATTAGGTGCCACTTACTTGCAGCAAGAGTTCTAAAGCAATTGAGTACCTCCTTGGTTTGTGTGGGGAACACAGGAGATGGCACACATTGCAGATGCCACGGTGCTTTGCACATAAAGGGCTTCATGATGTGTTTTAAATAACACAGAGTAGATGATATTTGGAAAAACTTTTTTTTTTTTAAAAAAGTCCCAGCTCAAATGAAGTCTTACTCATTCCCCAGGAAGAACGAGATCTTTCTCCTCCTTGCTCTTTCTTCTCTGCTTTTGCAGTCATCCTACTGCTTTGTAATTGTTTGCAAATCTATGTTCTTTTCTAATGTACTTTGAACTTCTGGAGGACTGGAACTCAGTCTTATTCACCTTTAAATCCTCCGTATCTAACATGCCAGCACATAGCAGGTGGTCAATAAGTATTGTTAGGAAAATAATTTGAAGAACATTCATGATTAAAGGTGGCAATAAGAGCAACCAGCCAGCATTTATTGAGTACATGCTATGTTCCAAGCATTGTCCTAAGAATTTTACTTTTTTATGACTTAATCCTTATGACAACCCTTAATATGTTATCGTTATTACTCCATTTTACAAATGAACAAACTGAGTCAAGGCTGTACAACTAATAAATGGCAGAGTCATGATTTCGCCCAGGAAAACTGATGCCAGAGCCCTAACATGTTACACAATACATTGTGATACTTGTCACTGAAAGTCTTTTGTTAAATACAGATGGAGTTAAATCATTCACTATTAGAAACAGAGGAAACTGAGATCACTGAATTCCATCATGAAATAGATACTGATGCTGAGCCAAGGATTGGAAGTGACTCCGTTCAGGTGGTTTACATAACCGTAGGCTTATCTACACGGTGTTCCTGACTCCCAGCTGGAATCTTTTAACCAAAGGCCCCACCCTCATGCAAAGTGCACCTTTTCTTTACACGTGCGCTCTCCCCTTTGGAGGTCTTGCTTTGGAAAAACCACCCCAGGTAGCAACTTGTTTCAAAGCAGATATATGCCAGGTACCATTTAAAGCCAGGTGGATCTTATCTGTTGAAATAGATCAAGAACACATGAAAGGGGACTGGGGACCCCCTACTTATGCTTCAGACTTCAGCACAAACTTTCCGTCCTCAGAGAAGGCTTCTCTGGCCTCTCCAAGGTCAAGTCTGTCTACCTAAACTCTCCTTTATTTAGCATGGTCAGTTGTAATTACATATATTTTGTATGTTAATATCTGGTTAATGGTCACCTCACTTGTTACCCTTTAAGTTCCTTGAGGATAGAATCCGTGTCAATTTTTGTTCCTTATATTTGCAGTGCCTCACATAGCTCCTGGCACACAATGGGCATTCAAAAAATATTTGTTAAAATCAGGAAAGAATGAACAAACAGATGTATGAATAAATGCACGACTGAAGCACCATGACAAATCATTCCTATGGAATGCATAAGGTTAGATGCAACTCCTTTATGGTGTGATCTGAGGGGGCCCTTAAGGGCTTAATCTGCACGCTCACACACACCACTGATTAGAAATCCCCATCAGGAAAATTGTACAATCATCTATTTGGCGAGGGCTTTGGGACACTGAATGGGGGAAAAGAAACACAAAAGGTGAGCAAGCAGTTTTCAAAGGATGCTTTCAACTCCCTGGCCAGTCCGCGTGTATGTTTTCGTCTACAAAGTGTTTCCAATTACTGTGGCACTCTCGGTATCTGGATCCATCTCCAGTGAATTCCTCTGCAGCTCCTGCCAGACATATGGGATCAATCAGGACTTCGGCGCTGGTGCGCTTGCTGCGGGAATGTTGACAGCCTGACAGACGCGGAGTTCTGGTGTCATGGAATCTCCGAGCCTTTGGCTTGATCCCGGGAGGAGAATGAGAGGGGGAGGAGGGAGATAGAGTCACAGATACAGAAAGGAGACAGGAGCGGGGAGAGGGAGAGAGGGAGAGAAGGAGGGAAGCGGGAGATTTTTCTTGACTGCCCCCTTTCCTTCAAACATTTTATAGGCTTCAGGGAGAGAGAGGAGGAGGAGAGAGGGAAGAAAAAAAAGAGGAAAGCGAGAGGGGTAGAGAGCGCGCGCCGTTCCCTCCGGAGTTCCCGAGCTGCTGAGGAGTCTGGATTGTGTCTGTCCCCAGTGTCAGATGAAAGGGCGCTGAGGCTCTTGGCCGCTGCCCCGCGCCCAGCTCCGCGCACGCCCCTCTGCGAGTCCGGCCGCCGAGCGCCTCTTCCCGCCCGAGCCGCCGCCTGCGCTCCGGGGCAGCCGCTCTGTCTCCAGCGCGATGTGGCCTCGCCTGGCCTTTTGTTGCTGGGGTCTGGCGCTCGTTTCGGGCTGGGCGACCTTTCAGCAGATGTCCCCGTCGCGCAATTTCAGCTTCCGCCTCTTCCCCGAGACCGCGCCCGGGGCCCCCGGGAGTATCCCCGCGCCGCCCGCTCCTGGCGACGAAGCGGCGGGGAGCAGAGTGGAGCGGCTGGGCCAGGCGTTCCGGCGACGCGTGCGGCTGCTGCGGGAGCTCAGCGAGCTCCTGGAGCTTGTCTTCCTGGTGGATGATTCGTCCAGCGTGGGCGAAGTCAACTTCCGCAGCGAGCTCATGTTCGTCCGCAAGCTGCTGTCCGACTTCCCCGTGGTGCCCACGGCCACGCGCGTGGCCATCGTGACCTTCTCGTCCAAGAACTACGTGGTGCCGCGCGTCGATTACATCTCCACCCGCCGCGCGCGCCAGCACAAGTGCGCGCTGCTCCTCCAAGAGATCCCTGCCATCTCCTACCGAGGTGGCGGCACCTACACCAAGGGCGCCTTCCAGCAAGCCGCGGTAAGGCGCCCGCCCCTCCCGACCCGGGCCCTAGTCCCCGGGCCCTTCGACCCACCGCTGCCTGCCCGTCTCTATCCCGGGGTTCAGTCCTGGGCAAGGCATAACCTCCCCAAGTCAAGCGTCCCCATCCACAAAACCAGAGTCATCCCTACCCGCCTATTATTGTTGTGGAGGTTCCAATGGGATAATGGATTTTAAAACGCTTAGAGAGATGTCAGGCTCCTTAGATAGTCGGCTTCGAGGACCCTGTTAGGAAGGGATCCTTGAAACGCTAATCACATTCACGTTTGTAGGAGCAGACGGTATCCAAGCTGAAACAGGTGAGCATGGTTTACAAAGTGTTTCTAAAGGTAGGACATGGAGTGATATTAACCTAACCCCAATTCTTTTTAAAGTTATGCTTTCAATGTAAGATTCGTGCCCTTCCTATTTTTGCTCCAATCCTTTATTAGATTTTTAATATCTGGAAGAGGAAGTCAGTTTGGGATGTCGGACTTATAAAGTGTGTCTGTTTTTCTGATTACAAATTAATCCATATTCAGTGGGGAAAAAAGAAACATATAGAAATATCTAACACATAATAGCAAGCCAGTGTTTGTAGACTGAATTAAACAAAAAGTAGAGAAAGGAAAAAAAACCCTAAAATTTCATCACTTTAAAAAAGCCACTGTTTGCAGGTTGTTGAACAGTTGCCCAGTATGTACATCCATTCATACTTTTAATATCTTGCTGTTTTGTAGCCTACATTTTTCATTTGTTATATCCTAATTAAAATGTTCTACATTAGCTGCATACTATTCCATTGCGTGCAACAATCACCTATTGTTGGACACTTAGGATTTTTCCTTACTAAGTTATCGTGAACATAAATATTTGTGGACTCCTCTGTTTACATCTTTAGGAAGAATTTCTATAAAAGTTCCTGAACTAAAGGTTATGAACATTTGTAACTTCTTGATACTATTGTCCATTTCTCCCTTGGAGGGTTGTATAAATTTATATTCTCATCAGCAGAGTATCTCAGCAGTAAATTTGCCACATATTCACCAATATCATACTATTATTTTTAATATATTTGTCAATTTAAGAGGTGATAGAGGCATCATTTTAGCAAATACACATTTTTGATTTTTGAGGATGAACATTTTCCATACATCTACTGGACATTTGTATTTTTTCCTTTGATATTTATAGTTTTTGCCCATTTTGCCATTATAGTGCTTGTTTTTTTTTCTTAACACATTGGCTTGTTTTTTTTTCTTAATGATTTGCAAAAGCTCTTTATATAGTGAGGCCAGTAATTCTTTCGTGTATATGTTGCAAATGTTTTTCCAGTTCACTGCCTTTTATTTTTGTTTATGGAAATGTTGTTAGATGAATGGTTTACATTTTTATACACTCAAATCTATCAAACATTTTCCTTAAGATCCTATATTTGTTCATAGTTTTAGAATAGCTCTCTCATTTCCCAAATCAGAGAAATAGTTTTCCATGTAGCAGCTTAATCCACCTGAAATTTATTTTTGTGTATGATATGACAAAGAGGTCTAACTTGATTTTAAAAAATAAATAGTTAACCAGTTGTCCCAGCACTACTTGCTTAATAGCCATCTGTCCTTTTCCAATTTAATTGAATGTCATGTTTATCATGTGCTAAATGCTTATGGGTATTTGATCTCTTCCTGGCTTTCTATTTCATCCCATTCTGTATCTCATTTGTATCATTGCCAAAATGACTTAACTATTGTAACTTTACAACATATTTAAATATCTGGTAGTGCAAATTCTCCTTTTAAAAAGTCTATTCTTTTTCTAGTTAATTCTTACCCACTTATTATTTAATATGAATTTTAAATTCATTTTTACATATTACCAATGAAGTCAGTAAGGATTTTGATTTCAATATAGAAAATATTGAATTAACTTGGGGATTATATGTATTTTATAGTAATAATTCTTCCATTTCAAAAGTGTAAGACCTTATATTTTCTCAAAGTCTTAGAATAGCCTTCTCATTTCCCAGATCAGAGAAATAGTTTTCTATTTAGCAGTTTAATCCATCTGGAACTTACTTTTGTGCATAGTGTGACAAAGATGTCTAATTTTATTTTTTAAATGAATAAGCAGTTGTCCCAGCACTATTTGGTTCATATAATTTGCTTAATAGCATTTATGCGTATTCTTTATACATATACATTTATACATCTTTAACAAAGTTGTAGATTTTTAGAAATTAAGTCCTGTATATATTTTTCAAGTTTAGATCTAAATATATTCTGTTCAATATTACTGTCATGAATAGCATCTTTTAAAATTAAATTTCAAACAACTTTTCTTGACGTATAGAAACACTGATTTTTAAAAATATGCCTTCTATATTTGGATTCTTGTTGAAGTCTCTTAGATTCTTTTTTTCTCTTTTTATATATATTTTATTTTACTGATAATAAATATTTATTGCAGAAAATAAAATAATCAGGAAAACTATTTCCTGGAAATATACTGTCATAGTTTGGTACATAGCTTCCTTGACTTTATTCAGTTGTCTAGGTAACAGACATGTTTTCATACGTATATTATGCCTAAATTATGTTTACCCAGGAAAAAGGATTCAATTGTACATCCTCTTGTAATTTGACTTTGTATTCCCACCATATATTTCAGTCTTCTTTCCAAAATAAGGAACATATTTCTACTATCATTATTTTTCAGGGTCACAGTTTTCCACTGTAGAATGTGCTTTTGTGTGTGAGTGTGTGTGTGTGTGTGTGAGAGACTACCTATTACTATGTATTTAGGCTGTTACAAACATTGTGTAACTAAATCTTTGCCCATATCTCTAATCATTTCCTTAAGGCAAATTCTTGAAGTGCCATTATTGCATCAAAGAATATTCATGTTTTTTTAAGGCATTTAATACATGTGTCAAGTTGCTCTGCAGAAAATGGTGCCAACCTGCCCTCCACATGCAGCCCCAGTGTCAGGACCTGGGGTTCAGACCAGCCAGCGCTGGCTAATATCATTTGAAGATTCCATCCCCCACCCCCTAACTTTCTAAGTGAGAAATGGAGTCCCATTTTAAGTTGCATTTCCCTATTAGTGAGGCTGAATATTTTAAAAACATGTTATTGTCCATATATAGCTCCTTTTTTTGAATACCTATTAAGATATTTGAGGATTATTATCCAGTTTTTAACTGGGGGTGGCTCTCTTTCTTATTGATTTGCAAATGCTCTTTAAATCTTAATGGTATTAACCGTCAGCTGTCAGTGACCCAAGTGTGTGGCAAATATTTTTTCTCAGCGCTTTAATTTTGTTTAAGGTGATGGCAACAAATGTTTTGTTAGTCTACTGGATCTATTTTTTTTTTCATTTGTGCTGTCTTCATTGCTTATGAAGGTTTAAAGGCTTTTGCCTTTAAGAGATAAATAGCTACCCTAAAAATGCTCTCTGTGTGTTGAAGCAGTCGCGCCAGGCAGGGTATAGTTTTGCAGCTGTAGTTCCCTGTTGGACCTGGTCTCCGCTCTAAATACTCATGAGGTCCTGATGGCTGGCCTTATTCCTAATGCCATGGTCTACTCCATCAAGGAAGAACCCTGCTGCATCAGGGAAAAATCTGCCATGTGCCAGCTCCTCTGTTTGGCTTGGCCAGACTTGCCCGGGGCCTCTGAGAATGTTGATCCAAAACAGTAAAATGGGTAATGAATCCAGTACACAGTGCTCCCCTCAAGACCTACTCTGTCTTCAGCTTTCCCCTTCCAACTACTACATCCTGTCTTGAAAAGAGGAATTGCCAACAAGGTTCCCAGTGCTGCTCTTCAGCCTGGATCCATTTGTAATCTAACAAGCAGGGATTTCTCGAAAGTTTGTATTAGCTGATCTTCCCTTTGACTTTTTTATTTTTATTTTTTCTCATTTTGGTTGGGCTATAAGAAGGTACAAAAGAAGGTCAGCTGGACTCGGCCAGGCGCGGTGGCTCACGCCTGTAATCCCAGGACTTTGGGAGGCCAAGGCGGGTGGATCACAAGGTCAGGAGATCTAGACAGTCCTGGCCAACACGGTGAAACCCCGTCTCTACTAAAGACACAAAAAATTAGCCGGGCGTGGTGGTGGGTGCCTGTAGTCCCAGCTACTCGGGAGGCTGAGGCAGGAGAATGGCGTGAACCCGGGAGGCAGAGCTTGCAGTGAGCCGAGACCACACCACTGCATTCCAGCCTGGGTGACAGAGTGAGACTCCTTCTCAAAGAAAAAAAAAAAAAAAAAAAGAAGGTCGACTGGACTCAGTCCCTGTCTAAACTGGAAGCCTACATGTCTGCATTGTAACTTTTCCAAGCCTCTGATGAGCATTCTTAGGTATAACTAAAATATAAGATTTAGAGAAAATTGGTAGAAGATGGCCAACATTTAGAAATGGTGTTGGTTGAGGCTTGAATTTTTGCATAGGGATCAGGCAGAAGCATTTAGCTGCAAAGTTAGTTTGAAAATGGCAAGCTATCTTGTGTGGGTTTTGACCTGAAACTTTGTACATTTCATCATGGAAATGAGGTCGTTTGTCAGATTCCCACGTGTGTGCAGAGTGGTATTATTATAACTGATTGTGACCTAGCCTTTGTGTGAAATTGAAAATCACAGGGACATTTCTGAGATTATTAATTACTCCCTGGAAAAATCAGTTTTTCAAACCTTTTCTGTTTGAAACTGAATGCTCACACAACTGTTCACAGACACAATCACAGGCAAACACATAAACATGTATGGTGCATAGGCACACTGTGCAAGCACACAGTTACCCCTCAGTCAGACATCTTATTCCTCTTATATAAAAACCGCGAGATGTAGAAATTTTCTTTAACAACATGAAATTTGCTGTTATTTCTCAGCAGATGGGACTGACCAAATAAAAAGGATTAACAGTGTTGCTTCTCTTTTTAAATGATTATTATTTGGTGTCAGAATTGGACAACTCGAGGGGTAGTATATGAGTGGGTACTCACCATTATCACACCTGATTTGAATGGATAAAGTGCAGTGTAGACATAGTCTCTTCAGACACCACCCCCTAGCACTCTTCAAAGAGCGCAAGGACTAAAGCAGTGAATTCTGTAATTAGTACACAGTCAGTAGCCTGGGGGAAAGTTTAGCACCTTGAACTTAATTACATGAAATCCTTTTACAGAATTAATAAAAAGCTCTTCAGCTGTTTGTTCCGGGGGAGTAATTATCTCATAACGACCTTTCTTCTTGGTTTTTCTTCCTGCCATGTGTTTGTAAGTTACCTTTCCTAAAGTGAATATGTTTAAATTGGTCCCACTGTGAATGCCAGGCTCTTCTCAATCCTACGTATTTCACATCAAAATAAAACCAGAGCCCCTCATTTCCACTTCGCTTTTGCTAAATATCCGTTAAACAAACATCGCATGAAGCTTCCTTTGAAAAAAAAAAAAAATCTGCTTTCCTCATTGTTCCAGAATTCCAGAAATGTGATCCTCTGGTGGGGGATGCGCTGTCTCGCCAAACATCCAAGCTTTAGATGGTCAGAGGACTGGGAATGTATGGGCAGAAGTGCTTCCTAGCTCAGGGAAAGAGCATCTTCCATGATGTGTCCACACTAGTAGATATTCACACCTTTACCTGGAGAGTAATCATCTCTCCCAGGCTTATGGGAAGAAAGTGTCTCTTTTTATGTTTTCTAACAAACCCTGAAGATCTGTGAGATGCCACTAGGATTTGTTCATACAATAGGCTGATAGTAGCCTTTGTATGTTTTGCAGTGGTCTCTCTGATGGCCCCAGTGCTGAAATAATAAGGAAAGTTCGGGTTCTTTTTTTTTTTATAGGAAGGGGTGGGGGTACTTATGTAATCTGCAGTGGACTCAGTTGTTCCACACTCAGAGGGTAGTTTTAACATCAAGAATTGCTCACTGTTGCATCAGCTAAGTTCTTTATGCTGAAAAGATATATTTCCAAATTTACGTCTGGAAATGCTCTCTCTTTTGTGCTTCTTAAGCTTTTGAAGAATTCTCAAATCATCCCTAGTATTATATAGGGATCTCTTTTTCAACCTTATCAGAACTTTAGAAGTATAAGTGGAATGGAATGGAATGAATGAATAATGAAAAAATAAATCCTCAGTACATACAACAGTTCCAGACCTCACATATATTTCCCAGGTGAAAAAGTAGTACTCATTTTTTTTTTTTTTTTTGAGAGAGAGAGAGAGGGTCTCCCTCTGTCACCCAGGCTGGAGTGCAGTGACGCCATCTCGGCGTCACACCTGACTAAATTTTGTATTTTTAGTAGAGACAAGGTTTCGCCATGTTGGCCAAGCTGGTCTCGAACTCCTGGGCTCAAGTGATCTGCCCACCTCGACCTCCCAAAGTGCTGGGATTACAGGTGTGTGTCACTGTGCCTGGCCTAAAATTTTTAATTTGAAGAGAGAGTGAATAATTCTTAAATGTCGAATTCAAATTTCTTCTTAATCTAGCACTACATGTATTTTATTTGTTAGTTTTGTTATTTCCTGCATATAGGACACTGGTATGTAATAAGAATGTGTACCTACTGCTACTGTTAAAGGCACTTATTATTATTGGCTGCCAGTGTTATATTCTGTTTGGTTGAAATACATCATGAAAATGCTTGGTCAAAGACTGTAAATGCTTAGACACATGGAGAGAGCCAACTGCTTTGTCCTCCCTCACAGCTGTGGCCAAAGGGTAGGAAAATTCTCCACCAATGACCTAATGATACAAATGTGCATAGAGAGGATTTCTCTTAACAATGACCATAATTACACACAAATCACATAGCTAAGTAAATGCCAAAGACAGTCTATCCAGTCTTCTGATTTATCACCTGGTCTTTTTGTGCCCCCTCTTTTCCTATATCTTACTATATTACCTTTGGAGGTAGGTATCAAAAGCTAAGGAGAAGTAGGGGATTCCATGTCCAGTGTTGCTAAACTGTTACACAAGATGTAAAGCCAAACAGTGTAACCCAGAGAACATAAACCATGGCTGTAAAATATTCATTCGAAGGGTGCATTTCACTTGGCGTGTGTGTGTGTGTGTGTATAATTTAATCACACATTTTAAAATCAGGAGATAGCATGTTTTCAAAAATCTGGCTTTTTGGCTTACTCTTAGCAAATTGTAGCAATTCTGGGTGTGTATTCTTTCAGCTCACTGGAGTCCCCGCCTGGCACTTGGAATTTCATACTGTGGTCCTTGAGTGCTATTTCATGGCCTGACATGGAACAATCAATGGCAGAGGCTGAGATGGTGTTAACCCCCTAGATGGTGTAAACTAGAATGAGTGAAGTGGCTAGGAGTAGCTTAGCTGGATCTAATAGAAAATCTGTGGTACCACTAGCTTAAACATGATGGACATTTATTTCTTTCTCAAATTAAGCCTTGAGTAGAAAATTCAGAGGGAAAATGACAGGTCTGAAATGTCTTCTGGGATCCAGTTCCCTCTTTTCAGCTCTGCTCCATCATCTTCAGGTCACCTCATGGTCTCAGTTGGCTACTGGAGCTCCTACCATCAGGGATTCATTCCAAATGCCAAGAAGGAGAAAAGGACAGAGACAGTCACGCTCTTAAGGAGACTCTGTGGTAGTCCACACAGTACTTCCACATAGATCTCATTGGGGAACACTTGGTTTCATGCTTACCCTTAGTTTTATGGAGCTTTATTGCTGAAAAAGAAGGAAAATGTGGATGCTAAGCTTGGCTAGGCATAGTGGCTCACGCCTGTAATCCCAGCACTTTGGGAGGCTGAGGCAGGTGGATCACCTGAGGTCAAGACCAGCCTGGCCAACATGGTGAAACCCCATCTCTACTAAAAATACAAAAATTAGCCATCTGTGGTGGCACATGACAGTAATCCCAGCTACTCAGCGGGCTGAGGCAGGAAAATCGCTTGAACCTGGGAGGCGGAGGTTGCAGTGAGTTGAGATCGCGTCATTGAACTCCAGCCCAGGCGACAGTGTCTCAAAAAAAAAAAAAAAAAAAAGGAGGCATCTGGAAGAGTGTATGTCTAACCAGGGAGATGACGTCAAGAAATCCCATTCCATTTCTTCCTCAAATGCCACTGGCCTGGCCAGGATCAAGATAAAAGAGTCTGGCCTTGACTGAAAATACCTTAGTCCTTAGGGCAGATGATGCTTCTTTTAGTAAAAATTATCAGAGTTGCTAAGCAACTCATTTAAATATTGTGGTTCATGCCTATAATCCCAGCACTTTGGAAGGCCAAGGCAGGCAGATCACCTGAGGTCAGGAGTTCAAGACCAGCCTGGCCAACATAGTGAAACCCCGTCTCTACTAAAACTACAAAACTTAGCCGGGAGTGGTGGTGCACACCTGTAATCCCAGCTACTTGGGAGACGGAGGCAGGAGAATTGCTTGCATCCAGGAGGCAGAGGTTGCAGTGAACTGAGATTGCGCCACTGCACTCCAGCCTGCACGACAGAGCAAGACTGTCTACACACACACACACACACACACACACACACACACACACACGCAACAGAAACTTTTTGTCTTAGTTTCCCAGAAGTCAGAAGCTTCTAAATAATATGAAATTCACTCACAAATAAAAGATGATACTGATAGAGACAGGGAAAATTGTATACCAGAAAATAAAATTAATACTTTAGTGTTAATTTGATAAATACAAATGAACATTTCTCAGGAAAACATGGTTCTTCATCTTTTCTCTAGTAAGCTGCCAGGTGAAGACATGTCTACATTGAAAGGAATTTCCTGTTATGTATTGTCTCTGCATTTCCCATAGATTTTAAAGACTGTTCTCTAAATCTCTCCAGACCATATGAAGACTGGATTGCCGGCATAGAGTCAGAGTCTGCTTCCATACAGTAACCTGCTCTGGTTTAGAGATCAGCCGTGGATAGGAAAAACTCTGTGAGAGTTGCTGTTTAGCACGAATGTTGTTACAATGCTTCGCTTGAAATGAAAGATAGCACTCAGAAAATGCAATATGTGAATCATCAGTAGATGCATTTTCCCCTATCCATCTTTATGAAAAGATTTTTAAAGTATTCATCTTCTCTGCTATATGTCTTTCTCATAGGGTCATTCAAGAAATTAATAGTTTATTTCTGTAAAGGGTGAAGCAATAAAGATTTTTCAAGTTCAAAGCATATAGTTATTTCATAGATGTACTAAAAGTGTAAGCTGTAAGCTTGAAGATAGATTCTAATTACTACATCTACTGAAATAGTGATAGCTACCTTGTTTTATGTGAATAAATGTAATTTGAAACTAATTAAGGAAAAATTTAATTCCACAAGATAAATAGAGAAAAAAATAATTTAAGGGAAGTTCTTAGTAGGACTTATTACATGATTGAGTCATTTACTAAGAAAAAGTAATAACACCAAGTTAAATATTTTCCCAGTTGTAAGCTACTGCCAGAGTATATAAAGTATATTTTGAGGACATGAGTTTGATGAACTATTTTCTTAATTTCTCTGAAACAGCCCCAATAGCCTCAATTTTTTTTTTTTTTTTTTGAGACTGAGTTTCACTCTTGTTGCCCAGGCTGGAATGCAATGGCACAATCTCGGCTCACCACAACCTCCACCTCCCAGGTTCAAGTGATCCTTCTGCCTCAGCCTCCCAAGTAGCTGGGATTACAGGCATGCACCACCACGCTCAGCTAATTTTGTATTTTTAGTAGAGACGGGGTTTCTCCTTGTTGGTCAGGGTGGTCTCAAACTCCCGACCTCAGGTGATCTGCCCCCTTCGGCCTCCCAAAGCCTCAATTTTTTAAATTGCCCATCCTATAGCACTAGCAGATAGGATGCACCAGTTGCTAATGCCAAGTATGTTTGTTTGTTTTCTAATTTAATGTAATTTTTATTTATTTTATTTTTTTGAGACAGGGTCTCACTGTGTCTCCCAGGCTGGAATGCAATGGCATGATCATGGCTCACTGCAGCCTCAAACCTCCTGGGGTATCCCCCTACCTCAGCCTCCTAAGTAGCTGGGACTACAGGGTCACAAATTATGCCTGGCTAATTTTTGTATTTTTTGTAGTGACAGGGTTTTGCCATGTTGCCCAGGCTGGTCTTGAACTCCTGGGCTCAAGCGATCCTCCCACCTCGGCCTCCCAAAGTGCTGGGATTATAGGCATGAGCCATCACGCCTGGCCTGTCTTTCTAATTTCAAAGATGGTGTTTAAAATGTATATTTGTGTATGTTCATGGTTAAAATACCAACACTTCTAATTTTATTAGATATAAACTCTTAAATTTTCAGTAGTTCAACCCATAAACTTGTGCATTTGTAATCATCCTTATTTTCTTACATTGGTCAGAGTAAGGGTCCCTTCCCTCAGCAAGGTAGAACTTTCACCAAGCATTTTCCTTCTTTCTTGTGCATTCGAGATCTTCCTCTTCACAGGCCTTTTTCTCTGAACACAGAGCATTCACAATTTATCTACATATTTAAGAAACTGGCATCATATTTCCAGAGCAATATCGTAAATTGTCAGTATGTTTTCAATAAAAGTATAAATCCTAAAACTAAATATTTACCAATCAAGGAATTTCCCATGAGAAAATAATCTGAGATAAAATTCCCTATGAAAGAATGTTCATCACACACTCTGTGTTTACCATGAGTATATAAAACTCTCTAAATAATGTAAGTTCAATTTCATAAACTATGTGCACTCTTAGAACTTGAGCGGGAGCCTTGATTTGCCCCTGTGCCTACTTATGGAAGAAGAAGTGAGCTGGAGACACATCTGATGTCTCCATCTAGGCTCTGCCAGAAGCACAACCTAAGATGAAGATTCTAGTGTAAGTAGCGTATTTGGGAGTTGGTCCCAGTAAACATTGATGTGAGAGTGGGGAAATGAGACAAGGAAAGGAAGCCAGCCAACAGCACCATGAAACAGTTTTTGTTCTTAATTCCACTAGGGAACACTGGGAGCCAGTGTAGAATTCAGGCCTTAGAAGTATCGCAGCTTAAGGGTGATAGGTCTCAGGTATTTAGAGACTACCTCATGTCAGTCACTGCCAAGGATTGGTCCCTGGAGGGCAATAATTCTCTGTCACTTTTCTGTCCCCTGCAAGTAGGCAGAGTCATCTCCAGGAACCCAAGAAAGCCCTCAGGCAGAGATGCAGATGCTGGCAGGGGATGTCTAGGAAGTCTGGGTGGGCCATCAGCAGGGTCCTCTGTGGCAGCTTGAAAGGGAGGCTAAGAGGACCAGCCTGCACTATCAATTTGGCCAAGCAAGGGTATGTGACATTTCCACAGGTGAAGAACTATGGAAAATAACTCAACTGAAATCACTTTATTGCCCGTTAAGCAGACAACTCCAGCAGTAAGAAATTACTAGGTACAGTACTGGAAGTGGGATCTGAGAAAATGTGGAGTGTTCTTCAAAGAACTCACACATGGGCCAGCATTTGAGAGTCCGCAAACACAGAAAGCACCAATGCCTTTTTCTTTATTTCCTTTCACTTTTTCTCTTTCAATATTTCCTCTTTCTCCTATTGTTGCATGGGATGAGACCGAGTATCAAAATTTAGTAGGCAAAGGTGGCTGAAGTCACAGCAGTATTGTTCTTGTGGGAATTTTTCAGAGTTAATTTGTATTCACCAATTTGATATTTTGCCAAAATGTGGGGAAATACTGTAGGGAGATATTAGATAAGGAAATTACAGAGATGTATATACATGGTTTATAACTCTCTTGTGGTGTTTGTTGTCTTCCCTCTGCTTGCTTAGGGCAAAGATCACATCTTAGTTGACTTTGTACCTCCTACAAGACCTAGAAAATGATATTCATTAGAACTTTAGAATTCTTGAAAAGATATATCTTTAGTGCATTTCATTTTAGTATATCAAGCATTATATTGTGTTTTCCTGAATGTTTCTGTTGCAAATAACTGAAACAAAATAGTTGTAACATCTCAAAGGACTATTCAGTGGATGCTTGACTTTTGAAATGAGAGGATAATTTTAGCAAATTCATCCTTCAGATCACTTTCCCGAGAGAGCAATATAAAGTGTTTAGAAGGATCTCAGACAGATGTGGGCTCCTACCTGTTTTCCCACAAATTGTGATCAAGGAGGTAAACTTTACAGCACCTCTGGAGAGAGAAGCTCATCCAGTGAGTTCTGAAGGAATCTGTAGGCTCTGGGCTTTTAAATTCATGTCCTCTCTCCATATCACTGTCACAACTGCCCTTTAACCACTCCTGTAATGTTCTCCTCAATATTGCACAGATTCAGATAGTTCTTTTTCTGCTCTTCTGCCAAAAGCATTACCACCTACTTTTTGGCTCAGGTGGAGTTGTGTGGTTATTGGTTATAGAGTCACAGTTTTCCCTAATCCCATGTCCTACCAGTGATAAGCATGATTACTGGTTTTCATTCACTGTTCTGCATAAAATGTTGGTTGCATTGTAATTGGTGTATCTACTTGACAGATGTATTCTAGCAACATGTTAAAAGTTCCTTGGATGAATCATGGTATATGATAATGAATGATTACTACTTATCAGGCACCACTTTAAGCACTTTACCCATATGAATTTATTAAATCTTCACAACAGCAAGCTTTCTTACTTAGGTTATCATTTATTTATTTATTTATTTATTTATTTATTTATTTATTTATTTATTATTATTATGGAGACAGGATCTTGCTCCATTGCCCAGGCTGGCATGCAGTGGCACTATCACGACTCACTGCAGCCTCGACTTCCCAGGTTCAAGTGATTCTCCCACATCAGCCTCCAGAATAGCTGGGAATACAGGTGTGAGCCACCACACCTGGCTAATTCTTTTTGTATTTTTTTGTAGAGATGTGGTTTTGCCATGTTGCCCAGGCTGGTCTCAAACTCCTGGCTCAAGCAACCTACCTGCCTCAGCCTCCCAAAGTGCTAGGATTACAAGTGTCAGCCACTGGACCTGGCCTGTTAGGTTATTATTATTATTACCAAAATGCAGATGAAGAAACTGAACCATGGAGAATGTAAGTAACTTGACCAGGTGATACTACTGGTTAGGTTGAGGAACTAGGATTCAAATCCAGGCAGTCTGGGCCAAAGTCTAAATTCTTAACCACCATGCAAAACTACCTCTATGTCATGTTGTCAGATCTAGTAGATGCAAGACACACTAATACATACTCACCAGTGAAGTTCATTGCAAAGTCAGGAGGCAGAAACGGCAGCCATGAAAGGGACTTGGGTATGTCCATAACCAAGCGGAAGGCAGGTTGGAGCAGATACAGGACTAAAAGAAGGGGATGTTTGGAGATTGTCATTTGAATGGGCACTCTCTAAGTTGCCTGATAATCCCAGCTGACCACCCTTATCTCACACCCACTTCACCCTCTCTCAGATGCCATTCTTACATGATATAATCATATCAGCTAGCATCTCCTGCCTCATATACTTTAACATATATTTCTACCAGTCCTTGCAGAGACCAAGCCTCTGAGGCAGTAGGAGATCATATCTTTTAGCTGCAAGATATCTGCCTCTGTCCTTTTTATTTATCTAGCTTTATGAAGTCTTAGGTTCCTTTAATCCAAGTTCAGCACTCCACCTTACACCCTTTATTGAAATAAAATGTAACCGAAGCAAAAATCAAATTTTCTTTTAGTCCTAAGTAACCTTAAGTATTACTCTCAAACAATCATTCAGCCTACACTTAAGTTTGTAAATGTATATGCAGAACCTCAATACAAGACTTGGTCTTCAAGCTAAATTCAATTTATCCTAATCTGAGTTACTCAGCGTTCCCCTGCATCATAACATTCCTATTCTTTTCATACACTACCCATTTCACAAAAGAAAACAAAAACCCAATTCCCTTCGACTATTTTAGTACTTTCTTCAGGTAAAAAACAAAACAAAACAAAACCCCAAAACCTTGCTGTAGCAATTAGCTCCATGATCATCAGTGCTTACTAAAATCTTTCTTCAAGTATGGTAGGTAATAAACTAGATTCATTTATATGTCCAGGACATATTTAAAGAACACTGCCCCTATTGTAAGAGGAAGCATGTAACTGAATTGTAAGGATTGTTTAATCCACCAGAGACTACATTTTATTCAAAATAATTTTAAAAGTCAACACATTTGAAAGATAATGTATATAAATACGACTACTGTCATTGATTGATAATTTACATACAGATAATTAATCTTCTGATCTATGAATCAAAGTCAACCCTGAATCATTTGGGGTTTAATTTCAGTTTCTTAAAGATAAGAAACAGAATATTTTGCTCCATCCTGGTTTATTTATGTGGTCATATGGTCAATCATACAAACAAATAAAAAAAATGAAACAAACTTCCAAATGTCGTTTATTTGGAATGCTAATAAATGTCACAAATTAAATGTGTTTTTTTATGAATTTAAGATAACTATAACAAAGAAAGTACACCGTAAGTTCACGAACTTAAAAAAACTCCCTTCAACCTCCACTCCTTTGCATCCCCCTTGTGTCAGATTTGATTTGAAATATATTTGGCTTTTTGAAGCGTTCCAGAGTTGGCTTGTTGCTGAAGCCTAAGTATTTGCAAGGTAATGGTTAGATTTTCCATGTCTTTCATGCGTTCTAAATTCCTGCTAAACTTTTTCTTTATGGTAAGTATTAAAATACCTGGTAAGAAGACATTATTTCTTTTCTAACAGCTTTGAATCATAAATCACATTTTTCTTCTTTCTCAGTAATATTTTTACACTTGAATTCTCCCAATCTCTATGCATGCTTCCTGGCATTTGGTGTTCTTTTGGAAGAACAGTTTGACCTGATACATTTCCAAAATAATTGTTCTACTGGCTAAGCCTAAGCATAGCATTAAATTATTTCTTCTCTTTGTAGCTCGTATTTTTTGCAGTCCAGTCAATCAACAGCCACTTTCACTGAGGACCATGCCCCTCCTCTTCAGTCCACTGCCTACCCATGAGGGTTGTCGCTTTCTGTTTGGATTGCAGGTGGCAATCCAGAGATTGAGATAGTTCATTTATATTCTTTTTCCTGGGAATTTGAATTAGGGCACAAAGAACCCTGAAAGAGTAGGTGTTTTTTGGTTTTATTACCAGTAGACAGGTACTACAGAGTTAAGGCTGCACAGAGAACCATAGAAATCTCATCAATGTAAGGAAGAGAGAATGAAGAAGATATACAAAGAGAAGTGGAGACACCATACTGTGTAACTCCAGAGGAAATAAATGTAAGGTTGGAGGAAGTAGCCACCATGGCTTCTACTGGCTTGCTTGTTCCTGGTTTCAATCCCTCTTGAGAACTAGCTCTTCTCCCTACTTTCGGGTTAGAAAAAAATATTCCTATATACATCCAGTAAATCTTTGTTTAAGCTAATTAAGTGATTATCCAACCACACAACAGAGTGTGGTTGCCCTCATTTTTTGTGAATTTGGCAAATAAATTTTCAAAGGCCCTATAAATTGCAAAATTTATTTACACACTTGTGAATAAATTTAATTCAAGGGTAACCATTAAAAGTCTTTACTAACTTTCTTCTTCTATTTGCATGTTTCTCTAAAATAATTTTTGCTTATTTTCCTTATTATGGAAAAATATACAAATTAATAGCTTAGATAAAGCAGGAAAACATAATAATAATTACAGTTTTTGTCTCTCACTCTTTTTATGTATGTGTGGGCATACGTAATTATATGTGATATGTGGTAAAAGCACATGCTGTCATTTTTGTTTTTAAAGTTGCATAATGAAAATTTTTCCATATAATAGATTCCTCTAAAATTACCTTTCAAGTATATTTTTTCATGTAGATAGACCACAATTGAATTTTAGAAATCTCCTATTGCTGGTCAGTTACCACAAAATTTTGCAGTTGAAATAGTTATTCTTGTATATAAATTTTTCTCAATACCTCTCAATATTATCTTTCAATTTATTCTCTTTCATCTGAAACATGATTAAGTTCTTTTACACTTATTTATATTTCTTGCCTTGTTACAACAGCTAAACATCTCACATAAAAGTGATGAGGCACTTTCAGAGGCTGAGGCAGTTGGATCACCTGAGGTCAGGAGTTCAAGACCAGCCTGGCCAACATGATGAAACCCCATCTCTACTAAAAATACAAAAAAATTGGCCGGATGCGGTGGCAGGCATCTGTAATCCCAACTACTTGGGAGGCTGAGTTAGTGAGAATCATTTGAACCTGGGACACGGAGGATGCAGTGAGCCAAGATTGCGCCACTGTACTCCAGCCTAGGCAACAAGAGCAAAACTCCATCTCAAAAATAATAATAATAATAAAAAAGTTATGAGGCATTCTTGCCTTGTTCTTGAATTTAATAAGAATGCTTCAGGCATGATTTTGGTCATTGGTTTATGATAGCTCTCTTGGTCATATTAAGTAAGTACCTCTCTGTTCTTTCCCTAATTTGTTTGTAGAATCATACACTGATGTCCAAATACCATATGTAATACTTGGGCCATTTGAGATTATCTTACTTTCTCCTTTGACCTCTTGACATTAGCATGTGAATAATTTCTCTAATATCTTTGATTTTTTGGGCTAAGTGCTACTTTATCATATTGTATAGGAATTTAACATCTCAACTGAAATGATGGAGTTACTCATAACAATATTGATAATAAAATTAAATTTGATTTTTTATCCTGTAATAAATTAGCATTTGTTTAAGAATGATAGGTCATTTAGCCTCCAATTTTCATTTGGATTCTGATGACTTTTTTTTTTTTGCTATTCATATTTTCTTTATTCCCTCTGTGCTTTTATTCCAAATGGTGGAATTTGTCATTATTAGAAATTTGTTTGGTATTCTGCATGTTTTTTTTTAAACCATTTTAATTAAGTCTGCTACTCATCAACTCCTGTGCGTACCATTTCCCAATTTGATGTACTGTCCCTATGGGTCCATTTCAAAATGATTTATATCCATGTTTAATAACTAAAATATGTATGTGGGTGGAAAACCTCGTGACCATAAATTTGAGACTTAGTTCTTCTTTGACCCTCTGGTTCTTCTGTGATTAGGCTAGACTATAATAAATAGCCTAAATGTTATAGGGCCAACCAATCTTTTTCTTTCTTTCTAGACTCTCAGTCTATGAAGCCCAAGTAAATACTTAAAATAAATGAAGCATACTAACAGTGATTGACTTAAAATTACAGTATGAATAGGAAAGCTCAATTACTGCAGAATACTTTTTCCAGTTTATGCTTTTGTCATTGTTTTATCTATTTATTTACTTATTTTGTTTGTTTTTAGTTAATGGTTGTGTCATCAAATAATACAATTGGTAAATCCCTAGTACAGTGCCTGGTATATGATAGATGCTCAATATGGATCTGGTAAAATAAGTTTACATATAATATTTATATGAATTTTCATTTCATGATTGCAGGATAGAATTTACTAAAAACGTTTTGGCCTAGAATGTATTAGTTTATTCTGCATGGTGGAAATATAGCTAGTACAAATTAAGGCAATTGCTTTCATTCTCTCACTTCATAGTTAATCTTTGTTATCAAAAGAGTGAGAATATAAGATTCAATTCCTGCCATAGAGTATCTTGCCATCTGGCTTGGGATGTAGTCAGACCTACAAGAATTTATTACGATGGGGTTAATATAATGGAATGTGAGTGGGGGCACTGATTTTATGCATAGCAGAAGAATTTGGGAAAGTTTAAAAAGAGGAAACTTTGATCTAAAGTTTGAAGAACTAGTAAAAATCAGAGGTGGACGTATCGGGAGGTGGAAAGAGTTGTTAAGAATTTCCAAGCAGAGCAAACATCAAGAACGCATGGTGTATTTCAGAACCTCCAAATGGATTGGTGTAGCTAAAATCGAGTGCAAAAGTGGGGTTGGGGAGAGGGTAGACAGGAGGCAAGGGTGTGGTAATGGTTGTGGTTGGAAGCATTATTTAGCACTAGATAGTAAAAGGACATGTAAAGAAGTTTAGACTTTATTTTGTAGACAGAGGGAAAACATTGGAAGTTTGAAGACAATCAGATCAGTATTTCAGAAAGATAACTTTGATGACAGGTCAGAAAATGGATTTGAAAGAAGAACAGCTTCAGCTACAGATGTTTAAAACAACTCTTGATTTTCAAGAAGCCAGATTGAAATTCCTGAACCATGGCTGGGGCGATTAGATTGTGATTTAGATAGATAACTTGGAAATGTACGCATCTGGATGGTTACTAAATGTGATAGGTCAGAAAGAAGGCACCATAGATTACTCCCAGATTTCAGACTTGAAAGATATTTGATATATCTTGAAAACAGGAGGAGGGAACCCCTATTTGTGTGTGGAGAGGGTATGTTGAGTTTGAGGAGCCTCGTGGTGCATTCAGACGGAGGTGTATACTGGGCCGCTGGAACTTCACGTTGGAAGTTGAAGAGTTTGACATTGGTTTAGGAGCCATTAGACTGTAAGTGAGACTCAAAGTTCTGAGTTCACATGATACTGTCCAAAGGAAGCATAAAAGAGAAAATTTGGAAATGGCAAACAACAACAAACTATAACATAGAAGTAAATGAAAAACCCTAAAGACACTACTAGGAGACAGTCAACATTTTGATGTACAGTCATGCATTGCTTAACAATGGGGATACCTTCTGAGAAAAGCATCATTAGGCAATTTTGCTATTGTGTGAATATCACAGACTGTATTTACACAAACCTGGGTGGTATAGCCTACTAATCACCTAGGCTATATGGAATAGCCTATTGCTTTTAGGCTATAAGCCCTTACAGTATGTTACAGTACTGAATACTGTGGACAATTGTAACAGTATGTTAAATATTTGTGTATTTCAACATAGCTATAGAAAAGGCAGAGTAAAAATATAGCATTATAATCTTATGAGATCACGGTTGTATATGTGGTCTGTCATTGACCAAAACATCATTATGTGGTACATGAGTGTATACATGACTATATACTGTATGAGTCAGTCACACTCATACATACACAAACAGACATACAGTACATTTCCACATACATGCACACTAATATAATGTACATATAAGTAATGAAATCATTGTGTTTGGTTGCCTACTTCTTAAATTTAATAGTGTTCAATAATATCATTGTAATAGTATTATGTGATTACCCTATAATTTATTTAACTAGTGTACTTGTCCTATTGTTGGAACTTTATATTGTTTCTAATTTTTTATTCAGATTATTCTGGGATACACATACATCCTTTTGATCATTTTGTGTATGTATCCATTGTTATTTCCTTAACATATTCTTAGCTGTAGAATTTCAGTTCAAATCGTGTGAAAATTTTAAGGCTTTGATCACTTTGTCAAACCGTCCTCCAAATATTACCAGGACAGGTGGTATTCCCAACAAAGATATCTGTTTTCTTATGTATTTTGCAATTTTGAAATTTAAAGAAAACCTTGGCCATTTGAGAAGTTAAAAAAAAAACAGTGTTACTATTTTTAAACTTATGCTATTTTGGTATTAATGAAGTTAAACATTTTTCATATTTTCTGGCAAATCCAATTTGTTTTTTTGGTCTTTGTTTTGTTTGGTCAAAAATGCTCAACTGTATTTCTGTTATTTTTTCTCTTTTCTCCTCCTCAGAGAGCTATAAAAATTATTTATATTTTAAAGACATTAATACTATATTTGATAAGCATAATACATATATTTTCCAGTTTGTTGTTTTCTTTCTAATTCTGATTTTTTTAGAAGGAGCAGAAGCTTTAAGAAGTATAACACTTTCTATGGTTTTGTGTCTTATTATGTTAGCTAGGAAGTTCAAAAGGATTTTAAATAATATTGAAAATACTTAATACTACTGATTTATTTCTTATCTACTTGGGAAATCTGCTGTTTTTCTAATAGTTGAACATGGTTTCCATTATTGTTTTGAGATAGATAATCTATCATACTAATGAGGTATATTTTTATTCCTAATTTTTATTGATAAGCAAAGCAAAAATTAATTTTATTGAATGTCTTTTCAGCATATTGGATTATTACTTCCTTTTAATTGGGGTAATTGTGTTGCACTGGAGCAAAAGACTTTCCAATTTTAATATATATTTATATTTGAGGAATAAGCCTTATCACATAAACGAGAAAGTTTCTTTTAATATTATTTGAATTCAGTTTGGTAGTATTTATATAAAATTTTGTGGCTATGTGAGATTAGTCAGCAGCTTTCTACACTAAAATTTGTACTAAACTTTATCAATTTGAATTTCTGGCATTTTTATCTCACTATGAGCAATGTGGATCTCTGTCTTTCATTATTTTGAGTTTTCATGCATTAGTTTCTTATCAAATTCCTCTCTTACACATCTCTTTTCATTTTAGCCTATTCTCTTTCTATGGCTTTCAGTTCCTGTTTTTTATGGAGGTTTTGACTTTCTAAATCCTAGTAATACAAGCACCATTTTATTATGCTTTTTTTTTTTTTTTTTTTTTTGAGACAGGGTCTCATTCTGTCACCCAGGCTGGAGTGCAGTGGCACCATCGTGACTTACTGCAACATTCACCTCCTGGGCCCAAGTAGTTCTTCCACTTCAGCCACCCAAGTAGCTGGGACTACAGGTGTGCACCACCATACCCAGCCTATTTTTTGCAATTTTTTTTTTTTTTTTTTTTGTAGAGACAGGGTTTCTCCATGTTGCCCAGCCTGGTCTTGAACTCCTGGGCTCAATCAATCTGCCTGCCTCTGACTTCCAAAGTGCTGGGATTACAGGTGTGAGCCACAGCACCGGGCCAATTATGCTTATTTTCTTATTTTAGTATTAAATTACATACTCTTCCAAATGCTCCAGTTGATTTTGTATATCTTGGATTTACAGAATATTTTCATAGGCCTTCTCTAGATGTTTTGTGTTTTTTCATCCTGGGATGAGGATATATCTATCTTGGTTTACACTGTCCCATATTATAGCCACTAGCCACATGTGTCTACTTAAATTTAAGTTAATTAAAATTAAACAAAGTTACTAATTCAATTTCTCAGTTGCAGTAGTCTCATTTCAAGTGCTCAGTAGCCATATGTGGCTACTGTATGAAACAGAACAAATGATAATGTCAAGCATTATAGAAAGTTCTATTGGGGATTGGTGATCTAGGCCATCCATTTTCAGACACAGGCTGTGGCTTATTTGTTACAAATAAGAGGGTTAACCTCTTCACTGATCATTTGGGTAGGTTATCAGCTTGCTTTAATAACATTAATAATAATAGATAGCAAAATTTACAACCATAAATTCCAACACTCATTTTACTTTTACCCAGTTAGTTGTTCATTGTTTGTTGCAAACACTATGACTGAATATATGTCTTCATTCATGGATGGTGAAAAAGCAGAATAAAAATCCACAACTCTATCTGGCTTCTTTGAAAATTTTCTGCTAAATAAAATAAAGGTAGAATGTAAGATATAAAGTATAAGAATTCCGTATGAAAGAAAGAAAGAAAGGGAGAGAGAGAGAGGGAGGGAGGGAGAGAGGGAGGGAGGCAGGGAGGGAGGGAAGGATTTACATGTGCTTAACATGAATTAATAAAACTTTGAAATGGAGATGAGAAAAGAGAAGATAAACAACAGATTAAAATTCAAACAAAACTGGCTGAGAAGCTGAAAAGAATAAAGTGAGAACTGTATAAAAGACAGAAATATTGTAATAAGGAAAATAAATGCAATGCTGGGATTCAATCTCAATTAGAAGTAGAGAAGAGAATGACACTGCATACACCCAAAACAGTGGTATAGAAGAAAAGCTTGGAAGTAGGGTGAGATAAAAATGAAAACATACTAGAATATATGAAGTCCAGAAAACAATGAACAGAATAGATTCTTTTCCCATAAATAATGTTAAATATAAAACCATTAACATCCTTTGAACTGAAGAACACCTGAGATTCAAATTAGAAATATTAACTAAATAACAGACAAAGCGTGGTGAAATTTTAGAATTTGAAGGGTGAAGTATTACATGTAGCTTATGGTGTGTTGTTTGGACTAAATGTTTCTTAACACAGAAACAATATATGTGGAAAACAGATTGAAACACTGACATAATTTACTAATTTTCTGCCCCTTGGAGAATAGCTGTCATATAGTCATTGTAGGTATTAGTTCATTGTATTTATTTATTTATTTATTTATATTTCTTTCTATTGGCTCATCAAGATAGATCAAGTTCTTTAAAAGATAACGTTATGGCCGAGTGTGGTGGCTCACACTTGTAATCCCAGCACTTTGGGAGGCTGAGCTGGGTGGATCACCTGAGGTCAGGAGTTCAAGACCAGCCTGACCAACATGGCAAAACCCCAACTCAATACAAAAAATTAGCTGGGTGTGGTGGCACATGCCTGTAATCCCAGCTACTTGGGAGGCTGAGGCAGGAGAATTGCTTGAACCCAGGAGGCGGAGGTTGCAGTGAGCCAAGATCACACCACTGCACTCCAGCCTGGGTGACAGAGTGAGACTTTGTCTCAAAAAAACAGAATAAAACAACAACAAAAAAAGACTTTATTAGCGTCTCTAGTTAGTATTTTCAGTGAAGGCTGGTCACAATGGGTAATTGCAATTAAGGTTGTGTTGCAGTTGGTATGACATCGGCACGTAGTTTAATTAATGCAGCCCAAGAGCAAACACTGTCCCCGTGCCAGATCTGCTGTGACCTCTCTTTTTCTTTCAAGACCATTTTTCAAAACAGTTCTCTTGCAGCCTGACATGGAGTGGGGGTGCAGTCTTGTGTAATGGTGATGGATCTCGGGTGTTAGAACAATATTACACAACCCTGCATTTTTGTCATTCTAATGACTATTGCTGGACAAGGGAAGCTTACTTTCCTGCCAGATATTTATACAAGCTAATCGGAGGCTTGATACAATACAGATGGTGATAACCTTTTGCCATACAAAGTCCATGTTGAGTTTTTCTTTGGCAGCAGAGGGTTTGTCTCATTCAGTATTCTGGACCAAAAAATTCTGTTTCTTAAATGTCTCACAAAGGCTAGCAGATGATGTAAACTATTTCAGGAATATTGAAAAGAGAATCAAGTGCTGGCCTTCTAATACATTCCACAAACATTACCACAGATCTATTTACTTCTTAAATCTGGGGTATAAAAATGTTTTGATTGAATTAAAGTTTTTATTCAAGTATGATGAAGCACAAAGATTGGGGCGAGGGGTAAATTATTTTCAGTAAATCCCCCACCCCTCCTCTATCCTTAAAGTGCATTCCAAACCCAGATCTTGTGTAATTCTTTGCTTGGACTACTAGTCCTGCTATTCTTGCTATTTTAAGCTTAATATATTATCTTGCCAACAGATGTAAGGGTTCCTGTAAATATTCACCAGTTCTCTGTAAAAAGAGAAGAAAAATAGAATCATGGCTTGAAGTGTTTTGTGTGTAATGAGTAGTACAGCAAGAAATCACTGCTAAATCCTAATGCGGATGTTAAAGAATGTTATTGACAGGAGCTAGATTAATATTAAAAATAGCATTCATTTGTTTCAGAAGGACAATAAAGGCGCACATAATTTTATCTTTGGTGTACAAAACTATACAAAACATACACACGTGCATGTACCCAGACATACTAACTACTCACTCAAGACCAACTCATTTAAGTAACTCTGCTCCAGACTATCCTGTAGTTTATCCACTGCACTCATTCATTCATTCATTGATTGAAGAAATAGTTATGAACATGTACTCTGTGCCCGGCACTATTGAGAATATCACACTGAGGAGACCATTTCCTTTTTTTTTTTTCCACTTCTCCTCCTTTCTAGGAAAATTCTCACGTTTTTAATGTCTTGCTTACAGTTAACTGCTGTGACCTTGTAGAAGAAGCAGTAATCAAAATGAGCACAAGCTCAGGGTGGGTGTCCGTGGAGGTGAGTCTGTGACTTCAGAGGGGAACAACTCAGACAGAAAGCAAGTTTATTACTTGGTAAAGAGCAAGGATGGTGTAAACACAACTTTCCACCTCTTGGCTTACTAGAACTAGGAGTTACCCTTCGAATATGGAAAAGTATAATTTTAAAGACAAATAATGTCTCATTTCATCTCAATCATAACAGATAATTGGACTTTTCCTCAAAGGTGGTTCTGAACAAGAACAACAAAAATGTGTGTGTATTTGTGTATGCATATTTCACTTTGTTCCAATTATTATTTATGTCAATAACACTTTTCCCCTGGAATGTGTACTAACTGAAAATGTAAATACATACATACACACACACACACACACGCACACACACATCTATACATACACGTAAATGTCTATATTATACTTGATACATTTAAATCCATTTCAATTATTATTTTTATTGATACTCAAATTGACCTTTATTTGGCCAGAAGGAGCCTCTTCAGGCTGGCTTCTGATTCTTCTGGGCATGTTTTTAGGGATCTTGAACAGCATCTTTGTTTTCTGACATGAGAGGATGTTGCAAACTCATTTTGAACATTCCCTGCCATAGACCTGAAATCAACCATTTCTTCACCAATTCCTGGTTCCTTTTAGTGGGTAATAGTATTTGGAGACCACAGTAGGGGGCTTTAGAGATGCCCATTTCTACTGGGGCTGGTCCTTGGTCTGTCCATTTTTGTGTATCTGCCAGTGTATCTTTGGGATAGATTCCTAGAAGTGGGATTACTGGATCAAATGATTAGATAGAAACTTTTTTTTTTTTTTTTTTTTTTTTTTTTTTTTGAGACGGAGTCTGGCTCTGTCGCCCAGGCTGGAGTGCAGTGGCGCAATCTCAGCTCACTGCAAGCTCCGCCTCCCGGGTTCACGCCATTCTCCTGCCTCAGCCTCCTGAGTAGCTGGGACTACAGGCGCCCGCCACCACGCCTGGCTAATTTTTTGTATTTTTTTTAGTAGAGACGGGGTTTCACCATGTTAGCCAGGATGGTCTCGATCTCCTGACCTCGTGATCCGCCCGCCTCGGCCTCCCAAAGTGCTGGGATTACAGGCGTGAGCCACCGCGCCCGGCCTAGATAGAAACATTTTAGTGAAGAGTTTCATAAGCAGACTCTCAAGCTCTATTGGAAAAGAAAAATTCAAAGTTAACCACAGACATTTTAATAGAGAGAAAAAAAGGTGGTAGACTTTCCTTACCAGATACAAAAAAAAAATAGTATAAAGCTATAGCAGCCGAGACAGGGTGGTGTAGGCCAAGAATAAGCAAGTAGAGCGATTAATCTGGATGCAGAGATTATACCCAGGGAAAGAACAGTTTAATCAGTAAATAATTTGCAGGAAAATTGCTTATCCTGTTTAATAAAAGTAAAAGTAGTCTCTATGTCACAGCAAAGACAAAAGATATCTATTTGGACTTAAATATTTTAAAAATATAAGCATTAAGGAAAAGTATATGAGAATATTTAATAGGCTTGCGATGGGGAAACTTTTTAAAGCAAGATACAGGAAGACACAGGAGATAAGGATGATTCCAAGGTTTTTGCTTGAGCAACTGGAAGAATTGCTGCACGATGGGCCACTCCTTAGTGACAAATATTTATTAAGCGCGTATCATTTGTCAAGCACTGTTCTAGTGTCTGGGTTTTTATGACTTTAAAAAATACACAAAAATACCTGCCTTCAAGGAAGTTACATTTAGGGAGAAGACTAGGCTTCTGTTTGAAGCCATCCTTGGCCTTGAAATACCTGGGCCTGGCTCCCCTGGATATCTTTGAACTGTGTCGCAGAGGGGTTAAAGTGACCTCCTTCTCTTCCAGCCTTGGCCTTCATCTCTCGCCCTTGCCTCTCCTTCTACATAGGTGGTGATGGCAGGATTCCAAAAAGTTTTCTCTATTTACTTTCCAAGATATCACAAGGTTTCATCAGGAAGAGAAACAGTGTTTGTAAAAGATAAAGAAATTCACTATCTGCTGATTAAAATTTTTTAATCTCTGTTTCCCCAATACTAAATTTAATTTACATTTTGTGACCCCAGTTCTCCTGATGACAGAAACCTCATGGAGGCACATCTAAGCAAACTCAAAATCAGAAGGCTCTCAAGCACTGCACTTTTGAAAACAAAGTCACGTTGAGAAATATTACCTCTTCCCTTCCTCCCTGTAGTTGACTTGAAGCTCTGGGGCTTGGGCAAAGTTACAGCAAAGGAAGACATACTCACCTCTCAGCTCTGACATGTCCTGTGCTGCCATCCTCTGAGATGCCCAGTTGTCTCATCAATAGTCATGATGGTCTTGGCTGGTCATCCGCATGTCTATTGGTTAGTTTTATCACCTTTGATGCAGCTATCTCCTGGGGCTTCCAGGATCTCTTCCCATGGATATTGCCCAAGAGAGACACATCTCCTGTTGGCTCACAAGGTCTGTGGTGTCATCTACTGCCATACCTTTATTATTGCAAGACTCCTTGAGGAGTCTTAAAATTGCATTGATTCTTTCTCTGCTACACCTCTCTGGAATACATAAACTTCATCAGGTGCCCTCTCCTTTACCACCCAATGGAGTAGTTTTACTCTACTGCAGGGGGCCCCAGTACCCAGGCCGTGGACTGATGCTGATCCATGGCCTGTTCGGAACTGGGCCACACAACAGGAAGTGAGCAGTGGGCAAGTGAGCATTACCACCTGAGCTCTGCCTTCGGTCAGATCAGCAGCAGCATTAGATTCTCATAGGAGCGTGAACACTATTGTGAACTGTATGCGAGGGATCTAAGTTGTGCACTCTGTCCCTGTCTCCCATCACTCCCAGATGGGACCATCTAGTTGCAGGAAAACAAGTTGAGTGCTCCCACTGATTCTACATTATAGTGAGTTGTATAATTATTTTATTCTATGTTATAGTGTAAAAATAATAGAAATAAAGTGCACAATAAATATAATGTGCTTGAATCATCCTGAAACTGTCCGCCAGCCCCATTCCACTCCATGGAAAAATTGTCTTCCAGGAAACTGGTCCCAGGTGCCAAAAAGTTTGGGGACTGGCCAGACGTGGTGGCTCATGCGGCAGGGCGTGGTGGCTCACGCCTGTAATCCCAGCACTTTGGGAGGCTGAGGCAGGTGGATCACGAGGTCAGGAGATCAAGACCATCCTGGCCAACATGGTGAAACCCTGTTTCGACTACAAATACAAAAATTAGCCGGGCGTGGTGGTATGTGCCTGTAGTCCCAGCTACTCGGGAGGCTGAGGCAGGAGAATCGCTTGAACCTGGGAGGTGGAGGTTGCAGTGAGCCGAGATCGCACCACTGCACTCCAGCCTGGGTGACAGAGTGAGACTCTGACTCAAAAAAAAAAAAAAAAAAAAAAAAAAGGTTGGGTACCACTGCTCTATTGTCCGCTGTCATTATGACCAAGGGCACTTCTTTGGGACGTACCACCATCCCAGATATCCAGATGGAAAGAGGACCTGGGGACCTCTATGCCTAAAGGGAGGCTTGTCAATCATCTCTTCTGTGACAGAGTTAGGGGTGTGGAGAGAGTGTGGAGAGTTCAGGGTCTCACAGCAACATCTCACATTTCTCATTCTCCCCTAACTCTTTCCCTCTTCCTCTCCTCAGAGGTTTTTTCTTCTCTAGAGTGTGGAAAAATTTCACACTTACCAAGCATTCATTCCAAATCTTCCTGTCATTCATCAAGAGGGCAGCTTTTTAAACTTTAAGAGCCAAGAATTTTGAGAGTGTTGATTGGGTTTCTTGGTGTGTGTATTTGGGGAATGTCTCCGGTAACGTCCCGAATGCTACTCCATCGCAGAAGCCACCCGCTGTGCCTGTCTTTGGTGTGGTCCCATCTGTACGATTTTCCTTGATCTCATTTGGTTTTTGAGAGTGTGGTGAAGTGTTTGAATACCTCTTCTCAAACTGCTGGCTTTCCAGATATTTCTGGAGGCATTGTTAGTTTCATTTAATTTTCCTTAAATTCAGGTTTAGCAGCTTTAGCTTTGCCTCACAAACACTAACTAAATTTAGGTAAGAATTATTGAATTGTAATGAATACCCACTGATTATATACTAATGAAGATTGCTTTCTACGGACATGAATCTCATAGTCTGAGAGAATCTGGATCTTATAGTGAGTCTGCACCCTAAAGTGAATTGTATCAGACATTTTAAAAATCATAATATCTCCTTTTCACTTTAACACAACGTAGGATGCAGTTGTCACTCTTCCTGCCTACCTTCTGAAAAACATGTAGTGTTTCTTGAATTCTTGCGGAATAAACATGAAGTTCTTTTTTAAAAATTAATTTATTTTTTAATAGGAATTTCTTCTAAGAACTTACCAGAAAATATACCCTGGTGCTTCTTTATCTTTTCTACTCATCTGTAGTGAAAAGCAACAACAGCAAATTGAATTAAATGCCAGATTCACCACTGGAGTTCTTGTGCCTTATAGTCTGGTGTTACAAAGCATCAATGGCAATATATAAATGTCTTTTTAAAAGGTTTCATTTTTTAAAATTCTATCTGTAGAGAAGGAAGAGCATATATCATTGTAAAACAGAATTCACTTGTCCTAAAATAATAAAGTCCCAGTGTCAGATTTAGTGAATCAGTATTTCTGGATACCACCAAAACTAGCTATTTTTATGCTAGTACTGGGTGGTCCAAAAAGATGAAGTATTGAATCAATTCTACGTTTTTTGGAGGAGCAAGTGGAAAAACAAATATAGGAAGCAGGTCAGCCATTATTGACTCTGGAAAAGACATGTTCTGTTAAATTTCCTTCCCATTAGGATTTTGGTGTATGATCATGCAGTGGTTTGGATAGAGATGATAGATAGATAGATAGGTAGATAGATAGATAGATAGATAGATAGATAGATAGATAGATAGATAGATAGATAATTTGTGGAATTTGGATGCAGATTTTGTTCATATTTTGAGAGCCTGAGAATCAATAAAAATAATGTAATAATAAGTGATAATATTGATTAAAAATTCATTCCATAAGTGTTTGTTGTGCTTCATTAGCAAGCTCCATCAGCAATGTTGATGATGATGATAGTTTTTAAATGCTTTTGAGGTTTATTGTGGCTCTGTGAGAAGATCATTGTAGGCTCTCATCTGTGCCTATTTCTGTTTTACTCTGACTAGGGCTTCCATCCCTCATGCCTGTGAAATACTAATGATCTTTGCAAGTACTGCCTTACGTAAGAAGAGAAGCACACAGTAGGCAAGACAGTACACACTCATATTAACTTTCCCCATTTCATTACAGCAAATTCTTCTTCATGCTAGAGAAAACTCAACAAAAGTTGTATTTCTCATCACTGATGGATATTCCAATGGGGGAGACCCTAGACCAATTGCAGCGTCACTGCGAGATTCAGGAGTGGAGATCTTCACTTTTGGCATATGGCAAGGGAACATTCGAGAGCTGAATGACATGGCTTCCACCCCAAAGGAGGAGCACTGTTACCTGCTACACAGTTTTGAAGAATTTGAGGCTTTAGCTCGCCGGGCATTGCATGAAGGTAATGGAAACCTAATGGCATCACAAAGGTACTTTTAAATGAGGCTTCCTTCCCTCTCACTGCTTGAAACCCATGGGAGGGTAATATCAAACCCTCACAAGGTCTTTGCTGAATATGATGCCCATGTGTCCTTTGGGCATCATGAAATGTGCTAAACTTCACAGAGATGACATTCTGACCTTGCAACAAGAGTTCCTTTTGTTTTTTTTCTTAGCAGCTGTTATGTGTTTTCACTAAAATATCCATATGCTCCCACCTTAGGATCAGTGGAATGAATTTAGGTGTGTTTTGAGGCCACACACAGAGTGGGAAGCCTTGACTTAGATCTCTTTACAGTTATCTGGACAGAGGAAGTAAACATTCAGAGACATGCTCAGTGAAACTTACCAGAATGTTTCCAGAAATACACATGAAGATATAGGAACAATAAATACTTAACACATACTTCTTGCCCTGACCATTTGAAGATAAATATGCTTATGTAAAAGCTTAAGAGCATTAACCCTAAAAGGGAAGGAAATCAGCAAATGTACCATTATTAGAGCTTTCTGTGCATCACTTATAATTTAATTATAAATTATAATTTAAAAATTAAATCATAATTATACATTATAATAAGTTAGCTATGTAATATAAATTAAACTTCCTATCAGAATATAGGTTTATGTCTTAGTGAGCTAGGAGAAGAAAATACAGACTAGGAAGAAATCACAGGAAATCTAGCCTCAGATTAAAGTGATATGGCAAATTAGGCTTGATCCTTGCAGGTATCCATGTGAAAGATTCAATTTGAGGGGAAAACCATGGCAACATGAGTTCTAAGAAATTAGTGATGTTCATAATAAGTGGGTTAGCTCTACTGGAGTTTCTTTTTTTAAAAAAACAAATAAAGATGGTGTCTCGCTATGTTGCTCAGACTGGTCTCAAACTCCTGGGCTCAAGCATTTCTCCCACTTGGGCCTCCCAAAGTGCTAGAATTATACACATGAGCCACCATGCATAGAGCAAAAAAGATTTATCTCTCTGAGGGATGATGCTGGCCAAAGTTTTTGGAGGCTGGGATTTTAGTGAAGTGAGCAAGGACTTAGGACAGGGCTTAGAAGCAGCAAGAAACTGAGTATGGGAAATAAAGTATGGATTTGTGTTTAAACAGGTTTGGATCTAAGTTCCAGGCCTGCAACTTAATGAAATCTAATTTTTAAGAGCAAAGCCTTAAAAATCCAGAATGTCTGGATTTAAAACCCGATTTTGTTACCTACTAGCTGAGGTTTTCTGTTTTTTTGTTTGTTTGTTTTGTTTTTACATATCATTTATCTTTTATATTCCTTAGGTTTCTTGTAAATAGAATAGGAAATGAGAATAGTACCTACTTCATAAAATTGTTACAAGGATTAAATGGGTTAATACATATAAAGGGATGAGAAAGTTCCTGATGGCTTATTATACTCAGCAGTCAATAACCGTCTACTATTACTGATATTTATTATTAATTAACAAATTATTATTATTAATTCCCCTAGGCAATTTATTTAACAACTATGAACTTCAGTTTTCTCTCCATTAAAAATGGAAACTATTATTATATGTATCACAGAGGTTTTCAGGAGGATTAAATAAGATATTTAAAACATCACCAATATAGTATGTAGCACATGGAAGAAGTTCAGTAACTGACTACCTTTGTTTCTCCTTTTCTCCAAGGAAAGTGATATGTTAAGAGGGAAAACAGGGTGGTTGCAGTTGGAGATACTGGGTGTTGCCAGATGGGATTATGAAATTATGAGTGCTATCAACAAATTTCAGTTCCTGTCATCCCCCTGTCTTCTAGGAGTGGGGACTTCTGTCCTGATGGAAGTTGACCCAGAAACTAGAGTCAACAAGGAAAGGGTTATGGTTACCATAATGCAATAGGGTTTTAGAAGACACCACATTTATTACACTAAACTAATATCTAAAATGTGTAATACTTTAGTTGAGTTTCTAGGTTTCGTAAGTAAAACCCTGTTTTTACTGGAAAGACATGATCAGATCAAAGGAAATGAGCCTCATTTCCCCTGCCTCTGTGTTCTCTGCAGCTACTTTCAATTTAGATGGATCCACTTTGGGTTTCACTACTGTTCATGTTTCTGGCCATTCTCGAGAGACATAGGTTACAGAATAATAGCTTTCCCCATTTGTACCTCCTCCACTTATCTCTCTTCCAGACCTGAATGCTAGTATACTAGTCTTGACAGCTATGTTTGTCTTTTCTTTTCTTCTCACCCTTTTTGATACAGGGTCTCTTTCTGTCACACAGGCTATAGTGCAGTGGTGTGATCACACCTCACTGCAGCCTCCACCTCCCAGGCTCAAGTGATCCTCCCACCTCAGTCTTCCAAGTATCTGGGACAACAGGCGTGTACCACCATGCCCAGCTAATTTTTAAAAAAATTGTTATTGTTTTTGTAGAGACAGGGTCTCACTGTGTTACCCAGACTGGACAAGTAGGTTTTCCTTGCTCCCTAACTTGCTTTACTGCCAAATAAACCTGTGGTCCAGTGTCTCAGAGCTGAGTCCTAAGGGCCTGTGTTACAGATCTTTTACCGACACCACAGTCTATTGGAAGGAGCTTACCAGGGTACCTGGTTGCACTGGTTTCTTTCCCTTGGGGCTGGAGTCTTCCCTTTGCTTTGCCCCTATCTAGATGCATGGAGATGGATGTTCTATATTTGAGTCTACCACCAATCTCCTTCCAAGGTGTCCAGTTGCAGCCCATGTGTCTTGCTGGAACTCACCCAATTGAATTCCTACTATGAGCCCATCACAATATCTGGGCTTAGAGCCCCATGGACCTAGTATTGGAATTTAGTCTAAAACTTTCAAACTTCTTGAAAAGAATAAAGGACTTACTGTTTGTGTGATTCTAGGCCATCCATTCTGGGTCAATCATATTCAACCTTACCCACACTATCAAGTCACTTTCTAAACAGGTCTGCCTGAGTTATTGCATTCCCAGCATGCCTCACTTCAGAGCATGGCTCAAGTAATAAGAATGGTCTTTATTTACCTGCTCAAATACCATAGAAGTGACGGTGTTTATTCCAAAGTTGGTGGCTCACAGTTAACATCTCTGTGCAGTGATCAGGATGGTGGCTTTGTTTCTCATTGGAACAAGGATTTGGGGACTTGTTGCTGGGGCCTGACCTCACCCAGAGGCAGTGGAATGCTGCTGCTTTGGAAGCCAGGGGAATGACCTGCAGAACCGACTGCACTGCTTCCTGCAGCATCTGGAGATTCCTCACTACACTACTTAATTTCTGCCTGACCCTGCATGGCCTTGAGAACTTATGATGAGGTCCCAGACTGGAATAACTTAACTGGCTTCAACGAATTCCCAGAGCGCGCTAGTACAAATAACACACATTCGTATTTGGGTGGGAGCAGGAAGCAGTTGGGAATTAGAGGGATATGGAAAGATATTTTCTCCAGCTTGCACTTAAATTTTAATGACCAGAGAATGTAACATTGAACTGTGACTCATTTTTTTTATCACCCTCTGTCATATGTTATTTGTAGATCTACCTTCTGGGAGTTTTATTCAAGATGATATGGTCCACTGCTCATATCTTTGTGATGAAGGCAAGGACTGCTGTGACCGAATGGCAAGCTGCAAATGTGGGACACACACAGGCCATTTTGAGTGCATCTGTGAAAAGGGGTATTACGGGAAAGGTCTGCAGTATGAATGCACAGGTGAGTCTCCAGTCTGTGTTTATCAGTTGTCTGTTGCTGTGTAACAAATGATTCTAAAATGCAATGGCTATAAGGAATACATGCTTGTTATTGCTCATTAGTGTGTGGGGTCAGTGGCGCAGCTCTTTGGGGCTTCAGCTGTGCTGACTCATTTATTTGCCATCAGCGGTGAGTTGAGTAGGCTGCTGGCTGATCTCAGCTGGATTCTCTTATGTGTTTGGGTGTCTGACAATAGTCTGACCTAAAATGGCTTTGTCTAGGACAACAAGGCTGTCCTTTATGTGGCCTCTCATACTCCATCAGGCTAGCCCAGGCTTGTTCAGGTGAGGACGGCAGGGTTCCAAGAAGAAGAATGGAAGCTTGTAAGGCCCCTTGAAGCCTAGGTTCAGAACTGGGAGGAGAAAGATTTGGGGTCTTTGTAATTATTCTAATAAAACAGCCAAATCTGTCCTCTAGGCATGTAAACCAAAATGTGCCTCAATCTCTCTATGAGATTGAAGCCAGTGGAATTCTTGTCCCCAGGCCGCATGTAACTGGTAAGATTTACACATAAAAAAATGCATCGTTCACTTGACAGCTTTTTAAACTCTTCAGGAGCCTCCACAAAAGTGCATTGAAAGTTCTAAAACTGCCATCACTTCAAAATGGAATTGGAATGGCTACTATCAAAAAGACAAAAAATTCCAAATGATGGCAAGGATGGAGAGAAAGAGGCACTCTTAAACACTGTTGGTGGGAATGTGAATTAGCATAGCCATTATGGAAAACAGTATGGAGGTTCCTCAAAAAACTAAAAAAAGAACTACCATATGATCCAGCAATCCCACTACTGGGCAGATATTCAAAGGGAAGGAAATCAGTATGTCAAAGAGACATTTGCACATGCATGTTTCGTGTACCACCATTCACAATAGCCAAGATATGGAATCAACCTCAGGGTCTATTCAATGGAAGAACAGATAAAGAAAATGTGGTCTGTATACACAATGGAAGACTACTCAGCCATAAAAAAAGAATGAAATCCTATCATTCGTGGCAACGCGGGTGAGCCTGGAGTTGTTAAGTGAAATAAGTCAGGCACAGAAAGACAAACACCACATGTTCTCACTCATATGTGGACATTTTTAAGAGTTGATCTCGTAGAATTAGAAAGGAGAAGAGTGCTTCCTAGAGGCTGGGAAGGGTAGAAGGTATGGGGGATGAAGAGAAGTTGGGTAACAGATATAAATTACTACTAGATAGGAGGAATAAGTTTTAATGTTCCGTAACACTGTAGGGTGACTATAGTTAACAAACAATTTATTGCACATCTTCAAATAGCTAGAAGAGAGGATTTCGAATGTTCCCAACATAAAGAAATGATAATTGAGGTGACAGATATGGTAATTGTCATAATATGATCATTACACATTATATACATGTTTTTAAAATATCTTACTGTGCCCCATGCGTGTGAATAGTTGTTATACGTCAATTAAAAAATAATAATGAATGGGATTTATTTCATGGACATTTGTAATTTTTCCATCTCTAGGTTTTCTTATAAGAAGATCTTTATATTTTTATATCTTATTAGAGAGGCAAGAAAGGAAACTTAGGAATCTTGCGCTCTACATTATATTTTAAGAAAATCAAATATTTTAAAGTAGTACATAGTTTTTCTGTGTTGGATAGCATTTGTTGGATTTGTTTTTTACCTAAAGAGCAACTTTTTTTTATAGCTTGCAGCTCTTTCATGATTAGCTGTTTTGGAAAACTGTATCCCCATGGAAATTAACACCCACAAGGAAAATTTGGGAGCACTGGGTTCGCTTTATTTTGTACCATGTGGTCATTCATTGCTTGTTTCGTGTGAACATTATTTTATTCTGGCATTTTGTAGATCGGTCTGCTCTCCACATAGAAATGTGGTTCTCTTGTCTGTCTGAAAGTTTCTCTCTTCTTTTCTCCTTTCTTTTTTCCTTCTTCTTTCCTTCTCTTGGGACATTTCCTCTTGCATCTTTCTTTTACTCTCTTTTATTCTTGTTGCCTCTCATCTCCTTTCCCTTAATTTTTCCTGCTTCCTCTGTCCTTGATCCCAGCTGGCAGAAACCTCCTTCCTGGGTCCAACCATCCATGCTCACCCAGCAGAATCACTCCTTTCTTGGCCCTGCTCCCACCCCACCCAGCAGGATTTCTCACTTAAGCAGAAAAAAGGTGGGGGGTTGGGAGCGGATCAGCTCAACTGCCTCTGAGTTGGCAAAGTGCCTCCCCTTGTTTTTCCTTCCCTTTGAATCTTCCCACACTCTCATCAACAGCCCAGCTTGGCACTCTCTCCAACCCCCATTCCTTACTCCCCCATCCTAGCCCACCAAACCCAGGCAGAAGAGCTCATTTTCTTTGCTGGATGCTGTAGTCAGCATGTCTGCTTTCCGTGTGGTCCTAGACTGAACTGCTCCCTGCCAAACAGCCAGTGGCCTGTGGCTGCCTACAGCCTTAGCCACTCTGTGCTGCGACTCTTGCTGTTCCACAGCACTAGAATTTTGCATCCCAGGGGACAAGCAGCAGGAAGAAAGAGGGGGCAGTTCACAAAACCACTGCCCCCAGTTACCCAAGTAGCCTTGTCTACTACCAATAACACATTCCAGGATGAAAGGCGCAGCAGTCTGTAAAATATATGTAGTCGGGTGGGCCTGTCATTAGTGCATCAGTAGAGGGGACTGGAGCACTTCTGCTGTTGGTTCTAGCCAAGAACACCAGGCACATAAGGATTCGCTTATCCATCCCTGCCCTTAAATTAGTAAGCCTCAGCTTACTGATACTGAGTGATGCTTTCTTACATACAAGATTTAAATTATATAGAGTTGCATCAACACTAATTTTCATATGGTCATCTTCAATATTTGTTTCTAAGAGATTAGGAAATGTGGAACTGGAACTCCAAGAGGTGCCTCTGTCTTTGTGTAGCTGTAGGAGGCAGTACTGATCACTGGCTTCTCTGGAACAATAGGAGCTAAGAGAAAAGAAATTATATCCTTCCTATGGCATGAAGGACTCATGACCAGACTCTCCTTTCAGAAAGGCAGAAAGAAATCTTAGCTCTAAGTCATCCAGGACCAAAAATCTGGAAGCAGTGAGCCCCTTTATTTTTATTTTATTTTATATATATATATATATTTAATTATACTTTAAGTTCTAGCGTACATGTGCACAATGTGCAGGTTTGTTACATACGTATATATGTGCCATGTTGGTGTGCTGCACCCATTAACTCGTCATTTACATTAAGTATATCTCCTAATGCTATCCCTCCCCCCTCCCCAAAAGAAGACATTTGTGCAGCCAACAGACACATGAAAAAATGCTCATCATCAGTAAGCCCCTTTAAAATCCATTTGGTAAATAAATATTGAGGATGTTCACACCAAGCCCACTGCTAGGTATGAGGTAGGTATTCAATAGTGAGCAGACAGATATGGTCACTACCTTCTTGGGACTTACAGTCTAACTGCAAAAATCAGTTTGTAATTGCCAACAATGTTATGTGTTATTAAATTTTCTTTTTAAATGTCCATAGTATGAAGAACAGATGACACAGAAGTTTCAAGTTAGACAGCTGAGATCTGAAGGATGACTAGACGATAGCTGTTTTATTACTTAAGGAGAGGATGTTAAATTTCATTCTGAATAGTTGGAATTCTGAGTATTTATCCTCACTGCAGAAACAATGCCTTTCAGAAGGAAATCATTCCCTTTTAGATCCAGAAGTAACCCTAGAGATTATCTGCTCTAAACCCCTCATTCTACAAGAGGAAATTGAGGCCTCAGGAAAGATGAGTATGTTGCTCAAGATAACATACCCAAACATCAGCAGAACCCTGGGAAGAACCCCAGACACTTTTCTCTAAGTCCTATATTATTTCCAAGATATCACACTGCTGTCTTCCCCCATGTTTGAAAATAACATCTTATATACATAGCTTCTCAGAGGCAACAGACACTGAACTGTGTTCAAAATGTTTCGCAACACAGAAAGAGCTGGCTTAAATTCAGCCTCTGCCAATTACAAACTGCATGGCTATGAGCAACTTAATTTCTTCTGTTCTGAGTTTTTTCTGTAAAATGGGCTTAAATTATAGTATAATTTTATACATATCTACATGCATGTATATGCATGTCTATGTGCATAGATATGTATAAATAATATGTAGATATCTATGTATATAGATATATATAGATATCTATGTATATAGATGTATGTAGATATGTATCTAGATTGCATGTGTGTATGTGTATGCAAAACTAGTTGGGTTAATAGAGAATATACTTAGAATACATAAGATGGTATGTGGCACATCAATTCTCAACCAGGGGCGGATTTTATTATTAACGATTATTTTGAGATAATATAATTGTCATGAGAAAGCTAATGAATGAGCATTAAGATAATTACTTCAAGTATGAAGTGACAACCGTATATCTTATGAATTCTACTGTTCTAGGCTAGACTAGGGGTATTATCCTGTGCATTCACCAGTGCATGCTGGCGCACAGGCCTTGCACCTAGTAAAGAGCCCTTGCACCTACTAAAGATGGAATACACTTTTAATCTGATGAGTATCCAGTGAAAAGCAAGAATATTAGATGGGAGAAAGCAGAGGAATAATGTGCCATTGAATGTTGAAGAAAGCAGATGTTATTAAGCTTCAAGTCAATGACAAGTTTAAAAAAATAATAATAAAACAGACAAAAAGTAGAGGTTGTTTACCTTGACTAGGATAAGGACAGATGCTGAGATGAGTTATATTTGTTAGTTTCATAGACAAGTAGAATATTAGAAATGCCCATAAGGGTTTTTCCTCACCATTCATTCAGAAGATGAGGAAATCCCATCCCATCATCATATAGTAAATTTGTGGCAGAGCTGAAGTAGAATTAAGGTATTCCAATTCCCAGGCCAAGGCTATCTCACAGGTACCCTTGAGACCAAAGATAGCTGACCATCATGATATTACTGTGGTCTTCTCTTTCTTCCTCGTTGCTGTGGGAGATTGGTGGTCTGGGTTAATTGAGTCTTCAAACAATGACCTCTCAAATCTGTGGCCAAGGCGGTGGCTTCCCTTGAAATGAACGCCACTGTCACAGTAAGCAGCTACCTCATGGACAAGATCCTGATGCACAAAAATATTGTAATAATTGTAGATCTGTTCCATGTCATGAAAATCTTAACTTGAATACCAGTCTTTGTTAGAGGTATTTGTTAGAAATCACTGACAAGTAATAGTCTGTCAAAGAGTTCAGTTTTATAGTATATGATATGTTTGAACTGGTTTATAATTTCCCTTGACTCAAAACTTCAATGAATTAGTTTCAAGTTAATCATGTGCTTTTAGCTAGTGGTCTTGTCGTTCTTGTTCTTTTCTCTTGATGTTACATTACTCCTTAAGAAACCAGAAATGGAGAAAAACAGGAATACCCAGATATCAATACTTTTCTTGTGGTAAATCAATCAATGTTTTACAAAAGCATTGGTATTTTGCTGCTGCTGTTGTTTTTTTTTAAAAAAAAACCCTACATAACTCTGTTTCATTTACTGCAAATATTTTGGATGACTCAGGAATGTAGGTCTGGTATTTTAACACCACATAATTAGATTTAGAGGGTGGAGAAAATATTATTCTGGGTTTAGTTATTAAATTTCAGCTAAGGGAACAGTATTGCAAAACTGTGGATCTAATGAAAAGAAGGTGTTACTTACATTTCTACCTCTGTTACTAGTATGACTGTCTTCATCCTTTACCTTTCACCTAGGCATTTGGATAGTGAGAATGATGATGATGATGATGATGATGATGATGATGATGATAGCAATAACTGATAATAACAATAGTAGCTAATATTAAATAGTGCTTACTATATACCAGACCATTTTCTAAGCATTGTTTATATTAACTCATAATCTTTACAATAACTCTCTGGAGTATTTTTTCATTTTATAGATAAGGAAACTAAAAGTCTGAGAACTTAAGCCATTTGTCCAGGGTAACACGCTAATAGAGCTGGGATATGAGCTCGAGTTTTCTGGCTGCACAGTCTATAGTCTAGCCACTTTGGTCACAGAACATTTAAAAATTAATTTCAATTTTTATTATTCTATGGGATAGAAATTTAACAAACAGACTCACAATTAAGAATATAATTTTTGTGCTTGCTTTGGCAGCATATATACTAACATTGGAGCGTTACAGAGAAAATTAGCATGGCCCCTCTGTGCAAGGGTGACTAGCAAATTTATGAAGCATTTCTTATTTAAATATACATATATATGTAATGTACATATATTATACATATATATGTAACACATACATATATGTGTGTATATATATATATATATATACTTTAAAAATCTGTTAAGTATTAGTTTGTCCCTTATAATATTATCAATATTTATTATCAATATTTGATCATTTTAAACTTACAAAGTAGCATCTTCATATTGTTCAACCTAATACTCAGAAGGAAAAGAACAGAATGAGTTATATAAAATTCAAATCTGGTCATACTCTACTCTGTTTAATGTTTTCGAATTATGACCCACTCATACAATAAAGTTCAGGCTCCTTCACATGGTATAAAGGCTTAGCATGACTGGACCTCTCCTTTATTCTTTGAGCTGAGAGCTCGAACTAATTCTAGTTTTCTGCAGCTTGTATGCTATTTCATTCCTTGGATCTTTATTCATGCATTTTCTGGCTGCCTTTCCCATCACACCTAACTATTGTCTTTGTTCCTCCTTCATAAGTATTGCTAACAGGCAGTGACTTTCTAATTCGTTTGGTATCCCCACTGCTTGTCTTCAGAGCCTATAGTAAGTAAGTGCTCAAGAAAAAGGATGTCAGGAAGAAGTAAACTTTAATACCAGAATTTTAAGTGGAACAGAACTCATTACTGAAATCTTAGGCAATTGCAAGATTTTCATGTTTGCCTTGAGCACCACAGGACTCCTAGCACAAAGGTACTAGGTAAGAAATTCTTAAAATGCTTTTAATTTATTTAAAACCAAAATATTTACGTTTGATTAACCTTTGCCAGCAACAAATCAAATAAACCATGTGGTTGCTTTCCTAGATTAGTCATTTTAAGATGGATAGATCATCAAATCACATTGAGAGTAGTCGGTGAACTCTGGTCGTAAATCCAAGCAGTTGCAGCTGTTCTGAATTTCCCCTGGAGGGATTTGAGAGACACAAAGTATAGAGACAACAGGCATCTTGAGGACAGTGCTCTTTTGCAGAGATTGACTATATTTCAATGAGTTAGGCATGATTAGCAGATTGAACATTATAGCTGGATAGAGGCCAAGGCTGAAGGCCAGATAACTTGAGCCAAAGCTCCAGCTATATTATTTTCATAAAAGGAGGAAACACTATCGAAATAGAAACACTGGAATATTTATTTGGGAGTATCTTATTATACATGTAAATATATGCACACAAATCTCCACTCCTACCCTGCACACATACACACTTTCCTGTCTAAATATTATATCATTTCTTTGGAAAGAGAGAGGACAAAGAGCTCTAGAAATTCTTGAATGAAAACCAAAACATTTGGAAATCTTGTTCTGTAAGCAGAGCTTGGCTGATTTTTTTTCCCCAAAAATATCTTCAGTGGTATGTAATAATGGATTTGTAAGGTATAAGGAATTTATACAATGTATTCCCATTTGCTTTTTATGAAGGAATATTGCTAGCATGTTGACACTGGTTCCATCAACTTAAGCTGGAGAATTTGTAACTGTTGCCTAAATCAGGCTAGTTTGTTCCATTTCTATTGAATGAGGTAGGTATTCAGCCCTGATAGTGCATTTTCCAGTCTATCATGATTGTAACACACATAAAATTAGACTATTGGTGTGAAGCATCACAAACCCCCAAAGTCAGTGTGTTGTGTTCCTTAGAAATACTCAAAAATATATACAGTTGCCAAGAATTCTCAAGGATTGCGATCAATATCTGCTTATTGTTATAAGATCTTATCTTTCTCTTCTTCCTTTCCCTAGCCCCATTATAAGAGACTCTCTCCAATAAAAATGATACGTGAACAAAGGGAAAACATTTAACATCTACTAACTGAATCATGATCTTCAAACACTTGCTCATGTAACCCCTAAAAAAAAATGGAAAATTTACAAATCCCTCGTTGATTTTTAAATGGCCATCTAAATTTTTTTGGCAGGACTTTAAAAGATGGTAATTCATAATACTGTATTGACATTTTAAAATAAAATTATTGTATCAGTTTCAAATATACCTACTAAAATCTAAATATTATAGCAAATGTTTTGAGTATCCATTTGTTAACAAGCACCCTTTTCATTACAGAAATTTTGCTGGCTTCTTATTTTCTTAGTCCTCTTCTATTCTACTTCCACTACATAATTCTATTCTAATGTAATATATTTTTTTCCAAAGCCTTCTGTTGATCACAGAATTGTACTTCTCCACTACAAAAATTGTGGATAAAAATTGAAATTAATTTTTAAATGTTCTGTGACCAAAGGTGCTACTAGACTGAGTTATTATCACAATTGCTGTTTGTATATAATTTGTCATGCATGTTATACATTTTGATACTTTCTCACACATAAAAATACTATTGAAAATTCACTTCTTAATAAGATGCATTGTTAATTAGTTCATGTATCCATGGATTTTTATTATTCATTGTTAGGTTAAGAGAGCATGCAACATCAATTTTATTTCCTTTTTTCACTTCTATGGATTTTAGTGCTGAAAACCTTCTTCATATAAATACGTACATGGGACTTGAATAAGTTGTGTTAAATTGATGTCACTCAATTCTTGGAGTTCCTCCTGAGTTGCATGCCAAAAATAACATCGGTTATCTATCATCAAAAAAGTATCGTAAATGAGTTATTAGCTTACAAGTCCCTTAGGTCCTTTACATCTTTATTGAAATTGAAGAATTTGAAACATTTTGACGTGCAAAAGGAGTTGTTACACAATCATTGCAATCATTCACTTTCTCAATTTCTGGGATGCCCTCCAAAAAGACTTTACTAGGACTGTTAAATGACTATCTGTTAGTTTTAGTTATGCAAGATGAATAAGTTCTGGAGATATGCTGTAAAACAGTGCCTGTAGTTAAGAAAAACTTCTTATAAAATGAGTTAGGGAGGATACCTAATGTAAATGACGAGTTAATGGGTGCAGCACACCAACATGGCACATGTATACATATGTAACAAACCTACACGTTGTGCACATGTACCCTAGAACTTAAAGTATAATAAAAAAAAGAAAAGCTTCTTAAAGACCCTGCTTATTATTTCTTGATTAAAGAAGGGTTTCCAAATGTCAAGATTTTGAATCATGCTAAAGATTTTTCACCTCGGGGCAATGTACCCTAGTAAAATTTGAAGGGGTGAGAAGTTCACATTTCTTTTGAAAAATGAAAGGCAATTGTGAAAAGGTGCCATAGACACTTTCTCCAGCATACTAATTTAGTTATATATGTATGTTGAGGTTCTGGAAATTGGTTCTTTTAAAATGATGCATGTAACACTCACATGCCACTTGCAAAGTCTTTGCCTTACATACATTTCTCATTTGCAGAAGAGGAAACAGTTTTGAATAATTTAAGTAGTTTTTCTAACGTCATTCAACTATAAAGAGGTAGAGTTCACTGTGACCAAGTAGGCTTCATCCCTGGGATGCAAGGTTGGTTCAACATAAGCAAATCAATAAATGTGACGCATCACATAAGCAGAATTAAAGACAAAAACCACATGATTATCTCAATAGATGCAGAAATGGCTTTTGATGAAATTCAACATTCCTTTATGTTAAAAACTCTTAATAAACTTGATATTGAAGAAGCATACCTCAAACTAATAAGAGCCATCTATGACAGATCCACAGCCAGCATCATACTGAATGAGGAAAATACTTGAAAACTGGCTTAAGACAAGGATGCTTTCTCTCACCACTCCTATTAAACATAGTATTGGAAGTCCTGGCCAGGGCATTCAGGCAACAGAAAGAAATAAAGGACATCCAAATAGGAAGAGAGGAAGTCAAACTATCTCAATTTGCAAAAGACATGATTCCATATCTAGAAAACCCTATAGTCGCTGCCCAAAAACTCATTCAGCTGATAAACAACTCCAGCAAAGTTTCAGAATATAAAATCAATGTACAAAAAAACCAGGAATGTAATTTCATTCACAATTGCCACAAAAAAGAATAAAATACCTAGGAATACAGCTAACCAGGGAGGTGAAAGATCTCTACAATGAGAATGACAACACACTGCTCAAAGAAATCAGAGATGACACAAACAAATGGGAAAACATTCCATGCTCATGGGTGGGAAGAATCAGTATTACTATGGCCGTACCCCCCAAAGCAATTTACAGATTCAATGCTATTCCTATCAAACTACCAATAACATTCATGACAGAACTAGAAAATACAATTTTAAGTTCAAACCAAAAAAGACCCAGAATAGCCAAGAAAATCCTAAGAAAAAAGAAAAAAGGTGGACGCATCATGTTACTCAACTTCAAACTATACTATGGGGCTACAGTAACCAAAATAGCATGGTACTGGTACAAAAACAGACACATAGACCAATGGAACAGAATAGACAGCCCAGAAATAAGGTCACACACCTACAACCATCTGATCTTTGACAAAATGAACAAAAACAAGATATGGGGAAAGGACTCCTTTTTCAATAAATTGTGCTGGGATAACTGGCTAGCCATATGCAGAAGATTGAAACAGAATCCCTTTCTTATACCATATAAAAAATCAACTCAATCCAGTCTATCATAGATGACGAGTTAGTGGGTGCAGCGCACCAGCATGGCACATGTATACATATGTAACTAACCTGCACAATGTGCACATGTATCCTAAAACTTAAAGTATAATAAAAAAAATAAAAAATCAACTCAAGAAGGATTAAAGATTTAAATGTAAAACCCAAAACTATAAAAACCCTGGAAGACAACCTAGACAATACCATTCTGGACATAGGAATGGGCAAAGGTTTCATGAAAAGACACCAAAAGCAATTTCAACAAAAGCAAAAACTGTCAAATGGAATCTAATAAAACTTAAGAGCTTCTACACAGCAAAGGAAACTATCAACAGACTAAACAGACAGCCTACAGAATGAGAGAAAATATTTGCAAATGCTGCATCTGACAAAGGCCTAACATCCAGCACCTATAAGGAACTTAAACAAATTTACAAGTAAAAAAGCAACCCCATTAAAACATGGGCAAAGGACATGAACAGACCGTTTTCAAAGGCATACACGCACCCAATGAGCATATGAAAAAATGCTCAATACCACTGATCATTAGAGAAATGCAAATCAAACCACAGTGAGATACTACCTCATACTAGTCAGAATAGATATTATTAAAAAGTCAAAAACAACAGATACTGATGAGATTGCTGAGAAAAGGGAAGACTTACACACTGTGGGTGGAAATGTAAATTAGTTCAACCATTGTGGAAAGCAGTGTGATGATTCCTCAAAGAGCTAAAAATAGAACTACCACTGGACCCAGCAATCCTGTTACTGGGCACATACCCAACGGAATATAAATCAGTCTACCATAAAGACACATGCATGCAAATGTTTATTGCAGCGCTATTCATAATAACAACAACGTGGAGTTAACATAAATGCCCATCAATGACATTGGATAAAGAAAATGTGGTGCATGTACACCATGGAATACTATGCAGCCATAAAAAGGAATGAGATCATGTCCTTTGCAGGAACATAGATGGAGTTAGAAGCCATTATCCTGAGCAAACTAACGCAGGAACAGAAAACCAAACACCACATGTTCTCACTTATAAATGGGAGCTAAATGATGAGACGTCATGAAGACAAAGAAGGAAACAATAGAAACTGGGGCCTACTTGAGGGTGGAGGGTATGGGGAATGAGAGGATCAGAAAAAATAACTATTGGGTACTAGGCTCAGTACCTGGGTGATGAAATAACCTGTATAATAAACCCTCATGATGTGAGTTTACCTATATAACAAACCTGCACATGTACCCCTGAATCTAAAGTAAAAGTTTAAAAAAGTGGTGGACTTAGCCTGCAGACCCAGATCTCTGACCCTAGAGTTCATGCTGTTACTTGCAATTCATCCATAGCACTCATTGCTCAGTCATTATCCATCAAAGAAATGATCCAGAAATATTTTGCTGCTATTTCCAGGTTATATTTTCAATAAACAGTTGCTTCTAAATTGTAGCTTAGTATTCCCAGTGTTTGATTCCACAGGGCCTGCATGGGGTTATTGTTCACTAAATGTTACATGATTAGCCAAGTTTAGATGATGGCCAATGTTAGCAATTTGAAAATGATAGCCCAAGCTAGAGGAAATCGGGCTATGCTTGTTCAAATTGCCCATCATTCCAAACTTGTTGAAAACATGGTGTGCCTTATAGTGTGCTAAGTGCTGGTGATGCCAAAATACACACACGCACGTGCACACACACACACACAGACACACAGAGATAGTAACCCTGGGTATCCACAATAGATTGGTTTGAGGATACTAAAATTCAAGGATGCTCAATTCCCTTACATGTGGTTTGTGAATGATTCAGTCATTATGCAACTGTGTGCTCATATCATGTATAGCTATTGATACCAGTTAGTGGCATGCATCCTGATTCTGTCACCTACTGTGTTTTTCTGGGCAGTTTTTGATCTCTATGACATGAGTTTCCTAGTCTATGAAATGTGGTTAATAATAGTAGGCTCGTGAGAAACATTAAATAAGATGTGAATAAAAGCTTGCTAAAGGGCCAGGCATGTAGTAAGTGCTGATTGGCATAAATTACTGTGCTCCCTCAGTGGTAGTTCTCTACAGCAGGAGTTCCCAACCTCTGGGCCATGGACCAGTACTGATCTGTGGCCTGTTAGGAACAGGGCTGCATAGCAGGAGGTGAGCGGCAGGTGAGCAAGCCTTACCGCCTGAGCTCTGCCTCCTGTCAGATCAGCGGCAGCATTAGATTCTCATAGGAGAGTGAACCCTATAGTGAACTGCACATGTGAGGCATCTAGTTTGCATGCTGCTTATGAGAATCTAATGCCAAATGATCTGAAGTGGAACAGTTTCATCCTGAAACCATCCCTTACCCTAGTCAGTGGAAAAATTATCTTCCATGAAACCAGTCCCTGGTACCAAAAATGTTGGGGATTGTTGCTCTACAGGAAGCAATTTTGCCTCCTCCCCAGGGGACATTTGGCAAAGTTTCTGGAGGAAACTTTGGTTGTCATAGCTGGAAAGAGCTACTATTATCTAGCAGATAAGCAGTCAGGGATGCTGCTAGACATCCCACAGTGCCCCACACAGCCCCTGAGAGGCTACAAACATCAATAATACTGACGTTAAGAAACCCTGTTCCGTATTAACAGATTGGATTAGTGCATTAAAATGATTCAAAAAACACTACTGTAATTCTTTTTAAAAACTTTTAGAAGAAATATCAAATTCTGTGATTCTACTAGGGTTGAATGATCTCTTGGGTATGATCATTGCAGCATCTTACGCTCCAGATACCCCAAGCTGGTAGTGGCTCCTCAGTCACTTCAAGCCTTTTCATGAATCCATGCTTGTGCAGTTTTGTTCCCTTTGCCTAGAATACCCTCATGCCTTGTGTGTCTGTTCATTTCTTACTAGTCCTTCTCGATTTACAGCAAACTAACTTCTATGACACCTTTCCTCTCATCCCTTCTCCCTTAGATTTATAGCTCTGACACAGCTAGACCTGAAATTTGAGGGTCATAAATATCTTCTCTCTGTTCACACTTACCATATGGTATTATAATGTTTGGTAGGTTTTCTTTTCTCTAATATTCTATGAATTCCTTTGGGGCAAGATTTGCCTCCTTTATTTTTTTATAGCCTCTCCTAAAAAACATATGGACTTGGAGTAAGCATTAATAAATTTTTGGTGAATGAATGAAGGAGTAAATAAATAAAGTCAGATGCATGTTTAGACACTAGAACACAGCATATGGGAACTCTGCTTGGTTCCCAACTTCCTGGGAATTTTCCATTCCTTTTTTGGAGAAGTGAAGGTGAACACAAGTCTACTGACCCTGGGAAGCACTGGCTTAGTATCAAAATAAGCCATCTGGAAGGCTGAGTTCAACAATAGGAAGTGGCTAATCACACATTTATCTCTTTTATGTTATCTGGTTACTAAGATTGTTTCCAAATTTATTCCTAAAACCACAGTAGTGCACATGTGTGTGTCTAAAGCTATTTGCATATATTGATGGTTTGGGGTAGTGTTTTAATTCATGCAACAGTGCAAGACATAGCATTCAGGGTACTGTGGATTTTTACTAAACAAGCTATTTAACAAATCCATTAATCAAACTATTTCTACCATAGGTGGCTGTATTAGTCTGTTCTCACACTGCTAATGATGATATACCTGAGACTGGGTAATTTACAATGGAAAGAGGTTTAATTGACTCACAGTTCTGCAGGGCTGGGGAGGCCTCAGGAAACTTACAATCATGGCAGAAGGGGAAGTAAACATATCCTTCTTCATGTAGTGGCAGCAAGGAGAAGTGCTGAGCAAATGCAGGGAAATCCTCTTATAAAACCATCAGATCTCATGAGAACTCACTCACTGTCACGAGAACAGCATGAGGGTAACTGCCCCCAGGATTAAATTACCTTCCTCTGGGTCCTTCCCATGACATGTGGGGATTATGGGAACTACAATTCAAGATGAGATTTGGGTGGGAACACAGCCAAACCATACTAATGGCATAATATTTTCCAATAAAACTTGAGGTTTACAAATGTCAAAATATGGAAGCAGTTAAATGAAAGTAAATCATGAGCTGTAGAACAAGTTATAAAAAAATAAAATCACTATACATGAAATATTTAAGACAAAATCATAAATGTTAATAAAGCAAGGTTACTCTATTCTATAATTTAATATTCAAAACAAAGAAAGTTGCTTTATTATTTGCATGCCATATTATCATTCACTTGGAAAATCCAAAGGAATCAACTGAAAAATGCTAATATTAATAGAATAGATTTGCAAGGTGGCAAGATAGTTTAAAATCAATAAAATTTGTTATGGAGAAACATTACACTTTTTAAAATGTGATAAAGTTCCATTTATACTAACAAGAAAAAAATACATTTTCTAAGAATAGTTTGAAAGAAAATTGTGTGACCATCATGAGAAGCTGTAAAAAGCTGTACAATTTTATTGATCCTGATATATGAATAAAGACTGGGCATGGTGGCTCACACCTGTAATCTCAGCTGTTTGGGAGGCTGAGGTGTGAGAATTGCTTGAGCCTAGGAGTTTGAGACCAGCCTGGGCAACATGGTGAGACCCCATCTCTACAAAAAATACAAAAATTAGCTGGTCACTGTGGTGTGCATCTGTGGTCCCAGCTACATGGGTGGCTGAGGCAGGAGAATCACTTGAACCCAGGAGGTGGAGGTTGTAGCCAGCCAAGACCATATCACTGCACTCCAACCTGGGCAACAGAGCAAGACCCTGTCTCAAAACAAAACAAAATAGAAACAAAAACAAAAAACTGATGTATGACTAAGAATACCAATTTATGAATTTATGCAGGAGGAATTGCCCTTTCCAGTTATTATAATACTTATGTATACTTTTCATCATATTCTATTCCATGTATCAAAGTGTCCATAAAGCAATGGGTAGTCATGAAGACATGTCCCTAACGTCCAACCAAGCATGTCTCTGTAGTGACCAGGATATACCAATTTCCAAAATGTAGTTTCTTACAGACCAATATCTCTGATGAACATAGATGCAAAAATCCTTACCAAAATACCAGCAAATCAAATCCAACTGCACATCAAAAAGACAATTCACTTTAATCAACTGGGTTTCATCCCAGGGATGCAGGAATGGTTCAACATACATAATTCAATAAATATGATTCAGTACATATACAAAATTAAATACAAAAACCACGTGATCATCTCAATAGATGGAGAAAAAGCATTTGATAAAAATCCAGCATCTCTTTATAATAATAACCCTCAGCAAACAAGGCATAAAAGGAACATACCCAAAATATAAAAGCCATATGTGATAAACCTACAACCAACATACTAAGTGGGAAAAAGTTTAAAACCTTCCCCTTAAGAAGTGGAGCAGGACAAAGATGCTCACTTTCAACACTTTATTCAGCATAGTACTGGAAGTCCTCGCCAGAGCCATCAGAAAGAAGAACTAAAGAGCATCCAAACTGAAAAAGTGAAAGTCAAACTAACTCTGCTGATGATATGATTTTATACCTAAAAGACACTAAAGACTCCTCCAAAAGAATCCTAGATTTGATCAATGAATTTAGTGAAGTCTCAGATTACAAAAATCAATATACACAAATCAATAGCACTGCTATACACCACCACCAACAATCAAGCTGAAAATCAAATAAATAACTCAATCTCTTTTACAATAGTAACAAAAAAAACAAACTTCCTAGGAATATACTTAACCAAGGAGGTGAACCATCTCTACAAGGAGAACTACAAAACACTGATAAAAGAAACCACAGATGACACAAACAAATGGAAAAACATCCAATGCTTATTAATTGGAAGAATCAATATAAGGAAAATGACCATATTGCTCAATGTAATGTACAGATTCAATGCAATTCCTATCAAAATAACAATGTCATTTTTCACAGAATAAAAAAAAAAATCTTAAAATTCATACGGAGCCAAATAAGATCCCAAAGAGCCAAAGCAAAAAGAACAAATATAGAGGCATCACATTACTCAACTTCAAATTATACTACAAAGCTATAGTAACCAAAACAGCATGGTACTGATATAAAAGTAGACATATAGACCAATGTAACAGAATAGAGAACACAGGAATAAAGCTAAATACAGCCAACTGATGTTCAGCAAAGCAGACAAAAATATACACACTGGGGAAAGGACACCCTATTCAATAACTGGTGCTGGGAAAATTGGATAGCCACATGTAGAGAATGAAACTGGATCCCTGTCTCTCACCATATAAAAAAATTAACTCAAAATGGATGAAAGACTTAAATCCAAGATCTAAAACCCTGAAAATTCTACAACTAAACCTAGGAAAAACTGTCCTGGACATTGACCTAGGCAAAGAATTTGTGAGTAAGACTCCAAAAGCAAACGCAACAAAAATTAAAATTAATAAATTAAAAATTAAAATTCATTTTTAAAATTAATAAATGTAATTTAAATTTAAATTTTAAAAATATTTATTTTAATAAATTGATTTTTAAAGCTTCTGCATAGCCATAATAATAATAATAATCAACAGTAAACAACCTACAGAATGGGAGAAAATATTTGCAAACTATGGACCTGACAAAGGACTAATATCCAGAATGCACAAGGAACTCAAACAAATCAGCAAGGAAAACAAACAAATAATCTCATTAAAAAGTAGACAATCAACTTAAACAGACATTTCTCAAGGAAGATATATAAATGGCCAAGAAACATATGAAAAATGCTCTAAATCACTAATTATCAAGGAAATACAGATTAAAACCACAATGAGATACCAGTTTACTCCAGCCAGAATGGCCATGATTAAAAAGTCAAAACATAAAATATGTTGGCACGGATATGGTGAAAAGGAACACTTATATACTGCTAGTGGAAATGTAAAGTAGTAAAACCTCTATGGAAAACAGTATGGAGATTTCTCAAAAAGCTAAAAGTGGATCTGCCATTCATTCCAGCAATCCCACTACTGGGTATCTACACAAAGGAAAAGCCATTACATAAAGAAGATAAACGTGTGTGTTTATCATAGCACAATTCACAATTGCAAAGATACGGAATCAACCTAAGTGCCCATCAATTGATGAGTGGCTAAAGAAAATGTGGCATATATATATATATATATATATATATATATATATATACACACACACACACACACACACACACACACACACAAACACACACACGTGTGTATGTATGTATATATGTATATGTGTGTGTATATATATATACATACACCATGGAATACTATTCAGCCATAAAATGAATGAAATAATGTCTTTTGCAGCAACTTTGATGGAACTGGAGATCATTATCCTAAGTGAAGTAACTCAGGAATGGAAAACCAAATACTGCATGTTCTCACTTATAAGCGGGAGCTAAGCTGTGGGTATGCCAAAGCATACAGTATGGTATAATGGACATTGGAGACTCAGAAGTGGGGAGAGTGGGAGGGGAGTGAGGGATAAAAAAACCTACCTAGTAGTTTTTTATAATTGTGTATGATATACACCATTTGAGTGATGCGTACATTAAAACCCTAGACTTTATCACTATACAATTCATCCATGGAACATAAACCACTTGCACCCCTAAAGCTATTGAAAAAAAAATTTTATGAGATTCTCTTAAGAAAATTACAAATAGGCAATAAACATAAGTAAATATGCACAATCTCACTAATAATGGACAAATACAAATTAAAATGAAAATATTTCTGAGCCATAGTATTGGCAAACATTAATTGATACTTTCCTCTAATTAAGGATGTAGGTAAATAGGAAGTTTCATACAATGATGATGGAAGTATAAATTAGTGAATCCTTTATGGAGCACAATTTTTACATTTTTATCAAAATATTAAACATTCATACTATTCACCTCATTAATTTTTAGGAATCGATCATTAAAGAAAAAATAAAAATCCTTTAAAAATGCAGTTTCTCTTTTTTGAATATTTCTGGATATAACTTGAAATTTTCCTTCCCTGTTTTCTGCTTTTAAAAAAAAATTTTATTACATTTTTTCTTTTGAAATAATTATAGAGTCACATGCAATTTTAAGAAGTAACATACAGAGATCCTCTATATCCTTTCCCGCTTTAAAGGATATCCTGTATATCGTTTTCCCCAATGGTAACATCTTGAGATACTATAGTACAGTATCGCAAACAGGATATTGACATTGATATGGTTTCAATACAGAACATTTCTACCACCACAGTAATCCTTTTGTTCCTCTTTTAGAGCCACAGTCACTTCCCACCAACCCATAGCCACAGCCTCCACCTTTAACCTATTATAACCATTAATGTATTCTCTATTTCTATAATTTTGTCATTTCACAAATGTTATATAAATGGAGCCATGCAGAATGTGACATTCTGAGCCTGGCTTTTTTCACATGGCATAATCCTCTAGAGATTTTTCCAGATGGTTGTGTGTACCAATAATTCATTTCTTTTTATTGCTGAGTAGTATTTCATAGTATAAATGTGCCACAGTTTAACTGTTTGCCTGTTGAAGGACATCTGGATTGTTTCCAGGTTTTGGCTTTTATGAATAAAGCTGCTATACACATTTGTGTATAGGTTTTAATGTGAACATAAGTCTTTAATTCACTAGGCTAAATGCCCAGGAATGTAATTGTGGGATTGCACAGTAGTTGCATATTTTTGTTTAAGAACTTGCCAAAATGTTTTCCAGAGTGGCTGAACTACTTTACATTTCCATCAGAAATGTATGAGTGATCCAGTTTCTCTGCCTCCTTGACAGCACTTGGTGTCGTCACTATTTTTCATTTTAGCTATTCTGATAGGTGTGTTGTGATGACACATTTTGGTTTTAATTTGCATGTCCCCAGTGACTAATGATGTTAAACATCTTTTCATATGTTTATTTGCCATCTATATCTTTTCTTCAGTGAACTGTCTCTTCATGTCTTTTGTTCATTGTCTAATTGTTGTTTTTGTTTTTCTGCTTTTAAGTTATGAGTTCTTTATATAGTCTACATACTAGTCCTATGTCAGATATGTAGGTTGAAAATATTTTCTTCCATTCTGTGGGTTGACTTTTTAGTTCTTCTATGAGAGGCTTTTACAGTACAAAAATTTTTAAGTTCAAAGTCCAGTTATCAATTTTATTTCTATGAATTCTGCTTTTGGTGTCAAGTCTAAGAACTCTTTGGCTAATACTGGTTCCTGAAGATTTTCTCCTATGTTTGTTTCGAAAAGTTTTATAGTTTTATATTTTATACTTAAATCCATGATATTTTGACTTAATTTTTGTATAAGGTTTGAGACTTAGGTCAAGGTTAATTATTGTACTTATGGATGTCTGATTATTTCAAAACCATTTCTTGAAAAGGCTATCTTTCCTCTGTTAAATTGTTTTTGCACTTTGGTTAAAAATCAGCCAGGTGTAGATGACAGGTTGATGGGTGCAGCAAACCACCATGGTACACGTATACCTATGTAACAAACCTGCACATTCTGCACATGTATCCCAGAACTCAAAGTATAATTTTTTTAAAAAAGTAAAAAAAAAAAATCAGCCAGGCACATTAGTGTAGCTCTATTTCTGGATTGCTCTTCTGTTCTGTTGATCTATCAATACTGCATAGTCTTGATTATTATAGCTGTATAATAAGTCTTGAAAGCAAGTAGACTAATTCCTTCTACTGTATTCTTGTTTATAATTGTCTAAGCTAATTTTAATTTCTTTGCCTTCCCATACAAATTTTAGAATATTGTCTACATTTAAAAAAATCTTCTTGGGATTTTCCTAGGAGTTGTATTATATCTGCATATTAATTATGGAAGAATTAACATTTTTACCATGTTGAACTTTCCAATCCACAAACATGATATATTAATTTATATATTTGATTTCCTTTTCAGCATTGTGTAGTAAATAAGTTTTGTATATGCTTGCTTTATTATTTTTAAGCAATCGTAAATAATTGTAAACATATTTTTAATTTCATTGTCCACATGTTCACTGCTAGTACACAGAAACAATTGATTTGTGTTTGTTTCCATTGTGTCCTGCAACCTTGCTTAACTTACCTGTTCTAGGAGTGTTTTGGTTTTTTGCTTTTGGTAGAGTACTTGAAATTTCTTATAAGGAGAATCACATCACTTATAAATAGGTATAGTTGTATTTCTTCCTTTCTAATCTGAATACGTTTTATTTCATTTTCTTCCCTTACTGTTCTGGTTAGAACTTCCACTACTGTTTTAAAAAAGAATTGCTTTATTTCCAATCATAAGGGAAAAACATTTGGACTTTCATTATTAAGAATAATATTATTTGTGGCTCACACCTGAAGTCCCAGCACTTTGGGAAGCTGAGGCAGGCAGATTGCCTGAGTCCAGGAGTTTGAGTCCAGGCTGAGCAACATGGTAAAACCCCATCTCTACAAAAAGTACAAAAATTAGTCAAGCATGGTGGTGCACACAGGTAGTCCCAGCTACATGGGCAGCGAAGGTAAGAGGGTCACTTGAGCCTGAGAGGTCAAGGTTGCAGTGAGCTGTGATTGTGCTACTGCACTCCAGCATGGGTGACAGAGTGAGACCCTGCCTAAAAATAATAATAATAATAATAATAATAATAATAATAATAATAATTGTATGATTTTGAGGTTTCTCTTCATTGAGTTGAGTAAATTCTCTTCTGTTACTACTTTTCTGAGAGTTTTCATCATAAATTGGTGACAATTTTGTTTGCAGAAATTTTTCTTCATCAATTGACATGACCTTGTGCATTTTCTTCTTTAGCCTGTTAATATTGTTAATATGATTACATTGGTTGATTTCCAAATATTGAACCAGCCTTGCCTCCCTACAATAAACCTGACTTAATCATGATGTATAATTCTTTTTACATATTGCTGAATTCCATTTGCTAACATTTTGTTAAGATTTTTTTGTGTCTGTATTTCTAAGATATTGTTCTGCAGTTTTTTGTTTATTTATACTCTGCATCTCACTTAGGTATCAGGGTAACACTAGCTTGATAAAATGAATTTGGGCATGTTCCCTTCTCTTCTGTTTTTTGGAAGAAATTATGTAGAAGTGGTGCTAATTTTTTTTGGTAGATATTTGGCAAATGTTTGGTAGAATTCTCCACTGAAATCATCTGGACCTGGATATTTTTTGGACATTTTAAAATTATGAGTTCAATTTTCTTAACCATAGGGCTATTCAAATTATTTTTAATACTGTATGAATTATCATAGTTTATAATTTTTGGTGAATTGGTCTGTTTCATTTGAGTTGTCAGATATGTAAGTAGAGCTGTGCATAGTATATAGTATCTTTTCCATGTCCATGGAGTCTGCTTACCTGATATCGGTAATTTGTGCCTTCTCTCTTTTTCTCTGTATTAGTCTTCCTAAATCATTTTTTTATCTTTTCAAAATCTTTATTCTATATTTTCTCTTTTGTTTTTCTGTTTTTAATTTTATTGATTTCTGCTCTTACATTTACTATTTCCTTCCCTCTGTTTAATTTGGGTTTATTTTGCTCTTCTTTTTCAAGCTTCTTCAGGTGGGAACTTAGATTATCGATTTGAGACTTCTTTTCTAATGCACGCATTTAGCACTATAAATTTCCCCTTCAATTTGCTTCATCTGATATAACTACATTCCTTCTTTCCTTTCATTAATGTTTACACAATGTATCTTTTTCTATAATTTTACTTTGAACTTGCCTATATTATGTTTAAGTGAGTTTCTTGTAGGCAGCATGTAGCTGGATCATGTTTTTAATCCCTATCACTTAATTGGTATTGTTAGACTACTTATATTTGATGTAATTATTTATATGGTAGGGCTTAAGTCTGCCAGTTAATTTTTTGTTTTCTGTTTATTCTCTCTGATTTTTGTTTCTCTGTTTATTTTTTTCTGTCTTCCTGTGGGTAAATTGAATGTTTTTTAGAATTTTATGATTGAAGGAAAATAAAAGTAATGTGACATCAAACATATACAAAATGCTATAGGCATTCAAAAATGTTTCCCATTAGTTGTGGGGGTGACAGGATTTCAACTTGGTTTGAATGATAGGATTTGGACAGTTAGAAATGAAGACGACTTGCAGAGAATGAAAAGTATAAGCCTGTGATGGGGACTGGAGGTAGCTTGCATGGGTGGGAAGGTAGGAAAAATCTATGGGTATAGTGGGATTCAAGGCAAGACAAGTAAGAGTAAGGACTATATTCTAAATTGTACTGGGACTTGAATTTCAGGCTGAAGACATGGCCTTTGGTTAACTGGCAATAGTGAGCTATTGAACATCTTGGGGCAGAAAAGTGGCATGATAAAAGCAGTATAACAATAGGAATTTAATTTGGCACCTGTGGCTGAAAGTCACTGAGTGTGAAGCAAAGTAGAAGAGGCAACCTATGTATGGAGGTTAGAGACAATCAAGGCCTAAAATAAAAAGGCTTTTAAATTAGTGTACCAATAATGGAAATGGATAACAACTGATATAATCCGTATTTCCAAACTACTACAGACTAATTTCTTATTGAATGTGAGGTAGAGGAGTGAAGAAAGAAAAATATCAAAGCCAACTACAGCCTGAATGTTACTCATAAGTTACCACTCTTTATAGGACCCAAAGGGAAACACATTTGACAATAAACACCAAACTACACTCAGAATCTTTTCTCCTTCCTAGCTGCTAAAATCAAGGGTCATTAGGGCCGACATATGCCGATTCTCTCTTTCCTTAGGACAGGCTAACATTCAGCAAGTATGCAACAATACAGTTGTAAAAGCTGTTAAAATCCTGAAATACTTATGTGCTGGTTGGTAAATTGCTATTGTTCAAGTGCCTTGAGTACCTCTTTGCTGATCTGACCCCCTTTGCTGGTCCACTGGCCTATCCCACAATCCAGCATCTATAAAGGTTAACATCTGGCAGATAAGTTGGTATGCAGAACCTTGCTTTGCTGCTACAGTGGATGTCTGAGCTAAGTGATCAACAATCATGCCGTTCTAAATTGTAATTTTTTTAATGTTATCCCTGCCATGGATGGAGTTTTCTCCCAGAAGGCTCTCAAATTCTTCACACAAATCAACTTCTGTTGGACCTACACGAGTCTGAATCCCAGGGATGGATCTAATCTAGGTTCAAGTTGAAACCCTGTTGCAACTGAAGTTCACAGACCTTCACATTTAAATAATTATCCATTGGTAATTTTTAAAACTGCTAATACCCAGTGAAAATGAAGAGTACCATAACTCATGTACTTTCAATCTTGATAATGGGAATATAAAGTAGTTTAACAAGAGACTCGTGAGTTTAAAAATTTAATATTCCTTTGCCTAAGAAAATTTTTTAAAAATGGATCAAATATTTAAGGGAACAAAATGTTTAGAGAAAAGCTGTTCAAGTTTGTAAAAAATTAGAATCAACCTAAGTGTCAAACATTAAAAGAGTAGTTAAACCAAACTTGTTTAGGAATTTTTTTCTCTTTCTTACATGATTCTGAGTTATTAGCTATTTTAGAAAAGAAAAATAACGTTAAAGATAATTCTAAAAAATCTCCAGAGGGCCTCTCCTAAAAGTACTTGCCAGTGAAATTTTAATTATAAAAATCAGGATGATGTCACCTTTCTCATCCAGATGGTAAACACTTTAAGACAGTAAAGAATACAGAGCTTTCAACAACAAAGGATTCATTTAAATGTTCTCTACACAGCTGGTTGTATTGATGTGTGAATATATGTGTGTATTTTTGAGTGTGTGTGTGTGCATACACATATATTGATCCCCAACATATAAAAATTACTTTGCTGATGCAACCTCTTTTGTACACAGTCCTTTGAGGTTTTTGTTTTTTGATAGACTTGTGCTGATCCATCACTAATCTCCTGGCAAGTCTGAGCGTGTGCTTACATTTGCAATATGGCATCCTGTAGTTAGGGTGCCATTTCCTGCCATGGCACCACATCAGTGTTCAAATTCACAACTTTGTCCAAATAGTCTGTACTCCGGCCAAATGAGCTAACCAGTCACAGGGAGAACGACAGGCTGCTAATGCATTCTACAGAGGTACAGATGTATAGAATTCAGGGCAATTGAAAGTCTCCTTGTCTAATTCATTGAGGAAAATAGAAAGGATCTTGGCTGCCTCATAAAAAGAAAGTCCCTATAAGCACACCTGGGTCCTTGTCTTATTTTTTAAAACATTGGTTCAACATGGAGAAAACACGTTCTCTTCTAGAGCAGTGTATTCCTATGTTCAAAATCTTAGCACAACTCTTTGTAGGAACAGATTCCTTATTCAGATCAAATCCATAAAGTCGAAAAGAGAATGCGGGCCCAGATTTTGCTTGGTTTCTTACCTATTTATAGCAGAAAGTAGAGCCTTGGTGTTGTACAACTCCAGGGGATGCCATTATTATTCACATAAACAGGCACACTTGAAGTTGTGGAGTGCACAGCCTAAATGCAGCTCATGCAACTGCCCTAAAACTCTTTAAAGTGATTTGTTAACTTTTAAAAATGAATTGTGCAAGGAAATAAAGGCTCCTAATATTTATCAGGATTTTTAGAAGTTAATCTAAGACGTGTATGAGGAGAAATTTTGTAAAATGTAAGTCACTGTCTAATATATGTTATTAATACTAAAATAGTCATCTAAGGAATTGATATTTAATGGGTAAGATATATTAGAAAGAGTGGAGATTTCTTTGTGTTTTACAAATTCCAAACTGATTGGTGTTTTTATTTACTTCAGTCAAAGAATTGCATGGTCAGCTGAAGAAAAATCTAATGTTAGTACAACGTGATAACCTCAAGAATTCACACTTCCAGTAATAGTAGCTGATAACCGCCAAGATGTTTCTGAAAAGAGAAAGTGCTTATTTTAACAACAACAAAAGAACAATTAAGAAATAATATTTGGTACATTTCCAGAAAGGAAACATCGCATATTAAAAAGGGAAAACAATTCATAGCCCTTTACGGAGACTTGTGAAACTTGTTCAAACCAAAGATTTATTTCATTTTTTTCAACTTTTGCTTGGTTTGGGATGAGGAATTTTCCCCCTTGGGAATCAAGGAAGTTGATTACACCTCTCCCACTAGAATTGTGCAATGCCTTTAAATAGTTCTCCTAAAGTCTGTTTTTCATTATCATTATGAATTTCACAATACATTTCCAAATGTACTTTTGGGTATTTTTATTCAAAACTCTGTTCTCCAGTGTTTTAAACTCTTGATTATTTGAAAGATTTTGGAGAGTAATACTATAAGATTAGGTCCTTTTCATGCAGTATTATTTTAAAAAATAATTTATAAAATCTGTAGCCAGAATCTGACCATTCATATGGAGGATTTCTTTAAGTTGCTTTTTAGTATTATTCTATTTATGGAATCATCTTATGTTAGCCTTGGAAAGATCATAGACATCCTTACTTGTAACTTCTGTATATTATAGTGAAAGAAAAAAAAAGTCACTTGCCAGTGACCCCATAGCTTGTTAGTGGAAGAGCCAAGATTGCAACTCAGTTGTCTTGACTCCAAGTCTACTGTCCCTTCACTTCATTCTGCTGTTAGTCTTCCTGACTTTACTACTCTCCTTGCACACCAAACCCACCTTCCACTCTCCAGCAGGGCTTGTTTTCTTTTGCCCTCCTTTGATTGAGTGACTGCCAGCTCAGGCAATTGGCCGGACAATGGCCAGGTCAGGTAATTGGAAGACTCTTTGAACATACAGGAGCACACTTCCCACTGAAGGAATGAGAAACCTGTGTGTTACAAAGAGTGTGATTTGTGCCAGTGCAGAGGAATGGGTAGTGTACTCTGTGGGTTCCGCGAGAAGGCAACAAAATTTGTCTGAAGAAGTTAGAGAACCTTTTAAGAATGAGTTAGAGTCTTGAAGGATGCTGGAGATTCACTCAGAGGCAGGAAGGCAGAAATGCAGAAGTGGAAGATAGGAAAGGGAAAGAAAGGAAGGTAATATTTACCAAGCGCCAGAGCATCTATCTGGCACAACAAATCTATAAAAGCAGTATAATCATCTATTTTATGGTTGAGAAAATGAAGGGTTGGAGACATTATTCTAACATTTCCCAAATGCCAACAACATGCCAGGCATTGTTGCTTTACTCACATGATCTCAATTAATCCTAACAACAACAACAAAAATATACAAGGAAAGTACTACTCCTATTACACACGAAGAAACCAAGTCACAGAGAAATGAAATAAATTGCTCAAACTCCCCAAAAATGTGGTGGGAGTCAGGGGAAGGGAACAGTACAAAACTAGGCACTAGTTGATCTTGAAGCGGGTTCTAACCAGCTTATGATATGCCGGTTCATTGCAGCTGCAGAGGTGGGAAGGTTACAGACAGATCAAAGATATCTTTATATTCCAGGCTAAAGAGAGAGGGGCTTATCTGGTTGGTACAGGCTTTAGGTGGAAAATGATTTGACTGAATTTATAGTTTTGAAAATTGTTCAGGTCGCAACATCAAAAATGGATTGAAGGGTAGAGGTAAGGCCAAGGGACTAGTAAGGAGGATGTTGTAAAAACCAGAAGAGAGATGATGAGGTCGCATCTAAGATAAAAGTAACGTAGAAGATTTTTAGGGAATAAGAACCAAAGAACAGAAGTTTTATTTAGATATTGAAGGAGATAGAGGAGGAATGAGAAGTCATAGTGGTCTCCAAGGTCAGAGAGCCGATAACCATGAAATGAAATCTATGATTTGAAGCTGGGCATGGTGGTATGTGCCTGTTGTCCTAGCTATTTGGGAGGCTGAGGTGGGAGGTTTGAGAGTTTGAGCACAGCCTGGTTAAAGAGCAAGATGGGGTCTACAAACAAACAAACAAAATATATGATTTGAGACAATACTCTCTTTTATATATAACTGCATTTACTTTTTTTTTTGAGATGGAGTCTTCCTCTGTCACCCAGGCTGGAGTGCAATGGCGCTATCATGGCTCACTGCAACCTCCGTCTCCCAGGTTCAAGTGATTCTCCTGTCTCTGCCTCCCAAATAGCTGGATTACAGGTGTGCACCACCATACCCGGCTAATTTTTGTATTTTTAGTAGAGACGGGGTTTCACCATGTTGGCCAGGCTAGTCTCGAACTTCTGACCTCAGGTGATCAGCCTGCCTTATCCTCCCAAAGTGCTGGGATTACAGATGTGAGCCACCGTGCTGGGCCTAACTTAGTTTACTTTTGGTTTTGCCCACATAATACCTATTCATTGTAACAAAACTAGAAAATGTAGATCAGCAAAAATAAACAAACCTGAAAGCCTGGTAATTCTCCCATGAATACATACCTTGTAAAACCATAAAGATCATTTTCTTCAAGTCTCATATATTAAATATGTATTTATAAGCAAAATAGAATCTTTTGCTTTCTTAGACTTTCTTTAGTATTTGTTTTCATTTCCACAGTTATTTTAGTTAGCAATTTACTATATGTTCCACAGGTTTCCTAATCTCAAACTATCAATTAAGTACCTTTTTTTCTCATTCTTGAAATCTTTTTAAAATTTCTTTCTCAGTAAATGAAGTATGGCTTTTTTTTTTTTTTTTTTTTTAAGAGACAGGTTCTTGGTCTATCATCCAGGCCCCAGGCTGGATTGCAGTGGTGCAATCATAGCTCATTGCAGCACCTTAGCCTCCCAAGCAGCTGAGGCTACAGTCAAACACCACCATGCTCACCTAATTTTTTAAATTTTTTTTTTTTTTTTGAGATAGTGTCTTGCTCTGCCACCCAGGCTGGAGTGCAGTGGTGTGATCTTGGCTCACTGCAACCTCCACTTCCTGAGTTCAAGTCATTCTCCTGCCTCAGCCTCCCAAGTAGCTGTTATTATAGACACCTGCCACCATGTCCAGCTAACTTTTGTATTTTCAATAGAGATGGGGTTTCGCCATGTTGGCCAGGGCAGTCTTGAACTCCTGACCTCAGGTGATCCACCCACCTCGACCTCCCAAATTGCTGGAATTACAGGCATGAGCCACCCATGCCCGGCCTAATTTTTAAAATATTTTTAAGAGATGGGTGTAGCTATGTTGCCCAGGCTGGTATTGAAACTCTTGGGCTCAGTTAATCCTCCTGCCTCAGCCTCCCAAAGTGCTGGAATTACAGCCGTGAGCCACCGTGCCTGGACATAAAATAAAATGGCTTTGTTTTCTAAGCTATGCACATCCTCGAATGTCTTTCTCTTCCCACCTACTTACCAATAGCTTGCCTACATAATAAAATTTGGGGTTCATAATTTTTTTCACGAAGCTATGTATCTTATTCAGTTTTTTCCTGGCATTTGTTTTTGCAAAAAAAAATGAAATATCAGTCTGATTTTCCCCTTTATGAGTATCTTAATTTCCTTTCCTATAAGCTTGCAATATTTTTCTTTCATCCTGGATGTGACTTTTGTTAATTTTTCCTGGAACTTAATGAGTACTTTTGCACTAAAGCTCCAGGTTAGGAATATATCTCTGCATTAATATCACAACCATTACTTCTCATATCTTTGCATTAATGTATCTTTGCACTAATATCACAACCATTACTTCTACTCAATTCTCTTGTTCTGGAGTTATATGGCTTCTTTTTACTGGCCCAATGACAATTCTAATTTTGCATTTACATTTTCAACTTTCTTTTCTCTCTCTCTATTTATCTCGATCATTTTCTTCTACAGCTGCTGACTCCTGTTTAAAGGAAACCATGTTGTCTTTTATCTCTTTGAGGATCCTGATCAGATATTTACTGATATTTTACAGAAAGAAATATTACAATATTAATATTCAGTAATATAAATAATTCGGTAGTTCAATATCGCTAATACAATGCTTCAAAGTAGTGTTTCCTTTATGCTAAATTATTTATCATGTCTTATATCATTATTACTATTTTTAAGTGTTTCCTTCATTCATAGTCACAAATCTCTCCAGATCTGGAATGTGCTACTATATATCATGAGAAAATGGTATCTTTTGTTTTTAAACAAAGTCAAGAATTTTAGAAGCATGGCTTTTCAAATAATGACATATTATGAATCCCACCTTTCAATATGATTTTTTTAGTATAATGTTTTAGTTTTAGTTTATTATAATGTTTTAGTATATTTTTATTTTATATTTTAGTTTTAGTTTATTATATGATTTAGTTTTAGTATATTATATTTTAGTTTTAGTATATTATAATGATTTAGTATATTATAATGATTTAGTATATTATAATGATTTAGTATATTATAATGATTTAGCTTTAGCATCCAAGGGGCCTGGGTTTGACTCACAGCACGTGTAGTGGTAAAGAACATGGACTCTGGTTCCAAATTGTCTGGATTCAAATCCTAGCTCTGCCACTTAACTCACTGTGTAACTATGACAAGTTATTTAAACTCTTAGTGCCTTTGTTTTCCCATCTACAAATGGGATTAATAATATTAGGTACTTCATAAGGTATTAGGAAGTTAACAAGATAATATTTATAAAATATATAGAACAGTCCCTAGGACATAGTGAATGGTATATAAATATTTGCTTTAAAATTCTATCTCTGTCACCCACTAACTGAGTAACTATAGTCATCATTGAATCTAAGCCTCCATTTTCTGATGTTTAAAATGGATATAATAATACTAATGAAATTAATGCAAATATTGATAGTATTAATCTTGTAATGCTGCTTATTAATACTGTGAGGATTAAATGAGATAATTTATGTAAAATATCCCCACATAGGCCGGGTGCGGTGGCTCACGCCTGTAATCCCAGCACTTTGGGAGGCCGAGGCGGGCGGATCATGAGGTCAGGAGATTGAGACCATCCTGGCTAACACGGTGAAACCCCGTCTCTACTAAAAATACAAAAAATTAGCCAGGCGTGGTGGCGGGTGCCTGTAGTCCCAGCTACTTGGGAGGCTGAGGCAGGAGAATGGAATGAACCAGGGAGGCAGAGGTTGCAGTGAGCCGAGACCGCACCACTGCACTCCAGCCTCGGGGACAGAGCGAGACTCCGTCTCAAAAAAAAAAAAAAAATCCCCACATAAATGCACATTGCTTGGTTGCAACTGTTATTTAATAATAAAATGCAACCTGGGACTATGCCACATTTAATTGGCTTAACTGAGCATTGCAAGTCTCTTGATTCCACAATTTCTCTATTATTGAATTTCTGAAATTTAAATTATTTTACAGATGCATAACTCCAGAGGGATTAAGTTACAAATTCAAAGCTACATTGTCTGTGCAGAGGAAAGATTTGAAGCAAGGTCAATTAGATTCTGCTTTTAATCTTTTTTTTCCATGAGCCTGGGAAAAGCAGGGTCTTTAATTCTTTTTTCTTCAAAGGGCCTAGTTCCTGTCGGTTGGATTATGTCCCTCAAGCTCTTCACTTTCTCCTCATCCTTTCTCAAGATCTGTGAACAGAAACAATGGGCTAAGTGCTTTTTGCATATCTGCAGTTATTCTCCTTTGCTAAGAGAGGAGCTGGGGCTCAGTGGTAGAGATGAGGTGCATAGGATGGGGGAGTTGGGCTATAGGGGACATCATACTTATCAAAGTTTTTTTAATCTATTGAGGATCATTGATTCCTCCTGGTGACTTAATATACGTTGCTATTTTGAATTTTCCCACAAATCAGCCCAGACATTTCATGCTGTGTTGTGTTGTATTTGAAACTAATTGTGGGACATGAGAGGCCACTTCATACCTTGCAAATAACAAATTACGTCATTCTTTAAAAAACAAAACTGTTGGTTTCTCTCTTTGCTTAAATTATATTACGATTTCCTTTTCTTTCTTTTTCTTTTTTTTTTTTTTTGAGATGGAGTTTTGCTCTTGTTGCCCAGGCTGGAGTGCAGTGGTGCTATCTCAGGTCACCGCAACCTCCAGCTCCCAGGTTCAAGCGATTCTCCTGCCTCAGCCTCCTGATTAGCTAGGATTATAGGCACACGCCACCACACCCAGCCAATTTTTTGTATTTTTAGTAGAGACAGGGTTTCATCATGTTGGCCAGGCTGGTCTCAAACTCCTGACCTCAGGTAATCCACCCACCTCGGCTTCCCAAAGTACAGGGATTACAGGCGTGAGCCACCGCACCCAGCCTACATCACTATTTCTATGGAAAACTATTGTTTGGCTTTCTCTCTCATGTTAATTTCAAACGTTTTGTTAACTACCAGCTGATGTGCCACATAACATGGACTTCTCCGGCTTGTCTGCCCACAGCTTGCCCATCAGGGACATACAAACCTGAAGGCTCACCAGGAGGAATCAGCAGTTGCATTCCATGTCCTGATGAAAATCACACCTCTCCACCTGGAAGCACATCCCCTGAAGACTGTGTCTGCAGAGAGGGATACAGGGCATCTGGCCAGACCTGTGAACGTGAGTCTCCCACTGTTGGAAAATAGGAAATATAAAAGCTGATTTCTCTGAGAGAAATAGTGCTTGTGTTTGCATCCAATTCATTTAGAATGATCTTTAATGTTCTTTTCTCTAATCATGTTTTTTGGGGGAGTGGGATGATTTGCTTTTATAACATTCTTATCACGGAACATATCCCTATCCTGCTCCAGAGAAAGGGGAACTGAGATGCTGGGAATAACATCACCTTGAAATCAGAAAGGCTTAGTACTTGGAAAACATTTAAAATGAATCAAAAAAAGAAAAGCCACAATTTTAACAACAACTTTGAATAAAAATGAGCTCATCTTGGCTCTGGAGATAGTCACATTTATCTTTGAAATAATATATTTTTATAAGTAAAGGGTCTCAGTATTATTCATGTCAAAAATTACAAATATTTAAATAGCATATACCATGTGCAAGAAGCTGTGGCTTTTGGGGTTTGTAGCAAATATACTTTGCTAGCCTTATTTGTTCTTTGTTTTATTCTACCTTAGTCAAGAGGGAAAATATCTAATGACATATAGAGGTCAAGAACTATAAAATCTCATATCCATATAGATATCAAAATAAATTTTTTAGAGCTTAAAAAATAATATTTAGTTTGTATTTAAAATTTAATTGGAAGTTAGTACCTAATAGGAATCGGATATAAGGGTTCTTCTTCCAAATATGTACTTGAAAATCCAAATGCGGTAAATGGAAATGCTGTAGGCAATTGACACATATGCATAGATGCCCCCTTGAAAGGAAAAAAAAAAAGGATATGTCATAGACGAAAGGCTAACTTTGCTTTTCAATTTTATTTTTGTAAATGTTAGTTGTCCACTGCCCTGCCCTGAAGCCTCCCGAAAATGGTTACTTTATCCAAAACACTTGCAACAACCACTTCAATGCAGCCTGTGGGGTCCGATGTCACCCTGGATTTGATCTTGTGGGAAGCAGCATCATCTTATGTCTACCCAATGGTTTGTGGTCCGGTTCAGAGAGCTACTGCAGAGGTATGCAAACTGCCAATTTACATTGTTTATTTATTGTCTCGCTTGATTTCCTTGATTTAAACTCTAGTAAACCAGTCAGTTCTTCATTTCTTTTTGGATTTCATAGACCCCACACTACAGAAAGAGAAAAATTATAGGAAATTTGAAATCAGAATTACCAAGTTCAATTGACCACATAATTGTAAACTATGCCTTTTATAGCCCTTTTATGAACAAGCAAAGAAAAAGTTTGCCTGGGAAGTAAATGGACAGGTTACCCCAAACCTCAAATTTCAAGACTCTAAGACATGATATAAAGGAGAGTTTAGAATAATCAGAGTGGAGACTGATGCCTCTTGGAATTGTAGGACTTAAGGAATCACACAAGTATCCTGCAACAAGAGCAGTTAGCCAACTTGTAATCTCCAGCCTTTACTTCGGCTAGTCGGCCTGTTATAGAAAGTAGAGAATTTGTCAAAGTGAGAGTCCAAGGAGCCTACTCAGGCCAATAGAATGTGGGCACCACCAATAGAATCTGAGTATCTCATGTCAAATACAGAGAAGCAATAAAAAAAAAAAAAATAGTGCCTCAATCTGCCTCCACTTGCCATCTCCAGGACCTACTTTCCTGCTTCTTACAACTGTCACACAACCAACTTCCTAGGGTTTTACAAGTAGGGTTAGAAGAGGAGGATATTTAAGAAAAGGTAAAAGGGGGGCAAGCAAAGGGACTTGAGGACCTCCCTCAGAATCCCTGCCCACAAAGCTTCTCAGTACAGTACCTGCTCCCTACCTACGGTTGCCAGTTGAAACACAGGATGCCAGTTAAATTTGAATTTTTGATAAATAATATTTTAGTATATGTGGGTCCCCTGCAGGATTTGGAACCTACTTATACTAAAAAATTATTTGTTGATTTTCTGAAATTTAAATTTAACTGGGCATGCTGGTTCGTTGGTTTGTTTGTTGCTAAATCTGGCAACTTTACTCCCACCACATCCACTAGTCATTTTTTGGCAGAACACTTTGCTGAGGATTTGACTACTCCAAAACCCCACAAATCAGCTGGACCACTGGTTAAAGATTAGTTCTGTCTTCTGGTGTTTTCTTGGCATCCATATCCATAAGGGAGAACCACCTACTCATGACTCCAAGATCATTTGTGAATCCCAGGAGACATCTATGTTGGTACCAATTTATTAGGTACCAATACTGAACTCATCTATAAATGTAAATTGGCCTACATGGTATCCCCAAAAGACAAGGAAAACTGAAAACAATCAGCAGATTGAACAAAAGAGACCTGACAGAAAAGAAAGAAAAATGGAATCACTGAGATTCAAAGGCAACTGCATTGCTAAAATAAGGCCAGGATTCCAAGCAATGAAAGAAATTTGAGAGGAAAAATATGTATTAGAAGTAAAAAAAAAAAAAAAAAAAAGGTTACTGACACAATGAATGGACCTAGTTAGAAGTCATATTAATAAATTAGAAAACTAACTCAAGAAATTCATTTGAAGGTCAATCAAAAAAATCCAAAAATAAAAATATGAAAGAATAAAGTAACATGAGAATAGTCACAGGAAATAGACTCTTTTCACGTGAGGAATCCAGAGAGAGAACAGAATGGAGGAGATGCACCAGTAGAAGAAGATCTAAAGATATATCCCCGAGCTGAAATTTTGAAAATATTCACAACCCAAATCTTGGATATTCAGTTTAAAATCACTTAGTAAGTGCCACAAAAAAAATTATTAAAAACAGATTTATGTCCGGAAATAATCTTAGTGAATTTTCTGAATGCCCTAGAAAAACAGAAAACTGTGTCCATTTCATAGTTAGAAACAACACTACCTACCAAGGAGAATGAATCAGATTAGCCTTAGGCCCCTTTGTTGGCCATTCTCAATGTTAGAAAATAAGACTATGTTGCCAGGATTCTGAGGGAAAAGAATAGACCCTAGATTTCTAAACTCAGGCAAGCTACTGTTGATGTGTGAAGGCAAAGGAAAGACATTTTCAGTCATGCAGGCTCAAGTGGTAAAAAGCCACATACCATTACTGAAAAAATGAATCCTTGAAAACTTGTAAAATATATTTTTGTGAAGTCAATAGTTCTAAGTTCTGTGTAAAATCTTTACCCCTTCTTCCAAATACCTTACGGTAGAGGATGGGAAATATTACATTTTAACTTGCCACTCAGTAGCCTTCCAAAGAGGAGTGAGAAAATCAGAGAAGACTGCCCTTTCAGGATAAGGTCTGGCCCCTGCCTCTCAAGCCTGCACCCTCCATAACCAAGCCTTGCGTCTGACCCTAAAGCTGTAAGAAATAGCCATGCTCTCTCAGGAAGCCGGCCCTTTGAAGCTGTTCCCACAGCCTGGCTCTGCCTTTGCTCTGGGTCCTCTCAACCCTCCACTGTTGCCAACTTCCTTCTCCTGAATGGGGTGAGGTCTACACGTGCATCTGTGCATCTGCAGACCTGCCCCCACCCCTCATTATGTTTCTTATGCTATGTGTCAGGGTCAGTCAAGGAGGCACAGTCACCATGCATGTTATGGGATGAGGGATTTATTTCAGGGAATAGAGCTTACACAATTTTAGAAGGAGCTTGGAAACGGAAGAGGAGTGGGAGGATCAGAGGAGTTCTTGACAAGTCAACTTGAGAGGCTACCCAGCTTTGAAGTGGAATTGCTAAGGAGAAACTCATGGAAGGTCTAAGAGAAGCTTTACCTCTGTGTAGTTATACCCCTGTGGCTCTGCAGCCAAGAACCTTGCAATGAACATGGGGCCACCAATGGTCATGGGATCAGCAGTGAGGACGTGGAATGGAGGCAAGCAAGGGCAAGCTGGAACCCCCTGGGCATCACTGCATTTTTCTATCACTGACTCTGACGACAATGACCACTTCCTCACTTCTGCCTTCCAAAATCAAGTGCAAGTTCCTCTTTTGATCAACCCTAACTTGGAACCACAATAAAGGGATTCTGGCAAACATACTTCCCAATGTAACTAACTTGTCACAATACAAAGCATCACACTTTTATTGGTAATTAACTTGTCTACCTCCTCTGCTAAACCGAATTCATTATGAGCACAGAATTTATTTCTGCCCCTCAATCATTGATGATACCTCTGGTGAATGAATGGAAACTTGAAGTTAACAAATACACATATCGATAAATGTATACGTTGATGTACATTGATAACTACAGTATATACATTGATGACCTGCTTCTGTCACTTCATATTAAAAAACCATGCATGGGTGTGATGGCACAAGCTTGTAATCCCAGCTACTTAGGAGACTGAGGCAGCAGGGTCACTTGAACACAGGAGTTGGAGGCTGCAGTGAGCCATCATCACACAACTGTACTCCAGCGTGGGTGATAGATTGAGACCTTGACTACAAAAAAGCATGTTTGTTCTCTTTTATGTAATTTCAATTGCAATTCCAATATAAATAAAATAATTTAAAGCAGAGTAAGGAGAGATGCTACAATTCAACTTCACCACCAAAGCTACAGCTAACTTACCAGTATACAAAGTTGTACTGAATGAAGGTACTTACCCAGGCCCTTACACTTTCACTAATGCTCAGTGTATTTAGTTACGTCAGATATTGTTCTATGAAACGCATACCATATTTCACTAAATCTGAAACACATGCCATATTTCACTAAATCTGAAACACATTTTTTAAAACATTTTAACATCTCTAAAATGGAGATGCATCTTAAAATCAGTTGCAGCAAACCCTTTAATTGGCATTATTGTTTCTTTGTTAGTGGCACATAAAATAATGTTGTGTCTTACAATGGGGATTCAATGAAATATGGCCGTTGGGTAGGAATTCGTGTCTGTTTCATGGTGGGTAGTATGGAGAAAGTAGTATATTTTTACGGATTTAATTATAAGAACAGTGAATAATTTTAGTTATATTATACTTTCTCAAAAATATGTGTAAGATTGAGGCAGAAATGAAAGACCTGCATAAAATCTAAAGCCTTTTACAAATATCATGTTACATTGTTAATGTTTTTGTGGATGTTGACTAATAATTGGTAAACTTGATTCTCACTTCTCCTATGCACTTTTCATAAAGCACTTATACTCATTTTCAGTTTTATCTGAATTCTGCATTTCTTTCTTTCTTTCTTTTTTTTTTTTTTTTTTTTTTTTTTTTGAGACGGAGTCTCGCTCTGTTACCTAGGCTGGAGTGCAGTGGCACGATCTCGGCTCACTGCAAGCTCTGTCTCCCAGGTTCACGCCATTCTCCTGCCTCAGCCTCCCGAGTAGCTGGGACTACAGGCACCCGCCACCATGCCCAGCTAATTTTTTGTATTTTTAGTAGAGACGGGGTTTCACCATGTTAGCCAGGATGGTCTCAATCTCCTGACCTCGTGATCCACCCTCCTCAGCCTCCCAAAGTGCTGGGATTACAGGTGTGAGCCACCGCGCCCGGCCAGAATTCTGCATTTCTTTCTAAACAGGAAAGGATTCTTTTGTGGTTTCTCAATCTTAACTAACTAAACCTGAGAAAAAAGGTTCAACCAATGAGAACCTTACATTTAACATCAGATTTATTTTATTTTCAGTAATAGATATCACAATTTGGACACTAGCAGGAAGCACTTGCCTGGAAAAAAAAATCTGATTAGTCTTTAAGATGGGAACCAGAGTAGCTTCTTACATTGTCTACTACAAGTAGACTTTTCTCTTAAAAGTCTAAGTTGCTGTTTTCTAAAAAGACCAAATAAATATTTGGGAATTGTGATAACATAAATGTAAGTCAAGAAATATTAATTGCAGGATTTTTCGGCGTGTTGAAATGAAAAAAATATAAATTGAAAATTCTTTAAGAAGTGTGTACCTATTAAAATGGTATTGTGTTCATTCTTGAGTGAAATGTTTAAGGAATAAATAGGAATTACTGCATATGTTTTGTTTTCAGTGGGGAGCAATGGAAGTTTATTAATACCAACATCTGAGAAGCAGTATAATTTGCATCTATATGAGGCACCGACTCTAATTTATTATCAGTAATAAATCCATCTTGTCTCAGGTTAGGAAAGCTGGAGTCATCTTGGCAGTTTGTTGAAGCCAAAACATTGTTTAATGTGGTTTTCCAAATTTTATACATCAGAATTTATCTCATTCACCTTTTAATCCCACCTCACAGTTTGCCTTGTGATACACATGAAGGACACACTCAATAAAAGTCAAAATGCAGAAGACAAGATGTTTCATGCACTTGATAGACACAGTAAAGATTCTATTTGCATAATGGGCACATTCAGGAAAAATTAAAACCCGGAAGGCAAAATGTTTTGGATCATTTTTTATTAATATTTGACTTTGGTCCAAGCCATTCCAGGGATAAAAGAGGCTAGGGCTTATGATCTAATCTCTAATCTAACTCTTGCATTTTCTCTAAGGAGTAATCGATCCTAAACTTTTATTTAATGTGCACAATACTTATGCTCTGCTGATTAATATAATTTGAGTGGGTTCATTGTAGAATAAATTCAAACAATGACTTCAGTTGAATATGCACTTGAACATTTTGCCCCCAGCTTCCTTTCCTGGTATTTTAAGGTTGTCTTTGACGTAACTCAATATATGCATGATATGAACAATTGGCAAATGCAGAAAAGTAGAAGAAGAAAAAATATATCCCACCCGGAGTCTCAACAAAATTCTTGAGTCCCAGATGTTTTGTTCAAAAATCTTTAGAGATTGTTATAAGAGCTCTCTGAGAGGAAACTGAACTTTATTCTTTTGTAGGGGTTATTTCTGTCTTTTGTACGATGCCCAATGCTTGTAGGTTCTATCTATAATCTATCAAGATGAATATACATCCCCATTATTTGGCATATTTAACAGGCACCAACTCTTTTTTCCTCTCCAATCTCTGTTCGTGACTGGAATGTGCATGCCTTCTGAGTGAGAGTGCATTTTCCATGGGTCTTGACAGCTTCCCCATCTTCCTCTTTCTTTTCCCTATTTATTCTTTCCCCTCCCCCTACCCTATCCTCCTTTCCTGCTCTGACTTCCCCTTCCCCTCACCCTGCTCTTCCTCTTCTCCTCTCCTCTTCATCTCCTTCACCTATGTTTCCCCTCCCTTTCTCTTTCCCTTCTTCTCCCCTCCCTTCTTCACGGCTTTTCCTTTCTCCTTTACGCCGCCCCCTCCTTCCCCTGCTTGGAAACCCTGATTGGAGAGAGTCTAAGTTAGAACTAGAGGACAAGAAGTGTAGGACAAGATTATAAACTCTTTCTAGAGGGTTTTCTCTAAAGAGGAGACTACGGAAGATGATAGATCAGTGGCTCCTGGAGGGTGTGGGAACTGATGGATTGAAGCACTTGAAGGAGTGATCCCAGAAGGTAAGAGGTGATTGTCAGAGACTAGGAAACTTGGATTGGTGACAGCGAGGTCTAGAGGGCACGGCAATGGTAGAAGCTGAGATAAGGTGAAGGATATGATCATTAGAAAAGAAGAGATCATTCTGTAGGTTGCCTGTTTACTCTGATGACAGTTTCTTTTGCTGTGCAGAAGCTCTTTAGTTTAATTAGATCCCATTTGTCAATTTTGGCTTTTGTTGCCATTGCTTTTGGTGTTTTAGTCATGAGGTCTTTGCCCATGCCTATGTCCTGAATGGTACTGCCTAGGTTTTCTTCTAGGGTTCACGATAGAAAAGACTTGGAACCAACCCAAATGCCCATTAATGATAGACTGGATACAGAAATTGTGGCACATATGCACCATGAAATACTATGCAGCCATAGAAAAGGATGAGTTCATGTCCTTTGCAGGGACATGGATGAAGCTGGAAACCATCATTCTCAGCAATCTAACACAAGAACAGAAAACCAAACACTGCATGTTCTGACTCATAAGTGGGAGTGAAACAATGAGAATATATGGACACAGGGAGGGGAACATCATACACTGGAGCCTGTCAGAGAGTTGGGGACTAGGGGAGGGATAACATTAGGAGAAATACTTAATGTAGATGACAGGTTGATGGGTGCAGCAAACCACCATAACATGTGTATACCTATGTAACACACCTGCATGTTCTGCACCTGTACCCCAGAACTTAAAAGTATAATAAAAAAAAAGAGAGAAAAGAAAATAAGAGATCAGGAATATAACTCCAGGATACTGGAATGATCATTTACATAGATAAGGAAGTCACTAAGCTGTGTGTATATGTGTGTGTGAGAGAAAGAGAGAGAGAAAAAAGAGAAAGGAGAGAGAGGTAGAATTTAAAAAAGGATATTGGATATATAATATGATACTTCAAAGGAGCTGGAAGTTTTTAGGAAGGAAGGAGAGAGAATGATCTGGGAAGACAATCAGGAGCAACAGAGACACCTCCTCACCTCCAGTCCCTGTTACAGAAGACAGCATGATTTTTATTAGGGCAATCAAGTGAAGGGAAAGTTGCTCAAAAGGAAGTTTAGGATATGAGGGGATTAACTGAAACCCATCGTTATTCTAGCAGGCAGGTCCAAGGGTCTATGGGGATAGATTTGGAACACAGCTACATGTGGATAACCCTGGTGGATGAGGGATAACTATAGAGCCTTGGACTTTCTAAGTGATTGCCATCAACAGGAATAGAGGGCATGATGAAATCAATGGATATGGACTCTAACATACAGTGTTGGGTTTGAGTGGGCAGTTGGAGACTCTTACCAGGAAAACTCAGAACACAGACATCGTTGGGGAACCTGCAGAGGCTGGAACAGTGTGAGTGCTCTCCGGTAGCTTCTCTGATGTAATGTTGAGGACAGAGACTCAAAGGTGGCAGAACCGTGGAAATGCAGGTTTCTCTGGATAACTCGTGGCACTTTTTCTGACGGTGATGTTGAGGCTGGCTGAGGTATGGGGGCGTTTTCAGCATCCGCAGTTTAGTGAATATCTTTCCTATTGCTTTCTCATGGTGAATTCAAAGATGAAGAAAACCATGTCACCAGTTGTGCCTGCTCACTTCTCTGGCCAGGGAAATGGGCTCCTAGATAACATGCTCTACCCCGAGCACGTTTGGAGCACACACACATCCCATGATCCAAGAAAGGGGGAAGATCTTTCCCTAAAAAATTAACAAAGGAAAAGTTAATGGATGCTGGGCAGACGGAATTAGAAATTGTGTATAGCTGGTATCAGGGACCCAGATAACTATGTGTTAAGCCAATTAAGGGTTCATTTTTCTTTTAACTAAAACAAGGACAGAAGTAGGTAATCCAAAGTTGGTGTAATAGCTCCACTGTCATCAGAGACCCAGACTTCCTATGCTTTTTGCTATACCATCATGGTGCATGATATGTTCCCATAGTATCATATACTTATACTCTAGTATGCTGGGCTACCATTCCTCATGTCTGTATTGTGGAAGAAAAGGAGAAGGAAGCAGGGAAGGGAAAGAAGTACTCTCTCAATTGAGACAGCCCCCTTTAAAAAGCTTTCCAAGGCCAGGTGCGGTGGCTCACGCCCGCAATCCCAGCACTTTGGGAGGCCGAGGCTGGTGGATCACAAGATCAGGAGATCGAGACCATCCTGGCTAACACAATGAAACCCCATCTCTAATTAAAAAATTCAAAAACAATAGCCGGGCATGGTAGAGGGCGCCTGTAGTCCCAGCTACTCGGGAGGCTGAGGCAGGAAAATGGCGTGAACCCAGGAGGCGGAGCTTGCAGTAAGCTGAGATCAGGCCACTGCACTTCAGCCTGGGCAACAGAGTGAGACTCCATCTCAAAAACAAAAAACAAAACAAAACAAAATAAAATAAAAAAAAGCTTTCCAGAAGTCCTGCTCAGTCTCAGCTATATATTATTGGCTCTCATTAGTTGAGGTAGCGGTGGAGAGTTGTAATCTTTTAGCTGGGCATATTACTGTGCTTAATAAAACTGGTGAGAATGGCTATTGGGTGGGCAACTATAAGCCTCTACCACAGCAGCAAAAATAAACTGATGTTAATGCGTAAGTCAAGATTTGCATCATGAGCTATGATCAGCAGGAATATTTGTGGGAAGGAGAAGTGAAAAAGCTGGAAGAACAAGAACTGCAGTTGGACAGTAGAATACCACAACCGAAGATGGCAGAAGTTGGGTAGCTTTGCAGAGGCTAACACTATTAGAAGGCCTAGGATATGCCCATGAGGTCTAAGAACCAAGTTGATCATGAACCTGAAAACTCTGTCCTGGAAAAGACCACTTCCTTTTGTTGGAATGTTGCCTGAAAAATCACAGGAAAGGCCCAGCTGAGAGCATCAGGTACCTCCCTTTTGTGATCACCTCTAATCTACAGTTACCATCTTCCATGTAGGGCCAGGCCTCTTAGACAGGTTAAGTTTCCCACCTATGGGCAGAGGGCTGCATGCGGTGATATTATTTAGACAATGCATTTGGTAAAACATGAACTTTCAATTGTCCCATAAGAACTCAAAAAATGGTGGTGTATTATGTATCGTTTGCTATTTTAAGAAAAGCAAATTGTCTTGCTTGCAATGTGCAGGCATTGCTAAACTTGTAATTATTATTTTTATCCTTATTTAGTAAAATGTGATCTAATTGCTTTCATTTTACATAGTAAGAACATGTCCTCATCTCCGCCAGCCAAAACATGGCCACATCAGCTGTTCTACAAGGGAAATGTTGTATAAGACAACATGTTTGGTTGCCTGTGATGAAGGGTACAGACTAGAAGGCAGTGATAAGCTTACTTGTCAAGGAAACAGCCAGTGGGATGGGCCAGAACCCCGGTGTGTGGGTAAGTTTCTAGAAGGTGTAATGCCTTGAGTGATTCATTTCCTCTGCTCTGATTTCTCCAGTATTCTGTGAAGACCTAAAACTACACACTAGCTGGTAATGAGTATAAATACATATCCACATGTACAGGTGCAGGTGTTACAGATACAAAAACAAATGTGTTGTCTTACTCCTCTCCACTAGTAAAGGAACTTCTACAATGAATTCTGTTTTCTAACTCACAGAAGTTTATACCTTCAAATGACCATGCCTTTTTTCTTAGTTTTAATTGAGGCCAATTTGGATGGATTTTTTTTAAAACGCAAATGCCTCATAATACCCTTGCTTTGTTAAACATGTTTTACATTTACCTTATTAATGGAAGGACAAAATTAGGAACCAGTGAATCTTAAAAATTGCTTTATTATTAAACAAGAACAAATAAAAATAACTGAACATTCAACTGAAAAGTTAGGAAAATAAAACAACTGCAAGGAAAATTGAAAGAAGGATATAACCAGAATTGTTTATGTAAATGAAAAAGAACTATAAAGGGAGAAGGGATGCAGTAGAATGGTTAAGAAGCAAAGCTTTAAATAAAGTAATAAAATAGAATTTAAAATATAAGTAAGAAAAATTCAAAAATAGAATTTTTCTGGCCGGGCAAGGTGGCTCACGCCTGTAATCTCAGCACTTTGGGAGGCTGAGGTGAACAAATCATGAGGTCAGAGCTGGAGACCAGCCTGGCCAACATGGTGAAACCCTGTCTCTACTAAAAATACAAAAAAATAGCTAGGTATGGTGGCAGATGCCTGTAATCCCAGCTACTCAGGAGGCTGAGACAGGAGAATCTCTTGAACCCAGGAGGCAGAGGTTTTAGTGAGCCGAGATCGCAGCACTGCACTCTAGCCCCAGCGACAGTGCTAAACTCTGTCCAAAAAAAAAAAAAAAAAAAAAAAAAATTCTAAGAAATTTCCATACCATATAGTTTGGCCTAAATAATGGAAAGCCAGCCAATTCATATTCTTGAAGTATTATTATTTAATTGTCAACCTGACAATTATTACCAAAAAAGATAGAAAATTACAGACCAACATTACGTTGGTCTGTAAAAGCTGTAAAAGCAAATATACTAGCAACCCACACTGAAAAAAGAAAATAGTCTGCCAAAACAAGTGGAGTTTATTCTAGGATTGCAAAAAGGAGTTAAAATTAAGTAATCTATCAATATAATAAATTACTTCATTATAGCAAATTGGAAAAAAATTGTATGGTTGCTTAGTAGAAGATAAAAATTCATTCATTATCATTTAAAACACATTTTCAGTAAAATTTTTTAAAACTCATATTGATATAACTCAATAAAAAATGTCAATCTGAAATCTGCAACCACTTATGGAGAAACAATATAGACAGTCTTATCAAATTTGGCAAAAGAAAAATATACTCACATTGTTTAGTACTATTCTCTAAGCTTTAGCTCTTGTAAGAAATTATGAGATTAGAGATATTGGGATTGAAAATCATCATCATTTGTAGACTACAAGCCTGCCCCCCCCACAAAATAGAATGAATCTACTAATCAACAAGAGCTCATTAAAGTCATTAAAATAGCAAATATATCTGCCAGCAGAGATTAGAAAAAATAAAGAAAAATAAAACAAACAGCTTTTCTATACACAATGATAAACAGAATATATGGTAAAATATGACATTCAAAAGATCTATGGAAAATATAAAATATGTCAGAATAACCTTAAATAGAAACGTGTGGAACCTGTATTAAGCAAACCAGAAAAATGTTACCAAGAGATGAAAAGAACATTTTAATATTTATATAAAATGTTTTCAAAATGTTAAGTTCTTTCCAAAGTATGTATTTATATATAAATTATTTATATTAATTTGTATATATTATATTACTACATAATTTATATATGTATTATAATTTATATATGTATATTAATTATATTAATATATAGTACATATATTTATGTTAAGTTCTTTCCAAATTAACATAAGGAAAGAACTTAACACATTACATATATATGCATTACATATATATGCATTACATATATATGTACTACACTGAATGCAAACTCATTCAATAGCTTAAAAGGGATTGTCTTTTTTGCCCTTCTTTTGGAATTAGGGAGTGATTCTAGAGTTCATCTAGAAAAATATTGTAATGAAAAATCACTAAAATCAGTTTGAAAAGGAAGAGCAATGGGAATAGTAAATAGAAAGTAGCTCTATCAGGTTTTCAAATCTTTTTTAATCTGCAAAGATTAAGAATATGCAAGGATTGCCATACAGATTACAATTAAGGAAGTATCACAGGTCGGTTGAGGGAAAAAAATTTATTTAACTGATCATAGGGGAAAATTGACTAGCTCCTTGTGAAAAACAAAACAAAATAAAGTTTCCTGTATGTTTTCAATTCACACTGAACACAGAAATAAATTCTTCATAGATTTTAAAGATAAGGTAAAAGATAAAACCATTACAACCAGAAGAGAATGTATTTAACGTATGTAAGTGAATGCTAACCAGTCTCAGAACTTACTAAGCATAAAAGCAATGGAATACTTCAAAAAGAAAAACACTCAGTAGATTTGACTATATAAAAGTTAAAGACACGCTCACCGAAAGTACCATAAACAAACAATAAAAAAAGAATTAAATTTTCAACAACTTTGACAGCCAAAAGGATAATTTTCTTACTTTATATAGGCCCAGCCCTAAATAAAGTATACTGAGTCCCACATTGTCATTATCTTCGAACCACAAATTTGGCTTCGATTTTCCTGTTGATCAAAGTAGACTCGGAGGTCTGGGATGGCATGCAGTTCACACAGTGCAGAAATAAAGAGACAAACCATTTCTTGGAAAAAAAATGGCTTTTGCTGGCACAGTTTGGAAAGAAATTATTTCATGGAGGAAGTGTGATAGTGGAGTGTTTAGTAGCACACAGATTTTGCCACTTACTTGCATGGTGACTTTAGGAAAGTTACTAGTGTGCTCAGTTTTCATTTGTAAGTTGGAATACTTCTTACAGCATATGATTAAATAATACATGCAAAGTGCTTAGAATAATGCCTGGCACATAGTAGGTACTGAATAAATGTTACCTATTTATTCAGCTATTCCAATAACATGGAAAATACAGAGTAAAGATGTGAGTAATGCTGCCAGTAGATTCTCTACTACAAAAAACAAATGTGCCTATGGGTGTGTGCACACGCTGCCCCTCTCACATGCACTCCTTGTATTAAGTCCTAGCCTTGATTTTCCATTCCATCTGCATTCTGCCTAATTCATCTGCTATTCTTTTTCTGTGCTAAATATAGCATTCAAGGTCAAGGCCCTAAATATAAGTGATTTTAGGAAGGCTATTAGAAACTTTTCTCATTATATGCTTGCTTAAAAATAGCACCAAAAAGCTCATAAAATAGAGATTGCTGAATATATCACTTAATCCATGAAATATGGAATTCGATTTATGACTTTCTACTTCTAAGCCATAAAATAATATTCTGCAAACTAAATGAATGTGCTCCAAGCAAATGATAAAAGTCAAAATCAGTGTTAATTAAAATATCAGAAGTTTTTGAAAGTTTTGATGCACTGGCAAAAATAGCAAAAGATAACTAAGGTATAGGTTAGCGTTATTTACAATATATTATACATTCAATGTCATATATAGTTATCATTTAGCAATTTACGTAAATCCTAAGGCAGCATAATTGTATTTTTCTTGAGCAAAAAGAATCCATGGCATTTCCAATTTGTGGGAACACAAATAACATTCTCTCTGTTTCCCTACCATAGAGCGCCACTGTTCCACCTTTCAGACACCCAAAGATGTCATCATATCCCCCCACAACTGTGGCAAGCAGCCAGCCAAATTTGGGACAATCTGCTATGTAAGTTGCCGCCAAGGGTTCATTTTATCTGGAGTCAAAGAAATGCTGAGATGTACCACTTCTGGAAAATGGAATGTCGGAGTTCAGGCAGCTGTGTGTAAAGGTAGGTCTCTACACTAGTCAGGCTAAAAATCAAATTTTTTAATAATGCCATATGGGTGCAGTATAGGACAATCCTTCTTTGCAACTTTTGCTGCAAACCCATGATAATATGGTAGGTGCTACCCCAATATCCTCTGTGAGGATTTCTGGTTCAAAGTGGTGGATTTATAAAATCTGATTACAAAATGCCAGACAATGACAGAAGAAATACACAAATAAGGAAAATAGTAGAGCTGAAAATCAGGTAAGTTTTCCATAAGACTAAAATCTTTAGGGAAGTCTTGGTCTATATAAAGCAGGTGAGACTGAATCGATTTTCAAAAAGAAGCTATCAGCACTTTGAAACCTGGCATCATATTCCATTCACAAGAGGACATTGCCGTTTTCTCTGCAACAAGAGCAGACCACTATGAAAAAGGAGTTATTGAAAACAAAAAAGAGTTCTTAGAAATAAAAAATGTCCTAACTATCTCTAAGAGAAAGACAAGGGCAGATGAATGGAATGAATGCTGTTGAAAACTATATTAGTAATTTAAAAGACCAAACTGAGAGTTTTCTCACAATGGAGAACTGAATGAGTAAACAAAGGAAATGCTTGAATTTCCCAATTGATCAAACCAAAAAGATGGAAGATGAGGGATGCCAGTGGCAGAAGGAAAAACCCCGATGTCCATTTAATAAGGAGTTCCAGAAGGAGAGAGGAGAGGAGATGGAGAAAAATTTCTCTACCAAGAGAAGAAAATTTCTCTGAGCTAGAGAATGGCTTAATCCTTTAGACCACAAATAACTCATGAGTGTTGGGTTGGCATACTTTGACTACTCCTAGTGAAATTTCTGAGTTGCAGAGTTAATGGAAAAATCTTAAATAACTTTTCATGGAGAAAGAAAGAAATTGCACAAAAGAAACAAGAATTAGACTCACCTTACCTATTTCATTTACAACTTTAAATGCCACAAGGAAATGTAGCAATGTGTACAGGATATGGAGAGCAAATAAATATAAACTTTAGATTCCAGGTCCAGTCAAGCTATTGTTTAAGCATGAATGAAAAATCAAATACTTTTAAAAAACTTTTTTCAGAGTTAATATGCTATTATGTGTTCCTGTGGGTGAGAGTTGTCCAAGTATAAGTCCCTTTGAGAAAAAGAAAATATAAATTGAATTAAATTTTGAAGAAACAAGAAGACGTGAGACACAATGAGATCAATTCAGATATATTCAACCAGAAGTTACAGAAGACCTAATTTAACATAAATTAGAATAAAAGATGTATTTTATCGTATAACAAAAACTTAAGCACTACCATAACTGGTGTGCATCTGTGTAATGTTAGCACGTCTAATTCAGCACCATAGTATAAAGTAAAAAATATCATTGGCTTTAATTTGTTGCTTGCTTTGACAGTACGTTTCAGTTTCTGCTAGTTAATTCTACTTGACAGCCTCATTTTCAAGTGTAGTTTCTTCCTGTCACAGTCAACATTTTTTAATTTAGTTCATTCAAAAAATATTTCTCAAGCTCCTATTATATGTCAGGTACCATATAAGACAGTGGGGCAAGACATCCTGACCTTCAAATAACTTAAATTCTATTGGGGGAGAAAATTCAATTTCAAAATAGCTTGTTGAGTTTTATGGTTGAGAAATCCAGAGGGCTATGGGAACTTGTGGAGTGGGGATCTCAAATGGACCTGGAGAATCAGCAAGAGCTTCCTAAGGAGCTGTGTCCAAACCTGTTCAAGAGCAAGTACTAGACATCCAGGTAAAGGGAGAAGAGGGCACTAATTCAGGCAAATAAAAGAACATAGGTAAGGGCCCAGGTAAAAGAAAGGCAATGGCCTGAGTGAATTCCTGTAGGAGAAAAGGAAGAAATGAGGCTAAGAGGTCAATAGGTACTAGTTCAGGATTGGGCTTGTAAGCCATGCTGAGATAAATGATCAGGAAAGCAGGTGGGTGCAGATTCTGAACAATCAGTAACTGGGATGTACAAATGTGTCACAGTGTATTAATATAACTAGATTTGTACCTCTTCCTTAAATGATCTAGGACCACATATCAGTGTATTAATCTACTTGTGTATTTTCTGAGTTAGACGTGGAGGCTCCTCAAATCAACTGTCCTAAGGACATAGAGGCTAAGACTCTGGAACAGCAAGATTCTGCCAATGTTACCTGGCAGATTCCAACAGCTAAAGACAACTCTGGTGAAAAGGTAAGGTTTGTGCAATTATGTGCGTCTTTTTCAAATGAATTCTAAATATACTGCAGATATGTGTGTTGAAGACTTACTAATATGCTCATGATAATACTTTTATTAGGGTTCTCTAGAGGGACAGAACTAATAGGATAGATGTATATATTAAAGGGAGTTTATTAAGGACTATTGACTCACACTATCACAAGGTGAAGTTCCACAATAGGCCATCTGCAAGCTGAGGAGCAAGGAAGTCAGTCCAAGTCCCAAAACCTCAGAAGTGGGGAAGCCGATAGTGCAGCCTTCAGTTAGTGGCCAAAGGCACAAGAACTCCTGGCAAACCACTGATATAAGTACAAAAGTCCAAAAGCTGAAGAACTTGGAGTCTGATGTTCAAGGGCAGGAAGCAGCCAGCACGGGAGAAAAATAAAGGCTGGAAGACTCAGCAGGTCTGCTCTTCTCACCTTCCTCTGCCTGCTTTATTCTAGCCAAGCTGGCAGCTGATTAGATGGTGCCCACCCAGACTGAGGGTGGGTCTGCCTCTCCCAGTCCTCCTCAAATGTTAATCTTTGGCAACATCCTCACAGACACACCCAGGAACAATACTTCGTATCCTTCAATCCAATCAAGTTGACGCTCAATATTAACCATCACAATACTCTTTGTGTATGAACTCTACTTGTAAATGTGAATGCGGCATCTGACAGAATAATGATCAACCTTGAATTTTTAATTAGAAATCTCAGATAAAATCCTCAAAACCAGAAACTTTTCATTCTATGGATTTGTTGTATTATTGTAGCCACTAAGATTACTTGACTAAGAATTCTTTGCCCTTTACTAGGTTCTGAGGATCTTTTAAGAAAAGAAAAGATGTGGACTCAATCCTAATTGCTATTTATGAACCTATCTTTTAAAATATGGGCCGAAAATGATTGTGTATTTTTCAGTCAGAAAGAGATAGCATTGGTGTTTCTTCTTCAAGCTTGTCTAAATCCAGCATTGCTCAGAACACAGTATTTTAATTTTCTTTGTATAGTAGCTTGAAATAATCCATCAGATGTTAGAAAAATAGTTCATTTAGGAATTTTACTTCCTCTTATATGTACATGGTTAGTATTCATATACATTAAGATGCACTTAAATATTATGTTATTTCTACACTTACCTGTAAATATATATAAGTTGTACCAATCAGGATACACTGGGGGCGGGGGGGCGGGGATGTAGAGCACAGCATAGAAAAAATAGCTGTTCCGATCATTGTGTTGAATATACTTACAATCAAGGTAGCTTTTAAATCTGATTTGAAAAGGGCAAATGTGATTTCTAGGGCTGAATGCACTTTAGGTGGTTTGTGTGTTGAAGAGTCTCTCATGTGTGATATTTCCACCACATCTTTTTCTTTTCACTCTGACCCTCCTGCCTTCCCCTTATAAGGACCCTTGAGATTACATTGAACCCATCTGGATAACTCAGGAGAATCTCCTAATTTTAAGATTCTTAATTTAGTCATGTCTGCTAAGTCCCTTTTACCATGTAAGGTAACGTATTCACAGGTTCCAGGGATTAGAACATGGATGATCTTTGGGGGGGCTGTTATTCAGCCTACCACATGGGGGAAGAACTTGAATGTGCTTAAAAGAATAAAAATAGAAATGGAGAGAACCAATTGAGATGGAGAAGTTGAATATACGAGGAAAAGAGGGGGCAATTCATTGTGAATGGCTTCTGTTCAGAAAGTGATCAAACCTGAAGCGTAACTAAAGGGAATAAGTAAGAGAGTTTTGAAGTTTTAGGAGAATTGAGAAGTTTTGAAAAACTCATTCTGAGAAGGAGAGTGAACAGACCAGAGAAATATAGTAGGATTATTTGGCTACAGTTGGGGGTCCATTTGAGTTTTGTGATCATAAACTTATAGAGAGATTAATCTGCACTACTGTGTGAATTTCTCCAAAATTGATGTGATTCTCTAGCGCAGGCATGAAAAAAGTAAATAATTGGGTTTCTTTATAATGTAGAGGTTTGAAAGAAAAAAAAGACAGAGAAGGCAGTTTAGACAATTGGGGAAAAAACCCCACTATATTTATTGTAATAATAGAACATGAACTCAAAGCATGGTAAGAAAGAATAAAAAGAAAGAACTCACGATGCTATCATGAACATCCTTGTACTAAGTCTTTGTCTTTTGTCTCTGATTATTCCCTCAGAAAATTTCCAAAAAGAGAAATTTCTTGGTAGAAAAGTAGGATGCTAAATTATATGTACAGTGCAATCAAAACTATAATTGTGTAACTGATACTGAATAGTCTGAACTAGGAAAGGCACCAATAGAAAATAACCATTATTCTACAGTCACAAGCTTTGGTTACTCTAGGGTATACCAATAGTTCTTTCCATAATTAAAAACCACTTTCAAGGATTAAAAAGAAGAGTCTTGCTGTCTAAATAAAAGCTTGAATCTTGTATCCACTTCAAAGCTTTTTCCTCTTGCGGCTCAGAGGAGGCCTGACTGACTTGAGGAAAGTGGAGCAATTGATGCTATTTTCCTCCTTCTATGCCTCCCCATCTCTGTCTCTGGCCTCTCTAGGGTCAGGGCTGGTGGGATAAACAGAAAAATGGCTACCTCAAAGATATCCTTGTCCTAATCCCTAGAACCTGCAAATATGTTTCCTTACATAGCAAAGGAACTTTGTAGATGTGATGAAAGTAAGGACTGTGAGATGGGAGGATTATCGTGGGTTATCCAGGTGAATCCAACTTAATCACATGAGTCCTTAAAAGAGAAGTACCTTTCCCAGCTGTGGTTACAGAGCGATGCTATAACAGAAGGATTTGAGAGATGTGCAGAGAGAAGGACTCAATCTGCCGTCAGTGGCTTTGAAGCTAGAGGAGGAGGACCATGCAGGCAGCCTCTAAAAGCTAGAAGAGGCAAGGAAACAGATTCTCCCTCAGAGCCTCCAGAAAGGAACTCAGCCCTACTAACACTTTCATTTCAACCCTGTAAGACCCATCAGTGTCTCTAACCTATAAGACCACAAGATAATACATTCTTGTTGTTTTTGTTTGTTTTTTGCTTTTTGATTGTTTGTTTGTTTGAGACAGAGTCTTGCTCTGTCCCCAGGCTGGAGTGCAGTGGCATGATCTCGGCTCACTGCAGCCTCCACCTCCCAGGTTCAAGCGATTCTTCTACCTCAGCCTCCCAAGTAGCTGGGATTACAGGCAAGTGCCACCATGTCAAGCTATTTTTTGTATTTTTAGTAGAGACGGGTTTTCACCATGTTGGCCAGCCTGGTCTCGAACTCCTGACCCAGTGATCTCCTGCCTTGGCCTCCCAAAGTGCTGGGATTACAGGCATGAGCCACCGTGCCTGGCCCATTTTTGTTGTTTTAAGCTGCCACATTTTTAGGAATTTGCTATGGAAACAATAGGAAATGAACACAGCTGGGAAAGGAGTATTTTTGAGGAAAGTTTCAAAAGTCTTTCATTTGTTTAAGGCTGTGTGGCCCTCTCTGTATTGCTGATGCACTCTGAGAAGCAAAAAAAAAATTCTCTCTCTTGTGCAGTCCATGTGCACATTCTGCAGGAGGCCCTGTAGGAGCACCACCCCCTCCCCAACCCCTTACAGTTCCCTGCCATGAAGGTGCATTCTGGCAGGACCTCTGCTGCCCTTCCCCTTAGCTCCAAGCCCTGTCATACATCCCACAACCTCTCAAAACCCCTAGAGCAGAGTGTAGGGCAGAACAACTCAAGTACTACCATCTCCCCTTTCAGCCTATGTCACTTCACCATGCCAAAAACTGGGAGTGCAGGCTGACACATTTTCAGAACAGCCTTCCTCCCAGTCTGTCCATATTGCTCAAATAAGCCTCCTGCCTTCAAAATTCACCAGGAGAGATGCAGCCACCTGTCTACATTCATATGTGCCCCTAAACTCCAAGGCATGGGTGTCAGCCTCACCCAGCACTCCTCACATTGGGGTGAATCTGTGGATTTCTTCTGCCCAGCAAGCATCCAGCCTGGGAATGGGATGCTGGTCTCCCTTTGCTGTAGGCACCCCCTGCCCCCTGCCAATGTTCTATGAGTGGTTGTCTGAAGCCCTGCCACTTGGTTTAAGGCAGTATTCCTCCCCATTCCTTGCCCCATGGAGAGGACAGGGGAAATGTCCCAACACTCTACCCAAGTCAATTCTCCTATTTCATATATATATATATGAAATATATATATCCAGCCACTGCTGTGTCAGCCTCCTGGCGACTTTTCCATTCTTAGGAGCTCTTTAGAATATGCGATTACTTAACCTTTATAATCTTCAACTTTAGGACTGTAGCTGCAATTATATATGGAAGGAATATAGTCTTTTTAATAAAGTTTTAAAAACATGCATAAGCCTTTCATTACCCAATTATCTGTGGCAAAGAAAATAAGAGTATCTATTGCATTTCACCCAAGTAAAAGGAGTAAATTATCAGTTTAACTTTTCAGCCGCTTATAGTTTGTTGATATAATCTGGGATTCTTATTCTAATTTATTATAGATTAATTAATATAGTTTTTCTACATCCCTTCAAAAATCTTTGATAACACTTGAATCCTAACACCCACAATTTTTCACACTGAGTATGTGTTTACATAGTTTTGGTGTTTGCTGACAGTTCTTCACACCATGACTTTTCTCTCTTATGAGAGATTTGTTGTGATTCATCTCATTTGGTAGGTTCAAAATCCATTCTTTCAGAAAAAGTATATATAGGTGGTATATTTATTAAGCCTTTGCATGTACAAGAACATCTTTTATTTCCAGGCTAGCATTTAATGACTAAGAGAAAGATAATATATGCTGATTATTATCTTTTTTTAGATAATTTGCTTTTTTTTTCTTCCTGAATGCTGTGGGAATTTTTTATTGTACATTAAGTTATCTGGGATTTGTTTAAGTGATGATTGTCCTTTATCAACTTTGGTACATCAAGAGTCCTTTTTATGTACAGTCATAGCTTTCTTCAAATCAAAGTTTTCTTCTATATCTTAGAACATTTTTCCTATTCCATTCATTCTGTTTTTTTAGGAACACTGATGATTTGTAAGTTATATCTCTAATTTCTATTCTGTATGTCTATTATCTATTCCATGATTTGTACTCTGAGTTTTCCTCTGTGTCCTGAATGAGACTTTTAAACTTACTCTTTGTATCCCTGATGTAATTTCCTGGAGCAAAATAACTATTTGACTACCAAGATACAGATAAATTCACACACACACACACACACACACACACACCCCATTCTATAAAATATGTAATGCTATATATAGTAATAGGTTACTAAAATAGGTTAAAAAGGGATTCTGCTTACAATGCAAGATAAAATGTAAAATATTTAGGTTTCTATTTAAAAAGAAGGGTAAATGGCACCTTAAAGGAAAATATAAAACATTGGCAGGTGAAATAATGAAGTCAAACAGAAATACATGCCATATTTGTAGATTAAAAAACAAAATGTTTCATTCTAGTTTTTCTGAAAGAAAAAAATTAAAAAGCAAAATATTTATAGAATAAATGTATTTCAAAGGTACTGTTAATATATTTTTGAGCATGAAAAGTGATTCTGTAATGGAAAGTAGAAGAATACCTAGATTAAAGTATTGAAAAGAATAATAAGAAACAACTGGGTCTATCAGAAATCAAAATATTTAATAAAATAAAAATAAACAGAATGGTGCAGTACTACTTCATAATAGGTGGATTTTAAAATATCATAAAGGGGAATCAGTGAGTGATTTTTAAGATGTAAAGTTATACTCTCAAATCATACCACACAGAAAATATATTTCCAAATTACAGTTTAAATCATAAAAAAAACTACCATCAAATATATTTGGATGCTTATCAAATCATTTCATGAATAGCTTTCTAATCTTATTTGAAATATTTTTAAAACTACAGTGAAAATGAAATTTATCAATTTTCAATGGATGAAGAAAATAAACATACAATTCAAGAAGTAAAAAATATAATACATGCAAACTTGAGAATTTAATCTTAGCATATGGCATTAAGAAACAGTTCATTAAAACAATGACCTGGTGCCAGATTTTTGACTTACCAAAAATTGATGATATTTAAAATAGATCAGAAAACGTGGTTGACAGTGGGAATATGAATTGTTACCATGCATTTGGAAATAAGTTTTATATTATCTACTAATAAAATGTTAATGGTTGGGTTTAATAATTCTGTTCATGGAACTCTATTACAAGGAAATAATAAATAAGCAAAATAAGCCAAGCACAGAAAGACAAATATCTCAGGTGAGAGCTAAAAAAAAGTAGATCTCATTAAGATAGAGAGTAGACTGGTTGTTATCAGAGGCCAAGAAAGGTGGGGGAGGGAGAGATAAGAGAAGAGAATTAATGGGTAGGAATACATGTTTTGATAGAAGTCATAAGACCTTGTCTTACATAGATCAGTAGGGTGACCATAGTTTACAATAATCGATCGTATATTCCAAAATAGCTAGAAGAGAAGAATTTTAAAGGTTCCAGCATAAAGAAAAGATAAATATTTAAGGTGATGGATATCTGAAGTGCACCCATTTGATCTTTATAAACTATATGAATGTGTGAAATTATTACATGTACCTTGAAACTATGTACATCTATTATGCATCAGTAAAGAAAAGAAGAAGAAAAAATATGTTTAAATTATCTGTTCAAAACCGTTTACAATGGAAATGTTTGGGTCAAACTAATGTCCTTCAACAGATTTTTCTTAAATTATCTTATATTTATTCTACAGAACATTATGGAAACATTTAAGAGTCATCTTAAGTTTTAAGGACTACATAAGAGCATAAAAGATGTTTGAAGGTATTATGTTTAAAAAACAAGAAGAAACATTTCATATGTGTGCCAATTCTATAAATCATGTAAATAGAATAATCTGGAAAGAAATATGCCAGAAAGCTGTACCTTTTTCCTTTCCTCTTTGTGAAATATTGTATCATTGTTAACATTACTAATAATATATTAATCAGAAAAGAATAAATGCACTTTTGACATTAACTTTCAAAATATTTGTGTATCTCCAATAGGTGTCAGTCCACGTTCATCCAGCTTTCACCCCACCTTACCTTTTCCCAATTGGAGATGTTGCTATCGTATACACGGCAACTGACCTATCTGGCAACCAGGCCAGCTGCATTTTCCATATCAAGGTTATGGGTAAGTGATATAGTTTGGTTGTTTCACCATCCAAATGTCATCTTGAATTGTGTCTCCCATAATTCCCATGTGTCGTGGGAAGGACCCAGTGGGAGGTAATTGAATCATAGAGGTGGGTCTTTCCCATGCTGTCCTCATGATAGTGAATAAGTCTCACAAGATCTGATGGTTTTATAAGGGGGAGTTCCCCTGCACGTGCTCTCTTGCCTGCCACCGTGTAAGATGTGGCTTTGCTCCTTCTTTGCTTTCTGCCATGATTGTGAGGCCTCCCCAGCCATATGGAACTGTGAGTCCATTAAAACTCTTTCCTTTATAAATTACTCAGTCTCGGGTATGTCTTTATTAGCAGCATGAGAACAGACTAATACAGTAAGTCTTCATTGAATCATTTGGGCAGGTTTATGAAAGCAATCCAGAACCCCAGAGACCACTTCTCCTTTATGATCAACAACTCCCTTGTCACTGATTCTTCCAACTGGCATTGAAACTTGCTCAAAGCACTCCCTGTTTGAAACCTACAAACCCTTTAACTATTACCACTTCTCTTTGATTTCTTCCCATATGAGCCCACATGAAAGTTCCCAATGCTTGCCATGTCTTTCTGCTTAATTGCCATTTATTCTGAGTCACCCAAATCTGGCTTCTATCCCCTTCACTCATATAAACTACTGTCATCAAAGTCACCAATGATCTCTGGTGTTACTCTGCACACTTTTTGGTCCTAATTTTACATAATCTTTCCTCATGTTTTACATTTATTTAATTTTTTTCAGAGACAGGGTCTTACTGCGTCCTCCAGACTGGAGTGAGTGCTGTGCTACAATCATAGCTCACTGCAGCCTCAAATTCCTAGGCTCAAGCAATCCTCCTGCCTTAGCCTTCCAAATAGCTGGGACTACAGGCATGTGCCACCACACCCAGCTAATTTGTTTTTTTTTTTTTTTAATTTTTTTTATAGAGACAAGGTCTCACTGTGTTCCCAGACTGATCTCAAACTCCTGGCCTCAAGTGATCCTCTCACGTTGGCCTCCCAAAATGCTGGGATTATAGGTGTGAGCCACCACACCCAGCTACGTTTTACATTATTAACCACACACTTCTTACCAAAACTTTTTCCTTCCCTTAGCTTCTTTGATGTTAGTCTTTCATGTCTTTTTTTTCCCTCCATTATTTTTACCTAACCTTCTTTATCTCTTTTGTAGGTTTCTCTTCCTCAGGCTAATTCTCAAATGTTGATCATCTCTAGGGTTTCAGCCCTGGTCTTCTATATCTCTCTCTGTAGTTTTCCTGAGTGATTTTGTTAACTGACAACTCCCATATTCCTATTTCCAGTTCGATTCTCTTTTCTGGAATCCAAACTGGACTCTGAAAGCCTCCTGGACTTTCCCCATATTAATGTCTCACAGGCATTTCAAATTCACCTAAACCTAAATTATTTCCTAGCTCAGAAAAGGACACAGCCAACCACCTAGCTACCAAGCGAAAACATTGGAATCATGCTTGACTCCCTGCCCTCTCACCAATATCCAAGAAGGTATCAGGTGCTGTTGGTTTCACCTACTTGATATCTCTGAAGTTTGTCCCATTCTCTCCATCCTCAGAACCACCGCTGCGAATCAGTCCTTTGAAATCTTTTGAGCCTGGTTTACCGTATCATCTCTCAATTGGTCTTCTGCTCATTACCAAAACAAAATACATGGAGAGGTAGGCTACATAGCAATCTGTAGTGGACAAGAGCATGGGCTCTGAACCCAAGCTGGTTGGGTTCATGTTCATCTCCACCACTTAAAGTCAAGGGGACCAGTTGCTGCTCTATACCTCAATTTCTTTATCCAAAAATAAAAGTAATGATTGTATTACCTCATTGTGAGATTTTTAATTTGCGATAATATATAAACCACTTGATCTAGTGCCTGCCATACTTTAAGCTCTGTGTGAAAGCTAGGTGACAACATACTGACATTTTGCAACATTTATCTCAGGTCTATTTTTCTTATGTTTATTTTAAAATTCACTATGTTAAATTCATTTTGTTTTAAAAATGTTACATAACTTATTGAAATAACTAACATATATTAAACTGGTTCCTTACCCTATACATTACAGGTTTTGGTAAAAGTAGATGAAAGAAATCCAGTAAAAATCAGACTATTTCACAATGCTTAGTTTTTAAAAATTCCTTTTTCAGTGTTGTTTTAAACATGAGCTTTACCATTTGCATGAAAAATATGTTGGATTCTCAAAAATCTGACACAGTGATTTTAGACTTGGAAATGTGGTTCAGGAGTTTGCCAAGTTTTAATTTTTCATAATGAAGAGTCAGCATAGTGAAATGTGAAATGTGTACTTGAGTGACTACTAGGCTTTAACTGAATTCCCAAATTATAAAAGAGAGAGGGCCAGGTGTGATGGCTCATCCTGTAATACCAGCACTTTGGGAGGCCAAGGCAGGCAGATCACCTGAGGTGGAGAGTTCCAGACCAGCCTGACCGATGTGGAGAAACCCCATCTCTACTGAAAATACAAAATTAGCCAGGCGTGGTGGCACATGCCTGTAATCCCAGCTACTTGGGAGACTGAGGCAGGAGAATTGCTTAAACCTAGGAGGCAGAGGTTGCGGTGAGCTGAGATCGCACCACTGCACTCCAGCCTGGGCAACAAGAGCAAAACTCCGTCTGAAAGAGAGAGAGAGCAAAACTCCGTCTGAAAGAGAGAGAGAGAGAGAGAGAGAGAGAGAGAAGGTCCAGGCGTGGTGGCTCACACCTGTAATCCCAGCACATTGGGAGGCCGAGGCAGATGAATCACCTGAGGTCAGGAGCTCGAGACCAGCCTGGCCAACATGTTGAAACCCTGCCTCTACTAAAAATACAAAAATTAGCTGGGTGTGGTGGCGCATGCCTGTATTCTCAGCTATTCAGGAGAATGAAGCAGGAGAATTGCTTTAATCCAGGAGACGGAGGTTGCAGTAAGCCAAGATCATGCCACTGCACTCCAGCCTGGGCGACAGAGAGAGACTCCATCTAAAAAAAAAAAAAAAAGAGAGAGAGAGAGAGAAAGAGAAGGAAGGAGAAGGAAGATGAAGCAGGGGAAGAAGGAAGCAGAAGCAGAGAGGGACGTAGGGAGTGAGAGAGACAGACAGAAAGGGACAGAGAGAGAGAAGGAAAATACACCAAAGCTTACATTTTTCTTATTTTCTTCAGGGTGTTGGTGTCACCCTTATGACAAATGAGAGTCAAGCCAGGAATGCTTCTCCTTGGCTGCCGCAGAGTGCTGTCTCACTTGCTTTGAAGTGGGCTGTCCCTCTCCTTTGGAGACAGTACATCTGCTGGCACCTCCAATTCTTTTGACAGTAATTGACTGAGCCTTACTGCCCTCTTGCACCTGTGATTTAACTTTAAAATTTCTGAATAAAATCAGATATTCCCAGAAAATCTTTGAATATTCAATTGTCATTTCTTTTGGCAAAATAGTAAATACTGCTGGATTTGTAAATTTAGCTATGAATTGACTTGATTTAGCATTCTCAAAGTACACTGACCTGCTATGAGCATTGCTTTATCCTTTATCCAGCAACTTGTTTTGAGCACCTGTTATAAGCCAGATGCTGTGCTATCTAGTGGAGATCCAAACATGAACAAAAGAGACTGCATCACTAGTCTACAGAGTTTACAGTGTAGTAAAGTAATAAACCTAAGGTCTTCACTAATAACAAACATGAGGAAAAGACAAAAATTGAACATATGTTCATGAGACTTGGCTTAAAATGGGAATCCTTATATTCTCACAGGTGCAGTTCAGTTAATTTCAGAGGATGTATTTGCATATATATCTTGGATAGGAATACTTGGTCTTAATGCTTGTGGCTACAATTTAATAGTTTACTGACCTCAAGTAAGTTTCTTAAGTTTGCCTCGTCTAACATTCCTCACCTACAAAATCAGAAAAATAATGTTTTTGCTATCTCCCTCAAACCTCAAAGGCATGTAATAAGAACACTTCAGATGTATAAAATGTATAATTAAATTAAAATTACTTTCTATACACCCTCTTTTTAATTTAATTTTATTTTAAGTTCCAGGATACAAGTGCAGGATGTGCAAGTTTGTTGCATAGGTAAATGTGTACCATGTTGGTTTGCTGCACCTATCAACCCATCACCTAGGTATTGAGCCCTGCATGCATTAGCTGTTTATCCTGATGCTCCCCTTCTCCCCCAACCCCTGAAAGGCCACAGTGTGTGTTGTTCCCCTCCCTGTTTCCATGTGTTCTCATTGTTTAACTCCCACTTATAAATGAGAACATATGGTGTTTGGTTTTCTTCCTGCATTAGTTTGCTGAGGATAATGGCTTCCAGCTCCATCCATGTCCCTGCAAAGGACCTGATCTTGTTCCTTTTTATGACTGCATAGTATTCCATGGTGTGTATGTACCACAATTTCTTTATCCAGTTTATCATTGGTGGGCATTTGGGTTGATTCCATGTCTTTGCTATTGTGAATAATGCTGCAATGAACATACAAGTGCATGTATCTTTGTAATAGAATGATTTATGTTCCTTTGGGTATATACCCAGTAATGGGATTGCTGGGTCAAATGGTATTTCTGGTTCTAGGTCTTTGAGGAATCACCACATTGTCATCCACAATGGTTGAACTAATTTACATTCCCACCAACAGTGTAAAAGCGTTCCTATTTCTTCACAGCCTTGTTAGCATCTGTTGTTTCTTGACTTTTTAATAATCACCATTCTGACTGATGTGAGATGGTATCTCATTGTGGTTTTGATTTGCATTTCTCTAATGATCAGTGATATTGAGCTTTTTTTCATATGTTTGTTGGCCGCATAAATATCTTCTTTTGAAAAGTGTCTGTTCATGTCCTTTGCCCACTTTTTAATGGTTTTTTTTTTTTCTTGTAAATCTAAGTTCCTTGTAGATTCTGGATATTAGACCTTTGTCAGATGGATAGATTGCAAAAGTGTTCTCTCATTCTGTAGGTTGTCTGTTCACTCTGATAATAGTTTCTTTTGTTGTGCAGAAGCTCTTTAGTTTAATTAGATCCCATTTGTCAATTTTTGCTTTTGTTGCAATTGCTTTTGATGTTTTCGTCATAAAATCTTTGCCCATGCCTATGTCCTGAATGGTATTGCCTAGATTATACACCCACTTTATTGCTCTTTACTGACATCCTAAAAACTCCACCACGTTCAGTCATGGCTTTGAAACCTGGCTCACTCACCCCACCTCACATCCACCCTTCAGCCAGAATTCCAGTGCTCAGCAACACAGACTCCCAGTGCTTTAACTTCTACTGTGGCTTTCATCCTCTCTCTCCTTTCCTCACTTCCAGGTTCCCACTCTTTTCTTTGTCTTCATCTGGAATTTGTCAACCTTAGAAATCTTTAGCTCCAACATTCCACCTCTGGACATAACCTCCTAGCCTCCCAGCAATAGCCCACTCACACTAACATCTTGCTTTATTCTGCAACATGACTCAGATCTCTGGCCCATTGTCCTTCTATTTAGCCATCTATTAGCCCTTGTCTTGACCCTTCAGATAAAAGGAACATCATGGGAATGACAGATGTGGTCATTTCATTCCTTCAGCTTGTCTGGAATGGTTCTCTTCCCTTCCAATTGGGTCAGCTCAACGACCGTGGACAGAACCCACAATTTAAATGCCTACCACATCAGGAATTGCCTTTCACACACTGTGACCAAGGTGATTTTAGAAAGGTGGCATTTTTTTCTTCAACAGATGGGGGAAGTATAGCAAAAGCAGCTCTTTCCTTTGGTGTTGGGGATCAGGGAAAAGATATCACAGGAGCCACAGAGTCAGCCTTGTTTCTTGCAAGCTCAAGGCTGTCTGCCAGCACAAGCCGACTTCAGTTCTCTTTTGAAAACCTCCTCATCGTTTGTGAATATCAGCTGTGACTTCTTTGTCTGATTTCATGTTCTTCAGATGTAGAACCACCTGTCATAGACTGGTGCAGATCTCCACCTCCCATCCAGGTCTCAGAGAAGGTGCATGCCGCAAGCTGGGATGAGCCTCAGTTCTCAGACAACTCAGGTGAGGTGACAGGGACTTTGTTGTCAGCATAGTAGCAATGAATTCTTTTTTATTTTAAAAAGCTTTTTAATGGGATAAAAGAGAAAAAGCAAATAACAACTGTCTAGGGAGAATGAATAATTATATAAGTTAACATGTTTTAATGCTAGAATAATTATAATTTAACATTATCAATCTTACCTATCAATGAGAGTTTTCCTAATTCAGTATTTCATGGGCATTTGTTGAACCTGCACTAGGTGTTGTACCTAGCAGGGTGCTAATGAATTTCTTTAGTCTCCAAGCTTATGTTGCTGTAGAATTATAAACCATGCATTTTATCGGCATCTCTACTGCACATCTATATATTCAGACTCAGTTCTTAAATACTTGACAAATAAAATTATAAAAGGTCATAAGAAAGTAGAAAAAAACTAAGCAAATACAACTGAAGTTTATTTTAAGGGTGTCAGTAAAACTCAGAAAACAACAAAAAAGGCAAATTAAGTAATTTCTTAATTTAAGTCCCAATGTCGTAGCAGACTTACCTATTGCCTAGTTGCTTTGTAGGACATCTCAAAGGACTTTCAGAAAATCAGTTGTTTGTCAAAAAAAGTCTTAATTTAATGGGGTTGTTGAATCTACTATTTCTATGTTACTGCATAAAATTAAATCTTTTATTTTCTACTAGTGGGCAAAGCAACACGGAATGCCCAACTGATTTGCATAAGTAGGACATGAAACTTCAAATTAAATAAGAGACTAATAAAGTGACTATAGGTTGGGCGCGGTGACTCACACCTGTAATCCCAGCACTTTGAGAGGCCAAGGTGGGCAGATAACCTGAGGTCAGGAGTTCAAGACCAGCCTGGCCAACATGGTGAAACCCCGTCTCTACTAAAAATACAAAAATTAGCTGGGCGTGGTGGCAAATGCCTGTAATCCCAGCTACTTGGGAGACTGAGGCAGGAGAATCGCTTGAGCCTGGGAGGTGGAGGTTGCAGTGAGCCGAGATCATGCCATTGCACTCCAGCCTGGGCAACAGAGTAAGACTGTTTCAAAAAAAAATATTGTGAATACAACCCAAAAATTGGCTGCCTTCTTTCCTTTCCAGGGGCTGAATTGGTCATTACCAGAAGTCATACACAAGGAGACCTTTTCCCTCAAGGGGAGACTATAGTACAGTATACAGCCACTGACCCCTCAGGCAATAACAGGACATGTGATATCCATATTGTCATAAAAGGTATTGTCTTCATAAGCCCCCAGAATTCTAGTTGACATTTAATACATGTCATTGCTATAGTGCTCTGTTTTATGAAAGAAAATAGGCTATGAGCATTAGATTTTTACAGTTAGAAGACTGACAGGTTTTGTTTAGGTTTTCTGTTGTCATTCCTTGACCTTGTGATAGATAAAAATGTTTTCTCCCAGAATAGTCTTTAGTTAACATTTTGTTAACATTTTCTCTAAGGTTACAATGTATTATTGACATGATCCTATTTTAAATGTTTGAGAAGACAGATTCTGAAAACATATTTGCTGCACAATGTTATCCAGTTTTTGTTTTTATTAAAGGAATGTCAAAAATAAGGGCAGGGCATGGTGACTCATGCCTGTAATCCCAGTGTTTTGGGAGGCCGAGGCGGGTGGATCACTTGAGATCAGGAGTTTGAGACCAGCCTGGCCAATGTAGTGAAACTCTGTCTCTACTAAAAATAAAAAAATTAGCCAGGCATGGTGGCATGTGACTGTGGTCCCAGCTACTCAGGAGGTCAAGGCACAAGAATTGCTTGAATCCAGGAGGCAGAGGCTGCAGTGAGTCGAGATAGCACCACTGCACTTGAGCCTGGGTGACAGAGCCAAGACTCTGTCTCAAAGTAATAATAATAATAATAATAATAATAATAATAATAATAATAATAATAACTCCAAGTCAGAAGTACTTTAACTTTTTTATAAAAATATGCACAACCTCTAATTACACATAGGTACAGCTTTTCAATGTATGTCAATCTAGGAACCAAAAAGTAGGTGTTGTCCTTCTCCTGCACTAAAGACATATGGTAAAAGCTTTTCTAGAAATAGTGATAGACAGGAGGAGTCCTTTTCAAAATTCTGCTTAAGCTCCTAGAATTTAATTTATGCTTCTTGTACCACTATATATGAATAGTACAATTTTTTTTACACAGGTTCTCCCTGTGAAATTCCATTCACACCTGTAAATGGGGATTTTATATGCACTCCAGATAATACTGGAGTCAACTGTACATTAACTTGCTTGGAGGGCTATGATTTCACAGAAGGGTCTACTGACAAGTATTACTGTGCTTATGAAGATGGCATCTGGAAACCAACATATACCACTGAATGGCCAGACTGTGCCAGTAAGTTTTAATTTTATTCTAGACTTCTTTAATGTGTGTGAATGTGTGTACATTTCTAAGTGTTAAAGAGGAAAATTGCCTTATGATAGGAATTAATGGAAAATGATGCCATGAATTTGAAATGTTTGTGAATAAGAGAATTACTCTTTCCTGGATTTAAAATATTAGTCACTAAAGTCTTATTATAGATTGTATTGCTGTAGGACAAGATTCAGTTTAAGGCAGAACCATCTGAGCCCTCTCATTATTTATCAGAAATATCTGGAGACTTGACAATATGTAATTCTGAACCTGTAAATATGAATTTCAAGTCTCACAGTGGCCAGGCATGGTGATGTATACCCGTAATCCCAGCATTTTGGAAGGCTGAGGCGGGTGGATCGCTTGAGCCCAAGAGTTCGAGACCAGCCTACCATCTCTACAAAAATATTAAAAAAAAAAAATTAGTTGGGCCTGGTGGTGTGCTCCTGTGGTCCCAGTTATTCAGCAGGCTAAGTTGGGAAAATCGCTTGAGCCCTGGACTTCCAGACTGCAGGGAACTTTTATCACATCACTGTACTTCAGCTTGGGTGACAGAATGAGACCCTGTTGCACAAAAAAATAGAGAAAAAACTCTCATAGTGTGCAGAAGAGCTACTTTAAAATAAAATCTAACATACATGATGGAATAAAGTACATCAATCATAGTCTCTTCATATTTGATTTAGATTTTAAACTATTCTATAATCTTAAATATACATTGTTATAAAAATAACCTAATGTATTCATTTAGTGTAAATAAATACTCTTTGAAGTGAATCTTTGATCCACTACCATATATGGAATTTAAATACCAGTGTCTTGGAAAAAAATGTGAAACCCACTTAACAGAGCTATTTTCCCCCCAAACTGCAGTAGTAAATAGAAACAATACCATTCACCTCTTTCACAGATTGAGACGGTGGGATGCTAGTAGGAGACTGTCCCTGAATTCTTTAGGGGCATTTTGCAAATCTACCATGCAAGCTTTTGATCCAGGGAGAAATTCGTCTTTATGACAATTACACTTTCAAGGAATATGATTGCACAAAAATAATATTTAGAAATGTTTCAATGCCTATTTTTTAAAATTATTATATGTATGCTATATAAGATATAACAACTTTGAGCCAGCCAGGATTTTTCAAAAATTCCCAGGAATATAATGAAAACAATTTTTATGTATCTTCTTCCCTTAAATACTCATTTTTTGTATGAATGGAAGATAAAGAATCATATATCAGAAGCAAAGTCTTCACTGGATAACTGAGTCCAGTGCTGCTTGGTGCATGGTTTATTATGATCATTTAATGCCTAGAAACTCTCCTTAACTGTCATCTCTTGTTTTTATAATAATCCCACAAATTATGTTAGAATTAAAACATTCAGTTTCAATTATTTCATAGAAAGTCAAATCTTTGTTTTAAAAACACTAACCAACTGAAGCTGTTTTGTCCAACATTTTCTAGAAAAACGTTTTGCAAACCACGGGTTCAAGTCCTTTGAGATGTTCTACAAAGCAGCTCGTTGTGATGACACAGATCTGATGAAGAAGTTTTCTGAAGCATTTGAGATGACCCTGGGAAAAATGGTACATCAATAGTGGTCGTTTATTGTGTGTCCTTTTATAAGCCTTTCATAACCTTTCTGAGTCATTTACAACTGCAATTTCTCATCCTATTTCCCTCTTCTTTGTGATCCAGACATGTACCTAATATTTAAAATTATTCATAGATTTTGAACTTCTAGAATGACTTAGAAGTAAATATGCATTAAAACATTTTTGAATCTTTAAAAACATCCTTAGGAAGTCAGAGAAGCTTAAGGTCTGGATGGTTGGAGAATGCCTTTATTATTTAAAGTTTGACAAAAATGCCGAACATTGTAGGTGGTATTTTGTTTATGGTAAGAAGATAATTGGACACTTAAAAGATAATTGTACATTTAAAAGATTTAAAAGATGCATTTTTGTTTAGAAAGGACTCTTACAACAATTATAAAAAAAACAGACCAGGCGCGGTGGCTCACACCTGTAATCCCAGCACTTTGGGAGGCCAAGGAGAGTGGATCACGAGATCAGGAGTTCGAGACCAGCCTGGCCAACATAGTGAAACCCCGTCTCTAGTAAAAATACGAAAAAACTAGCCAGGCATGGTGATGTGTGCCTGTAATCCCAGCTACTCAGGAGGCTGAGGCAGGAGAATCACTTAAACCTGGGAGGTGGAGGTTGCAGTGAACTAGATCGCGCCATGCACTCCAGCCTGGGCAACAGAGCAAGACTCCGTCTAAAAAAAAAAAAAAAAAAAAGAAGAAGAAAGGAAAGAAAACAGAGCAATATATGTAACTGTATTGAACATCTTCAAGGCAGGAACCATGCTAGATACATATTTGTATGCCCTGCAGACTGGGTAGCACTTTATTTATTTGCTAACATTTTATTGTGCTGCTTACTGTATGCCAAGCACGTTACAAGTACACCTAACATATTAACGAATGTCCATTCAAAAACACTTGGTAAAAACGTTATATTTAAATCTATTCAATAAAACCAAATTCCAAAAAGAGAAATAATGTTGTCACTGTTACTAGCAAACCAAGAAAATATTACACCCATTAGGCCTCTGTTACTATAGACCTATACTTGAAAGGCAACAATACACTCATACTAATTATACTCCACCCCAAAGTGGTGAAGAAATCTTTAAAATATTAAATATTTTTGTGTGTGTTAGACTCAGTGTCTATCAGACACTAAATTGTAGCAGGTTAAAGATGCTGTAAGGGGTTAGAATGTGCTATTAAATGCTTATATATTCATTTAGTAAATATTTAGTAAGTATGTCCTATTCCAGACACTAGGGATTTAGATCTGAATAAACAGGCAAAACTCCCTGTGCTTATAGAATTTACATGTTAATGAATAGACCAACAATAAACAAATTACAAGGAAAATATGTAGCATGTCAGATGGCGTATGCTATGGAATAAAATGAAGCAGAAGATGGGAAAGCCTCACTAGGTTCCTGTTTGAGAAGAGACCTGAAAGAGTGAGGCAGTGAGCCACGAGCATATCTAGGGGAAGAGCGTTCCAGGCAGAGGGAGCAGCAAGTGCAAAGTCCCTGAGGCAGGAGTGTGTTTCAGAGTTTGAACCACCGTAAAGATGTCAGAGTGGCAAAGGTAGAGAAGATGACAGGCTGAGTGACAGATGGTCAAAAAGATCACATGGGGAAGAGGAGATGGGGGTAAGAAGAGAAATCAGACTGTGGAGAGCCTTGAAAGTCACTGTAAATCTTTGCCTTTTACTCTAATTAAATGGAAAGCCATTTGAGGGAACAACTTACTGATGACTTTGGGCTCTAGGAGGAGAGGGTAGGAGAGAGTAAGAAGACCACATAGGAAATGAAAGCAAGAGATGATGGTGGCTTGGGTGGCACTGGAGGTGGTGAGAAGTGAATGGATTTTTTTTATATCTTCTGAAAGTAGATTCAGTAGGACTTGCTGATACATTGGAAATAGATTGTGGGATAAAGAGAAGAGTCAAGGAGGCAGAGCATACAAGGGCATAGGTCCAGGTACTGGGTACTCATGGGGATGGAAGTGTGTGAACGGAGGCTCTTTTCTGAGTTCAATTTTGATCGGCATAAAAAAAATGATCATCTGAGAGTAAGAATGGGGAGGAGTTGTTGGAGGCTTAAGAAGAGAGAGGTGGTGTAAAATAATTTTCTAAGAAAGGATGAATAAGCATGCTAAAGAAATGTAGTAAGATTGGCAGCCAGCAGGGTTACATTTTTTCTCAAGCCTTAGTTGACTGTGTAGTACAGGTGTGGAGAAGCAGAACGATTAATTTAACCAAGGGTAAGTGTTGTCCAGGCAAACAAATTGAGGAAGAGGCATGCAAGGGAGGAGACATTCCATGGTGATGGATCATGGAATCTTAGATGGGTAAACAAGGACATGAAGACATGAGTGGCTAAAGGAGAGGCACTAGGGTCGATGGATTATACATTCTGATGAAGTCAAGGAACTGTTGGATTCCTGAGAAGAGGAGAAGGTGCCGTTTCTGACAATGACAAGGTCTGAGGGTATGACTACGGGAGTGAGTGACAGAGTAAGGCTGGAATACAAGAGAGAAGAGGGAAAGGAACTGAGAATCCAAGGAGATGGAAGAGTTTGCTAGGTGACTATAGAAATCACCAAGAACTATAACAGGGACAGTTACCAAATGTTCTTGGAATGAGGGAGTGACGCAGAGGGGAAATGCTGCAGGTGACTGTCACCAGAAGGGTCAATGAGTGGTAGAGTTGACAGCATGAGCTTCAGAACTGTGAGCCTTTAAGGGGATGTGAGGGAGTTTGATCTGGAAACAGCAATGAAGAGTGAGAAGGACCTTCCTCCACCTTCAGGCCTGCCCCCAATTCCAGAATTCTGGAATTTCTAGTATTTCTAGAATATTTTCTGGGAAATGTTCCAGAAAATTGGAAAGGTTTTAGGGCAAAGGTGAAGAGAACATAAAGAGAGGAGGTAGAAAATAACAGATTTGCTGATTACTGACTGAGCTTCAGAGGGCATAGAGGAAGGCTTGGGGGATTGGGGAAGAGGAGTGGGAGATGGGGTCAGAGAAAGTGTTCCAAAGAGCCATATAGCCAAAGTTTAGAGACAGGAGATATCCCAGGAGCACTGGACTTCTCATGGTGAGTGACATAAACAGAGATAAAAGGTGTGAAACTAATCCTGGTGACCAGCAGTTAGAGGCTGCAGGGGAGGAGGGTCAGAATCCCTTTGAGGAATGTGCAGAGCTCTGGGGCCCTCCCTTCCCTCCTGCTGATGGAGACATGAAGGCCAGGGGAACAAAATGTTTATCCAAGGCATGCAGAAAAGTGATTTACACTTTATCCTCTTCATTTTTTACTTGCAGGTCCCATCATTTTGTAGTGATGCAGAGGACATTGACTGCAGACTGGAGGAGAACCTGACCAAAAAATATTGCCTAGAATATAATTATGACTATGAAAATGGCTTTGCAATTGGTAATTAAATTCTGTGGCATCAGTAGTTGGCAAGACTAATCTGCAAAATAAGAATAATTCCAGAAAAGTGAGGCAAACTAGAAACATTAACTTCTATTAATTTATTCATCAAGTATTTTAGGATGGCTAAATAATTTGATAATGTGCTGAAAGATCATTAAGGATATATCAAATTTTAGTAACAAAAATTATGTAAAATTATTTGCCAGGATTCTTAAAAATGACAAAAACTAAGAAAACTAAGTCACATATGCTGGTAAAATTCAAATGTTGATGTATCCTAAAAGAGAATAGTAATAAAGTCCTAACAGCAACTTTTATATGGCATTCAGTGTAAGTTACAATGAAGTCATTAACATAAAACAGTTACACATGTAAAATATTCAGATTCCTCACCAAAAATATGTTAAGATTCCATGTATTCAAGTCTAATATATCTTTAAGTGGAATTTTGATGTTTTCTCTATGTATACTCTGAACATTTTTATTAAGATTATTTTTTGCCAGGCATGGTGGCACACACCTGTAGTCCCAGCTACTTAGGGGGATGAGGTGGGAGGATCCCTTGAGTCCAGGAGTTCGAGGCTGCAGTGAGCCATGATTATGCCACTGCACTCCAGCCTGGGCAACAAAGTGAGACTTGGTATCAAAAAAAAAAAAGATAATAATGATATTGTTATCAAAGGAGTGTAGTGGTTAAACACGTGGACTCTACAACCAACTACTTAAGTCTAAATCCTAGCCTCACTACCTACTAGCTGTGTGATCTTGAGCAAGCTATCAACACACTCTGTGCCTCAGTTTCCTCACCTATAAAATGGGTATGTAAGAGTATTCACCTCATGTGACCATTTTAAGCATTAAATGAATAAGTACAAGTCATGTGTTTAGAAGGTTATGAGATGGTAAGTATTAATTCGCATTACGGCAGACATCTTTTCCATTTCGAATACTAGTCATGTCTGTAATATTTTTGGTGATTTAGCATTAAGAGTGATGTTGACTGTTGCTTTTGATTTTTAAATTTTTTAAAATATCATTTGTGCATATGTTTATTATACAATTTTTAAAATGCTTAAAAACAAAAAATGAAATCAAGATAATCCACAACCCCAGAAATAAGACTGTTAATACATGTATATATTTATAACTATATATGTATGTAGATACACATATATATACCATACTATATATACTGTATATATACCATACTATATATACTGTATATATACCATACTATATATACTGTATATATACCATACTATGATATATACATATTATTATATATATATAACTGCTTATTGTATATATACTGATGCTATTTTGAACACAAATTCTTAGTTAACATTGTATTGAGGACATTTTCATTCACTAAATATCCTACTTCAGTACAGTTTGAATAGCCACATATTATCCCATCGATCAGTTTACCATAATTTATAGAAATAGTTTCCTATTGGTAGATTTTGGGTTATTTTTGGTTGTTTACTATTATGTACAGCACTTTAGTGAACATTTTGGAAATTAAGGTTTTAGATAGGAAAAAGTAAGGTGGCATTGTCAGTAACATATCTAGAATAATCAACCCTCTTCTGCTAAACACGATCCAGGTTTCCCCTCCCAGATTGTTGCGGTAGGTTTTGGGGGCACAAGGTTACACCTAGAGAGAGTCAGTTGTCATCACAAGTCTATGAGATGAGCGATATTTGTCACCTAATAAGGGTCCAAATGGCAGTTCTTGAGAAAAAAGCATGGGCAGGTGGCACACGTGATCCTGTGATCCTAAAAACAAGCATTGCTCCCCAAATGTATTCCCAGTAGAAAGTCACAAGATCGGTGTAACATTTATAACCATGCCTTGGAAGGTCATAATGTATGAAAAATAAGCAACCAGTAAATATAATAAAATCAAGTTGACTTCATAATAATCATGTAATATAAAATTAAAACTAGGCCAGGCAAGGTGGCTCACACCTGTAATCCCAGCACGTTGGGAGGCTGAGGTGGGCAGATCACCTGAGGTCAGGAGTTAGAGACCAACTTGGCCAACATGGTGAAACCCCATCTCTACTAAAAATACAAAATTAGCTGAGCATGGTGGCATGTGCTTGTAATCCCAGCTACTCGGGAGGCTGAGGCAGGAGAATCACTTGAACCTGGGAGGTGGAAGTTGCAGTGGGCCGAGATCATGCCATTGTACTCTAGCCTGGGCAAAAAGAGCAAAACTCCATCTCAAAAAATAAAATAAAATAACTAAAGTGAAATGCAATTTTTGACCTGTCAGATTAACAAACAAGAATTATAATACCCACAGTTGGCAAGAATGTAGGGGAAAAAATCATATTCATACATTGTATAGAAAGGAGAAATTAAGAGGGCATTTGACAATATGTATCTAAAGGATTTTAAATGCCCATGCACTTAGACCCAGAAATTTCATTTCTAAGAATATTTCTCAAGGTAAAAATCATGCCATTGTGCAAATATGTACCACATTTCATAAATTTTGAGATGCATATTTTTCCTTTAGACCTGAAATTGGGATGTATCTTCTAACCAATGGTATCTTAGATTTGATTAAATACCGTATGTGCAAGGATATTCTAAACATTTGAAATAACCTAAAAGTCTAAAAATAGAAACTGTAGGTTGTTTGTGTTGTACCATACAAGAGAGTATTATGTGGCCATTTCACATAGAAATGCCATAAAATTTGAAAAAGATTACTAAATAATACGTACATAGTATAATCTTGTTTTGTTAAAAGTGTGTTGTTTGTTTTTATTCCAGGTTTGTGTGTGTGTATATGTATGTATGCACATATGCATAAATGTATATCTGTGTGTATATTTATACATTCATAGTGGGGAAAAAAAGCTTGCCTAAAATGTTCATGGTGATTATTTCTATGTGGTAGAATTGTAGTAATTTTTAATACTTTTCTCTTTGCTCATTTTTTTTATAACAGCTACTTAATGCTTGTGGAGAAAATGTTTAAGTAAAAAGACGATATTAATCCCAGTTAATTTTAATAGCCAAAGCATAAATAAAGCCAAAAAGTTCACAAAACAATTTACTTAAGTGGAGAGGCCTATATAAATATAAATTATTGTCTAAAGTACATAACAAAACAATAGAATGTCCAGAATAATATTAATATAGTTTTATAATAAGTCAAATACTGAGTTTGACAGCTTATATATTTTGTCTCATTTAATCCACAGACAAATCTATCAGGTAAGAATCATCTCTATAAATGAAGAAACTGAGGCTCAGAAAGATGAAAGTAACTTGACTAAGATTATACAGCAGCCTACATCGAGAAGCCACAATCTGAACCCATGCAGTTAATCACAGTGATATCAAGGGCATCTAGAGAATTCCATGTACCCTTGTTGCCTCCAGTGTGGTTGTATGATAGAATCATTTAACTTATGTGCTGCCTTTGAAAACTACCCTTACCTTTAAAATATGATGAAAGCATCTTGAGTAATCTTCATGAGAGGAGATCTATTTATGTATATTAATAGTTTATAAGGCCAATTTTAAAAAAAGAAAAAAGGATTGGAGAAAGCCTTGCAAAGAAATAGAAATTGACTAGAATTTTGCACCCAGCTCTTATTTACCTCTAAAATTTACCTCTAAAGCTAAAATAATTAACTATTAACTCAAAGATAGAGTGGTATAAATGCCCTAGTAGTTCCATAGAGACTTTTCTTTCTTCTTTTAGTATTATTCATTGGTAATCTGTATTAAATATGAAGTGATCAAAAATTACAATATATATAACATTGTAGACCAAACCCTGTATGCAGTATGTTATGGGCATTTGAGGAAATGGTCAAGTGTAATTTCACTTATGGCTTAACATTAGAACCTAAACGCTGACAAAAAAGCAACTGTGTGATCACTTGTGTCTCTGCCCCGACTATCCAGGACCAGGTGGCTGGGGTGCAGCTAATAGGCTGGATTACTCTTACGATGACTTCCTGGACACTGTGCAAGAAACAGCCACAAGCATCGGCAATGCCAAGTCATCACGGATTAAAAGAAGTGCCCCATTATCTGACTATAAAATTAAGTTAATTTTTAACATCACAGGTAAGGATAAACTGTCTATTTGAAAAAGCAATATAATGGAAAATTCTTGGTTGGAAACCTGCTTCTCAAATCTTCCATTTGTTATCATTATTAGGAAATGACTCTGGAATTGAGAATTAGGGAAAGCACAGTTAACTAAGTCTTGTCATCTTTTGCTGTCAGTATCATAGATGTCTTTTGTAGGTCTCACGGCGAAAAGCACCCTACTTCATTCTCATCTTGGCATGATTAAGGTGCACTTTTAAGATGCAAGAATTTACAGGAATTTATTATGTTATAATAAAGAACTCCCAAGAAAGGTGATATAGATTTAGCATCTGAGAGGACTGAAACAAATTGTATAGTTCTTAGTCTTATCCATGTACTTACTTTGTTGTTCACTAAATAGTGGTTAAATTTATTTTGAATTAATTTTTCCTGAAAGATTTTTATTTTTTTTCTATAGACCACTTATTAGTACTAAAAGATTTTAAGTATTTCTATTTGGTAAAAAATTAACTACAAATGACTTTCTGAAACACCATGTGTTTGTGTTGTGTTTTATTTTGTTTTTATCTCAGCTAGTGTGCCATTACCCGATGAAAGAAATGATACCCTTGAATGGGAAAATCAGCAACGACTCCTTCAGACATTGGAAACTATCACAAATAAACTGAAAAGGACTCTCAATAAAGACCCCATGTATTCCTTTCAGCTTGCATCAGAAATACTTATAGCCGACAGCAATTCATTAGAAACAAAAAAGGCTTCCCCCTTCTGCAGACCAGGCTCAGTGCTGAGAGGGCGTATGTGTGGTAAGACTGTTCCCTGTGATCAAAAATATTTGGTGCATATTGGGTCAAATGAGATAGGTGTAGCCCTTTTACAACTATAAAGGGATATTGAAATGAAACATATTTTGCTCTTGTTGTGTGGTTGTTATTATTACTATTTTGTCTCAAGAGTCTAAGGAACTACTGTTGGTAGGGACAGGAAATCTAGTTCAGGGAGGGACTCAAATCTGATTTTTATTTAAAGATCTTTAGACCTCACAGCTTTCAGTAACAGCTCCAATAATGATAATGAATACTTTTTGACCACTTCTGTATTCCAGCTGAGCACCTGTCATGTTTAATCCTGTTTAGCACCTCTGTGAGGTACCATTATTATTAAGCACATTTTACGGATGAGAAAACTGAAGCCAGAGAGGCTAAGAATTTGCCCGTAAGACTTACCCATTAAGACAGTAAGTGGGGAGGGATAGCATTAGGAGATATACCTAATGTAAATGACAAGTTAATGGGTGCGGCACACCAACATGGCACATGTATACATACGTAAGAAACCTGCACATTGTGCACAGGTACCCTAGAACTTAAAGTGTAATATATATATATAGACAGTAAGTGGAGGCCAGGCTCTGTAGCTCATGCCTGTAATCCCAGCACTTTGGGAGGCCAAGGTGGGAGGATCACTTGAGCCCAGGAGTTCGAGACCAGCCTGGGCAACATGGCAAAACCCTTTGTCTACAAAAAATACCCCAAAAATTAGCCAAACATGATGGCACATGCCTGTAGTCCCAGCTACTCGGGAGGCTGAGGTGGGAGGATTACTTGAGCCCCAGAAGTCAAGGCTGCAGTGAGCTATGATTGCACCACTGCACTCCAGCCTGGGCAACAGAGTGAGATACTCTCTCAAAAATAAAAATAAAATAAAATAAGATAGTAAGTAGTGTGGCAAAAATTCCCATCCAGGCAGCCAACACGAGTCTTAGCTTTTTTTTTAATTGAGGTGAAGTTCACATAACATAAAATTAACCATTTTAAAGTGTATAATTCAATGGCATGAAGTACATTCACAATGGTGTGCAACCATCACCTCTCTTCCCAAAACATTTTCATCACCCTCGAAGGAGACTCTATGCCCATTAAAGTCACTCCCTATTCTCCCTCCCCACTCCAAACCCCTTAACTTTTAACGCCAATTCTAGACTGCCATGATCTGGGTCAATTCCAGCCTGTTCCCTGAAGAAATCATCATTTATAGATAAGGAAATCTCCTGTAATGGAACTGTGTACACTCAGCTGAACCGAATGGCGTGAATCTTACGTTCATCTCTCCATAAACGTGGGTTCTTGTGTCCTTCTTCTACAGTTCTTATTGCTAGTCCAAGAGCTCCGTTGGGTTTTTTATAGTGTGACAAATTCAGCCCATCAAAAGCATATTAAAATTGTTCTAAGCCTGCATTTGTTTCCTCCCCACCTTGTGAGTAAAAATTAGGAATCACGTTGAGAGGTGTTTCTCATTTCTCAGTGTGATCTTGCATCACATAAAATGCTTGTAAAGCGCATCTTGACTCAGGCCCCATCCTAGGACTAATGCATTTGGAGTTGGGGTCTTGAAATCTGCGTGTTTAACAAGTACATGGGTAATTATTACACACTTCATTTAACATCTCAGAATCACCTAGGTACTAATCTCAAGTGTCTTCCCCATTAAGGATATTAACTTTGGTAGCAGGCTTTTCAGTTTAATGTTGTATTTTGGTCTCAGAATTTCCGAGCCACCCCAAACCTACCAAATCTCAAGAAAAGGAGGGTGCTAAATGACAAGCAGTCAGTTTCAATGGGGAAGCATTCAGAGAAACAACTAAGAAAATGTTTGTAGTATCTGAAATCCTCAAAGGAACCTAACTAACTGTTTTTTCCTTTTTTCTCCATCAGCTTTTTCTTTGTTAACTGTCTTTCCCATGATGATCTGGCTTATCACAGCTTTAACCCACACTTTTAAACCCCCATTATATAAGCCTTAAGCTTGGTCAATAAGAATTTGCTTTATCTTTAAAAAATAAACGAATGTCTTACTGTTGGTTTCTGGGAATATATTTCTGAAAGGTTTACCTTGTGAATAAGCCTCTGGCCATAAAATTTAACCCATAAACAATAGCACCTTCAAGCATGCTTTATTACTTTCATGTCTTAGGAAAAAAAAGCCCAGTGTGTTCCACCATTGTAGTTTACTCAGTGTTTCCTGTTTGCTTTTTCTGTAGTCAATTGCCCTTTGGGAACCTATTATAATCTGGAACATTTCACCTGTGAAAGCTGCCGGATTGGATCCTATCAAGATGAAGAAGGGCAACTTGAGTGCAAGCTTTGCCCCTCTGGGATGTACACGGAATATATCCATTCAAGAAACATCTCTGATTGTAAAGGTAGAGGCTTACTGGATGTTTCAACTAGAAGCAGCCCAATTTTTGTTTCCCTTTTGGGGGAAAGAAAGATTTATTTTCTTCACCCCACACTAAGCTCTTGTCTGAGGCCCCTGTGGCAAAAGATAGATTTGCAAGAGAAAAGCATACACATTTATTCAATATAAGTTTTAGGTGACATGGGAGCCTCCAGAAATGAATCAGGGAAACCTATATATTTTTATGCTAAATTGGATAAAGAAGAGGATAGTTGTGGAGAAGAATGATCTATTGGGAATAAGCTAGGTGGAGCTTAGCAAGTCTTGTTTGTTCAGATTCTTCAATGTGTCCCTGTGTCTTCAGGGCTAAGAATATTATTTTCCTCTGAGTATAGGGTGGGCATTTCTCACATGAGGGTTTTACAGTCTGCTTCAAAGGGGAAGGTCCGAGAATTATTTCTAGGTTTTATGATCTCCTAAAGGAAAGAAAGGCAGAAGTTCAGAGACACTTTCCTGCTTCTATGGTTTTCTCAAATTTCCTTCAGTATGCCAAGGCAAGGTACGATATTTAGGGGTAGGGTGTTCTAAGCCCCATCACAGTCCTGAAATCTAAATGGCAAATAAAATGAAATAATAGTATACAGAAAGCAATTTTATTTATTTATTTTTTCTTTCTTTTAAACATAAAATATTACCTGAGTGTTTCCCCCACTTTAAAGAAGTCCATTTAGCTTTCCTTTTGGAAATATTCCATTGCTGTCTCTAAGTCAAACTCCAATCCACATTTATCAGTTAGCCTGGTGTGTTAGGCCATTCTGGCATTGCTATAAAGGATTACTTGAGACTGAGTAATTTATAAAGAAAAGAGTTTTAATTGGCTCATGGTTTTGCAGGCTATACAGGAAGCATAGCAGCATCTGCTTCTGGGGTGGCTTTAGGAAGCTTCCAATCATGGCAGAAGGCAAAAAAGGACCAGGCATGTCACGTGGAGAAAGTAGGAGCAAGGCAGGGGGTTGGGGTGGGAGGGGGGAATATATGGTGGCTCACACCTGTAATCCCAGGACTTTGGGAGGCTGAGGCAGGCGGTTTGTTTGAGCCAAGGAGTTCAAGGCCAGCCTGGGCAACATGGCAAAATCCTGTCTCTACAAAAAATACAAAAATTAGCCAGGCATGGTGGTGCACACCTGTAGTCCCAGTTACTCAGGAGAATGAGGTGGGAGGATTGCTTGAGCCCGGGAGGTGGAGGCTGCAGTGAGCTATGACCGCACCACTGCACTCCAGCCTGAGGGACAGAGCAAGACCCTATCTCAAAAAAAAAAAAAAAAAGTAAAAAAGACAGGGGAGATGCCACATACTTTTATACAACGAGGTATCACGAGAACTCAATCACTATCACTAGAACAGCACCAGAGGTATGATGCTAAACCATCCAGGAGAAATCCACCCCCATGATCCAATCATCTCCCACCAGGCCCCACTTCCAACACTGGGGATTATATTTCAACATGAGATTTGGGCAGAGACACACATCCAAACTATATCTATCAGCTGGATTCTTTTCTTGAATCTCACATTAATTAATGGAAAGAAGTTTCATGACACTTTGCAATTATTGGATTGCTTTTTGTTAGAATAGTGTCTGATGTGATGAGATCAGTTCTCAGTTTACTTGGAAATGAATAACTACAGGCCCATGTGCACATATTCTTGCTACTAAAATATTCAATATTTTCAAAATATTTTCACTATTATTCTCAGTAAGAGTTCCTGATGGAAACGTTTTCTCTCATAATTAAGGCTACAGCAAGACATGCCTAAAATAAGGAATTTCAAAAGTGTGCTTCTTTGCCATAGTTCTGAATGCAGGTGTGGGTGTTTAATGACTGATATAAACTCTAGAGCAGTGCTACGTAATTGGAAATGCGCTAAACCTGTTAGCAATGGTGAAAAGGAGAGTTGTTTGGAGGTCAAAAGCAGAAAGAAAGGCCAGTACTCTGGGAGTCAGGGCATCTGGCCAAAGTCCTGTTCTTCTACAAATCATCCTTATGAATTTTAGCAAGTTGCTTCACCTCTCTGGGCATGAAGGTATGTCTGCTTTTATATTCTACTCCCCACTGGCCCTTGGATGAAATGGCGTGTCTAGGTAGGAAGAGGTAGCAGAGCCAGTTCTTATTTAGAGCAGCCAGTTGTTTTTTAAAGCAGAGATTTCAGAGTAGTTTATAAGGCTCTAGCTAGGTTTGGGGTTTTGTTTCTGCCACTCAGGATAACAGTGTATGTATTGAGAACTTCTACATGAACAAATTCCCAGTGTACAACTTGTTCCTATCATAGTGTCCTTCTGTGCTATGTATTTCTAACTTCATTCGACAACTATTTATTGAACGTGTTCTATGCGTCAAACACTGTAAAAGGTCATAATGGAAGTAAATGGAAACAGTCTAAAACTTAGTATAGAGAAGCATGGTGGTGCCACAATATGTGTATGCTTAGCTAACAGGAGAAAGAGCTCTCTGGGTCCCTCATTCCGTCCTTCTTTTTTTTTTTTTTTTTTTTTTTTTTTTTTTTTTTTTTTTAGATGAAACATTCCGTCCTTCTATCCTAAACTAAAATGCAGAAAACCCTATCCCGCACAGTGCTAATTTTATGCAGCTTAATATCATTATTGATAATAATAGTACCTTTTTCTTTTCAGCTCAGTGTAAACAAGGCACCTACTCGTACAGTGGACTTGAGACTTGTGAATCGTGTCCACTGGGCACTTATCAGCCAAAATTTGGTTCCCGGAGCTGCCTCTCGTGTCCAGAAAACACCTCAACTGTGAAAAGAGGAGCCGTGAACATTTCTGCATGTGGAGGTTATCAAAGCATTAGACATTGATATTTCTTTAAACCTACTAGGTTCTATGCATGAAGGAGTGACATATGTTCCGCAAAAACATACATCTACTCTATGCACAGAATGGAAATAACTCTCTCTTCATAAAGAGGGTTTTTGTTTGTTTAGTTTCTTTTCTCAGCCAGTTAACACTTAGGTATAAATACCTGCCGTGTAAACACCGGGCTGGGCTAGGAACACAAAAGAAGTACAAGACTTGGTCCCAGGCCTCATACAGTAAAAAACATGTGGCTTCGTGATATGGTAGAAATATATCTAAACTAGGAAATTCATTCCCTCCTTTATAAAGTGAAGTTCTGTCTAGTGTTTCTTGAAACTCTAAAAATATTTTATTCTGTGGATTATGAATTTCATTCCTAACGAGTTGAAGGTTTTCGTGAGTAGTTATTCAGTCAGGCAGCACATTAGAATCATCTTCACATTTACATGAGTATTTTTAAAATACTGAAACCTGATCTTCTCTCCCAGAGATTCTGATTTAACTTGTCTGAGTAGAGGCTGGGAATTGGTTTTCTTTTTTTTTTTTTTAAGTTTCCCCAGGTGATTATTTGAAGTGATTAGGAAAATCTGAGAGCCACTAATTTTGGTTCTCAAATGTCAGCATGGAGAGCTTTTTAAGACAGATTGTGAGGCCCTACCTCCAGTGTCTTTGATTCGGTAGGTCTGGGGAGGGGTCTGAGAATTCATATTTCTGTTAACAACTGGTTTCAAGTAATGCTGATTCTACTGGTCCAGGGACCACACATTGAGAACCACTGGTTTAAACAGAAAAAAAAAAAAGATTAGAGTTCCAATTTTTAAGTATTTCTGACTAACATCCCTACTGAGGGATGTTTTCCAGCAAAATACTCATGAACATGTAAACAGAAACAAAAGATGAAAACTTAGAATGACAATGAAATTAGGACTGACAGTCAAGGTCAGCCTACTTCCAGAAATTCCAAAAAATTGCAACTACTGTAATTTGCAAAGTCAGTAGAACTGGACTAAAAATAAAAGGTTGTTGGCCTACCTCTGCTACTCACTGGGAACCGAACAAACATTCCTTGATGAAAGATTTTTTTTTTAATTGTGTATCTTACCTCTATAGTTTTATTTAAAAACCTAAGGTCTATGGCAGCTGAGAAATGAAGAAGCTGTTCCCACATTGAGTGATGTTTTTAAGAAGCCAACCTACTGGTTCCCTACTTCTCTCAGGCTACACAGAGACACATAGGCACACTTCCTACTCTCACTGCACCCAGCCATGCTTAATTTCATCCAGTTAGAGAGAGATTACCAGTAAACAAGAGGTAGGAAAAGTTAATGTGCAAGGGCAGGAAGGGACGTTTCCAGCATTGCATCTTGGAAGTTGTAGTTCTCATAAGTGCATTGGGAGAAAAGGAAACAGGCAAAACACACTCTGAATTATAGGTTTATATATACTCCATCTGTTTAAATTATCTCAGTCTAGTAGGATCAAGGTAGATATAAGTCTGAGACCTGAGGCATTGGGCAAGTAATATTCATCAACCTAATAGTTTCACTGAAGAGTGGAGAAGAAAATTTAGGGCCTAACTGAAACTCATAAACCATGTCTGTTGGATAATACCAGCTTTGGATCTTTTAATTAAAAGTCTCACAAGCCTTCACATTCTGATTGAAATAGATCTGCTAGAGACTCTTTTGTCAATATAAGAAATAATTTTGGCAGAAAGTCCACAGTAAAAAATTCTCTCTTCCTGCCCACTTCCTCCAACCACAAAAGAAACTAGGATTTTTATAGTGAAACAAGTTCGCATTTGACAATTTTTTTTTTAGCTTTCTAAATAAACCTTGAGGTTTGTCTAATACTAAATTATTATAATTAAGGAGTTATAATTCCCAAAAAGTCTCTAAATTTTTGGCCCTACTCTCCTAATATTCCTAGCATAAGTTTAACCACATTCTGCTTGTCATGAGTGGGAATTAGGAATGACAAAAGTTAACATTCTTCTGCGGTGCTGGATAAACATTTTATTTTAAACTTAAATGTGTGTAAGTTCTAAAACGGTCCCTTATATATATTTTTTATTAGTTTTTAACTCCTTTCTCACTTTCTTTCTCTTGCTTGCTTGCTTTTGTCTTTCTCTTTCTCTCTTTTGCCTTTCTGTCTTTCTTTCACCTGCCTTTCTTTCGCCTGCCTCTCTTTCATCGGCCTTTCTTTTTCTTCCTTTCTTTCTTTCCTTCCTTTTTCTTTATTTTCTCTTTTGGTATTGATTTATTATTTTTATTACTGATTTATTTTCTATCAGTATTGATTTATTTTTATAGTGTACTGTTTATCTTATTTTTTGCTAAGACATTGCTTTTGTATTTCTCTATCATGTGGCACTTAAAATATTATTATTCAAGATAGCAATCATATTTAAGTATCACAAAGTATATTAGTTTGTTAAAGTAATATATTCTTTGTACATTTTACTTTTTATAACTTCTTAGGTTATTACATATTCTTGGGTTTGTAGGTACACACTCAAGAATCTGAAATTTTTCATTCATTAAAAATGATTTTCATCAGAAGAATAAGTTCGACAGGTACTTGTTGTTGTTGTTGTTAATATATGATCTATAGGAGAAGAAAAGATGATGTTTAGACTAGGATAACACCACCTTTTACCCTGACTCTCCAGGATGAAGTTAAAAGGAGGCTCAGGAAGTCATTGACCTCTGACCTCATCTTAGGAAACTGATTTATTTATTTATTTAAAATGATCTATAATTAAGGTGTACAAAATGATGTTATGATATTCTTATGCACGTATACATCATCTCACATAGTTGCCGTTCTTTGGGTGTGTGTGGTAAGAGAACCTGAAATTCTCTTAGCAAATTTCTAGTATACAATATAGTATTATTAATCATAGTCAGAAAACCCATTGAAAAGGCAAAATCCACTTGGCTCCAGGTCTATATGTGTTGCCCTTAACACTGTCAGAGAACAGCACAAGTGATATGACATTTTTTTCCTGGTCATTTCCATGCACTGTTTGTCATTTGATTTTAATATCATTTTGGCATACTTAGATTATTTCTCTCTCTCTCTCTCTCTGTCTCCAATAGAGGAGGTGAAAAGAGGGTTTTGTTGCATTTTTCTTGACTGGGAGACTAGTTTCTTTGGCCAAGAATCAAAATGAAACATTCACCCCTCTTTTCTCATGACACTAGTTCATTAGGAATTGCGTATTTATGTGTGTGTGTACATGTACATGTTTAGTATTACATTCTAGATAGTGCCACTATTATGTATATGTGTATGTTTATATATACATATATATGTGTGTGCGTGTATATATGTTTACTACATATATAAATACTCTATTAAATGCTAATTGACCACTGCAGGAAAATATATTTCTGAAGACAACTGTCTGCCCTTGGACAATAACTTAAACTAATAAAATTGCACATGCAAATTTATTTTATATTTTCTATGCTAAAAAGTATAGACATTACAGTGATGAGTTGGGTATTTTTAGAAGCTAATAGATTTATTTTTAATGTTAGTATTTTATTACTATTACATCTTAGTACAATTTTTTACCTTCTGTTAGTTTCTAGGGGCATAAACATCTTTTCTTTTTGAGCAACTTTGTGCTGAAAATTATATGTAAAAAAAGTTTAAAATTCATTATAGCATCTTGAGTTTTACTGATGGAATTTATCTTTTCAGCATTTCATACATACTCAGAGATATTCTCTCAAACAAAAGTTTTATACTTTTACCAGCAGAAGATTGATGCTTTCAGTTAACTAATTAGCTGTGTGTAAGTTACCTTTTCCAAATAGGCAATCACTTTCGGAAACTTGAGATTGAGGAAACCCATTTTAAACTAAGCAAGTTTACAGTTTGTGCGAATAACAGAGCTCTACCTAGCACTCTGAGATCTATCAATCAAAGAGTAAATTAGCTTGTTCTTAGTGAAATAAAGATACAGTTTAAAAATGTAAATTTTATGCATGTAAAGACCAAACCTGCAAGAAATATTTTTTCTAAATTTGCATAAAAATCTATGATATTTTCTGCCATCTCTTGATTGAATTACCATCTCTTCATTGAGCTCTTTTGTTAATTGGGTAAAAGAGCTCTTTAGCAAAAAATTTGGCTATTTTTGTTTTAAAATTTTGATCTAAATGTCTTGAGATTATCACAAATGCTTTGTTTTTTCTCAAATCAATTAAAAAAAGATGCTATGACATGGCATACCCTGCTCCCTTGAACCTCAGTCCATCTCTAAACTTTTCAACCATATTGCTATTTATCTCTGCTGTACTATTTTTATTATAAGGACACCAAACCCTAAATGATAAGGATGCTGACATCCTGAGTAGCTACTTTTTGTGTTCTGTCTTCCATACTTACATTTATGCAGACAAGTCTTAGCATTTTTAATAGTTTTCTCAGTTTATAATGGCTTTAAGACCTATCCAGATGATGCCAGTTCACCCAAGGAAAGGACACACCCAACCTGAATTCATACTTGGGTTGCTGTCAAAACCCCAACCAAAGAATTAAGTCATGAGTGCTCTGTTCCCCTGCCCTCTGCTAAATGCAACAAAACATCATGGAGGAAAACCCGAGCTTGTTTTATGTTTGAGGACATTTTTAATTTTGTTAATATTCCACTCGTTAATGGCAAGAGAATTTCAGATTTGGTTAAATGGCAATTCTCAAATGAATGTTATTTACAAAAAGCCTAACACAAATGACGGTGAAAGGTTAAAAATAATAAGATTTCCAGACCCATGAATACAAAAAACAAGCAGGTAGGGGTGGTAAAGGGAATTTATGAAAAAGTTCAATTCAAAGCCCAATAGCATCACATGAGGAAGAAAAGAGTTATTTTTACGTAATTCACAAGCAGTATAAGTTAGTCATAATAAACCTTTGTCATCAAATAACAGCAGTAAAATACAACAAAATCTGTATGTCTCACAATGGTAAATTGTAAAAATAAAATTTTCATGGAAGATTTTAATACCTTCCTTGAATTTTTTTTTTTTTTTTTTCGAGACGGAGTCTCACTACGTTGCTCAGGCTGGAGTGCAGTGGGTGCCATCTCATCTCACTGCAACCTCTGCCTCCCGGGTTCAAGCAATTCTCCTGCCTTAGCCTCTTGAGTAGCTGGGATTACAGGTACCTGACACCACACTGGCTAATTTTTGTACTTTTAGTAGAGACGGTGTTTCGCCATTTTGGCCAGGCTAGTCTGGAACTCCTGACCTCAAGTGATTCGCCCACCTCAGCTTCCCAAAGTGCTGGGGTTACAGGCATGAGCCACCACGCCCTACCACTCCTTTGAATTTATAAAGATCATGTAGGCAATCAGTAAGGACACAGAAAACTTATAGTACATGATTGATAAGGCTGAACTAATAATACATGTTATACTTTTTACTCTACTGTGATAACACTCTTAATGAAGTATTTATTATTTTTATCTTTAGATATAATGAACAAAAAAACTCAAAATTCAAAAGGTAGCAATTAGTTATGCAACGTAAATTATCTGACCATAAGATGATTAAAAACAGAAATTAATAAGCATATTCCAAATATTTATACATTTTAAACCATCTTTCTGAAAAATAATTGTGTCAAAAAATCAAATTACAATTCATATTACTTAGAAAATAGCCAATAAAAATACTAACGATAAAACTACTGATTTCGCTGAACCTCTCATAGGTAAATATATTACCTTATATTATTGTAGTATTAAATAAGGAGGAGTCATAATTACTTGGTCATGAAAGCAGTTAAAATTAACAGGCAAAGCACAAACTGGCAAAAATAATTAAGTGTGTCAAAGGATTCATATTCTTAATATATAAAATAATCATTAAAAACCTCCATAAATAATACTATTCAGGAGAAATAAAATTAATAAGTAGAAGAAAGCAACTTCATTTATCATCAAGATGCAAATTAAAATAACTAATTCCGTTTTCACCCTCAAATTGGAAAAAAAATTTAATAATACCAATGCTGGAGAGCATGTAGTGAAAAGAGTGATTTCATACACTACTAATGGGAGTATAAATTGGAACTACTTATTTTTTTAATGATTTGGCACTATATATCAATGGCTTTAATCTTTTCAAATCTTTAGACCTAACTATTCAACTACTCAAATCCAATTATTCTAATTCAACTACTCAAAGTCAACTATTATCCCAAGGAAATAATCAGAGCTAAATACAAAGATTTATGCAAAAAATTTACTTCAGCATTATTTATAATAGCAAACAAATGAAAACAATCTAAATATCCAATAGTAGAAAAAAATGTTAGATCAATCATGGTCTGTCAATGAGATGCAACATTTTTATTTTTATTAAAATCTATTCAATAATCTGGGGGAATGATTTGGGAAACACTTATGATATCGTGTTAGGTGGAAAAATCAGAATACAATTAAATGGCCAATTCTAAACTTTATTAAGTTGACATGTGTTACTAAAGACAGGAAGGAGACCCAACAAAACATTTACCTGGGTGATAAGATGGTATTAAATATATGGAAGAGATTATATAGATAATTCAGTAGGTTTCTTATATGCACAGATTAAATCACTTCTTTCAAATGTAGGGTGTGTTACTTTATATGCACATATGATTTGTTTTTACCTCTGCAGTTCCTTGTCCAGAAGGAAAATTCTCGCGTTCTGGGTTAATGCCCTGTCACCCATGTCCTCGTGACTATTACCAACCTAATGCAGGGAAGGCCTTCTGCCTGGCCTGTCCCTTTTATGGAACTACCCCATTCGCTGGTTCCAGATCCATCACAGAATGTTCAAGTAAGATGAACTTCATTTCTTATGTAATCCTATGTTGGACATTTACTTTTCCCTGTCTCTGTTGTAGCTTCAGTTCTGAATATTACTATTTTCGGTGGATTTGGGCATCTGGACTTGTTAAATTGTCCTTCTGAGGTATTTTTGATGACCATGACACAAAGAGTCTTGTTTTGGAAACACTGAACTTGATAACTTCTAAATTTCTTTCTAAGAGTCTAGGATGTAATGATGTATGCCATCCATCTCTGTTTTCTTTTTTAAAATATAAGTGAAACAAAATATATGTGGCTTTACCCACTCTGACAACCAGAATCTTGACCATAGTGTTATAGTCCACATACTGGCATATTTGCCACACTGACATGTTTTTCTATTAATTGATTAGGTTTTAGTTCAACTTTCTCAGCGGCAGAGGAAAGTGTGGTGCCCCCTGCCTCTCTTGGACATATTAAAAAGAGGCATGAAATCAGCAGTCAGGCAAGTTCATTTTGCATAAAATGTTCTCTAGTAGAATGCTTGGAAAGCAATTTGTCATTTTACACATCACACACAGGAAAAGGACCAGGATTGAAACTTTAAGTAATCAAGATGTATGAATTTTATAAATGAATAATTGTATTTACAATGACTCCTGTTTAGAACATTCCCAAAATGCAACATTAGATGTTCTGAGTACCAGAAATGAGAGTTTTTCCCAGAAATGCCTGGCAATAAGAATGAGTAGATCCGGGGAGCCTTTTGATTCACTATAAGCACTTACCACAAGCACAACCCATCATTTGAGTAAGAGAATTTGGTTTAAGGAAAGGCCTTTTCTAATTGGCAGGCAGAGTTACCCAACTTTCATGAAAATTATTTAAATTTCTTTGCCAGAAAAGAAAAGATTTCTTGGGGAGAAGTATGAGTCCTTACAAATTAAGAAACATAAATTAAGAATATAGCTAAACCAAATGCTTTGTATTTTTTACAAGACTAGTTGTTAAGTCTTGGTTACTTTAATAGATTCAGTCATTACTCTGAACTCACCTTGTCCAATGTCACGAATTCCTTGCCTTTTAGTATTTTCATGGATAATGGGGATATTTTTCTGATTACAACTTCCTACAGCCTCGTCCAAACATAATGACTTGTTAGAACTCTATAAATCATATTTCAAACTGAGCCTAGTGGACATAGGAATTTGTAGGATCCCCTAAAGCAGTGGCTGTCACGTGGAGGCGTATTAGAATCCTGGCCAAGTTTTTAAGACAGTAATGTACAGACTTCACTCCCAGAGATTCTGATGTAGCTGATCTGGGTTGACGCCCTGACCTTAGTATGCCTTCAAAATATCAATTGTATTCTAGCATGCAGCCAACATTTAGAAACACTCCTTAGGTTTACCAGAACATCACCCAAGAATGATATATATCATTTGCTCCCCTATATGGCAGGCACCAGTGTTATTCAGGCAGCAACCCACCTAGCTTGAGTGAACTTACCTGGAAACAGGAACGAGCTGTCTAATGTTGCAAACCTGACTCTAATCAGGACTGCTTTGACATAAATAGAGTGCTTTGTCTCTGATTGATTTTTTTATGCTACTGGTAGGTTTTCCATGAATGCTTCTTTAACCCTTGCCACAATAGTGGAACCTGCCAGCAACTTGGGCGTGGTTATGTTTGTCTCTGTCCACTTGGATATACAGGTAAATAACCAAGAGGAATGTAGATTTTAATATATTTTATATGAAATCATTATGACTTGCAGTATCAAACTTTAGTACATTAACTATATCTGATAAGATACATTAGACCATGTAAATGTGCCAAAATTTGTTGAACAAGATAAACAATAGGTGAAAAAATTATACATACTTCACAAATGACAGTTTTCTTTGCCTATTTTGGATAAAGAGTAAAGACTCATCTTCCCTATGGGTCTTTGTCATAACCCACAATTTAAATTGAAATACAGGTGTCATGTTCAAAGCTTCATTCTATCAAAAATTATATGCATGATACTCAACATAGAACAGATTGTCCAGTATAAACATTTTTAAATGAACTGGCAGCTTCTCTGATTTGCTACACACTAATAGAAGTTCTTATGAATAGCTATGCTTTGTTTCTATCTTTCTGGAAGCTGTGCTTAGAAAACAATTTGGCTTTGGGCTTTATTATGTAGGAATTATGTATGAATTATGGGGGTTTTTAACAGTTTGGTTCACATTTGACTTAAGTCCAGAAACATAATTTTTGAGGGGAAATGAACTATACCTTAAAATTGCAATTAATTTAAGATAATCATTTTCTTCTAGACAGTTTTTTTCAATGTTATACAACCAACTTGAAAGTTTTTCATGAGAAATGGTATTTAAGTAAAGGAATTCACCACAAAATAAGCAAAAGGAAAGTCAAAAAACAAAGTATAGCCAAGATCTATCTAGAATATTGGCATTCCATTTATTATAGCTGGCTCGTGTTGTGTGCATGTATGTCTCTGTGAATTTTTCTAAAAATATTTACCTTGACGTTCCATAAGAAATAAAGGATCTTGTTTGGGAATTCTGTAAATGAGTGGTGGTTGAGAAAGGGTATAATATAGGACAGTGGTTCTCAAACAATCGTGTGCATCAGAATCATCTGGAAGGCTTGTTAAAAACACAGATTGCTGGACTCCAGCCCCAGAATTTCTAATTCAGTAGGTCTGGAGTACAGCCTGAGAATTTGTATTTTTACTGCATTCCCAGGTAATGCTGATGCTAGTGAGGAAGACCCTGAGAAAGAATATGGGTTTCCAGCACAGCTAGCCCATAGAAAGCCTGTGTGCACCCTGTGGGAAGATGCAGCCACTCTGGGACACCTGGCATGTGAGCTGTGATCTGGCAGGCTTTAGCCCCACCTCCACCCCTAAGCCAGGTGACCTTGGTAGCAAGTACAGATGATATTGTAACTTTCACTTTGCAGTTAGCATAATTCCTGTCTCCATTTTATGCTTCCAAGTGCTCCTACCCCACTTCTAATTTGGGATCTTTTGCTATCTTCTATGTATCTTTATAAGAATATCTTAAATTTGTTTAGAAAGAGGTATTACCTTCATTAAATACTTAATAGATGGTAGCACTTAATGAATATTACCCTTTTCTTTACACTACCCATTTAAAAATTCTGATTATTGAGATAATTACCTTTAAATGACCATAGTTCTATTTCGGTTAATCCCATCCTTGGATTGTCCCTCAGCATTTGGTTTACGTTGTAGGCTTAAAGTGTGAAACAGACATCGATGAGTGCAGCCCACTGCCTTGCCTCAACAATGGAATTTGTAAAGACCTAGTTGGGGAATTCATTTGTGAGTGCCCATCAGGTTACACAGGTAAGGGGAAGGTCTCCTGTTTTCAACAATATAAATCTTTGAATCATTAACATTTCATCACTGAGATAAATTTGGAATGTGTCAAAGATACATTTATAGAATATTATAAACATATTGAAGAAGCATATTTTCTAATGTTACTTATTTGCATTGGGAAAGTGTTCTTGTCCTTTTCCGGTTATGTAAGGAGAACAAGATATCAATATGGCAGTATGTAATCGCTTTATAAAACAAGCAGGCATGTTCCCATCTTTGCCAGCTAGATGTGTGACCTTGGACAAGACATTTAACTTAACCTGTTTCTTCATTAGTAAAAATGGAGGTGAGGAAATGACAGAAAATATGTAAAGCCTACTACAAATACAAGGTCATCCCCAAGCTTTTTACTAGTATTTTACTGAATTTATGAAGTGTATATGCCAATTTCTGTGGATGTTCATGTGTGTGTGTGTGAATGTGTGTGTGTATAATTATTACTAACTGTGGACTTTAGGCGCATGTATCCTTGAAATTGTTAAGGACCACTATGCCTCTCCTTTTAACTTAAATACATATTTAAGTGTTATCTTATTTTTTAGCATTCAAAATCTTTGTCTTTATTTATGACTTAAATAATTTCAACTTTTATTTTAAATTCAGAGAGTACAAGTGCAGGTTTGTTACATGGATATATTGCATGAGGCTGAGGTTTGGAGTACAGATAATTCCATCACCCAGGTAGTGAGAATAGTACCTAATAGGTAGTTTTGCAGCCCACACCGCCTTTCTTCTCCCCTCTAATAGTATCCAGCATCTATTGTTCCTATTTTTATTCCATGTGTACTCAATGTTTAGCTCCCACTTTAAGTGAGAACATGCAGTATTTGGCTTTCTGTTCCTGCTTTAATTCACTTAGAATAATGGCCTGCAGCTGTATCCATGTTGCTGCAAACGACATGATTTTGTGGAGTTTTTATGACTACATAATATTCGATGATGTATAAGTACCACATTTTCTTTATCTAATCCACCATTGATGGGCACCTAGGTGTATTCCATGTCTTTGCTATTGTAAATAGCACTGGGATGAACTTACAAGTGCATGTGTCTTTTTGGTAGAACAATTTATTTTCCTTTGGATGTATACCCAGTAATGGGATTGCTGGGATTACTGGCCAACCATATGCAGAAGAATGAAACTGAACCCCAGCCTTTCACCATATACAAAAATTAACTTGGATTAAAGATTTAAATGTAAAACTTGAAACTATAAAAATCCTAGAAGAAAACCTAGGGAATACCTTTCTTGACATCGGCCTTGGCAAAGGATGTGTGGCTGAGTCCCCAAAAGCAATTGCAACAAAAACAAAAATTAACAAGTGGGATCTAATTAAATCAAAGAGCTTCTGCACTGCAAAAGAAAGCATCAATGGAGTAAACAGAAAACCTACAGAATGGGAGAAAATATTTGAAAACTATGCATCTGACAAAGGCCTAGTATTCAGAATCTATAAGGAGCTTAAACAAATCAACAAGCAAAATACAAATAACCTCATTAAATAGTGGGCAAAGGACATGAACAGACACTTCTCTAAGAAGACACATAAGCAACCAACGAACATGAAAAAAAGCTCATCGCTAATCATCAGAAAAGGCCAATCAAAACGACAACGAGATACCATCTCACACCAGTCAGAATGGCTTTTTTTTTTTTAATTTTTGTATTTTTTTAGATGGAGTCTTGCTGTGTCGCCCAGGCTGGAGTGCAGTGGCATGATCTCGGCTCACTACAACCTCTGCCTCCCAAGTTCAAACAATTCTCCTGTCTTAGCCTCCCAAGTAGCTGAGACTACAGGCGCATGCCACCATGCCCGGCTAATTTTTTGTATTTTTTGTAGAGATGGGGTTTCACCATATTGGTCAGGCTGGTCTTGAACTCCTGACCTCAAGTGATCCACCCACTCCAGCCTCCCAAAGTGCTGGGATTACAGGCCTGAGCCACCGCCCCTGGCCAGAATGGCTATTATTAAAGAGTCAAAAAATAACACATGCTGGCAAGGTTATAGAAAAACATGGATCGCTTATACACTTTTTTAGGAATGTAAATTAGTTCAGCCACTCTGGAAAGCAGTTTGGAGATTTCTCTAAGTGTATATCTTAAGTCAAGAGTTGCAGCTTCCAGCACCTTCTCACAAAAATAGTTCAGAAACAGTGATCTTATTCTCAATTCCCTTGTTAACCCACATTATAATTATTATAATATTGATGATATATTCTAATAAAATAGACTAGGATTTACTACTTTATAAATAGTAATGACCCCATAATATTATTATGGAGAGTACTGAGATAATCTAAATCATCCAGCATTGTACCTAACTCATCATTATTATACTAAAAAGATATCTGAATATATATTTTAATATGTGTGGGTATATAATTTTCTATATTTTAAAACGTTTAGTAAAATCCTGATAACATTTCAAAGGAACCAGATTCTAATAATTTTATTGTGTATCTAAAAACAACTTCCATAAAGACATAAAAATGTTTAACATAACTTACAGTAGTAATCATTTGGAACAACTCATATATTTTCTCTATTTCACATCCACGCAACACTGGTAGTCCCAGGCTTATGAAAAGATATATTGAGTTTATACAGTAAAATTGCATTTCATCTGGAAGTGTAATTTGAAAGTTTATATATAGGGAGACATTTTAAATAGTCAAAGTTGCCCTTGAAAATCCTTCAAATCAGCAATCAAGTAGAGTGGACTTGATATTGCACTTGATAAAGTGATAGCATACTCTTATCAATTATAGTGGACAGGCATGCTGTTTAGAAATATGCCTATTTTACCTCAACAACAGAAGAAATCATTTTTGTCTTATGAACACCAAAGCGTGTGGCTTGCATTTAGGGGCCACATCACACATATCTTGAAACAAATTTCTCTCAGCTTATATTCTAAGAGGCCCACATGCTGTGAGACCAACTGCAGACCAGCAGACTCATCACCCCTAACCAAGGGTGTGTATTCAACAGCTGGAACCACATCCAGATTGCTTGCCTGGTTTCCATTTTCTTTCTCATGCTCTTTCCTCTCCACCGTCTGCCTATGGTTGCATTTCCATAGACAGTATTAAAATTATGCACCTGTATCCTACAATTCTTTATTTAAAATTCCAAATCTCATGTTAGCGACACCTGGTGTTGAATCATAGTAAAAGCTTGTGACAAGAATGGCAGACACATACTATGAGAAAAGTAGAACCAAGTTTCTAAATAAAATAAATATACATTTACTAGATGTGAAATGTATTATGTATGTTACTTATTAGACATTAAATTTATTGTGTGGATTTACTGTGAAAAAACAAGTGTTCATAATGGTCTGTATGAAAGTGTAGATTTTATGTTAGATTTACTGTTCTCAAAAAACAACTTTTATTATGAAATTTCCTTTTAGCATATTTTACTGTCAAGGTACATAAATTATTAGATATGTGTTACATAATGCCATGAGTTATAAATTTAAGCATCCTGAACTCTTCAACCCAACGAGTCTTTGTACTTTTCTTGAATGTGAAGATTTATGGTTCTAGGCTCATTTCTGTGCCTGTCCTTGGCAATGTCACAGACCTCTTTGGATCTGTTTCTAGATGTGTACAATAAAGGCTATGAATAATATTAGTTGTTCCCAAATTATGTTCACACAAAACATGGGACAGCTGCACAGAAATTTGGCTGTGTTTCCCTAATTTGCAGAAGAAAATGAGTTATTTTCTTCATTCAATATATTTCTCCCATAATTTTTGCCAACTTTGTAACTGTAATGCTGTAACTGTTACCACTTAACTCTAAAGGGAATAAACTCAAAAAGAGAACAACCAGCAAACAAATAAGGAGAAAAAAATTAAAACAAAATCACACATCTTTTTAACTAAAAAAAGTATGGTCAGATATTCGTGGTTATCATTTTCCATTGCATGCTGAATATGTTAGGTTTCTTGCTAGATACATTTTGCAGTTCACAGAGTAGAAGAAACATTGTATTTCAACATGTTTGTCACAAACATGTTAGCCATGATTTCCAATTTCCCTATTCCAATGCCTGAACAACTTGCTTGGAAACTATTGGTCTTAAAGTCCTGTCAAGTTTTCTCCAGCTCAAAGATGAATGATTCTTTGCAGGTCAGCGGTGTGAAGAAAATATAAATGAGTGTAGCTCCAGTCCTTGTTTAAATAAAGGAATCTGTGTTGATGGTGTGTCTGGCTATCGTTGCACATGTGTGAAAGGATTTGTAGGTAAGATGTTTCCAGTCTTCCTATGTTGTCTTAAAATCTTGTAAACCACCACAAATTAGTACATTTCTTAACATATATATTAATGTGAATTTTTGGATTTTATTACTGTATGGTGATTATGTAAGAGAAAGTCCTCATTTTTTGAGGAAATACACGCTGAGGGGTTTGGGGTAAAAGGGCATGCAGGTCTGCAGTTTACTCTCAAATGGTTCAGCAAAAAATAATTTGTGTATGTGGTGTGTGTGTGTAAAGGCAAACTTTCAAGAAGGAACTGGAGACAAATCATGTAATATCATATTGCAAACAGATGTACAATAATATGGTTTAAAAGTGTATGCTTAATTTCTAAAGAGTAAATCCAAGAAAGTGGCCAGTGAAGGAAAAAGGCACGATCAAAGAAACAGGCAAGTTTTGAATGGAATTTACTAGCTTTATTTCTTAACATTATCTCAATTAGATGTCTATTACCAAACTTAATTTCAACAAAAAGTAAGATTTAAAAAAGCAGATTATCGGCTGGGCATGGTGGTTCACGCCTGTAATCCCAGCACTTTGGGAGGCCGAGGCAGGTGGATTACTTGAGCTCAGGATTTCAAGACCACCTCGGCCAACATGGTGAAACCCTGTCTCTACTAAAAAAAAATACAAAAATTAGCCAGGTGTGGTGGTGGGTGCCTGTAGTCTCAGCTACTCAGGAGGCTGAGGCAGGAGAATCGCTTGAACCTAGGAGGTGAAGGTTGCAGTGAGCCGAGATCGCGCCACTGTACTCCAGACTGGGAGACAGAGCAAGACTCTGTCTCAAAAAAAAAACAAAAAACAAAAAACAACAAAAAAAAACAGATTATCAAAAACTCAGAGTCCACAAAAAAATGACTTACAAAAGCCAGAGCCCATTACAGAATGGATCTCAAACCAGCTTGATGGGCTCCACAGCCTCCATTCCAATCCTCTAGAAGCAGCATCCTACAGGGAGTCAACACTTTAGTTACAGTGTTCCCAGGGAGTTAATAATTTTGGCTGTTTCTCTTCCTTCTCCATCCTCAGGCCTGCATTGTGAAACAGAAGTCAATGAATGCCAGTCAAACCCATGCTTAAATAATGCAGTCTGTGAAGACCAGGTTGGGGGATTCTTGTGCAAATGCCCACCTGGATTTTTGGGTACCCGATGTGGAAAGAACGTCGATGAGTGTCTCAGTCAGCCATGCAAAAATGGAGCTACCTGTAAAGACGGTGCCAATAACTTCAGGTAAAAGGCTAAGTCTGATTCTTTTCACTGTTTTTATTTTTTAAACTATTCAGTGATTCTGCAGCCTTTATGGAGTATTGCTTTGAGTCTCAAGTCAGTCATTCTCAAATGCTGGCCCGAGGATAGGCTACAGTTGAATATTCCCACCGCCATTTCTGCTTCACTAAGCCTGAAGTAGAGCCTATCATTTTAAAATAGGCAACCTGTTATGGCTTAAGTTTCCCAATGATTCTGATGCACAGTCATGTTTGGGAACTAACGTTCTATACTTGGGAAGTCATAAAAGATGAAATATAGTTACTCAGAAGCAAATACAGTAGTGCTAGACAAAGACCATATTTTAATTATTTATTTTTATTTTTTTATTTTTTGAGATGGAATTTTGCTCTTGTCGCCCAGGCTGGAGTGCGATAGCATGATCGCGGCTCACTGTAACCTCCTTCTCCCGGGTTCAAGCGATTCTCCTGCCTCAACCTCCCAAGTAGCTGGGATTACAGGCGCCTGCCACCACGCCTGGCTAACTTTTGTGTTTTTAGTAGAGACAGGGTTTCACCATGTTGGCCAAGCTGGTCTTGAACTCCTGACCTCAGATGATCCCACCTGTGCTTTAGCTAAAGTTTTTATACCAGACAAAATCAAAATGGAATCTGCAATCATACTGTGATAGTGCTCATCTTTATTCTATGTCCATGATTTTCAAACTTTTTTTTTAGTTTAGTAACCTTTGGTTCAAAAGAAATCTAACATGAATGTAAAAAAGTAAAATAATCAAAGCTAAGCTTTTGTGGCTGAAAATAGTAGTATTTGAGGGGCAGAAAGACTATGTCTCCCTGAGGCAGCTCTTAGGTGCCAGTAGAATACAGTTTGAAAAACAACCCTGTCCTGTTGTCATTATCAAGACTATCCCATTCCATCCCCCACTCTTTGCAGGGAAGTACAGAAGACAGCACATCTGTAGTACACAAGACAGATTTCTCTTGCTTGCAAAATTTTAGAAAACTGTATTGTCCTCAAGATGCTGCTGGTTTTATAAGTTTGCAAAAGTAAAAACCAAAAAGAAAAAAGAGATCTAGCCCAATTGCAACATTTCCCAATCCCCTTTCTTCTAGTTCAGCCCCCTTCCATTACCATCCTCCCACAAACAGCCAAGGCGCTATCCAGAAGAAATAAGAAGGCAGCTCTGCCAATGAGACTTTCACCTACAATGTGGAAATGAGGTCTTATCATGTAGCATCACTTTCTCATGGGTGTTTGACATTTTCTGGCATATAGTACATAACTGTAGACAATGAGAAATTTCCAGATGAACAACAAGAGTTCTAAACTCTTTCCTGGGTTTAAAACGATTGATGAATACCAAAGTTGTCTAAATCCTAACTAGAAGAAAGGTGAAGGTACACGCTCCCAATTCAGAAGGAACTAGTTTGTTGAAAAAGTGAATCTATTTCATAGATGAGGATATGATAGTGTTGTAATGACACCAAACACAGGAGGATAAAGATGAGTGAAATTATAGTCAAAATAGATTTACCATCAAATGCAGAGACCCAGTAAAGATCCCTCAATTCCAACTGAGATTTTGTTTACATCCCCCAAACACCATTTATTCCTATTAGTCACTGTTAGGTCAATATCAGAGAGGTCTTCATATGACATGCTAGTAACAATAACATTAACTCGCATTTATTGGACCAGTCCTTTTAAATTACAAAATATTTCAGTCACACGGAAAATTACAATAATAAAAGTCATGTACTGATCACTGTGATTATCAAACCTTAGTATTTTGCCATATTTGATTCACATCTTCTGTTTTAAAGACGTAAGTTCTAAAGGTAGGGCTGGATTCCCTCCAACATAGACACATGCATACACACGCACGCGCGCGCACGCACACACACACACACACACACACACACACACATATTCACCTTCTTCCCCCAGCAGTAATCACCGTCCTGAAGTCTGAATATATCTTTCTTATCCAGGTTTTATATTTTGCTACATATATGACTTCTATAAACAGTATATAAGTTACATGTTACATAAGTGGTATCATAACATATTCTTTTTGCAATTCGGTTTTTTTTTCCACTCAGCATGATATTTTCAAGTATTATCAAGGTGGTTACATTTGGCTTCGGTTTGTTCATTTCAATTGCTCCTTAGTATTCCATTACATGATGGAATTAGTTACACTATGATTCATTTTCTCATTCTCCTCTCCATAGACATTTAGAATGGTCCTGCTATGAACATTGTTATATGGGTCCCTGTGCACCTTGTGCAATTATCTCCTAGAGCAGAAAACAAGAAATGGATTTATAGGGCTCTGGGAACACAAACTCTCAACTTCTCATGACATTGCCAAATTGTAGTCCTACTCACTATATGGGACTTCCTATTTTATGACACTCTTGTCAACATTTGACATTACCAGATATACTTTCCACTCTGATGAGTTTAAAATGTTTGTTGCATAGCACAGAAACTATATAGCATCCTGATTAAGAAAAAGGGTATAGGTTGATTCAAAACCCCACTCCACCACTTGGTAGCAATAGGACTTGGGCAAATTCTTTAATCTTTCTGAGCCACAGTTTAGCCTATCTGTAAAATGGGAATACTAGTATTACCTCATTGTTGTGAAAATTGGCTTAACATATAAAAGCCTTTAGAACAGCATTTAAACTTTTCATATTTTTCTGAGAACTCCTATGAGGAGAGAAACCACAATGTATGAATTATATTTCACCTGTACCAGAACTACTTTCTACTTTATTTTTGCTACTGCACATTTCTAATACATCTTGTCTTACATAGATTTAATCAAGTGAACTGGAAAAAGTAACCTGCAATTAAAGCACTGTTTTGGTGTAGAAAATGTGTTCCAGCATTTCGATTTTCAAAGTCTTTTGAGATAAGATTATCATAAATGGGAGACTTCCTACAACTGTTCTAATTGTTACAACATTTTGTTTTCTTTCAGATGCCTATGTGCAGCTGGCTTCACAGGATCACACTGTGAATTGAACATCAATGAATGTCAGTCTAACCCATGTAGAAATCAGGCCACCTGTGTGGATGAATTAAATTCATACAGTTGTAAATGTCAGCCAGGATTTTCAGGCAAAAGGTGTGAAACAGGTATGTATCAACTCAGTGTTATTAATAACAATACTAACAATAGTAATATAATAACAATACCAATTTTGCCTGCACCAAGCAGTGCCCGTAGGCCAAAAACTATGCCAAGCACTTTGTACTCATTTAATCTTCACAGCCATCCAACAAACTAGGTACTACTACTATTATCCTCAGTGGCACAGATGATGAAATTAAAGCTTAAAAATTTAGGGGGGAAATAGAGAAAATTGAATTGAGTAGAACTCTTCATGTTCTACTTATTTATAATAGAAATGATACTTTGATAAGCCGCTTGACTTCAGAGGTGAGAATCCATGGACATGTTTGAGAATCAGCAGATCAAATCTAAATACTTTCTCAGGAGACTGGAGTCTTTTAGCTGTAAGACTTGTTTTATTGAGTGGTCTGTGCAGGTTTGGGGCAGAGCTGAATTGCTCATGAAATAGGGAAAAGCCAGAGCCTTGAGTAGGGCAGCATGTTGCCCTTGCAGCACCTCCTCCTTCTCTCCTGTGACATCAATTACTTCCTCTCTACTGAGTCATTCTCATCAGCATACAGACACGCTTTAGTATCTCCTGGCTTTAGTAGCATTTCAGTTTCACCTCTCCTTCCAACTACTTCCTGTTTCTCTGCTTCCTTTCACTATTGGATGCTTTTCCTATCTTATATGCTCACTGGTTATTTTATTTAAAAGAATGCACTATGTATTTTGTAAATAATATGTATTTAATTTTGAAACTGCTTCTTAGATAATCATATTCACTGAAATGAGCTTCTTTGACAATAGCACTGCTTCCTCTGACAATTGGAAATGTCTTTCAAGTGCCACAGTCTGCACACTTTTCTTATTCATTGCAGAACAGTCTACAGGCTTTAACCTGGATTTTGAAGTTTCTGGCATCTATGGATATGTCATGCTAGATGGCGTGCTCCCATCTCTCCATGCTCTAACCTGTACCTTCTGGATGAAATCCTCTGACGACATGAACTATGGAACACCAATCTCCTATGCAGTTGATAATGGCAGCGACAATACCTTGCTCCTGACTGATTATAACGGGTAAGCAGAAGTGTCGGGAAGGCTATGCTTAAGACCTTATCTTGGAACCGAATTAGAACTGACATTGAGGATGGGAAATGGGAAAGTAGAGGGTCAGGTATTCCCAGAAAACAGCAGGGTGTCAATAATCAAATAGAGCATCTGAACAAGTTCTGTAAGAAGGTAAATTTTTAGTGATAATACCTCAAACATGTATTGTGTTTTGCTGTTTACTAAGTCTTTTCATATGTATTACTTCATCTGATAGTCACAATGACTTGAGGAGCTGTGCCCATTTTATAGACAGTAGAATAAAGTTTCAGAAAGTCTAAATGACTTGCCCCAGATCTCACACCTTGGGAGTAGCAGGGCTAAGTCTCAAACTCTGACTCAAATACTGATGCTCTTTCTTTTATATAATAGGATCTCTAAAAGTTAAGGGATTTCAGTGCCATCATTGACCTTGGGAGACAAGTGTATTGCATACAAATCAGTATACAAACTCAGTGTGCATATTTTTTTTAGAATCCACTAATTCCAACTCCAGGGCCCCATCGCCATGGGTTGTCAGGAGAGCCAACCTTACTTGTACCCAGAGTCTTGCCAAAGAGTCACAGAGTTGAGCAGGACTTCCATTGTTGGCCAACTGTCCACATTATTTATCACTGAGCTGTCCACTGACCCAGCGTTTGTGATCCCTTTAAAACCACTGCTTTTTTAAACATGTGAAATCCTTGGCAAAACTTCAGGTTCATAACTTCAGTGTGGTTAGATTCTGCGGTGCACCACATGGCCTTTTCCTCTCAGATCCACTGAAATCGTTGGCCTACTTATGAGCAGGTTGTTGGTGTTCAAAACCGACTGAGCTTTTTTTTCTATCCCCAATCCAAGGGAATCTCACTATTCTGGTAGAAGTCTCCCATCCTCAAAAACTATTCTTCTTAATGTACTTGATCTGTCAAAAACAAAAATCCAAGAAGTTTGCAAAAACCCTCCTTTGAGACAAAATATATGTAAAGAGAGAACCTGTCGCCTCCTTGAATAAGGAGAGAAACTGGAAAAATGCAGAAAGGAAACCATTAATATTGCAAAAAATATTATTTTTTCATAAACATCTGTAAACAGGATCTGATAAGATGCTGGGAGAAGTGGTCAATGAATTTTTATCTTCATTATCAGCTTTCTGTAATCGTTTCTTTTTCTCCATTTGATTTTGAAGACTTTTTACTTTAAACTGCTTATTAGCTTTGTCATTTCCCTGAATGACACAGTTATTGCAAATATCTTCTGGCTGGCCATCCTTGTTGTTTCAATTATTCTTTTCTTTGGATCGGCATACTTTGTCTGACATATGACTACATGAGCAACTGTCTTAGACCATTCAGACTGCTATAATAAATAGCATAGACTTGGTGGCTTGTAAAGAACAGAAATATATTTCTTACAGTTCTGGTGGCTTCAAGATCAAGGTGCCAGCATAGTTAGTGTCTGGGGAGGCCCTACCTTCCTGTCCACAGATGGCACCTTCTTACTCTGTCTTCACATGGTGAAGGTGCAAGTGGTCTCTTCAGAGCCTTCATGACCTAATCACTTCCCAAAGACTCCACCTCCTAATCACATTGGTGATTACATTTCAATATATAAATTCTGAGAGCACACAAATATTCAAACCATAGCAGCAACCATCAAACAGACTAATTGTTTGTTTGATGAAGTATCTATGAAACATCTGAAATTTGTTCTTGGTCTTAAGAAACTTACATTCTGGAAGAAGGATGTCAGTTTGATATTTACACAATTCTCACCCTTTCCATTCTTGACTCATTCTCTCCAAAACAGCCAGTTGGTAAATTCTCTCAAATTGGAGCAACTTCTCTTGGCTCATCCTAAGACTTTTTCCTACCCCTCAGTGTTTAAGAAACACAAACCAATTTTCAGTGAGCTACAATAAAGTATAATTAGTAAATCAAATGTGCTTCTACAAAATGTGACCAAATGGAGAAAAAAAAAGAGTAATGGGTTTACACAAAGTACTTTACCCACAAAAAAAGAAAAAGAAGAAAAATTGTAACATGCCCCACAGTAAGGATTGCAACATATGGCTAATGACTACATTCCCTGGAATCTTTCTCTCTACAGCTGGGTTCTTTATGTGAATGGCAGGGAAAAGATAACAAACTGTCCCTCGGTGAATGATGGCAGATGGCATCATATTGCAATCACTTGGACAAGTGCCAATGGCATCTGGAAAGTCTATATCGATGGGAAATTATCTGACGGTGGTGCTGGCCTCTCTGTTGGTTTGCCCATACCTGGTATGTTTTAACAAAATGAGTATAATTCTGTTGGACTCTAGAGGTGATGCTGCTTAAATGGACATCAGGTTTGCTAGCATTGTTGTTCTTGGTTTCAAACAAAGATTAACAGCTATCTCTCTCATTTCCTACTCCCTGATTATCCTAACTGTGGGTTATTGGAAGCTTTTTTCCTAAGTAAGCTGTTTGCCTCTCTGTGTGAGAAATGCCTTTGAAGATCTACATTAAGACTACCAAGAAGCATGCTGAACTAACAGCTGGTTGCTAAACTGTCTTCCAAGGAGATTAATTACTGGTATTTTTTGTTTATTTTAAGGATTGTTTTGTTTTGTAATCAGTATGTAAGCAGGACCACTGCTATCCATCTTTTATGGCCCTTTTCAAATAGATCTTGGCTTGTCTTCTAAAAAGTACTTTTTAATAAATATCCCAGGAGTTTTAGTTTGAAGAACTGCAAACTAAATTTCATTAGGTGACCCAGGTTCTCAGCATTGTACATGGCAATAAGCTTGTTCTATCTGGATACATCTATAGAAGTATATGCATATGACATTATTTTTTACTTTGCTCATTTGTTTCAGGTATACTAAAAGAAAATTAAATAGACAAAAATGAATTAAAGTATTAGAAACTGACTAATACATTCTAGAAGTAAGTTGTATGAAACTAGGATACGTATACTAATAAATATAGCACAAAAATACTAAACTTCATAAAAATGCGGTGAGATGACCTTTGCGAAGCCTCAAATACAATACTTATTTTATTTATTAGAAATTATTGGCCAGGTGCGGTGGCTCACGCCTGTAATCCCAGCACTTTGGAAGGCTGAGGAGGGTGGATCACGAGGTCAGGAGTTGGAGACCGCCCTGGACAATATGGTGAAACCCTATCTCTACTAAAAACGCACAAAAAAATTAGCCAGGCATGGTGGTAGATGCCTGTAATTCCAGCTACTCAGGAGGCTGAGGCAGGAGAATCGCTTGAACCCAGGAGGCGAAGATTGCCGTGAGCCGAGATCACGCCACTGCACTCCAGCCTGGGCGATGGAGAGAGGCTCTGTCTCAAAAAAAAAAAAAAAGAAAAAAGAAAGAAATTATTGTCCATGTATTGTTTCACTTTAATACTACGAAGATCCATGCGGATCAAACCAAAATTGATCTACTTGTGAATGTAAAGAATACGTCCTAAGCACTCACTAGGAGAGCCAGGCACCTATGCAAGGCACTGGAAACCCAATGGTGGGCAAAAGTCGTGTGGTCCCTGCTCTCCAGATGCTTTTATTGTGGTCAGGGAGTGAGGTGTTCATCACATAATCACACTAAATGATGTGTAATTTCACACTGAGGCAAGCACTATGGAGGAAAGGAACATCATTCTATGAAAGCCTGTACCCAAGGAGCTGATGTAGAATGGGGAGTCCGTCGAGGCTTGTGGATATGTCCCTACTCTCCAGGATGATCAGGCACTAATTTAGTGAAGGAGCCTGGGCCTTGTTGAAAGTGCTAGAAAAAGATTGATGTATCTGAAATGCAGGCTGAAAGAGGGAAGGCAAGGCATGCAGGTAGAGAGGGCGGACATGGCCAAATCACATAAAGCCATGTGGTGTAGGTTAAGAATTGAGGTTTTCACCCTAAAATCAATAGGGAGTTACTGAAGCATTTTAAGATGGCTGGGAGAGATGGTAGGAAGGTCAGCTTAGGTGGTTCTGGGCACGAGCAGAAAGAAGTAATAGGGTGTATGTGAAAATTCCTAAACAAAGAGGTTTCCAACCAGAGGACAAAAGGACTCCCCAGCGCAGGGACAGCACTGAGAGTTAATATCTGAACTCTAAGAAGCATTTATTATGCTTCTCCTGGGAGGGAAACTTGGGACAAATGAAAAATAAAAGAGAAAGCCACTCTTCCTTAAACCCCAGAATAACTGAAGAGAGGAATGAAACATACAGACAGATCCTTGGATGTGTATCCACACACTGAGCATTTGCCAAGCGCCAATCCAGCCAGTAAGGCAACATCTGAGTGTTGAGGTTCCAGAAATGGAAGACCCAAAGGACAGAGCTGTAGAGTCAAGGACACATGCATTTTGTTATGAGGAGAGGGCAGAGAAGGAGGCTCAGGATGTTTAATGAATTTAGGGAGCAAGGGTGATTTATAAAGAAATGGATTGGGGAGATTAATTTGGAGGGGAAGGAAAGAGAAACAGAGACAAACTAGAAACATTAGGTGGTTGTAAGATGGGAGTATTGGGAGATTAACATAGAGGCTGCTTTTGAAAATCATATAATTATTTCATAATACTAGGGCAATATCTAATAAGATAATTTTGATGAAATCACTCTTGATAAATTTAAAACGTGGTCTATCATCCTTTGCTTCTTTGTAAAATATGCTTGAACAGGAAGCCAGTGCCAAAACCAAAACTTCCTTGTAATACCATTTATGCCTAATTACCCAAATATTTTTACAAAATTTACACAATATTTTTGTCACAATGATCATGTGAGTTTAATAGAGTAGTTATGCTACTATTTTAGAAATGAAGAAACAGAGAATTCCGGAAGAGTTAAAATGAGTCTCTCAAATTGCATTCCTATGGCCTAACTCTTTTAATTTATGGCTGTGCCCTTTTCATGGCCCCTTCTGCCTTCACCACTTAGATTAGCTTATTGATACATGCCCACAGATGGAGCAGGTGTGGGACCATTAGAAGCTGTAGCACTCAGAATGGAAGAGGGGACCTCAGGGGATGTGGATGGACACCCTCAGTATCTACCATACACATCATGCTATACAATTCTTTCTGGCATTCTACCCACTCCTTTGCCTAGAAACTCTCTATATCTTCCTTCTGCGTGAGATTAACTCTTAATCCTCAAGATCCAGGTCTGAAAGATTTCCCTGAGCCCAGCCCTTTCTCACTGAGCTTTTTCTTTCCGTTCTTCTTTGACTCTGCATGCCTCCATTGCTGCATTAACCACACTGTATCGGAAAGTATTTATGCATGAATTTTCCCTTAGAATTATCATCTCTTAGAAGAAGAAATGTTTTTTCATCTGTGTAAGTCCAGTGCCTGGTATTGTCAACAACACATTATTGGTAGCTTCATAAACATCTGCTGAATTTAACCAGCCTGTGTCTTGAAGGATGAGTCAGAAGAACAGGGAAAGGCAGCTCAGACAGAAAGAGCTCTGCGTGCAGAGGCAGGGAGCCATGAATGGGGTTTGTGTGAGGAAGAATGGTTGGCTGATCCCCAAAGCAGTAGCATAGTGTATATAGAAGAGAAGAAAAGGAAGACGTGATAAAGAAGCTGAAACATAACATAGTGTTGGGCTGTAATGAGCCTGTTTATGTTCCCCAAGAAATGCACATTTTCTCCTTCAGTGAATTAACAGACATTAAAGGTATTTCAAAAGGAAATGGCATTATCAAGTGAGGTGGGGTGGTGGTTTGTGTTCATTTCATTTAGTGTGTTCTTGTTTTCAACTATCTCTTCTCTAAGTGGTGCGATTACAGGTGATTTTTATTGACTTCATTTTATGATATTTTCATAATGAACGTATATTTATTTTCTGGTTAAAAAAAGCATTTTTATCTTTAAAATATAAACAATGATGGAAGAGTAAAGAGTAGATTGAAGGAACAGGAAAATAAAACCAAGAAACTCTTACAGTAACCACCTAAGGACATAGCTTGCTGACCAGAGGCATAAGGATGGACAGGATGTTTGAGAATCCATAAATATTGCAGAGTTCCAATTGACACCCTTCGTGGCTGTCTTGGTCTGCTTGGGTTACCATAAAGAAATACCATACACAAAGTGGCTTAAATAACCAACATTGGCCGGGCACAGTGGCTCACACCTGTAGTCCCAGCACTTTGGGACGCTGAGACAAGTGGATCACCTGGGGTCAGGAGTTCAAGACCAGCTTGGCCAACATGGTGAAACCCTGTCTCTACTAAAAATACAAAAAAAAAAATTAGCTGGGCGTGGTGGCGGGTGCCTGTAATCCCAGCTACTCGGGAGGCTGAGGCAGGAGAATTGCTTGAACCCAGGAGGCAGAGGTCACAGTGAGGTGAGATTGCGCCACTGCACTCCAGCCTGGGCAACAAGAGTGACACTCTGCCTCAAAAATAAAAAAATAAAAATACCCGAAATTAATGTTGTTGTAGTCCTGCAGGCTAGAAGTCTGATATCAGGGTACCAGTATGGTTGGTTCCTGGTGAGAGCCCCCTTCCTGGCTTGTAGACAGCCACCTTCTCACTGTATCCTCACATGGCAGGGAGAGAGAGAGCAAGCTTTCTGGTGTATCTTCTTATGCAGGCACTAGTCCCATCATGTGGGCCCTACCCTCATGAACTCATCTAAATCCAATCACCTCCCAAAGGCTCCATCTCTAAATATCACCATGGTGGGAGTTAGGGCTTCAACATATAAATTTGGCGGGGACACAGTTCAGTGCATAGCAGTGAATGACTGGCTTCAGTTTGAGTGACCAAGTTTATTGAAGAGTCTGTTAGCTAAAGTAAGAATTCTAAGAAAAGGAGTTGGTGAGAGGGGAAAAGATTGTGTATATGGTTTTCCACATACTGAGTTTAAGATCTATGTTGAATTTCTAGTCACAAAAATACAGCTAAAGATATAGGTCTGATACTGCTTTATATCAAATTGGCAAAGTTGTTTTTAGTGACACCATAAAACTGGCTGGGATTCAGCATAGCAAACCTGTGTATAGAGCACTGGCAAGTATGTAAGTTGATACAATCTTTCTGGGAAACAATTTAGAAACTCGTATCAAAAGCCTTAGAGAAATTCTTTGCCTGCAACCATCAGTTTAACTACCAGAAATCAATCTAATGGAAATAATCAATAATTCAAGCATACGTATAATTATGTATAAATAAACAGGTTTATCTCAGTGTCATTTTAGTATTAAACTTAGAAACAAGGCCAACATCCAGTAATAAGGGGCTGTTTAATTAATGAAGAAAATTATGTTTTGTTGTCCATTCATGTGTTAAAATTGCATAGCTAGACCAGGCGTGGTAGCTCACATCTGTAATCCCAGTACTTTGGGAGGCTGAGGTGGCTGGATCACTTGAGACCAGGAGTTGGAGACCAGCCTGATCAACATGCGTGGTGACGGTGGGCGAAACCCCATCTCTCCTAAAAATACAAAAATTAGCCGGATATGGTGGTGCATACCTGTAATCCCAGCTATCTATTTGGGAGGCTGAGGCATGAGAATCACCTGAATCTGGGAGGTAGAGGTTGTGTTGAGCTGAGATCGCACCACTGCACTCTAGCCTGGGTGAAGGAGTAAGACTCTGTCTCAAAAAAAAAAAAAAAATAGCATAACTACTAAAACTCATGAAATGAGAACACGTTCAAGATGGTCTCACAACACCTTCAACAATATTCAAACATTCTGTATAGTATGATACTGAGTTACGTGTTTTAAAATACCTCACACATACATACACATACACTAAAACAAAATAAAAACTGGAAAGAAATACAAAAAACTATTAAATAATTATTTCTAGGTAAGAGGAGTTCTTTATAATTTATTTTAAAAATTTTCTTCTGTGCATGTATTAACTTTAAAATTATTAATACAATTTAAAAACACGTAGACTGGGAAATCATGAAGGAGGGATCTTTGGACATAGATTGACCAACAAGGGAGATCAAATTGAAAGAGTAGTTGACTTTGGGGACTTGAGGGAAGGGTGAGAAGTGGGTGAGGGATAAAAGACTACACATTGGGTACAGTTTACACAGCTCAGGTGATGGCTGCATCAAAATCTCAGAAATCACCACTAAAGAAGTTATCCATGTAACCCAAAACCACCCGTTCCCCAAAAACTATTGAAATTAAAAAAAAAGAGTAGTTAAAGGAAGAAAGTCACGGGGTAGATTCTTGGGATCACTTCTAAGAGGCAGGCAGAGAAGGGAGACTGAGAATGAGCAGAAAGGTTCAAAGAAAACCAGGAGAGAATGCTCTGATAGAAATCAAGCGTAGTGTAATCAAGTCAGGCTCCTGGCAGGAAACAGGTAGCATCACTAAAGTGAGTTTAACGAAGGGCTGTTTTCAAAGGTGTGAGCATGGTTAAGAAGACCAAAATATGACAGTAGAACACATATGACTAGCAACAACAGATGGTTGTAAGGGATGGGCCTGAAGTGACAAGGGTTAGGCATTGTTGCCAGAATTTAGGAACCTGTAGTGCTGGAGAGAATCCCCTGATCTCTTCAGAAATAGAAGAAAAAGCCACTCCTAGTTGGTTGCCTGGCAGGAAGGAATACAGGAGTTTCAAGTTCTCTCTCATCCCTTTTTCTTATCTCATGCTGGCTCTTCATTGGCCAGAAACAAAGAGAAGCCAGGGGACAAGGAAGCTGGGTGATGCAGCTCACGGGGACAACCTTTGGGACACAAAGCTGAGTGGAGAAGGGTGGAGGGTAGTTCTGGCAGTGCAGACACAGACTGTCCAGCACACCCAGAAAGGCAAGTTGAATAGGATGAAATGCTTAACAGAAACAGCTGATACAGAGAAGTCACAGAGATGAATACTGAAATTTTTATTGAATTTGGCAATTACGAGATGCCTGGCAACTTTAGAAAGTTCCCTGGATTTGATGATAGAAATCATATCATTGTAGCTTAAGGAATAAGAAAGATAAAGAGCAGTCACTTCCATGGAGGGTGATTTTCTACAAGAAAGTAAGCAAAATAACACCTAATTTGTCAACATAAAATATTATATGCATATATATGTATTGAATACAGTTTTTGTAGTTACAGGTTTATAAATCAACATTCTAAATCCTGTCTTTTTAAGTTGCTATATAAAACATTGAATTTGTTCTTATTGATAAAACCTGCAGTAAATTTACAGAATTTTGCTTTTCAGTAATTTTCTTTCATTTATTTGTATCAGTCGTGCTTTCATTAAATTTAGATTTTAGGAATAACAGACCATCAGGCCAGTTTTCCTCCTTTTCTTTCTCTTTCTCTCTCCTTAGGTGGTGGTGCGTTAGTTCTGGGGCAAGAGCAAGACAAAAAAGGAGAGGGATTCAGCCCAGCTGAGTCTTTTGTGGGCTCCATAAGCCAGCTCAACCTCTGGGACTATGTCCTGTCTCCACAGCAGGTCAATTCCATTTTCAGTGTATGACAGTAATGAGATGCAAAGGTACAAACCTAGTAAAAATGCGAACAGCCTAATGATGACATAACTTATTGTAAGCTCTTGGTTATCAGAATTTATCACCAGTATCATTTGATGCTGTGGTTATAGATGAAGTTAGGCAGAAGTTACAGTAATTTTCAGTGAACACCCTTTTTAGTTTCTTGGTGATATTCTTAAATTTTATTGGAAAACATTATTTTAGATTTTGCAAAATAATGTTCTCCAATGAAATTTAAGAATATCACCAAAGAAGCAGGAGAAAATCATAAAGAATAATGCTTCAAATCCCTCTGACTGAAGATGCAGAAATTTAAGGCTGGCACGAGATCATCCATAGAGAGCAACATACGACCTAGTGGCTAAAACCAGCCTAGAGTCAAACAGCTGGGGTTCAAATCCCAGTTTTACCCCAAACTCACTGTGATGATTTTGAACATGTTATTCCATCTCACTAAGTTTCAGTTTTCTTATCTATAAAAGATAAATAGAACTACATAGCAGAGTTTTGACAAGATTGAACAAAATACTACATATACATTTGTGGTATTATTTGGCCCATAGTAAAGGCTTAATAAATATTCGCTCTTATTACTACAGAGGCTGAGCCTCTAAGAATCTCTAAGCCTCAGCTTCCTCAATTCTGTGTCAGAGGCCAAAGACATAGAATGAAGAAGGGGAGAGCCTCTACAACCCCTTAACAAACCGCATGGCTTTACATAGGGAATTCTAGGTGTAGGATTCCAAAATTTCAGGCAACAATGAGTCTAGCGGGAGAAGTAGCTGGAAGAGGGAATGATAGAGCTGGGAGAGAGGGAAACGGAAGAGAATCTCCTGCTGCCCCTGAAATCATACCTGCTTCCCTCCACCCCCATCTCTAAAAAATCTGTGAATGTTTTCAATAGGACTAAATTGACGTATAATAACTCCATCTTAATGGAACAAGTAAGGCTTATCTAAAGTGTTATTAAACTTTCAGGTGAAGTCACTGGCTACCTCCTGCCCAGAGGAACTCAGTAAAGGAAACGTGTTAGCATGGCCTGATTTCTTGTCAGGAATTGTGGGGAAAGTGAAGATCGATTCTAAGAGCATATTTTGTTCTGGTGAGAATTTCCTTCTTTCATAGACTCCACTATCTCTTGACCACCCTGGGACTGTCTAGCAAAAGAAGACAATTCAGAATTCTCTATCGGTCCAATCGTATGTGACTGTCAATCTACTTTTTGTAACTAGTAATTCATATTTACCCTATTTTCATCCAAAGGATTTGTTTTTTTAATGCAAAAATATATTCTGTATAACAAAATATAATTAGGGAGGAAATTTGGATGAAAGTAAAATAATATCAGGAAAATTAGAGAAGAGATGAGGTTATTTTTTTCAAGGCCCACCGAAATACTATGCACCTGTTTGAGATGGGGTACTCTTTTGGTTCTATAATTTGTAGAAGGTATCTAGGAACAGGTAGCACAGGGAGAAAAGTGATGGATGTTGCAATCTGCACACTGAAACTGAATGATCAAAACTGTATCATAAAATCAAATTTATTTAAATGAGTTTCTTAGACTGTCCTAGAATTTATGGCTTTTGATAACTTACAAGAACATTTCATTAACATTCCTAAAATATTTTGAAAGAGGGAGAGTTATTGACTTAAATGCTTTTTTTTTTTTTTTTTTAAGTGATTTTGCTTGCCAGTGATCTGGTTACATGTTAACTTGTTTTCACATCAGTAAGGTGGCTCTCAAATGCTGATACAGAATACAGTTTGAAATCATTGACTTGGTGATGCTACCACTATGCCACTGACAAGCTCTGCACCTGTGTTCTTTGCCCTCAGATTGCCCACGCTTAGGAGGGTCAGTGCCTCATCTGAGAACTGCATCTGAAGATTTAAAGCCAGGTTCCAAAATCAATCTGTTCTGTGATCCAGGCTTCCAGCTGGTCGGGAACCCCGTGCAGTACTGTCTGAATCAAGGACAGTGGACACAACCACTTCCTCACTGTGAACGTGAGCTGCCTTTCTTGAAGCCATTTCAGTGACTTTTGAAAAATATTGAAAACATAAGAACTCTTTTCAGGAATGCTAGACAAAGAGTGAATACTTCACAGTAGCAAATATACCAAATATTCATTGAACCTTTTCTTTGTTTGATGAACTGTGCTGGGCATCATGAAGGAGATGGGTGATTAGGATCCAAAGGGACCATTTGTGCATGCATCCAAGGTGATGCAAGGAACTGAAAGGGTTGGAAAGACACACCCTACAGGTAGAGGCCCAGAGATAGATGGGTCATTGCTGGAGGGGAAAACAGGGAGAGCCATCTTCAGTCGAGTGCATTCATTCATTCATTTATTCAGCAACTTTTAAAGTACCTATTATGTGCTAGGCACTGATCTAGGTCCTGGAGATGCAGCGGTTCGGGGGAAAAAGCTCCTATTCTTATGTAGTTTACATTCTAATAGGAGAGACAGAAAAATAAGTAAATATAATATTTATTTATAGTAAATAATAAAGGTAAGGGCTAGAAGCAAGAGCTGTGAAGAAAAATAAAAGAGGCTAGGAAAATACAAAGTGTGGCCAGGTGTGGTGGCTCACATTTGTAATCCCAGCACTTTGGGAGGCCAAGACGGGCGGATCGCTTGAGCCCAAGAGTTCAAGACCAGCCTAGGCACATGATGAAACCCTATCTCCACAAAAAATACAAAAATTGGCCAGGTGTAGTGGTGTGTGCCAGTAATTCCAGCTACTCAGTAGGCTGAAATGGGAGGATCGCTGAGCCCAGGAGGCAGGCAGAGGTTGCAGTGAATTGAGATTGCACCACTGCACTCCAGCTTAGGTGACAGAACTGGACCCTATCTTAAAAAATAATAATAATAATAATACAAAATGAGGGTTAGGTGGAGGCTAGACTGCTATTTTAGATAAGCACCTGTTACCTCCTGATATATTCACCATTTTTTTTTTTTTTGGCCTATCTACCCCACTAGATAATAAGCTCCATAAGGCAGGGATTTTGTTTGTTTGGCTCACTGCTGTAACTCCAGCACCTAGAACAGTGTCTATGTGTTAGGCCGTTTTGCATTGCTATAAAAAAAATACCTGAGACTAGGTAATGTATAAAGAAAGGAGATTTAATTGGCTTACAGTTCTGCCGGCTGTACAGGAAGCATGGTGCTGGCACCTGCTCAGCTTCTGGGGAGGCCTCAAGGAGATTTTACTCATGGCAGAAGGCATCAAGAGTAGGCACATCACATGACAGGAGCAGGAGCAAGAGAGACAGTGGAGGGAGAGGTGCCACACACTTAACCAGATCTCACGAGAACTCACTCACTATTGCAAGGACAGCACCAAGCCATGAGGGATCTGCCCCTATGACCCAAACACCTCCCACAAGACCCCAATTCCAACATTGGGGATCACATTTCAACATGAGATTTGGGCAGGGACAAATATCCAAATTTTATCAGCGTCTAGTGGGTAAATGTTTTTTGAATAAATGAATTGCATGCCTACTGTGAGCCAGGCAATGTGCTAGAAGCTGAGGGTTCAGGCTGCTGCTATCCCTAGGACACCCTCAGTCTGATGTTTGCATTCAGTAAAAATGTCATGCTTAACTGAACTGCTAGTTTAATACAAATAAAGTGTTCTTGGAGTATTTTGCTCTTAATGTCGTTGTCTTCTTCCTGGTCACCTTACAGGCATTAGCTGTGGGGTGCCACCTCCTTTGGAGAATGGCTTCCATTCAGCCGATGACTTTTATGCTGGCAGCACAGTAACCTACCAGTGCAACAATGGCTACTATCTATTGGGTGACTCAAGGATGTTCTGTACAGATAATGGGAGCTGGAACGGCGTTTCACCATCCTGCCTTGGTGAGATAAATGTTGGCAACTACTATATGAGATTATTCTAGCTCTGTAGATGACAATCATCCCAAATTCCTGAGGTTCTTGAGGCATTGCTTTGTTCACTTTATCTCATCCCAGTAAGCTCTGGCCAAGCCATAGTGACAAAGCAGCTGTATGTAGAGGTGCCAGAAATGTTTTAAATTTTTATCAGGCTCCACATTAAGACTATATTTATATATCCCTGTCTTATGCTTGCCCACCTATAAACTAGGGAAATAATAGCTTTTATTGTATATCTGCAATGTGATTATGACTGTTATATTTAAATTCTATACAAATATATGAAGTGTTGTGCATTACGTGATACATAATGATTTAAAAGTAAAAACAGATGTTTGATACATACGGAAAAGGAATCAACTTTAATATTTATAAGCTGTCTTCATTTTAGATGTCGATGAGTGTGCAGTTGGATCAGATTGTAGTGAGCATGCTTCTTGCCTGAACGTAGATGGATCCTACATATGTTCATGTGTCCCACCGTACACAGGAGATGGGAAAAACTGTGCAGGTAACCAACATATGTAGAACTAAAAGTTCCTAATTCCATTCTTTTATTCAAGTATGTATTTTAAGTGTATGTTATTTCTAAGTGAGATAATTGTTTCAACTTCAAAGGGCATACAGGTAGGCAGATAAGATAAAGTTCTTACAAAAGACACATCAGTAACAACTAAAAGTGCTTTAAAGTAGCATTGTGCCTCCCCCAACTTCCCAATTTCTCAGAAACAAAACTGACAGCCAACTATGATGCTAGAATGTTGAAACGTCTACATAGTACAAGAATAATAGAGTGGATATAGAAATATAATCGGTGACATCCCTGCCTCAGTCAGAGCAAGGAAGATGCTTTATCACATCTTCACTATCAATATCTTTCCTCTGCCTCAGTCACATAAAATTATATCATTGAAAAAAAATAGACATCTTGCCTCCCCAAGACATCTTGCATTACAATATTTTGAAATAGCTTTGATAATACTAGATCATCTCTCAACCCGTTGTTGTATTTCTTCATTTGTTGTGAGGAGTAACTCCTGGAAGACAATAAGATGTCTATATGAACACACCATATAAACAGTTCTTTATTTTAGTTATTTCATGTAATATTATATCAGGCACATTTTTGATGTCACAAAATAGTTTGAGAGCAGGATTTTAATTCCTGTTTTATAATTCACTTTATGGATTTTCCATAAGTAACTTTTCTCTGTATGTTAATATTAGGTGATATTCACTATGGAAAACAGTTTAATAAGCATCTTTGGACATACATCTTTATGCTTACCTCTGGCTGTTTTCCTCAAAATCAGCTCATAGTTGCATTTACTTTAAGAATTTGTTTAAACTCCTTGACTTATATAGCTCAAATGGCCTTTGAAAAGATTGATGCAATATATCCTCCCCTTTTGAGAATTCAAGTATTATATTCGCTTTTCTTGCTCAACCCTGGCCCAAACCTTGCTTTAGCCTTTTCTCCTTCCTATGATAGCAGTGGAGACCGACCCTGAATCTGTAGATAGGGAGAGCCCAGAGCCCACACTCTATTTGGGAAGGGAGGCTGGAAACTTTCCTGAATCTGCTTTATTCAGCCTTTCCATCAGCCTGACACCAAGTCAATTGCTCTGAAAAACTGGGTATGAAGAGGGAACAGATGAAAGAGGCTAATGACCTTCTAAGCCACTCTCTGGCACCACCACTACTTTCCCAATGAGCGCCTACCTTTGCAGCCAGAAAAATTATGTATATTGTTGTTAGGCATTGCTGTTTCAAACTATTATTGCTTAAATGCTTATTAAATGTATGTTCTGGTTTAATGTCCAATGTGTCTCTGGGCCCTCATGCATTTCCCTTCACGAGGTTTTCTCTTGCGATTTTAACAGGTTTCTTAACTATAGTGGAATTCTTTTGCTGTGAGACTTTGCATGGTTGTGTGAAAGCCACTTATTATTCCACCAAAACTGTCTGTTTCTAGAACCTATAAAATGTAAGGCTCCAGGAAATCCGGAAAATGGCCACTCCTCAGGTGAGATTTATACAGTAGGTGCCGAAGTCACATTTTCGTGTCAGGAAGGATACCAGTTGATGGGAGTAACCAAAATCGCATGTTTGGAGTCTGGAGAATGGAATCATCTAATACCATATTGTAAAGGTATGTTTAGTAAATTTACCACGTTTCTTATGTTTGGCAATCCTAGAAAGGTAAGGCGTAGACATATGAAGTGTTATGTTATATCAATGTTCTTTGTATTTGAACTGAGGTATTAGGCTCATGTTTAAACATGACCCCACACACACACACCAAAAAAAAAAAAAAAAAAAGAAAACAAACAAACAAAAAAAGATCTTGAGCTGCCCCTTGAAATTTCAAAGATTTTTGCACACAGTCTCAAAAAAGTCACGTGTTTGTTTTTCCTTTGTTAAGCTGTTTCATGTGGTAAACCGGCTATTCCAGAAAATGGTTGCATTGAGGAGTTAGCATTTACCTTTGGCAGCAAAGTGACATATAGGTAAGAATCTAAGATTAAAACTATATTGTAGATGTTGATGGCATACTGGTAGTGATATAACACTGAAAGAAAGGGGGTGGGAAAATAATTCCAGAGGACATTTTTGAATTAATATGTAATTAATTGAATGATACATAGTGTGAACAAATCTTAATCCAATAATTTAATGGTAGTTATATCTAGAATCCTTAAATCCCCTGACCAATAACCTATCATTACCTCCAGTGCCCCCTTGAGGCACCCTGAGAGTGGATGCTCCTAGCTAATGAATACTCTTGATATCTCAGAAACAGACTAGACCACATCACTCTCAAGCCAAGGATTCCCTGTTTGTAGATACTAATCCATGACACAAACTGAAGGCAAGCCAAATTCTTAAATCTATCCTACTTCACTATGGGGAAGATATACAGTATTCAATCTTGAAAAAAAATAATTTAAAAGCATTATTTCAGTAGGAAAAAAATCAATTTTTCCAATATGTATAAATTCTTAATATTTTTAGAGGTTTTTGGCACAGATAACAGCATGCAAAATAAAGCAAATTATATCCTGTAATTTTCCTCTATCTTCTTTAGGTGTAATAAAGGATATACTCTGGCCGGTGATAAAGAATCATCCTGTCTTGCTAACAGTTCTTGGAGTCATTCCCCTCCTGTGTGTGAACCAGTGACGTGTTCTAGTCCGGAAAACATAAATAATGGAAAATATATTTTGAGTGGGCTTACCTACCTTTCTACTGCATCATATTCATGCGATACAGGATACAGGTAACATTTGTAGACACCAACCAAGCTTTCTACAATACTGTGTTACTCGCTGCCTATTTTATTTTAATTTTTTTGAGACATGGTCTCACTGTGTCACTCAGGCTGGAGTGCAGTGGCGCAATCTCAGCTCACTGCAATCTCTGCCTCCCAGGCTCAAACGATCCTCCCACTTCAGCCTCCTGAGTGCAGGGACTACAGGTGTGCGTCACTATGCCCAGCTAATTTTTGTATTTTGTACAGATGGGGGTTTCGCCATTTTGCCCAGACTAGTCTCAAACTCTTGAGCTCAAGCAATCCACCTGCCTCAACCTCCCAAAGTGCTGGAATTACAGGTGTGAGCCACCGTGCCTGTATTCTTTACTCAATAGGTTTCATTTGTACGTGACTGGCTGACTCTAAAAACAAATTTATAAATATGAGGATGTTCTCAAATCTGTATGCTTCCCGAGGCCTACCTAGCTAATGGTAAATGCCCAAGGAAATATTCTATCTAACTATGACTCTGGGAGTCCTAGTTCAATTGCTGTAAGCATTCAGACTTTAAACATGAAAGCAAAAATAGTTGATGACGCATAAACAGAATACCTGATAAATGCTTTTGTGATGGATTTCTTTATAAACAGCTTACCAAACGTACTCAACATTGCATGGAATGTTATGAAAAAGCATGTCAAGATAAGGGGCTAGGTTCTTAAAACTGTAGGAGATTAACTAATGGTGTGTGTGTGTGTGTGTGTGTGTGTGTGTGTGTGTGTGTGTGTGTGTGTGTTTAAACAGAGGGGACAATGGAGAAAGACTGTGATCAGAAACATGATCAACAGGATCTGAAGTGGAACAGATCGAGTGAACAGAAAGTGGAGTGAATTAAAGCATGCTATCAGAATCAAGTTGAGAAGAAAGGCAGATAAGTCATGGCATAGGGATGTGAGGTTTAAGTCAAAGGAAGACCAGAGGTCAGAGTCAGGGGTAGCATGGTTCAAATGCCCAGGCTCATGGCCTGGACAGTTCCCTTTGACCTTAGTTGCCCTGATTTCCTGGCTACTTAGGTGAGTGTCTTTCTTCCTGCTGGATTCTAACCAGTCTAATGAACCCCTTCTCATCCAAGTAATCTGCTCTTCACAGGTCTGGAGTGCCTTACACCACTGCCCATAAGCGGATTCAATATTTCACTCTGCACCAAGTGATTACTGTTGTTATATTGTTTTCACCCATTCATTGTTTCAAATGGTATATAGCTTGTTTAGATTTCTCTTGCTTTCATATAAAGCAATCTAATATGAAGAAATGCTGTTTTTGTGTACTCAAATTCCTCAAATGTCCCTTATTTTCTCCTGAGCTCTTCCTGTTTTATCTCCATAGCAGCAAATCCATAGCCAATGAAAGAGTAACATCATTCTTTCCTGCAGCTTACAGGGCCCTTCCATTATTGAATGCACGGCTTCTGGCATCTGGGACAGAGCGCCACCTGCCTGTCACCTCGTCTTCTGTGGAGAACCACCTGCCATCAAAGATGCTGTCATTACAGGGAATAACTTCACTTTCAGGAACACCGTCACTTATACTTGCAAAGAAGGGTGAGTAGAGCCTGTGAAGGAAAGGATCATTGAGAGCCAGGGAAGTGGATGCTCCTGACTGCAGAGATGGGCTCCACTGGACATGAAATTTAATTTCCTGGCAGCCAAAGACAAAGAGAGCCTTATGCTTTTATTTCCTACCTGCAGAGATGGAGTATATTCTCCTGTGGAAATAATATTTTCCTGGAATTTGAGTAGTATATCAAATTAGACCCTCAATAATGGACATTGGGCAATGCAGTGAAAAAATATCTTCATATTATACTTTTTTTTAACTTTTTCTTTTCTTTTTTTTTGAGACAGAGTCTTGCTCTATCACCTTGCCCAGGCTGGAGTGCATTGGTACGAACTTGGCTTACTGCAATCTCCACCTCCCAGGTGCAAGCAATTCTCATGCCTCAGCCTCCCAAGTAGCTGGGACTATAGGCGCCTGCCACCACACCCGGCTACTTTTTGTATTTTTAGTAGAGACAGGGTTTCACCATGTTGCCCAGGCTAGTCTTGAACTCCTGACCTCAGGTGATCCACCTGCCTCAGCCTGAGATTACAGACATGAGCCACTGCACCCAGCCTTATATTGTACTACTAAGATGCAAAAAGTACCTTTAAGTGGGCGTTCGTGTATTTATATTCTGCCAAACCAAAAGCAAGATTTAAGTCATAACATAAAGATGACATATCTACAGGGAGGAAAAAAGATAATAAAGTTCAGGTTTTTACATTTCTAAGGATCTTATTTAATTCAGAGATCATCTTTGGAAACCAGGAAACAAATTACGAAGGGCTTTCAGACTCATTGTCTCATTTGATCTTCGCAAAAGCCCTGTGAGGGACAGAGAAGGGAAAGACTCCCTTTGGGATGATCAGTTTAGGGTCTCAATGCAGCCAATAAAGTATGGAGGGGTGGCTAAATCTCAGGTCGTCTGAGTTGCATTTCATTGCAGTCATTGTTTTTTCTCTATGCATCCTCAATAAATATTTTCATCAATAGGGCTTTCACACTCCAGATTTACTACAGTTGTTCTTCACAAGCTGACACAGCAGAAAAGTTGCCGTTTTCTGGATTTGTATCTCAACTCTGTTGTTCACTAACTGTGGGGCCTTAGGGAAATAGTGTGACCTCTCTGCCTTGATGGTCCTCCTGCATAAAATGAGTTCATACTTATGGATATTGTGAGAAATAAAATGATATAATACATGGCCTAACCAGAAAAAAAATCAATGAACCCAACAAACTTAGCCATTATTATGATGATTGGTGCAGTTTCTGTATTTTCATGGAAGTTGGATTTTACTTCACAAGAATAGAAAACCATTCCACTAATACATGACTGCCAGCAGGTGGCAACAATATTTTCTTGTGAAAAGATAATAAGAGTTAAAGACTTGCATAAATAACTGAAGCCCAAATCTTAACATCTTCTTAAGTGAACAAGGAATCTTTAATATTAAAATGTCAGTGCAGGAATAGCTTTTCTATCCCCTGTGGACTCACTCACATAAGAACTACCCCTAATGAACTGATAGGACTATTTAAAATTAGTCATTTAAATGTTTGTGAAATCTTAGCAAATATACATGTTCCAAACAATATCTAGATATTGACTATTGCTGGGGCTTTTTCTGATTTAAAAAGTAATGCATGATCACCATATAAAACTAGAAAATACAAAATCTATATTTAAAAGTCACCCATGATTTTATTACCCAAAGACAAATATTGGTAATATTTTACTTCATTTCTTCCTAGAATTTTGTCTTTGCATGTATTTTTGAATATTAAAGATGATGCTACATGTACAGATTTATACCTTTTCCTCTTGTCTTCACAAATCATACACATCTTCACAAATTGTTCACTTAGAAGATATAGTAAGATGAGTTTTATGTCTGCCTAACGTTGTTTATTTAAAAGTGATTTAAAGAATCAATTAAGACAATTATGAAAATGATTAAAAAATCTATTCATTTGAAGAGGATTTTTTATTTAGAGGAATTCTATGTGAATCATCTCATGTACTTCCTTCTACAAAGATGGAGTTTGGCAGAAGAAATATTATTCCCACTTTATAGCTAAGACATGAAGGTGTTGGGCCACATTCTCTTACAGGCCCATTTGTTCTATGCAAAATCATAGTCTGTGGAAACTTCTTCTGTCATTGAAAAGATTGAATCAGATCTGCCCATCTAAATTATGTAATTGTTAAAGGGTATGAGACCGTTTTTATAAAAGTGTGTTATATATATGAAGTATGATGTAAATATGGCTTTATTGTTTTCTGTATCATTATTAGCATATAAAGTGATGACATTTCAATAATATATGGGGAAGCTATCTGAGCTAGCTAATCAAATTAATATGAAGTACACATAGTCCCAAATCACTACCACGTGTAATCTTTTTCTGAAAGGAAAAAAAAAATAACTATTAGGAGACAGTTTTATTTTTCTGAAATTAAAACTCTTGATGAGAAGAAAAATGATGCCCCTTTAATATGCATTTTGCCCTTTTAGGGGTGCTCTGAAAGTGGCCAGACTGGAAGGAAAGCCTCTCTCTTGTTCATTTCTTCTGGCCAAATTTTTAACAAAACATTTGAAATATATAGAAATGCAAACATTAGGCTGGACGTGGTGGCTCACGCCTGTAATCCCAACACTTTGGGAGGCCAAGGCAGGTGGATCACTTGAGGTCAGGAGTTCAAGACCAGCCTGACCAACATGGTGAAACCCTGTCTCCACTAGAAAGACAAAATTAGCTGGGTGTGGTGGTGCATGCCTGTAATCCCAGCTACTCGGGAGGCTGAGGCGGGAGACTTGCTTGAACCTCGGAGGCGGAGGTTGCAGTGAGCTGAGATCACGCCATTGCACTCCAGCCTAGGCAACAAGAGCGAAACTCTGTCTAGAAACAAAACAAAACAAAAATGCAAAAAAATAAAATTCTCTCTATTTAAAATCACCCATGTATCCATTGCTGAAATAAAAGTGCATGTTAAATTCTTGTCATCATTACCTTAGATCTCTATTTATAAAAGAAACACAATATTACAGATATAATTAGAAGCCATTCTCATCACTCATCTATGCTCCTCAAAGTAACAAACATGGATATTTGTCTTTATTAAATACACATTCCCCCATAAACAAATATCCTATTAATTTATATATTTTAATTTTTGTATCTGTTGCTTCATATTCTAAGCATCCTTTTGAAGCTTTGATTTTTCACTTAACCTTATCTTTTTTTACATTTATCCCTCTTGATACATGTAAATCAACTGAATTTATTTTCACTGATAGACAGTATTTTCTTGTCAGAACGAGCTATGTCTAAATTACCATCTTACTGGTAGAGGGTTAATTTATTTACTTTGTTTGAATACAAGTGCTGAAGTAAATATTCTTGCATGTTTCCTGGCATACATGTAAAAGAACATCTCTGACCTAGACATGAAGAGTTGGAATTGTCCAGTCATGGAAGATGCACATTTTTAACTTTGCAAGATAGTACCAAATGCTCCCAGGAGTGACCATACCAGTTAACACTCTAAACAATAATATGTGAGATAGCTTCCCTAGCTCCACAACTTTGCCTACAATAGTGTTTATCACAGTTGATTCTTCTTTCCAATTTCATCATTGTTTACGGTTTTCCCATTGTTTCTTCCCAGAAATTACTTTAAGACTATAAACACTTCTCAAAATGTAGTTTAACTGGGTATACAACCTTCCAAAGGGTTATTGAAAGTGCATATTTCTTATTCTAGGGATGAATTGTCTGTTCTCTTTCCCATTTTGTTTTTCATATTGACTTATATTTTCAGGAAACCAATCCCTTTTTTATTACATGAGTTGCAAAGATATTCTGCTTATCTGTGACTTCATTTTTACTCTATGGTGCCTTTTGTTACAGAATTTTTTATTTTAATATAGCCATACTTATCAGTTGTTTCCTTTAGAGTCCTTTAGGGATTTTTTTTGTCAGGCTTAAGACATTTTTCCATATCCTAAGATCATACTTAATATTTCTGCCTTCTTCCTGAACAACTTGAAGACTTTAGAAAGCATTAACTTCTGTCAGCACTCCCATCTTAAATGTCTTATCACTATGTACCTTTTTACTTCCCTTTTATCTTACAGCTTTCCAAATCAGTCATTTTTTAAATGCAGTCACTGCTTATGTATATTTATTTACATGTCTATTAATTTTTTCACCACTATTTCTTTTTGCATCACACTCCTTCCATTTGAGTTTCATGTTTCTACTTCCTGAAGGTGTTCTTTGCATCTTTTCCAGCAAGAGTCATGAATTACACAGTCTTTGTCAGAAACTAATAGTATTTTGCCCTTGCTCTTGAATTGTAGTTTAGCTGAGTATACAAATCTACATTGACAATTTTTCCATAAGTATTTTGAAGCTATTATTCCGTTGCCTTATGATTCTAATGTTGCTATTGAGAATTCCATTATGAGTCTAATTTAGTGATCCTCAATCAAGGACAATATTGCCCTCCAAGGACATCTGGCAATGTCTGGAGACATTTTTGGTTGTCACAACTGGGGGGAAGATGCTACTAGCATCTAATAGTTGGAATCTAGGAAAAATGCTAAATATCCTACAATGTACAGAACAGTCCTCCACAACTAAGAAGTATCTGGTCCACAATATCAGTAGTGCTGAAATTGAGAAACTCTGGTCAAATTCTTGTTTCTGTATAAGTAATATGTTTTCTCTTTGGTTACTTTTTAAAAACTTGTCTTTGTTGTTTTAGTGTTTTGCTATGAGATGACTATGGTGTATTTATTGTCATTCATCTTGTTTGGGACTCATTGTACTTCTTACATCTGAGAATTTATATCTTTCACCAATTTTAGAATATTCTCAGTCATTTTCACTGCAAATATTTTCTGTTTCTCACTTTCTCTTTTATATCTTTATGGCTGTCTTACTAGATATATGTTGGGCCTTTTCATTCTATTTTTCATGTTAATTAATCTGTCACACTTTTCATCTCTTTCAAAACCTATTACATTTGGATAATTTCTTCATATATTTCTTCCAGTCCACTGATTTTTCTTCTAATATCTGTAGCCTGTTTTTGAATATGTCCATTGTTTTTAATTTTTATGTTCCACATTTTTATTTCCAGAATTTCTATTTATTTTTCAAACATTTTTTCATAGTCACTTTTAATAGAATTTTGAGTCTTTCTTTTGTCCTTATTTCAACATACTTATTTCATACTATTTTTTATATTTTAGAGCTTTTTTTCTATTATCTCACTTATTGGTGCTCTACCCTTGCAGTTTTTTCTGTCTGCCGACCCATTTGTGATGGAAAACATGTTTGTGTGTGTTATAATTTCAGATTGTGCCCTTATAGTAAACAGGGCTTGTTTTATCTATGGCAACCCCTTATTTTCTGAGTATGTAGATTTTTTTTCTACCAGGTGTTTCGGGAGTATCACCAGCCAAGAACCTAATTTTACATTGATTTATCAATTTGAAGATTTTCCATACAAAGTGAATGGTGTAAATTCTAAACTCCAATCCACATGAGGTACAGACTCCACTATTGCTATTTTAACTCCGAAGCTATATTTTCTATCCTCTCGACTTCCCTTCTTTGTCTAATCCAAGGTCAACCATAGCATCCATTCACAAGTTTACTTTTCTGTTTGTAATTTCCTCTTCATTTCTGGCACATGGAAATTTCCTTTCTTGTCAGCTCAGCTATGCATTTAAAATAATTTGTGTTGTAATTCATCAAGTATTATAGAGGGAGGGTTTTCAGACTATTGTTGAGCAGAACAAGAAGTCAGCACTCATCTTATCTCTCTTTACTTATTTTCTATTTCTTTCCCCCAAGGAGTTGATTGGCATAGGTCTACATGCCCTGTGTCTTGTTCCAGTCAAGGATGGCATCGCTCTGTTCAAGTCATGGCCTTTGTAAAATATGACCTGTCTTACCGTCTTCTTCCACTTCTCAAGATGCTGTTGGCCTTATTAGAGTATTAAAGTTTATTTCCTTCTCCAGTCCCTCTTAACTGTCTCCTCCCTTGGGGCTGCCTAGCGCAGACCATTGCCCTGCACACAATGTAAGCCTCCTGGGCCTTATATAAGCCACATGCTTACCATGTGTACATACACACATTTTTGCATCTGTCTCACCAAGTTTTCCTCCTATACTGGTGTTGTGCTTTTCATTGGCCTTTCCTTGAATTATAAGGGCAAGATCCACTCTTAAGCTTAGGACAAAAATGCAGAGACTTTAAGAGACTTAAGTGATATAATGAATGCCAGGGAAAGAAAGAAGCAAGAAGTCTCATTTCTGTGTCCTACCCTAAACTTGGCCTTCCAAATTCATCTTTTATCAAAACATTTATCTTTTTTAAACCTTTTATCAAAACCCTCAAACGTAGGGGGTTTTCAGTTGTTTGCTCAAATACGTAAGTGGTCATTTGTTTCTCATTTTCCTTTTCATGCTCATGTTTATACTCCTTGGTGAGAAATGCAGAGGGAAGAAAGGGTTATTGCCACCCTAAAATCCTAATTAAATTTTTCCTTTTGATTCTTCTCAAATATAAACTTCTAAATGCAATTATTAGATATGTTCAGACAAAAATCTTTATGATTGAAAACATAATTATTGATGCTGGTTTATGCTTCCTGTTGTTCTTATTAAATTGCAGCTGTTTAAATATCTAGTAGGCTGCTCTTTTAAGGCATTTTTGCTAAGACAGAAGAGCTAATAATGCATTTGGGAGCTCTGTCATAAAGCTCTCCAGGCACATGCTCATTAGTAAGCTTCTACCCAGTGTGTCAATCAAATCATTGCAAATTGCATCTGAAAATTATTCTGCCCATTTTCAAAGGATTTTTTGTTACGATTCCAGAAAAATGCAAATTTGTTCCAGCCAGTTTATCCTAAGATGTGTTCTTCTAAAGCATCACTGTGATATTGATAGGCTATTATTCCAAGCTAAGTTCAGATCTTCATACAAAGAACTGAGCCTATCTAAAGCAACGAAATGCAGCAGGCCCTAACGGGGGGCTGTACTCAACTATTGGGAATGTCTGAGTATTCATTTTGAGACCACTTCCATCCATAGCATGATGTGTGAACTTAGGTAAGGTGGCTGCATATAGCTCTGCTGATACACTGTTATTTTTTTCCTGATTTCTCTGTCTCTTATAGATTTCATAAATATTGCCAGTTAGGATGAAGGAATTTCAACCTCTCTATAATAGCTGATGCTTTATAAAACTAAAAGAGATCTCAGGAGAAATATTTGATAACTAATGAATTAATCTTTGCTAATGGGTGGGTCAAATAATTTGTATTAGTGACACTGCAATACAGTTTGCCCAGGACACCCAGAAAGTATGATCTAACCTTCTTCACTTTCAAAACAGAGAGACAGAGAGCAGTGTTGTGGAATAAAGGTGTAGGTGTTGGAATCTGATCAACCAAATTCTGATCCCAATTCTGCTGCTTACAGCTGTGTGACTTCAGGCAAGTTTCTAAGCCTGTCTGAACCACCATTCACTTTATTTTCTTATAATGAAGAAATCATTACATCTAAGCAGGATTAAACTAGGTACTCAATTATTTTATTTCCCTTACCCTTCATTAGTAGCAAAATGACAGGCTAATCAGGTGTTAGAGATTTTTTCAAAACTCCATCAATTTTCTGTTCAGTAAGAGATCAGTGATGAAAATAAGCATGACTCAAATATAATTATTCTAATACTGCATATCCTAATCTTTTGTTCTATCTCATTGACAGAACACTTGAGAGTAATTTTAGATTTTTGTTAAGTCATCAATCCATCATTATATATGGGCAAACATCTGTGCATAACGACTGGGAATTACTAAGAAAAATTTATTCATACTGATTGAATAGCAGAGCCATATGCAGAAGACACCTTTTATTTTATTTATTTTATTTTATTTTATTATTATACTTTAAGTTTTAGGGTACATGTGCACATTGTGCAGGTTAGTTACATATGTATACATGTGCCATGCTGGTGTGCTGCACCCACTAACTCGTCATCTAGCATTAGGTATATCTCCCAAAGCTATCCCTCCCCCCTCCGCCCCCACCCCACAACAGTCCCCAGAGTGTGATGCTCCCCTTCCTGTGTCCATGTGATCTCATTGTTCAATTCCCACCTATAAGTGAGAATATGCAGTGTTTGGTTTTTTGTTCTTGCGATAGTTTACTGAGAATGATGATTTCCAATTTCATCCATGTCCCTACAAAGGACATGAACTCATCATTTTTTATGGCTGCGTAGTATTCCATGGTGTATATGTGCCACATTTTCTTAATCCAGTCTATCATTGTTGGACATTTGGGTTGGTTCCAAGTCTTTGCTATTGTGAATAGTGCTGCAGTAAACATACATGTGCATGTGTCTTTATAGCAGCATGATTTATAGTCCTTTGGGTATATACCCAGTAATGGGATGGCTGGGTCAAATGGTATTTCTAGTTCTAGATCCCTGAGGAATCGCCACACTGACTTCCACAATGGTTGAACTAGTTTACAGTTCCACCAACAGTGTAAAAGTGTTCCTATTTCTCCACATCCTCTCTAGCACCTGTTGTTTCCTGACTTTTTAATGATCACCATTCTAACTGGTGTGAGATGGTATCTCATTGTGGTTTTGATTTGCATTTCTCTGATGGCCAGTGATGATGAGCATTTTTTCATGTGTTTTTTGGCTGCATAAATGTCTTCTTTTGAGAAGTGTCTGTTCATGTCCTTTGCCCACTTTTTGATGGGGTTTGTTTTTTTCTTGTAAATTTGTTTGAGTTCATTGTAGATTCTGGATATTAGCCCTTTGTCAGATGAGTAGGTTGGGAAAATTTTCTCCCATTTTGTAGGTTGCCTGTTCACTCTGATGGTAGTTTCTTTTGCTGTGCAGAAGCTCTTTAGTTTAATTAGATCCCATTTGTCAATTTTGTCTTTTGTTGCCATTGCTTTTGGTGTTTTAGACATGAAGTCCTTGCCCATGCCTATGTCCTGAATGGTAATGCCTAGGTTTTCTTCTAGGGTTTTTATGGTTTTAGGTTTAATGTTTAAGTCTTTAATCCATCTTGAATTGACACCTTTCAACTCTAGCCACATGGGGTAAAGGTTTAGGAGACATTGGAGACTGAAATTATAATCACTGTTTCAAAGTTCTCTAGGTGTCAGTACATAACAATGAGCTATATGTAGGCTAAATATGGCATTGTACATTGTAGCTTAAGAACAAACAATAAAGACAAATGCTAAAATCAAGTTAAAACCATCTAAAGGCAGATAGAATTCCATATTTGAGTCGAATAGCACTATACAGCTTACTCCTTGATTTTATTTTTTAAATGTATAGCAATTATTAGAGTTCCTTAAGTAGCAAAAAAATCTTAAATCCATTTCCCTTTCTGAGCAAATATTAATATCACAATGTATTGATATATCTCGAATGCAAGTCATTTGATCAATAAGCTCAATATTCAAAGAGTCAATATTATTTTAAAGATAAAGTCGTTGGGAAGATTTAAATACATGTTTCTGAACAAACAATATCACAATGTATTGACATATCTCAAGTGAAAGTCATTTGATCAATAAGCTCAGTATTCAAAGAGGAAATATTATTTTAAAGATAAATTTAAAGTCATTGTGGGAAAGATTTAAAAAATAGAAGAAGACACAAACACTTTTTCTCAAATATTATGCTTAGTTATTCTTTCTTTCTTCCCACCCTCACAGCTATACTCTTGCTGGTCTTGACACCATTGAATGCCTGGCCGACGGCAAGTGGAGTAGAAGTGACCAGCAGTGCCTGGCTGTCTCCTGTGATGAGCCACCCATTGTGGACCACGCCTCTCCAGAGACTGCCCATCGGCTCTTTGGAGACATTGCATTCTACTACTGCTCTGATGGTTACAGCCTAGCAGACAATTCCCAGCTTCTCTGCAATGCCCAGGGCAAGTGGGTACCCCCAGAAGGTCAAGACATGCCCCGTTGTATAGCTCATTTCTGTGAAAAACCTCCATCGGTTTCCTATAGCATCTTGGAATCTGTGAGCAAAGCAAAATTTGCAGCTGGCTCAGTTGTGAGCTTTAAATGCATGGAAGGCTTTGTACTGAACACCTCAGCAAAGATTGAATGTATGAGAGGTGGGCAGTGGAACCCTTCCCCCATGTCCATCCAGTGCATCCCTGTGCGGTGTGGAGAGCCACCAAGCATCATGAATGGCTATGCAAGTGGATCAAACTACAGTTTTGGAGCCATGGTGGCTTACAGCTGCAACAAGGGGTTCTACATCAAAGGGGAAAAGAAGAGCACCTGCGAAGCCACAGGGCAGTGGAGTAGTCCTATACCGACGTGCCACCCGGTATCTTGTGGTGAACCACCTAAGGTTGAGAATGGCTTTCTGGAGGTAAGAGACCAATTAGCAAATGGTCTATGGCTTTTGTCGCAGGGCCCATAATACATAAATAAACAAAACAAATAATTGAGTCCAAACACTGCCAAGTTCACTAAGGCATGGAAACTGGAATTTACTATTATCACTAACAAAGAATCATGATAATCTTTTTAACATTTTCATAATTAATTCATCTCTTGATGAATTAATTCATCTGCGTAAGGTTGTGAATCACTTTCTGGAGGTAAGAGACTAATTAGCAAATGGTCTGTGGCTTTCATCACTTACTTACAGGGCCAGCCCACTGTGATGAACCCACTATTCAGAAGCGGGGCAATGAACAAATTAATTATTGGAAAACAGAAATGGCTAAAATCTACAGGTAGTGAAGACTGGAAAAAAAATTAATGAAGATGATTATGAATCTTTAATATATAACTTTCTGCATTTTACTAGTGTATAGGCATTTCAAGTGCTTTGTGGCAACAGCTTAGCCCTAAATAGGAAGTTAGAATAAACCAGTTTTAATATAATATTTTGTTTTACAGAGGTTTTTCAGGATAGATATATGCTTTATTTTATAGAAGGCAAGGTCTAAATGGAACCTAGAGAAATATATTATAATTTTAAATGCTTAGACAAAAGATAGGGTAAACCAAATAATGTAGTTTTTACAATTCTGTTTTGGTAAACCTAAAGGTAATTTCACTGTGATGGACAAAAGAGTTCAGTCCAACCCAAATATGTCCCGCTTTCACGCTAATGTGTGTCTTCTCAATAAGCCTACCAAGAAAATAGGAATGAGAATCTATTCCCTCAAATCCAGAGCCATTTGAAATTGACCATATTCTAATTAAACACTTTTTTAAAACCCACATATATACACAGTACAACCTTTTCTCCTTTACATTCAAAATAACAAAACAGTAAAAGCCTTTTATTTAAGGCTTTTGCTTAGATTTAGTAGCTTTTCATTGGAAGAGGGTACAGAGTATAAGTAGAGAGGTTCATTTATTAATTGGAAGAGGGTATAGAGTATAAGTAGAGAGGTGTTCATTTATAAATTTAATAAATATTTCTAGAGCTCCTGCTTGGCACCAGGTACAGTTCTGAGAATCAGCGACCTAGCATTTAACAACACAGATTAGATGTGTAATGGCATGGTGCTTACATGCATGGGAGACACACAAGCAATGCATAAACAAAATGAGTAATTTTGTTTGTTTATGACCTGTTATATTACATGTGTTTGAATTTTGAGATCACGAATATTAATTTTTTGTTTTAAAAGATAGGATATTGTTTATTTTCTATTGTTACAGCAGTAATTTTTAAGAAATATGTTAAGAATATAAACAAAATTTTGATAGTATTCTTAAGACATACCCATAAAAACATTTTATTTGACTATTTATGATCTAACAACATTAACAAATACATGTTAATTGTTTATGTGCTTCTTTACTAGCATTTCTTTGGGCAGAAAGTTTTTTTGAACTGAGTAATTTATCATTTTTAGTGTTGCCTCATCAGTTCACCAATCAATATATAGATTACTGATCTTTTACTTGTTATGGGCTCAAAACTGTAGTAAAGATTTCTGCAGTGGGGATTACTTAATTTGATTTTCTTTTTTTCTTTCTTTTCTTTCTTCCCTTTAGACAGAGTCTTGCTCTGTCTCCCAGGCTGGAGTGCAGTGGCACAATCTCAGCTCACTGCAACCTCTGCCTCCTGGGTTCAAGTGATTCTCCTGCCTCAGCTTCCCAAATGGCTGGGATTACAGGCACATACCACCATGCCTAGCTAATTTTTGTACAGGTTTCACCATGTTGGCCAGGCTGGTCTCGAACTCCTAACCTCAAGTGTTCCTCCTGCCTCGGCCTCCCAAAGTGCTGGGATTGTAGGCATGAATCGTCATGCCGAGCCTAAGTTGACTTTCTACTATCATTTTCACTTATCTAAAAAAATAGAATGGATCTATTGGAAAAACCATAAATCATTATTTGCTTACTTCCTAATTGATTCATTTTAACATAGACCTTTTAGTTTTTTTCACTATCCAAGGATTTAGTTAATGCCATCATCTGTTATACAAATCGCACTCACTTGCTTTCTTCCTGTTGCACAGCATACAACTGGCAGGATCTTTGAGAGTGAAGTGAGGTATCAGTGTAACCCGGGCTATAAGTCAGTCGGAAGTCCTGTATTTGTCTGCCAAGCCAATCGCCACTGGCACAGTGAATCCCCTCTGATGTGTGTTCCTCTCGACTGTGGAAAACCTCCCCCGATCCAGAATGGCTTCATGAAAGGAGAAAACTTTGAAGTAGGGTCCAAGGTTCAGTTTTTCTGTAATGAGGGTTATGAGCTTGTTGGTGACAGTTCTTGGACGTGTCAGAAATCTGGCAAATGGAATAAGAAGTCAAATCCAAAGTGCATGCCTGCCAAGTGCCCAGAGCCGCCCCTCTTAGAAAACCAGCTAGTATTAAAGGAGCTGACCACTGAGGTAGGAGTTGTGACATTTTCCTGTAAAGAAGGGCATGTCCTGCAAGGCCCCTCTGTCCTGAAATGCTTGCCATCCCAGCAATGGAATGACTCTTTCCCTGTTTGTAAGATTGTTCTTTGTACCCCACCTCCCCTAATTTCGTTTGGTGTCCCCGTTCCTTCTTCTGCTCTTCATTTTGGAAGTACTGTCAAGTATTCTTGTGTAGGTGGGTTTTTCCTAAGAGGAAATTCTACCACCGTCTGCCAACCTGATGGCACCTGGAGCTCTCCACTGCCAGAATGTGTTCCAGTAGAATGTCCCCAACCTGAGGAAATCCCCAATGGAATCATTGATGTGCAAGGCCTTGCCTATCTCAGCACAGCTCTCTATACCTGCAAGCCAGGCTTTGAATTGGTGGGAAATACTACCACCCTTTGTGGAGAAAATGGTCACTGGCTTGGAGGAAAACCAACATGTAAAGCCATTGAGTGCCTGAAACCCAAGGAGATTTTGAATGGCAAATTCTCTTACACGGACCTACACTATGGACAGACCGTTACCTACTCTTGCAACCGAGGCTTTCGGCTCGAAGGTCCCAGTGCCTTGACCTGTTTAGAGACAGGTGATTGGGATGTAGATGCCCCATCTTGCAATGCCATCCACTGTGATTCCCCACAACCCATTGAAAATGGTTTTGTAGAAGGTGCAGATTACAGCTATGGTGCCATAATCATCTACAGTTGCTTCCCTGGGTTTCAGGTGGCTGGTCATGCCATGCAGACCTGTGAAGAGTCAGGATGGTCAAGTTCCATCCCAACATGTATGCCAATAGACTGTGGCCTCCCGCCTCATATAGATTTTGGAGACTGTACTAAACTCAAAGATGACCAGGGATATTTTGAGCAAGACGACGACATGATGGAAGTTCCATACGTGACTCCTCACCCTCCTTATCATTTGGGAGCAGTGGCTAAAACCTGGGAAAATACAAAGGAGGCTCCTGCTACACATTCATCAAACTTTCTGTATGGTACCATGGTTTCATACACCTGTAATCCAGGATATGAACTTCTGGGGAACCCTGTGCTGATCTGCCAGGAAGATGGAACTTGGAATGGCAGTGCACCATCCTGCATTTCAATTGAATGTGACTTGCCTACTGCTCCTGAAAATGGCTTTTTGCGTTTTACAGAGACTAGCATGGGAAGTGCTGTGCAGTATAGCTGTAAACCTGGACACATTCTAGTGGGCTCTGACTTAAGGCTTTGTCTAGAGAATAGAAAGTGGAGTGGTGCTTCCCCACGCTGTGAAGCCATTTCATGCAAAAAGCCAAATCCAATCATGAATGGATCCATCAAAGGAAGCAACTACACATACCTGAGCACGTTGTACTATGAGTGTGACCCCGGATATGTGCTGAATGGCACTGAGAGGAGAACATGCCAGGATGACAAAAACTGGGATGAGGATGAGCCCATTTGCATTCCTGTGGACTGCGGTTCACCCCCAGTCTCAGCCAATGGCCAGGTGAGAGGAGACGAGTATACATTCCAAAAAGAGATTGAATACACTTGCAATGAAGGGTTCTTGCTTGAGGGAGCCAGGAGTCGGGTTTGTCTTGCCAATGGGAGTTGGAGTGGAGCCACTCCCGACTGTGTGCCTGTCAGGTGTGCCACCCCGCCACAACTGGCCAATGGGGTGATGGAAGGCCTGGACTATGGCTTCATGAAGGAAGTAACATTCCACTGTCACGAGGGCTACATCTTGCACGGTGCTCCAAAACTCACCTGTCAGTCAGATGGCAACTGGGATGCAGAGATTCCTCTCTGTAAACCAGTCAACTGTGGACCTCCTGAAGATCTTGCCCATGGTTTCCCTAATGGTTTTTCCTTTATTCATGGGGGCCATATACAGTATCAGTGCTTTCCTGGTTATAAGCTCCATGGAAATTTATCAAGAAGGTGCCTCTCCAATGGCTCCTGGAGTGGCAGCTCACCTTCCTGCCTGCCTTGCAGATGTTCCACACCAGTAATTGAATATGGAACTGTCAATGGGACAGATTTTGACTGTGGAAAGGCAGCCCGGATTCAGTGCTTCAAAGGCTTCAAGCTCCTAGGACTTTCTGAAATCACCTGTGAAGCCAATGGCCAGTGGAGCTCTGGGTTCCCCCACTGTGAACACACTTCTTGTGGTTCTCTTCCAATGATACCAAACGCGTTCATCAATGAGACCAGCTCTTGGAAGGAAAATGTGATAACTTACAGCTGCAGGTCTGGATATGTCATACAAGGCAGTTCAGATCTGATTTGTACAGAGAAAGGGGTATGGAGCCAGCCTTATCCAGTCTGTGAGCCCTTGTCCTGTGGGTCCCCACCATCTGTCGCCAATGCAGTGGCAACTGGAGAGGCACACACCTATGAAAGTGAAGTGAAACTCAGGTAAGATCATGGCTCTAGGGTCTCCAAGGGGTGCGGGCAGGAGGATTATAAAATGAAACGTGATTGATCAAAAATGTTGCTGATTGGGAAGAAAACATCATCTCTGAACTGCTCTCCAAACACTGGTGCTTTTAACACTTGGCTTTATTCTACCTACAATTATGTAGAAATCCACTGAGTATAAAAATAAATCGATACTTTTTTCAGACATGTTTCTAATGTAATTATCACGACTGTCATATTCTGTTGAGCTTCATGAAACAAACAGCAAGATCCTCTAGCTAGCTTGAAAAGCTCTGGAATCGTGAAGCTGTTTTTTAAACATCGTGATAGTAAATTTCTTTATGATTATAACTTTGTGATTATATTTACACATGCAAATATTGGGGACATAAGGCAAAAAGCTGAAGAATTCAGGCCATAATCATGCCAAATAATCAGGATTAAAAGAAATATCTTATGTAAAGGACCTACAACAGCACTTGGCACAAAGTAGGTATTCATAATACATATGAATTATGCTGTATTCCTACTAGTATCTGAGTCCATGTAGGTATTCATAATACATATGAATTATGCTGTATTCCTACTAGTATCTGAGTCCATGTAGGTATTCATAATACATATTAATTACGCTGTATTCCTACTAGTATCTGAGTCCATGTAGGTATTCATAATACATATGAATTATGCTGTATTCCTACTAGTATCTAAGTCCATGTAGGTATTCATAATACATATTAAGTAGGTATTCATAATACATATTAATTACGCTGTATTCCTACTAGTATCTGAGTCCATTTTGGACTGTCTAGAATTTCCTGAACTGTTAGCTGTTTATAGAATAAAAATGAATTCAATAATAATAATATCCACAATAAGGTAAATAACATCAAAAACACTTAAAGTAATTTTAGTCTTGACTAACTTTTCATGTGGATAACTGAGAACTGATCTGGTTATTACCGGTTTTTTGTTTTTTGGTTTTTTGAGACAACATCTTGCTCTGTCACCCAGGCTGGAGTGCAGTGGCATGTTCTTGGCTCACTGCAGCCTCAACCTCCTTAGTTCAAGCAATCCTCCCACCTCTGCCTCCCAAGTAGCTGAGACTACAGGCATGTGCCACCACGCCCAGCTAATTTTGTTTATTTTTTTATAGAGATGAACTCTCACTATGTTGCCCAGCCTAGTCTCAAGCTCCTGGACTCAAGTGGTCCTCCTGCCTCAGCCTTCCAAAGTGCAGGGATTACAGGCATGAGCCACCGCACCCAGCTCAACCGGTTGTTATTGTTATGTTGGTGTTTTTGCATGGCAATGCCATCCGCCTGACAGTAGAATCAATATGTTGCACAAAATATCTACTGAGCCTTGTAACAGCTTCCTAAATCCAAGGATAGATCAGAAACTATATTGTACTTCCTTTAAGGCATTCATTTTTGCATTTCCATTGCAGATGTCTGGAAGGTTATACGATGGATACAGCTACAGATACATTCACCTGTCAGAAAGATGGTCGCTGGTTCCCTGAGAGAATCTCCTGCAGTCCTAAAAAATGTCCTCTCCCGGAAAACATAACACATATACTTGTTCATGGGGACGATTTCAGTGTGAATAGGCAAGTTTCTGTGTCATGTGCAGAAGGGTATACCTTTGAGGGAGTTAACATATCAGTATGTCAGGTAAGATTCTGTCTTAATTAGAATGTGTAACGCCTACATATACATATATTGCCAAGCAAGCAGTATCTATAATAGTAATCCCAAAAAGAAAAAAAAAAGTCTGAAGTTTTCACTCATTTCAAAGGATTTGAGAAGTTTCTTGGTAGAAAATATAGTAAAATGTATCTTTTTTCTGCAGTATTCCCACTTTAAACTAAAATAGTGCCAGGGTTAGGTAAAATATTAAGATTTCTATAACAATGTATTTATAACAAATTAACCGTAAATCTTATTAAAAGAGGGTCCTTGTGTAGAAATCAGCCATGGGCTATGCCCAATATGTTTCCAGTTTTAGTGGAAAGACAAAAGTTTGCAGAAGCAGACAGATAAGTGGTGTCAAATCCTCTTCTCTGCTATTTGCTGCTTGTAAGCAGTAGAGAAAGTTGCTTAAAATTTCTGAACTTTGGTTTCCTTATTTGTATAAAAAAAAGTGTATTATTACACGTATCTTGTATTGTTGGTGAGAAATGAGATAAATAATGGAGGAAAGTGCCTGCTTCTACAACCTTGGTCTTTCCACTAAATCTACAAACATATTGGGCATAACCCATGGCTGATTTCTATGCATAGACATTCTTTTGCACATAAGATTTATAATTAATTTGTCATGAAATCTTATTATAGATATTTTCACATTTTTTTACCTAATTTTGGCACTTTTAGTTTGAAAATGGGAATCGGGCCGGGCACGGTGGCTCACGCCTGTAATCCCAGCACTTTGGGAGGCCGAGGTGGGTGGATCACAGGTCAAGAGATTGAGACCATCCTGGCCAACACAGTGAAACCCCGTCTCTACTAAAAATACAAAAATTAGCCGGGCATAGTGGCGCATGCCTATAGTCCCAGCTACTCGGGAGGCTGAGACAGGAGAATTGCTTGAACCCAGGATGCGGAGGTTGCAGTGAACCAAGATTGCACCACTGCACTCCAGCCTGGCAACAGAGCAATACTCCGTGTCAAAAAAAAAAAAAAAAAAAAAAAAAAAGGCGGTGGCGGGGAAGGAATCAGCACCGTAGATAGCGGACTTTCCTAGCCCATCCCCTTCTCCTAACTTCCATAAGATATACCAGGAGAAGAAAAAATGTGTCACTGATACACTCTTGCTGGAGTTGGGGTTGGTGTCAGGGGATTAAAAGCAGAGGAATGTGGCATAGTATAGCAGACTTTCACTTCAAGCATACTTTTTTGTTTAAATTCCATCTCAAATATTTATAGGTTCTATGACCTTATATTCCTTCGGCTTATTTTTTATTTGTAAATCTGTGATAATTGAAAGGATTAAATTACCTAATGTAATATAAAATTGCTAGTACTTGCCTGACATATAGTAGGGATTCAAGAACCATTCCCTTCTCCCAGTTTTCCATTTATAAATCATGCATACTCAATGATTGGTCAATGTCAAACCTAAAAGCAGAAACATTAGGGGGAACAAGTTAAATAATTGCCAAATTATTAACTTGCCTTCAAATTTCGTGTGGTTTGTTAACATGCCTTCAAATTTTGTATGGTTCCAGATGGTCCCTTTTAGATATAGAGCTGAAGAAATTTTAGAGGAAACTTTGTCTAAGACTCTGAGCTGTCTGACACAGAGTTCTGCCTTAATTAAGGGAATCAAATTATTGTTCTCCAGGTTGGGTATGTAGACAACTGGGTCCCCTTGTAAGCCCTGGAGAACTCTGTGATACTGGCTAAAAAAGATAGTAAGCTCTTTTTTTTTTAAGTCAATAATTTATTTTTCACAACCTTCATTAGTTTCTTCACACATAGTATGACCCCCTCTTTTGCTCAACTGGGTTTTGGTTTAAATTTTTGGTCTGAAAAGTAGAATAGACCCTTTTAAAGGCGTAAACTGTGTAAAACTATGTTCAGCACCTAGGAGTATTTTGTAATGTGACAAAATGATTCTGTAGTTCATAAAATAAATACATGGATAAGGAGATCAATACAAATTTTGAAAAATGAATACTGAAAGAGGACCAGTCTCTCCAGAAACTAAAACATATCACAGAGTTACAAAACTGTTAGTGTAGTATTCATGTAAAATTACATAGCAGTAAAAATAAATGGAACAGAAGTAATGAGTCAGAAGCTGATTCTGATAAAGGAGTCATCACAAGTCTCTGGAGAAAAAGAAATCATTAGTAAATGATTAAAATAAAAATAACCAAAATAAATTTCACATATAGCAAAAGAAAACAATAATATGTAGCTTTTAACAGTTACTGGTGTTATAATACCCAGAAAGATTTCTGCAAAATAAAAAATTATTAAGGCATTACTTACAATATTGAAAAATTAAATGCAATGTATATACTAGGAAAATGGTTAATCATGATGCAGGCATATATACAAAATTACTTTTGGTTCATATGTAGAATGAGGGTTTAGCCTCAAATCCTGTTTAAGACTGTTATCCAATTCATATATATTTCCACAAAGAAAACAGAAAAATATTAGCAATAGAATAACAATCTTCAAGAGATATATCTGTGTGTGCCTCACCTTACCCAACAGATTAACCATTTTCCTAGTATATTTGTTGCATTTAATTTTTCAATAGTGTCGGTAGTGCCTTAATAATTTTTTTTTGCAGAAACCTTTCTGGGTAATTATAACACTAATAACTGTTAAAAGCTACATATTACTGTTTTCTTTTGCTGTATCTGGAATTTATTTTGGTTATTTTTATTTTAATCATTTATTGAGGATTTCTTTATAAAATTTATTTTAATCATTATTGATTTCTTTATAGACACAAAATTTTATATATATATATATTTTTTTCTACATGACCCCTTCAAAAATATGTGATAAAATGTTTTCAGGTATTCTTGTTGGAATGGAGAAAAGGAAGCTGATTTTCTTAAACTTTGAGTAGTAGGCCTAAAATTTGCTGTTTCTCATAAACTTTATTATAAAATATAGAATCTTGAAATTTAAGAGTGCATTAGTGTAAGTTATAGAATATTTGTATTAACCTCCAGTTCTCGTGCATTATAATGAAAATATATTTCTTGTTGCCCGTGATTTTTGAATAGATTCTATTAGGAAGAAAATGCCTGTTTTATGGGCTTAAGAAATGTCTAAAATTGTCTATGGGTGACTATTAAGACCATCTAATAATGTTTTTTAAGTATGTTTTTTAAGCCCACATATAATAAGTAGCAAAAGTAGGACCAAACTCTAGGTGCTTTTGACTATCATTTTGGAGATTATTCTGCAAATAACCAATATTTGCAAATTTCTTCATTCATATGTATTAACTTCTAAACATAACTTACATTTTGTTATTTGTCACTTAGCTTGATGGAACCTGGGAGCCACCATTCTCCGATGAATCTTGCAGTCCAGTTTCTTGTGGGAAACCTGAAAGTCCAGAACATGGATTTGTGGTTGGCAGTGAATACACCTTTGAAAGCACAATTATTTATCAGTGTGAGCCTGGCTATGAACTAGAGGTAAGCGAACAAATTGTTTAACTAGAAATAATTTGTTTTTCCAATATACTTGGGGATATTTTCAGTATTAGCACAAATTTGTTTTACTGACTTTGGTCTCAAAAGATTCTATTATACTTTGTTCCCTTATACTCTTAACATTTTCCAAGAAATATTTAAGGCAACTTAGAGTTTTAAAAAGTAAAATAAACTGGGTGCGGTGGCTCATGCCTGTAATCCGAGCACTTTGGGAGGCCGAGGTGGGCAGATCACTTGAGGTCAGAAGTTCAAGACCAGCCTGGCCAACATGGTGAAACCCCGTCTCTACTAAAAATACAAAAATTAGCTGTTCATGGTGGCAGGCACCTGTAATTGCAGCTACTTGGGAGACTGAGGCAGGAGAATCGCTTGAACCCGTGAGGCATAGGTTGCAGTGAGCTGAGATCATGCCACTGCACTCCAGCCTGGGAGGCAAGAGTGAGACCATCTCAAAGAAAAAAAAAAGCAAAATAAGTCTCAAATAAAAAACATGAAAGCCATGATAAGGAAGGAAAAAAGTAAGTTCGCAAACGACAAGACAGATGCTGTGACTTCAACTGACCATTTAAACTGTGTTTCGGCTTGCTGGTAATCATATTCTGCAACAGGGAAGTCCACCGGTCATCATGGAGAGGTAACCACAAGGATTTAGGTATGCAAAGCCAGGATTTCCTCAAACAATGGGCTCATATACCTTGGCACTGAGATGCCAAGTTCCCATAAGCAAATCTGGCTTGAAAAAACCACAGAACGGTTTTAACTAATACCAACTTCATTCCTGAGACAGCTGTTGCTTTGTAATATTAAAATCCCTTCTGCAGCACCTAGGTCTCTGTTTACTTTAGTGGGAGAGCTAGATCATCATATCACTAAATTTGAAATTTAAGAGGCCTATTTTACATTACACCATGTTGTCATTTAGTTATTCAGGAAACTCTTTTTTATTTTTATTGTTATAATGGTATTTAAAGGTAGGTTTTGGCTGGGTGTCGTGACTCACACCTGTAATCCCAGCACTTTGGAAAGCCAAGGAGGGTGGATCACTTGAGCTCAGGAGTTCAAGACCAGGCTGGGCAACATAGTAAGACCCAGTCTCCACAAAAAATACAGAAAATGGCCAGGCGTGATGGAATGTGCCTGTAGTCCCAGCGACTCAGGAGGCTGAGGGAGGAGGATCGCTTAAGCCCAGGAGGCAGAGGTTGCAGTGAGCCAAGATCGCACCATTGCACTCCAGCCTGGGTGACAGGAGTGAAACCCTGTCTCAAAAACAAAAACAAAAAAAGTATTCATTACCAGTTTTCTTTTTTTTTTTAATTTTATTATTGTTATACTTTTAGGGTACATGTGCACAACGTGCAGGTTTGTTACATATGTATACATGTGCCATGTTGGTGTGCTGCACCCATTAATTCGTCATTTAGCATTAGGTATATCTCCTAATGCTATCCCTCCCCCCTCCCCCCACCCCACAACAGGTCCCAGTGTGTGATGTTCCCCTTCCTGTGTCCATGTGTTCTCATTGTTCAATTCTCACCTATGAGTGAGAACATGCAGTGTTTGGTTTTTTGTCCTTGCGATAGTTTGCTGAGAATAATGGTTTCTAGTTTCATCCATGTCCCTACAAAGGACATGAACTCATCATTTTTCATGGCTGCATAGTATTCCATGGTGTATATATGCCACATTTTCTTAATCCAGTCTATCATTTTTGGACATCTGGGTTGGTTCCAAGTTTTTGCTATTGTGAATAGTGCCGCAATAAACATACGTGTGCGTGTGTCTTTATAACAGCATGATTTATAATCCTTTGGGTATATACCCAGTAATGGGATGGCTGGGTCAAGTGGTATTTCCAGTTCTAGATCCCTGAGGAATTGCCACACTGACTTCCACAGTGGTTGAACTAGTTTACAGTCTCACCAACAGTGTAAAAGTGTTCCTATTTCTCCACATCCTCTCTAGCACCTGTTGTTTCCTGACTTTTTCATGATTGCCATTCTAACTGGTGTGAGATGGTATCTCATTGTGGTTTTGATTTGCATTTCTCTGATGGCCAGTGATGATGAGCATTTTTTCATGTGTTTTTTTAGCTGCATAAATGTCTTCTTTTGAGAATGGTCTGTTCATATCCTTCTCCCACTTTTTGATGGGGTTGTTTGTTTTTTTCTTGTAAATTTGTTTGAGTTCATTGTAGATTCTGGGTATTAGCCCTTTGTCAGATGAGTAGGCTGCAAAAATTTTCTCCCATTCTGTACGTTGCTTGTTCACTCTAATGATAGTTTCTTTTGCTGTGCAGAAGCTCTTTAGTTTAATTAGATCCCATTTGTTAATTTTGGCTTTTGTTGCCATTGCTTTTGGTGTTTTAGATATGAAGTCCTTGCCCATGCCTATGTCCTGAATGGTATTGCCTAAGTTTTGTTCTAGGGATTTTATGGTTTTAGGTCTAACATTTAAGTCTTTAATCCATCTTGAATTAATTTTTGTGTAAGGTGTAAGGAAGGGATCCAGTTTCAGCTTTCTACATATGGCTAGCCAGTTTTCCCAACACCATTTATTAAATAGGGAATCCTTTCCCCATTTCTTGTTTTTGTCAGGTTTGTCAAAGATCAGATAGTTGTAGATATGCAGCATAATTTCTGAGGGCTCTGTTCTGTTCCATTGGTCTATATCTCTGTTTTGGTACCAGTACCATGCTGTTTTGGTTACTGTAGCCTTGTAGTATAGTTTGAAGTCAGGTAGCATGATGCCTCCAGCTTTGTTCTTTTGGCTTAGGATTGACTTGGTGACGCAGCTCTTTTTTGGTTCCATATGAACTTTAAAGTAGTCTTTTCCAATTCTGTGAAGAAAGTCATTGGTTGCTCGATGGGGATGGCATTGAATCTATAAATTACCTTGGCCAGTATGGCCATTTTCACGATATTGATTCTTCCTACCCATGAGCATGGAATCTTCTTCCATTTGTTTGTATCCTCTTTTATTTCATTGAGCAGTGGTTTGTAGTTCTCCTTGAAGAGGTCCTTCACATCCCTTGTAAGTTGGATTCCTAGGTATTTTATTCTCTTGAAGCAATTGTGAATGGGAGTTCACTCATGATTTGGCTGTCTTATTGGTGTATAAGAATGCTTGTGATTTTTGCACATTGATTTTGTATCCTGAGACTTTGCTGAAGTTGCTTATCCACTTAAGGAGATTTTGGGCTGAGACAGTGGGGTTTCCTAGATATACAATCATGTCATCTGCAAACAGGGACAATTTGACTTCCTCTTTTCCTAATTGAATACCTTTTATTTCCTTCTCCTGCCTGATTGCCCTGGCCAGAACTTCCAACACTATGTTGAATAGGAGTGGTGAGAGAGGGCATCCCTGTCTTGTGCCAGTTTTCAAGGGGAATGCTTCCAGTTTTTGCCCATTCAGTATGATATTGGCTGTGGGTTTGTCATAGATAGCTCTTATTATTTTGAGATACGTCCCATCAATACCTAATTTATTGAGAGTTTTTAGCATGAAGTGTTGTTGAATATTGTCAAAGGCTTTTTCTGCATCTATTGAGATAATCATGTGGTTTTTGTCTTTGGTTCTGTTTATATGCTGGATTACATTTATTGATTTGTGTATGTTGAACCAGCCTTGCATCCGAGGGATGAAGCCCACTTGATCATGGTGGATAAGCTTTTTGATGTGCTGCTGGATTTGGTTTGCCAGTATTTTATTGAGGATTTTTGCATCAATGTTCATCAAGGATATTGGTCTAAAATTCTCTTTTTTGGTTGTGTCTCTGCCAGGCTTTGGTATCAGGATGATGCTGGCCTCATAAAATGAGTTAGGGAGGATTCCCTCTTTTTCTGTTGATTGGAATAGTTTCAGAAGGAATGGTACCAGCTCCTCCTTGTACCTCTGGTAGAATTTGGCTGTGAATCCATCTGGTCCTGGACTTTTCTTGGTTGGTAAGCTATTAATTATTGCCACAATTTCAGAGCCTGTTATTGGTCTATTCAGAGATTCAACTTCTTCCTGGTTTAGTCTTGGGAGGGTGTATGTGTCGAGGAATTTATCCATTTCTTCTAGATTTTCTAGTTTATTTGTGTAGAGGTGTTTATAGTATTCTCTGATGGTAGTTTGTATTTCTGTGGGATCGGTGGTGATATCCCCTTTATCATTTTTTATTGCATCTATTTGATTCTTCTCTCTTTTCTTCTTTATTAGTCTTGCTAGCGGTCTATCAATTTTGTTGATCTTTTCAAAAAACCAGCTACTGGATTCATTAATTTTTTGAAGAGTTTTTTGTGTCTCTGTTTCCTTCAGTTCTGCTCTGATCTTAGTTATTTCTTGCCTTCTGCTAGCTTTTGAATGTGTTTGCTCTTGCTTCTCTAGTTCTTTTAGTTGTGATGTTAGGGTGTCAATTTTAGATCTTTCCTGCTTTCTCTTGTGGGCATTTAGTGCTATAAATTTCCCTCTACACACTGCTTTGAATGTGTCCCAGAGATTCTGGTATGTTGTGTCTTTGTTCTCATTGGTTTCAAAGAACATCTTTATTTCTGCCTTCATTTTGTTATGTACCCAGTAGTCATTCAGGAGCAGGTTGTTCAGTTTCCATGTAGTTGAGTGGTTTTGAGTGAGTTTCTTAATCCTGAGTTCTAGTTTGATTGCACTGTGGTCTGAGAGACAGTTTGTTATAATTTCTGTTCTTTTACATTTGCTGAGGAGTGCTTTACTTCCAACCATGTGGTCAGTTTTGGAATAGGTGTGGTGTGGTGCTGAAAAGAATGTATATTCTGTTGATTTGGGGTGGAGAGTTCTGTAGATGTCTATTAGGTCTGCTTGGTGCAGAGCTGAGTTCAATTGGATATCCTTGTTAACTTTCTGTCTCGTTGATCTGTCTAATGTTGACAGTGGGGTGTTAAAGTCTCCCATTATTATTGTGTGGGAGTCTAAGTCTCTTTGTAGGTCACTAAGGACTTGCTTCATGAATCTGGGTGCTCCTGTATTGGGTCCATATATATTTAGGATAGTTAGCCGTTCTTGTTGAATTGATCCCTTTATCATTATGTAATGGCCTTGTCTCTTTTGATCTTTGTTGGTTTAAAGTCCATTTTATCAGAGACTAGGATTGCAACCCCTGCCTTTGTTTTCCATTTGCTTGGTAGATCTTCCTCCATCCCTTTATTTTGAGCCTATGTGTGTCTCTGCACGTGAGATGGGTTTCCTGAATACAGCACACTGATGGGTCTTGACTCTGTATCCAATTTGCCAGTCTGTGTCTTTTAATTGGAGCATTTAGCCCATTTACATTTAAGGTTAATATTGTTATGTGTGAATTTGATCCTGTCATTATGATGTCAGCTGTCTATTTTGCTCGTTAGTTGATGCAGTTTCTTCCTAGTCTTGATGGTCTTTACATTTTGGCATGATTTTGCAGCGGCTGGTACCAGTTGTTCTTTTCCATGTTTAGTGCCTCCTTCAGGAGCTCTTTTAGGGCAGGCCTGGTGGTGACAAAATCTCCCAGCATTTGCTTGTCTATAAAGGATTTTATTTCTCCTTCACTTATGAAGCTTGGTTTGGCTGGATATGAAATTCTGGGTTGAAAATTCTTTTCTTTAAGAATGTTGAATATTGGCCCCCACTCTCTTCTGGCTTGTAGAGTTTCTGCTGAGAGATCAGCTGTTAGTCTGCTGGGCTTCCCTTTGTGGGTAAGCTGACCTTTCTCTCTGGCTGCTCTTAACAGTTTTTCCTTCATTTCAACTTTGGTGAATCTGACAATTATGTGTCTTGGAGTTGCTCTTCTCGAGGAGTATCTTTGTGGTGGTCTCTGTATTTCTTGAATCTGAACGTTGGCCTGCCTTGCTAGATTGGGGAAGTTCTCCTGGATAATATCCTGCAGAGTATTTTCCAACTTGGTTCCATTCTCTGCATCACTTTCAGGTACACCAATCAGATGTAGATTTGGTCTTTTCACATAGTCCCATATTTCTGGGAGGCTTTGTTCGTTTCTTTTTATTCTTTTTTCTCTAAACTTCTCTTCTTGCTTCATTTCATTCATTTGATCTTCCGTCACTGACACCCTTTCTTCCAGTTGATCACATCGGCTACTGAGGCTTCTGCATTGGTCACATAGTTCTCAAGCCTTGGTTTTCAGCTCCATCAGGTCCTTTAAGGACTTCTCTGCATTGGTTATTCTAGTTATCCATTCGTCTAATTTTTTTTCAAAGTTGTTAACTTCTTTGCCATTGGTTCGAACTTCCTCCTGTAGCTGAGAGTAGTTTGATCGTCTGAAGCCTTCTTCTCTCAACTCGTCAAAGTCATTCTCCATCCAGCTTTGTTCCGTTGCTGGTGAGGAGCTGCGTTCCTTTGGAGGAGGAGAGGTGCTCTGATTTTTAGAGTTTCCAGTTCTTCTGCTCTGTTTTTTCCCCATCTTTGTGGTTTTATCTACCTTTGGTCTTTGATGATGGTGACGTACAGATGGGTTTTTGGTGTGGATGTCCTTTCTGTTTGTTAGTTTTCCTTCTAACAGACAGGACCCTCAGCTGCAGGTTGGAGTTGGCTAGAGGTCCAATCCAGACCCTGTTTGCCTGGGTATCAGCAGCAGTGGCTGCAGAACAGCGGATATTGGTGAACCGCAAATGCTGCTGCCTGATTGTTCCTCTGGAAGTTTTGTCTCAGAGGAGTACCCGGCCATGTGAGGTGTCAGTCCGCCCTTACTGGGGGGTGCCTCCCAGTTAGGCTACTCGGGGGTCAGGGACCCACTTGAGGAGGCAGTCTGCCTGTTCTCAGATCTCAAGCTGTGTGCTGGGAGAACATTATTCTCTTCAAAGCTGTCAGACAGGGACATTTAAGTCTGCAGAGGTTACTGCTGTCTTTTTGTTTGTCTGTGCCCTGCCCCCAGAGGTGGAGCCTACAGAGGCAGGCAGGCCTCCTTGAGCTGTGGTGGGCTCCACCCAGTTCAAGCTTCCTGGCTGCTTTGTTTACCTAATCAAGTCTCAGCAATGGTGGGCACCCCTCCCCCAGCCTCGCTGCTGCCTTGCAGTTTGATGTCAGACTGCTGTTCTAGCAATGAGCGAGACTCTGTGGGCATAGGACCCTCTGAGCCAGGTGCGGGATATAATCTCCTGGTTTGCTGTTTTTTAAGCCTGTTGGAAAAACGCAGTATTAGGGTGGGAGTGACCCGATTTTCCAGGTGCCATCTGTCACCCCTTTCTTTGACTAGGAAAGGGAATTCCCTGACCCCTTGCGCTTCCCGGGTGAGGTGATGCCTCACCCTGCTTCAGCTTGCGCACGGTGCACTGCACCCACTGTCTGGCACTCCCCAGCGAGATAAACCCGGTACCTCAGTTGGAAATGCAGAAATCACCCGTCTTCTGCGTCGCTCATGCTGGGAGCTATAGACTGGAGCTGTTCCTATTTGGTCATCTCATTGCCAGTTTTCTGTTAAATGTTTTGCATGTCTCATTATTTTCTGACCATGCAGTACAAGAATTATCATAAGATAGGTATATGCAGTCTGGGACCAGGCTTATATGTATCTTCTTTCCTCAAAAGATGATAATGTAATGGTGATTACATTCGGAGTGTTTTCCTGTTTTTGAAACCTCATTCTTCATGCAAGAATATTAATCTTGCAATTTATTAAGAAGAAAAGTAATATAAAATTATGAACAAATGTAGATATAAAATTATGAACAAATGTAGAGCAAACTGTCATTAAATTTGAAGCAGATAATTTAAAAATTTGTGGAAATATATGTTAACTGAAAAATTGAGAAAGGTGCAATAGTGATTGCTCTCACTCCAAGCTATTATACATGTTAGAATCACTTGAGAAAGTTTTTAAAATATTGATGTTCAGTTACTTGGAGAAATTACCAATTGCAGGTCTCAGGCAAGAAATGTAAAATATTACCTGGAAACTTGTCACACGAAATAGCAGGGAACCTAACAAAGACTACACGTCGAAAGTATTCAGAAGCCACTGGACAAGGCTCCCACAGGTCAAGATGAGACCATTTTAGCATTAACAAGGGTAATAACTTCAATGGACTGAAACACATCAAATAGGTCATGAATGACACTAGGCTTATAATGATACTTTAAAAAAAATTAGTTAGAAACTCTTAAAGGATGCTTATGAACAAACTCATTATTTTAAAAACAGACAACTCAAGAGGTAGAATTGTCTTTCCAGTGCTACCTGTTTGACTAGATAACCAAACAGTAGATGAGGGGAAGTTACAGTTAATAATGATAAAATATAATTTAAATAGCAGAATTCACAACTCCTAAGAATTAATGGATTTAGGTTATGATCATCCATGGCTGCTGAAGTCACAAAAAATGGAGACAACCAGACATTATGTGTCTCTGGATGGGTGAACAACCCCATCTATGAAAACATTTTGTGCTCTCCCACCTCCACCACACACACACAAAATGAATATGGAACTTATCAAGCCTCTAAATCCAACAAACAGTGTCAGAGACACCACAGTGAAGCAAGTGGCAAAATTCTATCTGTGGGAACAGATACAGGACCAATGACCCAGTTTTTCAGTGTCCAAGACAAATAAATTGACAGGGCAGAGGGGAGTAAATAGAGAAGGAACCTAAGTTTAGAGAGACATAAGAGACATTGCATTAGTCATGAGTCTCCAAAGAAAGAGAACCAATAGGAGAGAGAGAGAGAGAGAGAAGATATATATATATATAACATATATATAACATATATGTAATATATAATATATTATATATATTATATATATATTATATATATATTATATATTATATATTATATATATTATATTATATATTATATATATATTATATATTATATTATATATTATATATATATTATATATTATATTATATATATATTATATATATTATATATTATATTATATATATATTATATATTATATTATATATATATTATATATATTATATTATATATATAATGAGGAATTGGGTCACATGTTAATGGAGGCTAAATCCCAGGATCTTCTGTCTGCAAACCGGAGACCCTGAGAAGCTGGTGGTGTAATTCAGTCCAAGTCCAAAGGTCTGAGAACTAGGTGAGCTGATGATGTAAACCCCTGTCTGAAGACAGAGGAGGAGATTGAGTCCCAACTCAAGTGGTGAGGAAGAAAAAGAGGGCCATTTCCTCCTTCCATGTTTTGTTCTGTTTGTTCCCTCAGTGTTTTGGAAGATGCCCCCCACCCTCCACATTGGGGAGGGCAATCTACTTTACATGATCCACTAATTTAAATGCTAATCTCATCCAGAAATATCCTCACAGACACATCCAGAAGCAGTGTTTAAGCTGGGCACCTCATGGCCCACTCAAGTTGCTGCACATCAGTATTTGTAAAGAGTTTCTTAGGTGATTCTAACATGGAGCTCAGAGTGAGAGCAATCACTATTATCGCGCTCTCAATTTTGTAGTTAATACCAGGATGTTTCCAAAAGTTTAAAGGTTAATTATCTATTAATACTTCTTCTAATGTAATGACACATCAAGGCCGGGCATGGTGGCTCACGCCTATAACCTCAGCACTTTGGGAGGCTGAGGCAGGTAGGTCACCTGAGGTCAGGAGTTTGAGACCAGCCCGTCCAACATGGTGAAACCGCATCTCTACTAAAAAATACAAAAATTAGTGGGGTGTGGTGGCAGGCACCTGTAGTCTCAGCTACTTGGGAGGCTGAGGCAGGAGAATCACTTGAACACAGGAGGTGGAGGTTGCAGAGAGCCGAGATTGCACCACTGCATTCCAGCCTGGGCAACAGAGCAAAACTCTGTCTAAAAAAAAAAAAAAAAAAAAAGTAATGACCCATCAGGTTGCTGTACATTTGTTCATAAAATTAATCATCACAGAAACATAAACTAGTCTCAGTGTATGGATCTTATTTGGTACTGATTCAACAGAATTATTTAAAGAATAAATTATGAAATTTATGCAACAATTGGAAATTTGAAAACGACATTTTATTAATATTAAGGAATTGTTACTTTTTAAGGTGTGATAATGTTGTGGTTATAATTTTTAAGAGCTCTTATCTTTTAGAGATTCATACTTAAATAATTATTGTTAAATGATTTGAAGTCTAGAATTTGTTTCAAAATAATGTGAGTTCATGGAAGGGGTGGGGCTTACATGAAACAAGGTTGGCCTTGAGTTAATTGGGTAAACTGGGTGATGTCTACACGGGAGTTTCTTATACTGTTCTTCCTACTGTTGGTATTTCTCATATGTTTGAATTTTTCCATCAGACAGCATTTTTTTTAATGCAAATACCTGTTCTCACGTCAGACTAATTAATTCCATATTTCTGTGGGTTGAGTCTGGGGCAGCAGTACCCTTTTCAGAGTTCCCTTCGTGATTCGTGTGTGCAGCCAGGACTGAGAATCACTGACAAATTGCTGCTCTTATAATCAGCGGAGTTCACTACCATCTGCTTGAGAATCACCTGAGAAGTTGTAAAAAGAAAAGAGTATATATTGCTAGACCAAGATCATGTGAACCAAATAGTTTCTGGGGGTTTGCATTTTTAGAATGTATGCTTAATATTATTTCTGATTGTCAAATCATAATTGTATACATTTTTCGGATACACAATTACCAAGATATATATGGAGTCAACCTAAGTGTTGGGTGTCATCGATGGATGAATGGATAAAGAAAATGTGAGATATAAGTATATATATATAAGCATATACTTATATAAGTATATATATATAAGCATATACTTATATAAGTATATATATAAGCATATACTTATATAAGTATATATATAAGCATATACTTATATAAGTATATATATAAGCATATACTTATATAAGTATATATATAAGCATATACTTATATAAGTATATATATAAGCATATACTTATATAAGTATATATATAAGCATATACTTATATAAGTATATATATAAGCATATACTTATATAAGTATATACTTGTATATACTTATATAAGTATATATATAAGCATATACTTATATAAGTATATACTTGTATATACTTATATAAGTATATATATAAGCATATACTTATATAAGTATATACTTGTATATACTTATATAAGTATATACACTTATATAAGTATATACTTATATATACATATATACTTATATATATACATATATATGTATATATATATGTATATACTTATATATATACATATATAAGTATATACATATATATGTATATATATAAGTATATATGTATATATAAGTATATACTTATATAAGTATATACTTATATATATACTTATATAAGTATATACTTATATATGTGTATATATAAGTATATACTTATATAAGTATATACTTATATATATACATATATAAATGTATATACTTATATATATACATATAGAAGTATATACTTATATATATACTTATAGAAGTGTATACTTATACTTATAGAAGTGTATACACTTATATAAGTATATATATAAGCATATACTTATATAAGTATATATATAAGCATATACTTATATAAGTATATATATAAGCATATACTTATATAAGTATATATATAAGCATATACTTATATAAGTATATATATAAGCATATACTTATATAAGTATATATAGAAGCATATACTTATATATACTTATATAAGTATATACTTATATATATACTTACTTATAAGTATGTATATATATACTTATATAAGTATGTATGTATATATATATACTTATATAAGTATGTATGTATATATATATACTTATATAAGTATGTATGTATATATATATACTTATAAGTGTGTGTGTGTGTGTGTATATATATATATATATACACACACTTATGTGTATACATCACATCTGTTTTTATGGCCAAATAGTACTCTATTGTGTATGTATGTGTATGTGTGTGTATATACATATATTATGATACACTATGATTCATATATTTCTAAGAATACTACTATTTGACTACTTCTAATGCATTCTTTGTCAGTCTTAGCTACAGATTATAATTAGTTGCCATTTAAAATAAAAGGTGAAGCAAAGTCTGTACCTTAATTATACCGGTCTGCCAGAGTGTGAATTTTGAAGCAATTTGATAAAAACATTTTTGAAAGTCTAAATCTACTCCTTAAACTGTATTTATTTAACATGTTTATTTAGCATTCCAGTGCTGAGCAATTCGAGGCCATAGCTAAGATTACTTTGCATTTCCTTATTATCTTTCTATTGTAGAGTTATGATCTTGATGACCTTTCTCCATTGTTTCACAGGGGAACAGGGAACGTGTCTGCCAGGAGAACAGACAGTGGAGTGGAGGGGTGGCAATATGCAAAGGTGAGTTGAATGACACTTAGCAGCCCCCAAAATGACACTGAGGACACAAAATAACAGTGTGGCTACATTTTCTTTATAGGTTAGTTTTGTAATTAAAATGTAAGCCAACTCCATAAGCTGTATGAGAACCTTTTAATGGGCTTTTTCTCAAGGGCAGTAAACCAATAAAAGGGTCAAAAACTGTAGTAGGGATTAACAATTAACTGCAATAGGACACAAGATTACTGACTCTGGAATGGCAAACAGTTTGTTTAAAAACTAGTTAATTATTGAGTTTATTAGCATTTTTGGGGGGTTTTCCTCAAATAATTATAAATTAGAAGGCTTAGAGCTGTTTTTTTTTTGGTGACAGTACTAGCCAATACTTTTAACGTGGTGTTGGTCCATCTGTCAAATCAATTAATATTTTGCATGAAATTTTACATTAACTCATTTTATGAGAACAATCAAGTTTATTTGGCAAAATGTGGGTTAATGCACATAACTTTATCCCCAGTATTCCCTTCTCTGCCAAAGGACAATGTATGTATGGATTTATGTATTTTTGTTTTTATTTTTAAATACAGTCACTCTGTCACCCAGGGTGGAGTGCAGTAGTGCAACCTCAGCTCACTGCAACCTCCACTTCCTGGGCTCAAGCGACTCTCATGCCTCAGCCTCCCAAGTAGCTGGGGCTACAGGCATGCTCCACCATGCCCGGGTAATTTTTTGTATTTCAGTAGAGACGGGGTTTCACCATGTTGGCCTGGCTGGTCTCGAACTCCTGGCTTCAAGCAATCCATGCTCCTCAGCCTCCCAAAGTGCTGGGATTACAGGCATGAGCCACCATGCCCGGCACAGCATCAATAGCATTTTAAAGCTCCCTATGTGGTTTCAAAGTGCAGCCAAGGTTAAGATCTGTGATCCCAGCGTACTCAACTTTGGGCTGAAAGAAGTCCATTAGCATCTGGTCCAGGGACTCAACTCTGAGTTCACATTTGAATTGTTTGGGGAATTTTTAATATAATACTGAAAAGTAGCCCTCAATATAAAGATTTGGTCTGTAATAGGCCATAAATGCTTCCCAGGTTCTCTAAGGTACCGCGAAACTTGAGAACCACTAGTCTACAACCACCTTCTCTGCCTTCACAAAAATTATAAAATTAAGACTCAAGCCCATTTTTTGAGATTCTTGAAAGGGTGACCCTATTTTCCTCATAGCATCCCTGTTAATAACATTTCTCACAATAATGCAAAATCATTCTTTATAACTTTACTATAATACTCACCAGTTTATGAAGTCAGCATATTCCCCAAAAGCCATATAAAATGTCATTTATTCTATTCCCCACAAGCTCTTGGGTCCCTGTTCTTTATACTTTCCTATTGTCTTTTACCTTCTGATAATTTTATATTTTATCTCTTCTTACAAGCAGTATGACCTTGACCAAATTTGCCAACTGTTACATGAGATAATCTCAGAGTTGCTATAAGTAAGGTTGCCAGATTTAGAAGAAACAAAAATACAGGACATGCAGTTATATTTAAATTTCAGATGAAAAATAATTTAAATGTAAACTTATAAATATGCAATATTGGAGACACGCTTATACTAAAAATGTATTTGTTATTTATCTGATACTGAAATTTAACAGGGCATCCTGTATTTTATTTGGGCTTACAACTTAAGTGTTGTAAGAAATAAATTTAGTATTGTTTGAAAAGTTCTTGGCCATTATTAGCAACTTACAATGAGATTGTTTTATTTTACCCACCTGCTCATCCATACTCCCTGTCCCCAGCATTATTAATAATACATAAAGACAGCTGGAGTCAATAGGACTAAATCCCAATCTTTAATTGCATGCATGTATTAATCCAATACTTAGGTATGCTATATTTTTCTCCTTCAATGAATATCACTGTGCAATGAATATCACTGTGCTTCACACATGAGTAGGCCATAATATTTTATATATTCCATGAAATATCTTTGGCAATCATAGGAAAAGAAGGAAAGAGGAATTGGGGAAGCAATTAATATGAGGCTTTTATTCTTGTTTTTAGAGACCAGGTGTGAAACTCCACTTGAATTTCTCAATGGGAAAGCTGACATTGAAAACAGAACGACTGGACCCAACGTGGTATATTCCTGCAACAGAGGCTACAGTCTTGAAGGGCCGTCTGAGGCACACTGCACAGAAAATGGAACCTGGAGCCACCCAGTCCCTCTCTGCAAACGTGTGTGTTGACTTTAGGAGAAATTTTAATCAGATTCATTTCACGATTAGCTTCCCGCATATCCAAAACATAGAGGAAACTCCACTCATAAGGGATATGGGCCCAGAGAAAGCAATTAATGCCTATCCAAGCTGAATTCTCTGGGATATTTTAAAAATATATTTGTGTGTCTGAGAATCAGCTTTTGTCAGATTCCATGAGTGATTACTAAGAGAAAATGCAACTTAATGAAAAAATTTTTGACATACATGTATCATGAATTCTACTGGGGATAGGAAAGAAATGAAAGAAAATACATTTAATATGTGATGTTAATATAATGAAGTATATATAAATATGATAAGATAATGAGTTATAACCATTCAAATGAAAACAATATTCACAAGCAAGGTAGAAGTTGAGACTGCTCTTGTTAACTGTTTCAAGTATCATCATAATGCAGTAACAGTGGAAGTGTACCTCACTCAAATACTTTTATGCCCATTTAAAAATCTGAAATTGCTTGAAATATGTGTTGACATGTGTGCCACACACTTGCACTAAGCACGCATAATGCCATCATCATTTCCTGTGTTTCCCTCGGGCCTATAGCAATGAATCCATCTTTATCAATAAAGCATGCAAACTCCACTAGTTCTAATATCCTGCCCATAGCAGTATGAGTCTAAAGTCACATTCAGCTCACATAGAAATGTCTGATGGTTTCCTGGTTCCATCCCCCTGAAGGATGTTCAATAAAACAAAGTAAGGTGACAATGAGAAGCATTTGATATTCTTCAAATAAGGGAATATTTGATATACCCCTTGATTTCTAGTATGCCTTTTGTTTTCACAATGCTGATCAAAAAATCAGTCTAAAATAATGTTGTGGCCCATAATTTCAGGCATAAATTGTCATCTTCAACTTTTAGGACCTTGCATTAGTGGTTGAATAACTTCATGTTTTCTGATCTTATCTGGCTTTATCTTTACACATAATTTCATGAGGATGCAAAAGTCTGTGTCTAATGTTGGAAGTTCCATATTTTTCAACCTTATATGATCATTATTGAGAACCCATCTCTTATAGGACTACTACTCCACCTTCAAAGAAATACATTAGGAAAAGAGGGGAAATATCAGTAAGCATTTTCTTTTCTTTTTGACAGCAAATCCATGCCCTGTTCCTTTTGTGATTCCCGAGAATGCTCTGCTGTCTGAAAAGGAGTTTTATGTTGATCAGAATGTGTCCATCAAATGTAGGGAAGGTTTTCTGCTGCAGGGCCACGGCATCATCACCTGCAACCCCGACGAGACGTGGACACAGACAAGCGCCAAATGTGAAAGTAAGTCAGCAGGCGGAAGCCAGTTCATGCCGCTAGTGCAAAATGTTTTCCCATCCCTGTGAGGTTGTTTTCAATCAAGTCACTTAGTTGTAGATACTTAGATCTCTGTGCTATGACAGTTAGTTTGTAATTTTTTTTAGTCTTCGAATTTCAAACATTAAAAAACAAACTTTCCAGAACTAAACTAAAACCCACCTGACTAGGATTCACTGAACAGATTTTCAAAATATGCTCCTCTAAGAATGAGCAAGATATTAAATTCAAAATACAAATTTTTCTCCACAGTCAGAGTCCCCAAACTATCCTTTAATAGACTATGAATGTTTTGCAACAGAAAATTATTCCACAGTGGTTCTCAAACTTGAGCCTGCATCAGAACCACCTAGAGAACCTGTTAAAACACATTTCTAGATGTTGCTGATGAGGATGCTGCTGGCCCAGGAAACACAATCTGAGAACCACTAGCAAGCACTATGTTGCTAGCACTAGCACTATAGGTTAGCGCTTTGTTACTGCATTTATGCAATCTGGAGGCATCTTTTGCAGCCTTGTGATAATGCAACGTTTTTTAACACACACTTTTTCTAACTCCATTTAAAACATCTCACTGCCGGCTGGGTGCGGTGGCTCACACCTGTCATCCCAGCACTGTGGGAGGCCAAGGTGGGCAGATCACCTGAGGTCAGGAGTTTGAGACCAGCCCAGCCAACATGGCAAAACCCTGTCTCTACTAAAAATACAAAAATCAGCTGGGTGCGATGGCACACACCTGTAATCCCAGCTACTCAGGAGGCTGAGGTAGGAGAATCTCTTGAACCTGGAAGGTGGAGGTTGCAACGAGCCAAGATCGCACCACTGCACTCCAGCCTGGGAGATAGAGCAAGACTGCATCTCAAAAAATAAAATAAAATAAAAATCCCCCTGCCAACATCCTGCCCTCCAGGCTCATTTGTTGTCCAAGCTACTCCCTCTACAGTAATCAATTAAAATATTCATTGAGTCTGACCAGAGGCAAGGCACAAGGCTGCATAGTATAAGAATGTATCATGCCTACAATGGTCTTCATCTTCAGTACACTTGCACTCCACTTAATGAGATAAGAAATATGCCTGTGAAGGTCATAGGGATTCTGAAGTCAGAAAGACCTGAGTTTGAATTCTGTCCTCAAAATGTTTAACTCTAAACTTATGCTAGTGCCTTACTTCTCTGAGTCTTAGGGCTGTCATTTGTTAAGAGTCTCAATTATACCTTTCTTTTAGTTATTATAGATATCTTATAGATTTGAAGAATAAGTGAATTGGTGCATATTAGCAATATTTCCTAATAGGAAGATATACACAATAACCCAAGTCCCTGAATTTTCAGCTAGCAGCTTTTTGCAGTATTAGAATGTTTATTTTGCGGGGAGGGGTCAAGATGGCCAACTAGAAACAGCTGTGGCCGGAGCCTCCCACTGAGAAGAACAAAAACAGTGAGTGAATCCTGCAATGGCAACTGAGGTATCCAGGTTCTCTCATTGGGACTGACTAGGCAGTTGGCACAATCCACAGAAAGTGAGAAAAAGCAAGGTGGTACAATGGCCCACCTGGGAGCCACATGGGGCAAGCGGAGCTCCCACCCCCAACCAAAGGAGGCGGTGAGTGATTGTGCTACCCCACTCAGGAAACCACACTTTTTCCATGGATCTGTGCAACCTGCAGATCAGGAGATCCCCCTCATGAGCCCAAGCCACCAGGGCCTTGGGTCCCAAGCACAGAGCTGTGCAGATTCTTGGCGGCCACTCAGCTGAAAACTGCCTAAGACTACCGAGTTATCGGAGGGAGGAGCAGCCACCATCACTGTGGCTGCCTGCTGCCTAAGATGACTGAGCTTCTGGGGGAAGGGGCAGCCACCATCACTGCAGCTCCAGTCTGCTATTTTTTCCCTGCTGGTGCTAGGGAGACTGGGCCATTTGGACAGCGGAGGAATTCCCCACAGTGCAGCACAGCAGCTGTGACAGATCGTGGCCAGACTGCCTCCTTAGGCTGGACCCCAACCCCTCCCTCCTCACTAAGCAGGGCCTCCCTGTGGGAATTTCAGCAACTCCAGCCAGGGGTTTATGAACAGAACTCTAATCTCCCTGAGATGGAGCCCCTGGGGCTCCATGTGGCCATGGTCTCCACAGATCAGCAGGCTTAGTCCTTCACCTGCTGGCTCTGAGGAATCCAAGCAGGTTGGACTAGTGGGATTCCCCACAGCACAGTGCACCTGCTCTGCCAAGGGGCAGCTAGAGCGCTTTCTTAAGTGAGTCCCTGATCCCATGCCTCCTGATTGGGATGAGACCCCCCCACAACAGGGGTCACCAGACACCTTATACAAGTGTGTTCCTGCTGGCATCAGGTCAGTGCCCCTCTGAGACAGAGCTTCCAGAGGAAGGAGCAGGCAACCATCTTTGCTGTTCTGAAGCCTCTGCTGGTAAAACCTTCAGGTGCAGGTGGGACCCAGGCAAATAGGGTCTGGAGTGGACCCCCAGCAAACCACAGCAGCCCTACAAAAGAGAGGCCTGACCGTTAAAAGAAAAACAGAGAAAGCAATAACAACAACAGCCATCAACAAACAAGCCCTCACAAAAGCTTCATCCAAAGGTCAAAGATCAAAACTGGAGAACTCAGGAAGATGAGAAAAAAAATCAATGAAGAAAACACTGAAAACTCAAAAAGCCAGAGTTCCTCTTCTCATCCAAATGACTGCAACACTTCTCCAGGAAAAGCACAGAACTGGGCAGAGGCTGGGATTGATGAATTGAAAGAAGTAGGCTTCAGAAAGTTGGTAATAATGAAGTTTGCTCAGCTAAAGGAACATGTTCTAACCCAATGCAAAGATGCTAAGAACCAGGATAAAACATTACAGGATCTGTTAACCAGAATAACCAGTTTAGAAAGGAATGTAAATGACCTGATGGAGCTGAAAAACACAACACGAGAACTTCACAGTGCAACAAGTATCAATAGCTGAATGGACCAAGTGGAGGAAAGAATTTTAGAGTTTGAAGACTATCTTGCTGAAATAAGACAGGCAGACAAGATTAGAGAACAAAGAATGAAAGGAATGAACAAAACCTCTGAGAACTATGAAATTATGTAAAAAGACCAAACCTATGATTGATTGGGGTACCTGAAAGAGTATAGAACCAATTTGGAAAACATACTTCAGGATATCATCCAGGAGAACTTCCCCAACCTAGCAAGACAAGGCCAACATTCCAGTTCAGGAAATCCGGAGAACCCCAGTAAGATACTCCATGAGAAGATCAACCCCAAGGCATATAATCCTCAGGTTCTCCAAGGTAAAAATGAAGGAAAAAATGTTAAGGGCAGCCAGAGAGAAAGGCCAGGTGACCTACAAAGAGAAGCCCATCAGACTAACAGCAGACCTCTCTGCAGAAGCCCTAAAAGCCAAAAGAGATTGGGGGCCAATATTCAACATTCTTAAAAGAATTTCCAACCCAGAATTTCATAGCCGGCCAAACTAAGTTTCATAAGTGAAAGAGAAATAAAATCCTTTTCAGACAAGAAAACACTGAGGGAATTCATCACCACTAGGCCTCCCCTTGCAAGAGCTCCTGAAGGAAGCACTAAATATGGAGAGGAAAAATCATTACCAGCCACTACAAAAACACCCTGAAGTACAAAGATCAATGACAAGATGAAGCAACTACATCAACAAGTCTGCAAAATAACCACCTAGCATCGTGATGACGGGATCAAATTCACACATAACAATGCTAACCTTAAATGTAAATGAGCTAAATGCCCCAATTAAAAGACACAAAATGCCAAGCAAATGAAAAGTAGGAAAAAAACAGGGGTTGTAATTCTAGTTTCTGACAAAACAGACTTTAAACCAGCAAAGATCAAAAAAGACAAAGAAGGGCATTTCATAATGGTAAAGGGTTCAATTCAACAAGAAGAACTAACTATCCTAAATATATATGCACCCAGTACAGGAGCACCCAAATTCATAAATCAAGTTCTTAGAGACCTACAAAGAGTCTTTGACATTTACACAATAATAGTGGGAGACTTTAAATATCCCACTGTCAATATTAGATCATCGAGACAGAAAATTAACAAGGATATTCAGGACTTGAACTCAGCTCTGGATCAAGTGGTCTTGATAGACATCTACAGAACTCTCCACCCCAAAACAACAGAATATACATTCTTCTCATTGCTTCACAGTACTTACTCTAAAATTGATCACATAATTGGAAGTAAAACACTCCTCAGCAAATGCAAAACAACTGAAATCATAACAAACATTCTCTCAGACCACCTAATTTGATTGTTCTCAATCAAATTAGAACTCAGGATTAAGAAACTCAAAACCACACAACTACGTGGAAATTGAACAATCTGCTCCTGAATGACTCCTGGGTACATCATGAAATTAAGGAAGAAATCAAGAAGTTCTTTGAAAGCAATGAGAACAATGAGACAATGTACCAAAATCTCTGGGACACAGTTAAAGCAGTGTTAAGAGGGAAATTTATAGCATTAAATGCCCACATCAAAAAGGTAAAATGATCTCAAATTGACACCCTAACATCATAACTAAAAGAGCTAGAGAATCAAGAGCAAACAAACCCTACAGCTAGCAGAAGACAAGAAATAACCAAGATCAGAGCAGAACTGAAGGAGATACAGACACGAAAAACCCTTCAAAACAATCAGTTAATCAAGGAACTGTTTTTTTGAAAAAAGTAATAAAATAGACCACTAGCTAGACTAATAAAAAAAAGAATCAAATAGACAATAAAAAATGATAAAGGGAATATCACCACTGATGCCACAGAAATACAAACAACCATCAGAGAATACTATAAACACCTCTATGCACATAAACTAGAAAATCTAGAAGAAATGGATAAATTCCTGGACACATGCACCCTTGGATACATTCCTGGATACATACACCCTTGGATAAATTCCTGGACACATACACTCTTCCAAGACTGAACCAGGAAAAAGTTGGATCCCTGAATAGACCAATAACCAGTTCTGAAATTGAGGCAGTAATAAATAGCCTACAACCAAAAAAAGCCAAGGACCAGACAGATTTATAGCTGAATTCTCCCAGAGGTATAAAGAGGAGCTGGTACCATTCCTTCAGAAACTATTCCAAACAATTGAAAAGGAGGGACTCCTCCCTAACTCATTTTATGAGGCCAGCATCATCCTGATACCAAAACCTGGCGGAAATACAAGAAAAAGAAAACTTCAGGCCAATTTCCCTGATGAACATCAGTACAAAAATCCTCAGTAAAATACCGGAGAATCGAATCCAGCAGCACATCAAAAAGCTTATCCATCACAATCAAGTTGGCCTCTTCCCCTGGATGCAACGCTGGTTTAACATATGCAAATCAATAAACATAATTCATTTATTTCCTTCTGATTTCTGTTGCATAGTAGGCATTTTGTCCACCTTAGAGGGGAAAAAATTTTAGAAAAATCATACAAATTATCTCCTCTAACAAGTTTTCGGTAGTATTATGACAACAAAGTGACCTTTTAGAAGCCAGCTCATAAGGATTCTTCACTCAAAAGTTGAACAAACTGGATTCTGATTAGAATCCTGACACCAATCTAGCCCTTGCCTTGTGTCCCACCACAGAATAGTTCTAATTATCTTAAGGCTTCTTGTAAAATTCTCAAAACAATATCAGTTATAAAAATTTCTATTTAAATATATGCATATGTCCCTTTTAAGAGAGAGGATTGTCATCCAATCTATTACAGATCCCAAAAGCAGAAAGTCACTCTTTTAAAGTATTGAAAAGAGGAAAACTAACATGAAAACTTGAATTTCATAAACCTCATCAAGTTGTATTCACTGAGCATCTATAGACTAGAGACAATATTCATTCACTGACTCATTTTCAAGAGCATGTTGCATGCTAGGCACTGTTCTAGGCATTAATAAAATAGCCCTGATACAATATGCAGTACTACAATTAATGATCTTTACTCTGAAACAGTAGTCTATAATCATCATGCTTTCTCTCCTAATTTAATAAGCATCCTGTTTTGAAAGTCTCTTGCAGCCATTTATTTGATGAGGTACAAGAGCTAATTCTTGGTGTCCTACAGACTGCTTTCCTTAGGTTTAAAACAGGCTCACCTTCAACACTTGAATCAGAAGACAAAAAACCTTTGATCTGTGTGTCTCATTTTTCTCAACAGCAGCAGTTAATTTAGTTCTTACTATTCTAGATAAGTAGGTGAAAATGTCTCCCTTATTTTTGCTCTTTAATTCATTCTGAGAGATGAGACTGTGTTCTCAGTCTGTGTTAATAGCACAAGCTTAATTGTTTTGTTTTCCTGTAGAAATCTCATGTGGTCCACCAGCTCACGTAGAAAATGCAATTGCTCGAGGCGTACATTATCAATATGGAGACATGATCACCTACTCATGTTACAGTGGATACATGTTGGAGGGTTCCCTGAGGAGTGTTTGTTTAGAAAATGGAACATGGACGTCACCTCCTATTTGCAGAGGTAAGGAAATATTTGAATGGTTATTTCTTAGTGAAACTGCAGGGAAATGTGTATAGAAATCTGATTTGTCCAGCAATTAATATGCATACTACTTTATTTTTCCTCGGCTTTAAAATTTCTTTTAGCAGCTGTGTAATTTTCTTTTAATGTTACGGTTTGAGTTTTAAAAGCACATAGAACTCTTAGGTTCTGCGCTTGAAGTTTTGCAAAATAGAAAGAGGTAATGAGGCACCCTAGTATTATGTCCTTCTAAAACTTACACTTTTATAATAAAATATGATTTTTATACATCATAATAATGATTTCATTCATTCTACAAATATTTGCTAGAAGTCAAGAAATACGCTAGTACACACAGATAAAACCAAGGAACTCAATAATTGAGTTGTTGGATGAGTTGACCACAAACAATGTTCAGATTTGGACTTTTTTTTTTTAATACTTTAAGTTTTAGGGTACACGTGCACAACATGCAGGTTTGTTACATATGTCTACATGTGCCATGTTGGTGTGCTGCACCCATTAACTCGTCATTTAACATTAGGTATATCTCCTAATGCTATCCCTCCCCCCTCCCCCTACCCCACAACAGTCCCCAGAGTGTGATGTTCCCCTTCCTGTGTCCATGTGTTCTCATTGTTCAATTCCCACCTACCATTCAGGACTTAGGCATGGGCAAGGACTTCATGTCTATAACACCAAAAGCAATGGCAACAAAAGCCAAAATTGACAAATGGGATCTAATTAAACTAAAGAGCTTCTGCACAGCAAAAGAAACTACCATCAGAGTGAACAGGCAACCTATAGAATGGGAGAAAATTTTTGCAATGTACTCATCTGACAAAGGGCTAATATCCAGAATCTACAATGAACTCAAACAAATTTACAAGAAAAACAGATTTGGACTTTAATAACTGGTGAAGCAGGGAAGATTGAGGAAGTCAATGGATGAATGGCATGAGCCTCAAAAGAAACAGGGGCTATTGCAAGAGAAAGAGGACTCATTGTCTGGCAGCAACAATGAGAAGTGAGATCACCAATACATGGGATGTAAAAGAATGTAGAGCCTTTTGAGAGGGTTGCTGAGGGGGGACATCTTAAAGGAATATCCCTTAAAGGAATATCCCAGACTTCACTTAAAGTCTAAAGTCAGAATGAGTGTTGTGTGTGTGATACTGAACAACATAAATGTCTGTTGACAGATAAATGGATTTAAAAAGTGTGTTGATAGATGATGATGATGATTAAGAAGATAGATTAGATAGACATGCAGATAAAAATAGGCAGATACGATGAAATATTATTCAGCTTTGCAAAAGAAGAAAATCCTGCCATTTACAACAACATGGACTAACCTGGAGGACATCATGCTACATGAAATAAGCCAGACACAGAATGACATATACTGCCTGGCTTTGCTGATAGGTGGAATCTAAAACAGTCAAACTCATAGAAGCAGAGAGTAGATGGTGGTTCCCAGGAGCTGGGAGGGGGTGAGGATAGGGAGATGTTGCTCAAGGTATCAAAGTTTCAGTTATGCAAGATGAATAAGTTCTGGAGTTCTAATGTCCAGCAATGTGACTGTAGTTAACAATACTGTATTGTATACTGAAAATTTGCTGAAAGGATAGATCTTGTGTTCTCACCACAAAAAAGAAAGAAAGAAAACAATAACTATGTGAGGGGATGAATGTGCTAATTAGCTCAACTGTGGTGATTATTTCACAATCTATACATAAATCAAAACATCAGGTTGTAAAAAATATATACAATTTTTATTTGTTGCACCTCAATAAAGCTACAGGGAAAACTGAAATAATAGCAGCCAATAAAATGCTGTACTTCTCCACATACTGAAATTCCCTCTTGAGATTCGATTTTTGTCTCTCTTCCTGAAAGCTTGACTCAAGGAAATAGTATGAGATATAAAGGGGCAATTCTATTTTCTGACTCCTTCCCTTCATAATTCCCTACATTTGTGACCCATCCTGCTTCTTTTCCAGCTGTCTGTCGATTTCCATGTCAGAATGGGGGCATCTGCCAACGCCCAAATGCTTGTTCCTGTCCAGAGGGCTGGATGGGGCGCCTCTGTGAAGAACGTGAGTTGCTCTTCAGATCTTACTTTGAGTCCTGACAAATTGCCTGGATGCTCCCACCTGAGGGGAGTTACCAGGAAATGGTTGTACTGTTGGGAAGAATTCATTTGCTGTAAGTCCTTGTTCACACCAAACAGAGCACATATGTGTCAACAGGTTGCAGAAGATCTAGAATATTAATGACTTTGAAAATACTGTTATTAAGATCCATCTAAAGTCACCTTCACATGCTCCCTGGCACAAATTTGCAAAAGTCTTCTTGAGAAGGAGCTTGTTGTAAAGTCTCCAAGCTATCCTCTTCCCTTAACTCAGGGTCTACTATGTGCTATGACAGTCATTGCTGCAGTTGGTATAAACGTGCACCACTGCAAAACATGTACTTTGCAGGTAATATTTGCAGCTCACCATTTCCTCTTTGTTGTTAAGAATAGTTTCTACTAATTAAGAAAATAAGGAAAGCTGGCACTCCTATATCCATACTTGGTAAATTAATATAGAATTTTGATCCTTATAGAAACATTTGAATTTGAAATTCCAGGGAGGTATGGATAGTGATGTTAAATTTTTAAATATCTCAACTACACTTTATTTCAATATCTTAAAATATATATAAGGATAAAATGGTTTCATATTTCAAAGGGAGCAGTGTATGTAAACCATTAAGAGTGATTCATGTGATGGCCATTGGTCTATACCAGTTTTTCCTGCAGGGCAGGAACTTTATAAGAGACTAAAATGTTTTAAGTGTGACTTTTTTCAACTAATCTATAAAGGAAAATGTATGATGGAAATAAATTTAGGCTGCTAACAACTCACCAAAACAAGTATTCTCAAATGATTAAAAAAGAAGAGAAATCACACTTTTCTCTTCCAGCTCACCCCAATCATTCCATTTCACCTAGAGCTCCCAGACTTAGCCTGCCCTTATGTCAAGAGTCCAAAGACTTAGTGAGCATTGACTTTGGGGTACCCCACGACAGGTCTGGCTTGCTGCCTTAGCTGGTCTGGCTCACTGAGCATGTGCCTGCCCTCCTTCATTATACCAGCGCTTCCCAAGCTTTGCTGTGCATACAGATCATCTGGGAGATCAGCAGATCTGGGTTGGTACCTGACATCTGCATTGCTAACCAACTCCTAGGTGATGCAAAGACTATTGGGGTTATGGAACTTGATTTTGGGGAGCAAGGCAACAAACTCACATCTTTTAAACAGACTATGCCTCTTTAAAGATTTCAGTGATTTCTAGCAGGAGGAATGATAGTCATGAACAGTGTTGGGGAGGCATCATTCAGTCACCATCAGTCCTCAGCTTCTCGGAAATAAAGGGTGTGTTGTCCCATTGCTACCAAAACGTTGCAAACTCCAACCCTATGTTACAGCCTATCTGATTCCCATTCTCACATTTAGTTCAAGACAGGAAGAGAGCCTCAAGGCAGCCAAATCCTCTTAGAACATTTTATGTAATTTGTAATGGAAATTTGAAACTATAATACATGGAGACCGTTCTGCTTATTTTGTGAAGAGTTAAATAAAGCAAAGCACTTTGCAGACACTGATTACCGAGTGTCTTCACTGAAAGTGGATTTGGCCTTAAAGTCATTACATGTGGCTAAGAATCCAGGCTTACTTTCCTGATTGTGTTTTCCCAATGATACTCATTAATAAGCAGAACACATGCAGGAAACTTATTTAGTGAGTCATATAAGGTTTCACTCCTGCAAAATGTTTTCTGAACCCTTGAACATATCTAAGATGTGTACTTTGATCAACGCCATTTCAATCCCCACCCCTCCTTTTTTTTTTTTTTTTTTAGCAATCTGTATTCTTCCCTGTCTGAATGGAGGTCGCTGTGTGGCCCCTTACCAGTGTGACTGCCCGCCTGGCTGGACGGGGTCTCGCTGTCATACAGGTAGGCCTCTTTCATGGTTTGTTTTCTTGGTGGCTCAGGCCCATGAAACTCCAGAGGACATTGAAGAGTGTGACTTAGAAGTGGTGGCAAAGCGAAAAAGTACTGATGTTTCTCAAAAATTCTTCAAGATGATCCCTTGATTGGTGTCTCAACACTGAATTTTATGGTTGCCTAAACACGTTTCCAGGTCATGTGCCAAAGAATAGCATCTAAGTCTACTCAATTATCTGTCTTCTTTATGTCATCTGCTTCATTTTGCAGAGCATAGAGAAGACATTACACAGAGGTTCAGAATAATACTTCTTTTAATCTCTAAGAAGCTAAACTACTAAATTCATGCTTACTCTTTAGAAAGAACAAGGTTATACATAAATAAAATTTAAGTTAAAATGAAAAAAAAAAAACACTTTATCCAGTCTACCATTGATGAGCATTTAGGTTGATTCCATGTCTTTGCTATTGTGCATAGTGCTGCAATGAACATACACAAGCATGTATCTTTATGGTAGAATGATTTCTATTATCTTGGGTATATACCCAGTAATGGGATTGCTTGGGTTGAATGGTAGTTCTGTTTTTAGGTTTTTGAGGAATCGCCATACTGCTTTCCTCAATGGTTGAACTAATTTACACTCTTACCTACAGTGTATAAGTGTTCCCTTTTCTCCACAACCTCCCCAGCATCTGTTTTTGTTTTGTTTTGTTTTGTTTTTTGAGAACAGAGTTTCACTCTTGTCACCCAGGCTGGAGTGCAGTGGGGCAATCTTGAATCACTGAAACCTCTGCCTCCCAGGTTCAAGCAATTCTCCTGCCTCAGCCTCTCGAGTAGCTGGGATTACAGTCACCTGCTGCCATACCCTGCTAATTTTTCTATTTTTAGTAGAGACAGAGTTTCACCATGTTGGCCTGGCTGATCTTGAACTCCTGACCTCAAGTGATCCACCCACCTTGGCCTCCCAAAGTTTTGAGATCACAAGCATGAGCCGCTGCATCCAGCCTATTTTTTTACTTTTTAGTAATAGCCCTGCAGCCATAAAAAAGAATGAGATCATATCCTTTGTGGAATATGGATGGAGCTGGAGGCCATCATCCTTAGAAAAGGAACAAAAAACCAAATACCCCATGTTCTCACTTATAAGTGGGAGCTAAATGATGAGAACACATAAACACATAGGAACAATAGACACTGGAGCCTACTTGAGGGTAGAGGGTGGGAGGAAGGAGAGGATCAGAACAAAATAACTATTGGGAACTAGGCTTAGTACCTGAGTGATGAAATAATCTGTACAACAAACTCCCATGACACAAGTGTACCTATATAACAAACCTGCACATGTACCCTTGAACCTAAAATAAAAGTTAAAAAAAGTTTAAAGAAAAAGAAATGGAAAAATATTACAAAACTCATCAAAGAGATGGTTTCTTATCATGGACAACAGTAACAAATGGTAGTTGACTGATTAGTAACAAACATCCTCTTAGCACCTCTTGCGGACCTCAAATACAGCATTTGGCCCACTGTACTTTGACATCTGTTCAATTGCTTGATTATCTGTCCCTTCCCCCACTAGATTATACGCCACTTGAGGGCAAGGATTTTTTTTTTATCATCTTTATATCCTCAGTGCTTAGCATAGTGCCGAAATATAGTAGATATTTTTAGTAAATGTCAAATAACTCAATTTAAAATGACAAACTACCTTCTAATGTCCTAAAATTTTAAGCCACCATTTAAAACACAGGGCTTGGTATATTTATGAAGTATTAATTCTGACATACCATGTTCCTCCTATAAACAATGTTTATACCACTTCCTCAGTGGAGTAAAACATAAATGGCATGTAAAGTATAGACAGGGCTTCCTGACACCAGAGCTTGTCATGAACCCTAAGGCTGGGAAGACCATATAATTTAGCTTCCAAACCAGGACATTTTTGAGAGTAAAAGAGGCACTATTAATAAGTAAACCAGAGAAATGAGACTGAAAAGTACTGTTACAAACAAAAGCAGACGTGCAGTTGTCACCCTACCTAAAGCCAAAATTGAGCCATTCATGAATGTAGAGAAGGAAATATGTCCTGGAGGCTGAATTTGAAGGCCTTATTTGAAACTCTGAAAGCAGTCTATATAGTGTCTGTTTATAACAAATCAACTTTGATATTTACCCACGTTTCTCCTGCTCATCTACAAACAAGCTCTGCTTTTTTCCAGGTACCTTACTGGTGCAGGTAATGAATGAATTACTCTTGATTCACTCTCCCTTTCATCTGAGGTTACAGCACCATCACTATTTTTGTTCCTTCCTGCTCAGCATCTCTCACATTCTACTCCACACCACTGTCACCAGTCAGTAAAAGACTCTGGATCATGGCCTAGTTGACCTTCTTGTCTCCGTGTCCCTCCAGACTGAACATCATCAATGTACTACTTTGGCATGTCTTTGCCATGTTTAAGAGGCTAAAATGGTTCTCTATTTTAGTCTCCACATCCACCCTGAATTCTTCTGACTTCCAAGGTGCTGCATAAGCCAGCTTCAGCACAGCTGAAGCACAACTCACTTGTTATCCTACGACCACACACTGTGCCCTGCAGTGACGGTTTTCTCACTACCCCCGCAAGCAGCCTCTTCTCCTCCCCAGTCTCCTTACATTTGCGCATAATCTTCCTCTTTCCTCCACCTATTCTAGCCTCACTCAACCCCCAAGTCCTGCCTAAGTTTCCTCTGATATCTAAACTTGTTCAATATCACAATAATCTACTTTCTAACATTCCATTTCTATAAATGTTACACAACTAGTTAGAATCATGCAGTTTAAAGCTAATGAATAGATCTGGTTTATTTGCATTTCTTTTAACACCTTAGCTCCCTAATAAGAATATGCTCCTAATGACACTGAACTCTGTAGCCTTCGTTTTGCCAAATCTTACAGCAGCTACCTCAGCATAGATCCTACTTACACCCTTAAGCACTAAGCATACCATAACCATATAAAACAGGGGCTCCTGCCCTCCAGAATTTCAATCTAGGAAAGGGGAAGGGATGTGGAATGGCCTATAAATAGATAACTAGGACGTGTTAAGATAGAGGCTAATCAAAATCTATAAAATGGGCTATGACAACAGTGAAATGGGTAAACTAACCAAATGTTGAAGTTCAGAAAAAGCTACTCAAGCATAGAATCTGAGGAGAAACAAAAGGAGTCCCCAGAAGAAAATCGTTGCAGCTAAAGGCATGGACCACAAAATATACAGGTGTGTTCAGCAAAGGATAACCAAAGCTATAGAGGAAATGCAGGGGAGTGGCTGGAATGAAGCTCTAAAGATGGGCAGCATCTGATCAGGAAACGCATCACATGCCAAGTGCAAGATGCTAAATTATGTGTTGAGAGCAACAGAAGCCACTGAAGGATCTTAAGCAGGAAAATCATGTGATCGGATTTTCTTTTAGAAAACTGATTTTGGCAGCAGTATGAAAAGTGGAAGAAAACAAGACTTACAATAGAGAGATTCATTGGGGGGTTGTGAAAGCAGAATTGGCAAGAATTAATGAAGTCTGGAGAAACAACCACAAAAGAGCAGATTTGAGAGACAGTAAAGAGTAAGAATCAATGCTACTTGGTTACAGATCTATTTTGAGGAGTCAAATACTACTTGGAAGACTAAAAGCTGTTTCCAGCTTGGGCACTGGAGTGGAAGGTGTTGCCATTTACTGAGATAGAGAAGCCAGGAGAAGCAAGCTTGAGAGTAGAGATAAGGAGTTAAGTATGGACACGCTGAGTCTGAGAGGACTGTGAAACATACAAGGGGAGTGATAAGCAGTTGGATGATAGTTTAGGTTCCCAGAAAATTCATTTAGATGAAGACAGAGATTTATAAGTCATCAGTGAAAAATACTCATGGGAGGAAAAAATAACACTGCAGAAGACACGCAACATGAAAAGGTGGCCCTGAATGGAATACTGGGACCACCGACGTGATAGGGAAGGAGGCTTAAGCTTTTACACAAGGAAGTAAATGTAATGACTAGTTTGTTAGTGCAGTCAGGCACTGCTAATTCAGCATAGTCCTGAAAAGGAGTAACGTGTTCTTATATCAGCAAGCAGAAACTATGGGGAGTTGGTTTTCAATTATCGAGTTTTATTTTTGTTTGTTTTAATCCTGCTTTGTTTCATAATTTTCTTTCCCATTAGATTGCTAATAAGTGCATTCTGCTGGCCAGCTCTTACTCTTAACTTAACCAAGAGAGCTCCCCAAGGGGAAAGACGTATTTCACTTGTCTTCTCTTGTTCTCTCTGGACAAGGACCAGTGCTTATCAAGTGCCTGCTACTTGCTTAGCAGACATTTTCTCCATATTTTATGAATGAATGACTGAAGAAAGGACATTTACTTATAATTCACCAAAAATATGTATATTATATACATATAAGTTTTTCATCCAGGAAAGAGCCTGCCTTTCTGTGCTACAGATATTGGAATGGTTCTTACTTCCAGCTTTATCCCAACAGACATTTTATTTCCTTCCTACAGGGAGTTCTCCTTTCTCTTTGATATGTTACACTTGCTAAAAATTCATCTAGACCAAATACCAGCATTTTCAGGTTTTTTAACAAATAAATTTATGCAGATGAAGAGTTTGGTTATGAGATTATGGATTTGTGAGAAAAACACCTAGATAGTAAATCTTTCAGTGTCCTCTCAGGGTTTTATCTGTGGCTAACCAGTTTCTGTAATTCTAGTTAAAGCTGACAAAAGCCGTGAAATATGTCTCCTCTCCAAACACAAAGGGATGCTGAATCATCTGTTATTTTAGACAATCCATGTGCCTAATTTATTATCATAAAAGTTGACGTCTGACTTAATCACCCAATCAATCATAGAGTTCAATGCTAACTCCCTCGAGGAATTTACAATCTTGAGCTTCAAATCAGTGGAAAGAAATGTACAATCTAATTGAACACAAAAAAATTTATAGTTCAAAACATTCAAAGTGTTAGATTGGTTTCATAAATAAAAAAAGATTAGAGAAGAGGAAAATCAGTGGACTTGGAGTGATCAGCAAAGGCTTCAATAAGTAGGTAGAACTTAATCTGGGACTTAAATGTGAAAATTGAACAGCTTGGAAGGAAAAAGGGAGGTGGTACCACATAAGGATGTGAGGTCAAGCAGAACAGCAGAAATGGATAATGCTAACGGTACATGAAGACCAACAGTGGCTGCTGCAGGAAGTAGAGGCAAATTATCTTACGTGCCTTTATGGATATCACCAGAATTGCTAAGTATTAATTAAATAAATGCATGGGTTTTTTTATTCCAGCTGTTTGCCAGTCTCCCTGCTTAAATGGTGGAAAATGTGTAAGACCAAACCGATGTCACTGTCTTTCTTCTTGGACGGGACATAACTGTTCCAGGTAAGATAACCAAAAACTAATGTTCGCCTATAACATGAAGACTCTAAAATTCAAGTAAATTGTTGTAAGAGCCAGAAGTTATCTCTGTCTAGTTTGACTGTAAGTATTTTGTATGTGAAAACATCCATTTTGAGACAGGCTCTCTAAATTTGAACTAAAGCCAAAGCTAAGAAATATTAGTTCAGGATTGACAAAACAAGAATATCTCAAAAATAAGCAGTCTTGTGCTCACTTCAGCAGCACATACACTAAAACTGGAACTTCACAGAGAGGATTAGTATGACCCATGCTAGAGGATGACACACAAATTTGTGAAGCATTCCACAGTTTTTGCAGTTAAAAAAAAATGGGTTATATAAATAAATAAATCATCTTCTTGAACAGAAGATTGCATCCTACAGATGCAAGGATGTAAAATAAATAAACTCAATGTAATTTTATTGAAAATGACCCAATAGATGTTTAAGTTCTTCATTACAATAAAAATAGTATTGAATTGATAGGAAACGTTTATTTTAAAGTAAAATATTTTGTATTTTAGTGTTTCTATGCGTAGCATTGACTACAAAAAGATTATGTAAAAATGTTTTTTCATTGGTTTCTCACTTCTGACCAGATAAATATCACAGTTTAAAAATACTATCGCAAAAATAAGTCAAAGGGAAAATACTTAAAAGATCATTTATAACTTTTTAAACATCAGGAAAATATCAGCCATATTGTGACATACCACAGATAAAATATTTTCAATATTCAAACATTGTCCTCACCAATGTTGCAATGTTGAAATATTATCAGCTATATTTTAAGACTTTCAATATATATCACTGCACTTAGATTTGTATTATGTACACTTACCCCTATCATATAGGACTCATTAAAAACAAATGGGTATTTCCATATTCATTTTTTAAAGTGGGAAAAATTCAGTTAACTGAAAACTTTTATTTTTCATTTCCTGATTTGTTATTTTGATTGGAATGTCAAAGTCAACTTGCAAATATAAAAAAAGCAATTAAAGTAAAACCTAACAACAAAAAAAAAATCTGTCCAATGCCAGTGAATTTCATCACATCATCTCAAGTATATGCCATCTCTGCAAAAGGAGAAAAAATAAACTGAACCCTAAACAGCAAATTTGAAATGGACAAATATATTTAGAAACTGCCAAGATTATACCTTTACCTGAGAGCAGAGTTGAATTTAAGAAAATGAGAGCCAAAAGAGAGGAAATAAAAGAGAAAAAAAAAACAGTGACTCAAAAAAAAGTATTTAGTACTTTTTTATAATATTAGGTTTTATATTTCAACCTCTTCATTTTTCAGATAAAGAAAAGCCCAGAGAGAGTTTGTGTGATTTAAAAACTGTCGATAGGAGCTCTTTCTTGATTGAGGAAAGGATAATTATTAGCATGTATTAAAATACTGTACATTAATCAGGAAAACAAGATCTAGATTTTTTATGCAAAAGTTTGATGTAGGCATCCAAGAAAAATAATGGCAAATTAAGCTGAGAGGTGTAGCTCACCTTCAAGGGAAGGCTAACTAGCAAACCAGAGGACCAGGCAGGTTCCTCCTCCTGTATATACTGTAATTCTTGTTAAAACTCTAACTAGTTTAAGCAAAGAAGAGGATTTATTATCACAATAGAGGGACCTTGTATGGAACCCAAAGACAGAGGAGTGGTTGAGCATCAGGAGGACCAGACTGGGGACTTGAAAGCCACGTGTACCTCTCCACCTCCCATGTCACCACCTCTTCCAGGGTCTGCTCCATCCTCTGTCTTGCTACAGAGTGGTTTTCTTCTGTTTAGTTCACGTGGAAGGGAAGGACAGAATTTCTTTTTTTTTTTTTTTTTTTTAAAGACAGAGTCTCACTCAGATGCCCAGGCTGGCATGCAGTGTGCAATCTCAGCTTACTGCAACCTCCGCCTCATGGGTTCAAGCGATTCTGTCTCAGCCTCCTGAGTAGCTGGGACTACAGGCATATGCCACCACACTCAGCTAATTTTTGTATTTTTAGTAGAGATGAGGTTTCACTATGTTGGCCAGGCTGGTCTCGAACTCCTGACCTCAAGTGATCTGCCTGCCTTGGCCTCCCAAAATGCTGGGATTACAGGGATGAGCCACCATGCCTGGCCAGGACAAAATTTCTTACAGAATTTTTTACATGTCACCATACAGTATCCGGAGACATAGAATCCAGGACTCTGATTGGTCCAGATTGATTCATTGGCCAAGCATAAATCAATGAACTACAGTCCTAGGTTGGATTATGTTGTACCAACATAAAGGGTAATTTTGGCAAAAAACTTGGTAAAAGGGAGGAGAGTCTGTCAATTCCCAGAAGAAAAGAAAGTGGGAGGGGGGAAGAGTGCTTTTCTGAGAAATAAACAATAAATGTTACCGTATAATTTTTTCCTTCTCTCCTATGAGACTGAATGCCTTAAAGTTTGTTTGCTGGGCCGAGTGTGATGGCTCACACCTGTAATCCCAGCAATTTGGGAAGCCAAGGCAAGCGGATCACTTGGGCCCAGGAGTTCAAGACCAGCCTGGGCAACATAGGAAGATCCCGTCTCTACAAAAAATACCCAGAAAAATTAGCCAGGCATGGTGGCACACACCTGTAATCTCAGCTACTGAGGAGGCTGAGGTGGGAGGATTGCTTGAACCCAGGAGGCGGAGGTTGCAGCGAGCCAAGATTGTGCTACTGCACTCCAGCCTCGGCAACAGAGTAAGATCTTGTTTTAAAAATATATATATATGCCTAGTGCCTTGTACAGGCACAAAAGTCGCTGCTCAATAAAGGCTTGTTAACAGATGGAGCAATTTCCTGGCATGAATGTCAGTTGGTAGAGAAATGCCTTGTGGCATCCATTAAATCCCTCAATGTTTAACCTTCTCTACTGATAAATAAGACTGACCTGGCCTTTTCCCCAGATAATTCAGTTGTTCAGAAGGAAATTGTGTTTCCTCTGACCTCTGTGCACATCTTCAGAAAACTGATCCTAAGCAAATATCATAATGAAAAACCATAGATTGTTAATGGACTAAGAGACCTTTAGGTTCATTAGATCCAAACCCCTCATTTTACAGAAGAGAGAATTGTAAGATAGATAGAAAACTAGTGGCAGAATCAAGACTAAAACTCAGGTCTGATGCTTCTTAGATCTTTCCGTAAGTTAGCACTTGTTTCCCATGCCTCTTAGTTATCTCAAAGAATGACCCCCATCCGTATAAACATCACAGATAATGCCCAGGTATCTGGGACTTTCAATCCTGCTTTCATCAACCCCTAAAGAGATGTTAGCTCTTCAGTTCAATTTCTTCTTTTGAATCTATTTGGTTGCTTTTTTTTTCCCCCCCCCCCCAGGAAAAGGAGGACTGGGTTTTAACCACTGCACAACCAGCTGGCTCTCCCAAAAGCAGGATCATCTCTCCTCGGTAGTGCCTGGGCATCCTGGAACTTATGCAAAGAAAGTCCAACATGGTGCTGGGTCTTGTTTAGTAAACTTGTTATTTGGGGTTACTTTTTTTATTTTGTGATATATTTTGTTATTCCTTGTGACATACTTTCTTACATGTTTCCATTTTTAAATATGCCTGTATTTTCTATATAAAAATTATATTAAATAGATGCTGCTCTACCCTCACAAAATGTACATATTCTGCTGTCTATTGGGAAAGTTCCTGGTACACATTTTTATTTAGTTACTTAAAAAGATTTTTCAATTAAAATATATTTTGCTACTAAATAATATTTTGCTGGATAGTACCATTTTATGAGGTGGCCAAGGGATTCATAGAGAGGACTCATGATCTTTCATCTGTGCCACTGGCACCACATAGGAGACCCCTTACAATAAAGGAAACCCCTTTGTTCTGGTTCCATCTTCTATACAATATGTGTAATAATAAAAGCTTTTTCTTTCATTTAATCAGAGAGTAACTGTTGGACCTGGTACTCTCCACCACGTAATTATGTCCTGGTACTTAGGGTAGCCTGGCTAATTCTTTTCTCAACATTTGAAAAGCCGTAGGCATTAACTTCATGGATGTGGAGAAACAGCATAATGACCTTGGTTCACAATGAAAGTGCTAGCCTTCTTTCTCGTGGCTGGAATAAGAAATGCAAGAACTGGAAGATTAACAGAGAGCTGATACCCGGACTGGTAATCCCACAACTCACTATTTTGGGAGGAAGGGGAAGACAGGGAAAGAGAAGGAAAAAGGCAAATGGGAAACGTTCCCCAGAGCTGTGCTCCTGGTCCCACCTGCAAAAAAGAATTGCAGCCACCTAAGAGAAAGCTGAGCTGCCCCTCAGTCCTCACTGTCACCTACCTCTATCACAATAATTGTACCAAGACGAAGACTTCCCCAGACTTCAGAAAATAAAGTCAAACCCTAGATTTTGTTTTAAAATAGGAAACTCACAATCAACTTGCCTCCATCCTCTGGGAAAACTGCTCCCACACAGACCTTGGAGTGTGTTGTAGCACTGTGGAGGAATGCAGAAAGGATGAAAGAGATCTTGATTATCCTAGTGGTTCTCTTCACTACCATAGGCATCCCTCAGCCACTGACTCCTCCTTCTTTCTCTTGACATTCACTTTCCAGTCTTTCTTACATGCTTATGAATCTACCTTCCAATAAATTTACTCATAGTCCATTAACTTCCAAACCTTGTTGATCTTTGTCATTTATAATCATAAAAACAAAAATACAGCCAAAAAAGCTGGGTGCGATGCCTCACACCTATAATCCTAGCACTTTAGAAGGCTGAGGTGGGCAGATAGCTTGAGCTCAGTAGTTCCAGACCAGCCTGAGCAACATGGAGAAACACCATCTCTAAAAACTAAATAATAATAATATAATAATAAAATAAATTCAAAAATTAGCCAAGCATGGTCATGCATGCCTGTAGTTCTAGCTACTTGGGGAGGCTGAGGCAGGAGGGTTGCTTAAACCTGGGAGGTCGAGGCTGCAGTGAGCCGAGATCGCACCACTTCACTCCAGCCTGGGTGACAAAGTGAGACCCTATTTCAAAAAGAAAAGAAAACAAAATACAGCCCCAAATCTGAGTAATAAAAAAAATAGTAGCAGAAAAAATTAAGCTAAGAAAGCAACTGGAAACAACACTCAGTTCTGAAAGTACCTACTAAATAAGTTTACCTTCAAAGTGGAGTTTGTATTGGGTTACTTTGAATAGGCTGAAAGGTTTATATTTTCACAGTAAGTCAAAGTAGTCCTGGCGTATAGAGAATATAAGGAAGTAAAGCACCATACAAGTGAGGTGTGGAAATAATACATATTTAGAAATGTGAGTCACAGAGTAATGATACTAAAAATAGTTGAAGAATATTATTTTTTAATCTTCCATACTATGCAGAGAAGACCAGTGTAGGAAAACAAAAATTTTAAAAAGAAATTTTAAAATCTTTCATACTAGATATATCTTGTAGTGAATTTTTGAAGGCGGAGCCATTCACCATGCTATATAAACTATCCCACAAGCTGGAAAAGATGACAAACATTGAGTAATATTTGCCAAATATTTACCAAATGTCACTCTGATGCAAAAGCCTAACAAAGAAGAAAATGAACTATAAATCAATCTTATAATTTAGCTTTCAAACTAGTTTTTGAACAACTAATAATACATGCTACACACTGCAGTAGGTGTTTTAAAGAGATTAGGTCTTTGAATCTTCACAACAATTCTACTGAGATATGTATTATTATCTTTATTTTATGGATGAGGAAAGTGAAACGCTGAGAAGTCAAATAACTGATCTAAAATAAATGGCAAAGCCAAATGAACCCCAAGCCTGATTTACTCTAAAACTCATGAACTTCCTACTCTACTGTTTCTGCATTTTTGGCCTACATCTAACACTAGGTAATATTTAGCAAATTTAATGTTTTAAAACAATACTTGACAGGCAGATGGTATTTTACAATGACACAATATGAAATGCATTATAAGAGCAATAAATATGGAAAAGGCATTTGATAAAATTCAGCACATTCTTAAATTTCTACAAAAGTAGTAAGTGTCCAGCATACTGAAGTTTATCTGTTTCAATTATAATCAATCCTACTATGAAACACTACATGCCTCACTTTAAAATCAGAAACAAAGCAAAATATTCCCATTCACCTTGAGTATTATTCTCCAGTTCTAGCCAGAGCAATAATATATGAAATAAATAAAGAGTATAGAAATGAGAAAATTGTCACAGTTTCGTTTTGGCAGGAGATATAATAATGTGTCTTGTAAGATGAAAACTCAAAGGCATGAAAATCCATTAGAAGCACTGAGTCCAGTAAACTGGATGAGAACCAGATATACATACCAAAAAAGAGAGCTTCCGTGCATATTAATTATAAGTAGAGAATATAGTAAAAATCTTCTATTCACAGTATCAGTAAATATATACTTATGGATTATACAAATAAGAAATATATGTAGTCTCAAGGAAGAAAATTAGAAAAATATAAACATTCATCAATGCTCAGCTCATGGAGAAACATGCCATTTCTTGGATGAGAGAACTGTATGTCCTAAAGATGTGATTTTTTTTCCAAATAAAGTTACAAGCTTCATATACTTCTAATTATATTTGCCATATTGGGTTTTTGGGGAGATCATGACCAAATTATTTATTCTAATGTTTATTACAAACAAAAGCAAAATGGAAAATTAAAATATTTTAGCGAAAAACAATGAAAAAGATCTTTTTAAAAATTAGCATAATAAAAAGCTACAGTAATTAAAATAGTATATGCTGGAACAAGAATCACAAAAGCATCAATGTGATAGTCTCTATACATGAATTCAAATATTTTATTTAAAAACTCATAAGTGGCCAGGCACAGTTGCTCATGCCTGTAATTATAGCACTTTGGGAGGCCAAGATGGGTGAATCACTTGAGGTCAGGAGTTCAAGGCCAGCCTGGCCAATATGGTGAAACCCCTTCTCTACTAAAAACACAAAAAATTAGCTGGGCATGGTGGCACATGCCTGTAATCCCAGCTACTTGGGAGGCTCAGACAGGAAAATTGCTTGAACCCAGGAGGCGGAGGTTGCAGTGAGCCACGATCATGCCATTGCACTCCAGCCTGGGTGACAGAGTGAGACTTTGTCTCAAAAACAAACAAAAAAACTCATAAGTGATCAAGAAAGCCTTCCAAAAAAAAATGAAGCCTCAATAGTCAGTGAAATGTTTATCATAAAATATTAGAAAGCAAGAGAGAAAAATATTGAGTGACTAGTATTAGACAATTAGTAAAAATTTGAAAATCTTTTTGTTTGAATTCTTACCACATAAAAATAAATTCAAGGTGGATTGTGAAGTAAATATTGATATGAAAACCATAAAAACTGTCTCTAGAGTTAATTTTCTCAAACATTTGAAGGATTAAAAAACCTAGAAGTTACAGTAAAATCACAGTGGGAATGGTGAGTAGATTTGACAGCATAAGTAAATTGAGAGTTCTGGATGTCATTCAAAAAATCGTAATCAAAATGTTGTCAAATTTCTTACAACAGACCAAGGAATCATGTTATACTACCTATATCATATAAATGGGGAAAAAAAACTTAATAAAGCTCAAGAACACAGACAACCCACCAGAGAAAAGCAATAAACTCATTTTCGTATGTATGTGAGAAACTATTCCACCTCACAAACACAGCACACAAATTCAAGTAACAGTGGAAACTCTTTTGCTTTTTGGATTAGCAGAGACTTATTTTTAATGTTAATAACTAATGCTAGCAAATGTGGGATGAAACAGAAAATTTTATGCATTGTCAGTGAGAGTGTAAGTTGGCATAATTTTCTGCCTATTTTATTTTTTCCAGCTTTGAGGTATAATTGACAAAAATTGTATATATTCAAGAATGTACAATGTGATAATTTGATACACGTATACATTGTGAAATGATTAGCATAATCAAATTCATGAACATAATTCATCACCATACATAGTTACCATTGTTGGAGGAGTTAGGTGGTGGTGAGGACACTTAAGATCTATTCTCTTAGCAAATTTTAAGTATACAATACAGTATTGTTAACTATAGTCACCATGCTGTAGATTGGATTCCCAGAACTTGCTCATCTTATAACTGAAGGTTGGTACCCTTTGACAAACATCTACCCATTTCCCCCACTCCTCCCCTTTCTAGCCCCTGGCAACCACCATTACATTCTCCACTTCTGTGAGTTTGACTATTTTAGATTCCACATATAAGTGAAATCATACAGTATGTGTTTCTCTGTATCAGGTTTATTTCATGTAGCATAATGTCCTTCAGATTCGTTCATGTTATTGCAAATGGCAGGATTTCCTTCCTTTTAAGGCTTAATAGTATTCTACTGTATGTGTCGATTTGTGTGTGTACCACCTTTTCCTTTTCCATTTTTATATTTGTAAATATGTTTTCATATTCATAAAAGTAATCATCTTCATAAAAATTAATTGAAGTAAAAGTCCCACATTAATGTGTATGCATATATAATTTTTCTATTTACCCTAATTAACCTGACAAGCACATTGGCATCTATTCTATAAATGTAAAGATCTTGTCTCTATTTAGTTTTGTTTAAACATAACTTTAGGAATCTGTACTGAAGAGTTCAGATCAATATGATTAGTTTAATACAGAAACAGAAGCTATTACCAAGACAAAATATTGATAAATTTTGAGGCATTTGCGTACACAGGAGGAAAATATTTGCTTGTCAAGGAATTTTAAAAATCAATTTAATCAATTTAAAATTATCAGTACATTTTTACAGCATATCCTTGTACTTCATGGGTTCCCCAGGTAAGAGACATCCAAAGAGGTGGACACATTTATAATATCTCAAGTTTTCCAGCCAAGTTACATCAGAATCACTTTTTTATGCTTCCTCAACAACCAACATAGCAGCAGCAACACTCATTTCTTTGAAAAGATCATATTTAATTACTCATGATTTTCTCCTAACTCTGACCTTAAGCCAGGACCGTTCATTTTTTTCCCTAATTATCTTATAAGCCACCATTCAAGGTGGCCTGGGCCAAAAGTGTAGGTTTGGATGGAGCTAGAAAGAAATTGAGTAATTTGAAAATAATGAGAAGCAGCCAGTCAGGATGGTTATTATTAAAAAGACAAGAAATAACAGATGGCAAGGATTCACAGAAAAGGGGATGCTTATATACCAATAGTGAGAATGTAAATAAATACAACCTCTACAGAAAACAGTATGGAGATTTCTCAAAGAATTAAAAATAGAACTACCATTCAATCCAGCAATCCCTCTACTAGGTATCTACCCAAAGGGAAACAAATCATTATTTTTAAAAAGACACCTGAGTGAACTCCCATTCACAACTGCTTCAAAGAGAATAAAATACCTAGGAATCCAACTTACAAGGGATGTGAAGGACCTCTTCAAGGAGAACTACAAACCACTGCTCAATGTAATAAAGAGGACACAAACAAATGGAAGAACATTCCATGCTCATGGGTAGGAAGAATCAATATCGTGAAAATGGCCATACTGCCCAAAGTAATTTAGAGATTCAATGCCATCCCCATCAAGCTACGAATGACTTTCTTCACAGAATTGGAAAAAAATACTTTAAAGTTCATATGGAACCAAAAAGAGCCCGCATTGCCATGTCAATCCTAAGCCAAAAGAACAAAGCTGGAGGCATCATGCTACCTGACTTCAAACTATACTACAAGGCTACAGTAACCAAAACAGCATGGTACTGGTACCAAAACAGAGACATAGACCAATGGAACAGAACAGAGCCCTCAGAAATCATGCCACATATCTACAACCATCTGATCTTTGACAAACCTGACAAAAACAAGAAATGGGGAAACGATTCCCTATTTAATAAATGATTCTGGGAAAACTGGCTAGCCATATGTAGAAAGCTAAAACTGGATCCCTTCCTTACACCTTATACAAAAATTAATTCGAGATGGATTAAAGACTTACATGTTAGAACTAAAACCATAAAAACCCTAGAAGAAAACCTAGGCAATACCATTCAGGACATAGGCATAGGCAAGGACTTCATGTCTAAAACACCAAAAGCAATGGCAACAAAAGCCAAAATTGACACATGGGATCTAATTAAACTAAAGAGCTTCTGCACAGCAAAAGAAACTATCATCAGAGTGAACAGGCAACCTACAGAATGGGAGAAAATTTTTGCAATGTACTCATCTGACAAAGGGCTAATATCCAGAATCTACAATGAACTCAAACAAATTTACAAGAAAAAAACAAACCCCATCAAAAAGTGGGAGAAGGATATGAACAGATACTTCTCAAAAGAAGACATTTATGCAGCCAAAAGACACATGAAAAAATGCTCATCATCACTTGCCATCAGAGAAATGCAAATCAAAACCACAATGAGATACCATCTCACACCAGTTAGAATGGCAATCATGAAAAAGTCAGGAAACAACAGGTGCTGGAGAGGATGTGGAGAAATAGGAACACTTTTACACTGTTGATGGGACTGTAAACTAGTTCAGCCATTGTGGAAGTCAGTGTGGCGATTCCTCAGGGATCTAGAACTAGCAATACCATTTGACCCAGCAATCCCGTTACTGGGTATATACCCAAAGGATTATAAATCATGCTGCTATAAAGACACATGCACACGTATGTTTATTGTGGCACTATTCACAATAGCAAAGACTTGGAACCAACCCAAATGTTCAACAATGACAGACTGGATTAAGAAAATGTGGCACATATACACCATGGAATACTATGCAGCCATAAAAAAGGATGAGTTCATGTCCTTTGTAGGGACATGGATGAAGCTGGAAACCATCATTCTCAGCAAACTATCACAAGGACAAAAAACCAAACACCGCATGTTCTCACTCATAGGCGGGAATTAAACAATGAGAACACATGGACACAGAAAGGGGAACATCACACACTGGGGCCTGTTGTGGGGTGGGGGGAGGGGGGAGGAATAGCATTAGGAGATACACCTAATGTTAAATCACTAGTTAATGGGTGCAGCACACCAACATGGCACATGTATACATATGTAACTAACTTGCACGTTGTGCATATGCACCCTAAAACTTAAAGTATAATAAAAAAATAAAAATAAAAATAAAAAGACACCTGCACTCATATATTTATTGTAGCACTATTCACATTAGCAAAGATATGGAATCAACCTAAGTGTTCATCAGCAAATGATTGGATAAAGAAAATGTAAAATGGAACACTATTCAGCCATATAAAAGAATGAAATTATGTCTTTTGCAGCAACATGGATGAAACTAGGGGGCATTATCTTAGTTGAAACGGTTGAGACACAGGAAGTCAAATACCACATTTTCTCACTTACAAGTGGGAGCTAAATAATGTGCACCCATGGACATAGAATGTGGACTGACAGACAAGGGAGATTCGGGAGGGCAGTGGGAGGGGGCTGGATGAGGATAAATCACTTAATGGGTATAGTGTATGTTATTCAGGTAATGCATACCCTAAAAGCCCTGAGCTCCACCACTACATATAATCTATCCATATTACAAAATTATACTTGTACTCTATAAATTTATACAAATCAAAAAAAAAAGAGCAGACACATTGCACTGCAGCTACATGTTCCCAGCTGTAAGAATCAGCAGGCAAAGCCACTTAAAATACATGCTCCTGGGTGCAACATTTCTGGGCTCTTAAGTTTTGTGAAGCAAGACAACCGACTTTAAAAAGATACACAAGGCCGGGAGCAGTGGCTCACGCCTGTAATCCCAACACTTTGGGAGGCCGAGGTGAGCAGATCACGAGATCAGGAGATCGAGACCACAGTGAAACCCCATCTCTACTAAAGAAAAATACAAAAAATTAGCCGGGTGCGGTGGCGGGCCCCTGTAGTCCCAGCTACTCAGGAGGCTGAGGCAGGAGAATGGTGTGAACCCGGGAGGCGGAGCTTGCAGTGAGCCGAGATCGTGCCACTGCACTCCAGCCTGGGTGACAGAGCGAGACTCCGTCTCAAAATAAATAAATAAATAAATAAATAAATAAATAAATAAACAAAAGACACACAAAGATATAGACTGTCTGGGTGTTTGTAAGAGTTACAGTACAAACTGCTGTCTCTCTGGAGGAACTGCTGATCACACCCACTCCTTGCAGACATCATTTTCAAGTGAGTTCACTCCGCCCTCCTAAGTCCTGACCTGTCTAATTACAATGCCGAATCCTCACCCTTCTGAATCATGCACATTCCACCTTTCATTATGTCCCCCTGGATCTTTTTACTTTCCCAGCAGTGGTCAAGCTAGTTTATGTTTCTGTAAGTTAAAGTGTATCCTATCAGCAAGGGCAATAAAGAGAAAACTGACAAACCAGAAAAACCTGCAAGAATGGATTAAGGTAAAGACCACAAAAAAGTAGCAAAAGCTACCCACGTGCATTTCTCAATCATACCACATTCTTTACAAGAGCGATGACTGAGAATCTATAGATCATACGTTCAAATGGGGAAATACTTCCAAAATCTTTATTACATACCTTATAGTTTGCATTCTGCTTTGTAATTTAAAATATATTTTCTCTTACACTATCTCATAAATTGTGGGAACTAAAAACTATGTGGATGCCTAACATGTAACAATGGCTGAATAAATGTCAGCGTCCCTTTCTCTGCTCAACCCTTCTTCAATCTGTCTCAGTGAATTCTGCAAAGCTTCCTCTTCTTTCCATTTAAGAAACCTGAGGCACAGAAAAGCAATGACCTGGAAACTACAGCCTAACATCTGAGACCCAAGGCTGGGGCTCAGAGCAGTCAGTCATAACACCCTTTCCAGAGAATGAACCTTAGCTAGGCCATGTCCCTGGCATTTTCAACACCATGTAAGCTTTATAACTATGGTGGTTTATTATTACAGTCTATGTTTCTGGTGTTTGCAAAAAAAAAAAAAAAAAAAATGTTCCTAATCACAAAGTAGTGTTGGTTTATGTGAGAATTCCACCAAATAACTTTAGGCTATGTTTAAAAGACAGCACAAAATGTTCCATAAGTCATAATTGCAACATTGAGAAGACCTCATGATGAACAGCTTTCAATTCTCTGAATACACCACGTTCTCTTCTTGAGGCCTTTGCACAAGTTATCTCCTTTACCACTGCCGCTTCCCTTTACTCCCAGTTCTCACCTAACCTTACCATCATACTCACCATCCCCCACCCTATTTTTTCTATCATTTGTTCTTGAGTTCTCAGATGCTGTTGACTTTGCCCTAAACCTCCCATCCCCACTCCAAGTCCAACTTTTATAGGGTGCTGGGAGAATGCACTCTGCTCTTTCCCAATCCAGGGTTCCTTTGGGCCAACAATGCCAATGAGTAGAACCAAGAAGAATTAGTCTGTTCTCACATTGCTACAAAGAACTTCCCGGGGGCCGGGAAAGGTGGCTCATGCCTGTAATCCTAGCACTTTGGCAGCCCAACACAGGAGGATCACGAGGTCAGGAATTCGAGACCAGCCTAACCAAGATGATGAAACCCCATCTCTACTAAAAATACAAAAATTAGCCAGGCATGGTGGCACGTGCCTATAATCTCAGCTACTCGGGATGCTGAGGCAGGAGAATCGCTTGAACCTGGGAGGCGGAGGTTGCAGTGAGCTAAGATTGCGTTACTGCACTCCAGCCTGGGCGACAGAGAGAGACTCCATCTCCAAAAAATAAAATAAAATAAAAGAACTACCTGGGACTGGGTAATTTATAAAGAAAAGAGGTTTAATTGGCTTACGGTTCTGTAGGCTGTACAGGAAGCATGGCTGAGGAGGCCTGGGGAAATTTACAATCATGGCAGAAGGCAAAGGGGAAGCAGGCCCATCTTACATAACTGGAGAAGGAGGAAGAGAGAGAAGGGGGAGGGGCTACACACTTAAACAACCAAATCTTATGACAACTCACTCACTAGCACAAGAACAGCAAGTGGGAAGCTTGCCTCCATGATCCAGTTACCTCCCACCAGGCCCCTTCTCCAACACTGGGGATTACAATTTGACATGAGATTTGGGTGAAGACACAAATCCAAACCATATCAGAAGCCAATGTGGACATCCAGCTATAGAATGAATATACTCTGTGTGTGTGTGTGTGTGTGTGTGTGTGTGTGTGTGTGTGTGTGTGTGTGAGAGAGAGAGAGAGAGAGAGAGACATTGAGATCCAAAAGAAGTGTGACAGATCAGATATATCCAGAAGCACTCTTAAACCCAAACACACACACTTGCCACAAACATTTTGTCCTTATCAGAATAGTTTGACTTTGGTGTTAAGCCACTACCTAGCTTGCTATACTTGAACCTTGAGTAGGTCCAAAAATACAGAAATAAAACCCAGAAACCTCTCATTATGGTGCAAGATGATGCTCATGTTAATAGAATAGATTATTGGATGCTAAGGTGTCTCCAGGAAGAGTGAAAGGTACAACAGCTGTGGTTGATTCTTCACTCTACACAGGCTGCCGAGATCACCAAACTTTGATAACCCACGTGGTAGAACTAGGGAGGCAACAGGAAGACACACCCACTCATTTGTATTCTTGATCTCATGGAAATCACCATTCTAATATTTTGCTAGTTTGGTAGTAAACTAAAGGAAAAGCCAATCTATACAAGTCAGAGTCTTCCTTCTCCCTAGTTTAAGAAGCAGCACCAATCTTTGTGGTCTGGTCCACCTGAAGTAGTCTAGCATCACAAACCATACCCACCTCCAAGGTGAAGCTAAGTAGACCACAGGTAGTTGTTCTTCAGACTATATTTACTTTATGCTTTATACTTTGAGACAGTTGAATACAGTTCTTATAATTTACAGTTCCTATAAGACAACCAGGGTATAAAAGTGCCCAAAGGAGGAATAAGAATGAGACATTGAACTCTACAGAAACCTATTGTTATTTCTTGTTCCCATCCTCTTGTACTAAAAAAATTGCAAATCATTCTGAATAGTTCCATCTGGTTTCTCGCCTCATTTCACCTTCTGATATATGGCACACCTGAACTCACCAACTTGTTTCCTTTCCTCCCTGCTGCCTTTCCCTCCTCCTGTATAGTAAACCTTTTTTCTGATCTCCCCCTGACCAATAGTTGCCCTTCCACAATGGTTCCAGGGTTAGCCCATGGCAGACATTTATCATTTGCCTGTCTCTCTTCCTCCTTGAAGACAAGCATTATATTTTTTCACCAATGTATACTTGGTAATACTTGACATGTAGTAAACGCTCAATAAATGCTGAGGAAAGAATGAAATAATAGAGACTGATGGGAGAAGAAAAGCTTTTAAACAATTTCAAAAAGCATTTAGGAAGCCAGGTGCGGTGGCTCACGCCTATAATCCCAGCACTTTGGGAGGCCGAGGCAGGCAGATCACCTGAGGTCAGGAGTTTCAGAACAGCCTGTCCAACATGGTGAAACCCCATCTCTACTAAAAATACAAAATTATCCCAGCATGGTGGCAGGCGCCTGTAATCCCAGCTACTTGGGAGGCTAAGGCAGGAGAATGGTTTGAACCCGGCAAGCGGAGGTTGCAGTGAGCCGAGACTGCTCCATTAAACTCCAGCCTGGGCAGCAAGAGCAAAACTCTGTCTAAAAAAAATATACATATATATTCAGGGAAGGTCCCAGGAATACAGTGTCATAAAAAACAATACAATATTTTACATAATGTTTCTGTACATGTACATATACACATATATATACATTTTTTCACAGAGGAAAACAACCTAAGTTTTCAATTCTGTTTTCATCATTTGCCTTTCTAAACTCAAAGACAGAAAAACACTGAAAGATAAAATGAGCACAGTTACCTTGAAGACTGGGCTGGTTCAGAGGGCGCCTGAGAAAAGTTTAGTACATACGACGTCCAAATGAGTTTTTGGAAGGCATTCAGTAATGACAAATGACGTTGATCAAAGAAAAAGCATGAATCAGAATTCAAGAGTTACTTGCTCAGCCTTCCTGAGCAAAATGACCATCTTACCCCTCAATTTGTGAATTTTTACCGTGCACTTCCTCAACAGGACTCACCTGGGCACATGCTGGGTCATCTCTATCATTGCCAGGTGTTTGTTTTAAAATCCACTTTGGGTCTTTAATCTTAAAGTTATACTGCATGCGCTGTTTATAAAAACTATTCATTTTATTTATATTTCCTAACAGCCTAAATTGCTCATCAGAAAGGTTTTGCGTTTTTGCAAATATGGCCTAAATAGGTCTGAGAGGAAGAACTATCTACTTCTAGTCAACACAAAAGAAGTAAAAGTTTTTCCGTCAAATCACATTTATTAATCAGGAAAAACTGAACAAAGACTGGGTATTAGATGAATATTTGGAATTATTGTTAATGCCTTTGGTTGGAATAATTTTGATTATTTTTAAGATCTTGTATATTAGATAACTATACTGAAGTATTTAGTAGTGAGATTATGTAAATGCTTGGATTTGCTTTCAAATCCCCCCAAAAGAAAAAAGTGTATAAGGAGATGGGGAAGGTGAATATAGCTAAAGCAAGCGCAGCAAAATATTGATAATAGCTGAGTAAGGAGTAGATGGGAGTTCAGCATATGCTCCTCTCTACTTTTGTGTATGCTGGAAATTTTCTACAACCAAAAAAATTGTTTAAACCACATTTACTGACTATGAGGTAATGAGCCTTGTGTCGATATTCATGAATCTTGGAGTAAATACATTGACTATTCAGTCCACAAATATGCAAATGCATGGTATCTAGGAAACCCATGGTCTGCAATTATAGAATATTAAGATGAATCCCTTCTTAAAAAGACAATGTATCTGGCTTGCTCTTTTTTTTTTTTTTTTTTTTTTTTTTGAGACAGAGTCTCACTCTGTTGCCTAGTCTGAAGCGCAATGGCGTGATCTCAGCTCACTGCAACCTCTGCCTTCCAGGTTCAAATGATTCTCCTGCCTCAGCCTCCTGAGTAGCTGGGATTACAGGCATGTGCCATCACGTCTGGCCAATTTTTGTATTTTTAGTAGAGATGGGTTTTCGCCATGTTGACCAGGCTGGTCTCAAACTCCTGACCTCAAGTGATCCACCCGCCTTGGCCTACCAAAGTGCTGGGATTACAGGTGTGAGCCACCGTGCCCGGCCTCAGGGCTTTTATTAATATGTAAGATCCCTGAACTTAGTTGCTTTATCTTTCAGGCTCTGCATCACTTTACACACGTCTCTATCAAAGCACTTTTTTCTTTATATCATGGCTAGTTTACGTGTCTGAATTGCTTTGATAGCAAGGTTTATTTCTCATGGATGGGTGCAGTGATTAAAAGCACAAGCTCTGGAATTTGACTGCCCATATCCAAACCCTGGTCCTTCCCTTTACTAGCTACGTGATTTGGATGCCTCTTTCCTCATTTGTGTAATGGAAGCAGTAATAGGGCCCACTCTTACTGATGTTGCTGTAAGGATTAAGGGGTCTCACAAACAATAAGTACACACACAAACTTATGAATTTTATGCTTTAGTGTCCTTAAAAGAAAGGCCAGTATTGAGAGATGTACTCTGTCAAGCCCTTGGAACTGAACTTGAAGAATACTCTTGTCCTTGCCCTGCTGTGCTGTGCTATCAATTTGCCAAGACAATCTATTTTCCTATAACTTACCCACCTGGTGTCCCTGCTGTCAATACAATACCAGTGACTCTCCCAGTGGAATTTTACCGGCTTGGTGTTCAGGATTCTTACTCAGGTATTAAAATAAAGCCTTGGGGATTAATAAACTCTTGGCAGAGTCAGCTCACCATATTCTCAGAGCAGTGTCTAGGTAGCAGTTAGACTTAAACATAAATCACAAAATTCAACAGAGTTAAGCTATTTAACTTACTGTTTTATTCATCCAATATAAATATAATATGTATTTTACATATCTTAACATCTCTGAAATAGGAATGCATCTTACAATAGCATGGCATAGTATGATTGGAAATTTAATGATTTATCTTACAAACATGATATCTTAGGTTCAACAAGAACTGATAAGATTAAATCTTTGCTGGGCGCAGTGGCTCATGCCTGGTGGCCCAGCACTTTGGAAGGCCAAGGCGGGTGGATCACCTGAGGTCAGGAGTTCAAGACAAGTCTGGCCAACATAGTGAAACCCTGTCTACTAAAAATACAAAAAATTAGCTGGGCATGGTGGCGGGTGCCTGTAATCCCAGCTACTCAGGAGGCTGAGGCAGGAGAATCACTTGAACCCAGGAAGCAGAGGTTGCAGTGAGCTGAGATCGCGCCATTGAACTTCAGACTGGGCAACAGAGTGAGACGCTGTCTCAAAATAAAAAATTAAAAAAAAAAAAGAAAGAAAAAAAGATTAAATCTTCAGAACCTGGCATTGTATCAATATAATATTTGGCATATGGAAACCTACAGGCTTAGGCAAATTACTGGCCAAAGACTCAGAGGTTTTTTTCTCTACCCAGAAATAGAGGTATTTTCCAGGTCTGTGAAAAGCCTTATGGTGTTTTTCTCTAGGGCTATGTTCTCAAAGCCCTGCTGTTTCTAACAAAAAATGATCATCAAGATAAAAAAACAATATATGAGCTCTTTGAAAACCTGAGCCTTGATATGAGAAAGGCTCTTTCCTAAGTGTCATTGTTTTGGTTTGTATGAGTCATTGTAGAATGCCACTCTAGATCTTAACAAGTCCTCTCCAACCCCCACCCCACTGGTTTCCCTAATAGCTGAGTGGAGAATATAAAAAGGAGGAGTTGGCTAGATCCAGCTTCTTCCCTGCTAAGACGCCTCTTATAATAGAGTCTTTCCCTTTCATACATTTAAACTTCCTTCTCCACCCAATATCGGCCTTGTCATCAAGCTCCCTGGTGATTCACATCCACAGGCACTGGAGGCCTGTCTTTTTTGGCAGCAATATCTAGGCTACACCCTACACCCTTACTTTGCCTTCCTATTGCTGATATGATAATTTCTCCTGTTTTTCCTGGTATGATGACCTTCAGCTTGACATGCTCTCCCAGGAAATGTGTCCTTCCCCAAAGCAGCTTCAGCAGTAAGAATCTTAACTAGTCAGTATCCTTGACAGCACAAGTCTCTGCAATGTTGTGACCAGAGGAGGAAAAGGCATTAGTAAAGTCCTTAAGATCCTTAAGGACCAGGGCCTCTCTTGATTTTCACATTTTACAAATGAGGCTCAGAGGGTGAGGGACTTACCCAGAGTGACACCATCACTTCTAAGAGAGTGAAGAACAGAACCTTGGCCATCACCTCCAGCCCTTCCTTCAGGAGGATGTGCTTCTTCCCTCAGTTTAGATTCTCCCCAATCACAGTCTCAAAAACAGCAGATAAATTGCAATCCTGGACAGCTATCATGCTCTTTGTAATCTTTCCGGATTATAATAAAAGGGTATGAGAATGCACTGGACATCACTGTCATAATACAAAAGGTGGTGACTCTATAAGTGTAGCAGCATGCTTGGAAGTAGAGCTTGAAGGTACATGTGCATATGACTTTATTTAAGATTAAGAAAGAATCAGTTGTCTGCATTGAAGCATGGAGGGTATGTGGAAAGGGTAACAGCATGACCCAACCTATGTCCTTGGCATCCTCACTCAACCAGGCAATAGGTTCCTCATCTTTGACCCTTTGGATGCCTTCCCCATTTGGAGATCTTCCCTGACTAGGTCCCTTTATCATCCATTCTTTATGGTAAAATTATATGACATTGACTTGGGGATGAACTCTCCTTTCCCATGCTAGCAAACATCTTGGCTGCATTCCCTTTTGAACAAAAACACATGGGAACACACACACACACAATCCCAAAAAGTTTCAATAATTTTGTCTCAAATAAAGGCAAGAAACCAAAACTTAACAGGCTTAGTAATAGTTGGGAGTAAAAAGAATCTGGCATTTGCCCCTCTTATTCCAACTTAGTCCTCTTGCTCTCCAGAAAAGTAGGAGGCCTCCCTGCCCAGACGCTCGTGACGTTCCCTCATAGATATTCCCTAAAATCAAGGAGAGAGGCCCAGTCCAAGTCCCCCCTTCTCTCCTCTTCCCATTTTCCTTTCAACATTTCTTTTCCTCCAGAAGTCTCCACCTCTCTCCAGCTCTGGATCCTTAACATGAGACATCTCTGCAATCTATGTTGTGAAGTGACTTTTGACGTTTGTTGTCACTGTCCTTCCCTGCCAGGAATCCATGTCCCTGCAGTTGTCCTGTGCTCAACATACTGGCTTATGACATGCTACTAAGGAAAAAGAAGCCCTTTTCCCACCCACTCATTGTTGCAGCAGTGTAGCACGATGATCACCAAGGATCACGGCTCACATTCCCAACATCTTATGAGGAGTGTGTGTGGGGAGGGTGTGGTGGCTTACACCTGGAATCCCAGCACTTTTGGAGGCTGAGATGGGAGGATCATTTGAGCCCAGGAGTTCAAGACCAGTCTAGGCAACATAATGAGCCCCCCATCTCTGCAAGTAATAAATAATTTTTTTTAAAAAACTAGCCGGGAATGGTGGCATGCACCTGTTGTCACAGCGACTCAGGAGGCTGAGTTGGGGGGATTGCTCAAGCCCAGGCGGTCGAGGCTGCAGTAAGCCATGATCATGCCACTGCACTCCAGCCTGGGCAACAGAGCGAGACCCCATCTCAAAAAACCAAAAAGTGGTAATATAATCTCCTCCGCATGTCTACATTGGCTTTGCTTCTTGTTTTGTCTTTTTTTCTTGGGGAGAGGAGAATGGAGGCCAGAAAGAAAGGAAAGCAGCTAGGGAAGTGATAGAGGGAAAGGAGTGCAAAAGATTTTGATCAAGCACCAAACTGTTTCCAAGTGACAGGGCTGGGTGATTAAGCACCAACTACAGGACCAAGAACTGCTCCCACAAGGTGTTTGTGTTTCCAGAATTCATATTAGGCAAGCCAGGAATCACAGGCCCTGTGCCTTTCCCACGTCCTGCAGCACATGCTGTACACTCTGGTAGAATTCTTGATTACAGCAAATGTCCCAAGGAGCATCATTCAAAAAGTAACAGTGGTAAAAGTCTAGAAAGTCACAAGCGATTGAGCTACATACCTGATCATCAAAGAGCTTCTAGAAAAATGGACTCACATACACTAAAATCTACCTCTTCTATGACCCAAACACTTCTTTTACTTGTTTCACATCACATGTGAAAAAGTGTGGATTGAGACCCCCCCACACACACACCAAAAAAAAAAGAGAGAAGGTAGCCTAGCTAAGGAGCTGTGTGCTCTAAATCTTCTATTTGAGTTGTTTTGCTTTTATCGTGAAATAGCATTATCAAAATCCAGAAGAGGATTTTTCCTAGACAGGCCAAAGGGAAACTCTGTTTCAGTAAACTTCAGACCTAGGTTCTACCTAACTTCTAAATGTCTTAACTCTGTCATTCATCTTTAGGCCCTAGTATAGGTGCACAGTGACAGTTGGCTTAGTATTAAATGAATGAGAATCACAATCTCATGCATTTGTGGAGCACTTCATTGCTTTCAAAGCCAGTTTCTCTTTTTATTTTTACCTCGCAACAACTCAGTAAATTAGGTAGGCCAAGTCATCTAATCCCCACTTTTTTTTTTTTTTGAGACGGAGTCTTGCTCTGTTGCCAGGCTGAAGTGCAGGGGTGCGATCTCAGCTCACTGCAACCTTCACCTCCCGGGTTCAAGCAATTCCCCTGCCTCAGCCTCCTGAGTAGCTGGGACTACAGGCACCCGCCACCACACCCAGCTAATTTTTTTGTATTTTAGTAGAGATGGGGTTTCACCATGTTGGCCAGGATGGTCTCTGGACCTCGTAATCCACCCTCCTCGGCCTCCAAAAGTGCTGGGATTACAGGCGTGAGCCACTGTGCCCGGCCCTATCCCTATTTTTATAAATCACAGTGTTTAGGTTTAAAGCAATAAGAGGTCATGGTATCCTTTGAGGAACAACATGATCTACTGGCACTTTAAATTAGCAACTTAAATAGTAGATTCTGGGGCAGGCAATGTCTGACTACAGGTCAGGCAGAAACCAGATTAGTGGTGAGTATATTAGTCAAAGTTATCTGGACAAACAGAACTGATTGTGTGTGTGTGTGGGGGGGGGGGTATGTGTGTGTTTATTATGAGGAATTGGCTCATAGGATTATGGAGGTTAAGTTCCACGATCTACCATCTCAAGCTATAGGCTCAGAAAAGCCGGTGGTATAATTCAGTCCAAGTCCAAAGGCTAAAAACCAAAGGAGCTGATGGTATAAATCCCTGTCCCAGAATACAAATTAGATGAGATATTCAGTTGCCACAGTGAGACAGGAAAAAAAAGGGGTGAACTCCTCCTTCTGCCTTTTTTTCTATTCAGGCACTCAATGGATTAGATGGTGCCCAATCAAATGGGAAAGGCAATCTACTTGACTGAGTCCACAGAGTGAAATGTTCATCTCATCCAGAAACACCTTCACAGACATGCCTAGAAACGATATTTAATCTGGGCTTGTTAGCAGCAGAACACCTCAATTCAATTAAAGAAACACCTGTGCTCTGGAGAAGCATGGTTTGAGACCAACGCCTGTAAGTGAAAATACTGATTCATAAGGGATTAAGTGGCTTTCTCACGGTCACACAAGTAATCAGTAACATAGTCAGAGTTCAATCCTTTTTCCATGAGACCAAGTAGCCTCTTGAAATTTAGTTAGCATGAAAATCATTTTTTTTTTTTTTTGAGACAGAGTCTCACTCTCACCCAGGCTGCAGTTCAGTGGTGCGATCTCAGCTTACCGCAACCTCCATCTCCTGGGTTCAAGCAATTCTCATGCCTCAGGCTCCTGAGTAGCTGGGACTACAGGCGCCTGCCACCATGTCTGGCTAATTTTTGTATTTTTAGTAGAGATGGGGTTTCACCATGTAGGCCAGGCTGATCTTGAACTCCTGATCTCAAGTGATCGGCTCGCCTCAGCCTCCCAAAGTTCTGGGATTACAGGCACGAGCCACTGCACCTGGCTAGCATGAAAATCTTAAAGATTGATTAATAATCTAGGAGATATAAAAGAAAAGTGATTGAAGTTCAAATGGCTCTAGAACTTCAATAGCAGAAGCCATCTAACCCATCCCCCTCTTATCTATAGAATCACACGCAATTCTTCCCAATCTGGAATGACTGGAAGGTGCTCAGATAGGATTGTGTCACCTTATGATAAACCACTGTGTCCAACTTGATATGTAGTGATTCACATACTTATTTATGTCTCTAGGTATTTGTGTTCTCTTTGATTAACTATATATATATTAAATAGAGACAGGGTCTAGCTATGTTATCCAGGCTGGTCTCAAACTCCTGGCCTCAAGCAATCCTCCACAGCCTCAGCATCCCAAAGTGCTAGGTTTATAGGCATGAGCCACCATGCCCACCATGATTAAACTACATTTTAATCTAGGACGTGGACCATGAAACAAAGGCCTGTGGGCTAAATTCAGCCCAGTGCCTGTTTTGTAAATAAAGGTTTATGGGAACACAGCCATGCCTGTTTATTTATCTATTACCTATGGCCACTTTTGTGTGACTATCTGGCCCTTCACAGAAAAAGTTTGCTGACAGAGTCGTCATACAATTACTTTACTTTTTCTCTAATCATATTTGAGTCTATAGGTATGCCTTTCTTACAGCAATCCTACTTACATATAAACGCTGCATTTTTAATATGAGATAAAAAGGGAGTTTGCAAAAAGTGTAAAGTATTCATGCTTGCTGGCATAGCTGCAGTGATGACTTCAGAAATTTTGTTTTCTTTTTTTTATAATGGTCCTTATGCTGGATTCATTTATCGTGAAATGGCAGGCAACCGCAGCTGCAGACCTCAATCTACGGTACATATCAAGCGATTCAGCTTTTTCTTGTAATGTCATGACTTTTCTCTGCTTCTTGGGAGCACTTCCAGCATCACTAATGGCACTTCATATGGGTCCCATGGTGTTACTCAAGCTTTATAGTATTGCACTAAACACTATGAAAAATATACAAGAACTGCCAGAGATCACATCTTACGGTGAGACACGCTTTACTGGAGTGACAACGCTCAGAGATGATGGGCATCTCACAGAAATGATGAGAGCATCTCATCACAGATGATGAGAGCATCTCACAGTGTTTTAAGAGAATACTTGTAATACTTAAGCTCACCACAATGGCAACAAGAGATGGTTACAAAATTATTACAGTAGTACAGTTGTACTAAATTGATCTAATTTGTACTAAACTGTACTAAATGATCTAATACTGCATCTTTGCATTTGTTCATATTTCTCTCGACTAGGAAACGTACCATGTGCGATCTGTTTGGGTATGTAAGTTTTGATAAATTTTAAGTTTTTATAATAGATTTGTGTCAGCCGGGTGCAGTGGCTTATGCTTGTAATCCCAACACTTCGGGAGGCCGAGGTGGGAGGATCACCTGAGGTCAGGAGTTCGAGACCAGCCTAGCCAACATGGCAAAACCCTGTCTATACTGAAAATACAAAAATCAGCCCGGCGTGTTTACAGGCACCTGTAATCCCAGCTACACAGGAGGCTGAGGCAGGAGAATCGCTTGAACCCAGGAGGCAGAGGTTGCAGTGAGCCAAGATCACGCCACTGCACTCCAGCCTGGGTGACAAGAGCGAGGATCTGTCTTTAAAAAAAAAAAAAAAAAGACTTGTGTCTATTTTATGGTAGTAAATTATAAAATTGGTATTTATGTGTGTTTCTTGGATTCATGACATACCTTTTTCTTAATTTTTTTTATATTCCCAGGCTGTGCAGTTGGGCTTCAAGTTTTTTCAAATTGTCGCAAATTTCCAAAAATTTTTCTAAAATATTTATTGAAAAAAAATCCACATAGAAGTAGACCCATACATTTCAAACCCATTTTGTTAAAGGGTCAACTGTATAGTAAATACATTCATCAGTAGCATAGTTGTTTGTCGCCATTATCGAGTATTCTGTGCTATACATAATTGTATGAGCTATATTTTGCAGATCTGGCAGCACGACATGTTTACAACAGCATTGCCACAAACACGCAAGTAAAGTGTTAGCAGATGACAGGAATTCTAATCCTATGAGACCATTATCATATATTCGGTTTATCCCTGATGAACCAAATTTTCTTCAAAAATGTATATTCATCTTTTAATCAAATACATGTTATTTTTAAAACTATTTTGTGAAATGCTTAAACAAAAAAATAAACACTTTAAAATTATTTCCCTTCAGAGCTTTTTCTGCTACTGCTAAGTTTTTTTCTATACGATGGTATAATATTACTAAGCCACATTATCGTGCACAAGACAGATACAAGATACAGAATTGCGCAGGAATAGACTCTTACACTGATAATACATTATAAGTTCTGTCTACAAGCAATATGCATTTGGGGACCCTCTTTAATAATGCCATCTCTTAGCCCGGCGTGGGGGTGCATGCCTGTAGTTCCAGCTACTCAGGAGAGTGAGGTGGGAGGATGGCTTGAGCCTGGGAGATTGAGGCTGCAGTGATGGGGCAACCTGCATATCAGCACCACTGCTCAATGACAGCACCACTGCACACCAGCCTGAGTGACAAAGCAAGACCCCATCAAATAAAATACATAAAATAAAAAATAAAATAATACCATCACACGTTTTTCTATCCTTTCCCAATAGTAGACTGCTCCAATGAGGCAGTTTTCCTGAATTTATTACAGTGACTTTTTTTCTTGCTAAAACATTAAAACTTGATATTCTTTCTTAACGTTCTTGTCCCTATTCCTTGGTTTATGCAAGGGCACACTGAGGTTCATTTCCGTTTTCACGAAATATGTTTGTTGAATCATTTTTTTTTAGATGGAGTCTCACTCTGTTGCCCAGGCTGAAGTGCAATGGCGCAACCTCAGCTCACTGCAATCTCCACCTCCCGGGTTCAAGAGATTCTCCTGTCTCAGCCTCCTGAGTAGCTGGGATTACAGGTGCACACCACCACACCCAGCTAATTTTTTTATTTTTAGTAGAGACGGGGTTTCACCATGTTGGTCAGGCTGGTCTCGAACGCCTGACCTCATGATCCGCCTGCCTCGGCCTCCCAAAGTGCTGAGATTACAGGCGTGAGCCACCGTGCCTGGCCTGCTGAATCATTTTTCTAAACTGACCCACATGTAACAGCTCCCTTACTCTAAGTGCTTGTTTACTACAGAGAGGCAGGCATTTCCCTGACCTCAGCCTCTGTCCCAGCTCTTTTCATGCCTGAAGGAAAATCCAAGGACTTTTACGATCAGAATCTACAAAGTTTTAGATAATGATGTACATGTTTGTCCTCACTATGATCAATTTCTGCATATCTCACAACAGCACACAAAGATACAGCCTACAAAAGCCAGAGGCATGAGTTTGCCCCATGCTGGTGATAACTGCCGTTAATACTACATAACTCACTTTTGTGGAACATTTTGTCCTTGGCATAGGTTTTGCACACGCAAATTCATTCATGGCCCTTAATGCACATTGCAGGGGTTGAATGAAGAGTGAGAATGGTCTTTTCTGTCTTGGTATTTTGTTCAGTTCTTGGCCTCGTGGATTTCTTTTTCTCCACACTTTTCAAGATGTGCACTATCCATGGTATCCAACCTCTCAACTCCTGCTCAATAACCTGGGGCCAGCACTGAGTGCCCTTCAATTAATAGAGCTTTTTCCGGTCCTGTCTCTGAGATCAGCGATTGGCCCAGGGACCTAGCAGAGTTTTGCTTCCTAACAATAAGGAGGGTCACTGAAGGTTATAAATGTATCAAGGAGCCCCATGTTCATGTTGAGATTCCAAGCAAACTGACTAATTTTGTTTGTCGGGGTTTTGTTGATGTTTTGAGACAGAATCTTGCTCTTTTACCCAAGCTGGAGTGCAGTAGCATGACCATGGCTCTCTGTAGCCTCGACCTCCCGAGATCAAACAATCCTCCCTCCTCAGCCTCCTGAGTAGCTGGGACTACAGGCATGCAGTAGTCCCAGCTAATTTTTTTAATTTTTTGTGGAGATGGTATCTCGCCATGTTGCCCAGGCTGGTCTCAAACTCCTGGGCTCGAGCAATCTGCCCACCTCAGCTTCCCAAAATGCTGGTATTACAGTCGTGAGCCACTGTGCCCAGCCACTAATTTCAAATAAACATTTTTTTTCTGATAAATAAATCGATTTGTTGCAGTTGACTACTTGGCATTTAGGAAGGGCGGTTGTTGAATTTATCATCAACATCACAAGGCTAATGTTTAGCTGACACACACAGGAATGCTCATAGCAGTTGTTAAATTATTGAAATACATAATGGTTGATAAATAGGCTCTGCCCCCCACCCTATTCCCACGTCCTACCTCACTGAGGCTGACCTAATCTGTTCCCTAGGACACACTGGATCTCCCCCAAATCCAGAAACTGAAAGGGTTTATGCCTGGCAAAGCAATTAGCTGAGCAGATGCATAGTTGTTGCTCATTCTGACTGATCAGCATCCAAGCCACTCAAATTGTTAAATATTTTGAATAATAATCCTGAGCCATCATGGTGTCGAAGACATGATACACCTGAGCAACATAAACCCATCCAGTGGTTTAAAAAAAAAAAACTCTAGCCCAGCGGTTCTCAAACTTGAACAGGCAGCAGCGTCATCTGGGGAGCTTGTTAAAACATACACTGTCAGCCCTACCCTCAGAGATTCTGAGTCAGCAGGTCCAGGGTGGGGCCTGGGAATTGGCATTTTTTACAGTTCTCAAGTGGTGCTGAAGCTGCTGGTTCACAGGTCCGCAGGTCCACAGAACAGTTCTCTGTTAGAAATTCTGTCTCCAGAACAATGCTTCTCAAACATCAATGTTCACAAGAATCACACAGATTATAATTCAATGGATCTGGGGTGGAACCAGAAGTTCTATAGTTCTATCAAGCTCCCAGGTGATGCTAATGTCTATGTATGACCACGTAATGAAAGTCTTACTTATATGTTTTCTGGTTTTCTTTTGTTTTTGTTTCTTTTTTTTTTTTCTTTTGTTTTTTTTGAGACAGAGTGTCACTCTCACCCAGGCTGGAGTGCAGTGGTGCGATATCAACTCACTGCAGCCTCCACCTCCTGGGTTCAAACATTTCTCCTGCCTCAGCCTCCTGAGTAGCTGGGATTACAGGCACATGCCACCAGGCCTGGCTAATTTTTGTATTTTTGGTATACTGAGACGGGGTTTCACCATGCTGGCCGGGCTGGTCTCGAACTCCTGACCTCAAGTGATCCACCCACCTCGGCCTCCCAAAGTGTTGGTATTACAGGCGTGAGCCATCACACCCAACCCCTAATTATAAGTTCTTTATCCTCTGTCTATAATTACTTTTTCACCCTTCTTTCATTTAATTTTTAAACTTTGCTTTGCCTAATCTTTTGCTCTTCCTTTCTCCCTTTTCCTCTTACCAGTTTTCTTCTCTTCCTTTCCTTTCCTTTCTCTTTTTACTTCTTTTCTTTCCAGTCTGTTTTTCTTGTAGATTTTTCAAGATTTAAAATTCCCAACCCACTCTCAGGATTCTCTTCCTGGTTAAATTTTTTTAAAAACAAAATAAAAGCAAAAACAAAAAATGCAACCCTCGCTACTCAAAAAGAGACTCCACCCAGACTGTCTTGGAGCTTTGTGAGTCCAACGAAGTAAGAAATTAGTCTAGGGAAACAAAGAAGGCAGTCAAGTGTAAAGGGAAAGCCCAGATGGCTCTTTTCTAGAAAATACTAGGCCAGGAGTCTTTTTCCAGGACTAGAAATTTGCCATGCTTACTGACTAGCTCTGTCTGCAAAACATAAAAAAATATCAATTTTAGTGAATTTGGCCATTTTCTGGATTGTAGTAGTGTTTATTCTAGTTGAGAATAAATAAACCTCTGTGAGCCATCAGCTTGTACTCTCCCTGTCCTTGGGCTAGGCAAGCTTCTTAGCAGCAAATTCCACGAAAAAGTCTACAAGCCCTAGCACTGAAAGGTAGAGGTACTGGCCCAGCCTTGCTTGACTTCCAGAAACCCCAGGGACATGACCAGAGTTTGTTGGTGTAGCAGCTGTGTCTGAGCGTTCATTATGAACCATCTTCTTTTCAAATGCTGTGGAGAGAAGTTCAAGAAGAGCTAATTCCACAAGCAAAAGGAGAATGGAAATGGTAGATGTCTTCCTGGTGCAGAGAAAAAAGGAATTCACTCTGAATTCAGATCATCCAGTGCTAAATGGCTTTCTAAGAGACCTATATATTTTAGCTGACCCTGTGTTCCTTCCTACATGAGAAGCAACCCAGGCTTGGATTCCAAATTAATTCTACCAATCGTAAGTTATCTAAACTTGCTGTACCTGGACCATCTTACCTGTAGATGGACACAATTACCTTAGCTAACTGGGCACTTATAAGATGTATGAAAATAATGCTTACAATGGAGCTCACACTTTGAAGTAGCGGTTTTCCAGTGGGGACAATTTTGCCCCCCGGGAGACACTTGTGGTTATTACCACTTGGAGATGCTACTGACATCTAGTGGGTAGAAGTCAGGGATGCTGCTAAACAGCCTACAATGCACAGGACAGCCCCCTATAACAAAGCATTATTGGCCCAAAGCGTCAGAAATGCTGTGGTTAAGAAACCCTGCTTGGAAGATGTTCAGTTTGTGTCAACATCCATTTTCCCTTCTTGAATGAAAATGAGAGAAAAGATGGAGGAGAAATAGATGAGGATAAGATCTACAATATATAAGCATGAATAAAATTTCTGGCTGTGATGGAGGATGCATCCCAATGAAAAAGAGAGAGAGAGAACAAGCAATGAACAAAGACATTGAAAATACTTCAAGTACCTTTTTAAATTTTTTAAGCCAAAATTGACAAATGGGATCTAATTAAACTAAAGAGCTTCTGCACAGCAAAAGAAACTACCATCAGAGTGAACAGGCAACCTACAGAATGGGAGAAAATTTTTGCAATCTACTCATCTGACAAAGGGCTAATATCCAGAATATACAATGAACTCAAACAAATTTACAAGAAAAAAAACAACCCCATCAACAAGTGGGAGAAGGATATGAACAGATACTTCTCAAAAGAAGACATTTATGCAGCCAAAAGACACATGAAAAAATGCTCATCATCACTGGCCATCAGAGAAATGCAAATCAAAACCACAATGAGATACCATCTCACACCAGTTAGAATGGCGATCATTAAAAAGTCAGGAAACAACAGGTGCTGGAGAGGATGTGGAGAAATAGGAACACTTTTACGCTGTTGGTGGGACTGTAAACTAGTTCAACCATTGTGGAAGTCAGTGTGGCGATTCCTCAGGGATTTAGAACTAGAAATACCATTTGACCCAGCAATCCAATTACAGGGTATATACCCAAAGGATTATAAATCATGCTGCTATAAAGACACATGCACACGTATGTTTATTGTGGCACTATTCACAATAGCAAAGACTTGGAACCAACCCAAATGTCCAACAATGATAGACTGGATTAAGAAAATGTGGCACATATACACCATGGAATACTATGCAGCCATAAAGAAGGATGAGTTCATGTCCTTTGTAGGGACATGGATGAAGCTGGAAACCATCATTCTCAGCAAACTATCGCAAGGACAAAAAAACCAAACACCGCATGTTCTCACTCATAGGTGGGAATTGAACAATGAGAACACATGGACACAGGAAGGGGAACATCACACACCGGGGCCTGTTGTGGGGTGGGGGGAGGGAGGAGGGATAGCATTAGGAGATATACCTAATGTTAAATGACGAGTTACTGGGTGCAGCACACCAACATGGCACATGTATACATATGTAACTAACCTGCATGTTGTGCACATGTACCCTAAAACTTAAAGTATAATAAAAAAAATTTTTTTGTTAATACGTGTATTAGTCTCTTTTCACGTTGCTGATAAAGACATACCCAAGACTAGGTAATTTATAAAGAAAAAGAGGTTTAATAGATTCACAGTTCCATGTGGCTGGGGAGGCCTCACAATTCTGGCAGAAGGTGAAACTCACGTCTTACATGGCAGCAGGCAAGAGAGAATGAGAGCCAAGCAAATGGGGAAACGTCTTATAAAACCATCAGATCTCATGAGATGTATTCACTACCATGAGAACAGTACGGAGGAACTGCCCCCATTATTCAATTATCTCCCACCGGTCCCTCCCACAACCCTTGGGAATTATGGGAGCTACAATTCAAGATGAGATTTGAGTGGGGACACAGGCAAACCATATCAATACATAATACTTCTACATATTTATGGGGTACATGTGATATTTTGTTACATGCATACTTCAAATACCTCTACAGAGGCAGCCACTGTCTCCATCTGACAGTTTTCATGCAACACATGACTGAAGGCCCCGAGCTGCATATATAGAAAAACAGAAAGAAGGATTTTGCTATTTTTGTTTTATTATAGAATCTACTATTTCTCATTTTGGTTGTTCTTGATGCTCTGTAGATTTGAAGAACACTGGCCATGGCCATGTTCAGAATTTTTCTGACATCAGTTCTGAAAATGGCAAATCATCAAGTGCAGGGGTCAGCAAACTGCTGCTGTTCTTTGTACATCCTACTAGCTGCGAATGGTTTTTACATTTTTTAAAGGTTGCAAAAACATAAGGAACATGCAACAAAGACTGTATGAGGCCCATAAAGCTAAAATAGTATCTGTTCCTTTAGAGAAAACGTTTGCCAACCCTTGATCTAGTGCATAAAAGTGACATTTCTTTACTCTCTAAATAATTAGAGCAAAATAACAAAGTTCAGGGAATTTATGACTCATGAAATCAAACTTACAGGAAACTCATTATTATAGGGTTAAGACTTTAGTATTTTTCTCAACAGCAAAATCGCTTCTTCAAATTCTTAAGTGAAAATCTCATCTATTTAATATTACTCTGCTTACTTCTCATTTGGTGATGGGATGGAGGGATTAGAGAAGGGAGAAGGATATTTAGAAATAGGTTATAAAAGATGAAAATAAAGCAAACACATTACTGATTCTGCATATAAAGCCCTCAGTTTTCTGATTCTTGGCTGTCCACAAGTGAACTAGTCATGGCATAAAAGTGAAATAGGATCCAAAGTCTGCCAAAGTTCCAGGTTCTGAGATGACATGTTTAATGATGTCATAGAGAAGTTACCCATGTATTCCAGGCAGGATACTGTAATAAATAGGAGACAGCTACGGTGATCCAACTAAACCAACAGGGGATTTTCATCAGCACTTCCCTGGTGTAATCATGGTACAGATTATTAAAGACATGGCAAGTATTTATTTGGCTTCACTGAGTATTTCAAATGTGGCCATCTTGAGAACAGATTTGAAAAACTTTAAGAATGTGTTCTCTCTATCCAGTATTCTATCATTGCATTGTAGCAAGGGGAGAGTTCTAAATTCTTGTTCTTTATCTTGTTCCTTGAGGGATGGTACTATCAAGAAAAGCAGCCAAGGGGCAAATTGATAAAGAAGGGCTTTCTTCCTCCTGGACTTTTATTTCCTGCCTGACTTCAGGTGAATCCCAGACCAGCTCCTAGTACATCCCATCCTGTATCTGATCCCATGGATCCTATCTCAGTTGTGCTTGGAAAATTCCACGGAAGTAAGGAAGTCCACATCTTTTCTCTTATCCAAGGAAAAAGAATAGAAACCCCAGATGTGGAATGGGGTGGGAAAATTGGGAACAGCCCAATGTTGCTGTCACAACAAATCTAAATTCATGTATAGGACAGAGATAATTCTTGATTTATAAAGGAGGAAATTGCCTCTAAAAGAGAGGTTCAAGGCTAGTTCGTTTAAGAGGTGGTGTGGGCATTAGAACCCAGACCTTCTGATGCCTGCCCTCATTACAAGAAGTCAGGAGCTGGAGGAGGGTAGGGGGTTTGGGGCCTGAGCCTCATGTCCACCAGCACCCTCAGATTTAGACTTGTGACATTTTCCCCAAAGGTGGCTATACAGATCACAAAAATGACACTGACCAGATTGAAAGAGAGTACTGCCCTGTAACTTCGACATAAGAACATGTTTTAAAACATCACACATTTGCTAATGCTTTTGACACTTATTGTTTTTATGTTCTGGGGATGTCACAGAATAGCCTGGAGCCTTATTCCCTCAGAAGACCTTTCATCTCCTCCCCAGGGACCTTTCCAGAGGCCCTGATCTCCATCCCATCTTTATTTAGATGCCACCTTCTCTTTGAGATTGACCTTGGCCATCCGGACTACAGTTGTAATCCAACCCCCATTCTTCCTTCCTACTTCATTTTCTTTTTATTTTCTTTATTAGCAATTAGCACTAATATACTACAAATATTACCTATTGACCTTATAGTAAGCTTCCCATTCTAAAATGTAAACTCCATGGAGACAGAATGCATAGTTTTTGTTTTGTTTTGTTTTGTTTTTGTCCACAGTGGTATCCTAGCAGTTTGTGCAGTAGCTGGCATAGTATAGGCCTCAATACGCATATGTTAAATAAATACCTATACTATGAGAGTATTCCCTTCAGATAGTTTAGTCAAGTCAAGTTCATGGGTCCAACTAGGCCAGCTCACACCCAAACAACAACTACTGGAAAGTGAAGAGTGTTGGGAGCTTGTGAGGATAGCATCTACCTTACAACTTCAGAAGCAAGTGAGAAATAAAGGCTTGGCAAGGCTCTCTGAAAAGTTAGTTACTCCCTCTAGAGGAATATTGATAAAGAAAGAGAGTGCATCTTCTTTGAGTCATCACTTTCACCTGATTGAAACTAAACAAAGTAGCCACATAATTGTCAAGGCTATTATAGAGCAGGCATGTTGTATTAGTCTATTTGCATACTGCTATGAAGAAATGCCCAATACTTGGTAATTTATAAAGAAAAAAAGATCTAATGAACTCATGGTTCCACATGGCTGGGAAGACCTCACAATCATGGCAAAGGCGAAGGAGGGCCAAAGGCATGTCTGACATGGCGGCAGGCAAGACAGCGTGTGCAGGGGAACTGCCCTTTATAAAACCGTCAGATCTTTTGAGACTGACTCACTGTCATGAGAACAGCATGGGAAAAACCCACCCCCATAATTCATTTACCTCCCACTAGGTCTCTCCCATGACATGTGGGGATTATGGGAGCTACAATTCAAGATGAGATTTGGGTGGGGACTCAGCCAAACTGTATCACATGTCATTTGTATGGATTAAACCCATCCATAGTGGGAATAGGCCTTGCTTGACTTAATACAATGAACAATCCCATCCCCCTCCTCTTAATGTTTGGTCTAGGAATAAGCACACAATGCAATTAGGGCCAATGAAAGGGAGAATAAGTCCTAATTCTATGATGAACTCAGGAGTGGATTTTCTGTAGTGGTTAAGGAAATAGGAACTGGAGTCAGGCTGCCTAGGATACCAATGCCAGCTACACCACTCACCAGCTAATTGATCATGATAAAGTTAATGAACTTCACTTTTCTCATTTGTAAAATGGAGATAATAATAGTACACACATTGTAGTGTTGTTGTAAAGATTATGGGAGAGAATATAGGGCACAGAGTTAATTAGCTACAATTGTTGCAATTCCAGTGAGAAAAGGAAAAATCTTGAACAGAGTACTATGTATTAGCAAATCATTCATTCATCAAGAAGACACGCAGGCTGGGCGGGGTGGCTCACACCTGTAATCCCAGCACTTTGGGAGACTGAGGTGGGAGGATGGCTTGAGTCCAGGAGGCAGAGTCTGCAGTGAGCTGAGATCGCACCACTACACCCCAGCCTGGATGAACAGCCAGACCCTGTCTCCAAGAAATAAAATTAAATTAAAATAAAAATAAAGAAAACACTCTATGAGCACTTACTCTATGAGTACACTATGAGCACTTATGTGTCAGTTAGGGATCATGGGAGGCACAGGAATGAATCAAGGTTAAATCCTGTAAGGACTTGGGGAGATCAATCATGCATGAAATAACTAGTGTAGGACCAGTCACTTGTCATAAAGCAAGCAAATATAGATGCAGTCATCTGAGTCCCAGGAAGGGAAACCTTTATTTACTTAGATGACACAAACAGTTGATGGGAAATTCACTTGACATTCAGCAATAAGCATGTCAAATCCTTAAATGTATAGTTTTAACTGTAGCTGTAATAATGATCACTTCCCCCCCAAAAAAAACAAGAAATTACTCAAGGTGTGAGATTAATTCTTCTCCTTTTAAAGTTCACTAGTCATGCATGTTTAGGCCCTTGTTTAATAAAAATCCAGTACTATAGATATCCACCCTGAACAGCAGTTCACCTCCACCCTCCAGCCCCCATCCCTCCCTGGCCAACCTGTTTCTCCTCAGAGGTAACCACCGTTATCAAGTTCCATTACCAACCTTTTTGGTGCATAGACTTCCATGATTTTTATGTACTTACAAAGAGAAATATATTTGACATGAGGGACATTTAAGGTGGGGTCAGCTAGAGAACAATGGCATGGTACACCTGGTTAAGGTTTTTAAGAACTAATATGGCCAGATAAGGTGGCTCACACCTGTAATCCCAGCACTTTGGGAAGCTGAGGCAGGAGGATCACTTGAGCCCAGGAGTTTGAGACCAGCCTGGGCAGCATAGTGATACCCTGGCTTTAAAAAAACCAAAAACAAAACCAAAACTAATCTGTCATCATCTTCTCTATAAAATGTCATGAGATTCAGTGATTATGCACATTTCCTCATTTATTTTCTGTTTTCAGAATGAATTTAAAACATTTTTGACAGCTGCCGGACACAAACTCGCAGTGGTTCAATTTTCTTTGAAACGGTGTGGTCCCTGCAAAAGGATGTTTCCTGTTTTCCATGTGAGTACAACCAGTATCTACCTCATAGTTTCAGAAGAAATTTAAAGTTCCAGAATATTTTTCCCAGTAATTCTTAAAAGTTTGGCAATTATGAGCCATTCTGGAGCCATAGATTTTTGAAGCACCCTGATTAACTGAAGATAATATTCCGAGATCTAATTAGATAATGAGTGTACACACCAGAAGATTACTACTACTTGTCCACAGGTAATTCTGCAAGAACATCCCAAGATGTGCAAAGGAGTCCAATTGTACAAATTAATGGATTCTTCATATTATAGCAATGACATTTTACCAAAGTTTCAAGAGTTCAGAACTTTCAAACACTGGATTAGAATACAGATAAATATGATATTTGTTCTTAAATATAACATAAAAGAATAAATTTCTCCCAATTCTTCAACCTTATTATCAGAACAAACCGTATGTCTTTGTTATTTTTCCTACAGCTTTATTGATACATAATTGTTCAATATCTTTATTGAGGTATAATTGTTAAATAAACAAAATCTGTTTATTTAATGTATACAATTGATGTTAGGACATATGTACACACCCATGATATTATCACCACAATCAAAATCCATCACCTCCAAATGAAACCTTGTGTACATCTGCTTTTGTGTGTGTATGTGTGATAAGAACACTTAACATGGAATCTACACTAAATTTTTCAGTGTGCAACACCCTAATGTTAACTCTAAGCACTATGTTGTATATCACAGTGGTCCCCAACCTTTTTGACACCAGGACCAGTTTTGTGGAAGACAATTTTTCCATGGACTAGGGCTTAGGGTAGGGGGTGCCGGGATGGTTTCAGGAAGAAACTGTTCCACCTCAGATCGTCAGGTATTAAGATTCTCATAAGTAGCGCAGCTTAGCTCCCTCACATGCACAGTTCAGAATACGGTTCTTGCTCCTATGAGGATCTAATTCCACGCTGATCTGACAGGAAGCAGAGCTCAGGCAGTAATGACAGCTCGCCCACCACTCACCTCCCGTTGTGCAGCCTGGTTCCTAACAGGCCGTAGACTGGCCCTGGGATTGAGGATGCCTGGTATATCAGATCTCTAGAACTTATCATCCTATACAACTGTATCTTTATACCCATTAAACAACTCATTTACTCCTTCCCTGCTCCCTGGCAACCTCCATTATATTTTCTGCTTCTGTAAGTTGACTATATTTTACATACTTCATAAAAATTGAATCATGCAGTATTTATTCTATGACGACTCCCTCGTTTCACTTAGCGTGATGTCCTCCAGGTCCATACATGTTATTGCAATGAGGCGAATAATACGTCTTGCATGTTCCTTTCTTGTCCTTGATTTACTTTGTAAAATATTCTAGTGAGTTGTAATCATATATTTATATTTAAATCTTTTTCCCACATACACATTGGTTCATGTTTTCATAGTCTCCAAACGAATCTTTTAATATCTATACAATATTTTATCTGGTTAATTTCTGTAATATCCTACTTAACAGTTTTTAACATTTTATATATTTATTTTTGGTATAACATACTGCAGAAAGAATCTCAGGGCACTTTTTTTCATTTTTCCTTATTGTATAAAACTTTACATGTTTTTATGGTCACTTTTGTAAAGTTTATTCCTTCAAATATAAAGAATACTCTATACAGCTAAAAATACTCTGGTTTATTTTTAGCAAGGTTTCTAACATTTCTACTTTTTTTAATCCACCTGAGCCTCAGTCACAGCCTGAGTTAATTTTAACCACAGTCACAATCTTTGATATTTAATTTAAAATGAACTTATATTCCAATAGAGAAACTGGCTACATAACATCACAACATCCCTTATCTGCCTAAAATTCTTAGAATATCTAGAAGGGAGGCCAGCCATGGTGGCTGATGCCTGTAATCTCAGCACTTTGGGAGGACAAAGAGGGAGGATTGCTTGGGGCCAGGAGTTCCAGACCACCCTGGCCAACATAGTGAAACCCTGTCTGTATTTAAAAATAAAAAATGAAGAATATTCTGAGGGAACATTTTAGTTTCTGACAGGTCCTACCATGCTGACACTCAAGACTTAGGAAAGAGGATCTCCTTGACTTTGCCACAGAATATCTAGTGTTCAGTTTTTTAACCACTCTTCAGAACAGCACAGACCCACCTGTGGAGATTCTAACTTCGCCATAACCAGTTTTTTCTTGTAATGTTTGAACTTTTGCAAAAGAAGACATTCCTGTATTATGTGTGTAATTTTTTTTAACTCATAGTATATGAGGGGGTTGGAGGAAGACTTTACTTACCCTAGATCAGGGGTCCCCAACCCCCAAGCCATGGACCAGTACCACTCCACAGGTCCATGGCCTATTCGGAACTGGCCACACAGCAGGAGGTGAGCGGCCAGCGAGTAAGCATTACCTCCTGAGCTCTGCCTCCTGTTATATTAGCGGCAGCATTAGGTTTTCATAGGAGTGCAAACCCTATTGTGAACTGCACATGCGAGGGATCTAGGTTGCACCCTCCTTATGAGAATCGAATACCTGATGATCTGAGGTGGAACAGTTTCATCCTGAAACCATCCCCCCACCCCCAGTCTGGGGAAAAAAATGTCTTCCATGAAACTGGTCCCTGGTATCAAAAAGGTTAGATGACTGTATCAGTCAGAGATCAAAGCAAGAAACATAAACCACATTAGAACCAAATTAGAAAAGGATTTTAATACAAGGAATTAAATGCTCATAAAATCATCAGAAGACTGGGTGAATGGGCTTGGGACAGAAACTCCACGAACCACTCTTCAGAGCACCACAGACCCACCTGTGGAGATTCTAACATTGCCATAACCAGAAGTCACGGGAAACGGGAGGAAATGATTGGGAGTTAAAGAACCACCAACAGAGCAGCGGTCAGAGTCAGAAGCAGAATTAGGCAGCTACTACAGCCACCATGGCCTCTGGACATCTAAGAAGTTAATTTCTGGACCCTGAGTCTGGCTGCCACCACTGCTGGCCTCGAGCACAACCAGTACCCATGACCTCGCTTTCCACCAAAAAAGAAGAAGAAAATAGCTTCTGTCTCATTTACACTGGCATGCATCTGACTGGTAAAATGAAATTTGCATCCAGAACTCTAGCTGCAAGGGAGGCAAAGAAATCTTCACCACTTTTCCTTTCCAGGCTCTCCAGGATGGTGAAATGGAAGTTAGTTAGCAAAACCATTAATTCAAGAGAGGGCAAGAATTCAAGACATTTTCAGACACACAAAAACTAAAAGTTTACTAACCACAGAATCTCTCTGAAGAAATTGCTAATGGATGTATTACAACAAGAAAAAAAAACAGTGAATCATAAGAAGATGTGGGTTTTAAGAAGTGATTGAAATTATGCAAGAGCAGGGGTCAACAAACTTTTCCTGTAAAAGACAAGATAGAAAATATTTTCAGCTTTGCAGGCCATATGATCTCTGCCACAGTTACTCAACTTTGCTGCTGTAGTGCAAAATCCAGTGACAACACAAAAACAGATGGGCAACTAGTTCCAATAAAACTTTATTTAAAAGAACAGGTAGAGGGCTGGATTTGGTCCACAGGGCATAGTTTGCTGATGCTGGGCTAAGAGGATCACTAGGCATAGATCCCTGAAAAGAACATTTCTGGAAAAGGAGAGGCTAAAATTTTGTTGAGAAATTGTATGGTGCGATCGGGGGAAGGCAATATGTAGTCTGTGAGGCTTACATATAGTGTGCAATGGAAGTGGCAAAAAATGAGCCTCAAAAAGGAAGCTGAGGCCAGATCAAGTAGGATCTTGTGTTATAACTTAACAAACTGCTGTGGAGAGCCCAACAGGACAATTTTAAGAAGGATTTTGCCACAATCAAATGTGGCATTTAGAAAATATTTTTGGAGGTTGCACAAGAATAGGTTGGAAAGTCTAAAAGCAGGAAACCCAGAGTGAATGTCAGTAATGATAGGTTTTTCCAAAACTAGAGCAGTGACTTTCAGAGAAAAAGGAAAAATCAAAATTCAGGAAACATTTTAGAGTTAGATCAACAGAAATAAGCGACTAGAAATACATGAGATATGATTTTAAGCAAACAATTCAAAATGCCATCAAGTGTCCTTAAGGTATGAACACAGCTGTCTGAAAAGACACCCAGGAGCTGACATTTACAGGCCACTGTTGTCACTGCTGCTGCTGTGGCTGCTGCCACTTCCTCTTCCCCTAGACCCACTACCAGCACCATGGTCACCGCCACTGCCAAAGATGATTCCAGAACAAAACAGAAGTAGGAGGGAGTTACTTCTTCCCTCCTCCCCTTCCATTTCCTGCAAATACTTCCCATTGGAAGAAGCTAATTGGAAGTCAGCCAGCAATGGAACCTGGAAAATCTAGTTTCCACACATAGTAGAGCACAGAGAGACGGCAACAGGAGTGCAAATAAATTAGGCTAATGGTCAGCATTAAAATGTTGACATCGCTTCAAGCAGAACAGCCTTCTAGCACCAGTAGCACCAGCACCTTCCAAAATGCCAGGCAAGAGAAGGTAGAGTTTGGCTCAGAGAACTGTATCTCAAAGATCACTGAAGACAGACTCCCCCAGCTGCTCTCCCAGGAGAGAGCTACTCTACTATCCCTTCCTCCACCCCACAAAGTAAGTCTGGATCCACCACGCACATTCTGTTACGTCTTTGCCAACCTTGAAACTCTAATCTTCAGTTTGGTTCTTTGACTCTGCTTCTGCCACTGGTCCTTACATCATCTGACCTTGGCATCATCTGGTATTTGACTTGATGCTTCAGGCTCTAGGCTGTAGTGAAATGTCAGAATGATGCTTAGTCCTCTTTAACAGCCTTTTTGTTCAATTTTCATTTCTACTGAAAAGACACTTCCAGTGTGTATTTTAATATTAACACCAAACTAATGGGAAATATTTATTTTTTATTTTGAAGTCTATGTCTGTGAAATACCAAAATGTATTTTTTGTTAACGTGGATGTGAACAATTCTCCGGTAAGAATCTTAAATCTTCCATGCACATACTCCAAATCCAAAGGCATTGTAATTGAATAGCACTGTCTCAGTAATTACTAATACATGACCAATTTAAAATCAACTAGAATTTTACATTTTTTCTAATAACTACAGTAAACTTCCTCATTATGCTCTTATATGCTTTGTATTACTTAAAAGCAAAAAAGAAAAGATTAGCAAAAAAAAGATTAGCTCTCCTGATACCCCTCTCCCCTCTTATGCTGCGGCAGGCCTCACTAATCAATCCCAGTTTTCTTCACCACTTGCTCTGCATTCTGCCTCAGAATCCTCCTCAGCAGAGTTGCTCTAGGGAGACAATAGAAATCTGTTAAAGTTGAGCTCAAGGTGAAAGATGGTTTTCATCCCTGTGATGGATTGTTAATCAATTTCTTTTTTGGGGGTGTGGGGGACAGAGTTTCACTCTTGTTACCGAGGCTGGAGTGCAATGGCGTGATCTTGGCTCACCATAACCTCCGCCTACTGGGTTCAAGTGATTCTCCTGCCTCAGCCTCCTGAGTCGCTGGGATTACAGGCATGTGCCACCACGCCTGGCTAATTTTGTATTTTTATTAGAGACAGGGTTTCTCTATGTTGGTCAGGCTGGTCTTGAACTCCCAACCTCAGGTGATCCACCTGCCTCAGCTTCCCAAAGTGTTGGGATTACAGGCATGAGCCACTGCATCCGGCCTTGTTAATCAATTTCTAAATCCTACCTCAGTGCATTACAGACATCTTAATATATTTTGCTTTTCTCTTGCAATATCTTTTGCTTTTTCTGTGTTTTTTTGAAGCATCATAAGAAATTCCCAGAAATCCCTTCTTCCTGTCTCTGGAGCCATCCTTCCTCATCCCATCCCCCCCAAAAAATAATCAACCCCATAACCTCAAACAAAGTGTGTCTTATTAATACACACAATGTTTCTACAAAATTATTATTTTTAACAACTGTTAATTTGTAATGATGAAAGGTACCAACAGGTGGTCTATCCACATGTTAGAATGCATTTGAGCTTTAGAATGAAAAAAGTGATATCTACCATTCTGCCCTTTAATGATTTTATGACCCATTATAGTTCAACCTCCACAAACTTCAGTTTCTTCATTTGTAAAACAGGATAATAACACTTAACCGAAGATAAAATGAGATAAAATACATTAAATAAATGACATGGTGCCCAGAGCATAATAGAAGTTCCCTTTCTCCATTTCCTTCAAGCTTCATTAAAGTGTGAGTGTTCAGTTGCCCTTTGGGATGAATCATAACCTATAAATTCAGAATACACAGCTAGTATGACTATCTCTTTACCTTTTCTATATTCACAGAGTTGTGCAATCATCACTACAATCAATTTTAGAACACTTTCATCACTCTAAGAAGAAACACTGTACCCTTTAGTAGTTACACCCAATTCCCTCCATCCTCCACCCCCCAGTCCTAGGCAACCACAAATCCACAGTAAGCAAAATAGATTTGCTTATTCTGAACATTTCCTATAAAGGGAATCATAGAATATGTGGTCTTTAGTCTCTGGCTGTTTTCACTGCATACATTTTCAAGGTGCATTCATATTATAGAATGTATCAGTACTTTGGCCAGGCACAGTGGCTCACACCTGTAATATCAGCACTTTGGGAGGCCCAGATGGGTGGATCGCTTGAGGTCAGGAGTTCAAGACCAGCCTGGCCAATGTGGCGAACCCCCATCTCTACTAAAAATACAAAAATTGGCCAGGCGTGATGATGCACACCTGTAATCCCAGCTACTTGAGAGGCTGAGGCAGGAGAATCGCTTGAACCTGGGAGGCAGAGGTTGCAGTGAGCCCAGATCGCGCCATTGCACTCCAGCCAGGGCGACAAGAGCAAAATTCCATCTCAGAAAAAAAAAAAAAAAAGGTATAAACATTAGTGTACAAATTTTTGTGTAAACAAAATTTCCATTTCCCTTGGGTATATATCCAGGATTGGAATTTTGGGGTAATATGGTAACTCTGTGTTTAACTTTCTGAGGAAGTGGCAAACTGTTTTCTAAAGCAGCTGCACCATTTTACACTCTCACCAGCAATGGATGAGAGCTCTGATTTCTCCACATCCTTGCCAACCTGTGTTATTGTCTGGCTTTTTGATTAGAGCTCATTGTCTTTGAAGGTAAAACAAAATGCGTAATTGTCTAATAGTAATTTATGTATCAGTTGTTATCACTGTGTGGTCATGAAAAATTATAATACAGTATGTCTTCAGGTGTGTGTGTGTGTGCATGAGTAGCAGGGCAAGAGATTTAATGCCAACAAAATGATTGGTATATTAGAGAGAGATGTCCTGTTCTGTTGATCCTGTGGGTGACTAATTTTCTTTTGACTCCTAAACAAGAAAAACAAAAACTAACCTTTGAAAGTAGTTTGAAATAGATTAAAACAATTGGGATTCTGGCATATTTTCTCATATTTTGGCTCCAAATCTTTCACAAAGATTGGCAGTGAAGGACTTAAAAGAAAGACATGTATAAGCCTTACTTAAAATGCTAGATCAGGATGCGTTCCACGTCTCAAGTAGAGTTATAAAGATTTGTTTACTCTTTTCTATTTTTGCAATAAGCTCTTCTTATACTGAGTTCCACTGGGGCCCCTCTGTACTCTTTCACAAGGTCCTTTAAATGCAGCTCATATTGTTATTAAGCATCTATTCTGTTGTGGCCTCCATCTCTTACCCACCTCCTGGTTCTATGGGATGAAAAAGCCCAGGAACGCTGTAACGATCATTTTCTATCAATCATTTTATGTCAATCATTGCGACATTCCTGAAGGAATGTTAGAAAAGTTCATAGCAGGAGAGTCTGTAAAGTGTCAGGTGTCCTTGGAATTTCAGACATGCCTCCTAAAAAGTTACCAAATAACATGCTTGGTACAGAGAGAGGACACCAATACTGTAACTTCATGCCATTTCTTTGCTTTCCCAGGAGCTGGCTGAAACTTGTCACATCAAAACAATACCCACATTTCAGATGTTCAAGAAAAGCCAGAAGGTATGTTTCCAGGGTAACCAGCAGGGTTGAATTAGATTATAGAACCATCAGAGTCCCTCAAAAAAGCCTGGCTGTCCTGGGTGGATGAAATAACTACATTTAATTTTAATGCTTACCAATATAATTCTTTACATACAAGTATGTTGTACTTTACATACAACAACTTTACATACAACTTTACAAAGGGTTAAAAAATGTATGACTTATTAATAAATCTCCCCATTCAGACCATCTGAGGTATCCAAGTCCATAAGTATTTTCCCACTATTATCTCTACACTGGGGCAAAACCATCAAGAAAGACTCTTTCAGAGAAAGACATTCTGAAATTCTTACAAAAATGTATACAAGTTGCAGGCCGGGCGCGGTGGTTCACGCCTGTAATCCCAGCACTTTGGGAGGCCAAGGCGGGCAGATGACAAGGTCATGAGATCGAGACCATCCTGGCTAACACAGTGAAACCCCGTCTCTATTAAAAATACAAAAATTAGCCAGGCGTGGTGGCCGGCGCCTGTAGTCCCAGCTACTCGAGAGGCTGAGGCAGGAGAATGGCATGAACCCAGGACGCGGAGCTTGCAGTGAGCCAAGATCACGCCACTGCACTCCATCCAGCCTGGGTGACAGAGTGAGACTCTGTCTCAAAAAAAAAAAAAAAAAAATGTATACAAGTTTAAACAATACTTGAGGAAATGCTAACCAAAAGCTATCACAAAGCAATACTGCCCAGTGGTTGAGCACGCAGGCTTGGGATTCAGGTTCCCATGATTCACAGACTGCTTCTAGCACTTTCTAGCTGTAGCGCCTTGAGTAGTGTATTTAATCTGTTTATATCTTAGTTTTCCTATTTATACATGGATCATAATAAATTTTCCCCTCATACGGTTGGTGTGATAATTAAATGAATTAACATGACTCAGGTGTTTAGACCCATCCTGGCATTAAGTGCTTCCTGTGTTATGTTAGTTATCTTAAAAATATTAATGGAATAAAATGTCTAAAATATTCAGCAAGTTATGAAACTAGTACTTTGTTCTTTTTTTGTCGGGGGCGGGGGGATGGAGTCTTGCAAGGTCACCCAGGCTGGACAGCAGTGGCATGATCTCCCAATCTCAGCTCACTGCAACGTCCGCCTCCTGGGTTCAAGCTATTTTCCTACTTCAGCCTCCCGAGTAGCTGGGATTACAGGCAAGAACCAACATGCCCAGCTAATTTTTGTATTTCTAGTAGAGATGGGGTTTCATCGTGTTGGCCAGACTGGTCTCAAACTCCTGGCCTCAAGTGATCCATCCACCTTGGCCTCCCAAAGTAATGGGATTACAGGCATGTGCCACCGCACCTGGTGGAAACTAGCACTTTCTTACATGGCCGGGGGCATTGGCAATTTTCCATACCTTATGAAAGGCGATTTTGCAAACATATGTAGGAGACACAAAATGTTTATTCCGTTTTACACAATTACCCCATTCCTGGGAACTTTCGGTACAGAAATACCTCAAGGAAAAAAAAAACAGCTTCATATATAATATTTGTAGCACTATATCTAGTTTTAAAAAATGAAAGCAATCTCAATGTCTTTAAGTAAAAAGGCTAAGTAAATTCTGATACATCTACTCCATGAAATAGGATGCAAGCAAAAAAAAAGTTATAAAGAATAATTTAAAGCAAAATGCGTGCTCAAGCTTTGTAAAGATTATGTCTGCAGTGTAAAGAATGAAAACATTGGATATGCTAGCTGCAGAATTTTATTTTCAATTTCTAAGTATTTTCTGTAATATAGCTGGTGCAATATATTTAAATTATTTTTTAAAATAACACTACGTATTCCCTCATTTGGATTTTCACTTGAAAATTAAAGTTATTTAACATATGCTCCCTCAACTTACCTGACTTAGATGTCCAGTTGTCTACATATCATCTTCTATTATCTTCTCCTTCACTCCCATTTCGGAAATGAGAATGCTTCCTCCTTTCAAAATCAGTTTCAACCATGCAGCTTGATTGCATTCCCTACCTTCTGCTTCAGGCCTCTATCCATCAGTTACTCTCTTTAAAACTTGGAGTTTAGACACTTCTTTTTGGCACCCAGCATCCATTCTCTATTAATAGTACTCTGATTTTCCTCCAAGGAACCACTCCCTTTTGCATTCTTATCCCATGTACTTCCTTAGGGCTTCATCTCCAGGCCTACACCAACCAGTGAACTCCATCCCCATCAGAAATGGACCCTTGACTCCAGTCAAGCCAATCCAAGTCAAACCAGAGCTAATTTCAGGACTTTGCTTAAGCAGCTAGGTAAATAATCTTCTCTTTTGATATCACTGGATTTGAATTTGGGAAGATATGAGTCTGAAGCTACTACAGCTTGTCACCATGTAAAACCTGAAAACGAATCTACCACACAGAAGAAAACAGAGTCAAGCCAAGAGGTACTAATGGCATTGACTGCACCCTGAATCCATCCATGCCTGAAGCCTACACTATCCCCATAGATTCTTCAGCTATGTAAACTCTGGGTTGGTTTCTCTGTCACTTGCAACCCAAAAAATTCTGATGAACATATCTGGTGTTCTCCCAGGCTACTCTCCTTCATTTCATGGTGTAATTGTTAAAAGAGTAGAATATATTTGCAGTTTCCAATTCTCATTTTCCACTCATTCCCTCATCTATCTATCTATTTATCTTTCTGTCCTCTCTAAAGTCACCAAGGATCTCCCTGCACCTAATTTAAATAGCCATTTCTCAATTCTTGATTCCTTAGCTACACGGAAGCACCATTAACTAATGAGCTTCTATATTCTGGAAATTTTCTTCTCTTTTGACTTTATCCCTCATCCCTCCCTATGCTCTCCTCTGGCTTGTCTCCTGTTATAGTCAAATATATCCGTTTTGGGTATCTATCTTTTTGGTTCAATCCATTTCCCATTCTACCTCTCTCCTTTAGCAATGTCATTCCTACTTCTAGTTCCATCTATAAATACTTTTTTACTTAGACAATTGCAATGCCCCCTCCTCACCCTCAACTTAGCACCATATCTCTGTTCTCATCTCCAGATTTGTGCACAGCTCCCTGTATGGCATCCCCTTTTTTAACATGTGATGCCCTCCCCCTCCATTGCCTATAGAATCAAGGCTAAACCATTGTATTTAAGGCTGGCATTCAAGTTTCTCCATAATTTTGACCCAATCTACTGCTCCAAGCCTTTATCTGTTTAACTCAGATCTTCATGTATTTTTCTCATACTAGTCCAAGCACCTGAAGGAGGTCATGTCTGATTTGAAAGCTCAGTGTCTAGAAGAATCCCAAGTGGATAGAAAATACTCATCGTGTGTGTGATGAGTGAGTGAGTGCATGAATGAATGAATGAATGCTTCTGTTTTTTCCCTGCATCCCACTGCCAGCTCAGCCTCCCCTCCTGATTCTGTCCTGGTACCAATCTGATTCAGGTCAAGTTTCTCTCCAGTTCAGTATAATTTTCTGGTTTTATTCCTTCTGCTGCTGATATTGTTTGGTAGCTGCTGCCACTCAACAGTTTTTACTCCATTTTATGATGACACAAGACTCTGAGTTCTCAACTGATTATGTGTCTATGCTCTTGAACCAATCCAAGCTATGCTTTTGAGGAAAGGCATGGCCCTGCTTGGTCTCAATTCTGTATGGGGATGGAAGCGCCCTCAATAAGCTGGGGAGAGAGGACATTTATAAACAATTATATCTTAACTGGTCTCTAATGGATATGTATCTCTTTTGAATTGATAGATCCTGCATTCCAGAGATCACTAAAGATCTCAAATCTGAATTTTCTGCCAGGCAGCTATTAGAAAACAAAGTGAACAATTAAGATGATTTACACTTCCATATTCTAATTCCAGGGTCACCCAACAAGCCTCTGATTATAATGTGGATACTCATATCTCAAGAAGTTTTATTGAGGATTCAATTTATCACTGAATATTAGTAACAGCATCCGGGTTATGAATTTAAAAAAAAACTTGAGATCATTTATGTCACATGATACAAATGAGTCTACTACTTCTAAACGTTTTGTACATTGTAATCATATCTTTGACAGATTCACACCTGGATCAATTTAGATATAATTTTAAAACCTCCAGAAAAATTTGTAATACTGACTTCATTTGACAAAGAATATCAATTTTCTATGCAAAAGATACAAAAAGGAGGAGGAGATCCTAAAGAGAGAGTATTACAAATCGTTTACCTCTTGTGACTCAGCCTGCAGGATTTGGTATCTGAGCAGCACTGTCAGGGTCAGTGAGGTCCCCACTGCTACATTGCCTCCAGAGCTGCAGTTAAGCCATGACACCTCTGAAACTCTCCCCTGGTCCCACCTCACGGTGACCTGCAAGGAAAGTCACTAGAACCAGAGGAGGCAGGTTTGGATGGCCAGCCAAAAAGACATGTTCCTATAAATTTCCTTTTTTTTTTTTTTTCATAGAACTGACTAGGAAGGTGTCCATGAACATCCACTGTTTTCCTGGTGGGTCAAGAAAAATCAAATTATGGACTACCTCCATAAATGTGCTCCTCTCTTTTATCTGGGACAGCACAACTGAAAACTGACTTATTGAAGCAGTTAAGTACTGTGTGTCCTTCATTATTTTAAAAAATAAAACCTAGAGTTCAGTTCCTATTAAGGCTTCTTACAAGAAATGTCTTACATTTCTGATAAAAACATCTGGCAAAGAGCCACTTGTCCATTATACCCTTTTAAATGTACATTGTATAAAAAGCTTTATGATAATTTCTCCCAGAACACAAGAGTTAGGAGAATACTCACCTCCCTTGAAAGCATGGCTCTCTTCTCTGCATTGGATCAGAAAAGTTAGGGAATCCCTTGGGCTTCTCTTTTTGCCATGGCCACCAAGAATCTCGGGATTGCCTCCTCTGCTCAAACACAGTAATCTCCCTTACCAGCAGTTTCCTGGCACTCCCTATCAGCCACCCCCACACTGCAACATCCTTGAATGGTTTCATTATTTTTTCTTCCCCTTGATTCTAGCTCATTTCAATTATTTTCAAAGTATATAAAACATCAATAAAATAGAACTTGAAAAAACTAAAACAAACGAAGCTATATACACTGACCTAGGACCATGGCAGATTATGGGCCATCCCTGGTTGCTTAAGTTTTCATGCAGAGATTGAATGAACATCTGGCAGGGATGCAATATAAGCAGTGGCTGAAGTTATGTCCTAGTTCTAGGGCAAAGAAGAGCCTAAGCAAATTCCAGGTAATAAATAACAGGAGCTTGTTCCTTCCTGCTGTACTCCTTAGTGTTTTCATCTAGGACATCACACCATGTTTCAGGAAGATTAATTGTGGTGAATAAGATCATTCCTGTGGTTTCTTCCAGATAGGGGACCCAAAACTTTGTCTGGTCTTTGTAACCAGAATATTAAACTGCATTCTCTTGTAAGTTGTTCATAAATTGGATTTATAGACCCTCTTAAAATCTAATAAAGGCTATGAACCGTCTCCATCTGGACAAAAGAACATAGGCACATAAACTAAAATGTGAGATAATACTAGGATATTCAGTGACCCTCTGAAGCCTATCAATGGATCCCCAAAGTGAGTAACTTTGGTTGTAGACCCATTGTATTAATCCGTTCTCATGCTGCTAATAAAGACACACCTGAGACTGGGTAATTTACACAGGAAAGAGGTTTAATTGATTCACAGCTCCACATGACCGGGGAGGCCTCAAAATCATGGTGGAAGGCAAAGGAGAACCAAAGGGATGTCTTATATGATGGCAGGCAAGAGGGTGCATGCAGGGGAACTCCCCTTTATAAAACCATCAGACTCTCATAAGACTTATTCACTATCATGAGAATAGCACAGGAAAGACCCGCCCCCATGATTCAATTACCTCCTACTGGGTCCCTCCCATGACACATGGGAATTATGGGAGCTACAATTCAAGATGAGATTTGGATACACAACTCATGGTTGGTGTATGTCTATGGAGTAGGGAAAGAGAAACCAAGAATTAGCAAGTTTGGGGCAACTGCTTATATATAAGCCAACCATCAAAAGTTGACTCCATCTTTCATTCTTTGATTATAGAATAAAATAGTTTCCCAAAGCACTTAGGTTCACTCATAAGAAAGATGGGATATAAGTACATAGATGCTACTAAACAAATTAGTCACAAATGAATAATTCAGGAAAACCCATCTGCTAGACTGAGCTATCACATAAAGTGGGAGGAAGCTTGTGCCCTTATGTTTATGAACTGTAGGACTCTTGCTGAGATTATAAAAGTCATTTCAACAGCATGCTCCTTCAAGTAGGTACAGGAATTAAAATAATATCAAGTAGGTGATACCGTGGTATGCTAGAAAGAGGACAAGATTGGAAGCAAGGGTCACACACTCTGTGTCTTCAAGGACCAAGTGGGGACAATAAGGTAAACAATACTTTTGAGGAAGATGTTGGTGCCTGGAGAATCACGTTCCCAACTTCTCTCTGTTCAACTTCATAAAACACAGTGCTTGATCCATCTCCCAAAAGAGCATCTTCAGTAAGTTTTTGCCATCTATAGAGTCAGACAACTGCAGGTTGAGCCCCAGGTCTACCTCTTATTAGTAGCAATGTACCATAACCACCTTGAAGCTTAGTTTCCTTCTCTGTAAAACGGGAACACCACCTATCTTTAAACAACTGTCAGGCAAATTTGTGATATTGTATCTAAAGTGCCTAGCACTGGACTTGGTAAATACTAGAAGATGTAGCCATCATTAGAGTTCCAGGATCTAGCTGTGCACGGCCATCTCTCTGAAAATGTATAAATAAATAGTAATTTAGAAATAAAGTTTATGAAGACCTCTAAGGCTCTTTCAATAACTACAACATCCATTTAAGCTAAGTCATCTTAGCATTCAGGGGTTGCCTACCCAATAATATTTAACCTGTCAAGGATTGTGTTACACACAGAGATGTTCTGCATGAGGAAAAAAAGAAACCTCTCACGTGCAGGACTCTGAAGGGTGCAGATCCCTAAAAGGGGTTCCTATCAACTCCATAAACAGTTGATGCACTGGCAGAGATTGACTGGGGGTCGGGTGGCAAGAACTAAGTGAGATGGAACAAAAGTGGGCAAAGTGTAGTAACTATTTAGAAACATCGAGCAACCTTCAGCACCGTTGCTAAAGATGCTGCTCTCTGCTTTGACAGTTCAAAGGCTCACGTGTGTCTCTTCTCCCAGGCAGGGATTAGGGTGCAGCAAGCAAGTCAGGATATGACAAGTGCAGGATTAAATCTTACCTTTATTTAAATTTTTGATATTTTGTTCATCATGTATTTTTTGCACTGGGTTTTAATACTTTTATATAATACTTATTAACATAATATTTATCTTGATTACTGAGTTTTGGCAGCTACCCCTTAATTTTTTTTTGTTTTTAGACGGAGTCTTGCTCTGTCGCCCAGGCTGGAGGGCAGTGGCGCTATCTCGGCTCACTGCAAGCTCCGCCTCCCGGCTTCACGCCATTCTCCTGCCTCAGCCTCCCAAGTAGCTGGGACTACAGGTGCCAGCCATGATGCCCGGCTAATTTTTTGTATTTCTGTAGTAGAGACAGGGTTTCACCGTGTTAGGCAGGATGGTCTCGATCTCCTGACCTCATGATCCACCCGCCTCGGCCTCCCAAAGGGCTGGGATTACAGGCGTGAACAACCGCGCCTGGCCACCCCTTAAATTTTTTACCCCGGTACCTACCCTGCTCTTCTCCTCTGAATTTTAAGTTGTTGAAATATAGGAGTGATATGTTTGGTGATTCACCAGAAGGACTTACAAGAGCCAATCACAAGTTATATTCATAGCTAAGATTTAGTACAGCAAAGAATACAGAGAAAAAGCACAGAAAAAAAAAGATATGCATTGATGGAGTCCAGAAAGGTCCAGCAGAGACTTCTGAGGTCTTTCCTTGTCAGACACATAGGAATGCTCTCTCTCTAGCAACGAACTTCGGGTAGCTATGTGGTATGGCCCTACTTAGGAACACCACTTTGAGCTCAGAGACTGAGGTCTTTGTGGAAGTAGGGGAGTAGTTGTGACATACACTTATCTTGTGCAACCATTGCTACACAACAGGCCATGGCAATAGAAACTCAGAACCCCAACAATAAAACCAGTGGCATATCATCAATATTGATGTGTATGCAAAGCAACTTGACACGCCAGCATGGCATGGTCCATCCCTCCAGGAATATATAACAAAGTCCGTCAATCACTAACACAAAGAACACTTGGAGGGCCACATTTCCAGGGGGTGGTGAAGGGTCAAACATAGTTCTCTTGGAGACACACAAGAAGAAAGCAACCAGACCTGCTACATTAACTCTTTTCTCCCAAGAAGTCACGTGGCTAATCACAATATCACCTTTATTATAAGTAGTCATAATGCTACACTGTGCTCATTGAACAATGTGGCTGGGATCTATGTCAACAGACTTCCTACTATTCCCTTAAAGCCTAGACGGTGGGGTGACCCACCTGTGGGAGAATCTGGGGCTGCAAAGAAGAAACTTACCTGTGCAGGTAAAAGAGGTATTGTTGCTCTGCACAACTATCAAGCCCTAAAAGTGAGGATATAGTATGATGGCCTTCCAGATCTATCTGGGCAGGTTTAGGGCCCACTTCCCATGTGTTGTGCAGAAAGACAGTGGGAAGAGAGCATACCTGTCCCTTGAGCAGAGCATCCCCAAAAGGAGAGAGGATAGGCACAAGTTCATTCCTTTGTGTCAGGTTAACAGATAAGCTCACCTCTAAACATGGGGAGAAGTGAAGGGATATAGGAAACAGGCATATTTTCTCAACACTGGGCATTTGAGCAGATTTTCCAGTGGAAACATGAGAACAAGTATATGAGCCATTGAAGGGAATGGCCCCCAAACCATGTTTATCCCTGAGAATAAAGTTTCACCCCATACCTCCAGTAACGGGAAAAATGACATCTCCTCCGGCCAGAGTCCAAAATCAGTTTTCCTGTTCAAGGTGTGGCTTGAGGTGAATTCCCACCATATTAGATGCACACGCTTTTGCCCTTCCACAGAAAGCCACATTGTACTGACTACCTAGCTCTTAGGCAGTTGCATGAAGCCTCAACAACTTCAGTTGATGGCACAGAATAAGAGTCGGTGAACAGTCCCAGGGCCAAATCCGACCCTCCACTTGTTTTTGTAAATAAACTTTCACTGGAAAACAGCCATGCCCATGTGTTTATGAACTGTCACTAGCTGCTTTAGCATTACAACAGCAAATTTGAGTAGTTGCAACAGAGACCAAATGGCCTGCAAAGCCTAAAACTGGTATTATCTGATCCTTTACAAAAAAAGCTTGTCAACCCCTACACAGAAGAAAAGCACTCTTGCATTATTTATGCCACCAACGCTCAAAGAATCAGATCTGTAAGCAGAGTTTCTAAATCAGCTACAAGAAAATGAAAGTAAATTTGTATTTTGCTGGTATCGCACTATTAGAACAAGTTGAGAAGAAGGCCAGTATAGATAAGGAAAAAAATTAACATTGTTTTTTAGGCTCTTGTTCTTGAATTCGAGTGCATATAAATTCAAGCTGCTTCCTTGATTTTTATTTAGCTCCTCCAAAAACTTTAATCAAGCCCCTTGCAGTTGCAAAGCCTGTCTTGAGTCTTGTGAAAGTCAAAGGGGAAGTGTTCAAATACCTGCAACATGATACAGATGGCTCTGGGGAACAGATGGGTGGGGAGGAGTCAGAGAAAGGGGCCCAGATAGGATCCAACAGTAATTAACGTTGCCCACCTCTCCACAGAAGGTAGAGAAATTTTAAAAATTTTTACTAGACATATTCTTTTCATCTTATTCATACTATTCAACGCTTTAGTAAACTCCTCTTTTTAAAAAAGAGAATATAATATCATTATAAATTATAAAATTATATTGTACAGGCCAGGCACAGTGGCTCACACCTGTAATCTCAGCACTTTGGGAGGCCGAGGCAGGCAGATCACTTTGAGGCCAGGTGTTCGAGACCAGCCTAGCAGGTAGTAGCCTAGATGGTGAAACCCCATCTCTTCTAAAAATACAAAAAAAAAAAAAAAATCAGCCGAGTGTGGTGGCACATGTCTATAATCCCAGCTACTCAGGAGTGTGAGGCAGGAGAATCACCTGGACCCGGGAGGCGGAGGTTGCAGTGAGCCAAGATCATACCACCGCACTCCAGCCTCAGTGACAGAGCAAGACCCTGTCTCAAAAAAAAAGGAAAAAAGAAATTATATTGTACATACATTTCTACAGCCTGCGCCCCCCGCCCCCTCAACCCCCTCCCCTGCCGCCAAAAAAAAAAAGTGTCTTGTGGCTGGGCACAGTGGCTCACACCTGTAATTCCAGCACTTTGGGAAGCCAAGCCAGGTGGGTTCCTTGAGCCCAGGAGATCAAGACCAGCCTGAACAACATAGTGAAACCCTATCTCTACAAAAAAAAAAAATACAAAAATTAGCCAGGCGTAGTGGCAGGAATCTGTAGTCCCAGCTACTTGGCAGGCTGAGGCAAGAAGATCAAAACCAAAATTGCATATCAACTGGCCAAGATATTTTGCTATAATTATCTTCTGAGTGTGTCATTAGTCAGACTCTAAAGTCTAATTGGTACTCTTGGAAGTCCATTTGTGAGGAGGGGACCGCTGTCTCCAGCCCCTTTGCATTTCACAGCAGCAGTACTAGAATTTTTGCAGGTGATTCAATGTCTTTGGCATTAAAAAAAAATTGCCCCCGGGCCGGGTGCAGTGGCTCACGCTTGTAATCCCAGCACTTTGGGAGGCTGAGGAGGGTGGATTACCTGAGGTCAGGAGTTCGAGACCAGCCTGGCCAACATGGCAAAACCCCGTCTGTACTAAAAATACAAAAATTAGTTGGGTGTGGTGGCGGGTGCTTGTAATCCCAGCTACTCGGGAGGCTGAGGCAAGAGAATCACTTGAACCCAGCAGGTGGAGGTTGCAGTGAGCCAAGAACATGCCATTGCACTCCAGCTTGGGCAACAAGAGCCAAAAAAACAAACAAACAAAAAAACTGCCTCTGGATGATGGGCAAATGCAGGGGATAGGAGGGTTCACTTCATTATTTCATTTTTGTGGATGTTTGAAAATGTTCATAATAAAAGACTTAAAAACTGATCATTGAGCTTAGTTGGTTCTATTATGCATGGACAGCCACACCCCATTCTCTTGGTCTCAGCAAACCAGAGCTTATAATTTTCATTAGCAGTTATTACTAGGGTTGCAGCAGTGCATTGAGGAGAGAGAAGTAAACTCGCTCCCTTAATATTTCAGAGTGGAGCATGCCTTTGAGAGGCATAACCCGACATCAGAATAAAATGAGAAAACAATGTGAACCCTGAATATCTGAGACCTGTCTCAGTTAATTTAGAAAGTTTAATTTGCCGGCTGGCGCAATGGCTCAAGCCGGTAATCCCACCACTTTGGGAGGCCGAGGTGGGCGGATCACGAGGTCAGGAGATAGAGACCATCCTGGCTAACACAGTGAAACCCCGTCTCTACTAAAAATACAAAAAATTAGCCGGGCGGGGTGGCGGGCGCCTGTAGTCCCAGCTACTCCGGAGGCTGAGGCAGGAGAATGGCGTGAACCCAGGAGGCGGAGCTTGCAGTGAGCCCAGATCGCGCCACTGCACTCCAGCCTGAGTGACAGAGCGAGACTCCATCTCAAACAAAAAGAAAAAAAAAGACAGTTTAATTTGCGAAGTTTGAGGACGTCCACCTGTGACACAGCCTCAAGAGTCCCTGATGACATGTGCCCAGGTGGTCAGAGCACAGCTTGGTTTTATACATTGTAGGGAGGCATGAGACATCAATCAACATATGTAAGATGAACATTGGTTCAGTCAAGAAAGGCAGGACAACTCAAAGTGGGGAGGGGGCTTCCAGGTCATAGGTAGATAAAAGACAAATGGTTGCATTCTTTGAGTTTCTGATTAGCCTCTCCAAAGGAGGCAATCAGATTTGGATTTATCTCAGTGAGCAGAGGGGTGAGTTTGAATAGAATGGGAGGCAGTTTGGCCCTAAGCAGTTCCCAGCTTGACTTTTCCCTTTAGCTTAGTGATTTTGGGGTCCCAAGATTTATTTTCCTTTCACATTTACCCCCTTCTCTATTTAAAAATCTTTTGGAGAAATCATTTTAGAAGAAAATGAGTTTCTGGTCTCAGGTTTCATCTGATCTCTCATGGCTAGGATGGTTTATTCCTAGACAGGTAGGTGCCAAGTTATTAGGAAAGCTTATTTTTAGCAGCTTGTGAAGCCTCACATCCTACGAAAAGAAAATAGGGGGAAGAAGGGAGAAGAACAACAACAAACAAAAGAACAATCCTGGAAAATCTGTATAGGCCACATTACTCCATTTTGGTTGGTTGTTTGTTATTTGTTTGTTTTGAGACAGAGTTTTGCTCTTATCAACCAGGCTGGAGTGCAGTGGCACAGTCTCGGCTCACTGCAACCTCCACCTCCTGGGTACAAGTGATTCTCCTGCCTCAGCCTCCCAAGTAGCTGGGATTACAGGCATGTGCCACCACGCCTGGCTAATTTTTGTATTTTTAGTAGAGACAGGATTTTGCCATGTTGGCCAGGCTGGTCTCAAACTCCTAACCTCAGGTGATCTGCCCACGTTGGCCTCCCAAAGTGCTGAGATTACAGGTGTGAGCCACTGTGTCCAGCCTAAGTCATATTACTCTGAAGTCTACACATGGACTTCAGAAAGTGGCTTATATACGTAAATAGATTGCTGTTATTTTCTTTGGAAGTTTAAATTGTCTAGCTTCAGTTTGCAGGGCTTTAAAAAAGCACAGCTTAGTTTTCAGTGACTCCAAATTAGGAAAAATTGGGGGAAAAGATAAGAAAAAAATTGAAACATTATTTTGAAGACTTGTAGGGCCAGGCATGGTGGCTCACACCTGTAATCCCAGCACTTTGGGAGGCCAAGGTGAGCACATCACCTGAGGTCAGGAGTTCAAGACCAGCCTGGCCAACATGGTGAAACCCTGTCTCTACTAAAAATACAAAAATTCGCTGGGTAAGGTGGCGGGCACCTGTAATCCCAGCTACTTGGGAGGCTGAGGCAGGAGAATCACTTGAATCCGGGTGGCGGAGGTTGCAGTGAACTGAGATTGCAAGATCATGCCACTGAACTCCAGCTTGGGCAACAGCGAGACTCTGTCTCAAAAACAACTAAAAAAAGAAGACTTGTAGCCAAGAAAAATTAGAATTTAGTCCAAACTGCAGAAAATAATATAAATGGAAAAACATTAGGCAAGACTAGAATCTAACAACAGATGTACTATAATTTTTGAAACAATTTTCCCTCTCCAGGTTCCCATTTCTACTAAAGACAAATCATGATAGGACGGATTTGCTTTATTATACTTGGACTGAGTATTTGTATACAGTACAGCAAGAATAATTTTTTTTACATAGGCTTTTAAATTGACTTTGATGGAACTTCGTTCCATAGAAAGAATCTCAGATAAGACTTTTTTGAAGCTGAGCCCAGCCATAGATGGATTTGTACCATCAAATGCCTATGGGAATTCCTCTCCTCTTGAGGTTCCATGATAAACTTGGGGCTCCTGGGCCTGTCAGAAAGTGACATTCTTTACTTACCACAGATCAGGAATCCTGTACAGAAACTGTGTAGACAAGGTATGAGGCCAGTTTTCCCAAGGGACTTTTATTGTTTCCATACGTCAAATTTGATTCCTTAAGGGAAAGTACACCATTCCAAAGCTTTGGTAAAATAACCGGTTTCTCCAATTGTGTCCTGTTACAAATGAAAACAGGTTCTTATTGCACTTATGCCATAACTGTATTGCCATAAGTTAAGAATACTCACAAATATTTTCCAAATTCTGGAGAAATCAGGTAGAGAGAAACAAATATGCTCCAAATTTTGTTCATAGGAGTATACTAAATTATTAAAAGCTGTCAATAAAGCAAAAGTTTCCTTGACTCTGAAAAACAATACAAAGGATCAGCAACATTTTAAGAAAAAGTCAAAAATATTACTTCGGTTTTTTTTTTAGTTCAGTCCATGCAGATAACTCCTGCTCTGCTTGATATTCATGAACATTTCAGCTCTCCCTGGAGAACTGCTTGAACCTGGGAGGTGGAGGTTGCGGCAAGCAGAGATAGCACCGCTGCACTCTAGCCTGAGCAACAAGAGTGAAACTTCATCTCAAAAAAAAAAAAGTTAAATTAGTTTACTATATCCATATATATATAGTATATAGTATATCCATATATAGTATATACATAGTATATCTATATAGTATATAGTATATACATAGTATATCTATATAGTATATAGTATATACATAGTATATCTATATAGTATATAGTATATACATAGTATATCTATATAGTATATAGTATATACATAGTATATCTATATAGTATATAGTATATACATAGTATATCTATATAGTATATAGTATATACATAGTATATCTATATAGTATATAGTATATACATAGTATATCTATATAGTATATAGTATATACATAGTATATCTATATAGTATATAGTATATACATAGTATATCTATATAGTATATAGTATATACATAGTATATCTATATAGTATATAGTATATACATAGTATATCTATATAGTATATAGTATATACATAGTATATCTATATAGTATATAGTATATACATAGTATATCTATATAGTATATAGTATATACATAGTATATCTATATAGTATATAGTATATACATAGTATATCTATATAGTATATAGTATATCCATACATAGTATATATAGTATACATATATAGTATATAGTATATCCATATATAGTATATATATAGTATATAGTATAGTATATAGTATATCCATATATAGTATATATATGGATATAGTAATATAGTATATCCATGTATATATATAGGGATATACTATATTACTATATCCATTTATATATGGATTTACTATATTACTATATCCCTATATATGTATATAGTAATATAGTAAATCCATATATATATAGTATGGAGATATATATATCTATTATTATATCCATATATATGGATATAGTAATATAGTAATCCATATATATATAGTATGGAGATATATATATATATATATATATATATATATATATATATATATATACCTCTTTATTTTTGTAACTTTCTTTACATTGCTCTTATTTCCTGGTTTCTTTTACCTTGTTTTATACATAACCTTTAAATAAGCTTTGAATTAGACAAAAATTGTTCACCTTTTTAAAAAGGACACACTTCTTTTCTTTAAAAAAGAATGTTTTCCTACAATATATTTTTATTGAAAAATACCCAAATAATGAAATATCTATTAATTTAATATAACTTTAGATTCTCAATTATGATGAGTTTGTCTACAAGTATTTTTCCCGTTGTATTTACCTAATTATTTTAATCATTTACCTAGATTATTTATGTAAACTGTGATAATAATCATTTAAAGTTATGGAACGACCACTGCAAAATTATTACTGAGACAGTGAAACAGATCTGACCTAACTGAATCTATCATGCTTCTAACCTCCAAGCTGTCTTTGTTCATTCCTGGGCATAGGCCAAACTAACTTTGGGAGGAACTTAGTTTATAGCTTAGCTTTGAAACAAAGATGGTAACAGTCCTTTCCTAAAACAAACTTTACTGCCTGTGGACTAGACTGCTTGAAGCCAAAAGATTAGAAGTTACTAAATTCAAGATGTAACTATTTTCATTAAACCAATATCAATGTCTTATTTATTAAAAATTACACAAGCAAAGTTCATTCTGTTTTGGGCTAGGTTTATAGTTTTGTAACCCCTATGCCAAATTTTGACACCTTATAGTGTTTAGCAGGGATAAGTATGAAATTGCTTGATTAATAAATGCAAACAAAAATGTATGCTGGCAATTCTTAAGACATTTCTAATATTACGTTTCCAATAATTTTAAAGCTAGCTTGTTTATTAAAGATTTTACTTAAGTTACATAAACTTGAAAAAGCATTTGACTAGTCTTTTATTTTTTCCTGATAAAGTATTTGATTCAAGTGCTTTTATTTTCTTAAGCCAATTAATTAGAGCTCTTTTATATATTTTCAGGAATGAAACATTGTGTAACATAACACATAAATACATAGATGTATTAGGCATGCCAATAGAAGTACATCTTGTAGATTCATAGACTCTATTTTTTCCTATCTTATACTTTCAAATTCTTGATAACCAGTTTCACTACCCTAGACAATTGTCAGCTAAATCGCCTTAAATTTGCATATTAAATTTGAAACAACTCAGGTGAAAAGCAGCAAAATTTACATAATCAAGTATGGAGAGAAAATGTCTGGTGTGCTAGAGGGAAATTAAAATGGATTTAATTGCCAACTAAACAAAAAATTATAGAAATTATAAAGGCCTTTCCAATATACACATGCACACACACACACACACACACACACACACACACACACACACACAAAGATCCTAAAACTTAGGAACTCTCTAGTTTGCAGATGGATCCTAGGACTCTTTTTTCTTTAACGTGAATGTGCACAAAGACCATATTACTTCCATTTTACATAAACTCTGGCAAGTAGAGGTGCCATAAAACCTACGGAGTGCTTGAAAGGGGAGTCATTCTCCTTGTTTTCTTCTCATTCTTAGATTATTGGTTTCCCACTTTCTTTTTCTTAATAAAAGGAACTGAGATTATTAATAAGGAACTTAGATTATTGGTTTCCCACTTTTTTTTCTTAATAAAAGGAACTGAGCCGTGGCCTAGAGTTTTTGTGTGATGAATTGATGTGTGCTGCTTGTAAGCAGGACTCCACACCACTGAGTTGTTTCTACCCTCTTACATGCCTCAGTTTCTCTCTCCAGAGGTCTATTATCTCTGAGAGGACTCAAAACACTAGGTAATCAGCCCTTATATGTGTTTCCTGGATGAGCCTTTTTTTAAATTAATTTTTAGGCCAGGAGCGGTGGCTCACGCCTATAATCCCAGCACCTTGGGAGGTCAAGATGCGCAGATCACCTGAGGTCAGGCGTTCAAGCCCAGCCTGGTCAACATGGTGAAACCCCGTCTCTACTAAATTAGCCAGGCATGGTGGTGCATGCCTGTAATTCCAGCTACTAGGGAGGCAGAGGCAGGAGAATCACTTGAACATGGGAGGCAGAGGTTGCAGTGAGCTGAGATGGTGCCACTGCACTCCAGCCTGGATGACACAGCAAGACTCTATCTCAAAAACATAAATAAATAAATAAAATTAATTTTTGTTGGGGCTTTTCCTGTAGGGTTGCTGCATATTGTAGGGGGGTCAAGCCCCCAGATACTCCCTTGAGGCCCCAGTCACCCAGGGGCAACTTTCAGCTGGAAGGAGCAAATGTTGTTTCTCTTCCGAGCTAAGAAAATTCAGTCTCTTTTGCAAATATACACAGACAAGCCAAATCAAGATTAATTTTCAGAGAAAAAGCAATGGAGAAGATCCTTTAGAATGCATATCTGAACTAGAATTAGGATCCTTAACAACTTCCTAGGAGAAAAAATAAAATAACAGCCAAGACCACTTCCTGTAAACTGTGCTCAGCCATCCCTAACTTTGTAGTTCTCATTCGCCATTACACACGCTAAGGTCAAAACCTCTCACAGTACAAGGTCATCTCTGGTACCTACAAAGCCAAAGAGGTCAGGTCATGCAATACAGGAAAATAGAGCTTTAGACCTAAGAAGAATCTGCCCATGACTCTTGAAACTCCACAAAGAAAACAGAACACATCAAAAGGGGTGAGTGGCACCTTTGTTCTGAATTCTTTAAAGGGGTTCAAATCATTAGAAGCCTTCTCTAGATTTTTTTGGTACTGCAGGTGGCAAAGGGGAAGGAGGTATGTGGTAGAAGAAAAGTAAATGAAAGAACCTTTTTTTTTTTTTTTTTTTAAAGACAGGAAGCAAACACAGAAACCAAGTGCATGGTTTTCTGTTTTGTTTTCCCTCCTTTGCAGCTGCAAGGAATTTTAGCCAAATTAGAGAGGCCTTGTTACCCATAATTTGGAATTCTCACTCAGATTTGGGCAAGTCAGGTAGAGTAGGTCAAATCTGATGGGAGAAAGAAAAGAACAAACAACAACAAAAAAGAAAAAAAAAAACAATGTGATCTCTGAGCATGCTAATGGTAAGGAGAAATTAAGAACAGCTGGTTATTAACTTTAGCCAAGACAAAACCCAAATTCAGATACTTACCTAGGGTTGGGTCTTGGGCTGAAGCAGCAGCAAAAAAATCAAACTTGTCTCCCTTGTTGGGAGCAACCTCAGACTCTATAAAGGAATTACCTGCCTTCCATCATCATGAAAGCAGGAAATCTTGCCTTCCTTGTTGGAAGCAAGTAAAACTCCAAAAAAAGGGAGTTGTACAGCAAAATAAACTAGATCTTGACCAAATCTTGGGAGACTGGGGATTCTCTGGAGTGGGGTGCTCCCAGGCCTCAGCCAATTGTCCTATTGGTTTGAGCCATAAAGTTAGCTCATGCTGGTATCAAGCACCAACAGGAGATTTGCCAAAGGTCAGGGGTAACTCCACTCAGAATCCCTTTGTGGTTGCCAAATGTGAACCCCAAACATCTGAGATAGGTTTCAGTTAATTTAGAAAGTTTATTTTGCCAAGGCAGAGAACGTGTGCCTGTGACACAGCCTCAGGAGGTCCTGATGCTATGTGCCCAAGACGGTTAGAGGACAGCTTGGTTTTATACATGTTAGGGAGATATGAGACATCAATCAACATATATGATGAACACTGGTTTGGTCCGGAAAGGCAGGACAACTTGAAGCGGGGAGGGGGCTTCCAGGTCATAGGTAGATAAAAGACAAATAGTTACATTCTTTTGAGTTTCTGATTAGCATTTCCAAAGGAGGCAATCAGATATGCATTTATCTCAGTGAGCGGAGAGGTGACTTTGAAAAGAATGGGAGGCAGGTTTTCCCTAAGTAGTTCCAGCTTGACTTTTCCCTTTAGCTTAGTGATTTGGGGACCCCAAGATTTATTTATTTTCCTCTCACAACACTTTGGGCAGAAATTAAACTATTTGCCTTGCATACATATCTCTTCAAAAGAAAGCTATCTGTGCAATAAGCTCTTATCAGTAAATTGCTCCTTATCCATGAACTCCACCTATTAAGTTCCTGTATGCAAAGCCCAGTGCTGGATAGGGAGACACAAATGTAACATTTCTCTTTGGCAAACAAGATAAAGATAGAATAAGACAGGTAATACCTAGTTGCTGAAACTTAGCTCAACGCAGGCCTATGGTCATCAATGGTACACTTACTCTGTGTAAGGTACTAGATTAGATACTAAAACTATAAAGCCAGGCACAGTGATTTATGCCTGTAAACCCAGCACTTTGGGAGGGGAGGCAGGAGGATCTTTTGAGGCCAGGAGTTTGAGACCAGCCTAGGTAACACAGCAAGATCTCGCCTTTACAAAAAATTTAAAAATTAAAAAAAAAAAAAAAAAAAAAGCCAGTGTATTGGTGCATGCTTGTAGTCCTAGCTATTCAGGAAGCTGAGGTGGGAGGATCACTTGAGCCCTGGGGTTCAAGACTGCAGTGAACTATGATCGCATCACTGCACTCCAGCCTGGGTGACAGAGCGAGACCTCATCTCTAAAATAAATAAATAAATAATATATGGGAAAAAATTTCGGGTATAGTCTTCATCCTTGGTGTAGTGGGAAAGATAGATGACAAAAATTAGTTAATACTGCGATGCCCAGAGTACTATGGGATCACAGAGAAAAGGTTCAAGGAAGGCTCCATGAGTTACTCAAACCATCTTGAGGGATAGTTAAGAATAGCAAGTGAGAAAAGATGACAGGAAGCAGTGTTATAAAATAACATGGGTATATGTCAGGAATTCTTTGGATAATAACACAACAATAGTAAAAAGTTATCACTAGCAGATGAGCTCATGAGAGGATTTTGTCAGTTTTGTTCACAGTAAGTGTGGCTCATAGTAGGCACTTATTAAGTATTTGTTAAATGAACAAATGGATCTGACTGAGTTCAAGCTTTATGGCAAGGAGCAACAGGGAGGGAGACAGGACAAAATTAGGGAGACCTTGGAAGAAGCTTGGATTGTATGGTGATGGGGAAAAACTGAAGATGTTTACAAAGAAGGATGGCATGCCTGGATTTGTGGTTTTGAGCTTCAGGGATGAGAAAGGACCTAAGTGGCACAAGACTGGAGACCGAAAGAGACAAGTTATATAGCCACTGCTAAAGTCAGGTGAAGGCTGACCAAGGTAAAACATATGGAATTCGGTAGCAAACTTGTCCCCTAAAGCCACCAGAATTGTTAACATGACAAAGACTGGCAATATCAAGTATTGTCAAGGATGCAGAGCTAGAGCTAGAATACTCATCCTCTGCTGGTAGAGTATAAATCGAAAATATATGCAGGCCAGGCATGGTGGCTCACACCTGTAATCCCAGCACCTTGGGAGGCTGAGATGAGCAGATCACTGGAGGTCAGGAGTTTGAGACCAGCCTAGCCAACATGGTGAAAGCCCATCTCTGCTAAAGTTTTCAAAATTAACCAGGAGTGGTGGTGGGAGGCAGAGGTGGGAGAATCGCTTGAAGCCGGGAGGCAGAGGGTGCAGTGAACTGAGGTTGCAGTGAGCTGAGATTGCGGCACTCCAAAGTCGGTGACAGAGAAAGACTCTGTCAAAAAAAGAAAAGAAAAGAAAAGAAAGAAAAGAAAAGAAAAGAAAGGAAAGGAAAGAAAAGAAAAGAAAAGAAAAGAAAGAAAAGAAAAGAAAAGAAAAGAAAGAGAAGGGAAGGGAAGGAAGGGAAGAAAGAGGAAAGAAAGAAAGAAAAAGAAGGAAAGATAGAAAGAGGAGAAAGAGAGTAAGAAAGAAAGAGAAAGAAAGAAAGAAAAGAAAGAAAGGAAGGAAGAAAGAGAAAGAAAGAAAGAAAAAGAAAGAAAGAAAGAAAGAAAGAAAAAGAAAGAAAGGAAATACATGCAGTATAATTTCAAAAACTGTGGGGTAGCTTCTACTGAAGCAGAACCCACAATCCCACTTTTAGCTATACAACAGAAATCAGTGCTTATGTGCTCACAAAGATATCCCTACAAAGATATGGACAAGAACATCCACAGTAGCACTATTTGTCACAGCAAAAATGGATAAACTGTGTTACATTCATGCAATGGAATACCAAAGAAACACTGAAAAATGACTGTAGTGACACTATCCAGGTAAGTCTCATAAACATCATGTTGAGTGGAAGATGCCAGACACAGAAGAATGCATATCGTAGAATTCCATCTTTCTTTTTTTCTATTTTTAAAAAACAATTACATTTGAATCAGTGCACCATATTCCTTTTTTTTTTTTTTTTTTTTTTTTTTTGAGACAGAATCTCTCTCTGTCACCCAGGCTGGAATGCAGTGGCTTGATCGTGGCTCACTGCAACCTCCACCTCCTGGGTTCAAGTGATTTTCATGCCTCCGCCTCCCATGTAGCTGGAATTACAGGTGCACACCACCACGCCTGGCTAATTTTTATATTTTTGGTAGAGATGGGGTTTTGCCATGTTGGCCAGACTGGTTTCAAACTCCTGATCTCAAGTGACCCACCCACCTCAGCCTCCCGAGGTGCTCGGATTACAGGCATGAGCCACTGCACCTGGCCATCCAAAAACAGGCAAAATGAATTTATCATGTTTCCCGCCAAGTCTGGTCATTCAGGTAGCCAAGCCTTGCCTATGTTTCCACCAGACGTTCTTATCTCCGCACGAGCTCTGACCTCAGATTTTGCAGAGGATCATGAACCTCCCTTCATGCCAAAGAGCCACCACCCAGCTGCCACCTAACTCTTAGCAAAGAGAAACTTTTGCAGATCCTTTCTGACACCTTCCTTCCCTGGCCAAGGCCAAAAGAACTAGTTATAGGGGAGATGGTTACAAACCAGGCAACTCAGATAAATTATGAAATTCTGCACCCACACTTAGGTAACCCTATTCTCAAGAATCAAAAGAATAATTTGCTGTTATAGAAGTGGATTCATGAGCAACCTGGTAAGTGAAATGGGATCAAGTTAGAGTTAGAAATCTGGGGTTTACTTTGAAGGAATAAATATAATGACACACTCAGGCAGAATGCTGCTGCCTGGAGAAGCAGAAGCCTTTGGTGTGGGGATGGTTTCTCCCTGCAGCACACCGGGCAGTAAAGTTAGTTCTAGACTTTTCTAGCCCCTGCCCCAAAGTCCTAACACCATTCCTGGTGGCTCAACCGCCCCTTTACTGGGAACTCAAGTTTTCACTCAATCCCAACCTCACACTCTTCCTTGTCTTCAACCATGTAATATATTTTGAATTCCATCTTTGAATTCCATCTTTCTTCAAAATAAGACACTCTCGTGAAAGATGCATTATTTTATATACCACTAAAAAGTGTTCCAAGTGAAATATAACATACCATCCACTATGAAATGCATTCTGATTCAGAGATGTAAACATTTGAAAAGAACATATGCTTCTTAGAATCAATGAATTATAATACTCTTACCTGGGGAGAAGTCAGGGAATGAGAAATCCCAAGCCATTTGATTTCAGGAGATTGTGCATATTAATTAACAAATCCTCGATACCAATGTATAAGAGCTCTGAGAAGTTCCAGTGATGGAGTTTGTTTATTTCCGACATTATTATACATTTTAGATCTTAGATTAAAGGTATATTATGGAGAATTATAGAGATCTGGCAAAGTTTTAGCAAAAGTAATTTTGAAAGGATGCCAAATATGAAAATATTATGAATTTAATGTGTTTAATGTATATTTATATTTAAAGTGTCTTGCAGATGATGGAAATGAGTAGGATTTAACTTTTCAATCAGGAATAAAATTCCTTAAAGCCTCAACACTTTCACAGCACTTGAATCAATAAATGTTTCACCTTTGTGCATTTGTGAACAGATTTTTGAATTTTGTGGAGCTGATGCTAAAAAATTGGAAGCCAAGATTCAAGAATTAATGTAAGCTGATCTCCAAGGCAAAATACACTTGTGACATTTGAAAAGGCAGGAGCAAATGTGTTTGTGCTTTCATTTCCAGCAAATACTGTAGTGTTCTACTGGTCTCTCTCCTAATGCTTTGCTGGTTGAATACCATAATGCAATCTCACTGCACAATTGCTAAAAACTGTTGCAATATCAGAGATTGCATCATTTCCATTCTCCACCTTGAGCTTCCCACGTGCTCTGAGCACACTCCTTGGGCAGTGTTTTTATGACCTTCACAAGAGAGGTCCTGCACAGCCAAGTATTACCAGGTCATCAAGATTTTCCAGAGATTAGCAAAGATCCAATTCTTCCCAGTGGTCAAGGAACAAATAAATGTCTTAGTGCCCTCGTGCACTTTGAGCATATGAAAGCCTCCCCACATTCAGCCATTTCTTATGGTACAAAATTCTTCTCCAATGCATCATTTTTTTTTTTTTGAGACAGTCTTGCTCTGTTGCCCAGCCTGGAGTGCAGTGGCATGATCTCGGCTCACTGCAACCTCTGCCTACCAGGTTCAAGCTATTCTCCCACCTCAGCCTCCTGCGTAGCTAGGATTATAGGCAGGCGTCATGACAACTGGCTAATTTTTGTGTTTTTAGTAGAAACAGGGTTTCACTATGTTGTCCAGGCTGGTCTCGAACTCCTGCCCTCAAGTGATCCTCCTGCCTCGGCCTCCCAAAGTGCTGGGATTACAGGCATGAGCCACCAGGCCCAGCCATCATTTTATGTTTGAACTGTGTCATTTTTCTCTCTCTCTCACTCCCTTTCTAAAGTCCTCCTATAAACACAGACACACACACAGACCCACACACATACAAACCAGAAAGTCCTTTTACTGCCTATTGAAAAAAAAAAAAAACTGAGCTAACTCAGACATTTAGAATCCAGAGGAGATGGCTTCTTCTGTACCATACTAATTGTGTCTATGCTGAGGCTGCACCAGATAAACACTGGAGTCTTAAGTCATAGACAGAGTGGAGCTGGCTTTCCTAGGCATTAATAACTGAGATTTTGACAAAGCATAGGCTCCATATGCTTTTTTAGAATTCTTTGGAGTAGGCAGAGCACAGTGGCTCACGCCTGTAATCTTAAAACTTTGGGAGGTCAAGGCAGGTGGATTGCTTGAGCCCAGGAGTTTGAGACCAGCCTGGGCAACATGGTGAAACCCTGTCTCTACAAAAAATAGACAAATTAGCCAGGCATGGTGGCTTGCATCTGTAGTCCCAGCTGCTTGAGAGGCTGAGGTGGGAGGATCGCTTGAGCCCAGGAGTTTGAGACCAGCATGGGCAACATAGCTAGACTCTGTCTCTATAAAAAAGAAAAAAAATACAAAAATTAGCCAGACATGGTAGTTCGTGCCTGTAGTCCCAGCTGCTTGGGAGGCTGAGGTGGGAGGATCACTTGCGCCTGGAAGGTGGAGGTTGCAGTGAGCCGAGATCATGCCACTGCACTCCAGCCTGGATAATAGAGCGAAACTCAGTCTCAAAAATAAAAATAAAATAAATAAATAAATAAATAAATAAATAAATAGATAAATAAAAATAAAAAATATTCTTTGGGCTATAGAGGAAACCAGCACATACTAGTTTAAGTGAAAAGGAGAACAAATATGCATTGAGCACTTACTCTGCCAAACACTGGAATAGGCACTTAAAATAAAACTTGATTCATGGAATCCAAATGCAGAGATAGAGTCAGCCTTCACATGAGATTAGAAGCAGGGAGAGGAAAGCTATGGGGGACTCAGGATATTTCCAAGTATTTCTGTCCTCTGCTTTTCATCTGAATCATCCTTTATGTTGCTACAGATAGATGTTCTTTATTTTCCAGTCTTCGTGCTGGAAAGTAGTCCCTGCCAATAACTCCCAAGCATGTATTATCTCCTCCATTCAAGACACCAGCCAGACTATTCCTTCCTGAACAACTCTAGCCAGGGCGCAGGATCACAACAATAAAGGCAATTTTGCTCCTATTATAAGGGTGGGGTGGAGATGGTGGGCACCCCAGAAAAGCAAGAGGCTGAAAAGACTTAAAATGTTGTGCTCACTGCAAAAAATAAACTTTTAAAATAAAATAACAATTTAAAGCAAAAGTTGTCTGATAAAAATCTGTATATGCCATGCTCACATATATATTTAGTGTATTTGCTAGACAATATCCTAAACCCTTTGCATTCATTACCTCATTTAACTTTTGCAGCAATCCTATAAGTGGAATTGTGTTGAGAAATGTTTAACAACTGGTTCTCTGGGAGAAAAATACTGCCTGGTCTGAAGTGGTTGCCAATTTTTGTGGTGTAAATACTTGGTAGATTTCAAGCTACCCAATGGCATCACTGAGCATGCAGCTGGGAAGAGATGTACACAACAGGCCCTCATGAGCTGGTAAGATTTCGCTGTAGCACACCAGTACCTACAGTGGAGGTACTACTTTTATCCCTATTTTCTTGCACAGGAGAAAACCAACACAAAGAAGTTAAATGACTTGCCCAAATTTCCCCAGAAAAATCCGCATGGGACCCCAGCTCTATGATGCCAAAGTTAAGACTAAAGGTTAAAGAAAAGTTGTATAGTCAAGCTTATAAGCATGGCATCATTATATGCCATGCTTATCTTAAATTCTATCAGTCACAGTCACTGCTTAACAAAATTAAGCATCAAAAAACTTCAGATCATCTTATCTGGTGACCCCATTTTAATAAGACCTCATTTAGAGGGGTTTAGAGTAACATATATCAATTTGAACTTTCAGGGCTAATGCCTAAGTTTCTGAACCATAACTGCGATCTACCCAATTATTTGCACCATATTGTATCTAGATCATCTCTCTCTCTCTCTCTCTCTCTCTCTCTCTTTCTTTCTCTAGATCATCTCTCTGTCTCTCTCTCTTTTTTTTTTTTTGAGACAGGTTCTCACTCTGTTGCCCTGGCTGGAGTGCAGTGATGCGATCACAGCTCACTGCTGCAGTCTCCATCTCCCAGGCTCAAATGATCCTCCCACCTCAGCCTCCCAAGTACCTGAATCCACAGGTATGTGCCACCACACCCAGGTAATTTGTGCATTTTTTGTAGAAATGGGGTTTCACGATGTTGCCCAGGCTGGTCTAGATCTCCTGGGCTCAAATGATCTGCCCTCCTCGGCCTCCCAACGTGCTGACGTTACAGGCATGAGCCACCATGCCTGGCCTGGGGCCTCTTTTTAACCTCCACAAAGAATACTGCAGTTCCGCCGGGCACAATGGCTCATGCCTGTAATCCCAGCACTTTGGGAGGCCAAGGCGGGTGGATCACGAGGTCAAGAGTTCAAGACCAGCCTGGCCAACATTGTGAAACCCCGTCTCTACTAAAAATATACAAATTAGCCAGGCGTGGTGGCAGGTGCCTGTAATCCCAGCTACTCGGGAGGCTGAGGCAGGAGAATTGCTTGAACCTGGGAGGCGGAGGTTGCAGTGAGCTGAGATCCAGCCACTGCACTCCAGCCTGGGCGACAGAGCAAGACTCTGTCTTGGGAAAAAAAAAAAAAAAATATATATATATATATATATATTGCAGTTCTTCCATCAGAGCCCATGGGCCCTTTAAGCCAGCAGTCTGCTTTACTCCTAGTAAAGTGTAGTACCCTGCAGTATTCACTGAAGCAAGCCCGCCATCTTTCCTGACAGCCTCCTGATTTCTTCCATGTGCACCGAACAACTCAACAATATCTGCCCCAACCTCCTGGCTCCCAAGCACAGTTCTCTCACTTCTCAAAGTCTGCATTAATGACAAAATGCAAAGAAAAATATGTATCCAGATTTACTGCATCATTTCCTCCCAGTGAAGTTAAGAACATTACTTAATCACAACAAAGTATTTTATCTAGGACCAGGGATCGGGGCTCATGCCTGTAATCCCAGCACTTTGGGAGGCTGAAGCAGGAAGACTACTTGAGGCCAGGAGTTTGAGACCAGCCTGGGCAATGCAACAAGACCCCATCTCTACAAAACCTAAAAATTAGCCAGGCATGGTAGCACACGCCTGTAGTCCCAGCTACTCAGGAGGCTGGGGTGGGTGGACAGCTTGAATCAAGGAGCTTGAGGCTGCAATGAGCCATGATCATGCCACTGCACTCCAGAGTGGGAAACAGAGTGAGAACCTCCTCTCAAAAAAAAAAAAAACTAGCCGACCAACATGGTGAAACCCCGTCTACCAAAAATACAAAAAAAAAATTAGCTGGGCGTGGTAGCAGGCGCCTGTAATCCCAGCTACTTGGGAGGGTGAGACAGGAGAATCGCTTGAAACCGGAAGGCAGAGGTTGCAGTGAGCCGAGATTGTGCCACTGCACTCCAGCCTGGGCAATAAGAGCAAAACTCTGTCACAAAAAAAAAAAAAAAAAGAAAGAAAGAAAGAAAGAAAAAATTTACCTAGCTCTTGTATCTCCAGTGAACACACTTTCAACATGCTAAGAAAGTTCTCACTTATCGTTAACATTTATTCACCTAGGATTTACAAATTCCAGTCTAAATTTAAAATCTTCCTCCCCAAACATTTATATTGGGCACACTCACCACTAGTCCTGGAAAAGTGTGAGGTGGGTCAAAAACCAAGTTGGGACTTTCCTCACTTTCACTTTCAGTACCTTCTCACCCAGGTTTTTTTCCTCATCCTAATCTGCTATCACCACCCAGCACACATTTTATGTCTTATTTCCCCAAAGCCTTTCTTCTTCTTACCAAAATCCATTTCTCCCACTATTCATTCACTCATTCATCCAACAGTCATTAATGGGGTGGTTTGATGCTAGCAGTAGGCCCATCCTAGGGATGCACAGAGTATGAATACTCTCCTTGAGATGCTCACACTTCAGCAACAGAGACAGGCATGCGCAAACAAAGCTAAAGGAATTACAGTAAGAGATGCTGTAATCAATATTTATGCAAAGGCAAAGTGATGTAGAAAAACAGGTAAGAGTGATTGATTTGCCTGGAGGTTGGGCAGGGAATGGGATTGCATTTCAGTGGCTTCTGGGAAGAGCTGACAGTTAGGCTGGGCTTGAAGGCTGGTAGGAGTCTGTTAGATACCCAAGGGAAGAAAAGGCTGATAACACAGACAAAACAGTGATTTGAAAATGGAGGGCGGAGGGACAGTGGCAGAGTCTGCAGTGCTGGAATTTGGGGAAAATAGAAAAAAGCAGCTAATCTCAGTAGGCCCCCTAAAAGGCTTAGAATGTCTCCTTCTTAGAGGCATTTGTTTGCATAGGAGCAAAGTTCAGCACAGTAACATTCAGTGTTAGAAAGCATGCTTGATTGGCCATCAGAAGACGAGTTCTCATCATAGTCTATTAGCAGCTGTGTTGTTTGAGGTATGTCAATCTCTCTGAGCTTGATTTTTCAACACTTAGGAAGAGAAGCTGGAGTAAGCACTCTAAAAGGCCCACTCATAAATATATCTACAGGGCAGGCACAGTGGCTTATGCCCGTACTCCCAGCACTTTGGGAGGCAAAGGCTGGTGGATGACTTGAGGTCAGGAGTTTGAGACCAGCCTGGTCAACATGGTGAAACCCTGACTCTGCTAAAATTACAAAATTTAGCTAGGTATGGTGGCACACGCCTGTAATCCCAGCTACTCTGGAGGTTGAAGTGGGAGAATCACTTGAACCCAGGAGGTGGAGGCTACAGTGAGCTGAGATCATGCCACTGCACTCCAGCCTGGGTGACAGAGTGAGACGCTGTCTCCAAAGATGAAATTAAAAAATAAAAGGCTGGGCCCTGTGGCTCACGCCTGTAATCTCAGCACTTTGGGAGGCAGAGGCGGGTGGATCATGAGGTCAGGAGTTCAAGACCAGCCTGACCAACATGGTGAAACCCCGTCTCTACTAAAAATACAAAAAAATTAGCCAGGCATGGTGGCATGTGCCTGTAATCCCTGTAATCCCAGCTACTCAAGAGGCTGAGGCAGGAGAATTGCTTGAACCCGGGAGGCGGAAGTTGTAGTGAGCCGAGATCATGCCACTGCACTCCAGCATGAACACCAAGAATGTAACTCTGTCTCAAAATAAATAAATAAATAATAAAAATACATTTTCACTGTGGACCAACTTGTGGTACTATTTCAGAGGAGTGATGCTTAAGCTCAGAAAGAATGTTCTCTGTGCTGCTTTCCACAGCTTGTGGTGCTCCTATTCAGCTCCACACTTCACAGGAGCAGAGCACCCTCCAGGGTCTATTATGAGACCCCACATGTGGATTGTGAGAAAGCTCAGCATGAGATTCAAACCCCACTCCTGAGTAAGCACTATTGTGTGGTCCAGTTATCTGGCTGTTGTCCAAAATCAGAGTTAGCCCACCTAAATCTGAAGTAGGTCCTGCCTGACACTGTCAAAGGAAAAAAAAAATTGCATAGGGCACTAGCGAACATACAGTGGTAGGCTAAGCTCATTTAGAAGTTGTCACCCAGATGCGGTGACTCATGCCTGTAATCCCAGCACTTGAGGAGGCTGAGGTGGGAAGACTACTTGAGTACAGGAGAATGAGACCAGCCTGGGCAACATAGTGAGACCCTGTCTCTACAAAAATTACAAAAATTAGCCAGGTGTGGTGGTGCACACCTGTAGTCCCAGCTACTCAGGAGGCTAATGCAGGAAGATCACCTAAGCCTGGAAGGTCAAGGCTGCAGTGAGCCATGACCGTGCCACTGCACTCTGGGTGACAGAGTAAGACGCTGTCTCAAAAACAAAAAAAGAAAGAAAAAAGAATTGTGCTCAATAAGAGAAACTACTCTGTCTGGCGCAGTGGCTCACACCTGTAATCCCAACACTTTGGGAGGCTGAAGCGGGTGGATCACCTAAGGTCAGGAGTTCGAGACCCGCCTCGCCAACATGGCAAAACCCTATCTCTACTAAAAATACAAAAATTAGCCAGGCGTGGTGGTGTAATCCCAGCTACTCAGGAGGCTGAGGCAGGAGAATTGTTTGAGCCCTGGAGGTGGAGGTTGCAGTGAGCCGAGATCGCACCACTGCACCCCAGCCTGGGCAATAGAGCAAGTAAGGCTCTGAGAAAGAGAGAGAGAGAGAGAGAGAGAAAAGAAAGAAGAAACTACAACAAAGTTTGTAAAAGCCCATCTGAGGAGCAGAGTCACTTTTCACATTACATTTTTATGACTGAGCCCTAGTATCAGGCATCCTTTCCTCCAGTGAGAAAGGGGAAGAACTGTTTCAGACAACATGCTTGGATAGAACTACTCATCTCCAGAAAAAACAGTGGACTAAGGCAGTTGGCCTTCTCCATGGGTTAATATTCTAAATAGCACTTTGGTCCAGAGTTGAAGGCCTTCCTGAAGCTAGCCCAGCTCAGAACTGTTGCCACCTGGGAAGTCTTGATTCTCGGTGTGTTCGGCAAGGGCAGAAGGTCCTCCTGAAGACACTTGAGCACTCTTAGGCAGTAGTGTTCTCAAGGCTCCCAAGCAACCCTGGGAAACTGAAACAAACAGACATGCATTTCCCATGTCTCTGGACCTTCATTTCCCATCTCTGGGCTATAGATTCAATGTCTGTTAAGGTTCCGTGCAGAATAGTGTTCATTCTTCTTGTATGCATGCTATATGTCAAGCACTGTACCAAGCAATATACCTCAGACTCAATTTACATTGCTCATCTAAGTCTCACAATGACTGAAATTGATATTATCATGATTGCCACTTTATAGATGAGGAAACTAAGATTTAGAATTTGTCTAAGTTCTCCGCAGCTAGTAAGTGATGGAGTAGTCGTTTGAGATACTGCTACGATAGCACCATAATGTTACTCGTATATGTAGCCATCTACACGGGGTGATTCAAGAAGACTCAAAAATTTCTCTTTTCTCCAAAAGACCTCTTCAGTCTCTCTAGCCTCTCCTGATTCCTGTCTCTTGTAGAGGAGGAATGAGTTTTAACAGTTTAGTAGTTTTGCTTAAAGAATATAGAGCAAGTTTTTGAAGACACAGTATATGTAACAGGTCAGTTTTGATTAATTCATTTAGTCAGTAAACATTTATTTAACAGCTATTATGTACCAGGCATGGATCAAAGTTCTTAGGATATAACAGTGAAAAAAATAAACAAAGATCCTCTACCTTAAGGAGCTTATAGTCTAGCGAAAAAAGAAAATAATAAATAAGTAAAGAGCAGATTATAATAAAAGGTGACAAATCTTGCAAAACAAATGAAAACATAAGATGGGATAAAGGGGATCAGGAATGGGGGGGCGGTGAAAGAGGCAGGTAAATAAGATGTCAGTCGGCCTCAGTGTGAAACCACTGTTGCAAAATTGTAACTGTGAAGATTATTACAGTGATACAGTGAAAGAGATCTGACCTAACTCACTCCATCTTGCTTCTAACCTCCAAGTTGTCCTTGTTCATTCCTGGGCGTAGGCCAAACTAACTTTGGAAGAAACTTAATTTATAGTTTAACTTTGAAACAAAGACATAATATCCCTTTCCCAAAACAAATGCTTTTCCTGCCTGGGGACTAGTCTGCCTTTGCGGGACTAACAGTTAGCCACAAGATTAGAAATTATGGTTTAGGAGTCATGCAGCTAGAGGCCACAAGATTCTGATCCTCCTCAAATTGCTCCTGGGGATAACATCATTATTGTAAAGCCTAAGGTCAGTGCTTGAGATGTTTTGCAGTCCCTGCACTTGATGGATCAGCTGGCACCACCCAGATTGATAAAGTGGCTCATCTAGTCTTGTGGCCCCCACCCAGGAACTGACTCAATGCAAGAGGACAGTTTCGATTCTCTCTGATTTCATTTCCGACCCAACCAATCAGCACTCTCAACTCACTGACCCCTACCCACCAATATGTCCTTAAAAACCCCATGCCCCAGTTGTTGGTGAGACTGCTTTGAGTAATAATAAAACTCCAGTCCCCTGTACAGCTGGCTCTGTGTGAATTACACTCTTTATTGCAATTGTCCTGTCTTGATAAATCAGCTCTGTCTAGGCAGCGGGCAAGGAGAACCTGTTGGGCGGTTCCAAGTGGGAAGGTAAGACTTAAGCAAAGGTTTTGAGGAGGTAAGGAAATTAGCCAAACTCTGTGGAGAGAATAGGAATTGAAGCAAAAGGAGCAGCTGGAACAAAAATCCCAAGACAGAGCGTGCCTGGTGTGTGTGAGAAAGGATATAACAGTGAAAAAAAAAAATAAACAAAGATCCTCTACCTTAAAGAGCTCTCAGTCTAATGAAAAAAGACAGAAAATAATAAGTAAAGAGTAGATTATAATAAAAGGTGACAAGTTGGCAGGTGACAAACGGCAAGGAGGGCTGGCTGAAGTAGGAATGAGGAAAAGAGTGCTGGGAGAGGTGGTCACAGAAGTATCTCAGAAGACTAGATCATATAGAGTTTTGCAGGACATCGTCAGGACTTTGCTTTTATTCTATGTCAGAATGGGGCTGGTGAAGTTTTGAGCAGAGGAGGGACAAAGGGAAAACCAGGAGGAGCCTGTTTCAGTAACTCAGGCAAGAATTAATGGAGCTGGCCAGGCACAGAGGCTCATGCCTGTAATCCCAGCACTTTGGGAGGCCGAGGCGGGTGGATCACTTGAGGTCAGGAGTTCGAGACCAGCATGGCCAACATAGTGAAACCCCCGTCTCTACTAAAAATACAAAATTAGCCAGGCGTGGTGACACAAACCTGTAATCCCAGCTACCTGGGAGGCTGAGACACTAGAATTGCTTGAACTTGGGCGACAGAGGTTTCAGTGAGCCAAAATGGTGCCACTGCACTCCAGCCTGGGCAACAGAGCAAGATCTGTCTCAACAGAAAAAAAAAAAAAAAAAAAGAATGGACCTGAGACCAAGGTAGTAACAGCAGAGGGGGTGAGAAATGGATTTTTTATACGTATAAATAAATTGGGATTAAATTTCCTGATGGCTTGTATGGGGGGCCTGAGAGAAAGAAGAATAATACCAAAGATTTTCCTGAGCACTTTGAAGGGTGGAGTTGCCAACCACTCTGACAGAGATGGCTGAGGGTGGAGCTGGTTTCTAGAGAAAGATCAGGGTTCAGGTTTGGACATGTTAAGTTTGAGGCATCTACTAGGCATCCAAGTGCTGTCAGTGAATAGGCTGTAGAATATATACATCTGCAGTGCAGGAGAGAAGCCTGGGTTGGGGATATAAATTTTTATTTTATGTTTTTTTGAGACGGAGTCTTGCTCCATCACCCAGGCTGAAGTACAATGGCACAATCTCAGCTCACTGCAACCTCCACCTTCCAGGTTCTAGCGATTCTCCTGCCTCAGCCTCCCGAGTAGCTGGGATTCCAGACACACGCCACCACACCCGGCTAATTTTTGTATTTTTAGTAGAGATGGAGTTTCACCACCTTGGCTAAGCTGGTCTCGAAACCCTGACCTCAAGTGATCCACCTGCCTCGGCATCCCAAAGTGCTGGGATTACAGGCGTAAGTCACCATGACCGGCCTGGGATATAAATTTCGAAGTAGTCAGCACATAAACCTTTTAAAATCACAAGCCTGAATATGACCTTCAAGGGAGTGCATATAGATTGAGATGAGGATGAAGGATCCTAGACACTTCCACATTATGAGGGTGAGAAGAAGAGAATAACTTACAAAGAAGACTGAGAATTCATGACAAGTGAGGTAGGAAGAAAACAGAGTATAGTGTCCCAGAAGCCAAGTAAAGAAAGCGTATAGAGGAAGAGGGAGTGACCAACTATACCAAACAATGGATCAAGTACAATGCAGAGTAAGAATTGACCATTAGCTTGAGCAACATAGAGGCCACTGGCAACAGTGGGGTGGGAAACTGATTAGTTGCCTCTGGAACTTGGGTTTTACTATTCAAGAGGACAAATGAAAAGGTGCTGGTGGTCAATTAGGAGAGATGTATTTCCTAAAAGAATTACATTCCGAATAATTCCTAAAAGAGTTATTTCCTGTAGGTACCTGCTGGTTAGAAATTTGTCCCCTACGACCAACCGACCGGGCACCTGGTGGGAGGGACCGAGAGCCCGCACTGGGGAACTGCAGGACGCAGGCCCTCGGGCAGGAGCGTCTGGCAGAGCCGGGAGCGCGGCAGGCTCCCTCCTTTGCAGGACGAGGTGGGGCCTCTGCGGCTGTCCTGGACAGGCCGGGGTGGCGGCAGCTTTGCCCACGTGGAAGTGGGGCTGGGTCTCACTTGCCTGGTGGTGGTCTCTGGCGCCACCTTGCTTGCTGCAGCCCTGGGGAGCAGGCAGTGGATGGTTCTTCCGCCTATTTGCTGCTGGTTTCCCGGACAGTGCGTGGGCAGCAGGGGGCTGTGGGCAGGGCTGGAGTTTAGTCTAAGGTAATGTAACAATGTTGGTTTCTTAGTTTTGACAAATACAGCATGGTAACTTAAGATGCTAACATCAGGGCCGGGCACGGTGACTCACGCCTATAATCCCAGCACTTTGGGAGGCCAAAGCAGGTGGATCGCCTGAGCTAAGGAGTTCAGCACCAGCCTGGGCAACATGGCAAAACCCCATCTCTACAAAAATGTACAAAAACTAGCGAAGTGTGGTGGCATGCACATGTAGTCCCAGCTACTCAGGAGGCTGAGGCGGGAGGATTGCTTGAGACTAGGAGGTCAAGGCTGCAATGAGCTGAGATCATGCCACTGCACTCCAGCCTGGGCAACAGAGCAAGACCCTGCCTCAAGAAACAAAAAATGTTAATATCAAGAGACTGAGTGAGGAATACACAGGTACTCTCTACCATCTCTGCAACTTTTTAAAAATAAATCCAGGCCAGCGCAGTGGCTCACGCCTATAATCCCAACACTTTGGGAGGCTGAGGTGGGTGTATCACCTGAGGTCAGGAGTTCAAGAGCAGCCTGGCCAACATGGCGAAACCCCATGTCTACTAAAAAAAAAAAAATACAAAAAAAAAAAAAAAATTTGGGCGTGGTGGCAAGTGCCTTTAGTCCCAGCTACTCAGGAGGCTGAAGTAGGAGAATCGCTTGAACCTGGGAGGCAGAGGCTGCAGTGAGCTGAGGTCACACCACTGCACTCCAGCATAGGCAATAGAGCAAGACTCTGTCTCAAAAATAAATAAATACATAAATTTTTTAAAAATCCAAAATAAAGTCCATTTTTAAAAAAAATGCATTTGTAAGGAGATGTGCTATGAAGGAGAAGCACTCGTGCTTTGTGAGCATGTCCTAAGGAAAGGAAATTTGAACTTGCCAGAAGTCAGAGATGGCTTCCTGATGAAATAACTGTAGACCTGAGACCTTAAGAATGAGGGGGCATTTTTGAAAACCGCAGTTCTCAAAGTCAAACAAACTCATACTTAGACATTACAAGAGTATTTTGGCCATACACAGTGGTGTGCGTCTGTAGTCCCAGCTGCTCAGGAGGCTAAGGAGGGAGGATTGCTTGAGGCCAGGAGTTCAAGGCACTACAATCGCGTCTGTGAATAGTCACTACACTCCAGCCTGGGTGACATAGCAAGACCCATCTCTTCAAACACACACACACACACACACACACACACACACACACACACACACACACACACACACACGCATTTTGCTTCCGAGAAAGTTTTTCAAGTAAAGATCATAAGTATTATTGCTGATGCATTGCGCATTTTCAGCCCAGACCTCTGCCTGGTGAGGCAGATGGAAACCTTCAGTGGGTGAGGAGACTGTGCACTGCTTTTGAGGCCATTTCTCTTTCCCACAAACCTGATGTTGCCAGAGACAGGACTGGAAAACTCTACAGCCTGTAATTTTTAAATATTTGGGCCCAGATGTGATGCGTTCATTAAGTAGGACAAATGAAGTGTGTTCTTCACTCCACCAAAGCAGCCTATCCCCATGCATGCCATTCTTCCAAGCCCAGGTGATATGGGAGTGAGAAGCAGACAGAAGTGGGGCCAGACAAGATTTCCACGCCAAGGATGGAAGCCTGGAGCTAGCTTGCTCTAGATAGTCAGGCTGCTGAAGGGCAAAGAATATGACCAAGGAGGTGTGGACTAAAACAAGGTCCCTGGACCTAGAGCAGCACTCGTATTAGTAAAAGCGACTGAATATGCCTGGCACCTTGGCTCAGGCCCCACCATTCCAGAGCACAGGCCACTGTAATGAGGATGGCTGGAAAATCATTATATAGCCAGTGACAATAGAAAGGCCAAATTATGTGCATGAAGGTTTAATGTCAACGTGTAGTATGTGCAAGTTAGACAAATGAAAGTCAAAGACCACCTGTAAACCCAAGCCAACACTCACAAGTCACAGGCCCTCTGGAAAGAACAGCTGTGAAAATGTCTTTAGAGAAGAACAGGATGGAGAATGAATTTCATGCCCACATGTGGCAGATGTCACATGGAATCACTCTGGCAGCTCAGGCATTTTACGTTCTGTAGCATCTCTCTACATGTTGGAGCAGGCAGATGTTCAGTTTTCTTCACTACTATTTCAGTTCTGCCTTACATTGGAACAATAAAACAAGCCATATGTCAGAATCCAAGAGAATTCTCTGGAAACCAAAGGCTTCTCCATCTCACTTTCAGCAGCCAAAGTCTCGATGTGACTTCACTTGCTTACAAGTAGAAGGATCCATGCTTTTATAATGGCCTTTCTATTGTTATAGGAAAAGAGAGAGGTGACTTAATTTTTGCCTGTTGTCTAATGAAGAGTCATGCATTTTTACCAGTGCAATTTTTGTTTATCAAACACTAACAGTGTTTCCAGCTGAAACATGACCCAGTAATGGCTGATCAAATGCAATCAGTGGGTCAGCATTTTCTTAAACTCAAACAAACAAACAAACAAAATCTGAGGCCATGTGCGGTGGCTCACACCTGTAATCCCAGCACTTTGGGAGGCTGAGGCAGGCGGATAACTTGAGCCGAGGTCAAGACCAGCCTAAGAAACATGGCAAAACCCTGTCTCTACTAAAAATACAAAAAAAAAAAAAAATTAGCCAGGCATGGTGGTGCAAGCCTGTAGTTGCAGATACTCAGGAAGCTGAGGTGAAAGAATTGCTTCAGCCTAGGAGGCAGAAGTTGAAGTGAGCAGAGACTGCGTCACTGCACTCCAGCCTGGGTGACAGAGTGACACCTTGTCTTAAAAAAAAAAAAAATCAGAGTGCATCTACTATAATAATGTGGGTTCTGGTAGTCAAGTTTGAAAGTCATTGTGGTAGGGGCCTCATCTTCATTAGGGATGACCTAGTTCAGTGATTCTCAAAGTGAAGGTCTGGGACCGGGAGTGTTAGCATCACGTGGGAATATATTAGAAATGCACACTTCAGACCCCACTCCAGATGCCCCTAATCAGAAGCTGTGAGAGGTGAAGGCAGAGGACACATGCAAGGAAAATGGAGATGATTCTGATACACACTCGCTTTTGAGCAACCCCAGTGAAGTACACCAAAGGACTGATTAAAAATATCAATGAGGCATTAAAACAAAAGAGTAAAGACAAAAACAAGTTGCAACCCTTTGATAAACAATGAGGCTCAACAATCCCAAATAAATAGCCAGAAGAACAACTACAAAAACTCTTACAGGGGTAAGTAAGTTTTCTTTAACAGAGTTGCATCTTACACAAGGCTAGGATCTAAAGATAGAGGGTAAGAAAAAAGTAACGTCAGTCAAGATCCTCCATAAAGTACAGTCAATCCTGTGTCCCAGTAAGGTCATTTTTGCTCTTCTGCACTGAAACCCATCATCATTTCCTTGATGGAGGGCCAGATGGAGTAGTTGGCTTGTGTCTAGGGCCGTATTGTTCCACAAATATTAATTGAAAATACTAGAATCCGTTCTGTGCAGTGAGATGATACCCACCTGGGCAAACAAACTAATTTTCCAGTATGTGTGTGTGGCTGGGAGTAGGAGGTGTTTATATTATTTTCTCTCTCTTCGTATAGTTGAAGTCACCACAAGTTACCTTTGCAGCAGATGCAATTCCAGTTATCCACCATCTACTTGGTAACTTTTCCTTCCCCAAAAGTGATGCACACACACACACACACAATTTCATTTACTCCTTACACAACTCTATGAGATCAGTAATGCTTTTTTGGTTTTTTGGGGGGGTTTTTTTGAGACAGAGTCTCACTCCGTTGCCCAGGCTGGAGTATAGTGGTGCTCACTGCAACCTTTGCCTTTGGTGCTGAAGCAATCCTCCCACCTCAGCCTCCTGGGTGGCTGGGACTACAGGCATGTATCTGTATTAGCCACCACATCTAGTTAATTTTTTGTATTTTTAGTAGAGACGGGGTTTCAGCATGTTGACCAGGCCCTGGCTGAAGCAATCCTCCCACCTCAGCCTCCCAAGTAGCTGGGACTACAGGCATGCAACACCACGTCTGGGTAATATTTTTGTCTTTTTAGTAGAGATGGGGCTTTGCCATGTTGCCCAGGCTGGTCTTGAACTCCAGAGATCAGTAATACCTTTCTTATTGTACAGACACGAAGTTTAAAGGTTGAGGTAGCTTGTCCAAGGTCACACAACCAGCAAATGGTTGAGTGTAGATGTGAACCCAGGTATGCTAGAGAAAATTAAAAGCATGATACACTAATATGACAAAGATTCTCTCAAAGCAAAGAAAATTTACTGCCTCAGTCTATCCTTTTATTGGTGTCACCCTCGGGCCCATGTGCCCTAGGATACAGGAAATTGATTTCAGAGAAATTGCCTTGGCTAGCATATTCCCCTCTCCCAGGAGTGTTCCCGAAAATCTGTGTGTGCCACTGATAGCTTTTTAATATACTATGTGTGCTCACTCTTAAAAAAAAATCCTGAGCCTGTCTTCTTGCCATTGTTGTTGTTCACATTAGGCGTCCTCTTAAAAGGAAGCATTAATTTTATTATTCCTCATTGGGGCTTTACAGAAGAGACTGGCCAGGCACGGTGGCTCATGCCTGTCATCCCAGTACTGTGGGAGGCCAAGGTGGATGGATCACTTGAGCCCAGGAGTTCAAGACCAGTTTCGGCGATATAGTGAGACCTCATCTCTACAAAAAATACAAAGATCAGCTGGGTGTCATGGCATGTGCCTGTAATTCCAACTACTTGGGAGGCTGAGGCGGAAGGATCGCTTGAGCCAGGAGGTGGAGGTTGCAGTGAGCCGTGATTGTGCCACCACACTCCAGCCTGGGTGACAGTTGTGAAATCCTGTCTCAAAATAATAATAATAATAATAATAATAATTTAAAAACTTTTAAAAAAGAAAAGACTGGATGGGGATGAGAGGGCAGAGAAGAGCAGCCAAGGAAAGAAGGTTTAAGCAATATACAGTACAGTATTATAAAGCCACTGCTCCCCTGGGCCGATCCTTATTCCTTCTTACTGAAGAAGGTGGGGCTTTTCTCCAGAAAATTCCATCAACCCTGGAAAGATCAGATGGCAATTTACCATGAGGTAAGAATGCAACCTCTGCCAGAATTCCATAGCCCTTAACTTTTCAAGCTTTAGTCATCAGCAAGTCACCTTTATCATCATTTACTTCACCTATTCACTTTTTGTATATGAATAGATTTTACAATGAAAGCTTTTATCACCACACCTTAAAGAGAAAATGAGTGTTGCTCTCAGAAGTGGAAGAAAACTTCAAACATGAGTGCGCTGAAAACAAAATGACTTTTTTTTCAATTCTAACTTGATATGTGGCTTGTCAAAGACTCAAAACGTGAGTGTTCATTCTCTCTCTTTTCCTCCCTCTCTTCTTCCCTGTCTCTTTCTTTCCCTCCCCCACCCTCTTCAGCAGGATGAGCAATTATCAGAGAGATGTTAAAGATACAATAGCACCTACTAAGACTTTCTTCTTGAGTAATCAATCAGTATTGAAAAATGATTGATTTTTTTCTTTTCTTTTCTTTTTTTTTTTTTTGAGACGGATTCTCACTCTGTCACCCAGGCTGGAGTGTGGTGGCATGATCTCCGCTCACTGCAACCTCAGCCCCCCTGGCTCAAGCAATTCTCCTGCCTCAGCCTCCTGAGTAGCTTGGGATTACAGGTACGCACCACCACGCCCGGCTAATTTTTTGTATTTTTAGTAGAGACAGGTTCACCATGTTGGCCAGGGTGGTCTCGAACTCCTGACTTCAGGTGATCCTCCCGCCTCAGCCTCCCGAAGTGCTAGGATTACAGGCACGAACCACTGTGCCTGGCTTTTTTTTTTTTTTTTTTTTTGGAGACAGTCTTGCTCTGTCACCCAGGCTGGAGTGCGGTGGCACGATCTCAGCTCACTGAACTTTCTTCTGCCTCTGGGGTCCCAGCGATTCTAGTGCCTCAGCTACCTGTGTAGCTGGCATTACAGGCACACGCCACCAAGTCCGGCCTTGGAAGAGAATGAAAAGGATTCAAGACGGGTCTATATGAGAACTCTCTTTACTTTCTCCTCAATTTTTCTGCAAACCTAAGACTTTTCTAAAAATTAAAGTCTTAATTTTTAAAAAGTGTACACATAGAAATAAAATTAAGACTTTTAATTTTTTTTAATAAATTAATCTTCTCCCTGGGTAAATCAAGGTTATTTAATTCTGCATTCCCCAGACTACCCTAAATCACCAGAATTTACCTGAAATTACCTCCAACAGTAACAACAGGCCATGGCCCACATTTTGTGAACTCTGCTAAGCTGAAGTTTGAAGAAATAAAATAAAAATAAAAATAAAAGGCCAAGCGCAGTGGCTCATGCCTGTAATCTCAGCACTTTGGGAGGCCAAGGCAGGCGGATCACCTAAGGTCAGGAGTTCAAGACCAGCCTGGCCAACATAGTGAAACCCCGTCTCTGCTAAAAATACAAAAATTAGCTGGGCGTGGTGGCACACGCCTGTAATCCCAGCTCCTTGGGAGGCTGAGGCAGGAGAATTGCTTGAACCTGGGAGGCGGAGGTTGCAGTGAGCTGAGATTGTGCCATTGCACTCCAGCCTGGGCAGCAAGAGCAAAATTGAAAGAAAGAAAAGAAAAGAAAAAAGAAAGAGAAGAGAAGAGAAAAGAGAAAAGAGAAGAGAAAAAAGAAAAGAAAAGGTGTTGTTTGGATGGTTTCCTATTGATGGCAGAAAGAAATTTTGAATGGTTCACCTTCCTGCCAAATCCCTTCATGACCTGGCACTCACATTCATTTTTTCCCTCCTCCCATTGCCCACACACCCCAGGCATTATTTCCAAACTCTATGGTCTTCCCTGTGTCTGAAACTTTCTTCCCCCATCTCTGCCTGTCTGATCTTTTTTTTTTTTTTACAGTTTACTTTTGTTTTTTTAATTTTATTATTATTATACTTTAAGTTTTAGGGTACATGCGCACAACGCGCAGGTTTGTTACATATGTATACGTGTGCCATGTTGGTGTGCTGCACCCATTAACTCGTCATTTAACATTAGGTATATCTCCTAATGCTATCCCTCCCACCTCCCCCCACCCCACAACAGTCCCTGGTGTGTGATGTTCCCCTTCCTGTGTCCATGTGTTCTCATTGTTCAATTCCCACCTATGAGTGAGAACATGCAGTGTTTGGTTTTTTGTCTTTGCAATAGTTTGCTGAGAATGATGGTTTCCAGTTTCATCCATGTCCCTACAAAGGACATGAACTCATCATTTTTTATGGCTGCATAGTATTCCATGGTGTATATGTGCCACATTTTCTTAATCCAGTCTATCGTTGTTGGACATTTAGGTTGGTTCCAAGTCTTTGCTATTGTGAATAGTGCTGCTATAAACATACCTGTTAATCATCCTTCAAGATCACCCAGCAAGCTCATAATTCCTACTAGCCAGCCCATGCAGTGCTATGAAGCCTAAGCTGGCACTTCCAGGCAGGGAAAAGTGTTCCTTCCCTTCAGTAGCTACAGAGACATGTACACACCCTTGACAGCAGCCATCTTTTTGTCAAGTGTGGTGGATTTTTATGACTGCCCAGAGTTGCCAGATAAAATACATGGTGCCTAGTTACATTTGAATTTCAGTTAAACAAGAGATAATTTTTTACTACGTCTTGTGTAATAATTACCTGAGTGTCCTGTATTTTTTTACTTGCTAAATCTGGCAATGCTATGCCTTTCTCCAGTGAGATTCAGCTTCCTAAAGACAAAGATTGTGGTGTTCCAGCTTTGTGTGTGCGGTACCTAGGACATTACCAGGGACTTAGTGAAGGTTTGGTTATGAATCATTTCCTGAATGACTGCACCGAACTCACCTACGAGATAACATAGCATTTCAACTAAGATCATGAGTACAGTTCTATTTCTACCTAGAAATGCAGGTGTGGAAGGGGGAAAGATCACGTGTTCAAATATAATACACGCATAATCTATAGACTGGTCCTGAAGGAAAGAGCAAAGTCATCTGTATTATTCTCTATCTTGTCTTTAACACATAGAATAACAACTCACATACTGCATGGTTTCCCTATACTTTACGAGTCTGCAATCTGCTCCCACACAGATTGCATTATGAAGGTGAGAACTTACACTCAGTCCAAAGCCAGGCAGAATAAATAGCAACAGCAGCCAAGAGCGAGTCTACTCCATGTCGAGACCTGTTCTGTCTCTATTAATCAGGCTGATAATTAATCACTGTGTTTGGGTTTAAAGTTTTCCTGTGAGGGCAGAGTGCAGTAACAGAAGAGTCAATCACAGGCTCTGAAGTCGGACAGACCTAGGTTTGCAGTTATGACTCAGCTACTGCCAAGCTAAAGACCTCTCTGGGGCTCAGCTTTCTTACCTGTAAACCAGGTTATAATGGCTACCTCCAAGAGGTCACTTTGAGTATTAAATGAGGTAAGGTACATGAAGTGTTTTGTATGGTCCCTGCCCATAGCAGGTGTTCAAGAGTGGTAATGATGATGGTGATGAGGATGATTTTATTTTCATTTCTACTTTTCCAGCTAGATTTACAATCTCCTTTAACATATTAACTGCTTTATTTGTTTTTTACTTCCTTTTGTTTTTTGAGAAAGGATCTCCCTCTGTTTCCCAGGTTGGAGTGCCTTGGTGTGATCATAGCTCACTGCAGCCTCCACTTCCTGGGTTCAAACAGTCATCTCACCTCAGCCTCCTGGGTGTCTGGGACATGCCACCATGCCTGGCTAATTTTTTTATCTTTTCTAAAGATGGGGTCTGACCATGTTGACCAGGCTGGTCTTGAATTCCTGGGCCCAACTGCTCCTCCTGCTTTGGCCTCCCAAAGTGCTGGGATTACAGGCATGAGCCACCAGACCACTTGAGGTCAGGAGTTCGAGATCAGCCTGACCAACATGGTGAAACCTTGTCTCTACTAAAAATACAAAAATTAGCCAGGCATGGTGGCACACGCCCGTAATTCCAGCTACTTGGAATGCTGAGGAAGGAGAATTGCTCAAACCCAGGAGGCAAAGGTTGTAATGAGCCGAGACGGTGCCACTGCACTCCAGCCTAGACAACAAAGCGAAACTCCGTCTCAAAAACAAACAAACAAAAAATTCTCAGTGTTTTAGTGCCTTTCATAAAGCTGACAATATTTAACCACTGTAGAGTAAGGTATGAACAAAAATTAACCTTTGTAGGTGACGAGTGGACTGCAAATTGTCTTCCCTAAATCACTGATAGACTGAGTTTGGGCAGATAAGAGACATGAAAGAAATAAAGAAGTAGGCACTTCTTAAAATAGAGAAGGACGATTTTGGCATAAAAACTCCTCTTCCCACATTTCCCACCAAGACATTCTATTGGATACATGCCCTAACCACAGGCACCAACTATTGCTAACACATCTCAAAATAGATGGTGGTTGCCCAGCCATTCAAGAAAAGAGTTCAAAGTGATTGACAGTCTACTCTGGGCAAACGAACACTCACCATGGAGAAGCTAGTCTCCAGTTTTAGTCCTTATTCATTCCTAGCTTAATTTAACTGCAGCTATTATTTCATTTGTTTTTCCATAATAAAATAACTTAACCCTAGCAAAGTCCTCATTGGCACCTGTCAATGTCACCCCTGCCCCAAAGCCTCTTCTTGGAACTCTGTGGCTTTGGACAGTTTACTTTGTCTGTAAGGTAAACTTTTAACTGAGCCAGCTTCTCCCCAGTGCTAAGTGTAAGTCTAGGAAAGACTACAGTGGTCTATTTTTTTCTAGCCATTTTAGCACCCATTCTAGGTCAGCTTCTATGTGTACTCAAGCTGATGAAACTAAGAAGGATCCAAAGGTTGAGGTTTGGCTCTCATTAGCCAGAAAATCCACTGACATCTTCCTTTTTACAAGACTTGGAAACTGAAAGGAACTTGACAGCTGGAAGACATTCAGTAATTGTTGGTTGTGCCATTGCTGTTGTGCTGGTTATCACTGCCATGGGGAAAATGAATGTATCAGAATTATTCCATCCTTGTCTCTGTCTTTGATTGGGCCTAGCAATGCCATCTACCCTGCCACTCTCTCTATTTGGTGAAGAGAAAACTAAGACACAGGAAGGGAGAGGAAAAAGGATTAGCTAAGAGTAATGGCCTGGATTGTTCTATATGCAAAGTGAGAGTGCAGAATAAGAGCTTCCCAACTTTTCTCTACTGTTTGCTTATTCGATCACCCTGTGTATGTAGTTTGTATGAGGAGCTTAGTCATCTTACATAATTTAAAGAGGTCCAGATGCCTTAAATTATATGAATAGTTATTCATTTCCCTATGATAAACACTGTTGGTTCCCAGTGGTCTTTAAAATGCAAACATCCTACGTGTACCATAAATCTCTAACACTTTTTTAAAGTTAAGTTCCTTTAGAAAAAAAGAAAGAAATATCTGGAAAACAATTTAAAGTTGGAGATCAAATGGAAGAAAGGTAGTAGTGAAGTGGGGACAGAAAAGGATGCTGAGAGGGTGGTGGTGAGGCAGGGACAGAGAAGATACTCTCCACCGACTTTATAGTTTCACCTCTGGGCTACCCCCCGGAAGTGAGAAGTCAGTGGATTCCATTGGGAGCCAAATCTGCCACATACAGATCAAAAAAGCTCTGTACCTGTGGCAACTCTGGCTTCTCACAGCATCTGATTACCCTGTTCTCAGGAGAACTGGAAGAAACAGCCCTCAGTCTACTCTAGGGATATTACTGAGAACATTGCAAATCACACCACATCAGAACAAATTTATCCTGGTTTCAGCAAGAGGAATTCTTCTTCTTCAGAGTAGCTGGTTTTTACTTCGCGGACACTATGAACCATGAAGCTGAGCACGATTCTCATAGTGGATGCTGAAATGTTCCCTAAATCCCCAGTACCAAGTAGAAAGTCTCAACCACTGCTTACTGTGGCTATTGGCTGCTAATGGCTCTCAGCTGCCCAACTTCTCCCAAGAATGACCCTTGTCTGACGGGAGTGCTTTGTCTAAAAGGTTATGATGCTTCCAAAGGCATCCACAGTCAATGACTCATTTTGGGGTACAAAAGGCCCCCATTCCTTTCAGGATGGAGACTACAATCCTTAACATGGCTACAGGGCCATATGTGATCTCATCTCCATCTACTTCTCTACCTTCATCTCATAACCCTCTGACCCCCACCTACACACACACACACACACACACACACACATGCACATGCACACACAGAGACATGCCACACTGGCTTCCTTCCAATATGGAAAGGTGATAAGTTTGGTTGGGCATGGTGGCTCATGCCTGTAATCCTAGCACTTTGGGAGGGGGAGGTGGGAGGATTGCTTGAGGCCAGGAATTCAAGACCAACCTGGCCAACATAGTGAGACCCTGTCTCTATTTTTTTAAATTGAATAAATAAAAGAAAGGCAATAAGTTCTTTCCTACCACAGGGTCTTTTTTACATGCTGTTTCCTCCTTATGCTATGCTTCTCCCTGTACCCTGTTTGCCTATTTACCTTTAGCCCAAAGGACTCTCCCTCCAGGAAGCCTTCCATGATTCCTCAGGTTATAAAAGAGCCCCTCGCTTTTACATTTTAATGGCATGATGTAGCTCCCCTGCTACTTACTGCACATTTGCAACTTGACATTTACTCCTGGGTTTTTTGTTTGTTTGTTTTGTTTTGTTTTTTCTGAGACAGAGTCTCATTCTGTCACCCAGGCTTGAGTGCAGTGTTGTGATCTTGGCTCACTGCAACCTCCACCTCCCGGCTTCAAGCTATTCTCGTGCCTCAGCCTCCCGAGTAGCTGGGATTACAGGCGCGCACCACCACACCCAGCTAATTTTTTTGTATTTTAGTACAGATGGGGTTTCACCATGTTGCCCATGGTGGTCTGGAATGTCTGAGCTCAGGCAATCCGCCCACCTCAGCATTCCAAAGTGCTAGGATTACAGGTGTGAGTCACCGTGCCTGGCTCTCCTGTTGTTATTTGATTAAGACCTATTCCTTTTTATTAAGCTATGTACTCCACAAGGCTTTAATTTCTTTCTCACCACTGTACCTGTCCCCAAATATATGCCAATATCGGGCACATGGTGGGCACGCAATGAATACTGATTCACTAAGTAAGTAAATCAGGCTGTGGTAACCTCCCTCAGCCAGCTGCATTTATACTGACAGGCAGCATAGTACAATAGTTAACTGAGTATGTGAACTCTGAAACCATGCAATTCTGGATTAGGTCCTGGCTCTGCCATCTCAAGCTGTGAAGTTTGGGGCAAGTTAATTCACATTATTGTGGCTCAGCTTCCTCCTCTGTAATATGAGGTAATAGTTCTGTATTTCATTGAATCTAGGATGCCTTTGATTACAATACACACCATGTACTACAATGAAAAACAATCCTGTTATATTAGAATCCAATGCTTACTCAGACTTTTTCCTACAAAACTACCATCTGTTCCAGCAATAGGACTGGTGAAGCCGCATTTCCTAGAGAAATGCTTCACTGTGCATGCCTCATCTAACTCCCAGCTCCATCTTGGAGACTTTCTTCCATGCCGTTGGCACCCATTCTGCAAGATGACCTGAACAGCAGGTGTCAACAGAAGGTTTCAGACAAGAACCAGGAACATATAAACAACAAGTAACCCAACACGTGCCGTATCAGCAATGTTCATAATTCACCTGAACTGCTGAAAATATGAACAGCTCTGGCCAAGTGCAACACCCCCAGTATCTCCATCGGCACTTCCACTCTGACAGTAATAATAAGAGACCATGGCTTGTAAGATGCATCTCAATTTCAGAAAAGTTAAGATATGAAAATAGTCGGTAAATTTATGAATTACAGTAGATCTTAGGTTGTTGTGAGAATTAAGTACATTAAAGTATATAAATTTTATATATTCAAAATTTGGGATCCATGGAGAGTTCCTTTGGGCACAATCTGTTCCTGTGAAACCTTAAACATACAATAACAAATCATCATTATCTCCAAGCAGATATTACTGCCTCTGTCAGGCAGTCTTCCACCAAGTGTCCTCTCTCTTGGCACCTCTAGAAGGACCAAGCCAACTGATGTCTCCCCTAAACACTCAGCACAGCTATCGGAGAAATCTATTCTCTTTTTTTTTTTCTTTTCTTTTTTCAGACAAAGTCTCTCTCTGTCACCCAGGCTGGAGTGCAGTGGTGCCATCTCAACTCACTGCAACCTCTGCCTCCGGGGTTCAAGCAATTCTCCTGCCTCAGCCTCCTGAGTAGCTGGGACTACAGGTATGTGCCACCGCAACCAGCTAATTCTTGTGTTTTTAGTGGAGAAGAGGTTTCACCATGTTGGCCAGGCTGGTCTCGAACTCCTGACCTCAGGTGATCCACCCACCTCGGCCTCCCAAAGTGCTGAGATTACAAGCATGAGCCACCACTCCTGGCTAGATGAATCTATTCTTTCATTCTGTGTAGTAATGGAAACAATTTGGAGCCTGGAGACATTCGGGCTTGTTCAGTTGTGCAGTGGTGGGATTACAACTGCCCACTAGAATATCGGTGCCATCAAGGAAGGAATTTTCACCTGCTTATTCACTGTCATATCCTCAGTGCCCAGAAGTATGGCTGGCACTTGGCACCAACTGCATAAAGTTGAATGAATGATGGAATAATTTCATTATATTTGCTAGAGTTAATAATGGTGGGCTGAGATAATTCACACTGTAGAGGATATGATTCATAGCTGAGTCAAATGTAAAAAAGGCTTTGATCTTTAGTCTCTCCTTTTCCATGGAAGCCTTTAAAATATCCCAGTTTTATGGGACGATCTTAGTGGAAATAAACTTAGTAAGTTGAAATTACATAATTAATTATATACTATGTCAATTATAATTACTTATTGATCCAAGGCTCATCATGGATCACCTGGCAACAGTGAACAAAAAAAAAAAGTAGCAGGTGTTTGGACTTAGTTCATGCTTGCTCATTCATTAGATGAGGATTCCCGCCCCCCCACCCCCACCACCCACCTGGAAATCCTAAGCAGTTTTATTTGGCTCAGAAATTGAAAGCTGCAATCCAAGGGCTTCAGACACCCCTGTTTCTCTTTCTGGCTTCTGGCCTGGAAGATATTTTATTGTTAAGCTGCTTTTCCATATATCTAATCCTATTTATTAGAAGTTGATTTTATATTTTAAGTTTCAGTCTTCTAATGATGCAGTTTTACACAATGGATTAAAAAACACAGACTGAAGTCAGCCTCTCACAGCTTGGATCGCAGCTCCATAATTTACTAGCTGTGTGACATTCAGCACATTATTTAACCTTTTGTGTGCTTTAGCTTCAGAATCTGTAAAATAGGAATAAGTATAGTACTTACATTACTAGATTGTAATGAGGATTAAACAAATAAGCAATGCCTTCAACACACTAAGTGTCACATAACTGGTAAATGAATAAATAAATAAAATACACTTCGGTTCCCAAAAAGCTTTTCTTAACAATTGATTATATGATAGTTTAGGCATGTGATAGAAGTTACTATAAACAGGTTTATATCAGACTTGTATTTGCACGTCTAGTGAAAACATAAATGTAGCTCCTACATGAAGGCTTGATTTGTTTTCACAGACTGTTCTGGTGGACTATGGTCTAAGGTCTTTGGTGGCATACGACAGAAACTCACACTGGCTACCTTAAGCAAAGCCATTAGAGGGGCTGGCTAGAATCAAGCTACACAGAAAGAACAGGAATCAGGTATTTCCATTTCTGGGGATTTCAAGAACAGGGATCCATGGCGAGTTCGTTTGGGAATAATCCCAAGAAGATTTTCCCTCTTGCATCACTCCCTTGGAGATCTAAAATCTGTGAGAAATCACACGCCCACCTTCGGGGCTAATGGTTGAGAGCAGATGTGGGACCTGGGTGGCTGGTCCCAACAGGATTGCAGGGCATGAAGGAGAGAGTTATACAAAGGAAAAGCAGAATGCTATTCTCAAAGAAGTGGGGAAAGTTGCTAGGCAGGCCAAAGTAGCAGCTGTCCACCATATGAAGAAAAACGGAGGGAGGGAAGTGTTCTCTAAAATCCTGTTTATGTTTGCACTGTAGGCCTTTCCAGAAATTTAAATATGTTTCTCTCCTCAGAGGGTACTCCCTGAGAGGCTGTCTCATGCTCCTCATCCTCCAAGCATTCATGCAAAAAGAGCAAGAATCTGGCAATCATCATAAATTGCTTTCTCTGGCCTAATGAAGCAGATCTCCAGTTGTTTGTGTTGCATTAATTTAAATACTAATCTTTGAAATACAGTTTCATAATATCAATAATTTCTAGTTCAACCAAAACAGCATTATGCTAAACTTTCAGAATTCAGCAAATGGTAAGGTTACAAAAGCACTTCACATATTCATGAATCTTCTTTTTAGTTGGGTTGGTTTTGGCTGTAAGTACCAGAACACACAACTTGAAGTTGCTTAAGCCAAATAAAAATGAACCTGTGCACATAACTGGATATCCAGATGGAGAACAGGCTTCAGGGAACTTAATCCAGTAGTCCCAGCTCCACACCTGAGCAACTACCAGGATGCTTTCTGCCCTTGTTTTCTCTCTGTGTTCATCTCTGGCTGGAAGCAGGATGGCTACAAAATTTCTAGACCTCGCCACTACACACAAAAATATCTGGATGAAGATAAGATCATTTCTTTTCTTATTACTATTATAAATAGAGATGGGGGTCTCACCTTGTTGCCCAGGCTGGTCTCTTAAGTCCTGGGCTCAAGCCATCTGCCCGCCTTGGCTTCCCAAAGTTTTGAAATTACAGGCGTGAGCCACCACGCCTGGTCAAGATCGTTTCTTTATTCGGGTATCAGGAATAAGGTAACTTTGCCTGGAATCCTCCAGCAAACCTTCCTCTCATCTCATTGGCCCAGATTGGGTCATGTGCTCAGTCTTAAAATAACCCAGTGGCCACGGCAGTGTCATCTGCTAACTGGCTTGATGAAATTTTATTTTATTTTTTCTTTTCCTTTTCTTTTACTTTTGAGACAGTCTCACTCTGTTGCCTAGGCTGGAGTGCAGTGGCGCAATCCGGGCTCATTGCAACCTCTGCCTCCCAGGTTCAAGCGATTCTCCTGCCTCACCCTCCCGAGTAGCTGGGACTACAGGCGTTTATTACCACCACCACACCTGGCTAATTTTTGTATGTTTAGTAGAGACGGGGTTTCACCATGTTGCCCAGGCTGGTCTCGAACTCCTGACTTCAGGCGATCTGCCGTTCTTGGCCTCCCAAAGTGCTGGGATTACAGGCATGAGCCACTGCTCCCGGCCTTGCTAACTGGCTTAGATGTGGGTTCTTGAACCAGTCACTGGCAAACACACACACACACACACACACACACACACACACACTAATCATGCCTGGCCCCCACTCACAGGCCACTAGACAGTAAAAAAGAGGAGGGATATATGTTAAAGAGAAAATAGGATAGGCATTTGTCTTCCCCACCAGCGCTCCAATATCTGGACCTCACTGCTGCCCACCCCCATGTTTGAGAAATTTAAGATTCAGTAGAAGACAGGGGCCACTTCCCACCAACAATGCTGAAGACACCATGAGCTTTCTGCTCCCTCGAATCAGGGGCTTGTAGCAGAGGCTACACCGATCACACATACCTGACTCAGGTTCTTTTCAGAACCCAGGATGCAAAGAGCCAGGAACCACCTGGAAAATCCATTTGAGTGGCAGGTGGTGGCTAGTTTACAGGGACAGCCGTGGCAGTAGCAATGGGACATCCAGTACGGGGTTGCCAGATTTAACATGAAAATACAAGAGGTCCAGTTAAATCTGAATTTCAGATAAACAACTTTTTCTTTTTTTCTTTTTTTTTTTTTTTTTGAGATGGAGTCTCACTCTGTCCCCCAGGGTGGAATGCAGTAGTACCATACCAGCTCACTGCAATCTCCACCTCCCAGGTTCAAGCGATTCTCCTGCCTCAGCCTCCCAAGTAGCTGAGATTATAGGGACCCACCACCATGCCCAGCTATAGAGACAGGGTTTCACCATGTTGGCCAGGCTGTCGTCAAACTCCCAAGCTCAAGCAATTCACCCACCTCGGCCTCCCAAAGTGCCAAGAAATCCACCCACCTGGGCCTCCCAAAGTACTAGGATTACAGGCGTGAGCCACCATGTCCAGCCTAAGAACAAATATTTTTAGTATAATTTTTTTAGTATGAGTATGCCTGATATATTGTGTGGAACATATTTATGTTCAGAAACATATCATTTATTTAAAATTCCAATATAACTAGGTACCTTGTATTTTGTCTGACAACCCTTATCCAATGGCATCCAGTTTCTGGTAGCAGCAGAGTGTTGAGTGGTGAAGGCAGGAGAGCCCTCATCAGACTGGGTTTATCAGGCATCTTCCAGGCTGCTAAATACCTTCCTGTCCTGTCTTCTGCTTGGTTTCCAAGCCTACTTCTGCATCATTACCAGAAATTCTGTGAGAATAAATCATACAACGTAAGCTTCAGTTGTCTGCAACTATAAACCCTGGTCATACGAACCTCAACATCCTCTACAAAAATGTGAACCTGTCTTCTAGCACTGAGATCTGTATAAAACACAAAGTGGGGGAAATTTTTGTTTTAAAGCATAAGTAGCATGGTGGAGCCTTCTAAAGTCTGGGCCTCAGGAGAACCGGGTTGTTTGCAAGTTTCTGCTTTGTCAGTGGTTGAAGGAAATTCATGCAATGCTTCCTGCTTCAACTAAGCTAAATGTAAAATGAAAACAATTCTGGAACACTAGATGACTTAAAAATCAAGGATTGTAAAATTCTGGAATAGACGAAACCTTTCCCTTACTAGGACTGTTCCTTTTCCTTTAGCTCTCTCAACTAATACAACTAAATTCTTCCAATAAATAATAATCTCATTATTATTAAGTTTAAGACTATGAATACATTGAAAACCTGTAGTGTGAAAAGCATTGTTTATATTTTTGGCTCCTAAATCATATTGCCTTCCTATTAACTGTCTTACTGTCCCAGAATAATGTATCTTCGTGGTTTTTAATTCCCTTTGGATCGAGGGATGATGCTAATTTACCAGTTGTCATGGAATGGTGTGATTAAGCAATTTAATTAACTAATGGCTGGCAGACTGGAAATACCATCCTTCTGTCTTCTCTAGATCATGAAGGAAGCATGTTGGTCCTTGATCATGAAATTAGCCACCTAGCACGCATGCCAGGGAGTGGTAGGTCTCTTGAGCTAGTGGCTTATTAAGTGAAAATAAAGGTTGTTTGCTGAGATTGAGTGGTGCTTCTAAGGTGGAAACAGCCTCTCTAGACTCTTCCAGCTTCATCGCCTCACAGCTGGAGCTGCTGACATGGCTCTAGAAACCAAATCTGAGGCAAAGATTCTCCCAATTGGGAACTTCAAATATGAACAGGCTGCTAAAGTATATATAGGTGGAGGGTTGTTTTTCCACCCAGCATCCATCCTTCTTTTCTCACACAGCTTGATTTCCTTACACAAAATATTGCTCCCAAACTATGGGAAAGTTTAAAGGAACAGTAAAACCAAAGCCTGCCTTTGCAGGTTTCTCTGAAGCCTCTTTATGCAGGATGCTACAGAATCTTTGAATCTGCAGAACTGCCTCCAGCCTAGTCAAAGTGGAGGAGCAAGTGACCAAGGTCTGGTACAACATGTGGCCACAGTGACATATGTCACCAGTAACATAGTGACTGATCCACTCGATTAGAGTCAATGGGACACAAATAAAACTTGGGCTGGGACTTCTGGGAAAAAAACCAAAAAAAAATTTTGCTCTTTTTTTCACTGGATTTGAAGTGATAGAAAGTTAGGTTTGCAAATACAGCAACCAAAGTGCTACCACAATGAAGAAGCTTGGCTGCAAACAGGACAAATCAGAGAATGTAGAACAAAAAGACAAAAGAAAGACTAGGTCTTGGTAACATGACCTACTTCATCAAGCCATCACTGAAGCCAGACAGCAATCCCCTTTTTGAAATCCCCTTTTCTAGGTCAGTTTGGTTTCTGGTCTTGGAAAAGAGAGTTCTAACTGATACCATTGGCTTTCCCCCACGTTTAAGGATGAGGCTGTCCAGAATGAATGGTCACAGCCAGGCTCAGGGCCAAGGCCTTAGACTTCTGGATGACGATTAGGCTGTCTTATTTAGGATCTCCTGCTAAGGGAGCATATAATTTCAGGCAATCACTTCACATGAGTGTCTCTGTCTCCTTCCCTGCGAAAGGAAATACTCCTACTTGCCCTAGAGACCCGCATGGTCATAGTGGGGATAGCAATGTGCAAGGAGCAGGTAGGGAAGAGCACTTCGTACAACAGGATTCTGTTCTAAGGTAGTATTCTTGTATTTGCTTCCCAAGCAGCCTGGGAAGCTTTACCAAAAGGAGTACCTCCATTGTTTTTGTTTTTCCTAAAGGGCATGATTTGTTCCAAAATCAGAGTGTTTACAAGACAAATTACCTTTGAATTCATTCACCTTGAAGTTCATTTTTTGCTTCATATTTAAGTTTTTTGTGGTCAAATCATGTTTTCCACTAAGAGCTCATGGTTTGTTTTGAAGGAGGAATGGTTAAAAGCTAAATATATCTGTCTGAGTTCTATGAATAATTTAGATACTAATGTTCAACAAGTGTTATTTCACAAAACTACACCCTCAATGTAGGATTAAATTGACCTGCTGGTTTGTTTATTTTTCTTGGGAGGGAGGGGCAGTGCTAGATTATGTTTTGGTTAATCATATTTCTCCAGAGAAGCTGACAATTTCAAAATGTATGTCTTGAAAAAATGACTAAATGTGAATAACACTACGTTTTTTTGTAAATTACAAAAGTGATAAATATCCTATAATTTGCAAAGATGATATTGAAGGAGAGAAAAATCTCGGTGTCTTCACAATTGTTTAAGAATTGTGTTAACAAGGCGAGGCACGGTGGCTCATGCCTGTAATCCCAGCACTTTGGGAGGCTGAGGCAGGTGGATCACTTGAGGTCAGGAGTTCAAGACCAGCCTGGCCAGCATGGCAAAACCCCATCTCTACCAAAAATACAAAAATTAGCTAGGCGTGGTGGTGCACGCCTATAATCCCAGCTACTTGGGAGGCTGAGGTGGGAGGATCACTTGAACCTGGGAAGTGGAGGTTGCAGTGAGCTGTGATCATGCCACTGCACTCCAGCTTGGGCGACAGAGCGAGACTCTGTCTTAAAAAGAATTAAAAAAAATAATTGTGTTAACAACGTGCCTGGTACCATAAAACAACCCTTTTTACTATTACACAAAGTAGTAGTTTGTGAAATCAAAAAACAAACAAACAAACAGAAAAAGGCCTGAAGTAAATAGAGATGAAACTCTATGCCTCAGTCCTTGTATTTCTACAAGAAAATGTTGGCTCCCAAGAAGGTCTGATTATAGCTGCACATCTAAACTTGTTCTCCAACCCAGTGCTTTTAAGAATAAAGCTGATATTTTTATCTCTGTCAGTCTGACCCTTGTGTTTTCTTCCTAGTTGATTCCAAACTCATGAAAGGAGGCTGGGGTGTGATCACTTACCTCTTATAAAGCCCCCAAAGGTGGAAAGTGCTTGGAGAGATGACCTGAGGGAAGCCTGGTGTGCCTGGAGATACAGTGAGTGCAGGTGGAAAGCAGAATGAGATGAGTTCATGGGATAGATGGAGACCAGATCATACATGGTCTTGTGGCCATGGTAAGTATTAGTTTCATTCAGAGCCAATGAAAAAAACATTGAAAGGTTTCAAGTAGAGGAGTGACATATGAAGATTTTCATATAGTTGTGTAAAGAAAGGCTTATAGGGGATCAAACATAGTAGAAGGGAGATGAGTTACGAGAGTATGGCTGTGGTCCAGGTAAGAGATGAGGTAATGTTGGTAAAGCCCAATAGGTTCTTCTTGCCCACTGCACAGATAAAGCCAATACACTGAGATAGCAGAGAAAGAATTTAATTATCGCAAGGCAGCTGAGCAGGACAGGAGAGGTTTCCCAAATCCGCCTTCCTGAGAGCTCAGAGGCTAGGGTTTTTAAGGATAGATTGGTGGGCAGAGGGTTAGGAAATGGGAAATGTTGTTTGGCTGGGGCAGGAATGAAATCATAGGCACTGAGTTCATTCCTAGGTGGGGGTGACCAGACAGGTGGTATCATTTGTTCCATCAGAATGCAAAGTCTGAAAAATATCTCCAACACCAGTCTTGGGTTTTACAAGAGTGACGTTATCTATAGGGGCAAGTAGGGAAGTTTTAAATCTTTTGAACACCAGCTACATGACTCCTGAGCAGTAAGCACATTAGGAAACCATGACTAGTTATCATTTAACTATGCATAGGTGTTACAGAATTCAGGCCCCTCCCAAAATTCTAATTTTGTGGACTCTATTAGTTTTACAAAGGTGGTTTTGGTCCCCAAACAAGGAGGGGAATAGTTTTGGGAAGCAGCTATTATCATCCTTGCTTTAAGGTTAAACTATAAACTAAATTCCTCCCATAGTTAGCTTGGCCTACGCCCGGGAATGAGCAAGGGCAGTTATCTTCTGAGGTTAGAAGCAAGATTAAGTCAGTTATGTTAGATTTCTCTCAATGTCATAATTTTTGCAAAGGCAGTTCCAGTCTGACTCAGGGCAGTAGTAGTGGAATTTGAACTTAAGAAATGTGGATTAGGTGAAAATATTTTTTGGAGTTGAATTAGTACAATATATTCCTGTGTTATGTCTGGCAGATACTATTGGTTTTTGCCCCACCAAAATCCAGTCTTCTTTTTCTACAGTACACAGAACTCATGCTTTTTACCTGGGCACTTGGCTATCTAGAACAAAGATTATATTTCCCAGCCTCTTGTAGCTTGATGGGGCCATGTAATTAAGTGTTTGTTTGTTTGAGACGGAGTCTCACTCTGTCGCCCAGGCTGGAGTGCAATGGTGTGGTCTCGGCTCACTGCAAACTCCGTCTCCCGGGTTCAAGCGACTCTTCGACCTCAGCCTCCCGAGTAGCTGGGACTACAGGTGCATGCCACCACACCCGGGTAATTTTTGTATTTTTAGTAGAGAGGGGGTTTCACTGTATTGGCCAGGCTGGTCTTGAACTCCTGACCTCATGATCCGCCCGCCTTGGCCTCCCAAAGTGTTGGGATTACAGGCATGAGCCACTGTGCCTGGCCCTTAAGTTTTAATCAATGATAGGGATATAATATGTGCAACCTCTGGGACATATCCCTAAAGATAGAAGGAATGCCCTCCTTTTCTCTTCCCCCATCCTGATGCTTAGAACATGGGCTTTATGGCTAGAGCTGTCTCCTGAGCCATGAAAATAAGGACTAGAGTAGATTGCTTACAAAGATGGTCCCAGTGATTCATCTAATATTTACAGGTCAGCACCTTTGCAATATAACTGTGATACTTCTTGAATAAAGAGATCTGGTCTATTTCCCCATCCCTTGAAACTGGATAGGCCTTGTGACTTTTTCTGACCAGTAGGTACAGCAGAAGTAATATTGTAGGACTTACAAATCTAGACCCCAAGAAAGCTTGTAGCTTCCATTCTCACCCTCTTCAAACACTGCCCTGAAAAGAAGCTCAGTCTAACCTACTGGAGGATGAAAGGCCATGTGGAGGGGACCCAAGTGCCCAGCCGTGAGCCACCAGGAACTACTCCAAATACAAAACTAGATTCTTTAAAAATTTAATTTTCTGGTTTTATTTATTTATTTATTTTTGAGAAGGAGTTTCGCTCTTGTTGTCCAGGCTGGAGTGCAACGGCATGATCTCAGCTCACTGCAACCTCCACCTCCCGGGTTTAAGCGATTCTCCTGTCTCAGCCTTCTGAGATTACAGGGATTACAGGAGCCCGCCACCACACCCGGCTAATTTTTGTATTTTTAGTAGAGATGGGGTTTCACCATGTTGGCCAGGCTGGTCTCGAACTCCTGACCTCAGGCAATCCACCCACCTCAGCCTCCCAAAGTGTGGGGATTACAGGCGTAAGCCACTGTGCCCGGCCAATTTTCTGGTGTTATTATTTAAAAGTTACCAGACTTGGAAGTTTACAATGAATCAATATAAAAGCTCTTACATTTGAACTTTTTTTTCCAAAAATCAAAAGACGAGCAAACCAGAACTAAATCAAAATTGAAAATTGCCAAAGTGATTTTTTCCCTTTCTCCTTACTTTATTTATTTGTTTGTTAGTTTATACAGCATCTTGCTCTGTTGCCCAGGTTGGAGTGCAGTGGCCCAGTTGCAGCTCACTGCAACCTCCCCCTCCTAGGCTCAAATGATCCTCCCACCTCAGCCTCCCAAAGTGCTAGGATTACTTATAGATGTGAGCCACTGAACCGGGCCTCTCCTTATTCTAAATACCTTATCTTTAGGGCATTTATGCTTCTTATCTATTTGACTACAATCAAGTTTGATCACTATAGAAGTTAAGCCATGATGGAGAACAAAATTGGTGGTTTAAACACAATTCAAATAATATCAGATTTCGTACAGTCATTTTAGCCAGAATGCTTTCAATTGATCAAAAGTTCTTCCTTTTTGCCATTAAAGCTTTACATTTCCTATTAAATATTTCCTAATTTTTTGGTCTGGAGAGTGTTTTTGCAAACCACCAATTGTGAACTCTCAGAAACACTTTTGTTAGCTCAATAAATTTATAGCATCTTTTTATGAATTAGGCTTTCCAAGCACTTTATTGGAGTAAAGGCATCATTTATTAGCAAAGCAAAGAGGACCTCATACCTGGCAAAAGTTACTTACATTTTTTAATCATGTTGTCTCTTCTATTTCCCTTTGCTGATAAAGGTTCTTATTCAAGCACTGACCCTGTTTCCTCAGGAGGAGGGTTATGATAGAACATATGCTTTATAAACACGCCAATTTACAATGATAAAAGCTCAAGGCCAATACAACATGAAAATCCAGTGATAACGTTACATCTTGGCATATGCCACCTTGACTGTACCCTCAAAGTTGCCAACATCAAGAACAATTTTGAGTCAGCCAGGCACAGTTTTGGTGGCACACACCTATATTCCCAGCACTTTAAGAGGCCAAGGCAGGAGGATCACTTAAGCCCAGGAGTTTGAGACCAGTCCAGGCAAATACTGAAATCCCATCTCTACAAAAAATACAAAAATTATCCGGGCGTGGTGATGTGTGCCTGTGGTCCCAGCTACTCCAGAGGCTAAGGTAAGAGGATTGCTTGAGCCCGGGAGGCAGAGATTGCAGTGAGCCGAGACTGCACCACTGCACTCCAGCCTAAGCGGCACAGCAAAACCCTGTCTCAAATAATAATAATAATAAATTTTTAAAAAGAAAATGTGTGAATGTACTTGGAGCATTTAATGACTTTTTTGCAGTCAAGTGATTTTTGAATGGTTCTAAGGTTAGACATCCTTGACAACCATGCATTTTAATGGCACTTTTACATTTGTTTATGTCTAACAGATCCAATCATGTAAAAAGTCTTTTTTGGGATCAGTCTCTTTTCCTTAAAGTTTATCTGTTCATGGCCGGGTGCAGTGGCTCACGCCTGTAATCCCAGCACTTTGGGAGGCTGAGGCGGGCAGATCACAAGGTCAGGAAATCGAGACCATCCTGGCTAACATGGTGAAACCCCGTCTCTACTAAAAATACAAAAAATTAGCTGGGTGCGGTGGCGGGCGCCTGTAGTCCCAGCTACTAGGGAGGCTGAGGCAGGAGAATGGCGTGAACCTGGGAGGCGGAGCTTGCAGTGAGCCGAGATAGTGCCACTGGAGTCCTGCCTGGGCGAAAGAGCGAGGCTCTGTCTCAAAAAAAAAAAAAAAAAAAAAAGTTTATCTGTTCATAAAAATAATCGTGCATGATTGCATTGTTCATAGAGTGCTACAGAAAGATTCAGAACACCAACACCCATATGGGTAAGGAGCAGATTAGAAATATACACTACTGGTCAGTAGACATAGATAAGCAAGTTGTCCTCCCACCACAGCCAGGCTGTCTCCTGGCTTTAGACCAGTTGTTAATGGTACTGGGCAAAGATATTCTTCTGGTATTCACTCCTGTAGGAGTGATAAGGTTTCCAAAGTATGATTACAAGGAACTGGTCTCACCTGGCTTCTATGGGAAAGGTTTCTCTTTCTTTTTCCTTTTTCTTCTCTCTTCTCTGTCTCTCTTTTTTTTATTACAATTTGCAAAGCATATTTATTTACATTAGATTATTTGGTAAAGACAGAATAGATATCCTTATCCTTATTTTTAACAGTTCAGTAGTTTTTAGCATATTCCCAAAGTTATGCAACTATCACCATTATCCAATTCTAGGATTTTTTTTTTTTTTTTTTTGAGACTGAGTCTCGCCCTGTCACCCAGGCTGGAGTGCAGTGGCGCCATCTCAGCTCACTGCAACCTCTGCCTCCCAGATTCAAGCAATTCTCCTGCCCAGCCTCCCGAGTAACTGGGATTACAGGCGCACGCCACCCCGCCCAGCTAATTTTTGTATTTTTAGTGTTTTTGTATTTTAATAATTTTTGTATTTTTAGCCTGGCTAATTTTTGTATTTTTGTATTTTTAGTAAAGATAGGGTTTCACCAGTTTGAGCTGGTCTCAAACTCCTGACCTCATGATCTGCCCGCCTCAGCCTCCCAAAGTGCTGGGATTACAGACGTGAGCGCTCCCAAAGTGCTGGGATTACAGGCACACCTGGCCCAATTCTAGAATATTTTCAAGGCCTCAAAAAGAATCTGCTACCATACCATTACTAGTCACTACCCATTCTCACGTCCCCTGGTTTCTGGACCACTAATGTATTTACTGACTCTCTGGATTTGCCTGTTCTGGACATTTCATACAAATGTGGCCTTTTCTGTGTGGTTCATCATGTGCCACAACACATGATGGAACTTTGTTCCACTTTATGGCTGAATAATATTCCATCATATGAATATATGACCTTTTGTTATCCATTCATTAGTTAATAAACATTTGGGTTGTTTCTATCAAGGCTGTTAAGAATAATGCTCCTATGAACACTCACATGCAAGTGTTTGTGTATACGTGTGTTTAACTTTGTTGGATATATACAGAACAGAATTGTTAGATCATATGGTAACTGTGTTTAACTTATCGAGGAACTATCAAACTCTTCCACAGAGCTGCACCATTCTTCAGTCCCACTAGCGATATATGAGAGCTCTAATTTCTCCAGATCCTTACCAATACTTGTTATTGTCTGTATTTTTTATTATAGCCATCTTAGTGGGTGCAAAATATCTCATTGTATTTTTTTTTTCTTTCCTTCAACTTTTAAGTTCCAGGGTACATGTACAGGATCTCATTGTAGTTTTTATTTGCACTTTCATAATGTTGACCTTATTTTCATGTGCTTATTGTCCATTTGTATATCTTCTTCGGATAAATGCCTATTCAAATCCTTTGCCTATTTTTAAGATGGGTTATCTTTTTATTGTTAAATCCTAAGAGTTCTCTATGTATTCTAGATGCAAGTCCCTTATCGGATATGACTTATAAATATGTTCTCCCACACTGTGGGTTTTTTCACTTTCTTCTTCTTTTTTTTTTTTTTGAGACCGAGTCTCACTCTGTTGCCCAGGCTGGAGTGCAGTGGTACAATCTTGGTTCACCACAACGGCCACCTACCGGGTTCAAGCGATTCTCGTGCCTCAGGCTCCCGAGTAGCTGGGACTACAGGTGCACACCACCATACCCAGCTAATTTTGGTATTTTTAGTAGAGACGGGTTTCACTATGTTGGCCAGGCTGGTCTTGAACTCATGACCTCGTGATCTGCCTGCCTCAGCCTCCCAAAGTGCTGGGATTACAGGCGTGAGCCACCTTGCCCAGCCCTTTTTTTTACTTTTCTACAGTAGAATCAATCTTTTTATTTTCTTGATGGTGTCTTTTGAAACACAATTTTTTTAAAATTTTGAATAAGTCTAATTTTATCTATTTTTTATATAGTTGTTCTTTTGGTGTCATATCTAAGAAATCATTGCCTAATCCAAGGTCATAAAAATTTACACCTGTATTTCCTTTTAAAGAGTTTTAATTTTATGTATGTGATCCATTTTGAGTTAATTTCTGTTACTGGTGTGAGACAGGACCCAATTTCATTCTCTTGCATGTCTATGTACAGCTGTCCTAGCATCATCTGTTGAAAAGACTCTGCTTTCCCCACTGAATGATCTTGTACCTTTGTTAAGGTCAATTGACTATAGATTTATGGGTTTATTTCTGGACTCTCAATTCTATGATGTCTGTCTTATGCTAGTACCATACTGCCGTTTTTTGTTTGGTTGGTTTTTATTTTTATGGATACATAATAGTTGTGCATTAATACCATACTGTTTTGATTACTGTAGCTTTGTAGTAAGTGTTGAAATCAAGAAGTGTAAGTTATTCAACTTTGTTCTTCTTCAAGATTGTTTTTGGCTATTCTGTGCCCCTTACGTTTCCATATAAATTTTACAATCAGCTTGTCAACTTCAGCAAAAAAAAAAAAAAAAAGCACCTGAGATTTTTGATAAGAATTATGTTGAATTTGTAGGTCAATTTGGAGCGTACTGCCATCTTAACAATATTGTCTTCCAGTCCATAAACATGAGATGTATTTCCATTTATTTAACTCTTTAATTTCTTTTTCTTTCTTTTTTTTTTTTTTTTTTTTTTTGAGTCAAGGTCTTACTCTCACAGGGTCTCAGGCTGGAGTGCAGTGGTGCAATCTTGGCTCAGTGCAACCTCCGCCTCCCAAGTAGCTGGGACTTCAGGCACCCACCACCATGCTCAGCATTTTTTTTTTTTTTTTTTTTTTTTTGAGACGGAGTCTCGGAGTCTCACTCTGTCACCCAGGCTGGAGTGCAGTGGTGCGATCTCGGCTCACTGCAACCTCCACCTCCCAGGTTCAAGCAATTCTCCTACCTCAGCCTCCTGAGTAGCTGGGACTACAGGCACACGCCACCACGCCGGCTAATTTTTTGTATTTTAGTAGAGACGGGGTTTCACCATGTTGCCCAGGCTGGTCTCGAGCTCCTGAGCTCAGGCAATCCACCCACCTTGGCCTCCCAAAGTGCTAGGATTATAGGCATGAGCCACCGCGCCTGGCCTTGGCTAATTTTTGTATGCTTTTGTAGAGACGGAGTTTCACCATGTTGCTCAGGCTGGTCTCAAACTCCTGAGTTCAAGCAATCCACTCTCCTCAGCCTCCCAAAAAGCTAGGATTACAGGGATGAGCCACCGTGCCCAGGAACTCTTTATTTCTTTCAACAACGTTTTATAGTTTTTGCTGTATAAGCCTTGTACTTCCTTTATTAAATTTATACCAAAACCATTCTTTTTTAATTTTATATATTTAGTTTATATCCTGCATCCTTGCTGAACTTGTTTATTAGTTATAATAGTTTTCAAGTTCCTTAAGATCTTCTATATACACCAAGAAACGATTGATTTTACTTTCTGTCACTATAGACTTGCCTGTTCTAGAACTTCATATGAATGAATTCATTTAATCCTTAGTGTCTGGCTTCTTTCACTCATGTCATCTGCAACCGGAGACAGTTTTGCTTCGACTTTTCCAATCTGGATTCCTTTTATTTCTTTTTTTAATCGGATTTTATTTTTTTGTTTTTAGACACGCCCAGGCTGGAGTGCAGTAAAGCAATCTTGGCTCACTACAACCTCCACCTCCCGCCTCCCTGGTTCAAGCGACTCTTGTGCCTTAGCCTCCCAAGTAGCTGAGACTACAGTCACGAGCCACCAAGCGTGGCTAATTTTTGTATTTCTAGTAGAGACGGGGTTACACCATGTTGGCCAGGCTAGTCTCAAACTCCTGGCTTCAAGTGATCTACCCACCTCGGCCTCCCAAAGTGCTAGGATTACAGGCAGGAGCCAATGCGCCCCACTAGGATCCCTTTATTTTTCTTGCCCAGTTGCTCTGTTGAGAACTGGTAGCACAACATTGAGTGGAAGTAATGAGAGCAGACATCCCTGTATTTTACCTGATCTTACCATATAAAGAGGATTCTTACCCTACCTTTCTTAGTCATGTGCAGCTCTTGAAGCATTAATGTGGATGGCTCCATTTCCTTTGTAAAGAGGACACCAAGTTCTTTTTACTTGTATGCTTCCCTCAGTGGTTCTCCACGTCTCAGCATTTAAGGTAAGTTTGGTAGATCACCCAATTAACTTGTCTATGCTTAATATCTGTATCTTATTTGAAGGCTACCATTGCTATAAAAGGCTTATCAACTTTTGCATGCACTTTCACTTAGCCATGCTTAGAATTTTTGTGGCCCAAGTTAGAGCTCTGCTGAAATGTTTCAACTTATCTTTGTTCCCTTACATATTTTTATGTCTTTATGTATTTTAATGTCTTTACAGATGGTTTTTGTGCCTAAACAGGATTATTCAAAGACCACATATTTTACAGTTTAAATAAACTTTATTGAGAATATTATTTATATCCATAATAAAATGTACCTCTTTTTAGTGCATTTTTCCATGAGGTGTAGAAAATGTACAGACCTATGTAATCACCAAAAAGTTTCCCGTGCCTTTCTGCAATCCTCCCACCCCAACACCAAGAAACCATTGATTTACTTTCTGTCACTATAGACTTACCTATTCTAGAACTTCATAGGAATGAGTTAATACAATCTTTAGTGTCTGGCTTCTTCCACTCAGTGGTGCTTTTTATATTTACTCATGTTTTTGTGTATATAAGCATTTTGTTCCTTTTTGTTGCTGAGAAGTATTCTATTGTACGGACATATCACATTTATTATTATTTCACCTGTTGGTGAACATTTGGGTTGTTTTTAGTTTAGAGCTATCATGAATAAAGCTGCTCCCAACATTCATATGCAAGTCCTTATATACATGTGTTTTAATTTTTGGAGGGTAAATGCCTAGAAGTGGAATTACTAGGTCATATGGTAAATGTGTGTTTAACTTCATTAAAAACAAAAACAAAAAACAAAACTTGCCAAACTGTTTTTCAAAGTGGGTGTGCAATTTTATAATCCTACCAGTGAAGTATGAATTATTTCCAATTAGTCCACAATCTTGCCAGCATATGGTAGTGTCTGTGTGTGTGTGTTTTGTTTTGTTTTAATTTTACCAGCCTAGAGGTCACATAGTGGTATCTTATTATGGTTTTAAGTTGAATTGCGCTGGTGACGAATGATGTTGAGCAATCCATCTGTTTATGTGCTTACTGGTCATTTATATATCTTCTCTTTCTTTTGAGACAAAGTCCCAGGCTGGAGTGCAGTGGCACCATCTTGGCTCACTGCAACCTCCGCCTCCTGCATTCAAGCGATTCTCCTGCCTCAGCCTCTTGATATATATCTTCTTTTAAGAAGTATGTGTTCAAATCTATTGCCATGTTTTTACTGCTTATTTGTCTTCCCATTATTGAGCTGTAACAGATCCCTATACATTCTGAATGTAGGTCCTTTGTTAGAAGTATGTATTGAGCATACTTTCTTCCAGTCACAGACTGGGAGAAATTTATTTATTCATTTTCATTTATTTTTAAGCAATGGTTTTCAAAGAGCAGAGATTTTTAGTTTTTATAATTTATTCTATTTTTTTTATTTTCTTGAGATGATTCTGTTACCAGTGGAAGAGATCCAAGTTACCCTGAATTATTAGCGGTGATCTGTACACATCTGCAGCAACTTCGTCCTTGCCTCCTCAGAAGAATTCGACTTCATCTCAGGATTTTATAGGCTTACCTCTTTCCCATGATTCTTCCCTCAGGGTGGGCTGCCTGCCTGCCTAGTGCCTGCCCCCTTACCCTTGGGAATTGAGCACACACAGCGTGTTTAGGAAGTCATATGCATGCCTATCTGAGACTTTCTTCCCTTTTTCCGGAAGAGCCTGCCTGGAATGTCTTATTTTGCCATTTTGTCTCTTAGTGCACATGCCCAGGCAGTTTCTTCTCCCGGGCATCTGGATTCATTTAACACTTTAATGTTAACAGCTGTGGATCACCAGGAAATGGCCTCTCCCTGGCACCCTGGGTAGGCTGCCACATTATCGTTTTTAGAGTGGTGGTGTGATAATTGTCCAACCATCACCTGACATTCCTAGTGGGTGGGTGGAGAGGCCTCTCCTGCCTCACTCATGCCTATCTAACTACTTATAACAATACTTAATATCAAGTAAAATCCACCCACTAGAACATACATCCCTTCACAGGGGATGCAAGACTGCTAGCTTCCCCCATTTTTAAAAAATTATTTTTTAATTGACAAGTGAAACTTGTATATATTGATGGTGTACAACATATTTTGATATAGGTATACAATGTAGAATGGCTAAATCAAGCTAATTAACATATGCATCACCTCACATATTTGTGTGTGTGTGTGTTGTGAGAAGCCAAATTTATTAACTTTTTCATTTATAGCTAGTGATTTCTGTGTTCTGCCTAAGAAATATTTGCCTACCTCAAGGTTGCAAAGATTATCTCTAATGTCTTCTTCCAGGAGTTCCTTGGTAAATTTTAAGTAATTTTATGGCATGCTGTAAAGGTCAAGTTCCTTTTTCTTTCAAAAAAAAAATTTTTTTTTTCTTTCTAAAAATCTGGGATTTTGGAAGGAGAAAGAATCTGGATGCAGCAAAGGGAAGCACTTGCCTTACCGCCTGGCCGTGACATACATGGAGCATTGTATGTCATGCAATGATATACACTGAGAGGGGCAAAACTTTCGGTTAAAGCAAAAGAAACGTCTGGGAATACAGTGGTGCTTGCTGAATCCAGATGATTCCATGCTACATGGTGAAAGGGCTCAAGGGGGCAGCAAGGGTGACCACTGGACCAAATTAAGGGCTATAAGGAGCAGTGATGTGCAGGGTAGGTTACTCACGGGGGTTATTATATTATCTGAAATTTACATTAAAATACTTGGCAATTAAAGTGTGATATAGTTATGCGTAAATTAGTTTTTACAATCTAAATAGTTAACATTTGATGTGTTGTAATATACGGCACATTAGCATAAGGGATGTCAGATATTTTTCACTGGTGAAATGAGGGGTACTTAATATATGCAGATGGGCTTGAAAACTGTGCTGATACTTCCCACCCTTCATGGACAGAGTATAAGAATTAGTGAACATTGGATATGACTAGGTGACCTCTTTGAATCTCAATTTCTTTCTCTGTAAAATAGGAAAAATAATGTCTATCTTCTAAGGGATATTGAGAGGAATGATAAGACACACCCAGCTCTAGGCTTGGCATTTAATGATTGTCCCACCCAGGTTAATTTGTTCCTTTTCCTTCTACCACTTTTTTTACTGTAGTACTTTGAGCTCCTGATTTTATGTCACTTACCACATTCTCTTTTGAGTCCCCATCTCAACTCTCTTGCTAGACACAGTCTTGAAGCTTAACTAATGCTGGCCTCCCTCTGAAGGTCCCATGGCAAAGCTCATCAAATCTTGGTGTACCCAATCACCTGAGATACTTTTTAAAAATGCAGATTACAAAGCCTTACCTCAAAAGACTGATTCTGTATGTCTGTCTGGGTGTGGTCCAGGAATGTGCAGTATCATCGAGCACGTTTGGCTATGATGAATGAGGTGGTCAAGAACCACTCAGAGACACCTGGGATGTGAGAAAAACTTGTTTCAGAAATCCTACAATTGCATTTTCTTCAAATTCGAGTTGAGACACAAACAAAGACAGCTGACCCAGTTCTCCAGTCCCATGTGGAGGCTGGACTCAGCTGACCCAGGCCTGAAGCAGGCCCATCACCCTTGTTACATGTTTCCGCCCTTCTGGGTGACATAAAAATATCATTTTTGCTGGTCCAGCAGCAATCTCCCCTTTTCTGGTAACCCCCTGGATTTTCCCTACTCTTAGTGCAAAGCTTCAAGCAAGGCTAATCCCTTTCCCCACCATGAAAGTGAAGGTCAGCCTCTCAGACATTTACAAGAACAAGGAAGAGGAACACTCTTCCTGTAGAGATACTAAACTAGTAAGAACCTAAGTCTGGAGCTGCCTACTCCACTCTTACATAGAGTGCCTACTTGAGAATGAAACTAAGAGAGATGGTGCCCTTTGACATCATTAGGCCCCTGGGGTTCTTGCTAATCTGAGTTACTAATTCTCTTTTTGCTTTACGTCAGTTTGAGCTAGAATTTCTCCTTGCAACTGAAAATTCGGACTAACACACAGAGCCTCTACATTTCTCTGCACAAATGAACCCTTCCTCTCTGGGCAGTCCCAAATAATTCCCCTGTACCTCACTCTCCTTAAAGAACGTCACCTCCTTGCCACAAATGCAGGGAACCTGCTCCTTGGGACCAGGTCCGGCCCACTTTTCTTACTTCCTTGCAGGGAAAAAAAAGGCCTTTTCCTTTGAGGCTTATGTTATGGAGCTCACTGTTCATTACTACTGTCTTCATTACTTAATTCATTTAAGACTGACACCTGTTTTATAGTCTCTCCTTCCACCCTAGCTCTGCCATCATTCCAGATGGATCTCATCACTCATTTAATAGCCTATAATCATAGTTCATGTAGCATTCACTACACACCAGGCACGGTTCTAAGCATTTTACATATATTTTAGTTCACTCAACCCTTATAATAGCACAAGCTATTATTACGCCCACTTCTCACATAAGGAAACTGAGGCACAAAAAGTCTATTTAGACTTGCCTAGAGTTACCCAGTCATGAAGTGGTAGAGTAGGGATGAGGACAACGGAGTCAAATTGCAGAGTCCAGACTGGCTTCCCAGTTCCTTATAACTGTACCATCCTCCACATCTACTCTGCATTGGTTCTGTGGAGGTGGGAGAGAGGGAGCACCTCCTTCACTGAGTCACTGGACATTTGGAAGGTCTTTGGAGAGAAGTCAGCTGAGGATGGCCTGCATTGCCCCTTCCTGGAACTCAATGATTTGTTGTTATCACCCATGCAAATTCACCAACAAACAGATAAAAGTCAGGAAGCTGGGATGCAGCTGAACTGAAAACCCAGCAGCAGAAAAGCAGGTTATAGATTCTGCTCTGGGTGCTCCATACAGCTCCTTCCTCTCTGCCCCAATAACCTCCCTCTCTTTGGGAACACTGCTGCATTCAGGGCAGTCTGTCTTCCCTCCCTATGGGCTGTCTTTAGAATGTGTCCCTTGCCTATATCCATATTCATGCTCCGTGCTCCTCAGCCCCCTAGAAACTTTGCACAATAGATTCAAAACCTCTGGTTTCCTCCCTTCCTCTGTCTGAAAGAGTGAAAGAAGGAAGCCAGGGGTTTCAGGGGGCAGCCAGGCAGCAGTATCACCACCCCTAGGCAATCACACCTAGTTGCAGCTTCATCGGGAACAGCTCAGCTCTGAAAATACAGACCTGGGACTCTCCCTCCCAGCCTTCTGGCTCTCGTTCCTGTGAGCAGCTTTTCAACCTCCACTTCCAGCCGCTGACAGGCCCTCCTGGCTCCACAAGGCCAGCTAACATACCCACCTTCCACAATCCCCAGCCCTGCCAGACATAACCTGCAACAGGCATTCCTGGATCAATGCAAACTCCGACTTCTGTTCCAGGAGTCTGCCTCTGTTAGAAGAATCTCACACAAATGTGCGTGCTGTGCCATTGTAAATGCTGTATAAGGTGGCCAGGCCCAATTAGTCCCTGCAAGACACTGAATAGTAAGAACTATCTATGGAGTGTTTACTATGTGCCAAGCACGGTCCTTTGCAAGCACTATTAACCCTCAAAATACCACCACCGTGAGATTGAGACCATCATGATTCCCGTTCTACAGAAGGAAACACTGAGACTTTAGGAGGTCAGGACCTTTCCAGGGTCACAACTGCGTAACTAAGTTGCAGAGCTCAACCCGGTGGCACTTCCATCTCACACGCAGCTGTCTGATGGTCAAGAGCCCAACCAGTCCCCCGGTCGTTTCTACCGCACTAAACCGCTGTGTCAAGCTGGAGCAGCGGGCTCAGCAGTGAAAATGAAAGAACAGAAGAAGGTTACAGAGAAGAGAACGGTCACGGTAAATTCCGGAGAGGAGGCAAGGACGTACACACCGAGATACTTCCCGGTCACCGTTACTCAGCACTTTGTGGGGTTCACGTGGCTGGGGGGACTGGGGCGTGGCGGCCCTTTTCGAGGAATCCAGCCCTGCCTGGGCGGTCCCCATCTCGAGCATGGGCGTGTTCGATTCAGGCCCGGCGGACGCATCCCCAGGTGACCCGACAGGGACCTTGTGTCTCTGGGGGTGACTGTCCGTCTCCCCGCCTCCCACCGTCACGCGCAGTGCTGATCCCCACTTCCAGCTGGTGTGCGAGCTGGGCTTGGGGGTACAGGAGCTGAAGCCCTGCAGCTCCGCCCCACGCTTGCGCCAGCCCCGCCCCGATCCCGGCTCGCAGGCTCCAGGGGCGGGGCGTGGCCGGGGCGCAGCGACGGGCGCGGAGGTCCGGCCGGGCGCGCGCGCCCCCGCCACACGCACGCCGGGCGTGCCAGTTTATAAAGGGAGAGAGCAAGCAGCGAGTCTTGAAGCTCTGTCTGGTGCTTTGGATCCGTTTCCATCGGTCCTTACAGCCGCTTGTCAGACTCCAGCAGCCAAGATGGTGAAGCAGATCGAGAGCAAGGTACGCGCTCCCGGGGAAGGCCAGGGTGCCGGCGCCGCGCGCGGCCTCTGTAACTAGGGAAGGCGGTGGCGGGAGTTGCGGAGGCCGCCCCTCCGCATCGCCAGGGGAAAGGGACGCGGCGTCTCGGCCTGGGACTGAGGGAAGCAGCGGCCTGGGCGCGCCCGAGGCGGTGGAGCCTGCCCTGGAGGAAGGGAGGAGAGGGACGAGGGTCCCCTGGAGGGCGGAGTGGCGGTGCCCAGCGTTTCTCGCACCCTGTTCCCCGGGGGATTGCACGCACGCGGGGAGCGTCCGGGGGATGTGAGAGCGCAGACAGCGTGAGGAGTCCCCACGCTGCGCCTCCTGCACCCTCCCGTCCGGGCAGCCCCGACTGGAGGAAGATGAGGGAATGGAAGGTGTCCGCCCTTGGCCCCCCATCTGTATCCAGATTCAGGCCCCAGGCAAGGATAGGGAGGGCCCTTGCAGAAGGCACGGGTCGCTGGCCGCCGCTGTCTTTTCGTATGTGAAGTGATCCACCCGCAGCGGGGGTAGTGATCTCCCTTTGGGAGCGGGTCTAGGCCGGAGACCCCCGCCTGCCTCCACCCATGCCCGGCCCCAAAGGTGACGCGTGCTGTATCCGCACTAAGGGGGCGGATTGCGGCTGGAGGCCCCCTGGCACGTGCAGGTCTGTCCAGGAGGCCCGAGGGCCCCAGGTGACCGCGAGGAAGTGAGGTCCGGGCCGCGCCCACGGGACTCCTGTGGCGCAGGGCGCGTTTCCGGCAGCAGTGGCTTTGGAATGACTCAGTCCCCAAGGTTGGGCCCGGGGGCCTCGGCTGCCCTGCCCGTCCATGATTCACCCTCAGTCGGTGGGTTTTGCTGGAGCCAGGGTTCCTCCTGGGAGCAGCCGCGCCCTGCTGCCTGCTCGCCGACCTATCGGTATCCCGATCGTTGTTTTGTCCTCTTAAAAATGCCCAAGGCGAAACAGCCTTCCCATGTTTGAAAGTTATTGCAAGCCTAAAACCTTGTAGACTGGGAAACCCAGAGCCTAAGGCGCAGTGTCTAGTCTAATGTAGCCACTCCAGAAATATTTGTTAAATGCAGCGTCAGAAAAGTGAGTGGAGGAAATTGATACTGCTCGAATGGTAGAAGACCCCTCGCCAGCGCCTACCCTGCGATTACCCCTCCCCACCTGCGGGAAGCAGAGGAGGGCGGGTCCTCGCCCGCCTCGGGTGCCCTGACCTGTTTCGTGCCGGGTGGGCTTCGGAAACAGAAGTGTGTCTGCAATGTGTCCCCGATCCTTTTGTTCCTTTGATTATTATTGACTCTCAGTATTTTTTTCTCGTATGTTGATTGCCACTGTCATCTTTTATCTTCCTCTCAATCAGTTTTTTCTTAGTGGGATTCTCATTTTAGCAGCCCTCATGTGTTGAAAAGATCCTTAGTAGTGAATTGTCTTTCATATACTTTTTTCCAAGCACCTATTGTGTGACAAATTATTAATCCATTCCTGGGGAAGGGAGTGGGGCTGGGATTCTGTTCTCCAGGGTCTGGCAACCTCAGTATAACCCAACTGCTAAGAACCCCCTCCACTGAGCCAGAAGACCTTTGAGTGGTCTATGTTAGTTGTCCCAAAATCCAGACACTACAAACAAAGTTGATTAGGATTTCTGGAACACACAGTTTAGTACTCCCAGTTGTCAGAGCATGGTGGCACCTTCCTCCTCTACCAGTGACAAAGGTGTACAAGGGTGACAGGAACTTTAAAAAAAGCACTACAGCCTGGGGCCCAAAGGCCCTGATAATCAATTAATCCTCAAAATAACAATCCAAAGTCATTGATCGAAAGTTACACTAATTTGATTGTTATTTGTTTGTTAGTTTGTTTTTTGAGATGGAGTTTTGCCCTTGTTGCCCTGGCTGGAGTACAGTGGCGCGATCTCGGCCCACTGCAACCTCCACCTCCTGAGTTCGAGCGATTCTCTTGCCTCAGCCTCCTGCACAGCTGGGATTACAGGCATGCGCTGCCAAAATGCCCAGTAATTTTGTATTTTTAGTAGAGATGGGGTTTCACCATGTTGGTCAGGTTTGTCTCGAGCTCCTGACTTCAGGTGATCCACCAACCTCAGCCTCCCAAAGTGCTAGGATTACAGGCGTGAGCCACCACGCCCAGCCTGTTATTTGTAAATGTTGAATACATGTTACATTTTCTTCCTAATGGGCTAAATTGGCACCATTTGCCATTCAGAACAATTCTGTTTCTGAGGTACTCTGTTGGTGCTTTAGGGCCAACTGGGATCTATTTCAGAGAGGAATGGAATAATTGACTGTAAATGTGATGAGGAAGAAATAAACACTTTTAAAAAAAAATGACACCTACCATTTATTGAACTCCCATCTACAAGGCACTTGGCTAAGTACTTCAGAAACCACTCACACTTATTACCCTCAGAGTAGGTATGTTGAGGCAACGAGATCTTAGACTCTTGCTCCTATTTACCCCAACTACACTGTTTTGCTTCCCCCAGATTATTGGTGTCAGTGATGGAGACATTTATTAATCCTGTGAGTTTCTGGGAGCTAGAAATTGTGATTTCTTCTTAGTAATACAATCTTGAATAATTTTCAAGCTGATACCCGTTTAGAAGTATCAGAAGAGAATTTGTACATGAAGCCTGCACATACGTGGGGTGTAACTCATGTTCAGTTAGGCTAAAAGTTATTGTTGCGTGCCTCTTTTCAGAATTTTAGGTACTTGTGCTTAAATTTGATTCAGAACTGTTTTGGAAAAGCCTTGAGTATGTTTGAAATACCTTCCCTCTTGAAAGTAATCTCAAGTTTTTAATGAGGGTTAATCATGTTAAAAAAACAAAAATGTCTATTCAACCAGACATTGGCATTTCTTGACCTTTTTTCCTGTCTTACCTGGATCTTGCAATAAAGGATGCCTGGTTTAACTTTCTTGAAAATCACATTAGGGAAGGCTTTGAATGAAATTGATCTGGAACAATAAGTGATGATTTGGGAAAACAATTGCTATACTTCTATGTACACTGCTGCAGCTCTCCCCATGTCTCCACCTCTAGAGATGGGGTTCAGGGATTTGCATGACTAAAAAATTTATGAAAGTGTTGTCCTACGTTTCTCAGGAACACCATTTGTGAATTATTTTCCCAAAAACATGAGGTAGAAATTAGAAATCTAGAGAAGTAACTATTACTACATGAGGTCATATTAGTGTTTTCTTGTTGGGTTTTTTTTTGTTTATTTGGTTTTTTATCTTATGGTTTTTTATTTATTTGATTTCTTTCTTTACGAGACCTCTTGTGGCGGTGGGGGACAGGGAATGTTCATTTTTTATTAAACCTACTTGACCAGCATTGTTTCCTTGAAGAAAACCTAGATTTCAGATATAGATGTTTATGTTTTGATTTATCTTAATTGCTCTGGTTTGGTTTTTGGGTTTGGTCAGCACTAACGTACTAATGTGGTTAAAATGAGTCCTTTGTTTTGGGAGGCCAAGGCAGGTGGATCACTTCAGGTCAGGAGTTCAAGACCAGCCTGGTCAACATGGCGAAACTCTGTCTCTACTAAAAATACAAAAATTAGCTGGGCCTGGTGGCAGAGGCTTGTAATCCCAGCTACTCAGGAGGCTGAGGCAAGAGAATCACTTGAACCCTGGAGGCAAAGGTTACAGTGAGCCGAGATCAGGCCTTTGCACTCCAGCCTGGGCAACAAGTGAAACTCCGTCTCAAAAACAAAACAAAACAAAAATGAGTCCTTGGTAACTAGAATATTCGGTTCCCAGGGTTACAGTATCTAGATAGTAAATAATTCAGGGAAGTTAGTGGTAAGATATTTCTTGATCATTTCTACTGAGAATTTTATTTAACAAGCATTCCTTATGAAAAATAATATCTATGAAAATTTTCCTTCATGAGGAACGAAAACTTTCATTTAATGAATGACAAGGGTGTAGTTTTAAAATAAAGGGCAAAAATCAAAGGTTGGTAAACGTGTGATCTCAGCTCTGGAAACCCCATTATGCTTATGTCAACAGTGATGTCTGAGTGTTGAGGTTTGGGGAAGGTGAGTTTCCTTGACTTTTCAAAAAATTTTAGATTTTCGTATGGTCCACCATAGACAAATGAGTTTAATCAAAAGTCATAGCTTTTTTTTTTTTTTTTTTTTGCGACGGAGTCTCCGTCTATTACCCAGGATGGAGTGCAGTGGCACAATCTTGGCTCACTGCAACCTCTGCCTCCTGAGTTCAAGCTATTCTCCTGCCTCAGCCTCCTGAGTGGCTGGGACTACAGGCGTATGCCACCACGCCCAGCTAGTTTCTATATTTTTAGTAGAGACAGCGTTTCACCATATTGGCCAGGCTGGTCTCGATCTCCTGACCTAGTGATCCGCCCACCTCGGCCTCCCAAAGTGCTGAGATTACAGGCGTGAGCCACCATGCCCAGCCAACTTTTATTTTTAAGTAACTTGTGATGTTTCAGTTGCAAAATCCTATGCCTTTGTGACTTCAAGTGACCCCTTTCATAATCCATAAGTGTTTAATGAATGTCTACCATATACCTAGCCTTGACATGGAAACATTTTTAATACAAATGTCTATTTTTATTTTCCTTTTGTTTGGTGTAGAGAAAAAATAGCCAGTTCACAATATTTTATAAAATAGTCATGAAGAGAATGTCAGTATACTCTACACATTATATCTTGTTTCATCTTATCAAGTAACACTACCAGCAATGTATAGAATTTCTTCAAACTGAGTTTTATTTGGCTTGTTTGGGGATTTTTTTTTTTTTTTTTTTTTTTTTTTTGGCTAAAAAGTAGGTCCTGAAAGGAGGACCTCCAGAATGTGCTTTGTGTCATTGTGTCAAGTCTTTCTTTTGAAGGTTTAATATTTAACTATTTATTTAATATAAGCTTTTCTTTTGCTGTTAGACTGCTTTTCAGGAAGCCTTGGACGCTGCAGGTGATAAACTTGTAGTAGTTGACTTCTCAGCCACGTGGTGTGGGCCTTGCAAAATGATCAAGCCTTTCTTTCATGTGAGTATTACACAATGTCTACTTTGTAAGAGATTTGTGTTTTTTGGGTTGGTGGTCACAACGGTAGAAAAGAAAGACAGTTAAAGGATTTTGGTTTCGGTGGGGGGGTTTCTTTGGCTGGATCTTTGGTCCAAAAGTAGTAGTATAACGAATAATTTAGGTTTGATACATGTAGCCCATTGAAAACAAATTTTAGAAGTTAATTTTGTCTTAAATAGTTCTTTTTTTCCCCACATTGAAACATGGGCCTTATTTGAAATCCAAGCCTCAGAATTTGATATGCCAAACTTGTTTTATACTAAGAAAAATTTGATTTAGAGAAAATGTATGTCTCTTAGATCTATGTCTCCAAAGAGCTAAATTTTTGGATCTTTAATTAGTCTCTACTTTTATTAAGTTTCCATTTAAGAAGCTTGAGTATGTTGATTGCCATTACCTAGTTCTAAATCTTTTTGGATTTTTCATTTTAAATTTTCCAGTCCCTCTCTGAAAAGTATTCCAACGTGATATTCCTTGAAGTAGATGTGGATGACTGTCAGGTATGTAGCTGGAAATATGAGATACTGCTGAGCTTTTCACATTGGCCTTTTTCTCTGAATTGCACAGTGCTTTTTCCCATAAATATGTCAAATAATTCTAGAACTGTAATCCTATCTAAAAAGTTCTATCTCAGAAGAGCAGGCAAGTTAGGAGCTTAATCCTAGCTATCAGGAGCTGTATATCACATCCTAAAGTAAACAAAAATAAATGAGTGAGACTTCTGAATCTTATCGGCCACCCACCTTTCTAAAACCCTACATTCTACTTTACACTCTGAGATGTGCAATAAATGGAGATTGAATTTAGCTTTGATCATTACATCCATAAGCTTGATGGAGTCACCAAATTATGAGACCGCTTGTAGGGCTCTTTGTGAACTTGCAGTAGCATGAGAACCTGCATATTTGCAAGCCTATTCTAGTCTTGGTTGATTTTAGTCAATTAGAAACCACAAATGTTTTAACAAATAAACACCAAGGTACCTGAGAGAATAATTTGGAAGAAATTCCAGGGTTGGTTGTATTTAACAAATACTTGTTTTGCACTAGGTATATACCAGGCACTGTTCTGGGTAGTTTTTAAGTATCAGTTCATTTAATCCTGAGTGCTGTTATCATCCCCATTTTATAGATGAGAAAACTGAAACACAGAGGTTGTTCATGAAGTTTCAGTGAGTATGTGGCTGAACTAGGATTTAAAATGAAGTGGTCTGGCTTCCCAGCCCTTGACCTTAAGTACTACCCATTAGAGGATGCTCTGTCTTGTGGTGGGTGTAGATCGGGTGCTTAGTACATGACCACAGACCTAGGAGAGCCTGTTGAGGAGGTATCACTTCGGGGCCCTTTACAGATATGTGAGCATTTTCACTTAGCCCTAGTGGAGAAGGAAAGGCGATGGGGGAGGGGTGCAGTATGGCAACAGAGGCGCTGGACCTGGCTTCCAGTCCTGGCTCACTAGCATCTGCTTAGGCCAGTCACTCCTCTTCCTTGAGCCTTAAGACCTGCCCCATCAACCTTCCAAGGTTGCTTATTCATTGAGCAAACATGGAATATCCAATAAAGGCTGAAGGGTCACTTAAAACAGGCATATGGCAGTGCTCTCTAAACATGGGAGGGCGCAACAACCCCAGATTGTGTATTCTTAGCCAGTTTTTGACTCTGTGCCTTGGGCAACCCCTGCCTTGGCTTGTGCTGTCTTCTCCATCTGGCCTGTCCTTTCCTTTCCTACCTGACTAACTCCTTGTCATGAGCTTCACCCCTTCTCCACTTACCCCCTTGTGTGCCCTAAGTACTCAGTGAATCTTGGCAATTATTATAATGATCTTTATGTCTGTCCTTTACCATTAGTCTCAGTAGATTCCTAGGATCAGAGACCCTGTCTTAATTCACCTTGGTTGGCCCTTCACCCAGCACACCTGCCTTGCATGTAGTATAGGTGTGGAATGAATGAATGATGAATGTGATATGGTTGTTAAGTTACTATTCTAGATGTGTCCCAGAGTTGTTTTTTTTTAAAAAAAGTGTAATTGCATTTTTTGAAAAATCCTTATTCCTTGTTTTAATCAAACTTAGTCTTATTAAGGTCAATTTAGCTAGGGGAAAATTGCACCTGGAATAGAGAAATTCTAACTGCCACTGATCCTATCAGATAGCAACTTGATTTTTTTTTTTTTTTTTTTTTTTTTTTTGAGATGGAGTTCACTCTGTCACCTGGGGTGGAGTGCAGTGGCATGATCTCGGCTCACTGCAACCTCTGCCTCCCAGGTTTAAGCAATCCTCTGTCTCAGCCTCCTGGGTAGCTGGGATTACAGGCACGCACCACCATGCCTGGCTAATTTTGTATTTTTACAAAATTAAAACCCCAGTAGAGACGGGGTTTCACCATGTTGGTCAGGCTGGTCTCGAACTCCTGACTTCAGGTGATCCACCCACCTCAACCTCCCAAAGTGCTGGGATTATCCACCACGCCCAGCCTTGATTTTTATTTGAAAGTAATAATAGGTGCCAGGTGCCATGATAAGCCCTTTGCATGCACTATGTCATTTAATCCTCACAATAACTATAAGAATATTTTTTATTAGCACCCTCATTGAACAGGTAATGGCACTGCAGCACAGAAGGTAAAGTCAGTCTCTTGAGGCAGACCAATGCACCATACTGTACTGAGGACAGGTCTTCTTACTGCCTTTGGGAAGTACAGTCATGCATCACTTAATGATGAGGATACTTTCTGAGAAATGTTAGGCAATTTTGTTGTGCACACATAGAGTGTACTTACACAACCTAGATGGCATAGCCTCCTCTACACCTAGGCTATGTGGTAAAGCCTGTTGCTCCTAGGCCACAAACAGGTAAGGCATGTTACTGTACTGAATACTGTAGGCAGTTATAACACAACAGTAAATATTTGTGTATCTAAACATAGAAAAGGTATGGTGAAAACATGATATGAAAGATTAAAAAATGGTATGCCTTTATAAGGTACTTGCCATAAACGGGACTTGCAGGACTGAGAGGTGCTCTGGGCGAGTCAGTGAGTGGGTGGTGAGTGAATGTGAAGGCCTAGAACCTGTAGACGTTATAAACACTGTATGCTTACAAATTTTAGTTTTAAAATTTCTTTTTTCAGCAATAAATTTATTGTAACTTTTTTACTTTATAATTTTTTTATTTTTTTAACTCTGTAACTCTTGTAATAACACTTAGCTGAAAACACGAATGCATTGTACAGCTCTACAAAAATATTGTCTTTATATCCTTAGTCTGTAAGCTTTTTTTAAAAAGACTTTTTAAACTTTTTGTTACAAACTAAGATTCAAACACATACATTAGCCTAGACCAACACAGGCTCAGGATCATCAGTATCACTGTCTCCCATCCCCACATCTGGTCTCACAGAAAGGTCTTCAGGGACAGTACCATGCATGGACCTTTCATCTCCTATGATAACAGTGCCTTCTCCTGGAATGCTTCCTGAAGGACCTGCCTGAGCCTGTTTTATAGTAACTGTCTTTTTTAAAAAATAAGTAGGAGTACACTCTAAATTAATAATGAAATTATAGTAAATACAAAAACCAGTAACCTTGGTGTTTATTATCAAGTAGTATATACTGTCCATAATTGTAGTGATATGCTTTTTTAAGTGAAAGCAAGTTTATTAAGAAAGTAAAGGAACAAAAGAATGGCTGCTCCACAGGTAAAGCAGTCTGTAGTGGTATACTCTGTATGTAATTGCAGCGCAGATTTGTTTGCACCAGCTAATGCGATGGGCTATGACATTAACCCATCACTAGGTGAGAGGAATTTTTCAACTTCATTATAATCTTATGGGACCACCACATATATGCAATCTGTTGTCGACCTAAATGTTATATGGTGCATTACTATAGGTGTGCAAAGCACTCGAGGACTTCCATATGGCAGAGCTCCTCCTTCATGTCTGCTTGGTGTACCCTCATCACCCTGAACGTATCTTTTTTTTTTTTTTTTTTGAGACAGAGTCTCACTCTGTCGCCCAGGCTGGAGTGCAGTGGTACCGTCTCTGCTCACTGCAACCTCCACCTCCCGGGTTCAAGCGATTCTCCTGCCTCAGCCTCCTGAGTAGCTGGGACTACAGGTATCCGCTACCACACCAGGCTAAATTTCATATTTTTAGTAGAGACAGCATTTTGCCATGTTGGCCAGGCTGGTCTCGAAGTCCTCACCTCAAGTGATCCACCCGTCTTGGCCTCCCAAAGTGCTGGGATTACAGGCATGAGCTACCGTGCCTGGCCTGAAAGTGTCTTTTAAAACCTTGAAGTGACCCTCTGACAAACTGAGGAACTTTAACTTTGCCTCCATAGATTGATAGAAAAGTATGAGTAGTAGCCCTTTTGAAAATGATAGACCAACCTTATTTCTCTGACAGCCAACAGGGTTATGATACTTATTTTATAAATGGTAACCTCCCTCTGACCCTTACTTGGAGTGAGTTTTCAATAGTATGCATTCAATAAACATTCACCATTTTTATTCCAGCCATTACTGTCCTTGTGCCTCTTACTGGAACCTGTACTTTCATGCTCAGCAGGTGTCCAGCATTAAAAGAAAAAGTAAAGATTACCTAGAAAGAACTCCTCAACAGTAGTGCCACCCACCATCCTAGAGGTCGTCATAGTGTTTGTAGCTGGCCTTTCTTCCCCTTGAGAATTCTCCGTTGGTTTCCGTGATTTGGTTATCAACAGTCCTGCCTGCTCGCTTGCTGTCCTGTATAGCTTTTGCTGCTTAGGTGCTGAGTGGTTCTATATTTCTTTCCCAGTCCTCTTTTGAGTGCCTGGCTGACATTTTCAATCCCTATTGGGCTCCAAACCAAACCAGTTTCATGGTATTGTCCTCCAAACCTTGCCCTCTTATAGCATGAACAATGTGTTGAGCATGGGGTATTATAAGAGTTCTCATTTAGCATTCCACAGTTGAGGAATGTGTGTTACTTCAATTACCTTTGAGCTGTAGAAAAATCTTTAGCTGTGGTAACAGCCACTTCTAGGAGAGGAGAACATACAGATCAACTAGCCCAATTTGCAATGTTAGGAATTTGTCGATTTTCTTAGTAGGATGGCTTTCAAAGGTTAGAGCATCAGAGTCACCTGAAGCCCGACTTTAACTTAATGGTTTAAGATGGGGTTGATGGGGAAACTTGTAGTACCCCTCAGGTAATTCTGATACTGCAGCAAAGTTTGAGAATTCACAAAGTCTTTTTATTTTTCCTCCCGAGATAGTCTCATTCTGTCACCCAGGCTGGAATACAGTGGCATGATCTCAGCTCACTGCAACCTCCGCCTCCCAGGTTCAAGCAATTGTCCTGTCTCAACCTCCTGAGTAGCTGGGATGACAGATGTGTGCCACCACACCTGGCTAATTTTTGTATTTTTAGTAGAGATGGGGTTTCTCCGTGTTAGCCAGGCTAGTCTCGAACTCCTGACCTCAGGTAACCCACCGGCCTTGGCCTCACAAATCAGTTTTTAATTAAAAATAAGCAGGAAGCTGAGTGTGGTGGCTCACACCTGTAATCCCAGCACTTTGGGAGCCCGAGGAAGGCGGATCACTTGAGCTCATGAGTTTGAGACCAGCCTGGGCAACATGGAGAGACCTTGTCCCTATAAAAAATATATATATATATATATATATATATATGTATATATATATATAGTGTGTGTGTGTGTGTGTGTATATATATATACACACACACACACACACACACACACACAAAATTAGCCAGGTGTGGTGGCGTGTGCCTGTAGTCCCAGCTACTGGGGAGGCTGAGGAGGGAGGATGGCTTGAGTCCGGGAAGTGGAGGTTGCAGTGAGCTGAGACTATGCCCCTGCATTCCATCCAGCCTGGGTGACACAGCCAGACCCTGTCTCAAAAATAATAATAATCAGTAAACCCAGTGTGGGGTTATTCCTTTAGATTACTATTATTTTGTTCTTGAACAATTGATTTTTATTTTTTTAGACTTTTTAGCCTTTATATAATCATTCTGTGTACTCTGCCTTCATAATAAAACTGGAAAAATTATGAGCAAGAAATAAGAGGCACTAGTTCTGAGGAATAGTTAAGATTATCATACTGAGTCCAATTGTAGCAGAATTTTTTGTTGCTTCTTTGTATGATACTTAAAATAGTTGAAAATTTGATTGGATTAAAGAGCATGTTGGATCGCTGGAGTATCTGATGCTAGTAACATTCTGAACATTCTGCCTGTTAATGTGCCCGTCAAAGGAAGTAAATATTAATAAAACTTCTTCATTGAGAATATAACCGGTTTGGCTTTTGTACTGCCATTATATTCATTATATTAATTTTCATATGCCGAAAAATGTCCTCATGCGGAAATGTGGGGTACATGACAGGGAAACGTTTCTGGTTTTGGATTACTTCTGTCAAAGCTCAGTACTTGCAGTCTTGTATTTAATCCTCTCCCCTTGCTACTTTCCCTACCAGGATGTTGCTTCAGAGTGTGAAGTCAAATGCATGCCAACATTCCAGTTTTTTAAGAAGGGACAAAAGGTACGTACATCTGACCTTTAAAACTCTAACTGGGCAATAGGAAACCCAGTATAAGTGAATAAATCACTGGAGTGATGTTCCCTTTAAAGACTGAGGCACATCACCAAGTTCTGCTTTTAAGAATTTTTAAATATGCCAAAATTCACTGGCCTAAGTACATAATGTGACATCTAACTGAAAATCAATCTTTCCTAACTAGTCCTATTTATATCATAAAGCACATAGAATTTCTTAGACTTGGGCAGTTCATTTGTTGTTAAGTATTGTGTAAAAGAAAATTTGTACTTGAGCCTTTTGACTTTTCTCTGATATTTTTTCTTTGTTTATAACTTAAATGAACTGTATGTTATTCAGGGAAGTTTATTTTAAATAAGATTATACCTCTTCTTCCCTCCACCCCTATTCTTCCTTCATTCTATGCTGAATACATATTTATACATATGTATACATATACATATCTATATGTATATATAAAAATACATTATTTATACGTATGTATACATATACATATGTATATGTATAAATACATATTTATACATATTTTATGTATAAAACAGTGCTACAGTGCTACGTCTAATGTCAATTCAATATTCTCTTAACAGGTGGGTGAATTTTCTGGAGCCAATAAGGAAAAGCTTGAAGCCACCATTAATGAATTAGTCTAATCATGTTTTCTGAAAACATAACCAGCCATTGGCTATTTAAAACTTGTAATTTTTTTAATTTACAAAAATATAAAATATGAAGACATAAACCCAGTTGCCATCTGCGTGACAATAAAACATTAATTCTAACACTTTTTAAAACCGTCTCGTGTCTGAATAGCTTTCAAAATAAATGTGAAAAGGTCATTTAATGTATTTTCCTATATTCTCAATCACTTTTTAGTAACCTTGTAGGCCACTGATTATTTTAAGATTTTAAAAATTATTATTGCTACCTTAATGTATTGCTACAAAAATCTCTTGTTGGGGGCAATGCAGGTAATAAAGTAGTATGTTGTTATTTGTTATCTTTTGACAGAGAAAATAGCATTCTCTGTTTTAGCAGGTGAATCCTCTATGCTCTCCAAAAGATCAGCATGACCAAAATTGATGCCCACTCATGAAGGACTTGTTCGTTTTGTTTGTTTGTTTTGCCACGAGGATCAGATCTTGATTCTCCTCGAAGTATCTGAGAAAGTCTAGTTGTATAGGCCAGACATAGGTTCTGTCTTGAGTGGTAAAAGTTGTGGGAAATTATTACTTATATCATTCAAAGAACATTGTTTCTTGTGTTCTAAGCACAGTAAGGGGTTGGGGGGTTGAAGAAACTTTTTGAGTTTACATAATAATGAAGAGCAGAATTATCATATGCCAGGTATCATCTTTCTATTAATTCATTTAATCTTTGTAACAATCCTATTAGATATAGATACTATAATCCCCATTTACCTGTGAGGAAACAGACAAAGGGTGGTAATTTCCCCAGCATCACAACTAGTCATTGGAGGAGCTGGGATTTGAACCAAAGAAGTCTGGTACCAGAATATGTGCCTTTAACTACTACATTGCCCTCAGTGCAACAATCTGAGTAAGTAGGAAAATGATGGGCCCTTAGTTGAGTTTCTTTCCTCATGTGAAATTAGGATGCCAAACTTAGATGATCTCTCAAAATACTCATGGAATGCCTGTTATGTGCCAGGCATCATGCTAGGCTTGGGATAAAGCTGTGACTAAGACACCCTCATCCTCATACAGCTTACATTCTAGAAGCAGAGACAAACTGGTGAATAATAGACTGGTATATTCTACAAGGCAAAACCAAAAACTGGGCGCAGTAATGAGAAGAATAGGGGAACCCGCTGTGCATCAGGTGGTTGGACCTGGGTTCTTTGAGGTGACTGTAAACAGAGCTGTTGGATAAAAAGTACTCCAACCTGCTGAGAGCCAGGGAATCAGCTTTCAAGCAGAGAGAATGACAGACACAAAGGCTTGAGTCACAGACACAAAGGCTTGAGTCAAGAAAGAGCTTGGTACCTTGTAGAATCATCAGAGGAGCATGAAATAAAGCTCGATACAGTGGCAGGGCCAGGTCAGCCAGGGCGTTATTTGTTCTAGAAGGGATGAGAAACCATCGAAGGGTCAGGGTACATGCTTTGTTAACAAGTAATTTTGGCACCTGTATAGAAAACGGAAACTAAAAAGTGGAAAACCAGTTAGGCTTTTTTGTTTTTTGAGATGGAGTTTCGCTCTTGTCAACCAGGCTGGATTGCAATGGCGCAATCTCAGCTCACTGCAACCTCCGCCTCCCAGGGTCAAGCCATTCTCCTGCCTCAGCCTCCTGAGTAGCTGGGATTACAGGCACCCGCCACCATGCCCAGCTAATTTTTGTATTTTTAGTAGAGATGAGGTTTCACCTTGTTGACCAAGATGGTCTCGAACTCCTGACCTCAAGTGATCCACCCACCTCAGCCTCCCAAAGTGCTGGGATTACAGGCATGAGCCACTGCGCCCAGCCCCAGTTAGGCTTTTGCAATTACCTAGATCAGAGATAATGATAGCTGTGACTAGGAGGACAGTGGGGAAGTGACAGAGATGGAACAAAGCCTAAGAGCCTGTGAGAGGAGGACCCAGGAGTGAATCTCAGGTTTCTGGCAGAAGCCCTGTGTGTCGGGGTATGATGTGATGTCATGAGTGAGGTGAGGATGGGAGGGAAAAGGGGTGGTGGTGAGGGAGTCAGTCTCTGGCCCTTCTGAGTTGGGTGCTTCTGAGGTGCACATCCCACTGAAGGTGCTGTGCAGGCTGTTGGGTACCTAGTTGAGAGCTCCAAGGACAGGTCTGGACTGGGATAGAAATTTGCAAGACATTGTCATGTAGATGGCACTTATAAACAAACATGACATCACCCAGGAAGAGTCCAGAGTGAAGAGGGCTCAAGATAGCCTGAAGGACTCAGTATTTGGAGATCAAGTAGAATAGGAACCAACAAAGGAGACTGAAGGGTGGCCAGAGGGGAAAGACAAAAACCAGAAGAGGGTTTTATCCTGGAAGAACAGAGGAGAGCATTTCAAAAAGGAAGGAGTATCATTTACCAAATTCCCTTGGAGCTAAGAAAGGTAAGGTTGAGAAAACAAAATGGAGGTTGGTGATTGCAACACAAAATTCCTATGGAGTGATGGGGAAGGAAGCCAGATTGGAGGGAACAGAAATCACACTTCTCATATCTGTCAAGCAATCCGGCCACCTCGGCCTCCCAAAGTGCTGGGATTATAGACATGAGCCACTGTGCCTGGCCCAAACTTGTAGTTATAAAATGAATAAGTTCTGGGGAGCTAATGTCCAGCATGGTTACTATAGTTAATAATACTGTATTGTTCACTTGAAATTTGCTAAGAGTAGGTCTTAAGTGTGCTCACCCCACCCTCCACACACACAGACACAAATGGTAACTGTGGTGATAGATATGTTAATTAATGTGATTACTACACAGTGCATTCATATATCAAATAATTACATTGTACACCTTAAATATAAGCAATTATTGTCAATTATGCCTCAATAAAGCTAGAAGTTAAAAAAAAAAGAATAGATTCAGACCACAATAGGAGAGATTGGTGTTGGTTATGTCTTTCCTCCACCATAACCAGTGGGATGAAAGTGAGCGCAAGGTTAGAGAGCATTGTCGATTTAGGGATGGGAAGATGGCATTTCCATCTGATAGTTTCTGTTTTCCAAGCAGGCAGTTTTGAGGAGAAGGTATGAAATTGTTATCTTCACAGTGGCAAAGCAAAGCATGGTTTCTGGGCATAGTTGAGTGTCTGCATGAGGTTTGTTAGGACCTCAGAGCCCTGCTGTGTGTGCAGGCAACCGAAGGTGGAGAGTTGAAGCCGGAGCAGGATTGGGTCTTTGTAGTTGAGTCCAGTAGCGAGTGGGGATGCAAAGAAGCTGACAGTACTTTCGAGGGATTGATTTTACTGATGCAGCATAGAATCAAGGCTGGAGAAGTAGAGAGGAGGAGCCAAGAAGAGGCTGGTGAGCCACAGAAAAAGGAGTGTCTGAGGATTAGAGGTCTTGACAAGGTCAAAGAAGGGTGGCAGTGGGAGTGACTGAGCAAGCAAACTTTAAGAGGATAAGAGGTGGTAAGCAGAGTGAGATTTAAAAACAGATTTGAGAAACAAATTTCCAGAGAAGACAAAGACTAGGGTGACCATGAGAAGGAGGTGAAGTGGGGTAGAGGAAGATTGGAACTCAGCAGGTCAAGGATTAAAAACAGATTTGAGAAACAAATTTCCAGAGAAGACAAAGACTAGGGTGACCATGAGAAGGAGGTGAAGTGGGGTAGAGGAAGATTGGAACTCAGCAGGTCAAGGATTTGAGGCCAGGAGCATACATGGGTTTCAGGGAAAGAAAACGGGAATAGGGATGGAAAGAGAAGTCTGTGAGGTGAACCATCTTTAGTGAGTGAGGAGGTTGATAGCAGATGGCAGCAGTAAGGAAGGTAGGAAGTTGGTACAACTTCATGAATGAGTTTCAGAGTAGTAGGAGATTTTGCAAGAAGGAGAAGTGGTTTGGAAGGGGCCTTAGGTGGGGAGGCAAGCAAAAAATCCAGTCACCTCCTGACTTGGGTATGTGGAGTGTAAAGTGTAGGGGAGGGGGAGCCCTTAGGATATTTCTGTTAAGGAAGGAGTTGATGTTCCAAGAACACATTAAAGATACAGAAACGGTTCCTGATCCAAAGCAAACTTCCAGCAGGTACTGTGAAAGGGACGGGGAGGGAGGGTTTGTTCAGGTTAAGGGCATGGGTCTAAATTTTGGCAGCACTTAGAATCAACTAGGGAGCTTTCCAAAAACAAAAGTGATGTTGGGATTCCGGTCCCAGAGATTTTGCTGTAAATGGGCTTGGGTGTTGCCTGGACACTATCTGATGTGCATTCAAAGTTGAGAACCAGCAGTTTAAGGGATATACGATATAGCCAGGAGATGATGGGTGACCAGCTGATCACCCATCTCTGGCAGTGATTGTGGTCAACACAATGAAATTCATTGATAGCCTCTTAGCATGAGATGGCAAACGTCCTAATTGTTGCAGAAGGTAGTTAACAGATGCTTTTTATTTCTTGATTCAAAAGCAGTTTAAGAGACGAACATAAATATCATGGTGTTTCTTCTCATTCATATCGTTTCATAGCTCTTTACTGCCAACCTCCAAAAAATTCACAGATGCTAAACTTCGTTGCTTTGTTATGGAACAAGTGTTTAGACTAGATGCTTTATAACTTGAATATATTATTACCTATTTAAAATAGTAAAGATATTAGAGTTAACTAAAGACCATACTTTATAAAAAAATCTCAGTAACTGCACAGCACAATTCAATGTCACATAAATTCTATTGTCCCCAAAGTGGATTACTTATATTAATAAATCTAGAAATATTAGTGAGCACTTTTTACTTGTCAATACATAAAGTAATGAAGGTAAATATAGGATTTATGGTTCTGTAGAATATAGACTAACTAGTCATTAAAATAAGGCAAATATTGGCTGGGTGTGGTGGCTTACACCTGTAATCCCAGCACTTTAGGGGGCCAAGGCGGGGAGATCACCTGAGGTCAGGAGTTCGAGACCAGCCTGACCAACATGGTGAAACCCTGTCTCCACTAAAAATACAAAAATTAGCCGGGCTTGGTGGTGGGCACCTGTAATCCCAGCTACTCAGGAGGCTGAGGCAAAAGAATTGCTTGAACCCAGGAGGCAGAGGTTGCAGTGAGCCGAGACCGAGATTGCGCCACTGCACTTCAGCCTAGGCGACAGAGTGAGACTCTGTCTCAAAAAGAAGAGAAGAGAAGAGAAAAGGAAGGAAGGGGAGGCAAGGGGAGGGGAGGGGAGGGGAGGGGAGGGGAGGGCAGGGCAGGGCACAGCAATGGAGGGGAGGGGAGGGGAGGGGAGGGGCAAATAGAGTATTCTGTTACATGAATACTGCAAAATGTATGGTATAGCACACTACCCTAGAGTTGTTCGTGGTCATCCAGAAGAAGCATGAGCTTAATGGCATGGCAGTTACTTTGGAGGAAAGCCAGGAATCCAACAGCTAGAATTTGAAGCAGAGCACCAGATGAAGCTGCAACGGAAGGTTGGAGCCTTGAACGCCTTGGAAATAATGTGGTCTCTTGTTCCCCGCATCGCAATGTGTTTTATGTCATGGCACACAAAGAAAACAATATTTGAACCCCCCACTGGGTTACAGTGGAAAGGATTTGGGAACATCTGTATGTGGCTTAGTGAAAAAAATGACATTTTTACTTTAAACCATTTTAACACAAAAACCAAATGGAAACCATTACAGAGATTGTTAACTCCTGAATTTGTATAAAACTTCCACAAAAATATCTTACCTAATTTTTTAGTGTGAAACTTCAAGCTCATTTTCATGAATGTAACTTCTCTAAAAATGTTTAATTGTGAAATACAGAAGAATATTTAAAACACATGCACAATTTTAGAAATATCAACAAAATGGCTAGCTGTGTAGTGATCACCCAGGTTATGAAACAGAACATTGCCAATGTCTTAAAAGTCCCCAGTGTATACCTATCATACCTTCTTCCTCCACCTGCCCAGAGATAACCCCATATGGCTCTTGTGATAATTATACCCTTGCTTCTTGCTTTTTCTTTCTTTTTTTTCTTTTATTTTTTTCCTGGAGACGGAGTTGCGCTCTCGTTGCCCAGGCTGAAATGCAATGGCACGATCTCGGCTCACTGCAACCTCCACCTCCCGAATTCAAGTGATTCTCCTGCCTCAGCCTCCTGAATAGCTGGGATTACAGGCATGTGCCACCATGCCTGTAAAATTTTGTATTTTTAGTAGAGACAGGGTTTCATCATGTTGGTCAGGCTGGTCTCGAACTCCTGACCTCAGGTGATCCACCTGCCTTGGCCTCCCAAAGTGCTGGGATTACAGACATGAGCCACTGTGTCCAGCCTAATTTTGCATTTCTGTAACTACTAGTGATGCTGAACATTTTCAATATGCTATTGATTATGTGGATTTTCTCTTTTGTGATCTGTTTAAGTCTTTGTCCCCACTTTCCTATTGAATTGTCCGTTCTTTACTAAGTGATTTGTAGGCATTCTTTATCCATCGTAGATACCAGTTCTTCATGGACTTTTTGGTTGCAAATATATTCTCAGTGTGGCACTTGTCTTTTCACCCACTTTGTGGAGTTAAGTAAACAGAAGTTCTGAATTTTGATATTGTTGAAACTTTGAGGTCAGGGAGATAATTGCTTTTAACATTGAAAACACTTTTTATGATAATCATTTTTTATGATAGCTTATGCCAGACACAATTCCTAATCAAGCTTTAAAATTTTATCTTTGTATTTTCACTAATAACCAATAAAAGAAAACTTTAATCCAGCTACTCGCAAGGCTGAGGCAGGAGAATCACTTGAACCTGGGAGGCTGAGGTTGTAGTGAGCTGAGATCATACCATTGCACTCCAGCCTAGGCAACAGAGTGAGACCCTGTCTCAAAAAAAGTTAAAATAAATAAATAATAATTTAATTTTTGTTTGTTTGTTTTTGAGACAGTCTCACTCTGTTGCCCAGGCTGAAGTGCAATGGCGCGATCTCAGCTCCCTGCAACCTCTGCCTCCCGGGTTCAAACAATTCTCCTGCCTCAGCCTCCCAAGTAGCTGGGGCTACAGGCATGTGCCACCATGCCTGGCTAGATTTTTTTGTATTTTTAGTAGAGACGGGGTTTCACTATGTTGGCCAGGCTGCTCTCAAACTCCTGAACTCGTGATCGGCCTCCCAAAGTGCTGGGATTACAGGCGTGAGCCACTGCACCTAGCCTAATAATAATTTTTTAAAAAAGAAAAGTTTAATCACACAAATAGGTGACAAAAATTTAAAACACTTTGACAGCCAGCATCTGATTGTTAAACCAACATCTAGGAAAAAGCCAAGATGGCCGAATAGGAACAGCTCCAGTCTACAGCTCCCAGCGTGAGCGACGCAGAAGACAGGTGATTTCTGCATTTCCATCTGAGGTACTAGGTTCATCTCACTGGGGAGTGTCGGACAGTGGGTGCAGGACAGTGGGTGCAGCGTACCGAGCGTGACCCGAAGCAGGGCAAGGCATTGCCTCACCCGGGAAGCGCAAGGGGTCAGGGAATTCCCTTTCCTAGTCAAAGAAAGGGGTGACAGAGGGCACCTGGAAAATCAGGTCACTCCCACCCTAATACCGTGCTTTTCCAATGGTCTTAGCAAACAACACACCAGGAGATTATATCCCGTGCATGGCTCAGAGGGTCCTATGCCCACAGAGCCTCGCTCATTGCTAGCACAGCAATCTGAGGTCAAACTGCAAGGCAGCAGCGAGGCTGGAGGAGGGGCGCCTGCCATTGCCGAGGCTTGAGTAGGTAAACAAAGTGGCCGGGAAGCTCGAACTGGCTGGAGCCCACTGCAGCTCAAGGAGGCCTGCCTGCCTCTGCAGACTCCACCTCTGGGGGCATGGCATAGCCAAACAAAAGGCAGCAGAAACATCTGCAGACTTAAATGTCCCTGTCTGACAGCTTTGAAGACAGTAGTGGTTCTCCCAGCACACAACTTGAGATCTGAGAACGGACAGACTGCCTCCTCAAGTGGGTCCCTGACCCCCGAGTAGCCTAACTGGGAGGCACCCCCCAGTAGGGGCAGACTGACACCTCACATGGCTGCGTATTCCTCTGAGACAAAACTTCCAGAGGAACGATCAGGCAGCAACATTTGCTGTTCACCAATATCCACTGTTCTGCAGCCTCTGCTGCTGATACCCAGGTAAACAGGGTCTGGAGTGGACTTCCAGCAAACTCCAACAGACCTGCAGCTGAGGGTTCTGACTGTTAGAAGGAAAACTAACAAACAGATAGGACATGCACACCAAAACCCCATCTGTACGTCACCATCATCAAAGACCAAAGGTAAATAAAACCACAAAGATGGGGAAAAAACAGAGCAGAAAAACTGGAAACTCTAAAAATCAGAGCACCTCTCCTTCTCCAAAGGAACGCAGCTCCTCACCAGCAACAGAACAAAGCTGGATGGAGAATGACTTTAACGAGTTGAGAGAAGAAGGCTTCAGACGATGAAACTATTCCGAGCTAAAGGAGGAAGTTCGAACCCATGGCAAAGAAGTTAAAAACCTTGAAAAAAAATTAGATGAATGGCTAACGAGAATAACCAATGCAGAGAAGTCCTTAAAGGACCTGATGGAGCTGAAAACCAAGGCACGAGAACTACGTGATGAATGCACAAGCCTCAGTAGCCGATTTGATCAACTGGAAGAAAGGGTATCAGTGATGGAAGATCAAATGAATGAAATGAAGCAAGAAGAGAAGTTTAGAGAAAAAAGAATAAAAAGAAACGAACAAAGCCTCCAAGAAATATGGGACTATGTGAAAAGACCAAATCTACATCTGACTGGTGTACCTGAAAGTGACGGGGAGAATGGAACCAAGTTGGAAAATACTCTGCAGAATATTATCCTGGAGAACTTCCCCAATCTAGCAAGGCAGGCCAACATTCAAATTCAGGAAATACAGAGAACGCCAAAAAGATACTCCTCAAGAAGAGCAACTCCAGGACACATAATTGTCAGATTCACCAAAGTTGAAATGAAGGAAAAAATGTTAAGGGCAGCCAGAGAGAAAAGTCGGGTTACCCACAAAGGGAAGCCCAGCAGACTAACAGCTGATCTCTCAGCAGAAACTCTACAAGCCAGAAGAGAGTGGGGGTCAATATTCAACATTCTTAAAGAAAAGAATTTTCAATCCAGAATCTCATATCCAGCCAAACTAAGCTTCATAAGTGAAGGAGAAATAAAATCCTTTACAGACAAGCAAATGCTGAGACATTTTGTCACCACCAGGCCTGCCCTAAAAGAGCTCCTGAAGGAAGCACTAAACATGGAAAGGAACAACTGGTACCAGCTACTGCAAAAACATGCCAAATTGTAAAGACCGTCAAGGCTAGAAAGAAACTGCATCAACTAACAAGCAAAATAACCAGCTAACATCATAATGACAGGATCAAATTCACACATAACGATATTAACCGTAAATGTAAATGGGCTAAATGCTCCAATTAAAAGACACAGACTGGCAAATTGGATACAGAGTCAAGACCCACCAGTGTGCTGTATTCAGGAAACCCATCTCACGTGCAGAGACACACATAGACTCAAAATAAAGGGATGGAGGAAGATCTACCAAGCAAATGGAAAACAAAAAAAAGGCAGGGGTTGCAATCCTAGTCTCTGATAAAACAGACTTTAAACCAACAAAGATCAAAAGGGACAAGGCCATTACTTAATGGTAAAGGGATCAATTCAACAAGGAGAGCTAACTATCTTAAATATATATGCACCCAATACACGAGCACCCAGATTCATAAAGCAAGTCCTTAGAGACCTACAAAGAGACTTAGACTCCCACACAATAATAATGGGAGACTTTAACACCCCACTGTCAACATTAGACAGATCAACGAGACAGAAAGTTAACAAGGATATACAGGAATTGAACTCAGCTCTGCATCAAGCAGACTTAATAGACATCTACAGAACTCTCCACCCCAAATCAACAGAATATACATTCTTTTCAGCACCACACCACACCTATTCCAAAATTGACCACATAGTTGGAAGTAAAGCACTCCTCAGCAAATGTAAAAGACCAGAAATTATAACAAACTGTCTCTCAGACCACAGTGCAATCAAACTAGAACTCAGGATTAAGAAACTCACTCAAAACCACTCAACTACATGGAAACTGAACAACCTGCTCCTGAAAGACTACTGGGTACATAATAAAATGAAGGCAGAAATAAAGATGTTCTTTGAAACCAACGAGAACAAAGACACAACATACCGGAATCTCTGGGACACATTCAAAGCAGTGTGTAAAGGGAAATTTATAGCACTAAATGCCCACAAGAGAAAGCAGGAAAGATCTAAAATTGACACCCTAACATCACAATTAAAAGAACTAGAGAAGCAAGAGCAAACACACTCAAAAGCTAGCAGAAGTCAAGAAATAACTAAGATCAGAGCAGAACTGAAGGAAATAGAAACACAAAAAACCCTTCAAAAAATCAATGAATCCAGGAGCTGGCTTTTTGAAAAGATCAACAAAATTGATAGACTGCTAGCAAGACTAATAAAGAAGAAAAGAGAGAAGAATCAAATAGACGCAGTAAAACATGATAGAGGGGATATCACCACCGATCCCACAGAAATACAAACTACCATCAGAGAATACTATAAACACCTCTATGCAAATAAACTAGAAAATCTAGAAGAAATGGATAAATTCCTCGACACATACACCCTCCCAAGACTAAACCAGGAAGAAGTTGAATCTCTGAATAGACCAATAACAGGCTCTGAAATTGTGGCAATAATTAATAGTTTACCAACCAAAAAAAGTCCAGGACCAGATGGATTCACAGCCAAATTCTACCAGAGGTACAAGGAGGAGCTGGTACCATTCCTTCTAAAACTATTCCAATCAATAGAAAAAAAGGGAATCCTCTCTAACTCATTTTATGAGGCCAGCATCATCCTGATCCCAAAGCCTGGCAGAGACACAACAAAAAAAGAGAATTTTAGACCAATATCCCTGATGAACATCGATGCAAAAATCCTCAATAAAATACTGGCAAAGCGAATCCAGCAGCACATCAAAAAGCTTATCCACCATGATCAAGTGGGCTTCATCCCTGGGATGCAAGGCTGGTTCAACATATGCAAATCAATAAATGTAATCCAGCATATAAACAGAACCAGCAACAAAAACCACATGATTATCTCAATAGATGCAGAAAAAGCCTTTGACAAAATTCAACAACCTTCATGCTAAAAACTCTCAATAAATTGGGTATTGATGGGACGTATCTCAAAATAATAACAGCTATCTGTGACAGACCCACAGCCAATATCATACTGAATGGGCAAAAACTGGAAGCATTCCCTTTGAAAACTGTCATAAGACAGGGATGCTCTCTCTCACCGCTCCTGCTCAACATAATGTTGGAACTTCTGGCCAGGGCAATCAGGCAGGAGAAGAAAACAAAGGGTATTCAATTAGGAAAAGAGGAAGTCAAATTCCCCCTGTTTGCAGATGACATGATTGTATATCTAGAAAACCCCATTGTCTCAGCCCAAAGTCTCCTTAAGCTGATAAGCAACTTCAGCAAAGTCTCAGGATACAAAATCAGTGTGCAAAATTCACAAGCATTCTTATATACCAATAACAGACAAACAGAGAGCCGAATCATGAGTGAACTCCCATTCACAACTGCTTCAAAGAGAATAAAATACCTAGGAATCCAACTTACAAGGGATGTGAAGGACCTCTTCAAGGAGAACTACAAACCACTGCTCAATGAAATAAAAGAGGACACAAACAAATGGAAGAACATTCCATGCTCATGGGTAGGAAGAATCAATATCGTGAAAATGGCCATACTAGCCAAGGTAATTTATAGATTCAATGCCATCCCCATCAAGCTACCAATGACTTTCTTCACAGAATTGGAAAAAACTACTTTAAAGTTCATATGGAACCAAAAAAGAGCCCACATTGCCAAGTCAATCCTAAGCCAAAAGAACAAAGCTGGAGGCATCACGCTACCTGACTTCAAACTATACTGCAAGGCTACAGTAACCAAAACAGCATGGTACTGGTACCAAAACAGAGATATAGACCAATGGAACAGAACAGAGCCCTCAGAAATCATGCCACATATCTACAACCATCTGATCTTTGACAAACCTGACAAAAACAAGAAATGGGGAAATGATTCCCTATTTAATAAATGGTGCTGGGAAAACTGGCTAGCCATATGTAGAAAGCTGAAACTGGATCCCTTCCTTACACCTTATACAAAAATTAATTCAAGATGGATTAAAGACTTAAACGTTAGAACTAAAACCATAAAAACCCTAGAAGAAAACCAAGGCAATACCATTCAGGACATAGGCATGGGCAAGGACTTCATATCTAAAACACCAAAAGCAATGGCAACAAAAGCCAGAATTGACACATGGGATCTAATTAAACTAAAGAGCTTCTGCACAGCAAAAGAAACTATCATCAGAGTGAACAGGCAACCTACAGAATGGGAGAAAATTTTTGCAATGTACTCATCTGATGGAGGGCTAATATCCAGAATCTACAATGAACTCAAACAAATTTACAAGAAAAAAACAACCCCATCAACAAGTGGGCGAAGGATATGAACAGATACTTCTCAAAAGAAGACATTCATGCAGCCGAAAGACACATGAAAAAATGCTCATCATCACTGGCCATCAGAGAAATGCAAATCAAAACCACAATGAGATACCATCTCCCACCAGTTAGAATGGCGATCATTAAAAAGTCAGGAAACAACAGGTGCTGGAGAGGATGTGGAGAAATAGGAACACTTTTACACTGTTGGTGGGACTGTAAACTAGTTCAACCATTGTGGAAGACAGTGTGGTGATTCCTCAGGAATCTAGAACTAGAAATACCATTCGACCCAGCCATCCCATTACTGGGTATATACCCAAAGGATTATAAATCATGCTGCTATAAAGACACATGCACACGTATGTTTATTGCAGCACTATTCACAATAGCAAAGACTTGGAACCAAGCCAAATGTCCAACAATGATAGACTGGATTAATAAAATGTGGCACATATACACCATGGAATACTATGCAGCCATAAAAAATGATGAGTTCATGTCCTTTGTAGGGACATGGTTGAAGCTGGAAACCATTATTCTCAGCAAACTATCACAAGGACAAAAAAACCAAACACCGCATGTTCTCACTCATAGGTGGGAATTGAACAATGAGAACACATGGACACAGGAAGGGGAACACCACACACTGGGGCCTGTTGTGGGGTTGGGGGAGGGGGGAGGGATTGCATTAGGAGATATACCTAACCCTAACTGACAAGTTAACGGGTGCAGCACACCAACATGGCATGTGTATACATATGTAACAAACCTGCACGTTGTGCACATGTACCCTAAAACTTAAAGTATAATAAAAAAAACAACATCTAAAATTTTATTTAAAAGAAACATGAGTTTTTTTCTTTGTCCAATGTAGTATTAAAATTTACTGTTATAATGCTGATAGATTTCAAATCCAATTTTATGTCTTCCAATCAAATTTTTATTTCTTTTTTAAAATTGTATTTTGAGACACAGTTTTGCTCTGTCATCCTGGCTGGAATGCAAGGGCGTGATCATGGTTCACTGCAGCCTCTAACTTCCAGGCTCAAGCCATCCTCCTGCCTCAAACTCCCCTGCCAGGCCCTCTAACCCTCAGTAGCTGGAACTACAGGTGTGCACCTCAGCTCTCCCAAAGTGCTGGGATTACAGGCATGAGCTGCCACTCCCGGCATCAAATTGTTCAAAATGATAATGCAACTAATTCTAAAAATGCACATGCACTGTTAGAGCAATCACCCTGTAGCCACACAGAGGGCACATCAGTGATTATTGAGCAAAAGAATCAAATACATGTGAAGACAGAAATTTGGACCAGTACGCCAGCTTGCAGCATTCCCCCTTCCCCAACCAGCCATACCTTGGGTTGAGCTTCCTGGACACCCAGGCAACATTCTCCTTCTGCGTCTCTGTGGGTAACATGTCTGCAGTGGGCAGTGGAGGACATGGGCAAACCTGGCCCAAGTCAGGCCACCATCCAAGAAGCCTCAGGAGAAGCTGCTTTTACCTGAAGCTGATAGGCCCAGGAGCAGCCTGGATCATTGGCCAATTGATGTTTTGTACCACACCTGTGGCCTGTTTCCCTTCCCTGGGATACAGGCTGGGAAGCTATGCTCTAGTAAAGAAGAAACCTTAGAATACTTAAGGGTGTAGTAAGAAAGACCACAGGAGGCAGTGGATGAATGAGAACAGCTGTTCTCAATTATGGCTGCTTAGTCAAATCTACCAAGTTGCTTTAAAATTATCCTGGTAGCTGGGGCCTCACTTCCAGGGAGTCTGATGTAATTGCTATGGGTAAGGCACAGATATCAGTAAATTTTTTTGACGTGGGGTCTAGCTATGTTGTCCAGGCTAGTCTCAAATTCCTGGGCTTAAGTGGTGCTCTAACCTCAGCCTCCTGTGTAGCTAGGATTACAAGTGTGTGCCACCCTGCCTAGCCAGGCATCAGTAATTTTTTAAGAGTTCTCCAGATGATTTAAATAAGCAATTGGTCATGAAAATTGCTAGATTAGTGTGCTCCAGGGAAGGGATATCATTGGGGAGCATATGCAGTAAGTAAGAAACTGGAGGACCTGGACTGTGTCTGCGAAGTTGAAGCGGGAGTGCTGGTGTAGACCAGTATTTTTTAGAGTGTAGTCATCCGAACTTCTAACACATATAGGTTCCTGGGCCTCATCTATATAATTAGAATGTCTTGGGTGGGACCCAGTGATCTGCATTTTAAATAAGCTCCCCAGGTGATTCTTAGAACACTGATATTTGAAACATGATAAATAATTTGCAGACAGAACCTACACCATTCTATCATTACCTACAGGTAATAATATAAAGATTTTTAAAACTGACTTCAAGAATTCACTGGAGTGTCATATACCCAAATGAAATGCATGAATAATTCACCAAAAGGCATGTCTTAGAATAAGCCTCAGTGAAACCAGCAAAAGAACATATCCGGCCAACTTTCAGAAAATTAATAAATCATTGCTATTATAAGCCATGGTTTTGAACTTGTTTGTTACATAGCAATATATAACGAACATAGCTGTGAATGGTATTCAATTTGCTGCCCATGCAGGAGATGAGCATTACTTCAGAGTACAGAAGGAAATTGAGTGGAAGAAGCAATAGTGCATTAGTCTGTTTTCACACTGCTAATAAAGACATACCCAAGACTGGGTAATTTAAACAGAAAAGAAGTTTAATGGACTCACAATTCCACATGGCTGGGGAGGCCTCACAATCATAGCAGAAGACAAAAACAAGCAAGTCGCATCTTACATGGATGGCAGCAGGCAAAGAGAGAGAGAACCTGTGCAGGGGAACTCCTGCTCAATGAAATCATCAGATCTTGTGAGACTTATTCACTATCACGAGGAAAGACTGCCCCCATGATTCAATTATCTCCCACTGGGTCCCTCCCATGACATGTGGGAGTTGTGGAAGCTACAATTCAAGATGAGACTTGGGTGGGGACACAGCCAAACCATATCAAATAGGTAAGAGCAGAGAATAATTAACTTGTTGACTCTTCTTATCCTACCAGCAGTTTATACTCATATTACAAAATGTCATTTCCTGATAATGCCAGAGAATCCACTTACTCGCTTTTCTTTGTGTTTCAGTCTTCAGTTCTGAGATACTCACAAATTAGCATAGTGTTGCAACAGTTGCACATAGCAGCTGAGGAACATTTTGCAAAAATCACAAAATTCATATTACTCTTGAATTTGTGTATAAATATATAGACCTAGAGGTAATGTGAATGGTGTTACTAATCATAATTCTTTCCATTGCAAAGTAGGTAGACGTTGAATACTAGAATTGAGTAGTTTTATTTTCTATTAAAATATTTCATAAGATTAGTTTTTTAATAATTACAATCTTTGGCTTTATTGAATGATTTCTTCACATTTTCATTTTTTAATTTTAAGACAGTTTTGGATATTTAAAGAGAAAAGTAACTTTTGAAAATATGAGACCATTATAATTTTTTTCTAACATTTACATTTTTAGATAAAAATATATTCAAAGTTTGAATATTTGAAAACAACTACACATCATTATTTAAGCCTTTAGATCATTGAAATGAGTACAGGTCAAGACCATAACAGAAATAGGTAATATAAAAGTAAAGTTCATGGCCAGGCATAGTGGTTCATGCTTGTAATTCCAGCATTTTGGGAGGCTGACAAGGGAGGATCCCTTGAGCCCAGGAGTTCAAGACCAGACTGGGCAACATAAGGAGACCTTATTTCTTAAAAAAAATGTTAAAAACTAGCCAGGTGTGGTGGCACATAGTCCCAGCTACTCAAGAGGCTGAGGCGGGAGAATTGCTTGAGCCTGGGAGATTGAAGCTGCGGTGAGCTGTAATTGTGCCACTGCACTACAGCCTGAGTGACAGAGTGAGACCTTATCTTAAAAATAAATAGATAAGTAAATAGAATCAGAAGAGAAACAAACTGCAAGGGAAAAATAGAAAATTTTCAAATAAGAGGCTATTTAAAATTTTAAAACTGGCAACAATAAAAACTAGCAGACTTTATTGAGCATGTAAAGTTCAGACTTTATTGAGCATGTAAAGTTCAGAAATAAGGTATTGTAAATTATGAATGAAGACTACTCATGAAAATGAAACAGGTATTTATTCTTATCAAATTCACAACTTGAACTTCAAGTCAGATTCAATCTTAGCAACTTCAAATTATCTGGTAAATGATTCTTTAGCTACTGTATTAGTCCATTCTCATACTGCTATAAAGAACTACCTGAGACTGGGTAATTTATGAAGAAAAGAAGTTTAATTGACTCACAGTTCCGCAGGTTTAACAGGAAGCAAGGCTTGGAGGCCCCAGGAAACTTACAATCCTGGTGGAAGGTGAAGGGGAAGCAAGCACCTTCTTTACGTGGTGGCAGGAAAGAGAGAGGAGACTGAGGAGGGGAAGTGCCACACACTTTTAAGCCATCAGATCTTGTGAAAACTCACTCACTATCATGAGAACAGCATGGGGGAAATCCACCCCCAAGATCCAATCACCTCTTACCAGGTCCCTCCCTCAACATTGGGAATTATAATTCAACAGGAGATTTGGGTGGGGACACAGAGCCAAAGTAAAAGTGAGATAGAAAAGAGAATTATTTATATCAAATACATAATTCAGAAGGAACAAATGTAACTCTGGGCTGCACCTTGCAAGATAGAGAAAATTATATCCATGAAATCAGCAAACTGGTCAAAAAGTTAGAACTTCTGGAGTGTCGCTAGGTTTGTTGGATAATGATTCTGGAAACTGATCCTACTCCTTTTGACAGCATGAGATTCTTTGCAGCAAAACAAAATGTGCTTCAAATTAATCATTATGATTTTTCCTCAGATAATCAAAACAGAAAATTTGGTATTTCATCTGTATTAGTCCGTTTTCACACTGCTATAAAGAAATACCTGAGACTGGGTAATTTTTAAAGGAAAGAGGTTGAATTGACTCACAGTTTTGCATGGCTGGGAAGGCCTCAGGAAACGTACAATCATGGTGGAAGGCAAGAAGCAGGCACCTTCCTCACAAGGCAGCAGGAGGGAGTGAGAGCAAGCAGGGGAAATGGCAGATGCTTATAAAACCACCAGATCTGATGAGAACTCACTCACTATCACGAGAACAGCATGGTGGGGGGGATCCACCTCCATGATCCAATCACGTCCCTCCCTGTACACGTGGGGATTACAAGTCCCTCCCCTGACACGTGGGGATGACAATTTGAGATGCGATTTGGGTGGGGGCACAGAGCCAAACCACATCATTATCTAACACTAGTTCTTCTATAAAGAGGGTATTAAGCATTACTTTTTATTCTGTTGTTTTGACATCCAGGGTCTTACTGACTGTTGGGAGACTGGCCCTCCACAGGCTAGCCAGCCAATTCCTAGGGAGAGTAAAGGACTCCTCTGTGAGCTGTCTTTCATATGCTAACCTACTGATCCAGAGCCCATATCCCACATCCTGCTCTTACACTCAAGGCCACTATCCACCTACCCTGGTCACCCCAGAGCCAGGTACCAGGCAACTAGGGACAGCCCCTATACCCCTAGAGACCACTGAAATTATTCAAACTAGTCAATTCTAAACCTGCTTACCCTGCCTCATCTGTTCCTTCCTGTAGAAACCACAGTACAGGCTCTTGCATATGTTTTCTCCTCACTCCTTTTGCTTCTTGACCAACCCTGGTGCTTACCTGTGTGGCATGTCCTCTTGTATTAGTCTGTTCTCAAGCTGCTAATAAAGACATACCTGAGACTGGGTCATTTATAAGGAAAGAAGTTTAATGGACTCACAGTTCCACATGTCTGGGGAAACCTCACAATCATGGCGGAAGATGAAGGAAGAGCAAAGGGAAGTCTTACATGGTGGCAGGCAAAGAGGGCTTGTGCAGGAGAACTCCCATTTATAAAACCATCAGATCTCGTGAGACTTATTCACCACTATGAGAACAGCATGGGAAAGACTCACCCCCATGATTCAATTACCTCCTACTGGGTCCATCCCACGACACATGGGAATTATGGGAGCTACAATTCAAGATGAGATTTGGGTAGGGACACAGCCAAACCATATCACCTCTCTTCTTGGAACTGTGAATAACAAACTGTCTTTTCAATGGCAGTCATCTCCTGATCTGTTGGCCTTAGCATACCTGAAGAATAAAACCTACATTTTAAAGTGCAGAAAAAGACCCTGTAGAAACTGGCTTTTATATTCTAAGTCCAAGGAAAAGCATTTTTGTATTCCCATTATGTGTCTGACAAACCTAGTTTTCAGGATTATCTTTGGCCAAGGTGTGTATTGATGACTACCTAAACTAGATTCTGCACTAGAATTTAGTAATCTAGATTCTTCATTAAAGGAATATGAAACATCACATGTGCATAAAAAGGAACCACCTATGCAATTACTAAAACTGGCGGGAAAAGGTGAGTAGGTTAGTCAACAGTTAACAATTGATGATATTGAAAAATAATAAGTCAATACTGGCTAGGAATATTGGCTTAAGTTGCTTGAAAAACAACAGTATTAAGCCAAGCATTTTTGTGTCCTCTTTAAGCAATCTTTGCTTAACTGACTGCACAATGTCTAAAGAAAACAATGGAAAGTACTATAAATGCTTTTGAAATTTGGTGCTAGAATGGCCAAATAGATAAAAACAGGGAGGCAAATGATTATTATCTCGGATGGATAATATTGATAATAATGATAGTAATATGAAAATATTACTAGCATTCTTTACCTATAAATTCAAAATAGAATTTATAGGTAAAAAATTCAAAGTAAAATTTATAGGTAGAAAAATGATTGTAATATTTTCAAAAAAGAAATTTATATTTGGTTCAATTTGATCATCAGAGACAAACATTATTTCAACTAACAGTTATTATATGTACTGTTGAACTACCAGAAAAAGAAAACAAGAAATTTGATGTGAATACTTTATTCATTTTATACCTTTTGTAAAAAGCATAGCTATTGTCTTTAGTGATGTGGGGAGTTGAGCACCTTTCCATATGCTTATTGGCCTCTTTTTTGAAGTACTTGCTTGTTTTCTGACAATTTCTGTATTCGATGTCTATTTCTTTCTTTTCTGGTTTTTTTTTTTTTTTTTTTTTTTTTTTTAGAGATGGGGTCTCACTGTGTGGCCCAGGCTGGTCCCAAACTCCTGGGCTCAAGCAGTCCTCCTGCTCAGCCTCCCAAAGTGCTGAGATTACAGGTGTAAGCCACCATGCCCAGCCTAGATGCCTATTTCTTATTAATTAGTTCTTTATATATTCTAGGTACAAATCCATTGACTGACTTTTTATATCTACTCAGTGCCTTGCATTTTTAGTCTTAGTATCTGTGATGAGAAATTCAGAATTTTAAAATTTTAATGTAGTCCATTTTAATCAATCATATCCTTTATCATTGGTAGCTTTTCTGTCCCATTTAAACCATCTTTTCCTTCCCTGAATAAACAAAAATATTCTGATTTCTTCTAGAAGATGTATTGTCTTTTTAGATGGGGACTTACAATTTATTTAGAATTGAGTTTTGTGTATGATGTGAGGTAGGGGTCAAGACGTGGATATCCATTAGGCTAAATACTGTTTATTGAAAAGGTCATCTCGGCTAGGCATGGTGACTCATGTCTGTAATCCCAGGCAGTTGGATCACTTGAGTCCAGGAGTTCAAGACCAGCCTGGGCAATGTAGTGAGACCCCATCTCAAAAAAAGAAAAAAGAAAAGGTCATCTCTTCCTTCCTCATTGCTCTGAAGTGCCACCTTTGTCATAAACATATTATGCTGTTTTATTTCAAGGGAGTTTTCTGTTTTGATATAAATTGGTACACGGCATGAAATTGACTTCTCGTTGATTTAGATTCCCCTCTCCTTGGGCCCCCATGTGAATTCAATACAGGAGTTGTTTGGGGGTTTAATTATTGTCACTAGATCATCAGAGAGTGTATTCACATAGTATATGAATTAGCTTTCAAGGTAAAGTACAAATTCTAATTTCTGGATGGATCAGAACTTTCTTCCAACTCTTACCTCATGCCTTTTTCCTTCTGCAGACTGCAGTTATAAAGATGTCAGGACTGTTCTAGTTGGTTATCTGTCTTCCATGTTCACAAACTTCCTACAGGCCCAAATTGCTTATCTTTTTGTCACAGTTTTATTGATATCTTCTTTTTCCTTTGACCATTCAAAAGAATACCCACTCCCTCAGGAGGGCTGAGCTAAAGCTGGGGACACAGGAGCTAAATAAAGACACATAAAAGACTTATTCCTAAGGCTAGGCATGGTGGCTCATGCCTGTAATAATCTCAGCACTTTGGGAGTCCCAGATGGAAGGATTGCTTAAGGCCAGGAGTTCAAGACCAGCCTGGGTTAAATGGTGACACCCCCTATCTCTACAAAAAAAAAAAAAAGTTTTTAAAAAAATAGCCAGACATGGTGGTGCATCCCTATAGTCCCAGAAACTCTGTAGGCTGAGGTGGGAGGATCGCTTGAGCCCAGGAGTACAAAGTTATAATAAACTGTGATAGTGCCAATGCACTCTAGCCTGGGCAATGGAGCCAGACCCCATTAAAAAAATAAATAAATAAAGACATTCCTTAGTGATTTTCCAGTGAGGAAGTGGGGAGGCCATCCAGGTCTGTCTCTATCCAGAGAACCCAGCAGTTGAGGACAAATTAAAACTTCCATGAGGCTCAACGTCCAGCAAACATCTAACTTAATTCCAATTCTCAAAGTTCCTTTAGTTCTTGGGCTTACCACATCTCCAATCCACCGAAAGACAAACATAGCCAATTAGAATATCGGAAAGGGCCGAATTAAATGCCGAAACCCAAGAGGGAAAGTATGCCAAAATGAACAACTTTTACCTGTCTAGTTCAAGTTGGGTAATTTCTGTAAGTCCAGGAGTCATTAACAAAACCTCTTGGGACCCAAAATTTATTCTCCAAAAGACACAGATGCAGCTGAAATCTTTGATAAAAAGCAAAACAGAAACTAGTAGGACTTTTTAATTTCTCTGAAGTGTAGTGCACACATGTAGATTTGTGCACAAATTAACATGCTCTTCAGATGCGTCCAGTGTAGGTGAGCAACAGAGCAGAGGCCCACACTGGGATAATAGCCTAGGCAGAAGCTCACAGCCTGAGTAACAAGGCAGGGCAAAATTTACAGTTCAGATAGCTATGGGTAAAGTCCAGGCTGAAAATCTGTGAAACTGGATTCACTACTCTTTTCTGAATCTGTGTGACAAGTTCAAAGTTCAAGGAGCAGTGCAGAGGGTACACATCTACCTATGTGACGACAGGGCAGAGAACTCAGAGCCAGGAATCTAGGAAGATGGAGACTGAAAGCAGAGCCCTTCCCCCTCCCACTACTTCTCCAGTATAAATGCATTTCTGCAAACAGACCAGCCAGGACCATGAACAGAAAAAAAAGTTTCTCTGGGCCGGGAGCAGTGGCTCACGCCTGTGATCCCAGCACTTTGGGAGGCCGAGGTGGGTGGATCACGAGGTCAGGAGTTCGAGACCAGCCTGGCCAGCATGCTGAAACCCTGCCTCTACTAAAAATACAAAAATTAGCTGGGCATAGTGGTGCGCACCTGTAATCCCAGCTACTCGGGAGGTTGAGGCAGGAGAATCGCTTGAATCCGGGAGGCAGAGGTTGCAGTGGCCGAGATCGTGCCACTGCACTCCAGCCTGGGTGACAAAGCAAGACTCTGTCTCAAAAAAAAAAAAAAAAAAAAAAAAGAAGAAAGGAAAAAAGAAAAAAAAAGCTTCTCTGAAAGTATGTAGCTTGACAAGCAACCATTTAAATAGCTCAGTGGTTCTTGACCTTGGCTGCACCCTGGCAGGTTTTGAAACAGGGTCTCACTCTGTTGCCCAGGCTGAAGTGCAGTGATGCGATCTCGGCTTACTGCAACCTCTGCCTCCCAGGCTCAAGTGAGCCTCCCACCTCAGCCTCTCAAGTGTCTGGGATCTCAGATGTGCGCCACCACACCCAGCTAATTTTTTGTGGTTTTTATAGCAGCAGGGTTTCACCATGTTGCCCAGGTTGGTCTCAAACTCCTGAGTTCAAGTGATCCTCCTGCCTCAGCCTCTCAAAGTCCCGGGATTACAGGCATGAGCCACTGTACCCAGCACCCCTGGCAAGTTTTAAAAGTACTGATGCCTGGGCTCCACCTGCTCCTGTGATTTGGATTCAACTGGTGTGGGATGAAGCCCCAGTGTAAGTAATTTTTTTAAGTTACCCAAGTGATTCTTAACGTGCGGTCTGGGTTGAGAGCACCCGAATTTAATTTAAGCAACTTTGGACAGCAGTCATCTGACCACAGCTTAAACAGAGAACAGTCCCCAAGAGTGTGGGGCCAAACTGCTGGGAAAGACTTTTCAATGATTAGATTCAGGGTGAGTTGATTAAAGGAATACTCGAAGATTATGCAGCAAAAGATCAAGTTGTACCTAGGTGTTCACTTATTTTAAAGCTTGTACAAAACATTATCTGACAACTTGACTAAAGTTGTTTAACCTAGTAATTTTTTTAAAGAGGGTTTTGTTATAATAAAATGTGGGGAGAACACCTCATGACTCCAATAAACTCAGGCTTCAGTACCATGGGATATGAGGTATGGGGTAGTGGAATAAACATGAGCTTTGAGAACAGAACAAAGTAGGTATAAAACCTGTGATGCCAGTTTTTAGCTGCAGGACCTGAGGTGGCTCACTGAAGCTTTCTGAGCCTGGAGTACTTCATCTGTAAGATGGGGATGGTAATATCTGTTTTTTAGGAAGCTTGTAAGGATAAAATGTGATGGCATATTTAAAGCATGTTTGTTGGTTAGACTCTTTGATGTCAGAGCCACCTGGGTTAATTTGGGTTTATGGTGAAGATGCTCAGGGAAGGTAACAGTCATGAGCCCTAGCTGGAATTCCTTGGGGCTACTGTACTGTCTTTGGGATGGGAGGCAGTCCTGGCCACCCCCGCATCAGGCATCATTCATTCTGGTGTTCTGTCATAACCAATGGTTCATATACTTTCCATGTCTTTTCTTTGACTGTGGATGCAGGGTCTCTTTCCTGTTTTATTTTGGAAGTCCAATTAGCTGGACCTGCTACCCTCCCGTATAGCAGCCCTGCTTACTAGAGCTTCCACCCCAGGCCACTTCACAGGCTTCTAGCTGACCCTAGATGGCTGCTCAGGGAGAGTGGTGAGGTCACATGGCACCGAGCTTGCATGGGGAGCCTTTGTGCTTCCCAGAAGGGGAGTCAATGGCAGGCAAATGTCTGGTCTGGCCTGTCTGGTTCTGTTCTGCGTGTTCCAGCCCTTAGGAGCTCACTAAATAGCAGCTGGGCCAGGCGCAGTGGCTCACATCTGTAGTCCCAGCACTTTTGGAGGCTGAGGCCAGAGGATTGCTTAGGGCCAGGAATTTGAGACCAGCATGGGAAACAGCTCAAGTGATCCACCTACCTAGGTCTCTCAAAGTGCTGGGATTATAGGCATGAGCCACCATGCCCAGGTGGCTGTTATAGTACATTGTGTTTTATCATTGGTAAAACTGTTTTTAAATTTCGTAATATCTTTTCTTAGGTATTTTAGATGAAATATTACGTTTGGTTGTTCCATAGCGTTCCTTCAATATCTTTTATATGATATCTATTGGGGAATAGAGAAGCCTCATCTCTATTAAAAAATAAAATTAGGCCTGGCATGGTGGCTCACGCCTGTAATCCCAGCACTTTGGGAGGCCAAGGCAGGTGAATCACGAGGTCAGGAGTTCAAGACCAGTCTGGTCAACATGGTGAAACCCCGTCTCTACTAAAAATACATAAATTAGCAGGGTGCAGTGGTGGGTGCCTGTAGTCCCAGCTACTCAGGAGGCTGAGGCAGAAGAATCACTTGAACCCAGGAAGTGGAGGTTGCAGTGAGCCGAGATCTTGCCACTACACTCTAGCCTGGGCGACAGAGCGAGACTCCGTCTCAAAAAAAATTAAATTTAATTAAATTTAAATTAAAAAGAAAAAAAAAAAGACCAGTTGTGGTGGCTCATGCCTGTAACCCCAGCACTTTGGAAGGCCAAGGTGGGCGGATCATTTGAGGCCAGGAGTTCGAGACGAGCCTGGCCAACATGGTGAAACCCGGTCTCTACCAGAAATACAAAAATTAGCCCGGCGTGCTGACACACACCTGTAATCCCAGCTACTCGGGAGGCTGAGACACAATAATCGCTTGAACCCGGGAGGCGGAGGCTGCAGTGAGCCAAGGTCGCACCACTGCGCTCCAGCCAGGGCAACAGAACGAGACTCTGTCCGTCTCAAACAAGAACAACAAAAAAGCAGCTGAAATGTCAAAAACCTTTTTTTTGTCTGGCTATGACTCAAAGTCCCCACTAGAGGGCAGGAAACTTACATTTAAGATGGATTTTATCTTCTAAAGGTTAATAAACTGGATAAATTATAATGATTATTGAAATCATAGTCATAGGTAACAATCGTCGCACACTTTCTAAGATCCAGGCACTCCTCTAAGCACTTTATATGCATTATAGTATTTAAGTTATTTACTGTATTCTCTTTACCTACTTCTTACCATAAATTGTAGCCATACAATTATCAGTTAACTTGCTCTTCACTTCTGTCCCCACCACTGGACTGGAAGTTCCATGAGGATAGTGTCTGTTTTATTCACTATTCTATACTTAGTACTGTGTCTGGAATATTGCAGTGGCTGAATAAGTACTTGTCGAATGAATAAAAGAATCCTGACTTCAAAACCAAAAGATGGGGGCTATTATTTTTATTTATTTGTTTATTTTTTAGTTTTGGGGACAAGGTCTCACTCTGTCCCCCAGGCTGAAGGGCAGTGGCACAGTCATGGCTCACTGCAGCCTCAGCCTCCCGAGCTCAAGCGATCCTCCCATACAGCTGAGACTATAGGTGCACACCACCATGTCCGACTAATTTTTGTATTTTTTGTAGAGAGGGGTTTTACCATGTTGCATAGGTTGCTCTTAAACTCCTGGGCTCAAGTGATCCACCTACCTCGGTCTCTCAAAGTGCTGGGATTATAGGCATGAGCCACCACGCCCAGGTGGCTGTTATAGTACATTGTGTTTTGTCATTGGTAAAACTGTTTTTAAATTTTGTAATATCTGTTCTTAGGTATTTTAGATGAATTATTAAATTTGATTGTCCCATAGTGTTCCTTCAATATCTTTTATAGGATATCTATTGGGAAATCTCTGTTCTTTTGTAGAAAATTGACAGGCATTGTCAAACTAAAATAAATAAGGACCTCCTTATAGATTAAGAGCTAATTTATTATCTTGGTAATAGGTATTGTAATTATCCGGAGGAATTTGTGGATTTATATTCAACAAACGCTGACCTCATGCCAGACACTGTTCTAAAGACCGCATCCTTACAAAGTTTCTATTATTAACTCCATTTTACGGATGAGGAAACTGAGGCACAGAGATAGTAAGGAACTTGCCCAATATATCACAAGTAGTAAATTGAACAGCTGGAATTCAAACTCAGGTATTCTGGCTGCGAACTCCAAATACATAATTGCTACGCTGCCTCTAAATTTCACTTAATGATTTTATACAATTATTACAAAAAGCAATAGCTTCATTGGTAATGATTCTGATAGGACACAGAAAAATAAATCTGGGAGAACTTCTGTGCATTTTTTCTAATTGACTTTCAATCCATTTGAAATAATAGGGATGAGAAAAGAATTACAAATAGGTCAGAAGCTGTTGTTTCCTGTCCAAATCTTGTTTCTAGCCACGGAGTTATTTTGCCAGTACATGATGAAAAATTATAAACTATAATCCCCTTTCTAAAAGACCAAACACACTAACCAACTAACACACAAAAGCCAGCCTGCTATAGGGCAGAGCTCTTGGAATATCAACAGAAAAGCCAAAACATACAATGCAAAAATCTTCCAGTATCATCAAAATGCAACACAATTTCAGCCAAGTAAGTTTTGCAATAAAAATAACATACAACAATCATATGACCCAGTAATTCCATTCCTGAGTATATACTCCAAAGAATAGAAAATAGGTATTTAAACAAAAACTTAGCATGAGTATTCATATCAGCACAATTCACAATAGCCAAAAGGTGGAAACAACTCAAATGTCTATCAGTGAATGAATAGATAAACAATAAAAGATATATCCACACAATGGAGTATTGTTCAATCATAAGAAAGAGTGAAGTGTTGATATATGCTACAACATAGAATGAACCTTGAAAACATGATGAGTGAAAGAAAACAGAACAAAAAGTCACATACTGTATGATTCCACTTATTTGAAATATCCATAGTAGTCAAATGTTTAAAGGAAGAAAGCAGAGTGATTGCCAGTGGCTGGGAACAGAGGGAAGGGAGAATGACTTCTTTTTTTTTGAGTCTCACTCTTTCACCCAGTCTGGAGTGCAGTGTCTCCATCTCGGCTCACTGCAACCTCCGCCTCCCAGGTTCAAGAGATTCTGGTGCCTCAGTAATCCCAGTAGCTGGTATTACAGGCGTGCACCACCACACTCTGCTAATTTTCGTGTTTTCAGTAGAGACGGGATTTCTCCATGTTACTCAGGCTGGTCTCGAACTCCTGACCTCAGGTGGTCCACCTGCCTCAGCCTCCCAAAATGCTGGGATTACAGGCATGAGCCACCGCGCCCGGCTGAGAATGACTTCTTAATGGATATGAGGTTTCTCTTTGGGGTGATGAAAATGTTTTAGAAGTAGATAGAGGTGGTGATTATACAACATTGTGAATGTACTAAATGCTGCTGAACTGTTTATGTTAAATGGTTAAAATGGTGAGTTTTCTACAATGTGAGTTTTACCCCACATAAATAAAAAGCTCAACCTACAACCAATTTTAAAATAAAATTTACCTGTGTTTTAAGACTATAAAATATTCCATTTTTATGTACAATGACAACCTACAAAGATTTCTGCATCCTTTTGGTTAAAATGTAACCAATCACCAAGTGCTATCATTTGTTTCTTTTGCCTTGTGTATTTGCTAAGTGGATAGCAAAGATCAAAGAACGTTCAGAAGAGATATAGAAATTCAGCTAGATACAGCTAAGATCTCTTTGAACATGATAATAATTGAGTGTGCTGAGCTGTGTCCCAAAGGTCTATAGAATAATAAATGCAAAAGATATTTTGGGTGAAAAGAGTCTGAATTATGCAGCATAACTTTTTAAAACATTCCCTCTATTTTCTTGAGTCTTGCTATTGCTTGGTTATTTAGGAATTAGGATGGGTGGCTGTACTGTGGATTGCTTATTTCGATAGCCATTTAAATCTTTTATCTTACAAAGGCTGGGGAGCTTTTAAAAGCTACATTTCCCAGATTTCCTTGCAGCTAGGATTCTGGACATGCTTTGGGTTGAGCAATCAGCTGTGCTTTCATAAGATTCTACGGGCAAAGAGGCAGGATGCAGGCGCCCATTTTGTAGGTGTGGTTCATGGCCCAGGTGGTGTGGTTTGGGGGCAAAGAGCTGTCCTAGAAGTTTCCTAATTTGGCAGGTGGTTTTCCTGTTCAGCAGCTTCAGCAGCAGTGGTAGTATACTCATTCATAATCAGAAATATTCCAGTTATCTGTTGCCGTGTAATGAACCATCCCCAAACTTAGTGACTTAAAACAAAATTTATTATTACTTCTCATGGTCTAAGCATACACTGGGCTCAAGTAGGTAAGCTTCCCTTGGGCTGTCTTATGACGTTACATTCAGATGTGCACCGGGCTACAGTTATTTGATGGCTCAACTGGGCTGGATGTCCTGGGGGCTCACTCTCTGGCAGCTGAAGCCAGCTATTGGCTGGGAATTCACCAGAATTTGGTGGCTGACGCACCTACCGTGACACACCTCACTGTGTTGTTCAGGCTGCCCATGACGTGGTGTCCAGGCTCAGAGGAGGCACATCCCAACAGTCAGCATTCCAAACAGCAGGAATCAGAAGCTGCCAGAAGCCGCAGTTAGGGCTACACCAGGAACAGACACAGAGTCACTTCTACCACATTCTGTTAGCCAAATGATACCACTCAACCAACTCACACTTAAGAAAGTGATATAGGCTCCACCTCTTGATGAGGGAATGGCAAGCTCAGTTGCCAAAGGGTATATGAGATGAAAGATAGTGTTTATCCATCTTTGGAAAAACTACAAGGGTAGAGGAAGAGTGGTCTGGATGCCTAATGTTGCTCTTCCTGCTCTGCTAATAATTTTACCAGCACCAATTCCCCATGTGAAATCTCTTTCTGCTTAAATTAGCCAGGCTGGGATCTGTTGACTACACCTGGATCCTGATCAAGGCTGGAGGCAGGACTTTACTGTCCCCAGGCAAATAGCATTCCAATATATTACTCTGTATGTAACTGGCATAGAGCAGTGACACTCCGGAGAGGAAAAGCATTTGGAGCTGGAAAGTCCCTTGCTGAGTTTCAAGTTTCCCATCTGGAAAATGGGGATGATAATAATAATAATTTGGCATCTACCTTATAGAGTTAAACAGATTAAATGAGTCAACACATGCGCAATATTGTCACGTGCCTAGCACCTGGAAGGCAATGCTTGATGAAGTGTGTTTTGCTTGTTTGCTCAGCTCAAGCCGGCTCCCTCTCTTTGGTAATCGCTCTATCTGCAGGCACAGTGAAGTTAAGTAACTGGCCCAAAGGCATACTGCTAAGAGAGGACATCTTAGGCCGGGTGTGGTGGCTCACGCCTGTAATCCCAGCACTTAGGCCGAGGCAGGTGGATCACCTGAGGTCAGGAGTTCAAGACCAGCCTGGCCAACATAGTGAAACCCCATCTCTACTAAAAATACAAAAATTAGCCGGGTGTGGTGCCACGCAACTGTAGTCCCAGCTATTCAGGAGGCTGAAGCAGGAGAATCGTTTGAACCCAGAAGGCTGAGCTTGCAGTGAGCTGAGATCACGCCACTTCACTCCAGGCTGGGCGACAGAGAAAGACTCCAGTCACTTAACTAACCCAAAGGCACACTTGACTCTAGAGAGCAAGGGGAGAGTAGCTAAGAATAGGGAAGATAAGACGCAAACCCGCATAGTCTAGCTTCATAGTTCATGCTCTCAATCCTTACACTGTACCACTTTTTAAAGCTGAGAACTGAAGGTGTTTACAAGTTAGCTAGGGGACATGTGTTTGCTGCCAAGGATGGAAATATAATGAAGATATGGTTGAGGTGAAAGTAAGTAAAGGAGTGTTCTAGAAGACAAAGAACAGCACATACCAAAGCTCCAAGGAGGGAAAGACATTGGTGGAATTCAAGAAATTCCTTCAGAGAAGGCTAAAGCGGTGAGAATGCTTTTCTCCCCTCTTTCACATCATGGCACACCTAGAAAATGACACTATTTGTATAGATCACTGGAATAAATGCAGAAGCTGTTTGTGGCTGGAGACACCTGGCCCAGGAGTTGCGGGTCTCAGTCATAGGCATATCTGGAACCCACTTATAGGAAATCTTGTCTAGAAAGTAGAGAGCAAGGGGAAAGTTGACACAGAGACTGGAAAGGTGAGACAGACCCAAGACAGGCACAACCCCCTGGGCCATAAGAAGGATTTGAATGCGAGTTTGAGTGTATTGGGAGGCCACTGAAGGATTTAACTGGGAGAGAAGCCATGAGATCCAATTTGCTTTGTGTCTTTTAGAGAACACTAACTGCTGTGAGGTCAGAGGATCAATGGATGAGAGGACAGGTGTGGAAGTGGGAGGGAGGGGACAGGTAAGAGGCTGTTGCAGTGGTCTTGGAAAAAGAAATGAGGACAGCATAGGCTAGGTGGATGACAGTAGAGGTGGAAAGAAATACATGGATTTCAGGTATCTTTTTTTTTTTTGCAATTTCTTCCTCCTAGTTCAAGTGATTCTCCAGCCTCAGCCTCCCAGTAGCTGGGATTACAGGTGCCTGCCACCACGTCTGGCTAATTTTTTGTATTTTTAGTAGAGACTTGGTTTCACCATGTTGGTCAGACTGGTCTTGAACTCCTGACCTCAGATGATCCACTCACCTTGGCCTTCCAAAGTGCTGGGATAACTGGTGTTAGCCACCGCACCTGGCCAGATTTCAGGTATCTTTTAGAGCTTGTATCTCCCAGGCCTAGAGATGGTTTGGGTGTAAAAGGTGAAGGAGAAAGGATAGTAATGTTTCTTCTCTCACAGTGTTCTCATGAGAAATTAAATTTAATTTTGTCCAGGTTCCTCAAAAAAGCTAAACATAGAATTATTATATAGTCCAGCTTTTCCAAAAGAATTCACAGCAGGAATGCAAACACACACTTGTATATCAATGTTCATAGCAGCACCATAGCCAAAAGGTGGAAACAACCCAAATCTCCATCAACAGATGAATGGGTCAACAAACTGTGGCCTGTCCTTACAATGGAATATTATTCAGCCATAAAAAGGAACGAAGTTCTGATGAATGTTTACAACATGAATGGGCCTTGACAACATGTTAAGTGAAATAAGCCAGTCCAATATATTACAAATATTGTATGATTCCACTTACGTTGGGTACTAAAGTCATAGGGACAGGAAGTATAGTAGAGGTTGCCAGGGATGTAGGGAAGTGGGGAGCATTATTTAATGGGTACAGAGTTTCTGTCTGCGATGATGGATACGCTGGAAATAATGGTGATTGTTGCAGGGCACTGTGAATGGATGCAATGCCACTGAACTGTACACTGAAAAATTGTTAAAATAGTCAATTTCATTTACACAAATATTACCATAATGAAAAAATTGATCATTTACATAGAGTGATTACCACATATCTGACCCACTGCAGTTTTAGATCAATGGTTATAACTATTGTTTTCATATGTCTAGCCTAGCCTCTCTTTTTTCAGAGAGGAATCTCCCTTACTCTTAAGGCTGAGAGCTTTGAATTTTTTAGTCTGTCTGCCCTGAAGCACTTCTTGACATCCTGAGTCCTTCTTCGTCATACTTGGCTCTCCTGTGGACACTGTCATTCATGCACCTGCAAATCACAGTCCACTCCATAGGACAAGGTCCCCTCCTCATTGGAACCAGAGAGAAGAGAGCACAGGGAAGCCTCCATCCCTTCTTGCAATCTTGCCCTCTTGATTCTCTAAGGCTAGATCACTAGGCTTCAGGGATGGGATAATCTCAGAGTGAACTTATTATAGGGGAGAGGAAAAGTGAAAGAACAGGGTAACTCAAGTTTTCCTGGAGTCTCCAGTGGAAAGAACCCCAAACTGAAGTTCTTCACGAGAACAGGATCCACCACTCCTGTCCTGCCCCTACTGTATACTGGGCTGACCCAGCCTGCTGCTCTCAAGCCAGCTCCCTAAGGGATTCCTTCTTCAAGTCTCTGAGTCTCTACCCACCAATGACTGGTCTTTGTGTGGACAGGGTTATTGTCTGAGTCATTCTCTCTGGAGTGGTACCCCAGTTGTGAGTGATACCTGTTGCCACTCAAGTCTCACAGAATAGCTGGATCCCCTGGACAGGAGTGGACCTGGAGCCTCTGGTCTAAGTTATTTTACTGGAAGCTCCAGGGAGGGCTGTAGGGATGCTGGTTCCGGTAATGAACTAACCTGCTACATTAAGCACAGTCTTATCTCTCAACCAGAATGGGACATTTCAGGTTCCATACAGTTTACATATATACAGAAAAATGAAATATTCCCTAGAATAACAAGACATCTTATTCCTACTCCAGCGTCTCGAGCCCTGAACAACTTTGAAGCTTATTTCCAGTTCCTCTGAAGGATCTACCTGGATAATGAAAGTCACCCATTTAGTGGCAGCCACCCAGAACAAACTCCAGGCTTGATCATCTTTTTTCATTTATTTCTGAAGACTCCCTGGGATGAGATAGAGTTGCCAATTTTTTCTTATACTATTGTTATTGTTATCACAGACCAAGGAAAGGAAAGTTTATTCAGTAAGTGCTATTGAAACAACTGGTCGATTATTTGGAGGAAAAAAACCCTAGATCCTTGCCTTATACCTAACGCAACACTAAAATAAATTTCAAATGGGTTAAAGATTTGAGTTTTAAAAGAAAGAGGAACTATATGAACTAAAAGAAGGAATTTAAGCTCCTAAAAGGCACTCAATCAGCAGTAGATAGCCTCAATTTACTTCTCATCAAAATATCCACAAACGCACCCATATAGAAAAAGACAAAAACTGTTAATACTAAAAGATGAAGGCTGACAAGTAAATGCCAAAATATAGTAGAAATTTCTACTGCCATTATTTCTCTCCTCCTCTTCTCTTCTCTTCTCTTCTCTTCTCTTCTCTTCTCTTCTCTTCTCTTTTCTTTTCTGAGACAGGAGCTCACTCTGTTACCCAGGCTGAAGTACAGTGGTGCAATCGTGGCTCATTTCAGCCTCGAGCTTCTGGGTTCAAGTGATTATCCCACCTCAGCCACCCGAGTAGCTCGGACTACAGGCATGTGCCACCATGCCTGGCTAATTTTTGTAGATACAGAGTTTCACCATGTTGCCCAGACTGGTCCTGAACTCCAGGGCACAATCAATACACCCACCTCAGCCTCCCAAAGTGCTGGGATTACAGTTGTGAGCCATTGTGGCCAGCCTACTGCCATGATGTCTACTGCCATGATTTCATGGCAGGTGCAGCTGGTCCAGCATGGATGGGTTGCTCTTGCCTTCATGATAGAGTGACCTACCGATAAAAAGGTATGAGGAAGCTTTGGCTATCTCTCTCAGTATTTTTTTGAGACAGATTGAGCTCTAATCCAATGTGATTGCTGTACTTATAAAAAGGGGAAAATTGGGCACAGAGACACCCACATAGGAAGAACATCATATTAGGCCGGGCGCGGTGGCTCACGCCTGTAATCCCAGCACTTTGGAAGGCCAAGGCGGGTGGATCACAAGGTCAGGAGATCGAGACCACGGTGAAACCCCGTCTCTACGAAAAATACAAAAAATTAGCTGGGCGCAGTGGCGGGTGCCTGTAGTCCCAGCTACTCGGGAGGCTGAGGCAGGAGAATGATGCGAACCCGGGAGGCAGAGCTTGCAGTGAGCTGAGATTACGCCACTGCACTCTAGCCTGGGCGACAGAGTGAGACTCCGTCTCAAAAAAAAAAAATAAACTAAAATAAAAAAAAGGAAGAACATCATGTCAAGATAAACGCAGAGATTAGGCAATGTTTTTGCAAGCCAAAGAATACCAGAGATTGCTAGCAAACCATCAGAAGCAAGGTGAGAGGCATGGAACAGATACTCTCACACAGCTCCAAGAAGAAACCAACCCTGCTCACACCTTGACTTTGGACTTCTAACCTCCAGAACTCTGAGACAATAATGTTTGTTGTTTAAGACATCCAGTTTGTGGGATTTCGTTATGGCAGCCCTAGCAAAACTAACATATACTACCCAGTGAAGATTTGCTCTCCATCTTCCACGGCTCCCCCACATCAAATGACTAGATCTTGTCTGGTTAATGTCCAAAATGTCTTGTAGGTTCAGGCTCTACTCTGTTTCCATTGCCTCTGTAGACATATTGGGTAATTGGGTAATCAGTAAGCACCGTGATAGGAGAAGATAGAAAGGGACTTAGTTGACCAAATGCAGCAAGGCTAGGTCAAAGCTGGTGTAAGAGGGAGAGGGTCTGGGATTCAAAAGCAATGTGGAAATGTTGAGGCTGGCAAGCAGAGAGTGAGGGAATGCCTAACTTACCACTTGGTTGGAAAATGCTGAGACGGCAGAGGCTACACCAAATGTCCAAGGGGTAGGGCTGGCCAGAGGCCAAGATTCCCCTGGGCTCTGTCCCATGGCTGACTTAAGGGCTGAATTTTCACCTGGGGTGTGTGTTGGGGTCTGAGTGGAGATCTTGGGGAGATCTTTGCTACTGGGTTTCTTTAGGGTGTGGCCTCGGGGCACACATCCAGAGGCACCGACCTTGTGAAGCTCCCGAGGGTGTTCTTTGAACTACTGCAAACCCAACCGGCAGGTTTGCTGAAAAGTGGCCACGTTCCAGTCCAAAATGTGTGAGCAGAGCGCGAGCTTAGCACTCCCCAGCCCCAGTCCCAGCTCTGCCAGGAAATGGGAGACTTCACCGTGGCACTGGGAATTGGATTCTAAACTTTAGGATCAAGCAATGGAAGGACCTGGAATAAGACACCTTCTTGACCCCCCTGAAGGGCTCTGAGCAGCTGGGCTTGCCTTTCTCTTTGTTCCCCCAGTCCTCCCCTTACTTCTCAGTCTCCCACTCCCCATCACTCCTTTCCCTGCCTCCTCCTGCCTGTCTCCATCTTCCTCCCTCTCTTTCTTCTCTCGCCCCATTAATCCCCCCTTGTCACTATCACCTCCTTCCTCCAGTCTTTCCCCCTTCGCTGCCCCTTCTTTCCTCTGACATTTCCTTCTCCTCTTACTGCCACTGTCTCCCACCTTTCTCCTCCCCCACATTTCTCCCTATCCCTACCTCCTCTTCCGCTTCATCTTTCTCCTTCCCCCTTATTTTTCTATCTCCTTCCTCAGTCCCACTCCTCTTTCCACCCTCCTTTTGCCTGTCACTTCTCCTTCTCCCTCACTGCCCCCTCCCTCTCTCTCCCCTCCCCAGGTCCTGCCCCACCCAGCTCTGTTTGCTTTTCTCCCGGATCCGGATGGAGGGGTTGCCCTGCCCGTGCCCAGCCCTGCCCCACTTCTGGCAGCTTAGGTCTCACTTAATGGCTGAGGGCTCCAGGACTCAGGCCCCTGGGAAAGGGCCCCCACTCAGCATCCAGTTCCTGCGAGCCCAGTATGAAGGCTTGAAGAGGCAGCAGAAGACCCAGGCCCACCTCCTGGTGCTTCCAAAAGGTAGGAATGGACAGGTGCTGGGGAAGGAGAGACTTACCATGGGAGACCTGAGTGGCAGAGCTGCAGGGAGGCAGAGCCAGGGCTTTGCCAGCCCTCCCTCCCAGTGGGGAAGAGCAGGGGAGGCGGGCTCAGGGCAGCTCTGCTCAGCTGTCCCACCTGCTAAGGGAGCCAGGGGCCTCAGCCAAGCACCTGGCTGCCAGCACTGTTCCTGGCCTCTGCTCTGATGTTCTAATCTTGCTAGACTGGTCAGCCTGGTGAGCCAGGCTTGGCCCCCCTGCTAGCCCAGGTATGGTGATAGGAGCTCTGCTTCCTGGCTGGGTCTAACTAAGGCACCTCCTACAAACCAGAGAAATTCACTCTGGAGGTAGAAGACATGGCGTTCCCAACAGCCTGGGAACTGTCTGGGCCAGAGGACGCCTAGGGCTCAGAGACCCATGAGGCATCCCAGGCTCATCCAGCGTCAAACATCAGGCAGGGAGGTGTGACTGGACACAGAAACCCCCTCATGGGGAGAAACCTCCTCCATTTAGGAACTCAGATTTCATTCCAGGAGGGAGTTAGAGGCACAGGGCTCAGAAAGCAAGGGCATGTCAAATCCCAACCCTTCCTCCTCTAACAGAGGAACAGGTTGAGGGAGAAGGGAAGATACCCTGAGAGGTCAAAGCTGGGCTCTGTGGGATTCTGTGGTTACTTGTAGAGTTCAGTAGACTCTTTGGGCTGCCCTTTGCCAGGCCAGACTGGGCAGGAATCAGGGGCCAGAGGGACCTCTCTGTCTAGGGCAGGAAGTGTGCTGCCTTTTGGGAACAAAAGTGGCACCTCTGAGCTGAAGGAGCCCATCTCCCATTACCTGGGCTGTTGCCAACCAATGGAATCCTCGTTCCTGGCGGGAGTGAACTGGCACAGCCAAACAGTCACCATCTCTGCAGGGCATAAACTGAAAGGTTCCTAAAGCTCTATCCCACCCTTGAGGGTATTTATTCATTCAGTTATTCAACAAACATTTATTAATTTAAATCCCTATCAAATGGAAACACAATGCTTAATACACCTGCAATTCAGACTCACAAATCTAATTGCTTAGTGGGGATGATCCAAAGACATCTCAAATTCAACATGCCCCCAGAGAATTCACTATACCCTGTGCTCGTCCTTTCTCCTGCTCTTGGTAACTCGGTACCCCCTTTCCCATCATTACTAGGTGCTAAATTATGGTTCATGCAACGAGGGCCCAGGTGTGGCTTTCTCCGAGAGGGCTTCTGACCTCCCAGCTAGGTCAGGGTCATTCAGGGCACTTTCAGCAGTTTGCAGTTCCACATTTTTTTTTTTTTTTTTGAGACAGATTCTCACTCTGTTGCCCAGGCTGGAGTGCAGTGGGGTGCAATCTCGGCTCACTGAAACCTCTGCCTCCCGGGTTCAAACAATTCTCCCTGCCTCAGCCTCCTGAGTAGCTGGATTACAGGCACCTGCCACCACGCTCGGTTAATTTTTGTATTTTTTTTTAGTAGAGATGGGGTTTCGCCATGTTAGCCAGGCTGCTCTTGAACTCCTGACCTCAGGTGATCCACCCGCCTCGACCTTCAAAAGTGCTGGGCGTGAACCACCATACTTGGCTGAGTTCCACATTCTTTATCTAACTGTGAGAGGCAGCATACTGTGTAATGGAGTGGTCATGTACTGGGTCTTGGAGCACAGCCTGAGTTTGAGTCCCAGCTCTGCCATTTACTTAATATGCAGCTTTAAACAAGTTACATAAATTTTCTGGGGCTCAGTTTCCCCACCTGTCAATTGGGAATAACTGTAGTACCCAAATCATAGGGTTATTGTAGGAATAAAATGAACTAATATGTATAAAGCTCATCAAGGCCTTATGCACTGAGTGGCTGAGGACAAGATCACGTATGTCACATGCATCTAAGTAGGAAGGCCACTTGAAACACTAGCACTGAGTGTGAAGGAGTAGGTAATTCTCCAGGGAGAAATCAGGGTAAGGTGACAAAAATAAGGTGAAAATGACACTAAGGAGGCAAAAGAGCAATTAATTGTCCCCTATACTTTAGCAACAGGATAGATGGTGATATCTTTCCTTGAGAATACAGGAGAAAAAGGCTTTTAGTAGAGAGAGATGAACTTGTTTTTGAATATACTGCATTGGAGATAGTTGCCTGTAGACCTTCCATCCAGCCTGGATCTCATTTGGGCTGGAGAGCTAGATTTGGGGTTATTCATCCATAGATGGTAGCTGAAGCCATGGGCATGGATAAAACTGTGGCAAATCCATGTGTAAATTGATAAGAAACTGGGATGAAAATTAGAGTTCTGGAATACTCAAATATTTAAGGAACAAGAGGAGGAAATGAAGCCAGGGAAGATGGAGAGAGCAGTCAAAATTTGAGGACAGGCATATCATTCAGCCATAAAAAGGAAAGAAATTCTGCCATATCCTACAACATGGATAAAACTTGAGGACATTATGCTGAGTGAAGTCAGTGAGTCCCAAAAAGACAAATACTGTATAATCCCATTTACATGAGGTATGTAGAGTAGTCATATTTAAAGAGACAGAAGGAAAGCAGAATGGTGGTTGCCAGAGGCTGGGGCATGGGGAAGTGGGGCGTTATTGTTAAATGCTTATAGAGTGTCAGAGAAACTGAAGAATTCTGGAGATTGGTTCCACAATGTGAATGTACTGAACACTACTAAACTGTGCACTTAAAAATGGTTAAGATGGTACATTTTATGTTCTATGTATTTTACCACAATTAAACATATTTTAAGTGGTATAAGAAAATCAAGAGCAATTAATGTCATGAAGCCAAGCTGGTAGAGGGATTTTAGAGGACCGTGATCCTCAGTGCCCAGTGCAGCAAAAAGACCCAGGAAGAGAGAGTGAGCATTGAGACTGGGCTCCTACTAAAGCTAGAAGTCAATGTCTCAAGACATTGGGTTGCGTTTAGAAGCTCAGAAATTCTAGGAGCTGATCAATGAAAGGAAGGGCTCCGAAATTAGCTTTCTTCACCCTGTCTTAGCATTATGCGATGGATCCAGCTTCTGGAAATGCAGTTACAAGTAGCAGCGTGCCTTCCCTGATGCAACGTAAGTTCCCAGGGGACCTTGAGCTACTTTCAGAAGTCTGTGGAGCCCCAATTACCCCCAGTGATTGGTGTCCAAAAGGAATATGCTTTTGTCACAGTCAGACACTGTGTGACTCACCTTATGTAGAAAAAGGGATTAGGGTCAGGACTTATATCTGGGCTGGATGTTTTATATTACATTTCATTGAACATTCCTGGCAGCCTTGTAAGGTAGCTCCCTTTTTAAGATCTCCATTTATAGATGAGGAAATGGAGGCCTAGGGTCTCCTAGTGAGTCAGTGGCAAACTCAGGACCAGACCTCATGTCTGCCTGACTCTGGCTTGATGAGAGAGGTTCCACCAAAGGTCTCAGGCAGTTAGGGTGAATTTCGATTCTTCTTTCCTCCCTGAGTCTCTCTACCACTCTCTTCGCTCTTCTCTCCACCCGCTTCCTTCATCCCCACTGAAGAGAGAAATCAAGGAGGGGCTCAAAATACCCCTTCTCCAACTTGTATCTTCTGGCAAAGTGAATCAAGGGTGGAGAATGAAGAAGGTATTATAGATAACGAGTACATTTCCTTCATCTCCAGTCCCCGACTTACCAAAACCAAAATGAAACAGATAAAAAACATGATACGAAATTTCCCTGTACTCTTCAGTCAATTACCCTAATTCTCTTTCTCTTTTGCAGTGAAGAGCAGGCACCATCTCAAGATGTGGAGGGTACTGCCACAGAAGGCTCATGGTGATTCTCAGCAGAGGCTGCTCTGGGGTGGGGTCCCTGTGTACCTCCCAGCCTAACTCTTTTTCCTTTCCTCTGAACCACAGGCTGGGACTGACAGCTGAACAGGCCTGTCCCCCTTCAGTCCTTTCCTTCTAAACTAATGCTAGGATACCAGTTTCTAGGTTCTCCCACTGTGTCTCCCTCCTTCCTTGTTCTCAAATAAGTACATAACATGTTGGATATTTATAAAAGTTTCCTTTGGCTGGCCGCGGTGGCTCACGCCTGTAATCCAAGCACTTTGAGAGGCCGAGGATGGCGGATCACAAGGTCAGGAGATCGAGACCATCCTGGCTAACACGGTGAAACCCCGTCTCTACTAAAAATACAAAAAAAAGTAGCCGGGCGTGGTGGCTGGCACCTATAGACCCAGCTACTCGGGAGGCTGAGGCAGGAGAATCGCTTGAACCCGGGATGCAGAGGGCGGAGGTTGCAGTGAGCCAAGATCGCGCCATTGCACTCCAGCCTGGGTGACAGAGCAAGACTCCAACTCAAAAAAAAAAAAAAAAAAAAAAAAAGTGTTTTCTTCATTTCATGCTGGAAAATAATACTAAGGAATTAAGCAGTTACAAAGCCGGAACAAATCTTGAGTCACACTAGAGTTAGTGTTGACAGGAGAGTAATTGTTGGCTGAGATGGCTGCAGCTGGTCTTCTGTTTCTTTGGGATCCCTGAATTGGAGCTCAGGGGCTTCTTTCTGACTTTATTCTTCCAACATCATCTCCCCACTCTTGTTCTGCACATTGTCACCTCCAGGGCCTCCTGTGATAACAGGTGCTGGAACAGATAAGTGAACCTAAGTGACACCTCTGAGGAGCTCCAAGCTGGTCACACACCTGCTTTCTATAAGGAAAATGCCTTTCAGTCATTCCAATCCCTCTCACCGCCACCAAGAGTTAACAATGAACTGTCATATTCCACTAGGTGGTTTAAAAAAAAGTCCCCAAGAAAGAAAAGAGACATGGGTCTGCCTCTTCCACCCAAAGCCAGTTCTGAGGAGCCGTAAATGCTGCAGATGTCCTCCCAGAGCAGTGCCTGTGGACTAGGAGAAGGATAACGATTGGTTCTCTAAAAGGAGCTGCTTCAAAACACAACTCCTCCCTCTTCTGCCTTGGGTGGTAAACTCACTATCAGAATCCCAGGACACAGCCGAGCGCAGTGGCTCACGCCTGTAATCCCAACACTTTGGGAGTCTGAGGCGGGCGGATCACTTGAGGTCAGGAGTTCAAGACCAGCCTAGCCAACATGGTGAAAATCATGTCTCTACTAAAAATACAAAAAGTAGTCGGGCATGGTGGCAGGTGCCTTGTAATCCCAGCTACTCAGGAGGCTGAGGCAGGAGAATCGCTTGAACCCAGGAGGTGGAGGTTGCAGTGAGCCAAGATTGCACCACTGCACTCCAGCCTGGGCAACAGAGTGAGACTCTGTCTCAAAAAAAACAAAAAACAAAAAAAAACAAAAAAAAGAATCCCAGAACACAAAACCCCGTAAGTTAAGAATAATCTTTTCCACTGGTGAGAATATGTGAACCCACATGTGTGTGAGTTGTGTGTGCTCTTGTTCCTTGCCTTTCTTTTAGCCGCAAACGCTAGTTCCCTATCTCCTCCCAGAGTTTACTCCTCCACTTCAGTGTTTGACCCTCTATTATGCTTGAGATTTTCCATTGCATTGATTGCCACCCGAAATTTTATTATAAATATGCAATTTTGTCTCTACTCAACCAGGACACACCCCGGAAGGTGTGGGTTTTGTCTCAATGTTCATTGCTGTATTCCCAGGACCTAGAATAAATAATGCCTGGCACATATTAAGTGCTCAATAAATATGTGTTGAATGAATGAATAATTGTGTGTGTGTGTGAGTATATATGGGTGAGGTGTAAAAGGGCATGTGTGTGAGCATGCAAGTGAGATCTTGTGTGTGTACACATGTACACACATGAAATGTACCAGGAACCTTCTGGGGATGGCCTTCCTTCAGCTTGAAAGCAATGAGACCCCCTAAGTGAGAGCTGCCCCTGTCCCTTCCAGTGATGACCCTGCTGGTGCATTCTCTTTTCAGGAGGAAACACACCTGCTCCTGCAGAATCGATGGTCAATGCTGTTTGGATTAACAAGGAGAGAAGAAGCTCACTCTCCCTGGAAGAGGCAGATTCTGAGGTGGAGGGGAGGCTGGAGGAGGCTGCCCAGGGCTGTCTTCAGGCCCCCAAGTCTCCATGGCACACGCACCTGGAGATGCATTGTTTGGTCCAAACCTTCCCCCAGGACACCAGTCATCAAGTACATCATAGGGGCAAGCTTGTGGGATCTGACCAAAGGCTCCCTCCTGAAGGAGACACACACTTGTTTGAAACCAATCAGATGACTCAGCAAGGAACCGGAATCCCAGAGGCTGCCCAGCTTCCACGCCAGGTGGGCAATACCCAAACAAAGGCAGTGGAATCTGGCTTAAAATTCAGCACTCAATGTCCTCTTTCCATAAAGAACCCACACAGGTCTGGCAAACCAGCTTACTATCCATTTCCCCGGAGGAAAACACCCAGGATCTCCCAAGCTGCCCGGAACCTGGGCTTATATGGCTCAGCGTGAAGCTTTCTATTCTGCCAGATGTCTTGACCTTGAGGCCACCTATGGCCTTATAGAAGAACCAAGGAGGCAGAGCCACAACGAGGTCTCTAGCTATGAGCAAGAACTGGACTAACCTAATGATAGGAATTGTGGGAGATGAACTTCACAGTGGTAACATGGTTTTACCCTTCCAATAAGAAGAGACTTCCCAGGCCAAATTGCCCACAGTTTAGGATGAAGAGGACTGTCTGGTCAGTGCAGCCCCATTCTGACATTACTATGAGGTCCTGGATATCCATTCCTTGGGGAGGACCAGTAAGACATCTGCTCCATCCCTGGAACTGGAGAATTTCGGAACATAAACCAGGGACCTAGCCAACAGAATGCCTTAGCAATGCCCAGGGGTCAGTGGGCGTGGCATTCTTGTTTTCAATGTCTTCTGATGATTTCTCACATATTCTGGAGAAGACAAGCTCTGAGAATTCAGATGCTTTTTCTGGTGGCTATGTCTGGGGGGCCATCTCACTTAGAAGTCACAACACTCATTGGCAGTGATCACATCATTTCAATTTGGGCTTCCCAAAGTATGGTCACCCAGGGTATGAAGGTGAGATCAATGCTACCTACCATTTTGTGTCTTTAAGGGGTCTTTAGAAAGGGCTAATCATCTGTCACTGCTCACTGAGACATGTACATTCCAGCATCATTACGGAGTTATCTCCTTCCTTCCTTCCTTCTGTCTCTCCCTCCCTCCCTCCCTTCCTCCCTTCTTTCCTTCTTTCTTTCCTCTCTTCCTTCTTGCCTTCTTTCCTGCCTTCCTGCCTATCTTTTCTCTCTCTCTCTCTCTGCAAATTAAGTTCTTATTAAAAACTGCCAATCATTGACGATATATAATGATGAGATCCTGAACAAAAGAGGCAAAGAAATGCTCCTGCTTGAAAAATACACATTCCCTATAGACTGCCTCCTGTTTAGTCCAACTTAGATCACTCAGATCCTTCCTGGGATCAAATACATTTTTAAACCTAAGACAAAGCGAAGCAGGTGTCACTTGGGTGATAGGGGAAAAAGCTTGTATTTCCTGGTTAATGTTTAGCTTTTGTAATGCTATTTAAACCCACCTAAGGTGCCTTTCCCTCATCTCAGGTGCTTTCTCTGTAAAGTTTCACTCCCATCTTTCTTTTCTCTGCATGGCCGTCCAGTCTTGCCCATCTACATCCAGAGCTGTTAACTAGTAGTGTCATTACCTGTGAAAAACATGTAGAAGCTTCCTTGAACCACCCAGAAATCCACTCAAATTTGGGGATTGTCATTCCTTTTGTGAATAATTAATGCAATTCAGTTGTTTTTTAAATATTCTAATAAAAAAGGAAATTTTCTCAAAAAAATTTGTCCTTTGCTTTTGTTTTTAAAGAAGTGTCCCACAAGTAACGTATCTTTCTATAGGTTTGCTTTTGTTTCCTGTTTTTGGAGATGGAGTCTTGCTCTGTTACCCAGGCTGGAGTGCAGTGGTGCAATCCCGGCTCACTGCAACCTCTGCCTCCCAGGTTCAAGCCATTCTCTTGCCTCAGCCTCCCAAGTAGCTGGGATTATGGGCGTGTACCACTACCCCAGTTAATTTTTTGTATTTTTAGTAGAAACGGGGTTTCACCATGTTGGCCAGGCTGGTCTCGGACTCCTGACCTCTGGTGATCCGCCTGCCTTGGCCTCCCAAAGTGCTGGGATTACAGGTGTGAGCCACCACACCCAGCCAATAATTACATCTTTTTTTTTTTTTTTTTTTTTTTTTTGAGATGGAGTCTTGCTCTGCCTCTCAGGCTGGAGTGCAGTGGCACAATCTCGGCTCACTGCAATCTCCACCACCCAGCTTTAAGCAATTCTCCCACCTCAGCCTCCCCGGTAGCTGGGGTTACAGGTGTGCACCATCATGCCTGGCTAATTTTTGTGGTTTTTTTGTAGAGACAGGGTTTCACCATGTTGCCTGCCTCGGCCTCCCAAAGTGCTGGGATTACAGGTGTGAGCCACCACACTCGGCCCTTTTTTTTTTTTTTTTTTGAGACAGAGTTTCGCTCTTGTTGCCCAGGCTGGAGTGTAACGGTGTGATCTCAGCTCACCGCAACCTCTGCCTCCCAGGTTCAAGCGATTCTCCTGCCTCAGCCTCCCGAGTAGCTGGGATTACAGGCATGCGCCACCACGCCCGGCTAATTTTGTATTTTTAGTAGAGATGGGGTTTCTCCATGTTGGCCAGGCTGGCCTCAAACTCCCGACCTCAGGTGATCCGCTTTCCTCGGCCTCCCAAGATGCTGGGATTACAGGCATAAGCCACCGCACCCAGCAAAATACAACCCCTCCACGACCGCGGCAGGACTCGAACCTGCAATCTTCTGATCCGAAGTCAGACGCCTTATCCATTAGGCCACGCGGCCAGCTGGTTGGCCAAGTCTTTGTTCAAAATGCCAAGAGCCTGGATGGTCTCCACCGATAACATTAGCAGAAGGTTTTCCTCTTCTCTTCCTAAGATAGAGAAAAACCAGCTCACATTGTAAATCCTGCATCAGGCAGGCCACCTTTACCTAGGGTTCCCCAGGCTTCCACTTCCCAGTGTGGACTCCCCATGTGGCTGCCTGGCACACACCATGCCTCAGTCTCCCCTGGTAGAGGAGGACGGATCAGGCTCTAGTCTGGGCACTGCCATTGGTAGAGGTGTGACCTTTGTTGGGTGAATTAAAGCCAGAGATTTCAGAGCCAAATCTCAGAGCCACAGATTTCCCAGTTTAACTGAAGGCGATAATCTTCCCTGGGGTGGTGAGGGACGCAGAGGAGAGACGTTTTCCCTAAGCTAGGAACAGAAAAGTTCTTTTCCAAGAACCAATTCAGCTGGATCAAACAGCCTCTTCCCCACTAGGGGACAGGCTGCCCTCACACTATCTCAGTCAGATTCCCTAACTTTTCAGTCACTTCCTGACATTAAAGCCATTCATTTCAGTTGTTAAAGCTTGGAACTGTTCAAATGTTAAAGTTCATCTCATAGTCAAGTCAGAGTCTACCAGGCTCCACCTCCTCCCAGCACAGCCTTGATTGATGCCTTTAAGGCTGGAGGGAGAGGCTCATTCCCGCACCCTTCTGTCTGTGTTTACACAGATTTTTGACAATGGGGTAGGAAGGATAGAGAGGAAGCACAGATAGCTCTTTATGTGACTGGCTATGGTGTAGTTTTGGTCTCTCGCCTTGGCCATTTACGCTGGCCTGGCTTGTCATCTATAGGCTTGGTATGGACAGGTGGTGGCCCCAGTGGGCTCCTGCTGAGGAGGGACTCATCCCAAGCAGCCCGCTAGCGTGTTTGAGGGTCTCTTGGGAAGATGGCTATGCCTGGTCAAGCTGCCTCCACCCCATTGCATCAGGAGCCCATTCTTTTTACCCTTTGCCCCAAGTTCATCTACCTCTGCTAGCCCAGCTCGGCCTGTAGACACATAGGCAGGAGGCATTTTCTGCACCTATGTGAGGTGATCATCCCTGCACCTTCTCTTTCTGGCCATTCTATACTGTCTTGTTTCCACTGAAGTCTCCCCTTTCTGCTGAGCAATCATCTAGTGGGGGGATAATGTGTCAGTCCTCCTTCTTGCAGACACTACTTTATTTATTTATTTGTTTATTTTTGAGGCGGAGTTTTGCTCTTGTTCCCCAGGCTGGAGTGCAATGGCACTATCGCGGCTCACTACAACCTCCGACTCCGGGGTTCAAGCGATTCTCCTGCCTCAGCCACCCGAGTGACTGGGATTACAGATGCATGCCACCATGCCCAGCTAATTTTTATATTTTCAGTGGAGACGGGGTTTCGCCATGTTGGTCAGGCTGGTCTCGAACTCCTGACCTCAGGTGATCCACCTGCCTTGGCCTCCCAAAGTACTGGGATTACAGGCGTAAGCCACCTCTCCTGGCCGACACTACCATCTTTAAAAGAAAGGTTCTGCTGGGTGCAGTGGCTCACGCCTGTAATCCCAGCACTTTGGGGGGCCAAGGCAGGTGGATCACCCGAGGTTAGGAGTTCCAGACCAGCCTGACCAACATGATGAAACCCCATCCCTACCGAAAATACAAAAATTAGCCGGGCCTGGTGGCTCACGCCTGTAATCCCAGCTACTTAGGAGGCTGAGTCGAGGAGAATCAGTTGAACCCGGGAGGCGGAGGTTGTGGTGAGTCAAGATCCTGCCACTGCACTCCAGCCTGGGCGACAGAGCAAGACTCTGTCTCAAAAAAAAAAAAAAAAAAAAAAAAGAAGAAGAAAGGTTCTTTGCCCTCCCTCTTTCCCCTTTGGCTTTGAGAAGAACTAGTCAAGTGGGGTATGTGTGTATGTGGTGTTTTCTTTTTTTTCTTTTTCTTTTTCTTTTTTCTTTTTTTTTTTTTTTTTGAGACAGGGTTTCATTCTGTTACCCAGGCTGGAGTGCAGTGGTGCGATCACAACTCACTGCAGCCTCAACCTCCCAGGCTCAAGCAATCCTCCCACCTCAGCCTCCTGAGTAGCTGGAACTATCCATGCATACCACCACAGCCAGCTAATGTTTGTATTTTTTTTTTTTTTTTTTTTTTGAGACAGAGTCTCGTTCTGTTGCCCAGGCTGGAGTTCAGTGGCGCAATCTCGGCTCACTGAAAGCTCTGCCTCCCAGGTTCATGCCGTTCTCCTGCCTCAGCCTCTGAAGTTGCTGGGACTACAGGCGCCCACCACCACGCCCGGCTAATTTTTTGTATTTTTAGTAAATACGGGGTTTCATCATGTTAGCCAGGATGGTGTTGATCTCCTGACCTCGTGATCTGCCTGCCTCGGCCTCCCAAAGTGTTGAGATTACAGGCGTGAGCCACCGCGCCCAGCCATGTTTGTATTTTTTGTAGAGACAGGGTCTTAATACGTTGCCCAGGCTGGTCTCGGACTCCTTAGCTCAAGTGATCCACCTGTCTCAGCCTCTTAAAGAGCTGGGATTACAGACGTGAGCCATAGCGTCCGGCCTTAGTCAGGTCTTTAATTTCATGGAGAGGAGAAGAGGGAATGAGCTCCATACAAACACTGAATGCCCCTATTGTGGCTCAGAAAACAGTGCCCCCAAGAGAAGGCCTCAGAAGCAAAAACTTTTCTCTGACCTTCTCCTGCCCTCCTGTCTCTCAGTGCCATTCTCCCCCAGGGCTAGCCATAGAAACTAGAATGCCTCTTTTCTAAGGTGGGTCATAGAAACCAGAATCCTGGCCTGGTGCGGTGGCTCACGCCTGTAATCCCAGCACTCTGGGAGGCCGAGCTGGGTGGATCACCTGAGGTCAGGAGTTTGAGCAGCCTGGCCAACATGGTTATAACTCCATCCCAACTAAAAATACAAAACAATACAACACAAAACTCCAGCCACTTTCTAAGTCCAGAACTTCTTTCCTGGGTCTTTTTTTTTCCCCCCCTCAGTGGCGCCATCTTGGCCCACTGCAACCTCCACCTCCCTGGTTTAAGCGATTCTCCTGCCTCAGCCTCCTGAGTAGCTGGGATTATAGGCATGTGCCACCACGCCTGGCTAATTTTTGTATTATTAGTAGAGACGGGGTTTCACCATGTTGGCCAGGCTGGTCTTGAATTCCTGGCCTCCTGATCCGCCCACCTTAGCCTCCCAAAGTGCCAGGATTACAGGCGTGAGCCACCGCGCCCGGCCGTTTCCTGAGCATCTTGATTCCAGGCAGAATATGTAGAGAAAATATTGCAGCTTGCCTGTGGCTGTCTCCTCGCCCTCCCTCTAGGCACTCAGGCTCCTAGGGGGATAACAACTTAAGACCCTACCTTAGGAAAGGACTTATTCCAAGGTCCCTGCTCACTCACAAACTAGGACTTCATTAGTACCTGTGTGTGCATGTGTGTGTGGAGGGAGATTCCCCACAGCGGCCAAGGGGAGGTTGGTGGGGATGAGTAGAGAGAAGGGAACTAAGAAGTCCAGCTCCTTACCTCTTTGGGGAGCTAGAGTCAAATTCCCTCGGAATGTCACACCCATCCAGGACATGTCCCCATGGTGGTGGGAGAACTGCCTCAGAGAGGGGTTGGGTCATGGCCACTACTTAATGCTGTGAAAGGAAATGAAAACTCAGGACCTCGGCCGGGCGCCGTGGCTCACACCTGTAATCCCAGCACTTTGGGAGGCCGAGATGGGCGGATCACGAGGTAAGGAGATCGAGACCATCCTGGCTAACACGCTGAAACCCCGTCTCTAATAAAAATACAAAAAATTAGCCGGGCGTGGTGGCGGGCGCCTGTAGTCCCAGCTACTAGGGAGGCTGAGGCAGGAGAATGGCCTGCAGTGAGCCGAGATTGCGCCACTGCACTCCAGCCTGGGCGACAGAGCCAGACTCTTCTCAAAAAAAAAAAAAAAAAAAAAAAATGGCTAAAAGCTGAGTCATACAATGAAACTGCCTTTCCTTTTGTTCCTAAACAGATAGCACAGATAAAAGGTTAAATATCTCCACAGGCAGCTACTCCACTTTCGCCTTATCTTATGTAAACACTGAGTTACTGATTGCGAAACAAATCCATAATTGACTATTCCCCTACCTTCTCCTTTTCCCTTGCAACTTGTGGATTTCCAGACCCTCCCTTTTTCCCCTCCAGCCGCTTTTCCCCTTTAAATAGTGAAGTCCTGGAAGTCATCTTTGGAGAAAGGCACAGACCACACAGACTGTGTCTGTGATTCTGTATTTTTCCTTCTGGGCATATCCTTAACCTTGGAAAAATTAACTCATAAATTAATTCAGGCCCGTCTCAGAGCAATACTTGATGTCTGGTCCCTGTTTTGATCTTTCATATTTGAAAAACATTAATTTTTACTTGGTTTTCTTGGGTTTTGAGAGAAGCATCTGCAATTCTTTTTTTTTTTTATTGTATTTGAAAGTTTTATTTTAGGCTGCAAAAACAAAAACAAACAAACAAACAACAAATAACTTGAACAATTCTTTTAGTCTGGAAAAACTATAAATCTTCTCCAGTGGCACCTCCAGCCTCAGGTTCTTCCTGAGAGGATGCTTCTTCTGTTCATCTTATTTGTTTAAAAATCCCTGCGCCCCAGCTTGTGAGTAGGGTGCCCCATATTGAAGGTAAAAAGTCTAACAAGGTGATATCACTTGCTTAAGGTGGCACAGCTAGCAAATTGCACAAGGGAACAGCAAACTCAGGCAGCCACAAGCCATATACCAGAGTCTGAACTCTTTTTTACTACTATTATTATTATTATTGAAACGGAGTCTTGCTGTGGTCTGTGGTCCAGGCTGGAGTGCAGTGGCGAGATCTTGGCTCACTACAACTTCCGCCTCCCAGGTTCAAGCAATTCTCCTGCCTCAGCCTCCTGAGTAGCTGAGATTACAGGCACGAACTACCACGCCCGGCTAATTTTTGTATTTTTAGTAGAGGTGGGGTTTCACCATATTGGCCAGCTGGTCTCAAACTCCTGACCTCAGGTGATCTGTCCGCCTTAGCTTCCCAAAGTGCTGGGATTATAGGTGTGAACCACTGCACCTGGCCTTTTTTTTTTTTTTTTTTTTTTTTTGAGTCTAAACTCTTAACAACGTAAAACTATCTCCTCCTGACTCCCTCCCTTCACTTATTTTTATAACATCATAGCTGGGAAATCCACCCTCCAAATATTTTTCAACTGAAACTGCCAATGGTGAAATTGCTGCTTCTAACTGGAGGCCAGAGAGAATCCTAAGACTTTTCCTAAATTCTTCATAAAACCTCACCTTTCCCCAGCCTCTCAGGCACTGGTTGACCCTCCACATTCTTCACAAACATTCCTTCAGACCACTTCCTTATTGAGAAAGACTCAGTCATGACTTCCAGCATTTTCTGTCTGCACATAAATTCTGAAAGCTTTCGCCAGCTGTGACTGTGTTTCTCCCACAGCTAATGAACAACACACTTCCTAGAAACAGAAAGTTCAAGGAACTGAACTTGTAATATTTTTTCTTGGCCTTGTGTTTGTGACAATTACATTAAATTTCCCCCTCCAATTCCATCCAATAAGATGATACACCCAGTGAAGTGGCCTTCAGTCTCTTCCCAGTAATTAACCATGATTTATTCTGTGTTATTAATCCTTGTATTTCTCCTCTGTCTGCTCACTGATAACTCCCCCATCCTGTGTGAATCCACCCCCTGAATTCCTCAAATCCAGGATCATAATTAAGACTTGGTAGCACACCAGCCCCCGAGCCCTGGCTGAGAAATATGAGAAGGAGGAAAAAGCTGGTCATAGCAAATGCTGTCTTCTGCCAACCCAAACCCCAAATGTTTTTAAGCGGGGGCGAGCTGGCTCTCAAAATCAGTATCAGCCCCAGATCCAGATTAGCACATTTTCTCCCAATGCAGGAACTGCTTCTCTTTACAAGAAGTGCAGGTGTGATGGGCATGGTGGCTCACACCTGTAATCCCAGCACTTTGGGAGGCAGAGGCGGGCGGATCACCTGAAGTCAGGAGTTCAAGAGCAGCCTAGCAAACATGGTGAAACCCCATCTCTACTAAAAATATGAAATTAGCCGGGTATGGTGGTGTGTGCCTGTAATCCCAGCTACTCAGGAGGCTAAGGCAAGAAAATAGCTTGAACCTGAGAGGTGGAGGTTGCAGTGGGCCAAGATCTTGCCACTGCACTCCAGTCTGGGCAACAGAGCAGGACTCCACCACAAAAAAAAAAAAAAAAAAAAAGGGAAATGCAGGTGCTCTCGTGGTGGGAGGGTTCTAAGAGCGAGACCTGTCTCTCTCTTGCCATGGGTCCCTTTCTCTGCCAGTTTCAGATGGCACTTGCTGGATTCTCCCCCAAGACTGGAGCCTTGCTCTCCTTTTAAAGCACTGTTCGTGATACCAGTGGCTGCATTCACAACCTGAGGGCTGTGGGGATGCCCCCCGCAAATCCCAGGATCCTCTCTGCTGAGCATTGCCACAAATTAACAAGATCAATGAGAAGACCCCTGACCAGTCAGGTACCACTACCAGTCCCCAAAGGGTGCGTGTGCAGAGGAAATTCCAAACAAGTGTGTACTATGGCAAAACCCTGATGAGTCCAGCCAGTCTTAGATGGCCTACAAGGCCTCTTTTTGTTTCTCTAGCCTCAGGCCCAGACCAAGGTGGCCCTATCCTCTGAGACGGTGTTTCTCAACATTGATTGCACAAGAGAATCATCAGGAAGCTTGGAAAATATTCAATTAAATGACAATCTCTGAAGTAGGGCTTGAGCACTGGCATTGTTTCTGTTGATCAAGGCATAAACTATGTAAAGTGTGGGAAGTGTGTTAATCTTGAGTATAGCTTATGTGTTAATTATTATGTATTATATATGTATTAGTCCATTTTCATACTGCTATGAAGAAATACCCAAGACTGGGTAATTTGTAAAGAGAAAGAGGTTTAATAGACTTATAGTACCATATGGCTGGGGAAGCCTCACAATCATGGCAGAAGGTAAAGGAAGAACAAAGGCACGTCTTACATGGCAGCAGGCAAGACAGCAAGTGGAGGGGAACTGCCCTTTATAAAACCATCAGATGTCGTGAGACTTACTCACTATCACGAGAATAGCACAAGAAAAACCCACCCCCATGATTCAATTACCTCCCACTGGCTCCCTTCCATGACACGTGGGGATTATGGGAGCTACAATTCAAGATGAGATTTGGGGCTGGGCATGGTGGCTCAGGTGGCTCACAGCTGTAATCCCGGCACTTTGGGAGGCCAAGGCAGGCAGATCACTTGAGGTCAGGAGTTCAAGACCAGCCTGGCCAACATGGTGAAACCCTGTCTCTACTAAAAATACAAAAATTAGCCAGGCGTGGTGGCCTGTACCTGTAGTCCTAGCTACTCGGGAGGCTGAGGCAGGATAATCACTTGAACCCAGGAGGCGGAGGTTGCAGTGAACCGAGATCACGCCACTGCACTCCAGCCTGGGCAACAGAGTGATACAGTAAGACTCCATCTAAAAAAAAAAAAAAGTTGACATTTGGGTGAGAACACAGTCAAACCATATCTGTATCTATATCTACATCTATATCTGCTTATTTTCACAGATACAGATACATACACACATGTGACACAGATCAAGATATACATTTTGAGCATTCTAGAAAGTCGCCTTCAGTCTCTTCCCAGTAATTAACTACAATTTATTTTTCCATTCTCCTGTTTCTACTTTTTTGCTATATGCATACAGTAAGCATTGTTCATTTTACACATCCTTTCGTGGACATTTGCTTCCATTTCTCTTTAAATCTCCCCACCCCTCTTTTTTTACAGATGCCTGTCTGGGTGAGCTGGTTTCAAGCATGGGTATTTTTTGAAAGCTCCCTCTGGTGATTCTAGAATTCTAAGATTCAGCATTGAGACCCACTGCCTTAGGACCACACTGATTATAAACTGAGGCACAAACGTGCTCAATGGCTAGAGGCTTCTCTGTGAGGCTGAGTACAGAACTTGTGGGAATCTTCATGTCCCTCCTCCTTTGGGTGCCACTCTTATATTCCACTTGAGTTCCCATGGTGGGGAGAAGGGGTTGGGGAGGGTCCTATGGGGGAGGCAGCCCCATGCGTATTTTATCACACCAGCTCTGTGAGTAGAAGGCAAGGAAGTCACCCAGATGAGTCTTTGAAAAAGACTGTAGGCCAGAAGACCATTTTTGTCCCTCCTACCAACAGGTAGGCCCTGCTGAATCCTTGAGAACCATCTCAGAGGGGACCCTCTTTTGGGATGCAGCTTCCTCATCCCAAAGCTTTGGAAAACCCTGAGCTTCCGCACTAGGGCTGACCTGTCTGCCTTTCATCATTACATAGAACCAGATGTGTGCTGATGACTTCATGTCTTGGAGTTTCTCTAATTTCAGCATTATTCTTGAGATGAACTGGAAGTCATATGAAGATCAGAGAGAATGCAGTGATTACAATGAGGCAAGCTTCAGGGCAAGGGCCTGGAATGATTTGGGCAAGAAATTCCTGGAAAACCTCTCTCAGGTATTTAGCCAGAGGTGAGGAGGGTGGGCAAAAGTTCAGGGTATTTTTCAGACACTTTAAAAATTTTAGGGTGGTTAATTTCAGAGTGATTTTGAATCCCAACAAATCTCCTATGTCTCACTCAGGGGCTCTAAAGTGTGTTCTGCAGGCCAGCAGCATCGGTGTCACCTGGAAACATGTCCAAAATGAAAATTATTTGGCCCCACCCAGACCTGTTGACTCAGAAACTCAAGAGGCGAGGGCCAGCAGTCTGTTTTAGCAAGCCCTCCGTAGGATTCTGATGCACACTCAACTTTGAAAACCACCGTTTGTGATAGAGTCTACCCCCTGCCTTAATGGGTGATCAGTATGGAGAAGTCACATTTGGTAGATTTTCCCTTGTAGACATTTCTTCTTTTTCGAGTTAAAAAAAAAAAAACAAAAAAAAAAACAAAGAAACAATCCGCCTTAGTGTCCCAAGCGTTTGGACAGAGACACAGAGAATTGCTTACTAGTTTTGGGGAGATTATGATATTTTTGCAAGATAAGTAACTTTCGGCTCCATTTTCCTATCCAGTCTACAGAATGTCCATTCTGTTAGTCTCTGCTGACGGGGGAAAGGAGGTGGCAGGGTACAAGATTCACTCCCTACCTATCCCCATAGGAAGGGCACAGAACGTCTCACCCTTTGCTGCACTAGCCTCCAGGCCTAGGGCTGTGAAGCACGCCTTGTGTTTGCTTGCTGAGTTCCAGCTGGAGTGCTTGATGAGGAAGTAAACAGAGTTTATGCACAAAGAGAGAACATGTACTCAGTGTCTCCGCATGCCAGACTCTGGTACAAAAGCAACAGATACAGAGGAAGTCACGAGCTTTGTTCTTAAGGAGGGTAAGTAACAAAAATTTAACCACTTGGAACAGGTACAAGTTCTGGGATATGTCTGAGTCAGTTCAGGCTGCCATAATTGAATACCATAGACTGGGTGGCTTATAAACAGCAGAAATCTGTTTCTGAAAGTTCTAGAGGCTGGGAAGTGTAAGATCAATGCACTGGTAAACTCAGTGTCTAATGGGGGCCTGCTTCCTGTTCATAGATGGCCATCTTCTGGCTGTGTCCTCACATGGTGGAAGGATCAAGAGATCTCTCTGGGGTCCCTTTTTTATTTTCTTTTTTTTTCCCTGAGGTCTCTTTTATAAGAACACCAGTGCCATTCATGAGGTCTCCATCCTCATGACCCAATCACCTCCCAAATACCCCATCTCCTAATATCACCAGATTGGGGTTCAGGATTTCAACATATGAATTTTGGGGTATGCAAACATTTATTCCATAACAGGAGATAATTAATTATAAACAACTTCATTTTTACCTTCCAAGGCCTTGGATGAAATTCATGGCTGGGGGTGTCACTCATAGGAATGAAAACCACTCGTTTCAGTTCAGAACTTAGTAAGTCCTGCCCAGCACAAGTTTAAAAACAAAAAAAGCCTTCCAACTTCTTTCTCAGGAGCTCTGGGCTGGACGTCTCCAGTGAGGAAGGACGGGAAGCTTGGTTAACTGCTCTCCCAACTTGAGCTTCTAGCTCTCATCCCAAGTTACTTAGAGAAGTTTCATCCTCTCCAGGGTTGGGAGTGTACAACAACTGGGAGGGAGGTGGGGTAGGACCTTACTTGAGTAATACTGTCATGAGATGCACGGGGAAGGAATTAAATGCTGACACTTTTTCTTTCCTCATTTTGGAAATTCACCCTCTAATGGATGGGATCCTCCCTGGATATGGGAGGAGGCATCTCTGCTTTTCCTGGTTGCTTAGAATCCATCTGTAGCTCCTCGGCATGCAGGAGTCAACCACCAGCTTGGTTTTGCTCTTGCTCCACACCTCACCCCTCCAAGGCAGTGGTTGTAACCAGGATCTAAGAAAATCTTACACCATCCGTCTTAAATGCGAAGCCCCTCTCTGCTTCATGGGTCGCACACATGCTTTGTGCTCACAAACTCAGGAGAGGAGGCCAACCTCATGCAGCCATTAGGGACACCGTCAGCTATGACCTGGAGCCCTTTGGAGTTCTCAGGTGTGTCATGTTCTCCAATTTACAAGGAACAAATAAAAGCCGCTTGAGGGGCCCTTTTGAAAACCTCTTTCCCACAGCTTGAAATGAGGCAGGCATCCCCTACTACCCCCTCTTTATGGGGATAGGACTCTCAGCTGACTGACAGTTCTCTCCAACAACCTTCTTCTAATTGCCAACCACTGATGCGGCTGAGCTTGAAAGTTATGTATGAAGTTAAACAGAAAATTACCATATGACCTCACAATTCCATTCCTAGGTATACACCCAAAAGAATGGAAAAAAGGGACTCAAATAAGTACATGTACACCCATGTTTTCAGCACTGCTCACAATAGCCAAACAGTGGAAACAACCCAAGTGCCCACCAACAGAGTATGGAGAAACAAAATGTGGTCTATCCATATGATAGAATATTATTCAGCCATCAAAAGGAATGAAGTACTGATTCATGTTACAACCTGGCTGAACCCTGAAAGCATTATACTAGGAGAAAGAAGCTCATTCACAAAAGGGCACATATTGTATGATTCTATTTATGTGCAATGTGCACAATAGGCAAATTCATAGACAGAAAGCAGCTTAGTGGTTGCCAGAAGTTGGAAGTGAGGGGAATGGGGAGTGACCATTTACAGGACACAGCACAGGATTTCCGTTTGGGATAATGAAAAGGTTTTGGAACTAGAGGTGGTGGTTGTATAACATTGTGAATGTACTGAATTGTCTGCTTTACAATGGTTAATGTTATGTGAATTTCCTCTTAATAATTTATTACTTTTGTTTGTTTGGTTTTTTTTGAGACAGAGTCTTGCTCTGTTGCCCAGGCTGCAGTACAATGGCATCATCTCCATTGACTGCAACCTCAGCCTCTTCAGTTCAAGCAATTCTCCTGCCTCAGCCTCCTGAGCAGCTGGGATTACAGGTGCCCACAAATGCACCCAGCTAATTTTTGTATTTTTAGTACAGATGTTTCACCATGTTGGACAGGCTGGTCTCAAACTCCTGACCTCAGGTGATCCACCCACCTTGGCCTCCTAAAGTGCTGGGATTACAGGTGTGAGCCACCGCCCCTGGCCAAGTTATTACTTTTTGTAAAGTTATGTATGCTTGCCCTCTGGCTCCCCTCTGACCTTTCTGCCTGAATCTTTCTGTCTCATCCACATGGCTCTGTCCCAGGTGCTCATCCCATTTTTTGTCTGCATTCCTCCTTGGCGAGGTGGTCCATGGCATCACCTCTCACATCTATGCAGGTGATTCCCTGGGGAATATCCTGCCCTGCTCACTCTCTTGAAACCCGGGACCCATTTTAAATGGGCTTCTGGAATGCTATGCTTTAATGTGAACCACTTGCACCAAATTCACTCCCACATTTTTGCTCCCCAAACTTATTCTTCTCCACTTTTGATGTAGGCTCAGATGGAACTGGATTAAGCATACCAATGATAAAGCTTCCAAGGAGGGGTCTGATGTCAGAAGATGATTCATACTTGCCTCAACCTGCCCAGTGCTCAGTTTCCTTTGTCTGCCTGGAGTGAGCTTTGTGCTGTGGAACCTCAAACACAGATAGAAAAGATAATCTGAATTCTCTTTGATGACGTTTATGGAGTCCAGAGAGTTACGGTAGAAAACCCTCATCATACCCTTATAATGAGCCTGTACCTTTCCAGTGTACCAGACTGATGGCCAAGGACCAAGTAAATCACTTAATGGTTTGGGTGACATTATATGAGTATGCAGGTGTATCTAGAAGAATATGTGCATTAATTACACATTAATTACCTTAAGTGTTATACTTAAGTTTATACTCAGACAGCTTTATTACAGGTAAAGGGTACAATATTTAAGGTTTATACTCAGACAGCTTTATTACAGGTAAAGGGTACAATATTGCAACCGCAGGAGAGAGAAGAGTATCAAAAGGGATCTGCAGCTCTCAGGCACAGGCTTCTTTGTCTTCCCATTGCTGAGTCACACAAGACATGCTTGGTTTCTAGGTCTCAGACACCATCAGTGTTCACACAGAGAATATGAGAACTGGAAACCCAGGTCTACTTGCAGGGAGGGTCTCTTTTAGTGAGCTGGTCCCCTAGGCCATTCCAGTTACATGGCCAGCCTTAAAGGTCAACCCAGGCTCCACCAACATCAGATGCATATAATAATTATTATGATTACTAAACATTGCACGTAGACTGGTACATCCTTTCGGGAAACTACTCAAGAACTCATGGTTAAAACACGTTATTTCTCTTTAGTGAATGCATTCCATAGTTTTAGCTAAGGTCACTACCATGCACCAGGTAGCTCTGGAGATAAGCACGCAATCAATCTAGACCAGCTGAAATGAACCCAGACTAAACCACATGGCAAACGTGTTCGACAGCCACAGCCATTTTCTTCAGGTCAGTCTGCAAGGCTTGCAAACTCAGAATTAGAGAAACTGCCACAAGTACAAACACCCGCATGACCCTGAGAGGCTCTGAAAAGCCCTCCTTAGCTGCCCTGGAGTGAGACATAGGTAACGTGGCTAAGGGACATCTGAACATAGTCACTTTATTTTTACATGTATTTCTGTGTGTCTGTGATGGAGCCTTCTTAAGCGCAAGAACACTGCTCCCATGAGATGCAGGATTTGTGGATTGTGAGCATTCAGATGATGATGCTGTCTCGTGTGCATATAGAGGATCTCCTGAGCAACCCAGAGGCCTTTCCAGGATTAATGGAAAGTTCCTCTGTGTTTCTCCCATCTGTCCTTGGAGCTATTCTCCTCATAGCTTTTGCTGTTTTAACTACGGGAAGGAATAAACTAGGTGCAGACTGAATAATGAGGGAGGATGTGCACCCTTAATCAGCTTCTAACAGCTTATGCTTTGGGCTTAGTTTGAGTTGTTCTTTTGCCAGCATCTATGGTAGCAGAAGGAACCCTGGCATGGCTGTTTCCTAATCTTCAGAAGTTGGTCAGCTGTCTGTCCCAGTCAAGGCAAGGAAGCTAGAGCTACTGGTTCAGGGAATGGAACCACCTGTATTTTCAGTAAATGCTTCACCACACCTTACAGTTTCCTAAGGCTGGACCATGCCCATGACAACAAAGTCATGGAGGTAACAGAGCAACAGGGTGGAAAGAGCTTGAGCCTCTAAATGACTGCTTAGAACAAATCTGCCTTCAGACCTCAAATGCTCCCCTTGGGCTGTAACATGAGAGAGAAACTTCTATCTTCTTTCAGCCACTGAATTATTTACTGGGTCTCTTTATTGGCTGTTTAGCTTTATTCTACTCAATATAGAAATGGGCACCTTAGTACTGGGGTGATTCTGTAAAATGTGTGTGTGTGTGTGTACTTGTGAACAGCAGGAGGTCGGGAAACAGACACTGCAACTGCAGGATGGGGAGCTGGAGATTGTTCTTATTGCAGGCCAGAATATTTGCATAACTCAGTAGACATTTGTGATAACTTAGAAGGCAAGCCGGCCGCATGCCTATGTGCTCTCCAGGCAGCAGCTGGCAAGAGCCAGAATTTTAGCATGTGTTGGCTCTTAGGGACAGTGGGTGCTTTTTTTTTTTTTTTTTTTTTTTTTTTTTTGAGATGGAGTCTCGCTCTGTCGCCCAGGCTGCAGTGCAGTGGTGCAATCTCAGCTCACTGCAAGCTCCGCCTCCTGGGTTCATGCCATTCTCCTGCCTCAGCCTCCCGAGTAGCTGGGACTACAGGTGCACACCACCATGCCCAGCTATTTTTTTTTTTTTTTTGTATTTTAGTAGAGATGGGTGTGTCACTGTGTTGCCCAGGCTCATCTCGAACTCCTGAGCTCAGGCAATGCACCTGCCTTGGCCTCCCAAAGTGCTAGGATTACAGGCCTGAGCCACTGCGCCTGGCCCAGTGGGTGCTTTTATCAGACACTGTCAGCACTCCACCCTTATCCCCATGTCTGAGCCACTTCATTGTACACAGCCTAATTTCGAACTCATTTGTACCATCTCCCTTCTTGGCACTGGTCTGTGCTGAAGGTAGGCGCCACTGGTCTGAGAAAAAGCAGACCTGGCCCAGGACCAAGACTAGTAGTTTGTTTGCTATTGAATGAAGCTGATGAGAAGGAAAGTTTGGGAGGTAAGAGCACAGGCTTTGGCTCCGACTGCCTGAGTTTGGATCTCTCCTTTCATGCAAGTTAATCAAACTCTCTGAGTGAGTTCCTTCCTTTGTAAAATGGAGGTGAAACTAGTTGTATGTATCTCAAAGGAGCATTGTAAAAATTTAATGGAATAATCCATAGCAGATGCTCAGCACAGTGCCTAGTTCAGAGCTAGCCCTTGAGAAGGATGAGCCATGACTGACAGAAGCATGCAGGTATCCTCTGCCATCTGGCGACAAGGTCAGTTTTCTATTTAAATGTGTGTAAGTGCCACATTTGATCTACAGATAGGACTGCACACATGTGGGTGTTCATTGTAGTGTTTTGGGAATAGCTATATGTACATCTCATGGATTCCTGGTTAGTGTGAAGGGTAAGAAAAGTCCTCCTGGCCTCCGAGGAAGGCTCCTAGCTATACAAGCTGCTTTTCCTTTAGGGACCACTGCCACCTCCTGGTCACATTCTATACTTGCAGGTAAAGGTGAACATCTTGAGTCAACTGAAAACACTGAAAGTAGTGTGAGGAACCCTTTCCATTATCTTTAAGTACCTGTAGATTTTAATTCATTAAAGAGGGATTGTAGCCACCTGGGGTTCAAGCCAGCATTTTTCCCTGAGCCTGTCAATAATTTTGATTTGATCTTTAACCCTTTCCATTATCAGCGAAGGAGCTTCTGCCACCTTCATGCTTATCTTGGGAAGTTCCTTCCTAAATTTCTCCTTTAGAGCGCCTGGAACCTTGTGATCCTCTACTAATGAGTTCTGAAATAATTCTCGTTTTTACTAAACATCTTATCACCTAGCAGTCTCTCTCATGTCCAGAAGAATACACAATTAGATGAATCCAATAGTGAGTGGAAAAATTAAAAGCATGCTAAGACAGTACAGGTTCTCACTGGATGGTCTATTGAATAGTTAAGGAGACGCAAGTGTGAAAACATTGCCTGACCTCAGAGCAGCTATGTTCCCAAACTCCCAGTGCTAAGAGAGAACTTAACATACTTCCCCAATTCCAGTTGAAACCATCCTAAGAACCCCCCTTTTTAATTTGTTCTTTATATTCATAGAACTTGACATAGTAGGCACTCAAATAAGTATTCCTAAATGTAGGAATTTAGAAGGAATGAACTCTAAGCACATCTGTATCAACCTCTCACCAAACACTTTGCATATGACATATGGCTTAATTCTCACGGCAACTTTGTAAGTCAGAAATCTGATCTAAAATAAGCAAACTGTCAACAATTCCACAGAAAACACGTCAGGCCCCTAATTTGTGTTCCCTGCCTGATCCCAAAGGTTGAACTCTTGTGAGAAAAGACATCAACCCTCTAGCAGGGGCAGACAAATTAAAGTCTGGGATCCAAATCTGGCCTGCCACTTGCTTTTGTACATCCTGAAGGGATTTTACTTTTTGTTGTAGTTGTTGTTTTGGTTTTTTTTTTTTTTTTTTTTTTTTTTTAGAGACAGTCTCATTCTGTTGCCCAGGCTGGAGTGCAGTGGTTTGATCTCGGCTCACTGCAACCTCCACCTCCCAGGTTCAAGCAATTCTCCTGCCTCAGTCTCCTGAGTAGCTGGGATTACAGGTGCCCTCCAACACGCCTGGCTAATTTTTGTATTTTCAGTATAAATGGGGTTTCACCTTGTTGTGAGGCTGGTCTCGAACTCGTGACCTCAGGTGATCTGCCTGCCTCGGCCTCCCAAAGTGCTGGGATTACAGGTGTGAGCCACTGCACCCAGCCCGATTTTACATTTTTTAATGGTTGACAGAGATCAAAGAAAAATATTTTATGACGTGAAAATTATATAAAATGAAAATTTTTATGTTCATAAATACAGTTTTACTGGAACGCAGCCACACTAGTTCATTTCCATGTTGTTTATGGCCACTTTCAGGTGACAGTGGCAGAACTGGGTGGCTGTATGACCCACAAAGGCTAAAATATTCACTATCTGACCCTTTACTAAAAAGCTTTGCAAAAAAAAAAAAAAATTAGAGTGAACCCAGCTGGTCACATACACACCTGCTCTGTGTTGTTCCTAACCAGTTTTGGGTCAAAAGATACAGCGATTTGAAAACACCTTTGCAAAGATTATGACAGTGAGAGAAATCTAGCATGGCTGGCTCCATCTTGCCCCTAACCTCACAGGTTAGCTGTTATCACTCATTCCTGGGTGTAGGCCAACCTAACCATGGGAAGAATTTATTTTATAGTTTAAAACAAGGATGATAATAGCCCTTCCCTAAACTAAACCACCTTTGTAAAACTAATGAAAGGCCACAAGATTAGGATTACGAGAGGGGCCTGAATTCTGCTAAGATATAGGTGTAGTTAAATGGTAACCAGCTGCTAGGTCCGGGGTCCGGTTCCAGCCCATGCTGAGGTCCGAAGGGAGTGGGTGGATAAATGGCAGATAGCTGAAAGAACATTTGGGGGGCCGTAGGTAGGTGAAATACAGCAGCTCTCTTACACTGTCTCATCAGCAGCTCTCTTACACTGTCTCATCAGCAGCTCTCTTACACTGTCTCATCAGCAGCTCTCTTACACTGTCTCATCAGCAGCTCTCTTACACTGTCTGCTCTGTCTTGGCTGCTTGCTCTGGCAGCTCCCATGCACAGCTGCATGGCCAGCTCTCCCTTCAGGGTCAGCAGCTTAACTCTTTCTCTCTCTGGGCACGAGCAAGCTGAGCGGTGTCCTGGCTCCCCTCTGTCCATCTGCAAAGTCAGCTTTGACTCTCTCTCTTTCTCAGGGTGTGAGCATCTGTACAGTGTCAGCAGGGCAAGTTATACCTTTTACAGACAATAGTGGCATAGAGCCAAGTGATGGCCTTCCCATGTTATGGCTACATAGCTGTGTTTACATTATAACAAGCAGAGTTACACACCTGCACTACAAACTCGCTGAGTCATACAGGATGTAAACATCGTACCTTGGCCTATCCTTGACCAAAGCACATTCATTAACTTACACCAGCCATTGTTCTGGAGGCCACAGGATCTGTAACTTCTCCGATCACTCCCATAAGTAACATCACTATTGTAGAACCTAAGATTGGTCTTTGAGATGTTTTTCAGAGTTTTGCATTTCTGGCAACCGACTGACTCTGTCTGGATCCATGTGACTTGTGACTCAACAGTTACTGTGGCCCCTGACCAGAGGTGAACTCAGTGCACAAGGACCATTTTCCACATCCCTATGATTTCATCCCCAACCAGTCAACATTCCCCATTTCCTAGCCCCCTGCCCACCAAACTATCCTTGAAAAACCCAAGCCTTTGGGGAGACTGATTTGAGTAATAACTCTGTCTGCTGCATGGCCAGCCTTGCATTAATTACACTCTTTACTGCAATACCATGGTCTCAGCAAAATGTTTTTTTCTCTGCAGTGGGCAGGAAGAATGTGTTAAGCAATTGCAGATGCTACAAAGACACTTAGAATTGTAACTAGGGGTTTTCTTATGCATCCTAGCTCCCTTACTATCTTTTTTTTTTTTTTTTTTTTTTTTTTGAGACAGTCTCATTCTGTCACCCAGGCTGGAGTGCAATGGCACGATCTCAGCTTCCAGCAACCTCCACCTCCTGGGTTCAAGTGATTCTCCTGCCTCAGCCTCCTGAGTAGCTGGGATTATAGGCCCCCACTACTACACCCAGCTAGGCTGGTCTTGAACTCCTGACCTCCAGTGATCCACCCACTTCGACCTCCCAAAGTGTTTGGATTACAGGTGTGACCCATGGCACCTGGCCCCTTACTACCTTTAGAGAGATGATAGGCTCCAGGTGTAATAAGCTCAAGCTCTTCCCCAAACCACATTCTCAGTATAAAGAGAAATTGTGTTGTTCTCAACACAATACAGAGGAGAGGTGACTATAGTCTCTTGTTCGAGCTTCAACACAAAGTTAAAATGTCTTTGCCTCACTGATAATTCTTTTCAGTTCTGTGGTTAAGAACTCTGACTTTGGTAAGACTGCCTAGATACGGATGACTTTATGCGAGTCATCACTTCAACTATTTGTGCTTCAGTTTCTTAACAGTGAAAAAGGAGGAATAACATGACTTAGCATATAGTTGTAATAAGTTGTGGCTGCCTTATTACCACATTTCATCAAATCTCAGACGCCATCAATTGGAATTTGAATTTCTAAATATAACCATTAAGAAAAAGCACTGCCATTTAGACCACAACCCAACACCTTCTGATCACTGAGAATGTTTATTTTGTACCCATTGAATAGCTCCTTTGGGTTTATTTAAATATAGATATTTATGATACATCACTCTTGTGCATGCAAAAAAAGGGAAGTACAAACAAAATAAATTGGCCAAGGTATTCCTAAGACATCTTTATGTTAAAGTCTAGCTCTCCTGAGTTCTTTTTCCACATTTTTATACACATGATCATCCTCTGTGGCCATGTGTGTTGGTGCAGTATTTCTTTTCTTTTTTTGAGACAGGATTTCGCTCTGTTGTCCAGGGTGGAGTGCGGTGGCATGATCACAGCTCATTGCACCCTTAACCTCCTGGGTTCAAGTGATCCTCCTGCCTCAGCCTCCAAGTGGGACTACAGGTGTGTGCCACCATGCCCGGCTAATTTTTTGCTTTTGTAGAGATGCAGTCTCACTCTGTTGTCCAGGCTAGTTTCAAACTCCTAGCCTCAAGCAATCCTCCCACCTCAGCTTGCCAAAGTTGTTAGGATTACAGGCATGAGCCACTGTGCCTTGCCAGCACAGTATTTCTTAAGGGGGTACTCCACTATTGAATCTGGTATTTCCTTCCAAGTCAGCCATACCCATTCTGTACATTTGGTGACTGGCACTTTCCCACTGGACTAAGCTCATAGTTAAATAAGCAGGCAGCTTCCATCAAACTCATGCTTGCCGTCCTAAAAGTGATCCAAATGATGAACAAATTATTTACAATAGCTTCTCATTCTTTGAAATGTTTAAAATCTATTCTAAGGCTTGTCCATTCCTCTTGCCTTCCATTGCATGGGTTAGTATGTAAACAACACATGCATGGCCAGCAAGGCTGAAAACTCAATTACGGTGACCCCAATAGAAATAGCCACACCCAAGTTTTCCCTTGCTTAGGCCAGGCCAGGTACTCATGTCTGTGCCCACGCAGCAGCGATTGTAAGACACATTCTAATTGCAGAGATAATAAAATGTTCAGAAGTGAGACCCTTAGAAACGGTGGCATGTGATGCTCTTCTTTTATTGCTTCTCCTAGCATTGTCCCTTTTATGATTCTGCTTTAACTCAAACTGTCAGAAAGGGTGTAGCAACAAGCAATATGACTGTGGTGCCCAGGATTCCAAAAAGAATCCTTCAGTGTTACCATGCCAACCCCCACTTTCTTCTTAATCTGTTTAGCCACAGTTGGAGGGGCCTCGTTCAAGAATCTAAGTGGAGTCAAAGTTCTGCTTCACCAAGGCCCACAAAATGGTGAGTCGGTAGGCTGCACAAACACACAAAAGCCCCCAACAAATATTCACAACACCCCAGAACCACATGCGGCTGTGTTTGCAGCTTATCAGTCATGTATCAGTTCCCCCCATTTTCAAACATAAGTGGCAGGCCCAGACCTATTCATTTCTTATACTCTAGACCGATGGTTCTCAAAGGAGGTCCCTGGACCAGCAGCAGCAGCAGCATCTCCAGGGAGCTAGCTAGAAAATTCTGGGGCTTCGCTCCAGATCTACTGATCAGAAATTCTGGGATGGGACCCAGAATCGGTAGATCTGATTCAGTAGATCAGAAATGGGGCCCAGATTTGTAACAAGCCCTCCAGGTGATGCAGAACTCACTCCAATTTGAGAGCCAGGGCTCACCAGAGGCTCTTTGATATAACCAGCTGAAGACCGCTGCAGAGACTGAATGTTCCATACATGAGCAGACAGAGAAAAACCAAACTGATTTGTGCTTTTACTTGTCTCGGGTAGCAGTAGACTCATTCCAGTTGTCCAGAGTCCACCCACTTTGAACTTAGAACAAAGATAACTCTCCATCCAGAGTTTGGATAACTCTCCCATCAAGGTTAACTGACATTGAGATCACCACGTCTTCGCAACACGAAACAATGCGCACTATGCAAATACTCTTCTTTCTCCCAGAGAAAGCATGTGAATGCTTGGGCAACATTTAGAAATTGCCAGTGTGGCATCTCCAGGTATTTCCTGAGTCCCCATTTTTTCACTTGGTGTCATCTTGTACATTTAAAATCTTTTGCATTCTCCTTTTCAATTTCCCATTTGTTCTCTATGTCCCTAGCAGCTCAATTCTGAATTTGGTGTGAGTTCCGTGTAGGGAGGAGTATAGTCACCACCCTCTCATGGCCCAGGAATCCCGTAACTAAAATGAGCAGTGCTCCAAAGTAACCTCATGGCCTTGTGTGTCTCACAATGACAGCCTCTGTCACAAATACAAAACAGGGGAGATGAGCCTGGGTAATGGACACAGGTCCCCATCCTTTCCCACAGATACACATCACAGAGCAAAGACCCTGCATAATTGCCCTCTACTGAGTAAAGGGTTAATGCCTTTTAACATTGGTAGTTTTGTGGTTAGAGCCTCCCAAAAAATAACTTCGATTGTGAGTGTTGTACCCTCCTCTACCATTGCAGGAGACTTGCTTTTTCACACATGGCCTGACTTCCTTCCTTCCCAGCACGCCTGCCTGCCAAATCTCATCCCTACCTCTGCCTGAGGCCTCCAGATGTTAGTAGTGATGGATGGAAACAGGACCAGGACTGAATCCATACGTGGTCACAGCACCACTGCCCCTGGTTCCTGGAGGCAGCCTGGAGAGGAAGCTTTATTCCTTATTAGTGAGAGAGCTGATGGCTACATGTTGACATGAAGGACTCCTTTTGCTGTATTCAACATAAAGTCCTTTTCCCCAAACTCTTACTCTGGTTTCTTTATTTTCCTACTCCCTCTACTACCTCCAACTCTTTTTCTTTTCTTTCTTTCTTTCTTTCTTTCTTTTTTTGCTGGAACTTTATTGTGGTATAATTTACTTAACAAAGTTTACTCATTTCAAGTGTATGATTCTCAGTACATTTAAAATTGAGCAACCCATATACACCATGGAATACCATGCAGCCATAAAAAATGATGAGTTCATGTCCTTTGTAGGGACATGGATGAAATTGGAAATCATCATTCTCAGTAAACTATCACAAGGACAAAAAACCAAACACCGCATGTTCTCACTCATAGGTGGGAATTGAACAATGAGAACACATGGACACAGGAAGGGGAACATCACACTCTGGGGACTGTTGTGGGGTGGGGGGGAGGGGGGAGGGATAGCATTAGGAGATATACCTAATGCTAAATGAAGAGTTAATGGGTGCAGCACCGCAGCATGGCACATGTATACATATGTAACTAACCTGCACATTGTGCACATGTACCCTAAAACTTAAAGTATAATAATAAATAAATAAATAAATAAAATAAAAATAAAATTGTGCAACCATCACCACAGTTTAATTTTATCACATTTTTATCACCCTATTTGCAGTCAATTTTGGGTCCTTTCTTTTGGCAGCTGGGATGCCTGGGCCATCTGCTGTCACCATCTCCTGGGAGAGATGATCTCGAAGAGAAGAGCCCAGAGAAAGTTCATCCAAAGGAAGAAAGTTCTTTGTTGCTCCCACCAAAACCTTACTCTTCCCCTAGACTTGGGCTCCTATCACAGCCTTGGCTTTGATCCCTGAGAGCCTCTTTCCTGGACAGTACAGTGCGGGGAGATGGTGCAAGCCCATTTCGACTTCACACGCATGTGAAGCTGCCAATGTGTGCTTCTGTGGGAAGAGCAGTTAAGAGCCGGGGTTCAAATGCAAGCACTACCATTTACAAGCTACGCATTGAAAAACTAACCTCCCGGGGCTGCAGTTTCCTACTATGTAAAATGGAAATCAATATAAATATAAATATATCGTAGTCCTGGAGAGCCTGGAGTGCCTGTCACATTCTCAGTGACATTCACAAGTGTTATCCACTGTTACTAGACTTTGATCAAATTTTTAAAGGGGTGCCCCCACTTCCAAATTCAGAACTTTCACCACTTAGAGGTTGAAAGATGTCACCCCTGACAGGTGCCACAGAACAGCCCCAGATGCTCAGAACAGGAAGATATGGTTGGAAATCCTGGGGAGAAAAAGGCTGGAAGAGTTACAAATGGGGAGAGAGAGAAAAAGGCAGCTGGAAAGGAAGTACCAGGAAGAGGAGGAGCCGAGGGAAAGACTAGGAAAACTGACGGTCAGGGGTCAGGGGCCCAGGGCTCAGTGATGGGATGGAGCAGCTGGAGACTGAAGGGGGAGGGAGGAAGTAGAAGGGAGGACGGACGGAAATGTGGGAGGACGCTTCCTGATAAACTTGTGGTCTTCACATGCTCTTGAAATGAATAAATTTTGTTAAGTAAATTATACCACAATAAAGCTCTAGTAAAAAAAAAAAAAAAAGAAAAAAGAAAAAAAGAAAAGAAAAAGAAAAAGAGTTGGGGATAGTAGAAGAGTAGGAAAATAAAGAAACCAGAGTAAGAGTTTAGGGAAAGGGGCTTTATGTTGAATACAACAAAAGGAGTCCTTCATGTCAACATGTAGCCATCAGCTATTCCTTGCAGAGGAGAGCCAAATACAGGTGCTCAGAATGTATTATTATTATTATTTTTTTTTTTTGAGACGGAGTCTCGCTCTGTCGCCCAGGCTGGAGTGCAGTCGTGTGATCTCGGCTCACTGCAAGCTCCGCCTCCCGGGTTCATGCCATTCTCCTGCCTCAGCCTCCTGAGTAGCTGGGACTACAGGCGCCCGCCACCGCACCCGGCTAATTTTTTGTATTTTTAGTAGAGACGGGGTTTCACCGTGTTAGCCAAGATGGTCTCGATCTCCTGACCTCGTGATCCGCCCGTCTCGGCCTCCCAAAGTGCTGGGATTACAGGCGTGAGCCACCGCGCCCGGCCAGTGCTCATAATGTATTCTAAAGGTTAGAGCCAAAAGCTACAGGCAAGGCTAGAGTTTACGGTTCGTCCTGCTGTTTGTCCAGCTCTTGCTGTGGCTTCGAGTCTATGTCCTTAAGAGGCACTTGCAGCTTCTGGCATCTAGCCAGGGTGGCTGGGGACAGCATTGAAAAGGGGGCTGTGGGAACAGCCTGGTGCAGCAGTGCCCCCTCACCTCGGATTGATTCCTTTGTTGCAAACATGAGAAACCAGAAGCTGTCACACAGTAGCAGCCAAGTCAGACGCTGGCGTGCCACTGTTTGGCCCAGTCTTCCAACCTCCCTCACGGTCAAACAAGCAGCCATTATTTATAAAAACTCAACACACATTGGATTTTAATGAGAAAATAACTGTATACTTGCATTGAATGCCTCACAATCACTATAAAACCAAAGCAGGATAATAACATTTAAGTGGTTAACATACACAGGAAAACCAGATACAGAGTATAATTTCCAAACACAGTATTGCTGCTTTTTCCCCCTCCTCCCCCAAAAAAAGAAAAACAAAGAAAGAATAATTTGGGTAAAGAGCAACACAAAATCAAAATTGGCAGCTCACTGAATGCTTAAAATTCAGGCAATTTGTTCTTTAACTAAAATGGAATATATTCACCATCTCTAACACTTAGGCTACTTTTTTTTCAATACATAGTTTAATTAAATCCATTCTTTAGTTGGGAAAAAAAAGGTTTAATTATTTGTCTTCAGAGACAAGAATCAACACTGTTTTAGTGTTCCTTGTTACACTTTATATATATATATGTGTGTGTGTGTGTGTATATATATGTGGACATTGATCTATATACGGCTTATATGTCATTGTCTAGGGTGAGCAGCATGCATGGGTATGAAGAGGCAAGTAAATTGCATTGTGTCATCCAAGTAAAACACAGCCCGGCCTCCTGCCACTGACAGACCCTGTTTCCATAATTTCTGGATGAGAAAGCCAAGGCATGTCAGTAGTTAATCAGCTCTGGAGGAAAGTGAACACCTATAAACACGGCAGAATGCAATACTTCCAGAAAGGCTTTTAACATCTACAGAATCTAAACATTTTGTAAGAGGTGGAGTTAACAAGCTTGCGTGCTATTTGGGGGTGGGGCTGAGCATCAGAGGCAAAGTTTTTCGTAAGCCTCTTTCTCTCGATGGATTAGGCAGGAATGACTTTCCTCCAGGGGACAGTCCCATCTTCAGAAAGTTAAAAGGGTCCATTTGGGATCCCAGAGCCTAGCACGGTGCTATGTACAAAGCGGTGGCCCAAGGTTTCTTGAATGAATAAAAAACTCAAGAGCACAGAGAAAATCTGGCTCTCCCAAGTAAACTGTAATTTACATTTTCATGGGATTATAATAGGATCTTCAGTGAGTGGAGCAAGAAGATAGACAGCAGTAATCCGGAAGGCAGCATAGGAGTAATAGCAAAAGTTAAGAGATGTAGGGGCCACAGTGAAAACAGCTTTGTGACTGTGGGAGAGTCCCAGAAACAGTATTTCTTTCCTTATCCACACACGGAGCATGGCCCAAGAACCCCCAGCTCTAGAACTCTGTTATTCTTTAAGCAATAAGTGCTCTGGTTCAATCAACTGTGGTCAAAGACCACTTCATCTGCCTCTAAAGCCATTCCGCGAATAGTGTGGCCTCTTAAGCTTTTCTCTTAGCTGTACATTCTCTTGTCAAATGTAGGTTTCATGAAGCACATGGTTTCCTTCAAAACAGAACAAAAAACTTTAAGGTAAGTCATAAGGATGGTTTCCTCTTGTGAAAAATGGGGAAGTTAGTCTATGTCATGTCTATGGTCTCTACCAGATCCATGAGTCAGAGAAAACATGAAGCACATCACATTTTTTGGGCAACCCATATAACTATCCTACTCTCCAGCCATCCTAACTGCCACTGTGCCTGGGGCTGTGCAATGCTGCTGCCTGCTCTGTTCTTATCCCTGTGTCTGCTTTGGGAACGCCCCCTTATCGCTGGGTTCTCAGCCCAGGCATCTGGGACCTCTGGCTAGAAACCCTCAGGTAAAGACGATCCTCCTTCCTGAGTCCTCCCATTTCACATCAGGACTTCCAATCTAACACGGATCTCATTTTCCTGAGAATTTTAGTCTCCATGCCAACCTCCCTCACTATAAAATGAATTTCTTGCAACAGGGATCTTACTTGTTTTGCGTCCCCAGTGGCTAGCACATTTTGTTGAGAATTCATTCAAAATATTCAGGAGAATCAACCATATAAAGATGGTGCCAATTGCCCATGTGCTATTTGGGCTGCCATCTGTAGAATGTGGCTTCAAGTTAGAGTTCCCTTGGCAGTTTTAAAGGATCCTTGTTAGTAGATGGTTCCATTTTTTACTTTGTGCCTACTTCTCATCTGTGAATAAATGTCCCCCCCCAAAGTCAACACTAGTCTAATAAAAGAAGCAAAGGAAATGTGCATTAACATCTACATACAAATTTTGTGAAATTGCTACTTGTTAGAATAACATAATAGAGCTTATGACATAACAATATAAAAACAAAAATGATTTTTAGTGAGGTCTGAGTTAATTATTGCTTTTTTAAAAACCACAGTTTTAAAACAAAGGAAAAAAAAAGAAGGCTGGTTATTTTTTTTCCTTTCTCATGGCCAGAATTGAAAATTTTCTCATCCAGAAATTTAGGGCACCCAATTATTGAATACCCTTATCATATTGCTTTAAATGACAGAAAGATTAAAACTGGCATCCTCTATAGTATACTAAGCATGAATGTAAAGTATGAGAATAAATAGGAGACTTTCCTAAATGTCAAATTACAAAACCGCTCAAAACTTTGTAATTGTGACTCATGCAAATACCTTGTTAGGTCAACTTAATATTACAAATACTGCATCAGCTCGGTGCCTTTATATCCCTTTTCATAAAAAAGAAATTCTCACTCCACTCCTGAAGCCAGCAAACAGCTTTGGAGGAATTACCTGTACACCCAAGTGCCACAGTCACTCTGGAATTTTAATACACACACACACACACACACACCCTTACTCGTGAACATACACATTTTACACAAACACACAATGGTGTACACACACACACATCCACACACACCCCATCTTTAGGATTTGTAGCTGATTCCAAGCCTGCACTTAAATTTCTATTCTATATTTTTCTTTGTATCATCCTGAAAAACACTGGTTGCTCAGCAAAAATAGTATCTCTTACCTCCTTATTTTGTTCCCATTCTTCCTCCCTCCCTTTTTCTCTCTCTACCTTCATGACTTTTCTTTCGTGTTTCCTTTCTGATTGATCCAAAAAGAATCCATCATTCTTCTTCCTATCTCTAAGGCCCACTTTATAATACAAAATAGTTATAAACACCTTTTTATTTCTTATCATCTACCTCTCCAAGGCAGAGTTCGCCTTTTTTTTTTCAATTATTGCCGCTCTAAAAATGCCCCCACCATCTTGAACCAAGTTGTTCAATGTGTACAGATTCTATACGTGTATATATTCCCCCATCCCATCATAAAAATAGTTGTTGCCCACTAAATATAGTTTTCCTATGAAGAAACATAACTGTGAAAATGTGTTCTCATAAACTGCAGATCAGTGAATATTATAAGCAGACACGATCCTAAAGCTAACATCATCCATTTGGTTTGGTTTTCTCTTCCCCTTTCTCAGCCTCCTCATGTAGAATAGATTGTGTTTGCGACATGAAGAAATATTGTCTTAAAATATGGATTTTATGAATTGCGATCATGAGTTGTTCTCAATTAAAAATAATTAAATGTAAGAGAAGTGGAATCATAACTGCCTCTTCTGGGCAAATATGGAGAGAAACGCCATTCATTTTATGGCTGCTGGAGAAAATGGAGTTAATGCAATACCCTCTGATGCTGCGAGTGACAGGTGGGAAACTGGTGCAGGGAAATATTCTGTGCCATGTAGGCTGCACCAGCCTGGGCCCTACTGCTCTCTAAGTGGCCCTACCACCATTGTCCTTCATCACCCAGAGAGGCTGGTCTCAGTTCCGCCTGCAGCAACTATGTTGATTTGCTTGTAACATGTTTTGTCCTTTTGGATCCATTGTAGATTGGCCCCAAACCAGACACTGGGATTGAGTCACCAAAAAAGTCCTTTCTCTTTTGACTCCTGGGTGTCCAGAGTCTGATGGGGGGACTTCCTTTTCGTTTCATTTTCATCATTGTATATTGCAGCTTCTGGTCTACATAAGGATTGCTGAGTTTGTTTGCACTTTAATAAATAGTCCATTAAAATGCTTTCAGTTGTTAATTTCTTGGTTTCTTGGTCTCCCAAGCACCAAAGACGCTTCCTGGGTTGAAGGAAGTTTATTCGTTGTCTTCTTCCTCCTGGTTGGCATAGATCCCTGCTTCCCAGCGCAAAGCCAGTGCGCTCTTTCTTCGATTAACCCGTGTGGCCTCGAGGACCTGTAAAGAGAGGGAAAAAAATTATGCAGAGTTCATGGATGTTAATTATGAACATAAACCAACTTCTCTGTTTCTTTCTTCCTTTCTCTTTATCAACTTGAGAGGAGAAAGTGATAAAGCACTGCTGGGAGATAGGAGAGACGCTGGAAAAAAGGGGAATGGGAGGTTCTGGTTATGCATTCTTCTCACAGCCAGTATTCATCTGCTACTTGACCCCTAGTTTTCACCATAGAGAAATTTAATTTTCATGAAATGTTCTGCAAGTTTCTTTGAACTAGCCGTGATTCTGCATCAAGTTTTCAGATAAAGCAGATCCCTACACGCAACAGATCAGTGCTGTCCAATTGAACTTTATGCAATGATGAAAATGTATCTCTGCTATCCAGTATGGTAGCCACTAGCCATACGTGGCTATTGAGCACTTGAAATAGGGCTAGTGTGGCTGAGAAGCTAAATATTTAATTTTATTTCATTTTAATTAATTTTAATTTGAATAGCTCCATGTGACTAGTGATTACCATATTAGACAGCACACTATATAGATGGTCTTAGTCTCTTCATAAACAAGCAAACCAGAAAATAATTCCAAACAATGGGACCAGTGTGGATTCAGTCCATCAAGCTTTGCAAACCTATATAAGCCATGATGATATTTATAGTATAAAAACCTACTTTGGCAAAATTAAACTTAAAAAGCCATTACATGAAAAAAAAAAAGTTCTTGGATCAATAGAAGCAATCTCAGCATTCTGATGCAACTTCAGACCCCACATGCTAATCAATGAAATGAAAGGTGACAACATTAAGGACAAGTAGGCTCACCACCACTGAGGGAGAGCCTCCCTTCCTCCCATTCACTAGGGCAGTCTGTGGAATCCTGAGAGGAGACTTCAGCCTATCTGGTCCAGTTTCAGTTTGATGAAGAAGAGATTCCAGATTAATGGCATTTAGGTTGCCAACATATGAAAAATGGTTCTATTTCATGACAATGCAGCAAAAACAAGTCCAGGCATTCTTACCAATTGTTCTGGCATTTGCTTAGGATGTACAGTTTCTGATTTTGAAGAAAAGTCCAGTAGAGCCAACATTGGTTGATTATCCAAACTGCAATGAAGGCACTGCTCATTCTAAATATAATCAGTTAGGCAAGGGACAGTGATGTTGGTGATATGGATTGGCTGTGTCTCCACCCAAATCTCATCTTGAATTGTAGCTCCCATAATCCCTTTGTGTAGCAGGAGGGACTCATGGGAGGTAATTCAATGTGGGAGCGAGTTTTCCCATGCTGTTCTCATGATAGTGAATAAGTCTCACCAGACCTGATGGTTTTATAAAGGGCAGTTCCCCTGCACACACTGTCTTGCCTGCTGCCATGTAAGACGTGCCTTTGATCTTCCTTCACCTTCTGCCATGATTGTGAGGCCTCCCCAGCCATGTGGAACTGTGAGTCCATTAAACCTCTTTTTCTTTATAAATTACTCAGTCTTGGTTATTTCTTCATAGCAGTATGAAAATGGACTAATACAGTTGGCAACTCCAGAGAAGCAAGGAGATGCAGTTACAGGCAGAGGTGGGAGCCCAGACATAAGCAGATTGTGGGTAGATGGGAGATCAGGGGGTCCATCTCAACCTGCTTCTCTGCACCTTTGCCAAATGAATGGACCACCCAGAGCTTCAACATATCTTCCTCTGTGAAGCCTCCCCTTTTCCTCCTCAGTCATGTTTGCTGAATGAATGATGCATTGTTAAGCACACAAGCCATGTGTGTTTTGCATAATGTGTTTTGTATGTAAGCATATCATGGTCACTCACTCAATATCCACAGATATCTATGAATAACAAATTAGTAGGAGGAAAGCATGCTTCCAAATCTGTATAGTTAAATAGAGAAATTTTCTAATAGTCTAATGTGTGGTAGCATGGAACTGAAAAACAGCACTGGACTGCACATGGAAGTCCTGGGCTCTATTTCCAGTTTTGTCCTTTGTTGTTCATCTTTTATCTCACATTTCTTATCTATAACATGGAGAACACAGCTACCCCACTTCACAGGCTTTCTCAGAAGGCACTGTGGACTCAGAAGTCCAGGCAGGTCTACTTCAAATCCTCATGACCTTGGAAAAGTCACTTACCCCTGTGCTTCAGTATCCCCATGTAAAATGGGGATCATAAAAACTACAGCATAAAGTTGGACAGATAAATCAATGAGGCAATGTATGTAAAGTATAGTTCCCAGCACATAGTAAGCTCTCAAACTATGATGGAATAATTATTTCTATCATCATGTGAAAGGGATTTATAAATTATGAAGTGGCATACAAATAGGGCATTTTATAAAGAACTCTACATTGTATAAAAGGATCATCTCTTTGCCTTTCAGATTGCAGATACAAACAGAAAGGTTTACATCAAAGCTAAAAATAAATCTAAAGTTCTAAAAACTATGGTCCCCATCCTCTTGGAATGTTCTTTGTCTTGTTATTTAAACCCTATTTTAATTCTCAAACAACTTGAACAAATTGAGTTTGCTCTGCTCTTTAGGAACTCTTGTTACAAGCCATCTATCAATCCAATTTACACATATTTATTAGTTTCCTACCAAGTATAAGGCACAGTGCTTCGTGTTGAGGATAGAATAGTCCCTTCCCTCATGGAGTTTAGTGACGAAAAGTATAATGGGCAGAAAAATAATATTCATAATTATGGAAACGTTTAGCATAGCTTGGGTTTGGACATCTACTTGTCAAGAGCCCCAATAATTCACTTATACCAACAATGAGCTCTCTTTTCTTAATTCATTCCCCTAGTATGCATTTACCATGGTCATACACTCACTTACCATGGCCATACAATAAATTTCTAGTGAAATCTAAAGCCTCTAGTAATGGCACAGACAAGAAAATAAACATCCTTACTGAAATACCTGGCAATCTTGATATAAAGCTGTCTTTGGGTTCATAAGGCTTATGACCCAGGGGTGTCTGGGAGTAAAGCTGCACCACAACTGGTCTTCAGAAGATTCAAAAATCAAGGTATTTGAATGAGCGTCTGTTCTGTAATTAATTCAGACGTGTGTGTGTGTGTGTGTGTGTGTGTGTGTGTGTGTGTGTGTGAATCTCTAGCAAATTTAGAGCTTTTATTACTTGTTTATTACTGCATATTAACTTTACTTTCTAAAGTTCATTCCTTTATTTTCTGGGCAAAAAGGCATATGTCTCTGGGGTTCTAATAATGTCATACTCACGTCCTAAGTACGATGTTACTGTTTGAATCCTCACTACTAGTCTATGAGATTTATGCTGTTATTACTCCCATTTTTTATATGAAGAACCTGAAGCACAGGGAGGTTAACTAACTTGCCCAGAATTACCCGGTTAGCAGAAGGCAAAACCAAGATTTGAACTCTGCACTCTGGGTGCAGAGTTGATGCTTGAGGCCACCAGACTATATGGCTGCCCAATGGCTGTAAGGAGTCCAGAAGGAGACACATCAGAGAAGAGCAATCAACACTCCCCATGGAAATGGAAAAGGGAAAACAAAAAAGGATCTGATTTAAAGTTTTATTGTGGCTGGGCGCAGTGGCTCAAGCCTGTAATCCCAGCAGTTTGGGAGGCCAAGGCAGGCAGACTGCTTGAGACTAGGAGTTCGAGACCAGCCTGGCCAACATAGTGAAAACCTGTCTCTACTAAAAATACAAAAATTAGCTGGGCATGGTGACTGCCACCTGTAGTCCCAGCTACTTAGGAGGTTGAGGCATGAGACTCGCCTGAGCATGGGAGGCAGAGGCTGCAGTGAGCTGAGATCGCACCACTGTACTTCAGCCTGGGTGACACAGTGAGACTGTGTCTCAAAAAAAAAAAAAAAAGTAAACTAAATAAATAAACAAAGTTTTATTGTTTTCACAAATTCACATTCAGGTCTGGTAGGGAATAAAAAACAATTATCTCTCAACAACCCTTTAATATTAATTTTTCTCTCTAATGCTTAGGGAATTCGAGTGAATTGCTTAACTTTGAAAGCAATCAATATAGAACATTTTAATTTGGACATATGAAACAAAAGACAGATATGTTAAATAATATCACCCTATTCATATTAATATTTATATTTCATCTTCCAACCTGCTTTTAAATTGAAGACAGAGTGGGCCCAACTCTATCTTCCTTGGATATATTTGACCAGATTTTCATTGTTTTAAATGGACTCAAAGGGGAGACGGGCTTAGTCCTAATTCTCAAACTGCCATCCTCCAGATGAGAACCACAATTAGACGTTAAAGAAGGTACAGAATGATATTCTCAGTATTCATTTGATATCTTATGATAGAAAATTACTGATAATCAGCAGGTCAGCTCTATATTTAAATATAATTCTTTGGCTAAATAGAGAGACCAAAAAACTTATTATGCTACAGGTTAATGCAACCAACTTGAAAAATAATTTGCAGTATCTAGTAAATGTTAGGATGTATCAGGCTAGTAGCCAGTGCTTCTACTCCTAAATATAGAGAGAGGTTCTTCCATAGGTACATAAAGAGACATGTATAATAACATTCATAAAAGCATTATTTCTAACGGTAAGAAAAACTGGAAATAGTCTACATTTCCATAATAGAAGATTGAATAAATAGTGATATATTCATTCAATGGAATACCATACAGCAGTTATAAAGAATGAACCAGAGCCACAGTGATCAACAAGGACACATCTCAAAACAATGCAGACAGAACAAAGTCAGGAGCAGAAGATACTGCAACATGATTTACCATTTATAGAATGTCTTCAAACATGCAAAAATAAGGTGTTGTTTATGTATATACACATTTGTAGTATAAGTATAAAACCATGCATGGAAATGATGAACAACAAGCTCAAAAATAGTTACCTCTGCGAGATTGTAAGGGAGGAGGGAACTGGGAGAAGTAACGAGAGGGCTTAAATTGTATTTGCAATACTAATTTCTTTTAAAAATATTAAATATCATGAAATGGTAAGAATGGACAAAGCTGGGTAGGTGGGTTTTATTATTTTATTATCTTATATTATTCTGAATGCCAGTTCCATGATATCAGGAACTTGTTTTGTTGACTACTGTATTCTTGGAACCTAGAACAATGCCTGACACATAGTAGAGCCTTGAAAATTGTTAAATGAATGAACGAATGATTCTCTCTACAATTCTGTATATTTGAAATAATTCTTTTAAAATCAAAATAAAATACAGTAATAAAAATATGAAAAATATTGTGCTTTCTCAGCAAAAAAGAAAAAATGGACAAAATAGAAAAAAATTAAAAGAGAAAAATATTATGCCTTCTCATAGCACACATATTTATAGCACATATATTTGTGAAATCTGTGTAAAAGGAAAGAAGACTTTTGGGGACCAAGAACAGTGGCTCACACCTGTAACCTCAATGCTTTGGGAGGCTGAGGCAGGAGGATCACTTGAGGCCAGGAGTTTGAGACCAGCCTGGGCAACATAGCGAGACCCCCGTCCCTACAAAAAAATATAAAAAAATAAATTAGCTGGGCATAGTGGCACACACCAGTAGTTCCAGCTCTTTGGGAGGCTGAGATAGGAGGATCGCTTGAGCCCAGGAGGTTAAGGCTACAGTGAGCTATGATTGCACCACTGTACTCCACCCTGGGCAACAGAGTAAGACCTTGTCTCTTAAACAACGAGGCTTTTGGAGAAATCAAGGCTTAGAGTTTCTAAAATAAAAATACACGTTTAAAGACTGGAGGGAGGGAGGTCTAGGATGGTTTACATTTGATAAATCTGTAGATTAGGATGGTTCATCTTAAATCTATAGAATGGAGCTTTCTAGCTTTATGTTAAGGTAAACAAAGAATGGGTGAAAATCAATAGCTCAATCTGCATGAGCTGCACTGTTTTCCAACCAGGCCAAGTATACTTGCTATTAATGCCTAAAGAAACTTTAAAAACCAAAATAGCCCATCACTTGTGTCCTCTGGTCCAAACGTCTTCAAGATCCGTGAGCAGGCAAGGTCTTCCCCAGTACCCTCCCACTCGCCCCCACAGCACAGCACAGCAAACCACACCATTGTATATCACTGTTGCATGGACTCCAACATTTCGAGGCAGTCCCATAACTCAGAAAAGGCACAAAAAAATACATATGGAGACAAGTCATTTTTCTTGCCATTTTCGTTTAACTCATCAGGAAATGGCAAACCACAACAGCATGCACCTGGATCATGCATTCAGTAAGACCAAGACAAACAAATTGAAAAGTACCTCGGAAGTCACCTTGCAAGACAGTAACTTAGAAGTGTACTGGCAGAGAGGGAAAAGACCAGGGTTAGTACATGGCAGTGACACACTTACAGAACACCCCCTAGCCGGGAACAGGCACCACACCAGAAGAGGATGGGAGGGGAAGTAATACCAGGAGGCCATTCTACACCCATGCCAAAACTTTCTCCATCTGATATTAGTTTATTTATAAGTCTATTCTTTGCAGCAACTAGATACCCTATTGTTCACTAATAAAAATATCAGATAAGCCGTACTTTGTTAATTCAAAACGTTGCTTTCAGTTTCTGTACTTTGAATTAACAAGATTCCTTCCCCTCTGTACACAATCAGCTGCCCACCAGCAAGGTCGTTGGGGGCCATTTTGGATTTGCTAGAGTCTGTAGCCAAATAGCCTTTTCTCTTCCCGTAGGCTTCTCTGAACCCCAAAGCCGTCTTGTAACCTGTTGTTCCATTAAAAGAAGATCCTAATCACAGCAGTTGATTTGTGGAGGCAGATTCTCTGAAACCGGCCTAAGGGTAGTCTTGCCTAGGGAGACCACACAGCCTCCCTCGTCAGAACCCTGGGGGCCTGGGTAAGTTCCTGAGAGTGGGATCATCCTTTGATAGCAATTTCTGGTGATTATATAGGATTATTAGTATGAGCACTTAGGAACTGAAATGATCCTTTAGTTCCTATAGGGGACTAAAAGTCTTACTCATAGTACAGAAAAAAATGGCCTGACTATGGAAAATGAGATAGCAGGACCAATTTGGGACATCCCTCTCCAGAATTATGGTAATGAGCGTACATTTACACTGCTTGGGGCATTTAAAGCATTTATTGGTTTGGGGCATTGATAGCCATAGACTAGTTAGGTGGGATCACACATCCGTGATTGCTGACTGCTTCTTATATGTAGCACTTAGGAATTATAGTTCTGTCATGATTGGGCTAATGGCTGGGAGCTGACAAGTCAGGAGCTCTTCTCTCTCCTTTGCATCTTCACTAGGGTATGAGTGAGAACGTAAGAGAGAGTTAGGGAAGCACAAGGCGTCACTGAGCTTCCTGTAGCGTCTTGGGGAACAGGAGGCAGATGGGCTTCCTTCACCCACTGAGCGAGAGTATGGCCACAACTCTCAATGCATGTCCTGGTCTGGAAGGGTAATGTGTGCCAGGAACTCTCAGCTTTGACGTAGCCCAGGAAAACCGACGAGGTCTTCTCTTGTTCTAAGATGAGACAGAGTGGTTGGACGACCTCTCAGTAATGAAGTCATGGGATGAGAAAGACAGAGAGAGCACACTGGAAAACCCCACTGAGAGCAGATCCTGCGCTAAAAGTAAAGATGGGGCTGAACATCCAGGAGGCTGTGATTTGGACTCTGGTCAGCATCCCTTCAACTGAGAAAGGCAAAGCAAACCCTCGAGATGTTCATGAGCATCACTGACTCAATGACCCATCATCTTCACTTTCTGAGGCTCAGGTCAGGTTAGGGAAACAATTGGCTGGAAAAATACTGTTTGCCTAAATACAGTCATGTCACTCAGGATGGACTAATGAATCAGAGTTTCCTAGAGGGGTTCTTCATGCCTGAAGGAAAAACATCCAAATAGCCCATCATTTGTGCCCACTGATCCAAATGTCTTCCAGGTCCATGAGTGGGCAACCCCACCTTGGAGGCAGTCGCTTTGCAAGGCATCAAGAAGCCCTTTAGGAAACTAGGATTCACTAGTCCATTATGAATTGCATGACTGAGCAGAAATGGTATGAGACCCAGATAAGTGGACATTTCCACATAAGAGAACATTTCCAGATAAGAGAAACCCACAATATGAATAGGATTGCTGCATCTGGGTGTGTGTTGTGTGCACTGCACAAAAGCATCAGACTGAAGGGATGAATGGTACTAAAGCCCAGTCCCCTACTCTACCCCCCAAATGTGTGGCTGGTGCAGGGCTGCATCTTCATAGAGGAACAAGGGTGTTTTTTTTTCCTAATTCACACAAAGGCCTTGCATAGGTTGGTAAACAGCCTTGGGTAAGTGGGTAGGGGTGGGGATGGTAATCCTCCTGCCCCCAGAATTAGCCAAGAGGTCCATTAATAAGTGAGGATGGAGATACTCATTGGTGACTCCAATATACAGGACAAAGAAATCAGCCCAGGTGGGTGAAGACTGTGGCAACTAAAGGGAGTACTTTGCTCAAGTTCTGAGCTAGTAACAAATATGGCTGTTTGGGGATAACCTTTGGATAACACCACTCCCTGACTCCCATAAGTCAGGGGCCTCTCTGCATATGACTTTTTATAAAGTGGAAAACTGGAGAGAGCAGGGCCCTGAGCTGAGTCCCTGTGGACAGGATCCCAGAGGCCACCACAACTCTGATGGGGGCTCGGGGGACACTGAACTTGTTTTGATGGCAAAGATCAGTTTTTCTCACTCAGCAAAACTTCAGCCTTAGCTACATTCTATCTTTCTCCTTCTGTCTTTCACTCTCCTCAATATCACTGTGTCTAACATATCACACTTTATACACATTCCAATGATCAGCGCCTGTCTTGTTTTTAACTCTGCCTTCTCCTTAAAAAGAATAAAAAATAAGAATTATTTTTGCTCAATTCACAAATAACTGTTACTTTCGATGGGCAAACACATGGTTGTGTTCTAATCACGCGACAGGCATTGATTCTCAGGTGTGGTTTATCATCTCCAAAACGGCATGCCAAAATGCTGCCAAGTGGCTTACTGGAAAAAATATTGGCAAATGGAGGTGCCAGGGGTGATGCTGCATAACATGGGGAGATGCTGGGTGTGTAGGCGTGAGCCACTGAGGTTCTTAGAGGGTGGAGAGTCTAAGAAGCCATGTTTCTCTGTGAGAATAGTGTATGTAAATGGAGGCTAGAGACCAGAATTACTTTACCTTTAAGAGAATTAACTTTATGCTTCTACGGATAGGTAAGCCAGTTACACAACTCAACCCCTCAGCAATCCATCTGCTCTCTATTACTATCCTTCTGGTATTAAAGAAAAAGAAAAAATGGAAAAGGGGCCACAGATTGGTTAGGAAAAAAATGAATCTTTGTTCATCCCTACAGGTAAACTTCAACACATTCACCAGTGATTGACATAGATACAGGAGAAAAGGTCCCCTGAATTGGAAGGGCTAGGAGAAGGCTCTCATTTGAAGCCTGACTGATGATTATATCTTTGCTTTAGAAGCAATCTGAATTTGTTGTTTTAGATTTGGGTCTCTTAAATGAGCATATAGTGGATTGGTAGATTTTGTCCTGATCCTAAGAATTTTCAACAACAGCAAACTTGGTTCTGTTGTAATAGCAATAACAGTGCAAAACATTTGGCTTTGAATCCAAGATCCAGGGATATTAACAGCTTAATTAGTTAGGTCTCTTTCTTTTTCAAAATGTTTATTTACTGGAAAATATAGAGACAGGAGGCTGCCTCTTTGATTCGTAAGTGAAGGGCAATCAGCATATCAAAACGCTGATTCCAAGCAGCTTCATTCATGCAGAGGAAAAACTCAACCTGGTTGGCATTTGTTAGGTGGTTGCCAGAGTGTCAGCGTGTGCACAAAAGAGCTTCCAGCCCTCTGCCTTTACGAAATGAGTGAGAACTGCCTCTACCCTTCTGTATGGAGTATTTTTCCCTATCATCTGCACTCCAACACAAAAGACATACACAAGTGACAAGTAGAGTGTGCTCAGCAAACACTCGCGTGGGTCACATGCTAAGTGGTTCTACTTGTTCTTCCCCATCCACATCAGAGTGTGGGGCACCCACTTGGCTAAATTCTACCAAAACTGCTGATGTATAGAGCAGAGTCACTGCGAGAAAAGAAACCAGACACCTAGAGCACCAAGTTTCAAAATGATTTAACTTTCAGGAAATTCTTAAGGCAAACTTTATCCTTTGAAGTGGGGCTTCAAAGAAGGGCTGGTGAAAGTGACTGAGTAGCCAGGGAAAAATCCTACAGGCTCACGAAAGGAGCTGCTGGCTCCCCTACAGTGAGGTTCAGCAGTGGAAATGTCTGCAGCAGCTACCCAGGGCCGGGCATCATCCCACTGTCTAATACAGTGAAGAGCCCAGTAGAATAGCTGCAGCCTAATACAGCAGCTGAGCCAGTGCTCCAAGCAGTTCAGGTGTAAACAAAAGGGAAAGCCTGGGAGATGCCAAGTGAGAAGCCGGGCTGCCAGATATCCATTTGCTTTCTTCCTTTCTTTACCACCATATATTTTGAAAGCAACTTTCAGCATCTGGGCTTCAACTCCAGAAATCCTTTAACTTAGCCAGCTAGGATATAAAAGGCAATAAAACAGCAGGGAATTCTCACTGTGAACTTCATAGCATTCAAGTTTAAGGTGACCAGATGGTTTATCACCCAAACTGGGACACTTTCAAGAGTGAAAGGCAGGCTGGGTGCAGTGGCTCATGTCTGTAATCCCAGCACTTTAGGAGGCTGGTGTGGGAGTATCCCTTGAACTCAGGAGTTGAAGAACAGTCTGAGCAACATAATGAGACCTCCTTTCTACAAAAAAGGTAAAAAATAAGCCAGGTATGGTGGCATACGCGTGTGGTCCCAGCTATTCAGGAGGCTGAGGCGGGAGGATTGCCTGAACCCAGGAGGTCGAGGCTGCAATGAGCCATGATTACATCAATGCATTCCAGCCTGGGTGACAGAGACAGACCCTGTCTCAACAACAACAACAACAACAACAAAAGAGTTGAAGGGGATATTAATAACCACAACACCACAACAGGCATAAGCCAGGACTGTCTCAGGTAAACTCTAGGATCCTCAAACAACCCAAGCTATTTGTGACTTAAGTGCAGTCAGGGGAGGAGGTGATGACTTCAATATGTGCTAAGAGACTGGTGCCAGAAGACCCACAGGAGGTTGGCATGAACCCTGAGGCTGATCTCCAGGCTCCTGGGACTGTGTAGAGCAACAGTTCCTATGTCTCTAACTGGAGAAAGAAACCACAGAGCATGTGACTTCCTTCACAGTTAATTTGAACGTTATGTGCAAAGTTCCGAGGGCTTGGGTGTAGCAGAGTAGCCATGTGGTTTTCAACTGTCATTTTCACTGGCTCTTTGCTGTCAAGCTATGCACATGGGCTTGTTAACAGCCCCAAACACACTCAGTCTTTAAAGCACTGTAACATTGTTAGGGATTGCCTAGAGGGTCGGCTTTGAAGGAACAGCATCTTCATCCTTTTCTAGAGAAATAAAATCTCTACTGGGCAATGGTAGAAATCAGCTCCCAGGTGCTTAGGGATGACTTCAGGGCACTTGCAACCTTCTCCCTGCGTGGCCCTTGCATGCTGTCTTTCTATGCACCAAACATCTTACACACTAGCCTTGCTGGTCGACTCCAGCTATACTTGGCAGCAAAGGACCAGCTCCCTGCAAGAACAACATTTTTTTTTGAAACAGGCAAAAACCCAAACCCAGTTCCAGGCATGTGAAACCACATATTTGAAAACTGATACTGGAACCCTAATGCTGACCAGACAACGACATACACATTTGTGTCTGAACTGGAATGCCACATGCCACACCGATGGCCGCGCTCAGAGAAGTGAAAGAGGAAAGGAGGAAAAACTTACACTACTATCATCCATTCTCTCGCGCCTTTTAGATTTGTGTGTCTCATAGTCTTCCATGAGGGTCTGCATCAGATTCTTGGGCCGCTGGGTTCCGGCAGCCTCTTCAGGGGCTAAGTCAGGCTGCAAGCTGGGGCCTTCAGTGGTGGGGGATGGAGGAGGTTTGACTTTCTCTATTTTCCCTGAAACAACACGAAGAGAATACCCTTTCTAAGCTTGTCTGCTCATGACTGCTTTTAGAAAGAAAACTGGCAAATAAAAGAGCAACAACCTCTGACACAGAGAGTGGTACCAGAATGATGGTTAAGTGTAGGCCATTTTATTATATTACAGGGATCAAAGCACTTAAGGTTAATGCACAAACCCATCCAAAGATCTCAAGGACACCAAGTTCTAAAAAGTCAGTTAGATCAAACAGGCCCAGCACACATTTTGCAAATATATGTTGGACAGACCGACAGTGGCTCCAGTTGTTTTGAGATATGTATTCTATCATAGATCACAGAATTAGACTGTCAGAGGTGGTGGCACCTTGGAGACTCACAGACCCACTTCTTAACAGATGAAAGCGCTTGAGGCTCTGCCAAGGGAAGGCTGTACTCAAGTCATAGGGAGCAGGCCTCCTGCTTTCCTCACCAGGGTCTATCCTCTATAGCAGAGGAAGTCAATTGTCTGCTGACCTACCCAGGCTTTTTGTGCAGACAGCCCAGTGTTATAAAACCTTCGAATAAGGATGAAGTTTGTTCTTCTCAGTTTGCCCCGGTCTTACACTGGCCAGCTTTATTCATTTACCTCACCTGCTGGGGTCCTGAAACATTGGGGTTTGAGGCCTCCCAGACCTTAAGAAGTGTACACCAACAAAGGCAATGGAAAAGGTGCACACCAGCCTTAGGAATGAGGATATTTTAGCTCTTGCAATGTCCTCCAAGAATCCTCAGGATGGAGAGATGAGGTCAGTGATTAATTCAACAGTGGTGTGGTGACTCTACGCACCCTCACCAAGACCATTTCCATCCCTCCCTCCCAAGAAATGCCTGGCCCTGGCTTCTGGCCCTTCAAGGGGTGGGTTTATTGACACAGAGCCCCAAATGCACTTCTGAGAAGTATCTTCAAGTACAACAATTATGATTTTTCCAATTATGTCCTTTGTGGTTGACGCGGCTAAAACCTGTGAACAAGGAATGTGGAGAAAACACACAAGATAAATGGGGCCTGCATGGCCCCGTTTGGGAGGGGAAAGGGCCATTTGACCTCTTCCAGTTCCAAGCCGAAGGGGACTCACCTTTCTTCATCTTACATCCCAGGCTTCTAACTTGGCAACTGCCTGATGTAGCAGGAATCACAAGTGAAGCCTGGTGTCCACGTTTCCATATGGGCTGCTTAGCCCTTTACTGGCACAACCTCCTTCTGATGAGAGATACAAAGGCCTGGAGTCCAGGAAACCCAGGTTTTTAACTCCTGCTCTTCCAGTACTTGGCTACGTGACTGACTATAGATCATCGTTTCATATTCCCACTTCAATCGTGGGCTGATCACTTAAATTCTCCTAGCTTTAACTGCCATAGCGGTTAAATGGGAATTTTGGAAGAAGTTATCTTTGTGGTCTCTTCTAACTCAAACGTTTTGCTATTCTATCAAATATGTTTGGCAGGATACACCCTTCTTGATTTTTTTTAAGGTATTTAGCTGTTACACTTGGGGATTAGGTGGAAAATAGGTTTTAATATACAGAAAAGGGCACTCCATTTCATGGCCACATTACATTAATAACAGTGAAATTTGTTGCTTTGATCTAAATTACCCAGATAACTGAAAAGTCTTTTGATATTAACAGTACAATAATAAGTATTTCAAAATCTCCAAGTTCACTAGAAACAGTTCCTATTTTTTATTACGGAAATTAGGGAATGCTATAATGACCCCTATAAACATTATAAACATCACCCAGAGTAAACATTTATCAAGATTTTAGCATAATTGGCTCTTCCTTCCTTCCTTAGACTTGCTGAATTATTTTAAACTAATCCCAGACCTCAGGTCACCTCACTCCTGCACACTTAGTATGTATCTCTGAAAATTCCGATTGACTTTTTAATTGAAGGCTTAAGAAACAATATAGCACAGTGGTGAGCGTGTAAGCTCTGGAGCCAGCCGGTTTGGGCTTGAATCCATGACTTGGCAGCCAAATCACTTTGGGCAAGTTACTTACTCTTTTGATATCTTAGTTTCCTCATCTGTAAAATGGGTATGATGATAAGGGTACCTACCCTCAGATAGTTATTATGACGACAAAGTTAATATTTATAAGGTTAATATTTAGAACAGAAAGCACCTAATGATTCTAGCTACCACTTAATTGGAATCTCAAAGAATAATGTGACTATAGGGTGAGATGAACAATTTCATGCATATTCTGCATAAAATTTTTGCATCTCTTCTGGGACCAGAAATAGACACCAATTACCAGGTTAATTTTCATCATTTTCCAGTTGACCTCTCAAGTATCCAGATCACTTCCCACCAGCCACTCTTCCAGCGTTAAACACCTAGAAAGCACAGCCTATATTCATTGCTTCTAGCTTCTCCCTTTCACACACAGCACAGTGGAACTCCTGTTTATATTTCTGTGAAGGCCATTTTCACATACTGACTTAAATCTTATCTGGCTATTGAAGCTTTTGTCTTCTCAATTAAGCTATAATGTCATCCTGAGGACAGGGGAGTATGTTTCACCTGTCTATGAATCCCCTTAATTCATTTGAATGCAAACTCCATTAGGTTAGAGCCTTGCCTGTCTGATCATTGCCAGATCCCAGCAGTAGCTGTGGTACATGGCACGAGGTAGGCAATTCATGTTTGTTGAGTAATCAGTAAGTCCATTATGAAATATATATAACAACCACAAGTAAATGCTTATGGATTGGGACAGAATCTCCCATAGAGAATCAGAGGAAAGGGCTTAAATGCCTTCACCAAAATATATGAATTAAAACATTTTAGGCTTACAGAATCACAGACTCAATGGCTTTGGAGTAACAAGCGGATTTATATATCACTTCTTTTGTAGGCTTCATGTCATTTGAGCCTTGCAACAACCCTGGAATGTAGTTAGGGTGGATGTCGTGACACCTGGATGTCATGACCACAGAGGCGCAGACGCCAACTCCAGCCCAAGTTACATGAGACAGTAACAGTCACAGTCTGGATCCCAAACCCAGTGTTGATGATGGCTGAATTAAATGATGGGATGTATGCAGAAAGAATGTTGTAAAGAGGGTGAAGGATAACTATAGAGAAGTGGTCAGCCATTTAACATCAAAGACATTTCCTGCTTATTGATGATTTCATCCCTTGAGCAAGTTTTTCCAGTTCTAGCCACTAGAGGTCAGAGAAGTAGCAGGAAAGAAAGGCTGGCTTAGCAGTTCTGGAGCAGGGGCTTCCAGGGACAAGGGGGCTGAGAATGGTCGCTTTGGATAACTGAGCCCATGTTCTGGTTCTATCTACCCCCTTAGGAGAGGCTATCACAGGTCCCCAGAGAGAGAAGACACTATGCCTCATCCCCAGACTTCCGGCCATCATTCTGGTCAGTATCAAGGGAAGCTAGCTCAGCCAGGCTTCTCTGCTGGGCCCTGTGATCTCTGATGATCCTCCCCAAGTATGGTTCAAACCAGGCACCAGAATCCTGGGTGCCATCTTAGGAATCACACAGGCTGCCAAAAGGCTGGAGAGAAACCTGTTCCACACCTGACAACTTCCTCAGAGGTCCAGAGTTTGCAGCCAGAGGTCCTCTCCATTAGGATGGTGACAGCACTGCGGATGCTCTTCCCCCAATAGTGGACACTGCAGACAGCACCACTGTTTGGGTCTCGAAGATCATTACATGAATGTGATGCAAATAGTCTGTGCCACAGGCCTGGGAGCTCAATCACATTCTTTTTCATGACCCCATGAGGCCCCTTGAAGTCCCTTGGCCAAGAGGACATGCCCCATTAGACTCCCCAAACCATGATGGTTATCTTTGGTGCTTCTTTTTCACTGATCCAGTGTGCATCTCACCCAGAACTTCCCCAGTAACCCCAGGTCCAGCTTTGCTTACTCCCTCAAACTTTGCTCTGCTATTGGTTTATTCACCTGTAATGATTCAATAGCTTGTGATGCCTGAAATCTGCCCCATTTTCAATGAGAACATCCTGCCATCCAGTTCCTCACCTGCACTGAACACTCTATAGAACACTTTTTTTTTCTTTCATTTTTTTGAAATGGAGTCTTGCTCTGTCGTCCAGGCTGGAGTGCAGTGATCTGGGTTCATTGCAACCTCTGCCTCCCAGGTTCAAGCAATTCTCCTGCCTCAGCCTCCTGAGTAGCTGGGATTACAGGCACCCACCAGTATGCCTGGCTAATTTTTATATTTTTACTAGAGACAGGGTTTTACCATGTTGGCCAGGCTGGTCTCGAACTCCTGACCTCAAGTGATCAGTCTGTCTCAGCCACCCAAAGTGCTGGGATTACAGGTATGAGCCACTGTGCCTGGCCAGAACGGCTCTCTTGAAGGACATCGGTCACTATCCTTAAACAACAACATGAACACACAGTGCCATGTAGACCTCAGGGCAGGTCTGTATTGGTCTTGGCTGATGGCCAGTCCTGACATTTACAGAGCAGGGAACAGGTATAATGTGACCTCTATAAGGAACATAAGGAACCACTACAACAATGTTAGACTGAAATTCTGAGTGGAGGATAGGAAACATTTGAGTTTATTTCATAAACGTGATCATATTCAAACTATTCCCTCTGGAGTAATTTTAGACTTAAGCCTTTAAAGGAGTTTGAGGGTAAGTGGCTTCACTTGGTTGACTCCAAAGATGTGTTTCTAACATTGTGTCCTATGACCTTAGCTTTGTAGGATAGTACTTGATGCCTCAAAGAAAAAAATCTTTGGTCAAATTAAGCTTGGGAAACACTGGGTTAAAGAAAACAAGGAGGGAGAGAGGGATTTGTTTACCAGAGGACTTCTGGTTTTAGTGCTAATATGATTGTGACGCTCTAATTCAGGAAAGGGAGTGCAGCATTTCTTAAGTTTAGTTAACCAGAAAACCTCACTTCATAGAATCTATTAAGTACCTCAAGAAAAAAAGCCAGGTGCAGAGGCTCATGCCTGTAATCCCAGCACTTCGGGAGGCTGAGGTCAGAGGATCACTTGAGCTCAGGAGTTTGAGACCAGCCTGGTTAACATAGTGAGACCTCATTTTAAAGTAAGTAAATGAATACAGAAGGGGAAAAAAAAGAAAAACAGTTTAGGAAATACTGTTGTCTAACGTACAGTAGTTAACCAGCTTCCAAGGAACTTTTCTGGCCCAAGTTCATTTAATAATTAAGTATGGGCACACAGCTCATGTACAAGAATGTTCAGCACTGTGTTTTTTTAACTACACCAAGATATCTTCCTATTGAAGAATGGTTAAGTTAGCTATGGCTCATTTAGGCAATGAAGTATTAGTTAGCCATTATAAATCATGTTTCAGACTCTCAAACTTAGAGGAATGGTTAAGGTCATGAGAAAATATTCAAACTATATTAAGAGAAAAAGCAGACTGCAGAAGTAGATATATTGCAGGAGTTCAAGAGTGCAGGCGGGAGAGCCAGACTGCCTGGGTTCAAATCCTAGTTCACCACTTCTTAACTGTGTGAAAGAAAGCAAAAGTGCATGGCACATGGCAGACACTCAATCAGCATAAGATGAACACTATATGTTGCCTCCTGTGGTGGGCAGAACAATGGCCTCGCCAACAATGTCCAAGTCCTAATCCTGAAAACCTGTAATACGTTGCTTTACAGGTAAAAAGAACTTTGCAGTTGTGATTAAGTTTAGGTACTTGAGATGGGAAAGCTATCCTGAAATATCCAGTTGGGTCTGATGTAATTGTAGGAGGGAACTAGGAGGGTCAGCGAGAGAGAGAGAGAGAGATCTGAAGATGCTGCACTGCTGGCCTTGAAGATGGAGGAAGGGGCCATGAGCCAAGGAATGTAGGCAGCATACAAAACGAAAGAGGGAAGAAAAGTGAACTCTTCCCCAGAGCCACTAGAAGGAACACTACCCACTGACACCTTGATTTTAGCCCAGTCTTAGGTTTGTTTGAGCTGCCATAAAATACCATAGACTGGATGGTTTGAACAACACGCACTTATTTTCTCACAATTTTAGAGTCTGGAAGTCCAAGATCGAGGTGCCAGAACGGTCGGTTTCTGCTGAAGGCTCTCTCCCTGGATTGCAGACAGCTGCCCTCTCGCTGTGTCCACACGTGGTGGGGAGAGAAGCTGTCTGATATCTCTTCTTACAAGGGCATTGATCCTGTCATGAGGGCTCCACTCTGTGACTTCATGTAAACCTAACTATATCCCAAAGGGCCCACCTCCAAACACCACCACACTGAGGGTTAAGACTTCAGTATATGAATTTGCGGGACAGGGGTCTCAACTGAGACCAGGCTGGTCTCAATCCTCCTTCTGGATTTCACGTCTAACTTTTAAAAAGCCAAGAATGGGGATTCCAGAAGTTCTGAAAATTATTTTGGTCAGATAGTCATCCATAGCAGATGAATTTCAGACTTCTGCCTTCTAAAGCTGTAAGATAATGCATGTGTATTTTTAAAAATTATTATTATTAGAGACAAGGTCTCACTATGTTGCCCAGGGCTTGAACTCCTGGGCTCAAGAGATTCTCTAGCCTCAGCTTCCCAAAGTGCTGGCATTACAGGCATGAGCCACTGTGCCTGGCTAAATGCATATTTTTTAAGCTACTATATTTGTGGTAATTTGTCGTAGCAGCAATAGAAACGAATGCAAGTATCAACCCAATATTGGCTTCCATGAACCTATGGGCGTGGAGAAAATCTAGCAGGTGGTTATTCCTGGGGGAGTAGGATTATGAATCACTTTTGATTCTTTTTACATTTTTTTCTACAATCAGCACAAATTAATTTTAAAATATAAAACAAACCAGAAAAGTTTTCTTGTAAATATTATTAGCCCATGCTGAGAAAAGCAGGTAAACCTGCTTGCTTTAACCTTTATGGACTAGGCAGATCCACAAGCCCTTCCATCATCCCAGGCGGTGCATACCCAGAGGAGCTCAGAAGGAAAAAAAACTGTTCATCTCTGCAACGGTGGTGCTCACAAGACTGTAGCATTGCAAGGTAGACTAAGGAGCAAGGAAGCCCAAAGAGTTTCACTCCAAACTAGCTAGTTTAGTCCCATCATGAGTGGGAAAGCATAAATTGGTGTTTCCTGTTTATTTATCATAAATAGTTATACCACTCTGTGGTCCAGAGAAAGCAAGCCATGCCTTGGCTGTGCTTCTGGATTTTCCAGGCCGGATGGATTTCCCTTGGGCATCTGTGGTGGGCCGTGCTGACAGGAGGCAGAGAAAAGAATCTGCAATTCCTCCCACCCAAAGAACCCGAGAAAGGGCTGCATGCGCTCAGAATACAGCTGTTGTCATCCCTGACTGTCCAAATCTTTCTTCTGGATTTCAAGTCTAACTTTTAAAAAGCCAGGAATGGGGATTCCAAAAGTTCTGAAAATTTTGGTCAGATATTATGATTTGGGTGATTATTACTCTCTCTGTGCATGAAGTCTGAGGTCTTAAATCAAAGAGCCTTTGTTTCCACATTTCTCAAAATAAAAGAAAAAGCCTTCACCCACTCGTATTTAAAAACCAAACTGAACTGAACAAAATCACCCACCAGAGGACATGCCTAAGCCAGGGCCTCCTTCAATGACCTCCTTTCTTCACACAGCATTGGGATAAGGTTGCAAACATCTGAAGCGACCCACAAGTCACCAGAAAGAAATGAGCTCAGACTTGCATTTTCAATTTCGTTTCCTCTCAGTACAAGGGAACATCCTGCTTGTCAGCCCCAGAGTGCACGGACTTGTGCGGTTCCAGCTGTGACCCGCACACCAAGAGCTGGTCCCTTCTTCTTTCATCTCCTCCTTTGAAGGCCCCAGGGGTGGGAGAATGTGATGATATGAATCTTCAGATTATAAACCTAGCTCAGAAATGAGAAATACCACTGCTTGGCAAACAAGTCTGAGAAACTGTCAAATATTATTGCTTAAAGGTAAGTCAAGTTGTTGGATGAGTTGCTGATATTGGGTTTATACCTATGAACACAACTGGAAGATGATGAAAACTCTAGAAGGAAAGAAAGAGCTCTGCTCTTACAGGGCAAGCAGAGTTTAAGGCCAAAAAGGAAAAAAGTTAATTAAAACAGTAAGAATGAAAATTATGGTGAATAGTAATTCTCCACCAAGATCCTCTCTTCAAATACATTTCTACTAGCATGGTGGGCTTGGCTGTGTGAAGATTACCTCCCCTCAGAAGGAAAACATTTTTATGGTAATACATGTAATTTTATTCACTCAGTACATTTAATGATGGACTTTTTTACTCTTTAGTTTTTCGAATCATAGTGGACTACTGAAAACTCATTATTCCTGACCTCAAGTTTCTAAGAGAAATGTTAATTCTAAGGAAGTAACTGAAAAAAATCCCAGCTAGGAATAGAAAGCAATTTTATCATGTGTGTTCTGTTATTTATTTCAGGCTCACAACTGCTGCAAAAGAGCAACTCATAAATAATTCTACTAAGGCTTTCTGGCCTTTTCTTTCTAGAGACAGGGTCTTGCTTTGTCACTCAGACTGGAGTTCAGTGGCATGACCATAGCTCACAGCAGTGTTGAACTCAAGCTCAAGCAATCCTCCCACCTCGCCTCCTGAGTAGCTAGGACTACAAGTACACACCACTAAATTCAGCTATTTTTTTTCCCCCGTAGAAACAGGGTCTCACTATATTGCCCAGGTTGGTCTTGAACTTCTGGTCTCAAGCGATCAGCCTCTAGGCTTTTTCTTAAAACAAAAGAGCAACTGTAATGTTGTAATGTTGTAATGACAACAACAATAATAACTCTTACTGGGAGCTTTTTATGTACCAGGCCCTGTCTCAACTTTTTTATGAGGTTGGTATAACTTTATTCCTATTTTACTGAGGTTTACAGAGGTGAAGTAAGTTGGTCACAAAGCTAGCAAGTGGTAGTCAGGAATTAAGCTTGAGATATGAATCCAGAGAAGTGATTGTCATATTTTAGCATGTATTCTCCTTGACCATCACACATGATTTTTTTTTTTTTTTTTTTGAGACAGAGTCTTGCTTTGTTGCCCAGGTTGGAGTGCAGTAGGGATTGTAGCTCACTACAACCTCCGCCTCCCAGGTTCAGGTGATTCTCCTGCCTCAGCCTCCCGAGTAGCTGGGATTACAGGCATGTGACACCACGCCTGGCTCATTTTTATATTTTTGGTAGACATGGGGTTTCACTGTGTTGACCAGGCTGGTCTCGAACTCCTGACCTCAAGTGACCCGCTGACCTCAGCCTCCCAAAGTGCTGGGATTACAGGCATGAGCCACCTCGCACATAAATTTATACCTGAGTAATGGGAAATAAAAGACAGACTGGTAATACTTGTGAGTTAGATACACACACATTTTGGGAACCCTTTAAGTTTACCTTCAAGGCCATGAGAAAGAAAATCTCATTACAAGAACTACACATATATTCTTTGGTGCTCTAATTGTCTGTCCCATACACTCTCTCCCTGCCCCATCTCACCTCCTAGTGTTCCAACCCATAAGTATGTAGCACACAAAGATCAAATAGATCTGAAATGCCAGTCTCCTTAGGGAAGTACACAGCAAGTAACTATGGCTGGTAAAAGACACAGTCGTATTCTGCCCTGAACCCCAGCAGTCACAGAGGACATCCTGCTCCCAAGCCTGGTTTTGATTAGTTCCTATTTCTTACCAAGGAACTTGCAAGAATTACGTTCTTTGATTCACCTCCTCTTTGTCACCTGAAAACTATGCATCTGTTTTTGTGCATGGCTGAGTCTGATTCCTCATAAGATGCTCCCCTAACTAACTTGCAGCATGGAGAGGCCATGCAGAAGTAGGCAATGAGGACATCACATGGTGGCCCAGCACCAGCAGGAGCCAACCCAGACACACGGATCTATCTGAAGACCCAGCACAATCAGCAGGAACAGCAGAACCTGCTTGCACCAGGGAATTCAGCTGGTGGGGAACGTTCTGCTTTTTCCAAAGTTCTGCTGCCCAGAAGCTGTGACTGCAGGCTTGTCACAGAATAAAGACTTCTGGGCCCATAGGATCTCAAGAGTGAGGCTGGGCTGCACGTGGTGGCTCACGCCTGTAATCCCAGCACTTTGGGAGGCCGAGGCGGGCGGATCACAAGGTCAGGAGATTGAGACCATCCTGGCTAACACGGTGAAACCCCATCTCCACTAAAAATACAAAAAATTAGCTGGATGCGGTGGTGGGCACCTGTAGTCCCAGCTACTCGGGAGGCTGAGGCAGGAGAATGGCATGAACCCGGGAGGCAGAGCTTGCAGTGAGCCGAGATAGTGCCACTGCACTCCAGACTGGGCGAAAGAGTGAGACTCCGTCTCAAAAAAAAAAAAAAAAAAAAAAAAAAAGAATGAGGCTGACAGGCAGGTTTAACCATGGCAGTTGCCTTTTCCAAGCCTTTAAGGGTAATATCTAAAGAGAATGTGGAATTCTATACTTTGAAAAGTCCTGATTTCATTGCACACCTTCACCCCTTGCCAAACACAGCTTCAACATAGTCTTTTCTTACCAATTCCTTTCCAAATGGCATGCATTTTTCAAGAAAACATACTTGCTGGATTTAGATAAAGAGAACACAGGGAAGTTCTGGGCCAAGGCAGAAAGATCAATTTTTAAAAGGCAAGGAGAACAGTATGTAGTCATGGTGCTTAATGATCACTAGTCAACTAACTTAGTTGACTTTGACCCTAGTACACCAAAAGTGTTCATGTTTAGTTAACAGAATAATGAATACTTATCCCTGCTCATCCTCAAATTTAAAAATTTCTTCCTTGCTTGAGTACCCAGTTCTTTTGAAGTTTTCAAGGAATGAACCTGTTTCTAGAGTAAATGGCAGAGCTTCTTCCTGGGAAATAAACTTTCAAAAAGAACTCACAAGAGCAGCTAGGCTAGATGGCTGATATGGACTAAGTCCCTTGGCTATCTGCTCAGATCCTTGGACAGCCCGAGCGCTTTTGCCTACTGTAATTTGGGGCATTGGAATTGAGTTCTGAAAGCAGAAAGGAATCATCCTGGGTCACTAGGGAAGCACTGTTTCATGGCCCCTGAGAGTCAAATTTATACACCCAGGCAACTGCAAAAGAAGGACTGCAGAGCTACAGTGGCTCCTAAAAGGAGGATCAGGAAGGACCCAGGAAAATGCAGGGGTTGGGCATAAGACTGGGAAAGGGTAGAGGGAACCTAAGCTACAGGTTGGAGAGAGAAGCTATTACTGTATACCTCATAGAGCAGGCTCAACAGATGGGAAGGAGAAGGTAGGGGAAAGAAGATGGATTTTGGAGACAAATGAGAGCCTGAGTTTGAAACCAGGCTCTCCCATTTTCAAGCTGAGTGACCTTGGGCAACTTAATCTCTCTGGGCTCTAGTAGTAATTCTTTGAAAAAGAATAATATTACAGGTCCACAGCTCCTCATGTATAATTCCCAAATCCAAAAAACTCTGAAAAGAAAGATTTTTCATAACTTATTTGGCAGCAAAACCTGACATGAGCTGACATGACGGTCTCCTAGTCTTTACCCACTTAATGTAACTAATTCTTCTCAAGTTTTAGAGTAGAAATTTAATTTGATCACAGGGTGTTGACCCACAACCTGCCAGTTGTGTTAAATAATAGTATGTTCATTGTATTACTTTTCTAAATAATAGTATATACTTTATAAATTCTCTAAAATCAGAAAAAGTCTGAATCTAGAAATATATCTGGCCTCAAGGGTTGAGGTAATTTGTGTCTTAGAGGGCTGTTAGGAGGATTCAGTGAGAAAATAAGAAACGACAAGTGTGAAATAACTAGTATTATATGCAGCTTTAAGGCCTTGATAAATTGTTAACTACCATGATTAGACTTTTGTAACCAGAGAATGTTCTAGAAATATGGTGGTGGACAATAGCCATCTGTGGACACTCCACAATAAGCTTTAGCTAGCTTCACACAGCCAGAAGGGCTCCTAGAAGCTGCACAGTTGGTGCCTGCCTTGCAGGAAAGAGAGGCACTGTGTACTACTGATGGAGAGCTCTCTCATCATCAATCCTTCTGTCAGATGCTGACACAGGGACTTCCCCCATGGAGCAATGAGGGCACCTCAAATGAAACTGTGCCTCATGTGGCTCTAATTTAGCATGGCACACTCCACCAAGCTCTGCTTCATGAAGAATGTGTGGACAGTCGCAAACATATTTTTCCTAAGACTTTCCTTTGTGATATTTGCAGATAATGAAGGGGAAAGAACAGAGACCCAGTTAAGAATCTTTATAATAATGTAATGATCACCTCATGTCTAATCTTATCTAAACAGACAGCAGCAGAAGTCAACACTTCCTGTACATCTTACAAAAGTAACATTTATAACTATCACATCTTTCCACAAATTAGAAGACATGAACAGATACCCCAAGTTACGGAACTTAATAGCAACCTACACCTTCTCTTTTGCCACTCTCCATAATGTAGGTCTCACGGGGTGAATGATCTGACTTGGTAAATAAATTCAACATCTGGCATGAAAACAGAAATTCTCAAAAAACCAAACAAATCATCACCTAACTGGGTTTCTCTGGCATACTTAGAACTTGGAAGTGAAACCAGGATATCTAATAATAGACACAGATACTAAAGTGAGAACTGTTGGCAACCCCAATATGAAAAGACATTTGAAAAGGTCTTAAACTGCAACTTCAATACAATGTTTGGATATCCCACCCCCTAATTCTTTCCTCAAGGGTGTTTTACAGCACTGTGTGAGTTACCCCTTCAAATCAGGCTCATGTACCTGCAAGGGTGCTTCCTTTATTCTCTCTCTCTCCCCCTTTTTTTTTTTTTTTTTTTTTTTTTGAGACAGGGTCTCACTTTGCTGCCCAGCCTGGAGTACAATGGTTCGATCATAGCTCACTGCAGCCTTGAACACCTGGGCTCAAGCAAACTTCTTGCCTCAGCTTCCCAAGTAGCTGGGACAACAGGCACGTGTCACCACACTCAGGTAATTTTTCTTTTTTTTTTTTTCTTTTTTAAGAGATGGGGACTTGCTATGTTGCCCAGGCTTGTCTCAAACTTAAGCAATCCTCTTGCCTCCACCTCCAAAAGTGCTGGGATTACAGGCATGCACCACCACCCCTGGCCTTCTTCCTTTTAGTCTCTAATTCTAAGTGCCATCAGCAGAGGGCACACATGCACACACTATTGGGAGCATGGCCCCTCACATAACATACAGGGTGTTCACCAAGATGGCGCCTGCCTTCGGAAGTGCTCATAAGCAGGAAGAGCTCAATCCAAGCCTATGAAATGGATGCATTACAGTAGGAAGACATTTAGTCCATCAACTCACAGTGAAGGCAGGACAGCTTGGGGTTGTGTTCAGATAATTACTCCTTTAAAAACTCTCACTGGCTTCTCACTGACCATAGGGTAAACTCTAAAGTCTACAACCCTTAACATGATTGATAGAGCTCTTGGTTGTCTGGCTCCAAATCTATTTCTGTTTTGTTTTAAATCTCTTCCATTAACTTACTCTTAAATATCTCAAATGTGCCAAGTTCTCTATTCCTTTTGAGCCTCTCTTAGGTGCCCTTCCTTCTCCCCTACACCCTGAGCCCAACTTTACCCCTTCAGTTCTCAGCTTAGACAGTAATTTCCTAAGGAAGGAAGACTTTCTTTATCCTCCAAATGATATGGTCTTCCTTGTTTGTGCTCCTACAGGTCTCTGTGCTTCTCTGTCATAAAATTGCCTCATTTGTTTAATGTTGTTTCTCTTACTGAACCATTAAGTTCCTTGAGAGCAGGGACTATACATTTTTATTCACCTCTGTATAAACAAATGTCACTCAAATTCTATTTAAGTGGAGCTTCTTCCTTTAAAAGTCAAATAAGGGCCAGGCGCAGTGGCTCATGCCTGTAATCCTAGCACTTTGGGAGGCCAAGGCGGGCGGATCACCTGCGGTCAGGAGTTGGAGACCAGCCTGGCCAACATGATGAAACTCTGTCTCTACTAAAAATACAAAAAACAAACAAACAAAAAATTTAGCTGGGCATGGTGATGGACACCTGTAATCCCAGCTATTCAGGAGGCTGAGGCAGGAGAATCACTTGAACCTGGGAGGTGGAGGTTGCAGTGAGCCGAGTTTGCCCCATTGCACTCCAGCCTGGGAGACAGAGCAAGACTCTGCCTCAAAAAAAAAAAAAAAAAAAAAGTAAAATAAGAACCAACAAGACAATTTCTAGATACCCGGTCATTAACAATGACTATATCCTTTTCAAAACAGAACTTCTATCATTCATTGTCCATCTTTTAAAAGCAAAAGCACTAAAAGCAAAAACAAATAGCATTTCCACACCTGGGGGATGCGGTTTCTGTCTAGATAACTTTTGTATGGAAAGAATTAGAAGATTTCTCCTTCCTTACCACATCTTGGCTCTCAGTGGATTTTATTTGCTTTAAGGTTTTAGGATTCCAGCATGCCACCAGCATGATTTCTACCAGAGAAGTTAAAAATTATATTTTTCATCACCTAGTATCCAATCATCAATCTGAGTCACACAACAAACTAATGGAGTCACTTCTTCTGGCATGAAATATGAAATGTGCCGCAGGAACTTGGTAACACCTCCATTCACAAAACCACTGAAGCCAGGAGTTCTGACCCTAGCCATGAATTGTCTAGTTTGGCTGCTCAGAGTCATGTGTCAGCCTTCTCCCCGATCATGAACTTGGAGGTTGGCCAGCCAAGCAATACTCCAAAGATTTCCAGGCATGAACAGGAAGAAAATTGTATTTTACATTCCGTTTCTTTCAACTCATGTTGTAATTCTGGGAAGCCCGGGTGCCTGCTTTAAATGTTCTAGAGATAAACATGAAGGAATGACATGTATGCATATCATTATCATGATTGTACTCAATATGACATCAAGATTGGAACAGACTTGCACGGATGAATTACCATCCCCTTGTAGGGACCAGAAATCAATCCTATGGGGGTGGGATATGGGAGAAGAGATCAGCATTAGCATAGAGGGAAGTACTGGGGAGATTGATACTGGGTTGCTGGGATGCCAGTGGCAAGCCTTAGGATGCTGACTTGTTTAAGGCAACCTCGGTCCTGGTGGGGAAGCCTGATGGACAACAGCCGGTGGGGGAATCAGGAGAAAGCATTGAAATGTCTTTATATTAGACAGTTGTTTATGTGCTAGAAATAAAGTTGGAGGTAATATGGTGAGGGGTTCGATTAAGAGATAGAGACAGAGAAGCCTGAAAATACTCATGCTACGGTCTGAATGTTTGTGCCTGCCCCCCCATTATTCATTTGTTGAAACTTTATCACCAATTTGATGGCATATATTAAGAAAGTCACTGCACTCTTCCTCTTCTTCCTCCCTTTCCTTTCCTTCCCAAACAACTCAGTCCAAAAGTCACTAGGCCAGGCTGAATAAGATGGTACCTGCTGTAGTGTTGGAGCCCAGGTAGGGTAAGGAGGGTGTTGGTGAAGGGCGGTGGCAGTGGCCCCCCGGAAAATGATGTTGGAGCCCAAGTTTGGTGAGGAAAACAGGAGACTGGTTATACTGGAGTGTGGGGGAAGGAGGGCTAGTTAAATAATAAACATATTACAGATAATAAAAACTAAGTATCTTGTTGTCAAGAAGGTGGTCACAAATATGGAAAGGGAGAAAGTATGAATGAACCTTTTATTAAATAAGAATTAAAAAGCATCAGGGCAAACTCATGATTTTCAAGAGAGATGTGTATAATTTCTAATTCTGTCCACTGAGAGTGCCTGGGGCTAGTGACAATGCAATAATAATGAGCACAGCTAGCACTCAGATCTTTGTTTCTAAATACCATTCTCCATCATCAGAAACTAGTGCTCTTCAGAGAGACGACCGATTCCAGGGTTGGGAAAGTATAAGATGAAACTGGAATATCTTGCGATGCCAGAAATTGAGGAAGCACTCAAAGGATAATGGGGACATCTCCAAAGGACATATAAGTTAGCCAGAAAGGGCTCCCGTGAGCTGTAACTGAACAAATTGCGGATAAAAATAATAAAAGAAATGGATTATAATCCATTGAATATCACAGGAATCCACTGAATATCATAGGAATCCATGAGATCATACCAACATAAATAAATGAAGTTTGATAAGAAATGGGGTGAAAATTGCAGAATACCACAGTATTGCCCTACAAAATGTATATTAATTACAAAAGAAAAAAGTAACTACTGTGCAGAAGGCTGGCAGACACTCCCTCAATGGAGTGATCATAATCAATATTAAGTGATCAGAGTTGACACCTGTCACCATAATGGGACAAACTAATACCACGTGCTACCTGTTTGGATACAGTGAGAACACAGCATCAATTTGGTGGTATTCCTACCAAAGATGCACAACCTGAAAATCATCATATGAAAGCATCAGAGACCCACATTAGGGAGCAGTCTACAAAATTGGGGGTGATGGGGCATCATGTTGGCAATTTACTCTCAAATGATTCAAAACAGAAAGACATTTGTACTGTACTTGGGAACTTTTCTTTAGGTTGGAGATTCTTTCCAATTTTAAAAAGTTAATGAGAAGAGTGACCTTGTGTCATTGTAGATTTGATGGAAGCCAAGTATCAAGATAAGATTAAGATATGGATGGACCAAGATAAGTGTCAACAATTATCCTTTAGGGTAATGATTCTTAAATTTTCTCTGGTGAAGCATCAGTTTTTCCCCACCAGTCCATTATGAAGCAATAGTTTTGTAAAATACAAAAATCCCACGCTTGGATTTCAGGACAATATCACATTGCAATAAGAGTTTTCAAATGCTTACTCTCGATGTCTGAACTTAGAATGAACCAGTAGCAAATGATTCCTGGACTAGCTTGGACCACGCTTTGAGCAGCGTTTTCTATAGTTGAAGATCTGTGGATCCCTGATTGCCATCACATTCACATGGAAAATAAAAACAACTGGTCACACTGTTATCCATATGGTAGCAATAATAATTAGCACCCTAATTAACATCAACCATCTATACAAAGTATTCAAAAAAGGGACCACCCAGGCAATATGAAGGGATTAAAGACCTGCCTTTGTGAAGAGTAATGCAACTTCTCCAAATGGGTCACATGACAAGAACAGATGCGTCCACTCCTGATTCCAAAGTAGTTGCTTTGTGGTGACTTAAGAAGAAAAACCCAGTTACACAGAAGATGAACAAAAGCATTTTGCATGGACCAGTCTGAAATGCCATGCCATGCCATGACTATCATTGCTGGGAAGGAAACCAGCATTCAGAAGGGGTTAGTTAGTAGAGGGCAACTCCCAAATCAGATGGGTTTAACTAGATACTGAGGGTCAAGCTACTGATTCCAACATAGTCCACACATGGGTCCACTCTGGTTCTATGCCACAAACAGCCTCTCCTTCAGACAAGAGGCAGGCTTTCAAGTAAAAGAGAACAATTCTTTATAATAAACCAAGGCCAAAGCAGAACAACAAAGAAGGAGCTATTGCATCCTCTGGAAAGTGGCAAACTCCATGCAAGCTCAGGGTTCTTCTAGAGGACACTCTTGACACTTTTGTTGCATGTCCCTGTATGCTGGAATTCTCATGACAGTGTCCCCCCAACACTTATTCCAGACACACACAGAGGAGGCTCCACATAGAAACCCATGAGCTGGAATCAACAACAACAGACTGCTGTGGCATCTGTCTCTCATGTAAGGCACCTCACTTACCTGGGGCAGTTTTGTAGCATGTTCTGGAGGGCAGCGATGGGGCATTCTTTGTCCTGGGGCTCTGCGTACTCTGCAAGACTTGTCTCTGCCTCTTCAGCTCCTCTTCCCTTTCCTGAGCTGCTCGGATCTCTTCCTCAATCATGGACAAAGTCCGCTGTTTCCTGGACCTCAGCTTGAAAGGCCCAACCATCACGTCAGATTCTTGAGTGGCCAGGAGGGAGGCTGTGCTTCTCAGCTCAGCTGCCTCCGAGTACTTGCTGAAATAGCTTCCTTCGGGCCTGGTCTCCTCCATGTTAATCGGGCCACTGGGCTGCACAGCTGGCAGTGGCTGGGGGGGCCCCCTTTCCCTGAGCGCCCTGTCTTCAGCAGGCAGAATCTTTGGTAATACATCCCTTTTCTCTTGAACAGGAGAAGACACCTGAGGTGGCTCAAACATGCTCTGAGGCTTTTCTGAGCCGAAAGCCCCAGTTTCAGTTTCCTCTACAGTCGCTTCAGGTCCCTGTTGCTCTGCTCCATCCCTGCTGGTTTTGGACACAGCTTTATCCACCTGCTCGGCTATGGCTTGTTGAATGGCATTCTGCACCAGGAGGCCAGCCTGATACTCCAAGGGGTCATCAACCGATGGAGAGTCCCCCAGCGTGGAGGAAGGGGAATAGAAACCATGATCACTAAATGACTTGGAGACGCCTTCTCCTCGGCCCTCTGAGGGGTTGTCAGTTTGTGGCGTCTGGGGCAGAGAAAAATCAGCCAGTGAATTTTCCTGGAGGGCATTGGTTGTCTCATTGGATGCCCCGCTGTCACTGATGTTGTCCATGCTGAAATCATTGGATAGGGTCTCCAGGACTGTGGTATCCTGAGACCTCACTGACAATTCATCCAGACCAGAGTCAAGCTCCTCTTGGGTCAAGGAGACATTGACAGATCTTGAGAACTGATCCAAAATCCCATGGTCATCATCCTTGACCACGGTGAGGACGGCCCGGGCGCTCGTAAATTCTCCATCCTCAGCCCACAGTTTAGATAAGGGCCCACGTTTAGAAGGCTCGCTGTAGGGCCCTTCCTTCCCCTGAGAGGCTGTGTTGCCCTGGCTTCCTGCTGCCGATGGGGTCTCCAGGGCACCGGGGGATTTCTGTCCCTTGGCGGCTGAGGCACCACTGTCTTCTGGAGGTCCCCCGACAGAAGGTGGTCTCAGATTAGTCAGTGGCTTGTCTGAGTTGACTGACCCCAGAGGCCTGTAGAAAGGCTTGATGGAGAACAGCCTGGGTGTACTCTGGCCCTTGGCCACCGCTTGCCTGGAATTCTCCATCAGCTGAAATTGTTTGCGAGCAGCAGAGAAATCTATCTGCTCTGTGACAATGTCCTCCTTTGCTTTGTCATTCATGCTTGCACGTTCATGAGAAGAGGCAGGGGCTGTGCAGAGCTGCGATGGGGGCTGCTGCTGCTGTAACTGCTGCTGCAGCAGCAACTGTTCCTGCTGTGCCCTTCTCTCTTTGCGCTCCTTGTACTTTTTGTGCGACTCCAGATGTTCCTCGTCCAGCTGCTCCTCGATGGTTTTTTCCTGCGGGGGATTCCACCATTTTGCTGCAATGCCAGGATTCTTCTTGACGGCCTGGCTGCGGATGAGCTCTCTCCTCTCCTTTTCCAGCTCCAGCATCTCCTCTGAAGGCCTCACTTTTCTAATGCAGTATTGTTCTTTCTCATGCTCGTCATCCTCAAAGAGCTTGGAGGGCTTCTTGTCCTCATGGAAGGCACGCAGCTCAAACTTGGCCTCCTTTTTCAGTGTGGTGAGAGTGAACTCTCCATCTCGGGAAGAACACCGTGAGCTGGTTGTGGAGCTGGGGCTGACAGGCACCTGCAGGCTGTCCCCCAGCGCATCTCTAGGCTGGCTGGGGGAATGGCCATTTGTTCTTTCTGCCTCTGCCATGGGGTCAGGGCTGCTATTACTGAGCTCGATGTGAGGAGGTGCCTGCCGGCTAGCTGTTCTTTCTGTGGGTTCTGGCTGGGTCGCCTCGTGGACAGGGGGGCTTAGGCCGCCCACCAGAACCACTGCACCAGGCTCTGGGGAGGATGTTCCATTGTACGTTCCATCCACAGCAGAATCACAGCAGTTGGCCTCTAGCACCTCATCTAGATAGCGGATCTCTCTGGCGACATCATTATCCAGGGATTCGTGGTGATCAGTAAGGAGGCCATTATGGGGGGGTGAATAGAAAGTGGACGGGTGGTCCATGGGATGTGGGGTAGAGGTGATTCCAGGAACACTTTTACATTCTGCAACAGACACCTCAATTTCCATGTTTTTGTGATCTGGGGAAAGAGAGCTGGCAGCAGGCTCCAGGAGGGTGGCACTGTAGTTGTCTCCCTCGCTTTTTAGCCGGATATCATCCTCAGAAAGCTGGGGAGGCTTCTGGAATAAAGAGTAAACAAAAGTCAGGGTTAAATACTGCATCTCTTATGGATGTGAATGCTGACAAACTGACTCATAACTAAGAGGAAGGAAAATGGAAACCACAGTGACAAATTCTTTTGAATAGAAATGTCCTAATAATCCCTTAAATGTTCATTTTCTTGTAGTAACAGGTGCCCAATCCTCTCTAATTTATGGATTCCATTTTGTTTACATGCTAGTGCCATTTTTAAATTTTATCTACTAAGGTGGAAGAGATTACATCATTATTGTACCAGAGTCTTCCCAAGTATTTTGTAGCAAATGATTGCAGGCTATGCAATACGACTATTAATAGGATTGCAAAAAGAAGGTCCTTTTGTATGAACAGATCTTTAAAACATATGACTCTCTGCCAGATGTAATGCAGTTATTCTGGAGACAAGAAACTTTCTGGAAAATCTTTGCAGAATAAAATACTGGAAAACAGTAGATCCCTTTAATGGCAGCACACAGGCTACAGTGCCTCACTGCCATGGCTGTAATTGACCATGTGCCTTATGAACACCATCACCAAAGCCACTGACTGCACAGCTCTGTTTTCTGGGATTGCATCAAAATAATACTCTTTAGTTAAGAAGTCAGCACTGCTTTGAAAAACTAATGGCCAATGGTACCTCTCCTCCAGTTTTTTAACTGCTTTATATGTGATATCTTCAGTTTGTGATTCAATAAGAAAACCCTATCTTCTTAATGTTTTAAAACCCATCATATTTTTCTTTTTTTTTTTTTTTTTTTAAGGAAGGAGGTTTTTTGTCCTGAGGGTTTTTTTTTTTTTAGATGGGGTTTTGCTCTGTGGCCCAGGCTGGAGTGCAGTGTGCCATCTCGGCTCATTGCAACCTCTACCTCCCAGGACTACCGGTGTGTGCCATCACCCCTGGCTGATTTATATATATATATTTTTTTTTTGTAGAGACAGAGTTTCTCCATGTCTCCCAGGCTGGTCTTGAACTCCTGTACTCAAGTAATCTGCCCGCCTCAGCCTCCCGAAGTGCTGGGATTACAGACATGAGCCACCACGCCCAACCCATCCATCTTATTTTTCTACCAGTTATCTAGCCTATGTAATTTTGTTATTTGGCATTAGAAACATTAATTTTCAAATTATAAGATGATTTTCTTTTTCATATCAAAGGACTCTGGCTTATCTCAAAGAATTCCAGTAAAGTATAAACTTAATTTGAGTTACCATGAAGGACCTTACAACACCTAGGTTGGCTTTGTTTCCCTGTCTCAAGTTTATAATGTGCCTGGTATTATTGACATAGGACAATGCAAAATTGTAAGAGAGTGTAATTTTCATATATCTAAGGTTTCAACAATTTTAAATGCTTAGAATATTAAAACACCACCTTAGGACGATTCTCAGGAAATTAATTTCAAAATCCTTCCCAAAAAAGTGGATAATTATGGATTTGTTCTCGAGACCTAAGAAAACACGGGAGTTCACCGTAAGTGCTCTGCACTGCTGTCAGAATGTTGAAAAACTCTCCGAGTTATCCATGAACTGGGGGGTTTCCTTCACTCTTCACTTTCCACATTTCCTTTCAGACTTAAATTATTCAAGTAATGTATATGTCTTCTCCATTAACAGGCACAAATAATGAGTGTTCCTCTTTTGTCAACATCTTCCGTTCTCTGATTTTCTTCCAGTCTAGGTCTGGTCTTTGTTAAAGAGTGATACTTAACACAATTAATATTTATAATTGCTAATATCTTTATTTTTTATTTTTGACCATCATTAAATAGTTTTTGCTGCCACCTTCCTTTTTTTTTTTTTTTTTTTTTTTTTTTTTAAGAGACAGGCTCTTGCTCTGTTGCCCAGGCTGGAGCACAGTGATGTGATCATAGCTCACTGCAACCTTGAACTCCTGAGCTCATGGGATCCTCCTGCCTCAGTCTCCCTTAGGACTACAGGTGGGCATCACCATGCCTGGCTAATTTTTAAAATTTTTTGTAGAGATAGAGTCTTGCTATGTTGCCCAGGCTGGTCTCAAACTCCCGGACTCAAGCAGTCCAGCCTTGGCCTCCCAAAGTGCTGGGATTACAGGCATGAGCCACCCTGCATGGCCAGCCCTTTTAAAACTATTAACTAAACTTTTTGTTGGATGAGACATTGTCAGTAACTTCTACTCATATATCATTAAGAATTACACAAAATTTGAATGCTGAAACTTACTGGCTGCCATTCAATTTCAAGTAAACCTAGGCCAAAATTAGCCCACTCCATGGAAAATTATTATTGGAATAAGAAGACAAACAAAGAGAGATTCATGGTACTGCTAAGATGAGTCAGATTACCTACGGCACCCTCAACCCTGGCTTCTTTTGGCCAATGACTCACTGCTAATATTCTGCATGGGAACAACAGAGCTCTCCTTCTATCCTTTTTGGCTTGGGGGCCGGGGTGGGCGGAGGGGAGTGGGAAATCAGTAGGAAGCTGGTAGGACTGAAATATGGTTAGAAAACACTGCTCTCCTGAAACACAAGATGCTTTAGAATACCTGAGGAGAGGAAGAAGGGCAACGTAATAGTAAAGGAAACTAAAAGGCAAATAATTAGTTCTATAGTTTAATTAATTAATCCGTTCATTAAACACGAGGGGAGGTTATTCTGCAGGGTCATAATGAAATTAGCAGCAACAATAAGCTCCAGAAGACAACACCCTTTAAAAAAAAAATGAGTTCCCTGTACTTCCAAGAAAGCCCTAAGTCTATTTTAGAGTTTTCTTAGTCTGAATCAGGCAAGTGAAGAAATTGCTTCTCTTTGTCTCTTGTTGCTAATCACAGAGGAAGGAGTGATAGGGCTTATCTCCAAAGCCATTTCCCAAGAACACTTCTCCGCTCCTCACATCAGCATTGTCCCTTTCTGTTGAATGTTTCACACTTCAAGTGCTTGATGATGAATGAGCAGATGCCTTTCCACATTTTCTTTTTAGGATTCAAAAATTGTATCAGCTCTTTCCAAGGCACACTTTTTGAACTAGAAATAGTTGTTTTGGTACCAAATATTTAAAATCTAAGACGACAATTTGACAATATACTTTTGCAATTGTTTGAAAAAAAAATACAAAACTGCCCTTATCTTTGAATCAGAAATTATTTTACAAGTAGCTATGTCTTCTGTGATCGGTCAAACTGAGATTTTAAAATATGCTAGTTAGTTGGCAGGGTGCAATAGCTCATGCCTGTAATCCCAGCACTTTGGGAGGCCAAGGTGGGTGGATCACTTGAAGTCTGGAGTTTGAGAACAGCCTGATCAACATGGTGAAACCTCCTCTCCACTAAAAATACAAAAGTTAGCCAGGCATGGTGGTGTACACCTGTAATCCCAGCTACTTGGCATGAGAATCGCTTCAACCTGGAAAGCGGAGGTTGCTGTGAGCCAAGATAGTGCCACTGCATTCCAGTCTGGGTGAGGAAGTGAGACTGTTTTAAAAAAGGCTGGGTGCGGTGGCTCACGCCTGTAATCCCAACATTTTGGGAGGCCAATGTGGGTGGATCACTTGAGGTCAGGAGTTTGAGACCAGCCTGACCAACATGGTGAAACCCTGTCTCCACTAAAAATACAAAAGTTGGCCAGGCATGTTGGTGTACACCTGTAATCCCAGCTATTTGGCAAGAGAATCTCTTGAACCCGGAGAGCGGAGGTTGGAGCATTCCAGCCTGGGTGAGGAAGTGAGGCTTGGTCTCAAAAAGAAAAAAAAAGAAGCCCGCACGGTGGCTCACCCCTGTAATCCCAGCACTTTGGGAGGCTAAGGCAGGCAGATCACCTGAGGTGAGGTCAGGAGTTCGAGACCAGCCTGGCCAACATGGTGAAACCCCATCTCTACTGAAAATACAAAAAATTAGCCAGGCGTGGTGGCAGGTGCCTCTGTAATCCCAGCTGCTTGAGAGGCCGAGGCAGGAGAATTGCTTGAACCTGGGAGGAGGAAGTTGCAGTGAGCCGAGATCACGCCACGGCACTCCAGCCTGGTCAATAAGAGTGAAACTCCATCACACACACACACACACACACACACACACACACACGCTAGTTACTTGTTAAAAGTCAAAGTTTGGGGGTTCCAGTGTAATTTGGGATGATTCCTTTCCGATACATTTGTTTAAACCTCTAGACACTGGAGGGTGTAAACAGGAAAGAGGCCCTCCTTCTTGTGAGCTATATGGCATCCAGTCCCCCTTTCCCCATAAATTCAGAAAATTCTTCATGACAATTCCATCTACTCAGGAAGCAGCAGGTTTAACCTCTAATTGGCATGGAAGTATTTGAAGAGATAAACAACTCTGAATTACTGATACACAATCACGCACCAGAGGTCTTGAGGTTTTGTAAAGTTAGACAACAATGATAACAAAAGAGCGAATTCCTGAGTTCCACTGTCAGCAGTAAGAATTTGCCTTCATGCATGATGGCCTGATGGAATCAAAGCCACCGGCAACTACACCAGGTAAATGGAAATGGGCTGGAAATCTAACCTATCCGGATTGGGCAGGAATCTGGGCTTGGTATCATCAGATGATGTCTTGTTTAAACCAACAAATGCTTATTGCTCTCTTTGAAGATAAGAAGGTCCAGAATTTTCTCCATGCTTCAAATTAGGCGAACGTGATTCCAGATTCAGATAAGATGCACATTCATTCAATCACCAGGAAAGTCCTTTTTGAAATGAACTATGCCCCAATGCAAAAACAGGAGGATATGAAAGAATCATCAAACTGGGTTTTCTAAGGTCAGAGAAAAACTAGGGTGCAAAGGGGCTGTGGGAGCTTTTTAGATCGGCCCAGTTCACCCTCCAGGTAGAGCCCTAATACCACGACACAGAAACCTGCCCTTCCCACTAAATTCCTAGAATAGTTAACAGCTGGTTAGGATGCCTACCATTTACTTTCAAATACTTGATCGGGGCAATTTAATACAGCTGTGTGCTTCTGAAATTAGTTTAAATTACATTCCAGGGTCTGACAACCATCCTAACTGGGAATATAAACTCAAAGGATGGTCATCTAGGATCCAATGAGAGAGCCCACGCCCCACAGGTGGCTTCCTCCAGTACTTAGCTCCCTTTAACTCCCAAGAACCCCTGAAGCTTTGCTAATTGGCATAATTAAGGTGAGAAATAGGTTTTCATTAGTGAAATTAGTGGCCTGTCAATTAGCATAATGAATGTTAGAAATCCGTGAAATTGGTGGTGTTCAAATTTGTGGATTAGAGATCTTCCTCACCCTTTCATAAAGGGGATATGCCAACAGAGCGAACCCTTTGGTTTATACACCCTTAGGGATGGTGTTTGAGGTTTGAGAACTAAACAATCTTGTTTCTAGCCTTTGGCTCAGGGGACTTCGGTTGCTTACCACCCACTAAAATGGTAACAGAATCCTGTCTTCATAAAGTTGCCACATCTGTCTTCAGGCAAGGTGGGGTTGGAGCATCTAGAAATTTAGGGAGCTGAGATTTCCTCATAGCATTTTGTATAAATGTTTATTTAACACAAGTCTGTATGAGTGCCAGAATTTGGTCCCAGAGACCTGTGTTTAACATAACCTGGTAGCCAGGCTGCAACTAAAGTCGCCTTTATTTACCAAAAAGTGTTTAATAGTTTTGCAAAGCAAATTAGCATGGCTTAATTTACAACACAGGTGCCTATGTCTCCACCTAAATAATGCAGAAAACGTGGTAATTCAGAGTTTAGCGTCCAAAGACCAGAGTCTGGGGTCATTTCTTGGCTCTACCTATAAAAGTCCCACCAGACTTTTTGTAATTATGGAATTCTGCTGAGAACAGAACTCCTTCATAAGCAGGACTAATAATATCTCCCAAATCTGTTTTGAGAATTAAGTTAGAAAATGTACTTAAAAGTACTATGTAAACTGTAAAACGGTTAATGCAAATGTTCACTATTATTAAGCCATTTTACACTGAGGTTTAAATGACAGATATTATATTCTTTCTGGCAGCAGACTGATTTTCTTTTGGGAAAAGAGCAGGAGATTTTTAGAAGAAAAGAAATCAAGAAGAAAAGATGAAAGAAAAAAGGCCCGGGAAAGACTCAAAGTCAGAATCTATGGCAGCTCTAATCTCCCTAATCTTTCCCCAACCCCAGATCCTTACATGTGAATTTTAGTTGAAGCTGAACACGACTAGGAAGATACAGTTGTGCTGCAACAGAGGGAGTAATTTCACAAAATGTCCTTAAAAGTTAAGTCCTGAAATGCAGTAAGTAGAATGAGCAGTCAAGAACCACCCAGACCTGGGGCTCCAGTCACATGGGAAGCAGAGGAGGGGTCACACATGGGATAAAACAGAACCTGGTCCATCTCCACAACTCAACTAGCCAAGTAAATGTACAAGTGAATGAGACAGCCCTGACAAGCCTGTCCTGTGGGCATGCTGTAAGTGCGGCATCCCCATTTTCTGGTTGACACATGTCTAACAGCTTATCATTTCACAGTACATGCACATACATATGTCAGCTGATGCTTGAAAAATGGCCCTCTGTTAAGTGGGAAAGGCACGAATTTTATTTCAGTCTTAAAACTTCAGAATAAGAGGTATAGAGAAATAGAGGGACGTTTCCCAAGATCACCTGGCTAGTAAGTGCCTTAGCCAGGATTTGAAGGTGGGTTCTTCTCATTCTATCCTGATATATCAAAATGGAGTCTCAATAATAGGAGGCTTTTAAAATGACATGGGAAATGGTAAGAAGAGTGGATGGATCAAAAGAGGGTTAGTTTGGCTTTTTGGTTGATCTTTTGCTTGCTTGAATCTCTACAGATGATATGAGACTCACAATTTAGCTTTAAAAGTCGATGATCCCTTTACCTTCTGTATTCAGTCTTGGTCAGAAATAGATGAACTCCCTGGAGAGTTAACTCTCTGGAGACGTATCTGTTGCTCTACGTGTCAGCTAGAAATGTGACTTCTTGCACAGTCTGGGGATTTCACCCTCTGGGCTGGTCTCTGAAGGGGTTCTGTTTCCTCTGGCCACTTGCCAGAGGTAAAATATTAAGATCCCATGTCCATGTCATTATGATGGACACTGTGGGAAAAGGCTGCAACTCTTCACCAACACCACAAGTGAGATTCTAGAAGCCTGTTTACATTTGCACAGAAAACACAACAGCAGGGCCCTGATCCCTGCCCCACTGGGCATAGACACCCATGTGTTCTTTCTGCCCAGGGTACCTAGGCCTACAGCTAGGCATGTCATGAACAGAAATAACTTTAAGGAAGTGCATTTTCCTTAGCAGGCCTGCCTGAGACCAGGCGGAGAGCAGAAAGGTGTCCTTCACCACAAGGACAATGTTCACTGTGTTCACAGCCTCCCCTCTGCCCCACCATCCTCAGGCTGTTAAAGCTCGACAGTGTCCCTAACCCATCTCGACCTCCTAGGCTCCTAGCCTAAATGCACAGTGTGAACCAAATTACTCGAACATCAGGCTGTACAACCAGGTTTCTCTGCTTTGAATAACCCAGATTACTTCCTACTAAAGCCATGACATTTAAATTAGAAATGCTTTTCTCCAGATAATAGGTGACCCGATCCTTTAATCCAGTTATTTATAAGTTCCACCAAAAATATAAACTCACTCTTGGCCTACGAACAGAGGCATGGCTATAAAACAAAACTTCCTCATAGCTGTGAAATCAGAGAGTATCTCCGTTTTCCCTTCTCATCCTGCCTCTCTTTTGTAAGTCACGTTTTCAGTACACAGGACGCAATGACAATCATGATGAAGAACTGGTTCCACGAGCTATGCGTGGCTGTCTTTAGAGAGGTTCTTCCTAAACTTTTAACTTTCTGGCTAAGTCAGGATGTCTCCAGCATGAAGGCAAATGCAGAAGGGGTGAGGGTGGGATGGGAGGAAGTGCACCTGGCTGGTGGATGATGCCCAGAAACCTAAAAGATGCCCACATCAGCTGAACCTCATCAGCTTTGGACAAACCAGGCAAAGCTGCAGTCAGGAGGTCTGGGGGAGGCTAACTCCCCAAACCGAGGGAACCCGAGGCATAAGGAAGGGAACAGAAGTTGAAGAAGTCAACACTACCTTGGATCCATAAGCATATCCTGGGACCCTGCAGAGCTATATGCTCTCAGCCTGGGCCATGCGAGGTCCTCAGAGCTCCAAGGTGATCCGCCATCCCCAGCAAGACGCTCACAGACTTGGAGGGAGTGAGTACCAGTTCCCATAAGAAGAACGAACAGCACTAGGGGAAGGAAGTGCTGCAGCAATAGCTGGAAATAAACTTCCAGCCCTCTTCAACGGCGCAAACTGTGCCGGGCAAAAAGAATTGAAGAAAGCGCGGTGCACCAAAGTTTCTAAGCAGGCTGGCTGCACCTCCTCTGGCCCTCCCTGGTGACGACGACAGGAAGGAGAAGGAGCTGGGACTCCGAGTGGGCCGTTCCACCCTCCCCTGAAGGCACTGACAGCAGGAAAGTCTGGGAATTGCTTGCTGCAAGGGTTAGACTTGGGCCTCTAAGCCGAGCCTACAAGCGGGAAGTGGAGGAGAGGAGAGGCCCCGGGTGATAACCTGGGCCACATTCCAGTCCTGAGCAGGCTTTCCTCTTCCATCCCCCGAGCAAAGCTTCTTCCGGCCTGTGGAACTAGGGACCCGTGTTGATTGTGGGAAACTGGGAACTAAGCCACTCCCTAAAGAGGCTAGAGCCTCCCCTCCTGGCTGATGGAAGACAGCCGGCCAGACTCCAGACCTCAAGCACTCCTGCGGCAAACGCAGGCTAAATTTGGACCCGGCAGGCTCGGGTCAATGCTGTGAGCCTTAAAAGGGGCAGATACTAAAAACACTTCTTGGTTTGCCTCCATGGATCTCCTGCCATGAAGCCATTACAGCTCAATGTGACTAGGGCAGTTCTAAAAAGAAAACTCAACCCTTTGGAGGCCAGGAGTCCTGTTCCTGCTCCTGCAGGTCCAGCCTTTTTTTCTGAGAGCTTCTACGGTATTGGTCAAAAGAGTAATCACTGTTCTGCTATTCTCTCTGTCTTATGCCTCAGGTACAGGTCTGAAGACGGGATGAAAATACTTCTGCAACTCCCCACCCCTTCACTGGAAACAAGGCTTCCCTGTGTCTTGACCCACATTCCTAGTGAAGGAGACTGGTCAATTTCTCATAGAATGGAGTCTCCCCCAGCACCATAGCTTAGCCTATGAACAACCTCCTCTTAGCCCTGCTGAAAAGTCAGTGGCTCCAATCACATCTGGAAAATGTTAAGGTGTTATTTGATGAATATATTTACAGCTTGGGCTTTCTGTGAAAGAAACTGAAGACAGTGTGTGTGGTGGGGGTCAGCAGTGGGGAGGGGAGGAAAGGAAGGAAGCTGCTGTTGCCTTTTCTGCAGCAGCTGATGAAAGGGTTGTTTCTTTCCGTTACTTGGAGACCCACTTCTTACAGGAGTGACTGAGAGGCTTCCGGGTTTCCCGTGAATGAGGAGAGATGTGAGTTTCATGTTTTCCTCAATGAGGGATACTGAGCGCCCTATCAGGGAGCCCTCGGAGGCTCTTCTCACCAAAGGCCCTTTTCACTGGAGATTATTTTGCAAGGTAGTCCCCACCCCAGAATAAACCAAGCTAAAGGCCACAGAGGGAACTCTGGCTCCTGCAAGCTGAGATTTCTAGGGTAACCGATTCTGCTAAAGACAAAAGCAAGCCTAGTTTTTCAGTTCTTTATAAATTTGCTGTGTCCCTCTTGGTTTAAAAATAGTTCCAGATCTTGGGTTCACGCCTGGTGAGCAGGTCATGGCAGGGATCAAAAGCCAAACACCACTGTGGACCAGCAGAATCCACTATACTGAGGCAGAGCCCCAAGAAAAGAGAAAACAGTGCCAGATGCATTTGTGGTTAACCCTCTGTCTACAGATGATTCTGTGCCTATGAACAAAGCTGGCGAGGGTTTCCTTCCATACCCATGGGACGTCCAAGAGACAGGCACCACACATTCCCCCCAAAACCATATTCCCCCAGGCCACCCTGTGAATGTGGTGAGTTCCACAGCATGGAAACAGAAGGCTAGCTGTAGACCACAAGACTGAGTCTCTTGAACAAATGCTAGATGGCTAAGAAACGAGGTACCAGAATCACCGAGTCACTTGGTTCTGTTCTGGAAAAGGGCACACAGATTCTCACAGACACACTTGCACCATCTTCAAAGCGTGATCTGCCACAGACGACTCATATAGCTTTGCACTATATGTGCAGGACTGAGCGTCCTCTTTGCCTCTTAGCACAAAAGCTGAGAGTTTTACAAGATTTGCAAAAAAAAAAAAAAAAGAGAGAGAGAGAGAAGCAAGACACCAGTTTGAGCTCGGCTGCCTACTCTCCAGCAAGAAAGGACTCCACAGCACATGACAGACTCAGAAAACCTCCTCCATAAAGACACTGGCCTCAAAAAAAGACCCCTGTCCTTTCAAATTAGAAAGAAAAGGACACGAAGATAAGTCAGCAGACTCAGCTTACCCTGCCCAGAGCGCGCGCCTCAAACCTCCTCAGTGAGAACCGCCTTTTTCCAGACAGATTCCTGCGTGCACCCTGGCTCAAGCTGGACAAATTCCTCCTGAGCCTCCTGACGGAAGACTGTGATGTCACCGTGGGCCCTCCCTCTGCTCCCTAAAAGGCCATTCACACAAAGAAGGACTTTAATCTCCTTCGGAGAGGCCTGGCCCCTCCCTGGCTGGCCGGAGCTGGAGGGCAGCGGCATTCCCAGCCAGAGCAGGCCCGGCCTGCTCCTGTCACGCTCAAGGCTGAGCAGGGAGGCAGGAGCTGGCAGCGTTGAGGTGAATCAGTTAGCATTGATGTGAATCAGCTACCGCTGTCTTCTCGGCAATTCAGAGGTGGGCCCTGGGACAAGCAGGGAATTGATATCCCAGCGGTATTGAGGCAGCAAAAAATCTGAAAGACCCTGGAGAAATCTCCAGTTAGACAGACTTTTCAGGACAGCCTGTGGTGTGTGCTTGTGCGTGTGTACATGCATGTGGTATGTGCATGTGTGCATGTGTCTGTGTGTGATAACAAATGCTCACCACAGAACATTTAGAAAATAAAAAATATTCATTACCCCTCCAATCAGAAAAAAAGTTAATATTTTATTTCATTCCATTGTCATCTTCTCAGAAATACATATTTAATATCATTGAGACCAGACAGTAAATGCAATTCTGTGCCAACTTTTTTTTTTACTCATATCATTTCACAAGCACTTTTTATGTTATTTAATGGCCCTTGTAAGATGTGTTTTAAGTGGCTACATTATAGTCCATGCCAAAGTGGACAGATGCATCTGAAGTCTGAGATGAGTGCTCTAATTTCAAGGAATATCTGGAGGAAGTGGCTGCACCATCCCATGGCTAACAACAGTCCTCTGCCATCAAGAAAACAGATGCGCATTTGCCTTGAGTAGAGACATCAGTGTCACCTCAGAATAGGGCCCCCAGCACTACACTAACTCTAACGGGGAGTTGGCGTGTTTATCAGTGCCCCCTGCCTGATAACACCCACTGGCTCAACTCTGCCTCCAGATTCCGTCCACCTCATTCCCTGGAACTCTACGTTGACCTGGAAAATTTAGGGCATAACTTACGGGCAGAACTAGAAAGTCAGTCAGAATTCCAGGTCAGTTCAGTACCATGAAGTAGTCACTTTTTCAGTAAGATTTTAGAGGTCAAAGAGAACTGAGATTTACAGTAAACTGGGGGAAAGATGACAAACGCCACACATGGTTCTGTGGGGCCAGCTCATTTGGGGTCAGTTTTAGAGCAGTTTATCCTGGTGAGCAGCTGAAAGATGCAACAGGGTTCACCTGTGGTGTGCACACCAGCCAGCATAGCAGTCCTCCTGGGACCCTTCCAAGCACACGAGTCAAGGAAGGGATAATCAGAGTAGATGGAGCCCAGGAAGGCTCTTTTGAAAAGGAGGCTAAAAGTAGACTTTACAACTATTTACAGCATCTAAACAACATTTTCCATATGCTAAAAACATTTTCCAAATTTATTTAGAAATATTGGGGAGTTCCTCAGTGACTGACTTGGTGGTATCAAGTCACCAGGGAGCTCCAAGGGAACTCCGAATTTATGCTGCCCTGTGGAATAATTGGAATGTTCTGTTGTGTAGCCAAAGGCACTTCAAGATGCTACTTAGTCATCTAAAGTAAAATGAGGCAGAAATCACATGCCAATGGCATTGCTCTGCTTGAGAATGAAGAACCAGGGAAGGACTTTGCATTATGAGGTGCCCTCGACCAGCGATGCAAGAGGGGTACCCGGGACCCACTCCATTACCACACCTGCCCCTCCACACCCGTGGGAAGATTTGTTTTAGAAAAAGGTTTTAAATCTGCCCTATTCACAAGAGACAACTGTATGTGCTCTTAAAGTACTATTTTCCAAGGAGTAGGTTTGCAAATGACCTGGTGTCTCAGAGACGCCAGAGTCCACTACACACACAAACACACATATGCTCCACCCACACACAGGCACACTGTTGTGTGTTGACTTGAGTCATCTCCACAAGTTCTTATGTTGAACTCCTAACACCAAGGACCTCAGAATGTGACCTTATTTGGAGATGAGTCTTTACAGAGGTAATGACATTTCAGTGAGGTCACCAGGGTGGGCCCTAATCCAGTATGACTAGGGTCTTTAGAATAAGAGGAAATGTAGACACAGAGATGTGCATAGAGGGAACACAACTACTTATAAGCCAAGGAGAGGGGCCTGGAACAGATCCTTCCCTCACAGCCCTCCAAAGGAACCAACTCTACTGAGGATTTTGTGCTTCTAGCCTCCCAACTGTAAGACTATAAATTTCTGTTGTTTAAGCCTCCCCCCACCAATGTGTGATACCTTGTCATGGCAACCCTAACAAACTAATCTATATACTCACACATACACACCCATGCATTTGTATTTGTGCATGCACACAAAAACACACACATTCACACAGTTGCCTGAGTCTCCCCTCAACCCAAGCTGCAAAAATAGGGTTGAGGTTAGGAAAATACTCTATGGCAAAGTCACAGTTAGGTACTCCAGAAAAGTGGATTATACTCAGAGGCAGAGGGAGACATGAAAACCCAGCAAGCTAGCCTGAGGCTGCAAAAGCATAAACAGAGCCATCCCACACTTGATGACAGTGGAGTCTCTAGAGAGAAATGACCAGAGTAGAATCCAGCAGGTAACATCTAGCTGCAGCTCACACCTCTACACCCTTTAAGTGTAGACTCTGAGCTTGGGGTGGGTTTTCTGAAAATAAATTTGCACTGTTTTGCCGTCACCTGATTTCGTTAGTTTCTGAGGGTGCCTTGCCCTGGGGGAAAAGAAGCCATTTTGAAACTTGGTCCTGGTTGACTGGGAAGTAAACTTCAATTTATGAAAGTCTAGCCACTGGGGTTTAAATACAATTGATACCATTATGATCATCATGCAGCCAATATCTATGGTGCTCCTACTGTGTGCCTTGTCTGTGCCACATACCCTTCTATACCTTCTATTTAATCCTCCCATTAATGGCAAAGTGGGGATTATCATGCACTCTGCAGAGGGGAAGACCCCAGCCAATGGCAGCCACCTACCCCCTAGGGTCACCCCACTGGTTAGGAACAGAGTTCTGGCTAGAAGCCATGAATCCCCAAAATGCAGCAGTGCTCACAGAAGCCGCACCAGGCAGCTCAGGAAGGAGCAGACCCAAGAAGCGTTTGGGCTAATGCAAATAAAAGAAAAAAATCTTAAGGCCAGGACCAGTGGCTCACACCTGTGAAATCCCAGTGCTGGGAGGCTGAAGCGGGAGAATCGATTACTTGAGTCCAGGAGTTTGAGACCAGCCTGGGCAACGTAGTGAGACCTTGTCTCCACAAAATTTGAAAAGTAGCCAGGCTTGGTGGCATGCACCTATAGTCCAGCTACTTGGGAGGCTGAGGCAGGAGGAACTTGAGCCTGGGAGGTCAAGGCTACAGTGAGCCATGATCAAAAAAGAAAAAACCTTAAGAAGTGTCTGTAATGTAAGGCAGCAAGAGACGACTTTGAAAGCGTAGGCCAGCTGCTAGGAGCTTTGGGAAGGCCTCATTTCTCTTCTAGGTCTTAGTTTTCTGGTCGGTAAAATGAGATCCCAGGTACATAAACCCTCACAATTCACTTCTCCTAATCTCTGTAAGTTCTGTGCTTTTAGCATGAACTTTGGGAAAAGGTGAACTCATTTTGAGTGGGCAGAGTCTCAAGAAAGCCTGCGAGAGGATAGGAGCAGCAGCTGCCTTGGAAACCAGGTGATACTTTTGCTGAGAGGGATTTTAAGAGTTCGCAGAAGGAGGCGCAGCTTATAGACAATCCCCTTGTCAGAACTTTATCTCTTTAACGGAAGGATTTTATTCTGCTAAATGTAACTTTCCCATTTGTGACAGTCACCAGTCACCTTAGTGTGACAGAAACTTCCAAAAACAGGTTTGAAGGGGTCAGGAAGGAATGAGGCCCGCAGGGTAGAGAGGCTGGCTTCAAACACAGTTAAGAGCCAGCCCATTGCCTGGAATTGCAAAGTAGCAGGTGCAGGGGAAAGGGTGGCACTGGGAAGGTTCCCCTCCCTGCTTCCTGGTGCTTAGGGAAGCTGGGGCAGCTTTTCAAGCTGCTCCAAGGCCCAATTCAAGGCACACAGAGAAGGAAGCCTGGGCCTCACAACCGCCCTTCCTCCTCACATGCCCAGTCTTGTCCTCTCCCTCCTTACCTTTCAGGTAGGTTCCTCCTCCAAGCCCCGTCACCAAAAGACCCTACATCTCAGCATGGAGCCAGGTCTTTAAAACAATTTGCCCTTACATGTGAATCAGATGGGAATACTTACAATTTAAGACAGGAGTTTGTTTACCCAAAGGAATCCCTGATTGGAGTAAAGTGTGGGAAACTAAGACACACTTAGCCCTTAATTTATTAAGGGGAAAATGATGAGAAAAGGCAAACAGAAACAGCAACTCTCTCTAGAAAGGCTTAAAGAAAACCCAGACCTGGTAATGCTTCTCCGGTGCTCAGGGCACAGAAAGCTACAGAGCAGAGGGTTGAGAAGAATCCACAAGAACATATAAACATATGGACCCCTCAGCTATGTCATGCACCATGATCTCATTTATTCCTGTTAGAAATATTATTTGAAATACTATTTTATAAAAAAAAATAAATAGTTGTCAACTCCCGGCCTTCACCCTCCCCACTGCATCCTGCAGTCTTTCAGTGTTTCCTACAACTGTCTCCAATATTGCTGCTCAAAAAGCAGGCTTTCGGCCCGGGCGCAGTGGCTTATGCCTGTAATCCTGGCACTTTGGGAGGCCGAGCCAGGCAAATCACCTGAGGTCAGGAGTTCAAGACCAGCCTGGCCAACATGGTGAAACCTTGTCTCTACTAAAAAATACAAAAATTAGCCGGGTGTAGTGGCACATGCCTGTAATCCCAGCTACTCGGGAGGCTGAGGGCAGGAGAATCACTTGAATCCAGGAGGCAGAGGTTGCAGTGAGCCGAGATCGCACCACTGCACTCCAGCGTGGGCAACAGAGCAAGACTCCGTTTCAAAAACAAAGGGCAGGCTTTCAGAGAGAAGAGGGTCTGAAGCCCTAATGTGTGTTGTATTTCATTCCAGAACCAAGTGAAGCTACTGGTGACATTTAAGGGAAAGGCACTGAGAAGTCTAGCAGGCCAATAAAATGTCCCCATCCTCTGACATGCACCCCATTTCTACCCCGAGTCTGTTGAGTTCCCTTGTCAAGGATCTTAGACTCAAAAGACGACTCTGCTGTCTGCCTCAGGCATGATATCTCATCTCCTGCAGGAGCAATGGCACCATCTTGTTGCATTGGGGAGGACAGAGTTTTAGAAGAAATGTATCACAATCTTATTTATAACAGTGAAAACCTACAGGTGATGAAAATGTGTAGTCTAAGTATCAGCATCTGAAAATTTTGATTTGTATAACTAATAGAATGCTATGCAACCTGTGAAAAGGATATTTATCATAATTGCATGACAACCTGAAATGATGCTATATAAATAGGTATGTGCAAAAGGGGTGTAGAGTTCAAGTTAAGAATCAACTTTGGCATCCGACAGACCTGGGGCCCTTCTCTGTAAAATGGCATAATACCACTGCTAACTTAGGGAGCAGTTGTAAAACATGACATGCTCACCACAAGGTTTGCCATACGGTAAAATGATTCAACCAATGGTGGCTCAAATAGAAATAAACTGGGAAAATATTCACAACTCACGTTATTATAATGGCTTGATGGTGTTAAAATATAAAAGACCCTTGCAATCAATAAAAAAGGTCAACAACCCAAACATAAAACTAGACAAAAGATATGGATAGACGGTTCACAAAAAGAAATACAAACTATTCTTAGACATACAGAATGACTCTCAATCCCATTTATAAAAAAGAAACACAAAAACTACAAGTTTTCCACCTATATATTAGTTATCAGCATGTAATGAGAGAGGTACCCTCATCCAACTCCATAAAGTTGGATGGCAATTTGGCAATGTGGACCCAACTTTAAAATACGCAATGCTTTTGACCCAGTGGTTATACTTCCAAGAATTTATACTACAACCGTAGAAGCACATGTAGAAAATGATCTATACACAAGGATCTCCAATGCCGCAATCTTTGCAATAATAAAAGACTAGAAAGAACCTAAATTAATAGGGAACTGTTATCTTCTTTTTCTTTTTTTTTTTTTTTTTTGAGATGGAGTCTCACTCTGTCACCAGGCTGGAGTGCAGTGGCGTGATCTTGACTCACTGCAACCTCTGCCTCCCGGGTTCAAGCAAATCTCCTGCTTCAGCCTCTCGAGTAGCTGGGCCTACAGGTGCCCACCACCACGCCCAGCTAATTTTTGTATTTTTAGTAGAGACGGATTTTCACCATGTTGGCCAGGATGGTCTCGATCTCTTGACCTCATGATTTGCCCACTTCGGCCTCCCAAAGTGCTGGGATTACAGGCGTGAACCACTGTGCCTGGCCTGATGTTTTCATTAAATGGAATATCATACAACCTTAAAAGAACAGAAGAACTCCCAGCTCTATGATAATTTATATGTAGCAATCTTCAAAATCTACTAATAAATGTATGGAACATTTTATAAAGAGCACGTTACCTTTGATGTTAACAAACATGAATATGAATAATCTTATATGTATATATTTTTATTTGTATATATGTAGGTATGTGTGTATATATATTTGCATATTCATAAGCTATCCCTGGAAGGACACATAAACTGATCACAAAGATTTTCTCTGGAATGGGGAAGGGGGTCACTGGACATCAGGTGTAGGTAAGCTTCTATTCACTGTGTTCTTTTCTACACCTTTCCAATGTTAGAATATGTGCATATATTAACTTCTGAAAAAAGGAAGTAAGCATTTAAAAATACAGAGAGACAGGTGGGAAAGCACTAAAAGGAAATATGGCACTCCTGATGGGTGATTAGGCACCTGGAGGAGATAAATTCACTCTCTAAAAGTCAAGAAGGCTGGGCGCAGTGGCTGATACCTGTAATCCCAGCACTTTGGGAGGCCGAGGCGGGCAGATCACTTAAGGCCAGGAGCTTGAGACCAGCCTGGCCAACGTTGCGAAATCCTGTCTCTACTAAAAATACAAAAAATTAGCCGGGTGTGGTGGTGGGCTCCTGTAGTCCCAGCTACTTAGGAGGCAGAGGCAGGAGAATCACTTGAACCTGGGAGGTAGAGGTTGCAGTGAGCCGAGATTGTGCTACTGCACTCCAGCCTGGGTGACAGGCAAGACTCCATCTCAAAAACAAAAATTAAATTAAATAATAAAATAAGGATATCATTTGTGTGTGTGTGTGTATATTTCTGTATATATACATGGAATATATATATAATATATATTCCATTTTATAAAAAGATCAGTTCCCTATTAATTTAGGTTATTTCTAGTCTTTTATTGTTGCAAACACTGTGGCATTGGAGATCCTTGAATATAGATCATTTTCTACATGTGCCTCCATGGCTGTAGTATAAATTCTTGGAGGTAGAACTACATATACACACACACACACACACACACACACAAAACGACATATATATATGTATCTTACACTATATATATATATACTTTATTCTATATACATAGTTAGCTCTCTCTATAGTTCTGTCTCTCTCTCTCTCTCTCTCTCTCTCTCTCTCTCTATATATATATATATATATATAGCTTATCTGTGGCTGCTGTGGTTTCAATGTGTCTCCCAAAATTCATGTGTTGGAAACTTAATCCCAAATACAACAGTGTTGAGAGATGGGACCTTGAAGAGGCGATAAGGTCATGAGGGCTCTGACCTCATGAATGGTCAACCCAGGAATGGATTCACTATCAAAGTAGGACTGGCTCTCTCTTGTCTCTCACAGGTTGTATGCTCTTTTGCCCTCTGACCTTCTTCTATGGGATGAGACAGTCTCCAGAAATGTAAGAGCCAAATCTCTATTCTTTATAAATTACTCAGATTCAGGTATCCTCTTTTAGCAGCAGAAATTAGACAAAGACAGTGGTTAACCCTGGAGAATAGGAATGGGGAAACTCAGTGCTAAAGGGGTGATGAAAAGCTGAAGTGGAGTCCATGGTTTTTATTTCATAGAGATGTGGATTATTGGCAGGGTACAGTGGCTCATGTCTGTAATCCCAGCACTTGGGGAGGCTGAGGTGGGAAGATAACTTGAGCCCAGGAGTTCGAGACCAGCCTGGGCAACATAGTGGGACCCCATCTCTACAAAAAATAATTTTAAAAAATGAACCGGGCATGGTGGCATGAACCTATAGTCCCAGCTACTTGGGAGGCTGAGGCAGGAGGAACACATGAGCCTGGGAGGTTGAGGCTGCAGTGAGCTGTGATCACACCACTGCACTCCAGTCTGGGCAACAGAATGAGACCCTGTCTCAAAAGGCAAACAAACAAGAAACAAAAACAAAACAAAAACAAACAAAGATGCATATTACTGAGCATGTATTAGTATTGTAATTGGAAAAGCAAGGATTGAGAGTATCATACATAAATTAAAAAGTTACAAATTCAAGCTTTAAATACATTTAGACTTTTAAACGGCCAGGGCTCATCTACTTGTTAGGTTTTACAGCACCTCTGATCTCCATTTTCCATCCACATATTAAAAAGTGAGGTCTTTAATCGAGCCACAGTGAACAAATGTGTACCAAAACTTGGCCATCTCTTGAGGAGGTTTTGCTTTCTGGCTGTAATTTATTATCTGTTTAGGAGTACTCTCACTCTACACAGCTGTATGACAATATCACCTTCCGTTTTCACTGAAGATGAGTTATTGGCTCACTGCTATACATAGACATTTTCCTTCCAAGAGCTGCCTATTCCCAGAAAACTTGTGAAACACGCTGTGAGTAACCAGATTCCCCCTTGGGAATCAAATGTCGTAGAATTTCATGAACTATGTCACAGACAGAATATGTCATAGGAAAATCCCATTGGATTGATCAGTCAAGTAGAGAACAAAAAATAGGAGGCCGGATTATCCATTATTCTAAGCAATAGTCATTTTTTTTTTGTTCCATTTAACTTAAATGTGCAGGAGAGTCAATCTAGTAATCTCCTCACCTACCTACAAGGTGCGCGCGCACGCGCACACACACACACGCACACACATGGGTTCATTAAATTTGAGTCCCATTTTTTCTTTTAGTATTTTAAAATTTTGAGTAGTTTTAAAAATAATATTTTGGGTTTGTTCAATCTAGTCTTCCATAGGCAAAAAGCACCATATCTCTTATTAATGTTTAAAGTGAATGCTGGGGTTTGGAACAGAATGTAACTCTGCACTTAGGCAATCCCAAATTCCATACCGATTATGTATGGGATTCCTACCCTTCCGTTACTCAATTCCTATCCATCCGGTGGAGCCTGAGGGTCTAAGGTCAGTGGTGGACTCTATGGGAGCTGAGTCCAGGGAACAGAACAGGTCTCTCTTGTAGATTTACCCACCATGTTCTTCCCTGCTCAAAGGCAGGTGTTACATGGCAAACCTTCACTTCTCCAAGACAATGTTCACAATGCCAGAGGAGAAAGAAAAACCATCAGAGATGCTTTTTCGATGAAATCATTGGTGAGTTCTAAGAACACTTAACAAAAGGACCTACCACTTTCCAACAGGAAAATGGTTTGATCTGATGGAATCAGCTACCTATTGATTGCAGGGAAACTGGTGGAAGGTTCTAAAAGGTTTAGAGATCCCTGCACAGAACCACCCCACCATCGTGGATATCAGCATCACTGTGAATTGCCACCCACTCTGGGAACTCGTGAATAGTCTTGTCTCAAGTTTCTTCAAAAGCACAAAGCCTCATGTGAAGCCAGGCTGTGCAGCAAACAGAACTCTAATCCAATTCACTCTGACACACTCTGGCAGGAAAAGAGAACTCGAGGAAAGTCCAGATGGTCAGTCTGAGAGTCCTGCTCCACTAGGGTTAAGTGGTAATTCTGGATCAGGACAGGCACTGGGGACACTGGCCTGATGAGAAATAGGACACGGCAGGCAGCCAAGGGGCAATGAAGACTCGAGCCAGGGCCGCTAATTTTTCTCCCATCTCATGCAGCAAACGGATGCCACTCTCTACAAGGGATTCTGAGCATGGTACCAGAGGTGCACTTGTGGTTTAAAGAAAAAGATATTTGCCCTTGACACTGACAACCTGACCCTGGTTCTGACTGTGATTCTGCCCCAGCCCTGGACTTTAGCCAGAACCAGGGGGACCACATGGATTCACACCTCTCTTGCCTACAGCTCTGCTCTCCCAAGCCCACCCTGGACCAGCACTGCTGGACCATCCTCTGGGAAAAGTTTAGGCAGCCAGACTCTGGGAGCAGCTGAGGGCTGGTCACCTGTTTCCGTCCACTGCTTTTATGGCTCTGAATGCCAGGAAGGAACCTCTGCAGGAGAAGGAAAGCATGGAATTTCTGCATGTACCACTGGGATGCATGATAAGCATAAGCCAGCAGGGATATGGGGAGCAGTGGAGAGTCGTGGGAGGGTATTTTACTTTGTGCAAAGAAATGTGCTCCTTCTCTTAATGCAAATGAAACCGACTACTACCTTCTCTCATTTATGAAGAATCTCTCTGCCTGACTGTGGAATCCCAGGAGCAGAGCCGGATGGTTGAGAGCCAATAAGTAATACTGATTAGGGAAACAGGATGAAGTCTGAGAACCAGAAACAAGAAAGGGATCGCCATTTGCTTGCAAAGCCTCTGCTTCATCCTGTTTACCCTCCAGAGACCCTCTTTGATCCCAGGGCTGCCTGCTGTTGACTGTTTTGCTGCCATAGGTTTTAGACTCTTTGTTCTACGTTTGTTTATATGTGGTAAAGTGATACAGTGGGAAGTACACAAATCTAGAGAAAAGAAGGTCAGGGTTTGTGAATCCTTGGGTATCACAAACTGATTGTGTGATGCTTATGCAAGGGATTTTCTCCTCCCTGAGACTCTGGGTCATCATCTGTTAAATGGGTATAATAAGTACTGAAGTGAGTCAAATAGTGCCCCGCCCCAAAATTCATGTCCACCCGGAAACTCAGAATGTAACATTTGGAAATAGGATCTTTGCGGATATAATTTGTTAAGATGAGATCATACTGGGTGAGAGTGGGCCCCAAATCCAATGACTGGTGTCTTTATAAGGGGAAGAGAGGGCATGCAGATATACACACAGAGGAAACTCCATGTGAATCTGGAGGCAGAATTTGGAATGATTCATTTACAAGTCAAGAAATGTTACACATTGCTAGCAACCACTAGAAGCTAGGAGAAAGGCATGGAACGGATTCTCCCTCAAAGCCTCCAGAAGGAACCAACCCTGCCATCTGTAATTTCAGACTTCAGGACTCCTGAACTGTGAGAGAACAAATTGCTATTGTTTTCAACCACGTAATTTGTGAGAATTTGTTATAGCTGCCCTAGGAAATCAATACACCTACCTTCTGAGGCTGTTATGAGGATTTCCAAAAGGACAGAATGTGAAGGCAGCTGGCCCCACAATGGGAACATGGTAGGACTTCAATGCCAGGTAGTTCACCATTGCCCTCTACTGTGGCCACAGGCTAATTATAGCATTTTTCGAGCCTTCTCAGAGGTGGGTTGCCCCAAGATATTCATGCTTTTTAAAACTTGTAGACAGGGCCGGGTATGGTGGCTCACGTCTGTAATCCCAGCACTTTGGGAGGCCGAGGCAGGTGGATCACCTGAGGTCAGAAGTTCGAGACCAGCCTGGCCAACATGATGAAAACCCATCTCTACTAAAAATACAAAAAATTAGCCTGTTGTGGTGGCAGGCGCCTGTAATCCCATACTCCCAGCTACTTGGGAGGCTGAGGCAGGAGAATTGCTTGAACCCGGGAGGCAGAAGTTGCAGTGAGCCAAGATTGTGCCACTACACTCCAGCCTGGGCAACAAGAGCAAAACTCTGTCTTAAAAAAAAAAAAAGTCCAGGTGCAGTAGCTCACTTTGGGAGGCCAAGTTGGGCGGATCACAAGGTCCACAAGGTCAAGAAATCGAGACCATCCTGGTCAACATGGTGAAACCCCATCTCTACTAAAATTACAAAAATTAGCTGGGCGTGGTGGTGCATGCCTGTAGTTCCAGCTACCCGGGAGGCTGAATCAGGAGAATCTCTTGAACGCGGGAGGCGGAGGTTGCAGTGAGCTGAGATCGCGCCACTGCACTCCAGCCTGGTGACAGAGTGAGATTCCGTCTCAAAAAAAAAAAAAAGAAAAAAACAAAAACAAAAACAAAAAGACAAACAACAACAACAAAAATAAAAACCTGTAGATAAAACAGAAACAGCAAAGGAATACCTGTGGAATAAAGGCATATCAACCAGCAAAGGCTGCAGGCTTATCGACTGCCCAGCTGGAGCAGAAGCATACATGTATGCTGTTGTACCCAGAAGCCAGGTTACAAAGCCTGTCACAGAGCTGGCAATGGGAATGTACCTTGTCAAACTGGAGAAGGAACAAAGAGCCCGAGAGTCCTCAAAGGCATTAGCAACTTTAGTTGATGATGAGGTGCTCATAACCTTTGTTGAGCATTTATGATATGCTGGGCATTAGACCATGCGATTTTTATGCATAATTACATTTATTCCTCAAAACAAGTGTAGGAGGTCAGTACTCTTGATAGCTGTAGTTTACATATCAGGAAACCAAGGTTCAGAGAGTTTTAAGTGACTTGCCCAAGGGCTCCAGCCATAAGTGCTAAAGCTGGGATTGAACTGGAGGAAAATCTGTCTCAGGGCCTTTAACCACTATCTTGCCTCTTGTAGATACAAAGGTGGAAACTGGGACAATCTCGACTGGAAACTTATCAAGGAAGACCGGCTTCAAGATTCTTTTTCTACTTTATCATATACTCTAAATGGGTCCTAGAACTATTTGCATGTGCTTGCTGGCTTAGCTGGTATGCCAGTTTCCTTGACAGGAAATATAGATGATATGGATGATGATGGTAACAATTATTAATTGAATACCTACAATGTGTAGACATTTACATACATTATCTCAATAAATCCTCATGGCAACTCTGTGAAATAGGGCTAATCCCTATTTTGTGGATGAACACATTGAAGCTCAGAGCTTAAGTAATTTGCCCAAAGACACAAAACAAGGAGGGGCACAGTTGAGAGCCAAGCCCTGGCCTGTCCAGCTCTCCAAAGCCCACTATAAAGAAGCACATCTTGACATCCTTTTTGCTCTTCCAAAACACATGATGTGTCATGGCTCACTGAATCTAAGAATTCACTTTGAGCTCTTAGCTGTATCTCGGATGGTAATCTTCAAGGGCTGTGTCTCCCACCTGTACCTGCTTAAAGATGCCTGGAGTTCTCTAAATACTCCAGGTGAGTGACTTTCTCTTCAGCTGAGTGGTTGGAATTCTCTAGATAATGTCTGGCCACTCCCAAGAATGACTGTTTGTCTTATATACAGGTTCGAGCACAACAGCAGGGATCCTACAATAGCAGAGAGCTGCCAGTCCGTTCTGGCCATGGACCCCTCCCCAACATGCAGGGCAGAAGGTGGGGATCTGAAAACAGGAAATGACAGGGGCTGGGTGTGGGAGTGGGGGCTTCAATGCTGCAGGAACACAAGCAACAAACATCTCAAGCTGTGCAATGCTAGAAGGCAGCTGGAACCAAAACGTTGACTGGAGGATGATGCAGTTTTGTCGTATTTTAAAATGTTCATCCTTCCATTTTTTTCCTTTAGTTTTTCTGAGCATGCTGGATGCAAAATAAAAATAAAAATAAAAATAAACATGTAGCCCTGAACCATACTCTCCACATTGGTGATCACTTGCAAAACCTCAGAATTGGTGCAGATGGTGCAAAATTCCTTTTTCTCATCTTAGCAATTCATTTTGCCATTGGGGATGGGAAAGCAAGGCAAAGACTTTATCTGCAAAGGCTGTGGTGGTGGCAAGGGGTTTGCCAGCTCCCAACTTAGTCAAGTCCCCTCAATTTCACTATGCAATGCTGCAATGCACCATTCAGCATGTCATCATTTCAGTAACATGGCTCAACTTCTTATGAAAAACATTATTTAAAAATTACTTCTTGAGGCCAGGTGTAGTGGCTTATGCCTGTATTTCCAGCACTTTGGGAGGCCAAAGCAGGAGGATTACTTGAGGCCAGGAGCTCAAGACCAGCCTAGGCAACGTAATGAGATCCCATCTCTACAAATAATTAAAAGAAATACCCGGGTTTGGTGGTGCATGCCTGTGACCCCAGCTATTCACGAGGCTGAGGTCAGAGGATCACTGGAGCCTGAGCCATTGAGACTGCAGTGAGCCGTAATCTTGCCACTGTACTCCAGCCTGGGTGACAGAGCAAGACTCCGTCTCAAAAAAAAAAAAAAAAAAAAAAAAGAAGAAAGAAAGAAAAGAAAAAAGGAAAAAAAATGCTTCTTGATTTCACTCTGTAATTCAGGCTTAATAAATTTCTATAAGGCTAATGAATTTCAGAATTGGGATATGAACAAAAACAATATCCTGAGAGAAGGGCTGTTTAAAATATTTAGCCTAATTAGATTCATAGATCTAACTCTCCTTCCTCTCTTGTAAGCCTGGATCGCATCATTTGGAGTATTTAAGAATTCAGGAGCATAGGTCAGGCATGGTGGCTCACGCCTGTAATCCCAGCACTTTGGGAGGCTGGGGCAGGTGGATCATTTGAGGGCGGGAGTTTGAGACTAGCCTTGCCAACATTGTGAAACCCTGACTCTACTAAAAATACAAAAATTAGCCAGGGATGGTGGCAGGTGCCTGTAATCCCAGCTACTCAGGAGGCTGAGGCAGGAGAATCGCTTGAACCCGGGAGGCAGAGGTTGCAGTGAGCCAAGATCATACCACTGCACTCCAGGTTGGACGACAGTGAGACTCCATCTCAAAAAAAAAAAAAAAAAAAAAAAGAGTTCAGAAGCATGAATGCACCATAAACACCACGTCCACATCTAGGACTCCAGAGGTCTCAGGGGTAAAGAAAGTTAGGAGTGTGGTCCAGTCTGTAATCTGAACCCCAGCCACCCTAAAGGGTGCTCTAGATCAGCAGTGCCACTGTGGTTTGCTCTGGGTCTTCCTTCCCCCATCAAAGCTAAGAACAGACTTTTTCTGGGGATCTGAAACTCACCAAGCCCTGACCAGGGCACCATTCAGAAACCAAAAGAAGCCTAAGATGCTGCCCAACAACTAGGCCCTCAATAAATGTCCCTCGGACTATTTATTTATTCTGATTAAGAAAAAAGAAGTGTGTACATTTATGGTATGCAACATGATATGTTGAAATACGTATGCTTTGTGGAATGACTAAATCAAGCTAATTACTATATGTTACCTCACATATGTGTGAGGAGAACACTTAAAATCTACCCTCTTAGCAACTTTCAAGTACAATATATAATACATCATTATTAACTATAGTCACCATGTTGTACAATAGAGCTCTTGAATTCAGTCCTGCTGCATAATTGAAATTTTATACCCATTGACCAATATCTCCCCAATCCCCCTCCCCTCCAGCCACTCCCTCTCTCCAACATACTGATCGCATTTCCTTTGGATCTATACCCAGAAGTGGGATTGCTAGGTCATCTGGTACTTCTATTTTTAGTTTTTTGAGACTGAACTTTTTTTTTTTAAAAGAAACTCCTAAACCTGGAATTAAGGGGCCTGGCACCCTTTTCCTGTATCTGTCCCCTTGCTGGTACCTCCACATAGGCATGCCCTTTCCTCTCTCACTCCCAGGCAAATTCATCTATTTTCAGCAAGGGTTCAGGTTAAACCTGCTCCCCCTTGAAGTTTCCTGGTGACTGCCCATACCGCGGCAGAATTAGCTGCTCTGTGACACCTTGCACGTAGTTCTAGAAGACATACCAAGCTGTGGCAGAGCTCCCTGAGGGCAGGGTTTGCCTTCAAGAACTATTCATCAGTACTTGTCAGTCATGGGCTGTCATTACTGCCCTTCCTAGGGGCTAAGAATGTCACCAGGGAGGCTTTTGTGTTTCCGGGAGGGCTCCAAATACCGCACCCTGAAACATGACCTCCGAAACATGACCTCTGAACCTCAGAAGGCTTCTGAAGTTTTTCTTTTTATTTTTTTAAATGTTTCTTTCTTTCTGTTTTTTTTTTTTTTTTTTTTTTTTGGAGACAAAGTTTCCCTCTTGTTGCCCAGGCTGGAGTACAATGGCGAGATCTCGGCTCACCGCAACCTCCACTTCCCAGGTTCAAGCAATTCTCCTGCCTCGGCCTTCTGACTAGCTGGGATTACAGGTATGTGCCACCATGCCCAGCTAATTTTCTATTTTTAGTAGAGACAGGGTTTCTCCATGTCGGTAAGGTTGGTCTCGAACTCCTGACCTCAGGTGATCCACCTGCCTCGGCCTCCCAAAGTGCTGGGATTACAGGCATGAGCCACCGCGCCGGACCAGTTTCTGAAGTTTTAACAACGTACCACCCTGCTGCTTCGAATTACAGGCTTATTATTGCTAATATTCAATAGTATTGAAAAGTTTTGGGTTTTGAGCCCCATGGAGAATAACTCCGCCCTAAAATTTTCTCCTAGCACCACAGACTCTGAAATCTGTCAATCCTTTACTTCCCCCTACCAAAAACAATTTTTTTTTAAATGCAGGGGCATAATTTTGATACACTTTCTTTTATTGTCATGCAATATATAACTTAAATTTTGCTATTTTAACCATTTTAAGTGTACAATGCAGTGGCATTAATTATATTCACAATGTTGTGTAACCATTACCACTATTTTCAAGATTTTTTCATCACCCCCTAGACAGAAACTCTGTACTCATTAAGCTATATGGGTCACGATTTTTGAAACATTCTATGAGGCTAATTAGGAAACAGAATCTAGGTAAATGGATTGCACCCCTGTAGCAAACAGGAGAAAAAAGAGTGGTAGGCAGTACAATAGTTATTGATTATATTAGGGTAGTAGAATAACTACCCTATTCCATTTTCTAAATTTTTGGCAATTAATTTTATTATATCTTCTTTTTGGTCTCATCAGCGTACTAGAAAAACAAAAGGCAGCCAGGCGGGGTGGCTCACGCCTGTAATCCCAGCACTTTGGGAGACCAAGGCAGGTGGATCACCTGAGGTCAGGAGTTCAGGACCAGCCTGGCCAACATGGTGAAAACCTGTCTCTACTAAAAAATACAAAAATTAGCTGGGCGTGGTGGCGGGCACCTTAATCCCAGCTACTCAGCAGGATGAGACAGAATCACTTGAACCCGGGAGGCGGAGGTTGCAGTGAGCCAAGATTGTGACATTGCACTCCAGCCTGGGAGACAAGAGCAAAACTCCATCTCAAAAAAAAAAAAAAAGAAAAAAAGAAAAACAAAAGGCACAAAGGAAAAAAAAAATAACAGCAAAATAGCTTAATGTATGCAATTGATATTTTCCTGAAAAGTTGTAGGTAAATTAACACTCATCTGCCACTACTTGGAGTTTAAAAAATCAACTTATTTCACTTGTAAATCTCAAGCACAGAATTACAAATTTGCCTCATGTACACTGTGCTTACATTCACAATATTGTTCATATCAACTTACTCTTATAAAAATAGAGGTTCTGGTAGGGCATGGTGGCTCATGCTTGTAATCCTTAGCACTTTGGGAGGCCGAGGCAAGCAGATTGCCTGAGGCCAGGAGTTCAAGACCAGCTTGGCTAACATGGTGAAACCTCGTCTCTACTAAAAATACAAAAATTAGCTGGGCATGGTGGCAGACACCTGCAGTCCCAGCTACTCGGGAGGCTGAGGCAGGAGAATCGCTTGAACCCGGGAGGAGGAAGTTGCAGTGAGCTGAGATGGCACAACTGCACTCCTGCCTGGGCAACAGAGTGAGACACTGTCTCCCCACTCTAAAAAAAAATTAGAGGTTCTCCTTACTTTTTATTTCATAAATTAGCAATGTAATCATATTATGACCAACAATTCTTAAAGAAAGTAAAAGATACTTGTTTAGAAAGAAAACTATTATCATCTCCACCCCGACTCAATTGATCTAAGATCCTATTTCTAAACTCACATTTTTTCTTTTCTCTTATTTCTAAAATTTACTTATTATATATTACTTGTACATATTTATGGGGTACATAGTGATGTTTCCGTACATACAATGTATACTGATCAGATCAAGGCAATTAACATATTCATCATCTTGAACATTTGCCATTTCTTTGTGTGGGGAACATTCAGTGCCCATCTTCCAGCTATTTGAAACTGTATATTATTGTTAACTACAGTTACTCTATGGTGCTATAGGACACTAAAACTCATTTTTTAAAAAAACCAAACAACTAGAATATTTTTGCATCTTTGTTACCTTCTGCCTGGGTGGAGAGTAAGTCTCCCATAAGAATATATCCCCAGTAGATAATGTCAATCAGTGATTAACAGCTCAGTGATAATCCCTTCCCTGAAAAGTCTGTTTTCAGCTTAACCTTCCATCGGGCTAATTGATGACTTATCTTCCATTAGGAGTGCCTTGCACATCAAAGCATTGTTTGGGAACAGAGCAAAAACAGACTGGAGAGAGGGAGACCTCTTTCACCCTGGGGCTAATTGCTGGAATTGAATATTTCCTAATGGAGATAGGGGCTTTTAGTTTAATAAACAAGCCATTTGTTTGGGAACTGAAATGGCAATCCAATTTCTGGACTGTTGACGGATTTAAATGCACACATCCCCTTGTGCACCCATACAAAGCAACATTGCCTTTGTCCTTCAGACCTCTCAAATCCACTCATGGCTGGCTGGCATTCTCTGCTTTTCCCAACCTCCCACCTTACTGCACATGGGTCCTCTCAAGGTACCTGCAATCATGGAGCTGCACTGGGACAATGTAAGCATCAAGCTAAGCACCCATCACCACCCTCTTCTCATCATACTCCTTCGTGCACACCCACAAGGGAGTCGTCTCTTCCCTCTACCTAAAAGGGAAGGTTGTAGCCTTACACATCCCCCCAGCAACAATGATAAGACCAGCTTGAGGTGGTTAAGAGTATGGCCCTTCCCCTCTAGGCCAGCACTCATTTCACATATTTAGACGCTGCTCTTCTGAGGTTAAAATATTTTCTTTCTGCCAGCTACCTCTGGACCCAACTCTCTGGATTTCTTGTCTCCTGCATAGTCAGCTCTCCCAGGCTATAGTCACCAGTTCTCATTGTGTGGGAGTTGAAGCTGTGACCATCCTGGGTGGTCCCACTTGAGTCTCCAGCTCAGAAAAGGCTAACCTGATGGGCCCAAGGTTTTCCTCTCCAAAAATACAAAATCATGTTTGCCAAAGAAGCCAACTCTCACCAATGCAAAATTATGCAGATGTAGCCACTTACTAATTTCTAAAACAACACAGCCTCTTAATGAGTAAGGATATCTGTATTTATATTATGCAAAGTCAGAGTAGTGAATTTGGCTCTAACAGAAAGAATATGAAAAAGAAAATAGGAGCACTACATTAGACAGGATAAAGTGCGTATATATATATAAAACAGCCTAGACTGCCTTGCTTTATTGGTCAGACGCTTCTTTTCTTACAACATTACATTTAATTCCAAAAGACATTAGAATGAAAATCACATAGACTTAAACGCAAAATTAACTAGCTGAGGGAGCTTGCAAGTCTAAAAGGATACTTGTAATAAAGTTAGTTTTCTGTGGATATGCCTGCTGATAAATTTTATGTCCACTCACATTAAAAAGAAAAAGAGAGACCTACTTCCCTACAGTAAAGAGCGATGAAAAATAGTGGTACTTAGGCATCTCATTAGCTCTGTGGGTTAAGCACCAATGAACAGCAGGATATAATTAATAGGGTCAAATATCAGGGGTTTTAAATGGATTAATTTGTAGCCACCAAATGGACTTTATTGAAAATTAACTCCTAATTATTTCTAATGACATATATACAGTATGCGTGCACATGTTGGATAAGTAATGGGAGTCCTTTAAAATCATCACCACCTAATGTCAGTGACAAAACCTGCCCAAAACTTTACAGAAAGATGCAGCTTCTATCAAGTTCACTGAAGTTAATTCAATTCCCAAGTAGGATCTACAAAGCAACCAAGTTTTAAGTAGCAATAATATAAACAACTCTATGTTACCAGGAAACTATAACGTGGGAGCTTCAAGGAATGTATTATGTCACAAGTTCACTCTGCATGCTCTTTTCTGGCAAAAATTAACCCAAGGGCTTTCTTGCAAGCCAGTCTAAAAAGAAGACAGAGAACATATGCGTTTGAGCTTCTGATTTATTTGGCCTCTAGGTAAAACTCTTTAGAAAACTAACCATTAAAACATATACAGAGCTCTGCCTGAATTAACAGTCTAGAAAGGGGTTCTAGCCTCGTCCCTGGCCAACTTTGTTTCTCCTGTAAAATGGGGTTACTCTGTAGGATGACACTATATAATCTAAGAAATAATACCACTTAACCTGAGTCAATTTATCAATCTATTAACTAATATCTCAAGTCTGGAGCTTGAGTTCTAGAGAGAAAAGTTCGAGATAGCCTCTGGATGCATATGACACACCTGTTACCATTTTGTGTTTCTGTAACTCCAGGAAGATAGAATGAATGCTTTGAAGACTTCAGCAGCTTTATGAGATAGCTTGGAGCTATCATCATTATGTTTCACAGATAATTACACAAAGTAGAATTCAAGGTTTGAAATATTCTTACCAGGTGCAAACATCTCAAGTGAGTCCAGGTTTTAAAATACATTCCAACTGAGCGAAGAATCAGGTTTTGAAACTGGTTTCATTCCACATCTGTGAGCTTTGGCAGCCCTCTATCTTGAGTCTGCCTTCTTGGAATTCCTAAGCTTGGCCCATTCTGCTGATCCCAAATATTCAGGTCTGAGGGGTTTCTAGGCCAGTGAAGCTGATAAACTAAGGGCTTACACTAGCTATAAAAACCATCCTTCAGAACTTGATAAGACGAGGTCTCCAGGGTGCTAATGCTTATTTTTCAAGTCACTGGAACACAAGCGAATTAATTGTTAACTGTTTTTACCATGAGTATGTACTGAGAATGCAGAGATTCAAGAACTGCCCTTACAGTAGCTTCCAGTAAGGTACGATTTGTGCTGTGGGAGAAATCTTAAGCAGGACCTCATCTGGACCAGTTTCAATTTAACTTTCAATTTGTTTGGGGCTAAACATCTGAAATCCCAACAAAAATCTGGACAGAATCCAGTTTGCGACCAGACTGAACTCAAAATATGATACCTTACCCCCCCCCCAAAAAAAAAAACAGAAATCTTGTAAGTTTCCTAGGCTGTTCAGTTGCAGACAAAGAGGAAAAAGTAGAACTGTGTGGCCAAGTGACAAACAAACCAGCATATGGGGAGCTCCCTGGGGGGCACTCAGTAGATTCCACTGTTCCTGGAGGCAGACCCTTGAATGGTCCTAAAGAAGATGTGGCTGACACTCAAACCTGAAATGTTCCAGGGATCCCAGCATAGGCCAGAAGAGGGGGCAGGTGGATCCACATTCACGTGGCCAAAAGAGAAGTCTGAACAAGAAAGAAAGACAGATAGATATGAAGGATCTTTTGCCAACATAGCAAAGAATTTCTCCCTGTTCAAAGAGGCTCTGGGAACAAAGGCCCATCTAATTCTGGAGGTCTTGGCCTCAGATAGCATCTCAAATCTCAAACACAAATAAACCTGGTAGGGCAATGTATGTGTGCCACATGGATTCAAAAAAGGACAAAAATTCAGGATAAAAATTCCAGGTAAAGTAGAAAAATCAGCCAGAGGAAAAACTGCAAAGAAGATTTGTAGCAGCAGCCATACTCTACGTTTTAATTCCTAAGCAGAATACACATGAGGTCAAAGATGAAGGATTTATCAAGCTGAATCTTTGGAATTCCCCTCTTCTCTCCTCAAAGAGTCCTCCACAGGCTATTAACACTAAGAATGGCCTAAAAGTGTGGAAACTTGAAGTGAGAGGTGACATGCTCTCCTTGTAAATTTAACACCACCACTAAGAAATGTAAGCTGTTCACTTGCTTAGTGTCTCACTTGCTGCAAGGTTAGCACAAGCTATGCAGTAACTATGAGCTTGAGATCTGAGTACTGTGCTTGGCTTGGCTTTATTCATTCATTCACCAAGGCAACTGAATACCTACTGTGCTTCAGGCACTGTGCTGGGCATCGGGGACACAGGGTGGAGACTAGGCATAGAGCTGCCCTCTCAAAATTTATTGTTGTGAAAAAACAAAACAGAATTACAAACAAATGTAAAATTGCATCTATGATAAGCACTCTGAGAGTGCCTACAATAGGAGAGTTTGGGCTACTCAGGGAGGTCAGGGGAGGTTTCCATGAGGAAGTGAAAGCTGAGCTGCCCTCTGAAATCTGGGAAGTGAACTAAGTCACAAAGGGTGGGTAGAAGGCTGTTCCAGGTAGGAGAACCAGCAGGCAGAGACCCAGAGATGGGAGTGAAAGAAGTGAGGACAAGAGAGGACAATTAGCAATTGAAGCTGGAAATGCAGAGCACACACAAAACTGTCCTGCAGAGGCAGAAAGAGGCTGGGATGTGGCATCACTGGCTTCGGTGGCTAGGATGGGGTAAGGGGCTTGAGGAGGAAGAAGTGTCTGAAAAGGCAGATGGGGCCAGATCATGTAGGTTTGGGTCTTAAATTTTAAGTGTCATTGAAAGAAAGCATAAGGGATTGGGCTGGGGAATGACGTGGTCTTGTTTTTCTGTCCTAATAGTGACTTGCTGGTCTACCTAAGCCTCCACAAGTCTAGGAGTTGAGCATCTGTTTCACTTGTACTGGGCCCTGGCAGTGCCCAATGGGGAGGAGAGGGGAGGGGAGGAGTGGAGAGGAGGAGAGGTCCAAGCAAGGACTTTGGGATAACAACTCCATGGCCCCAGAAAAGCCAGGCCTAAACTAATTTATTTACTTTTGAATGTCTCATCTTTTTTCTTGGCTTAGTCTTTCAAAATCCAGCTCTGGAGGTAACACAAACAAAAAACATACAAGGCCAACAACACTGGAGGACAAATATATTCTCTGCTTGATAAAGTTTATACTCTAATATTTAATACATATTCATAAATCCCTGTATTATTTCTGAACACATTACATCTAACAGCTCAGTAAATATTGTCTAGAATGCAGAAGTAAGCCTAATCCCATTAAGCACTATTCCATTAATAAGGATATTCCTGCTTTAGATGGTGTCAGATTAGCAATGGAGGCTGAAAATGCAGAGGAGACACAAAACCGTCCTACAGAGGTAGAAAGAGGCTGGGATGTGGCATCAAGATCAAACCAAGATCAAAAACTGGTTTCAAATCTTGGTTTTGCACCTGTTCACTGTTAAGACAAGCTGCTGGACCTCTTGGAGCCTCAGCTTCCTTATCCGAAAATGAGACAAGAGTGTGGTCCTTGGAGTGTCACAGTGCTAAATGAGATCACATATGCAACGTGCACAGTGCAGTGCCCATCAGCAGCAGCTCTCATGGTGGTAGACGCATTGGTGGTGGCAGGAGTAATCTGGGAAGACATCCACAGCTCCTTGGGGACCAGTGATCCAACAGGCTGCCTCGTAAGTGGGTCATATGTTATATCCAAAAGGAAAGGGAACAGTGAAAAGGAAAATGTTTCATACAGAGGATTTCCCAGATTAACCTCTGCTGAAATTCCCTTACTTACATTTGAAAGCATGCAAGCAGCTGCAGATGGTTTCAGGCTGGCCCACAGAAGCCAGCTGTGTTTCCCCTCCAGAGAGGCCGTGGGAAATGACAGCAACAGCTGCCCAATGATTTCCAGTGAAAAAAGGCGGCCGCTGTTTCCACCTGAAAGCACGTGGCTTTCTTTGTCTGCCTTGGCCTGGGTCATCCATGGAGACGTGCTGATATATTTCCCTAACCTCTACTTGTCTTTCAGCCCCTGAAAGCGTGTGACTACCTTTGTCTGCCTTGACCTGGGCCATCCATGGAGACTTACTGATATTAATATATTTCCCTAACCTCTATTTGTCTTTCAAGCAGATCAGAAAGTAATAAGGAGGGAGAGAGATTAACTCCCAGCAAAGGTTCTGGCTACACTGATGGGAGTAGGTGGCTAAATTTCTGGACATCCACCCTTGGACACTCAGGAGTGGAGTGGAGGGTGCAGGACCCCAACCAAACACACACAGCAAACCTCCCAGGACCAGCCCCATATCCTGCGTGTCATTTTAAAATTTCTGTTTTGGCAAGTTTTGATCCCTAACAGGAGAGAAAAGGCTGAAGTGGGGATAAGACCTGGTAAAAAGACACACACTTGCGCAACAAACCCCAGACGCATTGCAGAGGCTTGGTCTCAAGACCAAGAGCTTCAAATCCTAGAAGCTCTCAAGGGCTTCAAATCCTAGAAGATGTTCACTCTAATCTCTATTCACATTTATCCTATTCTAGATTTCCAGAAAAAATCTGAACATCACTTTGATACCAGGAGGCATCCCATCTTGGCTCTGGGAACATTCTCCTCCAGGCACTCACCTCCCTGGAAGCCACCCTTGGCTCACTCAGCAGAGGCCTCAGACTCTTGCTGAATCCACAGACCAGAATCTTCAAGTCAGCTGGGGGAATCCACCCCTTTTCCAAGTTGAGGGGGGTTTGGGCCAGTGTCACATGTCTTTGTCATGTGCCCACTGTAAGAATATCCCAAGAATTGTAGTAGTTATCCAGAAGGATCTCTACAAAGACACCTGACACAAATTCTAAACACAATCCCCCTGATGCAAAAGAGCCCAGCTGGCCTTCAAGGGGTCGGAGAATAATTTGGGGTTGTTACATATCAGAAGCCAGGTGACATGGTTTCCTGCCTTTCTTAGATACAAGGAGCTTTCCATCTGGGACATAGCAGAGGACTGGCCGTTAAGCCTTCCATTTCCAGTGGCCTTTCTCAGACCCCTACCTCACCCCATGTACACAAAGGCCTTTGTGGGGGAAGGGAATCACCATCTTATAGGAACCAAAACCTGAGCCCATTTTTCTTTTCTTTTTTTTTTAATTTATTTATTTTTTATTTTTTATTTTTTATTGATCATTCTTGGGTGTTTCTCGCAGAGGGGGACTTGGCAGGGTCACAGGACAACAGTGGAGGGAAGGTCAGCAGATAAACAAGTGAACAAAGTTCTTTGGTTTTCCTAGGCAGAGGACCCTGCGGCCTTCTGCAGTGTTTGTGTCCCTGGGTACTTGAGATTAGGGAGTGGTGATGACTCTTAACGAGCATGCTGCCTTCAAGCATCTGTTTAACAAAGCACTCGAGACCATCCTGGCTAACACGGTGAAACCCTGTCTCTACTAAAAATACTAAAAATTAGCCGGGCGTGGTGGCGGGCGCCTGTAGTCCCAGCTACTCGGGAGGCTGAGGCAGGAGAATGGCGTGAACCCAGGAGGCGGAGCTTGCAGTGAGCCGAGATCACGCCACTGCATTCCAGCCTGGGCGACAGAGCGAGACTCCGCCTCAAAAAAAAAAAAAAAAAAAAAAAAAAAAAAAAAAAAAACAAAGCACATCTTGCACCGCCCTTAATCCATTCAACCCTGAGTGGATACAGCACATGTTTCAGAGAGCACAGGGTTGGGGGTAAGGTCACAGATCAACAGGATCCCAAGGCAGAAGAATTTTTCTTAGTACAGAACAAAATGAAAAGTCTCCCATGTCTATCTACCTCTTTCTACACAGACACGGCAACCATCTGATTTCTCAATCTTTTCCCCACCTTTCCCCCCTTTCTATTCCACAAAACCGCCATTGTCATCATGGCCCGTTCTCAATGAGCTGTTGGGTACACCTCCCAGACGGGGTGGTGGCCGGGCAGAGGGGCTCCTCACCTCCCAGTAGGGGCGGCCGGGCAGAGGTGCCCCTCACCTCCCGGACAGGGCGGCTGGCCGGGCGGGTGGGGGGCTGACCCCCCCCACCCCCCTCCCGGACGGGGCGGCTGGCCGGGCGGGGGGCTGACCCCCCACCTCCCTCCCGGACGGGGCGGCTGGCCGGGCAGAGAGGCTCCTCACTTCCCAGTAGGGGCGGCCGGGCAGAGGCGCCCCTCACCTCCCGGACGGGGCGGCTGGCCAGGCGGGGGGCTAACCCCCCCACCACCTGAGCCCATTTTTCATTAAAGGCTTTTGCATTGCTATGATAAGCCACCTCTATTGCTTCCCCTATGTGACCAAGAAAAGACTAGGTTCAGAGACAAACGCTGAAACATGTAGACAGATATCAGCTTCCTTCTAGAAGTGCAGGGGGTTGCTGCACGTGTCCTTACCACTGTCTCAATCTTCCAGGACGGCAGCAAGGCAGCCTTCACCTTTTCCTAAGCCCAATAATACCCATGCTGCCTTTTTAAACCTTTGCTTGGGTTAAGGTTGAATTTCTTACCCTTCGTAAATCAGATGTATAAAAGGCTTGAGGTTGTTTGCTGAAAGAAATCTATTCTCCCATTCTCAACTTGATAAAATATTTATGTTTCTATATATATATATATATAGACACACATACATATGCATATATGTTTAAGACACACACACACATATATATATGCATGTTATATGTGTGAATTGAATAATTTTCCTCTGACCACCCCCTCCCCCTCCAGCTCTCGGCTTTCAGAGCTCAATTATATGCCCCAGATGCTACAGTCCTAGAAAATGAAAAAGGAGGGAACAAAGCTAAAAGGTACTTACAACTGGCTTTGTTCCTACTCACAAGAAATACAAATCAATTGAAAGCCCTCTCCATCATAAAAGCGCAAACTGACTATGATTATTACCTGCCATGTCCAAGCAGTTACAGGGCAAGCAATGTGGCCACTTTTCATTTTTCAAATTTTGTTTTCTCGGGACTCCTAAACTGATTCATGCAAAGCAAATGAGATTTCATAATAGACTTTGCTACAATTCCACCCCCTGGGGGCAACCTATTCATTAAATGTCAGTGAGGTAATGCCACCCATCTGCTAGGAAAAGCCTGTGCTGTCTGGGCTGCTGAAAGAAAACGTGCTTCAAGTTCATCTTAGGGAAATGGATGGGCTGGCAGCTTGTACCTTCTTATGTATCCTTCCGAAAGATAGTTGCTCAGACCGCCCAGAAAAACACCTCATTCATAGCTGCCTGGAAACTTGAGTCATTTTTTCCTGATAGCAATTTCACTGGTTCAGGGAAAGCCTTTTCCCTTATCCTAAGTACCAGATGTCAGTAGAAGGAAGAAATCCCAGAAGAAAGCATGTGGCAGAGAACACACAGCAAGCTGCCAGGAGCAGAAGGCTGCAGGGTAACTCTGGATGCACCATGGTTTCTATTACTACAGAAATTGATTCTGTAGGAAAAACAGCATTACATTTCTAAGGCATTCCTCTCTTCTTATATAGCCTAGATCTTTAGACATGGCTGTGAAATCTCAAGAATGAGTAAGATTTTCTTCCCCATGAGGACAAAATTTGTTATTAGTTTTTGGTAGTGGTGGTGAGCAGAAAAATCTTTAAAGACTGTCCCTGTCTTGCAATAAGAAGTGAACATTTTTAAATGCCAAAAACAGGGGAATTGAAAGTAATCACTTAACTGAAAAAATCTAACTGAAAAATATGTGTTTTATATCCAGAGCTGGGGGAAAGAGGAAGGATGGGGTGGAAATGTTGGCCTGCTTTTCATATAGTGAATTTATATAGGTTATTTGTGATATATTTGTCTGAAGTCTTGGAAAATGTGGAGGTGCGTGGAAATGAGAATACCTGCGGAGAGAGGTGGTGAAGTAGAATGCCAAGGTCCTTAGGTCACATCACGATTCTTTCTTAAGTTAAACTTTGGTTCTATACCAGGACAGAAAGTGACTTTAGTTTCCAATCTGGATTGCGATCTTCATTTGGATCCATGTCAGTTTGCAAAGAGTTTGGCTGATGTGTCAGAGGACTTGAGTTCTAGAACTATCTCTGCCATTCACTCACCTTGAGCAAGTCACCTGCTCTAGGCCTCAGTTTAAAAGAGCTGTGTCCAGCACATAATAGGTAATCAATTAATTTTTTTAAAACAGCTTCATTGAGTTATACTTAATTTACATACTATTGAATTCACCCTTTTAAAGTATACAATACATTAGTTTTCAGTATTTTCACAGGCTTGTGCAACCATCACAGTATGTAGTTTTTGTTGAATAAATGAATGAATGGATTGGAAGTTTAAAGGTAACATGGCTTTAAGTATCACGCACTTTTTATAAGTGAATTCATGTAATCTCACATCTCCTGCAAATCTATGAAATTGGTACTATTATTATCCCATTTTACAGAAAAGTCAACTGACATTTGAGCTCAGGCAGTCTGGCTGCAGAGCCAGCATGCTAAACCAGTTTGAAAATTCTGTGATTCTGTTAAAAGAGGCTGACATCGTGACTCATTTATTACATCATTCATGCTATGAATAAAAATATCAATAGCCTTCCCATTTGCATTTATGATGAACTTGCTGTCCTGGACTCACCCCCCCCACCCCCCCCCCCAAAAAAGTCTCTTTCCCAGAAAAAAGCAGGAAGAGCAGAAAGACCACTAGACTGTACACCCCTAGGTGCGGAGATGCGTCTCCTCATTTTGGACACATCTTACACACAGTGGAATCACAACAGAAGGCTGGCTAGTATGAAAAGAACATTACCTGCCATGCACCACGTATGGGTCACCCCCACATCCCCACCAAGGGGACAGAAGAAAGAGCCAAGGCCAGGCGTGATGGCTCACTCCTGGCATCCCAACATTTTGGGAGACTGAGATGGGAAGATCACTTGAGCCTAGGAGTTGAAGACCAGCCTGGGAAACATGGGAAGACCCCCATCTTAATAAATTAATTAATTAATTAATTCAGGCATAATGGTGCATGCCTGTAGTCCCAGCTACTTGGGAGGCTGAGACGGGAGGATCGCTTGAGCCCAGGAGGTTGAAGCTACAGTGACATATGAACCTGCCACTGTACTCCAACCTGGGCAGCAGAGCAAGACCCTGTCTTATAAAGACAAAAATCAAAACAAACAAAAAACAGCAAAAAAAGAGAAAGAGCTGGGTGCTTTTGGCAGGTTATTAAACAGAATCTAGATCCAAATCACATTAGCCATCACCAGAGCCAGAGGCCTTTGGACCTGATTCTGACGTTAATCATGTAGTTTCCTTTTTGGAACAGTAATAATAAATTGGTCAGGGTAAACCAAGGAGAAACACCTCATCCTCCGTACATAGAAAAGGGTATCATGGAACTGCCCAGCTCACTTCACTCAGACACATGCATGCGCTTGTAGATATCACAGGGCTGATGATTCAGTGACTTGATTGAACAATGTTGCACAATTAAGCTGGCAGGGAGGAGGGGAAGACTTAGAGATGGGCTACTTCAACATCATACCAGTCCCAGCCCCAAAAGAGGACAAGAAGCGGCCTGGCCAAGATGGTCCCACTCTAGGAACTCAATACTCCTTCCAAGACCCCTAACAGCTATCACTTTTCCTCTGCTATGGCCAAATGTGATTCAGCCTAGAAAAAAGCAAAAGTCCTAGTACCCAGAAAATAGCACAAGATGGGGAGGAGGCAATGGAAGGGAAGAATTAATGCAATATATTTTCCTGCTTAGAAAGGTCTTCTTCCCCGTCTCCTACTTGCTTTGTGCAATTCCCCAAGAACAAAAAGGCAATTCTTATGCTTGACAGCAGGCCATATGTGATCTGTTTTCATAGCTGAGGGTCCACATGAAATTCCAGGGTTAAAAGGAAACCCAGGCAGAAGCCTGAGTGGCTGAAGGGGAGCTGGCTCCTTTCTGTTTCTAAGGCATTACCACCAACCAAAACACAAGCAGCTCAAGTTGAAGGCGGGCCTCCCCTCCAATCCCCAGTGAAACTCACAAAGCTAGCAAGATTGTGCAAAGCAAGGCTGTGGTGTCCTCTTAATCTGAAATATTCAATAACTAAATAGGTTTCCATCCTGCATCATATATTCAGGATGACCCACTTAGACAATGTCCCTGTTTACATGGTTTTCAGAGACTTCTCCATGGGGATTTTCTGAGGTTTTCTGGCAGTCCCTTGTTCCTAGGCAAAAGTCCCAGGGCACAAGGGAACTGCTGCTTTGCACTTATACTTGGCATAAGAAAAAAAGCCCAGCCGTCAAAAAGGGGACTTAACATTCCTTATTCCTGCTCTCAGAATCGTTGCTTTCTGATTTTGTTTTCTTTCCCATCAAACGTTACCAATCCAGAGTACTACACATATGGTAGGGGGAAAATGTAATGGTCAGGAGGGCAGAAGTTTTTGCCAGAGGCAGCCAAATAATGTGGCCAGGCCACCCAGTTCACCATTCAGAATGTAAAATTGGACAATAACTTAGGTAAAAATTGAAAGCAAAAGAACTATGCTAACAATACTTCTTTAATGTTTTCCATTATTTGCTACAGTAAACCCCAAAGCTCTTTTTGCAGAAGAGTGAGAAGACAAAGGCATGGCAAGATAAAGGAGTGATATGGTTTGGATCTGTGTCTCCACCCAAATCTCATGTCGAATTGTAATCCCCAATGTTGGAGGTGGGGCCTGGTGAGAAGTGATTGGATCATGGGGGCAGATTACCTCCCCTGTGGTGCTGTTCTGATAATAGAGTTCTCACAAGATCTTGTTGTTTAAAAGTATGTAGCACCTCCCCGCCCCCTTTCTTCCTGCCCTGGCTATATGAGGTGCTCACTCCCCCTTTGCCTTCCATCATGTTTGTAAGTTTCCTGAGACCTCCCCAGAAGCTGAGCGGATACCAGAACCATGCCTCCTATACAGCCTGTGGAATCATGAGCCAGTTAAACCTCTTGTCTTTATAAATTACCCAGTTTCAGGTATTTCTTCATAGCAATGTGAGAACTAACTAATACAGAGAGCCTCAAGTTTAAGGCTACCTAGTGCAAAGATGAGTACGGCCTCCAGTTGCCTTGTTCATTGGTCACTATCCTAAGAAAATGTATACAATCATCTTTAAACTATTCTCTCCTGAGGAACTACCCTACAGTGGTACATTGTGGTATTAGACATACAAAGATGCAGATCACACACATGGGCCTCAGCCTAGTGGTGAAGATAAGACTAAAAACAGATGTATCCAACAATGTTGCCAGTGAAATGGTAACCAGGGTTCTCAACAGTGGTACTATTGACATTTGGGGCCAGGTGCCTCTTTGTTGGGGCTGTCCTGTGTGCTGTATGAAGGATATTTAGCAGCATCCCTGGCTTCCACCAACTAGTAGCACTCACCTGTCATGACAATCAAAAATGTATCCCAACATTGCCAAATGTCCCCTTGGAGACAAAATAGCCCTCAGTTGAGACCACTGGGAAAGACACACAAGGTATCATGAGAGTATGGAAGAGGAATTCTTAAGCCAGAGAGGCATAATCAAAGAATGCTTCTCAGAGAAACTGTCATCTGAACTGAGTCTTAAAAGATGAGTCTGGTCAACGGGAGAGGGATTCCAGGCAGAGGAGAGAGCATGAATAGTGAAGGAAACAGGGTAGTGTGATGCCTTCCAGACTACAAACAGCTCGTTGTAAGGTGCAAGGCAGCAGCAGGGGAGATGAGCCTGGAGAGGGAGATGGGCCCCAGATCACAAATGTCAGGTTTGGGAATCTGGGCTTTATTCTAGATGCAATCACTCTTCACATGATTAGAGTAGCTATGCCAGCCTTGAATCTTCATAAATTCTCATTAAATGTCCCTGACAGCGTTTCTATCCAAGACAATATTTCTGCTATTTCAGCAATGGTAATATTGCTAAATTTTTGGTCAACTGCCAATCTCTGGTATCTTCTTTTTCTTTTGTCCTGGCTTTTTGTCCTTGAAGCCCATTTTCCCTTACTCATTGATCCCTTGACAGACACAGGACCAGTTCTCCTCGTGCCCCAGCTACCCATCTTAGCCGAGTCCCGCAGTCACTCAATTTCCACTATTTTCCTCCCAAAATATTACATCTCACATCCAGTAAACAGTTGTCATCTCATAAGCCATAAAACAATCAATCAATCAACTATCAATTCTGAAACTTTTGCTTATTTGGAAGGTTAGCCTAGGGTAGGTGTTTATAAAAATTATTTAAAAACAAAGACAACAACTGGCTACATGGCCCGAACGTCCCCGCAGAGGACATGTGTTTTCTTGATCTGACATACATGTCCCTCAATTTCCCTTAAAGAACCACCTCGTCTGCCACTCTCTACCTTCATTCTGCACTGTGGTCTAGGGGGAGCTCTCACTCCTTCAGCTCTAGGAGTGAGCAGGTGACCTAAGTCTGACCAATCAGAGCACTGCCGCTCACCCCCACCCCATCCCTGGGGGTCATAAGGAGCAGGAGAAGCAATCAGAGCCCATGAGACCCCATTCTGAGACTTGTTGGAACTGTACAGAATTGAGAAAGTAGAATAAAAGCCGGAAGCTGCTGTCAGTCACCTTGATACAGCAAGCAAGAGTCTACTAGAGAATAGAACCAACACAGAGGGAAACACAGCTGAGTGGGGAAAGAGAGAGGCTGATAACATCGTTTGAATGTCTAGATCCCACAATGCCTCAAGTCTATCCCTGTACCTTTACCTTTCAGTGATATTAGCCAATAAATTCCACTTATTAAGCCAGTTTGAGTTATGCAGATTACAGTCCTTCTACAGCATTTCACTGCCCTTAAAACCACACAGAACTAAGCTCACTTAAAAAAAAAAATCTAAAGTGCAAAAAATTGACTTTTTTCACTTTCAGTATATTCTTTTTACTAATTAAAGTATTTATTACAAATTTCTTTGGGTTTAAAAAAGCATATAATACATTACACAGTTCTACATTCATTAATTAAAATACAAGGAAACAATATTCAGATTGTACAATTTTCCCATTTATAACTTTGAGAAAAGGATAAGTCAATCAGATCTTACTTCTTTTTTTTTGAGGCGGAGTCTTGCTCTGTCACTCAGACTGGAATGCGGTGGCGCAATCTCAGCTCACTACAGCCTCCACCTCCCGGGTTCATGTAATTCTCCTGCCTCAGCCTCCCAAGTAGCTGGGACTACAGGAATGCACCACCACACCTGGCTAATTTTTGCATTTTTAGTAGATACGGAGTTTCACTATGTTGGCCAGGCTGGTCTTGAACTCCTGACCTCAGGTGATCCTCCCGCCTCGGCTTCACAAAGTGCTGAGATTACAGGTATGAGCCACCGCAACTGGCCAGATCTTACTTCTGACATCTCAGGCAACCTTTCACATGAAAAGTGTCAGACACAGCTGTGCTATTTGTTACAAAAGGGCTTGGCTCCATCTTCAGAAGTGGTAGTAAACTTGATACTCAAACATGCCAATAGAAATTTGAAGCAAAATATATTTAGGGGATCATGGAACTGTTCTCTATCTTGATTGTGGTGATGTTTCCTCAACAGTAAGCATTTATCTAAACTCATAGAGATGTACAGCAAAAAGAATGAATTTCACTATGTGTAAGTAAAAAATAAATAAATCTTGGCTGGGCGCGGTGGCTCACGCCTGTAATCCCGGCACTTCGGGAGGCCGAGGCGGGCAGATCACGAGGTCAGAAGATAAAGACCATGCTGGCTAACACGGTGAAACCCCATCTCTACTAAAAATACAAAAAATTAGCCGGGCGTGGAGGCGGGCGCCTATAGTCCCAGCTACTCGGGAGGCTGAGGCAGGAGAATGGCATGAACCCGGGAGGTGGAGATTGCAGTGAGCGGAGATCGTGCTACTGCACCCCAGCCTGGGCAACAGAGTGAGACTCTGTCTCAAAAAAAAAAAAAAAAAAAGAATAAATCTCAAAGATTAAAAAGCCCATCACACAGACACACACACACACACACACACACACACACACCCCAACCACCAAGGATCAGAAAAGCAACGAGGATCACACACATTATAAGTCAGCACATGTAAATTTCAGAGTTTTGAAAAGGAAGTTACCTCTCTTTAGTTAAGAGGGTTTTTAAAAAAAATCTTTATTGACCGTAGACGATACCTGATCTTTGTGGACTTGAAAAAGCTCACACGTGCAGCTCCATTCTTCATTACACTACTGCATTATCACTACACTGATGTAGACAGGATTGGAGTTACCTCACCAACTCTTTGACTTCTAAGAGAAGCACACAAACATAAAACTTGCCCCAAATCCCTGCAAAGTGCCAAGTGCCCGACTAGAAGCAGGTCTGAAATGGAGCTCATGTAGTTGTTTTCAAACCCTAAGGCCATTCTTTAGCTTTACCCATGCCGACCTATGTTGTCAGCATGTTCAAGGTCAATGCAAAAAAAAAAAATTGAGCTAGATTTTAAAGCATAGCATGTATACCGTTCATGCATTCCCAGCTTAACAGCTGCGTGCCTAGTTTTTCCACAGTGCATCTAACATTATTACTAAGGGGCTGAGAAATCATTACAGCATTAAAACATCAGGTAAAAAAATCCCAGAGAACATTTCTACTGATGCTTTGCCTCCTTGAAAAATGCTATATAAGTTGAAGGTACTAAGGTATTACAGTAATTACTAGGGAAAAATAAATAATTCACAATAAATTTAGAACTTGAAGCAGATCAGCATTTTTATAGACCTAGAGTTATTCTGCTTTACCTCTCTTAAAGAAATGTTGGCCATGGGAACACAACATTAGCTTTTTAGAACTCCCAGAAACTGAAATGTTTGGGATATGCTTTTTCTCTCTGGGTGACTCAATGCCTTGAGTTCATAAATGCAATGTCCCTGAAGAATAAAAGAGAAATGTGCCTTAATGAGCTTGAGGCATGAAAGGTGTAAGTTCCCTCTGCAGCAAGCAAAAGTCCACAATAAAAGTAACTGAGACCTACCGTGAAGAGAGAGAACAGCATCCAGGTGGCAATCATGACCTAACTTTCCCTCAGTTATACCTGATCTTCAGAACCCACTGTGCCTACAGCTTCGTCCTACTTTCCCTTTCTTCAGTAGGACATCCGATGTAAGGACACAGGAACACAGCCCTCTGCCAGGTCACAGGATTTCAGGTGAAGCAGGACTGAGCTCGCATCCTGTACCTGCCCGCACGCACCTGGTGGACACTGCCCCAGGAAGCACACAGACTGCAATGTGAACCGGCCCGACTTCTCCGATTCAAAGGTACACTTTGGAACCATGTTACAGCCTTCAAGGGCAAATGAAACAGGAGTCGAGTGTATTTACGTTTACACAGCTACTAATGATCAGATTACATTTTATCAGATCAATTATGATTTGACAAATACTAGCTGTTACTTGAATTCAAATGTAATAGGATAACACGCCCTGGGTAAGCAGTAGGCAGTTGTGGTTTTTTGTTGTTGTTGTTTTAGTTTTCATTTTTTAAAGTCATGATGACTTATAATGTAAACATCAGAAAGTGACCTTCAAGACTTTTCTCCTCCTGTAAAAGGCTGCTGGCTCTCCACGATAAGGAAGAGTCACTGGACATTGTTTACAGTAAAGAGAAGTAACACTATTGGTTCAAACAAAGGCACCTTTACAGAGAGGAAGAAAACCTGTTTAGCAAAGAGGCAGGTGCAAAAAGGGACGAGCATCTTGTGAAACACGATACAAAATGAAGTCAAGGCACAGCCGTTCCTGGTAATGGCATGAGAATACAATTCTAGCCTCCTAAGACACAAAAGTCAAAATCCTATTTTTGTGAAGAATTGTGTTAAGAAGGGATTTTTGTAAACATTGTCCTTTCTTTAAGATTTTAGGTAAAGTATGCTCCTGGTGTCAGAGTTAGGATGTCTGGCTTCCTCCTTCTAAGGCCAAGGGGTAACTGTGACCTCATCCACTGGCCCCTGGAATCAACTAGTACTTATCTCCATCTCAGGACTTGCTGTAGCCATGCCATATTCCTTAATAAAGATCTTTTCATGGCTGGTTTTTACCTGCTTTATATTATTTCTAGAGATCATTTTCATTCCACTTTAAAACATTCTATCAGACATAACTAGTCTTGGCTTCAGCCCCATCTTCAACAAGTGAAATTAAAGGAGGCAGTTCTTTGAAATGCATACATGTGCTCTCCAACAAGTGATCTAGTTTCCCTTTCTTACTGCTTCTCCCATCCGCCTCCCCAGTGCCCTTTCTCCCCATTGCTCTGCACTGCCCATTATGGTGCTCCTAGCCATAGGCTGGCTACTGACTACTTGAAATGTGGCCAGTGTGACTGAGGATCTGATTTTTAAAATTATATTTAGTTAACTTAAATGGAAACTGTAGGCTGGCGCGGTGGCTCATGGCTGAAATGCCAGCACTTTGGGAGGCCAACGCAGGTGGATCACCTGAGGTCAGGAGTTCCAGACCAGCCTGATCAATAAGGTGAAACCCTAGCTCTACTAAAAATACAAAAATTAGCTGGGCGTGGTGGCTTGAAGCTGTATTTCCAGCTACTTGGGAGGCTGAGACAGGAGAATTGCTTGAACCCGGGAGGCGGAGGTTGCAGTGAACTGAGATCACATCACTGCACTCCAGCCTGGGCAACAGAGTGACACTCTGTCTCAGAAAAAAAAAAAAAAAAACGTAAATGCAAACTTTAATAGCTACTTGTGGCCAGTGGCTGGAGAGTGCAGCTATATAGCTCTTTATTTTGAGGCAGGAGAATAGGGTCTAGAGGCAGGGAACCTAAAGCCAATTCACGCTGACTACCTAGAACTGAATCAAAAGGAAAACCTCAACTTTCCACACCAAAGTAACAAAAGGACCAGAACTACTCCCTTTGCAAATCCCCCACCCTTTTCTTGCGTGGCAGATGAAAAATTGAAAGTATCTCTGATTGCTCCCTTCCCACAACCAATCAGGTTGGCCGTGGGCCAAATCTTCATTTGCATAGAAGTATAACTTTGTAACTTCACTGCAGCCTCTGATTGGTTGCTTTCCACAATCAGATGTTTGCATAGGGTGTAGCTTTGTAACTTCAGCCTCTGATTGGTCCCCTCCTGCAACCAATCAGACTAATCATGAGCCACTACTTCATTTACATAGGGCATACGCCAAGTAACCAATGGGAAATCTCTAAAGGGTATTTAAACCCCAGACAATTCTGTAACTGGTCCCTTGAGCTGCTTGCTGCTTGTGAAGGCACACCTTGTGGTGTGTGCTTTCATTTTCAATAAATCTTTGCTTTTGTTTCTTCATTCTTTCCTTCCTTTGTGCATTTTGTCCAATTCTTTGTTCAAGATGTCAAGAACCTGGACACCCTCCACTGATAACAATTTGAACAGCTCTTTTTTGCAATTCAGAACCATACAATACAAATGCTGTTGTCTCAGAGACCTCTTCCCTTGATCAGCACATCTAAGCAGCCCCCTCATCCCACATTCCCTTTCTTCCCTTCTCAGCACTTATTACCACTCCAAATGGCTCTGTGTTTGCTTCCCTCCTCTAGGATCTCAGGTCCCTGAGGACAGAAACCTCATCCGTCTTCCTCACCACTGTCTCCTACATGCCTAGAACAGTAACTGGCCTATGGCAGACACTTAGTAAATATTTGTTGAGTCAATGAATGAAATGAACCAGCTCACCTAGCCGGGGTGCTTCCTTGATGACATGGGAAAAGAGAAATCCATGCAGCTTGGTTAGTAAATGGCTTTTTTAAAGTCAGAACTCTGCCCCATGGAACCATGTTCTAGAACTCATTCACAGCATCCAGTTCTGCATTCAAATGACAAGGAAGTGAAGGAGCCTCCAAACCACGATAAGGCTGGAACCTTAGAGGCCATGGTCTTGGGACTCTCCAAGAATAGACATGAGGCTTCTGTAATAGAGTGGGGAAGAGCCACCTCTGAACAAATGATTGCAACTGTGAAGACCTGCAAGATTAGTCCCAGCCCTACTGGGAATGAGCTACGTCAGGTACTGTGCAGTGATCAAGACAAACATGGTCCTCAAACCTTTGGGGCCTCTCCGACACATCAGACACATTAATAGTATTAAGATGATGCATTAGTTCTGTGATGCTCTTGATGGAGAGCACAAAAGGGGACACCTTTCTCCTCCTGGGGTGATCAACAAAGGCTTCTCAGAGCAAGGGCTGATAAAGCTGAGTCTTGAAGTGGGGTAGAGTTAGCCATGTTAGAGAGAAGGACCAGCATGGTGGAGAGAATTGGGAGTTGGGTGTGACAGGGAGATGTGAGATAGTTAGTCCAGTCAGGAAGGATAGCAAGAGCAAAGTCACCTGAGGTATGGAATGGCGTAGTGTTTACAGAGAATTGCAATTACTTCGGTTTTACTCGAGTGTAAACAGTGAAGTCTGGAGTGGCAAGAAATAAAGCCAGAGCAATGGGTAGGGGGTCAAATCATTGACCACCTAGGCTTTGAATGCCGAGGGTTTGGGGTCTTCTTCCTAGGGCAATGGGTGAGAGGCTTTAAGAAGAGAGATGAAATGACTATCTGTTTTGTAATGATCTTCATGACCCTAGAGATTTACTGGGGGCAAAGAAACTGGAAAAGTACATAACACTTGAGACAAATACACTCTGTAGGACAGGGATGGAAAATACTGCCTCTGTGTCCAGAAACCTGATGGTGTCAACTGGGCCAAAAGTGATATGGCTGCCAAAGACAGGTTGATAGTCATGTCATTTAGACTGACTTTGCAACTTAATGCATGTGCATGTACACACACACACCTATGGGGTCATGAGCCCAATGCCCACAGGTACAACAGTAATAATCAGTGGAGCCCCAGCAAGAAATGCCATCTTGGAAAGTCAGCAAATGGTACAAGTCATTCTCTGCAGCTTTTCAAGGAATTGCCTCTATGTAGGTCTGATCAAGCATGCTTTAGATTCAAATCCAGCAAACATTTATCTAGTGCCTACTATGTGCTGGGTGCTCTCATAGACATTAACTTCTTTAATAATCATAGTATTAAGCACATCTCTTAGGCCTTTTATACTGCCCAGACATCTGCATATAGATGGCTTTTCTTCTTTATATTTTAATCCATTTTTACCTTCATTAGATTAAAATGCAAATAGCAAGCACATAGTTTTTAAAAATCAAACAGAGTTTAAGAGTTAAATTGTCAAACAAGTGCCCCACACCCTCCCACTTCTCAGTCTTATACCACTTGCAACTCTTTGTAGTTATTTCTTTTTTTTTGAGATGGAGTCTCACTCTTATTGCCCAGGTGGAGTGCAGTAGTGCAATCTCAGCTCACTGCAACCACTGCCTCCCGGGTTCAAGCGATTCTCCTGCCTCAACCTCCCGAGTAGCCAGGATTACAGGCACGCACCACCATGCCCAGCTAATTTTTGTATTTTTAGTAGAGATGGGGTTTCAACATTTTGGCCAGTCTGGCCTCAAACTCCTGACCTCAGGTGATCCGCCCACCTCGGCCTCCCAAAGTGCTAGGATTACAGGTGTGAGCCACTTCGCATGGGCTGTAGTTATTTCTTTTTGGTACTTGCCACACTTTTCTAAATATGATATTTAGGCTATCTTGCTTTCTATTTATCAGTTTTAGGCATTATCCATTGGCATCCCCCTCAACTTGTCCTCCCAATATTTTTATTCACTTCGCAAATTTATTATTCAGTGTTTATTATTAGGTTCATATAAATTTTGTGCACTGAAGACTTACAGAGTATATTATGTTTTCTTGTCTAATTTTCTGAGGTTTTTTCCTCTGAAGTTAACTATATTCCTCAGTTACTTAGTTTTCTACTTACATATTGCTAACTCGGCCCAAAGTTCCAGATCGGTGAAACATCACAGTAGTATTTTCTACATCAATACATCAAGAAATCCACCTGTTCCATTTTGTCCCACAGCCATGGGTCTTCCTGCTCCAGTCTTGCTTAGTTGACTGCTAGACTTTATATTCTCTTGAGTTTCTATATCCCTGGTTTCCTGTATCCCACCTCTTATACTTTTTCAACTTACCCCTTCACCTTGCTGGAGCATATCCTCCAGTACCTTTCCCTTTCCTTTATACACATTCTCTTTAACTTTAATTACTATTTTTTATTAAAGACATACAGTTACATAGTTTAAAGTGCCTAATAGTACAGAAAACAACAATTCCTACAGGTCACCACTTCGGCCTGCTTCCCTCCAATTTTTCCTCCCAAGAGTACGTACAATTGGCCCTCTGCGTCTGTGGTTACACACTGTAGACTCAACCAACCACGATGGAAAATATATTTTTTAAAGTATGGTTACATCTAGGCCGGGCGCGGTGGCTCACGCCTGTAATCCCAGCACTTTGAGAGGCCGAGGCAGGCAGATCATGAGGTCAGGAGATCAAGACCATCCTGACTAACACAGTGAAATCCCATCTCTACTAAAAATACAAAAAAAAAAATCAGCTGGGCGTGGTGGCACATGCCTGTAGTCCCAGCTACTCGGGAGGTTGAGGCAGGAGAATCGCTTGAACCCGGGAGGTGGAGGTTGCAGTGAGCCGAGATCATGCCACTGTACTCCAGCCTGGGCAACAGAGCGAGACTCCGTCTCAAAAAAAAAAAGAAAAACAAACAAACAAACAAAGTATGGTAGCACGTGTAGTGAACACCCACAGACTTTTTTTTAATCATGATTCCCTAAATAATACAGTATAAAAACTATTTACACAGCATTTACATGGCATTAGCTATCATAAGTAATCTAGAGATCTTCAGAGGTTATACACAAATACTACACCATTCTATATTAAGGACCATCTGTAGATTTGGGTATCTGAGGAAGCTCCTGGAACCAACCCCCCCATAGTTACCAAGGGTATCCTTGGTACTTTAACCTCTTTTAGGTAATTTTTGGTAACAATTTACATTGCTTCTTTGTGATTTTTCCATTGTTGGCATTATTTATTAACTTCTCAATACGGAGAATGATAATTTAATGGTTTTTCCTATCTATGCCCTCACCATATGAGGGTACTCTTCCCAATATAATTATATGGAAACTTTTAAAGATCAGTATTATAATAACATAACATTACTTTCAGCTAAGCCACATGGTGAATGATGGTCAGTTTTCCTTTCCTGAACATCTTACTGTTTTCAGCATTAGTAACAGTATTTCCCCACCTTTGCTTAGTGTTTTATATAGCTCTTGCTAATTCAAGCCTAAACTTTTCCATCATATCTCTAAATCTCTTCTCATGACACCAAGATGCCTCACATATTCTATCAACTCCACCTTACAAAGGAAGTCACTTCCTGAGCCTCTGGCATGCTTCAGGAGCACAGCGGTCAGCTGGGAGTTCCCGCCCTAGGCATCCAGAAATTTCCTCTGCCTCTCTCAGGTTGGATCTCCCATTTGCTCTACCGCTGGTAGTTTTCTTTCCTGGTTTACTCCCTCATCTCAGTGGACCATCTTCTCCAGTTACTTTCTGAAAACTTGTTATGTGTGAAATGCATTATTCTACCCTCACAAGAGTGTGATGGAATATACAATTCTAGTTTTAAAATCATGCTCTTCCATGCTATCAAAGGCCTTGTTCGCATTGTCTTCTAGCTACCAGTGTCAGTGTTAAGAAGTCAAGCCCATTTTTATTCTTGACTCTTTGTATGTGATCTATTTTATCCCCCTGGAAGCTTATAGGTAGGATCTTCTCTTTGCTACCAATGGAATTTTTCAACAAAACTTGGCAAGATAGAAAGCAGACAGATAAGTAGGAAAAAAAAAACCAAACCAAAAAACAAAAAACTTTGCAGACTTAAAAACAAAAACAAAACAGTATCCTAGGCTGTCAATGGGGAAGGCTGAGAACCAACTGATTCATCTAAAGAAGTGCAAAGGCTCAGAAATGTTTCAACGTTATTAAAACAGACTAGGCCTCCTTATTTTAGCCACACACACCCCTGTATCCTAATGCCAAAAACCACGCTGTTGTTGCCTCGTTTTCTGTTACGCTTGTGTTTATAGACTTATGCCTTTTTAAAAAAACTCCCCTAAGTGAAATAAGTTAGTACAGAAGGACAAATACTATATGATTCCACTGATACAAGGTACCTAGAGTAGCCAAATCGTAGAGACAGAAAGTAGAAGGGTGGCTGCTAGGGGCTGGGGGAAGTGAGGAATATAAAGTCATTGTTTTTGTTTTTTGTTTTTTTGCTTTTTTTGAAACCAAGTTTCACTCTTGTTGCCCAGGCTGGAGTGCAATGGCGTGATCTTGACTCACCACAACCTCCGCCTCCCAGGTTCAAGTGATTCTCCTGCCTCAGCCTCCCAAGTAGCTGGGATTACAGGCACGCGCCACCACGCCTGGCTAATTTTGTATTTTTAGTAGAGACGGGGTTTCTCCATGTTAGTCAGGGTGATCTCGAACTCCCGACCTCAGGTGACCTGCCCACCTCATCCTCCCAAAGTGCTGGGATTACAGGCGCGAGCCACCACGCCCAGCCCTACAGAGTCATTGTTTAATGGGTACAGAGTTTCAGTTCGGGAAAATGAAAAAGTTCTGGACAAAAATGTTGGCAACAGTTGCACAATATGTTCAGTACTTAACACTACTGAACTGTACACCTAAACATGGTTAAAATGGTAGGTTTTATGTTACATACATTTTACCACAAAACCAAAACCAAAAATTCTCTTTGTATCATTTAAATGATGTTTTGTTTGGTGGTGGGTGCAAGTAGATGCCTGTGTTCAATCCACTATCTTTATGCAGAAGTCTTTTGTAGATGAGATTTTTCCCCTTATTTCTACTCTTTAGGCCAGATCAGTAGTTCTAAACTTTATTGTACATAAGAATTATTACAAAGGGTTCTGACACAAAACTACTGGTTGTTTTTATATACTTTATTTTATAGGTGATCTCAAGGGTGATTTTTATACCATATCAGGTTTCACTTCCTATGGTGTTTTAGAGCCTGACCCTCTTATGTTAAGACGCCACTGCTTGGCTGGGTGCAGTGGCTCAAGCCTGTAAATCCCAGCACTTTGGGAGGCTGAGGTGGGTGGATCACCTGAGGTCAGGAGTTTGAGACCAGCCTGGCCAACATGGTGAAACCCTGTGTCTACTAAAAATACAAAATTAGCCGGGTGTGGTGGCACACTACTGTAATCTGCTTGAATCCGGGAGGCGGAGGTTGCAGTGTGCCAAGATCACACCACTGCACTCCAGCCTGGGCAACAAGAGCGAGACTCTGTCTCAAAAAAACAAAACGAAACAAAACAAAACAAAAAGCCACTGCTTGCACTACCTTGGGATATATTCAGAAAAGTATGAACCAAAGAACCAGAGAGTTGATGTTCTAGACCAGAACACAGGTTTCTCTCTTGACTGCACACATTGAAAGGTTGAAATCAGTGGCAAAGGGCTTTAACTATCAAATAAGAACACATACGGGGGAACTGGGGCTATTTAGCATGGTGAAGAAGGTTTGGAGAGGTGGGGGCTCTGGAGTGAGCATGAGAACCCCACCCCAAATCTCTAACATCGTGAGGGCTCTCACAGGAAAGAGGAGTTGCACAGAATTCTGGGAAGCCCCAGCAGGGACCCAGCACAAGCAGAGAAGCCACTGGATGTGAGATTCCAGTTAAAAGAAGGGAGAGTTTCCTGTCGCTTGGGCTGGACTGCCACTGGAGCATGAGGCCTGGTGGCTGGCAGGAAGAGCCTTTGGGAAGCGGGTGCTGGGGCCTCGACTGGCTCACCTCTAAGAATTCTTTTAGCCCTGGGATTCTCTGTGAAAAGATTCATGTTCATAGAACATTGACCCAAGCAGTAAACAAAACACCACACCCTGCCAAGCCAGAGAGTAATGTGGTATGTTCTATTTTAAGAACATAATCCACTAAGAAACACAGACATCTAAAAAAAGGAATCTATGTTTATAGGCAACATGCAAGCCACAATTCTAGTCCCACCCCTGCCTTCCCAAAATCTCTCTTTTTAACAATGTAAATTCCAAAACGTAAATAACAGTAATTCTCAATGAAATGCTCTGGTGCGAGTTGTGGATTTTTTCCTCCTAAGAAAAAATATCTTTTGATACATTACTTTTCAGATAGGAAAACCTTCAAGTTGAACTAAGTTGATTGATTTTTCCAAAATACACACCTTCTCCTATTTACTCAATGTGCATATTCTTTCTGCAAGACCCTCAAAGCAATAACTGCATGTTACCAGGCTGAAGCAGTGCCTCTTCCTACTTACTACATTCACTTTAAATATGTATCTTCCATTCAGTCTCCGGAAGGATTCAAAATATTGTAACACAAACCACAGATTATTGAACTTCAGTTCATTGGTTTCCTCTGAGAAGCTCAAAAATACTTTTAACATTTGGCTGGGCGCGGTGCCTCACGCCTGTAATCCCAGCACTTTGGGAGGCCCAAGGCGGGTGGATCACCTGAGGTCAGGAGTTCGAGACCAGCCTTGCCAACACGATGAAACCTCGTCTCTACTAAAAATACAAAAAATTAGCTGGTCATGGTGGCGGGTGCCTGTAATCCCAGCTACTTGGGAGGCTGAGGCAGGAGAATCGCTTGAACCCGGGAGGCGGAGGTTGTGGTGAGCCAAGATCGCACCACTGCACTCCAGCGTGGGCAACAGAGTGAGACTCCGCCTCAAAAACAAACAAACAAACAAAAAACCTAAAAAAAACTAAAAATTCAACTTATCACCTAAGTTAACAATGGGCACAGCTTTTATAGACAGAAGAATCAGAAAATCAGTTGGCTGACAGCGATTTCTACTTCTGCCACAGCACTCTAAGCACAGATTTCCTATGTGAGCCACGCAGACATTTTACATCGTGTTTCCCATCTCTTCCTACACCTGACATCACACCTCTATGGTTTTGATGGTCTAGAATTATCAACCTTATTGGCAACTCCTATTAAATATTTTCCTGATAACATAAGGCATAAAGATGAAAAGAGATAAAATGTATGGTTTCTTCTCCCAAAAGTTCTCTCTCTCTTAGGAAAATAGAAGATAATAAAGACCCTAAAGCAACCTTCCCTACCAATTTCCATCACTATCATTGGTCTCCTGGGATGCAGTCTTCAAATCACCAGTAGGTTAACAGCAGTGATAGATTACATGTTTATATCCCCAGGGCTGCCTGGCACTATGCCTAGCGTGTAGTAGCTGCTGAATGTACACTGACAAAACTGATGAACAGAAAGAACAAAGTTGATTTTTCAGATAGGGATCCTTAATCTTCTATTTTTTTTTTTTTTTGAGACAGAGTCTCGCTCTGTCACCCAGGCTAAAGTGCAATGGCGCAATCTCAGCTCACTGCAACCTCCACCTCCCTGGTTCAAGTGATTCTCCTGCCTCAGTCTCCCGAGTAGCTGGGATTACAGGATCCTGCCATCACGCCCAGCAAATTTTTGTATTTTCAGTAGAGACGAGGTTTCACCAGGTTGGCCAGGCTGGTCTCGAACTCCTGACCTCAGGTTTTCTGCACGCCTTGGCCTCCCAAAGTGCTGAGATTACAGGCGTGAGCCACCATGCCCAGCAACCTTCTAATAAAAATCTGTGTTTTCTCAGTAGGCAACAAGTACAGAAAGACAGATACATAGAATCATGCTCCGTATATACCTTCTAGACAGATACATAGAATCATGCTCCATTTATACCTCTGCCCTGGTCATTGGCTGAATCATGATGATTTTTTTTTCCCCAAGTCTTTTCCACACTATTCCTTGTGGGAAAACACAGGGAGACTGAAGATTAACCTAACATCTCAACTTGAAGATTTTTTTTTTCTTTTTGGAGATGGAGTCTCACTCTGTCGCCCAGGCTGGAGTCCAGTGGCACAATCTCAGCTCACTGCAACATCCGCCTCCTAGGTTCAAGCGATTCTCCTGCCTCAGCCTCCCGAGTAGCTGGGATTACAGGCATGCACTGCCATGCTTGGCTAATTTTTGTATTTTTAGTAGAGTGGAGGTTTCGCCATGTTGGCCAGGCTGGTCTCAATCCCCTGATCTCAGGTGATCTACCCACCTCGGCCTCCCAAAGTGCTAGGATTACAGGCGAGCTTGAAGATTAAAATAAGCTGTGTGTCCTCATGCCTCACTGTATACCAGAAAGATACATTCGCTTCCTATCAGATGAAATGTTGACCATAACCAGGAGATTTTTGAGGTACTTCATCAAATCATACAAAAGGGAAATAATATTTCTTGGCAGGCTAATAGGGAATAATCACTGAGGGAAGCAAAGTACTGATTTTAAAAGAAAACATCCTTATTCAGCCAAGGTTGAACTGCCCAGGGCAATATTTCAAATTAACTACACACGTTTCCTAAAATTAGTTGTCATAAGCAGTTGCTATTGTTGGACACCTTTGCCGACAAAGATCAGCTAAACGTATTTCAGCCTGAAAGTCAGGAGGCCACCACTGCCATTTTCCATACCATGAGAAATGTTCTTGGAGCAAACACTCCATGTGTATCACCAGCTGATTCTTTTCTAGATTACAAAGGGAGGTTGTTCACTTTTAAAAAACAAATTATTCAGCCATTACTGTTAATTATTTGAGTCAACAGTAGTACAAGAGTGCAAGTGAAATATCTTCCTAATTAAAACAAAAGCTGTCAAAATTCTCCAGAGATTTTATTGGAAATTACCCTCAGTGCAAGAGAATGAAAATAAAATAACAAACTGATACACGACAAACACTAAGAATATCTGAAAATATGTTTAAACCTACATTTGGGGCAAAATGCTCTTTTCCCGATCTGCTTTTAATGTCCTTTCAGAACAATGTGAAACAAAAACAAAACTTAAAAATTCATAAGTGCTAAAATAAAACAGTTATTTAAAAATAGATAAGAATACATAAATTCAGAAAAATTCACCATAGGAAAATATAGACAGAGAAGCTTTCCTGTATTCAGCAAACAGTGACCAAATACCTACTACATGCCAGACTCAAGGTTCTGGAGTGTTCTTCACTATGTCTAAGAACTCAAAAGAAGGTTGTCATGTAACTAATATAATGAAATGCATGTGCCCCCTGCCAGAATACACCAACTGTCTAAATCAGGGGTTGATAAAGACAGCCCATGTGCCAAATCTGGTTGCCGCTGGTTCTAGTAAATAGTTTTATTATAACACAGCCACGCCTATTCATTTACATATTGTCTAAGGCTGTTTTCAAGTTTGAGCAGCAAAGTTGAGAAATGTAGTTATAACAGAGACCATATGGCCTGCAAGGCCTACAATATTTTCTTTCTTTCTTTCTTTTTTTTTGAGACTGAGTCACACTCTGTCACCCAGGCTGGAGTGCAGTAGCGCGATCTTGGCTCACTGAAACCTCTGCCTCCTGGGTTCAAGCGATTCTCCTGTCTCAGCCTCCTGAGTAGCTAGGATTACAGGCGTACACCACCACGCCCAGCTAATTTTTGTATTTTTAGTAGAGACAGCGTTTCACCATGTTGGTCAGGCTGGTCTCGAACTCCTGACCTCATGATCCGCCCACCTCGGCCTCCCAAAGTGCTGGGATTACAGGTGTGAGCAGTGGCTAAGACCTACAATATTTTCTATCTGGCCCTTTGCAGAAAACATTTGCTAATGCCTATTCTAAATCAAGACATATCTGTAGGAGAACCATTGGGTTTATTCAAAATTTGCCCAAACAGCGTTGGACTTCCAGGTAACGAGTTATGGAACAGTCAGTGGATATCCTGAAGAGAGAGCCCTGACCCGCTGACCCATGAGTCAGAGACGTGAGATTAATGCCCAGCCTCACCGTTTACCTGACACATGGCTTTGTTAGTTCACATAACCCGCTTTCTGTCTAAGGTTTCTCATCTGTCAAATGGGAGAACTTGCCCACGTCACAAGATGTTAAAGTGTTTTGCTCACTGTCAATGTACAACCTCGAAATGAATGTACTATTATAGTAATTATGAAAGCTATCACTGAATGTGTACTTGCAATATGCCAAGTAACATGCTAAGGGCTTCCTATTTGTTACTGTATTTCATCCACATCTAATAGGGTATCACCCTATTAGAGGAGTACGACTACAGTCTTCCTTTTACAGATAAAGGAACCAAGGCTCAGAGAGGTTAAGGGATTTGCTTGTTGTCACGCAGCAAGTAGTTAAGCTGAGAATCACACCCAGGATTGTCAGGCTCCAGAGCTTATGCTATGAGCTATGGAGAACATTGATTCCAAAACTCTGACTCACTGAGTGGTATCCACCAAATCTACCCACTTCACTGAATAAAAGGCCTACTGGAATTGTTTGAGACAAACGCCGGTCCTGGGCCTACCACAGGGGTGGTACACATTGTGTGACAGCCTCCTTCATGTGCTACAGGTTATGAATTGCCCACAAAATAAACATTAAAGCTCTATCCATACAGGCAAGTGAAAGGGAGCTCCAGGCAGTGATACTGTAATGTTACCTTGACAGATGCCAGGATCAATTTCAAATTAATAAGTAACCCATAAAAAGTGGCTCAACACACAAAACTCAGAGGTGGCCTTGTCTAGCTGGTCTTCTGTATGCATCTAAACTTCATGTGTGCAGGATTTGGGACCCTATATTTTTACTTAATAAAGCACATCTGACCAAAATATTATAGATAACTGAAAAATAATAACATAGGATATATTCTGTAAGTTTTTATTTTATACTCCTGTGTTTCAAAAATGAAGTTTCATTTGGCAACTGGTGAGATTTTATTCTTGCCAGTTTCATCATTTTGAAAAGCATCCTTTTGGAGGTATATATACCTATATATATATATATATATATATGTAGAATATATATGATATACCTATATATCCTCAGGAGCCTATATACCTATGCTAGTTTACCCAGTATTTTATTTCCAGGATTCTACCAGAGGGAAAATAACCAGGGATGTTTATAAAACATAAATACAAGGATGTTCACTGCAGTCTTATTTATGAAGATAAACACTAGAAACCACCAAATCACCAACATAAACCATTTATCTAGGTAAAATTCGGTGGAATATTTTATAGCTATTAAGGACCACGTGTAGAAACCAGACTAATTCACACGGAAGGACAAATATTCTTTACAAATGTCAATGTCATGAAAGACAAAGAAAAAGGACTGATGAGCTTTATCAGATTAGAGGGTGATAAAGAGACAATATCAAAATACAAAGTGTGATCCAGGATTGGATCCTGGTGTTGGGGTAAAAAAATGCTAGAGATCACTTCGCAAAAACTGGCAAATTTTGAAAAACAAAGTTTATATTAGGTAATAGTATTGTATCGAGGTCAAATTTCCTGAAGTTTTTTTAACACTTTTGAGACTATATAAAGTAATATAAAGGGGCATGATATCTGCAACTTATTTTTAGAAGGTTCAGAAAAAAATATGAAAAATTATACATCTGTACATAATATAGACATATATAAATTATATAACATGTCAAATATGAGAAATGTTAACAATTAGTGAAGAGAAAACAAAAATTCTTTGTACTACTCTTGCAACTCTTTTCTAAGTTTAAAATTATTTTAAAATAAAAAGGTAAAATATCTGAAATTTTGCTACATGGGAAAATGCTTATGCTAAAGTGAGTAAAAACATTAGGATCCAAAAGTCCATTGTAGAATAATGTTACAAGCACAGGGGCAGCTTTTACAGGAGCGACTATAGAGGTTAAAAAAAAATAAAGAAAAAAAGAGAATGAGGACAGTTTAAAATATACATATTAGGAGGAAATAAGTCTAAATGTTACCAGTGGCACGTCATTTCTGAGTGGTAAGATTCGGATTGAGTTTTCTTTTCTTCTTTTTATAGTTTTTTATGTCTACATTTCTATAATAAGCATGCATTATTTTTATAATTAGGAAAAATGAAATATTAGAGGGAAATTACACATTTTTATGAATTACATAAACATCTGATTCAAACAATTTTATGTACGAGCTTGATAAGGCATCTAAACCCTAGATAAAATCCTGTTTACAGCAGCAATACCAAATTGGTAAATTTTACAACAAATTAGAAATTATTTTCTATTCAAGCCTTAGAAGAGTAGGGGTGAACTACAGGTAGAAGAGTAGGGGTGAACTACAGGTCTGGTGCATGAAACAGCTGGCACACCGACATTCGGCCAGAATTTTTTCAAGATTGTCAATTGACAACAAAAATAATTGTGCCCGCATTCAAGACACATTCTTCTAATTCATCTCTTATAGTGATTTTTTTTTTCTTTTTCTTTTTCTTTTTTTTTGAGATGGAGTCTCACTCTGTCGCCCAGGCTGGAGTGCAGTGGCGCAATCTTGGCTCACTGCAACATCTGCCTCCTGGGTTCAAGAGATTCTCCTGTCTCAGCCTCCCAAGTAGCTGGGATTACAGGCACACGCCACCACACCCAGCTAGTTTTTGTATTTCTAGTAGAGACGGGGTTTCGCCATGTTGGCCAGGCTGGTCTCGAACTCTTGACCTCAGGTGATCCACCTGCCTCAGCCTCCCAATGTGCTGGGATTACAGGTGTGAACCACCACACCCAGCCTATGGTGACTTTTTAAAAGCTCACTTCTGGTTCTAAAAATTAGAATGCTACATGGTGTGTGTATGTGCGTGTGTGTGTTTATAATTTTTTTGTGAACTATTGGAGTCTTTTTGCAGACATAATGCCTCATTATTCCTAATACTTCAAGGTACATTTTTGAAAAACAAGGACTTTTTCCACCTAACCACAGTCCAGCCTCAAAATCTTGTAATTAACATTGATGGAATTCTACATGTAAACCATAGACCTCATGCAAATTTCAATCTTGGTCCTAATGATGTTCTTACTAATAAAATGATCCAATCCAGGCTCCCATGTCTCATGTCTCTAGTCTCTTTCAATTTGGGGTACTTTCTTAGTCTTTCCTTGTCTTTCATGACTTTTACTTACTTATTTATTTGAGATGGGCTCTCACCATATTGCCTAGACTGGCCTCAAACTCCTGGCCTCAAGGGATCCTCCCGCTTCAGCTTCCCAAGTAGCTAGGATTATAGGTGTGAGCTATCATGCCCAGCTAATTTGGGACTTCTAAAGATTATAGACAAGTTATTTTGTTGAACATCCCGCAATTTGAGGTTACCTGATATTTCCTCATGATTAGATCTAACTCATGCATTTGTGCAGGAATATCACAGAAGCGATGCTGTGTTTTCCTCTGTGCATCTCATCAAATGGTGCATACTGCCAATTTGTCCAATTTCTAATGGTGTTAGATTTGATTATTTGATTAGGGTGGTATCTGCCAAGTTTCTCTACTGCCAAGTTACTATATTCCCTTTGCAATTCATGTGTATTTTGTGGGAAGACACATGAAGCTGTGTAAATATCCTGGTGGGACAATATAATCATTAAAAAAGGTATACTAAGTAGCAATCAATATTCAGCCTCCAGAAAAAAACTAACAGCATTTCATAATATGTTTGTTAGTTATATTTAAGAACTATAGTATCCCTGAAACAATTTTTCAGAACTTCCCCAGAGAAAAGACTCTGGGGAGGGAAATCCCATAATGTAGACACTGCAGTTTGCCAAAGGTAAATCTAATGTTTATCTGCAAAAGTCACAGAAGTGGTGACATTTAGATGTGCAACCTTTAATTCCTGGGGAAACTTTGAAAAATAAATATGATTTGCCCTCTAGATATATCCTCGGAGCTGGCTTTCTTGACCTATCTGAACTTTCTTGTTTGTTCTCTTAACAAAAGGCTTTTAACTGAGATAAAACAACAAGCTAGGCTAACCCTGGCTTGAGTCTTGATCACACACAATGTGATCCGAAGAGTGTCAAGTGTCCATGTAAAACACCCTATAAAAGCTGTTTCAGCCATGGCAATTCTCAGCTCAGGTCATGAGGCTCACTTCAAGTGTCCCAGTTGAGAGGGCGTCCAGGAACTCCCAGGAGAGAACAACCTGTAGTCATCTTACTTAAGCTTCTTATTTCCTAAAAGCTTTGTGTTTGTCTGAAAACACAAGACCAGCAATGACGCATTCTTGCTCAGAACAAAAACTGTCATTAAAATGGACTTGCAGACAGAGGCTTCAGGGCTTCGCACTAAAGACTCATTCTGTGTTTTGGAATCTATGACGATTATTACAAAAGAAATTACGGAATCAATCGTAATTTTCTTTTCTTATACCTGGCAAGCACAATGGTAGAAACCTCTCCTAAGGCAATGCTTAACAGTTTGGGCTTGGTGTTGTGTGAAGTTTCTAAAAATAAATAGTGATGCATGTCTCCTCTCTCTCATTGCCTCAGATTTCCATTTCCTAATTGAATGATTCTCTTTAGAGAATCAAAATGGTCACGTGCAAAGTTAACCAAGGAAGAAGGGGAGAAAGCAGGCTAGGTAGGCCAGAGGAAAAGGGGCATTTGGGGTATCAACCAAGGTAGAGCTGGGGCAGAAGTCAGGAGACCAAGAATGCCAGCCCACAGAGTAGCCTGAGTATTGGCTACTCCCCAAGGTGGGTTATGTGGGCATGCAGGCTGCATTTGAAGGGCAAGATCATGAGGACAGATTGTGGCTCCAGGTGCTTCAGACACCTCTATAGCATTTATGCCCTATGAACACTGCTCCCTCAAACAAGACACTACTCCAGCACCCAAGGATTACTATGCCTAACTCCAAATCTCACTCAAACCAATGGCTTCTTCATCTACCCCCATCCTTGCAACAAATCCTTAGCACAATTCTCAGAGATGCTAGAGAGCACAGATAAGTAAGTAATTCCTTTAAAGTCTGCCTTTAGTTTCTCTTCCTTTTCCATGCATGACACTATAGGAAAATTCTATCATCCACATGATTCTGGAAAGATCCAAGCTTAGTAGTAGGCAGTTTTTTGAGACTTCTGATAGATCAGGGACTGCTCCATTCTGATGGGCCCCTTGCCACCCTTAGCCACAGAGCTGGTCCAGAGAGAGCCCGCCATCCCAAGCAACAGTGGGCAGCTTGACTTTGGGTTATGGCTGAGTCCTGTGGAAAGTGATGAAGACTTAGAATTTCCCATTTTCTCTTCCACTTCTTTCTCCCTGTCCTCCCCCTCATTTTTGCCCACATCAACAGTTTGCTTTATATTGGAATGTAGTTAAGATTCTATATTTTACCAATAGGCTTAAGATTCTATATTTTACCAATAGGTTTAGGGTTATACTGGTTCAGAGAAAAATTTTGAGAAGGAAAAATTGGAAATTCCAATAAAATGAGTTAATAATATGAACTACTACTAACTCACCTTTCACTGTTTCCCTAACACTCACTATCTGAACTATCTATAAACACAAAATGGTGAGAAAATCACAGATAGCCAAGTGTTTGACTTAGAATGATCTTACTGATCTTGTACATATATGAACAAGTCCTACGAAGACTATATAAGGTTAGTTAATAACACAGTGATGGGCAGAACACAAGTATCTCCCAAATCACCCTCAGGCTCCTATCACTCAATAATACTATTTAAGTCTAAGGGAATTTTATAGACATAATTTTAGCCGAAATTTACCCACAAGAAACAATGGTAGTGCTAATTGGAAAATATGCCCATTTTCTATGTATCAGGGCATAGAGCAATCACTGCACAGGAAGATTCTTAAATGAAAAATAATTGATCTTCATTGAAAGAGAACTGAAAGAAGGAGGAGTTACAGAGGACATGTATCCATCCAAGTGACCAAGCATAGAGAGGGAGAAAGTGAACTGAGTTATGAACTGTCAAAGACGTCAATAAGATAGACTACATCCTGGGAGCCATGAGTAGAGGTGGCCCTCAGTAAGTGGCAGGCTTTCCAAAGTCAGAGAAGATCTTTACCAACGTAAAAAAGTGAAAAGCTATATTCCTGTTAGTCATTTCCTTGGGAGGAGAAAGTAACATTTGGGACCTCGCTAAAGCAGCCATAAGAATTTTATTTGTATCCTCTATTACATCTCTAATAGTAACTATTTACTGAGTACCTATCAGACTCTCTAAATGTTGAGTTCAACTATTTGAAATTTCTAATATTCGACCATTTGACCTATAAAAGTGGCAATTTCAGATGGGTTCTACCAATTCTTTTTTTTTTTTTTTTTTTGAAACAGAGTCTCGCTCTGTTGCCCAGGCTGGAGTGCAGTGGCATGATCTGGGCTCCCTGCAGCCTCCACCTCTCGAGTTCAAGCAATTCTCCTGCCTCAGCCTCCCACATAGCTGAGACTACAGGCATGTACCACCACGTCTGGCTAATTTTTGTATGTTTTTAGTAGAGGTGGGGTTTCACCACGCTGGCCAGGCTGGTCTTGAACTCCTGACTTCAAGTGATCCACGCACGTCAGCCTCCCAAAGTGCTGGGATTACAGGCGTGAGCTACCACACCTGGCCTCTAATTTCTAATTCGAACCTTGCCGGATTATTATTCCCAGTTACAGACGAAAAAAAACAGAAATGCAAAGAGGAAGAGTAGCACGCCAAAGGTCATGAAGACATCAAAAGTGCCATGTTCTGACTGGGGTCGCATAGACCCCAAAGCCAAAGGTCAGGCTCGTCTCTCTATGGTATAGCATGGAGTCATCTGAGTTAGTTCGGGCAGCTAAACATGTATTAAGCAGAACACAGAGCTTCAATCATCCCAGTGAGCCTACTAAGTTTTAAAACAGATTTTCTGCCACTACCCAGCTTATCACAATTGACCAACTTATACTTTTCTCAGTCCTCTGGTCTGTAAAAATGAGAGGATCGACTGAAAGAACTGGTGAGGCTCTTTTTTCATTTTCTAAAATTTGAATAATCACAAATAAACAGAGATTTTAAAATTTAGTTTCTAAAACTTTTTAGTTTTTAAATTTACTTTTTAAAATTCTTTTAAAAATAGTCATTGTTCTTTGGAAACTACCCAAACAATATAAAATAGTTTAAAGTAGAAAGAGAAGATCTCTCCTCTCCCCTAATTTCAGTGGTCTGTCTGCATTTGGAATTTTGCCATATGCAAGCATGTGACCTTGAACCATTCCCGTAGCTTCTCTGAGACTGCGTTTCTTTGAGTGCAGAATGGGACTGGACAATGTCAGCTCTGCTTCCTCTCAGGGGAAGATGAATGTATGAGAGTAGGTGAAAGTGTTTCCACTATGGGTTTTGTACGAGGTTGTCAGTACCGCTCTGCTAGGAGTCATGGTCACAAGCTTCCCTCTCTGGAGTTTTCCAGGATGCCCCTCCGGTGGGGATGGCCGCCAACCCTCTTCCTCTCCTGGGTCTCACGATTACTTAGCAAGCAGCCTCCCTCCATGAGTCAGGACAATAAGGGTTGGGCATCTTGAGCTAATCAAGTGACATTAGAAAAACGGAAATAGCCGCCTGATTATGATTTAACCGAAGTAAAAATTCTTATAAAACTATCTCTGAATCATGTTTGCATCACTGCTGATAAATCATACCAGGCGGAAGCCGGTGCATGTGACTGACCACGGGGACTCACTCTGTTGCAGCTCCACCTCCAGCTCACTTGTACCCCAAAGACACAGGTTCTGCAAAGCAGATGGGCCATGTGGAAGCTGTTGTTCCCTCAGAGTCTCCTGGTTCTCCTTCCTAGTCCTCATCCCAGGGTTTTAGAGTTAAGAATCCGATAAGCAAATGCACACGTCATTTAATCTCAGAGCTGACAGAGGCCCACAAGATCGTCTAGAAATTTACACCCCAGAACATGAACATGAAAACAGCTGAAGGTTCTGCCCCATCAAGAATATGGAAGGGTTTCAATTAACCACATTAACAAGCCACAAGAATGACATGGAGTGGCCTTAACATACTAAAAATGAACCTGTCTCATGATCAAAGGATATTTCTCCTCTATTCCTGGGACAAACAAATGTTCTGAAGTCAACTAACAGGCATACACAAATGAAAATTAGTATCTGTAGTTTTCAAAACACTTTTTGCAGGTCAACTCATTTGATGTTGAATGGGTGGGAGCAGAATTTATATTTATTGAAAACAGCATGCGCCAGCCATGTTGGACTTGTTACTGAACTTAATTCTTAACAGCAGCAGCTAATCATAGGTATTACTGGTCCTATTTTGCAGTTTACAAAACCAAGGTTTTGACAGGTGGAATAACTCAATGGGTTCATTGTGGCCTCCCTACCTCTGCTGGGCTCTTTCCCCACAACCTCTTCTTCTTAGAAACCTTTGATCTTGGTGCATCTGTGAATTACACTGTGGCTTCAGAAAATAAAACATTTTGCAAATTAAGTCAAGGTAACACTGAAAAATGTCAGCTCCCCTCCTACACTAGGGTCTCATTTCTATACTGTAAGATCCTTCTATAGTGAACAGTCCCACATTCTCCCAACCAAGGGCTAATTATCTCTGGCACCTTGTTAACCCAGAGGTGTGGCAAACCAAGAAAGAAGTTCTCTTTTAAGAAAGTTCCAGGCTGGGTGTGGCAGCTCATGCCTATAATCCCAACACTTTGGGAGGCCAAGGCAGGAGGATCACTTGAGGCCAGGAGTTCGAGACCAGTCTGAGCAACATGGCAAGACTCTCTCTCTACAAAAAAATTTAAAAATTAGCCAGGCATGGTGGCACACACATGTGGTCTCAGCTACTCGGGAGGCTGAGGTGGGAGGATCGCTTGAGCCTGGGGGAGATGGAGGCTGCAGTGTGCTGTGATGGCACCACTACACTCCAGCCTGGGCAACAAAAGGAGACCCTGTCTCAAAAAAAAATTAAATATTTTTTTTAATTAAATAATTTAAAAAAAAAAAAAAAGCTCCAATTTTGCCCTCAGTAGAGAAAACCTCAGACCCACCACTAGAGCAGAGATTCCTATATCATCTCATTATTTGCATGATATTAGCATGCTGTGTTACCAAATCCATTGTCATTCCCCTCAGCAACTACCACCACCCATACCCCTTATTTTCATGCTATTCAGTTGCCTCCTTAAAGGGAGAAGTACAGAAGCCTCATCAGGAAAACAGAAAAAGAACAGAAAAACAAAATCAGCCAAGTGAAATCTGCTGGAGACTTTGTCCTCCTTAATCCATCATGAAAGTTTACTTTACTAAGATACAAATCCCAAAAGGATTACACATTCCATGTTCTGTCATTCTATCTGCCCCAAGTTCTACTGATACTCAAAATTATCTTACCAAAAAAAAAAAAAAAAAAGTTTGGAACATAAGCAAATACAACTCTAAACCCAATCTGGGAAATTCTTACTTGCTAAATGCACACTTGCCTAAAAGCCACACAAATTGTATTTCAATCACTGCAGCCTCGTCATTATTCTTAAAAGATTTTGTCAAAATGAAAGCATCAAAATTTAAACAGACAAAATTAACCTCCAAGTTTCATGTTTGTTTTTAATGACAAATATAAAAATAAATTTTAAGGCAGAACAACTACCTTACCTACTTCAGCAGATTAAGCAATTGTCAACATAAAGGAAATTGTTGATCAGAAATTCCATTAGAAAGACAACACCAAAATTCAGTTTTAGCCAGCATTTTCAGGGAAATTTTCATTCATGCTAGTAAACAGAAATACAAAGCAATATCCGAAAGAAAGTTGAGACCTTGATACTTTTTGTCTCTCACAATGTTAGCTTACAGCTCAGCAACAGCCAGGGTGGAGGAGGAAATTCCTCTGTTCACACCCACCTGCCATTGATGCCTTTTTTAAGAGGACTGTGCACAATGCATTTAAAAAAATCTATTGTTGGGTGAAGGAGACTCACATGTTTTCTTCTTCTGGCTAATAATGCATTCAATTGCCTTGAAGTCAATGAACTCCTGCGTGGGAAATACCAAGCAGCAGCCAAACAGGAATAGATTAAGTAATGCACCAGCCAGACGATGTGTTTGAAACCTACATTCTAGAAGACCTTTCAATAGTAAAATACTTCACTCAGCAAACCTTTTCAATTTCACTTTATTTGTAACTTTACAAACTTTTCTTAATTATCATTGCTAGAAAAATGAGAGTATTTCAATATTTGAGATTTAAATAATCTAAATATGAAGTCCTTAATTGAGAGATCAGCCATGATAGCACTGTTCTCCCAAGAGAATGTAACCTGGCATCCTACTCTCGGTAATCTGCCCAGAGTTGGAGAAAGCTAACTCCCTCCTCAGTTCGATAAAACAGACTAACGTTAGAATGACTAATAGTCATTCTCCTTCCTCATTCTCTATCTTCCCAGTGCAAAGAAAGCCAGGCCATATTTATTATTATCTATTATCTGATAAAACCAAATGAAGAGCTCTCTCTTTCCTTGATAATGAGTCTCTAGAACTGAATACTTCTTTGCTAAAACTATCATAATCTGAAAAGGAGGTAAAATAGGAAAGGCATAATAGGCATCATGAATACCTGCAAAAACTGCAGCAAACAGATACTAAAGAGAATCTGTGGTCATTAAAAAGACAAGAACAATATATTAAAAATAGCCAAAATGTTAGTGGGCAATATGTTATCTCCTTTATATTTTAGTACTGAGTTCTAACCGTGTGCCAGGCTGTTTCAATCTTTACCTACTTTTTGTTTTTTTAAGAGACAATGTCTTGGTCTGTTCCCCAGGCTAGAGTGCAGTGTTGTGATCATAGCTCACTGCCACCTTAGAACTCCTGGGCTCAAGGGATCTTCCCACTTCAGCCTCCCAAGCAGCCAGGACTACAGGTGTGCACCACCATGACCAGCTAAGTTTTTAAATTGTTTTTAGAGACAAGGTCTCACTATGCTGCCCAGGCTGGTCTAGAACTTCTGGGTTCAAGTAATCCTCCTGCCTTAGCCTCCCAAAGTGCTGGGATTACAGGCATGAATCACCACGCCCATCTTTTACTTACATTTACTCACTTAATCCTCTCAACAACTCTATGAGGTAAGTACTATTATCTGCGTTTTACAGATGAGGAAACTAAAGCTTACAAAGGTTCAATAATTCACCCAAAGTGACAAGGACAGGAAGTCACAAAGCCAGGATTTGAGCTCCTTAACTCTGCTTTAAGTCCATACTCTCTCTAAGCCATCCTCTTCCAAAAACTCCACACGAGCCATTTTGCAAATCTACACCTACGCTCATAGGATACATCTTGAAGTGTTTGTTGTCTCATACAACTTTTGCACCATGATTTACTTTTTCATGTATCTGTTCTTTGCATCTTTGCTAGGGATAGTGAACTTCTTGAAAGTAGGGAACTGGGGAACTCTTTTGATGCCTGGAGGACCTCATAGATGGATTAACCTCTCAAAAACAAGGGCAAGACAAAAGGTGGAAGCAACCCACATATCGAATGAATGAATGGATATACAAAATGTGGCATATAAACACAATGGGACATTATTCAATTTTTTTAAAGGAAGGAAATTGTGACACATGCTATAACATGGATAAACATTGAGGACATTATGCTAAGTGAAATAAGCCAGTCACAGAAAGACAAATACGTGATTTCACTTATATGAGGTTACTAGAGTAGACAACTTCACAGAGACAGAAAGTAGACTGGTGGTTACCAAGAGCTGGGGAAGGGGAAAGAAGGAAGGGATAGTTATTGCTTAATGCATACAGTTTCAGTTTTGCAAGTTGAAAGAGTTCTGTGAATGGATGGTGGTGACGGTTGCACAATGATGTGAATGTACTTAATACCACAAAACTGGACACTAAAAAATGGTTTAGAGGGTACATTTTACATTTTATGTCACGCAATTAAAATGAAAAAATAGGGCAGGCATGACGGCTCACACCTAAGACCCCACACTCTGGGACACCAAGGTGGGAGGATCGCTTGAGCTCAGGAATTAGAGACCTGCCTGGACAACATGGTGTGACCCTGTCTACAGAAAATTTAAAAATTAGCCAGGCATTGTGGTGCACACCTGTGGTCCCAGCCTCTCAGGAGGCTGAGGTGGGACTATCGCTTGGGCCCAGGAGATCAAGGTTGTAATAAGCCATGATTGCACCACTGCACTCTAGCCTGGTGACAGAGTGAGACCTTGTCTCTAAATAAATAATGATAAATAAATAAATAATAAATAACAGACAAAAAAGGACAACAACTAGAACAAATGTCTACAGAAATGTCTTAATGTCTACAGCCATGCCTCCGTGGGGCTGTCAGGCTGCTGTCACGGAAGTGCAGGAAGCTGGCCCTCCACCACAAAGTCATCCGGCTGGTGTGACACCAAAGCTTACTGATGGGGACAAGCCATTCAACGCTGTCACCGCTATGTTTCCACAGCCTTGCAACCTGCAGGTCACCCTCAGAACAAGCCCTTTCTGACAGCTGCGGAAGCAAGAGGAAACATCAAACTCCCAAGAAAGTATGTCTTTAAGACCTCAGCCTCTTCCTGTCTCATAGGCTGGTCCTGCGGAGGGCCGTGATATCTGGTGCTCAATGCCAGAAGACAAGTCCAGGCATCCATCATTTCCCTTATCATGGGGCCACCGAGGTCCCAAAAATAATGAATGAGGGGTCGTTTCCACCTTGGAAATGTGCCAAGTCCACATCAAATTGCAAAGGAAACAATACTGAGAAGTGTGACAGCTTGGGATTCCTGCGATGACAGAGGTGGGACAATGAAGGAACTGCCCAAGTTCCGGGGCCAGAGAGCTGCTGTGGCAGTAAGAAGCAGTTCAACCCCATATCCTTCTCTTCAAATCACAGTCCTGTGGCTTCTGCTGAGGACATACCACTAACTACACAGGCTTGAACTCCTGGCTTCAAGCAATCTTCGCATCTCAGCCTTCCAATGTTCTGGGATTACAGGCGTGAGCCATCGTTCCTGGACTCACTTGAGCCCTCAAACACTTTCTGAGCCAATTCACTACTGGGTGCCTAGGACCCAATGTGTTCCAGACCGAGGCTGGGCTAGGAGGTCGGACAGGAGAGGCGCTTCCGTCTTGGGAAGATGAGCGTACACACTACTAGGGGATTCAAGCTGAATTTTCTCTTTGGCTTCCAAAAATCGCCTTCTATTAACATTTTTTCTATCATAATCAATGTCTTCGTTTACTTCCACTCCTTCCTCCTCCTCCTTAGGTAAGCAGCCAGGCTTTTAACTCCTTGCTTCCAGGATCTCATATCAAGGAGATAAGATTCTTCTAGAGTTTTGTAAACATCTAAGCCATCAACAAGATTTGCAAGGTGTTCTAGAAAGGCTCCTTACCCCCTCCACCCCTGGGTGTTTCACTTTGGTCCCTGGAAGCTCCTAAGGGAACTGGCAAGGCTTCAGAGAAGAGGGGCTCCAGGCTCCAGGTTCCCAGACTTACCAAGGATTTCCCTGACCTGTCCCATGCCTGCATGAACTGGTAAAGAGCCTCAAATGGGATGAACTGTGTGCACCCCTACCCCAACCCCTGCTCCACTTCCTATGTTGAAGTCCTAACCCCCAATACTTCTGAGTGTGATGGTATTTGGAGACAGGGTCTTTAAAGAGGTAATTAAATTAAAATGAAGTCTTTAGAGTGGATGAGTCTAATATGACTGGTGTTCTTACAGAAGAGGAAATTTGAGCCAAGCGTGGTGGCTCACGCCTGTAATCCCAGCACCTTGGGAGGCTAACGTGGGCGGATCACTTGAGGTCAGGAGTTTAAGACCAGCCTGGCCAACGTGGTGAAATCCTGTCTCTACTAAAAATACAAAAAAAAATTAGCTGGGCATGGTGGTGGGCACCTGTAATCCCAGCTACTTGGGAGGCTGAGGCAGGAGAATCACTTGAACCTGGGAGGCAGAGTTTGCAGTGAGCTGAGATCGTGCCATTGCACTCCAGCCTGGGTGACAAGAGTGAAACTCTGTCTCAAAAAAAAAAAAAAAAAATAGAAATTTGGACACAGATACATACACAGAGGAGAGACCATGTGAAGACACTGGGAGAAGACACCCATCTACAAGCCAAGACCTAGAACAGAACCTCTCCTCACAGCCCTCAGAAGCAACCAACCCTGCAAACACCTGGATCTTGGTCTTCTAGCCTCTGTCAATGGAAGAAAATGACAAGACAAATCTCAATCATTTTAGATTTATTTGCCAAAGTTAAGAACTTGCCTGGGAGACAGATCTATGCCTTTCTCCAAAGATGATTCTGAGGATTCCAAATTTAAAGGAGAAAAGGTGGGATATTGAGAAGCACAAGTTTTCACATAAACAAAAGGGGCAGAGGAAAAAATGTGGAGAATCTGCATTTTACATAAGATAGCACAGACAAAATGGGGTAGGGGAACAATCAGATATGCTTTTGAGTCTGGCAGGGCCTGGGTGACTGCACCTGTATAAGATAAACTATCAATTTGCATTGCCATGGTGAAGTTTTAACAGCTCACCAGGAATTTCCCTGTGGGCAAAATATAGGGAAGGCAGGTATTTTTTCATCTTGTAGCCATCTTATTTAGGAACCAAAGAGGGGAGGCAGGTTTGCGTGACCCAGTTCTCAGCTTGACTTTTCCCTTTGGCTAAAGGAGTTTGGGGTCCCAAAATTTAACTTCCTTTTACAACTATATGAGAAAATAGATTTCTGTTGTTTAAACTACCCAGGCTGTGGTACTTTGCTATGGCAGCCTTAGCAAACTAATATAACACATGTGCTAGAAATCACTGTTGAAACCATTGTAGATAGGTGTTGGATGGACCACTTCCCACAACCTAGCACATTCTAAAACCTTAGGTCCTGCAGGTAATCCTAGGGTGGGTGTGTCTAAAAATAATAGGGTACATTTTCTTATAGTTGGACAGATTGAAGGCTTGGAGATAAAATTAATTTACATAAGTTTTAAAATGCTATTTTTTATGTGGTACATATACACCGTGGAATACTATGCAGCCATAAAAAGGAATGAGATCATGTACTTTGCAGAGACATGAATGGAGCTCAAAGCCATTATCCTCAGCAAACTAATGCAGGAACAGAAAACCAAACACCACATGTTCTCACTTACAAGTGAGAGCTGAACAATGAGTATACATGGACACAGGGAAGGGAACAACACACACTGGGGCCTCTTGGAGGGGGTGGGGAGGGAGAGCATCAGGATAACTAGCTAATGCATGTGGGGCTTAATATGTAGGTGATGGGTTGATAGGTCCAGCAAAGCACCACGGCACATGTTTACCTATGTAACAAACCTGTAGGTCCTGCACATGTATCCTGGAACTTAAAATAAAATTTTTTTAATGCTATTTTTTTGTAAGCCTTTGTTTATGGACTGAGATTTATACCCCCAACCATAGTAAAAGGAGAGAACAAGCTTAGTTTGTATTAAGCACTAAGAAGGCAGCATAGTAAAAACAGGAATGATTAAGAGACTGTCTGTAACCACTAGCCTATAGGGATTCCAAGCTTGGCTTTGCCACTAGCTGTGTATCCTTGCCCTAAACCCTTGTGTCTGTTTCTTCATCTGTAACAAAAAATTATAATAATATTGGTCTGGCATGTTGGCTTATGCCTATAATCCCAGCACTTTGGGAGGCCGAGGCAGGCAGATTACTTGAGCTCAAGAGTTCCAGACCAGCCTGGCCAACATGGTGAAACCCCATCTATACTAAAAATACAAAAATTAGCCAGGCGTGGTGGTGTGTACCTGTTGTACACATATATATATGTACACACACACACACATATATAAATAAATATATATATTTTATATATATATATAAAATAATGGTATCTCTATGAAAGGTTGTTATGGGGGTTAAATATGACAATCCACATATGACACTGGAAATAGGGCCTGACTTTCAGTCAACATTCATTATCAAGAAGCAGCTTAAACTCACTTTTATAACAGAGTATCTGTGCTTATGGAAGGTTAAACTCACTGAAAACACATAAAAATGTATAGTTTTTTTCAAAGTTAAGTTACACCCTTCTGAGCAAAACTTGATCACAATGTATGCATGAAAATGGGCCCATGTTAAAGGTTCAAGGTTTTATTAAATTGTATCCATACATTGTATTATGTCTTCCTCCATTCACTCGGTCCTTGGTTTGGATGCATTCTTCATAAAGCTGCAGTAATTGTTAATTTGTATTTGTTCAAGTATTTGCAAGTCAGTTGTACAATGATTCTTGTTAGCATATTTTCAGGCGGACTTTGAAAAGCATAACTTGTGGTAAAGAGGGTTTAGTGGATCTTGCAAGAGGTGACACACATTATCATGCCCAAGAGGACCCTTGTGGAGTTCATGAGATGTGACAAGGTACTTTAGAAGGTGTGGGCTGGGAGAGGAGGTTACCTTAACGGGACAAAGGTCTCTAAGGAAGAAGACATACAGGCAGAGATTGCCTTCAAAATTAAGGAACTGCACAGTCAGGGAAACAGACCTTCAGACAGCTTACAAGTAGCTTAACTTGTAAGCTTAACTTAATATTTAGAGTAAAAACTCCTGCTGTAATCCCAGCACTTTGGGAGGCTGAGGCGGGTAGATCACAAGGTCAGTAGATGGAGACCATCCTGGCCAACATGGCGAAATCCCGTCTCTACTAAAAATACAAAAATTAGCTAGGCCTGGTGGCATGCACCTGTAGTCCCAGCTACTCGGGAGGCTGAGGCAGGAGAATGGCTTGAACCCAGGAGGCGGAGGTTGCAGTGAGCCGAGATCGCGCCACTGCACTTCAGCCTGGGCAACAGAGTGAGATTCCATCTAAAACAAACAAACAAACAAACAAAAACTCCTGGACCTGTTGACCCTCTTTCCTCATGAGAGGTGATGGAGACAGCAGCTGTCTCAGCACCAGTTGTCACCCAGCACAGGAACAATGCAAGGGGAAAAAAATAGGGCCTGTGGGCCTGACCTTGACCAATTCATCTCACTTTTCCATCTTCAAAACGGAATTAAAAACTATCCAAGGACCCCAAAGAGTAGTTGTGAGGCTAAAATAAAATTACCTGGCCCATCCCAGCACTTTGGGAGGCCAAGGTGGACAGATCGCTTGAGGTCAGGAGTTCGAGACCAGCCTGGCCAACATGGTGAATATTAAAAATACAAAAATTTGCCGGACGTTGTGGTGCGCACCTGTTGTCTCAGCTACTTGGGAGGCCAAGCCAACAGAATCGCTTAAACACAGGAGGCAGAGGTTGCAGTGAGCCGAAATCGCACCATTGCATTCCAGCCTGGGCAACAGAGCAAGACTCATCTAAAAAAAAACAAAAACAAAAACAAAAACAGAAAAAAACACCTGGCCCCACAGAGGGCATTCAATCACAAATTACAATAATAAAAAGCCTAGTAGACCATCTTGCAGACACCCTGATCTCTGATTTTCTTCCTCTCATTTATGTACCTTTAAGACTGATATATTTTAAAAATTGTTTCTAATATTGATTCTCAAATACTTTTCTCAAGACAATTACTATACTAAAAATCGATGACCAGGTGCCAAATCTTCCCTTTCTGAGCATAACTGATAATCCTCCATAGACACTGCTCTCATGATCCCCACCCCCTAGTCATTTCCCATAGCTCCCTATTTTTCTAATGCAGAGCCCTCTGGAGCAGATCAGACGGTAAGGTGGAAAAACACAGGCTTCCCACTCCTGGGAAGACACATTCCACTCTGGCCAGAAGCCTAGCACTCTGGCTTCTTCTGCCCTAGTCTCTGAGTCCAAAGGCCAGGCTTGAATGTTCTGCAGCTGGTCGGTCACTGCCCCCACCTCCTTTCACATCCACAGCCCCACATTTCCTTTGCAAAGGAGAATGAAAGTTATAAAAAGATGATGCATAGAAATTGCAAAAAGATTTTATTTTTCTTGGAATGCCTTGGTCTTAAATCCAGTTTGGGTTCCAAAACTTGTCTAGAATAACCTATTTCAAGGATAATGTCCATGAAAAAGTAGTAGAAAATGACTATTCTAGTACCAACAACTAAACAAAGCAGGAGGACGTAATAGAACAACAACAAAAACACCAACTCTGTTTTAGAATTCCATACTTCGAGAAAGAGCAAGTTAATTTAAGAGTAAAAACAAGACAGCAGACATTTTTGGCAACTCTCAAAGGGACTCTCACAACTGGATGAATGACAGGAGCTCTTTATTGGATATCATTTCACTTCAAAACATTTTCCATTGGCTGGGCGTGGTGGCTCACACCTGTAATCCCAGCACTTTGGGAGGCCGAGGCAGATGGATCACTTGAGGTCAGGAGTTCGAGACCAGCCTGGCAAACATGGTGAAACCCTGTCTCTACCCAAAATACAAAAATTACCTGGGCGTGGTGGCACATGCCTGTAATCCCTGCTACTAGGGAGGCTGAGGCAGCAGAATCACTGAACCCAGGGGGCGGAGGTTGCAGTGAGCCGAGATTGCACCACTGCACTCCAGCAGGCCAACAGAGTAAGACTCCATCTCAAAAAAAAAAAAAAAAAACCAAAAAACTTTCCATCAATATACAATAAGCATACTCATTTTACTTCCCAGTATTGATACAGGTTGCTGTTCAGCTCAGAAAAGGAAGAAAGAGAAGAAAAAAAGGGAGAGAGACAGGGGAGGAAGGACAGATCTTTTCAGATGTTCTGGGCCAGGATCTAAAGAGAATGGGAAGGAAGGAGGGAGAGAGGATATGTGTCCACCAGTGGAAGTGGCTACAGTGTCGTGGAATTGAAGGAGTTGAGTAAGAAACAGTGAGGTGTGGATCCACGCAGGCAGGGAGGAAAAGACGGTAGGAACAGCGCTTTGGTTCCCTTTACCAATTATTCATTATTTGCGTTCCTCCCCCGGCCTCCAGGTGGCACAACTGACCCAGCATATCCTGTTTGAGAACGGAAAGGTAGGACAAAGGCCAGGGCAAGTCTTAGGAATAAAACGAAGAAACAGAAGGCACTGTTGCCAGGCAGGATTGGGAATGGGAGGGAACGTTGCCTTGTAGCACCCTCAATGGTGGGTACTCAGTACATGCTTAGAAACTTTTCCACTGCATCCCTGATATTACTGTTTGAGAGTCTGACACTCAAAACTCTAATGGAAATCTTTCATGCTTCAGTTTAAGCTCTTTTTCTCTTTTCAAGTCCCAATAAAAAGATTCCCATTTGCATAGCACATTGCAATTTCTATCAACTCCTTTAAGATCTACTTCCTAGAGATTTGCATACATCTGAGGCTACCAAAACATATCTACAGGATGTGAATTCTACATCTAGACAATTAGACCAGGGTTTTTCAACATTGGCACCATTGATATTTTGTGCAGGATAATTCTTTGTTGGTGGAAGGGGGTGCCCTGTGTGTTATAGAGTGTTCAGCTGCATCCCTGGTCTCTACCCATCAGATTCTAGTAGCACCCTTCCTCCCTCACTGAGATAGACCAATGTGTCGGGTCCAGTCCATGGATTCAAGTCCTGAGTCTTGGCCAGGATGCATAGTGGTAATTGTCAGACTTTCCTCCTCTAAGCAGAGCTTCCTCACACAGTAACATGCTCAGGACTCATTAGGGATTTTGCTAAAATGCAGATTCTGATTAAGTAGGTCTGGGATGGGGCTCAGGATACTCTAGTTTTAACGCGCTCCTGGATGACAGGAATGCTGCAGGTCCCCAGACCACACTTGGAGTAGCAAGCCCCTACAGCACTGGTTTAGTAAGAAAAGGAGAGGGCTGGGCGTGGTGGCTCACACCTGTAACCCCAGCACTTTGGGAGGCCGAGGCAGGCGGATCATGAGGTCAGGAGATGGAGACCACCCTGGCTAACACAGTGAAATCCCGTCTCTACTAAAAATACAAGAAATTAGCCGGGCGTGGTGGCACGCGCCTGTAGACACAGCTACTCAGGAAGTTGAGGCAGGAAAATCGCTTGAACCGGGGAGGCAGAGGTTGCAGTGAGCTGAGATGGTGCCACTGCACTCCAGCCTGGCAGAGCGAGACTCTGTTGCAAAAAAAAAAAAAAACAAAAACAAAAACAAAAAAACAGTAAGAGAAGGAGCTGGGTAGGAAAACTGACCTGACATTATGTAGCTGTGGGACCCCTGGATGGTTATGTGACTTCCAAATGTCTCAGTATCTCCATTTGAAAAATGCTGGTGACTATAAAGATTAAGTAAAATAGTGTAGGTAGGAGTTCAAGGTTGCAGTAAGCTATGATCACACCACTGCACTCCATCTGGGTGACATGGAGAGACCCTGTCTCTAAAAAAGTGGAGGTAAAGCAACCAACTTACCAGCCGACACTCAAGAAATATTAATTCCCTCCCACTTAGCTCCTCCTACCATCCTGCCTGGGAACAGCAAGAACAAGGCGTCCCTGGGAATTACAGGGAATTCCCTAGAAGGTAAAACTTAGTTCCTCTATGAATGGTGAGTGGACAGGGAACGATCTCTTCTCTTTTCATTCCTCTATCTCAACACCCTCTATGCCACTCACACTATAACACCTGTCATCCTTTGGAGGCTATAGATGGTTTTGATAATGAAACATACCATAAAAATAATATTTAAAATGATATACACATTGTGATTCCATTCAAAAGCAATGCCTCCCACCCTTGAGTCCATCTCTGCCCTGCATTTAACACTGATCTCAACTATTCTTTAAAGGAAAAATGATTCCAAACAGGCATCATCAAGTGCTTTGGATATGATCTAAGTTTCCAAATACAGTCTGTTCATTTTTTCCCCCAAAATGAATAAATTCTGCTCATCTGTAATTGTGTCTGAGGAAAATTCTTGCTAACCTTTGCAAGTATAAAATGTTCTGATGCAAAATACTAATATGCCAAGCTAAAATATGGCTTTAGAATGACACAGCACATGGCACATGGACTCCACCTTGATTTTAATTCACACACACAGAGTGCCTTTCAATTAGGGTTGAAAAGTACTTGAATTTTCTGGAATATTAACTAAGATTTATTCTTTTGGGAAAGTCATTCCTCCAACCTACCCAAATAAAAATGGCTAAACAACGATGTCTTTCTCCATTTGTAGGAGGTATCAAAAAACTTATGGGAGGCACCACTCCAGACAAAGTAAGATGCTGTATTATCCCACCATGGGAATGACATCACGGTAATGTAAGCTGACGCAGTCAGCTGCACTGGGAGGCGGGCTGAAAACGGTCAGTTAACCACTGCCAGGAAAATGTGGTTTGGCCTTCCTCACACCTTCTACACACACCTCACCAGGTGGGAGCTCAGGAGGACCCTGGATGAGCTATGCATTAAGGCTGAAGTCAGGCAACTGTTGGGCGGGAAGAGGGGCAAATGAGGGTCCCTCCCTGCCCCCTACTGGGGGACGGCACGGCACCTTTCATGGGTCTGCAGGACCAGTCTCAGCTACTGAAAAAGTCTAGCTCAGTCCTAGCCCCACAGGTTTCCCACAAACGCCCTGGAAAGAGCCATGGAGTTTGGATAGGATGGCCACCTGAGGAATCCTCTCTCTTGCTGGAACTTGCTGTGGTGTGGTGGCAGTTACATATGCACACTCTTCTAACTCATAAAAGACTAAAAACTAAAGAGTCCTGACAAAATTATCTTCGAAACCCTACACTCAACCAACCCAGGGCACTCCAGGCACAGTGGGGAAACTTCTAGTTCAGCCCTTTCTGACAACCCTGGAAAAACTGCTCCAGCATCACTGTTTATCCATAGTCTGCACAATGAGAATCCTTTCCAGGGTCCCTGCTAGGGTCTGAATGTTTGTGTCTCCCTAAAATTCATATTTTGAAGCCTAATTCCCAATATAATGGAATGAGGAGGTGGATCCTCTGGGAGGTGATTAGGTCGTAAGCATAGAACACTAATGAATAGGAGTAGTGCCCTTGCCTTTTCACTAAAAGAGGCCCCTTCCCCAGGCGTGGTGGCTCATGCCTGTAATCCCAACACTTTGGGATTGCCCAAGGTGGGCAGATCACCTGAGGTCAGGAATTTGAGACCAGCCTGGACAACATGTGAAACCTCATCTCTACTAAAAATACAAAAATTAGCCGGGCACGGTGGCGCACGCCTGTAATCCCAGCTACTCAGGAGGCTGAGACAAGAGGATCACTTGAGCCCAGAAGTTCGAGACTGCAGTGAGCTATGATCGCACAACTGCACTCCAGCCTGGGTGACAGAGTGAGACCCTGTTTCAAAAAATAATAAGAAAAATAATTAATTTAAAAACTATTTACTTATCATTTGCATCTGTAATGAATATGAAAGAAGGCTTTGGTTAATTTAAGAACAACCAACTTTGGGAGGAATACATGTACAAAGTGCTTCCATAACCGTCTGATTTTACACAAGTTTTGAACAGGTAGGTTTTGGGTTTTTTTTTTTTTTTTTTTTTTTTGAGACAGAGTTTCACTCTTGTTGCCCAGGCTGGAGTGCAATGGCACCATGTCGGCTCACTGCAACGTCTGCCTCCTGGGTTCAAGCGATCCTCCTGCCTCAGCCTCCTGAGTAGCTGAGATTATAGGCATGCGCCACCACACCCGGCTAATTTTATATTTTTAGTAGAGACAGGGTTTCTCCATGTTGGTCAGGCTGGTCTCGAACTCCCGACCTCAGGTGATTCACCCACCTCGGCCTCCCAAAGTGCTGGGATTATAGGCGTGAGCCACCGTGCCCGGCCTGGTATCTCCATTTTTATAGATGAATGAACTAAGATTTTGTTTATGTGACAGACCAAGATCTCACAGAGAACTTGGCTGAGGCACTAGGGTGCTTTGGCCATGCCCTGGTTCTGGATAAAGGGGGCACCACAATATCTGCGTATTTGGCCTTGCCACCCCATCTGCTCCAATCAGGCATCAAAAACAACCACAAAGCCCCTGCCCATATCTAAGAAAAAAGAAGGGTTCAAAGCATAGTGGCCTTCCCCAGTAAGTTCCACAGGTCTCTCTCCTTCCCTGGCATTCATGTCACACCCCCTTCAACGAGTTCATGCACCCTTCCAAGGCTTAGAAGAAAAAACAAACAAAAAACCCAACCCCTCAAACCTACTCAAAAGAAGCTACATCATCTCATCCTCATATCCAACCTCTGCCTGGTTAAGGACCCCAGCAGCAGCATTCTGCCTCCACAGGGCACCTTCTCCAGTTGCATGGCCTATGCGGGGCACTCTGAAACTGTCACCAAGATGGGAACAAATTCTAGTTACATGTCTCTTTTTTTCTTTCTCTTTCTTTTTTTCTTTTTTTTTTTTTTTTTTTTTTTGAGACAGAGTTCTTGCTCTGTCACCAGGCTGGAGTGCAGTGGCTCCATCTCGGCTCACTGCAACCTCTGCCTCCCAGGCTCAATCGATTCTCCTGCCTCAGCCTCTCGAGTAGCTGGGATTACAGGCACCTGCCACCACACCTGGCTAATTTTTGTATTCTTTTAGTAGAGGCAGGGTTTCACCATGTTGGCCAGGCTGGTCTCCAAATCCTGACCTCAAGTGATTCACCTGCCTCAGCCTCCCAAAGTGCCAGGATTACAAGCATAAGCCACCGCACCTGGCCCAGTTACATGTCTCTTGATCCTACTCAAACTTGTCCCCACAAGGACTGGTAGCCCTGGTCCTCCTAGATGGGAGACAGGAGCACGAAAGGGAAAAGGAGGCGAGGGCAGCCTCAGTATGTTCTCAGTCTCTTTCCCTCATGCTCTGTCTTCTCCAGCCCCTCCTCAATCTCAGAATCCACCTCAACAGGAAAAAGGAACCCACCACCAAACCCTGGAGAAAGTATATTCTGTTTTATTGTAGAAAGAAAAGAGAGACTCGATCCTTTTCTTTTCTGGCACTTAACTTTCAAGAAAATGGGGCAAATGACAGAAATTAAGTTTATACTGGAGATTTTAGTTTTCTAAAAAGCTAGCCTCCAGAGTCTGCCCTGCAGGAGTTCCACAATTACAGTTCCATAATCCTATAAAATTACAACTCACATCTATGCTAATATGCTGAGACCACCACAAAATCCCGAACTGTCAATGGAATGACAACAGCACATTCACCACCAGTCAACCCATCAAGGCAAGAAGGCAGAATAGCTAACCAGGGGTTACATCTTAGAAACACTTTCATTAACAATGGATGAAATACATTTTTAAAACTTAGATTTAAATATCAGGTGTTATGTTACTTGAAGTACCCCATTTCTTTAATACTCTAATCAAATACTACTTAAAATCACATAGACAAACTCAGTAACTTTCTCTCTGAGCAAAATGGTAGATTTTCCTTTTAGAACAGAGATGGTTTTAACTTTCCTATAATATATTCATGAAAAATGTGTTTGAAAGGAAAATGTCCAAATTGTGAACAGTAGTCCTACATGTTCATAGAGGGGATTATTTTACAAAGTAAGATATACATGTATATGGATTACTTTAACTCCCATCATGGTCCATGGTAACATTCTTCCCTGAGGCCCAAGCTACCCGAAGTGCTGCTGGGTGAGGCTCATGCCAATGAGAGAAACTGAAGTTGAAGTTGTTCCTTTATTTTTAGCTTTACAGAAATTCTGCCTCTGGGTGTTGAGTTTGCACAGTATAAAGAAAATGGTGGGCTGGGCATGATGGCTCATGCCTGTAATCCCAGCATTTTGGGAGGCTGAGGCGGGCAGATCACAAGGTCAGGAGATCGAGATCATCCTAGCTAACACAGTGAAACCCTGTCTCTACTAAAAATACAAAAAATTAGCTGGGCGTGGTGGTGGGCACCTTAGTCCCAGCTATTTGGGAGGCTGAGGCAGGAGAATGATGTGAACCGGGGAAGCGGAGCTTGCAGTGAGCCGAGATCGCGCCACTGCATTCCAGCCCAAGCAACAGAGAAAGACTCAATTTCAAAAAAAAAAAAAAAAAAAGGGTGCAATTTGCTACCCAAACTTACTGAAATTGTTGAAGCTCATCAAGATATTAATCAATTACTTCAAACTTCCAATAGCTGACACAGAATCCCTGATCAACAATCTAAGCAGTGAGTACTATGTTTCTTAAGATCAAAAAACAATCATTCCAAAAGCTGATTCAAGATAGAGCATCAATTCTACTGGCGTTGAGTCATGTATAAAGCTAAAGACTGGAACTAAACAGTCTATCCTTGGTCTTCAGAAGTAACTTTTTAGCATGCTCCTGTTTCAACTGTTAAAATCCCTCAACACAACCTCCATCCAAATTCAATTTCGTCTTCATTTGAAACATTTCTCATTACCTTAATAAGCAGAGACTGGTAATAACCGTGATAGAAATCTGGGACATGGGTATTTTAAGAGCTCACCAAATCCGTAATGGTTATTGTTTGGATTATTGTAATTATCTGGACAATAATTACAATGACTAGAAAGACCAAAGTGTTTGCATTTTTGGAAGTAATATTTAATGTTAGTTCTATAAGAAAATATTCAAACTTTCAGAAATAAAGCCAGTGGATTCATTCTCCCTTCATTTGATAACGAAGTTAAGACAACCTACTTCACTTTATTAGCCAGAGGTCCTGAGGCTACTGAGTCAGAATAAGCCACTTATGAAAGTGAAATAACTTCAAACTCTGCAGGCAGGAAGTGGTGCCAACTGTCATGCCAGAACTATGAGATAATGAGTATTTCAAAATGTTTGTCCCATCTCAAAGCCCAGCTATTCCTCTCATCCTAGCATCTCAGCATCCCAGAAAGAAAGTGAAATGAACTCTCCAGCAGAGTCGGTTAAGTAAAGACTGGGAGACAGGCAGCCTTACTTTTGTTGTCCCTGGCTCAGGACTAATTTTGTTGCTGCTGTCCAAGATAATTGCAGGAAACTTGGTGTGCCTCCACTCAAAAGAGAAGATGCCCTTTAAGGAAAGGGCCAGGCCGGGTGCGGTGGCTCATGCCTGTAATCCCAGCACTTTGGGAGGCCGAGGCAGGTGAATCACCTAAGGTCAGGAGTTCGAGACCAGCCTGGCCAACATGGCAAAACCCCATCTCTACTAAAAATATAAAAATTAGCCGGGTGTGGTGGTGGGCGCCTGTAATCCCAGGTATTCGGGAGGCTGATGCAGGAGAATTGCTTGAACCCATGAGGTAGAGGTTGTAGTGAGCCGAGATCATGCCATTGCGTTCCAGCCTGGGCAACAAGAGCAAAACTTCGAAAGAAAAGAAAAGAAAAGAAAAAGAGAGAAAGGGCCAAGGGTCAAAACTGGGGAGGAGACAACCGGCAGCGGAGCGTTGCTTAAAACACTCTTTAGGCCAAGTCTTTATGTTTAAAGAAACAGAGTAAAACTCCTTGCTGGATACACCTCATTTCTAGACATATTATTATGAAATTGTATTCATGAATGTTGGGGAAGCTGCCAGACTGGAAGAAAGGGAAGCTTAGTTAAATTTAAATTAAGAACATTTCCAGAAAGAAAAGTGTGATGCTTAAATGAACTCTAATCAGAACAAAAGACAAGGAAGCAAATTCCCTGGGATCCCAATGGTGAGAGGAGTTTGTACTCATGCAGTCTCCAGGAGCCTGTGAAACGGGAGTTGGGATAGAAGAGCGCTTCCTGGGAGACATGGGCTTGTTCACAGATTCCAAGATGCAATACAGAGAGAGGCATATAGACGTATGAGTAGGTGAAGTTTCTTTTCAAAAAGAAATATTATACATTTAGGAAGTCTTCCCAAATCACCTGTGCTGCATTTAAAACTGCTACAGGGAAGGGTAGTGATATGTCAAAGTCTGATCTGACCACGCAGCCTATCAGAGCCAAACCCATGCTACCCCACACGGGAAACGGGCTTTCCCGGGTCTGGAAAGGCAATCCACCATCTCTCTAAACGAGTCACCTCCCAGACGCCCTCTTTGTGGGTCGGGAGGGATCCCTCAGGCTGGCGAGCGCCTGGCATCCGCGTTGGAGAGCTCGGCAGCCCGGCTGCACGCCGCCTCGCCCTTTGCCTTCAGTCCTCACCCGGCCACCAGCGCCACAGCTCCCTGCTGCGGGCTTCCGGCTCTCCCGGGCTCCGTTTTACTCCCCTCCTGTCCACTCCGTTTATCTGGGATTTCTTGGGGCCACCAGTGTCTCCTTGCTCTGGTTCTTGCAGGCGCGTCGCCTCCACGGACATTACAGGCACGGCTTGCCCAATGCTCTCCCCCACGGTCTGCTCTTCCCATACCCCAGAGTGTCCCCAAGAAGGGCCCACAGAGACGCAAACTCCGGCTTTATCTCGGATAAGATACCACATTCTAACTGCTGAGGTCCCAGCCTCAGGCCGAACTTCTGGCTCAGCTCGGACCCGGACCGCTTTCTCCCTCCCAGGGCAGAAGAGGCTGCTGGCTCCTCCTGCATCATCTCCTGAGTTCAGCTCCCTGGACCCTATCCCGAAAGACTCCGGCTGGGGCCGGGACCGGGGCCGGGGCCCGGCCCTCCCTGACTTCAGTCTCTCTGAAAAGTTCAGGACTTGCGAAAATGCCCCCGGCTCTGCCACCCAAAAGGCAGGACCCGCGCCTTCCTCGCGAGCTAGAAGGAACGGCTGCACCTCCCGGTGCTCCCGGGGCAGGAGATGCGGCCACGACCACATTTGATTTCACTGCTTTTCCTGAAAAGGACACACAGCCCAGCTCTGTGTGTATACAGGGAGAAGCGGAGTCCTGCGTTTAGTTTTTAAAGCATATATAAATGATAAGCATTGAACAAAGCAGCCAAAGGCTTGGCCCTCCCACAAACCTAGGAATTCAAATCCACATGGCCACAGCCCCTCCACCCGGGCCCTCTCCCAGCACACGCTCCGCTCGACAAGGACCACAAAAAGCCCTTTAAAAGCCCGCGGTGCTTCCGAGGACTCCCAGATTTCCAGCCCTTCCTCGGCAACCCCTTCCTCGGCCACCCCTTCCTCACACTCGAGGACACTCCAGCCCCTCCCCTCCCCAGCTTGGACACCCACCTCTGGGCGCCCGCTCCCGGGGGCGCAGTCCTGGGGCTCTGCTCCAGCGCCGCGCGGCCGCTGCCTCCCGCTCCGGGGGTCCAGGAGACTCCGGGGGAAGGCGAGCGGCAGCCCCGGGCTGGGGCCAGCGCATCTGCAGGGAGTGGTAGCCTCCGGGCGCGCTGGAAGGCGGGGAGCCCCGCCCGCCTGCTCCTGGGGCCCGCCCCTTCCCCGCCTCCTCGCTTCCCCTCCAGTAGCCCAGCGCCCACGGACCGCCCCTCCCTCCCCTCCCCTCCCCTCCCCATCTACGCACACCTTCTCCTCTCAGTGGCTTCGGCGGAATCGATGCACAAACGAAGAAATGAATGAATGGAGAGACTGGAGAGAGGGAAAGACGGAGGGATGGATGGGGCGGGCAAAGCTGAGTGTTTCCTAACTCAGGAGAGCGCTGTGTCTGGGTATGTGGATACTTGTTAGCGCACGGGGCTTTGGGGCGGGGTGGCGTGTCGCTGTGTGTGCATGTGGACGTGTGTGTTGGTGTACACATATGTGCGCATGAGCGTATGTGGAAGTGTGTGAGTGCCTGTGTGCGCTCAAATGCCAGGAGCCGCTGAGTTCCCACTCAGGCGGGGAAACAGCCCCTCGTCCCTTACCTAGCACCACGACTGTCCTCAGGGTCAGAGCGACTCCCGGAACTGGTTGCGAAGTGCCTCTTTGTGGCAGTAATGGTGTCTCCGCGTGTTTGAGGACTCCCCCGATGGGGTTCAGAGGCTGAGGTGTGGACAGAGATGCTTCCAGCTCACTGGCTCGCCAGATCCTTCCTGCTGCCCTCCGTGTAGTGGCAGCCGGTGGCCCGGTGTCAGAGCGCGTGTGCTAACAAAGCCAGCGGAGGGGAAGGAGGCAGCTGATCCGCAGACTGGGGCTGTATTAGGCGGGTGGCCAGCCATCCCTCACTCTTGAGATGTCTGAAATTTCAGTCTCTCATCCCCTCCTCCACCATGAATATTTAAATAATGTTAATGACCCTTTGAAAATGAACCGTCTAGAAATCCTGAGAGAGGACACGCACACACAAACAAACACCCCACCTAGAGAGCAACACTTTTCAAAAGCAAGCTGTGGTCTTACTCCGCTGTAGGTGGCCGCATTCATTCTCAGCAGAGGAAGATCACAAAAGTCAGATTTCTTGAATTCAGCTTTGCCCTAGGCACGATTTTCCCAGTAATTCTCTCTCCCCAGCTTTGCAAGTCGCCCTTGCACTCTCAGTTAGGTTTCCACCCTAGGGCAGTCTGCTGTTTTCCCCACTCCTTGACAAGGCCCTGGGATGCTCTTCTGGGAGTCAATTTTACATGTGAAACACAGCAGGGAAAGACAATCGCCATGGCCTGATTCTACTTTCCTAACCCACAAAGGTCCTGATTTCCAATACAAAGAAATGATACCCTTGGGAACTACCCAGAAAGCCCATCCAGGCCAAGGGCACCATAAATAGCACCTTCAGAGAAAAGACTTCTTCCCTGCCTTGAGCTCTATTCACACTTTCACCCAAGGAAGAGGATGAAGTCTACAATGGGACATCAGCTGTTCTCAGGGTTCCTGAATGTCAATAGCCTCCTTTATCTTGGTATTTGGAAATGGTTTCACCATCCTTTTTGCCTGTTTGTCTCTTATACTATTGAATTTCAATAGAATTTACTGACCAGTGGTTAGAGATGCCAGAGCTTCAGCCTTGACTCAACTTTTTCTTCCTTCCTTCCTTTTCCTTCTTTTCTTTCTTCCTTTTCATTTTTTTCTCCTCATGTCTCCGATTTAAGGAATTAAATGCTTGGATGCCCTACATACTGATCTATTTTTAACATTTTAATATCATGTGAAAAACTCACATTAAAATGAGTGTGCTTGGATATCACTTATTTATTTATATGGACCATAGACTCTCTAAGGAAGAATTTTAGAATTACATCAGATGTGAGATGTTATAAACAATATCATGGCAGGTACTTCATCACTCTCTTCTCATATTTTCCTAAATTAGAGTAAGTGTAAAATTTACAAACAAAAGTAGTTTCATTATTAGAAACAGTAAAGCAAGGCCGGGTGAAGTGGCTCACGCCTGTAATCCCAGCACTTTGGGAGGCCGAGGTGGGTGGATCACCTGAGGTCGGGAGTTTGAGACCAGCCTGACCAACATAGAGAAACCTCGTCTCTATTAAAAATACAAAATTAGCCAAGCGTGGTGGCGCATGCCTTCAATCCCAGCTACTCAGGAGGCTGAGACAGGAGAATCATTTGAACCTGGGAGGCAGAGGTTGCAGTGAGCCGAGATCGTGCCATTGCACTCCAGCCTGGGCAACAAGAGCGAAACTCCGTCTCAAAAAAAAAAAAAAAAAGTAAAGCAATCATACCAACTTTATTCTGAATTGCTTCTTTACTAAAACAATGTCAATGCTTTGTTAATATTAATTTTAAAGTTCTAGAATATTCTTCAGAAAACTATTAGGAATATTAATTTAGGAAAAATATATGCTTAATAGATATTAATTTATAAGAACATTTTCTTCCACCTTCCAAATTATTAAAGAGGTAGCCATGATTAAACATTTTTAATATAAAAGGCTTGGTACATACCAGATGCTCAGAAATAGTTGTTTAATTTGTTCAATGAAATCCATGCAAGAGTATGAATGGCTGCATGCAAAAGTAAACACTGTTTTTAATTAACATTTTCTCATTTATTTTCTCCTAGGCCAGTGGTTCCCAACTGAGGGTGATTGAACTCCCCAGGGGACATTTTGGCAATGTGTAGAGACATTTCTTATTGTCACGATTAGGGGGGTTGCTACTGGCATCTACAGGACAGCGCCCCACCAACAAAGAATTATTGAGCCCTAAATGTCAGTAATGCTGAGGTTGAGATATCTTGCCCCAGAATTTTTCGAAGCCAGTACTAAAGACCACAGATAGTGCTTGTTAAAAAGGCAGATTCCGGCAGGGTGTGGTGGCTCACGCCTGTAATCCCAGCACTTTGGGAGTCCGAGGCGGGTGGATCACGAGGTCAGGAGTTCAAGACCAGCCTGGCCAAGATGGTGAAACCCCATCTCAACTAAAAAACTACAAAAATTAGCCAGGCGCGGTGGCAGGAGCCTGTAATCCCAGCTACTCGGGAGGCTGAGGCAGGAGAATCGCTTGAACACGGGCGGCAGAGGTTGCAGTGAGCCGAGATTGCACCACTGCACTCCAGCCTGGGCGACAGAGAGACTGCATCAAAAAAAAAGAGAAAGAAAAAAGAAAGGCAGATTCCTGGGCTCCACTTTTATTGAATCAGAATGTGTGGGGCGGGGCCAAGGAAACTGCGTTAACAGCTCCCAGATGATTCTTAAAAACATGAAAGCTTGGGAAACACTGGCAATGGGCAAGGTTAGCTTTATCACCCACTGCCTGCTTGTGGTTCATCACGTCATACGTGTGTTAACATAATAATGATTATTAGAGCTGAGAATATTTTATAATAAAAGAAGCATATGTACTCTCCTAGATGTATTTTAGGAGCATATTTGAATAAAATAAATGGCTATTAATTATGTGAGAGAAATATAACTCGAACGTGTAAATGTTACATGTTCCCACAGGCCCTATACCATCAAGGGCACAAAATCTTCCATGGAAATTTTTTTAGGGGAAGAGGAGATGAAGATTTCTTTCACTGTGGCCTAAGTGTACATTTTTACTCACTTTGCCTCTCCCATGCTGCTGGCCCACTTTAAACTACACCCCTGAGCAAGAGTGGCCTCCAGGGGACCCAAGAAGTAGAATGTTCTTTCTAGAAAAACACACAAAGTAAAGAATAGCTTTCTGGGGAGGAAGTTAGCCTAGATACAGGTTGAGAGAAGCTCTTCTCCCTCTCTCCCCAAACTGAGCAAAATGAACTAAATCCAGCAAATAATAATGGTCTGGCAGTAGACACATGCCCCCAAACTTAGAGAACAGTAGAAGCTGAAAAATAGACTTGGAAGTGTCTCAGAGAACTGATCTGAAAACCAGAAGGTGGGGGCAAGACAGTGCATCATAAAAGGGAATTTACTATTTCCTCCTCCTAGCAAGGCGAAAGACCAAAAAGTATCAGCTGGGAGTAATTCACAAGTGCTAAATATGTCCTACAGAAAATAAAAGTTGGCTGAAAATTAAAAAAAAAAAAAAAGTAAGAAAAAGAGGGAAGGCCGCGTGCGGTGGCACGCCTGTAATCCCAACACTTTGGGAGGCCGAAGCGGGTGGATCACCTGAGGTCAGTAGTTTGAGACCAGCCTGGCCAACATGGTGCAACCCCGTCTCTACTAAAAATACAAAAATTAGCTGGGTGTGGTGACAGGTGCCTGTAATCCCAGCTACTTGGGAGGCTGAGGCAGGAGAATCACTTGAACCCTGGAGGCAGAAGTTGTAGTGAGCTGAGATCAGGCCACTACACTTCAGCCGGGGCGACAGAGGGAGACTTCATCTCAAAAAAAAAAAAAAAAAAAAAAAAGAAACAAAGAAAAAGAAAAAGCAGGAAAAGCAAACAACAACAGAAACAAAAAGACTCGCTCACACTAAACAAATAGCTCTATGTCCCTGGGGCTTTCCCACCAAACAGTGGGTGACCTCACTGAAAAGCTAGCAGTAATCCCAAGCCCAGGGGGATCCTCATGGGATCAGATGCACCACTGAAAATTTCAGAGAAGAAACAAACTGGGGGAAATATTTGCAACATATATGACAATGAGTTACTATTCCTCATATGTGAAGAGTTTTTGCAAATCAATAAGAAAATTGAAGAAAACTACCAACCCCTTAATAGAAAAAACAAACCTGGGCTGGATGCAGTGGCTCACACCTGTAATCCCAACACTTTGGGAAGCCAAGGTGGGAGGATGACTTGAGCCCAGAAATTTGAGACCAGCCTGGACAACATGGTGAGACCCCATCTCTACAAAAAATAAAAAAATTAGCGGGGTGTGGTGACATGCTTGTGGTCCCAGCTGCTTGGGAGGCTGAGATGGGAGGATTGCTTGGACCCAGGAGGTCAAGGCTACAGTTAGCCATGATCGTGCCACTGCACTCCAGCAGGGTGACAGAGTGAGACACTGTCTCCAAAAAAAAAAAAAAACGTAGTTTACAGATAAATAAGTAAAACTGACCCTTGAACTTGTGAAGAGATACTCAAACTCTTCATAATTAAAAAAGTGCAAGTAAAATATTGGACTAATTTTTTTTTGCCTACAATATGAGTAAATATATAAAATACAAATATGTATTTTTGGCAAGGGAATGATGAAAATCAAGTGATTATACTTTATTGATGGGCATACAGATTGATAATAAATTGGTAAATCTGAAAGATAATTTGGTGATAACTCTAGAGATAGAAAATGTTTATACACTTGCACCTGCAATTCATTTTTGGAATTCAGAAGTTTACAAAATCTCTCAAGTTGGATGAAAGACCAGAGTGGTGGGGAGGAGTCAGTAAACAAGAAATTCCAGATCACAGAGAGGGCCAAAAGAAAATATTTAATATACACTTTTAAAGTTGTTTGAGTGTTATGTTGTGATGTAAACACTTCTTGTAACCCCCTATACTTCTGATAACAGCATTTGAAAACTGGGACACCAAAGGGAAGGAAGGGGTTTATGTGTGAGTTGGTGTGGGGTGAAGACCAGGCATAGAAGGCAAAATGGATGTAACAGTAAGAATTCGGAGGATGAACTCACGAGGATAGAGGGTAGAAGGGTGGTTATCAGAGGCTGGGAAAGGTAGCAGGGAGGCAGGGGAATAGGGATGATTAATGGATACAAAAAAATAGAAAGAATGAATAAGACCTAGTATTTGCTAGGACAACAGGGTGACCACAGTCAAAAATAATTTAATTGTACATTTAAAAATAAAACTATAATTGGGTTGTTTGTAACACAAAAGAAAAATACTGGGGAGGTGATGGATGCCCAATTTACTCTGATGTAATTATTTATACATTACATGCCACCTACTATGTACCCACAAAAATTAAAAAAGAATTAAAAAAAAAGAATTCAGAAGAAATAGGAAATCAGAACAACAAGAGTCTAGGAGAACTAACCCCAACCCATTGTGCCTCAAGATAAAAATCCATAAAAATAGTGGGGTGAGCATCAGACAACCTCCAATACTATGTTGGTAGGAGTGTAAGCAGGAGGACATGGGATATTTAGTCAATTAATTCCTAGAATCCGCAAAGATCATTTGCTTACTCTAGCTCAACTAGTGGTTTTACACCATCCATATGGATGATTTGTATGTTTACGGATTTCCAAAGTAAGACATTTCTCACTGATCTCTGGTTCTTACTTAATGGCAAAAAGGTCATCTCTGGATTAAGCATCATTGGCTTTTCTGCAGCAGGCATGATCCATCCATAGACTTACTGCCCAGGCTGGAGTGCAATGGCACAATCTCGGCTCACCGAAACCTCCACCTCCTGGATTCAAGCAATTCTCCTCCCTCAGCCTCCCGAGTAGCTTGGATTATAGGTACACGCCACCACGCCCGGCTAATTTTGTATTCTTAGTAGAGACCGGGTTTCTCCATGTTGATCAGGCTGGTCTCAAACTCCCAACCTCAGGTGATCTGCAAGCTTCGGCCTCCCAAAGTGCTGAGATTACAGGCCTGAGCCACCGCATCCGTCCCCCATAGACTATTTTAACCATCAACTTTCGGAATGCACATCCAAGACTGGCATATGTTAGTCTATGGTCTTGTTTGCATTGACTTATAGTTGTGTTTTATACAATTAAAAACACCCTTCTAAACCATCTCTTCTCCAAGGGGTTGACCTCTCCCTAAGATAAGGTGGTCAGCTTTTAAGATGTTATAAATTAGTTGTTTCCAAGTTGGCTTACATTGGGAGTAGCTGGAAAACAAGAAAAGAAAATTTCCAGGTTCCTTTCTCTAGGTGATCCAGAGCGCAGGAATCTGTGTTTGCTTAAGCTTTCCATCTGATTCTGTGACAGCCTGATTTGGGAACCACCGGAGGTGGACACAGTCACCCTTACTTGAAGAAAGGACAGAGAAGCAAACACAGCAACAGGGATGGTGTCATAAGAGAACACTTGGCTCTCAGACTGTGTTTACTGTGGTTCTTAGCCTAGTTTGTGGTTCCTGCTTTTCCTTTATTTCCTCTCCAGGGTCTCTGGCTTCCTGTGCCCAAGTAAGTTTCTTTCCTGCCTGTTCCACATTTATTTCCTTTCCCTGCATCCTCACACTTGGCCTCTCCTCTGCCAAACCCTTAAACATAAGGAAATGGTGACCTGATTATATTCACTGCAGCTGCTTGAGGCTCTTTAAAAGACATTTTAAAACACCCATAAGAAACATTCCAAAACCCAAGCAACATTTCCCCATGGAATTGTTTACACTGTGTTCCAGACTGTAGCTGGGCTGTGCCTTCTCGACATTGACATAACATTGTACCACCCAAATTGCCCATTGTAATATACATGTAAATGGCACCAGTATACTAATAAAAAAAAACCACTATTCAAAACTAAAATCTTCAACAACAAAAAAGCAGCATGGGAAGACCTGTGTTGGAAAGAGTGAAAAGTGGGTATCTATGTAGGAGAAAGACAGAGTTGGGAAATGAGAGAGCCCAGAGGACAGAGTCCCCTGGTGAAGAAAGCAAGATGGCACCTTGATTCCAGAGGCCTCAAATCTTGTGGAATAATGACAAGAATGTAGCCATGTATCACTTTGATAATAAACAGGAGCAAAGTCCTATGAGGTCCAAGTTCTTTGGTTCTTGGCTGAGACTTTTATCTCATTTAGCAACTGAAGCATTTAAAAAATCTAGTAAACACTCCAGAGTTCATGCTGTAATAGAGAGACAGCATACAACAAGGTACTCTTTAAGCATGGCACTGAAAACATAAAATATGCCTAATATACTTGGAATGTACACAGCTTGTTCACAGATAGAATGCTGGAAAACAGTGCCCATAGTGTGGAGTCCCAGAAGACAGCTTTTACTGAGTCAGCCAAGCGAATTTCTTCTCATTAGGGACCTGTGTTTTAGATGCAAATGTATTTTTCTTTTCCAGTGGTGCTTAACTTCTTTTCAATTTTGGATAAAACAGGAAATTATTTCTTAGTTTTTGTTAAAAAAAAATACGACTGTAACATTTTCCTAGTAATTTGCAAGTGTTTCCCTCAGAACTTTTAAGCACAGGCTGTTAATTTAAGGGAAGAACCATAAGGATTTTTCAGTCATATTAGGGGGAAAAAGACCAAATCTTGAGATTTTAAGTTTTAAGAATTCTGATTCTCTCAGAGATAGTCTTTGCGGTAGTCTTGATTTGCTTGTCAAATGTTTTAGTATTGAGAACTATCCACTGAGAAATGGGCTTTTTCCTTCTAGTATACTGAACATATTAAATGGCTTTCCTAGCATTAACATAAACTTCACTGAAGATGATGGGACAATATTATGAAGGCATATTATGTTTATATACACAATAAATTAATTACTTCTCTAAGTAACCATTACGATTATAAGGTGTTAAGATCATTTAAATATGGAGAATAATAATAGCTTCTATAGCATATTAAAAGCCTCTGTTGGATTGGGACCATGGCCAACATAAAATCACTTTAGAAACCATAATAGCTTATAATACAATCAACTAAAGTACCTATACCCATATTGTTTTTGAAGATTTTCCAACTCATTAAGTAAATACCTTCTTTATAGCTCCCTCTCCCTCTCCTCTCTTCTCCTCTCCTTCCTTCCTTCATTTGTACTTCCTTTCTTTGTATTCTCCTGTCTTCCTTCCTTCTCTCCTTCCTTCATTCCTTCCTTCCCTCCCTCCCTTCCTTCCTTTTCTTTTTAGACCACTGCCTAGTTAATTTTAGGAGCAAGCATTGCAAACTCAAATACCTTAGGAAGCCAGACAGATAACATAAATGAGTAAAGCTGCCAGGTATCAGAAACAGTTTGTGATTCCCATAAAGGGCTCAGGCATTGACGAGTCCAAGTGCTGACTGCTAAGCAATTCATAGAGTGGTTGAGATGAGATAGGTGAGCACCTAGACGAGAACTGTGGGTTCAGATAGGTGCTGCTGCTGCTGCTGCTGCTGCTACTATGTTTGACTTCGGAATTTTCTTTACATGCTTGGGATGGGTGAAGGCATATCAAAATGTTAGAGACATGAAAGTTAGAACTAGGAGGAAAGTTACATGTCGCCCAAGCCATTTTTCTCATTTTACGATATAGCAAAATGTCAGTAAAAAACAGAGAGCCAGAAGACCTGGATTGGAATCCTGACCTGTCACTTACTGGCTGTGTGACCTTAGGAAAATCGCTCAGCCTCGCCATCCCTCCCTTCTTATCTCCTCTAGGACATTGTTCCAGCAATTTTATCCTTCCCAAAACATGAATTTTCTTTCACCTTATCAAATATGCTGTGATTTCTTCTTTCAAAAAAAAATGTTCATGTGCTCACAGTTAATAATACTGTACTGAATGAACACTTTAAGAGGGTAGATTGCATATTATGAATTTGCTTTTCAAAATTATTTATTTATTGAGAGAGGGTCTCACTCTGTCACTATGGCTGGAGTGCAGTAGCATGATCATGGCTCATTGCAGCCTCAACTTCCTGGGCTCGAGTGATCCTCCCACCTCAGCCTCCTGCGTAGCTGGGTCTATAGGCATATGCCAGCATGCCTGGCTAATTTTTGTATCTTTTGTAGAGACAAGCTTTCCCCATGTTGCACAGGCTGGTCTTGAACTCCTGGGCTCAAGCAATTCCCCGCCTTGGCTTCTCAAATTGCTGGTTTACCACACCAGGCCAACGTTATTAGTGTTTTCTACGACAATAATTTTTTTTTTTTTTTTTTTTTTTTTTGAGACGGAGTTTGGCTCTTGTTGCCAGGCTGGAGTTCAGTGGCACGATCACGGCTCACTGCAACCTCTGCCTCCCACATTCAAGCAATTCTCCTGCCTCAGCCTCCCAAGTAGCTGGGATTACAAGCGCCCACCACCAGGCCCAGGTAATTTTTTTGTATTTTTAGTAGAGACAGGGTTTCACCATGTTGGAGAGGCCAGTCTCGAACTCCTGACCTCAGGTGATCTGCCCACCTCAGCCTCCCAAAGTCCTAGGGATTACAGGTATGAGCCACCATGCCCAGCCTACAATAATTTAAGAGAAATTCTCTTGATCCTACCACCTCAATTCTCTGTTTCCCCTCAAAGCAAAAGTTCTTAAAAGAGATGTTTTTTCACCAAGACAGCACTTGTCAAAGTCATCAGTGACCTTGAGGTTGCCAAACCCAGTGGTCATTTCTCCAAACTCACCCGACCTGATCTTTCAGCAGGATTTAACACAGGCCATCAGTCAGTCAGTCACATTTGAACTGCTTTCTTCATTTGGCTTTCACAACAGTTTCTTGATTCTCCTCAGCGCTCTCTGACCTTTTTGTTTTTTTTTTTGTTGTTGTTTGTTTGTTTTTGAGACAGGGTCACTCTGTCACCCAGGCTGGAGTGCAATGGTATAATCACAGCTTACTGCAGCCTTGACCTGCCGGGCTCAAGCAATCCTCCCACCTCAGCCTTGGATGACAGGTGTGTGCTGCCTCACCTGGCTAATTTTTTTGTTCTTTGTAGAGAGGGAGGTCTTGCTATGCTGCCCAGGCTAGTCTCAAACACCTGGGCTCAAGCGATCCTGCCACCTTGAGGGCCTCCCAAAGTGCTACGATTATAGGCATGAGCGACTGTACCCAGTCTCACTGACCATTCTTTCTTAGTCCTCTTTTAGGGTTCATCCTCATTTTCCAAATCTTTAATTTGGAATGAGCAATGACTTGGGCTTGATCCCTTCTATCCCTCAGGCCATTCTCTCTGTGATCTCATCCAGTCAATGGCTGTGCACAGGTGAATCCCAAATTTATATGTCAGCCTATTTTCTCCATGGAACTCCAGACTCATACTTAACCTCTCCACTGGATGCCTAGAAGGCATTTTTAAATTAACAAGTATATTGTAAATTCTTAATTTCCTTTCAAAACCTGCTCCTCCTATAGTCTTGCCTACCTTGTTAAAGACAGGTCATCCTTTTAGCCCTAAGCACATCACCCCATATTCTACAGCATTCTGATTTTTCTCCAGAGCATTAATCACCATCTTCCATATGATAGTATTTACTTGCTTGTTTCTTGTCTATCTCACCCTACTGAAGTGTAATCTACATAAGTACAAGACCTGGTCTCTTTTGTTAATTTCTAGATGCCTAGAGCTTGGCATAGAGTAGGTGCTCATAAATATTTGTTGTTGAAGCCGGGTGCGGTGGCTCACGCCTGTAATCCCAGCACTTTGATAGGCCAAGGTGGGTGGATTACCTGAGGTCGGGAGTTCGAGACCAGCCTAACCAACATGGAGTAACCCCGTCCCTACTAAAAATACAAAATTAGCTGGGCGTGGTGGCGCATGCCTGTAATCCCAGCTACTCGGGAGGCTGAGGCAGGAGAATTGCTTGAACCCAGGAGGCAGAGGTTGTGGTTGCGGTGAGCTGAGATCGTGCCATTGCACTCCAGCCTGGGCAACAAGAGTGAAACTCTGTTTCAAAAAAACAAACAATAAAAAATATTTGTTGGAAAAAAAAAAGGAAAGTCCCCGTGTTCATGTAGCTTACAACCTAATATGGCATGGACAATGAGGTAAGATAAACAATAAGCAAGAGAAGAATGTCATAGATAACAGGAAAGAAAATAAAAGGCCAGTTGAATTCACTCATGCAGATACATGAAATGTATTTTGTGTCAGGAGGCGGTAATTGTTATAAAGAAAAATAAAACAGGGTAAAGGGATAGATATTGATGGCAGTAGGAGGTGAGTACTATTTTATGTAATGGTCAAGAACAGACTCTTTACTGAGGCGACATTTGAGCAGAGACCTGGAGAATGGAAGGAAGTGAGCCAGGGAGACATCAAGGGGAAAAGCATTCGAGCATAGGGAACAGCAGGTGTGGGGACACTGAGCAATCATGTTTGGAGCAGCCAGGAGGACTTCAGAGCTGAGAAAGGAGGGGTGAGAGAAGACTGGCAGTGAGCCAGATCCTAAGGTCCTTGCAAACCTTGATAAGCACTTTGGATTACTTATTTTCCTGAATAAGATGAGAAGCCACTGCATTATTTCAAGCAGAAAAATGACTTGATTTGGTTTAGATTTTTATAAGATCACTGTGGCTGCTTCTGGGTGGAGTCTGTGTTACAGAAAGGGAAAGGAGTGGCCAGGAGAGCACTTAGAAGCTATTGTAATAATCTGGCCAAGAGATGATAATGGCTGAAAGCAGAATGGTAATGGTGGAGTGGTGACATCAATGGTGAAATCAGATTCCAGACATAATTGGAAGCGGAAACTGCACCAGGCACATGACACATGGCACAAAGCATTGCCCTCAGAAGGCATTCAACACATAATTATCAGATGCATACCCAAATACTTCTTATTCTCATTACAATAAAGTGTTCTTATTAATGGGTTCAAAAAAACTCCCACTTGATCAGGGTTTCTAGGAAGTTTCTTTTAAAAAAACAAAGTACAGGGCCTGGTGCGGTGGCTCACGCCTGTAATCCCAGCACTTTGGGAGGCCAAGGCGGATGGATCACGAGGTCAGGAGATTGAGACCATCCTAGCTAACACGGTAAAACCCAGTCTTTACTAAAAATACCAAAAAAATTAGCCGGGCGTGGTGGTGGGCGCCTGTACTCTCGGGAGGCTCAGGCAGGAGAATGGCGTGAACCCAGGAGGTGGAGCTTGCAGTGAGCTGAGATCACGCCACTGCACTTGAGCCTGGGCGACAGAGCAAGACTCCATCTCAACAATAACAAAAAAAAGTACCAACTCACCAAAACAATATATATATATTATATATATAAAATATATTATATATAACATATTATATATGTTATATATACTATATAATATATTTATATTATATAGTATATAGTATATACTATATAATATATTTATATTATATAGTATATAGTATATACTATATAATATATTTATATTATATAGTATATACTATATACTATATAATATATTTATATTATATGATATATACTATATAATATATTTATATTATATGGTATATACTATATAATATATTTATATTATATGGTATATACTATATAATATATTTATATTATATGGTATATACTATATAAAATATATTATATGGTATATACTGTATAAAATATATGGTATATAATACATAAAATATATTATATGGTATATAATACATAAAATATTTATATTATATAATATAAATATATTATATATTTATATTATATATACAAATATATTATATATTTATATTATATATACAAATATATTATATATTTATGTTATATATACAAATATATTATATATTTATATTATATATACAAATATATTATATATTTATATTATATATACAAATATATTATATATTTATATTATATATACAAATATATTATATATTTATATTATATATACAAATATATTATATATTTATATTATATATTGTATATTATATTATATAATATATATGTGTGTATATAATATATATGTGTATAATACGTATTATACATATAATATATGTATAATATGTATTACACATATAATATATGTATACAATACGTATTACACATATAATATGTATACAATACGTATTACACATATAATATGTATACAATACGTATTACACATATAATATGTATACAATACGTATTACACATATAATATATGTATACAATACGTATTACACATATAATATATGTATACAATACGTATTACACATATAATATATGTATACAATACGTATTACACATATAATATATGTATACAATACGTATTACACATATAATATATGTATACAATACGTATTACACATATAATATATGTATACAATACGTATTACACATATAATATATGTATACAATACGTATTACACATATAATATATGTATACAATACGTATTACACATATAATATATGTATACAATACGTATTACACATATAATATATGTATACAATACGTATTACACATATAATATATGTATACAATACGTATTACACATATAATATATGTATACAATACGTATTACACATATAATATATGTATACAATACGTATTACACATATAATATATGTATACAATACGTATTACACATATAATATATGTATACAATACGTATTACACATATAATATATGTATACAATACGTATTACACATATAATATATGTATACAATACGTATTACACATATATGTATACAATACGTATTACACATATAATATATGTATACAATACGTATTACACATATAATATATGTATACAATACGTATTACACATATAATATATGTATACAATACGTATTACACATATAATATATGTATACAATACGTATTACACATATAATATATGTATACAATACGTATTATACATATAATATATGTATATAATACGTATTATACATATATGTATATGTATATAATACGTATTATACATATATGTATATATGTATAATACGTATTATACATATAATATATGTATATATGTATAATACGTATTATACATATAATATATGTATATATATGTATAATACGTATTATACATATAATATATGTATATATGTATAATACGTATTATACATATAATATATGTATATATATGTATAATACGTATTATACATATAATATATGTATATATGTATAATACGTATTATACATATAATATACGTATATATGTATAATACGTATTATACATATAATATATGTATATAATACGTATTATACATATAATATATGTATATAATATGTATTATACATATGTACAATATGTATATTATATATTATATATGTGTGTGTATATATAATATATATAATATATATGTGTGTATACATATAAAATATATATAATATATATAAAATATATGTGTGTATATATAAAACATATATAATATATATTATATATGTGTGTATATGTAAAATATATATAATATATATTATAGATTATATATTATCTATAATATATATATTATCGATAATATATATATAATATATATATTATCGATAATATATAATATATATATTATCGATAATATATAATATATATATTATCGATAATATATAATATATATATTATCGATAATATATAATATATATATTATCGATAATATATAATATATATATTATCGATAATATATAATATATATATTATCGATAATATATAATATATATATTATCGATAATATATAATATATATTATCGATAATATATAATATATATTATCGATAATATATAATATATATATTATCGATAATATATAATATATATATTATCGATAATATATAATATATATATTATCGATAATATATAATATATATATTATCGATAATATATAATATATATATTATCGATAATATATAATATATATATTATCGATAATATATAATATATATATTATCGATAATATATAATATATATATTATCGATAATATATAATATATATATTATCGATAATATATAATATATATATTATCGATAATATATATATTATATATATACACACACACACACGCACACATATATATTTAGTGCGTTAAGTAGTTCTTAAATTTTAGGCAGAAAAAAAAGCACTTGTAAAACACTAAACAAACTAGATTTTCCCGTAAGTTGATTCCAAGAATTTAGTATTTCATATGAAAGGATCACATTGACCCTTAAATTTCTAACATTTACCATGGGCGAATTCAATTGGCCTTTCATTTTTCTCTCCCATTAGCTATGGCATTCTTTTCCCTTTAACTCCGTAATCATAAACGCAGCTATTTTCAGACCTGTCACTTATACAAACAATATATGGCAGCCGGGCGTGGTGGCTCACACCTGTAATCCCAGCACTTTGGGAGGCCGAGGAGGGCAGATCACGAGGTCAGGAGTTTGAGACCAGACTGGCCAACATGGTGAAACCCCGTCTCTACTAAAAATACAAAAATTAGCCAGGCATGGTGGTGGGCACCTGTAATCCCAGCTCTTCGGGGGGCTGAGGCAGGAAAATCGCTTGAGCGTGGGAAGCAGAGGTTGCAGTGAGCTGAGATCGCACCACTGCACTCCAGCCTGGGCAACAAAACTGTGTCTCAAAAAAAAAAAAAAAAAAGGGAATATATGGCTTGATAGTTATTGGATTCTCTCCATAGGGAAAGCATACGCTACGGTCTTTTCTATGCTGTGGATCTGAATTCCAAGTGAATGGCTAGTTGTAAAGTTAACTGGCTCTGCATTCCCCAAGAAACATGCAAAAGAGGCTGGGTGTGGTGGTTCACGCCTGTAATCCCAGAACTTTGGGAGGCCGAGGCGAGCAGGTCACCTGAGGTCGGGAGTTTGAGGCCAGCCTGAACAACATGGAGAAACCCTGTCTCTACTAAAAATACAAAATTAGCTGGGTGTGGTGGCACATGCCTGTAAATCCCAGCTACTTAGGAGACTGAGGCAGGAGAATTGCTTGAGCCCAGGAGGCAGAGGTTGTGGTGAGCCAAGATCACACCGTTGCACTCCAGCCTGGACAACAGGAGTGAAACTCCATCTCAAAAAAACAATAGAAAAAAGGAAAGAAAGAAACATGCAGAAGAGCACTCAGGGATCACAGGCAAGAGGTGCCCTGGCACTGTGGTTAGGGGACTATGCTAACCACATGAAGAATGCTAGGAATGAAGGCAGAATCCTCATTCTTCCACTGATTCTTAGCAGGACCTTCTATAGGTTACTTTATCTCCCTGTGCCTCAGATTCCTAGTCTTTAAAATAAGAACAAGTGTATAGTATCTATATCATGAGTTCATGGAACTCATTGGATAAGTTCATGCTTATAAAGGCCACAGAATATACCTTTTAGATTCTCAATTAGTATTAGCTATGTGTTATTTGTATTAATCTGTGCCAGTCCACTGGTTCATAGCCTGTCCAAAAAACTACAGTGGTCTTAGATCAGGTCCATTCTTGACTAATTCTTGCTCCCAGGATCAAAACTATTTTCCTGTCATTACATTTTAATTAAAATATTTTTTGATTCTAAAAGAAATATTTACTCATTACACAGAAAGCAATAAACTGTGGGCTCTGAAATATGACAAACCTGGAATTGAATTCTGACTCTGCCCTTCCAGAATTTGTGACCTTGTAAAGTCTTTACCTTCTCAAAGTGTTGATTTTTTCATCTGCACAATGGGACAAAAAATGGTACCTATCTCATGGTGTCACTTTGAGTGTTAAAGAGAGAAATGCAGGTAAAGTGTTTAACACAGTGCCTAGCCCACAGTAAACACTGGGAAAAAGAAAGGGAGTGAAGGGAGAGAAGGAAAGAGAGGAAAAGAAAGTAGGAAGAAGTCAATGACTGCTATAGGATAGAAGGTTTAGTAAAAGCCACACAAAGGAGAAAGGTTTGGAAAATGCTTAGACACAGAATGCATATTTTTATTTAAAAGAGAAAAAGATTTGTTGCGTCTTTTGCAATACCATTTCTCTTAAAAGGGATTTTCCTGTGTCACTCATGGGATACACTTAATATAAACTTAGAAACTTTTTCATATTTGGGATTTGTTTATATTTTCTTTGCAAGAACCAACTCAAACACACTAAGAATAATAAAAAGAATAATTCTTAATGGATGAATGTTTGTCTATTTCTCAACTTAAATAAGGTTTTGTCTCCAAAATTTCAAAATGACTTATTCACATTAATTTGAAAACTCAGACCAAAAATTTAACCCTGCTTAAATATGGTATGCTACATATAATACAACATTCAATAAATTTATTTATTTATAATAGAAATAGGGTCTCATTCTGTCACCCAGGCTACAGTGCAGTGGTAGGATTGTGGCTTACTGCAGCCTCATCCTCCCAGGCTCAAGTGATTCTCCCACCTGTCTCCTGAGTAGCTGAGACGACATGCGCACACCACCATACCTGGCTAATTTGTTTGTTTTTTTATTTTTTTATTTTTTTTTGTTTTTTTATTTTTTATTTTATTTATTTATTTATTTATTCATTTATTTTTTTGAGACAGAGTCTCACTCTGTCACCCAGGCTGGAGTGCAGTGGCACAATCTCAGCTCACTGCAGCCACCTCCTCCTGGGGTCAAGCGATTCTTCTGTCTCAGCCTCCCGAGTGGCTGGGACTACAGGCAAGCGCCACCATGCCCAGCTAATTTTTGTATTTTTAGTAGAGACGGGGTTTCACCATATTGGCCAGGATAGTCTCAAACTCCTGACCTCATGATCTGCCCGCCTCAGCCTCCCAAAGTGCTGGGATTACAGGCGTAAGCCATTGCACCCGGCGGTTTTTTTTCTTTAAGTAGAGATGATGTCTGGCCAAGTGGCCCAGGCTGGTCTCAAACTCCTGAGTTCAAGCAATCCTCCTGCCTCAGCCTCCCAAAGTGCTACAATCATAGGTGTAAGCCACCATGCCTGGCCAATAATTTGATTTTTTTTAGTCCAAAAGTTAACCAAGGCTGTATTATTTGTGGCATAACACAGACATGGAGACATTTTAGAAAAAACTAAAAGAAGAAACTGTCTTAAGCTACAGTATGATGGGTGCAGTAGTCTCTTAACTAATATTGCAGGACACCTGTGTGCTTAATTTCTCCAGATTCAAAGAAAGCTCTACTTTTTTTTTTTTTTCTTTTTTAACTGTAAGCTAAGCTTTGCTTATTTACTGAGAAGGCTGTTTGGTTTTATCATACTCATGAATCACCGCAGGAGAATGATAATGAGAAATGTAATCAGAATGCTGACAGGATGAAGACTCATGGGCCAGCCTGAAGAACAACTCATTCTCAAGGATGAAAATCAAATCTTATCCCACTAGGTAAACTCCAGCTTTGCATTGGAAGATTGAATGCAAACAGAACTACATAAAAGCCTCCATATTGATCAGGAGTGTGAGGCAAGGAAGACCTCCTTAGCATGTCTACATACCAGCATCATCTCATTATTCTCCAAGGTGAAGCACTGTGACAAAGTCATGAAGATCTAGTGCTGTCTGGCTTAGACCTAGGCTCCAGCACTCCTTGTCTGTGTGACCTTAGACAAGTTAATTAATCTCTCTGCACCTTGTTTTCTCTGTAAACTGGAGATATCCTAGTACCCACCTCATAGGGTTGTGCTAAGAATTAAATAATAGAATACCCTAAACACCCAGAGCACTACCTGACACATGGGAAGTTCTCAATATATGTTAGCTATTATCTCATTATTCATTTTATTAAACCGAATTTCACTAGAAAATGCATACTGTTGGAGATCAAAACTCACACTCTGGTGGGGTGCAGTGGCTCACACCTGTAATCCCAGCACATTGGGAAGCTGAGGTGGGCGGATCAGTTGAGGTCAGGAGTTCGAGACCAGCTTGGCCAACATGGTGAAACCCTGTCTCTACTAAAAATACAAAAATTAGCCAGGCGTGGTGGCGCACACCTGTAATCCCAGCTACCAGGGAGGCTAGAGGCTAAGGCACAAGAAATACTTGAACCTGGGAGGTGGAGGTTGCAGTGAGCCGAGATGGCGCCACTGCACTCCAGCCTGGGCAACAAGGTGAGACCCTGTCTCAAAAAACAATAACAGAAACAATAATAAACCTCACAATCTGTGAGCAGATGGAAAATCTGATGACAAATCCAATACCCTACCCTCTAGCCCAGATCCCTTTGGGAGATGGAGTGGGAACTGCAGCTGCTGGTACCTTTTTCTTTTCAGAAACAGACATAAAAATGCTGAGATAAAATAAATGTCACATCTCCACTGACTAATTTCTGAGGAAGAAGTAGTTGTTGCAATGATAGTAAGCATAAGTGACCTCGAAACAGACCAGCTCGTGGTATGCAGACCTACCAGTGGCCTGCTCTGCTAGGCAATGAATCAAGCGTCTTGTATGAGCATGTCATCTTTTTACATACAATTTACATGATGTCATGATTTTTACCAAGTGTATTTTTTACTACTAAGTTTTCACTACAATAAAAAGGGCAAGGGGGCAGGCCACTAGAGAATGGGTAGGAGAAAGAGATGGGAAAGGCATTGGATAATTTATCGAGATAGGAGCACTAGATGCTCACTTTAACAATCTTCAGTATTCATATGATACAGAAAGATCATTCTTCCCATTGTTAGGGCTCAGAAACCTATATCCCCAAATATGATGCTTTGATATTCTGAACCTGAAGAAGGCTCAAGGTCTCTCTGACCTCCCCTCACTCCTGTCTCTCAATCTTCTGTCTCTCCCCTAAGCACAGGATGAAATGGTTCTGTGAAGTTCCCTTATCTACCTAAAATCTTACCCTCCAGAGAAGAAAACAATTACTTCTGGTCTCTTCCTTGAGTTTTCATTAACTGAAACTCATATAGCGGGAAGAAAGACTGAATGAAGTCTGTCAACATATCTGAACAGACTTCTGTCACAAATTGTTGTCTGTTCTGTGGGCCCAACAGACTTTGTCCCAGGTCACTGTTGGTTCTTCAAGTAAAAATCATTTACTGCCCTTCCCCCCACTTCCTATCTCCACACTTCCTATCTCCGTTTCCTCTAAGAAGGGTATATAACCATCTGTACCCCACTGTGTGTAATTTTCTCTCTTTGCACATTAGCAAACTTCTATGCCATTTCTCCCGTTAATCTGTCCAGTGTCAATTGATTTTTCAACGAAATTTCAGAGGGCAAAGGGAAAGTTTTCCCTTGGCCCCTACTCTATGAATCCAACAACTTTTCCTGATAACTACAATCTTGATTTATGAGACCTCTCTGATACCTGACCAGTTGCAGAAGGACAAGGCTTATCGTAAGTGGCCACATGAGTTCTACCCAGGATTTCAGAAATAATTTGCAATCATTCCAAACCCTCAGGGACATGAATGGTAATTTATTTAGACATTAACTGGAGAGACAAACTGGTTCCCTGCCTAAATGGGAACCAGGTTGGCTACCTTCCAGTCGCACTAAAGACCAATAGTTTCTGTCACTGGGTTCTGTGTTTGGTTTGTGTGGCTTGGTTCTTTCACAAGTCATAGACTTTGGTACTTGCAAATGAGCCTTGTTGCAAAACTAGCTGGATTGGGACAGATTATTCTTAAGAAATGAGGCTTATCTGCAGACAGGCTCTGACATACTGAACAGCAACACGTGACAGTTTCTAGAGCTTTAGCATCATTAGTCATTCTCACTGCTGGAATGTTCAAAATGTGCATAGAAGGAAACAGACAGATGTCCTCAGGAAGCATTTGTGAATGTGTCAGAACTTTTGCTGGGAATATCCATGCCCATGTCATGTATTTTAGGGTGACCACTCAGAGATAGGGGATTTTACCAAGTAGGAGTTGGTAAAAGCACAACAGTATTTCATCAACATTTTAAAAATTGGGATGATGAAGCTATCTGCAGAAAATGAAATTAGGCTAACACTGATATCCCAACTAAAAAGAAGATCCTAGAATAAGGCTTCCAAAAAGTCATGATATACCCAGATTGAGGTAAAGGGTTTTTGTTGTTGCTGTTGTTCAAAAGAAAAAACAATCAAACAAACAAATAGAGGGTAGTGTTTCTCATAGTTTCACTTCATAGAGAAACCAATGAGGTACAAATCTTGGCATGGATCAGATTTGGATTCCTAGCAAAGAAGCATATCAAGGGATGTCCCTTGATAGGTTATCAGCATATTACAAGTCCTTAAAATATACATCTGTCTGGCTTAAAGCTTAATAAAATACATTGTCATGTTTAAAATGAAAAAAGTCTTTTTTTTTTTTTAAAAAAGAACCCAAAACCACAAATAATCCCAGAGGACAATAATCAAAACACATTATGTGGTTCCCTTCATTTCCTTTGCAACACTCCTCTTGCCTAGAGCCACTGGACTTGGTAAATAAAAATACAGAACACCCAGTAAAATCTGAATTTTAGGTAAACAACAAATAATTTTTTAATATAAGTATGTCCCATGCAATTTAATTCAAATCAAACTGGACATCTAATATTTTATCTGGCTAAGCTACCCTTGCCCTGTCCTTGGAGCTCCCCTGCTTTAGCTAATTAAAAAAAAATAAACTTGCACTTATTAAAACCCAGAGAGGCTACAAAGTGTCCTTCCATCTGGGTTCAAAGCTTGGCTCCACCACACACTCACTTTGAGATCTTGGGTAAGTTACTTTACTGTGCCACAGTCACCACATCTGTAGAATGGGATTAATAACAGTTTCTCCTTAGCAGAGTCATCTGGAGGATTACATGAGATGGTGTATGTGTAGCACAGTACTCAGCTCAAAGCAAACGTTCAACCCATGTTAGCTATTATTGTTGGCAAGAGAACACAGTGAAGAAATAAAACGGCAAAGAAGAAGGTACCTGAGATTATTCACTTGCCACGAATATTCCTTATCTATACATAGATTATTGAAAGCTGTCAATGGTTGTGACTTCATTTCTTTCACATTTATTTTATTTGACAAATAGGGAGTAGCACACAGGAACAATAAATAACCATTAATAATATAGCTTATTACAGTTTACAACAGAGCTCTTCATATTCATTTTAAAGAAAATTCAAGACAATGATTCTCAAAGACATGTATTATAAAAACTGACCCATATAGTACCGATATGCCTCCTACTCACCAATGCCAAACCCCCTCTGAGATCCACTACCCTGAATAGTTTCAAGGATTTTTAAAAAATCTTCGAAAATATTTCCTTTGGCAAGGAACCAAATTTAGAGCGATCTTTATGTATATACACAATGTAGAAAGGTTTTCTGTCCCAAATGTCTCTTTTTTTGTCCAGAGTCCCTGCACAAAACAATCCTTTCAATGTCGTCATCATCAAATACAAAGGGCAACCGGCTGGACACCACTGGCAACAAAAGGCCTTCAGCAGAATGTTTTTTTAAAAGCAAAGGCCAAAGAAAGCTGTAACCTGTGGCCTCTATTCACCACCGGAAGAGTCTAAATGCTTTTCCTCTTTTGTAATAGAGAACATCTGCCCTTCTAGGAGGATAATCTGTCTTCCAACAAGTTTTACGTGTAGAGAAGCAACATCCTTTTTTAAATGTGGCTTTCCCATGTCCTTGAATAGAAATTGTACCCTTTTCAAATGGTTTTACAGCCAGAATCTCTAGCTTGCCTAAGGGGTACCAACCTTGTTTCTTGTTCAAGCATAAATGAGAAATATTGAACATGTAAATAAGAATACCAGACTTCATTCTGAGGAAAATTCTGCTGTGCTAAAATTTTTTGTATTCTTTTTTGCAAACACTTAGTTTTTCGTCTTAGTATACATGGACAAGAGGGCAAGATAATGAGAGCATTTACGATTTAGTTGGTGTATTTGATGGAAATGACAGCCAAATCACAAAATTTTTATCCTAGAGATATTTCTTTAACATGGATTACTTGATGTCATTTTATCCAGTCATTGGATAAACAAAATTCAAGAAAATGATGCAGAGCCAAGCAGGTGTGATTTGGGACTTGCAGCAAGGCACCAGCTGGATAAGGCCAAGACATTTCCAGTATGAGGGTCCTGGACAGTTCATGCCACAGAAGACAGGAACTTCTGTAACCAGCAATATCTTTAAAAATCTAGCTTGTAGCAGCTTCCTACTTTATTTCTGAGGGGTAGCCATCTTACTGGCTTTTCTGTTTTTGTTTTTGTTTTTGAGACTGCATCTCGCTCTATTACCCAGGCTGGAGTGCAGTGGCGCAATCTCGGCTCACTGCAACCTCTACCTCCTGGGTTCAAGCGATTCTCGTGCCTCAGCCTCCAGAGTGGCTGAGATTACAGGTGTGTGCCACCACACCCAGCTAATTTTTGTATTTTTAGTAGAGACGGGGTTTCACCATGTTGGCAAGGCTGGTCTTGAATTCCTGACCTCAAGTGATCCACCTGCCTTGGCCTCCCAAAGTGCTGGGATTACAGTAGTGAGCCACCACGCCCGGCCTTACTGGCTTTTTACTATTAACATAATGTATTAAAGATCCCTTTGAGAAGGCAATTAAATAGTAATACATGTTAGGTGCAACATTTAGGTGGTTGACAGGAGCTGGAGTAGGAGAGAATGGGGGGCTGGTATTTAATGGGTAGAGAGTTTTGGTTGAAGAAGATGTTGAAAAAGTTCTGGAGGATGGATGACGATGATGGTTACAGAACACTTTGAATGTACCTAATGCCACAGACGGGTACCCTTTAAAAGTGCTTAAAATGGTAAATGTTATATCTGTTTTACCACCATAAAAAATAGCATTGATTAGGCTAATGAAAAAATTAAAGAAAAAAGGCTAAGATGTGAAGGGAAAATAGAAAAGAGAGAAAATCGCTGGGTGTGATGGCTTACACCTGTAATCTCACACTTTGGGAGGCTGAGGAACGAGGATCACTTGAGCACAGGAGCTTAAGATTGGCCTGGGAAACATAGGGAGTCCTCCTTCTCTACAAAAAATAAACATTTAGCCAAGTGTGGTGCTGCACGCCTATAGTCCCAGCTACACAGGAGGCTGAGGTAGGAGGATTGCTTGGGCCTGGGAGGTTGAGGCTGCAGTGAGCCATGATCACACTGTGCTCCAGCCTGGGTGACATAGCAAGTCCCTGTCTAAAAGAAAGAAAGAAATAAATAAAAGAGTGAGAGAAAGAAAAGAAATAGAAAGAAGAGAGACTGATGCGACCCCTGCAGAGGGACGTAGTCGTGGAGAAGGCAGTGATCTTAAAGGGGAAGTGTGAGTTGAGTGCACCCTCCTGCCACAGTCAAGAAGAGGGTCCCTCACTCAGAAAACACTGACTGGGCAGCTGCAATGAGAGAGTGCTTCAATTTAATAATTGAACAAACTATGGCAAAAAAGGAAATCAAGCCATTAAAAATTAATTGCATACAAATAGCCAATAAGCACATGAAAATAACTCAGTGTCGTTAGCCACCAGGAAAATGCAAACCAAAACCACAATGACATACGACTCCACACACACTAGGATGGTTATAATCAAAAGATGGACAGTAGTAAGTGTTGGCTAGGATGTAGAAAACTTGGAAGCCTCATTCATTGTTGGTGAGGTGTAAAGTGGTGTAGATGCTTTGGAAAAGAGTCTGACAGCTTTTTAAAAAGTTAAGCCCAGATTTACCATATGACCCAGCAATTCCACTCCTAGGTACAATCCCAAGACAAAGGAAGACCTACGTCCACACAAAGGCTTACATGTGACTATCCACAGCAGCGACTATTCATAGCAAGAATATTTACTGCCAGAAGGTAGAACAACCTCAAAATCCATCAACTTGTGAAGGAACAAAAAAAAAAAAAAAGCCTTTCGGCCGGAACCGCCATCTTCCAGTAATTCGCCAAAATGACGAACACAAAGGGAAAGAGGAGAGGCACCCGACATATGTTCTCTAGGCCTTTTAGAAAACATGGAGTTGTTCCTTTGGCCACGTATATGCGAATCTGTAAGAAAGGTGATATTGTAGACATCAAGGGAATGGGTACTGTTCAAAAAGGAATGCCCCACAAGTGTTACCATGGCAAAACTGGAAGAGTCTACAATGTTACCCAGCATGCTGTTGGCATTGTAAACAAACAAGTTAAGGGCAAGATTCTTGCCAAGAGAATTAATGTGCATATTGAGCACATTAAGCACTCTAAGAGCCGAGATAGCTTCCTGAAATGCGTGAAGGAAAATGATCAGAAAAAGAAAGAAGCCAAAGAGAAAGGTACCTGGGTTCAACTGAAGTGCCAGCCTGCTCCACCCAGAGAAACACACTTTGTGAGAACCAATGGGAAGGAGCCTGAACTGCTGGAACCTATTCCCTATGAATTCATGGCATAATAGGTGTTAAAATAAATAAATAAATAAAAGACCTCTGGGCTGTAAAAAAAAAAAAAAAAAAAAAACCCAAGACACTGGCATATCTTTTTTTTTTTTTTAAGACAGGGTCATACTCTGTCATCACCCAGGATAGAGTGCAGTGACACAATCACAGCTCACTGCACTCTCTACCTACTAGACTCAGGTGAGCCTCCCACCTCAGCCTCCCATGTAGCTGGGACTACAGATGCACGCCACCACGTTCAGCTAATTTTTCTATTTTTTGTAGATACACAGTTTCACCATGTTGTCCAGGCTGGTCTCCAACTCCTGGGCTCAAGTGATCTACCCACTTTGGCCTTCCAAAGTGCTGGGATCACAGGCATAAGCCACCATGCCCAGCCTGGCATATCGATTAAATGAAATATTATTCAGCATTAAAAAGAGTGAAAGGGATAGTGATTGAGGCTACAACGTGGATAAATCTCAAAAAAAAAAAAAATCATCATCATCCTAAGCCAGATACAAAACACTGCATGTTGTGTGACTCCATTTATATGAAATGTCCAGAACAGGCAAATTTAAAGAAACAGAAAGGAATGAGTGGTTGTTTGGGGATGGGGTAGAATGGAGATTAACTATAGGAGGGCATGAGGGATCTTATTGGAATGATGGAAATTATTTAAAACTGTGTGTGTTCTAAAACTGGATTGTGTGATGGTTAGTAAATTTATGAAACATTATTGAATTGTATACTTACCTGGGGGAACCATATGGCATGCAAATTTTATCCTTAATAAAGTTGTGTTTTTTTAAAAAAGAACTACAATTTAGAGCCTCTAACAAGTAAAAAATGAAACAGAAAAATGACCCTTACGGAAATGATATTGTAGCAAGGGCAACTGGATATTATGCAATGAAAATTATGGTTATTTTTATTTTTATTTTATTTTTTGTTTTATCACAGCTCACTGCAGCCTCAATCTCCCTGGGCTCAAGCGATCTTCCCATCTCTTGCCTCCCAAGTAGCCAGAACTACAGGCACATGCTACCACACTCAGCTAATTTTTTTGTATTTCATAGAGACTGGGTTTTGTCATGTTGCTCAGGCTGGTCTCGAACTCCTGGTCTCAAGCGATCCACCCACCTTGGCCTCCCAAAGTGCTGGGATTACAGGTGTGAGCCACCACACTTGCCCGACATCTATGGTTATTGATGTGAGTGGCTATGAAGGAGAGCTGTTAGGTCCTATGAGAATGTGAAACAAGCAATGCTTGTTAGAAAGTGCCACTGGAGCTGGGTGCCGTGGCTCACGCCTGTAATCCCAGCACTTTGTGAGGCCGAGGTGGGCAGATCATTTGAGGTCGTGACTTCAAGACAAGCCTGACCAACATGGAGAAACCCCATCTCTACTAAAAATACAAAATTATCCGGGCGTGGTGGCGCAGGCCTGTTAATCCCATCTACTCAGGAGGCTAAGGCAGGAGAATTGCTTGAACCCAGGAGGTGGAGGTTGTGGTGAGCTGAGGTGGCATCATTGCACTCCAGCCTGGGCAACAAGAGCGAAACTCCGTCTCAAAAAAAAAAAAAAAAAAAAGAAACCACAATGAGATACCATCTCACACCAGTTAGAATGGCGATCATTAAAAAGTCAGGAAAAAACAGGTGCTGGAGAGGATGTGGAGAAATAGGAACACTTTTCACTGTTGGTGGGACTGTAAACTAGTTCAACCATTGTGGAAGTCAGTGTGGCGATTCCTCAGGGATCTAGAACTAGAAATACCATTTGACCCAGCCATCCCATTACTGGGTATATACCCAAAGGATTATAAATCATGCTGCTATAAAGACACATGCACACGTATGTTTATTGTGGCACTATTCACAATAGCAAAGACTTGGAACCAACCCAAATGTCCAACAACGATAGGCTGGATTAAGAAAATGTGGCTTATATACACCATGGAATACTATGCAGCCATAAAAAATGAAGAGTTCATGTCCTTTGTAGGGACATGGATGAAACTGGAAACCATCATTCTCAGCAAACTATTGCAAGGACAAAAAACCAAACACCACATGTTCTCACTCATAGGTGGGAATTGAACAATGAGAACACAGGGACACAGGAAGAGGAACATCACACTCCGGGGACTGTTGTGGGGTGGGGGGAGAGGGGAGGGATAGCATTAGGAGATACACCTAATGCTAAGTGACGAGTTAATGGGTGCAGCACACAAACATGGCACATGTATACATATGTAACAAACCTGCACATTGTGCACATGTACCCTAAAACTTAAAGTATAATAGTAATAAAATAAAATAAAATAAAAAGAAAGAAAAAAAAAGAAAAGAATGTGCCACTGGAGGAGGGAATATTTGAGCCAAAGATGTGAATATAAAGAGAGAGGGAGAGCAGGAAGATCAAGGGAGAAGTGAATGAAAGCCAGGGGCCAGGGGCTTTTAAAAAACACAGTGCCTGCAAGAGTTGGTCTTTGTTCCAGGAGCCATGGGAAGGCCAGCAGGGCCTTAGCAGAGGGATATTATCAGCTTGATCTTTTCATTTATTTTTTTAGAGATGGAGTCTCAGTATGTTGCCCAGGCTAGGCTTGAAATCCTGGGCTCAAGCAATCTTCCCACCACCGTGCAAAGCTCAACTCAGCTTTTTAAAAAGAAAGCTACAGTATCCAGGCTACAAGTAGACCGGATAAAGAGGGCAAGAATGGGTACAGAGAGAGACACAGTGAAAGACAATGCTAAAAATGAAATTGAAGTTAAGAGTAAGAAAGTCTAGAAGGCAGGGGAAGCCTGAGGCTTATTCAGTGTTGAAATGGGAAGTAATCAAAGGGCATCGAATAGGGAAGTATCCAAATCCTGCCTCAGATTGGTTGGACAACTGGAGAGCCAAGAGCAATAGTAGGGCTCACATTGCCACCCCCAGACTGCATTAGTGGTGTGCTAAGACAAGATTTTCTGAAACTAATCATGAAAGTTACTTGGAGCACTTATTAAAAGTGCTAATTCTCAAGCCCAGGTCTTCTGAATCTGAATTCTGAAAGATGTCTGGCAAGCTGTGTTATTGTTGTTTTCTACATTGCTGCAGGTGATTCTCAGGGTCAGGCATTTCAAGAAATACTGATCCATACCTTTTTTTTTTTTTTTTAAATTCAATGTCCAGACAAGCAACAAAACAGAATAGGATATCAAATAGAAGCTATTCTGAGATACTGCTACCCTTTTCTTCCAGTGAAGGATGATAAATATAGGCTGAAAAAAGTTAGTGGTTCTCCCAAAACAAGAACAGGTAAAAACAATTTATAAGGGTAAGTAGAGTAAAATAAGAAAATTATGTGGATCTTCGTAATATTGGTTTATCAGCCTCTATGGCATTTGCACTCAAGAAGCGTAGGTGTGATTCTTGGCAGAATCTGAGTGCATTCATTTCCCAGGGTTGCCATAACAAACTACCACACACTTGGTGGCTTAAAACAACAGAAATTTATTTTCTCACAATTCTGGAGGCCAAAAGTTCCAATTCAAGGTGTCAGGAGGGCTGCACTCCTCTCCCTCCAAAGCCTCTAGAGAAGACTCCTTCCTTGCCTCTTCTAGCTACTGGTGGATCCACGTGTTTCTTGACTTGGGCTGCATAACTTCAACCTCTGCCTCTGTCCCCTTACATGGCCTTCTGTGTATATGAGTATCCTCTTTTGTCTCTTACAAGGACATGTGTCATTGGATTTAGGGCCCATCTGGTAAATCCAGAATGATCTCATCTCAAGATTATTAGTATTATTTTCTGAGACAGAGTCTCACTCTGTCACCCAGGCTGGAGTGCAGTGGTGTGATCTCAGCTTGCTGCAACATCTGCCTCCTGAATTCAAATGATTCTCGTGCCTCAGCCCCCGGAGTAGCTGGGATTACAGGCGTGTGCCACCATGCCTAATTTTTTTGTATTTTTAGTAGAGACAGGGTTTCACCATGTTGGCCAGGTTGGTCTTGAACTCCAGGCCTCAAGTGATCTACCCACCTCAGCCTGCCAGTGCTTGGATTACAGGCATGAGCCACCGTGCCCAGCCAAGATTGTTAATTGTATCTGCAGAGACTTTTTTTCCAAATAAGTCACATTCACAGGTGTATTAGTCCATTTTCACACTGCTGTAAAGAGTTACCTGAGACTGGGTAATTTATGAAGAAGAGAGGGTTTTTTTGTTTTTTGTTTTGAGATGGAGTCTCACTCTGGTCATGCAGGCTGGAGTGCAGTGGCATGTCTCAGCTTACTGCAACCTCCACCTCCTGGGTTTAAGCAATTCTCCTTCCTCAGCCTCCCGAGTAACTGGGATTACAGGCATGCATCACCACGCCTGGGTAATTTTTATATTTTTAGTAGAGATGGGGTTTCGTCATGTTGGCCAGGCTGGTCTTGAACTCCTGACCTCAGGTGATCCACCCACCTCGGCCTCCCACAGTGCTAGGATTACAGGCATTAGCCACCGTGCTCAGCCAGAAGAGAGGTTTAATTGACTCACAGTTCCACAGGCTTAACAGGAAGCATGACTGGGAGGCCTCGGGAAACTTACAATCATGGCAAGGGAAATGGAAGGCAAAGAGAAAGCAAGCACCTTCAAAACACTGTATTCCTTTTTCAGAAAGAAAATTTATAAATACTAAGATAGACACCTCTATCACAAGAAGAGCAATATGGAAGAAACCCAACTATCTTTGTAATTTCTGCTGATATTTCTCTTGAAAAGTGTCAATGTATCAGGTTTTATTAACAGAATATTTTGTTTTCTCAGGCAAAAGGCAGGAATAGCTGATATTGCAAGGATATATAAAGTAGCTATTAGAAGTAGGAATAGCTATAGCTAAATGTAAGAGGGGGAGTCTGTGCTTAATGAGCTCCAGGCAGTTATATACAGAGAGAAAAAAAATAATTATTTTTATTTAATTTTAATTTTTTTATTATAGATTCAGGGGGTTCATGTACAGGCTTGATACAAGGTATATTACGTAATGCTGGGATGTGGACTTCTACTGAACCCATCACCCAAACAGTGAACATAGTATCCAATAGGTAGTTTTACAACCCTTTCTCCTTTCTCTATTGCCCCTTCTTTTAGAGTCCCTGGTCTCTACTGTTTCCATCTTTATGCCCATGTGTAGTAGTTCCCACCTATAAGGGAGAACATGCAGTATTTGATTTTCTGTTTCTGCATTAATTCATGCAGGATAATGGCCTCCTTCTGCATCCATGTTGCTACAAAGGACATGATTTCATTATTTATATGACTATGTAGTATTCCATGGTGTATATATGCCACATTTTCTTTATCCAGTCTACCGCTGATGAACACTTAGGTTAATTTCATGATTTTCCTATTGTGAATAGTGCTACAGAAAACATATGAGTGTAAATGTCTTTTTGATAAGATGATTTATTTTCCTTTGGGTAGATATCCATTGCTGGGTCAAACAGTAGTTTTGTTCTTTGAGAAATCTCCACACTGTTTTCCATAGGGCTTGAACTAATTTACATTGCTACCAACAGTGTATAACTGTTCCCTTTTCTCTGCATCCTCACCAATATCTGTTACTTTTTGCCTTTTTAATAATGGCCATTCTGACTGGTGTGAGATGGTATCTCTCTTTTTTTTTTTTGAGACAGAGTCTTGCTGTTTTGCCAGGCTGGAGTACAGTGGCGCAGACTCGGCTCACGGCAATCTCTGCCTCCCTGGTTCAAGCGATTCTCCTGCCTCAGCCTCCCTAGTAACTTTGGATTACAGGCACGCGCCACCACACCCGGCTAATTTTTGTATTTTTAGTAGAGACGGCATTTCACATGTTGGCCAGGATGGTCTCGATCTCCTGACCTCGTGATCCACCCACCTTGGCCTCCCAAAGTGCTAGGATTACAGGTGTGAGCCACCACGCCCAGTCGTGAGATGGTATCTCATCGTGGTTTTAATTTGCATTTCTCTGATTAATGAAGTGGGGCAGAAAAAATAATACTTTCATTTGGATACAAAGACATCATGGTTATGTAAGGCAATGTGGGGTGGGAAACAACATGATACCCAAAGGAAAAAAGTCAATGACTGCTCCATAATTGGGAATCCTAAAGGAGAAGATAGAAACAGAAGCATTTTCTGTAGTTATATCCACCTAGAAAATTCACAAATTCCTTAGTGAGAAGGAACTGGCATTAAGAGAAGAACTCTAGAATATTTGTAGGGGTTTATTGATGTGTTTAAATATATTTCTATTTTGCTGGCTGGGTGGAGAGGCTTACACCTGTAATCCCAGCACTTTGGGAGGCTGAGGTGGGCAGATCACCTGAGGCCAGGAGTTTCAGACCAGACTGGTCAACATGGTGAAACCCCATCTTTACTAAAAATACGAAAATTAGCCAGGCATGGTGGCACATGCCTATAATTCCAGCTACTTGGGAGGCTGAGGTGGGAGAATCCCTTCAACCTGGGAGGTGGAGGTTGCAGTGAGCCACGATCATGCCACACTGCACTCCAGCCTGGGTAACAGAGCAAGACTCTGCCTCAAAATGAACAAAGAAATAAATTTCTATTTTGCTCAACTATTTAAAGTGTATGGTATTTATTCCTCAGAATGAGTTCAGTTCTTATGGATGAAAAATCTTCCTGGGGTAGGGCAGGGGTAAAAGAAATCTTTTCTTATGAGAAATTTTCAGGTATTCATTAAAAGAAAAAGAAACGGAGATCGAGAATGATGTCTAAACTAGAGGGACCCAAATACAACTTCAGTCAAGATCCTGGTACCATGGATGAGTAGCCTGGTTAAGTAGCAATCTTATCAAATGGGATTTGGACAAGACTTGCTTCTATTAGAATATGCCATTTGTGGCCTGGAGCGGTGACTCACACCTGTAATCCCAGCACTTTGGGAGGCTGAGGCGGGCGGACCATGAGGTCAAGAGATGGAGACCAACCTAGCCAACATGGTGAAACCCCGTCTTTACTGAAAATACAAAAACTAGCCGGGCATGGTGTCCAGCACCTGTAGTCCCAGCTACTCGGGAGGCTGAGGCAGGATAATTGCTTGAACCCAGGAGGCGGAGGTTGCAGTGAGCCAAGTTTGCGCTACTGCACTCCAGCCTGGCGACACAGCAAGACTCCGTCTAAAAAAAAAAAAAGAATATGCCGTTTGCTTTATAAAAGCAAACTCCAGTCTTTCTGACTACTTGAATGTCTGTCTGTACCACATCTGCAGCTACACTGGCAACATGCTGTCTTCTCTCCCACTAGCAACTCGTCTCAAAAACTAATTCTCCAGATGATAACAGATTTTGAGATAACAAATCTAAATCCATCAGGTTTTACTATTGGCACCCATTCCCCTTCGTCCAATGTGGTCATAGACTGAAACTTGTCAATCATTGCAATAATAGCCAATAAAACACCAACATGTCATTGCAATTTATATTATTGTCTTGTAAATTCTGCTAAACGTAGTTATAGTTCTTTCAGCACTGGATAGTTACCACTTAGATTAGTTGACTTTTTGACTAATCAGGCTGCTATCCTATCTTTCATTTAGCTTTACTATGGTAACATTTGCTTGCTTTCTCTACCATTTGTAACATAGACAACACAAGTTTAGCCTTCACATTACAAAAGAAAACTTGAATAAATCCATGCTGTATATTCTTTTGTACAACTTCTACTAATAGATCCAGGAGAGAAATATCTCCAGTTTGGCTCATGCCTGTAATCCCAGCACTTTGGGAGGCCAAGGCAGGCGGATCTCGAGGTCAGGAGATCGAGATCATCCTGGCTAACACGGTGAAACCCCGTCTCTACTAAAAATACAAAAAATTAGCCGGGCACGGTGGCTGGCGCCTGTAGTCCCAGCTACTCGGGAGGCTGAGGCAGGAGAATGGCATGAACCCAGGAGGCGGAGCTTGCAGTGAGCCGAGATCGCACCACTGCACTCCGGCCTGGGCAAAAGAGACAGACTCTGTCTCAAAAAAAAAAAAAAAAAAGAAAGAAAGAAATATCTCCAGTTACAGCTCTATATAAAATAAGATATTACTTCTTATTTTTCAAAGAAAAATTCATAAGTAGCATATATTCAAATTATAATCATTCAAGCAAGAATGTTAGAAAGCCCTCCCACCCCCATCCTTTGTTAACTAATATGTAAGCAGAGTTCTAAGAGAGGAAGATCATTCCTTTGTGTTTAATCCCGTGACAGAGGGGAAATGGTTGCACCTCTGATAACTTTTGCTACAGATTCTTTAATCTGGCCAGTGCTTACAAATTGATGCATTTAATTTGAACAGTGATAGTTAAGTGGATTTCTAGATGACTCATTTTGTAAACCTTTGGCCATTAGCGTTTCAGCTGGAGTGGGCCATGTGCTGCCTTCCTGCTGACATCAGTGGAAATCTTGAGCCAAGATCAAAGCTACTTTATGCCTCTCTGACCTTTCCTCACAATGCACAGTGGGGCCTGAATTCTCAGATCAGAATTTTCAGATTTGCTCCACTGTGCCCACTGGGGTTACCATTTACAAATAGCTTACGTGTAGATATTCACTGAAGACCCTACAACAGGCCCATTGGAAATCACATCTTAGATTCTGGTTTTCAAGCAGTTTCCTAATCCAGATCCCAAGTTTCAGACGAGGTCGGGGATATTCAGGGTGGTGTGGCTGTAGACCAGGTCCCAAATTTCAGAAAATCTTATGTACGGTTGCCTCCCTAAGACCTCAGTGAGTAGAGAGAGAACTCCAGCAAGGTGGATTGGTAGTGTTCATTTTGCCCCCAGAAAAACCTGCCATAGGCTGCCTTCACTCTAGAGATACACTTTGAGAATCAACCTGAAGAGAATCCCTTACCTTAATAGTCATGTCTGGGCCGGATGTTTCTGTGGCGTTTGAGGCTGACTCACCTTCCTTTAGCAGCACATTCTCCCACCCGACTCCTGAAAGAAAAAAAAGAAGTGCCATTTGAGCCAAGTCATTCAGCTGACATGGATACACAGTTGTTATTGCTCAGATTACAATCCCACGTGACTTGTAAAGGGAGCTGATGATGACCTATAGCTCTATACCTATCTTGCAGTTACTGGGCTAGGAAAACTTCCTTTCAGAAGTGTAGTCCTGGAGCACTTCTTTTGTTTTTACCTAATCTCCAATTTAGGATCCATTGTCTAAGTCCTATATCTTATAGAGTGCTATTCCTAGCCCAGGGTGGAGAAGAGGCTGGGATGAACTCTTTGTCTTCTTCTTTTCATTTTTATTTATTTGTTTGTTTGTTTATTTATTTATTTATTTATTTATTTATTGAGACCAAGTTGCACTCTTGTTGCCTAGGCTGGGGTGCAATGGCATGATCTCGGCTCACTGCAACCTCCGCCTCCTGCCTCAGCAATTCTCCTGCCTCAGCCTCCCAAGTAACTGGGATTATGGGATTACAGGCGCCCGCCACCACACCTGACTAATTTTTGTATTTTTAGTAGAGACGGGGATTTCATCATGTTGCCCAGGCTGGTCTCGAACTCCTGACCTCTGGTGAACCACCCACCTTGGCCTCCCAGTGTTGGGATTACAGGTGTGAGCCACCCTTCTGTTCTTCTCCACGAACTCTTCTTCTTCTCCAGTTCAGGCCTCATATTGAGGACTCATTTGGGGCTTTAAAGTGAATCCCAGAACACAGAAATACACACATCTAATTCAATACCCAATAGATATGACTCCAGATTTTTCTGTGTTCTCAATATATCTACTGGAAATAACTAAGAATGTGTCGTCACTTTTAAAATCTGCCCATGTTCTCTCTCCAAGTCTTTAGAAATGCTAATGTTTCTTTCTTCTAAAGCTACCAGATTGTCTCCAAGAGTGGACATCTGGCAAGACACAAGATTTTGTTTTTTCTAATATCAAAGAAAAGATCAGGGGCCAGTGTGGTGTTTTGAAATATCTTTAAACACAGTATAGTAAAATTGTACTAATTCAGATGCAATTGTGTACGTGAATAGAGTTAAAATGATCTACATTGGTGAAAAGTTTGAAGAAATGGCAAGATATATGTGTGTGTGTGTGTGTGTGTATATATATATATATATTTTTTTTTTTTTTTTTTTTGAGACAGAGGACAGAGTCTCACTCTGTCGCCCAGGCTGGAATGCAGTGGTGCAATCTTGGCTCAGTGCAACCTCCACCTCCCAGGTTCAAGTGATTCTCTGGCCTCAGCCTCCCAAGTAGCTCAGATTACAGGTATGTGGCACCACACCCAGCTAATTTTTGTATTTTTAGTAGAGACAGGGTTTCACCAGGTTGTCCAGGCTGGTCTCGAACTCCTGACCTCAGGTGATGTGCCCACTTCGGCCTCCCAAAGTGCTGGGATTACAGGAGTGAGCCACTGTGCCCAACTGGCAAGTGTATATTTTTAAAAACCGTAGGTTTATTGCAAGAATAATCATCTCCTTAAAGGTTAATAAAGCAATATTTGATAGAGTTTTTCAGGGTCTCCTTTAACAAGCAAATACAAATTTTATGATTGGTATAATAACTGTTTAGAAATAAGTGTTCATAACCTAATATATTAAAAAGATTATTTTCTTAAGGAGGTTAAAATTATCTGTGTAATATTTGTTTACATTATTGATTTTCCTAAAAAATACTTTTCTCTAAGTATTTAGATAGTTATCTAAGGATAACTCAAGAACAATATTCATCCCAGAACTGTGTGAATAACCCAAATTCCAAAATTTCAACTGTCTAGCATTATGTTAAATCAGGATTGGCCATCTTTCTTCTGCTTGTCACATAGTAAATATTTTAGGCTTTGAGTTCATAGCATTTCTGTTGCAACTTCTCAATCTGCCCTTGTAGAGTGAAAGCAGCTACAGACAACATAGAAACAAATGGGCATGAGTATGTTCCAATAAAACTTTATTTACAAAAACAGCTAGTTTGTCCCATGAGATGTACTCTACCAGCCTCTGTGCTAAATCAAGAACCCAGAGATGTGTAAGATTGCTATACTCCAGCATTTCTAGTAAGAATCAACTGAACAAAAGGTGATGAATGACTAATAATTGGTTGAAATTACATGATGCTTTAAATAAATTAATAGGAAATTAATTAAATTTTAATGTATTAGCACTGGTTACTTTTTAAAGTTTACATTCTGGGTCCTTGAGAGCTTCATTTCATAGGATATATGCACAATGAATTACTCAAGACCTGTTTGGCTATAATTCATTTCATGGTGCAAATAGTCGTCCTCTCTGACTAGGTTGCAGGAATTGGGTCAGAGGAGTGTTGTGCCTTGATCTACACTTTCTTCTCAAGAAATTGCTGCAAGGAGATTGTCAGCTTTATCTTAAATGCAAGTTTATAGAAGAAAAATCTTTGCTCCTACATGAATAGATTATTTCCTTGGCATGCTTTGCTTTTAACCGACTAATAACCCCTCCTGGTTTAAGCCACTTTTGATACCTGTTGGATTTGGCTGGCAGAGAGACACAGATGTTGGGCATGATGGACAATCAGATGATACTTCACTTATGTAAGAGTCTGAATTACTGTTCAGCAAATATTCATTCTCCTCCTCTCCTGCTGTGGGAGAAATGATCTTCCCTGTCTCACTGATGTTTGCTTTGGCCAAAGGGATGTTAGAGGGCATAATGCAAGCAAAGGTTTGAAATGGGCTTAAGAGGTGAGGCTTGCACTCTGCTACAGCATCAGAAGGAAAAGCCCCAGTCAGCCTGCAAGCGGATGAGAGTCCTGGGGAGCAGATCTGGATCCAATCTGCACCTGGAAGCCAAGCCAGGTCTAGATCAGCCAAGCCCCAGCCAACTGCATATGCGTGACAACGAAAGCCAATGAGTTTTGGGATGGTTTGTCAAGCAGCATTATTGTAACAATAGCTAATAGATACAATCTATAACCAAAATTATAAATGAAAATCATTATGGATCAAGTATTTTTACCTTTAACTATGCAAATATAATTCTGCATATAAAAGTTTCATTCACAAGTGTTGGTTTTCATCTCTATCATCTCTATTATTTCACTTTGGAAAGAATTTTTTCTCTGCTATTATACAATCATTCCTTTTCTAAGCAACACTACCTTTATTAAAGGCTATATGGCCATAAGAAGGAGATGTGAGACATAAATATATATGTTGTCTCAATATTTTAGTCTTCCATCAAGAAAACACTTCACATTAGGAAACATTTCATAACAAGAGTGAGAGAAAACAGACATAGCATTTTAGTTTAAAAATGCTATTTTAGTTTAAAATGTTTTAGTAATAACATTTTAACTTAAAAATGTGATTAATCCTGATGATAAGTTTGTAAGAACAGAAATGTTATTTTAAAAGCTAGAGGTAAAATTCCTTCCAAGGAGAAAACTGTATTTTGGAGAACAAAGCAACTCTATGGACCATTTGGGTGTGAAAATGTGGGTCCCACATCACAGAAGGAAGATAAGAAGGAAGAGGTGCAGTTACAAGAGGGAAAGAAATGGAAAGAAATTAGGGCAAAAATTGGCAGTAAGAAATTACCAGGGGGTAATAAAAAAAGACTTTTCTTTTTCTTTTTCTTTTTCTTTTTTTTTGAGACAGATTCTCGCTCTTTCACTCAGGCTGGAGTGCAGTGGCACTATCTCGTCTCACTGAAACCTCCGCCTCTCAGCACAAGCAATTCTCATGTCTCAGCCTCCCAAGTAGCTGGGATTACAGGCACCCACCACCATGCCCGGATACTTTTTGTAATTTTAGTAGAAACAGGGTTTTGCCATGTTGGTCAGGCCGGTCTAACTCCTGACCTCAAGTGATCCAACCACCTCAGTCTCCCAAAGTGTTGGGATTACAGGCATAAGCCACCGTGCCCAGCCTAAAAAGGACTTTTCAGAACAGCAATGTTTACAAATTCATTTTAAAGTATTTATTATGCTGTGTCATGATGTAATTCTTCCCTCACTCTCGTACCTACGGTGGAGATCTGCTCTACACCAGTATCTTGTGCTAGAGTTGTCTGTTGGAAGCTGAATGACATCCCACTTGGACTTGGGGATGGAAACAAGAGAGCAGCTGTGTGCCCATGGGAGCTCCCTGAGAATGTGGAGTTGAAGGAGGACACAATGCTAAGAATCTTGGAGAAAGCACTTAACCCACACACTGCACACAGTAGACTACAGGCCAATTTTATTTGGATACCAAGGGGCAGGAGACCCTGTCTTCTTGAGAACTTAGAGATAGAAAATGACAGACACTTCTTTATAAGAAGATGTTTATACATCTGAAAATGCCGCTTCCCTTTTCCAAAATGATTTCCATTCTGCCAACATGTAATGCATTGGACCAGTGGGTAGGAGGATAGCTTAGAATGCTGATTTGTAATCCCCTCAGCTCCAGAATTTTAGCAAAGACTTTTAACATCAGCTTTCATGTTTGAGTTCTGGAGAAGAGTTTCCCCTCGACTAACATCCATGGTTTATAACTATAGCACCAACATTTGCACAGCTTAGATGTTCAATTGTAAAAGACACATATTCTAGGCTGATGTATTTCTATTATTAGTTATAAAAGCACAGTTTCCTCTGGTTGTAGGGGAAGAACCTATATAAAGAATCTGACCTAAGAACTTGGGGAAAAAAGTATATATATATATATATATATATATAATAGAAATATATATAAATCCTATATATATTATCTCCATATATAAATTCATATATATATTCCATACATATAAAAAATTACACATATTCTCTACATATATACATTTATATATTCTAGACAGAGACTATATATGGAATATATAGAGAAATACATAATTTATATATTCTATAAATATACTTTTGTATACTTATATACAAAAGTATATATATTCTTTTTTTTCTTTTTTTTTTTTTGAGACGGAGTTTCGCTCTTGTTGCCCAGGCTGGAGTGCAATGGCACCATCTTGGCTCATGGCAACCTCCGCCTCCCAGGTTCAAGCAATTCTCCTGCCTCAGCCTCCTGAGTAGCTGAGATTACAGGCATGTACCACCGTGCCTGGCTAATTTTGTATTTTTAGTAGAGACAGGATTTCCCCATGTTGAGGCTGGTCTCAAACTCTTGACCTCAGGTGATCCACCTGCCTCGGCCTCCCAAAGTGCTGGGATTACAAGCGTGAGCCACCGTACCCAGCCCAAAAGTATATACATTCTATAAATATACTTTAGTATTTTAAAATATATTTAAGTATTCTATAAATTTAAGTATTCTATATATTTATAGAATATATAAATAGAATAGAATATATATGGAATAGAATGTATAGAACATATAGAAATATAGAGAATTTATATATTCTATATATAGAATTTATATATGTAGAGAATTTATATAATTATATTATATATTGTTATATTAACTATTCTATACATATATAGTATGTATAATACATATTATATATAGTATGTATAATACATACTATATATAATATGTATATTAATTGTATATTCTATCTCTATATATAGAAATATATATTATACTTCTATATACTGCACTTTCAAACAACCGTTTTCCTCTTACATTCCTCTTCTCCCTTTGCTGAAATTCTTATTTATGTCTTTGAGAAGAGAAATTACATTTATATTATTCCTATAATCCCTAGCAACATTACTACAATCTTTATTCCATTTTTAAAATACAAGACCAAACCTTGAGGAAAGAGGAGAATAAGTTTGCATTTCCCTGCGATAGGAGAAATTGAGACCTGTCTACTTGTAGCTGAGGTTATGTTTATAAATATCCATCAGGGACAGTTTTATAAAGACCTCTCAGAAATAAATGAACTCAACCACCATAACATTTTTTGTATTGCTTTTTATACACCCTCTCACCTAGCTGCACAGTCAGAGGAATAAGTCCATTAGCCCAGGCTTCCAATTCCTTAGCGCCAACATCTGTGTCTCCATTCACAGGGCGTGCTCTGTTGACTTACATGGCTGCCCTCTCTGCTACTAACTTCTGTTGGGAAGAGTGCATGTGAGGGCAGACAGAGGTGTGCCACCAAAACAAAGGAGCTAAGTTCAGGCCCCAGCTGGAGAAGCCAGGGACACACATGAGGATCTGCAGGGAGAGGGATTTGGGCTGGTAGCAGGAAGCCATGAGGGTTTGAGTAGAGTACCCTGTAGACAAAATAACTTTGCATGTTTTTTTTTTTTTTTTTTTTGAGACAGAGTCTTGCTCTGTTGCCCAGGCTGGAGTGCAGTGGCGTGATCTCAGCTCACTGTAAGCTCCACCTCCCAGGTTTACACCATTCTCCTGCCTCAGCCTCTGGAGTAGTTGGGACTACAGGCGCCTGCCACCACGCCCAGCTAATTTTTTTTATTTTTAGTCGAGACACGGTTTCACCATGTTAGCCAGGATGGTCTCGGTCTCCTGACCTCATGATCCACCCGCCTCGGCCTCCCAAAGTGCTGGGATTACAGGTGTGAGCCACCGCGCCCGGCCAACTTTGCTTCTTTGAACAAAGGGAGACAATGTAACACTAAACAATGAAGGCGTCAGGCGGCTAAAGAGACCTGGTGAAGCAGCAACGGATGGCATTCCAGAAAAAATCACTGGGTGACTTCCTTAGCTCTGACCTTGTTTAGTACTAAAAATAAAATAAAAGTAAAAGTAAAAGTAAAGGGTCAAAGCCTCAGAGGGAGAGAGTGGCACTGCATGGAAGGACACTGACTGTACCCACACTCCCTGGAATCACCAGGCACCACCACGTGAAAACAGAGTAAGAGAGAAAGACAAGTCTGAATGGACCCAAATGTGCAAGAGAGTGGAAATTTGTTCTCGCTCGTTGTCTACACAGATTTTAGATGGATCACTGGACAAAGAGGGTGACTGGTGGCCATTAATACCGCTCACGCAAATATTCCCAGTTCTTTCTCCTTGCAGACATGTAACAGGATTTCACTTCCTGGCCTCCTTAGAGTTGCTGAGGTCATGTGACCAGTTCTGGCCATTGGATGTGGGCAGCAAGGTGTCCTACATCAGCAGTTAAATGCTCCAGCCCAGAAGTAATAGATGTCTCTGCTGCCCACACCCATTGGCCAGAACTGGTCACATGACTCTGCCCCTCTACCACAGCAACTGGCAATCCTAGATAATGGCAATTCTGTTAGCCTAAGCCCCAGTGTAAGGGCAATGCAGCACAGAGACACAAGCAACCCACCTTGGCCATGTAATATGAGTGAGAACTAAACTGCTATTGTTTGAAGCCACAGGATTGGGGATTGTTTATTACACCAGCATAGCCTAGCCCAGCCTCATGAGAAGAAGGAGTCCGTCTAGACTCGCCTTCCCCATCAACCTCCAAGTCCCATGATAGAGACTCCTTTGGATAAATTTGCTGTGTTCTAGCCTCAAAATCAATCCTGCCATTTAAGTTTTCTCTCCTCAACCAGGTTATAATGGCCCATACTTTCTTTTTCTTTTTTATTAAATAAATTTAATTATTATTATAATAATTATTATTAATTTTGTAGAGATGAGGTTTCACCATGTTGCCCAGGCTGGTCTTGAATGGCTCATACTTTATACTTCTTTTGGGCCACTCTCTGTTTCCACTGTGCCCAGTTGCACGGTTTAGTTGTGCTGGGACTCAGAAAACATACCCTAAAATGAAAACCTCAGAAACAACAGTTTTTCTCTGACATTCTTCTGTCCTCCTGTCTCTCATTCTCATTCTTCCCCAGGGCTAGCCATAGAAACTAGAATCCCTGTTCCCCAAAGGGTAGTCACAGAAACCAGAATGCTTTATTCCCCCAGAGCCAGCCACAAAACCTACAGGTATAACTCAAACTTTCCCACCACCTTTCTGTGTAACAACTGGCCATGAAAAATTATCTGACCTACCTAATTTGACTATAGGTCATAAGACCCCCATTCCAGAAGGGGTCCTGCCTCACACTCAGAAGGAAGGAATGCATGCTTAGAGGATGCATGCTGAAGAAGAATCTAGACAGACAGGCCTTGCTGGGTTTCCTCACTGTGTCTATTAACATTAGATCATATCCTTTTTAGATCTACATGGCTGTCCAAACTTTGTTGAACCTAAGTATAAAAATGGGCAATTTCACCTATATCTTTGGGTATTCCTTCTGAAGGCTCCCATGCACATGTTAAATAAATTTATATGTCTTTCCACCAATTATTAGCCTTTCGTGAGTTGATTTTTCAGTGAACCTTCACAGGGTGAAAGGGAAAGTTCCTTTCAGTTCCCTACAGTGGCATCTCAGAAAAGGATTGGTTCTAAAGAGAAAGGGCAGAAGTTTACATAGTCAAAACTCCCCTTGAAAACTCCTTAAATCTCCCAATAAGTACAATATAGTGTCATACCTCACTAAAACCCAAAAGTTCCAGCCTAGGAACAGACCTCCTTTTCTCATGTTAAATACCAGATGATGTTGTTGGCTTGTACTAAGAATCATGTTGTACAAAAATATGTAGTATCTTGAAACTCTAGAATTTCTTGGGATTTGTTGATGCTCAGATTTTGAGAGATACAAGACGCTGAGACCAACTGTGGGAACAGTCATCCTCATACTGTATCATTCAGAATGCTTTTACCTGCAGGTGGTAGAAAGATTATTTAATGGAGCATTAAACAACAGAGGATTGATTGGCTCATATAACAACAAGTCCCAAGGTAGTATGGCACCAGAGGTGGCTAATTCAGTGGCTCAATGCCCTGATGGCCTCAGTTTGACCTCTCTGAAATTCTCCTGGCTTTCCTCTGATGTCCCAAGATGGACACAGCAGTTCCATGTGTCATTAAAATGTTCAGAGACAGGAAAAGGGAGGATTCTCCTCTCCTCCCTTTTTAAGAAAAAAGAAGCTTTCCCCAAAGCACCCCCTACCCCTCACCAAAGCTGACCCCCCAAAGTCTCACTGATCAAAAATACAGCATAAACCTACTCCTAAACCAATAAGGGAAAGGGAATAGAATCATCAAAACTGGCTTGGAGTTAATGAACCAAGACTAACCCCTGGGTTGAGGAAGGTCTCAGCCTTCCCTGAGGATGTGGCCACCTGGAGGATGAAAAAAGGAATGAAACAGGATCTTGACTAGGAACAAAGACAGGAATAGGTAGGTGGCCATCAGTTAAGCACTTAGTAGAGTCAGTCTGTCACAAGAGGATGCACATGTAGATTGGAATGGCAGGCAGAATCACTTATGTTATATAAATTTATATTTTTTTCTCTCTTGTTCTCATTAATTTAGTTAGAAATACACACTCAGGGCCAGGAATGGTAGCTCATGCCTGTAATCCCAGCACTTTGGGAGGCTGAGGTGGGAGGATTACTTGAGCCCAGGAATTCAAGACCAGCCTGGGCAACATGGCGAGACCCCATCTCTAAAATCAAACAAAAAAAATTAGCTGAGCATGGTGGCACAGGTCTAAGCCTGTATTCCCAGCTACTTGGGAGGCCGAGGCAGGTGGATCATCACTTGAGCCCAGGAGGTAGAAGCTGCAGTGAGCTGTGTTTGCAGCACTGCATGACAGAGTAAGATCTTGTAAAGAAAGAGAAGAAAGAAAGAAAGAAAGAAAGAAAGAAAGAAAGAAAGAAAGAAAGAAAGAAAGAAAGAGAGGGAAAGGAAAGAAAGAAAGGAAGAGAGAGAGAGAAAATGGAAGGAAGGAAGGCAGGCAGGCGAGAGGAAAAGAGAGAAAGAGGAAAGAGAGAGAGATATAGAGAGAAATAAAGAAAGAAAAAAAAAGAAAAGAGGTGGAGCCAAGATGGCCGAATAGGAACAGCTCCAGTCTACAGCTCCTAGCATGAGTGACGCAGAAGACAAATGATTTCTGCATTTCCAACTGAGGTACTGGGTTCATCTCACTGGGGATTGTTGGACAGTGGGTGCAGGACAGTGGATGCAGCACACCAAGCATGAGCCGAAGCAGGGTGAGGCATTGCCTCACCTGGGAAGTGCAAGGGGTCAGGGAATTCCCTTTCCTAGCCAAGGAAAGGAGTGACAGATGGCACCTGGAAAATCGGGTCACTCTCACCCTAATACTGCGCTTTTCCAACGGTCTTAGCAAACGGCACATCAGGAGATTGTATCCCACGCCTGGCACAGAGGGTCCCACACCCACAGACCCTCGCTCATTGCTAGCACAGCAGTCTGAGATCAAACTGCAAGGCAGCAGCGAGGCTGGGGGAGGGGCGCCTGCCATTGCTGAGGCTTGAGTAGGTAAACAAAGCAGCCAGAAAGCTTGAACTGGGTGGAGCCCACCGCACCTCAAGGAGGCCTGCCTGCCTCTGTAAACTCCACCTCTGGGGGCAGGGCACAGCCAAACAAAAGGCAGCAGAAACCTCTGCAGACTTAAATGTCCCCGTCTGACAGCTTTGAAGAGAGTAGTGGTTCTCCCAGCACACAGCTGGAGATATGAGAATGGACAGACTGCCTCCTCAAGTGGGTCCCTGACCCCCGAGTAGCCTAACTGGGAGGCACCCCACAGTAGGGGCAGACTGACACCTCACATAGCCGGGTACGGCTCTGAGACAAAACTTCCAGAGGAATGATCAGGGAGCAATATTTGCTGTTCACCAATATCTGCTGTTCTGCAGCCTCCACTGCAGATACCCAGGCAAACAGGATCTGGAGTGGACCTTCACCAAACTCCAACAGACCTGCAGCTGAGGGTCCTGACTGTTAGAAGGAAAACTAACAAACAGCAAGGACATCCACACCAAAACCCCATCTGTACATCACCATCATCAAAGACCAAAGGTAGATAAAACCACAAAGATGGGGAAAAAACAGAGCAGAGGAACTGGAAACTTTAAAAATCAGAGCACCTCTCCTCCCCCAAAGGAATGCAGCTCCTCACCAGCAATGGAACAAAGCTGGACGGAGAATGACTTTGACGAGTTGAGAGAAGAAGGCGTCAGACGATCAAACTACTCCGAGCTAAAGGAGGAAATTCGAATCCATGGCAAAGAAGTTAAAAACCTTGAAAAAATATTAGATGAATGGCTAACTAGAATAACCAATGCAAAGAAGTCCTTAAAGGACCTGATGGAGCTGAAAACCACGGCATGAGAACTATGTGATGAATGCACAAGCCTCAGTAGCCAATTCGATCAACTGGAAGAAAGGGTATCAGTGATGGAAGAGTAAATGAATGAAATGAAGTGAGAAGAGAAGTTTAGAGAAAAAAGAATAAAAAGTAACAAACAAAGCCTCCAAGAAAAATGGGACTTGTGAAAAGACCAAATCTACATCTGATTGGTGTACCTAAAAGTGATGGGGAGAATGGAACCAAGTTGGAAAACACTCTGCAGGATATTATCCAGGAGAACTTCCCCAATCTAGCAAGGCAGGCCAACATTCAGGTTCAGGAATTACAGAGAATGCCACAAAGATACTCCTCGAGAAGAGCAACTCCAAGACACATAATTGTCAGATTCACCAAAGTTGAAATGAAGGAAAAAATGTTAAGGGCAGCCAGAGAGAAAGGTCGGATTACCCACAAAGGGAAGCCCAGCAGACTAACAGCTGATCTCTCAGCAGAAACTCTACAAGCCAGTAGAGAGTGGGGGCCAATATTCAATATTCTTAAAGAAAAGAATTTTCAACCCAGAATTTCATATCCAGCCAAACTAAGCTTCATAAGTGAAGGAGAAATAAAATACTTCACAGACAAGCAAATGCTGAGAGATTTTGTCACCACCAGGCCTGCCCTAAGAGAGCTCCTGAAGGAAGCACTAAACGTGGAAAGTGCTTCGAAAACATGTCGAATTGTAAAGACCATCGATGCTAGAAAGAAACTGCATCAACTAACGAGCAAAATCACCAGCTAACATCATAATGACAGGATCACCTTCATACATAACAATATTAACCTTAAATGTAAATGGGCTAAATGCTCTAATTAAAAGACACAGACTGGCAAATTAGATAAAGATTCAAGACCTACCAGTGTGCTACATTCAGGAAACCTACCTCATGTGCAGAGACACACATAGGCTCAAAATAAAGGGATGGAGGAAGATCTACCAAGCAAATGGAAAACAAAAAAAGGCAAGGGGTTGCAATCCTAGTCTCAGATAAAACAGACTTTAAACCAACAAAGATCAAAAGAGACAAAGAAGGCCATTACATAATGGTAAAGGGATCAATTCAGCAAGAAGAGCTAACTATCCTAAATATATATGCATTCAATACAGGAGCACCCAGATTCATAAAGCAAGTCCTTAGAGACCTATGAAGAGACTTAGACTCCCACACAATAATAATGGGAGACTTTAACACCCCACTGTCAACATTAGACAGATCAACGAGACAGAAAGTTAACAAGGATATCCAGGAATTGAACTCAGCTCTGCACCAAGTGGACCTAATAGACATCTACAGAACTCTCAATCCTAAATCAAGAGAATGTACATTCTTTTCAGCACCACACCACACCTATTCCAAAACTGACCACATGGTTGGAAGTAAAGCCCTCCTCAGCAAATGTAAAAGAATAGAAATTATAACAAACTCTCTCAGACCACAGTGCAATCAAACTAGAACTCAGGATGAAGAAACTCACTCAAAACTGCACAACAACATGGAAACTGAACAACCTGCTCCTGAATGACTACTGGGTACATAACAAAATGAAGGCAGAAATAAAGATGTTCTTTGAAACCAACAAGAACAAAGACACAACATACCAGAATCTCTGGGGCACATTCAAAGCAGTGTGTAGAGGGAAATTTATAGCACTAAATGCCCACAAGACAAAGCGGGAAAGATCTAAAATTGACACCCTAACATCACAATTAAAAGAACTAGAGAAGCAAGAGCAAACACATTCAAAAGCCAGCAGAAGGCAAGAAATAACTAAGATCAGAGCAGAACTGAAGGAAATAGAAACACAAAAAACCCTTCAAAAAATCAACGAATCCAGGAGCTGGTTTTTTGAAAAGATCAACAAAATTGATAGACCGCTAGCAAGACTAATAAAGAAGAAAAGAGAGAAGAATCAAATAGACGCAATAAAAAATTATAAAGGGGATATCACCACCAATCCCACGGAAATACAAACTACCATCAGAGAATACTATAAACACCTCTACACAAATAAACTAGAAAATCTAGAAGAAATGGATAAATTCCTCGACACATACACCCTCCCAAGACTAAACCAGGAAGAAGTTGAATCTCTGAAAAGACCAATAACAGGCTCTGAAATTGAGGCAATAATTAATAGCTTACCAACCAAAAAAAGTCCAGGACCAGATGGATTCACAGCTGAATTCTACCAGAGGTACAAAGAGGAGCTAGTACCATTCCTTCTGAAACTATTCCAATCAATAGAAAAAAAGGGAATCATCCCTAACTCATTTTATGAGGCCAGCATCATCCTGATACCAAAGCCTGGCAGAGACACAACCAAAAAAGAGAATTTTAGACCAATATCTGATGAACATCGATGCAAAAATCCTCAATAAAATACTGGCACATCAGTATTTTATTTGATGTGAATCCGGCAGCACATCAAAAAGCTTATCCACCATGATCAAGTGGGCTTCATCCCTGGGATGCATGGCTGGTTCAACATATGCAAGTCAATAAACATAATCCAGCATATAAACAGAACTAATGACAAAAACCACATGATTATCTCAATAGATGCAGAAAAGGCCTTTGACAAAATTCAACAACCCTTCATGCTAAAAACTCTCAATAAATTGGGTATTGACGGGACGTATCTCAAAATAATAAGAGCTATTTATGACAGACCCACAGCCAATATCATACTGAATGGGCAAAAACTGGAAGCATTCCCTTTGAAAACTGGCACAAGACAGGGATGCCCTCTCTCATCACTCCCATTCAACATAGTGTTGGAAGTTCTGGCCAAGGCAATCAGGAAGGAGAAGGAAATAAAGGGTATTCAATTAGGAAAAGAGGAAGTCAAATTGTCCCTGTTTGCAGATGACATGACTGTATATCTAGAAAACCCCATCATCTCAGCCCAAAATCTCCTTAAGCTGATAAGCAACTTCAGCAAAGTCTCAGGATACAAAATCAGTGTGCAAAATTCACAAGCATTCTTATACACCAATAACAGACAGAGAGCCAAATCATGAGTGAACTCCCATTCACAATTGCTTCGAAGAGAATAAAATGCCTAGGAATCCAACTTACAAGGGACATGAAGGACCTCTTCAAGGAGAAATATAAACCACTGCTCAATGAAATCAAAGAGGATACAAACAAATAGAAGAACATTCCATGCTCATGGGTAGGAAGAATCAATATCGTGAAAATGGCCATACTGTCCAAGGTAATTTATAGATTCAATGCCATCCCCCTCAAGCTACCAATGACTTTATTCACAGAATTGGAGAAAACTACTTTAAAGTTCATATGGAACCAAAAAAGAGCCCACATTGCCAAGTCAATCCTAAGCCAAAAGAACAAAGCTGGAGGCATCATGCTACCTGACTTCAAACTATACTACAAGGTTACAGTAACCAAAACAGCATGGTACTGGTACCAAAAGAGAGATATAGACCAATGGAACAGAACAGAGCCCTCAGAAATAATGCCACATATCTACAACTAACTGATCTTTGACAAACCTGACAAAAACAAGAAATGGGGAAACGATTCCCTATTTAATAAATGGTGCTGGGAAAACTGGCTAGCCATATGTAGAAAGCTGAAACTGGATCCCTTCCTTACACCTTATACAAAAATTTATTCAAGATGGATTAAAGACTTAAATGTTAGACCTAAAACCATAAAAACTCTAGAAGAAAACCTAGGCAATACCATTCAGGACATAGGCATGGGTAAGGACTTCATGTCTAAAACACAAAAAGCAATGGCAACAGAAGCCAAAATTGACAAATGGGATCTAATTAAACTAAAGAGCTTCTGCACAGCAAAAGAAACTACCATCAGAGTGAACAGGCAACCTACAGAATGGGAGAAAATTTTTGCAATCTACTCATCTGACAAAGGGCTAATATCCAGAATCTACAATGAACTCAAACAAATTTACAAGAAAGAAACAAACAACCCCATCAACAAGTGGGCGAAGGATATGAACAGACACTTCTCAAAAGGAGACATTTATGCAGCCAAAAGACACATGAAAAAATGCTCATCATCACTGGCTATCAGAGAAATGCAAATGAAAACCACAATGAGATACCATCTCACACCAGTTAGAATGGGGATCATTAAAAAGTCAGGAAACAACAGGTGCTGGAGAGGATGTGGAGAAATAGGAATACTTTTACACTGTTGGTGGGACTGTAAACTAGTTCAACCATTGTGGAAGTCAGTGTGGTGATTCCTCAGAGATCTAGAACTAGAAATACCATTTGACCCAGCCATCCCATTATTGGGTATGTACCCAAAAGATTAGAAATCACGCTGCTATAAAGACACAAGCACACATATGTTTATTGTGGCAGTATTCACAATAGCAAAGACTTGGAACCAACCCAAATGTCCAACAATGATAGACTGGATTAAGAAAATGTGGCACATATACACCATGGAATACTATACAGCCATAAAAAATGATGAGTTCATGTCCTTTTTATGGACATGGATGAAGCTGGAAACCATCATTCTCAGCAAACTATCGCAAGGACAAAAAACCCAACACCACATTTTCTCACTCATAGATGGGAATTGAACAATGAAAACACATGGACACAGGAAGGGGAACATCACACACCGGGGGCCTGTTGTGTGGTGGGGGGAGGGGGGAGGGATAGCATTAGGAGATATCCCTGATGTTAAATGACGAGTTAATGTGTGCAGCACACCAACATGGCACATGTATATATATGTAACAAACCTGCATGTTGTGCATATGTACCCTAAAACTTAAAGTATAATAAAAAAAGAAAAAAAATAGAGAAAAATGGAATGTTCCATTCGATAAATACAAAAATTTCAGTCTTTACAAAAAAAAAAAGGAAAGAAAAGGAAGAATCTACACTCAAATTTGTGTAAGCTAAGTACGCAGGGGATCCTGGGACTCAGCCTTCTGCTGCCAGCTCCTCCTTGGTGGTGTCTTAGCTCAGCCCCAGTGTGGCATCTCCACCTCCACCCTCTGCTGGGAACTCACAGTTCTGATCATGGCCCCATTTAGTGGGACACAAATTAGGGCCTGGGCAGGGAGAGCCCTGACATGTGTCTCATGGTGCTTCCTGGTCGATGCTGCTTCAGCGGGCCGTTCTCCAGGCAAAGCACCTGTGGGCAGGAACTGGGCTTATACACAGTTAGTCTCACCCAAGTGTTTGTTAAATGAGAAGTGTTAGTTCTGGGCAGGAAGTTTTGGGCGACAGGAACTTCAGAGAGTGCCGAAGGAGAAAAGAAGAATGCTACAAGAGAGAAGGCAGAGGTCACTGGGAACAGATGGTCCCAGGCCTCAGTCCATCCCCCTAAACTGGAGAGGCAGGAACCACATGGGTGGACTAGACTAGACCATCTCTGGGTGGTGAGACCCTGAGCACATTTTTTTTATTTTTATTTTATTTATTTATTTATTTATTTATTTTGAGACAGTCTTGCTCTGTCACCCAGGCTGGAGTGGTGCAGTGGTGTGATCTTGGTGTGATCTTGGCTCACTGTAATCTCCACCTCCCAGGTTGAAGTGATCCTGCTGACCCAGCCTCCCATGTAGCTGGGATTACAAGTGCACGCCACCAAGCCCAGCCAATTTTTGTATTTTTAGTAGAGATGGGATTTCGCCTTGTTGGCCAGGCTGGTCTCAAACTCCTGATCTCAGGTGATGCACCCACCTCAGCCTCCCAAAGTGCTGAGATTACAGGTGCGAGCCACCATGCCCAGCCAGACCCTGAGCACTTTGAAGATAGGGACTGTCCTCCCTGCTGTCCCACCCCAGGCCTCAGTCAGCACAGCCTGGGCTGGCACACAGTGGGAGCTCATTAAATATTTCCCAAATTGAAGTGGAAGGGGCCTCGAGGCTGCCTAAGCTACTCTCCCATCAGGGCAGAAGCCTCCTCTACAAAGTCACCTGATGGATGACATGGCCTTTTCCTGGTCATGGTTCTTACTACCTCACAAGGTCATGCACATTGGGCAGCTAGAATGGACTATCCCTTTTTTTTTTTTTTTTTTTTTTTTGAGACAGGGTCTCACTGTCACCCAGGCTGGACGGCAGTGGTGCAATCATAGCTTACTGCAGCCTTGAATGCCTGAGCTCAAGCAATCCTCCCACCTTAGTCTCCTGAGTAGCTGAGACTACAGGCTCCCCACCCCCCCGCCCTGGTCAGAAAGTACTATATTAAGAAGAGCTGAGCCACAAACAATTCAGAAAAATAAGATCCCAGATGATGACCTATGTAGCCTGGCTTATGGAGAGGACATGGTGAGGCGCCCTCCACGGCTATTGAGTGTTCGCTTTTGTTTGCTGGGACTTTGGTAGACCCTTCTCAGCCTTCCAGCCTTCCTATCCATCCTGATTATTCTCTTCCTCATCACACCCCTGCTTCTACCTTCATCAGCCCACTGTCATAGACACAGCAAAGGAACTTTGAGGAAGTCTGGAGCCCGGCCTTTTGGGTTTCAAGGAGAGATACGAGGCTCTGAGTTGGAAAATAAGTTGTCAAAGTCTCACAGTCAGTAGCCACTAAACTGGGACTCAAGGAGACAAGAATGCCTCTGCTTTTCCTAAACCAGACTTCTTCCTGGACAAAATCATATCAACCCCATTTTATAGGCAAAAGATTGGCCCACTGGGGAATCATCTTGCTTGATCACAGCAAAAAGAATGGGGTTAGCTCTCTTCCTCACTAGAGTCTCTGCACAGAGAGCCATCACATTGAGACTTGGCCAGTTATTTCTCTTCCTCTTAATTGCCTTTGGCTCCAAGTAACCCTGTGGATTTTTAAAATCTCACTTTGTTCTTGGAGGATTTCTCAGCAGGGTGGGCATTAGAACTTAGCGGAACTTCAGAACAATGATCTGCCTTTAAACACTTGGCTTTAGGAAGCCCCACCCCAGGATAAGCTGATGGGGCCTGCTTCCTCTGGATGGGAAGCTCTGCCCCGGGTTTGAAGGAGGAGGGCAGGATGCAACCCCGTCCCACCCTCCCCACTCCAGGTGGTGGCTCTTCCTTGGTCCTGAGCTTTCTCTTCCTTAGGATAGGTATGAGGACCAGGCCCTGCAGCCTCCAAATAGAGGGCAATTCCCTCTCCCTCTTCTGCTCTTTCTGAGGAGAGCTCATTGAGAAACAGGAAGGTCCATCTTTTGGATAAGTTATTTTTCTCGAACTCACCCATAGGTTATTGGAAACCTCTCCTGCAACCCCAACTATTTCTCCTTGAGTAGGGGAGTCCTCTCTGAGTGCCTCTGAGGGGATGTTAAAGGATCTCAAATATATATATATGTATATAAAACCCTCAATGTCTTGCCAGTGTGGCCCCATGTCTTCTCAACCCCCTTGCTCTGTTTGCCAGCGGGGCTGCAATAGTAGCAGTAATGACAGCGAGACTGTCCAGAGGATGTACTATATATAGCCTTTATGTGTATTACCTTACTTAATCCTCATACAACATGATGAGGTAGACACAATATTATCCCCGCTCTGCAGATGAGAAAACAGGCTTGCAAAAGTTAAAATGACTGAGCTAACAAGTGATGGAATCAATATTTATTTATTTATTTATTATTACTTTATTATATATTTATTTATTTTTTCAAGAGAGGCTCTTGCTCTGTCACCCAGGCTGGCATGCAGTGGCGTGATCACGACTCACTTGCAGCCTCAACCTCCTGGGCTCAAGTGATCCTTTCACCTCAGCCTCCTGGGTAGCGGGACTATAAGTACATGCCACCACGCCCAGTTAAATTTTGTATTTTTAGTAGAGACGGGGTCTCACCACGTTCGCCAGGCTGGTCTTGAACTCCTGGATTCAAGTGGTCCACCTGCTTCAGCCTCCCAAAGTGCTGGGATTACAGGCGTGAACTACCACACCTGGCCCATATGTTCTTATGTACACACATGCACACACACATGCACTCTTAGACATTTATGTGCAGGCTTGTGTGTACACATGCCAACCCACACACACACATGTGCACAGCCCATGCACACACCCATGTGCATGTGCACACACAGATGCATATCTGGGCATGAAGCTGCAATAGCTTTCCAGCTACCACAGTACACTCAGAAGCTTGGACCTCTCTTGAAGGAGAAAAGAGCTTTTCTCTGTCATAGCATCTGAGAGCGGGTCAGAAAACTGGGTGTTTCAACACCCTGCTCTCAAAGGTGCATTTTAAACATCCTTCTATATATGAAGAAGGAAGCAGACTCCAATTGCACAAAATGAGAGCAAAAAAGGATCATGGTACATTGTTTAAATTGAGTTTTACAGGACCCTTGAGGCCCAAACTAATTTTGGAAATGGTTTGTTTTGGCTGGCCTGTGCCAGTCCTCAGAAATTAAAGCCTTTTTAAGCAACCATGAGACTTGCAGCAAGTTCAAGGGACTGTTCCTTTTCCCTACTCAAAGGTTAGAGAAGTAACAGCTTAAAACTTTGTTTCCTCTCCAATTATTTCACAAATATTACCATTCAGTGGGGCCCCTTTCCAGGTCCAATAAAAGATCCTGTCATATTCTCCACATACTCTAATGACTAAGTTTGCCACCCTTATTTTACTAGGCTGGAAACATATTTAACATTTGCTCCCTAAAAATGTGACATAAAATTAAACAAAACCCAGAGTCACTGTCTTGGATCTAGTTTCCATCCAGAGGAGATGTATTGAACAACTAGTTGTTAAAACAGCAGGTGGTGACAGGGACATATTTAGAGTCTTTGTGCTCTTGGAAGGGTCAGCTACCCATCTGGTGGTCTGTGACATTCCTTTTCTTGCTGTATAAATTGTGTCACTAGGCTGAAGGCAGAGTGGAGAGCAAAGCCCTTGGATTCATGGAGAAGCTGGGACCTGCAGTATCTTTCCTGCCTCATCCTTCCTCTCCATCCTCATGGCAAGTGCACCAGTTCAGGCCTCCAAGGTCCTCAGCTCAGATCTGTCTTCCATTCCATGACCATCATTATTTTTCAGAAATGTAGCTGTGCTCACATCACTCCCCACCTGATATGGTTTGGCAGTGTCCCCACCCAAATCTCAAATTGTAGCTCCCATAATGCCCACGCCATGGGAGGGACCTGGTGGGAGGTAACTGAGTCATGAAGACGGGTCTTCCTCATGCTGTTTACATGACAGTGAATAAGTCTCATGAGATCTGATGGTTTTATAAAGGGGAGTTCCCCTGCACATGCTCTCTTTGCCTGCCGCCATGTAAGATGTGACTTTGCTCCTCCTTCACCTTCTGTCATGATTGTGAGGCCTCCCTAGCCATGTGGAACTGTGAGCCAATTAAATCTCTTTCATTTATAAATTACCCAGTCTTGGGTATGTCTTTTTTAGCAGCGTGAGGATAGACTAATGCACCACCTCAACTGCATTCCTTGCATTTCTGTTGTGTTGCAGGCATGGTGCTTGGGCTGGAAAGATTAAGATGGAAAGACCCACCCCCTGCCATCAGGCAGTCTGGGAGGTGGTTTTCTGCCCGGATAATCTGATTTCTAGCACTGCTCCTTCCTCTCCCTTTTCTTACTACATGAGGCCTCTCCTGGGTAGGTGGCCAGGATGTTCCATTTCCACCCTGAGTTCTGGGTGTCCTGCCAGAGCTTCCTCTCCAGTCCCTGGGTGGGAGAGGGCTGTGGCAGTGTCAGGTCACCTATGGGAGCTCACCCAGCCATTTAGGAAACTCACTTGAATCACGTAGAAGCCTATAAAAGAGAATATTTTTAAAAGAATTATCTGGAAAGTTCCAGAAGGGTCTTAGGGTAATCATCCACCCAGTGTTATAAATGGCAGCCCTGGTGGCTTGTAGACATGCTGTGGTATTTTGTTATGGCAAATGAATTCTAGCAAATGAATGCACTTGGGTACCACCAGGTTAAGGCATAGAACAAGAGAGCCCCTGACTCGCAGCTGATGGGTGTGGGGCAAAGGTCAACTCCCAGAACCAGGTCCATGGCACAGCTCAGGATCAGAGCCTCCCAGCAGAGTCAGAGAGCAAGGGGGCTTGAGGAAGGGAGAGTCTAAATATGAGTGTTGGGGGACAACTCACCAAGCCTGTGGGTGTGGGGTGGCGGAGGGGAGACAGAGCAATGGAGAACACAGAGATGACCAAAGCAAGACCAGTGATGCAGGATGGGGGAGTAGGAGGTGGTCAGGATGGAGTCCAGGGACTGGACGCTCAATGCTCTTGGCAGGCTGTTTGTGAGTGGGGTGAGGGGGTTGGTTTGTTTAGAGGGTTTGAGTCTAAACTGCTGTGGGGCTAAATGTGCTGAAAGCAGAAGGATCAAGATATTAGTTATGTAGTTTTCATATTGCTTTATGACCCAGTGTTGCTTTCAATTCAAGAGTGCTTGTATGATTGGAAACAAAAAAGCCTGAGGTTTCTCAAGTTTAAAAACCCATTTGGGAGTTTGGCTGGACCCACTACAGAAGTCTGGAAGCTAAAACACAGATACTGTTTGTCTAGTCTTTTGGGATGTATCCATAACTTAGCATCAAAGTGGATACATCCCAAAGCCTTCCTCCGCCGTCATGTGCAAATTCATCTATCTCTGTCCTGGACACAAATGCAAATTTTTAAAGCACTCACTACTCAAAATGACACAGGATCACTCTGATGATTTGATATACGATGGGAATAAAAGTTACCAATGGGAGTTCCTCCCGTCCTCCCTCCCCTTAGCTGCTAAAGGAACCTGGCACTGGCAGGCTCCATTTCTTTCCCGTCCTTACCCTTAAGGGAGAGTTCAGTATTTGCCAGCCCAGTAGCTAGGTATTTATAATACTGAATTGGGAAAATAAGCAGGAAGAGATAACCTGGAGAGGCAGGAGGAAAAAGAAAGGAGAAAAAAGAGAGAGGCTGAGCTGCCTAGACTTGAGGGAGAGGAGGAAGAGGGTGAGAGACAGGGAGAGATGAAGAGAGATGTGAGGGGAGAAAAAGAGGGGAAGAGAGTAAAAGAGAGAGGAGGAGAAGAAAGGGAGACAGAGAGAGAGTGAAAAAGAAGAGGGAGAGAGAGAGGAAAGGAGAGAGAGAAAAACAGAGAGGGAGAAAAGAAAGGGAGAGAGGAAGGGGAGGGAGAATGAGGAGAGGAAGGAAGAGAGAGAACAGTGGTTTGAGGGGAGGAATCAGAGTAGACAGTGATTGTTTTGACCTTTGGCCCTCCCAACACGGACTCCCCCTTATGATGTTAATAGCACTCCAATTTCCCTTTGGGCTGCTACCCTCTTCTATTCCTAGTTTATGCAACTCACATAGAGGTGCCTCCATTCCTAAGTTTTCTTCCTCAGGAGGTGGTCAGCGTCCTACTGACAAGTTTAGGGATGGGCATGTGATAAATGCACGTGACAGAGTTGGCCCAATGAGAGCCAGCCCTGGGACTTCCCTTAGAATGCTGGAAAAAGGAAACTCTTCTCAATGAATTTGCTAAATTGCTCAATTGCTAAATAACACCTGGGAGTCCTGGTGGCCACCTCTTAGCGGAAACACTATGCAGAAGAGAAAGCCCACAGAGAGGAAGGCAAAGCTGGGAAATGGAGTCCAAGCCAAAACAACAACTCCTGGACTTTTCAAATTTGCAAGAAGATATTATCTTTTTTTTTTTTAAGGCACTTTGAATTAGGATTCTGTCATGTGTGACCAAAAGAGTACTGAACAGAGAGACTCCAAGAGGAGCAGCTGCAGGGGACAGAAAAAGGGATCTTCATTGATGTTCTTTAAGAATTAAAAGGAGGGAGTGTATATTTAGGGCAACTTGAATCTATGCTCCTGGGTTGCAGTCCCCAGGCTTGGCCCAAATAAACTCTCTCTGCTCTCTCTCTCTCTATATATATATATGTACATATATATGAATTTAAAAGAAAAGATTGAAACTCCTTTCAATGGTTTTTGGAAGCTAGACTATGCTTCCGTGCATGTGACATTTCACCAAGACTGTGTGGTCTTCCCAAGTGTGGTCCCAGGATTTAGTAGAGTCATTTACTACAGGACTCATAGCATTAGGAAATGCTATGGTCAGAAGAGATGCTAGAAGTCATCTAGTTGCATTATCTCTTTAGCGCTTACACCTCTTCGAGTATTTTGAAAAACTCTGATTACATTTGCACACTTCCAGGGATAAGGAACTCACTTTCATAGAGGCAGCCTGTTATGGATTGAATTGTGTTCCTCAAAAAGATACTTTGAATACAAAAATCAGCTGGTTGTGTTGGTGCATGCCTGCAGTCCCAACTACTCAGGAGGCTGAGATTGGAGGATCACTTGAGCCCAGGAAGGCTGCAGTGAGTCATGATCACACCACTGCACTCCAGCCTGGGCGACAGAAGTAGACCCTGTCTCAAAATAAATAAACAAAGTAAATAAAATTAAAAAGATATTTTGAAATCTTAACCCCTAGTACCTCAAAATATGACCTTATGTGGAAATAGGATATTTGCAGATGTAGCCAAGTTAAGATGAGGTCATCAAGGTGGGCCTTAATCCAATATAACTGGGAGTCCTTAATAAGAAGAGAGACTGACAGCCAAGAAGATGGTTACATGAAGACAGAGGCAGAGATGACAGTTATGCTACCACAAGCCAAGCAATGCTTCGGGGAGCAGAAGCTGAGAGAGGCCCGGAAGCACCCCTAGACCTTCAGAGAGAGTATAGCCCTACCAACACCTTGATTTTGGACTTCTAGGCTCCAAAACTGTGAGAGAAGAAATTAATTTCAACCCAGAAAAAAAACAAGGTTGTTTCAAGCCACGCAATATGTGGTACTTTGCTATGGCAGTCCTAGGAAACCAATACACAGCCCATTCCATTTTTAGCAACTTTCAGGTCAGAATGTTCTTCTCGACACTGAGCTAGAATTTAACTTCATGTAACTACTGGTCCTAGCGTGGTCTTCTGGAGTCAAACACACGTCTATTCTTCCTCTACAAAACAGCCTTCAAGCATTCCAGGATGTGATTATGTCCCAGCTGAGACATCCCTTTGTTTATGTTCCTAGGTCATTCACCATCCTGGTGTCATTTAAAGCCTGATGTCTGCAGCCATAGAGCTGTTTGCTCTTTCCTTAGCTGCCACCAGAGCTACATTGCACAAGCTATCCTCAATATCTTCTTTGAGATGTACACCAGCAAGGCTTAAGATGGACTGCGGCTCAGTATTAGGGGGAGGAGTTACTCCCTCTGAGAATCTTCGAAAGTGACACCTTTTTATTCATAATCTTAAAGACGTGGTGGCCAAGTGTGGTGGCTACGTGTGGTGGCTCACGCCTGTAATCCTTACACCTTGGGAGGCCAAGATAGGAGGATTGCTTGAGTCCAGGAGTTCTAGACCAGCCTAGGCAACATAGGGAGGCCCCATCTCTTAAAAAAAAAAAACTTAAATTAGCTGGGTGTGGTGGTGCTTGCCTGTAGTCCCAGCTACTCGGGAGGCTGAGGTGAGAGGATGCCTTGAGCCCAAGAAGTTGAGGCTGCAGTGAGCCGTGATCATGCCACCACACTCCAGCCTGAGTGACAGAGGGAGACTCTGTCTTAAAAAAAAAGAAAAAAGAAAAAAATGTGATGATGGTTAAGGCTACGATAAAAAGCTCTTAGAGGAAGAAGAAAAACTGAGACGTAGAGAAAATGCTGTCAATAGGTAGCACTTAAAAAAATAACCTGGCTCCCTTCCCAACCAGGGATGCAGAAATGTTGCTCTCTGCACCACTCTCACCCCAGGTGAGCTGCTTCAAGAACCCCCAACAGTCAGAAACAGAGGTAAGGGGTAATTGCCCTAGGAAGCCCATATCCCTGGGCCCTAACTTAGAGGACTTCCCTACTAGCCCAAGATGGCCCTCTTACACTAGTTGAAAACAAATTGCTTGGCACCAAAAGGAAATTTGGAAAATGCGGAAAAAGCCTCTCAAAGTTGTCTTCTAATTTTTTTCTCCAAGAGTAAAAATATTACCACAGATTTACAGGATTCTGGGCTCATGTTTATCTCACAAGGAACAAAAGGCAAAGTATTCTGGCAAATGTGCCATTTTCTGGCAATGTCACTGACTCAGTTTTACATTCCCACACCCAGATGATCTGTGGCTTTGGTCTGATGCCTACTGCAGTAAAGCAAAGCTGCCTTTGTTCAACCTAGCCAGATGGCTTCAATTCTACTTTGACAGAGAGTTGAATTTTTGAGCCATTTTAAAGGTAGCTCTTGAAGCAAGGACTAAGAATCTGAGGAGCTGGCTCTGAACTCTGCCCCGAGACCCTGCTTTTTAGACTAGGATCAACTTGGGGTACGCTTACATAGGGTCACTAATGGAAAGAGCTTTGACGACACTATACAGAAATATGTGGGCTCACTGTGCCACACCTGTTCTGACACACCGAAGTGCAGCCTGTTGCATCTTCATGAAGACATCCAGCCAACCCCTAAGAAAACAATGCGTTCAGGCAAGCCACGGTGGCTCACGCCTGTAGTCCCAGCGCTTTGGGAGGCTGAGACAGGCGGATCACTGGAGATCAGGAGTTCGAGACCAGCCTTGCCAACATGGCTGGAACCCCGTCTCTACCAAAAATGGAAAAATTAGCTGGGCTCTATAACCCCAGTTACTCGGGAGGCTGAGGCACAAGAATCACTTGAACCCAGGAAGCAGAGGTTGCAGTGAGCCAAAATCATACCACTGCACTCCAGCCTGGGTGACAGAGTGAGACCCCGCCACAAAAAAAAAAAAAAGAAAAAAAAGAAAAACAAGAAAACTGACTTATACTGTGGAACAGTGGTAAACGTAAGGAGTTTGTTATTCCCGAAATTATTTCCATTCTGGATATAAGAATTTAGGAAGTAACTATGTTTTCCCCTTTTGGTGTGTGTTTAGAGAAACAATCCTTAACTGACGTGGAAGTTCAGCATTTAGATTAGGAGAGGGATCTTTAGGGACATATTGAGATGTGACCTACATGCCCACGTGGCGAATGGTGGAGGGGGCAGCCATCTATGGCGACTTATATCTTAGATGGGACAAGAATGGACAGACTGTGATGGACCCACAGTAGGAGAAGCTGGCAGGGTTTTCCTGGGTGGAATCCACACAGCCAGCTGAGACTGGATCATGGCAGGGCTCGCTCTATCCTTCACCATGTTACCCCTGACAGCAGCAAACACTCCTGAGAAGAATCTCTTACCACAATAACGTATTGAACATAACCTATTGGAGTAACAAATATTAGAGAAAAATGTTTTTTGCTGTTGCTGTTTTGTGGTTGAGGCCCATCACTCTGAAGAATGTGACTGTTCCAGGCAAATGGAATTTGGAGGCACAATTCCAAAGGGGCAACAGCATGAAACAGGACTTACCATCTTGATCACAGGAGAGCAGAACTTTTGAGTAGCAGAAACCACAACCCGAAAGAAGAAGGGAGGAAATCACTCCACCATCCTCTGGAGTTGGAGCACATTTGTGACAAGCTACGAGTAGATAGTCCCAGCTGCTTGCCTTGCCAGTCATCTTTGGGCAAGACAACAGGATGGCACACTTTGATGTTCAGATAAAGGTGAGAAGGGAGGGGCCCTTGGGAGAGGGGCATTTGGCAGTTTGTTAAATGGGGTGTCCTTTTCGCTCCAGATTCAATATGTCTTTCAATCCCAAAGTATCTAGAATTTTTGACCTCTCAACACATCTGTATTAGTCTGTTTTCACACTGCTGATAAAGATATACCTGAGACTGGGTAATTTATAAAGGAAAAGGTTTAATGGACTCATAGTTCCACTTGGCTGGGGAGGCCCCACAATCATGGCAGAAGGCAAAAGGCACATCTTAAATGGAGGCAGACAAGAGAGAATGAGAGCTAAGCAAAAGGGGTTTCCCCTTATAAAACCACCAGATCTTGTGAGACTTATTCACTAACACGAGAACAGTGGGGGAAACCACCCCCATGGTTCAATTATCTCCCACCAGGTCCCTCCCGAAACAAGTGGGAATTATGGGAGCTACAATTCAAAGATACGATTTGGGTAGGGATACAACCAAACCACATTACTATCCCTTCACTTCTTTGTTTGCTTGCTTTTTCTTTTCCTTTCTTCCTTCCTTCCTCCCTTCCTCCTCCCTCCCTTCCTTTCCCTTCCTTTCCCTTCCCTTCCCTTCCTTCCCTTCTTTTCCTTCCTTCCTCCCTCCCTCCCTTCGATCCTTCCTTCGTTCCTTCCTTCCTTCCTTTCTTCCTTTCTTCCTTCCTTCCTCCTTCCTCCCTCCCTCCCTTTCTTCCTTCTTGCCTTCCTTCTTCCCTCCCTTCCTTCCTTTTCTTTCTTTTATTTTCCCCTACTTTTAAATGTTAACATCTTATAAGGAAGACTTTAGGAATATCGGCTTATTTAGTAGGTATGGTCTGTGACTCAAAAATGTTACAGAATAATGAGTGGTGGCAAATATTCTGGCACAATGACTATATAAAATTGGTTAGAATGGAGTTTTCAAATTCAGTGTAGGTAAAACACTAGAGGAAATGAAAACAAACTAACTCATTCTAAAAAGACTGCATATGACTTTGTTATCACTGAAGAAACATAAATTACAATAATATTTTCATTATACAAGGACCCTTCAAATTTATAACAATAAGCAAAAACATATAGAAACTTAGCTTTGTCAGGGAACAAACACACTTATTAGACTGCAGGTTGGTACTATAAAGCAGTTTTGCCTCTTGAGGTAATAATAACCTAGGCCACATGTCAAAGGACGTGTAGCAGAAAGCACCCTTACTCTGTAGAACAGAACCCATACTAAATTCATGGTAGAAATCCTATGTCCCTTGCCAGGGACTGGTTTAGGAAAGGGACTGGCCGAAGAAATGTTGAATGAACAATGAAACAGAGACTGATGAGGAATCTCTAATATTTTCTTGCTCGTTAAAAGAGACACAGATGAAGAAACTTCCTTCTCTTCTTCCACTGAACATTGTCATATCTGTGAGGTATGGTGATATTTATGCTGTGGCAGCCATTTTGTGACCATGAGGACATCCTTCATGACAGAGATGTTCCCCCAAAGATGGCAGAACAAAAACATGGAAGCAAACTGGGCCCTTGGGGATGTAAAATTAAACAACTCCATAGCAGCCCTACCACAGGAATTCTTGTTATGGGCAATTATATTGTTTTCTTGTTGTTCAAGCCAACTGAGATATAATTTTCTGTTACTTGTAGAAAAAGCATTCCAGGAAATGATAAAATAGTTTATATTTTTGACTTAATAAGTCACTTTGGAGGTGATATATCAAAGAAATGCCCAAAAGATAGCAAGTTTTTATCTCAAGCTGAAACAACGCAGAGACGTGTATGTGAAAATCACATTATGAAAAAGGAAAGCAGGCTGGGCATGGTGGCTCATGCCTGTAATCCCAGCACTTTGGGGGGCTGAGGTGGGCGAATCACAAGGTCAGGATTTCGAGACCAGCCTGGCCAATATGGTGAAACCCCCTCTCCACTAAAAATACAAAAATAAGCCAGGTCTGGTGGCGCACACCTGTAGTCCCAGCTACTCAGGAGGCTGAGGCAGAAGAATCACTTGAATCCAGGAGGCGGAGGTTGTAGTGAGCTGAGACCATGCCAATGCACTCCAGCCTGGGCAACAGAGCGAGACTCTGTCTCAAAAAACAGAAAAGAAAAGAGAAAGGAAGGCAGAACATAAAGGGTAGGTGCATGATCCTGACAATGTAAATATTCACACAGCTTCCACCAAAGATCATAAGACAATTCAATGTCATGGCAATAGTTTATTATTGAATGTCCACTACATTATGTTTCTGTAAATGATTACTCAAGTTGAAACACTTATTGAAATTTCTGAGAAAAGAGATAGCATCAGGCCACAAATATGAACTGCTGCACAAAATAAATGGCAGAGAAATGTCTATTGAGGAGGGGCATGTGCTTTAGGAAATGCTTCTAGAACTAGTCATTCCAAGCCTATGATTTAGAGCTTTCTCCTCAATGCAGTTATCCATTATAATAACTAAAATATGTGACAGAAGTTTTCAAAACATATGAAACACACAGACTTCAAAGAAAAGAAAGGCAAGAACTCTGATGAAGTGGGTAAAGACTCAGGGAAAATAATACAAGAGAATGTCAATATTTCTTACACAATGAAGTTCCAAACATATGTCACAAGCACAGACTGAGTCTTGTTTTAATTGGCACAAACACAAGGGAAATAGAAAATTTAAGTCAGAGAAGCCGCAGCACTGAAAATTCTATTTGCATCTGCCTGAAAATCAGAGAAAATGTTGAGAAAGGAAGAACTGGACATAAAGGAAACCTATCAGATCCATATTAGACGAAAGAGCTGCATGTGTCTTTTCGTAGGAGGTGCTTATAGCCCTTTATTTTTGGAATTTCTCTTTCAAGGATCACCAATGAAACTGAATTTTGTTACTCATAGTATTGACAGCTAAATTAAGACAGATCAGAAAATCAAGGCCAAGAAAATTACTGTAAAATTGGAAGGTTCATTATGAACTGTAAGAAAATCATTCAGAAAAACACATTAATTACATTCAATCAAATACACTTTTACCCCTAAACTTTCACGCAGCTCTATGTCATTCAGTTTCTCAAACGTTGACTCAAGGAACACACTATACCAAGCCTTTATTAGATATTAGCTTTCTTTGTACCTTGAACCACAGCCTAAGGTTAAATGTTTTCAGATCTGGATTTTGGCAGCGGGTCGCATTTCTTTTGAATTTGATGACGTATTACCAGTTGGAGCCAGTTTAATGAGGTGAGAAAGATGTCAGATTAACTGGGAGGTATGCAACCGGAATAAAAGAAAACTCAAAGGCCGGGTGCAGTGGCTCATGTTTGTAATCCCAGCACTTTGGAAGGCCAAGGTGGGTGGATCATTTGAGGGCAGGAGTTCAAGACCAGCCTGGCCAACATGGTGAAACCCCATCTTTACTAACAATACAAAAATTAGCCGGGCATGGTGGTGCATGCCTGTAATCCCAGCTACTTAGGTGGCTGAGGCAGGAGAATTGCTTAAACCTAGGAGGCGAAGGTTGCAGTGAGCAGAGATCACACCACTGCACTCCATCCTGGGCAAGAAAGCAAGACTGTTTAAAAAAAAAAAAGAAAGAAAACTCAAGACAGTTTTTTTTTTTTTTTTTTGAGACGGAGTCTCGTTCTGTCGCCCAGGCTGGAGGTGCAGTGGTGCCATCTCGGCTCACTGCAAGCTCCGCCCCCCAGGTTCACGCCATTCTCCTGCCTGAACCTCCCGAGTAGCTGGGACTACAGGTGCCTGCCACCACGCCTGGCTAATTTTTTTGTATTTTTAATAGAGACGGGGTTTCACTGTGTTAGCCAGGATGGTCTCCATCTCCCGACCTCGCGATCGGCCCGCCTCGGCCTCCCAAAGTGCTGAGATTACTCAAGACAGTTTTAGAAGACAATTAAGCATATTTCACACTGGGGAAAAAGCCCAAGCACATTTTACCTCATTATGGATAGCAAATGTTTAGTGCAGGGATATCATACAGATATGTCAGGCTTTTAAAAAGGTAACGTGCAAAATATCTAGTTTTTTGTTTTTGTTTTTGTTTTGTTTTGTTTTTTTGAGACGGAGTCTTGCTCTGTCACCCAGGCTGCAGTGCAATGGCGTGATCTCGGCTCACTGCAACCTCTGCCTCCTTGATTCAAGTGATTCTCCTGCCTCAGCCTCCCGAGTAGCTGGGACTGCAGGCGTGCACCACCATGCCTGGCTAATTTTTGTATTTTTTAGTAGAGACGGGGTTTCACCATGTTGGCCAGGCTGGCCTTGAACTCCTGACCTCAGGTGATCCACCTGCCTTGGCCTCCCAAAGTTCTGGGATTACAGTGTGAGCCACCACGCCCGGCCTTTTTAAAATTTTTTTCTAAGAGACAGGGTGTGGCTCTGTTGCCCTGGCTGGAGTGGCAGTGCCACGATCATAGTGCTCTGTAAACCTCGAACTCCTGGGGTCAAGTGATCCTCCCACCTCAGTCTCCTGAGTAGCTGGGATTAAAGGCACTCCACCACACCCAGCTGATTTTTCTTTAAAAAAAAAAAAAAAAAAAAAAAAAAGTTATAGAGCTAGGTTCTTCCTATGTTGCCCAGGCTGGTCTCAAACTCCTAGCCTCAAGCAATCCTCCTGCCTTGGCCTCCCAAAGTGCTGGGATTAGAGACATGAGCTACCATACCTGGCCCAAAGTTTCTAAGATTTTATTTGTTTATTTATCTATTTTAATTTTTTTAACTTTTTTTTTAAATTCTTTTGTGGGGCCTCATTTTGTTGCTCAATCTAGTCTTGCTTTGTTACTCAAACTGGTCTCGAACTCCCAGCCTCAAGTGATCCTCCCACCTCAGCTTCGCACAATACTGGGATTATAGGCAAGAGCCACCATACCCAGTATCTAAAGTTTTAAAGCATAAATTCTTTAATACTAAAGAGAGACACCTTGTATCATCTTTAGAAGGTCAGTTTTCTATGGAAATAAAATATTTGATCTGCAATAATTACAAATACAAAGAAATCTTCAGGAATATATTCATTATTTAGAGATGTATTTAAGAGACTAGAGATATACTTCACTGTACTAATTTATTTTAGCTAACCCAATAGTATTATTAAAAATATATAGGGTTAAGGGTCTCAAAGTCAATGGAGAAGTTCGCTCCAAAAAGTGGTCAAGACTGAAGAAAAAAGATGAAGTCACATACACACATTAGGTGAGTTTTTAGCATCTCATCAGAACTATTTGTTCCTAAATTATTTTGCTTCTCTTGATCCTGAAAAATACATTAATTATGATGATTTATTCAATAAATTCATTCCTGAATACTTGTTTTCTATATGAATTATCTCCTTGATGCCATTGAGCATCTGACTCAAAAAAAGAAAATTTTTTTTCTTTTCTTTTCTTTTCTTTTTTTAAGTCAGGGTCTGGCTCTATTGCCCAGGCTGCAATGCAGTGGCATGATCCTGGCTCACTGCAACCTCTGCCTCCCATGTTCCAGCGATTCTCATGCCTCAGCCTCCCAAGTAGCTCGGATTACAGGCATGTGCCATCATGCCTGGCTAATTTTGGTATTTTTAGTAGAGATGGGTTTTTGCCATGTTGGTCAGGCTGGTCTCGAACTCCTAGCCTCAAGTGATCCATCCACTTCAGCCTCCCAAAGTGCTGGGATTGAAGGCATGAGACCGCACCCAGCCAGATCTTACATGTTTTACTTACATTTTACTATATTAGTTTCCATTTCTGCAAGCCACCCTAAATGCTTTGTAGAATATGGGGTTAAGAAAACAAGAACAGATAGATAGAGAGGAAAAGAAGAGGGAGAGAGAGGGGAAAAAAAGGAGGAGTGGGGTGAGAAGGAAAAAAGAAGGAGACGAAAAAGAAGATAGAGAGCATGACTGGAACAAATGGTGAGAGAGGAGAGAGCATAGAAAAAGCAAAGGGATGGTAGAAGAGAAGGAAAGTGGAAAACAGATTCCATTTTATACTACATAATCGGCAAAAACCAACTCTTTAACCAGAATCAGGTATTCGCGTCTATGGCACATTTTGTCAAGGAAAACAATTTAGGTTTCCAGGCTAGCCCCTAACACTTTAATGTGAGTCTGCTATCCTGAAAGCCGGAAATTTTATAGAGGAATCCCCACTCTCATAGAAAGAAAACCCTTTTCTCACCCATTCCTGAATGCCTAAGGGGTTTTAGGGGAAACTTTTGAAGTAGGTGAGGCTACGTGCAGTTCTGTGCCCTCTTCTATTTCTTGTTGCTCCCTCTCCAAGACTAATGGGATCTAATCTTCATGTAGCTCAAAGACTTTCAATGGGCAGACAGCTGGCTGGCTCTTTCTTGTCAAAAACCAGACTAAAGACCAGGTGCAGTGGCTCACACCTATATTTTTAACACTTTGGGAGGCCAAAGCAAGAGGATCACTTGAGATCAGGAGTTCAAGACCAACCTACACAACCATAGTGAGACCCCATCTCTACAAAAAGTTTAAAATAACTGGACGTGGTGGCACACACCAATAGCCCTAGCTACTTGGGAGGCTGAAGCTGGTGAATCTCTTGAGCCCTGGAGCTCTAGGCTGCAGTGGACTACGATCATGCACTGCACTCCTGCCTGGGTGACAGAATGAGACCCTGTCTCTCTCTCTCTTTAAAAAAATTTTACTGTTTTAATTTTTGTGGGTATACCGTAGGTATAATATATGAAGTACATTATATATTTTGATACTGGCATACAATGCAAAATAATCACATCAGGGTAGATGGGGTATCCATCACCTCAAGCATTTATCCATTTGTCCTTTCTTTGTGTTACAAACAATCCAATTATACTCTTAGTTATTTTAAAACGTACAATAAATTATTGTTGACTGTAGTTACCCTGTCGTGCTATCAAATATTAGATCTTATTCATTCTAGTTATATATCTAATCATATTTTTGTACTTATTAACCATACCCACTTCCCCCTCCCCACTACCCTTCCGAGCCTCTGGTAACCATCCTTCTACTCTCTATGTCCATGAGTTCAATTGTTTTAATTTTTAGTCCTCACCAACAAGTGAAAATAAACAAAGTTTGTCTTTCTATGACTAGCTTATTTCACTTAACACAATGACCTCCAGTTCCATCCATATTGTTGCAAATGACAGAATCTCATTCTTTTTTATGGCTGAATAGTACTCCATTGTGTACACGTACTACATTTTCTTTATCCATTCATCTGTTGATGGACATTTAGGTTGCTTCCAAATCTCGGCTATTGTGAATAATGCTGCAACAAACATGGGAGTGCAGGCATCTCTTCAATATCCTGATTTCCTTTCTTTTGGGTATATACCCATCAGTGGGATTGCTGGATCGTATGGTAGCTCTGATTTTAGTTTTTTGAGAAACTTCTAAACTGTTCTCCATAGTGGTTGTACTAATTTACATTCCCACCAAGAGTGTTCCCTTTTCTCTACATCCTTGCCGGCATTTGTTATTGCCTGTTTTTTAGGTAACAGCCATTTTAACTGGGGTGAGATGATTCTCACTGTAGTTTGATTTGCATTTTTTGGATCATCGATGATGTTGAGCACCTTTTCAAATACCTGTTTGCCATTTGAGTCCCTATCTCAAAAACAAAAACAAAACAACAACAACAAAACAAAACCTCCCTCTCAGCACTGTCCCTGTTTCAGTTCCATGCTAGGGAGAAGTTTGCTAAGCAACATTTATGTGTTAATTCCTTATTAGCCTGTTCAGAGGCATTGGCCTGATCAGAACATCTTGATTAAAGCTTTGTGGGCGATGGGGACCAGGTGAGCAGCTCAGCTAGACCTAGGCCTCTGCTCCCTAGACAAGCTCCTGCCATTCAAAGCTGCTTTCATTCCGCTACTTCTCTGCTCTCTCAACCCTTCAAGCCCATCTAAGCAGCTCAGGTGTGCTAATAACATCCATTCATATCTTCCTACAGCATCCTGCACACATCAGTAAAACCTAATAAATATTTGTTGGTTGACTGCATTTGAGGTATTTTTACTACTGCTTTAAATTCTAAGTGACTTTGAAAGGCAAACAAAGATTAAGTTCATGGAAGTGTAGAAGTAGAACCAGAAAACCTGGGTGTTGGCTGTGGTCAGTCCACTTTTTACCGTATCCTACACAAATCTATCCTCCATTTCCTCATTAGGAATAATAAATGAAGATTTATTAAGCACCTACTCCACAACAGGCACTATTCTATGTACTTTAGTGCACTGAAGTCTTCACTGCTAACAACTCGTATGAGGTAGGATGCAAAGCGCATTCCCATGGTACAGAGAAGGAAATGGAGGCACAAACCATGAAGCTGGCAGGCGCCCCAGCTGCAACTGGGTACCAAGGAGCTTAGCTCCATAAACTAGGTTCTTAACCACTATTCTGTCTGTCAATTAAACAAAACAATGTTTGGCAAAGTGCCTTAACGTTTTAGAGATGGGTATAGATGCTAAGTCATTATGGAAATGGCAGAGATGAGAATAACTGAGTAGAACAATTGGCCTGTATGTGGCAGCTCCAGCCCATCACCATGGGACAGCTTGAGCTACTGCAGTAAGAAGCACCCGAGGAACCTGTTAACCTGTAGGTTTCCAGGCCCTGATCTCAGATGCTCTGATTCAGTATTCTGGAGTGAGACCTATGAGCCTGCATTAGGTCGTCATAGGATTCATTTGAGAAGGCTCCTTCTAGCGAGAAGTCAGGGCTTTTGGAGGCCAACATGCACAACTTGAGGCTGAATCCCAGCTGGTGTATGACGAGGCCTCCAGAAAGTTACTTAGTGCTCACTTGCCTCAGTTTCCAAAAGGAGCATGCAGAGCTCTTTTCAAAGCCCTTGTATAAATTCTCTTACTTGGCCCTCCCATTTGCTTTGAGGAAGAAAAACCCTCCTTGCAAAAGAACGTGAGCAGTTTAGGATGCATTTGGAGGTCATCTGAGCCTCGATGGCAGGCAAGGTTGAGATCAGCCCCATTCTTTCACTGAGGAAAGCAAGGCTCAGGGTGATTAGATGACTTTATCCAGGGACACTGAGAAGAGGAGGACCCATGGCCCAAAGACTTCTTCTTTCCTTTATACTAGGGAAGCATCTGTTGTTTGCAAAGCTCCTGGAACTTGAGAACCAAGAAGAGTGATGGTGGAGTGGCCTACTATGGGCACAGGGCACAGTGAAGGTTTAGGGAGCTCAGAGCAGGCCCAGCTATGACAGGGATGGGCATGTGTGGGGTGGCCTTTCTACCCTTTTGGGAATATCCTGAGGACACACTTCTTTCCTGTGTCCTTTGAAAAGCAGCCTATTCCCAGAGGATGCCGGTGTCATCCAGGCCTGTCTGCGTCTGGGGGAGAGTTTAATTCAGCTGAGGATGTATTCAGCACACAGATCTAAATCATATTCACTAATCAGCCATACAAATAAAAAGCTCATGTTGTCTCATTTTTCAATTTATTTTGAATTTAAAGGGTACTTAAGGGTGCTCTTAATTATCATTCACCAAATCCAACAATAACATCAGAAGCCCCCACAATATTGTTCCTACTCATCCCTTACTTTTAAGGGAATGGTTGAGATGGTTCCTTGATTAGTTCCATTAATGGGATCAATCATTTGCTGAATACCTGTTGTGCTCCAAGCACTATGCTAGGCATTGAGGAAATAAAGACAGTAAAGACAGCCACCAAATAGAAGCTCCCGGGCAGACAGGCAGAGAGAAAGGTATCCTCAATATGGAAAGTACAAAGATGATGCAAGACACCTTTAAACTTGGCTTACTACACTGCTGCAGAGATAGAGACAGGGGCTACTGTCATTCCCAGTGGGGTAAGAGACAGGTGACTGATATCCCCACGTTGCCACGCATAAGTTCCTCAGGCTACGCTGCCCCTCAGACTTTTAAGACAGGCGGGGCTTGAGAGCAAGGCTTGCGTTCTTCCTCCACCCTCATGGCTAGACTCTTAGAAAGAGGAGACCTGAGACCAGGTGCAATGGCTAACACTTGTAATCCCAGCACTTTGGGAGGCCGAGGTGGGCAGATCACTTGAAGTCAGGAGTTTGAGACCAGCCTGGCCAACATGGTGAAATTCCATCTCTACTAAAAATACAAAAATTAGCTGGGCATGGTAGTGCATGCCTGTAGTCCTAGCTACTCTGGAGGTTGAGGTGGGAAGATTGCTTGAAACAGGCAGGTGGAGGAGGTTGCAGTGAGCCAAGATTGCACCACTGCACTCCAGCCCAGGTGACAGAGCAACACTCTGCCTCAAAAGAAAAAAAAAAAAAAGAAGGCCTGGAGCAGAGAGGCTTGTGGAGAAGACAGAAAGGGAAACAGGGTCCCAGTGGTACCTGCCTCCTGTCCTCTCCCAGGGTCAACATCTGCCAGCTCAGTCAGAGAAATGGAGTCAAGCGTGTCTCTAGTGACACTATTGAATGGCTGAGGGGGCTTTGCAATGATTGTTCCATTTTTTAATAAAAAGCTCTGGAAGCCACAGCTTAAGATGGCTAACGAATCTCAGGAAGAATCCCAAGGAAATCAAAGGCAATGACATAAAGAGATAGAAGACTATCTCCACTTACAGACCCAGAGTGAGAAAATAGAAAGCCACAGTGAGGGGACTCTTCATTCTCAGTGAGATTACCCTGCAAAAGTGAAGTAGAGCCTTGGCCTGTGAAAGCCTGAGTGGATATAGAAAGAGAGTCCTTACAGGCAACATAAGGAGGATGGGGACAGTAGCCAGTGAAGACACAGATGCTCCTTTTCAGGGAGCTTTAAATGCATCTTTGGGAGTGATTGATCCACTAGAGACAAGGTCTGATGCCACCTTAGGGCATTCCATTAATGCTCAGCTTCTTGAGTGCAGACATGTTGTTTAACACACAGTAGATGCTCAAAAGTTGGTTGGGGGTGGGGGTGAATAGATGAGCCAATCCAGAAGAACCCAGGTTTTCTCAAAATATTTGAGATGAAATATTTGCTATGCCTCCTGCTGTGATCCACAGAAATGTCTGCCAACCTCCACTGACATCTCTGGCATGACTTGGCCTTTCTAGACTGTGAGTTCCAGGAAGGCTGAGACTTTCCTTCTCCCCTCTCTCCATCTCCCCTCTGCCACCTCAGCACCTGGTCCTGAGAAGGCATGCATCCCTCCTTCCACTCACCCACTCACCTCTGGGGCTTTATTTTCCTACCAAATATCTCTTCCTCTCTTTTCTAGAAATGCTCCTTCACTCACTCTGACATTATGGTTTGAGGGAAAGCTAACATCTTCTACAAGCCCTGTCCCACTCCATCTCAGATTGGGTATGGGTAGACATCCGAAATGGCCAAGGTCCTGGTCCAGGGATGGACAACTATCTAAGCTAGGCCATCAAGAGCCCTTTCCCAGAATCCAGAAACCAGGTCTGTTTATCCCTGTTTCAAGGTGGGACTGAAAACAGAGCTTGGGAGTCAAAGGCAGCTGTTTGGAGCCTGCCTGAAAGGATGTTGCTGATACCCAGAGAGAGGCAGGGGGTGAAGGGCAGAGTCCCAGTGGCATTTAAAGCCCTGATGTGTCATGCTTGCAGACCAGCGGCACCCTTGCTCTTCCTGTGATCAGGATACGTAAGTCAGTAAATGTCAATTTTTCCAGATCAGTTCAAATTGGGTTTTGTCACTTGCAACCCAAAGACTCCTGACTAATACATGAAACCAATTACTATTTGGTGTAATTTGGCCCCTGTGGAGCCTAGAGAACCATCAGGAAACACATGATCCTTCTCACATTGATAGCTGGAGTTTGTGTCAATTTAAGAGGCACATCAGGCTCAGAGCAGAAGTGGTGGGACATGGGCTGCCTAATTCTGCAAAAGCACTAGCATGTCGAGCAAATCATTAAAGCCCATGAACAGAAAGCAATATTTAGAGCCTAGGCAATCAGAAAATTGGTGCAAGTATCAGAGAAAAGGACAACTGGAATAAAAAGAAGGGAGGTTGAATGTTTCTCAGTAAGTTGATCCTGAACTATATACCAAGAAGGAAGAAGTATGTTCTTTCAACTACCTCCTGTACTTGTATTCCCTGGTGCAGCTTAGGAGGACAGTACTATTGCTGTTGCTGAGAGTCAGTGTGATACAGTGGTTCTCCGTGTCTGGTCCCAGGACCAGCAGCATTAGAAATAAAAATTCTTGGCCTCACCTCAGACCTCCTAAATGAGAATCTCTGATTCTAAGGTGGCCTAGAAATCTGCTTGCTTTTTTTTTTTGAACAAGCCCTTCAGGTGAACTGGATGCATTGTGAAGTTTGAGCACCACTGGCATATTGCTTTTGCTAAGCCTGAAGCTCTGGCACCAAGTTTTTGGGTTTTGCACAGATTACAAGATGAGCAGTGCCCACTGCGGTTCACACTGCGGCATCCCCTGGGTTTGCATCCTGGCTCAGCCACTTACTATCTGTATAGCTTTGGCAAGTTACTTAACTCCTTTGAGCCTCAGACTCTTCATATGTCAGACAGAAATAAGAGTAGTACCCATTTCTCAGGTTTATTTGAGGATTTAATGAGATAACACATATAAAGTACTTAGTTCAGTACCTAGCACATAGGGTAACCACTCAATAAACGTTGGTTATTTGTATTATTTTGCTTCTGTTCTGATTTTAGGGCAACACATGGGCCTAGGGAAGCCAGAGAAAACCTCTCCAGATATATTTTCTCTTCTGAAACACTACAGCAACCTAGATTTACTATTTCTGCCTAGCAATCTTCTACTCACCCTTCAACACCCTGCTTAAAGTCACCTCCTCTGTGATGACCTCTCAGAGCTGCGTAATCCTTCCTTCCCCCAGGCATCCATCTCCATCAAAGCCCTCAAACTTCTTCATATGAACCCTGACTCTACCTCTTCCTACTTGTTTGATCTTGGGAAAGCTTCTTCACCTTTCTATGCCTCAGTTTCCTCCTTTGTAAAATGGCATGAATAACTGTTCTTACTTATGAAATTGTTGTGGGGATTAAGTGAGGTAATATGTGTAAACTGCTAATGATAGTACTTGGCATATATTAAGCGCTCAGTAACTGTTAGCTCTGTCTCCTGGTGCCTGGCACTCTGTAGTGCTGGATGAGAAGGAAATGATGAGTGAATGGATATGGGGCAGGGCCAGGACTAAGATGAGGTGGTAAGGACTTGGCTTGGGTGTAAAATTTAAACAGGCACACTACACTCCGTTCCAGTAAAACTTGGAATAGTTTCAGAAAAAATGCTTGCAATAAATCTTTATTTATAAACACAGGCAGATGGCCCATGGCCATAGTTTGCTAATTTGATTTTTTAAAATACTGCATTATTAAAATAAGATTTATCTTGATTACTGAGGCATGGGGCATGGGATGTACTTGCTTAATCTGCTCTTCCTCCTCCCCACCAGCTGACCCTGAATACACAGGCCCTGTGGTTCCCCAGCAATGTGTAGCTCTTCATCGCTTTACCATTTGTGTCAGAGTTAGCAAGGAATGTATGATGGTGGCTGTGAACCACAATTTTTGCAGGTTCTCTGCCCATAACCCTCGGGCTGAGTCAGTTTGCTTGTCTCTCCAAGAAGGGCTCCTTTCCAAGCTCCAAGACTATTTTTAAAGCAAGTCGACACTCAAAGCCCAGTAGTGTCCATGTGTAGTTTTCAAATACAATCAAGGGTAAGAAGATACATATACCTACTGTGATGGTTAATTTTATGTATCAATTTGACTGAGCCAAGGAATGGCTAGATAGATGGTAAAACATTATTTCTTGGTATGTCTGTGAAGGTGTTTCCAAAAGAGATTAGCATTGAATTGGTAGACTGAGTAAAAAGATGGCCTTCACCAGTGTGGGTGGGCAATCATCCAATTTGTTGAAGGCCAGAATAGAACACAAAAGTGGAGGAAAGGTGAACTTTCTCTCTCCGCTTAACCTGGGATGTCCGTCTTCTGGTGCCCCTGGTTCTTGGACCATTGGACCTGGACTGGGACTTGTGCCACTGACTCCCCTGGTTTCTGGCCTTCTGGGTTGGACTGGAATTACATCATTGGCTTTCCTGAGCCTCCAGCTTGTAGATAGTAGATCGTGGGACTTCTCAACCACCATAATTGAGTGAGCCAATCCCTCATAATATTTTTCTATATGTCTACATACATCTTATTGATTCTGCTTTTCTTAAGAATCCTAATATACACAAACGTGTGTGTGTGTGTGTGTGTGTGTGTGTGTGTGTGCAGATACATATATATTTGGCTTTGTGATATTTTCTGAAACTTTCAAGGTTGTGTGTGTCCATAACCAAGCTGAAAGTAGAGTAATCTGTTTCAAAGACATTTCCTTGGAGATGTGACATTTGGCCAGAGGCTCCCCTATGGGACATATGTGCTCACCTTTCAGATGCCTTTTGCATCCCAAGAGGAATGGTCTGCATCTGTGCTTGCTTCTTGCTGGAGCTTCACCTCATTAAGAAGTGACCTATTTCCCAGCACACATGCCATCTCTGTTTGAGGGGCAATCACTTACTATGTAATTAGTCCTGCTTGCAAAGACAGGCCTAGTGCTGGGCCCCATACTCTGGTGCTGCAGCAGCAGTGATGAGAAAATGGTATTTCTTACTATTGCGGTACACTTTGTAAACCATAGCAGGGGATTTTTTTCCTTCTTCTTTTTATTACAATGCCACTAAAATGGAAACCATTCAGGGAAGTGAGAGTGGAGTGCGTTGGCAGTCTAAGCAACATGTGTCACTCTGCAGATTCAAAATCAGATCAAATCTGGGTTTCTCTTTCTCTCTCAGGTTGTTGTTGACATCTCTGGGTCTTTGGGGTTTTTTTTTTTCAGCATGCATGGCTCTGAGTGTAGGTAAGGCAGAGGCAACACTCCCAGAAGAAGCCTGAAAAGGGCTTTGGGTCAGACTCACTAGTAGGAAGCACATGGTAGGTTCCTGCCACACAGTCACTGGTTTGTCCAGTCCTGTTAGCAACAGGCTGGGCATATGCCCATCGGCATTGAACTCTTGTGAGTGCCCTTTAGAATTCTGAATCAGAAACTGCCCTTGGCACTCACGCTGCCAGGCAGGGCCTTGACAACAGCCATGTGACACAGTCCTCCAGCTCTTACATTCTGTGCAGTCATCAGAGACATGTCCATTTATTATGCTCTGAGTCTGGTTGCATGCTCTCTCCATGGAGTCTTGCTTTAGTCTGCATCTCCCTCATAGAAGCACATACCAGTCATACTTTACATGTGTCCTGTCTGCCTCTCTCTTCCTTTGGACTCTAAACTCCATGAGAGTAGGAAGAGTGTCTGTCTTGCACATCACTGTGTTTCCAATGCCCAGCACAGTGCCGGGCACATAGTAGATGCTTTATCAATGTTTACTGAATGACAACATCTATATGAAAATGAGTCCTCAAGAAGCCCAAGGCTGGCTATATACCATTGGTACTGGCTTCGATTCAGGCAGCTGTGCTTATTACTGGCTACATCTTGGGCAAGTTGGTTAGCCACACCAAACCTCAATTTTCCACTCTGTAAAATGAGGATAATAATACCTACCTCACAGAGTTATCAAGAGACCAAAACTAGATAGCATTCATGACAGCATGTGGCAGACAGTATTATTGCTCCCAATTCCTTTCTGCCTTCCCTGTAGGAGGATTATATATCCTCACTCATTGTCAAGAGATCTGCGGTGCTGCTCTATGGGAGGAGGATACTTCCCTACCCCATTGGTGCCAGGCTTGGCCATGTGACTTGCCTTGGCCAATGGAATATAAGCTACACATGCCACATCCAAGCATGACTTTAAGAGCCACTATATGGTTCTCCTAGTACCCTTTTCTCTCTGTCATAAGAATGGCATGTTCCATATAGGGGCTGATCCTGCAGCCTGGGTCCAGGAATGAAGACACCTAGAACAGAGCTCCAGTCACCCTGCATGCAGTGCCAAACATGAGCAAGAAAGAAACCATTACTGGGGTTGCCTGTTGCAGCAGCATAATGTAGAGAGAAGGCCAACTGGTATACAGTGCCTGTCACAAAGCAAGGGTTTAGTAAACCTTTGTGGAATGAACAAACACATGCTGAAGTTTCTACCAGATCAACTGCTCCAGTCCTTTTGATTCTTTTGGGTATGACATTCAATCACTAAGATAAATTTAAGGTGGCACTTTGTGGCATAAAAGAGAAGTAGATTTTTTTTAACTGAATGGAAGCTGATCCATTCTATTAGGGTATAGCAGTGCCTGTGGCCTAAAAACCCTATCCAGGGTTTCTTTCATGGATTATTGATTCCAACTTATAGCCTATATTAACTGAGTCTTTTTGCTTATGTGTATTAACCCATTATTGGTAAAAGGTGTATTAAGCCATTATTGGTAACAGGTGAAAGATTTATATGATCTGAAGAGAAACCAGAGCATTACTAAGCCATTATTGGAGAGCAGGGTGCTAAGTCCGTTATACATATTAGCATGTTTAATCCTTGCAATTGTGCAGGAGATATAGGGAGACAAAAGTCACATGGTACCCAGGGGCAAGGTAATGTTTGTGAACTTTGTCTCCTCGTAACACTGCACCAGAATTTGCAAAGGCTAGCATCTTTGTGGCATTCCCTGCAGACTGGTGGTGGGGTCATATGCACACCCCTTGGCTTCCTCTTCATTATGCCCCTAGTGGCAGGGGTTAGGGGAGGTCCCAACATTGTCTATAGTATACCGATGGGGAAACAGGCATCAAAGCATGAAGAATACGCTAAAGGTCATCCAGCCAGTCAGCAGCAGAGCCTAGACAGGAAGCCAGATGCACCAGACCTCAGAGCACTAACCTCATGCCATGCTGTCTCCCACGTTCATCCACAAAACCATATTCCCTTCTGCTTCTGCTTCCAGACTGAGTCATACTCACCCTAAGCTGGCACAGTCCTTCAGATTGAAGCCACTGTTCCTCCTATATCAGCAGGTTCCCCAGAGAATACTCAAGACAATGGAATGGTAAGAGACAAGTAGTACTGGGGAAGCTAGAACGAAGCTTTCATTTCCTTCTGATCCACACCTATGTTAGGCCACTCACTGTGAAGCCTGCTGACTTATGCTTGCAGGTGGGAACCCACCAACTCCCACCCGGTGAAGATGTATTTATAGGCGAGGCCCTGCATGAAACACCAATGCTATTCAGAGCTGCTGAAGATATGGTCCCTTGTCCTTAAGGAGTTCCACCTTAGTAAAGGGACAGATATGCAAACAATGAACTTGATTACAAGGTCTTCTGAACAGGAGTTGAGAACAGAGAATCAGTAGATGTGCAGATGAGAGACGAACTCTGGTGGAATATCAGAGACAGCTTCAGAGTAGGCAGCATTTAAGCCTGGCTTGGTAGAATGAGTAATCTTTCAACGGGCAGGAGTTGCAAAGAAGTGTGTCTTGGAGGAACGGCTTGCTCAGGGTAGGAGAAATGGTCCCTGTGGGGGCTGTGTAGTGTGCAGTGGGTCACATGCCTAGAAACACAGGTGGAAATCAGATTTTGGAAGGTCTAAATGCCAGGTCAACAAGATCTGGTTTTACACTCTGCAACAATGTATCTTCGCTGGGCGCGGTGGCTCATGCCTGTAATCCCAGCACTCTGGGAGGCTGAGGCAGTCGGATTGCCTGAGGTAAGGAGTTCGAGATCAGCCTGACCAACATGGTGAAACCCTATCTCTACTGAAAATATAAAAATTAGCCAGGCTTGGTGGCGATCGTCTGTAATCTCAGCTACTTGGGAGGCTGAGACAGGAGAATCGCTGGAACCCGGGAGGGGGAGGTTGCAGTGAGTCAAGACCGGTCCATTGCACTCCAGCCTGGACACCCTGCACAAAACAGGTTCAGACCTGAGAGGCAATTCAAGTCTTTCTTGAATGTGTAGGGCACTGGAGACAAAAGCTCTGAATGGCCTGGGGCTTGGAAACACTATGAACACAAAGAATACAAAGAGCAAACAGACCCCTTTTCTCTGTAAAAAAAAAAAAAAAAAAGGACTAAGAGTGGGATAAACATGGAAGCCTGAAGTTCAGCATTGGATAAGGAGATGGATTCATTCACTGATATTTATGGAGCACTGCTATGTGCCAGGCATGGTTCTAGGCATTTGGGAAACATCAGGAAATAAAGATCCCTAACCTCCTGAAGCTTTCTTTCTAAGGAAACTTTTATTTTATTTTATTTGAGTCAGGGTCTTGCTCTGTTGCCCAGGCTGCAGTGTAGTGGTGTGATCAACCTCCTGGGCTTGAGCAATCCTCCCACCTCATCCACCTGAGTAGCTGGGACTACAGGTGTATGCCACCATGCCCAGATAATTTTTTAAATTTTTTTTGTAGAGACCGGGTCTCCCTGTGTTGCCCAGGCTGGTCTCAAAACTCCTAGGCTCAAGTAATTCTTCTGCCTTGGCCTCCCAAAGTGTTGGGATTATAGGCATGAGCCCCGGCACCTGGCCAGGAAATTTTTAATATTCACAGGCACTTACTATTTTCCAAGAGCAACTCTATGTGATTATGCACTTATTAACTTCAGTCTTTACAAAAACCCTATGAGATAGTACTACTATCCTAATTGGACAGATGAGTAAACTGAGGCTGTGAGCTATTAACTCATCCTGGGTCAAGGCAGTAAGTGGCAGTGCTGAATGTATCACCAGGCAGCCTGCCCCAGAGGCAGGCTCCATAGCCCTACACTGTAATTCTTTTTGCATTGTAAGTAGTTGTAAGAGGAGGCTGGATTTTAGTTTCTTGGCTCACTAGGTAAAGGCTATCCTTGTTTCCAGCTTCTACCCTAACCCCTTGAAGATTCTACAGTTCACTAAGCTCCACATTTCTAGAGGTGAAGAAGGACTCACTGCTCCCTCCTGAGTGCGCTAAGGCAGTGCTCCTCAAAGTGAGTGGCCCACCAATCCGTGTTCCTCCACAGTTGGTTACTGATCTGTGACCAAGTGAGTGCAGAAATGGAAAGAATATGTTTAGAACCCTTAATAACAATTTATTGAATCTAATAATAAAAAATCAGTACCTGTATTCCGTGTGTCTTTTAAAAATTTTACTTTTCTCATCATTCACTTTCATTGTACTTTACAAAAGTACTGTTCTGAGATGAACTGGAAGCTTAAAAGAAAAAAACAAAACCTAATCCTTTACCATAGATGGAGAGGGACATTGTTCTCAGGGAGTTCAAGTTCCCTGGGCTGGATAGACTGCATCCCTGAGAACAGAGGGACCCTAAAGGCAAGGTCTAGGAAACATCTGTGTGGGCACTTCCTGTGTTGCACTCTCCAGTCCATTTCTAGAAGATGAGTGGGTTTTGTCCCCTTGCCTGGGCAGAGGCTACTTTTGGTCAATGGGCCTTCAGGTCTTTTGCAAAAGCCAAAAGTTCACTAAAGAAATGAAGCTAGGCATCCTGGCGGGGTTTGGGGAGGGGTGCACTTTCTCCCAGAAGCAGTAGAGGGGAGGGGCTGTAGGCTGCACTTGGGGTGGGGTGGGGTGAGGATGTGGGAGTGCTACACTGTGGTGTAAGCAGGGAAGCTGGATGCTGATTCCAGGCTCCCAGCCTCTGCCAAGGCTCCTGTCTCCAAGCTTGGCTCAGAAGCCACACAGACTTCAGCCCTGAAGGGGCTCTGAAAGCCAGGACAATGCACACCCAAGGATAAATCCAGTGAGAACCAGTGATGGTGGGCCTTCCCCAAGATGAGCATGGCACCTTTGCATGACCTTGGGTGGGAGAGAGCCCCGTGAATGACTGAGTTTGAACTGTCTGCCAGACCAGCAGCCTTGGGGTACAGAGTCTGATATCATTTGATTTAAAGAAAACAAAGTGGCATTTCTTGCATAAGTGTGTGGACCAAGACTGATACTGCTACCCTTTGTGGGTGATATTCAGGAGACAGAGTGAATGAGAAAGATGCTGGAAGGTTAGGACACAGCGGGAGGCTGTTTCAGGCGAGAGGAGACTCACAGTGGCTGAGTGAGGAAGCACAAGGCGTGGGGAGAGCCACAGGCTGTCTGTCCTATTTGGCCCAGATCAGCAGCTGTGGAGCTGCTGAGCTTTTGCAACCCCTGTTCCTTCTTTCTGGAATACTCTTGGCATGGCTGCCTTCCTCATCTTTCAGATGTCAGCTGAAATGTCCTGTCTTCAGAGGGTCCTTTCTGGGAGTCGTGTGTGTGTGTGTGTGTGTGTGTGCACACACATTTGTAGAGGTGCAGGAAAAGACTGTCAGATCAGAGGGTCTTGCATTTTACATTCCTGCAGCTGTTCTGTTCAGTTGCTTTCTAGTCAGTTTTTTCTTAGTCTCTAAATTACCACAGTCTCTCTGTCTGTGTCACACTCCACAGTTTTATAGCCCGGAGAGGAACTGGGTCTGGGGTCACTCCCTGGAATCTGAGGATCATGTTCTGTCACTGTAAGAAATCCTGAGATTCTTCTAATGAAGACAGAGGGCTGACATAGCCAGCCTTTCCAGGGGTCTTAGTGGCAGACTTACTGGGAGTTTTGAAGTGAAATGTAGCTGCCCTGAAAATCACGCTGAAAATCGCGGCTGGACTCCTTAGGGCTTCCCCCCACAATTCCTGTGCATTGATTTCACATGGAGTCCCCAGAAACTTGGGGGACTGGGAGCTGGGTACAAGTGGTAGATGCTGAAGGCTGAACACAAAATCAGGGCCTCTTTCAGAAACCCAGGTTTCCCACCTCCCTTTGTAGGGTGCAATGAAACCCAACAGCGTGGCCAGAGACAGGGACTTTTGTCTTGGGAGAGTACTGTTTCCTGTTGATGATATAGCTAGAAGTCTCCGGAGAAAACCTTTCACTGAGAGATCTAGTCGCTTCTGCTCTCAGTTTGGGCTATAAACAGGAAATAGAGAGAGCTGCTTAGAAATGAGATATCATTATAATCAAAATAGCTCTTGTTGATTTTTGCTTTCTCCTGGAATTCCAGTTTCCATTTAGTGGAAGAAGGAGGTTTCCCAGCAGATCCAGGCCTTCCACAGCCTATGGGGTACGTGAGGGCCTCAAGTTGTAAAGCAGGCAGGCCAGACCTCCAGGGCCATGGTGGCCTCTGAGCAAATGCAGGAGTCCCTCTCCCTGGGAGAAGTGCCAGAGAGGACTGTTCTGGGAGAGATTTCCAGAATTCCAGTATCCTTTCTTCTTCAGACCACACAGCCTCAGCCCTAAATCCTTTACCATTCATTCATTCATTCCCTCATCAAACAAACATTGTTTGGGTCACTTTTGTGTGCCAAGCACTGTGGTAGACACCAGGACTATTGCAGAGAAAAAGACCAAGTCCTTGCTTTCAAGAAGCTTATAATCTGGTGTGAGAGATAGATACTCAGATACTCACACACCATCCTGCCTGTTGCAGAATAACTTCAAATGGTCTTCACGGTACCCCAAACCCACAAATTTAAACACAACAAAGTCAACTTTCCCTGGTTGACTCATCCACCACTTTCTGTTCCTCCCAGAGCTTCCTTAAGCAGGCCATTGTGGTGGTTTTGAGACATGTCTAAAAATTCTTTGACACTTCTCCCTTCAAGACATGGAGTCTCAGCCAAGTGCGGTGGCTCACGCCTGTAACCCCAACACTTTGGGAGGTCAAGGCGGGCAGATCACCTGAATTCAGGAGTTTGAGACCAGCATGGCCAATATGGTGAAATCCCATCTCCACTAAAAATACAAAAATTAGCTGGGTGTGGTGGTGCCTGCCTGTAGTCACAGCTACTCGGCAGTCTGAGGCACAAGAATCACTTGAACCCAGCAAGTGGAGGTTGCAGTGAGCCAAGATCGTGCCACTGCACTCTAGCCTGGGCAACAGAATGAAACTCTGTCTCAAAAAAAAAAAAAAAAAAAAGACACAGAGTCTCACTGCGCTCCCCTTGCATATGGGCTGGCCTTAGTGCCTTGCTTCTAATACATAGAAGGTGGCAGAAGCAATGCTGTGAGACTTGGAGGCTGGGCAAGAAAAGGTAATACAGCTTCTGCCTGGTTCTCTGTCCTGAGATACAGCTGCTGAGCAGTGAAGAGCCCCTTGCCACACGGAGATGCCCTGGGGAGATGTTCTCGCTGACAGCCCCAGCTGAGGTCCCAACAGCCAGCCAGCATCTACCACCGGACACGAGGGGGAGGAAGCCTTCAGGATGACTCTTGACTCTTGCCCCAGCTACATCTAACCACCAGCTTGTGACAGATCCCAAGAATTACATAGCTGAACTGCAAGAGATAATATTAATAATAACAACAACAGCATAGAACATAAATCATTTTTGTTTTAGCTTCTAGGTTTGGATGATTTGTTATGTGGCAAAAGACAACCAGAACAATCCTAGAAACACTGTGATGGAACTCCGTTCCTTAACAACTTTGCTACTCAAGGAATGGCAGGCAGACCAGTGGCACCAGACCACCTGGGAGCTTGCTACAAACACAGACCATTGAGTACCGCCTGAGACCTACTGAACCAGAACCTGCATTTTCACAAGACTGCCAAACATTTCACATGCATGTTAAGCTTTAAGAAGCACTGCTTAGCAAGACTGTTTTGAAAGTACATTATTTTAAGGTCATGCTTTAAAATATTCAAACACCAAAAAATAACGTAACAGACACCAACGTACCAACCATCCAGATTTAAAAGATAAAAAATAGCAAGCATATATTCTGTGCTGAATACTATTGTAAGATCTTTACAAATATTGACTCCTTTAACCTTCATGACAGCCTTGTGAGAGAGGCACTACTTTGTCATTCATTGTTATGTGATAGAGGAAGAAACAGGACAGAAAGATTAAGTCATTCACTCAAGGTCACACAAGCTCATAAGCAGCAGTACTGGTATTAGAACATTAGCAGTACTATATGCAGGGTACCTGGCTCCAGGGTTGAGCTACTCTGCTAAACATTTAACACTTTGCCACCTCTTCCTTGATATCTTAAGTCTATCAAGGCTCTTCTGAAATTAGTCTCCATCTCTCCCTTTTCTTTTGCACAGCCACCATCCTAGTTTAGTCTAGGACTTCTGCAACACTGCCCTGGCTGCCTTGAACCTCTGGTATGGCACCATTCAACCCATTTTCTATGATGCCCCAGATTGATCTTTCTGCCGACACTGATCTTATCATCCTCCCTGCCCAGATAGGTTTAGTGCCTCTGCTCTGCCTGGCACCTAAACAGGTCAACTTGGACTCCAAGTCCCTTGAAACCCCATCCCAAATCTAGTCTCCAACAGAAAACAAAACAGATCACAACATCATCACCGGGTCCCCATCACCACACACAGGAGCTTCATGGTTTGCTTACACATTTCCTCGTGGCTGGGTTGCCTTTTCCCTTGCCTGGTCCTACAAACTCCATCTCAAATCCCACCTCCTTGGCAAATCCTTCGTTGACTACTTTTAGTTTAAAGTATGAACTCCCACTTCTGAACTCAGTAACACTTAGAAACATCTTAATACCTCTTTTTAGCTCTTTTTTTTCCCCCCTGAGTATCTTCAATGGCCAGGTACTGCACCAGGTATTTATTTTTTTATTGTGTTAAAACATACATAATACCATTTACCACTTTAAGTTTACAGTTCGATAGCATTAAGTACATTCACACTGTTGTGCAACCATCACCGCCAGCCATTTCCAGAACTTTTTCATCATCTCAAACTGAAATTCTGTACCCATTAAACAATAACTCTCCTTTCTTCTCTCCCCCAGGTCCTCTGGTAAGCTTTCTGTCACTATGAATTTGACTAGTCTAGATATCTCACGTAAGTGGAATAATACAATATTTGTCCTTTTCTCTCTGGCTTGTTTAACTTAGCACTATGTTTCATGGTCCATCCATGTTGTGACATATATCAAAATTTCATTCCTTTTATGGCTGAATAATATTCCATTGTATGGATATATCACATTTTGTTTATCCATTCATCTGTGGATGGACACTTGGGGTTTTTTCCATCTTTTGGCTATTGGAAATAATGCTGCTGTGAGCATTGGTATACAAATATCTGTTCGAGTCCTTGCTCTCAATTCTTTTGTGCACGAGGCATCTTAAACTTTATTCTCCAAACAAATCTATGGTAGGGATTATTAGTCCCACTTCATAGGAAAAAGAGGTTCAGAGAAGTTAAGTGACTTTTCCAGGGCCATGTGTCTAGGGCTTATAAATACTGTTTTCCTGAGGATTCTGCTTTTACTAATAAACATTTTATTTTCTAGAAGAGATGAGTATCTAACTTAATAAGGATTCCATAATTCAAGGTTCTATGTGTTATCTCTGTCAATGTTGATGGTAATGACAATGGCAAGAAACAGATGAAAGATGACACATCCTTGTGTCCAGCAAAGGTGAGGAGGGAGACATTTTCTTCCCTTCCAGCATGAATCTAGATTCTAAGTGTCTGGATGAGCTAATTAGGTCCTGAACATATCCTTGACTTGAAAATCTGTAACTGTAACACCCAAGGGAAGCTCCATGGCCTGAGAGTTATTTGCCATTTTTTGATTTAGGGTCAAGGAATAGAAATAGCCAGACAGTTTGCTTCCAGGAGCAAAGTTATACTCAAGTCCAAAGCCTTGAGCGCAAGTTCCCAGCTGAGGTATAGTAAGAGCTCAATATGATGGTGGCTGATATTTAGGTGGTAGGTAGGCAGGCCAGCCTCCCCAGTGTGACCAGTACTGTGGGGTTTCCTGGGACAGAAGCTTGCAGAGCAAAAACCAAGAAAGTCACAGGCTAAATTGGGATAAGTTGGCGACCTTAACCTAAAGATCATTGTGGAAGGAAAAGACATAATTAATCTTGCCTCTGTCCCTTCTTCTCTTGTTCCCACTGGTTCAAACCTCTGACCTCCCAGCTGGTCTCCTGCAATAGCTCCCTCGCTGGCCTTCCTGCCTCTGCCTCTGCCTGCAGCAGCCCATTTGGCACAATCTGCCCTGATCAAAAACCTTCAATCTTCTTCACCACTAAACCAATTTAGCTAGGGCCAAAACCTCTCATTCCTGTAAGCACCAGACAGGTCATGTCCATGAGAGACACAGCTCTGGTGTAAGACAATAGGAACTGGTAGGGCTGCAGCCAGGCCTACGCCGAATATTTTTGGGGCTTGGAGCAAGTGCACAAATAGATGCTGACATACAGTATATCTTAATATCTGAAATCAAATTCAAAATTATTAAATATTTTATGTTCTCTCTTACTAAGTTGGCAAATATACTTCATACTGACTGAGAAGGCCAAGTTCAAATTGTGAGTTCTTGGATTCCTGCGTGTCCCATATTGAGATTTGGTGGTGCAGAGCGAGATTCTGTGGCCTGTTACCTTCTTCCCTTCTCTTTGTACCCTCTGCTCTGTCCTGCACCTCTAGAGGCCTTGCACACCCATGGTGGACACCCTAGCCTGCACCTCAAAGGTCCATCCACACATACACTACCTTCAAGGCAAACTGCTTCCCTTTGGTACACCCTTCAGTGTGGCCCACCCTTGGGAAGACAGATGCAGAGAAGAGGCCCATGTGAGTTCTGGATGTGAGCTGGGACTGTTCAGGAGACAATTCAGAGTCTTGGGAGGTGAAGCACAATCAGGGGACAGGGGTAGGGAGCAGGCAAGTTACCTTGGCCCAAAGACTCCTCACCCCTTAGAAAAGGGTGTGACTAGAGCAAGGCCCTATAAAGCCCAGGGCCCAGTATAGGGGCTGTGCTTGCTTGAGTCTAAGATGATACTGATCAGGCCCATAGGAAAGCAGATGCTGCATCTAAAGAGGGCAGCTAAACTCAACTCTAGCTAGTTCCCACCTCCTGGAAATGTGGCTGAGTCTGGCTAGATCTTGCAATCTTTTAAGAGAAGATGAAATGTAGGATGTGCTGGTTATAAATTCAAGTGAAAACCAAAGCAAACACCCTTGTGTGAATCAATACAGTAAAGGCCAAACACAATATGTCCATGGGCTTGACCTTGAACTTTCAGTTTATAGCTGCTTCCTCGAGGAAGTACCTGTCTCTCTACATCCTGGCATAGAGCCACTTCTTTCACCTTGTCTCCTTCAGTCCCTTCAGGCTGAACAAATCAGACAACCAGAGATAGCCCAAGCTTCCTATTTCAGGCCCTTTGCTCAGTCAATTCCTTCTTTCTGCAATACCCTCCCCTGGGTCTTCTCCTTGCTTACTGAAAACCATACTCATTCTTCACGAACAAGTGCAAACCCAACTCCTCCAGGATGTCTGTCCTCATAACTCCTAAAGTTCCAGACCAGAGTATGAATCCTAGCTCTGCAATTGTACACAAGCACAAGTGCTCTGAACCTCACATATAAAATGGGATATTTCCATTAACCTTGAAGATCTACTTCTCATGAAAGTTAAATAAAATAATCTATGTTAAAACATTTGTTGGGAGGCCGAGGTGGGTGCATCACCTGAGGTCAGGAGTTTGAGACCAGCCTGGCCAACATGGCAAAAATCTCATCTCTACTAAAAATACAAAAGTTGGCCAGGCTTGGTCGCATGCACCTGTAATCCCACCTACTCAGGAGGCTGAGGCAGGAGAATCGCTTGAACCCGGGAGGCAGAGGTTGCAGTGAGCCGAGATCGTGCCAGTGCACTCCAGCCTGGGTGACAGAGTAAGACTCTGTCTTACAAAAAAAAAAAAATTGGCACAGTTCAGGGCATTTAATCAGTGCTCAGTAACTGCTAGTGGAATAGGAATAGGAATGAGATTTTGAGTATCTTACTTATGCTTTAATTGGGGGCCAGCAAACTTTTTTGGTAAAGTACCAGACAATAAATATTTTAGGTTTATGGGCCATATGATTTTTTTCCCAACTACTCAATAAGGCATCAATAAACAATACTTAAATAAGTGGACATAATTCTGTTCCAATAAAACTTTATTTACAAAACAGGCAGAGGACCACATTTGCTCCAAAGGCCATAGTTGCTGATCCCTACTTCATACCATTCTTAGGGGTTGTTCCCTGGCTCTCAAAGCTGCTGTTATTATTCTTACTAATAGCTATATTTTAGTTCTGCCAGTATTTACCAGGCGGTGTCCAAAACACTTTGTAAGAGATTTAACCCTCATTGCCATTCTACACATGAAGAAACTGGGGTACAAGAGGTAGCAGTCGAACCAGAACTCTGAGCAACTGTGCAGTAATGTGTTCAGGACTTGGGCAGCACCTGCACAGTCTCGGGTATGCTTCTTGGCTGTTGTTGGATGAACATACATTTGCAAACGACTTCAAGTCATGTTCCTCTCTCCCATGCAATGTTGGTGGCAATTATAAAACTTAGTAGGGAATTCTCCTCCACTGATTAGTGTGGGCAGCAGCAAGTGGCACAGGCCAGAAGCCAGTGGGTCTCTATCTGCCTAGTAAGTACTGGACTTGATAGTGGTTCTGCTGTTGCTTTTCATTAGTACCCATAGGAATATGAAACTGATCAAAAATGGTGAAGAAAAAAAGGAAATGGTTTGATGTGGATCAGGCTGACTGTCACCCTACAACACTCTGATCCTTCAGAACAGTTTGAGTATAGGAGTCTTGCCGTGCCCTCAGCATTGTGTCTGTATCATGGAGAATTGCCAAGGCATCAATAAAAGGAAAGGCTGGTTGCAGATGTGGAGTAGTTGACAAAGCAGAGATGCCCATCTCCATGCCAGAGGTCACACGACCATATGGTTCATCATCCCAACTGAACATTACTGAAAATTAGGCTGGGAAAACATGTGCAAACTGGGACATGTGGTCACCCCAGTCAGAGAAATCTTTCTAAGTGGCCACTCAATAACAATTCATGCTTGGGCAATGCCGCCCCTGAGAAAAGAGCAACTGGTTCTGCCCTTTCATTCTGCTCCATGATCCCAGCTACAACATCATGAAATATCTACCCCATACCATGTGTTTATACCATGCTAAACTTCACTGGAGAAAATCAAGGAAGAATATGCCTGGTCCCTGGAAGTATGTCTTCATTACCGGTTCCTAGAAGTCAAGTCCATAGTCTTCAGGGTATAAACTGATTCCTGCAACTTGACAGGCTACAGCAAGTTTAATGTATGTGCAATGCTATGATTATAAAGTAAGTTTCTGGTTGAATTTTAGCTATATGTTCCAAAGAACAGATAGGTTGCTTTTGCCTGAGCAGGTGTAGTATGCATGTTATGCATTGAACAACTCCAAGAGCACCATTCACATTGTACTTGATGTGAATGGAACCTTCTAGGATTGTGCAGTATGCAACCTGAACAATCATACTTGGCAGCCCTGCTGGGGAGCTCCAGTTCCATTCCCACCAGCCAGAACTGGTGTGCTTCAGTAGCCTAATCCTTGCACAGCTGGTCACCATCAGGATATCTGTTTGCCTAAACATTTTTCCCTCAAATAGTAAACAAGCACCCACACTGCAAGGCATAGGAAAACAATTTGTCTATGCTTCTGCTGCTAAACTTGCTTGGGAACTGCTGAGGGAAGTTCAGCCTCTCCTCTGGCCTGGTAAGAGAAGACCCATGGCTACCTGCACACCATACCAATCTGTTCTCTTCTGACATACGGGAGAAAATAAAACTACAATTTCCTTTTCTGGCAAGGGCTCCTGTCCCCTCCTCTCCCATCCTTCCTACTGACTCTTGGGAACCAAAAGATAGCATTACATCTTTTTTTTCTTTTTAAAGAAATAGGGTCCTGCTATGTTGTGCAGACTAGACTTAAATTCCTGTGCTCAAGCAATCCTCCTGCCTCAGCCTCCTGAGTAGCTGGGACTTACAGGCACATACCACCAGGCTCAACTTATGCTTTATATCTTGATTGTCATTTTTCATCTATGGTCTATAAGTCTGTGTCTCAGGGTGAAAGTCAACTACTTCAGAGATCAAAGGTCCTGCTACGGATCCATTTTGGAACTAAAAAATTAGTATTTTAGCCAATGAATACAGAGGAGCCCCACTGAAGGGTCAGCCATATGGTAAAGACAGCAGGAGTGCAGTGTGCAGAGGAGGGCTGATAGCGAAAGGTGGGTGGGTGCAGGGGGCAGTATGAGATGAAAGCACTGCAGCTGGGCTGAGCAGGATGAAGGCTTCTCCAGGGGAAGAGGGGCATGATTCCAAGTGTGCACAGAACAGCATGAGCCAAGTGTGGGGAAGGGGTGAATATGGCCAGTGAGGGCCAGGGTGGGATCCTTAATTAAAAAGAAAAATTTATGTTGGGAATCAGTGGGAACTAAGGTTTGGCGGAGGGGGGTGATGGAGAAGAAGTTGTTGCATTTTAGCAAATGTTGAATTCCAGAGAGAAGGGTTTGATCTTAATTCTGGAGAAAGAGAACAAAGCAGTGATTCTCTGTTCTTACTGAGTAGGAGAGTGCCTTAGTGATGAGGATGGATGCTTGTACGCTCACAATGAGAGTTTCCATTACCCAGCCACTGCCTCAGGAAATTATCTAAAAATTCCCACGTCTCCTTCCAACATTCAATGAGGGAAATTTTCTCCTGGTAGGTGAAAAGACATGAAAACAAACTCTCTTCAGCCAAACTTCAGCTAACTAACCCCATTCAACTTGGAGTTTCTATGCCTAACTTTCTATCTACCACTTCTTAAACTTTTTGGATCAATGGAAATATTAGGATTTTTTTTTTTTTTTTGAGACGGAGTCTTGCTCTGTCACCCAGGCTGGAGTGCAGTGGCATGATCTCAGCTCACTGCAAGTTCCGCCTCCCGGGTTCATGCCATTCTCTAGCCTCAACCTCCCGAGTAGCTGGGACTACAGGCGCCCGCCACCATGCCTGGCTAGTTTTTTTGTATTTTTAGTAGAGACGGGGTTTCACTGTATAGGCTAGGATGGTCTCGATCTCCTGATCTTGTGATCTGCCCGCCTCGGCCTCCAAAGTGCTGGGATTACAGGCTTGAGCCACCACCCCTGGCCTGGATCTTTATACTTAAGACAACTCTCTATGGTGTACTACAGAGCAAAGAGGCTAAGCGTCTGACCCAAAGACACAGAGCTATTAAAGAGCAGAACTGGCTTACTGCTTTCAGACCCAGTTACACTGGACATTCATGGAGCAGGGAGTCACAAGTGAGAACAAGAGAAGGAGCCTGTATTTTGTCCGGAGTTAAACATTGTCTGTGGAGAGAAGCACTGTCAGCCTGTTGCTCACAAACTCAACGTTCCTTTGGAGAAAACATCTAGAATAGGGGAGCAGTGGCACGTGTCTGCAGTATTCTCCCTCGAGGTGGGGTGGTTTGCCAAGTCTCCAAGGAGAAAGTGGGGGCACAAAGATGGCAGGCAAAGACCATTCTGTTCATATATTTAAAAGGAAGATTCAGACTCTTATTTTCAACCATGGGGAACTACAAATTTTGGTCAGGCAGGTATTCCCCCCACTGAATTTCATACACAGGAAAATAGCCACAGGGTTTCAAGACCCTGGAACAAGGCAGTGATGGGCGGCTTACTAGTAACTTCACAGGGCCAGGCACAGTAGATGGCTGATGTGATGGCTTCTAAAGGCCAGGGACTTCAGCACCTTCAAGGAACAACTCCTCTCCTCTTAATGTCTTTCTCTTCCTTTTCCTTCCTTCCTTCCTCTCCTTCCCTTCTTTCATCCTTCCTTTCTTCCTTTTCTTTCTCTCTGTCCCTCCTTCCTTCTTTCTTCCTTCCTTCTTTTCTCTCGCTCCTCTTCCTTTTCTCCTTTTCTCTTTTTCTTCTCTCCTTTCTTTTTAAATTATAGAAAAATACTCCTGAGGTTGGTGTCCACTCAGAATGTCACCCACAATCACGTTGTCTCATTTTACAGATGAGCAAGTTGGGACCAAGAGAGGAAAAATGACTTCCTCTAAGTCATACGATAAAGGCATAAATGAGACAAAGCTCAGCCCATGGGTCCCTTTATACTCAAGAATGCTGCTTCTATCACATCATGTTTTTGTTGTTTTCAAAATAGACCCAAGATCTTAGAATTAAGTGGTTTGGTTGATAAAGTAGTATTATGTGGTACATTTTACAAACTGAATTGCTCAAACAAGTGAGAGAAGTAAACGTTCAGTAATATAAGCTAGATTGAGTTTTCTAATTTCATCTTATTTTTCTCTTGGCCCAATTTCTCCATCTGTTTCTTTTTCTGCTGTTTTTTTTTTTTTCAATCAACTGCCTCAAATATATTTCTTTTGTAATGGGAAGGAAAGGAGAAGGGGAACATTCCTAACAGAAGCCTTGCAAGGTAGGTATTATTCCCATTCTACAGAAGAAGAAACTGAGGCTTGGCGAATTGAAATTAATTGCCTAAGATTACTCAGCTGGCCAATGACAGACTTGGGCTTTGCTTTGTTCCTGAATCCAAAGCCCATTTTTCTTGGCTTGCAGAATTGAGGCAAGAATCATAGCCTGGACTCACAGCGGCCAGCCCTGGGCACCCGTGTGCTGCTGTTTCCAACACTGGCTGAATCTCCATTAGAATCACCTGGAACCATTTAATAAATGTGCCAGACTTCACCCTACCAATTAAATAATGATCTCTGGAGTGGGGGCCCTCATAGCATTATATTTTGGAGAAAATGTCCCAGGTTCTAATACATAGCAAGCAAGAAATGAGAACCAGAGAGCTGCAGCCTAGTGCTTCCTGGGAGAATTAATAGGCTTCTTAAAAGTTCAGTTCACCCTGCAGGTGGGAATGCATCTCAGCTGAAAAATGTTTAAGTTCATTCAGTAGAAGAGAGGAGAGAAGAAAGGAGTGAAGAGAGAAGAGAAAAGTGAAGCTGAGCTGTCTTTGGGAGAACCTTTTTCTACTCACGTCTGCTGCTTCTCTAGTGCTGAGCCAGTTTACAGCTTGCATTGACTAAATCCCTGACTCTTCAAGAGTCAACCAAGAAGTCTTCTGTGCGGAAGTCAGCTTGCTAATGCCCAGGAGGCAGAACAAAGGCTAAAGGCTGGATTGTTTTATAGTGGAGCCAGCCATTTTGTCCATCAGTCTCCCCATGTGCTTGTATATTGCATTCCCTTCCCCTTCTATCTGAAAACTCACATCTGGCCACGTAACTTTGCTCAAATAACTCAGCAAGAGCCCAATCAGATCTAGCCTCCATCGGCGAAAAATTGCTTATGCCAGAGACAGCTCTTTAGCTGGAACAGATGTTACTTTTGTTTGTTTAAACCATCATGATCTTACTGGAGAGTTTAAGTTTGCTGCTGATGTACTCGATTCAATCCTTATAAAAGGAACAGCATGACAGGCACCTGGTGCAACGGAAAGAATTTGAAGTCACCCTGCCTGGGTCTGAATCCCAGCTCTGTGTCTCGGCTCTTCTTGTGGCTTTGAGCAAGTCACTTTCTATTTCTAACCCTAGTCTCTTTGAAACGAGGAATTGGGATTTTTATTTTTTTTAAGAGAATGCAAGGAGGCAAGACAGTGTTTCCTAAATTTTGGGGGTAAGTGGGCATGGCATTATGTAACACTGACTCACATAGCAAGAAAGTTACTGCCATCTTGATTCTCTTTCAGTCCCATCTGATTATATTAAAGAGATGGAGCTATGTTTTTGACACCTCTCTAACCTGGCTATTTCCTTCTTTTAACAGGAGCGAGCTGGTACACACAGGACAAAAATAACAAATATGATGCCCAAAAGTCTGAAGTTTGAGGAAAAACTGAGTTAAGGTATGTGACAGCACCTCACACTGAGTCTCTGAGCTATAGTTAGAATTTAGGCAGTCTTTCAGGAAAAGTAGAAACGCTGACTCTATCTTTGTACTCTGATTGGAAATAAGTTCTTGAAGAAATGGAATTTGATTTGGCAGATTCTGATAGTCTGAATAATTCACACTAACTGCAGAATTTATCTCACTTTCAGGTTGTCTGAGGTTGACCTAAGAACCCTGGCCTGAAGAGAATAGGCCCACAGCTCGTGTTTTTAATATTCAGTGACTTGCAAATTTTTTTTTAAAGTTGGGAAATACAATTATCATCTTAAATGTAATTAGCCTTGGCCAGATGCGGTGGCACACACTTGTAATCCCAGCGCTTTGGGAGACTGAGGCAGTCAGATCACCTGAGGTCAGAAGTTTGAGACCAGCCTGGCCAACATAGCGAAACCCCATCTCTACTAAAAATACAAATATTAGCCTGGCATGGTGGCATGCGCCTGTAATCCCAGCTACTAGAGAGGCCAAGGCAAGAGAATCGCTTGAACCTGGGAGGCGGAGGTTGCAGTGGGCTGAGATCGTGCCACTGCACTCTAGCCTGGGTGACAGAGTGAGACTGTCTCAAAAAAAAAAAAAATTAGTCTTTCCTTAAAACAAACAAACACTAAATCATATCGGTTTTTTTTGTTTTGTTTTGTTTTGTTTTTTTTTAAGACGGAGGAGTCTTGCTGTGTTGCCAGGTTGGAGTGCAGTGGCACGATCTCGGCTCACTGCAACCTCCGCCTCCCAGATTCAAGCGATTCTCCTGCCTCAGCCTCCTGAATAGCTGGGACTACAGATACGCACCACTACACCCAGCTAATTTTGTTGTATTTTTAGTAGAGTTGGGGTTTCACCATATTGGCCAGGATTTATGACAAGCCCTGGGAGTAAAGATCTCTGTTTCATTAGTCCTTTGAATTATCAAGCTTCTGTGAGGATTATTGCTCTTAGGAAGATAAAAAAGTGGACATTAGAGAATAGTAGTATTCTACAACCACATGACCTCAGGAACACAATCAAAGACTAAGGATTAGGAAGGCATGGAAGATCACATTTCAATTTAAATAAGTATGGGCTGTGCCTCTTGTTATTTTTGCTAAGAAGGAACATGAAGCCTCCAGAACTATTCAGGTGTTGACTACAAAGTATCTATTTATTTTCCTGGGAATGAAACTTTTTACCATGAAACACAGGATACCCTAAAGTTCCTTACAAACTTACACTGTTCATTTAACCTAAGGTTAATTCATCATTATATAAGTCACATGGGTTCCTCTGTAGCAAAAGCACTAGATTCTGGCATTAGCTTTCTGCTTGTAGCCTGTTCAAAACTAAAAATGCCCTTAGAAGATTTGAATCCCAACACAGTACAAAGCCTCATTCATCCAAAGAGTTCAGGGGATTTTAGTTCTGAGTCTGCTGTTATCTTGCTAAGGTAAGTCCCATTTCCACCTAGGACTTATTTGACCCAGCCATAAAATGAGTGAATGATGGTAGATTAGGGGTCACACGCTCAAATGCCAATAGGGGCCAGGCAGGTGATACAGACAAAGGAAGTGGGCCAAGAGTAAGAATAATAGAAGGTGGTAAAAATAATAGGAGGTGGTGGTGGTGTTGGTGGTGGTGGTGATGAACAATGGAGTATGGCTCCTCTAAAGTTAGCAACCACCATCAGCTCCAGACAATTGCCGGTGGGGAGAACAGGCTATTATTGCCAGAGACTGAATTCTCAAGAGAAGTCGGAAAAATACTTTTAAAATAAGAACTCTCTTAATTTATTATTATTGGCAATGAATTCAAAATGATTTTTAATTGCTGTGCAGGTAAACTAACCTTACTGTAGGCCAGATTCAGCCCAGAATCTGCATAACCATTTTCTGACCTCTGCCCTACATGATCACTTAAGATCTTGCAACCTTAACTTCTAAATAGCAAATCTTTGCTTTTTTGTGCTGTTGATAAAATGCAAGATTTAATACTGTTTGAGAAAAGCAGGACAGAAGCTAGGGCTTGGGGGCTGCTGGGGAGATGATGTGGTCTATTAATAGCTGCAGAAGGGTGATATAGCCTAGATCAAAAGGCATTTGCATAATGCCATAGAGCAGCTGTTCCTCTTTGCTGTTATGACAGTGGTGAAATAGTAACAATACCATCATCAGCAACAATAACAAAACCCCCTTTGCTTGTTCAGAGACTGACGTGCCACTCCTAGACTTTATAGAGTTGTTTCGGGCAATTTTGTTAATCCTTTTTATGAATGGTGAAGGAAAAACTATCAAATAGAACAATAGGACTCCCGATGAACAGATAAGAAAACAAAGTGATTTTACCCTCTGCTTCTCCTTTGGTACGGAAGCGCTGCAGAGACGCCTCCCAGCCTCCAGGGGGTGGTATAATTAACAGAGCATTTGCTTGAGTAGGTAAAGGTGCAAAATAAGAACTGGTGCCATTGGGTCTTTCTTGCATAAATAACCTCATTATCTAAATCTTTGTGTCTCCAGTCTCAGGGGCACCTCCACACTACTTTATTTTCTTTTTTTTTTTTTTTTTTTTGAGATGGAGTCTTGCCATATCACCCAGGCTAGAGTGCAGTGGTGCAATCTCAGCTCACTGCAGCCTCCACCTCCCAGGTTCAAGCAATTCTCCTGCCTCAGCCTCCTGAGTAGCGGGGATTACAGGCATGTGCCACCAAGCCCAGCTAATTTTTTATTTTTAGTAGAGACAGGGTTTCACCATGTTGGCCAGGATGGTCTTGATCTTCTGACCTCATGATCCACCTGCCTCAGCCTCCCAAAGTGCTGGGATTACAAGCATGAGCCACCGCACCCGGCCTCCACACCACTTTTATAACATAGCCCTCTGTGTGGGAGGAAGTAAAGACAACTGAGGTTGGAACTTGGCCCTCGTCCACCCCACACGGATTTTTAGCCCTGCCACATTAGCCAAAGTACTTACTATCTCTATAACTCAGTTTCCTCATGTATAAAAGGACAGTAACCTCAATGGCTACCTTACAAAGTTGATGTGAGATTAAAGGAAATCCTACCCTATCAGGTGAAATGTCTAGGTCTACTTGGTAGTACTGAACTACATTCCCTTCCAAAGTTCTAATTTTCTCATCTAATTCCTCCTGCTATATTTAGAGTTCATCTGGTAATCATTTGCCCTCCATGATGAGATATAATCCCCAGAATCGAATTATGAGGTTGAACTATATGGAATGGTCAATAGTCAATATTATGGATCTACAAAATGGCAATTTCATAAGGTTCAATGTGCTACAAAAGTAGTCACAAATCTAAAGGAGGACAAAGAAGCTTCCCTTTCTATATTAGTTCTGAAACACACCTGAACAGCTTATAATCTCTATATTTGGACAGCATGAGGCCTCTGGTTGGGCAACAGACACTTTCTCATTATAACTAAACTAACATTTGTCATCTACTTCCAGCTTACACAGTGCTTTTAATAAATATAATTTCCTTTAACTTCACAACAACACTAGGGATGAATGTAAGCACACGACTTTCCATATGCTCCTACATTTGAACCCGTTGGTATGCTCCACAACTGTGGGATGTGTAATGTGCTATCATGGTTCCAGCCTACCTAACTACACATTAAAAAAGTATTTCAATTAACAAAGAGAATAATGTAAAGAAAGCCCTGCCATTCACTGTGTAAGATGAATCTGACAAAACATAGCTCCACAAACAACTGCACTAAATGCTTAGGTACATAGGGAGCACCCAGTTCTGGTATCCCCAGCACTTTTGATGAGGACAAGATGTTCTTGCATTTCCTCCATGTTCTATTGGTTGAAACTCTTGTCAATCTTAACCTGGCGGTTTGAGCAATCTATAAAACACCATTCATATTTCCATCTTTAAAGTTACCTTCCATGCATAAAGACATTTAAAAAATCTACCATGGAACCCAACCAGATGAGAACTCCCAACTGATTCATTTACTTAATATCCTCAAAGAAAACCATTTTCTGTGACAGCTCTGCAGGTGGTAGGCATCATATCTACTCTTCATTCATTCTTTCATGCAATAATTTTTTGAAACTTTTTTTTTTGGAGCACTTACTATGGACCAGGCCCTGTTTGAGGCCAGGGGTTGGCAAATTATAAGCCCATAGGCCAAATCGGACCCAGCATTTGTTTTTGTAAATAAAGTTTATTAGAACAAGGCCATACTCATTCATTTAAATGTCATACATGGCTGCTCTGCAGCAGAGCTGAGTAGTTGTAACAGAGATCATTTGGCCCACAAAGCCAAAACTATCTGGCCATTTATTGAAAAACTATGCTGACCCTGTTCCAGGTAAAGAGAGGTGAACAAGAGAAACAAAGTCCCCACATGTCTTCAGATGCTCTTAAACAGCAGACTGCACCAGATGAACCCTGTCACTTAGCCTAAGGGGCAGCCCAAGTTTGATCACAGTCTGGGCTGCTGCTGGGAGCTTGCAACGAACAAGAAAAGGATGACAGTTGTGGAGAGAGACGTGCAAAGGGGGTTAGAGGGAGGACATGTTGGGAGATTGGATTAGTGTAGAAACCAACTACAACAGGTGGGCCATGAGGATTCCCACCAAGGGGCACCCAAACCGGTGGTCCAGGTACCACATGTATCAGAATCACCTGGAGACATTATTACAAATGCATGCTACTGGGCCCCACCTGGGAATCGGAATCTGAGTTCCAGAGGTGTGATTAAGCTTCCACATTGTTAACAGGTACCCCCGGGTGATTCTGAAGCACACTGGAGTTTGAGAGGCACTGGGTTAGTGTTTAGTTTTAGTGAACAGCGGAAGGTGCTCCCAACACAGTCTGGCCTGAAGTCCGCTAGTGGCAGGTGAGAAGGGGAAAGAATCAGGGCACAGACACACAGAGGTAGATGCAGTGAAAAGGCAGTTTATTGTCTATTAATACTGTACAGAGGAACAGAGAGAAGCTACAAGTACAGCGTCAGCTGTCGCTGGCAGTGTCTTTTCTGAAGTCGGTTTTTATTTTGTTTTTCATCTGAAGGAAACAGAACAGTCAAAGTACACTTCAGGTTACAAAGTACAGCAGCTAGCCCAGTAAGCTAATTCAGAGTAAGCACAACAGGCTCCCACCCCCACCCCCACCAACCAACCACAAATGAAAGTATTTACAGAGACGTCACTCACCCCGAGTGAGATGCTAAAGCTGAAAATTTCACCAACAACCTACATTCACTGAAAAGCTGCATCAGACACAACATTTTCTGGAACCCCTGTATGATTTTGACTCTCCTAAGTCAGGAGCTTGAGAGGAGGAAAGAATGTTCCAGAACCCTGCAAAGAATAGAACTCTTCCCACCTGCCAGAATAGGATATCACAGAATTGGAGTTGGAGCTACATACAGAATAGTTCGGATCAGGCATTGCCTGGTGGCCTCTGTGTATATCAAGACCTGTCATTGCAAAACTAAGTGACTGGATGTCTCCCTGCCCACTTAATCTCGAAACCAAGAGGCTCCTTAGTAATAAGAGATTAGAGTAAACTGGCTCTCCATTAGCACCTTCAGGCAATTGCATAGTTCTTTCATTTTTGGAGTTCTCTCCATGACAGCAGTGTTCACAGCTGGGCTGGAGTTGGGCCTGTTGGAGAGATTCTGGTGATGAAGGAATTTAAGCGATTTGCATGGGAACCAGAGGGATTATTTCTCTTGAAAATGGAGCAGATATAACCTTGTCTTGTTAGAAAAAGGGTCTTGATCTCTTGGGTAGTAGGAAAAGGCCTCATCCTGAGGAAGGATGATGCTTGGGAAGAGAGTCTCACAAGAGTGGTGAGTAGTTTCTGAGACATGACAACTCTGTTAGCCAGACAGAGGAGCAGGTGTTGGGGAAGAGCTTCAGGAAACTGAGTGTGATAGGGATGGGACTTCAGGAATTTGACAGAAACTTGGGGGAAAATATTCAGGAACTCTAAAAATTCAGAATCTCCTTTATGGATAAAGACAATCTTTTCCTGTATCTACTTAACTCTAAAAATACGGTGTAGCCCTGTGTTATGTAGAAGGCCAACTGATAATTGTTTTTTTTTTGTTTGTTTGTTTGTTTTTTTTGAGACAGAGTCTTGCTCTGTTGCCCAGGCTGGAATGGAGCGGTGAGATCTCAGCCCCCTGCAGCCTCCACCTCCTGGGCTCAAGTGATCCTCCTGCCTCAGTCTCCCAAGTAGCTGGGACTACAGGTGTGTGCCACCATGCTGGCTAATTTTTATATTTTTTAGTAGAGACTAAACAACATGGTCTCAACATGTTGCCTAGCCTGGTCTTGAACTTCTGGGCTCACACTATCCTCCTGCCTTGGCCTCCCAAAGTGCTCGGATTACAGGCATAAGCCACCATGTCTGGCCCCTGTAAGATTTATATTGGTGGTTTATCTGCTTATGTGTAGACTGAAGATGGTCAGAGGGCTCTGACTCACCGTTTCATATATATTTCTCAAATGCACCATAGTGAGTGGTCCCTTAACCTCAAATGTGGCAATTACTCCTTAAATATGTGAAAGATTTGGACTTTGATAGTTTCTGGGCTTTGCTTGCATTTAAAATAGCTATCTCCTTCCCAAAGATTATTATATATTATTAAAAGTATAGCCCAGAGAGCTATCAAGCCATCTATCTAATCTACCTAATGGCAGGTATAGAAAGCTCGATCTTCCAACCAAGGCCTATTTGGAAACACTGGATCTCATGTAATGGCAGTGCAAGGCCAAGTGACAGGCCCTTTGTTCACGCCCCCAAGGCTTGGCCTAGTGCTATAGGACTCCCCAGAAAGTTACCTTTAATGGAATGAAGAAATAGCTCAGTCAAGGGTGTTTTCCAACTCAAGCTCCATAATGCATATAGATTTCATTATAAAAATACTATTCCTTAAAAAAATACATAACTGTAAAATATTCCATTTCTACAGCCACTCCTATTCTCACCCATATCATCCTACTCATCTTAGACTATAACGAATGGGCACATTCCTCAGTCATGGCTCAATCATAGAATTTGAGTCCATCTCTCTTGCTTTTTCAAGCAATGCCAACTGTGCTTAAAAATATGCTCCCAGATCCAGTTGGGGGTCTGCAAGTTTCCTTCTCTCACAGTGGGAAGGACTGTGAGGAGATGACTACAAGAGGTCATGTGCTCCATGTGGCCTGTCTCCCTGAAAGGCAGGGTGTGATTTTGCAGGCTTATATGAGAACACAGATACGTGTTTGGTTGGTAGACGGGCAGAAGTAAATCCCAACCTATGCCCACTTTAGCCCCTGTAGGCCACACCTGCAAGGTTCTGCCTCAATGCTCCTGTAATGAAATTCACAGCTCTGAAGAAGGCTGGGTAGGAGTGGGGAAGAGAATGTTGTGTTAATACAGCTTTGGAATACAACCTGCGTTTTTTTTTCCAAAAAGGACAGAAAAGAAGAACATAAACAGTGATGCTAAGGCAAACTGTCAAATGGCACATCAGTACTATTTTTTGTCATTCATTTTGTTAACATCACAAGGCAGATACATTCTGTAAACATATATACCATACAGTACATTAACCATAGGAAAATAAAAAGAAAGCCACCCTGTAATTCTTTTCTTTCTGAATTTCTATTCTTTCACTCCAGAAGGACTGTCTGAAGTCTAGGGAGAATTTTATGATTTGTGAGATATACTTTTTATTTTTATTTTTTGTAAAAATGCAGTGACTTGCAAAAAATAGCCCCAGGTGATTATGAAGAGGCAATATGAGAAGAAGACGACCCTTTATACCTCAACCTGTAAAAACTTAGAAAACAGACCCAAAATAGAAAAAGTCATTAATTTCAGAAAACATCTTGTTTTCCTGGTTAGTAAAAGAGAACATTGAAAAATTATTTTTATAAAAGTTAAGGCTGTCCAGATCTTGATGCAGAAAGTCTGCAGTCCCCAGAATTACATATTATATTTTCATATTGAAACCAAGTTCTTTTGTGCGACAGTTCCGACCTTCTTATGTTATACTGGAAAGGAGAGGGGAAGCAGAGGCTTACTTGAGTTATATAAAAATTACGCTGGGGGAGCTGGTCTAAGGAGCCCTGGGAAAATTCCCCTTTGCAGTCTTTATTCTATACCTTTCTACATTCAAACAATCAGTATTTTGGTTTTTGTTGAAATGGGAATTTTACTAAGAAGTTTGCTGAAGCCATGAAAACACAGATACATATCTGCATTGTGCTCCTAATAAACGACTTTTCTTTTTCCTTAGAAAATGCAGGAAAGTTTTCCTGGTAATACCAGAAGAAGGCCTTTGTGAAGTGAACTGGTGGTAGCAGGAATCAAACATCCCATCTTCCTCATCAATTAAGTTGTTTTATTATACAAATAACTGTGTGCTCTTGCTGTGTTGTACTATCCAATAGAACAAAGGATGTTTTCAGGTTCTATCCTAATCACTGGAGTTCAATATACCTTGATTAAGAAATTGAGGAGCACCTGAAAGATCGTGTATTTATGAAGTTTCTGAAACACCTATGTCTTACTTATGCTGAGAATCTGTGGTTTCAATAGCAAATGTGCATGTGGCAAAAATACCATGTGAAATGGCTCACTTTGGAATGATTTTTATTGTAAACTAATACGGCAGGAGATGAGGTTATTTCTTCCAGGAAAGGACCTGTTAGTGAGTAAAACTCTCCAGTGGGTCCAGGGATGAGCAGAGATGACTGAGCTTCTAGATTTCAAGTAAATAAGAAAAAGTCCTCGATGCTTATTCTGTCTGTGTCCATCTGCGTTTTATATTGGCAGGGCTAATATTTCTTACAAAGGAAGACCTGGTATAGTAGTTAGATTTTGTCTCTATGACCATGTTCCCTCCCTCCTCTTTTGCTACCCATTGGTTCAACTGGCATTAAATAAATGGTAACTTTCAAGGGTGTGCTGTGGTCCCTTGAAATGAAATTCTGCAGGAAGTAAAGAGAAATAGTCTGTTTTTACACTTGGCCTCAACATTTTGCTCCAGAGATGATATTGTATCTCTAGGAAACTCTCTCTTATACTTCCCCTCCTTTTATAAAAACGTGACTTTAACCAAAACAAAATATTCTACTTGCTTGTAGATAAAATACATTTATCAGCAGGAAATTAAATGGAATAGGTAGACATTTTAAGCAAATACATGTCTATTAACATTTTGGAAAGGAACCAAATCAAATTAATAGAATTTGAGTTTCCTGAAAGCTTCTGAATAATTCTAAGATTGCTCAGAAGGCTCAAGGAAACTGTGTTTTAGGTTTGGCCATAAGGGCATTCCCTACCTTCTCTTCCTCCCTATCACCAATATTAAATGACGTCACTGGACACTATCAAATCAGTTTTAGAGGCAATTATTATTTTGTTGCTTATGCAAGGAAAATAATATGGGTAAAAGAGATACAAGCGGAAAAAATTCCCCTTAGTTTGTCTTATTGCACACTAAAAGAAAGAAAATATTTTTAAGAAGTCAAGAATACAGAAGTCATTAAGATTTTTCAAGATATGTAGAATTAATCTTTATCATTTTAACCATTAAAGAATCTTTTATTAAATGCCATTGAAAATCTATTTGTATACAAATGAGATACCCCCCTTTTCCTTTTTTTTCTCCTCTTTCTATTTAAAAGGGAACTGATTATATGATTTTTTTTTTTTTTTTGAGATGGAGTTTCGCTCTTTGTTGCCCAGGCTAGAGTGCACATCTCGGCTCATTGCAACCCCTGCCTCCCAGGTTCAAGCGATTCTCCTGCCTCAGCCTCCCAAATAGCTGGGATTACAGGCATGCGCCATCACGCCTGGCTAATTTTGTATTTTTTTTTAGTAGAGATGGGGGTTTCTCCATGTTGGTCAGGCTGGTCTTGAACTCCCGACCTCAGGTGATCCACCCGCCGCGGACTTCCAAAGTGCTGAGATTACAGGTGTGAGCCGCTGCACTCGGCCTGATTATATGATTTTAAAGGAAAGCCCATCTAATCCTTAGCTCAAAAAAGATCATGGTTTTGCAGTTTCATTACTGATTCTTTAATTAGTTTGGTTATGTAACCAAATACCCTGCATTTTTGGAGAGTGTGATACCACACATAATAAAATTTACAGAGAGAATGCCAATGGCAGCAGGAAAGGCAGCATGTTCATAATCACAGCTCCATGTACACTATCATCATGAAGGGTAGTTACTTGCTGCTATAGGTGGGATTATAGGTCTCATCCCATAGAAGTACTGGCTAAGCCTGAATTCTCCATTATGACAAGAAAATGATGGGACATATGCAAATATATACGCCATATTCAAACACACCTTCATTTACTGTGGCTACAAATAGCTCGAATAAAGGTAACACATCTTACTTCAGTCCACTAAATGATAAGCTTTACTAATAAAAGTATAGAGAGAACTCGAATTCATATAATTTGCTAATCATTATTCCCCCATAATAGTAATTAGTGAAGAGAATACAGATAATCATTAATCTTTTAGTTCTTGTGTGTAGTGTTGTAGTAAGATGTGCAGATCATTTTCTTTATGAGTAACTAGTTCACTTATGCAAGGGTAGGTCCCTTCAGGGAATTATCTGTCCTGGAAGATTGATTCTGTTTATCAACCAGCAAGCTTAAGGGTTCTACATTCTACCATTTCACTCACTAACTGTGCTTAAATTTTTAAAACTCACATTGAATAGCTTGAATCTCCAAGTGAGTAGAAAAGATAAGCTATGGTAAACTTTCAGATTGTTTCTTTCTTAAGTAAATCATTAAAATAACAGATTGTCCAAGACATTGAAACTGTTTTCTCCCTCTATGTAAATAGGTTTATCTGCATGCCAGTTTATGTAATGTCTAAATGATGCTTCAATGACCACATACTCAGGAAAATGAAGCTGAGAGTAGCGGAATTTATAGGCATCCAAACCAGGTTTCTCGATAAAATAGCAATTTTATTCCATTGCAGCTGCTTTGATGAACTTGAGATTTAGAGATATTTCCCTCAGTTATTCAAAACCAAGCCTTGGATGAAATAATCTTCAACAGCAGAACTTAGCTCCTTTATTTTTCTCTTCTTTAACTTTTTCTGTTTATGTATAGGCGTAAACAAGATGAGTATAATAAAATGACCCATTTTGTGCTCATTAAAATGCAATTATTTCAGAAAATTAACTTTGAAAAGTAAAAACTGATGTTTTTACCTTTCCTATTGAAGTAAATATAATTTCAAGCCAGGAGATTAAAAAACAGCAATAGATTTAGCACTGAGCAAGCAAAATAGGTCAAATTAGACAGCTTCTATAATAAAATTCTCTCAAGACTATCTTATTTTTTCTGATCTACTTTCCACAGAAGTTAGACTTGATGTAGTATATCATATGTTTTTTCAAAACTATATACTATGGGACATAATTTTATGAATAATTCATAACAATGCTATAAATGTTTGGGCAAATAACTTAAAGTTAAGATAACTCTTATTAAAACCAGTAATCATGTTCTATCTTTATTTCATTACTATACTATTGTTATTTTATTAAATTGTTTCCCTTTGGTTTTACTACATATGTGGCTTTTTGCTTTGGGGGAGTGCTGAGAAGGTATTTCAAAAACTGTTCATTGTGTTCTAGATAAAAAGTATTCTTTGCTCTTCTGGAATCTCCAGAAGCTAAAGACAAAACAATGCCCTAAGAAGCTCAGCTATGTGCCACTCAATATTTGTTATGAAATTAAGTGCTTAACATTGAGAAGATAGGTATCTCTTAATTTTTAAAAGTTTTTTGAAGTTTTTTTTTTTGAAGGGCAGATAAACCTATAAGTTGAAGTTACCTAAAACATTCTCTTTCTCATGGGGCCAGAAAGAAAAGAGTATGGATGCAAGGCTTTGTAATCAACTGGGGAGGAGATGAACAGTTAATGCATTACAGCACCATCCATGATGAAGTGGGAGCATCATGGCAACCACTGTAGGTTGGAAAGACTGTTTTAGAAATATGGTCACTGCAAAGATACTTCTCAAGATGATCCCCTCATTGAAAATAGATTAACATGACCAGAAAATATCCAGAAAAAAGAAACAATATAAAAATTTACATTTTTTTAAGAGAATAGAAACAAGGCTTGTGAATTTGCCTAAGTTTGGAGATCAATTGCTACTGATGCTTCAAACAATGTTTGTTTCATGTCCTTAGAAATTTCAAAATGGTGCTTCTTATAGAAAGGGTTCATCGGTTAAACCATAGAAAGAGAGACAGCCGCTGATGGGCAGGTTATGGAATCAGTCCCTACATTTCAGCTGTGACAAGCTCTGGGTTCTTCTACATCGACTTCATTTCAGTTTTAACAGAAAGAAAGCCATGAATGCACAATACTGTAATCTGGAAGCTTATGTAAGGCAGCAAAAAGCATCACCCTAGATCGGACAGACTAAGTAAGGTCCACTTTTGGCTACACTAGCAACCAGCTAGAGCCAACAGCATTTTGCCACACAAGATATAAAAACAAAGATCCACAGCAAAGGAGGCAAGTGAGAAACCAGAGACATGGCAGTGTGTGACTACGTTACAGGAACACACTACAAAATGAAACCCCCAGTGCCAATGGGTTCAATTCCAGTCAAGTGAGTTAAGGCTACCATATCACTGGCTGATACGAAGAGTCCATTCCAATCGAGCAGGAAGGAAGTGATTCACTCTTGAAGACACAAGGAAAGGTTTAGAGGAAAAGCAAGTTCTTGGAGAGAATGAAGCACACACATGCACGTTGTCTCTCAGGTGAGGAAAAGGAAAAAAAATGAGAGAGATCAAAGCAATCCAACTGCAAGGCAAGGCAGGTGTTTGCTTCCAGTTCACAGTATTGCAGTTAGTGGTACAGTGAGGTCTACGTGAGTGGTGGAGAGTACAGGCTGCCCAGAAGAAAGGAGAAGAAAGAAGTGGTCACATGACAACACAGCATTGACAGCGCTTTTTCTTTTGGGTACCTGGGGCTGGCTCTGTAGCTAGGCTCTCTTCCTTCCCTTCTGGGGATGAGGGCTCTGTGGTGTCTGAGACCGGCCTCCCGGACACAAGCTCAGCCGCGTTCCCGTCAATAGTGGACACGTCTGTCACTGTCTTCTCCCTCAATGACTTCTCATCATCTTCATCAATGAGGACCAATTCAGCCTTGATGGTTTCATCATAGCCTAGCACCTTTTTCGTCTCCTCTTCATCCTCGATATTTTGGTAGCCCATAAAAATCATGGTGACAGGCTGATCCAAGTTTGCCTCCGGCCCTGCAGCGCTGGGGGCTTGGGCCTGCTGCCCTGGGTTCCCGGAAGAATGGTCTTTCCTAGACTTATGTACCATTTCTAACTTAGCTTCTTTGCAGAGCATGTGTTCCTTGGGATGGCTGAGGCTCCCATCTGCAATCACAGTCCTTTCGGACACGTGCCCTCCTCCTAAGCTTGATTGTCCAGCCTTCTGAATAAGCTCTTCTACATCCTTTGTGCTTAATTTGTGCACTCCATTTTCTACTATGGTGCCTCCTGAGCGCACCTCATACACTACTTTGGTACCATCATCATAGACTTTGACTCCTTTCTGATGGACCCCCTCTGGGCCAATGGTAGATGTAGAGAGAATCTTGGTCTCTCCTGTTTGTTTGTCTTTCTCCACATTAATTTCCATGGCGTACACAGCTTGAATGAAAACAAGAGAAAGGAAGTGCATGTTACAACAAAAAAAGCCAGTGAATGGTTAATTGCCAAACAGACAAAAAAAAAAGGTTTTGTGCCCTTTCTATTCTAACTGCCAAGCATCTTGAGTGTTAGAGTGAGGTGCGCACTGTGAACAAAGATGGTTATATCTGTATTTTAACACAGCAGTTTAATGCACTTGGAAGACAGATGCACGGTTGCTATATCTCAATGGCACTCACACATTTAAGGAAGATCTGCTAAAATAAGGGCATAAGAGACTTTAGATCTTAGTGTGAAGAATTTCATGGAGGCTGGCAACATGCAAACTACCTTGACTGAGGGCTTCCCAGGCTGACAGACAATTTACAAACCCTTGGTTAAAATGTGTTCCAGGTCCAAAATTTTAAATAAATAAAAAAACCTCTTTCATCAAGAGTTTTCATTTTCTCTACATTTCCACAAAGGTTTTTATAGGTGGGACATGGCTATCCTCCACTGTACTATACAACAGAATATTTTCAACAATTGGAAAAGCATGGGAGCATTCATATTATGTGCCCTGTGAGTACTTCAGTCACTAAGCTAGGTACCTAAAATAAGAACTAAGAAAAGAAAAAGACAGAAGTAACATCACACAGGACACTGGAATTTGAAGACAATGATCACAGAAGGCCTCTTTCATCTTCCATGCACAGAGTGCCAAGTCCTGCTGCCCACAATACCTTTCCCATCTGTTGTCTTCTTTTTGTTCCATTAATACCTTTCCCATCTGTTGTCTTCTTTTTGTTCCATTGCTACTAGTCAATGTAAGACATTCACTTCCTCTTCCCTAGATTGTTGGAAGAGCTTCCTACCTGGTCTCCCCCTCCCCTTGCCCCTGTCTCTCAGTCTTGTAGCCTTTCTAATTCATCCCAACTCTTGCTGCCAGTCTGGGGTTGCTAAGGGCAGCTCTTTCCTGTCCTATAGACTCTTGTGACACCTCATACTTCCAAACTGGTTTTCTCACAGTCTTCCTGGATGGGAAGAAACTGTGCACCAGGCCCAAAGAGCCACCAGGCTCCAGGTGCCCTTTATCTGGATGTGCCACGAACCCATCAAACTCAGCAGCTTCCAAACTGACTCCAGCTTCTTCTATCAAAACTATTCCACAGTCTCCATGCCAAATAACAGCAGCACTGCTACCTAGTCTCTCAAGCCACAGGCCTGAGAATCACACCTGACTTGTTCTTTTCTTCCTACTTTCTTACAGCCAAACACTCACTGACAGTAAATCATTCTACTTCAGATATATCTCATCCATCTCCTCACCACCATTTCTGTCACCAAGGCCTTAGTCCAGGCCCTCCTCTGCTCTCTGCACAACAGCCTTGCTTTTTATTTTACCTAACACTTCTGTCTTCTTGCTCTAGTCTAGAAGACTGCAAACTGTGGCCAGAGGGCCAAAGACAGCCTGAGCCTGTTTCTGTATGGCCAGAGGAGCTAAGAGTGGTTTTACACTTGTAAAGGGTTGTTTCTTTTAAAAAAAAAAAAAAAAAAAAAAAGAAGAGGAAGAAGAAGAAGAAGAGAAGGAGAAGGAGAAAAAAGAAGAGGAAGGAGAAGGAGAAGAAGAAAGAGAGGGAGGAAAAGATGGAGGAAGGAAAGAGAAAAGAGAATGAAAACAATGAATGTGTGACAAAGACTATATGGTCCACAAAGTCTAAAATAGTTAAAATCTGGTCATTTATACAAAAATTTGGCCCACCCCTGCCAACCTGTGCTCCATCCTGCCCACAGTTACTTGAGCCATAAACCCTCTGTTGGTTCCTTGTGTCTTTAGAAAATAAACACCAAACTCCCCAGCATGGCATATAGTTCCCTTCAGGATGTGTCTGCAACCTTCCTTTCTAGCCTTGTCTTGTGGGCTCTCTCATTCTTTACACATTGTGGCCATAATGACTTCTCACTATTCCCAGGACACTCAACTTCCTCCCACGGCTGCTCATCTGTGTGCCTACTGTCCCTCTGCCTAGATAGCCTTCTGTTGCTCCTCCAAACTTCTAGAGATCTAGCCCATCTGCTTGTCATTGTCTTGAGTCCCTACCTCTTTCTGAATAAGTTCCCTGTGTTAAGAAGATCCAAACTATCTTTTCAACCATATGTTCTAGTGCTCCTTTTCCGTTTAGCACAACCAAATAACACCATCCCAGACCTAAATATCTTCTGCTTTTGTTAAGATTCCCTTCTCCTGAAATGTCTTTGTTCTGAGTTTCTACGTATCCAAATATGGCCCATTGATTAATGCCAAGGTCAACTGCCTCCTCTTCCATAAGCTTTCTTTGATCCTTCCATCTCTAAGTCATCCCTCTCTTAAAATTTTCTCAATACTTTTTCTAAACTTCTCTGAAGGCTCTTAACAATTACCACTCAGTTGTATAATTATCTGTGGGAATGTTTCATCAGCTTCATAGATTTTTAGGATCTTTTGAGGGTTAGTTTCTTGCCCAACACCTATCCATGATGCCCCCTCCCTGTCAGCACCTACCTTAGAGCCATTTGTATAGCAGGTACCCAATATACACATCTCTCAAACAAAGGCTAATAATTCAAGAGTCTAATATGGTTGTTGTAATCTAGTAACAAATAATTTGTATAATATGACACCAATGAAACGGTACACACAGTAATTAATGTTTGAACTTGTTTGAAAAAATAACAGTGATGATATTGTTCCATCTGGTTGCATAATAAGATACACTCTGTTCCTGGTTAACACTTAACTAAAAAGATTATGAAACAAAATCCCATGTTTGGTTTTCATCAGATCCATTTTGAAAGTTTCACTTGTTCAGCATAAAGATCTCAAGTTTCTTCAAGTGACACAATGGGAGGTCAACCAGTATTTGTCATAGAGGTGCATGGACACACACAATGACTGTGTATCCAAATAAACATTTATCTCAGTTAGTTCCTGATTTCTCACAAAATGTGCCATCAGAGGAATAGAATAGGCATTTAAAATTTGCATGGACTCCAAAAGCCTGTTCTTGAAATATAACACTTATTTTAAAAAGCAGTTTGGGATTAGAATATATCTTATCACTATTAACACACTCATGGGACACAGTTATAAATAAGGAAAGTAATAATTGTTAGTTTGTAGGTACAATATCTAATTATTCTGCAAACATTCAGTTATCTGTGAACAAATCCACACACTGGCCTGCGATCAATACAGAATATGGAACAAAATATCTCTATTTTTATATCCATATGTGATAGGATAAAAATACAAATTATTAACATGGGGATGTTTACAGATATCCCTCTCCCTCTGCCCACCAATGAGAATGCTGATCATTTTGGTCCAATTTTCTGTCATTTTAATCTTTGCCTGTTCTAGAATCAGAGCCTGGAAGAAAGGAGAGATGATGATGAAAAGTTCTTTGCTGGAAAGGTTAAGTATATCCACATAATACACAAATGAGAAAGAAGGAGTTTAGTGGGAAAGAGAGTAAAAACTGTGTGAAATATGCATAGAGAAGGAGTATTTTGTGGTGGTAAATGATGCTTTAGAGCAGGTGATATGTGGAGGAAAGAAAAGCGAATATGAGAATTATTACTTAGTGGAGATATAAATCAGGTCCCTTTTATTTATTTATTTATTTATTTATTATTATTATTTTGAGACAGAGTCTTACTCTGTCACCCAGGCTGAAGTGCAGCAGTGCGACCTTGTCTCACTGCAACCTCTGCCTCCCGGGTTCAAGAGATTCTCCTGCCTCAGCCTCTCAAGTAGCTGGGGTTACAGGCATATGCTATCATGCCTGGCTAATTTTTGTATTTTCAGTAGAGATGGGGTTTCACCATGTTTACCAGGCTAGTCTCAAACTCCTGACCTCAAGCGATCCACCCTCCTCAGCCTCCCAAAGTGCTGAGATTACAGGCGTGAGCTACCACACCCGGCCAAGGTCCCTTTTAATATCCTTCAGGAGAAATAGTGAAAGAACAGAACACCTTCTTAATGGTTTTTTGGTGTGCAATTTTAAGCTGTAGTTCTTTAAATGTGACATGGCTCTGGGACTGAACCACATGTGACATGGTTTTACTAGGGTTACCTATTTATATTTACATGTTGTACACTATTCTTACAATATTCCTAGAATATGAGCATAGAATATTTTAAGAATTTTAATATAATTTTATAATAAAATAAACTTAGATATGTTATGTCACAAAATGCATATGTATTTTTTTCCTAGATAAAACATAAGGCTTCAGAGGAACCACAAATCACACTTAAGAGTGTGATTCTACATTCCTTTCTGCATTCACTCTTTCCTCCAGTAAGGAGAACAAAGGCAAACACTTTGAGAAGCTCTGACTTAACCCAAAGGCAATATTTCGTTTTCATGGATACGTATATGAGAATGTTATCTAGGCCTTTTAGAAAGCCATGCAAGAGGTGTGAATGTTTAAATGTCATCTTTATGAGTACGCATTTATATTTTGCTTCAGTTCTCAGCCAATAATATACAAAAGCATGAACTAGAGTGCGTATGAACCAATAGGAACATAAGACTTACGTTTTCAGTGCAATGTCTTATTTTTGATGCACAAGATTTTAAAAACTCTTCTACTTCCTGTTGCTGCCAAAAGTTTATACCAATGGCCTCTCACACTTATCATCCCTTTGTCTCTAACCACAAAGCACAAAGCATACTCTCTAACCTGCCCTGTCTTCTCTCCAGCTTCTCCATGTCAGAGGTACACTACAATTTGTATAATGATGAGGGTCAAAGGGCTTGCTGCCTTTGTTCATCTTATTAAAAAAATGAGGAGGGAGTGCTGTTGAGGGGTGAGGGCTTTCTGGGTAGCCCTGAAAGAAATCTTGAAACATACATGGACATACAGAAAAGTATTTGAAGGAAAGCTCTGGAAATTTTCCTGGATGAAGGACCTGGGGAAGGAGGAAAAGAAATAGAAGACAATTCAACGGAAGTTTCACTGATAGGCTGGCTGAAATCTGGAAGTATGTTTTTATTAAATTATGTATTTAATTATTGATTTCCAAACCCTATATACTGATGACAATGAGATTGGAGTATATAAAGCATATTCGCTACTCCTTCCAAGAAGCCAGCGAGACAGCTGAGTAGTATGCTGTTTTTAAGAATTATTTTATTTTATTTTATTTTAATATGCTCTTTTTATTAAAGAGAGTAAGAACGAATGTTGCTAGCTTATTCAAAGGGATACAGATGAATGACTGCATGGATACTTTGATTTTGGGCCTCCGCATTTGGTTTTCTTGGTTCTTGCTCCCTAATAATTCTTTCATCAATAGGGAAACGCCCTGAAGGAGTAGAGACATTAAGTTGAGGTTGAGAATTCCAGTCTCTAGGTTCTGAAAACACCCAGGTGTGGAGCGGAGTGTGAGGCCTCCGGGGAAGGTGCCCACCTAAAAACCAAGGTGGTAGTTTTGAGCAGAGAAGTGATTGCTCTGCAGGGCCCAGAGAGATGGGTCTGAGGAGCAGAGAATGTTTGGTTCTGATTCAAACTTATCCCCCTGGCTCTACACATGCCCGTGTTGCCTGTTGCCTTCACCTTTGGTAGAGAGAAAGCAACTGCAAGGGCTGTAGGGAGCCTAGAGAAGAGGGAACAAGAGTAACCGACACAAGCAAGGCGGGAAGAGCAATGAACATGAATACATTTGAGCATCAGTCCAAGAGCATACAAAACAAGACTATTCCAGGAGGATGGAAAGTTCAATCATTGATTCAGGCTTTTCCCAGCTCACTTCCTTTCACTCACTGTGATTACGGGAGGAGGAACAGGCTGAGAGCCCACATCTAAAATATAAGCACCACATGTTCCGCTGTCATTAGTCAGGGAGATGGGAGGAGGGAGAAAGATAGGATCTGAATTCCTATCCAGATCACACCCCATTTTGGGGCTTCATTTTCTCATTTGTACAATGAAAGGTATCCAGATTTGATATTTTATGGTGCTGTGAACACCCTGCGTGGTTCACGAGTCAGTGATGCGTAAAGTACAGTAGGAGAGAAGCAGATCATAAGTGTCATCCATGGGGGGTCAGGGTCATCTCAGTAACAGAAACATCCAGGAGTTGGCATTGCACCTGGCATGTGATAGACAAGCAATGCACATGGTTGACTTATTGAATGAACACACATATGGGTAGTCTTATCCCTTCGAGCAAATGGTTATACATATAAATATGTGTTCACATATTATCTTTGGGCTGGAAATGTAAAAATGGCTATTGTGATGTCAATGACAATAAAAATGAGGAAATTAATTCAGAATGGGTTCTCCCTCTCATCCGAAAGCACAATCTCTAACTTCAAAAATATAGTTAGATAGAAGGAATAAGTTCTAATGTTCAATACAGAGTAGGGTGACTAAAGCCAACAATAATTTATTGTCTACTTCAAAATAGCTAGATTTTTGAATGTTCCCAACACAAAGAAATGATAAATGTTTGAGATGATGGATATCCTCATTACCCTTTTTTGATCATTATACATTGTGTGAATGTATCAAAATACCACATGTACCCCATAAATATGTACAATTATTATGTATCAATAAAAAATTGTAACTCCCCCCCAAAAAAACAGTGATCAAAAATTTCTGTGAATCAATTGTTTTTCCAAGACACCTCAGTAGTAACAAAAATAAGTCAGCAAGGGTGTGATGTTGATGGATAATAAAGGCAAGCCAATTTCTTGTGTCTGATTTTGCTTCTATTTTTGGTCAAGAAGGAGAGTTTTCAGCCTGTAAAGTGCCAGAAAGAAAGCGGCAGAAAGGGAAGTGAAGCCCAGATGAGCAGAGAAGATTGGAAAATAATATGGCACTGCAGGGATATAAAGGCTCTCAGTGCTTTGGGATCAGGGTCCCAGTTCCCTTGTTGAATTTGTCTCAAGAATCTTGAACATCAGGAAAGGTGCTGGAAGCTGACACTCGAAGGTCTGATTTTCAAAAATGAGAATGAGGGGATTCTAAACTACATCGAAGGAGCTTGACATCATGGCTAGCTAAATTCTAAAGTTAATCTTCAAAAAACAGAGATGACTAAGAGCCAGCATGGGTTAATCAAGCAGAAACTATGCAGATTAATCTCATTTTCTTTTCTGTTCAAGGTCTCTGGAAAGAATAGGCAAATTGCATTTGAAAAGATCCAGAGTATTTGGATTATCACAAAATCCCTTATATTCCTGTGGACTACACAGAAACATGTGCCTTGGGTGTTAAGACAATTAACTTGTTAGTGGTTGCATGATCATACCCCAAAGATGTCAATTTAGGGTTATCGAGGGCCAAGAGATCTCTAACGGTGTGCCACAGGGCTCTGACTTTGGTTCCAACATGCAACATTTTTAGCAATGAGATGATAAAAAATAATAAAAGATTGCTTTTTCAGATTTGAGGGGGTACTAAACTGAGAAGCAAAGTGAGGCTATGACGATACCATAATCATGAGCTACAAAGACCCTAACAATAGAGAAGAGGGTTTTCTACATTCAAAACTTGTTGAGGCCTAGATTCAAGTGAAATCTGATGTGGAAACACAATATGTAAACACAAGGATGGAGGAACTGCGCGTGTTTGAAATGGGAGGGAATGTCAGAGCCCTGTCAAATCCCATGACATCATTCCCTTCCCCCACCTCCTGCTGTGGTTCCTCAGTGCCTCCATGAAACCTGCAACATTCTTGAGAGACAATCTAACAAGAAGAAATTTAATAGTCATAGCAAATCTACAAAGGACAGAAAAGTGCATAGCTTATGCTTATTTTTGTCTTTCAAGATTAAAAAACAAAAGAATTCTGTAGGTCCTTCTATGTATGAACAGGTGAAGTAGTATATGTATAGCTAGGGGAAGCAGACTGAACATTTCAACTGAAATGACTCAGAAACAACAATTCTACGGATAAACGGAGTGAGGCTGAGCAGTGGCACACATGAAGTGACTTTGAGGCCTTTCAAAACTGAAGCTGAAAGGCCACATTGCCAGCAAAGTCAGCCACGTGGTCTGCAGCGTCGTGCTCTATTTTGGGGGTGAGCAGCCTAGCTCTGAAGGCACTGGGTAGCTCTGAGCATGATACATCAAGAACACTAGCAACCAAGTGAAGAGCGTGCAGAGGGGAGGGACAGGGATGGCGGAGGGTGTCTAAAGGCAATCTCATCATCTCAATACCAGCTGGAGAGACTGGGACTGTGAGCACAAAGCGGATTTAGAGTGAGGATCTGGGAAAAACAGGAAATAACAGTGACTTTCTACACTTGAAGGGAAATTAGAACTTAGATGTGCTCTGAGTAGCTCCAGGGGGCAGGATAAGGATAAGTGGGTGGAAGATGAAGGCCGACAAATGATGGCTCCATCAGAGGAAGAATTTCCCAATAGTCAGAACCAACCAGAGATGGAATGGGAAACTTGGAGGAAGATTAAACATGAATCACAGAGGGGTGTGACCAGGGTTTGAGGACCTCTTCACAGGGCTGCTATGTTAAGGATTCAATGTTTGGATAAAGGATTGGAATAGATGTCTCCTAATTCTGAAAAGCAATGATTCTAAATAAATTCCCATTTATACAGAATCCCAAACCTTCCAAATGCCAAACAACCAGGATATTTGTTATACTACTCAGTAATGACAAGTGACATTTGTCAAAATGTCCCTGAGGTTATATAAATTTCCAAAAGGACATTCCTAAAGCAAGATGGACTGTATCTAGGAGAATTCTAGTGAGTACCCTTGGTTGGTAAGCCACACATGCTCTGTGTAGTCACCATTAACCATAATTGATCATGAATCTGAACATCCCATTCCCTAAACAGCCTGGACAAAGGAGTTCATCGTAACAAATACAATTCCTTCCATAGCTCTGCTTATATGTAATCCCACAGTAGATGCATTTACGCAAATTAACTCTTAACTAATCAACAGAAACATATGTAAACTTACTTTGAAAAAGATTCTGATCACATTATACTTTTGAAAATGCATTGGCTTTTAAAATCATGTTTTGCAGGATCTTCAAAGATAAAGGGAGCTGGGTTGTGGTAATAATGTGTATTGCTGCTTACACAGCACTACAATCACATTCATGTGTTACTCTTGAACTTTAAACTCTTTGACTACCCACACTGCTCAAATTCTTTTTCTGTCTCTTAAAATTATTTCTCATACATTGTCCCTACCCTCCCATAAGCTGATCCATATGTTGGATCATATCCTGTGTCCTTTGAAGTGCAGGAACTTGTGCAGAGGACCTGAGAAGCTGTTTACCCACAACTATCAGGAGCCATCAACCACCATGTCTCCAACAACCAGACGGAAGGGGTGTGACTCTTAAACACATTTTACCTAAGTTGACCTCAGAAGTGTACCTCAGAAGTGTACCCTGGAGTACTTAAAGAGTCCAATGTTAAAGTGACTGCCAGTGAGTCCTTTGAAGCATAACTGCAGGTTGCAGGTTCCTGTTTATCCATCCTGTCACTGTCCAGGAAGATGTGGAACTGGCTCTGGATTGACCAGATACCACTTACAGTCCCAACCATCTCTAGGACTCTGTGAGTCTGTACATAAAAGTAATCTGCTAAGATGTTTACAGAGATGCCCAACAGATATTTAAATTAGCCAGTGGACGTGACATCTATGTTAATTCTTACTTGCCTTTTATTTTACTTTTGTATTAAAATAAGTAGGGATTCTTTGCTTCATGAAATATTCAGGTTGGCCTATGTAAAAGATATCCTCTGGCTTAAACATCCATGATTGTTTTACTTTAAAAAATCTGCCATTATGTGATTTATTTTAAACGTACACTTACCTAGAATATGCAAAGCAGAATCTGATACTCATATTTGAAGTCACCTATGTTGTAACTAACCATGCAACCTTGGGCAATTCATTTTTCCATTTAATCCCCAGCCCTCAGCACATTTCTGTGTAGATCATAAGGGTTGGTGTACAGATTTATTGCTTGCATCCTTCCAGTTCTGATTTCTGAGGCATGTCTGCATTAAGCAGAGCAAAGCATGGTTCTCCCTACACTCAACACTCATAAATGTATTATTTGTAAAATTTCCAATTGTGAGACACATTAGCAAGTAACATGTGTTCTTTAAATTGCTTCTTTTCCTCCCAAATATACCACAGTGGCTAAGAAATAACTCCAGAAATGGGAAGACTTAGGAATATATGTATTCATAATATACAAATAGCACAATTCCCAAAGGATTCTGTAAAGATACCACGGGCTTTGAAAATATTTCCCATCCAGCTTCCATCATGGATGGCTCTCTCAATTTGTATATTTCCAATGAGGAAAATGAAAATCCCTGGAGGCAGAATACAGATTAACTTTGAGAATAACACAGATATAAGGACCACAAACACCAAAGAAAGACTCCCCCGAAGTCGGAGGTGAAATGCCGTATGATTTCCTCAGAACTCCTTCCCATTTGGTCCTCAATTACCCATCTGGGGCCGGTGCCTGCCTTGTGTGGCCACTGTGAAGGCTGCATCTGAGGCTGGGCTGAAGGTGAGCTCCCCCTATGTAAGGATAGCATGGCACTCATCTCATTAATAAAGCTCAGTGAAATGCAAGCCCCTTGGACCATCCTAGCGTCCAAAGGTCCCCAGGACTTACCAGCCGCTCTGCTGGTCCCGTCCTGCCCAGGTGATGGTTCTGCTGTTCGTGAACAGAGGATTGGCAGGTCGGGAAGCTGGGAGGAAATGTAATTTACTGCATCTGGTAGCAGAGAACAGGGAATACAATTAGTCACAGTGTTGGGAGGCCCAATGGGTTCACTGCCGAGACAGCAGCTTGTCTGCCCTACATAATGGACTGCTGAGGCGGCCACTGAACAGGAGGATCAGGGTAAACAAAGACAAGCATTTGCCCAGTGACTGGTATTCAGCAGAGTAGCTGAGGCAGGAGGGATCCTGGCCAGAGAGCTCAAGCCCCAGGATGGCTCTATGTATTAAAAGAGTCATCAGAAATCTCTAGATTCTAGGAGGACAATGAGTTCAGGGACGGGGGGAAGATTCAGAGATGGGCTTGTGGGAGCCATTATCAACTTGGTGGGATTGACAAATAGAAAACATCGAACTAGAAATGTACATTAAACAGTACTGAAAAACAGAACCATTCTCTGAACCGGAAATAAAGCTTTCTGTGTCTGATTATTATGGGGTTCATTCCCTGAACTGGCGATATAGCTTTATGAGCCTGATTCATTCAAAAGACCAATTTTATATGCATTACAACAAATAAACAGACTTCAGAATTGATGTCATGTTTTCAATACTGCAGGCTGGTGTTTCAGCTAGAAAGTCCTGAGATTCTAAATGACAACACCCCTTGAGCCCACCATTAGCCCAGTTGCAGGGAATGTTGCTATGCAAAAGAAGGAGCCCATTAGATTTGCCTGGGCAAATACCTCGACAAGCCTCTTTAGGGAGGTGAGACATGGGGAGCATGAACATTAGCAAGCATGCCAAGGTATCAGAGGAAAGGAGGAAACCCCTGAGGTAAGACAAGACAAATCTGGGTACACCCCAGAAAGAAGTGGGAAAGTGAAAGCAGGAAGATTCCAGAAAGCTGGGCACCATGAGATGTGATCCCTTCCTCGCATCACGACCATATCACAAAATCCTGGAACGTCCATCAGTCATCAATGGTTACATCTAACTGCTCACTGTAGGTCTATACTGAATATCCCACAATCACCTCAAACTCGACATGCGCAAAATGGACCTTGTATCTCTGCTCACCTGCTGCTTCTCCTGTCCTCTATCTTGGCTCACGAGCACTGCAGTTCACCTGGGATCCTCAGCAGCACCCTTCACTCTTCCCCCTGCTGGTATCCAATCTGTTCAATAGCCTCTGCCTCTGTTCAAAATCCTCCGCATTTCTCATCACTGACCCCTCCTCTGCATCCCCACTCGTACTGCTTCCATTCTAGCAGCTTTCTTTTTCATTTCTTGCTGAAGAGGATTGCAAACACACACTGGACTAGGCTTAGTTCAGTTCTAGACCAACCAGACCCTTTTCTGACTTGCAAATGAGTCTGAACAATCCAGAATGTATTGACATTAGACCATTATGTTCATAGGCAAAGGTAGAGTATCTCTAAGAAAACAGATTTTTCGCCGGGCACGGTGGCTCATGCCTGTAATCCCAGCACTTTGGGAGGCCAAGGCGGGTGGATCACCTGAGGTCAGGAGCTCGAGACCAGCCTGGCCAACATGGCAAAACCCCGTCTCTACTAAAAATACAAAAATTAGCTGGGCATGGTGGCATGCACCTGTGGTCCCAGCTACTAGAGGGGCTGAGGCAGGAGGATCGCTTGAACCTAGGAGGCGGAGGTTGCAGTGAGCCAAGATTGTGCCACTGCACTCCAGCCTGGGTGACAGAGTGAGACTCTGTCTCAAAAAAAAAAAATAGATTTTTCCATATTAACCATTTGGGGAGAAGGAATGAGAAAGGAAGATTAGAACAGCAGGACTTAGGGTGGAGTGAGGCTCAAGTTGCTTTCCCTCTCAGGTGCCTTATATGTGTTGGAGCTTGGATCCTGGATAACGCAGACATGGTTGAAGGCACCCCTCACTGCAGGGAAGGAAATTGAGCCTTTGAGATGATGGTGGGCTGGGAGATGGCTGGAAAGCCGCCTGCAGGGACCCCCTGAAGATGGTTTTGGATTTGAGTCAGGGGCTGTGAGTGAAGCCACATGTCTGAAGTTGTGCATTATTCTCCATGTTGAACTGTACTTCCATGATTCTCTCTCTTTTTTTTTTTTTTTTTTTGAAATGGAGTCTCACTCTGTCGCCCAGGCTGGAGTGCAGTGGCGCAATCTCGGCTCACTGCAAGCTCTGCCTCCCAGGTTCACACCATTCTCCTGCCTCAGCCTCCCGAGTAGCTGGGACTACAGGCGCCCACCACCACACCCAGCTAATTTTTTGTATTTTTAGTAGAGATGGGGTTTCACTGTGTTAGCCAGGATGGTCTCCATCTCCTGACCTCATGATCCGCCCGCCTCGGCCTCCCAAAGTGCTGGGATTACAGGCGTGAGCCACCTCCATGATTCTTAAACTTAGGTCACAGACTTCTCTTTCCTTTAATTCCCACTGTGGAAGGCTGTGGGAAGGGTCCGTGCCCCAAAGCAGCACAAGGCAGAACTAGAAAGAGCAGCAGCTTGAGGTCAGTGGTCCTGAGGGGGTAGGGGCAGGTGGGTGACAATTGTCCGTGGGAAGAGTGAAGCAGTAATCTAGGACTAGAGGGTCAGTTTAGGAAAGAAGGGATGACCAGAGCAGATTTGTAGAACTTCCAAGATTCACTGATAATTTCCAGAAATCTGTGGAATGGGATCTTGGTGAATTTGACTTTCTGCATTCAGATAAGATGGAGGCTGGAGCCCAAGTGAGATCTCATGGACTGGTCACACGTGTGTCTGCATACTCAATGTTTTAGCAGTTAAAAAAAAAAAAAAAACTACTTACAGACAGGGAATTTTCCATCTGAAAGAATATGTGATTCCCAGGGCTTATGTCTCAGCCTCCTCCAGGAGACAGCTCCCTGCCAGATGGGAGTGGATGATGGAGTTACCTTTGCCAGATGTTTACTGGCTACAAGCTTGAAGGCTACAGCACTTGGAGGGTTGGGCTACATGGCTTCTGTTAAGAGATAAGGGAATGGGCTGGGCGCAGTAGCTCACACCTGTAAACCCAGCACTTTGGGAGGCTGAGGCAGGCAGATCACTTGAGGTCAGGAGTTTGAGACCAGCATGGCCAACATGGCGAAACCCTGTCTCTACTAAAATGCAAAAATTTGGACTGGTGGTGTGTGTCTGTAGTCCCAGCCACTTGGGAGGCTGAGACAGGAGAATCGCTTGAACCCTGGAGGTGGACGTTGCAGTGAGCTGAGACCACGCCACTGCACTCCAGCCCGGGTGACAGAGTGAGACCCTGACTCAAAAAAAAAAAAAAAAAAAAGAGAGCGAGAGAAAGATAAGGGAGTGGAGAATGGGGCATCAGAAAGAGGACAGAGCAGCCCCCTCAATATATGATTAAGTACTAAACCCTAAGGTTATATAGACAGGAAGTGTCTGATAGGCCAGCACAAAGAGTAACAAACAGGCCTGCCAAACCTTCAATGGGAAAAACTTCTTCAGGTGGCCTCAATTAATAAGCTGCCCTCTTCTTGCCAAAGTCAGAATAGTCTAACACTATTCTCCCCACTGACAGAGAAGGTGGAAAGCAGTAACTTATAGAGTAGAAATTAAAGATGAGTACTGCTTCTTAGTTCTAATCCTGCTGAAATATTTACAGTAGCTATGAAGAATCTAAACAGCTAAAGCCAGAGAAACAAGATTGATGAAAACTCTTCTTAAAACATAACTTAGCCTGGATGCGGTGGCTCATACCTGTAATCCCAGCTATTCAGGGGGCTGAGGCAGGAGAATGGCTTGAACCTGGGAGGTGGAGGTTGCAGTGAGCCAAGATGGCACCACTGCACTCCAGCCTGGGCGACAAGAGTGAAACTCCATCTCAAAATAAATAAACAAACAAACAATCACATAATTTACAGGCAACTGAAGATTGAAGTTTGCAAATAACTGGTATGAAGGTTTTGATGTGGGAAACGCTCTAAGCCACCACAGACTGGTATGGGATGGGAACCTAAGAAGATCCATATCATACACCAAGGACTGAGATAGGCCCAGGACAGACATTTTCCTTTGCCTGTTCTGGCAAGAGTTTTGCATCAGCTCCCTCCTCAGTGGGTAAAGAACGGAGTTAGCACCAGATATATACTATATGCAATTTATAGGTGTACAAGACATTATGCCTAGGACAGTGAAAACCAACCCACCCAATAGATGAGCGTTCTGCTATATAACAACAATATGTTTTGGCGGGGGAGGAGAGTGGGTGTCAGAATGTATATGACCAGGAGATTCTACTCAAGAATAGAATAAATTGTTCTTGATTGCCCAGGCTATCATGCAATCAAAAGCCACCGGTGATCCAGTAGTACGGTACCTCTATTTCCTCTGCCATGCATAGAGGGACACACTTAGGTTACCTGAGATGGGGTCATTACACACACAGACACCAGCAGCTATCTCACAGCACCTCACGAGTTGGGATGCTTTTGCTGCTTATCTGCAGTGTCTGTATAGTTACATAATCCTAACTGGACCTGGATTCTGTAATCTGCATGCATCAGAAATTAACTGTGTTTCTTAAGTCACCATTGTTCTATAATAATATCTGGTTAGTTTTTTGTAGCAAGTTGGTTGATTCTAAGAGGGTCTTGGCAACTCAGGGCCTTTGAAATTGAAGAATGAGAAGATAAAGAGACATCCCAAAGTCCCTCAACTGGGATGTGCTTCACCACATTGTGACTCTATATACATCAATCACATTCTGGGATGTATGTGTTCCCGCCTTCAAACTTCTTTCTTTGCTAATAGATGTGGTATGACAGATAAAGAGGTCACCCAGGCTTGGTGATAACCACAGATGGCAGGAATTATAATGCAGGGTGACAGGTAAGACCACGGAAACTCTTCCCTGGGCCATTTCCCAAGAAATGAGATCCCTAAGACTTTTGCATCCTCTTAAGCCTGAGCTCCCCCATCCTGGAGGATGGAGTCTGTGGGCAACTTTCCCTGCAGGCTCTTTTCAGTTATGACTAGGCTTCTTACCACCTCTACGAATGGCTTAGGTGGATGAGTGAAAACAATGGGAAGCAATGCAGAAGAAAATGAAGGAAGTTTGAGGTAAAAATGAAAGAGGTGGTGAGAGTTTATGATGCGGCTGCATTTTTGCTTGTTAACAAGTCACAGAGTATGACAGGTCTCCATGCCCCACACAGACTCCTCAGGAACATGACATACAGGGTCTTTCCCTTCCCTAATTATCAGAGAGATGTCTAGGGAAATTCCTGATTTGAGAAGGGAAGGGAAAAAAAAGTGAAAGCATAAAAGGCCAACATGCACTCTTTGGGTAGGTGTTCATGGGTCAGTGTCCCACACTGCATCCCAGCCTGACATGAACTATATTATTGCTAATTGTGTGGCATGTCTCAGGTCTTCCCAGACTCAGGGAAGCCTGCCATCCTCCCCATGCTGTACCCACAATTCCCCAAGGCCACTTCCTTAATCCATGCCCCACCCCCAAAGCACAGAACAAGTGCCCTGACTTGGTCACACCATAGAGACTTCCTAGAAGTATTGTAGGTCCACTTTTCCTAGAGTCCTTGCTAGCTTGGACATGACTTGGCCCTGCTTACATGTACTCAGAGCATGAAGTTTAATTTAGTACCTTCCTAAAGATCACCTGGGGAGACAAAATCCAGGTCTCTTGCTAGGGGAAAAAAAAAACTAAAAATCACAGGTTTGTTTGTTTGTTTGTTTGTTTTGCCAAAGTCAGAACTATCCTTCATGCAAATACCTTTGACTAATCCAGAGAAACACATTTTTAAACCTTTCCCCGTATATTTCCAAATGACGCTGGGAAAACACTGATGCCAATTCTTATCCTGGCTCCTGATCATCTTCCTAGTCTAGAGGTTGACCTTTTTTGTTTGTTTTTAATACAAGACCTTGCTATCACCCAGACTGGAGTGCACTGGTGTGACCATAGCTCACTGCAGCCTTGAACTTCTGGGCTCAAGGGATCCTCCACATCAGCCTTCCAAAGTGCTGGGAGTACATACCTGAGCCGCCACACACAGCCCTAGAATGTGACTTTCTAAGAGCCAGGGGAGCAGACAATATCTGGTCTTTCCAACAAGTCCCTGCATTGTAAAGCAGGTCTAGCTGAGGGCCAAATGAAAGTAGGAATCATGGGGTTTGCAGCTGACGATAGGGAGCAAGGTGAAGGGTGAGAAGTACACAATCTCAAGTTCATCCCCACAGTCCAGGTAAGGAGAGGAGAGGACAGAGGAAATGTAGGGAAGGTAGAGAAGGTGAAAGACCTGCTCTTGCCACCAGGAAGCCAGGACCCCGCTCCTACCTTCCTATGCTCTGAACCAACTATCCCACACAGGGAGGGAAGTTTTTGCCCAGCCCTGTTTCTATGGAAGAAATGACAGTTGTCTGATCAGAGAGAGAGAGAGAGAGAAAGCAAAGAAAATCCAGAGGCTGTAGAAAGGTTTCCCAAACACCAAATATTTTCCCCAAATTTCTTAAACTTCTCACGTGTGTTTCAACCTGAGGACCTAACCACCGAGACAAATGGGCTCATCCCTACAAGGGACCAGGTCCTGATGTTAGTACTCTTCTTTGCTGGGTACCTTTCAAGAGAGGCCCAAGCAGTGAGCGTTGGGACTAATGGGAAGGAGAAGAGCCAGGCCAATTTTGTAAGAGGAGGAACAGTGAGCCAAGAGATAGTTCCTGAAGAAGAGAGGCAGGGAAGGCTTGGAATGTGGACCTCCTCAGTGGCCTGCAACCAGCGCTGCTACTTCTTCTGATGCCTTTACAAATCAACACAGTACCTCTTCCTTAAGCCCCTGTTAATGAAACCCCCTAAGCTGACCAGGATTAAAACATTCATCTACAGTCGGGGCAGAGAGCACTTACCTCCATCCGTACTGGAGAAACCCTGTAGGAACAAAAACAAGGCAGAGCGTTACTCTACATGTGGGGGTACAATCCCATCTTTTCCCATCTTTAAAGACTTAACCCATCTTTCTCCCATGCCCCGGCCCAGAATTTGACTGTGCTGGGGAAATGCAACGATCTCTTTTCTTCTGGACAATTTATTTAGAATTCCAAAATTATAATTCCCAATTTATACTAAATTTCTCCCAATAGAGATTTATTTCAATGATCTAGCAAATATCCTTGGTCATGCTGGAGAACGATATCAGAAAATCCCATCCTAAATTGATTTCATTAGATTGCTTTTCTGTCACTCATAGGTACAGCAGAAACAGTTATAAAATGGAGGGAGGTCCTGAGATGTTTGTTCAGAGCCTACTGGTTTTACGGACTCTACTCTTTGATACACGGCACCACCTGTTTTTTTGTTTGTTTGTTTGTTTGTTTTTGTTTTTGTTTTTTTGAGACACAGTCTTGCTCTGTCGCCCAGGCTGGAGTGCAGTGGCGCAATCTCAGCTCACCGCAAGCTCCGCCTCCCGGGTTTATGCCATTCTTCTGCCTCAGCCTCCTCAGTAGCTGGGATTACAGGCACCCGCCACCGCGCCCAGCTAATTTTTTTTGTATTTTTTAGTACAGACAGGGTTTCACCACATTAGCCAGGATGGTCTCGATCTCCTGACCTCGTGATCCACCCGCCCCAGCCTCCCAAAGTGCTGGGATTACAAGCACCATCTGTTTCTATATACAGTAAAATTTCATGTATTTACACTCTTTGTATTTGGAATTCATGTCCACTTCATAAGGTGTTGCTTCTGGCCTTTTTATAATGAAAGACTCAAAAAGCAAACTATAATTAAAGCCACAAAGAGCATGTTTATTCTGCTTCATCAGAATTGGTTTTAGAATTCTAGAGTCCAATAAGAGAAGGCTTTTCAGGCACAAGGCATATCAGGGATCCGGAGAGCAGGCAGATGGTGTAATCTAATGACTCTTCCCTATGCCTTGCAGCAGGCCAGATGGTCCCACACCCAAAGATATGTCATGCTTAGCTTCAGGATGGCCCCTGGTCCTCACACATCTGCCCCTCATTTCATAGTGTTCGTGGCTCAGATTTCTCATCAATGCCCACTGGCCTGTTTCCCAGTTGGCACCATTTTGCTAGGCCTTACTTCCCCATGGAAATAACTTTGAGAAATCATTTTTGTTTTCTTCACCTTCTGAAAGTCCTTGAAGGATTTTTCTGTTTCCTTCAGTTTCTCTAGGATGATTTGCTCTTTGGCAGATATCTGGGACTCTTCACTTTCTAGCGTTTGTATTTCTTGCTCCAGCCTGGAAAACATACAAACAAAGGACAAGTTACTTTATTGTCCTGCCATCCACGGGCAAGAGAGCAGCTCCTTCCTGTTGGACAATTTGTACCTTCCTGGCAGCCTTTGTTTTACATTACGCTGAGGAGCCAGGCCAAGGTTTTACATTACACAGCATCCTGTGTTTCCAGCTCTGCCACTGGGCAGACATTGGTCAAGGGAAATCAACACAGCACTGCCTCCACTGGTTCACAGCCACCACTATGCAATATGTTTCGATGTTTCCCTGCCAACACCATGCATGCGCACCTTTCTTATTTGGAGGGAGATTATATTTACATAGCATAGGACATAACATCAGAAGGAAAATAGCTTCATATTCTCCTGACCGGCTCAGAGTAAGTGCTCTCTCAGGTTGGCCAAAAAGTAAAGGACCATTCTTGCTCAAAGGAAGTATGTTACCAAGAAATACCTGGTGGCCAGTACCCTTGGGAGCCTGGTGTCCTCTCCCTCTGTGGCCTGGATTCTACTGCCAAAAAGAAGGGAAATGAAGAAGACAGATGCAACTGCCCCTGCCTTTTGGAACTTTCCTCAATTTTCACAGCCATCCTATGTATTTTATAAAAGGGAAATTTCAGCACTGCCAGGAGACTCTGGAAATATTCCAGAACAGCAGCTGCAGCTATGATTTGGGGAAAGTCTCAACAGCCATATTCTTTCAGTGAAATGATAATAATTACCACCAGTGTTTACTGAGCACTTATTCTGTGCCAGGAACTGAGCTAAGAATTCATGTGGATTATTTTATCCAAACTTTCCAATGACCCTGTGAGTAGGGAATCCCCATTTTACCGATGAGATCAGTAGGGCTTGGCAAGGTGAAGTAACCTAGTAAAGCAGGCTTTAGTGCCACAGAGCCTTGAAGCAAGGACTCAAGCCAGGTGCTCTGACTCTAGACCCTGTTCCTAACCATTGAGCAACTCTTACCACATGGGATCTAAAGTGTTCTCCTCATCCCCCACCTTGTTAAACATTACATATATTGGCAGAGTAGGATGGCACTGATATGCAGCAATGTCTTCAGGAATAATGAAGGGATAAATGTTCTCTTGCTAAAACTCTAGACTACTGTGCCTCTTGAATTATTTGATCTGAATTTATTCATTGGTTCATTCATTCAATCACTCATTCATTCATTTTTTCTTTTGGTCTCTTTCCCCTCTGTTGTGCTGGAAGCTTTGCTGCTGAGTCTGTGTCTGCCTATATAAGTCCCCTCCCTTGCCTTCCTCCTTTTCCATCTTTTTTTTTTGAGATAGAGTCTCACTCTGTCACCCAGGCTGGAGTGTAGTGGTACGATCATAGCTCACTGCAGCCTCTACCTCTTGGGCTCAAGCAATCCTCCCACCTCAGCTTCCCAAGGAGCTGGGACTAAAGGCACACACCACCATGCCCAGCTAATTTTTAATTTTTTTTTTGTAGAGGTGAGGTCTTACTATGTTGCCTGGGTGGGTCTTGAACTCCTGGGCTTAAGCAATCCTCCTGCCTCAGGCTCCCAAAGTGCTGAGACTACAGGCGTGAGCCACCGTGCCTGGCCCTCTTTTTCCATCTTTTAATCTGCTCTCGGGAACTGGCCATTAGACTTAGACCTAAAATAAGGAGTTCAGAGTGGGGTTTTCCGAAAGGTAAGGAACACCAAGATCCAGGCATGAATTTACTTAGCGACATACTGTGCCCCTCAGATGGCCTTTCTGTTTCCTTCCTGGGTGTCAGAAAAATGACCTCTGGAGGGATAATCTTTGCAGCAATTACTTTGGGTTATGAAGGCAAGCTCTATATCCAAATTAACCTCCTCCAAATGAACACAGCTCTGATATATTTGTCATTTCACTCAGGGTAAAAGTAGAAGTCCTACAGCTTATAAGTCCCCATGGTATCTAGCCTCCCAGTACCTATCAGCTCCACTCTAACAACATGCCTATTTCACTTCATGCATTAGTCAAATAGAGCCACTCTTATTTGCCCACATGTACCCCATGTCTTTTCCTCCTCTAGGAAACTCAACTCAAACTCCCAACCATTCTTGAAGTCTCAGCTCAGATGCCACCTGTCATGAGGTGTTCACAGATTTCACTGCCAGGAAATAACATCGCTTCCCTCTGAACATTTCTTAGCATATTATTTTGTTTTATCAGAAGTCTTATCAAGTCTACCATATATTAGAGCAGTGGCTCTCAACTGAGGTGATCTTGTCCCTCAGGGGATATTCAGCAATGTCTAGAGATATTTTGGTTGTCCAAAGCTCAAGGGGGTGGGACTGGTGTTACTGGCATCAAGCGGGTAGAGGCCAGGGATGCTGCTAAACATCCCACAGTGCACCGGATGGCACCCTACAGCAAAGAATTTTCTGGCCCCAAATAGTAACATAAATTATTAATTTCCCCTACTAGATTATAAATTCCTCAGACAGAGGGCACAAATGCTCAATGCACCTACATTGAATGAATTTAAAAAGCTGAGTTAAGTTGCGCAAAGATGTAGCCCAGCCAAGATAAGACTTTCAGAATTTTGGAGACAAGAGTGAATTCTTCAGCAAGCTTTAACTTGAGAGGCTGTGTGTGGGCGAGATGCAAAAAGAATTTATGGAGAGGGGGCTGACCAATCTAGAGATACAAACATAGAGATATAAAACTTCTTTGCTGTTCCAGATGTTCAGCAAAATCTTCTACACACATCTGTGTAAATTATTTTGGGGGGAGTAAGTAAAGAGATATGAGTGTGAAATAGGAACAACACACGAGACAGTCACATTATCCAGAAACTGAATTAATTCAATGAGTAGAGGAGCTCTGGACTAGAGGTTCCCTGTGTAGACTGGATGATACTACCAACCAGGTGGGCTCTGAGCAGGTTTTATTTATTTATTTATTTATTTATTTATTTATTTATTTATTTATTTGAGGTGTGATTACAGGCATGGGCCACCGCGCCTGGCCTGAGCAGATTTGATTTAAATCTCAAAGTACAGAGTACTTTAGCAGATATTTAGGGTGTGCGGTAGATTATATTATTCTTAGGCCGGTTGTGATGACTCATGCCTGTAATCCCAGCACTTTGGGAGGCCGAGGTGCGTGTATACCTGAGGTTAGGAGTTTGGGACCAGCCTGATCAACATGGTGAAAGCCCGTCTCTACTAAAAATACAAAAATTAGCTGGGCATGGTGGTGCACACCTGTAATCCCAACTACTCTAGAGGCTGAGGCAGGATAATCGCTTGAACCCAGGAGACAGAGGCTGCAAGGCTGCAGTGAGCCCAGATTGCACCACTGCACTTCAGCCTGGGCAACAGAGTGTGACTCCATCTCAAAAAAAAAAAAAAAAGAAAGAAAGAAAAAGATTACATTATTCTCAAAAATATTCCCTTCCTTCCTCCCTTACTTCCATGGGAAGAGTACATGCTTCCCCAAGCCACTGCTGTCAATCTTGACCATGTCATTTGCTCTAGGCTCATAGTGGATGAGATACACTTCCCAGTCCCTTGACACTGGCCACAGCCATGTGACCTGCTTTAGCCAATAGGATGTGAGCAGATAAGACACAAGCAGAGGCTTGAAAAGTGCTTGCCCAGTTGAACTTGTCCTCTTGCACCCCTTCCAATGCCAAGACAATAACTTATCTGGGCAGCTGCTGCCCCTTCAGCCTGGACCACAGAAAGAAGACACATGGAATAGACCTGAGGCAAACCCATAGATAGGCACAGTGTGCCCTGGCCCTATGGGTTTCAGGGGTCTCAGCTATATAGTTCAGATGCACCTGAAATTAGAGCCACTCAGCTAAGCCCAGCCTAGATCAGCAAATACCCAGCCTACTCACAGAAGTGTGGGCAAGAATAAATGACTTTGGGTTTAAGCCACTGAATTTGAGGGCGTGTTAGCTAGCATTATTGTGGTAATAATGAACTGGTACAGGTCAAATAGAAGTGTGTATACATTATATATATATATATATATATATATATACATCCTACTAATATATATCCCAATAATGTATATGCCAATTATATAATATATATACACATATATTTATATGTGTGTTATATGTATTTATATATATCCCAATAATACCCAAAGCTAAACGATTAGGAGGAACATAAGGCACCCTCTCTTCCCTTCCCTAATCCTGAATCCTCTGAGAAATCTGGAGGGAAACAGGGCACCCCTTCATGAGAATTAAGACTGAAAAAACAGAAAAATGTCAGTGATCGTTGTCTCTGAGTAATGGAATTAAAGGTGATTTCATTTTTAAAAAATAATTTTCAATATTTTCCCAGTTTAAAAAATTAATTTGTTACTTATCTAACCAGAATGAAAACAACAAATTCCCTTTTCAAAATACCTCCTGAGGCTTTCTGCTGAAAAGGCAGCATCTCCCAGGCTGTGGCATGAAAGAGGGGCCAGGGCCTCAGCTTCCCACGTGTCTAGTGAAGGGGAAATGGGAGCACCCCAACATCTATTTAAATTCAAAATCAACATTCATGGAGCTTGTTTGGTTGGACTCTGAGCTAGGCACTACAGGGGATTCTAAAACAAACAAGATCGTGATAAAAATGGCTGACTAAAACCGAAAATGGCTGTCTCTCAGTAACTCACTTCTTCCAGTGAAGCAACCTTAAGTGGTTAAGAATTCTCTGCGACCTGATGCCCACTGGCTGGCCTGTCTCCACGGCGTGCCCTGGCCCTATGGTTTTCAAGGCTCTCCGCTATATAGTTCAGGTGCTAAAGATTTGGGTCATGATACTGTGTAACTGAGAAGGAACGAAGAGAGAGGGAGAGAAAAAAAAGGAACGAAATGAAACCTTTGTGATAACAACAACTGAGTTTCAACCCAAATGCAATGAATGAAGGAAATGGAGAGTTTATGTCAGATTCAATAGCAGATTTTTCTATAAGTTCACATGTGGCCTTGGGCCAGGCTCTGAAGGTGTGGTCAGTCCAGGCTGCTCTCTTTCTCAGGAAAACCTGAGTCCTGGGGCAAAGCAGCTTCCCAAGGAACAGAGTGTCATGGGGTTAACAACAGTCATCCCAGCCAGGCTGCAGATGCCACTGTTTTGTAGTTTCATGACTGAAATCTAATGCAGTCTTCTCTGGAAGAGCCAAGTAGATATTGCTGTGCTAAAAATAAAGGATGGGCAGGAAGTGTAATTTATACACAAGGTTAATTGAGGATCCGTAGGCTGTGGCAGGTGCACATAACAGCCTCTAACCTGCTTGCTCCGTTCCTTCTGAGCAAAAAGCAAACTGTAATAAGCCATAAGGAAAGGTGACACACTGCAGCTGTGTAGGTTTAATTTACTGGAGATGAGGTTGCAATCATGGCCAAATGGTCTTATAAAATCTACCTAACCCCAATAGATCATCCTCACAAGAAAACAGAAAGGAACTCTCGCTCTGGGAAGTGCATCGATCATGCTCTTATTTCAAAGTTTATTTAGACATTCATCCATCTAACTTCATGCAAACACCTTCTCTGTATCAGGCACTATGCTGAGCACTGGGGATGGAGAAATAAATCAGACACAGTGTCTGCTCATGAGACTTCTTGGTCAAGTAATGCAAACAGCCATGTGAACACATAAATTACAATACAAACCAAAAATAGCAATAATAGAGGAAAGAACAACATGCCGTAGAATAGTTGGTTCTGCCTGGGAGTGTGTGGTGGGGACGCTGAGTGGTCTTCTCAATATCAATTCTCCCCTTCTTCCAGACTAACAGAATCCTTATTTGGTTGGGGATGGCAACATGCCCACCTGAAAAAAATTATGTATCCTAGCTTCCACTGAAGATAAAGCTGGCCATGGGACAGCTCTGGCCAATGAGATGTAAGTAAAAATGATCCGAAGGGACTTCCACACAACTCCCTAAAAGGGAAAGGAGGGCTGGGTGCGGTGGCTCATGCCTGTAATCCCAGCACTTTGGGAGACTGAGGCTGGAGGATTGCTTGAGCCCAGGAGGATGAGACCAGCCTGAGCAACATGGCAAGACAAGACCCCCATCTCTACAAATAATAAAAAGTTAGCTGGGCATGGTGACATATACCCTTAGTTCTAGCTACTCTGGAGGCTAAGGTGGGAAGATCACTTGAGCCCGGGAGTTCAAGACTGCAGTGAGTGATGATCACAACACTGTACTCCAGTCTGGGTGACAGAGTGAGACCCTGTCTCAAAAAAAAAAAAAAAAAAAAAAAAAAGGAAAGGAGCGTTGGCTTAAGTGACATTTGCCTTTCCTTACCTCCTGCCAGGTTCAGGGACCTGGTGCTAAAGAGATGCATTCGTTTCCAATTCCTGCTGTAACAACTACAGCAAACTTAGTGGCTTACAACAATCTAAATTTATTATCTTGTATTTCTGTATGTCAGAAGTCTGACACGGGGGTTGCCAGGCTAGAATCAAGGTGCTGGCAGCGTTGTGTTCCCTTCTGCAGGCTCTAGGGAGAATCCATTTCCTTGGCCTTTTCAGCTCCCTGAGGTCACCCACATTCCGTGCCTTGTGGCTCCCTTCCTCCATCTTCAAAACCAGCACTGTTGCATCTCTCTGACCTTCCCTGCAGCCACCCCTCCTTCTGAGTTCTGCCTCCCTCTTCCACTTTTAAGGATCCTGTGGTTATACAAAGTGTACCCAGATAATCCAGGATACTGATCTCCCTATTTTAAAGTCAGCTGTTTGGAAACCTTAATTCCATCTGTAATTTTAATTCCCCTTTGCCATGGAACCAACCATATTCACAGGTTCTGAGGCTTAGCGTGTGGACATCTCTGGGGGTCCATTATTCTACCTACTGCAAGGGATATGATGCTATAGGCAGAGCAGTAATCCTATGTCCACAGGGGCAATAGTACGTCTGAGTGTGCAGAAAGAGAGACATTGCCTGGGTCCCAGAGGGCACGATGGAAAGATTACACCACTTCTGGAGCGTCTGGCTCCAGATTGCTTGTTATGGGCTTAAGCCTCTGTTGTGATCATAGCTGAATGCAATTCTCAACTGATACAGGTGGTGAGAAAAACTTGACAAAGTAGATGATGCATTAACTGGGCCTTGAAGGATGCATTCACCAGGTAGAAAAGAGGAGAAAATGAGCCAGGCAGAGGAGACAGCATGGGCCAAAGCCCAGAATATCACATGTCCCTCCTGTCACTCAGGAGCATGTGGCCTTATGTGGCCTTTTTGGGTCACAGCCTGCACTGCCCTCCAGCTTCATAGCTCAGCATGGTGCCTTGGATAGGTTCTTGCTGTTCCTGTCCCTACTCCCAATGGCTCACTCATGCTCTCCTTCTACTCTACTTGCCTGGCTCTCAAATACCTGGCCTTCAAGGCTCTGCTGAGAGCCTACCTTCCTGCAAGGCCCAAACAAAGAGAAGGGAAGATGGAGCATGCTGGCTGCTGGGGACCCATGCCATTCAATCTCCAGTTCCTGCTTCCCAGATCCTCAGCTACTCCTTTGCCCTTCTTACTTACAAAAGCCAATACACTGGGAGGCCAAGGCGGGTGGATCACTTGAGGTCAGGAGTTTCAGACCAGCCTGGCCAACGTGGTGAAACTCCGTCTCTACTAAAAATACAAAAATTAGCTGGGTGTGGTAGCAGGCGCCTATAATCCCAGCTACATGGGAGGCTGAGGCAGGAGAATCGCTTGAACCTGGGAGGCAGAGGTTGCAGTGAGCCGAGATCATGCCATTGCACTCTAGCCTGGGCGACAGTGCGAGATTCCACCTCAAAAAAAAAAAAAAAAAAAGCAAGCCAATATATTTTCCCTTTGCCTGGGTGTTGGTCAGTTGAATCCAAAGGAGCACAGACAAATACAACTTGGTTTTTAATTGTTTTACTGTTTGGAGAGGGTCTTGCCTGTCAACTCAGGTGGGCTTCATTTTTCCTTCCCCATCAATGATGATAATAATTATTATAATACTAACAATTCTAATATTGTTTTTGCTAGATACAGTAATATATGTAACAATAATAATCATAAGGATTAGGATTATTGAGTGCTTACTGTGTGCTTGGAACTGTTATGAGTGTTTTATGTACATTATAATACTTAATCTTCACAATATCCCATGAAGTAAAAAAATCTGCAACTCCCATGACACAGATAGATGGATACACAGAAAGAGCACTGACTTGTCCAGGGTTGCAGAGATGATGTGCAGCCAGAATTTGGACCCTGGTGGTCTGGCTGGGGAACCAGTACCCTTTGCCCCTATCCTTGACAACCTCCCATGACCACTTGCCCTTTTACCTTCATTCCCTAAAGAATGCACATTGCAACACAATATATATTTTTCAAGCTCACAGAAGCACAGGTCAGACTGGGAGTAGAAGCCATTGAACTTAATTGCTGTCCAGAAACATGAAGTCTTTGAACTGTCCTCCACCCAATGATTATTTCACACCTTCTTGAACTTCTCCACACATGGGGAGCTCACCACCTCCCATGGCAAGCCAATCCCTCTTAGGACACTTAGGCCCATCGTAATGCCCACTCACAGATTTAAGCAATGTATCCCTCCCTATATCTTTCATTATCTGAGTTCCATCCCTTGAAAGGGCAGAGATCAAGTTTAGTAAACATCATGAATTATAAAGGCTCCACTCTGGGAAATGGGAAGATCTGGGGCAAACAAAACTTATTTTCCATGGTGGAGCACAGATACAAAGAGGCCCAGCAGTAGGAGGTGGTAGAAAGAGCAGAAAAGGAAAGGAGTAGAAAAACCAAGGGGAAAGAGGACTCCTGGGACCCTTCATGCAGTGAACTCAGCACCAACTAAAAGAGGAGGCAAGAGAAGCAGTAAAGAAGTGCTCACAAAATTCTCAGGACCCTATGAACACTTCTGAAAAAGCTTTAAGCAAGACCAGCATATTCCTGACGATGGGCTGAGCCTTTATGAAATAACTCACTATTGAGAGACACAGACTAGGGTTACGCCCTACCCTATAGCCAAACACATTGCTACTCAGTTGACATGGGTTTGAATCTCAGTAACTACTCTCAGAATAAAAGGAGATGCTGACCAACTGGCTTAAGGTGCTTAATTCAGACCTGTTCTCTTCTCTGGAACTGCAATTTCATAGTTGAGCAGTCAAGTGGGGTGCCTGTCTGGCCAACCTGACAAAACAAGAACCTCAGAAGAAGTGTTTGCTGCTCAGAGGAGAGGAAAGCTGCCCACATGTTTATGAATTCAGCACAAGTAAAAGTGGAAAGGGGACTGCTAAGTTGCTCAATTTCCATCCTCCCCTTCTCTCAAAGCAATGTCATTCCTGTGGCTGAGCTGGGCATATGGCCACACAGAGTAAAGGCCACGTCTCTCAGCATCCTTTGTAGCCACATGCTCTGGCCAAAGGCATGTAAGTGAAAGTGCTATATGTCAGCTCCTAGAATCTTCTTTAGCCCTTTCTTCTCCAGTTCTTTCTTCATCCTTTGCCTGAAATGCACATGTATGCAGCTGAGGCACTAACTGCCATCTTGGTCACTGTTGACAAGGATCAGTCTTTAGGGTTAAAGTGGAACAGGTCTGGGTCCCTAAGGAATTCACAGGGCACAGCCACCAAACAGCTCTTAACTGCATGCCTGTGGATGTTTACATAACTGCAGACCTGTGGATTTTTATTGAAGGGAGAAATAAGCATCTTGGCCGGGCGCGGTGGTTCACGCCTGTAATCCCAGCATTTTGGGAGGCCGAGGTGGGCGGATCACGAGGTCAGGAGATCAAGACCATCCTGGCTAACATGGTGAAACCCCGTCTCTACTAAAAATACAAAAAATTTGCCAGGCGTAGTGGCGGGCGCCTGTAGTCCCAGCTACTCGGGAGGCTGAGGCAGGAGAATGGCGTGAACCCGGGAGGCGGAGCTTGCAGTGAGCTGAGATTGTGCCACTGCACTCCAGCCTGGGCAACAGAGACAGACTCCATCTCAAAAAAAAAAAAAAAGAAAAAAGAAATAAGCATCTTGTTTAAGCCGTTGTTACTGTGGGTCTCTGTTCCTTGCATCCACATGGAATCCTAATTAATACAAGACACTTACCACATATTGTTGAATTTGAAGGAATGCTCTTAGAATTGTGCTGAGAATTGGGGATCACAGCTAATCAGAGCTTAGAGTCTTATCCATGACTCAGCAGCAGAAGAAAAAAAAAAGAGCAATTGCAAGGTTGTGAATTCATTACTGCTAATCAACCCTTGTAAATGGGGTTGGCTGGAACTGTGCTTTGCCCCCCTTCTACTCCCCAAATCTCTGCCACATCCAAAGTCTCAGCAGAGAAGTTTCTACTCCTTGCACAATTATAATCACCCATGTCTTAGCATATCTTTGGTGCGCTATTTGTATCCGTCTGGCTTCCTGCCAGAGCCTTTGCCAGCTGAATTATATCAGAAAGAGCCAAGACATGGCTAAGTATACATTTTAAACACCTTTCCAGCCTTGCAGTGCAGTGAGCTGATCGCTCCTATAAATAAGACTTAACAACATAGAGCTCACCCATGACCTTGAAGTTTCAGTTATGTGGTGGGAAGAGAAGACTGATCACATGTGGTTCAGAAGTGAGTGTGGGGACAGGGGCTAAGGTGGCAGGCAGCTGAAAATTTTGCCTGCCCAGGGTCCCTCTGCCCTTTTCTTTTAGGATCAACATCCAGCTCCTCCACTGGGAAAAAAGTCTCTCTAGGGTTCCTTGTAGATTTGGTGAAACTATTGGTCAGAAGGCTCACATCCCTGGCCAAGGAGTAGAAATGTATCTAAGCTAGGCCAACTGAACTCTTGCCCAAAGATCTTTGTCTTGAGAGAAGTGACTCAGAATAAAAACTAATCGGGGGTGAATTCGTCCCATGGTAAAACTCTGAAGAGACCACTTCATTAGTTCCTGCTGCCTGGAATTCCAGATCTGTCTGAGACGTGATTATCTGACCCCTTCTTCCATCCTAAGAATATTTAACCTCATCGATCTATCTATCTTATCTGTCTGTCTGTCTGTCTATCTATCTATCTAATCTAGCTCTCTAGCAATCTATCTCTCCTATCTATCATCTATCTTAATACCTCCGTTTCAATATTCTAGATAGAGCACTGGGAAGAATATTGTTTTCATGCAAATCAATGCTACAAAATTCATTTTCCACATTTCAGGAAGACAGCGCATTTGTTTCTATGGCACTCCCCAAATATTTATCCTTTGTGACTCAATTTGTAAGGAAACAGCTTCCTTTTATTTAGATGAGTCTATCTGGAGTCACGGCAGATCATTTGGTATTTTAATATGAAAACATGTTAATGGCCCTTAAGTAAACAGAGGATTTCCACTTTTCCTTATGAAAGAACAGGGCCTTCCTTGACTGTAAGGTGTCAGTGGAAACTCAAGCCCATTTCCTCCTCTTTTTTTTTTTTTTTCCTCACGTCATCCCTGAGACAGAAATATGGCAGAGAAGACAAGGGTCCCTTTAAGAATTCCAAAGGTCCAGCTCACATCCTTTCCTGGTGGCTCCCTCTCACCTCCTTCCCAAACCCCATCAAACTTCTTCGGCTGGAAGTTCACACCCTCCATGTTCTGCTCCCACCCCTTTCCAGCCTTATGCCTTCCTGCCTTCAGCCAAGACCTCAAACTGCTCCTGACAAAGCCAGGAAGGACTCCCCACTCTCAACTCCATTGTCTGAAAACAGATATCATAATAAAAGCCCAAATCAAATTACATCTCTTTAGGAATGTTTTCCATAATTCCCCCAGCCCCTCCACCCAGCCTGGTATGTTCATTCATTCTGATTCTCCACAGCATTTCTAACTTTTGGTACACTCTGCCTTGTATTAGAGTGTTAAAAATATATTTATCCTTCCCAACCCTACCTATACCTCCTCTCTCCCAAGTGCAGGCTTATTAAGAGATAGGACTATATATTTTGTGTTACTGTACCTCACATTCTTCCCTGTACATACAGATGCTCAATAAATATTTGTTGAGTGCATAAAAAGCAAAGCTACCCAAGAACATGCTTCTAAAGGATTCTATAGTGAATGTAACTTGGAGATGGTGATAGTAAATGTAATTTTTAAAATCTTGGCTTGGTTTTTCTACTTTCCCCTCAAATATACAAATTTAGATATTCAGTGAGAAAAAAGAATGATATTGGACTGATTTATATCTTGATCTAAGTATACAGCTGGGACATGGCAGCACTTTCCATTATTGATGGTGATGTAATCATATTGAAGCCCAAATACAAATAAATGAAAATTTCTCTCTCCATAAGTGTGCTTCAGCCCATGGAGACACCAGCTTTTCTCTCCTCTTCATGTGTATTTACTCCATCTGGAATCACATGACTCACACTATCAGAATCTGTGCAAGTGGATTTCCGTGTAGGAAATCATTTCCAGGCTTGAGCTGAGCACTGATTTCTTCGTTGTGATTCTTATTTGAGTCTGTTTCATCAGAAATAAAGAGTTTTGATTACAGGAAAGTGAGATTATTTCATTTCAAAGCAATACTTTTCTCAATAGCTTAAACCCCTCCTTTTCCCCCTAGAAATGTCCCTTTTTTCTAGGAAGAGAAAAAGTCCCATCCAGCCACACCTTCCGACCTCCAGCCTCTGACTCAGACTGTCTGTTGAAGGCCAGCACCTCCACCCCTGCACCTGAGCTTGTGCAGACTGATCTGGGAGGGTACCCCATTAACTATCCCCTCTCCCCTATGTCTTCACCTCTCTCCAAGATGCCTCCTTCCTGCTAGTCAATAAACAAGAATTATCTCTTTCCATACTAAAAATAAGTGAACTTCTCTTGACCCTGCATCCTGTTCTAGTTGCTGCTGAATCCCTCTTCCAGACTTCCCCAAGGCCAGTCGTCTCTTACTGCCTCAACATCCTCACATCCTGACCCCTCCTCAGCCTCAGTCCCTCTGCACTCACCGCCCTGCTGCGTCTGCTCCTAGTCAAGTCCATGCCTCAGCCTCAGTCCCTCTGCCCTCATGCCCTGCTGCGTCTGCTCCTAGTCAAGTCCATGACTGCCACGTCCAGCGGACCCTCTTTGGTGTGGATCTGTTTGACTTCTTCGTTTTTAAAAACATATTTGATCACTCTTCCTCCATGATGAAGAGACCATGACGCCATGTTCTCCATATGGGCACCTCTTCTCCTACTCTACCACTAAAGGTTTATTTGTTTTATTGTTCTTATTGATTAACATTTAATTCTTGGCTACTAACATTTAATTCTTGGCTACTCATGTCCAGCCTCATGCTTTAATTCCTACCGAACATGCTTAAATCTATCCAAACTATATCTTCAGCATCTGTCCTGAACTCCAGCCTCTATGTACAATTGTATTTTGAATGTCTCCACCTGGATGGTCCACATACACAACATATACAAGACCAAACTCATCTTTCTCCATAGAGCTGCTCCTCCCTATTCTCTAGCTCAGGTGCTGGTACCATTCTACTTAGGAGGGAAACCTAGATGTTGTCTTCACCTCTGGCTTGCCCCTCGCTTACTATCATCACACACATGTATCTTATTAGTCACCAGGTCAACTAAGTGTCTTATTAGCCACTAAGCCAATTTGCCCCACAAATCTCTTTTCATAGCTGCTTCTCTTCAGCCCTAGTATAGGCTCTCTCCTAAATGCCTGCAGCAACCTTCTAACCAATCTCTCTGCTTCTATGCAGCCCCATCACCCTAAAATCCAGAATGTGCATAGACACACCACAATAGCACTCCCCTGCTGAAAACCCCTCATGGGCTCTCTGCTAAAGCTCATGGATATGACACACTCCCAGCCTCTCATTTACCTGCAGAAATGAAGATTTCCTTGTTTGGCTCAATGCCTTTGCTCATACCACCCCTCTGCCTGGATTGCCCTTGTTCTCTCCCTTCCCCTTCCCAAGGGTAATTACTACTCATTTTTAAAGCATCTGCTCAGGTATCATCTCTTTATGGAAGTCTTCTTTGGACTTTTCCCATGAAGGTGCTCTTCCTCTTTGCTGCCATATCTCATGGACATACTTCTACCACCAACTTTATCCCACTGTATTTTAATCACTCATTCGTGGATTTTGGGCTCCCTTCCCTAACTCCAGTTTACAAACCTCTAGAGAATAATTACCATCTCTTTTTCATCTTCCTTTGATGATGGCTTCTAGCATCTAGCTGGTCTGTATCTAGCAAGGAACCTGCCTCATTGAAAGTTCTCAGTAAGTGTTGGTTGAGTAAATGACTGTCTCAATGAACACATAAATTGTTTCTCAACTGGAAGTAGCCTCAAGCAGACCTTCCGGCTCAATTCTTTCAGTCAAAAATGAATCTTAAAAGAACAAATTCAAATTAACATCAATCCTGGACTTAGTAAAAACAACAGATTAAAAAGAAACTGGTCTTATTCGCTTTCTCTGAAGCAGGAGGATGCAGAAGGTAACTGCTGTGTGGCTCTGTACTCTTTACCCCAAGTTCCCCAAATATACAATTTCATCTAACCCCAGGTGTGGGTGTGTGTGTGTGCGCGTGCGTGTGTAATGTACTATTCTTATCTACTATGAGGTACTCTTATTTACTCTCACCTAAATAAAACCATACGTAGAAGATGCACAGATATGTAGGAATTGGGCCAGAATGATGGACAGTCTCAGCATTTACTTCATTTTGCCCTGTGACGCTCTCTGAGTTCACCCCTTCATGCAGGAAGCATCTGGGCTTTCATACCAGATTGTGAAAATTGTTTATGTGGTGCATTCCTCTTTTCCAAATCCCTGTTTACTCATTGTGCCTAAATCCAGCGCTCTGTGATAGCTTTCCTGCTGAGTTAGATTTTCCCATCGGCCTCTGTGTGTGTGTGTGTGTGCGTGTGTGTGTGTGTGTGTGTATGTGTGTGTGTGTGCACGCACACGCATCCATACAGCCTCAGCCACACCTTTCACAAATGCCCAAACTGGGAATAATTGCCATATTTTTGCCTGTTGTCCATATTGGAGGTTACTCTGGAGAGACTGGTAGTGTTTTCAAGACGCATGAGTTAGTATCTCAATGAGTCATTCATTGAAAAAAAAATTAACGTCAAACAACAGGGGTAAAATAGCTCACATTTATTGAGCATTTACTGTGATAGACAATGCCAGATGATATGCTAAATGGTTTGTAAGCATTATTCAATTCTTTGCACTTGGTAAAATATCTACTACTGTTATTCGCACTTGACAGATGAAGAACTTGAGGTTGAGAGAGTTCAAGCAACTTATGACCTTCCACCAGTAAGTGGCAGAGCTGGGATTCAAACCCAGGTCTGCTTGTAGCTAGAGCCTAGAATATTAACTGCTACCCTGCACTGTGTCCTGCCTAAGAGCAAATGAAACCACTCCCAATCCAAATGTTTTTAGCATTTCCTCTTTTTGGGGTAGATTTTTCTTTTCCAACATCTTGATCAAAGGGAGCTGCTGTGGTTTAAGGAGAAAGCTGACTGGGAGCTCCTGTCACTCCACCCCTTGCCTTGCTTGGTCTTTCCATAGGATACACAGGATTTGGAAATCACTGCTCTATGAAAGCAGAAACAGCATGTATTGCTATGGCATCCACAGTGCCTAGAAGAGTATTTGCACACAGCCTGTGCTCAATCAATATAGTTCTAAAAGGGAACATTCTCTCTTGTGGTCACCTACAGCATGGATTTCCCTAAACTACCCAAAAGGACACCAAAGAATAAACAGCACCTCTGACCTTTGACCCACGGACGGGAGAATGATATCTATCTGGAAGGTAGAGATGACGACTTAATTGTACCTGAAACAGAGACTACGAAGGAGATCGGCATGGGGTGCTATGGCAGTGGCTGGGAGGCTTCCAACTGATCCAAACTGCTCTTCCTCAAGAGAACTTTGTCCTGGGTTTTGTTTTGTTTTTTGCTAACTGTGTTTTCCGTGCTTGACATTACCAGGTGACAGCTTCTCCTCAGTGGAGAAATTTGTCATCCCACTGGGATAATTCCAGAGTTATTGTAAGAGTTCCTGCTCCCACCAGATCAAGCCAATCAGGAAGCTCCTCCACATGGGTTGTGCCGGGCTGATTGTTTCCCGCTTGGCTGCTTCCTGCTATTGTTCTCTGTCATGTTCTCAGAGGCGCAACTACTGAACCCTACCCCTTCCTCTCAGAAGCTGAGGGCTGCATCATGGCTTTGGGTCAAGGTATACTCGGCTCAGAGATCAAGGCATCTGGCAGAGAGAGAAGGGCCTGAAATGAAAATAGAGGCAGGCAGTTCCTGGCCCAGGCGACCAGAGCAGAAATCACAGAGCTTAAAACACCCAGAAATATGAGTCTTTCAGGTCTTGGAAGGGAAGTTTGAAATGTTCTGGGTCACTCATTCATGTTTATCGAGCATTATCAAGCATTGGGCTATATTCAGTAACAGCTGCCCAGTCTCTACTTTTGAGAAATTCATCATCTCATGAGGGAGGAAGCTATATGAATAGTTACAACGCAGTGCACAGTAGAGCTCAAATTGCAAGACCAAAATGCTGCAGGAATGCAAAGAAGAGAGTTTGAGTAACTCTGCTTGCGGGGAGGCAGGGCAGGATTTCAGGAGGTTGGAACATGTCAGTAGGATCTTGAGAAAAATGATCAAGGCATAGAGGTGTTCAGACAGCATTTCAAGCTAGGGTGATAACATGGACAAAGGGGCTTTGATGCAGAAATGTGCAAGGCAGGCTCAAGTGAGTGAATGAGGACCTCTGTAGGACTGGCCTATCTGAGTGCACTCATGAGGGAAAGAAAGTGACGGGGAGGATCAGGTCCAGGATATGACAGCTCTTGAATGCCACACTAATGAGTCTGATTCGGAAAGTAACAGAAAGCCATTTGAGTTTCTTGTTTGTCTGTCTGCCTGTTTATGTGTTTGCTTTAAGTCAGTGACAGGATTGGCTATGTTCTAGAAAGACCATGTGGACGGATGTGAAAAGAACGGATTTGGATGTGTGAAAGGGGTACAGAGTGAAACCATAAAGAACAATTAGGAGTTGTCCAAGCAAGGGATGGTGAAGCCAAGCTTAGCATGGACTACTGTGGGAAGCAAGAAGGTTCCATTTATTGATTTTTATAGTATAATGATGTTGACAACTTCCTAAGCTAACCTTTTTGCATTTGTGTGGCTGCACAGGCTGGGCTGAAAAAAGGTTGGCAATATTAAATTGTAAAACTATTGCTGGGCACAGTGGCTCATGCCTGTAATCTCAGCACTTTGGGAGGCTGAGGCAGGTGGATCGCTTGAAGTCAGGAGTTCAAGACCAGCCTGGCCAACATGATGAAACCCCGTCTTTACTGAAAATACAAAAATTAGCCAGGCACGGTGGCACAGGCCTATCATCCCAGCTACTGGGGAGGCTGAGGCAGGAGAATTGCTTGAACCCAGGAGTTGGAGGTTGCAGTGAGCCGAGATTGCACCACTGCACTCCAGCCTGGGTGACAGAGCAAGATTCCATCCCCCCTACCCCCGCAAAATTGTAAAACTATGACCAGAAGTAGACTGAGGTTGCTCAGTGACTAGAGATTGGCTGGGGTTGGTGGGACCCCTGGATTTTCCGCCTTTTCTTTCCAGCCCACCTCTCAGCCACTTCCATGTGATGGTCCGGCTGTCCCAGGCACCACGGGGCACCTCTTCTTGAGGAAAAGGAGGAAATGCAATGTAAACTGACCATTTCTTCTCTTTTTTATAAAAAAGTTTATTTGTTTATTTATTTTTAGTAGAGACAGGGTTTCGCTATGTTTCCCAGGCTGGTCTTGAACTCCTGGCCTCAAGTGATCCTCCCACCTCAGCCTCCCAAAATGCTGGGATTACAGGAACCAGCCACCATCCCTGGCCTGACTGTTTCTTCTCCCTGTGATCATTTATGGTAAAGTGTTGGCCAAGGCATGAATTTGAAGCTTGAGGCCCTAATTTAAGATGTCCCAGGGACTGATATCATCTGAAGTCCAAGGACAGTCTGGCCCCTTAACCTACTGAGCTGCATTACTGCCCTCACCCGGCTGCAGCAAAACGGGGCTTGGGGTAGCCGACGGAAGGATGGTCATGGAGTTTGAGAAATGCTGAAACTTTTCTCCTGTATGGCTGAGAAACTGAGTCAGCATCTAACGCTGCATCCTGCATGTGCTGCGGGTAGATCGCCACCCTGCACTGTTGGTTTCTCACGGGCACAGTCGTTGCATTCTCTCTGGCATCTCTCTGCCTTTTTCCTGTCTTAGATAAAATAGAGACATTTTGCCTTACAAATGGCAGTGAGAAGGGCCTTTGGGGCCCTTTTCTGGTGGTACAGATGGTGTTGAGGCAGAAGTATCTGTATCCTGGCCCTGGCTCATGCGTGCCCCCTGGGAGGCTGGACAGGGACAATGGCCTCGATGGCTGAGTCCACCTGGCCTGAGTGCAGAGAACACTGAGCTTCAGGAGTTGAGTGGGTGGGTCACTGTCCCAATACATTTATTATGGGAGTTGGAGACAAAAACTCTAGGAACTAAAACTGAAGTTTAAAATATTCTTTGGTGAACTTTATCCCTATAGACTTAACAGCCCTAATTCTATTTTACAACAGCTGTTATGTCGAGAATGATGCAGATTTCTCAGTTTTCAAATCCAAAATGTTCTGTGAGGGTAGAATTTTCCTTACACCAGGTGACTGCAAATTGGAACCTCCAGATACAAAATGATTCACACGCAGGGATCAAAGCCTGAGGGGTAAAGCAAATTTCCTTAAGCCAAATTTTAAAAGCCCTTTTACAGCACGGAAGTGGCTTGCATAACGTCCAAAGAAAAACAATGCCCCTTAAAATCCATCCAGAGACTTATGCTTTTAATTAAAGCCCTCTGTCACAGAGATGATCTGATAGTCCACTTGAAATGTGAACTCTTGGATACAGAAATAGTACATCGTGTTCCAGAATAATAATTTTAAAAAACAGCCTGCCTCTTCCCGCTGGCTTGGCTTATGTGAAATCAGCACCGGCCACCTCTGTGTTCAGCAGAGGTCCCACCCCTGAAGTTGTCCTACCACATCCATCATTTCTAAATCCTGAGACTAAGGGAGAATTACCTGCTGAAAGCACACAGCAACTTCCCTGGAACCCTCAGCTATAAGAGAGTTCAAGACAGACTAGATTTGTTTTAGAAATAGTACAGGCATCTCGGTATGAGACGTCTCATGCAGAGGCAATGACCTGGGACCTGCATAAATGTTTTCATGTGAATGAATGAATGATCACAAGCCCCCCGAGCACATACAAAAATTATATTCCCATGAAACCCAAGTTATAATAATAATAACAACATTTGTGTAATGCTTTAGAGTTTACAACATCCTTTCACAGCAATTAGGGATTATTTTATTCCCATGTTATAGGTAAGAAAATTGACAGGAAGGAAAAAGGGAATCTAAACACCTTTCATGCTGCAATCTGATTTTCTCCTCATCTATAAAATGGTTATAATGATGCATATGGAATACCTACATCAAAGTTATGAAGCTTAAATGAGCTAATGTTTAAAATACCTCAGAACACTGCCCGCCTCCATGGAGCAAGTACTATTCAAATGTTTGTGCTTCCTTTCTCTTCCAGTGCTTTAAAAAAATTTAATTTAGAAACCAGTCTGTTAAATACAGCATTTATAAGATAAACCAAAACATACTATTTAATAGAATAAATTCAAATTCATCTTAATATGTGCTTTGTGGCCCACAATATTCAGGAATATCTGTAGATTCTGATGTTAAACTGATTTTCCAGAGAATGAGAATACATTCTATCATTTGAATGCCAGAAGGAAAATTAAAGTGTTGATTATTGGCTTCAAGGATGGTAAAAGTTAAGATTGTGTATGCACATGTGTGTCTACATGTAAAAAAAAAAAAAAAAAAAAAATCCAGAAAATCTGATGCAAGTTCGCTATGTGGGAGCGGCTTATGTGCACATGGAGGGCCACCTAGTGGCAGGTGAAGTCATAGTTCCCTAACTGAGGTAGCACATGTGGGAATTTAGGTAAAGCTGGGAGGAGACAGCTGTGATTCTGCAGATTTGGTATTGTGTACTTAGGAGGAGAAAGTTCATTAAATGTCCACAACACTGAACTCCTTGTTCCCTTGTTGTTTTCAAAGGAACGGTGCACTTGCCCTTAATGCTGTGTGCAAAAATATCCAGCTGAGCCATGTAACCCAGGAACGGGGAGAAAAAGTGGTTGGGAAGGTCCAGGGATTCGGGCCTTCTAGAAGTAGTGGGCCTATGTGAACCATCTTCATTGAGATCATCACTTTAGAGGGGGCGCCTAATAAATGGGTTGCAGTAAGTGTCCCCAAAGATCAATTATGAACAACCCAACCAGTGGCCCTGTGGTCCAGTATGGCCAACCCCTCCCGGTACGCATATCCTCCCTGCCACCAAAGGCCAGTCTCGGTGCTGATGTGAACCCCAAGGCTCATGGCTCTCCTGCTTCTGAAAAGCAGCAGCAAGACCCCGCACAGCATGCTCCTGCAAAGTGCTCTTCCTCCCTGCGGCTGGCTCACCATGCTTCTCCAGCACGTGTGTCCCAGGCCCTTTGCTCAAGAGCAGCTCTTTCACCCGTGCATCTGGTAACCCAGTGACCTGGGCCAGGAGTGATATCTGGCTCATGAGCTCAAGCAGAAAAAGATGTCCATGAAATCTCTGAGGCTCCAGAGACTGGGGCCTCTGTCATCTCAGCAATGCCAGAAACCAACACAAGGACCTGCATAAAGTAGACCTGGGTACCTGTGGGACTGAGTGAGAACTGAGTAGGGACCGGCACTTATGGGCATGCACACTTGCTCCTTCTTGTTCTCTTCTCACTTGGACCAGAAGGGCATAGATGTGTTCCATATGGACAGGGAATTCCTCCCAGAGCAGGCGTCAGTCATATGTATCTTTGGATTTCCAAAGTCCAAGCAGGGCCAAGGGCACAGTAAATGTCTGGAAACTGACAGTTAGACTCTGTCATGTGGCCGTGAGGTCCTCTACTCTAAAAGCTAACTGAGAAGTGGCCAAGGCACTGAATACATTCATCAATGCATTCCACCTTTCAGCGCATTGAACTCAACAGAAGTAGCACTTACAAAAGAAGTCAATGCTGACACATCTCACCTAACAAAGTGCCACTAGAAGGGCTTCCTGGAGTACCCAGCTACTTTTACTTCATTACAATGATGGCTCACTGTATGGCCTTTCAGGGGCTCAGTAAATAGAGGGATGGCTGAATTGACGTCATAATGAAAGAATGCTGCTGTTCTGATTATATCCCTCCCATGCTCCCATGGAGGCTCTGCCTCTGGCCAGAGAGAAACAGGAGCCACAGAGGACAAGCTCTCTGATGCTATAAGGAGAGAAAGATGAAAGGGTGCTATAGAAGCTGGGAACTCACTATGCGCTAGGCACTGATGAGACACTTTACATATATTAACTTGATTAAGATTTACAACAGCCAAATGAGATACATATCATTGATTCCCACTTTGCAGATGGGTGAAGTAGCTTGCCCAAGGTCCCATGCAGTTAATGAGATGTGAGGCTGAGATTCAGATGAGGTCAGTCTGATACTGAAAAACGTACTCTTTTCGCTGCATCTGTAATAAGATCCTGCTCAGTCTTTGGGAACCCTGGGGAAAGAGAAACCCTAATCTGTGATAGAACTCTATTCAGATCCAAGATATTGCTGATATTTAAAAAAAGAAAAAGAAAAGGAGACAGCGGATGCAGCAATGCTTCTCCCTGCAGCTCTCCAGAGCCGTGCGCTGCTTCTGTCTGATTCTTTCTCTGGCCCAGCCACGATGATCTTGGGATTTTTGAATGACTTGTTTTATTTGCTTTCTGGTGTTCTGATCCATCCTCTGTTGGTAGATTGTCTTCCTCAGTCTTGCCAAATTCAACCAAAACTAGTGGCCTGCCCAGCTGGTTCCCAGTCTGCCCTTGACTTCTCTACCTCCTGCCTTGCTCTAATTGTGACATTGAACCAGCATCCTAACCTCACAACTGCCTTTATTATACCTCTGAAACTTCTAATAGTGTTCTGTGGCCTCTGGGATAAATTCTAAGTCCCTCCACTTAGCATTCAGAGGCCCCTGTGAGCTGCTTCCAATCTGCTATTCTGACTCTTCTCCAGAACTGCTTCTGTGGTTAGGCCTGAGATTATCCCATCTTCAAAGAGACAGAAGATCCTGCGAAGAAGAACCTCCCTTTGGCTGGCCATGCCTGGACTGTTTCTCCTAATGGACAGAGTGACTCAGTGAAAGCAGGAATCAACTGTGTCCTCCCTGTTTCCACACTCATGTCCGTTCCTAGGGAGAGACAACATACCAGAGATAGTGACAACCTCCATGTGGAGCTAAGCCCCCCTCAGCTGTTTACAACAGGTGGCTGAGCTGAGAAGAGCCAAATAAGCTTGGTCTGTATAGAGTATCTATAACAACCTGCTGACATTGCCCATTCAGCAGTCCAACTCCTAGGTGGTCACAGTTTCCTAATGACAGCATTATCCAGTAACTCAGGTCCAGTTCTGGAGCTGGGATACTACTTGAGGCTGAAAGGGCCAAATCTTCACTGAGGTCAAGGAAGGACCCCCATTTTCCAGTCTGGTTCCACCTAATGATATCCAGGTACATTTCCTCCATCTCAATAGCAACCATTCAGTTCATATCCCAACATGGCTCGTAGTTCATTTCCTATGAGCTTGAAACTCCCTTCCAATTAATTGAGACATACTGAATTTGATTTACCTTTTACTTTTTAGAAGAAGAGACCATCACTGATTTAAAAGATTCAGGTATTAAAGGTTCTGGGTGCAGACCAGAATGTTCTGTCTAAAGTCAAAGTTAACTGTCTTTTGGTGGTAAGAAATATTTCTTGGAAGGAGATCTTCTAATGTCAAATGATGGGACTCAAGTACAATAGAAACGTCAGTCCAGAAGCTTCAGGAAATCTCTGAAAACTCCAAATTAAAAAACTCTAAAGGCTTGTCTCCCATTATTATTGGGTAGATTATAGGTCTCGTGAGGGTAATGACTGTCATTTTCATCTCTGTATCTCTAATTATGCTTGACCTCCAGAAGAAGCACTTGACTGAATGATGAATACATTTTAGAAAGATTAACTCAGCCAAACACCACTGGGGTAAAAGCCCAAATCCTAAGGTCCTCCATGGTCACTCCTTTCTTGAATTTCTACTATCTTGAGGACAAGTATGACATCTCTCAGTACTTGTTTACCCATCTATTGGGTGCCTAGACTGTCAGATCTGTAAGAGCAAGGGAGAAGATTTTACTTATTTTCTGTAACTCCAATGCTTTGCCATTGCGATGCATGACACTCAATGGATACCTACTTAATCATTTTGACTCAAGTGGATGTTATATCAACCAATTTAGAGCAAGAATTGTTAGCAATAATGTTTGTTCATGGCAGTACTTGACTATACTTCTCGGTAAATGTCAAGAAAACAATCTCCTTCCTTTAGTTTCTTGTCATGATTGCATGCCAATCAGAGTAATTGAGACAAAAACTGAACTTCCCACTGGAAATGCTTACAGAGAGAAATATCACAAGCATTTATGTCCAGAGTATCCATGGGCATGTCATCTGTACTTTTGTCATTGTTTTCTCCTTTCTTTATGTAAATATGTTTGAAAACCCATTGAGCCTGGCAGTGTACTAAGATCTGAGAATACAAGGGTGAACACTGTAGTGTCTTTACCCCTAGGCAGCTGAGGCTAGAGGAGGATAGAGAAAAAAATCAGCTTCCAATGTACTATGGCACAGTAAGCTCTAACGTAAAAATGCCCAAAGGAAACATTAAACCAGGGTTCAGAGCTCAGGGAAAGTGGTATCTCAGCTGAGACTTGATGGTTCAGTAGGAGTTAACCACATAAAGAGCAGCTGAAGAACGTTCCTTGGAGAAGGGACAGTAGATCCAAAGAACGGGACACAGAGAGAGCTTGGTACATCCAAGGAATGGCAGGTAGTTGCTGGAGTGGTCGGCAATGGAATGACACAATTATGAGAGACAAGGCCAGAGAAGTAAGAGGAGGTCATATCATAAAAGACTCTCTAAGCTAAATTAAGGAAGTTGAACTTTATCTTATAGTCCAAGGAAAACAGGTAAAGGGTTTGAAGCTGGAGAGTAGCATCATCGAATATGAACTTTGAAAGATACTTCTGCTGGGTGGAAGAGGTTAGGTCAGAAGGACACAACACTAGGGGAAGGGAGACTAGGCGAGAAGCTCTTGCGTCAATCCCCATGAAAGATAATGGTGGCCTGGACTATTGTCATGGAAGTGGGAAAGAAAAAGTGTAGAAGGAATCAAGAATCCTTTTATTATATAAAATTACTGATTAGATAGAAGGGTTGAAAGGGTGAAAAGAAGCAAGGACAATGTCCTGATTTCAGACTTGGGCAACTGGGTGCATGGTGATGTTTTTCAATGAGATTAAGAATCAATGAAAAGGAATCAGTCAGAGAAAGTAATGACTAATGAATTTTTAGCATGCTGAGTTCTAGGTGTCTGGGGGGATCCAAATGGATATGGTTAGGGGGCAGTTGGCTATATGGGTAGGTCTGGAGAAAAAATTAGATCAAAGAATGCCTATATTTCAGAAGCCATGGGAACAGACAATGTCACTCAGAGAATGGGAGAAGTGAAGAAAGGAGCCCCAAGTCAAGAACCTCAAAGCACCAATATTTCCCAGATGGACAGAGGAAGGATAGTGTTATCTCAAGTAAACAAGGAGAGAGTGTGTTTCAAGAAGAAATAGAGAGCATTCAGCAGCTTCCATTGCTGCTCAACAGTTGATGAAAGTGAGGATTTAGAAGTCTCCTTTGCACTTAGCCCCTAAATAGGCACTGGTGATTTGGCAGGTGTAGGAGAGTGAATGGGACGTAGAGACGCTGCTCCAAATATGGGGGAGGAGGAAGGGAGAGTTAGTGCAGAAGAAAAATGGAGTCAGTGGAGTTTGGGATGGGAAAGTGTTTTTTAACAAATGGCTGTTCCAAGGTCAGTTAGAAATTCCTAAGATCTTCATAAAGTATAGAGACTTGTTTTTTATCGAGACTCCTAATGTTTAATCTTCAGATTGATTTCTTAAAAGTGCAATAATTCAACAAACAATAGTGAGTATGTCCTAATAAAGAACACTCAGTGCCTATGAATTGAACATGAACCAGTCCGGGCAAGACTGTTTATTATTTATGTGTTTATTTCTAACATATATAAAATAAGAAGCATGAATTTAGCACTCTGAAAAAAAATGTGTTTTCAAATGTCTGACAGAGGTCTTTTGAGAGCTGCTTCCTTATCTGTAAAACAGTCTGGAAAGAAAATTCAGGAGGATGGAAGTGTGTAAGCACATGTTTGTGCACAGGTGAAGTCTTATTTGTACTTGAAATATTGGGAGCTTGACTTTGATGTTGCTATAACCTGGGGCAAGTGCGCAGAGTACAACTGTTGCAAGGTGAATAGGGTACCACTGCTACTATGTGACCTTTCATTCATTCTTTCTTTTTTTTCTTAAACAACAACAACAACAACAATAACAAAGTTGTTCTCTGATTAATTCTCCTTTGAGAAGAGAGAAATCCACAAATAGATTTCATAGAGCAGTTAAGTAAATTATATTTTTGCCCTCTTTAACTGTAAGTCTTCTTGGTTTGTTAATGTAATTACCTATAATTTATTTAATGCAAATCCTCATACACTGGTGATAAAAAAATTTAATCCAAACAGTAAATGGGCTTCTCCACCTTGTTCAACTGAACAAGCTGGTATGAAACACAGTGGAATCTTGGTGAGAGGATAGAGGAGATGAACAATATGAGACACAAAAGTCATTTCTAAAAATGTGATTAGGAATCCTGCCCTGTCTCAAAACAATTAAACTGTAAATCTATACTTGCTTTTCATATTGAATGAAGTGAATATGATTCGGAGCATAATTCAGAATTGCATGAAACCTCCTTCTAATAAATGGCTAGTGAAAAAATTTGGTCTGAGAAGCATTCCATTTGCTTGAAGCAAATATAGCATTTGGGTCATGATAATAACAGCAGCTATCGTCATTGTCAAATACTATTTTTTTCTTCTTTTTGAGATGGAGTCTCCCTCTGTTGCCCAGGCTGGAGTGCAGTGATGCAATCTTGGCTCACTGCAACCTCTGCCTCCGGGGTTCACGCAATTCTCTGTCTCAGCCTCCCCAGTAGCTGGGATTACAGGCACCCGCCACCATGCCCGGCTAATTTTTGTATTTTTAGTAGAGATGGGGTTTCACCATCTTAGCCAGGCTGGTCTTGAACTCCAGAACTCGTGATCCACCTGCCTCAGCCTCCCAAAGTGCTGGGATTACAGGCATGAGCCACCAAGCCTGGCTGCCAAATACTATTTTAAGCAATTTATACATGTTAACTCATTTGCCCCTCACACTAATCCCCAAACTATACCTTATGATTATTTCCATTTTGCAGATGAGGAAAATGAGGCACAAAATCTTAACTAATTGGTTCAAGGCCACATAAGTGACGAAGGGAAGAATGCTTACTCTTAACCCTCAACTCTATACTTACGCTAGGTTGGTCCCAGAGCTTTCTGCTAAAAGGTTGAGTGGTGAATATTTAAACTTTATGGAAAAATCCACATTTTCCTGTCACTATAATTTGTTACCTAGCATGGGATTCACATCTAAAGAGAGGCAAAAAAAACCTTGAAACTAATTACTGGATGAAGCAAAAGATACCTAGAACTGAACATTTCAGTTAGGATATTTGAAAACCAGTGAGATTTTGCCATCTGAAGAGAAGCCTGAGAAGCATCTGCATAATGTTCTTTTGAACATTTAAATTAAATAATTAATTATTTTTTGGAGACAGGGCCTTGCTCTGTTGTTCAGGCTGGAGTGCACTGGCATGATCATAGCTCACTGCAGACTCAAACTCCTGGACTTAAGTGATCCTCCCGCCTCAGCCTCCCGAGTAGCTGGGACGACAGACACGTACCACCATGCTTGGCTAATTCTTGTATTTTTTGTAGAGATGAGGTCTCACTGTGTTGCCCAGGCTGGTCTTGAACTCCTGGGCTCAAGCAATCTTCACGCCTCAGGCTGCCAACAAACTGGGACTACAGGCATGAGCCACTATGCCTGGCCTGAATAATGTTCTTTATTAGAGCTGCATATGACTCCACTGCACACAGGACGCACTTGGAATCTAAGTGCCACCTTCCTTAAAATATGAAGATGCCCCTTCTGACTCACCACCAGTATGAAGTCATGCTTCCTCCCTGCCAGACTCTATTAATATTTGATATGGTTTCGTTGTGTCCCCATCCAAATCTCATCTTGAATTATAGTTCCCATAATCCCCATGTGTCATGGGAGGGACCTGGTGGGGAGGTAATTGAATCATGGGAGCGGTTACCCTCATACTGTTCTTGTGATAGTGAGTTCTCATGAGATCTAATGGTTTCTTTTTCTTTTTCTTTTTCTTTTTGAGACGGAGTTTCACTCTTGTTGCCCAGGCTGGAGTGCAATGGTGTGATCTCGGCTCACTGCAACTTCCGCCTCCCAGGTTCAAGCAATTCTCCTGCCTCAGCCTCCCAAGTAGCTGGGATTACAGGTGCCTGCCACCATGCCCAGCTAATTTTTTGTATTTTTAGTAGAGATGGGGTTTCACCATGTTGGCCAAGCTGGTCTCAAACTCCTGACCTCAAGCGATCCACCCAACTCAGCCTCCTAAAGTGCTGGGATTACAGGCATGAATCATAAGGAGATTTTCCCCCCTTATGCTCAGCGCTTCTCCTTGCTGCTGCCATGTAAAGAAGGATGTGTTTGCTTCCCCTTCTGCCATGATTGTAAGTTTCCTGAAACCTCCCCAGCCATGCTAAACTGTGAGTCAATTAAACCTCTTTCCATTATAAATTACCCAGTCTCAGGCATGTCTTTATTAGCACTGTGAGAACAGACTTAAATACAATATTGTCATGGCATATGACAAAACTGACTAAAAGAAAAGCCACTCATTTACAGAATCTCCCTTCCTTCTTTAAAAGTAAGAGAAAGTAAGTATAGTTTGACCTGAAGCAGGAGGCTGAATGAGCCCTCTGACCACATTTTAACCATAGTGGATCTTACCGAATGAAAAACCAAGTTTGACTTCTGCTTTCCCAGATCAAATAAATCTCTCCAGGCTGCCTCTTCTAGCCTGACAAAAATTCTTAGGATGTCCCGAGAGAGAGCAAATCTTATTCTCGTTCCTATTTGCAGATTCAGCTGGGACACTGACTGATTTTCTCCAGATTACAAGCCAAGACATCTGTGTGGCTAATATTAAAATGTCAGTACCTTTGGTTCCCATCCTTTGCTTAACAGAGCAGCCCCAAGACCAGCAGACTCCACTGCATGGAAGGCCTGAGATGCCCCCGCAAAGTCATGTTTATGAAACAGCTGCTTTCAAGGAAACCAATCATTCTGAGGGCACTCATTTGGAATCTGTGATTCCCTGTCATGGGCTAAGATTTGCTTTTGCATTAGTTACAGGAAAAGAATGGTGGCTTTGAAAGAACACTGGGTTTTGTGCCAGGAAAATCACTGACTGGCTGTGTCATTCTGAGAGTCCTGTGGCGTGTCCTGGCCTCAGGTTCTTCACCTCTATGATGGGAAGTGGTGTGGGGATAGGCCTAGTAGAAAGACTCCAAGTTCTTTTCTAGATTCAAAGGTAAATCTTGCAGAATGGTAGCAATGACAAGATTTAAACATTTAGGGAGGCTTGGCACAGTGGCTTATGCTTGTAATCCCAGCACTCTGGGAAGCCGAGATGGGAGGATTGCTTGAGCCTAGGAGTTCCAAGACCAGCCTGGGCAACAGAGCGAGGCCGTGTCTCTCTTAAAAAACTGTAGGAAAAAAAAGTGTGGTCTTGGGGCACATAGTCATCCTTGCCATTTGGCTTGCTGCAATATTGCTCAAGATTTTATGGTCATGGACAAGGGTCTGATCCCAATCCATCACAGACCAATACTAGCACTCTGCCCACGACACATGCAGCTCACCACGTGAGTGCAACGACACTCAAACTTGTCTCTACCCTATTCAGTAAGATGGGTCCATCGATCACCCATTGGGATATCATATTGCTATTAAAGTTTCTAAACACCTTACTGGCAATTTCTGTCTTTGTCACAGACTGGTAATAAACAGTTGCCTGACCAGAAGCAGTCCCTGGACCATACTTTCAATATTACTGGGTTTGGCCACTTTTCTGTAATAAAGCAAGGCCCCTATGGACTTGAGCAGGACATCACTCAGACAACTTAGATGCATTTTTGTTTGTTTGTTTGTTTGTTTTTTGAGATGGAGTCTCGCTCTGTTGCCCAGGCTGGAGTGCGATGGTGTGATCTTGGCTGACCGCAACCTCTGCCTCCTGGGTTCAAGCAGTTCTCCCTGCCTCAGCCTTCCGAGTAGCTGGGATTATAGGTGCCCGCCACCATGTCCAGCTAATTTTTTGTATTTTTAGTAGAGACGGGGTTTCATCATGTTGACCAGGCTGGTCTCAAACTCCTGACCTCAGGTGATCCACCTGCCTCGGCCTCCCGAAGTGCTGGGATTACAGGCATGAGCCACCACACCCAGCCAGATGCTTCTTTTTTTTTTTTTTTTAAATAAGCAACTGGAAAGCAGAAAAGTGAACTTCTTTTTTTCTTCAACGTTTATTTTAAAGTCTGGGGTACATGTGCAGGATGTGCAGGTTTGTTACATAGATGAATATGTACTATGGTGGCTTGCTGCACAGATCAACCCACCACCTAAGTATTAGCTACTCTTCCTGATGATCTCTCTCTCCGCAGCCCCCTCGACTGGCCCCAGTGTTTGTTGTCCCCACCACGTGTACATGTGTTCTCATCAGAAGGCTAAACATTTTTTAAAATAACTGCTGAGATGGTTGGGTACAGTCCTCATGCCTGTAATCCCAGCACTTTGGGAGGCTGAGGTAGATGGATCACTTGAGCTCAGGAGTTCAAAACTACCCTGGCCAACACGGTGAAACCCCATCTCTACGGTGTTAATACAAAAATTAGCTGGGTGTGGTGGCACACAACTGTAATCCCAGCTACTCTGGAGGCTAAGGCACGAGAGAATCACTTGAACCCAGGAGGCAGAGGTTGCAGTGAGCTAAGATCACACCAATGCATTTCAGCCTGGGCGACAGAGTGAGACTGTCTCAAAAACAAAACAAAACAAAATGAAACCCCTGCTGAGATAACTCTAGCCTCTCACGCTTTTCAACTTGGTCTGCACACAATTGGTCTGGATTCTTGTCAAATCCATCTATCATATTGTCCTATTTCTTCTGCCTTTGGATTTGTTCTTTTTCATCCTCTACTTCAGCTGATAGGCCCAGCAGTCCTGGAATTCCTGCTGAAGGCTGGCAGGTAGGTGGTAAACAGACAGATTAGAGCTGTTCCCAGGGCAGGAAGGAACCTGACAGTTGCTGTGGAGATGGAAGGCTTCTTGGCCTTGTAAGGCAGTGGCCACTCCTCTCTCAGTGCTGCACTCCTAGCCTCCCTGCCTTCCTCTGCCCTGGACCACAAAGGTGAGGTGTACCCCTCCAAGGCACCCTTGGACCTGGATGCTTAGCCGGGCCCGAGTTCTGGAATGCCATGCTAATCTCAGTGCAGTGACAGCCCTCTCAGCTGTTTCTGAAAGTGGAGAGGGAGTCTGATAAAATCAAACAATTTGAGATTGTTTATATATTGTACACTGTCATATCATTCTTTTATTTTTATAATAAAAGCCAAAACCTATTGGGCACAAAGTCCAAGACAGTTCTAGGTACTCTTTGCATGTATTGACTTAATAGTCACCCCTCCCCAATAAAGTTGATCTTTATTATTATTATTATTTCTTTTTATAGAAGAAGAAACTGAAGTAGAGAGAAGCTAAAGAACTTGCCTCAAATTATACAGGAAGCAAGCAGAGATTCTGAACTTGAACCCAGCAAGTATTACGCGGATGTTCATGCCTTAACCACTGCCTTATACCATCTCTGGATATAAATGATGGTTTCTGAACCTCATGGCAAGCTTATGGATGAACTAAGGCTGATACAGATAAATTAAATTGAAAACTATTTATTGAGCAACCTCCTAGGTGTAAAACAATAATCTGGGCACTCAGATATAGTACACTGAATGATGGCCCCAGAAAGATATGTCCACACCCTAACCCCCAGAACCTATGAATATGACCTTATGTGGATAAAAGGGTCTGTGCAGATGTAATTAATTTAAGGATCTTGAGAAGAGATTATCCTGAATTATTTAGGAGGGCCCTAAATCCAATGATAGGGGTCTTTATAAGAGACAAAGGAGAAGACACAGAGACAAGAGAAGCCCATGTGAAGACAAAGGCAGAGATTAGAGCGACACAGGCACAAGCCAAGGAATGTCTGGACCCACTAAGCTGAGAGAGGTAAGGAAGGATTTGCCTCTAGATGCTCTGGGGAAAGCACAGCCCTGCCAGTATCTTGATTTTGGACTTCTGGCCTCTGGAGCTGTTTTAAGCCACGAAGCGTGTAGAAATTTGTTACATCAGTCTCAGGAAATGAACACAGTAGGTAACCAAGACAGTCCTTACTCTGGTGGAGTTTACATCTGAGAGATGTAATCTTAAGGAGTTATATCTTAGGGATGAACAGAATGTAAATGTAACATATAATGAAAAATGATAAGGAAACATTTACCTAACAACTCAAACCACATTGTCTTCACCCTCCATCCAGGGAGTTTTACCTGGACTGAGTAGTAATGATGACTCCCTTTCATATGCACCCATAGACCCTTTCATAACATCCATCATGGGAGCCACTCCACCATTTAAAAATTGATGGGTGATGGCCAGGCATGGGGACTCACACCTGTAATCCCAGCACTTTGGGAGGCCAAGGTGGGCAGATCGCTTGAGGTCAGGAGTTCAAAGCCAGCCTGGCTGACATGGTGGAACCCCATCGCTACTAAAAATACAAACATTAGCCTGGCATGGTGGTGGGTGCCTGTAATCCCAATTATTCAGGAGGCTGAGACAGGAGAGAATCGCTTGAATCCAGGAGATGGGAGGTTGCAGTGAGCTGAGATTCTGCCAATGCACTCCAGCCTGGCTACAGAGTGAGTGAGACTCTGTCTCACACACACACACACACAAAATGATGAGTGACATGTCAGTGTTCCCCTGCGACCTGTAAAAGTCTTCATCTCCATCTCCTCAGGCCTTACCTGACATTACTTAATAATCGGGGAAAATGGCATAACCTTAATGACCAACAAGAAGGAGGCACGTGGAGACCAAGAAGCCAGCAGGGCCATGGTGCATGCTTGTACAGAATGTTGTTGCCCAAGATGCCAGCCAAGGGAACAAAGGGAGGTGAAGTCCAGCCAGTGGCTTTCTAAGTGCTGCCTACCCTGTGGAACTGCATTTTCTAATTGCACAAAGGAGCCATGTGGCCCAGCAATGGCCCTGAATGCTACTGGTCTTTAAAGATGCCTGATCCTTCCAGCTAGAATCTGGTCAAGCTGGCAGCCCCATGCTGTACAGCATGGTAATGCTTAAAAGCGTTCCTCTAGGCACCCTGGCCAGGGGGACATTCTTTGCTGGCTGAATGTCCCTGTAATTTCACAGGTACTCTCTGTGCACTGGGCGGTATTCAGATATTATTTAATTTTTTCCTTTGCCTTTCTGCATAGGAGGAACAAACACAAGACTCTAGGATCCCTGGAGTGGTTTATTCCATTAGAGATTCTGTTTCAAAGGAGATAAAAAGGCTTGGCAGAGACGTGGGAGATGCTTCTGCAGGAAGCACACTGGTATCTCCTCACTCTGCGTGTGGCCTCAGGTGAATCACATTTAGGCCTCCATTCCCTGATTCTTCACTTTGCAAGTTTAACTGAATATGTTTAACTCCAAGTGTGCTAAAAAGAGTTTCCCAAAACAAGGACAGGAACTAGGACGCAGGCAGACCTCTCCTGATGAAACTACCCAAACCTAAGTCATCTCTTAGTGTGTAACCCTTTCCTCTCACCTGGTCTGAATTTCCCACTGTTAAGGTTTACACCTTTGGATGAGAGATCCAAAACAATTCTTGATGTCGGAAGTTGCTTTTAGGATAGTAGAAGGAAGATGAGTGTTTTTTCTACCATCCTTGCATGCATTGGCTAAGGAGCCAAAATCCCATAATCAGAGACAGTTTGTATATTTTATCACCCATTCGCTGTCCTGGAGGGCTCCACGCCTAGACCTGAGGGAAAGAGAAGCTGGGAAGGCTGGAGGAAGCGGGCCTTGATGAGTATCAAGCAGCCTCAGGTCCCACAGTACTCTTCCCTGTGGCCTACACAGTGAAAAGGGGAAACACGAAGTGGGGATTGTGCTCAAGAGATCATCTTGGCTCTGGGCCCTTGTGATGGATGTACCAAATAAGACCTCCATGCTGGAGAATCGCTGGAAAGGACTGAGACACCATCTTGTCTGCTGCCTTCAAAATGCATAATTCATGAAAACTGTGGAAGAGTATGTCAACAGGAAGCTTGCTGTTTTCATTTCATCAAAAATGTAGAAGGGTTGGAAATGACCACATTACAAGCCAGAGGGGCTATGCAAGGTGACCTAAAATTGGAAAAAGACTATTATCAAAGCTTTTTGTAGAGAGAAAACTTGGGGTGTGGCAATCATAGGCCAAAAAGCCTGGAACTGGCTACCAAAAAAGTTGACTTTGCAGAATTCCTTCCATTGCAGCAATTGTTCTGAGGGCTGGGAAATGCATGTATTTCCCAAATATGGCTCTTACATGGCCTCAGTGTATGGAAGAAATTCAACTACTATTTTCATAGTTCTGGGCACTATAAACCCAATTTGCCAGACCAATAATGAGATGATTATAATGGATCCTACAAAACCTGAGCTAGGCACGATGACTCTGGCACATCTGGCAGGCCTCCTGCTATTGTTGCTAAGTAACACACATGAAATGTTGAAATGCTGGACTGCAATTTCACAGTGTTTCCTCCCTTACCTGTGCCAGCTTGCAAAGCTGACCACAAACCCTAAGCATTTAGATGTTTTCAGTCAGTGAAGAGGGCTTTTTCTGTGTGGTCCTTGGAGGATAGGGCAGGGACCAGAGAGAGGGTAGGAGCTGCAAGGAACAAAACTTTCATCCCAAAGGAGGATCCTCTGTAATAATTAGAGTTGTTCCAGTATATACTTGGGTTTTATTTTGCAAGTAAATGAGTTTCCTGTCACTTTCAGGCTTTGGGGAGAGACTGTTTTTTCACTCCCACTCATTACATTCATTGCAAATTCAAGAATCAGATAGGAGTTGATCCACATAACATGTCAGTTATGCATACTCTAAGATTCCATGGTTTTATGAACTGTCATAAAATTATTGCCTTTGCAAAAGCAGCACAATACTGAATGCAAAATCCCAAAAAGCAACTATTTCTTTTTAACTCTGAACAGACTTTCATGGCTCAGTGCGTAAGAGAAGCCCTATATTTTCAAGTAACTGAAACACTTTGTCATTTTGCACTGAGAATCACTAATGTTATCTTCATAAATCTTTTTAGGGTTCTGTATTCTGAAACTATTCGGTGGTGAGATTCTCATCTTAGTATCAATACACATAATGCCAGGCTTTTGAGCAGTAGTTCTCAACTTGGAGAGATTTTGTCCCCCAAGGCAACATTCAGCAATGTCTGGAGACATGTTTTATTATCATGACTGGGAAAGGGCAATGGTGCCCCTGGAAGCCACTAGGTAGAGGCCAGGGATGCTACTAAACATCTTGCAATACTCAAGACAGCCACTCACAACAAATAACTATCCAGCCCTAAATGTCAATAGCACAGCTGTTAAGAAACCCTGCTGTAGGGGGATGGAAAAAACAACAATACAACAATAAGAACAGCACTATTCTTTTTTTTTTTTTTTTTTTTTGGAGGCAAAGTTTTGCTCTTGATGCCCAGGCTAGAGTGCAATGGTGCGATCTCGGCTCACTGCAACCTCCGCCTCCCGGGTTCAAGTGATTTTCCTGCCTCAGCCTCCTGAGGAGCTGGGATTACAAGCGCCTGCAAACATGCCTGGCTAATTTTTTGTATTTTTAGTAGAGAAGAGGTTTCACCACGTTGGCCAGGCTGGTCTCGGACTCCTGACCTCAGGTGATCCATCTGCCTCAGCCTCCCAAAGTGCTGGGATTACAGGCATGAGCCACAGTGCCCAGCCAACAGCACTATTCTTACTGACAGCCAGCTGTTCTTGGCACTTCACAAACACACCTGACCTCTACACATTACAACAGCACTGCAAGGTGGGTATAGTTTGCCCCAATGTACAGGCGAGGACACTTAAGTCCAGAGAGTTTACATGGCTTGTCCAAGATCAAACAACTTGTAAATACAGAACTAGGACTCCAGCCAAGTTTGGTCAAGCTCTGAGGTCCGGCTTTCTAGTGAGTTTGCTATGCTGGAGCCCTTTTCAGAAGCACACACTGTTTCCAGCAGAGGTTTAGACTGTACACAGGCTAGAAAGTGCAATCAGGAACAAAGGGCTTCCAAAAGAGACAGAAGGGAGCCAAGCCCAAAATGAAACCTGCACTTCATGAAATAACCTGAAGGGGGCAGTCTCACCATCACGATGACCACCCACAATAGGCTGAAGACCGGCACCTCCAGGGTCATGGTGCGTCTGATGCACCGCCTTCTGAAGAAGCATGTGTGGAGGTTGAGGAGGGAGAATCACATTACCTGTCCCTCCTCCTACATCACGAGGTGCACGTTAGTGTAATTTCACTCAATATCAGAGGTCTCAAAAAAATTTAGCTTAAAATAACAACTTCTCTTGGGATTTTTGAGAACATGCTTTAGAATTAGGCAGAGTTGAGTTCAAATACTTGCTCTTTCACTTTTTTAAAATTATTTTTCATTCATCTTGTATGTCCTTCCATTGAATTTTTTTAGGGGGGGCAGCAAGTTACTTCACCTCCTGTGCTTCTCTTCTCTCTTCATCATCATCATCATCATCACTACCTCATGGGAGTATTACGAGGCTTAAATTAGAAAATTAATGAATTAAATGGAGGCAGAAAAGCTAGGCCGCTACCCAGAAGGGAGTGACAAAACAGGAAATAGTACACAATATAGAGACACTACTATATAGTTTACTGTATACATAGCATATATAGTTTTATTTTGGAAGGAAACAAAAGAATGGAAACAATAATTGGGCTGCAAATGTGGCTGAACGTGGGGTGGGGACCCCAGCTGGAAGTGCACAGATGTGGATTGCCACTGTGGAGTTCTCCCCTCCCTGCTCAAAAGAACAGTGAATCATGGAGTTAAAAATAGCAAATGTGAAGAACACAATGAATCCCAAGCAAGCGTCCTTTGTGATTTCAATGAACGTTTCAGTGGTTGCCTTTTCTAGAACAGTTGTAAGTAACTGCCATCTTCTTGGTTGCCAAACCCCGCAACATAACATACAGATGCTTAATAAGATACATATGCTTATGCCTGATGTCTCTACACCTTTGGCTTTGAGCCTCCTAATAATATGGAAAATTAAGTGAATTCTGGTATTTACCAGAGACCCACACAGGTACTAAGAGAATCATAGGTCCAATGTGGAAATGAAAAGTACACTTCTATCCTGATTTTTTAAAAGCTGCTTGGCTCTCTCTAGGTTAGCAACTGAGACTTCAATATTTTATTCAATGAATATTTGATGTGACATATTTTAGAACAGACAGCTGTTCTGATGAATTAGTCATCTCTGTGATGAATCAGTTACTTATACCTAGCCTTTTGTTTTTTGAGAACTCAACCTCTTTCCTCCACTCTGACCCGTTTCCAAAACCACTTCCTTCTATAACAGTAACATTTCTCGGCACAGGTACACTGTTGAGAAAAGAGATCTCTAACCAACTCCTCAAATTAGAGAAACTCAGAATACCAGAGCTGGAAGATCCTGAGAGATGGCTCACTGAAGATATGAGGAAACTGAGACTGAAGAGAGCGAAAGACTTGCCCAAGGTCACACAGCAAATGATTAGCAGAGCTAGAATTAACACTCTGGCTTTGTGACAGCTCATCTCATTTTCATTTAATACTCCATGAAGTTTCTCGTCTTCACTGGGGTTGGTCTGCCCCTAACTGATAAGGTTGGGAGATAAATTTTCCCCATATTTCTCACTAATTAAAGGAAGTTAAAAACCCTGTATTTCAAACACTTTAGTAAAACCCAGTGAAATGAAAGAGAATCTTAAGTGGGAAAGTGACAAGGTAAGCAACAAGACTTGATGCTTGGGGCAGACATGAAGTAAACAGGGCTAGTGTGGATCGAACTACCTAAAATCTCCGACAGTATCAACCCGAGGTCCACATGTGGCCTCCAGGGACCCACCACACACAATAATGGCATGGACAATGGCTGGTAATGGGCCCAAGCCAGAAACAATCTCTTGGGCTTTCTCAGTACGTCACTCCAACAAGAAGCAAAGCATACAGAAGATGTGGACATTCAAAAAATTCAAAAAAGGAAACGTCTGCAGATTTTGCTTTCAACAATTCCAATCTTATTTAGCCTATTTTAATTCCGGTTTCCAGGGAGCCAAAAATATAATCCTGACATTACCCAGGGAAAAGCTGTGCAAAAGAATGACAATCTATTTCTCCACTGTGGCAGCCGGGTTTTCCTCTTCCTTTGCAGCTGCTTTGGTGTCATCCCTTCAAGACCACATTACTTTGAATTTTAGCAAGAAATCTTGGAAGAATGGTAGAATTGTCTGGCCTTTGGTAAAGTAGACAGTTTTCCTGACCTGGATGATCTTTAGCCTGGTAAACCAAGGCTGTTTCTAATCCACTTCAAATGAAAGCTTAGCTCTACTGTGGGGCCTATGGAGGAGAGACTTCAGCTGTAAGCCAGAGCTACTCTCACCTACAGGAATCCCCAAAGCAGGTTTCACATATCCTTGGGTCAAAGTAGGAAGGCTCAGAAACAGTCTGAATCAAGGGTTGGGTTGTCCTTTATCCTTGTGTGTAAAGCCAGTTTTCTTATAAACATGATTTACTTCCCACTCTCCTTGGGGGGTTTCTAGGTATTAAAATGGGATTTCATTTATGGTCTATCCTTTTTTCCATTTACAGCAATCATTCTTGAACCTGACCATACAACAGAATTATCTGGAACACCCTTTTAAAAAACAGATTACAGGACTCCTTACTTGGATCACTAAATCCAAATTTCCTAGAATGAGGCCTGGTAATTCTTATTTTTAAAAACCTTCCCAAGTGATTCTAATGCTCAGGGTTTAATATTCTAGTTACATTTTTCCATCCTTCCTTCCTCCATTCCTTTCTTCTTCGTGGGCTGCCCTCAAAAGCTAAGCACCACATATAATAATTCTGGCAGAAGAACAACATTCGCCCTTCCAAACCACCACCAATTTATAAATAACATTTTGGAAAAAAACATGTCTGTAAACCTGGAACTTCTTGTACAGTTACTGGCACTGTAAAGAATCACAGAATAAGAATTAAAAAGTGATTATGTTCTTTCTTCTAGGAGGTATCTAGGGAAATAGACATCTAAGTAGAAATTTGCATGCTTTATTTGAAGTCTTTGCCATATTCAAAATGGCCTGCACATAAAGAATTAAGACATGGCCTAGATCCTACATACACTTGAAGTTCTGAGTTATGATACCATTATCCTTTTGTTATCTAAAATAATGGCCCAATTTCCCCTAGTCTTTCTTTGTAGAAATGTTCCTTGTTCTTTGGTTACTATTCTCTATTCCTCCTTCAGTGTCTTCAAGCTATTCTTAGTTCAACAACAAGGACGAAAATACCTTCAGAGCACAACTGTACTAATATACTTTATAGTTTGCAACTAGTTTATGTATCTCTTCAGGAGAATCTAATTGATTGCTGGGGGTGACTTAGACTACTGGGTCCAAATCTAAAGATCTACAGATCAATGTTTTGCCTTGAGTAATGAAGATTTCCCTTAAAATGCCTTTATTTAATGGTTCTGCATCTGATCTTATAGTTTTCAAGATTCCTATTATATAAAGATAAGATCGCAAATTTGATCTTGAAGTCACTTATATTCTCTCTTACTCTCTTCTTCCTTTCTCTCTGTATTCTTGCATTGTTTCAGTTAGTCCTCTTCATTTTTATTTTTATTTTTTGAAATGTAGTGTCACTCTGTTGCCAGGCTGGAGTGCAGTGGCATGATCTCAGCTCACTGCAACCTCCGCTTCCCGGGTTCAAGCGATTCTCATGCCTCAACCTCCCAAGTAGCTGGGATTACAGGCGCCCATCACCACACTCATCTAACTTTTGTATTGTTAGTAGAGATGGGGTTTTGCCATGTTGAGCAGGCTGGTCTTGAACTCCTGACCTCGGGTGATCCACCTGCCTCAGTCTCCCTAAGTGCTGGGATTACAGGCATGAGCCACCGTACCCAGCCGGTCCTCTTTCTTTTTAAATGTCTTTTCTGTAGTTTCCCTAATGCCGGTCCATTTTCCTGAATGCTTGCAGTTTTCAATTCAACAATCATGCTCCTGGAAAACTGAATTATTCATCCCCATTCTTCACCCTTCCCTGATCTGTGTTCCTTCCACTAAAAGTTGGCTGGCTGTCTCTTCCCTTGGTTTTGGGCTTGCTCATTGACTTGGTTCGGCAGATGGCTTGTGGGCAGTCTGAGCCTAGGCCTTGTTTCTGCTCAGCCCTCTTGTACCTCTCCCATTGCCAGAAAGAGACAGCATCATGGTTAGCCTGTTAGTGCAGGGTAAACAAGAGTGGACTCAGGCAACACGCAGATTAGAGTCACTTAGGTAAGCTCAGCCCTATCAGCAGAGCCATGCCAGCCAATCCACAGGGACTTTGTAACACCGTAGGGTGCTCATGTTTGCAATGAGCCTTTAGAACTATTCAAATGTCATTCTGTGAGCGAGAACTAAGCTATGTTCAACTACAGAGAAATGTCTTAGGTGACTGAGTGTCCTTTATGGGAAGAGAGATAACAGCTCTTTCTTCCCATGGGATTGAAGATTAAAGACACTAATAACCATTGTGGTAGAGAAGATGCCAGCAAGATGAAGAGAAGCAGAAGCTGACTTCCAGGGTGGAAGAAACTCCTCCCTCAGAAGGCCCTGCAGAGGAAACGATGCTTACCACAGTCCTGCTCCTACAGAAAGCAGCTCCAGGGAGCACAGCTCATCTCAGCACACATCCTGTGCCTATTTGGCCCAAAGTCACGACTAAGACAGAAGAAATGGCCCCTGAATCCAGGCCTCACCACCCACCCCTGTAGGCTATTGTGATTTCCTTCCTCTGGCTTGGGATTCTAGCTCTAAATGGGTGAGACTGCCTGCATACATTGAGTGTGCTCTTTATTCCGTTGACGTAAAGGAAGTAAAGGATAAAAAGAATTTTAACAAGTTTTTTTTTAGTATAATCGTGACCACCTGAACAATAAACCAGCCCCTAACCCACAACACCTCCTTCCAATGGTCAATTTACCCAGAAACTCAGTCTAAGTTTAAGACTCTAGCCTCCACACGCAATGGCTCATTCTACAAGTGCGAGTTACCACCTATTGGACCATAATAACAACATATTTGCATTCAAGCCAAGGTTAAACTGCCAATTTGATTGGAAGACCAGGTTTCCCAGTGACACTTAAGAAAAATAGAATAGGATGGACAAGGTGGTTCACACCTGTAATCCCAACACTTTGGGAGGCTGAGTGGGAAGAATCACATGAAGCCAGCAGTTCAAGACCAGCCTAAGCAACATAGTGAGACTCTTTCTCTACCCCCCCAAAAAAAAAAATGCTAGGCACAGTGGCATGAACTTTTATTCCCAGCTATTTGAGAGGCTGAGGTCAGAGGATAGCTTAAGTCCAGAAGTTTGAGGCTGCAGTGAGCTATGATCGCACCACTGCAGTCCAGCCTGGACAGCAGAGTGAGATCTCATCTCTTAAAAAAAAAGAAACAAAAAGAAAAATAGAAAAGGTCATGTAACTAATTTTATCCTATCTTCCAAATCCTTTCTGCCTTCTGTCTATAATAACACCTACTCTCTCTATATATATATGTATATGATATCCATATGTATGATATAAATGGTTGGTAACAGTTTAGCCTTTATCCTTTGTATTCTAAGAAAAAGCATGTGCATGTACATGGGTGTGTGTGAGTATACATATGTATATGTACACACAAACCCTCCAAACTTTTTCTTGGCCAGTTTCCTTCATAATGTTTAGCCAAGCTGCTCTGAAAGCTCTTTAAGACACGTGAGGACCTAAGCAAAGTAGGGACATAGGCTGACGTATGCCTTTGGGATTTACTCGGCTTGCTTTTCCCTTTAGTGACACTATTACAGGTGCCCTCAGAGTCTTAATTTGCTATTGGTTATAAATGGCTGGTAGCAGCTTAGCTATTACCCTTTGTATTTTAAAAGAGCTCATGCCAGGTGCGGTGGTTCATGTCTGTAATTCCAGCACTTTGGGAGGCCAAGGCGGGTGGATCACAAGGTCAAGAGATCAAGACTATCCTGGCCAACATGGTGAAACCCCATCTCTACTAAAAATACAAAAATTAGCTGGGCGTGGTGGTGCACGCCTGTAGTCCCAGCTACTCGGGAGGCTGAGGCAGGAGAATCGCCTGAACCCGGGAGGCAGAGGTTGCAGTGAGCCAAGATTGTGCCACTGTACTCCAGCCTGGTGACAGAGCAAGACTCCATCTAAAAAAAAAAAAAAAAAAAAAAAAAAAAAAAAAAAGAGCTCATAAGCTCAGAACACAGAGATGAAGCTCCAGGTGGTGAGATTTCAGGTAGAATTTGGTGGGATGGGTTGGAGGGACAGATTTGGTTCTAAGGCATCTATGCTTACCACCTTCCATCCCTATCTCATATCTCTCTGGCTAGGTGTCCTGGGACCTGGAGTGGCTATAGCTCCCAAGTAAAAACCTACATTATTGCTCTTGTGTGAGCCTGGCCAGTTATTGCCCACAGACAGTTCGCTTATCTCCCAGATTGAAGTGATCAGATCCTGGTTGAGAATCATAAAGAAACCACTCTCTGAGCAGTGAAAGCAGACAATACAAAGTTAATTTTTAGAGCACGGGCACATAACCTACAGAGGTGCTCTCACTCAGCACTTCCGCACTCTTCATTTCAATCCCAAGACTGTTGACTACAGTTTTCACATTTCGAATTGACCAAATACAGCAAATTTGAAAACAGACTCACTACAGCAGCAATAACAGCTAACAACCTGACCCGAAGGAGGAAAAAGATGAAAGCTAATATAAGAACTCAAAGGGAGCACCTAGTGAAGGGGCAAGCTGCTCACAACACCTTGTGGGCCCATGAAGCCATCACTGTGCTGTATTACAGCCCAGTGCAATAATTAGTACTCTTTGCAGCCACAGAAAAGGATGAGATCATGTCCTTTGTAGGGACATGGATAGAGGTGGAGGCCATTATCCTTAGCAAACTAACACAGGAACAGAAAACCAAATATTGCATGTTCTCATTTATAAGTGAGAACTAATGATGGAACACACGGACACGTAGAAGGGAACAACACACACTGGGGCCTTTTGGAGGGTGAAGGGAGGGAGGAGGGAGAGAATCAGGAAAAATAACTAACGGGTACTAGGCTTAATAATACCTGGGTGGTGAAATAATCTGTTCAACAAATCCCCACGATACAAGTTTACCTATGTAACAAACCTGTATTTGTACCCCTAAACTTAAAATAAAAGTTAAAAATAAAAATAAAAAATTATTAGTACTCTGTGTCATAACTCTGGGTCATCTGGAAAAGTTTAAACAACATCAATGTGCTTTGTTTAGGAAGAAAATTCTCAAGTACAGGAGAAGGTTAACAGTATTGAGAAAGGCCACCTAGAGGAGAGCAGTGGTTACTGCACCGAAAAACTGTAGCATGGGTTCCCTGGGCTGGAAGCCACCTACCTCTGAATGTTATCTTCAAGTTGCTTGACTCTGAACTCATCTTCTTCAGACTGCCGCCTCCTGGCTTCCTCCTCTTCGGCAGTTCCAGCGGGTATGCCCTGCAGCAGCCATTTCTCCCGAAGCACTTTGGACTGTGGAAGTGAGGGAAGACAACAGACAAGATGATACTTTTCAGTCCACACTGTCCTCTCCCTCTGCAGTGGTGCTGTTTTAGCTCCACCCCTCACCAGCGCTGCCTGAATCGCTGCCTTCACCTCCTCACTAACGTGGCTCCCTACTTCCCTCTAGACCAACACCCAAGGAGATTTATTTCTATATCATTTTCTATTATTAAAAAAATTTAAAAATAGAACTGTATAATGAATGACCATGTAACCTCATCTAGATTTAACAATTATGAACATTTTGCCATATTTTCCCATATATTTTTCATCAAATGATTTTAAACTAAATAACAACCATATTTTACCCAACAATATGTCAGTATGAGTCTCTAAAAATTAAGAACATTTTTCTATGCAACTGTAATTTAATTAAAAAACTTCCTAAGACCACCTAATATCTGGTCCATATTAAAGTGTTTTAAAAAGATTGTCAAGACTCTTCTTCAATGACTCCCTTCTTTAATGACTCCCAATCATCTTCAGCAATAATCTCCAAATGTTATAAAAATCATATGCCCCTAGGTGGGCACAGCGGCTGATGTCTGTAATCCCAACACTTTGGGAGGCTGAGGCAGGAGGATTGCTTGATTCCAGGAGTTGTAGACCAGCTTGGGCAACATAGTGAGACCTTGTCTCTACAAAAAATTAAACAATTAGCTGGGTGTGGTGGTGCACGCCTGTAGTCCCAGCTACTCGGGAAGGCTGAGGTGGGAGGATCGCTTGAGCCAGGTAGGTCAAGGCTGCAGCGAGCTGTGACCGTGCCACTGCACTCCAGCCTGGGTGATAGAACGAGACCCTGTCAAAAAAAAAAAAAAAACCATACATCCCATGTTTGCAAGTGTACTACGATATGGTACAGTGGAATAAAAAGCTTTTGTTTCAGGTCAATGGTTTGGAGGCAGCAATTACTGCTTTGAGAAGGGAAATGAAAACAGTTCCAGAAAAAAACATGTTGAAATTCCCTAAAAGGAAGAGCAAGGAGAGGTAGATGTGAGAGGATAATTTTGATTTAGGTTCCACTTATATGGTCCCTAGATGGCGGACGGCAGCAGCTACTGACCCTGTACATCATGGCTAGGGACCAGTGACCATGCCCATGGGCAGGTCAGTGGTCACCAGAGGGGACCACAGTGAGGATGCAGGGCACATGAACAATTCTTCCCAGAAATAGTAAGTAACCAAAAGAAGAGCAGGAGCAATGGCTATTAAGCCAGCTAACACAGAATAAAGACCTGGCTCTTTGGCTCCCTGGCTCCCTGGCATCACTTCTGTCCAGAATTTCATTTGATCTCATCAGGCAGGGTGAGCGAGGTGAGAGGAAAGAACTCTTCTAAAGACTGAGAGCCAGGGAATGGAGGCTTGGAGCACTCCCTGAAGCTCTTATGAGCGAAGGATGCACAATTCCATAGACTCTCATTTGTATGCAGCATTAAGGGCATTTTATTATGAACTTACGAGTCTTTAAAAATAACCAACACTGGGCTGGGCACAGTGGCTCCCGCCTGTAATCCCAACACTTTGGGAGGCCAAGGCGGGCGTATCACCTGAGGTCAGGAGTTCGCCACTAGCCTGACCAACATAGAGAAACCCCATGTCTACTAAAAATACAAAATTAGCCAGGTGTGACGGCACGCGCCTGTAATCCCAGCTACTTGGGAGGCTGAGGCAGAAGAATCACTTGAACCTGGGAGGCAGAGGTTGCAGTGGGCTGAGATCATGCCACTGCACTCCAGCCTGCGCAACAAGAGCGAAACTCCGTCTCAAAAAAAAATTACCAACACTTAGTATTAGTAAGTTAGACTTCACTAATGGTCCTGATTCACCATTCTATTGAGAAGTCCAGGGGTCATCTGGTGCTGTAGACACCCTGCTCCATGCCCAGGAGCAAGTTCAATCAACCTGGAATTCCTGCACTTCCAGGATAGACTCTGTGTTGACAATACATCATCAGTGTGGGTCCAGGTGACCATGGTTTTTATTGATGTTATTCTTGCCTTTTCATTACAAATCATTGTTTGTAGAGATCTCTTTGATTACTCTTGCAGCACATAGGCAAATTTATGGTACTTGACCTGTAATTTTTTAATAATTAGGCTTAAAGACTTGAGTTTGTTCACATAGAATTATTCCTAACTATACTCTTACAGTGATTATAGACAGGATCCACCCCCACACCCCAATATGCGTAAACAGTTATGCATCACTGGTGACATGCTGCCTGTTGAATGTGCTCTGTATAAATAGTGTGCATCTACCACCAGGGTAGGTATTAAAATGTACAGTTTTTACATTATAGGGCATTGTATGATAATATAAAATCATGTGTAAAAGAGTGCAGTACAATTTGCTTACGTTGGTTGCTTATCAAAGCTTTATCAGAGATTCTTTCCCATTGGAAAGTGGGAAAGGGTGGGGCAAATCGGTTGCTCTTTCTACAAAACATTCAGAACCATTGTTCTCCACAAAAACCTCTCAAAATTTCCCAGACAGACCCTGTTTTGCACATTATGAGAGGCCATTTTTAATCAATTAATGTTTTTACATTTTTATTCAGATACTTAATCTGTTGTAGGCACAAAATAAATTGTTCATTGGTAGCAATTCTGAAGTAGAAGAATGATTATTGCTTTGCTTTTCTTGAACTATAACTAGGCTCTGAAATTTACTCTCAGGAAGAGGGTAGAGACTGCAAGAGGCCATGCTGAACAGTGGCTAACAGCCTGAGCTCTGGAACCAGTCTGCCATTTACCAGCTGAGTGAGCTTGGACAGGCTCCTTCGCCTCACTGAGCCTCAGTTTTCTCATCTGTAAAATGGAGAAAATAGCAGTGCCCAGCTCAGAGGGTTGTTATGAGGATTAAAGGAGTTTATAGGCTAAAAGGGCCACATACATACTTAGTACTATAGAAATGTTTACTATTGTTGTTGTTCATCCTGTTCCCTTGGCCTCTGCTTTATTTACCTAAGAAAGAACAAGTAAAATACCACCAGAGAAGCCTTCCACCTCTACTGGCTCTGAGACACACTCTATGGCCCTTTCATACTATCCTCAAATTCTTTCTTTTTACATCTGTTCCCTCTGTAGCCTGCTGGTTCCTGGAAGGCTGGGACTGTCCTTTATCCACCTTCACATTCACTGTGTCACCTAGAATTTCCCAATTCATCCATTTATTCATTCAGTCAATGGAATTGTAGCCCAATTCCCTAGAATGAATGAGTAAATGGATGAACTGGGAAATTCTCAACTTTCCTTCTCTCTAATTATTTGGGAGGGGTAGGGACCACACTTTCAGGGTGCTTCCTGTGCTAAAGATGTCCAAACCACAGATAGTAAAAACCTTAGGATTCTGGGGGATAGACATCCTGGAAGCCTTGGCGTTGGTGTGGACCCTTCTGGAAAGGCAGCCATGGACAGTCCTGGCTGTCTCCACACCAGCAGGGATGTTCTGCAGCCACATCTTCTTGCAACGTGAGTGGCTGCTCTTGGAATGTTCTCTCTGCTCTTCTTCACACAGTGCCTCCTGCCATCACATGAAGGGTCTAGCCCCTCACTTCTCACCAACTTAGCTGCCACCATGAGCAGGTAGCTCTGGCCAGAGCAGCCTGGTGACTCTGGTCACCCAGAGGTGCATGTCCCTCTACTTCCATCTCTTTTCTTGATACAGGCATGACATCATTAAGAACATCCCAACAGGAGGAGCCAGGAAGAGAGGCTCCAACAGACAAAGGCAGTAGTGGGGCTGGGTGTGGTGGCTCATGCCTGTAATCCCAGCACTTTGGGAGGCCAAGGCAGGTGGATCACCTGAGGTCAGGAGTTCGAGACCAGCCTGGCCAAAATGGTGAAACACCATTTCTACTAAAAATACAAAAATTAGCTGGGTGTGGTGGCGCATGCCTGTAATCCCAGCTACTCAGGAGGCTGAGGCAGGAGAATTGCTTGAACCCAGGAAGCAGATGTTGCAGTGAGCCGAAGATCACGCCACTGCACTCCAACCTGGGTAACAGAGCATGACTCTGTCTCAAAAAAAAGAAAGAAAGAAAAAAAACTGGAAAAGGCAGTGGGCCTGGTCTCAGAGAATCCTGTTTCACAAAGGTGTTTAGACATTTTTAAGAAGCCGAAAAAGCATAGTTGATTTTCTACTTGGCTCCAAAGTCATGCTTTCAGGGGAAATCACCAATTCAAAAGGCTTCCTTAACCGACTCCAGATCCCCCTTATGTTGTCTCCAACATGTCTCCAAATGGAATGGTGTATACTGAGTGCACCATCCAAAGCACAGGGTCCCCTATACTGTGCTAGCTTGTATTGGCTGCCTCAGTGTTTCAGAATTTAGTGGAAGCAGAGCTCAATAAAAATAAAAATTAAAAAAACTTTTCTCTGTTTGTGGCCTTTATTGTCTAAATAACATACATCAAAAAAAAGTATCATAGCTAACATAGTATCATAGCTTTAGTAGAGATAGGGTTTCACCATGTTGGCCAGGCTGGTCTCAAACTCCTCCCAAGGTGCTAAGGACTGTCAAACTTCACATTTGTCAAATGAATGTCGTCATGGCAAGTCAATACAAGGAAGGAGCAGGTGGGGAGCTGGCAGCTGGACAAAGGGAACCTTGACAGGGGCTTCTGAAAGGAGGACAGAAGGAACTCCCAAAGTAAATCTGTTTCTGGCTCTACTGGCCTGGCCAGCTTTGGAAAACCAAAAGCAAGAACTGAGTTTCCCAAACTTCAGTATGCATAAGGACCACCAGGAGAACTTCCTAAGATACAGATTCCAGGACCCACCCATGGAGATGCAGATTCTCTAAGTCTCGCATAAGGCCTGGGAATTTGAATTTTAACGAGCTCCCAGGTGATGCTGTCATTGGCAATGCCAGACTGAGGACCACGATTTGAGTAGCACAGCATGAGGACCTATGACTATCCAAATGCTTGAAGAATACACAAGCTTTCTCAATGGCTGGTCGAACACCATAATCTAAAAGAACTCCCCATCCTCTCCTTCTGTGTCCCCAGCTCAGGAGCAGTGGCTCTCTTATCCCTTTCCTAGGTGCCAAGAACTCTGCCAGTCCCTGAAGTCACAGCTCAGGAAGACAGGCAAGTCCCTACTCTCACCCAAGCCTTCATCTCAATAAACAAGGATGCAAGATAATTTCAGACTATGATGCTGCCTAGGAAGAGGTAGACAGGACAATGTGACAAAGAGGGACCAGGGGAGGACATTTAAAGTGGGAAAGGTCTCTCCGATGACTTGAACATTCAAGCTGAGATCTGAGATCCGGAGGGGTGTTCCAGGTGGAGGGACTGGCAAATGTACCAGCCTGGTGGTAGGACAGGGTTTGGTGTGTTTGCGGACCGGAACAAATCCCCGAGTGGCTGGACCATAATAAGTGAGGTTGGGGTGGGAGGGCAGAACAAACTGAAGATGGAGAAGAAGGCAGGGGCCAGATTAGGTAGGATTCTGTAGCCTTATTAAGGAGTTTGCTGTGTCTTCTAAGCCCAATAGGAAGAACACATTGCAAGGGGCAGGATTACAAAGTACAAGTGATGGGAGTTTATTGCATGGTTCAAGTGACAGAGCATATTAGCTTGAAACAGAAGAGAGACAGAAGAATCAAAAGGCATGGTGGTACATTCTGGAGGCAGAATCAGTGTGACTTGTAACAGATTAGATGTGGGCTGAGAAAAAGGGAAGGATTAGGGCGATGCACAGATATTTGGTTTGAGTGAAAGGGTGAATAGTGGTATCATCAATTGGAGACAGGGAAGAGTAGAACAAATGATAGAAAAGCAGAAAATAAAATCTTTCATTTTGGGCATGTTAAGTTTCAGAGGCTTCTAAATGAAAGTGACATCCATCTAAGTGGACATGTCAGAAAAGCAGTTGAACATGGAAGACTGGGATTCTCAATTTGGCAGTCATATATACATAAATGGTATTTGCAGCCATAGTACTGGGTGATGATGGTGACAATAACGATAATTCTTATAGAACTCTTACTGCTTTATGTGCTTTACATGTAAATCCACTTAACTTTCACAAGCATCCCATGAGGTAGGTGCTAACATTAACTTACTTATCCATGGTATCATACCGAGTGAGCTGTAGATCTGGGATTTGAAGCCAAGAGGTACACTCTGCTTTCTTGCCTCTGTGTAAGATCACCCAAGAATCCTTTTTTCTTTTTTGCTCAAATAGGATTTACAAAATCATCAGGTGCCACTGATCCACTTCATAACATGGAAAACTATTTTTCAGCTCCTCTAATGGTGGGTTCCATATTGATGCTCTCTCTCCCCCACTTGCCCCTGAGTTCTCACAGTCAGGGCTGTATCTTTTATTCATCCACGGAGGCTGACAGACATGTGAGGAATTCTTGGAAAATCATGGACATACACTGTACTTTAGCAAATATAAAATCTTGGATCACTAAAGCTAAAAAAAGATCACAGAGATCATCTAATCCAATCTTTTTCATCTACAGCTAAGGTAACTGCAATGAAGTCACTTTTCTTACTTTCCTTTATTTTTTATTTTATTTTTGTAGAGATGGAATCTATGTTGCCCAGGCTGGTCTCGAATTCCTAGGTTCAAATGATCCTCCCACCTCAGCCTCCCAAGTACTGGGATTACAGGCATGAACCACTGTGCCCAGCCTAGATACCACTTTTTGAGGTGACCCCGGTGAAGAGTGAGGCATGTCTGGAGAGGCTGGGTGGGGCAGATTGGGGAAGTAGGAGGTGAATGAGAACTTGTAATAAGTCTCCAGTTGTTTCCTGGTCAGATGTTTGTTATTTTTATAAAGTCATATCTGGCAATCTTTTTTACTTGCACATTCTGGCTTTGATGTCATACATAGATAAGACTTCCTTACCCTCACTATAAAAATATTCACCTGTGATTCCTTTGTGTACTTTCATGATTTTACTTTTTACTCTGGATCTTTCATTCATTTGTAATCTGGCTGAAGCTGATATTGGCTATTCTAGTGGATGATGGTTGGAATATGGCCAAATTCAATTTTATTTTATTTTATTTTATTTTTTAATTTGAGATGGAGTCTCATTGTGTCACTCAGGCTGGAGTGTAGTGGTGTGATCTTGGCTCACTGCGACCTCCACCTCCCAGGTTCAAGTGATTCTCCTGCCTCAGCCTCCCAAGTAGCCCAGCTAATTTTTGTATTTTTAGTAGAGACAGAGTTTTGCCATGTTGGCTAGGCTGTTCTCGAACTCCTGACCTCAGGTCATCTGCCCGCCTTGGCCTCCCAAAGTGTTGGGATTACAGGCATGAGCCACTGCGCCTGGCCTAAATTCAGTTTTCTAACAGAAAATGGGTTAAACTCAGCATGAGGCAATAGCTGTGTTTGTGTTTTCAGTCATTTATCTGTGTCCTGTCCCTCCTTCTCTTCCCCTATCCTTCCCACTCTTTCCTTTCTCTTTCTTGACTCTCAATAAATAAGATCTTGGTTTGGTTTTGAGATTTTGTTATATGCTTCAGTCCACCCAGGGAGAAGCCGACCCAAGACTTCTGATAGAAGAAATCAGGTTTTAACTTCCATTCAAGCTCTGGGTATGGAAACAAGGGAGGAGATCTAAGGTTACTTTACACTGTGTACTGTGCCTATCTGTTCAATATTTTAAAATTTGAAATAAGCCTTTCACACATCCCAGTAACAAGAAAAAGTCTAAAATTAGTGCTAAATGTTCAAAACCGGGAAAGACACTGTAATATCTTTGTAGCAAGTCTTCTGATACCTTCAGGCTCTTCAGCAAATGACCTTAGTGGGTTGACAATAAATATTTCACAGGGTCACAATTCAGCCTTTCATCTTTTTTCATTCAGCTTTCTTGGAAGAAAAGGCTGTGGTCTTCAAAATATAATGACAATTTTTATAGCTTGGATTAGAAGAAAACTCTAGTGAGGGTTCCCTGCTCATGAATAAGTAATTCAAAGGCAGTTTATGTATTGAAGACGTGGTATTAGCAATTTGATTCTGACAGGGCCAATTCTGTCAGGCAAACCTTTGTAAATACAACAGTCTCCAAGGAATTCATGTTGCAGTAGGTACTGAGTGCCTACTCTGTGCTGGGACTTTGAACAGACCAATAAAATAGACAAATCTCTGGCAATTCAACCGAGGGACAGAAGGAAATATTAAATTCCTTCTGCTCTAGTATGATATAGTAGCTGATTTATTTTAAAAAAAATCCATATCATCACAAGTCTCATTATAAAAACAATAAAAATAAATAATTGTTCCTATGAAATAAAAAGCCAAGACAATTTTTCAAAAGAATAATGATAGTTCTTGTCTTATGAAATATTACAATATATTAAAAAGCTATAGGGATTAAATGAGAACGATACTGGCACAGGAATGGGCAGATTAATGGAATAAAAAGAATCTATAAATGGTAGACTCAAATGTAAGTCAGAAATATGTAGGTGATAAAGAGGACATTTAAATCAGTGAAGGAAAGGATGAATTAATCAATAAATCACATTGAGACAAGCAGCTCAGCATCAGTAAAAAGTAAAGTTATATTCCTACTGCATACCTCGTCTGTAAATAAATTCCAGATGAATTAATGCTATTGAAGTATAAGAAACATCATAGCTAAGAGTTTGAGATGGAGACATTCTTTTCAAGGAAGACATCAAAGTCAGTTATCCTAAAGTAAAAGAATGCTCCATGGGATTTTATAAAAATTATAAGTTTTTGTATGGGTATTAAAAATAACCCACATAAAAAAGAGTTAAAGGTTAATGTTATTCCAATGCTAATGTTAATATAATTTCATTTTACCCACAGGTTGGTGAGCCCTGTGAACGATGGTTACATATCTTAATCTACAGAAATATATGGGGGAAAAAGTACAGAAGGATTTACCTCTGCATGGGTTCTATCTGAATGGTAAGTATAGAGTACATATGTTTTTTCTTTATATTTTGCTGTACTTTTTAATTTAGTTTTTGCAATGATTATACATTCTTTCCTTTTGTAATCATCAAAAATAATATAGCTATAAAAATTGCTTACTAGTTCTACTTGTAATGCTTAGAAATTATTACACCACACTACATATAGCTAAGGATGCTTTAAAAATACGTCTGAGTTTAATTTGGCCTGGAGTTCAAAGTATCTTGAGGTTTCCTAATCACTGGGATGTAGGAGTTAGTATTTTACCATTTTATACTTTAGTCTTTTACTGTATTGTGGAATTTGCTCAAAGTCCATATACAAAGTGATGATATTCCATTTTGTAGAGTTGCTCACTATATGTTCCTAAATATTGCAATAAGTAAGTCTTCTAAAAATATATATGATTGCCAAAACTACTATCTTGCATTCTATTTATTTGCTTTGACCACAGACAGGTGAATCTGTCTAAATAATTCATCTCATTGCATGAGAATAAGTGTCCACAGGCTATCTGATAATTCCCACATGTGAGAATTTTATCTTAAGACATAGAATATGAGAATTATACAAAGAATATGAAAATTATATCTTATAAACATGACAACTAACTCTAATGCAAGGAGAATATTTTTTTCTTAGAGAATATCTAGGATTTTGCAAATTAGTGAAACAAATATTGATTACTGACATATTTCCTAATATTCTCTACTTCAAGGAACTTCAATAATCACTGTGACATGTCTCCACATGATCTAAATTTTCTGGAGTCCATCACAATATATTTAGAGTAAGAGAGACAGCAATGATGGTAACTGGCATCTCACTAAATGAATTATTCCAAAGGAAACATTTCTTTCAAAGAGAACAGTGGCCTGGAAAGAGCTCAGTCTTTGAAAGCAGACAGCCCAGGAGTTTCTCTCAGGCTCCCTCACTTATAGTCTCTATGGTCTTGGGCAAATCACTTGACCTCATGAGTTTGTTCCCATAGCTGTAAGACAAAGAGAGTAATAACTGTCTTGTGGTCATTATTGAGGGTATGTGTTTAAAGTACCATGCACGTGTTAGGCACTCAAAAAAATGGTGACTGTTACTGACGGTGGCTAACAGGCTACCAGGAGAAAACTGGCTGACTCCTTGGAGAGGCTCACAGAGAAGAAAATATAACCTCCACAAATGTACTTCCATCCAGGGGCGAGGCCACTAGGCTGCAAACTGGATGATTACAGGGAAAAAGTCTCATGCTATTCAAGTTCAGTCACCAGTTTATTGATTTAAAGTGAAACATATTCCTTCCTAGTGCCTAAAGTGATCATACCCTTCAATCAGGCAACCCTTTCCTCATATCAAAATAACTGAATAATTATAGGGAGGATGAATTCAGAACAAAGAGAGGCAAGGTACTGAGGGAAGTTTCACTTGGGCCTCACTGTGGCCTGAGGACCCTCCTCACCTTACCACTGACCCCACCTCACCAGCATACAGAAATTCAGGACCTCCCAAAGCTGGGGGGGTCTCTCTGAAGGTAGTACTAGACAACCACTGCCACCTTTGGAACCTCTGAGCTGTCCTTTTTCAGTATTCAAGGCAAATAACTCACCCTCATTCTGTCCACACAAGCCTCTCCCAGAGACATACAATGCACTCACCTCCACTTAGTAAGTTACCATCATCTCCAGTCCTCCCCACCTCACCCACCTCCTGCCCTGCAATAGCAAGGTTGCCATGGTGCGAGTGTTGGGTGTTCCCTCAGATAGCCAATCTCATCAACTGTGTGAGGATTTTACCAAGATAGCCATAAAGAACTAGCTGATTCCCTTGTTTCCAAGTCCTTGAGAAAAACCTCACTGCTTCCCCATACAAGACCAAGTTAATTTCTACTGTTGTTTCTGTTGATTGGATGGATGGATGGATGGATGGATGGATGGATGGATGGATGGATGGAAAGATGGATGAATGGATGCATAGACAAAAAATGAATATGCAATCCCAGCACTTTGGGAGGCCAAGGCGGGTGGATCACGATGTCAGGAGATCGAGACTATCCTGGCTAACATATGGTGAAACCCCATCTCTACTAAAAATACCAAAAAAAAAAAAAATTAGCTGGGCATGGTGGCGGGCATTTGTAGTCCCAGCTACTCAGGAGGCTGAGGCAGGAGAATGGCGTGAACCTGGGAGGCGGAGCTTGCAGTGAGCCGAAATCATGCCACTGCACTCCAGCCTGAGCGACAGAGCGAGACTCCATCTCAAACAAACAAACAAACAAACAAATGAATAGATGTAATATGAACAGAATATACTAATACTGCACTGGGCATCAGCAATAAATGAGCCCTTGGTATCTTATTTGGCACCCAGGATCATGAGAAGGGAGACCAAAAAAAAAAAATCCCTTGATGTTTTGACATATGTTTATTCCCTCACTGGATTCAGGGAATACAAAAGCAAAGAACTACGTTGAGCTTAAAGTGAGGCTGTCTAGCCCAAAGCAGCCTCTCTTTTTTCATTCGGTCCTCTTATTTAAAAGTTCATCTTTAACCAGAATTCACTGAGGTTTTAGTACATGTTGATCTCTTACAAGCACCGTACTGAATGGACTGTACTCTGAGCCAGAGACCTAGCTCTGTGCAGATTGACCTTGAACAATTCACTCAGTTCTATTAGGTGTTTTTAAGGCCCCCTCTCTGTGAGAAGAGGATACTAATTTTAGCCCTCCATCCTCCCTCAGGAATGTTGTGGGGAAAGAGCAACAGCACCGGGGATACAGAGCAAGCTCCTACAAAGAAAGATCTGTCAATGAATTTATATTGATGAACAGAGAGAAACAGGCAATATCCTCAGTATCATGCTGCTTTTCTTCCTTTTAAGCACATTTCTCTGGTTAAGGTAAATGGCAAAAACTGATAAACATGCTAAGCAGATATAGGTCATGCTGCTATTTTCAATCCGTAACTCGCTTGCTGATGGTTCTCATTTTGGGTATTCATTTAGCACAATCCTGTTTTCTACAAAAGGACAGGAAAAGTAGCCATAAAGGTTTATCTTGTTGAAAAAAATCCAGATAATTCATACCGAGCATCAACCCGAAAGTCAGCACCACCTTCCCACCCAGCCCTCTGAGCAATGCAGCTCTGTGCAGGCAATGTCACAGCAACATGAGGTAAGCAGGAGAAGGTTTTCCTGCCAAAAAGCCCAGGAGCAGTCAAAGGCAAGCAACAACTCCCGGCTGGCCATTGGAATGTGGTCACATTATTCTCTGAACATGTGAAAAGCGACATTCTGCAACCAGTGGGGTCCTTGTGACAGTGACAGAGCTTTCTCCTGAGCTGTAATCAATTATGATGCTTAAGTGCATCATGTTTTAAAGAAAAGTAAACAGCTCTTGTGTGCTGTCTCTCTCTCTCTCTCTCTTTTTAGATGGTACCATGGAGACCCGTCTGAGTCAAATCATTTCAAAGCCATCTTTGACCAACTGCTTGCTCTCGCAGAACACTTTCAAAATTGTTAAAGTACAAATAAAATAAATGAATAATCTGAAATACACAGTGTTGCTCTTTTATCAGATCACATCGTTTAATCTCCCTTTTCTCCATATCAAGAAAGGAAATAGTAATATTTTTAAGTGAATAAAAAGAACGTTCTGTGAAATATATCTTTTGGGGTCTCTGAGCAAACACACCCAGCACCTATGCATGGGAGAAACAATCCTGAAATGCTGCCTCACCCACCCTGTGAAGTATTCTCATCCAATTTCTATATATAGCCACCACACTTCACATGCACAAACCCTCCACCCTGTCCACATGCACACTGTAATCTTATGCTTGCAGAAATTGGAATGCTGTAATAATGCCCTGAATTTGAGAAATTCACAAGAAAAGCCAAGAGATGGTTTCCTGATTGAATGAAAAAGGCTGGTTTGGTTGGCGGCAGTGCCTTCACGGCAGGGCAGGCACTGCCCAGCTCTCCGGAGTGTGATCTGCATGTCTAATAATGGAATAGGTTCCTGGGATCAGCCGCTTACCTTGGAATGCTGCAGCAGAAGTATCTGCTCGTCAAGCTGTTGTCGCTTGCCTTCTATTTCAGTCTGCCTCTTTCTTTTTTCCTTGAAAATAAAGAGAGAGAGGCTGTAAGAGTGGGTGGGTGTTGGCTCCAGAAATTTTAAGGCAGAAAGCAGCAGCAGCAGCAGCACACATCTGTACAGACACTTCTAGAGACACCAGGCACACACGCAGTGTCACCTGCCCCACCGTCTCTGGGTGTGTTGCAAGCAGCAGCATTCTCCTAACATGTCTGCTGTAGGCTCGAAGAGTGGGAGAAATTCTCCTCACTCAGCCAGGCTGCAAGAATTTAATCCAAAAGAAAAGACGGTTTCTACACACACACACAGACACACACACACACACATACACACACACACAGAGAACCATGTTCTGTGCAGTGTTAATTTGGACACAAAGAATAAAAATGTCTCAATCCAAAAAACAGAGGTTCTTACAAACTGCAAATACCATAGAATAAAACAGTGGGAAATTCTGGGTGAGATTTATTTGATCAAAATCACAGACATAAATAAGCAGACGTTGTTTCAAATTTTGTAGGACAAATCACCCAGTTGGACATACCAAACAATGCAAATGAAATGGGTTATATTTGCTGCCACTAGCCTTGGGGTAGCATTTCATATGGGTGGGGCAGCTGAGGTTATGATAAATATGAAATCTGGAATCTGTCTGTCCGGGTCCAACTCCCAGCCCTACCACTCACTACCTGTCTGACTTCTGACAAGTTCTTCTACCTCCCTGGGTCTTGGTCTTCTCGTACATAAAGTGGAGATAATAACTGCACCCAAACCACTTAGTTGTGGAGTGGATTAAATGAGATGATGTAACGTAAAAGGCCTAGAACAATACCTGGCACAGAGTAAGTGCTCAATGTTATTTGTTGTTAGTCTTATTGTCATAAGTTTACTTCTAGGTAATGCCTAGAAGCTGGTTGTAAAAGGATATATTTTCCTTGCACTTCCACTATAACCTTTCCATTAGAGTGTACCCTTCATATTTTTCTTCTCTATACTTCTCCATGTCGACAATAAACATCATATGAATGTGATTCATGAGAACAGAAAGGTCGGCTCTCATGATAGTTTCCTTGTTAATGTTCTGTTTCCAAAGCGTACAGGAGTGGTTTGCTGAGACATTTACTATACTGGAGCACTTTTGTTTACTCACATACACAGGGAGAAACTTATTAGATAAGACATAATGGCATTTGACAATACAACAGCCAAATCCTAGGGACAACAACAATGCGGAAGCCTGGCTGCTGTGCTCGGTGTTAATGGAAGTTTTTATTTTATGTAGTCGCTATGTTTCCGGGGCTATGATTGTACCATTGCTATTCAAATCAATGTAATAATAATGTGTATTACAACCAAGGTTTTCTGTGCAATGCCCAGACCTTACAAAATATTAGCTCATAATCTTAAGCCACTAGAATATGATATCTAAGTCACGGATATAATCTCCCTGACAAAGTAAGACGCATGAATATTTTAGGAATGTAGTACCATTTACCAAAGAACTCCAATCAATGGTGCATAATTGATGTTACTTAATCCCAGAGTGTGTGCAAGACCATATAATATATGACAGTAGATGGGAAAAGTGAGGCACAGTGGGAACAGCCCACATCCAGCATCTCAGAGATGGCACATGATAAAGCTAGGGCTTCCCAGTCCAGCTGCTATCTCTACATTCTAGAATCTCTCAAGAGTAGACTTACTGGACTTTGTCAGTCATTCCCACTGGCTATCAAGATATGTAGTTGTCCTACATTTAAATACAGAATCAAGATGTATGCCATAGATATGAGAGGCTGATGACTCAAGATTTCCACAAATATTAATTGAGTGTCATGTGTTCTCATTACATGTCTTGTCATTTCCAAACCATTTCCAGGCTTTCCCACAGCTGTGACTTTGTTCCATCAGAAAGTCCTCACTCCAGAGTTGCCCATCATCATATTGGTGAACCATTCTCTGAGCAGAAGAAACCTGACCAGGCAGTATGGGCAGTGGACCTTTACATGCTCAAGCAGCAGGCTCATTGGTGATCACTGTAACTGACATGGTCATGAAGGATGTAGAGTTCATGTTAGTCCTTTAAGAATGGGTAGGATTTAGGGCCGGGCACACAGTGGCTCACACCTGTAATGCCAGCACTTTGGGAGGCTGAGGTGGGTGGATCACCCGAGGTCACGAGTTTGAGACTAGCCTAGCCAACATGGCGAAACCCCATCTATACTAAAAATATAAAAATTGGCCAGGTGTGGTGGTACATGCCTGTAATCCCAGATACTTGGGAGGCTAAGGCAGGAGAATCACTTGAACCCAGTGGGTAGAGGCTGCCATGAGCCAAGATCACACCACTGCACTCCAGCCTGGGCGACAGAGTGAGACTCTGTCTCAAAAAAAAAAAAAAAAAAAAAAAGGAATGAGTAGGATTTAGGTAGATACAAATAGGCAATACATTCCAAGCAAAAGGAACTAGGTGAACAAGGGTAGAAATGCACTGCATATTCCAGGGACAATGAGGAGGAAAATCTAACTGGTTGTAGGGCTTGCCTTTAGGAACAGAGATCAATGACTCAACAGATTGGCTAGGACTATACCATGGAGGGCCATGAAGTTTAGATTTTATTGCATGGACAATGCAACGTCATTGCAGGGTTCTAAGCTACAGAACGATATGGTGAAATGGCATTTTAGGAACATTAATCTGGCATTCATACACAAGGTGGATTAATAGGGGCTGATACATTTTTCCTATAAAACAAAAAGTAAATATTTTAGATTTTGTGGGACATACAGTCTCTATCGCAACTACTGAATGCTACCATTGTAGTTCAAAAGCAGTCCTGGACAATATTTAAATGAATGAGTGTGGCTGTGTTCTAATAAAACTTTATTTGCAAACACAGGTAGTGGGCCAGATTTGGCCCACGGGTCCTAGTTTGCTGACCTGTGGATTCAAATATCATTTAAGTGCCTTGGGAGGATGTTCCATTCACCCGGTTGTGCAGTGAGGATGGATGAACTAACAAGCCTCCTAGCTTAGAGCTGTACCAATCAGAATGGAAAGAGAAGGACAAATGGAAGAAACAGAATTGATGAGACTCAAAACTAATAGGATCTGGGGGGTTAGGCAAAGTGGTGTTTTGGCTTTTAGTCACACGGACCAGAAAAGCGCTGGTGCAGGAAGGGGTAAGAGTGGGAAAGCAGTAAGGCTGAGCCCATTTGTGCTGTAGTCATACATTTCCCCTGAGGAAACTCCTTATTGGGTTAGAATTTGGAACTAAGCAGTTGTTAGCACATACAACCAGGCAGCGGCATTAGCATGTTTACAACTGCATTCTAACTGATGACCCTGGGCCTGGCCCCATGACAAGGACCCACTGTGCATCCACAGCTATTGCAGGATTCTTTGACTAGCTGAGTTCCCTTTCACAGTGAATTTTTTTTTTTTTTTGAGACAGAGTCTCAGTCTGTTGTCACAGTCTCAGCTCACAGAGTCTTAGTCTGTTGTCACAGTCTCAGCTCACTGCAACCTCTGCTTCCTGAGTTCAAGCGATTTTCCTGTGTCAGCCTCCGGAGTAGCTGGGATTACAGGTGTGTGCCACCACGCTTGGCTAATATTTGTATTTTTACTAGAGATGGGGTTTTGCCATGTTGGCCAGGTTGGTCTCAAATTCCTGACCTCAGGTGATCCACCCACCTCAGTCTCCCAAAGTGCTGGAATTATAGGTGTGAGCCTCCGAACCCAGCCCATAGTGATGGTCTTAAAGTCACTTCTAGGTGGACAAGAGGCAACCAGCCTACGCTCAGAATTAGATATGAGTCAAACGACAACAAGTTTGCATAGGACACCATTAAGGAACTCACTTGCAGTTTCTGACACTTGTTTGATGGCTGAGGTCTGAGCTGTGCTCCTCACCAGGATAGCCCACTGGTTTCCAGATTTCTCCTTCCCTTAACCAGGACAAAACCAGTAACTCTTGGGGCATTCAGTCTCATCCACTCTACAACTCTACCTCTCCTTTGAGCTGCAGATCCCTATACTGAACTGCCAACTATTTGTAGTCACTCCCCCAAACAAACACATGCAGTCACCATCTCAAGCAATCCCCCACCATCTACCTTCACACCTGTTCCTTCTTCTATGTTTCATCTCAGCAAATGACACTACTTAAGTCAGAAATCTAAGTCATCCTAGACACTTACTTTCTTGAAAGACCAAGTCATGTTGATTCTGCTGGCCAGTTTCCACATCTTTTGCTTCCCCACTATAACCTTGAGTATTGCCTTAACCCTCCTTCCTTTATCTCCTACCTGGACATGGAGACTATTCCATATTAGCATCTTTAGCACACCACAGAACTTATCTCCAGCTGGATTACTGTAGTGGTTTCCTTATTAGTCTCCCTGCATCCATTCTTGGCTTCTCCAACTCAATCTCCACACTGCTGCCAGAGTGATATTCTAAAATGGAAATCTGACCACCTCCGACCCTTGCCTAAAACCAAGGATGTCTCCCCATTGCCTACAGTACAAAGAGCAGGTTCCCTAGCATAGCCAGTGAGGCTCCTGTCTATTTCACAGCTTCATCTCAAGCCATGGCCCCCTACCATGATCCAACCTCAAAGACTACTTGCAGTCTCCTGATCTTCCGGGCTGGTTTATGTCTTCTTAGTTTTGCTCTTATTGCTTCCTCTAACAATAATCGATGTCCACTGCTGCTTCATTTGACAAAAAACAATTCATCTATGATGGCACAGTTTAAATATCCATGAAGCTTTAATGAACATCTGTCAATTTTGATCTGCCTAGTCTTCTTTCCTTTGGGGAAACACATCTACCCTCACTGTAAATGGCTCTGGTGGAAATGCCAGTCATGGTTTGCTCATTCCTGCCACTAGGACTTGTTTGTGAGCCAGGTTAGGCCAATCATGCTACCTTGTTTCTTTGCAATAGCTATTGATCCAAGGGATAGCTAAGTGAACTGAGAAACACCAGTTAGAGACATTTCTAGGGACAGACACATGGATACCAGGAGAGAAGTGAAAAAACATACCACTAGGATTAAGCTGAGATGATGTACTTCTGAGTAGCAATTTTTCCAAGTCACATAAAAGAAATGCATCTACATTGAAGAAAATAAAGTCAACATGCAGAGGGAGGCAGAGCTGAAAGAGAAAAAAGGGTCCTACTACATTGTTTGAGTCCCAGATCTAGTCATGCATGAAGCCAGAACCATCCCCAGGCTTCCTAAATTATATACACTAATAAATCTCCCATTCTCTTAAGCTAGTTTGAGTGATGTTTCTACCACTTACAACTCAAAGAGTACTGACAAATACAGAAGATTTTTCTGTTCCCTCCAAATAGATTGCATCACTCCCTCCTTTCTCTTCCCTCCCCACAGGCTGCGGATTTTTCTACATTAGACCTCAAGCACTGTAGCACTTTATATACTTAACTATTTACACATCTTCTCTCTCTAACAAACTATGGGCTCCTTGAGGACAAGGATCTTGGCTGACACATCTCTAAAGCCTAGAATATTGTATGATGAATACATGTAATTTATGCTTACTGAGTATCTCCGAGTGTACTATCCTCTTTTTTCTCTCTTCTACTTGTGTTCCTGTTTGTCCATATCCCTCATTCAAATGAATTACGAATTTGTACTCATGACTTCAATAGAAGCAAAATACATTATTAAAAACACATTGGCCATCAGTCCATAAAACCAGAAGTGTCCTAATGCTAAAGACATTAACCCACATGAAATAAATTACTGTTGCTATGCATATGAGGAAAGAGTTGAAAAGGCTAATTCTGGGAAAGAATCATGGAAAGCTTATTCTGGGGAGAAAGGCGGGGGAAGTGGAAATTCCAGGGAAAAGCATAATGAGCTGACAGTAGCAACCATTCGGGGCAGTGTGCCTCAAGAGACATCTGGAATGACATGATCTCAGTCCACTAGAAAGACTTCCAGATTCCTCCACTATCTGGGAAGGCTAACAAGCCACTTTCATTCACTTTCTATAAATTATATATTTTCCTGGCAAGTATTTTCTGGAAGGATTATAACATGATAGAACATGTTATAATCATAACATGTTCGTAACATAACACGTAAACTATTGTTAAAGAGCACCCATAGAGAATGAAGCACACTCTGTTCAATAAATATAATGAGAAGACAGATATGGTAAGTACCTGTTGTTAGGAAAGCCTATTTCCACCTTTTTGCTCCTTGAGACTCCCTCTTCTCTCCTGCTGACTGTGCTGCAACTGGAGCACTAGGAGATGCCAGGCTGTGGCTGTGGACAAGGTGGGTGTCCCAACTGAGTGTGTGAGAAACAGGGAGACAGGGAAAGAGGCTAAGCAGGGAAGGTAGTCAGAAGCAGAAATAGGGTGTTTCCTTTCCTCCACTGAACCCCCATTCTAGCTTGCGCTGATACCTCGCACCCCAGGGCACAGCAGTGGGAAGGGACCAGAAGACCTACTCAAGGCCCTCTTGCCATCATGAGATCACAGAATTTAGATAAGAGGAGGGTAAAGAAAATATATTAAATCGTAAACGTTGCAATCTTTATTCTTTCTATTGCTAGATGAAGATAATTCAGCTTTGACTTCCTTCCATGTGAGCTAAAGGGAATCTTGTGCCCTTGCCCCAAACCTTTTAAGTGACTTTTTGCCAGAGGATTCCTAGGCTTTTGCAATGAAGAACCAGAGAAAGAGGTAAAGTACTGAAAAACTGCGAGAAACAGACTGTTTTATATAGTTGCACTTGGAAAGGGAATGGGTGGGGATGCTATTTAGGGGGAAAAATGATCGAGAAAAGGAAAGAAGAGATGAAGAAGTAAAGCACTGAAAGGGGTCAGAGACAGTTTAAAGTTCAAGAGTTTAAAATGAAAAGGCTGAGATATTAAGGCCAGGAAATCAGGAAAAGAGAATCTTCACATATTTTACTGTGGCTTATAAAATGAATCCCCTCTGATGTTCTCCAGAAGATTCCAGTAAGGATACTGAAATTACTTTGGCCAACTAGCCTGTGTTCCTTTGAATATAACTTCATGCTGAAACTGGATTGCCAGGGTACCTAGCTTTTATCTGGGTTACACCAAGAAATAAGGTGACATTTTGAGAATTAAATTATGAAAAATCAACTTGCAAGTGGGGACCCAACAAGCTTTTTCTATTAAGAAATCACAATGTCATCTCAGGTATGGTTGGGTTATAATTACCTTTCTAACACTACTGCAGATTCAATGCTATTTATACATCTGAGGGGAAAAAAAAGAAAAATAGTCTGTCTAAAAACTGAAAACCTGAGTAATCAAGCATAAAAAAAATTGAAGAGGTGCTCACTCAGCTTTGTCCAATCGCCTGTCCAGCTAACAAGTAATGCTGAGTTTGCTCAGCAGACACATCCCTGTTCGAGATCAGTTATCTCATCTCAACACCATCAGATATTAAAACTCACTCTCCTTGCTCTGTCTTCAAGATCACCAATCATAATCCTGATTTCTATTCAGGCTTCCTATGTAGTTAGCTAAATGGAGAGATGGTACTTGCTAAGACCCCTGCAGTGTCCATCCACTGAAAAATAAATAGACACTTGGGTTTGTAGATAAGTAGCTGAAAGCTAAGTTGGCATGTGATTTTCTGATCCTACGAAACTAAGGAACAGAACTCAGAGCCAGTTTAAATGACAGCCTTAAAAGGCTTGGTCAGAAGAACAAGTAAGGTAGGTTTTCTACATTGTTCTGCCTAGCCGTGTACCCATTTAACCCGCAACATCACCAGGTGAAGTGGATAATTCCACAACTATTTATTCCTCATCCCTTAGTTTGGACCAGCATTTCCATCTACATAACTTCTCTTTTCTTCAACTGATTATTTGGACTTGAGCTTGCCACTTATCTGTAAAAGAAGGAACTGCCAGCTTTGTATTGTTTTCTGTATTTACTTTTAAATGTTTTATTGACATATGATATTTGTACACATTTGTTGGGTACATGTAATATTTTGTTACATGCATAGGATGTATAATAACCAGGGTGTTTAGGACATCCACCATCTCGTGTATTTATCATTTCTTTGTGTTGGGAACATTTTTAGTCCTCTCTTCCAGCTATTTTAAAATCTAAAATATATTGTTGTTAACTAAAGTCACCTTACTGTGCTATCCAACCTTAGATCTTATTCCTTCTACCTAACTGTATAATTGTACGAATTAACCAACCTCTCTCATCCTCCACTACACACACTCCCTTCTCCACTTCTTGTAACTTATTATTCTACTTTCTACCTTCATGTTTCATTTGTAATAGAAACAATATGGTCAAGAGAATTTTTAAAAGAAAAAGAAGACATTGATTAGTTCGAGCCTCAATACTGGCTTTTAGAAGGGGTAATTTAACACCCAAAACTTTAAGAAACATCCCATAGAATTTAGATGCAATATTATCATTAATTTCACCCAACAGTTAATATATCTGGCCTATTAGCGCCAAGTCAAATGCACAACACAGCAGATTTTACATTTAGGGTCCTTTATAGATACTTTATAGCCCATATGGGTTATATCTTAAGTCTGTTTTTTAAGGTCTGCCCACGGTGTGACCCTTTAAGTAATTATTTAACCATAGAGCTATACTTTTGCTTTGATGGTCATAACATCAAATTCTTTGCTAGGAGTGCTTCACTTTGGTTTCCTCTAAAGACCAAGAAGGGAAGTGGTCTGATATGGGCTCTGATGAGAAAGTAAGACCTGCTTTATGACACCACATTGATAAGCCCCTGGTGGTGGAAAAATCCAGCACTTTCTGTACAGGTAGGCAGAATGGTAGAGGACTCTGAAAAAGCCCCAAATGGCAGGAATAACAGAATCAAACTCTCCCGAAGAATGTGATCTCCATCTCATCCCTCTCCGTGTGTTGCCTTATTCCCCCCATGAAGTCTCGTGAGCAGAGTCAGGAGATCTCGTATCAGGTAGGTGCTCTGCCACGAACTCCCTGAGTGACTTAGACAAGTCCCTTATTGTTTCTGGGCCTTGGATCCCCAGCCTGTGAAATGAGTAGGTTGGGCCAGCTTAGCTCTAATGTTTCTCCAGCATCACTAACATTCCACAGTGCTAAGGAGAACAACGACTTCACATGTTCCAGACTGTCACATGTGCCCTTCCTGAGTTATAAAGTAATGCTAGCAAACATTTACATAGTGGTCACTGTGTGCCAGGCACTGTTTTGTGTGATTTAACATGTTTAATCTTCACAACAACCTAATGAGTTAGGTACTATCATTATCCCCATTTTACAGAGGAGAAAACTGAGGCACAGGAAGATAAAGAGACAGGGTCACATGGCTAGTAAGCATCAAATAATTGGAACTCCGTCTGAAATACTGAAATAGAACTACCTGCAAAATGCTACTGCAGGATTGAAATGAGATACAGCAAAGATGGAACTAAGCACATCACCTGGTAGAGTGCAGGGACTTAATAAATGAAAGTGCTTCCTTTCTACCTAGCATGAAGTTTTTGGCTTAGGATTTTGTCTTAACAACTGCAGTTTACTCATGCAACAATTCAGTTGTGTAGTGGTTGAACCTAATAATCCCAATGATGGTAGTGGTATAAACCATAATGGTAAGAATAATAATGGCAACTGAGTTTATTGATGCCTTGCTATGTCAGGCATTATAGTAAGAACTGCCCCGCAGTTTTTCACTTAATCCTCATCACACTTTGAGGTAAATACTTTAATATCTTCCATTTTATGGATGAAACAACCTAAACTTAGCTACTGTAAGAGAAGTGCCTTTGAGCTAAGAAGTGGCCAAACAGGGGTTGAAACTTAAACAGTCTCACTCCAGAGTACTTTACCATGAAAAGAGACATGTTCAGAGCTACTAGCTTTTGTTTGGCTCTGAGTGAATTCCACTCTGGACACATGAAACCTATTACACTGCCACCTCCACATTTATCTGCCAAAAGCCATCCAGGGCAAATGAGCTGTTGAAAATGCAAAACATCTTGATGTCAAATCCCTCCAATCTCCAAAAAAGGAGGCCTCTTACATTTGTGAGCATTTCTCAATTTCAAACAAAAATAGGTCAAGGCTGTGTTGGAACCTTCAGCAATGTCTGGTGAACCAATATATTCGTTTCTTTCAATCCCTGTAGAAGACATTTCCATGGGAATTGAATAGTCTAATGAAAAGAGCAAATGCAAAATATTTCTCTCCCATTTTAACTTTTCATCTGAAAGGAACTACTACAGATGAGGCAGCAGTTGGGAAGGTTCTCAATTTACCAAGAATGGAGGAGATGCTCTAAATCCAGGATCTCTGGATATCAGAATATGACTCCCTAAAGTTGGAGGACAGGAGGAGGAAGGGGCAGAAGGACCCACTGGGTTGATAGGCCTGTCTTAGGAAGACGTGCCAGGCCTGGAGGCAGTCTCGGGGCAGGAAGTGGGGGTGGACACTGCATGGACCTCACAGTAAGCAGCAGTCCCATTGGCTGCTCACGGTTCTCAGCACCGCAGGCCACAGAACAGGGGAGGGGATGGGGCACAACTGAACATAGCTGTCGTGGTTGGAAATGCAAAACAAAATAGTGTGCACAAAAATAGAAAGAGAACACAATGTGCAGCATTCTGATGACAACAAAGGAACGCAAACTCCAAGAAATTAGCATAATTCCAAACAGAGACATACACTCCTTTTCTGACTTTGACAAATCATGTTTTTGTTTGTTTCTTAGATGCCAGTATCTGGTGAACATTTCTGATCTATATTCATTTTTTAATATAGAAAAGTATAAAGAAGGAAACACCAATTGTCTATAATCTCCCTGCCTAGATAAATGGAGTAAGCATTACAAAATATAAATAAAAGTAATAAACATGCAGGGTAGAAAAATTCACACCATCCACACAGGAATAAAATGAACATTTGACTTTCTCTTCACCTCACCCCTACCAGCTTTGTTCCTTCAGGCAACAATTCCTATTAGTCCTTTATGTATCCCACAGGAAAAAATGGATACACCAACATAAGTTGGGGTCTTTTATTCTTAACACAAAAGACCTGCCCTTCAGCTTACTTTCTTCACTTCGTGATGTATCTTAGAGATTTTACTATTTCATTCAGCACATGGAATCCCACCACATTCTTTGCAACTATGGCATGGCGATTCACAGATGTAGCTTAACTTACTTTACCAGTCTGCTGCTAATAGATAATTTAGGTGGTTCTCAGTGCTTTGTTTGCAATTATAGACAGGACTGCAATGAATCTTCCTCTATGTTCATCTTAGACGTATTTTTGTGATTCCATACATAGGGTGGATTTCTACCAGCAGAACTGCTAAGTCAAGGATTTGAACACATAAAACTCTAATAGGGACAAATTGCTCTCCAAAAAGCAGTTTCTCAGGGTTTTAAATGATACAATTGTGGGCAGAAAATAAACTCAACCAACTAATAAGAGTTTTGACAGTTTTTCCTCTTGTTAGCTATATCTTTAGGGCCCAAGGGGGTTTTAAATGAAAGAAACTACCACTTTGTTAATAATTGCAATGTTTTAAAAACATATTGGGGTAATTTGTCCTTATCATAGACTATTACTCTATCTTTTCAGGTTAAAAAAATGATAATTTGCTACCTTAAGAACAGAAGTCTATTATAATTCCATCAGTCTCCCATGAAGAATCAACACTGTACTTCCCTTCTTTGCACTGCTGATGTTAGAATTACTGCATAGCCAAGTTGTGCCCACTTGTCTATAAGGAAAGAGGATTTAATCCTTTTGTGGTCATTGCTGTCCTCCAATGGTTTAAAAGTAGAAAATTTTTCACCCACCAAAACAATTTCTAGATGGACTCAGGCAATGTAAAAAGTGAAAACATGAGAAAATATAGTGATTGTCTGACTTTAGGATGGAAGAGGACTTTAAAAACATAACGCATAGAAAGAAACCACAAAGCACAAAACTGACGAACTTCATTACACCCTCCCCAAGGGCAGAGACCATGTCTCTCATTCATGGTTTCTCTCTCTTGCCTAGAATCATGCCTAACACATACTGGGCCTGAATCAGTATTTATTGATAATGAATGACTGAAAATGTATAAATAAAACACAGCCATTAAAGATAAATTCTTTTAAGGCTGGGAGCAGTGGCTCGTGCCTGTAATCCCAGTACTTTGGGAGGCCAAGACGGGCAGATTGCTTGAGCTCAGGAGTTCGAGACCAGCCTGGGCAATGTGGTGAAACCCCATCTCTACAAAAAATGCAAAAATTAGCCAGTCATGGTAGCACATGCCTGTAATCCCAACTACTCAGGAGGCTGAAATGGAAGGATTGCTTAAGCCTGGGAAGCGGAGGTTGCAGTGAGCTGAGATTGTGCCACTGCACTCCAGCCCGGGGACACAGTGAGACCCTGTTTCCCCCACCCCAAAAAAAGGGGGGGCTCCAGGCATGGTGGCTCACGCCTGTAATCCCAGTACTTTGGGGGGCCGAGGCAGGCAGATCACAAGGTCAGGAGATGAAGACCATCCTTACCAACATGTGAAACCCTGTCCCTACTAAAATGTAAAAATTAGTCAGGCATGGTGGCACACACCTGTAGTCCCAGCTACTCAGGAGGCTGAGGTAGGGGAATCACTTGAACCTGGGAGGCAGAAGTTGCAGTGAGCCAAGATTGTGCCACTGCACTCCAGCCTGATGATAGAGCAAGACTCCGTCTAAAAAAAAAAAAAAAAGATACATTCTTTTAAAAACTGACTACAGAATAGCATGTTCAGTATTATATCATTTTTATAAAAAGTAAATGCATGTGTATGCACATGCATATAAATGATCATGCTACAGGATAGCATCTATCCTCTGCATAGATGCTAAATAACAACATAGGTTGTATCTAGATGGTAGGATTTGGAATGCTTTCATCTTTGCTCTTTATATCCTTCTGTGTTTTCTAGTATTTCTATGTGAACCCACCCTATTAGGTAGGCTAACATGGAAAATGTAATATACCAAGCTCAGATTAAAGCAAAGCTACTCCTTAGACACCCTGATCCTCAGCATCTTCTGAGAGAATAACCATCACCAGTGACAGTTGCCTGTGGCCAGAGGGATGTTTCTGAGAGGCTGGGAATAGGAACCCTTGCATATTTTGTAGTTTAAACCTAAATAGATATGTTTCCTAATTCAGAATCCTCAGCTGATGATGGCATATCCAGAGCTCTTGCTCAATGCTACCTCTTCCTGCCCTTCTTCTTATGTCTCCTCTTTGGTGGTGACCAAAGTCTAAGACGATGCCCCCAGGGACAGGGAAGTGGCTCTGATCTGCTGGTGGTGACCCTGGTGGTTCAGCAGGGAACAGGGAAAGGTACTGCTTCTCACTGAGGACAGCAAATTTCTAGTAAAGACGTACTTTAGGATAAGGTAATTAAATAAGCAAGACAAAAGATTGCTGCTGGTATAGGGACAGCTCCAAGTGTCCTGCCACCACCATGTGCTTGGCTGAGCCCTGCTCTAGTCCTAGAAGACTAAGAAGAGCCTCGTAGGGTTGTTTGAGCCAGTGAGAGCCCACCTAGGATGCTCCAGTGGGAAGCTCCAGTTAAAGCAAGAATCAGCACCAAGTTCAGAGAAGCCAAGCCCCAAACAGCAGAGCTCAGCTTTAGGTCAAGAACAAATATAAAAGATTATAGTTTAAAAACTGTAATATCCAGTGTCAAGTACAGTGAGGGGAAACTGACTTTTTATTCCCTGCTGGTGGTGGTAGAATCATTCTAGAGGATAATTTGGAAGTCATATAGAATAGCAAACACTTTCAAGTTTATATGCGATTTGAACAACACATTTCACTTCTAGGAATTTATTCTAAAGGGGAAATTATGCCAATGAGCAGTGCTTTTACTTAATGATATTTACTGCAGCATTGCCTTTAAAAAAGAGAAAGAGAGACTTAAATATTAAACCACAGGTGTTTGGTTAAATAATCTATGATATATCTGCACCATTATGCAGTCATTGCAAATGAAGCTGTAGATTACATGAAATAGAAAGACATTCTCAATATAGTCAGTTTAAAAAGCAAAGAGTATGCTCAGTGTAATCTCACTTTTATAAGAAAAAATACAGTTATGGAAAAGATTGGAAAGCTATACACTGAAATGCCAAAGGTTTTGTCACTAGCAATATAACTTGAGATGAGAGGTGCTGATAATTGCTGCTAAACAGCATCATCCTAATAGTACTTGTGAAAAGGTACTGGGGGTGGGAGTGTTTACAGGTGCCACGCACAGTTCTGAGTGCTTTAAATGAACCACCTCATCAACCCTCACTGTAACCCTGTGGGGAAGCTTCTATTATCCCTCCATTACAGATGAGGACACTGAGGCTGAGAGAGGTTAGGTAACTTGCCCCTAGATCCCCCAGTTATGAAGTGTTAAGACCAGAATTCAAAGCTGTCGGTCTGGCAACTGGGACCTAATTAAACCAAAGGGCTTTTGCACAGCAAAAGGAAACTACCAACAGAGTAAACAGACAACCTACAGAATGGGAGAAAATATCTGCAAACCATGCATCTGACAAAAGACTAATATCCAGAACCTATAGGAACTTAAACAAATTGACAAGTAAAAACCCCATTAAAAAGTGAGCAAAGGACATGAACAGACACTTTTCAAAAGACATACAAGCAGCCAACAAACATATGAAAAAATGCTCTACACCACTATTCATCAGAGAGATGCAAACCAAAACCACAATGAGATACCAACTCACTCCAGTCAGAATGGCTACTATTAAAACGTCAAAAAACAACAGATGTCGGTGAGGTTGCAGAGAAAAGGGAACATTTATACACTGTTTTTGGGAGTGCAAATTCGTTCAGGCCCTGTGGAAAGTAGTTTGGAGATTTCTCAAAGAACTGAAAACAGAATTGCCACTGGACTCTGCAATCCTATTACTGATATATACCCAAAGGATAAGTCATACTATCAAAAGGGCATGTACTCGTATGTTCATCACAGCACTATTCACAAGAACAAAGACATGAAATCAACCGGGTGCCCATCAACAGTGTATTGGATAAAGAAAATATGGTACATATACACCATGGAATACTACACAGCCATAAAAAAAGAATGAAATCATGTTCTTTGCAGCAACATGGACTTGTAAGTGGGAGCTAAACATTGGGTACACACAGACACAAAGGTGGGAACAACAGACACTGGGCATTCCAAAAGGAGGGAGGAAGGGATGGGATCAAGGGTTGAAAAACTACCTACCAGGTACTATGTTCATGGCTTGGGTGACAGGATTATTAGATGCCTAAACCTCAGCATCACACAATATACTCATGTAACAAATCTGCACATGTACCACCTGAATCTAAAATAAAATATAAATAAATAAATATTCTTTAATTATTTTTTTTTAAAAGCTCATCATCTGGCTTCAGAGTTTGTGCTCAGAACCACTTTGTTTTACCTATTGATGGGGAACCAGGTAGGATTAAGTCTTGACTTCAGTGGTTTCCATGTTGCTTTCTCGTGGCTAGTTCTGTTGCTTGCCATCACGTATAGCAGCATTTTAAGGAAGTGAACAAAGACCACACAGCTTTTTATCCACTAATAGAGGTGACCCAGTTAAAGTACTTAGTCCTTTAATTTCAGGATGCTCAAGTTAGCAAACCGACAATGACTGACTGCTTTGGGGGTTTACTTTTCTTAACCACCAGGGTCCAGGCCACTTAGAAGTGAGTCAGAAGACAGCAGGGGAACTTCATTTACTGGTGTGATTATACTCCATCATCATTGGCTTTAACTGTGATCATGATGGTGAAGTTCAGGAGAAGTGCACCATCATCTTCATGCAGGCAGGTTGGTCTTTATCATGCATCAAAGGTGGGGAGCAGTCCTTCCATGGTACTTTGCTTCAGTGTGGTACTTTGCTTCCCTTTGGTATCTATCACCAGGTAGATACATGTGTATCTCTCTTCACTTTAGTCTGGAGGAAGATTCAAGACCTCTGCCTATTAATACCATGTAAGTGGTGCCCTGACCCCATTATTTCTAATGTCTGACTTCCAGTCTCATCCAGTTCTTAACATGCATGAGCCAGTTGGATCCCTCCACATCTTGACCTCTATTCTGCCCACAGTGCTCAACCCTGGAAGACCATTAAGATCACCCGAGGATCACTAAAAAGCACCAAGCCCAAGCCTCACCTTCAGAGATTTTGATCTTATTGGTCTGGGCACTCATGTCTCTGCAGCATGTGGCCCACTGTAGCCACCTCTAGAGTTCCTAGGAAGTTCCTACTGGACTTTGGGCTCTTCCCCTCCTCTGTCTAGTCTCCTGGACAGCTTTCTCTTCCAGGTCTGCCCATCAGTACTGCCCTGCTCAGAGCAAGCAGTGAGGAGCTACTAGGCCCTATCTCCTTCCGTGAACCTTCTTAGATGGCAGAAACAAGCCCATCTCCAAGAGGGAAGCACTCTCCATGCTGTGAGATGCATTCCTATTCTCCTCCCTCTCATTAGGAGTTCTCGCCCATGGACCAGATGCTCTCCAATTTTCTGCCAGTCTTTTACCATGTTCCAGACTCAAGTTTGGGTGAACAGGAATTTTCTGGCGAGGGTCTCCCACACAGACTTCAGCATGTTGGTAGTTGGTAGAAATTCCTTGTAAAATTTAGCTTTATTGTAGGGATCTAAGAGAGGGGAACTCTGTGTTTCTATCTTTCCCCAACCTCCTCCTTGAACCCTTAGGGCTCCTGAGAGGAGTTGCTCATACTGGGGTATTTCCTGCACACAAAGGTGGATTGGTCCCTGCTTCAAATGAGCAGACCCATGAGCGTGGTTCTCTGGGTCTTCCTCTTCCACCTGTGCCACAGCACAGCAAGCTACCCAGGTGCTTCTCCCACTTGAATTGACTGTCCTCTCATGTAGCTGCGGTAGTCAGACTCAGGTTTGGGTTGGCAGTGGTTCAGGAAAGAGGACAGTCTCACCCAAGCCCAGATAACAGGAGATCGGCCATGGAGAGGAATGGATGGCCGGCAGGCAGTGGGGGTCCATACTAAGACTGGCTCAGAATAAGGTGGAACTTTGCTTCCCTTTGGGCCCCATATGTATATCTCTCTTCGCTGTAGACTGGAGGAAGATTCAAGACCTCTGGCTATTAATACCATGTAAATGGTGCCCTGACCCCATTATTTCTAATGTCTGGCTTCCAGTCTCATCTAGTTCTTAACATGCACGAGCCAGTTAGATGCCTCCACATCTTGACCTCAATTTTCCCCACAGTGCTCAACCCTGGAAGACCATTAAGATCACCTGAGGATCATCAAAAAGCACCAAGCCCAGGCCTCACCTTCAGAGATTTTGATCTTATTGGTCTGGGCACTCAAGGCTGTAAACACCACCAGGTAGTGTTTGTTGTTGTTGTTGTTGTTGTTGTTGTTGTTGTTGTTGTTGTTTTTGAGATGGAGTCTCGCTCTGTTGCCCAGGCTGGAGTGCAGTGGTGCTATCTCGGCTCACTACAAGCTCTGCCTCCCGGGTTCACGCCATTCTCCTGCCTCATCCTCCCAAGCAGCTGGGACTACAGGCGCCCGCCACCATGCCTGGCTAATTTTTTGTATTTTCAGTAGAGATGGGGTTTCACCATGTTAGCCAGGATGGTCTTGATCTCCTGACTTCGTGATCCGCACGCCTCGGCCTCCTAAAGTGCTGGGATTACAGGTGTGAGCCACCACGCCTGGCCACTACCAGGTAGTTTTAATGTCAGTCAAGGTGGAAAATCACTGCAGGGCACATGCAATCTCATGGTCCAGGCTGATAGCATTTGCTGCTGCTTAAGCTTGTTTGAGCTCTTTCTTTCTCAGTCTGAAATAAACTATTTGGTAAATTTTGTTAAAAGCCTCAGCATTGGGTCAGCCACTTTTCTATTTTTGCAGTTAAATCCTTGCTTTCTTTGCTCTTCAAAGTCTGGGCTTTAGCCACAAGTCAATGAAATTTTTGACTTAGGGCAAGTAGAGCTTGACTCTACCTAGCATGTAGCTCTCAAGGGTCAACGTCAATGCTGCTCCCTTGTTGCAGTATTTCTCATCCTCACCAACTGACATCTGATTTCTCTTACCTTCCTTTCAGGCCCCTTCTCTTAGGATTACACTACTATTTTCAACCCAAGGACATGGGTGATAAACTAGGTCAAAAGGGACAAAGTTGGGGGTTGGATCTCAGAACCACAGAAAACGCCACCAAGACAGGTCAAACCAAATCTGGCTTTGAACTAGGATAAATAAGTTTTGTGCTTCAAAAATGTGTTTAAATGTCTCAATGCTACATTAAATTTCAAAATTCAGAAAGGTAATATTTAAGAAAAAGCTCATCCCTGGGAATGAGTTTCTTTTATGCAACCTCCATGAATGACACCTGGTGAGAGCTGAGAAAAACTAATTAACATGACCTAAGCAAGTCCTCCACCAGCTTTGAATCGCAGGCAACAGATCCTGCATCCATCTCCAAAGCCTCACGAGATCGCTTATTCGGTCTTGCTCAGTGGCTGATGACAACCTGAGACAAGGAGAGGGAATCAGTTCTACTGAGGGCCCGTGAAACCCATAGGTCTCTCTGTACTGGCTCAGCCTCCCTGGGGTACACCTGTTCTATCCTTCTCCTGGGAACTTTCCACGATCTTACCAGCATTTATTTCAGGGAAGTTCCTGATCAGGGGGAAAACTGAAGAACCAACGCTAATATCTGATAAAGGCCTAATGTAATGAAAGGTTTAAAAAATAGCGCAAGAATGAGAAACCACAAATACGGCAAATGGTATGTGTTTCTCTCTCACTCTCCTCTCTCTCTCTTTCCATTTATTTGTTTTTGCTTTTTTTTGTTTGTTTCTTTTTTGAGACAGAGGTTCACTCTTGTTGCCCAGGCTGGAGTGCAATGGCACAATCTTGGTTCACTGCAACCTTCGCCTCCCGGATTCAAGCGATTCTCCTGCCTCAGCCTCCTGAGTAGCTCGGATTACAGGTGCACACCACCATGCCTGGCTAATTTTCTTTTTTTTTTTTTAGTAGACACGGAGTTTCACCATGTTGGCCAGGCTGGTGTCAAACTCCTGACCCCAGATGATCCACCCACCTTCGCCTCCCAAAGTGCTGGGATTACAGGTGTGAGCTACCACGCCCGGCCCTGGTTTTGTTTTTTGACATGTGAAAGCCAACCAACTTGTGAAAGAAAAATGCAATCCAAGAAACAAAATTTTTTAAAGTGAGGCCAACTAGTAATGGGGAAGATGCCTATCTTCAAATCACCAGCTGGGTGCCTTATGCTTAGGCTGGTTTTGAGATGTCTGCCTCCTTCAAAACTTACTGACGAATGCCAATGCAGAGTCCTGGGGCTCTGGGCCCTGCATTTGATCTTTGCAAGATTCCTGTTCCCAGGCAGAAGGCTGACAGTGCCACAGGTAATCACTAGATACTGGGCATTACAGTTTTTAGGAAATAACATACTTTGTGAAGTCTCTGAGTGAACCCCCTCCCTCTTTCTTTCTCTCTGCCCCTTCTCCCTCCTTGCTTCCATCCTTGTCCCTTCCTCTCCTCTCCTCTCCTCTATGTGGAGTCAATCCTGTTAATCTTTATCCTCTAGTGCAGGAGCTGGCAAACTTGTCCTATCAAAATTAACACTATAAATATTTTAGGCTTTATAGTCTCTGTTACAACTACTCAAGTCTATAATTGAATCAACTTGTTCTGTCAACTTTTTTTTTTTTTTTGAGACAGTGGCACAATCATAGCTCATTGCAGCCTCGACCCCCTGGGCTCAGGCAATCATCCCATCTCAGCCTCCATCACAACACCCAACTAATTTTTTTTTTTTTTTTTTGTAGAGATGGGGTATCATCATGTTGCCCAGGTTCATCTCAAACTCCTGGGCTCAAGCGATCCTTCTGTCTTAGCCTCCCAAAGTGCTGGGATTACAGGTGTGAGCAACCACACCCAGTCTCTGTCAATTCTTGTAACACAGAAGCAGCTATAGACAATACATAAATGAATGGGCACGGCCCAGGCTGCAATTCAGAGCCCTATTAGAGAGCACCAAGAACTGACTACTGCCCTCAGTCCTGCCATGACATGAGCTCTAGGAGGCTGCAGTCTCTCCACAGGTGTGGGTGTGTGTTGGAAGTGGTGATGGCTGAGTGGGCACAAAGATAAGTCACAGGGACAGGGGACACAAGAAAACAGTAAGTCTCACAAATCCTGAGACAACCACAAACACGCAGCACAGGAAACATCTTCCAGGGCAACTGCTGTCTCCATTTCCCACAGCTGAGAGCAGGAGGACTGGGTTCGAGTCCCAGCTCCACCAGACAGTGCTGACGACCTTGGGCAAGTCACTGGACACACTGGGACCTCAGTGTGCACATCTGTAAAAGGGGTTGAACAAAAATCTGCACTCCCCTGCTCCCAGGGCTGAAGAAGAGCCATAGGAGATTAAGAAGTATCATCAATATAGGGGCCTTTCAGAGTGCAGGTCAGTAACACTCACAAGCAGGTGTCTGCATGTTTGTGACCCCACCCAACACATTTATTCAAGATACATTTACAAACTCAACTCAGCTGACTTATTTCATAGGAACAAGTTTATAAGCCAATGGGTGGGGGAAAGAACAAGAGGATGAGAGGAGTGTATTCTATGAGTTCTAAAACCATGATCCTGGCTATTAATTTTTCTGTAAAAGGTGGACTTACTTATAAAAAGAATATAGTCTGCTCTTTATCCACAAGAGTCAAAAATGGTGTCACCAAAAGTCACCTACAGCCAGGTGGGGCAAGGTGCTCACAGGCTGTCTTCATTTCTAGGGCTGCTACACAAATAACCACGAACTGGTTGGCTTAAAACAATAGATTTTTTTTTTTGAGACGGAGTCTTGCACTCTTGCCCAGGCTGGAGTGCAGTGGTGCGATCTCGGCTCACTGCAAGCTCCACCTCCTGGGTTCACGCCATTCTCCTGCCTCAGCCTCCCGAGTAGCTGGGACTACAGGCACCCGCCACCACGGCCAGCTACTTTTTTGTATTTTTAGTAGAGACGGGGTTTCACTGTGTTTGCCAGGATGGTCTCAATCTCCTGACATTGTGATCTGCCCACCTTGGCCTCCCAAGGTGCTGGGATTACAGGCGTGAGCCATCGCGCCCAGCGAAAACAACAGATATTTATTCTGTCACAGTTCTGGAGACCAGAAGTCCAAAGCCAAGGCATAAGCAGCGCCACACTCCCTTTGGAGGCTCTAGGGGACAATTCATCCTTTGCCTCTTTAAGCTTCTGGCAGCTGCTGGCATTCCCTGACTTAGGGGTGCATCCCTCTAACCTCTACCTAGTGGTGATCACATTGCCTTCTCCCCTTCTATCTGTCAGATCTCCCTATACATCTCTTATGAAGACAGTTGTCATTGCATTTAAGGCCCACCTGGATAGCACAGGATGTTCTCTGCATCTCAAGATTCCTAATTGCATCTGCAAAAAAAACTCCTCTTCCAAATAAGGTCACACACATAGGTCCCAGGGATTTGATGTGGCTATATCTTTTAGGGCGCCATTGTTGGTCTACCACAAACAGGTGTTACTGACATAGCCATCTCCCCACTGGCCACATTGCTGGTGGAACGGAATGCCATGTGCCTGGTTAGGTCATCCATCACAGAGAGCTTGTGGAAAATGGAAATTGTTCAAATGACGAAGTGCTGTCCTGGCCAACATTCAACAGAGACTGTAAATTTCAAACATCAAAAAAGCACATCTGATGCTCATTGTGCTGTTAGGCTGGTATTGGAGCTGCTAAAGAAGGAAGGCAAAGAAATATTCTTCAACTAGTGTACTCTTTATTCCTGGAGGAAGGAAGAGAGTGAGGGAGGATAAAGCAAGTGGATTCTCACTGAGTGCCATATGCATCTGGTACTGTCTGGTTATTCTATTTGAGCCTTACAACACTACCAGGAAGACTGCATGGTCCTTACTTTGCAGATGAAGGGATTAAGGCTCAGATGGATTGAATGTCCAGAGCATGGAGGGAAAATGGGTGGCACTGGTATTTGTATCCAGCTCTGTTTTCCCCAAAGCAAAGGCTTCAGTGATATGGTGCAGTAGGCCTGGTGCCTTCTCCGTTCTAACACCTGAATCCTAAATCACACAGCTTGGTGAGGGCTAAGTGTGGGGGCTCAAGCAAGAGCCACAATGGGCAGAGACTCCTTGTATGATGCTGGACACTTACCAGGGTGGCTGTTCTCCCATTGGGAGACCTTTAGAATTATGTGGGTGGCAGCCATGAGACCAATCTGCCACCCACCTCCCTTTCTCTTGAAGCAGGTCCCTGTTATCACAAGCCCTAACCTTGGTGCCATGAGCTTCTTTCCCAGCCTGAGCTTGGATTTCTCCTTTGCTACTCTACCCCTCAGGTTTCTGTGCAGGACATCAGAAGAATTGGGGAGACAGAGAAGACCTGCTGTCCTACCCAGCTGCCACTTCTTCCTCCTTCCTCCTCATTCTTCCAATGTCAACTGAAAAGCCATCACCCTGATTCACCCAATCTAAAGGAATCATACTGCCCCCCACATGGCCCTCTCTATCACATCAATGTATTCTCTGCTTATTTGTGTTTATCATAATCAAATTATCTACTTTAGATCTTGCTGGTTTTTATCCATCTCCTCCTTCTGAATCTGAGACTTTTTGATTGTCCTGCTCTATATCCTTTATGCTTAACCTGGGCATCTGGTGCATGGTAGACACTCAATAAGTAAATGAATGATGGCTGGGTGTGGTAGCATGCACCTGTAATCTCAGCTACTTTGGAAGATGAGGTGGGAGGATCACTTGAGCTCAGGAGTTCAAGAACAGCCTGGATAACATAGCAAGACCCTGTCACAGTAAATAAATAAACAAATAAATGAATGAGTGAGTAAACACACACATCCAGTAAGTTCTGTTTCCAGCAAAGACTGAGACCAGCTAGAGTTCTCCCCCTGAGGTTACAGATTAGATACCCACTGAGATCCCCACAAACATTATTTCTGTAGCCTCCTGGATTGAGTGGGTTTTCTTTGTCTCCCTAGGACTACACAGTAAGGGTCACCCAGGACAGACTGAACACACAATTCCTCTGCTCACTGGAGGCCTCTAGCAATTATAGTGAGAAGCACCACAGTAATATTAGCACAGCCTAGCCCACAGATCCTGAAAAATCCCTGAATCTAGTTAATGGAGCAATTTTTTGCAAGTCCAGCACTTTGTGGCCACCTCAGAGCCATTTGGGGGAGTGACTGCTCTCTCTTAAACTGTGAAATGTCCTTACTCTAGCCTTAAGCTGCTGCCCAGGAGATAGCTCTTAGCTAAAAGGTGATCAAAATATTCTCTCAGTTTTGACACAGCACATGGTGAGAAACAAAGCAAAAGTCTGGGCCCAGAAGCTCCTGGGCTTGCCTTTCAGGTCAGTGCCTCTTTTCAGGAGGATAAAGAACGGATAAAGCTGAGGACTCTTCAAATGCACTTAGTAAGCAGAGGCGGCTGAAGAGTGTTTAAGGTGTAAATTGGTTATTTTATTCTGGATGCTACACTGCATCTTCACGAATGACTTCCTGAAACCCCCCTACCAGAGCGCGCATGTGTGCGTGGGTGCACGCACACACACACACACACACACACACACACACACACATCATTTTCTGGCATTTGTTATGGGGGAACAAGACTGCCACCTGTGACCCAGGGGTTCTACAGCACAGGTGAGGTATGAGGAGAGCATGGCGGGCATGTCACATGTGAGTTGTGTAGGCTTCCTTCTCGCTGACATCCATGTAAGTCCCAGGGGCTTGAGTGGAGCAGCACACACAGAACAGCAGGGGGTGTGCAGCAAGGGGCACTTACATATGCACAAAGACTTACATATGCACAACTACACACATGCACATGTGCGAGCACGTGTGTACTCACACATATACGCTTGGCATTTCTGTTTCTTAAATATACCTTTTATTTTGGAATCATTGTACATTTACAAAAACAGTACAGACATAGTGCAGAAACTCTCCATCTATTCATTACCCAGCTTCCCATAATCCTAACATCTTACATAACCAGGATGCATTTGTCAAAACTAAGAAATTAACATTGATACAATACTGTTAAATAAAGACTCTGGGTTGCACTATTTTTTTCCCCCACAAGTGTTCTTTCTTCGTTCTAGAATCGCATCCAGAGTCCTGCATTGCATTTGGGGTATTTCCATTTTGACGATTTGCAATGGCACATCCCCTCAGTTCCTTACATAGCTGTCAGACCAATGAGACTCTGAGATTTCTCACTTTCACTGTTAGTTTATGTTCCTCTAGTAAAATTACTTAACCTTTCTAAGTCTCCATTCGCTTATCTGTAAAGTGGTGCCAGTGGCAGAACTTACTCTACATGGTTGCTGTGAAAATTAAATAATTCCAGAAAGCACTTAGCTGAAGCCTGGGTATACTACTCGCTGGATAAATGTTAGCTACTGCAACCAGCTCTGATTTGCAAGAGGAGCAATCATATCTCACAAATAAATCATCAAAAGGCAGTTTGAGAAAGAGAACCCAAATCTGCAAAACCGTTGTTTTTGTCTAGGACCAACCAAAGAATTGGGTGTGGTTGCGGAGGTCAGGAACTGCAGATTTAAATCTTGGCATCTCTCTTGGCTGTCTGGCGGTTGGATGTGAGCCGTGACAACTGTGTAGTGCTGACAGAAGAAGGCCACTGATAGGCAGCCAGCTGGCCTCGTCCGGGCTCCTACAAATGTCTGGAACTCGGTGTGAACAGCTGGGATGGGGCCAGGCCGAGGTAGTGCTGCCAGCTAGTTTGAGATGCACCTTGTTCCAGAAATCAAATCAGCCACTCTCCTTTAATAAGCAAGGTCCACACACACACTATCGACTTTACTCCAGGGAGAAAGAGGATGGAAACAAGCATTTACTGAACATGTCTCATGGGCCAGCCCCTGCACATTTATTATACAGAGTGGTCTTCAAATTTTTTTCACATATTCTAATCTGTAAAATATTTTGAGCACATACCATGTGTGTATATATATATTCACACATGATAAATACAAGTAATACACATGTACTACTGAACTAAGTGTACATTATAGAATTATGCATCAAAATAGGCATTTAAAACACACAATTTGTAATAACATAATGAAATAATGTGTTAAATCAAATAAAAATCAATAGTGCTATTAATGAGAGGAGATGTAAATCTTTCTTTAATTCAAAAAGTCTTCTTCTTTTTTTTGTTTTTTTGTTTCTTTTTTTGAGACAGGGTCTCACTCTGTGGCCCAGGTTAGAGTGCAGTAGTGCCATCATAGCTCACTGCAGCACCAAAGTCCTGGGCTCAGGTGATCCTCTTTAGCCTCCTGAGTAGCTGAGACTACAAGCATCCAGCTAATTGTTCGATTTTTTTTTTTTTTTTTTTTTTTCTTGAGGCCGAGTTTCATTCCTGTTGCCCAGGCTGGAGTGCAATGGCGCAATGTCGGCTCACCGCAACCTCCACCTCCCGGGTTCAAGCGAGTCTCCTGCCTCAGCCTCCTGAGTAGCTGGGATTACAGGCATGCACCACCACGCCCGGCAAATTTTGTATTTTTAGTAGAGATGGGGTTTCTCCATGTTGGTCGGTCTGGTCTCGAACTCCTGACCTCAGGTGATCCACCCTCGTTGGCCTCCCAAAGTGCTGGGATTACAGGCGTGAGCCACCGAACTGTTTGATTTTTAGTAGAGATGGAATCTCACTATATTGCCCAGGCTGGTTGCAAATTCCTGGCCTCAAGTGATCCTCCCACCTTGGCCTCCCAAAGAGCTGGGATTACAAGCATGAGCCACTGCACCTGACCTTGAAAATTTTGAACTACTTGGGCCAACTTCTTGTCAGATATCATTAGTCTGTTTTTTTTTTTCACATCTTACTGGGGCTGATTCAACAACGACGACAACAAAAACTTCTTCCCAGTGAAGTGTTAACTCTGTCATTTTTTGGTTTATGTGGATATTGTTCATCAAAGATTTTAATTAGCTTTTAATTCATGAAAACTTTTTAAGCCACTTCTTCAGTTTGTTGAAACAGGGTTTGTTGAGTTTAAGCTGGATAATGTATTCTGCGTACCCGCCTCACCAGAAGTGGCAAATTGCAATCAAACATCACAAAGGCTGCAAGGGAATGAATGAGGATAGAGCTCCCAACCCCTTCCCGTTTGCAAAGTCCCTTCTTTCTTTGAGGACATGCCCAGAACACGCAGCTGATTGTGGATGTCACGGTCCATCCATACATCAAATATTTGTAAAACCTAATTTCTTGTTGAGTAAAAAATAAAAATGCTAAGACTTTCTACTCACACTATAAAGGATGGTCCTGTACACTCCCCAGGGGCATTCACCCCACTTTGGACTCTAACACTGCTCTGAATTGTCACAACAACCCTCTTAGGGAAGTGGATAAAGGCCTCCCCATCTTATATGTGAATGGGAAACTGAGGCCCAGAGAGTCGGTGCATGTCATCCACCAGGTAGGTTTTCAAGTGGGGTTTAGACCCTGGCCTCCTAACACCAGCTCCAGGCCTCTTTTTTCCCACCTCCCCTCTATCCCTCCAACTTCCCCTCCATCCCCCTCACCCTCCCCTCTTTCCTTCCACCCTCCCCTCTACCCTTCCACCCTCCCCTCTATCCTTCCAACTTCTCCTCTCTCTCTCCACCCTCCCCTCCACCCCCCCACCCTCTCCTTTCTCTCCACCCTAAACTCTATCTTTCCACCCTCCCCTTTCCCTCCACTCTCCCCTCCATCCCCCACCTTCCCCTCTTTCCCTTCACCCTCCCCTCTATCCCTCCATGCTCTCCTCTTTCCCTCCACCCTCCCTTCCATCCCCCCACCCTCCCCTCTCTCCCCCAACCCTCTCCTCTTTCCCTCCACCCCCCCCCACCCTCTTTCCCCCTACCCTCTCTTCTTTCCCTCCACCCTCCTCTCCATCCCCCCACCCTCCCCTCTGTCTCTCCACCCTCTCTTTTTCTTTTTTTTTATTTTATTATACTTTAAGTTCTAGGGTACATGTGCACAACGTGCAGGTTTGTTACATATGTATACATGTGCCATGTTAGTGTGCTGCACCCATTAACTCATCATTTACATTAGGTATATCTCCTAATGCTATCCCTCCCCCCTACCCCCACCCCACAACAGGCCCCGGTATATGATGTTCCCCTTCCTGTGTCCAAGTGTCCTCATTGTTCAATTCCCACCTATGAGTGAGAACATGTGGTGTTTGGTTTTTTGTCCCTGCGATAGTTTGCTGAGAATGATGGTTTCCAGCTTCATCCATGTCCCTACAAAGGACATGAACTCATCCTTTTTTATGGCAGCATAGTATTCCATTGTGTATATGTGCCACGTTTTCTTAATCCAGTCTATCATTGTTGGACATTTGGGTTGGTTCCAAGTCTTTGCTATTGTGAATAGTGTCACAACAAACGTACCTGTGCATGTGTCTTTGTAGCAGCATGATTTATAATCCTTTGGGTATATACCCAGTAATGGGATGGCTGGGTCAAATGGTATTTCTAGTTCTAGATCCCTGAGCAATCGCCACACTGTCTTCCACAATGGTTGAACTAGTTTACAGTCCCACCAACAGTGTAAAAGTGTTCCTATTTCTCCACATCCTCTCCAGCACCTGTTGTCTCCTGACATTTTAATGATCGCCATTCTAACTGGCATGAGATGCTATCTCATTGTGGTTTTGATTTGCATTTCTCTGATGGCCAGTGATGATGAGCATTTTTTCATGTGGCTTTTGGCTGCATAAATGTCTTCTTTTGAGAAGTGTCTGTTCATATCCTTCGCCCACGTGTTGATTGGGTTGTTTGTTTTTTTCTTGTAAATTTATTTGAGTTCTTTGTAGATTCTGGATATTAGCCCTTTGTCAGATGAGCAGATTGCAAAAATGTTCTCCCATTCTGTAGGTTGCCTGTTCACTCTGATGGTAGTTTCTTTTGCTGTGCAGAAGCTCTTTAGTTTAATTAGATCCCATTTGTCAATTTTGGCTTTTGTGGCCATTGCTTTTGGTGTTTAAGACATGAAGTCCTTGCCCATGCCTATGTGCTGAATGGTACTGCCTAGGTTTTCTTCTAGGGTTTTTTATGGTTTTAGGTCTACCATTTAAGTCTTTAATCCATCTTGAATTAATTTTTGTATAAGGTGTAAGGAAGGGATCCAGTTTCAGCTTTCTACATATGGCTAGCCAGTTTTCCCAGCACCATTTATTAAATAGGGAATCCTTTCCCCATTTCTTGTTTTTGTCAGGTTTGTCAAAGATCAGATGGTTGCATATGTGTGGTATTATTTCTGAGGGCTCTGTTCTGTTCCATTGGTCTATATCTCTGTTTTGGTACCAGTACCATTGCTGTTTTGGTTACTATAGCCTTGTAGTATAGTTTGAAGTCAGGTAGTGTGATGCCTCCACCTTTGTTCTTTTGGTTTAGGATTGACTTGGCAATGCGGGCTCTTTTTTGGTTCCATATGAACTTCAAAATAGTTTTTTCCAATTCTGTGAAGAAAGTCATTGGTAGCTTGATGGGGATGGCATTGAATCTATAAATTACTTTGGGTAGTATGACCATTTTCACGATATTGACTTTTCCTATCCATGAGCATGGAATGTTCTTCCATTTGTTTGTGTCCTCTTCTATTTCGTTGAGCTGTGGTTTGTAGCTCTCCTTGAAGAGGTCCTTCACATGCCTTGTAAGTTGGATTCTTAGGTATTTTATTCTCTTTGAAGCAATTGTGAATGGGAGTTCACTCATGATTTTGCTCTCTGTTATTGGTGTATAAGAATGTTTGTGAATTTTGCACATTGATTTTGTATCCTGAGACTTTGCTGAAGTTGCTTATCAGCTTAAGGAGATTCTGGGTTTTCTAAATGTACAATCATGTCATCTGCAAACAGGGACAATTTGACTTCCTCTTTTCCTAATTGAATACCCTTTATTTCCTTCTCCTGCCTGACTGCCCTGGCCAGAACTTCCAACACTATGTTGAATAGGAGTGGTGAGAGAGGGCATCCCTGTCTTGTGCCAGTTTTCAAAGGGAATGCTTCCAGTTTTTGCCCATTCAGTATGATATCGGCTGTGGGTTTGTCATAAATAGCTCTTATTATTTTGAGATACGTCCCATCAATATCTAATTTATTTAGTGTTTTTTGCATGAAGGGCTGTTGAATTTTGTCAAAGGCCTTTTCTGCATCTATTGAGATAATCATGTCGTTTTTGTCTTTGGTTCTGTTTATATGCTGGATTACTTTTATTGATTTATATATGTTGAACCAGCCTTGAATCCCAGGGATGAAGCCCACTTGATCATGGTGGATAAGCTTTTTGATATGCTGCTGGATTCAGTTTGCCAGTATTTTATTGAGGATTTTTGCATCGATGTTCATCAGGGATATTGGTCTAAAATTCTCTTTTTTTGTTGTGTCTCTGCCAAGCTTTGGTATCAGGATGATGCTGGCCTCATAAAATGAGTTAGGAAGGATTCCCTCTTTTCCTATTCATTGGAATAGTTTCAGAAGGAATGGTACCAGCTCCTCCTTGTGCAACTGGTAGAATTTGGCTGTGAATCCGTCTGGTCCTGGACTTTTTTTGGTTGGTAGGCTATTAATTATTGCCTTAATTTCAGAGCCTGTTATTGGTCTATTCAGGGATTCAACTTACTCCTGGTTTAGTCTTGGAAGGGTGTATGTGTCTAGGAATTTATCCATTTCTTCTAGATTTTCTAGTTTATTTGCATAGAGGTGTTTATAGTATTCTCTGATGGTAGTTTGTATTTCTGTGGGATTGGTGGTGACATCCCCTTTATCAATTTTGTTGCATCTATTTGATTCTTCTCTCTTTTCTTCTTTATTAGTCTCTCTAGCAGTCTATCAATTTTGTTGATCTTTTCAAAAAACCAGCTCTTGGATTCATTGATTTTTTGAAGGGTTTTTTATGTCTCCATTTCCTTCAGTTCTGCTCTGATCCTAGTTAGTTCTTGCCTTCTGCTAGCTTTTGAATGTGTTTGCTCTTGCTTCTCTAGTTCTTTTAATTGTGATGTTAGGGTGTCAATTTTAGATCTTTCCTGCTTTCTCTTGTGGGCATTTAGTGCTATAAATTTCCCTCTACACACTGCTTTAAATATGTCCTGGAGATTCTGGTATGTTGTGTCTTTGTTCTCATTGGTTTCAAAGAACATCTTTATTTCTGCCTTCATTTCATTATGTACCCTGTAGTCACTCAGGAGCAGGTTGTTCAGTTTCCATGTAGTTGAGCGGTTTTGAGTGAGTTTCTTAATCCTGAGTTCTAGTTTGATTGCACTGTGGTCTGAGAGACAGTTTGTTATAATTTCTGTTCTTTTACATTTGCTGAGGAGTGCTTTACTTCCAACCATGTGGTCAAGTTTGAAATAAGTGTGATGTGGTGCTGAGAAGAATGTATATTCTGTTGATTTGGGGTGGAGAGTTCTGTAGATGTCTATTAGGTCTGCTTGGTGCAGAGCTGAGTTCAAGTCCTGGATATCCTTCTTAACTTTCTGTCTCGTTATCTGTCTAATGTTGATAGTGGGGTGTTAAAGTCTCCCATTATTATTGTGTGGGAGTCTAAGTCTCTTTGTAGGTCTCTAAGGACTTGCTTTATGAATCTGGGTGCTCCTGTATCGGGTGCATATATATTTAGGATAGTTAGCTCTTCTTATTGAATTGATCCCTTTACCATTATGTAATGGCCTTCTTTGTCTCTTTTGATCTTTGTTGGTTTAAAGTCTGTTTTATCAGAGACTAGGATTGCAACCCCTGCCTTTTTTTGTTTCCCATTTCCTTGGTAGATCTTCCCCCATCCCTTTATTTTGAGCCTATGTGTGTCTCTGCATATGAGATGGGTCTCCTGAATACAGCACACTGATAGGTCTTGACTCTTTATCTAATTTGCCAGTCTGTGTCTTTTACTTGGAGCATTTAGCCCATTTACATTTAGGTTAATATTATGATGTGTGAATTTGATCCTGACATTATGATGTTAGCTGGTTATTTTGCTTGTTAGTTGATGCAGTTTCTTTCTAGCCTCGATGGTCTTTACAATTTGGCATGTTTTTGCAGTGGCTGGTACTGGTTCTTCCTTTCCATGTTTAGTGCTTCCTTCAGGAACTCTTTTAGGGCAGGCCTGGTGGTGACAAAATCTCTCAGCATTTGCTTCTCTGTAAAGGATTTTATTTCTCCTTCACTAATGAAGCTTAGTTTGGCTGGATATGAAATTCTGCGTTGAAAATTCTTTTCTTTAAGAATGTTGAATATTGGCCCCTACTCTCTTCTGGCTTGTAGAGTTTCTGCGGAGAGATCCACTGTTAGTCTGATGGGCTTCCCTTTGTGGGTAACCTGACTTTTTCTCTGGCTGCCCTTAACATTTTTTCCTTCATTTCAGCTTTGGTGAATCTGACAATTATGTGTCTTGGAGCTGCTCTTCTCCAGGAGTATCTTTGTGGCGTTCTCTGTATTTCCTGAATTTGAATGTTGGCCTGCATTGCTATGTTGGGGAAGTTCTCCTGGATAATATCCTGCAGAGTGTTTTCCAACTTGGTTCCATTCTCCCCGTCACTTTCAGGTACACCAATCAGACGTAAATTTGTTTTTTTCACATAGTCCCACATTCCTTGGAGGCTTTGTTCATTTCTTTTTACTCTTTTTTCTCTAAACTTCTCTTCTCACTTCATTTCATTCATTTGATCTTCCATCACGGATACTCTTTCTTCCAGTTGATCGAATCGGCTACTGAGGCTTGGGCATTCGCCACATAGTTCTCATGCCATGGTTTTCAGCTCCATCAGGTCATTTAAGGACTTCTCTACACTGGTTATTCTAGTTAGCCATTTGTCTAATCTTTTTTCAAGGTTTTTAGCTTCTTTGCGATGGGTTTGAACTTCCTCCTTTAGCTCGGAGAAGTTTGATCGTCTGAAGCCTTCTTCTCTCAACTCATCAAAGTCATTCTCTGTCCAGCTTTGTTCCATTGCTGGCAAGGAGCTGCATTCCTTTGGTGGAGGAGGGGCACTCTGATTTTTAGAATTTTCAGGTTTTCTGCTCTGTTTTTTCCCCATCTTTGTGGTTTTATCTACCTCTGGTCTTTGATGATGGTGACGTACAGATGTGGTTTTGGTGTCGATGTCCTTTCTGTTTGTTAGTTTTCCTTTTAGCAGTCAGGACCCTCAGCTGCAGGTCTGTTGGAGTTTGCTGGAGGTCCATTCCGCTGTTTGCCTGGGTATCAGCAGCAGAGGCTGCAGAACAGTGAATACTGGTGGACAGCAAATGTTGCTGCCTGATCATTCCTCTGGAAGCTTCGTCTCAGAGGGGTACCCAGCCATGTGAGGTGTCAGTCTGCCCCTACTGGGGGATGCCTCCCAGTTAGGCTACTCGGGGATCAGGGACCCACTTGAGGAGGCAGACTGACGGTTCTCAGATCTCAAACTCCATGCTGGGAGAACCACTACTCTCTTCAAAGCTGTCAGACAGGGACATTTAAGTCTGCAGAGGTTTCTGCTGCCTTTTGTTCGGCTATGCCCTGCCCCCAGAGATGGAGTCTACAGAGGCAGGCAGGCCTCCTTGAGCTGCGGTGGGCTCCACCCAGTTCGAGCTTCCCGGCCACTTTGTTTACCTACTCAAGCCTCAGCAATGGCAGGCACCCCTCATAAGCCTTGCTGCTGCCTTGCAGTTTGATCTCAGACTGCTGTGCTAGCAATGAGCAAGGCTCCATGGGCGTGGTACCCTCTGAGCCAGGTGCAGGATATAATCTCCTGGTGTGCCTTTTGCTAAGACCGTTGGAAAAGCGTAGTATTAGGGTGGGAGTGACCCGATTTTCCAGGTGCTGTCTGTCACAGATTCCCTTGGCTAGGAAAGGGAATTCCCTGACCCCTTGCGCATCCTGGGTGAGGCGATGCCTTGCCCTGCTTTGGCTAATGCTCGATGTGCTGCACCCACTGTCCTGCACCCACTGTCCAACAAGCCCCAGTGAGATGAACCCAGTACCTCAGTTGGAAATGCAGAAATCACCCGTCTTCTGTGTTGCTCACGCTGGGAGCTGTAGACTGGAGCTGTTCCTATTCGGCCATCTTGGAACCGCCCCCACCCTCTCTTCTTTCCCTCCACCTTCCCCTCTATCCCTCCACCCTTTCCTCTATCCCTCCACCCTCCCCTCCATCTCTCCACCCTCCCCTCTTTCCCCCACCCTCCCCTCTACCTCTCCACCCTCTCCTCTTTCCCTAAACCCTCTCCTCTTTCCCTACACCCTCCCCTCTTTTCCTACACCCTCTCCTCTTTCCCTACACCCTCTCCTCTTTCCCTCCACCTCTGCCAGTGTGGGTCCCCTCTGCTTCTCAACCACTGGGGCTGTTAAACACAAATGCCAGGTGTCAAAAAACCATAACCGAGCAGTCAGGCAGCTTCAGACTCAATGGCACTGTGACAGCTGAGGAATCTAAGTGCAGACCCCTACTGGCATTCAGTAGAAGGTGTGTTTGTGTGAGAAGTATTGTTCATCCTTGAAAGTTTTGAGATTGGGGGAATCAAACTGAATCCTAAAATAAATGATTAAAGGGATGAATTGAGCAAAAGATGGGTGAGAAGCTGGATGCTGCTGTGGTCAAGTCCAGGCTCTAGACTTGGGATTTAAGTCCCAGGTCCATTCTCATGGCTCTAAGACCATGTTTGCTAAGACTCAGTTTTTGCAGCTGTAAAATGCTGAAACGTCAGTTGTTCTGAAGATTTAAGAGGTCCTTCACCATACTCAACACAGTGCCTAGCATGTGGTAACACTTAGCAAACAGAAGCTGTTGCCTCTGTTTGACTTCCCAGTGTGGTGAGCTCAGGCGGAGCTGTGACAAATTCATCTCAACCCCCTACCCTGAAAGCCAGAGCCTTGGGCTGGACCCTCTATTCTCCAAGGCAATCCCCCAAGGTCCTCACACTACCAGGGGTCAGCCTCAGACTCCACACAACTTCACATCCCAATACATGATGATTGGGAAGTGCCATCATATTTACCTACAAAGGCAAGCCTGCTAAGACTCTCATCGGCACATCAGTGAAAGAAATAAAAGTATTTTCCTTTATAGAAAAAAAATAAGGGTAATTAAAATGCTTCTTAAATCCCAACTGGTTTCTGCCTGTTACAAAATGGCCCTTCTTTCCCTTTGGTTAATACCATGCCAACTTCATTTGTATGTTAAAATATATAAACTTTGTACACTGTCAAATGACATTATTTTCTGTTTTGTTTTGTTTTGTTTTGTTTGAAATGGAGTCTCGCTCTGTCACCCAGGCTGGAATGCAGTGGTGTGATCTTGGCTCACTGCAACCTCCACCTCCCAGGTTCAAGCGATTCCTGTGTTTCAGCCTGCCAAGTAGCTGAGATTACAGGTGCATGCCACTATGTCCTGCTAATTTTTATTTTTTTAGTAGAGACAGGGTTTCACCATGTTGGTCAGACTGGTCTCGAACTTCTGACCTCAGGTGATCCACCCGCCTCGGCCTCCCGAAGTCCTGGGTTTATAGGCGTGAGCCACTGTGCCCGGCCATCATATGACATTTCTAAGAAAGCATCCCCCTTGGAGGGAACTGGTCCCTTAAGGAGGTAGCAGAGGTATGGACTGAGGAGAAAGACCTAAACTGGACAGAGGCTCTCAACTTGGGGCAGTATTATTCCCCAGAGGTCAGGGGTATTCAGAAACATGTGGCAATCATTACTTTTCTTGATTGCCACAGTGACTGTGGAGCACCACTGGTACTCAGCGTTGGGAGGGCAGACATGCTAAGTACCCTGTACTATTTAGGGCAGTCCCACACAGTGAAGAATTGTCCCACCATGTTGACCAATAACTCCCCAACTGAATCATGCTTGGAACATCCTTTGAGGCTCAAGGGGGTCTTTGAACTAGGTGAACCCACAGACCAGAAGCTGGGACCACTGATTGGGCCTCAGGAAACAGGCTGGAGCCAGCTGGGCCCTGAAGGGTATTCTTAGCTGGACTGGGAGCTCCATGCCAACACACACCATGGCCAATTCACCTTTGTACACTGCAGGGCCACCATGGTGCTCACTACACAGCACATGGTTGGGAACTTCATGTTTTATTTTTTCTTTTTTGTTTTTGAGAAAGAGTCTCACTCTGTCGCCCAGGCTGGAGTACAGTGGCGTGATCTCGGCTTACTGCAACTTCCGCCTCCCAGGTTCAAGCAATTCTCCTGCCTCAGCCTCCTGAGTAGCTGAGATTACAGGTGTGTGCCACCACACCCAGATAATTTTTGTATTTTTAGTAGAGACAGGGTTTCACCATGTTGGTCAGGCTGGTCTCAAACTCCTGACCTTGTGATCCACCTGCCTCGGCCTCCCAAAGTGCTGGGATTACAGGTGTGAGCCACTGTGCCTAGCCAGAGAACTACATCTTACAAGGTGAGTCAGAGTTTGTCCTCAGTGGGATGGACTAGCTGGGCAACAGCTCTCTCATGAGGAAAACAAGAGAGCCCCTGTCTTGAGGACAGAAGGTGCTGCAGGGACGAAAGGAGCCCAAAGGCCTAGAGTAGTATATGTCCAAGTGCAACCACTGGCACACGAGTTAGTGCCCGAAGTGTTCAGTGCATATTCCACTGCCCCACTGGCCTCTCTGAGGGTGGGGCTCAGAGATTTGCATTTTAAACAAACTCTTGCCATTTGAGAACCCCAGTGAAATTGTGTCGGATAATCTGTGACTGGGGAGTGGTTTTGTTGGGATATAGGGAATTGGGTCTGATAATGTTCTTTGGCACTATGGCTGAGAAGTTTTCTGGATCAGAAATTTGCATTTTGTAAAAGTCTTTTAAGGCATCTGGGTGTTCTGTTAAGGCATGACAATGAAATTAGAACTTAGATTTCTAGGTACATTTTTCTTAACTTTCAAACACTGTTTCTTCTGAAAGCAGCAACCAACCTCAGATTATTGTCTGGCAGGAAAGAGGGGTTAATGTAGCCCTAGGGACCAAAGTTGAAAAGTTCCAAAGAGCTAGTAGCTGACATGAATGGAATGCTTAGTGTGAGCCCAGCACTGTGCTATGTTCTGACACAAATGGCTTGTTCACACCTCACAACACGGCATCCTTGTGAGATGGGTACAGTTATTGTCATCGCTATTTTACAGACAGTGAAACTGAGGCTTAGAAACATTATATATCTCAGCCATGTTTACACACTAGTAAGCGACTCAGAAAGGACTTGAACGTAGGCAATGAGACTTGCCAAAAACCTTAAGCCTGGAACACTTCTGGTGTGTACAGCCAAAGCTGTCCAGCACATAGACACTCTGCATGTGACCTCTTGAGAGGATCAGAAGCTTGATTCTTTATGCACTGAATCCTTTATGCTTGTCCAGCCTTGCCAATTAGTGAGCCTTCCCCTTGCCTCCCTGTCTGTGAGTGGAGCGCAGGAACTGGAATTGGGATGAAATAGAAGAATCTTTCAGTATCCCCCTCAAAAGGAAATATTTATACTCTAGATAGTTTGGCTTCCAGTGTGTGACTTTAGAATTCGTAAGGCTCTACTGCTTCAAAATAATTGGCTTTTAAAATTTAACTGATAGCTCAAGTCACTTAAAATGAGAATCTTTTAGATTTTTTTTCTACTAAGAAGCAAAATAAACAAAAAAAAGGGACTAATGCAGCAATCAGAAAGATAGAGTTCCATACTGACTTAAATAGTTGCCCCATCAGAGGAATGAATTGATTATTTTATGCACTGTAAAGTTTAGTATTTTCCACTGATGGTCAAGAAATGCTGGACATGTCAATTATCAAGAACTAAGAGGCTTGGGCGACTTTAGACTTCCTTATTCTGCTACTCTGACTGCATCTGTCACTAGTTTGGGGGTGGTCCAGAAAGGAGCCCAGTGTCTAAAGGCCTGCAAACGACTCCCAGAAGATTCAGTAACCTCCCTCAGGCAACTGGCTCTGCTGAGGATGTATTCATTGTGATCTGTAAAAGTTACCTGGCTTCACTGATTAGGTATCCACACAACAGGACAGGTGGTAGCCTAGGGGTGTCAAGTGTTTGCCTATGTTATTTACCAAAAAGCACCTCAAACCATCAACATCTTTATCTCCCCTGTGCCAGAACTGTGAGAGGCTGAAAGGTGAATGAAGCACACTCTCCGGACCCTGGTGGGGAGTACTCATCAGTCAGTGTCCTAATACAAGGCAACCTTCAGCTACAGAGAGGCACACATTGCTATAAGTGGGAGGGAGAAGGGACAGCAGCCCTTACATGGGAGAATACATGTGCCCTATTTATGCGTGTGTGTGTGTGTGTGTGTGTGTGTGTGTGTGTGTAGGGGAAGTATTAACAACCATCAGTGGGAAAAAAGAATGCATTAGAAACCCCTACTAAAAATCTCACCTCCAATTGAATAGCTCCTACTTCAACAGAATTGGGTTTTCTCCCCAAAGATCTGGGGACTCAAAAACTTATAATCCACTCATTCTCCTGTTGCATGACCCCTAAATCTGCTGTTTCAATCAAATCTAGGGTCACATGAAGGTTTACCCTTTGCCAATTTTAAGAGACTGCAGAGGGAAAAAATACAGATTTTGGGTTGGGTCAGGCCTGGATTCTAGTGTAGACTTCGTCAATGCTGACTGCGTGACCTTCGGTAGCACCTGGGCTTCCGCTGCGTCACTGGTAACATGGGGAGTTCTTCCTTCCACTTAGGATTGTCATGAGGATTAAACAGCACACACCATAAAGCAGACACTAAAATCAGTCATCCTCTTTCTCCTCCCTCTCCCCCAAGGCCATTCATTCTGTTATCCCAAGCCAGGCTTAGAAATATTGGCCAGGACTTTTCAGTTAAAATTAAATAAACATACTCCATTCTCCTTAAGTGAGTAGAACCACTGCTTGGGCTAATATTATTCTTTCTTTTTTTCCTCAATAGGTTTTTTTTTTTCTCCTCTCTCTACCTGAAGTAGGAAAGGCAGGCACGAAAAGGCTATGTTGGCAGTTGGACCTAGATCAGAGCCTAGGCCTACATGTGTTTTGTTGATCAAACATTAGCACTAGCCCCTGGTTTGATGAACGGACCAGAACCTCTCCCGCCCCTGCTCTCAACCCCTAGGCACATACAAAACATGTTTACAAAGCCTGCTGACCCTATGGTCTATTTGGACAATGAATTTTGTGTCTCTCTAAGAAAGTTGCATTTGGTTCCTAGTCAATGCATAAAGTAAAAATCGTCTATAATCAAAATTACTCATGAGAATCCCTTAAAATGTTCATAAAGTATCCAACAACACTGTCTCACAAAGAGTCCATGCAGGCACATTTTTCTCCTACTAAGGACTAGGTCGTCACTTCTTTTGATGATCAGATAAAGAAAGCTTCCTTGTGTTTAGGGACCACAAGGCATGAAAAACATACCTGCATCTTGAAAGACTAAAATCATAAACAGAGGCTAAAAGAAATTTCAGGTAATTCATGCATCTCCCACCTCATATTCTCCTGGGGCATATGGATGGAGAATTGCCCACGCTGTTTAAGTAGGTAATTATTTTCCTTCTCTCAACTTTGTCTGTGTTTTTCGTTTGTCTGCCTAACTGAACTCAGGTTAAATGTCAGCCTCATTAAATTCTAAATCAAGGTTATTTTGCATTGCATCTTTTCACAAAAATGAAGGATCGACTGATTTTTTAATAAGTGAACAGGGCTACCAAGCCAAGCTGGTAATCTCAGTCCCGAACCTTAATTGAAGACAATGAGAACTGCATAAGCACGCCTCCAATGACGCTCTGGCCAGGAGAGAGGATATGTAGCCCTGATAAAGAAGAGAGAGAAAGGACAGCAGACTAGATAGAAAATTGCAAAATGGAAGACTTCTGTGTGTGCAGAAAGGAATACTTCATATTTTTTCTTCCCAGAATTTTATGGCAGATGGAAAACTTAGAAATCTGTTTTTATCCTCTATTCATAATGAGCAGGATAGTCCTAAGACACCCTGAATTACATTCACCACAAGCAACTACTATGTGCTGGGCTCTTTGCTCCAGGGTGCTGGGGAAACAAGGATGAATCAGTCACTCTCTAGTCCTTAAGGCTCTCACAATCTAGTAGAGGAAAGCAGGAGAGGAAATAATAAATGCACTAAATGCTATGGATATAACAAGACATACTTGGATGGAATGCAAAGGATGAATTCTTGGAAGAGGTTGCCATGGGGTTTTATAGGGGAGGTGATTCCACAGGGTATGTGTTTCCCTGACCCATAGAGAAGTGAGGTGAGCGTCTCAGAGAGAGACAGCCTATGCAAACAACCAAGTATAATTTAACCAAACATACAGAATTTTCACTATCTTAAAAATTATTTAAATAAGTAAACAATATTTCCTCTGTATGCCAGTTAGCAGCTATGAACAAGAGCTGGAGAAAGCAAACTCCTATGTAATCAATAACTAAAGTGCTATAACATGAATCATATTTCCTCTGCCTCACCTCACATTCTGTGATAAAAGAGTCCACTGTCAAAAAACCTCTACACCCCAACATCACATCGTCGCCTTTTGGCAAGGCCCTTTCAAGATCCATTTTCTAATTACAATGAATTGAGCTTATTTTAAGTCTGTTTCTGAAGACTCACTTTACTCCCCTTTCATTATGAGATCCACGTGCTGATATTATTCTATTCTTTCCTTTCCACAGGATCAGAAAACATGAACTCATTTATTCATGTCAGTGTCACAACATTCACTTTCTCTTACAAAAAGCCAAAGTACAATGAACTCATCTTCTTTGTGAAAGAAATTCCCATTTTGTAAAATAATAGTAAAAGTCAAACAAATATCTCTGGGTAGTGGTACAGATCTACCCCAATAGAATTATTGTATGACTATCATTTTTACATTACAGAGCACACTTAAAATGAGAGAGCAGATGGGCAGGAAGCATGCTGTTACTCACAAATCATCATGAACTCACATGAACAGACCACTTGTTTGCATTGTCAATAAATCATTGACCGATGCTTGATGAACAGAACGCAACTAGGCTGTACAATATTGTGCTGATTCAAAGAGATTCATGCATGGATTAGTCCTGAGAAGACACACATGCCCACTCCATTTCTGGCATATAAACTCAAAGAATAGGAATAGAATGCATTTTGGTCAAGTCACATTTGAAAAACTGGAATGAGGATGATACATCTCCTTATTAATTGGGAGATAGCCTGGTAAGCTGCCACACACATGGAAACATACACACATACACACCCCAAAGAAACAAACCTAGATGCTTGAAAGAAGGACACCACTTCTGTCTCACCCCATTCTAGAGAGGAAATGCAATTCAAATCCCCTAAATTCCCTCAACTACAGTATTTTAATCTGTAGAATGCCAGTGACACTACTGACCTCTGAAGATTAAAATGAGGATTAAAGGAAGTGACATATATAAAGTACTCACCCAGCACACAGCACACAGCACACAGGTAGGCAGGTACTCAATAAAAGCTGGCTCTACTTCTCTTGCCCTTTATGGATTAATTATCCAGTTATTTCTTACAATGTTTGGTCTTTTTGAATGAATAGCTTATAATCTTTGAAGGCAGGGACCTTATTTCCCTTTTGTTTTTAAACTGAAGTTTTACACACTGTAAAGCTGCAAATATAGTTAGGGTGGTTTTTTTTCAGTAGCAGTGCTCTAGCCCCATGGGGCTAAATCCTCACAATCCTGTTTCCTTTTGTCCGTGACTGTCTTGAGTGGACATGTGAATGAGTGCCCGCCAATGAGATAAAGGAGATAAAGGAAAAGTTTACTGGGGGGAGAATGGATTCTCATTCAGTAGATCATCATGCAGTCCAGCAACTCATAATTTTTTTTCTTTTTTTAGACAGAGTCTCACTCTGTCGCCCAGGCTGGAGTGCAGTGGTGCGATCCCAGCTCACTGCAACCTCTGCCTCCCAGGTTCAAGCGATTTTTCTGCCTCAGCCTCCTGAGTAGCTGGGACTACAGGCATACCCCACCATGCCTGGCTAATTTTTGTATTTTGAGTAGAGAAGGGGTTTCACCATATTGGGGTAGGCTGCTCTCAAACTCCTTGTAATCCACCCGCCTTGGCCTCCCAAAGGGCTGGGATTACAGGCATGAGCCACCGCGTCTGGCCATAACTCATAATTCTTAGAAGCACTACAGACAATTCTGATACCCAGCCAGGGTTGAGAATAACTTTCCTAGACTGATGACCCTCAAAAGTCTTTGATCATTGTCTACTTTGAGCATCCTATGCTCCACCTACTTCTTTCTTTTTTGGAAACTACAACTGTCTACATGCATGCCACATTATAGGAGCTTTGTCACCGAATAGCAGTGAGACTTTTTAGCAGAACTAATTAGAGTCCTCAGACTAATTAGAGTCTATGGTGACACACTAACTTGAGTTCAGAAAGGCCCTTAATAACTCACTTAGTAGATTACTCTAGCAAAAGTAAAAACCTAGTATTTTATGGGCTTGTTCATCACTTATTAAACGAAGGACTTATATTTTTATCTCATTTCATAATCAATCAGGAGAAGCATATCTTTGAGAAGGCAGTATTCTGAAAATTGCTGCACTAGAACGCAATCATGCTGTGTTGAATCAATTATGTCCGTTTACAAAAGAAGTGAAGGGCCATGTGTTCTCAACTTCAATCACCCCAATAAGATGATAAGAATAAGAAGAGGTGCTGCCAGACACATCCACTCTCCATTCACACCCTATTCACACTTACAGGCAATTTTCCTCACAAATATTCACATCTTCATTAGCTTTCTCCTCATTCCCCCTTTGCTTCCGATTATTTAAGTAAACTTTCTTTCCCTATCTCCCTTTTGCAAGGCAAAAACTACCTAAGTCATAAACAGAAGTAATTATAATGTATCAAAAATGTATTTTACAGTATAATTATACATAATAAAATACTAGCATCATTATCTTCTAAAACTCTTGAGGGGTCCAAGAATCCCTTTGAGAATCACCATCAAACACTTCAGCTGCCCCTTTAGTGCCTGATTAAACATGTTTTTTCCCAAGTAGCAACAATATTCATGATACAAAACAAAACTGTATTTTATTTATTTATTTATTTTTATTATACTTTAAGTTTTAGGGTACATGTGCACAACGTGCAGGTTTGTTACATATGTATACATGTGCCATGTTGGTGTGCTGCACCGAGCAACTCATCATTTACATTAGGTATATCTCCTAATGTTATCCCTCCACCCTCCCCCAACCCCACAACAGGCCCCGGTGTGTGATGTTCCCCTTCCTGTGTCCCTGTGTTCTCATTGTTCAATTTCCACCTATGAGTGAGAACATGTGGTGTTTGGTTTTCTGTCCTTGCAATAGTTTGCTGAGAATGATGGCTTCCAGCTTCATCCATGTCCCTACAAAGGACATGAACCCATCCTTTTTTATGGCTGTATAGTATTCCATTGTGTATATGTGCCACATTTTCTTTATCCAGTCTATCATTGTTGGACATTTGGGTTGGTTCCAAGTCTTTGCTATTGTGAATAGTGTCACAATAAACATACGTGTGCATGTGTCTTTATAGCAGCATGATTTATAATCCTTTGTGTATATACCCAGTAATGGGATGGCCGGGTCAAATGGTATTTCTAGTCCTAGATCCCTAAGGAATCACCACACTGTCTTCCACAATGGTTGAACTAGTTTACAGTCCCACCAACAGTGTAAAAGTGTTCCTATTTCTCCACATCCTCTCCAGCACCTGTTGTTCCCTGACTTTTTAATGATCGCCATTCTAACTGGTGTGAGATGGTATCTCATTGTGGTTTTGATTTGCATTTCTCTGATGGCCAGTGATGATGAGCATTTTTTCATGTGTCTTTTGGCTGCATAAATGTCTTCTTTTGAGAAGTGTCTGTTCATATCCTTCACCCACTTGTTGATTGGGTTGTTTGTTTTTTTCTTCTAAATTTGTTCGAGTTCTTTGTAGATTCTGGATATTAGCCCTTCGTCAGATAAGTAGGCTGCAAAAATGTTCTCCCATTCTGTAGGTTGCCTGTTCAGTCTGATGGTAGTTTCTTTTGCTGTGCAGAAGCTCTTTAGTTTAATTAGATCCCATTTGTCAATTTTGGCTTTTGTGGCCATTGCTTTTGGTGTTTTAGACATGAAGTCCTTGCCCATGCCTATGTCCTGAATGGTATTGCCTAGGTTTTCTTCTAGGGTTTTTATGGTTTTAGGTCTAACATTTAAGTCTTTAATCCATCTTGAATTAATTTTTGTATAAGGTGTAAGGAAGGGATCCAGTTTCAGCTTTCTACATATGGCTAGCCAGACAAAACTGTACTTTAAATTCAATTTTAGAGTTCTGTTTTATTTGACTGCTAGTTTTGCAAGGTGTCTTGTTTCGTAAATTCTTTGGAAATGTGTACTAATTCAGCTACATTACGTGTTGATCAGATGACTGGCCTAAGAAGGTAAACACTTTTACATTTGAATTCTAAGCCATCGATCATCTTGGAGCACAACTCCTCCACAGGCTGGTAACTCTTAGAGGAATATCAAAACCTTCTTTCCTTACTTAAACATGATATCGTTAACAGCAATCATAAGAAAAGAAAAACAAAACAGTATCCCAAAGAGATCTGACCTTGCATTTTATATTTTAAAGTAACTACATGGCAGACACAGCTGTTAAATCTCTTAATAGATGAAAATTATGTAAATATTTCTGGATCCCTATCATGGCTCACAAACATACATACATCTGCCTGTTTTTTAATGACCTAATGGCTCCATTTAGTAGTTCCAAAAACCAACCAGAGATTGATGAAAACTAAAAGCAACATAAGGAGACTTAACCAAAGGGTCCATCTGTAGGGAATATTACAGCCCCAAAGATGGAAAGGGCCATATATGTCATTAGGGCCTCACACAGGGTATTTGCTAATATGCTCTGTGAAAGCAGAACTATCCTATTGTCTCAGCTCCTCAAATGACAGCCAAGACTTTGGAAAGAAGAAATGACAGTATCAGAGGTTATGGTCACAGAGGCAGTGGTGATCAGACATCACTCCTGTCCCCACCCCTAGCAGTCTAGCAGGGAGCAGAAAGGATAAATAAGTGAAGGAGGTGAGAAAGAATTTCAGAAACTGTTATGGTGGGGACTGGGAGGAACAACTGACATTGTTTTCATGAAGAGAGGGGCATGTCATTTACATTTCCACCTTATCCTTCTGCCAGCTAGTGGCCTTGGAAACCCTTGTGGCAGACACACTAAAAAGTGTGCTTCAGCTGGGCACAGTGGCTCACACCTGTAATCCTAGGGCTTGGGGAGGCAGAGGTGGGAGGATCACTTGAGCCTAGGAGTTTGAGACCAGCCTGGGCAACACAGTGAGACCCTGTCTCTACAAAAATACAAAAATCAGCCAGGCATAGTGGTATGTGCCTGTAGTCCCAGATACTCGGGAGTCTGAGGCAGGAGGATCACCTGAGCTGGGGGAGGTTGAGGCTGTAGTGAGCCATGATCACAACACCGCACCCCAGCCTGGGCGCCAGAGTGAGATCCTGTCTAAAAAAAATAAAGTGTGGTTCAAAGGCTTTGAAAGAATATACAAACTGGAGCAAAATACTTCTTTCTGTTTGTTAAGATCACAATGCAAAAAATACTCATTTGTATGTAGCACTCAAACTTCTCTTTACTCCCCTCACCCCCAGACAAACACAGATAATCCTGCTAGGAAATGGGCCAGTATCTCCATTCTGTAGATGTTTTCTGAGACCCCTTGGATTTCCCATAGTAACAGGGAGAGCCAACTCTCTGCAAGGCAGGCAGGTTGAACATGGTGGGGCAGCCTGATTGGGAGAAGGTTCTTCTGTATCTCCAGCCACAAATTGCCACTCTGTGGTCTCCACTGTGGTTTCACCTTCCAACACTAGACAGGTAACACACCTATCCCCCTCCCATAAAGTGGTCCTTTAAATAATTGAAAGCTGCCTCTGTGACTCCCAGTTTATACAGAAAATAAAGACTCAGACAGGCTAAGAACTTGTTTAAGACTCTAGAGTTGTTTAATAGCGAAGCCATGACTGGAGCCCAAGTATTCTGGCTCAGGTCCAGGGCTGTTCCCACCTCAACACAAGCCCTGGGATCCTGCAGCTCAAGTCAGAACCATATCCTCCCATGTGGGTTCATGGCAGGGTCCATTTGACCATCTCTAGTTGGATGTGTAGCCACGAGAGGGATTTGGGCATGTGTCTGTGTGTGCAGACTTGGGCATATTAGATAGCTTTGGCATGTCTGTCCTGCTCAAAATGTGTCCCTTTTCGCTGGAAGTTAATCTGCATCCAGGAACCACTATGGAACAATATGACCTCTGGCCATAGCTGATTTGATATGCTGAGTCTCTCTGATGTGGCTGGGCTGGTGACATGAAAACTTAGACACTATGGGGCAGCCCTATTTGATTGACCTCATGGACCAGAAAGCAGAGGAAGCTAGGTGGAGGAAGAAATACAGAGGAGGACTATGGCAAGCAGTTTGGATATTTCTCAAAGAACTTAAAACAGAGCTACCAGTCGACCCAGCAATCCCATTTCTGGGTATCTACCCAAAGGAATACACATCATTCTACCATAAAGACACATGCACACATATGTTCATCACAGCACTGTTCACAACAGCAAAGACATGGAATCAACCCAAATGCCTATCAATGGTGGACATCAATGTGGTACATATACACCATGGAATACTACACAGCCATAAAAAATAATGAGATCATGTCCTTTGCAGCAACATAGATAGAGCTGGAGGCTGTTGTCCTAAGTGAACTAACACAGGAACCGAAAACCAACACAACATGTTCTCATTTACAAGTGGGAGCTAAACATTGAGTATACCATGGACAAAAAGAAGGGAACAACAGACACCAGGGCCTACTTGAGGGTAGAAGGTGGAAAAAGGGTGAGGTCCAAAAAAGTACCTTCAGGTACTATGCTTATTACCTGGGTGACAAAGTCATCTGTACACCAACCCCCCGTGACATGCAATTTACCCATATAAGAAATGCACACATATACCCCTTGAACCTGAAATGAAAGTTGGAAGAAAAAAGGAGGAAGAAATACAGAGGCAGGAGCTGGGAAGGAGAGAAGGAAAGAGAGATGGATGGATGGATGGATGGATGGATGGATGGATGGATGGATGGATGGATAGATGGATGGGGAAGATGGGAAGAGAGATGAAAGAGAAAAAAATTTAGTGACTTTTTGATGCTTTCCTTAGGCCTAGTCACATTTCTGTTTTCGATTCTGTGGGGCACCCCTGTGCCCTTATAACAATTCCCTCCCCTTTTTCCTTGAGCTAGCTCATGCTGTCTCTATGCCTTAGAACCCCAGACTCCTAACTAATACATTTCTCATGTAACATGCAATGATAAGTCTGGTATTACTTTACCCTTCACATCTGATTAGCTGCATGGGCAGTGGATGAATAAGAGAAGGGCATCCAGGTCTCAAAGGAAAAACATTAACTTATGAAAAACTGTTTTTTTCATTACAAAAAATTCCTTTGGTCCCAAAGTGCTTATTATAAGCAATGGAATCTGAGGCATTTGATGTTTTTGACACAAGAAGATCAGTTTACAAAGATCCCTAAGAGAATGGGCTCCCCATGAGGCAGAGTCACGTCCAGGGGGGAGATGAGGAGGAAGCAGGGCTGGAGCCTTGGGCAGCACAGGGCAGCTCCCTGTTTCATGGAGCCATCAGTCCCTTACTAGTCAGAGGACACAGGGGGAGCCACCTTGTCAATTTGCTGGGGTTCTATTAACACCCTCCATCCATCCCAGAGTATCTTTTATATGGTGATGTCTTGAAGGCAGAAACACGCCTTTCTCACCACTATATTCCCACCACTTCAAATATTCTCTAACACAGAATGGGTACATAATATTTGCTCAATGAATGCATGAATGGATACACCGTGGACTCTGAGGGATTCTGAAATGAGGTAGACCCCAGTAGCTCAGTTACAAAGGCTCTACGGTGGAGGGTGGACATTCATTTGACCAGATAATATGAATGTGCATTCAGTCAGCCATTCAAAGACAATTATTATTATTTTGTTGTTGTTGTTGTTGTATTATAATTTCAGTTCTAGGGTACATGTGTACAACGTGCAGGTTTGTTACATATGTATACATGCGCCATGTTGGTGTGCTGCACCCATTAACTCGTCAAAGACAATTATTAAGCACCTACTCTACAGACTGAGACATCAAGTGGCCTTGCTGTGGGTTGCACCTGGTCCCACCTGGCAGCTCACAAGGCTGCCACCTCCACTGACAGTGATAGAAGTTGGGAATGGAACCCATGCCTGGTATGGGGACAGGGGAGCACTTTCAAAATGACTGGAAATTGAGAAGACTAAAATAGATCTACTTATTAGACTGAAATCAGGATGCTGTGTTATATCTAGAAGTTCCTGGGCGTAGCTGGGTGCCCAGCTGGGAGAAGCTTCAGGCAGTAGACTCTAAAGTAAATGAATTCCAGCTTGCTGCACTAATTGAAATATCCAGGTGGCTTCCATGGCTGCCCCAGGACAGAAATGGTAATGAAAACCAGATCTACAAAGCCACCGGTATATGTTGTGGAAACTGCTGTTCAAAGGAAAAGGTCATATCCACTCCAGTGCCTCTAGTGACTTTTTGGTGCTTTCCTTAGGCTCCAGTCAACCCATGGATTCTCCCAACGACTACAACTGAAGGAGACATGGAGTTTCTGATGTATGGGGCATAAGATCTGCTCACAAGCCAGAACTCAGATGCCAAGGAAGCAGCTAACATCACCAGCCCCTGTGGCAAGTCACTTTGAGTGACTGGAGCTGGTGGCATCTTGAATAAGAAATGTTTGGGTCATCTCCTTTTAAGGTTCCAAGAAACTCTGAGATCTGTTGGCCCTGAACAATTTTATCTCCTTTGCCCACGGGCCTTAAGCTAACAGTTGGCAGGAATGGGGCTGAGACTGAACCCTAGAACATTGCAATAAACTAACACAATGGACTGAGGTGACGGCATCTCACCGCTGGAGCATCCCAGACAGACATACACGAGGGGACACGCTGGGTGGATTTCCTCTCCAATTCTCTTTTGAGAATGTCTTCAGAGTAAATGTGCAACGAGACTGAGGATTCAGGTTGCCACTGAAACTTCAATCACATTGGCATGTTTGCCTCCAGATGGCATAAATTAACTTTCAAAAATTAGATTTCAAAGAGTTCTAAGTCTGACTAACTTAATTTTTTAATTATATAAGTAATATATGAATCCAATTTTGATATTCAAATTCTAATAATACAGAAAAGACCAAAGTTCCTTTTCCTCACCTCCTTTACATAAGGTATGTGTAAGTCTATTTTCTTCATGTCAGTACATACTGATCTATTTTACTACTTGTAACTGCTGCATCATATTCCATACTCCGAACATATCATATTTAACCATTTTCCTGTTTTCCTGTTGAATTGTTCCCAATTTTTCATGATTATAAATACCTTCTGGTCCTTGTTTCTTTGTGCTCATGCTCTCACTTCAATTTTAACATTTTAAAAAGCTTATTTTTTGATGAGTGGTGATCTCACAATGCCAAACAGATCATGACAGTTTATTTCAACTCAGGATGGCTGATCTTTGTATAGGCAGTGCTATGGAGAAAGGAAAAAGAGCTTAATACATATAATACACACACACACACCCACACACACACACACACACATATAATTAGGCCTTTATTTATGTGTGTGTGTGTTCAAACCCCTGGGTGTGTGTGTTCAAACCCCTGGCAGAGCTCAATGATGTATGCAGAAGGAGCAGCCACTGAAATGTGTGTTGCCCTTGCATCCTGTGCTTCTGAGGGGCCACTCTGTCCATGATAAGGTAAAAGAAAATGATAAGGTAAAAGACATGAATGGACATATAAGATCATACTGGCCACGTCAAAATCTCATTCCCTAACCTGAGAACCTAGAAAAGAGTTATTGCTCTTCCCAGGTCTCCCTCCCACAAAAGCAGCTAATGAGGCATTATAGAAACTTGGCAAGTCCTTCCGGAATCAATTTGGGTCTTTCAACTTTATTGCTCGCCCCCCATCTTCATTTCTCATCTGGATTACACGAATGTAAAAAAAGCCTTTGTGAAATTTCCTTTAAGATGAATTTTTAAATGTATTCTATGTCTTGAATACATTTAGTTATGATTGAATAACTCAGAATTAAACTATGTTGGATAGAATATTACAACCCAATGTCAATTTGCCATCACCTATATTACTCTAAAATAATTTTTCTTATAAGATGCTCTGCAGGAGTTTTCACCTGTGGGGGAAGGAGTCAAATATTTCAGCATTACTAATTCATCTGTTTGCCTCTCACTTCTAAAGCAAAATGTATTTTTTCTCAAATTGGGACTCTGCAAAGGATTTTTTCCAATGGAAAGATGCCTTCGTGTCATTCTTAGTTTCTCCTTTTGACTGGTTACAAAAATGAACTTGCAACCTAAATGGTCATTTCTATGGCAACTGGATGTTCTAAGTGAAATACATGAATTTGGAGTTCTCTGAAGAACTAGAAAGAAGAGAGTCTGTGCCACAGACAACATAAAAGCTCAAGTTTTAATGATATTACCAGGCCTGTCAATGTAGGTGTTCACTGGTACCTAAGTCTTATTTCGAAAGTACAGTGAAATAAAGTGTCAAAACCATGCCAGGCACGCCTGTAGTCCCAACTACTCAAGAGAAACCCTTAATCCCAGGAGTTTGAGTTCAGCCTGGGCAACACAGTGAGACTCCATCTCTAAAAATAAAAAGTATACATGGCGTAGCATTTTTGAGGTTTTTCCTTAAAAAGCAAATTTAGCAGGTAGCATGTTTAATGAAAAGTTTTTATGCTTTTTTACCTTCTTTTCAATACAGATACAGAAGCATCATAAAACCAATGTTTAGCTAAATGAATTTTTATAAGGCAAACACCTTTGTAATCACCACCCAGTTAAAAATAAATAGAACTTGCTAGCCACTTCCAGAAGCCTCTCCATTTGCCCCACGCCAATTTTAATCCCTCTTCTTCCACTCAAAAATAACCACAGCTTCAGTTTCCATGCTATTGAAACCCATAGCTCCTATGTTTATAAGATGCTATGATTCAGTCATTTTTTTCACCATTAAAAGATTATTTGTATTCAAGGGCTGACTTGTCAAAAAAAAAGAGATTGTGTAGCAAGTACATTTTTCGAAAGGCTTATTTATACCTTTTCTGTTTCGCTGCTACCCACATATAATAAATACATTCATTAGCGTACACTATTTTTAAATACCTTGCCTCATTCCAAAAATATGTGCCGGGTTGAACACATGCTAAGAAATTCCCTCCACTAGGAGGCGCTACATCCCTTATGTCCTCAGACAGCTGGGAAGACTGCGCTTAATGTAACTCAGTTATCAGCGCATTTCTATGAATGAAGTCACAGAGGAACACGTGGGAGATCCACTTAACGACTTCTTTACCTTGCTGCATATCACAAAAAGGCTCACTGGTTGCCAGAAGTCCTGGTGAGTGGCAGGTTCCAAGAGTGAACTGATATTTCAACAACTACTTTTCCACTAACAACCTAAATCCATGAAATTGAGGGAGGGGGCCAGGAACATTTGGAACAAAGGGGCCCTGTTTCCAAACGTAAATAAAATACAGCTGGTTTACAGCTGTGCTACCTTCCTCGCTGCAAGTCAAGTCATAAAACAGAATGAAACTTCCAGTAGTCACCGCTGTGAGGTTAGGGAATTCTGAGCATCCCTCTGGGCTCTAAGGTGACCAACTATTTGCTTTCCGAATTTTGTTTTTCAACCCATAGACACTGTATGGCTCATCAGAGAGGCAGATTTCCACTGCAAATTTACACAAGCCTAGGCTGTCTACTTTTACACAATTGTTTGTTGTTTGCTTTTGTTTTTCAGATAAAAAAATCTGAGGAATAGAGCTATGAAGACATCTGAACTCTAATTATAGGGGTTTGAATTTTTTAGATTAGACGTGCTACCCTTGTGACTCACAGTGATGTACATTTCCCTGGTCTGATAATTAGCATACCAGGCAGGCTCAGATGCCCAGCATGTATCACAGATAGTAGGACATCATGCATATGCATGGAAAACTCCTAGCTCAAAATTGGCCTCAGATCAGACCAAAAGGCCAGTAACTGTGTCCAAGTAGCAACTCAACATCCACAAAGTGCCAACTGGAATGTTTTCCCATTTTAAGTGGGCACGGCAATCTAGACATTAACCAATAGACTTATAAGAATAGCTTGTATTGATTAAAGAAGCTTAATAATACGTATTTTATTCCTATCATTTTATGTGCCTAAGATTTATTCCTTAAAATACTGATTCACTGATTTAGAAAACTCAGTAGGGGTAAATAAATCTGGTTGAATAAAGTTGAAAATAGACTACATCCTATAGTTTTTTAAAAAATATTAGAAGAGTATTTGTACCACCTCCAGACAAACTGGTAGTTGTCCGTTGCATTTCAGACTCAAAGAATATGGGCTCTTAAGCCAGATGGCATTAGGATCAGGAAGTGGGTTTGGCACTTTTCTTACTCTTTCATGTCATTTCCAGACCATGACTCCTCTGCCCTCATGGAAAAAGTCTCATCTGTTCCCTTGTTCCCTCTCTCCTTAACTCTGTCCCCAGCTGATCTTCTGGTCACTTCCGTACATCCACTGATGACTTCATTCCTTGGCTCACAGGAGCTATATGAAATCCCACCATCATCCGGGGTGACTTCAGTGTTTGTGTTCATGACTCATTCAACCCTATTCCCACAATTTCCTGAAAACCTCAACTCTGATGACCTTGATCTTCACTCTCCTCAACGATCTGCACTCAGGGCTGAAATCTGGCCTCATCACTAAATGTGGAACTGTTTAGGTGCAATGGCCCAGACTCCAACCACAGCCTCGCCTCTTTCCCTGTCTCTCACTGGGTTGTCCTCACACCTCTGCTCTTGGGTCTTTTCAAGTCTTCTAATCTCCAGCTTCCTCTATCTTATCCCAGTCCATCATAGCCCTCCTGTCTTCATTTTTATGTCTTTTCGCCTAAGATCATGTGAACAATCCATTCCAATCACTGCACTGTCTTCCTATATCCTCAACAATCTTGCCTCCTCGTCCTTTGGCTACATCCAGGTATCTGGCAAAAATCCCAAATGAGAGCTAAGCACAGTCTCATTTCCCAAGATCAAACACCTACATAAGGTGCCCTGGAGTGTAGGAGAACAACACTACAAATCTGTGGTCTCCAACCTTATCTGAGCTCTCAACACTGTCCAGGGATCTTTGTACATGTTCCTTGTCAACTCTCTAGCTTCAGTTAAAGATACTTTCTCCCCAGGACAAGCCCATACTTAGCATAAATAGAACATCAATATCTTTTTTGTTTGTACATAAAAAGGCTAATAACCAGTACCTTGAATTCCATCATGCCCTGACCTCTCAGGGACCCCATACAATCATTTATCCTCCACTCACCTGCATTTCACCTCTTTCACTATTTTCTCCTAACTCCTTCACCTAAGAATTCAGACTTCCTCTTCTTAAAACAATCCATGCAAATCCTATGCCCTCTCTAGCTAAGACTTACTTCTCTTCTTTCCTTTACAGCCACACCACTTAGAGAGACAAAGACTTCATTCAATCCCCAACTTCCTCTCAGCTGAACTCCACACTCCACAACCTCACTGAACCTGCTTTTCCATTCTTGTGAGGGCCACCAGTTACCTTCTAGTTGGTATGTTCAATGGACACTTTTTAGAATGTGTGCCATTGCCTGTCAGTGGCATTTGGCACCATGCATCACTCCCTCCTTCCTGGAAAGTTCTTTCATCTTCACCTACCCCCCTGTTTCTGTCTACCCTGACTCCCCTTCTGCTTCCCTGGCTGCCCTCAGCACGGTGAGTCACCAGGTTGACCTTATATTTTGCATTCTCTCCCTGGATAGCCTCATTCACATCCATGGCTAAAGTTACTATTTGATGCAGATTTACTGAAGTCCCAAAACCAGATCTCCTTCCTGAATTCCATACCTACATGTTATTTCCTATCAGGCATCTCACATGTATATTCCGAAGGTATTATGATCTCAACATGTCCAAAATAAACTCATCACTTTTCCCCAAAATATGTCCCTCTTTCCATGTTCAACATCAACCATCCCCTTGTCTATGCTGGAAACATGGCTATTAACTTTATTTCTCCATACCTCTCACCCTTTACTCAATCAGTACCAAGTTCCAGCAATTCAACCACATAACTATCAAATCCATGCCTTCTTCACCATCTCCACAGCCACTCTCTCATGTCAGTCTATCCCTATTTCATTCTTGGATCAGTATCAGGATAGCCACCTCTGAGTGGTCTTACTGCCCACTCCCCATCCCTCCCAATTCAAATTACTTCATATACTACAGTGGAGTACTCTCTCAAAAATGCATATCCAACTAGATCACTTCCTGAGAGATTCCCATGACCCACAGGATAAAATCCAAACTCTACCTAAAATGGCATACAAGACAGTCCATCTCTCCATCATTCTTTCTCACCATTCTCACCATTATCTCAAACCTTCCAATCCAGTTACAGGGAACTGCTTATGCAATGATATAGCTTAATGGTTGATAGATGAGTCTTGGTGTCAGATATACATGTGTTCAAAATTAAATTGCCACTTACTGGTTTGTGATCATGGACAAGTTACTTCTGAGAGCACCACATGCTTCTCTATCAGAGTACTTACTGTCCCACACCACCTTCTAAATCCTCCGTACTAGCCTATCTTTTCCACTGCACTGTCCTTGAATTCCTAGCACACAGCAGGCCATCAACACTTATTCTGCATATGAGTGAATCAGGAGAATGAATGGATTCTCCCAGTGACAGGAGGCTCACTTCCTCTGAGGTCTAAATATGGCATCTTTGCATCTGTTTGTTACAGAGTTCTTCAGATTCATCATCCAGATTCTTAGAATCCTGCCACAATCGTTCAGGCTCATATAGTATGTCTCGCCCTGTACTTTGATGGCTCTAGATTTTCTTCAGGTGAAAACTATATCATTGACACTTGTGCATTAAGTATATATTTAAAAGCACGTGCATTTCCATTTCCATGTATCTACCAATAAGAAAGTATAGCCCTGCAATAGAACCACGCAGACGTTAGATGATGGTACAAGTGTGCACTATGTGCCTTCTTTTGTGTGGCATTTGCTTACCCACTGTGTCCCAATATGAAACTGGGAGCTTCATTCTCATCAAGGGCATTACAAACCTTCACTGCAAAGGGTAGTGGGAGCTGGAGAATGAGTCAAGTCAGCTCAGCAGTGGTATTTGCACAAATTCAAAGGGCTGAAGGTAGGGTCAAAGTCAACTGCAGGGCCAAGAGTTCAGAATGTGGGAGTGATAAGTGCCAAAAGAGCACATGGGAACCAGCAAGAAGGATGCTGGGAACCAGCAAGAAGGATGAACCATCCTGTGGTCACCACGGCTGACTATGATCAGTTAGGGTGCAGGGCGTGGTGTGTTACACTGCCTTGTAGACCCTACATAGGACAGACGAGTAGAGTTGGGTTCCTGGTTCTACCTAGGAGTTATCGGCTTCTTGAAAAGTCCAGGACAACACGAGTTAGCCTCTTAGTTCTTCCTAAGAGTTATGGGCTTCTTGAGAAGTCTAGGATGGCTGGGAGCAGCTCCCATAGTTATGGGCCAGTTAAATGCAGGCCCCTAAACCTGCAGCACAGACAGAAAAGAGCCATCAAGGTTCTACTTCAAGACCCATGCTCTGGGTCTTCCAAGTCAAGGCCCATAACACGCCCTATCTTCTTACCATTTCTCATCCCTACCTCCTTAAAGGGAGGGAAGAAAATGGGGAAAATGCTGACGTCATTGTGTTAGACATTAAAAAGCAGCAGCTTCAGCAAAAAGCCAGCATTTATTAACTAAGAGATGAACAATGCAACCAGAGGCTGTTACAGATTGTTGGCAACTGGAGTTTAAATCTGACCACTTATTCTATAGATGTGATTTAGACATCTCATCGGCTTCTGAATTAAATGAGTCCCAATTCATTAGGGCAAGCTGAGAAATGGGCAATCTTTTAATGTTTTGTAGCTCTCTCAGCTCTTGACAAATCAAGCCTCAGCAGCCACACAGTGGTTTTCCTTTCACTTCCTGTGGGAAAACTGGGGTAATCTAGGTCATTGATAGTCTGCCACTTGATTTACAGCAATGACCAATTTCTAACTTGGCTTTATCTGATCTGCTCTGGAAATGTTTTCAGCTGCTATGGGCAGTCTTGTTAAATTGTGCAGACCTGCAATCATTTTTAAAAATCACTCAACCATCAAAGATTTTATTTGGTCTGCTTAATCTGTGCTGACCTCACTTCATCTTGCAAGGCCAAGACCTCTGTATCCCAACCTACTGCTGAAGGCTTCCAGCAGTGTCTTTTATTGCATTTTCCCAAGCATTTCCCTATCTCTTATCTTATGCTACTGAGAGAACAGGTACTGCCCCTTCCATATCAATGATGAGGTGACTAAAACATGGGAAGATCACGGAGCAAGGCAGTGATGCTGCTGGATCAGAATCAGGACTAATGGCCTGGTACAGTCTCATGCCACCTTATGACACTAATGCAACATGCGCACCTGCCCTAGGGAAGAATAAAGCTGGCAAGGCCAAGAGAAGGACCTGTGGTTTCCATTTGCACTGTCCTGATTTATGTTAAGTCTAGACAATGAGGTGAGGGATGAAATAAACATGGATTTTGCCAAAGTGAAATAAACGGTGTGCTGGCATTTAGGCCTTCCATCTGCACTGTGGGAAGAGAGCAGATGTTCCTCATCAGCTGCGCCTTGCTTCTTCTGCCCCTTCCTTTCCCAAATTGTGCTGCTGGATGGGTCAGTACCCCCACCCTCAGGCTCACTCCTATCCAATGCCTGAGCCAGCCCAGACTGTGGTGCAAGGAGTTTGCCCAGCAAAGAGACCAACCCAGGTTCTTCCCTTTCATCTGGGCTACTTCTGCTGCCTCTCCAATCTCACAAACAACCCTGACCCCGAGATCCAGACCCAGCAACTCAGGAGCAGGGCTTTGGGCTCCATGTTGTCCCTCCTTCGTGGTTCTGTCTGTAAGCTGCCTCCTCCCTTCTCCCTTCTCAGAGGAGTATTCACCCATGGCAAGATGTCCCCAACTCCTGCCAATTCTCCTTTCCTGGATGGGAGAGATCCTGGCTTCAGATGGCCAGCTGCCCTCTCCCTGTTGGCAGTTTCTGCCCCTATGACCAGAAACCTCATGGGTCAACAGTTCTATTATTGTTACCGAGACTGTGGCTCTGTTGGCCAGTGGCACCAGCTGCATATTCAAGTCCAGCCTTTGGGGCAGGGCCAGTGACCCCTGGTTCACATGTGGCCTCCCTGTCCCTTCTGCCAACCACACTGGGATTCATCTACAGTGCCTTATATTTGGTTTCTTTCAGGTATACCATGACTTGCTTTAAGAAAATACAATATACCTGGGTACAGTGGCTCATGCCTATAATCTCAGCTATTTGGGAGGCTGAGGTAGGAGGATGGCTTGAGGCCAGGAGTTTGAGACCAGCTTCAGCAACATAGCAAGTCACCGTCTCTAAAATAATTTTTTTTAATTAGCCAGGCACGGTGGCACACACCTGTAGTCACAGCTACTTAGTTGGCTGAGGCAGGAGGATTGCTTGAGCCCAGGACTTCAAGGCTGCAGTGAGCTATGATCATGGTACTGCATTCCAGCCTGGACAACAGAGCAAGACTCCATCTCTAAAAACATAAAGAAAAAGAATATAATAAAAACAGCAACACAGCAGATAATTATTACTATTATATAGGATATTTAACATATAAAAATGTACTTTTTTTAACATACTAACTTTCCACCATGCATTAGAAATGTGATTGAATTTATAATAAGGAATCCAGTTTGTTAAGTCAAATAAAGCACAGCACTCTTTCTACCACCCCTTCACTGCCCCGCACCCACCTCATGTCCCTCTCTGACCAGCTTTCAGATTCTATGATCAATAACCATCATCACACCACAGTCCACACCCTCAATTCCCTTGCACCCCTCTCTCTCTGTCATACTCAGCTGGCAAAAGCCCAACTCAGGTTAAATCCAATACTTTGCCTACCTGTACTTGCACCTATTGAGTTGAAAACACTGGAGACGCACCCAAGACCTGATTTCTACTGTCTGCTCTTACTTAAATTCAAGATCCCTAATCACAGGGGAGCCGCTGGAGGTATCCAGAAATCTGACTGCATTGCCTTAGATCAATTACTCCTGAACTGTCTGAGAGGATTATTTCACACCTTCTCTTCTTTCCTCAAATTTCCAACACCTCTTCCCCCTCCCTCCCTGCCAGCTGATGACCTTGCTTCCCATTTCACTGAGAAAACGGAAGCAGTCAGAGGTTCATCCACAGACCAAGCCACCACAGGCTCCCGCACACCTGCACTCATTCTGTGGGCTCTGCTATCACTCCTGCACAAGAACAGCCTCTCTATTTGTGCACTCGATGCCTTCCTCATTTCCCAACTCAACTGCTTCCTTCTAGCAGTTGTCTCATCTCTCTCCTCCCTCATCAATGTTTCCCAGGCTCTAGATCATTCTCTGCAGCCCTCAAACATACTGTCATATATCTAAAAGTATCCCCTTCCAAGCCCACAATCTCCCTCATCTACTACTCCATTTTCTGTTCCTCTTTACAGCAAAACTCCTTGAAGGAGTCAACACTCCTGCTGCCTCCTCTCATCTCATTCTCACTTAAATCCAGACCTCCCAGTGTTCACCTCCACCTCTCCGTCTAAACAGCTCCAGTTCAGGGCGCCAGTAACCTCCTTGCTACTAAATCCAGTGGACAATCCTCTGGCCTCAGATTTCGTGGCATATCAGTAGCTCTTCATAAGGATGGTCACTGCCCCTTTCTAGAAATACTTTCTTAAATTCTAGGTCCCTAGTTCTCTTAGTCCTCTCCTAATTCACTGGCCAGCCCTTCTTATTTTCATTTCCTAGTGCCTCACCATCTCCTGTAACAGTCCAGAGCTCTATTCTCAGACCTCTTCTCTACCTACCTTAACTCCCATGGTGATTTCATCCAACCTCCTAGCTTGAAGTACCATCTAAACATTGATGATTCCCATCTTTATACAGCCAGCCCAGACGTCTCTTTTGAATTCTAGACTCCTAAACTTATCTGCATGCTATGGACTGAATGTTTATGACCTCCCCACCACCACCAGCCAAATTTATATGTTGAAAACCTAATTATCAATGTGATTATATTAGGCAGGGCCTTTGGGGGTGTATTAGTTCATTCTCCCACTGCTGATAAAGACATATCTGACTGGGTAATTTAAAAAGGAAAGAGGTTTAATGGACTCACAGTTCCACATGGCTGGGGAGGCCTCACAATAATGGCAGAAGGGGAAGCAAACATGTCCTTCTTCATATGGTGGCAGGAAGAAGTGCCCAGCAAAAAGAGGACAAGCCCCTTATAAAACCAACTCACTCACTATAATGAGAACAGCAACATGGGGTAACCACCCCTGTGATTCAGTCATCTCCCACATGATCCCACACAGGGATTATGGGAACTACAATTCAAGATGAGATTTAGGTGGGGACACAGCCAAACCATATCAGTCCACTCTTGGCCTCTCCCAAATCTCAGGTCCTCACATGTCAAAGCATAAACGTGCCTTCCCAATAGTCCCCCAAAGTCTTAACTCATTTCAGCATTAACTCAAAAGTCCACAGTCCGAAGTCTCATCTGAGACAAGGCAAGTCCCTTCCACCTATGAACCTGTAAAATCAAAAGCAAGTTAGTTATTTCCTAGATACAATGGGGGTACAGGCATTAGGTAATTATACCCATTCCAAATGGGAGAAATTGGCCAAAACCAAGTGGCTACAGGCTCCATGCAAGTCCAAAATCTAGTGGACAGTCATTAAACCTTAAAGTTCCAAAATTATCTCCTTTATCTCCATGTCTCACATCCAGGTCACATTGATGGAAGACCTGGGTTCCCATGGCCTTGGGCAGCTCTGCTCCTGTGGCTTTGCAGGGTAAAGCTCCCCTCCCAGTTGCTTTCATGGACTAGCATTGAGATCTGTGGCATTTCTAGTTGCACGATGAAAGCTGTCAGTAGATCTACCATTCTGGAGTCTGGAGAGCAATGGCCCTCTTCTCACAGCTCCACTAGGCAGTGCCCTAGTGGGGACACTGTGTGGACGCTACAATCCCACATTTCCTTTCCACACTGCCCTAGCAGAGGTTCTCCATGAGGGCCCCACCCCTGCAGCACACCTCTGCCTGCACATCCAGGCATTTCCATACATACTCTGAAATCCAGGGGGAGGTTCCCAAACCTCAATTCTTGACTTCTGTGCACCTGCAGGCTCAACACCATGTGGAAGCCTCCAAGGCTTGGGGCTTGCACCCTCTGAAGCAATGGCCTGAACTCTACATTGGCCTCTTTTAGCCATGGCTGGGACACAGGGCACCAAGTCTCAAGACTGCACAAAGCAGCAAGGCCCTGGGCCCAGCCCAAAAAAACATTTTTTCCTCATAGGCCCTCTGGGCCTGTGATTGGAGGGGCTGCCATGAAGACCTCTGACATGCCATGGAGATATTTTCCCCATTGTTTTGGTGATTAACATTTGGCTTTCTTGTTACTTATGCAAATTTCTGCAGCTGGCTTGAATTTCTCTTCAGAAAATGAGATTTTCTTTTCTATCGCATCATCAGGTTTTAAATTTTCTGAACTTTTATGCTCTGCTTCCCTTTTAAACATAAGTTATAATTCCAAACCATATATTTGTGAATATAAAAAACTGAATGCATTTAACAGCACCCAAGTCACCTCTTTAACACTTTGCTGCTTAGACAGTTCTTCTGCCAGATGCCCCAAAATCGTCTCTCTCAAGTTCAAAGTTCCACAAATCTCTAGGGCAGGAGCAAAATGCCACCAGTCTCTTTGCTAAAACATAACAAGAGTCGCGTTTGCTCCTCATCTCCCTCTGAGACCACGTCAGCCTGGACTTTATTGTCCATATCACTATCAGCATTTTGGTCAAAGCCATTCAACAAGTCTCTAGGAAGTTCCAAACTTTCCCACATCTTCCTGACTTCTTCTGAGCCCTCCAAACTGTTCCAACCTCTCCCTGTTCACCAGTTCCAAAGTTGCTTCCACATTTTCAGGTATCTTTACAGTAGCACCTCACTCTACCAGTACCAATTTACTGTATTAGTTTGTTCTCACACTGCTAATAAAGACGTACCTGAGACTGGGTAATTTATAAAGGAAAGACATTTAATTGAATCACAGTTCCATATGGCTGCGGAGGCCTCACAATCATGGCAGAAGGGCAAGCAAACATGTCCTTCTTCATATGGTGGCAGGAAGGAGAAGTGCCCAGCAAAACAGGGAAAAGCCCCTTATAAAATCATCAGATCTTGTGAGAACTCACTCACTATAATGAGAACAGCAGCACAGGGGTAACCACCCCCATGATTCAGTCATCTCCCACATAGTCCTTCCCACAATATGTGGGGATTATGGGAACTACAATTCAAGATGAGATTTGGGTTGGGACATAGCTAAACCATATCAGGGGGTGAATTAGTGCCTTTATAAAAGAGGCTCCATTGGTTCATATTGATTTTCTCCCTCCATGTCATTGCTAGTGATTAAATCATTCATCCTTTTCCCAATAGATTAAAGCACTACCTTTGTTTATATTACATGCTCATAATATTGGAATTCTTTCAGACAAAAAAAACAAAAAAGGTCCCAGAGAGCTGCCTTGCCCCTTCCACCATGTGAACATATATATATAGAAGGTTCCATCTATGAACCAGGAAACAGGCCCTTGCCAGACACCAAATCTACTAATGCCTTGGTCTTGGACTTCCAAGCCTCCAAAACTATGAGAAATAAGTTTCTGTTGTATATAAGCCACCCAGTCTATGGCATTTTGTTACAGCAGCACTAACAGACTAAGACACTGACCACTCAACACTTCCACCTAGGTATCAGATCAACATCTCCAAAAATTGAACTTAACATGTCCAGAATTGAATTCCTATTTTCCCTTCACAGCAGGCCTTCCCATGGTGATCCCCATTTCATTCCAGTGAAACTCCATCTTTCTAGTTGCTTACCTCAAAACATTTGGTACATTCTGGACTTTTTTTCTCTCTCTCACATTCCACTTAGATCTACTGGATGAGAAAAATCCCCTGAACTATACTATCAACATCAATCCAGGATTCACCATCTCCTCTGCTGCTAGCTTGGCCCACATGTATCTCTTTTCCCTCTGAATTACCACAATATCCTCCCAACTAGTCTCCCTGCTTCCACGCTTGCCCACTGCCTTACTAACTCAGCTCACCACATCAGCCAGAATAATCTTTTTAAAAAATAGGTCAGATTGTGCAATTCTTGTGCTCCAAATCTTCCACTGGATTCTGATCTCATGTCAAGTAAAGGCCAACATCCTTACCACGGTATATAGATGCCTTCATAATCCAGCCCCAGCCACCACCTCTTTGGTCACATCACCTACCACTCTCCTTCACCCACTCCCCACCTGCCACACTAGGCTTTCCTTTTGCTTTTTGAACACACTAAGTATGATCTCAGCTCAGGCCAGCACTTGCTGTTCCTTCCACCAGAAGTGTGTTTCCCCCAGATACCCACATGGCTCACTCTTTGTTTTTTATCACAGCTCCAACACTAGCTTATTAGTAAGGTTTTTCTTGAACATTCTATGAAGGTATCCCCCTCCCCAGCACAACCAAGTCTCTGTACTACAAACTATACAAACATAGTATATATTCAATAGTTTATTCATAAATTATTCTTCCCTAGTCTCCCACCAGAATGCAAGCTCCGTGAGGGCAGAGACTGTCTTGTATTTACCATGAACATTCTCAGCACCCACAAATATATCTATAACATAGAAAATGTTCAAAAAATATTTCTTGGCTGAATTACAGAAACTCAGACGCATGTTTATTTATCACACATGACTTCATAGCTTTAAGCTGGAGTTCAGATAAAATGAGTTAAACTAGTAAAACTGTTTTGGAAAGACTACTTTTGCAAATAAATCAAAAAGAAAATTGTTTTTATGTTTACTGCATTTTATAATTGGGTAATGTCAAAGATAGAACTTATACCACCTTTTACATAAGGAACATGCACATTTTGTTGATACAAAAGAAGAAATCCATGGCATCAGGAAAAATAATAAAGTCATGTTAACAGGCAGTGAGGAAATCAGATATGTAACCTTGGATGGGGCTGGTATATGGGCCTGACCCAGGTAATGGCTGGTCTCAAACCCAAGATAGAGCTTTTCCATGGCCCTGGAGTCAGGAGCCTGGGAGGTGAATTCTTCCCATCTCAGGCAACTACTCTACTACAGCCACATTTCAGGCTACTATGTTTGATCTGAAGCAACATCAGAACAAGGTTCCACCATGCAAAGGATATCCTGGGTGCTTGGGGAAATATTTTAGCAAATGTACCCTAATTTTAAAATCGGAGATGCCTAGGTGGTACAGGTCACCCGGTCTACTTTACCAAATGCGTAAATTACCTCTTCTGCCTATATACCAAGTATCTATTCAGTCGCTGCATCTTGGGAAAGGTTGCTCACCATCCCATGAAGTAGTTAGTTCCAAATTGGGGCAGCTCTAAATATTGAGGAATTTTTTCCTTATGTTGCATTGACAGCTGCCTCCCCGAAACTGATAGCCACAGGTTTTGGACTTGATCCTACCTTTATAACTAGTTGTACATTTGTGTTTCCAGTGCCAAATGAGATGGTAGTAAATGGAGCACAGGTTTTTAAATCCTGCTTTTCACCAAATAAGCAATCAGACTGGAATTTCGGGAAAAAAAAAATCAACTGCTCTTTGACACAGTAATTCTAATTCAGGTCATTTTATTTTAAGAAACCCATATTCCTCCACTGCAAAGGCTGGAAAGTTATCAGCTCACCTTCCCAGATATTTTTGAGCTAGGGTGATCACATGGCTTAGTCTGCAGATGGGAGTGATTCCCTGTTTTCTCTGGGAGAGCCCTGTGCTTGGCTTGCAGCCACCATCACTGAGAAAAACAGAGCTGCAGGAGGAGGTTCTCTGATGGTCTCAATGACCCCTTATCCCCTTGTCTCAATGTCTTCTTCCATGAAAAAAACAAACAAAAACCCTTAAGCTGTTTCTTCCCAGGTTTTCAGGCACTCGCAGCCAAATGTACTCCTAAAAAACAATTACATAGCCAATTAAAATTATGTTTATGAAGAGTTTATAACAGCATGAGAAATTATTTATGAAAATGTGAAATGAAAAAAGCTTGATGCAAAATTTATAGAGAGCATAACTACAAATATACAAAATCTTTGCCAAAAAAATTCCCCACATGTGTTTGGTGATGAGATTATGGGCATTTTTTTTTTCTTTAAAAATGCTAACATACTGATTGAGTGTAAGGCCTCATGACAGGCACATTTAAGTTATTTTATTCTTTCCACTGTTTTGTACATTTCACTTTCTTATTTAGAATGAAGAAAATATTATTAAAAATAAAAAATCCTTTATCCTGGAAAGTCTAAAGGAAAAATCAACCAATTATGATTTTGGTAAAACCCACAGAAGTAAAATTTGCCAGTCTTCTTTTCCCCACCATCATTAGCATTCTGATTTGTCAGCTAACCAGAAAAAATGTGTACGTAATAGAAGACTAGCAGGATATTGACAAATTAACTTCAACTACCAAAAAGCCAAATGAAAACTGCTTGATTTCATTACTACTGCAAAAAGAATGACTGTCAAAAAATGAGGGGAAAACAACTAACTTCTATGATTTCAGCATTATAAGGAAGGGCTGCTTATTTGCCATAGAAATAATATTTTGGAGGAAAAAGCTATTAAAATGCAGATCCATTCAAACCCAGACCGAGATTACGGCTTAGAGTTAATTAAATGAACCCCAATTGTGTGCAAACTGAATTTAAAATGTAATCAAAGTATACAGATGATATTATTTCTGACCCACCAAGATGCCATGCTGACTATCTTATTTCCTCGATGCCATGCTCTGTTTTGTGAAAAAAACTGCAGGAGGTGGTAATGTTTTTTCTCCAGTGATGAGGTGACACAGACAAAACAACATCCAGGCAGGTGATGATCTCTGCTTAACTCAGGATAAAGCAGGAAACTTGGCTGCATCCTGAACCTGAAGCCCCCTGGGGAATGTGCCACCACTGGGCCATTCGATTCAGCTGTCAGAGCCTGGCTGGGAGTTGTCTTTCTCTGGAGCTACCTGGGAGAAGGTGGGGACTTTCAGGATGGCCAAAAAAGCTGTTAGGTGGCAGTCTTTGATTTTCTTTGGACTCTCTGGCCTGGAACATAGCCATGGGGCTCCCAAGCTCCAAGGAATAAATTTACAGCCACTGCCTTTGTTTAGATGACAGTTAACCTCATCTACTCCCTTAACTCTGCAGGAGCACATACCCATCAAAGGCAGACACTAGGAATTTCAAGCCACTGTCTCTACCTTGTCTTCCCAAGGTGTCTACTAGGGTGGAGGAGAAGCAGGTGAAAGAGGAGAATTGGGACTATGGTGCCGGCCCACTTGTGTTGATGCTAACTTGCTTTCCTGTCTCCTGCAGCTGGTTCCCTCAAGAGCCACATCAGTTTGTTGAGCTGATGAGAACTGACCAGGACATATTTCCTACAGAACTCTTGAAGTTTTCCAGGTCTCTGATTATTACTACTTGCAAAATCACCAGCATCTCAGGGGGGAATATAAATGCATCTCCAAGGTAGACCTCTTTCCAGCGTGGGTCTAGATGATCTTGAGGGCTCCTAGTTTGCCTAAGACACACCCAGAAATGAGGCTCCACGAGACAAATTCACCAAGAAGGTGTGCTATTCAACAGGCGGTGCCTACCCTGGTTAACAGCATTTTGATTAAAATGGTCAGGCAGAACCTACCAGATCCAAGTGCCAACACATGGCTATCCCCTATGAGCACTATTAAAGGACTTTATGAAGCTAGCAAAAGGATTTGTGAAAAATTACTAAACCAATAATTCACAGTGACAATTACTAGATTTCTTCAATTCTAAGATATGCTATTGTGTTTCCCCTCGCATTATAATGTTACTGAAATAGCAATGCATCTTACAGTTAATGTGTACATTTTAATGTGTTAGTGTTTCTTTTTTTTCCCCCAAAAACCGGTTCTTGGAAATAAATAAATAAGCAAGCAAGCAAACAAACACAGACTATTCTGATTCTAGTTTCTTCCTATTCTGGAACTAGCAAGCATCTTAATAATAATGAACTGATGAGGCTGACAGACTGGCCTCTGTGTTAAAAAGACCCGGATTCCTACCTTTCCTGATCCATCACAGTAGTCTGCACTGAGATACCTGCTTTTGCATCAGCATTCCTTCATGAACAATCTATGTGGCAGAGAAGGCTAATGATCCATCTAAATTTATGCTCTTCCTCCCATAGGATGGAGGCAGCCCTGGAAAGTAACCATCCAGCCAGGTACCATGTTTTCTAGCTTTCTTTGCACCTAGGTGTGGTCATATGACTAGTTCTCCAGACTATGAGAAGAATGATGTGGGTCACTTCCAGACAAAGGCAGTTAAGAAGTGAGTGTGCCTCTTCATCCTCTCTCATTTGACAGGCTGGAGGCAAAGGATTCTGAGGCCCTGGGAGATAGCAGAGTCAGAAATAGTAGAAACCACATGGAGGAAAGCTGTCCATTGGCAAGGAATACCTGCATTAGACTGTTAAATTGCTGAAAGTATGGGGGTTTATTTATGCTCTAAATTATATTTTTCCCCTATATAATTTCAACACAGCAAATGTCTGGCTGGTGTCTGGGACTCTGGGGTATGACAACCCACTGCTGGCTACATAATTTGTAGGGCCCAGGGCAAAATGAAAATGCAGGGCTCCTGGTCCAAAAGTTATTAAGAATTTCAGTATGGCTATGGAGCATTTAACAAAGTCACGGGCTGATGAAGCCAGCCCTGCTCTGACCTGAATACCCAATATCATGTTAGTTATACAGCATTATTTTAACTGTAGCAACCCCATTTCAGATGCCCAGAAGAGGCTAAAATTAAGACTAGGATTATTGCTATGCATTTTTAGAGAAACACGCTCAGGGCCTTCTTGCTCCATCCCACAGTGAGAAGAATATATGGGGTATATTTGCATACACAGACTCTCCAAAGCAGCATTTTGACTGAGAAGTGTTGTTCATTTGGGTTGTTCAATGGCATTTTGTGTCCGGCTGGTCAGTCATAAATTGCCCATTCATCAGGAACTTGATCTGGTAGATTTTGGGGGGATCACCCCTCCCCATGGTCCCTCTCATTAGTCCAGGAAAAGGCTTTGTGAGACTAGAGCTGCTTGCTGGCCCAACTTCTTACCTTGATGCCCATTTTTATCCCCTTCCTGCAGGCCAAGTACCACTATAGGTCAATTCACTAACCCTAACATCACACAAGGAGTATGTTAGTAGATGCAGTTCTCAGCCCTTCACACACACACACACACAAACACACACACACACACACACACACACATATCAACACCTGGGCAGCTGGCCCAGCTCTGGCCTCAGCATTCTGATAATCAGCTTTCAGAATGACCCATCCCAGGTCCTGGAGTCCTGGCTTTAAAGCCCTGGCCTGTGGCTAAGGTCCATGCTCCATGCTGACAGGCCACCAGCCACCACAGGCCTGAGCTTGCTTTTTTGCTATTTATTTTTTTTGAAAGTAAAACAAAAACATTTTAATTTTATCGAATGAATCTGTGTTGGTGATGCACCTGCACTACCTTCCATACATTGTAACTGTCCAACTCCATTTCAGCTCAATCATCTGGAATCCACCTTTCTAAGCAACATATTTCTATTACTATTTCTTGATGTTCCAGTTTTAGATATTGTCCATAGACTTCCTCCTGGACCAATTTCTACCTCATCCTCCTGCATGGCTGGGTTCTAGGTTCTCCCTTCACCACTATCCCTGGGGGTATCTTCCCCATTCTCTTGTCTGAGTTTGCTTTTAAGGAACTCCTTTCTCCCTGGAGGGACCCACAGCCCCACATGGTGCTATACTTTTAGGACAACAGGTCTGTCTGCTGAGCTGAAATGTTTCACGGCAACTGAAGGTGTGTATGTATGCAACCCCCAAATCTACCCTGTTATCTTGCTTCTTTAGCCTTCCCACCACATCCCCCAACCCCAACTCACCATCCAGTTGTAATTAACCAGACTGGGCTAATTGAAAGTTTTACTGCTATACAGCTTGAGTTCTTCAGGCTGATTCCCCATCTCCCCCACTCATCACTACCACACTGACACATAAGCCAGTTGCCTGTATCAAGGCTTTGAGTCCTAAGATGTCATTCTTCCCTCCAAGGCAGTTAGGATCCTCTATTAAAGCACGCAGAGTTTCCAGTGACTATAAAAGGAAATTGTATTGAATACTCCATTTCTTACAATTGTTTAATCAATAAAAGGTTACAAATACATCTGTAGAAATAAACAACAACAAACCTCTGTAGATTTAAAGATTCTATTTTGAGTAAATACAGAGAAAGATAAAGCTAAGATGACAGGTAGACGCTACTTCAAGTACTACCATTGCTCAGTTGGGAGCAGTGGCTACCTGTAGCATTGTGTTGAAAAGGATCCTGAGGTCAAATCTGAGCTGAGCAAGAAATAATTCCACGATCAATTAGTGATACATAGGAACAAAGGGTGGCAACATGTGAGTCATTTAATTGCCAAACCCAGAGGGGTCATTTGCATGGGTTTGGAGCCAGACAGATCTGAGTTTGAATCTGGACTCAGCTACCTGGTCTTGGGCTAATGTTAAACCTCCTCAAGTTAACAGTTCCTCTTCTGTTAAAACAGTGATAAGAATTCCTCTAACAGAGTATTATTGTTTCCATTAAATGCGGTAGTATTTGCTAAACACTTACCATAACATGTAGTATATATTAAGTACCTAATCACAGAAGATCTTACAATATTAGTTCTTTGGCCCTAAAATTAGTTCTTAAATATAAATGCCTTGAAATATGCTCCTCTGATTTAAAAGTGTGTTTGTGTTTATCTCCATCCTCTTTTCAAATCAGTAAACCTTGTACTGGCACATGGGAGGTGCTGGGTGACAATCAGGTGATAAACACAGGATTTCTGCCCAGCAATCTCTCCACCAACAGCACATTCTGTATGGCAGGCAATGGGGAATCTGAGTGGCTCTGACTGAATTCTTAGCTTTCCCTAAAAATAAGCTTATAGTCTGAGTCACCCCTTTCTTCCCAGGCTCCTCTGAAAGTTGAACAGGATGTCACAAAGGCCAGAAATAGCCTCCACATTCCAACTCGAAATTGGTTTTCCATCAGCTCTAAGGCTTTCCACTGAAGCTGGGGAGGATGCTTCTTCTGGGTTTCAGTATAAAAAGAATGCCTTAAACAGTTAAAAAACTAATGGTGGCCGACGCGGTGGTTCATGCCTGTAATCCCAACACTTTGGGAGTCTGAGGCAGGCGTACTGTTTGAGCCCAGGAGTTCGAGACAAGCCTGGGAACATGGCGAAACCCCATCTCTACAAAAAATACAAAAAAATTAACCAGGCATCGTGTTGCATGCCTACAGTCTCAGCTACCTGAGAGGATGAAGTGAGAGGATCACTTGAGCGCAGGTGGTCAAGACTGCAGTGAGTAATGGTCGTGCCACTGCACTCCAGCCTGGGCAACAGAGTGAGACCCCATCTCAAAAATAAACTCCCCAAAACTAAAGGTGACCCCTCTATGCAAATAATGGAGAGCCACTGAGAAGCCTTGAGGAATGTACCAGCACTGGCAGGGACCAGCAGTCAGGAACCTGGAGCAGCTCCCTGCCTCATCCTGCCTCCACTCTGCCACCATAGCAGTCTCTGATAAACCACAGGTCTTCAGTGGCTCTCAGCCTCTCACAGACCACATCTTTGCCCCACTTGGAACACCTGGTCTTCTGTGGTCCAGCACCCCCTGCCCATCAACCTCACTTCTCAACATCCACGAGCCACGCTGAGCTTCACATCACTTCCTGACACTGTTCTGCTCCATCACAAACCTCGTCACTTTGCCCATGCTCCTCCTTTGATCTGCATACTAACAGAATCCTCTGGCCTTGGCCACCCTCACCAGACCTAGGCTGCTTTTTGCCCTCCTGGGGAGGTTAGGAGGTGCTGGGACTGGGTCCTAGAGCACAGCAAGGGGATCTGTGAGTCTTTGAGACTCGGGTTGCATGGTCTGCACAACAGTGACCTGGAGGGGAAACGGAGGGCAGCAGGGCAGGTGGCTTGGAGCAGTGGAAAGACAGCTGACATAGAGACATGGATGATGTGGGCTCCGGCCACAGCCTGGATGATCTTGAACAAATTACTCAGCTGAGCTTCTGTTTTCTCTGAAATAAAATGCAGAAAATAATACCTTTCCTGCTCCCTCAGGCACAAACAAATTGATAGAAGGAGAGAATTCTGTAAACTCTAAATAACTGTGAACATATGAGGAATGTTTTGTTTATTATCAATGGGGAGTAGTGACACAACACTGGGTCCTAAGCAAAAACACAGACAGGACTGGGGGCAGCTCAGTTGACATTTTGAACTCCTGTGATGTAGTGTACAGCTTTGCCTAATGTTTTTAACTGGCTAGGTGAGGGTATGTTTAACACTCATGCCTTAGCATGAAATGTGGTTCTATGCCTTTCCTGATAAAAGGCTTTGACAGGAGACAGAGGGTTATGGGATACATGAGTGTGTAGACAAGGCAGAGGTTTGAGCCATTAATGGCATATGGCACCCATTGTTTACAGGCCCCTTAGCCATTCCCCTGGGACACAATTTCTACTGCCATAGCCAGAAGCAGAGTAGCGTACGCTTGACCATCACTGCGAGATGCAGGTATCATCTGACAGCATGCAAGGACCCTGTCCCCAGAAAGATATATTGAAGTCCTAACCCCCAGTACCTCAGAATATTTCTGAGACAGGGTCCTTTCAGAAGTCATCAACTTACGTCATTAGGGTAGGCCCTATTCCAACATGATTGGTGTCCTTATGAAAAGGGGAAATTTGGACACACCGGCAGACATATGTAGAAAGAAGATGATGTGAAGAGACATAGGGAGGAGCTGGCCATCCCCAAGTCCAGGAGAGAGGCCTGGAACAGATCGTTCCCTCACAATCCTCAGAAGAAACCAATCTAGCTGGACATCTTGATTTCAGACTTCTAGCCTCCAGAACTATGAGATGATAAAATTGTTGTTGTTTAAGCCACCCAATTTGTGGCACTTTATTATAACAGCCCTGGAAAACTAATACAGAACCTTTATAACAATCTAGGGGAAAAAAGAACTAGGGAAGCCACAACAGTCCAAATAAGGAAGAACACTGATGTGTTTACCTGGTGAAAGCCACAGATACTAACCCAACTCTGGACATTTTGGGACCTGATGGCCTATATGCTCAAAGGGAACTAAACTAGAGATGGCTCGTTTTTGTTTGTGTATTGTGAAATTCACTTGTAGCAATAATGAATCTGCAGGCTGCCTGCTTCCCACACATGCCCCTGCCCTGGCGGTTCACAGCCAAGGTGTGCAACGGGGAGGGTGACGGACGGCTTCTGCAGAGCTGCTTGAAGCTGGTGCATTTGGTGGGTGATTGCTGGTAAAGGTCCTAGCAGTCCCACTGCTCACTGCTGCTTCTGAGTTCAGAACCAGGAAAGATTCTAACTCTGTAGACTTCCAGGATCTAGGCAAACCAAATTGCAAGTTCATGCTCTAGCTGGAAATTTGTGGATGCTTTCCATGCGGAGGGGAGATATCAAGAGTGAACTGATCTCAAACACAGTCCAAGCATCCAAGAAGAGCCCCTGATAAAAAAGGTGAAGCTGGCAAAGCAACTGTTTCAATTCAAAAAGCATTCAGTGAATATCTGTGATGTGCCAACCTCCCTCTCTCCTCTGAAGCTCAGGGTAACCCCAAGCTGGGCCTAGAAGCTTCCCTTCCCATGCTAAGCGGAGTGAGAACTTAGATAGGAGCCAAAGGACACAACCCAGCTGAGAGAGATGGAAAGTGAATGCAGAAGAAAGAACCTAGAGAAATTTGCTGGGGAAGAACCCCAAGAAGGTAACAGAGGTAGCATCAGGCAAAGGAAAGGAGGAAACCATCAGAGCAGGGGCCCAGTTACAAAAGAAAGAAGAGAGAATTCAGGGCGTTTGGGGATAAGACAGAATTTAGGGTACCCAGCTAAAGGTTATTTCTACCACCCCCTAGCTAACATTTAGCACCGCCTTCAGTTATGAATGTAAGCACAAGCCCCAGGTAGATCATTAGTACCTATATGATATGGTTTGGCTCTGTGTCCCCACCCAGAACTCATCTTGAATTGTAATCCCCATAATCCCCATGTGCCAGGGGCAGAACCTGGTGGGAGGTGATTGGATCATGGGGGCACTTTCCCTCATGCTGTTCTCATGATAATGAGTGTGTTCCCATGAAATCTGATGGTTTTATAAGTGTTTGACAGTTACTCCTACACACATGATCTCTCTCACCTGTTGCCATGTGAGATGTGCCTGCTTCCCCTTCCACCATGATTGTAAGTTTCCTGAGGCCTCCCCAGACATGCAGAACTGTGAATCAATTAAACCTCTTCCCTTTATAAATTACCCAGTCTCAGGGGAAGGTATTTATAGAAGTGTGAGATTGGACTAATATACCATGACTTTATTAGGAGTAGGAATCACAGACTTTTTATATAACAATACAGTTGTTGGAGACAGCTCAAAATATCACTTACATTCACCAATAATTTGCAATTAGAGTAAGTATTAGAACTGCCACTAGATTTTACTTAATAAAAAAAGCATGTTATCTATAACTTTTCTAATATTTTGCTGACTGTACATCAATCAAAGCCCATGTTATCTATCACAGTTTTCTAATATTTTGCTGACTGTACATCAATCAATCAAAGCACATTATTCTATCACAGTTTTCTAATATTTTGCTGACTATATATAAATTTCATTGGTTATATTTTTAATCCTAAATATTTTATTTTGTGCATTTAAGCACTATTCTGAAAAGCAACCCATAGGTTCCACAAGACTGCTAAGGCATCCAAGATACAGAACAAGAACTCTGCTAAAAGTCACTAAACTTGCTGTGACACTATGCAAAATGTGTTGTGACAGGCGGAGAGTAGATAATGGTGAATATGACATAGTCACTGGCCTCAAGCAGTTTACAGTCAGGCAGGAGAGACAGACAGGAAGTTATATTCTTTGCCCCTCTCTTTTTGTTCCCTGACTTCTATTCCCATCAACAGAGTACAGCACCTCTGCTTGCCCATATGGCACTCTGTGATCTAGAAAAGGTGCCCCTTCCTCAAAACCTGCTGGAAAATTGCCCTAACAAATACACAAGGCTACAGGGACCTTGTGTGAACAGTGCCCTGGCACAGGGCTCAGCAGTAAGGCTGAACTACAGCACCAGCCTAAGGCCTGACTATAGTGATCTCCGCAGAAATGTTAGGTAAGAAGGTTCCTTACACGTGTATGCCAACTCCCTCATCCCTTGCCCATGGAAGACAGCTCTAATCTATCTTGATGTCCTTTCTCCAATACCTAAAATGCAGCTTCAAAGATCTTCCCACGGCGGCACTATAGATGGACACTTTCTATCAGTTAGAGTTCACATAAGAGCTGAAAACCATTTGCCATCCCAGGCTTAAGGATTTACCATTTTTTTAATTTTATTTTTCATTATACTTTAAGTTTTAGGGTACATGTGCACAACGGGCAGGTTAGTTAAATCAATATTGTCGTGAGGGATTCTAGAAAATAAAAAAGACTTTGACATTTAAAGAAATTAATCCCTAATGATGACAGTGAAGACGTAAAGGGATAAATCCCTAATGGTAAAAGAACGGGAAGTACATTTGGTCAGGTAACCTTTATGTTATACTACATCAGTGATTTTCAAAGGGGTTATTTTTTTCCCCAAAGGATATTTGGCAATGTCTGGAGACCTTCTTGATTGTCACAATGAAGAGCTGGGTGTGCTACTAGCATTTAATGGATGGAGACCAAGGATGCCACTAACATCCTATAATGCAAAAGATCGGCCCCACAGACAGCAGAAAATTATCTATCCCAAAGTGTTAATAGTACTTCAGTTAAGAAACCTTACACTATAGGGTTGGCTTCCCATTCTCCAAGCAGCTGCTCAGAAGTAGCCCATCTAGAGAATTTCAGGATCAAGCATATGTGTGACCAGAAAAGCAAAGGCTGTCCATCTGCAGTGAGCAATTGTGAGTGTCCACAACCCTGTCCATTTCAGCATGGCCACAGGGCCGGTGCAAGTACTGCAGGAATCATTCTTTAACCCGATTTCACAATTATGGCTCTGCTATCTTCCAAAACCTTGAGCAATTTGAAAATATTTATTAAGGCACCAAAGTCCCTTTGGAAATTTCCAGGCAGACCAGACTCAAAATTGTAGCTGGTGTTTTTGAGTAAGAAATGGAAGAGGGCAGAAAGGAAGTACTTAATGATTCAGAGACACTAGGGTTGACCCTGCTACCACTGGCCATGGGCAACTTTTACCTGGTGGCCACTCTATTTGTAAATCAAGGCACTGGTCCCAAGGGTTCCATGAGGTAACTGAACAGGGAAGGCTGTCCAGAAACCACTCCTCTCTGGCTCCCTGCTTGGACTCAGGGAATGTGGCTGGTGTGCTCTCTGACCTTTAGTCTTTCACTAAGTGTGCTTAAAGTTCCCTGAGAGAGAAAAGTGAGGGTTCAGGCAAAATCCAGGGAGCAAAAAAAAAAAAGAATTCACCTGGAAAATCTGCAGTGCTTTCCCTCAACCCTGAGTCCCTGTCAATAGAAAGAAATGTTTTTAATTGTATGAACTTATTTTAGATGGGCCAAACTGTTAACTCTAAGAGATCAGATTTTCTGGTTTTCAACAACAACAACAACAACAACAACAACAGCAACATGCAGTTGGCTAAGATAGCAAAGGATATAATGAGAAAATTCCACAGCGGCAAAACTCACATGCCAGCTTCGGTAAACAAAACCTCTCATCATGGTAAGCCCAGAAAACAGTGAAAAGGATGTCTGAGATGCTTTATTGTTCTGGACTGTAAGCAATGAGGCAATAGTGATTTCTTTAGATAAAAGGCTCCTGGAGCCTTCATCACAAATACAGCCATTGAAATACGCCATGTAGAAAGCAGGGGTTGGCAAAGTTTTTCTCCAAATGGTCAGATAGTAAATATTTTTGGCTTTACAGGCCATAGAGTCTCTGTTTTAATTATTCACCTCTGCCATTATAGCACAAACTTAGCCATAGACAACACATACATGAATGGGCATGGTTATGCTCTGGTAAAAGTTTATTTATGGATGCTGACATTTGAATTTCATACAAATCTCATGTGTCATAAAAGATCCTTTTTTGAATTTTTTCAAATTTGTAAAAATATAAAAACCAGGCACTGCTCATAGGCCTTATGAAAAGAGGCTGCAGGCTGAATTTGGCCCACGGGCTATCGTTTGCTGGTCCCTGGTCTAGACCGAAAATTGGAATTTCCACTCATTTTTCATTCTGAAGCTGCTATCTAAAATCAATTTTCCTTCTTGCCTCCTTGTGATTCTGAAATCACACTAGTAAAATGGGAAAATGAAACAACAAACAAACAAGACAAATAAATCAGCCATCACACCACTCTCCACCAAAGTATCCAGGCTGGGAAGGATCTGGTTGTGATCACTGTGTGACTCATCTTCTACCCACCACAAGGCACTGTCCTGCTCAGTGCAGTATAAGATATATGGCTTGCTGAAGGCTAGCATTCCAACGTTATTTTTAAACTCATCCAGTTTGAGCAATCTCTTTGTTTAGTCTTTTCAGACTTATATTATTCAAAGGTCAGGCCAGAGAAAAAGGGCAGAGGAGGGGCTGTAACATGAACCAATTTCTGAAATCCAGTTGTCCTCCTTCCTTGAGCACATATTAGATCATTTCTTGTTCTCCGGAAAGGATATAACCAGTTGGTCACAAAACATTTCTTGAAAATCCATTTATGTGTATAGAAAGCACTCTTATCCTTCCAACACTTGCCCTATCTCCCTATAAACATGCTACTATTTAAAATCAAAGCATACAATCGCTTCTTGGCCTTTGGCTAAGATTAAGTGTAATAAAATCAAAGAGTATTTTCAAAGAGTATTTTCACCCTTTGGTGAAACACAGAGAAAGTAGGTTTTGAACTTACATGAGAACGTGGCACGAATGTGAAGAGGATGGGCTTGCCAGATAAAATATGGAATGTCCTGTTAAATGTGAATTTCAGATCAACAACAAATAATATTTTAATATAAATATGTCCCCATGGAATCACTGGGCATCCTATACATTCAGTTGCTAAATGGAACAACCCTAGTAGGGGATAGTGAAAAGACGACCCAGGCTGGAGCAGAAGGTATGTACTAGGAAGAAGCAAAAACTTGTTATATAGGTGTGGTAGGGTGCTCATTATGAAACAGTTCCCCACCAATGGCTGGGAACCCAAGTTTCATGTTCTGGTCAACCCTCCCACCCTCAACTGATTCTTACGGTCTTCAAAGTCAGGGTATAAGGTAGCCCCAAGCAGAACGACTTAGATTCCAGTTAGAGTTTTAAAATCAGGCTTCCTGGGAGACTTTTGGGGGTGATGGAACTGTTCTGTTGCCTGAGTGTACCAGTGATTGCACAAATCTACACATGTGTTCAAATTGAGAGAGCTGTACATCAAGAAAGTCAATTTTAGTGCTGGGAGCAATGGCACATGCCTATAATCCCAGCTACTTAGGAAGCTGAGGTGGAAGGATCGCTTGAGCCCAAGAGTTCAGGACCAACCTGAGCAACATAGCGAGACCCAGTCTTCCAAATTAAAGAAATTTAATAAGTCTATTTTTCTCTTCATTCATTTTCATTTTTTTTAAAGAGTGCTTGTAGTTTTTACTTCTTACAGAGAACTCATGAGTTCATCCAGCATGCTGGATAAGGAACTGATTTAAGTAGCAGCCCTGACTCTGACCCAAGACTATGGTTTTCTTATAGGGTATGGATCCCAGAGGGCCCTCACTGCTATTACAAATGGCCTTCTTGCAGGCCTATCCCACCAAGGTGCCCAACATACATAAGTGTATCTACATCTCACATAGCTTTATACTGTACCAACCCCCCAGCCCCCATTCCCACATACTATTGGCTTTGTAATTAAATAAAATAGGTTGTGACATGCAGACGTGGAAAACTGGTGGCCCAGGCTGGGGGTAGAGGGGGAGGGTCATTGAGACAGGGAACAAATCCAGCCCACACTGTGTTAAAATCTGTGTTATGTTTGGTTTGGCCCATACAGTATTTAAACTGTTGTGAGCATTTAAACATCAACAGACTTCCTTCAAAATTGGATTTCCAGGTTCTCTTGGAAAAGCAGGAGACCCTGGGCTCAAATTCCCACACAGTACCCATCAGCTGGAGTTGAGTGCTCTCTGTCCCCTCAGGAGTCTGCCCTCTCTTGGCTACCACAGTCCCAAAAGCTCAGCCAAGTCAACCTGGTACCTGTGCACATCTGAGATCTCACCCCTCTAACATAAGGCATTCAGTAGGGTGGCTGGCACATGGACCCTCTCCGGAACTGGGAGCCCTTCCCTCCATCCCCTTAAGAAAAGCTACATGATGAAGTACCATCTTTCCCTTGTTTTCTGAAGCCTGGGGTGCCCTATCTCCCTATAGGGGAGAGGGCCCACTTCTGCTGGAGGAAGGCTGGAAAAGGCTCCCTCCACTGCCATGCCAGGCTGCTTCCTGCTTTTCTCTGTGGACCCAGGCTGAGAGGGGATGAGAGATAGAACCATCCAGAGGCAAAAGCAGGAACATGTCAAGTAGAAAGAGATGATGGTGGAAAGAGAGAAAGGCAGGTAATTAAGCAGTTTACATTACTTTCAACTTTGCCTCCTCTTGTCTGTATTTTTCAGAGTCAATATTTTCTCTTCATTTTCCCTTATCGCATCCAATACTGATCTGACATATATCATTCTCACTCCAGTGTAAATAAGGATGGGGAGTAAACAGGCTACTAGTGTCTTATCTCTAGTCACCAGTAAGATTGGAAAGTACATTCTACTGCTGCCTCCAGAACCTCCTCTGTCTTCTGACCCATCCCCGCCAAACCTATCTCATCTATTGTTAAATATCCTTCGGGTTTTGTGGTGAGTTTTATTTGATTAACAACACTGAATTTTGAACACACATGCTCAGACATCAATGTTCATGAACAAGACTGCCTGCATACCACCTGGAAAAGAAAAATAGGCCATGCAGGTTACGGGAGTACTGCTATCCTAGAGTATGCTTTTGCTTACCTGGATAAGCAGGACTTCCTTTTAGCATCACTCATATTAGCCTTAAGCTTTTTAGATATGTCTCACAGTTCCACTGGAGCAAGGACATTTTCAAAGCACTTCCCACCCCAGTAGAAACAGCACGTGATATCAGCCCAAGATGTATGTCAAGTCACGCCACAAAAACTCAGTGTTTAAGGCCAATCAGGTGCCTGGGGAAAGCCAGCTGACTGAGTTCATGCCACCCAGCCAAGAGGCACCTTTCTTAAATCCCGGCCTCTCTCTTTCTCATGTCACATACAGGACACACACACTATCACAGTTGCCCAAATCCTAGAGCCCTGTTTGGTATTTATTGGCCTCAAAGTTGTCGACATTAGCACTCAAACACAGACAAAGAAAATCCCCTGCCTGCCACCAAAGGGGTTAAGTTTTCAAGCATGTTTTTCTCTTAAGAATAACATTTTTTGGTAACCCTCAAGGTTTTAAGTTTCAGCCCTGAATTTAAAAATAAAGTGAATACTTAGATGACTGGTTATAATTTAGCAGAGGGGGGAAAAATCCCACCCACCTAGAATAGTAAGTAAACCAGTATATATTTTTTTTTCCAGGAAAAAAGTAAGAGTAGGTTTTACAAATGCCTTCAAGATTTTTGGTATTGCACAGGCTGTCTAGAGCCTAAAAGCCTGCAGGGTAATGAAATAGGCTTCCACAAGGGAAATGATGGACAGGAAGATGTGTTCCGACGTCTGGCCCACAGCCTTTTCATCTACAGCTGGGGCTTTTATCTTGGGCCTCACATGGCTTTTCTTTCCCCTTCGATCTTATGCAAAAGAAAGGTACAGCTTCTCTATTCTTTTCTTCTAGCTAAACTTATATGATCCTATAGAAACAGTGATACTAGGGTCAAAGAGTGATCCAAAGTATTTTTAATATATGTTCAAGCATTATGTAAATAGGCTGTAGTCTTGTCTCTGTGTCTGTCAGTCTGTCTCCCTTTCTGTGTGTATTTAATAATCTCCTTTTGAGCATTTTAATTCAACAAGAGACTAATGAGAAATACTGAGATAATAATTAACCAAGGGCACTGTAGCTCCAACACGCACTGCCCCACACCACCCTCTGCTCCTGCCGGCATTTCCTGTCAGAAATAGATCTCAGCTGTGTGGTCTTCTCCCAAACCCAGAGCACTTACGAGCAACCTTTCCTCTACAAACACCCCCATGCTGTGTGGCCCATCCCCTACAGTCTCCACGTTCTCTTAGGCCTCATCTTGTACAGTGCAGCCTCTGTGCTTTGTGTTTTAAGATATATAAGAGATCCGGTGAGGCAGAATCCTTCCGAAAATGAAGGGTTAGCTCAAAAAATGCATGGTACAAAGACAAGTGAGGAAAGCCTGCATGACATCCTTGGAAGAATAAACTTGTCCTTGATATGCCAATAACAAGTCATACTTGCATATACACAGACTGGCTTCATAAAATATTAACCATCATTAAGTAAATGAACATCAGTTGCTGCTTCTCCTGGCATCCTATTGGAGTTGCCCACGTGAGAAGCAATCACATCGCGAATTAGCACCTGCAGGCTGGAGAAGGGGCCACCAGGCTTGATGGGCTGATCTGCTATTTGATGTCTTCATCTACAGCACCATCATATGTATGGCACGCCTCTCTCAATGGGGCTGTCATGGTGTTGCTGGATATCTTCTCTACTGCATGACTTCTTATCTCACTGAGGTGTCCTCTAAGGCCTCCCCAAGGGAATTTTGTAGCCCATAGTTTCAGTCAGTCAATCCCAGGCAAACTCTCTCAACCTGCCCAGCCAATCCCGGGCAAACCTTCCAAACCGGTGTTGTCAAGTAACCAACAGATATCTCACTTTATTTAAATAGATTAAAGCAAGTTCCCGAGATAAGCAAAGACCTCTTCTTGATTAGCCAGTGTAATGTGAAAAGGACACAGCTACACAGGGTGTCACTCTTGCCCAGTCTGGAGTGCAGTGGCAGTGATCATAGCTCACTGCAGCCTTGAACTCCTGGGCTTAAGCGATCTTCCCACCTCAGCCTCCCAAGTAGCTGGGACTATGGGAGTGCGCCACCGCACCCGGCTTGCATGACTTCCAAACTGGGCTATGTTTAAGGCTCTCATTAATCAAGACTAAATTTGGCCTTTTATTCTATTTCACCTCTTCAGAATACACACACCACACAAACTCCTGGGCATATCACAAGGGGCATGTGATGCATATCAGGACCCAGGTCATAATCTTCCTTTACTATTGATCTCCTACACTTCACCAGTCGTTTTCAAAGTGTGTTCCCCAGAATAGCAGTTGCAGCTGGGAACTTCTTAGAAATAAAAATTCTCAGGCCACATCACCCTAGACCTACAGAATCAGACACTCTGGGAGTGTGCTCTTGCAATCTGTGTTTTAAGGAACCCTCCAGGTGATCCTAATGCACTAACGTTTGAGAATTACTGTTCTATACCATACATGACGAAAACATCGGTCAAATGGCAGTTGCTGCTACTACGAGTCCTGAGCCCAGCAGAATCTCCCTACAGTGACCATTACTTGAGGCTAATAATAAATCAGGATCAACTCAAACATCCTGGCTGACATGAGTTAAGCTTGGGCTTCATATCAGGTTTGCATTTCAGATTTGCATACCTTGAGTATAGGTTCTTAAAGATTCTTTTCTAATAAGAAGAATTTCCCAAATTAAGGTGCTGACTTGATGTGGTTTAGATTTGTTTTGGTTGAATTAGAGAGCAATTACCTATCTAGATGTGAGTATTCTGAGTTTCAATAATGTCAGTGATTTGCAAGGGCTCATTTAATGTCAAAAGATATCGCAAATAAGCACCATTTATCCAATGATCCAAACATCTGGACACCAAACTCACAAAGCTCTGGTGAAAATGCAACCCGATATTACAACATTATGAAATATCTCAGGGGTGCTGATAGGCTTACTTCACAGTATCCTTATGAAATCCAAATAAATCAATGCATAAGGAAAGCATCCTGTAAAGTTCAAAGCTCTGTCTATATCTAAAGGTCACAAAATGTCGGCCTCTTGATCAAAAGGAATTGTGTTGTGACTGCCAATCTTTTTAAAGTTTTTAAACTAGTTAATACTGTTCTTTTTTAAGTGGGAGATCTCACATGTTAAAAATCAGATTTCTGGCTTCTCTTGAAAATGAGTTGATGTAACAACATAAGACCCACGTTCTCACAAGGCATAAATTAACTGCATCTTAACTGAGAGGTGGCATCTGCTCTCCAGGGACCAATACTTTCGACTCAATCTGTGTCCCTCATTTACATTGTATGCTGGCCCCCTGGCCTGTTGAGTTTACTACTCCTGCTTACTACAAATAATCCATTTTATTATTATTAATACTATCTTCATGCACTGAAAACTCAGGAGTTACAACATTTATCTGATTTCCTAGTATTTATCTAATTTCCTAGTTTGGCAAAAATGTTGTGGCTAACAAAATTCTCCTTTCACTCTTTGTGTTCACTTTCTGTTTAAAGATGCATGAGTTATGATTTGTTGGTTTGCTTATTATAAATAGGAAAGTTTGTGAGTGCTTAATGCATGCTGTCTCTGAGCATTTCCCAAGAAACCTCTAAAAGAACCATCACAACAAGACACTGAAGTGGGTATGATCATTAGCCCCATCTTACAGGTGAGGAAACCAAGGTACAGTGACATCGTACAGATACTAATGGAAAGGCCAGGACTTGCACCAGGTCTTCCTGACACCAAAATCCATGCTGGTAACTACCCCACCACACTGACAGCCCTTGGGACCACCGTCTCTGTGCATCAATGTCCATCTGCTGTCTCAGTCAATTTCATGCCACAGAATGGCCAACTCTTACTGCCAAGCAAGTTCATCAACATTCCCAAATGGGATCAGTGGTGAAATGTGGAGAGTTCAAAGGGGCCAGCAGTGACCCCAAAGCATTGAGTAGCCCCCAAAGAAATATAGAAACAACTCTACTGGGCCCTGGTTTTCCTTTAAATATTGACAAACTATAACCCACAACCCCCCTCGCTTAGCTTTTTCTACGATGACTTTTTTTTTCCATGATAACTGCTCTATTTCTCAGAGCATTTTAAAGTTTGTCAGAGTAGCTGCTCTTTGTCCCAATAAGCTGAAGACTGAAATACTCACAGGTACAAATAAGCAGCAGGGAGGTGTGTGACCCTTACGCATGCTGGGTAAGGCCTGCCTTGGCACTCCCAGACACAGCAATGACCCTGCATGGGCCCAAAGTGTCACCTATCCAGTGGGCAGCTTCGCAGAATCAGCCAAGTTGAACCCTTCCTCAGCACCAATATACCACGCAAATGATTTTTTAGGCCTTAACATGGAATTTTAGAAGCAGGGTGTCATCTGCATCTCTGAGATAGAAGATAACAGATGAATGACCAGGATCTTAAATTCTCCAATTCTCTGACAGCTGCATACCAATGACACAAGTCCACAAGGAACATGGATGGGGATGGTCCCCACATGAATCACAGTGCCTGTTTCTACAGGGCTTGGGTTTGAGTCTCTAACCCCTCTGAGGGTTCCTTGGGAAGCTGGACTGGATAGTATGTAAATCATTGCAAGGACTTTTGCCCATGCTGGGCAGGTCGGCCTAAAAGGCCTGGACCAAAAGCAGGGTGGTGGCCTCCTTGGACACTGGCCCCACACTCCAAGCCTGGTACTCAAGGCTGCAATGCTCCCAGGCAAGAAAAGGCATGGAGAGGCGAATCCAACGAAAAGCCAATGAGCACTTCTCTGTAAGCCCACGGCACAGCCAGCCTAGGCCAACAACGTATACCCAGGTCTATGCAGGACTGAGAATAGAATCAGATGAAAGCCATAAACTCACTAGCTGACCCCTTGGTGAGAGTTTCAAGAATGAAAGAGGCCGAAAGTGAAATCCTAACAAGGGCATATTCCACAGAGACACATCCTAGCTCACTCCTCTCCTCCCAGCCAGAAGATTTTAGTCCAGCAGGATCTTAGTTGCAGTTTCAGCCCGTATCAAAGCACCCTTCCAAGGCTGGATGTACCACTAACACAAGTGATACGGTTTTGCTGTGTCCGCACCCAAATCTCATCTTGAATTCCCACGTGTTGTGGGAGGGACATGGTAGGAGGTAATTGAATCACGGGGACATGTCTTTCCCGTGCTGTTCTTGTGATAGTGAATCAGTCTCACGAGATCTGATGGTTTTATAAAGGGGAGTTTCCCTGCACAAGCTCTCATTTCCAGTCTGTAGCCATGTGAGATGTGCCTTTCACCTTCTGCCATGATTGTGAGGCCTCCCCAGCCACGTGGAACTATAAGTCCATTAAACCTCTTTTTCCTTATAAATTACCCAGTCTCGGGTATGTCTTTATCAGCAGGGTGAAAACGGACTAATACAAGAATTGGGAGTCAGGAGAGGCTGGGATTTACTACAACTCTTCCACCTCCATCTGTGTAAGCTTGGATAGCTCTGAATACTCACCTGTAAAGTGTATAAGATTTGCCCTACACACCTCAGGAAGAAGGTAGCATATACAAGGTTTTCATAAATTATAAAGTACTGCACAAACGCAAAGATCATTTTTATTACTTCACAGAGTGGATTCTAATTAAATGACAAAATTCCCTAAAGAACAGCATAGGTTAGATTAGCATTTCCTATTTCCGCACATATATAAACATACTCATGCTGGTCCCTTGTGTAGCCTGAGCCTTGTCCATGTGGCTCTTAGGAGTTTCACCCAAGACAATTTATAACATTTAGTTATTTTCACTCATGCCCAAAGAAAACTATCTTCCTCTCCAATGTGCAGACATAACAGCACCCTCCCACAAGGTTAGTTTCCACTGAGACACAACAGCTTCTTCCCCATGGGAGTGTTACTCGTTCCATTAAATTTTATGTTGGGTATTTCTATGCACTGAATCCAGGCTTGAAAGACTCTCAAAAGGAGGTAGGCCTCCTGGCTTGTCTCAAGCTTTCCCATTGCAATGGAATCAGTCTGTGGCTCACACTCAGGCTGCTGAGACCACCTGCACAGTGTGCTCATGGGAAAAGTGCGAGACGCTGCCGCCATCTTGGGTGGCAGCTCAGCGCAGCAGTCAAACGGCAGGAGTCATAAGGCTCCAACGGCCTGCTGCGGGCAGCATTCAAATCCTGGCTTTGATACTATCAGTTTAATGTTAGACCAGTTCTAGAACCTCCTCACCTATAAAATATGAGTAATACTGTAGTGCCTACCTCATAAGCTTCTTATTAGGATTCAATGAGATAATACATGCTGAAAAGCATTTCAGTGTTCACTCTGAGTTTGTGTCTTTAGCTACTGACTTAACTTCTTCATGCTTTTGCCTTTCCCTTTCTCACACTAAATGTCCTGAATAAATAATAATCAAATAACGAATAAACAAATGCCTCCTGGTAATTGGGAAGGTTATGATGTTATTTTATATTTTATTTTACCCAATTTTCAGGACTTACTCTAATGTCTTCTTTTTGGGGAATTGTTTCACAACTCTGAGATTGGTTTACATGTTCCTCCTGGATGCTCATTTTCATAGTATTCCTGGATAGTAACTGCTTATGTGCTTTTCTGTTTCTTCCATTAGACTATAAATTACGTTAGGTGAAAAACAAAAAGTATTTCACACCGTGCCTTTCTGAATGAACAATATTCAATAAATGGCAATTGTTGTTATTAGCCCCTGGGATTACCATTCTCACTCATGCTGTTTCAGAGGCTTTTTACCATGTTCTAAATGTAAAGTTTGGGGAGTATCCCTACAGAAGAAAGGAGCATGTGAGTGTAGAGATCATTGTCAAAGATGGACTTGCTCTTCTTTTGGCAGAAATTAGGATAAGAGTCATCTTTTCTCATTGATTAGTTCCTGGATCCAAATGGAAGATTCCATTAAAGCACTGTAGTTTCTAAGTATTTAATTCAGGGGGTGGCGGATATTCCACAGATGTTCATGTGACAAGCATCTTAGGTGTCAGGACATCTGTCCTTCAAGAAATTATGTGCAAAAGGTGAAATAAAGGTTTCAGCCTCAGGCGGCTGAAACTTGGGGACACCAACTTTTCAGTGTTGCCAATACCTTCCCAGAGGAGGCAATCTGTAAATACCTACTGAACAAATGGATGAATGAATCCTCAAGTCATATCTCTGCCTCTGTCTAAAGCAGTTAGAGAAAGTGATGCTGGGCAGGGCCCTGACTTTCAGTCAGTTGAAGGAAGGGATTAAAAAAAAGCTGTTCAGACCGAGTATAGTGGCTCATGTCTCTAAACTCAGTGCTTTCGGAGGCAGAGGTGGGAGGATCACTTGAGGTCAGGAGTTCCAGACCAGCCTGGGCAACATGGCGAAACCCCATCTCTACAAAAAAATTAAAAATTAGCTGGGCATGGTGGCACATGCCTGTAATCCCAGCTACTGGGGAGGCTGAGGTGGGAGGATGGTTTCAGGATGCAGTGAGCTGTCATGGCAGCACTCCAGCCTGGGTGACAGAGTGAGACTCTGTGTAAAAAAAAAAAAGTCATTAATACACATTCCACTTCAGAGATGTTGCTTCTGACCCCCCACAGGACAAGACAGCAATACAGACAAAAGCTAAGGGCTCTGCTCAACACCATCCAATGACAGCTACCTGCCAGGTGCTTCACCTCCATCCTAACGAAACCTTACAACCAGCCCAGGAGGTAGAACTCATGAACCCATTCTACAGATGAAGGAGCTGAGACCCAGACTAAAGACTGCCCAAGGCCCTGCAGACTGGAATCCCAGTCGATGCTCTGCCTCTGAGAGAGAAGCCCAAGTAGGTGAAGATGTGAGGACCTATTCTCTTCTTCCCTCACATCTCCAGAGAGACTTCAGGAGTGCTAGGTTCTGGGGGCAGGCTTGTGATCTCCTCAGGGTCCCCTGAGAACGCCAGGAAAGTGATGAGAGAGTCAGGGTTTGCAGAATTCAGAAGAGTAGGCACTAGACCAAAGCATAGCATAAAACCATTTACCGATGTGGCCATAAGTCCCCCCACCCAACTCCCTCTGTCTCTTAATTGGCTCTCTCTCTCTCTCACACACATACACACACACACACACACACACACAGAAACACACGCTGTTAGCAAATCTGTCCTGACAACATCATACAGTCATCCCTCAGTATCCTCAGAGAATTGGTTTCAGGACCCCCTTGGATACCAAGATCAAAGGATGCTCAAGTCCCTATAAAATAGCATGGTATTTGCATATAACCTACTCACATCCTCCCACATACATTAATCATTTTCAGATTATTTGTAATACCTAATACACTGTAAATGTGATGTAAACAGTTGATTATACTGTGTTATTGAGGGAATGATGACAAGAAAAAGTCTGTACATGTTCAGTACAGACTCAGCTATCTATTATTTTTTCCAATAGTTACAATCCAAGATTGACTGAAGGCGTGGATATGGAACCCATGGATAGGGAGGGCAGACTGTATAGGTGCACATTCATGAGAATAATCAACAGCTCCCCAGATACACAGGACAAACTCAATTCTTCAATAACTGAAGAGGCACGAGTGAGTATTTGTGTGTATTCTTATACGCTCAAGAGAATTCCCAAAGATTTGCCTAGATCTTTCTTGGAAAATCGACTTGGCCTCTGCTGGGATTACTCAACCGCACTTGGAAAAGGGTACCCCAGTGTTAGCAGCTACTGGCTCCATGTTTGGAAAGCAAGTCCTTTCATGGAGTTCAGCTGTTCCTCAGGCATCCAGTAAAGCTGGTTGTGCAAAGGCAGAAAATGTGACAACTGTTGGAAACCTTCAGCAGCGGCCAATGGGAACAGCCACTGCATCAACAGTTAAAGCAGCCTATTATCCAGTTCACACAAAACACCCACCAGCTACATGGCACCATTAACTCAATATCACCATTCTTATCAAGTTCATGACACACTGGCCATGCTGCCTTGCCACCAACTTTAGAAACCACAAATAACTTCACAAACCATCAAAATACACATGCACAGGGGGAAAGAGAAAGAAGAAAAAACAACCTTTCCGAGTTCAGAGCACCACGTTCAAAGATTACCTAATAGGCAAACCATGGCATTTCAATATTGCCAGCAAACATCTCTCTCACTTCAGTGGTGAAGTCTCCAAGACATTTCAGATTTGAGGCGTTTGAAAAAGAGGGTCTCAGAGCCATGGAGACCATGTCAAATGCTTCTAAAAAAGGAAGGGTCTGTGTGCATTTTCCCAATGAAGAATCTGTCCAAAAAGGTTTTGGAAAACGCTTTAATATACTTTGGTTCCAAAACATTACACACTATTTCTCCAACAAATTTATATGTGTTTCCAGAGAACTTCCGAACTGAAAAACACAAATGTATTTAGGTGGAAGAATGTCTGGAGATTCTTTTATGCCAATATGTTAACGGACCTTCTTTTTTAATTGTTACTATTTCATACGGCAGCAGTAATCATTCCCTCATCCTCGAAGGAAATATATAATCCAGCTGTGGTGGCTCCAGTAAAAATACCACATCTGTGGATCATTGGCAACACTGTGTTAAGATTGCTCAAATCTAGGCAGTCTCAGAGAGTTCTTTTTTAAACCCAAGATGCACATGGGTACACTTTTCTGAAAGTGCCTACGAACTTTGCCAAAACTGACTACTCCTTTGTAGGCTGAAAACAGGTTTTCAGATACTCCACACCATAAGAAGGAGGCTCTCATGGAATATTATAACCAGGACCCAGTTGTATGAAGTCCCCAGACCTCCAGGGTGGTGGCTTGGCGCCAGTGCCCTTGTCAATATCAAACAGAGAAGGGAAAACTAACATTCCCGGTTTCTGGGAGGAGGTTCTACCGCGTGGCTGGCTGAGTCGCTGACTCCTGGTTTTCCACTTAACAGGAGGACAGCTTCCGCAGAGAGGATGGCAGCCACCGTTCAGGTCACCCTTCTCTTGGTTCTCCAGGCTATGAAGCCAACGTATGCCTGAGCATTCGGTCATAATATTCCTGGAGTCGTCCCCCGACCCCAAGCCTCTGTTTAGTCCTTCCCCAAAGCCCAGCAGCAAGCATCTTTTTTTTAAGCCAATCTTCCACATTCAAATCCTCAGTCCAAAGCGCGCCCTTGGGGGTCTCCATCTATAGACATAGAAAAGAAAAGGCAGCCTAGCTGAGCCCTGACAGAGTTTTAGCCCCCGGAACATATGACCTGCGGCTACTGTGCTGGCATGCCGCCTGCCCCGAAACCCTCGGGGGCCCCCTTCCACCCCAGACAATAGAGCAAGAAAATAAAATGAAAGTGGACTTACTGCTATGGCTTGCAGCCTTTCCTTGTGCAATTCCGCCTCTGCCATCCTGGAGAAGGGCACACAGGCAGGGGAAAGAGGAAAGAAAAAACACACGCTGTAGTCACCCAAGGAAACTGATGGGCACCCCGGGGGGCTTTGCTAGAACCCGGGAGAACGCCCAGGGACGACTGGGGATCCGCTCCAGGGGCGGCGGGCAGAGCTGTGCGCACGGCGGGCTCGCCCGGGCTCAGCCTCTGGCCCCCGCCCTCCCGGCTGCCTGGCTGCGCCCCAGCGCCGCCGCTCACTGCATCTCCCGGTCGCCGCCGCCGCCGGCCGCGCCAGCCGAGGACGTGGGACGCGGGCAGCCGCCGGGAGGGCGCGCTAGCCCGGCGCTAGTTCTCCGCCCTGACGTCTCGGTGCCTCGCTCCGCCCCTGGAGTGTGGTGGACCCGAGGCCGCGGTCCAGGGCGGCTCCGAGCGATCGCCGCCGCGGGTCTCCAAGGCGCAGACGGAGGGCGCGTGAGCCAGTGGGCACCTGGGGCGCACGGCTGGCGTGGCGCGCCCGGGTGGACACGCGCTTGCTGGGGCGGAGGCAGAGCGCAGTGGCGCCTCCACCGGGCAGATGCCAGTGGAGAGGGGCGTCTGACCGAATGTGGGACCCGAGCACGTGCTGTTACGTGGGGGCTGGGGCCACCGAGTGTTCAGGGCACCTTCTAGCTCAAGCCAGACGCTTGAGCTCCACGTGGGGACATTTACAATTTGGGAAGGGCTGCCTTGCCCAAGTGGCCCACATGCTTAAGATGACCAAGTTCTCAATATCAAGTCGGCCGAGGGTAGGGTATATCTCCAGAGAGGCCACCCTTCTGGTGAGGCGATATGTGGCCTTAAAAGAAGCCGAGAGTTTTTAGTCCTGGGTGCTAGACTAGACTTCACAATGTGTTAGCTGTGAAATCTCAGGCAACTCGCTTAATCACTCTGAACCTCAGTTTCCTCATCTGAAAAAAATGGAGGATCACATAGGTGTCATTAGAGACGAATGAGAGACAGTATGTAAAGGTGCTTTGTAAAGGGCATCACAGACATCTACTCTTATTATCATTATCCTGTGACATTCTGGATTGAAATCCTTTCAGGGTCTTCCGTTCATTGCATCTGAAAGGAAAAGTAGGATCTACTCACTAAAATATTTCACCTATTCTTTACTAAAACAGGATACCATGTGGTACTAATGTGAGTCTTTTGTGACAGGTCCTGGACTGGATGTAAGAAGTGGATCAGGCCCAGTCCAAAAGGAGATCAATGCCAAAGACAAAAAAATGCCTCTTCACATTGAGGCAGGACCTGCTAGAATTCCCAACATTCATATGCAAACGTTTCTTCATCAAATGAAATAAACACTGAAATAACTAATATGGCCTCTTTAGAGCCACAGGATTTAAAGGTATGTTAAAAGATATACACATCAGGCCGGATGCGGTGGCTCACGCCTGTAATCCCAGCACTTTGGGAGGCCGAGGCGGGTGGATCACCTAAGGTCAGGAGTTCGAGACCAGCCTGGCCAACATGGTGAAACCCCTTCTCTACTAAAAATACAAAAAATTAGCCGGGCGTGGTGGCAGGCACCTGTAATCCCAGCTACTTGGGAAGCCGAGCCAGGAGAATCACTGGAACCTGGGAGGCAGAGGTTGCAGTGTGCCGAGATCACACCATTGCACTTCAGCCTGGGCAACAAGAGTGAAACTGTCTCAAAAAAAAAAAAAATGCACATCAAATTTTCCCAAATCACCTGTTTCCTGAATAACTGCTTCCATTTCAACTAAATTGCCCTTTCAGTTTTCACAGAGGTTCACCTGTCACTGATGAACAATTACTCCTCTGACCAAAGATGGAAGCACTAACCAAAATCATTTACTGATGGATTGTTTTCCCATCTTTTTCATAACAAGTGTAGGTGGAGCTGATTGTTTAATAAATCCAAGCCAGTGCCAGATTCTACATCCCACTCCAATATATCAGAAACTTCTACTTTCTGGCTAAGCCCATCCTTTTCTTCAAATGCATCCTTTTTTCTTCATTTCCAGCACAAGCCCCAGCAGGACAAGTTATTTAAAGGGGGTTTGCTCACAAATAAACAAAGCTGTTATTGCTTCAGCAGAGTGATTGTAGAGAATACCAAGATGAGGAAAATGAGACCAGAGAGGTTGAAAGACTCAGCTGCAGTTATAGAGCTGAGATTTAAACTCAGATCACACTCACCAGAGCCCATGCTCTTAACCATTAAGCACCAGGCTTGGCCAATGATATGGAGATAGAAGCAGGCCCCAGGAATAAACAATTGAACCAGAAATTGTCTTTCTACTCCCAGCTATACAGATATTTAAAAGGTATGATTGAGCACAACAGTGTGAATGTACTTACTGTCATCAAACCATATGCTTAAAAGTGGTTGAAATGGTAAATTTTAAGTTTTGTATTTTTAACCGCAATAAATTTTTAAAAGGAGTGATGGAATGGGGAGATGGAGAAGGAAAAGGGCCTGGGCACCCTTTGGAAGTGATCAGTTGGAAATATATGAACTCTGAATAGAAGAATCGGGGTTGGGGACACACATCCAAGTGTCATCTACTTTGCGGTTACAGCTAAAGAAATGAGAACAGCCAGGATGAGAAAACAGAGCAAGAAGAGGAGAGAGCCCAGCAAAGAAGACTGATAAAGCATCATCCGAGAAGTAGAAGGAAAAATCCAAAGGGATTTGCACCAAAAGCCACAAAGAAGGAAAGAGGTTTTCAACAGGGTCATATGCTTCTGAAAGGTCATGGGGGATGCAGATGAAGAAGAGACCACTGGAGGGCTGTCAGGAAGCCATGAGTGACTTGTGTCCAGAAGATGAGCTTGGAAGCACTTACAAGAGGTGAGGAATGACTGCTACCAAGTGAATGTTGAAAATAAAACAAACAAAAATGGGGATGAGCGAGAGATCAGAGAAGCAACCATGAGTACAAACTGCTTCTTTCAGCTCTTCAGATGTGAAAGATGAAGGTGGAGAACAGGAACATAGCCCATGGGAAGCAGGGTCTAGTGGAAAGGGTTTTTAGGTCAGGCAAGACTTGGATGTTTGGGGGTCAAAGCAAATTAGACAACAGGGAAATTAGGCCAAAGACACAGTCAAAAAGGAAGGTGAATATTAGGCAAAGTCTAATTAGTCGAGAGGACATTCAGATGAGCATCACATTAGCCAGTTAGCCTTGGGAAGAAGGAATAACGAAGTAGGGAAGGAGGAAGAAATGGATAAAGACAAGAAGAAAGTTTGAGTTGAAGTCTCAGGAGAGAGGTTAAGTGAATTTGCATCAGATGGACTGGTTTTCCCAATTGAACAAAGAGTCATTGATTAAGACTGATGGCGTAGGGTTGGGGCTTCAGGAAAATAGAAATCGTTTGTAAAGAAACTGTGAAAGATGAGAAAGACTAAAACATGGTTCCTAACCAGAAATCTGCATCAGAATCTCCTGAAGACCTGTACAGAATTAAATTTCTACAGGGTGATGTGGGAGTTAGGGATGGGTTTAGAACCTTTGTACTAATTGAATTTACTAGGAATAGACTAAAGACTCATGACCAATCGTGTGTACTTCCTAAGTGATTTTTAACTGTCCTGAGACCCACAATAAAAAAAGCTTGTGTTTATTCAGTGTTGTGGATTATCAAAGCAGGTAAGACAAAAAGCCAAAGAAGAGAGGAAATTCAAAATGCTTCTGGCCAGGTAGGAAGTGTAACAGACTTGTTCATATACACATTTTTTTTTCTTTGGCTGGCCAATTTGTGAACTCCTTCCCATCTTTGGGGATTTCCCATATTACAAACCATAGTGAGAGGCAGAGCCACATCCTGTGGTAGAACCTGGGAGGTATCAGACACTTGTTCCCCAGATCCCCCTGAAGCCATGGTATGGCAGGCAATCTGGGCTCAGTCAGGCATGTGTGCCTGCCAGGAATTTTGGAGACTCAGCATTTTAGAGAATTCCTTCAGGCTATTAGCTCACCTTTGGTTGTACCCATTGCCCAAGCTTCCTTCTTTGGACGTTCCATCTCTCCTGTGAGCTATCTAATACAATTTCATTTCATTCTTTTTCTGCTCCTATCAGCCAGAATCTATTTCTGTTGCTTGGGACCAAGAACCCTAGGTGAAACAGGAAGGCACATGAAATGACTGCCTGATGGTTGGCCAAGGAGCAGAGGGAAAATCTTTTCTCCTCTTCCAGTACTTCTTTCAACTTTCTAAATTTTAGTATTTTAAAATCTTTGAACCCATTACAAACACAGGCATTTAAAACCCAAACTATGCTATTTATTTAATAAACATATTGAATAATTATTTTATATTAGATGTTTGGCCGTGGCCTGGTATTAAGAAAAAAAAATCATAGTCTAGTGCCACAATGATATTGGTGACTATTTGCCCTCCAAACATTTAAAATCTGGAAATATACACCACAATGATGCATAATGTATGTAACAAATCACTAGTTCTTGCTGGGACATTAAATTGTGTTGCATAAGCACCATCTGTACGGTTTAGTTGTTTTTATGATAGATGCTTCATTGCAAAGCATTATACGAAAAGGATACAGAATGCTAGATATGCAAAATAGACGTTTTGTTAATAAAAATTTCAGAATCTATTTTAGAACATGAGTCCTTTGAGAATCACAAATGATCATAGCCAATTCCTTTGTGGGGAAAACAAGAGCTCTGTATACCAAAAGGGAAATGACTTGCCAAGGCCCGTTGTGTGAGTAAAAGTCAGTCTTGTTGAGCAAGAGCTATGAGTGTGACATTTCCCAGCAACCTGAAGCTTCCCTTGGACAAAAGTAATTTTGAAAGGAATGCCAGGATCTCCTCAAATGTTTATATTTGTGTTAGTTCTTTTTTGCCTGGGATCTTTTGAAAATAAATGGTCATTTAAAACATATGTGATAGCTGCACAGAATCAAAAGAGGGAGAACATTGCCTGTGGTCCTCTTGGCTCCTGTGGTTGTTAGCTCTTTGGGAAAGTTGATGGGATTTCAAGTATATGCTATTTTTCTCCATGGGATCCAAATGATAGATTCATTTAGGGAGTCCCCATGGAGCAAGAAGACAGAAAGAAGTCAGAAAACAGCACCATTGTGAAAAATAAACTAGGCTGAATGTTGCTTAAGCTATATAGTGGCTAAGGTCTTTACATAGCAGATTGAAAATGAGCAATTGGAAATCTGGCTAGAAATGAATATCAATATTTCACTGTGATGACTTCCTTTTCTCTTGGTTAGCTTTGGCAATGTCAATTGATCAACATGAGTCCCTAGAGGAAACTGGGTAGATAAGGAGAGTGTACGGGAATCAATTAGAGCCGAATGGTTAGAGATCATTCTACATTTACTTTGTTGTGGTAGTATGGACAAATCACATAATAGATTAGAATGACAGTTTCCTTACATTAAGATGGAAATGAAAATATGTGATGTCCAGTCTTACTGGGTTGTCATATCTGATGAGTTTAAATACTGTGTTATTCAGATGTTGGTCCAGAGTAGTAGTCCTGTTAATGACAAAAGTTTTGAAAAGTAGGATTAGGAAGTAGAAGGTAGATATGACACAGAAAAGACAGAAACTCTGAAGACAAGTTGGAATCTCAGCCCTCTCACAGGGATGTTGTAATAAATAAGGATAACAGATGTAAAAGGCTTGTGATTGGCCATGGTAGGTGCTCTGGAAATGGTAATCTTGATCACTCAACCCAATCATTGCTTCATGAAAAATGCCATAGACCAACTTAAGTGAATGACTTGATTCTATCCACCCTTTTATGTAGGCTTTTTTTTTAAGGGGTGAGCTATTGGTATTCTTAACACTCCTCCCATTAGTCAGTACTTCTCATTTTCCATCTTTTAAACAAGAGGATTCTGCCCTATGTCATTTATTATCTAGAAACACCTTTACTAGACTCTGTTTTTAATGATTCTTAGACATCTACAGTCTTATCTTTTAGTGTGGGTCAATCTAACAATTATAAATAAGAAGGAATTAAAAAATTTAAGAGGAGATAGATTAAATCCTAGGAAAATATGGGAAGAACAGCTTAATTTTTGAGTATTAGGAAGAGAGCTACATGCCTACATATTGAAGGTGCTCTGTGGTAGAAACAATTCTAGGTTTGGCTATGAATTAGCTACAAACTAGAAAGTCTTTGGGAAGGCCAGGTTCTACTCCAGCCTGGTTATCTGATGCCAGTAGACACAGTCGGGTCATTGGTTTCTCAGAGAGCTTAGGGGCCAGTCTAGTTTACCTTAGCACAATGACCACGATGTGCTCTGTCAGCTTGGAATCCCTTTTGGTAGTGTGGCCATCAACACTTTCATTGTTAACCATGTTTCAATAATGCCGTGTACATTCTGCAAGTCAGCACTGCTGACAAGAGAGAAATTTCCTGCGGGGTTGGCAGTGGAGGGATGGTGGCCTGCCCACTAAATCCTGTCCACCCTGCTGGCTGGGGAATGAATAATGAAATTGGGAAAGCCTAGCTTCAGCTCCTACCACCTATGGATGCTGTGCCTGCCTGACACCTTTGGGAATGACAGAGGTCTCAATTGCCTGACCACCCCTTGCACACCCTCCATATATTGACTAAATGGATCCTGGACCCCTCTGAGCCTGTCTCACTGAGAAGTAGCCAGCCAGTCTCAAAAATTGCTCATTACTAATGTGTGACCCTCCCAGCCAGGGCCTCCTGGACAAACTGCCTTTCCCCAAAGCAGCTCATGGTAGAGTGGAATGAACATAAGACAAAGTATCAATCCTAGATCCTAATCCTAACTCTGCCACTTACTGTGTGACTTCGTACAAGTCACTTGCCTGCTCTGAACTGAGGTTCTCTATTTGTAAAATGGGAATAGCTTTTCCATCTGTAAACTGGGAACAGGGATAGCTAACTAGCCCCATTAGATTCTTATAAGTTTAAAGTTCGTGAATGAGAAAGTGCTCTGAGAACTACAAATGCTGTGAGAGTGAAGAACTACAGTGAAATAAAATACTTCAAAAGGAGGGCTTAGGGACATGCTGACTGGTTGGGTGGGAAGATGTTTAGAAGGTGTTGCAGGCCAGGTGCAGTGACTCATGCCCACAATCCCAGCACTTTGGGAGGCTGAAGTGGGAGGATAGCTTGAGGCCAGGAGTTCAAGACCAGCCTGGGCAACATAGTGAGACCCTACCTCTACAAAAAAAAATTCAAATTAGCCAGGTGTGGCAGCATATGGTTGTAGTCCCACCTACTCAGGAGGCTGAGGCAGGAGGATCATTTAAACCCAGGAGGTCAAGGCTGCAGTGAATCATGATCGTGCCACTGCACTCCAATCTGGATGACAGAATGAGAACCCCATATCAAAAAAAAAAAAGACTTTGCAACATTCTTTTTTTTTTTTGAGATGGAGTCTTGCTCTGTCACCCAGACTGGAGTGCAGTGGCATGATCTTGGCTCACTGCAAGCTCTGCCTCCCAGGTTCACGCCATTCTCCTGCCTCAGCCTCCCAAGTAGCTGGGACTACAGGCGCCCGCCACCACACCCGGCTAATTTTTTGTCTTTTTAGTAGAGACGGGGTTTCACCGTGTTAGCCAGGATGGTCTCCATCTCCTGACCTCGTGATCCGCCCGCTTCGGCCTCCCAAAGTGCTGGGATTACAGGCATGAACCACTACACCCGGCCCGACCTTGCAACATTCTATAGCCACTGTAGACTCAGTGCACCGGGAGAAAAGGCTGTGCTAACACATAAGACAAAATATGCTTTCAAGTTTTTGGAAGGGTTTCTAAGATGATCAAGCCAGTAAATGAAAATGCCAGCACCACCTGGGGCTCTCATTCACTCCTTGATGTTTCTCAGTCACTCCAGTGATTTCCCCTTCATGGGGTCTGAAGACCAACAGCCCCACATTCTGATCTACATATCTAATTAGCTTAAATACATGCAGAAAAGAGTGTAGCAGTCAGAGGATGAGATGGGAGAAACAGAGATAAGCAGAAGAGAAGGAAACAGAAAAACTTGGATCTTTTGTCAGTTGTGTGTGTGTGCCAAACCTATATTTGAATGCTGTTTGGTCTGTGTTTACTTTAATGTGTTCTTCTTTCTGCATTCATTCAGAGCTAAATTTATCCCACTAGAGGAGAAGGCATACTTGGGGAGGTGGGGGTGGAAAAAGAACAGACACAAAGGCGGCTGCTTGACTGGGAGCCAGGAGCCTTGTGGAGTTCCCTGGAAGAAGACGGTGGGAGCCAGCACGTGGAAGGTAGCCACTCCAGAGGCTCTGTGAGGACTCTGTGTAGACTTCACAAGGGAAGGTTTTCCACAGGAGCCTCTGCGCCCTTCGCTTTTGAGAAGGAAGTGACCAGGAACAAGACTTTAGAACTTGTAAATTAGAAAAAGCAGTTCTATAACTCCCATGAGCTCCCAAATCTGGCCCAACCCTTCAGGAAATGAAGACTCAGCAGCTCTCTGGGCCTCCCCAAGGAAAACAGTGTCTGTCCCCATGGAAAGAAGAAGGGCAGCTGGCAGGGCCACTTCTGCTGCAAAGGTGATCTTGCTTTCTATTGGAGGGTCATGCCAGTTGTTTATCTGCTGCGGTTATGCCTCTGGGGTGGGAGGGGAGGAGAGGGAGGTTGTTGCATTCCACCTTCTGGGTCGGATTAAGTATTGTGCCCCTAAAACTGGAGGTAGGATCATTGATGCTCCCTGGGCTGCGACCCAGGTGCCTCCTGTTGGTCCTTCATGATTTTCTTTCTTCCCACTCAGTTATCATCTTTCCTCCTCTAATGCCTTACTTCTCACTCCCCCAGAGTGAGCCCTTCTTACACTATTTTCTGTCAGTGGACAAGTCATTGAAATTGAGATAGCTTTTCCTGCAATCAGAGAGTTCTCTGTTAGAATTGAAGACCTTTCTGTAGAACAGGTAGTCAATTTCCATCTGGGACTCTGTCCATCATTATGGAACTTCCCTTCATTGATTTGGGGGAAGGGAGATTTCTAGGATTCTGGGATGGTTCTCCTTTGTTTTAGGCTCAGATAAGTAACCACAGCATCTTGCCAGAGTTTTACCCTGTATTTGGTGTCTAGTACCCTCCACTCCTCCCCAGAGAACTTGACACCTTCTTCATCTGTTCGTCCCATTCCAAATTTGGTGCTTTCTCATACCATGAGCTATGCTTGGAATGCAGCTCCCCCTCCTTCTTCTAACTTTCCAAGTCCCTTCTTGTTAACTTCACAGAGTTCCAGAAATCCCACCCCCTCTGGGTATGCTTGTCAGTCCCTTTGGGAAGGAAAAGTGGTTATCCCTCCTAATTCCAAACATAGCATGACTTGCAAATTGAATGCTCAACTTGTCACTCTTTCAGTTAATTCTAAAAATTATAAAGTCACAGCCTCGAAGGAGCTCTTGTCAGATTAATTGGTGTCCCATAAGCCACCATGATCATTGTTTGCATGTGATGAAGCTACTTAAGTTGGGAGGAAGCATAGATTGGACAAACCTGACCTTATCTTCCAGTTCTTACCACTTAATGACCTTGAGAATTTTACTTGACTTCTCTGAGTTTAAGCTATGCTGTCTGTAAAATGGGAAAGACAATAGTGTTCATTTCATAAGATTATTGTGACAAACAAATGAGATAATGTATACAAAGCTCCTGGCATATTGCAGATGCTCAATGAATTCTATTTTCTAATTATGAGCATAATCTTATTTATCTGTTGACACCTATATCCTTCTAGATGTGTTTCTACATGCCTGTGTTCCAGTAAAAACTCCTGAGTGGCATGTTCAGCCCAGCACCAGTTGTGCCCAAGTGTACCCAAGATGGCCCTTCAGACTAGACCAGCATTTGCTCATGAATGTTCTTGACTGGTTGCTAACCTGGTCATTGCCTCTTACCTGTAACATTTGCAATCCAAGGTCTTCTGATGCTGTACAAACCTTTTGTAACATTTTGACTATGCCAAATTCTGCATTTATTATCAGAGGTGGGAGACAAAAGTACAAAGTGTTCTACTGTGTGGTTTTTGGTACCATCCAGAACAGTGATTCTAAGCTTTAGGGGAGAAGAGTTCACAGAATTCTCTCAAGAATCTGGTAAGAACTATAGACTCCTTCTCAGAGCAGTGCACATGCATACAGCATTTTATGTATAGTTTCTGGGGTTTCAGGAATTCCTTGAATTCTTCCAAGGACATTCTTAGAAGACTCATGGACTCCTGGTTAAAAAAAAAAATCTGCTCTGGGTCTTAGAATATCAGAGCAACTGAGAGGAACAAGAGAAAGTGGGTTTATCTTCAAGACCCAGAAGCTCCCTTTGGGTATGAATGGAAGAGCACAAGAAGTCTGGCCAACTCCAACCCAGCCCAAGAGCTCCTCTGAGCTAGCCAACCATTGGCTGTCTGAGCTCTGAGAGCTGCCCTTCTCTAGTTCTTTTCACTGTTGATGGCACAGAAAAGGCACAGATGCCAAGGAATCCCCTCTCTGGGCTTGGGTTACTGCCACTGTCTTTCTCCCAACCAAAGCTTCCTCTGACTCCATGTCTACCCAGCCTTTAGTTCTTCTAGGGAGAACAGCCTTCACCCGATCTCCCCGAGAAGGTACCTCCTTTGCATCTACATACAGTAGTTATCCTTTCAATCTATTCTTGCCTTCCAGGATAAGCTTGAAAGTGCTTTCTATTCTAGGTGGAAACAAAAACAAAAATAGATTTCAGGACCCCAAGTTGCAAATTCATTTAAATAAAACATAGCACTATGTTGAAACAGAATAAGAAAACGGTTTGTCCACATCACCCTCAAACAGTGTTAGGTCCATCTCATCAGGCACCTTCACAAATATCCTCCAATATTAAAAATCCACTTTCCAAAAGCCTGCCTGGCTTTTCCCCCCAATCACTGTTGGGTGAAGTCATTTTACTTCCAGTTTGGAAGTTCCAGCCAGAATCTGAGCTTAGTCCAAAACTATTGGACTCTGTGGCTTCCAAGGAAAACAGTCTGTCGCTGATTTAAAGACACTGTTAGGTTGGTGCAAGCCAAAACAAATGGAGCAGGCTTTTCATTAATAAGGAGGAAGCAGCCCTTCCAAGGTGGTGACTTAATAAAGCAAGTGACACATGGGCATCAGGTTTCAAACCCCAGCACCAGACAGACTCAAGATTTCACACTTGCCCTCTGAGCCAATAAAACCCTAAACTTGATAATCCCACTATTTAAAAACATTGTAACACCCCCAGCCCACAGAGAAAACATTTATTTGCTAAGAATATGACCACTGGTGGGAAAAAAGAAATGTGCAAAGGTACACTTTTGCCATTTTACTTTCGTAGGAGTAAAAACTAGTATTTTTATGGGTTCTGATAAGGCAGAAACAAACTAATGCGAGTAAAAACTACTATTTTTATGGGTTCTGATAAGGCAGAAACAAACTAATGCAAGTAAAAACTTGAAAGTTTCCAACAGTCTTTTTAAATTAAATAAAAGTATGAATAGAAGACTGGAGAGGATAGTCTTGAACTTAAGTTGTTTTTATATTTATTTATTATAAATAGAGATAGGGTCTCACTATGTTGCCCAGGCTGGTCTCAAACTCTTAGGTGCAAGCAATCCTCCCACCTTGGCCTCCTGAAGTGCTAGGATTATAGGCATGAGCCACCTTGCCTGGTTTATTTTTAAATTTAATACACACTTACATGGTGCTGACTATATTACTGAATTCATTCAAAGTGCTTTACATATATTAACTAATGTAAACCTCATATCAGCCTATGAGAGTAGCACTATTATTATCCGAATTTTACAGATGAGGTAACTGAGGCACAGAGTGCTTCCAGTCACACAGCTTCTAAGTGGCAGATGTAATAATATCAGGTGATGAGCTTACTGTTTGCAGTACGTGACTGTGTGGAACTATTTAAGTATCAGGAACATTTAGCAGTATTATAAAAAAATTGCATATTTCAAAAGAGAGAACTTGAAATGTTCCCAACACATAAAAATCATAAAAGCTTGAGGTGCTGGATACCTCACATACCCTAACTTAATCATTACTTATTTTATGCATGTAACAAAATACCACATAAATCCCATACATATGTACAAACATTATGTATCAATAAAAAATTTAAGAATAAAAAATATGCATTTGAAAGAGGCAAAAGGGATACTTTTTTTTTAAGTACTTGGACTGTCATCCCGTCTAAGGAATAAGGCCTCAGATAACAAACATTAAAAGGACAATCAACTGAGCTGACTTCCCCATCCTTCCTTCCTTCTTTCCTTCCTTCCTTTTTTCTCCCTGCCTGCCTGCTTTACTCCCTCCTGCCCTCCTACTTTCCTTTCTCCTTCCTTTCTCTCTCCCTCCCTTCCTTCCTCCTTCCTTCTTTCCTTCCATTTCTTTCTCTTTCTTTCCTTCCTTTCTTCTTACCTTTCTCCCTGCCTGTCTTCCCTCCCTTCCTCCTTCCTTCACTTTTTTTCTTTCCTTCCTTCCTTTCTTCCTACCTACCTGCCTTTGCTCCCTCCTTCCTTCCTTCCTTCCTTTCTCCTTCCTTCTTTTCTCCCTCTCTCCCTCTTTTCCTTCCATCCCACCTTCCCTCCTTCCATCCTGCTGCATGTATTAGCCCACGCTTTGAACCAGGCATTGTCCCATGTGCTAGAGATCAGCTGCCTTTTTTCCACCTAGTATCCAGGGAAGGGAGAGAGACATTAAGAGTAGAGAAGTGCACACTGTAACTTAGGAATGCTCTGAAGCAAGCCAACACTAAGGGGAGAGAGTGGCATGGGGGTGATGGTTTAGGTATGGGAGGAGGAAGTGACAATCAGACAGCCCCGAATGAAGCCAGCGATGGAGTCATGTCAGGGCAGAGGGAGCGAGGGGAGGGGTTCGGGGAGAGGAGGCCAGAGAGTGGCCCCATCAGATCTCGGCCTTGGGAGGGGTTAAGCAAACTGCAAAGTAATGTATTTACATTTTAAAAGGTCACTCCAGCTGCCAGGGATGAGGCAGGGAAGAAGATGTAAGCAGGGAAACCAGCAAGATCCTGCAGGATTCATGTGAGAGACCTGCAAAATGGTGTGGTAGGGGTAGACGGGGCAACAGCCCCCAAAGATGCCCATGCCCTAATCCCTGGAACCTGTGAATGCATCATCTCCAATGGCAAAAGGGACTCCAAGGAAGTGGTATTAGGGTGGGCACAGGCCGGTGGGGCGGCCCTGATGGAACTAATGTTTGGACAAAGCCAGGAGACCTTCACGCTGGGGTTGGAGGGAGCAGTAGGAGGGGACAAAAATCCAAAGTCAGCTGAGGAGGGGCCAGAACACATGAGCAAGGGGAACATGGGCCCCTAGGGTTCCAATCACAGCTTTGAAGCTTACAAGGCGAGTTTAAACTTGAGAAAATCACTGCATTTCTCTCACATCAGCTCTCTCAATCAGAAAATGAAATTAATAGTGCCTAAGTCATATCAGTGTTTTGAGGGTAAAAGCAGATAATCCATGTAAATCCCCTGGCACAGTGCCTGGCAGGTACTAAGCACTCTCATAAATGCCAGTCAGCAGCATTCTCACAAATGGAGTCGGGGACAGTGGCTAACAGCACTGGCACTGCAAGGCTCTGGGTTCCAACGTCAGCTCCATATTTATTGGCATGGGGGAGCCCTGGGCAAGGTACTTAACCTCTCTGTGCCTCAATTTTATCCTGGGTAAACTGAGGACAATAATATCTACATTATGGGGTTCATGAGAAGGTCTGTGTTGGCTTTTATTATTCTGCTGATGAGGATGATAAATAATGCACAGATTCTTTATGAAATGAAAACCTAGAGGGTAGATTTACTACATCAGAGTCTTTGTAATCCGCTATTTAAATGACTCACTATTTCTGCCTTATCAACATGCAGCAAAAGAATGATGAGGCTAACATGAAATCCATGCACAATAAATAAAGATGCTGTCAGCTTTGCCTTAAGGGTGATTTCACAATACTGTGAACTCTATGATGCACAACCAGGCAGTGAAGGCCTTGCTTTGAGGAAATCGCAATGAGTCTGCAAGAAGATGAAGAGCCAACCTTTGAGAATTAATAGCCTATGCCTGTCAGTCATTCCCATTTTAATCTTCTACCCCTCCCTTGCCCAGTCTAGCTGTGGGCCTCTGAGTCCCTACACCTGAACCACATTTAGAGTCAGGGACCTTGGCATTTAATGATGTTTGGAAAACACGCAAATCATCTGTGCCAAAAACAGGGGTGACAATACTATTCCCACTGGGCAGGGTCATTGACTCGGCAGTTTGACCTACACAAGTGGCCCTTTTATGGGCAAAACGTTGACCCTGAGCTCCACAATCTAAAGAGCTAAGTGCTCAGTGCATAGCATGTCCTTAAGTGCTTTCCGAAAGGACTCCCCAGACAGTAGGGAAGGTAATGCATGTACACTTGACATATCTTATCAGAGAAGCCCAAGACAGCCTGCCTGCCTCTCCTCCCTGGGACATTAGTGAGGAGCGGGGGAATTCCAGAAGGAAGGCATGTGACACTCCGCATATGACAGGCCTGGGTATAACCAGGAACCATGTGGCCTCCATCACAATTGGTCACTGGGTTGATACCAAGTCCCCGACCATGTTGTGCATTGCATCTCAGGCTCAGGAGGTTTTACTCATCCTCTAAAACCTGATGCCTCATACTGTGGTCTGTGACAGCAGCAGCAGCATTACCTGGAGCTTGTTTGAAATGCAGATCATCAACACCCTGAGACCTTCTGAATCAGAATCTGCATTTTTTACAAACTGCCCTAGTGATCTGTGCACACTTCAAGTTTGAGAAGCACAGATCAAGAGCCTACTGGGTCTCAACTGTGACTGCACATCAGACTTTTAATGGCGGGTTGCTCTAAAATTATACCCTTACCCAATGCCCACTCCAGACTAACTATATCAGGATCTATTTGTAAATTTCCCAGGTGATTTTACTATGCAGCCACTATTAAAAACCACAGATGTCATTGGTGATGATGATGATGATGATGGTGATGGTGATGAAGACGGCAATGATTGCAGGTAACATTACTGAGCACTTACATGTGCTGAACTCTTCTTACTAGTATTTAACTCATCACAATTCTGTGAAGAAGTACTAGCATTGTCTCCACTTAAGAGATGAAAAATTAAGGAACTGTGTAAGGTCATATAGCACAGATGTGGCAGAGCCAGAATTTGCAATTTTAACCTCTCCACAAATCACTGAGCCTGCCTCAGACTAACTTCATCAGAATCTCTGGGGGTGGAGCTTAGGTGTCCACATTTTAAACTTATGGACCAGGTAAATCTAATTCATACTAAAGTGTGAGATGTGAGAACCACGTTTTATCCACTCCCAAAGGGGCTTCTTTATTTTAAGGCTTTAGACATTAAAAAGAATCAGAGCTATAATGAGTTTGCTCAGCAGTTACTTTTGGCATCATCTATGGGGCAGTTCAGATACTTGGTTGTTCATTATTTATATGACAAAGACATGAATCCTGAGTATCCACATTCCTTCCTCACTAATAACTGCTCAGGTCTTCTCATCACAGATGGTCCTAGCTTTAGTCCAGGTTTCACCTTGTAGTTCCAAATGATTCCTGACTCAGAGTTTTCTTTTCTTTTTTTAAAAAATATTCATCCCTTTATCCGTTCATTCATCTACCCATGCATCCATCTATCCATCCATCCCATCCCATCCATCCATCCATCCATCCATCCATTCATCCATCCATCCACCAGTCATTCATCATTCAACACCTTCCACTACTGCACTGGCATCGGTGAGGCAGAGTTGAATAAGGTGCAACTCTCAAGGGGCAACAGAAACATTAACAGATCTTTGGGAATCAGTTGATACAGTTTGATGACAGGGGTGAGCTCAAGAATCAGTGAGGATAAGGAGGCAGTTCTTGGGATCTAGGGGAACTGCCAGAGAAGGGTCCAGGAAGGCATCTCAGAGGAGATGAAATAAGAACTGAATTTCAAGGATGCATAGGCTCTCAATGGGGGCTAGGGGGGAGGTAGTATATAGGCAGAGAGAACAAGCTGTGCAAAGGCCAGGAGGTGTAAAAGAGCGCAGTGTGTTTAGAGTTCTGGGAGACACCCTGTTTTGGAGAAGGATGTACAAGATGGATGGGGGTGGGAGATGGCCCTGGGGAGATGAGATAAGCTCCAGGTTGGGTCTAGTTCAGCATGTCAGATGTTCCCCTGCAGGTGACAGGGAGCCACTTTAGGGTGTAAAAGAGGAAGATGTTTTGGAAAGCTCACTGGGGATACTTTACTGAGAATGGATTGCTGTATGAAGACTGCAGGCAAGGAGACTATTATAAGAGTATAGTCAAGAGACAATAGGAGCCTGAATTGAAAGTAATAATTATGATGACTGTACCTGGGTGAATAGTGGCTGTCCAAAAGATCTGTCCAAGTCCTACCCCTTGTACTTGTGAATGTGACTTCACTTAGAAACAGAGTCTTTGCAGAAGTAATTTAGTTAAGGATATTGAGATAAATCATCCTGAATTTAAGGTGGGACCTAAACCCAATAACCAATGTCTTCATAAGAGGAAGAGATTTAAGACACACACACACACCCAGAGGGGAAGGCCACATGGAGACAGAGGCAGAGATTGGAGCAATGTGTCCATGAGCCAAGGAACTCCACCTACTTCCCTCCCACCCCACATTGAGGGCCTATGCATCTCTGAAATTCCAGCAGCTGCCAGAAGCTAGGACAGAAGCAAGGACAGATTCTTCCTTAGAGCCTCCAGAAGGAACCAACCCTGCTGACACCTTGATTTCAGACTTCCCACTCCCAGAACTATGAGAGAGTGAATTTCCCTTGTTTTAAGCCACCCAGTGAGTGGTCATGTCTTACAGCATCCCTAGGAAACTAACATAGCTAAGAAACTAATATTAAGTACCCTGTGAATGCTTCACAGGTGTCAATTCATTTGGCACCCCAAACAATTCCTAAAATGGATATGGTAGTATCTTTCCCATCTTTCAGATGAAGAAACTGAGGCACAGAGAAGTTAGGTATTTGACCTAGGGTTGCAAAGCAAGTAGGAGGCAGGGCAGGGTCTTACCTACCGACAGTCTGGGAGTATAGCCCGTGGTCTCAGCTCTATGGAGATGGAGAGAAAAGGGCAGATTTGAGGAGGCGGGGAGGATGAATAGGGCCTGGCAATGGAGGGTGGGCAGGAGGAGGCCAGCCTTCTGGGTTTCAGGCTTTTGTGGTCCCTCTGCCCTCTGAGTTTCCCTCAGCTTCTGTTTTTCATGCCACAGTGACCCCCGGGATATGTTAACCTGTCCAACTCTCTAGCCCTGCTTTTGGGACCTGCTTCTCAAGGAGTCCTTTGCTCTCTCCACTTATATCCTTGAAAGGGCTCTACCCTTATTGACTCCCTGAAAGTGCTGCCCTCTGGTCTCTCTTGGCTTCTGTGTCCACATAGGCACGTGCCTGGCTCTGATCATGTGGCCAGCTCTGGCCACATGGTCTTAACATCTTTGAGCTCTTTCCTGACCCTAAAATCCTAATGTTTACTCTGGTTTCTGTTCTCAGCATTCCCATCTCTTTCCTCCCCTCCACCCCCCTGGGGAATGGGAAGGAGGGGCATTGAGATAAAAGGAGGGTAGGAAAGCCATGTCTGCCAAGGCAAAAAGTCACTTGTCTATGTCATTCTCCTATTTTCCTTTTTAAAATTTCCCATTATCTCAGCTCCAAGGCAAGAGACTTCTTAAAAGTATATAAAAGTAGCTTTTGCCCCTTTATAATAACTTAGGGTTTTTTTCCTGCCTCACAGTGAGTGACTTACATTGGCCTGGGTTGCAATGACAAAGTACAAAGGCTGCTGTATTACTGCCCCTTCCATGTGGACATTGCCATTTCAAGACATTGCCAGCTCCGATAATCCCTTCTGTGGGTCTGGGGTGGCAATTCAGTGAGGATAATCGATCAATTAATTTAAAGGTGAATATCTATACTGCCCTACACATCTAGATTAATAAAGACTTTTCTTATACTCTAGGATGGAATTTCACTGGAAAGTTCCAGGGTGTTAAATAGACAAATATTTAAATTAAAAGTGGAAACTTAGACCTAGAATCCAGGTGTCACTATTCTTCCACTGATCAAAGTTTATTGCCAAAAGAGGAGCCATTTTGGAGACATAATTATGTAAAAAGAAAATGAGAAATTCAAAAGATCAAAAACTTCCCAGGGACCTAAAACACTTTGAAGACCTCTTTGGGAACTACATAGGTTTATATGATACAATACCATTAAAAAAAAATTCTATTCTTCTAGATCCTTGAGGAATCGCCACACTGTCTTCCACAATGGTTGAATTAATTTACACTCCCACCAACAGTGTAAAAGCATTCCTATTTTTCCACAGCCTCTCCAGCATCTGTTGTTTCCTGACTTTTTAATGATTGCCATTCTAACTGGCATGAGATGGTATCTCATTGTGGTTTTGACTCGCATTTCTCTAATGACCAGTGATGATGAGCTTTTTTTCATATGTTTGTTGACAGCATAAATGTCTTCTATCTCATTACTGGGTATATACCCAAAGGATTGTAAATCATTCTCCTATAAACATACATGCACATGTATGTTTATTGCAGCACTATTTACAATAGCAAAGACTTGGAACCAACACAAATGCCCATCAATGATAGACTGGATAAAGAAAATGTGGCACATATACACCATGGAATACTATGCAGCCATAAAAAAGAATGAGTTCATGTCCTTTGCAGGGATATGGATGAAACTGGAAACCATCATTCTCAGCAAACTAATACAGGAACAGAAAACCAAACACGGCATGTTCCACTCATAAGTGGGAGTTGAACAATGAGAACACGTGGACACATGGAGGCGAACATCACACACCAGGGCCTGTTGGGGGTGGGGGACAAGGGGAGGGAGAATATTAGGACAAATACCTAATGTATGCAGGGCTTAAAACCTAGATGACGGGTTGATGGGTGCAGCAAGCCACCATGGCACATGTACACCTGTGTAACAAACCTGTACATTCTGCACATGTATCCCAGAACTTAAAGTAAAATTAAAAAAAAATTCTATCCTTGTTTTCAGACATCACAACAATCCACAAAGTGATAGATACTGTTATAATTCCTGACCTATTCATCTGCCTTCAAACATTCAGATTGGTTTTAGGAAAGCAATAATATTTTGGAAGGAATTTTCCACATACCCTGTTGGTTTGTCAGCATCTTAAAATGCCAAAAGATTAGATTTTCTTTTCATTTTAAAACCATTTTATATATAGCCTGTTTTTCATTCAAATAGATCACTTTATGTTTGATCATTACTCCACTGGTCTAGATGAAGAACATAAGAAATGATTAGCTGAAGGTTACCTCTGGAGTGGTCCTTAATGAACATAAACCATATTCTTTATTCAAATGACAGACAATCCAAAAGGTGGTACTCAGTCACACGCCTTCAATGCATGTGTTGGGATAATGTGCCCTGACACAAAGTTACAGGAATTGAGAAATCATTTGTGTTTTACTTTGAGTAAAAAAGGAAACTTTAAAAAATGAGGAAAAAAATGCAACAGTTGAAAAAAACTCCCAGTGAGCTCTTGGGGAGGAAAATTGAGTGCATTTGTACTCTAAGGATCTGAAGGACAGACATTTGTTTCGTGAGTTCATTTAACAATATTTAATGAACACCTCTTATACAGTGGGCTAACACAGTGCTAGTTTCTGGGTTTACAATGGTGAGTGAAAGCGAGAAGCTCTTCCTTCCAGAGCTGACAGGTCTTCTCGTTAACTCTCTCTTACTAGAATTTGGGGAAGAGGAAGCCTGAAGGAGTCCATAAAACAATGTCCTTCAAATCAGAGTTTATTCAATGCTGATTTTTCATTTTTCTATGGTTCTGTTTGGGGACAAGTCAGTTAAATAACTTGAACCTCAGCATCCTCATCTGCAGAATGGGAATAATAACAGTTTGTAAAGTTATCGTGAAGATGACACAAAATGCTGGAGACATTGGACGTGCTCTATAGAAAATAATTTCTAAACAATAAAGAATATTATAATAAACATTAAACTTTCCTTCTGTGTTTTTCTCAATTTCTGTTCTCCCTCCCTTTTCCTCTTTGTTCCTTCCTTTTGACCACTGCCTAACTACTGGCATGATTTTGGTGAGCAAGTCTACTTAATCTAAATTCCACAAAGCAATGAGTAAATTATTTCCTGTGTTTAATTTTAAAGTACTGTGGTTTAGAGTAAAAATAGACACAAAATGCTACAAAATGCATGATTCTTTTCATACAACATTCTGGAATAGGCAAAACTATAGGGGCAAAAATCAAATCAGTGATCAATAGGGGCTGAGGGTGAAGAGGGTGGCTTGACAACAGAAGTACCAAGAGAACACTGTGGTGACGGAAATGTTCTGTATCTTCATTTTGGAGGTAATTATACGCAAGTATACATTTGTCAAAACACGTTGAACTGTACATTTGAAAAGAGTGAATTTTACCATATATAAATTACACCACAATAACTTTACTTCAAAAAAGAATACTTTGCCTTGGGACCTTTGAGCCTTTCATTAGGAAAAATCTATGATCAGTATAGGAAATTGGCAGTGCTCCTGGAAATACTCATGTACATAACTAACTATAATAAAAGACAGACATTGATAATTTCCCTAAGAGAGGTACAAAGTTCTCTGGGAATTCGGAGGCAAGAGAAACAACATCCGTCCAGAGAAACCAAGAAATATTTCATGGAGGAGGATGCATTTAAAATGGGCCTAAAATATTACAATTAATCACTGGTTGGTTTTTGTTGTTGTTGCTGTTGTTGTTGTTGTTTGTTTGTTTGCTTCTCTACTGTCACCAATATCTTAGAGTCTAGCACCTGTTTATAAATTGCTTGCAAAATTTGTTACAGGTTTGATTATTTTTCTAATTCTAAAAGGTCTTATATTATGATGGATGCATTTGCCGGAGACTAAATGATTCACACTATCTTGCACCTTAAAGAATCACCGTTTTGATGCCATGTTTTCTGAGTTTGTGGTGATTCTGGAATTGATTAATTTTTACATGTACACTTACAAAACATTCTACCATTCTATGAAATGAAGAAATGTGCAATGAAGAAATGAGGATACAGCACATCTAAGTTTAAGAGGCTGGGAATGGGGTTCCAAAAATCTGGGTTCTATAATGCATAAATGACTCCATACATCAAGAACAAAAAGATTCACACCCCAAAAGAAGAGAAGGGAAAACTATACCAACAGACAGGTCAGGAGAGAAAATACACTGGCTCTCAAACTATGAAAAGATGTTCTATTTCAATATAACTAGTGAAAAAGTTACTTCTCTTTCTATTAATTAGTAAGCAAAAAGACCAATAGCTCAGTTTTTTAAGAAAATGAGCAAAGGAACGAAATAGCTCACAGAATAGAAAATACAAATAGCTTGAAACACATGAAAAGATGCTTAAACATATTCATAATAAGAGAAAGGCAAATGAAAGCTGCACTATCTCACATTATACCCCACAAATAGGTACAACTATCATGAGTCAATTAAAAACAAATGAACAAAAGAGCCAACATGAGACTCAAATTGTAGGAAAGAATAGAGGAAGGGCAGAATCTGATCCCCACCCTTTTATTTTATCTTTCTAAATCTTTAAATGAGAATACATGTTAAAGCTGGGAGAAGCTGAGATTTCATTAAACAGCAAATGTATACAGTGGATGATTAGGTCACTTATAGAAATAAACTACCACTTCTTTGCACGTCTGAATAGGACTGTGAGAAAATTTCCAATTCCACTGCAAAAAAAAATACAAATACATTATTATTTAAAGAAATATTTGTCTTTACATTGACACACACACACACAAACTGCACTCTCTTGTATGCATTGGGCTGGCAAAATGTACCAAGTTTGCTAGCGGTGTTAATGATGATATAAGAAAATCAGCTAATAATGGAACAACCTTTATAGAGAACCATTTGGCAGTGTCTATTAAAATTACAAATGTACTTTGACCCAGCAATCCCACTCCCACAAATTTTATCCTACAGATGACCCATGCTCAAAATGATATGAGAACAACATTATTCACTGTCGTACTATTTCTAATAGCAAATGAATGTCCATCCATAGGGTTAAAAGAGTTGTTGTATATCATACAATAGTACACAACTTCTCTTTAAGACAGGATGGAAAAACTCTTCATGCACTGATGAGGAGCAAGCATGAAGATATATTATAAATGAAAAAGTCAAAATGCAGAATAGTGTGCAGTATGTTAGTATTTAGGTTAAAAAGGGGAGTGATTGGAGAATGTATGGCTGCATTTGCTTGTATATACTTGGACTATCCCTGGAAAGATATGCCACCAACTAGTATTAGGGTTTGTTTATGGGAACTCTCAGTGGGGTTGGGAGGGGGTTAGGATGGGTAAACCAGTTTTTGTGGATATAAATTTTGAATTTTGGGCCATGAGAATATATTACCTTCTTGAAAGTAAACAAAAAATGAAATAGATAAATCAATGAAATACATAAAAAGTCACATAGATAAATCAATGAAAAAAAGAGAAATCTGGGATCTATCCCTTTTCTATCACTAAGTCTTATGACCATAGACAAGCCTATACCTTTTTGGTGAACCTTGGCATGTTTTGCTGTAAATGATGAAGTTGATCTCTAAGATCTAGTAAGCTCTCAAAGACCTCGTGTTGGTTTTCTTGAGGGCTGAGTTGGGAAGTGAACATGGATTCTCTCTTCATGATCAATGCACACAACTGTACATATTGTAGACTATCAAACTCTGGGGCACCATTTATATAACTTGCTATGTGATAGACACTCCTTGGAGTTGTGCAGTGCACAGCTTGAACTTCTGTATGGGGCAGACCTGCCTCTCTCTTTGCCTTTGGATTTTTTCACAAAATACTTTGTGACCATAGGAGATTTTTAGTGGTGGAAACCGATGGTTACTTCATAAGTGGTAAGGGCACCAGGCATCAAAGCCTTTTATTTCAAACAAGGTTATTATATATTAAACCACGCATTGGTATGAAAGAAGGAGATACAGTATGGGATTCTTACAAAGTATTCTTTGCCACTAAATGTTCTCTTGAAGCAACATGATGGAACTGGAGGTTATTATGTTAAGTAAAATTATCCAGGCACAGAAAGGCATATCTTGCATTTTCTCACTCATACGTGGGAGCTAAAAAAGTTAATCTCATGGAGGTAGAGATTAGAATGATAGTTACTAGAAGCTGGGGAGGGTGTGTATGAGGGTAGGTGGGGATAAAGAGTGGTTGGTGAATAGGCGCAAACATACAGATAGATAGAACACGTTATGTTCAATAGCAGAATAGGTCACTTATGGTTAACAGCAATGTATTGTATATTTCAAAATAGCTAGAAAGAGGACTTGAAATGTTCCCAAAACATAGAAACTATAAATGCTTGAGGTGATAGACTTCTTAAATACCCAGATTTGATCATTAAGTTTTCTATACATGTACTCAAAATATCACATGTACCCTATAAATATGTACTCATCAAAAAAAATTAAAGATGGTCAGAATTACTAAAAGCTAACCATGCATAAAACAATCTCAAGTGATTCAAAGCAATCAGTATATGATAAATCTTGAAATTCCAGCTGGTGGTGAAATAATGGGATATCCAGTAAAGTGCATAGAGTATCTGGTTAACTTCTGGGGAGAAATTAACTACAGTTTGAATCCATATCCCACAACTGGCACTCAGATAAACTCCACATGGATTAGAGAGTTAAGCATAAAAAGTAAACACCTAATTTCAGGGTGAAAAGTGACTTTTGGGTGTAAAAGGAACAGGACATATCCTAAAAGAACAAACTGATAAAATTGGCCAAAAGCCAATGAACATGTCTATAAAAGATAGCACCACAATCAAAATCAAAAGGCAAACAACAAAATAGGAAAACATATCCACAACATCTGTATGTAACAGATCAATAGTTCAGCCCTTATGAATCAATAAGAAAAAAGATGAACATTAATAGTAGAACGTGGGTCCAATCACACATTCACATACAAATAAATACCTATGGCAAACAGACATGAGAGAAATGTTCATTTCACAGATATCCCAAGAAACACAAAATGTGACGCTGTTATTTTGACTATCAAAGTGGGCAGGATTTCAAAAGCAATCACACTCAGCATTAGTGAAGGTTTGAGGAACAGACTTACATACTGTTGGTATCTGTATGTATATAAATGGTGCAAGTCTTCTGGTGAACCATTTGGTGATGTGAATCAAAAGTGTTATAACTATATATACCCCTTGATTTAGGTGATTCTGCCCCTTGGAATATCAGTAATGAACGTAACTAGAGATGGGAACAAGGGTTTATGTATAAGGAAGCTCATCAAACCATCATGTGCAGTGATGAAAAATCAAAACGAATCTGCATGCTTATCATGGTACATCTCTGTGATAAAAGATTGTGCTGCCATTTTTACAGTTTTTCACCAAGTATGTATTGATGATGATTACTCTGTGCAAAAGCACTGTTCCAGGGGTTTTGAAGTCTTCATCAGGTTTACATTCTAGCGAGGCTCTCCTCACATATAATAAATAAATAAATAAATATTTAATGTTACATAGTCATGAGGGCATTATGGAAAAGTTAAGCAGGGTAAAGGGATACTAAGGGGGTGGAGGTGGAGGCTGGGGACTATTTTATTTTGCTTTTCTATTTTTTGTTTTGAGAGACAAGGTTTCACTCTGTTGCTCAGGCTGGAGTGCAGTGGCATGATCATAGCTCACTGCAGCCTGGAATTTCTGGGTTCAAATGATCTTCCCACCTTACAAGTACCAGTGACCACACCTGGCTGTGGGCTGTTTTCAATAGACTTGTCAGGAAATATGTTCCTATACTCAAATGACAAGGTGTGAGCCATGCAAAGATGAGGGAGAAGAGGTTTCAGGCAGAGGGAACAATGAGACCAATATTCTAGGATGGGAACCAGCTGGACACATTACAGAAAGAGTCTGAAGGCCACTGTGGTTGGAACAACATGAATGGAGGGGGAGTGGTGGGAGGTGAGGAAAGAGGAACTGGCAGGACCAATTATAAAGAGCCTTGTTGGTCAGGATAAGGAATTTGGATTTTAGTTGAATGAGAAGCTGTTGGAGGAGTGTCAGCAGGGAAGTGGCGTTGTCTGGTTTACATTTTAAAAATACTTGTGGCTGCTACGTATGTGGGAGGGGGGATGGGTGAGTGAGAGAGGAAGCAGGGAAACCAGGTAGAAGGCCAATGAATTTGTGCAGCTAAGAGGTGATGGTGGCTTAGACTCGGGTGGCAGAGGTGGAGGTTCTAAGGAGCCCTTGGTGTTGGCAGGAGAGTCAGCAGAACTTGCTTATACACAGGCTATAGGGCAAGAGGAACTAGAGGCAGCAATGATGCCTAGGTTTGGAGTCTGTGCAACTGGTTGGATGGTGGTGCCACTTATTAGGATGGTGCTATGGCCTGAATGTTGTGTTCCCCAACATTCATATGTGGAAACCCTAATCCCTAATGTAATGGTATTTGGAGTTGAGGCCTTCGGGGAGTAATTGGGTTGTGAGGGTGGAGCCCTCATGATGAGATTAGTGCCCATATAAGAAGAGACACAAGAGAGCTTGCTTCTCCTCTCAGTTATGTGAGAATGCAGCCAGAAGGCCATCTGCCAACTAGGAAGAGAACCCTCACCAAGCTGGCACCCTGATCTAGGACTTCCCAGCCTCCACAACTGTGAGAAATGAATTTCTGTTGTCTCAGAAATCTCAGTCTATAGCAATTTGTTGTAGCAGCCCAAACTGACTAAGACAGATGGGAAGGAGGAAATCAATGACAAAATGCAAGATAAATAAGTTCTAGAGACCTGCCATAGAACACTGTGACTATAATTAACAACACTATACTACGCTTAATCTGTGAAGAGGGTAGATCTCCCATTAAATGTTCTTACCATAATAAGACAAAAAAGAGAGAATGAAGAAGTTGAATTTGATCATTTCTAAAATTACTTCTAGTTCTCAGCTTTTGGATTCTGTTATAGGATTCACAGTAACCAAAACAATGGACTTAATATAAGTTCTACTTTGCAGTCCTGCTCAGTTCCTAACTAATGTGATCTTAGAGAAGTAGCTTAACTGGTCTTGATTTTACAAATAAGAGTCCAAGCTACCTTGGATACCTCAGAAGGTACTTTTTCTGTTTTATCTTTCATGCCACATGTTTTGTATTTGGCACTCCAATAAAACCTAATAAAGGAAAAATCAAGGGAAAACTTTTAATGAACAGTAAGTGAGGAAGCAATGTGCAGAGTACAGTATCAATCACTGAAAAGTTGTATATATGCAGATTTATTTAAAAGATGGAAAGGTCATATGCCAAGGTGTTGACAGTAGTTATACCGGGGCAGTGAAATTATAATTACTCTTTTCTCTTATTTAGTCTTTTCTGTATTTTTTTCAAACTTTCTACAATAAACTTGTATCATTTTTGAAATCCGAAAAATGTAGTATCCTTGATTTTTAAAAAGTTAAGAGCTGAATTCAATTACTTTTAAGAAGTGAAGAACTCCAATGCTTGGATGGCTTTTAGTCTTAGTTAATCCTTTTTATAATTTAGTAAACGATGGGCACAATCTCTAACTGCCTCAATGAGTTAACTTTAAGTGACTCTGAGATATATAGATCAAATTCCCCACGATATACGGAAAAGCATCCAAAATGAATCTGAACAGTGCTTCCACACACACTTGCAAAGGTGCTGGAAACAGGTCAGAAACTGTCAACGTGGCTTGCTGCAGGCAGATCATCAACTGCAAACATCTTGAGAAACTCACAGAAAGCCCAAGGGGGCAGAAAAGCCTGTTTTGTCACAAACTGTCTTTCAGTACTAGGGAACAGCTTGACAGGTTTCCAATGGCTTTCCTCGAGTATGCTTTTGGAAGCTGGAAAAAGAAGATGGCAAACTGAGGAAGGAGGCACCCTCTTTTTCCCCCTCCCCCATTATTAGAGCAGAACTGGAATGGTTTTGGAAACAACCACTAAGTACCCCAGCCACTCTGATTCCCTAAAGCCTTGATCCCTCCCCTGTGCTTCAGTGCTCAGTAGTAAAATCTCTAAGACTCATCTTGGGTGGGAACTTCCAAATTTCTCCTCCCTGGCTTTAAGAAAGCCACTGGGAAGCAATGGAGTATGGTAAAATGAACATGGGCTTTGAATCAAGAAGTCATGGGTACAAATCCTGGCTCTGGTATTTTCTCTTGGAAACTCCAAGTGGCATCTTGGTTCACCAATCATTATCTTGAGGAAGCGGGACACTATGACCAGGATTGAAATGGAGTGAACTTCATCTAAAGCCAGAAAACAGGCAGTTCTTGAACTTGCCTCTCCTCTTCTTGACCAGCTAGTACTCCTCATCATTTAACCTCTGTAATATTCCAAAGCCGGTTGCTTTTTCTCTCTACTCACTGCTACTCTTTATGTTCAGGACCTCATCTTTTCTCAACTGAATTAATAAGATTGCCCGGCTACTGGTCTCTTGCCTCTAGGTGGCATTTTCCCCAGTCCATCTGTTGCATCGCAATCAGAGTAATCCTCTCAAAATGAAGTGGTTCTTATCACTCCTTTATATAAAACTCTTCAGTGTTTTCCTCTTGTTCTTAGGAAATAGCCCCAAATCCTTAGCACCACCTTCAAGGTCCTTCATAATATGATGGCTGCTTCCAGCTTCAAGGTCATCATTCCCCCTCATCCCCTTGGGCTTCTCCCATTCTGAGTTATTTGCAACTTACCAAACATTCCACCTGCTCCTACACCTCTAGGCTTTTTGACACACCATTCCCTCTACCTGAAATGTTTTCTTCAATCCCTCTTTCTCTTTTCCCATGTCAAGTCATCACTTAGCTCCTTCCTATCCAAAGTAGCATTGGCCTCACATGGGAGCTCCTTAGAAATGCAGACTCTCAGGACCCATCCCAGACCTGAGTCAAAATCACCAGTATAGCAAGATTCCCAGGAGATTCCTGTGCATGTGAAAGTTTGAAAAGCTGTGGCTCCTACTCATGGTCACTTCAGGCTCCACCTCCTCCCAGAAGTCTTCTTGCATTCTACCTTCACTCTAACTGGTCTTCATTGAATGCCTTTCTCCAGTGTCCCATTATCCTATGTGTTTCTCGCCATATAAGTTACCGCACTAAAATTTTCTGGACTCTTCTGCCACCTCCACCAAGAGATATGCACTACAGAACCTAGCACAGACCTAGCAATACATAGTAGGTGCTCAATAAATGTTTTTTGAATAAACAAATGAATACATGAAAGGACCAATCAGGCCAAATAGAGTGTGAGTAGAGAAGCTTTGCTTAGTTATCTTTATGACTTTTACTTTTTCTTAGACTTAGATAGCTCACCTTTCTGGTTCTTGCTACACTTTGAATGGCCAACCACTAAGAAAGAACAAGGGTATCCTTGGGAAGAGCTATTCTCCCCATATTCCCTCAGGCCAATACCTGCAGGCATTTGAACAAATGAGTTCTCCCTCCTGCTCTTTACTCGGTGATGGATTCAGCTCAGCTTAGAAATAAAAGCTTTGGGTTCAGATGACATTTTTGAAGGGCCAGAAATTCCCTAGAAATCCTAGCTTCATCTTGCTCTATGAGATGGGTATCATGAACTGACTCAACTTCTTTAATTGAGAGCATGAACGAACTGTTACTCAAACTGCTGCAAAACTCCAACCACATGGAAGAAGAACGAGCTAGGAAAAGCCCAAGCGCATGAGGTCTCAGAAACGATTTACTATTATGTGTACATATGACTTTTAGGAGTGAAATGAAGGGGATGCTAGCCAAATCACAGCATGGCTGGAGTTCCCTCTAGAGTCTGGCCAGCGTGGATGGCAAAGAAAAGCAAACAAAAGAAACATTCTTTTTACTAGTGAGTAAAACAAAGACCCTACTGAGAAAACTGAAGTGAGCAGGAGAGCTGTAAAATCAACAGAAACGGGGGCTGTCTGTGGAACAGGCATCTGGTTTCAATGTAAACATCCTTAAAATGTTTCAAGAACGAATGCACATTTGAATAATTTATTATTAAAGTGGGGTTTTTTCCCTTATGGATATTTAAGGAAGATTCAAACTGAGGATATCCTTGTATATGCCCAACTCAACCGCAGTTCCCCACTCAGTTTAGACATTTTCTGAGTGGAATACTGAATGAAAATCATTTGAAAGCAAACAAAACAGGACTGAAAATCTAGGGTTGCCTGGCTGGATTCAGGTATATTTTGAAAGACTCACATGGACATCGCACTTAAGTAGATTGTACAGTTTGCTTAGGAAGCCAGAAGCAGGGGTGAGGGTGGGATACAAGGGTCTCTGCCTGCATTGGGTCCTATCTTGTATTTCTTCACTGGGAAAGAAACCTGTCTTGAATTGCACTTTTTGCCTCAGATCATTAATGTAACCATAAAGATCTGGAAGATGCTGTAGAACAGAAATTGCAAATTAGTGACCAAGGCATGGTTTTGTTTGGACCATACTATATCTTACAAAAGAATGTCTTAAGTTGATTGCCAACATTTTAAAAATTTCTTCATGGTAACAATTGGCTAGATCCAAGTAGCTATCATGACCTTTAGAAAAAAACAAACTATTTTCCAGAACTTGCCTCAATCCCAACCCCTCTCTTTCATCTAGCCCAGAAATTTCATACAGGCTAACATCCTGGTATACACACAGACACACACACATACACACACACACACACACACACACACACATCCTAGGGCAGAGCTCTGAGGATGAGAAGGAAATGAGTTTTGTCTCCACTGGTTGGCCACCCTTGACCATTCTAATTCAGGTATCATACTTAGCATTGCATGATTTTTTTAACATGGTAGCAGAACCTTTTTTCCTCTTTTTTCTTTACATTATATTACTTTTGCAGAATTATATGAATTTTGCAATTGTATATATTTTATCTTTCTTCAATAAGGAATCAAAGATGCCAGTATGCAACAGGGCATCTCCAGGCTATTCCAACAGGCTATTGAAATTGGCCATGTGCCCCCACCATATTGGAACTAATTTCCTGTGCTTGAGCAAGTCCCTATTGCTAGAAAATAATCACTGGACTAAGAATCAAGATATTCTAGTCAACAGTCTTTGTCTCAAGTCAGGGAAGCTATAGGCTTTTCTTGGCATTTCCTGTTTCACGGAGTTTCTTTCACTCCTTGTCTTTCTGTCCTTAACTATAACCATCCAGGGATTTACCTACAATTTCAATTTCTGTATTTTTCAATATTGGCGACACTGAAATCACTACTTTTGATCTCATGCAGATGGAGGGGTATAATTTTCACTCATGGGAACAATAAAGTCATGTCAGTGATGTCTACCAGCCCAGAGCTGTTTAGGTTCCAAATGCCAAAAGACAGCCAGAAATTGAAGCCCATGGTCTCCAGCATAGATACCTTTGATATTATCCAAGGCTTCTAAACATCCAGTGATGAAAACAGGTTGACAACGAACTCCTTGGGAGCAGGGGACTAGAACTTATTAGCCTCTGAATTCCCACATCCTTCTCACAGTGCTCAGCACTCTGCCTTGTGTGGAAGTGACTTGTGGCAAATGTCTGTCAAATTAAGAAGATGGAGATCACACATCTGATTTTAGACAACAGCAAAATAGTCCTGAATTTTTCTATAGGATTGCATAACATTTTAACTTTTATAATAAAGTATATTCTAGAATTGTAGGTGCTTACAACTCTCAATTCCCAGAAAATACTTTTTGGGCTTTTTTTTTTTCTAACCTATGAAAACACATTTGCACTTACTAGGGCAATTCACATATAGCCAACCTCAGAAATCATAAAGCTCAACATTTCTTAGGTAAGAAAATCAGCCCCAGATGAGAAAAAGACTTGCCCAAGAGCAAGCCAGCAGCAATCTAGACAAGAACGAGATCTCTTGATCACTAGTCCAGTGATTATTCCCCAGCACTAGGGACTTGCCTAGGCCCAGGAAAGTGGTTCTAATATGGTGGGGCACGTGACTAATTTCAATAGTCTGTTGGAGTAGCCTGGGGAGGCCCTGCTAGATACTGTGAGAGACCTGGGTACATCTGAAGGGCATCATGATCTGTCAAGTGGACTCCTTCTAGAAGGACTAACGGGCAGACCAAGGGACTAAAGACAGAAATACAAGAGCCGCTCCTATCGCCTCATGTTTAAGGCTGATGCCCCAATTGTCTTAGAACCCCCTAAGGGAGAGCATATCTGATATGAGCTGAATTGTGTCCTCCCAAAATTCATCTGTTGATGTCCTTATCCCCAGTATCTCAGAATGTGACTGTATTTGGAGATAAGGTCTTTAAAGAGGCAATTAAGTCACAATGAGATCATCAGAGTGGGCCTTAATCCAATATGGCTGGAGTCCTTATAAGAATAGGAAATTAAGACATAACTTTGCACAGAGGGAGGACCAGGTGAAGACACAGGGAGAAGATGGCCATCCATAAGCCAAAGAGAGAGGCCTCAGAAGAAACTAATACTGCCAATACTTTGATCTTGGCCTTCCAGACTCCAGAATTGTGAGCAAAAAAGTTTCTGTTGTTTAAGCCACCCAGTCTCTGGTACTTTGTTATGGCAGCCTAGCAAGCCAATACAACACCCTCTACCCCAATATCAAAGTGTAATTCCGAATTTCCAGAGCAAAATTGTGTAACTGTCAGCATCATGACAGATAGGACACATGACAGTACATGCAATCTGCCATTTAACTTAGGAAGCATCATGATTCTATTTCCAATACAATGATGTTAGCATCACACATTATTTGATCAAAGTAGAATAAAAGCAAAGGTAAACTGGGATTGCCATCTTTTAGACTCCTGACCCATGTTATCTCACTCCTCTTCTGTACAAGAGCTGCTCCTATTGCCTCACATTTAAGGCCGATGCCCCAGTTGTCTTGGGAACCCCTGTAGTGTGTCATTCCCTGCAAACCCTAGTGTCCTTTTGGGAATGAGAAACTGGGCTGTTCATGTACCCTCAACTGCAGAAGGGCAGCCCAATTCACCAAGTCCAGACAGAAAGAGTATGGGGGTATTTGCGTTTGCCATGGATCATATTCTGTCTTCCTCCTTTGCATGCTTGGTCACTCTGCTACAGTTAAAAAAAGAAAAAGAAAAAAGAAAACACAACTCTACTTCATTCCAAGTGGTTAATCAACTGAGTATCCTAGAATAAACTAAACGTACATATAAGAAGGTGGCCACCAGCTTCCAAGAGCATAAAAATCCGTTTCAACTGGTAAATATTGTGTTGAAACTGTCAACAGAATAACTTTTGATAGAGTCATTTGTAATCTTTAAAATTATGGAGATATAGCCCGCTGGGCTCAGTGGCTCATGCCTGTAATCCCAGCACTTTGGGAGGCTGAGGCAGGCAGATTGCTTCAGCTCAGGAGTTAAAGACCAGCCTGGGCAACATGCCAAAACCCTGTCTCTACCAAAAATACAAAAAATTAGCCAGGCCTGGTGGTGAGCACCTGTATTCCCAGCTACTTGGGAGGCTGAGGTGGGAGGATCCGTTGAGTCTGGGATGTGGAGGTTGCAGTGAGCCGAGATCATGCCACTGTACTCCAATCTGGGTGACAGAGTGAGACTGTGTCTCAAAAAAAAAAAGAAAAAAATTATGGAGTTACAGTATTTTAGATTTTAGTATTTCATGATTCAATATTTCTTGGCCTCTAACTCATATATGCTTCAGTTCATGAAATCATATTTGATTATGCCTTCTACTCAGAAATGCTGTTTTGTAATCTCCAAGTGACTGGCAAGAAGAACTATTTGGTTCTTTGGTTCTTCTTATGAGTATATATAATTTTATATCAAATTCTGCATGAATGCCAAGACAGGAACCCCAAGAACGTCAAGGCAAATTTGCTAACCATTACTAGAAATTGAATAGAATATATTTTTTAAAACATTTCTAGAGTAAAACATCTGTTTAAGAAGGCATTTATAATTTTAAAAAACCTCAATACCAGTGACTTTTTAACTGAAAATCAGCATGGTGGCCTGGGGGCTAGCCTGACATCAACCACTTGTAAGACAAGGGCAAAGAGAAATGAGCCTAGTGAATCCATCTGTGGTGGCCTTTTTGGGCACCTGTAAAAACACAGCTAGACTATTACAGATATTATACACAATAAAAAAATATAGAAATATTGGCTTTTATTATCAGCAATATTTATTAGAGTATATTCACATCAGCATTCATGGCCCTCCACAATATGGCAGGAGCTTGTGTTTATGGTGTAATTTTCCTCCAACCCTCTTACCCATACTCCAACAACTGGACATGTCCCTGTTCTCTACTCCATGCCTTTCTCATGTTCTTTCTGACATCTCTGCCACACCCACTGCCCTCTTCCACCTGTGCCTGTTAAAATCTTCATAGAGCAAGACTGCCTGTATTTGAACTCTAGGCTGCTGCCAACTAGAAGCCACATCTAGCCACAACTAGCTGTGCGACTTTGGGCAAGTTTCTTAGTCTCCCTGTGCCTTAGTTTCCTCATCTGCAAAATGAAGATAAAATAGGACTATCTCATAGGGTTGTGGTGATGATTCACTGAGACAGTAGATCTAAGGCATTTACAGCAGTGCCTGAACCAGATCCACACCATCCTCCCTTCAACCTCCTGGGGATATCATTGGTGTCTCTCTACTGGGCTAGCACACTAGACTCTGAGTGTGAGGACACTTCTTTATGGTTCTAATAATTATTGATCAATAATAATAATAAATATATTTATTTCTGTTAGCTCTGACCTTAAGATTGAATCAAATTAAATAATAAAATATGAATGTGTATGATCAAACACCTACTTTGTAGCTTGCATTTTGCACCATTTCTTCCATTTATTTGGGGACCTATTGTGCCCTGTGCTTGTTAACTAACTTACTAGGATTAATGGGAAAGACTTTCCCCCATGCTTTCTAAAATGGAGTTATCTGGCTAGCTTTTCTAAGTGACTCCTATTCCTCCAAACCTGTTGGCATTCCCAAATTCATTATCAGAGAGCAAGCCTAAAGAGCAAAAGTTCAAGTCAGATAGGACATTCTGGGACCAAGAGCAGAGTGGATTTTCGGCTGTCATCTGTTCCCTGCTGGCTGACACTCTAAGTGGTTGTCATTCTCTTGTGCAGAAGGAAAAATTCCATATAAGGCAAGGCCCGAGCAAGTCGTTAAGCAGTCTGAAGTGTTCCTCCCAGGCTGTGAACCCTCTTGGGAGAGAGCAGCACACCCCTGGCAAAGATTACAGCACACTTCACGGCAAACTTGCGGAGTAACAAAGCACATATTGTTACCTCTGAATGCCAAGCTCTGCAGGCTAGTAAAAATACATATTATACCTTTTTAATGGGATGAGGGGAGTTGGCTTCTTTGCAACGTTTTGGATGGAGTCATAACATAAATAAACTGTATTCTGGGGTCTGAATTTATGAAGCCTAGAGCCAAGCTGCATGGTTACGACTAGGGCAACCCAGACCATTGCGTAAATCAAGTGCAGAAGCCAGGGAGTTCTGGCAGCCACACCACTGTGTGCTCATGTGAGGAAAGACTCCACTGAAACACTTCCCAGACGTCGTTATTGTCTGCCACCTTTTTCTAAATGTGTTTACTATTCATAGTGTTGATGACTTCTGCCTATTTTTATTATTGCTGTAAATGTGGCCACTGAATAACATTTTGAATAACCTAAAACAGGACATGGCAAGACAGGAAAGGGTGTGTGTGTACATTCTGGCTGGTAAATTCATGCCTATTCCTACACACACACACACACACACACACACACACTCACAGCCACTAGAGCCGACTTAAGAGATCAGAGAAGAAAAGAAGTGAGGCAGCATTCACTCCAACCTAGAAGCCAAGCCTCAGAAGAAATGAGAGCCTGGAACTATGAGCCTTATTTTTATTTTTTTTATTTTTGAGACAGAGTCTCACTTTGTTGCCCAGGCTGAAGTGCAGTGGCACGACCTCAGCTGACTGCAACCTCTGCCTCCTAGGTTCAAGCAATTCTCCTGCCTCAGCCTCCTGAGTAGCTAGGATGACAGACTTGTGCCACCATGCCCGGCTACGAGCCTTATTTTTAAGTGGAGTCCATACCTATCGCTGGTCATGGCAGTGGTCTAAATGATCTGGACCTGATGCCCTGCCATTCTATGAAATCGCTGGGCTCTGAAAATGAGCAAAAAGGAAGGCTGTGTTCACTGTTGAGGCTGATTTAAATGCTGAATAAATGCTGAAAAGTTGCTTGGTGCCTGGGCTGAGAAGAAGGAGCTCTGGAAGCCAAAAATTATTGGGACTGAGGGCATGCATGGACTCAGAGGGAGCTCATGGAGAAGATGCCTTAGTCCTACAGTCTTCCAGAAGAGAGGAGAGAGCAAGAAGTGTGCCAAAATCTGCTGGGAGGTTGGAGGGTCCTAGTGTTCAAAATCTTAATGCTGGATTTGACAGACATCATTGTGATCAGGAGGTTTCTGCTCCACATGAAGTCAAAAACAGGTAGTGTTGCCAGAGGCTGTGAGGTCCTGATGTTACTATGAGAACATCTGGGGTGCTTAGAACATTCCTGGAATCCCAGTTAATGCACTGGAGCAAATTATATTAAGGGGCAATAAAGCCTTGTTTGGGAGGACTTGCAATCGTTCTTTGCTTGTTTTATCTCAAATGAGACGTTAAAATAGTCAATCGCTGTCTTAGACCCTCTAGTCCTCCAAACATTTGTGAAATCATAAAACAGTCACATCTAGCAGGGATCTAGTGACTCTCTGGAAACTTTCCCCCTTAAAGATGAAGAAAATTAGGCTCCGAAAATTGCCCACGCCATGCAGCTAGATGATATCAGCTGAGATCTGCAAGATATTTTTCTTTCTCTTTGTCATAAAAAAATTGTTATTCATTTTGCCTGGAGTATGACAACCATATTCTTTGTTTTAGTACAGAAAATTGTTTCTTCAAAGTCTTTATAATTATTTCTGTTTCAGTTATTCTTACTAACTCAAAATACCTATAATTTTGAGGTTGGAACTCCATTCTCTGCCCTCCACATCTAACAATATCTCTCCTATCACACGGATAGCTTTTTCCCTTTTCTCTGCATTCTGAGAGAGATTTCCAGTTTATCCTCTCCAATCATTATTCAGTTCTTCTCTGGTTTAGTTCAGTTATTTGTTGACTCTAATACGAATTTTAACTCTGCTCTTGAGTTGTTAACTTTCAGTCAGATTTTATCCATTTCACATTTTCATTTTCACCTCACTCCCACTCCCATGCCTATGACCTTGTGGTTTTCCATTTCTGTTTTCTTAAAGACCATATAGAACATAGATAAATGAGAATATCCACATACTCAATAAGAAAAAAAGAGCAAATTTTGTCATTTGCTGGAATTCATTCATTATTCATTCATTGAGCTCCTATGACATTCCAAGCAGTGTGCTGGGCTCTGATGTTAGGAATGTAAATAAAAGAAAGACATGTCTCCTGTTATCAAAGTGTGAGGGCAGATGTATGTATATGCCTATGTGTATTAAGACGTTGCACACAAACAACCATAATGCAAGGTAGAAAGTGTTGCCTGCCTAAGGAAGGCTTACATTTCAAAAGATATTTTGAAAATTTTTGAAACTTTCTCCTGGTTCCTGAAATAGACATCCTGGGGTCTTCAACAATTTTTTCACTGATTCCAAGTAGTCTTTCCTATAACTTACTTCTTCAATATAAATATTTAAATAAGGTGAGCTTTCTTGAGACTTTGAGGCAGCAGTCATACATGGTATGGGGTTGGCTTCATCAATGCCGGCCCTCCATTTGTATGATGATCTCACACCTGCAGCTGCAGAACAGGTGTTTGCGCAGCTTCTAACCTAACTCTAAATTCTAATGCAGCTCTGCACGGGTAGGGGCATTGCTCCTAACCGTCATTGTCTGATTCTTTGAGATGCTGACTCAACACCCTGTGCATGAAAAGCTACAATCCCAGCATGTAGAATACTTCCGCCATAAATCTTACTTCTTGGATCCACCTAAGTGCTGGAACTACACTTCCCAGGATGCAGTTAAGCTTTACACATGCTTCAAGGGAGGGAAAAAGATCCCTCCCTTTTTTCATCCTACTGGATTTGGGGAGTTGTGGAGGTTGGGTGAATAGAGAAAGAAGGATGGGTGAATGGGAAGCAGCTTTTTGCCTGCCTTAAAAGGAAGCAGCTCCTTGAAAAATGGGAGGGGGACTCAGCTTTCTGGCTGGAATAGACCAAGGGGCTCTGTAAATGGAAAACTCCAGGGGAGGCATAAAAGCCTTTCTCCACTCCCTCTATCTCTGCTTCCCTCAGGGAGGCGGCTCCTGGGTCTTGGCAATAGGCTGTCTGACAAGCATGCTTTTTGTGGCTGTGGTGAGATTTTTTTCTTGTTTCTGAGCCTTTCTGGAAATTTTCAAGGGAAGTTGAGAGTGCTGCAACACGGCTGCTTTCCAGATGCCATTTCTGTGTTGTCCACATATGCTTTTTAATCTTCTCTACACCAAATGTGGCATGTAGAAGTGAAAACAAAAATAGCAGCTAAGTTAACCATGTAAGGGGCCAGCATAGGTTTATGTGCTATATATAACAAATATATAATCCTGCATGTACATTATCAATGACCCATAAATCTGAGACTAACAGCCTCAAGTGGAAATGGTCATAGTATGTGTGGGAGCCATACAGAACACAGACAAATGAGTACATTTGACAAAGAGAACATCACATGTACTCATTATTTGATCAAAGTAGGATAAAAGCAAAGGTAAACTGGGATTGCCATCTTTTAGACTCCTGACCCATTTTATCTCACTTCTCTTTTGTACAAGAGCTGCTCATACATAAGGCTCATAGTTCCAGGCTCTCACTTCTTCTGAGGCTTGGCTTTTAGGTTGGAGTAAATGCTGCCTCACTTCTTTTCTTCTCTGATCTCTTCAGTCGACTCAAGTGGCTGGGAGAGAGAGAGAGTGTGTGTGTGTGTGTGTGAATACATCACATGTACTCATTTGTACATGTGAGTACATACATGTGAGTACATCACAGACAAATGAGTACATCCACAGGCTACACAGGAAAATAAAAAGTTATGTCATTTGCTGGAATTCATTCATTCATTCCTTCATTGACTATGGTTTGCCAAGCACTGCTCTAGGTACTGAAGTTGAGGATAAAAATAAAAGCAAGATGTAGTTCCTGTTCTCAAAGTGTGTGCAATGTGCATGCACATGTGTATTAAAAGTGTAATAGACAACTAATATGCAAAGTAGACCACTATTATGCAAGACAACTATTATTGCCTTGAGGAAAATTTAAGACACCCCAGCAACTTTCTTCTCACTTGGAATAAAAGCAAACTCCTTCTGCTGAGACAATTCAATGGGAAAATACAGTGTTTTTAACAAATAATGTGGAATTGGATATCTGCTTCTTTCCTCCACCTTACAGCATTCACAAAAATTAATTTAAGATGGATCTTAGAGCTAAAACCTAAATGCTAAGACCTATAATGTTTCTACGAGAAAATCCTTTCATGATCTTGGAGTAGACAGATATTTCTTATACAGAACACTGTCCAGAATGATTAGAACAAAAACAAACAAACCCACCAGACATAACCAAATGTCAGTGAACATGTGGAACAATGGAAGCTCTTACACTTTGCTGTTGGGAGCATAAAATTGTTCCATCGCTTGGGAAAACTGTTCAGCAGTTTCATATAAAGTTAAAACATCTGTCGCCCTATGACCCAGCAGTTTCAATCCTAGGTATGTACCCAAGAGAAATGCAAACATATATGCACAATAAGACCTGTTCAAGAATATTCACGGCAGCTTTATTGAAAATAGCCAAAATCAAGAAACAATCTAATTACCCATCAACAGGAAAATGAATAAACTTGTGGTGATATAATTACACAATGGAGTACTACCCAGCAATGAACGATGGATATTTGCAACAACACAGGTGAATCTCTAAAACATTCCACTGAGTGAAAGAAACCCAGACTCAAAAGCATGCATAATTTCATTTTTACAAAGTTCCAGAATAGTGATAGAAATCAGAACACTGGTTACCTCTGGGCTGGGAGCAGGTGGAGAATTGACTAGAAAGCATCACAAATAAACTTTCTGAGGTGATGAAAATCCTCTATGTCTGGGTTTGCATGATAGTTGCAGAGTATAAAATTGCCAGATACCTTCAAAACAAATACGAGATCTGTGCATTTCATTGGATGTAAATCATACCTCAATTTAAAAAATCTAGTTTTTTAAAAAAGCAAAAGTCTGACCGGGTGCAGTGGCTCACACCTGTAATCCCAGCACTTTGGGAGGCCGAGGTGGGCAGATCACGAGGTCAAGAGATTGAGACCATCCTGGCCAACATAGTGAAACCCCGTCTCTACCAAAAATACAAAAATTAGCTGGGTGTGGTGGCACGCGCCTATAGTCCCAGCTACTCAGGAGGCTGAGGCAGGAGAATCGCTTGAACCCAGCAGGCGGAGGTTGCAGTGAGCCGAGATTGCACCATTGCACTCCAGCCTGACAACAGAGTGAGACTCCATCTAAAAAAAAAAGGCAAAAGTCCTTATATTATTCTATAAAGCCCTATATAACCTGGTCCCTGCAACCTCCCCAGAGCTCATCTTCTACCATTCCAGACCTCACTCACTCCACTTGGTATTTCTTAGCTGTTTCTTGGACATACCGAACAGTCTCCTAGCCTCAGGAGCCAGTCCTTGTTGTTGCCTCTGTCTGGAAGTTGTTACCCCAAATGGCTACATGGCTTGTTTCTTCCCTTCCATCAGGTCTCTACACAAAATGTCACCTTAGCAAAGAAGCCTTTTTAACCATCCCAATCAGCACCATCCACACCACACTCCCTATCCTCACTCACCCTGCTTATTTGCTATAGTACTCATCAACATCTGACACATAAAAAATTTATACCTTTGTTTATTATCTGTCCCTTTTCCCTGGAATGAAACCTTCTTGACCTTGCTTTGCTCACTGCCGTTTCCCAAGCAGTTAGAACAGTACCTGGCATGTAGTAAATACCCATTAGGTAGTTGCTGAATGAATGAGTGAACAAATGAATAGAAAGTGATGATAGATTAGATGAAAGCTGTCAAATTGGACTGGTATACTGATTTTCTATTGGACTTCTCTCTCAAATTGCTGGCCAAAACACTTGCATTTTAAAATGCAAATAAGATGAATCACAGACGTGTTTCAAGAAAAGTAAACAACCTACTTCAAAGAACTCTGTGATATTTTCAAAGGCCTACGTGGCCAGCTTTGACAAGACCTTAAGATGAGAAGTCACAAAGCAAGATGACACATGACAGTGTATTTTGTGTTCCGGGTGGGAAGCTCCAGGGCCTGAAAAGCCCTGGGAGTTGCCCACGTTCTGCAGCCCTTCCCTTGGGTGTCTAGAGAGGGCCAGGCATGGAGTTTCTGAGCTAGCATCACTTGCATTACAAAATCATGGCCACTCAGAACTAGAGACCTCAAAGCTATTATTGAAACTGTCTCATAGAAATTAAAAAGAGGAAGAAATTCCTGAGCTTGGGGTGTGTCATAGAACTGGCCTGGAGTCTGGCTCTAATTGGATTCCAAGACCAATTCTGCCACTAATTAGTGATGTGACCAGAAATAATCATTGAAAATCCTGGAGCTTCTGTTCCCTCAACTAGGAAAGAGCAGGTTCAACTAGGAGACCTCTAAGATCCCTTTCTAACTCTTGAATGTTTTGAATCAGTGATCTATACACCTATATACCAAGGAATAGTTCAGCTTTGGATGAGTAAAGCCTTCAGTCATGACATCTATTTTTTTTAAATAGGCATATTACAAATGAGTTTCCTATTTCTTTTTACAATTGATGGCATTCTCTAAAACATGAGGCCACACTTCCGTTTCCCCATCTTTCTTAGAGTACTGGTTTAAGTAAATGGATATAACAACCTGTACTTTCTTAAATAAATTTCAATGCTTAGATGTTGTCTAAGTCAATGAACTACTTGAATTAACAAAACCCTGTCTATGTCAGCAAAGTCTGGTGCTCTTTCTGAATTGATGTTTTCAAAGTAGATTTTCATCTGGGTCTAGCTATGCATCAGCTATAAAATTGAGATAATAATTTTAACCATTTCTTATCCACAAGTTATTGTGAGAACCAAATGAGGTAATACATGGGAAAGTTTAATAAACTATATTGTTCAAATATGAGACAGCATTATTATACTATTGGACTTTGAATGCCAACCAAGAGCCAAATGGAAATTCTGAGAGTTCGGAAACAATTTTTGAACCTTTGGGCTCTTGGAATAAAGAGTAGATAAGGTGTTCCATCATTTGCAGTACACAGGGAAATACTTTAATTAATTGCAGGGGCGCTGTGGAAAAAACTAGAGATTTTTTTAACCAAAGATGCCAAAATTCAAACCCCAGTTTTTCGGCTTACTAGTTGTGTGGATTTGGGCAAATTATTTCGTATCTCTGGGCATGGTGTAAAGAGTCTGAGGATTCTCAACTCTTTGGAAGTAAAATGTAGACATTTGATTTTCCTAGCAACTCTTCTCCGTTGACTCCCTTTTTCTTCTGGATAGAAGACTACCATAATGATAAATGAGTCAGATCCTAATGCTTCCCAAGAATTCTGTAAGTGAAATGTTTTTAAATGTCATTTTTCAATCATCCATTGCTAGTGTATAGAAATAGACGTTTTTATATTGATCTTTTATCCTGAGACCTTGCTAAATTCACTTATTAGTTCTAGTAACTTTTTGTAGATTTCTTAATTTCCTACATAAACAATCATTATTCTATGAATAAAGACAGTTTTATTCTCTTTTCCTAACTGTATGACTTTTACTTCTGTTCATTCTTCAAAAAGAGCACACCAATCAGTAAGCCCCTGGTGGCAGCTGTCATTTCTCCAAACTGTAAGTTCTCAGCGGCAGGCTCTGGGGGCAACTGTGAGAAAGTGGGTTGAAGATCTCACTTGAAACTTTACACCACTGTTTCCTTATCTTTAATAGAGGAATAGTAATTCTACCTCCCAGATATACTGTGAGGGAAACATAAGAGTATATAAAGAAATTCATAGCAAGTGCAATAGATTATATATAGTTGGTGCTCAGTAAATGAGTATCACTTCTTTTTTTTTCAATATTGGTACCAGGAACACTTTCATTTTAGAGGCCAAATATATAATGATTGTCTATGCCTCTTGCCATCTGGAAGACTCAATAAAGATTTTCCATGCCAAGGCATCAAAGCCATGCTAGTCAGGTTGGTTTCCAACCACCTAATGTCTTTTGTTTCCAACACCCAAATGTTATGATGGTTTTGAGAAAACACAGTTGGAATAAAACCTTCAAACTGGATGGCAACTGCCCATTTTAAGATTAGTGATAATGTTTGAACAGAGTTCTTTAATTTGGTTCTTTGAAAACACAAGCCTTGGAACCCTATGAGTGAACTACTTACATATTTGCTAAACAATGTAGGATGAAAAATAACTAATTGACTGTGTGCTAACTAGTTATTGTTCTCGTTGGACTGTCAATTACTGTTACTATGAGGTCAGTAGATGCACCTAGCTAAAATTAGCAAAGCCCTAGTTCCAGCCCTTGTCCTGTTTTCCTTCAACCTTTCTTTCTTGTGTGCCTGGCTTGCTTCTTTTCATCTGTGGCAGGTCTCCTGGCATGCTTCATTTCCATTTACAGTGGCTGCTGCTGTCTCTAACATTTCACTTCTTCCACATACACACTCAGCAGAGTGAGTGACACTTTGTACAATCAAGCTGAACCTCACCCTTGGCCACATGGCCATGGAGTCAGTGAGTTTGTTAGTCACCTCCCATGACTGCACAGTCCTAACTGTGCTGTCACAGAACAAGTAGATCCATGGGTCATTTCTTTCCCATCGTGATGACCACTCAGGCCACCCAGTTTGCTGGACCTGTAAGTTGGTCATGCTGACCACTGGTGCTCACATTTTTCCTACCACATCTCTGGAAGCCACTGTAATCATAGCGTTTCCAGGATCCCTTTGGTGCCTTATGATCCAGAACACTCATCCCTAGCTTTCATCCTGTGCCTCCTAGGATTTAGGATGAGAAAGAACGCTTCCTGGCAAAGACTTTCCTAGATGATGCCTCCGTAGTGATAAAATCATCTTACACTATGCTGTCCTTATAATCAATTTTCAAATGCTTTCTAGTTCCCAATGATGTTAAAGATTAGCATGGCCAAGGCTAATATACAAAAGAGATGGCTACAGTGGTAGCGATTCAGTTCCTTAAGGCTATCTATTTCCTGTCAATTGCTCTTGGGTTGCATATTCACACCACATGTTAGCTGTAATCATGGGAAGAGATGCTTTTCTCCAGGCTTCAGAAAATGGCAGTCAAATACAGACCAGAATAATAAACACTGGAGACTACAAAAGGTGGGACGGCGGGAGAGTGGAAGGTTGGGGTGAGGGTTGACAATCACCTGTTATTAGGTACAGTGTTCACTATTCACGTGATGGGTATGCTAAAAGCCCAGATGTCACCACTACGCAATAGATACACTTAAGAAATCTGCACTTGTACCCCCTAAATACATAAAAACTTAAAAATAAATTAAATTTTAAAATATATAAAAATAAAAGTAAAAAAGGAAAATGGCAGTCAAATATTTTCAGTCATGAAGCAAAAATGGCTCTACGTCAAGGCCTTCTACTAAAACTAAAGAAAGAATAACTAATCTTGCTTAGACTATTGTTTGGCCAATAGTGACTGAGTGGTGGTCTGAATTCACTTTCGGTTTGGAAGATTAAGCCCTTTCATAACACCTAGACCATTCTTGGAACATGTCTTCCAACAAATCATCAATTTATTCAATTTAAATGTAAATGATCAATTTCTCTCATGTTCATTGTTGCTACAGAAAACTTTTATAGTGTGTGTTTATACGTACATGCATATATTCACAAATTATATGTATTTATAATAATTCACCTTTTTGTACAAGACTAGTCCCCCGGGACCTATTTTCCACATATAAATATACAAAGGCAAGACAAAAACACAGGGGATTTTAACCGTCGTTGTGCCTGTGAAGAAGTCTGATCCTAGATGCTGGAATGGTTGGTGATTTTCCAGACTTCAAGAATCAGTGTGAATTTGGCCCCAAGCCCATAAGCAGGCAACTTTCTTATGCTGGGACATGACCTCAGCATAGACTAAAGATAACTACCGTGGGAGAAATGCCTACTTGGCTTTCTTCTTCTCATTTGGTCCCAGTCCTTAACATCTGAGAACCAGAGAGATGGCCTGTCTTCCCAAGCATGTTGCACACAAACAGAAGGCAAACCCAAGTTACAGTCTTAAGCAGCAGGGAAAGAAGGATTCTTTTTTGTTTCTCTTCCTCCTATCAGCATGATGAAAAGGTGCATGAAGGCAGACCTACCATTAATGCCTGGGACAAAACTAACAAACATCCCAAGGAAACTCTATTAAGTGAAAATCAGTATCTACACCATCTTCCCTTTTCCTCTGGGCACATAAAGCTCCTTTATAAAGAGCAGTGCAAAATGAAAAGAGGAAACTTCTTAATCATGCAACAGACATTTCAGCCAAAAAATCATTTTTTGATTCCATAATTAACTTGCTGTGTGATTACAGGCATTTCATTTAATCTTTTTCTACCCAATTCCATAGCATTGAAGATTAAATTTACTGGACTCAGGGCTTATAGCTCCCTGCAGGACAAGATTTGAGCTGAGAGTTTGTCCCATGAAACTGCCTTTAACCCAGACTCCCCAGATGCAGGAAGCCTTTGAAACATGACCTCCCAGAGCCCCTCAGAGAGCATGTATCCCAAGTGTGCGAATGTGCATATATACACAGTGTGTCCTTCCCTACAGTGCTAGGAGATCATAAAAGATGGTGGGCCGAAAGCTCTACTTGAGTTTGAGTTGCTGGAGAGCAGGCCCAGCTTGAGCTACAAAGGAGCTTCAGGAAAATACCCATGAATCTAGTAATCAAGGCAATAGCCAGGCCCTGAGGGTCTAGCCAGAGTCAAAGACACAGAGAACTGGAAGAAGACACTCTTTCAACTATGCTTGGATAACAAAGTTAAGGATATCATTTGCCTTGTCTTGCCCAAGGTAATATTTGGAGTTGCTATTATTTCTCAATGCTCCTTGAGAAACAGCTTGGCCCACCAGAGAGTCTCATACTGGAAATTTGTTTTCTTCCCAAGTCAGTTGAGCAATGTAAATATGTCTGACAAGATGGCAGTGGAGAGGCTTGGATCTATTTCTCCAGGGAGAGGAAGAGGTTTCAATCTATTTCTCCAGGGAGGGGAAGGTCCTTGTGATTATTTGGCAGAGGGACCCTCTTTCCATGTGCTGCAAATGCTTTTGGCCATTTTGCAAAGTAACCTACAATCTGGGCAATACTAACACATTGGAAATTGTGGGAAAGTTATCTTCACTTTTCTTCCTTTGGGATAGCTAATTAGTTCTAACACATGGATCCATTGCTGAAGAAGTCATGTTTAATGAAATTAAAATGTCATGGAATCTGTTTGATGAGACTCTCCTGCCTCTTTATACACTCTAAAGGACTCTTCTCTTGACTCCAACTATTAAAATTCCTAAATCAGGCTGTCCAATTGAATTGTCTGCAAAGAGGAAAATATTCCATATCTATCACATCAGTGTGGTAGACACTAGACACATGTGGCTATTTTGAGCACCTGAAATGTGACAAATAAAGGACTGAATTTTAATATTATAATTGTAACTCATTTAAATTTAAATTAACAAATGTGCCTATTGGCTATCTATTAGCAGAGTTCAATGTTAGTTTCAATATTTAATTTGTAATTTACTCTCTTTATACTAGCTGCGAGATGCCAGTTATGATGCATTTCTTGTTCCTAAGTGATAGTCTAGATTGATTCCTCAGGATAGCTGAAAGAAAAAAATGACTACAAATTCTTAAAACATTTAAAGCCACTGCAAGGGGAGGAAGAGGATTATTGATCTAAAATGGAGATAATCCAGTAGTGGGAACACTTTACATGAAATGAAAACAAAATGGACTGTAGACTGTGCCAAGAAAAATGGAAGTTAGTTATAATTATGGTCTCCCCCTCGGGCTTACTTTAAGTCAAGGTTAAATCATCTAGAATCTGTTTTAGTTGTTCTTTCATCAAATTACTCAACAATGGCCACACCTCTCCTTTGCAGTGGTGCATTCATCATTGAATGTATAGTTGGGTTACCTGAAACCATATTCCAGTCTCCTACAAGTCTTCTTTTGTGGTGCAAAAGAAATGTAACTCTGACCAAGTGGCTGACAGCAGCAACTTTCTATTTCCTGCTATTGCAACATCAAAAACAAAAGTCTTTCCCCAACTCTGTTGCACAATCACTATTCGTGGTAGCAGTAAAAAGAAAAAAGAATCCCTGATGATTTTCAGATTGATTCCCCCAAATGATTACATTAAATGCTGTGATTAAAATTGAGGGAAAAATTACATTTAGAGAGAGTTCCCTTGTCTGGGAGATAAAAGCCATAGGCCATAGGGTTATAAACTGTCAGCCTTGAAGGGAACTCAGGCTGGTTGAATGTCATTCCACAAACAAGGAGATGGCCCTACACACAAATTGAAAACAAAGCAAGGACTACGGAAGGGGAAAGGCACACTTCTTGAGTCTCTGCTTTGTACCACACCAGGGTATTTCCACGTGTGTTCCAGCCTCTGTTCTCACTCTGCCTAGCCATTAAGCCAGACACAACACTTCCTCCCACTCACCATTCAGGATCTACTCACCCTAAAGTATTGTTAACCACTGTGAGATTTCTTGAAGATTCTGTAGCAGAGATAGAGGCAAGAGCTCTCATTATAAACCATACTTTGAACAATCTAACAAATGTTCTTTGGTCACTTCTCTTCTCCCCAACGACCCTCTTTGACCAAGCCAGTGGGAAGATAAGGTAAGGGATATATTTTTCCCTTAACCCCTTTCCAGGATGCATCTAAATTACTCTATTTCCCATTCTAGTTTCCTCATTCTTCCTTCTAGGCCTCTAAATCCCTGCCCTTTCTTATATACATTAATGGAATCATTCTTTTCAAATCATTTCAATGGCTTCCCAGCCCCTATAGGATATAATCTGAACCCCTAACTTGAGCCTCTCAACATTATCTGGGTCCTGTCTACCTCTCAGAACTCACTTCTTACCATGCATGCCTCATTCTACTCCTGATCCCTTGATCTCCCTGGGGAATTTGTCACACATACCCACCCCATGCCCACTGCAGGGTCTTTATACCTCAGCAACCTCTGCCAGGAACACTCTTCAACACTGAGTTTTGCACAACTTGCTCCACCACCTCAGAAAGAGGACTTCTCTGAGCATCTTGAAAGGCAGATCTTCTCCCTGCTACCCTTTCCATTGCAGCCATTCTCTAACCCCTCCCCTGACTTTCTTTTTCTCCATAGCACTCATCATTACCCGCATTATATGGTTTTTCTATTTGGCTATTTCTTTATTATCTGTCTTTCCCCAACTAGAAGGTAATCACCGTATCATCAGGGTCTTTGTCTGCCTTGTTCATCTATATCCCAAATATCCATGTGTTGAATGAATGAGTGGAAACAATTTAGCTCTTTCCTAACTAGTCTAACCTTGCATGCCCACCACCCATCAATCTAATAAACAAACAAAAAGTCTTCCAACTACTGTCATCCACCCATTCTTAGGTGACAGCAATCAATTATAAATAAAAGCTATTTTCCCCCAAAGATACCTCATTAATCATCACAGAAAACTTGTCATGGATATGTTATTATAAATAATGAACATGCAGGGACACAGTGAAGACACAACTGAGCTTTCAGACTGTTTGACTCCAAAGCTGGTGCTATTCCCATCACAGCACACTACCTTCCCAGCCTTCTGAGGCAATATACCTGAGAGCTTTGGGGAAACCACAGAGCTAGGTACACGTGGAAGGAATGCTATTCTTACGTGCAATGTCTTTCACTTCCATTGATCTGTACATTGGTCTTTGCACAATTTCCAGCCCTGCACATAATGAAGCAGGTAATTTGAATTTGCTTTGAGGAAGACAGGTCTCGTTGGGGTCTTCCTGTCTCATTGTCCTTCCTGCCAAAGTGGCTCCTGCTGAATGCACGAAAGTACCCAGCTTCTCAAATCGCAGACCTGGCTGAAATCTGGCCAGGACGTTATTTGCGGCACCATCCACAGTCCCCATCCAGCTCTGTGGCTGGAGCAGAATCAAAGCCAATGTCATCTCATACATAAGCATCTCAGGCCAAAACAAGACACAGATCTTACCCTCTCTTCTCCCCTGATGCACATGCCACACATATGAATATTAACCTGCACCATGGCTAACTTCAACATTTCCTCACCTGAGAACATGTGTAGGAGTATAACATGCTTATTCTATTCCAGTTTATATTACAAAATTTTTCACAATGTTCAGCATTTCATAAATAATACTATTTACTTATAAATTATAAATTATTGTTTATAGTCAAGAAATACTACTATTAATAATAATAGCATTGGTAATAAATTAGATGTAACATAACTCACCCCTAATGTCCACTGAGGTAAAAGATAATCAGGCAATCAGATTATACAAAGAAAAGCATATTTTAATTTACAATTTCACTCCAATTTAAACATTGTAGTTCATCATTCTTTTTACTGGATTCAAAAGGTGATTATGTTAGGGTATTGGAGCCATGACTAGTTTTTTTCTTCAGTTTACTTTTCTTCATTTTCAGAAGAGTAGGAAGATGAGATCAACAGGATAACGAATAAATTTGTTGAGAACTAAACTACTATAAGAAATTTGACAACTGCCTCATTTGACACAGAAAAGAGCAAAATCATGTCCAGTATAAGTTGGTTAATTCATGCAGCCTTATTGATTCCATTATTTGCTGGCAGTAGAGGTAGAGATGGAACCATTAGGAAAAAATCAGGAATTAAGACACAATCTCCTCTGTAATTACTTCAGAGTAATTCAGCATAGACAGTGTGTGTCTGTATGTATACATGTATATAAGTTAACGTCAATATACACTCCAGGTGTAATTAGTTTAACATCTGCATTTCCTAATAAGAAATTCACACAATTCATGCTTCAGGATGGTTGGTTAGCATTTGACAGTCCCCAGTTGGAAAGCAAAGGCAAGCACTTCAGGAATAGTTATTTAAATATGCACCAGATGGTTTGTTAATTAGTATAAGGGATGTTATGTTATCCTTTTTTTTTTTCCACTGGCAAATGAGTGCTATTCAAGATATGTTGTTGGTTAGAAAGATTGCAGACATCTCCACCCTTGCTTGAGTAGGGAATATGCTCTGGTGTGCCCAGCAGCCTAACATCTTTGGAGATTATCCCCATTCTCTTTTGCAACACATCCCATTGTCCTGAGAAAAGGGTGATTATCATTCCTTAAGGACTCTTCTTATTCATATCCTAAACTTAAAAAAGGAGATAAATGTGTTTAATGGTTTCTAAGACACATTGATTTCTAAAAATTGTCTTAGATTTCTTAAGCCAAATCCAAACTGTCAGAAGTACACTACTGGCAAAAACACAGCAATCAGCCAAAGACCAATTGTAGAAGAATTTCCCACTTTATCAAACACAGATGGTTAATGTATGTTCCTGACCAATCCTTGAATCCCAGTGATGCAGCCTCAGACAACATTCTAGAATAGGTTGACATTATGCAATAGCCTATAAAACCAGCACGGAGGACCCTGCCAACTTCTAGAAATGGTTCATCACCTCATAAAGGTAATTGACCTAGTATAATGCTTATGTTTTGGCTAAAGTCCAGCTTCTGACCAATATTCACAGCAAGACATTTATGAATTGGGATTTTGTTTGCACTTTTATTGTGAAGGTTTGTCATTCATAACTTTGTGCAAGATTTTCCTTATAGATTCCTGCTACGAATTACTAGAAGCTTGAAATCCATGTCTCCATTCCTTTGTGCATTGTTTCCTTGACTACAATTCTTTTTCTCCTATTACTCCTCTTTCCCTTCATCAAGAGAGCCCCTACTCATTCTTGAACACCCAGTTCCAAAAGTCTCCTTTGCAAGGTAACTTCTGTCTCCTCAAGACATTTGCTCACCACTTTAGCACATTTGTTCACTCAAGAAATAATTAGTACATGCTTGTTGTATGCAAACAAGTGATCATTTCTAGGAACTCAGCAATGAGCAAACAGGTCCAGTCCATGCTCTTTTATTAATTTGGAAGAAAATCCAGTTAACATAATTTAGAATCAACCTATTGCATTCTCACCCACAAATTTCCACAATGCTAGTTCCTTTCTTTAGGAGACAAAGGGTCCTCCGGGGCAGGAATGTATTTCCTGGCAGCCTACTTGCACAGAAATGTAAACAGGTCCTTCAAAGATACCAAACCCTAGCCGAGGAACCATCCTGCATTCTGGGAGAATATGCACCTTGTGGTTTAAATGCATGCACCTTCAATTAATCCTCTGTTTAAGCTGCAGTCTGTCATGCCGCACTGACAGAATTACTTCTGGCCTCCTCTACCAAGGGGCTGGTGGGGGAAGTCTGATCATATTTATTTCTTCAATTAATTAATCTAATTAATATTTACTTCCTCAATCAACTGGTGAGGAAACAGGAATCGAGGAAAGTTGAGTGATTTGCTCAAAGTCAGATGGCTAGAATCATAGAATCATCTAATGTCCACTGCCTGTGGAAGCGATCCAATCCTCATGATGCCTTTGGCTATACTGGCCAGTTTATGCCTGTGATCACCTGCACTTATGTTTTCAGAGAATTAATCAGCGGTTTTAAACGTTAGAAAATTGTGTATTCATTTTAAGTACCCAGCACCCACTTTAGGACACGTCAAGTTGGAGGGGACTACTGGAGGCTCAGGTGGCCATGGGAGGTCAGTAGCAATGTACCTAGCACATTAACGGAGGAAAGGCTTTATGAGGAGTCACTCTCTGGAGAGCTTATCAACTGCCTGCCTGTCATCTTTGATAAAGGGACCATTAAATAGCATGAAATATGCTGCAGTAAAAAAATCTTGAAAGTGTCCTCATAGAAACTAAAAATTCCAACAGGACTTGAAAAAACGTAGCAGCCAACAGAGACCAAAATAAATCTCATCAGGACTATCTCAGTTTAACATGTTGTTAAAATATCCCAAGACCTTTCTCAGCACATATATTATTCAAAGGTCAAAAAATTCTCTGTGCAAATACCTAAAATATCCACAGGGTGTTTCAGTAAAATGCCACATTAAATTATTTCTCCAGTGCAATTCAGGGCTTAGGTTCCTGAATGAGGAAATAGGGGGTGAGTGTGACATACAAACCTCCATGTCCAGCCAGCTTATGGGAGCCACAATGGGGGTGGTGTGGTTTTAAATTCAACCACAATAAAAAAAAAATTGAACTATTTTTCTGCACACTCCTGAATTAAAACTTATCCCTTGGATAAGGTTATGTATATTTTCACTGGTAACATTAAATAAAACAAGTTTAGATCAAGTAAAATTCTCGAGAGTACATATTAAAGAAGAACTAACACCCAAAGCTTAAGTGAAAAGGGTTGGGACTGATTCGTCAAAGCTTCAGCGTGCAGGGATAGAGCTGGCTTCAGGCACAACTGATTTTAGGGCTCACTTGCTGCATCAGGATGAGATTTTTCTCAGCTCACTTCTTTTACTTCTTCCTTCTGTGTGTTGTGATCACTTTCCACCTGGAAGTAGGAGCAAGATGGTTGCAGCAGCTCCAAGCTTCAAATCCTCTCAACTTCACACCATTGATTAACTATGAGATGTAAGGCAAGGCAGTTGCCAAGCCACTCTGCATCCCTGTTTCTACATCTGTAAAATGGGAATGCTATAGTGCATATAAAGTGCTTAACACGTAGAAAATGCTTAATGAATGTTGTTATCATAACACAATTCCCTAATAACAATAAGGACTGTCCATTTTCCTGATAGAAAGTTCTAAAAAGATATTCTAAGCTATCCAATCTGCAAGACCTGAACACACTCTCACCTAGAATACCCTTGCTTCTCAAGAAGCTTCAGCTTAACATTTTAATCTGGTAATAGAAACTGTAGTGGAGTAGACTCAAGAGAGACAGGTTGACACTGTCGTGTGTATTTGAATTCCTGAATAGAAAGCCCTTTGCGGAGGCTCAAGCAGTTTTCTCTGGGATGGACCTGGCACTGATCTAAAGGGGTTACCTCTGAAATATGTGTTTAAATTTTTTAGAAGAACATATAGTTAGTTAGAACAACAATGGAATCATTTTCAGGTAGACTGTGTTCCTGTAGCAAGGAATGCGTTGCCAAGCATGAAGCTGGGCATCTCAAAAAGAAAGAGATTAAAAACTTCACTTATTTGCAATTTCTTCTGAACATTTAAACATTAACTACGGTGCATGAAAAATATGACCATTGAGTGATTTGAGATAAAGAGGTTGTAGTATAAGCTTTCACTTTGCTATTCTGCCTTTTATATTCGTTTTGCCTCTAGTAAAATGGGCTAGTGCCCATCAAATCCTGAAAAAAGACTCATTCTTGATTATTGTCATCTCTACCTGCCTCATCATTGGCCACCTGCATCAGAACTCCTCAGCTCTGCTGAAGAGATCATAAATAAAGTATTTGGGGCTCTATATAAAATAAGATAATTTTTTAATGTTGTTAATGGAACTTAGAAATTATCTTATTCAACTTCTTCAATTGACTGGTGAGGAAACAGGAATCCAGGCAAGTTGAGTGATTTGCTCAAAGTCAGATGGCTTGAATCATAGAATCATCTAATATCAGGGCTCATTTCAGACCAATCATGAATATAAAATTCCCTCCCAAATTATATTATTGGCTCACAGCAATCCTGTAAAATTGGTGGGGCAGATACTATCATAAGAAGACTTAAAGCATATGGCCAAGTAACCTGAAAAAATTCAAAGTCCTGGCAAGGAAAGAAAGAGAATGGGAGGTTGGGAGGCAGAGAGCAAGAAAACAAGAATAATTTAAATAGAGAAGTAAAACACACTCTAATCTAGTTAGTAAGGTTACTTCTCTGTTGACACAAAATTTCTGCAATATGGTTAGATAGTGCAATGCATGTATCCCAAAGTGGTTTTTCATTCTCTGTGATGGTTCAGTGAGGTGGGCTGGTGAAATCTCAAGATCCCTCTAGATTGTCCTGTCCAATGGAACTTTCTGCAATAATGAAAATGTTCTAAATCTCACTGTCCAGTTTGGTACCCATAGCCACATGTGGGTTTTCAACACTTGAAATATGGCTAGAGTTGCTGAGAAGCTGAATTTAAATTTTATTTACTTTTAATTAATTTAAATTTGAATAGCCATGCATGCCTAGTAGCTATTGTATTTGACTATACAGTTCTAGATGAATGAAGCTTCCCCAAGCATATCAACTTGATTTAACCTATACACTTGTTTTTCTTTGGGAGAGTATGATATAATGGGTGTTGAAATCAGATTTCTACACACATACACACATATATATGGCAGTACCAAAAATAACTATGTATTAGTGAGGATTCTTAGTTGAAAACAATGGAAAGCAAACATTTAATTTAAGCAGGAAAGAGATTTGTTAAAGAATGTGAAGTCACTCACAGAATCTCTGGAATGGTCAGCAACCCAGGCGTGGAGGCTGCATGGCCAGAGAAGTCCCAGTCATACTGCAGAGCTGGTCTGGAGGAAACACAACAGCCCCACCACTGAACGCAGTACAGGAGCCTGCTCTGCTGACCCGGCAGATGCTGGGCACTGGTTGCCTCCACCGGGAGCCCTGCAATTGCTGCTTCTGAAAACTGGAGGCATCAGCTGCCACCACCACCACCAGACTGGATTCTACATGGCACCTGCTGCTTTCAGTCACTAGCTTCTGATTGCAAGTCTTGGGCAGGGGCAGCTGATTGACTGAGCCCAGGTCATATGTCTATGCTCAAGGGGAAAGGGAGGCTGGAATAACAAGAGTCTGGCTTCTATAGAGGGAGGCAGACTCATAAGCCAAGGAGTTCCCCTAAGAAAAATAAATGTGTGTTACACCTGCCTTGTAGGAAAGAAGGCTAACGTGTTAAAGGTACTAGTCCTCCTGGGTGATGGGCAGAGCTATAGAATTGAAAACATGGGGGAAGATTAAATGCAGGCATATGAGGCACTACCTGCTACCATGGGGAAATTAAAATATGTCAAAAAATTACAAGAGGGTATGTTAGCAAAAGGGAGTTTTGTGAGAGAAAATAAAATAGCTGCCACAATGAGAGACTGTGTGAAGTGTGACATTCCATTTTGCTACTTTTTCATGTCACTCCAATAAAAACTTATTACTTTTTAAGACTTTTTTTGGAGTTACAGGTGTGTGTTGCATAATTGGAATTATTGTACATATTGTACATATTCTTGCTTTTTTATGTACTCTTTAATGCAACACGGATATCTTTTCCTTTAAATATGCACACCTCTATGACATCATTTTTAATGCCTGTATAGTATTCTAGTGTACAAATATATCATACTTTAACCAATCTCTTAATGATAGTTTACAACTTTTTCTTATGAGTCGTACCATAATGAGCATCTCTGTACTTTTATCTCTGTGCGCTTGATGAGTTATTCCTTTAGGTTAAATTCCTAGAAAAAGAATTGCTGTGCTAGTAGTGGCTAAGCACACCTAAACATTTTGATTTATATTTGCAGACTGTCCATGCAGAGTTGGGACTAAGATGACATGAGTGAGGCACTTTTCCTTGGACACAAAATTTAATGTGCTATAAACAAACCTCAGTAATCAAAACAAATATTTTGATACAATATTTTTAAATCAAAATTCATGCAAGAAAAGTCCATGATGAACAAAATATCGACATTTGAAATAAAGGTAGAATCAATATTATTGATTTTTCCTTTTACCTCAAGCTCCAATATTGTTGGCTTGATACTGTTCCCACCATGTTCTTGCCAACCCTAGGCTCCTACCTTTCATTCTTATCATTCTGATGGGAGAAAAATGACATCTCATTTTAATTTTCTTTTTTTTGATTTCCATTGAGATTGACCATCTTATATGTTTATTGGCCATTTGCATTTCTTCTTGTATAAATTGTCTTGTTCATAATGATTGTTTACTTTGTCTATTTAGGTGTTCATATTTTATTGATGTGTAAGAATTCATTTTATATTGAGAATAGTAATCCTGCTGTCCCGTACTTTGCAAATATTTTCCTAGCTTTTCGCTTTTCATTTAACACTGTTTTTTCAGGATCGATACCTTAAATATTTATATAGTCAAATTTGTCTCTTATGTTTTGAATGCCTCTGCTTTTTACCTGCAGAAAGACCATTTTATTGTGATTGAAAATGAAGGCTTTTCAGTCAGACAGCCTGGATGTCACTCACCAGCTCTGAAACCATAGGCATGTAGCATAATCTATGTGTGCTTTGTCATATATAAAATGGGGATAATAACAAGACACCCCTCAGAGGGTTTTATGAGAATAAAATGAGTAACACAAAATGCTTAGAAAAATGCCAGGCACATAGTAAGCACTCAATAAATGTGAGCTATCACCACTGCTAACCATACACAAGATTTGTTTTTACATACTTGATTCTGTTCAATTTCTGTGTTCCTGCTCTAGTACCTTACTGTTTTAGTTACCATAAATTTATTTGGTGTCTTTTGATCTGGTTAAGCAAGCTCCTTTCTCATTTTTATTGGTTTTTCAAGTTTTTCTTGGCCGTTTTCATTCACTTGTACATATAAATGAATTTTAAAAGCCATTCGTCAAGTACCACAAAACCTCACTGGGATTTTAATTGAAACTGTATTACATTTATATATTACTTTAGGGAAGCGTGACATCTTTACAATATGAGACTTCCTGCCCAAGAACATGATGTTTCCCTTTATTTAGTCAAGTCTTCTTCTTTTTATTCTTTTATTAAGTTTTATAGTTTTTAAAGATGTACATCTTGCACATTTTAATTTTACTTGGTGTTTTAAATTTTTATTGCTATTTATTTTATTATTGCACATTACATATATGTATAAAGAGATGATGTCTGTGTGTTTTCTGTAAGCCTTCACATTGAGCCCCTTTATATACTTTCATTTGTTTTCCAGTTGATTACGTGCTTATCTGAAATGAATGTATGACCTAGCCATTGAGCTGACTAAAGTTCTTCAATAACCCTTTAGGTCAAAGTCCAAACTTCTGGTCCTGACATACATTTATTAATCCATTTCCAACATTGATTTGTTTTCCTATACAACAAATATATACTTAGTACCTGTTCTGTGCCACGCACCATGGAGCACCCAGGATCCATCAATAAACAGACAAAAATCTCTGCTGCTAAGGAGCCTACACACAGGAGGAATTTGTTTAAGCTCATGCCTATGGATCCACCCTCACCACCTTTGCTTTTTTGCAGGTGCTGTGTACTTCAGCCATACTGAATTAGTTGGAATTCTCCTGAAACACCTTCTTGTTAAATGCCTTTTTCTTTTTCCGCTTGTTTCCACTTGAGAAGTTATATATATATATATATATATATATATCCTCATGATTCATGTCAAGGACAGTATCACCTTAGCAGCCCTCTCGGGTCTTCCATGCAGAGCACAGAGGTCTCAATTCCATGTCGCACTATCTTAGAGACAATTTCTTCAAGTACAATTGTTATTTGATTCGCCTATGAGTTCCATTGTCAGCAGGAATGGGGTCTTGGTCATCTCTTGCTACCTGGTAACATGGTAGCATGGTGGTGTTCATTAAATATTTGGTAAAGACATAGATGTATTGAGTTGGTGGGGGGACACAGCATGATCACACATGTCAATGTATGGCTACATAAGGTCGGTGCTGGGCGGTGGTATGGGTCATCATAATTAGACTTATAGGAGCCAGGGGAGGAGATCTCCATGGCTGAATGGATAGGCCTGGTTTCCTAGCGGAGATGGGCCTTTAAGCAGATAATGAAGAAGTTTGAAGCTTTTGTCAGCTCTTTCTACCCCATTTATTTTCCTTCCCTCCACAAAAGGTTCTAAGATCAAGGATGTTGCCCTAACAAATTTTACATGCCCAGGGAATACAAAGTGAGAAAAGGCTAAGTTGAGAGTATAGCCTGCAGCTGCAGGCACAGTGCTTTTTGCGGAGTTTCCAGAAAACGCGAGTTGGGTAGAATTGGAACTAGAACCTGGCAACTTGGCTTTGAAAGGACCTAAATGGAATCATACATGAGGCAGGAGGTGCTTGGTGGGCAGAGCAGAGGGCTTGTGCAAGGGAAAATGTGATATTCTAGAAATATGCCTGATAATATAATCAAGGGCAGATTGTGAGGGGCTTTCAAACGCCAGGTGAAGAATTTTAAAATTTAAAGTGTTTTTGTTTGTTTATTTATTTATGAGAGAGGGTCTCACTCTGTCTACCAGGCTGGAGTTCAGTGATGCAACCAAGGCTCACTACGGCTTCAACCTCCTGGGTTCAAATGATCCCCCCACCTCAGCCTCCCGAGAAGCTGGGTCTACAGGTGCATGCCACCATGCCTGGCTAATTTTCATATTTTTTGTAGAGATGGGGATTTTCCATGTTGCCCAGGCTGGTATTGAACTCCTGGATTCAGGCAATCCGCCTATCTCAGCCTACCAAAGTGTTGAGATTACAGGTGTGAGGCATCTCGCCTAGCTCCTATTTGTATATTTATCTGTAACAATTTACATGGCTCAAAAATCAAAAGTTCCCATAGCATATTATAGTGAAAAGTTCCCCTCCCACTCCTATTCCCCAGTTACCCAACTCTCCACTCCTGAGGAAACTGATGTTTCTTATGTATGCTTCCAGGGATATTAAGTGCATATTACAAGAAATTGGATATGCATGTGTGTATGTATGTGTATTCTTTTTTCACAAATTTTAGCTGTTTTCATTTTACAGTATAGTTTAGAGGTCATTATCATCAGTATATAAATAATTTCCTTTTTAACAGCTGCATAGTACTCCACTGTAGAGATGAATCATAATTTATTAACAGTCCCCAATAAATGGACAGTTAAGTCACTTCCTGTATTTTGCTATTACATATAATGCTACAATAAATAATTTTTCAAATAGGTCATTTTGCATGTATGACTCTATTTGTAAGATAAATCCTGAAAGCACTCATCACTAGGTCAAAGAATAGGCTAATAAATTTGGGTTCCAGTCTGTAATAGGGATGCACTAAAAGTTACTTGCTAAAGCATGCATGTACATATAGCATTTTAAGAAATCTAATTCATATATAATTATTTAGGTATGACAGATGATGGAAGAGGAAGGAGTCTAAGGTTACTTTAAGTTCATTAATTAAAAGGACTGGCATAGCCAACACTTTACCCATAATGGAGCATATTTTCACCCAAAGACTACTTTCCAATCTCCACTGCCATGTAGGCTTTCCACTAGATCTCAACCAGACAATGGAGAAAGAAGCGGGTGTGGGGGGCTTCATGCATGGGAATTACTTTAAAGAACCAGGGAGATTAGAGACATCCTTGGATAGATATTGATAGAAACAGAAAGTTCTAGAGATGAAGTTGGCTAATTAGCCAATGAAAACCCAAAACATACCAGCCCCAAAATAAAGAAAATCTCTGATCTACTAATTATCTGAGAAAATTTTAAGAAAAATATTAATCTGGGGGAAATAACAAGATAGAAGGTAGATTTTTGCCTCAGTTTCCTTGGAGTTGGAAGGCCTGGAGTTGGAATATTCTGACAAGGGATTAAAATGAGAAAGTTCCCAATAGAAAGCGATCTCTGCAGGCTTTGTCCTCAGAATCTGCCACCTCAGATTTGAACCATGACCTTTGCTGCTCCCTGTCACTCAGCCATGACTTGGGAAGGGAGATCAAGGTCTTGCTGAGCCTTCACAGTGTGAGCTCAGCCTGCAAATGCCCAGCTCCTTAGGAATGGAAGACAGTCGTCAGCTCAGCTCAGCTGACTGATTAGCTGGGAATCCTCTAGGGAGCATACTTTGGCTAGAATCCTATAATTCAGCCATCCAGTTAACCTTTTAAGTGAATAAAAGTCAAATACAGCACCAGGGCCAAAGCTATGAGTTGGTGTGATGACAAGCAATCCTTTAGGAAGACACAGGATCCTTGAGAGGTAAAAATACAGAGCCTGTCTACATTCTGCTCTCCCTCTTTGAGAGCAAGCTCTAAAGTATTTAGTGGTGTGTGTGGTGGTATGTGCCATAGTAAAACTCCGCTAGGGAAGGGACTTAACCTGTTTTGCTTACTGCTCTATCCCTAGTGGTTAGAATAATGCCAGGAACACAGTAAGCGCTCAGCAAACATTCATTGAAAGAATCAATGCATCCACTGTGAATGAGTGAATGAGTGAACAAATCCACAGCATGTGGGTTCCTTTGCCTGCATTTGTGTATATCCTTACACAACACAAATCAAATCTATATGTGGATATCCATTGGTCTTATGTTTTTCACATATGAAATGACTTTAAATCACTGTGTAAGTAGCTCTAAATGAGCCCTATAGATTTTGCTAGCTCCTTCTCTTTGCCAGCTCCTTAAATATTAGTGTTCCCCTGAGCTTTATCCTTGGCTTCTTCTCATTTTCTCTCTTTCAGAGAAACCTCATCCATGGCTTCAACTCTCATCTATATAGGCTAATGACTTCCAAAACTCTGCAGCCCACAATTCCCTCATGACTTCCAGCTCTGAGGATCTACCAATAGTCTCAATATCTACATTCAGATGCTTCAGAGGTATCTCAGAATCAGTGTGTCACCAACTATATTTACTATCCACCCCCTTCACATCATCTGTTCCCTCTCATTCATTCTGAATTTTTTTTTTTTTACAAGAACTAAAGAATGAAAATATAGGCCAGGCACAGCGGCTCATGCCTGTAATCCCAGCACTTTGGGAAGCCAAGGCGGGCAGATGACCTGAGGTCGGGAGTTCAAGACCAGCCTGGCCAACATGGTGAAACCCCATCTCTACTAAAAATACAAAAATTAGCCGGGCGCAGTGGCATGTGCCCGTAAGCTCAGCTACTCAGGAGGCTGAGGCAGGAGAATCACTTGAACCCAGGAGGCAGACGTTGTGGTGAGCGGAGATCACGCCACTGCACTCTAGCCTGGGTGACAGAGTGAGACTCCATCTCAAAAAAAAAAGGAATAAAAATATAAAGGCGTGTTATCTTTAGTAGCTATCATGTTTATTGTGTTACACGTCACTCTCCATTCTAGAGCAAATTCTGGTCCATAGTGAAGAGCTTCCTGACTGTTGGGCTAGGCTATGCCATTACTGGGTTATAAGTTGTTACCTAAGAAATCAATCCTCTCAGCCCTTGGAGGATCTAGGAAGAGCTTAGGGAATCTAAGTATGAGCCCATGGAAGAACTGGGAATAGTTTAGAGAATCTAAGTATGCCCCAGGTCTAGGCATCCTCATCTGTTTACCCCTGTTTTCTATGTGTGCCACATCATAAAGCAGATTTGAAAGCATTGATCTTGTGTTTGATCCTCCAACTACCCATGAATTCTCACCTATACATTTCATCAACACAATAGTGAACATTCATACTGGTGACCCTCTTCCACAGCAAGATCCTAACTGCCAAGTGAATCATCCAATAATACTCAATTAAACTCCTGAGTGTTTAGGGAATTGGATTTTGTTATGGAATCAGAATCTAGAATTTGGGGAAATCTTGAGCCACTTCTTTATCTCTAACTATCTCTTATTTACAAGTGAAGACATCAGGGCTTGAGATAAAGTTGCTTGCCTTGGAGGATGCTTAGCAGAATTAGCCTGAGAAACTGGAAGTAGACTCTCAGCCCAGTGCTCTCATGCATTGTACCTTCCTAACCCACTCACTAGAGCCCTCTTTCACAACTGATCTCTTATTTTAGAGTGAACACACAGTGATTGTCTATTAACCTAAACACTTAGACTAAACATGCTTTGGCCTTTTCATGCTAACTAACAGAGTTTTATTGTTTTTGCTCCTTGATATCTAATTTCCAGGCTCAATCAGTGATGAATTAAGTAATTTTCAAAAATTGTTTATTTTTTTATAAGAGATGATTAAATTCCAGAGTTTGGCCTTGAATATGAAGTGACTGTTTTTATTTTACTCCTGTTAGTATATTTTTCCTTGCCAGAACAATGCATTTTTTTCCTCTGTTTCAACTCTAGAAGTATGAAAAAATCATTTTGAAATAGTTTATTTTACATTTGGGAATGTAAATCGAGATATGATAAATACAAAAATCAAATAAGAAAGGAAAACACCATTGGAAAAGGGACCACACATGGATACCAAAGCCAAGGGTGGGAAAGTTCAGGCTCCCGGAGCAAGAAAAAACATCAACCTGAGTAGGGCATTTCTCCACTCCTGAAAGCCTGGGCATTTAGAAGCACATTTAGAAGTTAGACAAGCCAGTTTCTCAGTTGTGACAAATGTACTTGGTATTGTTAAGATGTTAACAATGGGGAAACTAGGCAAGGGGCATATGAGACTTCTCTGTACTACCTTTGCAACTCTTCTGCAAATCTAGTATTACTCCAAAATAAACCTTATTTTTTAAATGTTAAAAAAAAAGAAGTTAGACAAGCAAGTGTTCAGGGCCCAGCACAGTCCACATCCAGACAGTGAGCTTCTCAACATGGTAATATAAATCAACTTAGTGCAAAGTAAACAAGTAAGGAATGCCTTATAGAAGTTGATAATTACATTGCAAACATTTTTGTGTAATATCTAACTTAAATATTGAAAAAAAAGGTAACTGGGACCAGGCATGGTGGTGCACACCTCTAATCCCAGCACTTTGGGAGACCGAGGCAGGTGGATCTCTTGAGCTCAGGAGTTGGAGACCAGCCTGGAAAACATGGCAAAACCCCATCTCTACAAATACAAAAAAATTAGGCAGGCATGGTGGCATGCACCTGCAGTCTCAGCTACTCGGGAAGCAGAGGTGGGAGGATCACTTGAACCTGAGAAGTTGAGGCTGCAGTGAGCCAAGATCGCACCACTGCCCTCCAGCCTGGGCGACAGAATGAGACCCTGTCTCAGCAAAATTTAAAAAAAAGAAAGAAAGAAACGAAAAATAAGGTAACTGAAGGTCTAGCAAACACTAATCTTCAGAATTTTTAGTCAAAAAGGCCTACATCAGTGAAACTAAAGGCAAAAACCACCAAAGTTTATGGCCTCCCTTTCTCTCTCTCTCTTTCCACATATCTCCTTTTATCTCTCTTACTTTCTCTCTTTCATGTCTACAAGATTCTCTTGTTTATTAGCTCTGGTGCCCACAGTGCACCTGGATTTGTTTCTATGACTTTGCACAAGGCAAACTCCATGAAATGCAATCATTTGAGACTTCAGACTTCATGGAAACATGTGCTTTTCTGTCGAGGGCTTAGGCTGCCCAACCTGCAAGCTCTCCTCAGGGAAAGGCTTTGTAGGACAGGCTCCTGCTGGGCTTGTGAGCCTAGCCAGAGATCAGACACAACCTTCAAAAGCCTATCCCCACCTTTTCATAATTGTTTCTGCTTTTCAAAAGAAGAAGACCTTGTATGGCGTCTAGTGTTATCTTTATATGATGACTCATCTGCCTCTTTGGCCTGTACTTTCCTGTTTCAATCAGTCTTGCCTCTCCAACTGTTTCTGCTACTCCTTCATGTGGTGTCTGGTACATTGCCTACTCTCTACCCCACACACCTTCCTGGCGCAAATGAAGATGATTTGGGAGCTGTTCCTCTAGCTTCCTGTGAGCTACTCAGATCTTGACTGTTTGGTCTATCTCATGGGCCTCCCACCTCCTAAACTCTGAGCCAGCCTGACCAAAGCAGATAGGCCATGAACTGCCTCAACTCCACCCCTAGGCTAGACCCAGAAATAAACAGGCTTCCCTAGAAGGATCCTTAGAGTGTTGGGAGAAGCCTAGGAGTCCAAGAGCTTTAAGCTGGTGTCCTCATTAACTCCCTTCTCCAGCCTTCAGCTTCTTTCATCATGACCTTTTATGTTCTCCAGGCCCCTACTGGGTCAAGAGTTATGACACTTAACCCTAACTCTTGCCAGCGCTCTCTGTGGGAGCAAGCCTTTCTCCCACAACCAGCCTGCCACATTGGATCTCATTGAATTGCATAGCTTGCCCATACCAAGGCCAAATTTGCCCTGTAACTTTCAATACTAGATGTTAAAAAAACCAGACATCCCATCAGGAGTTAGTCCTTCTGGCAAGCCAGCCCTGCCCTTCTGATTCCCCAAAACCTCACTTTTCTTCACTTAGTCATAACATTGCTAGGATACCCACATAACCAAAAGCCAAACCTATCCACATCACCCAACTGGTTTTCTAGATGTACACATGTGGGCCCTCTGTCTCAACCTCCGACTTTCACAGATCATTGGTTAGGCTCACCTTCCTGTAATTGCTTCTGTTTCTCAAAGGGAGAAAGGCATTTGATGGGACAACATGCATTACTTTGACCTACTTGGCTGCCACTAAAAAATATTCCTTCCCCCTATCCCTGACTAAAGCCTTCACCCATGACCTGGTTTCCTCCTTGGAAGGGGGAGTCTTTCCAGGTACCTGCCAGCTTACAGATGCCAGATTTAGCAAGTGAAATACAGAATGCCCACTTATGTTTGAAATTCAGATAAACAGCAGTATAAGTATAGCCCATGTGATACTTGACATTTATACTGCTGTTTATTGGAAATTCACTTGTAACTGGGAATCCTGTATTTTATCTGGTAACCCTTCTCCAGCCTAATGAGTGGATCCAGACAATAGACAACCAAAATAGACTCCTTGGTTCTGGACATAGAGTTTATCTGTCTGTTTATCTGGATTCAGTGGCCACAGGAACCATGCACAGTTACGCCTTCATCATGTAATTTTGACCCTCAATAATATTATAAACATAGGAAGAGATATTAAGATTTTCTTGGGCATAACACGACATAAAGAGGAGAGAGTTACCACATAAAACCCCAGTTATCACAATTAAACTTTTTATTTTTCCAGATTTTTACACAATGCTCACTCCTAGAATTGCCTTCTGGAACAGTTTTGGCTCATTTAAAATCTTACTTCTGCTTTGGCTGAGATAAGAATCACTCATATAGGAAAACATTCAGGCATTTCTTCTATGATTTCCCAGCTGCAGATGCTAAAATGTTCTACCAGTTCCAGTCAATCTGGCAGAAAAGACCAGGTCTAATGGCATACGAAAAACACTTCAAAATCACACGGGCACCACAGAAGTGGTAATACATAGAGAAGAGTATATTTGCTTAACAAAGAAGAAGAAAGAAGGAAGAAGGAAGAAGAAAAGAAAGAAGAAGAAGAAATGGTCTGAATTCTAAGCATGACCTCTAATGGATATGAAATAGGCTAGAACAACTGGGGCCACAATGAGTGTTTAAGTACTTGGGGAGGTGAATTGTCTCTCTGGAAATAGCACCAGAAAGTCCTTTCAGAAGGAGATCCTTTTTTAACCAAACTGAAAGGAACATGATGGGCATGGGCAGAGGAATGAGCATTTCAGAAGACAAAACAGGACATGCACATAAGGCAGGGGCTGGGCTGGGTTGCACTGCAGGGAGTGGACAGCAGGCTGAGTGGCTGGATTGGAATGGAATGCTCACATGTAGTCAGAAGAAGAGCTAATGAGGATGCATCCCTGGGAAGAAGAACAGAGATAAGCAGGGAACGTTGAACGACTGCCCAGCCTTCCTAACCCCTCTTAGGATCTGTCCCTGGGCAGGGAGAAGTAAATGAGTCTGAAGTGAATAATTCAATGTCAAGTCACTTGTATTTCATGCCTCCCAGGTGCCATGGACTGGCCTTCCCTAAGTCCCCAAAACCTTTTTGACTGGACCACTTTTGTACATTTCCAAATTCTCTAATTCTTAGGTATTATCATCTGGAAAGCGGGCCTATGTCACAGGGTTGATGTGAAGATTAGAATTTGTATAAATAAAATATCCTAGGAGAGCACCTGGAACCGAGAAAGTATTTGACAGCAGACAGCTATTATTATGCCTGTTTTCAAAAGATAGTGTAGATCAGTGGACATAGCACAAACTCAGAGTCCAACTGACTTTGGATGCTGTTGCAGGGCTTATTCTCCACAAAGCAGATGCCCAGATGGGATTTGTGCGCAGGGAGATTATTGGCTGGCACAGTAGGATGCAAGTGCTGTGAGGAAGTTGGGGAGAAGCTAAACTTTGATGCAGTCACAACAGGGGCAGCCCATCCCATGGAAACTCTCATGCTCAGCTGACCCTTCTGAAGTATCTTGCTTCATGGCTAGGAGAGGGGCCATTATTCCTCCTCATCCACCAGTCATCAAGTCTGTGCTGGCCCTGGGAGGTGGCTGCCTTCAGGTGAGGGCAATTCCTAGAGATGGGCTCACCTGAGAATGCCAGCCACTGGGTGAGGGAATGAGAACCTCATCCTGGGCATGAACCACAGCATCCTCTACTGGCGTTCAATACATGGTCATAATTATCGGTGTTAATTATCTTGGTTGGATCAGCTAGTAGCTGATCATCCAAGTCCTTGTCTTGACTTGGTGGGCACAGGTAATATCCAGGTCTTTGACCATTCCACCCACTTGGATTGTTGGAAATAGAGGTTTGCAAATTCTCAAGCAAAGAAGGAATGGGGTGAAATTGGTATTCAAACCTGATTTTAACAGCTGTTCATGGATGATCTTGGAATGGAGGAGAAATTAAAGATAAGAAGACCATCCAAGAGGCAATCAGAGTAGCCCAGGCTTGGAGTGATGAGAGCTCCCAGTCCATGGCAATAGTTGTGGAAATTGTGAAGGTTTGGGATTCCAGAGACAGTAAAGGGAGGGAGTAGAGGGACAGAGAGATTTAGTAATGAACCTAAGGTGGTAAATTAAGGAGGAATAGTAGCACAATATTCTCTAAGGTTGGGAGGATCTCAGAGGTTAGCAGTTGGAAGTAACTAGATAGCAGTACTCTTCTGTAGAGAAAGGTGACTAATTTGGTTTTTGACATGAAATGTCCCCGAGACAGATGGAGAAATGGCAGTGAATAAACAATCAGGCTGGAAAGTTGTCTAGCTAATTAATTTTTTTTAATTAATAGACTTTCTGCAGTATTAGGCTTACAAAAAAACTGAACAGAAAGTACAAAGAGTGTCCATATACCCTCAAGTTTCTCCTATTATTAATATCTTGCATTAGTATGATACATGTGCTACAATTGATGAGCTAATATTAATATCTTATAGTTTACTAGACCTATTCTTTGTGTTGTACATTCTATGGGCTTTGAAAAATGTAATACGTAAAAATATCCACCATTACAGTATCATACAGAGTAGTTTCACTGCCCTAAAAATCCCCTGTGCTCTGCCTATTCATCCCTTCCTCCTTCCAGGTTCCTGGCAACCATTGATCTTTTTACTGTCTTTCTAGTTTCGCCTTTTCCAGAATATCACATAGTGGAGTCATACACCATGTCGTTTCTTCAGATCTGCTTGCTAATGAGATTTTGAAATAGACTTTGATTTGCTTGGAAACTCATTTGATTTTCAACAAGGTAATAATAACAGCTTTTGCTGTACTTGATTTGCCTTCATTCCTAAATAACCTTATTTTAAAGGAGACTTTATATCACTAGCACATATAGAAAAATAGTATTCCCTGACATAATACAGGACAGCTATGAAATATATCATTTAAATAGATAGATAGATTTATATTTAAATTATAAAATGATCATGCATGTGATATCTAAAAATAACCTTTCTTACCACCTGTTGATGCCCACACTTTAGGAGACACTGACTTAGATATTTCCCAGCCCCCACTTTCAGCTCCATTCCTTTGATCTGCAGCATAAAGGCTGGGAAAAGAGAAAACCAAAGGAAAATAGACTTGCTGCCTCCAAGTATTTGAAGAGCTCCCAAGTAGAAGGAGGAAGGGAGCATTCAATAAATGCCTGCCATGTGCCAAGTACCATGATAGATGGTTAAAATATATTATTTGGCCCAAACTCCACAATATCCCAGGTGATGGGGATCCTGATCTTCGTCTAAGAGATCAGAAAGCCAAGATTCTGAGAGATTCTAACATGCTCTGCTACTTAAGTGATGGAGCAGGGTCAAACCCAATATCTCTATCCATTCATCTGGACTGTGTGGCCCATCAAGGTGAAAGAGATTTATTCTTTGTGCTTTAGAAAGCAGGACTAGGACCAAATGTTGCATAAGCATATTTCACTTCAGCTCAGCTCAGAAGTACTTTTCTTGTGTTATCATGGTCTAACAGTGGAAATAGACTGCCTTGGGGAAGTAGTGAGCTTTCTTTGCCCTGAATGTGCAGAAACTATGGCTGGAGACCACCTAAATGGGGAGCCACAGAGGGCTCCCAAATGTGAGATGGGTATGGGATCTCTAAGCTCTTCTGGGCCAAATATTCTGTAACTCCAAGCCTCTGTGCCTCCTTCTACTAACACCTAAACTTCCAAAGAAAAAGCCATTGGCTTGTTTGAACATCAGCAGGGCATTAATACATCTTTGGGTCACCTTAATCTTTCTGCAAACCATATTCCTTCTGCAGCCTTTATTAGGGCACCACATGAAAGACAGAAGGCATCAAAACAACTGTTTCCAGATGGATCTGATGAGTTGAATTATTGGAAAAAACACGTCACTGGAAAGCTGACACACTTCTGGAGGCCGGGAAAACGTATTCCATAAGTCTATTAGTATCACCTTGGATAGAGATAAAAGAGCCTCCTTGCAAAAGAAATATGTTGAAACGTGACTTGAGCATCAGCTTGCTGTTTAGCAAAAAGCTCTGAGGTTAATCTTCTCTTTTGTCAGTAGATATTACCACTGACTCTGGGATAATACATGGATAATGTTTTAGCTAATCCTTTAGCATCTTTATTTAACTACCCTGTAAGCAATGAACTTCAGCCTCAGAATTCCTGGTAATACTGACATGAAACATAAAGATTTAGAAGACTCTTATATTACCCCTGTTTTATTGGGTGAAAAAGTTCACAGTTCTATAAAGTATATGTATCTGTCGGTTCAAAAGGCACAGCCAAGCTCTTTAGAGCCTACTTTAGAGCCTACTTTTTAGGTGAGTTGCTCACACACACACACGCACGCACACACACACACACACACACAAGCACTCACACAAGGACAAGCACATGCCACAAGGATAGCTCAGGAAGTCATCATTCATTTGGAATGTCTTCATTAATAAGTATATATAGATAGATAACAAAAGCCGTGATTTTGCTGTCTCCTGCTCTGAAAGAAATGGAAGATCCCAGTCGCTGGACAGCCTAACACCATCTCGCTAAGGGCCCTGTTGAATCCAACAGAAATGTGTTCAGAGTACCCCAGAGGATTTCCCTGGAGGGAAAAGCTGATGCATGTTTAGCTCTCTCTGCCATAAGTGGAGCCTAAGCTTTCTTAAGGCGACTTTCACAGGGAGAAGGATGCCACCTTTTCTCTCTCCTGTTAGTTGCTGGACTCCCAGCTCTGTTATGTCAGGTGCCTGTGCACCCCTTTAACCAGCACACTCAGGACCAGCCTTGGGGCCCTCATAATCCTTCAACTCAGACTCACTAACCACCCTCCAATGTCGTCTTGAAGTAGTTTTTTAAATAAATAAATAAATAAATAAATACTTGGATTCACTTTATCCACCAAATATCTATAACACAACACCAAAATATAATCAAATGAAAAATGTATACACTTTGTACATCTAATTAATTGATCTGTGAGACTCCAGTAACTCTCTCATCCATGATTCATGAGGGTTTTATGAACCATCAAAATCTTCTCAGTAGTGCATATTAATACTCTATTTCAACAAACTCTCCTGTTTATGTTCAGAAGACATAGAATGTCTCTATGCTTCAGAATAGCCAGACAGATTCCACTTGGTAGAAAAGTGTGAACCCATAATCTTTTAACCAAGGCTACTACCAGGCTACTACCACCACCTTTCCATTTTTTTTTTTAATTAAGAACAAGGTCATTCCCTCTTGTCTGGCAAGGGCAACAATGTCCAAATATGGGCATCCTGGAATAAAGAACCCTTTTTCCACTTGAATTCCTATGGAGATCAACATGGCAATTATAATGCTTGTGTTCATCATGGAAACTGTCTTCAACCAGTTTTGCATGTATTTAGTGCTACAAACAGAATAAACATGCAGTGTGATTTCAAATTGTGGCCACGCTGGAGAAACAGAATGTATAAACTGTAGCTCCTGCTTTTTCCCTGCTCTTTCTTTTCCAGAAGGTATATCAACTTCATTCTCCCTGCAAGGCCCATGGAGCCAATGGCAGACACCACTGGCTGCAATTTCAAGAGGCTCCAAATATTTCTGAGCTTAAGCAAAGTTGTAGCAGAGTTCAAGTATCCTTATTGCTCCTGCAACACTAATACCAGTTACCCAAGGTGAGGAGAGGAGGGGACAGGAAATAAATATCTGTTGAGGACAGACGGGAAACCAAGCACTGTACTCTGTCATTCAATCCTGAGAGCCATCCAGTGAATTCAAGGGAATCATCATTCCCAAAAGGTGATCAATAAGTGCTACTTCCCTTCCCACCCCGTCTTGCAGGTGAAAAAAACTGATGCTCAACATCATACTAACTTGCGACATTGTCAGAATCCCAGGCTTCCATCTGCCTATAGAGTTCATTCTTTTCCTGTTACCAAATGCTGACTCCTTTAATTCTTTCTGTGGATTTGGACTCTGGTTTCTCAGCCTCCATCAGAGCCTTGATAAATTGTGGTGTAGTTTGTGCCTTGCACAAAGAAACCAGACTGCTGGGCAGGAGGGGCTGAAAGTTAGCCTGTGCTCTACCCAAAGAGCCATGTCTCCTTCTGGGGCTGTGCATTACTTTCCAAAGTCTGCTTTAACAAATTACCACAAACTGACCAGAAACAACAGAAATTTATCCTCTCACAGTTCTGGAGGCCAGAAGTCCTAAGGTATTGGCACGATTGGGTCCTTCTATAGGCTCAGAGGAAGCATTTGTTCCCTGCCTTTCTCCTAGCTTCTGCCAGCTGCCAGCAATACTTGGCATTCCTTGGCTTGTAGTTACGCCACTCCAATCTCTGCTTCCATCATCACATGGCCTTCTGCTCACTGTTTCTTTTCTTCTTATAAGGGCACCTGTCATTGGATTTAGGGCCCATCTGGGTAATCCACGATGATCTCAATCTCAAGATCCTTAATTACATCTGCAAAGATCCTTTTTCCAAATAAGATCATATTCACAGGTAGTAGGGGTTAGGACTTGCACATATCCTTTTGGGGCCAACATTCAAATCGCTACAGGTTGTATACACCTGAAGGAAGAGCAGCTTTTTTTAACTGTGGATGTGCTTTCCTCTTTAGCACAGGGACCTGTGAGCCAATGAAGCCCTGGTCTCCTCGGTGCATTCCCTGATGCCTGTGTCCATCAGTCTGGGCTTCTGACCCATTCTTTCTATTCATGCTACCAAAGCCTTTAACCCATGCCTGGGCCCCTGACAGCCTCCTCAGCTCCTGCTACCCCTCTGAGGAGTAGAGCCTGGTGAAGTCAACACATGGTCAGGGTCTGAAATTAGGTCTGTTCACAGAGTTGTATGAAGGAAGACTGGCCCTGAGGGCACAGGCTTGACTTGGCAAGAGACGGTAAAAGATAGTGTTGATGGAAAGCCATGGCCTGAACAACAGGCAGTGGCCCAGGTGAGCAAGCAGCATCCAGGGGAGTTGTCCAAAGGGGCTCAAAGCTCATAGCAACAAAGATGGAGTGACAGCCATCTTGACAAAGTCACATGGGAGGCAGGAAGAAGCATACAGAAAGAAGATGCAAGTGTCAGGCATCCAAGCACTAGGCTGGGCCTTACAAGGGGATTTGACAAGATAACTACACAGGGTGTCACAGTCAGGTCCCAAAGTTACAGCCAGATCCAGCAATAAAAGGAACATGCTACAGTGCCCCAGAATGTGGGCTGTGGTCTCTTCAATCTCTCCCGCTGATGGCCAGGATCTATTTGGATCCCCCAGTATCCCCACTTGAGAGAAGAGTAGGGCAAGGTAGGAGTCAGGCCAGGCCTCTCTGCTCAGCCCCTTGACAGGCTCAAGTACCACTATAGCTGGCCCCATCCCTGCTGACCAACCCTCTGTGAATTGCCCTTGCATTCCAGGTCTACCCTTAGCAGTTGTGGCCCAGTCCTCTGAATTCTCCTGCACAGCCTTCCTGACGTTCGCACCATCCCAGATCTTGCCCTGAGTCTAGGTTTCAACTACCCAATGCTGGCAATGAGAGAGGCAAAGGAGAACTTACAAAGTACATGAGCTATCCTTGGAGGATTTCCAGTGTCGCTAAAGCAGGAAGCAAGCAGAACCTCATGGTAATTTTATTTCTGGATTTTGTGTCACCCGTAGAAGTGAGTAAGAATAGACATTCAAAGACTTTCTAAGAATGCTCATGTGCAAAAAGGCTTGCCCGGATTGATTTCAGAAAGCAAACCTAAATTCCATTCCAGGAATTGTACAGCCTCGCAAGTTCCTCAGCTTCTAAATAAAAATCCCTGAGAATCTAATAATAAAGTCTTGGCGGTGCACATGGCTTTGCAGTGTTTATATTTAGCAAACATTTTCTACTCTGAAATGATTTCCTGCCAAAAATATTACATTCCAATAGATTTTGCCATATGATGCTTGATGCTTAATTTATTGTTTCCAAAATCATCATTGTCATAGAATTTGGGGTTTATGATGGAAACATGAAGAGTGAATTCAATATTTTGTCTTTAGTCAGCCTCCAGATTAAGGGTATTGATTGAGGTCCTGCTGTCTATAGTAAGTTGAGCCAGACTAAGAGAAAACAGAACTTACTCTTGTAGCATGTGATGGGCTTGTTTAGAATTAGTAAGAGATATGGCCAGAGACAAAGGAGGCATTGGATGTGAGCAGGAAATACCTTCCTGAGGTCTGATCACCTAAACAGTAGGGAGTCATCATCAGCTGTTGTACAAAGGAATCAACAATACTCTTATGATGAAATATGACAATGAGGCCCACAGCGATTTAAAGAAGAAAGATAGTGGAGGGAGGGAGAGGAGTGGGACCTTTTGTTCTGTAAATAATGAGCGAGATGTGGTGTCAGTGAAAATGGAGAAGGGGCCATGAAGATCTCATGGGAAAGGCACTGAGCTTGGCCTGGGTTTGAATCTACAAGCTGTTCATTTCAATGAGCCTGTTTCCTCAACTGTGAAATGGGAGCTATTGGTATCAGTGCCACTATGCGATTATGAGATCATTTATTGGATGGCACAAAGTAGTCACTAAATAAGTAAATGCTTACAGAATCTAAAGAAAGATCCTGGAGACTGGGGTGAAAATTATCCTGCCTTGCTGACTGTATCAAACAAGATTCTTAGGAGCAAGCAGAGAAACTGAGCGTGGAAGGAAAGGAACTGATCGGAAGGCTATTAATAAACTCACACAATTAGTGGGAAACAGGCTTGGAAACAGGCAGGACCAGAAGACTAAGTAGCATTTAGTCACAGCCAAAATCAAGCCAAAAGTCAATGTGGTGAGATCACTGCTGCTGAGCACAGTGGGGCCATGCCTTGCGCTACCTGGCACTGGACATGGACGCTGTCCCTGGAAACCAAGTTGGCTGTTGTCACTGCTCACCTGCCATCAGAATGGATTTCCCACTGTCCTCACTTCTTTGTATCTGAAGTGTATCTTTGTATTTGAAGTGCCTGACTTCAAAGCTGGGGCAGGGTGGGGGCCTCTAAACTTTAGCAAGCAGGTACCAGTGTTTTCCATTTTATAATGGGAGGAGGCTGATGCACTCCACCAAGACTCATAAATGGTGGTGGTAGGGGGGCAGTTCTCTAAACTTGGAAATGGATTCAAATGCTGGCAGCCAGAAAAATGACACATGTCCATTGCCATCACCAAGTGGAAAGAGAGGCCATGCAGAGAGAGGAGGCAAAGGTTATTTATTCTAAAGATTAAAGCCCAAGGTCAGGGAAACTGTGACTCTGTTTTCAAAACTTGGAGAATAATAAGCTGATTCTTAATAACTTACTGAGATATAAATTTACATACTCTATAAAGCTCACTCACTTAGTGTACTAGTCAATGGTTTTTAGCATATTAAAATAATTGTGCAACCACCACCATAATCTAAATTTAGAATATTTTTATCACCCAAAATACCCTTAGTAGTCACTTCCCACCCCAGCCCACACTCAGCTCTAGAAAACCACTAATCTAACTTCTGCCTCTCCAGATTTACTTATTCTGGACATTTAAAATAAATGGGATCACACAATATATAGGTTTTGTGACTTGCTTCTTTCATTTAGCGTGTTTGTTAAGGTGCATCCAGGTTGTAGCATGTATAAATATGTCATTCTTTTCATGGCAAAACAATATTTTATTTATGGATATACCAAATTTTCTTTATCTATTTTTCCATTGACAGACATTTGTGTTGTTTCTACTTTTTTTGGCAATTATGGATAATGCTGCTATGAACATTTGTGGACAAGTTTTTGTGTGAACGTATGTTTGCATTTCTCCTGGAAATATATCTAGGTAGTAGAATTCCCAGCTCATACTGTAACGCTATGTTTAGCATTTTGTGAAAGAGTCAAACTTTTTACCAAAGTGGCTGCACCACTTCATATCCCCACCAGTAATGTATGAGTATTTGGGTTTCTCTACATCCTTACCAATACTTGTCATTATTTGTATTTTTTGTAATATCCATCCTAGTGGATATGAGTTATAAACGATTTTTTAAGTTTGACAGTTTGCCATGGTAGTGAATATCAAAAAAACATATCCTGAATTCAGCTAGCTACCATCATCATCATTACTATGAGTATTACTGAGGAATCAAGTTGGTGAATTTAAATGAAATCATTTTTATTTTTCTAAAAAACTGCAATACAGCCTTTTTAGTTCGTAATTACATCTTGAACATATCTCATAGCTTTCCAGGCATTTTTTTTGAAAAGGTATTAAAATTTCAAACCAGTTAAATGTTTCTATCTCAAATGTGATTGAAATCTCACCTCTTCCCCTCCCCGTCCCTTCTACACGATTTTGACCCCTTGCTGGGGAGACTTGAAGTTAGAGGCAAGCATGGTTCATTCCTTCTTTTCTTCTCTCCTCCCTTAGTGGGACTTGGGGCAGGGCAGAAGGATTGGGGAATTATAGTGACATAATTGCTGTTCTTAATAGTGGATTCAGTTAATTGAATTGACCTATGGAGTAAGAAACTTTTATCATCTCTATTTAACAAATGAGAAACCAGAGGCACAGAGAAGTTAAATAATTCAACTAGGTTAAGTGACTCAACTAAAAGCATATGGTTAGTAAGTGGCAGAGGCTGGATTCAAACCCAAGTAGTCTGACTCCAAATATCTGGGCACTTAACCACTATGCTATCTTTGGAAAAGGACAAATACCACCTTCCTTAACTGGGTAGTTCTGCCTCCCAGTGGTAAGTCATAGGGAGGTGCCTGGCTCCAAATGTCATTGGATCTTCTCAAAATGTGGGTCACATAGCAATATTTTGTCCCATTCAACATCCTCTGGAAGCCCTTGGAGTGAATGGGTCAAAAGCAAAGACTGAAACACTAAGAACTGAACCACAGGAAATGACACAGGAAGAAGTGGGGGACACAAGTGACACATAGTAGCGATGGTGCCAGGTCATCCAAGAGAAGACAGAATTTCAGCCCACTTGTTTCAAAGTATAAAGTTTTCCTAAAGGCCAAGGAAGGTCCCAGAGAAGGTGGGATAATGATAACAACAAGGAGCCTGAGGCACAAACAATGGCATCCAGTAACACAGGGGTGGAGGTACATTTTGGAAAAGGTGATTAAGTGGAAATAGTGAGTTATATGTGGAAATTAATATCAAGTAGTTGAAGGAGCATGCTAGGGGCACTTGTTTTCCAAGTCAATGAGGAGGGTATTGTTCACTCATTTGAAGGAAGGGTACCCACAGTCACAGATGACATTCACGGAGCCCTGTCCTGGTGGGCTAAGTTCTTTCCAGACATCTTTTCAGGCTCATAAAACCTTCAAAGGTTAAGTTCTAGTTATGATCATCTTTCTTTTCCAGATGTAGTTAGGAAATGCAACCAAGGTCCTGCAGCTGGTGAGTGCTGAGTTCCATCTGATGCCCACACCTACGTTCTCACACATGTTCTCTTGACTCTCAGCATGTGGGACTGGGGGCTAAGGAAAGAGGAATGGTTTAAAGCAGCCCTTTTGGAGACCTGCCAGGCAGAAATGGAGAGAAGATGTGTCAAGCACTGGTGAGAGCCAAGTTGAAGTGAATGGCAGCTCATGGGGAGCTGAGTATTTATTGTTTTATGTTGTTCTCAAATCCTTTGGGGCAGAAGGGCAGCAATGGGGAAGGTAGATGGTGGCAGAGCTGGATTTGAAGACTATCACGCGTGTGAAATGACACCAACGAGTGAAAGGCCTGAGAAGAGGGGAAGGACAGCCTTGAAACAGTCAGCAGGGGCCACCCTCTGGCTCCCTGTAGCCTCACTGACCTCCCTAAAGAAGAGTTATTTAAAATCTGTGAGGGTGGAAACATTTTCCATCAGAAACTCCATTCTGCAGTATCCTCCCTCTAAAACTTTTTCTCCCTAAAATGAAGGACCAAGGACTACTTCTTGCTACCATTCCCCATTTAATTGGATCCATGTCAATAATTCACACATTTATACAAGTGAATTTACAGTCTATGGCTCATCTGATTTCAATCATTTACACATCGTGCACAGGGAAGTAATTCAGAGCCAGCACCGGCTTAGCTGTGGCTTTACAGGCTAAAAAGGGGGGAAATTTGGAAGAAGTATGAATCTGCTGACTTCATGGTCATAGTTGAGAACTTCTCTGAGCACCAGCCCACCTGCCCAGCTGGTAAATATCCGGCCTGAAGAAGGGCATCTTCTGTTCTTTCTTTCAGCCCTTGAGTACTTGCTTTTTCTGCTCTATACTCCATCTCAAGCTCCCAGTGCCAGGAACTCATCTATCTATTCTCTCAGAGATGTCCCCTCGCCACTGTCCTAAAACTGCAAGGCTCACAGAGTGAGGTCCAAGATACAAGAACCCGGCCAAGGAGCCTTTCAAAAGTGACCAGTGTGGACTGAAGGCAAGTGGATCCTCCTCCAGGGGTCTGGACTATGAAAGACCTCTTAATTTTTGTATGACCTTCAGTCAGGGGAAGTGAAGACTGTTGAAAAAACAAAAATTGAATTTCCTTCAGACAGATGTAGAGGCTCAGAGAGACTAACATAGTTTCAGGAAATAAAATAATACAAATTTTCTTATATCCAAGGACTGCATAAACTAATGCCCTCTGTAGATTAGTTAACATATTCTGAAGTAGGTTAATTTTTTTTACCTCAGTACCTGCCCATCATTTACAAATATTAAACTGATATATCTAAAGTTTATAAATGTTCATGAAACACAACCACACTGCAGGATCTTTCACACTAACACCATCCCCCTGTCTTTTAGAGAATGTGTTTATTTCTGATTTTCATAAATAAGCACAGTTATTCTCGGTGATTCCAAATTAGTCATTAAAGTTGACATGATGATTTGTCCAATTTCTATTTTTTTGGCATTGAATAAAGAAGCTATTTCGAAAAAAAGTACATACTTGTGAAACTTGCCAAAAATTTTGCCATTATACAATACCACTGTAAGACATTTTCAGGACATAATAGAATTATCATAAAAACATATTGCCAGAAACATACTGGGTATGCAATAAATATATTTTGAATGAATGAGAACCACTCTAGGATCTTATATATAGAAAACTTAGACAGTAAGAAAAATCCTTCTCTTTAGTCACAACAGAAATACATACCAAACTGAAACTACACATGTCAGATAAAGCCTGGAAAATATTTTTATGTTAAGTTATATTATGCTGAATACATTTTACTGGGAATACTGACCTGAATATCAGCAATATTACAAAAGACAACTCCAAGTTATATATATGTACATTTGAATTTCTGAATTCAACCAAATGGGAAATGTCTTTTAGAAATGGTAAAAAATAGGCCAGGCACGGTGGCTCATGCCTATAATCCCAGCACTTTGAGAGGCCAAGGCGGGCAGATCACTTGAGGTCGGGAGTTCAAGATCAACCTGGCCAACTTGGTGAAACCCCATCTCTACTAAAAATACAAAAATTATCTGGGCCTGTTGGCATGTGCCTGTACTCCCAGCTGCATGGGAGGCTAAGGCAGGAAAATCACTTGAACCTGGGAAGCGGAGGTTGCAGTGAACCAAGATCACACCACTGCACTCCAGCCTAGGTGACCAAGTGAGACTCTGTCTCAAAAAAAAAAAAAAAGAAAAGAAAGAAAAGAAAAAGTAAAAAAAAAAAGTTACATCATCATGCCCAAGGATTTATTTTCTTTTTTTTTTATTATTATACTTTAAGTTTTAGGGCACATGTGCACAACATGCAGGTACATGTTAGTTACATATGTATACACGTGCCATGTTGGTGTGCTGCACCCATTAACTCATCATTTAACATTAGGTATATCTCCTAATGCTATCCCTCCCCCCTACCCCCACCCCACAACAGGCCCCGGTGTGTGATGTTCCCCTTCCTGTGTCCATGTGTTCTCATTGTTCAGTTCCCACCTATGACTGAGAACATGCGGTGTTTGGTTTTTTGTCCTTGCAATAGTTTGCTGAGAATGATAGTTTCCAGCTTCATCCATGTCCCTACAAAGGACATGAACTCATCATTTTTTATGGCTGCATAGTATTCCATGGTGTATATGTGCCACATTTTCTTAATCCAGTCTATCATTGTTGGACATTTGGGTTGGTTCCAAGTCTTTGCTATTGTGAATAGTGCCACAATAAAACATACATGTGCATGTGTCTTTATAGCAGCATGATTTACAATCCTTTGGGTATGTACCCAGTAATGGGATGGCTGGGTCAAATGGTATTTCTAGTTCTAGATCCCTGAGGAATCACCACACCAACTTCCACAATGGTTGAACTAGTTTACAGTCCCACCAACACTGTAAAAGTGTTCCTATTTCTCCACATCCTCTCCAGCACCTGTTGTTTCCTGACTTTTTAATGATCACCATTCTAACTGGTGTGAGATGGTAGCTCATTGTGGTTTTGATTTGCATTTCTCTGATGGCCAGTGATGATGAGCATTTTTTCATGTGGCTTTTGGCTGCATAAATGTCTTCTTTTGAGAAGTGTCTGTTCATATCCTTTGCCCACTTTTTGATGGGGTTGTTTGTTTTTTTCTTGTAAATTTGTTTGAGTTCATTGTAGATTCTGGATATTAGCCCTTTGTCAGATGAGTAGATTGCAAAAATTTTCTCCCACTCTGTAGGTTGCCTGTTCACTCTGATGGTAGTTTCTTTTGCTGTGCAGAAGCTCTTTAGTTTTAATTAGATCCCATTTGTCAATTTTGGCTTTTGTTGCCATTGCTTTTGGTGTTTTAGACATGAAGTCCTTGCCCATGCCTATGTGCTGAATGGTAGGTATTGCCTAGGTTTTCTTCTAGGGTTTTTATGGTTTTAGGTCTAACATTTAAGTCTTCAATCCATCTTGAATTAATTTTTGTATAAGGTGTAAGGAAGGGATCCAGTTTCAGCTTTCTACATATGGCTAGCCAGTTTTCCCAGCACCATTTATTAAATAGGGAATCCTTTCCCCATTTCTTGTTTTTGTCAGGTTTGTCAAAGATCAGACGGTTGTAGATGTGTGGTGTTATTTCTGAGGCCTCTGTTCTTTTACATTGGTCTTTATATCTGTTTTGGTACCAGTACCACGCTGTTTTGGTTACTGCAGCCTTGTAGTATAGTTTGAAGTCAGGTAGCGTGATGCCTCCAGCTTTGTTCTTTTGGCTTAGGATTGACTTGGCAATGCGGGCTCTTTTTTGGTTCCATATGAACTTTAAAGTAGTTTTTTCCAATTCTGTGAAGAAAGTCATTGGTAGTTTGATGGGGATGGCATTGAATCTATAAATTACCTTGGCATGCCCAAGGATTTATTTTCTAACCATAGTATCTTGTAGATTGTTTTGTTGTCTGTATCCATAATATATATACCCGAACCTTACATTATCTCTTAAAATTTAATACTTAATACAAAATATTCTCTAAAATATTCCCTTTTCCAACTACAAAACGTTACATTTCAGCTTTTATTTCCATGCCTATCATATGCAATATCCCATACTTTGCTCTTGTTACGATTCCCATCATATTATTGACATAGTACATTTTTGCCAGCTACACTCATGTTTGACCTTCCAGTGAAAGGCTAATTTTATTTGGTGTTAAAATGCAAACTTTGAAAACATAAGAGAATGGTGAAAAGGAAAACAGAGAAATAATACATCTGCTTTCCTGGATTAAAAGGATATGAAGCCTCCAAAGAGCTCCAGGTGAGACAGAGACAGCCCAGCAAAAATTTTCAAATAAATATTTGGGGAGGATGCCAAGAGCTTTTTAGAGTAAGTTTTTAGAAAGAGCCCAAGCTTTCCAGTGAGACAACAAAGTGTAATTGTGAACAAGCAATCTATCCGAGAGGAATTTTGAGATGTCATGGGGCAGTTGTATTCAGAAGGACATAAGAAATCATTAAAGAGTTTGAGCAAAAAATCATTTAAAATATTGGATTGAGTGCTGTATTAGTCTGTTCTCATGCAGCTAACAAAGACATACTTGAGACTGGGTAATTTATAAAGGAAAGATGTTTAACGGACTCACAGTTCTACATGACTAGGGAGGCCTCACAATCATGGCAGAAGGCGAAGGGGGAGCAAAGTCACGTCTTACATGATAGCAGGCAAGAGAGTATGTGGAGGGGAACTGCCCTTTATAAAACCATCATATCTTGTGAAACTTTTTCAGTATCAGGAGAACAGCACGGGAAAAACCCACCCCCATGATTCAATTACCTTCCACCAGGTCCCTCCCATGACACATGGGGATTATGGGAGCTACAATTCAAGATGAGATTTGGGTGGGGACACAGCCAAACCACATCAAGTGCAGAATGAATTTGGTGGTATTTATATCTCTTCCTTCCCATTTGGTACAATATTTTAATGTATTATAAGAGTAGGCCAGGCACAGTGGCTCAGGCCTGTAATCTCAGCAGTCTGGGAGGCTGAGGTGGGCGGATTACGAGGTCAGGAGATCAAGATCATCCTGGCCAACATGGTGAAACTCTGTCTCTACTAAAAATACAAAAATTAGCCGGGTGTGGCGGCACATGCCTGTAGTCCCAGTTACTCAGTAGGCTGAGGCAGAAGAATTGCTTGAACCCGGGAGGCGGAGGTTGCAGTGAGCCGAGATCATGCCCACTGCACTCCAGCCTGGGCGACAGAGTGAGACTCCATCTCAAAAAAAAAAAAAAAAAAAAAAAAAAAAAAAAAAAGGTAATAGATGCTGACAGTTGATATTGGAAAATACAGGGGAAAAAAAAGGAAATAAAAATCCCTTCTTATTCAATCACCTCTGAATAATCAATCTTAATATTTTGGCTTCCTCTTCTCTGTCTGTCCATTTGGGTTCTTACTGTGTTGTCATGCTTTCTTCACTTAATAATATACTTTAAGTGCTTTCTCATATTTTTACTCTGAAAATATGGATTTTAATGGTGGAATAATGTTCTGGCCTATAATTTTGTCAGGAAACTTAATCATCTAATTTTGGAATAGATTGCTTGCAATTTTTCATAATTATAAATAATGCTACAATAAACATCCTTGTACAAAAATCTTTATTTACATCTCTGATTATTCCCTCAATATAAAATTCTGAAAAGTGGAATTATGACTCCAATGGCAAGAACTAGTTTCAAGCTTTTGATTTATACTGCCTGATGGTCCACCAGACAGGCATCAGAAAAGAGGTACCAATTCTACTAACAGCTGTGTTGAATCTTTTCAACTACATTCTTGCTTCATAAGGTAATACAGTTACAACATTTTGCCAGTTCAGTGGGTGAAAATGGTATCTTGTGTTTGATTTAATGTCATCATTCTTTGTGAATCATCTGTTTGTGTCTTTGCCCATTTTTCTTTTTGCCCATTTGTCGTTCTGTTATTTTTAAGCACGACTTGCCCATAAAAATGTCGTATGTGCTGCAACCAAGCTGTCATCTTTAGCTTTTCAACTTTATTTCTTCTATTTCTTGTGCACAGAATTTTGAAATGTTATGTAGTCAAATTACTTATATAATTATACATGCATATAGCATTAAATTTCACAGTGTTTCCCCCTCTCCTTTTTGTACACTGAAAAGACATTTACTTACTCTCTGACTCTCAAAAGTAAGTCTCTACCCCTCAAGGCTAGATACTATATTCACTATGGCTTGTCCTTTCCTTTAGCACAGTGCCCGGCACATCACAGGAATCATTAAATGCTTATTGAATGAAAGAACACGTGAACAAATAAATGACCACCACTTCCACAAGAGCATTCGTACCAGCCTTCCCACTCTGCATTTCCTGTGCCGTCTCTGAATGGATATACCAATGTGGCGGGAGTGAGAGACAGGGAGGGGAGATGGTAGGGTAAAGCATTTTGGATGTGTGTTGCCTGCCTCAAAGATTAGCAACCCGGCTGGGTGCGGTGGCTCACACCTATAATCCCAACACTTTGAGAGACCGAGGCTGGCAGATCACTTGAGGTCAGGGGTTCAAGACCAGCCTGGCCAATATGCCGAAACTCTGTCTCTACTAAAAATACAAAATATTAGCCAGGCGTGGTGGCATGCGCCTATAATCCCAGCTACTCAGGAGGCTGAGGCACAAGAATCGCTTGAACCTGAGAGGCGGAGGTTGCTGCAAGCTGAGATCACGCCATTGCACTCCAGGCTGGGTGACAAGAGCGAAACTCCGTCTCAAAAAAAAAAAAAAAATGTAGCACACTTGCAGGCGAAGGGTAAGGCCACTGGGGGCTGTTATATATCCTGGTCTCATGAAATGGACAGTGAGAGATGTATGAAATATATTCAACCATGTCTCAGCTGCAAAAAGGTTTTTTGTATAGTCATGACCTCTGTTCTATGAGGCAGAGACCATGTGTGGTCTCATGTTTCAGGACTGTGCATTGACATCACTTTCTGTGTTGAAGCCCTAAATCCAGTATGTTTGATTCTTAATGTAATCCACAATTCACAGCAGATGTGTGTGTATAATTTGTAACCAAATGCCAAAAGCACTAATAATGGTGCAATGTCTATGTGGCCACAGTTATGAAGGAGGCAGGAAATCTATCATAATTAATGCGGTAAAATGAATGGTAATTAAACTCAGGTTAAGAAAAAGCACATTCATTTAAATGGAGATACATGGCAATTTGTGATCATTTAAAAAGGGCCAGCTGGAAGTTGCAATGCCATTATCTATAAGGGAAGTGTTTACTAAGAAAATTAACAGAATTGCAGAGATAATTCTTAAGATATAGATAATGAGATAGTTTTTTTGCACCCTCTAGGGACTTCAAAAACATACTTTTTTATTTAGAGTACTGACATGCTAATTTTTTTAAATGTAATTTATTCCTGAGGGCAGAAGAAATATTTCTGATAAATGACATTATCCTAAACTGAAGATATTTGATACTACTAATGCTTTCAGTTTCAAAACACTGAAGCTATTTGAAAATACTAATGCTTTTTTAGCACTGTTGAAATAATATAATTTAACAGATAATTTATTTACATAGTAGAATATTTAAAAGGTAGAAAAAGTATATAGTGCAAAATTCACTCTATCTTCTTCCTTCTAATTTCATAGACCCCAACTGGCCTCCCCTCTGCAACAAGCAAACACTGTTATGCAGAGATATTCTATACAAAGAGATATTCTATGAATATTCAACTATATTTGTAAATTGCCATTTTAACATAAATGGTAATATATTATTCATATTAATCTATAACTTGCTTTTTTCACTCTATTTTGAGACTTCCATGTCAGTATATAGAGAATAGTTGCTTCTCTCTTCTTAATGTCTAAGTGGTACTCCATTATATGGAATACTGTCATTTATTTAACCAGTACCCTGTTGATGAATGTTTTAGGTGAGATTCTCTAGAAGCACAACCTAAGGGGAAGACTCTCATGCAAGCGATTTATCGAGAAGTGCTTTCAAGAGAATCTTATATAGAAACCAGGGAGAAAAGTTAGGCTGGGGAAGAAGCTAAGCAAAGATGTGGTTTTAGTCAAGTAAACCTGATCCCATGGGGAGCACTGGAGCATGCATGGCAGCAGGAAAACGTTTTGAGTTTTTGTACCACAATATACAATAGACATTGGCTTTGTATATTGCCAATATACAAAGAAATGGACGTCTGGGTAACCTCCCAGCTACTTCCAGGTGAGGAAGGTCCTGGTCAGTTGAGGGTAATTCTCTGGGGAAGGATGAGCTGTGAGCCGTCAGCAGCCAACACTCACAGTGGCGGGAGACAGATGCACTGGCCCAGGGAAGGGGATGCAGGTGGAACACCACATTGGATATTAGGTCCTTTCCAATTTTGTAAGGACAGGCAATGCTGATATCCTTGTAGATACATGTCTTTGTATATGTGTGCCAACACCGCTGAGTGATCAATGACTAGAAGCGAAATAACCAGGTCAAAAGCTATAAACTTTAAAATTCTGATAGATATTGCCAAATTGCTCTCCAATTTAGATTCTGACCCAAAACATATGAGTTTCTGTCTCCTCGCACCCTTGCTGAAAACATATGCTACTAAATTTTTTAATCTTTGTCAATCTGATAGACAGAAAATGGCATCTTGTTGCAACTTTAATTCACATTTCTCTTACTATGAGAAGTTCTGTATGTTTTTCAATATGTTTCAAAGCTATTTTTATTTCCATTTCGATGAACTGATTGTGTCCTTTGCCCACTTTTAAAATTTGGCTACTGGGCTTTTTTTTCTTGCTGAAACATGAGTGCTCTTGACATCAATGATGTTAGCCTTTCTTTGTCAAAAATATTCACAGTTTTTTCAAAGTGACTTTTCTATGCATATGTGATAGTTGTACATATTTTGGGGGTACATTTGATATTTTGATACCTTTATGCAATATGTAATGATCAAATCAGGATAACTGGGAGTCTACTACTTCAAATATTTATCCGATCTTTATATTGGAAACATTCCAATTCTTCTCTTCCAGTTATTTGGAAATATACAATAAATTATGGTGAACTATAGTCTCCCTAGTGTTTTATCAAACACTAGAACTTATTCCTTCTAACTGTATGTTTGTACCCCTTAACCAACCTCTCTTCATCACCCCCACCCTTGTCAACCTCTGGTAACCACTGTTCTACTCTCTACCTCCATGAGATCTACAGTTTTAGCTCCCACATATGAGTGAGAACTTGCAATATTTGTCTTTCTGTGCCTGGCTTATTTCACTTTAAATAATGACCTCCAGTTCTATGCATGTTGTTGAAAATTACAGTATTTCATTCTTTTTTAAATGGAATAACATTCCATTGTGTCCATATAACACATTTTCTTTACTCATTCATTCATTGATGGACATGTGGGAAAACCTGAATAGACATTACTCAAAAGAAGACATACAAATGGCCAACAGGTGTACGAAAAATGTTCAACAACACTAATCATCAGGGAAACGCAAATCAAAACCGTAGTAAGATACCCTCTCACCACAGTTAAAATGACTATTATCAAAAAGACAAAAAATGACAGTGCTGATGAGGATGCAGAGAAAGGAGCATGCTTATATACTTGGTGGTGGGAATGTAAAGTAGTACAGCCACCATAGAAAACAGTATGGAGGTTTCTCAAAAAACTAAAAATAGAACTGCCACATGACCCAGCAATCCCACCGCTGGGAATACATCCAAAAGAAAGGAAATCAGTTATAGAAGAGACATCTTCATTCCCATGTTTTTTGCAGCTACTATTCACCATAGCCAAAGTCGCTTTTGACTTTGCTTATGGCATTTTATAAGACAATTTAAAACATTTTAATAGTCAAGTGTTATTCTTTTTAATAGCATTTCAATTTTGTGTCATGTTTCCAAAGTCTCCAAGATTATAAAAAATTATTCAGTTATTTTTGTCTTGAAATTTATGGCTTTATTTTTTACATTTAAATATTTGATCTGGCTGGAATTTATTGTGGTATAAGGAGTAAAGTAGGAATCCAACTTTTTAAAATACTTTTTTTTCCAGGTGACATCTCACTTGTCCTAATACCATGCATTAATTAAGTCATCATTTCTTCACTAAAATGAAATGGTGTCTTTGGGATAGCATAAGTTCCTATTAGTATTTGGGTGTATTTCTGGACTCCCTTTCTTTTTCATTGACTTATTCATTGTCTAAGTCTGATTCTGTACTACAGAGTTTGAATTACAGCAGTTATAAACTTGAACACATGGAGGGCCAGTTACCACTGACTCTTGGTCTTCTTTTTCAGAATCTTCCTTTCTACTCTGGCAGATTTCTTTTTCCTGATACACCAGAGAAACCTTTAGTATTTATTTTGGCATTATTTTAACTTTGTAGATTAATATAATATGAATAGACAGCTGATAATATTGAGTATTCCTTTCCAAGAAACAAGCATTTATTTAAACTTTTGTATCTCTTAATAGTGTTTTGAAGATTTCTTCATGTAGATCTTAAACATTTTTGTTAAGTGTATCACTAGATTTTCTTTAATGTTGCTAATGTAAATGAGATCATTTTCCATTATATTTTATAGTGGTTGTTTATATTTCCCCTCTTAATTCTATAAATAAATTTTGACAAATGAAGTGGGTTAGTATTTTCTTGAATTCTGAATTTAAGAAGTAATTGCGTGTGACACATACAAATTATTTTTCTTAATGGCTGATTTTTTAGGTAAATATGTACATGATGTAAGTTTTCACATTTTTTATTCTAACCAAAGAGGAAAAGTTTTAAAGTACTCATCTGAGCCCTATGGTCTAGCCTGTACATAACTTCTAGTATATACACTTTCTTGATGTTTTGAGAAAAGTTCATGAATTCATCCACTCATTTATTTAATCATTCAGGAACTGAGAATACTGGAGTAAACAAAACAGTCAAGCTCCTGCCCTCACGGAGTATACATTCCATTTGTACGGTGGGGAAGGGGGAGATTGGGGGAGCAGAAAACAAGCCAAGTAAGGAAATAAATCTATAATATCATATCATTTGGTGGTATAAGTGATGTGGAATGAATAAAGGAAATCTGTTGCTATAAAGAACACACTACTCAGAACTGGCAGAATGTATATTCATTTCAAGTATACATGAAACATTTACGAAGACACTATAGTCTAGACCATAAAACATGTATCAATAAGTTTAAGGACTGAAATTTTACCACAGTGGAATTGAACTAGAAATCGATGTTAGAAGAATATCTGAAAAAGTCCCAAATATTTAAAAATTAAACAACATGTTTCTAAATAATGCATGAATCAAAAAATAATCACAAAGGAATTTGGAAAATATTTAAAACTGAATGAAAATGATAACACAGTGTGTTACAATTATGAGAGGCAGCTAAACTAATGACTAGAGAGAATTTATAGTGTAGAATATCAATATTAGAGAAGACAAGTTTAAAATCAATTATCTAATCTTCCACCTTATGGGACCAGAATTAAAAAGTAAGTTAAATCTAATGAAAGTGGAAGAAAGGAAGTAATAAAGATAAGATCAGAAATTGGAAAAATAAAAAACCAAGAAAAAATAAAGCAAATCAATTACAGTTCTTTGAAAAAGTCAGCAAAATTGATAAAACACTAGGTAGACTGATCGGAAAAGAGCAGACAAATTACCAATATTAGCAGTGAAAGAAGGAAAACTGCTCAGAGATCCTACAGACAGAATAATGAGAGAATTGCAAGAAAACTTTGTGACAACAAATTTGACAAAGATTAAATTGGAAATTTTTTAAAGATATAAACCACCAAAACTCACTCAAGAAATAAATAAATAAATAACCTGTATAGGCCTATATCTATTAAATAAATTGAGTTCAGCATTGGAAACATTCTCACAAAGAAATATCAAGCCCCAAATGTTTCTCTAGGTAATTTCTACTAAGCATTTACAGGAGTGCAATGCCAATTCTACACAAATCTTCCAGAAAACAGAAAGAAAGGGAACACTTTCAAGTTTATTTTATAAGGCCACCATTAAATTGTTAGCGAAAGAAAGAAGAAAAAGAAAGGAAGGAAAGGAAGGAGAGAAAAGAGAGATGGAGGTGGGGGGAAGGGAAAGAAATCACAGATCAATATTCCTTGTGCACATAAATGCAAAACTTTTAAATTTTTTTAAAAATCAAATAAACCAATATAGAAAAAGTATAATACATCATGACCAAGGGAGGTTCATCCCCAAAGGCAAGGTTCATTTAACATTTTCAAATTAATTTATTAATGTAATTCACCATATTAACATATTTTAAAAGGAAAACCATATAGTAATACCAACAGGTGCAGAAAAACCATTTGACAAAATTAAATATCCATTTATTAAAATAACTCTCAGCAAACTAACAGTTGAAGGAAACTACAATTTCATAAAGGGCATGTATAAAAAACCTATAGCTACATGATACCTAATGGTGAAAAACTAAATGCTTTCTCCTAAGATCAGGAATGAGGCAAATATGTTTCCTCTCACCACTGCCATTCACCATTTTAATGGAAGTTTAATAATAATACAAACTAAAGAAGTAAAAGATAGATATAAGAAAAGAATAATTAAGACTATATTTTTCAATGATGACATGATTGTATAGAAAATCCTATGGAATGTAAAAAAACCCAAACCGTATTAGAACTAATTAATGAGTTTAGCAAGGTCTCAAGATACAAAGTCAAAATGCAAAACTCAATTGTATATCTAGGTAGTCCCAACTATGATACTATATGTAAATAATTGGAAATTGAAATTTACAATAAAATTTTAAAACTATGAAATGGTGATTTTTGCACAACTTTATGAATATAGTAAAAACCATTGACTTACATACTTTACAGGGATAAATTTTATCATGTGTGAATTATATCTCAATTTACAAATTTTAAAAAAATTTAAAAAAATTTAAATACTTAGAGATAAATTTAACTAAATTATACCAAACCTGCACATTAAAATGATTAAAAGCATTACTGAAGCAAACTAATGAATACTGAGATGGAGATATATATGTGTATATATATATATATCTCGTCTTTCTGGATTGGAAAATTGACATTAAGTTATTAATTCTCCCCTAGAAATGCCACTTCCCGCTATGGGCAGTATTTGCATATAAGCATGGGTGGTGTAGGGGCAGGCTTACCATAATATGAGAGGTTACTTCCAACATTGAAGAGTCTTGTGAGAAGGAGGGGTTGGGGGAAACTAAATTTAGTCTTTTTGGTTCCTAACTTCCAAAAGACTGAATGAAGACCATAGACTAGAAATTATGGGGAGAGAAAGGTCAAATTTGATATAAGAGTTTTCTAATCGTTAGCAGCATCTACGAAGAACACCATTGTCCTTAGCATTTGGGAGCATCCCTTTCCTAGACCTGTTCAAATACAGGTAGGAAGACCACAGTTTGAAATGCTAGAAAGAGCATTCTTAAATTTGCTGGGAAATTAGACTGTCTTTCTAAGTAAGGTCCCCTCTGTCTCTCAAAGATCCAAGAGGCTATGTTGTAAATAAACATAGGTAGAATATTCAAAGAGGAAAGAAAAAGACAGGAAGGACATTTTCTACTTTACTATTAAATCAGATACTGATTCTCACTCCATCCAGCTATTGAGCTGACGGATTACAGTTCGCTGCAGGATATACGAAGCTGTGTGTGCACACGTGTGTGTGTGCGTGTGTGTGTGCGTGTGTGTAAAATTCAAAGTAATGCAACATTGGTACCTCTCAGAGATCGAAGCACTTTTGAAAGAGAACATTTGCAAATCTTATACTGTGATTATGTTTTAGCCTCCTCTGATTTAGTGCCAATAGCAAATTCTTCCACTGCCCCCTCAACTTCCCCCCTTCTGTTTCTTTCAAGATTTTCCAGGCTAAAATTTTCCAGGGAACTAAAAATCCATTTTTACAGCTTTTGTTCTGAAACATACACATCCATTCCTCATGCTGAGAAGTGGCCAGTGTGCATATGCTGAAGTTAGGAGACATATCACAGACAAGCAGAATTGCTGTCACAGAACATAAAACATGTAAAATTGAGATCTTGTTTCATCTTTAAAGGTATAGGATGTGATCCGAACTTAATAACCAGTTCCCATGGGTACTGGGTGCACATAAAAGGAGAGAGTCTTTATAATTTATATACTTGTAAGCTATACTAATTCAGCTATACTTAGTTCTTCAAAACATTTAATCCCAGGTCTCCATGTACCCTAGGTTAATTTTATCTTTGAATTCAGTTTGAAGAGGGAAAAATCATAAATGTGTATCCAAGATCAATTACAATTGCATATCTATTACAAATTATGAGCATTAGGCAATCTTCCTGATTGCATAGTATTAAGCTATAACAACTATAGGAAAATAGAAGACCATTTCAAAATTATAAAGAGTTTTAAAGCCAACTATATTTTTTGGGATTGAGAGACATAAATTTGGAGCAGAGAACAGATGGGCCTTTGGAGGAAGGCAAGAAAGAGACAGAGAGAGACAGAAAAAGAGAGATTTCTCAACCTCCCTTTTTAGCCAATATCCTAAAAAGAAAAAGATTTATTCCTCTAACTTCATAATTATCAAGATATATTTACCTACAGCTGATTTCTTTCAAGATCTATACCAACTATTAGAAATTTTCAAAGTACATATTTCTAGATTGTGAACTAAACTACAAGCATTATCTTGTATACAAACCAAGGCAAGATGTTGTGCTGGTGAGCAGTGGCTGGTATGGGGAACAGCCTCCTGAGGATGGGAATGGGACAGCCCTGCTGACCCACTGATCCCCTCTGGCAGGGGGAAAACCACTCCATGGATAAGCACAGGTTTAGGGGTTAGTCCTGATTGTTTAAGAGGAAAAAAAAAACAAAACTCTTCCCCATTCTTGATGTCTCTTTCTGTATGGAAGACTCTCTATCTCCATGACATTCCTGGCCTCATTCCACTTCTAGCTTACTCCTCCCCTGGGAGTCATTCAGTTGGGTGGTGAACTTGGTGACATAAATTTAACATGCATAATCCTGCCTCTTCCTCTAGGAAGTTGGCCAGATCATAGAGAACGTGAAGTTTACCCAGCTCCTCCAGAGACAGGCTCTGTCCCCACAGCAGGGTCCAACGTGGTCTGAGACTGGAAAGGTAGGTCCTCCCCAGGCTGGGATTTACAGCCTCATGTGAGTCTCACACTGAGCTCATCTTAGCCTTTATTAACCATGAAGATGATACTTTCATTTTCCATCTATTGATTCTTTTGTCCTATTTCTCAATGTGTTCAGAACTCAGGCAAGTAATGGAGTGCTATTTATTGTGTTCTCTTAAAAATATATATCACACCCATCTCACGTTGGGATCTCTACAAGGCTTTAAAGAAGGTATTGTTTTTGCCCAGGAGCAGTGGCTCACGCCTGTAATCCCAGCACTTTGGGAGGCTGAGGCGGGTGGATCACCTGAGGTCAGGAGTTTGAGACCAGCCTGATCAACTTGGTGAAACCCAGTCTCTACCGGAAATACAAAAATTAGCTGAGCATGGTGGGTGCCTGTAATCCCATCTACTCGGGAGGCTGAGGCAGGAGAATCGCTTGAACCCAGGAGGCGGAGGTTGCAATGAGCTGAGATCGCACCATTGCACTCCAGCCTGGGCGACAGAGCCAGACTCCATCTAAAAAAAAAAAAAAAAAAAGAAGAAGGTATTGTTCCATTTTACAGATGAAAAAATTGAAGATCAGAAGTTATTAAAAGACCCAGAGTCAACCACTGAACTCACTTAGTTCTTCTTATTACCACTAGCCCTCTTATGGGAATGTGGTCCTTCAGAGCCTACCTCCACCCTGAAGAAAAAACAGTAATCCTGCTACTGACTGATGGTGGCGAAGTATGGAAGAACTGCGGGATCTTTCCCAGATGATGATAACAACTGGAGTCTCAAACTCACATAATCGATTATTGCAGAAAAATACATTTGGCATCAAAAAGATTACAACGGAATTTGCCTCTCCTTTGAGAGTTTCAACCTTCTATTATCTTCTCTACAGGGCCTAATTTCTTGGCAGGCTGATGAATTGGACCATTATGTACTTTTTAGAAGCAAGCATTTATTTGCCTTTCATTCAACCTATAATTATTTGTTAGCATCTACTTTCCATAAAGTATATCCCTACTCATACTGCAAGCTTAATCTCGCTGCCCCTTTTCAGGGAGGTCAAAATTAAATATCTTCTTAAAACTGGAGGTCTGATGGCCTCATCATAATTCAAGTGGGGCTTAAATGTCTGTTCTTGGATTGTATTTGCAGCAAAGCAGACATCCAACCTGGAGTTTCCAAATATGGGCCTGAGCAGCAATTTCAAACCCTTTGCAGGACTATTCTGAGGGATCAGGCTGCTGTGTTGGTCCTTGCACTAAAGTCCTTGACAATAACCTCTTAAGACACTCAAGATAGAGCAAGGCTCTGAATGCCACCCTATGGGCGCTCCATCATCTAGTTCAATGCTTCTCAAAGTTTGGTTCACAGACCAGTATGGGTTTACAAATGATTTATTGTTCATCTGCAACAAGATACATACAGAAATCAAGAACACAGGCACACCTTATTGTATTGTGCTTCCCAAATATTACATTTTTACAAATTGAAAGTTTGCAGCAACCCTGTGATGAGTAAATCTATCAGCACCATTATTCCAAGAGCTTGTGCACACTTCATGTCTCTATGTCACATTTTGGTCATTCTTGCAATATTTCAACTTTTTCATCATTATCATATCTGTTATGGTGATCTGTGATCCATGATCTTTGATGTTACCATCGTAATTGTTTTGGGGTGCTACAAACCACTCACATGTAAGATGGTGAACTTAATGAATGCTGTGTGTTCTCTGATTGCTCCACTGATCAACCATTCCTTTGTCTCTCTCCCTCTCCTTAAGCCTCTCTATTTCCTGAGACACAGCAGTTTTTGAAAACAGGCCAACTAATAACCCTACAGTGGTCTCTAGGTGTTCAAGTGAAAGGAAGAGTCACAACATCCCTCATTTTGAATCAAAAGCCAGAAATAACTAAGCTTAGTGAGAAAGGCATGTTGAAAGCCAAGACAGGCTGAAAACTAGGCCTCTTGTGCCAAACAGTTAGCCAAGTTGTGAATGCAAAGGAAACGCTCTTGAAGGAAATTAAAAGTGCTACTCCAGTGAATGCATGAATAAGAAAGTGAAGCAGTCTTATTGCTGATATCAAGAAAGATTTAGTGGTCAAACCGGCCACAACATTCTCTTTAGCCAAAGCCTAATCCAGATCAAGGCTCTAACTCTCTTCAATTCTATGAAGGCCGAGAAAGGTGAGGAAGCTGCAGGAAAAAGGTTGGAAGCCAGCAGAGGTTCGTTCATGAGGTTTGAGGAAAGAAGCTCTCTGCATAACATAAAAGTGCAAGACAAAGTAGCAAGTGCTCTTTAGAAGCTTCAGCAAATAATCCAGAAGATCTAACTAAGATAAGGAATGAAGGTGGCTTCACTAAACAACAGATTTTCACTATAAGGACAAAACAGCCTTCTATTAGAAGAAGAGGTTATCTAGCACTTTCACAGCTAGAGAGGAGAAGTCAGTGCATGACTTCAACATTTCAAAGGACAGGCTGACTCTCTTCTTGGGGGCTAATATAGCTGGTGACTTTAAATTGAGGCTAATGCTTATTGACTATCCCCCAAATCCTAGAGCCCTTAAGAATTATGCGAAATCTACTCTGCCTGTGTTCTATCGGCACTATTCACAATAGCAAAGACTTGGAACCAACCTAAATGACCAACAATGATATACTGGATTAAGAAAATGTGGCACATATACACCATGGAATACTATGCAGCCATAAAAAATGATGAGTTCATGTCCTTTGTAGGGACATGGATGAAGCTGGAAACTATCATTCTCAGCAAACTATCGCAAGGACAAAAAACCAAACACTGCATATTCTCACTCATAGGTGGGAATTGAACAATGAGAACACATGGACACAGGAAGGGGAACATCACACACCGGGGCCTGTTGTGGGGTGGGGGGAGGGGGGAGGGATAGCACTAGGAGATATACCTAATGTTAAATGAGGAGTTAATGGGTGCAGCACACCAATATGGCACATGTATACATATGTAACAAACCTGCATGTTGTGTACATGTACCCTAAAACTTAAAGTATAATAAAAAAAATTGCAAAGGTTAATGCTCTAAAAATAAAAGTAAAAAAATATAAATAAATAAATAAATAAATAAATAAATAAATAAATGGAACAACAAAGCCTGGATGGCAGCACATCTGCTGTTTACAGCATGGTTTACTGAATATTTTAAGCCCATTTTTAAGACCTACTGCTCAGAATGAAGACACCTGTCAAAATATTACTGTTCCTTGACAATGCACCTGGTTACCCAAAACTTTGATGGAGATGTACAAGGAGATTGATGTTGTTTTCATGCCTGCTAACACAATGTGCATTCTGCAGCCCATGGATCAAGGAGTAATTTCAACTTTCAAGTCTTATTGTTTAAGAAATACATTTTATAAGGCTATAACTGTCACAGATAATGATTCCTTTGATTAATCTGGTCAAAGTAAATTGAAAACCTTCTGGAAAGGATTACCCATTCTAGATGCCATTAAGAATATTCATGATATCAACGTTAATGGGAGTTTGGAAGAGGTTGATTCCAACCCTCGTAAATGACTTTGAGAAGTTGAAGACTTTAGTGGAGGAAGTAACTGCAGATGTGGTTGAAATAGCAAGAGAACTCAAATTAGAAGTGAAGTCTGAAGATGTAACTAAATTGCTGCAATCTCATTATCAAACTTGAACGGACAGAGAGTTGCTTCTTACAAATAAGCAAAGAAAATGGTTCCTTGGAATCTACTCTTGGTGAAGATGCTGTGAGCATTGTTGAAATCACAGAAAGGATTTAGAATATTACATAAACTTAGTTTACAAGGCAGGGTTTGAGAAGATTGACACCAATTTTGAAAAAAAAAATTACTATGTGTAAAATGCTATCGAACAGCATTGCATGCTACAGAGAAATCTTTCATGAAAGGAAAAGTCCATCAATGCAGCAAACATCATTGTTGTCTTATTTTAAGAAATTGCTACAGCCACCCCAACCTTTGGCAACCGCCATCCTGATCAGTCAGTAGCCATCAGCATCAAGGCAAGACCCTACCACCAAAAAAAAAATTATAATTCACTGAGGGTTCAAGTAATTGTCCACATTTTTTAGCAATAAAGTATTTTTTAAATTAAGGTATATATATGTGTAAATATATATATGACAGAATTCTATCGCACACTTAAAAGACTATAGTCTTTAGAGTATAGTGTAGCTACAGTATAGTATACTATAACTACTTTAGTATAGTATAGTGTAAACATAAATTTTACATGCACTGGGAAACCAAAAAAAACTTGTGTGACTTGCTTTATTGCAATAGTCACTTTATTGTGGTGGTCTGGAACTGAACTCACAATATCTCTGACATATAACTGTGTATATTTAGAAAGTTTTACAGCAAGTAAAAAATCGGCTTTTTCAAGGTATAATTTGCATAAAATGAAATTCATATATTTTAAGTGTCCAGTTCAATGACATACATGGTATGTGTATAAACATACACAGTCATGGGATTTCCACTACGGTCAAGATACAGAACATTTCTATCACCACAAAATACTCCCTTCTGTCCCTTTGCACTCCATTCCTATGACCACCCCTTAGACTCAGGTAATCACTAATCTGCTTTTTATCACTATAATTTTGTATCGTCTAGAATTGCACATAAATGGATCATATAGACTGTAATCTTTGAGATCTGGTTTCTCTACTTAGTATAATCCTTTGAGATTCATTCATGTTTTGTGTGTATCAGTAATTTATTTATTTTTATGGTTCAGTAACATTTTATTGTGTGGATGTGCCATAGTTTGCTTATCTACTCAACTGCTGATGGACATTTCGATCATTTCCAGTTTAGGATTCTTAAGAATGAAGCTGCCATGAACATTCATGTGCAACTCTTTGTATGCTTATATGTTTTCATTTCTCTTAGGTAAATACCTAGAATGGAATTGCTAGTTCATATAGTGAGTATATGTTTAACCTCTTTTCAGCAATTTGACAAAATGATTTATATCTGTTTAATGTAATAATCAAAAATAGGTTTTATTTTGTGTGTGTTTTAAATTTTGTTTTTTAAGTAATTCATTTATGAGGAGTACTGGTCGGGTACTTGGTAGAATTTGTGTAATTCACTTTTTATTGTATTTTACTAACATATTGGCTGTGATGGATTAGAAATTTTCTTAAAGTTGGTAATTCACCTTGGATAGAAAAATTCTGCTCTAGGTGACAGCTCCTATTTCCTTGCCTGCCCCCTGCAGTTTCTCAGATTAGAAACTCCAATGAGGTGTGTTACCTGAACCATAGCTGAGCCCTTCTCCCTGTGGTCACTGAGCCTGTTCTATTGAAAACACTCTGATTCAGAGGGGTCTAGAGTGGGACCCGGGCATTAGCGCATTAGAAACTCCACAGGTGGTTCCAACGCATAGCCAGAGATGAGCACCACTGCCCTAGATGCTGCAGGAAGACAGTTTCTCAAGAAGGGTTCATCAGGGCCAAGGGTGTGTTGGGGCCATGAGAAGCCACTGATAGAAAGGAGGGCAGAGCCCATGTATCAGAAAGGACTACCTTCCTACACAGAGTTTGCCACACCACAAGCAACAGCACATATGCCATTCATCAGGCTAGGAAATGCTTATGAATCCCCTTCCTACAAGCAAAGAAGCAAGCAAAAGAGGCTGGTGACATTATAATAATATCAGCTCACACTGTTAAACATTTGGTGTGTTCCAGGACCCATGCTAAGCATTAATATACACTGTCTCATTATGAGATATACATTATCTCATTATCTCATTTTTTTCAACTTTAAAATGGGGATCATTATCAGTTATAATATAACCAATATACACTATATAATGTATATTATACATTATCATGTATAATTAATGTACATTATCATAACCAATAATATCCCCATTTTATAGTTGAAAAACCTGAGTCACAGAGCAGTAATCTAACCTACCAGCATCATAGCTCCAGTCATTGTGGGAGAAGCACATGAACATGAGTCAGTTCCCCTCAATGCTCACACACGTGGCCTCTACAGGGCCCAGTCCTCAGTGGGGCCCAAGGAAAATGGCTTATGAAGCATATTTGATTCCTAGGGCTACTGTAACTAATCACCACACACCGGATGACTTAAAACAGCAAAGATGTATTTTCTACAGTGCTGAAAGCCGAAGTCTGAAATCTGGGTGTCAGCAGGTTTGGTCCTTTTGGAGGTTATGAGGAAGAATCTATTCCTGCCTTCTCTCCCTGCTTCTGGTGGAGGTTAGCAATCCTTTCTGTCCCTTGGCTTGCAGCAGGAGAACTCCAATCTCTGCCTCCATTTCCACATGACCTTCTCTTATGTGTCTCAAATCTCCCTCTGCACTTCTCTTATAAGGATATCTGACATTGGATTAAATTAAGAATGATCTCATCTCAAGATCTGTATTAATCCATTCTTGCTATGTTATACAGAAATACCTGAAATTGGGTAATTTATAAAGAAAAGAGGTTTAATTGGCTCACCATTCTGCAGGCTGTACAGAAAGCATAGTGGCATCTGCTCGGCTTCTGGGGAGGCCTCAGGAAACTTACAATCATGGTGGAAGGCAAAGAAAGAGCAGGCACTTCACATGGTGAAAGCAGGAGCAAGCGGGGAGGGGAGGTGCCACACTTTTAAACAACCAGATCTCGAAAGAACTCACTCACTAACATAAGAACAGCACCAAGGACATGGTGCTAAACTATTCATGAGAAATCCACCCTCGTGATCCAATCACCTCCTACCTACCAGGTCCTACCTCCAATATTGGGGATTACAATAATTACCTCTGCGAAGACTCTTTTTCCAAAAATAATGTCATGTTCACAGGTTTCAGGGATTAGGACATAAGTATGTTTTTTGGAGGGCCACTATTCAACCCACTGCAAGAAGGATATTCAGAAATAAAGGCAAGAAGTCAAAGGAGAGGAAAGGATGCTTCGTCAATGACGTTATCTCTCCACTTGGTGCAAAATACAAAATGGCACTAGGCCAGAAGGTTCTGGAAACCTGACAGAGAAAAATGTTATCGTGCAACATAAGGTACTCCAAAAAAATAAAAGATCAAGTGCCCTGAAAACTACTCAGTGTGGATCAAATGTGTGGGCCTGAGTACTATCCCAGGTCTAGTAGTAAGTCATCAAATGGCCTTGGTTAAGTCCTTTCTCTCTGGGCCTCAGAATCTTAATTGTAAAATAAGACAATTTGATGAGAGAGCCTGTAAGCCCTTTCTACTCAAATATCCCATGACTTTACATATGCAAAACCCAAATATGTACATAAACAGATGATTCTGAGAGAAACATTTTCAGTAGAAGATGCAACTGTATGATTACCTAGTGCATTATGTACAAGGCAATATTTTTCCTTGAGTGAATGAAGCAAAGTGATCCAGAAACATCAAAACAGCATATATTCTGAGAAGCAGTTCCATTTATACCATTCTTATGGCTAGCACTCTGGTCATTAGAGTTTACAAATTATGTTTTGAGCTACATTAGGCTGCCAGCCTTCATTATCAATCCACGCACTTCTCATTAGGATAAACAGAGGCATGGCATGGATGGTGGCTCCTTAATTGTCTTGACTGGTCCAAGAGAATAAAGTTGGATCAAATTACTACATGTTATTAATTCTCTTAAACTTTTGATTTGGAAAAATTACCAGGAACCACTACTATGATGCTTAACCACTGAATCCAACAGTAAAGCAGGGCTTCAGGTTAGCATTATTGGGTTGGTAACAGAAGGCATTTAAATGCTTCTGTTCTTGTGAGAAATCCAGTCACCTGAATGCTTTGAGCAACACTTACATTAGGGATGGGGAGAGGGGTGCTGATTAAACTTAATCTGAAAACATCAAAATTCATAATGGTCTTCTCAGAGGCTCCTACAAAATCATTATCATCTGGTGTACAGTGATTTGGAATGCGATATACAATTGGTATGTGGTTTGAAGGAAACAGTGATATTTTTGAACTACCCATATAATAAGTCTAAAATACTTAGCTCTGTAGTTCAAATTTCAGCCTATCTATTCAGCTTTCTCTGAAAAACCCATTGTAAAAATGAAAACTCCATCCTGCCCTAGTGTCTTTTGTCATGCTGACCCCCCAGCCTGCCCTTGTTTACCTTGTCTCATAATTAGGCATATCCATGTCTTTCCACCCTACTGGATTGTATGTTATCTGCAGGCAGGAATCTTTTTCATCTCTACATCCCCACTGTGACATTGTGCTTAGTGCAATGCCTGCCCTGGCTTACCACACATAAACCCTCAACAACATTTGAATTGCATCGTTGAATTGGAATAATGTATACCTGTAAGCTTATTGTGAGTATTAAATGACATTATATCTCTGACTTATAATAAATAACCAATTATAGCTATTGAACAGAATTCTACCAGAAATTCATGAGAGCTCTCTCTTTCCTATCTAACAGGATGTCAAAAAGCTGTACAAATGATGTGTGGGCAGTTAATGTGTCCTCAATGAGCTCATAGACCAGTGGAAGAAAAAGACAAGTAGATGGATAATTACAATGCAAAACAATGTTTTTGTTAATTTCTTCAAAAGATATTTATTGAGAGAAAACTATGCAAAAAGCTGTGCTAATCACTAAACTGGAACACATTTAATGTTATTTGTTTGAAATATAATCAACTGTCAGATAACTTTACATTGAAAAATAAGACTTTCCATTTTCCTTATACTTACCTTTTCTTCTGTTTTCCTCATTGTCTAACTCTGGGATCTTTATCTGGGATGGAATCCAGGGGAATCTATGAACTTGGATAGTAAAAAATTATATATTTACTTTCATTAATCTTGAATGGAATTTTAGCATTTCTCTCAGTTGCAATTGTAGATAACAAACCTCAGGAGAATTAGCAGTACCTGTGACCTTGTCACCAACAGAAATCACAGACACTTTCGTATTATATTATACTTTTTGTAGATATGTTAAAATAACTATTATGCACACCACAGCTTTTAAATTAGTTATTCTATTTGCTGTTTGGCTTAGTATTTAGTTAATGAATAAAAAATACATGCCTTACAATAGCACAGATTTGTTTTTAAAATATTTTAATGACTTTCAATATAATTGCTTCTTTAAAAAGTTGTAATCCTAGATATTGTATAGGATTTAAGGAGTCCATAGGCTCCACCAAACTGCCAAAGAGATCCATGGCACAGAAAAAGTTTATGACCTCTTATGCCCTGAGAGTAGTATTCTCAATTCTTAACACACATTTGAGAACTTTCTTTGAGTTAATGTCCAAAGACAGAGCTGAGCTTTGGGTTACCTGCTGTGGAACAGCCATGTGTTGGGAACAGGTGAGACATCGCTCACCTATACACCTCGTGTGACTGTCCTGCTCTGACCACCCATGAGATAAAATGGACCCATCTGCACGTATCTCTGGGCCTGCCTGCCTGTGTGCCTGTGCTTCATTCAGAGAAAGGAGTTTAAACATAATCTGCACCATTTGAATCAAAACCAAACCATATATATCCCAGGTGGGAAGAAATTAACTGGACAGCCCCAGATGTAGCCAGAGGCACCTGGGAATCTTGGTGCACCACAAAGCAAATGTGAGTCATTGATGAAAAGTGGTTAGTTCCCAGAATAAATGTGAACAAAATATAAAGTAACATTAGCACATATGAGTTGAAAAACTCTCTCCTTTTGCATGAATCTAGAGAGGTAGGATTATTATTCCATTTTACAGATGAACAATTCAGAATGATCAAGGTAATTTACCAAGTCACACAGCTAATAAATGAAGCGTCTTGTCAAACTGAAGGATACTATCTATATTATCTTACTTCCAGCTCCAGTAACCATATTTCTTATAACAAAGAGCATATACTTGCATAAGACCAATAAGATAGTCTAATAATCAACCAGAGAAGTTTCTTTACCCTAGGGGAGAAGAGGAGAGTTTTGGTTTTTTTGTTTTTGTTTTTCAGCGCGGGTCCAATTGTGATGGAGAGCTCATACCCCTGAGCTCACATACCTGGGGCTAGACTAAGCCAGATGACTTTTGAGCTTTAGAATTCCATGCTTTGAGTAGCTCTGCATCTCCCATTGGGGTAAGAAAAACCCAATATTATTAGTCTAGATCATACTCAAGAGGCATCTGAAGCCCAGAAGTTCAATTACTTTCTAAACATCATATTATAAGTCAGAGTTTTTGATGGCGAAACTCAGTGATTGGGATCTAAGGTATACATGGGTTCTCTTCTTAAAAGAGAAGTGGCAATTTACTCCCACCTGGTGAAAGACAAGGTCTATATCCATGGAACAGAAGAGAACAAAGTCATCTGGCTAGGGAAGGAACCAGATCCAAGTTCTTCTGATGGCTTCTTGCTCTACACATTGACTGCTCTTGTTCTCATACCACTTGTCTCTTTGCAAATCTTTGCTCTTCTCACTTCTGCAACAGCTATTTCTGAGAATACCTTCCCTCTAATCTGGTACAGCTCCAAAATAAAAACACTTTCATTGAAGTTGGTGCTCTCGGCAGGAAGCACAGCCACAGCCTGGCAATACATAATCTGGAAAACTTATGAGAAGGAGCATAAGCAGAAAGCTAATGTAGTTTCAGACACATAAAGACCTTGTTCCCAGTAACCAGAGGCAAAGCTTTTGGTGCATGAAGATTTCTAAAATAATTATCCAAAGACAAGGGTCTACCAGGGCATATCTAAGCCCTAAACGTGAGTTTGCCTTTGCCCTATTGCATTTTCCAGAGCTCTCACCTCAAAGGGATATGAAAGCCTATGCACATTGTATCTCACACTTAGATAAAATATTCCAAAGCAAACATGTTATTATTTGCTGAAAAAACATATTGATTTTCAGCCACCTATGACTTATCATCCATTACACTTATCAAGCCCAAACCATCAGGAGTGTAATTAAATTTTGGCTTACCTCCAGCCAGAAAAAAAGAAAAGAAAACAACACTATAACATTGGGGCTAACAATGATTTGCTCTTCCCAGAATTTTAATTTCCTCTGTCTGTACCTTGTCTCTGCTGGGCACTAGCAAAGGCTCATTGATCACCTCTCCTAGATAAGGATGTGGCCCCCAAAACAGCATCTATCTGAAAATCTTAACGATTATAAATGAAACCCAACGCTGTTATCTCCTAGTAACAAGTGCTTTGCTTCGCTCACCTTGAATATAAAGCATGGTAAACAATGAGAAAGGCAATTGAAATTGAGACAATTTTTAAATCCATTCTAAAGTGAAATGGGAATCATCTTCATCTCAGGAGTTTTAAAGAAAATGAAAATTAAGAGTGGAACACTGGACAGATGTTGTTTGAGGAACAATTCAGTGTAAGTAATAAGACCCATTAAAATGATCAAAATCTTTTAAGTATTTAGTACCTATTACATGGCCCTTGCTGACACTTCATTCTACAAAAAGTGATGTGGACAGTCATGTTGCCGTCCACTTTCAGTGAGGGGTACTGTAAGAAAATCCCTATAAAACCTGCTTGTGTATTTATTGTGGAAATGCAGAACATCCATGAAAGAACCCTTCTCTCAAGGCTCACTACTAAGAAAAGCTGTGTGGCCTCCTTAATGACTAGTTTGTTTTTGTCATTTAGACATTCTGAATCTTGTAACCAATTGATCTCCCCCCTCCTTGCTCAGGCCACTAACAAGCTTAGAGGCAATTTGCAGGCTCCCTGTAACAGCTGAACAGAACAGTGTACTATGAGTTTACTGGGTACTAATTTTGCCCAGCTTTAATCAATATTCCCAAACCTAATTTCCCTTTTGTCTTGATTTTATCACCTATTTCTTTTTACCCATTTGTATTGCATATTTTAATCATCTCAAAGCCTTTTCAGAATGAAACAATTCCTAGTAGGTTGTTCTGCTACTGTGATGAATGTTGATGATTTCAGGCTGAAGTTAGGGGCTTGAGGCAGAAGAAACCTCTGTCTTAAAATGCAGGACCAAGTCAACCCCATTCTTGGTATGGCAAAAATTCTTTTTTTTTTTTTTTTGAGGCAGAGTCCCACTCTGTTACCCAGGCTGGAGTGCAGTGGCACGATCTCTGCTCACTGCAACCTCTGCCTCCTGGGTTCAAGTGATTCTCCTGCCTCAGCTTCCAGAGTAGCTTGGATTACAGGTGCCCGCCACTGCACCTAGCTAAGTTTTGTATTTTTAGTAGAGACGGGGTTTCACCAAGTTGGCCAGGCTGGTCTTCAACTCCTAAGCTCAGGTAATCCACCAGCCTCGGCCTCCCAAAGTGCTGGGATTACAGGCATGAGCCACCGCACCCAACCTGGTATGGCAAAAATTCTATAGCCAAGTCAAACTTTACGTTAAAGCCCTCTATGAGCCCTAGCACCAACCTAATTTCACTTGAGAACTCAAGGATCCAAAAATCTCTAAGTTGGGTCCTGTGAATCACAGAGTAAGTTGTCTCTTTGCCAATAAATGTACCTGTTCCTCTCTAGGTTCAGAGAATGAACATGCTGTTTATTCTCTCTCCTGTCAATCTCTTTGCTTCCTTCCCTCAAAAATATAAATGTATTCAAGTCTTTCTCACAAACAATAAAAACCTCCCTTGATCCTGCATAACCTTCTAGCTACTGCCCCTTATTTTACCTTAAAAGTGAAATTTCTAGAAAGACTTTTGTGACCCTTATTTCGGCCCTCTCATGCACTCAACTCATGGGAATCTCTCCTACCTCCACCATTCCTCTGAAATGTTTTTGCCAAAGATAATCAATGACTAAATAACACTCAATTACAGTAAGCACTTCCCAGCATTCATCTTACTTACTCTTATTTAATACTTGCTTAATGCATACACACAACTTACATACCTACTTAATCTGAAGCATTTCACACTGATCTATTCCTTCTTTCTTGAAACACTTTTCTCCCTTGGATTCTGAGAGTTCACTCTCTCTTTGACTTGTTTCCATCTCTCTTTCTGTCCCTCCTTAACTTAGCCTGCTCCTTTTCCTTTGCCTAAATTTAAAGTTGGTGCATCTTGGGGATTTATGCAAGCCCTTTTCTCTTTTCTCATCATTATCCATGGTTTCAACTATGACATGTTTTCCAAATCCAAATCACTTCCACCTTAAAGTCTATTACCTGGCCAAGTTCCTACCAATAATTTCACCCGATTCTATATGAAAAGTCTCAACGATGATAAAATGTGAAGTGCCTCAAGTCTCAATGATTGCAATAAAATGCAGTATATACAAAACTGAAGTAATCATATTTCATCCAAATTTGCTCTTCCATCCCATGTTCCCTATCTTCATTAAGGTGCCTCCATCTACGCTACTCTCTTTTCCTTGTCCTGGACTACTTTTCTCATTAGCTACACTCCAAGATTACAGTGGACAAACAATAATTCCTCCCTATTTTCTTCTAGTATAATACAAGATCATAGAATACATGCCTTGAAATGAATAGAGATAAAGCTGCCCAATTTTTTGAATAATACAGATGAAGGAGCAGAGCGTGAGGAAGTGAGGAACTCTTGCCCTACCTCTTTAAGGAATGTGAAGCTATTCTCTTTTCCTGAAGCAGAGCATGGTTAGGACCCTGACTAGTTTTCTCTACCCAACTCCATTGACTACAATTAGTGAAAATTCCTTCTAGAAGGTAACAATAGGTCATTTTTCTCAATTTGGGGTGTTGAAAATTTTTGTTTTTGGTATCTTTCGATATTTTATTAAGAAATTTAGCATTCTTTAAGAGCTCTTAGGATACCATTTAATGTGGCAGTTTTCCATCATCATTTGAAAAATTTCTATAAATGTGGTAAAGGTAAAGAGTCATCAAAGGGGGACAAGGCATAGGTAAGTGTTGACTAGCACAATTGGAGAAGAGGTATGCAAAACGCCCACTTGTGTCCAGGCATAATTGGAGACAGTATGGACTAAGCAAAGTCTGACGGGAAAATGTTCCTGTCAAAAATGTATGAACATCTTTGTAAGAACAAATGTTATAATTAAAACAATGATGATAGGGATGCTAAAGTAGAAATACACCTAGTTGACTGCAATGTTACAGCTGAATAACTCTGTGCCTAAATAAAAGGCAGGATTCTGCTAACATAATGAAGAGACATTTTGTTAATATGTAGTAAAAAGAAAAAGAGATGATTAAAAAACTAAATACGTATGACAACCATGGCCAAACAAGTATGGAGGCAACTTTTGCCTACTCAGAACTTTTCCAATTATTATATTAGATTGGCATTTAGCCTACCAATATATAGCTTATCAATAATCACCAAAATTGGTAATTAACAGCTATAAAGATATACACATATTTTCAGAAGAAAATTTAAGTATCTTAGTGTCTTTTAATAGATAATGGGCTTAAGATGTTTGAAAATATTACAAATAAAACATAAAGCAATTGAAAGAGCAGTGGGCTTGCATTCACCCACCAAATTTGAACATGATAAGTTTTCTATTTGGGTCAGAAAATACAGACGCTCCTTTACTTACATCAGAGTTCCATCCCAATAAACCCATCATAAGTGAAAATATTGTAAGTCAAAAATGCACTTAATACACCTAACCTCTCAAGCATCATAGCTTAGGCTAGCTTACTTCAAATATGCTCAGAATACTTACATTAGCCTACATTTGGGCAAAATCATCTAACACAAAGAATATTTTATAACAAAATGTTGAGTATCTCATGTAATTTATTGAATATTATACTGAAAGTGAAAAGCAGAGTGGTTATATGTGTACTTGTAGTATGATATCTACTGAAAGAGTATTGCTTTTGAACTATCATAAAGTAAAAAAAAAAATTATAAGTCAAACCATCATCAGTCAGGAACTATCTATATTTGATTTTTAAGATGCAGGATCTCCTCTATTCAGGTAATATTTATTTTATTCATATTCTTATGAATGTTTCTTAAAAACATATGTGATTAAAACAAATAAACAAGCCAAGCCTAGGGCCTAAATGGAATATAAAGTAGCCTATGTGGCAAGACTCCCCCATAATATAATTACATATGTTCTTGCCAATTACCTATATAAAGGGACTTGTTGAACACCTTGGACTTCCCATTAAACCCCCAAAAGGTCCACACGTTAGAAGAAAGTATACCCTAAGCCTAAGAGCAACATCAGTTTAGGACAGTCTAACAAAGCCCAAAATCAACCCTCCACAAAGTTAAGGGAGGCCACCAGTAACTTAACTGCCTGATAGTTCAACAGTCTTCAGAGGAAGATAAATCCCAGGTCTCCTCAATATATTATTTTTAATGTACGGAATATAATTAAAAATCACTAAACATATAAAGAAGGAAAATGTTACCTGTAGCCACAAAGAAAAAAATAGCAAACTGAAACAGACTTACATATGACTCAGATATTGAAATTAGCAAATAAGGACTTTAGAATAACTATAGTAAGTATGTCAAGGAATCTATAGGCATATATGGATATGATGAATAAAAAGATAAGAAAACTTAGGAAAGATATGAAATCTAACAAAAAAACAAAAAAGAAATCCTAAAACAGAAAGCTAAAGTATCTGGAACCAAAAATTCATTGAATGAAATTAACAGCAGACTGGACAGTACAGAAGAAAAACACCACTGAACTCAAACACAGGTCAAAAGAAATTATCAAAATAAAAGACCCATTGGTATTCTGTCTTCAAGAGACTCATCTCACATGAAATGACAAACATAGACTCAAAATAAAGGTATGGAGAAAAATCTACCAAGCGAATGAAAAACAGAAAAAAGTAGGGGTTGCAATCCTGGTTCCTGACAAAACAGACTTTAAACCAACAAAGGTCAAAAAAGACAAAGAAGGGCATTACATAATGGTAAAGGGTTCAATTCAACAAGATAATGTAACTATTTTAAATATATATTCACCCAACACAAGAGCACTCAGATTTATGAAGTAAGTTCTTAGAGCCCTACAAAGAGACTTAGGTCCCCACACAATAATAGTAGGAGACTATTAACACCCCACTGACAATATTAGACTGATCATCAAGACAGAAAATTAACAAAAATACTCAGGATCCAAACTCAGCACTCGATTAAATGGAAATGACAGACATCTACAGAACTCTTCAACCAAAATCAACAGAATATATATTCCTCTCATTGCCACGTGGCACATACTCTAAAATCAGTCACATAAAAAGTAAAACACTCCTCAGCAAATGCAATACAACTGAAATCGTAACAGTCTCTCAGACTACAGAGCAATCAAATTTGAAATCAAAACCAAGAAATTTACTCAAAACCATACAATTACATGGAAATTGAATCACCTCCTCCTGAATGACTTTTGGGTAAATAATGAAATTAAGGCAGAAGTCAAGATCTCTGAAACTAATGGGAACAAAGATACAACATGCCAGAATCTCTGGGACACAGCTAAGTCAGTGTTAAGAGGAAATTTATAGCATTAAATGCCCACATCAAAAAGTTAGAGAGATCCCAAGTTAACAACCTAATATCACAACTAAAAGAACTAGAGAAGTAAGAGCAAACAAATCCCAAATCTAGCAGAAGACAAGAAATAACCAAAATCAGAGCTGAACTGAAACAGATTGAGACACACACACACGTACACAAAAAGCATTCAAAAGATCAACAAATCCAGGAGTTGGTTTTTTGAAAAACTTAATAGATAGACTGCTAGCTAGACTAATAAAGAAGAGAAAAGATTTAATAAACACAATCAGAAACAACAAGGGGGATATCATCACTGACCTCACAGAAATACAAACCACCATCAGAGAATATTATGAACACCTCTATGCACCTATACTAGAAAATGTAGAAGAAATGGATAAATTCCTGGACACATACACCTTCCGAAGACTGATCCGGGAAGAAATGGAATCCCTGAACAGACTAATAATGAGCTCTGAAATTGAGGCAGTAATAAACAGCCTACCAACCAAAAAAGCCCAGGACCAGAAGGATTCATAGCCAAATTCTACCAGATGTACAAAGAATAGCTGGTACCACTTCTACTAAAACTATTCCCAAAAAATGAGCAGGAGAGACTTCTCCCTAACTCTTTCTATGAGGCCAGCATCATCCTGATACCAAAACTTGACAGAGATACAACAACAAAAAAAGAAAACTTTAAGCCAATATTCTTGATGAAAATCAATGCAAAAATCCTCAACACGATACTGGCAAACCAAATCCAGCAGCACATCAAAAAGCTTATCAATCATAATCAAGTAGGATTTATCCCTAGGATGCAAGGTTGGTTCAACATATGCAAATTAATAAATGTGATTCATCACATAAACAGAATTAAAGACAAAAACCGCATTATTATCTCAATAGATACAGAAAGGCTTTTGATAAAATTCAACATTGATCCACGTTAAAAACTCTCAGTAAAATAGGTGTTGAAGGAACACAACTCAAAATCATAAGAGCCATCTATGACAAACCCACAGCCAATATCATACTGAATGGGCGAAAGCTGGAAGCATTCCCCTTGAAAACCGGCACAAGACAAGGATGCCCTCTTTCACCGTTCCTGTTTAACGTAGTAGTGGAAGTCCTTGCAGGGTAATCAGGCAAGAGAAAGAAAGAAAGAGCATCCATATAGGAAGACAGGAAGTTGAACTATCCCTGTTTGCAGACAACATGATCCTATAGCTAGAAAACCACATAGTCTCAGCCAAAAAGCTTCTGAAGCTGATGCTGATAAACAACTTCAGCAAAATCTCAAGATACAAAATCAACGTGCAAAAATCACTAGCAGTTTTATACACCAACAACAGTCAAGCTGAGAGCCAAATCAGAAATGCACTCCCATTCACAATTGCCACAAAAATAATAAAATTCCTAGGAATACAGCTAACTGTGTTAAAGGTGAAAAATCTCTACAAGGAGAACTACAAAACACTGCTCAAAGAAATCAGAGATGATGCAAACATGTGGAAAAATATTCCATGCTCATGGATAGGAAGAATCAATATCATTAAAATAGCCATACTGCCAAAAACAATTTACAGATTCAGTGTTATTCCTATTAAACTACCATTGAGATTCTCCACAGAACTAGAAAAAAAACTATTTTAAGATTCATATGGAACCAAAAATGCCAAGGCAATCATAAGCAAAAAGAACAAAGCTGTAGGCATCACACTACCTGACTTCAAACTATGCTACAGTGCTACAGTAACCAAAACAACATGGTACTGATACAAAAACAGACACACAGACCAATGGAACAGAATACAGAACCCAAGAATAAGACTGTACACCTACAACTATCTGTTCTTCAACAAACCTGACAAAACAAGCAATAAGGAAAGAAATCTCTATTCAATAAATGGTGCTAGGATAACTGGCCAGCCATACGCAGAAGATTAAAACTTGATCCCTTTCTTATACTATATACAGAAATTAACTCAAGATGGATTAAAGACAAATGTAAAACCCAAAGCTATAAAAACTCTAGAAGACAACCTGGCAATACGTTCAGGACATAGGCACAGGCAAAGATTTTATGATGAAGACAACAAAAGCAAAAAAATGACATGTGGGATCTAATTAAACCTAAAGAGCTTCTGCATAGCAAAGGAAACTATCAACAAAGTAAACAACCTAAAGAATCAGAGAAATTTCTGCATACTATGCATCTGACAAAGGTCTAATATCCAGCATAAATAAGGAACTTAAACAAATTTGCAAGAAAAGAAACCAAACAACCCCATTAAGAAGTGGGCAAAGGACATGAACAGACATTTTTCAAAAGAAGACATACATGTGGCCAACAATTATATGAAAAAGGCTCAACATCACTTAGAGAAGTGCAAATCAAAAACATAATGAGATACCATCTCACACCAGTCAGAATGGCTATTATTAAATAGTCAAAAAATAAAAGATGCTGGTGAGGTTGTGGAGAAAAAGGAATCCTTATACACTGTTGGTGGGAGTGTAAATTAGTTCAACCATCATGGAAGACAGTGTGGCAGTTCCTCAAAGACCTAAAGACAGAAACACCATTTGACCCAGCAGTCCCGTTACTGAGTATATGCCCAAAGGAATAGAAATCATTCTATTATAAAAACATAAGCATGCATATGTTCATTTCAGCACTATTCACAATAGCAAAGAAATGGAATCAACCTAAATATCCATCAATGGTAGACTGGATAAAGAAAATGTGTTACAGATACACCATGGGATATTATGTAGCCACACAAAAGAACAAGATCATGTCATTTGCAGGGACATGGATGGAGCTGAAGGCCATTATCCATAGCAAATTAACACAGGAACAGACAACCAAATACCTCATGTTCTCATTTATAAGTGGGAGCTAAATGATGAGAACACATGGACACATAGAGGGGAACAACACGCACTGGGGCCTATTGGATAGTGGAGGGTAGGAGAAGGGAGAGGATCAGGAAAAACAACTAATGGGTACTAGACATAATACCTGGGTGATGAAATAATCTGTACAACAAACTCCCATGAAACAAGTTTACCTATGTAACAAACTGGCATATGTACCCCTGAAATCAAAAGTTTTTTTAAAAAATAAAATATTTCAAGCTAAATAACAGCTAAAATAAAACAAATCAAAATTTGTGGCATGCATCTAATGTACTTAAAAGGAAATGTATAACTTGAAATATTAATATTAGAAAAGGAAAAAGATGTTTGAATGGCCTAAGTTTTTAAGATGCTAGATAAAGAAAAAATTAAACCCAAAATACATAGAAGAAAAAGAAAAAAAAGATAAGAATGAAAATGAAAGCTAGACAATAAAAAAACAATAAAAACAAAAGGTGGTACTTTGGAATAGTTAATAAATCTCTTAAAATTAATAGAAAAGAAACAAAACAAATATCAGGAATGAAAGGGGGCATCAGTATAGATTCCTATGCACATTAAAAAGATTAAGAGGATATTATGAAAAACTTTGTCAATAAATTTAAAAAAGTAGATGATATTAACAAAAATTTCCTGAAAAATGCAACTTATTGAAACAATACAAAAAGAAATATAAATATCTGAGTAGTTCTCTATCTATTAAATAAATTGAATTTGTAATTAGAAACCTTTCAACCAAGAAAAATTCAATCCAGATCATTTCACTAGTGATTTCTATCAAACATTTAAGGAAGAAACAATAGCACTTCAACCTAAACTCTTTCAGAAAATAAAAGAGGAAGACACCCCATTCCAGCTACTTTTATGATGCCAACATAACTCTGAACCAAAATTTGATAGAGGCATTATAAGAAAAAAAATTACAACAATATTTGTTCACGAACATAGATAAAGAAGCCTGAACAGAATATTAGCAAAGGGAATCCATATGATTGTCTCATTAGATCTAGAAAAGAGTATATGACAAATGTAACATGTATTCATTGAAAAAAAAGGAAAAACAAAAAAAAAACACTTTCAGGAAACTAGGAATAAATGGGAACATTCTGAAGATGATACAGAGTACCTATGAAAAACCTACAACTAAAATCCTACTTAATAGTGAAAAGGGCAGTTCTTTTACCCTCCACAAATGTAGACCTGTGTTTAAGCTTACCTCTACGCCCCTAAAGTATAGGTGAGTTTTCTTCATCAATTGCAAGCCAAATCTTCCATTCCAGTGCTAAGCAGACTTGAGGCAATGATATTGCCCATGATCTCTGGTTTATACTTTTCCACCCCATACAATTTTAGGAATGAAAATCAGTGATGACCTAAGCTTTGAGAGTATCAAGATAGGTCCCAGCTGTTGATGATCACATGGAATCTGCACCTTAGTGCTACCCGGAAAGTCAAGGTCTAGGGACAGGTTTTAAGATACAATCAGAAAATGGTGCAGACCTTGTCTAACCAAGGTGGAGGCACCAATGGAAAGAGAGCAGACAATGAACATCGTATACCCTCCAACCTGAAATCACAACACTCTCTGGAAGCCCTCAAATAACTAAAACTGCCTTCCCTAATCATATACCTTCTTGATAGTGTTGGTTGGCTAATCAGTTTGTCCACAGACCAAATAAAAAAAAGACAGAGACAGACAGACTCTATGTGCCCCAGACAATGGATTTTCCTTTTATGTATCCTGCACTCTGCTTTGCCTTTGCCCAGACACACAATCTATACATAATTAATCTCCCAATACATATGAGTAAGCTTCAGCTGTGCTCTGACTAAAAGTCTGAGTTATGCTTTGACAGGCTTCTTAACAGAGAGCATGATATTTTCCAGTGGGATAAAACAAGAATGTGTTTTGTTTCTTTCTCTTTGGGATGAGCTAATTGTAAGCCCTCCTGCTAGAAAGAAACTGCAAATTAAGTTTTCCTCTATATGCAAATGACAGTTTTATAAACAGATTAGTAGTGAGTTTCCATCTTTTCTCTCTAGTTGTTGGCAGAGGGATATGTAGCTCAATTACTTTAAAACCAAAGCCATCATTTTCAAAGGTATTCCCAATAATTCCATGCATATTACCTCATTTGTTTATATTTTACAACTAACCTATGCTGAGCTATAGGCTTCCGGTTATATTTACCTTATTGTTGTTGTTGTTATTTGTGTGAGACAGGGTCTCATTCCAATGCCCAGGCTGGAGTGCAGTGGCACCATCTTGGCTCACTGCAACCTCTGCCTCCCGGTGTCAAGTGATTCTCTCACCTCAGCCTCCTAAGTAACTGGGATTACAGGTGTGTGCCACCACGCCCAGCTTATTTTTGTATTTTTTTTAGTAGAGATGGGGTTTCACCATGTTGGCCAGGCTGGTCTCGAACTCCTGACCTCAAGTGATACACCTGCCTTGACCTCCCAAAGTGCTGGGATTACAAGCGTGAGCCACCACGTCCAGCTGGGTTACATTCGTTTAAAAGGTCTTGCTTGTTTGTTTCCTTCGTTTTGCTTTTAGAATAAAATTATTGAACCATGATCTCTGGTGTAGATCTTCAGGCCTAGGTCTGTGCTGTCTTTCTGTATTAGAAAAAAATCCAAAAGTAATTTTTGAAAAATATCTTGGCCTAGCCTACAGCTAGGTACTCGTTCAGGTCATCTCTGGGTGTCAGTAGGGTGGTGTCTGTGTCTTCCTTTAGGGGATAGCTGTTCTTTTTATCTATCTGTCATCATTCTCTTTTCTTCCAGCAACATAGCTTACATTTTCCTTGTTCTCCTATTTCTCTCTCTCCTCCACTCTCCCTCTGATTCCAGAGGAGGGCCTATGAATCTTGAATTGAGTGGCTCAGAATATGAGCATTGTTAGAGGTTGTTCATTCCAGCTGTGGGTCCTTGAAGAACTGTCCACTGAATCCTGGTACTTAGATGTCTGCAGTTGCCTTCGCTTCTGTCTTTTCCAAAGACTGACGCTTCACCACTTCCTTCTGTTAGGAAGGGGGCTGTTAGGTCCCCAACATCCTTTCTAAACATTTATTTTCTGCACAAGTTATGCAGAGCTGGTTTCTGTTGCTTGCTTCTGTCGCCTGCACACACAGAACACATCTAACTGCTTTGTTCCTGTTGTGCTTCTTTGGTGGGCTGGCTCTTATGCCTGATTCTTCTCTGGGTCAGCACCTTTGTCCAGCTTTTGCTATCTTTTTTTCCTCTGGTAATCCAGCCTGGTTATTCATTGGGAGCCTTCTGCTGACTCCCAAGGCTTCTGCTAACAAGGGTGCCAGACCCATAAGGAGCAGACACCTGTAATGGCAAATCCAAATTGCAACTGGGAGCCTGGACATTTAGAACCAAGAGCAATGGCATAAAGCATGGAGTCAGCCCACCAGAACTGAGAGTGGGAGAGAAGTGAAATTTACTACAATCAACAAATGTGAAATAAGCTTAACTGGTTGTGATATCATCTCTGGTTTCTGTGTAAAATAATAGTATAAGAGCATTTTCATTCATTCACCTGGGCCTATACCCTTCCTATACCCTTCCATTTAATGAAAAATACAGAAAGCATTTAAGAGTTGTTTTTCCAAATTGAGATTCATCAAAAAGAGGCACAAAAGACCTCCAACTGCATTTAAAAAGATACTTTGTGAGGGCTTTCCAAGATGGCCGAATAGGAACAGCTCCGATCTGCAGCTCCCAGCATGATCAATGCAGAAGATGGGTGATTTCTGCATTTCCAACTGAGGTACCTGGTTCATCTCACTGGGGCTGGTTGGAGAGTGGATGCAGCCCACAGAGGGTGAGCCGAAGCAGGGCAGGGCGTCACCTCACCAGGGAAGCTCAAGGAGTCAGGGGATTTCCCTTTCCTAGCTAACGGAAGCCATGACAGACTACCCGGAAAAACAGGACACTCCCGCCCAAATACTGTGCTGTTCCCAAGGTCTTAGCAACCGGCAGACAAGGTGATTCTCTCCCGTACCTGGCTGTGCACCTCCCACACCCATGGAGCCTTGCTCACTGCTAGCGCAGCAGTCTGAGATGATCTGTGAGACAGCAGCCTGGCTGGGGGAGGGGCATCCGCCATTGCTGAGGCATGAGTAGGTAAACAAAGCAGCAGGGAAGCTCGAACTGGGTGGAGCCCACTGCAGCTCAACAAAGCCTACTGCCTCTAGACTCCACCTCTGTGGGCAGGGCATAGCTGAACAAAAGGCAGCAGACAACTTCTGCAGATTTAAACGTCCCAGTCTGACAGCACTGAAGAGAGCAGTGGTTCTCCCAGCACAGCATTTGAGCTCCGACAACGGACAGACTGCCTCCTCAAGCAGGTCCCTGACCGCCACATAGCCTAACTGGGACACATCTCCCAGTAGGGGTAAACAGACACCTCATATAGGTGGCTGCCCCTCTGGGACGAAGCTTCCAGAGGAAGGATCAGGCAGCAATATTTGCTGTTCTGCAGCCTCCGCTGGCGATACCCAGGCAAACAGTGTCCGGAGTGCAACTCTAGCAAACTCCAACAGACCTGCATCTAAAGGACCTGACTGTTAGAAGGAAAACTAACAAACAGAAAGGAATAGCATCAACATCAACAAAAAGGTCATCTACACCAAAACCCCATCTGTAGGTCACCAATATCAAAGACCAAAGGTAGATAAAACCAACAAGATGGGTAGAAACCAGAGGAGAAAAGCTGAAAATTCTAAAAATCAGAATGCCTCTTCTCCTCCAAAGGATCGCAGGTCCTTGCCAGCAATGGAACAAAGATGGACGGTGAATGACTTTGACGAGTTGACAGAAGGAGGCTTCAGAAGGTCGGTAATAACAAACTTCTCAGAGCTAAAGGAGGAGGTCCGAACCCATCGCAAGGAAGCCAAAAACTTTGAAAAAAGATTAGATGAATGACTAACTAGAACAAACACTGTAGAGAAGAACTTAAATGACCTGATGGAGCTGAAAACCTTGGCACGAGAACTTTGTGACACGTGCACAAGCTTCAATAGCCGATTCAATCAAGTGGAAGAAAGGGTATCACTGATTGAAGATCAAATTAATGAAATAAAGTGATAAAACAAAGTTAGAGAAAAAAGAGCAAAAAGGAACAAACAAAGCTTCCAAGAAATATGGGACTATGTGAAAAGACCAAACTACATTTGATTGGTGTACCAGAAAGCGATGGGGAGAATGGAACCAAGTTGTAAAACACTCTTCAGGGTATTATCCAGGAGAACTTCCCCAACATAGCAAGGCAGGCCAACACTCAAATTCAGGAAATACAGAGAACACCACAAAGATACTCCTCAAGAAGAGCAACCCCAAGACACATAATTGTCAGATTCACCAAGGTTGAAATGAAGGAAAAAGTGTTAAGGGCAGCCAGAGAGAAAGGTTGAGTTACCCACAAAGGGAAGCCCATCAGACTAACAGCAGATCTCTTAGCAGAAACTCTACAAGCCAGAAGAGAGTGGGGACCACTATTCAACATTCTTAAAGAAAATAATTTTCAACCCAGAATTTCATATCCAGTCAAACCAAGCTTCAAAAGTGAATGAGAAATAAAATCCTTTACAGAGAAGCAAATGCTGAGAGATTTTGTCACCACCAGGCCTGCCTTACAAGAGCTCCTGAAGGAAGCACTAAACATGGAAAGAAACAACCGGTACCAGCCACTGCAAAAACAGGCAAAACTGTAAAGATCATCGATGCTATGAAGAAACTGCATCAATTAATGGGCAAAATAACCAGCAAATATCATAATGACAGGATCAAATTCACACATAACAATATTAACATTAAATGTAACTGGGCTAAATGCCCCAATTAAAAGACACAGACTGGCAAGTTGGAGAAAGAGTCAAGACCTATCAGTGTGTTGTATTCAGGACACCCATCTCACATGCAAAGACACACACAGGCTCACAATAAAGGGATGGAGGAAGATCTACCAAGCAAATGGAAAACAAAAAAAGGCAGGGGTTGCAATCCTAGTCTCTGATAAAACAGACTTTAAACCAACAAAGATCAAAAGAGACAAAGAAGGCCATTACATAATGGTAAAGGGATCAATTGAACAAGAAGACCTAACTATCCTAAATATATATGCACCCAATACAGCAGCACCCAGATTCATAAAGCAAGTCCTTAGAGACCTACAAAGAGACTTAGACTCCCACACAATAATAATGGGAGACTTTAACACCCCACTGTCAATATCAGACAGATCAATGAGATGGAAGGTTAACAAGGATATCCAGGACCTGAACTCAGCTCTGCAACAAGCAGACCTAATAGACATCTACAGAACTCTCCACCCCAAATCAACAGAATATACATTCTTCTTAGCACCACATCACACTTATTTCAAACTTGACCACATGGTTGGAAGTAAAGCCCTCCTCAGCAAATGTAAAAGAACAGAAATCACAACAAGCTGTCTGTCAGACCACAGTGCAATCAAATTAGAACTCAGGATTAAGAAACTCACTCAAAACCACACAACTACATGGAAACTGAACAACTTGCTCCTGAATGACTACTGGGTAAATAACAAAGTGAAGGCAGAAATAAAGAAGTTCTTTGAAACCAATGAGAACAAAGACACAATGTACCAGAATCTCTGGGACACATTTAAAGCAGTGTGTAGAGGGAAATTTATAGCACTAAATTCCCACAAGAGAAAGCAGGAAAGATCTAAAATCGACACCCTAACATCACAATTAAAAGAACTAGAGAAGCAAGCAAACACATTCAAAAGCTAGCAGAAGGCAAGAAATAACTAAGATCAGAACAGAACTGAAAGAGATAGAGACACAAAAAACCTTTCAAAAAATCAGTGAATCCAGAAGCTTGTTTTTGAAAAGATCAACAAAATTGGCAGACCGCTAGCCAAACTAATAAAGAAGAAAGGAGAGAAGAATCAAATACAAGGAGAGAAGAATCAAATAGATGCAATAAAAAATGATAAAGGGGATATCAGCACCAATCCCACAAAAATACAAGCTATCATCACAGAATACTATAAACACCTCTATGCAAATAAACTTGAAAATCTAGAAGAAATGGATAAATTCCTGGACAATACACCCTCCCAAGACTAAACCAGGAAGAAGCTGAATCTTTGAATAGACCAATAACAGGCTCTGAAATTGAGGCAATAATTAATAGCCTACCAACCAAAAAAAGTCCAGGACCAGACAGATTCACAGCTGAATTCTACCAGAGATACAAAGAGGAGCTGGTACTATTCCTTCTGAAACTATTCCAATCAATAGAAAAAGAGGGACTCCTCCCTAACTCATTTTATAAGGCCAACATCATCCTGATATCAAAACCTGGCAGAAACACAACAAAAAAAGAGAATTTTAGACCAATATCCCTGATGAACATCGATGCAAAAATCCTCAATAAAATACTGGCAAACTGAATCCAGCAGCACATCAAAAAGCTTATCCACCATGATCAAGTTGGCTTCATCCCTGGGATGCAAAGCTGGCTCAACATACGCAAATCAATAAACGTAATCCATCACATAAACAGAACCAAAGACAAAAACCACATGATTATCTCAATAGATGCAGAAAAGGCCTTTGACAAAATTCAACAGCCCTTCAGGCTAAAAACTCTCAAAAAACAAGGTACTAATGGAACATATTTCAAAATAATAAGAGCTATTTATGACAAATCCACAGCCAATATCATATTGAATGGGCAAAAACTGGAAGCATTCCCTTTGAAAACTGGCACAAGACAGGGATGCCCTCTCTCACCACTCCTATTCAGCATAGTGTTGGAAGTTCTGGCCAGGGCAATCAGGCAGGAGAAAGAAATAAAGGGTATTCAATTAGGAAAAGAGGAAGTCAAATTGTCCCTGTCTGCAGATGACATGATTGTATATTTAGAAAACCCCATCATCTCAGCCCAAAATCTCCTTAAGCTGATAAGCAACTTCAGCAAAGTCTCAGGATACAAAATCAATGTGCAAAAATCACAAGCATTCTTATACACCATTAACAGACAAACAGAGAGCCAAATCATGAGTGAACTCCCATTCACAATTGCTTCAAAGAGAATAAAATACCTAGGAATCCAACTTACAAGGGATGTGAAGGACCTCTTCAAGGAGAATTACAAACCACTCCTCAACAAAATAAAACAGGACACAAACAAATGGAAGAATATTCCATGCTCATGGACAGGAAAAATCAATATCTTGAAAATCGCCTTGCTGCCCAAAGTAATTTATAGATTCAAAATGCCATCCCCATCAAGCTACCAATGACTTTCTTCACAGAATTGGGAAAAACTACTTTAAAGTTCATATGGAACCAAAAAAGAGCCCACATTGCCAAGACAATCCTAAGCAAAAAGCACAAAGCTGGAGGCATCACGCTACCTGACTTCAAACTATACTACAAGGCTGCAGTAACCAAAACAGCGTGGTACTGGTACCAAAACAGATATAAAGACCAATGTAAAAGAACAGAGGCCTCAGAAATAACACCACACATCTACAACCGTCTGATCTTTGACAAACCTGACAAAAACAAGAAATGGGGAAAGGATTCCCTATTTAATAAATGGTGCTGGGAAAACTGGCTAGTCAAATGTAGAAAGCTGAAACTGGATCCCTTCCTTACACCTTACACAAAAATTAATTCAAGATGGATTAAAGACTTAAATGGTAGACCTAAAACCATGAAAACCCTAGAAGAAAACCTAGGCAATACCATTCAGGACATAGGCATGGGCAAGGACTTCATGTCTAAAGCACCAAAAACAATGGCAACAAAAGCCAAAATTGACAAATGGGATCTAATTAAACTAAAGAGCTTCTGCATGGCAAAAGAAACAACCATCAGAATGAACAGGCAACCTAAAGAATGGGAGAAAATTTTTGCAATCTACCCATCTGACAAAGGGCTAATATCCAGAATCTACAAAGAACTCAAACAAGTTTACAAGAAAAAAACAACCCTATCAAAAAGTGGGCAAGGTATATGAATAGACACTTCTCAAAAGAAGACATCTATGCAGCCAACAGACACATGAAAAAATGCTCATCATCACTGGTCATCAGAGAAATGCAAATCAAAACCACAATGAGATACCATCTCACACCAGTTAGAAAGGCAATCATTAAAAAGTCAGGAAACAACAGATGCTGGAGAGGATATGGAGAAATAGGAATGCTTTTACACTGTTGATGGGAGTGTAAATTATTTCAACCATTGTGGAAGACAGTGTGGGGTTTCCTCAAGGATCTAGAACTAGAATTACCATTTGACAAGGATCATAAATCATGCTACTATAAAGACACATGTACACGTATATTTATTGCAGCACTATTCACAATAGAAAAGACTTGGAAACAACCCAAATGTCCATCAATGATAGACTGGATTAAGAAAATGTGGCACATATACACCATGGAATACTATGCAGCCATAAAAAAGGATGAGTTCATGTCCTTTGCAGGAAAATGGATGAAGCTGGAAAGCATCATTCTCAGCAAACTATCACAAGGACAGAAAACCAAACACAGCATGTTCTCACTCACAGGTGGGAACTGAACAATGAGATTACTTGGACACTGGGTGGGGAACATCACACACCAGGGCCTGTTGGGAGTTGGGGGGCTGGGGGAGGGATAGCATTAGGAGAAATACCTAATGTAAATGATGAGTTGATGGGTGCAGCAAACCAACATGGCACATGTATACCTATGTATCAAACCTGCACGTTGTGCACATGTACCCTAAAACTTAAAGTATAATAATAATTTTAAAAAAGATACTTTTCTAGGGTTGGTATCTCAAGAAGCCACACATTTTTCTGAAAGAGTTGTTTTTGGGTCAGGTGCAGTAGCTTATACCTATAATCCCAGCATTTTGGGAGGCCAACATGGGAGGACTCCTTGAGCCCAGGAGTTTGAGACCAGCCTGGGCAACATGGCGAGACCCCCATCTCTACAAAAAATTAGCTGAGTGCAGTAGTGCGTGCCTGTAGTTCCAGCTACTTGGGATACTGAGGGAGGAGGATCACTTGAGCCTGAGAGGTAAAGGGTGAAGTAAACCATGATCACACCACTGCACTCCAGCCTGGGCAACTGAGCAAGACTCTGTCTCAAAAAAATAAATAAAAAGTTTTTTTGAAGTGCACTTATTGTATTTGTATTAATGCACAGTTGTATGCTTTGTGTAAGCATTTTATCTGAATTTTCTATAAAAAGTTTTTTAGTGGAGCAATATGAATTTTAGTTAGAATACAATCTAATTTATAATTATGGATACATCATTTTACTTAGAGCTGACTCACATCTTTGCAAAGTGTTAAATGTTTATAAAATTCTACTATACATTGAACTATTACTCAGCAATAAAAGACCTGGAATACTGATAATATACCATTGTGTAGAAGGACCTTGAAAACATTATGCTAAGTGGAAGAAGCCAGTCACAAAGGACCACGTATTGTGTTATTCCATTTATATGAAATGTCCAGAATTTAAAAATCTATATAGATAGAAAGTAGATTAGTGACTGCCTAAGACTGGAAAGATAGGGTATTGGGAGGGGGTGGGTAAGGGAGTAGGGGGGATTCTTGGGCTTAAAAAAGTGTTCTAAAATTGATTTTGATGAAGGATGCCTGGGCAACATGGCTTTGTGGATGGACTTTATGGGCAACTTTGTGGATACACCACTAAAAGCCATTGAACTGTACACTTTATAAATGGATTAATTGTGTGGTATTTAAATCATCTCTCAAAAAAGCTGTTTAAAAATTCTGCTTAGTTTGGTTTAACCTATTCTCTGAAGCAATCCCTCCTCCTCACACAAAAAAATCCCATTACATAGCATTTTTACCATTTTTAGGATATGAAATATGTATTTGGAGGTGGACATAATGAAGAAAGATTGAGCATTAATATCTTTTCCATTCATAGTTCATGTTTGTTTGGAAGATATTTGCTTTATTTACTCTGGAAGGCAACTTTCTGTAGAGATACATGGAGTTAAACAATCTGTAAATGTACTAAACTTTATTTCTTCACATAAAGGTCCTGCAAGTTTGTGCTATATTTATTTATAAGTACTTTTCGGATTTTGTTATTATTGAAATTGTATTTTTTCTTAAAAATTAGATTTTCTACTTATTATGGGACTATTGAAATGAAATTGATTTTTTATATTTATCATGTATCTAGCAACCATATTAAAGTCTCACACGATCTGATGGTTTTTCAAGGGGAAATCCCTTTCACTTGGCTCTAATTCTCCCTCTTCCTTGCTGCCATGTAAGATGTGCCTTTTGCCCTCCACCATGATTGTGAGGCCTCCCCAGCCATGTGCAATTGTGAGTCCATTAAACCTCTTTTACTTTATAAATTACCCAGTCTCAGGTATGTCTTTATCAGCAGTATGTAAGTGAACTAATAAAATAACTTTCTTCTATTTCTAGTTTGCTAAGAGTTTTTTATTACGTACAGACACTCACTATTCCTAAATTCCCTTGAGACATGCACATATTATTTATATATCTTTATATCTTTATAAGATTTTTGGAGAGGTCAGAAGGGATATTTATAAAATTGGCTATATTGATACAGGGAATGAAAACCTGATTACAGAATACTAGAAACTTCTGTCTATCAACTTGAATCTTGTCTCTGTCTATACTACCTACACTCAATACCAAAGTGATCTCATTCATCCCACGGCCTTAAACACCATCCATGGACTAACGACTCCCCAGTTGAACTCCTGAACCTCCCTGAACACAAGACTCATACAGCCAACCACCCTCTCAGCATTTCCATCTGAATGTCTAATAAGCATTTCAAACTTAACATGCTCCCAAACCAAATCTTACTTTCCCACCCCCAAACAAGGGTTCCCTATTTGAGCAAATTGCACATCATTTACCTACTGCTCAAGCCAAAATACTTTGGCCTCCTCTGTGAGTCCTCTCTTTTTGCCACAATATACACACAACCTGACACACACACACACACACAAACATACACACAAATCTGTGAGCTCAATCTCCAAAACTTACACCAAGTCTGACCCTTTCTTATCTCCCCAGGGATGACATGCCACTCCCTAGCTCCCAGCCATTCTCACTTCTTGCCTGACATCCTGAGACCCAAAGAAAAAACTGCTATGAGCAGGGAGAGCTTAGGTTCTAGCACTCAGTTACCTAGCCTTCTGCTCATCAGCAAACACCCAACTATCATTGCCTCTACCTGAGCTTCTCTGAGGATTCAAACCCCCAAACCCTATCATTTAACTATACCAACTCGCTCCCCCAAGGCAATCAACCTGTCTTTCCATTTCTGTTTCCTAGAAATGTGTTTACACAGTATGGGTATGTTCTTTCTGTCTCTGTCTGTCTGTCTCTCTCTCTGTCATCCTCTCTTCCGCTGTATTTCTCTCCCTCTGTCTCCCCTGCTCCCAAGACCCTCCATTGATTTTACACACACACACACACACACACACACACACACAAATACCATATTGCTTTTGTTCTCAGAAAACATAAAGCCACCACACTAAACAACTGGCTGATTCCTCCCAAGCAAAGCTTCCTTCTTAGCCCCCAGATGTGCTGGTTTGAAAAGTGTGAACATTCTCCCTCCTCAAAAAACCAATCAGTCATGATATTTCACGGTCCAGATGAAAGGCCATCAGGCTGGTGCCTGAAGAAGCAAAATATCATAAATTGCAAATGACAAACGGTTGCTTTGCTCCTGAATCTGAAACAGTCTCACAGTGGTTGAGAATATTTTTCTTACAAAATGTTTGGCTAGGACCACAGAGATTCTGACCCTGGGGCATCTCTGACCTTTAATATGATACACTGACATCTCTTTTACAGAGAATACATTTTTCAGTGTCAAAGCTTTTAGCCACAAGGCAGTGTAACTTCATTTGAGAAATAAGTGTTGACTGTAGCCAAGGTGAACATCATACAGCTTCAATAGAGTTGGGAGGGACCTCTTAGCTCCTAAACTCAAATGACTGACAATATTGCTACAATATAATGGTGAGACCAGGGGCTTGAGGAGGCTAAGATGAAAGGAAAGGAAGAATCCTTCTCATCAATATCACAGTGTGTTTGTCTATTATGCCATCATTAGCAGTACCAATTTTGAATTCTCTCCTCAGAGACTGTTGTGAAATCCGACCACTTCTCACCATCCAGACTGGCACAGCCATCAATCACACCCATCAGTTCTCACCTGCAACAGGTCTCCAGCCTCCTCTCATCCCCTAATTCCTCTTTGCCCTCTACAGCCCGTTCTTCACACAACAACCATAACCATCTTTTTAAACTACATATCAGATTGTGTAACTTCTCTGCTTAAAATCCCCCAATAGTTTTCTTTCATCATCTAAACAAAAGCCAGACTCTTGCTACAGCACTCAGAGACAGATCACTGTGGACCCACTGAAGCTTAAGAGCCACGGCCCCTCACTTGGAGCCCCTGAAAACTCTGGAAGGGACCTAGTAATGTGTTTTCAAGGGATGGGCATGTTTTTGTAAAGTTTGCAAAAGGAAGATACGTTTTTATTCTTCCTCTGCAAGGGCCTTCAAAGTTGCATAAACTTTGAGCCTTGTGACACCTGGACCTAAGTGATCTAGAAGGTCTGGCTGACCTAGCCTCTGACCTCTTCTCCCCCAGCAACTCCCCCAGTCGCCACCCTCGAGCCCCTTCCACCACCATGGCGCCCTTTCTAGCTCAGGCTTTGCACTGGCCATTCCTTTTGCCTGGAGCTCTCCTTCCTCCTATGTTACCTGAGGTTGCCCACACCCACTTTTTGCCCCAACTTCAGATACTCTAACCCATTTTTAAATTTTCTTTTTCTGGTAGGATTTTATTGGTATCTAGAATTGCTTATTTATCATTCTTGTGTTTATACAAGGGCTGGGATACTGTCCATTTCCTCAATAGCCTCAACTTCTAGAAAATACTGTACTGGCTCATAATAGGCTTTCAATAAATATCTATTAACCTTTATGCCCAAAAGAATATAAAGCTCAAACACATACTTGTACACCAGTGTTCATGGCAGCACTATTCATGATACCCAAAAGGGGGAAACAACCCAAATGTCGACCAATAGATGAATGAATAATAAAATGTGGTATAGCCATACAATGGAATATTATTCAGCCTTAAAAAGGAATAAAATTTTGACACAGGCTACAACATGGATAAACCTTCAAAGCATTACACAAAGTTAAATTATCCAGACACAAAAGAATAAATAGTGTTTGATTCTACACATATGGGGCACCTAGAGTAGGCAGTTTCACAGAAACCAAAAGTAGAATGGGGGGTAGGGGGTGGGGAGAATAGGGAGATGATGTTTTATGGGTAGAGAGTTTCAGTCTGGGATGATGAAAAAGTTCTGGAAATGGTGATGATTGCACAACATGGTTAATGTACTTAATGCCACTGAATTATGCACTTATAAATGGTTACAATGGTAAATTTTATGCTATGTATATTTTACCACACACACAAAATACATATATATAGAGAGAAAGAGACCCTTTATCCATATTTTGTAAGATGGACTATATAAATCTCTGTTCCTTGTCACCCAGAGGGCCTATGGCTGCCCTTGAGCAATCTTTTTTTTTTTTTTTGAGACCGAGTCTCGCTCTGTCGCCCAGCCTGGAGTGCAGTGGCCGATCTCGGCTCACTGCAAGCTCCACCTCCCAGGTTCATGCCATTCTCCTGCCTCAGCCTCCCGAGTAGCTGGGACTACAGGCGCCTGCCACCACACCCGGCTAATTTTTTTTGTATTTTTAGTAGAGACATGGTGAAACCCTGAGACCATCAGCCAGGATGGTCTCAATCTCCTGACCTCGTGATCCACCTGCCTCGGCCTCCCAAAGTGCTGGGATTACAGGCATGAGCCACCGTGCCCAGCCCCTGCCCTTGACCAATCTTAGGAAGCAGGAAAATGTGGGGAGAGAGCGACAAGTGCCAAAGCTTTTCCAGAAAATTGGGGATTTTGATCTTAGGAATCCTTTTCTAATTCCCAAGAGATGGTTGAATGGGGAAAGAAAAGAAAAACTACCAAAATAAGACACAGATAGGCATATCTGAAAGATGGCATTTTAGAAGGAGGCTTTAAAAAGCATGAAGTTTAATACACATACACACACACACACACACACACACACACACACACACACACCATACACATACATACATGCACCTCTAATTTGTGTTATTCCAGGGTAGAACACTCCTCCTCTACTTGCACTGAAGTCATAGACACACCATCCTGATATAACAAAATGCTTTTAATTTCAAGATCTAAAGTAAAACTAACAGGAAAGCAAATTGTACAGCTGATGAAGGCTGGGAGTGAACATATTGAGTCCTTCAGAACTGTGCTTTAGCTCACCCAAATGTAATTAGGTTTGAAGAGCCATCATTTTACCAAGCAATCAAGAATCCATAACTGAACCTTGTTCTGTGCAGTCTAATTAACAAATATGCATTGTCTTTATAAAGCTTAGCTCCCATTACAATGAAAGAGTTTTGGAGATAATTCTCATCACACATAAATGAAAACACAACTTACTAACGTGTTTGAATTGTCTTTTACAAAACAAGTTGCTTTTCCCTTGCTTTTAATAGTAAGGATCCCAGATTTTATTGATCTTGTTCAGAAAATGGAATACCACGAGCTTCTTGGGCCTAACACATCATATTCATATTATATCCATATAATCATAACTAGAGATTTATACCAAGATATTATGGCTTACAGCCACATGAGGCCATAAACAATTAGATTCACTATTTTTAAAATATTAAAGGACTGACCAAAGAAGAATATTTTTAGGATATAAATTATTTATGACCACAAAATTTTCAAATCATATTTTAAAAGATAAGATTGCATTTATCTATCTCATATACACTTATTAGCTAACCCCTACCCCATTCTGATTTCCAAAAAAATAGAGACTTTGCCTATCCACATGTAACTGCTAAGTTGTGCCAATTAAAATGAAGAGCCATGTTTTGCTCTGTGTGTTTACTTGTTCCACACACAGATTGTTGAACTCCAATTCATCATCAGACTCGCCTACTATGAGATTGTCTTGGGATGGGAAATGTAAAAGGATGAGGAACCCCACACCCACGTCTTGTGTTATATAAAGCCCTGTGCTCTATATTTGCACTGAGAATGTTGCTACTCAGAGTGTGGTCTGCAGACCAGCAGCATCAGCATCACCTCTTGGGAAGCTTGTTGGGAACACAGGAACCCCCCAACTACACCCCCTATCTACAGAATCAGGATCTGCTTTTCAACATGACCCCAAATGATTCATATGCACATTACAGTGGGAAAGATGCTGTCTTAGGAAATGAGACCTTATTATTAATGTCTTTGATTTTAAATGCTGCACCTCCCGCTCAGAAGCAAAGAAGATAAGAAAAGTATTGAAAAGATGGAGGACTTCAAAAGTGTTTCTGGACCAACTTATTTAACGTTTCTCTGGATGGCTCATAGGTGCAGTGGGACAACTTTTAATGCCTTTCAGAGGTTCAGAGGCTTTCGATGTGATCTCAGCAAACGTGACTAAAACCAAGTATCTACAAAGGGTTTAGCAGTGCCCACCAAATCTTCATATCATCTTGTTTGTTCTGTTTTGGTTTTTGTGTTGTTTCCTTTTTGTTCTTTGTTTTTTGTTTCATTTTGTTTGTGATCCCACTTTGCACCATCATCTGAAAGCTGAGTTTCTGATTCCTCAAGGGGGCAGGCATTCTCCACAATGCTGCCTCACCCATGATCACGGAGGCAGCATTAGTCATAGTGCAAACTAAAAGAGTTGAAGGTTAAGTCAGTTATTCAAACTAGTTTTAATACAGGATTTGGGTTGCTAATTTTTTAAGTAAATGACTTAACCAGTTGTAAGATGACTAGTCCAAACATTAAAGATTTTTTTATGCTAAATTAATTTCAAGGGCTATGAAATAGGCTTGGATTTTGACCTCATCTTAGAATCCCTGGACTCCTAAAATTCATTTAGGCTCCTGCCCCAATGCTATGTGCCTCTGACAGATAGTATTCCATCAAACCTTTCCTTTGCATAAACACTTGCCATGTTTTATTATAATTACTTGACCAACTATGTTTCTCATTAGATTGTGACCCCTATGAAGGCAAAGACAATGCCTTACTCCTATTTGTACCACAGATACCCATAAAAGTGTCTGGCACATACCAGGTACTTAATAATTATGAGTTGAATGAATTAATAAATAAACACGATTGACAGAGAAATTGAAGTATTAAAAGTAGGTCAAGCAGTCTAAACAACAACTGACTTTTCAAGTATGAGATATGTATTAGTCTGTTTTTGCATTGCTATAAAGAAATACCGGAGACTAGGTAATTTATAAGGAAAACAGATTTATTTGGCTCACAGTTCTGCAGACTGTACAAGAAGCATAACACCAGCATCTGCTTCTGGTGAGGCCTCAGGAAGCTTCCACTCATGGCAGAAGGTGAAGGGGAGCAGGAGTGTCACATGGCAAGAGAGAGGGGAGGAGGTGCCAGGCTCTGTTAAACAGTCAGCTCTTGCATGAGCTAATTTATTACTTCAGGGAAGGTACCAAGCCATTCATGAGGGATCCACCCTCATGACTCAAACACTTCTCACTAGGCCCCACTGCCAACACTGGGGATCACATTTCAACATGAGATCTGGGCGGGGGGACAAATATCCAAACTATATCAAAATACTATATAAAAGTCAGTGGATTGTGATATATTTAATTTATAACCCATTTATTCAGAACTTGTGAAACACACATTTTCATTACACTGTATTTTATGCTTTTGTACTATCTGTGAAGAAGATTACACATGATGGTACAGACTTAATTGACTTGTCAGTAATTTAGGTAGCATCCATTTATGTACTATTAATAGGTTAAATTATCACATTTTTAAATAGCACATCAAATACTATAAAGACCTATTTACAAAAACAGAATTTTGACCAGGAATGTTCCTTCCTATAATGAAGAGAAATAAGATTTCATTTCTTTAAATAAAATAAAATTTTGATTAAGCCTACTCATAACTGAGATTGGTCTTCCCTCTAAGGCATCAAATTTGGGGAATTTTTATTATAAGTTATATATAAGAAAATGACATCTTTCAGTGGGAAGTAAATGAGCACTTTGATATCTGTGGAATAGGAGTGTCTCCTTCTTAAATATTTGAGTGTGCACATAACAACACTCAATATCTCTTCCCTGTATTGGAACCTTGAGGTCCAATGACCAGAATGTATGAACAAACAGAAATCACCAGATTCCATCCCGGCAATAAGAAGGGTTCTCATAAGACTTTCAGTGCTTCTATCCTCACATGCTGTGTAAGCTAGGATCCCAGCTGGAAGCAGATGGCATACTCTAACTGGATAATTGAAATAATCTTAATAAAGAGACTGCTTTACAAAGGCAAAGGCAGAGCTGACAGTAACCCACAGCAATGGTGAAGCACCCAGGGGCTAACAAAGTGATGAGGGAGCCATCGCCACATCAAGTCCCAGAAGAGCAAAGGAAGGAAGTGGCTACCAGCAGTGGGAGAGAGCTATAGCTGTAGCAGTAGGAAGGGCTGCTGCAGCCTTCAGAAGAGGAAAGATGCCCTGGCCAACCCACTGCCCTGTAGGAAGAGAAACCATAGATTAAACCGTACACTGACCTCAATTTTCTCTCATCCATGGTTCTCCTGCTGGTGCCTTCCATTGAGCCAACTCAACAGGAAGTCAAAGAGTAAGAGAGGCAAGCTGAGGGAGTCCATAGAGGTCAGCCTCATAGGGCACAAAGCACAGCCTCATGAGGCACATAGGCAGGGAAGGGTAGAAAATGGATTTGAAGGATGAGATGGAGAACATCACCAGATACACCCTTTCCAAAATACTTCTACTGCAAAGTATTTATAATCTCATTCGTGAACTCTTTTTTTGCCATACACATTCCTAAGAATTGAGAGAGAATAAAGATATATAATAACAACAGATTTGTTAATAACAATGACATTTGGTAGTTACTAATATTATTTTCATAGAAACACAAGAGTCATTGATTCATTAACTCAAAGATATGGTAAAGTCTTCTCTGTGCTTCCCTCAAAGCTGCTGAAATGAACTAAAAGAAGGAAAAATTGGAAGGAAAATTGTATCTACTGTGAGGCTAGGTATGGTGACTCACATCTATAATCCCAGCACTTTGGGATGCTGAAGTGGGAGGATTGCTTAAGGCCAGGAATTTGAGACCAACTTGGACAACTTAGTGAGAGCCTATCTCTAATAAAAATGAAAATAATTTAAAAACTAGCCAGGCATGATGGTGTATGCCTATAGTCCCATCTACTTTGGGCCCTGCGGCAAGAAGATCTCTTGAGCCCAGGAATTCAAGGCTGCAGTGAGCTCTGATTGTGCTACTATGCTCCAGCCTAGGTGTCAGAGCAAGGCTTCATCTCTAAAAAACAAATAAATAAATGAATAAATTGATCTACTATGAAACTAGCAAAGAGCTACAATTCTCAAATCACAAGCTATAAGAATTATCTGCCAAACAGAGTATAATTTTTATTAAATCAGTGGACAACCCTAAAAGGTGATATAGTCCTCTACAGATCTTAACTGGCTTTCAAATTTCTCTCTAAGTAAGGAGAGAGTACAGAAAGGCCCAATGTTTGGTGGTGAGAACTGGCAAAACGTGGGGGACATCTGTGTGAAGGGGCTGGTTCCCTACCAGAGTGAACTGATGGAGAAAGTGACACCGATGGCACTACTGTGTGAATCCTTAATGTTTATTATCTGCAAAACCCGAAAACTGAAAACCTTAACATGGAGGAATCATCTCAAGGCAAGAGAAGCAGGAAAATAGAAGGAAAAGAGCAATTACCTTTGTAGTCGATTTGCCCTGCCACTCTCTTCATAAATGCTAAACCAAGTCATCAAGTAGTGGTAAAGCACCAAATATCTGTCTACCCTCCCGCAACTCACACACACTCACTAAGCTGGGATATGTGATCTGTCTGAATGATCTGCTCACTCTCTACATAACTTTTTTGAACAGAAGATATTGCAGAGTTGTAAGAATTTTTTATGAGACAAAATATCCAATCCAAAGCTAATGTCTCCCCCAAATCACTGTCTCCATCCCCTCTACCTATTCTTGGGCAAATAGTAGGTTTGGATAGAATTACCTCTATTTGGAAATGGATAATAAATGCAAAGCCATTAACATGCATAGTATATGCAGAGTTATTATTTTTATAAAAATGAGTTACCAGCAAATGGCAGATAAATACATTTCAGAAAAATAGCCCAAGAAATACAGATAATTTTCTGATAAATTATTCTCCATACATTCAAAAAAATTGAATACATGAACCCTTTATTTAAAAAAGTGCAAAATGTGCTAGCCAAGCCAGAAAATAAATTGAAGATAACCATAAAACCATTTCAGAAGTGAGCCCTACTTAGAAACTGCTGCTTAAAAAGAGAGTCAACTATCTACACGACAGACTTTTAAATGTAAGGAAACTCATAGGAACATCAGGAAAAAAATGAGAAAAATTCAGAATTAATAGTTACGGAGGGCAATGGGTAATAGATGTCCCTGTAGTAGATAACAGAACAAATAGATTCTTCAATTGAAAGCCACAGGGAAAATATCTTTACAAAAAAATAAAGGAAAATATGACTCTTCAGAACAAAGGAACTACCATTTTCCAGAAAAAAAAAAAACAACACAATGACATACAGTAAGAAATATCAAAGAGAAGTTACCAAACTTTCAGTGTTTAAAAATAACTTGATCGGCATCAAAGCCAAAAAAAAAAATTGCAGGAGTGGGAGGGATGGGAGTAGGCAAGCCATCTACAAATAAGAAATAGTCAGTCTAGCCTCAGACTTTCCCAGAGCAAGGGTCAATGCCAGAACACAATGGAATGATATCTTGGAGAATTATGAGGGGCTAAAAACATGATTCTATAATTTTATACATATTCAACTTGTTTGTTCATAGAAACAACCAACAGGCATTTAGAATTTAATACACTTTGGCCCTGTTTGAAAACAAACCCTTTTAACTAAACATTAAATCAACCTATAAGATGCTCAAAAAAGAGGATGTCATTGATGAAAGGGCTGGTGGTGTTCTGACTGCATTTAGATCCAAGACTAACAGTCAGCCCACAAAGCATGGCCCTGCCTCAGGACCTTTGCAACTGCTCTTCCTTCTTCTGCATGTCTCATCCCCTCACCTTGTTCAAGTCTCTATCCAAACTTACCACGTCAGAAACATGTTCCCTGATGACACTATCAAAAATAACCCTCCCATCACTCTCCAGTCTCCTAATGTGCTTAATTTTTTTAACATTTATTGCTTCCTGACAAAGTATATATGTAATATATGTATTGTCTGTCTCCTCTAACACAATATAAGCTCCTTTGCCTCTTTGACAATTTACTGCTGTATTCTCAGTGCTTGGAGCAGTGCATAGGATGAAAAGGGCACTCAAAAAGAATCTGTCGATTGAATGAACTAAGAGAATTATGTTCAAATTTGCAAATGCTAAAAACTTTGAAAACATAAAACGAACACTATGTATTAGTCCATTTTCATACTATTATAAAGATACTACCTGAGACTAGATAATTTGTAAACAAAGAGGTTTTATTGACTCACAGTTCTGCATGGCTGGAGAGGCCTCAGGAAACTTACAATCATGGTGGAAGGGGAAGCAGGCACGTCTTACATGGCAGCAGGACAGAGAGAAAGAGCAGGGGAAACTGCCACTTTTAAACTATCAGATCTTGTGAGAACTCACTCACTATCATGAGAACAGCATGGGGGAAACCATCCCCATAATCCAGTCACCTCCTACCAGGTCCCTTCCTGAACACATGGGGACTACAGTTTGAGATGATATTTGGGTGGGGACACAGAGCCAAACTATATCACACTATAACTGCAACAAATGGTAAAAGGGGGGCTAAGTGACATGTGCTCATTTCCTCAACTTTAAGGTAAAAAATCTATCAATAAAGTCTAAATTTGACGAACTGTAAAACAATCACTTGATCACTTTTAAAAGTCAATGAGATATTTTAAGCTTTGTCTTTGTAAGTGATTTTCACTGTCTTCTGAACGTTTGCACCTTGTGGCTTACTAGGGCTCTCTGAGAAAGTGACAAGTAGAGAGAGCAAGAGCACAGACCACGACCACTGACAGTGATGATGTACATCAAGTTAGACTAGTCAAACATAAATATTCAAATATGAATATATAATGTGGCTAGGGTTGTCAAGGATTTGGGGAAACAGGGGCTCTCAAACATGATGAATGGCAATGTAAAGGGATACAATACTTTTGGAGGCACCTGGGCAATATCTAACAAAATTTACAATGTGCATATTCACTCACCCAGCAATTTCATTTCTAGAAAATTGTATGCAGATTTATTTGCAGTGTGGACAAGGATGTTCATTGTAGCATTGAAAACAGTAGCAAAAGGTGGAAACAAGTCTAACTCTTCATCATAAAGAACTGGTTCATGATATTCCAAAAGTAAATACTAAGCAGTTTTATAAAAGTGAATGAAGTAGATGTGTATATATTGATATTCAAAGCATGTGCTTTACCACTGAGCTACACACGCTGACATATATTGATAAGAAAAAGTATGTAGAATATAATATGAAGTGGAAAAAGCAAGCTGCAGAACAACATATGTGGTATGATTTCATTTATGTAAAAGAAATATTTAAACCTATATATATATATATATATATAAGTGTTTCCAACTCTATGATGTTTGCATGGAAAATATCTGGAAAGAGGTTTCCCAAGTGTTCATGGTAATCACCTCTACGAACTGAGATATGAGTGAGAGAATGGAAAATGGGGATATTTACTTCATAAACTTCCATAATATTTGAACTGTTTTAAAAAGCATACATTACTTTCATCATAGAAATTAACTTCTAAAAGTCTTACGCATTTCTAAACACATTTGTTTAATGCCCACCATATGCTGAGCACACGAAATGCCACATTTTGTGTCATCAGAAGACTGATTTAGCAAGAAAAATAGTTCAAACTCACAAAGTATCCATAGTCACGCATAGACTAAGCCGTAAGCTCCTTGAAGACAGGGTAAGGGATGTTTTTAATCACCATTTATCACAAGTACCTATCACAGTGCTTCATACATAGAAAGTATTCAATAAATATTTGCTAACTAAATGAGTTACTGGATGAATGAATGAAGGCATGTGTTAAGAACCTTAAGTTATCTGTAACTTAATGTCCCTACTGCACTTATTCTTTCATGAACCTAGATTTATTCATTTGCAGAATCAAACTTCAGATGTTTCGTGATCACCACTGGATGCTATAAGCCTAAGTCCATGTGATAACAGGCATCTGACTGGTGATGGGGAATGCCACTTCTGGTCCAAGGCTGCCACCCACATTGTCAGAGCCCCAGGGCTTACAGGGATCGCAACAACTTAGAGTTCTCGTGTTATGTTCTTTGTGCCTTTTGGATCCCATACTGTTTTGAAGACCATTCCAGAGAAGTGTGAGGCAAAATCCATAGGTGTGGCATCAAATTAATAACTGCAGGTGTTAAAGTGCATTCCTACAAACACCTGGATCTCATACCCAACCCACCCAGGAGGGCAGCAAGTACCTGCCATTGCCTGATGTTTCATGTACCACACAAGAACGCTGACATGGTACACAACATGACACCAACCCCACCTTCTGGTTTTCCAGTAGGTCTTCTCTGTTCTACACATCCAGTACAGAGCATGTCACTAAGAAAAATTTTAACTTCCATCAGTTAGTACCCTCTTTTCTTGTTTATTACCTAGATTTTTCTTTCTTTCTTTTATTTCTTTTTCTGCTTGCTTTGGATTTAGTTTGCTCTTCTAGCCTCTTAAGGTGGAAATTAGACTTTTCTTCTTTTCCAAGATAGACCTTTTGTAAATTTTATTTTATTTTAGATTCAGGTGAGTACATGTGCAAGTTTGTTACTTGGGTATATTGTATACTGGTGGGGACTGGGCTTCTAATGTACCCATTACCCAAATAGTGAACACTGTACTCAATAGGTAATTTTTCAACCCTTGTCCCTTCCCACCCTTCCCTGTTTTGAGGTTCCCAGTATCTATTATTTTCATCTTTATGTCCATGTGTACACATCATTTAGCTCTCACTTATAAATGAGAACATGCAATATTTGGTTTTCTGTTTCTGAGTTAGCTCATTTAGGATAATGGCATCCAGCTCCATCCACATTGCTGTAAAGGACATGATTTCATTCTCTTTTACGGCTGGGTTTTTTTTTTTTTTCTTAAACTAAGAAGCTCTTATTTTACTAAAACCAACAATGCTTGTGAAAAAAATGACTATGTATCCTAATTTTCACTAAGTTTCATTTTAAATTGGAAACCTTGGTGATATGGTTTCTCTCTGTGTCCCCACCCAAATCTCGTCTTGTAGCTCCCACAATTCCCATGTGTTGGAAAGCACCTGGTGGGAGATGATTGAATCATGGGGGCAGGCCTTTCCCTTGCTGGTCTCATGATAGTGAATGGGTCTCATGAGATCTGGTGGTTTTTAAAGTTGAAGTTTCTCTGCACAAGCTTTCTTTTTGCCTGCTGCCCTCCACATAAGATGTGACTTGCTCCTCCTTGCCTTCTGCCATGATTGTGAGGCTTCCCCAGCCACATGGAACTGTGAGTTCACCATTAAACCTCTTTCCTTTGTAAATTGCCCAGTCCCAGGTATGTCTTAATCAGCAGCATGAAAACAGACTAATACAGTACATTGGTACCAGTAGAGTTGGGTGTTGCTGAAAAAATAGTCAAAACTGTGAAGCCAACTTTGGAACTGGGTAACAGGCAGAGGTTGAAACAGTTTGGAGGGCTCAGAAGAAGACAGGAAAATGTGGGAAAGTTTGGAACTCCCTAGAGACTTGCTGAATGGCCTTGACCAAAATGCTGATAATGATATGGACAATGAAATCCAGGCTGAGGAGGTCTCAGATGGAAATGAAAAATTTGTTGGGAACTGGAGCAAAGGTGACTCTTGCTATGTTTTAGCAAAGAAACTGGCAGCATTTTTCCCTTGCCCTAGAGATTTGTGGAACTTTGAACTTGAGAGAGATGATTTAGGGCATCTGGTGGAAGAAATTCCTAAGCAGCAAAGCATTCAAGAGGTGACTTGGGTGCTGTTAAAGGCATTCGGTTTCATAAGGGAAGCAGAGCATAAAAGTTGAGAAAATTTGCAGCCTGACAATGTGATAGAAAAGAAAAACCCCTTTTCTGAGGAGAAATTCAATCAGTATACACACACGTTTACTGATTTAACATCTATCTCTCATCAGACAAAGAGAATCATGACTGTTTTGTTGACCAGTGCTAATCTCAACAAACATCTGTTGGTTAAATTAAAACATAAAAGAAGTGAATTTTATTCCCTCTTTTAATAAATGTTTATAAATATAAGTTGGTTACAGTAAGTAAGGGGAATGGAGTCCCTATTTCACTCGTATTCAAAGTGGGCTTTCCTACCTGGGATGAAATTTGAGGAGTGTTTAGATTGAAGGGTAGGGGCAGTATTTGGCACAAGGGAAATGTTGTGAGACCCAAGGAGGGACAGGAAAAGATGATATTCTAAAAGGGAAAAAAGAAAGAAAAAGCTCAGTATATTAAGTGATGTAGATTGGATGTCCCCCTCCAGGTATCATGTTGAGATGTAATCCCCAGTGTTGTACATGGGGCGTGGTGGGAGGTGTTTTGGTCCTGGGGGTGAATCCTGGGGACGGGGCCTTGGTGTTCACTCGCAATAGTGAGTGAGTTCTCCTGAGATCTGGTTGTTTAAAGTCTGTGACACCCCCTGCCACCCCTTGCTCTTGCTCCTGCTCCCACCATACAACTTGCCAGCCTTCTGCTTCACCTTTCTCCATGACTGAAAGTTTCCTGAGGCCTCACCGGAAGCTGAGCTGACTCCTGTACCACACTTCTATACAGCCTGCAGAATCATCAGCCAATTAAAGCTCTTTTCTTTATAAATTACCCTGTCTCAAGTATTTCTTTATAACAATGCAGGAACAGCCTAATACATTAAGGAAGCAAATGAAGTAGGGCAGAAAACTGAGTTGGAAATTGGGAAGGTTAACCAGGAAGTGAGAACTTTGGAATGTCGCTTGGGAATGGGAAAGCTGAGGCCAAGTTGATTAGGGAGAAGGAGGCTAATTGAGGCAGTAATTTGGATCCTGTGGAGCGAGAAGAATGTGATGAGGAAGGTCTTTGTTCACAAGGAGTTCCAGGTGTGAACTTAGCACACCTGGAGGAAACCTTAGCCAGGAGACTCAGAGGGAATGTGGGAAAAAGCTGAGGACCTTTGTAAACTTACCAATCCTGTGTGCTGTTCCAGTTATTGAGCACCCAAGTGCTAAGTCTGGGAGAAAGATATCAAATATTAGATTATCCATGTGAGAGCATAAAGATGAAAGTTGCTGCCCTGGCAAATGACCAGGCTCTCCTTTAGCACTACCCAGTGAGAGGACTAGATCTATGTTCAGTCTCTTGTAAAGGACAGTCTCCATGTCTAAGAAAATGACAGTGAGGAACAAGAATGAAGTGTGCATCAGGCCGAGTCTGTTCCGCATACCCAAGCCTGCTGTGGCTTCTTGCTAGTTCTCACATCTACAGTGCTATCTTGGGAATTATGTCACTCTCAATTGCCCTTCAGGCATTGTCTTTCCCTTTCTTTCCTTCCTTCCCTCCCTCGCTCCCTCCCTCCCCCTCTTTCTTTCTTTCTTTCTTTCTCTTTCTTTCTTTCTTTCCTTCTTCCTTCCTTCTTTTCTTTCTTTCTTTCTTTTTTTGAGATGAGGTTTTGCTCTGTCACCCAGTGCAGTGGTGCAATTATAGCTCAGCGCATTCTCGAACTCCTGGGCTCATCAGGACTTCCTACCACCTCTGTCCTCAAAGCATTGAGATTGCAGTCATGAACCACCACACCATGTATTTCTTTATAAATTAAAAAAAAAAAAAAAAAAGACTGGGCATGGCGGCTCACACCTATAATCCCAGCAAGACCGGGGCAGGAGGATTGCTTGAGCCCAGAAGTTCAAGACTAGCCTGAGCAACATAGGACAATCCCGTCTGTATGAAAAATTAAAAATTAGCTGGGCATGGTTGTACATGCCTGTAGTCTCATCAGAAGGCTGAGGTGGGAGGATTGTTTGAGTCCAGGAGGTCAATACTGCAGTGAGCCACGATAGCGCCATTGCACTCCAGCCTGGGTGACAGAGTGAGACCCTGTCTAAAATGAAGAATAGCTTGGTGCCAATCCGAAACCCCAATAAATGCTGTAGACTGTAGTATTAGGTTGGTGCAACAGTAATTTGCGGTTTTTGCCATTGAAAGTAATGGCAAAAACTGCAATTACTGTTGTACCAACCTAATAATAATAGATAATATTCATAGATAATAGATGATATTTATTGAGCTTACTTTATGCCAGGCTCTGTTCTAAGAACCTTATATGTATATGTATCAATTTACATCATTAACTTCCTTAATGTTCACAAAAAGTACATGAAATAGTTACTATTATTATTCCCATTTTCCAGATGGGGAAAATGAGGCCCAGGGAGATTAACATCATTCAGCAAAGTGTCAGAAGGCTCAAACCAGCCAATCTGACTCCAGAGCCCAGCTCTTAAACATGACACTAGTTCCTTAAATTTGTACATATCTTACAATTTACAAAGCCCTTTGGAAGAGATACAAATATTACATGATCCTCTCAATAATGCTTCAGAGTGAGTAAGGAACATCTTTGTTTCCATTGCAGAGATAGGGAAACTGAGGCTCAGAGACATTCAATTGCTGGAGTAGGAAATCAATAACAGCAATATCAGGCTAGGTGGGGCCTGAAATCCACGACTGTGACTCCTACAATGCTACACCATCTCTCACTTCTGCTTTAGCAGTCTTTCTGAGGATTAAATTGCATCTACACAATCAGATACGCAGAGGGATAAAGGCTGCATCTAAGGTTTCTTGGGTTTGGTACGAAGGTCCTGATGTCTGAAAACATGACTTTATCTCTAACTTGAAACATGATTTCAGACGGCCTCAATGTCAAGGAGTAGTGTGGGAAGAGAACGGAAGAGGAGAAGCTGACCAAGTGAGCGGGATCTAATAGCTGGCTCCAAAAATGACCCTTCCTTGGAGTGGCTGGCTGTCGCTTGTCAGAGTGGTACTGCTGTGGCAGCAGCTCGAGAGAGTGTCCAAAAAGCAATGTAGGGATGCAAACACAGAGAAAAGAGGAATCCTAGACCAGACCCACAACCGGAGCCCTTTATTTAATGTCTTTTCTGGTTAACGCCTCTCTTGTCTTCCCCACCCATCCATGCCGTATTCACGGTGCCAAACGTTGTAATTCCACTCCGGGCTGCTGCCAATATGTTTCTGTCTTATTTCTCCAATACCCTAGGAACAAATCAATTCTTTTGGGTCTTCTGATGGTTTCTAGTAGTCAGGACATTGCAGCCCTGGCTCATATTACCCACTAACTCATCCTTCCATTACACGCTTCACACTGAACCGCGTTTGCTTCCGATCCGCAGTGACCCCCTCCCTCTTTTTTTAACTGCAGTCCAATAATGCTGACATGGTTAGGAATCGGAAGTCATGGCTATTGCGGCCAACTCCCCGATAAGCGGAAGCTTGGGGCAGAGATAGGAAAGCCTAGAACGTGCCTCCGTCCTTAGCAACATCATCTACTCCCCTCACTCGCCCCCAAGGCCCTGCTAGCCAAGGGGCAGCCGCAAAAACCACGCCACCCGGGGCTCCCACCCCTTGCCTCCTGCCGCCGCGGCGGCTGCTATAGAAACACCAGGCGTACACACGGGGCTGAAATTAAACACCCATCCTGGACGCGGACCCGAGCGGGATCTGCCTGCCGCCGCGGTCACCATGGCAACATGCCGAGAGGAGAGCAGCTGGCGGCGCGGCTCGGGGATACTCACTCCATCGCGGGGCTCGGCGGCCGGGTGCGCTGCTGCGGGGCTCACCGGCGCTGCTCGCCTCTCCCGGAGCCGAGTGCACTGGCCGCGCCGCGCGCGAGGTGGAGCTGGGAGCCGTCTCCTCTCCCCACCCGCACCCCCTCCTCCCCTGGAGGGTTGAAAGTGAATGCTCAGGCTCTCTCAGCTCCCAGCCTGCGAATAAAACGGGAAGCAATTGGATGTTGTTCGCTGGGCGCTAGACAAGCCACCCCACTTCAGGGTTTCGGGGAGGGAGCGCGCTGGCAGCTGCGCGTCGGGTGAGGTGCCCACCAGCGCGCAGTGCCGTGCGCCCTAGGCGCCAGGTGCGCCGGCGGCTCCCCTGGGACTGGCGGCGCGGCGCGGAGCCTGGGGAGAAGGGTGGGTGGGGGAGCAGGGCGGCTGCGGCGGGTGGCACAGCCCAGAGGGCATAGGGAAACGGGTGAGTCATTGGCAAGGTGGCAGCTCTTGCCGCTTAGAAGTTGCAAGAAGCGTCTGGCCTCTGCAAGCAGCAAGGACTGCCCCCAGTGGGCTGGGCATGGGTTCAGAAACGCCATTGTGCCGGCCGGGCGAGATCCCTCTGAGTTTCCCAAGCAAAACTCCAGCTATCTTGAAGCGCCTTAATGCGGCGTTTCACCACCTTGGCGACCCCATGCCCCTTTCCGTTTCACTCCAAATTCTGCGTGTTCCCGCCTGCCAGGAAGACATTGTCCAGGGTCACTTTCCCTAGTCTGCTATTTGAAAACAATAGCTATATTGACTATGGTTTCCCAAATTACCACGGCCCCGACCCCGCGGTAATAAGCCACCTGGAGTACGTACTCCCTGCCTCCACCCCCTCTGAGAATCCTCTACTCCTAACGGTTTCCAGAGCAGGGACCTGGTTCTCATCCAGGTGTCCTGCACCTGCTACAGTGAAGAGTAGATGGGACAGCTTCAGGCTTTTCTTGTATCTTGCAGCCGGGTCCCTCTGTGAGTCGGTGTCTGCCAGGTGCTGAAAACGCAGCACCAAGCATAAGCATAGCCATCACAGTCCCTGCCCTGCAGGAGCTCACGGGTTAAAGTAGAAAGGCAAAGCACAGATAAAGACAAAAATAAACATATCGTCACAGGCTGAAAATATTGCTATAAAAATTAAGTAATTAGATGCTGTGATGAATGTTCTAGAATTAATTTTTGGTGATGATTGTGCAACTGAACATACTGAAAGCTATTGAATTATACACTCTGGGTGAATTTTGTGGTCTATGAATTATGTCTTAATAAAGACGTGTTTTTTTAAAAAAATGCTTTGATGGAGAATAAAAGGGAAGTGGATGTGCCTAGGTAGGTGTTCAGGGAAAGCCTTCCTGAGGGACTGGGGTTGAAAGGGGAGAGGGCTCAGATATGCAAGCCACAGGGCTAGGGCTTTCCTGCCAGTCAACTCTGTATGGTGGCTCTAGATGGGAGACAGCTCCACATGTCAAGGGGCTGGGAAGAGAACCCTGCAAAATGTTCTCAGTGGATTCACTGCTCCTCATTTTCCTCTGGAGAGTGAGATGCAAAGTCAAACCCAGTGAAGATTCAAAGAGCTGTTTTGTGGAAGGAAATTCTGGATCAACTCCAGGTTTCCCTTCACAGAGAAATTCTATGTGAATTCGGAGATCATAAAACCCTCCCCCAATCCATGTCCCTTTCCAGTTGCATATAGGATTAAGTTCATGTGTGAATAATTAAGAGGCTTAAACAGGAAAAAGATGTGCTTTTGTGTCTTAAAAGTTCAGAGATAAGCTGTCCTGGGCCAGTTTGTCAGCTCAACTCCTGAAAGAGCAAAGAGATCCAGGCTCCTACAAAACATTGCTCTATCATATGTGGTCTCCCTTCCTAAAATTGTTTCATGGTCCAAGTTGGCTGCTCTGGCTCTAGCCCTTATGTCTGCATTCCAGCCAACATAAATGTGGAAAGAGGAAAGAAAAGTAGGTAAAGGAAGCACACCAGGTGCCTCTTAAGAAAAGCTCCCAGAAGCTGCCTCAGGACACTTAGATCTCCTTGGCCAGAATTCAGTCACATGGCTACATTCAGTTTCTAGGGAGAGTAGACAAAGAAGTCTTTACTCTGCATAGTCATGAGCCTATCCAAAAGTTGAGACCTCCATTCCCATGTAAGAAGGGGAAAATGGGTATGGGGGACAGACAACCAATAATCTTTGCCATTCTCCTCAATGCTTAGCGTTCTGGCTTCTGCCTCCCCCATGCCACTGCCACTGCTCCCTGTAAAGTCCCCAATGCCAAATGGATATGTCTCAGTCCTCTTCTTATGTCATTTTAAAGCTGTGTTGAACATTTTAACGGCTCCCTTTTGTTTTTGATTTTTTTACTTGAAGTCAGGTTTATTCAGGTATAATTTATATGCAGTGGAATTCACCCTTTGTAGGTGTACAGGCCTATGAGTTTAGATACATTATGCAATCATATAACTACCACCATAGTCAATATATTACATGACCATCACCCCCAAACCGTTCTTTTAAGTCCCTTCATAGTCAATCCACTCCTCCTACCTCCAGCCTCTGGCAACCACTGGTCTCATCTCTGTTCTCATGATTTTGCTTCTTATAGAATATCATATAAATGGAATCAGACAGTATGTAGCCTTTCATGTTCAATTTCTTTCACATTGCAAATGCTTTTGAGATCCATCCATGTTGTGTATATAGGTAGGTAGGTCCTTTTCATTGATAAGTATAGCTTTCAATTGTACAGATGCATCACAATGTGTCTATCCATTCACCACTTGAGGAATATTTGTTGTTTTCAGTTTATGGCAATTATGAAATAAAACTGCTATAAACATTCATGTACAGGTCTTTATGTGAATAAATGTATTCTCTTTGGGGTAAATATTTAGAGTCATCCCTTCCATCTTGAAACAGTCTTCTGTGACAACACAGTACCACACCTCTCTAGCTACCCCTTCTATTTGTCTCTTAAATCTTGGTGTTCTGTAGGATTCTTGCCTAAATTCTCTTCACTTCTCACTATACATACCCTCCTTGAGCAATTTCATCTACTTCTATGGCTTAACTTAACCACCAATATGATGCTGACTTCCAAAACTAAGTTTGTAGTCCAGATTATGCTCTTAAACTTCAAAACCGATTCCCAAAGGTCATTGTAACATCTTCACAAACACCTCAAACCCAGTATGTCCCAGAAGCACTTGTCATTTTCACCTATAAATCTCTCCCTAATAACCTGCCCCCTATCCTAATACCAGAAAGGATGTAAGGCCTCACCCAAAAATCTGGGTGTCTGTCTTGATTTCTAACCATCCTGACCTCCCATATCCAGTCAATGAACAAGATTTATCCAGGCTATCCTCTAAATAGTCATCAAGCCCATTCACTTCTCTCCAACCCCATTGCTATTGTTAAAACAGTCTCCCTCTTGGCCTCCTTGCCCCCAGTCACATCCCATGCCAACCCACTCAACCCTACAGCCAGAGCAAACTTCCAAAGGCACTAATCTGATCATATCATCCCCTTGCCTGAAACCTTTCAAAGGCATTTCTTAACTTTAATATAAAGGTTAAATTGAGTTTTAGGTACATCCTAAGTTTTTTAAAGTTAGTAGACTGACTATTACAATTTTCAAATGCAATAGGAAAATAAGAAAAATTCATTTTATAGGGCTGGGTTATGCCTTATTAAGAGTCACAAATATATTTTCTGCTATATTAACTGTAGGAAAAAAAATAACAGACTGTAGAGTCAAACAGACTTTGATTAAAATTCCAGCTTTACATTTACTAGCTTTGTGAACTTGGATCTATTACTTAACCTAAGTCTCAGGTTTCTTTACCTATAAAATGAGGGCAATAATACCTATCTTTAAATGTTGTTTTGAAAATTAAACACAAAGTGTATTAAATGCCTAGAACAGAGTCTGGTACTTAGTAGATACTCAATAAACAATAACTCTAATTAGCTAATCCTCATCATCACCCTCATTACATTGCAATTTTCCCTGAAATTTCAAACATTTTAATAGCTATATCTTTATTTATCTTCATGATATCCCTTTGAAGAAAGGAAACCAGTACAGATAACAGACACTGAGAAGACCAATTTGTTTATTTTCGTTAATGAAGTAAGAATGTTAGCCCAGGTAATCTATTTATTTACTTAAAATAATATAGATTATACTGGTAAATATAGCATAGCTATCTATATCCGTTAGTCCATTTGTGAACTATCTGTTATCACTAACGGTGTTAGTCCATTTACATTGCTATAAAGGAATACCTGAGACTGGGTAATTTATCAAGAAAAGAGGCTTATTTTGGGTCACAGTTCTACAGACTGTACAGGAAGCATGACGCTGGCATCTGCTCCTAGTGAGGTCTCAGGAAGCTTACACTTGTGGTAGAAAGCAAACGGGGAGCCAGTATATCACATGGCAAGAGTGGGAGCAAGAGAGAGGGAACAAGAGAGAGTAGTGGTCCCAGACTCTTAAACCACCAGATATCACATGAACTAACAGAGCAAGAACTCACTCATCACCAAGGAAATGGCTCTAAGCCATTCATGAGGGATCCACCTCCATGATCCAATACTTCCCACTAGGCCCCACCTCCAACACTAGGGATCACATGTTAACATGAGATTTGGAGGGGACACACATCCAGACCATATCAGCTACAAAGTAGCAGAGTATGACTATGCAGATACATGGGTACACATTCTCTAATAGTTAATTCATTAGCTAGTTGATTAGTGAAATCATAGTTAATTCATCAAGCTGAGTTCACTGAGGATCCTTTGCACACCTAGTACATATTAATGCCTCTCTAACCTGGAAGTCAGTAAATTAACAGCTCTTCCTATCTGAAATGTAGTTTAGAATTGGGAAATAAGCAAAACAATGATATCATAAAGTCCATGCTAGAAGCACTTATTCTTACTTTCTTGAGGTCATAAACTTCTGATGAAAAACACACAGGTAGCACAAACCCACATTTTGCTGAAAATATCAGGGCATTTGCTGATGCTCTGAAGCTCATCCCTTGTCCATGGACCTTGGGCTAAGTTCTACTAGTCTGAAATTTGCAATTTCCTTGCTTATATGTTGTTTTATATTCATCCTGCAATTATCCTATAGGACAGTTATTTATTATCATCATTTTATAGATGAAAAAACTTAAGTTTAGAGTAGTTAAAAACTTGTTCAAGTCATAGCAGTAAGAGTCAAATTCATCAACAGAACCGAAGTCTTCAACCTCCTGATCTATCAAAGAATGATTCACCTTGGACAGCAAAACCTAATGGGATTTCACATAGGCAAAATGCATGAGCTTTACAACAGAAATACTTTCTTAAAATTTTTTAAATAGTTTTGAGGGTACAGGTGGTTTTTGGTTACGTGGATCAATTCTTTAGTGGTGATTTCTGAGATTTTAGTGCACCTGTCACCCAAGCAGTGTACACTACACCCAATATGTAGTCTTCTATCCCTCACCTCCCTCCCAACCTTCCCCTTCAAGTTCCCAGAGTCCATTATATCATTCTTATGCCTTTGCATCCTGATAGCTGAGCTTCCACTTACAAGCAAGAACATACAATATTTGGTTTTCCATTCCTGAGTTACTTCACTTAGAATAATGGCCTCCAGCTCCATCCAAGTTGCTGCAAAAGACATTATTTTGTCCGTTTTTGTGGTTGAGTAGTATTTCGTGGTGTATATATACACCGTATTTTCTTTGGTTGATGGGCACTTAGGTTAGTTCTATATCTTTGCAATTGTGAATTGTGCTGCTATAAACATGTGTGTGCATGTGTCTTTTTCATATAATGATTTATTTTCCTTCAAATAATTACCAAGTAGTGGCATTGCTGGATGGAATGGAAGTTCTATTTTTAATTCTTTAAAGAACATCCATACTAGAACAGAAATTCCTAAACTGGGGGCCATGTATGGGTGTCAGGGATTTGGCTGAGACTATAGATAGAATTATGGCTTGGGAGGAGGTAGGGGATAGAGAAGAGGGGTCCACACTTCTCACCAGGATCTCAGTGTTCCCTGATTCAAAACAAACAAACACAACTCTATATATGACTAGATATAACACTTAGTATGTTTGGTTAAATGGTTTTCTGGTTTACTAAAAATAGAAACACACATGAGAAGGGGTTGGAGAAAAACAGGAAAAGTGGTACTTTAGGCAGTAACCACTACAAGGAAGAAAACTGTGAAAATGCACACAAGGCAACAACAGCCACCAAAACATCAGTTCGGGACCACACTTCAACATGTGTGAAGGTTGTTTAAAAGGGGAATACATAGGCTTACGTATCTCAGTAGTTCCCGAGAACATTAAGCAGTAACAATGTTCAGCACCCGTGTTTAACTAAACAGGCTGTCACAATTTTCCATTCAGATTAGGCTCTTAATGTTTCCAATTTGGCTAGGCTAAAATTTAGTTGTTTGGAAAATGTATTCATTTCCATATTCGGGTGGCATTGTTGTTCCTTGTCAGTGTTGGATGAATGGACATATCACCATAATTTAAAATGTCTATCTGAGTATGATGGGAATAAGAACCAGCACAATCACTGTCAAGCTCAATGCAGCCTTCCAATGTATTAACAAACCAAAAGCAAACCACTAGATTGATAATCAAAATGTAAAAACAAGTAGTCTTCTCATCTACTTGGTATTAGTGGATTTCAGTTGTATTCCTACAGTAGGAAGTATTATATCCTATGGAGCTTCCTGTACTTTTTTACTTTTTATACCATGCACTGTTTTGCCTTTTTATATTACCATGTACATAATGCTACTGTTAGAGACGTGTAGAAAAGAAACAACTCTAACTGAAATTAGGTATTTGTTCATCTAGCGCTGTAAGGTGGAGGGGGGGTCAGAGGGTGTAATTCAATAATTTATGGTTCTGGGCACAGTGGCTCATGCCTATAATCCAGCACTTTGGGAGGCTGAATCAGGAGGATTGTTTGAGTCCAGGAGTTTGAGACTGAAATGAGCTATGATAGAGCCATTACACTCCAGCCTGGACGACAGAGCAAGACCCTGTTACAATAAATAAATAAATTTATAATATAAATATATTAACATACCAAAAGCAAACCATCAGATTGATAATTAAAATGTAAAAACAGGCAGTCTTCTCATCTACCTGACATTACTAGAGTACTTGACATGACTGTCGTCCAGCCTGGACAACAGAGCAAGACCCTGTCTCAATAAGTAAATAAATAATGGATGGAGTTTTGTTCATCTGTGGACTTCCCACTTGGTTATAGGGCTGGAGTTAATATCATGGAGTCACTGTTAGCCTTCATGTCTTAGTCTTCTACCACGAATAAGTTCTCTCTGAAATACGTCACTCAAATGATCTCTTGCAATTCTGCAGACGTTGGGTAAAAGTGGCCTACAGATTGTGACAGGATGTTGGGAAAATGCAAATCAGTCTTTTCTTTGGTTAAACATGGGCAAAATTGATCTCCCCCCTTCACAGTCTTTCTATTGATTTCTATATATATATTTATGGGTATGCTCACATCAGACACTGAAAGCACTGGCTTCTGACTCTGGATAATTCTTGGAATCATAGTCTATTGAGGATGGAGGGATCCTGAGGGTGACTTAGTCCCACAGCCAACACAAACTTCTGCACTTGACCTGGGATCATCCTCTTTGTTGCAGCATACTTATTGTTTTTTCTAGCTCAGAAAGCTGAAAAGACCTATTTGTTTTTTGTTTTGAGAATCCACTCACACATCCACAAAATGACGTATGTGTTCAGAACAGCTCATGATTATGTGTGTGCAGATGTAGCAAGAACATTTATTTCACCACTGCCAAGTCTGACCTATGATGGAAGAAGAACAATGATCTCTCAGACATAACCCAGTGACACCATGGACTCATCAAGGGGACTTTGCCGAGGAAAATAGCTACCCCTTAACCACACATTAGAGAGAGGCAAGGGCAATGTCATCCAGATATGCTGCACATTGGTTAAGCTGAGAGCCAGAAGACATCAGTGATGTTTAATTGATATAAGGCCATTAATACTTAACTCAGTATAATCCTATCAGCTCCACCATCTCCTGCATGAAGATGGAGAAGCTATTTGGTTATTTTGTGGTATCTTTGAAGGGAGGCTTATGTATATCATCATTAAATACTTTCATCTAATACAGTATTAAATGTCAATTTTTTTTGAGATGTAGTCTTGCTCTGTTGCCCAGGCTGAATTGCAGTGGCACGATCTCGGCTCACTGCAACCTCCACCTCCTGGGTACAAGTGATTCTCCTGCCTCAGCCTCCTGAGTAGCTGGGATTACAGGCGCTGCCACCATGCCTGGCGAATTTTTGTATTTTTAGTAGAGACAGGGTTTTGCCATGTTGTTCAGGCTGGTCTCGAACTCCAGACCTTGTGATCCGCCCACCTCCGCCTCCCAAAGTGCTGGGATTACAGGCATGAGCCACTGCGCACAGGATAAATGTCAATATTAAAAGCAACTGTGGCAGAGATTATCGGGGGAAATTCAGCCAGATATTGGGGAAAATTTACCCCCGATATTTCACGTAGGTTCTTTTCTATTTTCCCTAAGCATCGGCCAGTTTGAGAAATAAAGGGACAGAGTACAAAAGAGAGAAATTTTAAAGCTGGGCATCCTGGGGAGACATCATATGTCAGTAGGTTCCATGATGCCCCATGAGCTGCAAAACCAGCAAGTTTGTATTAGGGATTTTCAAAAGGGGAGGGAGTGTACGATTAGGGTGTGGGTCACAGAGATCACGTACTTCACATGCCTTCACAAGGCAAATGGAGGCAGGGCGAGATCACAGGACCACAGGACCAGGGTGAAATTAAAATTGCTAATGAAGTTTCGGGCACCATTGTCATTGATAACATCTTATCAGGAGACAGGGTTTGAGAGCAACTGGTCTGACCAAAATTTATTAGGCGGGAATTTCCTCATCCTAATAAGCCTGGCAGCGCTATGGGAGGCTGGGGCTTATTTCATCCCTACAGTCTCGACCGTAGAAGACGGTCACACCCAAGGGGGCCATTTTAGAGGCCCACCCTCAGGGGTGCATTCTCTTTCTCAGGGATGTTCCTTGCAGAGAAAAAGAATTCAGCGATATTTCTCCCATTTGCTTTTGAAAGAAGAGAAATATGGCTCTGTTCCGCCCGGCTCACTGGCAGTCAGAGTTTAAGGTTATCTCTTTTGTTCCCCAAACATTGCTGTTATCCTGTTCTTTTTTCAAGGTGCCCAGATTTCATATTGTTCAAACACACATGCTCTACAATTTGTGCAGTTAACGCAATCATCACAGGGTCCTGAGGCGACATACATCCTCCTCAGCTTACAAGATGACAGGATTAAGAGATTAAAGTAAAGACGGGCATAGGAAATCACAAGGGTATTGATTGGGGAAGTGATAAGTGTCCCTGAAATCTTCACAACTTATGTTTAGAGACTGCAGTAAAGACAGGCATCAGAAATTATAAAAATATTAATTTGGGGAACTAATAAATGTCCATGAAATCTTCACAATCCACGTTCTTCTGCCATGGCTTCAGCTGGTCCCTCCATTCGGGGTCCCTGACTTCCCGCAACAGAGATGGACCTCAAATTTTTTTTGGAAACTCTTTTGAGGAGGATCATATGAAACTTAAAACTCATTTCTCCCTTCTGAGAGTGGAAAATTGGGGTTTATTCCTGAGGCAGAATGTTATCTAGCCCTTGGAAAAATGTGAGTGGAACATCTTCTACAAATACAGTCAAGGACTCATTTGAATGTAAGCCCTGAGGGGTTGAGGATTTATTTTTCAATTTTATTTATTCACATGTTCCCTGCAATAGTACCTATCACATAGTAGGATCTCAATAAATATTTGTTGAATAAAATAATGAAAAAATTCCTCCTGAGCAAGACCCCAAGAAGTTGTACTTTCTTAGATGCACCTTTAATCAAATCGAAGTCATTACAGCTGATGGCTCCCATAGAAATGTTTTTTTCTCTAAGCATGCACTGACTGCCTTATGCCTGTATAGTGTTATCTGTTTTTTGTGTATATGTTGCTAGCTAAGGGATCAAGAACATGACCCATGTGAACACACACACACTCACACACACACACATGCACAATATGCAGGAAAACATGCAAATCTGTGTTCTCTTCATTTGATGTTGGAGAAAATTATGAAAAGGAACTTAACTACATTTGAGGCAATACAACATGGTCTAGATTGTTAATGTTCCACCCATAGTATTAATACTCAATTAACCTAGACTTTGGGAATATGTTTGGGAACAAGTATTATGTATAATGTATAATCCATAGGATCAGATCATATCCCTATAGATAGGGCAGGGTTTCCAGTGAACGGAATAGATAGTATCGCTCTCATTCTGGGAAAGGGTCAGTTTCAGGATAGGAAACCTGCCAAGAGGGTTGTTAGCACTGAGTTAAAGGAAAAATGGTGTCAGGTCCTATAGTAGAATACGGGACTGCAATGGTGCATAAGACATGCCCCTAAGGAACTCACGGTTGAGTAGCGGAAATACATATATTTATATATCTATAAATATAAGTATATTTTTATATATCTATAAATATAAATGTATATTTTAAATAAATCTATATAATCAAAATCATCTGATTACATATATGATTAAAATTGCAGTTCAAGGTTGTTAGTGATGACAGAGATGACGATGAGTAGATAAATAGGTAAAACTTACTGGAGTGGCTGATACTTAGACTATGTCTTTAACACTTGATCAGGAAAGACAGAGAGAGAGAGAGAGAGAGTGTGTGTGTGTGTGTGTGTGTGTGCCTCTGTGTGCCTCTGTGTCCAAGAATTTAGAAAAATGTCATGAGAACGTTTTCCAGGTAGAGAGACCAGCAAAATCAAAGACCAAGGAACAAGAATCAGTAGGATGAAGTCTACATATTTCTGGCAATTGCTTGAATGTGAGGCACAGAAAAGGACCACAATATTGCTCAATTCCAGTGGTACCATTAACTTAAAATACAGGGTGATGGTGCCCCCTGGGGTTGTGCAATGCAGTGGTCCTGAAGGAAGTGGTTAAAGATGAGGCTGAAGCTAAGGCTGGAAATGAGACTAAGTGGATTTGAATGCAGAAGCTTAACTGAGCTCACCTCCAAATGACAAGCAGACCATCATAACTGGAGACAGTCATAGTCTTCCCTAGTTTATAATTTTTATTTCCTTGAAATTTTTGAGACACATTCAGAACAAATAGAACCATGTTTCATGATTGACATAGCTGGTTTTATCTATAACCATAATTTATATTCTATCTCATTTCAAGTAGTTTAGATTTTCTCCCCACTGGGAAACTGGGACAGTATATTGTGACGTGGAGGAAAGTATCATGTGGAGGTTGGACCTCCTATCTCCCACTCAGTCTTATGCTATGGCTTCTGTGTCATGTCCACAAGGTACTGGCATGCAGTGTAGATGGTGGATTTTAGTGTACACAAGACTGGAGGCAGGAAAGCTAGTGATAAGGCTGCTGCAATAGTTTAGACAAGCAACGATGAGATCCTAAATTAGGGCAGTGAAAGTTGGCATGGAAAGGAAAGAGAATCAAGAAATATGCCAGGACTCAGAATGTGTGGGTAAGAGAAAGGCATTGAGCCTGATTCTCACGGCTCGAATGACTCAGTTTGAAAGGCGATAGCACCAACTGAGCTCCGCAGAGCATCAAGAGAGGCCCACAGGTGCCATTAGAGGATCCTGACCTCAGCAAATGAACAGCAGCTTATCATCACTTTCCTCTGGACTAGGACCACCTTGTATTCTGTGTGTGACCTATGACATATCTCAAGCTTTTTGCATTAGAGCTGTGCAAAGAAGTCTGGAATGTTTGAGGTATTGATTGAACTTGATTTTCTGCAATACACTCCCCTAGAGAGCTGTCAAATTATAGTATCAGAGGGCTTGGGGGAAAATAAGTAATGCAACTGGTTATTCACAAGTAGCATTTTCTGTTATATGTTAATCTAGAGAACTAAGTAAGTCACTCCCAATAAGAAATAACTTGGCTTTCAGGTAGTAAACTTTCTATCATTAGAAAGATCAGCAAATTGGGCTAGGCATTTTTTTAGCTACTGGTTGCCACTTCTTCCCGTTATACCTCCATTCTCAGATAAAACTTTTAAATGTCTTCCTTTTAACCAAGTGAATTATACCAACTTTTCCCTCCCACTTCCTTTTCCAGTTGCCCACCTTCATCAACACTCCAAGAACTCTTCTTTCTGCCTATATCATCCTCATATCACTGACTTAAATGGCGGTGTGAATGCCTTATGCAAACCTTCCTTCAAAGTTCCTTGACCTCTTCAACGTCAAAAACTTTACCTCCATTTTACTCCAGCCAACTACTCCCAACAGGTTTCATGTTCGCATGCCAAATGCGAACATGACCTACAAACTTACTGCAACATGAAAATAGCAGGGGTACTCCTGGGTTGAGGATCAAATCCTGGGAAAGGGACAGTGCAGTACCACTCCTACACTCTACTTGCTGTCTCCCTCACAGCCACCCCTGACGTGTCAGCTATCCCTGGGGACACAGGTTTGTGGAGCAGAAGTGGATGGGAGGTATGGAACAAGGGCAGCTTCTCTCCTTGCTTCCCTGACCCCATATTGTTGGTCCCTGAACTGTAAGACTGTTTTGTGAAAATGGAACTACACCCTGGCCTCTTTCCAGCGAGTGAGAGAGGATGCTGACACCCCCCACCTCCAATATTTGCCCAGTGACACTGACACAGATCTGGGCAGTGAACCTGAGTCAGTGAGAAGGTCCAAGTCAGGATCAGGCTAAGGTTCTGTGGCCTGCAGGCAGGGGAATGTCCTGCTTAAACATTTTGAAATAGGGTAATTTTGTTCTGGAGTCTTCCCCACCCCTTTGTCATCCTCTGAGTTATTTTCTCTTACCTTACCCCAACCCGGCCAGGATAATTTGGGGTGAGTTTTGAGAGTTCAGCAAACAGAAGTCAGGCATTTTAAAAGAGTAAAGTGGGCCAGGTAGAGGGACCATAGGAAATGATGGGGGTGGTGACAAGGAGACTATACACCATATACAGGGTTAACCTCTACTCAGGCCAGTCAACCATCACCATGCAAGAGTATAGTCAGATCTGGTGTGTCCAGATCTCCTGAATTTTCTCTAGGAAAACAAGAAAAATCTTTATCTTTGTACAAAATCTCCCCCTAGAAAATGACAAGTAAAAGTTTTAAAGTAATCTGGTGGATCCTGTGGCCATTTTGGTTTAAGGGGTCAGCTCTGGTTTAAGGGATCAGCTGCGATGGGTTTGAATTTCACAGACCACATCAATTTTCATAGCTTTCCTGCAGAATCACACAGTTTACATACACTCCATGGCTACTTAGTGATGGATTAGAAGAGGTAGGTGCTGGGCTTCTTTAAAAGGTGTCAGTTATTAGGAAGTAAAAGCATTCAGGGCACACACAAGGTTGCTTGTCGGAGTCAAGGGTTTCAGGACATGCCACTTTCTGGGCTCTGAGCCGATCAGTGGAGAGGAGGGGAATGAGGTGCCTCTCACAGACTCAGGGTGGCAGCAGTCCTTGGCCGTGAGATGACTGCCCTGAAGGCTGCTCTGTCGATTGTAGGCGTGATGTGTGAGATGGTGCTCAGAAGCCCCTTTGTCCCAATGGTTAGACCCTCTGCCCAGTGTGGCAATTCTGCTTCCTGAGCCATCCTTGAGGCCTCTCCAAACTATTCCCCTATTCTCTGGGCCCCCTGCCTTGACATGTGGTTCTATTTAACATTACAGATTTTTTTCCCTAGGCATTCCTTAACTTAAGATAAAACCCTTCTCTGCCAACAACTTAAAAAGATGAACTTGAACTAAATGTGTTTGTCCTGCTTCCCTTTTAATTTTTCATATTCATAAGCATCATTTCCACTGCACTCCTAAACCAAAACATTAAAAAGTATTTGAGAAGTTAAAACAAAAATAGTGGGCAGGAGACAGTCTGGCTCTGAAACGTGAAATTTATCTCAAGAACTCCAGAACCTTTCTCAGCCTCACAGTACTTCCTTGGAAATTAATATTTCCATGGAGGGCAATTAAGGACCAAGAATATTTTAAAGCTCTCCTTTTTCATCAGATGAATCTCTGATGTTCTGATGTCAAACACTGTGACTGGTCTCAAGAAAAATAATTTGGTCCAGGAAAGGCTCTCAAATAATACCACTTTTTAAAATGAATATTAAATTACAGTATAAAGGAGCAAGGTTGACCAGATCAAATTTAACACTGTACAAATCACAGGACTCTCCCATCTAAATTAAATGCTAGCTAGCCTTTTTAGAATAGTTCTGGGCTTTGACTCTCTGTGCTACAAGGCAAAAACATTCTAGAATATGTTCTGCTCTGTGCCTTTCATTCCCTTGTGAAAAAGAGAGTGGTCCCTGCCCCAGTCAGCACTTCCAGAGCCAAGTCAGGGACTGAAACAAAAGCAATCTGCCACGTCTAAGCAGAGGTGAGGGAGGACACAAGAATTAGCAAGAGCCTGAGGTCACAGCCAGCAAACTTGAGGCGGTACAAGGTGAGAATCCCAAGAAACCCAAGAAATATGATGAATCTCACTAGTTGCATAATTGAAGTCCAATGAGGTAGAGTTTGTGAAGGGAAGAGTCAAGGAAGTCCAATAGGTCCTCCTGTAAGCATTTATGGGGTGAGAACACAGGAGTTTTCATGGATCAGTTGTATGGTTATAATTACAGCTAAATGTAATGAATAAGCTTTTCTAGAAATCCAGATAGTTTTGATTTTAACATACCTGTAGCTCATTCTGCCTTGACAGAATCCTGGAGTCCATATGAACCATGGTTAGATGTTCATATATCAGTCATTTGGAGCATTTTCTTTCATTGAAGCTTTTATCTTAATAACTGAAATTTTCTTTAGATGTTGAAGTATCTTTAATAGGTTATTACCCTTTTTAAAAAAAAATTTACACCATGTCAAAGTCACAACCAATCCTGAAGACATATTCACTATTGGTATAAACGTTAACTCTTGAACCTCTAGTAATGTGGCTATCTGAATGGAATAAGCTGTAAGTAAAATATGTTTATGTATATATGTATGTATAATAAAGTATTTTAAATTTATAGTATATCAGAACAAAGTATACCTTATTTTTCATATGTGAAGCATTATCCAACAATATCATATTAGGATTATCATCAAGGTTGAACATCAGTCTAGTCAAAATGAAGATGGTGGCACAGATGGGAGATTTGTTACTGGCAGGAAGATTGAGCAAATAAGTGAATACATTATGGATAAGGGAGCTGGGTTTCTCAGTGTCAGAGAAGGGAGTTATATAGACAGAAAGGGAAAAACTAGAATGAAAGCTGTGGGGTTGGATTGGAATTACTGGTATTGGTGTTAATACATGGTGATAGATAGATGACAGATAGATAGATAGACAGATAGATAGATAGAAACAAATGTATGCATATCTGTATGTACATGTAATATGTACATACAAACATATATTCCCTAGTTCTGTCCACTAAGAGAGGGTCTGGGAGCAGTAATATCCCAATAAAAATGAGGATACTTGGCCCACAAATCTGGGTTTCCAGATATGATTCTCCACAAAAAGGAACCAAAGCTCCTTGGAGAAATGACTCATTCCAGAGCTAGGACTGGAAAAGTGCAAGATGAGCCTAAAACAGCTTGTGCCAGAAAGCAAAGAAGTACTCAAAGGATGATGGAACATTTCAAAAGAACATAGGGACCCACTTGAATTGATCTTCTCTCAAGGGCCAAATTAGGGGCAACAGAAAAAAAATGACAGAAGCAGCTTATGAACCATTGAATAAAATACAAATCCATGAGTCAATAGAATGGAAGGAGGGAGGGAGGGAAGGAAGGGAAGGGAAGGGAAGGGAAGGGAAGGGAAGGGAAGGGAAGGGAAGTGAAGGGAAGGGAAGGGAAGGGAAGGGAAGAGAAGGAGGGAGGGAAAAAGGCTTAGTTGTATGACAAATGGGTTATGGAGAAGGGTACTGATATGATTTGGCTCTGTGTCCCCACCCAAATCTCACCTTGAATTGTAATAATCCTCTCATGTCATGGGAGGGACCCAGTGGGAGGTAATTGAATCATGGGGGCAGGTTTTTCCCCATACTGTTCTCTTGATAGTGAATAAGTCTCATGAGATCTGATGGTTTTATAAAGGGAAGTTCCCCTGCACATGCCCTCTTGCATGTCACCATGTAAGATGTGCCTTTGCTCCTCCTTTGCTTTCCACCATGACTGGTGAGGCCTCCCTTGCCATGTGGAACTGTGAGTCCATTAACCTCTTTTTCTTTATAAATTACCCAGTCTCAGGTATGTCTTTATTAGCAGCCTAAGAACAGACTAATACAGGTACCTTTCCAGTGGAGAAGGCAGACAGATGCCACCTTAACCTCGTGACCAAAGTGAACATCACCAGTGATAAGACAAATTGACATTATGTACCATCCGAGGGAGTGCAGTGAGAAGAACACATCATCACTTCTATGATATTCCTGCCAAAGGCTCAGAACCTGTGTTAGTCACTAGGGAACACTGGACAAAGTCAAACTGAAGGACATTCTATAAAATAACTGACCTATAATTGTCAAGGTCATGAAAATCAAGCAAAGAGTGAAGAACTGTTCCAGACTGAAGGAGATAAGAGAGAAATGACAACTAAATGTGACTTGTAATTCTGAACTGGATCCTTTTGCTATCAAGGATATTATTAGGAAATTTGAATGCCATTCAATGATTGTATGGTAATGGTTTTATGGTAATAATATATCAAGTTTAATTTCCCAATTTTAACAGTTGTATTGTGGTTTTATGCAAGAATAGCTTTGTTTGTAGAAAATAGTGTACATAGTAATCAGAGTGATAGGGTATTGGGTAATGGGATAGCCATTATTCTCAAATGGCTCAGAAAATAAAAGGTAAAGGTCTTTGTAGTATTTCCAACTTTTCTATAAGTTTGTAATTGTCTAATCTGTACAATATATCAAACCGTGTATATTTGCCATATTAATAAACTGTAACAATTTCCTTGATAAAGACAAAACATATTATCTTTGTATACATATATTTATTTTTTAAATTGTTACACTGTATAATCTCAGCATTTTTATTAATTGCTATTTTTAACCAAAGAAACCAACATTTTCTCCACAGAAAGCCTGAAAGCAGAAAACCAAGGACTATATAGCTATTTTTGTTCACAGTAACATTATTTCTTTTTATAAAGCAATTACCTTTTATAATTGAATTTAATTGAACACATAATTTTGTAATTTTATGATTTTAAACAAAGTGATGTTAGTTTACCTGGCATCTAACAGAGTGATGCTAGTTTATCTATGAATAGAAAGAACTTAGGAAAATAAAATTTATTAGGCTTTTCATGAAAAAATATATTCAAGGCTGTCATGGAGGGAAGAGGTAAAGTTGTCCTTAAACAAATTAATTAAATCAGTCTAATTATCACAGTCATCTTGATTATGAATATTTTAAAAGCTCTTTTCTATACCTTTAAATTGTCATATATTAAATCACCTGACATGTTTAAAAAGAAATATTTGTATTTTATATTCTAACTTAGTAACCAGGTCATTAATGAAACTTACGGTGTAACTTTTTCCCCCCAGAGTTACAGTTTTAGCAAGAAAAAGTTTTTATAGTCAACATACGTAAATCTATTTAGAATTTTAAATTTATCTTACCTTACATTTTTATAACCACTTAATATTTTGATATTTTTAATAAAAACTAACTGGAAAAGGTACTTGCTCCATTAGATATTAGAAGCTCTTACAATCTGTTGCTAATAACTCTCTCTAGAGGCAGAAAGTATATCTGTTTATTTGCTCAAAAACTATTTTATATTTATAAACAGGGAATTTTTATCAACTCTTATACGAGTCAGAGAAGCTAATTATGAGAAGCAGCAGAATTTTTTTAAATGTTTATATTAAGTTTAGGGGTACATGTGCAGGTTTGTTATATAAACTCATGTCACAGGGGTTTGTTGTATGGATTATTTCATCACTCAGGTATTAAGCCCAACACCCATTAGTTATTTTTCCTGATCATCTTTCTCCTCCCATCCTCCACCTTCTGATAGGCCCCACTGTGTGTTGTTCCCCTCTATGTGTCCATGTGTTCTCATTGTTTAGCTCCCACTCGTAAGTGAGAACATGTGGTATTTGGTTTTCTGTTCCTGCTTTAGTTTACTGAGGATAATGGCCTCCAGCTCCATCCATGTTCCTGCTAAGGACATGATCTCATTCTTTTTTATGGCTGCATAGTATTCCATGGTGTATATGTACCACATTTTCTTTACCCAGTCTATCATTGACGGGCATATAGGTTGATTCTATGCCTTTGCTATTGTGAATAGTGCTGCAATAAACACATGTGTGCATGTATCTTTAGAAAAATTTACATTCCTCTGGGTATATACCCAGTAATGGGATTGCTGGGTCTAGTGGTATTTCTGTTTTTAGGTCTTTGAGGAATCGCTACACTGTCTTCCACAATGGTTGAACTAATTTACACTCCCACCAACAGTGTATAAGCATTCTTTTTTCTCCACAACATTGCCAGCATCTGTTGTTTTTTGACTTTTTAATAATAGCCATTCTAACTGATGTGAGATGGTACCTTATTGTGGTTTTGATTTGCATTTCTTGAATAATTGGTGATGTTGAGCTTTTTTTTTTATGATTGTTGGCTGCATGTATGTCTTCTTTTGAAAAGTATCTGTTCATGTCCTTTGCCCACTTCTTAATGGGGTTGTTTGTTTTTTACTGGCATATTTGTTTAAGTTCCTTATAGATGCTGCATATTAGATCTTTGTTGGATGCATAGTTTGCAAAAATTTTCTCCCGTTTTGTAGGTTGTCTGCTTATTCTGTTGATAGTTTCCTTTGCCATGCAGAAGTTCTTTAGGTTTAATCAGATCTCATTTGTCAATTTTTGCTTTTGTTGCAATTGCTTTTGACATCTTCATCATGAAATCTTTGCCTGTTCCTATGTCCAGAATGGTATTGCCTGGATTGTCTTCCACGGTTTTTATAGTTTTGGGTTTTACATTTAAGTCTTTAATCCATCTTGAGTTGATTTTTATATATGGCATAAGGGGTCGAGTTTCTATCTTGTTTTTTTTATCTAGGACTGCCTTGGCTATTCAAGCTCTTTTTTGGTTCCATGTGAATTTTAAGATGGTTTTTTCTAGTTCTCTGAAGTATCCCAATGGTAGTTTAATTTAATTTGGAAATAGCATTGAATCTATACATTAGAAGCAGCAGAATTTAAGGCAGAAATATAGAGACCAGTATTAAGGATATTGGTCAAGTAAACAATATTCTCAACTTCAAATACTATAAGATATGCAATTAATCAACACTATTTCCTTTGGGGAAGCATCATTGCTGATAAATCTATACGCTTTTGCAATTTCCCTCTAAATTTACCAAAATAGTATTTTTTTCTGTTTTTCCAGTGTCTATATTTTTGCAATAGTGATAATATCCTTTCATTCGCCTTATTTTATAAGTCCTGAAGAGAGGAATTTTGGAATTATTCAGTTGTGTAGAGAAATAAAAGTAAATCATTGAATACTAGGGGTTCTACTTCCTTTCAATTTTGGTGCAAGAATTTTAGCTTTACAGATATTGGCACTATTGGGTTTAGAATAAATGTACATGAAAACTTAATTTTGGAATAAGGAAAAAGTCTCTGAGCTTTAGAATCAGATAGAGGACATCAAATTCATACAAACCAAAACATGTAAACACAGAGAATTCTATCAATAGTAAGAAAAACTCCAAAAATTTTATGACTCTATATTATCAAGGACCAAGAACCATCAGAATTCTCAGCCAAATAACAAAAAGTTAACAGACACTAGATTTCATATTTCCTGTCAGCTGCCAATTAACAGAAGTCATTCAGTGGTCTGGCCATAAGATGAAAACCCAGGTTCCACCATAGTTCCCACCATGATGGATTAAATCAGCTCTGTTCAAGCAGACCAAGAATCAGAAACAGAAACAGATGTAACCAAGAATCAGATTTAGCGTGTGAGAGCCAGAGAGCTCAGTTGCCACCCAAGACTTATCACAGGAGCCAAGAGATGAGCCAAGGATCCAAGAGGACCAGGTACAGACCAGATTCAGACCAGGTGCCCTTGAATCTGCACATTTTTCTGAAGGGCTATATCACAGCAGAATCTCCAGGATAACAAAAAATAACTCAAGAACATACAGTAAAATTATTAGCATACTGTTTATTTGTATACAGTGAAAAATAATAATAGGTTGATTTCCTCTAATCAAGGCAAAAAAAAAAAAAAAACCTCACAGGATTTACATATAAGAAAAGGAAGAAGGAAAACAGAAAAACTAAGTCACTTTGGAACACAAACTTAGATTTTCATGCTCTGGGTAAAACATTGCTTAGCTGGAAGCTAGCAAAAAGGCCAGTCTGGGGCCTCTACCCTAGGGCAGCCAAATGGGTTGTCAAAGGAAGCAATTTCAGTTGTCTATGTATTCTCCAGAAGACTTCAGGGGTTAGCTCTGACACATTCAAAACAGTCAGCCTCTGCATTATGTCCTTAAGCCTGGTCTGCACCATCTCCTTATTCGAATTATTCATTCATAGTAAAATCTTTTTTTAAATAAAATCCAGGTCCTACACAATCATTGGTAATAAAATCTTAAAGGAAGCCAAGGCAACCCAGATTTCAAGTGAAATTGCAAACAAAACAAAACAAAAACACATCTTCTCTAGGAAGTGTATCTACTTTGAACTTGGGCTCTTCCTTTAACTTTGACATGCCTGAGACCTATTCCTTGTAATTATTATATAATATTCTATTGTTAAAAATTTTAATACAAAAATATGAATTCTACCTTAGGAAAAATGTTACAAAGATAGGAAAAGCAGTAATAATTTCCTACATCCCCAATCCCCCAATTAGGTTAAAAAAAAAACAATATTAATAGCATGGAGTTTTTCTTCCACCTGTTTCTCTCATAAAAATATTATACCATAATATTTCTTAAAAGTCACAAGTTTACATCATGAAATATTAAAACATGTATACACATATATGGATGGATATTTTATTATATTGTGTTGTATTACATTGTATTATATTCATCATCTTAAACTTGTTCTTTTTCTCTTTAGTAGCCCATAGAATTCCCACTCTCAGTCTTTGCAATTCCAAAACTTTGGTTTGGTTTCTTTCAGAGAGAATAACAGCAGTGGGTACTCAGGGCGTGATTCAGAGACATCAATACAGAGGAGACATTGTCTGGTTGTCCAAAGCTGGCATTATTTGTCTAGCTGTGAAAGGCTGCTGGCTTTCATTCATAAAGTATAGGTGACTACGTTCTTGAATGAAAGAAAAGAAAGGAAGTGAATGAATGCTCCTTGCCTGGAGTAGATGAATAACTGAATTAAGTAGCCAGTTGGTTTCATTTCAGCTTTCAGATCTCACTCATCTAATAAGCACTGCAGTCACTCTACCTCTGGTCAAAAACAAGTAGACTGTATTGAGTTCGGGATTATATATCTGAAATCAATGAAGGGAAAAACAAGCAGTAAATGTATTCCTTGGATTCTTTCTTCTTATGGTTTACATGTAATCTATCTATTTTGCTAAAGTCCCACTGTTTCTAAACGTGGACCTCCAGCATCTGAATTATGAGAAATGCAAAATGCAAATGCAGACTCCTAGGCCATATTTGGGCCCCTGAGTCAAAATATCTGTGAATGGAGACAGACAATTTTCATTTCAAAAAACCTTCCCCCAAAGGATTCTAATGTGCACTAATGTGTTTGAGAACTACCTCTAGACCCCTACAGGCTCAGGGATCCACCATCTTGTCTTGTCTTTTAAAGGCTCTAATACCCTCTCTAGCCTGCAAGATCCTAACATCCCTCCCATTTCCCTCTCTTCTCCATCCTCTACCCCCAACCAGGTTATGAAAGGAAGAACCTTGCAAACTCTTGGGTCAGACCCAAACCCAGTGCAGGCGGGCTCCTGATAGCACCTGGGTCCCCAGAAGAACCTGCAGAAGGGGCTGCTGATTTGATTGGGCCTAAGAATTGCCCTTGACTCCCTCTGTTCAGACAAAGGAAATGTTAATTCCATACCAGGCACTAGAGATAAAATTCTATTTCTAGGAAAGGGCAGAGCAATGTGCAGGCACCTTTGTTCGCACTAAGAAGAAATACCATGAGGATGGGGAGAGCAAGGACCAGTAAGAGCAGTAACTTTGCCTTTGACATCTTGTCACTCTCAGCAGCTGCAGTGGGCAGCCAATGACTATTCTTGAATGAGTAGAAGGTGACTGTGTGAATGAGAGATTGAATGAATTAGTCTAGTGCTTGATTGTTATGGCAAACAAAACAATAACAACAATTTTCTAATCCCTGATATAACTGACCATTTGAAAAAGACGTGTAGGTTTTTCTATTTGAATGCCATCTGTAACTTTAACTCACATCTACCAGGAAAACTGGCAGGAACAGATTCAATGTGTTTTAAAACTACAGAAGATAGAGCATGGAATTCCCTGGAAATCCTTTGTCATGAAGACAGCTCTGGGAAACAGCTCTGGAACTGTGTGGGTGTCTGATTCAGAGCCTCATAAGCATAAAAGAGAAATGGTGAAACTGTGAAATCCAAGGTCAGGAAGCTTCCCTAAGCAGACACAATACCACCCACCAGCTAAGTTCTAGTCTACCCTGTCCAACCTCTAGGAATCAGAGCTCTTCCCAGATTATAATTTGACCAGCTATTTCCCCAACTAGGTTAGTGATAAGGGGAGGAATAAAAGGAAATAGATTCTGGAGAGAATAGAAAATAGCATTTCATGAGAAAGATGAGAAGATAAATGAAAATATAGAGACATAAGTTTGCCACCAGGACATCACAGTTTCTTCAAAGATATAATTTGCCTGCTGCATGAATATTTTTGAAACTCAGGATTATGCAGCATATTTTTTATAAGAGGATACTGCTGTGACTTCTCCAATCAGGGACAGCCTCCTCATGGCAGTCTGATGCTAAAATAGTCCCCAGTGATCTCCATGTCCTGGTATCACTCCCTTGTGCAATCCTCTCCCCTTGAGTATGAGTTGGCCAATAGGATACAGCAGAGGTGATGGGATGTGATGAGGTTATAATCTCCATATTGGCTAGCAAACTTTCTTTCTTGCTTCCTCACTTGCGTATTTTGATAAAGGAGATGGCCATGTTGGAGAGGCCCACATGGAAAAGATCTGAAGGTGGCTTATAGCAAATAGCCAGCAATGATCTAAGGCTCTCAATCAAACAGTCCTCCAGGAACTGAATTCTGCCAACCTGAATGGGCTGAGAAGCAGATCATGGATTCTTCTGCAGTTGAACTTTCAGATGAGACCACAGCCCTGGCTGACAACTTGATTGCAGCCTTGTGAGAAACCCTAAAGCAGAGGACTCAGCTCACCGAGCCCAGACTCCTGACCCAGAGAAGCTTTAAGCCACTAATTTTGTGGTGATTTACTATGGAGCAGTAGAAAACTAATACAATCCTGATCCAAGCTGAGGTATCCAGGAGGGAATATCTGGTTTTTGAAGTTCTGAACAATTGTTACGGCTGCCCTTGTCCATGGTAGAGCCTGTGAAACAAGACACACTTTCCCAAGCAGCCTCTATCCAACACATCTATGGCAACATCTACAGCCAAGTTTGTGGGGATGCTGAGAGATGCCAAATGGGGAAGCCCTCATTAAGCCCATGAAATGATACTTACAGCTTTATTAAAATAGCAACTGGTCTGGCATATGTTCTGAAGAACCCTTTAAACCTCAGAGAAGAGGATGATATATTGAGTGTCATGTCCTCATTTTCAAAGGCTTCAATTTTAAATAATTCCACATGCTTCAAACATCAGCTGTATGCGAGGAGGCTGCCATGTGAAATGAGTCTTCATTTGATTGAAGCCAAGATTTATTTTTTCTTTAGGATGAGATCCACGTCAGCACACACACACACACACACACACACACACACACACACAACTGTCTCTGTGGCAAGATAGATTTATTGAACTCATTCTTCAACTGTGTCAGCTTCTTTTTTAATGTAGCAGTGAATGAATTCAATTAGATGAAGACCATGTTGGTGACTGGCTTATCAAAAATGCTATTTCTGCCCACAGATATCCACACATGCAATGACTAAAGACATTATCCTTCATTGCTGTCTCTCCAGGTTACACTATAGACAGCTCTCTGGCCAGAAGAGTTTAGATTATTCTCAATGTAACATGGGTGTAGAGGAGAAAAAAATTCCCTGAGACAACTGCCAAGGGACAGCAGGGTTCCTTACTCTATTTTCACTCCTCAATCCTCCTAAGACTCAGCTGACCAATGGCATATAAGCTGATGTTGGTCACTCAGGGCTTCCCTTTGTCAGGTTTTTTTTACCCCCATCGCAAAGTTTGGGGATCCCCATGACCACCCTCACTTATGATACCAACTGCAAGTTCAGGGGGCTCCAAGACCATCCTCAGATTTGATAATTTGCTAGAAAGATGCACAAAACTCACTGAAAGCCATTACACTCAAGATTACAGTTAATCACAGCAGAGGGCTACAGATTAAAAGCAGCCATGAGGAGAGGAACATAGGGCAGGGTTCAGGAGAGTTCCAAGCATGGAGCTTCCAGTTGTCCTCTCCCAGGGGAGTTGTGCAGCTAGTGCTTACTTTCACAGCTGTGATGTATAACAATGCACACAGAGTACTGCCAATCAGGCAATCTCATCTGAATCTTGGTGTCCAAAAGTTTCTACTGGGACTCAGTAACATGGACATGTTTGGCTGTCCCCTTAACTGACCTTAGTCTCCAGCCCTTCCAGAGGATGAGCTGATACTTCATGGCCCAAGGCCCCCCATTATAAATCATATGGTTAGCATGGACTATCTAGCATGGCCCAAGGCTCCCAGGTAAACAAATCAGGCGGGACATTCCAAGGCATTAGAGGTTACCTCCCAGTGGCCAAGGACACATGCCAGACCTGCTTTGGGGCAAGGTTAATCCTTTATTGCATGCCACACCCATCCAGACTTTCCTTATCTGCTTGGTGGAACTTCTCTATAGTATCCCTCCTAATCTCCTCTATCTCCCAGAACAGCACAAACACCTGGATAATTAAGTCGCTACTACCCTAGTCCAAGCCACTAGTGATTTTCACCTGGACTATTTCAGCCTAAACTCTCCTTGTTTCCATTCTTGCCACGTCACAAGCCACAGTATGGAATTCAAATCATTCTTCCTGTGCTTAAGCCCAACCTTCTCAATCCACAAAGGCATTCCTTCACACTTAGAATAAAAATCAAAACTGTTTTTCCGGCTTATAGAGTCCTAAGTGCCCACTCTGCCTCTCAGCTCATCTCAGTTCTCTCGCTATGTCCAATTTGCTCTGGCCACTCTGACCTTTCTCTTCCTTGATACCCTAAGCTAATCTTCACCTTGAGGACTTTTCACTGCCCAGATTCTCTGCATTAAACCCTCTGCTCTTTACTTTCCCAAAGCTTCTCCTTCTTGACACTCAGAGCTCAGCTTAAATGTCACCTGGTGGTATCAACCTCCCTGATAATTCAATCCAAAAGAATCTCTCAGACACCCTTAAACACACCATCCATTCATAATGACATCCAACACACTTAGGAGCAGTTATTATTTTTCTGGTTTGTTTCTTTGATTGTTTGTCTGTTTATTCTATGCCTCCCCCATAAAAACTGTAAGCTTCATGCAAACAGGGACCAATCTGCCTTTTGCATTTCTATATTCCCAACACTTAGAGTCTAACACATAGTAGATGCTCAAAAAATATTTACTTAACAAATGAATGTATGCCCTTTTCTTTTTAAATTTATTTTTATTGTATAAATTTAAGATGTACAATATGATGTCTTGATATGTGTCCATACTTAAATGACTACTACAACTAAGCAATTTAACATATCCATCATCTTCCATAATTAACTGTGTGTGTGTATGTGTGTGTATGGTTGTGTGTGTGTTTGTGTGGCAAAAGCACATAAAATCTCTCTTAGCAAGCTTTCAATATCTAATACAATATTATTAACTGTAGTCCTCGTGTTGTACATTAGATCTCTAGACTTACCCTACATAACTGGAAGTTTGTACCCTTTGACCTATAGCTTCCCATTTCCTTCCCCTCCCCATCCTTGGAAAGCACCGTTCTACTCTGTTTCTATGTGTCCTTCTTTTTAAGATTCCACATATAAGTGAGGTCATGCAGTATTTGTCTTTCTATGTCTGGCTTATTTCACTTAGCACAGTGTTCTTCAGGTTCACACACGTTGTCACAAATTGCAGCATTTTCCTTTTTTAAGGCTGAACAGTATTCCACTGTATATGTACTGTGATATATATATGTATCACATTTTCTTCTCTTATTATCCATCAATGAATGTTTTGGTTGTTTCTATATCTTAATTACTGTGAATAATGCTGCAATGTTCATGAGGGTGCAGATATCTCTTTGAGATACTGATATCATTTCTTTTAGGTATATACTCAGTGAAGGGATTGCTGGTTCATGTGGTAGTTCTATTTTCAATTGTTTGAGGAACCTCCATACTCTTTTCCATAATGGCTGTACTAATTTACATTCCCACCAACAGTGTACTAGGGCTCCCTTTTTTCAACACCCTCATCAATACTTGTTATCTCTTGACTTTTTGATAATAGCCATTCTAACAGGTGTGAGGTGACATCTCACTGTAGGTTTGATTTGGTATGCCCCTTTCTTGAAAGTCGTCTGGCAGCCATTGATTTATTCATTCTTTTATTGAATTGACAAATATTTAGTGAGTACGTACCCACTGACTGGAAGGCCAGACATAGGCGAATCTAGGCAAAACCTGCCCTTGGGAGCTTAAAGGAGTCTAGCAGCAAAGTCACAGAACGGAATATACAGCACTCCTTTCAGTATCTCCCACAGTGTCTAGCACAATCTTGAGAGCTCACTATGGAATGAATGAACACAAAAAGAACTCTGTTAAAATTCTATTCGAAATTCAAATGGGTAAAAGATTTCTGAAAAATGAAAGGATCAGGGAAGACTTCGTAAAGGATTTGTGTTGATGGGAAGTGGGAGGTTCCACATTCTAAGTAATGGAATAGTACAAATAAAGGCACAGATACAGGAAAGGATACCTCTGGAGAAGGTTGAGTAGTTCTGTTTGGAAGGCACCTAAGGCATATAAAGGGACTTCTAGGAGAGGAAGCAGGGAAGGTTGACTGGGATCAGAATTCACAGGACCCTAAAATTAGAACCCTAGACAATGTAGAGCTATTCAAAGTTTTTGAGCAAGGGCTTACCGTGACCAAAACTGTGCTTTAAAAGAATTGAACTCTGAAAGGACTGGCTTCATGGATATACAACCAGTGCAGTCACATAGACACAAAGAGCCCCATGCACAGAAGGGCCTTGCACTTGGTTAATGCACTGCTATTGTGTTGAAAGTTTCAGTACTTTTGAATAAGGGGCCCTTCATTTTGCACTGGGCCCTGAAAATTATGTGACTGCTCCTTAACTCAGGAGATGGAGGCTGAGTGAGTAAAATGAGGGAGATTCAGGAGGCAAGAAGGCTTAATAATAATTCAGGTGAGAATTAGAGAGGATCTGAGGTGGAGTAGCCTTCCTAGTTTTATTAGATTCTGTAAGTATTTAGGAGTAATAAAAGAAGCCTTGGGTCATAGACCCAAGGAAATCCTTTGAATCCCTCTGCCCCACCCTACACAACATGATTCTTAATTATGCCTAAGTCAGCAGGAAGTCTACGGGAAGCCATTGAAAATTTGTAAGCAGAGAAGTTATAAAATTTATTCAACAAATGTTTATTGAGCACCTACTATGTACCAGGCATGGTGGTGGAATTAGAAACCTACTGGTAAGCAAAGGAGTCATAGTTGCTGCTCTAAATGCTGGCACTGAGGGGAGAAATTTGAAAACAGATATTACTGAGTTATAATCACTGCATAATTTGATCACAGTGCAAAGTGGCAAGCTGAAAGACAATGTAATGGTATGTGGGGGTATTAGCCCATCCTTACACTGCTATGAAGAAATACCCAAGACTGGGTAATTTATAAAGGAAAGAGGTTTAATTGGCTCACAGTTCCACATGGCTTGGAAGGCCTCAGGAAACTTACAATCATGGCAGAAGGTACCTCTTCACAGGGCAGCAGAAGAGAATCAGTGAATGCCAAGCGAAGGGGGAAGCTCCCTTATAAAACCATCAGATCTCATGAGAATTCACTCACTATCACAAGAGCAGCATGAGGGGAAACTGCCTTCATAATTCAATTACCTCTCACTAGGTCCCTCCCACAACATGTGGGGATTATGGGATTACAATTTTCAAGATGAGATTTGGGTGGGGACACAAAGCCAAACCATATCATGGGGGAAAGAGGTGAGCAGCACTCGCTCTGATAGCTGCTTCAAGGACATGTTGGTAAGAACCTGGGCAGGAGGTGAAGAGTTCACTCCAAAATGAATTTAAATCTCATGTCAAGCAATGTGCCATTTCAAAATGCAGTGCTAGCTTCCGGGACTTTAAAATCAGATCAACAAATCTCTAAGAATACAGCAGCCTTTGTAATATGGGTCAGCTGCACTATTTTTTTTTTTTTTTTTTTTCATTTTCAGCAGGCACAACTGACAGAAAATGACCAGCTGGGACCTGGCTGAAAATATAGAGAATCATTTAGGATCATTTCAGCCTTTAACACTTGTTAGTTAGGACAGGAGCTAAGCAAAAAAACAGAACACTTGCCCAGGGGATAACTAGACCTGCAGCCTTTCTCAACATTCCAAAGAACAACTGCCAATGGTCTAAGGCCAAATGCCTTGCCAAGACATTATAACTAACTAACTTTTTCTTTCATTTATTCTGCCTACCCTAAGTCAGAGTTCCACACCATTGGCTTATACAACATGGAAGAGTCTAACAGAAATCTTGTCCTTGGGAATGAGCTGGCTAAGTAAGCTCTTGAACTTGTATCATCCCTGTCCCAAGAGGAGGGCTCATCTGTCTTACCATGATAAGATGAAGTTGGCAGAGATGGCTGTGAGCAGAGCAAATGCAAAGATGTAGCTGCAAAGATGTCTGAGATTGTCATCTCCTCCTCAGAAAGTAAACAGATGTGCTTCTCTGTATTGTTCGCGTGCTTTGTCTCTTCCTGTCTTCTTCCCTTATGGGAAGAAATTCCTTTAGCATAATAATGAATCAAAATTAAGTTTTCAAGGTAATGAGCATTAGCAAGAGAGAGATGAATTTTTCTGGTTGGTGCCCTGTTCTGAAGGATGCAAGGAGCCACTGTTAATCTTCCCAAGATTCTGCAACCTCAGACCAAAGGAATGGAGAGGTCCTGAGCTTCGCTGTAAGGAGTAGCAGCTCAATGGAACCAGAGCCCAGGGAGTGGAATTAGAGGCTGGGCAGGAGGCAGAGGAGCAGAAGAGAAAAAAGGGAGGGAAACTTTGGAAGCGTTCTCTGTGCCGCAACGCAAGCTGTCATGCATATATACTACACTTTTGTTTAACCTTCCCCGCCAGGATTGTGGTAATTGGTTCTGAGTGAGACTCGGGCCTCCCTGGCACACAGCTAATCCTGCCTGCCCTTCTAGCTCTGCAGGGCATCATGACCCCAGTTATACAAATTCCATAACATAAAGTCTTCCCAGGCTCTAGGTCTTTATATGTTCTACTTCTTTGCCCCTAATTCTCTTTCTCTGTATTTACAGCCATTTGGTCATTCTCAAGATTCAACGTGCATTTTATTTCACACTAGAAGCTCTTCCTGACCTCCAAAGACTGGTAGGCTCCCCTTGTCTACAGTGCCAGGACACTCAGACACACTTCTCAGACATCTCTAACATGTGCATGGAATCTTTACTTGCATCACGGTCTCCTCCATTTGATGTTAACTGCTCAGGGGCAAGCTGGTCTTATTAATCTTGCGTCCATACTAGCTTGGTCACTAGCACAGTGCTTGATGCTTTTAATCAGTGTTTAGTGAATGAAAGATGATAATAACAAAGGGCTAGCTTTTGAGAGGCAAATATGCTACCCACTTGGAGATATTGACCCAAGTGATCTTCCCACCTCAGTCTCCCAAGTAGCTGAGACCACAGGTGCATGCCACCATGACTGGCTAATTTTTTTTATTTTTGTAGAGATGGGGTCTCCCTGTGTTGTAAGTCTCCAGATTACAAAATCCTAGTATAACTTTCCATGATTTTTGCCAAAATTACATATGCTGAAATTTCCAGATAAGATTCGAGTGTAGCACAGATATCTAATTCACTTCAGCAGAGAGCACAAGTTTTCCACATGGGCATACAGTGGACTTAAACTTTCCTGCTCTCTGAAGTTAGATGTGGTAATGTGATTTGCTTCAGTGAATTTAAGTTTTAAGAGTCAATGCATGGGTTGTGACACTCCTTTTCACTCTGCCACAGCAACCTGCACCTATTAGATGGTTACTCTATCCATTTGGGTTCCATGGCAAAGACAATGAGGACCAAATCCCCCAGTTGACCCACAGTGGACACAGGCAAGAAGTAAACTTTTGTTTATTGAGGTAGATTATTACAAGTATAACCTAATTTTCCATGACTGATACACCACATGCAGGGTCTTACATTTTGTAATGACAAAAGGACCATTAAAATAGAGGGAAATTGCATCTCTCTGAAAGCTAAGGAAGAATGTCATCCACAAGTCACAGTTTTGAGGAATTTCAGTAAGATAAGATGAGATTAAGGAAAGGAAAAAAGGGATGATTTAAGTTACCTTCAAATAAATAATGCCTAGACATTTTTATTTCTCCATGCCAAATATGAACATAGTGAGGAAGCTCCCCAACCCCACTATCAAAAAATAATAATGGCCGGGCGCGGTGGCTCACACCTGTAATCTCAGCACTTTGGGAGGCTGAGGCGGGTGGATCACCTGAGGTCGGGAGTTTGAGACCAGCCTGACCAACATGGAGAAACCCCGTCTCTACTAAAAATACAAAATTAGCCAGGCATGGTGGTGCCTGCCTGTAATCCCAGCTACTCGGGAGGCTGAGGCAGGAGAATCACTTGAACCCAGGAAGTGGAGGTTGCAGTGAGCTGAGATCGCACCATTGCACTCCAGCCTGGGCAACAAGAGTGGAACTTTGTATCAAAAAATAAATAAATAAATAAATAATAATGCTCTCCCGGTTTATATTGGCTTTGGAGAAAGAAGTGCCTTAATAGTTGCTACTTGGGCACACTGTAACAAGCACTAGCTTTGTTCCAGAACACGGGGCTTTACCTTCCCTAAGACAACACACAATATGCTCATACATGAAAAGCAAACTAGACCTCACCTCCCAGGTAGAGGTGGTGGTGTGTGGTGACTGAAAAACTTTGTGTTGCAGCTAATGCAGTGTTGAGGGACCGCCATACTGAGCCACCTGTTTTCCAACCAGTATTCATATGGTCCCTGTGTGGAAGATGCTGTCTCCTGAAACAAACCTTTGAAGCATGAAAGCAGGAATATATTTGGCATATTGCTGTTGGCTTTTAAGTCACAGAGAATAAAAATAGAAATGACACTATGTGAAATGTTATTCACATTCTGAATAAAAAGTTTGTGTGAGTGAAATGGAAACACACACACAGATTGATAGGGTATGCCCATCACACAGGGAGCAGGGAAGGGATAGGTGATGTGGCATATTAGGTAATGGAAAGGTCATACAAAACGTTTAAAACCAGAAAAACATGAGACAACACCTATCTTCATTTAGCAACTGAATTATTGCTATGATTTAAATATGTCCCCAAAAATTTATGTGTTGAAAACTTAATCCCCAGAACAACAGTATTGGGAGGCATGGCCTAATGGGCAGCGTTTAGGCAGAGCTCTCATTAATGGTTTAATGCTGCTATAAAAACAGCTCATGGGAGTAGACATCCTCTCTTTCTCTTTGCTTTTCTGCCATTTAAGGCCATGGCATTTCTCCCCTCTGGAGGACACAGCATTCAAGTTACCATCTTGGAAACAGAGAAACCAGGCTCTAACTTTCTGGTGCCTTAATCTTGGATTTCTTAGCCTCTAGAATTATGAGACAATAAATTTCTGTTGTTTATAAATTACCCAGTCTCAGGTATTCTGTTACAGCAGCACAAAATTGACTAAGTTACCCTGGCTAAAATTCTTGTTAAAGCTCAGGTTCTTGATTGATGAAGATAATAATAGTGCCTACCATTGCGCATTGCTGTGAAGGGAAAATAAGGTCATATGTGCACACAGGCAATTTGTAAATTGCAAAGTTTTGGTACAAATGGTAATTGTTGTCTCTGGGAAGGTCTGAGCATTATAAAGTCCTTTCTTAATCAGCTAAAAGCTGCCTCCTATATCTCCCTAATTCTCCGAATTCAGTCTCTGCCACATAGTTGGCATATGACAAATATTTGTTGAATAATAGGAAAAAAGGGAGGAGGGAAGGAAGGAAAGAAGGAAGGAAGGAAGGGAGGGAGGAAGGAAGGAAGGAAGGGAGGGAGGGAGGGAGGGAGGGAGGAAGGAAGGAAGGAAGGAAGGAAGGAAGGAAGGAAGGAAGGAAGGGAGGGAGGGAGGAAGGGAGGGAGGGAGGGAGGGAGGAAGGAAGGAAGGAAGGAAGGAAGGAAGGAAGGAAGGAAGGAAGGAAGGGAGCATGGCCCTGCTGACATCTTGATTTCAGACTTCTAATCTCTAGATTCATAAGAGAATTCATCTGTGTTGCTTTAAGTCATGAAGTTTGTGGTACAGGCACACCTTGCAGATATTGTGGGTTCAGTTCTAGACCACCACAATAAAATGATTATCATAATAAGCAAGTCACACTAATTTTTTGGTTTTCCAGTGTATATAAAAGTTATGTTTATACTATATTGTAGTCTATTAAGTTTGCGATATAATTGTCTTTGCTAAAAGTACAGAGTTTAATTTTAAAATGCCTTATTGCTAAAAAAAAAAAGAAGAAAAAAGCTAGTCATCATGTGAGGCTTCAACAAGTCATACAATATCTTCACAGTATCTTCGCTGGTGGAGGGTCTTGTTAATGGCTTCTGACTGATCAGGTTGTGGCTGCTGAAGGTTAAAGTGATTGTGGCAATTTCTTAAAATGAGACAACAATAAAGTTTGCCACACTGATTGATTCTTCCTTCATGAAATATTTCTCTGTAGCATGCAATGCTCCTTGATAGCATTTTACCCACAGTAGAAATTTTTTTCAAAATTGGAGTCAATCCGCTCAAATCCGGGTGCTGCTTTATCAACTAAGTTTATGTAATATTCTAAATCCTTTGTTGTCATTGCAACAATGTTCACAGCATCTTCATCAGGAGTATATTTTATCTCAAGAAACCACTTTCTTTGCTCAGCCATAAGAAGCAACTTCTTGTCCATTCAGGTTTTAATCATGAGATTGCAGCAATTCAGTCACACCTTTAGGCTCCACTCCTAATTCTTAGTTCTCATCATTTCCACCACATCTACAGTGACTTCCTCCACTGAAGTCTTGAACTGCTCAAAGTCATCCATGAGAGTTGAATAATCAACTTCTTCCAAACTCCTGTTGATGTTGATATTTTGACCCCCCATGGATTACAAATGTTCTTTTTTTGTTGTTTTTTTTTTTGTTTTTTTTGTTTTTTTGTTTTTTGTTTTTAGACGGAGCCTCGCTCTGTGGCCAGGCTGGAATGCAGTGGTGCGATCTCAGCTCACTGCAACCTCCACCTCCCAGGTTCAAGCGATTCTCCTGCCTCAGCCCCCCAAGTAGCTGGGATTACAGGCACATGCCACCATGCCCAGCTAATTTTTGTATTTTTAGTAGAGACGGGGTTTCACCATGTTGGCCAGGATGGTCTCTATCTCTTGACCTTGTGATCTGCCCACCTTGGCCTCCCAAAGTGCTGGGATTACAGGCATGAGCCACCACGCCTGGCTGGATTACGAATGCTCTTAATGGCATCTAGGATGGTGAGTTCTTTCCAGAAGGTTCTCAATTTACTTTGCCCAGATCCATCAGAGGAATCACTGTCTGTGGGAGCTCTAGCCTTATAAAGTGTATTTCTTAAATAAGAAGACTTGAAAGTAAAACTTACTCTTGGATCTATGGGCTGCAGAATGTATGTTGTGTTATCAGGCATGAAAACAACATCAATCTCATACATCTCCATCAGAGCTCTTAGGTGACTAAGTACATTGTCAGTGGGCAGTAATATTTTGAAATGAATCTTTTTTTGAACAGTAAGTTTCAACGGTGGGCTTAAAATATTCAGTAAACCATGATGTAAACAGATGTGCTATAATCATGTTTTATTGTTCCATTTATAGAGAGCCCAGGCAGAGCAGATTTAGCATAATTCTTAAGGGCCCTGAGATTTTCAGAATGGTAAATGATCATTGGCTTCTACTTAAAGACGCCAGTTGCATTAGCCCCTAACAAGAGTCAGCATGTCCTTTGAAGATTTGAAGCCAGACATTGACTTCTCTTCTCTAGCTATGAAAGTCTTACATGGCATCTTCTTCCAATAGAAGGCTGTTTTTTCTCCACTGCAAATCTGTAGTTTAGTGTAGCCAGTTCCATCAGTGATCTTAGATAGATCTTCTGGACAATGTTGCAGTTTCTACATCAGCACTTGCTGCTTCCCCTTATACTTTTCTGTTATAGAGACAGCTGCTTTCCTTAAACCTCATTAATCAACCTCTGTTAGCTTCAAACTTTTCTTCCGCAGCTTCTTCACCTCTCTCAGCCTTCATAGAATTGAGGAGAGTTAATGCCTTGCTAAGGATTAGGCTTTGGCTTAAGGGAATGTTGTGGCTGCTTTGACCTTCTGTCCAGTCCACTAAAGCTTTCTCCATATCTGCAATAAGGCTGTTTCGCCTTCTTATCATTTGTGTGTTCAATGGAGTAGCACTTTTAATTTCCTTTGAGAACTTTTCTTTGCACTCAGAACTTGGCTAACTTTTTGGTGCAAGAGGCCTAGCTCTTGGCCTATCTCAGCTTTTGACATGTCTTGCTTACTAAGCTTAATCATTTCTAGCTTTTGATTGAAAGTGAGAGATGTGAAACACTTTTTTACACTTGAACATTGCAGTGTTATTAATTGGCTTGATTTCAATATTGTGTCTCAGAGAATAGGGAGGACTAACAAAAGGAAGAAAGACAGAAGAATGACCAATTGGTGGAGCAGTCAGAACACACCAACATTTGTTTATTAAGTTCATTGTCTTATATGCATGTGGCTTGTGGCACCCCAAAACAATTATAATAGTAACATCAAAGATCATTGATCACAGATTACTATACCAGATATAATAATAATAAAGTTTGAAATATTGCAAGAACTACCAAAATGTGAGACAGAGACACAAAGTATGCACACACTGTTGGGAAAATGGCACTGATCGTCTTGCTCAATGGAGGGTTGACAGAAACCTTTAATTTGTAAAAAACACACTATATACAAAGTGTAATAAACTGCAATAAAATAAGGTGTGCCTGTACATTCTTATGACAGCCCTAGGAAATTTTACTAGGGGGTGAAAAAAATCTTACTCTTTTTATGTCTAAAGAACAAATATACCTACAGTACGTAAACATCAATCTCATACATCTATATATAGCTATATCCATGTTACTAAGATTTCATAGGCAGGAAGAGATTAAAAAAATGTCTAAACAAGCTCTTTATTCAGCTATAATAGATAAAAGGTTGAGAAATACTGCTCTAGGCTGTGAAGAATTTGAGGAAGCCTGGGGGACCGGAAGACTAATTTAGTCAAAGGCTACTTTCTACTGCTGTTAAATTGCTGTTCTTGTTCTTGGCATTTAAAATAAAGATTTCTGATTGTTTCTTCTTCCATTCTGGCTCAGATACAATTATCACAAATTCCAGAAAAAAAAATCTGGCTATCTACTTGTAATAGGATTTGTCTTAAAATGAGGCAGAACAATCACTGGCAATGTGCCAATTTTCAGTTTCGGGTCTTTTTGTTACCTGTTCTCTTCTTGCCACAGTTATTGTTGTAAGGCAATGGATTTTACTTTTGGTCTCTGGAATTGCCAGTTTTGTCTCACAACTTTGATGTCTATAGGAAGACTAAAGGTAGCTGGCTATTTCTCCATTAGCCCTGCTTTTTACTTCTGACATTTTACATATAGCTATAAGGAAATTGTTTATGGTTGTTCATCATACTGGCCCTCCAGGAAAGCCATGGAGTTAGGTCATATTCTATAAAGACCATGCAGTGAGCTGCCTGTTCTGGCCTGCTTCGAGTCTCAAACAGAGAGATGGTTGGCACAGCTCTAACTTTGTTAGGGATATTGACAGAAACTACTTGGCAGTCGACGCAAAATGGAAGTCACTAGGGAGCTCCCAAAGACGAGAAACCCTGAGTCGTGCTTGATTTACGTGCTTGATTTACGTCTCCAAATTCTTTACAGTGAATTACAATGAGTGCAATGATGTTAGCTGAGTAGATTTTGACAGGCATTACCCACCACTTCCATTGTAGTAGACTCTTAATCATCACGACTCCTCTGCAATGTTTCAGTTGGAACACAACTGCCTCCAAATGGGTGTGTGTGGTTAGAGTTACAGGATATTAAATGTGATCTTTCTTTTCATTACAGAGTTTCAGCTGAGAACAATAGGACGAGACCACCTACGTAGGATGGGCTAAGCATTGTGAGACAGGTGCTGCAGTCCTTTACTCATCACAGTGGGACAAGCCTGAGGATTTGTTAGAGATTGGGAAGTGGGAGCTTTTTAGAAAAAGACTTGATGTGCTGTGGCATTTCTCCCTCCCTTCCCACTGGGAAGTGGGAAAGAAGTAGGAAGTCATTCTCCAGTGTAATGCTCCCCCAACTGAGCTATTTCAGCTGCCAATGTAGGAAGTCACTCTCATATTAAGCCACATGAGCATGGGTTTCAGGTCTCAGAGAGCTTCATAGGTATACTTTGGAGTTTGAAAAACAGAATCTAGAACTGCCCCAAACCTGATACTGTCAAAATGTGAGATGCTGGCTGGCTGGCCAGAGGAGCAATTGGTGGCAGATTGAAGAAGGCTGCCTTGAAAGGCTTCCACTTGAAAAGTGTGGAAGGGCAAAAATTCATATCTTCTTCCCATGTGTTAGATATGGATCCATCAGAAGGGAGGAGGTCTCAGGTTACCTGGAGGGATAAAGTGATGCCACCAGAGGGGATGACAGGGTGTCACTGAGGGCCAGAGGTTGTCCTAGGAACATGCTACATTAGGGAACTGCAGTAGGAGGACCCCAGGAAAGACACCTCAGAGGAACCCAAGAACAAGCCCTGGAGAGGAGGGACTGGCATTGGTCCACTGCCCCATCCCCAGAGGGCACCAATGTAAATAACAACTGTAGCAGTCAAAGGAGCCATTTTCTGCCCCTCACCCTCTTTGCCTTTCGAGCCCTAATACTGGAGAAGCCAGCGCAACAGAGCAGAAGAGAAAGAGTGGAAGACTGAGAAAATAGTGAGTGATCCAACCCCGACCCCCTTCCCCACTGCTAGTCTCCCGCCTGATATGGGTCCAAGCTGCAGGAGGGGATGAAAGATTGAAGTTTGCTATTCAACCAGTCTGGGCTTAATGCCTGGAAATTTAGACAATGTATTAACCTGAGCATGACAGAAAAAGCTCAGGGAGCTTTCCAAAGTTTCATCCAGGGTCAGGAAAGGATGAGTCAACAGAGAAGTTCAAAGGGACAATAGTGAGAAAAAGTTGAGCTTGTTTAATAAGCTGATCATATGACACCCTTTGGAATAGAAATGCATCCAAAAGGTGTATCAGGATAGCCCACAAAACGTATCCTCAAATATAGGCAATATTATTCAGCTGCCTCAATATCTTAGAACAAAGGCAGAGTTCGAGCAAATAAAAATATTGCTTATATGTGACTTCATATTCCATTGTTATTACAAGGATTGAGAGACTTTAGACAATGCTGAGAAATCCTAAGCAAGTTCAGCCTGTAAACAGACTTGACAAGCCCATCATTACTGTTGTTTTATTTCTTAATTTCAGGAGGCACTGATGTCTTAGAGGACTTAACTTCTATCTGCTGTCTCCTGAAGATACTCAAGGATCCTCAGAAGCCACATTTTTCCTTTCCACCCAGAAATTATTTTCCTAAGCATTCTGCTCCTCCTCTGACCTGGAAGCGTCTGCCATCTTCTTCCAGTCATGTTCAAGCTTCAGATCCTACCCTATTGAAGCTCTGTTCTGTTTTGCTCTCTACCTGCAACATACTGGTCTTAGGAGCAGGTAAGTACCAAGAACTCTACAAAGTCACAGGACACAATGGACAATAAGTTAACTTTTTTACTTATGATGAACATCTCATTTCTGCTCCATACTCTTTATTTCATTTTTGACTGGCTTTCCATCCTATTTTGATCCTCAAATAGCTCTTTTGCAACTCAGAGTCTTCCAAACACCTCTCTAGAAAGTGTCTGTGCTTTGGAGTCCAAATATTCTATGTTGCAAATGGACTTAAGCTTTTTTGTTCATCTAAGACTTTCAGGATCATTGTCTTGGCCAAAAAGTTTAGGTGTCCAGGAGATGGTAAGCTACCCCCATAAACTTGCTATCTGGTTGTTATGAAAGCAAGTCTCAGCCAGGGCTCGGTGGCTCATGCCTGTAATCCCGGCACTTTGAGAGGCCAAGGCAGGCAAGTCACTTACGCCCAGGAGTTCAAGACCAGCCTAGGCAACATGGCAAAACCTCACTGCTACAAAAAAAAAAAAGCAAAAATTAGCCAGGTGTGGTGGCACATGCCTGTAGTCTCAGCTACTCAGGAGGCTGAGGTGGGAGGATAAATTGAGCCCAGGAGGTAGAGGCTGCAGTGAGCTGATTGCTCCACTGCACTCCAGCCTGGGCAACAGCGCGAGACCCTATCTCAAAAAAAATTTTTCTAATTAAAAAATAAAGTAAGTCTCATGCCACATGTATCTATCTGCCACAGATATCAATAAAACAAATTTTTATTAGTGAGTAGGCATAAAACCAATCATACAACCTCTTTTGTTTTTTAGGTGCTCTGACCCCACCTTTCATGCCTGAAGCAGATACCACAATATTCCAGAGGCAGGATTCTGTCACCCTTATTGTCCAAAGAAAGCACCAGAATCATCCCACGCCATGGCTCAACTCAAAACCACTTAGGGACTAAGCCTCAAGTGCTACCCCTAAAAGGACAGGCTATAGGACTTGCTGGGGTGGTGACTGTCTCTAAAATATTCTGGCCAATCCATACCTCTGGAAAATCTTTAATTTCAATAAAATGAGCCTATATCTAACATCTGTTATCCAGATTAACAAGACATAAATTTTATCCATGAAAATGCTTTTCTGACAGTTGATATGTTAATTAATGAAGTTTCTGATGTTGATTGAGATGTAGACAACTGAAATGAGGTAGCAGCTGCCTTTGGAGTATGGCCTGCTGATCACCCATGGAGTGTGAACTGTTGATTAAGGCAAACTGACAGCCTCTAGAGAATAGCTCAGACTAAACCACACACGCTCACACACACACACACACACACACATACACATTCACACACACACACCTTCACATTCACACACACACACACACACACATCTCTACACTAAAGTAATTTAAAGTAAATTACAGACATCATAATAATATCACAACAATATACAGATAGGAACAAACATCTGCCCGAAGTAACTATTCTGTGTTGCTATAATTGACATTCACAACATTAATGAGAAAACTGATTTAAATACTGTAAAAATCATAAAATGTATTGATTTTATTCTTACAAAACTCGACTACCTTTTCATTTTTTAATTCAAGAAACAAAAAAGCACAAATTAAGTTAAATTCAACTACATCCTATATAGAACTAATGTCAACTTCTAACCTTTTTCTATGTGCTCATACACATAGACACACACTACATTTTACAAAATTGGAGAACCCTGAATATTATGCTATACACATTTGTCATTAAATATTTTTTCAAAAATTTGAATGTACAAGGCTACAGTAAACTATGATCTCACCACTGCACTCCAGCCTGGGCAACAAAGCAAGATCTTGTCACTAAAAAACAAACAAACAAAACTTGAATTCAGATATCTATGTATTATTGTATCTGATAACTACATCATAATTTGGTAAACTAGTTCCCTATAATTTGGTAAACTAGTGCCCTATGATTTTTGATTATTTTAGGTTGTTTTGATCTTCTACTATCACAAACACTTTGTAACACTCAGGAGGACACAGTGGCACACTTACATTGGGACTTTTAAGCAGAGTTTAGTGAAAGTACTATTTACAAAGTCAAGGGGAGGAGTTAGGAAAAGCAACCTCAGATGATGCACCATCCTGTGGCTGGAAATGCTGGGGAGCTGTTACCTCCCACAGGCCAAAATGTCTGGAAACTACAGAGAGCATGAGAGAGGGCTGCCAGACAGGAGCTGCAGCCCGCAGTAGGGGAATGCAGCCAAGCCACAATGACCTGGCAGGGAGGGAGCTGCAGGAATCAAACCACAGCCTTACTCCAGGCCCCTTGCCTGTGCCTCCCACCAGCCAAACCCAGCCAGAAGCCTGAGAACACGGAAGCCCATTGATGTGGCCCATATGGTCAGCCTTCCAGCATGGGGCAGGGTAAAGGATGGAGAGCGAGGCAGGAGGGGAAAATATGCCACAACCATCAGATATATTTCTCATCTTTATGCACAGAGTTCATCAAAACTTACGTTTAAAGAAAGATAAGTAGATGGTAAATAACTTCAATAATATTGGTGAGCACAGTGGGTGGTGGAAAGTGAGTTCTTTTCAGGACATGTTTAGAGGGCTCAGCTGCCTGATCTGGTGAATAAAGCTACAGCTGAATTCAGATCCAAGACGGAGCAAGCCAAGTCCCCGTGTGACTGGTGGTGAGGAAGTATTAACATTTGGCGGGGATTCTTGTGTTTCTGGATGGATCTATGGGGTGCAAGACTGTTTCAAGAGGCTTCTCATGATAATAGTTCCCGTTTTTCTAACCTTACTACCTGCCAGGCTCTGTGTTAAGCACCATACACCATTATCTTATTTAACACCAAAACACTCAATATGAATACTATTATCCTATTTTTCACAGGGGAGAAACTAAAGCTTGGAGAAGTTTGGCAATGTAGTCAAGACCACACACCTGCTAAGTGCTGGAGCCAGAATTTGGATGTAGATAGACCAGAACTCAAAGCCAGGCCACTTAACCACCCCCAATAGATGCTTCCACCATCAGCTGTCCCACTCCAAACTGCTTTATGAAGGAATAAACAGTGGAAGCCTTGTGAATTCAGATTAAACCACTACAGGGTGTGTGGTCAATAATTAAAGAAATAGTAAAACTCCCTGAGAGTGCTACCCAGGTTACACTACAGTATTTTTTAAATTAGTAATAACAATAGTAGCATGCACTGGTCATTTCTTGGAGCCTTCGAGGCCATTGACTCACTATTCAGAAAACTGATGACATGCTAGGATCAAGCATTTATCCTGCTTTTCCTGTATGAATTGTATTTCAGGGAAACCAAACAGTTGATAAAGGTATACTGTTTGGCTTGTTTGTTTGTTTGTTTGTTTTGAGACAAAGTCTTGCTCTGTCACCCTGGCTGAAGTGCAGTGGAGCGATCTCAGCTCACTGCAACCTCCGCCTTCCGGGTTCAAGCAATTCTCGTACCTTAGCCTCCCAAGTAGCTGGGATTACAGACGCGCACCACCGAGCCCAGCTAATTTTTTGTATTTTTAGTAGAGATGGGGTTTCGCCATGTTGCCCAGGCTGGTCTCAAACTCCTGAGCTCAGGCAACCCACCTGCCTCAGCCTCCCAAAGTGCTAGGATTACAGGAATGAGCCACCGTGCCGGGCCAATAAAAGTATACTTTTGTTGTTGTTGTTTTTGTTTTTGTTTTGGGGACGGAGTCTCGCTCTGTCGCCCAGGCTGGAGTACAGTGGTGCGATCTCGGCTCACTGCAAGCTCCGCCTCCCGGGTTCACGCCATTCTCCTGCCTCAGCCTCCCGAGTAGCTGGGACTACAGGCGCCCGCCACCACGCCCAGCTAATTTTTTGTATTTTTAGTAGAGACGGGGGTTCACCCTGTTAGCCGGGATGGTCTCGATCTCCTGACCTCGTGATCCGCCCACCTCGGCCTCCCAAAGTGCTGGGACTACAGGCGTGAGCCACCGCGCCCGGCCAAAGGTATACTTTTTTATAGAATTCCAGATAATATGGGCAGAAGAAATGATAGAAATGACACTTAGCAATCCCTAATGGAATAATCATTAGGACTAATCCTCTTCTTCTTTTACACATTTTGGGGTCCCTTCTTCCCCTCTAGAACATTAAGCAATCATTGGTGAACACTAAAATCATTGAATAACGGGTGGCAGGTGGTTAAACTTACGTAGAATGAATCAGGCTGACAGCTATCGAACCCACTGCTCATCTCGGTATAACGCAAAAATTGGGGCCGGGCACGGTGGCTCATGCCTGTAATCCCATCACTTTGGGAGGCCAAGGCGGGTGGATCATGAGGTCAGGAGTTCGAGACCAGCCTGACCAACATGGCGAAACCCTGTCTCTACTAAAAATACAAAAATTAGCCGGGCATGGTGGCGCATGCCTGTAATCCTAGCTACTGAGGAGGCTGAGGCAGGATAATTGCTTGAACCCGGGAGGCAGAGGTTGCAGTGAGCCGAGACTGCGTCACTACACTCCAGCCTGGGTGACACAGCGAGACTCCATCTCAAAAAAAAAAAAAAAAAGAAGAATTGGAAAATCAGGACACTGTGTATGTTGATGCGAGGCCTAGGAGCTATACAGCAAAATCTGTGAATTATCCTTGCCAAAGTAACTGCTGACTCTGGATCCAACCAGGCCTCCAGACACAACTACCAGTCTATAGAAAATATAGGAGAGAGAGGAATAGAAAAACAAGTTAAACACCATAGGAAGCAAGTAGCCAAATTCAGAATGTAGAAAATTCTGCAGTAGAAATGACCACATTTCTTTCACAAATAAATGGCATGACAAGGGAGATGAAAGGAAAACTTGTAGATTCACAGACTTACGAGAGGAACTGCTTAGCGTGTATGGGGTTTCGTTTTGGGGTGATGCAAGGGTTTTGGAACTAGATAGAGGTGGGAGATGCACAACATTGTGAATATATCAAATGCCACTGAATCGCTCACTTTCAAATGATTGGTTTTATGTTATATGAATTTCATCTCAATATAAAGGAGAAGATATATCAGTCAAACATAATGGGTGGAGTTTGTTTGCCCTGCCTAAATGGAAGAAGGAAAAAAGAATGGCTGTAGAGTCTGGCAAATTAGAACCACAGGCTATCTCTGCTGCAAATTAGAACCACCAACTCCAATGATTTTAAGTTGGGAAGAGATATTAAGGGTTTAAATGAGAATTTAATTCCTTTCTCAGGCTTAATACTTCCCAAAAATTATCTCCTAAAAAAATCATCCAGCCTGTTTGTACCCCTCAGGGAGGGGGAGATCATTACCTCTCAGAAAGCATCCTTTTCACCACAGAACAACCCTGCCTCTCTAGAACTTTTGCTCACTGGTCTTAATTCGGCTCTACTGGCTTACATTGATTGTTTACTAATCTTTCAACTTAAAGCATTTTGAAGCTATTGCCATATGAAAATTCTCCTTTCCGAGGTGACCATCTTTTTTTTTTTTTTTTCATTGAGAAAGGGTCTTGTTCTGTCACACAGGCTGGAGGGCAGTGGCACCGTCAGGCTCCACTGCAGCCTCAACCTCCTAGACTCAAACAATCCTCCTTCCTCAGCCTCCCATGTAGCTGGGACTACAGGTGCACGCCACCACACCTAGCTAATTTTTTAAAATTCTTGTAGAGATAGTTCTTGCCATGTTGCTTAAGCTGGTCCCAAGCTCCTGTGCTCAAGCAGTTCTCCCACCCTCACCTCCCAGAGTGCTGGGATTATAGGCATGAACCACCACACCTGGCCAAGCTCATCCATCTTGAAGCAGAACTCAACACTTCATCCCGGCCTTCAGCAACAAATACCTTCCACCAAGCAAAAGAAAGGATGTAAATTGGCCAAAGATTTTACTGATGTGGTGGAAGGAAGATTCACAGCCCACGAATCCCCACCCAGTCCATCCCTTCTCCTCCACATCTTTCCCTTTGGCTGTTCTCTATTTGGTGTCTAGACTTCTCCCCAAATCCCAGAAAGCCAGAGACAATTATTCCAAGAATGACTTTGCTTTCCATAAACAAAAGAGTGTTCAACCATGATGACTCAACGGGAAAGTTACCAATTACAAGTAACTTTTTCTTTTATAATTTTCTCTGTCACAAAAGCTAGTATCTCCAATTCCTTAGACTGCTATATAAACATAATTTCCATTTCTCTTACTTTCTTAGACAAACATTTCAATTTACTCCCGGTAGTTATATTTATCTTCAGGTGTGGGGCCCAGAATCAAATGTAAAATCATGGTCTGAATTGAAAAAAGTAGAATAGGGCCCTCACCTCTATCATTCTAATAATTTTATCTTCATTGTTGTGGTCTAGGACCCCAAGAACTTTTATAGGGATCACTTTTCAGTAGTTATTTATATTGAGGCTCCTCGCAACAGAATTCTCTTATTCATGTTTCTAACTCATATCTTCCCCTGTTCTATACTTATGACATTGTATAATGGCTGAGATCTACAAGTTTTCTCTATTAAATATAATTTTAACAAATTAATCCATCATTTCAGTCTGTCAACGTTCTATGCACCCAGTTCTATTACCCAGCCTCTACCCACTCCTAGCATCGCATCTGAAAATTTAAGGTCCATGCTGTCTAGAAATTGCTAAAGATGGCAGAACTAAGCAAAGAGCACTATAATCTGCCCTAGAAATCTTTCTCCAAGTTAACTTTTCTCCATTAATCAACATTCTTGATGAATTCTCACATCGGCACATTACTTTCTAAATGTTCCCAAGTAGGATCATGGAGTGTTCCATTTTTCTAAGGATCAACATCATGTTCTTATTCCATAAATTTTTTTTTTTTTTTGAGACGGAGTCTTGCTCTGTTGCTCAGGCTGGAATTCAATGGCGCAATCTCGGCTCACTGCAACCTCTGCCTCCCAGGTTCAAGTAATTCTCCTGTCTCAGCCTGCTGAGTACCTGGGATTACAGGCACACACCACCATGCCTGGCTAACTTTTCTATTTTTAGTAGAGACAGGTTTTCACCATGATGTTGGCCAGGCTGGTCTTGAACTCCTGACCTCAGGAGATCCACCTGCCTCGGCCTCCACCACGCCTGGCCTTATTCTATAATTTCTGTAACCCACCCTTTTCCTGTCCTGAAACTTAGAGGCAGGGTGTGCAGATGCTATATACTTAAGAGTGCCCACATATTAGGAGGGACCATATGCATAGCAGATATCATAGATTGGAGGATTGAATATTATAAGACTCTTCCGGCAGGTGGCCATGAAGTATCCTATTCCTTAAAATCTGTATATTATGGTAATTTCCCAACAGATGGAAGAAAAGCATCTTGATGAAGGGGTGCCTTTTTCTAATTCACATAAAGACTTCACTCTGCTGAAAATCATGTTGACTCAGCTCCAATCTGCTGGCCAGCACCAATTTTCTACAATTTCTCATAGATTATTGACAACAGCTTCATATAGTTCTAGCTCCTGTAATCTCTGGAAGATAATTCATCTGGGCCTGGTTCTCGCTATTTTCTGAACTTTATTTGGCTGCAGTTTCCTTTTCACATACTCTTTGTTCTGCGCTTTTCAGTTTGAAGACCATATCCTTGAGAGAGAGGACAGGAGAACAGATTGGAATCATTCTGTCTCCTTTGTCAGTAGCCTCTGGGTCCAGCTGTGGACTTATCATTCTCTTCTTCTTTTACACACTTTGGGGTACCTTCTTCCCAACTTTCCTCTTCCCACTGTTTTAGTCTGTTCTCACACTGCTAATAATGGCATACTCGAGACTGGGTAATTTATAAACAAAAGAGGTTTAATGGACTCACAGTTCCACATGGCTGGGGAGGCCTCACAATCATGGCAGAAGGTGAAGGGGAAGCGGGACACATCTTACATGGCAGCAGACAAGAGTGCAGAACTCTCATTTATGAAACCATCAGATCGCATGAGACTTATTCACTATCACGAGAACAGCACAGGAAAGACCCACCCCCAAGATTCAGTTACCTCCCTCCGGGTCCCTCCCATGACACGTGGAAATAATTGGAGCTATAATTCAAGATGAGATTTCGGTGGGGACACAGCCAAACCATATCACCCACCCTCCTCGTAAGTGTGGTCCACTAATCTCTGCCCATTGTCCAGGGCTTCCTCTCTGATCCCAGTGCACTGAAAACTGCCATTGATTTAGCTTCTAATCTCACACCTGCTTCATTGACATTCATCCTCACCAACTTCATGTGATTATCAAGCTGTCTCTCCTCTTTGGAATCAAAGGCCTCTATTTTAATTTCCCCACAACACCTAAGTTTAAATTTCTTCTGAGTTGGTTTCATGTTCTGAAGAACCTGCCATTCAGTCTATATGAGAACTGCTGCCCAGCTGGCCTGCAACTTCCCTGGTAATGGTGCCTTTCCCTGTCATCATGAAAGCATCCCTGAGGCAAATCTGTCACTACACCTGGTAGGCAATGTGGGATGAGAAACCCACAGTTCCTTTCTTCACACTTTTAAAATTCTACTTGATTTTTCTCCACAGAGACAATAAAGCATTTCTGCCATAAGGTGATCAATGTCATTTCTTTCTCTTTTTTTAACTTGCCTTCCATTTGTCACTTCCTTGATGTTACAGCTTGTCACTTCCACAGTTTGTTTGACTTGCCCAATCTCACACTGAAATGTGATCCCCATTGTTGGAGGTGGGGCCTGGCGGGAGGTGTTTCTGTCATGGGGACAGATCCCTCATAAATGGCTTATTGCTGTCCTTGTGGTAATGAGTGAACTCCTGCTCTATTTGTTCCTGGAGGAACTGATTGTTAAAAAGGGCCTGGCACCTCTCTCCTTTCCTTTGGCTTCCTGGTCTCACCATGTGGCAGACTTCCCTTTGCCTTCCTCCATGAGTGGAAGCAGCTTGAGGCCCACACCAGATGTAGATGCCGGTGCCATGCTTCTTGTAGAACCTGTAGAACCAGGGGCTAAATAAACCTCTTTTTCCTTTATAAATTATCCAGCCCCAGGTATCCTTTTGTAAGAAAACAAAAGGACTAAGACACTTGGAGAAATGTTTTCTCTTCAAGCTCCCTCTTTCTAGTTTTGCCGTTCATATTTCCCTTGTGCTCCCTCTATCAGGAATGTCATTGTTTATCACTAACTTAATCTGGGGCTGATGGTCAATGTTGTAGCACCTCCTCCAACCATTAGAGTTGCCAAATTATTAAGGATGGAAGACCTCAACAGCAGGATTTTTATCCTAACAAATTAACTCTTATTCACTCATCCATGAATTCATACATTTGTTACACAATATGTATTGAGGATCTACTCTATGGCAAACTCTGAGATGAATAAACTCACCATCTCCATCACCGGAAACCTAAAGGCAGATCTCAAATATAACTGGAGCACTGTGTGACTCCATTTTGTGCATGGAACTATATTAAAATATAGCTTGATAAAAATAAAATAAATTAAAAAGCAATTTAAACCATTCTTTGTGGAAGGTAGAGGATCACATTTTTAGTGCCCAGCAAAACACCTTTCCATTCCCTTTGCATAACTCTCTCACTATCAGTCTCTCCCAGCATCTGTCAAAACACTCCTGGGCACTTTGGGTCACCATGACAAAGTGACCTGTCATGGAAGGACCTCCTCACTCCCACCTCAGCCATCAGCATGCAGAAATCCTAAATAAAAATGCACAAACTCCTCAAAATAAAGTTTTTAAATACATAGATGAACTAGAAAGCAAGAAAAGAAATTCACAGATACCAACAATGAAAGAAGGATGCCCAGCTCAACTGGAGGGGCAAAAATGAAAGCCAAATGGCTCATAGAAGAATAGTAACTAGACCTGGACCCTAGTGGTTGGGAGGCTCAGGGACACATGGCAAAGCCTCACATTCTTGCAAAAAAGGAAGATAGAATGGAGCCCCCACACCATGCCATGAGCTGTGAAGGGTTGCCTGAGATACCCCATTGGGGCATGAAAATGCCACATGCTGACCTGGAAAAAGGAAAGGAGACATAAGCACCATGGTGTTGAGCTGTTTTGCTCTCTGGTGTATCCCCACATCCTAATACAATGCCTGGAACATAGTAGCTTATCAGTAAATAGTTTCCAAATAAATGAATGAATGAGGAATGGAGAAAGCCATACAAAAAAAAAATAAAAAGGAAAAAAGACTAATGTGACATAATCTTTGATGTATTTACACAAAATTATATGTGTGTATATTATAAGGAATTATATTAATTTTAACTAGTGGAGATATATATACCTATGTATATATTATATATGTTTATGTGTGGATGTGTTTGTGTGTGTAAACTCGTACATGCAAAGAAAATTGCTGGAAGAAAACAAAATTTTGGGGAATAGAACTAGGGATCACAGGTAACAGGGAGAGTTTCTTTTTATTGTTTACCCCTTTGTGCCATTTGATATTTTTCATGCATATGTATAGCTTTTCACACACATGCAAAAAAGTTTTAGAATAATTAGATATCTACTTAGTTACATAAAGAAAAAAATGTTTTGTCTATGTCACTCCAATTTTGTGATGATTTTAAATGGGGCAGAATATAATAAAAGTGCTCTCTAAACTGTAAGTTCTACGCAAATATGAATTGTTAGCACATAATTCCTTCTGTTTAAATACCAGGTGTGGTTTCTGTCTCTGACTGGACCCTGATTGATATATGTTGGCACTTACCATAATAAGGAGCTGTAAACTTCCTTTTTGGGTGAAATTCTATTGGCAGTTCAAAGGGCCAAGTAAGGTGAATGAAGGCTGTCCCATGTTTCGTGCAGGATGGATTTCCTCTTAGACTGAGAAGTAACAGATCTGGACAACCTCCACAGTCTTGGATAACCTTTTTTTTTTTTTTGTAACTGAAACATAATGATTCGCTAAGTCAGGGGTCAGAAATGGTTTGAAACACAAGAGAAAATCTCCCTCAGAGTAGCTCCTCTAGCTCCTCTCAAAAATTCATGAGTTGCTGTTGGATGGATTCTTTTATTGTGATTTCAGCTTTCCCTGTCTAAGTTACTGCTTCTCCTGCTAGATTTACTTAGAGATGGGACTGTCTGTTCTGGAACCTTCTTCCCAGTCAAAAGCAGAAATGCAATAGAAGTTTCTGCTATGAGAACACAGGCTACTAGACATATTTTTTGGCCTTGCAATTTTTTGGATAAATATTTACTAAGCAGCCACAAAGTGACTGGCACCATTAAGTCTGCATGTCAGAAACTTTCAAGTAATAGTTTCTGCTTTGCGCCAGGAAAAGCAAATACCTTGTGTTTTATCTCTTTTGTGATGAGAAGAGCAGACATCCTGATGGAGACAGCTCTTAGTGGAGCCATCACTCACTGTCATCTCAGCCCATTTTATCCCTGTGGTCATAGGACTCCACCGCCAGGGATCCAGGCCCCTACGTGAACATGCCACTAGCCTGGTGACTGTGCGCTGGCATTGGCTCGAGACTTTGGTGTTGGCTTGGGCCTGAGCCAGCCCAGCATATATTTTCTTTGTAGATTAAACCTGAACTAAAAATCAGACCACAGGCAAAGTATGGCCCATAGTGGGAAGGAAACCTCTCCCCACTCCTGCCCAGAACACTGCCAGGCAGTGCAGGGACAACACAGGATGACTTCAAGAGTTGGCAGCTTCAGCAGCCCTAGGAGACAGACCCCTTGCCATGAACATCAGCATCCCACCATGAGTGCTCACAGCAGCGGCAGAGTTGAGGCACTACTTCATGAAGTCTCATAGGCAAAGGGATCAAGAGACTCCTCTGAAGGCAGGAGAGAAACTCACGGCAGAGGATTAGAGGTGGCCAAAAGTGCTGACAGTTCAATGGAAGAACTCACATGAGATGTGCCCTGGAGGCTAGTTGACTCAGGAGAGGTTCAATTAAACACTAGCTGAAGGCCAAGGTGTCAGATCTTACAGGACACAAAACGCGACTGGGTTTTTTTTCTTTGGTGAACATGTGCTAAATCCCAAAGATGGAGTGGGAACTCTAAGCTTAAAGAGAAGACTGTAGTTCACCACTCTTAATCAATATAGTACTAGAAGTCCTAACCAGAGCAATTAAACAAGAGAAAGAATAAAGAGCATCCAAACTGGAAAAGAGAAAGTCAAATTGTCCCAGTGTGCAGACAACATTTGTATAGAAAAACCTAGACTCCAGAACTCTTAGAACTGATAAATGAGGCCGGGAGTGGTGGCTCACGCCTGTAATCCAACACTTTGGGAGGCTGAAGTGGGTAGATCACTTGAGGTCAGGAGTTGGAGACCAGCCTGGCCAACATGGCAAAACCCTGTCTCTACTAAAAATACAAAAAATTAGCCAGGCATGGTGGCATGAGCCTGTAGTCCCAGCTACTCAGGAGGCTGAGGCATGAGAATCGCTTGAACCTGGAAGGTGGAGGTTGCAGTGAGCCAAGATTGAGCCACTGCACTCCAACTCCAGCCTAGGTAATAGAGCAAGACTCTGTTTCAAAAAAAAAAAAAAAAAAAGAACTGATAAATGAATTCAGTAAAGTTGCAGGATACAAAATCAGCATGCATAAATCAGTAGCAATTCTGTATACCAGTAACAAACTAGCTAAAAAAGAAATCAAGAAAGCAATCCCATTTACAATAGCTACAAAACAAATATCTAAGAATAAACTTAACCAAGCAGGTGAAAGATCTCTACTTAACTGTAAAACGCTGATGAAAAAATTGAAGACACACACAAAAAATGGAAAGACATTCCATATTGATGGATCAGAAGAATTAATGTTGTCAAAATGACCACATTACCCAAAGTGATCTACAGATTCAATGTGATCCCTATTAAAATACCAATGACATTCTTCACAGATATAGGAAAAACTGTCCTAAAATTTGTATGAAACTACAAAAGACCCCACAAAGCCAAAGCAATCCTGAACAAAAATAAAGCTAGAGGTATCATGCTATCTGACTTCAAAATATACTACAAAGCTATAATAATCAAAACAGAATGGTAGTGGCATAAAAAGACACATAAACAAATGGGACAGAATACAGAAGACAGAAATAAATCCCCTTATGCCAAGTGCACTGTAGCAAGCAAGGAAGATGCAAAACAGAATCTCAACTCTCTATTCCTGCCTCACCTTCTTTGCCCTCTCCATTATTCCAGCTCTAGACATTTACTTAATCTCCTGCAGAAAAACAAATAATGGGATCTCCATCAGAGTCAAACGCATAATCAACCCAGGGAATGCAAGCAATGCATAGGCACCTGACAGGCATCAAATGGATCAATAAGCAGAGAGGATAACTGAACAGCTGGCAACTCTTCAGTCCAAGATAAGCATGAAGCTGATTCTCCAGGTTCATTGCCAAAAGCACCTTAAAGAACAGTGAGAGAACTCCTTGCAAGGCAGAAAGAAAGTGGCCCTGCCCTACCCATAGGTCACTCCCCCTTCAAGCCCTGGTGTGTTCTCTTCAGCATTTACATGCTTGTAGAAGAGCCAGGTCAACCTAGATTCAACTAAAATAGTGTTTAAAAACAGTCAGTGCTTGGTCCAGAATATGCTGAGAAAAAAGCCAAGATCTCATCTCAGCCCAAACTACCCCTGCCTGCCATGAGAGTGTGCACAGAGGCACAGGAAAATCAGTCCTACTGGGAAGCCTTAGTAATTACCACTGGAACCCACCGGCTCCCACAAGCCTGGGAGAAGATGGCTTAATTAAGTGTAATCTCTGACAGTTCTGATTGGGAAATTGAGGACACAGTAACTGGGTGCCTTTTAGGCAACGATCTGTTCCTTTTGTTAAGACACAGCAAGGGTCTCTTCTTTTGCCTACAACAAACAGGAGAGCTGTAATTATGCCATGTCAAACTGCAGCTGGGTGTGCTATTTTGGATCTCATATTTTCCTGGCAAGTTTTACAACCAAAAAGATAAAGTGCCTCCCCACTTGAATGGAGGCTATATTTAAGGTACTTGAAGCACTGTAACACTCTACAGGCCTAACTCCACTTCTCATGGTAAAGAGAGGGTAGAAGCCAAAATCTGGCGGTTTATACTGTATGTGTATGCAGAAACCTTGTGTATTAGCTTCCTAGGGCTGCTGTAGCAAACTGTCACAAACACGGTGAGTAAAACACAGAAACTTATTGTCTTACAGTAATGGAGGCTAGAAGTCTGAGATCAAGGTGTCAGTGTGGTTGATTCCTTCTGAAGGCCGTGAGGGAGAACCTGTTCTGTGCCTATCTCCTAGCTCCTGGTTTCTTTCCGGCAATGCGGTGTTCCTTGGTTTGCAGATGTATCATTGCAAACTCTGCCTTTATCTTCACATGGCTCTCCCTGTGGGCATGCCTATCTCTATGTCCAAATATCCCCTTTTTATAAGGACACAGTTATGTTGGATTAAGGCTCACCCTAATGATTTCATTTTAACTTGACCATCTGCAAAGACCTTACTTCCAAATATGGTCCACATTCACAGGTACTGAGAAGTAGGGCTTCAACATCTTTTGTGGGGACATAATTCAACCCATGACACCTTGGTTCTAATGAAATGTTACATAGATGCTCCCTGCTGGAAAAAAGAGAACAGTATAGACAGGGGTAGAGCTTCTCTGGTTGACATGAGGGTATGGAATGGATGTTCTCAAGCCTCTCCCCGTCCATCCTTTAGGTACCACCTTCCTCCTGCAGTCTCTGAGGTCTCTGCAGAGTGTGGTTCAACTTTCCCTGGTTTTAGAGCAACTAAACAGAGACAGAGAACCTGGATTTATTTATCCTCCTTTTTTTAAATAAGCATGGGTCAAAGATTTATTTAACTCATTAAGAGAGCCAGTAAGAGGTTATAACCAGGTCAAAGGATCATTCCAAGAACACACATATCTAAGTAATCTGGAATGCTGAAATGAGTCTACAAATAAATGTAAAACTAGTCAATATCCACAGTGCAACAACCAACTGCATCTCCACTGGACAAAATTCATTTGCATTTCTATGGGTAAGAATCATGTGTATTACTCTCAGTGTTCTACAAATTGCAGAGTTACTAAATAAAACTCCAAGGTAATGCAGATAACCAGGAAGGGTGCCCTAGATAAGACACCCAGTAGTCTTTTTTGCCCACTTCAAAGTCTTTCACAATTTTTCCTAGCAGAATATATGCCTCCCAGGTGCTAAGACTACCGCAGATACCATCAATTACTTAAGGCCTTTATGTCCCTAGGGGATGTGGTGGTCTGCTGGCTGGGGAAGGGTCAACCTCTTTCAAGTTTCAAGAACTATTAGGATGACACCTCTACCCCACCCAACCTATGTTGCTCCCAAGACCCTAATATCAGGGAAACAGAAATTCCTCTGTGGTTACACGGATTCCTCGGCTCCTCCTGGGAGACCAGGATTTCTGGAATTCAGCACCAATCTTTTCTCTCCCACCCTTTGCCCCTGCTGCCAAGCTCCTTCCCTTACACACCTTCTCTCCTCCAGTATACACTTCAGCGATCAGTCCAGTCCTGAACAGGTATCCCCCTGAGGCCATCTCCCTAACTGGAAGTCCATCAGCCTCAAGAGCAACCTTTCTTTTTTTTTTTTTTTTTTTTTTTTTGTCCTCTCTGTTGTGCCTCCTTACGACTTTTAGCCTTCAAGCTGAAAGCTGAGACCCAGAGACCTGAATTTTTCTCTTAGTGGCTGTGTGACCAAAGCTTCAGTTTCTATCATCCTAAGCTCTAAGTGTAAATGTGAGCACAGCCAATGCTGCAGTCTTCCATCCAGATCCTTTCCAGGACCTAGGACTGAGGACCTAGGACTGGGGCACTCACTCCACTAACCCTGGAAACTGCCCTCTGCCAAAGGGGGCTACCTCATCCAAGGTTACCACCCCTCTCTGGGAGCAGCACACATGCAGTGACTGGTCCAGGTAGGGTAGAAAGTCCAGCCCTCTTGCCTCAACTTGGGACATCTCTGAATGGCCACTCCAGCTTCAGAGGTCCCCATGGCATCAGCTGAGGTGTCTGTTGCTACTACACACAGTTCAACTTCTCCTTCTGTCCAGTCCTGCCTCTTTCTCTCCTTCTCAGGTGTGTTCCCAAGGGCTCTATCCAATAAATGCATTCCTTACACACAAGCCTTAGAGTCTGAGTCTCTTTTCTTGGAAACATGATCCTGAAACAAAGAGATAATGCTAAGCATGTAATAAGGGCTCAAATATGCCACTAACAAGTTCTGTGAACTTCATTGAGTCACTTCTCTCTGGCCTCAGTTTTCTGAACTCTATAGTGAGGTTATCAGCCCAAAATAGTCACTAATATCCTTTTGAGCACCAACATTCTAACAGTTTCTAAATCTACACAGTAGAGAGCTGGGCATAGGCTTGGAAGACAGACACCAGCCACGTCACTGCCCAGGCTTCTGCAATACGTGATTCTATGCTGATACAGTTCTCAGAAAAAAGTGGAATGGTAGGGCGTGGGGGTGGTTTGTTTTCTGCTATGCTCCAATAGAGATTCCACATGGCAAGGTGGGAGGGGAACCTTCCCTGAGCATGGTAAGACAACCTGAGATTGTTTTCCTTCCACAGGCTGCCAGGCTCCTGAAACTGATATCCCTGGGAAAGGCTGGCATCTTATAGAGTTACATTCTCCCATAAGCCAGTGTCATCCTTAGCCAGGCCCTCCACATTGCAGATAAGAATTGGGATCTTGTCGATCAGCACCACGGCTGCAGACACACTGGGGAGGGAGTTTTAGTTGCTTTGGGGTCACTGCTTCTTGCTCAGCAGTGCCCAGAAGCAGAAGCACATGGTGTAGCTCTCCATCCCCTAACAAAGGTACAGTATGGTACCCAAAACTGACATTTCTCATTCCCTGTTTAAGATTAAGAGGGACTTCAGGAACCTTATAGTGCCCATAAACACTAATAGATCAGTGTTACACACACACACACACTCTCACACTCACACACTCAAGGAAATACAAAAAATTTAAGGTTACATACAGCTGCTGATTAGTTGTAAGAATCTGGGTAACACAAATGTTCCAAGGCTCAGCTTATTCTTGTTTTTTTTTTTTTTTTTACCTTTTTGAGACAGGGTCACGCCCTGTGCCCCAAGCAAGAGTGCAATGGTATGATCATAGTTCACTGCAACCTCGAACTCCTAGGCTCAAACAAAATCCTCCCGCCTAAGCCTCCCAAGCAGCTGGGACTACAGGCACACGCCATCACATCAGCTAATTTTTTTAATGTCTTTTTGAGACGGGGGTCTCAAACTCCTGTCCTCAAATAATCCTCCTGCCTCAGCCTCCCAAAGTGCTGGAATTATAGGCATGAGTCATGCCCAGCCTGGCTCAGCTTTGTAACCTGTAAAATGGGAATGTATTACAGTGTAAGTTTTACTATGTATTGCTAAGTATTACTATGTATTTTACTAAGTATTACTATGAGCTGCTCTAATAACCTATTAGAATAAACCCTAAAAATCTCAGTGGCTTAACACAATAGGAGTTCATTTGTCTCTCTCATAGGGTCCGAAACGGGTGGCAGCTGTCTTCCAACATGTGATTATAAAAGCAGCTTGCAGCTTCCAATATTCTGGCACCTGTCTGCACAAGATGGAGGAGGAGAAAAGAACGTAGAGAGTCAGATATGGGAGCACTGTTTAGCCCAGGCCTGGAAGTAACACACAATACTTTCACGCACACACCTATAGCTAAAACTTAATCGTGTTGCCATGCTTAGTGGTGAAAGAGTCTGGGAAATAGAGTTTAGCTGTGAGCCCACAATGGGAAACAAGTTTGGGAGAAGCTACCCAGTCCCTTCCAAGGGATGATAACCTTATAGGATTGTTGTTGACTTAACAAAGGCAATAAGTAGTTCAAGTGTACAGCGAATATTTAATAGATACTAATTGCTGCTGATATTATTACAAGGGCAACTCAACAGGACCCTGGGAACTGGCTGGGGATGCCATGAGCGAATATGGGTCCCAGAACAGACATGGGTCTCAAGCTTGGGAGGGCAGCTCTGTCTTACTTGGACCCACACAACACTCATAAAAGATTCTGGGTGGCCAACTCAATCTCACACGCCTGCTGACTCCCCTTGGGCAAGGAGGGAGTGGTTTCAGTTCCAAGTTAGGAAGAGGCAGGGAAATAGTAAGTGCTTCGACTGCAGTTCAAATTCTTTCCACCAGCCAGGCATGGTGGCCCATGTATGTAATCCCAGCACTTTGGGAGGCCTAGGTGGATGGAACACTTGAGGCCAGGAGTTCCAGACCAGCCTGGCCAACATGGTGAAACCTCATCTCTACTATAAATAGAAAAATGAGCCGGGCATGGTGGCACAAGCCTGTAGTCCCTGCTATTCGGGAAGCTGAGGCTGGAGAATTGCTTGAAGCCAGGAGGTGGAGGTTGCAGTGAGCCAAGACCACGCCTCTGCACTCCAGCCTGGGTGACAGAGTGACAGAGCGAGACTCTGTCTCAAAAAAAAAAAAAAAATTATCTCCACCTACCATGCTGTGGCAATTATTCTTCTGAAAATACCAGAAGGCTAACAAGACTTGCAAACAGAAAAATTAATTATCCTTCCAAAGATACCCAACCAGGCTACAAGAAGGATATATGTTCTTCCCACTAATTTGATGTTGGCCTCACTCCTTGAGAAATAATAGCCCTGGCCTTATTTTTCTAGAGGCATATTTTTCTCTTTACTTTGTTTTTTTTGAAGGGTCTCTATGTTAATCCCAAATACCCCTGCCTAAGACATTTGGGGCAAAAGCTTTATGATCAAATTTCTCCTCTCTCATCTCCAAGTTGCTCTCTTAATAGTAGGTCACAGAAAAAGGTTTGTATTAATGCCAAGACATGAAAAAGAAAACAAAAACAGTAATTATTTGTCACCCTCCAATTCTACATTCCCTGAACACATGTGCACGTGCACACAACACACATACACACCAGCAACAGCAGCAACCCTTGGCTAGATTTGACGTTTTGGCTTTGGGGCATTAAAAAAAGGGGGGAAATAGGAAAAGAGGGAAATGACAGAAAAGGAACGTGAAGTATAAAATAATTGGGGGGAAATGTTAGAGAAACTTCTTTGGATCTTTATGTGCTGCAAATTGTTGCCCCACTCCTCAATAACCTTAGTTCTATTAATCTAGGTTCCTTATAAGATAAGCTACTGTGTTAGTTTGCTAGGGCTGCCCTAACAAAATATCACACACTGGATGACTCAAGCAACAGAAGTTTAATTTCTCACAGTGCCAGAAGCTGGAAGTCAAAGACGAAGGTGCCAGCAGGGTTGGTTTCCTTTGAGGCCTCTCTCCTTGGCTTACAGATGGCTGCTTTCTCACTGTGTCCCCACATGGCCTTTTCTCTGTGTGCAATGCCCATGGTGTCTCTTCCTCTTATTATAGGGACACCAGCAATATCTGGTTAGGGCCCACTCTAATGGCTTCGTTTTAACTGAATCACTTCTTTAAAGGCCCTGTCTCCAAACACTGCAGTCATATTTTGAGGTTCCAGGGGTTAGGGCTTCAACATATGAACTGGGGGGAATATAATTCAGTCCATAACAGCAAGCTTGCAGCAAAAAATTTCTTCAAGTTGAAAATGCAGTAAAACAAGAAAAAAATGGTTTTGTAACAAAACATATAGATCATTTGGAAAATAATGGTTCACCAGCCATTCAAATCTTCCAAATGTTGGCTCATTTGATTAGACAATATTAAAAGAATCCCATTTGTCAATATTACCACTGATCTTACCAGAAAAGTCTTTAAGTATTTGAGTTGTCAAGATCATGATGGCAGAAACAAGTTTTCCAAAATTCTAGTTTTTGCTTGAAAACTTGTATTTTATCATTGGTAACAAATACTGTCAGTTGTTTTTCTTGAAATGACAGGCTCCTTTTGTTCATTTTCAGGAAAATATCTGCCAAATACCCTAGTCTGAGTAACCACAGTTTGCCTGACAGTCATTCTTTTAAATAAAAATGGTGTTTCATGGAAAAAAGCTCTCAACTCCAACACACAAGTGCTTTTTTCTTAAGGCAATTATTGTACTTTGGAATGCAGCAAAAGTACTTTGTGCATACTTCATCACCCAGAGTATCCTTTTAAAATGTGTACACAAGGGCCAAATTTAATAAAAGTAATAATTTTCTTACTGTCTTTTTTTTTTTTTTTTGAGACGGGGTCTCACTGTGTTGCCCAGGCTGGAGTGCAGTGATGCAATCTCAACTCACTGCAACCTCCGCCTCCAGAGTTCAAACGCTTCTCCCGCCTCAGACTCCCAAGTAGCTGGGACAACAAGTGCCCACCACCACTCCCAAGTAATTTTTGTATTTTTAGTAGAGACAGGGTTTCGCCATGTTAGCCAGGCTAGTCTCGAACTCCTGACATTGAGTGATCTGCCCACCTCAGCCTCCCAAAGTGCTGGGATTACAGGTGTGAGCCACCATGCCTGGCAATTTTTTATCACTTTTTAAGCGAAATTGGCAGGCTTATTTTTTCACTTCAACTGTGTGGCAGTGCTGTGGCAGTGATGACCAGCACAGTCGGACCCCATTGCCTGATTTCTGCTAAGGCCGCCAGCAGCGCTACATACCACTGGTTTCACACCCTCAGTGCAAATGTCAACCCAGTGAACAAGGCAAATGGCATCTTAGTGTTTGCTATAGACTGAATGTTGTGTTCCCCCCAGATTCAAACATCGAAAATCTAATAGGCCATGTAATGATATTAGCAGGTGGGGCTTTGAGGGGTGATTATATCATGAGTGTGGAGCCCTCCTAAATGAGATAAATGCCCTTAATAAAGAAGTCCCAAAGAGTTGCCTTCCTACTTCCACCATGGGAAGACACAGTGAGATGCCATCTATGGGCCAGAAACTGAGCCCTCACCACATACTGAATGTGCCAGCATCTTGATCTTGGACTCCCAACCTCTAAAACTATGAGAAATAAATTTCTGTTGTTTCAAAGCTACTTAATCAATGGTCTTTTATTATAGCAGCCCAACTGGACTAAGACAGTTTTTACTTTGAAGATCCCCTGAAAGAGTCATAGGAACTCCTAAAAGTCCAGGGACCACACTTTAAAAATAGCTGTTGGCCGGCATGGTGGCTCACGCCTGTAATCCCAGCACTTTGGGAGGCCGAGGTGGGCAGATCATCTGAGGTTAGGAGTTCGAAACCAGCCTGCCCAACATGGCGAAACCCCATCTCTACTAAAAATACAAAAAACTAGCCGGGCATGGTGGCGGGTGCCTGTAATCCCAGCTACTCGGGAGGCTGAGGCAGAATTGCTTGAACCCATGAGGCGGAGGTTGCAGCGGGCCGAGATCGCACTACTGCACTCCAGCCTGAGCAACAAGGGGAAAACTCCGCCTCAAAAAAAAAAAAAAAAAAAAAAAAAAAAATGCTGTCATAGATCAAGCTGAATTTCTCTTAAGTCTCCAGTAACCCCAGTTCTTCCAGCACCAATACTTCCTCACAGCCGTCAAGTAACCACAAATGCAAGATTGGCATAGATCCTTCATACATACGACTTAATACATACGACTTAATACATACGACTATATCCATAGAAAATACATAGGTTTTTTTTTTTCTCCATTTAGGTAAATATCATAGTGTACATGTTATTTTGCAATGTGCCATTTTCACATAACAATGTATTTTTTAAGATCTACTTAATTAGTTCCGAGCGCAGTGGCTCACGCCTGTAATCCCAGCACTTTGGGAGGCTGAGGCAGGTGGATCACAAGGTCAGGAGATCGAGATCATTCTGGCTAACACCGTGAAAAACCATCTGTACTAAATACACAAAAAATTAGCCAGGCGAGGTGGCGGGCCCCTGTAGTCCCAGCTACTCGGGAGGCTGAGGCAGGAGAACGGCATAAACCCGGGAGGCAGAGCTTGCAGTGAGCCGATATCGCACCACTGCACTCCAGCCTGGGTGACAGAGCGAGACTCCGTCTCAAAAAAAAAAAAAAAAAAAAAAAAAAAAAAAAAATCTACTCCATTAGGTTCAAACAGATCTTGTCCATTCTTTTAACTCTATAGTATTGCATGAAATGTATTAACTCCATTTTTTTTATCGGTTCTTGTACCACGGGAATTTATCTCTTTTTCTTTTGAAAATATTGGTCCTACTTTCTTGTTTACATTTTTAAGTATGCATTTTGAAATGTATTATGAAATGTTCCATACACCTAAAAAGGCTCTATATAACATGCACGCAACGTGAAGAATAACACAGGTATGAAGGCCCAAGGACAACGGTGTACTAACACCCCTGAGGGAGCCTCATATTTGGCAGGGACTAGTAGTGCAGACTGCCCAGGGTAATTTGGGTCTGGTTTTCCACTCATGAGTTTTGGCAGGGCTTCCAGTACCCCATGAAGACATGAAAAGGCATCATTCTTGAAGGCTAAGATGAAACTTGCTCTTTAACTCAGGAACAAGGCTCCCCTTTTCTGGAACTGAAAGATACACAAAGTTTCCTTGTTTCCCTAAAGTGGGGCTCAGGTGGAAATGGCAGGTCTTTTTCCACTGTCCACTCTCAGCACAAGAAAGCACAATGACTTTTTTTTAAAATGCCTTTCATATTTCTGAGGTCCCCGAGTTGTGCTGTGACAAACAAGTGATTGCCTTCTTTGATACTTATGTGAAGTTTCAGCATTTTTTTATTTTTTAAATCATCACCATGTAGCATGTGCTTTTGAATTTTTTTTAGATACTTAAAAAAAGGAGGGGCATTTTCAAGTTGGAGTTGAGGTTCAGAGGAATGAACATGGACTTTGCAGTGAGTCAGCGATAAATGCAACTTGCAGCTCTATCCCTCAGCAGTGGTATGATATTAAGCAGATCACTTACAGTCTTTATCAGTTTCTGTGTTTGTCAAGGGAACACATTCCTCAGGCAGTCGCTGTGAGCATCATATAAGACAATATGTGCAAAGTGCCAGGCACAATATCAGGGCACAATAAATAACAGCTTAGGGATGCTTATATGTCAGCCAGGTGAATCATATCAAAACTTTTTAATGGATTATTTTAATTATCAGACTTACAGATTTGCCTTGAACCAACGCTATTCTGAAAAACTTTATACAACTCTTATTTCTCCTTAGCTGCCCTTCAAACTAAACTCTGCCATCTGCTTCCAGCCCTGCCAAGTCACACAAGCTTGCTTTCTGAAGAGGCCATGACATGCACATGGCCGAGTCCAACATCATGCCCTCTTGGTAGCGATGACACCATTAACAATGTACTGCCTCTTAAGACACTTCCCTCCTTGGCTTCTGTGACCCTCATTTCCCCTGGTTTACACAAGCTCCCAGGTACCAACATCCTTCATGGATTCTTACCTGGCCCCAAGTTTCCTCAGGGCTTGGTCTTGAGTCCTTATCTCTTCTCACTTTTCAATTCTCTCCCTGAGTGATCTCATTCACTCCCACACATAGGAAGATCCATATCTCCATCTCCAGGCCCAGCCTCTCCCTGAACGTCAGAATCTGTTTTCCAATTCTCAAGTGAACTCCTCACATTGCAAAACATGGACATCAAAGTCAACATGTCCAAAATTCACCATCCCACATAACTTCATCCCAAATCTGTGCTGTGGGCTTCACTTCGGCAAATTCCCTGTCACCACCCCCTCAGTCACCTAAGTTGGAAGCACTGGGATACATTTAGAAGCATTGTGCTGATACCACTTGCATCAATGCTGCTTCTTTAAAAAAAAAAAAAATTTTTTTTGAGACAGAGTTTTGCTCTTATCGCCCAGGCTAGAGTGCAATGGTCTCAGCTCACTGCAACCTCCACCTCCCAGGTTCAGGCAATTCTCCTGCTTCAGCCTCCCAAGTAGCTGGGATTACAGGCATGCACCACCATTCCTGGCTAATTTTTGTATTTTTAGTAGAGACAGGGTTTTGTCATGTTGGCAAGGCTGGTCTCGAACTCTTGACTTCAGGTCATCCACCCACCTCGGCCTCCCAAAGTGCTGGGTTTACAGGCGTGAGCCACTGCACCCGGCCTTTTTTTACAAAAATTCTGTTCAGAAACTCTCCAGTCAGTTTCCACTAGCCAGGTTCAGGCCCTTCCTACTGACCTCTCTGTCTCCAGTCTAGTGTCCCTTTATTAACTCCATTCTCCAACATGCATTCACAATGACTTTTCTAAAAAAAAAAAAATCACATACCGTGCGAACCAGATGTGGTCATATCATTTATCAGCCAAACTGAGACACCTCTGATAATGAAAGGGTGTACGCTATGAGTAATTACACTGGAACAACAGACAAACCCTCACTTTATACCAGGCACTGTGCTAAGTGCTTTACATACCCAATAAACTTATCCAGTAGCTATTATTATTATCTAACTGCAGATGAGGAAACTGAAGCTTAGAGAGATTAAATGGCTTGCCCATGGGCATACAACTAATATGTGGAAGAATGGGATTTGAAACCACCACCATCTAATTCTAGAGTTCATCACCTTAACTACTTCTTATGCTGATCTTCTTAATTCTTTTAAAAAATGTGTTATTCCTCACCACCCATTTCACAACAAAGCTTTCTGACATGGCCACAGCCTTCTCCCTGACCACTCATCTACAGGGACCCTTCCCTGAAGCTGGGCACAACTAGCTGCTTCTCTCCTCCATGCACTTGGTTTTTGTTTCTCCCAGAAATTTCCCACCATATCCTAATCTAATTCATCAAACTCATCAAACTCAGCTCATGGGTCACCACTCCCACGTTAACTGCCCCTGCAGTGGGCTCCTTCGGCATCTTGTGTGTGTATAATTCAGAGCATTAATTATGCTGTATTATTCTATATCCTCTTCTGGTAAGGTTTCTTTTGTTGCCTTCTTCCAACTATTGTAGTTGAATATGTTGCTTATTTTCCTTCAAAGTTTCCTGTCTTCTGATCAGTGTATTAAAAACTCTAATTTCCCCTGTAAAAACTGCTTTGGTTGTGCCTCATGCATTTTGACATGTGATAACCTCTTTAACCCAAGGAGTTAAGGGACTTTTTACAAATTTTGGTTTTGATTTGGTTCTTCTTGGTTAGTTGGTTGGTTTTCCAGAAAATGGAAAACATTTTAGCTCTTTTGGAATATTCCCTGTCACCAGCTCTTATTGTTATTGATTTTTAATTTTATTGCATTATGACCACGGAATACAGTTTGCCTGATGATACTGAATCTTTGGAATAAATTGGAGCCTTTTCTGTGACCTAGAACATGGCCAATTTTAATAAACATACAATGTGTGCCCAAAATGTATATATTCAATTTGTTGAATATAAAGTATGATATATATCTATTCTCTCAGGCTTATTAGTAATGTTATTTAATTCTTCTGTGTCTTTCTTTGCTTATTTTATGTCTGCTCTGTCAATTGGTATCCAAGAAAACTGTTAAAATTTCCAATTATCTTCTTCAAAATTGTATTCCCAGCACTTAGTACAGGTACTAAGTGCATTACAGTTTGTTATTGAATAAATGGAAATACTGCCCTGATGTATTTGATATCTAGGACTCACCTTATTAGAAACAAGTCATTTAGAAGCCAACTCAACTTAGCTTTGATTCAACATGCCCTTGGCCACGCCCATGCCACTCTGCAAAGGGAGAAAGGTTACAGAGCAGATCCAGGCCAGGGCCTTGGAAAGGGCCCATGCAACGAGGGGCACTCACAGTTCTTTCATTTGTGAAAGTGCTTTCTCATGCCTTAGCTGTTTTGTGTTAGCTTCATGGCAGGACTACCAGGGAGGCAAATCGTATTTTATTATCCCAAATACACAGTTGAAAATCTAAAGGGCCACATCATGCTACAGGGTCACACAGTTAATGACAGAGAAGCAAGCAGAAGTCCCTTCACTGTTTTTAAAAAATTAGGCTGGGCATGGTGGCTCATGCCTGTAATTGCAGCACTTTGGGAGGCCGAGGAGGGTGGATCAGTTGAGGTCAAGAGTTCAAGATCAGCCTGGCCAACATGGTGAAACCCTATCTCTACTAAAAATACAAAAAAATAGCTGAGCATGGTTGTGCATGCCTGTAATCCCAGCTACTAGGGAGGCTGAGGCCAGAGACTCGCTTGAACCCGGAAGATGAAGGTTGCAGTGACCCGAGATTGCACCACTGCACTCCAGCCTGGGCTGCAGAGTAAAACTCTGTCTCAAAAAAAAAAAAAAAAAAAATTAAAGGGCATCTTATTTTAAGAATTTGGTGATTTTCTCTTTAATTAATTTATTATCAACGGGGTATGACAGGCTGGGCACAGTGGCTCACATCTGTAATCCCAGCCCTTTGGAAGGCTGAGGCAGGAGGATTGCTTGAGCCCAAGAGTTTGAGACCACCCTGGACAACACAGCAAGACCCCATCTCTACACAAATAAAAAAATTAACTGGGCATAGTGGCACACGCCTGTAGTCCCAGGTACTCAGGAAGCTGAGGCAGGAGGATACTCGAGCCTAGGAGTTTCAGGCTGCAGTGAGCTATGATCATGCCACTGAATACCAGTCTGGGTGACAGAGGAAGACTCTGTCTCAAACAAACAAAAAGAGTATGGTTAATCAATAACAAGTGTTGGCAAGGATATGGAGTAATTGGAACCCTCAGACATCACTGGTGGGAATGTAGAATGGTGCAGCCTTTGTGGAAAACAGTCTGGCAGTTCCTCAAAAAGCTAAACATAGGACCCAGCAATTCCACTATTAAATATATACTGAAGAGAACTAAAAACATATGCTTACAATAACTTGCATATGAGCATTCGTAGCAGCTAAAAATGGAAACAACCCAAATGTCCATCAACTGACGGAGAGACAAACAAAATGTGGTATATCTATACAATGGAATATTATTCAGACACAAAAAGGGGTGCAGCACTGATACATGCTACAACATGGATAAACTTTGAAAACACTGAACTCAGTGAAAGAAGCCAAACACAAAAAGGTCACATATTGTATTATTGCATTTATATGAAATGCCTGGAATAGGGAAATCTTTAAAAATAGAAAGTAGATCAATAATTGTTAAAGGCTTCAGGAGGGAGAATGGAGAGTTGCTGCTAATGAGTATGGGATTTCTTCTGGGGACTGTATTAGTCAGGACTATCTAGAGAAACAGAACTAACAGAAGACAGATGATTGATTGATTCATAGAGATAGATAGGTAGATAGATAGATAGATAGATAGATAGATAGATAGATAGATAGAGCAACTTATTATGTGAACTGGCTCATGCAATTATGGAGGCTGAGAAATCCCATAATATGCTGTCTGCAAGCTGGAGAACTGAGAAAGCCAGTGGTGTAATTATCCTAATTCTGAAGGCCTGAGAACCAGGAACTCAAACATCTAAGAGCAGAAGATGGATATCCCAGCTCAAAAAGAGGGATGATAAAATATTCTGCAATTAGATAGCGGTGGTGGTTGCACAGCCTCATAGTTATTCTGAAAATGTCGAAATTGCACATTATTGTTTGTGAATCATATCTCAATTTTTTAATGGTATGGCAAATCAATAATTCTGTATCACTCCTCTATATCCCAACAGAAAATTCCCTGGAAGCAACACAAAAGAGTGTAGACTTTGGGAAAAGATGGAGCATTTTTAAATTATTCCCTTCCACTATGACCTCCAGAACCTGAGCATTTTATTTAACTTCTCTAAGCATCAGCTTTCTTACCTGTAAAATGAAGGCAAGATTACCTATCTTATAAAGTTGTTGTGAGGATTACATGAAACCATCTAAGTAAAACAGCTAGTCCTCTACCACACATTTAATAGGTATGAATAAATGACTGCTCTTATCATTATGCTTTTATTATTACTATTATTATTTTCACATATTTCTGATCTTTCACATCTAATAATTTTAGTAATATTTTTATTTGACACTTCTAATCACAGAGGTATCAAATGTTTCTTTTCTGTGAACATAATCTTGGTGAATTCTTAGAAAATATGGCTTAAAGGAAAATCTATTTTTAGCACACTGAGACATCTACTGTGCCTCCTCCATGGAATAAATAATAATTAACAAAGCAGCTGCGGGGAAAAAAAGCACATCCCATGAATTTATTCAATGCATTATGAATAGCAATAGAATTGTTTGCCCATTGCACCCCCTTGTGAGAGCTCAAGGTAACTACATTTATTCAAGAGAGTAGGTGGTTTTGAGCCTTGCAATTCAAAGTTTGGTCCTTAGTTCAGCAGTATGGGCATCACATAAATGATTGTTAGAAACTTATTTACTTATTTTTCTCTATTTAATTTTAGGTTATTTTAGGTTCGGGGGTACATGTGCAGGTTTGTTACATTGGCAAATTGTGTGTTGCAGGGATTTGGTGTACAGATTATTGCATCACCCAGCTAATAAGCATGGTATCTGATAGGTAGTTTTTCATTCCTTACCCCCCTCCCACCTTCCATTCTCAAATAGGTCCCAGTGTCTATTGTTCCCTTCCTTGTGTCTACGTGTACTCAATGGTTAGCTCCCACTTATAATGAGAACATGTGGAATTTGGTTTTCTGTTCCTGTGTTAATTCACTTAGGGTAATGGCCTCCAGCTCCATCCATGTTGCTGCAAAGGACATGATCTCATTCTCTTTTATGGCTGCATCATATTCCATGGTGTATATGTACAACATTTTCTTTATTCAGTTCACCATTGATGGGCATTTAGGTAGATTTCATGTCTTTGCTATTGTGAATATTGCTGCAATGAACATACATACGCATGTATGTGTCTTTATGATAGAATGATTTATATTCCTTTGGGTATATACCCAGTAATGAGATTGCTGGGTCAAATAGTAGTTCTGTTTTAAGTATTTTCAGAAATCTCCAAACTGCTTTCCACAGTGACTGAACTAATTTACACTCCCACCAGCAGTGTGTAAGCATTCCCTTTTCTCCACAACCTCTCCAGCATCTGTTACTTTTTGACTTTTTAATAAATAGCCATTCTGACTGCTGTGAAATGGTATCTTATGGTGGTTTTGACTTGCATTTCTCTGATGGTTAGTGATGTTGAGCATTTTATCATATGCTTGTTGGCCATGTGTATGTCTTCTTTTGAGAAGTGTCTGTTCACATCCTTTGCCCATTTTTTAATAGAGTTGTTTGCTTTTGCTTGTTAATTTGTTTAAGTTCCTTACAGATTTTGGACATTAGACCTTTGTCGGATGCATAATTTGCAAATATTTTCTCCCATTCTGTAGGCTGTCTGTTTACCCTGTTGATAGGCTTTTGTTTGTGTTTGTGGTGCAGAAGCTCTTTAGTTCAGTTAGACCCCATTTGTCAATTTCTGGTTTTGTTGCGATTGCTTTTGGCATCTCCGTCATGAAATCTTTGCCAGGGCCTATGTCCAAAATGATATTTCTTAGGTTTTCTTCTAGGGTTTTTATGGTTTTGGGTTTTACATTTGTCTTTAATCCATCTTGAATTAATTTTTGTATATGTTGTAAGGAAGAGGTCAAGTTTCAACCTTCTGCATATGGTTGGCCAGTTATCCCAGCACCATTTATGAATAAGGATTCCTTTCCTTGTTGCTTGTTTTGTCAGGTGTGTTGAATATCAGATAGTTGTAGGTGTACAGTCTTATTTCTGGGTTCTGTATTCTGTTCCATTGGTCTATGTGTCTGTTTTTGTACCAATACCATGCTGTTTTGGTTACTGTAACCCTGTAGTAGAGTTTAAAGTTGGGTAGTGTGATGCCCCCAGCTTTGTTCTTTTTGTTTATTAGTGCCTTGGCTATTTGGGCTCTTTTTTGGTTCCCTATGAATTTCAAAATAGTTTTTTCTAGTTTTGGGAAGAATCTCAATGGTAGTTTAATAGGAATAGCATTGAATCTATAACTTGCTTTGGGCAGTATGGCTATTTTAACAATATTGATTCTTCCTATCCATGAGCATGGAATGTTTTTCTATTTGTGTCGTCTCTGATTCCTTTCAGCAGCATTTTGTAATTCTCATTGTAGAGATCTTTCACCTCCCTCATTAGGTATATTCCTAGGTACTTTGTTTTTGTGTATGACTATTGTGAATGCAATAGTCATGAATTGCATTCTTGATTTGGCTCTCAGTTTGGACATTGTAGGCATATAGAAATGCTACTGATTTTTATACATTGATTTTGTATCCTGAAACTTTGTTGAGATTGTTTATCAGCTCTAGGAGCTTTTGGGAAGAGACTATGGGGTTTTCTAGGTATAAAATCATATAGTCTTCAAACAAAGATAGTTTTACTTCCTCTCTTCCTATTTGGATGCCTTCTTTTTGTTTTTGTTTGTCTGTTTTTGGGACAGGGTCTGACTCTGTCACCCAGGCTGGAGTGCAGTGGCATGATCTTACCTCACTGCAACCTCTGCATCCAGGGCTCAAGCCACCCTCGCACCTCAGCCTTCCAAAGTGCTGGGATTACAGACATGAGCCACCGTTCCTGGCCTAAGATGCCCTTTATTTCTGTCTCTTAGATCTGATTGCTCTGGCTAGGACTTTCAGTACCATGTTAAATAGGAGTGGTTAGAATGGGCATCCTTGTCTTTCTCTGGCTCTCAAGAGGAATGCTCCCAGCTTTTGCCTGTTCAGTATGATGTTGGCTGTGGGTTTCTCATAGTTGGCTCACTATTTTGAGGTATGTTCCTTCAATGACTAGTTTGTTGAGGGTTTTTAACATGAAGGGATGCTGAATTTTATCAAAAGCCTTTTCGGCATCTATTGAGATGATTATGCAGTTTCTGTTTATAGTTCTGTTTATGTAATGAATCACGTTTATTGATTTGCATATGATGAACCAACCTTGCATCCCAGGAATAAAGCCTACTTGATCATGGTGGATTAGCTTTTTGATGTGCTGCTGGATTTGGTTTGCTGTTATTTTGCTGAGGATATTTTGCATCTACATTTATCAGAGATACTAGTCTGAATTCCTTTTTTTTTTTTTTTTTTTTGAGACAGAGTCTCGCTCTGTCGCCCAGGCTGGAGTGCAGTGGTGCAATCTCGGCTCACTGCAAGCTCCGCCTCCCGGGTTCACGCCATTCTCCTGCCTCAGCCTCCCGAGTAGCTGGGACTACAGGCGCCCGCCACTGCGCCCGGCTAATTTTTTGTATTTTTAGTAGAGATGGGGTTTCACCGTGGTCTCGATCTCCTGACCTCGTGATCCGCCCACCTCGGCCTCCCAAAGTGCTGGAATTACAGGCGTGAGCCACCACGCCCGGCCTGAATTCTTTTTTTGTTGCGTTTCTGCCAGGTTTTCATACTGGAATGACGCTGACTTCATAGAATGAGGTAGGGAAGAGTCCCTTCTCCTCACGTTTTTGGAATAGTTTCAGTAGGATTGGTACCAGCCCTTCTTTATACATCTGGTAGAATTCGACTGTGAAACCATCTGGTCCAGGGCCTTCTCTGGTAGGTAAGCTTTCTATTACTGATTGAATTTTGAAAATCATTATCAATCTGTTGAGGGTTTCCATTCCTACCTGCTTCCATCTTGGGAGCTTTATGTTTCAAGGAATTTATCCATTTCTTCTATGTTTTCTAGTTTGTGTGCATACAGATGATGATATAGTCTCTGAGGCTTTTTTGTATTTCTGTGGGGTCAGTGGTAATGTCCTCCTTGTTATTCCTATTGTGTTTATTAGAATCTTCTTCGTTTTTTTTTTATTTGTCTAGCTAATGGTCTATCAATCTTATTTATCCTTTCAAAGGACCAACTTTTTAGTTTCATTAATCTTTTGTATGGTTTTTCATGTCTCAATTTTTTTAGTTCAGCTCTGATTGTGATTATTTCTTTTGTTCTGTTAGCTTTGGGGTTGGTTTGCTTTTGTTTTTCTAGTTGCTCTAGGTGTGATGTTAAGTTGTTAATTTGAATCTTTCTAACTTTTTGATGTGGGTGTTTAGCACTATAAACTTTTCTCTTAACACTGCTTTAGCTGTGTCCCAGGGATTCTGATATGTTGTATCTTTGCTTTCATTCATTTGAAATAACTTCTTGATTTCTGCCTTAACTTCATTGTTTATCCAAAAGTCATTCAGGAGTATGTTGTTTAATTTCCATGTAATTCTGTGGTTTTGAGAAATCTGCTTAGTATTTTCTATTTTTATTGTGCTGTGGTCTGATAGTGTAGTTGGTATGATTTTGGTGTTTTTTAATTTGTTGAGATTTGTTTTATGGCCAAACTAACATGTGGTCAATTTTAGAGTATAAGCCATATGCAGATGAGAAGAATGTATATTTTGTTGTCGTTGGGTGGAGTGTTCTGTAGATGTCCATTAGGTCCATTTAGTCAAATGTTGAGTTAGGGTTCTAAATATCTTTGTTAGTTTTCTGCCCGGATGATCTGTCTAATACTGTCATTGGGGAGTTGAAGTTTTCCTCCATTATTGTGTGGTTATCCAAATCTCTTCATAGGTCTCTACAAACTTGTTTTATGTATCTGGGTGCTCCAGTGTTGAGTGTATACATATTTAGGATAGTTAAGCCTTCTTGTTGAATTGGACTATTTATTATTATGTAATACCCTTCATTATCTTTTTTGATCATTACTGGTTTAAAGTACGTTTTGTCTGAAATTAGAATAGCAACCCCTGCTCTTTCGTTTTCCATTTGCTTGGTAGATTTTTCTCATTCCCCTTACTTTGAGCATGCAGGTGTCATGGCATGTGAGATGGGTCTCTTGAAGACAGCATGCAGTTGGGTCTTCCTTCTTTATCCAACTTGCTGTTCTGTGCCTTTTAAGTGGGATGTTTAGCCCACTTATGTTCAAGGTTAATATTGGTATGTGTAGATATGGTCCTGTCATCATGTTGTTAGCCAGTTGTTCTGCAGACTTGATTGTGTAGTTGCTTTACAGTGTCAGTGGTCTATGTACTTACATGTGTTTTTGTGGTGGTTGGTAATCTTTTGTTTGCATGTTTAGTGCTCCCTTAAGGACCTCTTGTAAGGTAGGCCTGGTGGTAACAGAAGCCCTTAGCATTTGCTTGCCTGAAAAGGATTTTATTTCTCCTTCACTTATGAAGCTGAGTTTGGCTGAATATGAAATTCTCAGTTGGAATTTCTTTTCTTTAAGAATGTTGAATATAGGCCCCCAATCTCTTCTGGCTTGTAGGGTTTCTGTTGCAAGGTCTGGTGTTTGCCTGATGGAGTTCTCTTTGTAGGTGACCTTCCCTCGTCTCTAGCTGCTTTTATATTTTTTCTTTCGTGTTGACTTTGGAGAATCTGATGACTATGTGTCTTGGGGACGGACGTCTTATATAGTATCTCACAGGAGTTCTCTGAATTTTCTGAATTTGAATGTTGACCTGTCTAGTGAAGTTGTGGATATTTTTGTGGACAATATCCTAAAATATGTTTTCCAAGTTGCTTGCTCTCTCTCTCTCCCTCTCTTCCAGGTATGTCATTGAGTCATAGATTTGGTCTCTTTATATAATCTCACATTTCTCAGAGGTTTTGCTCATTCTTTTTATTCCTTTTTCTTTATTTTTATCTGACTGAGTTGATTCAAAGAACTGGTCTTCAAGCTCTGAGATTCTTTTCTCAACTTGGTCTATTCTGCTATTAATACTTCTGATTGTATTATGAAATTCTTGTAGTGAGTTTTTCAGCTCTGTCAGATCAGTTTGGTTCTTTCTTAAAATGTCTATTTTATCTTTCAGCTCTTGTATTGTTTTCTTGGATTCATTAGTGTCCTTGGATTGGGTTTTGACTTTCTTCTGAATCTTGATGATCTTCATTGCTATCCAGGCCCTGAATTCTATTGATAGATCTGTCATTTCAGCCATGTCACCCTGGTTAAGAACCATTGCTGGGGAGCTAGTATGATTGTTTGGAGTGGAGACACTTGGCTTTTTGACTTTCCAGAGTTTTTGCAGTTATTCTTTCTCATCTGTGTGGGCTAATGTTTCTTTAACCTTTGCAGTTGCTGTCCTTTGGATGGGGTTTTTTGCTTTTACATTCCTTGATGCCCTTGAAAGTTTGACTGTGCTAGATTTTGGGTTCAGTTGCTGGCTTTGTTTCTGTATAATATCAGCAGGGCAAGTCTCAGCTCAGCACTCCAGGGTTGCATGTTCTAAACCTGGAGGTTTGGTACCAGGCCTATGACTTTGTCCTCTGGCTCCTCACACAGAGGTGTTCCCAGTCCACTGGCAACAGCCCTCCAATGCAGGAGGTACTGGCAAAAGCACTTCACTGGGCTGGTGGAAAATACACACATGCTGCCTGGCAACAGTGGCACAGCAGGATGTGTGCACACCGGTGGGGGTAGGGTGGCAGAAGCAGGTTTCATGCACATGCACCAGTGGCAAAAGGGTAGTAAGGTCCATGAGTGCACAGATGCACATAGGCAATGCACTAGGTGGGAGGCTGCAGGCAAGTGTGTGCACTGGCAAAGCAGTTGGGGGGAGGCTGCAGGTGGATGCACATCAGTGGGCCTGTCTGTCGAAGTTCTCCAGTGGTTAGGCAGGGTCTGCTGGTGAAGGAGCTATGGCAGCAGCCCACAGGAAGTGCCCTGGTTGGGCATCCAAGGCTGCACTTCCAGCAGATAGTCAACAAAGGCCAACACCACCTAAAGGAGCATGGTAAGCCTTGGGGAACAGGCATCCCTGGCTGTGCTTTGCTGCAGCTATACCCACACCACCCCACTGGGCTCTGCACAGGCTAGAGTCCTGTCCCTGCCACCTCTCCAAGTAGCTCTCCCTGTCAGCCCAAATGTCCATGAGGGCGGTGGGGTCTCCTGCAGCTAAGATTCTAGGATTCTGGATTCTAGGATTTTACGGCAAGAGTGAGCCACTCCTCACCTATTTAACTCACCCCTTCCCAGGAGCTGCTAAGGGCCACGCACGACTCCTGCTGCTCGGCAGCCCTGTGCACAGTTCCAAGCTTCCTCCCCATCCAGCCCAAAATCTGCCTCCTCCCTCTGTCCACTCTTACTGCCTTCCTTCTGAAGATCTGCTTAGAGTATGCCAGTTTTATTAATGGTTCGGTCTCTCAGTGAGAGATGCTTTTCCTGGCTCTATCTAGTCAGCCACTTTAGTTCCTCTCTGTGAGAAATTTAGATCTCAGGTCCCATCTTCTAGTCAGAATCTGCATTTTTATCACACTCCCCAGGTGATTTGTATGCACTTTAAGTTTGCAAAGTACTAGCTAATTGTGTATAGTAAAACACTTAGACTTTTATTCAGGAAACTTTTATTGAGTGCTTTAGAAGCACTTCTTTTAAATAAAGAAGATAAGTATAATTCTTTCCATAAAGATAATTGGGATTTAAAACCTATAATAATTAGAATTAACTGTGTACTTTTTAAAAGGATAATTTTATGGCAAGTAAATTATCTCCCAATTTTTAAAAAGAAGAGTATGGCAAATCAAGAATCACAGATAACCATTCTAAATCCTAATAGAAAAGCTCCATGGAAGCAGCAGAGTACACACAAAAAAAGTGTACACTTTGGGACAGAAGGATCATATTCAAATTCTACCCTTTCGAGTTAATGAACTCCAGAGGAGAGTTATGTACACAGTTCAATGGTACACCAAGAATAAAACAACCAACTGTGATTGGAAGAACTGAAGGAGGGTTTACGGGGGAGATAGCATTTGAGATGGAGCAGGAGCAGGAGCAACTTAATGAGCAGGAAATTACCAGGTGAGCAACACTGAGCAGAGTATTCCAGACTGGAGGAATGCCATGAGCATAATGCCCGGTTCAAAGGCATGTGATGTGTTAGAAGAATGTCAAGCTCTTTAGTGTGTCTTTGGTGGGTAAGGTATAGGTTAAAAGGCAGTTGTCTTTGGGGAATGTGATTGTGAGAAATTCTCACTTCCTAAGGTAAACATTTCTATAAGTTTGAAAGGTTAACAATGATGTTTTATTTCTGAAAAAAAAGCAAAATGTTAATTAAAAGGCTTTTCTAAAGAAGGCACTGAAAGCTCTGGAAAATTTGGAAGACTTTCACCCTGAAAACTATAAATAAATTTTGTTATACTAACCATATATTACTTCTCATAAAAACCAATAGAAAAAAGATTAGCATTAAAAAATTAAAGATTATAAGCTAACTGTAAGAATAATTATCTCTGATGATTATAGGAATTTGCAGTTTTAAGTTATATATTCTTGTAAAGTTTAATGTTTTCTTTTACAACAATCTGGAGTTATGTAGATAACATTTTTTTCGAACTAAAGAAAACAGAAGACAAATATTTAATGAAGTTGTTTCTGGAAGGAAGGATATTCACAAATTATACATAGCTGCAAATAATAAGAGTTACTTCTAATTTTTAAAATTATTTTAAAAGTTAATTTATATAAATTAAAATAAGATTTTTGTCTGTATGCTGCCATATCCCAGAAAATCACTGGATACATTGTCATCACATCTGGGAGTGGGGATGACATGGAGGTGAAGGGGAGGAAGGCAGGAGAAGGAAAAGTGACTATGGGCAGGTGGCAGGGAGTAATTAATGGGTGACTGAGCTGTGACACCCCTGAGCAACTCTGGATATCCATGCAGCATACATGTGTTGGAATTTATTAACTGATAATGATATTAAAAAGTATAACTGTGCTACCATAGAAGTCATACTCCAATATCTCATACCAAAGAAAAAAAATCCCAGCTCACCAGCCAATCAAGAATGACAGCCAGCTCTTCTTTACCAAGTGAACTTGTTGCCCTATCACCCACCACTTCCACTCCAGAGGATGGAAATGAAGACAACTCTTGGCTGGCTGTTGAAGGAGGAATGATCACAGGTGGTGTATCCCACCCCTCTCTCCTCCTAGAACCTGGTCCAGGACTGTTTTTTGCAATGATGCCCCATGTCTTGCCTATTATTTTAGGCTAGTGACCATTCTTTTTGCTCCTTGCCCATACTGTAATGATTGTTAAGTATTTTTAATATTACCCTTCCTAGGTCCAAAACCTAGGAAGTTTCCTTTGTCACTAGAAGGACCAGCTTTGGGTCCTTTTGTAATTGACCAACTTCCCTTGTCAATAAAAAGAGAAACAAATTAAGAGTACTAAGTGTAGCATTACCCAGTTATAACTACAAAGGTGGAAAACAGCACACATGGGGTGGGGGGAGGGGGCAGCAGGGCAAGAGATAAGCAGAAAAAATATTTGAGAAAATAATGGTCAAATAGCTTCTAGATTTGATAAAAACTATAAACACACAGACCCAAGAAGCTCAACAAACACCAAACCGAGAAAACTTGAAGAAAATCACATCAAGGCATAGATAATCAAATTGTTGAAAACTAGCAATAAAGAAGAAACGGCAACAACAACAACGAAACCCTCTTTAAACCAGCCAGAGGAGAAAAAAGCATATTTCACAGACAGGAACAAAGATATGACACTAACTTTTTATGAGAAATAAAAGCAGCCAGAAAACAATGGAATCCATCTTTAAAATGCTGAAACAAAAGTCAACTATAATCCTAGAATTCTATGTCCAGTAAAAATACCTTTCAAAAGTGTGGCCAAATTAAAACCTCCTTAGAAAAAAAACCAGAACATAAGGAAATTCATCACCAGCTAAATTGTTCTACAAGACATGTTTTTTTGTTTGTTTGTTTGTTTGTTTGTTTGAGACAGAGTCTCACTCTGTTGCCTAGGCTGGAGTGCAGTGGTGCCACCTCGGTTCACTGAAACCTCTGCCTCCTGGGTTCAAGCGATTCTCCTGCCTCAGCCTCCCGAGTAGCTGGGACTACAGGCACACACTACCACACCTGGCTAATTTTTGCATTTTTAGTAGTGATGGGGTTTCGCCACGTTGGCCAGGCTGATCTTGAACCCCTGACATCAGGTGATCTGCCCGCCTAAGCCTCCCAAAGTGCTGGGATTACAGGCGTGAGCCACCGTGCCCGGCCCAAGACATATTTTTCAAGGAACATCTTCCAGGGGAAGGAAAACTTAGATCTACATAATAAAATTAAGTACACTTGAAATAGTAATGATATGAGTAAAATTAGATTTTTCTCCATTTTTAATTAAAACGATTGACTATTTAAAGCAAATATAATATATTGTGGGATTTATTACATGTGTAGAAGTAAAATGTATAATGCCAGTAGTAAAAAGGATGGAAGGAAGAAAGAAAAAATTCCTGTTAAAAGATTCTTGGTCTAAAAAAACAGAGATTGTCAGATGAGATAAAAATGTTAGACCTAACTATATATTGTCTAGACAATAGCAACTTTAAATATAAAGATACAGGTAGGTCAAAATTTAAATTATGGAGAAAACGCCATGTTAACATTGAGCATAAGAAAGAAAATATCATGTTAAGATTGAGCATAAGAAAGGGTGACATTCAGGATAAAGAGATACAGAGGGACATTTTATTATAACAAAGACATAACAATACTAATTGTGCCTACACCCAATAACAGCACTTTAAGTTGCATGAAGCAAAAACTGACAAAAAAGAAAAGCTAAATTGGCAACTATAACTGGAGATGTCAAAATTCCTCTCTCAGTAATTGTTAAAACAAGTAGCCACAAAATTAGGTAGAACATAGGAGACTAAATAATACTATCAATCAATTTGACTTACTATATTTATAGAATACTCAACCCAACAACAGAACATACATTCTTTTCAAGTGCACATGGTACATTCACCAAAATATATCATGTTCAATCATAAAGCAAGTCTCAATAGATGTCAGAAGATTTAAATACTACAGAGCCCCTTCTCTGATTATAATGGAAGTAAATTAGAAATCAATAACAAAAAAATCTGAAAAAACTTCAAATAGTTGGATATTAAATAACACATTTCTAATGAAATCATGGGTCAAAGGATAAATTACTTGGAAAATTGTAAAATATTTTGAACTGAATGAAAATTAAAACACAACATATAAAAATTTGTACATACAAATAAAGCCATGATTACAGGGAAATTTAAAGCATTATCTCCTTACATTATAAAATAAGAAAGGTCTAAATTAATTATCTACACTTTCATCTTCACCTAGGGAAAAAAACAAATTAAATGCAATGTAAGTAGAATGAAGAAAATAAAAACAAAAGCATAAATTAATAAAATAGAATACAAACAAAAAAATCTATTAAACCAAAAACTAATTTCCCAGAAAAAAAAATCAATAAAATTGATACACCACTAGACTGATTAAGTTAAAAGGAGAAAATACAACCAATATCAGAAACAAAAGAGGAAACACAAATTTCCAATATTAGAAATGAAAGAGGGATGCTACTATCGAGCTTACAGCGATTAAAAAGATAATAAGAGAATATTATTAACAATTTTTAGCCTATAAATGTAATAACTTAGATGAAATAGACAAATGCCTTGAAAGAAACAAATTACCAAAAATGACTCAGGACGAAGATAGCAAATCTAAGTATCCCAATATCTCTTTAAAAATGTAAGTTTATAATTTAAAACCTTCTGACAAAGAAATCTCCATGCCCAGTTACCTTTACTGACAAATTCTATAAAACATTTAAAGAAGAAATAATACCTATTCTACACAAAGTCTTATAAAATATAGAGGAGGAGGAAACACTTTCGAATCATTTTATGAGACCAACATTACCCTGATACCTAACCAAAATACATGACAAGAAATAAAAAGCAGAGATCAATATCCTTCATGATATAAATGCAAAAATCTGTAAAATCTCGACAAATCAAATCTAGCAATGTATAAAAAGGATAATACATCACAGACCAAGTGGTTGAATATTTAACATTTGACATTCAACTACTGTATTTCACCATATTAACAGACTTAACAAGATAACTCATATGACTTTTTCAATAGATGGAGAAGAATCATTTGACACAACCCAAATGTCTTATAAAGTTAAACATAAATGTACAGCAAGACAGCAATTTCCCCTCCTAAGTATTTACCAAGAAAATGCTAACTTATCTACATAAAGACTTGTATGCAAATATTCATAGTATTGTGGCTTTATTCATACTAACCCAATACTGGAAATAATCCAAATGACCATTAATAGCGAATGGCCAAACAAATTGTAGCTTATCCATAAGATAAGCTATGCAACAATAATAAAAACAACCTCTGTTACATGCAACAACGTGAATGAATCTCAACATTCTTATGCTGCTCTGAAAGGAACCAGACACAAAAAAAAGTACATAATGTATGACTTCATTGATATGAAAGTATAAAAAAGAAAAATCTACTATGACAAGAAAGCACATCAGTGGATGCTTAGGACCAAAAGTGCATGGAAAATTAAATAAGGGCACAAGGAACTTTTTAGGATGATAGAAATGTTCCATATACTGATTATTTCACAATTATATTGCATGAAAATTTAAGGTATATAAATATGTCAAAAGTCATCAAATGTGCACATAAAATGGGTGCATTTTAATACGCAAATTATACCTCAATAAAAATTTTTTTTCCAAAAGTGCACCATGGGGGTTTTTATTAAAAAGAAGAAGAAGAAGAAGAGGAAGAGGAAGAATAAAAATTGTCCTTGGAGGGTCTTACAGTAGCTGGATAGAGTGTGAGCTGGACCACAGAATATTCTGGCATCACCAGTGAAGTCAGAGAAGACTTCCTGCTGGGCCTTTGATGGTTGTTTGAAATCCTAACAGTCATACCAGTGTAGTGGGCATGGAGCAGTGCTGCTGATATTGCCAGTTCAGTGAAAATGTGAAGGTCTCAAGGCATGTGAGGAGCTTTGATTTACACTTTTGTACTTGGGTCATTTCCAACAATTCTCAGAGAAGCCAGACCTGCCTGGCTACATGGACAAGGGGACCATGTCTCCAGCCACTTTTCCAGGAACCTCCTGGTGCTGGTGCTGATGCTGTGATAAAGAGGGATGGAAAGAGAAATACCTGGGTAAGGAGGACATAGCTTTAACAACTGAGGGTCTGGTATGGTAGCACAGAGCTAGCTAGACAGGTCTGAGTCTCTCCTAGAGAGGAAGTAGGAGTGAGAACCCAAGATTCATGGCTGGAGAAACAGGTAGAGAGGGACAGAGACTTGTCCTTCCTTCAGGACCCAGATGGCCTTACATGTCCCAATCCCTACATCCTAAGAACTTCCCTCCTCCCTCCTAATGCTGCTGGTGCCAAGTGCCAGCCTCTGGCACAGACCTCTCGCATGGATTACTCTACCCAGTCACAGAGCTGCTGCTTCATGACAATGGTTCTTTCACACACTTTCCCATTTTCCAACACTTGATGGCCACTTGTAGTCATTGGGGGTTAGAAGCATGACCTTAAAATCAGTTTCACTCTCCCATTTTACTGAGAAGGAAAGTGGAGCCATGGGAGGTGAAATCCAAATTACCAATTAGAGAACTTCAGATGCAAACAGACCTGAGTTCAACTTCCACTCTCTCACTTACTAGCTAAATAAACGTGGACAAATCCCCTACACTCTTTGAACCTCCTTTGCCTTACCTGTAAAATAGGTACAATGACCCCTAGGTCATAAGGTTGTCCCTAGGATTACATAAGACAATTCTACCACACAGTAGCCCATCGTCAATGGTCTTAGGCCAGGAGGCAGGAGATAGGGAAGATAAGGAGTGTTGTATCCTGCCGGGCAGTTTCCTGTCTTGACCACATCTCATTGCCTTCTCTGACCTTTGCTTCTGAATAAATGGACTTCAGTGTTCATTCTGGTCTCTCATTGCTCATTAGTGTCTTTTTTCTTCTCTTTTCTTCTTTGATCTAATTAGAGGAATCTGAATACTTGAAGGTAGTTTTCTGATCTAGCCAATTCCCTTGTCCGGCTTTACAACTGAGAGTGGTGATGGTGCCAGTAACAACAACGGCCACATTAATAATCCTGTTGGCTTCCTATCCCTCCCTCTTTAGAACTGGCAAAGGGCAGGGAACATGACAAGGCAGCAGACTGCCCTGGTCACTGGCAACCTAAGCCCTCTCACAGGAGCCACTAGAGCAGTAATTGCTACGTTCTCCCAACCCAGAGTGTTCTTTCCGCCAGAGCACAGGCAAGCAGGAGGGACTGGGGAATGAGGCTGATTTTCGCAGGTCCCAGCCATGCCTGGAGGAGAAAGTACAGACACGTAGGTGTTCAAGAGGCTTTCAAACTCCAGGCCCAAGGCTTCCCTTTATCTGGAACTCACATTCTTCCCCAGGCGATCTCAGTCACCGGCCCCTTCCATCCACTTCCAACTCTACCCAATCCCTTCCTCCAGGTGGGGCCTGTGAGCCGCCTGGTGCTCGGACCATTGTTCACTTCTCTGTGCATGGCTTTGCTCTGCATGATGTCATTAGTACAAGGAAGCAACTCAAAAATGGGCAACCAGAAGGGGCACACAGGCCATCTGTCCTTAGCCAAGACCCTTGGGTCAGATTCCACTGGTGTCCTTGGTTCATTTCACTTCTGTGGTCACAAGAAAGCCAAAACTGCACAGTCTTCTAACCAAGTACATTTCATGTACCTACTGCTGAAACCTAGTAAGTGTCTATATTCTAACACTATAGATTTATCTGATGATTGATACTGCTCTCCCGATAATATCAATAATAGCTAATACTTACTGAGCATTTAACCCTGTCCCAAGAACTGTACTCAATGTCTGAAATGCACGATTTCACTTAACCCTCACAACACTCTGTGAGGTAGTTACCATTATTATTCCCATTTTACAGATGAGGACACTGAGGCTCAGAGACACGGAATCACTCGCCCAACTAGGAAATAATAGGGGAGAAATTTGAACCCAAGCCTGAATGTTATTCTAATTATTATTCCCACCCTCACCCCATCATAATCAATTATAAAGCAGAGGGGAACCTTTTCTCTGATCTAAGCTATACTATGTCTTATATGTGAACAACTTTTTAATGAATGAGACACATGCTCTCCTATTAATGAAAACAGAGAGATACACTTCTCTGTGTTGACAATGTAGCTCTACCCTTCAGGCCCAGGATTGGGATCAAGAAACAGCTGAACCTGGTAGTACACTGCTGCCAGAGAAAAGAAGAAACTGGTTATTTGGTTGCAGCTGAAATTGCCATTTTTGATCCATGTCTTTGGTATACTAACGCAGGCAATGACTCTGATTTTGCCAGGTGTTGCCATTGTCTGGGCTTTTATCCTGATGGCGTCGGCTGGATTCAATGCCCTGGAGGGCCACATTGAGGATCTAGTAGGACACAGGGGGTTCTCAGTCTCCTGCCTCAACCCACTGAGGGTGCTCTGATTTTCTTGCTCCCTGGTATCAACCCTGGAGGCTTCACTGCATGAGCTATAGAAGAAACATTTTAAGCTCTTTCCTGAGAAGACTGCACCTAATCTGCAGGCTCCCAGCACCCCGCAGTGAGACTGGATTTGGTGGGGGATGTGGACAAGCAGTGGGACGGGGAGGATTTTATGACAGCAGGACTAATGAGGTGCTTCCTTATGTAGAATCAAATGTCCTACTGAGTGATATAGGGTCAAAATACAAGTGTTGAAGAAGTCCAAGGAAGGGAAGAGGAATTCAGGCCACAGCGTAGGAAAAGTTTTCAGAAAAGCAGAGAGATGTATTTAAGCAAAGGGACAGCATTCGGGTAAGAAGGACATTCTTAGCAGAGAACATAGCAGATGAAAGATTATCCTGAATGAGGACCAAAGGAGAGAGATGAGAGGTATGATATGTGGCTGGGGACCCCATGGGAATATAAGCATCAGTGGCCCTGGAATGAGAGCAAGAGGAGACGGCAGGCTGCCAGGCAGTGCCATGAGAGGAGTGGCTTCCCAGGAACACCAAACTCGCAGGGCGTGCTGAATACAGAAGACATGGAAACAGGAGGCCAGTGACATCACCGCCTCCCACAGTCATGGGGGCCTAACATGGGACCCAGCTCCCAGCCCCTGGGGACACACTGAAGGTCACCTACAGGCAGTGAGGCTGGAGTTAAGAAATTTGAGAAAACACTGAGTTGTGAAATCTTGTCCTCTCTCTGTATCTTTCCTTAATAAGCCAGGCTAGGCATTTGCTTTACAGTTCACAGTGAGAGGCAGGAAATTGGACTCAACCTTGCAGTCTTCCCAGGCTTTTGGCTCCTCTGTACCCACCCCCTCCCTGGCAGCCAGTGGGCACAGTCCTTTTGCCCTGGAAGCTCACTTTACAAGCCAGGGACTAGTACCATCACCGATGTCTTGGGTGCCTGTGGCCAGTCTTTCCTTCCTGCCTCATGGACAAGGCCATGGGCCTGGGAAGCAGGAACCTGTCTCCAACCTATGGTATCATGGCCCCTTTCCTTCAAGTAAGACTCATGGGACATGGATCCCAACACCTCCCTCTGCAACCTCCCCCAGGGCAATTGCCCCCTGAGGTCTCATTAGAGTTTCTCAAAGTCTCTGGAGCAGCACTCAACTTGGTCTTGGAGACAAATCTCATGAAAGGAGTCTGCCCAGAACTGAGCATCCTAGGATGGTTGCTTCCTGGGAAAGCTCCTTGGGACCCTCTTTTCCATCATCAGAGATACAGGAGCCCATGAACCTGGATCCTTCCAAACACAGGAGACTGGCTTCTCAGAAACCATTTCCTTATTCCTGCCTCCAGCTCCAAGGGCTTCCTATAGAACCTGGAAAGTTCCCAGCAGCTATACCTTGACTTACAGTTGGGGATTCTCAGGACTGGAACAGAGTTGTCTAAATAATGGTTGTTGAGTGCATAGGAATTTGAATAGGTGTCTGCAAATAGAAGCCAATCTTCTGTTGGGCATTTCTACCTGCAGGCACTAGGGCAAGGAGGCTGGTACCATCAGCCCTGTTTTAAATAAGAGAAAACTAAAGCACAAAGAGGTCTAATGGCTTATCTGAGCTCACAGGGGTAGCCAGGGAGGAAGGCAAGACTCTCTGTCTTACTCTAAAGCCCAAATTCCTGCCCCCTGTTCTCTGGTACTTTGCTGTCCAGTATGGCAGCCCCTAGCCACTACAGTAGCTATTTATATTGAAGTCTAAATTAATTAACATTAAGTAAAATTTAAAATACACTTCCTTATTGTCATAATCACGTTCCAGGTGCTCAAGAGCCATAAGTAGCTAGTGGCCACCATGTCAGAACATGCAGACTTAAAACATTTCCACCCTTAGGGAAAATTTTCCGGAACAGCCTTGTAGTCTGAAGCTTGTTGTTCATACACTTGGGCAAGGAACTGGGCCACTGCCTCGACTCACTGCCCTCTCCCTACCCAATCCATTCACTAAAATAGCGCCACATGCATTTCAGGGCTGCTTACTCTGACTTGTCTTTCTTTCCTTGCTTCCAGCTCTCTCCAGTTTCCAAGAGTGTGACTGCAACCCTCGCCACTACACACAAGTAAAGAATGAGATTTGCATGCTAAGAACGTGATTGTGTGGGCTTGGGCCTCCCTGCGCACATACTGGCTATCCAGCAGGAGAACTGCCATGAGTGAGGTCCCCAGCCAAGGGGCAGGTCTTCTCAGTCTCAGCCTGGACGTGGCTGATGTTTCTCAGGAATCAGTGTCCTCCTGGGCCCCATGCTGTGCTGTGGCTAATTGTCCCTGGAAACAAGACCTCTACTAGCTTCTGGAGTTGCAGAGGCTGACAAAGGTCAAGTTTTCCTAAGGCCTTGGATTCCTTTTGGCCTCTCTACACTCAAATCTTATGTCTGGAAAAGCACCCTCATTCTCTGATCAGCTATCATGTGGTTCCTTTCTACAAATAAACTGCTGAAAGGATTTGCCCAGCACATGGCCTGCTGGTCTTCCATGTAGAAGGCATTTAGGCTGGGTCGCCTCTACCTTCACAGCCACAATCCCCAGTGCTGTCCAGGTATGGAGAAAGGATGCTGTCTCTGCTTTTGGCTGCTTTCTAGCCAGATGGCCCATGATAAAGTGGAAGTCAAGATGTCAAAGTTCTTCCTAACCCAGCGCTGAGCAGGCAATTCCAAGCTGCAGGCTGCAATGACCAGCCAGTCAAGGGATCCTGATGGTTATCTTCTCTTTTCCTTTCCTCTAGGTTTGCCTCTTCCGTATCAGACTCAGACACGTTTCCAGTGGACACATCCTCTGAAGGAAGGATTTCTTTCCATGTGACTCTAGTCCTTTTCTCACCAACTAGGAAGTTGGTACATGCTTTAAGCCATTGGAACCACAAGGAGTAGGCATTAGGGACCCTTTTCCTGCCTGAAAAGCAGACCAAGAGTCTGTAGGAAGAGCAGCAGGATGAGGAAAATATTTTGGAAGAAAGGCAGACTGAAAGAAAAGGTATTTGTAAACGTTTGCTGAAGAGCCACACATTGATAGCCTATATTCATAACTATTCTATTAACTATAAAAAGAACCCCTACAAGTTGATAAGAAAAATTTCGATTTGCAAACTCGATGCTGGGGAATTTTGGTTCAAATAGGGGAGGAAAGTGCATTCCAGGCACCAGGAACTGCCTGTATATATACAGAGAAACAACTGGCCTGAGCATGTTTTGAAATGACAAGGAGCTGGGTGTGGCTGTAGTACAGGAGAGTGGCGATTGCTAAAGCTAGGGAGGTAGAACTGGGACAGGCACAGAATGCCTTGCATACCATGCTGGGGAGTCTCGCTTATAGGAAACCAAGATCATATCCTGGATCTGATCAGGTTAACTTTGTAGACGATGCCCTGGGCAGGAGCGTGACTGATGAACTGAAGCCTTCTTTCACAAAACCCCTACCAGGAATGTAACACAGACCACAACAGGATATGTCTGTTTTCCCACCTTTGCCTTTACACTTTTAAATTGCCTTTTTCTTTCTGGCATCATTGACAGAGATCCTAGTTGCCTAGGCCAATATCCATTTCCTGTCTCTTGCATAGTAATAGAGATTCCAGCTTTAGCAGAGCACTAAACTGCTTGGAAAAACAACCACACTCCTCAGCCTCCCTCTTACCTAAAGCTAAGTTTCAGCTATGAAATGTAAATGAGAGCATTGTGAAGCTGTCTGGAAATATTAAAAGACCACTGGAACATGTCTTCACCCCCTTTCTTCTTTTATCCCTTTTATTTATCTGGTGTGAACTGAGTTTTCAATTAAAAAGGATGTTAGCATGATGGTCAGAACTTATGCCATCACCTTGGACGGGCCAACAAGATGGGAGAAACAAGAAAGAGCAAACCTGGCTCCCCAGTGATTGTGGAGCTGCCATTCCAGCCTTGATTTCTTATCTCTGAACTTTGTTTAAATGATAAATAATCTATCACATTTAGTTTAGTGTCATTTGGGGTTTTCTGTCACTTGCAACCAAAGTCCTAGACAAGAAAAGGATATGTATTCTTTTAGTTTTGTTTCACAAATATCTTCATCTTCCAATGTTGCTGCCTTTAGGGAGGAACAGTTTATTCCAATGAACCAAAAGTTTAAGGAGGGCAGAGTACTCCCTGGAAGCAGTCATACCAGGCACACCCGGTGAGATATGCCAGCTGCAGCCTCCCACAGCACTCCCACATTCTCAGTCCAGCTGGTCGCATCTCCTCTGCTGTATATTATTGATCTCACAAGGGCCTCCTTATCTGCCTTTGGGAGAAGTGTTTAGGCAGGATTGGCCGGAGAATCACATTTATCCTTTTATTCATTCACTATTTATTGGACACCTACTCTGGGCCTAACACTGTGACAGCCACGTTGAGAACAAGGACAGCAACGGGTCTGTTATGCTCTGCACATATCAGACCACTTGAGGAACAGCAGATTATGTTCAGAGTAGAGGGTCACATTTTGAGAGGGATATTGACAGATTTGAGCACATCCAAGGAGAAACTAGGATAGTAAATATCTGTGCCCCACTCTAATCCCATGTTTTAATAAACTTAAAGCATGAAGATAAGGGAAATTCTGGCTATGGAAGATGTCCTATTTGGGTCTAACCAGAATCTTTTGTGTCCTTATTTTGGTAACTGACTCTCCTGCTTTGTAGAGGACATGCACCTTCCCATTCCTTGGGATTCTGGTGGGGCTCTCAACTGCAGTACTCTGACCTCCAGCTACAGGCACAGACACAAGACCTGAATGAGACCAATCAAAGCCCTTCCCTGATATTTTTGTCTATATCCTTTCGGATTGTGAGTTAAAAGGTATGTTTGCAAGGCAGGCCATGGTGGCTCATGCCTATAATCCCAGCATTTTGGGAGGCTGAGGTGGGTGGATCACTTGAGGCCAGGAGTTCGAGACCAGCCTGGCCAATAGAGTGAAACCTCATCTCTAGTAAAAATTAAAAAAAAAAAAAATGAGCTGGGCATGGTGGTGCACACCTGTAATTCCAGCTACTTGAGAGGCTGAGGCAGGAGAATCACTTGAACCCAGTAGGCAGAGATTGCAGTAAGCTGAGATTGTGCCACTGCACTCCAATCTAGGTGACAGAGTGAGACTCCATATCAAAAAAAAAAAAACTGTTTGCAGAGACAATGGGTACTCATAATCCCAGCCATTCAGAAGAGCTAGAACTAATGGAGCAAACACCCATCCAGAAGGCAAGCTGAGATGGAGTGCTTGGGTCCAGTCAACTGTGGAGATGGCACTGTCGCCATTCAGCCATTGGCTTACAGGAGGTAATAAGTGTCTGTTTTTATTTACCTGGTTTGAACTGGGTTTTCTGTCACTTGCAGTAGAGCCTTGAGCAATGCAAGCCATGATCCCATATGTTAAAATCTACTCTGTGAAACAGGGATTAGTCATCTGTATTGGTTCAAAAAGCCAAAAACTGGACTCAAAGGCAGAAACGTCAGGGCAATAGGCTTGGGTTCAGTATAAGGAGTTCCTTCTAGCAACTGGAATATTATTAATATGAGCTAGGAATAAGATTGACAGGTCAGAGGCTGGGGGCTGAAACAGGTGAAATTATGTTTCCTCTACAGCTCAATGAGTGTATTATTCTATGCGGAGAAGAAGGTAACCCCATTTCCTACATTCTTTTGAAGAAATTTGATTATTTTGTCATTGGAGAAAATAGAGGAAGAAGAGGAAATGCATTCTAACTGAACAAATACCTAGATTTGAAATGACAACTTGAAGTTCACTATCACATCCATCTATTCATCCATCCACCTATCATCCATTCACCAAGCCATCCATCCGTTCATCTATCTATCTAGCCATCCAATGATCCACCTGTCTGTCCATCCAATAAACATCTACTATCTCTCACTCTATGCTGGACTTGTGCTAAATACTGTGTCTATAAACACAGAAGGCTTGGGCCTCATTTTTAACCTTAAGAGATACAGAGATCTTCAGAAGGAGGCAGACAGATCATCAAAACAATACCACAAAGGGTTAGAGGTGCTGGGACAAAAGTGTACAACTCACTCAATTACACCATGAAAGAGCTACTAGGAAGAGTGAGATAAAGGTGTGTTAAAAATGGCTCCAGAATAGAGATGATACCTGCGCGAGATAGAAAAGAAATACTGGTCAGGCAAAACTCAGATTGGCAAAACTGGGGGGCAGGGGATAAGGTCAGAGGGGCACAAAGGCACGAGCCATTTTTGGCCTTTAAAGAAAGGTAAGTGGTAGTCATTGCTAAAATTTGTGGTAAAACAGGTCTTGGGTTCAACAGAACCTCATGTAACTGGATGAGAGACTAGGGTCCACTGAAAGTTTGTAATCAGGGAAGAAATCTGACCTGAATTTAAGGTTTTAAAAAGCTGTGCTCAGCCAGGTGCGGTGGCTCATGCCTGTAATCCCAGCACTTTGGGAGGCCGAGGCAGGTGGATCACTAGATCAGGAGTTCAAGACCAGCCTGGCCAACATAGTGAAACCCCATCTCTACTAAAAATACAAAAATTATCTGGGTGTGGTGGCAGGCACCTGTAATCCCAGCTACTTGGGAGGCTGAGGCAGGAGAATCTCTTGAACCCAGGAAGCAGAGGTTTCAGTGAGCCGAGATCACGCCATTGCACTCCAGCCCAGGCAACAATGTGAGACTCCATCTCAAAACAAAACAAAACAAACAAACAAAAGCTGTGCTCACAGTAATACAGAGAATCAATTTAAAGAGGGCATGTTTTAAGCTTCACAATCAGATATATCTGTTTTTCATCAAATATGCCTAATGCTTTACTGTCATGGTGAACTCCAAAGAGTTCAAAGCCCCAGAGTCAAAGATCTCCACTAAGGTCCATGCTCTGTCATTTGCTGACCAGGAGGCCTCAAGCAAGTCATTTAACTGCAGTGAGCCTCAGTTTCCTCATCTCTAAAATGGGGATAATAAATCACAAAGTTATTATCAAAGGTCTTATGAGAATTCATGAAATAAATTAAATAAATTATGTGAAAGCATCTTGTAAATATCACATAACCACACAAATGCACAGATTTGTTGTTTTGTTTTGAAGGACATTTTTGTCAAGATATTATCATAATCATATAAAATTTACAATAATGTTTAATGTCTATAGATTAGAACCAGGGAATTTGGAGGTGACAGGGTTTTTTTGAGGTGACAAGATAGACTGGATGGAGATGCCTGGGCTTTGGAATTCAGGCAGATCCAGATGACAGGGGATCATCGGTTTACAGGGAGGGGTTAGACATATGAACCTAAATTACTAGATTAGTACTAGAACGAAGGAAGAGGCAAGAACTGAGCATCACAAGCCAAGGTCCAAACTAAGTACAAGATCCAGGTGCCCATGTAGGCAGGAGACAGAGGCAATCAGCAGAAGTCTAAGTAGAAACCACAGGGCAGAGATCTGAACCACCAGGGCCGGTAGTATGAGAAGAGTTTGACTGCTGGTACCAAAGAACCCCTTCTGCAAAGACTCAAGTTTGTTCATTCAACAAACACGTACCAATTGCATCTGAGACTCTAGGAAGACAAAGTTGAATGAGTCAAGGAGCTTACAAGCCAATAAGGAAGATAGACACACATGAGATAATTCTAATACAACCTGCTAACAACAAAGAGAAACAGAGTATCTTTGGAGGACACAGGAGGTGCAGCTCATCCACGCTACACTGTGTCAGGGATACCTCTGGTAGAGTCTTAGAGGATGAATCAGAGTTAGCCAGGTCAACTAGATACTTTGGGGAATGAAGGAATGGCAGGCAGCAGGAATAGCATGAGGAATGGCAGGGAAGCAAGAAGTAGGAAAAAGAAGCAGTTCAATATTGCTGTGCCATAAATCAGGGACAATGGTCAGGGAGAGGTGGTTGCAGGTGATGGGAGAGGAAGCTGGAGGGGTTGACAAGAGAGCTACCAGGGCCAGCCTAGGAAAGCTGGGACTTCATCCTGAACACATAGGAAGACAAGGAAGCATTAAGCAGATGAGTGATAGGACAGGAAGTGCATTACTCAGAACCAAATTGCTATGACTGTGGAGACAAAGCAAGGGACTTGGGCACCGAAGAGGTGGTGGGCAAGAAGACACAAAGGAAAAAAGTAGGAGGCTAACACTTGGAGTGAGGTCAAATGGAAAGGCCACACCTGGAGAAGGAATGAGAAGCAAATCAAAAGTGAGCAAAAGAGATAGCAGAAATTATGATTAAGGTTTAAATCTACATTTATTGACAGAGAAAGATGTCCACTAAATATTGTCAAGTGAAAAAGGATTGAAAGGCAGTATTTCACAACACGTGTGAAACGACTTCATTTAAAAATGTGTTATATGGCCAGGCACAGTGGCTCATGCCTGTAATCCCAGCGCTTTGAGAGGCCAAGGCAGGTGAATCACTTGAGGCTAGGAGTTCAAGACCAGCCTGGCCAACACAGTGAAACCCCGTCTCTACAAAAAATACAAAAATTAGCCAGGTGTGGTGGCATGTACCTGTAGTCCCAGCTACTTGGGATGCTGAGACAGAGAATCACTTGAACCCAGGAGACAGAGGTTGCAGTGAGCTGAGATTGTGCCACTGCAACCCAGCATGGGCAGCAGAGTTAGCCTGTCTCAAAAAAAAAAAATTAATGTGTTCTGTGTATGTGCAAGTGGTTGGATATACACATACCTAGAGAAATATCTGGAAGGATAAACAAATTTATTCAGGTTTGCAGATTTTCTCTGGCTGTTGGAATTCCAGGTGCCTTTTACTTTCTTCTTTATATCTTTCTGTATTATCCTTTTATTTTCACAATTGGAGTGTGTTACCCCTATTTTCAGAAAAAAAATCAATAAAGCTATTTTTCCATTTTGAAAAAATAATTTTTAATCCCAATGAAAAGTTTACCAAGTCACCCTTTGCTTCCACTCTTCCATGGTTCCTCATTGATCAAGTTTCTTGACACAGTCCACAGGGTATTTGTGATGTGGCTCCTAATATGGGAATGTTGGCTACTGACCACTATTCTCACTATATAGCCTCCCCCCTCACAAGGAGCCAACATCTCCCTAGACATATCCTGCTGTTTCTCCCTGTGACTACCTCCCACTCCCCTCTTTTGCTGCTAATATTTTCCCTTCTTCCTAAGGAATGATTACTCTCCACAAGACTCAGCCCAGGCACCTCTCCTCCTAGAAGCCATTTCTTGATCTCCCCCAGTCTGAGTTTGGTGCCACTAGTTCAGTCTTCCATTTGTGCCCAGTGCATAACTCTATCACAGCACCACCATATTGAATTCTGGTTGGCTGTGGAGTGTGAGTGTGAGTCCTTCTCCAATAGTAGATGATGTGCCTTTTTCCTCTGTCTCTCTCCAGTGTTCTGATACACAGCCAGACTCAAAAACTTTTGGTTAACTAAATGGATCTGTGAGTGATCTGTGAATCAGGAGAACTGGGATCCAGGTTATATTTGATTATGATAGTTAACAGTGGGCCCATGAAGATTTAGAAAGGTAGGTTGCTAATCTACTCCAATTCAGTAGTAGCCCTCCTCTCCTCTTTTTCTCCTCCTGCTTTTTCTCCTTCTTTCCTTTCTTTTTCCTCTTCCTACCCTACATCCACCTTTTTCCCTTTTCTTTCTAGAAAAGTATTTCTCGCATTTTGATTCATGAAAGAATTACCTGGGAAGCCTATTAAATGCAGATCTCCAGGCTCTAACCACAGTTACGATTTCTTAGGTCAGGAGTAGGGCCCAAGAATCTGCATCTTAACAAGTATACCAGTTGATTCTGATCCCACTTTGCAAAACACTATCTTAGAAAATGTAGAAGTCTTCATTTTCCTTATCTACTAACATCAACTGAGTGAGGTGTGAATGGTGTTATCTACAGCATCCTCCATTTCCCAGTGATATTTCCTGATCCTACAAACTCAAACTTATCTCATTGATTCAGACTTCACATACATTTTGAGATACAGAGCAGCTTCTGGCTTGTTTCAAGTATGTACTGTGGCTAAGAAACATCTTCCCAAGGCTTCAGTGTGGTGGCCTTACTCACAGTGTGGTGACTTGGTCTTATTACACATCATAGCAATAATTATCACCATGTCATGACCACAACAACTGCCACTTATTAAGCCCCTACTGGGTGCCAGATTCAGTAAAAAATATTTTACTAGCATTGTCTCACTTAATACTCACTTAATACAGCAATTCCATGAGGCAGATATTATCATTAGCCCCACTATCCCAATGAAAAACCAGATTAGGAGAGGTTATGGTCAAGGTCATAAACTTACAAGTGGTAGAGCCACTTGAACCCAGACAGCTCTAACTGCCCTTCCACTAAGGCTCCTAATTTACTATTCTGCCAAATATTTCCTATAACAATAATAACAACCACATTAATAATAGTAACACTACATTACTACTTGCACCAAAATAAATTCCAGAAGGATCAAAGTTTTAAAGGTAAAAAGATGAAACATGAAAAGTATTAGAAGGACTTCAGGTACTAGGCAAAATGAAGAAAGCCCACTACACCCTATCTCTCCCTAATCTCTAATTACAACTGAAAACTATGAACAAAATATAAAAAGCAGTTACCTGAAAACTAAACAAAAGCATACAGATAGGGAATGGGGGTCAAATTTGGAGCAGCAAACCAAACAAAAATACATTTCCCAAGTTTTCCTTGCTTTTCTCTTTTCTCTTATGCCCAGTCATAGAACTGTTGTGGTGGCAGTGCAGGCAGCCCAAACTGTTTCTCTGGCCAGGATAATTGGGGAAAGAGGCCCCTGTAGTCGAAACATGTGAGAAGAAACCCTGTTGTTGTTTTTCTCTCTTTCTCCTTTTGCTTCTTTGCCTTTAAACTGTGGGTCCAGTCATGGAACCATGTTACAGCAGCAATGGTATAACAGATTTAAAACTCTAAGTAAAACCCTATTTTCCTGGCCAGAGCATCAGAAAAAAAAGGTCCTCTGTGAGCTGGGTCAAAGGGGAAAGGAATTCCCTAATTCTGTGTATGAGACTGCACAAGTCCCAGGCTTAATCTTGAGCTGTGCATAGACAGGAAAGACCCAGAGCAACATAGAAAAGGTTTTGGGAACTGAATTATTATTTAATCGCCCCAGTTTCATATTAACCCCTAAGTGGCACAAACAATTAGGGGTTAATATGAGGCTTGAGTGATTAATTAGACAGACCCAAAACACCATAGCAAAGGTTTGAAAAATAAATTTACATTGGAACAACCACCCACAGAAGGGGATGAAGAACTTGCAATTTGGATCTAATGGGATCTGCTGGAACATAAAAATCAACATTTTCTATAGATTTTAATGAGACCCAGAGTCATAAAATAATATTTTTAAATGTCCCAGAATACAATCCAAAAATACTCAGTATAGAAAAAAGAAGAAAAACATGTCTAATTCTCAATGGAAAGACAGAAGATGCCAACCCTTAGATGACCCAGATGTTGTATTATCAAACAAAGATGTTAAAGCAACTATCATAACCATAGTCCATGAGATAAAGGTGAACACTCTTGAAATTAATAGCAAGGTAAAAATTATCAGCAGAGAAATAAATCCTATAAAAAGAACCAAATGGAAATGCTGAAATTTAAAAATATGTAATCTGAAATAGATGATTCACTAAATGGATTCAATAGCAGAATGGAGATGACAGAAATAAGTCAGTGAATGTGAAGATGGATGCATAGAAATTATCTAATCTGAATAACAGAGGAAATAAAGATTGAAAAATAATGGACAGAGCCATAGAGACTTGTGAAACAATATTGAAAGGTGGCCAGACAGTGCCTCACACCTTGTAATCCCAGCACTTTAGGAAGCCAAGACAGGTGGGTCCCTTGAGCCCATGAGTTCAAGACCAGCTTGGGCAACATGGCAGATCCCAATCTCTACAAAAAAATTACAAAAAATTAGCTGGGCTTAGTGGCATGCACCTGTAGTCCCAGCTACCCAGGAGACTGAGATGGGAGGATCACCTGAGCCCAGGGGTTCAAGGCTACAGTGAGCCATGATGACATCACTGCACACTAGCCTGGGCAATAGAGCAAGACCCTGTCTCAAAAAAACAAACAAAAAAAAGCCAGTATCAGAAGATTTAATGTTCATGTCATTGGGCTCCCAAAAGAAAAAAAGAGATTGGAAAAAAAAAATTTAAAGAAATAATGTCCACAATTTCCCAAATTTCTTGAAAACCTTAAATTGACAGATTTAAGAAACTTAGTAAATTACAAACAAGAGAAATTCAAAGAAAACCATACCCAGACACATCATAATAAAACTTCTAAATACAGCTCATCCTCAAATAATGTTTCATTTAATGTCATTTTGTCATAAAGTTGAAAAGAAAAAAAATGAATTTCCAGGTGGGACCACTGTCTGTGTGGAATCTATACATTTTCACCATATCTGCAGGGTTTTTTGGTCCAGTACTCCAGTTTCCTCCCACATCCCAAAGCTGACCATATTAGATTAAATGGCATATCTAAATAGTCTCAGTATGAGTGAGTGTGGGTGTGTACGAGTGTACCCTCCAGTGGTATGGCACCCCATCGGGGGTCAGCTCCCTTCTTGCACTCTGAGCTGCCAGGTTAAGTTCCAACCACATGCAACCCTGAGCTGAAATAATTGGGTAAATAAGTATCTTACTTGTGTGTGTTTGCTTGTTTGTTTTGTTTGTTTTGAGACAGGGTCTTGTTCTGTCACCCAGGCTGGAGTGCAGTGGCACAATCACAGCTCACTGCAGCCTTGACCTCCTGGGTTCAAGCAATCCTCTCATCTCAGCCTCCTGAGTACCTGGGACTACAGGCTTGTGACACCACACTCAGCAATTTTTTTTTTAATTTTTTACTGAGATGTCTCACTATATTGCCTAGGCTGGTATTGAACTTCTGGACTCAAGCAATCCTCTCACTTTGGCCTCCCAAAGTGCTGGGGTTACAGGCATGAGTCACCATGCCCAGCCCCTTTACTTAATCTTTCTTAAATGTCTGTATAGCTCACACTTACTTCAGTGTTTAATGTTAGAAATGTTTTGACCTTTATTTGGAAGTTGGATGATGTTTTTGTGACCAGAAATATACCATAGGAACTTAACTCATTTATTTCAATTAGCCTATGGTAAAATTACTGTTGTCATATGTCATTTTGCTTAAAGTCACTATAAGTAACTACTTCCAAGAAAACATTGTGAAAACTTACTGTACCAACAAAAATACATATATTGTAAAATCTTAAGAATCTAGAGAAAAAAATAAATTACTTCTAGAAGAACAATGATTCAAATGACTATTGATTTCTCATTATAAACCACAGTGGCTACATTAACACTTTAAAGTGCTAAAAGAAAATAACTTTCAACCAAAAATTGCATATCCAGTGAAAAATCTCTTTTTTTCTTTTTTTTTTTGAGACAGAGTCTCACTCTGTCACCCAGGCTGGAGTGCAGCGGCAATCATAGCTCACGGTAGCCTCAAACTCCTGGGCTCAACCTATCCTCCTGCCTCAGCCTCCCAAGTAGCTTGAATTACATGTGTGCACTACCACACCTGGCTAATTTTTTTTACTTTTTTGTGGAATTGGGGTCTCACTGTGTTGCCCAGGCTGGTCTTGAATTCCTGAGCTCAAGAGATCCTCCTACCTTGGCCTCCCAAAGTGCTGAGATTACAGGTATGAGCCAATGTGCCTGGCCTCCAGTGAAAATATCAAAGGAATTTAAGTGAAATGAAGACATTCTCAGATGAGAGAAATCTAAAAGAAGTTGTCATCAGTATGTAGGCTCTAAAATATTTGCTATAGGAAATTCTTCAGGCTAAAGGGAAATAATACTAGAGGGAAACTTGGAACTTCAGGAATTAAAGAAAAGCAACAAATGAGGTAAAAATATAGATATGTAAAATACTATTTTTTCCCCTTAATCTTTTAAAGTATGCATGACTATTGAAAGCAAAAATTATAGGATTGTCTGTTGGGGTTTTTGACATATGTAGATGTAACAAATATGATACCTATAAAATAAAAGGAGAAGGGTAAAGAGAACTATATGACTGTAAGATTTCTACATTTTACCTAAAGTAGTAAAATACTAATTCTAAATATACTGTAAAAGTTTAGGTATGTACACTATACTCCCTAGAGCAAATGCTAAAAAATAAGTAAGTAAATAAACAAATAAGATACAAAAAATATATATAGCCAGAAAGCCAATTGATAAATTGAATAAAATACTAAGTATAATTAAATAATCCAAAAAAAAAAGGGCAGGAAAGGGGGAACCCCAGAGCAAAAAACTAGAAGAGCAAACAGAAAATAAGTAATAAAACAGCAGACCTAAATCCAAATATATCAATAATTATACTAAATGTAAATGGTCTAAACACAGCAATTAAAAAATAGAGACTACAGGGCACGGTGGCTTACAGCTGTAATCCCAGCACTTTGGGAGGCTGAGGCAGGCAGATCACCTGAGGTCAGGAGTTCAAGATCAGCCTGGCCAACATGGTGAAACCCCGTCTCTACTAAAAATACAAAAATTAGCCAGGCATGGTGGCATAAGCCTGTAATCCCAGCTACTAGGGAGGCCGAAGCAGGAGAATCACTTGAACTCGGGAGCTTGCAGTGAACCGAGATTGTACCACTGCACTCCAGCCTGGGCGACAAGAGCAAGACTCCCTCTGAAAAAAAAAAAAAAAAAAAAAAAAAAAAAGTCATCCGACTGGATTTTTAAAAAAGAACCAACTATCTACTGTCTACAAGAAACCGACTTAAATTATTTATTTTTTAGAGACCAAATCTTGCTATGTTGCTCAGGCTAGCCTTGAGCTCCAGGGCTCAAAGGATCCTCCTGCCTCTGCCTTCCAAGTAGGTGGGACTACAGGCACACACCACAGCACCCAGAAAAGAAAAAAAAAATTAAACATAGAGACATAGGTTAAAAGTAAAAGAACAGGAAAACATATACCAGAACAGTAATCAAAACAGAGCTGGCTGGGCACAGTGGCTCACACCTGTAATCCTAGCACTCTGGGAGGCTGAGGTGGGAGAATCTCTTGAGGCCAGGAGTTTGAGACCAGCCTGGGCAAAGTAGTGAGACCCTGTCTCTAAAAAAGATTTAAAAATGAGCCAGGCATAGTGGCACACACCTCTTCCTCCCTATCACCCTACCCCTCATCCCCAGCATGCAAAGGATGGTTCTGTCTTCACTAGATTTTTCCCCAGTTCTGTTACACAAATCACTTGAGCCCAGGAGGCCAAAGCTATAGTGAGCTGTGATCGCACCGCTGCACTCTAGCCTGAGCAAGAGAACAAGACCCTGTCTCAAAAAGGAAAAAAAAAAACAGCTAATATGTCTATGCTAACATCAGATAGAGTAGACATCAGAACAAAGAATATTACCAGGTATAAAGGAGGGAAATTACATCATAATAAAAGGTCAATTGGTCACTTTAACCAGGAAGAGGAAGACATCACAATCCTAAAAGCACATGCACTTAAAACAGATCCTGAAAATACATGAAGCAAAAAAAAATAATAGAATGGAAAGGAGAAATAGGTAAATCTACAATCCCACTTGGAGGGTTCAACATTTCCCTCTCAGAAATTGATAGGACAAGCACAGAAAATTGGTAAGGATGTAGTAAGCCTGAACACTCTCAAACAACTTAAATTTTTTTTTTTTTTTTTTTTTGAGACAGTCTCACTCTGTCACCCAGGCTGGAGTACAGTGGTGAGATCTCGGCCCACTGCAACCTCTGTCTCCCAGGTTCGAGCAATTCTCCTGCCTCAGCCTCCTGAGTAGCTGGGATTACAGGTGCCCACCACCATGTCCAGCTAATTTTTGTATTTTTCGTAGAGACGGGGTTTCACCACGTTGCCGGGGCTGGTCTCAAACTCCTGGCCTCAAGTGATCCACCCACCTCAGCCTCCCAAAATGCTGGGATTACAAGCATGAGCCATCAAGCCCGGCCTCAACCAACTTAATCTGATTGACATTTTTAGAACATGCCAAGAACATGCCACCCAACAACAGGAGAATATACATTGTTTTTCAGTTCACATGGAATATTCAACAAGATAGTTGATATTCTAGGCCATGGAATAAACTTTAACAAATTTAAAAGAGTTGAAATCAGACAAATTGTGAATAATACTCTACTATTCTACCACCATATTTGTACAGATGTTTACTGACCTCCAATGATTGACTTAAGATTTTCAACTTTACAATAGTATGAAAGCAATATGCATTTAGGAGAAACCATCCTTTAAATTTTCAATTTTGATTTTTTTTCAGGCTAGCAATATGCAGTATAATATTTTCTCACAAGGCTAGGCAGTGGTAGCAAGCCACAGCTCCCAGTCAGCCATGCAATCACCAGGGTAAACAACAGATTCTCAACCATGAACTGTGTTACCAGCCTGTATTAGGCCATTCTTGCATTGCTATGAAGAAATAACTGAGATTGGGTAATATATAAAGGAAAGAGTTTTAATTGGCCCATGGTTCCACAGGCTGTACAGGAAGCATGATGCTGGCATCTGCTGTTTCAGGGGAAGCATCAGGAAACTTACAATCATGGTGGAAGGCAAAGGTGAAGCCTGCATGTCACGTGGCCAGAGCAGCAGGAAGAGACACAGGGAGAAGTGCCACTCACTTTCAAACAACCAGATTTCACAAGAACTCTCTCAATATACAATGCCAAGGGGGGATGGTGCTAAACCGTTCATGAGAACTTCGCTCCGTGATCCAATCACTTCCTATCAGGCCCCAATTCCAACATTCAGGATTACAATGCGACATGAAATTTGGGCAGGGAAGCAGATCCAAACCATATCATAGATGATTTTGCCCAACTATAGGCTAGGTAAGTGTCCTGAGCATGTTTAAGGTAGGCTAGGCTAAGCTATGATGCTCAGCAGGTTAGGTATATTAAACACATTTTCAACTTAATTGCATTTTCAACTTACTATGGGCTTATTGGGACATACCCCCATTGTAAATCCAGAAGCATCTGTATTTGTACAGGAAAAAATATGGAAGATTTCTTATGACTTTCATTGGTATGTGGGTTGGGGTATTAGAGGAGCTGTTTACTTTCTGCTATACACTTTTGTATTTCAATAGTTAATAAGGTCTATGTATTATTTTGTAATCAGAAAATAGTCCTGGGGGCTTTCTATTCTCACTGCTTGTCAGGTATAGACATGTTTTTCCTCATCAGTAACCCAGATCTCTCAAGTTTCCCCATGGCTTGGAACACTTAACTCTCTAGACTATTGGAACCCATATGATTCCAGTAACGTTAAAACCCAATGCCCTTTGGGTACACGCAAGCACAAAGATGGAAACGATAAACATGGGGATTCCATAAAAGGGAAGGGGAGGGGAGGAAGGGTTGAAAACCTACCTGTTGGGTACTATGTTCACTACGTGTATCATTATAAGTCCAAACCTCAGCATCACACAACATACCCAGGTAACAAACCTACACATGTACCCCCTGAATCTAAAGGAAAAAAAACAAGCTGGGTGCAGTAGTTCACACCTGTAATCCCAGCACTTTGGGAGGCCAAAGCGAGCAGATCACCTGAGGTCAGGAGTTCAAGACCAGCCTGGCCAACATGGTGTACTAAAAATATAAAAATTAACCAGGTGTGGTAGCGTATGCCTATAATCCCAGCTACTTGGGAGGCCAAGGCATGAGAATCGCTTGAAACTGGGAGGCAGAGGTTGCAGTGAGCTGAGATCGCACCACTGCACTCCAGCCTGGGCAACAGAGCGAGACCTTGTCTCAAAAAGTAAAATAAAAAGAAAAAAACACAAAACAAAAAAGAAACCCAATGCCCTCAGCTCCCTTCACCTCACTGCCTCTCTTGGTTCATGCCTCATTTCTGGCAGCAGGTGGCCATCACCTTCTCCAAATCAAGAACCAAAATCATGGTTCTCATGTTAGGCTTTATGTGTTTTTTTCATTAAGCGACTTCTCCTTTACTGCTTTGGGTTGGGGAGAAATCAGTTATGTGAATTTTCCTCTTGTTTGAATTATGTAGAAACCAGGAATTTACTCCACTTGTGAGTAGAAAGAACACAGTACTTTGTGTCAGAGATCCAGATTTAAATCACAGTCCTGTCACTTACCAGCTGTGTGACTTTGGGCAGCTTATTTTATTCTCTGGGCCTCAGTTTTCCCATCTGTAAAATAATTGGAGAGAGACTAAAACGATGCACGTGCAGACACTGTAGTCCACTGTAATCATACCTCTTCTCCTTCTCCATCCACCAAGGAAAGTTCTGTCTTGTTTTCCTTGGGCTCTCCTTCTTCTACCCCACCACCCCACCCCTCATCCCAGCATGTAAAGGATGGTTCTGTCTTCACTAGATTTTTCCCCCAGGTCTGTTACGTAAATCAAAGTAATTTTTTAAATATTTCAACTTACATGGGAAAGACATAGAGCTACTAGGTTGCAGGGAAAAGAAGAAAGAAGGAAGAAGGAGGAGAAGGACAAGGAGGAGGAGGAAGGGGAAGGGGAAGAGGAACGACAAGGAAAAGGAGAAGAAGAAGAAAAAGAAGAGCTGGGAGCAGTGGCTTATGCCTGTAATCCCAGCACTTTGGGAGGCTGAGGCAGGCAGATCACCTGAGGTCAGGAGTTCGAGGCCAACCTGTCCAACATGGTGAAATCCCATCTGTACTAAAAATACAAAAATTAGCTGGGCATGATGGCGGTCACCTGTAATCTCAGCTACTCGGGAGGCTGAGGCAGGAGAATGACTTGAACCTGAGAGGCAGAGGTTGCAGTAAGCCGAGATAGTGCCACTGCACTCCAGGCTGGGTGACAGAGCGAGATTCCATCTCAAAAAAAAAAAAAAAAAGTTAGAGGAAACTGAAACAGGAATGTTTATTTTTTAAAACCAAGCTAGCTTGAAAGATTTGGGCTATGAGTTTGGACTGGGGAAAGAGAAGCTGCATGTGAGACAGGTGACCAGATGAATGGATGGTTGATAGATAGATGAGAGACAGATAGAACAAATAGGAAGGGAAGAGGAGGAGAAAGGAAAGAGAAGATAAAAGAAGAAAGAGGACTTTATGTAATGATAAAAAGGTCTTTCAGTCCTTTTTTAAGAGACAGAAGTAAAAGTTCAAATTATTTTGCAGTGCCAGATTGCCATTTATCAGCACACAATGGTGCCTAGAAGAGGCCACTGAGTAATGCTAGTTTTGTATAGGCCACAGAGGAATAATCCTTTTAGCTCTCACAGAGATAGAGAAGGTCCAATGAGATCATAGATACAAAATTATAATTGTTTTATTATTAAGTTTCTTTTGGCTTTCCAGTTGAATCTGAGCTCAGATCAGTTACCCAATGTTGTGAACATCAAATAGCTTGGGTAACAGGGAAACTGTAGAATCATAGTCTTTGCTTAGGTCTTTGAGGAAGGTACAAGTGTCACTTTACACATCTTTCAATCAGCCAAGCCCTACTGCATTGGTTTTCATCATGGGATCTCTCTTAGCCTGCGTCCCACTGTAAGGCCAACCTCTGCCCTTTCTCTTCCTCTCCCACTAGACTGAACATTTTAAGAAAGGGATGCTGCTGCTCATCTCTGTGTACCCCCACCTAGCAGGAATCTAAAACATGTTAGGCAAATAAATTTGGGATATTATGAGTCATTAACAGATGTTCTCTGTGTCTGTCTCTGTCTGTGTCTCTGTCTCACTCTTTCTCTCTCACACAAACACACATATACCCAATGGCTTGAACTTATATACAAACCTGGGGGGAAAGGGAAGAGGGGCAGCTCCCTAAGCTGCATGAGAAAACCTGGAGTTGATTAAGTTTCTGCCATCAGGAGGATTAAGTGCCCAAGAAAGGGTTTAATTAAAGTTATAGAAAAAGATGGCCAGGTGCAGTGGCTCACGCCTGTAATCCCAGCACTTTGGGAGGCTAAGGCAGGTGGATCACAAGGTTAGGAGTTCGAGACCAGCCTGGCCAATATGGTGAAACCCCATCTCTACTAAAAATACAAAAATTAGCCAGGCGTGGTGGCATGCACCTGTAGTCCCAGCTACTCGGGAGGATGAGGCAGGAGAATCGCTTGAACCCGGGAGGCAGAGATTGCAGTGAGCTGAGGCAGTGCCGCTGCACTCCAGCCTAAGTGACAGAGCAAGACTCCATCTAGAAAGAAAGAGAGAGACAGAGAGAGAGGGAGAGAGAAAGAAAGAAAGAAAGAAAGAAAGAAAGAAAGAAAGAAAGAAAGAAAGAAAGAAAGAAAAGAAAGAAAGAAAAAACTAATTTTGTTTTACAGATCTGAATTTTGAGCCCCAAAATTCATACTCACTACAAGTGTTTGTTGAATGAATGAATGAATGAATGAATGTGGGGGGTAGGGAGGTTCTGCTGCAGCAAGCTCTTGGTGGAGCTGTCTTGGCTGCTCTCCAAGGAAAGTGGTAATTACCAAAAAGAGCATCTGCTTTTTAGTCCTTTCTTGGCCACTTATTACCTGTGGTTCCTTGAGTAGGTTACAAATTTCTTTGAACTTCAGTTTTCTGACTTGTAAAGTGGGGATAATGATACCTGTCCTGCCCTCCTTACAATGTTATCATGAGGATCAAGTGAGATAACATACATGAAGATACTTTATATGAGATTATAATAAAGGCATGGGAATCACTCCTATCTTGTGGTCCAAGAAGCAAGAGAAAAGTGAATGAACTCAAGGATCAGAGTTCCATGGTACCCCTCTTGTCAATCAAACTGTTTTTCTAGAACTGGCAAGGAATAGCAACTAAGTTTTCCCTGGAACCACAACAGTGCTAACTGGTGGATATCAATGATCGCATTCTCAACATCAGCAAAGAACATTTCATCAGGAAGAAATTCTCGGGGCATGAAACAGATTTATTTTCATTGTGAAATTGTCTGCCTGCTATGTGACAACAAGCTAAGCTCTGGGTGACTATTCCTGTAAAACACGTCCTGTGCTTAGTGCTGCTATTATGGGGTGAACAGACACAGCAAAGAATCAATTAAAACTCTGACACATTAAATGGAGCTCCAAGACCTGTTTCACAGGTTTCCAGAAAGGAAAATAATCATGTTACATTATACTTTGGAAGCTGATTGAGGCAAGATTTCTGAGACAAGTTCTGAGGTTTCCAAGACAGACTTTAGCTTTTCTAAATCATTTTTTAAGTGCTATGTAAAGGATTACAGCATTCGATTCTCCAGTAGTCCAACAGCATCATGGTGGAGCAAGAGGGATTATCCTGTGGGCATCCTCCGGAAAACTGTAAGTTCCTTTCAAAAACAGCATTTAAAGAAATGATGAAAATATTGCAGTGCTTACATTTATGCCCATTTTGAAGTGAAAGCCAACATTAAAGAAGGAAAATCGGAAGCATATTAAAACTGTAATTCCTTTCTATGTTATAACAGGGCTCTAATACAAAAAGAGGCAGCCATTGCATAGGAACTCCCTTTTAGGAGAAATTCCGGAATTTTAGGAAGTCTCACAAAAAGTGAATGAGAGGGCTAATGGTAGAATATGAATAATGTTTGTGGTTATCATGGCTTAAAGTACACTTCTATGACAGCAAGTGGGAACGTTAATGATAAGAACAACATGGTTTTGGCTCATTCAGACATCTGTGTAAACCATCTCTCAGTCTCATTGCCTGAATAACTTCTCTCAACCTGAACAAATAGAAGATTTTGAAGTTTGGGCAGTATATTTTCAGAAGTGCTGCCTACAAATGAGCTTCAGTGGAAATAAGGAATTGAACTGGACCAAAGGAAGTCAAGTGTCAGCAATGATCATTGTTGAGGGACCAGTAAGGCTTGCCAACACAATTGGCGTGTCAGGAAGTGATCTGGAGGACTCAGCTAAGCCCCAATCTTTCAGATTAATTCAGAAGCAAAGAACTAGAAAGAAAAGACAACGTGAGAGTAGAGTGTAGATGTCATAATTTCAAGTCATTTCACCAGGAGAGAGAGAGTCAGGCAGACAGAGAGAAAGAAAAGGAAACCCGGAATGGATGGACAAGACTCGACCTGCCCACTCACATGTTCAGCTTTGGTTTAGAGCAGGACATTTTCAGAGGAAATGCTCTCGTGGTGCAGGAATCCGTTCAGCTAGGAAAATAAAAAGTTTGACAATTCTATTCAAGTAATATGCCCTACGTCTTTTCTTTTTAAGTGTAAGGAGTTGAGGAGGGGGTCGGAAACTCCCTTTTTAGCCAAGGGTACTAGTCACTATAATTTTTTAGAAAGACTTTGGTTCTTTTCCTGTTTAAGTTGCTATGTAAATCCTTAAGGACCCCTCTATTACTTGGAAAAATACTTTTTGCACAATAATGTGTACTTGTGTTTGTTAATGCTTTCTTAATCTTTTTAGAACAGAGGCTTTGTAGGCTATTGATGGAGGCTCAGAAAATGCCAGGACCTTGGAGTCTCGGAGTCCTGCCAAGGTCCTTGGGGCTACAGAGAGGGAGCCAGGTCCATGCCCTGCCCTGCACCCTTCCCTTCCCTCAAATGCACACTCCAACCACACTGGGCTTTCATTTGCGACTTCATATTGGGGGGTGGGGGGAAGGGAGGGGCAGGGAATATTTCCATAACTTAAAGCAAACAAAAAAATTGAATATCACTAAAATATTCAATCTTCTCATTGACAGAGGGGAATTTAACTTCCCAGAGACTTACAATAAGTTCATCAAAGGCAAGGCAGCAAGAGAAGCCAAGTCTAAGGGGAACTAGTTCTACCATACCTTCTTCCTTTCCCTTTGTTCAAAGGAGTTGGCAGGGTCTCTTCTGCCTTACCTACCCCTACCCCCACTTAGCTCTTCTCATATTCAAAGCCTTACATACACCATATCTTCCCTAAGGATAAAGCTGTGTGTAACCCATCCAATCCCACAAACATTTATTGAGCACCTTTGTGCAGCCCTGTGCCACGTACTGGAGATTCACAGATGGCACAGTCCTTGCCCTTGGATACATATACAGCCTGTTATAATTAAAGGCATCGTATCATTGCGCTTTGACAAAAATTGTCTTGAATGTACTCTATTATTGTAACACAAGAGAAAGGAGAGGAAATGGTTTGATGGTTCTTCAAAATGTGAAACAGAATTACTGTGTGACCCAGCAACTCCATTTGTAGGTATATACCCAAAAGGATTGAAGATCGGTATACATGGATATGCATACACCATTCACAACGGCTAAAAGGTAGAAACAACCCAATGTCCATGAATGGATGAATGGATAAACAAGTTGTGTGATATATCAATACAACAGAATATTACTCAGCCATAAAAAGGAATGAAGTTCTGATAAATGTGACCGTGTGGATGAACCTTGAAAATATTACGTTAAGTGAAAGAAGCCAGACAAAAGGTCAAATGTTATTATTATTCCATTTATATGAAATATCCAGAATAGGCAAATCCATAGAGACAGAAAGCAGATTGGTGGTTGCCAGGGACTAAGGGAGTAGAGAATGGGGAGTGACTGCTTCATGGTACAGGGTTTCCTTTTGGGGTGGTGAAAATGCTCTGCAACTAGACAGTAGTGACGGTTGCACAACATTGTAAATGTACTAAATGTCACAAATTGTTCTGTTTAAGTGGTTAATTCTATGTTATTGAATTTCACCTTAATTTTAAAAAGAGAAAGAAAGAAAAAGAGGAAGTAGAGGGCTCTAAAGAGAATGTATGTCCAGGTGCAGTGGCTCACACCTGTAGTCTCAGCACTCTGAGAGGCCGAAGCAAGCAGATCACTTGAGGCCAGGAGTTCAAGACCAGCCTGGCCAACGTGGTGAAACCCCATCTCTACTAAAAATCCAAAAATTAGCTGGGCATGGTGGCACGCACCTATAGTCCCAGCTACTCAGAAGGCTAAGGCACCAGAATCACTTGAACCTGGAGGCAGAGGCTGCAATGAGCTGAGATCACGCGATTACACTCCAGCCTGGGTGACAGAGAGAAACTCTGTCTCAAAAAAAGAAAAAAAAAAAGGAGGATGTGTAAAAGCCAGAAAATAAGCTTATCAGATCAACTGAAGATCAGCTCTTGCAAGCCTGGAATGTCTTTGGACTTTATTTATCCTGGGAGAAGTGGGAGAGCTAGTAAGGATTTTTAAGCAGGAACATAACTGGATCAGGTCTATATTTTACACTGAAATTTTTGAGTGGAGGCTGACAACAGCAGGGAGGTTCCTGGACCCATGGAAACAATATGTGGAGTCTGCCGGCCAGTGAATGATCATAAAGAATGTACCAGAATATGAAATACCTGCCTGATCATGTTTCAGTTAAGTCGTTGTAATGATCTTTCACAAAATTCAAACTCAGGAATATTAACTGAGATGAGAAATACGAACCACAATTCTTTTCAAATTGATTTTTTAAATACCATAAGCCCATCTTTTTGCACATCCTACCAGCTCTGGCATCCCACAGAGCTTTTAAAGTAAAATTAACCCACTTCATCTTCCTCCAAAGATTACTCATAAAGACCTGTCTTTGAACAAATACTTTACCAAGGAAGTAAGCCTGCTTTTTATTAGAGCAAAATGCAATCCAGAAATAGGTTTAGAAAAAGAGCTATGACCCACGATTAATACAATTATTTTTCTTAGTCTCAATTTTAGTCACTTTAGCATGTCCAAAACTACTGCACACTAACTTTTTTTTGTTTTTTTGTTTTTTTTTTTTTTTTGAGACGGAGTCTCGCTCTTGTCTTCCGGGCTGGAGTGCAATGGCGTCATCTTGGCTCACTGCAACCTCGGCCTCCCGGGTTCAAGCGATTCTCCTGCCTCAGCCTCCCGAGTAGCTGGGATTACAGGCGCAAGCTACCACGCCCAGGTAATATTTTTTTTTTTCTGTATTTTTAGTAGAGACGGGGTTTCACCATGTTAGTCAGGCTGGTCTCGAACTCCTGACCTCAGGCAATCCGCCCGCCTCGGCCTCCCAAAGTGCTGGGATTACAGCCGTGAGCCACCACGCCCGGCCACACTAACTTTTTAAGAGAGCCAAGAGTTTGATCGGTAGCGGGAGCGGAGAGCGGACCCCAGAGAGCCCTGAGCAGCCCCCACCACCACCGCTGGCCTAGCTACCATCACACCCCGGGAGGAGCCGCAGCTGCCGCAGCCGGCCCCAGTCACCATCACCACAACCTTGAGCAGCTAGGCCGAGACCCAGCAGCCGCCCGCCGCTCGCCGCTCGCCGCCCCCCGCCCTCAGCGCCAGTGACACCACGCCCAGCACTACGGGCAGCGGCACAGGAAACGGTGGCCCGGGAGGCTTCACATCAGCAGCACCTGCCGGCGGGGACAAGAAGGTCATCGCAACGAAGGTTTTGGGAACAGTAAAATGGTTCAACTTAAGGAATGGATATGGTTTCATCAACAGGAATGACATCAAGGAAGATACATTTGTACCCCAGACTGCCAAAAAGAAGAATAACCCCAGGAGGTACCTTCGCAGTGTAGAAATGGAGAGACTGTGGAGTTTGATGTGGTTGAAGGAGAAAAGGGTGCAGAAGCAGCACATGTTATAGGTCCTGGTGGTGTTCCAGTTCAAGGCAGTAAATATGCAGCAGACCGTAACCCTTATAGATGCTATCCACGTCGTAGGGGTCCTCCACCCAATTACCAGCAAAATTACCAGAATAGCGAGAGTGGGGGAAAGAACGAGGGATGGGAGCGTGCTCCCGAAGGCCAGGCTCAACCACGCCGGCCCTACAGCAGGCGAAGGTTCCCACCTTCCTACATGCGGAGACCCTATGGTCGTGGACCACAGTATTCCAACCCTCCTGTGCAGGGAGAAGTGATGGAGGGTGCTGACAACCAGGGTGCAGGAAAACAAAGTAGATCAGTGTGGCAGAGTATATATCAGGGATATAGACCACGATTCCGCAGGGGCCCTCCTCGCCAAAGACAGCCTAGAGAGGACGGCAATGAAGAGGATAATGAAAATCAAGGAGGTGAGACCCAAGATCAGCAGCCACCTCAACGTCGGTACCGCCGCAACTTCAATTACCGACGCAGACGCACAGAAAACCCTAAACCGGCCAGGCGCGGTGGCTCACGCCTGTAATCCCAGCACTTTGAGAGGCCGAGGCGGGCGGATCACCTGGGGTCAGGAATTCGAGACCAGCCTGGCCAACATGGCGAAAGCCCGTCTCTACGAAAAATACAAAAATTAGCCAGGTATGGTGGTGGGCGCCTGTATGTAGTTCCAGCTACTCAGAAGGCTGAGGCAGGAGAATTGTCTGAACCCGGGATGCGGAGGTTGCAGTGAGCCGAGATCGCGCCATTGCACTCCAGCCTGGGGGACAAGAGCGAGGAGGCTCCGTCTCAAAAAAAAAAAAAAAAAAAAAAAAAAAAAAAAAAAAAAAAAAAAAAAACAACCCAGAAAAGAAAACCCTAAACCACAAGGTGGCAAAGAGACAAAAGCAGCCGATCCACCAGCTGAGAATTGAGAATTAGTCCGCTCCCGAGGCTAAGCAGGGCGGGGCTGAGTAAATTCCGACTTATCATCTCTATCATCAACCGGTGTAGTCATCCAACAAGAAGAAATATGAAATTCCAGCAATAAGAAATGAACAAAAGATTGGAGCTGAAGACCTTAAGTGCTTGCTTTTTGCCAATTGACCAGATAAATAGAACTATCTGTATTATCTAAGCAGCATGGGGTTTTTATTATTTTCACCTAAAGACGCCTCTTTTTGGTAATAACAAATGAGTTTTGTTTTGCTTTTTTTTAAAAAAAAGCCTGTTTTTTTCACAATACGCCTTTAAAGATTTTTAAATTGTTTCCTATCTGGTCAAGTGGAGATGTGTAAGAACTTCATTTTTAATTTGTAATAAAAGTTTACAACTTGATTTTTTCAAAAAGTCAACAAACTGCAAGCACCTGTTAATAAAGGTCTTAAATAATAATAGTAATAAAAAGAGCCAATGGGATTACTTTGTACAGAGAATAAAAATCTGAATGAAACCAGAATGAAAATCTAATCTGTTCCATACTTCCTGAAGTAGCAAATTCAATGGAACTGACCAGAACCATTAAGAATCTATCAAATCAAACTTTAAAGGGGATTCAAAATATCTCCATCTTGTAGTTAGTGTATCTGCCAGCCAGCTTCCATTTGTCTTTTGAGAGTGGCCAGCTGTACTGACAGAAAGCCCAGGACTGAGGGGTTTTCTGGACTTTCAGTGCTAAGATCGGAACATTTGGGCACCCAGTTTCACTCCCACCAAAATCCCTTCTAAAATTCTTACACATAAGACTTATTCATTTGGAAAGTAAAAATTAACAGCAGAAATGAAGAGGAAAGAGGAAAACTCAGGCATTCTTTGGTATCCATAATGTGGAACGAAATACATTCAAAGAGGTAGAACACATTTCAATTGAGTTCTCATACTCACAACTCCAAACCTGTGTCCCATTACAGTGATGTGGCTTTCAGGCAGAATGCAAGGGATTTTTTTTTTTTAACCTCCAAGTCAATCACTTGGCAAATGTCTAGTGAGGTCCTACCATGTGCCACACTGAGAATCAAGTGTTGGGATCCAGAGATGAAGATGTACCAGCCTAGCCTGGGGAGATGCTCACAGGCTAGAGGCCAAGCAGAGGGGATGTACTGGGTAACAACCATATCTCACATGATGTAATTAATATAAGTAGAGCTCCCAGCTTCTAGGAGCCTGACCATACATTATCTCATTCTCAAAACTACACCTGAAGGTAGGTGTTATTATCCTCATTTTAAAGATTAAAAATAAAACCACAACTGAAGCCCAAAGAGGTTACAGAACTTGCCCAAGACCCCCCAGCCAATAGTGGCAGCAAGTGGGTGTAAACCAAGATTTTGAGCAAGAACCAACTGATTCCAACAGTTTTGCCTATTCTGCTATTCCCAGGACGCTTTTGGCATGATCAGGGTTAATAAGATCAAGGCCATCCAGATTTCTGACCTTAGTCCAGCTTGTCTTAGCCCTTCATCAGAGAGCACCCTATCTATACTCTGAGCTGACAGCAGAATTGCCAGGTTTTCAACATTCATGCTATGGTAGGGGTAGGGTGGGAAAAGCTAGATATTATTGAGATATAACTAGTGGACAACTGAAGACTGCTGTTAGGGGTTAGATCGAGATGACATCTACAGAAGAAAACTTTGGAGAAAAGCTTCATGACTTGGATTTGGCAATGGTTTCTTGGATAAGACATAAAAGGCACAGGCAACAAAAGCCAAAATAGACAAATTGGGCTTTGTCAAAATGAAAACTTTGGTGCATTAAAAGACACTTTCAACAGAGTAAAAAGGCAACTCAGAGAATGGGATAAAATATCTGCAAATCACATATCTGATAAGGCATTAATATCCAGAATTTATAGAGAACCCATAAAACTCAACAACAACAACAAAACAACCCAATTCAAAAATAGGCAAAGTACTAGAATAGACACTTCTCTAAAGAAGATATATCAATAGCCAATAAGGACATGAAAAGTTGCTAAACATTACTAATTACTGGGAAAATGCAAATCAAAACCACAATGAGATATCACTTCACACCCATTAGAATGGATATTATTTGTTTTAAACCCAGAAAATGACACATGTTAGGAAAAGGATGTGGAGAAATGAGAACCCCTGTGCACTGCTGGTGGGAATGTAAAATGATGCAGCTGCAATGGAACATAGTATAGCACTCCCTCAAGGAATTAAAAACAGAATTGCCATATGATCCAACAATTCCACTTTTGGTTATATTCCCAAAAGAATTGAAAGCAGAAAGATATATTGATACAACATGTTCATAGCAGCACCATTCACAATACCCCAAAAATAGAAGCAACCCGAGTGCCTACCAACAGATGAATAAATAAACACAATATGGTATATTCATAAATGGAATAGTATTCAGCCTTAAAAAGGACGGAAATTCTGATACATGCTTCAACATGGATGAACCTTGAAAACATGCTAAGTTAAATAAGGCAATCACAAAAGGACAAATATGATTCCACTTATGTGAGTGGTCAAGTTCATGGAGACAGAAGATAGAATGATGGTTGCCAAGGGTTGATGGAAGTGGGGGAATGAGGAAATGTTGTTTAATGGGTACAGAATTTTAGTTTGGGATGATAAAGTTCTGGAGATGGGTAGTGGTTAGTGGTGATGGTGGCACCACAAAATGAATGAACTCAATGCCATTGGACTATAACTTACAAATAGTTATACTAGTAATGTTATGTTATTAATATTTTGCCACAATAAAATAAGGAAAGATGTGCTAGACATGGTGGCTCACACCTGTAATCCCAGTGCTTTGGGAGGCTGAGGTAGGAGGAATGCTTGAGGCCAGGAGTTCAAGACCAGCCTGAGCAACATAGTGAGATGCCCGTCTCTACAATAAATAAATAAATAAGAAAAGATGGTATGCAGAGCATATGCATCTAGTAACTTTAAATCCCCACCCCCAACACATTCCATTTCATATGCTTTTAAAAAATCTGTTAGATGATGTGTTGTTGTTTAATAGGTATACAGTTTCAGTTTTGCAAGATGAAAGTTCTGTGGATGGTTATTGGTGATGGTTGCACAACAATGTGAATGCGCTTGACACTATTAAACTGTATACGTAAATGCTTAAGGTGGTAAACTTTATATTACGTGTATTTTGCCAATTAAAAAAAGTTTTAATTCATTAGAAGCCTAGAAAGCAAGAGCAATTGCTAGCAACCCACCAGAAATGATGAGGAGTTTCTGAGTGATAGAGAACAGATAGGAATGGACTGAAAGAGAAACAGGAATAAAGGAGCCTTTGCTGGAAATACTCACAAGAATTCCTGCTGTGAAAAAGGATTGAGGAAGAGGAGTGATTTTCCAGGAAATTAACTGGGGCACTCTCTCTGACAGTGGTTCTCAGACTTGAGTGGGCATCAGTATCACCTGAAGGGATGGTTAAAGCACAGACTGCTGTGCCCCAGCCCAGAGTTTCTGATCCAGCTGGTCTGTGGTGGAGCCTGAGAATTTGCATTTCTAATAAGTTCCCTGATGGTGCTGATGCAGCTGATTCAGAGACCAAGATTTCAGAACCACCTTGAGAAGCTGCTGGACCTGCAGCCCTTCTCCCTCCTTCATGTGTCATGAGAGACAGAGAGCAGCATCTCTCCCAGGTGGAAGTGCTGAGTATAGATACTGAAGTCCCAGGTTCCTAGAAAATTCAAGGGGTGGAAGACAAGGAATCCTCACACCAGAGAACAACTACCAACATACAGCCTGTCCTTCCCCCACGATGATGGGAGGCACTTACTTGGAGCATATCTACAACAATGATAAGCTTAACAGAGATTTCTAAAGTCAAAGAAGAGTAGGCAGCCAAGAGTAGCCAAATATTTAAGGAAAGCCAACATCAGAGAAGAGCACCAGTATCAAGAAAGAAAATTAACACACAAGGAAGTAGAATTAAGATGATTAGATATGTACAACTAATACTTTCAGACTCTAGAGGTGCACATATACACACACACAAGGAAGAAGGAGGAGGAGGAGAAGGAAAAGGAAAGGCTGTTATACACACACAGAGATTTGAATTTTTTTAGACATAACATATATATATACATATATATAGAAAAGTGCACCAACATGAACAGCGCAGCTCAGTGAATGTTTGTTTACACTATATATACCCTTGACATGACCATCCTGATCAAGATAAAGAATATATCCAGCCCTCCCAAAGGCTTCTTTCCCAATTAAAAACTGCCAAAGATAAACACTATTTTGCCTTTCCTCACCATTGATCTGTTTTGCCTGTTTTTGAACCTCATATAAGTGAAATCAGAGATCGTGTACACTTTCATGTCTAGCTTCTTTGGCTCATCTATGAGATCGGTCCTCTTCATTGTGCATAGCAGTAGTTTGACCTTTTTCATTGATGTGTAGTATTCCATTGATGAACATAACACAGTTTATCTTTTCTCTCTACTGTTAATGGACATTTGCATTGTTTCCAGTTTGGCTCTTATAAATGATGCAGCTAAGAATGTTCAAATACATGTCTTTTGCTGAACATTAGAACTCATTTGTCTTGGGTATTTGCCACGTGACATTGTTTGGACATAAGATTACTTTTGCTAAACTTGAGTAAATACTGTCCAATAATTGACCAAAATGACTGTATCCACCATTAAAGTATGAGGATCCCAGTTTGTTCTATATCATTGCCAACACTAGATATTATAATGCTTTTAATGACAAGTGATGGGGGAGATATCATGTGCTTTTAAACTGCATTAGCCTAATGCATAATGATGTTGAACACTTTTTCATTTGCTTATTAATTATTTGGATGTCCTCCTCTGTGAAGTAATCTTTACAGTTTTTTGCCTATTTTTTTGAATTAGATGGTATTCCTAATGATTTGTAAGAGTTCTTTATATATTCTGATTATGAGTCCTCTGTCAAATATATGTGTATTGCTAATATCCCTTATCAGTCTGTGGCTTGCCTTTTCACTCAGTTAATTGTGCCTTTTGATGAATGGAAGTTATTAATTTTATTTATCTATTTTTATTGATATGTAATAGTTGTACATGTTTTAAGGGTCCATATGATACTTTCATACCTGCACACAATGTCTTATGATCAAACCAGTGTAATCAGAATATCCATCACCTCAAACATTTATCTTTTATTCCGGTTGGGAACATTACAATTCTTCTAGCTATTCTGAAAAATATACAATAAACTACTGTTAACTATAACTTCCCTACTTACTATCAAATGCTAGAACTTATTCCTTCTATTTAACTATAAGAAGTTATTCATTTTATTTTATTTTTAAATTTTTATTTATTTATTTATTTAGACAGTATCTCACTCCATTATCCAAGCTGGAGTGCAGTGGCACAATCTCTGCTCCCTGCAACCTCCCCGCCCCTGGCTCAAGCAATTCTCATTCTTCAGCCTCCCAAGTAGCCAGGATTACAGGCATGCACCACCATGCCCGGCTCATTTTTGTGTTTTTAGTAGAGACAGGGTTTTGCCATGTTGGCCAGGCTGGTCTTGAACTCCTGGCCTCAAGTTATCCGCCCACCTTGGCCTCCCAAAGTGCTAGGATTACAGGTGTGAGCCACCACACCCAGCCAGAAGTTATTCATTTTAATGAAGTCCAACTTATCAAGTTTTTCTCTCATGACTTATACTTTTTTGTATCCTATTTTTAAATCTTTGCTTATCTCAAGACCATGAGGATACCCTGTTATGTTGCCCTTTAGAATCTTCATTATTTTATCCCTTTTATGTCTATGATTCCTTATGACTTTTTGTGTATGGTACGAAAGATCTAGCTTTCTTTTTTTTTTATGGATATCCAATTGACCCAGCACCACTTACTGAAAAGTTGATACTTTCTCCACTGACTTGCTGTAGAATATTTGTCATAAATCCAATTACCACTTATGGCTGGGATTGTTGCTGGACTCTCTATTCTATTTCCTTTGTCTACTTATTTATCCATGTACCAAACTATCTTAATTGCTATAGCTTTATAAGTTATCAGATATTAGAAGTCCTCTGTTCATCTTCTTCTATTGCCTTGGCTCTTCTAGGTCCTTTGCTCTCACATAAATTTTATTTATTTATTTATTTAGACAAGGGCTCACTCTGTCACCTACGCTGGAGTGCAGTGGCATGAACGCAGCCCACTGCAGCCTCAACCTACTGGGCTCAAGGGATCCTCCTGTCTCAGCCTCCCACATAGCTGGGACCACAGGTGTGTGCCACTATGGTCGGCTAATTTTTTGACTTTTTTTGTAGAAATGAGGTCCTACTTTGTTGCCCAGGCTGATCTCAAACTCCGGGGCTCAAGCAATCCTCCCACCTCAGCCCCATAAAGTGTTGGGATTATAAGAATGAGCCACTGCACCCAGCTTCACATATATTTTAAAATAAACTAATCATTTCCACTTTAAAAAAAAAACTTGCTGAAATTTTTATGGAGTTTGCATTAAAACTGCAAATCAATTTAAAGTAAATTAATATCTTATCAATATTGTGTCTTCTAATCCATGAACATGATTTATCCCTCAATTTATTTTAGTCTTCTTTACTTTCTCTCAGCAATGTTTTATGGTTGTCAGTGTACTGGTCTTTGAAATCTTTCATTAGATTTATTCCTAAATATTTTGTGGCTTTTGTTGTTATTGTAAATGGTATTTAAAATATTTTATTTTCTAGTTGTTTATTGCTAGTATGTATAATACACATACAAATGAATTTTGTGTATTGACCTTGCATTCAGTTCCTTTGCTAAATTTACTTATCAAATACTTTATAAACTTCACATTTTCTTCATATTAAAACATATAATCTGTAAATAAGTTTTATTTCTTCCTTTTCAAGAGTCATAACTTTTTAAAGCCCAATGAAGTATAATGAACAAATAACAAAATTCACCAATTTTAAGTATACAGCTTAAGGAGTTTTGTCAAAGGTATACAGTCATGTAACTACCACAATCAAGCTATAGAAAATTTCTATCTCCCAAAAAGTTCTCCTAGTGCCCTTTTGCAAAAACGACTAGAGAAAAAGTCATCTTGCTAGACCCTTCCTGAACACAGAGGGAAACGCTTGAGTTCATTAGCACGAGGCTGCAGAATATAGGTCAGCTAGGTTCTCCTGAAGAGGGAGAGTGGCAGGCCAAGATTCTCCATGAAGTTGTTTCCCAATCCCGGTTGCACATAAAACCAATGGCAGGACTCTTTTAAAATACCACTCCCTGGGCCTAGCCCTTAGAGAGTCTGATTTACTTCATCTGTGATGCAGCCCTGGCATTGGGTATCTTTTAAAAGCTCCTCAAGATGATCCTCATGTGCACCCAAGGCTGAGAACTATTGGACTTTAGAGGAAGTTAATTTTTGCAGGTGGAGTTAGCTTTTTAAAATGGCAAAAAGTCTATAACAGCTAGGTGCAGTGGCTCACGCCTGTAATCCTAGCACTTTGGGAGACTGAGGTGGGAGGATCGCTTGAGCTCAGGGATTCAAGACCAGCCTGGGCAACATTGTGAAACCCCATTTCTACAAAAACATTTTTTTTTAATTATCTGGGTGTGGTGGTACACATGCCTGTAGTCCCAGCTACTCAGGAGGCTGAAGCAGAAGGATCACTTGAGCCAGAGGGGTCAAGGTTGCAGTGAGCCATGATCATGCCACTGCACCTCAGCCCAGGTGACAAAGTAAGACCCTGTAAAAAATAATAAAAATAAACTGGCCAGGCAAGGTGGCTCACACCTGTAATCCCAGCACTTTGGGAGGCCGAGGTGGGTGGATCACTTGAGGCCACGAGGCCAGGAGTTTGAAACCAGCCTGGACAACACGGCAAAACCCCGTCTCTACTAAAAATACAAAAATTAGCCAGCTGTGGTAGTGCATGCCTGTAGTTCCAGCTACTTGGGAGGCAGAGGTAGGAGGATCACTTGAATTAGGGAGGCAAAGAATGCAGTGAGCCAAGATCATGCCACTCCACTCCAGACTGGGCGACAGAGCGAGACTTCATCTCAAAAACAAAACAAAACCCAAATCAAAAAACTATATAGCTGTCACAAAAGGAAATTACTTAAAAGGAAAAGAATCCGTAACGATCCTATCAGTCTTGCACAGCAAATATTCTCAAGCCTTTGTCCACATGCAGACATATTTTTACACAATTGTATTCATTGTGGCAATGTGACTTAGCTTTTACTTTTGCAGTTACCATTTATTATAAACTTCTTGTTTATATCCCTACACAGGGAGGCAGTTTAGGCTCATGATTCTGAGTGTGGGCTTTGGAGTTAGACAAACCTGGGTTAAAATCTCAGGCACTTCCCATATGAGTAGTGAGTCTTGAGCCAGCTCCTTAATGTATCTGAACTTCAGAGGCTCCAGCTGTGAGATGGGAATAATAGTACCTCCTTCATAGGTTCATTCTGAGGATGGATGTTTGTAAAGGCACAGCAGCAAAACAACTGGCACTCTTCAGGCTTTCAATGAATGGCAGCTGGGTTGGTTTGTCTGCTGGTTTTTTTTGAGACAAGGTCCCACTCTGTTTCCCAGGCTGGTGTGCAGTGATGCGATCATAGCTCACCGTAGCCTTGACCTCCTGGGCTCAAGTGATCCTCCCATTTCCATCTCCTGAGTAGCTGGGACCACAGGTGCACATCAGGCCCAGCTAACATTTTTATTTTTTGTAGAAACAAGAGTTTCTTTATGTTACTCAAGCTGGTCTTGAACTCCTGGGCTCTAGCAATCCTCCCACCTCAGCCTCCCAAAGTGCCGAGATTACAGGTGTGAGCCACCATGCCCAGCAGCAGTTGTTATTGTCATTGGACCAAGTAGTTACCCACTGAAAGGAATGACATCCCAGGGAGGTCATTGCAAACAGACCAAGGGGTTGAAAGAGGAAGGAAAGAATCTCATTCATGCTCAGCAACTGGGACTCAGGGACCCTCAGGAAGAGACTTGCAGAAGGCCGCATACACTATGTGTGTGTTTGTCTGTGCATGTGTGTACACATTTATATAAGCTCTAAAGATCCAGGAGTCTAGGCATGTATGGGGTGAAGTCACCACATTTGAGCATAATTCTGGAAAAGGAGAATTCCAGAGGGTCCCTAGGTCACCTGTTTCAATGGCCACACAACGTAGCAACAAGAGCCATAAAGAATGAAATGCAGAGCCCAGTTGAAGACATTCTCTTGTTTTCTCTCCTTGAGCCTTCAAAGGAGTCCTTGGGAAATATGCCTGGAGGGCTGAAACTTATCAGGAGGTCAGACTCTGAAGACGAAAGAAAAGCATTCTTGTACCAGGTGGTATGCGACTATCAAGCCATTTAATCTGACTGTTTAAAAAAAATGATATAGGCTGGGCACAGTGGCTCATGCCTGTAATCCCAGCACTTTGGGAGGCCAAGGCAGGCGGACCACAAGGTCAAGAGATGGAGACCATCCTGGCTAACATGGTGAAACCCCATCTCTGCTAAAAATACAAAAAATAAGCCGGGCATGGTGGCACGTGCCTGTAGTCCCAGCTACTCGGGAGGCTGAGGCAGGAGAATCGCTTGAACCTGAGGCGGAGGTTGCTGTGAGCCAAGATCGCACCACTGCACACCAGCCTGGGCGACAAAGCGAGACTCCATCTCATAAAAAAAAAAAAAAAAGATATAAATTTATAGAGAAGCACTATTCCAGGCACTTTAATGAACGTAATTAAATAATTTAATCCTCACAACAATCCTATAAAATAGGTATTGCTATTATCCCCATTTTACAGATAAGGAAACTGAGGCATAGAACAGCTAAGTAAACTTGTCCAAGGTAACACAGTAAATGGTAGAGTCAGAACTGAAAACCCACAGATCATGTTCTTAATCACTATTGCACCCCAAGCAGGTGAAGTGGGACATATTAATTATATTATAATTAAAGTCGAATGGTCTTCATGAAGATACCATGTCATAATTTGCTCAACCATTCCCTTTTGATTTAGTATTTTCCACTTTTAACTTTAATAAACATCTCATGCATGTGGCTTTTCACTTGTGTTCAATTATCTCCTTAGGATGGTTTCCTATGAGTGGCATTCCTTGGTCTGAGGAGATAAATCACTTTATAGTTGTTATTACATGTTGCAGTGTTTTCCAAACAGGCTGCAGTTTACAATGCCACTAGCAGGTACGTATATATTACTTTCACCACCACCTTGAGCAGTGTGGGTGGAATTCTTTGTATAAATAAATATACATTTATAAAAATATTTGTTTAGTGTAATAGCTACAAGGTTGGATGCTACAATGTGCAGCATCAGGCGTGCTAGTCAGCTTTTGCCGTGCTTCCAGGAGGTCCTCTTTATTCGAGGCCTCTTTATTCACTGAGTCAGCTCACCTGAATCTTGGCCATCATCCTCCATCAGGCCAGGCCCTGGACTTCCAAACTGTCTGAACTTTGAGAGGTGAGGGGCCCACACTTTTGGCCTTTGGTCTATAGCCTGCACTTAATGCCACAAGACATTGGCTAGGATTTCTTTTCCACTTGACCAGATGGCTTTCCTGCAAGGAACTGTAATGATTTAGAAGCCTAGATAGCTGCCCTCCTGGTCTAGGGTAAGTCCTGAGAGTTTAACATATTCCCAGGTGCGGTTAATGCTGATGGTCTGCCATCCACACTTTGAGTCACAAGAACCTAAGACACTTTTATTCCTTAGACAGATCAGACAGCAAATAAAGCCCAGAAAGTCCCCATTATAACTCGCTAATTCCAGCTCTGCCACTGACAGGCTCTAGCCTCTCTAAGCCTCTCTAAGCCTCGGTTTCCTCTCTAAGGAGAGGTACCCTCTCTAAGGCTCGGTTTCCTCATCTGTAAAATGAAGGGATAAGACTAGATGCTCCCTGAGTCCCTTCTATGATTTTCATTTCCATCTTGGAAATTGTTAGCCCATTCATATTAGTTCTAACATAATAGTCATTCCACAAATAAAAGGATGAACACAAGCACCCTTGTAAGCACTGGGAGTACCAGGATGAGCAAGCTAGACCTAGTCCTTGCTTTTGTGGAAATTCAAGTCTAGTGGGAAAGACAACTAAATCAGAGTTGGAATATAGTTTGATAAGTATTTTGGTAGAAAAACCTCAGGATGCGAGGAAGCAAATAGAAAACAGATCTCACTCAGACAAGTGGGAATCAGAGAAGGCTTCCCAAAGGGATCATTCCTAAGCTGACACCCCAAGGATGAGAGGTGTGATGCAGGTGAAGTTGGGCAAAGGAAGTGGGACATGTTGCAGGCAGAGGGAACCTTACTGAAACTGGGATGCAATAGTTCCAAACTCAAGGCCGGGCGTGGTGGCTCATGCCTGTAATCCTAGCACTTTGGGAGGCTGAGGCAGGCTGATCACCTAAGTTCGGGAGTTCGAAACCAGCCTGGGCAACATGGTGATACCTCATCTCTACAAAAAATACAAAACCTTAGCTGGGTGTGGGGGTGCGCACCTATGGTCCCAGTTACTTGGGAGGCTGAGGTGGGAGGATTGCTTGAGCCTGGGAGGTGGAGGTTGCAGTGAGCCATGATTCCACCACTGCACTCCAGCCTGGGCGACAGAGTGAAACCCTGCCTTAAAAAAAAAAGTTTTGAATTCAGAACATCCCCCTCTGGCTGCAACTCTTTACCCCAACCTTTCTCCAGATTGCCATCTCTTTTTTTGTTGATTCATTGTTCTCTACATTCCATACACTTGAGTGGAGGGTATACATGTCACACACTCTCCTACAGGGCAGAGAGAGACTATCAAGGTGAGTAATGCCAGGCCTCGTGCTTAAAAAGACATGTCAGCCAGCAATTTCCATACAATGTGATAACTCTAATAACAGGTGGTACTGGGTGTGGGTGTAGAGGGCGTGTGTGCAAGTGCACTCAGGAGAAAGCACTTAGGAAAATAATTGAAATTGTGTGGGCAGGATCAACAGGACTTTCGAGTCTTTGCTAGGATGGAAGAGGACTGGCTTTTGCTTAGTGACATTGTGGCCTTCTGTGGACGCACTTTGTGGCTCACCATCCCCTTACCTTAACGTACGTGAATTTAACAAACCAGGCCACGGACAGTGCTATAACTGAACAGTAGAGGGCGCAAAGAGACTGTGTGCTTGACACAAACTGTCCCACATACTTGCCAATCCAAAAGGAAACACTGTCAAGAAGGCTCTGAAAGAAAGATGAGGAAACAGTTGAAGCCCAGAGAGGGAAAGGATAACACAGCTGATCCCCAGCACAGCAAGCATGTTCCGCTAGGCGCCTGCAGTTTACTCTGTCATGCTGTCAATTTTCCAAACTCTCAATTCATATACTTCAGGATGCTCCTAGAAGCACTATTCTTTTTTCCTTTCCATTTCTTTCTTTCTTTATTTTTATTTGGGGAGGTAGGGGAGCCATGATGTAGAGGCATATTTCTGTTTATAAATCTCTTACAAATACAGTACAGTACAACACTGAGCTGTGTGCTGTCTTTCTTCCTAAATCTGAAATTGGAGTCAAGTTCCCTGGGGAAAATGCAATAGCGCAGAGCATGGGCTCTAGATAAATCTAGGTAAGTTTTGCCTCTTCTTGGTGTGATCTTGGATGCATTTCTTTTTTTTTTTTTTTTTTTTTTTTTGAGACAGAGTCTCGCTCTATCACCCAGGCTGGAGTGCAGTGGCGCCATCTCGGCTCACTGCAAGCTCCACCTCCTGGGTTCATGCCATTCTCCTGCCTCAGCCTCCTGAGTAGCTGTGACTACAGGCACCCACCACCACGCCTGGCTAATTTTTTGTATTTTTAGTAGAGACAGGGTTTCACTGTGTTAGCCAGGATGGTCTCGATCTCCTGACCTCGTGAACCTTACCGCCTCGGCCTCCCAAATTGCTGGGATTACAGGCATGAGCCACCGCGCCCTTGGATGCATTTCTTAATCATCTCAAGGCTCTGGATCTTAATCTGTCAAACTGGGCATTGTTCACACATATACCTCACAAGGCTGTCAGGGTTAAGTGCGTTGATGCAAATGTGCTCTTAACAGTTCCTGGCAAGGAGCGCTTGCTCCATCAAAGTGTCCTCTTATTCTCAATCTCCTGGCTGAACAGCACTGGTCAGCCTCCCTGCACTGGTCAGCCTCCCTGCACTATGAGGAGTCCAGCCCTTGCAGTCAGCAAGTTTGTTTGGCTTCAAGTCCCAACGCTACCATGTCATTTATAGGCTGTGTGATCTTGAGGAAGTTCCTTGTCTGCCCTGGGCCACAGTTTCCTCATTCTTCAAACAAGGCTGATAAGGTCACTGGTATTACTACTGATGCTCCTCGACCTACGATGCAGTTACATCCCAGCGAACCCATCATAAGTTGAAAATGTACTAAGTCAAAAATTCATTTAATACACCTAACCTACTGAACATCATAGCTTAGCCCCGTCTCCCTTAAACATGCTTGAAACACTTACATTAGCCTACGGTTGGGCAAAATCATCTAACACAAAGCTTGTTTTATAATGAAGTGTTGGTATCTCTTATTGATGTTCAGCTGAATGTGTATTGCTTTCACACCACTGTAAAGTCGAAAGTTGTAACGTGAACCCTCTGCACTACTTCTTCTGTTGCAGAAAGAATTCCTTTTGACTCAGTTCATAACACATTTTCTGATGCCCTGATATGCCTTAGGCCCAGTGCTGGGTCCTGGAGAGAAAGAGACAGATGTTTGAGGAATCTATAGAGGTCAAGTGGACTAGGCAGGCTGGTGGTCATGTTACCAGAGACTATGATGAATACAAGAGAAGGAGAAGTTAGGGGGCTCCAGGAAGTCTTCCTGGAGGAAGTAAAACATTCAGTTGGCTTTTGAAGGATGAATAGGAGTTTGCCAGACTCCTTTAAAGTATGCTTTTTCTTATTCTCAGTCTTCTGGATGAACAGCACTGGTCAGCCTCCCTGCACTGACCTTATCAGCCCTGTTTGAGGAATGAGGAAACTGTGGCCCAGGGCAGAGAAGGAACTTGCTCAAGATCATGTCCTTCTTTAAAGTCAATGGAGATGGTTTGTGGAATTATGAGCCCTGAATGGGAGGTCTGTGACACATACCAGCCAGAGCTTTACTTCAGTTGTAACCTCCGGGCCCTCAAGCCCATTACTCCAACAAGTGTTCTTCTTTTCTCCCAAACACCCCTCTGGATGGAGGCAGGGGAGCCTTGGCAGGCTGGTGAATTAAACCTGCTTTAGAAGGAAGGAAGCCTTAATTACGGTGATTGGGAGATGACAGGAGGCACCCAGACCACACAGATCACCTAGAGGCTAGGTCACCCTGATCAGCACCTGTCCAACGGGAGCATCCTATGGCCAAAGGTTCTCTGCATCTCTCTGCCTCCCATTGGACTGGGCATGACAATCTCAGCCTCTACTCCACCTCCAGTGCAGCCACACCAGGGGCCCTCTAGCATCCCATGAAGCTGTGAACTCTGCAGGAGGTGGGTGCCATGTCTGAGTTCTTTTCTGTGACCTCAGCTCCTGGCATAGAGCCTGGCTGAGAGGACCTCACTCAGTAAATGTTTGCTGAATTGAATTGAACTGAGCCCAGAATTCTTGACTCTTTCCAGTCAATGTTTTTGTTTTCCTGTCTTGGCAGGAGCAGAGGGAACAAAGAGGTAACTGGAGAGTATGTAATGAAGGGATTATTTAGAGAGACCTGAGCAGGGTTAAAGGAAACCATAGTGAAGCACCCAGAGACCAGCCACTGCAGGAAGCCGTAACCACCCCTAGGCCTGCAGGGGAGAAGAAAGGGAGCTGGTGAAGGATTTGGCAAGAGCTGCAGCCAGGAGAGAGGACCTGCTTGACAGGCATCATGGATGCAGTCATTGCCAAACCACAGCCTGCAGGGAGTGGCCAGGAGACTCAATGTCCACCCTCTCTCTCATCCTACCCAGCTTCTGCTAGGGTCTCCCACTGATGGAACCCAATGGAAGCCAGAGGCCAAAGAAGCCCAGATGGTCCAGGCCACAGAAGGCAGCTGTGCAGGCACAGGCCAGAGTGACTAGAAGTAGAGAGCACATCTGGATGGGCAAGGGAGAACAGCCAGCACCAGAGGCTTTCCCCAAATTATGGTTTCCATCACATGGTCATCAGAACTACTTCAGGAGCTTGTTTCAAAAGCAGACTTCCTGGGCTCCAACCCAGACCTACTAAATCAAAATACCTATCTCCAAACTAGACCTAAATCAAATACCTATGAGGCTTGGGAATCCATAGTTGTAGGACATTTCCCCAGCTGATTTTAATTCACATTCATTTTTGATAACCACTACCTTGAACAGGCGCTTTGGATGGTATAGCAGTGGGTACCGTTAGAGGATCTCTGGAAGTACAGAATTACAATAATTCTTAACTTGGTTAATTCATAATTTGAACCTATAGCATCACCTCCAGGTATTGGGACCTGATGATGTTGGTTCCCCAGGCCTGGGGGACCTCAAAGGATCAGGGAACCTCAATTCATTCATCCAATGTAACTGAGCATGTATTAACTTCCAAGCCCTGTGGAGAGTTCTGGCCACACAAAGGTGAATAAAAATGGTCCTTGCTTGGAATTTCCTAGGATAACTCTTAGATCCATCTAGGGATTCTTCTGGGGCTCCAAAGATCATCCTCAACATGTGAGGATGACTTTTCAGTGCCTCTGCAAGCACCAGCTATGGCCAGGCAAAGTAACAAATCAAAGCCATGGCTTCAACCACTATCTACACACTATGACACCCGAATACCTATGTCTCCTGAGTTCTGAGTATTCAGCTGCCTACGGAATATATGCTTGGAGGCCCCACAGTTCCCTCCTATCCACATGTGCCTAAGAGGACCCCTATTCCATCCCTGCTCACCTCGCAAGTCCCCTAACCTAAATGAATGGTGTCACCATCTGCCCAGTAGTTTAAGTAGAAACCTGGGAGCTCTCCCATTCTTCAGTAACCAGGTCTACCTCTCCCATCCCTTCACTTCTCTTGTTTTCCACCAGCCTGCCAGGTGGTCTTCATTGTTCCCCTTTATTAGTGCAATGACCTAGCAAGAGTCTTTGCCTTCTCCACAATCATTATTGCCAGAGGGTCTTTTAAATAAGCAAAATACAAATGTGTTACTCCCCTTCTTACAATCTTCAATGCTCCCCAGTGCCCTTGGAACCAAGTCCAGACTCCTGGTTGTAGTATACAAGCTGTGTACACCTGGCTATGCCTGAGTTTCCACCTCATTTTCTACCACTTCCCACCATCCCCCTACACACACCCTTACACCCTCACCATGGATCTTAAATGTATATGCTTGTTCACCTTCTTCCAAGAATGTTCTCCCCTTTCTATACCTGGTCAACTCCTCCTTGCCTGTCAAACCCATTTCAAGTATCATCTTATCCTTGAAAGCTTCTCTAACCCACTCTAACCCACCAGACAGGATTAGTCTCCACTCCCTCAGTATCGCACTCGCACTTCTTTAATTTTTATCTCACCACCTTATAATAGTTTATCTGTCCCTTCTATTAGCCTATGATCTCTATAAGGAATGGATCAGCCATGTCTAATTGGCCTTTGTATCCCGGTGTCTGGCAGACCATCTTCCTATCATCATGAGTGAATGAGTGGGTTGGTTTATCAGTTGAATTAGTAATAGCCTCTTGCATGGAAAGGGATCTTCCAAGAGTGGACCTAGGACAGATGGCTTCATTAAATTTACTAATTTTGACAGGAGTGACATCTGGTTTTACAGCTAGTGGAGTGCACCGGACACCCCAGCAGGTTCTGTGCCGGTATAGTAATCAAGAGCAAACCCATCCCTCTAGGACTTTGTGATAGACAGGGCAGACATTGTCTTCATTAGTGATACAGTTTGGATACATGTCCCCTGAAATCTCATGTTGAAATTTGATCCTCAATGTTGGAGGTTGGGCCCAGTGGGAGATGTCTGGGTCATGGGAGTGGATACCTCATGAATGGCTTGGTGCCTTCTCCAAGGTAACGAGTGGGTTTTCACTCTATTGGTTCACCTAAGAGATGGTTGCTAAAAAGGGCATGGCACCCCTCTTCTCTTGCTTACTCCCTCTCTTGCCGTGTGACACATGGTCTCCTCTTCCCTTCTGCCATAAGTGAAGCCTTCCTGAGACCCTCACCAGAAGCTGAACAGATGCTGGCATCATGTTTCTTGTACAGCCTGCAGAACCATGAGCCAAAAAACCTTTTTTCTTTATAAATTACCCAGTCTCAGGTATTCCTTTATAGCAACACAAAATGGATTAACACAGTTCGGCTCTTTCAGGCTGCAAGGAAAAGACAAACTCAGGTTTCTCAGGTGATGATATAAATGGCTAGATTAAGATAGTGTTTCTTGTATGGAGAAGTATAAGACCCCCCTGCGCTCAGCAGTAGCCCAGTACCTCTGGAGCAGCAACTCCAATGCAGGCACAGCAGGTAGATCTCATGGAGGATGGAATTAAAGTTTCTTGTGCTAGGCATGGTGGCTCATACCTATAATCCCAGCACTTTGTGAGGCTGAGGTGGGCAGATTGCTTGAGCCTGGGAGTTCAAGACCAGCCTGGGCAACATGGTGAAACCCCATCTCTACAAAAAAATTTCAAAAATTAGCTAGGCATAGTGGCATGTGCCTGTAGTCCCAGCTACTCGGTAGGCTGAAGTAGGAAGACAGCTTGGCCCCGGAAGGTTGAGGCTGCAGTGAGCAGTGACGGCACCACTGCACTTCAGCCCAGACAATATAGAGTGAGACTCTGTCAAAAAAAAAAAAAAACCTCTTGTATCTACCAGCTCTGGCCCCAATAATGCTGCATTACAAACCACCTGAAAAATTTAGTGTCTTAAAACAACAACATTATTTGCAGTTTGGTTCTACTTCACATTTTTTCTCATTCTTCTGGGACCAATGGTTTTACTGGGCAGTCTTTTATCTCAGAAGCAGAAATATAAGCTTAACCCCATAAGCATATTTCAAGACTCTAATTGCCTCACATCTAACATCCCATTGGCCAAAGCAAGTCACAAGGCCAAGCCCAAAGTCAAGCAGGGGGAAGTCCATCTACCTCCAGTGGAAGGAACTGCAAAGTCACATAGCAAAGAACATGGCTACAGAGAGGAGCAAAGAACTTGAGCCATTAAAACAGTCTACGCACCTACCACACTCCTCATTTTTCAGGATGGAGCTCTAGTTACCTGGTCATCTTAGAAGCAGATATCAATGACACTATTTTGCTTCTCCTCCATACGATAAGCTCCACAAAGTCAAGGTCTTCACTGTATTCCCAGAACCTAGAACAGTACATGGCATAGAGTTAGTGTTAATCAATATTTCTTGAATGAATGAAAACCCCCTCGCCACTTCTTCACATTCTCACTTCCCAAGAGAAGGCCTCTGATTAGATACATTTGTTACCCTCAAATATGGCACAGACTAAGGAGTTTGGACTTCAACCAGCATGTAGGCCATGGGGAGAGCCTACATTGCAAGTTTTCAAGCAGAGGAATAGCTTATTCAAATCCATGCCTTAATAACATTAAAATGTTATCAGTATTTGGGGGGAAAAATGAGAGGAGTCTGCAGATCAATTGGGAGGCTATTTGCAAGAGCCCCAGTGAGAGACAAGAAGATCCTGAAATAGAAAGTGGGGCTTGGGAAGGATGTGAGAAATACTGGGGGGTGCCGAATGGAGAGAACATGTCATTTCTTTGTTTGGCAAGAGAGAGGGAGATCTTGGGACATGCGGCTTGGAGTCCAGACAACCGGGCGGATAGTTATGGATAAGGAGCAGGCTTGTAGGATGGAGTTGATCTGTTAGCTTGGGGCTTGTTAAGCTTGAAGTACATGTGGGACACCCAGCTGGAGCAACAAAAATTCAGAACTGGCCCTCAAAAGAGAGTTCTCATTAATATCTTAATTAGCCATTTACATCAAATATTATATTTACATATAATATGCAAACTCTTCCAAACCTGCTAGACACCCCCACTAGCTAAAGATCAAGCAATCAGCTTGTAGCATGTTGTTTGATTTTCATAAGTCTCTGCACAGAAAGCAGAAAAAGACAAAGGCCAACATCAGGAAATCAGGATCAGAGACAAACACATGACTATGTCCAGGAGTAAACACCTTTCTTTTTTCAGAAGTTTAAACCCACCAAAGACAACCCCTAACTTTCATACACTCAGTTAACAAGTATTTACTAGTCCATTCTCTGGGTTAGGCACACTAAGGATCAGAGACCTGGGGATGAGTAAGGAAAAGCCCCTGCCCTCAAAGAGCTTGGACTCAGTGAGGAAGGAAAGGTTATATACTTAGGTTAAGTGCAACCAGGTGTTCCGGGGGGGGACAGGATAAATGTCTAGGGGAGCTCGTAACAGGGGCTAGTCAATTTCATCTGACCAGAGAGTGGGAGATAGCAACAGACATCAAAGACTCTGGAGAGTTCTAAGTGGATGGGATGGACAAGAAAGAACATTCCACGCCGGATGTGGTGGCTCATGCCAGTAATCCCAGCACTTTGGGAGGCCATGGCAGGAGGATCATTTGAGGCCAGGAGTTTGAGACCAGCCTGGGAAACACAGAGGGACTTTGTCTCTACTAAAAAAAAAAAAAAAATTTAAGATAAATTAGCCAGATGTGGTACACATACCTGTAGTCCCAGCTACTCAGGAGTCTGAGGTGGGAGAATTGCTTAGACCCAGGAGGTTGAGGCTGCAGTGAGCTGTGTTTGTGCCACTGCACCCCAGTCTGGGCAACAGAGTGAGACCCTATTTCAATAATAATTAATGAATTAAGAACATTTCAGGTATAGTACACAGCTTGAGCCAGGGCTAGTGAAAGATGTGAACCAGCCTACTGCATTAGTGTTTTGGAAGGGCTGACACTTAGGGGCAGGAGGAGGGGGGGAAAAGGACCAGGGGAAGGAAAGAACAAGGTAATGCAGGGTTCAGAGCATACAGTGCTTTAAACACCATGTGCAGGAACAAGAAATGTGTCCACGGTTTCCCTTCTCTGAAACATTTTGTGTAGGAGGTCCCAAAGGCCTGTCTCTCCCTGATTAAGGAGGAACAAGGTACCTCCTAAAGAACCCTGAATAATTACCTAAAAATGGATAAACAGTTTTAATCTTGTTTATGTCATACTTATGATTAAAGTCTTAAAAATCCTGTGCTTGGTGTTTCCGGTTTCAATGTGTGGTCACACACCTTACCTCATGTAGTCTTCATGACATTCAGGAAGCAGGTGTTACCAAATTTTGTTTGACAGATGAGACACTGAGATTTAGGAGTCCCTAACAAACATTTCTCGACGTAAAAATGAAAGCTGTTTTTCAAAAAGCCTTAAAGATTAGTGTGATAATGTTTAACTGAGTAGGTGTGTGTTCTTCTCAGGAGTGAGAAAAGTGTGTTTGGCTGCCAGATGGCTTTTGGAGACTTGTGTTGGTTAGGCCAGCAAAAATGCCCTCCAATCTGTGGACCAGCTGCACCAGCTGCACCCAGGAGCTTCTTAATAATGTAGAGTGTGAGTCTCCCCCTCCAGAGGTTTTCAGATTTGGTAGGTCAGGGGTGAGAATCTGGAAGGAATATCGTTAAAAAGCTCCTCAGGTAATTCTGATGCACGGCCAGGTGGAAGATTGGTCAATTGCCTCTTTTGGTTGCAAGGATAATTTGAGGCCCTGATGATAAAAATGTGGTCTGTAAGCCACTTGTCTCAGCATCACTCAGATGCAGTTTCCTGGACCTCGCCCTACCAAATTAGAACTACCAAATTAGAAATCTCCAGAGGTGGGCATATTTTAAACAAACTCCCAAGATCCATTTGTTCATTTATTTACAAATATTTCTTCAGGTCTAGGTATGTGATAAACACCATTCCAGGCACTGGGACATAAAGGCAAATGAGGCCAACAATGTCTCTCCCCTAAAGACACTTGAATTTTGACCCACCTCTTTGAATGCTGGAGTTCGAGAACCACTATCTTAAAATAATACAGGGATTCAACCGAAGTTCCTATTGGGACTGCCTCAGTTATCCATTGCTGGTAACAAAACACTGCTAAAACTTAGTGGCTGAAAATGACAATGATTTTTCCCATCCTCATGATGCAATGTGTTGGCTTGTTGATTCTCCTACAGGTCTGCTCTGGGTTCGACTGAGATAAACCTGGCCTGGCTGGGCCCCTCTCCATGAAGTTGTTCATCTCAGGCTTCTTAGGGCATGGTGGTTTCAGGTTTCCAAGAGGGCCAACCCCAATGTGCCAATGCCTATCAAATATCTACCTGTCCTATGACAAACATGGCAGGTAGATATTTGATAGGCATTGGCACACTGGCAAAACGAAGTCCTATGGCCATGCTCAGCCTCAGCATGAAAGGGGAATTCACAGGAGTGTAGACACCAGAGAGTCACTTCTTTGGGGATCACTGCATTCTGTCAAAGTTACTGTGGCTGCCCCTTGAACCTGGCATCTCTTTGTGTATCTTCTCACTTCCCCACTGTTCTCTAGTTTAAACTCCTAGGTGAAGGAATCCAATTGGTCTTGCTAAGCACATCCATGGCTCACAGTCACCCCTACTCAAGGGGATTTTAGGACTCAGCAGGATTGCAAGCAGAGCTGGTGTAAAGGAGATGAGAAGGACACTAGGGGTATCTTAAGCACCATGGCTAAACCTCCCATAGGAGAGTCATAAAATTCCCATGGTCAGTGCTTTAATCACCTTGATATAAAAATATGCCCCTAAATATTTTATGTATTTGTTGCTGGGAGCAAAGTTAAAGTTTTGTGTTTGATATTGATTACATGGATTTTTTTAATGTTTCTTTTTGATTTTTGGAATAACACATATATGTTGTAGAAGTTTTAAAAATACAAAAACGAAAATTAAAATCACTAGTCATAGCACTATCTAGAAAAACCTTTTAGCACATTTGCTTTCACATTTTTGCTCATAAATGTGTTCTTCTTTACAGAATTAGGCCAGCAATACAGCTTTCTGTCTTACCCTCTTTGAATGCTGGAGTTTGAGAACCACTATCTTAAAATAATGCAGTGATTCAACAGGAGTTGAATCACTAGCATTATCACTAGTGCTAACATTTTCCCACGTCATTACAATCTCCTCGTAAAATAATTTTGAGTTATATAACAATCAGTGAGACATACTATTTCATAATCATCCAGTTGCTTGTTTCATATATATAAATATATATATATATTTTAAGACAAAGTTTCGCTCTTGTTGCCCAGGCTGGAGTGCAATGGCGCAATCTCGGCTCAATGCAACCTCTGCCTCTGGGGTTCAAGGGATTCTCCTGCCTCAGCCTCCTGAGTAGCTGGAATTACAGGCATGCACCACCACACTTGGCTAATTTTGTATTTTTAGTAGAGACAGGGTTTCTCCATGTTGGTCAGGCTGGTCTCGAATTCCCGACCTCAGGTGATCTGCCCGCCTTGGCCTCCCAAAGTGCTAGGATTACAAGTGTGAGCCACCACGCCCAGCTGTTACATATTTTTTGGCAATTATCAGCAGTGCTATAATGACTCATTTCTGTTCATAAGCCTTTATCTGCATTTGGATTTTTCCATTGAATAGATGGGGTTCATATCTTTTCTTTATATAGCACAGTTTTTAAGATTACTTCAATGTTTCCTAATAAATAGCTAAAGAGATATTTTCCCTCCTGAATGGGACCAACACTTCCCTCTGCTGCATATGCCATACGGCTTTGCAGAATGGGTCTATTTCCTTTTGCTCCATTTCCTCTTGTTTGACAGGCCTTGTCTATCCCCATTTCCTTGCGGGTACAAACGAGAGCCGGGCTGGGTTAGGTTTTCAGTGACTTTACCAGAACTACAGACAGAGCTGTACATGTTCCCACGGTCACCTCTTTATCCAAACCATGGAAAACTGCCCTTTTTTTTTTTTTCCTTTCCATAACTGGCACAAGCTGTGTTTGGGTCAGGAACCCAACATCAACTACAAAGACTGACCTCCACCCAGGGAACTTGAGAAGAAGCTAGATAACACTGTTGGGAAATTATTCCCTCATGTGAATTGGCATTTGAATATGTGCTAGTATTATGCACATTTTTAAAATATCACTGAACTAAATGTAATGGAAAATAATACACTGGCCTTAGTAAGTCAAGGAACTTGGCCTGACTTGGGCATATCAATAAGGCAACCCAATGTCAACTAATTCACTCACTCATCACACTCTCAGTAAGTGCCAGATTCTATCCAGGAGCCCAGCATAAGAAAAGATGTTAGACAGTTAACAGTTGGAGTAGCAGACTTAAACAACTGTATATAATATGTTAAAGTGAGAATCTAGTAGATAATGCAGAGGGAGAGGCCCCTGAGCCTATCTAGGTAATCAAAGAAAGCTGGTTACTGCAGATTGCGCAGGATTGAGAGAAATATGAAGGTTGCCTCAATGCATTTACCCTACAGTGTGAGAATAAAATACTGTCACAGAGGCTGACAACACTGGGGCAGCTTCCCATGATTGATACTGCACTATATACAATTCTAGATTGCAATGAAATCAAAACCATGAGACACTAAGAGGGTTTTAGCTTCCCTTTATTTCCTGATAATTTCAATGAGGGATTTTACTGACTTTTTAATTCTTCTGCTCAAATATGGAGGTCATAGGCCCCAGAGCTGGTTTGGAATTAGCTCACTCAGCAATACAGGTGGACAACAAAAGAATGTGCCCTTCACCTGTAGATCTTCCTTTAAAAAAAAATAGAGATGGGGTCTCACTATGTTACCCAGGCTGGTCTCAAACTCCTGGCCTCAAGCAATCCTCCCACCTCGACCTCCCAAAGCACTGGGATTACAGGCATGAGCCACTGCCCACCTGCAGACCTTCTAACACAACTAGATGACTCTTGGGTGTGGAGGTTGGTGGGTGGGGGGGACATCCTGACTTACTTGTTACACATAGGCAAGAAATTTAGAGTGCACAGTGATATCCAATCACAGATTAGTTATACCTTATTTGGGACACTGCTGGACACATCTTTCTACATCTATCTATATCTCTTTTCTATCTATCTACTGATTGATTATTAAGCTAGCAAGAAAAATTCTGGAAGGACTTTGACAAAGAAACTTTAGATACAACATCACCCTTCTTGCTCACTGCAGAAAAGCAAGCAATTTTTTGTAAGGGGCACATAGCCCTTTACATATCTTGCTTAGACATAATAGTCACAGCCTAAATGGCTTCAGGAAGATCTTTCTAAAAGGGGCACACACATTGAAAACTCAGTGCAAGTCAAAATGTGATGAGAAGCATAAAAGAAAACAGACCAGGCCAGGCGCGGTGGCTCAAGCCTGTAATCCCAGCACTTTGGGAGGCCGAGGCAGGCAGATCACAAGTCAGGAGATCGAGACCATCCTGGCTAACACGGTGAAACCCCGTCTCTACTAAAAATACAAAAAATTAGCCAGGCATAGTGGCGGGCGCCTGTAGTCCCAGCTACTTGGGAGGCTGAGGCAGGAGAATGGCATGAACCCGGGAGGCAGAGCTTGCAGTGAGCCAAGATCGCGCCACTGCACTCCAGACTGGGTGACAGAGCAAAACTCCGTCTCAAAAAAAAAAAAAAAGAGAGAGAAACAGATCAAATACTCTCTAGTGCAGGGATTAGAGAGCTCATAGCCAGTGGAGATAATCGGGGAAGAGGCAGTTTCTGAGATGAACCTTAACCAGGATTTCAACAGGCAGAGACAGTCGAATGTGTTGTTTCGGGAGGTTGATATAGGTGACCTTCATTTTTCAAGGGGAAGCAAGAAAGAGGTTTGTGCCTGTGCTTGGGCTGGGATGACAAAGGCTGGACAGGGGGTGACATTCAGGACCCAACTGAGAGACATCCAAGAAGGTGAAAAATGGGGAAATAGTAATGTTTTCTGATATGATAGCTGGAGAACTTCATAGGGATGAAGAAGAGTGTTATCGATGGAGGCCTCAATGGCTGCTGCATAAAGTGAGTCCCGGAGCACTGCTTGGGCATCTCAGCAGGAAGTCCTATGACCCTTATCAATCTGCACCCCTTATGTGAAGATGATGTGCCTTAGGAACTCTGCTGTCCCTGGCTGAACACAGATTCCTTTAACTTCACATGTGACTCATGTTTACAAAGTCATCGCTGGACAGTCCGTTTGGACTGTGATGCAATGACTGTGTGTACCATGGAAAAAATGAGAAAGACATCCTAGCAGGACGCCAGGGCGCAGTTGAGGAAATCCTGTGGTGTGTCATCCGTGCAACACTAGAAGCACCAGATCACTGGGCAGGCTGAATAGCATCCCCCGTTCTTAAAATGTCACCAGGAATTCGGAGCACAGTGTTCTCCTGGGCCCAGGACAGGTTTCCAGTTTCTCAGCAATGAAATGGTAAGCCAAGCAAGAATAGGTTTTCAGATAACTGTCTTTTCATGGATGTGACTTCCAGCAGAGGGCTGAGCAGTTGGAAGTCTCCATCTCACTTCCCTGGCCATTCTGTTACCACCTGTATCAGGGAGGCATCATTCCTGATCCCTGGGTCACCAAAACCATTTTTCCTTTTCTTTTATCCTTATCCAAAAGCTCTCTTCTGTTCCATCCCTCAGTCACATGAATTTCCAGTAGTAGTGAGAGTTCTTGACCTCCAGCTGTTTCCTTCAAGCAAGGTATGCATTGTTGTGCCCTGGTCATAGTTAGAGCCTTGGCTTGTTAAGAAACCTGGGCTTTGCACTTGGTCAGCAAAATTTGGAGGCAGCCAAGATGGAAAACAAAACAATTCTGAAAAAATATTAGGCATGCTTCATTACTTTTTTCCAAATGAGAATGTTTTTATTTAAAATAGGTTATACATCACATGGTAGAAAATTCAGACTGGGCACTGTGGCTCATGCCTATAATCCCAGCACTTTGGGAAGCCAAGAAGGGAGGAATGCCTGAGCTCAGGAGTTTGACACCAGCCTGGGCAAAAAGGCGAAACCCCATCTCTACCAAAAATACAAAAATCAGCCAAGTGTTGTGGTATGCACCTGTAGTCCCAGCTACTTGGAAGGCTGGAGTGGGAAGATTGCTTAAGCCTGGGAGGTTGAAGCCACAGTGACCTGAGATTGCACCTCTGCACTCCTGCCTGGGTGACAGAGATAGACCCTGTCACAAAAAAAAAAAAAAAGAAAGAAAGAAAGAAAAAAAAGAAAGAGAGAGAGAGGAAGGAAGGAAGGAAGGAAGGAAAGTAGGGAGGGAGGGAGGAAGGGAGGAAAGGAGGGAGGGAGGAAGGAAGGAAAGAAGGAAGGAAGGTAGGAAGGAAGGAAGGAAGGAAGGGGAGAGAAATGAAAGAAAGAAAAATAAAGGAAGAAAATTCAGAAGGTACAAAAAGGTTTATGTAAACTTCCATCCCTCCTCTGCCCCACTCATACAGTTCCTCTTCGGGAGGGGATGACCTTTCCAGTTTCAGTTTTGTGTGTATCCTGCATACTTTGATGTGTTTATTTTAAGGTCCACTGCTGTTAGCAAACATCACCACTACTATCCCTATTACTGCTGCCTTTCCAGTCACATGGTTAGCTTGCTTCTGGTCCCAGGAGAGCATGGTGGATGACATCAGAGACCCAAGGTCAAGAGCAGAGAGCCTGAGAGCTGAGGGTCCCTATATGTGGTTGGGGCATGCCTTTTCTTCATCTCTTCTTCCCCTCTCCTTCTACCCCTTTCTATGGGCACCTCCTTTAAGAAGCTGATGTTCTGGGCCGGGCGCGGTGGCTCACGCCTGTAATCCCAGCACTTTGGGAGGCCGAGGCAGGTGGATCACGAGGTCAGGAGATCGAGACCATCCTGGCTAACACGGTGAAACCCTGTCTCTACTAAAAAAATACAAAAAATTAGCCGGGCATAGTGGCAGGCACCTGTAGTCCCAGCTACTCGGGAGGCTGAGGCAGAAGAATGGCATGAACCCGGGAGGCAGAGCTTGCAGTGAGCCGAGATCACGCCACTGCACTCCAGCCTGGGCCACAGAGCGAGACTCTGTCTCAAAAAAAAAAAAAAAAAAAGAAGTTGATGTTCTGATCCTCAGTTCCATCCATCCAAGCATCAGTAATACCTAGAAGACCATTAGTAAAATTTTCCATCCTTTAGTTTATTACTCAGACTATGTTCTTGGTGTACGTATATTGGAGGTCATAGGACAGAAGTTAATAAAACTTTGGTGTACAAAAGATTCTTATAGGCTGGGTGCAGTGGCTCACGCCTGTAATCCCAACACTTTGGGAGGCCAAGGCAGTAGGATTGTTTGAGCCCAGGAGTTTGAGACCAGCCTGGCCAAAATAGCAAGACCTCATCTAAACAAAGACACAAACAAAAAAAATTAGCCAGGTGTGGTGGCATGCGCCTCTAGTCCCAGCTACTCCAGAGGCTGAGGCAGGAAGATCACTTGAGCCCAGGAAGTGGAAGCTGCAGTGAACCATGGACACATCACTGTACTCCAGTCTGGGTGACAGAGCAAGACTCTATGCCAAAAATAATTACTATAGTAAATTATAAAATGCAGGTTCTTGGGTGCCACACCCAGAGATTCAGAAGGTTCATGGCTCAGGTCAGGAGTCTGGTTTTCCACACAGACTTCTTCCCCCATGGTGACCTGGTGACTGTGATCTACATGGCTCCTGGATCACACTTCCAGAAACACTGCCTTCACTATTATTACTGACTCTCATCCCTAGAATCCTCTGTTAGGGATTACTGAGTATTTCCTTCATCACTGCTGGTTTTTCAAAGCCATGACCACTGTATGACTATTCTACATTACCTGGGTGTTTTCCTCTCTCTTTGTTTTCAGTATATGAACTTTGAAGCTGTGGTTGAGAGACTCCTGACAAACCCATTTTCCCTGGGTTTTGTAAGATGACACCACCCCTTTCAGGGAAGGCGATTGTTTCGGTCAGCTGCAGTTCAGGACGCCATCTTCCACTCTCTGCATGTCTCATCGTCTCAGCTTCTGTTGATGGAAGCATCCTCAATGCTCTGAGTTTCCAGAGAAGGATCTTAAAGTCCCTACACTTACGTTTCTGTTTTCCCATGTGGTAGCAAATCCACATGGTGGTTCACAGGTCCATTACAGTCTGGTCCTCTGTCAGTTTTACAGTGTGGACACCCAAAGAGTGTTTTTCAAACTCCCTCCATCCTTGAGGGTTCCCACAAGTGTCCTTGAAGGTCTGGGAATCATCTGAGTTTATTGTTTAATGTCATCTTTCCATCTCTATGATAATATTAAAAATATATGCATAATCTGGACTGTCTGGCTGACCCCCTTATAGCAGAGGGCTGCTATATAATTTTGGTTCCCTTATTCGAATCTGTGTTTACCACCAAACTGGCATCAACTGACCACCCCAAGGGAAAGAATTTACTTTAAGATGAGTTGACAAGCACATTTGGCAGCCATGAGGTTGGCTTGGCTCCCTGTCCAGCTGAGACTGAAAGGCTGTCCTTCTTGGGACTAGAGGATGAAGGGAGGGCCCTCCGGGTCTGGTGCCTGATACCTCTCTGACTCCATCTCCTGCAGCTTTCTCCCTTGCTCACCAGCTTCTTTAATCTAGAGAGGCTCCCTCAAGGGCCTTGGTATTGCCCATCCTATTCTCTCTGACCAGAAGATTCTTCCCCCAGATACCGGCAAGAATAACACTCTCATCTCCTTCAGGTCTTTGCTTAAGTGTTTGCTTAAGAGATTATGTTTCTCAATCCTATTTAAAATTACAACTGTCTGCCCCCATCCCTCTCCCTACTATACTAACCCTGCTCTTTTTACAATTCATTTATTTATGATGTTTATTGTTCCTTGTACCTTGCTCTATTAGACCGTATGCTCCATGAGAGCAGGGATATTTTTGTTTTGTTCACAGATGTCTCCCAAGCACTTAGAGTAGTGCCTGATACATAGTAGGGTATATAATAAATATTTAATGAATGAATTTACCAATGTCTAATTGACAACAATCCCTTCATCACTGCTCTTGTACTCATACTAAATTTATCAGTTTTACAGACAAAATCCCTCTTTTACAGTGATAATTTGCAGAGGAAAGACTTTTTTTTTTTTTTTGAGATGGAGTCTCACTCTGTTGCCCAGGCTGGAGCACAGTTAGTGGTGCAATCTTGGCTCACTGCAACCTCTGCCTCCAGGGTTCCAGCGATTCTCCCGCCTCAGCCTCCCGAGTAGCTGGGATTAGAGGCATGTGCCACCACACCTGGCTAATTTTTGTATTTTTTTTAAGTAGAGACAGGGTTTCACTATGCTGTCCAGGCTGTTCTCAAACTCCTGACCTCAGGTGATCTGCCTGCCTCGGACTCCCAAAGTGCTGGGATTACAAGCATGAGCCACCTTGCCCAGCCGAGAAAGACATTTTTCAATGGATAAAACATTAGGCTGAAATGTTTGTGTTTCTCAAAGTGAGATCCATCGAGTCCAGGAGCCTCAGAACACAGGCTCAGGGGATGAAGTGTCCTGAATTTGACTAACGCTTCTCTAGCATGCTCCTGGCTGACCACCTTCTCGCTCCTGAGCCAGAAATAAACATCTTGCTGTCATTCACCACGCCTGGTGACTCTTTGTCAGTAGGCAGGGTGGGCTTCACCCTCCATGAAAGGAGCCTCTCACTTTTTTTTTTGAGCAATTCTGGAGTAGCCATTTTCCCTCTCTTTACATCATTTTCTTTAGCTTGCCAACTTTTGAATTTATTTCATTTTTCCAGATTATGAAAGAAACATACATAAGATTTAGAGAACTATAAAGACATACAAAAAATAGACGCCCAAAGACTTGAAATTCTCCTAATTTGTAAAAGATAACTTCTGCAGCCTGCCTCTCTGCACATAAATGCAATAGTCAGACACACCACCAATAATATTTTGGTGCAGTTTTTCTAGTTTTTGTTCTATGTGTATGCATTAAATTGAAATACAGGAAGTTACCGATGTTCAACCATTTTGACCCATAAAATGGCAATTTCATATTTATTTATTTGAGACAGAGTCTTGCTCTGTTGTTCAGGTTGGAGTGCAGTGGCACAACTAGGACTCACTGCAGCCTTAACCGCCCTGACTCAAGTGATCCTCCCACCTCAGCCTCCCAAGTAGCTGGGACCACACATGGGTGCCACCACATCCAGCTAATCTTTTTCTTATTTGTAGAGACAGGGTCTCGCTACATTGCCCAGACTGGTCTCAAACTCCTGTCCTCAAGCAATCCTCCCACCTCAGCCTCACAAAGTGCAGGGATTACAGGTGGGAGCCACTGCACCCTGCCTGGCAATTTATAGTTCAACCTACTGAATTCCCACATACCATACCATGTGTATTTTACATCATATTCTTTTCATGTCATTCTAACAGCACCACTTGCCCATGTATTTATGGATTCTCGGGCTCTTCATAAGCTTGCATTAACAGCACAAATAATTGATGAGCATTAGCATCTCAGCTCAGAGCACTGCTTTGTAAATCATTGGAGCAGTACAAGTAGGGCAGACTTCCCAAGTCTTGATGCGAATGACAATCCTCAGTGATTCTTCCAGGAAACTCTTCCTATAAATTCCCTTAGCCAATTGCCTGCATACAGTGCCTGGCACTTGATTTTCTGCCCCAATGGCAGCTTCTGGGAATGCTGCTAATAACTATGTTTAGATGTTCATCTCTTGTTCCTCTTTTACGAATCTGGTCCATTACCTGTGATGTATATTCAGTTTGTAGCATATCTTACTCTCCAATAAAATGATGCTCTTTTGTTTTCTTTGTTGTTATTGTTTTTCATGGTTTCTGGATCTTTCAGCCAGGTACAGTCTACCGGCACTAAGAGAGAGAGCTGACTATATTTTTGAGCTTCGCAGGAGGAGGGCTGCTCTTACGGTCCTGGCTTTCTCTCAGCAAACATCATCAGGACTATCAGCTCTCTGTCATTTCATCACAGAAAAGTCCCTGAGGAGTCCATGGACCAGGTGGTTCCATCATGTTGTGATCCTGCCTCCAAAGTGATTGCCCAGAGACGATAATCTATGTGGGTCCTCTCTGGACCAGTCGATCTGGGACTGAGTACAGCTCTATTCCCAATTGGGCTTTAATTTGCTCTACACTTGGCTGAGTTCAACAATAGCCTAAGAAGATTATGTGCCCATTCAAATGCCCCATTTACGTAAGGTTTGGGAGCTTATGATGTAAGATTAACTGTCATTGGTAATAATAACCTTATGTCACTCCAGGTGCAACAGCTTAAAAGGATAGACTTTAACATTTTGGCCCCAAGAATAAAACAGTAACAGGAGACTAGAACATTTAAAGGTAATCTGTAGCCTACAAACACATCAAAGGGTAGAGAAAATAAGGCAAAAAACACCACAAAATTAAGTGACATACAGCTTCTCTTATCATCAATACATGGTAATCTACTACACAGAGAGGCAGTGTGTCCTAAAACCTAACACCCTGACTTTGAGATCAGATTGACTTGTGTTCAAATCCTCACCCCCTTAACAGCTGTGAACAGCCCCTAGATTGTTTTCTCTTCTGTAAAACTGAGCTAAAACACCCACTCTGTAGAGTGATGGTAAGGATTAAAGAGAGAATATATATAAAATATTCATCATACTTGAGCTTGATAATAGCAGTTACTGTAACTGGATATACACAAAACAAGAATTTTTAATTTGATCTTTTAAATGCTTATTATTGCAAACATGTCATTGTGACATTAATAAACTTTTAAAAAACACCCAAACTTACTACTCCAAAAAAAATGACTAGTTAATTTTCCCATATTTCCTTCTAGTCTTGGTGAATGTGTCAACACCATGTTTATACAATCTATTTGTGTTTTTAGCTTTTTTTTTTTTTTTTTTTGAGACAGAATCTCGCTCTGTCACACAGGCTGAAGTACAAATGGTGCCATCACAACTCACTGCAGCCTTGACCTTCCGGGGTCAAGAGATCCTCCCACCTCAGCCTCCCATGTAGCTGAGGCCACAGGTGCATGCCACCACACCTGAATAAGTTTTTTTTGTAAAGATGGGGTCTTGCTATGTTGCCCAGGCTGGTCCTGAACTCTTGGGCTTAAGGTACTTTCTCACCTGGATCTCCCAAAGTGCTGGGATTACAGGCATGAGCCACCTCACCCGACCTGTTTTCTGCGGTTTTTTTTTTTTTTCATTTAACATTGTACCGTAAGTTTTCCCTGTTGCAACATGGTCTTTTTAACTTAGTGTAAGATAGTTATTATTTCAACTAATATACCATAACCTAATTAATCATCCCTCCGTTATTGAGTACTTAGTTTGTTTCCAATTTGGGGAGTATTCTTTCATTTTGTTCCTGTTTCTGTTATGGTGATTTAAAACGCATGATTTTTAAAATATTTAGGTCTTTCCTTTAGGTGTAAGCATGTTCCTAGCTCAAATTTGAGGGCATCGTTTAAGCTAACAGCTGTTAGCTGTGGGAAAAGAAAAGGTAATTTCAGTCTAGGGGTCGGCAAATTAAGACAGCTTCGAAAATTCACACATCCTCCGTTGACCTCGATTTCCTCATCTCAGCAGTTGGCAAACTGGCATGAGGATGACGGCTGATTTTGGTAGGCTCTCAAGAAATGGATCTTTAAGGTGGTCTAAACACGTTCACGTTCCTTATTTCATTCAACTTCCACTCGGGGGCCCAGATCGAAGCGTAGGTATTCACAATGGTTGAAGCACAGAGAGGATAAGGCAGTGGGGAAAGGACAGAGAATGCCTCCTGCTGAGCCCGCGGGCGCTGGGTGGAGCTCTGCGGGGGGCGTCGCCTGCCCCTCCAGGGGGCTCCTCCTTCCGGGGGCTCCGGCCCCGCCCGGCTCCGAGCATGCCCAGTGCGCTCCCCGCCCGTCCGAGTGGTGCTGAGCGGGCGCCGCGGCTCCAGGTTTTGCTGGCGACTCGAGGCCGGGCCGGGCCGGGCGGGGCGCAGGCGGTCCTGCCCCTGGACTCCGGGCTCCGTCGGAAATTCCCCCGACGCGACGCACGGGCGGCACCCGCTGCAGCGGCGCTATCCCGGGACGTGCGACTCCGGGACAAGGACCGAAATGAGGTTCCAGGGGCTGCCGGGGCCTCAGTCTATCCCTGGAACGAGTGCCCCCAGGACCTGGCACCCAGGCCCAACTGGAGGGTTCCAACCATCTCTGCATCCCTTCGTTCACATATTCAACAAATAATGTTTGAGCGCCTAGTGTGTGCCAGACGGTGTTGCAGGGGGGTCACTGCAGTAAAGACAAGCAGAGCTACAGCCCCAAAGCTGACATTTAGGAGGGAAATACAACATGAGAATTAAACAAATCGGAGGAAAAGCCAAAGTGACCGACCTCATCTGCTCCTCTGCCTCCTTGCCGTTCCCTAAGCGGTCCGGCGCTCTTTTGGGTCTTTGCACTGGCTGTTCCCTCGGCCAGGAATGCTCTTCCCCGCTTATCTGCGTGGCTGAAATACCACTATCACCTTCTCAGTGTCACCCAATCAGACCGCCCATCAGCTCAAGGGCCCTATCCGACCGCTTCACTGAAAACTCACTGCTTACCTCCAGCCCCAAATCTCCTGACCCTGCTCTTTTTCCTCTTAGAACTTATCACTTTCTAATATAATGCATAGTTTGCTAATTTGCTGTTTATCTGTTACCTGTCCCTCTTTCCCCAAACTCCACTGGGGGAAAGAATTTTTGTCTATTTGTTCCCCACGCGAGAAAAACCAGAATAGGTGCTCAATAAATATTTGCTGAAAATGGATAAATCATTGTTAAATGCTAAGAAGAAAATAGAGTACATGGAGTGGTCAGGAGCACAGGGCTAATCGAGGAAGGTGGTCAGGAAAGGCCTCTCTGAGGAGGGGACCTATGTACAATGAGAAGGCGCCGGCCACGTGAAAAGCTGGGCAAGGACGTCCCACAGAGGGAAAGGCGGGCGCCAATGTCCTGAGGTTAGTGAAGTTCGAGTGTTTGATGGACAGAAAGGTGCTCTAGGATCCGCAGGAAAGCAGGTGTGAGATGAGACGGAAGTGGGAAGCAGGAGCACAGATCAGGTAGGGGTCCCACGAGCCTTGGGGAGGTTTAACCAGGGAAGCTTACTAGTGCCAACGGACGAGCACTGGACTGGAAGTCAGCGGGACCTCAGCTCAACCGCGCACCCGTCGTGCAAGACTCCTCATTTCAAAGTTTCTTTGGGCGCCAACTTCTTGCCTTCCCTAGGCATGAAATCACTGAGGGCCTGGCACACAGTAGGTGCCCAGTTATGGCTGTGGAACGAATGGCTGCATGCATGCGCGAGGGAACTCAGGACCTGCCCGGAGCTCGGCGGAGAGCCCCGGTGCCCCTAGGAGATGCGTCGGGGCGCGCCAGCCCGGGGCGGGGGCGAGAGAACACCGCAGGCCAGCCCGGACGCCCGCCCCCCGCCCGGCGCGCGGGCCCGTCGCGGCCAGCCCGGCCGGCGGGAACCGCCCGCGGGCGGCACTGGGCATGCTCAGACGGCGGCCAGGTCGCGCCGCGAGCGAGCTTCCGCGCCGCCCGCACGCGCGACCTACCTGGGCGCTCCGCGCCCCCGGATGCTGCAGGTACGGGCCCGTGCGACCCCAGCGGGCCGTGGGCAGGGCGCGGGGCTGCCGGGGGCCGGGGTCGCGCTCGGCGCCACCCCGCCCCCACCCGTCCCTGGGGCGCGCGGCGGACGCGCGGGCGGGCTGGCGGGTGCGGCTGCACCGGGATCCCCGCACCACGTCGGGGCGGGGAGGGGGCGCCCCGCTGCGCTCACCTGGCGGGGCCGGGGCGGGAGGGCGCGGGCGGGGCGCCGGGTGGGGCTCGGCCGGGGCGGGCGGGCGGCCGGGACGCGGCGCCGGAGCGTGGGCGTGCGCTCCAGCCGGGCAGGGGCGGGCGCAACCCGCGGAGCCCGTGCGGCCGGCACCGCCGGAGGACCCCGTGCCGCCGCGACCCCGGCTCGGGGCTCCGAGGGGGCACACAGCCCGCGGGGAGCTAGCCGAGAGCGGCGGCCAGCGCTCGGCTCCCAGGGCGAATCCGCCTCTCGGCTTTCAAAGATGGCATTTCCTGGGCCTGGCACGAAACTCCAGCGCCAATAAATCCTCCCCGTTCCGCGGGCGATATGGAATGATTTATCAGGTACCTGCGGTGAGACAGCTGCGGAGGGGGGAGTGTATGTGAGAGTGCCCAGCCCCCCCGAAATTCCCATTTTCAGCTACCTAAACTTACTGAGAAGTTGCAGTTGCCTTAAAAATTCATGGGAAGTTGAGACAACTTGACACCTGGGTTTTCCAAGCTGGTGGAAAGAGCTTGTGACTTGGAAACTGGAGACCTCCGTTCAAGTTGGGCTCCCCCTTGGCCAGCTGGTGACCTTGGCAAGTTGTTTAACCTCTCTGGTCCTCAGTTTCCTCCCTTGCAATCAGCTGGTAATAATGCCCACCTCGCTGGGTTGTTGAGTGGATTAAGTGGGATAAATTATGTGGAGGTGTTTGGCACCGTGCCCGGCACAAAGCTAGCAAGCAGTTGGCGTCATGTGAATTTAATTCGTTTAGAGACCCTCGTGGCTCTCATTTCAGCAGGAAATTAGAATTAGGAAACCATCTTCAGGGCCTAGTGGTGGAGTGACAGACCCTGTCTCTGTGCCCAGGAGAACTTCTGCCGAAGTCAAGGCCTTCGGAAAAAGAATTTAGCCGAATTGTAATCAGAGAGCATCTCCTTTAAAAGCAGTTTTATACATTCAGAAACTCCAGAAGTTGGCAGTTGGCTTCACTTACAAAAGAGCTGTTTTGCAAGATGATCCATCTTGCAAATGTTTAAGCAGATGATGGGAGAAAGTAAAGCCTGCTTAGGAAGATTTCTGTTTTAAAAAGCTCCCAAATCCAACTTTAAGCGATTATTTAGATCAGGGTTTCTCAGCCTTGCACTATTGACATTTGGGGTTTGATAATTCTTTGTGTCCTGGGCATCGTAGGGTTTAGAAGCATCCCTGGTCTGTAGATTCCAGTAGCAATTCCTGTTCCCCAGTTGTTCCAATCAAAAATGCCTCCAGTATTGTCAGATGTCCCCTAGGGAGCAAAATGCCACCCCCGCACCCCTTTAGAACCACCAATTTAATTCTTGCTTTCTGTCATTAGCCCGAGTTGTTTGAGAATTTCATCTTGTGCTTTTGTAATAACTAACCTTTGCATAGCCTTATAGAACTTACAGAGTACATTCACCTGTATCGTCTCATTTAATCTTTACAACTCCCTTGTGAGGCTGGTGTCACTCCCATTTTACAGATGAGGACATGGAGGCTCTGAGCAGCCAATTACACAGTATGTGGTAGAGCTGGGGCGTAACCCAAGTCTCCTGGTTCCAAGGGCAGGTCTTTTTCTTCTGCATCAAGCTGCCTGTCCCTTTGTTGTATGGAGGCTTTGATATGGATGACTTTCCGGATGATTAAATCAAGATGTGAAGTATATTGGAAGTTGGAAACTTTTCTGAGATTGACTAGTTGAAAATTAACAACAGTAAGCTATTATCTGACAGAGTGGGCCATTCTAGTTAAATATTCTAGTTTATAGCGAGCTCCCATAAATCCCACATGCAGTTAATGGAATACCAATTTGCAGATAATTAGAGTAGAATAGAACGTGCCTAATACTCTGTATTGATCATGCATTGTCTCTGGTGATTTGCCATCTCCTAAAAAGGACTCATATACGCAAATTAGACATTAGCTGGGGAATATAAAAGGTCAAGTTACTGAAGGCATTTCAGAGTAGCTGAGGCATTTATTGAACTTCTGTATGGCAGATGTAGTGCTGAGTGGGGATGTGGGGTACACCCCAGAGAATCCAGGTTGCCTGCATCCACTTCCCTGCAGGAAAGGGCAGGCCCTGGTCAGGCCAGACAGGTGGTGGGCCCTCAGACAGCTTGGGGCAGGAGAAAAAGCCCAAGTTACCATGGAAGCAGATTCAGGATCCCTTACCATATCATCAATCATGTCTCTGACCCCTCGATTCATCTTTTATCATACAGAAGATACTCTGGTAGTTTTAAGCATTCTCATTCAAGTCTCAGAGACCTGGTTAGGGAGGCAAGGTCAGAGACAAATCTTATCCCTGGAAAAAGCTGGGGTTCCGAGGTGGTAATTGGCTTCAGAGAATTGAGAGCAACGCTTTGTTGGCTGTGAACTGGAAGGTTTCACACACAGTGGGGTTTGTTGCTGCCAAACCCCACCCCGTTCCCCACCTTGCAGATAAGGAAACTGAGCTGGCAAAGGTAGAGTGGGGCCAGGAGCAAGAGGGACCAATTTTGACCTTCTGAACTACAGGTCCACACAAGAGACATTTTCTAGGACAGGCATAACCTACCAGAAGGGCTCAGCTTTGGGGATGGGAGGGAGTGAGAAGACATGGCACCCTGCCTTTCCCCAACCCTCCGGGTTTGTGGTGGTTGAGAAAAGACCAGCAATTTATGGTCCCTACATCTTTCCGCAGGAGAGCTCACCTTCCAGCATTGCGGTCCTGGAAAGCAGGGACAATGCCTCTTTATCTTTTCCCAAGATCTGTTGTAGAAGCTGGAATGCTGAAGGCACCCAGCACATACCCTGGTCTGGAGGGGCTGGTGGGGGTGCGGTAGCCTACCCAGCATCAGCTCTTCATTCCAACTCTAATAGAGACAGGAGGAGACCAGGTCAGTGTCCACATTGCTCTTGGCTGGGTCCAGGTGACCTCAGAGCCTGATCTTATAGATGTCTTCTTTCCTCTGGCCGAGAAGGACCTGAGAAGTGCTTGGTAAGCCCCTGGCTGAAAACTGATTTGGTAATGGGTTCTAAGACCCAGAAATGTTGCATCTCCAGAGCTTCTGCTTGTGTGTGCACCTGAAGCTTCCCACTGCCCCCAGGTTAACTTGTTATTCCAAGACCAGGTGTGAGCACAGATTTAACAGCAAATTGAGACATTTATTGAGTCTCTACCATGTATTAGGCCATAGGGCTACAGAGGTGAACGCTGAACCCCTGCGTTGGAAGGATTCATGGTGGATTTGGAAAGACAGTTTGTATATGTGTATGTGCATCCCCATCCATCTGTCCATGGTCCTGTAAGTACTTTAAAAGGATAAGCTAGGTGCAAGAGACACCAGAGGATGCAGCCATTCATTCTGATGGGCATCAGGAGACACTGTGGAGAGTAGTTCTAACCATGGGGAGAAGTTAGTTCTAACTTCAAGGCATAATTTGAATTAAGCCTCAAACTTAGGAACAAGATGGTATTTGGGGCAGGCAAAACAGCAGGGGCAAAGGCATGAAGAGACTTTGTGGATCATAGGCGTGGTGACTCTTCTCCAAGTCCAACCTGGTCTTTTTTGTTTTTTGAGACAAGGTCTCACTCTGTCATCGGGCTGGAGTGCAGTGGCCCGATCATGGCTCAAGCAGTCCTCCTTGTACCTCGCACCTGGGACTACAGGCATGTGCCACCACACCCAGCTAATTTTTTATTTTTTGTGGAGACAAAGTCTTACTATGTTGCCCAAGCTGGTCTCGAACTCCTGGGCTCAAACAGTCCTCCTGCCTTGGCCTCCCAAAGTGTGGAGATACAGGCGTGAGCCACCGCACCCAGCCAAATCCAGCCTCTTGGTGTTCACTAATGCAGAACCCACCTGCTCTGGTTAGGGTCTGCTTTATCTCTGTACATGGGCCAGGCCTCACCTAGCCCAGGGCTAAGTGCCTATTCTCCTTGTTTTCACCTGGATGGGAGCGATGCCACTGTGTTGTCTTTGAGGCAGGAGTAACTTCTGCAGGGATGCCTCTGGTTTTAGTTATCAGCACTAATCTGTACTTATTGGTTGCCACACACTGTTGTGAGCGCTCTCCAAATAGTAACTTAATTCATTTAATCTTCACAGCAACCCTGTCGCCAGGCTGCCTCCCAGGTACAAGTAGGTGGGGGCTGAACTCCTCTGCCCAGTGTATGTCCCTCTGTGGGTGATGCTCTGATTGTGGCCCGGCCTCCCCCTGGCTGCCTTTACATAGATGTGCCGGGAAACAGCCCAGTCTGAATTGCAGTAGAGCACTGACCCCATTTCCTTTAGGGGACCGGCAGGACTGTGCTGACTGTGTTTTCTGAACCAAAGAACGGGATCTGTAGTGTGAAAAAAGAATGTGTGTGCCACTGCTTTGTGCAAGAGGAGGCCTGAGAAGTGTTTGGATACTGAGAGAGTGGAATTTTTGAAACATTTTGATGGTTTATGTGGAAAGTTAGGACAGAGGATTTGAAATTGGAATAGTCCTGGAAAATTGAGGTCCCATGATTTACTGTTAGGATACACAAGCTTTTAGTAAATGTTTAAGCAGTGTAGAGTGAAGTGAATTTTTTTTACTGAGCCCCCATAGGGAACAAACAGTGCATTTTAGCCTCAAAATCTGATTCCTTCCAGCCCCATTTTACAGATGGGGTGAGAAAACTGAGGCTCAGAGAGATGAAGTAACCACCAAAGAGCACAGTGTTTGTAAGCAGTGCAGCCTAGCCGAGATTTGTCTTTTTGGTTTTTGTTTGTTTGTTTGTTTTTTAAATATAGAGAAAGGGTCTCGCCATGTTACCAGGCTGGTCTTGAATTCCTCGGCTCAACTGATCTTCCTGCCTCAGCCTCTCAAAGTGCTGGAATCACAGGCATGAACCACTGTGCCTGGCTGCAGCCAACATTTGAACCCAAGTCTGTGCCTAGACAAATCATCTGTTGTCAAAGTCAAATAAAATATAAAAAGAGATGTTTCTCTAAATTTAAAACTTTTTGCTTGGGAAGTAAGAATAATAATTTGGGAAATCTATACAGACCAGGTGGTCTTTGGTTTGGAAAACAAAGAGAATGTTGGGAGTTTTATTAGAATGAGAAATGTTATGTATTGTTTTGAAAAAAGTCCATCGGCACTAGAGAAGCTCTTCGGGAGCTGGCAAGCTCTGATTGTTGCATGATGGTAGCAGATAAAACTAGTCTTAGGGTCACAGCAATTTGTTTCAGTAGTTATTAAATAAAACTGGTTTTAGGTTATAACAGGCAGTTTTAGCAGCAGGGCTTGCAGATAATTGTATTTTTGGAGCAATGTTATGTGCCCTGAGTATTTTTCCCCTGGCCTCTCAACTCTGATTTAGTTGGGCATTACAATAATGACCCAAATTGTATAATCAACTTCCACCCTGTAAAATGAGGATCATAATTGCACCTATTCCCTTTAAGTTGACTGTTGTCAATGAGCTAATGTGGAAAACTAACTAAGGCAAAACTTGGCATAGAAAAGGGGTCCCTCACTTTGTGGTCAGACCCCTGACCCTCCAGACAAGTGCTTTGATCTGTGTTCAGTGCTGAGAGTCGCTGTGGGTGAGTGAAGGTCCTTCCTCAGCCAGGACCACAGGTCCCGGTTCTCAGGACTGAAGGGATATTCCAAGAGGGAGCATCCAGGACTGTGCAGGGGCCATGGCTGCCTGAATGCTGTGCTGATGAGGGGCCCCTGGCGTAGGAGTGGGGTTGGAGACCTGGCCCATGCATGTCACCTCCCTCAGCCACATCAGCTCAAGGGCTCGCCCAGAGGTTCTCGGTGAGGGAGGCAGCAACCAGCTCCATCAGCTGTTTTTTGACCGCCAGCCGCTATTGGGCCTGGGGAGGGGGAGGTTGGCCTCTGAGCTCAGTCTGCCCCCACTGGCTCCCCCAAGTCCCCTCCCCTGCTCTGGTTATCAAATGCATTCATGGTTCTTGTAGAAAATAAAGTGTCAGGGAACACAAGAAAAATTATGCGTGATGCTTCTCTGAAAGCAGCTGGTCCACTGTCAGCACTGCCACGATCTGCACATGCCCTCTCCTGCTTCCAGTGGATTCTCTACTCCACAGACGGGGGAGTCTTCCATACACTCCTATTTTTCTCAAAATGAAGACAAAGCTGATCTCTTAGCATCTCCTGCAGGCCCTATGTTCATGCTCTTTGAGCCCTCACCTCACCGTGCTCCTTCCTGCTGCAGGGACTGCAAGAGCCTGGGACCTTCTCCCCCTCTCCACTGATTACTTCATCCTGTGGGTCTCAGCTCCATGATTGCAGAGCGTTTGCTCACCTTCCTGACTTGAGTTAAATTGTTGCTATAAATGTTCATGCCACCAGATCTCTCTCCATTATAGCACTTTTCCTAGTGGCAATTTTGCAGTTAATTAATGTAATTATTTGTATTAGTACCTGTCTCCCAGCTACACTGTAAGCTGTGTGAAGGCAGGGTCTCTTTTTTAAAAAAACTTTTTCTAAGTTTTATTTTTTTTCTTTTAATGTTTTATTTTGATCCAATTCAGACCCATAGGAAGGTTGTAAGAATAAATCAAAGAAGTCCCATAAATTCTTCACCCAGATTCCCCAAACATTACCATTTTATTCTTTTTATTTTATCCCTGTGTGTATATATATATCTATCCTGAACCATTTGAGGATTATTTATCAATGCCTCCTTTCCCCCTACATATATTTCCTAAAAGCAATGATATTCCATAACTACAATACAAATTTTAGAATCAATAAATTAATAGTGATACAACATTGTTTAACTAATCTATAAACCTCAAGTTTTATATACTTTTTTTTTTTTTTGAGAGAGAGTGTCCCTCACTCTGCCACCCAGGCTGGAGTGCAGTGGTGTGATCGCAGTTCACTGCAGCCTCCGCCTCCTGGATTTAAGCAATTACCCTGTCTCAGCCTCCCGAGTAGCTGGGATTACAGGCGTGTGCCACCATGCCCGGCTAATGTTTGTATTTTTTGTGGTGACAGGGTTTCACCATGTTGGATGCTGGTCTCGAACTCCTGACCTCAAGTGATCTGCCTGTCTCAGCCTCCCAAAGTACTGGGATACAGGCCCGAGCCACCGCGCCTGGCCTAGATGTTAAGTTTTGCCAGTTGTCTTAGTGATGTCCTTTTTTACAGCAAAAAAAAAAAAAAAAAAAAAAAAACTCTTATAAATGGGTTGCGTACGGTTGTCATGTCTCGTTAGTTTCCTTTAAACTAAGACAGTTCCCCAATTGTTCTTGGTCCTTCAGGACCTTGACTTTTTTTGTTGTTGTTGTTCCAAGATGGAGTCTCGCTCTGTCACCCAGGCTGGAGTGCAGTAGCTCAGTCTCAGCTCACTGCAGCATCCGACTCCTGGGTTCAAGCAATTCTCCTGCCTCAGCCTCCCGAGTAGCTGGGATTACAGGCATGTGCCACCACGCCCGGCTAATTTTTTATATTTTTAGTAGAGACAGGATTTCTCCGTGTTGGTCAGGCTGGTCTCCAACTCCCGATCTCAGGTGATCCACCCACCTCGGCCTCCCAAAGTGCTGGGATTACAGGCGTGAGCCACCATGCCCAGCCAGACCTTGACATTTTTGGAAAGTACAATTATTTTGTAGAGTGCCCCTCACATTGAGTCTGTTTTAACTCACCATTTTGTCCCCAGTGCCAAGCACAGTCCCTGGACCATCAAATGCACTCAGTAAATATTTGTTGAATGAGGAGAAGGAGAGATGGAAGGAGGTGCAAGGGGAAAAGTCAGCAGGTTTTCTGCTTTCTTCCAGCCCCACGCCTTTCCCTGCTAAGTGATGTGGGGTTTTTTTTTGTTTTTTTTTTGTTTTTTTTGTTTTTGAGATGAAGTCTTGCTCTGTCACCCAGGCTAGAGTGCAGTGGCGCAATCTCGGCTCACTGCAACCTCTGCCTCCTGGGTTCAAGTGATTCTCCTGCCTCAACCTCCCAAGTAACTGAGATTACAGGTGTCCACCACCACGCCCGGCTAATTTTTTGTATTTTTAGTAGAGATGAGGTTTTGCCATGTTGGCCAGGCTGGTCTAGAACTCCTGACCTCAAGTGATCCACCTACCTCGGCCTCCCAAAGTGCTGGGATTATAGGCATGAGCCACCCCACCCGGCCTGGATGTTGTTATTTAGTTGCAGTCATACTGTATACAGGTTTGAATCCTGCTATTTTTATAACAAAGCTTTCCCCAAAAAAAGAGAGGCTTCCTGAGAAGATAGTGAGCCTGCTGTCCTTGCAGGTATACAAGCAGAAGCCAGATGATGGTTTGGCAGGGATACTGGAGAGGCAAATGGAACGTTTGATGAGGGGTGAGACTCATCAGGCTGGGGGTCCCTGCTAATCATGGGTAGCCTTCTCTAACTGCAGCTCTGACTTCACAGGCCTAGGCCCCCAAGAACAGTGCAACTAGAATTTATCATCCCAACCAGAACAATTTGAGAATAAAAAGGGGTCCTATTAATAATTGCATGTGACTGACGGGCCTCAGCCGGGACTGCCCTAGGTAAATCCGGACGTGTGGTCACGTCCGGATTTAAGAGTGACTTCGAGGTTGAGATCAGTGCAGGGTGAGCCAGCATGGAAAACCCTCTAGCACTAGGAATCTTCTACCTGGATAAAGACAAAACTAACCTCTGCATGGCCTGCAGGCCTGATGTTTGTGGCTTTGGTCCCCACACCTCTGTGGTCCCACCTCCAGTAGGATGCCACTCCCCAGCTTTGTGCCTGCCACACTGGCCTTTTGTCAGCTCTCACCTCACTATGGTACTTGTCTGCCACAAGGACTGGCAGAGTCTGGAACGTCACTCACATACCCTGGCTGGATGGAGGAGCAGGGACAGAGTTTATGATAGATGGACAGGGAGATGAACAAGCCAGCTGTGCTTCCCACTGACCAATTTCTAATAGAATTTAAGAGCCAGGGTGTGTAAGCAAAGAAGGGCAGGAGGCGGGAGTCACCCTAGACCTTATCTTCTTTCCTCTAGTGCTCACACTTCCACCTCTTCTTCCTGCACCAACGCCCACATCCCTGTTCCAGCCCTAGTTCTGAGATCATGACTAAGTCACTGACCTTTGGCAAAGGCAGGGAAGCAGGTGGCATTGGGGACCCAGGCAGGAGAGGATGGGCATTGGATGGACAGTAGGTGCAGACAGGGACTTGGATGCAGAGAAACCAGGCAGGAAACCAGCATCTAGGGATCCCAGTAACAAGGTCACTACAGGGCCATTTATCAGGAAGTCTAGATTTGTAATATCAGGTGCCCAGACACTCGGTCAAGGGATCAGGCTCTGGGATCCATACAGTCTGATTCTTTAACTTATTTTCTGCCTAGAAGAAAATACAAACCTTGCCTTCCTGGATTACAGATTATTATAGGATGAAAATGTGAAGATAATGGAGCTATTTTCTGGGAAGCATCCCAGTCATGTGAACTTTAAGAACACTGTCCAGTGCAGTCGTGTTTTTATTACTCTAGGCATCAGCAGCTTTAATGGAAAAGCCAGTTAGAAAAGGAATGTTCCGGTTCCTAGAATGCAGGATACTAGTACTGCTGAATGTTGGAAAGATTTTCTGGTTAACTGTGTTATTAGATTTTATTGCTTAAAAATGTACTTTCAGCCCGGTGCGGTGGCTCATGCCTGTAATCCTAGCACTTTGGGAGGCAGAGGCGGGTGGATCACCTGAGGTCAGGAGTTCGAGACCAGACTGGCCAACATGGCAAAACCCCGCCTCTACTAAAAATACAAAAAATTACACAGTGCTGGTGGGTGCCTGTAGTCCCAGCTACTCAGGAGGCCGAGGCAGGAGAATCACTTGAACCTGGGGTGTGGGGGCAGAGGTTGCAGTGAGCCAGATCATGCCACTTTACTCCAGCCTGGGCAAAAGAGCGAGATTCCATCTCAAAAAAAAAAAAAAAAGTACTTCCCTCCTCCCTCCGACCCCACACAGCTGCTTAAAAGCATTTCGTTTGGGGTCACTTTTTACAGAACAGAGCATGTCACACAGTGTCAGAACTGAAACTGACCTCAGAAAAACCTTTTCCGGCTCCCTCTTTTCTGGATGGAGAAACCGAGGCTCTGCAAGGGATGTAACATACTCAAGGGCACATAGTCAATGGCAGAGTAGGAACTGGTACCCATGTCTCAGAATTTCCAGCCCCCAGATCTTGGGTGTGTTTTCTACATCTCATCCAAGGAAGTTTATCAGATGGGCCATGTATTTTTATTATTTTGTTAAAACCTTTTGGCATTTCTCTGACTATAGAAATAAGTTGTATTGGCATTGAAGCAGTTAGGCATTTCTTGCTGAGTTTCTCTATGTAGAAGTTGCTAGGCTGTCTTTTTCTTCTTTTCGTTTTCATGTAGAAAAGATGATATATACCTTCCATTGAATTTCCATATCCTGTAGCGGTGTTTCTTAAACTATAGCACATCAGAATCACCTGGAAGGCTGGAAGGCTGTTTAAAAGAGGCTGTTAGGCCCCACCCCCAGAGCGTGTGATTCTCTTGGTCTGAATCAGAGCCTCTGGTGAGGCCGGAAGGTTTGCATTTCTAACAAGCTCTCTGGTGATGCCACTCATTCGGACGCCAGGGACTGCCCTTTGAGGTCCGCTGCCCAGGGTTTCATGACACTTTTAGATAATATGCTCTGCGCTTTGCGGCCAGCTGGGCCCTCCCTGCTCTTGCCACATTGGCCAGGGACTGCTCACTTGTTAAGACCAGAGGCAGATTCTCATATCTCAGCCCATTTGGTCAGAGAAATTCCTCTCTGTTCCAGGGCTTCTGTGATGCGCCTCTCCCCTCCTACCTTCTACACCTTGGCTCTTCCTCTGCTGCCGTTTATCCTCTGCTCTTACTGTCCTGCAGGCCTTTTCAGGTAAACTCAGCTGGTTCTATCAGCAGGGGCTCACAGGTCTGTGTCTCCGGCCTGATCATCTCTGGGTATATTAGTCCATTCTCACGCTGCTAATAAAGACATACCCAAGACTGCGTTATTTATAAAGAAAAGGAGTTTAATTGACTCACAGTTCCGCAAGGCCGGGGAGGCCTTGGGAAACTTACAATCATGGCGGAAGGGGAAGCAAACACAACCTCCTTCACACAGCAGCAGCAAGGAGAAGTGCAGAGCAAAAGGGGGAAAAGCCCCTTATAAAACCATCAGATCTCGTGAGAACTCACTATCACAAGAACAGCAGTATGGGGGTAACTGCCCCCATGATTCAGTTACCTCCCACCTGGTCCCTCCCATGACAGGTGAGGATTATGGGAACTACAACTCAATGAGATTTGTGTGGGGACACAGCCAAACCATATCACTGGGCATTTCCAATCCTGTGTATATCACGTCTGCACAACTCCTCATGAGTGCCCCCAGGCCCCTCCTCTGCATTTCTGAAACAGAGCTCATCACCTTCTTTTTTAAAAATGCCCTCTCCACTAGTCCTCTCCACATAGTCTTCCTGCTTAGAAACCCAAGGTCACTCTTCACTTGTCCCCCACAACCTGCCCTGGACAAGCCTGTCCACCACACCTCAGAAATCCCTTCTCCAGCCCCCTCCTCTTTTCCACTCCACCCAAACTGAGTTCTCTCGCTTCTCCCATTTGCCTCTTTTGCTTACTGTCACAAATAGGCCCCTTGCGCCTGTACCTCCTTCACATAGCTACCAGAAAAACGTTCCCTTAAAAAGCACAGAAGATCACCTCATTCTGTGCGGGCTCCATCTGGCCTTGCTTTTCCCCATCTTTTCTCCAACCCCGCAAAATGTATGCTATAAGCCAGGGCTTCCCAAGCTTTCGTGTTAAAATGCAAATACATACTCAGCAGGTTTGGGCTGGGTCCTATACTCTGCCTTTCCAGCACCCTCCCAGGTGATGCCAGGATGGGGTCCATAAGCCACCACATGTTGAGTGGCTGGAGTCTAGGGGAGATCTGTGTTTCACAGAGTCCTGCAGACCTGTCTTCAGTCTGTTCATACTGCAAGAATTTCTAAGTTCTGTGTTGTCATTGTAATGTTTTCTGTTGTATGTAAAGTTAACCTTAAATGTTTTCAATCGTAAACTTAGATTTGCTGTTGCAGTGGTTATTTGCTATTGAAAGAATTTTCAAAGACCAGGAAAGGCTTCAGTTTTCTTCAGAGTTACTAAATAGGTCCAGGTGAATAGGTGTATGGGAGTCAGGGGTGGATCTTGAGAATGTTTTTCCTTTAAAGAGGTACACAGTGCAAAGGGGTTCCCTCTCATGAGCTGCTCCAGGACAGAGGCTCTCCCGTACTCACCCTTCTCAGGATGGTGGTGGAAGGGGAAGGAGAAGAGTCTGGTTTCCGTAGGAGGAGATGAGTGTGGAAACTGATGATTCCGTCAGGGAAGACTGGGCGGGGAAGGGGAGCTCTCCTGGGAAAGGTGCTGCCAGTCACAGGAGAAGAGGGCGAGGATCTGGGGGCTGGATCATATATGACTCTTTTTACTTTTACTTTTTATTTTTATTTATTTTTTTTTTTCTTGAGACGTAGTCTCGCTCTGTTGCCCAGGCTGGAGTGCAGTGGCGCAATCTCGGCTCATTCCAAGCTCCGCCTCCCGGGTTCACACCGTTCTCCTGCCTCAGCCTCCCGCGTAGCTGGGACTACAGGCGCCCACCACCACGCCCGGCTAATTTTTTTTGTATTTTTAGTAGAGACGGGGTTTCACCTGTTAGCCAGGATGGTCTCGATCTCCTGACCTCGTGATCCACCCGCCTCGGCCTCCCAAAGTGCTGGGATTACAGGCGTGAGCCACCGCGCCCGGCCGACTTTTTATTTTTTTTTAAGACAGAGTCTCACTCTGTCACCCAAGCTAGAGTGCAGTGGTGCCATCACGGCTCACTGCAACCTCCATCTCCGAGGTTCAAGCGATCTGCCCACCTCAGCCTTCCAGGTAGCTGGGATTACAGATGCACACCACCACGTCTGGCTACTTATTGTATTTTTAGTAGAGATGGGGTCTCACCATGTTGCCCAGGCTAGTCTTGCACTCCTGGACTCAAGTAATCCACCCACCTTGGCCTCCAAGGTGCTGGGATTACAGGTGTGAGCCACTGCACCTGGCCTTATATGACTCTTGATAAGGCTTTGCTGTTGAGGAGCCAGCTGGGGAAACCACTGGTAGGCATGCCTGGCTACCCTAGCGCAGGATGGGGGGTCATAGAGGGCTGAGGACTGCGTGAGGATGAGCAGTCAGGAAGTAGAGCCATGTGCACCTGGGACAATCAGGATCTTGCCACAGCAGGAGGGTCAGAGAAGCAAGTCCCAGGTAGATGTGGGGTGAGGGAATGGTATGGATATCAAACAAGGGTGCTGCTGACTTTGACCAGCCTGCTCCAGAAACCTCACTACCCTCCTGTCGCCTCTGAAGTCCAGGCACCTCAGTCCACCACTGAAGAGTTTTTCAGGATCTGGCCTCTGCCTCGTCTCCCATGTGTTCTCCACAACTTTTGCCCCTCAATTCTAGCTCCTAGCCCAGTGGCTGTTCCTCACTTCAGATTCAGATGTCCGTCCTCAGCTCCAAGTTTCCACAGAGGTGGCTCGGCCAGGCTGCCGTGCTCAGTGTTAGCTCTCAGCACAGGTGGTGAGCCTGGGACCATCACCGGGCCCCCACTCCCTCACTCCAGGGCCCTGCTCGAGCCTCCTGAGTTTCGGTCTCCACCTCTCCACGCTGGAATGCCATGGTGTCTCCACCTCACAAGGTCGTGTGATGATCCCGTGGTGACACAGCAGCATGCTAAGTACTCAGGCAGTACTGGCTCGGCTGTCTGGACAGAGGGACTGCTGTGGGACATGTGTCCGCAGCTTGAGGTGGAGAGAGCTGTGGTTGGTGTGTGCCACCCAGGGCAGGGTGGGGCTCAGGCAATTCTGCCTGAGGTGGACACTGCAGAGGTTGGCTTTAGTTCACTGCGTAGATGTCAAAGGCACCAAAAGATGGCAGCTCACGACAGAGTGAAGAGGAGGAAGTTGGAATTGGAGTGGAGAACGCAGCCTGTCACACTTTATACAAAATGATTCAGATTCTGTAGGTCAGGGGTGAGGCCTGAGACTGCATTTCTAACAGGCATTCAGTGATGCTGAAGCCGCTGGTCCAGAGACTGCACTTTGAGCGGCATTCATCCAGAACATGATTAATGATGGGGAGCCTTGTGGAGGAGAAGGTAGAGAAAAAACATGCACAGCTTAGCGTATACCCAGCTTTCTGCCTGGCTGCTTGGAGACACCTCAAAGGGGCAGGTGTATCCAGGCGTCTGGGGTCTGTCGGGTTCCGTTGGAATCAGATTGTGGGTGATGATGGAGACTGATCGTAAGAGCCCGGTGAGAGCTTTGGGAGACGTATGGAGTGATTTTGTTGCTTGATATCTCATCTCTCACAGTCTGGCTTCACAGTTATATCCTCCTTAGAAGGCATCACTTTCTGCCGGAGGCTGAGCCATGGTCACACCCTGGAAGGTCCTCTGTCTTAGCACTCCCCACATGGAAAGCTGTGATTTCTGCATCCCTCTCTCTCTCTGATTGATTTGTGAGTTCCCGGAGAGCTAGGACCTAAGACAGCCTCTTAACCTTGTACCCCAGCACCTGCCTCACAGCTGGTGGTAGAGAGAGGGGTGGATACAGGTTTTGAAGGAAGAATGAGTAAAGCCTGTGATCAAAAGGGAGTAGGAGAGCCCAGCACCGAGCTGGGGCACTGGAGCCTGTCGCTGTGGACAGGAGGCCCAGCTATGGCATTAGCCAGGCCTTTGGTGAAATTGCCAGGAACATGGTCTAAAGGGGAGTCGCATATTGGGCGTCAGCTCTGAGGAGCGAGGGCTGGGCTGTGAGTTCTCTGAAGGTGTGGAGGGCTCCATGGGGGAATGGCAGTTTCAGCCAAGAAGCTATCATGTTGATCTGGGAGCCAAGAGCAAACCTACTTTTCTTCTGCTGCCTTCAGGAAAGGACAGGTGCCCAGATTTATGCAGACTGGGGATCAAGACTTTTCTCCCTGTGCATCAGGGCATGGATAGCAGCTCTTCCTGAGGCTGAGTAGAAGCAGCAGATAGGGCTCCAACGCGGGGCAGTGTCTAGAGCAGCCCACAGCCTTAGCACCTGCGAGTGCTGAGCAGGACCCTGTGGGTTAATGTCAGTTTCATTTTCCTGAGGAGGAAATGGAATCTCAGAGAGGTTCAGTAACTTGTCCAAAGCCACAGATCTGGGAAGTGGAGGAGGCAGCCCAGCACTGGAGCTGGTTTCTAGGGGAGGAGTGGGTCCAGGTATGGATTAAAAGGCCAGAGCATTGCAGAGGTGGTAGGGCAGGGTGGACAGTGGATAGTGGGAGGGGACCCAGGAAGAGGAAGCAGGGTTGGGGATGCAGAAATGGGACAGGAGGCAGCAGAGAGTCAGGGGACGGAGATTTAGGCAGTTTAACACCCTAGCACCAATAAAGCATTAGGTGACAACATTTAAAACAAAAAAAATTAGATCAGTTTGACTTTCTTCTAGCTCATCATTGCTCTTCATAGAAAATAACAGAAAAGTTGAAAGAATAGAAAAACTAACACGTGGGGTTTTTTTGTCTTTCAGATTCCTTTGTTTTAATTAGTTGCGGTTATCCCGTAGATACAACTTTATAACAAGCCTCTTAATACTCTAATCACACAGACATCCTGTGGCTGTTTTGTGGCTTACTTAACTGGCCCTCCGAAATTGGCAAGTAGCTTTTTTGTTTGTAATTTTCGGTGTTATAAATGTTGCTGGGAGGAAAATCTCTGCAACTAAAACTTTTTTTCATGTCTGAATATATCCTGACAGCAGGTTCCTAGAAATGGAATTACTCAGTCAGACTGCCTCCCAGCCCCGTTGGAATGGTATGCTGTGTTAGCGCTGACACAAGCCTTCTAAAAGTGCAGGTGTAAGCCCTGCGTGCATTAGTTGTTAATTCATTCATTTGTGCATTTCACACACATTTCTTAAGCGCCTATGGGCAGAGGCTCCATTTTCTATGGCCTGACCTGCAGGGGAGCAGCTGCCAGCATCTTGGACCTGACCGAAAGGCGGGGGAGTTTCTGACTGTACACGATGTCCCAGCCCTCCCTGTCTTTGTCACAGGCCCAGGAGCGCTGGACAGCCTGTGGGTCCAGAAGTAAACTTGGGTGCCTCTGTGGCTGCAGGGTCCAGGCAGTGCCCACCCATCTGCCTTCCCCTCTTCTGACACTTAGTGACATGCTACACACTGAGTATGGGGTTCCCAATTTTATCAATTTATTCATGCATTCCATAGATACTTAGTGCCTCATATGCACTGGACACTGTTCTAGATGCCATGGAGATGGCAGTTCACTACTAAAATCCCTGCCTTTAAGGAACTTACATTTAAGGAGAAATCTAAAGTAGGGCGAGAGGGAGAAGGAGTGATCAGGGAAGGCCTCACTGATGAGGTAAAATTTAAGCAGGCACATGAAGAAACTGAGTGAGAGAGCCAGGTGCATGTCTAAGGGAAGGGTGTTCAAGGAGAGAGAACAGCAGGTGCAAACACCCAAGGTTGGAACAAGCTTGGCACCACCTGGGAACAGCCAGAGAAGCATGAGACCCTGGTGGAGCAGAATGAGATCTAGGACTCAGGGTCCATTTCCCCATCCTCTTTGGAGATTTTAGAACCAGAGGGCCACCCCTCCTCTGTGAAGCAGTTCAAACTAACCTCGTGTATTTCTCTTGCTTATCTATGGTGGGCCATCACTGAGACCTGTGTTCGGTGGGGTCTGGCTTTGGAAGTCCCTGCCATGCCCTGCCCTGCCCTTGGGTTTCCTTATCTGTGCACTGAGGGACTTGAACCAGGAGACTGGCAAGGGTACATTGGGCTTTCCTCTGTCTTGTCCAGTTAGGTGTGTGAGTAGATCTTGGGTAATTTTTAGGTTAATATTAGGAGTGTGTAAATGCCATTATTGATATTTAATTCTTAATATGTTTAGCCTATTAGATTTCCTTTGTTATGAAAGAGTCTCCCAGCCAGCTGTGGGCAGCAGTCATAAGAAGTGAGTGGAGGGATAAACCCAGTGGTTTATCCATCAACCATCCAACCATGCATCCATCCATCCATTCATCCCACAGTGAATTATTGAGCACCTGTTGGGTACCAGCCACTGGGCAGGCTGCCTGTGCGGCAGTGGTGAGATTTTAAAGACTCAGACCCAGCCTTTTGGTGTAGGGATGTTAGCTCTGCCAGAAGATCGTGCTGGTGAAGGACTCCACTCAGCAAGACCAGAGCAGCTAACACATCATACCATATACAAAAATTCACTCAAAATGGATCAATGACCTTAATAAAAGACCCTAAAGCCATACAACTCCTAGAAGAAAACATAGGGGTAAACCTTCACAACCTTGAATTTGGCAATGAATTTTTGGATATGACACTAAAAATGCAAGTAACAAAAGAAAAATAAATTGGTACTTCATGAAAATTAAAGCTTTTTTGCATCCAAAGACATCATCAAGAAAGTGAAAAGGCAACCTATGGAATGAGAGAATAGGCCAGGCGCAGTGGCTCCCACTTGTGATCCCAGCACCTTGGGAGACTGAGGCAGGCAGATCATTGAGTCTAGGAGTTCAAGATGAGCCTGGGCAACATGGTGAAACCCCGTCTCTACAAAAAATACAAAAATTAGCCGGGTATGGTGGTGTGTACCTGTAGTCCCAGCTACTAAGGAGACTGAGGCTGGAGGATCACTTGGGAGACTGAGGTTACACTGAGCCAAGATGGTGCTACTGCCCTCCAGCCTGGGTGACAGAGCGAGACCCTGAAAGTCAACAGCTCACAGTAACACAAAACAAATTTTAAAAATGGGCAGAAGAGTTGAATAGACATTTCTCTAAAGATGCACAAATGGCCAGTAAACACATGAAAAGATGCTCAGCATCATTAGTCATTACGGAAAATGTAAAGTAAAGCCACAGTGAGACACCACTGCGCACCTGCTAGAATGGTTATGATCAAAAACAGGAAACTAACAAGTATTAGCAAGGATGTGGAGGAATAGTAACCCTCTTATATTGTGGTGGGAATGTAAAATGGTGCAGCCTCTGTAGAAAACAATCTGATTGTTCCCCAAAAAGCTGTACATAATAGGGCCAGGCACGGAGGCTCAGGCCTGTAATCCCAGCACTTTGGGAGGGTGGATCGCTTGAGCTTAGGAGTTTGAGACCAGCCTGGGCAACAGGGCGAAACCCAGTCTACCAAAAGTACAAAAGCTTAGCTGAGCGTGGTGGCACACACTTGTAGTCCCAGCTACTAGGGAAGCTGAGATGGGAAGATCCATTGAGCCTGGGAGGCGGAGGAGGCTGCAGTAAGCCGAGATGGTGCCTTTGCACTCCAGCCTGGGCAACAGAGCAAGACTGTGTCTCAAAAAAATTTTAAAAAGCTATAGATAGAACTACCATATGACCCAGCAATCCTACTCCTACGTATATACCTGAAAGAATTGAAAGTGGACTCGGACAGATACTTGTATGCTGAAATGATAAAATTTAAGCATTGCAACACCATTCACAATAGCCAGAAGGCAGAAACAACCCAAATGTCCAATGACAGATGAATTGATAAACAAAATGGAATATCATTCAGTCATAAAAAGAAATAAAGTTCTGATACATGCTAAAATATGGAGGAACCTTAAAAACACGCTAAGTGAAATAAACCAGACTCAAATAGACAAATACTATGTGGTTCCACTGATGTATCTAGACTAGGCACATTCGTAGAGGCAGAAAGTAGATTAGAGGTGGCCAGGAGTTGGAGGAGGGGTGAATGGGGAGTTATTGCCTAATGGGTGCAGAGTTTCTGTTTGGGATGATGAAAATTTTCTGGAAATAGTGGTGATGGTTGCACAACATTGTGAATATAATTAATGCCACTGAATTGTACACTTAAAAATGGCTAAAAGGGCAAGCGTTAGGTCCTATATATTTTACAATTAAAAAAAAAAAAAAAGACACACTTGTTTACCGGAGATTTAAAAGAACAGAAAAAAAGAAAAGAAAAAGAAAAACAAGACCAGAAGAGGTAGTGGGAGGAGCACGTCTTTGGCAGGAGCCACCGGTTTGGATTCTGCCCTGCCGCTGGGTCACCTCAGAAACACATGTGGTAACCTCATGGGCGAAGCCTGGTCCCCTCTTTTGATGTGAGAGTCCAGTAAGATGATGAGTGTGGGCTCTCTCCTGGGTCATGGGAGTTGCTCAGGGAATGCCTTCCCATCCCCTTTAATTTCATCTTTTCCATTGTAAAAGATTGTTCTACCTGGTAGAAAAGACAGAACACAGTTAACTTGGCGATTTTGCTCAAATCATCATCAGTTACCTTGCTCCTGTTTAGCCATCCTCCTCTAGGTGGTGGTCCAGCCCCTGTCTGTCATCTCGTTCCTCCTTTCTTTGGTGTTTTTGCCCTAACTCAGGGCTCATCGGGACCCCCACTTCCTTGGCATTGGTGCCTGTCCTTGGTCACGTGCTTCCTCTTCCTTTCCTGGGTTTACTGTGGATTCTTTCTGACATCTGAGCTCTGCTAGTGAGAAGTCATCTGAACATCCAGCCACAGTTATGTACACCCACGTGGTGGAATATCGTAGAGCCATAACAGAAAGGGTCAGGGAAGTGTTTGAAATACCTGGACGAATGTTGGATAGTGATCATGAGAAAGAGTGGAATATATGATTGCATAGACATTACAAGTTCAACTTTAAAAAACACAAACAAAATTGTTGGTTGGCTTGTTTTGTTCAACCTGAGCACATCAGAGTCCACGCCCTTTGTAGCCACTGGTCTGAGCCGCCCTCTCCTTCCCCTCCAAGGTTCACTACCATCTGTGGTCAGATCCCCCTTTTTCACAGCCACCCAGGGAGATTTCTTGCTGCCTGAGCCTCTCTCCTGGCAGGTTGAAAGAAGCTCAGGGTTCAGACACCGTGAGGCTGTCCTGGATCCTCCAGAGATCCAGGCCCCTGCTACACCCAGGTTGCCGCCGCCTTGTTTATCAGTTACTCCTGCCCCATGATTGTCCTCATCAGATCCTTGGCTCAGAGCCAGTGCATGTGCCCCCAAAGGTGAGTGAGCAAGAGTCTTATGGAGCTCTAGTTTGCTGAAAAGCTCAGCTTCCCATGGGCCGGAAGGAGTCCTGGCAGTTCCAAGATCCCTGGAGGCAGGTGCAGTGGGAGGAGAGACTGACTGGGGCCAGGGCTGGCCACCTCACTGAGGTCCGGAAGGAGAGCTGGTCATCAGGTAGGAGCGGCCCCAGGCCAAACCCAGAGCCTGGCCTCAGGAAATGAGATGGCCTGTTTCTGCCCTCCCGCTGCTGCTAATAATTAACCCAGGGACGGCTGCCTGTGAGGCTGGAAGGGCCTTTAGACATCATGTGACACACTCCAGTCCAGGCCTTTTGCAAAAGTGGGAGGAAGTCATTTACTACATTTCCTCAATTCTGAAAGGTGCGTTGGCCACACTTTAATGCTTCTGAAATCACCGTGACCTTCACAGTCACAGGGTACTTTGGATGTACTGTTTCTTTAAAATAACTTTGCTGAAACACCTATTACATCAGGTGTGTCATCTTAGAGCAGAGGGAATATGGTGATAAATACCCAGATCATTACTCAAGTTTCTAATGTTGCAGAGTTAATTAGGGGGCAAGAAGGTTTTCTGGGCCATTTCCCTTGTAAGAGGAAATTTACCAACATGAGAGCCTCGGGGAGTGTTTATAAAGATTATCTCAAAAGGGTAAGAACATACCTTATTTAGTAAGTTACAGAGACAATAGTGACTAAGTGTGGGGCTCCGTTTACCACCTCCAGTGAATCACCTGTAATTCGTCTGCCTCCCAGTCACGTGGATCAGTGGACTCAGAGTGGGTGGTGTGTGATGCCCCCACCTGAGCTTGGGATCATCACCCTGTTTGAAGTCTGCCTGTGTGACCTGTGCGTGGTTCTGAGTCGAGTCTCCCAGTCTTGTAAAATGGTAACAGCAGTGCTACCTTCCAGGCCCAGTCAAAACCAATCAGTCAGGAGTGAGGGGTGTAAAAATACTTGGAAATTGCTGAAGCCCCGTAGCACAGGAAGCCCAGAAACAGGAAAGGGAATGGCCCAGGGACTGAGAAAGAAGACAGGTGGGAAGGGCAAGAACACATAGGCAGCATTCACAGAGCTGGTGTTGAGTGGCTGTGGCGGGCCAGGCCCTGTGCTGCGTTAAGAATGAAATCTCTGCTCCCTACAGTTATTCACAGAGGAGGAAACTAAGACAAAACATTAATTTGTTCAGGTTCATGTCCACTTGGGAGTGGCAGAGCAGAGACTAGAACCCAGGTCTGGGTATTCTTTCAAACCTCCAGTGGACTCTGGCCTGGCAGGACCCCTCCTGTCCCAGAGTACTCCCAAGCAAAGATCTTCCTGGTCCAGTCACGGACCACTCTTGAAATCAGTGAGAGGGTTGTCTTTATCTCTGTATTCTCAGCTCCCAGCATGTGGAAGGCCTCAGTACAGATAAATGCATCAACAGCAGCAATGACATATATTATTTCCTTTTTTTTTTACCTTTTATTTTTTAGTAGCAATTATACATTCCTTTTGTTTACTTTTTACTGTTTTTTTTTTAAGGTTTACAACTTGTTATTTTGATAAACATATACATTTCATTCATTTGTTCCTAAATGTTGTTCTCCTGATTTGCATTTTGGCATGCCTTTTAGAAGTCTTTTTAAAGAGTTTCCTTTCATTAATTTGCTGACCCCATTTTATCAGGGTACAAAGCCCTGGAAATCTGAATAGGCTGCATAAAAATATTTTATGGTTTCTAGAGGCACACTGGCAACCAGCAGGGTTACTGAACCTAATATAACCTGAGATGGCCCCCTGGATTAAAACCTTACAGGCAGAGGATTTTAAAGCTGGAAAAAGCTTTAGAGGGCTCTAACCTGGGAAACCGAGCCAGAGAAAAGTGAGTTAGTGACTTCGCGAGTCACCTGGCTGATCAGAGACAAATAAGATGATGCTTCGTGGGGGTAAGTGGAGAGTATTTTTCTCTGTTTCCTTGAGATAAAATTATGGTGAGGGACACTGGTGGTAAGGATTGGGTTTCTCTGGCCGGACTGCTACTGGCTTCAGACTCCTTGGCGGGAACAGAGGCTGGCAGGATGGTCTGGTTGTGAGATTCCAGCTTCTTGGCTGGGATGCACTGTGATTAGCACATCTCAAACCTTTCAAAGTGACTTTAGCTGTTTTCTTTTCTGAAGGCTTCTGCTGCTTTTGGCTGTAAAGGGGTGGGGGCCAGAGCCTAAGACAGAAATATCGTGGACTGACACCCAAATGGGCGTGTCTGTGCCTGAGAGCAAATATTAGCAGAGTATTTTTGTAAGGTTTGTGCAACTTGATTCATGTCCCTGTGGAGTAAATGTATTCCATCCTGATTTCCAGTCTGTCTGGGGCCTAGTGGAACTACTCGGAGGGAAAATGAAATGAGATCAGTAGCTTAATTTTAGGTAGAAACAGCTAAATGTAAAACATATTCCATTGTCTATTTTGTGAGCTTTACAATTTTTGCTTGTTATAGTCCCTCATCTCCTATTTCACGGTTTGATGGGCCATTTCAGTTTTTTCCAAGAATGAGGTATTCATTTAGAATTATTTCCGATGAGAAAGTATACATGAAAGGAAATTCAGTTTTGAACAATACCACATTGAGGCTTACATGTACAGAAACTTAACCTTGGAATTGTTGAAACAGAAGTCCTGAAAGCCCAGAGTTCATCTATCCCACTCTTCACTGTCAGTCTGCCCTCTGAGGCTTTCTCACCGAGGGTCTCATCCAGCTTCTCTGCTTGATTACCTCTAGTGATGAGGAGCTCACTCTCTTACAGAGCACTTCCTTCCATATTTGTGCAGGTTTAACTGTTTAAAAGCTCCTTCGTCTGTTGAAGAGAAATGTGTTTCTTTCATCTTCTACCCATTGAACCTTTGGGACCTAAAAAAATCAGTCTAATTATAGTAGCTAGCTGCAAGTTAATTTGCATACACATTATCTCCAGTGATTAAAACAACCTTAGGGATATCCTTCCTCTTTTATAGGTAGGGAAACTGAGTCTCAGAGAGGGTAAGCAGTCTCTCCAAAGTTAATCTCAGTAAGTGATTAAGCTGAGGTCCCCCCACAGCTGTCTGATTCTGATGCTGGTAACTTTCCCACAGCCTTACATTTTATCCTAATTCCTCTTCTGTGTGACAGCCCCTTGGATTTTTGAAGTACCTAATCTTATCCGCCCTGAGATTTCGCTAAGATTTCAATTATTCCTCAGGAAAGCCTGCTAAATCAGTTTCTGTGGAGTTCCCATACCATGCGTGCATTTTCCCCCCCAACCTTTGCACATGGGGTTTGCGGTGTCTGGAATGCTGCAGCTTCTCCCTGGCCAATACCCCTTATCCTGCAAGACTCCCCATGAAATTTCTGTGAACCGGTCCTGACACCCACCCCACCCTGGTGGATCCGGAGCCCTCCTCGTGTTCCTCCAGCACCCTGGGCCTTCATCTCCCCTAGAACTTGATACTGCCCACTCCCTGGCCTGGCGCAGAGTAAATGAATATCGAGAGAGTAAATGATGCGGAACTCCTTTGCCAAAGTAGCAACCAAGGAGGCTAAAAGTAATTGTAAACAAGATTGACAAGCCCGTGAAATCGTAGTCAGATGCAGGTTGCTTGGAGGCTGTCGTGGGGACAGCTTGTCTGGGGTAAGTCCTGATGTCATTTTCCTCAGTATGACTTGGTTAAAAGCCCCCCATGGGCTGGCATTTGCCCTGTTTTTCTCCCAGGAGGTAGGTTTGCTGGCTCTTAGGTGTCTGGGTTCACCAAGGTGGCGCGCAGTGGGGAAAGGTTACCAGTCACTGTTCAGTGACTACCTGGGCAAAACCAAATCTTATTTCTTTGCAACCCACCCAAGACATCCACATGGGTACCGAGAAGCAACCCAGGGAGAGTTGAGAGCTGTGGAATTTGGGGGTGTGCTGTTTGACGCTGCATCATAATCAGATTTCCTAAAACTCTTTAAAAAAAAAAAGAACTTCTAACACAATCTAATTTTAAAAAAACTCAGGAAGACGGTGTTGTAAGTCAGGAGAGAGTGGTCACCTGTGGAGGGGAGTGTCTGGAAGAGGACATGAGGGGCTCCTGCTGGGCTCCTGGGGAGCACTATATTTAGCATTTGTACTTTTTCTCTCTGTGATACTTCAAGAAAAAGGTTTTTCTTTAAATTGAATGGCTTCATTTAATATACTCAGCATGAGTTTTCTGCCGGCTTCAAGGCAAACTTTGTGTTTTAGTTACTAGCTTCTCATCACAACACTGAAAACCCAGCTCATGACACTTAAGAGATTGGTTTCTCTTTATAGCAACATTACCTCTTTCCCGAAACTGCCCGCGGCTCCCGCAGCATTCTTTATCTTGCCCTTCAGGGAGCTTAAAACTACTACTTCTTACCCTGCCAGGATCAAGTATAACTTTTATTTTGTTAGTTTTGCAAGTGTCATGGTGTCGAACCTATAAATAAAACCTATAAATAAACCCCAACTCCATAATAAGAAAACTATTTGACATTTTGAAGTCGTATGAAAAGAAGGCCAGTAATTACAGATCTCAGTTTGAATACAACGGGTCCTACAAATGACTCCACCCGGGCTTCCCAGGGGCTTCAGTCAGAGAGCCACTCCCCGAACAAATTACAGGATCTGTGGAACAAATGATTTGATCCCAAAATTGTACTTTTGGAGTATCAGGATTGACAACTGCAAGATGATTCGACGGAGTATTTTGCTGTATTATTAAAGTGACCTGTGTGAGTGTGTCTCCCTTGTGCTAGAGAAAAATCTGAAGACTCGAGTATTAAATATGTTCATAAATCATTTTTTAATAAAAGGTATTAACACGTTCATAAATACCCAAATTTTTTAAAAGTTTTGTTCACCAGCACTGGCATTGTCCACTGTGTTATTCATTAGCAGGCTTTATGCTTTAAAAATGTTATTTAAAAATTAATGTTTTAGTGTATAGGTTCAGGATAAATTTGGTTCTTGGCTTTAACGTTGAATTAGCCATATGAGATATGCCTCCCTGAATAAGGACGTTTGTTTTTCTAGTTTAGCAAGTATTCAGTCACGATTATGTTTACATTAAAACCTAATTTTAAAAATAAGTTAGTGTATTTAGTGTATTTATCTTTGTATTGTTATGTAGTATTGTGCTTTGGAAAATTTAAAAGCCAAGAAAGCAGGCTAAAAATGGCAGAAGGTAGTGTTGATCAATTTATGAAATTATAGAGTTATGAGGAAAAAGATTAAATTCCAGGTACCAGTTGTACAGTAATTTTGTTATCAACTGTACTTATTTTAAAACTAATAAAGGGAAATGTATAGGAAAGTGTTTTCTAAGATATTTGGGCATTTCACAAATGAAAACTGAAATGACTAATTTTTAATTAGTTGGGCTGAATTTCATTAAGAACATTCGCAAAAAAATAAAAATGATGGTGAAAACAGAAAATATTAAATAACATTTTTAAAAAGAACATTTTCAAAGCCTAATAAATAGCACAAAATGTATGCATCTTGTTTTCTTTCATTGCTGCTGCTTTAAGAAAATGCTGGTTGACTCAACGGGTTTCTGAGGAAGGGTGTGTGCATTGTGTGGCCTTTTATAATTTGGACAAATGGTTAAGAATTGATGTTGGTGAATGATGTGAACTCATTTGAGTGAACAAGCCAAGATATCTGGTTATGTAATATCAAGTGATACAGTCCTTTTTGAATGATGGCAGTTTTCCTGTTGCTTTCTTCTCTATTTAGACAACAGTACTAATCCCAGCACTGACATATAGACTGGAAAATCTGTTACTTCATCAACAATGATTTAGGAAGCACTTCTCCCAGACTGAGTGATGGGACAGCTGCCAAGCTACGGAAACTCTATTTAGCTCTGGGAGGTGACTTGTAATGTAGACAGTAAAACTGACATAAGGATGCCCACCTAACAAAGACACTGGCTATAAGCATAGACAGGCAGAACCAAAAGGAACTCTGAAGATTGTCTGGTGGAAGATTTTCCACTGTGTGGCTCTCAGACCAGCTGCACCATTGCCATGAGGGTCAGGGGGTATTTATTTAAAATGCAACTTCAAGCTGGGTGTGTTGGTATACATTTGTAGTCCCAGCTTCTTAGGAGGCCTGAGGCAGGAGGATTGCTTGAGCCCAGGAGTTTGAGGCCAGCCTGGGCAACATAATGAGTACCCTGTCTCTTTAAAAAAAAAAAAAAGTGACTTCCATATGACAAGTAAAACCAGGCATGATCCTGATTTGGACTGTGGATCGGGGAAGAGAAATAAAGGACATCTTTGGAACAATTTGCAAAATTTTAGTATGGACTGGATATTAGATAAGTGCTTATCATGTTAAAGTTCTTCAGTGTGATAATTGTACTGTGGTTATGAAATGCCCTTATTTGGGGGAGATACATGCTAAAATATTTCGAGATAAAGGGGCATGATCTCTGCAGCAAGTGGTTCAGAGAAAAGCCTGGTGCGTCTGTGTGTGTATACAGATGAGAGACATGGGAAATAAAGTGTATGTGGGCCGGGCACGATGGCTCATGCCGGTAATCCCAGCACTTTGGGAGGCCAAGGCAGGCAAATCACCTGAGGTCAGGAGTTCAAGACCAGCCTAGGCCAACATGGTGAAACACTGTCTCTACTAAAAATACAAAAATTAGTTGGGCGTGGTGGCACATGCCTGTAGCCCCAGCTACTCAGGAGGCTGAGGCACAAGAATTGCTTCAACCCAGGAGACAGAGGTTGCAGTGAGCTGAGATTGCGCCACTGCACTCCAGCCTGGGCAAGAGTGAGACTCCATCTCAAAAAAAAAAAAAGATGTGTATGTACCAAAACGTTAACAATTGAATCCAGGGCAAAAGGGTTACACAGGAGTTTGTTTTTCTTGCAACTTTTCTATAAGTCCAGAAAATTATTTTTTGTTTTACAATGCAGTTTCCTGGGCCCTTACTGAACCAAAATCTCTGTGGATAGTAACCAAGAATCTGCATTTTTAACAAGTCCCCAGATGATTCTTGTGTACGCTAGTTTTAAGTCACTGGTTAAAAAGAAAGTCTCATTTCAGTCACTATTTTTTTAATATCTTGATCAGTGAGCAGATATTCTTAGTTTGAGCTCATCTTAGTGCTTAATAAATGATAAATAAATCCCCACCCAAGTGTTTGTACATTTTTTTTTTTTTTTTTTGGATGAGGTCTCGCTCTGTTGCCCAGGCTGCAGAGCAGCGGTGCGATCATAGCTCCCTGCAGCCTTGACCTCCTGGGCTCAAGCGATTCTCCCACCTCAGCCTCCCAAATACCTAGGACTACAGGCAGGTGCCACCACATGCAGCTAATTTTTTTTTTTTTTTTTTGTAGATATGATGGTCTCACTAGTAAATTTTATCTTTAGAAGGGAATACCCCACTTACTTCAGAGGAGTTTAAGGAACAGTTAGGCCTGGCTTTAAAACAGACTGGAATGAGAAGCTGTCCTCTTTGAGGTACCAACAGCAGTAGGAAAGCATGGTTTCTGTCTTCCTAAAGGCGTGAGCAATGCGAGTGATTGTTGCTTGTTGGGGCCATGGTTGGCCCCACAAAGAACTCGATACCACATAATGCAACCCAGCATCTGTGTGTCTACAGTGACGAGAGAACAACGCTGGTACTATATTAGCTGCTAAATGAATGAAGCATGTGTCTGCAATACGTTAAATATTGGCATTTGACGAGAAGTGCACTTAATTTGATGAGTCATTGTCTAGGGTGGCTGATAGTACATGTACTTTTCCATGCTAGAAATGCCCTTCTCTAAATCAGTCATCTGTTGGAGCTCAGAAATAGCTAAAAGGAAAAAAAAAAAGAGAGGGAAGAAGGCGCTTTCCTGAGTTCATAGGGAAGAATTGGGAAAAGGGGACTGAGCTACGGAGAAGGGCTTCTATACTGCAAAAAGGATTTTTGAAATAAGCTGAACTGTAAGTGATAAGAAAGAGCAGAGCTGTCCCTGTTTCCCTTGAATGCCAGCGTAGGAGGTGGCATGTCTTCCTCTGGTCGCCACTAGGTGGTGGCATTGGGCTAGGCCAGCTTGATGTAGGTTGATCACTGTAGCGAGCTACCCATGATTCATTTATACAGGTTACTTACAAATTGGGTATTTATAAATCAAGACTGTTTTCTTATTCTCCTCCTTTTTTTCAACGGAACTCATATTCTTCAATTAGAGACCTAAGTCCCTTACTTTAAAAAATAAGAATATGGAATACTTTGCCATTTATTTATTTGAGATAAGAGTCTCACTCTGTGGCTCAGGCTGGAGTGCAATGGCGCGATCTCGGCTCATTGCAATCTCTGCTTCCCGGGTTCGAGCGATTTTCCTGACTCAGCCTCCCAAGTAGCTGAGATTACAGGCGTGCCCCACCACACCCAGCTAATTTTTGTATTTTTAGTAGAGACGGGGTTTCACCATGTTGGCCAGGCTGGTCTCAAACTCCTGACCTCAGGTGATCTGCCCACCTGGGCCTCCCAAAGTGCTGGGAATACAGGCGTGAGCCACTGCGCCGGCCTCTTTATTTAAAATTATAATAGTGGAGTTGGGTTTGCTCTGTCATTTGCATGTGTTCCTCTCCCTTCTTTGTGTCTATGGTTCATTGGCTTGCGAAAGAACAGTTTCCCAGATCCGAATGTAGACAGACCCTTTGGAAATAAAGCGGCGGCATTACCTTTTCGTTGTCTCAGGCTTCAGGGCAGCCAGGGAGGAGCCCTAGTAGCAGCCCTGTTACCCAACCCTGACTCCCAGGGCTCTGGTGTCTCATGGGCCCAGGGTGTGGCAATTTGTGCCAGCATGCTACTGCTTCTGGTTCCCCTGAGTTTGTAGAGCAGCTCAAAGATGTATCACATATCTATCACAACTATCTTTTAACTCTAGCAAGCTGTCTTTATTAAAGTGGATACATAAAACTTTAAGAAATGGAACATTCATATATCTGTAAGTCGTTTGAAATCAGGATTGCCCTACAAAATCTGGAATCTGTAGACAGCACCCAATGGCATTAGAAGCTTAACGTTAATAAAATGCCTTTCATTGAGTGCCTGGTATGTGTCCCACATGTGCTAGGCACTTTCCATGTGCCACTCTAACTCTCATGGTCTTTATCGTGCCCCTACTGTTTGCAAAGTGAGGTGTTGCCTCTTTCTGTATTTTCCAAGTATAATCTTTGATTAAAAACTGTATTCACAGCCGGGCGCGGTGGCTCACGCCTGTAATCCCAGCACTCTGGGAGGCCGAGGTGGGCGGATCACGAGGTCAGGAGATCGAGACCATCCTGGCTAACGTGGTGAAACCCTGTCTCTACTAAAAATACAAAAAATTAGCCGGGCGTGGTGGCGGGCGCCTGTAGTCCCACCTGCTCAGGAGGCTGAGGCAGGAGAATGGCGTGAACCCGGGAGGAGGAGCTTGCAGTGAGCCGAGATCATGCCACTGTACTCCAGCCTGGGGGACAGAGCAAGACTCCGTCTCAAACAAACAAACAAACAAACAAACAAAACAAAACTGTATCCACAGTAGAGCTTCGTTTGCTATTGTTTAAAACATTCTAAAGCTATAATGGATTTTTAAACTCATGCAAAGAACAGGCTTGGCTTCCATATTATAAAATGCATCAGCAGCAGCTGTAATCATTTGTGGTCAGAGAGGCCAGCATGTTCCTGGTTGGGTTGTGGCTTTGTTTAGAATTAAGAGGCTTATAAAGGAAGCCATAGAAACCCTGAGTTCCCCAATTGCTGTAGTACAGGAAACAGGGCAGTTAGTCAGCATCCATTGTCCCGACCAGATTGTTTAAGATGTGATTTCAAGACAATCTGAAAATACCACATGGCTCAATTATTGGGTTATTCAACATCAGGCTCATTCTTACCAAGGTTTGCTTTAGGAACCATTGTAGGAAGATTTCTGCAGCTTTCATAAAATACCTATTTATGACATTGTCATTAGGTTTCAAGCCCTTTATGTAACAATCAGAGATGGGTGTGAGAAAGGGAAGTCTGTCTCTACTGGGTTGCTGGTGGGCTTTATTTTGTCAGCTAGCTGTGTGACTGTGCTGGACAGCATCATTGCTAACCACGGTGAAATGAATAAGTCCCAGCGGCACCCACGCCAGCACGAGCAGTAGCTGCTCAGGTGAAGTCTGGAAATCAGTGTCCACCATTGGAGCATCAGCCCATGTGACTTTCATTTGGAGGCACCTGTTTCAAATCTTAGTTTTTTTCTGCCTGGGGTCATTGTGTGACTATCTCTGCTTTAGCTGTTCCACAGAACAACTGCCCACCTCTTATCACACACAGTGAATTCATCCACATAGTGCATGGCTTAGATTCCGCAGAGCCTGTATTCTAAGGCCATCCATCCAAAACACACCCTGAGGTTCCCTGGAAACCCACTCCTTTAGTCCTCGTCTTCCTGGCTGTTACTTTGAGGGCTCCCAAAGGGAATGTGATCCTGCGCCACACCTGAGATGCTGAATCACCACTGGGGGTGCGGGGACAGGCAGGTTTTAAAAGCTCCTCAGGTGATTCTGATGTGCACCTCCCACTAAAACCAACTTGAAATGGTTCTATTGTGTCTTTTGAAAAAAAAAATGTAACCCACCTGAGATTCTTAGACAAGAACTAAAAAATAAAATTGACATTTTAAAGTCAATGTGGTTAAAACATTATGGAACACATTTGTTGTCTTTTGATAACTTTTTGTATTACTCAGAAAATGCATCCCTGCTTCTGATGACATTTTCATTGGAAAGGGCAAGGCGGAGGTGGTGGGGTGGGTGGAATTTTATAAGCGACTGAATAAGTTCCTTTGCACTGCTGGTCCCAGGAAGTTTTTTTTTATTAGTATTTCAGACTCTCTATCCTTATCTAAGGAAGAAGGGAGGTTTGCTTGGAGCTCCTTAAATATAATGATACGAGACCAAGTGCTTCTCTTCCTGGATGTACTTTCTGCACAGCTTTCATCATTGTGGTTTCTCTTTCTACACCTAACCGGTGCCCCCTGTCATTCCCTGAAGCTTGCTTCTTAGTCCTCCAATCTGCTTTGGCCACATCCGTCTAAGAGCTGAGTCACTCACTACTCCTTGCTACTGGCTCCCAAATCTTTTCTCTAGCCGTGCCCTGACATTAGGCGCTACTTTTCCAATTACCCGTGACTTGCGTCTGCCAGAATGGACCCTGGCAGCAGCAGCTTGGTCATCACCTGGGAGACAAGATGCAGACTCTTGGGTCCTATCAAGACCTACTTGAATCAGAGTCTGCATTTTAACAAGATCCCCAAGCACTCTGTATGCACACTGCAGTGTGAGAAGCACTGGTCTATGGGACATCTGTCTCCCCTCCCCTCTGCATTCATTCTTTCTTTTCTTGCTTGCTTTCATTTTTTAAGAGATAGAGTCTTGCTGTGTTGCCCGGGCTGGGCTCTAATTCCTGGGCTCAGACAGCCCTCCCACCTTGGCCTCCAGAGTAGCTGGGACTACAGGTGCACACTACCGTAGCTAGCTACATTCTGCTTAGACCCTCCCCCATTTTTCTCTGTCAGATTTGTCTATCCTGTTGTATTGCTATACGGTATTGTTGTACTGCAGTACTGCTATATAGTCTGTTATACAGACTATACATTTTAGCTTCATTTTCTATTTCATTCTTCCTTCCATTCATTCGGACATTTACTAACTCTACCAGACCTAGGTTTGGAGGTACAATGAGCAAAAGCAGACCTAGCCTTGTGGGGCTTCGCATCTAGTGGGAGAAGCAGATATTAAATACACATCATGAGTTCTAAGTGTGAAATGAGGGTAAGCACTAGTGAGTGAACTCTGTCACACAAATCTGTGACTGGTTAGGGAGACCGGGGAAGGCTTCCCAGAGGAAGTGATGCTTGTGCTGAGCACTGACGATGAACTGGAGTTAATCAGATGAAGAGGAGCAGAAAGAGCTTTGCAAGCAGAAGGAATAGCATATGCAGAGGCCCAGCTCATCAGAGAAAGTTTGTGGAGAATTAATAAAAAAAAGTTAACTTACTCTCAGGCCCTTCATCTTTATTTGCTCTTCCACCCAACACTGTCAGAGTTATATCTTCACCATTCCCTGAGCCAATTTGATTTGTAGAATTACTTCACATATTCTTTTTTTTTTTTTTTTTTTTTGAGACAGAGTTTTGTTCTTTTTGCCCAGGGAGTGCAATGGCGAGATCTCAGCTCACTGCAGCCTCCGCCTCCTGGGTTCAAGTGATTCTCCTGCCTCAGCCTCTGGAGTAGCTGGGATTACTGGCACATGCCACCGTGCCCAGCTAATTTTGTATGTTTAGTAGAGATGAAATTTCACCATGTTGGCCAGGCTGGTCTCGAACTCCTGATCTCAGGTGATCCGTCTGCTTCAGCCTCCCAAAGTGCTGGGTTTAGAGGCGCATGTCACCATGCCTGGCTAGTTTTGTATGTTTGGTACAGATGAGGTTTCATCATGTTGGCCAGCTGATCTCGAACTCCTGACCTCAGGTGACCCGCCCGCTTCAGCCTCCCAAAGTGCTGGGATTACAGGCGTGAACCACCGTGCCCGGCTGCTTCATGTATTCTTTGTAGAAGCCTAGATCCTCCCACCTACGTGATATAGTCATGTCCTCAGTTGCACACCTTTCCAGTCTTTTTGCCTACCTCTCCACCATTGAAATCACCAGTTAAACCAGTTTCCTTACTGTTCCCTAATATCATGGTCAGATTTTGAATGCCCTCTAATTCTCTCTTCATAAATACTATACTCTCTTTTTCAAAAAAGTAAACTTGTTATTAAAACATACATATGGAAAAGTACACAAATCATAAATGTAGAGCTTGGTAAATTTTCACAAAGTGAGTACACCAGTGTCATTAGCACCCACATCACGAAATAGAATGTTAAAAGCATCTCAGAAAATGCATCTCTCCCTTCCCCTCACTACACACAAAGGTAACCATTATCCTTTCTTCTATCAGCATTGATTAGTTTTGCCTGTTTGTAAACTTTACATAAATGGAATCATGCAGCAGATAATCTGTTGTGTCTCATATCTTTTGCTCAACGTTAAAGCAATTGATTCACATTTTGCATGTAATGGTAGTTCATTTCTTTCTTTTGCTGTATAGTAGTATATGGTATGACTGTACCACAGTTTATCCATTCCACATTTGATAAATGGGGTCTTTTCCAGTTTAGGATTATTATGAAGATTCTTTTTTGTTGTTGTTATAAATTATGATTTTATTAGATACATATTTTGGTCCAAATCTTTGAATTGTCATGACTTTAAAAAAATTTTTTTTTAGCTTACAAGTTCTGAGTACATGTGCAGGTTTGTTATATAGGTAAATTGAGTGTCTTGGAGATTTGGTGTACAGATTATTTTGTCAAATGCGTCATAAGCATAGTACCCGAAAGGTAGTTTTGCAATCCTCACCCTCCTCCCACACTTCACCTCATGTAGGCCCTGGTAGCTATTGCTCCCTTCTTTGTGTCCATATGTTCTCAAAGTTTAGCTCCCACAAGATGCTGGTACATGTCTTTTAGTGAGTGAATATACATTTTTCTGCTGGGAATGTGCCCATGACTGAAATTGTTCTATCACAATAAATGCATATGTTGAGCTTTAGTAGATATTATTCAGCAGTTTTCCATCGTACAGTGGTTGCACTGAGTTATGCTTTCACCAGCAGCATGTGAGAGTTCTGGTTGCTCCACACCCTCCGTGGTTTTGCCAGTCTTGAATCATAGGGGTTCTCTGGTGGGTGTGTGGTACTATTGCTTTGTGGGTTTAATTTGCATTTCTTTGACAGCTAATGTGGTTGAGTACCTGTTTTTGTTGTCTCCCTATTTTCTAAGGGGTTTTCTGTTACTTCCTCTCACTAGGTTAGCAGGAGCACTTCATATATTCTTGGCAGATGTATATATTGCGAGTATCTCCTCCCACTCTATCGGTTGCCTTTTTGCTGCCCTAAATGGTGTCTCTCAATGAATAGAGGTCCTTAATTTTAATATCAGTTTATCAATGAGTCTTTTCATGTTTGAAATCATATTTATACCATGTTTAGTTCTGTAAAACCTTAGAGGTAGAACACAAATACATAAAATTGTGAAACATAAATAAAAATTTAAAAGCCTGGGAAATATAAATTAGAAGACTCAGACCAGGGAGTTAATAAGACATGCAAATAAGCCACGTAATTCTGTGAACGTACAATTTAGCAATACATTTTGCTTAGAGCATCTTAGAAGTCAAAACTCAATTGGAAACATGATCTGCTGTGTAGTTCTCATTATCTGTGAGTCCCTCAGACAGTATCAAGAGGATGGGATCTGACAGGTATCTGCACTCACAAGTAACTGACGATTCGCATATTAAAGCACTAACAGGTATATTTTATGTTACAGGTTATTCAGCGATAGTTATGACCTCCCGGTTACGTGCGTTGGGTGGAAGAATTAATAATATACGCACCTCGGAGTTACCCAAAGAGAAAACTCGATCAGAAGTCATCTGCAGCATCCACTTTTTAGATGGCGTGGTACAGACCTTTAAAATTACTGTAAGTTCTCTACTTTTTTTTTTTACTTTTCCTGAATTAATGCTCCTAACAAATAGTTTTCTTCTCTTGGCTCACAAAATGAAGAAAAAAATATTTTAAAATGAAAGCTTGAGATCTCAGATGTTGTATGTTGAGATTGCACTGGAAATACTTAAAAATGTTGCCCCCATTTCACCTCTGACCTGAGGGTCTTCCCCCCGCCCTTCTGTGTGATGTGAACTGTTTGACGCTCAGATATTGGTGCTTCTGGGAAGTCCTCATCCACTTTCTGAAGGAGACTGGTTCAGGAGGTGGATGAGGACTCCACGGAAGCACCAACATCTGGAGGCATCATGGCGCCCTAAATATGCTTCATTAGAGCCCACGTCAGGTTGCATTTTTTCAAGTAGTGATTAGGGTATATGTTGCCCATGAAACTGAGCTCCTTGAAAACAGGAAAGAATAGAAAGGGTGTTGTTTCCCCTGTGCCTGGCACAAGGCTGGGCACACAGCATGTGCTCGTTAAATGTGTGAGTGAGTGGGTTGTGAAACAATCAGCCTCACAGATGGCAGGGCTTGGGGAGGTCCTGGCTCATCCCACTTAAAGCCCGTGGCAGAGCCAGCACTAGAAACGAGGTCTCCAGTCTCCCAGGCCAGCCGCAGGAAGATACTGGGACCATGGCTGCCTATGGTGCCCACCCACCCCAGTCACCACCGGGCCCGTGACCTTTGCCTGTCTCTTCCATCCTCTGGCCAGTCCTAACAGGATCAGTCCCAACCCTGAACTGGCTGCTAGGATCTGCCCCAACCTGTAAAGTTCAGTGTGCAAGGAAAGACATCAGAAGAGAAGACGGGATGAGAGAACAATTGAGGGAACAATAAAAGGCCACAAGAATGCAAAGGGTGACAAAAACTGATCCTTGGGTCTTCCGCACACCCCATACAAGTTTGCCCACTGCCAATCCCAGGTGATCATGGACCTTGATGCAGGCAGGAGGAGAAGGCAGTTTGCGTGGAGTTTTAGCACGGTGGGTGCTGTATCTCCTTTTCAGCAGGGATGGGGCGGTGGCCCAGTGCCTTGGCTGCAGAAGTCTCCCTGTCAGTGCAGAAGACTCAGGTGGATGACCAAAGTCATGGAAGTTTGGGCCCTTCGCCTGGCAGAGAGTGGGAATGGGCAGTAGAGATGGATGTTTCCCAGCCTTCTGCCCCACTCTTCCACGAGCACCCAGGCCTCCAGCTATTCCCCAGTGTCAGAGCATCATTTTTTTGTAGGTGGGAAACATTGTTGTAACAAGTGAAAACTCCAGCAAGGAAATTCAGTTGTCTAGTTAGGTGTCTCCAAAGTCTAATTAGAGGAGCTACAACATATACCTGTGACCTGTTTCTTCAGAAGCCACTTTGGAGGAAAACATCCTCTCAGGAGGACTGTCCAAAAGAATATTCTGCGATTCTGGAAATATTCTGTGTCTGCACTAACCCATAGAGGAACCCCCCCAGCCGCATGTGGCAATTGGACATTTGAAATATACCTGAAGAACTAATTTTTTTTTTTTTTTTCCCTGAAACAAGGTCTTTCTCTGTCACCCAGGCTGGAGTGCAGTGGTGTAATCCCAGCTCACTGCAGCCTCAAACTCCTGGGCTTAAGCAATCCTCCCACTTCAGCCTCCCAAGCAGCTGGGACTACAGGCACACACCACTACACCCATCTAATTTTTTTATTTTTTGTAGAAACGAGGTCTCACTAACTTGTCTAGGCTGGTCTCAAATTCCTGAGCTCAGGCGACCCTCCCGCTTCAGCTTCCTGAAGTGCTGGAATTGTAAAGCATGAGCTACCATGCCTGGCTTAAATTTTGTATTTTATCTTAATTAAAGTGGAAGCAGTCTTTAGTAGTTCATAGTCCCCACTTTAGATTGCTCAGCTTTGGTAAACATTTCTTAAAGTGTGTCAGAAGCTCCTACGATGTGTGATAAAGATGTCAATCCCTTGTCCTGCCTGGGTGTTTTGAAACTTGCTCTCTGTGGGGTGGGGCCTGAGAATCTGTATTGTAATTGCTCCCCGAGTTGTCTCAATGTGCCGTGCAGTTAGAGAACCACTGATTTAGGGGTCTGTTGGCAAGGTTGTAAATATTTCCCTTAAAAGGCAACTAGTTTGGTTCTACAGAACCTTGTCTTGTATCTGATTTCCTTTTAACATAATCTTTCATAGAATTTTGTGATTACACAAGCTCCATGAAGGTCACAAATGTCTCTTCCAGATGCTGTACACTAATAGTTTAGTATATGTCTGGCTTCTTTGTTAAAATGTGTGTTTGTCTGTCTTGGAGCTGTTCTTTAACCATTTATCCTCTTCCTGACGAAAACATGAATGTTTGTTAGTATATAACTCATGTATTCATTCAGCATATGTTTACTGAGCACTTACTATGGGCTAAGCTTTGTTCTGGGTACAAAAAATGGCAACAGTGCACAAAACAGAACAAAATCCCTGCCTTTTTGAAGCTAACATCCCAGGGGGGGAGATGGGCCATAAAAAAATATGTGCTGAGTCGGGCTTTGCAGAAAAATAAAGTCGAACAAGAGGGAGAGAGTGCCAGAGCAACGTGAGGTTACCATTGTATAGACGTAACCAGAGACGTCCCCACTGATGAGATGAAAGAACCATGTGTTCGTCTGGAGGGAGCACATCCCAGGGAGAAGGAACAGCGGTGCAAAGGCCCTGAGGCTGGAGCCCACTTCCTTTGTTTGCAGAACACAGTGGAGTCTGGAGTGGAATGAGCAAGGGGGGAGGGTAGCAGAAGATAAGAGCAGAGAGATAACAGGGGTAAGGGGTGGGGGATCGCATGGAGCCTTGTAGATCATTCTGAGGGCACTGGCTTTTTTTCCTACACGAGGTGGAAAGCACTGGGGCTCTGTCCACAGTTGACAATAGGAGGGAAGGGGCTGAAAGACTGGTGTGGCAGTCCAGGGCAGAGATGATGACCATTGGACATGGTGGCTGTGTGGGGCTGGCTAAGAGGAAACTGAGCCCAGAAGTACTTTGAAGGTGGAGTCGATAGGGTTTGCTGATAGATGGGATTTGGAATGCGAAAGAACAGGAGGCCTCAAGGTGAATCCCAGATTTTTGGCCTGAGCAATGCAGCAAAATAGAGTTGCAGTTTATTGAGATGGTGAAGACTGTGGGAAGAACAGGTCTCAGGGTAGAAGTAATTAGTTCTACTGTGGGCATGTTGTCGGGGAGAGGCCTGTTATTCATCTATGTAGCAGTGTAGGGATGGTACGAGATGGAAGAGTCAGGAGGTTAGGGGATGGGTCCAGGCTGGGGATACAGATGTGGATGTCACCAGGATAGAGATGGGATTTCAAGCTTGAAACCGGAGGAGATCCCCTGAGAAGCAAGTAGATGGAAGCTGCGAACGGTGCTTTAGGGTAGGAGAGGTGAGGAGCAGGCACTAAAGGAGTCTGAGAAGGACCAGCCAGGGAGGCGGGAGGAGGCCAAGAGCGAATGTCTGAGAATCCCAGCAGGAGGAGGAGTGATCAGCTCTGTGAAAAGGGGAGAAAGCAAAAGCACCTACCCCGAGTGAGCATCATATCAAGCCTTACAACAGGCTGGGTGCAGTGGTTAATTCCTGTATTCTGAGCACTTTGAGAGGCCAAAGCAGGAGGATCCCTTGAGCCCAGGAGTCTGAGGTTACAGTGAGCTAATTGTACCACTGCACTCCAGCAGGGGCAATGGAGCAAGACCCTGTCTCTAAAAAAATAAAAAAGTCTTAGAGCCTGCAAACAGTGAGCACCCAGAAATTCTTAGTTATGAGCGTCATCGTTCTTATCACGTGGCTGCCACCCCAAGCTTCCAGCAGCCTGGTTCAAAGCTGAGTCCCATGGAACTTGAGAAGTTGGAGGGCCTGGTTGCAACTTGGAATATCCCTCACTTTGTGTCTTTCTATGTGTAGGAATTGTTTGCACAGTCTCATTCAGACTCTTTAGCCCAGCCCACCTTGTGACCAGGAGCAGATGTCAGGGAAGCTGACTTGGATATCAGTCGTTCTTCTCTCAGCCCAGGGAGCGAGCCCTGGTGGTGACCTGGTGCAGCGAAGATGACCTCTTGCGGGCAGGGGCCGGGCCAGGAGGCCTTTTCTTATTATAAATGTGTTTTTTGTTATTACATTTCAATTTCTCTTGAGAACTGGGTGAATTATGCAGAATAGATACCTGTATATGTGAATTATGCACTTCAGAGGAGGAGATGTATTAGGAACAAACAGACCTGAGTCAGGCAGTCAGACTGTCCTTCAGCTGATGGTGCAAGGCACGGAGCCTCTCGGTGCCTCTGCTCGTTGGCAAGAGAGATGGTGATGACTACTACACTTTGCAAAGTTGCTGCAAAGATTAGAGATCATATATAAAAAGCACATTGGCATAATGTCTGGCTCCTTGTAGATGTTCAGTAAATTGTAGTTAATAATATATATTAAATGTAATATAAAATCATATATAAATAATTCCAACAAGGGGAGCAGCTAGCTTTTTGACATCTGGTAATGTGCAATGTGTGGTCTGGGTCATTCTTTCCCCACCTATTGTGATTCTCTTCTGATGGATGGTGCCCTGGGTAGAAGGAGCAGGAGGTACAAGCGCTGTTGGGCAGGAAAGGGGGTATGTTCAGGAAATGGGCGTGTTTCATGTTCCCACACTTCAGACCGAATAATCTGAGGCTGCCCCAAAGAAGTCTCTGCAGGAGGGGCCTGACAGTTATCTAATTCTCCCAGTGCTGGTCACTGTGACCTATTTTCAAGTACATTATTTGCTCTCAGGCACTCAAAAAAAGGAGCTACCTTTGCCTGTTCTATACACGGTCTATTTCTGACTCATATTGTCCTTTAGTTAAATGGTTTGGTTCAAAGGATTCCTGCAAAGTCTGCCTGTTAAAGTAGAATTTGCAGTTTTCCAAACACTCCATGCTGTTTGCCATCCCTGGGCCTTTGTGCCGGGCCATCTGATCCAAAGGCCTGTTTTTAGCTCGTGCGCCTGGAGGGGAGGGGTGATGCTTGGCCCTGTTTCCTCCTCCCAAACCCAGATCAGGGGGTTGCTTCCTCTACGGCCCCAGTCGAGATGACCATTTGTGTGGTCCCCTTGGGTGTCCACTGTGCCTCGACTGTTTCACAGCCCTCGACGGCCTTTGACACTCTGTTACAGCCACTGCCTCCATGGCTGGGGCAGGAAAAGGGAGCTTCTTATGGCCGTGTCCGCATTCCCACACCGTGCCTGCCCCATAAACATGGAGCGGGGAAGGCAATGGAGTCCTGATCTGAAGAGGCGTGTGGTTGAACGTGCCCCTCAGCTTCTCACTTCAGATGATGGGAAGGGGAAGCAGGGAGGCAGATAATCCCACAGGGTGGCACAGGCCACATCACTCTGAGGTATTTTGAATGGCATTTGAGTATTTTTAGCTGTCTTCCTTTAGGCTGTTAGGTGAGAGCTTTCCTTTCCTGGACATGCACTTCGGTGGCTTCTCCAGGAGTAGAAGCCACAGGTGTGTCCTGAGGAGCCAACAGAAACCGCCCTGGGGTTAGCATTTCATTGTGGATAATCCACCAGAGGCCACAGGGAGTTCACTGTGATTATGAGAGCTGAGTTTTCCTATTTAGACATTATCACTTGGGAATTGCAGCTAAGGGGGAAGGAAGAAATCTTAGACAATTAAATTAAACTCGTATTGTCTTGTGTTGATGTCATTTTTCTTAGCCCTACTTCCCATATGTGCTGTGTGGCTTCTTAAAATTTATTAAAGCTTTTCTTATGGTGGGAAGTGTGTGTGCATAGCATTTCTGAATATTTTAACTCTTTTTTGCCTACAGTAAAGATGTTTTTACTACCAATTAATTTAAGACTTTTCCCACTTGATAATTTCTTTTGTTCTAGAAACAAGACACTGGCCAGGTTCTTCTGGATATGGTGTACAACCACCTGGGTGTGACTGAAAAGGAATATTTTGGTTTACAGCATGATGACGACTCCGTGGACTCTCCTGTAAGTGCCATTTTTTAAAAATGTGCTGAACTCCTTCACGGTTTGCTTTTATATTTTATGTTTTCTTGTCCAACAGAGATGGCTGGAAGCAAGCAAACCCATCAGGAAGCAGTTAAAAGGTTGGTGTGATCTTTCCATTTCAGTCGAACATTAGGTGTTAGTGTATCACAGCCTGTTTCTCCCCTCCAATCATCAGTGCCTGTGACATCTGGTACCTGTAGTTCCGGGTGTCCAGGAGTCATGAGTGAGCCGACTTCTCCCTGTCTGACTTCTGAGTCAGCAGAGATGCTTCCAGATCAGCCCTCTAGGATCTGCCCCAGCTGTGGGAAAGAAGGGGAAGGGTGAGAGTAGGCAGCTCAGAGCGAGGGAACCCACATTTCTGTATACAAGGAAGGAAAAGGAAGGAGGATGGCCTTTCTTAGCCCGATGTGAGAACCAGGGGTGGAAAAGAGAGACAGAGAGATAGACAAACACAAACACCTCATACTTTCCAACAGCGTAGTTGCGTTCACGGAAAACCGAACCATAAGTAGGTAATGTCACCAATATAAAAGATTAAGTCTTCCAAACTACCGCTTATCTCTCAGGAGTGAATCCCAGTGCTGCAGTTAACTCCCAGTTCGGTGGCCAGTCAGGCCACACCATAGTCCACCCTCTGCCCTGATCTGCTCTCAGCCTGATGTTCCAACATTGCCAGCATTGTTCCCCTTTATGCCACTCATGCCCCAGACAAACCTGGCTGATCTGCAGGGCCTCCCAGTGCCTCCCCTCAGTCTGTTCCATCTGCTGGGAATGCTTTTCCCTCCCACTTCCCTCTGTCGAAATCCTGCCTTTTTTCAAGGCTGCTCAGATCTCATTTCCTCTCCTAGAAACTGTGGGTGGCTCCCTCAACATTCTCTTAGATTTACCATCACCCGTGTCGGGGTTCTGAATGCTCTTGTCCTCATCTGTGTTAGTTGCCTTTAGTTCCCTCTCAGAACTGCAAGTTCCTTGAGGTTAGGACCCTTGTTATATTTCTCTCTGCATCCCCAAGGTGTCCAACACACACAAAAAGTGGCCAGTGCATGGCGGAGTGGAGAAGGGCAAGTGGATTTGCGCACGCAGGTGTGCATGCACAGGATGCCCCCCAACACACACACGCACACCTGCCTCAGCACCCGGGCAGGAAGGAGTAGACACAGTGGCCTTCACTCCCGTCTCACTGCTGCCCCCACAGGGAGCCCGATTCTCAAAGTTCTTCCCTCCCATGAGCTGTGTCCTCTGCATTCAGAAGTACCTGTGGGAGCCTCAGGGCCACTTGCAGACAAATACCTGCCTCATCCAAGTCCCCAGGAATGAGTCCACACAAGGCATGAATAGGTGTTGTCATTCATTCTCTCATTAACTCCTGCTTTCGGTGAACGTATCCTGAGCTCAGACTGTGGCAAGGTGCTGGGCTAAGCCCTGGGAATCCAGTCCAGATCAAATTTGGACTCTCCCCTCAAGGAGCCCACAGCCAAGTGTGCAGACAGCCCAGAGGGTTTGACATTCTATGATAGTAGTAAGCACACGACAGGGGACAGCCAGAAAGAAAAAGAGACTATGCCTGCAGCGCAGAGATGAAAAGTTTTAGAAGAGGGGGAGGGGAGGTGAACAAGCATCCCAAGGCAGCAGGAGGACATTGTTCTCCCCTGATGTGCAGATTGTCATAGCGCCATCCGCTGGTACCTAGACATGTGGACAGGTGTACTCAGGGGCACACCCCCGTTAGGGATTCTTTGAACACACGCTACAGATGAAGAAAGAAAGCACTAAAGAGCAGGGAGGGTAGAGCTCAGGATGATCTCAGGTAGAGGAGGAGATCTAGCAGGCTAGTGAGAAGGACTTGAGTTGCAGAGAACAAGAAAGTGCTCAGTGCCTAGATAGAGCTGGCGAATATTTACTGAGCGATGATGGTGAAATTGACATGAAGAAGATCTCGGGATCTTAGCAGCACAATCTGATCTTCTCCTGTTGCCGTCTCTATGAGAAGAAATGGACTAATTTTATCCACACAAGCAAATTGACTCTAGATGTTGATGCATAAAGCCGTATTTGAATATGTTCATTGTGTGATTTACTAGTATACTAACTTAATATACTTTGCGTTAAAAGCATGAGATATTTTCTAGTTTAAAAATGATTTTGAAATGTGGTATAGCAGAATCAAAGATCTCATTACTCTAATTCTGGTTTTGTCACCAGCTATGTGACCTAAGGCAAGTCACCTCTAATTGGCTTATCTGTAAAATGGGGCTACCAGTAGCAGCCTAGCCCACTCATAGTCATGGTGGTGTTGAAATGCAGGAATGTACATGAAAATGCTTGAAACTTATAAATGGCTACACAAACGCAGGCTATTATTTCTTTGTAAATTTTGCATAATAATGCCGATTTAAGGATTTTTAAAATTCCTAATACAGATGACGGAGTGCAATGTTTAAACACAGCCCTAAGATAAACGTGTGCTAGGAAGTAGATGATAACTCAGTCTGTGCTGATGTTGCATAAATGTTTTACTTTTTGAAGACTTGGAGATTTCTGAAACAACTAACTTATGTACTCCATGTTTGAAATTAGCCCTTTTATAATGGAAAAAGCTATGGTTGAGTGAAAAAATGCATCACTTATGGAAGAGAAGCAACTTACATACATTGACTTTGTCAAAGGGAAAATTTAATTTGTTTTTGAAAAATGTTGTAGGAGGTTTCCCCTGTACCCTGCATTTTCGAGTAAGATTTTTTATACCTGATCCCAACACACTGCAGCAAGAACAAACCAGGTAACAACATTTTTTTAAAGTTTTCTGTTTAGTGTATAAAAATGAGTAACCACTAAAAATGTACTCTTCATTTTATTACTATGGCCAAATAACTTCATTTGGGTGTAACTACACCAACAATGATAATCCAAGTAAAAATCTGGGGTGCACATACTGACATTTTAATCAGCTAATGAGTTTTCAGTCTTGGGCCTGCTTCTCTTATCTCCTGATTTGGTGCCATTCCCAGCATACTCCCATCTGCCACCTCCTACCTCTCCCACCTCCTTCCACCTCCCTGGCCTCTCCTGCCTGCTAAACACACTGTGCTCAAAGGACAAAAAGTCATTTTCTACCAATGTAGGCAGGATGTAGAAGACAAATTTGTAAAATAGTCATCCACAGGTCAAATAGCATGATGTCTCTGAAGAGCTAAAATCAAGGCTCTTGAAGATAAAAAGACATCTCTTGTTATAAGAATTTTCTTTCTTTTTTTTTGTTTTGAGACGGAGTCTCTCTCTTCACCCTGGCTGGAGCGCAGAGGTGCGAGCTTGGCTCACTGCAACCTCCGCCTCCCAGGTTCAAGCGATCCTCCCACCTCAGCCTCCCAAGTAGCTAGGATTACAGGCAGGTACCACCATGCCTGGCTAATTTTTTTTTTTTTTTTTTTTTTTTAACGGAGATGGGGTTTCACCATGTTGGCCAGGCTGGTCTCAAACTCCTGACCTCAAGTGATCTGCCTGCCTCAGCCTCCCAAGGTGCTGGGATTATAGGCATGAGTCACCAGGCCAGCTTTGTTATAAGAATTTTCTATCAGATCCCCAGTTTTCAAGAGTTAGAAAGGAGAGCAGGCTGGATTCAGCTTGTCTTCTCAGTGAATCAGCAAGTACAGGAAATATGTGAACCAGATAAGGGAAAGAGGGCTGTGATAGGAGTTGTTTATCCCTCAGGGCTTGGAGTCTCTCCCAACCTTGGGCTGGTACTTGGGTTTTTCTAGGTGTGAGGGACAGAGTAATTGGAATGGAGTAGGAGAGTGTAGCACAAGAAAGTTGTTGCTGTTTTAACACAGACTGCACAAACAAACTTTCCCTCCCCTGTGGCAACGTTAAGCCCTTTTATTATTGATCCATTTATTTTTCTTAGGGAGGGAAGCTATAGAAAAAAAGCAATAGATGCTTAGTATTGAATCCTGTTCTACATTCATCGTGGCCAAAAGACATAATCAAGGAGGCAGCATTAACTCAGACACAGAGTGTTGTCTTGTTAATTTTTTTTAGCAGTAATTACATCACATTTTAACTTGTAATATGTTGAAAGGCCGAATATTAATCTGTTACTGTATTTTGCCTTCTTTGTGCACCTCCTCCCTCTACTATAGCAGACATTGGGAATTTGACTGTATTTTTTATTACTTTTTAAGCCAATGTCCAAGGTGTCTGGTATGACACATCCGGTGACCACACAGAAGCATGCCCTGTCCTCTGAGTTTTCCCCATACCAGCTCTTTATGCTGGTAAACTGGGGATAGGATAGAAACACTCAGCCCAGCAGGTTACTTCATAAGCTGACGGACACAGAGCTGGTGATGAAATCTATAAGAATGTGTTTGAAATGACCCTACCAAGGTTTCCTCAGGCCAGTACTAAATAACACACTCTGGGCCAGGCATGGTGGCTCATACTTGTGAGCTTCCCAGCACTTCAGGAACCCAAGGCGGGAGGGTCACTTGAGGCCAGGAGTTTGAAACCAGCCTGGGCCACATAGCAAGACCCTGCCTCTACAAAAATAAAAATAAAAAAGTAGTCAGGTGTGGTGGTGCATGTGTCAGCATCTCAGGAGGCTAACTAGGAGGATCACTTGAGCCCAGAAGTTCAAGGCTGCAGTGAGCCATGATCAAGCCATGTACTCCAGCCTAAGTGATCGACTGAGACCCTGTTGCAGAAAAAAAAAAAAGGCTCTGTTGAAGGGATGTCTTAAAAACAACATAATATGTGTGTGTTTACATGTATATGTGTCTTTTATATATATTATATATAATGTGCGTGATTATATATGTATGTACATGTGTACATGTGTGTGGTTCTAACCAGTGGGTTTTTTAAAAATCACAACTCCAAAGTAAAAATATATTTTGTTTCAGAATACAGTACACATATATAAATTACTGAAGCAAACGTTTTATAAAACTGTAGTAAGTACCAAGTACTCTGAAGTTTTCTATTCTGTTTTATTTCCTTTTTTTTTTTTTTGAGACGGAGCTCGCTCTGTCACCCAGGCTGGAGTGCAGTGGCATGCTCTCAGCTCACTGTAACCTCTGCCTCCCGGGTTCAAGCAATTCTCCTGCCTCAGCCTCCTGAGTAGCTAGGACTACAGGTGCGTGCCGTCAAGCCCAGCTAATTTTTGTATTTTTAGGAGAGGTGGGGTTTCACCATGTTGGCCAGGATGGTCTCGATCTCTTGACCTCGTGATCCGCCCACCTCGGCCTCCCAAAGTGCTGGGATTACAGGCATGAGCCTCTGTGCCCGGCCTTACTTCCTTTTTTTAAAAACATGCCAACTGTGACCCATTAAATTGATTGTACGACCAACTGGGAGGTTCCAACCCCAAGTCTGGACGGCACTGCCTAAACTAGTGATTGTCACCTGCCTCCTGCCTCCCCATAACACTAGAGCCCCAGGTTTGTGGCATCCACTGGGCACATTAGAGCCCTCCAGTGGCCGAACTTGAGGGAGAGGTTTCCTACGGCCAGTGCAACCCAGGAGTTTGTCTCCAGGGCCCATCCTGGCCATTGGCCATCCACTTCCATACGCTGTGGAAGAGAAGCCCACTTCTCTGGGAGCTGACAAAATCTTCCTGCTGAGCCTTCCTGTCATTTGAGGGACATCTGTGGAAATGTTGGGCATTCATGATGGAGAGAAGCCTTGGGCACAAATGAAGGCTGCCTTCAGGTGTCTGAAGAGTAGTCATGGGAAAAGGGGAACTAGATGTGCAGGGTCATAGAATTGTGGCCAGTGGGTGGAGGCTACAGGGAGGCAGATTTTAGCACAGAATGAGTAATAAACAGTGTGTGTCTGTCTCTTCTAAAATTCACTGGTTGACAACTGACACCCCACCCCCACCTTCCATCTTAAGAAGGGTGGTATCCCATTGTGGAGTAGAATGTAACTATGACCTTCTGGGATTTGGGCACCAGATTTATCTTACTGCAACAGGAGCCATGGTGGGAGCCACCCCCATAACTCTTATAGAGCTGGTGGGCCACCAGGACTGCCAGATATATATATATATTTTTTGAAACAGGGTCTTGCTATGTTGCCCAGACTGGCCTCAAACTCCTGGACTCAAAGGATCCTCCCTCAGCCTCCTGAGTAGCTGGGATTATAGGCACATACCACCACGACCAGCTGCCAGATCATCTTATCTTGGACCAGGCTTCTACCATTGATTCACATGCTTTAAAAAAATGAAAAAAATGAAAAATAAAAAAACTTAAAAGATTTTACCTATATTCCTGGAACATAGTTATCTTACCCCAGCTTTGTAGTTCCTGTTTAAGGAAATTCCCTCTGAAGGAAATTTTAGCTCTCAAGAGTCAAAGAAGATGTATAGAGGTGGTATCTGTTGGTTTTTGTTTGTTTGTTAAGGATCTAGGCAGAGAGGTCATTACATTTTTCTGAAGTTGAGGTCACCGGTGGGGTACCCACAAGAGAGGTCATTACATTTCTGAAGTTAGGCATCCCAGGCATCTCTTCTAAAGAACTATCCTGTATTCTAATTGTTAAATAAATATCTTCTTCATTGTGAGCCTCCACAACTGCTGTTTCTGATAAATTTAGATCATTCTTTGCAGAATTTTATATACTGGCAATCTCAAAACTAGGCTCCTTCAAGATTCCCAGGAAGTCTCCCAAGCTCGGGTTGGGTTCCACTATTCTAGTTTCTTTGTGTATGATGCCATGGGGTTGACTCAGAAACTTTGCTCAATATATGACAAGGCAGCATTTGGTGAGTGGTGATCTCCACATTTATCTTCTCATTTATATCCCTAGGAAGACATACTGATTAGCTGAGCTTGTCAATGAAAGCCCGGGTTCACCATTGGATTATCTGTAACTCTCCTTTCTCTTTTTTTCTCTCAGTAGCATTGTAGCAGGAGAGAACACTTAATTCTGGTTGAATGTCAGCTTGGATAAACATAGAAACAAACTAGAAAGAACTGATGATGTTCTCCTAGGTGGAAAGGATGGAGATTCCAATACCAAATAGGTGTGAATCAGCAAATGTATGTTACACTGTCTCTCAAGGCCAGGTGTTCAATACATTGTGGGTAGTTAATTATAATCAAAGTAATAATATTGGAGTTACGACATGGATCCTAAGCTTTTTAGCCATTAAACATATAAGAAATTTGTAGCATAGTGAGTTTTTTTATAACATGATCATCTAGGTTAAAATAAGACACAATTGACCTCACATATCCTATCTGAGCTCCGATTTTGTCATCTGTAAAAATGGAGATAGTGGTACCTACCTTACAGAGTTATGAGGCTGAGATAAGAGAGAAAGTTACAAAGTAGTACCATGTACACAGCCCGGAACTGTGCAAATAGGAGGTTGTAATACTGTTTGAAACATTCCCATCTCAAAAAGCCAGTTCCTTGGCCTTTATAAATTTGAAGGAATAATGCAACTGATTTGTTTCAATTGTGAAAATTATTTCTCTCCTGCCCCTGTGCACTTCTGCCCTGTCTATATTAGATTTCAAGAGGTTTCCCTTTTGTCATCTTGGCCAGACACTGGAATGTCTATCCCGTTTGAATCTGGGTTTAAAAAACCGTGGGAGCTAGTGGCCAAGTATCACATGTATGCCGCATCCCTAAATAGAAGTCTCCCCAGGGCGCTTCCTGACCTGCGCAATGCTGCCAAAGGCCTCCTTTCCCCGCTCCCCAGGCAGAGGAGCAAAGTCACAGGCCGAGGGGCCTGCCACGACTTGCCCACAGAACAGGTCTGGAGTTTGGAAGTTACATTTGCTGGTTGCCCAGAGATGAGTGCAGAATTCAGCTTGGAGGTCCTGGAAACTTCTAGTTTACTGATGTTTATGCTTTTGCTCATGCACCCACAGTTCCTGGGACACAGAATGCTCACCTGGGGGTTTGTACCCCAGCCAAGAAGGTGTCTTCACAGACTCCCCTCCTTTTAGCAACTTCATGCAGATGGAGCTTGGGTGGATGGATCCCGGCACAGTGTTCAGAACAGTGGCCCTGCCAGTGTGTGGGTGCCGCTTGTGCAGAGCCCCTGTGGGTTCTGGTCCTCAAGGGCAGGGGCGCTCACTGACAGCGGAACCCACAGTACCAGCCCATCTTTGATGGGCTGTTTCCACCCCATTCATCCCTGCTCAGCTCTTCATAGGACAGCCTGTGCTGGCAAAAAATTGCCCCCACCAGTCAAGACGTAGGGCATCAACATGAGCCATCAGTAATGACAGGGCAGCTTTGCAGAGCGTAAGGTAGCACCTGATACCTTGGACCAAAACTGTATTTTTATGTATCTTTCACATGTACAGCTCTTGTCTTTGACTCATCAAACTTTCTTTTTTTTTTTTTTGCTTATTTCAGTTTGAGTATGAATTAATGAAAACAATTGTTTCATAGGCACTTGTATTTCTTACAACTGAAGATGGATATTTGCGAAGGAAGGTAATGAGAATTTTACATTTTTCTTTTCCTGTTAGACTAGCAAAATTCCTGGTTTTAATCTGATGAGTGTTTATTTCTGGTAACAATATCAAATCTAAACAGAGTGGATGTGGAAAGCATCCTGTACAGCATTAGGCTTTGGACATCTGTTTTTATTATACCTCAGTCTTGGCTGAGAGAGGCTAAGGATTGATAACTTTGTTTCATGTTATTTCGGTTTTATTACAAAGGATGCAGCTATCTTTCTGGTAAAGACCTGAGAAATTTTAAAGGGAGGAGGGGACCCAGAATGTACAATGGGCTTCATTCAGGAAGGCAGATCAGGCCTAATTTGGGTCCACTTTTGAGCCCCTTAGTACCCACGGATGACTCATTTTCTCTCTGGGAGGCTTTTTGCTCATTTGCCTGTGATTCAGTGCTTCTTGTGTTACCAAGACCATCTCAGTAGCTAGAAGGGAGAGGAAATTCCAAGCCACTGGTCCCTGAGCTACCTCCTTTTCTTGACTTAGGGAAGAAACTGCAGCAGGTAAACTGGTGGGAAGAGCGCAGCTTATTCCCAATCTCTTCACCGCACCCCCAACCCCTGTGAGTTTAGCCCTGGAGAGGAGGGTCTTCAGAGGTTACCAGCGTGCTGTACCGTGAGGGAGCTGGAGTCTCACTGGGGAAATGAGACAGTATCCCATGAAGCAATTAGGAAACAATTAGAACCAATATGGGCAGTAGAGACAACAGTTGTCATAAGACTTGAGGAGCTCCTGCTGGTGTGAGCTAGCAAAGTCTTTATAGATTGCTAGGATGAGCCAGAATTGGGTTGGGTAGAGAAGTGAGGAGGTGGATTTCCCTGGGCAGTGAGAAGACACCCCACCCCCGACAGTCCCACTTGGAAACCACATGCTGAGAGCTTACAGGAGAATAGAGAGGGCTGTTCGTGTCCTACGTAGGCGGGCATCTTACATCTAGCAGGCAGAAGAGAACTGTTGAAGGTTTTTAAGCAGGAAGGATGTGGCAAGAGCCATATCCACAAAGATAGTATCATTGTGCACAAGGGAAGACTGGCAGAGGCCAGGGGCGGTTCAGTCTGGATGGAAGGGAATGGACAGCCTTCAAGGAAGCTATTGTAGCATCCAGGCCAGAGACCTGGGGGCATGACAGTGAAGTTTGTGGGGAGAGGAGGTGGAAAGTTAGAAGCAAGAGACACCTTGAGGAAAGGAATTCCAGAGCTGTTGACTGTTGAGCACTCATAGAATTATAGAATTCTCATCACTTAGCTCATCCTGCCATTCAAGGTAGGAATGAGTCACTTCCCCAGCACAGTCTACAGGTCTTCAGGCTTCTGCTTGATCACCCCCAGTGAGGGGGAGCTCACCCTTTCATGAGGCAGCATTTTTACATTTTAGGGTAACTCAAGGTTGAAATTACCGACCCCTCTCCTGGGTCCAGGCTGTCCTTAGCAGCTGCAGAAACCCATTCTTTCCTTCTCTTCTGCACACTTAGTCTTTTCCACAGATAGTTTGCAGTCACCTTTTTATGAGACAGGCACCAAACTATGCTGGTCAAATAAGGCCAGGGCCTTGCCTCCTCAGGAACTTTTAGTCTAATTCTCCAGATAATGGGTTGTCTTCAGTTTTTCTTCTCCAAACAAAATGCCCCTTGTTATTTCCATGTGAGTCAGGGCAAATCTGTTAAGGCCACATCCTGGCTTAGATCTGTGGCCCTTGTCAAGTCCTCACCACCTCTCTGAGGAGAGGGTCTCTGCTACCAAACGCTTCTCAGATGTGGATTTGTGTATTTGTAACTGTGGGTCTTTTGACAGGCCCAGTGGAACATACGCAGCACTTTTCCTAGGTGTCAAATTGTCCCGACTTGTTTGAGCCGTCCATGGTAGCCGGCACTCAAGGTGTCATCTCCTTTCCAAGATGGTTGATCTCATCTAAGCCCTTCACTCAGCAGGTGGAGACCCTGAAGCCCAAGGTGAAAGAAAAGGATGTGTTTAGGAACATGCGGCCAAGTTGAGAGCAGAACAGAGGCTTCTGGTGTTCCCTAGTATGTATTTGGAACAGATTTTGGAATGTTTTTCTTTCTGGTTTCTTCATAGGATTGCTTCTTCCATCTAGAGGGAACCTCCTCAGCCTCTTTTCTAGTTGTTCCCCAAATCCCATTCACCTCCTGTTTCTCCAGCAAGGACACTGGCGTAGATTCAATCAAACCCCATCTTGTTAGGAGAGCGAATAGCTGATACTCATCCTGTTTCTGCCTATCCTCCACGAGCTCTCTAGATTTCCAGATGAACAAACAGAGGTCAGATCCCTGGACCGCATCTGTAACCTTGGGGAGATTATTTGCAAGTCCCAGCAGGAACACAGCATCACTTGAGGAACAATGGGGGCCCCTCAGGTAGGGAAAGTCGTCTTCATATGCAGCTGCAGAACCAGCACACAGTGCAGTGGACAGGAAGCGGAACCCCTGGAGGGCCACATTGTCAGAAAGGCGGAGTGATTCACATCTTGGGTACTTCACGGGCTGCCATAGAAACTGTGTTCCCCACTTCCCACTGGGTTGCTGGGAAGAATTTTTAAAGTCCCAGTGGCTCCCAGTGTTGCTGTTAAGGATTCCTCCGTTTATCAGAGACCTCCCCACCCTTCAGGCCCTTCTTCCTGCCCTCCCCTAACCTGTTCTGCCCATCAGTGACCCCTGCTCCAGGTCTGCTGGTGAGCTCCTGGGCAGGCCGTGGAGTCTGCAGTTGAATGCAGAAAAGAAAAGGGAGCAATCAGAGGATTCAAAATGTGCCTAAGACAGAGGTGGAGTCATTGGCAGAAACAGGGCACCTGGGAAAGCAGTGAGTTTAAGAGGAAAGGAGAACAAGGCCAACCCAAGTCCATGATTACTAGTGAATGGCACGAAGACTGAGAGACAGATCACTGAACTCTGTAGATCTTCAGGAGGGCAAATAGATAAAGGAATCCTAAGTCATCGTAATTAGTTAATTTAATTAAGGAATTGCAGGTTTTAAAGTTGAAAATACCTTTCTACTTGTCCCTCCTAAGAGGATGTTACTATTTTAGAAAGAGGGTAATCAAGAACCAAAGGGTCATTAGAACTCAGGAATTTAGTTAGAGAGCCCTATGATGAGTCTCAGGTCTTTACTAGAAAGATTTAAAGGCTGCCCATTGATCTCAGAGTACAATTTTTTTACTTTTTTTCCCCCTCTTAGAGATATGAGCCTGACCCTTCTTGACCAGCCAAAACACTGGCCATCATTAGTCCTTTAGTTTCATGGTATTTGTGATGGATATTATTTTAAACATGAAAAGGTTTTATTTTTAAAAAATTTTAGTGTATTACGTTTGCCTTTACTGTTTGAGATTTATGTGTATCGTAAAGTTGCTTTTGTTACAATTCATGTTGTTTTGTAATGGTTGATCAAAGCAAAGAAAGACGTGTTATTACGCATGATCTGTGAATGTTTCAGGCTGTTGTTGGTTCTTGTGACTTTGCTAATATGTTTTTCTCCTGACAGGTTAACCTGCCCTCTTAACTCAGCAGTGGTTCTAGCGTCCTATGCCGTACAATGTAAGTCACAAAGGGAGCATTTCACAGATGGACAGGTTGTTCTGATCAGTGTGTGGAGAAAGTCACTGGTTCCTCCTGCTTGACCAAGTCCCTCTTCCCCAGGAATCCTGCTGGGCAGCATATCTCTGGCTGTCCAGATATGTGCTTCTACTCAGACTGGCACTCTCCTGTAGCATGGGGATGTTAGATTAAGGAAGGTGGTTAAGGGGAAAGGAGTGAATGAACTGTGGTGTGAAATTTTCTCCAAGGGAGCCCATCAGACAGCAGACAGCTGTTGCACATTGCATTTTCCAGAAACTTTGCTCAGGCATTTGATCTGATCTTCATACAAATCCCAGTGGGACAAATATTTGTATCAGTCATCTCTTATACACATGGAAACCTAGACCCAGCTAGGTTAAGAAATTTGCTAGGAGTCACCCCTGCTGCTTGTTTGGTGCTACTCTGAAACACTACTGGGATCTTAGGAATTTCTTTTTAGAGTTGCAGTATAGCTAATGGATTGTATATTGATCTATACCAGTGCTATTCAATAGAAATATAATGTGAATCATATATGTAACTTAAGTTTTCTGGTACACTCATTAAAAAAGGTAAAACGAAACAGGAGGTTTTTTATGTTTTATTTAATGCAATATATTGAAAATATTAGCATTTTAACTTAATGTACAAAGTTATTAGCAAGATATTTTACATTTTTTTTATACTAAGTCTTTGAAAATCAGTCTGGATTTTACACTGATGGTACATCTCAATTTGGACTAACCGCACGTGGCTAGTGGCTACCATATTGGATAGAAAGTCCAGATGGAATTTTCTTGAAGGCTGGTTTAAACTGGAGTAGGAATCCGCTCGTTCAATCAGCAAAACTTTATCGAGGGTATATTCCCTTCCAAGTCCTGCGGGTAGATGCTGGGTAGGCACAATGAAAAGAACGTATAGCCAGATGAGAGCAAAATGTCACTTTATAGTAGCTAGCTTTGTGGTGGCAGTACAGTTCATCAGCATAGTACTCAGGTAGAGCCATTTGCAGCTCAAGACCTAAGAAATCTCCTCTACCATAAGCCCAAACCATCTTGGCCTATTACCCTGTTGACCTACTGTGTGATAGTTAGTTAAGGCAGCAAGATGATCAGGTCTGAGAGCAGGCACTGGCTGAACTACACACCCTGCTCTGGTCTCAGAACAGGCAAAATAGCAAGAGAAGGCTGACAGGGACTCCTGAGGTGGCCCTAGGTCTGCCTATTTCCCTACCAGGAAAGAACAGAAATGAAGGAGGTGAAGAGCAAGGTGGCTGGGCCTGCAGCTTACCCACCCACCTGCATGGAACCAGGAGGTGGAGGGCAGGGGACATCAAAGATGACCCTATTCACAAGTAAGAGGAGTACCAGAGTTAGTCTCTCCATCGATACCTGCATCGCCTCCTCCCCTAGTGGGAAACTCAAAACAGGCGAATGGGCCTGGGTGGATTTGAACCTTCCCTTCTCCCTACAATATACCTGGGACAGGCCCGGCCATTTCACATCCATATGGGAAGTGGCATGGTCAGCAGTTTGTATTCTTAATGATCTGTAGACCTTGTGAACTCTGTCTCTGCCAGGCCAATCAGCTGAGGAGACTGAGCCTCCCCATATCTCAGAGCAAGTTTGGTGTTCACAGCCTGAGCTTCAGGTTTATGAGGCAGGAACACTAACTAGAATATAGGCATATTCAATTTAAATCCTGGCATCCCTGGCCAGGTGTGGTGGCTCACGCATGTAATCCCAGTATTTTGGGAGGCTGAGACGGGAGGATCCCTTGAACCCCAGAGTCTGAGACCATCCTGGGTATTATAGTAGGACCCTGTCTCTACAAAAACTGAAGAATTAGCTGGGCATGGTGGTGTGCATCTGTAGTCCTATTACTTTCTAAGGCTGAGGCAGGAGGGTCACTTGATCCCAGGAGGTCGAGACCAGCTTGGGCAACACTGTGAAGCCCCATCTCTACAAAAAATAGAAAAATTAGCTGGGTGTGGTGGTACGGTGCCTGTAGTCCCAGCTACTAGGGAGACTGAGGGAGGAGTATCTGTTGAGCCCCAGAGGTTGAGGCTGCAGTGAGCCATAATCATGCCATTGCACTCCAGCCTTTGTGACAGAGATCCTGTCTCAAAAAAAAAAAAAAATCTGATGTCTCCGGTGGCCAGTTATGTGGGATTGCCTCTCCGAATCTTGGTTTTCTCACCTGTAAAACTGAGGTGAGTGATTTAAGACAGCTCTCAATATGGCTACTTGGTTCAAATTAAGCAATAATGTGAAGGTGATCTGTAACTAAAAATTCTTTATTGTTGGACCATCCCTGGCTGAGTCATTGAGAACTGGACTGGAGCCATATACCTAGGTCTTGCCTTTTCCACTTGTACCTGCCCAACTTTGAGCTTCTCCAGACCTCAGTTTCATTACCTGACCCATGAGGATAATAAGTGTCTCCTTCAAGGGTTATAGTGAAGATGAAATGAGTGACTGTATGTAAAACTATTAGAATAGTGCATGGCACGTGTCAAGTGTTAGCTCTTACTGTATTTTCATGTCTGCCCAGAAGAAAGCTGTCAGGGAATTGCCTGTTGTAAACAGTAAATTCTATTTAGAGTAAAATTTAAAAAGCAAATAAAGAATTCTATCGCAGGCTTCAGTAGTCAGGTTCCCTTCTGCAAAGAACTGATAGAATGGGGGCTAAAGAAGTTGTGGGCACCTAAAAAGTACAAACTGGCTTCAGTAGAAATAGTCACATTACTATCATGCTAATAGAATCATGGCTTATCAGGCAAGCAGTTTTAAGTATAAGCTTTTATCCCTCCACCCTCAATAAATATATATATTGCAGAGCATACATTTCTTTAAGATTAATACTTGTGCCAGGCACGGTGGTTCACGCCTGTAATCTCAGCGCTTTGGGAGGCTGAGGCAGGCGGATTGCTTGAGCCCAGGAGTTTGAGACCAGCCTGGGCAACATGGTGAAACCCTGTCTCTACAAAATATACAAAAATTAGCCAGGTGTGGTGGTACACCCCTGTAGTTCAAGTTACTGGGGAGGCTGAGGTGAGAGGATTATTTGAGCCCTGGAGGTCAAGGCTGCAGTGAGCCATAATTGCACCACTGCACTCCAGCCTGGGCAACAGAGTGAGACTCTGTCTCAAAAAAAAAATTAATTATTGTATATGAAATTACTGGATCAAAAGGTACACCTACATTTTATGATATATTTTGCTAAATTCTTCCAAGAGGGGCATCTAATGTAAGTCCTCACTGTGACCAGCTAACCAAAAGCACATTTTCTTATTACATAAAAAATAAAGTCCTGCACAGTGGTTTGCACCTATAATCCCAGCTACTCAAGACGCTGAGGTGGAAGGATTGCTTGACCCCAGGAATTAGAGACTGCAGTGAGCCATGATCATGCCACTGCACACCAGCCTGAGCAACAGAGCAACCCCATCTGTTAAAAAAAAAAAAAATAAGTGATCTTCAGGTAAAGTACCCAAAATTATACAATGATGGAAAATTGTTAATGGCCTGCCAAGGCTTTATGAGGCTCAAAGAATAAAGTATATTTTTTGGAATATATGTTTATTCCAGAATGTTCCCTGCACCTGTGCCACATAGAGGTCTGTACCAGCCTCCGGGTGCACAGATGGATAAAACACACTGCTCTCCCCAAGGAGTCTACAGCCTGTAGGGAGGCAGATGTGGATGATACTAGCAGTGGAGATGGCCACCGGGGGTGCACTTCATCCTGCTTAGGGAAGGGGGAGAGCATCTGGGAAAACGTCCTAGGAATGACCCCTGAGAACCGCCTCTAAGATCAGGTTGGAGTTGAATGAATAGCAGGTAAAAGTCTTTCCAAGTACAACCGCCGGGCAGCTTGAAATGCTGTACTTTGGAACCTGGGATATACCCTCTCTTTGCTGCAAAACATAAAATATTATCAACCAGAAGAAAGCATGGAACTTAAAATGATAAGGTATTTCCCACATAAGCACTTCCTTTTTTGTTTGCTATAATTAGCTTTTGCATGTGTTGCTTTCTCACAGATAGGAAAATGGATTACTTAGGAGTTTGGAGCATATAGTAAGTAGGTAAGAGTAGGGACTATGGTCAGAGTCTAGCCTCCAAATTAGCAGCTGAGCAACAGTGGCAGGCCCCTTTGGGTCTGTTTCCTTATGTGTTTAGTGGGGATAAAAAGCATTGCCTATATCACAGGGTTATCATGAGTAACAAGTGGGATGACATCATTGAAATCGATGTGAAACCGCCCAGTGTTTTGCAAATGTTTATCACTGTTTAACTTTGTTTCCCCCTAGTGGTTAGCACAGAGCTTTGCACAGAGTGGCCGCTTAGGATTTAAAGGGAAAACCACCCCACAGGGAGGCTCATTGGTTTTGTTCGAAGCTCAGAACATTTGTCAGCAACTTGCCTAAAGAGAGAACCTTGCTGTTCATGTTTGCAGAATGATACCAGGGATGGGACTGTTAACTGGTGTGATGGATAACCTTATTGGGATCCAGGAGGATCTCCATGAGCTAATGAAACCAACAGAGTAAAGGGTCATAGGACTCTACCTTGAGGATCAGGAAAAGTCATTTACAGCATTTGGTTGGCCTTTGGGGACATGATTGCTGCCATCAAATGGCCAGCAGCGGCTCACAGGCCTGGCAGGCAGGCAGGTGGGGTGGTAGGAGCACTAACTGGGGTTCAGATCACCTGGGTTCTGATCTTGACCCTGTCCCAAAGGTGTCTTTTCCTTTCCAGACCGCAATTTCTTCACTCTTAACATGAGAGCTTTGAAGGAAGTGATTCTAATGCTTTCTAGCACTTTCCTCATTGGGCATGCTGTGTCAGGGCATTTAAATGATTTCCTGTGAACGCACCATGTGTGCTTAACCCTGCACAAACTCACCAGCCACATAGCCTTGACATTTCTTTCCACAACTTGGCCACATTTGGCTGGCCTTAACAGCCTCTGGTCTAACCTTGACCAAGTCTGCATGCATTGGTCACTTGGCTCTCTGCCCTTTTCCCCTTCCAGAATTGAAATTTGCATCAGCCTCTGTACAGATCAGTTCTGAGCACCCAAATTTCTGAGCACCTACTGTGTGTCATGCCTGGTGCTGGGCCCTAAAGGTGAGTCTGACCCACTCCCAGCACTTGAGGCACAGTGTAGGAAGGAAACAGATCCCTTCGTTATGGTGTGGATCTCAAAAGAGCAGCCCTGTGTTGTGAGGGCAGTTAGGTGAGCAAGGCTGAATGAAACATAACCTTTGCATCTGCCCTTTTTTTTTATTATTTTTTGAGACAGAGTCTGGCTGTGTCACCCAGGCTGGAGTACAGTGGCGCAGTCTGGGTTCACTGCAACCTCTGCCTTCCAGGTTCAAGCGATTCTCATGCCTCAGCCTCCCAAGTAGCTGGGATTACAGGCATGCGCCATCATACCTGGCTAATTTTTGTATTTCTACTAGAGATGGGGTTTCACCATGTTGGCTAGGCTGGTCTCAAACCTCTGACCACAGGTGATCCACCCGCCTTGGCCTCCCAAAGTGCTGAGATTACAGGCGTGAGCTACCATGCCCGGCTGCATTGCCCTTGCAACTTTATGGTGAAATTCACCCAAGCAGCTACCTGTCTCACCCACTTCCCTTCTGAGATTGGCCACAAAGTATCACCATATCTTTCCCATACTCTGCCCTTGTAACAGAGAAGGAGTTATTTGATTTGGAAATCTTTGGTGTTGAATTGAGAGTCCTCAGGAGACTCCTGGCATTGCAGCGAGCTACAGGAAGAAATTCATTAAAATATTTGGAAAGATCAGGACTAATTTTTTTTTAAAGATGAAGTAGAAGCTTTTTTTTTGTTTTGTTTGTCAAGAAAATGGAATACGAGATCGGTTGCCCCATTAGAGGTAGAGATTATCTTCTCAATTCTGTTTTTAGACAAATGGGAAAACTTGTGGAGAAGGGAAATGGATGTCCTCAGGTCCCATAAGCCTGGTCCTTGGCTCTTCACCTGGTGCCATCCTTTTTCCCAGTTTCCTGAATGGTCCAGACACCCAAATGGTTTGAGTCCTTGAGGCAGCCATGGACACTTGTACAGGTTGAGCACTGCACAACTCTCAGGAATGCCCATCACATCATAGGCATCAACAATTCAATTCACATTGGCAGACGGCAGTCAAGGGTCTCAAGGGAGCAGTACCGTTTGACCCAGGGGCTAGTCTGGAAATCACCCTTCCTTTTCCCTCTGCACCTGCAGGTCCCTAATGTGATTCCCCTGATAGCCCCAGAATCTCTCTTCATATCTTCTGACTCCCCTTAGAATGTGTCTTTCTCCCTAGGAACTTTGCTGTTGCCTGAGCCCTGACCATTTGGCCCCAGTCCCACCCACCTCTTGTCCCTGTGGCCTCTGAGCACATCCTGGTCCCCTTTCTTCCACACCTCCCTGAATCCCAGGGGATGGGTCAGGATGTGGAGAGTGGTCAGGTCGGCATGGCCTCCCTTCTGCCTACACCCAGTTTTTAGAGCAGGTTGGTCCAGTGTTATGGTAACCTTGGGGTATGGCAGAGAAAGCCTGCACCGTGTGTGGCGTATGGATTGTGGCATTTCCCCCAGTGGGTTCTCTTTATCCAGTGGCATGAGTGCAAACTGCTGTGCTGACCACAGTGTATGGAAGAGGTGTGGGATTAGAACAGGGCCTAGGTTCAAACACCGTCTCCTAATTTTCTCCCTCTGTGTCCTTGGGGAGAATGAGAATTTGATTGGATCATGTGTGATAGTATCTTAGCCCATAGTGAAGGCTCAGATAAGTGTGGAATCTGGAGCTAGTGAGAAGCTTCAGTTCATGTGGTGCAGAACTTACCAGAAGAGTATTTCTAATTAATGTTATTCTGATGATGCTGTAGATGCTTATAAATGCAAACCATATTAAAAAGGCAAAACCGATTATGATTTTCCCCTTCTTCTGTCTTGATAGCTCATTTTGGAGACTATAATTCTTCCATACATCATCCAGGCTATCTTTCCGATAGTCAGTTTATACCCGATCAAAATGAGGACTTTTTAACAAAAGTCGAATCTCTGCATGAGCAGCACAGGTGAGGGGGGCTGGGGTGGCCTACTTTGGGAACTTGGGTTGGGTATTTTCAGACATCATATCCCTTTGTGTTTGATGCAGCCTCTTTCTTTTGTGCATGAATCCTCTTTCAAGATGTCGGGGGTTTTTGAACCTTTGATCTGGTATGGTGGCAGATATATTTGGCATAACTAGCATTTCTGTAAAGTGTAAAATCCAGTAAGAGTTTAGGGTGATAGCTGCTGCGTCCTTTTCAGGATGTCATTGAAATCAGTAAATTCCTGAAGGAAATGCCCATTTTAAAATCTGATTGCCCCACCAATGGACTGTACCAAGGTAAACCTCTTAGCAGTTTACCACATTTAATAAAACAAGCTGTTCCTTCAGGTCTTGTTAAACAGACAGACAGATGGACGTACAGTGCTGACCAGTCTCCTGTGTTCAGTTCCTGAAAAGTGCCCTATGTCCAAGTGGGGAGCATGAGTCTTCTGCAGTTGCCCCTGCGTATTTGTTGCGAGCCTCAGCTCCAACACATATGCCCAATTCTGGCTGCTCTTCTCCTTCCTCGTTTTACTTAAAGCTACAGCGGCAGCTGTGCAGTCCAGGTCAAATAAAGGCCACCCTGACCAAGAAGGCCAGCTCTCAAGGGGCTGCTCTCTTCTTGGGAAAGCCATAAAAACAAAGGCCAGGCAACCAAGCGTCCTTTCTAAGAAGGCATTGCCAAACCTCTCTCCCAGAATTACTCCCAGGGCAGAAGTCAATCTCCTAAAATAGTACGGGGCCAGTCGCGTTTGAAAGTTTGAGGCCACTGCCAAAAGAAGAGATAAAGGCAGAGAGACCTAAAGATTCCCTACTAATTAGCAACTTGGAATAATTAGGGCAGGGATTCTGAAAGTTAACAGTCTTCTCCGTCTGAATATTGAGAGCCCACTAAAGGGGAAGTATTATTTAATTTAAAAACAAGAGGGTTAGAGGGAGTCACATTCAATGGATAAGAAGAAAAACTTGCTTTAGTAGAATTTAGCATTAGATTGCTGAAGATTGATAACATAAGGCATTTAATAACCTTTCAGAAATGGTATCAAATGTTCTAGATTTTTTTAAATTGGAGTTAATGCCGTCTCTTTATTGGATGAACTCTGCTTTTTGTCTTTTCTTCCGTAGTGGGCTAAAACAATCAGAAGCAGAATCCTGCTATATCAACATAGCGCGGACCCTCGACTTCTATGGAGTAGAACTGCACAGTGGTAGGGTATGTATTCTTGTTATGTCTTGGCTCAAACATTATGTTTTTATTTTAATCTCTGAGAGTTTGAAAACTTCTTTGATGAAACTATTTCTTTTTCATTATAACAGGACTTTTTAAAAGATATTTGGAAGGTTTATTAAGTAATGCTGAATTTTTTGTTGGTCATTTGTCCAATGCTTTTTTTTAATGTTTGCTTTTGTACTTGAAGACTTTTCCCTTTTGAGGGGTTAGGGGACTAGAAACTAGTAATTTTTGTAAGACCATTTTATATTATGGTTTTAAAAGGCAAAAAATAGGTATAAATTCATTTTTCAGGTGACAGTTTAAGGAGCCAAGATTTCTACTACTTAATCTCAAGTGTTGCTCAAATTGGAGATAGTTACTCAAATATGATAGTTTTTTTAAAAAGATTATGGTGATATAATTGTGAAAATCAATAAATATTTGAAATTAGTTGTGGCTACTTTAGTAGGATTTACTAACATCTGTCATCTGTCAGGCAATTTCTGTGCACCAGTGGATTATTTCCTGCGGTAATACCATGAGTTCCATATGTTATCATTAACCCCATTTTACAGATGGAGAAACTGATACTCAGGGACATAACCGAGGTCACACAGCACACAAGTTGTAGCTTCAGCACATGACCCCTCACTGTCTAATTAGCATCTGACCTTTGATCAGTGGCGAACCTTTTCTACCTGTGATTGGCCCACATCATATCCAAAAGGAAACAAAAATTAATTGAGCACCTACTATATACTAGCCTTTATCCAGATGCTTTCATATGAGACCATAAGGTCTCACCTTGTGATCATAGAAACCTTGTGAAATCGACATTCTAGTTATTCCCGTTTTATAGATGAGAAAACTGAGGCTCATAGAGATTGAGTAAATGATCAAATTTTAAATCTATGTATTTTCATAGTTTATAGAAACACTTTCATTTATTTTTGTTTCACTTCGGTCCCTTGACAGTCCTGTGAGGTAGGCAAGTTGTGATATAGGAAATAAGGAAGGAAAATGGTGTTAGATCTTACAAAATATCAGCTTTGGGACTTGACCATTCATTTTTATTCCATTTGCAAATAATATTTTTATCTTAGATAGAATGTTTCAGAGAACTTTAATTGTCGGTGAAGTAGGACTTTATACCTGCCTGAGTTGAGCTGTGCTGTCCCACCCCAAGAACTGTCAGTGAAATGACCCTCAAGGGCTGTGAGGCCAGATGATATCTGCGTGGCAAAGACCCCCACGGTATCAGAGGGGGGTTGGTCATACTAGGCTGTTCTACGTGAAACTAAAAACCCCTAAATCTCCATAGCTTCGTAGCATAAGGTTTATCTTTCAGTAATTCAAAGCTTGCATTGAGTCTAGGAGTCTTCCAGGGCAGCCCTCCACCCCATCCATCACAATAACTCAGCAGTCGAGGCTGCTTCCATGTCATGGCCATCTTTCCATGTGACCTCCATGTTTGTCACAAGGGAACAGGAAGCTGCAGGGTTACACACCAGCTCTTAAATGCTTCAGCCCAAAAGAGACATACATTCCTCCTGCTCAGAGCACAGTGGCCAGAACTAGTCACCGAGTTCTGCCCTCTGCAAGGGGAGCTGGGAAATGTGGGGTTGGGCCTGGGAATTGAATAGACAGTAACTGCCTGTGCTGCAGGGGTTGAGGTGTATACTGAAAGACCACAGGATTAGGAGATTTGAGACCTGGTCTTTGGCCCACCCAAACCATTCATTTGTTTCCTTGTTCACTCAATTTTGATTTCCTTTGCTAATTTGCTCTGTCACACCTGCTTCATACTCCCTCTGTTGTGATCTCAAGTATCATATTTAAATGCAATTCTACCCTTCATCAAGCAAATTTGGTTTTGTTATAAGCATGTGATTTCTGTTGGGTACTGATAGTGAATACTGCCTGGACTTTCCACCGTATCAGCACTGTTTTGTTTGTCCAGTTTCTCTAACTCCATGTTCACATTGTGGTTCACAAAGGGTTTGTCCCATGGCAAAGGGGAATGGACGTTTCTTATGTCTTCCACGTGCCAAACTCTCTTCTAGAAGCTCCATATGCCAAGCCCCCTTCTAGGTTTTCATCTCTCATTTCAGCCAGATAAAAACGCTTTGAGGTGGGTTCTATCATCTTTATTGTAAAAGAAGAAAAATTGAGTCTCAGGAGCCCAACATTATACAGCTAGTAGGTGCCAGACTGAAGGTTCACACTCAGTTGTAACTGACTCAAACCATGCCCCTTCTTTATAATTACTAGTATCTGGGTCAAGCATAGTGGCTCACACCTTTAACCCCAGCACTTTGGGAGGCCGAGGCAGGAGGATCCCTTAAGCCCAGGAGTTCAAGACCAGCCTAGGCAACATAGTGTGACCCCATCTCTACAAAAAATATAAAAAATTAGCTGGGCATGGTGGCACATGCCTGTAGTCCCAGCTACTTGGGAACTGAGGCTGGAGGATCACTTGAGCCCAGGAGGTTGAGGCTGCAGTGAGCCACGTGTGCACCACTGCACTCCAGCCTGGGCATCAAAGCAAGACCCTGTCTCTCAGAGAAAAACCAAACACACAAAAACCAAGTATCTGATTGGGAAAACAAGAAGGTAAATGACTCAAGAGGAGGAACTATTTTATTTTTAAATTTTATTTGTACTCACCTTGTTCTCAAACATTTAAAACAGCTTGTAGCGGCTGTGTCTTCTGTATCCTCACTGTCCACAGCAATGCCCAGCACTTAGGCTCACATAAATGTTGGATACACTGGATTTAGAAGCAACACTTTTTTTTTTTTTTTTTTAAACAGAGTCTCCCTCTGCTGCCTAGGCTGGAGCATGGTGGCACAATCACGGCTCACTGCAGCCTCAAACAGCCGCAACTTCCCAGGCTTAAGCAGTCCTCCCACCTCAGCCTCCTGAGTGGCTGGGACTACAGGCGTTTGCTACCACACCCACCTAATTTTTTGTATTGTTTTGTAGAGACAGAGTTTCGCCATGTTGCCCAGGTTGGCCTCAAACTCCTGGGCTCGAGGGATCCACCCTCCTTGGCCTCGTAAAGTGCTGGGATTATAGGCGTGAGCCACCTCAGCCAGCCAACATTTATTTCTTAAGTAGATTTAGAGTCAGCAATTCTACATGTATACATTTTCATCATCATTTCAAAATAGCTAAAGCCTTTACAGTAATGGAAATTGAGATTTGCAAAAAGCTTTGCAAAGGGGTGAGGCCTTTCTGATTTAGTGCTGATTGTTGAAAATTTAAAGCTTGAGTGTTCATGTAAATGATTCCGTGGAATGAGTGGGCTTATTTGGTAACTTTCTAGACCAGTGGCACCCACATGTTGCTTGACAGGCTGTGTTCACTTTAGAAGAATTTGGTACTCAGTACTTCGATCTTAAGTATCCGTTAAGTGGGGCTTTTTGCCTGTTTTCAGTAGTATTTTCCCGTTTGGAGCCTATACATATGACTATTTATAACAGCGTGGGTGCTTTAAAGTCACCAGAGGGCATAAGCATGACTGTAACACGCTGTGGATCTGAGATCTTCCTTTTTACAGGATCTGCACAATTTAGACCTAATGATTGGAATTGCTTCCGCGGGCGTTGCTGTGTACCGAAAATACATTTGCACAAGTTTCTATCCTTGGTAAGTGCAAACAGTTCTCATTATTTTCTGAATCATGCTTTAAAAATAGGCCTAACAAAAGTAATGTTACCTCGCATTCTAAATGTTTATTTCTAAAGGAAGGATAGAGAGTGCCCCCCGAGTTTTAACCTCTGACCTCTAAATTTGGTCCAGATTTGGTACTTAGGAAAATTTGAGTTTAGTTTTCATTAGCATTCCCTTTCCCCAACTCACCCTGTGGTTTGGGATACTCTGGAAACCTGGTGGATAAAATGGCACAGGCAGGCCTTGGCATTAAGGAATTTTTCCTGGGCAGTACATTGGTCAGAATTCAGAGAAGAGCTTTCTCTGTGCAGGAACCATCGTTTCAGTTCTGTTCCTCGGTTATTAACTGAACCTTTACCAAGTGTCCAGCTCTGTTCTAAACTCTAAAGGGACCCAAAGACGCGTACAACTGAGTGCTTGCCCTCTGAGCTCACAGGCCTGGTGGGAAGAGACCTGTAGGCCAGCCTGTCCTGCATTACTCATGAGTGGAACTGAATTTTGGAGAGAAGTTTGAGTTTAATGTGCCGGGCAACAGGGAGCTTTCTTAGGGGAAACACCACCAAAATAATACCATCTACATAATGGTAACGTGATGGTGCAAGGAATGGGGGTAGCACGCATTGCCAGGAAGGTAGAGGAGAGTGAGTGCCATAGACGGCAAGAGATGCAGATGGAAAAGGACAAACGGGGAAAAAACACGGAGTTTTGGCAAAACAGTGGCAGCAAGGAAGGAAGTTAGGGAATGGGGATAAGAGAAGATTTGGTGCCAGGTATGTGCCACACAGTTTGACCTTTGACATCTAAATCTGCTCCCCAACTTAGGAGCATAGAATTTCATTACCTGAAACACAAAGATGTTCATCACAGCATTATTTATAACAGGAAAAAACCTGCAAGTAACTTAAGTAAAATTATGGAGTATTATATAATAATATATATTATATTAATGAGTTAATAATATAATACTCTATTGTTATATAATATACTCTATATTATATAATAGAATAATATATATTACACGTAAATATATAATTATGTATAACAAAATTATCGTTATTAATAGCAGTAATTCTTATTGCATGCTTACTGTGTCCAAGTCCTGTTACTGTGTATTTTCTTTGATTTATCTCCTTTAAACTCCAAATAGGCACTATATAGGTTATTATCCCCAGTTTCACGGAGGAGGAAACAGAGGTACAAAGAAGTTAAGTAAGAACCTGTCCAGAGTGACACAGCTAATAATCAGAGTAGTTGAAACTCACATCAGAGTCTAGCTCCAGAGCCTGGACTTTTGTTTCAACACTAAAAATGGTATTTGTAGGAAAACGCTTAAGTAGCATACATACTTAATAGATGCTGTTCAATTAAGTTTCAATATATCTGTTTTCCAAAACCAAAAAATGTGACAGCCCTGTTCAATTTGACACTGAAATCAGTGTAACAGATAGCAGGATCTTCTCTCCATCTTTCATTCACCTCATCTCTTTTAGAAGCCCCTCAGAGGAAGCAAGAAACTCCAGCCTGCTTGGTGGGCTGGGGTGTGCCCAGGCAGCTCTCTGGCCCACTCAGGACTAAGATCAGGCTAAGCAGACGGCACAATGGGCATACGGCTCATTTTTCTGCACCCAGCCCCTCCAGATGCCGGGGGCTTCCTCCAGGTGCCACAGGCCTAAAGCGCCTTGGGTCCAGCCTAACTGTGACCAAACCTCCTAAGGGCCCACAGACAAGAACTGGACCCTCACATTGTGGAGAAGATGTGGGTCCCACAAGGTCACTGCAGGAGAGAGAAGTGGGAGACTTGGTCAGGAGAAGCAGGTTTGTGAACAGAAGCCTTTTTGGCAGAGCCTGCAGGGGCTCTCCAACCCCCAGGCTCACCCACAGACCTGCTGAAGCCTCCCTCACCCTTCAACATCAAGATGGCTCCTGTCGAGGCCTGGCCCCTGACTCCAGTGTAAACCTCAGAGACCAGCAGGGAGACCAGCACCAGATGGTGACCCCAGGGTGACAAGGGAGGTGCATGGGCAAGTGCCCAGGAGGGGCAGGAGATAAGAAGGGCCCCTAAGCGTGCAGGGTAAGGCACTCACCAGGATCTGAACACCAGCTGAGCTTTGGTCCAAGGAAAATTCTAGAGAAGTGGCAGGGTGTATAGGTCCAGAGACAAGAGAGAACCCAGCTAGTGAGTCAGGAGGAGTGGGGCAGGCCAGGCTGGAGCTGGCCATGGGCATGAAGAGCAGCAGGAGAGGGGCCAGGTCATGGAGGGCTTCACGGGCCATAGGAGCCTATAGGCTCAGGTCTTAGTGCTCTTATGAGACTCTAGGCATTCCTGCATGCAGTGCTCACAGTTACAGTGATTTACTTCTATGCATCATTCTTTATGTGGTTCCTGTCTCCCTCACTGGATTATAAGCCTCTGGATGGCAGTGGCTCCATGTCCTCCTCCCTCTGTCCCCAGGGCCTGGCATAGAACTTTGTACATCCTAGGCTCTCAGTGCACTTTTTGTTTTCTTATAAATGAGTGAAGGGCAGTAGGGAGCCCCACTGAGGCCCCAAACCTGGAAACGACAAGAGTTCATGTCTGTGCATAATCAGATTTGACAGCTCAGGGAGAGAGCTGTCAGGTGGGGAAATTGGGGTCAGCATGGGAAGGCAATGCTGAGCTGGAGCCCTAGGAACCATAGGAGGCCTGCCAGGCCCTCCTACCCCTGTATATGAAGCCAGGAGTGGGGGGAGTAAGAGGTCCACAGATACCCATGGGCCAAACAAGGCAAGGTGAGAACTCAAAAGGGGAGTTGATTCTCCTGACTCGTTCTGCAGAACAGGAATTTTTGCATCTGCCAGTTGGCACAGGAGAATCGTGAGGAGACTCCCCCGACTTCAGGGAGATGGCAGAGCAGTAACACACACTAGGAAGAGTATCTCCAGAAGGGGTGAGCCCAGACACTCTTCTCATCCTTAGACTATTAACCTGCAGTCACCCCAAAAAATTTACTTCACAGTTACATCTACCAACAGATCGTTGAAAATAGATGTGTATTAGGTAATATCTAGTATGTAATAGAGGTATATTGCTGATCCATCTGGGGGAATGTCCCATGAATAGTTCAAGTTTCGTTTTACCTACACAGCCTCTCCATTCTAGAATGCTCTACCAAGGTCTTTGTATGATCCTAGAGAATAGTAAAATTCCTTCATTTCCCCAAAGTATTTCAGAAGTAAAGATTCCAGCAGGGAAATATGCGCCCTTTGTATGGATTACAGAAGTTTTGCATAAATGAGTGATAGTCAGCCCTTGGTGTACTTGGGGGATTGGTTCCAAGACCACTTGTAGTTACCGAAATCTACACAGACTTGTCAAACAGTTGGCTCCGCAAAACTCGTGTATTTGAAAAGCCAGCCCTTTGTATATGTGGGTTTCACATCCTGCAAATACTGTTTTCCATCCATGTTTGGTTAAAAAGAATCCCCCAGATAGTGGACCCCACATAGTTCAAACCTTTGTTGATCAAGGGTCAACTGTAAATTTATTTTAAAAGTTATGTTTTTAATTAAAGGAACAAGCATTGCAGGCCTACTGTGTGACAAGGTAGGGACTTGACATTCCTACTCTGCTTGAATCCTCACAAGGCCGCTCTCTGAGAAGGGCAGTGTTTTCACCACTGTTGGGAAGACTTCATAGTGGAGAGCTTAGGAGCACAGGCTTCAGAGTCAGCTGAGACCGGGGTGCAGGTCCTGGCTCCAGGAATTTCTAGTTGAATGATCTTGAGCACTTTGGTGATGTCTCTGAGCCTCAGTTTCCTCATCTGAAAACTGGGTATAACAATATGTACTTTTCAGGATTGTTGCAGGGCTTCGTTGAGGGGATGTTTATAAAGCTCTTAGTAGCAGCCTAGTATCTAAAAAATGTTCAGTTAATGGTGACTAAATTCTGTTATCTTGCAAATGTTAAGTAGGCTACTTGACACGTGGCTGTTAAGTAATGGAGCTGGGGTTCGGACCAGGTCTGTCCTCTTTCAGCTGCTCCATGCTGCTCTCAGCTGTCTTCCCCATGTATATACCAGCTCACGCAGAGCTGCAGTGCCACAAAAGCAGCTTATAGCAAAGAGAGCGCATGGCCTATGTTTCTTGTTATTTAAAAGCTACATCATAATCCAGTGGCCCTTACGCAGTGCTCAGCTTCAGTCAGCTACTTGGTATTAGCCTGCGGCAGTGGGGCTGCCATCATTTCTACAGAGAAGTAAACTCTAGGCAGCCAAGAGCCCCCACTCATCAGGATCATGGAGTAAAGGACATGCATTGAGAGGCATCAGCTTCAACCTGGCCGATCCCTGATGTGCTTTGTTTGTGTTTTGTTTTATTTTTTGAAGGGTGAACATTCTCAAAATTTCTTTCAAACGGAAAAAGTTCTTCATACATCAGCGACAGAAACAGGTGAGTAGTTATGTCTGTGCTTGCTTTGTTTCGTGCGTATGTATGTGTGTGGTTAGAGACAGGGTCTCGCTATGTTGCCCAAACTGGGCTCGGGATCCTCCTGCCTCAGCCTCCCAAGTAGCTGGGACTAGAAACATGCACCACTTTGCCCCATTTCTTGTGTTTTTAAGTTAGTTCAGCTTTTAGTTCTTTAAGGGTTGAAGGCAGTTTGCTATGTATATAACAGGGAAGAAAGAGCATGCCATTGTGGAGCCAGAATCTAGAGGATCCAGTGATTGTCTGTATAATTCTGCTTAGCTGGTTGGAGGATTAACTTGCTTTGGAGTCAGAGACAGTGGTTTCAGATCCTGGCTCTTCCACTTACCAGCTAGACAGGTTACTTAACGTTCCCTAGCCCAAGTTACCTTGTTTCCAGAAATGCTATAATGCCCACTTCTTAGGGAATTGTGAAGATTAAATAAAAGAGGATTGGTCAAAGCACCTGGCAGAGAGCCCACCACGAAGTAGCAGTGAATGTCAGCAAGGTCAGTTCCCTCCCATGATGTGTTGAAACTGCACGATGGCTTGGTAGGTGTATATATCTCATAAGCAAAGTCCGTAGCACTGTGATAACTCCGTTTGCTCATCCATACAGAGATGTAGAACTTAGAGGAAAGGAAACTGAGGCTCCCACAGCTAGTGAGTCAGGGGAGCTGGAATTTTAACCAGATCATTACGAATCCGAGACACTTGCTCTTTCCACAGCACTACACCCTTATCTTTTTATGCTGCATGATTTTCACTTACTGTCAATTTCCCAATTTTTCAAAGGTAATATATGCTTAAAATGGCCTCACAGAGCCGTGAACTCTTAGGAATGAGGACACAAAAGCTCAGAGCAGCTAGGACTGGAATCTGGATCTCCTGACCCCTCAGTGCAAGATTCACGGTGGCACAAAAATGTATAAGATGGCAATTTAACATGAAAACAGAAAACCTAAACTCATGCAGAATGCAGGCAAAGCAAATGATTAAAATGATCATTACATATGAGCACTGGATTCAACTCTGTGCTTTGTGGAAAGCAAATAGAGAAAAACCCAAAGGGTTATAAACTTGCGGTTGTCTGATAGATGAAAGAGTATTCCTTCAGGAGAGAGATGTTCCCAGAGTTAAAATTTAAAAGGAGTGTATCAGACGGTTTTTATCTGGTTGCTCCAAATATATCCAGCCTAGAAATGTAAACAGATTTGAAATAAAAGCATTCGTGAAGAAGCGCAAATGATGATAAAGAATAGATTCGGGTCATCTCTATTACCATGTTCACAAAGACGGTTAACAAATCATGCTCTTGAATATTCCGGTACACTGGTTTGTGGCCAAGGCATTTTGAAACCAGCTGTCTGTTGCATCTTACCTCATTTCGCCAATGTGGGTTAAATACTTACAAGTCCCTGCTCCTATGTCTGTGTGGGTGAAATCTTGACTGTTTTTCCTCCCAGGCTGAATCCAGGGAACATATTGTGGCCTTCAACATGCTGAATTACCGATCTTGCAAAAACTTGTGGAAATCCTGTGTTGAGCACCATACGTTCTTTCAGGCAAAGAAGCTACTACCTCAGGAAAAGAATGTTCTGTCTCAGTACTGGACTATGGGCTCTCGGAACACCAAAAAGTGAGTGTGCTGTAAAGACTGTGTCCACACTAGGCTGAGATGTAAATGCATCCTGGTCATCAGTGAATAGAGGACATTGTTAGGCAGAGGAGGAAACCCATAGCCCAGGGGCTCCAGGCATTGGATCTCTGAACCATAACTAAAAGTCTCCCGGGGTCAGCAGTGTCTAAGGGATATCTCATGTTCCCAGCATTTCTCTCCCCTCAACTCTGCTGAACTCAGCACTTCCAAGCAGTCAGAATGGCAGCTGTACCCTGCACCATGACATAATAAAGGAAATGGAGCCATGGCTCTGTGTGTCTCCTGGTGCCAGCATACTGGGCTATCCCAGTCTGATGCCACTATGCCAGCCTCTCCCACAGAACATTAATTCCATAAGATGCTCTGTAAAAATGAATGAAGGAATAGAAAAACATTTCCAGAGTCAGGTGACTTTGGGATATATTGCCTATAATAATTACAAAATAACAGTAGTAATCACAGTTGATAATTACTGAGCATTTACTTTGTGCTGGGCACATAATTATATTTGACTCTTACAACTCTCCTACAAGATAGGTACTATTAGCCACAGGAATGATATTCAAAATATTTAATGACTAGTACAGGAAAAGAAATGGATGTAAATTTATATATATTTATGAATAAATATATATAATATATAAATTTTTAAATTCTAATTTAGATTAAAATTTATTCTCTAAATAAAATGATGTACAGTAAAAGAAATGGATGTACATTGATATATGTAATTCATATATACATTTTAAAATTCTAATTAAGATAAATTTATTCTCTAAATGAAATAACCATGCAGTTTGTATTTTTGTCTTCTTTGTTCTAAGACTACCCTCTAAGTATAAGAGGTAGCATAAATTGTCAATTTATTCTTATAATTTCTTTTTTCTTTCTTTCTTTTCTTTTTTTTTTTTTTTTTTTTTTTGAGATGGAGTCTTACTCTGTCACCCAGCCTGGAGTGCAGTGGTGCCATCTTGGCTCACTGCAACCTCCGCCTCCCAGGTTCAAGCAATTCTCTTGCCTCAGCCTCCCAAGTAGCTAGGATTACAGGAGCACACCACCATGCCTGGCTAATTTTTGTATTTTTAGTAGAGACAGGGTTTCACCATGGTTGGCCAGCCTGGTCTCGAATTCCTGACCTCAGGTGATCCACCCACCTTGGCCTCCCAAAGTTCTGGGATTACAGGCATGAGCCACCGTGCCCAGCCTATTCTCTCTTTTTTTTTTTTTTTTGTTTTGTTTTGAGACGAAGTCTCACTCTGTCACCCAGGCTAGAGTGATCTCGGCTCACTGCAACCTCTGTCTCCTGGGTTCAAGTAATTCTCCTACCTCAGCCTCCCAAGTAGCTGGGATTACAGGTGCCCACCACCACGCCCAGCTGATTTTTGCATTTTTAGTAGAGACAGGGTTTCACCACATTGGGCAGGCTGCTCTCGAACTCCTGACCTCAGGTGATCCGCCTGCCTCAGCCTCCCAAAGTGCTGGGGTTACAGGTGTGAGCCACCACGCCAGGCCATATTTTCTAAATCATTTGTTGGTTTTTCAAAATTGTTTTCGTGATTTGTTGTTGATGTGGCTATTACTAACTAAATGAGACCCGTGTCTGAGCCATTATCTATCTGATATGTGGAACTGCATCAGACTGTTCCAGTTACTTTCCTAATACATTGATAATCATTAGGGAACTTCTAAACTGAATAAGTAGCTAATTTCTGTTAGTATCAGTGATACTATTTGTGATGCTAAGTGCTATCTCTCAGCTTCTGATGAACCAAGAGCGAATATATTAATTTTTTAGCTCTTATAATACTGTTTAGTATTTTTATACATTCAGTAGATCTACTGTTGAGCAAGCCATGAAAATAACTTACTGGATTATATCATTGACTTAGATTGGGCCTGATCCTCAGGCCAGATGAGAGAAGGAATGCGGAGGCAATTGAAAGCATGCCCTCTGTTGCTGAGCTGCCTGGGTTCAAATCCTGGCTCTGTCACTTGAGCTTTAATTTGTTGCTTCTATTTCTTCATCTGCAAAGCTTTGTCATCTGCATGCATCCAATGCCAGCAGGGCTGGGTTCTGGTCTTGTATTGTGGCACAAGGAAATACCCCTATTTTGGTGACTGAAAGCAACACCCATTCTATTATATCTCATGATTTTGTGAGTCAGGAATCCCAGAAGGGCTTGGCCAGAGGCCTCTTCTGCTCTGTGTGGTATAGATAGGGATTTCTCAGTGAATGTGGGCAGAGGATCCAAGATAACTTCTCTTACATACCTGGTGTCTTGATGGAATGGTTGGAAGGCTGGACTCACCTGGACTCCTTAGCATCCCCATCTGGATACTCCAGGAGGGTGGTTGAATTTCTTACATGGACACTCAGGGTTCCAGGAGCCAAAGGCAGAACCATTCAGCCTTCTTAAGGGTGAGACCTGGCACTGGCACAGCGACTCTGTTGCTGAAAGCAGTCACAAGCCAACCCAGATGCAAGACTCAAAGAACTTGCAGTCATCTTTAATCTGCCACAGGGGATCATTTGGGTTGGGAGGATGGCTTGGGAGGACAAGTCAGCAGTTCTTTTACTACCTGTGCCAGCTTCAGCATACTGGTGAATTTCAAGTCTCATTACCTCCATTTTACAGATGAGGACACTGAGGCTTAGAAGGGTCACATGACTTGCCCAGCCCCTAGAGATACAGATACACATCTGCTTATTGGGCCTTCTGAAAGTTTCCACATAAAAAGAAATTTGTTGGGTTATTTTCCAAGCTTATGGGACAATGGAACACTGGAACACTTTTTTTTCAGAGAGTCCCTATTAATAACCCATGACACATTAAACCTTGGAGTTGGGCAGTTTGCTCCCCTTGTTTTGATCCTGTGCTCTTCATCACTGGCAGTGTGGTTTCTGATGTAGGCCTGCCTCAGAGGAAAGAGTCTCCCAGTGATGCTGTTGTGAGCATTTTGATCAGGGTGACAACAGCATTTCTTAATGTGAATTAGTACATGATGTGCTACAGGGCGATTCATATTGTTTATGTTCTTTTGTTTGTTCTTTGTTCTGTTGTGTTTTTGTTGGTTGGTTGATGTCATGTCACAAGGAAATGTGTAGAATGTTTTCATAAGACATTAAATCTTAGTTTAAAATTTAGAGATGCCAGAACCAAAGTTGTCACCCTTTAACAGGGTGACAGGCTTCATGCTCTATTCTCTCAAATAATTCATTCTCTGAGGGGTCTAGATAGCTAAGATTTAAATTCTCTAGGTATAAATAAAATTCAGAAGTAACCTTCAGGGTAGCACATTTCAAAGAACATAGCCTGAAACTCTGTATAATTTTTTGTTTTTGGAGACAGAGTCTTACTGTGTTCCCCAAACTGGAGTGCAGTGGTGCGATCTTGGCTCGCTGCAACCTCTTTCTTGGGGATTCAGGGGGTTCTCATGCCTCAGCCTCCCAAGTAGCTGGAATTATAGGCATGCGCCACTATACCTGGCTAATTTTTTGTATTTTTAGTAGAGGTAGGGTTTTGCCATGTTGGCCAGGCTGGTCTTGAACTCCTGACCTCAAGTGATCCACCCGCCTCAGCCTCCCAAAATGCTGGGATTACAGGCATGAGCCACTGTGCCCAGTTTGAAACTACTTTCTAAGCGCATTTTCAGATTCTCTCTCAAAGATTTACCAGTGATTTATAGTGACAGCTCCTGCCAGCTAGGATGATGAAGAGCACCTGAAAAAATGGTTAATATTTTTACTTAGGCCAGTGTGAATAAAATAAGAATTCCTTGAAATCACTGGAGCTGTATTTCTGTGTGATCCTGGAATTCCTTCTAATCTGGTTAGGTTTGGTTATATTCTGGAAACAGCTTTGTTGCTTGAGTAGTGAGGACAAGAAAGGATTTTCACCTGAAGAGAAGAAATCACGTAAGGAAATTCCAGGACAGACAGGAATCGCTTTTGAGCTGTCTCCCTCTACTCCCCATAACCTTGGCATTAACCTGCCATCCTTCAGACAAGAAGCATGTGTAGACTGTTTCACACATGCAGTAATTTCTTTCCTGTTGAACGTCAGTGTAGAAAGTGAACCTGCATCTGGTTTTTCAGGTCGGTAAATAACCAATATTGCAAAAAGGTGATTGGCGGGATGGTGTGGAACCCAGCCATGCGGAGATCCTTATCAGTGGAGCACTTAGAAACCAAGAGTCTGCCTTCTCGTTCCCCTCCCATTACTCCCAACTGGTATGTCCTCCTTTTTTTTTTTTTTTTTGTACTACCCAACAGTAGACACTTTATCTCTTTTAAAAATAAAAACTCAACTTATAAACTCCTGAAGATAGATGACCTACAATTTGCATTTTAGGCTCTTGGCAGAAGTAACTGTTTTCATGAAGTACACAAGTCTAGCTAAATGTTTTCCATCGTGTATAATGCTGAGATGCTCTTTTTAAAAAAATTTATTCAATCTAAATAGTTTGGGAAACTCGAGCCTGCTGAAAGGCCTCCTTTGGAATCACAGCACACATTAGCATATTAAACACTCTGAGACGTCCAATAATAAAGAAGTACGGTTAGCTTTACTTAATTCATGTTTTCCATTAATATCCCACAAAATAAACTTTAGGGAAAACTAACGCAGGTACGTGCTGTAAATGATGTAAGGATGTATGACCTTCAGCAGCAGAAGCAAATGCACATCAGTAAGTAGCCGGCCAACTTAAGAGGATGGACTCAGCTTAAAAAGAAATAGGTGGTCGTTTGGTAAAGTGAGAAGGGCATTGGGTTTGTAGCAGAAAGACCTAAACTCAGGTTTTGGCCCTTCTGTTAATTAACAAGTTTCTTTACCTCTGTAGCCTTAGTTTCCCCATCTCTAAAAAGATGATAAAAACTACCACAAATGAAATAATAATGTACAAGTACGTAGTAAGCTTTTAAAAGAGTCGGGTGGAATTATCATTATCTTATTATAATGGTCCCCAAAGACATCACACCATTTTTGTGAATACCTCCAAAAAGGCTAGGGGCCAGAGGGGAAACCTAGCAGGGAATCATTGCCCCCAGCTCCACACTGGAGTAAGAGTGTGTGGCTGTAAATACCTGAGCCAGGATGTGCTAAGCCTAAGAGAAACTGGGAGACAGGCAGACAGAGGAGATGCTGTGCTGGGCCTGCTAGGGAAGGACCCCTTCACTGGGGGCCTAATGCTCTGGGAAGGGACAGTGATAGTATTTAGTGTTAGAAATCATGACATAACTGAATAGATTTGCTTCTTGGTTTCCAACATTTAGATACCTCATTCTAAAGAGGTAAATTTATGCTATAACACAGCAGCTTAATTTATCTGAAAATCTCATTGGCAGCAATGCCAGGGGCCCAGAGAGCCCAGGACTGGATCCAGGGGAACAGCGGGGTTGGATGTTGCCACACTCGTGGCCCGGAGCTCCTGTGGCTATTTATAGGTCCTCTCCTGAGGAGTCACAAGAGCCTTTTTACTTCTGCTTTGGACACAGCATTATTGATTATCCAGGCCCAGGGGGATTGCAAATCATGGAGGCCCTGACAGTCCTGAGGAGAAATGGCTAACAAAGAAAGGGAAGATGGAAAAACTGTGAGGGAAAATAGAATTTAGAAAGCTTGGCAGCTTGGGATCCCCCGCTGCAGGAGCTGACACCCAGGTGCCACACTGGATGCCCTGAGAACACGGCCTCATTGGATTCATTCTCAGGAGCAGGTAAGTACAGCCGAGGCCCAGAGAGGTGACGTTCCTTGCCCAAGGTCACATGCCTACTGCCACTGTTGGAGGGCAGTCCAGTGTTTATATGCCCATCTAATGCATATAAACGTGTTTAATAAGGGATATATCTTAAAAAGCAAACATTTTCTCTTGGATCAAGTGAAATTCACATGAAGGGATGTCGTTGAAATAAGGTTGGAGTTTTGCTGAGAAATGTAGTTTGGCTTCTAACCCTTTTGTTTGCATTGTTCAAATTAATCAGAAAAATTCTCTGAATAGCAGTCCATATGGCCTATTTATGTTTTGAGAGCTTGAGTCCTCCTGGAAGAATAACTTACCCTTAAGTCAATACCCGTCACTTCCCAAAGGGCATAAACCCATCTAATTCTGCCTGTTTATACAGCTGAGGCTACTGTTTTGGGAGCCACCACTTGACTGAGAGTGTTAGGGATTTGTGTCACCCTTGGTGCCTTCTGCTGGGGTAGTAATGAGTTAACCGGCTCTGAATGTCAGCCTCCGCCAAGGAAGGCATCCTTAGAAAGGTCAGGACACGAGGTTCACTGGTGTCTAATAAAATTTTTAAGTGGAATTTGCTTTGAACACTTTGCACTCAACGTTTTTCCCACCCAGGCGAAGTCCTCGGCTCCGGCACGAAATCCGAAAGCCACGCCACTCTTCTGCAGATAACCTTGCAAATGAAATGACCTACATCACGGAAACGGAAGATGTATTTTACACGTACAAGGGCTCTCTGGCCCCCCAAGACAGCGATTCTGAAGTTTCTCAGAACCGAAGCCCGCACCAAGAGTAAGAAACTTGTGTTGTTTTATTTCTGGGTATTTGCTTTTTGGCTGTTGCGGAATTTGCTCAGGTCCAGGTTGCCATTTGAGAGGAACCAAGAGCTGGTGCCTGCAGCCAGCTCCCACAGGTGCCTTCTGCCAGGATAAGAACATAAATCAGACTCTACCTTTTCACCCGGAAGACGGTCTGTGTGCCTGGGGTCTAGAGCTTCTACTTCTTTTTGTCCATGACAAAGACTTTCTACTCACTAAGTACTTGTTAGTCTCTTGAATTAGTCTCCTCTCCAGCTCACAAGCAAAGCCCAGTTTAATCATTCCCTATTCTAGAGGTACAGACCCTAGGGCCATGCTAACTCTGATTTCTCTAGATTATTAAAGTTTTACCATCACATGATTTCAAATCATTGGAAATATGCTTGCTTCTAAAAGCCTTCTCCGAACAACAGGGTTCTGAGGGGTTTTGTTTTCAATTAATAGTTAGTATAAAGAAACAAACATGTTAGAACATCTCTAATTTTCTTTGACAAATTTTTTGTTAAATTTTTATGTCCTACCTCCCCCACCCCGCTTTTTTAATGTGACAGAGTTCCCTCATAGCTCAAGGACAGAAAAAATGTCTGTCCTGAAAGACTGGTTGAGTGCTTTTGTTATTCAATAAGATATATTTAACCCATTTGTTTCCCTTTTTGCCTTGGTTACCAGGGAGTTCAGAACTGCACATTAGGCTCAATTGTATTCACTTCCCTCAGCCCAGATTTCTTGTATAGGACCTTCTCTTCCTCCTTTGCCTTTGTTATATGGGTCTTTTTTTTCTTATTTTAGTGGATTCACAGTTACATATCTGTACATTTTGGGGTAAACTCGCAAATCATTTTTTTAAGTAGGTAAGACATAGATTATAAATTAGGTTAAAGCATGATAGTAAAGGATCAACTGTTAGGAAATCAACCATAGTCATTGGGTATCTATTCTGTTAAGCCCCATACTATGTCTAAAATATAGTAAGATAATGGCCCCCCTAACAGCTGAGGATTAGCAAGCAGGCACATCAGTTAATCTATAAATTTTTTACCACTGTAGCTATTAGGCTGAAAGCATCAAATGCACCCTGATTGTACTCCAGGCATTTGCAGGTGAATTGCAAATCTCCTTCCCATTTATGTGTGAGGCTGCTACCTCTCCTCTGTCCTTGCCCACAGCAAACATGGTTTCCAGTTTATCTGTGTTCTTAACACCTCTGGTTAAATAATCCCTGTGGTCATTCTTTCCTTGTGACCTGAGCTTGGATGATGCTTTTGCTAAATGGTTGCTATCTCTTGTTCCAACTTGCAGCCTGCTGCCCCTTTGTCAGGGTTACAGTGGATGATTGTGAGTTCCTTTGTGTGACTTTGTAGCTTTTCAAACCACAAGCACATCTAGAAATACAAAGCAGGAGTGCAGGCATGCGTGACTAGAGCCGTTTTGAGTCTGCAGTGGGGGCTCTGCGGCTTTGGCAAAAGGAGAAAACGGTTTAGGGAAGCGTTGGAGGGCTCTGGGAAGCCCACTCACACCTGCCGCGTCAGAGCTTCCTGTGGTGGTTTGCAGTCCCATCACAGAATTGTACAGCATCTAAACCTTCCCTGTCCAGTACAGCAGCCACCAGCCCCAGGTGTCTATTGAGATTTAAATTAATTAAAATAATAAAAATGTAAGCATTCAGTTCCTCAGTCACATGAGCCTCATTTGAATTGCTTGACAGCCACACAGGAGTGGTGGCCTCCATCTTGGACAGCACAGATACAGCCCATTCCCATCACTGCAGAAAGTGTTGTCAGCAGCACTCATCTAGACTAACACGTTTATTCCATCATTCATTTAAAGGGTGAACCCGTAGAATATCTACAAGTGAAAAGTACATTTTTCACACAGAATTCATGTGGGAGTAGGTTTGGAATCATCACCTTGCTTGCAGTCTGGGCACTCCACACCACTCACCCAGCTGCTCATCTGTGGCATGGGGCAGGTGGGTAGCCTCTGAGTGCCCTCACAGCCCAGCACCCTCTGTCTCTTTATGCAATCAGTGCCAGGTGGGGAGGGATGCATTCTGTCCAATGACATGCAGACGCTTTAGAGGGCTTGCATTCATTCCCAAGTCCAGCGGCACACTTTATACATCCTTGGCTGGTCATTGAGGGGAACACCGGAGCAAATCAGAGAAGTTGTTTCAGGAGCCTCCAGGCCAGCTGGGCAAATAGCACATTATCAGCCTATGCTGCCACACTCCAGGGCTCTGTCACTTTGGTGAAAGGAAAAGGGGGGCTTAGGGAACAGTACGTGTCCTGCATCAGATTTTCCTCCTGTGGTCTGCAGTCCCATCACAGAGCATCTAGACCTTCATAGTCCAATACAGCAGCCACCAGCTCCATAGGACTATTTACATTCCAGTTCATTAAAATTAAATAAGATTTAAAATTCACTCCTTCAAGCAGTGTTTGATGTAAGTGATTTCTGGCCCTGCTTGTTCCTATACATTGCACAATGAGTCTTCTTGAAACCCCTCCTTGAGGCCTTGTAAAATGTGTCATCTTGGGGCTCTTTTTATCTTGCAGCTAAATGTTAAGAATAGCAAATAACAGTGGTTCAAAGGCAGGCTTCCTTGCGGGGTTTTGCCAGGTGCACTGACAATAGACATGTCAGGGGGTCAAGTTAGTGACTGTGCTCTGCAAGTGGGATGAACAGCCAGAAAAGCAGCCCCCGCCACCTCTGTTAGGTGGGAGACCTCTTCCTGCCGGTGGGAAGCCACTTTGTGCTGGGTCTTCAGAGGAGGCTGGCCCTCCTGAGGGTCTGGGGACCCCCATTGCTCCAGGTAAGAAGCACAGACTGGTCTGTACCTGGTGAGAGAAACAAAGAAAAAAAAAACCTGTTGGTTAGTTTCTGTGAGTATTTGCAAAATGTTTACAAAATATTTGACATGTTTTATACAGCAGATTTGTGTTAAGAGGCAAAAAGAAGCATTCTGTCAGAGAAATCGGATGAATAATATCACAGACAGTGAGGAGGGTTCCTTTTAAGAAGAAGAATTAAGTGCGATGTTCTGTACTCGTTTAAAAAAGAAGAAAGAGAGAAAGAAAAAGAGCGGTTAGATTTGGCTGTAAACCCAGAGTGGCGCAGCTCAGGCTGCCTGAGTGCCATCTTAGCGGATGAGTCACTTGCTGGTTTGTTCCGTATTTATAGCAGCACAGCAAAGTTTATGATTATAGTTATGAATCCTTGGCAGTTTGCTTTGTGCCCAAGTAGGCTGCACTCTTTTGTTGCTCCCAAGGTTCTATCAGCCATTGTGTGTTCCTTTCCCTGCTTCCGAATAAAGACCAAATTCTGCAGAGAAGTAAGTTTCTTTCATGGCAGAAATGAAAAAGCTACCACTCTCCACCCAGATAAAAGGGAGAGAATGTTCCCTGAAGAAAGAGACATGCAGAACAGAAACAGGGGGAAACACATTGCAGAGCAGTTTAGAGTTGTATTAGAAAAACTTTCCAGTTGCTATTTTATCACAGTTGTCTTGATGGGTCACCAGCATGACACCCTCCGAGTGGATGGGGCTTCATGCCTGCATAACTTCTTTGCTGTTTGCCTCTTTCCTTAGAGCCTGCCTTCTTCCATGGGATTTGGGGTAGCCATTGCCTTTTATTTCAAAAATTCTGTGCTGGTCAGGCATAGTGGCTCATACCTATAATCCCAGTACTTTCGGAGGCCATGCTGGTCAGATTGCTTGATCCCAGGAGTTCAAAACCAGCCTGGGCAACATGGCAAAACCCCATTTCTACAAAAAAAATGCAAAAATTAGGCGGGCACGATGTTGTCTGCGTGTTGTCCTGGCTGCTCGGGAGGTTGAGATGAGAGAATCACTTGAGCCCAGGAGGTCGAGGCTGCAGTGAGCTGTGGTCGCACCCCTGCACTCCAGGCTGGGCATTGGAGTGAGACCCTGTCTCAAAAAAAAAAGAAACGAAGAAACAAAAAACAAAAAACTTCTGTTCATTGGAAGGAACCTAGGGGATCCCCTTCTTCAGCTTTGGCGGCAGTGTAGGAATTCCCCCAGGCCTGAGCGCCCTGCCAGCAATGGAGAGTCCCCTACAGTGCAGCTGTGTGCTCTGTTGTTAGACAGCCCAGGTGCCCACTGTTCTTCCCAAGCTGTGCTGGAAGCCTCCTTGACGCTGACCCAGCATCAAGGTTCCTGCCTTGAACTCTCAGGACAACACAGATGGTGTCTGTTCCCAGTTCCACCTGCCAGCCTTGGTTACTGTTCCTTAAGATAGACAGTTCCAATGTAGTCACTTTCCACCCATCACCCTCATAACCACCATTCTCCAAGTGCAAATGAGCCTTCTAGAGGGTGGCACCAGATCTGAATGTGGAGGAAGGATCTGCATACCATTCTACATGTCCCCCTCGGAGGACACCAGGCAGGGACAGGGTTTTGTTCAGAGTGTGTCCCTTTTCCTTGAACCTTGCCTTCTTGTTTGAGTCCACTTGCGTGTGGATGTCTCTCAAATACCTGAAACCCAATATGATCCAATCTCAGCTCCTCATGTTGGTGTCCAGCCCATGGCTGTTCCTGTGTCTTGGTAAGGGGGGGCCATTGTTTCAGTACTACCCAGTTTGCACCTATTTGAAACATCAGTCGTCCCTCACTCCTCCTTTTCTTTCACTGTCCCTATGCCATTTCTCATCGTGTTGATTCTCCCTCCCAGACATCTCTTACATTTGACTCCTCCGCCATCCCCACTGCACTGCCCCCATGCGGCCACCATCGTCTCTTGCACAGTCTAGCTCAGTCATATCGAAACCGTTCCCCTGTCTTTGGTGTCACCTCCTTCCACACCATGCTTCACAAGAATAGCAAATTTATCATTCTGAAATACACATCCAAGAATGTCACTTCCTGCTTAAATACCTTTTCTCTGCTTTTTCAGCATTTCCTGCCTTTACCTGTGCTACTGCTTTTGTTTGTTATTATCAGTGTTTTGCCAGAATGCCCTTTTTCCCACTTGACTACCTGTTCAAACTCCTATTAATTCATCTTTCAAACTCAAGCTCAAGTGCACCTGCTCCAGGAAGCCTCTCCTGGCCTTACACAGTACCCTAGACATCTGAGCATCTCCACTGTAACATGATAATATTATTACTTGGTTAATTGTATTTCTTCTCCTTTGGACAATGAATTCTTTGAGGGCAGGGATAGTGCCCTATTCACCTCTCCTTCCTTAAAACCTGACATGGTTATTTGGCATTTAATAGACATTCAGTGACTATTTGGATGGATGGATGCATGGATGGATGGATGGATGGATGGATGGATGGACCGACGGACGGACGGACGGACAAATGGTTAGATGAAACTAGATGGGGCCCCGAGATACAAACTCCTAAGTTTTCACAATGGGATGCCCCCTCTGCCACTTCCACATCATGTGTCCATATCACATGAGCAACATCACACCATATTTATCTGTACCCCAAGAACTCAAACATATTTACTTTGACAAGTTTGGTAACTGTCACCTGTGAGCAGGACTCTGTGGTAGGTGCCCCTGCAGGGCATCTGTCAATGAGAAATTCTCCTCAGATAATTCAGGGATGAATTGACTGAGGTTTAGCAAGTGCTTTCTTGCCAGTGAGGTGTCTGATATCTATAGGGGAAGCCTAGACAGATTCATGATCTGTTGTTCCAGCAGGAAAGAGACTGTGAGCTCAGAAAGCACCATACCTGAACCATATCCCCTCTGCCACTTTGATCTTGTGCCCTTGGCATTTATTACAGCCCCATATGAGCTGTTTCCTGTGGTGACTGTCTCCATGTCATAAAAATGTGTATTGGAAGACAGTCTTCTGTTACTCAAGGACCCTTATTTAAGGAGCCATGTGGGAAATTTCTCCAGGAATTTTATTCAGAAGAAACTGTGCCCTCTGGGTGAACTGGTATGAGTTCCTCTAGCACCGTGCTATTCCAGCTGTGGCCACAGGCCAGCAGCTGCAGCACCTGAGAGCTGGTCGGAATGCAGAATCTCAGACCCACACAGGCCTGCCGAATCATACTCTGCATTTAGCAGGACCCCAGCTGATTCCTGTGCACAGCACATTCTCAGAAGCTCTGATCTTGCAGATGATGAGAACCATTTAACTCGCCTTCACTTTGCACCTGAGCTTCCAGATTCCTGAGTAAATTCCTTGCTCTTTTAGAGTAACTCACCCAATCACCTCGGGTGATCCTCTTGGTACCTTGCCAAGAGGCTTTATTCTTCATTCACTCAGCATTTCAGTTGAGTACTCCCTGTGTGCCTGGTCCTGTGTTCCGAGTACTAGGAGAGGAACAGAAAGAGCACTAGGGTCTCCTGACCTTGAGAAGCTCCCAAAACAGCCCCTGTTCCATCACACCGCAATTTGAGAGCAGGACTTTGCCCCCTTTCACAGGCGGGGGGGGCGGGGAGGTCTTTAATTTTCTAGGGTTTAGGGAGAGCTTCATGCGGGAGTGTCTCTTTCATGGGAGTGTTTCTTTCTGATGCCTGCTGCCTTTACAGTTCGGAAGCATGTGTTTTCTGGAGGGTGAATACTTGTTTGTCTGCCTGATGGTCAGTCTGTGTCTCACATTTCTCTGTCTCTGCCCCTTTCTCCCTAAGAACCAGGATGTGGTCAGTCCCACACTGGCTCTTCCGTGGTGTCTTCCCCGTCCTGCCTCAGGGACAAACCTCTTCTGCTCCTTCCTCCCCCTAGTCATTGGCTCCATCCCACCCTCACCATCTTCTTGCGTCCCTCATCCTGCCCCTTTCTTCACTCCACTTGTGGAATTCATGGGGCAGCTCCCCTGCGCTCCTCAGCCGCACTGCATTCTGCCCAGCGATGGAGGAGGCGCTAGGGCTTTGGTGCCTTCACCCCTGGCCACCCTGTGCTGTGGCCAGCTGCCACTTACTCATTGCATCTCCTCATTTGATGTCCTCTTCCTCGTCTGTCTGTCCATCTTGCACACTGAACAGAATATCACCGCGCCCTACAGAGCACCTGTGTACACAGTTGAGCAGGCCAAAAATCAGCCATTTGTTGAAATAAATGACTAAGAGTAACCCCTCCAACCCTGCTTAGAAAATAAGTTAGGGCAGGCCGGGCACAGTGGCTCATGCCTGTAATCCCAGCACTTTGGGAGGCCGAGGCGGGCAGATCACAAGGTCAAGAGATCGAGACCATCCTGACTAACATGGTGAAACCCCATCTCTACTAAAAATACAAAAAAAAAAAAAAAATTAGCCAGGCGTGGTGGCAGGTGCCTGTAGTCCCAGCTACATGGGAGGCTGAGGCAGGAGAATGGTGTGAACCTGGCAGGTAGAGCTTGAGTTGCAATGAGCTGAGACTGTGCCACTGCACTCCAGCCTGGGCGACAGGGCGAGACTGTCTCAAAAAAAAAAAAAAAAATAGGTTAGGGCATAAAATGACTTGGAATATAGTATTAGTACTAGCAGCAATAGTAATAGTAGTAGTACTGTTGTCATTTAGTACCATGGGCTAGTTTAGACAGACCATTGAGTTTTAAATCAAAAAAGAGAAGTAGGGCTGGGGATGGTGGCTCACACCTGTAATCCCAGTGCTTAAGGAGGCCAGTGCAGGAGGATTGCTTGAGACCATGAGTTCTAGACCAGCCTAGGCAGCATAGTGAGACCCTGTGTCTACAAAAAATTTTTAAAAGGCCGGGCAGGGTGGCTCACACCTGTAATCCCAGCACTTTGGGAGGCCGAGGCAAGTGGATCACCAGGTCAAGAGATCGAGACCATCTTGGCCAACATGGTGAAACCCTGTCTCTACTAAAAATATAAAAAATTAGCCGGGTGTGGTGGCAGGCACCTGTAGTCCCAGTTACTCAGGAGGCTGAGGTTGGAGAATCATTTGAACCCGGGAGGCGGAGGTTGCAGTGAGCCGAGATTGCACCACTGCATTCTAGCCTGGCAACGGAGTGAGACTCCGTCTCAAAAAAAAAATAATAATTAAAATTAGTTGGACATGGCGAATGCCTGTGGTCCCAGCTACTCAAGAGACCAAGATAGGAAGATCTCTTGAGTCAGGAAATCGAGGCTGCAGTGAGCTGTGGTCACGTAACGTCACTCCAGCCTGGGCAACAGAGCTTTATCCTATCTCAAAACAAAAAAAAATGGAATTGGGGGGGTGTGGGGAGGGAGAGAGAGGGAGACAGAGGTAGAGACAGAGACAGAGACAGACAGAACAAGAACTGGAAATACCATTTTAACTTGTTTTGTAACTGCCAAGCAGTTGCCCTTTCTGCCACTGGGTGATGCTCTTGTAAACAGTGAAACCTAGCAAAGATGCCGTATTTGGGGGGAATTTTGTAAAGCTTCCTTTTACGTAAGTGAAAGTCATGCTTTTTCAATCTGAAAACTTGTGTACAACTTCAATTCTAAAATATTGTCTCTCTGAAATGCCTTCCCATCCATAACACCCTACCCCCAACCAGCCACTTGGACACCATAAGGCCAGACTCTTGTCCTACTGTATAGCTGTGTTTCTCCATTGGTCTGTCACTGAATATTTTATTCAAATAGATTGTGATTATGAATCATTCTGTGTGACTATGATACAGATTTTATATTTAAATTAGGCTCATTTAAAGTCACTAGGAGAAAGAGAAGCACCAATTTCATAAAAAATCCATGGATAAGGGCTTGAAATGAAGGTCAAGAAAGAGGCAGTAGCAGCTGTCTTTTGTCTGGGTTTCGCTGAATGACTTGGTCTCTGCGCTTCTCTCCTCACTTCACTTTGGATGAGGTTAGGGTGGGGCAGAGTCTTAGAATATAGGAGAGCCCCATAGTCATCAGCTCTGTAAGGTGTCTGTGCTGGGCCTGTGGCTCCGGAAGGGGCTGGTGTGGGTGATGCAGAGACTCAAGGGTCCTGTCCTGTACAGTGACAGCAGGGATGGTTAATCCCTGTCACTCTGAGGGGTTAGAAATGAGGGTCTTGGGAGTGGGCTCTGCATGGTCTGGAGAGGGAAGAAAGGCTCAGGATACACATCAGTCAGGTTTCTGTCTGCTAAGCCGGGGGAAAGCCATGTGACCCTGGGCAAGTTACTCAGCCTCTCCTGACCTCAGCTTCTTCATCTGTGAACTGGGAGTTAGAACAAATGACCACAAAGTTCTGTTCAGTTTTCATCATCTGTAACTCTCTAAGACAGCGCTGTCCAGTAGGACTTCCTGCCGTGGTGAAATGTTCTCTGACTGCACTGTCTCATACAGGAGCCACTGGCCGCATGTGGCTAGTGCGCACGTGAAGTATGGCTGGTTTCTTGTCTTAATTTATTTAAATATAAGTAGCCACATGTAACTAGTGGCTACCATACTAGACAGTGCAGCTCCACGATACAGAAGAAACTATATTCAATAGAGGAAAATGTAACAAGATCTCAGCGTGGCAGTTCATGGATGTCACAGGCAAATCATGCCAACTAGGAATAATATTAATTCTCCTGAACGCACAACAACAACAGTCCTGTTTCCTTTGAGGAGGCAAGAGTCCTATGAAGCAGAACCATCCGCAGAAATGAGACAGAAGGAAAACAGCTTTCAGAATGGATGGGCTGTGCATCTGCATGAGCTTGCCTGGCAGAGCCTGGTTCAGTAATGAAACCACCAGAGTAGCTGGACACATTTCCCTGTCACCCTTCTAAAGCAGCAGGGAAGGGAGCAAAGTTTTCAGCAGTTTCCAGATCCACCCTGCCTCCTATCCCTTTTCCCCAAAACCATGTGACAGTGTCTAGGCCAGATGCGGGCAAGGGTGGTCAGTGGGCCCTGGGTGTACTCAAATCCCGCTGACAACCTATGCAGCTGAGGTTCCAGGGAAACATACAGCCCCCAGCTGCCAGGCCCCTACAGTCAGTAGTGTTTGCTCTAATAAAATATTAACCCAGTTATTAATATCTCCTCCTTCCCCATGATGAAGGAGTTTATCCGAGAACAATCCGGCACAAAGCTACCTGACCCAGAAGTCATCCAGTTCTGTGTCTCCATCTTCAAATGCTCCAGGCTCCTGCTCACCTGACGGCGTTGATCAGCAGCTCTTAGATGACTTCCACAGGGTGACCAAAGGGGGCTCCACCGAGGACGCCAGCCAGTACTACTGTGACAAGGTGAGCGAGCGCAGGCAGCCAGGTGATCCACCCACCCAGGGCTTCCCGGCCCCTTGTGGGCAGCTGAGTAGCTCTGACTAAATGAAAATATCTTATCACCAACTGCTGGAGAGATGTGATGTAAATGACCACTTTCAAACGTTTTCCAGAATGATAATGGTGACGGCTACTTAGTCTTGATCCGTATCACACCAGATGAAGATGGAAAATTTGGATTTAATCTTAAGGTATGTTGTGTATTTATAAAGGAAGTTTTGTGCTGGGAAGCAATCTTTCAATGAGTTTTTAATTTGCATTACAAATGTGCTGCATTCCTGAGCTACATAAGGAAATTGGTTCAACCCTCAGAATTGAGAGTTGGGGAGTTTTTTTGTTTTTGTTTGGTTTGAGATTTGGGGTTTTTTTGTTTTTTTTTTTAAACTCACTTTATCGCCCAAACCTAAAGTGCAGTGGCACGATCGCAGCTCACTGCAGCGCCGACCTCCCCAGGCTCAGGTGATCCTCCCACCTCAGCTGGGACTATAGGGATGCACCACCATACCCAGCTAATTTTTTTCATATTTTTTGTAGAGATGGGGTTTCACCATGTTGTCCAAGCTGGTCTCAAACTCCTGGCAATCTACTCACTTTGGCCTCCCAAAGTGCCGGGATTACAGGCATGAACCACCGCGCCCAGCCTAGAATTGAGAGGTTTTTTTTAATGTGGCCTTAACAGCTGCCGAAGGCCAAGTGCCTGCTCTGTGCCTGGCATTGGCTATCCACTAGATTCATAGCACCTTCTTAAGTTCTGATAACAAGTGGTAAGGTCAGTATTTTTAAACCCATTTTGCAAATGAATACTGAGGTTCCCAGAAATGAGGGCACACAGTTGGCAAACAGATCTACCCACTTCAGGAATGCTATTAAGAGAACCCCTCAGCATTGCTAAAGCTGATAAGAGAAAAACAATTCAAGTTCAACCTGCAGGGCCACCACTCTCCTCCAGGCACCTTTAAGCAGGATCTGCAAACTAAACCCACAGGCCAAATCCCATCTGTTTCTGTAACTAGTTTTTTTGGTAACAGCCACAGACATTTGTTTACTGGTGGGTTAATGACTGCAGAGTTGAGCAGTTGAATCAGAGCCCTTACTCCCACAAAGCCTCTCTGGCCCTTTACAGAAAACGTTTACTCACCCCTACTCTAGGACAAAGTGAGGGCAGGTGGTCGCCTACCCCCCAGCTGTCATCGTGCACAGCCTCATCTGCCCCAGCAGCTGTGTTGAGGACCAGCGCTCACAGGCCAGATGCGCTCACAGGGTGTGCCCCTTTCCCAGGCCTCGCTCGCCTCTGCTGAAAGCCCCTATATATATATATATATTTTATACTTTAAGTTCTAGGGTACATGTGCACAACATGCAGGTTTGTTCTAGCAGCACTCGAAGACATGCTGTGGAGTCCCTCTCCTGGGGGCGTCTGCGTTTTTAAGGAGGAGCTTCTCTCTGAGTGTATCTGTTAGTTCATGGTCTGTGGGGATGGCAGAGGGAGGCTTCTGAACAGAGTCCTGGTCAGCCCGCTGGATCCAGAGGGGTCAGGAATTTGTTCCACATTTCTGAAATGACGTGTGATTCGAATCAGTCATAGTGAAGTTTGAAGCCTCCCTGTACCAAAGACTCACATTTATTGGTACCTCCATGTTGTTGATGCTGTGAGCTACTCGTTTTTTTGTTTGTTTGTTTAACTTAAAAAACTTTTTTTTTGTTTTTATTTTAAAATGTTTACAGGGAGGAGTGGATCAAAAGATGCCTCTTGTGGTATCAAGGATAAACCCAGAGTCACCTGTAAGTAAATACATTCCATGTTATTCCTCGTGTTTGTTTGTTTCCCCCTAATTCTAACAGGTTTCTGTTTCTGAGTCCTGTTTCTTTTTTTGCCAGAGCAAAGAATGTGCTTAGATATACATCACCATGTTTTCTAGAACCTTGCGACTCAGTGTGGTCTTTGAAGCCATAGCACCCGTGTTACCTGGGACCTCATTAGAAATGCAGAATCTCTGGCCTCAGCTTAGGCCTGCTGAACCGGAATCTGCATTTTTAACAAGAGCCTTGAGTGGTTAGTGTGCATTCAATTTTGAGAAGTCCTTTTCAAGAGAAGGAAACTTAGGCAGTCTGCTGTTCTGCTCACTCTAAGTGGGCACGTGGGCCCTGTGCCTCTTCTCACCATCTTTCCACCAGTGCCCCTTTTGTCATCTGTGTAGGCCTCCTAAGAAGAGCATTTGCTTTGTTTTTCTTTCAAATTTATTTTATTGTTTTTAGGCCAGGCATAGTGGCTCATACCTGTAATCCCAGCACTTTGGGAGGCCGAGGAGGGTGAATCACTTGAGGCCAGGAGTTTGAGACCAACCTGCCTGGCCAACAGGGTGAAACCCCGTCTCTACAAAAAATACAAAAATTATCTGGGCGTGGTGGCGCACAGGTGTGATCCCAGCTACTCAGGAGGCTGAGGCAGGAGAATTCCTTGAACCCAGGAGGCAGAGGTTGCAGTGAGCTGAGATCACGCCGCTGCACTCCAGCCTGAGCGACAGAGTGAGACACTGTCTCAAAAATAAAATAAAATAAATTTATTTTATTGTTTTTAAAATAATATTAAGTAATTTTTTCCTTTAATTTTTTTATTGTGCATACTCAAGGTGTACAACATGATGTCTTGTTATACATATAGTACTGCAGTCAAACAAATTAACATGTTCATCACTTTCCATAGTTAACCTTTTTTTTCTTTTTTAAGAGACACGGTCTTGTTCTTGCTCTGTCACCCAGGCTGGAATGCAGTGGTATGATCACTGCAGCCTCAAACTAGGCTCAAGCGATCCTCCTGCCTCAGCCTCCCAAGTCGCTGAGACCACAGGTGTGTCCCACCTCACCTGGCTCCATAGTTACCTTTTAATCATCTGCTTTTTTAAAGCGGTAGGAGTCACTGTGCCTCCTTACAGTGAACCATGTTGGGATTTTACTCTGAGGTAGTCCTTAAGCTCTTGTCATTTAACTTTTGTTACTGTTTACAGTTTCTGTAAATTCAGAAGGCTTTCTTTCCTGTGCTGTTCAATTCATTGCTTCTCTCCATAATGGTTTTTGCCTCTGTTGTGAAGCTTACAAAAGCTTTCACCTTTGCAAGACAGATAAATACTCACCTCTAGCTGGCAAATCATTTCCTAACAGTACATCTAGGAAACAAAAGGCTGGAAATGGTATAGTTATATTATAATAAGTGAAGGTTGACTACCATGGAGAAATGGCTTCAGCAGTTTTTATATCCTTATTCTGAAATGTTTCATAACTTATATTCTGAGCAGTACTTCTTTATATCTTACAACCATCTACCATGTCTACATAGCAGTGGATGCATTATAAAAATAATGACAGTACTACCCAAGGGAGAGAAGGCAAACTTGATCATGGTCCCAGGTGTCTGGGAGCAGAGCGAGTCAGCGTTCTTCCCCCAAGGACTGTGTTATGGTAACAGGAGAAACTCGCTTTTCCCCACCACCCAGGCGGACACCTGCATTCCTAAGCTGAACGAAGGGGATCAAATCGTGTTAATCAACGGCCGGGACATCTCAGAACACACGCATGACCAAGTGGTGATGTTCATCAAAGCCAGCCGGGAGTCCCACTCACGGGAGCTGGCCCTGGTGATCAGGAGGAGAGGTAATGGCCACCTGGGGGGAGGAGCCATAGGGACGCTGTCCTAGCCAAGCCACGCCTGCTCCAGCCCTTTACCTGCTCTTGAAAATGTTGAGTTTGTAGCCAACATTTGAAAATCAAGAATCTTCAGGTAATAACCCAATGTTTGACTTCTCACTTGAAAAATGTGAAGATCTGCCCCCAGGAGGCCTGTCCCCATGTGGCCAGTCTTCTGGGGGGAGGCAGCACCCCCACAGCCCCTTTATACAGGACATGAGCCCCCAGCTCCCAATTCCTCCCAGGCCCAGTGCAGCCCATGTCACGCACTCTCTAAGTGGCATGACTCTGCAGATATTTGCATTTTCAGCCCCTTCTTAAAGGATCGGGTGATATTTTATTCGTGCATGTTTGATTTTGTCCGGGAGGCAGTGAGGAGAGCAGGGTCTGACTGTCTCGGGTGATTCCTCACTCTGCCTCTGCGGGCTGGGGGACCTTGCAGGGGTTACATAACCAGTCTGTGGTTCAGCTGGCTCAGGTGTGGAGGAGGACAGCAGTGGTCCTGACTTCACAGGGTTGCTGTGAAGATTAAATGGCACTTGGGGCCGGGCACAGTGGCTCACACCTGTAATCCCAGCACTTTGGAAGGCCGAGGTGGGTGTATCACTTGAGGTCAGGAGTTCAAGACCAGCTTGACCAACATGGTAAAACCTCATCTCTACTAAAAATACAATAGCCAGGCGTGGTGCCATGTGGGTATAGTCCCAGCTACTCAGGAGGCTGAGGCAGGAGAATCACTTGAACCCAGGAAGTGGATGTTGCAGTGAGCTAAGACTGTGCCACTACACTCCAGCCTGGGTGACAGAGCGAGACTCCATCTCAATCAATCAATCAATCAATGGCACTTAGACTGGAAAGTACCTGCATTGCTGCCTGATGGGAGCAGAGGTTTGAAGGACAGCCTCTACTGAGCATCACACTGTTGTCTTTATAGTTGTTGTTATAAAATAATACGTCAAGTTCCTTGAACACCGTGCACAGCTGTAAAATACTGAAAGTAAATGAAGGTTGTGTCTGCAAAGCCCTGCGTCTCTGCCTGCCTCACACATTTGGCTGACACTCCATAGTGCTGTGCTCCTGCCTCGGCTCTGCTCCCACTACAACTCTCAGTCCAGAGCCACCAGGACCAGCTCTGACCCCACCTCCTCCGTGAGGCCTTACCGGATCTCTCCGGATCCCCACCTGTGCAAGGTTGGGAGTTGTGGGGGGGTGGTCCTAGCTTTGCTTTCACCTGTATTGAATTTAACATGAAGGGAAAACGTGCACTAAAGAGGTAAGGCTGAAGCACAGAAGAGATGCTAGGACTACGATATTTACGTGGGAGCCTCCCACATAGAAACGGCCCTGAGTTAGGGATTGAGCTCTCAGGAATGATGGTGTCACAGGGAAAGCTTGGGACCTCACCCTCATGCCTGAGGAAATGCCCATTTTAGGGAAGTAAATGAAAAAACCTGAGAAAGAAAGGGGAGTCGGGATGGGTAGAAGAATAACCCGGTCAGAAAGAGCAAGCAGAGACAATATGCTTTTTTAAATAACATTCTTTCTCTTTTCTTTACCTTTGACAAAAGCCTCTGAGTGCTAAACACCATTATTTAAAACTAACCAGGAAGATTAGTATGTCATTTTATGTAATTAACACATATTGAATCATTCACCTAGAAGTAGTATCTTTGGTGAAAATGATTACCATGTAGCTTAATCATTTAATACGATGTTTTGAACCATCCGCATTCAGGTGTCATAGGTGTGATTTGTTTGAGGGAGACTGATAAACCTGAGTGTTGCTACACAAGTCAGATGCACTGTCTTGTACGTTACAGCTGTCCGCTCATTTGCTGACTTCAAGTCTGAAGATGAACTGAACCAGCTTTTCCCCGAAGCCATTTTCCCCATGTGTCCGGAGGGTGGGGACACTTTGGAGGGATCCATGGCACAGCTAAAGAAGGGCCTCGAAAGCGGGACGGTGCTGATCCAGTTTGAGGTAAGACCCTCTGGAGGCTGAATCCCACTGCCATGTCGCCTATTGGGCTGCCCCTGCCTCTGAGCAGTGGAGGAAATGAGGCAGAGACACAAGCCCTCGTTTCCTTGGTCAAGATGGTTGTGTGTTTCACAAACCAAAAACAGTCAACTGAGTCTCTGAGGACTGACAGGGCGAGGCCTGTGCTTGTCGTGGATAACAGGGCACAGCAGGCAGCCCCCTTCTCAGGCTCGGAGCAGCAAGCAGGGATCAGGGTGGCCACCCTCGCTGAACTCTGTCTCACCCTCTTATTCTAGTAACATTTGGTAGTCATGGAGAAACATGCCAGAAACTGAGGAGGAGGGACTCTGAGTGTATTTAACTGCCAACACAAAAGCTCAAAACTCCCAGCGGTGGAAGGCAGTGGAGAGGTGGCTGTGGGTGAAGGAACCAGCTCTCTGACCACCCCCAGCCATGCGCTGGAATTTGGAGCAATTAGTGTTATCCCATGAGGGCATAGTGTCTCGCCCTCCCAAGTTGCCCAGAACCCTATAAACACAAGTAAGAAACCAAACTCAAACCCCCATCTTCCCCAGGGGAACCTATGATTCATAGGATTCAGGCTGTTGACAAAGGTACACACAGACATTTTTTATAAAACAAAAGGGAACCAAAGGAAACTCAGCTTTTAAGCCAGTTTTACTGATCACTAACAGAATTAAAATAGAATGTGTTCATCTTCCAAATTTATTTTCTTATTTTTATTTTTTAAATATGTTGTTGTCATTGTTTAAAATAGAGACAGGGTCTCACTATGTTGCCCAGGCCAGTCATGAACTCCTGGACCCAAGCCGTCCTCCCGCCTCGGCCTTCCAAAACGCTGAAATTACAGGTGTGAGCCACCACACCCAGCCCATCTCCCAAATTTATTTAAAAGAAGAAGAAAACAGAGTAATTCCTGTAATAAAAGAAATAACACTGAAAAGCATAAAATAGGTCAACAAAAGAAAATAGATCATCATTAGAAATAACAACAGTCTGGGTTCATAAATTCAGGAAGAGAGTCTCACATGGGACTCAAGAACAGAAATCAACAATGCATTATTAATTAGAAAACCACATAAAGGAAAAAGAAGCAAAACTCGGACATTTGTGAAATGTGTGTGACTGCAGAGTAATTCAGGAAGGCATGAGTAATAGGAATGTTGAAAATGAAGGAATGCAAAGCAGAGAGCTTTGAGTGAAAGATTGATTTTATGATGCATGCGAAAACACATTAAAGCAATGTGCATTGAACAGCAGTAGAAAGCGAAAATCCACAAGCCAAAAAGTAAAGGTGACTGACTTCCCCCCCAAAACAATCAACAGGGAATTAATTAATTAATATATTTATTTATTTAGAGACAGGGCCTCTGTCACCCAGGTTGGAGTGCAGTGGTGCCATCTTGGCTCACTTCAGCCTCTACCTCCCAAGCTCAAGTGATCCTCCCACCTCAGCCTCCCGAGTAGCTGGGACTACAGGCATGCACCACTACTCCTGGCTAATTTGTTTTTTATTATTCTTTTGTAGAGATGCAGTTTTGCCATGTTGCCCAGGCTGGTCTCAAACTCCTGGGCTGAAGCAAGCCACCTGCCTCAGCCCCCCAAAGTGCTAGGATTACAGGCATGAGCCACTGCACCCAGCCATTTAAAATTTTTAATTAATCATCTTGACACAATATAAAACAAAAATTATGTACCTTATGCAAATGAAGTCTGGATAAAAGGGTAGTAACTATAATTACTTGAGTAGAACTAATAGATACATTACTGAGTATTCTACAAAGGGAAATAGCCCTTTTTTTCAGTGGCCTACAGGAGGCTGTTCACACTTTTGGTTAAAAAGAAGAAAATGTAGGCTGGTTGCAGTGGCTCACGCCTATAATCCCAGCACTTAAGGAGGCCGAGGCGAGTGGATCTCCTGAGGTCAGGAGTTCAAGACCAGCCTGGCCAACATGGTGAAACCCTGTCTCTATTAAAAATACAAAAATCAGCCGGGCGGGGTGGCAGGCATCTGTAATCCTAGCTACTTGGGAGGCTGAGGCAGGGGAATCACTTGAACCCAGGAGGTGGAGGTTGCGGTGAGACAAGATCAGCCTAGGTGACAGAGCAAGACTCCATCTCACAAAAAAAAAAAAAAGGAAATGTAGAGGTTATCTTCTCTGGCCTTGCCTTTCAAAAAAGTTCACATTTTGAGCAGTAAAACTCATTCATATTTTTACACACTCCAAAATCGAAACAAGGAAGAACTTAAGAGCCAGTCACAGTGCATATCGGTTTTTTGGTATTAGAGAGGACAGGAAAGGCAGTGAGAAGTCGTTTGTTTGTTGATTTAGCGAGTGTGTCTTGGGTATTTCCCCTGGATGAGGAACCTGATGAGGGAAGGAGAGGGGAGTTTCTGGCCCCAAGGAGTTTACAGTCTAATTTTAGTGTATTTTAGGAGATACATCATGTGTCCCAGAAACAGCTGAAGACCAAGACAGGGTAAGATGTTATTATACAGAATGTATGTTCTGCAGCAACTGGAGGTGAGGGGACTCCAGGAGATCCCTGGAGTGAGATGTGTGGGATTAATAAAGGGGTGATTAGGATTAAGTGTGTGGGGGGAGCATATTCCAGGAAAATCTCAGCCCAAATGCAGACAAAGCTCATGGGGTATCAGGTAGCATAAAGAGACAGGTCTACCTGAGTGGACAGCGCAGTGCAGATCCTGGGCAATGCCTCTAGGTGACCACCGTCCTTCAGCCCCGCGAGAACTGGTTCCAGTTTATCAGATAGTCCACAAGGAGGCGCTGTGGGCTCTCACTGAGGAAAAGCCAAAGGCTGGTGTTTTCGGTGTTCGTGAAACCTCCTTCACGCAGGTGGCTCCAATTCGAGGTGTGTTTTACATATGGGAATCCCATAGGTGATTTCCCTTGAAAAATGTTCAACTTTTTTAAAAGTTTTCAAAGGCATTAGAGATAAATACCCACCCTGTCCCCTACCTGTGTTTCTCAGAGGGTGACCCTCCGACCACTTGTATGGAGATCACCTGGGGAGTTTATTAAATCAAGGCCCCGCCCACAGCTACTGGATTGGCAGCACCAGGATGGGACCTAGATACTGATACTTTTAACAAGATCAGCAGCTGTTTTGATGCACACGCTGTTCCAGAGGAGAGGAGGTGAAGACCCAACCGGAACCACTGCTGTGCATCCGAGGCTTTGTCTTTGGAGGGTATGGTGGGATGATAGCATAAGAAACGGAGAACGTATACATTTTAGGGTTGCGTTTTAGTGTGTACACGTTTCCTTCATTTTTGTCTATACAGTTCCTCAAGTAGGATATTTAAGTAGGAAACCCTTGTTTTTAATAAAATCATTTGCAGAATTCCAAAATACAGAACAGATGAAAGCAGGTCTGCTCTGTGACCTGTGATGGAGCCAGTAGGGTCCTCAAAGCCCAGCCTCTTCAGTCTTCCTTCACTGGCCCCCAGGGAGCCCTAGGCTAAACAGACCGTCATGTGAAAACCACTGTTACAGGTGCGAGAATGGTGTCTTACAGAGCAGCCAGAGGAGAGGCATAGAAAAGGAAACCAGATAAAATGGGAAACTAGTAGGAAAGGGAAGCTTTCATGAGCACTTACTATGTGCCACAGGCTTTAAAGGATATCACCTTAGGTAATTCTTACAAGAGCCCTATATAGATGCTGTCATTATCCCAGTTGTAGGCATGAGGGAACACAGTCTTGGACAGGTTAAGTGACCTCTTCCAGGTCTCACAGTAAATGTCAAAGGCTGATTGGAACCCAGGCTGGCCAACTCAAGAGGTGGTTCTTAGCCACTCTGAAATAACCTTTGAAAACTACAAAATGCTGTTGGTGTGTGAGAGTTGTTATTAGAATAATAGAACATCTGAGCTAGAAAATATCTGAGAGGCTGTCTCCCTACACGGAGCCAGACAGATTTTAAATCCTGGCTCTACCCTCACTTCCTGTGTGGCCTTAGGCATGTCCCCTAACCTCTCTGTGGCCTCTGTTTGCCTGTATATAAAATGGGTATCTTGTGAGTTCATTTAAGAGTTAGATGAGATAAATACTTAATGTGTTGTCTGGTATGTGGTCAAAGTGCCGTAAAAAGTAATAGCTGTTATTATTTATAAATAAAGGGAGGCACCAAGAGTCTGTAGAACATGCCCAATGTCTGCCTAAGAGGTGGTCACAGGCCGGACATGAGGGCTCATGCCTCTAATCCCAGTACTTTGGGAGGTCAAAACAGGGGGATCACTTGAGGCCAGGAGTTTGAGACCAACCTGGGCAACATAACAAGACCTCGTCTCTACTAAACATAAAAAAATTAGCCAGCCATGGTGGCACACACCTGTGGTCCCAGCTACTTGGGAGGCTGAGGTGAGAGGATCACTTGAGCCTGGGAAGTTGAGGCTGCAGTGAGCCGTGTTGGCTCCAATGCACTCCAGCCAGGATAAGAGCTAAAAAAAAAAAAAAAAAAGGTAACTGTTGTGCTGGGTTTGGAGCTCTGGGTTGTCTAGTCCTGGTGTTCCGGTTCTCTACCTCCTCCAGTGTGGCTGGCAGGTGGGCGTCCTGGCTGATGGGGGTGTACACTGGACAGGAGTAGGAAGAGGAAGGGGCTGTTCCCCAGCAGGGCCCACCGCAGGTGTCCACGCCACCCACTCCATGGCACGGAAGACCTGCCCTTGGGTAGCCTTAATTCCCTTCTGCGAGAGCTGGTTTCTATCAGCGCTTGCTTTGGAGCATTTTTTTTTTTTTTCATAAAGGGAATTCCCCAGTCCCTCCTGTGGCTTTCAGTAAACAATCACAAGTGTGTTCCAGAAAGCATTTGGTCCCAGCTGTCATAAAATCACACTTAATAATTAGCATTTCTAGAGCACTTTGGAACCTAGCAAGCGTGGTGCACATATGTTGTCTCTGTTAACTCTCACAACAGTACTGTGAAATCGATATGGCCAGCATGATGAGGATCACCCTTTCACAGATGGAGAAAACGAAAATCAGAGAGGCTGAGGGACTTGCCCAGTGGCACACAACTAGTCAGAGATAGAGCCACAATTAGAATATATGTTAAATATCTAGGCTAGGCATAGTTGCCCATGCCTGTAATACCAACACTTTGGGAGGCTGAGGCAGGACGATTGCTCTAGCCTCGGAGGTTGAGGCTTCAGTGAGCCATGGTCATACCACCGTACTCCAGCCTGGGCTGCAACAGAGCAAGACCTTGTCTCAAAAAAATAAATAAAATTTTAACTTATTGTTGGCAACTCGCCATTGCTGAGTGTACCCAGCCCTCACCCTATCCTCCAACATTAGCCATTCCCTTTGGTAGCCACACTGTATGACCTACATCAATGGGAGCAGTTTGGTGGTATTTTTGATTGGCCCCAAACTGCCTAAATACTCTTTGTGTAGCCAAGGTAGGGTGTTCCTCTTTCTCTTACGTAAAGGAGCAGAATTGGGGTTCACACTGACCCCAAAATTACCACTTCCAGGAAGCTCTTGTTTTTGTTTGTTCCTAAGAAAAGCTTGGAGATTAATCTACATGTTCCCTGAGTTGAAGTGTCCATTTAAGCAAAGGACAGGATCTGCATTTGGTATAGACTTTCCTGGATAAAAGCTAAGTGATGATGCTAACCTGTCCTTTATTTGAGAACCAGCTTCCCAGCAACAAAGGATCCCAGTGTCCATTTTCATCCAGTGACCAGGTGACTCACAGCTTCCCTGCCTCCTTGCCCACTGTTAGTTAAGAACTCGAAAATGAGGAACACCACAAGAGAATGCCTGCATCCCCCAGTTGATGGATTACAGCAGTGGCTACAAGAGACCACCAAAGGTCATGTCAAACTCAGATACCCGGTCCCTCAACTTCAGCATCCACCATCTTCACCAAAACCAGAAACCATCTTTGTTCTTCTGGCCCCTGTTTTTACTTTACTTACTCCTACATTGCCCATTATAGAAGATAGCCATTAATGTCAAAACAAGTGACTCACTGGCTCCTGTGATAATTATAAAAGGTGCATTTGGAAGGGCAGAGGTAGCTGAAAACTTTATAAGAGGTTTAAATTGACACCTGTAGAAATTAATGAGAGCAATTGTATCTTCAAGATTAGAACCCTTTAGACCGAGTCTCATTCTGTGGCCCAGGCAGGAGTGCAGCAGTGTGTGATCTTAGCTTACTGCAGCCTCTGCCTCCCACGTTCAAGTGATTCAAGTGATTCTCATGCCTTGGCTTCCTCAGTAGCTAGGATTATAGGCATGCGCCACCATGCCCAGCTAATTTTTGTATTTTAAGTAGAGATGGGGTTTCACCATGTTGGCCAAGTTAGTCTAGAACTCCTGGCCTCAAGGGATCTGCCCACCTTGACCACACAAAGTGCTGGGATTACAGGCATCAGCCACCATGCCTGGCCCAAAAGATTGCATTTTTAAAAACGGTTTTCCAAATAGTTTGTTGTTTTTGTTTGTTTGTTTGTTTGTTTGTTTTTTACGGAAAGAAAACATCAGTATAATGTGTATCTGGGATACACGGAGCAAACTGGAGGCTTTGGAATGACCGTGTGTGCAGCTTTTACATTTCAAGTGCCAGCAACCCAGCTAAAGGAAGTGCTGCCATAACTTACTGTTGTGTGTCTGTCTGAAAGGGCCCCTGCAAGAATACTTGTTAGGTTTGCCAGCAGTAGAATCTGCATCTGGGACTGTGTCTGGAAAGGGGCACTATGGAAGGTCCCAAAATTACTAGCAATGATTTCAATTCAGCAAACCTTTCTGGGAAGGTAGGTAGAGGCTCCAAGACCCCGCTAGGTGGTTTCTCTTGCCCTCTGCCTGGGTCAGATACAAAGGAAAAGGGGTGTCCTAGTGTGGGTGAGCTACCCGTGAGTAGTGAACTGTTAATTTGTCTACCAAGTGGTACTAAAACAACCTCTTGGGGTGGGCTCTTTGGGAAAAATGGGTTACCCTCAGCTTAGTTATAGGGCACTATGTCTAAGAAAGCTGAAATTGCTTTGAAATTCTCTTGGGCGTGTTTTATTCACATGGTTGGCACTCATTTTTGAAAGCAGCAGATCCCATTATTCCTTGACTTTACAAATTTTTATTGAGCACCTACTATGTGCCAGGCACAATGCTGGCCTGGGGTTTGTGGTAGTGAACAAATGAGATTCCTGCCCCCATAAAGATAATGCCGTAGTGGCTGATACAGCAAACAGCCATTTTGAAACTTGGTTCCTTGGAGTTGACTCTGGGTTTTTGTGGAGGGCTTGAAAGTCAGTCTGCTTCTGGCCTTTGCTGTCTCCTTACCCATGGTTTCCTTGATTCCCGGTCCCCCTTTTTTTTCCTGTCCTTTTCCCTTTTTCTTCCCCCTTCTTGGGTTCTCAGCCTTCAGGAATTCCCCTTTTTCTGTTCATAGAGTTGACGGAGTGCTTGCTTCCACTTGCTGGGCCTTGCCAGCATCCTCTGGTTAGAGCCAGTTGGGTGTGTGAAGCTCTCACCTGAGGGATGTGAGTAGGCTGCACACCTTTGGTTGAGTGAGGAGATTAGAGTCACCTGATGCCTTCTCTAATATTATAGTAGGTGACTTGTTCTAAGAAGAAATATTTAAGCCAAAAACCCATCCATCGCACCCCTACCACACTGGAGAGCATCTGCTCCCGCCATTCAAATTTTTTGTCTTTGGAGGCCAGAGCTGGTGATATTGATACTGTAATTTCAATACAGTTGTTCCTTAGCAACCCCTCTTAGCCGAACTTTTTATAATTTACCGTTAGCTTCAGAGCTTCTTATAACTATACTCTGATAGAATGAGAACAAAGCATTTTAGGACATAAAAATTAATAATTTTTCATAAAATTCAGTGGTTTTGTCATTTTGTATCCCTGTGATCCTGCTTCTCAGCCTCCTGGTGACTCCCATTCTAGCACAGAATCTAAGGGACCTGCAGCCAGGAGCTGTTGTCTCCCTCACACTCCTTCAGCCCAGGAATAACCAAAGCAAATTGTTGTTTTTCCGATGAATTGGAAAATGAAAAAAGAATGAAGATTCTCTTAAAAGCCATGTCTCATACTCTGGCCAATATCACAAAGCCTTAACTCATTCCATTCCATCCCTGACCCTTCCAGAAAGACATACCTGTGATTCCTACACTCACTTTCCACTCTGTCCCTCCCCCTTCTCAGAGCAGTGTTTCATAACCAGACTGCCAAGCAGCCCACAGGGCCTGGAGAAGAGTCGATAAATTTTAGGAACTTGAGGCCAGGCACAGTGGCTCACGGCTGTAATCCCAGCACTTTGGGAGGCCAAGACGGGTGGCTTGCTTGAGTGCAGAAGTTCAAGACCAGCTTAGGCAACATGGTGAAAACCAGTCTGTACTAAAAATACTAAAATTAGCTGGGCATGGTGGCACATGCCTGTATACAGATTCCAGCTACACGAGAGGCTGAGGCAGGAGAATCACTTTAACCCAGGAGGTGGAGGTTGCAGTGAGCCGAGATCACACCATTGCATTCCAGCCTAGGTAACAGAGTAAGATTCTGTCTCAAAAAAAAAAAAAATTAGGAACTTGAAAAAAAATATATATATATATGTAGAGAGAGAGACAGACAGACACACAGACAGACACACACACACAGGGTCTTCCTCTGTCTCCCAGGATGGAGTGCAGTGGCATGATCTTGGCTCACTGCAACCTCCACCTCCCAGGCTCAAGCAATCCTCCCACCTCAGCCTCCCAAGTAGCTGTGACTACAGGCATGTGCCACCACACTTGGCTAATTTTTATATTTTTAGTAGAGATGGGGTTTCACCATGTTACACAGCCTGGTCTCAAACTCCTGAGCTTAAGCTGTCCGCCCACCTCAGCCTCCCAAAGTGCTGGGATTACAGGCATGAGCCACTGTGCCCAGCCGAAAACCAACTCTTAACACTTAGGAAACTAAATGTTTAAATCCTGTTTCTACTAAGTTGCTTCAGTCCTATTCAGTGTTAGCCTTTGCAGACATAAATATGAGTGTGTTGTCAAACTTTCCAAAGGCCAAAACAACCTTAACTTTGATTTGTCCACCTAGCTTTTTGTAAAAATTTTGTGCTTTTTAATTTATAAATAGATTTCTTTTGTTGTATTTCTTTTTCTCACTTTAGTCATTTGAATTTAAAAATAACAATTCTCATTGCCATAATTCAGATAATTCAGAAATAACCAAAGTAAAATAGTCTCCTGACTCCTATCCTCTTCAGTTTCTTCCCTCAACTTTTTTTTTTTTTTAATTGAGATGGAGTCTCGCTCTGTTGCCCAGCCTGGAGTGCAGTGGCGCGATCTCAGCTTACTGCAAGCTCCGCCTCCCCTGTTCACGCCATTCTCCTGCCTCAGCCTCCCGAGTAGCTGGGACTACAGGCGCCTGCTGCCACGCCCAGCTAATTTTTTTGTATTTTTAGTAGAGACGGGGTTTCACCATGTTAGCCTGGATGGTCTCAATCTCCTGACCTCGTGATCTGCCCGCCTCAGCCTCCCAAAGTGCTGGGATTACAGGCATGAGCTGCCATGCCCGGCCAGTTTCTTCCTCTTTGTTATAATTTACAAACAACAATTTTTTATGTATCCTTCCATACTTGTTCCAGTGCTCATGCAGATATATCATATACACATGCATACACACACAAGATTGTGTCTTTACACATTATATACACTGTGTGTGTTGCTACTATATGATCATCATTGTATAAATTATTCAGTACCTTGTATTTAATAGATATCCTTCTAAATCTGTACTTTTGGTCTGTCGTATTCTTATTACTTGCACAGAATTTTCTGGTAAGACCGTACTATCGTTTAAGTCAACATTTCTTCACCTTTGGGGAATATCCAGGCTGCGTCTGGTTTTCTGAGAATAAATATTTTGCTGCAGAGAAACTTCCGTGACATGTATCTTTATGTATTTCTGTTGGATAAAGCCCAGAGTGTGCACATTTAAAAAATTTTAAACACTGCCTGGTCTGGCTTGGTGGCTCATGCCTGTAATCCCAGCACTTAGGGAGGCCAAGGCAGGTGGATCACTTGAGGTCAGGAGTTTGAGACCAGCCTGCCCAACATGGCGAGACCCTGTCTCTACTAAAAATACAAAAATTAGCCAGATGTGGTGGCACGTGCCTGTAGTCCCAACTACTCAGGAGGCTGAGGCATGAGAACCACTTGAGCCTTGGAGGCAGAGTTGCAGTGAGCTGAGATCGCACCACTGCAGCCCAGCCTGGGCAACATGTCTCGAAAAAAAAAAAAAATGTAAACACTGCCATAACACTTTTTAATATATGATTTATCTTACTAGGATTAATCTTAGTACTTTACAAATGTATCAACAGATCATTACTGCTGAGATACATTTAAAGTCTTATGGTAATTAAAGCCTTTTTCTGTAGCTGTGCTTTTCTGCTAGACCACCTCAAGTTGATTTTATTTACACTTTCATTGTTTGAAAAAAAATCTCGTTTTCCCACCAGGTTAGCTTTACTATGTTCACTTAATTGTATATTCACTTAATTGTTGATTATACTCACTTAATCAGTTAGAACTAAAATGCCATTTAGGTAAATTTAACTTAGGTGCCCGCCTTCTGCCAGAGTCAACCCAAAACCTCTAATAAATCATTAGTTTATTCCTAAAATGAACTCACAGAGTTTATTAGAGACTGCAGTTATTTAAGAAGTTGTTCAGCTGCCTGATGGTTATGAACTGAAACTGTAAAGGTAGTGAGTAGCTGAGCTCTTGGAGTGTTTGGAAATTCTAGACATTTGGCAAATGTATAAGATACAGCACCATTATTATGACCCAAACTCTCCGTGTTAATTATCTTCTGGGGAGTTCTGTGTAATTTATTTATTTAGTAAGAGAAAAAACAGACTAACAAGCCAGTTTACAAAACAATACAATTTGCAAAAACATAGAGGGAAAAATCCTTTTTACCGTCCCTATTCAAACTGCAAACACATCTTTATTAAGGATGTTGGCCACAATTTGGTGAATTTATCATACATCCCTGTAGGGCAACTTGGTTATATGTATCGAAACTCAAAAATCCTAGCACTTTCAGAGGCCGAGGTGTGTGGATCACCTGAGGTCAGGAGTTCAAGACCAGCCTGGCCAACATGATGAAACCGCGTCTCTACTAAAAATACAAAAATTAACCAGGTGTGGTGATGGATACCTATAATCCCAGCTACTCGGGAGGCTGAGGCAGGAGAATTGCTTGAACCCCAGGGGATGGAGGTTACAGTGAGCCGAGATTGCACCACTTCACTCCAGCCTGGGTGAAAGAGTGAAGCTCCATCTCAAAAAAAAGAAAAAAAAAGAAAAAAAAACCATTAAAAATATTATTTGGTATAGTAATTCTCTTCTTAGAAGTTTGAGTAAAAAAAATTTCAAAACAGCCTAATGAAAAAGTAAGATAAAAGTTAATAAAAATTATAGTAAACTAGATTATTGAGCCATTAAAGATCATATGTGTAAATAATATTTAATGACATGGGGAAATAGATACTATATAATAAGTAGGAGAAAGCAGCTTGAAAATTAGGGTAGTTATTTCCCAGAATACTCCATTAGATGCTGAGATTTTCCACGGCCAAATTAGCTTGAGATATGTTTAGCTGATCAGAATTTAACAAATGTATGCATTATGCATTGCAGGACTTGTCTTGTTAGAGATTCATAGAACATAAAATAAATATTTTCCAAATGTCTTGACTTTGAAACTTTTTCTAAGGAATACTTACTATCTTCTTTTAGGACACTTAGGTTGAGTAGAACATAGCATAAGAAGTGCCAGTATAGCCGGGTGCGGTGACTCATGCCTGTAATCCCAGCACTTTGGGAGGTCCAGGCGGGCAGATCGGTTGAGGTCAGGAGTTTGAGACCAGCCTGGCCAGCATGAGCAAACCCTGTCTCTACTAAAAATACAAAAATTAGCCAGGCATGGTGATGCACACCTGTAGTCCCAGCTACTCGGAAGGCTGAGGCACGAGAATCACTTGAACCTGGGAGGTGGACGTTACGGTGAGCCGAGATCACGTCACTGCACTCCAGCCTGGGCAACAAAGAGAGACCCTGTCTCAGGAAGAGAAAAAAAAGTGCCAGTATGTTGTTCAGTCTCATTTTTTGCTTTTAAAAACATAGTATATAAATGTATTATGCGTTTACATATATGTGTTTCTGTTCATTTGTGTTCATGTAGGCACAGAAAAAATAAGCTGGAGAAAATATACAAAAAGCTCATCTCAGAGTTGTGAAATTGCTGATAATTTTTTTCTTTATATTAGTCTGAATTTCCCAAATTTTCCGCAAAAAAAAAATCACTTCCAACACTGAAAACACTGTGTTTTTAAATTCCCATAGAGTTAATAAAAACCACCGGTGAGAAAGGATTAAAGGGAAAAAACGGTCATATAGAAAAGAAAACATAAGCCTTGGAGTCAGATCTGAGTTCTTGTTTGTGATCTCAAACAAAGCATTGAACTTGCAAAATAAGAATACAATTAATATCTCTTACAGGGCTGTTGTGAAAATCACATCAGATACCGTACAAACATGTCTAATACATGACTTTAGATATGCAAAGATTGTGTTGTTTGAGATTTTTCGTAGTGATTACATGTGTAGGGAAGTACCTCTGTAACTGAAATTTACTATATATTGGGATAAATGTTTTTCCTATGGAAATAGACTTCTGAAATGATGAATGAAATGCTCTCGTTCTTAAAGGAAGGGTGTGGTTCACTACATTGAACTGAAGGGAAATGATTCTAGACTAATTTAGATGATTTCCATTTAATTTTGAGCCATAATTCTTCCCCCCCTCCCCCACATCTAGTTGCTTTTAGCTCTTGTCAAATAGTTGTCATAAAGACAAGGTTTCACTTACCATGCTCCATTACCTGAGACCCAGACCCTTCCTATGGCATTTTTTCAAATTAAAAAAAAAATTATTAAAGAGTTTAGTCAGTTTCTCATGGAACTGTAGAATTTCTTATTGGGAAGATTTTCTTTTAGTATATAACACATAATCACTTTAAAATGTTAAGATTTTGGTACTGTGAATGATAAAGTATGTTTTCACACTTTCTTCATCTGATTTTTGCAATGCTTGCTTTTTTCTCTATTTCTCACATAGCAACTCTACAGAAAAAAGCCAGGTTTGGCCATCACGTTTGCAAAGCTGCCTCAAAATTTGGACAAAAACCGATATAAAGATGTGCTGCCTTGTGAGTATCCAGCATGAATGCCTCCTTCCCCCCTACACTGAGATAATGTTTCCCTTTTTAAAACAGATTGTCTGGTATTCTGGAACGATTTTCAGTGTGTCTGTAAACACCACCGTCTTTATTGCAGCCATTTCAGACTCGGAACAGTTGGGGAATAGTGTTTATGCTAATGAGGCAGAGCTGCAGATGGGGCTGGGAACTGAACTCTGGTTTACTTGGTATGATAAAAATAATGCTCGGAATAATCGGTAAATTTTTCTCTTCCCCACAGATGACACCACCCGGGTATTATTGCAGGGAAATGAAGATTATATTAACGCAAGTTACGTGAACGTAAGTTAGGAATCTGGATGATGCTAAAGAGCACATTCACCACTGTCGCAACGATGATGAGGGCCTGTGTGGGGCTTTGCAGTTGACACAGTGCTTTCCCGTTCACCACCGCATTTCAGCACCACAACAGCCATGGGAGGGAAGGCAGAATAGTCTCATTTTACAGAGGAGAAAACTAAGGTTCGGAGAGTTAAAATAATTTGAAAAGTCACAAAGCTAACAGAAGATGGGACCAGACTTGTTCTGTGTTTCTAATTCAGTCATCCACATGCCCCTGTACTGAGTGGCTTCCATTCAGGTGTTTGTTTTTGCCAGTGATGAAACTGTCTGTTTCTCTCCATGTAATGAGTGTCATCCTGCCTTAAAAAAAAAATGATAAAAATAAAACCTCCTCTGTACATATAAGCCAAAAAGAAAAAGTGGAATGTTTCACATGTTATGGGAAAAGCACTTATTTTCTCTCTAAAAACGCATCTTCTCTCTAAAATTGCATCTTGGGCAACTTACTTGGCCTCTCTAGACTTCCATTCCTTCTTTTTTTTTATTTTATTATTATTATACTTTAAGTTTTAGGGTACATGTGCACAATGTGCAGGTTAGTTACATATGTATACATGTGCCATGCTGGTGTGCTGCACCCATTAACTCGACATTTAGCATTAGGTATATCTCCTAATGCTATCTGAACCTGGGGTCAGACTTTCTGTAGCCAACCAGATAGTAATATGTGATCTTTGCATTTGAAATGTAACCACTTAAAAAGATTAAAAGCCGCTCTTAGCTTGCAAGGTGGCACACAGATTTGGCCTTCAGGCGATATGTGGTCTGCCAACTCCTAAATAGACAGATGATTTCTCAGATTAAGTTCTCAAGTTATAGCAAAGTGTCAAGAAATGCCCTAATAAAAACTGGTCTCATCAGTGATTCCACCTGTTCCAAAGCATCTGTGGGATTCATTGACCCTCACTTCAACATTCCCAGTGTCTTAAAAGCAGAGCATCAGAAACATTAGGGGCAGCAATACCATAAAGACCAGTCTTTTCATATAATCCCAGGACTGAGGAAGCCATTTATCCAAGCACCAGCCAAACCATGAATTAGAAGCCTTCCTTTACCTTGCTCACCTGAGAGTGAGTGAATCCCAGTGCCAGCCCAAAGCTCAACAGGTTCTGAGTGTTCTTTCGTCAAAAGGACTCAGTCCAGAGGGCAAAAAGGAAACATGGAGCAGGAATATTTCTACCTGAAACATTCATTTCAAAAAATTTCAACATTTAATGTCAAGATTGACCAACTTCATGATACAAGCATTGGAAGCCATGCAGAAAGCAAAGTGCAACAGGAATTGGTGGTGTAAACCTGTACGATTTATGCTTTAAATAAACGTAAATAGATTTTGATAGAAAACCCTGCATAGGGAAAGACTTAGGGGTAGGATTGGTACATACGGCTGAAAATGCAGATAGCCAATATTGATTATATTTAGGATAGAGCAATGAAAGTCATTTAAACTCTTCTGCCGTCTCACAGATAGATTTCTGATTTTTGCCTACTGAGTACCACACACTTTTATCTTAAAGATCTAATGCTGGTGGTTGTCAGATATTTTTCAAGAAGTTTTAGAAATAACTTGTTTGATTTTCCTTATTGGCTGTGAATTGATAAAGAGATAATTTTTCTGGTGCAATATCAATTAGCAAGTAGAAGAGTTTAAAATCCAGTTCCCTGTGCACCCTGGGGCAGCAACAGATTCTAATACTTTACCAATTTCTTACCAGATGGAAATTCCTGCTGCTAACCTTGTGAACAAGTACATCGCCACTCAGGGGCCCCTGCCACATACCTGTGCACAGTTTTGGCAGGTTGTCTGGGATCAGAAGTTGTCACTCATTGTCATGTTGACGACTCTCACAGAACGAGGGCGGGTAAGTAGCTTGATTTCTAATTCAGATGTGTGCAGTGTCACACCCTACTCTGTGTAACACAAATCTCAGCGCTGAGAAGGGTCTTCAGTGTCTCCTGGTCCAGCCCGTATGTGACTCTAAGTCTCCTCTACAGAGCAACCAATATACACCCCTAGTGACGGGAAGCTCAGCCCTCCTCCTCCCCAGTCCCAGCTTGGATCCATTACAGCAAGCCAGAAGGCACTTCCCCTAGCCTTACTTCATGTGCCCCAAAACCCCTGCAGTGACGTGGCCTTGCCCATTCAGGACAAGTGCTGGTCCTGAAAGAGCAGTGTGTGTGCCAGGTTAACAGTGGCCTTTGTAAAAAGGAGAAATTATATCACTGTGCCATTTTCCATAGAATCCACTTGGGCAGCTCAGCGCTGTCCCTGTCTTGTCTGTCTGCCCTTCTCTTCCCTGTAAAGTTGACTCTGCCTTTTCAGCAGGAAGGTCATTCTTCTCCTCAGAGAAAAGGGAGCCCCCCCGCCCAGCAATGGTCTCTTGTCTTAGGTCTGATAACCCTAAGGGTTGGTTGCCCTGGATAGCAGCCCCCTTCTTTCCCTCATTCTGCTTTTTCCAGCTTGGGAGAAAAGGCCCTTTCTGTGATCCAGGAGACCTCAGCTTCCTCCAGCCACTCCTATGGCTGCTGTCCGCCAGCTCCGTGCTGCTGACAGCCCCTCTTTTTTGTTGATGTCCACTCTGCACCTGAGCTCATTTGAGGTCTCCATTGTGACCTGGAGGGTTTGTTTCCCAGCCCTTTCTTTCTCACTGAAGCTATTCCAGCTGCTTTGTCAGTTTCCTGCATTAGAGATTCCCATCTCCTCTGAGGTCTAGCATTCCCTTCACTATCTCTGGCCCTGGAACTTAACCTCCCCTGTTTATCCATTGGTAGAAACCTGTTCTTCAGAAATCCAGGGTGCATGTTTCCTCCCTCTTCTGTTGCAAACTCTTGGATGACAGGATGACCTCAGCCCTTTATCCTGAAGGCCCTAACCTGTCCGCATCACCACCCACCAGTTCTTCCAGATTAGGAGTCCATCACTCCAGGCAGCAGCTTTGCCCCTTTCTCCGAGAGATGAAACTTTCAGCATCTCCCATTTGTTTTCTCCCATACTATGCATTTAGTAGAGTGGGACTCCCAGCAGGTGTGCAGCTGGCTGGAGTCCACCCCCGCTCCCCAGCCTCGCTGTGCTACTCTCAGGTCTGCAAGTGCAGAGAGCCTTCTTTGAAGCCTCATATCCCCAGCGGTCAGTAGGACACTCCCCCACGAGATACTTGATTTCTCCCTTTTTAAATTCCCACCCAAAATGTTTTTCTTTGTGCTCTCCCTTGAGGCTCATGGGTTTCTTCTTAGAAACATTGCAATTGAATAAGTTATTCTCCCTCACTTTCCATCAGAGATGTTTCTTTTGGAGAGAAATATCATTTTTTGCAACTACACGTGAATAATACAGGTACTCTTCCTGGCCCACTGGCGGTCAGAGGCAGGGGCTTTGGGGTCAGAGGAGGCGTTTGAGTTCTGGCACCACCGCTTTCCACTGTTTAACCTTGCACAGGGCTCTAAGCCTCAGTTTCCTCATCACTAGAAAGGAGGTGGTAATGCCTGTCTTTTGGGATTGTTTTGAGAATTAAGAATGAGCTACCCTGGACTGGCTGCCTCATCCAGTAGTGGGTGCTCCACGTGGCATAGTGAGTCAGGATCCTGGCCTCCTTGTCTCACAGGGCCAGAGGCAGATAGGTTTGCTGCTCTGGGCAACATTAGGGGCCCCTGGGTTGCCATGAGGATCATGTGAGGTGACAGGAAGAGGTTTGAGGCAGCACAAAGCTCTATAATCCCCCTTGCTCTTGTTATCTGTTAAACACACTGTTTGGTGAAATGCACACTTAGGCAACGAGGCTCTTCGGCAGAGAACTGATCTCTGAGTCAGGCTTCATCAGGCCCTCTGGTTGGTTCAGCAAATGGATCTATGCACTGATTCCTTCCACCTCCTGAACCCAGACCCATCTGCTCATTTGTTGATAGGACACATCTACCTGAGTGTCCTCACATACAAGGTGCCTGAAGCTGAAGCTGTCAGCCATGCACCTGCACCCAGGTGGTCCACGCCCTGAGCTCACCAGTCTGGCCAGTGGCACCCATCTGCCCAGTCACCCGAGCCAGGAACCTGGAATCGGTCTTACCCCTCCCTTCTCTTCACTTCCCACATCCACTCACCACGGTCTGCCGCTGCCAGTCTCCCCTCTCTGTCCCCCAAACCCTCACCTTCTCTCAGAGCTTTTGCATTTCTCTTCCAGGAGCAGCAGCAGCAGCCTCCTTAGTGGCTTCCTGGCCTAGAGGCTCCCCCAGCCCCGGTCTTGTCCATCCCTTGGCACAGCTTTCAGCGATACCTTTCCAGAGGGTTGCCTGGTCCTGTCATTTCCCTGCTCAAACTCTCTGGTGGCTTCTCAGGTGCACCACGTAAAGTCTCACCTTGAGACTGGTACCTTCTGTGCAGGTGTATTGTACTGTCTGTCGTTCCCTGGGTACCTCATGTGCCTCTTTACCTCTTGACCATGTGTGTCCCATTCCCTCTGCCTGAATGATCCATCCTTGCCTTGCCAACCTGATGAAGACCCTCGCCCTTCAATACTGAGATCTCCATCCCCTCTCTCCAGGACATTACCTCCTCCTCCCGTGTGAGCCGCCTGTGTCTCTGACTTCCCTCTTTCTTTTCTTTTCACCACATTCCCCCAACACCGATTCGAGAGCACCTTGAGGACAGTGCCACATCGTGTCTCATTCATCTCTGCATCCTCAGGGATGTTTATTAACTAAGTGAGCAAGAAAGCAAGCTTTTCACCATGAAGCCTTCTAAATTTGGCCCATGACTCCCACTAAACCCTATCTGGTCCATCTTCCTGAGATAGTGCTCTCTCTCCTTCTTTGGCATGTTATCCATCGTTAGAAACCTGTTCTTCTGAAATCCAGGGTGCATATTTCCTCCCTCTCCTGTTACAAACCCTTGGATGACCAGATGACCCGAGCCCTTTATCCCTAAGTTCCTATCTCATCTTCATCACTACCCACCAGTTCTTCTGGATTAGGAGTCGGTCACTCCAAGTGAGCAGGTTTATCCCTTTCTCTGAGAGCTGAAATTTTCAGTATGTCCCATTTGTGTTCACCCATATCATGCATTTAGTAGAGCAGGACTCACAGCAGACATATGGCTTGTCTTCCACCCAGCTTGTGGCTTGTTTCCTCTGGTCCAGAAAGACACATCCTTTCAGAAACCATCTCCCTGGTCAGCTTTCCCTTCCTGAAGCCTCTTCTCGAAACCACACCTGGGGACTGGAAATGAGAAACAGGCCCCACTCAGGCTTGTGAATCCTTGAGGACAGGGCATTCTGAGTTCTTCTGGCAGCATCTGCCCAGGGTCTCGTCCCCAGCAGCATGTTGCCAGCCTCCTAGCTTCAGTGATCTTCGTTGTCCATTGACGACTTCTCCAGAAGTGCTTCTTCTATGTTCAGCTTTGCATATGTTACTGTTTAATTTAACCACAGCCCTAAGAAGGTGCATTTTCTTGTCATTCCAGAGTATTACCAGCCTAGCTAAGGGTTCACAGGCCTGTTGTGACATTCCAGCTCTGCCCCAGTTCCTCTCTCTGTGATCTGACACACATTGATTCATTCTCTGAGCCTCAGTTTACTCATATACAAAACAGAGACAATCATAGTACCTACCTCATAGGGTTGTTTTGAAGCCAAGGTAAAGCCATGTTCATGAAAGGCACAATTCAATGCTTAGCATCTACCGTTCTGAAGATATTAAGCTTCAGAATCATCGCCCCTCGCTGCAGCAGCATTAATGTAGAGACTGAGGCTCAAAGAAGTTAAGTAATTTGCCCGAGATCACTAACCAAATATGTTTAGTAGAATTTATTAACCAGGGTTGAAACTCAGGATCTCCACAGACTTGTTCTTTCCACTACACCCCCAGTTTTTCCAGATCCAAATTGAACTGCAATCTGTATTTGGTCAGAAGTAAAGAGAGAGTCTAGTACTGCTCAGATTCACTGTGGAATAAGGGGAGCCTCTCTGGCAGTACAGATATTGGTAGTTCTGCCTTGCATGGGTTGATCTTGTCAGAGAATATCTTCCCTGCAATTACCCTGTGGGCAGGACCGTTGGGAGCTTACAGGGCAGGGATTTATCCTTCCTATGAAGATGAGGAGGTGAGAGAGGGCTTGTGTCTGTCAACTCTGCCTTGGGCCCTACAGCCCTTAACCTGTCATGTCTAAGCAAAGTCACAGAATGGCTACTAACCAAAATTACCCATGTTTAAGGTTTCCAAGTAAATTCTTAACGCCAGTTTTCCAGCGGCATAGTTTAGTTTCAAGTATTCACTGTGAAATTTGAAAGTAAGAATAGAGAGGCTGTTTACCAACAAATTACATATGTCTTATGGTTATACCACTTTTCCACCATGAACAAATGTAATTTTTACTTAAGTTGCTATAACCACATATAGGCTCAGGGGAAAATGCTTGTTTAATGACTTAGGATTTAACTGACAGAAGGATCTATGATGGGATGGACAGCCTAGCCCTGAAGTTTGCTTAGAAGCCAGAGGCAGGTGCTAAGATGGCTTACAGGACAAGTTGCAGATTTTAGAAGCAGGGATAGAAATCGGGGAGGGTTGTGGGATCAGCCCGTCTGTGCGGACAGCGCAGCCATATTGAGAGACACTGGGGTGCCATAGGAAGAGTGCTGGACTGCATCACTGCGGCCTCATGGCCTTGGGCAAGTCACTTAATCCCGAGTAGCCCTGGATTCCTTTTCTGCTGTGTGGGATATCACCTCTTTAGGGCATCACCTAAGAAAGCCTTCAAGGGCTTCAGAGACGCTGCTCCAGTGAGAAAGGTATTCATCTCGATTTGTGAGTACCTTAATCTGGGTTTTTGTGGAAACTCATCACTCTTACTCAAGCTGGTATGTAACCCATGACAGCAACAGAAGTCATGGCCACCCCAGCCTGCCCCCCACAGTGGCTAAGTACTGCACACCCATGCCGGCCGCCTCACCAGCGTTGAGGCAGGAGCCATCTCCGTCTTCCCGGTGGAAAACATGAAAATCAGAGAGGTTAAGCAACTGTTTCGACATCATCTGGCTGACAAATGGAGGAGGAAAGGATCCCAGCGGAGTTGTGTGTGACACCAGATGTGTGCCCTTAACTGCTGTGCCTGGAGGCCTCCCCCTCAAAAGGGTGGGGAGAATGGTGGAGGAGGGGTGCAGGAGGAGGGGCCGTTGGAGGCGGGGAGGGGCCTGAGGGGCTGGGGTCTGGGAGGGTAGAGAGGTTGCTCACAGGCTAAGGTCCTGCATCTGAGGCCACTGGTGCTCTTCCAGCGAGTGGCCCCTGGTGATGAAGACGCTGCGTCCTCCTCCTCCAGGCTGCAGCCTGGGGCTGAGCGGAGACCTGTGGCCTGGTCCCTGGCAGGCTGCCCCCACCCCGCCCTGAGAAACAGCTGATGGACTTGGCTGAGTTAGTTTTCTCCCATCAGTGCTCTCGGGTGTGCATGAGAGGATGCCTAACTCGTCCACCTGTCCAGGGTTAACTGCTTGCAGGGACACCCCACAGAGGGGGCTCACTCACTCTCGGTGGTTCCTTACAGACCAAATGTCACCAGTACTGGCCGGATCCCCCCGAGGTCATGGACCACGGCGGCTTTCACATCCAGTGTCAGTCAGAGGACTGCACCATTGCCTATGTGTCCCGAGAAATGCTGGTCACAAACACCCAGGTGAGCCGCAGCCTGAGGGGCACGGTGGAGGGGCAGGTGCTGAATCAGCGGCCACTGTCATCCCAGGTGGTCATGCTTCTAGGTGTGCCCTCTGTTTCCACCTGGCAAGCGTGTCAGTAAGTGCGCAAGACTGCCCGTCAAAGAGCCAGGGCCCAGAGTTCACAGTGGCCCTAGTCACAACAGGCACGAGGTGCAAACAGCCCAGTGTCCATCGATGGAGGAATGGATAAACAGCACGTGGTCTGTCCATACAATGGAATATGATTCAGCCTTTAAAAGGAAGGAGATTCTGACCCCTGCTACAACACTGGGGAACCTTGAGCATATTATCCTAAGTGAAATAAGCCAGACATAGAAAGACACATACTGTAGGATTCAACTTCTGTGAAGTGCCTAGAGTCGTCCAATTCATAGAGACAGAAAGTAGAACGGTGGTTGCCAAGGGCTTGGGGAAGGAGGAGAAAGGACATCTATGAACATTTTGCCATATGGCATAATGGGTGCAGGGTTTATGTTTGCGGGATATTTTAAAGTTCTGGAAATAGGTAGTGCTGATGGCTCTACAACATTGCGAGTATTCTCAATGCCGCTGAACTGTACATTTAAATGTGGTTGCAGTGGTAAGCCTCATGTTAGTATATTTTGCCACAGTTGAAAAAAAAAAAAAAACAGTCAGCATGTGTGGCCTCTAATGGCAAGTACCATAGCAGCAAATGGAGGAGATCACTGGGCAGACGTGATCAAGGAAGGTAGCCCTGCAGGACAGGCCCACGGCTGAGCCTGAGAGGGGATGGGGATCTTTGGGGAAGGAGGGAAGGAATTGCTAGGGGCCACAGCAGGGCTGTGCACAGAGGGAGAAAGCATCAGGAGACAGGGCCACCCTGTGTCTGGGTTGGGGCTGGGTCCTCATGCTCACCACCTGGATGGGCTCACCAAGGCCACTGCGTCTCCCACAGACCGGGGAAGAACACACAGTGACACATCTCCAGTACGTCGCATGGCCTGACCACGGTGTGCCCGATGACTCCTCCGACTTTCTGGAATTTGTAAACTATGTGAGGTCTCTGAGAGTGGACAGGGAGCCCGTCCTAGTTCACTGCAGGTATGGTGCTTGCTGTTTTGTCAGGTTTGGAATCCTTTCCCTGTTGGAAAAGGCCTGGAGAGAATTGGCAGGCGCCAGACCCACCCTACATCCCACAAAGTCGTGTGCCCTTACCAACCTCTGTTGACTGTGGTTCTTCACCATTTCAAAAGTTATTTGGAATTTTATGAAATCCTAACTTTGTGAATGTAGCACAGAACTGAAGAAGAAAATCCCCTCACACACCCTTTCTCCTGTCCTTCTGTCAGCTGACCTTCGTCATAGGTGTGAGTGAGAAAGGGAATAGGTTTGGCACTTCACAGTGGCCCTCTTTCCACTGCCTGCTAGCCCCCAGTCTCAGATGTGTGAGGATAGCCTGTCTCAGCCTGTTTGAGAGCATGCCCTGAGTGTGCGTTTTGTCTTCTCGAAGGCCAAGGGAGGAAAGCCCCTTTGGAGTCAGCGGGGAACTGCTCGCTGGGCCATGCAGAAAGGCTACTCAGACAAATCCCAAGTCTCTCTTCTCTCCCCTCTCCAGTGCTGGAATAGGTCGAACCGGTGTGTTGGTCACTATGGAAACAGCCATGTGCCTAACTGAGAGGAACCTGCCCATTTACCCACTGGATATTGTCCGAAAAATGCGAGACCAGCGCGCCATGATGGTGCAAACATCAGTGAGTAGAAATCCAGTAATAACGGTGGCTGGCACTTTCTGAGCACTTAAACCAGGCAGGCCTGAGAGAAGGGCTTTGTGAGTCAACAGACTGCAGCTCAGGGGGACTGAATCACTTGCCCAAGGTCGCAGAGCTTGTCAGTGGCTACAGCCCACACCCATCTCACCGCTGAGCTCTGCTGCCTCTGTGGTTTATTTCCTGCCAGCCCGTCTGTCAGGGAACAGCCCTGGTTGCATTCTGTATCGTTGAACAATCATTTGTCCATTACCCGCCCGCCGTCGACCCGCCTAGACCTGGGTACTCCTTTTGGCTCAGTGGATGTTGCATATGACCCTACTTTGAGCTCTGTTCCACCCGTGTGGTGCCTGAGTACCTTGCTGTGTCCTCCACAGGCGGGACAGAGCTCAAAGTAGGGTCATGTGCAACATCCTCTTGTCCTCAAGAGGAACTCTAGGGGATAACTCTTGGGGATTTCCCCTGGAACTGCAAGCGGGGCAGTGAAGCGGTGTGGAAAGAGCATGATTAAGATCCCACCACAAATGGAACAACCTTTGCATAAGTCCTGAACCTCTCTCCAAGCTTCAGCTTCGCTGTGCAAAATGGGGACCATCCCACATTCATTCATTCATTCATTCATTCATTTGACAAAGAATGGTGCAGGGACAGGCTTGTATCTAGTAGGAGAACTGGATTAGTCTATGCTAAGTGTCAGCAGCGATGAGGGAAGTTCAGGCTGTCTGAGAACATGGTGGAAGAGTATCTAAAGCAGGATTTGGAAAGTCTAGGAAGGCTTCCTGGAGAAGTGGCTTCTCTGGTAAAAACTCCCAGGGTACATGAGGAGTTAGCAAAGAAAGGAGCAGGAACTATATGTTCCAACCAGCTCTGTCTCTTCACAGGCTGTGGACAAAGTTTATAAGATTTCCCTAATAAATTTTTAAGCTTTGGTAGTTTTATATTAGTTTGTACCCAGAAAATCTTGTTAAGAGAAAAAAAATCGGCTTATGTTATTAGGGCCATTCTCTGCCCTGTTTTTTGGTATGGAAGACCTCGTGGCTGGTTAAAAAGAAAAAAGTCCATCATCCTGGTAGATTTTCCCAGCTGGAAGCTGGGCACGGTGGCTCACGCCTATAATCCCAGCACCTCGGCAGGCTAAGGAAGGTGGATCACTTGAGATCAGGAGTTCGAGACCAGCCTGGCTAACATAGTGAAACCCCGTCTCTAATGAAAATACAAAAATTATCCAGGCATGGTAACATGTGCCTATAGTCCCAGCTGCTTGGGAGGCTGAGGCAGGAGAATCGCTTGAACCCAGGAGGTGGAGGTTGCAGTGAGCCAAGATTACGCCACTGCACTCCAGCCTGAGTGACAGAACAGGACTCTGTCTTGAAAACTAGATAGATAGATAGATAGATAGATAGATAGATAGATAGATAGATAGATAGATTGATTTTCCTAGCTGGAGAAGCTCAGTCTAAATGCTTTTATCCTCCCTGTATACTTTGCTACAATATGTTTCTTAGGTATTTGCTAAGATAAATAACTGTATCCTGCAGAGCGTCTTTCAGTGGCTCTGCTTTGTAAAACACAATCCAGACTCCTTACCCCAACACAAGGTGCCCACAACCAGGTCTCAGCCCACCTGTGCAGCCCCTCCTCCTCCACATGCCTAGGTGTTGAGTCCAGGAGCAGGCTCCCTGACCCCATTTCTCAAAATGGGCTCTTACTGAGGCTTCCACACTTCCACTTACAAGAATGCTGTCCCGCAGGGACTTTTGCTCCTTCCCGCCTCCCCCAGACCACCAGTTTCTCTCTCTCATGTCTCCATGACACTTTGCCCACCCCTCTCTGGGAGTGCCCCCTCCCCGCATCATATAGGAACTAGGGCTTCACAGGTGTACCTGGCCTGTGGCCCAGAGTTGACTCTCAGGGAATATTTACAAATGCTGCAAAAGACCCACAGGTACAGGGTGTGGTAGGCAGCAGTTCCTGGAGCTACAGGACTTGACAGCTTTTTTTTCTTTTCCAGAGCCAGTACAAGTTTGTGTGTGAAGCAATTCTTCGTGTGTATGAAGAAGGTTTAGTCCAAATGCTGGATCCTAGTTAAGACAACTGTGAAAATGTTCATTCCTCTTTCCCAAGGGCATCCTCCTTGAGAGAGGAGGACAGACCTCTCTGGAAGCAGCAAGAGGAACCAGTAGCTGTGGGAAAGGAATGGGCACCTCTGAACCCAGGCACTTTAAACTTCTATAGAAAAGATATCGTGTACATAGGAACTGGTGTAGATAAGCATGCAATTATGGCATCATTTAGGCCTGTATTTCTATGGAAAGATACAAAAAGGATCTCAGTTTGGGGCCTGTCCTAATGCCTTCTTCCCTAACATCACCAAACACACCCCTGTCGGCATCCTGGAGCAATTGAGACCGGACACCCACAGAGCTGTTGTCCTCCCAGCAACAAGATGGTGTGGTTATCTTGGGTCATTTGGATGTTTTGTTTGTTTCTGTGTGTCAGACTGTAAGGGCTGAGCTTTCTGTGCTTCTAGGTGGAGCTGGAACAATTCAGATTCACCTGCCCTGATGCTAAGGAAACCCTGACGAATGTAATAGATGGCAGGGCACTGGGGGTCAGGCTGAAGGTTGAGCAACACCTCTCTGCCCTCCCTTCCTTTGTCCCATCTCCCAGCGACTTCCATTATTCATGTTTCTGAGAATTGTGTCCCTCTTCAGGTTCCCTCTTGGTGCCTGACCTGGATTAGTAATGTGCATTCAGGTGAATTTTCAGCTGAGGCTCTGAGAACTGGTACTCTCAGTGTGTTCTGGTCATCTTGTGGCTTAGTTGTAGAAGCAGGTGTGTCTCTTGCCTCTGCTTGCCTCCTACTGCACACTCAGCACCCAGGACTGGAATCACCGACTACTGAATCTCCTACATGTATTGCTGCTACTTCAAGCTCCTCCACTTGAAACCTTATGATTTTCCCAAGGGGAGATGGGACAATGTCATCTAAATGTTCCGAATGTTTGGCCTTCTGAGAAAAGAGCTTCTAGTAATTGAACCATGGGAAACCCAGCTTCTGGAGGGTTGGCCGTGGGGGTGTGTACATGTGTGTGCCCAGGGGTGAGTGTTTCTCAGGATTCCTAACGATTCAAATTACCGTTGAGTATATATAAAGAATGAGTCTCTGTATGGAAGAACAAATGTGTGCGTTCACCCCCAGTCACAATGGTCTCCATTGCATTTCAAAGGAGAGGATCAGACTATCTGAATATAAACACAATCTGATGTTAATTTATTCTAAGAACACCATCATTTTGATTGTCCTAAAGAATTCTGCCTTTGTGAATACCGTGTTAAATTTTTTTAAATTTGTGACAGGATTGTAGCAAATTATTATTTAAGGAAAATAAATTGCATAAGCATTTAATGTGGTATTTTTGAACAGCGGTTTTTATGTACTCAGAAGAGGAAGTTAAGCCAGGTTCTTAATGGTATTTATAGAAAAGATGTTTTCATATTATAATGCACATAAATGAAGCCATTTTGATATTCAGCAAATTCGGTGCCAATTGAATAGTTTGCTGGTAGCAAGACGGATGAAGACCTATATGGGAGGTTCTTTATCTCTAGAGCTAGCATATTTACTTGCATACTTTCTTTCTTTTCCACATGGATATTTTACTACTAAATGGCAGAGGTGGGAGGGAGATGTCACACAGTACCATAACCCCATATTGAAAACAAGAAACCACCAGAAAGTTTGCAGCTAAGGGGCAGGGGATTCAGTTCCTACGCCCACTCAGCACTAACTACTTGCAGGCCTGGTTGCTTAGAAGCTCTACCTCTCTTTCATTATCTGTAAAATAGAAACAATACTTAGGACTTTAGTTGGAACATGAGGATTGAATAAGATCACGCTATTCATGTGACTTTTTATCGGCTAGAACAGCAACAGACACTGCTGTGGGTGACTTACTTAGAAAAGTTTAGTTATCAGTGATTAGCCCAAAAACACATCAGTCAAAAATAGAATCCACTGGGTTTTTGTCTCTCTTTTTAGAGACAGGGTCTCACTGTCGCCCAGGCTGGAGTACAGTGGCATGATCATTGTTCACTGCAGCCTCAAATTCCTGGGCTCAAGCAATCCTCGCACCTCAGCCTCCTGAGTAGCCGGGACTATAGGCGCATGCCACCTCACCTGGCTTTTGTGTGCGTGTGTGTGTGTGTAGAGACAGGATCTTGATGTGTTGCCTAGGCTGGTCTCAAACTCCTGGCCTCAAGTGATCTTCCCACCTCAGCCTCTAAAACTGTTGGGATTATAGGCGTGAGCCACTGTGCCCAGCCTAACTGGGTTTTTATGAGAGGAAAATGGAAAATGCTCTTCTAGAAGAGAGAGAACAAGAGCACAAAATAATCTGGACTCACAAAAATTGAGCAAGCTCCAAGAAAGGGGGATGGAGGGAACGCTGGCAAAAATTTAAATGCCATTAGGATATTTAGCAAGTTATTACTGTTTGGTAAAAATGCATCATCACCCTGTGTGCAAAATGCTTGCAAAGTAGTCTAAATGTCTTTGGAGATGGGTGTTTTACTGCTTTTTTCCAAAAACAAATTGTTTATTATGGTTGCAGAAATGCAGCCGTTACGGTCACATAAATTTCTAAAAAGCCTACCAAAGGTTGCAAGCAGTCTTTTCTGCCACTGGGGAGGCCAGCAGTTCAGACCCAGCAGAGGTTGCCAGGAACAAAATCCAGGAAATACTGGGAAGAACAAGACAAGAGAATTACCTAAAAGAGCAAACAATTCAAGTAAATCCTGTAGCTATTACCAATTAAAATCCGTAGCTCAAGATTCCTGTTTCACCACCTTATACACTTAAGCAATTATACTTAAGCCTTTTTTTTAGTCCTAAGTGAAGAACTACATCAGAATCAGGATAAGTATTTTGCCTGGGAAATTTGGCTGGATATGAATGGAGAAGACATTTACATCCTACGTTCTGGCACTTTCTGAAAGATCTAATTAAACACGTTGATGTGCCAATTTAATCAAGATGAGAGATCCCTGCTGGTGTCACCCTCTAGAACCTGCACTTGGTGTTTTGACTTTCCAGAAGAAAAAAATGCAACTTTGGTTAGGGGGCAGTGGTTGGATCACACAGTTGTCTTTCGTTTCCTACCACAGTAATTCATATTTAAATATGCTTTTAGATTAGTGTGGACACTATTGCTGCTGTGTTGCTACCTGACCTTTTTTTGGGGGGTGGTACCTCAGAAATGAGCATTTGAGGGCAAGCGAAAAAGCCCTCTTCATCCTCCAGAGGCAACAAAGAGGCAGCAGAAATGGGGAAAGATTGTGAGAGGCAGGGCTTGGGTCTAGACCTGGACTTAGGCAAGATATGTTGCCCTCAACCCTGAGTTTTCTTATATGTAAAAAGGGAAGGTTGGGCTGGACTAGATGAGGTCAAGATTTGCCATTCTGGGAGCCTGATATTCCAGAGAATCAAAATTAATCCTAAACCAAAGCTTTATGGCTGCTACAGAGATGTGTCACATTTCTCTGACTTGTCACCAAGAGTTTGTCCCTCAGACTTTGGCACTGTTGAATGCAAAGACAAGGATGGCCGCCTTCTGGTTCTTGCCTGTTGTCCTCAGCTGGGAGCAGTCTCGGTAAAGATGGCAAAGATTCTGTGACCTCAGACCGGGGACCAAACACTTGGGAGTCTGATGGCTGGGCTGGGCCACCATTCTCATAGCTCTCATTCTATTTGGAGCAACCAAAGGATTTGTGTGAAGTTATTTGGAAAAGGACCTTAACTGAGCAGCAATCTTTTTTCTGTATATTTGGAATGTTTTTCATTCTGACCTGTTCTGTCAGTGATTCTACTGAAAAACAATTTAATCAATATAAAAATGTTCAAGCTATGCAACACTGTTATTGTCTGTTGACATTTTTATTCTAATTGATTTCTGCAAATCTTTTCTTATTTGTGTTTGCTTTTTCCTTTCATTTAGAAATCAACTCTTTTTGGAGGAGCGTGCTCTCTGCTCATCTCCACCTTCCCTCTGGTCAGGAGCATGAACTCCCGTCTTGGCCTTGTCCTGGGGTATTAGTCCATTCTCATGCTGCTAATAAAGACATACCTGAGACTGGGTAATTTATGAAAGAAAGAGGTTCAATGGACTCAATTCCACGGGGCTGGGGGAGGCCTCACAATCATGGTGGAAGGCGAATGAGAAGCAAAGTCACGTCTTACATGGTGGCGGGCAGGAGAGCTTGTGCAGGGGAACTCCCATTTATAAAGCCATCCGATCTCGTGAGACTTTTTCACCACCACGAGAACAGTATGGGGGAAACCTCCGCCATGATTCAGTCGTCTCCACCTGGCTCCACCCTTGACATGTGGGGATTATTACAATCCAAGGTGAGATTTGGGTGGGGGACACAGCCAAATTATATCACCTGGTGTGGCAAATTATATACCCAAATTAGGTTCCACCATCCTGACGAGTAGCTTTCACATAGTACAAGTTCACCTTTTGTCCTGCAGGGCTGCCAGGGTGGCTTCATGGTCGCCAGGGTCCCACGTTCCTCCCCACTTGTTGCTCGGCCATCCTCAGTCTGCAGCTCCATCACATTCCAGCTAGCAGGAGGGAGGCAAGGGGAGGAGAAAAGCATGATCCCTCCCTGGAGGAGGTGCCACCTGGGTATTGTACATCCTGTTGATCAGAACTTTGTCACAGGGCCATACCTACTGCAAGGAAGAGAGTAGAGGGAAGGTCATTTTTATTCCAGGAAACCATGTGCTTAACAAATTCAGGGCTTCTATCTCTGAGAAACAAAATAATAGGTTTGAGGGACAATTAGTGCTCTCTGCCATCGTTCAACCCTTTGGCTGCCCTTCTTCTGTGACATAGAATCCGCTCTGTTGCCCAGGCTGGAGTGTAGGATCTTGCTGTGTTGACCAGGTTGGTCCCAAAATCCTGGGCTCAAGTGATCCTCCCATGTCGGCATTCCCAAAGTGCTGGGATTACAGGCGTGAGGCACTGCACCTGGCCCACCACAGCTTCTATAGCCTGCTTACTCCTTGGGCAGTTTTGGGGGAGTCCCCAGGGTTACTTTCATGGTTCAGGAAGACCAGGCATGCAGTTTCTTAGACAATAGAATCCATCAGCTACTCACAGTGGAAGATCTGCTCTGCTTCTGCCTCTTCGACATAAACGTGGTTGCCTTGAGGCTGCCTGAAAGAGAAGCATGGGTGGGAGCAACACCCTTAGTCTGGTCTTTGAAGCAACCTGGTTTGCATTTTCTGGCGGAGAAGCCTTATCTGCACTAAGACTGCCACTTCAAGGCCACTGCGCTTAATAGCTGCAGTTTGAAGGACAAAAGCAGTTGTCATTTTCAGTGCTTCAAGACTTTAATCAACTTTGAGTGCAGCTATTGACAGCACCTCTCTGAGCAAAGCCAGATTCCTTCCTGTTTTAGCCTGCTTACTGTTGCTATGCAGGAATACCTGAGGCTGGGCAATTTATAAAGAAAAGAGGTTTATTTGCCTCAGTTCTGCAGACTGTACAAAAAGCATGGCACCCACGTCTGCATCTGGTGAGGGCCTCAGGCCTTTTCCACTCATGGTGAAAGGCAAAGGGGAGTGAGTGTGTGCAGATCACATGATGAGACAGGAAGCAAGAGAGAGCGGGGAGAAGGGCCAGGCTTTTTTTAACAACCTGCTCTTACCGAAATGAAGAGAGTGAGAACTCACCCCATCCTCAGGGAGGACATTATTCATGAGGGATTTACCTTTATGACCCAAACACCTCCCATTAGGCCCCGCCTCCAACTTTGGGGAATGCATTTCAACACGAGATTTGGAGAAGACAAACATCAACTGTAACACCTCCCATCTCTGCAAGCTGGCTGGCTGTAGCCACAGTTCATCTCATGTATAGGACTGTGAAAAGCAACAAGGAGCAACATTCACACTTCTTGCATCCTCCCACCATTTTCTCTTGCTGTGTGTGGCCTCAGTCTGAATGTAGTCCATCTTCCACATACCCAGTAGCAGATAACAATTTCATCAATGTTTAGCCATTACACAAAAGGCAATATTTGTATCTTTGCCATCTGCTGGCCCACCAATTCCACTAAGCCACTGCCACATTTTAGATACTATTTGCAGCATTTTGTCTTCAGGTATCAAATTCTGAACCTGAAAGTCAAAGTAAAGGTGGTTCAAGCAAAACGGTTTATTTCTGTCTCACATAAACACCAGCAGCCCAGAGCTGGTATCACTCACTGGGGACCCAGTTTCCTCCAATCTGGTCACTCCACTGTCCTCAACACAGAACTTCCACATCATAGTCCAAAATGGCTGCTCCAGCTCCAACCATCACATCAACATTCCAGCAAGAAAAACAAAAGAATACCCTTTCCCTCTAAGTATACCTCCTCAAAATTTCATGCACTACTCTGACTTACAAACAGTTGGCCAGAACTTAATCATATGGATACATTGTGCTGCAAGACAGGTTAGGAAAGGTAGTCTTTATCCTAGATGGCAGTACACAGCCAAAATTCAACAGGCTGAATTCAAGAGGCTTTTATTGAAGAAGAAATTATTATTAGGGCACAATTAGCAGCTTCCCCTGCATATTCTTTGACTTCAGATCTACTAAAGGGCTGATTCATGAGGAGTTAACCTTACTCAAGACCCAGCATACAGGAACAAATGCACTTCTGTCATTTAAGCAAGACTGACCCACTTTTTTTTTTTTTTTTAGACAGAATCTCTCTCTGTCTCCCAGGCTGGAGTGCAGTGGCGCAATCTCAGCTCACTGCAACCTCTACCTCCCGGTTTCAAGTGATTCTCGTGCCTCAGCCCCCGGGGTAGCTGGGATTACAGGCGTGCACCACCACACCCTGCTAATTTTTGTATTTTTAGTAGAGACAGGGTTTCACCATGTTGGCCAGGCTGGTCTTGAATTCCCGACCTTGGGTGATCTGCCCACCTCAGCCTCCCAAAGTGCTGGGACTGCAGGTGTGACTCACCATGCCTGGCTGTGACCCACCGTCTTGAAGTATAGCACTGATAGCTTTTGACAGGATCAGCACCCATCCATTATGTACATGAACCATTTGAGTAAGAATGGACAGATAACAAACTTCTAGAAATCCCAGAACCCTACCCCCTAATTATACAGGCCAGTCCTCATCTGTGACTGCCCTTGTAACCTTTGGTGGTTAGTCTCTAAGCCTCTGGATTCGTTTTAGGATCCAGGAAGTCTCCGGAATTTTCCTTGAGGCTGCCCCAGGACTTTCAACATGATTACCCAAACCAGAGGAAGAACCAGGTAAGACTTGTTGGGATGCAGCAGCAGAGTTCTCAGGAGAGATGGTGGCAGTGAGGATGGAGGTGAAGTGATCACAACCCAGACATGATTAAAAAGAAAAGTAATGAGTTGAGACCTGGCAGGTGTGCAGAGGGAGAAACAGGGGATGAGGCCATTTCATAAGTTGGGCAACTGTGTGGATGTTGGTGCTACCAACAAGAATTAGAAATGGGACAATGGTGAGATTGTTCTTTGGGCCTCTAACACTGGGGACATGTGTAACCAGTCTGAAGAGTCTCAGGCAGCTATGTCTGAACACAAACCTTTATTCTCAAAATGATGCAGACATTTCTGAGTCCTGAGCACTTCAATCAGCCACAGTAAATGCCTTTTCTTTTGTGCCATTCCTATTTACATTTTAATCCATTCAAATGATTTCTTTTTTTATTAAAAAAAAAAAAAGAGAGAGATGGAATTGTGCTTTGTTGTCCAGGCTGATCTCCAACTCCTGGCTTCAAGCAATCCTCCTGCCTCGACCTCCCAAAGTGCTGGAATTACAGGCGTGAACCATTGCACTTGGCCCTATTCAAATGATTCTGTAATCAAATCCAGTTATTAAAATTGCTTATCTGGGGATAAGCATGCAGTTGTCTTAATCTGCTCAGGCTTCTATAACAAAACCATAAACTAGGTGGCTTAAGCAATAGATATTTATTTCCCACAGTTCTGGAGGCAGGGAGTCCAAAGTCAAGATGCCAGCAAATTTGTTTCCTGGCCAGGACTCTCTTCCTAGAAGGCAAATAGCCATCTTCCTGCTGTGTCCTCAAATGGTGATAAGAGGGAGCCTGCATCTCTTCCTGTCTTTGTAAGGACACTAATTCCATCATGAGAGCCCCATCCTCCTGGCCTCACCTAACCTACCTCCAAAGGCTTCTCCAGATACCACCCCATGGGGGTCAGGGCTTCAGCATATGAATTTGGGAGGCGACATAATTCAGTGCATAATGTAGTCAAAGTCATATTTTATCATAATTCTAAACAGAAGTCCAAGTCCTCTCTCTCAGAGGCCTTGTTGTCCCCCAGAGCCCAACAACAAGACAGGTGAGGAGGGGAGGACTGCTCATGTGGGGTCCCCAGCCTCGTCCTGTGTGGTCCTCTGCTGGCTGGTGGTCTTGGCGCAGGCATTGTGCGCTTTCCTTTAGTAGGGTTCAGCTTTACCCTGGCCCTCTCCAACATGGATAAGAAACCCTCTTCCTTCCTCTCAGGGGTGTGGGGAAACACGCCATCTTCCAGCCACCACCCCAACCCAGTTTCTGAGTCATGCAGCCCATCACTCAGCCAGGTGGCTCCATGGACAACCTTAGGTTTTTACCATCTCTGTTCCTCCATAGACGGCAATGTAAAGGAGGCCCCCCAGAGCTATGCAAGGTAGCAGTACTGACCATGCTTCCTCACATAGACCACAAGAACCACTGTGCCAAATTCTGCACTGCCCTGGAGCTCCGCAGGTATCGCATCACAACTGATGGCTTTCTGGCCTAACCTGAAACCTGCTCCAGCTGGAACTCCATCCCCTTCCCATCTGTTGACCTTCATACTGCCCCTTTTACCACCCAACAGTCAGCCCAAGATTCTGATGGAATACTTGTTGCAAATAAGCCTCATGCCTTGGAGGCTTTAACTTGCATCTTTTCATTTAATGCCAAGTAGACAATTGTGAGTAAAGGGAGGAATTCTCTCTCCCCTCCCCTCTCCCAGCTTCATACCCCAGGGAGAAATGATGGTGCTTCTAAAGTGGTGTGGCAAAAGAACAAAAATAAAAATAAAAAATAAACTGGTGTGGCCAGTAACAATGTCAAAATCCCATCTCAGACCTGGTCCCTGAGAACCCCACTACCACGGCCCCTAAGCACAGAGCACGGCGTGAACTGTTGACACCACTGAGGCCCACCCTACCCTGGACCCTGACTAGATGGGGCCCTGCAACTACCACCCTCACTGTAACTAATCTACATTGTTCATGCTTCTTGGCTTCTCTGAATTCTGATTAAGAGTTGGGGGCAGGCTGGATGCAGTGGCTCATGCCCTGTAATCCCTTTGGGAGGGAGGTGGGAGACTGAGGCAGGAGAATCACTTAAGGCCAGGAATTCAAGACCAGTCTGGGCAACATAGCAAGTCCTCATCTCTGTTTAATAAAAAAAAATAGAGATGATCTCTGGCAGAGCCTAGCTCGTGTGCCCATGCCTAGCTGCAAGGGAGGCTGAAAATGCAAGAATTTGGCATTTTCCACCTCTGTAATTTGAGATGTGGGAATTGATTTCTGCCTTACACGGTGGAGATGTCTCCAAATGAGAAGCTGGATGATCAAAACAAATGTCCGCTATAGTCCACCCCTTTTGCTCTCAATATTCTCCTCATACTTGGAAAATATAACAGCACCTGGCAAAGAATGACCATCCCTCATGTAAGTGAAAATGCTCACCCTTCCGCAAAAGCGGCCAAACAGAACACTCCTCAACTTCAACTAGGGGCAAATCCCAGATCTCAATTGTTTTTCTATTTGGTCATGAGCCTATCTCATTTTCCTGTACTCTATGAGCTAAATTGTGTGTGTGTGATAACTATCAGCATTCCCTATAACACAATAAAAGAAAAAGGAGGAGAGAAGTAAAATTAGATATTTTAAATTATACATAACACAGCAAAAGAAAAAATACAATAGAACTCCCTGGTGTGAGAGGGCATTGCCCACCAGGCAGGTGCTGTCTGGACTCTGTCCGGAGTGTGAGTCACTCTGCCCTAGGCCTCTGGGGCTCCACTGAGAAACTGAGATTTCACTGAGGTCAGGGGTAGGGTTTTGGTTGCAGTAAGAGACCTACCTGGCAAATGGGGAAGGTGTGTGAGGGAGAACGTGCTTGATTGTGATCAAGGCCAGTAAGTCCAGTTTCTAAACAAAAGAGATGCTATTTATAAACCTCCATCAAAACTCAGTCACTTGAAACCAACAACTGAGAAAAGCCTAGAAATATACTTTCTAAAATAATGATTAAAGTTACAGCCCCTACCGTGGTCCATTTCTTGCACCAAATCCAGATTGTCCTCAATTACAAAGAGTTTGTAGGAATTCTATTTTTGCCTTGTATAGAATTGTCTGAAAGCGCAAGAGCGCAAGGGGCCAAAGAGCTGATATTTTCCTTCTAGACACCTCCCTGCAAACCTCTTTTACTTTTCTGTTTTCCTATTTAAGTAAATTGGCCTCAGGCAAATCCTCTCTGACAATTTTTTTTTTAATCTTCATCTTTTCAAATCTACCTCATTCATTTCAGGAAAGCTCTCCTCTCCCTTTTCTTCATACCATCAAAAACTGAAAAAGATGTTCATAGCAGGATTCTTCATAATGGCCAAAAAGTAGATACAACTACAATGTCCATCAGCTAATGAATCAATAAACAAAACATGGTTGGCCAGGTGCAGTGGTTCACACCTGTAATCCCAGCACTTTGGGAGGCTGACGTGGACGGATCATTTGAGCCTAGGAGTTCAAGATCAGCCGGGGCAACATGGCCAAACCCCATCTCTACAAAAAAATACAAAAAAAAAATTTATCCAGGAATGGTGGTGTGCTCCTATGGTCCCAGCTACTCCAGAGGCTGAGGTGGGAGGATCACTTGAACCCAGGAGGTCGAGACTGCAGTGAGCCATGATTGTGACAGTGCACTCCAGCCTAGGCACAAGAGTGAGACCCTGTCTCAAACAAACAAACAAAAAGTGGTATGTGTGCACAGTGGAATAGTATTTGGCCATAAAAAGGAGTGAAGTGCTGACACATGGTAGAACATAGATGACTTTGAAAACATTATGCTGAGCAGAAGAAACCAGACACAAAAGGCCCCATATTATATAATTCCATTTGTAAGAAATGCCCAGAATAGGCAATTCCATAGAGACCGAAAGTGGATCAGTGGTTGCCAGGGGCTGGAAGGAAGAGGAATGGGAAGTGACTGCTGATGGGTTTCTTTTTGGAGTGATGAAAATATTCTGGAATTAGAGGGTGCTGATGGTCGTACAATGTTGTGAATATACTAAAAACCACTGAATTTTACACTGTGAATACTGACTTCTATGTTATGTAAATTAAATCTCAACTTTAAACAATAGAAGGAAAAAAATTAAAAACAGCCTCATCAGCCCCAGGAGGAAGAGCTTAAGTTGTTCTGAGTGGCAGTTTGTTTGCAGACATCAAAGCCCCATAACATATGGGAAACCACTAACCCACTAATTTCGCCTCTGGGAATTTGACCTAAGAGAATAACTTAAGGGATTTGTTTTATGATATTAAGACAGTTTTTAATATGATTTTTACAGCAAGTTATCTTTATAATAGTGAAAATTTTGAAACAATCTCAGTGCTCATTAGTCTGAATGTGGTTCAGTAAACATTGAGGTATCTTTGTTATGAGACACCACGCAACTCTGAAAGTGGATTTGGGAACTGCAGGTGTCTATACACAGAAGTAGCCATGATGGCCAGATGCAGTGGCTCACAACCATAATCCCAGCACTTTGGAAGGCCGAGGCGGGCGGATCACGAGGTCAAGAGATTGAGATCATCCTGGTCAACATGGTGAAACCCTGTCTCTACTAAAAATACAAAAATTAGCTGGGTGTGGGAGGCACATGCCTGTTGTCTCACCTACTCAGGAGGCTAAGGCAGGAGAATCGCTTGAACCCGGGAGGTGGAGGTTGCAGCGAGCCAAGATTGTACCACTGCACTCCAGCCTGGTGACAGAGTGAGACTGCATCTCAAAAAAAAAAAAAGAAAGTAGCCATGATATTTTGATAAGTAAGAAACACAAGTTACAAAATGGTATCACTATGTAATTCAAACTTTTTTTTGAAATAGATTCTCACTCTGTCACGCAGGCTGGAATGCAGTGGTGCTCATCATGGCTCACTGCAGCCTCGAAATCCTGGGCTCAAATGATCCTCCCACCTCAACCTCCCGAGTAGCTGGGACTACAGGTGTCAGTCACCATGTCCAGATAATTTTTAAATGTTGTGTAAAGATGGAGTCTTGCTATGTTGCCCAGGCCGGTCTCAAACTCCTGGGCTCAAGTGATCCTCCCTTGACCTCCCTGGGATTAAAAGTCCCAGCCACCACACTTGGCTTGGATTCGAACTTTAGCTAAAGTCAGTATAGTGTGGGGGCTAAGAATAGATATTATGGAGCCAAACAATCTAGACTCAAATTCCAGCTTTTCACCATTTACCAGTTGTATGTCCTGGTAAGTTACCTAAACTCTCTGGCCTGTTTTCTTTAACCCTTCGGAGTTTCAGTTTTCTCATCTATAGACTGACGATAATAATGTCACCTATCTCATAGGGTTGGCATGAAAATTGAGTTGTTATGTGGCAAATTAGACCATTCGTGGTGCATAAGTGCTCTGTTATCTATTACTGTTTTAGATAAATAGATGATAATAGATCAGTGACAAATAAACAAATCAAAGATAGCTCATAGATTGACATGATAGATAGATAGATAGACAGATAATAGCAAAAGTGGAGAACCACCAACATGTTAAGAATGGTTCTTGCACGCCTGTAATCTCAGAACTTTGGGAGGCCGAGGCAGGCGGATAGCTTGAGGCCAGGAGTTCGAGACCAGCCTGGGCAACATGGCAAAACCTTGTTTTCACCAAAAATACAAAAATTAGCCAGGCATGGTGGTGCACACCTGTATTCACAGCTATTTGGGAGGCTGAGGTGGAGGATGGTTTGAGCCTGGGAGGCAGAGGTTGCAGTGAGCCGAGATCTTGCTGCTATACTCCAGCCTGGGCAACAGAGCCAGACCCTGTCTGGAAAAAAAAGAATGGCTGTCTAGTCTGGGTGCGGTTGTTTACACCTGTAATCCCAGCACTTTGGGAAGCTGAGGCCAGAGGATTGCTTGAGCCCAGGAGTTCAAGACCAGCCTGGGCAACATAGTAAGACCCTGTCTCTAAAAAAACCCAAACTTGGCTGGGTACTGTGGCTCACGGCTGTAATCCCAGCATTTTGGGAGGCCGAGGTGGATGGATCACCTGAGGTCAGGAGTTTGAGATCAGCCCGGCCAACATGGTGAAACCCTATCTCTACTAAAAATACAAAAATTAGTTGGGCATGGTGGCGGGCACCTGTAATCCCAGCTACTCGGGAGGCTGAGGCAGGAGAAACCCTTGAACCCGGGAGACAGAAGTTGCAGTGAGCCAAGATTGCACCACTGCACTCCAGCCTGGGCCACAGGGTGAGACCCCATCTCAAAAAACAAACAAACAAACAAACAAAAAACCTTGGGAGGCCAGGTGGATCGCCTGAGGTCAGGAGTTCATGACCAGCCTGACCAACATGGTGAAACCCTGTCTCCACTAAAAATACAAAAACTAGCTGGGCATAGTGGTGTGTGCCTGTATTCCCAGCTACTCAGGAGGCTGAGGCAGGAGAATTGCTTGAACCCAGGAGGCAGAGCAGTGAACCGAGATTGTGCTACTGCACCCCAGCGTGAGTGACAGAGCAAAACTCCATCTCAAAAAATAAATAAATACAAACAAATAAAGAATGGTTATCTCTACTTATAGGGTTATAGGTGAATTTCTTTTTCTTCTTTTTGCTAACTGGTATAGTCTGTTTCTGTAATGAACATGTGTCATTTGTAAATTTTTTAAAGGCTAGAACATTGCTACAGATACATATATATGGAAGAAGGAAGAAACATTAACCTTGGCAGTGAAATTAGATGTAAGAGTCAGAGCCTTTCACTCCTCCTTGTGTCAGACAGGATTCTTTTGATTGCAAGTGACAATAACCCAACTCAGACTAGCTTAAGCCAAAAAGGGTGACTCCTGGGCAAGACACGAGGGAAGTGCCAGAATGGAGGGAAGGTTTCAGGAAGTAGGGCGGCTTGATGGAAGAGTTGGATTCTTGGCTCCTTTTAATTCTGTTTCTCTCAGACTTCATTATCTTGGATGTCTTCAAATAGCCTGGTAGGTGGCTCTTCCTCACAGCTCCAAAGCCAAAAAGGAAAGAGAACATTCCCTCCATTCCAATTCAGCCCTGCTTAGCAGAGCTGTCTGATTGGCCCACCTCAGGGTATTTGCTCACCCCGAAGGCCAATTAGTGTTGACCACCCCAACAGAACTCAAGAGCAGCAGAAAGGAACAGCTCCCCAGAGAAAGGAGGGGTCCATCGGGGTAGACTAAGCTCTAAAAGGCCCTGATATTTTGGCTGGCCCTAAAATCAGCCCATCACTGACCCAAACACTTGACAAACTGCCTTCTTCCACAAGCCCCTGAAGAGTGTCCAGAGGCCGCCTTCAAAGTTGCAAGAGTTACCTAGTCCCTGCCTCATGTTATTTGAATTACAACTGTATTACTCCATAGAAATTGAGGATAAGAAAGAAGAAAAGACAAAACAAAAACCAAACTGTATTACTTCAAGGACCAGCCTTCAAGAAGGAGAGGAAACCCATCATTCTATTTCCACTTTGGTTTACGATGTCACCATCCCCAAGGTATTCTAGTTAATATTGCACATATGGTGTGGACGAAGTCAATTTGGAATTCCAAACCTTCATGTGAAGATGACTTGTTTTAACACAACTCTCTTTCCACAAGCCAATCACTTTAAGTTTTTTTTGCCCAGTGCACACACAGTGCCTTCTTGCTCCCTGTGACAGGAATGTGACAATAACTTATTTTATTGTGTTTTTTAAAAATAGAGACGGGGGTCTCACTCTGTTGCCCAGGCTGGTCTTGAACTCCTGGGCTCAAGTGATCCTCCTGCCTTGGCCTCCCAAATTGCTGGGATTATAGGCACTGAGCCACTGTGTCCGGCCAGGAATATGACAACTTCTGTCCTCAGCAATTCCCTCAGCTCTGTCTTCTCCTTTCCTCATACCCACATGCCCCATGCCTTCCCAGTTGCCCAGGTCCAGCTCAAATGCCCTCTCCTCCAGGAAGCTTTCCTTGTCTGCTCCTTTCTCAACTGGAGCCCTGTTTCCTGGAGAGAATCATACATTGTCTATCTCTGTGTCCCTACACACACACACACACACAGTGTTAAGTAGACATTAATACATGCTTTTTGAATGAATATAGGCTAGTACTCTTTCCCTTACACTACCAATCTTCCTTTTTTACATGATTTAATGCCCCATCCTCATGGCAAGAAGTATTTAAGAGCCATGGGGGAGAAAAAATAAAAAGATTTCTAGATCTGACCACACAAAAATTCAGAACACCAGAAACAGAATAAAAAAGCAGTCAAGAAACTGAGAAAAGTATTTGGAACAAATATGACAAAATAAAAAATGTGTGTTTTTTTTTTAGTTTAAACTTGGCAAAAACTAAAAGTCATGTTTTTGAAGCATATGTAGTGATCATTTTGTGAAAAATATTTAAATATAGAAAATCCTGGAAAATCGACAACATTTTAATAGTAATTAGACCAAGATCATGAGCTTATGGGTGAGATTTGGTTTTTTAAGTTTTGCTCTTTTCTAATTTTTTAATAATAAACAAGCATTACATACATAATCAGAAGAAGACAGCAATAGATGGCACCTTTTGCTGAATTTCCTACAAGACTCAATGTTGGTAAGGAAGTGGTGAGATGAAAGATTGGAGCAACTTTCTAGGGGGGCAATTTAATAGAACATATTAAGAACTTCCGGCTGGGTGCAGTGGCTCACACCTGTAATCCCAGCACTTTGAGAGGCCGAGGCAGGCAGATCATAAGGCAGGAGATTGAAAATATCTTTGTATTTGTAAAAATACAAAAATTAGGTGGACATGGTAGCACGTCTGTAATCCCTGCTACTCAGGAGGCTGAGGCAGGAGAATCACTTGAACCCAGGAGGCCGAGGTTGCAGTGAGCCGAGATCGTGTCATTGTACTCCAGCCTGGGTGACGAGAGTGAACTCTGTCTCAAAAAAAAAAAAGAACTTCAAAAATATTTATATTCTGTAACCCAACTTCTGGTCGTTCGTTCTAAAGACTAGAATAAAACAGGACTACAAAAAACTTCCAGTCATTGATTCTAATGACTAGAATACAAAATGACCAGGAAATAAAACAGAATTGGAACGATGGTTTCTGTAAAGCAATATTCATTGCTGAGGTGTCTAACACACAGCAATATTAGGAACTTAAGTATCTAATATTTAAGACGTGGGTAAAAATTATGGTGTGGTCATATGGAATATTATGCAATCATGAAAATGCCACTTGTAAATAGTATTAAAATAACATGAAAAGTGGCTATGACATACTATTCAGGGTAAAAGACTGGATTTTTAAAAACTAAGTAAACAGTGTGATGTCCAAGATGTGTATGCGTACATGTATACAAAAAAAAAGGCTCAGATTACACCAATATATTCACAATGAATATCTCTAGGTCTATGAATTACAGGGGATCTTAGGGTTTTTCCACTATTACCATGTTTTTTTTATAACAAGAAAAAAATTCTTTTAAACATCACAAATGCACATTACTTTGACCCAGCAATTCAACCATCAGGAACATATAGTCCTCACCTGTGTGAAGTAGACCACACATCCAGTTATTCACTGCAGCACTGTAATGGCAGAAGGTTGGAAACAACACAAATGCCCCTCAGAGAGGTCTACTTCAATAACATGATTTAGACGTACACTGGAATATTCTGCAGTCATAGACAAGAATGAGACACTTTTTATTATTTTATCATTCTATATTAATTTTTTTTTGAGATAGAGTCTCGCTCTGTTGCCCAGGCTGGAGTGCAATGGCACAATCTCGGCTCACCGCAACCTCCGCTTCCTGGGTTCAAGCGATTCTCTTGCCTCAGCCTCCCGAGTAGCTGGGACTACAGGTATGTGCCATCCACACCCGCCTAATTTTTGTATTTTTAGTAGAGACAGGGTTTCACCGTGTTGGCCAGGCTGGTCACAAACTCCTGACCTCAGGTGATCCACCCGCCTCGGCCTCCCAAAGTGCTGGGATTACAGGCATGAATCACCATGCCCCACCAATTATTTATTAGTATTAGTAACAGTAAATGTTCTTTTTTTAAAGATAAGTTTGGAGTGTAGTGGCACAATCACGGCTCACTGCAGCCTCAGCCTCCTGGGCAAAAGCAGTCCTCCTTGAAGTAGCTGGGACTACAGGCACATGCTACCATGATGGGCTAATTCTCCTGTTATTTTTTTTGTTTCGTTTTGTTTTGTTTTTTGAGACAGAGTCTCGCTCTGTCACCCAGGCTGGAGTGTAGTGGTGTGATCTCGGCTCACTGCAACCTCTGCCTCCTGGGTTCAAGCCATTCTCCTGCCTCAGCCTCCTGAGTACCTGGGATTACAGACACCCGCTACCACACCAGGCTAATTTTTGTATTTTTAGTAGAGACGGGGTTTCACCATGTTGGCCAGGCTCGTCTCCAACTCCTAACCTGGTGATCTGCCCACTTCAGCCTCCCAAAGTGCAGGGATTACAAGCATGAGCCACTGCGCCCAGCCAATAGGTTAATTCTTAAAAAAATTTTTTGTAGAGATGGGGTGTGGGGACATGGAGGGCGATCTTGCTTTGTTACCTAGGCTGGTCTCAAACTCTTGGCTTCAAGCCATCCTCCCACCTCAGCCTCTCAAAGGGCTAGGATTATAGATGTTAGCCACTACGCCCCGCTGGTAATAGTAAATATTTCACATTATTTTTATCATTATTTACTAACATAATGCTCTCCAAGCTAGAGTGCTAAACAAAAACAGCAAAACAGGCTGGGTGCGGTGGCTGACGGCTGTAATCTCAGCACTTTGGGAGGCCGAGGCGGGTGGATCACTTGAGCTCAGGAGTTCGAGATCAGCCTGGCCAACATGGTGAAACCCCGTCTCTGCTAAAAATACAAAAATTAGCTGGGCATGGTAGCGGGCATCTGTAATCCCAGCTACTTGGGAAGCTGAGGCAGGAGAATGGCTCAAACCTGGGAGGCAGAGGTTGCTGTGAGCTGAGATCATGCCACTGCACTCCAGCCTGGGCAACAGAATGACACTCCATCTCAAAAACAAACAAACAAACAAACAAAAACAGCAGACACAGAACAAGGTATATGGAAGCTTTCAATTATGTAAAAAGGGAGAAAAGAATATCCATCTATGTAGACAGATGTATATGGACACTTGCGTCTGTAGGCATAACATAACCGGAAGGTTACACAAGAAACTGGGAACACAGGTTGCATCTAGAGGCAAAGACAGTGGCAGAAGTGAGATGGCTTACTATATGCCCTTTGGAACCTCTTGGATCAGTGACTGTATTACCTATTTGGTAATATGCAATGCATGAAATTCAAGTCAAAATGAATAATCACTGGTTCCTTAACATCATCGTTAAGAGCTTGGACAGTGAATTCAACTTGCCCTTATTTAAATCCCAACTGAACTGCTTGGTGATTGTGTAAACATTAAGGAACTTTCCTCATCCGCAAAATGGAGGAGTTAAAGACACCTTCCTTGAGGGTTTGTTATGAGGATTAATGAAATTATTAAACAAGGATTAAATGAGATAATCCATTTTCAGTGTTTTATTTTATACATAATAATATATACATTTTATTATTATTCCTTGACTGTCCTGGGGATGGCCACTCCACAGGTGCATTAGAATGTCCCCTGCCTCTCTAGTAAGGAGCATTGTCACCCACTTCATTAGCTCATGAAGATGAAACAAGTTAATACATATTTGAAATGCCTGAATCAGTGCCTGGTTCACAGGAAAAGTTATCATTCACAGAAATATCCCCTAAAAAGCCATGCCCGTTTTTTTCTCACTTCTCTGAATCCACAAGTTCCCTTTATTTTAATCACTGTATAATTTCTTCCCTAAAATTTCTATGTAGATGTTTTTCAAACCTGCCTATTCTTTTCTCATACTGCTCTGCTCTTGCCTTAAGGCTTAAGGCACCTGTTCCCTTATCTCTTAAATTTTGTTTGTTTGTTTGTTTGTTTTTGACACTTGAGTCTTGTTCTGTCGCCAAGGCTGGAGTGCAGTAGCGTCATCTTGGCTCACTACAATCACCACCACTAAGGTTCAAGCAATCCTCATGTTTCAGCCTCCCAGGTAGCTGGGATTACAGGTGTATGTCACCACACTTGGCTAATTTTTTTTTTTTGTATTTTTAGTGGAGGCGGGGTTTCACCATGTTGGCCAGGCTGGTCTCGAACTCCTGGCCTCAAGTGACCCGCCTACCTCAGCCTCCCGAAGTGCTGGGATGACAGGCATGAGCCACTGTGCCCAGACAAAAAAATTCTTTTTAAGACAGCATCTCACTGCTGTCACCCACACTGGAGGAACCCGATCACAGCTCACTGCAGCCTCAACTTCCTGTGCTCAAGCAATCCTCCCACCTTAGCCTCCCGAGTAGCTGGGACTACATGTGTGTGCCACCATGCCTGGAAAATCTTCAAAAATATTAACTCTGGCTGGGCATGGTGGCTCACGCCTGTAATCCCAGCACTTTAGGAGGCTGAGGCAGGTGGATCACTGGAGGTCAGGAGTTTGAGACCAGCCTGGCCAACATGGTGAAACCACGTCTCTACTGAAAATACAAAAAAACTAGCCGGGCATGGTGTCATGTGCCTGTAATCCCAGCTACTCAGGAGGCTGAGGCAGGAGAATCACTTGAACCCGGGAGGTGGAGGATGTAGCGAGCTGAGATCTCACCACTGCACTCCAGCCTGGGCAACAGAGCGAGACCGTCTCAAAAAAAAAAAAAAATTAACTCTGCTTGTTTCAAAGTTCCAGTCTGTCGTATTATCTTTGGTTTGTAGGGTGCAAAGTCTACTGTTTGTTGCAGCTGCTGACTATGTGTGGCTTATTTCCTTGTGGGTTTGTAAGTATATTTCAAGCTCATCTTCATCAGATTTCTGAGAGTCCGTGATTTCATAGACTCTTAAGTCCCCCAGATTTACTAGTTCTGGACAAGCCTTTCCGTTATTTTCTCCACTTGGAATTCTCATACCACACAGATATGCACTCAGACCCCATATCTGCACATGGCCTAGAGCAAAGAGGTAGAGTTTTTCTGGTCCTGCTTCCATGGGGAAGCAGCCCTTTGTGACTCCGAGCTTTTTTTTTTTTTTTTTTTGAGACAGAGTTTCGCTCTTATCTCCCAGGCTGGAGTGCAATGGCGCAATCCCAGCTCACTGCAACCACCACCTCCTGGGTTCAAGCAATTCTCCTGCCTCAGCCTCCCAAGTAGCTGAGCTTACAGGTGCCTGCCACCACGCCTGGTTAATTTTTGTATTTTTAGTAGAGACGGGGTTTCATCATGTTGGTCAGGCTGATCTCGAACTCCTGACCTCAGGTGATCCACCTGCCTTGGCCTCCCAAAGTGCTAGGATTACAGGTGTGAGCCACCATGCCTGACCGACTCCTAGCTTTTTTAGGCAGGCAACTCACTTTCATCTCTGTAAGCGCGGACCCTGTGGCTGGCCTCCCTTCATAGGTAGGTATGAAATATTCCACCCTAATCACCTAGTTATAATACCCTACCAGTCCCTGCCTGTCTTAGTCCATTTGGACTCCTATAACAACATACCATAAACTGGGTGGCTTATAAACAACAGAAATGTATGTTTCACAGTTCTGGAGGCTGGGAAGTCCAAGATCAAGGTGGTGGCAGATTCAGTGTCTGGGGAGGCCCTCATAGTTGGCCACCTTTTCACTGTGTCCTCACATGGTGGAAGGGAATAATTCTGGTCTCTAGCCCCTTAAATGGGCACTAATCATATTAATGAGGACTCCAACCCCATGATTTAATCACCCCCAAAGGCCCCCACTTCCTAATGCCATCACATTGGAGGGTAGGTTTCAACATGAATTTTGGAAGGACACAAACATTCAGACCATAGCATGGCCTTTACTTCTTCCATATTATGTGTAGCACATGATATGGAAAAAATATCCATGAATTCTGGACTATGCTGATATCTAAAGACAGAAATGGCCAGTGCAGTGGCTCACACGTATAAACCCAGCACTTTGGGAGGCCGACGCAGGCAGGTTGCTTGAGCCTAGGAGTTTGAGACCAGCCTGGCCAACATGGTGAAACCCCGTCTCTACACAAAATACAAAATTATCTGGGCATGGTGGTGGGCACCTGTAGTCCCACCTACTCAGGAGGCTGAGGCAGGAGGATCACTGGAGCCTGGGAGGTCCAAGGCTACAATCAGCTGTGTTTGTGCGACTGCACTTCAGCCTGGGTAACAAAACAATACCTTGTTTCAAAAAAAAAAAAAAAAAAAATAGAAAAAGAGAAATGGGCCCAGAAGCAACAAGATGAAACTGAGAGAAGAAAGCAGAAAGTATCTGGCCTAAGTAACTTACTAGAAAATCTATTTTTGTTTTTTTTGTTTTTTTTTTTTTTTTGACAGAGTCTCATTCTGTCACCCAGGCTGGAGTGCAGTGGCACGAACTCAGCTCACTGTAACCTCTGCCTCCTGGGTTCAAGTGATTCTCGTGCCTCAGCCTCCCAAGTAGCTGGTACTACAGACGTGCACTACCATGCCCGGCTAATTTTTGCATTTTTAGTAGAGACAGGGTTTCGCCATGTCGGGCAGGCTGGTCTCAAACTCTCCACATCAGGTGATCTATCCACCTCGGCCTCCAAAGTGCTGGGATTACAGGCATGAGCCACCATGCCTGGCCCTAGAAAATCAATTTTTCAAAAGCAAATGACACAACCTTGTGGGAAAAGCCTCAGTATTGCAAAGAGATTGTGAAGAAACATACCAAAATGTTAACTGAGCTGGTTTGAGTGTTGGAGGAATGAATGACTTTTCCTTTTCTAATTTTCTGCATTTTACATGTTTTCTATCCCTTTTACCTTGGAGGACAGGGGAAATTATAAGTCATTTTGTAAAGTGGTTTTCCAATCAGCCAGCAGGAGCTTGCTGTGGTGACAGGTGAGAACCATTTCCTCCTGTCAGAGGTTGGTGGCAAATCAAGGCAGCTGCAGAGAGGGGCTAAACAAGGCCTGGGTGTGGAGGTGGAGGCTTGAGTTGGAGTCCTAGTTCTGCCAACATATTTGTTGGCACACCCACAGAATTAACTTAACCTCTCCTAATCACCTTTTCCTCCTCTGTAAATGGAGATCCATTCATTGGTTCATTCCTTCCACAGCTGTTTATTCAACACATGCGATGTGCTCAGCAAGGTGGCGGGAGCTTGGGGCCACCAGAAAGAACAAGACAGACCCACACTCGAAGTTTGAGTTCTGAGGCAGCACTGTGCAACAGAACTTTCTAGATGACGAAAATGTTCTGTATCTGTGATATCCAATATGGTAGCCACTAGCCACATATGGCCACTACACACTTAAAATGCGGCTGCTGTGACTGAGGAACAGAATTTTTAATTTTCTTTTGTGTAATTAAATTTATTTATTTATTTGAGACAGAGTCTCGCTGTGTTGCCCAGGCTGGAGTGCAGTGGCCCAATCTTGGCTCACTGCAACCTCCGCCTCCCGGGTTCAAGCGACTTTCCTGACTCAGCCTTGCAAGTCTCCTGAGTAGCTGGGACTACAGGTGTAGGCCACCACGCCTCGCTAATTTTTGTATTTTTAGTAGAGACAGGGTTTCACCATGTTGGCCAGGCTGGTCTCAAACTCCTGACCTCAAGTGATCCACCAACCTCGGCCTCCCAAAGTGCTGGGATTACACGCATGAGCCACCGCTCCTGGCCAGTGTCATTAAATTTAAATTGCCACATGAGGTTAGTGGCTACTGTTTTGGACAGTATCCTAAATAGCAGACAACGCCTCTGGGCCCACCTCAGACGGGGCGTGGGAAGATCCAAGCCATGCAAAAACAGAACTGTGAGGGGGTGTGAGGATGTATCATGCCTCCCTCAGACAGAACAAGCTGTGGGAGGAAACGAGGCTGTGGGGACGTTTAAGACCCGGTGACTGTTGTAAGTGGGCACGGGGAGATGGAAGAAAACACTCAATGCGGCGGAGCACAAAAGCTGCCGTGACTAAGCCCTGGCACGTGGTCTGGGAGCACCTGCCCCGCGGGCAAGCAGCAACTCCCTGCAGAGCCCACTGTATGCAGTAGAGAACAATACCTAACTAAAGCAAGTCTGGTGACACCTGGCTGCGGACTGGCTCTCCCCTCTCCACTGTGGTCGGTTCTGATCTCTCTGCTCCTTCCTTCCCATGGTCCTTCTTCTGTAATACCTGGAGTTCAAGTTCGTTTGAAACTGGGCAGGGCCGCCCCACGTGGTTTCATTCCGCACATACCCACTCCTCCCTCCGCCTCGTTGAATGCTTCATTCCAAATCAAGCCTGCTTTCTCCTTAATTAAGAACATAGGGGCCAGGTGCGGTGGTTCACACCTGTAATCCCAACACTTTGGAAGGACAAGGTGGGCGGGTCACTTGAGACCAGGAGTTCAAGACCAGCTTGGCCAACATGGTGAAACTCTGTCTCTACTAAAAATAAAAATAAAAATTAGCTGGGCGTGGTGGTGCACGCCTGTAGTCCTAGCTACTGAGGAGGCTGAGGCAGGAGGATCACTTGAACCCAGGAGGCAGAGATTGCAGTGAGCCGAGATCGCGCCACTACACCCCAGCCTGGGGGACAGAGCAAAACTCTGTCTTAAATAAATAAATAACAAAACAAAACAAAAAACATAGGGCAGCAGCCCTGCCTCCCTGCTGTGCCTGACATGGTGTTCTCATTACTTCCTTTCCTTTCACCTGGGTGCTCTGAAAGCGCCTATAATACACTAGAGTCCTTGCAACACCTCCTCCACCACTCACCCTGCTGAAGGGGAAACCCTAGGGCCACAAACCTCTTCCCCACGCCTTATACCCCACAGCTACAGCTGATTGGCCCAGAGATAAACTGCTGACCCAAAGTCACCCAATCTATAGGATCACTGGCAACCTGCAAGGTAGCTTGACTTGAAAAGATGAGCTAAGCCCATGAGATACTCTCTTGCAGAAACCAGTTCAGAAATCCCCAGAGAAGGAGGGAATTAGCAATGGGAGATAACACTGAAAAGCCTTGGCCGGGCATGGTGGCTCACACCTGTAATCCCAGCACTTTGGGAAGCTGAGGAGGGTGGATCACTTGAGGTCAGCAGTTCGAGACCAGCCTGACCAACATGGTGAAACCTCGTCTCTATTAAAAATACAAAAACTAGCCAGGTGTGGTGGCATGCACCTGTAGTCCCAGCTACTCGGGAGGCCGAGGCAGAATTGCTTGAACCCGGGAGGAGGAGGTTGTAGTGAGCCAAGATCATGCCAATGAACTCCAGCCTGGGCAACAGAGCAAAACTCCATCTCAAAAAAAAAGGAAAAGAAGTCTTAAGATGGCATCAGGGCTGCCAGAGGCCATGAAAGCTGGAATTGTCAGGAAGCACTCACGCAGAGAGGCAGAGGAGTTAATGAGGGATGGAGAACAGCTGGTCTTGTTGCTCTAGTTCTGCTTCCCAGCCCTGGTGGCTGAAGACACCTGAGAATCCCTTGTGAATTAATTTAGCTTGGGCTTCCTGGAAATAGCCTCTGAGATGGAGGGTTGCATGCAGAAGATTTATTGAGGAATGCTTTGGGGAGATACACCCTTAAGAAGGTGAGAACAGAAGGACTGATTTGGGGAAGAAAAATGAAATGTAGGTGCAACTGTGCCTCAGTTGATCATTCAGGGCTCTCTGGAGCCATGGTGGGCTCTCGGAGTTGTCCTAAAATTATGGCAGGGGAGCTGGACTTTTTTCCCACTCTTTAACCAATCCTTGGCCTTGGGCCACCCTGGGAGGGGGCATAACTTTGGGGTAGGCAGTTCCCTGCTGCTGAAGGCAGTTCCTATTGAGGTGCATGGCTAGGGCTAGCAGCAGCCACACTCCCCCACATCTGGGTGTGGGTGCAGGAGCACTGAAGGGGGCCTGGGTGGAGCACCACAGTACCCGTGTGACACATCTCAACACACACTGGGTTCCTCGAGGGCAGACATTATGCCCTTGCCTGGGCAATATGAGGAAACCCCATCTCAACAACAACAACAACAACAAAACACAAAAATTAGCCAAGCATGGTGGCATATGCCTGTAGTCCCAGCTACTTGGAAGACTGAGGTGAGAGGATTGCCTAAGCCCAGGAGGTTGAGGCTACAGTGAGCCAAGATTACACCACTGCACTCCAGCCTGGCCAACAGAGCAAGACCCTGTCTCAAAAAAAAAAAAAAAAAGACTTTATGTCCCGTGGTGTTGGAGGCCTGAGTTGGAGTCCTAGTTCTGCCAACATATGTGTTGGAACACCCACAGGATTAACCTACCTCTCCTAATCACCTTTTCCTCCTCTGTAAATGGAGATTCATTCATCAGTTCATTCCTTCCACAGCTGTTTATTCAACACATGCTATGTGCTCAGCAAGGTGGCGGGGGCTGGTGCCACCAGAAAGAAGACAGACCCACACTCGAAGTTCAAGTTCTGAGGCAGCCTAGCACCTGGCATAGAATTCTGTTAGATTTAAATTCCACAAATTGAGAATCTATACTGTGCCAGGCATGGTGCTAGGCACATCATATAGATTCTCTCACAGAATCCTCAAAATGGTTCTGTAAAGGGCAAACTTTGTGAAGTATAAATTTTTAGCACCATTTTACAGATGCAGAAATTGAATCTCAGAAAGTGACATGCCCAATGAGCAAGAAGTAAGGGCTAAAGTAGAATTTACATCCCGGATTTCATCTAGGGCTCTTTCCATGACACCATGTATGGCCAAGACAGTTCATTGTCTACCAGATACCTATTCTCTTCTTCTTTCTCACTAAGGGAGCCCTGATTTCATTGGGGGATGACTTGTGCCCAACTAAAAGACTATATTTCCGAGCTCTTTGTGCTTAAAAGGTGGCCAGGGAGACATAAGTAGAAATCATTTGATGAAGATTCCAGAAAGTTCTATGGGAGGGGGATATTGACTCAACTTCAAGATTCACCTTCTTCCTTTCCCACTTTCTTCCTCCTCCTACTTTGAAGTTGACATGATGTCTGAAGGTGCCATCTGGGAGACTTTGAAGATGGAAGACACACTCTCAGATTGGCAGAGCAGAAAGAAGCCTAAGACACACAGAGCTTCCATACCAATCTTAGAAGGCCTACTTGAATCATTTAAGCCCCTTGTTAGTTTAGAATCTTCAATTCCTTACAGATAGAGTTTGTTTATTATTATCTTATAGACTCTGCTGAATGTTGCACTTGGATTCCCTGGTCCATGAAACTGTATGCTGAAAATGGTTTTTTGCTACAACTGGAAATTCTAGTAGGCAAATATGATATTTTATTAGGTATTATAATGCTCAGTTCTCAAACTAACATATAACATACTTCAGATTAAAGTAATGGTAGTAGCACCCTACATTTATTTAGCTCTTTGTGGAATGTGCATAATCTAATTTGGTCTTTACAAGTGTGTGAAGTAGAAAGGGAAGTGCTACTATTTCCAATTTATTAATGACAGAAACTGAAATTCAAGAAAGTCAGTAGAATCATAGCATCCTCAAATCTTGGGACAATAAAAGACCTTAAAGAGTTTGATCATGTTAATCTCATACTCATACTCATCAGTCTCATACTGTCATACTCTGTAGGGAAGTTCTTCTTCTCTACAGAATAGAATCCAAAACTTCCTAGATGGCATTTAAGGCTTTTAAAAATGGGATCCTAGGCTGGGCGCGGTGGCTCACACCTATAATCCCAGCACTTTGGGAGGCCAAGGCAGGTGGATCACCTGAGGTCGGGACTTTGAGACCAGACTGACCAACATGGAGAAATCCCATCTCTACTAAAAATACAAAATTAGCCAATCGTGATGGCGCATGCCTGTAATCCCAGCTACTTGGGAGGCTGAAGCAGGAGAATTGCTTGAACCCGGGAGGCGGAGGTTGTGGTGAGCCAAGATGGCGCCATTGCACTCCAGCCTGGGCAACAAGAGCAAAACTCCATCTCAAAAGAAAAAAAAAGGGGGGGATTCTAACCTAGCTTTTCTACTTTATCTCCTCCCAACAAGAACCTTAATCATAGTATTGCCCCCAGGTCCCAGAAAGAGAAAATATGACTGACAGTTGAGTCTTCGCCTGGGTTTCCTCCAAAAATGGAGACTGAGACAAGAACTTGAGTGCAGACGCCAGGGTGCAGTGGCTCATGCCTGTAATCCCAGCACTTTGGGAGGTCTAGGAGCTTGATCACTTGGGTCCAGGAGTTCAAGACCAGCCTGAGCAACGCGGGGAAACCCCAACTCTACAGGAAAAAAAAATACAAAAACTTGCTGGGCATGGTGGCCCACACCTGTAGTCCCAGCTACTTGGCAGGCTAAGGTGGGAGAATTGCTTGAACCCAGGAGTCCGAGGCTGTAGTGAGCTCTGACCATGCCTATGAATAGCCACTGTACTCTGGCCTGGGCAACAGGACAAAACTCCGTCTCTATAATATGTATATGTATAAAAGAGTGAGGTACAAAAGCACGTAAAACAAAGAAAGAGGAAAGGCTGGTTAAAGAGTATGTTATTATGTTAGTCATCATTGGGATAATTGGGGCTTAATCCTACGATTCTGAGAACCCCTCTCAGAATTGTTAGTCAGGTGTGGTAGTGTGCACCTGCAGTCCTAGCTACTTGGAAGGATTGGTGGAGCTCAGGAGCTTGAGACCAGACTGGGCAACATACCAAGATATTGTCTCTTAAAAAAATAAAAAATAAAAAAGTCTACACTAACAGCAATCAGAGGTATTTATCCGTTGACTCCCCTTGACTCCCGTTGACTCCCAGTATTTCATGGTTGCTCCCAGAAGGCTGTAACTCCCCAGGCTCTTCTTGGGGGCACCTGTGGGAACACCTAGCATCCCACATGGCAGCACTGGAGAAGTCTTGGGGCATAAAATGAAAGGTGTGTGCTTGTCCTTGAGGTGAGATGCTGTCAGGCCAAAGCAAATTAAAAGCCCACACAGGGTTCCGTTTCCAGTTCTGACTAATCTAAGATCCTGCTAGATGGATTATCTGACAGACAGTAGCTATAACATCCTGGCTTGCTACGAATAGTAAGGAGCTCCCTGAAGGCACTAGAAGGGGAACACAAGCAGGCTGATTAAAGGAGGGAAGCTGCACAAAGTGACCTCCCATGTTCATGTCCAGCTGACAGTGTAAAATGGTCCGATGTGTGACGAACCAGGAATATAAAACACAGGCTTAAGAGCAAAGAAAATCACTAGGCACAATGGCTCACACCTGTAATCCCAACACTTTGGGAGGGTGAGGCAGGAGGATCACTTGAGTCTGGGAGTTCAAGACCAGCCTGGGCAACACAGCGAGACCCCATCTCTACACATATTTTTTTTTAATTAGCCAGGAGTGATGGCACGTGCCTGTAGTCCCAGCTACTCAGGAGGCTGAGGTGGGAGGATCACTTGAACCTGGGAGGTTGAGGCTGCAGTGAGCTGAGATCACACCACTGCACTTTAGTCTGAGTGACAGAGTGAGACCTGGTCTCAACAACAAGAACAAAAAAAAAAAAAAAAAAAAAGAGAGAGAGAAAGAGAGAAAAGAAAAAAGCAAATCAGCTGAAAACAACTCCAAGGTAATCAAGATGTTGAAACTAGAAGACGAGGGTTTTTAGATGGCTATTCTCAACATACTTTCAATACATTTTTTAAAATAGAAAATATCAACAGAGAAAGAAAAATCAAATGATTTAAAAATGAACTTGAAATTCTAGAAATGAAAGACACAATATCTAAAAAATTTTAAAATGTAACAGATGGACTTAGGAGCAAAATGAAAGTAACCAAGGAAAGAGTAAGTAAACTTGAAAATAGTGCTATAGAAATTATATAACATGAAGAAAAAGATAAATGTTTTTTAAAAAAGGAACAGAGTCTATCAATCTGACTCTACCAGACTATTAGATAATATCATCATAATAAGTCTATCATATATGAAATTATAATATCAACATACATGTCTAACACATTTGTAATTGGAATCCCAAAAAGAAAATAAAGATAATTGAGCAGGAAAAAAAATTGAAAAAATAATGACTGAAATATTCCTAAATTTGATTTAAAACGTGAATTTACAAAGCTGGGCATGGTGGCCCATGTTTACAGTCCCAACTACTCGCGAGGCTGAAGTGGGAGGATCTCTTGAGGCCAGGAATTCAAGGCTGCAGTGAGCTATGATCACGCCTGTGAGAATCCACTGCACTCCAGCCTGAGCAACATAGTAAGATTCTGTCCCAAAAAAATAAATAAATGAAAACAGGTATTTACAGAGTCATAATTAATACACTCCCCTTGCTCACTGTTACCACAGCTTTACCCATGGGGCAGAGATATTATAGTTAGTGCTCACCAGGTACCTGTGAGCTTCCCTGGATTTTTCAGCCTCTGCTGAAGTTAGCTTCGGCCGACTATGTGGTCAGTTCTACCCAACGGACTATGAGCAGGAGTGGTGGGTACTACTTCTGGGTCAAGGCAGTTAATAGCCAATGTACTTCCTCCATCTCTCCTTACCCCTCTGTGACAGCACTGTGTTCCGTATGGTGTGGTTATACGAAGGAAGAAATCCTCCTAACCTATACTGGACTTTGCACTGGCCAAAAAAAACACAAAAAACAAAAACAAAAAACAAAACAAAAAAAACCCTTTTTTTGTGAAAAGCCACGGAGACTTGGGGATAGGGGTTTTCTGTTGCAGCACCTGCCATTAATTACACTACTATACCCATTCAATTATAGGTCTATGTTGCTAATCTCTTTCATTAGAACACGATCTATTTGAGGTCACTGGCAGGTGTTCATCTAATAACTCCAGCACCAGTCCCTGTAGAGCCTGGAATATGAAGTGTGCTTATTAAATGTGTGTTGAATGAATTACAAGTGAATGAATCATTCTGCCTGATGTTTCAAGACCTCAAGTAAACACTTACTAGAAACCCAAGGAATTCAAAAATTTCTAGAGCTGGAATTTGAACCCAGAATCTTCTAACTCCAAGCCAAGGGCTTTTTGCACATTATCATTGTGGATAAATGATGGGAACTGTGAATCACCTCCAATGTGTGGCAATTCAGCAGACAGGCAGCCTGTGTGTAGCTTTCTAGGACAATTATTCTGGAAAGTCATTTCTGGGAAAGGGCCCAAGAATCTACACACAGCAGAGGAGAAAGACTTCTTTAAACATTGACTGCTGCTGTTGATCTGGTCTTGAAGCTCTGAAAGCAACATAAGTCAGAATCCTCCTTGGGGACAGAAGAGCATCTGTCTTTTCAAAAATTTAGACATTCCTGTTAAACAATTTCTTGGGAATTAACATGGAGGAAATTGAGCAGGGAAATTCTTAAAATCCCACAATTAGACTCGAAAAGTCAATGTGAGTTCAGGGTGGGGAAACATTTTGTGAGAGCTTATGTGAATGTCTGAATTGACTGAAAACTCAGGAATAATACAGATAAATTGCTTTGCTATCATCAGTGAGAGGAGTCTACTGCATGCCAGGTACAGAACTATATATATATTATCCTTTCTTGCTCCTTTTAATAAAGTGGTAAAGTATGTAATTCTGTTCCCACTTGGCAGGTAAAGGAAATGGGTTCAGGTGGGGCATGGTGGCTGACACCTGTAATCCCAGAGCTTTGGCAGGTGGAGGCAGGAGGATCGCTTGAGACCAGGAGTTTGAGACCAGCCTGGGCAACATAGAAAGACCCCATCTCTACAAAAAAATTTTTTCTAATTAGAAAAAAAAAAAAAAAAAAGAAAATGGATTCAGAGTAGTTGTGAAACTTGCTAAAGATTACACAACTAAAAAATGGTTGCTATAAGATTCAAACTCAGGTGTCTTGGACTCCAGAGCCCATGCTCTAGGCTTTTAAATCTGGCCAATGCTGCGGCCAATGCAATTCTTTTATTTGAAAGTCTCAGAAACCCAGGAACTGGTTTAGACAATGGGACTTTATTGGTTCGCAGAATCCAAGAAGGTCTAAATGACAATCCACTGGAAAGGCCATGCTATCCTGAGCTTTTGGAGCAACTGCCACCAGATGCCTGAATGCTGCAGCAGTCCCTCTTCACCCATTTCTCTGCTCCTCTCATCCGCACCTTGCTCAGCTCCTACCAGGAAAGAGGGTTTGATTTGCTTCCTTCCGGTTTCAGAACTCCCCAGGCAGACATTTAATTGGACAGCTTTGGTCAGGTGCCTCTTCTATAGAAATCCATCTGGCTGGGATGATGGGTCATCTAAAAACAAGTCCTCTCCCTGTTTTGTTTTGCTTTGTTTTGTTTTGTTTTGTTTTTGAGACAGGGTCTCGTTCTGTCACCCAGGCTGGAGTGCAGTAGCACCAACACAGCTCTCAGCAGCCTCGACCTACTGGGCTCAAGCAATCCTCCTTCCTCAGCCTCCTAAGTAGCTGGGACCACAGGTGCATGCCAACATTCCCAGCTAATTAAAAAAAAAAAATTGTACAGACAGGGTCTCACCGTGTTGCCCAGGCTGGTCTCCAATTCCTGGGCTCAAGCAACCCTCCCGCCTTAGCCTCCCAAAGTGCTGGGATTTCAGGCATGAACGACCTTGTACGGCCTGGAACAGGATCAGTGTTTAAAAAACCAAAATGATCAAAGGAACTAGAAACACTTAGCTTGAAGGAGAGGATACTCAGGGGGACATTCCTGTTATCTTCAAACATTTGAAGGACCAGCGTGAGGAAGACAGAGGATGTGCTCTGGGTGACTATGGGACCAGTAGTAAGAAGTTTCCAAGAGACAGATTTCAGGTTCACATTCAACATCCACTGAGTGCTTCCCATGTGCAGGATATTATACCGAGTTCCTTCACATATATAATCTCTCTTGATCCTCACAACAAATCTGTCATAAATTTCATTACGCCTATTTCACACATGAGAAAAGAGACCAAGACAAATAAATTGCCCAAGTGGCATGGATTTGATCCAGGTGTTCTATCTCTGCACTTTTCCCATTACATCATTCTGCTTCTTCACATACAACTCTCTAATAATCATTTCGGTTCAAAGAGAGTTGGTATTTTTCAGGAGCAAAGGGCTGCCCATGTCTAAAGTTGCCCCTGCGAAAGTCCAGTGGTCATCTTCCCAGGACTTGATCAAGGTATGTTGCAAAATGAAAGCCATGGTTGGTCTAGAAAACCCCTAAAGTCCATTCTGACTTTCACTTAATAAATTCTTCAAGCTTTTACAAATTCTTTTTAAAACTCTGTTGGGTTGAGCATAGTGGCATACACTTATAATCCCAGCTATTTGGGAGGCTGGGGCAGGAGGATCACTTGAGCCCAGGAATTCAAGTCCAGCCTGGGCAACATAGCGAGACCCTGTTTCTAAAGACAAAACAACATCAAAAATATCTCTGCTTGATATCTTTCATATGAACACCTCCTAGCCCTAAATCACTCTCTACCCTTTTGTACTCTGCTCTGAGCCTCATGATATGGGTCTGTACGGATTGCATCATGATCTTCCTGCCTGCTGGCTTCAGCTGATTCTGTCTAGCAGGGATCCCCAGGAGATCAGAGGAGGGAGGCAAGTGACAGACACTATGAGGTCACCTTTGGTTGGGTCTTCCCCCAACCGAAAGTCGTTGCTTCTCTTACTGTGGCCAGCTGTGTGTCTCTTGCTCCTTCTAGGTTCTGTGAACTCCTTCCTTGCCTCTTCTCTTTCACCTACCAATGGTAACAGCTCTGCAGCTCTATACGAAAGACCCTGCAGCATCCCTTGTGATTTCCCCACACTCCCACACCTTTGAAATTAATCCCCTTATCAACGAACCATCCTCAAACCGTTTTGATGTTAGTGTACCACCTGTTTCCTACTGAGGCCCCTACTGATAGAATAACTTTTTCCAGATTGTAAATTCCTGTATCCTAATTATATTTTTCTACAAACTCAGTGTGGGACTTTCAGATATAGACTCAAGAAGAAAATTTAAATGACCTATAATCCCACCCCTAGAAATAGCTAACAGTTGGGGACATTTCTTTCCAACATTTTTCTGTGCACATATTACATACTTCTTTACATTGTGTATATCTCAATGTACGTACAATTTCATTAACACGATAACGTCATGAACATTTTCCCATGTCATTAAAAAGTCTTCATAAACATCAGTGTTTCAAAGTGGTATGCCATACTGTATCATGATTATTTTTCCACTTCCCTATTTGGGTTACTTATATTTTTTACTATCATAATAAATATCACTGGGCCAGGCACGGTGGCTCACGCCTGTAATCCCAGCACTTTGGGGGCCGAGGTGGGCAGATCACGAGGTCAGGAGTTCAAGACCAGCCTGACCAACATGGTGAAACCCCGTCTCTACTAAAAATACAAAAATTAGCAGGGCGTGGTGGTGCGCGCCTGTAATCCTAGCTGCTCAGGAGGCTGAGGCAGGAGAATCGCTTGAACCCAGGAGGCGGAGGTTGCAGTGAGCCGAGACCATGCCACTGCACTCCAGCCTGGGTGACAGAGCGAGACTCCGTCTCAATAAATAAATAAATAAATATCACTGGTATGTTGATCTCCATTCATAAGTCTTAGTCCAAACATCTGATTATTTCCTCAAAATGTTGATGCTCAAGTAATGCCCAATATATTGAAAACACTAGAGGGAGCTTGAGAGTTCCCTGAAACAATCGTTTTCTGTGCCCTGGTGAAGAATGAAAATAACCTGCCAGGACTGGCAGAAGTATTAAAGGCATGTGAGGGTTTCCCTTTACCACTGGGAAAGCTATGCCTGATCTCACAATAAAACAATGTGGGCATTCTCTTCCCAGGCCTGGTTCCATCGTGGGTCGGGAGAGAGCTTGGTTTGTTATTTCGGTTGACAACAAGTGTGGTCAGGAATCTTTAGATCTGTGGATGACCAAGAGGGTGACCGCAAAGGCCACATTCAGCTGATAAAGAAAGTCGATCTGAGAGGGTTCTGAAAAAAGGCTCCGCTCCAGCCTCAGGGAGCCACAGTCCTGGGGTGAGTTCAGCAGGCCAGACCTTGCTGTAGAACTCGCTGGGCAAGTTCTAAGCAGCTGCTTGAGAGACTGTGGTGGGTAATTGTCCCTAACCAAGGCTCAGAGTCACCAACAAATGAGTGGGTGGCAACCCACGTGATCTGGGCTGTGCTGAGGAGGACGAGGTGGGGGCAGGGACCTGAGCTCCTGGGCCTTTAGCTCCTCTTCTGTTTCCCCTTCCACCCCTTTTGAGAGGGTTCTCGCTGTAGAAGACTGACAAGGGGAGAGCCTGCCAGAGCCCGAGCAGCCCATAGTAGCTGGATAAGTGCAGCTGAAAAGAGAGGGAAAAACCCCTCAGCAAGTGACCCAAGAACCCTCAAGGATGAAGATGGCACAAGCTGTTCCCCTTGGGATAAGCATTCTGCCTCTTCCTCCTGGATCTATCTTCCCAGGCATTGGCCCCTCCTGGCCCACCACACTTGACTTGCTCATTTATGCAGGAGACAAATTAAGACCCTCTTTCCTTAAAGCCATAATTGCAGGAAGAACTTAGACTGTATGGAGAGTATGCCTATGACCCTGAAAGTCAATGACGTTTCACAGTTAACAAACTTGGTAAGCTTTGGAAATACCGGGTCTCGGCAGGCTCAAGGTCCATACTTTCAAATACTAAAAGCAACTCAGATAGTTACTGTAAGACCTGCAAGACTTGCCCTTCAAACCCATGCACAATCTTAGTTGTGCAAAAAAAATTACTTGGGGAATTTTTTAAAGTCCTCACACCCAGAGCAATCACAACAAAATCTCTGGGGATGGGACCCAGACTTTAGTGTCTCTTAAAACTCTCCAGGTGATTTCAATGTGAGTCCAGATTGAGAATCACCGGTCTTAAAAGGATAATGAAAGAAGGCCAAGACTTTTAATACCTCAATAGGTATATACATTTTATTTATTTATTTATTTATTTATTTATTTATTTTTATTTTTATTTTATTTTTTGAGACAGATTCTTGCTCTGTCGCCCAGGCTGGAGTGCAGTGGCACAATCTTGGCTCACTGCAGCCTATGCCTCCTGGGTTCAAGTGATTCTTGTGCCTTGGCCTGGTGAGTAGCTGGGACCACAGGCATGCACCACCACACCCAGCTAATTTTTGTATTTTTAATAAAGATGGGTTTTTGCCATGTTGGCCGGGTGGGTCTCAAACTCCTGACCTCAAGTGATCCACCCACCTCAGCCTCCCAAAGTGTTGGGATTACAGGCATGAGCCATCGCATCCAGCCTCGATAGGCATATAAATTTAATGGCCATATTTCCAATCTGTACTTAGGTGTTCTCTTTCTTTGAATCTTGCTTTATGATGCATTCCGGCCTTCATTTACAAAGCCAATTAGAGATCTATAAATAAGTTATAATTTTAGTAGTTAAATTTAAGAAGAAAAAAATCTTGTGTCACTTGTACTCTGTGAGTTACCCTTGTCTGAGGAAAGTGTCATTGGTTGGCAAACCCAAGGCCACCTTTTTTCACTGAGCAGGCAGAATGGCTCGGCGGAATGAGAGGAAAAGTCAGAGTTCATCAAAGCGAAATCTTAAAGTTAGCAGGTGGAGAAGTTTGGGACAATGAGATATGCACCTAAGGGGCTGGGCGTGTGGCTCACACCTGTAATCTCAGCACTTTAGGAGGCCAAGGCAGGCTGATTACTTGAGGTCAGGAGTTCGAGGCCAGCCTGGCCAACATGGCAAAACCCCATCTCTACTAAAAATTTACAAAAATTAGCCGGACGTAGTGGTGAGCACCTGTAATCCCGGGTACTTGGGAGGCTGAGGCACAAGAATCCCTTGAACCTGGGAAGCAGAGGCTGCAGTGAGCCGAGACCAGGCCACTGCACTCCAACCTGGGAAACAGAGTGAGACTTGAGGGGAGAATCGTGGAAGTTTTTTTTTTTTCTTTTTTTTAAGAGACAGCGTCTCACTATGTTGCCTAGGCTGGTTCTCAAACTCTTAGGCTCAAGCTATCCTCCCATGTCAGCCTCCCAAAGTGCTGGGATTACAGACAAGAATCTTGCATTTTAAGTGCAGGAGTATGGCCTACGGGGGCTAGAGGGTGGCAATCGGTCAGGAGCTTATCTGGGTGTCCATCTGATATTCAGGAGCCCCTTGGACTGGACTTTGGTTTGTATTGTAGTCAAGAAAGCTAAGATTCATCAAATCCTGAAGACTCAGCCCTCTAATTTCTGCATCCTCTTTTCTTTTCAACCTCAGCCACCCTCCTCTATGGTTTTTCATGGAGTAATACGGAATATAGAAAGAGCAGGGATCTTGGAATGAGACAGATATGAGTTCACAGCCTAGCTCTGTCGCTGACTGGCTGTGTGATGGTCATGAGATGTTTGGCATCTGAGCATTCCATTTCACATCCATGAACTCAGCAAGTGACCTGAGAATGTGCAGTACTGGTGTGTCAACCCTGCATCACCCATGGATTAACATGGCACCAGCTGTTCTCCTTGGATTAAGGACTTTGCCTCTTCTCCCTGGGTTCATTGTCCCAAGGATTGGCCTCTCCCGGCAACGCTGTTTGATTAGCTCATTTGTGCAGGAAATGAAGTCAGTAAAACCTTTAAGCTAAGGCAACAGGGGCCCCTGCTGTCATCAACCCTCATCAACCCATCAACTATAAGGCCCTATTCTGGTGTTCTTTTGCCTATACTCGCCCTGCTGGGCAGGGGTTTCATGGGGCCAAAGGGACCTGCCTCTTAGAACAATTGCTTCCCTTTCTTCTTTTTTTTTTCAAGATGGAGTTTTGCTCTTGTTGCCCAAGCTGGAGTGCAGTAGTGCTATCTTGGCTCACTGCAACCTCCGCCTCCCGGGTTCAAGCGATTCTGCTGCCTCAGCCTCCTGAGTAGCTGGGATTACAGGTGCCCGCCACCACACTTGGCTAATTTTTTGTATTTTTAGTAGAGATGGGGTTTCACCATGTTGGCCAGGCTGGTCTTGAATTCCTGACCTCAGGTGATCCACCCACCTTGGCCTCCCAAAGTGCTAGGATTACAGGCGTGAGCCACTGCATCTGGCCCAATTGCTCCTATTTCTAGACCACATTACAAGAGCCAGGACCCTGAAATTCCCTGTCCAAATGAGGCTGAGCCCACTTCTGGGTTCTCTGAAGGTTACTCCTCAGATCTTTCCCCTTGAGGTTGGACTACATGGCCCTTCCTAGGCCCCAAAGGAAGTCAAAGGCAGCTGATGGGAAGGGGGTGATCAGAATGGAGGTGGACAGAGCTGGAGCATCCTACTTCCACACAGGTGTGTCCTCGTGGTGGTTCAAGACAGAGTCAGGGTTGAGAAGAGAAGGGGGCAGCTCTCCCTGCCTGGCTACAGTTCAGCACAGAACACTGATGAGCTTAAGAATTCTAAATGTGAACTTGGCCTTCCAGGTCATTAAGAAGACATGTGTCAAGTTAGGAGGTTAGCGCATCTTTTAGTTAATAGCTTATTAGTGTAATTTTTAACTTTGAAAAATTGAGGCTTATGGTATGTGGACCTCACCCTGGCCCCACAGATGTTACAGGCAGGCCTGGGGAAAATAATACAAGCATTTAGGTTGTCATGAGAATTAAAAATATATATATAATGCAGAGTATGCAGAGAAGGTGCTCAGTAAGAATTATTCTCCTTTCTTTCTGGCTTGCCAATTCTGTCTTTAAAAATGCAGTTGTAAAAGAGAATTCTTCTCTAGGTAAGGCCATCACCTTCCTCCTTTTTTTCTAGGGTACAGCTTCATGTTGTGTTAACACTGGGGCTGGCTAACATGCCCTCAGGCCTTCCCGTTAAGAGGCTGATTCAAGTTTGACAGCTAAGTCAGGAACATTTAGTTAACTGTGGCCAAAAAATTTAAAAACGGCTCTTATGCCAATCAGGAAGGCCTCGGCCCCTTGTGAAGTACCTCTCCAGTGAGGCAGCCTTAAGGTAGGCGGGGCTTCAGGAACCCCAGGCCTTCTGGCAAGACCCACGGAAAGAGATTTCTGGGTGTGGGAAGCAGGGAGGCTCAGCAGCTGCTTTGGGGGCTCTGAGAGCTGTCTGCAGAAGTGCATTGTCCTGAACCAGGAACTGCGCCTGGAAAACTAGCCATGCTTCTTCAGGGGCCAAGGAAGGGGTTGTTGGGGTGGGACTGATCAGGGGATCAAGAACCCAACAGTTAGGAGAAGCCAGACTTCTCTGATAAGTTGAAAGTAGCAGCTGGGCGCAGTGGCTCATGCCTATAATCCAAGCACTTCGGGAGGCAGAGGCAGGTGGATCACTTGAGATCAGGAGTTCAAAAAAAGCCTGACCAACATGGTGAAACCCCATCTCTACTAAAAATACAAAATTAGCTGGGCGTGGTGGCACATGCCTGTAATCCCAGCTACTCGGGAGGCTGAGGCAAGAGAATCGCTTGAACCCAGAAGGCGGAGGTTGCAGTGAGCCAAGATCGCGCCACCACACTCCAGCCCAGGCAACGGAGTGAGACTCCATCTCAAAACAAAACAAACAAACAAAAACCTAGCAGAACTGGTTCACTGTGCTAAGTATCTCAAATTTGCTGCTGTGTATCTACTTTTTACTTTGAAAATATCCATTTATTTATTTATTATTATTTTTATTTATTTATTTTTTGAGATGGAGTCTCACTCTGTCATCCAGGCTAGAGTGCAGTGGCACCATATCGGCTCACTGCAACCTCTGCCTCCCAGGTTCAAGCGATTCTCCTGCCTCAGCCTCCCGAGTAGCTGGAATTACAGTTGTGTGCCACCACTCCTGGCTGATTTTTGGATTTTTAGTAGAGACAGGGTTTCACCGTATTGGCCAGGGTGGTCTCGAACTCCTGACCTCAGGTGATCCGCCCACCTCAGCTTCCCAAAGTGCTGGGATTACAGGCGTGAGCCACTGCACCTGGCCGAAAATATCCATTTAATTTCTGCATTCTAAACAGCAAGTAGGAGTATGCTAAGCTGTTAGAAATTGGGGCCCAAGGAAAGGAAGACACAGCAGTTTGGGTGGAGGGAACAGTATATGCAAAGAGCTGCAGGCAGAAGAGGTAGGGCATCAAAAGACAGGGAAGCATGGCCGGACAAGGTGGCTCACGCCTGTAATCCCAGCTACTCGGGAGGCTGAGACAGGAGAATTGCTTGAACCCGGGAGGCAGAGGTTCCAGTGAGCCAAGATCGTGCCACTGCACTCCAGCCTGGGTGACGCAAAAAAAAAAAAAAAAAAAAAAAAAAAGAACAGTAAAGCATGGACTACAAAGTGTGTGTCGGAGAGGAGGGTGGGAAGGTGATCCGGCCTTATTGAAATGGCTTTGAAGCATTCTGATGTTGCTTCTTGAACCATAGAGAAATATGTGCTCAAGACGCTATAAGATGATTTCCTCCTCATTAGAAAAAGGCATCTATAAATTTTGAGAAATTAAAACATTTTGGTTACTAAGTGTCAAGGACTGTTTAACCCATATATACATCGGACCTCTTGTGGCTAAATTTCAAATTAATCTATTTGTCTCTCATCTATGTTTTTAAATCACCAGAAATAGAAAATTATTTTATATTTTTAAATCAAAGACAAATTTATTTGATAAGTTAGGTATCGCACTTAGACCTAAAAAACAGATCCCCTGAAAAAAATCACTATGAAAAAAATGTTCTGGCCAAGAGTGGTGGCTCACTACCTGCAATCCCAAGACTTTAGGAGGTCTAGGTAGGAGGATCACTTGAGCCCGGGAGTTTAACACCAGCCTGGGCAACATAGAGAGACCCCTGTCTCTACAAAAAATTTTAAAAATTAGCCAAGCATGATGGCACATGCCTATAGTCCCAGCTACTTGGGAGGCTGAAGTGGGAGGATCACTGGAGCCCGGGAGTTTGAGGCTGCAGTGAGCTCAGATCATATGACTGCACTCCAGCCTGGGCCACAAAGCAAGACCCTGTCTAAAAAAAATAAAAAATAAATAAATTCCTGAAGCCCCCCCTCAAGACCTGAAAAACAAACATGACAAATGTTTTCAACTTATTCAAATGCTAAAGAGGGCTGTCACTCTCAGAAACAAGATCTATTCAGTTATGCATCTAGTCATCTAGGGTAGCATTGGCCCTAAAGATCAAGAAATGTATACTCACATTGAGTATACATTTGTACTCTTTTGTTTCAATTTGTACTCTTTACCAAATTTTATCTGAAGGGCCTAGGGGTTAGGGATGCAGTAAATTCACCTCCACACCCATCTTCTCCTCCCCACAACATACATACTTTATATTAACTCCTTCTTGCCTCTCACGTTAAACCCAGGTTGGCTAACTTTGATGATGAAACACACTAGTCCTTTATACTTAAGGTTGGTATAAATGCAACATTGTTTATTTGCCAAATCCCAGAGAGGCAAAGATCTAATTAATCTATTAAGGCTTCTCTTGGAAAAAAGTCAAAATTTTCAGATGGGAAACCTAGGTAGCTGTCATCAGGATGTTTTGCAACAGGGCTGGCTGGATTGCTCCAGACGATTCAGACGGCCTCTGCTCATGGAAGTTGTGGGTAGCAGGCTGGGAATGCAAATGAGGGAGCAACTCTGTTTGGGGATGTTCAGCCAGGCCAATGGCCATTGCCCTCCGCAGTGGAACAACTGTTCTGTTCCTGTGCCTCCAGAACTGGGACCAGAATAAGGGAAGGTGCAGATTGAATGGGGCCTCAGGAACCCCCAGGGCATGTCCTTGGAATCTTCCAAACAGCAAACTTGAGAGTTGGGGCTCAGCTCTACTGAGTGAAGGCTTCCTCTGAGGCTTTTGTTGATGGGCATGGCCACTCTTGGGACAGAGTGATCTCCTCAGAAAAGCTCCCAGGGAAGCCACTGTATTGCATGGTACTACTACTAGTTGGCCTAATGAGAGTGAGCAGGGGGAGGGAAGGTTGGTTGGTTTATGTTTAAGCTGCAGCCTTTTATGTTTTCCCCAAACCTTAATGACATTGAAATCCTGGAACAATTCCCCGTTTCAAGGCTTCTCTCTGGCCAGGTGTGGTGGCTTATGCCTGTAATCCCAGTAATTTGGGAGGCTGAGGCAGGAGGATTGCTTGAAGCCAGGAGTCTGAGACCAGCCTGGGCAATAAAGTAAAACCACATGTCTACAAAATATTTTAAAAATTAGCCAGGTGTTGTGGCAGGCACTTGTGGTCCCCACCGCTTTGGAGGCTGAGGCAGAAGGATCACTTGAGCCCAGGAGTTCGAGGCTGCAGTGAGCTACGATCATGCCACTGCACTCCAGTCTGTGCAACAGAGTGAGAACTTCATCTCTAAAAAGAAGAAAACAAAAAGAGAAAAAGGCTTCTCTCCCTTATAGGAGCACAGGAACAGATCGCCAGCTCACTGAAATGAAGATTATGGCTGCATTGATAGAAAAGACCAAAAGGGGGGAACCAATGAGCCCCCTCTCTCTGCAGAGGGAGAGAAAACCATGAAAAATCTAGAGCCAAGAAGCCCTCCTCAGAGGATTTTTATTACATGGTTTTTGTGCCACTAGATATCCAAACTGTCTGGGTGTGGTTGCTCATGCCTGTAATTTCAGCACTTTGGGAGGCCAAGGTGGGAGAATTGCTTGAGGCCAGGAGTTCAAGACCAGCCTGGGCAACAAAGCAAGACCCCATTTCTATTAAAAAACAAAAAGTGTCCAAGCACAAATACTAAACTCTCAGGAGATTTCCAAACTGGCTTTGTGATATCTGTACCCACAGGATGGGCACAGCATGACCGACATTTAGCAGGTGGGGAGCAGGGAGGGAACACAGGGACAGAGCTCTGTCCAACAGAACTCTCTGCACTGAAGGAAACGGCTTTCCTCTGCACTGTCTAAAACGGTAGCCGCTAGACACATGTGGCTCTAAAACACTTCAACGTTGCTAGGGCAACTGAGGAACAGAATTTTCAAATTTTGTTTCATTAAATTTAAATAGCCACAGGTGGCTAGTGGCTCTCATATTAGATAGCACAGCAAGAAGTTCGCTGACCTGGAGATGCTCAGGGAAAGAGGGCATCTTTACCTCTGCCTGGGTTCCTCTTTTATCTTGCAACCCTGGACATTCAGGCTTCTTGTTCATCAGTCTGGCAGCTCCAATACTGAGGCCCCTCCTCAGTTAACCCTACTGCACTGGCCAAACTTCAGCAAGAGGAAAGATTACACGATCTGCTTTGACAAGACTGTGCATGGCCTGGCGTGGTGGCTCACGCCTGTAATCCCAGCACTTTGGAAGGCCAAGGTGGGTGGATCACCTGAGGTCAGGAGTTTGAGACCAGCCTGGCCAACATAATGAAATCCCGTCTCTACTAAAAATACAAAAGATTAGCTGGGCATGGTGGTGGGTGCCTGTAATCTCAGCTACTCAGGAAGCTGAGGCAGGAGAATTGATTGAACCTGGGAGGTGAAGGTTGCAGTGAGCCAAGATCGTGCCACTGCACTCCAGCCTGGGCAACAGGAACGAAACTCTGTCTCGAAAAAAATAATAAGAAGAAAAGACTGTGCATGGCTTTCTCTGAGCAGGATGAGGTTGGCAAGGATCTCTGAAGCTGAGCAGGATATTCCAAACTGCTAATTTGCTAACATAATTTGGGAAAGTGCTACTTAAAACCCTGACCCAAGTGAAGGCAACATTTCTGAAATTTGTGGGAGGCCAAAGCCCATGCTACTGGAGGTTATATTTGCTAATTGTCTCAGTGGTTGTTTATTACATGGCTATGCAGTATTTATCTCTATTAGAATACTTGGCCCAGTAAGGCAGGCTGGTTCACCTAGATTTTCTACTGTAACCCAAGCTAAAGGGTCAGTTGGATTTCTTATCAACTGGAAATGTGGGATGACATAATCTGCTCTTTCCCTCAAAAGAGCTACAAGATGTTTTTCTGATTGCCTTTGAAACCAGAGCAAACTGTCTCGTCCATTGGCCCTACTGAGAAGACAGAGGCAGAGAGGCATAGGGGACTGTGTTTTGTATGACCCTGCTCAACCATCTACAGTGGGTGGGATCAGGGCTGGGCACTGACCACAAACCAAGCTGATTTCATCGGCTGGCCGGTGACCTGTGACTTGGCACATAAGAATATCTTCCAGTCAGATTCTCCCTTTCTGGACTCTAAACTGGAAGCAGAGAGAATCTGACACTGGAAATGGCAGGTAGGGAGTGGGAAGAGAGAAGCCAAACGTAGTCACTTAGGTAGAGAGCCAAAGACTGATTTTGCACAAATGTGATACCAGCCTTGGACTCTGTGTTTTAAAAATTCCTCAGGGAATTCAAACGCACGAATACCCGCTTCTTAATATTTCCCAGTGTACTTAGTCACCTCCAACAGGACATTTCTACCTCATCTCATACCTCTTATGTGAAACTTTAGCGAAAGAGACAGCCAGCATTTTACTATTGTCGGTGGTACTTCAGTGTAAGCTTTCTGTTCAATATTTTCTTAGGATAGATTGCTAGCAGTGGGATTACTATGTCAAAGAGATAACTATCTTTGTGGTTCTTGCTACATACTGCCTTCCAACAGGTTGCGTAAATTTACACTGTCATTGTAACCACTGAAACAGACTATGTCAGTTTTATCACAACCTTTCCAGCACTAGGAATACTATTTTGCATTTCCCTCCCACCTCCCCATATTTTTTTTTAGTAAATGTCAGAAAGTGCCCCAAATCTGTTTTAATTTTCATTAACTTTGATTATTAGTGAAGATGAACCATTTCCCATTGGCATTTACTATCCATGTCTTCTCTTTTCCCTGAGTTTCCCAAAAATAATACCTTTTAGACAGCCTCTTTTTCTGCTTTTAAGCCTTTTATTCCCAATATTTTCAGAAATAAAACAGAGGTTTCAACATCTCTAGTGACAGCATCCTAAAACCCCACCGGTCAGAAATGCAGCCCTTTTCTGTTTTAGTAAACGCCTGACTGCAGTGTTTCCCATAGGTGTTTTATACACAATAACTGACACACATGCTTATCAAACGTCCACGTCACTCTGGTTATGTGGCCAAAGTGTTCGGTGTTCATGTAAAGAAGAGACAACTGGATGAAACAAAATTAAACCGATTTCTCTACTGCAAGACTGATCAGAGCCTTCAATGTTCCTTTAACAAATTCTCAGTGAATCCTTAAGAGGAGAATGTTTGAAGCATCTTTCTGGGATCTATTCTGCCTGCCAAAGGAGTCTCATAGGCTGAAGCATGCTGAAGAAATGGTGTCATGAAGAAGGTACTTTGAGAATTCCTGCTGCGGCATTACGGTCACCAGCACACTAAATTCAGTGTGTGGCCTACAGCAAGAAAAAACAGAGCAGCCAGTTACTCCACTGCAGAAACTCACACGCGGTGTCAAAACGCAAACGCGTCTTAAGAAGTACTTTAAATAATACATTTGAAAAGTCAATAAGGATGTTGGAAAGGTATTTTATGGACTGAAAGGGAAAGCTACAACATAGCATGTGGAAAGCATCTCGTTTTTTGTTCAGAAAAAAAATGTATCTGTTGTGCTCCCCAACTCCCCCATACTACTAGAATGTAAATTTCCAAGGTCAGGAATGTGAAATCATACAGACTATTCTAAATTTTCTTAAAATTTTAGGATGTGTTTATATTGGTAGACTATTGCATTTGTTTATTGCACTGTCATGTTCTGTTTTATATTTTATTTAAAAATATTACACTTTTTTGCTTCACCTAAAGAATGCTGTTTACTTAATATAAAGTTATGTCTTTATATACACACACTTTATATACACACACTTATAAAGTGTGTCTTTATATACACACACTTATAAAGTGTGTCTTTATATACACACACTTATAAAGTGTGTCTTTATATACACACACTTATAAAGTGTGTCTTTATATACACACACTTATAAAGTGTGTCTTTATATACACACACTTATAAAGTGTGTACGCACATGTATGGAAATAGAAAAAAATGTCTGAAAAGATGTGTATCAAAATGGTATCTAGTTTTCTTTAAATGATGGGATTGTGTTATTTCTTGTTTTTTGTTTGTTAATTTTTTTAATTTTTATATTTTAGAGACATGGCTGGGTGTGGTGGCTCACGCCTGTAATCCCAGCACTCTGGGAGGCTGAGGTGGGCAGATCACCTGAGGTCAGGAGATCGAGACTAGCCTGGCCAACATGATGAAACCCCATTTCTACTAAAAATAGGAAAATTAGTCATGTGGTGGCAGGTGCCTGTAGTCCCAGCTACTCGGGAGGCTGAGGCAGGAGAATCGCTTGAACCCAGGAAGCAGAGGTTGCAGTGAACTGAGATCACGCCACTGCACTCCAGCCTGGGTGACAGAGCAAGACTCCGTCTCCAAAATACATACATACATACATACATACATACATACATACATACATAAAACTGTTTTAGAGACAGGGCCTCACTCTGTCACCCAGGCTAAAGTGCAATGGCACTATCATGGCTCCCTGCAGCCTCCAACTCCTGGACTCAAGCCATCCTCCCACCTCAGCCTCCCAAGTACAAGTAGCTGAGACTACAGGCCCATGCCACTTTGCCTGGCCAAACTTATGTTTTTTAAAACTTGTTTCTCTATGTTAGATATTGCCTGAGAAGAATGTTTTCACAAGGAGTATGTTCGTTTTACAATCAAGGAGAGAAATAAAGCTATTTTTGTTTTTGGGGAAAAAAGGCAATAAGGGACAAAATACTTGAGCAACTATTGTGCCCCAGGCCTTTCAACTATGGGATATCTTTAATCCTCTCAATTATTATTCCCCTTTTAAAGTTAAGGCAACTGAGGCATAGATCACTTAATTGACTTGCTCAAGATCATACTGGAAGTGGTAGAGTAGGTTTTCTTTTAACTGTGAATACAAAATTAGGCATGGTAGGGTGCACCTGTAGTCCCAGCTACTTCGCAGGCTGAGCTAGGAGGATTGATTGAGCCCAGGAGGTCAAGGTTAGTGGGCCATGACTGAGCCACAGCACTCCAGCCTGGGCGACAAAGCGAGACTCTGTCCCCCCCCAAAAAAATTGTGGTAAAATATACATAACGTAAAAACATTACCATTTTAACCAGTTTAAGTCTACTATTATTGGCATTAAATACATTCACAATGTTATGCAACCATCATTACCATCTGTGTCCAGAAAGTTTTCATCATCTCAAGCTGAAACTCTGTACCCACTAAATGTTAACTCCCCATTCAGTCTTTCCCTATCCTCTGATTACCTTTATTCTGCTTGCTATGTCTATGAATTTCCCTATCTAGATACCTCACATAACTGGAATCATATAATATTTGTCTCTTTGTGTCTGGTTTATTTCATTTAGCATAATGTTTCCAAGTTTCATCCATAACACAGCATGGATCAGTACTTCATTCCTTTTTATAGCCAAATAATAGTCCATTATATTAATATACCATGTTTTGTTTATCCATTTATCTGTTGGTGGACATTTGAATATTTATTTCTACCTTTTAGTTATTGTGGATAATGTTGCTATGAACATTGGTATACACATATGTGTTTGAGTTTCTCCTTTATTTGTGGGTATATAAACATAGGAGTGGAATTGTTGAATCACAAGATAATTCTATTACAACTTTTGGAGAAACTGCCAGACTGTTTTCCACAGTAGCTGCACCATTTTCTATTCCCACCAGGAATGCCTGAGGGTTCCAGCTTCTCTGCATCCTGGTCAACACTCGGTCTTTCCTGTTTTTTTGTTTGTTTGTTTTGTTTTTTAAATAATAGTTATCCTAATAGATGTGAAGTGGTATAAATTATGGTTTTGATTTGCACTTTCCTAATGGTTTGTGGTGTTGAGCAACATTTCATGTGTTTGTTGACCATTTGTATACTTCTCTGGAGAAATAGTTATTCAAATCTTTTGCCCATTTTTGAATTGAGTTGTTTTTTGTTGTTGAATTTTAAATTTTCTTTGTGTGTGTGTGTGTGTGAGAGAGAGAGAGAGACAGACTCTCGGATTGTCACTGGGGCTGGGGTGCAGTGGTGCAATCTCGGCTCACTGTAACCTCTGCCTCCTGGGTTCAAGCCATTCTCCTGCCTCAGCCTCCTGAGTAGCTGGGATTACAGGCGCCCGCCACCATGCCCAGTTAATTTTTGTATTTTTAGTAAAGATGGGGTTTCACTGTGTTGGCCAGGCTGGTCTCGAACTCCTGACCTGGTAATCCACCTGCCTTGGCCTCCCAAAGTGCGTGGAATACAGGCATGACCCACTGCTCTGTAAATGTTCTTTATATAGTCTGGATACTAATCCTTTATCATATATATATGATTTTCAAATACTTTGTCTCATTCTGTAGGTTGTCTTCACTTTGTTGATAGTGTCCTTTGATGCACAAAAGTTTCTCATTTAGGCCGGGCGCGGTGGCTCACGCTTGTAATCCCAGCACTTTGGGAGGCCGAGGTGGGCGGATCACGATGTCAGGAGATAGAGACCACTAAAAATACAAAAAATTAGCTGGGCGTGGTGGCGGGCGCCTGTAGTCCTAGCTACTCGGAAAGGCTGAGGCAGGAGAATGGCGTGAACCCGGGAGGCGGAGCTTGCAGTGAGCCGAGATCGCGCCGCTGCACCTCCAGCCTGGGTGACAGATCGAGACTCCATCTCAAAAGAAAAAAATAAATAAATAAATAAATAAAAGTTTCTCATTTAGATGAAGTCCAGTTTATCTATTTTTTCTTTTTTTTTTTGCCTGTGCCTTTGATAGTTATATGCAAAAAATTACTGCCAAATTAAATGTCATGAAGATTTTCCCCTATATTTTCTTCTAAGAGTTTTATAGCATTAGTTCTTAGGTTTATGTCTTTGATCTATTTTGAGTTAATTTTTTTATGTGGTAGAAGGTAAGGATCCAACTTCACTCTTTTGTATGTGGATATCCAGTTTTTCCCAGCACCACTTATTGAAAAGACTATCCTTTGGCCGTTGAATGATGTAGTTACCCTTGTGGGAGTGGGGTTTGAAATCCAGCTCTGTTGGACTTTAAGTGGTGTGGTATGGTTTTAGTAGTAGAGTGTGTGCCCCAGATTTCCCTAAAGCAGCCTTTCTCTCTCTCTCTCTCAGACCCGGAAGGGCTGTCACAGGCCATGCCTGGAGAGTCCCTGACAGTGCTTCCCAGATGGGAGAGGAGGTCTCAGGCAGTGCCCAAGGGCAGCTGTACTATGGGCAGCCTTCTCCCTACCAGATGCCAGCCTGTACCAGCTAACCCAGCCTGGCTCTGGGACTGCCCAGACCGGTTTGCAGACTTTCTGTTCCCTGGGAGCTTGTTCCCTGGCCACAGCCAAAGCTTGCTTTCTCTCTCTCCCCACCCATCACCACCCACACTGACCCCCCTGCTCTTCTGCATGGTCCTTGCCAACCCGCAGACCAAAGGCTCTGGGCTGCTGACCTTACTGCTACTCTCCTGCCCGAGGCTTGGGGCCCCTTTCCTCCCTGGGCCCCCTGCCAGGCTAGTCAGGCTCTGACCCAGAAAGTTTCTATTTTTTAGTGGAAGTAAAATTATCAATAATAACATGACCACTAATGTGAACAATAACAATTCACATTTATTGGGTACTTACCCATCAGAGTTGAGGTGCTTTACATGGTTTACTCCCTACAACAGACCTAAGAGGTCACTACTATTATTATGGCCTCGTAACAGATGAGAAACTAAGGTGTGAGGACTCAAATTCTGTGCCCAAGGTCACATAGCCAAGAAGTGTCACAGCCAGGATTCAAATGCCACCTCCGGACAATGCTTCTGGACTAGATTGTCTGATGTTCACTCTCTCGTGGTGACCATGGCTATGTAATGAACAGCTATATATGCCATCCACTCTGTGTGTGTGTGTGTGTGTGTGTGTGTGTGTGTGTGTGTGTGTGAAGGGTTGTAGGGTGCAGGGTTGGGGGGTAGAGCTCTACCAGGGCAGGCAGGCCCACAGAGAAGTGACTTAACTAAGGTCAAGGGGTGGTGAGCATGGGTAGAATTAGATCTCAAAGACAGTTTTTCAAACCTCAGACTTTTTTTTTTTTTTTGAGACAGAGTCTCTCTCTGTTGTCCAGGCTGGAGTGAAGTGGTGGGATCTCAGCTCACTGCAACCTCCGCCCCCTGGGTTCAAGCAATTCTCCTGCCTCAGCCTCCTGAGTAGCTGGGATTATAGGCACAAGCCACCATGCCCAGCTAATTTGTGTATTTTTAGTAGAGACGGGGGTTTCACCATGTTGGTCAGGATGGTCTCGAACTCCTGACCTAGTGATCCGCCCACCTCGGCCTCCCAAAGTGCTGGGATTACAGGTGTGAGCCATTGCGCCCGGCCTAACCTACAATTCTTTTAAATGAAATTTGTCCATTTAGGCAACAAAGACCACCCAGGGCCCCTTTCAGACTCCTAGAACTCTGTGTCCTTTTTGCTGGCGTCCCTTGTCATCAGCCCTGCTGCAAGATTGTCAGTAGGGGAACTATAGGGTCCATCTCCCTTTCAGGAAGTTTACCCTGGGTGCTGCAGAGAGGCTGCAGGAGGAGGCCAGTGCAGTGGTCCAGGGGCCTGAGGGATAGCTGGGGACAAGTTGGGGATTGGGGGTGTAGATGTTGGGGGTGAGGGAGAGGAAGAGATGGATGTTTCTAGCTTCAACTGCTATAATGGGCAGAGAGGTCCTGCCCAACTCCCAACACTGGGCAAGTTCCCTTCCTCAGCTCTTCAGAGGAGAGAAAGCTAATCTGATTGGTCGGGTTCCAGTATAGCAGCTAGGCCAAGTTTACTCGCAAATAGGGTCACTGAGTGTAAAAAAAAAATGACACACAAGAATGTGGCCCTCTCCTCCTTCCACCCACACCTAAACACACTTGCCTTCGCTTCTCCATCGAGTCTGCTACTGAACAGAAGGAGGAAACATCTCTCAAAGAAGGAGGGCTCGGGCAGAAGGAGAGGCGCTGTTAGGCCTACAGACGGCCGCAGGCTCCATTCCAGCTTTACTGGAGAGCCCTGAGCCCTGGGCAGGCCCCGCAGATAACAAAGTGCAGCCTGTATCCTGTTGCTATGGTCAGTGGCGTCTGGTCCCTTGAGAATCCCACGGGCAGAATGGGGAGTGGCAAAGCAGGATGGTCCTGTCGTGGACCCCATCTTACTGTTATCAAAATGCCTGCCTTCATTTCTAACAGCTTAATCAAAAGAGAGAAAAGACCCGGGGGAGGGGGAGATGAAGGGAGGGAGGGTATCTCAGAGCAGAAATTGAAGAGAGGGTGGAGACGTCAAGGTCAGAAACTGGCTCTGAGGAGTCGAGAACAGGGGCTCCCTCCCAGTGAGTCAGTCAGGGCGGGAGCCCGTGTGGCCGCTGGGTAGGGCCAGGTTTCAGTTTGAAGAGGACGTCAGCGAGGGAAGGAGGCCCAGCCAAACAGCTGTGGGATACAGGAGTTCCGATCGTAGACCGCACTGCTGCTTCCCAGCTATGTCACCTGGGGCATGTCCCAGGACTCCTCTGAGCCCCAGTTTCCTCGGTATAAACCGGGGATAAAAACACCTCCCTGCCAGGGTTGTCATAAAGAGTAATTAAATGTGGTAATGTCTGTGACAGCACTTAATAAACCATAAATCTCTGCACAGCATAAAGAGGTGCTATCCTTTTTATTATTCCCTTGGGAATGAAAAGCAGAGTGCCTTTGATAAGCATTTGTCAATTCTCAGCTACACCCAGCTTCCCCAGCCTCATCTTCCCTCCAGCTTCAGAAAATGCCATCTATCTAAAGCAGAAATCACCAGTTAAAAGAAAAGGAAAGGAAGAAAATGCCACGTATTCCTTCTCCATAAACCTCCTCTTTGTTCTCTGCTGCTCTTCATCCCTTTGGTCTCTCCCTCTCCACAGGCTTCTTCCTTTTTTTTTTTTTTTTGCTCTTCATATACATCAGCCTCCTCAATATTAAAATAAGAACCATGCCCCGGTTGGGTGAGGTGGTTCACGTCTGGAATACCAGCATTTTGGGAGGTTGAGGCGGGTGGATCACTTGAGGTCAGGAGTTCAAGACCAGCCTGGCCAGCATAGTGAAACCCTGTCTCTACTAAAAATACAAAAATATTAGTCAGGGTGGTGGCACATGCCTGTAGTCCCAGATACTCGGCTATTCGGGAGGCTGAGGCAGAAGAGTCGTTTGAGTCTGGGAGGTGGTGGAGGTTGCAGTGAGCCGAGATCGAGCCACTGCACTCCAGGCTGGGCAACAGAGTGAGACTCTGTCTCAAAAAAAAAAAAAAAAAAAAAAAAAGAACCATGCCCCTAAAACCTTTAATCTCCTTGCCCCATGTTTCCTCCTTCTTCCATTCTTACATTGTTATACGATTTTACAGTTTCTAAAGTTTTTTATGCATCAGTTATGTTTTGTCATATAGCGAATGTCATATAGTAATGAAATTTTGAGGTGAGCAGTATTTGCCCATTTTACAGATGAGAAAAGTGAATATCAGATTAGAATTCAGCAGAAGTCCCACAGCTTTTTGGTTTTTTTTTTAAGTTATTTTTATTTTTATTTGAGACCCATGCTAAGAGTCTCACTGTGTTGCCTAGACAGGTCTTGAACTCCTGGGTTCAAGAGATCCTCCTGCTTTGGCCTCTCAAGTAGCTGGCATTACAGGCAAGAGCGACAGTGCATCCCCATGTTCTTTCTTTCGCTGCCTCCTTTTGATGCTAACTTTCTTTTCTTTCTTTCTTTCTTTTTTTTTTTTTTTAAAGACAAAGTCTTGCTCTGTTGCCCAGGCTGGAGTGCAGTGGTGTCATCATAGCTCACTGCAGCCTCAACTTCCTGGGGTCAAGCGGTCCTCCCACCTCAGCCTCCTGAGTAGCTGGGACTACAGGCACATGCCACCATGCCAGGTTAATTTAAAAATTTTTTTGTAGAGACAGGATCTTGCTGTGTTGCCCAGGCTAGTCTTGAACTCCTGGGCTCAAGCAACCCTCCTGCCTTAGCCTCCCAAAGTAGTGGGATTATAGGCATGAACGACTACACCTGACCTGATGCTAAACTTCTAAAATGATGGTCAGGATCTACCATCTGTATTGCCCTGCGTCTATTTTCTCTTAAGCCCATATAAGTCCATTCCTTCCTTGTACCACTGTACCCTCCTCAAGGTCACCAGGATCACTAGCTTCAGGCCAGCTGGCTCACTTCAGAGGCCCTTCACGGCTCTCACTCCTATCAACACTTCACTGGCATGGCTCTGATTCTACTCAAGACATTCTTCTCCAAATTTTCTTTCATTGGCTTGAACCAGGACTTGAAGTTTCCCAAAGGAGAAGGAGGATATGGGGAGGGTTCCTTTTGTGTCTGTGGTTCCTGTATCTTGGTTGTGTAATGTTAACATAGGTGAGTCACGGGACCCCTACTTTGGACTGCTGCTTCCATAGTGAGCTCTGAGTTGCAGCAGGATTTCAATAGCACATTCCACCACCAGCAGCAGCCCAGCTGCCAAGGGCTTTCCCTGAAAGAACAATTTACCTTGGTTTTGACCAACTTGGCAGGAGCTGGGTTTTTGATTTGATGGCAAAAAGGATTGGAGGTGTCATAGCTTGTGAATTGGCCAGGCATGGGAAAGTTAATGTCAGCAGTCTAGGACAGGGCAAAAGGGGTTACCAGTTGGAACTAGACTTTCCCAAGGGGATTGGACAGGGGCAAGGGAGATGAACCCAATTATATGTGATGGGGTGGGGGTGATGTGGAGTCCTGCATTGTGCAGTATGGTAGCCACTAGTTACATGAGATTATTTAAATTTACTTTTTGTGAATTTAAATTTAAATTTAAGTGAAATCAAATTAAATATTTAGTTCTTCAGTCTCACTAGCCATCTTTCAAGTACGCAATGGTCCCATGTGGCTAGTGGCTGCCGTATTGGATAGAGCAGATGTAAAATGTTCCCATCGTTGCAGGAAGTTCTATAGGACAGGACCGATTTTAGTCCATCAAACAGAGAAGAACAAAGGTAAAGCAGTTGGCTAAGAGACTGTAAGGGACAGGCAAGCACATCAGGGATGTCCAGGAAGAGGGAGCATGGCATGGGCAACCCAAAGGTAAGTAACAATGGAGATGGAAGGGGCAGGGTGGGTAGGTGCTATAATAAGTACCCCCCTTCCACTCTCTGTGTGCATCTTCCATATGGATATTAGGATTATTTTATCAGAGCCACATGTGTTTCCCAAACCAGGATGCACATCCTCTGGGGAAGAAATGGGTCCTCAGGTAGGAGCCCAGGCTAAGGCTGCCATCAGGTAAGGAGGGGAGCCTCCTGTTTCTCTCCAGATACTGATCTCTTGGGGTCTCGATGGAAGGCTAGATAGTAGATGTTTGGAATGGAAAACTAGGGATTAGATGTTGAGGAGGAAGTCAGAAATACCATCTGGAGCAGAGGGAAAGGATTAGCTAAGAATGTAAATTTGGGACTCAGTTGTAGTCACCAAAGAGTCCTTCCATGATTGCCACTTCTGGATCTAAAAGCTTAGATGACTCATTAACTGTCCATTTATTTCTGTACAATTCAGTGATAAGCATTGCATTCTAATTATGTACCTGGGGATGAGTCCTTTAAATAATAAATAAAGTGAGCACCTATTCAAAATAATGTTTATGTCCTGTGCTCAAGAAAGAGAACAAGAGAACAAAGAGAAGATCTGGGACCTGAAAAACCATTCTAATTCTCTTTAAGTTGTAAATTCCAGGAGCTAGGTCTGGCTTCAGGCATGGCTGAATCCAGGTAGTCAAAATCAAATTGCCCTCTGAGTCTCTCCATCTCTTGACTCTGCTTCTGTTTGTGTTGGTGTCTTCCTCAGGCTTTCTCCAAATTATGTCAAAGTGGGTCTTCAGCAGGCAGTTCCAGGCCTGCACACTTCTCATTCTCCAATTCCAATGGAAAGAAATGGCCCATTCCCAATAATTTCAGCCAGAGTTAAAGGGCTGACCTTCATTGGCCTGGCATGGGTTATGGTCCATTCTTGAGCCGGTAGCAGGTCTTTAGGAAATGCAATTCTCTGATTGGCCAGGCCTGATCCTATGTCCACACCTGCAGCAGTGTGGGGTCAGCTTCACCTAGACTGTTAGGCCTAGGTGAAATGGCTCCACAAAGTAACCCATGCTCTGTAACCAAAAGAAAGAAAATGGATGCTAGCCTGGCAGAAACCACAGCTGCCTACTATATGGTCTTTAATTAATGATAGCTATTATTATTGTGAAATGATAGAGGAAAGGTTAAGCTGACATTAAACACCTGTGGCAGTAGGGATGGCTTTGTGGCACATAGTAAGTTCTCAATAAAGGTTTATTAAAAGAATACATTTATAAGGGAGTGAATAGGAACATACATTAAAGTGTAATCCTGCTCTATGGGAAAAAAAATGGAGCCCAACAAAATGAGGGCACAATTTTGTTGAGTCTAGGAAATGAGCCAGGAAACAAAGGATAGAGACAAATGGCACATTTCTGAGAGGAGTTCCTTAAAGACAGGGCTGAGGGCTGTTTAATTAACATGCAAAATTACTCTGGAAGAAGGGAGTGCATAAGGAACTCTCCAAGGTTTGTTGATGACACAAAACTGAGTAGTGATGGGAAGGATAATGGAAAGTTCTCCTGGAGGAAGTGGGCAAAGAGGTGGTAGTTGAGCTTTAACAAGAAGGCAAGAAGGTGACTCTAGAGATCAAATTCCAAAAGATGCCTATGAGACTAAGGAAGTCAAGCTACTGCTTATGACCAAGAAAAGGATCTAGAAGTTAGTGTAGACTGTTTCCTGAGAACTTCAGTCCAAGATAGTTTCAGACAGAAAGGCAGGAGAAATCCTGGGTGTCTTATTCCTTCACGCTATTCTAACAATACCATGAACTTGTATTATAAACAACAGAAATGTATTTCTTATAGTTCTGGAGGCTGGGAAGTCCAACACCAAGTTGCTGACAGATTCAGAGCCTGGTGAGGGCCTGTTTCCTGGTTCATAGATGGGAACTTCTCACTGTGTCCTCACATGGTGCAAGTGGCAAGGAGTCTCTGGGGTCTCTCTCTCTCTCTCTTTCTTTTCTTTTTTAAGATTACTCAAGTGCAGCAGTGAGAAGGGGAGAAAGAGTCGAACAGGAATTTGATCTGTAACTGACTATGAACACTCAACTGAGATAACTCTCTACCTTCGGACTAGCCTCTGGGGTCTCTTATTTTTTAAAATATTTTTAGAGATGAAGTCTCATTATGTCATCCAGGTTAGGCCCCAACTCCTGAACTCAAGCTATCCTCCCCACCGGCCTCCCAAAGTGCTGGGATTACAAGCATCAGCCACTGCGCTCGGCTTGGGGTCTCTTTTATAAGGGCACAAATTCCATTCATAAGGGCTCTGTCTTCATGACCTAATAAACCTCCACCTCCTACTCCTTGGGGGTTGGGATTTCACCATATGCATTTTTGGGGGATACAAACATTCAGACCGTAGCACCGGGGGTTATGAATAACCATTTGAAGATCAAAAGGCCCATAAAAGAGCAATGCATTGATAAACAGAAGATATGTACAGCTCTGGCCCATTCACACTGGGCATAAAAGAGGTCCAAGCAAGAGCAATTAAAATCTTTGAAGGGATGGTTATAGAGTTCAGATAACAAGAATAGGGAATTTTCGGTTCGAAAGACAAAGATTAAGAAAGAGCAAGCATTGAATCACATAATACTGTGAACAGACAAAATGCAAACTTACTCATCAAATATTGAAATTCTAAGGTTGAAACTTGACATAAAATGTAGTCAAAGGAATGCCTGAGCCTTGGCTTTTCCTGTGTGGTGGAAAGAATAGTGCTTAAATCACTATTGTGATAAGGATGGAATGAGATCCATGAGGTGACAATGCCTGACACATAGGAGGTAGAGGTAGAACTAAAGCAATCTGGAGTTCCCATGTGATTCATGATGACATAGTATTGCCAGTGCTACTATGTAAGAGCCTCCATTCCAGTCTTCATTTTCCCTGTCTCTAAAAGGCAATAACAATATCTACCCCACAGGGCTGTTATGAAGATGAGGTGAGATCTTGCATTCATTCAACAAACGTTTATTGACTGCCTACTACTTATCAGACAGCAGGCTAGGTGCTGGCTGGGGATATAATGATGAATAAGAGAACGTCCTCCAGCATGGGCAACGTGGCGAAACCCCATCTCTACAAAAAATTAGCCGGGTGCAATAGCAAGAACCCGTGGTCCAATTTACTTGGGAGGCTGAGGTGGAGGATTGACTGAGTCTGGAAGATTGAGGCTGCAGTAAGCCGTGATTGCACCACCGCGCTCCAGCCTGGGGGACAGAGCAAGACCCTGTCTTGAAAGAAAGAAAGGAAGGAAGGAAGGGAGGGAGGGAGGGAGGGAGACAAAAAACTCCTATCCTCATATAGCTTAGGTCTAGTGGGAGAGAATGATCATGGATAAATCACAAAACTGAATGGGAGTAGAGGGCTTTGAAAACCATAATGCACCAAAGTAATATATTATTTATCTTTTGTGAAACAGAGTCTCACTCTGTCACCCTAGCTGGAGTGCAGTGGCATTACCTTGGTGCAATGCAGTGCACTGCAACTTCAAACTTCTGGGCGCAATCAATCCTCCTGCCTCAGCCTCCCAAGCAGCTGGAAACACAGGCATGTGCCACCACATGTGGCTAATTTTTTTTTTTTTTTTTTTTTTGTAGAGACAGGGTTTCACCTTGTTGCCCAGGCTGCTCTCGAACTCCTGGGCTCAAGTGATCCTCCCACCTCGGCCTCCCACAGTGCTGGGATTACGGGTGTGAGCCACCACACCCAGCCATATTATTAATAGTGCAGTCATATTAGTTTCCTGTTGCTGCTGGAATAAGTTACCACAAACTTAGTGGTTTAGAACAACACAAATGTATTATTTTACAATTCTGGAGGTTTCATGGGCTAAAATCAAGGCTGCGTTCCTTCTGGAATCTCTAGGGGTCAATTTGTTCCTTATCTTTTCTAGCTTCTTTCAGCTACCCAGGTTCCTTGTATCCTGGTTCCATTATGCTGACTTCTGCTGCCATTGTTGTGACACCTTCTCTGACTCTGACCCTCCTGCTTCCCTCTTATAAGGACCCTTGCGATTACATTGGATTAATACAAGATAATCGCCCTACTTCAAACTCCTTAACTTAATCACATCTGCAAAGTCTTTTTGGCCACATAAAGGGACATATTCACGGATTCTAGCAATTGGTCTGCGGACATCTTTGGGTGGCTATTAGTCAGTGTGCCACAGCACTCCTGGGCTATATAGTAGGAAATGGACTATCCTTAGAAACCAGTAAGCAGAATTGGACTACCTTTGAACATCTGCTTGTGGCTGTATTCTATTAAATACAGTCTGGGGTGGAGCGGTGGGAGAGGAGTAGATTGGGTACCTGAAGGCCGATTACAGATGCCCTCTCAGAGAACACTGTCACATGGGAGACCTCCATAGTATCATAAAAAGAACATTAGACAATGAGTGAGGGTACTGGCTGCTGCCACTCAGGAGCTCTGAGACCTCGGACAAGGATATTACTTCTCTTAAGACCCGAACTCCAGTCCTATGTGACTTGGGGGGTACATAGAATACCTGGAAAGATTGGAGTGTGGACTAATGAAAATTCCATCCATGCAATCACCTCAGACAGCGCCTGATCCTTAATAAATGTCTGTTTTAGAATGCCTCATAAATGCACTCCTTCCTCTTTGTCTTTTTTGCTGTGTCCACTGCCTTTTCCAGGCTTCTCAGACATCTTCACTTGCCTACCAGTCATGCACACACCTCTGCCTGGCAGCAGAGGTAGTGGTTAGCAGCCAACAGCTTTGGAGCTGGGTGAAAGAGCTGGTCTTAACCATGGAATCTGGAGCCCGTCTCTTAAGCTCTCTAAGCTTCAGTTTCCTCCTCTGTACAATGGGGATAAGAACGTCTATCTAACCAGGCTGTTGTGGGGATTGAGATGATGAATGGAAAGGGCTTAGCACGGTGTTTGGCACAAGATTAAGGGAACGATAAATAGTAGTGTTATTCTTCCCAAGAGGCCTGACCTCCTTTCAGCTTCATCCTCTTCCACATTCCTCATTTAGCAGCACTGGTCAACCCTCTTCACTCGAAGCGGACCTTGAACTTGTATACTGGAGGGCCACTGCTTAGAAACAATTCCGTCTCTCTCCAATATTCTCAGTGTGTCCTACACTATTCATTCTCAGAGCCTCAGATCTACTCTGCTTCTCAGTAATTTTCAACTTCACTAGCCTTCTCTGTTATTTATCCAGGCCTTTATCTCAATACTGGACCTGAGATCTTGAGGAAAGGTGTTTCCTTGCGTAGCATATTGGAAAAATACTTCCTTTCCTCGCCGGGCCTCAAGTTCCTTATGTGGAATGAGTCCACTGGACTGGAATGACTAAAAAAGTCCTTCCAGCTCTGAGATCTTAAACTGACAGAACTTAAGTAGCAAGGACCTTGTAGATTACCTTGTTGATTACCTAGTCCACCCCTCTCCTTTTCCAGAAGAGGAAACAGTGCTATTTTTTCATGGGGGAAAACTTAGTGCTATTCTGCCTGGTCTCCGGGGCAACGCTTCCCAGAGGGCACGCGGCCTTGTTTTCCTATCGGTGCAAAGGGGCACTCGGCGCCTCCAGGGCTCTGGGCGCCGGAAACACGTGTGTGCTCACCTACGTGTACACACGTGAGCACACCTACAGCAGCAGGGGGCGCTCGGGCCGGCAGGGGGCAGCACAGACCCGGCTTGCAATTACCCGGCGCAGCCCCGAGGGAGGAGGGCGTGCTGCAGTCCCGGCGGCGGCGGCGGCGGCGGCGGCGGCGGCGGCTGGAGGTGCAGCCTCCCAGGTGGGAGGCGGGGGCTGCGGGCGCAGGAAAAGGCGCCTTGGGAGCGGGCGCTCGGCGGGGCCTCCTCGGGCCCCGGGCGCGGCGCGGCGAGTGGGAGCGAGCGCGCCAGGACCACGCAGGCGCCCTGCTCCGGCTGGCCCTCGGCCGGCGCGCGGCGCGGGAGCAGCCCGCAGCCCGCCTCCCGCGCCCCCGGCAGCCCCCTGGCAGCCCGCAGCCGCCCGTCGGGAGCAGCCCCTCGGCAGCCCGCGCAGGCCGCCGGCCCGGGAGAGCGCGCGGCGGCGGCGGCGGCGGCGGCGGCGGGACGGCCCCGAGCGCGCCCTCCCGCCTGCGGCCACTCGCAGCCGGCGCTGGCCGGGCCGGCGCGCCCCGCAGGCGGCTAGAGCGCGGCCTCGGCCTCGGCGCGGGCTAGCCCCGGGCCGTAGCCCGCGAGAGGCGGCGCGGGCGGCCGAGGGCACTGACGGCGTCGCGGGACGCTCCCGGGCGGCGGCGCAGCGGCAGCGGCAGCGCAGGGGGCGGAGGCAGGGGGCGCCCCCAGCCAGGATGCTGCGGTTCCTGCGCCGGACCTTTGGCCGCCGCTCCATGCAGCGCTACGCGCGGGGCGCGGCGGGGCGCGGGGCCGCCGGGCTGGGGGACGAGCGCGATGGGGGGCCACGGGGGGGCCCGGCCGCCGCCTCCTCCTCGGTGCTGCCCGCCGCGCCCGGGGGCAGCGTGTTCCCGGCGGGCGGCGGGCCCCTGCTCACCGGCGGCGCGGCCGTGCACATCTCCGCCGCCGGCGCCGCCAAGGCCACCCTCTACTGCCGCGTCTTCCTGCTCGACGGGACCGAAGTGAGCGTGGACCTGCCGGTGAGTGACGGGGCCAGTCTGGGGCACTGGCACCTCGCGCCCCTGGAGGCAGCTCCCCCTCCCCCAGTGCTTGCCTCGGGGGCGCTTCCCTTGCACCTCCCTGGGGATCCCCTCCCCCATCCCCTTCTCCGAGCACTCCTCAACCCTTTTTCTTGGGCCACCCCGTCCCGGTCTCTTCCGGGGCCCCACCTTTGGCCCGCCCCCCCTCCTTGGCACATTGCGCCGCGGGGTTGCGATTTCTCTGGCGCCCACCTAGTCCTTGGGGCCTCGCCCCCTCCCCAGTACACACGGTCCCCAAGTCCCGAGACCCCGCCCCCCCCTGGTGTGGGTGGCCGGCGCTCCCCTTCCGTCCCTAGCTTCCAGCAGGGGTCTTCCTGATACTGGGTTATTGGGTAGAAAATCTCAAATCAATGTGAGGCCGTCCCGGGGTGACCGGCTTGTCCCCCCTCAAACTCGCCATCAGGCCTTGATGAGACAGCAGAGAGGAGATCCCCCTCGCTTGCTGCTCGGCAGGCGCCCCAAGTTTGGGAGGCGGGGGTTAGACCATTTCTGCTCTCTGCTGATCCCTTCTGGGTACACCCCATTCCCATTCCCTGAGCCCCATCTGCCCCGCAGCCTCCTCGCAGCGGGTAGGGTGACTTGGGAGCTAACTCTAGAGTCGGCTGTCTCAGACCTGCTTGCCTTGCACCGGCAGAGCCCTTGCTGGGGCGGTGGGAGTCGACCCCGGGGGGCCAGGCGCGCCTGACTTTCTCCCTTGGGCACCGTGCGTGGGGTCGGCGGGGCACCTCAGGGCGGCGGCGCCTGGGCCTGCGTCCCGGGCACCCGCCCACAGGTGGTTGCACCCCCGCCCCGCGCCAGCTGAGAGCTAGGCCGGCGCTGCCGTCCGCTGCAGAGCGTCCAGTTACCAGTGAGTCTTCCTGGCTGAAGGGGCCAGATCAGATCAAATCAAACCACACATTAATCGGGCGCCCACTGTGCACCCGGCGCTGCGGCAGACGGTGCCTTCGGGAATTTCTAGGTGTGACTGAGGACACAGCGGTAATTGAGCTTTAGATGAATGTTACAGATCATCTCGAGGATGTCAAGGGAAGAAATAACATACCCGGACTTCCAAGGAAGTATATAGGCCTTCCCGGGTGGGAGAAGTGTTTGGACTTGATGAGAGAACTAGGAACATGTGAAAAGGGTCTCAGATGGGAAAATCAGAGCCTGCCTTGCTTGGAGTTTAACGCTTCCCGGTGTAGGCTGAATTTCGAGACAGTTTCAATTTATGGCAATTTTATTTTTGTGGTTCTTTGTGCTCTCCATAAGATATCATTTTGCTATGAAAATACCCTCTTGGGGCCTTTTTATTGATGGAAAAGGAGCCAACATTCGGGTGCTTAGAGCTGTTGCCTTTAAAATAGCATAAAAATGTTACTGTTCCCCAACAATGAGGCTCTCCAGCTTTTTATTCAGCTGGGAGAGGAGGCCTGAGGAGCCGGGGAGGAGGAGAGGGGAGCAGGCTGCCTCTGGAGTGGGCAGCTTGTGTTAGGAGAGGATGTGGCGTAGTTTGCATCTCGGATCTGGGAAAGGAATGCTATCCTTGGGAAGTTTGACAGTGCTCCTTGCCGGTGGTTTTCTCATCTGTTCCCTGGGGATGATTCTTTTATAAAATGTATTGCTTGTCAGCTCCATGAGACAGGCTTAAGTGGTGTGCATGGTGAATAGACCCAAACAGGTACACAAATGAACAGGTTGGGACGGGAAGGCTGACTGATTCCAGCCAGTGTAGCCCTCACTGGAGCCTGGTGGGGGAAGGGGATATTTGCATCCTAAAAGGTTTCTTCACTTTATAAAAGGCTGCTTGACAAAAGAATTCCCCCGTCCCAGGTATTCCTAGGACGGCAAATTTCTTGATTCCTCTATGATGTGACTTAGTGAAGCCCACATTTTATTTATGCGCGTGCACACACACACACACACACACACACACACACGTATATGCCCCCCGTCCACAGGCAGATAAAAAGCAAATGCTGCCTTGTGTCACGTGAGCTCTCAGGGAGGAAAGATGAAGAAAAATCCCCAGTGGGCACAGCTCATCGATTTAAAGATTTATTAGATATTAGGACTGCATCACAGTCTCCTACACTAATCTTCCCAGATCTGAGTGTGTGCTCCTGTAATTAATTCTGAGTTACGAGGTTAACGCCAGGCGGCCAGCTCCCCAGTGCATTTGTAGCATTTGCTCCTCCTCAGACCCACTTCACTGGGCTCACTCTTTATGCTGTCCTTTTTGGCATTTGGCCCCGCTTGTCATTATTCTCTTTTGTGTTCCTGGATTTTTACCGCTTCCTGGGCCCTGGTGTTGCCTTGCTGCTTGTCGCAAGATAGGATTTACCTTTGACCGCGATACCCCAAGCTGGCTTCTCAGGCACCCAGGGACATTGCCAGGCTAAATGTCTCCTTTGTAATAAAAACCCTCAGGCGGCGTTAGCCTTGAGAATTCCTTTGCTCAACCTCCTAAAAGTTGGCTATGTGCTGTCATAAACCTTTTTATTAGCCCTAGTTAGGATGCTTGTGTTCTGAAATTGTCTGGAACGCAATAACACCCTCAGTGTGACCGTGCTGTGGCACCTCAGTCCAGTCCAGACCACAGTTATTGGGCGTCTCCAATGTGCCAAGCTGTGTGCTGCAGACACAAAGGTGAATGAGATGTGGCCTGGAGGCTCTTGGGAAACGCAGGTGAAAACATGTTTCTTTTATTCTGGGTGATGCTAAGTGATATGACAGGCACACCCAGACAGGGTGCTGTGGCCGGATGGGATGGGGGAATCGGAAGGACTTCCAGGAGACTTTGACACTTGAGATTATGGGGTCTCAGATCCAGTGTCCCTTGGCAAAGCCACAGGCCAATTGTTGTATATAATAAAGGGAAAAGTAGCTGCAATTGTTTCTTCTGACAGGGCTTGGAGCCCCCTTCTCTGGTGATAGGTTGAGTCACCTAGCATCCCTGAGTGTTCTTTTTTTGTTTTGTTTTTTGGATATGGGGTCTCGTCTGTCACCCAGGCTGGAGTGCAGTAGTACGACCACAGCTCACTACGGTCTTGATCTCCTAGCCTCAAGCAATCCTCCCACCTCAGCCTCTCTAGTAGCTGGGACTGCGGTTGTGCACCACTACACCCGGCTAATTAAAAAAATTATTTTTATAGACATGGGGTCTCACTGTATTGCCCTGGCTGGTCTCAAACGTGTAGGCTCAAGCGATCCTCCTGCCTCAGCCCCTAACAGTGTTGGGATTACAGACATGAGCCACTGCGCTTGGCCCCTGGGTGTTCTTAATCTTTGCTATGGATAGTCAGCAGCTTTCCAGTCTTTGATAAAATAAAATGTGAATAAAAGGATCTTTTAAAAAAAATCTATAACATGCAGTCTGAAGTGGACTTGCTGTACAAACCCAGCTTCCAGATGAGCCCTTGCTCGCCCTACCAACCAGAGTGCCAGCCTGAGCCAGTCCTCTTCAGAAACCCTGGCCCTGCCTTCGACAGCACCTCCCTCTCCTTAGCCTAGCCCAGCCCTGCCCAACCCTCAGGTGTGGTCTGGTCAGAGCAGGGCAGGACTCCCTCCCTCGGCCTGCCCTAGACGCTTTCCTTCTATTAATGCAGCTGAAGATCCCATTAGTGTGCTTGGCAGCGGCACCCACTGTTGACTCATATTAGCTCTCTGTTGACTAAATCCCTGGCATCGCTTTTGCTCGTGTGGCTGTTGCTCAGCCCCGCCTCCCGTTGCCCTGTGTGCTCGGTGTGGAAAGCTGTTAGGATGTGCGGTCGGCCAGTTAGCACTCCCGCCATGCTTTGGAGGGAACGGCCCGTGGGCCATTGTTGCATTTGGTACACTTGCCTCCCCTGCATCTGGAACTCAACATCGACTCATTGTGGTCCAGTGCAAACATGGAGGATTTCAGAATTTGAAGATCTACCTTTGCATATTGCACCCTGGCTCTGCAGCTTTGGGCAATTGCAGCTCTCTGAGCCATTGACTTCCTGATCTTTCAAATGGGGATGTTGGGAGGATTTGGTGACGGGAAGGCCTCATGGTGCAACAGATTGCTGAAAGGTTGCTAGTAGGTTGTAATCTTAGAAACCTCTCCTTCCTCTACTTTGAACTTTGGAAAGATTTGAAGAAGTTTCTAGTAATAGACATTAAAAAAAAAAATGCTGTGCCAGGCAGGCTAACCATTGCTTGGCTCTTCTTTAGTGGAAATTGGAAGTTGGATGTAGTATGAGAAATGCTTTTTAAAAGTTTCACTTTGGATGTGAAAAGTGATGGTTTTTTCAGCAAAAACAGGAGAATCCAGGTTTTTAGAATTTTAGGACTGAAACCTCTGATCTCACATAACATACATGATACAACATAAAGGTCATATGGCTTATTTTGGAGTTGAAAGGGACCCTGGACAGCACCTCCCCGGCCCATTGGAGAAACTGGGAAGCTGTGGTCTGTGGCTATAAAGTGACTTCCCTTCAGTCAGTCAGTGAAAGAGTTGGAACCGGCTGCTTTGGGAACCCTGATTGTCAGCGTCTGAAGGTGTCAAGCGTAGGGTCAGCAGTGGGAGGGAAGACTAACCCCACGTCCTAACACAGGATCATGGAAGAGGGATGGGGTACATTCCTGGCAGTTGGAAATAGAACAGATTTTCCCAAACAGTGGAAAAACTCGAGCAAAATGATCCCAACTTCAGTGTTCACAAAGTTCATCTGGGATTTTTTTTCTTCCATTAAAATTCCCAGAGCACACCCCGAGAATTTCCTGATTCAGTATATCAGGAAGCTCAACTTTTAACAAGTTACTCCAGGTGATTCTGATGCAGGTGGTCTCTTCACAGCCAGTGAAAAACCCTGGCCCTAGAACTGTGAGAACAGAGGCAGCTACACCATGCATTATAAACTGCTGTAGCAATGGGGTGAGCAATACCATTGCTGTAGCAATGGTAGGGGGGTTGGCAGTCTTTGAGCTGGGGTTTGACCTGTACTTTAGGGAGCCCATTTTTGTCACAGTGGAGTGGAGGGCTAGGGGAGGGACTGGAGACCAGTCATGCCATTGCAATTGTCAGGTAAGGGGTGATGAGGGCCTGGCTAGGAGAAGGGGGCAACGGTAGAGCAGCACACAGGTGGAGTCGGGTGAGTGTGTTGGGGAGGGTGAAGGTTTGAGATAGAGCTGTCTTCACTCTTGGTTGGGAAGAATTAAGGGACCCGCAGGAGGTCGAAGACAGCTTCTCATTTCTACCCTTTCCCAAGGCTCTGGCTGCCATGGGCACCCTGGCTTATCCCAGGGCTCTGGGTGGCTTGCTTTTTTTGCCCCTGTAGGGTAGGTATTGGCTAAAGGTGGCCTTCCACTACTTGCCCCACCCACATCCCCTCTCAGACCTGGAATGAGGCCTTGGATATCTAGTGGGTCATGAGTTTGTGTTATTTTTGGATATGCCTTCTTTGTTTTAAAAGGAAGGCTGAGGTGAGGGGGGTGAGAGAGGGGTAATGAACACCCTTCCCAAAGGGGGTGTCGTGATACAAGCAAGAGCACTAACTCCCCTTCTATACTTGCTGGAGTTGTCAGTGTTAATAAGGGGTGGGGGTTGGCCTGCAGAGGGAAGGGGCCGCAGCCCAGCCTCTCCAGTGCCGGTAACATGACCCTACACTGGTACAGGGCTCTGAACAAATATTAACTTGCTAAGCACTTTCACGTGCATAATCTCATTGAATTCTGTTCCTAGTACCCTGCAGTGGATGAAGGCACAGGTCTGTTTCGTTTTTAAATAGCAGAAGGTCGATGGGGGTGGGGCCTTCCCTTAAATTCTTGCGTGGGGACTTAGAAAAAAATCCAGCCTGGCAACCACAGAAATCCTCCGCCTACCATTTGTCCTCAAAACACGTGTTCCATCCTTGCCCACTGCTTGACTTCCTTTGGCTGGCTGGGAGTGGGCTCCTCCCCGGGCTTCTCTCTGCCCTGCCTGGAGCCTTCTCCTCCAGTGGGAACTGCACTCCAGTTTCCACCTGTAGCCCGTGGCTGCTGCCTGAGGGCAGGGTCAGCTGCTGATTCATCTGGGTGTGTTTTCCAGGTTCGTGTGTGTGCTCTCCTTTCATTTCTCATTTACAATGCATTCATCGAAGACCCATTTGAAAATACACAAAGGTTGGAACAACATCTACAGTTTCATTAGACAAACACTGTTAAAATAGGGGTGCGCATTCATCTGTGCTTTATTTCATATTCAGATATAAACATGTTTTTAAAATGATGAACTTAAGTGGGTTGATGGAAGTCTCTGTCTACTCCCACCTCAGCACAGTTGAATAAGGATGGTCGACTTGGAGTTTGTATCTCTTTAGGGTGAGGCCCTTGGCTCTTCTCTCTACATTTCCTGGGACTCTTAGCTGGGATGGGGAGCCCCCAGTGTTGGTTAGCCATCTGCGCTGTGTGCTGCCTGCTGCCCCTCCCTTCGTAGGAAGCAAGCTGCCTGGCACTCTGACCCTCCTCACCACAATTACTTTCTCTTGCTGGCAGGTTAAAGGTCTTGTTGATGTGACCTCAGAGTCCCCTTGCATCTGAAAGCAGCTGCTATGGGGCAGTCTCGACTCTCGCCAGCCCAGGATGCCTGTGACTCTGCTACCAGCCAGAGCTGATCTGGCAGAGTGGGGCTGGAGCCTGGCAGCATCCATGGTGTGCCCCCCCCCACCCTAATCCCTCTAATCTCACTCCTTCTGCAGCCTCTGTGGCCTCTCTCTAGAGCTGGATTAATTTTACTAGTCCCGCCTGATTTTAATTTCTGGTTTATTTTAAATTGTTTTCCAAAATGTTTTTGTTTGCTCACAATATGTTTTCTTCAGTCAGCAAAGGCTTACTGAGCCCTTACACTACATTAAGCATGGGGGAGGGGTATCAGAGAGAGAAGAGTGTTTCTTAAGCTCCAAGTCTTGAGGGGCAGACAGAGTAAACAGATACCCATAAACCAACATGGGGTGGTGTGGGGGGTGAGCAACTGAAGTGTGGGCTGGAGTTGGAGAAGGTTTTTTTTTCTTTTTTTGATAACGTTGGGGTCTCACTATATTGCCCAGGCTGGCCTGGAACTTCTGGCCTCAGGAGATCCTCCCACTGTGGCCTCCCAAAGCTCTGGGATTACAGGTGTGAGCCACCACACCCGGGCAGCTGGAGAAGGTTTGGTCCCCAGAGTGACAATGGAATTGCCCCAAAGGATGTGTAGGAGTTCAGCTGTGTCTGGGTGGAGGGAACAGCAGGTGGAAACGCGTGGAAGATGGGGGTCAGAAAAGCCCCATCCCTGGGCTCCGGGTTCCTTGGGGTAGGGGATTCAGATGAGTTCTGGCTGTATGCCTGGATCTTAAAGGAGTGAGTGAGTGAGTTGCCTTTGAAATGAAGATGATGTCGGGAGCCCATCTAGGTGATTATCTTGTTGAATCCTCACAAAAACTGTGTTGATGGTTACTGTTGTTATTCCTGATACGTAGAGGAAAGAATCAGGGTTTAGCAGACAGGTTAAGAAACTTGTCCAAGGTCACGTAGCTAGTAAAGGCAGACTCTAGCTTGATTTGTGGTCTGGGAAGGTCTCTGACAGCACAGCTGGGCGAGGGGGGTGGGAGGGCTCTGAGCTTGCCCCAGAGGTTCCGAGCTGGATGGGGACCCCTGAGCCCCCAAAGGGTTTCCACCTTTGTAGGCCACTTGGGATCAGATTTACTTCTTTAGTTAGACTCACTGAATGTCATTTCACTCGAGTGCATAATGGTTTGATGGCCATAATTCAACACTCAGATCAGAAGTAGGTGATGTTTTTAAAAAGTGCTTAGTAGAACAACATTAAAATTATCTCAAAGAAAAACATTTTCATATTCCTATCCTGCTGCATAGCAACTGGTTGGTTTCACTTTGTTCCTTTCCATCTTTGTGCTTTTGTATACATGTTTATAAGCGTGGTGTATATCCTTTAAAACATTTTTTTCTTTTCTCCTCCCCATCCACATTTCTTGACAGGCTTCTCACCAGTTTGGTGCCCTCTTTTGTGTGTATTCTAGAATACTTAAATTCAACTTTTATTCTCTGCTGTGTGTGATGTGGTTTGAGTGAGTAATACCTGTCTCTGGGGGCTTGGAGGTTGATATGCAAAGCACCTGATCAGTTACGCGTCAGGCAGCCCCATCTCCAAGGCATGCAGAATCTGTGTTGCTTCCCTTAATCACTGCCGCCTGGGAAGGTGCACGTTATCATCCCCTTTGCAGATGGTCTCGGAGAGCAGATGGCCTCGGGCCACTCTGCTAGTAAGTATGGGAGAGCCAGATTGAATTTAGGTTTCCGGACTCATTTTCCAGTGCTCTTCCCCTCAGCCCATGCTGTGCACACCCAGCCTTCCTGTGTTAAATATGTGTTCTCCTAGAACTCCCTGGGAAGGTCAGAATTTCATGCAGTAAAATCCCCTGTCTTTTCTGAACCACTTGGCCTTTCAGCATCTCTGGCATTTGGATTCTGTCTACCATTTCTCAGCATTTTTTGCAGGTTCTTTTCCCCAAAGTCATAGCTGGCTGAGTGCCCAGCATTTTCTTCACGAAGCCAAGAACTGGAAGATGATATCCCAAGGGTCCTGTCCCACCTGTGGGATCATCCGGTGCTTCTTTGTTACCCAGCTCAGTCCCCCCGGGTGGAATGGTCTACCCTGCAGCTGTGAGGATGCCAACTGCCTGGTTCAGCGGGTGCCTGCAGAGCTGGCATCCCTCAGCTCTGTGGTTTCTTTTTCATGCCTGTCTCATGAGCTGAGTGTTGTCTGCAGCATAGCATTCGCTCAGGTGCGTTGAAGTCAGCCTGATCATGCATCTCCTTTGCTCTACCTGTTCACTTGCTGAGCTGCACCTACCCTGAATTATGAATTTTTTTGAAAATCATGGTATTAATATAAATAACATAAAATTCACTATTTTAACCATGTTTAAGTGTATGCAGTTAAGTGGCATGATGTACATTCACACTGTTTTGCAACCTTCACCACCATTGGTCTCCAGACGTTTTTCATCTTCCCAAACTGAAACTCGGTCCCCATTAAACATTAACTCCTTATTTTCACTCCCCCCAAACCCCGGGCAACCACCATTCTACTTTTTTGCCTATGAATTTAGCTACTCTAGGTACCCCATATAAGTGGAATCCTACAGTATTTGTCCATTTGTGCTGGCGTATTTCACTTAGCCTAGTATTCTCAAGTTCCATCCATGTTGTATGTAGCAGGTGCCAGAACTTCATTCCTTTTTAACGCTGAGTAATGTTCTCTTGTAAGAGTATACCACGTACAGTTTATCCATTCATGGATTGTGGATGTTTATGCAGGTCTGGACCGTCTTAACTCGGTCCTACCCATTCACTTGGGGCACTGCCACCAGAGACTTGGATGTCCCTAGCCCTCACCTCGTGGTGTTATTCTTGGATTCTGACACCTCTTCCCTGGGACTCTTCTGCATCAAGCTGATCATCTTCCAAGGCTGTCTGGGCTTCGTTTGGGGGTGTGTGGCAGACAAGTTTTCTCCCCCTTACATTTTTGTCTGAGTTGCTCAGTGTTGGCAAGCCCTCTGTCCAGCACATTCTTTAGATTTTTAAATGATGAAATATAAATACAAAAGACTCTCTATAACATGAATAGTTTTAGAGAAATAACACAATGAACATCCTTGTGCCCACCACCCAGCTTAGGAACAAAGACCATCACCAGTGCTGTGAAAGTCCCCACATGCTCCGTCTCAGTCACATTCCCCTCCCTCCCTCCCTCCTGAAGTTTGTCTTTCATCCCTTTCTTTTCTTTATAGGTTCTCTGCATATGTACGTTTTCCTAAACAATATCATGTTAGTTTTGCAGGTTTGTGAGCTGTATATACATGAATTTTTCCTTCAATATTGTGTCTGTGAGAATTTGTGTCAGTGAGATGACTGGAGTTCTTACTGTTTTGTAGTTATTCCATTGCATGCATATACCGGAATTGATCCTGTGTGGACATTTGGGATGTTTTCACTTTGGAACTATTAGGGAAAAAAAAATACCGCTTTGAACTTTCTGGAATTGGTCTCTGGTGTACATGTGTCAGGAAGCATCTCTCCTGGGTGTGTACCTGGGAGGAAGAGTGGGCGGGGCCCTTTATAATCATACAAAATTGTTTTCCAGAGTCCTCACAGCATGTAAAAGCTTCCCTAATCCATTCTTCAACACTTGGCATTGTCAGCTTCTTTGTTTGATTTTACCAGGATAGTGGGAGTTAGTGGCACCTTTGTGGTCTCTACCTTCCCCCAGTTGTTGATGGCGTTGAGTACCTTTCACCTATCCATCTCTCTCTCTCTCCCTCTCTCTCTGTGTATTTTTTAATAATAGAGATGGGATCTGGCTGTGTTGCCTAGGCCATTCTCAGACTCCTGGCCTCAAGCATTTCTCCCATCTCAGCCTCCCAAAGTGCTGGCATTACAGGCATGAGCTGCTGCATCTGGCCAGGGTTGAGTGTCTTTCATATGTTGTTAGCAATGTGTAGTTCTTCCTGGAATGTTTTGTTTTATGATTTTCATCTGTGTTTTTAGGTGGAGTTGTATTTTTCTCACTGGCCCCTGGACTCCATGAGATTGTCTCCCGTATCCCCTTCCGCTTCTGAGGTCACCTCGGTGGAATAAGGGAGCGAACACTGTAAGCCCCAAGCTGACAAGCTTCCCTGGCAGGTCTTTCCTCGCTAAGTAGGAATTAATGTTTTGACTTCACTTTTCACTGTGAATGAGCTGAAGTTGGTTGCTGCTGGTGGCTTTTTGTGAGAGCAACTACGGGATCTATAGTATTCACATCAGCTCTGCCCACTCTTTTTGAAGTTTTTATTATGGAAATTTCTAAGCATATTCCAGAGTAGCGAGAACTATATATGGACCCTAAGTAGTCATCTTCATTTCCGTACTTATCAGTTTGTGGCCACTCTCCTTTTATACCCCTCCCTACTGCCCTTTCCTGATTATTTTAAACAAATTCTAAACATGTAATTTTTTTTTTTTTTTAAAGACGGAGTCTCGCTTCATCACCTAGGCTGGAGTGCAGTGCGTGATCTTGGTTCCCTGCAACCTCTGGCTCCAGGATTCAAGCGATTCTCCTGCCTCAGCTTCCTGAATAGCTGGGATTACAGGCATGCGCCACCACGCATGGCTAATTTTTTGTATTTTTAGTAGAGACAGGGGTTCACCATGTTGGCCAGGCTGGTCTTGATATCCTGACTTCAAGCGATCCGCCTGTCTCAGCCTCCCAAAGTGCTGAGATTACAGGCATGAGCCTCCGTGCCTGGCCTAAACATTTAATTTCAAACATGTATTTCAGTAGGTATCTCTAAAAGATAAGGACCAGTTTTAAAAAAATAGAGTTGATTGTGATAGCACACACCTGTAATCCCAGCGACTTGGGAGGCTGAGATGGGAGGATCACTTGAGTCCAGGAATCCGAGGCCAGCCTGGGCAACATCACAAGACTTCGTCAAGACTTCTAAAAATAATGAACAATTATTTTTTAGTGTCAGATATTCGGCCAATGTTCAAATTTTCTTCTGTGGTTTTTAGCAAGGTTCTTTCATTGCATTTGATAGATATTCTATCTAAGACTCTTAACCTAAAAACCTTCTCTTCACCTTTTTGAGCCATTTATCTGTTGGAGAAGTGAGGCCGTTTGTCCTATTACAGTTTGTTACTTTCTGAGTTTTGTTGATTTCATCCTCAACATTGGTCACCCCTGAGGTACAGTTAGTACCGGGAATGGTCTTATTTCAAGCATCTGATCAGAGCACACAGAGATCAGTAAGATCCTTATCCTCAAGAAGGCTGAGTGGAGATCAGCTGTTGAATGTCTTCCTCGAGCGTGGGTTCTTCCTCCCTCTAGCTCACTCCTGCTTGGGTCCCCTTCACATACTCGGGAGGCCCTCCATGAACCCTTTCTGTCTCCTGGCTGGAGATGCTAGCAGACATTTTAGGGAATGCAGAATCAATGAGAAGGGAATCGCGCCGAGTGTGGGACAGCTTGAGCCAGTGGGGTTCGCCTCTAAGGGAACCGTTGGAGAACACCTGGTCCAAAATCTCATTCTGGAGGCAGCGAAAGGCCTTTCCCATCTGCCTTGGAAGGCTGCTCACTCCAGTCTGCTGCTGCTCACCTGTGGCAAATGAGCAGTAACAAGGGTGTAACAAGTGTAGCTTCCTGCACGTAGCCCCCCAGCGCTTATGAGTGACATCCAGCGAGCCTCTTTGCCTCTCTGAGACTCTGCCATCTCTTCTGAAAGCAACCAGGGTTCTCAACCCTGGCACATGAGAGCTGTAGCTTTCTCCAGCTCTCCTGCCCGTGTGATGGACGTGGGCATCATCCAGGGAAGGCCGGTAGACTGTAAAAGCCTACCGGGGTTAGTTATTAACCTGCAGTGCACTCTTGACAGCCCATTCCATGGCATTTCACCGACTGGAGTCCTTTTATTGCTCTTGCCTGCTGGGGCCTGAGACCCAAGGCCCATATCAGCTCCTGCTCAGTCGGTTATAATCTGTATTGAGTGGCATCAGCACTGCTTTGATGGTAGCAAGAATGGCTGGTTAAAGTCCAGGGAGGGGCCCAAGCTGGCTTGGAACTGGCCCAGGTCATGCACACAGCCAGCAGTGACACATCCAATGGGACACTCCAGGATGAAACCTGAGAAAGGAGGTCTGGGATATGGGATATTGTAATGGGAGAAATTTAAGGTCGGAGGTATTTGTTTAGGATACCTCAGTATTCTAGAGCTATGGGATTTATTTTGCTTTGAAGTCCAGAGGTATTTAGCTTTATTCTAAAAGCGATGAAGTTCCTCTTAATTAAAGACGCTCCTGGAAAAAAAAAAAAAGGAAAAATTTAATGCTGTCTTTTAAAAGGAAAAGGATTGTATGTACTATAATAGAATTACTGTAACATGTCGTTTATTAACTCACTTCAGGAAATGAGCTCTTCCACATAGGTAAGTTTTCCAGATAGTCACAGTTGCATCCATTTACTGACAAGAACTGTTTTATTTCAGCTATTTCATTTATTTCTTGAAGAAAAAAAAAAACAACAACTGCAGCACATCTAGTGTCTGTAAGGCCCTGTGGGAGGAATACAAAATGGTCAAATGTATGGGCGTTGCTCTAAAGGAGCTCATTTAGGGTGGGGTGTGGATGTTAACTGCATTACCTTGACTTTGCCTTGGTGGCCCCCAGTGGATTCTTGGGTCAGCTCTGTATAGTGTTCCAGCCTTCAAAGCATTGCTTTACTCTGCCTTTTCGAAGGCTGGCTGATTAATAAGTTAATACAACAGTGGTTTTTGATGTTTACTGCATGCTTAGAATCTTCTGGGGAGTTTTTCAAAGTCCAGCTTCTAAGCTATACCCCAGACTACTGCCATCAAGATTGCTGGGCTTGGGAGGTGGGACCCCTTCACCAGAATGTTTTTTTTTTTTTTTTTTGCTCGCTCTGTTGCCCAGGCTGGAGTGCAGTGGCACGATCTTGGCTCACTGCAACCTCCGCCTCCCAGGTTCAAGCTATCCTCCTGCCTCAGCTCCCCCGTAGCTGGGATTACAGGCGCCTACCACCATGCCTGGCTAATTTTTGTATTTTTAATAGAGACGGGGTTTTGCCATATTGGGCAGGCTGGTCTCAAACTCCTGACCTCAGGTGATCCACCCCCACCTCGGCCTCCCAAAGTGCTGGGGTTACAGGCGTGAGCCACCACGCCTGGCCCAGAATGTTTTAAAACTCCCCGGGTGATTCTGAGGTGCAGTCAGGTTTGAGAAACAATGTTTTGCAGGGCTCCTTCACTTCCTTTTGTGTGGTGTTGTAGGTTTAGATCAGGCTTTCACCTTTGATCATTTCATTTAATCCTTATAGCATTTACTCGAGAGAATTTTGGGTGTTCTAATTTTATAGAAAGCTCACCATTAAGATTTTGGCCCCATATCCCACAGCTAGTAAATACAAAACTAGACTTAAAAGTCATTTCCCGGCTGTTCAAGTCCACTTCTCCGGTTTTTCTTCACGGCCGTCACTCTAGTGGCTCTCTGGCAGCTCCCCAGTGTCCCCTTCACTTCTCACCTGTGTATCTGTACCTGTGCTGCCTTATTTTTTTAATTTAATTTAATTATATTTTTTTGAGACAGAGTCTCACTCTGCCACCCAGGCTGGACTGCAGTGGCGCGATCTCGACTCACTGCAAGCTCTACCTCCCGCATTCAAGCGATTCTGCTGCCTCAGCCTCCCAAGTAGCTGGAATTATAGGCACTGGGTCACCATGCCCAGCTAATTTTTGTATTTTTAGTAAAGACGGGGTTTCACCATGTTGACCAGGCTGGTCTTGAACTCCCGACCTCAGGTGATCCACCCACTGCAGCCTCCCAAAGTGCTAGGATTACAGGTGTGAACCACCGCGCCTGGCCTTTTATTTTTATTTTGATTTTTTGAGACAGAGTCTCCCTCTTTTGCCCAGGCTGGAGTGCAGTGGCGCAGTCTCCACTCACTGCAACCTCCTCCTCCTGGGTTCAAGTGACTCTCCTGCCTCAGCCTCCCGAGTAGTTGGGATTACAGGCACCCGCCACCACACCCAGCTAATTTTGTATTTTTAGTAGAGACCGGGTTTCACCATGTGAGCCAGGTTGGTCTTGAACTCCTGACCACAAGTGATCCACCCGCTTTGGCCTCCCAGAGTGCTGGGATTACAGGCCTGGGCCACCACATCCGGCCTGTGCTGCCTTCGTATTGGCTGATTCTTATCCCTTAAGGGCCTAGCCATCTTTCAGGGCCTGTCTCAGATGATGCCACATTTATGAAGCTTATCCCATCATTCCTCCCATCCTCCCACCCCACCACCCCACCTTCCCGCGCTTCTTCCACTTCTCCCATATAGCATTCCCTCTCCTCCTAGGAGCTTGCAGGGCATTTTTTTGCCTTGGGTGGGACCTAGCACATGTTATAGTAATTATGTAGTAATTCAAGCAATAGATGACATTATTGACCTTTTTAGTTTTTGCAAGTGATTTTTAAAATTGTGGTAAAATATACGTGACACAATATCGACCATTAGTGACATTTAGTACGTTGACATTGTTGAGAAACCATCATTACTATCTGGCTCTGGAATATTGTCATCACCCCAAAAGGAAACCCTCTACCTGTTGAGCCGTCATTCCTCCCCTGTTCCTAACCCCGACAGCCGCTAATCTGTCTTCTGTCTCTCTGGATTTGCTGTCCCTGGGTATTTCATATAAATAGAATCATGCAATATGTGGCATTTTATGTCTGGCTTCTTTCACTCAGCATTATGTTTTCAAAGTGGATTGACCATTTACATTGTTCCAAGCCCTTTCCATGGCTTCACTCTGACCCCTCATCCCCCCGTGGAGTAGGCAGTTCCTATTGGTATCCTCATTATATAGGAGATTGAGGCACACAGAGATCAGGCAACTAGGAGAGAACACACAGTGCCTAAGTACTCTTGGCCCCTGCACTGTCCTGCTGGTGTCTGCTGTTGACTTTGACCTTTAGAAGGGCAAAGATGAAACATCAAGGAAGAATTCATCTATGGTGTAAGAACAACATATGATACGGCTCCAGGAGCAGAAATCATTAGAGGTGCCCCTCGGGACTGCAGAACAGAATTCCTGGGGTTGATTGTGCGCTTAAAGCTCTTGGCTTAATTGGAGTGAATCAGTATTGCTGTGAATTTCCCTCAAATGTTAGGGGTCAAGTATAGGATTGTATATCTAGTATTGGAAGCCAGCTGGCATTCCAAGACCACTGAAATGTTGAGGAATGAGTCTTAAGGACTCAGAAAGGCAGAGGTACCCCAAGTAAAGGTTTCTTTTCAAAGTAGTGCTTACTATGTGCCAGACACAGTTCTGAGCACTTTATGTATCTTTACTTGGTTAATTCTCACAAAATCTTTACAAGGTAGCTACTGCCCTGTTTTATGGATAAGGAAGCAGAAGTGCAAAACAGCTAAATTACCTCATGAAGGTCTTGCCACTAGAATGTGGTGGACCCAGGGAGTCTGGTTCCGGCATCCATCTGCTTCATTCTTTTCCCTTTAAAAATTTTTAATTTTCTTTTTTTGGTTATAACATACCTTTCCCAAGACAGTGAGAACAGAACAGCCTAGTTGCTTGAATAGGAAGAGAAAAAGGGAAAAAACATAATGGGAAAAGCACTGATTTTATTTTTTATAAAACTTCTCTGGTCATATCAGTTCTGTACCTTTAAAAAAAAATAAAAGGCTGGGTGTGGTGGCTCACAACCATAATCCTAGCATTTAGGGAGACCGAGGTGGGAGGAGTGCTTGAGCCCAGGAGTTCGAGACCAGCCTGGGCAACATTGCAAGAGACCCCTTCTCCACAAAAAGAAAAGAAAAGAAAAAAAACCCAGCCAGGCATGGTGGCTCACACCTGTGATCCCAGTACTTTGGGAGGCTGAGGTAGGTGGATTGCTTAAGCCTGGGAGTTTGAGACCAGCCTGGGAAACTTGGTGAAACCCTATCTCTACAAAAAACAAAAACAAAAAAAACCAGCCAGGTGTGATGGCGTGCACCTGTAATCCCAGCTACTTGGGAGGCTGAGGTGGGAGGATTGCTTGAGTCTGGGAGGTGGAGGTTGCAGTGAGTCGAGATCGCGCCACTGCACCCCAGCCTGGGAGACAGAGCAAGATGCTGTCTCAAAACCCGCCCCCCAAAAGAAACCCACAACTTATAAAAATAAAAGTAATACATGTTTATTTGATAATGTTTAGGAATTATTGATTAAAGAAGTTAAAAATTGTTTTTTTTTATTTATCACTTTCACCAAGTGATCGCCACTTCATTAACATTTTGGTGTATATTCTTGCCTCTTTTTTTCTAAGTATGGAGAAAAAAGTTTTTTCAACAAAAATGGGATCATACTACGTATACCCTTTTTTTCCCCTTTTTTTCTTTTCTTTTCTCTTTTTTTTTTTTTTTAGAGATGGGGTCTCAGTCAGTCACCCAGGCTAGAGTACATTGGCATGGTCGTGGCTCACTGCAGCCCAGAACTCCTGGGCTTGAGTGATCCTTCCGCCTCAGCCTCTTGAGTAGCTGGGACTGCAGGCGCGTGCTACTGCGCCCAGCTTCTTTTTTTTAATTGTGATAAAATGTAAGCTTAATCTTTATATTACACTGTCTCTTATGTTTGAGGAAAAGCTTAGGGACATCTGGTTCTCATCATGGGAAGGAGAAATCTTATCTTTGCAGCCAGGGAGGCAGCTGCACCCTGGTACAGAAGGATCCAGAATGGCCATGCTGTGAGAAGGCACATTACTGGGCCTTTATGACTCATCATAGGACCGAAGTTGGCCAGCAAGCTCTAAGATCCTGTGGAGAACGTTGGATCTTCGGGTGTGTTCTTAGTCCTCATATAGTCCCCTAGGTCAGGATACCTCAGTATCCTGACAGGGATGACATCCCTGTCAGTCATGGCAGAGCAGGTTCTGCAGTTCCAACTTGGCTAAGGAGGTAGCTGTTTGGGGCTGAACTGTGGCCCCCTCCATTTTCCCCAAATTCATCTGTTGAAGTCCTAACCCCCAGTACCTCAGAATGTGACTGTATTTGGGGATAAGGTCTTCAAAGAGGCATTTAAGTTAAAAGGAGGTCCTAGGGCAGGCCCTAATCCAATATGACTGGTGTCATCTAAGAAGAAATGTGGACACAGACCTGTACAGAGGGAGGACCATGTGAAGACACAGGAGAAGACGACCATCTACCAGCCAAGGAGAGGCCGAGAGCAATGAAGAGACAGGTATTTATTGAGGACCCGCTGTGTATACAGAACCAAGCCAGGTTCCAGGTAGATAAAGACTAAGTCAGGGATGCCACTCTTTCCCTGAGTAACTGCCACTTGGGTAAGAATATGTGTCTTTTGCATCTGCAGAGAACTCTATGGTTTTTACATGCTTTTACCCAGTTTCGGTCTACCTTGCTTCTCTGGGGATGTTGCAAGTTGACTGTTGGTGGTCAGAGCTCTGGCATAGTTGTTTTGCTGCACTTTAGGTGCAGGAACTGGCATCTGTAACATGGGACCAAGGGAAGAAGCAGGACTTGAATAGTTTATTGACAAAAATGGTTCTGAATCCAGTTGGAGTTGTTTGTTTATTTTTGAGACAGGGTCTTGCGCAGTCTCCCACGCTGGGGTACAATGGCGCGACCATGGCTCATTGTAGCCTGGAATTCCAGGGCTCAAGAGATCCTCCCACCTTAGCCACCTGAGTATCAGTTGGGGTTATTTTTATCGGAAATATTTATCTCAACGCGTTGTAGCTTACCCATATAAGATGGCACAGGAAGTATGTAGATGTGTCTACATGAGATTAGCCAAAACTGCATATTGAAGGCTTTTTTAATTCATATGCATTATACTGAGTGAAATTAACCTTAAAAGAGTAGCCTCTGTATGATTCCATGTACACGCAGCTCTAGAACTGGCAGAACTAATCTGTGGAGAAAACAAATGAGAATAACTGTTGCCTCGGGGGTAGGGAAGCTCAGGGATTGACGAGGAAGGGGACTCCCAGGAACTTTCTGGGGAGATGAGAAGGGGCTGAGTGGTAGAGGAGTGTGGGGTACACCAGTCCATTTGTCAAAGTAGGATAACTTAGATTTGTACATTTCAAGGCAAATGCAATTTACTACCATCCCCAAAAAAGTATAAAAAAATTAATGGTGGGCCAGGGAGGAATGAATAGAGGAAAAGATGATACATAGTGTTGATCATTGTCAAAGCTGAGTGACAGGTGTTTACTGTGTACTCTTCTGTTGACTTTGTGTTTATTTGAAATTGTAATCTTTGTTGATTCCTCCTTCTGAGAAGTCAGACTGTTGCCTCCTGGGGCAAATGCAGGATCTCAGGGCTGTGGGGCTAAGTGACGGCAAGAAGAGGGTTTGTTTTGTGTTTTCAAATTGCCATTTTATTTTTATGTTGTTGGAAATATCATTAGTGATGTGGAATAAATTAGGCATATGTAAAATTACGGGTTGAGCAGGGCTATGGTGGCCATGAGTATAGGTATAATGAGGCTATTATTTTTTGTTAGTTCTTAAGTGATGGCTCATTTGGGTAGAAATCCTGTTAGTGGGGGCAGTCCTCCTAGGGATAGTAGAGTAACAGGCACTATGGATGTTAGTGGTGGTAACTGATTTCACATATAGGATAGTGATAATGTTGTAGCACTTATATTTGTATTGATTTTTTTATTGTTGTTGTTTATTTCTTTGTTTTTGAGACAAAGTCTTGCTTTGTTGCCCAGGCTGGAGTACAGTGGCACGATCCTGGCTCACAGCAATGTCCATCTCCCAGGTTCAAGCGATTCTCCTACCTCAGCCTCTGGAGTAGCTGGGATTATGGGCGCCCATTACCATGCCTGGCTAATGTTTATGTTTTTAGTAGGGACAGGGTTTCCCCACGTTGGCCGGGCTGTTCTCAAACTCATGACCACAAGTGGTCTGCCTACCTCGGCCTCCCAAAATGTTGGGATTACAGGCATGAGCCACCATGCCTGGCCTGTATTTGTATTGGATAATATAAATATGGTTACTGTTAATATTAGGTAAAGTAATGGATTTAAGATTGTGATGGTGGGGTTGTAGGTTAAAATTGCGGCTGTTCAACCTATATGAGCAATTGATGAATACGCTAAAATTTTTTGGAGCTGCGTTTAATCGAGTCTCCCTCAAACTCCCACTGAGATGGATAGTGCTGCCGTTGTTAATAGTATATTTAGGTCCATTGAGGGAAAGATTTGGAACATGATAGAAATTTGGGCTAGTTTTTGTCATGGCCCCAGCCACCCTGGCTGTAATCGCTGGACTTGGGTATTCTCTGCCCTGTCGGTGACCGTGAACTTTTAGCTTCTTACCTCTGGCACTTGCCACCGCCCTGTCCCTTCGCTTTCCCTTTTATCTGGGAACAGACCCTCCTCTTCGGTTGACTTTGTCCCCCGCCCCACCTAGTCTCTTCTTATCTCTGCCTCCTCCCTCCTCCTGTGACTCGGAAGCCTTTCTTCACTGTGGTGAATCCACTTGGGTCTTATTTCTGTTCCTCGTAGGGTTGTGTTATGGCGCTGGTGTGTCTTTGTTCATAGCTGCAAGCTCTGCTGTGAGTGCGGGGATGGGGGTGAGTGGACCATCCCCACACAGCTGTAAAAGAGGCATGCTATATGATTCCATGTGAATGAACTTCAGCACAGGCAGGAGGAATCTGTGGTACCCGTGGGAGGAAAGGAAGGGGTAGAAATTGGAAAGAGGCACACAAGGAACTTTGGGAGGGGTGAGGAGTATTGCTGGAAATGTTCTGTATTTTCACCTTCATGGTGGTTGCCAGGCACATTCACTTGTGGTAATTCTTTGAGTTGTACATGTATGATCTGTGCAGTTTTGTCTAGGTATGTGATGCTTCAATTAAAAAAAACAAAACAAAACTTGCTGCACATCGTGGCTCATGCCTATAATCCAAGTACTTTGGGAAGCTCAGGCAAGAAAGAGAATCTCTTGGGGCCAGGAGTTCAAGACCAGCCTAGGCAACATAGCAAGACCCGCCCCCCCCATCTCAAAGGAAAAAAAATCAGCTAGGCATGGTGGTCCATGCCTGTAGTCTCACCTGCTCAGGAGGCTGAGGTGGGAGGATTGCTTGATTCCAGGAAGTCAAGGCTGCAGTGAGCCATGATGGCACCACTGTACTCCAGCCTGGGCAACAGAGTGAGACCTTGTCTTAAAGAAACAAACAAAAAAATCTAGAGAGCCATACAAGGTTCTTAAAAATCTTCCCATTCTACCTAAATAAATAAATAAGTAATCACATTTGTATACTTCCTTGAAAGATTGGAAGATCTGATAGCACGGTCTGATTTCCCATGGAGTGGCAGTTGGCTAGACCTGTGTAGTGACTGCCCACCTCCATTCCTCATAACCCACTTCGCTCGTTAGAATGTCTCCTGTCTTTACAGCATCCAGCAGAAATTCCTCAAAGTGCCTGGTGTGTGGGTGGCAAATGTGTAACCCCATTGCAGAATTCCCTCCTATTTTTGCTTCTCTAGGTATCTTAGAAGGTATAGGGACTGTGGGGGGTTCAGTGCCTGGTCTGGTGGTACTCTTGCAGGGGTACCTTTGGACATGGTGTACTTTTTTTTGTAAGAATACTTTTGGACGATACCTGGGACATTGGAGCCCTGTGTGCTCAACCATTCCAGATAAATTTGCTCTGCTTGAACTGGAGAAAATTGGGGTTAGCGAAAATTGGTCAACTCTTAGCAGTTAAAAGATGACAAGACGTTACCTAGGTGTTTGGTTCTGTAAATCATTTCCTATTTGTGTCTTCTAAAGTAATATTTCATCATAGTACCAGTTAACACTTGTTCCTTGGCATTCAGTTGTTGCTTTTAAAAATGCGTATATGGGCCAGGCGCCGTGGCTCACGCCTGTAATCCCAGCACTTTGGGAGGCTGAGGTGGGTGGATCACAAGGTCAGGAGTTTGAGACCAGCCTGGCCAACATGGTGAAACCCTGTCTCTACTAAAAATACAAAAATTAGCTGGGTGTGGTGGCAGGCGCCTGTGATCCCAGCTACTCAGGGGGCTGAGGCAGGAGAATTGCTTGAACCCAGGAGGCGGAGGTTGCAGTGAGCCGAGATTGCACCACTGCACTCCAGCCTGGGTGACAGAGCAAGACCTTGTCTTGGGGGAAAAAAAAAGCATATATGATTGGGAAATTTTCTTCTTAGTTAATGGGTAAGGAAAGGCTAACTTTTTGTGTGGTGAACTTATAGTCAAGATTCTATTCACAGTAGCTCACCCTAACCACAAACCACAGACCTCAGGGAAATAATCTTGATACTCTGTATAAATCCAAGCCTAAGGAGAGGCTGTCACCATCACACCTTTCTTTTCTCCAGCTGAACGTGTCATTCTCTGCCTTCTTCCTGCAAGAGGCAGTGACTTTTTTTTTTCTTAAGACTACTGACTCACCCAGAAGAAAAAAGGCTATCTATAAAAAGACAACTTTATTTGTATACTCCTCCATCAGATGAATGGATGGTGATGCCTTGGTTATAGTTTTATGACCCTAATAGCCAAGCTCACCATAGACAGGGTTAAAGGAAAAAAGTTCATGTGCTTTTCCACTCATTGACCTTTTTGAAAATCTTACACTCAGAGCCAAGTACATAGCTCTAAAGTTCTGCTCCTTATGTACAGAATACCAGGCATGAGTGGGACCCAAGGAGCTTGGGGTCCAAGACTGTGCCTTGGCCCAAGAAGCATCCAGGCTATTAGGGACAGCTCTCACCATCAGTTTCAGTCCAGGGGAGTACCGTGCAAAGCATCCAGGGGCTGCCATGCAGCGAGGCCCCTGATCGCTGCAGGGATGCTGTGGGAAGTCCTGGGGCTTAGAGTCAGAGGTCCTGGGCAGAAGCCCTGGCTTTGCCGGTGGACAGCCGTGACTGTGCCACATGGCGCATCTGCACTGGTTCTCATTTCATCCTCAAATCACTCGGTGGGAAATGCGTGCTATCACCTCCATTCACAGACAGAAAACAAGCTCAGAAAGGTGAAGGGGCTTTGTTGGGGTCATGCTGGTTGTAAGTAGTGGAGCCCAGATTCAAACCTGCCCTCTAACTTGAAGCCTGTGTTCTTGTCTCTTGTTAGTTTGCTAGGACTGCTGTAACAAAGTACCCCAGACTGGGTGCCTTAAACAACAGCAAGCAATTTATTTTCTCACCATTCTGGAGGCTGGAATCCAAGATCGTGGTGCGGCAGGGTTGGTTTCCTCTGAAGCCTCTCTCCTTGGCTGGCAGATCCCCCCCGACCCCCCCAGCTGCCTCTTCTCCCTCTGCCTTCATGTGGTCTTTCCCCTGCGTATGTGTCCCTGGTGTCTCTGTGTGTCCCAATCTCCTCTTTTTATAATGACACCAATTGTCATCCAATCAGATTGGGTTAGGGTCATTCTAACAACTTCACTTCAGCTTAGTTACCTCTTTAAAAGCCCTGTCTCCAAACACAATCACATTCCAAGGTACCGGGGTTAGGACTTTAACATATTAATTTGGGGTGGGGGGTGTGACACAGTTCAGCCCATAACACTACCCTGTCTCTTAGCCACCATGAGCTCACCTCCCTCTTTTTTTTTTTTTTTTTTTTGAGACACGGCCTCGTTGTGCAGTGGTGTGATCATAGCTTACTGCAGCCTCCAACTCCTGGGCTCAAACTCAGTCTTCCCACTTCATACTCCCCAGTGACTGGGGCTACAGATATGTGCCACCATGCCAGATAATTTTTAAAATTTTGTGTAAAGATGGAGGTCTGGCTGTGTTGCCCATGCCAATCTCGAATTCCTGGCCTCAAGTGATCCTCCCGCCTCCGCCTCCCAAAGTGCTGGGATTACAGGTGTGAGCCACTGCACCTGGCCTCACCTCCCTCTTCTGTAAATAGGCATGCTACCTAAAATGAGGCTACCTTCATCCCCAGGCCCGTCCCATGGGTGAACCCAGGCCAAGCCCTGTTAAATTCATCATCATTTCATATAATCCTTATAACATCTTTGCTAGGTAAGAAATTTACTGGACGTCAAACTTAGCCTGAGCTGAGTAATACAGTTAGGATTCAAACTCTCACCTGCTGACTCCCGAGTCCGTGTCTTCAGTGCACTGCATCATAAGGTGTATTATGAGATTCCAAAACTATGATTTCAGGGCTATGGAAGCTTCATGGCTTATGGGGGAACAGTCACTACAGGACTTGGAAGTTTCAGGAAGCATCATGTGCGAGATAGCATTGACATGCCTTACTTTTCAAATGTTCTCAGATTCCTAAGTTGCAAGGATGGGTAGGGGCAGTCATCCACCCAAAGTTAGTCCTTTCTGTTCACGTTTCTTGGCTAGATTTCCTGGGAATTTGTTGCATATTTATTTATGTGGAGTTATTTGCTTTCAGAATTGCATGGAGGGGGAATCTGCAATCTGGCTGCAAAAAGTAATTTGGCAATTTATTTTCAGGGCTGCCCTTCTTCCAGCAGCTTGTTTCAAATTCAACCTCTGGCACAGAGGCATCCATCATTTTAATTGCATGTTACTGTTTAGTGAGGCACAAATTTGTTTCATTTTCTTTTTCTTTTTCTTTCTCCTGTAGTAGTAGGTGGTTGTGGGTTTTTTTCCTGATTTGCCACAAAAAAGAGAAAAAAAAAGAAAAAAATAATTACCTAAACCACTTTTTTATGGCCAAGGAGTTTATAACACTGAGCTGTCTGTGGTTTTTTTTTGGTGTTGCATATTTGGTTCTTAACCTTTCAGTAGCAGAAATGCGAGCCTTGCCTTTTCTTTTCCTGTTCAGATAATGTCCATAATACAGTCGCCTGAACATAGACCCAAGAAGGAAAATTGTATTGGTCTCAGGGTCAGAAGGTTTGCTTTTCATTCTGGTTTTGCAGTGACTGCCTGGCTGTGTGACCTGCCTCTTGCCTCACTTTTTCCATCCATAAAATGAAGGACTTGAATGTGCAGATTTCTAGAACATTCCTATGTTCTTGTGCCTGTAATACTGAGTCCTGGGCGGGGTGGCCATCCAAGGATGTCCACTGAGGAGCTTGTCTTGTTCCATATCATGATGTTCTTATTCTGCTGGGTTGTGGATTATGGTGCTTTAGTTCAAAGTCAAAAATCAATCCTGTATCCCTCAGTAATCTTCTAAGGGATAAAAATATTGTTTACATAAAATTAGCTTGGGTAGAAAGTTAGCTTTGGTGTTCAAAGCTAAGAACTTAGCTTTCATTGCTGCATATACTTTGTTTCTTGCTGTAAAAGGACGTGGTGTCTGTGAAGTTAGGCACAAAGTCCAGGAGTGCATCCGCTTTATAAGGTGCACCAAGCACTGGGGCGTGGGGACAAAATGTGACTCAACGTCCGTAGGTGGGTGCTGAGTTGGATGCCAGGACTCTTGTGTATTGTGTTTTGTTTTCACAGTGTGGAAGAGATTAATTGTTAATGGTTTGGAGTAATTTTTTCTGTCTGCATCTCGCAACACTTTCCTCGTCACCGTGGATGTCAGACTCTTCACCCAGTGACCTGGAGTCTCCAAGTCAGGGCTCAGCCCACACTGTGCTGACACCCTCCAATCCCCAACTCCTTTGCACGTTACAAGATTTTGTTTTAAGTGTTTATTATGGAGATTTAAAAATATACAAAATATCGAGAAAGTGTGGTGAAACTCTCATGTACACAACACCCACTTATGATTCTGAAATATTTTAAAGCAAGTCCCAGGCAACTTATTGTTTAACCTGTTAATACTTAAATATTCACTAATAAATACTTATACACACACACACACACACACACACACACACACACACACATACAGCCACAATATCATTATACTCCACAAAACGAACAATGTTTTTTTTTTTTTGAGGGGGGACGGGGTCTCTGTTGCCCAGGCTGGAATGCAGTGATGCGATCATGGCTCACTGCAACTTCAACCTCCTGGTCTCAAGCAATCCTCAATCTTCCTCCTACCTCAGCCTCTTGAGTAGCTGAGACTACCGGCATGTGGAACTGCTCTTGGCTAAATTCTTATTTTTAGTAGAGATCAGGTGTCACTGTGTTTCCCAGGCTGGTCTCAAACTCCTGGGCTCAAGCATTCCACCTACCTCGGCCTCCCAAAGTGCTGGGATTATAGGCATGAGCCATCATATCTGGCCTAACAATGATTTTTTTTTTTTTTTTTTTTTTTGAGACGGAGTCTCACTCTCTCTCGCCCAGGCTGGAGTGCAGTGGCGTGATCTCGGCTCACTGCAAGCTCCACCTCCTGAGTTCACGCCATTCTCCTGCCTCAGCCTCCCGAGTAGCTGGGACTACAGGCGCCCATCACCATGCCTGCTAATTTTTTTGTATTTTTGTAGAGATGGGGTTTCACTGTGTTAGCCAGGATGGTCTCGATCTCCTGACCTCGTGATCTGCCCAACTCGGCCTCCCAAAGTGCTGGGATTACAGGCATGAGCCACCACACCCGGCCAACAATGATTTCTTAATGTCACCTGATACAAAGTCCTTGATAGGTTTAGTGCAATTATCTTAAAAACCTTTTTATAGTTGGTTTGTTTAACCAGAAGCTACTACAGACCACACATTGCATCTAGTAGATATGTCTCTTAAGTTTTTTATCTGTACATCCCCTTCTCCTCTTTTCAATGTGGTTTATTGAGTTCTAATATGGAGTTGGTGATGTAGCGTAAGGCAGCCTCAGAGAGTCCAATATCGTTAACATCTTTCTCCTAAACAGAGTTAGTGCCCTTCAAAAAACAGTTTTTAGTTTTATCTTTTTTTTTTTTTTAAGAATGTGTATGTTGTCCGGGCATGGTGGCTCACACCTGTAATCTCAGCACTTTAGGAGGCCGAGATAGGTGGATCACCTGAGGTCAGGAGTTGGAGACCAGCCTGGCTGACATGAAGAAACCCCATCTCTACTAAAAATACAAAAAATTAGCCGAGTGTGGTGGCGAGTGCCTGTAATCCCAGCTACTCAGGAGGCTGAGGCAGGGGAATCACTTGAACCCAGAAGGCAGAGGTTGCAGTGACCTGAGATCACGCCATTGCACTCCAGTCCTGGCAACAAGAGTGAAACTCCGTCTCAAGGGAAAAAAAAAAAGAATGCATATGTTTATTCTGCTTCCTTGTCTTCAAGCAAATGAAACCTAAGTTAACGTCATGCTGTGGGGATGTCCTAAGAAGAAACATTTTTTAAATTATGAAAAACATCATAAATACAAAATCTTTTATGTACGCATACAATACCATGCATACACACTGTATCTGTGTATATATATGGTTTTCATTCTGGTAATCTTTTGTTGCATAACACACTCCCCCAATGCTTAGTGCTGTAAAACAACCACATTTATCATGATGGGTTCTGTTGGTCAAGAATTTGAGCAGGGCTCACAGCTGGGAGATGCTTCTGCTCCTCATGGCATTGACCAAGGGGTACTGAGTTGGAAGGTGGGCTCATGTGGAGTGTCCAAAATGGCTGCACTCACATATCTGGTACCTTGGAAGGGATTGCTGGAAGGCTGAGCTCACCTGGGATGGTTGAGTGGCACACGTGCTTGTGGCCTCTTAAACATGGCAGTCTCATGGTAGTTAGACGTTTCACATGGTAGCTGGCTCTTCTAGAGCAAGCTTCCTAGGAGAACTGTCACCTAGCCTTGGAAATCGCAGAACATCATTAACACCGTATTTGATTTGGTTGATGCAGTGACAGGCTCTTCCAGATTCAAGGGAAAAGGACAGAGACCCCCTCTCTTGATAACAGTGTCAGAGAATTGCAGCAATGTTTGTAAGCTCCACAGTTTAGAAGAATAATACTGAAACTGACACCTTAGGTATTTGGCTACCTGGTACTTTTTAAGTCCCCATGTACTTGCTTGTCTTTTAGTGTAAGATGGAAGCCACTGGGATGGGAGGCACTTGCCTTAGAGGTCATTCAGAGTATCTCCTGCCTCCCATTCCCATTCATGAGGGATTTGAGTGGACTCAATTGGGCAAGCGCACTGTGACAGTTTACATGACTTGCCTTGCCTGATGATAATGGCAACAGTGGGAGGCTCCCAATACAAACTTTAAAAGAAGTTTGTCCAGTGGACCTTTGTGTTAGGGAGGCTGCCTGATATTTTGTTAATGTCCCTGTCAGTAGGGATAGTATGTTAGCCAGTGTGTCTGCTAGTATTGTGACCAGAAAAAGTGATGGGTGAAACCAAGTCTCAGGGCAGCCAGAATCAAGTAGCTTTAGGTATCCTTGGCTTTAGTGAGCATCTTGAGGAATAAATGGGAAACCCATTCGTAAACTATTGAATCACTGGTGTTAGACATGTTTGGACAGAGCTATAGGTAGACAGGAATTGAGGTCCCTAGCAGATGTTAGGTGTTCTGTGTTGATTGAAAGAGGGTTCATAGGAATGTGACCAGTGGGGTCACACAGTCCTCATAGCAGCCCTGTGAAGGAGATGCTGTTAAAGGAAGAAATGAGCGCTTTGAATCTCTGCAGAGATCTAAATACAGCATGGCCTAAGGACAGTTTATTGGCCTGGAACAGAGGCTGATCAATAGCTGATCAATAATGCAACACAAAGTCTCAGTGTTTTAAATTGATCCCTCCGTGAGTCGAAGCCAGTGCGACTATGGTTCTGTGGTGGAACAGTTGAGCCTAGAATCTGCCTGTCTGGGCCTCCTACAGCACGTTGGAAGCCCCTTGCCCATGGAGTGAGGAGGACCCTGGTCATCCGTGGAACTGATCATCAGTGCCTCCTTCCACGGACTCGCACACCAAGATGACAGGCAGTCACTTTCTTCTAAGATTGTTCTTACCTCCTTGTTGATCAAAATTAAGGACAGTTGTTTTGTTGCTTCCTCTGATTTCTAAGAGATTGTTAGCCTGGCAAGTCAGGAAATTAATAACATGTGCTCTGTTTTACCAGAATTGAATTTCCAGGAGCCGCCTAGACTGTTGACGTCCCTTCTCACTACAGTGTCTTGGCCTCTGTGTTAGTTTGTGAGCAAATAATCTGCTTTCCCTGTGCTGCAGCTTTCCTGCCCTTCAGACTAAGTGGGAATTGGGAATTGCCTCCCTACCGTGAGATCTGTTTGTTGGACTGTGTGTGGCCTTGTATCCCAACCCTAGCCAAGACCATGCGTGGAGTAGGCTTTCAGTATTTATGTGTTAAATTGGGCTTAAGAAATATTTCTTGTTTGCAAGGCATATTGTATGTGCTTGGAGCTAAAAAGGTGAATGAGATGGCTAGAGAGGTAATGGGATGAGATAGAAAGAACTCTGTCCTAAAAATCAGGAAGGCTGGGCCTCTATTATAGTTGTGCTACTTATAAGCGGTATGAACTGATGATGTAATTTCCCTGAGACTCAGTCTCCTCTGCGAAATGGGGTCATAGAACCTTTGTGACGTTGAGGCACCCTTCAACTGGGAGGTGAAATTTATAAGCTGGACAGCCTGGCCATAAGTCCAGTAGACCATGGACACTTCTGCATGGTCTTTGCATCATCGTGTTCTAGTTTTGAGTCACCAAATCTTGCTGATGGCTGAGATGGTATTTCTTACTCATGATGAAATGTTAAGGTAACTTATTTGGTAATTTCAGATATTTGTATTTATGATGTCCAAGAGTAAACAGTTTATATTTGTTTATGACGGCTTAGCAGTGTTGGCAATGGGAATTCCTGGGCCACTTGGTGGGGTGTGTGTGTGTGTGTGTGTGTGTGTGTGTGATATATATATGTGTGTGTGTGTATATATATATATATATATATATATATATATATATATGGCTAGTTTCCTGCCACGGCTCATAGAAAGTGGCAAGTTATTGGGGGGAGGGCAGAGCTGGTAACTAATCATGAAATCAGCACTTCCTAGAAATAGCTGAAACAGGCCTTGAGGTTGGTGCCTTCTGGGAACTGCTGGCTGGGAAGCCAACTGCTGATCCCAGGTGGAGCTCTGGGACAGCAATTTAAACTAGGGGTGTTTAAGGACTGGGAAAAGAAGGAATTGATCTCTAGGGATGAACATGGGTTTACAAAAGTCCCCAAACCAGACTAACCTCAATTTTTCTTTCAGTGAAATTACTAAACTTCACATACCTCTATTTTTATTAAGCATCTGACAAAGAGCACACCATGTTATTCCTGTGGACAAGTGGGAGAAATAGGTTTCGATGAAAGTCACAGTAATTCCTTTGTGTAGAACACCACAGGGCGCAGTGTATGCTCATTTGCTATCTTGCTTTTTCATTATTAGCATGATTTAGCAAGGGTGACAGGGCAGATGAGAGTACTCCAAAACTTGGAGGTGCCTAAGGCCATGGTCATATTGCTAGAGAAGTGGTAGAACTAGTTTCCAACCCACCATTTCTGCCTCACAGAGTCCCAGGGCACAGCCCCATGTGGTACAACTGTGTGCAGTCATGCCTGGGTTTGAAGTTACCATCGGACAGGTGCCGTTAGGTGCTGTCGAAGAACAGAAAGATACCCCAGCACTACCACTCCCCATGTCAGACCTGCTTAGCAGATTTCCCACGTGCCGTAAAACAGGTATCAATCACTGATAAGTGGAATAACAAACTGAGAGTTGTAATGTTCTTAATAGGATAGATCATAGGCCAATTTAAATAGGATACAATTTAGTTGGAACAAATGCAAAGCCTGCACTTGGGGTTAGAAACCATCACTACAACTATTTTGGTTGTTTTCTAACCTAGGACTTGTTAGCATTTTGTATGTAAAAGGCATAGCATTTTGTTAGCCACAAGGATAGGCCATAGTGGGATATGGCTTCCAAAACATCAATGTCCTAGTGTGCATTAGGACAGACGAGGGGTCTGGAAGGGATGACAGGAGTAACAGGGTTCTGCATCCAGGTCCTGGCCAGCTACAGAGAATGCCAGTGGATTTGGACCAGGCAGATCAGGCTTCTGAAAAGTGAGTTGTTTGAAGACTGTTGTGGGAACTGAGGATTCTCCTTAATCCACATTAGTGTTTATGTTTACTGAGCCTCAGAATGTCAGCTGGCAGAGAAGCAAATATGAATAGGGCAGGGTGCTGCCAACAAGGAAGCTGAATAATGAAGAGTGTTACTTGAAATTGGCCCTGGAAACTGGCTTGCTGCAGGTGGGGAAAGGAATGGGGGTGTGGGAGAAGGGCATCCTAGGCAAAGGAAGGACATGAGCCAAGCCTGAGAGGCGGGGCCTGCTGTGTATGGTGGGGTGGGCCTTGTATTTGGAGAACAACACGCTTCGTAGTTTGACCGGAGCCTAGGGTACATGTAGGGTCCTGGGAGGGATACAACTTGAATTAGGTTGGGCAGGGTTGATGGGTGCAGAGTCGCTGACACCAGGCTGAGGAACCTGCACTTTATTCTCTGGTGGATGTTTTTTGAACAGAGAAGTGACTAAGACGAGGGCTGTGTTTACGGAAAGACCATTCTGGCAAACACAGGAAAGGTGGGTGTCAGGAGGGACCCACTGGGGGGTGGGTGTCTTAGTCCTTCTGGGCTACCGTGACCAAATACCTTAGATTGGGTAAATTATAAACAACAGAAACTTTCTTTCCTTTCTTTTTCCTTCCTTTCCTTTTCTTTCTTTTTTTTTTTTTTTTTTTTTTGACAAGGTCTTGCTGTGTTACCCAGGCTAGAGTGCAGTGGCATGAACAGCTGACTGCAGCCTCAACCTCCTGGGCTCAAGTGATCCTCCCACCTCAGCCTCTTGAGTAGTTGGGACTACAGGCATATACCACCACACCCAGCTTTTTTTTTTTTTTTTTTTTTTGAGACGGAGTCTCGCTCTGTCACCGAGGCTGGAGTGCAGTGGCACGATCTCGGCTCACTGCAAGCTCCACCTTTTAGGTTCACTCCATTCTCCTGCCTCAGCCTCCCGAGTAGCTGGGACTACAGTTGCCCGCCACCACGCCCAGCTAATTTTTTGTATTTTGTTTAGTAGAGACAGGGTTTCACCGTGTTAGCCAGGATGGTCTTGATCTCCTGACCTTGTGATCCGCCCGCCTCGGCCTCCCAAAGTGCTGGGATTACAGGCGTGAGCCACTGTGCCCGGCCCTAGTTTTTTTTTATTATCTGTAGAGATGGGGTTTCCCTGTCTTGCCCAGGTTGGTCTGGAAGTCCTGGACTCAAGCGAACCTCCTGCCTTGGCCTCCCAAACTATTGGGATTATAGACGTGAGCCATCATGCCTGGCCCAGAAACTTTTTCTTACGGTTCTGGGGCCTGGATATCCAAGATCACAGAGCCGGTAGATTCAGTGACTGGTGAGGTACTTGTGGATGGCACCCTGTTGCTGCATCCTCACGCAGCAGCAGGGGCAAGGCTGCTGGCTTCAATGTCTTTCATAAAGGCGCTAGTCCCATTCCTGAGGGCAGAGCCCTAGTGACGGGGCCTGAAGGCCCCACTTCTTAGTACCATCACACTGGATATTAGTTTTCAATGTATGAATTTGGAGGGACGCCGTTATTCAAACTGTAGCATGGGACCACTTAGGGGCCTGTTGCTGTAGTCCAGGCACAAAGTGACATGACTTGAGCTGTAATGGAGATGGAAGGGAAGAGGCCTTCCCGAAGCTGGCCACAGAAAGACTTGCCAGCCAGGATTGGTGGCTCACACCTGTAATCCCAGCACTTTGGGAGGCTGAGGTAGAAGGATCACTTAAGCCCAGGAGTTTAAGATCAGCCTAGGCAACATAGTGGGACCCCATAGTGGAGTGCACCTGTGGTCTCAGCTACTCGGGAGGCTGAGGTGGGAGGATCACTTGAGCCCAGGAGATCAAGGCTGCTGTTAGCCATGATGGCACCACTGTAATCCACCCGGGGTAACAATAAAGACCCTGTCTCAAAAAAGAAAGACACGTCATCTGATGGATGTGGGGCAGGTAGATAAAGGGGAGCCACATTTACCCTCAAGGAGATGGTTCCTGAGATCACTTTGACTGCATAGGCACCGTGCTTTTGCAATTCACTTCACAAGTAGGATGTATACATCTGACTGGCACACTCACATACAGCTTATTTCCTCCTTTCAAACCTGCCTGGGATGGCTGGCATCTTATGCTATTGAGACTAATGAGATTTGATGGGTTGGTTTCTATCTTCTTTGTTCTTCCGGGACCAGATCTGACCTGTTAATGTTGCACTTGGGTCAGGTTGCAGTCAGACATTGTCAGCAGCATCTTACCTAAGAAGGTCAGGATAGTTCATTTATTTTGGGGGGCAGTTAAGACATCAGCTGTCCAGCAGTCTCCCTTATCAGGAGCACAGCTAGGAACCAGTGAATAAGCAAAATGAGAATCTCAGGCTGGCCAGCAAAGATATCCCAATGTCCATCCCTTGTCCTGCTTGCTGCCTGCCTGCCCCAGTCTTTCACTGGCAACTATGTACTCTTATTTTACACATGATTTTAATGAGCTGGGTTATTTTTAGCTCATGTCATCAGAAGGAGCTGCTACAGAGACATAGACTGACTCAAAAACACCAGTTGTTGGTCTTTGGGAAAAGTTAACGTGTAGGCAGAAAAACTAGAAAACATTGATGCAAGAACTCAAAGGTAGGAGCTCTCTGGAGTCTACTGTGTTTGGGAACAGCTCACCATACAAGTCTGGAAGGAGATGGAGCATTATTGCATTTCAGAACGGGGATCCCAACTTAGCTGTCACATTCAGTACATTCTGCTTAAGAAGGCAGGGAGGGAAATGGTGTTGCTACCTCTGGGTTTGCGTTTCAACCCTGTTTTGGATGACTTGGCCCCTCAAGAAGTACTTGTTCAGTGAGAATTTCCTTTAGTTCCTATAGGGCTTCCCATAGTGAGAGAGTAATGTGAGTTGTGTCTGCAACACCCAGAATGGTGGTTGGGACTTGATGAGCAATTGGCAAATATTTGTTAAATGAGTGGATGAATTCGTCACAGAGAGGGAGACCTGGGTAACGATAAGGCAACAAGAAATGGCTTTCCAGGCTCGTCACAGTAACTCGTCTTCTGTTATAACCACTAGACAACGCGTCGCATAATGGCAACAAAATTATGCTTAGGTAAACAGCTTTGGCAGTGCACACAGTTCCCTAGGTGCTTGTTCATGGAATACTTAATTTGAAAAGATTTTAATGAGTGTATCCTCTTTTTTAGACCTTCTGCTGGTAGAGCACCACCAGTCTGTTGTCAGTGTTGTAGCATGGCTCATCCAGAACATCTCTTTCTTGGCCCCAGATCTTACCCACCTCCTGCTGCTATCTATCCTTCCATTCACATCCATCGATCTACCCATCCATCCACCCATCCATCCATCCATCCATCCACCCACCCACCCACCCACCTACCCTCCCCTGCATATAATAGTCATTTATGGAGCGCCTGCTGTGTGCCAGCGAGGCACTGTGCTTTGGGGATGGAGGGACAGAGATGTGGGTACTCAGATGAACATAGCTGGTCCCTGTCCTCAGGGAGGGAGTGCTCTCAGTCAGAAGTAGGATTCTGACACAGGAGCACAGGCAGCTGCAGTACAGTGTGATGAGTATGTATATACTTAAGGCACACACCTGCTTATGGGAATGCTGAGGAGGGAGCACTTACTTCTCCGGGGGCGGGAGTAGAGTTGGGGAGGCTCCTGAAAGACGGAATGTTTGGGCTAAGCCTGAGATGACAGTTTGTGTCATCTCAGATTTGTAGGGGTTGCCCCGGGTGGGGTGTCCAGGCTGGCGGTGCAGGCAAAGTAAGTTACCTGGAGCTTTTTTAGTTTTGAGAGGGGACACTGCAGGGTGGGAAGAGTGAGAGATGGTGGTTTCAAGGGCAGTGACCTTGATCACCTTGTCTTCATTCTACCTGGTAACCCACTGGGGACCCCTGTTTGGAGGATCCCTCCATTCCAGCCCTCTTAATTTAACCAGATTATTCTTGAAGCTGGAAAGGGCTGTTGGGAATTCTCTCTTCCAGCAGAAGGTAGCAAACAAAGAACATACTTTGGGGACATATGGGAGGGGCAGTTACAGATATATTTAAAAAAGCATCAGAGTTGAGTAAAGATGATAACCTATCCCCCAGCGCCTGCTGTCTTCCACCTCCGAGCCAGCTCAGTGAGCGTCTAGCATGGCAGGAGGGACCTGCCATCCCTTGAAAGATCCCTTTCCCAACCTCCACCTCGAGCCCCTTCTACACTAAGAGCCATTTTAGAAACATCAGAAAAGTGAGATTTGGAATGACCTAGACAGAAACTTAGGCTAACCCTCTTCATTTTACGTAAGTAGAGCTGTGATGGTTCAGTTAATACTCTGTGTGATGGGATGGTCAGCCCAGAACCAAAACAGACCCAGGTGGGGAACAGGTTGGATTTGGGGCCATTTGAGTTTTGGTGGCCCTGTGTATTCAGGGCACCATGACAGATTTGCTGCTGCAGGATAAGTCTGGGTTGGCGATATGGATTTGGGGAAATTGTGAATTGCTTAAGGTCGCAGTTGGTGGTGCATCTGGGACTAGAGCACAGGTTTCTTGCTTCCTCCTGGCCCAATTTTTCTGCCACATCCTGCTGCTAAAAGTGTTACTTAACTAGTTCTGTCCCACTAGCAGATTCTCTAATGAAGCACTTGAGCCATGATAATAGGTATTGTGTAGAGCCAGTGACGATGGATAGTAGTAGGGAAAAAAATATCCAAAGGGTGGGTTGTTAAGGTCAAGAAGGAAAAGTACCAGAATGGTGATTTTTAAGAAATTGTATTTAGTCTCGGACAATTGCCAGAAGATCACTGTTAAAACTTGGGGAGAAGCCAGGCATGAGGGCTCACGCCTCCGATCTCGGTGCTTTGGGAAGCTGAGGTGGATCACTTGAGCCCAGAGTTTAAGACCACCATGGGCAACATAGCAAGACCCCGCCTCTACAAAATATTTTAAAATTAGCCCAGTGTGGTGAGGTGTGCCCGTAATCCTAGCTACTGGGGAGGCTGAGGCAGGGGGATCCTTTGAGCCCAGGAGTTCAAGACTACAGTGAACTATGATGCTGCCACTGCACTCCAGCCTGGGCGACAGAGCAAGACCCTGTCTAAAACAAACAAAAAACTTGGGAACAAAGCCATCCGCAGTTTCTCTATGCTTCATCCTAATATAGGTGATTTCCAATTTACAGTGGTTTGACTAAGGATTCTGTGGCTTTATGATGGTGTGAAAGTAATAATGCATTCAGTGAAAACTGTACTTTGGGTACCCATGCAACCATTCTGTTGTTCACTTTCAGTACATGATTCAATAAATTACTTGAGATATTCAATACTTTATTATACAATAGGCTTTGCGTTCAATGATTTTTGCTGAGCACGTTTAAGGTAGGCTAGGTTAAGCTGTGATGTTCAGTAGGTTAGGTGTATTAAGTGCATTTTTTCTTTTCTTTCTTTTTAAGTCAAGGTGTCACTCTGTCACCCAGGCTAGAGGTACAATGCAGCTTATTGCAACCTTGAACTTCAAGTGATCCTTCTGCCTCAGCCTCCTGAGTAGCTAGGACTACAGATGCATGCCACCATGCCCAACTAATTTTTTTTTTTTTTACTTTTTTGTAGAGATGGGGTCTTGCTATGTTGCCCAAGCTGATCTCGAACTCCTGGCCTCAAGCAATCCTCCAGCCTAAGCCTCCCAAAGTACTGGAATTAGAGGCATGAGCCACCATGCCTGGCCTTAAGTGCATTTACAACTTATAATAGGTTTATTGAGATGTAATCCCATCATAAGGAGCATCTGTACAACTATTTTCATTTTAGCAAATTTCCTGTTTTTATCAAGCAGTCTATGTACATAACACTTATGTATTTTTATTTAGTTGCAATCACAGCTTGCTTATTCCTTTAAAGTCTGTTTACCTAACATTGTCATTAAAATTTTCCTTGTTTTTTATCTCATCTTCGTAATTATCTTGTATAATGGCTGAACAGTATTCTGGAGTGTTGATGTATCGTGGTTCTGCATCCCTGTGGTGGAGAGATGAGGCCGTCTCATCCCCCCAGCCTCCTTTCTCCAGTTGCATATCCTGCCTTCTGCTTCTGTTGACCTGTTGCCTTCGGAGGAGTATGTCGAGGAAGGAAAGAGCCTGAAGGCTGTAATCCCATGATGCAGTTTTCATTCTTTGTTTTTACTTTGTGTTACTGCTGCTATGTGTGTCACACAAATACAGCTGCACAAAGAAAACAAAGGTACCCAGTTTACTGGGTTACAAGAAGGCAGACATCCTGGTAACACTACACAAGTCGGGGAGAACCCTGCCCACCTCCCAGAAGCCCTTAGTGTAACCTTGCCACAAGATCAACAATTACCCTGGCTTTATTGTGGCTGCTTCCTTGTTCTTCTACAGTTTTGTCACCCAAGTGTGCATCTGTAGACATTGCATTTTCATTTTGCCTTTAAGAAAAAAGTGTATTTTAAATCTCTTTTAATCTGTAGGTATCCCCTCTATTTCTTCTCTTCCCTATATTCTGCTTGTTGAAGAAAGAAATGGAATCATTTGGCTGGGCGCGGTGGCTCACGCCTGTAATCCCAGCACTTTGGGACGCCGAGGTGGGCGGATCACTTGAGGTCGGGAGTTGAGACCAGCCTGGCCAACATGGTGAAACCCTGTCTCTACTAAAAATAAGCCGGGCTTGGTGGCGCACGCCTGTAATCCCAGCTACTCGGGAGGCTGAGGCAGCAGAATCGCTTGAATCCAGGAGGCAGAGGTTGCAGTGAGTCAAGATTGCACCACTGCACTCCAGGCTGGGCGACAAGAGCAAAACTCCATTTCAAAAAAAAAGAAATGAGATCATTTGTCCTGAGTGGTTCTCACAGGCTAAATCTTGCGGAGAGAGAGGTTGGGGAGCAAGGTTACATCTTAGGTGATGGGGTGTTCTTATCAGGAGGTACGTAATGTCTGGTTGTCTCCTGTTGTGATGTTAGTAGCCACTGATGTTCAGTGCTTAGAACCTACTACCCGTTAGGGGTTGCAAAGTGATGATCCTGCAGTTCTGTTATTTCTTCATTTATTTGTTGAAATACTTCAATAAAGAAAAACTCCACCCACCTACTATTTTTAAAAGCTTTATTTAGATTCACATGTCATACAGTTTGCCTATCTAAAATGTACAATCCAGCAGCTTTTAGTGTATTCACAGAGTTGTGCAGCTGTCACCACAAGCAATTTTAGAACATTTCATTTAAATCCCCCTTCCCCCTACAAATAACTACACTCCCCTTAGCTGTCGTCCCCCAAACCCCTTTGCCCGAAGCAACCACTAATCTAATTTCTGGCTCTATAGATTTCCCTCCTTTGGAGGTTTCTTATAAATGGATCATATGATGTGTGGTGGCTCCTTGTGTCTGGCTTCTTTCACTTAGCATAATGTTTCCTAGGTCCATCCATGTGGAAGCACATATCAGCACTTCATTCTTTTTTACAGCCAAATGATAGTCCATTGTACAGTTATACTGTCTTTTGTTGATCCATTCATCAGTTGATAGATATTTGGGTTGTTTCTACCTTTGAATATTATAAATAATACTGCTGTGAGCATTTGTGTACAAGTTTTTACGTGAACGTATGTTTTCATTTCTCTTACCTAGAAGTAGAATTGTTGGGTCATGTGGTAACTAACTCTATGTTTAGCCATTTGTGGAACTGCCAGGCTATTTTCCAGAGCAGCTGCACAGTTTTACATTCCCATCAGCAGTATATGAGGGTTTCTACTTCTCCAACATTTGTTATGATCTTTTTATTTATTTATTTATTTATTTATGAGACGGAGTCTCGGTCTACCGCCGAGGCTGAGTGCAGTGGCACAATCTCTGCTCGCTGCAACCTCCACCTCCCCGACCTCAGCCTCCCGAATAGCGGGATTACAGGTGCCCATCACCATACCCTGCTAATTTTTGTATTTTTAGTGGAGACAGCGTTTCACCATGTTGGCCAGGCTGGTCTTGAACTCCTGACCTCAAGTGATCCGCCCGCATCAGACTCCCAAATTGTTGGGATTACAGGCATGAGCCACTGTGCCCGGCCTTTTTAATTATAGCCATCCTAGTGAGTGTGACATAGTATTTGATTGTAATTTTGATTTGCATTTCCCTCATGACTAGTGATGCTGAGCATCTTTTCATGTGTTTATTGACCATTTGTATGTTTGGGGGGAACTAGCTGTATGTACCCTCTGTCCATTTTTAAATTGGATACTTGTCTTTTCATTATTGAGCTGTAATAGTTCTTTATATATTCTAGATTAAAAATCTAGATTTGCAAACATGTTCTCCCATCTGGGTTGTCTGCACTTTCTTCATGTCTTGATGTCCTTTGAAGCAAAAAAAAAAAAAAAAGTCTCACATTTTGATGACGTCCAGTTTATTTTTTCTTTTGTTGCTTGTGCTTTTGGTGTCATAGCTAAGAAATCATTGTCTAACTCAAAGTCATGAGGCTTTATGCCTGTGTTTTATTCTGAGAGTTTTATAGTTTTAGCTCTTACATTTAGGTCTTTGATGTACTTTGAATTAATTTTTGCATATGCTGCCATCTACTCTTAGGTTACCCAGTGCTGCAGTTAAAGGGAGAGTCAGTGCTGGATTCTTTCCGTTTCTTTACCAGTTTCCATAATAAGGAGTTGCCACCGAGTCATCCTATGGAGTTGGTTTTTTTTTTCTTTGTGATTATGGCACTTAGATTTAAGCATATTTGTGTTTGGATCCATTGACAATGATGTCGTTTTATCTGAGAAGCGTGTCTGCTCCGCTTGGGTGACTATTAAGAAGTCTTTTCATTTGTCAGAGACTTCAGTATCCTTGTGGTGGTTTCTCATTCAAACTCTCTCTCAGTTTTCCCAAGGAGAGGTGGGGAGAGTAGGTATCCTGAGGCCCGTTTTACAGGGGCAGGAATAGAAACATTAGGAGGAGTGACTTGCACGATGTCAAGTGGCAGATGCAGGACTTGACCCCTTGTTTCTCCGACTGCTTTCTTGTGCTCATGCCCCATGTGTATACCACATAGTCAAAACCTTGGCATGAACCTGGAATTTGAGTTTGAGTCCTGGTTCATGGCCTGTGACCTCCAGCAGATCTTTGGGTTTCCCTGAGACTTGGTTACCTACTTTGTGAAATCGGAAGACTGAAAGAGCCAATTTCAGAGGATGAGCTTTCTTTCCTAAGTAAGGTTGCCTGCATTGAGAAACAGCCCAGCTTTTGCTACGCTAGAGTAAGGCCCTGTTACACCCTTCTTCAAGCGTGTCTGATTTTGGCAAAGCTTATCTTCCCATGTAGGTATTCATCCAAAAAGTATTCTTTTTGTAAGAAGAGACTAGCAAAAGTTAACAGGGTTATCTAGATTCTTAACTTTAGGCTATTATGTGGCATTTGAGTTTCTTTAATCATGAGTTTGTATTACACTTATAATCAAACTAATTACAAATTTAAAAATTTGTGTGTGCTGACATGTATGCAGTTTACAAAGAGAAGTGGGTTTTTTTTTAACCTTTTTTTTCTTATCTAGCTGTCTCACCCTAAGTTTTTTCATCTTCCCAATTGTCTTCCAGAAACATGCCAAAGGCCAGGATTTGTTTGATCAGATTGTGTACCACTTGGACCTTGTGGAAACAGATTACTTTGGCCTCCAGTTCCTCGACTCTGCCCAGGTTGCGGTAGGTTATTGCTTTGATTCATTTCAGAACAGATTGGCTTTTCATTGCTAATTGCACGTCCACAGTTGCTAGAAATGGGTAGAGAAAAACAAGACTAAAACTGTGATACTGTGCCAGTAACAGGCATTGGGATGGAGGTTGTGGTGCCCAAGTGCCATGCGTCACAATGCTTGTAGGATGCCTCACCCTTGAGGTGGCCAGTAACCAGGAGAGGATGTGAATGGGATTCATTAGGGATGCATTATAGGCACATTTCTAGAAAAGGTAGAAAGAAGAAACATCATTATAGAAGTTCTTTTAGGCTGGGGGCAGTGGCTCATGCCTGTAATCCCAGCACTTTGGGAGGCTGAGGCAGGTGGATTGCTTGAGTCCAGGAGTTCAAAACCAGCCTGGGCAACAAGGTGAAACTCCATCTCAACAAAGAATACAAAAATTAGCCAGGCATGGTGGCATGTGCCTGAAGTCCCAGCTACTAGGGAGGCTGAGGTAGGAGGATTGATTGAACCCAGATGGTCAAGGCTGCAGTGAGCTCAATCGATCCTGCCACCTCAGCCTCCCTAGTGGCTGTATTCCAGCCTGGGTGACAGAGTAAGACCCTGTCTCAAAAAAAAAAAAAAAAAAAAAAAAAGGAAAAGAAAGAAACTCTTCTAATGGTGCTGCTTTTATTTTTAACCAGCAGAAGAGGCTGTGCCACCATCTTCTTGCAGAGTCTGGCTGGGTAGAGAGCAGGTGCTATGAACGGAGCTGAATGCCAGCCAGGCTTAGTGGGGTTGGGGGTGGATGGGGTCGGAGCAGGTCTTGCTGTTGCCGAGAACCATCTTGCAGGTTCCAGGAAGCTGTGTTAGGTCAGCACTTTACTTACTTTGCCTGAGACAGAACTGTTCACAGTGGAGATGTTAGAATGAGTGAACTCCACAAAGCTCAGACCCACTCTTTTTAAAAGCAGGAATGACTTCATAGTTCCCCTTCCCAACAAAATCTAGCTTGGGGTTTCAAAGATAATTTATTCGACAATCTAAATCTATTTATGGAGTGCCCATTATGCACTGGGCCCTGTGCTGAGCATTGCGGATAAAGCAGTGCACATAGATATGTCATATGCCAGATGGTAATAGGAGTCAAGAAAAATAAAGGTGAGGAAAGGGTGGACTGGGGGGGAGGGGAAGCACGATTTTAGACAGTGTATTAAAGTCTGGGTTCCCTGATCAGGGTGTTTGAGCTGGAGACCTGGAGCTCCCATAATGGTTAAGGCTGTCTACTGGAAGATACTTATCAGATACTTCCTGATTGTATCTGGAAGTTGTCAGGTGACATGTGACATTTGTAAGGTGAAGATGTACAAAATCGGTACCTGGGAATTAGGTCTGCTGGAGAATGTTAGTGACATGCTGAGTCCTTCGGTGACAGATTGGAATCTGGATGGGAATGCATCCTGGCTACAGTGCCTCTGGGGTGGACACTCCCACTGGATGTCCCTGTGCAGATGTGTCCCTCAACCTCAGCCACTTCCTCTGCATCTTCAGGACGTCCTGTTTTGCCACCCCACCCCCAAACTGTGTTCTTCTCAAACTGTCCTCCTCGAACCCTCCCGGGTTCCTTCTCATTTCTCAGCCAGAGACTCTCACTCCATCCACCGGACCCGGGAGAAGGGCAGAACAACTTTTTCTCTTTCCACCTCTGAGTCCAATTCCGCTTCCTTTGAGGTTGGGCCGACCAGTGTCCTACCCTCTGACCTCACGACTGTCCTTCGCATCCCTCGAGGCCTTTGGTGTCTCAGTTTTTTTCTTCCTCTGGGTAGCCTCAGGACTGAAGTTACTGGCCCTCCTACATATTCTGGACACTGTTTCCTGTCATTTAAGCTTCATTTGAGCAGATTGACAAGACCCACATAGATTCTCGTGTGTCCTGTCACCACCCGCACTCCAAGATCCAGAATTCTGCCAGTCCCCATTCCAGGATAACTTCCCTTGATTCCTTCCATTTTCCCAGTTCCCCTCCCTCTGGGCTTGGCCCACAACAGTCTCCTTCTGCCCTTTGTCCCCTCCCAGCCTTCTCCTGCCCTGGCCTTCCTCCCAGCCCGAGCCAGGCCTCAGCCACCTCACCTGTGTCCTCACTTGGCCTTTGATTCTCCTGCCCCCGTGACTGTCCCCTGGCCTCCCCTTGACACGCAGGCCCATCTGTTTCCTCTGCGGCTTGTCCCAGCCTGCCAGGCGTTGCTGGAGAGAGCCACGGTCTGTGCCTTCTGGCATCAGCACCGATCACAGGTTCAGCAGAGTCCAAGCTCCCGAGCTGCTCCCTGAGCCTCAGTAGCCCCAGATTGACTCTTGGCCACCCGACAGGTCCATGTCTGGATCTGAGCACAGACCTTTAGTCCAGTCCCCACGGAGACTTTGTTCCAGCAGTTGCCTCACCTGCTGAGAAGACCGAGGTCGTTCAGCTAAAATTCCTTGAATTTTCTTCCCCTACACTTCCGATTCTGTCTGTCCATCTTTTTTTTTTTTGCATGTCTACTTCTCAATCTACTCTCTACACCTAGAGCGGCAGGCCTATTTCCACTTGCTTCCTGAATGCCATGTTTAGGGTTCTCTCTGTCCCCAGCATCCTCCACCTGTTTCCAGCATCTGCCACTCTCCAGCCCTCTTCTTCCCTGGAACTCTTCTTGATTCTGCCTTCTCCTGTGTGTTAAAGCGTGTGGTATTTTTGGCTTCAGAGTATCTGTGGCCCTGAACTAGAAGTCAGACTGGACCTTGTTCCTGGCTCTGCCTCTGACTCATTTGGTAGGCTTTAGATAGGCTGCCTTGCTCCTCTGGCCTCTGTTTTCTCATCTGTAAAATGGGGTACTTGGACCTGTTCTCCAAGAAAACTTACACTTCTAATGTTCAGTCATTCTGAGTCTAAAGGGGAGGTTGGCATTTGGCATGTCTGCTGCAAATGCGTTCTCTAGTTAGAAAGGAGAAGGTATCTTTCATTTCTGCCCTTAGAACCTATGCCTGTTACCTTGGCAGCATGTCCTCATCCCCAAGTGACCCCTCATTAGCCACTCAGATTCCCAGAAAGCCAAGTCTGTGACTCCATTATGAAGGCCTTTGCCATGAGCCTCTGCTGACTTGGCTGGCAGGCTTTCCCGCCCGCCAGTGCCCTGTCACTGTGCAGCAGGAGGAGTGTTCACAGCAGGATACAGGCGGCTTTCCCAGGCCAGACACCCGAAGATGCTCAGGCTCTCAGGCCTTTCCAGCATCCAACTCTACGAATGTGAGGCAAAAACAGGTGGGAGGGCGAGGGTCCTCATCTGCCTCCAGCTCTGAGGATGCAAGAGCTGTGCGGCAGCAGCAGTTCCCAGGACCCTCTAGTCATTCCCATCTTTGCTTTCTGAGCTGGACTCCTTACAGTCTGGGTCTTATGATGCCTGTGCTTATCTCTGTGCCTTTGCTTGTGCTATTTCTCCTTCTGCTGTTTTTCACCTGTTTAAACTTCCAGCCATCCTTCAAGACCATCTCAGATGACCCCCCCTCACCCTTCATGAAGCGTGTCCTGAACTCTCAAAGTGTTTTTTCTACTATGCAAATCTTATTTTGCCTTCTGTGGCCATTTGACTGTTTGGCCTTGGGTTTGTTATTTATGTGTGTGTGTGTGTGTGTGTGTGTGTGTGTGTATATATATATATATATATACACACACGTATATATTATGTATATATACACTATATATGTGTATATAGATACACATATATAATATACATGTATATATACACATATTTATGTATATACATATATTATATATATATATATATATATAAAACTTTAAAATTAGATCCTAAGACTTAGGACCTCCTCCTCTTAACTCGGTGATTCTTGGGGACAAGGCACATAACCTAGAACCTTCTTTTTTAGCCCCAGAAGGAACCTGAGGGAGAGGCATTTGTCAAATCTTTCTAGATCTTTCTTTTACCATCTTCTAGATGGTGAAACCAAAGCCCTTAGACGTTGGCAAGTCATTTAGTGAATAGCACAGCTTGGACTCAAACTCAAGTTTTGCAATTTCAGGTCTATGTGCTCTTTCTAGTACACCCTACTCTTGAGTCTCAGTTTCCTAGCTGTAAAGTGGAGGTAGTGTAATAACATCTGTTTCATGGGGAATTTGAGGAGCTCAGAGAATTAATGGAGGAGAAAAGTTTTTGTAACCTGGGACGTGGATATGGGTCTCCTCTTTGTAGCTGGGCAGTGTGAGGGGGGACCAGAAGTCATCACTGCCCCCAGGGGTGAGCATGCTAAGAAGGTACAGTTAGCTGATTGGAACCTGTAAGGCCCACCTTGCCTGTGGGAGAAACCTTAGCCAATTTAATCAAGAGGCTTTTGGGAGAGTCTGCTGAGATGGCTTTTGGGGTCATTGATTTTCGTAGGACCTGGGAGGTGATTGGATGTCATAGGAGGTGTTTCTGCAAACAGTAGGGTAATAGATGGACCCGGAAGGGAATGGTTCACTTGGCTATTGGCTTATTGCCCCATAATTGAGCCTCCTTCAAGCAATGTTGTTCCCACCCAGCCCCTGACATGCAGATCAGAGGTTGGCAGCTGCAGGGCTCTTGGCATGGCTCTCTGCATACCCAGCTTATATCCCCAGCTCCCTGAAAAGAACCACGCCTGGTTTCCATAGTGCCCTGCCCAGCCCTGAAGCAACTGTCAAAGCCTATTGATATCACCTATTTTTAGCAGTTGGGACTAGGACCTCCTGTTTCCCTTTTCCATGTCAAAACAGGAGGCCATCCAGGAACCCACTCTGCAGATTTCACTTTGGTACAGCTCAAAGCAGGGGCTGGGAGTCTGTGTCTACATATCAAAGCTTGCTTCTGAGAGCCAAGGGCTCAGGCCTGCACTGTCTCACTTTCCCACTGCCTGATCACGATAAGTGCTGTTTACCCAGTTCTCGCCCTGAGCCCAGCACTGAATTACAGTCTTTGTGTAACTCTTGTTTAATATTCATCACTGATCTATAAAGTAGGCCATAAAACAGAACCATTTTACAGATGATGAAGCTGAGGCTCAGAGACACTGATGTTCCTAAGAATGCTGTAAAGGTTAAAGCCAGGATTCAGAACTTGGTCTCGTTCCAAAGTCCAGCACTTTCCACTTGGCTATATGGCTTGAATATGCACTTGGTTCATGCGTACATACATATATAGAAGGAAGAAAGGGAAGGTTCAGTCAATCCCATTCAGCCAACTTTGACTTGGAGCTCACTCAGTACTGAGCTCTGTGGTTGCACAGATGAGCTGGATATTGTCCCTGCCTGCCACATTCTGTTGGGAGACATAGACAAGTAATCCCCTGAACTACGGTGTATTCCGTCCTCTAAAGGACCAGTGTAAAGGTCCCTCTGTGGGTCTGGAGGAGAGACTGTCTACGTATTACTGATAAAATGAACAAGATATCCAAGAGGAAGGGTGAACACTGATGTGGGCCACAGAGAATGAGAGGAGTTTGCCAGGCAGAGGAGGGGCAGGGATTTGGGGCAGTGGTAATAACAGCCCCACCAAGCAGGAGCCTCCCTTCCTCTCTTGGGAGCAGGTGTCCTGGAGGGTAGATGTGGCCACTGTAAGTCCTTCCCTAAGCTGCTTTTCAACATGAAAAGGGAGCTTTTTGTGATGGTACATTTTGCAGTAAGGAATCCAAAATAGATTATTTTGACCTTTGTCTCAAGACTTGTCAGATGTGCGTCCTCTGGCCTTTGCAGCATAGAATCTGGCAGTGAGAGGCGCAGGGCTGCATAGTGAGGTTGGTACATAGATATGGCGCCTGCTGGGAGGGTTCAATAGCCACTAAAGGGCCTCTTGCAGCTCCTTTGGCTTTGCTTTAATGATTGGTCGGAATGTCATCACATTTGCCACTTGTGTGGACACTATTGGGTGCTCTTGCCATCTCAGATGTAATTATAAGAAGAAAAGAGTGACTATTAGGTATACCTGGAGGGGACATAGGAGAGTATAAATGCTAAGAGTGGGATCTATGGGGATCTATGTTACAACTGCTGGAAACAGACAAAACCCCTTCCTTCCACCCATTGGGTTCAGTGCAGTTTCCATAGACAGTGCTTAGGGGATAGTTCTGTTCACAGGGGCTGAAACTGAGGCTCAGGTGCCCGTGCTCTGAGGTGGGCTGGGGGTGTGGGGGGGCTTGCTTGTGGCCACACATGAGGTGAGTGGCAGAGCTGCAACTTGAACTCTAATCTTCTGCCTTCTTGCATGGTGGTCCAAAGAAATGTAAACTGCACTCAAGAAATGCCACAGGGCGTGGTGTGGTGGCTCACATCTGTAATCCCAGCACTTTGGGAGGCCAAGGCAGGTGGATCACCTGAGGTCAGGAGTTCAAGACCAGAATAGCCAACATGGCAAAACCCTGTTTCTACTAAAAATATAAAAATTAGCCAGGCGTGGTGGCACATGCCTGTAACCCCAGCTACTTGGGAGGCTGAGGCAGGAGAATCACTTGAACCCAGGAGGCAGAGGTTGCAGTGAGCCCAGATCACACCACTGCACTCCAGCCTGGGTGACAGAGCGAGACTCTGTCTCAAAAAGAAAAAAAAAAAAGAAATGCCACAGGCCTCTCCTCATCCTGTCTCTGAATGCTGGGAGGCAGGCCGAGTGTTTTCCTGCCCACGTGCAAATACTGGTGCTGAATCGGAAGCTGCTAAAGGGGTCTCTACCACTGATTTAGATGATTCCGAGGAAGTCATCTCACACCAGCAGGTAGCTGGTGTTAAGTGAGTTTATAGGGCTTGGTCATCATGGGGAGCAGGAAAGATCCCCCCACAGGCAGAGAAGGCACTTTAGGCTAGTCCGTGGTGTGGAAACCTAGAGTACTGGATGCTGACGCTGACAGGGGTGTGAGTTTGAATTCCAGCTCTGCCTCTTATCAAGGCTGCACCTCCCACACCCCAGCCTTAGTCAGAGGATGGATGTGATACAGTAAACTCCAAAGGCGTTCATCCCCTTCCTTCTCTTTTCATCCTTTGGGTACAGTTTGATTATCTCTTCAGATTCCTTCCAGCTCTAGTTTAAACACAAACTATATATATATATATATATATATATATATTTGAGATAGGGTCTTACTCTGTCACCCAGGCTGGAGTACAGTGGTGTGATCTCGGCCCACTACAACCTCTGCCTTCCTGGTTCAAGGGACTCTCCTGACTCAGCCTCGCAAGTAGCTAGGACTACAGGTATGCACCACCACACCTGGCTAGTTTTTGTATTTTTAGCAGAGATGGGATTTTACCATGTTGTCCAGGCTGGCCTTGAACTCCTGACCTCAAGTGATCCACCTGCCTTGGCCTCCCAAAGTACTGGGATTACAGACGTGAGCCACCATGCCTGGCCTATTTTTAATATACACAGGGTCTTATTGTCACCCAGGCTGGAGTGCAGTAGTGTGATCGTAGCTCATTGCAGCTTTGATCTCCTGGGCTCAAGTGATTCTCCCACCTCAGCCTCCTCAGCAGCTGGGACAACAGGTGTATGCCACCATGCCTAGCTATTTTTTAAAAAGAAAAGTTTATAGAGATGGGGTCTTGCTATGTTGCCCAGGCTGATCTTGAATTCCTGGGCTCAAACGATCCTTCTGCCTCAGCCTCTCAAATTGTTGAGATTGCAGGTGTGAGCCACCATGCCTGACTCAGATACTGTTTATAAGCCAAGAAAATTTGCAGGTCCTAGAAATCCTGTTATGAGTTTCGTCACTCAGACTTAATGGTGAAGGCTCAGGAGATGTTCCGGCAGAGAGTTGTTAGATGCTCTTCAACTCCTGAGCTGCTCTGAGGCCTTGTAGTTCCAGTGCTCCCGTGTAGATTTTAGATGATTAAATTCTACAACCAGCCTTATGGGTGTCATATTTCCAGAATTGATGTACTATTGGAACAGATGGGCCTTGCCAAGATCATCTCACACATCTTGATTTATGGAAAGGATTTTGCCAGATGGACTTGGATGAGAAATTCAGATTAGAAACCACCTTTCTAACACCCGTTAGAGTGTTTGAGTAAAATGTCCTGCCATTTGAACTCAGAATTGCACCTGTCTGTTTCCAGTGACTGGTTTAATGGTCTGCTGAGAGGGCCGGAGCCGTTTGCCTTGGCGTTTACCCACAGGCGGCATGGCTATATTTAGCCAAGACACAGGTGAACATCTGAGACAGGTCCCGCTGCTGCTGAATACAGTCCTCAAAGCCGAGCGTAGGATACAGTTTACTAAATGCCATGTTGGGCTTTCATTGCCCCGGTGTTCAAGCCACAAGGTGGTCTCGTGGGATAAAATACAAGTGATCAGAGTCTGGAAGGCCCCTGCAGCCAAGAAGAAAGTCAGATCATTTTGAACTGGTTGGATACAAGATAGGTTTTGTCATCTCTCATTTCAGGATTGTGACTGGGTTTCTTATTGCCTCTGATGCAGGCAAGCAAAACCTGATCTGAACACCAAGGGGTCAAGGAGCTTTTAAAATGAGGAAGCCATTTCTGATTCCATTCTCGGCTTCACCAGCCCCAGACTTTTCATAGGCATCTGTCCTGGCAGGTCCTGCTTTGGGCATGGCTCTGTGGCTGAGCAGGAAGGATGGAGCCCAGCCCGCAGTGGCTGAAGGGGTGCCTTTTGCAGTGTGGCCAGAGGGCAAAGCAGTCAGCCACCCGGTACCAGCATCTGGCTGTGGTCTGCCTGTGAATGCACACCAGCCACAGATGTTTGGCCATTTCACCTCTTGGACTAGCCTGTAAAACCTGAAATTGCTTGAGATTTTGCAGAGCCCAAACAGCAATTTCGAGAAGGGGTTGTGGATGTTTCAAGATCATCAGAACCTCTTCCTGGGTAGGAGGAGATGTGGAAAACTTCAGTACTAAATATTTAACGGGCACACTGGAAGCATTTATGAAAACTGATGCTCTGAGACTCTGTTTAATGAGTCTTGGGTGGGACGTGAATTTTGACTTTTTCAAAGTTCCTCAAGTGATGGTAATACTAATACACAGCCAGGATCAAAAAGCACAGCCAAGGAGACTGCACAAGTTGGACTTGGCTAAAGATGAGACTTTGACAGTAGAGGGAGGGGAAAGGGACGCCTAAACTTGTTCTACTCAAAATGGTGGTGAGCAGACTAAAGAAAGGAAAGAAATGGAACAAGCTCCTTTAAGTGACAAGCCTCTCATGGGCTAATTAGACTAGGGGATGAATGGTGAATTCTTTTGAAAGTGAAAAGAACAGTTTTAGTCATAGCCATTAGCATGTTACTTGGTAGGAAAGTAAATATTGGGCTTAAATCAAGTCTCTATCAGCCCCTCCAGGGGCCAAAGTTGGGGGTTTTCAGCTTGTTTGAGGGCACTGGCAGCATCTGATTCTAATGAGGTGAACTCATAAAACAACAAATGAATATGGACGTGACAACCCAGCCCACCCCCTAAAAATAATATTCTCATTAAAATAAACAATTATGCAGCAAGGTAAAAAGAAAGTAAATGGCATTCACAGCCCCACCATCCCAAAATAACCTCTACAGTTCCTTCTGGACGTATCTAGATAGAAAATAATAATTTTATATAAATGAGATTCCACCTGATTTTTTTTTCTCATGTAACATTGTGCTGTGGATCTCTTGTCACATCAATAAATACAGGCCTACATCAGTTTTAAATAGTATTTCATTATATGGATGAGCCATTTTCTAATCCATCTTTGTTGATGGACATTTAGGTCATTTCCAATTCAAAGCTATTAACAATGAGATAAAGCATCCTGCACATGTGCGTCTGAGATACACATCCTGCTGCGGTGACATTACATGGCTGCCTAGCCTGGAGTGGAGATGACAAAAGCCCCACAACCCACGTTCTCCCATTGCACTGCCCCCAGCTTATTGTATTATCAATCATCTGTTGTTCGCTTTTGTGTTTCCTTATCCCCTTCCTCCCACACAGTCATAATGGCCTCTTTGGTTAGGTGTGGAGTACACTGTCCTGGTTGGGTCCTGCCGCTCCTCGTTATTAGACTGTGCGGAGCGCAAATGTGTCTGAAAGCCCATTGGCAGTCAGCAGAATGGCCTCTGACTCTGAATAACTCATGAGTAGCCCACTCTGCTTGTATCACCCCAGCTGTCTTTCTAACAGAGAAGTTGCAGCATGCATTAGGTCCACATAAAGTGATGGGAACAGTCCCTACTTGCCTCACTTTAAAAAAAAAATTTATACTTAATATTTACTTATTTCTCAAGAATCTTAACAGGGGCCTGCTGGGTGCCATATCTTGTGCCTGGCACAGGAAACAGTCGCAATTAAGTGCACGGTCCCTGGCCTCCAGGAGCTGATGTCTGTCTGCACAGAAGGGCTCAGTAGAATGCTCCTAAATGCAGTTCTCCATGGAAGTTAAGTGGCTGAGACTCCTTAGGACAGCAGTATCAACGACTTTGACTTCATAGAGAAACTTTTGTATGAGGCAGATGATTTTGTAATCTCCTCAGATAAGACTGAAGCAGTTCTTTTGGTCAAAGCTAGAGGAAGTTAAAATGCCCTCATTGACCAGGGCAAAATGATCTTAGGCAAATCCCTGCCTGCCTTTGCATTTGCCGTGTGGCTCATTTTCCTGGCAAAAGAGTAAAGGGGTTGTGAATTTTAGTTCTGTACTTTAAAGAGTTTAGGATGACAACCTCAAGACCAGTGCATGATGAGAGATTATTGGTATCATAGCTTGTACTTTTTGCTAGATTAATGGAGACCTGGAATGCTTGGAGAAGATTGGCTGTAACTTGAGAAACTCAGAAGGAAAAGGCAGTTGGTGGTTCTGCTGATCAATTAGTTAAGGGGTTTTATGTTCTTTCAGGCACCACTTTGTAAAACTTCCAGAAACTAGGGAGTCCCCTCCCCAGAAAAATGCACATATATGCATAAACGTTGAATTTTTTATACCATCCCAAGCAGTTTGCAGATTCCCAGCCTAAGAACCCATTATGTGATCCAAACCCTGGTTTTTGTGGGTAGAATTACTAAGGCTTTTAGAGGAGGGTAAGTAACTATGAGGGCTGAATAACCTTGCTGATGAACTATTCCTAAAGAAACCTTTTTTCTTTCTTTCAGCACTGGCTGGATCATGCCAAACCCATAAAAAAGCAGATGAAAAGTAAGTAAGCAGAATTTAGCCCACTCATTTATTTTTTTTCTGAAAGTAAACTCCTTTGCCAGTGTTTTGAGGTGTTATGTTTTCATTAGAACTTGGAAGCATTTTAAAAATCAATTCGGTATTAAGTGGATGATTTTTAATTTCTTAAGGCTAGCCGAAGATGAGAGTTTAAAATTTGAATAAAAATGTTTAGTGGATATTGAAAAACCGACTGTGCTCTCATTTGAAATCAGACGCCTCTGCCAATGAGAACTGATTAACCTGCTATTCAGAAACTCAGCTTTATACCTATTATATCTACTTTCTAATGAGTTAAAACATAGACTCAGGATGAGAGAGTAGGAGGGCTCTTTGATAGTCTGCTACAGCTTTCTCAATGTACAGGTGTGGAAACCACATTTTTTAATGTTGTTTATGCTTGGGTAATTTTTAAAAATTCATATTCTCTTAAAAGTACTTTAAAGTATTTTTAGATAACAGAACACTTTGCATCACTTTCCTTTAGCCTTTGTACTTTGTAAAAACTAGCTGTCAGTTTGGAGTATTGTGGCATCAGGGGTGAAAATAAAATGTCAGCTTTTAGTAATCTGTCTAAATCACTAGGGTTTTTCTCCTGGAATGAGGTTACTAGCTAAACTATCTTAGTCAGCACAAAAGTCCATCCATCTCAGTTTCCCTGATGAGGACTGAAAAGAATTGGCTAGTGTCGCGTGCCCAGTTATGCTGTGCTGATGTTGTGCTAAATGTTATAGATTTAACATGCTTTTCCTTTTGTCCATCCTGTGATCTTCAAAACTGGGGGAAAAACATCTTCAACCTTCCATCTCCAAATGTTTAGTTGGACCTGCTTATGCTTTACACTTTCGAGTTAAATACTATTCTTCAGAACCAAACAACCTTCGTGAGGAGTTTACAAGGTAGGCCACGATGCGGAACAAGCTCCCGCCCAGCAGGGCTTGCCTTACATGTCATTTATGGCTCTTCTCAATTGTGGGTTTGCCTCTTCTTCTGTCTGCTGTCTATTTCTCAGCAAGAGTTGTTAGTACTTTTCCGGTGCTTCTGCGTTCCGTTAAAAATCCACAACTTTGCTTAATTTGACATTTTTCTGAGTGAATAGAAATTAGAAGATACATTTTCTTGTCACACTTCTATTTTCTTGGACCCTGGGTAAATTGATTGGTTGCTCTGCGGCGTTTTATTTTTATCTCAACTACAAAAAGGGAAGGCAGATATTGGAAAAGCATTTCTCAGTCCTTAATCGCCATCTTATGTTTTAAGAGATTGCAAAATATTCTCTTGATTGTTACAATACAAGGAACCTCTTTAAGAAAAACAGAGTAATTATAGCAAAGTTGTTAAAATCCCTTCATGTTATCTTTTAACTCCCCTGAATTTCTTTTTTCTTTTTCTTTTTTTTTTGGAAACAAAATCTTGCTGTGTTGCCTAGGTTGGAGTGCAGTGGCACGATCTTGGGTCACTGCAGCCTCCACCTCCTGGGTTCAAGCGATTCTCCTGTCTCAGCCACCTGAGTAGATGGGATTATAGGCGCACACCATCACACTCTGCTAATTGTTGTATATTTGACTGGAGACAGGGTTTCGCTGTGTTAGCCAGGCTGGTCTCAGACTCCTGACCTCAAGTGATCCACCCGCTTTGGCCTCCCAAAGTGCTGGGATTACAGGTGTGAGCCACTGCGCCCGGCCTGAATTTCTTTTTTGTTTTGTTTGCCCGTGTCTATGTCTTAGACTTCAGAAACAGGGAAGAAGAAAAAGAAAATTTGAGTAACATTTTAAATGTGGAGTTCCCCTCTAGCCTTTTCCATCAGTGAAATTCTCTACAAAGCCTTTTCCTGCTTTTGATATCCCCAGAGCCTCCTTGTCGTTGTTTGTGTGATGGACTGCAGTGGTGACATATAGGCTATGTAGGCTGCTGGGTGGTTCTTAGGGAGATGACCCCTAAATAATGCCTTAAAGACTGACTGGTTATCACCATTTCCCCTGGGCTTTTTTTTTGGAGACAAGGTCTCGCTCTGTCAACCAGGCTGGAGTGCAGTGGCGTGATCACAGCTTACTGCAGCCTCAACCTCCCAGGCTCAAGTGATCCTCCCACCTCAGCCTCCCTAGTAGCTGGGACCACAGGTGTGTGCCACCACGCCTGGCTAATTTTTTGTATTTTTTAAAATAGAGACAGGGTTTTGCCCTGTTACCCAGGCTCCTGCTGGGCTGCTATGGTTAGGTTTTCTTATAGGAATCAAGAGTTCTGGCCATGTTTATACTGTGTCTCTTGTGAGATGAGTATACAAGATGGTATCCTGACATTCAGAAGTGAAGTTCAGTGGTGGCCAAACACCTGTCAGGAAGCAGGAACATTCTGGAATGTACTAGAACCTTCAGCACGCCCGATCTCCTTGATTTCTGGCAAACAGTCATTCTAGTGTTGCTCCTCAGAGTCCTCTATGAATGCTGCTTCTAGCTGTCATCAAAGCGGTTGGTTTTTAACCCAGGTTATGTGAATCAGAAACACCTGGGAAGCTTTTGAACAGCTCAGATTCCTGGGGGCCACTCTTGTGTGTAGGATTCTGTTTCCATAGGTAGGGAGCAGAGCACAGGCAGTTTTGGTTTTTACAAAGCATTGTGAGTGGTTCTCATGCCTACATCCTCCTGGTAAAAAACAAACAAAAGATACCCCTCTTATTTAAGCCAAGACATTTATTTTTTTACTTGAGTAAACCCCATGCGTGTTATTTGCTGGCTTCTTTCTCATTTTTTGTTACCCCTCTAACCATTTGCAGTCCAGTGCCAGGATTTTTCTTGTTTCGTGTGTGTGTGTGTGTGTGTGTGTGTGTGTGTGTGTGCCTGCCTGTTTCGTGTTTTAAAAGAGTCTGCAGTTACACTGCATCAGGGGAAAAGAACCCCCAGTGGTTTTTTGACTAGAATCAGCTGCAAACTTTTTGTTACAATCCACCGCAGCGATCTGGAATCCGCTGGTGGAGCTGGCTGAGAGCCAGACCCCGCGGCCCCACCCTGCCTGGGTTATTGGACATGTTGCATGCCCATGTGCCACGTTCGGCTCTCTTCTCCAGCACGGAGGGGGTTGTAGAGGCCGTCATTGGACCATGACGTGTATCATGTTCCATCCTACAAGTATCTTGCGAGTTCCCCACATGCACTCACCTTCCTAGCGTGGTTCTGGGATGCCTTCCTGGAGACCCAAGGGGAGATGCTTCCACCAAAGTTCTCATTTGATTTGGACTCCTTTTTTACAATGCAAAACTCCATGCTGTGTGTGGGGTGGGGTTTGCAGTGGGAAGCTGGGGATTGGGAGCAGCTGGGAAAGAGTTACCCTCTGTTGACTTTTGTATATGTTTGTCAGGTACCTGTTTGTTTTACAACTCAGGCATGACATTCTTTCTGGAAAGTAAGTATGTTTTTGTTCTGACTCTTAACCCAGGATAGATCATAGTGTATTTCAAAATAATTCACTGTTTTAACTCTTTTACCCTTGTTCCCTTTTCAAAATTCAAAAAAAGTGCACCAGGCATTGTAAAGTGAGTCTAATACTTGTATCACTGTCATTATCATCCTATTTTAAATGATTACTATATGGCTTGAAGCATTTCCAAGACCATTTAATATCTTAAGTGATGTGTATTTGGGAATAACTCTCTCCCTGATCACATCACTGTCCCATTCATAATGGCTTTTGTCGTATTTGCAAGCAAGATACGTTATTAGTATGTATACACTTACAAGTATTTGGACAGTCAAAAAGTGTCATTCATCACCATCTGCATATATGTAATGGAAAGAGGTTACGTTCTGATTCCAATAGAAAGTTTTAGACATCTCATCTCACTTCCTTGTCTTCTCTTAAAAATGGCTTTGAAATACTAGGCCTCTGGCAGCACACAGTGATCATTGAGTATAAGAAGCATTGGCACTGAAGTGGTTGATTTCGCATGCAGTCTTAATTTACCGTAAAGATAAGAGGTTTCAACAGGCATAGCTCTTATAACTGTGTCATTTTTCAGCATCTGTATTGAATATTTTCTATTACATGAAAAACTAAGGCTATATTGAGTCTAAAAAGTAACCCCTGCTATTGACAAGAATACGTTCTGATTTTGAATATAATCTGAAGGAAATTAAAAATGTAATTTCCGAATTTGCAAACTCTCCATAGAATATGTGCTATAAAAACCTCAGTGAAATGTACTCCATAGACCAATAGAACAAGTAGATTGTACAGTGTATACATTTGCCTTATTCAGCCATGCAATACAGACCTTTGGTTGGTGTGTGTATTATGAGTGTGTGTACTTTTTTTTAATCCTCTCTCCCTCTCTCTCTACCTCTCTCTCTCCATACTGTGCTCCTCATACTAAAGGCTGTGTAACTCTAGAAATTGTCCTCGGTTTGGAAAAATATTAATGGCAACACCTTGCATTTGTACAGTACTTTGTAGTTTACATGCAGTTTAGCCTGCTTTGTATTTCAAAGCAGAATGGTGTTCAAGTCCCAACATTGCTCCCTTCCAGCTGGATGACCTGGGGCAAGAGCCCTTAACACTGAGTTCCTCATCTATATAATGGGAGATGGGTCGGGGGGGCTCACTGGCAACACCCATCCTAAAGGTTTACAAACTTGATGCATTGACCAAATTGGATAATATAAATGAAAGGGCTTTGAAAACTATGAAGTGCTATACCAATGTATGTCATTATTATTTTTCTAACCAAATTTGAAATATTACGTATGAATGAGATCACTGAATTTGCAGTAGTACTCTTCTATGGCTGTGCCTTAGATAGACTTAGAATGCTGAGTGTATCCAGCCATGCTGGCAGTGTTCGATATGGTGTCTGTGTGTTTATTTTTAACGCTATGACCTTGTTTCAAGAAAGATTTGAAGGCAGCTTTAAAAAAGATGCATGTACTATATCAAGATAAAATAAATTTAAAATATGTTTAAAAATAATAAGGCAAAGGGAATACTTTTCATTCTGTTTTCCAAACTTTTCCATTCTTGCCAAATTCAGTAAAATTGTACACGATTGATAGAAACTATACCTACATTGGGTTATTTTGCCCTATGATGAGAATTGACTTTGGGAAATTTGTAGTGCAAGTCAGCTTGTTGCATTCTTTAATGTAGACAGCAAAAATATAACTAAGAATACAAGTCATTATCTAAATATCGCTACCTTTTGAAAAATGATTTTAATGACATTTTGTATGGTTGTACTTAAGTTCCTATTTCGAATTAATTTCATTTTATTTTTTTCAAGATTGAAATGCCCTTATGAAACAGCTGTGGAATTAGCTGCTCTCTGTCTACAAGGTACATTAATCTTTAGTAGTAATTAGCATTTTAATGTTATTGCTTTTTATTTCAACAAATGAGTGTCCACAGTATACCAGGCCCAGTGCTTAGCTTTGGGGATATAAATGAATATGACACGGTCTCTGTCCCCAAGTGGCGTGCAGTCCAGTGAGGAAGGCAAGGAGTAGCAAGGACTGCAGTGCAGTTCCTTCAGGAACAGAGACGTGCAGGAGGTATGGACAAGGAAGGCCCATTGTGGGGATGAGAAGACCATGAGTCAAGGAACCAAGGCACAAAAGTGCAGAGAGGTTAGCAGCAGTTGAGTGACGCTGCAGAGTGAAGTTCAAGCATTTGGACAGGTGGATGACCTCGGGCCCCATTTAAAGAGAAAGAATTTCATGCAGTCAGCAGTGACACCTTTGAAAGCTCTTAAGAGGGAGCAGGCCTGGCCGGATATGCACTTTAGAAAGGCCACGTTGGCTGTATGGGGAGAAGGGATCAGAGCAGGACCAAGACTGGGACTGGGAGTCCAGTGAGGAGGTGCTGCTGTAATAGAAGGGAAAGGAAACTAACTAGGGCAGGGGTTTGCACACACACACACACACACACACACACACACCCACCAAGAAATAGCATTGGCAGTACAAGGAGAAGGACTTGGTGATTAGACTTAGGTGTTGAGGGAAGAGTTTGAGATGATTCTCAGGCTGTTTCCAGGGATGGATAAAGGTTAGAAGAGGTGGACTCCGGTGGAGGAAATGGTCTGTGTTGGGTCCCTTGGCTAAGAGGTTCAAGAAGCTCCAGCAGGTTCTTGAGTACCTGAATCTGGCTCACTCAGAGAGGTCAGGCTGGAAGCATTAATGTCAGGACTGGCGGGGTGCAAAGGGTATTTTTGCATGTGAGTGGGAACTGGATGGTAAGAGGTCTGCCTGCATGATTGTCAGCATTGGCCGTTTATCTGTGTGATGCCCTGGTGGTGTGTAGTTTCGGATGCAGAAGAAACACTTGCTAAAGTCTCTAGCACTAATTAAGAGAATACTAATGTGTAACTGCATATCCGGGATTTCATTAGTACATCAGATAGACATATGTTGTGCACTCGTTTGCCAGCATGTTCATCAGCTTCTACTGGATTATGGATTATGACATATTCATTCACAATTAGTAATTACTTATGAATACCATAATGAGAATTGACTTCTCACTTTTGTATTTGGCCAGTTTTTAAAAGTGGAACTGAGAGGTTTTTTCAAATTATAAAATTAGTACACACTTACTACAGAATATCAGGACAACAACCCACCAATCAGACAAGCATAAGGAAGGAAGGAACCCACTGTCCTACCACCCACAGGCAACCAGAATTTCTAGCTATGAGTTTTGAGTGGACTTTTGAAAAAGTTATTTTGATCAGTCATCTGCAAATTTTTGTATAATTTTTTTTACTTGGTATTTTTAGTATGTGTATTTTGTCATGTGTACACTCACAGAGATGGTTTTTAATGACCGTAGGATGCTCCCATTACCTGAAACTTCTATTCTTCAGTCACCTTTTAATTCCTGTTGTCTTGAACTCCTGGCCTCAAGTGATCCTCCCACCTCAGCCTCCCAAAGCACTGGGATTACAGGCATGAGCAACCGCACCCAGACTCTTAATTCTTATTATCTAATGGGGACTTGGCATACAGTAGATGCTTGGTAAGTGCAGAGTGAGTTGAATTATTGAAATTGGAGAGACCCCCCTCACCCCACCCCCGCCAAGAACTTAAAAAGCAGAACCTTTAAACTGGTGGTAGAGTTGATGGTAATGTTATCTGTAGCCATCTGTGCCAAATACAGTGCTCAATGCTTCCTATGTATTTTTCTGATATGACAGTCTTTATGGCAAGTGCTATAATGACAGGCATGGCTTGGAGAACATGGCAGTGGCCTCTGCACTCCAGCCACTCACCCACTTAGCAAGTGGCTTTCCTCTACCCTAGAGTTCCTGAGCTGCCAGAGGTCATACCATCAGGCTTGACAGCCCAGCAGTAGATGTCAGGGTGTCACTAATGAGACAAAAGAGACGCAAGGCCGTTAATCCACTGGAAAGGTTTCCTCCTAAAGCCATTGGCACAATATTGCAAGCTTGTACGTTGTCCTGAAAGATCAGAGGATGAGGTGCATGTATTACCATCCCACCCCATTGTAATGAAGCCCTCACCACACTTAACAGAGTAGTGTAGAACCAAAACCTTGCCCCAGAGCCGAGACAGACACAAATAAGGTCAGTTCTCTTTGACCGTTCTTGGAGAAATTATCCTTTGAGCTGAAATCATAATGTCAGTGTGATTTTAAGATACAATTGTTGGCCAGGCGCGGTGGCTCACCCCTGTAATCCCAGCACTTTGGGAGGCCGAGGCGGGTGGATTACCTGAGGTCCGGAGTTCAAGACCAGCCTGGCCAACATAGTAAAACTCCATCTCTACCAAAAATACAAAAATTAGCCAGGCATGGTGGTGGACATCTGTAATCCCAACTACTCAGGAGGCTGAAGCAGGAGAATTGCTTGAACCCGGGAGGCGGAGGTTGCAGTGAGCCAAGATTGCACTACTGCACTCCAGCCTGGGTGACAGAGCGAGACTCTGTCTCAAAAAAAAAAAAAAAGATACAATTGATTGTTATGTCAGATAGAAATAAAAAGACTTGGCTGGGCATGGTGGCTCATGCCTGTAATCTCAGCACTTTGGGAGGCTGAGGTGGGCGGATCGCTTGGGCCCAGGAGTTTGAGACCAGCTTGGGCAACATGGCAAAACACTGTCTCTACAAAAAATACAAAAATTAGCCAGGTATGGTGGCGCATACCTATAATCCCAGCTACAGACTGAGCTGGGAGGATCACCTGAGCCAGGGGAGGTTGAGGTTTGAGGTTGCAGAGAGCTGTGATCACACCACTGCACTCCAGCCTAGGCAACTAAGACCCTTTCTCAAAAGAAAAGAAAAGAAAAACACTGAAGACTTAGACACAAGGCGAGGCTCTTGTTACATTGTCCCTCCGTGCCCCCTCTCCCCAACCCCATTCCATGAGTAAATGCTACAGTCTGCTTTCCACCTGAACCACAGCTGAGCTAGCTTGTCTGGGACTCTAAGGATCACTAGAGCATCTCTGTAGGTTCGAATAAAATGAAGGGTTGTGTTTCCTCCTGTGCTTGAGCCTTGAAGACATGTCTTGCTGTGATTGTCCTCGGTGCCTCCTGAGTTGTGATGCAGTGGCCCTGCAGGGAGGCTGTGCTCTTTTGGGAACTAAATTTGTGGTGGATTTAAAAATTAAACCAGGTAAAAGGAGAAGAAGGGAGAACTAATAGGCCACTCATCTGTTGCACGCCTGTGCTCCTGTTTCATTCTTGTAACAATTCCCATTTTACAAATCAGGCACCAGAGACCCAGAGATGTTAAGTGACTTGCCTGCAGTCACATAGATAGATTATGATAGGGTTGGGATCCAAGTCCTCTTGTGTCTGAGCTGTTTCCACCACCCTCCACGGCCTCCTAGAGCTGAGGCCTGGCTGCAGAGATTGCAAATTGAGTGAAGTGTTAGTTGATGGGATCTGATGTGTGCAGCAGAGGTTCTTAAAGTGTTTTCCAGGGTAGCCACATTAGCATCACATGGGGACTTGTTAGAAAAGCCAGTTCTTAGGCCGGGTTCCAGACCTAGGGATTCAAAAACTCTGGGGGCGGGGCCCAGTGATGTGCATTTTAACCAGCTCACCAGGTGATTCTGATGCGCACCCAAATTCGAAAGCCACTATTATAGATCAGTGATTTTTCCAACAAATGTGCAGGCCTGTGACCTGGGCATCTTGTTAAAAGGCAGGTTTTGCTTGAATAGGTCTGGGGTGGGGTTTCAGGTTCTGCGTTTTGGGCAAGCTCCCAGGGGATGGCAGTACTATTGGTGTGTGGTCCACACTTGGTGTAGCCTAGTGTTAGAGGGAACTCTAGAGGATTCCTTTTCATTCTGGGGTCTGCTTCCTGAGCTGTAGGCGGTGGGGGAGAGTGGATTTTCTCATCATCCCTGGAGGAGGGGGCCACCTGTATCCTCAGGCCCTCCATCCTGTGGGGGACTTGGCAAGGGCAGCACAAATTGGGCTTCTTGCTCGGATCACTCGTGTGGCTGCTCCTCCCTCCTTTCTGCACAGCTGTCTCCCTCCCAGGTTCTGCCTGACTTCCCGCAGTTGCTCCTGCAGCCCTCGCACCCCTCCTCCCTGCCTCCCTCCCGCTCTGCCTCTCCCTCCCCTTCCTACTTTCCCCCTGGATGCTGCATGTGCCGAATTCTTGATCTATCCTCTCCAGCACTGCAGACCCTGAAGTGCTGCTCTGACCTACTCTTAACGAGAGGCTTGTTAAATGGATGTTTCTGGGCAGATCCTCATTCCCTGCAATTGCCTTTTATTGCAAATTCAGGGTTCTACCCCTTCATGGGGAAAATGTAACTGGCGCTTCCCTGGGTGGGAACAACAGTGGAGAGAAAGACAGTAATAACTAGGATGATGCTGTATCACCCAACAGGGAGGACATTAGAATGCTTCTAGGATTTTGAGTGTACATATGACTACCCAAGTGAGAGTTAGGTCTTCCCGAAAGGAGAGAGTTATACATTGGGGCGGGGGGCTGTGCTTCATAATGATGCAAAATGCCTTTGGACCTGGTTGCAGCAATAACTGAAATCATTCAATGTCTCCTATTTTCCTCCCTTTTATGAAACTTACAGCGGAGCTTGGGGAGTGCGAGCTTCCAGAACACACACCAGAGCTTGTGTCTGAGTTTCGGTTCATTCCAAATCAGACAGAAGCAATGGAATTTGATATCTTCCAGAGATGGAAAGAGTGCAGGTACCTTGATGCAACCATCTAGCATTCTGATATATCTATTTTGTCATAAATAAGTGTTGATCACACTCCTTTATCTATCAGTAGAATTGCTCTGTTGATGGCCATAAAACTGCAGCTCCACTCTTCTCTCCTTGTGTCAGTCCTGTTTTTCCAAAGGCCCACATCTTGTCCTTTTTATTTTTGAGAGAGTCTCGCTCTGTTGCCCAGGCCAGAGTGCAGTGGCACTATGTTGGCTCACTGAATCCTCGACCTCCCAATGCTCAAGCAATCCTCCTGCCTCAGCCTCCCGAGCAGCTGGGATTATAGGCGTATACCACCATGCCTGGCTCATTTTTCTATTTTTTGCAGAGATGAGGTTTCACCACGTTGCCTAGGCTGGTCTCAAACTCCTGAGCTCAAGTGATTGTCTCACCTCAGCCTCCCAAAGTGTTGGGATTACAGGCAGGAGCCACCACGCCTGGCTGTCTGTCTCTTAAGAGATGTGCGTCAAGAACCAAACCACACTCCTTTTCTCTCTCTGCAAACAGAGCCTGGTTCTGATTTGTTTATTGCAGATGGGGGAGCCACCACTGTCTTAGTGACACTCCAGGGCATCCCAGGCACTCTCACATACCTACATCTCTGGGACCTCAGGGCCTGAACCTTCTGAAACAAGCACTAAATTTAGAAATACACCCTGTTGTATAGGAACATACATATTTGAGACCGTGTGCTGTACAGTGTTACATTTCAGGAAATGTGATCATCATACCTAAATCCAGCAGTGTCATTTATCCCCTTTGTTTTTTCCCTCCATTCCCCCTGCAGGCACCACTTTCATGCCTGGACTACCAACGCCACCCCTCACTCACGGGTTTCCTAGATGTTAACCTTTCCTCCCTCCCATCCCATCTTCCCCAAACACTGCCTCCTCCAGGTCACCCTTGGACTCTGGAGCTTAGCATGACTTTCTCTTATCCCTCAGGCATTCTGAAAAGCTCCTGTGACTATTTTAGTGGAAGGTGGCATTAGTCCATTCTCATTGTGTAACACTGAAGCAACGTAAATGTCTAAGGGTATGGCACACCCCACCCACACACTTACACATCCACTGTCCTCCCTGCAGGAAGCCATCATTGGCAGTCTGTAGTCTTTTCCTTTTGCATTTACATATACAACTTGTTTTGTTTCCTTAAGTGATCATATTGTAAGCACTGTTCTGTGATTTTGTTGTTGTTGTTGTTGAGATGGAGTTTCACTCTTGTTGCCCAGGCTGGAGTGCAATGGCACGATCTTGGATCTTGGCTCACTGCAACCTCCGCCTCCCAGGTTTAAGTGATTCTCCTACCTCAGCCTCCCAAGTAGCTGGGATTACAGGCATGTGCCACCACGCCCAGCTAATTCTGTATTTTTAGCAGAGATGGGGTTTCACCATGTTAGTCAGGCTGGTCTCAAACTCCTGACCTCAAGTGATCCACCCACCTTGGCCTCCCAAAGTGCTGGGATAACAGGCGTGAGTCACTGCGCCCAGCCTGTTCTGTGGTCTTTCTAGTCAATTAACAGTAAGGTCTTGGGAATCTTTTTGTATTACTATAATTTGGCATCCCTCATTGCTTTAATTGCTGCATAACGTTCCATAGTAAGGCCGTGCCCTTCAGAATCCTGTGGGCTTACGAGTCGCAGTTTACATGTATTTCCATTGGTTTTTCTAAGGGGAAAGAGCCCTGCCCAGGCGGAACTCTCCTATCTGAATAAAGCGAAGTGGCTGGAAATGTATGGGGTAGACATGCACGTTGTCAGGGTAAGAACTGTGTGCGTTTAAGTAATTTGGTTTTGCTGTTACTGAAAAATGTATGAACATTATGCAAACAAAATAACTTGTGGTGAGGAAACTGTTTTTGCATTTTGCATTCTGCTGTGTGACGACCTGTTAGAACCCTCTACCGATTGTCACTTCGTTTGTTTGTAGGGAAGAGATGGCTGTGAATATTCTCTTGGACTGACCCCGACAGGCATATTAATCTTTGAAGGAGCTAACAAAATAGGCTTATTCTTTTGGTAATTTAGTTTTGTCTAATATTAAAAATGTCTTTTCCTATTTTGTGGTGGAATTCTATGTGATGGATGATTATTGAGGGGTATCTGCAACACCCAGATTCATCCTCAGAGCACATGGTGCTGCTGTTGTGGGTCTGTGGCAGTTGCGCTGAAACTTCTGGATAATCACACTTGAATGAATGTTTTTTTTTTTTTTTTTTTTAGTCTAAGCTTTAAAAGTAGAAAGGAAACTGCTATTTGATGTGTAGATAGTTTTACTGCAGATTGTGCTTTTACAATGCTTTCTGTCTGACTAGGCCTAAAATTACCAAAATGGATTTTAAAAAGAGCAAATTGACACTCGTGGTGGTCGAGGATGATGATCAGGTAGGCCTGGCTCCCATTTCTTCCCCCTTGCTGTGAAAATCCTGTGTTGGGGTTGCAAATGCCCACTCGAGGCCCTTGTGCTTCCTCTTTAAGGGACGTGAGCAAGAGCACACGTTTGTGTTCCGGTTAGACAGTGCCAGGACCTGCAAACACCTTTGGAAGTGTGCAGTCGAGCACCACGCGTTCTTCCGACTGCGGACGCCAGGAAACAGCAAATCCAATAGATCCGACTTTATCAGGCTGGGCTCTCGCTTCAGATTCAGGTAGGAGCCATTTCTGCAACACGGATCACGTCTTCTGAAGGAGGGCAACTGTGATTTCTTTCTCGTATGCGAATAGAGTAGTGGATTTGAGTCCAGAAACTTAGGTTGTGTGTCCCATCCCCACTTTTCTTAAGGTGAGTCACTGAAGCTCTTTTGACCCCCACCTGGTCATTGATAAAATGGAATTAATAACAAAATTGTTAATAACTGACATTTAGTCAGAACGGTGCTGTTCAATACAGTAGCCACTAGCCACACGTGGCAATTTAAGTTAATGAATATGAAATAAATTTTACAATGTAATTCTTCAGTATCGCTAGTCATATTTCAAGCAGCCAAGAAGCCACATGTGGCTAGTGGCTACCATATTAGACAATATAGACACAGGACACAGGATCATTTTGGAAAGTTCTGTTGGCCAGCACTGTGCCAGAACTGTTCACACACCCTTAATAAGGTAGGTTGATTATCCCCATTTTACAGATAAGGAAACCAGGGCCAGAGGCATTACGCTTAAAGTCACACACAGCCAGTAAGTGGTAGAGCGGAGATTCAACCCCGTGAACTCTGGCTGTTAAATTTCTAACTGCTACTGTATTGCCTTTTGCATGCCAATGTCCAGAAATTTGGGGTGATTAAGAATGAGAGCAGATATCAACGTGTAACCCAAGGTAGGATGAGTAGATATTTGAATCTGAAAAGAGCCTGAAAACATCGAGAGCTTATTCTGATATATTTTTGCTTATCATCCTAAGACCATTTTTCTCAAAGTGTATGAAAACTTTCTTGGTGTTTGTTAAAAATGAGGACAACAACCTCATCTGAGACCTTTGCAGTCAGAATCTGTGGGTATGCATGTGTGTGTATGTGTAAGGCCTGGCAGTATGCATTTAAAATGTGCTCCCAGGGTTTTTGAGGCCTATTTACATTTGAGAATCTCAGTTACGATATCTGAAACTTCACATGGTTTCATAACCTCTACCCACACATGGCACATCCCTGAACTCTATTTAAATGCCAAAAGATTTGCTCATTTCAAATGTTTCTACTGTGTGAGGAAATAGCTATGAACTTCTGTTTAAAGAATTATTTTGTTTTAAATGCTCCAAGGGGTCGGGGGCGGGGTGGGGGGAAGACCAAGCTCTTTTTGAGAAACAATCAAATCTCAGGGTCCTGTGGAGGATGCAGAGGTTACCGGAGACACTCCACAGAATGCTGGTGTCTACTCGGAGTGGAGTGAGGCGGGAAGGACAGTCAGGGCAGTTGCCAAGGCAGGCTTTTCTCTCCTGGGGGGAAACTGCCCCAGGCCTAGTCCCAGACCATGTTCCTTTCTGCTCGTCTGGAAGTGTAAGAAGGAAGGGAGTTTGGAGGAGAAGAGGTTGCCCTTAGAGGCACACAGAGCAGGTGACAAATGGTGACTAAGAGCAACTGGAATGAAGCAGTTGAGGAGTACATCAGACGAAACCAGCAACCTCCTGGAATCTGCAGCCGGGTGTCACATTGGTTGAAACCCAAAAAGCCTTAGTGAAATCAGTAATGTTTGCCTTGGCATAGCAAAGAAAGCTGAGACCTAGTTAAGTGGGTATTGATAACAGTCTTCTAAAAGATGGGTTAAATGTCTATGCAGTGTGTTCTGTGAAAGGTTATTTTATGTGAAAATCAATGTTCTCTTAATGAGATGTATCAAACCTGCTTGGTTTGTGCAGCCAAGTGGCTGGTACCTAAATTGCAGGTTTTGCCCTTTGGTGGAAATATCTGCCCCTGGACTGTAGCCTGGACTTGGCAAAGGAGATTTTATTTCCAAATGGAAGGCTAAACTTTGTGTTTCTTTACCCAAGTGAGTTCAGGCTAAGTTGAAACGTACATTGGAGCTCTTGGAAATAAAAGTGCACTTTCAAAAACAGGTAATGTACTGAGATTCTGATATTGATAACACACAAGAAAATATTTACTTCCCAGTGGGCGGACAGAATATCAAGCTACACATGGCTCCAGGTTACGAAGAACCAGCACCTTTGAGAGGAAGCCTAGTAAACGTTATCCATCCCGGAGACATTCAACGTTCAAAGGTTGTGTGTTTTTCATTCTTTCTTGGAATTTTACATTATGCTTGAGTCATTTAAGCCCTCGAGGAGCTTGGTCAAGCAGCTTATGAAGAAAGTACCCGCAGTTCTCCAGTCTGGAGCTTTTGGAAAAATAATCCCAGTGGTGTTCTTTTAACGGGACCTGGCCACTTCTGCCATCCCTCTGTCATTAGTGTTTGCCGTGGATGTGTTCATTTATTTCTCCCCTTTCTCCGTATTTCTTTCCATGTGCTTCTTTGCTTCTTTTAGACCTGGGCTCAAGCCCCGGTACCTCAGGAATATCACAGGGAAACACCTTTCTTGCCTATAGGAGATACTGTATCTCCATCATCTTGCAATTTTAAGTGTGGACATCAAGCCCATGCTAACTGGAATTCTGACCACGTACAAGTACCTGAAGAACTTTTAGATATTCGGCTCAAGTCTCACAGTCTGTCCAGACTTTCCTCACCCTTAAATTTAGCCAGGCCCTAGAATGCCTGCCCCCTTCCCCTTTCCAAACCCCTTCAACCTTGTCTGTCAGTTACAGCTGGGGCCTCATACCTGAATGAGGCCCGGAACACAGTACAACTCAGTCAGTGAATGAGCAAGCCAGGCTCATTTCTGTTGGATCCCAGCCTCCAGATCCCATCTTGTAGCTCTTCTTTCTCTATACTAGGTTGCTCCCCGACTTAGGATGCCCAGTTTGTACTCAGTGTTTGCTCTTTTATGGCAGAGCCTCTGCACTCCCAGCCTCCTGGCCCCTTCTGTACATGATTTCCTTGTGGCCACTCCATGCATTTTTCTTGGCTCAGGACTTAGTGGGCCTCCATGTAGAGGGACTTGGTATCTCTACTTGTTCCCTTCTGGAATCTGTAACTTTGTGTTCCCCACCATTCTTTCCTTTGTGAACCGATGATGCAACAGCATGACTACCTGAAATTCTTAGTCGCTCCCAGCTGCTTTAGTGGAGGGAAAATGCCCACAGCACAGGAAATAGTCCTGCCCTTCAAGAGAGGCCAGGGGATGGGAGCGTGTCCAGAGAAGGGCGATGGGTTGATGAAGGGTGGCCACAGCGCCCGGGAGGAAGGGGCCAGAACGCTCTCTGTTCTGTTCCATGAGGAGGATTATGCTGGTGTGTGTAGTCCGCTGGTTCAGAGTTGTCCAGAAATAGCTCAGTGTAAGGAACAATTTTCCAAAGTTCAAAAGAGTTGTCTCAAGATAGCAGTGCGCTCCCAGCCCCTACAGGTGTATACAGCACAAAGGGAGGGACCCCCTGGTGTGGCTGTCACAGAGGGAAGTGGGCATCCTGTGGTTTGACCCCACCAGATGGCTTTAGAGATCTTCTGGGCCCCAGGGTCTGTGATTCTCTTCCCCCTCCCTCTTTTCTCTCCCTTATTTCACTGACTTTTTTCCAGCCAGAGTTCTAGCATCTTCTTTGTCAAGCTTTTAATGATTTTCCCTACCACATCTATCCTTTTAAAAACAAAATGGAGTGTAAGCGGCTAAGCTGTACCTCATTCCCAGGGCTCTGTCCATGCAGACCCTCACGGCAGCCCCGAGGCCCCTCAGTCCACACCCATGCTTATATTTCATCCCTGATCACTGTGTGCTGTTTTCCCTTTTACCCACTTCTCTGTATCTGCCTTTCTCTGTCTCTAGACAGGGAACTTCTTGAGAGCAGAGACTGTGTCTCTTTGTCCCTGCCTCCCAGAGCGCCCAGCCCTGGGAACCTGCTGAGTGGATGGTTGCTGAGTGAATCAGAGGGAGGGATAGTTTACTCTCCCTGAGGAAAGGAGAAGTAGCCACTGTGCAGTTCTGCCTGGGTTGGAGTTGGAACGGCTCTGCGATGGTAGAAGTCTCGCATGGCCATTATCTGTCATTGCATGGTGAAAGCGATAAAGTTCTCTAAGATGTCATAACTTTCTGTTTTTCCCTTATAGCAAGCAACCCAGTGATAGCAGCCCAGCTCTGGTGAGTGTCCTTGAGCTCTAGAGCACAGCTCTCCTCTCTAAGGATCGTATTTATTTGCAATGTTGACTTTTTCCTTACTACAGTGAAATCAGAAAGTGTGTCATCTGGTAATTTTTTTTCCCCTTTTTCTGCTGCCTGGCTATTCCATGCTCATGGCTTTCAATAAGTACACAATATAATGTTCCAAGACAGTTTGGTTTTTTTGGCAAACACGGCTGCTTTGTTTGAGTAGCTGTGTGCTTTGTTTATGATAACAGTGGGTGGGAAAGGTAGAGGCCTGTGCACAGCACACTGTGCTCATGGCGTGGCAGGCAGTGCGGGGAGAGGAAGGCCTTGCTCACGAGCAAAAGCTGGACGAGAGCAGATGCTAGATTTGCTCAGTGACATGCAGGTTTTACATCATAGAAGACATTAAACACCTTTACTGAAATTCCTGCAGGAAAATGAACTTATCACAAGAGTGAAAATTGCCAGCACAGGATTCAGCAAACATTTTCTGTAAAGGGCCACATAGTCCATGTTTGAGACTTTGCAGGCTCTGCTGTGTCTTTCACAGCTACTCAGCTCTGCTGTTGTAGCTAGAGAGCCGCTGTGGAAAATATGTAAATGAGCGAACGTGACTGCATTCCAATAAAACTTTACTTATGTATATCAGTGGACCAGATTTGGCCCAAGGGGTATAGTTTTTGCGGGCCTCTTCACTGGCACAGGTGTCCAGGGTCTTGCCTGTATAGTAGAATGATCTGGTGAGCATAATTATCTGAAACATCCTCCGCAGCCACACCCGAGGCGCATTGAATCAGTCTCTCAGGGTGGGACCCATATAGCTTGTTTTTAAAGCTGCCCAGGTGAGTCTGCCCGGCATATACCTCTCTTGCTCTCTCTGAAACAACTGCCTGTCTTATGTGAGTTTTGGCTTGTTGAGTAGACAAGCTGTCATGTGAGAGAACCACAGACTTGCATTGTTTGGACCTTTGGTCTGAACTGCAGCCGCTGGTAGGTAGGCCAGGTTCATTAGGCTCTCAGTCATCCCAGGCGCAGGTCTCAAGGCGGCTGAGAGGGTGGTCTTTGAGATGGGCACAGCTTGACTGTGCCATGCACTATCAGTCAGGACAGTTGGCAAAACGTGGCACGGGGTGGAGCGGGTTGCAGATACCCCGGTGAGTGAGGAGAGCCCTGGCTGAGGCATCAGGAACCCTCCCTCCAGGTACCAGCTGTGCTCTAACCCAGCTCTGGAGACTTAGGCCTTCCTACTTCTGGGCCTCCGTTTTCTTTTTTGCAAATCAGGAGGTTGGGCCAGATCAGTGTTTTTCCAAACTGTTTTACCCTCTGATTTTCACCCTCTAGAAGAAACCTGATGTCAAAGCCCAAAATACAGAACAGACAAATGTGGAGGTCCTCCGGATGAAGCCGAGTAGGGAGGGAGAGGCCAGTTCCTGCCTGCTCTTCTGCCACTCCTCCCACCCCGTAGCTCCAGGGCACCTTCAAGGAACCCAGGGTTCTAGAGAACACAGCTGGTCCCTCATATTACACAGCTGGAAACTCAACCTCGCATCTCTGATTCCAAATCCTACTTTCAGCGTCATTCTGCCTTTTGTCTCTGGGTTTTGTTCTCAGCATCTGATGAAGGGGCTTAGGGGTCCTGTTGAATTGCTCTGTGTCGCCCCCTGCCCCGGAGGGTGGGAGGAGGTTGCAGTATTCTGGATGGGTTAGTTGTAGGTCCCTAGATTCACCCCATTTCTAGGATCCTTCTGGCAGATAGTATGCCAAATGGTATCTGTACCTTTCTTAGCTTGTCGGGGAGTCTTACTTTTAATTCTCTGGGGCTTGTAAGTTACAGCCCCAATTTCTTTCCTTTGCTCTCTAAGGTAGTGATTGTTTTGCTTGTTTCTCCCTAATAAAATTACATTTTCCTCCCAGCATCTAGTGGAGATTATACACTGGGAACCAAAACAAACTAAAAAAAAAAAAAATTCTGCCCCCCCAAAAAAAAGCCCTGATAAATATACCCTTTAGGAACAAATGAGCTAATAACTGCTGTTCGCAGCTGTTCAATTGCTCTTCACAGCCTGTGGGATCCCGGGGTGAGTAGGATTGCTATGGGAGCTATGGATGAAATTGTGCTCTGGGCTCCAGAGGTACTACTAGAAAAATAGCACCTTGCGGAACGCTTAACTTACCTGATGAAGTCCAGCCAGAGGTGATCTGGCTCAGAGCCTAGCTCTGTGTACTGGTCCTCCCTGAAAACCAGAACACAGAGCCATTTAGACCCCAAGCAAGATTTATAACAATGATCTGTTTGCCTCTCAGTGTTGGAGAAGCCAGCAATAACACTTGATTTCAAGCACACCTCCTGGCAATAATGATTGCCTGCTCTGTCCATATATATATATACACACACACACACACACACACACACACACACACATATATACCACGCCCGGCCTATATATATATATTTAGCATTTAAGATCCCATCAGCCAAGCACAGTGGCTCATGCCTATAATCCCAGCACTTTGGGAGGTTGAGGCTGGAGGATTGCTTGAGCCCAGGAGTTCAGGACCAGCCCAGGCAACATGTGAGACCTCATCTCTTAAAACAAAAAGATTCCATCAAAATAGGATCATGATGAGGAGCCCTGAGCCTTTTCTCAGTCCCTCTAAGAGCCAAGTTGGTTTAGCAGAAAGAAGACAGGCTTTAGGATTCTGCAGATGTTGATTCTAGCCCTGGCTCCCACTGACCAGTCAGGCGACCCTGAGCAGGTTTCCCAACTCTCTATTAGGCAACTGTTCCTTTATCTGTAAAACGAGGTGGTCACATTTGTTGACCTCATAGCCTTGTCGTGTGGATTAAATAATAACAGATGTGAAGTTCCCAGTACAGAGTCTTGTCTGGAGAGAACATTCCAAAGTGGTGGCCAGATTATTGACAGTGGTTTTAATAGCAAGGGGACCCACATGTGGCTGCCACCACAGTACCCAGTGGGAGATGCTCAGGAGGGACTGGTGCCTCCCCCTGCCGTGGGAAGAGGCTCTGCGCATCACTGGAGCTTCTGGTGCTGGTGCTGTGAGGTCTCCCAGCAATGCCAGGGCAGGCCTGAAATGGGAATAAAATTACTTGGTTTGCCCAACTGAAACAGGACCTCCTTTTTGTCACCAAAATATGACATTGAGACTGCATTCTGGAATATTTCCTACTGTTTCTGTTTGTGAGCTCTAAAAGGACAAGTGAAAGCTGCTGTCTGTGGTTTTCCTTGTTATATGTTCATTTTAAACAGCCAATAACCAAAAAAAAGTCATTATGTGGAAGTTCCTATTAGAGTATGTAACACATAGGAATAGTTCATGATTGTTAAATAAATCATTAATAATGCCACTCTACAACCTAAGTTATTTTTCTTTTTTCTTTTTTTTTTTTTTAGCTCTAAAACAAATCCAGAAGTCCATAATTACCAGGTAAGATACTGCTTTTAAAGGTTTTCTTTAAAGAAGGAAAATTTTAAAAATAAAATTTAAAAAAAGGTTTTTGTAAAGTTTCTAAATTTTCCGTAATGAGCAGTCATCATGTTTGTAATCAGATTTTGAGAAAATAATAACAATATTTGTTTTTCTGAGAAAATGGTAAGAGAAGAGCCCTTTCCTTCTGACCCCTGCCACTTCTTGGCCGTCTGAACTGCCTGTTTTTCTTAACCTTGTCAACTGGCAAGCATCAGGGACATATGTTTAAGTTTCTGGGTGGCCACACACAGCCCCTTAGTGGCATTCAAGTGAGGCAGCTTTTGGTCAAAGTGTGTTTTAGGTCTAGGGAACATGAGTCCCTTGAGATGGGCTTCCAGGAAAGGATGTTTTGTTCAAATGTTTGGGAAATGTCACATCTTTCATTCCCCTTCTTGGATTTTACAGTGTCCATTGAGGTATGAAAGTACTGAGAAATCCTGCAAGAAAGACGTTTTATTTTTTTAAATTTATTGTTTCCCCAAATTATTCACGAATTGCTCCCCTCTCACACCCCTGATTAAAAAAAAAAAAAAAAAAACTAGTCTTGAGCTGGCATGGTGGTGTACATCTGTAGTGCCAGCTATTTGGGGGAGCTAAGGCGAGAGGATCACTTGAGCCCAGGAATTCAAGGCTGCAGTGAGCCATTATCATGAATACCACTGCACTTCAGCCCAGACGACACAGTGAGAACTCATCTATTTAAAAAGACAAACACTAGCCTCAGCCCCTTCATATCTTTTTAAAAAAACGCTAGCCTCAACTCCTACCATTTTTTGGTGGTGGTGAACTCATTAACACGAATAGATACATGGTTTCTAGAACCTGCTTTGTAAAGCACTGTGCTAGGCGATGTGCTAGGCCCATTGCCTGCAAGAAGCAGCACAGGTACGTTTCTATGGCTGGCGTCTTGCTGTTTCTCAGGACGGCCAACCAGGGCCTGTGCCACCTGCCAGCTCACCCATGCCTGGTAGCATGGAAGGTGTGGTTTACAGCTCAGCCTGGATCAAGCACATTCTTCCTAAGCCACTGTGGGTGGCTCTCTCTCTGGCCATTCACAGCCTTGTACCACCTGGTTCCAACTTCTCTATTTATTTCTCACCACTCCCATCACGCTCCATATGTTCAACTCACAGGGAATTGCATAATTGTTGCCCCATAATTTCTTCCCACCATTCTTTGCCCATGTTTGTCTGCCTGGAATTCCTTTGCTTCCTATCAGTATATTAAAGTATCTCTCAAAGACCAACTCAGAGTTGGCCACAGTGGCTCATGCGTGTAATCCCAGCACGTTGGGAAGCCAAGGCAAGAGGATTACTTGAGCCCAAGAATTCAAGACCAGTCTGGGCAACATAGTGAGACCCCATCTCTATTTTTAAATAATCCTGGGTTCAAGTGATTCTCTTGCCTCAGCCTCCCAAGCATCTGGGGTTATAGGTGTGTGCCACCACGCCCGGCTAATTTTTACATTTTTAGTGGAGACAAAGTTTCACCACGTTGGCCACGCTGGTCTCAAACTCCTGACCTCAAGTGATCCGCTCGCCTCAGCCTCCCAAAGTGCTGGGTTTACAGGTGTGAGCCACCGTGCCCGGCCCAGGGTTCTTGAATCTTCTTATTCACTGATTGTTTTTTGTTAAGGGGTTTTCAGGTATGAGTAACTGAAAAGTTGTAGAGACAGGTAATTGATAGGTGATCAGTGCTTGAAGGAGAGAAAAATTTTAGAAAAGCAAAGCAGCTGAGCACTGCCTGTGCCCTCTCCGCATAGCCCTGGGGTGTGTTCTCACTGTGCGTTTTCTGCTTAGAGTGAACATCGAGGCGATTGTTGAAATCAGATCTACTGAAACTCATCTAGGCATTGTTATCGCAACATTATTGGCAACCACGGGTCCTTTGGACCTTGCCAGTCTTAGAGGTCTTGTGTTCTATCAAGGGTTGGGAATAAATTGACCGGGAAGAGAACGTCCTGAGAAGTGGCCTGATTGGCATGTGAATACCGTGAAGGGTATTTGAGAGGATGGTGTTGCAGCATTTATCTTATTTCAAGCACTGCAAGGTCAGCCAGCTGCAAAGGATGGATCTCTGTGTTCTCAATGAGGACGCTGTTGGCATTTGGGGAGGGAGAGTTCTTCATTGTTTGGGACTGTCCCTGGAATTGCAGGATGATTAGCTTCCCTTTTCTCTGTTACTATGACAAGCAAACATGCACACATTCATTTCCCGTTGTCCTCCGAGGGATATGAGCGTACCAGTTGAGAACCAGTTGGGTTAACACTAAAATACTCCTTGACAGTTGAGAATGTGAATAAATTGCCAGAGGAGACCAAGGAGGTTTCCAAAATCTTTTTCCAGGTCTGTGGCTAAGGTTCCCACCTCTGTCTCTGATGAATCTGATTTGGTTGTGTTTAAAGCCAGAGGAAAACATAGAGGGTCCAGTTCTAGGTCAGCCTTTCCCTATTGTTGAACAGCCAATGAATGGAACCTCATTCTGGGCCTGTCTATGTGATCAAAACACCTGGAACAGTTAGACTCTGGGCAAATCATCTAAACTCTGTGGGTTTCTGTAGTCCCTAAAGGAGAAATATGCAGAGATTGCAGCAGGGAGATGCTAAAGCCCTGGTCAGCTCCCAGATTCTGCTACTGAGGTATTTTCTCCAGATTCCTTTTCCTGCAGCATGTCCTTCCGGGGGCTGCAGAGTCTGCTTGCTGACAGGCGTCTTTGAAGGAGAAAGGAAAGGCTGCTTGAATACAGAACAGGCAGGGAGGGCGTCTCAGGTCCATGAAAATGGAACGAACAGAACTGCTGAGATTCTCTGTGCCAGAGAGCAGGCCACTGCTTATTAAGCAAAGTATCCTGAGAAGGAGGGGAAGAAATAATTAAAAGAGTAACAGTGGCAAGACTGTAGTGACTTAAATGTCAGGAGGGCCTAATTTGCCCCTTAGGAGATTGAGCCTTGAGAAGCCCCGACTTCTGCTGATGTCTAGGACCACTGCCCTCTGCAGGCCAGAAGTGGAAAGGCAGGCTGCTACCTAGCCGGCTAGGGCTGCACCTCAGTCCGTTTGTGAGTACAGGGTCTGTGTTCTCTTTTTAAAATGGACAGCTTCCTTCAAAATTAGCGGGGTGTGGTGGCACATGCCTGTAATCCCAGCTGCCCAGGAGACTGAGGCAGGAGAATCGCTTGAACCCAGGAGGTGGAGGTTGCCAAGATACTGCCATTGCACTCCAGCCAGGGTGACAGAGTGAGACTCTGTCAAAAAAAAAAAAAAAGACAACCTTCAACCTCCTTCCTTCTCTTCTTTCTCTTTCTTCCTTCCCTTCCCTTCTTTTTCTTTCTTCTCTCCTTCCCTACCTGCCTTCCTTCCCTCCCTCCCTTCATCCCTTCTTCTCGAACTCTCTCCCTTCCTCCCTCCCGTTTTATCAGGATGATAAGCGCTCTGGATGGTTTTGTTTGTTTTGGTATTTTGTTTTGGATTGCATTTTAGAAGATTATTTTTATTGCATAAACCAGAGAGAAAGAAAAAACCTTCACCCACGGCCCTGCTGCTTCACTTAGCATCCCTGTCCAGTCCTTGTCTGTGTGCAGATGTAACTGTTCCACATGGTCATTGTCATTTTCAGCAATGACAAAAATTGTTTCTGAAGAGAGAAGTTGCCTCCCACTCTCCCCATCTCTCTGACACCTTCCGCCTCTTCCCTTAGGAAGATGAATACAGCTTGTCTCTCATACTCCGGACGACCCCCTTCAAGGCCGGTGTTGTCACCTTCTAAGGGCAGCTTCCCAGCCCCTTCACAGGGAGCCACCTCTGGAGAGGGCAAGAACCGGCGCTGGGTTCCAGCCCCCAGCCTTTGTCAGAGGGGGAAACGTGATCGTCCTGGGAAACATCCACCCCCTAGCCAGGGTCTACAGCCTTTCCATTCTTAGTCCCCCAGCCCCTCGGGTGGATGCCAGGAACAGACAAAGCGAATGAGGACCATTGAAATTAAAAGGTCATCAAATAATCAAGTTTGGTGTTTTATTTCTAGCCTCAGTATCATCCTAATATCCATCCCAGCCAGCCCCGGTGGCATCCTCACTCTCCAAATGTCAGGTAAGTGCTGGTGCTTCCAGAGCTGCACCTTCGAAAGCTTTCCTTTCTCTAGAAAAGTTCAGATTCTGCTTAGTTAGGAGTAGAAAGTCTGCATCAGAAATAACCCTTAAGGGATGCATTGTCATGGCCGAGATGAATAAATTTTCAAAGCAAAGGTAGCCAGTGATGTGTGTGGATGTATCAAAGGTATGCTTTGTGAAATAAAAAATGAATTGATTTTTTAAAATCATTCTGATCTCATATATTCTTGGTTTTTAGTTTTGTGTTCAAGATGTTACTGAAAATTTCTAAGTAACATTTTTCTGTCCTGAGAATTTGTTTACTTCAAATGTGATGAAAGCTTGGGGATTTTGTTGTCATGGGTTTTTTTTTTTTTTTTTTTTAAGGATTTTTTTTTTTTTTTTTTTTTTGCGGGGGTGGGCTGGGGGAATGAGTTTGCTTTTTGTGGCAATAGATATTTTTTCCCTAAACTGAGGGGTCAATAAACTTTTTCTGTAAAGGATCAGACAGTCAATGTCTTCTGCTTTGTGGTCGCTGTCACAACTCCTTAACTCTGCCATTGTACTTTGAAAACAGCCCTAGACAATCCATAAATGAGAGGCTATGGCTGTGCTTCAATGAAACTGATTTAGAAAAACAGTGGGATTGGGCCGAGGGCTGCCATTTACCAACCTTGGCCCCAACCTACCATAATCCTTTCTAAGCCAACTGGCATCTGCTGGACTGTGTTTATAGTTAGGCTTGACAGGTTTTTTTTTTGTTTTTTTTTTGTTTTTTTTTTTAAGGCTAGCTTTGTGAAAGCAAATGTTCCTTTTAAGATTTGAATTTTAGATCAGTCTTAATTGGTGTTTATGTGTGAAGCTATTTCAGAAACATAGTTGGCAAGTTCAGTTTGCATAAAGGTGAGGTTGCTAGCCTTTCTCTGAGAAAGTATGGAGAATAAAATGCTGGAAATAAACCCACTTAGAGCAAGGCCAAAAAAAAGTTTGTTGGGGAATTTTGTAACCCCAAAGCGTGATTGTTTATAAACACTTGGTAGTCACTTAACTTTTTAAAGCAGATTAGGTTAGTGGAGTAATAATTCTAAATCTTGCTGTGTTTCAAAGGTGCTTTATTCTTCAGACATAAGAAACAGAAGAGATTTCTAGAAACGCTATTTTAATTAACATTGTTTTTACAAAAGTTTGTGCTTATCATTGCCTGTTTTATCATGTTAGTTTCCTTCTGAGGTATGGCCTAGCAGCAGGCCTTCTGAGGAAAGCCGTAAACAGTGCCTCTCTGGGGTGGGCCTGCTGTTGGCAGCTTTAGTGTCATCTGGAAGCTTGTTAATGCAAATTCTCAGCCCCACCCCAGACCTACTGGATCAGAATCTATGGGGTGGGGCCCAACATTTTGTGTATTTTCAAGCTCTACAAAGATACCCCATGAAAACAGAGTTTGTTAGTCCAACACTTTTGGCAAATGCTGCCTGAGGCATTCAAGGTGCACGCTGGCATGCCTCCAAGCAGCCCTGTAGTAATGGAACATTTTCCACCTTCACTTAGCTTTCTCCAGACGGACTTGACCCATGAGACACCCTTTGAGAAATGATGACTTGACCATAGACAGACCCTTGCTCTGCTTGGAAGTTCATAGGTGATCTGCATCTGAATTTTTAAAATTCTCACATAGGAAATCCATTCATTTCCATTCATAGCCATCCCCATTCACATGGCTCATGGTTCCCCCTGCCCCATTTCCTTTGTGCTTGTGTTGTTTCACTTACATTTCTGCATTTTCTTCCATTCTCCCACTAACCATTCGCTCTGCAAACAAAACAGGCCATCCTTTCAGGATGACAGGTCGCATTGGAAAGCATCGGCCAGTGGAGATGACAGCCATTTTGATTATGTCCACGACCAGAACCAGAAGAACTTAGGAGGGATGCAAAGTATGATGTATCGAGATAAACTCATGACTGCACTTTGAGAGACTGAAGCATCTCTCTTCCATTCACCTTCATAGTTTCATTGCATTCCATGAAAAGTGTCTTGGCCTCAGATGGATGGATGTGTTTGGACGAGTGTCTTTAAGGAGTAGTCCTGAAAGGTGTTTTTGGTGTCCATGTAAATATTTGAAGATAAAACCACTATAGCTTGTCATAATTTACTGTTGACTGCATTCTCATTAAAATGAAGGTAGTTAAAGGCTCAGGAATCATATTGATGTTCTGATTTTAAAATTGGAGTCAAAGTCTATGTTTATCATGTTACTATGTACCTGATGTTCTTTGTTATTTAATTAATGGGAGCAAATAAAACCAGAAGAGCTTGGGAAGATTGCTCAGCATATATTCCTGTCATAGAAGTTGAGATTGCTAGGGTCCAGTTTCCCTAGTGTGGCCTGGACGAGTCATTTCCCCTTCATTGACCTCATTTTCCCCATCTGAAAAGAGAGGGTTGGACTAAGTGATCTCCAAGGTCCTTTCCAACTCTAAAATTCTGCAATTTGTTAACATTTCATTTTGTTTAGGTTGAGGACATACATTCAAACTAATTTTATCACAAGGAAAACTGCAATACCCACTTCCTTGACAGAGTTATTCCTTTCAGAAGCTAAATAAAGTATATAACTTATTAGATGTTATATAGATACAGGGGGACTTTGAATTTCACATCTTAAAGCAGTTGAGCTACTTTGAATTTAAGCAGTCGTACTAATCTTAAATTGCATAGCATTTGTTTTGATCGAATTTGCTGCTCAAGTATGGGAATAATTTTTAATGTCTTAATGATTGGTGCTGCTAACTTGCGTGATTTCAGAAGACATAATTGTGAATACACACTGTCAGAATTGGGGGATTGGTTTTTACCCTAGACTTCACTCTTAAAAAGCAACGTGCAATCAAGATAATTTATGGCTCAAATGAAAGCATATAAGGTTTTCTTGAAGTTGTGCCAAAGCATTCTGTAGAGTAGGATGAGATGGTTGTTGCCCTAGTCTGTTGGTAGAACCAGAAATCAATATGTTGTCTTTTAGGTTAAAGCTTGTACCAAAATATTTATTTCCCCCATTTCAAGCCCTGAGTCAAACATTTTTTTCTCTTAATAATAGACCTGAAATGTTTTATTAGTATTTCTGTGAAATCAGTTGATTCTTGTGCCATTTTTGTATATGTAATTGTAATTTTGCCCATGTTAGGCCGTCTAAAAAATGTTTGACATCCTTTGAGATACTTTGTTACTAAAATCTGATCTTTTTTGGCTACTGCAAAAATCTATTCAGCAAGAAGGTATCAGCTGCATACCTTGCACAGTGGAGCTGACTACCTATAAACTCTCCCTAAGGCATTTGTTTACAGGTGTATTCCATTTTAGCAGACGTTCTGATGCTCAGTGTATGTGCTACATACAAATAAATGTGTTCTGAATCTTTTCATCTTATTGATAGCATTTTTACAAATGTGTTTCCAAGGAATAAAGATTATTCTTGCTTTTTTTTTGACTCCATCTTCATTTTTTTTAAATTGATTCTTGTTGCTATGCAGAAGTCTCATTTGTGAATGACCTTGGTAACAGAACAGTTGGCTTTGGGAAGTCTGAAGGTGAGCATTCAGTTAGGTGGGTGGAGCAAGATCATACTAGAATGAGGCTGCTCTTGGCAAGAGTGGATCTTATAGGCACAGCAGCTGATGCCTTTCTTCATCTGGGGCAACTCTGGTGAAGGTTGTCCTGCCTGTCACAGGTGCTGAGTAGAGAGAAGTGGTGGCAGTGGGATTTCCTCAGTAATAGTCCTGTAAAGGTGGGTGTTTGTCCTGGCTACTTGTGCTCTTCCTGGCAGGAAGGCATCCAAACCCTTATCTGTGGGCTCCTGGAAATTGTGTATGCCATATAATACCCTCTAATAAATACCTCTCTGCTTAAAGTAACTTGAGTGGTTTCAGTTGTCTGCAACCAAGAAGCCTCACCAGTATGCATACTTATGACATCCTGATTGTTAAATGAAGTGTACACTTTTCATTCCTTAACTCAGTGGACCTTTCTCTACAGCAGTTGACCAGTTCAGTCTTAACAGCCTCCTTTTCTGCCATCCTATTACCTGTTGGTGTTTTCTAAAGGTCTTTCTTCGGCTCACTGCTCTTTTCACCACAGTCTACCCAAGTCTTCTCATTCTGTCATGATTTTATTATGCTGTTGACTCTGAAACCATCCTCTGTAGCCCAGACTGTCCTGTGAACTTTTGGACTGACATTTCAACTTGGGTATCCTGTGTACACGTCAAACTCCACCTATCAAAAATCAAATCGATCATCTTTTACCCTCCTCCCACAAAACTTTTCTTCTGCCTGAATTCCCTCTTTTACCCGCAGTTCCCTCTTTTACCCGCAGTAAGAACGTATACATCATCTACAACTCTTCTCCCTGTTGCCACCCATATCCAAACAGTACGTAGGTCTGTTCACCTCTGCCTTGGTATTCATACTTGGGCTTTCCTCTGTCTTCTTACTGGCATGGATCCCATAGGAGCATCTTTCCTCTGGCTCAGAGGTGCCCTTCCTGATCTCCCTGACTCCAGTTGCTCCTGACAAGCTCATGCTCCTCCCAGTCACTAGAGTGATCTTTCTAAAACACAGTCGGCCTGTGCCATTGCAGTGCTTGCCATTACCCTGAGGATGAAGTCCAAGGGCCTCTCAGTGGAATTCCCCACTCCATGTCTCCATCCTCATGCTCTAGCATATATCCTCCATTTCTCACCCTACTGTTGAAAATCCTTCAATGCCAAGTTGCTTGTGGTTCCTGGCATGTGCCACACCCTGCTGTTACTCACATCTGTGCCTTTGCAAATACTGTTCTTTCTGCCTAGAATTCTGTCACTCCCATCCCTTCCCCTAACTCCTGCTCAATGTCTGCCTCTGCCCAGACATCTTCTCCCAGGGACTCTTGACGGCCCCACCTCTGCAAATTGGGTTAATTTCTGTGTTCCAGTAATAACCCCCTCCCTTTCTACCCCCATCTATAGCAACATTGCACTTACAGCTTTGTATTAAAATGGGCTCTTTTGTTTATCTCATCCTGAAACCTGTACACTGCATCAATCTGAGCTTCGTGTCTTACTTGCCTTTGTTCCCCAGCACCTGACAGATAGCAGGTGCTCAATGAATGTCTGCTCAGCAAATGGATTATTCCACATTAATTTGAAAGGAGATGTCTAACCAGATAACAGGCAATAATACATCATCTCTGGGCTGGTCTGAAGGTATCTGAACAACCTTATCCAGTATGGGGGCATCATACTGTGAATAGGACACTGACCACCATGTGACTTCTAGATTCAGTTTCATCATCTGAATATTACCCAGTGTGTCAACTGTGTTCTCGTTTGAGGCATTGGTATCATGCTGTACAGGGCAGAAGAAAGTCCAGCCACGTGACATTGGAAACCCCGGTAGGTAGACATTGATCTGCACTAATATATAGGGGCCAGTCATCTAATGCTAGGCTTTGCATGTGTCACTTCACTTCCTGACCACTCTGTGAGATGGGTAGTATCCTGTTTTTCATAGATAGGGAAGCTCAGGCTTAGAGTTTAACCAAGCAGCCTGTATTCCAGAGCCTATGGTCTCAACCACAGTGCTCTCTTGCCTCTCACCCTTCATCCCACCATTTGCACATCTCCATGAGACTGCTAGATGACGTTGAACAGTTCACTCCACTGAAATCTAATTGCTAACCAGAGAGCCATCCACTCCCTCCAGCCATCTAGTAACCCCTGTCCATCTGCATTACCACCACACCAGTAGGTAGCTAACTGTCCATACAGCCCCCACCAGTGTGGCCTGGTAACCATGTTCCTTCCACCATCACCACTACCAGTCATAACTGTCCATACCTCCCACTCACACACACCAGGGCTGGTAACCTTGTTCATCTCCATCACCTGTGATCTAATAACGCTGTTTACTGCCTTCTCCCCAAACACACCCCCTCCAGTGGTCTAGTAACCCTCTCCACACCTTACCACCCCTCCCCCAGTCTAAAAATCCTGTCCGCACAGGCATCATTCAGCAGTAGTCCCATTTTCAAAGAAGCAGAGATTGGACATTATTCTTAATGAACCACTGCTTATTTGAGACGGTCCACTCTATGGCTTCCTTCCAAAGAGTTCACAAATGAACAATGTCTTCTGGAATATTACTTGACAGTAAAACCACACTCACTATTCCATAACTAATGGAATTAACTTTTACATTTTGGAACTCGGGTATGTACTGGTTTGTCATCTATTCATGTTTCTGTGGTCCCTCAGAACATCCAACAGTGTATTGACAGTTGTCATTTGATTGATGTAATTCATGCCAGAAGTCTCTCAATCCTGCCAGGTAATTAATTACCTTGGTCTTCAAAACCCTTTTGCCTATTTCATTTATTGGTCTACCATTTCTATTGAAGATGGTTCTCCTTAACCACAAAGATGGAGGAATAAGGACAGTGTGGGAATTCCTCTCAGTCCTTCTTGCCTGTTAATATTGCACCATCCTTCCAGGTCAGTGACTCCAGCCTCCTGGGTCCCGCTCTGAACACAAGTAATGACAGAGTCTTTTTGTTGCCCTTGACTTTACAGCTTTTAACTAGTCCTTTAAAATCTGAGCTCATTAAAGAACTCCCTGAACAGCCATATTGATCCCTTCGGATCAGTATTTCCCAAACTTAAGAGTTCTAAATCAATTCCCTGGCTGACCAAGTCTTCCAAACGTACCAGGAAAATACCCTACATTGGTCTAGGATGATTTGCTTCCACTCTCTCGCTACAGGAGGCAGTGGACAGATGCAGAGGCGAAGCATAAGGGGGCGGAGAGAAAAAGCAAGTCACTGTTAAAGGTCCCTTGCACATGAGAAATGGCACATTGTAAGAAACCCTGGGGATATCAAAAAGACAAACATGTAAAATGGACATTCAGCTAAGCCTTAGCAAAAGAAATCCTCAATAGTTCTGCAAATAGGCCCACTTCTGCCAAAATTAGTGAGCTAAAGAATGGCTTGGACAACTTACTAAAAATGTGGATTGTGGCATTCTAAATGGTCAGTGGTAAGACCCAAGATCCTGCATTTTAACAGCCCAGGACAGCCTGAGGTGGGCAGTCCAGGTTTGCTTTTCATTTTGGGAAAGCAAAGCTACTTATCTGCTTGTGTTCATCGTTATTTTAATGCCTCAATTTTAACTCTCAGTAGAGGTCAACTCTTTTTTTTTTTTTAATAGGAATAATGTTAAGTCAATGGATGGACACATCATAATAAGTAACTAGATCTGTCTGCTCAGCAAAGCTATGCACTTCCTTAGGCCCAAGGTGAAGCAGAAAAATGTGAGCATTCTAGTGGTTCTTTATATGGCTTTAATTTCATCATTAACCGGCCCCCTGCAATCTATCAAACCAAGTCTGTGTTCTGCCCTCCCTTCCCACTTCAGAAGCAAGGGACTAGTGAATTCCAGCTGTTGGAGAAGGACAGGGCGTGTGTATACACCAGTCTAAGCACCTGGGCTAAGACTGGAGCCCATGACTGGGAAACAGATGGAAGTTTGCAGAAGTAAAATGGCAAGACATTGCCAGCCAGATGAGAGAAGGATTAAAGGGTCCACAGTGTGGTGGTCTGGTTTTGTCAAGGGACAAGAGCCCCATAGTTCTCTGATTAGGTGAAGTGTGAAAGCTTTGGAATCTCACACGATTTGAATCCCAGCTTTGCCACTTACTAGCCATGGGACCTTTGGCCAATTTCTTCTGGACACCTCATTTTCCTCATCCCCAGATGGAATTTACCAGTATCTCACTGATAAGAGAATTATCAATAAATGGCATTATATACAAAAGATGTTTTGCGCAGTGTTTGATGCTAGATGGTAAGAATTTTTAGTGGTTCGTAAGGTTGTAGCTGTCCATGTGGACAGAAACAGGCCAAAGAGATTCAAAATAGCTCAAGGCCGGGCGTGGTGAATCATACCTGTAATCCCAGCACTTTGGGAGGCCAAGGCAGGTGGATCATTCAAGGTCAGGAGTTCGTGACCAGCCTGGCCGACATGATGAAACCCCGTCTCCACTAAAAATGCAAAAACTAGCCAGGCGTGGTGGTGTGTGCCTGTGTAGTCCCAGCTACTTGGGAGACTGAGGCAGAAGAATGGCTTGAAACAGGGAGACAGAGGTTGCAGTGAGCCAAGATCACGCCATTGCACTCCAGCCTGGGTGACAGTGTGAGACTCTATCTTAAAAAAAAAAAAAAAAAAAAAAGTCTAGCTGAAGAAATGGTATTTCTAATAGATTGATGGCTTGAGATGTATATTCTAAGTTTAGAAAGGGAAAGGGGTGTTTGGTTCCAAAGGACAGATCAGATGTAAGAGCATTAACACATATATAAAGACATGTCTCTTTGAAACTAACAAACTCAGAGCAGAAACACCATGGGGATCTTTTGAGGAAAGAAAAAAGAAATAGAAATGATATTTCTGTCCGAGAATACTAGGAAATAACTGTCCAGGCAGAATGTGGACAATGCTTTCCCATCTGCACATGGCAGAATTGGCGTAGAGTAAAGAATTGGTGAGATGGCTGAGAGTCCATTCTGCTGCTACGATTGGGACTCAGAGGCTTGGAGAATTGAAACAGAGCGTCTGCTCCATTCCCACCTTGTCTAATTTGGGATTTCATCTTAGATGAATTGGAGGAAGATTTTAACTATTAGGAGACTGAGTGGAAAGTTAGTAACAAAAGGGAACCACTGTGCTTTGTTGCCATTTTGTTGTTGTTTTTGTTTGTTTATTTGTTTTTGAGACACGGTCTGTCTCTGTCACCCAGGCTGGAGTGCAGTGGTGCAGTCATGGCCCACTGCAGCCTCCACCTCCGGGGCTCAAGTGATCCTCTCACTTCAGCCTCCTGAGTAGCTGGCATGCACCACCATGCTTTGCTAAATTTTTAAAAAATTTTTGTGGAGATGGGGTCTTGCCATGTTGCACAGGCTGGTCTGAACTCCTGGGCTCAAGCGATCCTCTTGCCTTGGCCTCCCCAAATACTGGGTTTACAGGGGAGAGCTACTGCACCTGGCCTGTTGCCTTTTTTAAGATAGATAATACAAACAGTAGTAAAAATTCAAATACAAATAGCCAAAAGTTACTTTTCCTTTCCACCTTCTTATTCCCCAGTTTTCCTTGGAAGCAAACATTGTTAGCATTTTTCCTTGTCAATCTAGAGCTACTCCATGTATAAATGAGCATATATTTAACCAATCAATATTGATGGACATTTAAGCTGCATCAACTCCCTCAAGTTACAGTGGTGCTGCCATTCTTGTACCTTGTGTTTGTGCACTCGAACAAATCGATCTGTAGAATAAATTCCCTCGAAGTAGCATCCAGGTCAAAAGGTATGTGCATATTTAAGTTGGATATTGTCTAATGAAATTTCTCTCCAAATATATTCCACCTGTTTATACTCCCCCCAGCTCACAGACACCCCCAGCAATTATGACAATGCCTTTGTGACCTCACAGGAAGCAAATCATAGGCTTTGCTAGCTTTTTTTTTTTTTAACTTAGTCTGATGGGTAAAATCCAGAATTTCTGTTTTAATTACATTCTCTGTGAACAAGGCTATGCACCTTTTAATCTTTCTAAAGACGGTTTGTTATATGTTTTCTGTGAACCGTCTGAAACCCGTATTCTTGAGTCATGCTCCTTAATAAAGATCAGGCTGATGAAGTACAATTAACCATGTCATCTTAGCATTTCTAATAGTGAGGAAAGGGAAGGCTTGAATGAGTTGATATTTACCAGACATTTTTTTAAAAGTAGGTTTCCAGGCTAAGCGTGGTGGCTCATGCCTGTAATCGTAGCACTTTGGGAGGCCGAGGTTGGTGGATCGCCTGAGGTCAGGAGTTCAAGACTAGCCTAGCCAGCATGGCAAAACCCCATCTCTACTAAAAATACAAACAATTAGCTGGACCTGGTGGCGCATGCCTGTAACCCCAGCTACTCAGGAGTCTGAGACAGGAGAATCGCTTGAACCCGGGAGGCGGAGGCTGCAGTGAGCCAAAATCACACCACTGCACTCCAGCCTGGGTGACAGAGCGAGACTCCATCTCAAAAAAAAAAAAAAAAAGTAGGTTCCCAGAAATTCAGGTAACAGTCAGCATGATACTGCCCTGCAGAGCTGAAAAAGGGAATGTGGGCAACATAAAGATAGCAAAGGGAAAGGAATTGATTTCGAATATCTCTGTTTCCTTTCCTGTTTGGGAGGGTATTGAGAACTTTCCACTCAGGCTTCTTAGATACCCACCCAGACATCATGAATTTCCCTGGTGCATTGACCAAGGAAGGATGGATAGACTTCTAGTTACAATTAAAGTTCCAATATATTGGAACTGAAATTACAGCCACATCCCAAGAGTCACCTGTGGTTTTATTGGATGAAAGGCTGCAGAATTTAAAATATTAAAACTGCTGTAGTCTAGGCCATCCACTAAAAAAGGATTAGAATAATTAGAGGAACATCCCTGTAGGCTTATGTTATAAGAAACCCACAGAAACCTCCTAATCGTCCCCTACTGAATGGTGAATGGTTTAAACATCCACGTTCTGCACTGAGACCTCAAAAGCAAGAGGTGTTGCTATGCTAATGCTCAACCAGCTTCATTCCCTGGCTGAATAATGGACACTGTCTGTATTAAAGGCAATTAAACCATCAAGCCCTTAAAATTCATATCAGTGTTACAGCTTCAGAGGCCAACTAAGGATGTTCATAATATAAGCTTCTGAAAAACCTGCAAGAATTGGGGAACAGAGAGAGGATCATTTGTGGAAATTTTTAAGCACTAATGAATACCAAAATAAATTAATCCTCATCTGTATCACCCTAGAAACACGTACCCAGTGTTCAGCTCCACCTCTGGCTCACATTGGTGTCTTGTGCAATTAGAATGTCTAAAACCTACTCTTAACAGATTATGCATCTTATTCATCTAACCTGAACTGCATTCCAGGATGAATAATGTTTTAATTTCATTCATTCAGTGAGCCGGATGGCGTCTGGGGAGTGGAAAAATAACACTACCCAGCTCATGCCTGAGTCTGCCGTAGCTCTGTCAGAGTGCACAGGATGACAAAGAATCTGCTATGTGGACATTATTTTACACTCATAGCTGAGCTTTCGTGACAATGATTATTTTTGTCTTACTGTCCCTTTGGGGGCTCTCATATAATACTGTTTGAGGATGTATTTAAAGAAGTGGTTAGGGGAAAGTCTGTTAATGCTGTTGCCACCTGAAAAAACAATAAAGGCACAGGAACACAGAAATGAGACGCATAAAAAAAAATCTGTAAGAAACCCAGAAGTGACCGGGCACAGTGGCTCATGCTTGTAATCCCAGCACTTTGGGAGGCCAAGGTGGGCAGATCATTTGAGGCCAGGAGTTTGAGACCAGCCTGGCCAGCATAGTGAAACTCCATCTCTACTAAAAATACAAAAATTAGCCAGGTGTGGTGGCACACATCTGTAATCCCAGCTACTCGGGGGTCTGAGGCAGGAGAATCACTTGAACCTGGGAGGCAGAGGTTGCAGTGAGCCGAGATTGCACCACTGCACTCCAGCCTGGGCAACAGAGCGATATTCCATCAAAAAAAAAAAGAAACCCAGAATGGAAAGTCTAGCTTATTAGAAGTGACTGTTGTAAGGCAAAACGACTATATTTGTATTTTTTTTTTCTTTAGGCAAGAAAAAGATTGAATAAGCTTGGTCATGAGCCTCTGAGCAAAAATCAACTCATGAAATAGTAATTCTCTGGACTGCACACACATGCACACCTGTGAAGGCACACACACAATGAGGAAGCCATTGCAAAACCTAGCAAGAATAGCATTGCAACAAAACAGCCTTTCTGGCAGAAAAATGTCGGGACCTGCTTACACCTATTTATTGAAATCATTTGATAGTTGTTTGCCAAAAGAAAATTCCAGACTCAGAGATGGAAGCACATACCCTGTCCTACCTCACACAGGACTCAGACCCAGGAACTACTGAACCCCAAAGGCTCTTGTCAGTCCTTAGGATGTGGGATGTTAATCTGCAGTTTTGCAGAGACTACATAATGTAGTTAGGAACAAGTAGGGAATTCATGTCAAAAGTGCAACTTTTATGAATAGATATTTGATAAATTACCTAAGGAGAATTAAAATTTAAATGCACTAAAACTAATTAATTGAATAAAGTTCTGCTATGTTTCTGTGCAGTGCTGGTATGTTGAAGAAGATGCCATCTTTGGCTCCAGGTAGCTAATCATCATCAGATCAAGAGCTCCCCATCTAGCATGGATTCATACATCAACTGTGCTAGCATCAGAATTGCTTGCAAAGTTGATTGGAACATTTCTTGAAAGAAATACAAATTGGAAAAGTTTTGGGCCAATTAGTCTCTGTAAAGGAATCTAAATAAACTACACCCAAAAAATGCAGTTTTGACCTTTTTTTTTTTTTTTTTTGAGATGGAGTTTCACTCGTCACCCAGGCTGGAGTGTAATGGCACAATCTTGGCTCACTGCAACCTCCACCTCCCAGATTCAAGCATTTCTCCCACTTCATTCTCCTGGGTAGCTGGGGCTACAGGCGTGCACCACTATGCCCAGCTAATTTTGTATTTTTAGTAGTGATGGGTTTTCATCCTGATTGTTGGCCAGGCTGGTCTTGAACTCCTGACCTCAGATGATCCGCCTACATTGGCCTCCCAGTGTTGGGATTACAGGCGTGAGCCACCACATGTGGCCAATTTTGACCTTTTCTGAAAAGAAAGATGAAGTAGAGTCAACCTTCTCACTAGTCTTTTTTTTAGATATAAGACCACTAAGTTGCTATAAGAAATCATCCCTAATTAATAGATGCAACATTCATAATGTATCACACTTCTAAGATGTCGATACAATTTTCTTCGAAAATCCATTAGAAAAAAGTACAGTGTTTCAAATATAGACTCTACTTGCTGCCAAATAGTATGCTTTCCCTGAATTCAATAAGAACATGTAACAATATATCAGTCTGTTTAGTCTCTACCAAATTAAAATTGAAATAAGCGACAGCTATCTGGGAAACCAGAATGAGTAAATTGTACTTTCTCTTATCTCTCAGTCGGACATGGCACAGATCAAATTATCTCATTGAGCTGTAGTTCCTGGCATACGAATGCTTAATGTCCAAAAATGCAGTGTCTGCCACCCAGATAAGTGAGTTACCTAAGGTCACGTAGGCAAACAGCAGCAAAGCCAAGCTAAGTGCCAATGCATGTTCCTTTTTTGTCATTAGATTGCTCCTTCCAAACACATGGCAAAGCAGTATTGCCTAGCAATTCAGAGAGCCCAGGTTACCTGGGTTCAAATCCCAGCTCTGCCATTTACTAGCTACGTGACTTGAGGAAAGCTCCTTGGTCTTTCTGCTCCTCTTTCCTTATGTATAAAATGAAGATAATAATAATTGTCCTTTCTTCAAATGGTTGTTGGAAGATTAAGTTAACTGATGGTAAAGTACTGGGCACTCAAAAATGTTAGATTTTGGGGTTTTTTGCTCTGTGAATATTTAAAGAGCATGATTAATGCACTGGTGTTCAATCAGAGGTATGATTCTGGCTGACACCATCTGCTGTAAAAACACACTACTTGAGTGAATTATCCTAAGAGAGTCCCAATTGGAGAGCCACAGTTCCAGGCGAATGGACTGGGTATGGACTAGTGGCAGGGCTTCCTGACTTTTTCTTGTCCTTGGCACACACATAGAAAGTGACGTATAGCAAGCTGGGACAAGCAGACAAGGCTGCTTGAAGCTCCAGGCTCCCCATGTCCTGCCCACTTACTCCAAGGACTGGGAGAATAAATGGTTCAGCCCACTTGCAACCCTTCTGAGGCTTACCAGTTGGAAAGTTCTACTGAGGTCCTTGTCAGCTTATCCCCAATGTGTTAATTCTGATTAGGAATATGGAATTGTCCCCATTGAGGCTAAAGTAAAACAGGAACCAGTTTGTCCCAACCAGCTCCTCCAGAAGGTGTGTGGAGAACTTGTGTGCTACCTGTGAGTCTACTGTGTGGGCTACATATACACTGATCCCGCCGCCAGGAACCCCAACTTGGAGTGAAGACACGTGACATAAATAGCTGAGGAGTAAGTCCGAGTTCAGGCAGCACTTGATACGTGTGCACTGAGCAATCCAGACGAGATGTATGCGACTTTGGATAGGGGAAGTTCATTGCATTTCCTACTGCATCAGCTGGCCTAGTACCTATGGGGGACTTCTTGACCATCCAGACATGGGCATTCTGTTAAAGGCGGGGAATCTGTTGATTTCTTGGCCTGCCTGGCTGATGATTTGGTTACTTAGGAGGTAGAAGAAACCCTGCAGTTATTAGTGTTGTAAATTCTGTTCAGGAAGGAAGACTGCATTGGAAATGTGTAAGTAACAAGATCCATGGAAGAAGAAAACCCTGACATCTCAGAATCATGAACATGAAGTGAGTGAAATCCAGGGCTTAATTCTCCACATATTCTTTTTCTTCTTCTTGTTGATATTCTTTTTTAAAATTAATTTGTGTGGGTACATATTAGGTGTATGTATTTATGGGGTATATGAGATGTTTTGAAACAGGTATGCAATGTGAAATAATCACATCATATATATTTTACTGTTTAGAAAATCCAATTTCAAAATGTCATAGAAAATAGACTTGAATATTTTTTACATGGGCTGTGAATCTAGAAAGCATAGATAATCCGAAAGAGAAAGGCTTTATGAGCCTCTCAGATGAACCCACAATTTGTAATAGTATTTTAAAGAGTAGGAAGGTGGAACATATGATCAAAAACAAAGGGGCACAGAACTTTTTTTGAGGACTACAAAGTTTTGTAGATGCTCACTTCAGTTGGGGCAAAAAGATGAGCAATTTAATGACACCCAGTTTTGAGGATGGTATGTGAGACTAACAGGCAGAAGCAGAGCTACCCGACTTTTGTTGTGCTTTTTTCTTTTTCAACAAGGAAGCTAGTCACTATACTAACTGCAGAGAGTGAAGAGAACAAACAGAAGAAAATTGAAGTCCAAGATAAGAGAAAGAGTAGTCAGGAAATATTTTACTGCTTTTTGATTAGCTCAAGTCTTTAGGCTCAGAAAAATGGTCTCCCAAAACACTGAGAAAATTTGCACTTGTCGTTGCTGAGTCAGCATCAATACCTTTGAAAAAGTCTTGGGAAAATGCTAGACAAGTAGATGGACAGTTTTTTTTGGAACATGAGTTCCAAAAACTAGACTGATAAGCTGGAGTGCAATACTGAGGAAAGTTTGAGAACAGAGTCTTTTGTAAGCACTTAGTAAAGGAAGCAGTGGTGACTTAGGAACAGCACAGATTTGCTGAGAATAAGTCATGCTAATCTTTCAAGATTTTTAGTAAGCTAAGAGTGGAAGAACTGTCTAACCTGATAAGTAGAATTTGTCAGAAACTGACATTTAATGGTGAAACACTAGATAATGTATAAACTTCAGAAATAAGGCAAGGATAACTGCTGATATTCAATATTATTCTGGAGACCTTACCAGTGGAACAAGCCAAGAAAACAAAATTAGGAATAACTACTGGAAAGGAAGAAACAAAATTCACGTGATTCTCTTCTTAAAATCCAAGTGAATTCCAACTGATAAGAGTTGTGCAAAGTGGTCAGAGGCAGAAATATCCTAAAGTCAGCAGCTTTGTATATCCATCTAGTCATTAAAAAATTAGACGATAGGGGCCAGGCGTTGTGGCTCACACCTGTAATCTCAGCACTTGGGGAGGTCGAGGTGGGCAGATCACGAGGTCAAGAGATCGAGACCATCCTGGCCAACATGGTGAAACCCTGTCTCTACTAAAAATACAAAAATTAGCTGGGCATGGTGATGCACGCCTGTAGTCCAAGCTACTCAAGAGGCTGAGGCAGGAGAATCGCTTGAATTCAGGAGGCGGAGGTTGCAGTGAGCCGAGATCACGCCACTGCACCCCAGCCTGATGACAGAGCAAGACTCCGTCTCAAAAAAAAAAAAGGGGGGGATATGTAATAATAAGATCTCATTTTCAATTGTGACAAAATTGAAAAATACCTAGGAATAAAGTTAATGTTCTATACCTTAATGAAAAAGTTTAAAAATTCTGACTGAAGGACATTTTAAAAGATCTGAGTAAATGCAGAGAAATATGTTCCTTATGAATATATTCTTTCAAATTAATCCATAATATGTAATGCTTTAAATCAGAATTCCAGTGGGATTTTTTGGAAGTAACTTGAATTCTGGAATTCAAGAATTCAAGTTACTATCACAAAAGGAATCTAGAAGACTAGGCACGTGATAACAGCCAAGAAAAAAAAGAAAAAGAATGATGTGAGAAAGGGAATAAGATTTATAATGTCACATATGCATGTATATATTAAAACAAAAGTAATTAAGACAGTCTGATATAGGGTTAGATTAGTAGAACAATAAAAGTATGAAGAGGCCAGGCACAGAGGCTCATGCCTGTAATACCAGTGCTTTAGGATGAGAAGTGGGAGGACCGCTTAAGACCAGGATCTGAGACCAGCCTGGGCAACATGATGAGACCCTGTTTCTACAAAAAAAAATGAAAAATTAGCCAGGTGCGGTAGTGCACACCTGTAGTTGTAGGTACTCGGGAGGCTGAGAGAAGAAGATTGCTTGAGCCCAGGAATTCAAGGCTGCAAGTGAGCTATGATTGTGCCACTGCACTCTTGCCTGGGCAACAGAGGGAAACCCTGTCTGTAAAAAAAAAAAAAAAATATATATATATATATATATTCTTCATATGTATATGTTCTTCATATATATATTCTATATATATTCATATATATATTCATATATATATTCATATATACTTCATATATATATTCTTCATATATATATACTTCATATATATATATTCTTCATATATATACTTCATATATATATTCTTCATATATATACATATATATATTCTTCATATATATATACTTCATATATATATTCTTCATATATATATACTTCATATATATATTCTTCATATATATATACTTCATATATATATATTCTTCATATATATACTTCATATATATATTCTTCATATATATACTTCATATATATATTCTTCATATATATATACTTCATATATATATTCTTCATATATATACTTCATATATATATTCTTCATATATATATACTTCATATATATATTCTTCATATATATACTTCATATATATATTATTCATATATATACTTCATATATATATTATTCATATATATACTTCATATATATATTATTCATATATATACTTCATATATATATACTTCATATATATATATTCATATATATACTTCATATATATATATTCTTCATATATGTATACTTCATATATATATTCTTCATATATATACTTCATATATATATATTCTTCATATAGATATATACTTCATATATATATATATTCTTCATATATATATACTTCATATATATATATTCTTCATATATATATACTTCATATATATATATTCTTCATATATATATATATATATGAAAAATCCAAAAAGAGGTTTTGATTGTATATAAGCCATGGGCAATCCGAAAACTGAAACTACTCTAGGCATTTCTTACAGAGGGAATTTAATTCAGGGAATTGGTTATACAAGGGCTGAAAAAACTAAGAAACTTAATTGGACAGTGAGGTAACCTATAAATTAGCAACAACCAGAACCTGCTTATCACTCTTAGAGCTGGAGGGACAAAGGGAAGTGGCAGTGTTATAGCACCCAGGAGCTAAGGTAGCAGGAAGACAGTCTAGAGGGAGCTGGAGCCACAGAGAACTCATGGCTGCTTTTGGAAACATCACTGGAGGCATGAAGAAATGAAGGAGAAATACCCTGACTTGTTTCCTGTATTCACCCTCCAGTCCATGTCAGTGCCTCCCATTGGCCAAACCTATGTAAAAGCCAGAGGACAGGGAGCCTGAGAAGTAAAGTTTCCTGTAAACAGTGTAAGTCGCAGGGAAGCAGAGAAAGGATCTGAGAGCACTCAGGAAAGTGACAGACATATATGAAGATGGCATCTCAAGTTCATGGGGCAAGGGTGAATGATTCTTTGGGTGATCTTAGAACAATTGGCTCTCCATTTCAGAAAAAGTTAGGACTTTACTTCACAATATACACATAAACTCCTGATGAGTTCATAATCGAATTGTGAAAAATAAAAGCTGGAAGTTCACTCTCATGCCAACATGGAGCTCAGGCAAGTCCCCTCTCCAGTTAGCATGCATTGCCAACTCCAGGCCTTAGCACATGCAGTGCCCTCTGCCCAGACCGCCCTATGCAGTCCCTCCCCCAGCCACTGCCATCATCCTTCAGGAGCCAGGACCTGCTTCAAGCATCACTACCCCAGGAAGTCTTCCTTGTTGGTTCCACTTGGGTTGGGCACCCCTACCCCATGTATCAAGGTAGCAGTGAGCTCCTTGAAGGCTGATATGGTTTGGCTGTGTCCTCACCCAAATCTCATCTCGAATTGTAGCTCCCACAATCCCCAAGTGTGGAAAGGACCTGGTGGGAGATAATTGAATCAGGGGGAAGTTTCCCCCCTACTGTGGTAGTGAATAAGTCTCATGAGATTCGATGGTTTTATAAGAGTTTCCCCTTTCACTTGGCTCTCATTCTCTCTTGTCTACCGCCATGTGAGATGTACCTTTCACCTTCCACTATGATTGTGAGGCCTCTCCAGCCACGCGGAACTGTGAATTTATCAAACCTCTTTCTTTTGTAAATTGCCCAGTCTCGGGTATGTCTTTATCAGCAGTGTGAAAACGGACTAATACAGGGCAAAGATAACATCTCATTTGTCTTTATCCTTGTGCATGGCACAGTACCAGGCACAAGAGCTGGCCTTCAAATATGTACCAAATGCACTGATATTTCATTTTGTTCTCCGTCTAACCAGTATTAGTTGAGCACCTGCTATGTGCTTAGTACTTTTCTTAGCACAGTGGAGGACACGAAAACATGTGATGTGACAGTCTCTGTTCCTACAGAGTTAACTGTATGGCTGGGAGGACAAGATACATACACAAGGATATCTTAGCCGAGGGGTTCTGAGGAGGACTTGGATTTTCCTGATGAGTGCACTTGCTGCCTTAAATAGAAGCCAAGACAGATGGGAAGAGGCAGCAGATGGGCAGCACTTGAGGCAGCGAGCAGAGAGGCAGGAGTCTGGACTGTGTCCCAGGATCAGGCAGGTACCTGCTGTGTGACCTGGTCACCTCCCTCCCCATAGCGAGCCCCCATCCCCCCATATGCAAAATGAGGAGGTTGGACTACTACGGCAGTGGTTCTCAGCCCTGGCCACACATTGGATTTAGAGATAGATTATGATATAATTAGTCTGGGGAAGGGCCTGGGCATTGATACTTTTCAAAGCCTCTTCTTGTGATATTTTTATCAGCTTTAAGATACACATCAATTGTACAACTTAATGTTTTTTAGTATTTTCACCAAGTTGTGCAACCATCGCTGCAATATAATTTTAGAACATTTTCATCACCTCTAGAAGAAACTCCACACCCATTAGCAGTCACTCCCCCTTCCCCCCTGTCCACCATCCTCCCTAGTCCTAGGTAGCCAGTAATCCACTTTCTACCTCTATGGATTTGCCTATTCTAGATGTTTTATATAAATGGAATAATATAATACTTGTCCTTTATGTGTCTGGCTTCTTTCATGTAGTATATCATGTTTTCAAAGTTTATCCACATCATGGCCTGCTCAATATTTCATTCCCTTTTGTGGCTGAATAATGTTCTTTTGTATGGATAGACCATGTTCTGTCTATCCTAATTCATCAGTTGATGGATATTTGGGGTGTTTCTACCTGTTGGCTCTTATGAATAATGCTGCTATGAACATTCACATGTAAGTTTTTGCATGGACCTGTTTTCATTTCTCTTGGGCATATACTAGAAGTGGGCTTGCTCAGTCATATGGTAACTAATGTTCAACTCTTTGAGGAACTGCCAAGCTGTTTTTCAAACTGGCTGCACTATTTTGCATTTTCTCCAGCAGTGTATAGGAGTTTCCCCTGGTTTATTTTATTTTATTTTATTTTATTTTATTTTATTTTTGAGATAGAGGCTCCTTCTGTCACCCAGGCTGGAGTGCAGTGGCACAATCTCGGCTCACTGCAACCTCCACTTCCTGGGTTCAAGTAATTCTCGTGCTTCAGCCTCCAGAGTAGCTGGGATTACAGGTGCCCACCACCACACCTGGCTAATTTTTGTATTTTTAGTAGAGACGGGGCTTCGCCATGTTGGCCAAGCTGGTCTCAAACTCCTGACCTTAAGTGATCCACCTGCCTCGGCCTCCCAAAGTGGTGGGATTACAGGTGTGACCCACCGTGCCCGGCCTCCCCCTAGGCACTTTAATATTTATCCAGGTTTTCAAACCACCGAACTGGATGATATCTGAGGGGCTCCGTTTCTAAAATTCTGTGATTTCTTATCCAGGATTAGATCCCCAGGGCTCCCCTGAAAAGCCCATGTCACTCAGAGCTGGGCTGAGCTGTAGAGTCTGTGATTGGCTTGTTGGAGCATTGATCACTCAGCCTTGTTGTTGAGAGAAAGCCATGCCCAGCACTGGTCACAATTCTGGTGGTGGATTCCAGAGGATACCATTATGCATTATGCAACAATTTTTTTTTTTTTTTTGAGACAGGGTCTTGCTCCTTGCCTAAGCTGCAGAACAGTGGCTCGATCTTGGATCACACTGCAGCCTGGACCTCCCAGGCTCAAACAGTGGCTCGATCTTGGATCACACTGCAGCCTGGACCTCCCAGGCTCAAACAGTGGCTCGATCTTGGATCACACTGCAGCCTGGACCTCCCAGGCTCAAGCAATTCTCCATCTAAGCCTTCTGAGTAGCTAGGACCACAGTATGTGCCACCATACCGGGTTAATTTTTTGTTGTTGTTGTGGAAATGGGATCACCCCATGTTGCCCGGTCTCGAACTCCTAGGCCCAAACAATCCTCCTGCCTTGGCCTCCCAAAGTGCTGGAAGTACAGGTGTGAGCCATTGCACCCGGCCTAGCATGCAACAATTTTGACTGAGCACCACATGTTTGGTTGTCTGGCAGTCCAGGGTCAGGGAGAGGAGAGGCTCTGGTTGGGGATACATATGGGATTAGGCAGGGCTGGAAGAGCCCCTGTAACATCACTTCTTCTGCAAGCAATAAAGTCTCTTATGGCTAGGCCCCAGTAGGAACACTAGCTTTTCTGGAGTTGGAGGCCAGATGGGAACTGGGTCTTCCCCTGAGAAAAGGGAAGAGAAGGAATGAGATCAGGGTCAGTTCTCACTCTGCATTTACTAACAGGGCACATTACTCCCTTTCACTAAGCCCCAGTGTCTAAGGGGGCACCAGCAGCTTCCTTGCAGGAAAACTGAAAATTAACCATTAAAGTGCCTAGCACAGTGCTAGGCACATAGCAGCCCCTTCTTCCACACTAGATTTCTTTTCAACTGCCAGCTCATGAAGGCAGAGACTGAAGCCTACATCTGTCCTCTGTCACCCACCCTGAAAACCAGGATGTGGGACCTCCTTTCCAGAATGCCAGGAGTCTCATGAACCTCAGTCTCTGGTGATGTTGAGTGTGCAGCAGGCCTCATCTCCTGGGCCTTAGCCAAGGTCCCTGAGTACTGCTGGACCTTCTAGGGTGGGCTTGACCTCTGAGGTCTCTATGAAGAGGGAAGATGCGCAACCTAGTGAATGTCATTTACATTGTAGTCTGTGAGTGGCATCTCCAGGAGTTCCGCAGGGCACAATCCATGAAGCCATGAGCAACCCCACAAAACTTCTCCATGTTAGAATCTTCAGGATGATCCCCCAGGCGTGTGAGCTGAGAAAGCACCCAAGTCATTCTACCGCTTGCTTAGGAACCTTTGCTCTGCGAAAGACCTTTAACCTGAGCAGATTCAGGCAGCTTCAGGCAGCTTCTCTGACCCTCATCTATTTCTCTTTTCATTTGTTTCTTTCTCTGCCTCTCTCCAAAGTAGCTATAAGATGAAGGTCACACATGCATATTTTATTTGACGTGTTATGAAATGCACTTTCTCACTCCCTGCATATATATCTTTTTACTGTTTAACTCTTTACTCTGGGTTTCCTTGAAATAAAAAAGTTTTAAATACCACTCACTTTTAACTTGGAAAGACAAATGCATGATACCACTGTGCTCTTCCAAGTCCATGGCAGACATCAATAATCAATCACAGCACTCTTTCCCCCTGAGTTGGGCACAACCTCAGACTCCTTCTGAATCTTGCACTCCAAGCAGAGAGTGCAAATCAATTGGAGTTGGCATGACAGATGATATCTATTTGCCATCCCTCAGGAACTCTTACTCAAAGCTTTCCAACTCCACCTCCAGCCCTGAATGTACGCCAGATCTCTGCTACAGACATCTTTCCCTTTGGGTGTTCATTCTCACACTCTTTGTTACCCACGTGATGGTCGATCATAATTTTCTCTGCTCAAAGCAGCCCTCATTTGCCACCTCCTTTTTTCTATTAATGACATGCCATTTGCCTGGTCCTCTAGGCTAAAAAATAATTGGAGTTTTCTGACCCTTCCATATCTCCACGTTCTCCCTTTCTCAAATCCAGCTAGTATCCCTATCTTTTCCTTTTGATGTTTCTCTGATTTGTCCCTCCCACCTAGACAATGATGGTGTCAGACCTTTAATAAGCTGGCGGCAGCAAGGAAGAAGGGCAGGGTGGAAGACGAGCCCCTCAGTTGGGAAGCCCTCTCCAGGCCTTCCAAGCAAAGGGGAATTTTCTCTGTTATGAGCTCCCAGTCTCTGCAGCTCCTTAGGACAGATATTATTTTCAACATATTTGCAAGACAGGAAAAATATTAACAGGCTTTGGGGTCCACAGACCTGTTGTCAAATCCTAGCTGCACAACTTCATTAATCCATCCTTCCTTTCATTCTTCCTTCCTCCCCCTCCCTCCCCTCCCTTCTTCCTTCCATCAAATATTTATGGAACACCTGCTATATAGCAGGTAAAGGTCTCCATGTTTTTAAAAGGGAATCTTTTCTGTAAAATAGCTAGCACAGTATCTGAGACATACAGCAAGTACTGGATAAATAGTTGGGGGAAAGGATGATTCTCAGATCCTGAAATTTGCCCAGAAATCGCTTAACCCAACTCACGTTACAGTTGAGGGAATGGAGGCTCAGAGTGACTGCCCAAGCTTCTCCTGCAAAGTAGGGGCAGAACTAAGACTTGAGCCCAGGTTTTTCCACTCCACCTCAGGGCACTTTTTGCTGCCTCCATGGGGCATGAAGAGGGTGGATATTCTGGTTATGTTTCAGGTTGGAGAGGCGAGGAGGGATGGTGTTTCCCAGAAGCCAAAATCCTGCCTTCTTCCACATTCTTACACACACACACGCATACACACATATGCTCACACACACCAACACACGCACGTGCACACACGCACACACACAGAACCGTCCTTGAGCAAAGTCTCCAGGAGGCAGCCAAGATGGGTCAGAGATGCAGCTCATGGGGCAATGTAGGGGACAAATAGTGCCATTTCTTCTGGACTGTCTCCTGCATCTGCAACACAGTCCTCAATGACACCTCCTCCCAATGTCCGCAAGTGACAGGTCTGCAAGCCCTGCTTACACAGCTTCAAAATATCCCAGAAGGCAGTTCACCTCACTCCATCCACCAGGTTAGTCTAGATCCCGCCCTGCGGCAGTCTCCTAACAGAGAGATACTGGAGTCTCTCCCCAACCAGTGTCCTCCACACAGCACGCAAAACAAACTCTCCAAAATCTAACTCCCTTGCTTAAGCCCTTTCCTTGATAACCAGGCACTCTAAGCCCTTCATAACTAGCCCCAGCCTGTCTTAGTCTCCCTTCCTGCTACTTTCCTCCTCACTTCTCCAGACATCTTGCTCTTTCAACCACCGTTCCTTTGCTCATACTATTCCTTAGGCCTGGAACAGCTGTTTCTACCTTTTCCACTGAAAAGAAATTCTACACACACAAATGACAAAATAACACACCTCCTCTGATTTCAAGCATGTGGGTTATTAATTGGAAAAACCCAAGTACTTCAAGCAATAATAAATAAAGGCATTTACTGGAGCTTATAATTGAAAAGTTCAATTATAATGGTAATGCCAGCTTCAGGTGTGGCTGGAACCAGGAGCTAAAATGATACCATTAAGTTTCTTCTCTCTCTGACTACCTCTAACCTCTGCTCATCTTGTCTTTCTTTGTGCATTGGCCTCAGTCTCACAGGGACTACTTCTCTGTGTCCAAAAAAGATGTTCACAAAGAGCCCTAACTTCCATCATCCTTACAGCTGGAGCCAGCTTACCCATTACACACAGTAGGCACACAATACTTAGACTCACAATACTTTCAGGGGCCCACGAAAAGGTTTTAAATATTTTTTAAAATAAGAAAAAAATGGATTTTCTGTTGAAGAAAATGTTTTAGTATATGTTATTAACATATTTACTTTTATGCAGTTGTGAAATTTAATTTTTAGTTAATTTTTATAGAAAATGGACAAAGGTGGCCAGGCATGGTGGCTCACGCCTGTAATCCCAGCACTTTGGGAGGCTGAGGTGGGTGGATCACAAGGTCAGGAGATCGAGACCGTCCTGGCTAACACAGTGAAACCCCATCTCTATTAAAAATACAAACCAATAGCCAGGCATGGTGGCAGGTGCCTGTAGTCCCAGCTACTCAGGAGGCTGAAGCAGGAGAATGGCGTGAACCCGGGAGGCGGAGTTTGCAGTGAGCTGAGATCGCGCCACTGCACTCTAGCCTGGGCGACAGAGCGAGACTCCGTCTCAAAAAAAGGAAAGAAAATGGACAAAGGCAAAAGTGCTTGTGGCACAAAAAGGCACAATAAGGCCCTGCTTGCCTGTCACAAAGAATGAGAGAGCCTTCCTTTCAGTTTTCATGTGTTAAATCTTAGGAAAAACTCTGATTGTCCCTAATTGGATGACATTCCAGAACACTCTCATTAGAAGGATGCAGGACTCTGATTGGCCAGGCTCAAGTCTCAGGCCCACCCCTGAGGAGGAAATGTCAATCCCATACAAACACAAGGAATGGGGTTTCCTATAAGAAAGAAGATTCTGTTTCAAGAACTGTCCAGCAAAACCTAACTGTCTTCCCCCGAATGCTCTTTCCCTTACAAACACCTTCCCCCAGGAGAACTGATTGCTTCCACTTCTGCATTTTCTTAGCAGTTTGTTCTAGTATGATTGTAAGTGACTGAATCACAGAGCTTCCTACTCTGGAGTGTGAGTTCCTTGAAGACAGAGTGAAAGAGTGGGCAGTAGAGATCTGAACCATGGGAATGAGCAGAAAAAGGGGTCAGCCCTGCCAGGGAATAAGAGGAAGGGATCTTTAACTGGGTCTTAAAGGCTGGAAGTCTTCCTGGAAGAAGGGGTATTTTCACTGGGTTGACAGATGAGGAAGGACTCCAGGAGGCACCAAGAAGTAAGAGGCATCGGGATGGGAAGGAGTTAGGGTGGGAAGTAGAAGGATGTAGCAGGAGATGAGGCTGAAAAGAGAAAGGGCCAAGATTGGGGGCGGGGGGAGGTGCTGTCAGTGCCACATAAAGGATTGTGGCGTTTATCCTTCAAGCCAGGGCTCTTCACCTGGGTCCATGGAGAGGCTCTAGAGGGCCTGATATTGTGTGTAGAATGTTGTTTGTTGGTACAGGGAAGGTTAGTGGTATTCACCAGATTTTCAAAGGGGTTTCTCTCTTAAAGTGGTTAAGAATTATTAGTATTAGGCTGGGTGCGGTGGTTCATGCCTGTAATCCCAGCACTTTCGGAGGCTGAGGCAGGCAGATCACTTGAGGTCAGGGGTTTGAAACCAGCCTGGCCAACATGGTGAAACCCCGTCTCTACTAAAAATACAAAAACTAGCCAGGCATGGTGGTGTGCACCTGTAATCCCAGCTACTCAGGGGGCTGAGGCATGAGAATTGCTTGAGCCTGGGAGGTGGAGGTTGCAGTGAGCTGAGATAGTACCACTGTATTCCAACCTGGGCAACAGAGTGAGACACTGCCAAAAAAAAAAAAAAAAAAGAATTATTAGTATTAGAGATATATTCAAGCTCCTTGAAGAAGGAGAGCATGGTCTGGAATGTAGTTAGAGTAGCACTCTGGCAATTACTCTGTGGAGGATGGACTAAAGGAACGAGCAGAGACGGGGAGAGCCAGCAGGAATCTGTTACAAGAGTCTGGGTGGGAGATGACATGGCCTTCAAATGGGGCAATCCTAGTTGTTTTTTGTTTTTTTTTTTAAAGGAGGTGGTCCACTGGAATTAAAAGATGTTGTAAGCTGGGCACAGTGGCTTACACCTGTAATCCCAGCATTTTGGGAAGCCCGGGAGGGTGGACCACTTGAGCCCAGGAGTTTGAGACCAGCCTGGGCAACATAGCGAGATCCTGTCTCTACAAAAAATTTTAAAAATTAGCCAGGCATGGTGTCATATCCCTGTGGCCCCAGCTGCCTGGGAGGCTGAGGTGGGAGAATCACTTGAGCCTGGGAGCTTGAGGCCACAGTGAGCTGTGTTTGCACCACTGCACTCCAGCCTGGGCAACACAGCAAGACCCTGTCTCAAGAAAAAGATGTTGTAGCACTGATGTTAACTGGAGCTTTCTGCATGTTGTGGGTGACAGAGAGGAAGAGAAACTGACCCCAAGACTTCTAGTTTGCATTATGATCTTGTCATAGGATTATTTACAAATGATTTTTATTATTGTTTTTACCTCTTCCTCTCATTTAGAGAATGCCTTAAAAAAAAGAAATAAATATTATTTCATTTAATTTCAAATACTTCTTGAAGTTACAAGATTTAAAGTCTCTGATATATACGAACTTCCACTTTGCTCTTTTTCTTAAGTATAATATTACCATTGTATATACTTTATAATAACTACAGATCTATTTTTTGAATTTATTTCTTTCAGTGTTTAATGCCTAGAAAACCTCTTTGAAAGTACACAGAGGGCTTGCAAGGCATTCTGCTTTTCTAAATCCTGACTGTGTCACCCTCCACAGCTACCCGCTCCCTTCCCCAGTGCTCAGCAGCTCGGACCGGTTGCCTTTTGGCATTGAGGAGAATGGGGGCACACCGTTCCTCACCGCAGCTTCAGGAAGGCATCACCACCAGCACCAGCACCAGCATCAGCACCAGCACCACTCAAACTACAGCCTCTCACTGACCCTGGAGAACAAAGAGGGGCCTCTGAGGTCCCCAAACTCCAGCAGCAAGTCCCTTACAAGTGAGTAGAGGTGGAGGGGGCAAGGCAGGAGAAGGGGGAGCGATGCTGCAGGGCACGAGAGTTCCCTAGATTCTTAAGACAGACCCTTGCGGTGCAGCACACAATGGCTGTCGTGTTATGCTGGGCTACCAGGTTTGGGCCAGAGTAGACAAGAGCCTTATGCATTTGAGTAGAAGCACTTTAGGGATTATGGCTTACCAGTAAACTCTGATTTCATTATAGGGTCACAGTTCTCCACCTCCTTTCTTTTTTTCTTTTTTTTTTTTTTTTTTTTGAGATGGAGTCTGGAGTCTGGCTCTGTCACCCAGGCTGGAGTGCAGTGGCACGATCTTGGCTCATTGCACCCTCCCCCTCCCAGGTCCGAGCAATTCTCCTGCCTCAGCCTCCCGAGTAGCTGAGATTATAGGCATGTGCCACCACACCCAACTAATTTTTGTATTTTTAGTAGAGACAGATTTTGACTATGTTGGCCAGGCTGGTCTCAAACTCCTGACTTCAGGTGATCCACCCATCTCGGCCTCCCAAAGTGCTAGGATTACAGGCGTGAGCCACCATGACCGGTCAAGAAGTGAAGGCTTTTGAAAAGTGATTAAGTCATGAGAGTTCCACTCTTATGAATAGATTAGTGCCTTACAAAAGAGCTGGACGAAAAAAATCCCAAAGTGCTGGGATTACAGGTGTGAGCCACAGTGCCCCGCCTCCACCTCCTTTCTTAACAGTTCTCTGCCTCTGCGGTACCCAGCACTGGCTTGAGCAATGGCAAAGAGAAAGAGGGGAGGGGAGTGATGGCTGGACTTTCTACTTTCTTCATCATAGAAAAACTCATTCTATCCCATTTTTAACATTCCACTTGGGAGAGCAAAGTGGTGTCAGGTAGATCCAATCTGTCTACTGTTATGGGTCCCAGAAAGAGAAGTTACAAAAATAGAGAGTGAGCAATTCGAAATTTTATTATTTTATTTTATGACAGGGTCTTGCCATGTTGCCCAGGATGGTCTTGAACTCTTGGGCTTAAGCAACACTCCTGCTTCAGCCTCCCAAAGTTCTGGGATTATAGGCATGAGCCACCATACCCAGCCCAGAAATATTGTTAGCAATATGATAGAATGAGTTATCTATCATATAACTCTATATGATATCTAATAAATATCTATTAGACCATATCTAATAAAAATATGGGCTTTGATTCTGCATGTCCGTTATTTTATTTTTCTAGAAACTCACTTTTATTATATGTTACTAAAGAATTCATCTTTGGTATGAAAAGAACCTGTTGTTTATCAAGTGTGGTTTGAAAAGTACTGAAGGCTGGACGCAGTGGCACGTGCCTATAATCTCAGCTACTCAGGAGGTTGAGGCAGGAGAATCGCTTGAAACTTGGAGGCAGAGGTTGTAATTATGCTTGTAATCCCAGCACTTTGGGAGGCCGAGATGGGTGGATCGCCTGAGGTCAAGAGATCGAGACCAACCTGGCCAACATGGTGAAACCCTGTCTCTACTGAAAATATGAAAATTAGCTGGGCCTGGTGGCGTGCACCTGTAATCCTGGCTACTTGGGAGGCCGCGGCACGAGAATCGCTTGAACCTGGGAGGTGGAGGTTGCAGCGAGTCGAGATGGTGCCACTGCACTCCAGCCTGGGCGACAGAGTGAGACTCTGTCTCAAAAAAGAAAAGAAAAGAAAAGAAAAGTACTGAAGTGGAGGCTTTGATTCTAGCTCTTACCCTTGAACTGAGTTCCCTCTTTGATCTTCTATTTTCTCATCCATGAAATAGGGTAGAGGGTATTGAGATGATGACCAAGGAATCTTCCAGCTCTGATATTGTGTGAGTCTGTGAGCTGGTGAGACAGGATGGGCCATCCAACCTTCACCTTGGGGCCACAGGGAACAACTCTGTGTCAGCTGAGCTGGAAATGGAAACTCGACACCCACTTGGTATTGAAGAATCAGAACTCTGTCCCACATCACTATCCACACTGCCCATGCCCTAGTCCCTGCCTCATCTTTGTATATCTAAATAACCATAACAGCCTCCTAAGGGGCACCCGCTCCAGGACAGTCTCCAAATAGTAGCTGCCAAAGTCGTAGTTCTCACCACATAACTCTGACCACATGCCATAAGACCTTTCATTAGCTCTTCACTGTCTGGGATAAAGTCCTCGCTTCTGAGCAGGGCCATACACAGACCTTGCGTATCCTGACCCCTGCCAAGGTCTTCATTCTTCCCTCCACTCCTCACCATACTCTAGCTACACAGAACTACTCTCTTCTTACAAAATACTCTACTGGGTCTCAACTCTATCCTTTGCACCTGCTGTTCCCTTTGCCTGGAATACTTTTCCCCACCTTGTTGAACTCCTACACATCCCTTAGCAGCCCATTCAAATGTTCGCTTGTCAGTGAGATGTTCTCTAACACCCACCCTCAATTCCGTCCTGCTCCTTTAGCAATTAAATAAACCTTTTCTCAGTCTTCTTCGGAATATCTCCACATGTGTCCGTCATCCCCATTAGATTAAAATTGTGTCTCATTCACCACTTTCTTTCAGCTCCCAGATCCCAGTTGCTAACGATACTTGGCACAAGTTTTAATATGTAATGAATATTTAATATTTAATGAATATTTAATGTATTAATGAGTAAATTCAAGCTGGAAGGAGAAGTAGTGGCAAATGAATCCAAAGTAGCACAGAAATAAAAATCAATGGATTTGATTTTAGGAACATAACATGGCTTTTAAGGGCACGTTATATGCCTGTTTGCCTGAACACTAATCTTTCCAATTTGCATAATGCTTTTCCATTTTTAAAGCATTTATACATAAATGACTTCATTGGATATTCACAGCAACCCTGCAAGGTAAGTAATTTTATTTTCATTTTTAAATGGCTCAGAGGGTCAGAGAGGCAAAACAACGTACCCAGGGGTGTCCAGCTCATGTGTGGGACAGTTAGGCCTTGAAACCTTGACCTCAGATATTCTCACACCCTATCAGCTGATGCATACTGAAGGCGTGAGAGCTGCTGGAGGAGGAGGAGGCCGGCAGAAAGGGTGCTGGGAATCGGGCGCTGGCAAGTGTCCCTTTTCCCCTGTATCTATCTGTCCTTGCAACCTTTCCTTATTTATTTCTCCTGGCTGCTTTGTAGAACTGAGTCCGGGAACACCTGCCTTGTTCAGTGAAGCCGCTGCCCATCTAAAGAAGCTGGAACTGGAAACTGTGAAGGCTGCTGGACCCTGGCCTCCTCTGCACATCAACATAAACAAGGTGCCAAGGGCCGGGGCTCTGCCATGACCATGGACTTGGTGTTGACATCAAACCTCTGATTACTACCCTAGCCTGCCTGCTAAACCAAGTGCCTTTGCCTTGGAGGGATCTCTATTCCATCTTTCCTGACATTTCTGTTCAGGCTGTCTTTTAGGAGCAAATATTTACTTACCTTCCTTTTGGGTGAATTATAGCATTAGGCGTCGTTCCCAGTGTTTTGCCTGACAGGCTAGATCTGTTTGTTAGTTGTCTCTCCCTCCTACTAGACCGAAAGCTCCAGAGGGAGCATCCACATTTACCGCTTTGCATTTCTAGCCCTCTATCTCCCTCTGACAATGCCTGGCACATTGTAGCTGTTCAGTAACCATTTGCAGATGGAAGGAAGGGAGGGATTAAGATACAGAAGGAGAAGGAGACAGGGCCGAAGCCAGGCCCCCTTTTGACTAGACCTATTCTTACATCCAAATAGGCAGCCTTATAAAAGTCAAATTTTATCTTAGAACGATACATACCACTGCTGGATTCAGTCTGCCATTTAGTTCAACCTTCTCAATGTCTCAGACCAGAGGAAGGGAAATGACTTTCTCAAGGTTGCACAGCCCTTGACAACCTTCTCAATGTCTCAGACCAGAAGAAGAGAAATGACTTTCTCAAGGTCACACGGCCCTTCACAAGGTTGCAAGGACCTTGACTCTCCATCCAGTGTCTTTGGCACTCCAACATGCTTCCTCGTTTTCTTTGCCAGCGTTTCTTAACTTTGGCACTAGCAACATTTTGGCCTGATGACTCTTTTTTGCAGTGGCTGTCCTGTGCATTGTAAAATGTTTTGCAACCACAATGCACTAAATGCCACTAGGGACCCCCATCCAGTTGTGACAAGCGAAAATGTCTCCAGACATTGCCAAATGTTCTCAGAAGGGCAAAATCTCCCTAGTTGAGAACCACTGTTGTACATACATTTTAATTTTTTAAATCCCCTAAGGAAGAATCTTTTTCATTCATGGTTCCTTTCTTCCACTTTAATGCTTAGCTTTGTCCCTTTATGAGAGGGAATAGGAAGAATTTGGAAGAACTGCTCTGTGCAGCATGGGAAGGTTACACCTCCTGCCCTTCCCGTCCCTGACCTTTCCCATAATCCCTCAGCAGGGCGGCCTAAAGTTCCTCTGATTACTAATGGACCCCAACTGCAGGTTTAATCTTCAAAGCCCTGCTCATTCACTTTTTTTTTCTATACCACCCTCCGTGATTACCAGCTAGAGAGAATTCCTCCTGCAGGATGGCTCTGATAGCCATTCAGTCAACAGATCTTTACTGAGCAGGCTTGCCCTAGCTGCTAGGGATTCAACCCAATGCACCGTGTGCCCCCTGATTGGTCTTCTTTTTCTTAGTCGCCTGGTTTTCAACTTTTCTTCTGCAGTATACACAATAAATGGTTTTAATGGGGGCTTATCCAGAGTTTGGCAAAATCCAAAAATATTTTGCGAGGAAGTACAGCATATAGTGTAGCACAGAACTCACAAGCTCTATAGTGATTTGCAATTGCCATAACTATTGGTGGAGCGTTGACAATAGCGGTTTGCTCTGGGTGAAGGCCTACCTGAGACACCTGTGGGTTATCGAGCATTTCCCTGGAGGTCGGTCAAGTTACAACTCCCTTCCTATCTCCTCCACTCAAAGAAATTGGCCTGGCATGGTGGTTCATGCCTGTAATCCCAGCACTTTGGGAGGCTAAGGTGGGTGGATCTCTTGAGGTCAGGAGTCCAAGACCAGCCTGGGCAACATGGCGAGACCCCCCCCACCCCGCCCACCATCTCTACTATAAGTACAAAAATTAGCAAGGTGTGGTGGCGGGCACCTGTAATCCCAGCTACTAGGGAGGCTGAGGCAGAAGAATCGCTTGAACCCATGAGGCAGAGGTTGCAGTGAGCTGAGATCCTGCCACTGCACTGCAGCCTAGGTGACAGAGCGAGACTCCCTCTCAAAAAGAAAAGAAATGCATTAGTAATCAAGTAAGCTAGAGTGATGTGATTATACAATTTTGACTTTGTCCTGACACACACACACACACAAAATATATTTCTTCACACTTTGATTTTTTTTTTTTTTTTTTGAGATGGAGTCTCACTCTGTCTCCCAGGCTGGAGTGCAGTGGCATGATCTCGGCTCACTGCAACCTCCACCTCCCGGGTTCAAGCAATTCACCTGCCTCAGCCTCCCAAGTAGCTGAGATTACAGGCATGCACCACCACACCTGGCTAATTTTAATATTTTTAGTAGAGATGGGATTTCACCATGTTGGTCAGGCTGGTCTTGAACTCCTGGCCTCAAGTGATCCACCCTCCTCAGCCTCCCAAATTGCTGGGATTACAGGCATGAGCCACCATGACTGGCCACACTTTAATTTGTTGTTGTTGTTGTTGTTATCATCCATGAAACATTCCTTGCAACAGATCTCCCTTCTCACTTCTGATCATGACACCAAAATTGGGAGCCACTGGCTTGGATGGCTTTTAAGGGTTTTTCCAGCCTCAAGGATCAAGAATCCTCTGATTCTTCTAAGGTTTGGATAACTTCCGCTTCTTGATTGAATGGTGAGATGTCATTTTCACTGTCCAGTTCCAAAGTTTGTGCCCAAAATTAACACAAGAATTTAATTCTCATCAGATTTTAGATGTGTAAACAATTTGTATAAACAATTCAAATATACATCTGATCATTTCTTTATCCCCAAATGATATCCCCAAACAGATGGACTATTTCCAACTGTAATAATATCAAAGCCTAATTGTCATTCATGTCTATGTTTTGAAATCTGTAATCCCATATTGAACAACAAAGTATCTTTCCACAATTCAAATTGACTGAACATAAAATACAAAATACAGTCACAGGAAAGGAGAAAGCACAACATTCTTGAAGCCATCCTCCAGGCAGGAGTGATGCGGTTTTGGAACCCAGATGCTTATCTGCCACAGAGATATCTTTCATACAAATTCATATGACGATGCACAAATTTCCCAAAATGTATATTGGCCTTCACCTGCGTCAGTTCATATAGCAGAATATTACAGGTCTTCATTGTCCAGAATGAACAAGAACAAGCCAGCTTGAATTTTATGTCCAAAAAAGCAGTTTAGAATTAGTAAATTCAAGGGGAAAATCAGTGCTAACTTTTCGTTCTTATTTTAGCAGCATTCTATTTTTTGAAGTGGGTCTTCGGTCATTACTGCCAGTATAACTGCTTCCCCTTAAGCAATTGTCAAAAGCCTCAAATGGGCTTTATAACCAATTTGACTCCTATATGCCAGTATACCATTCCGAAAAATTAAATCTAATTTTAAAACTATCTCTTCATGCACCAGTGAAATATCCATTCAATTATCTTGATGTAACAGGATTTACAAACACAAGATAAATTATCTTAAGGGTATACTGTAAACCTCACCTTTCAAAATAAATGTTACTTATTTGCCTGAAGGAGAACGTGGAGGCCCTCAGGATAATGAATCCAGTCAAATGAGCCAGCTTTCTTCAGATTCAGCTTGACGGCTCAGGAACGATTGATAGCTCAGGATCGATCATTAGTGTTCTCACATCCAATGCTCTTTTTTTTTTTTTTGGTTATATATATTTGCTAACTAAAGAATCTAACCTGAAAGTGCCATTTATATCTGTTTTTCTCACTTGAGCACCATAACAATCCTATGAAGAAAGAAACAGATTCAGAGAATTTAAGGGGAAGCAGTACGATTGACTAGTCAGGAGCTCTGGCTTTGGAGTAACCAACATCAGCATTTCTGGCTGTCAATCTTGGCTCCTCTGCTTACTTCCTGTGTGACTATGGACAAGTGACTTACCATCTATCTGCTTTGTTTTTTGTATCTATAAACTGGGGATAATGATAGTAGCTATCTTGAAATGAGATGGTTACATGAGGGGACTCGGTGAGACATGCGTATGAAATGCATAGTCAGTGGCTAACCCATAATAAGCTCTCAGTATATGTTGGCCACTGGCACTGTTTTTCTTTTTATAAACAGCATCTTTTTTTTTTTTTTTTTTTTTTTTTTTTTTGAGACAGGGTTTTGCTCTGTTGCCCATGCTGGAGTGCAGTGGTGCAGTCTTGGCTCACTGCAACCTCCACCCCTGAGCTCAGGTGATTCTCCCGAGTAGCTGGAATTATAGGTGAGGGCCACCACACCCTCTTAATTTTTCTATTTTTAGTAGAGATGGGGTTTCGCTGTGTTTCCGAGGCTGGTCTCCAACTCCTGGGCTCAAGTGATCCACCCGCCCCGGCCTCCCAAAGCGCTGGGATTACAAGTGTGAGCCACCGTGCCCAGCCCATGATCCTTTTTTTTTTTTAATGGTCCAAGTAAGTGAAAGAGCTGAGATTCAAATCTGTCTCTGCCTGTCTTGCTATTACATAAAATTGGAGAGTTCTGCTTGGTCTACCAAATGCTTCTCCATATGTTTGGAGGTCCCCCTGGGAAACTCTACCTCATTTCTTTATTAAACGATATTAGCTGGCCAGTTGCTCTATACTTCCTCTAGCTTTCATAGCACTTAGTGTGTACCAACATGCTCAGTAGGACTTCTTAATTAGTGAATAAGATTAATGTTGGAACTTGAAGAACTTGAGAGCTTTAGGACATTTGATTCTTGCTCTGGTGCGTGGTGGCTGAAATGTCACATTTAGTCCTAATATTACTGAACTGACCTCTAGCAATCACACGGTCCTGTCTTTCTTATTAAACACGTCTCTTCTAATAATGACTGTATATTATCATAATCTTCTTTAGTAGGTATTTATTGGACATCTACTATGTGCCGGGTACCATATTAGCATTGGGATATGAAATGACCACAATAGGCATGGTTAACAATAAGACATTATTTCCCAAAATGTGATGTGTATACCATCAAAGATGATTTCAGGTTGTACACATGGATGAGTACTTTTTATTTTAATAGTGATGTAAATATCATCATGTTTATTATAATAAATATAATAGTCACAAAGCCTATAATTTCAAAGATATTATTGCTTTGGACACAGTTCAAATAGGTGGTCCCAGGGTAATTCACCTTAACTGGATCACATGAATTATAGATACATGTTCAGTGAATACATGAGATATGGCAAAGATTATAAAGGTCATGCAAATTACTGAAGTGCAAGACACTCTACAATAAGCTAACAAATATAAATTTCTTGTTGAAAATCACAATTTTCTGCAAGATTTGTTGTCAAACTACCAATGGATATTTTGTACCCTTCCCCTGGACCCAACAAGTCACAGAATTGAATTTTTCTATGTAAGAGATGGCAGTTATGGGGAAAATAACACTGGACTGAGGTTAGGAGACTTGAACCAGGAGATGTCCTGTTCTGCCACTGGCCCTTGCCCCATGATGCTGGAAGAGCCTTTTCCTCTCTTTAAACCTTTACCCTGGCTTCTGGTAGGTCCTCACCCTATTTCACGAGGGAATGACATGCTGTGCCTGAGAACCCTTTGCAAATAGTAAAGCACTGATAAAAATATAAGGAGTTGGTGACACCCCTGTCTATGTATGTAGGTCTGTGTTATATGCAGTTATGATTATTGTGAAAAGTTAATGCACATGGTTCTCTCTTTGTTTACAATCTGCTGTTTGTATTTTGGTTTGTCTCAGGCTGAAGAAAAGAAAGTCTCGGAGAAAACTCTTCAGACTCCACTTTTGCCTTCCCCTGTGGCGGATCATGTGAAGTGTAACATTCTGAAAGCCCAATTGGAAAATGCTTCCCGAGTGAACATCCAGGTGCGCAGAGTGCATACATTCCTTTGATTTCATATTATAGGATTTCCTCGATGCCACAGAGAAGAAAAAGGCATCGTAGGACTGAGATGCTGTGTCAGTCAGGGTCCAGTCAGGAGATGGGAACCGGGTATGTGAACCATACCTGATATGTGAACCAAGATTTTAATTTAAAAGGATTAGGTACATGAAAGGGTGAAAAGAGAACTTGAAGGCAGCAGTTCTCAAATGTTATTGTGCATAAGTCACCTGGAAAACTGGGCCCTGTCCCCAGAGATTTGGTAAATTGGGGTGGGGGCTCATGAATATTCCTCTCCTCTCCTCTCTTCTCTCTCTCTCTTTCTTTTTCTTTCTTTCTTTCTTGTCTCACTCTGTTGCAAAGGCTGGGCTGCAGTGGTGGGATCATGGCTCACTGCGGCCTCAACCTCACAGGCTCAATCAATCCTCCTGCCTCAGCCTCCCGAGTAGCTGGAACTACAGGCATGCACCATCACACCTGGCTAATTTTTGTATTTTTTATAGAGACAGGGTTTTACTATCTTGGCCAGGCTGGTCTCGAACTCCTGGACTCAAGCAATCCTCGCGCCTCAGCTTCCTAAAGTACTGGGATTACAGGCATGAGCCACTGTGCCAGCCTGAATATGCATTTCTAACAAGCCCACAGGACCACATTTTAGGCCACACAACTCTAAGGTACCAGAGGAGCAACTGCAGGCCACACTTTCCATCCCTATAGCTGAGGGAACAGAGATGCTGTCAACATTAAAATTTAGATATTTGGAGGAGAAGCCCTGTGGAGACTAAACTCAGACTTCTAAGCAGGGGCCACTGTGCCTGGCGCTGGCATTTCTGAGCTCTTAAGACATGCCTGTGGGGCCTGGACTCAGACTGAGGAGGGGACATCAGCTGGCTGGTGCTGATACGTCTGAGGTGGACACCATGCAGCTGGATCTGCCAGTGTTGGAAAACTGCAAATTGTATTCAGCTGTGACTGCAGGAGGAAATGCTGCTGCCCACATGAAGCAGCAAGGCTGGGGTGACTTGCAGGAGCAGGAAGCAGACAGGAAGGAGCGCCCCATGTGGACAGAACCTATCATGGAGCCACCTGGCAAAGCAGACGTGAGGTTTGCAGGCCCCTGGGCCAGCTCCATAAAATAGATGTTTGAAAGGTGGACTTGGAGATAAAAGTTGCTAGTTTAATAGCTGCCATAAATTCTCCCACTTGAACTCATAACAGGTATCCCTGGTGGACCATGACTCTCTCCCTGTGACCCTAAATGCAGCCTCAGAATCACTTTCTACATGGTGGGTATTCCAAGGAGGTACCACCTGTTGATCAGAGTTGGCACTCAGGTAGAAGCCCACTTGTCATCCTTGTCCTGGAAATATTATAAAAAGCTGAAGTCCGTGATTTCATTAGGAAAATATATAACTGTCTTCTTCACCCTGGGCACAGTGGCTCATGCCTGTAGTCTCAGCACATTGGAAGGCCAAGGTGGGTGGATCACTTGAGGCCAGGAGTTTGAGAGTAGCCTGGTCAACATGGCGAAACCCTGTCTCTACTAAAAATATGAAACTTAGCCAGATGTGGTGGTGCATGCCTATAATCCTACTACTCGGGAGGCTGAGGCAGGAGAATTGTTTGAACCCAGGAGGCGGAGGCTACAGTGAGCAGAGATTGCTCCACTGCACTGTAGCCTGGGCAACACAGCGAGACTCCGTCTCACAAAAAATAAACAAATAAATAATTAAATAAAGTAAAAAATAAGAAATAAATTTTAAAAACTATCTCCTTCATTCCTTATAAACCTAATGTATATGCTTATGTTGCCAAGGGTAAAGTAAATACTCAGTAATCTCTTCTATTATTATTTCCATTTATATATGTAGCAATCTGAATAATTTAGGTCCTTCCAGAACATACCATGAAAGTCAAGAGAAAGCTTACAAAATGTCTTTTATTTGGGGGTTGTGATATAAACAGGAGGCAGTAAGATGTAGAACACAAGTTTCAAAGTCAGATGGTCTGGCTTTGAACCTTGATCTGTGATTGATCAGGAATGTCACCTTAAGCTTGTTTGTCAACCTCTCTGAGCCTTAGTTCTCTCATATGAAAATGGAGATAACAACATCTATCAGGTTATTGTGAAGATTACATGAGATTATCTATGCAGAGTACCTGGTGCAATGCCTTGCTCCACCACTGCGGAGATATTGACAACAGTGGTCACAGTTGTGGCGTGATGAAATTGCTGGGGGCACTGATTGCTTACAGATAACAGTAGTAGCCCTTTTTAGAGGATGGTCAGGTTTATTTCCCATCACAAACTCAGGAATATCAAGGTTATAGTCACAAATTCTTTATTTTCAGTCTACCTTCGTTGATTTCAGGTATGCCATTTTTATACTATCACAGAACAAACAAAACTGACACATATTTTGCAATTTACAAAGCTGTAATTATCTCCATTAGAAAGTTGTAACATGTTCCCAATAACCCCATGCTGCAGGTATTATCTGTGGAGGACCCATATTTCTGCTCCATTGGAGAAGTGCAGTATCTCGAAAATATTCTATATTGTAAAGTATAGGGAAGAGATGACAAATAGGTAAGAACACATTTCCTAGCCAAAAAGACACAGCGGAAGGGCATGAAAGCAGGAAAAAAGCAGGGGAGTGTGAAGTCAGTAATTTGACATTAGCGTTTCCCAAGATGTTATAAGGAACACAAGCCCCACAGGATTCTCCCTGATAATTCTGGAAATGCTGCACATGAAATCCCATGGGACAGTCCCAGTACACATCAGCTTCTTATAGGCTCTGAAAAGTCCTGCAGGAAAGAAGCCTGTTTTACTTTCTTTCACACCTAACTGGCCATAAGTAGCTCCTACTGTTATCTGTAGAACTGAAATTCATGGGAACACAGAAGCATGCTTTGGGAATCCATGGTTTAGAGGGTTTTGAGGGGTTGTGATGGAGGGAGAGGAGGTTGATGCACAGCCAAGTATACTGCTAGGGGTTTAAATGTTAATCCCCTATTGGCATCAGTGCACAGTGAGAGTATAAGGAAAGGAAGCAGAAGTCAAACAGACCAATGGTACTATCTGTTGCTAACTCTAAAAAAGGCTTTGGCTGGGTGTGGTGGCTCATGCCTGTAATCCCAGAATTTTGGGAGGCCAAGGTGGGCAGATCGCTTGAGCCCAGGAGTTCAAGACCAGCCTGGGCAACATGGCAAAACCTCGTCTCTACAAAAAAAATATGAAACAAATTAGCTGCGTGTTGTGGTGTGAGCCGTAGTCCCAGCTAATCTGGAGGTTGAGGCAGGAGGATTGATTGAGCCCAGGAGGTCAAGGCTGCAGTGAGCCATGATCGTGCTGCTGCACTCCAGCCTGGGCAACAGAACAGACCCTCTCTCAAGAAATAAAGAAATCAAAAACAAAAATTAAAAAGGCTTTGATTAGGATGTAAGACTGGATCTATATGTGGGCAATCTTGACAGGCTAATAATGCCATGTCCTCCAAGCCAGTAGGCTTGAAATCTTTGCTCAATATGTATTTAGAACAGAGGCCAAGCTCTGTATGTTGTGATGGTCGTGAGGGCTACAGGCCTCTGCATGTTCTATTGACCACTAGTGTGTGGTCAGCTGGCCTGGCTGGCTGAGTGGGTGTCTCTTCTTCCCCCACTATTCTTTGTGGGACTCATCAGAGGGAGGAGGACAAGGTTTCTCTCAAAATCATATGACATGATTCCTGCCAGGCTGTTATGGTTGTTATGCTGATGTGAAAGGACAGATTCCAAATTCCTTTGTAAACTGTAAGTGCTATGTGAACATAGAGCTGATTATTATTCCTGACCCAAACTGTGAGGTGAAGGATTAAACTGCGGGTTTGGCTTTTCCCACACTATCCCTTTCTAATTCAAGCATGAGCTGGCACGTAGCAGGTGTTCAATAAAAGCATGAATGCAAGAATTGATTGCATCTGAATGGTTGTCTTAATCCTATTACTCAAGAAAACATTTTTTGTTAACATATGTAAACACCAGTGCAAGATTCTCTATTGATTGAGTACTTGGTGAACTACCTCTTTGGTCCACTTGCCAATTTCTATAATCTTTTGAATGTAAGAGACTTGAAAACATTTTTTGCATGCCAACATATTCAGTTTTGACTAACCTGAGTGCTTTCTTTAACAGGGTGGAAAGGAGGAATCACCGTTTGTAAATATCAATAAGAAATCCAGTCTTCAGGACGCTAGTGTAAGGTCTGTTGCTCCTTGTCTGAATGGGGAAATGATATTCTCTATATCATCAACATTATCCTTGAAACATTGCTCACGAGAGCATTAGCTGATAAAATCAGAGGACAAATAAAACAGAGAATAGGAGCCCAAAGAGATGGAAAAAGACTGGCTTAACTAACTTTCCGCAAGCCTCAAAAATGCTGCTTATTCTCAGTTTTAATATCTCTGCCTGCTGCATTAACAAAGAAATCAATCACTTGGGGTTGTCACTCAAGCAAGTGGGCTTCACATTGCCATCCCCCTGCTTAAAGCCCTTTAAAGGCTCTGTTTACACTCAGAATGGAATCCCAACTCCTTAACAGAGTGCAGGAGGCCCTTCAAGACCTGGCCTCTGCTCACAACTCCAGCTTGGACTTGGGCCAGCTTCCCTTGGCCCATTGATGTGCCCTGCCTGCTGAGCTTCTTGTTAGTGCTGGAGCCACATATGTTCCTTTTAAAAATGTATTTATTTAATTATTATTTTTTAAGACAGATTCTTCCTCTGTTGCCCAGGCTGGAGTGCAGTGGTGCGATCTCGACTCACTGCAACCTCTGCCTCCCAGATTCAAGCAATTCTTGTGCCTCAGCCTCCTGAGTAACTGGGATTACAGGTGCACGCCAGTGTGCCAGCTAATTTTTGTAATTGTAGTAGAGACAGGGCTTCACTATGTTGGCCAGGCTGGTCTTGAACTCCTGACTTAAGTGATCCACCCACCTCGGCCTCCCAAAGTGCTGAGATTACAGGTGTGAGCCATCACACCTAGCCTATTTTTTCTTTGTATAAATTTATGGAGTACAAGTGTAACTTGGATCTTTGCATAGATTGCACGGTAGTGAAGTCAGGGCTTTTAGAATATCCATCACTCAAATAATGTACATTGTGCCCATTAAGTAATTTCTCATCATCCACTCTCCTCCCATCCCCTACACATGTTCTTTAAAGCTTCCAGGCCACCACCACCCCAAACCCAGAGGAAGTCCTTCCTCCCCTGATCTCACAGAGAACAGGAACTCTTTCCTTCTTGGCATGGTGGTGGCCTCATTGCCACCTGGTGGTTTACTAACACCAGCATGGTCTCCTTAGGGTAGTTTCCCAAAATGGGTCCAAGGACCACTGCATCAGAGTCTCTTCTTAAAAACACAAACTCCTGGGTCCTACTCCAGACCTTTTGGATCTTTGTGTGAATGTGTGTGGTGGGGGTTTGGTGTGTGCCAGTAGAGACAAGAATCATCATGGTAACGGGCACCTAGGTGATCTAGAACCACTGCTCTGGGGAATTATTATACTTGATGCCAAAAATCAAAGCTAACATTTCTCTGTATCACCTTATGATTCCCAATCTGTGTTCTTGGCATAAATTTGTCTTACTCCTGAGATACATACCCAGCTGCCTCCAGGGCTTTTCAAAAACTTAATTCATCTCTTCCCACTCCACCCCACTAACCTTCACCTGGTTTCCATTCTTAGTCAATGGTGTTATTACCTACCCCTCAACCAGGCCTGAAACCTGGGAGTCCTTGCTTTTCTCCTACCTTATTCCCTCATCTAATTGGTCACCAAGTCCTGGCAATTTGACTTTCATTTTACCTTCCACATCCATCCTCTTTTCCTCTTGTCTATACCTTGAGCCCTCATTGTCTTCTGGGCCTACTGCTGCCCACAATCCTCTAAGATGCTTCTGTCCTCCCTTTCACCTGGTCCTCTTCATTGTTCTAAGGACCTTTCTGTAATGTAAATCTGACTATGCCACTCCTTTGCCTAAAACCTTTAGAGAGTTGAGGTCCATTGCCTTCAGTGTAGACTCCTCAGCCTGAGGCCCCATATGACCCGGCCTCGACTTTCCCTCCAGTCAAAACCCTCTGCTCTTCCACTGAGACCTCACCGGACGGTAGTTCTAGTGCCCTGCGTTCAGCCAGGTCTCCACTCTGCCTCTCATCTTTGTGGTCTTCGCTCCATCTGGAAAGAGGAAACTCCTCCACGTAGCTTTCCCTGATGCTGACCGCTCCACCCAAGCAAATTCATGTGCTCCCGCAATAGACTATACGTTCTTCAGGGACCATGTTCCCTTTACTCTGGAGTCGCAGCTTGAGGAAACCATGAGTATAGAATGCATTGACTCAAATCCTCTATTTTCTCATTCATGTGTTTATTCAACATATTTTTTTTTCTTTTTTTTTTTTGAGACAGGGTCTCACTCCATCACCCAGGCTGCAGTGGAGTAGCATAATCATTGCTCATTGCAGCCTCGACCTCCTGGGCTCAGGTGATCCTCCCACCTCAGCCTCCTGAGTAGCTGGGACTACAAGCATGCACCACCATACCTGGCTAATTTTGTATTTTTTTGTAGAAATGGGTATTATCATGTTGCCCAGGCTGGTCTCAAACTCCTGACCTCAAGTGATCTGCCCACCTCAGCCTCCTAAAGTGCTGGGATTACAGGCATGAGCCACTGCACCCAGCCTCAACATGCATTTGTTAGGCCCCGGCCACATACTTATCACCATATTGAGCACTGACCCAAAAGTGTCAGTTGACTTGCCAGGGGTCCCTTTCAAGGACCTCAACTTGTTTTGATGCCTTGTTGGTCCTAGGAGGTAATGAACTGATTTTTTAAAAATGAAATTAGTCATGACCACTACAAAAATGCATTAAAAATTTTACTTAAAATTACTGTTTTGAGTAGGGTCCATTGGTTACCTGAAATAAATTCTTGAGTGAAGATAAAAGTGACGCTTAATTTTTAGCATTTTCACACATACATGGAATTAAAATGTGTTACAGCAAGTCCTAAAGGTCTTCTGATTATGCACTTTTCACACAAAGTATAGTATGGTTCTTATCTTTTTTAAAAAAAAAATATAGTCTGTGCTATATTTAGAATAGAATAGCTACCAGATTACTTGGAATTAAAAACAGGTTATCCATAGGTTTCTCTTCATTTTACTGGCAAAACCTGGTTATGAGCCAAACCCTCATTCTGGTTCACCCCTCATATTGGGGGGCAGGGGTGGCTGTTATGGGGCAGAGAAATTTTATTTGGTACCTCAATTATGTTTAGTTGACCCATTTGCTATATTTTCTTCCCTATGATTTTTTTCTTACTGTTTGGATTTTCTATGGTTTTAAAATATAATTATAATTATTAACTAAGTAGGGTAGAAAGGCAAAAAAAATGGATTTCTTGACTATCAATGTTATTAAGGTGTACATTAACTGAGAAAGCAGTCCCTATGGCTAAAACGAGACCATAAACCTTTTTTGATGGTATTGTTCTGTTTTTCGGTGTGTCTCTAGAAGTCCTATTCCTATTCGTGTGGAAACTGCCCAGCCAGCTGTGGAAAAGCCGGAAATCAAGCCTCCCCGAGTGAGGAAGTTAACAAGACAGTATAGTTTGTGAGTTCTGTACTGCAACTTTTTCAATTAAAACAACTATGATGACTAAATGTTTAGATACAAATGCTTCTTAGCCCTTCTGACTAGTCCCAGGGAGCAGCCCCCAAATTCCATTTATTTCCAATTTAGGTAATAATGAGACTAGCCCTTTCTCCCTGAAAACCTTACATACTTAGCATAAGGATTCATTATTGACTACTGTGTAATAAATTACTCCCAAACTTAGTGTCTTAGAACAATCCACCTTTATCACCTTACAGTTCCTGTGGAGTGGGGGTCGGGGCATGGCTTAGCTGGGTCTTCTGTATCCGGGGCTCTTACAAGGCTGCATTCAAGGTGTCAGGGCTGCAGTCTCATCTGCAGGCTCGTTTTTACGGTTGCTGACAGGGATCAGGTCCTCAAGGACTCTTGGACAGAGGATGCCCTCAGCCTGTAGTCACATAGGTCTCTCCAGCCTTCTCCATCAGAGAAAGCACATAAGAAGAGCCAGAGAGAGTGACAGCAAGGCAAAGGCACAGTCTTGTAACCTACGCACAGAACTGACATCCCATCACTTTTTTTCTTTTTGAGACAAAGTCTTGTTCTGTCGCTCAGGCTGGAGTGCAGTGGTGTGATCTTGGCTCACTGCAATCCACCTCCCAGGTTCAAGCAATTCCCCTGCGTCAGCCTCCCAAGTAGTTGGGATTACAGGTATAAGCCAATAAGCCTGGCTGATTTTTGTATTTTTAGTAGAGATGGGGTTTCACCATGTTGGCCAGGCTGGTCTAGAACTCCTGACCTCAAGTAATCTGCCTGCCTCGACCTCCCAAAGTGCTGGAACTGCAGGTGTGAGCCACCGCACCTGGCCCCCATCACTTTTGCCATATTCTGTTCATTAGAAGCAAATCCCTATGTCCAGCCCACACTCAAGGGGAGAGATTACACAGGGGCATGAATACTAGGATGGGGATCATTGCAACCCACATCAGAAGCTGCTTTCCACGGCATATCCATGAAAAGGCAGCCCCGTCTGTCAACAGAACCAAAGCTAATCACTGAGCTTTGACACCTGTAGGAGGAGCCATTTCCCAAAATGTCCCAGAATCACCAGGGCACATGTGCACCTGACTGTTCTAGACATCGTTGGGGAATAGTAAAGTGACTTTGACAATTCCCATCCAAAGACTCACACTTTACTGGAGGGAAAGACAAGAGTCACAAATAATTATAATCCAAAGCAGAAAGATAATTGCTGTAATCAGGGTGGTGAGTACTAGTAATAGTTGTAGTACTGATCACAATGGTATTTCCCTTTTTTTTTTTTTTTTGAGACAGAGCCTTGCTCTGTCACTCTGTCACTCTGTCACCCAGGCTGGAGTGCAGTGGCACAATCTTAGCTCACTGCAATCCCCACCTCCCGGATTCAAGCAATTCTCCTGTCTCAGCCTCCCAAGTAGTTGGGATTACAGGTGCCCGCCACCACACCCAGCTAATTTTTTTGTATTTTTAGTAGAGACAGGGTTTCACCATGTTGGCCAGGCTGGTTTCGAACTCCTGACCTCAAGTGATCCACCCCCACCTTGGCCTCCCAAAGTGCTAGGATTACAGGCATGAGCCACCGCGCCCGGCTTGTAGTTCCCATTTCTTGACCTTAGCTATGGCATGGGTACTGTGCCCAGATGTGTCATTGGCCAGAGAGTAACCGCAGGGGGATCTCTGGACGAATGGAAAGGATGGGGGCTTTGGAGTTGGAAAGGCTTCTGTCAGGCCCCTGGCTAGTTTACAGCTGTAAGCTCTTGGAAAAGTGACTGTTTGATCCTCTCTTCCTACCTCTGTAAAATGGATGAGATAATACCTGCCTCTGAGGAGTTTTGTGGGGCTTAACATGAGAGAATGTGGGTAAAGCCCCAATACCCTGGCCGTAGGATGAGGTCCCCTTTCTTTCTTCTCTAGGACCTGGAAGCTTCTGAGGAAAGATGGAGTTTAGGGGGTACCCAGAGTGCAAAATGTAGGACAGGAAACGGGATTCTGGATGCAATTCTCTAACAGCCATCTCAGGTCTGCCATTAGTACCTGTGAAAAGGAAAAGAGGCATGTATGGGGGATATTAAGGGAGATATATCCCACCTCATATCCTTCATAGAAACTTCTGGTCAGCTGCATTTCCTAGGAAAGCCAAAACGAGTAAAGTTCAAATAATTAACAGTCCTAATGATCTTTGGGGGACAATTAGGCCACGACAGTTTGCTTCCCTCGAGGATAAGGCTGGCAGAACTTGCCATTCCTTTTACATTTTGAAACTCAAAATGTTACTATCACTCATTTGAGAGATGTAATCGTGTTTGAAACAATGACTGGCTGATATATAACCTGGAAGGAAAGGAAATTTCACTAACTCACCAAACTCACTCTTTTTTTTTTTTTTTTTTTGATACAGAGTCTCACTCTGTCGCCCAGGCTGGAGTGCAGTGGCACAATCTCGGCTCACTGCAACCTTTGCCTCCTGGGTTCAAGCGATTCTCCGGCCTCAGCCTCCCAAGTAGCTGGGACTACAGGCACATGACACCATGCCCAGCTAATCAAACTGGCTCTTTTAAGGACACTCTTTTTCAAACCTTGAACTTTACATGTGTATTTCTTAAGCTGCCCCAAAGTATTCTGCTTTGAAAATCAAACAATAGCAGCATTTTTCCCATTAGTAGAAAATAGCAACATCCATGGATGAGATTTTCCCAGTGTTATTGTCCCATAAAGAGTTCTCGAATCCTCGACGCTGGCTACCGCTCATTTGCCCATCTTTTTATTATTATTATTATTTTATTTTTTTGAGGTGGAGTCTCACTCTGTCAACCAGGCTGGAGTGCAATGGCTCAGTCTTAGCTCACTGCAGCCTCCGCCCCCTAGGTTCAAGTGATTCTCCTGCCTCAGCCTGCCGAGGAGCTGGGATTACAGGCGTGTGCCACCACGCCCAGCTAATTTTTGTATTTTTAGTAGAGACAGGGTTTCCCCATGTTGGCCAGGTTGGTCTCGAACTCCTGACCTCAGGTGATCCGCCCGCTTCAGCCTCCCAAAGTGCTGGGATTACAGGCATGAGCCACCACACCTGGCCTTTGCCCATCTCTTTAACTCTTTGATATTGATAAAGTTGGCACGTGATCAAGGAATATAAATGGGAAAACTCAGATCTCTTATTTTCTGGAAAATATTTTTTACATCATCATTTTTGAGATACAGATTTGTGTGCACACATCGCCCTTTTGGCTGTTGTAATATTTCTAGTTCCTAGGCTGGAATAAGGTGTAGTCAGATTTTAGGTCGCTCCACCAAAAGCATTGTAACATTCAGGTGCTGTGAACAAGTCTTCAAACCACTGCTTTTAAAGATACAGACAAAAATCTCAGCCACATTATTTCCTGGAAATATGACAAGGAGGGAAAATGTGGCTGCTGCATGCAGTGAGAACGGAGAAGTAGAGGGGCTCTACAGAGAGTTTAAGGCAGGCGAAAAGGTCTTTTTTTTTTTTTTTCGGAGACAAGGCCTCACTCTGTTGCCCAACCTGGAGTGCAGTGGTCGATCACAGCCCACTGCAGCCTCAGGTGATTCAGCTCAGGTGATCCTCCCACCTCAGCCTTCTGAGAAGCTGAGACTACAGGTGTGTGCCACCACATCTGGCTAATTTTTGTATTTTTTGTAGAGACAAGACCAGACCACGTTGCCCAGGCTGGTCTCGGACTCCTGTGCTCAAGCAATCGCCTGCCTTGGCCCCCCAGAGTGCCGGGATTACAGGCATTAGCCTCTGTGCCCAGCCAAAAGTGTCATTTTTTATTGATACCAGCTAGTATGTTTAGAAAATCATGAGCTATTTTATTTTTTTCCAGAAATATAACTTCACTGTTTATTTAAACATAGTGTAAAAGTCTAAAAAAAATTCAATAGTGCTCACTTTGGCAGCACATATACTAAAATTGGACTCACACAGAGAAGGTTAGCATGGCCCCCCCTGCACAAGGTGGACATGCAAATTTGTGAAGCGTTTCATATTTTAAATTTTTAATTAAATAATAAAATATTCATAAGTTAATTAAAATATTTAAAGAAAGGAAAAAAAAGTAAATAGGCAAGACAGAAGAGAAAAGTAGCCAATTTCCCAGAATCAAAAATAACCAGGGTTCATAGTTGATGACTGTTACATTAGACAAGTTTCTATGCTTATATATTGTTAAAATAGAAACAACTTCAAAGCAAAAAATCATTCTGTATGTAAAATTTTACTTATGAAACTGTTGTTTTATGACTTTATCATGAATGTACCTTAGAAACAGGTAAAATTGGAAGACTTGCTGAATTTTAGATATGCTTCTTGGCCATAAGATCTAAACTAAGACAAAAGGTAAAAACCATGATGAATTTGGAGTCTTTTTCAATTTTAGGCAGTATCAGTTGACTCCCTTCTGTGAAAAATGAGCTATGGTTTTTAAATGGCCTTTTACATAAAACTAAATAATAATAACTATGCTATTGAGGTGATAATTTTTTAAATGAGGTAAAAAGAAATTTTAACCCCGCTGCTCCATTTAACTAGCTATGCGAACTTGAACAAATAATTTCACAATCAGCTGCTAAATATCATCTGATTCTCTGAAAAATGGAGATGGTAATAGGGTCGGTGTGAAAATTAAGTGGGTGAATGAACGTGTAACCCATCTGACCTATGTCATCTATGTGGATCCAAATACTTGGTGTATTATTAATTTTTCCATGTACTTATTCAATTCTCACCTTTCCCCCTTTTTAGTAATGAGCCCTAAGTCCTTCCCTTGAGGCTTCTCCATACACAGAATAATCTAAAACCTCTCAGGGACCCCTCAGTCAATCCCATCCGCACTGCAGCTTTGTCTCACGGCCTCATGTTCCCACGTGGCCCCGTGCTGGGCTGAGGCCTTACCAGTGATCTGCACAGGCTGCACTGGTGCCTACCTGTCATGGGTCTTGTATCTACACTCTTGAGCTCAGCCATCATTCTAAATCACAACCCCTATGCAAGGGTGGCTCCAGAAGCTCTACATGGCAGATCCTTAGGGACAGTGTGCCTGGAGTCCCCAGCACCACCCTTAAAGCAGAGAGTCAGACAGATGTTTGTACACCCATGTTCATGGCAGCATGATTTATAATAGCCAAAAGAGTGGGAACAAGCCAAGTGTCCATCAACAGATGAATGGATAAACAGAATGTGGTATATCCATATAATGGAATTTTTATATTATAAAAAGAAATGAAATTTTGATGTATGCTACAATATGGATGGACCTTAAAAATATTATGGTGACTGAAGTAAGCCAGACACAGAGGAACATAGAGTGTGTGATTCCACTTATGTGACGTTCCTAGAGTAGGCAAATTCATTGGGACAGAAAGTGGAATTGATGTTACCAGAGGCTGCAGGGAGGGGCTTGGGGAGTTATCGTTCAATATCAATACAGAGTTTCTGTTGTCACTGATGAAAAAGTTTTGGGGACAGATAGTAGCAATGGTTGCACAATATTGTGAATGCATTTAATGCCACTGAATTGTATATTTATAAGCAGTTAAAATGATAAATATTATATTGTATGTATTTTACCACCAAAACAAAACAAAACAACACCCTGGCAAATGACAGAAAATTCACCCCAATTTGTTTTGGTAAAAAAGTCAGCGTATTGGATCCTGCAAGCTGGACATCTGGTGGACATCTGTTTGGGAACCCCCAATCCCCATCCCTGGTCTTCCCACCCCTGCCCATCCTCCGTCCACTCCTCACAGCCTGTTTATTATTGTAATGAGCAGAGCTTCATGTGCTTTTAGTAACCGCAGTGATGAAGACGACCTCCCTCCAGACCTGGCCGAGGCAGTGGGAGTGACCACATCTACAACCACAAACACCACAACGGCCGCCACACAAGTCTCCGTGCCGCTGCCATCCCCCAAGGTCCAGAATGTCAGCTCGCCTCACAAGTCAGAAGGCAAAGGCCTGCTGTCCCCTGGGGCCAAGGTATTGGGGGGTGGAAAGCCCTGGCGAGCAGCCACACTTGCTGGGAATTCAGTATCAATTTACTGAGTAGCATCTGGTGCATGTATTTAAATTTTGCGTAATCAATTGTGTATACTCATAAAACAACAGCAACAACCAGAACATGTTTTTATATAACTTGACCCCAAAATACAAGCCAACCATTTGTGAGAGAATGACTGAAATATAAAATCAGGTTCATTGTACTTTAATTGCAATGTAAGAGATTTTTGAGGGCAGTTTTCATTTAGAATCTCATCTCTATAATAAGCTATTAGTCCACTGTAAAGATAGAAAGAGAGAAATGATTCCCCCCCAACCATAGTGAACAGTTTGGAGGAGCAAAAACATAGAAGTGTCCCCATCCCTTCCCTTATGTCATATAGCCGGTGTTAGTAGTTTGAAAATAGGAAATATTATTCCATTTGCTGGTTTGAAATTTCAGGAAATTGCCTGAGATGTGAATGGGCTATGACAAAGGCTTTACACAAGATGTTTCTCTTGGTTTTCTTTGAGAGACCTCTAGCTACGATTACTCTTTGGCAATTGGTCCAAATACAGTTGAACCTATTGCTATCCAAGTGGATTCAAGTCAGAGGTTGCAGTGGTTCATGTGACTACACAGAGAAAAGGTGCGTGCATGAGGCAGGTGCCCTGAAGGCAAGACCGGAGCTTCAGAGGCTGTTCCCAGCTCTTCCATTCATAAGCCACAGCACTCACTTCCGAAACCTTTATTTCTTCAAGCCTCAATTTCTTCCTCTTAAAAATGGGAATAAGATCTGCTATCTTGCCCTGGCTGGCGTCAGGTTCAGTGGAGGTTAAAGTGCTAATGCAAACTGGATGCCTGAGGCTTTTGCAGCTTCAGGGATCACAATTCCTGGTGACAGCTAAAGAATAATGGTCCAGGGCCACCTCCTGCATTACCAAGGCCAGTCTTTCACCTGGTGCCTTCCCTGGGTGTCTCTGGAAATATCTCTGCTTAGTGTTCTGCACAGAAACCTGCCTGGAGTGCTCAGCCAGCGACTGGCCAAGACCGAGGTTCTCTGCTTCTCTATAGATCACCTCCACCTCTTGGCATCTCAGCCTGGATTATCCTCCACTGTGTGGAGCCCCCTGTACAACTTTGTCTCAGGTGTGGACCCAGGCTCCTATCACATATCCCACACTGTGGTTAAAACCAGGCTGAACGAAACATTTACGAAACAGAAGGGGGTTGGGGTGGCGTGGAGGGGATGCAAGTGGCATCCCACCAAAGGCCACAGGGCTCCCTCTCCTGGCCATCTCTCTCCTTGGGGCCTTGCTTGAACCACGTTGATGGGACTTCTTTTTTCTCCCTTAAAAGACCTCGAGGCCATCCATGCAGCTAAGACCCCAGAGCAGGAGGGCAAAACGTTTTCCAAAAGCAAGCAACATAATCCACATGCCATCACCTGCCATGAAGATCATTGCTCTTAGTGTGCAGATCAGTTTAGCTCCTGGAGGACCCTGGATTTGATCCTCTTAATCTAGGACAAGGTCTTTGCTCTCTCTTTATACATTCAGAGGACTCTTTCAAGTGTTTTTTCCCCAAAAGACCAGTCGAAGAGCACTAAGTAAGAGCACTTAAGAAAAGCTGCCTGCAGCTCTGAAAGGGACAGCTTTCCGCACCATGCCTACTTCTACCTATGAAAAAATTGGGGTTCAAGTCTCAACATTTTGTACACTACTTGGCGAGGGAAATACAAGGGGATTGTCATGCTAATGAGATCAGTGTAGAGGAGAGGCTGGGAACCTCTGCCTGTCTTTTCTGGTGAACTTTATCATCAATGCAGTGCCGTCTCTAACCAGGGGTGTTTGTCTGTCTCCCTAGAGCCCCTCTGACCGAGGAGGTGCCTTTACCCTGGAGCCGGGTGATCTTCTGATGGATTTCACAGAAGCCACTCCTCTGGTAAACTTCCTATTTTGCTAAAACCAGAAAAGTCACAGACCATAGAAGCATCTTGGCAGTGGGATGGATGGACAGAGGTGGGCATTGCTGTTGAGGAGCCTCTTCCTCTTGTCCTGGAGGCTCAGGGATCAGCTTTCATCCAGGGGTCAGGCACTGTGGGTCCCTCCACCTCTAGAGCCCTTGAGGGAGGAAGGGGTGCTCCTTTGCTCCGAGGGTAGTTGTGGGGGTCCTGCCCATGCCTGTATACTGCACTTCGAGTGTTATAGGGCTCCTCGGTGTTTTGTTCTCGGCTTCTTGGCTTCCTGGACTGCGCCCTGCATGCCCACCCGTGGGGAATCTCTTGCTGTTGCTTCCGACGATCCATCTGGTCTGAAGCACTGGCTCAAGGCCACACCCCAGCTTTCCAGGCCCCTCGCACCTCCTGCCATCTTCCATCCTCTGCATACAGGTCTCCCCTTAGGGATGGCAGCCCTTGTGGGACTCCTGCAGGTGAGAAACCCTTTTCAGGGAACAAGTAAAGGGCCTGGTGGGTCTGAGAATTAGGGTCAATTTCCAAAAAAAAAACATGGTGGCTTTGACAAGAGTGATGAGATTCCCTTAGAGATCATTGTGTTGCAGGTCCAGCTTGTAGATTTAATTACTTATAGATTTAAATGGTCTTTTATTTGTTTGAACTGAACAGGCTGAGATGAGAAAGGAAGCAGCATCAGGTAGGGAATTGGAGATGCCGTGATCTGAGGGGCAATGCCTGCCAAATGACTGTCCAGCCTCTGCTTGCACCCCTTCAGTAATAGGAAGCTCATTCTCTCTCCCCAAGACACGCTGCTCACATCTCAGGGTATCTCCAACTTAGCTATGAAATGGGTATGGGCCTGTTTCACTGCTCAGGCATGGGACAACTGAGGTCCTTGCACTGCACTGAGACACAGCCACCACTTCACAGCTGAAGTTTGCAGTGAATGTGTGTCCTCAGGGTAAAGCATCCTTTGAGGCATGAGTGCATGTATGCAGGCCTCAGGGAGAAGGTATCCTGGGCATCTAGCTTTTTGGCAAGAGCTTCCGCCATTTTGGGCTTTCCTTGGTACCATGGGCCTTGACCTCACTTTGTTCCAGAATCCTATTTCCATGAGCGCCAAAGGGTCCTAGAAGGGAAGAGGGGACTCCAGCCATCTGCTTCTCCCTTTGGTCCTCCTCCCTCCATCTGCTTCCCCCAGCATCAGAAATGCAAGCAGCAGCCCTCCTACCTGTTGGTAGGGTGATGGAGAGGTCTCTATCTCAGGGGACCAGGCCTGCCTCCGCAAGTCAGTGTCCTGGATGCTGCGGATGAGGGCTGCAGAGGGGCTTCCTTATCCATGGGAGGAAGGAGCCAGAAGTAGAGGGAGGCAAGTGTGACCCCCGTGCCTGACTTGTGACCAGGGCTTCCTCAACTAACTGGCCCCAGCCTATCAGGTGGAACAATGCCTTCGGACCATCTCATCCAGTCCTTCACATATAGGTGGGAAAACCAAGGCCCAGACAGGGGCAGACACTTGTCCCAAGTCACATAGCAAGTGTGTATCAAAGCCAGTTCTAGAACCTAGACTCTGGGCTGCCATTCGAGTGGCAGATGGCCCAATCCAGGATGTGTCTGTCTCTTTCCCTGTTAGCCAGTCCCCTCCCTCAAAGCGGGTCAGATGCCCTGGTCTCAGTCTGGGCTGTGGGACAGCCATGGGACCATCTCCAAGCTGTCAGCCCAGGTTTGGTCCTCAGAGTTGCTGAGTGGAGCATGAGGAAGGGAAGTGCTCAGGTACCTTGGTCTAGGAGACTCAGCCTGGATGAGCTATGGTTATTTTGCCGCCAGCCCTGTGCCCTTTGCCTGTGGCTGCTCTCTCTGGGCCTTCCCATCAGCATTTCCTGCTGAAGAGGAAGCAGCCCTTTACGGGCATGAATGTCAGAACTTCCCATGTGCTACTCATCACACAGGCAGTGAATTACCCCTCCTTGGTGAATACTTTTTCCGTGTAGTCATTTCCCAAGCTTACAGCCTATCTCTAGCCCTCTGCCTCCTACTGGATGAGACTCCTGAGGCCCCACCACTATCCTGGTCCCTAGGCCCAGTGCTGGACCGACAGGGAACTGGAGATCTTGCCTTCATTCAGCAACGTTCCACCAAGACACTATCAGAACCAGCGTAACCTAGCTGGGCGTGGTAGTATGTGCCTGTAATCCCAGCTACACAGAAGGCTAAGGCAAGAGAATCGTTTGAACCCAGGAGGCGGAGGTTGCAGTGAGCCAGGGTCACGCCACTGCATTCCAGCCTGGGCAACAAAGCGAGAGTCCATCTCAAAAGAAAAGAAAAGAAAAGAAAAAGCTGGGCACGGTGGTGTTATTCCTGTAATCCCAGCACTCTGGGAGGCCAAGGCGGGTGGATCACCTGAGGTCAGGAGTTCAAGACCAGCCTGGCCAACATGGTGAAACCCCATCTCTACTAATAATACAAAAATTAGCTGGGCATGGTGGCACACATCTGTAATCCCAGCTACTTGGGAGGCTGAGGCAGGAGAATCGCTTGACCCCCAGAGGCAGAGGTTGCAGTGAGCCGAGATTGCGCCATTGCATTCCAGCCTGGGCAACAAGAGTGAAACTCCGTCTCCAAAAAAAATAAATAAAAAGAAAAAGAACTAGCATAAGCCTTTCACTTTTATCACTCTTGATACTTGTGGCCGGTCTCTGTGTAGAGTGGTTTTCAAAGAAGCACAGTCCAAACAGCCCAGAGTAATAAAAAGTTTCAATCTGGAACAGGCATCTCTCAAAAAATCATTAAAGAATATTAAATTAACACCTCCTGTAACACATCTTGATCTCTTTTTGCCTTTTCTTTTATTCTCTTACATTCCTGCTTGACTCCAGGAACTTTCATTCCCAAACTCTCCACAAAGAAACACTCTTTCCAACTTCGCTTTTGTAGGTTTCTTCCCCCTCCTTTTCCCAAACCTTTTCCTCTCTAATCCCCAACTCTTTTATTAGGTAGCTCAATTTAGCAATCTTAAGCTTTAGAACTTTTGCAGCTTCACGTCTTTCCATTTCCGATTCTGTATCAGAGTTCGTAATCAGATCTGAATTTCTGCCTGGGTTGCAAGAGGTGGAATACGTGGGTGAGAAGGGAAGGAGGCAAGTGAGTCAAGACAGCACCTGCTCTCCAGTTGGTATTTTCTTTAGGGTGTGAATGTGAGCAGGTGCTTGGGGGCATTGGCGTTGATTGAGCGAGGGGAGTTGGCGGAGGGTACATTGATGCATTAGTGATGTTGACCCTAGAATGCGGAGTCCTGCACACTACTCCAAGTCTACCGTGCTAGCTTCCCTCCCTAGGTAACACAGACCATGAATACCTATGCTTTCTGTGTTCTTTACTCTTTCTCTTTGGGGCTCGTCCCTCTCTGATCCCCATGCTTCATGAACCACTTACCCAACTGCAAAGCAGAGCCAATTAGCACCCAGATCCCTTCTGGGCCATGACATGTTAGTCAAAAGTTCATGTGTCAGGAAGGACAGGGCCCTGGCCAGAGGAAGACTGTGTAGGGCATTGGAACAGGCCCTGGGTTAGGTGTTAGAAGGGAGTTTCCATCTGGTGCAATAACTTACTTTTATTTTGAACTTAATTATACCAGCAGGGCTGAAGCTGAATCTCAAATCAAATTAGGGTACCCCTTCTGTGATTTTGGCTGTGTTCCCTAGGGCACAGGGAGGTGGAGAGAAATCTATTTAGTCCATGATGTCATCTGTTCACTGATACATCTAGGCCTCTCTTTGGTTCTTTCGTGGCTGTTTTGGGTGGGTGGAGATCACTCTCCTGCCAGGATGTGTGACTCTCTACCTGTTGGACAACATTCTGTTTGGAGGCCACCCTGTGCTGGGGCCTGCCGTCTCCTCAGCTCTACCTGAGGGGGTTGGCAGGGCTGGTTCTTGCTGCTCTTCAGTCCCTGCTTCCCAGCCTCAGTGTCTGGAGAAAGTTGCACAGGGCCCCTTTGCTCGGTACTCACTAAAGTCTACTCCTCCTCCCTTTCCCTCTGACTTTTCTCTCCAGTGGTCAAGCTAGCCATCTCTTTTCCTATCTGGATGATGAAGAAGCCTTACACATTTTCATCGTCATGTATCTATGCCGAGAATCTTTCTGTTTCCCCGAGAGTCAGATTTTGAACTCAAAAGCCAAGCATGTACAGAAGAATGTAGCTGCTTGCCTGCAGAAAAGACCCAAGGAAGAAAGGAAATACTAGGAGAAAAAAATTAAGTGGTATTTCAAAATAGCCTTTGATTCCATGTGTTATCTTATTTCCTTCTCACTTAACAACAGTCTGGAGTGTGGGAGCCCCAGGATGTTCTTTTGTTTCAATCCAATCAGATGTATATTGAGAAAGGTCAGAAAGGCTTGTGCGGTGGATCAACACTTCTTTACCATGAAAGTCAAATGCTGGGCCATCCCTTAAGGCGCTCATTATGTTCTTCAGTTGGGACCCTGGTGGCCAGGACACATTTTGGCTTCTAGGCAGTGTGGCCATGTTTCTTGGTCATTTGTGCCAGCTTTTATTTTCTTCAAAAAATACCCATTGTGTGCCTGCTATCATCAGAGAATAAAAGACCCAGTGGCCTGGGGCCCCTGATGTAGTTGTTTCTGGTTGGAGTATGGATGCCCTGGGGCAGTAGTGGGAATTGTTCCTGAGGGTAGCGGGGAGACATATTTCCGCAGGATATACCCTGAGGTCCATAGAGAGCAGCAGGAGGGTTTTAAGTAGTCTGGTAAAAGTTAACTGCAGGTGACTCAGATGGATTCACTTGACTAAAAACCAGATTTAGAAACAGTCAACAAAATGAACCACGGACTTAGACTTTGCAAATGCAATTTCTACATCTCCCAAATTTGAATAGTAAAACAGGCCATCGTGAAGACCATTGTGAGATAATAGTTGTAAAAAGCCCTTTGGAAATTGTCCAGGACTGCACAATTGTAAAGAGGACAGAGATAGATCACTTTGGAGATGGAAAAGAGGCTGGCAATTTTCTTGATCATTTTTCTATGAAACTTACCCAGGGGCTGTGTTTTATTCTTCACAGCAGGATGATATCAACTATTTAAGGAAACGCTCTTGAGATAAAAGACGTGTATATTTGTTCTCTGGAGCAAATGGTCCCTCCCTGAAACCCAAAATAACCCTGTCCGTGGTTCCCTCTCCTAACATCAAGCATCCTCTGTCCTCCAACCTCATCCTCACCAGTACAAGCTGTTGGACCTCTGCTGGGCGCATGGTGCTATTCAAGGATAAGGTGGAGAACCCTGCGTATCCCAAAGGATGTGGCACTTTTTTCACAATGTTTGGTATTTTCCAGCTAAGTAGCAGGGTGTCCCAGTGTCAAACGTGATGCCACGGCTGGGCCCGTGCATCTCGTCATGGGTCAGGGTCAGTTTGTTTTCGGAACACAGATAACAAAGAGCCAAGACATATGAAATCCTCAACTATATGTTACAGCTGGGCACAATGGATCATGCCTGTAATCCCAGTACTTTGGGAGGCCGAGGAGGTGGGGAATCTCTTGAGGCTGGGAGTTCAAGACCAGCCTGGGCAACATAGTGGGACCTTGCCTCTATAAAAAAGAAAAATTAAAATATTAGCCAGGCATGGTGGCACATATCTGTAGTCCCAGCTACTCAGGAGGCTGAGGCAGGAGGATCGCTTGAGCCCAGGATTTTAAGGCTGCCATGAGCTGTGATCACACGACTGCACTCCAGCCTGGGTGACAGAGCAAGACCCTGTCTCTTAAAAAATATGGCATGGTAGCTCACACTTGTAATCCCAACACTTTGGGAGGCTGAGGCGGGTGGATCACTTGAGGTCAGGAGTTTGAGACCAGCCTGGCCAACATGGTGAAACCCCATCTCCATTAAAATTACAAAATTAGCTGGGCATGGTGGTGCATACCTGTAGTCCCAGCTACTTTGGGGGCTGAGGCAGGAGAATCACTTGAACCTGAGAGGCAAACGTTGCAGTGAGCTGAGATCATGACACTGCACTCCAACCTGGGTGACAGAGCGAGTCTCAAAAAAAAAAGGGAAATTAAACGATATGTTTCTCGCCATGATATATTTCTTTCCTGGTGCCCTCTGTTGATATCCACTCACTGACATACCACAGTGTGTGCCCTTGTTTAGCAGAGTGCAGGAGGGCACTGAGCATGGAAGGCAAATGCTTCAAGTGTGTGGCCACTCCTCATTTCCTCCATGGCTCACATCACTAAGTCATCCTGGCTATCTTTCTGGCTTGGCCTGGGCAATGCTTCAGAACCCTCAACCGCATGCCAAGAAGCCACTACCTGTCCTGTGCAGTTGGCACAGGAGATAGCCTCTACCTACCAGGCCTGGGAATGGGGTCTTGGTGTGTCATCTGCTCAGATGATGGAGACAACAGATGAAAGACAGAAAGGAGAAAAGAAGGCTGAGAGAAAGGGTGGGGGTGGGACCAGAAGCCAGTTGGCCAGAGCCTGGAAGTAGGCTGTGGGTGAGGCTGGCTTGAGAACAGTCTGGAGTTGCCAGATCTGTCTTGCACTGTGCTGTCTTTCTCTCCTTTCCCTTCCCCTATCTCCTCTTCCTCCTCCCCCTCTCTTGCCACCTCCTCCTCCCCTTCTCTCCTCTCCTCGTGAGCAGGCAGAGCCCGCCAGCAACCCCCACTGTGCCCACTCTCGCTGTTCTCCTCCACTCTCTCTCCCCATGAAGGAAGAGACCACTGGAGTTTGCATGTACCCTCCAATCAAAACGAGGCTGGTAGGTACCCTGGCAGGGAGAGGGGCCTGGCCAGGAGAGGTGAGGTGGGCAGGAGCCACCAGGCGAGGTGGAAGCCTGGGTGGGCGTGCAGAAGCCCCAGATCTCGGGCAGAGCCCATCGACAGGTGCCCTCACTCCAGATGGATGGAGGATTTGGAGTCCAGCTGGCCCTGGTCAGTTTGGAACATGCAGCTATGGAGCCCCCTTCGCCTCTAGGTCTCAAGAATCAAGAAGTTTGTTTTCCTAGAATTTTGATTAGCATAGATGCTTTCCCCGGAGAGAAATATATGCTTTGGTACTCACCAGATGGACTCTTACGTTGCATTTCTATTGAAAATAAAACTTATTTAAACTCGTCTTCTTCTGCTATTTATCAAGCTAATGAAGTAATAGGAGTGCTACCTGATAATGTGAACAAAATTACCTGTCATCCCAATTTAGCATGATTTTTTGTCATTTTTACATATTTCCTTCTATTTATTCATATCATTCATAATTTTACATAGTTAAATCATGGTAACCATATTCTCTCCTGTTTTTCTCTTTTCACTTAATGCTGCTATGTTGTTTCTATCTTGTTCTTGTTACCACATTATATGACTGTTTGTATTTCATCAAGTGAATGGTCTACCATTTATCTAACACATTCTTTACTGCAGGATGTGCGCTTTGTTCCCAGTTTGTCATTATTCGGGAGAACACATATAGCTTTTTGCATCAGGAATTTTATTTTCTTAGGCTATACCCTGCTGGATTAAACATGGTGACTTTGGCTTTTGCCCCCTTTCTAAAGTGGTTGTGCTAACAGATAGTGCCATCAGAAGAGAGTGACTTTGCTTTTCTCCACAGCCTTAGCAACACAGAGTGTAATTGTTGAAATATATTTTTCTAATTTACAGCAGGTATAAAATAAGTCTTTGAGATTGCTAACTTTCACCTTTCTTTAATAGCAATAATAAACCACTTTCTGGCAGGGCACAGTGGCTCACGCCTGTAATCCCAGCACTTTGGGAGGCTGAGGCAGGCAGATCACCTGAGGTCAGGAGTTTGAGTCCAGCCTGGCCAACATGTAAAACCCCAACTGTATTAAAAATACAAAAGTTGGCTGGGCATCGTGGCACTTGCCTGTAATCCCAGCTACTCAGAAGGCTGAGGCAAGAGAATCACTTGAACCTGGTGGGCGGAGGTTGCAGTGAGCTGAGATTGCGCCACTGCGCTCCAGCCTGGGCGACAGAGTGAGACTCCGTCTCAAAAAATAAATAAATAAACCACTTTCCCTCTCTGCTTCATGATGATCTGAGAGTCTTATCTGTCTGTTACTTTCTGCTAGGATATTGGTCTCAGAGCACCATGCTGACTCAATAGGCAACAAGAGGAGAATGTACCCCAAGACTTCACTCCAAGGGTCCTTCTCTCACCTGAGTCAAAAAGGCAATTTCAGGCCTATTCTGGCAATTTTGAGATGTGTAAAGAGACCAAAGAAATTTGGGGGAAGGGGAGCAGGCTTGGGCTGGACATCTCAGTACACGTGACAAGGATATTGTCATCCCCACATGGGGGAGACTTGCTTTACCCATTTGGGAAAGCTTGGCTGATTTGGGTCTGAGCTAATGTGTTCTTACTCATCCCTGCCTCACCCTCCCATTGGAGCCACTGAAGAGCATCGAGTAGCTATCCCAGTGTCCACAGGCAAGACCTCGAGACACACAAAGCCGGCTGCCCCTGGGCAGTGGTGGCCTTGGTGTCTTGCATGCAGCCCTCTGCTGGCGGGTGGTATGGTATGCGTTCACCAGCAGGTGTGCAGACAGTTTCTGTCCCCTAGGAATTGTGCACAAAGCTGGTGTCAGAGTCATCTGGTTCCTGGTCCTGATGACATACCCTAGGCCAGCTTGAAAAAATAAGCCCTCCCATTTCCCAAGGCCTCCAGGAGGCCAAAGACAAAATGACCAAAGAGAAAGACATGGAAGTCAAGAATCTTTTTCACCACCACTACCTGATCAGCTGTTCATCTGGCCTTTTTCAGACTAGCTCAGTACTACAGGTACTCCCAGCACTGGGCATCTTTGTGCATCAAGCCATCTGTTCCCAAAGGCCGTGGGGGCAGGATTCTCCCATGCTTCCACGGGTTTCCCTGAGGTCTCCCTCTACTGGCCAAAGCATACAGGGAGTCCAGTAACTGAAGTGATTAGACAGGGAATACTTTCTAGCTTAATTAGCCCAGCCTCCTTGTACCCTGCCTGCTGTGAGAGACCGTGTCCCAGGATGTGACCTCTCAGCAGCCTCTAGGCCATTCCCACAGCTATGGAGAAGTCATCAGAAGCCACCTCAGGCAGCTCTGACTCCCTCATTATCCACCTTGATTGTGGCTTTTTATGAGTCAGGCCTGGAAGGCCAAGCAGATCCCGCTGAAGGCAGCTCCAGGGGGAGGCAAGTGTGGGGGCGCTGTAGGAACACGAGACTCCAGGCTGTCATCCCTGCTGAGGCCCGTCCTGCAGTCCAACTCCAGGCACAGATACAACCACCAGCTCACACTCCTGAGGGACCCTTTGTATGTGCCCTTACACGAGTGATGAAGGCTCTGCGGGGGCAGCCCTGAATCCTTCAGTTCCATTTTAAAGATGCTCTGCCAAAGATTGCAAAACTTTGTTTTCTAATCTGAAGGTAACCCCTTTGTCTTTCTCTCTTTTGAAGATAAAAACCTTCCCGGTTGATACAATGAACCCGTTTCCTGATACTTTCACCACAGGGCCACAGTTTACTGTAAGTAGATCCAGAAAACAGATGTGCATTTTAAACCCTTGTTCCCATGCGGTGTGCTTTTCTGCGGGATGCCAGACAGCAAGGTCAACCGCTTCTTTTGGTCACCGTTGAACTCTGTGAGGTTGGGAAGAAACTTGGATTTGCAGTCTGCCTCTATTTTATTGATGTGACATTGACATAAAATTAACCATTTTAAAGTGACAGTTCAGTGACAGTACATTCACAGTGTTGTGCAGTGACCACTTCTATCAGTTCCAATACAGTTTTATTGCATCCTCCAAAAACCTCACACCCATTAAGCAGTTCCTCCTCATTTTCCCTTTGTTCCTACCTGCTGGCAACCACCAGTCTGCATTCTGTGTCTATGGATTCACCTAGTTTGGATATCTCATATAAATCAATTGTATCATATGTGACCTTTTGTGACTGGCCTCTTTCACTTAGCATAATGTATGTGAGGTTCATCCACGCATGTATCAATACTTCATTTCTTTTTTTGTTTGTTTGTTTGTTTTTGAGACAGATTGAGATCTGTTCTATTGCCAAAGCTGGAGTGCAGTGGCACGATCTCGGCTCACTTCAACCTCCACCTCCCAGGTTCAAGTGTTTCTCCTGCGTCGGCCTCCTGAGTAGCTAGGATTACAGCTGCTTGCCACCACGCCTGGCTAATTTTTGTATTTTTAGTAGAGGTGGGGTTTCATTACATTCACCAGGCTGGTCTCAAACTCCTGACCTCAGGTGATCCACCTGCCTCGGCCTCCCAAAGTGTTGGGATTACAGGCGTGAGCCACCGTGCCCAGCCTCATTTCTTTTTATGATGGAATATTATTCCATTGTATCTATATACTGCAATTTGTTTATCCACTCATTTATTGGGGGTTTTGGGATTGTTTTCACCTTTTGGCTATTGTGAATAGTGCTGCTATGCATATGTGTGTACGTGTATCTGTTTGAACACCTGTTTTCAATTCTTTTGGGTTGGATCTTGATAATGGTGTGGTTTTAGGTAGGTCACTTTACTACCCTGACCACCAGCAGCTTTTTCTTTTTTGCTTTTAGAGATGAGGTCTCACTATGTTGCCTAGGCTGGTCTCGAACTCCTGGGCTCAAGTGATCCTCATACCTTGGCCTCCCAATGTGCTGGGATTACAGGCATGAGCCACCATGCCTGCCCCCTCTTCTTACTTAAGGTGAAAGTAGTAGTAAGAATATCCTCCTCATATCCTGTTGGGGCAAGGATCAAAAGGGACCAAGAATTTGAAAGTGTTTTACCAACCACAAAACATCCCACACCTGTCAGTTATGATTGTTGTTTCTCAAGGCTGGAGAGGCAGGGTGGTGTGATGAACAAGAACCAGTCGCCCTGACAACAGACTTCTTGTCACCACCTCTCTGGGTGTCACTGGGCAGCTTATTTATTCTGCCAAGTCTAGGCACAGTGGCTCATGCCTGTAATCCCAGCGCTTTAGGAGGCTGAGGTGGGAAGATCGCTTGAGACCAGGCGTTCGAGATCAACCTGGGCAACATAGAGAGACCCCGTCCCTACAAAATAATAATAATAATAAATTAGCTGCCTGTAGTCCCAGTTACCCAGGAGGCTGAGGCGGGAGGATCTCTGGAGCCCAGGAGGCTGACGCTGCAGTGATCTATGACTGCACCACTGGATTCCAGCCTGGGCAACAGAGTGAGACCCTGTCTTGATTTTTTTAAAAATTCTGCCAAATGTTTAAATGCTGTAGCTTCCTCATCTGCAAAATGAGAGAGTTTGATAATGTTCATGCTTCTTTTCAGGGCTCAACTCATTCTTTAAATGAAAGCTTCTGCAGAAGCTCACTGTATAATGAGCAATTAGATGGAGCAGAAATGAGGAATCTGGGGTCCACACCTCCTTCCTCTCACTCTGTCCTCCTCCTGGGAACCAGAGCTTGCAATTTCTATGATCCCTGAAGCTCCTTCCGAAGGGTTTTTGTGCCATCTGGAGGATCTGTGAGGTGGGCTATGGGTGGCTAAGGGTAGCTCTAAGTGCAGTCTTATGAGATGGATGATGGCCACTACCCAACATGGCTTCAGCCACACAGGGAGGGAGAGAGCAGTGGCTGATTCAAGTTTCAGAGGATGAGCAGAGGTGGGAAGGTGTCCAGCAGGGCAGGCAGAGGGAAAAACAGGTTCCTAGAACAGTCCATTTCTAGGGTCATGAGCTGCTTCCAGCATCTGCCTTTTAAGAATGAGAGGGCAGAGACACGGGGCTCTGCCAGGATGTTAGATGCTCTTTCCCTGACACTCATCCTGGCTCCCTGCAGTCTTGCTGGACACAGCTCCCCAGCTGGAAGCTCCGGCTCCACCTCCCTTGGTTGGCCGTAGTGGGGCACTCTGGCCTTCTGCCCAGCCTTGGCAGTGCTGTGAGACACTCAGGGAAGCCCTTCCCGAAAGCTGGGGGCCAAGATGGAGCAGGAAGCCAATGGCAGAAACCACGCTGGGACTTTTAAGAACTGAGCAAGAGTGGCTCGAAGACAGCTGGAGCAGCAGAGGGAACAGCATGAACCAGACCGCCAGGGCGGGCGGGGTCATAACACATTCAAGGGACTGAAAAACAGGCCAGTGGGACTGGGATGCGGAAAGCAAGCAGGGCTGGGTGAGAGAGGAGGAAGGGGATGTAGGTGGTGATAAAACTGGAGGGGCACAACCATGTTGGCCTTGTAGGCCACAGTAGGGATTCTGATCTCCATCCTACGAGCAACAGGAAATCTTTGAGGGACTTTGAGCAGGGCAGTGACAGGGCAGATGCACTTGGAAGGGATCCCTGTGATCACAGTGGGAGGACAGTGGCATCCAGGCAGAGTGGATTCAGGACAGTAGCCTGGAAACGCAGGACAGTGGCTTGAGGGAGAGAGAGCAGAGAGCTTGACCCACAGTGGTTTTGCTGGTGGAGGTGGACAGAAGCACACAGATAGGGAAGATATTTAGGAGGCTGGTAAGATTCAGGATTAGATGAGGCAGAGAGAGGGTCAGAAATGGTTCCCAGATTTCTGATTTGCAGAATGTGGATGGACAGTGGGTCCATTCACTGAGATAAGGAAACTCGGAAAAAGACTTGGTTGGGAAAGATGAGTTTGCCTTTGGCCATGATGGATTAGAAATGCCTTTGAAACATCCGGGTGGACACAATGAATGGGCAGTTGGAAATCCAAGTCTGTAACTCAAGAGAGTGGACTAGACTGGAAACAATGACTAGGGAGGCAGTGACAGGTGGATGGTAACAGAAGCCAAGCTCATGGGCTTCAGCTTCTCAATTTTCTCACCCCTGTGTGTAGTGTTCTCATCTCCTTCCTGCCAAGATCATGACACTTGAACTTTCTGCAGGTTTGGCCTCTCCACAGGCCTCCAGACCTATCCTGGCAACAGTGACAGGGGTTGTTTAGCAGCGCTGGGAAGCTCTGCACAAAGTTGGTCTGGCAGTCGATCTAGCATTGATGGAGCTGGGTTTCAACAGCTGGGCTCTTGCTTGATCCCAAAACCAGTTCCTACTTTGTATTCAGGTGTATTAACTGGGTCTCTGCTGATACTCAGCCGAGTATGTTGGTCCATCTAGGGTGGGGAGCCCTGCCTGGCTCTGGCCAGATTTCTGCTCCACATGCTTCTTTCTAACCTGGCTCTGTCCTTCTGTTACCTGCTTTGTTCCAGTGGAAGCTTGTTCATTCATTCACTCATTCATTTCCTCATTCAACAAATATTAAAAAAACAGATACTTAGGGTTGAGATTTAATAATGTAATTTTTACTGCTTCTTCAAGGTCATTCTTTAGTGAAACTGGCTTTTTATTTATTTATTTATTTTTTTTTTTTACTTGAAGTATATGGCAATCAAGTACACAATGGCTACTAGTAAAGTTTGGTGCCACTACCTCAATTCATGCCAAGGCCCTGCCCCATTTACTTACTATCACCTTTGCACCATCAGTGCAAATTTGCCTCTTTTTTCAGAAAGAATAAAAAATGGCATCAAAGGCTGGGTGCAGTAGCTCACGCCTGTAATCCCAGCACTTTGGGAGGCCAAGGTAGGTGGATTACCTGAGATCAGGAGTTCGAGACCAGCCTGGCCAACATGGTGAAACCCCGTCTCTACTAAAAAAAAACCCAGTTATGGTGTCAGCTAGCCCTTGTTCTGAATACTGTTCTTAACACTTACACTTACTAATACAAAAATTAGCCGAGTGCGGTGGCAGGCACCTGTAACCCCAGCTACTCAGGAGGCTGAGGCAGGAGAATCACTTGAACCTGGGAGGCAGAGGTTGCAGTGAGCTAAGATTGTGGCCTCCAGCCTGGGCAACAGAGCAAAACTCCAACTCAAAATAAAAAAAAAAGATACTGCTCATTTGATGATCAGAGTGTCTTCTTTAGAAACTCATGTAATAAGTTTCTCCAAGGTCAGGGCCAAGAACTAGCATGAAAAATCTAGTTATAAAATATATAGCTGGTATTATCAAAAATATAAAACAAACAAAAACTATGCATTGAAAAAATACTATGATGGCCAAGGATGGTGGCTCACACCTATAATCCCAGCACTTTGGGAGGCTAAAGTGGGAGGATCACTTGAAACCAGGAGTTTGAGACCAGCCTGGGCAACATAGTGAGACTCTGTTTCCACGAAGGATTAAAAAAATTATCCAGGCATGGCACGCACCTGTAGTGACAGCTACTTGAGAATCTTCGGCAGAAGGATCACCTGAGCCCAGGAGGTTGAGGCTGCAGCGAGCTCTCATTGTGCCACTGCACTCCAGCCTGGGCAACAGAGTGAGACTCTGTCGAAAGAAAGAAAGAGAGAGAGAAAGAGAGGAAGAGAGAGAGAACCTGTGAGGAAATATACTGATGACAACAGTAAGGAATTATGGAATTTCTTCATTGATCTACTTTTTTTTTTTATTTGAGACAGAGTCTCGCTCTGTGCCCAGGCTGGAGTGCAGTGACGCAACCTCGGCTCACTGCAAACTCCGCCCCCAGGTTCAAGCGATTCTCCTGCCTCAGCCTCCTGAGTAGCTGGGATTACAGGCGTGCGCCAGCACGCCCGGCTGATTTTTTGTGTTTTTAGTAGAGACGGGGTTTTGCCATGTTGGCCAGGCTGGTCTCCAACTCCTGACCTCAGGTGATCCACCCACCTCGACCTCCCAAAGTGTTGGGATTACAGGTGTGAGCCACCGTGCCCGGCCTGATCTACTTTTATATATCTTCTAAGCTTTCTATATAAAAGTAAACAGAATAGTTTGCTATATAATGAAAATGACAAGAATATATTATCCTCTCCAACTGAGACAGTATACTCTAGACCAGTAGTTCTGAAGCTTTATTGTAATTCCTCCAGAAGAATCACCTGGAGGTCTTGTTGAAACATGTATTGTTGGACTTCATCCCCAGGCATTCTTGGGTCCCAGTGGTCTTGGGTGAGGCCTGAGAATTTGCATTTTTACCAAGTTTTAAGATAATGCTGATGCTGCTAGTCTGGGGCCCATACTTTGGGAACCACTGCTACAGTAATGAAAAACCCCAGTTATGGTGTCAGCTAGCCCTGGTTCTCAGTACTGTTCTTAACACTTACTAACTGTGTGACCTCGGGCAGATTACTTAACCTCTCTGAGCCTCACTTTCCCCCATAAAATCAGTTTTAAAATATACATTTTTTTTCACCTTTTAACATTTCCCGATATCAGAATGTTTACTACTGGGCATGACAAAGTTTGATAGTGGGCATGACAAAGTTTAAATGGCTACATGTTTCTTTCTGATTGGCAAATGCAAAAATGGTGCATCTTACAACTGATGGTGCCTAAGATGTGAGGAAATATAATCGCTACCTTAAAGGGTTGTCAAGAGTTAATATGTGTCAAGTACTTAGCATGGTGTCTGGCACAAAGTAAAATCACTTAAAATGACAATCGATTTTAGCTGGTAGTGAAAAAGAACAGGAACTGTAGAGTAAGGCTTAGGGAGCAACTGACAGTGTGAAAATGGAACCCAAATTGAGATTGATCTCCTCTTTCCTGTTTCTTCTCCAGGCAGACTTCAGAGACAGTAAATTACAGTGCTGTCCTGGCCCGACTTCCCCGCTGATCCCAGCAGCGACTCTGAGGCCTTTGACAGAGACCATCTCCACAGTGCAGACCATTTACACCACCCGGAAACCTGTGTCTCTGGCAGCCAGGTAAGTCAGGTCAGCAGGTTCCGACAGGTAATTCTGGTGACGGGGAAACCAGGGAGACTCTAGGTTCATTGTGTTTATGACACCTACAGCCTTTTCCTACATTCTTTCATTTATTCTGTAAGTATTTATTGAAATGTCTATAAAGGGGCCAGGTGCGGTGGCTCTCATCTGTAATCCCAGCACAAGGGAGGATCCCTTGAAGTCAGGAGTTCAAGACCAGCCTGGCTAACATGGTGAAACCCCACCTCTACTAAAATTAGCCAGGCGTGGTGGTGCACACCTGTAATTCCAGCTACTTGGGAGGCTGAGGCAGGAGAATCGCTTGAACCCGGTAGGTGGAGGTTTCAGTGAGCTGAGATTGCACCACTGCACTCCAGCCTGGGCAACAGAGTGAGACTTTGCCTCAAAAAAAAAAAAAAAAAATGTTTACAAGGGTAGGCTGTTAGAGGAGATAGACAACAAATGAGTGTGTGTGTGTGTGTGTGTGTGTGTGTGTGTGATATTGACAAGGGATAGGGAGGAAAATGAAATTGTGAATGGCAATAAGGTATTCTAGGATGGCCTCAATGAGGTGGCATTTAAGCAGAGCCCTGAAAAGGGCTATAGAGAAAGCTGCAGATACCTGGGAGGAGTACTGCGCAGAGCAACCAGCCAGTGCTAAGGCTCCTGAGGAAGCATGTGCCTGACATGGTTAAGGAGGTTTAAGGTGCCAGCGTGGCCAGAGCAGAGTGAATGACAATAGAGGAGGCCTATGAAGTTGTGGGTTAAGGCCAGACTGCGTAGGGCCTTGTTGGCTACAGTAGAAACTTTGTTTTCTACCCTGAGTGAAATTATTAAACTTGGTTAGTGCCTTTAAAGATGTGTATTTTGCCAGGCATGGTGGCTCGTGCCTGTCATCCCAGCTACTCAGGAGGCAGAGGTGGGAGGATCAGTTGAGGCCAGGAGTTCAGGAGTTCAAGTCCAGCCTGGGCAACATAGCAAGGCCCCATCTCTAACTAAAAACAGTGAAAATATGTGTATTTACTCTGTGTGTGTGTGTGTGTGTGTGTGTGTGTGTGTGTGTGTGTGTGTGTTTAAACAGTGGAGACAGGTTACATAGATACGCAACTGGACCTGAGGTCCAAAAAGTCAGAGGCAACTTCTCAAAACAGCCAATTTTACTTCATTCAATTTGATTCATTAAAATATAATTAATTATTTGTTACAACATTCCCTCAGATATTCATCAAATGAAAGCCTGGGAGAAAATGCATATGAAACCAATTTAAAGCATGATTCAAATAAATCTAACCCCTGGACATCTTCATTCGAAAGACTTTACTGAGGGCCGGGCGTGGTGGCTCATGCCTGTAATCCTAGCACTTTGGGAGGCCAAGGCAGGTGGATTGCCTGAGCTCAGGAGTTCGAGACCAGCCTGGGCAACACGGTGAAACCCCGTCTCTACTAAAATACAAAAAATTAGCTTGGCATGGTGGCACATGCCTGTAATCCCAGCTATGCTGGAGGCTGAGACAGAAGAATCGCTTGAACCTGGGAGGTGGAGGTTGCAGTGAGCCAAGATCATGCCACTGTACTCCAGCCTGGGTGACAGAGTGAGACTCCATCTCAAAAAAAAAAAAAAAAAAAGACTTTACTGAGTGGCTGCCATGCACCAGATACTGCGCAAGGCTCTGGAGGTTTAGAGATGAATGACATATAGTCAGCCAGGAACTCTCAGCATGGTGGGACTGAGAAACCAGTAAGTAGCCAATTTCAGATCACCGAAATGCTAGCAAATGTAGGTAGTCCTCAAGGAGCCTAAAAAAGAAAGTCCAACACTGAGATCAGGAAAGAACCTGGGAGATGATACTTAAGCTGTCTGCTTCTGCAATTTTTGAGGGATTGTCTCACTATTTTGTCACATACTTTTTTTTAGTGCAGAGACACTCCGGCAGGAACTGGAGAGAGAGAAGATGATGAAAAGACTGTTGATGACCGAACTGTGAAATTCTCCCCTTGTCACCTGGAAGATGGCATGGTGCCTTCTGTCCGTCTTCTTTCTTCGGGCTTTGTGTGCTCACTCTAGCACAGCATACAAGTGTGTGCTCTGTTCGCCCAGGTCTCCATGGTTAGTTGAAGCCAATTTCTGGCTTGACTTTTATGGGAAAAGTTATTTTATGTCTCCTAAGCATTAGAGTTTTTCTATTACTCTATGTAGTTGAGACAGGATTTGATAAGTCTAGGAAAAGAAAGATGGGAAAACGGGATTCCTTTTCAGAAGTACCTGTGTGTATCTGTTAATAACCACAGGGGTTAATATGATGTAGGATCTTTTACTATCAATTTCAACCATTTGATTTTGTATGATTGAAACTTGCACCGAGCTTTGACTGTTTGTTAAAGAGTCATTTTTAATGAAAGAATAATTCTTTATTGCTGGTTTTTCATTTACACTGATAAATACACAGATCTTATAAAGTCTTTAACATTCATTTGTATTCAGATGTGAGTGGAAGAACTAAAAAAAGAAAGTTACATATCACTATGACTGAAGGTACTTCAGCTTAATCTGAAATATAATTTAACTTGTGAACTCTTTGGATATGATATTATTTGGAATAAACAGAATTTATCATTGAACCCAAAGTAGGAAATGATAGCTTACATTGTCTAAAAATCCTTACAAGGTTAAGATGATTCAATATCAAGAAGATTCAGAAAATTATTTCTAAAGTTGATCGATTCATGTCGTATTGATAGAATCTTGACCAGAAGAAATTTTGCTCTTTTTATATAGTTTCAAGAAATGTGTTTTTAAATTTTTATTAATGCACTTGAACAACTTTGCAGGAATAAAGCAACCCCCTAACCACAAAATATCCCTCTAAATTAGTTCCCTAGCTTTCTCAATGAATACACACATATTTTTACATAGCTATGATCATTGTGTACATTCTCCTTTGTTTTACTTCTCTGCCTAACACTTGTCTCCTCTTGTCAACACAGATTCTACTCTCACCAATTTAAATGTCTTTATATCCATGTAACATGGGTAACCTCACTTCACTCCATTATTAGATATTTGAGTTATATATAATTTTTCACTCTTATGAATAGTGCTGCTATGAATGTCTGTAAAAAAAAAACTGCTCCTTCTTTTGGATTATTCCCTTAGGAATATCTCCAAAGAGGGATTACAAGGTCAAAGAGCATGAAGTATTTTATAGCTCTTGTTTTATATTGCCAGATTGCTTTCTAGAAAGATCCAATCTTTGGGTTGGAAGGACCTTAAAGGTCATCTAGTTTAGCCTCCCCACCCCCTCTGAATGCTTGAATCCCCTGGACAATTTATGATGCCACCAGCAATGTATAAGCATTTCTGTTTACCAATAGCTCTGCCAGTATTGGGTTTTGCCATTTTTATTTATTTTTGCTAGTTTAATAGGTATGTATAGTTGTTCTTGAAGAGTTGTTTTATTTCATTAATTGCTAGCAAGGCTGAGCACTTTTCCGTGTGATGATTTACTAGTTGTATTTCCTTGTGTGTAAAATGTTCATTCATTTCTTATGACCACTTGTTAAGAGGAACTGATCTCATATATTTGTATCAGAACTGTATTTTTATGTTATATTGTATAGTTTGCTCTCCTGCCCCTCTCCTTAAAACTGAATGGTGCCAATAATTTGATACTAATGAGTACAAAAAAAGGTAATGCCTCATTTACTAATATTGTTGTAAAATGAGGAATGTATGTGAATATTCAGATAACCGAGGATTAACCCTTTAAGTGCTGAATCTTTAAAATTTTAATATTTTTTTTTTGAGGGAAATCTTTCTAAAATGTATTACGCACTTCCCTGCCTTAGTAAACAGAGTATACTGGAGAGTATTTAACCTTTTCTTGATGAGTCATGGTCATGATTATAAACATCAGCCCCTTTTATATCTTGGTACGGTGCAGTGATATCATTAAGAGCTATCAATATGTGTAGGGCTTGGCTTGGCCTTTTATAGGATATTATGCTGTTCTCACTGATGGTTTTTTACTGCTCTCTGCTCTGTCAGTGGAGCTATCCGGGGCAATTGTAGCGTTTGGGGCCTTTTACCCCTATGTCCCCCGGCTATACCTTTAAAACAGCTTTAGCTGTTCTTTATCTTGTGCACATGATACAAAATATGTTCCCGTACAATATGGGGCTGTCACTTCTTGCCAACCCAGCACCCTCTTCCTCTTCTAACCTGCTTTCTGAGGCTTCTGCTCTTCACCTCCTGCTCGCTGATGGAAACCTCCAGGGCAAAGCTGAAGGTTTCTTGGGGAAGCCAGGAAAGCCAGTATTTCCTATGTGTCAGATTTGCTTGGCTTCCAAGAAGGGATGCATGGGCTTTTTGGCCAGTGTTTCCAGGAGGCTCTGGGCTTCCTGCTTCTTCCCTGCTTCCCCCAGAGTTCACAGATGTTGAAGTTTCTGAAGGTTGACGTCACTGGAAGTCTGACCACAAACAAGTTGGCTGTTACTGTATTTGAAACCCAGTACCTTTGGCAGCTCACCTCTAACCAGTAAAATAAGAGGATTCCATGGTTTCAGCAGTTGTCCTGGTTATTTGCCTATTTAAGTGAATGATGGGTGCTTGGCATTGTGACTGAGAAGATGCAATTGTGCTGGATGGATTCATAGGGATGAAAATGAATTGGCGCAATTGTTTCACATTTTTTATATATTTTAAACCCAAACAACAGCACCATATGGGCACACAACACACACCTTATGTCCAGGGGGAAACAATCAGCTTACTGACATAGTCATTCCAGAGCTAGGGCTCCAAACTGTAGGATGCAGATTCCCAGTGGGCATGGAAGGTTATTGCAAGGGGTCTGGGAAACCTGCAAGCCACAGCTTTATGGATTGTAAACTGCATAGGAAATTCTATGTTTGAAGAGTTTGAGATCCTAGGGCATTCAGAAGATCCCACTTGCATGCAGCCAGAATTTTATATTCCCCAGGAATATAGCAGAGGAATATTCTGGTATCATATTTATCTTTCACCATCTCAAAAATTACAGTTTTAAAAACTCAAATAAAACTCATCACTATAACCATTTTAAAGCATACAATTCAGTGGTTTCTAATGCATTCACAATGTTGTGCAGACAATACCACTATCTAATTCCAGAACATTTACATCATGCCAAAAGGAAACCCTATATCTGTTAGCAGTCACTACTGATTCTGACCCCTGCCATCACCTGGCGACCACTAATCTACTTTCCGTCTATGGATTTGCTTATTCTGGAAATTTCATATGAACAAAATCATACAATATGTAGTCTTTTGTGATTGGCTTCTTTCACTTAGTGTTTTCAAGGTTCATCCATGTTGTAGCATGTATCAGAACTGCACTCCTTTTTATGGCTGAATAATGTGTTATTATATGGATATACCATATTTGGCTTATCCAGTCATCAGTTGTGTCAGTTGATAGATATTTGGGTTGCTTCTGCTTTTTTGCTATTATGAATAATACTGTTAGGCTGGGCGCGGTGGTTCACACCTGTAATCCCAGCACTTTGGGAGGTCGAGGTAGGCGGATCACCTGAGGTCAGGAGTTTGAGGCCAGCCTGACCAACATGGAGAAACCCCATCTCTACTAAAAATACAAAATTACCTGGGCATGGTGGTGCATGCCTGTAATCCCAGCTACTAGGGAGGCAGGAGAATCACTTGAACCCGGGAGGCAGAGGTTGCGGTGAGCCAAGATTGCGCCGTTGCACTCCAGCCTGGGCAACAAGAGTGAAACTCCGTCTTAGAAAATAATAATAATAATAATAATATTGTTATGAACATTTGTATACAAGTTTTTGCGTGAACATCTGTTTTAAATTCTCTTGGAATTGCTGGGTCATATGGAAACTCCATGTTTAACTTTCTAAGGAACTGCCACAATCACAGCTTTTATTTCTTACAAAATCCAAAGTGAAAAATTATATATACTAGACAGTCAGAAGCCTGGGCAAATCGGTTACTCATCAGATACCAAGATGCAGCAATGATCTGTGGGAGTTTTTAATCGCAAAAAAGGTTGTGTCAGAGAAATTGCCTTGAGGTGGAGAGAAAATAAAGGTACTGTCTTTCTTTTTAAAATGAAAATGAATTTAAATCTGGTTCATCTCTAAGTTTTTGTTTGAGTGGCCAGCTCTTGTACAGCCAGTGGTCTCAGAATGTTCAGGCAAAGTTCCTCCCCAGAAAATTTGCACAGTAGAGGAAACTACAATATTTCTTAGCTGTTCTGTAGAGTCACATTGGTGGGTAACAGAGGGTCTCTGCAAACCTAGGATGTAACTAAGAGGTGAGCATGTGCTTCAGGTTGGAATAGGTCTGCCTCCGCTCTTTCCAGGACTTAAATCGTGTCAGAAAACATGAAGAGAAAGAAAATCCCCAAAGGCAATTTGAGTGGATGGGAGAGAATCTCATGAAATGGAAGGAGCCAAATAGGTTGCTAGGCCCTGAAAAGGCATAAGGCTTGAGTGACCCATAAAAGCTATAGGTTTTCCCAAACACTGCATGTCCTCACTCATAAGTGGGAGTTGAACAGTGAGAACACATGGACACAGGGAGGGGAACATCACACACCGAGGCATGTTGTGGGGGGTGAGGCAAGGGGAGGGAGAGCATTAGGACAAATACCTAACGCATGCAGGCTTAAAACCTAGATGACGGGTTGATAGGTACAGCAAACCACCATGGCACATGTATACCTATGTAACAAACCTGCACGTTTTGCACATGTATCCCAGAACTTAAAGTAAATTAAAAAAAAAGTTGAACATGGAAAAAATAATTCATAAAAAAAGCTATGGGTTTTCTCCCTAGAAAAACCCACATATCACAACATTATTCCAGCACTTTCATAAGGTCCTCATATCACCCCTGAAGCCTATCTGTGGCCCCCTGTGAGTCTACATGAGTAGAGAGAGAATTGAAATCCACAGTTTACCTGCAAACTTCATTTTAGGCTGTAATTGCAAACCGTCCCCAAAATACTCAAATACCCCCATAAAAACAATATAGAAAGCCCACGTGGTGGTTTTTTTTTTTTTTTTTTTGAGATGGAGTCTCGCTCTGTCGCCCAGGCTAGAGTGCGGTGACCTGATCTCGGCTCACTGCAAGCTCCGCCTCCCAGGTTCACGCCATTCTCCTGCCTTAGCCTCCCCAGTAGCTGGGACTTAAGGCGCCCGACACCATGCCCGGCTAATTTTTTGTATTTTTAGTAGAGACGGGATTTCACCGTGTTGGCCAGGATGGTGTCAATCTTCTGACCTTGTGATCCTCCCGCCTCGGCCTCCCAAAGTGCTGGAGTTACAGGCGTGAGCCACCGTGCCCGGCTGCCCACGTGTTTTTATATCAGATTAATTTACTAGGAGAAGAATGGCCTGGTTTTCATTTGCCTTCTATTTGGGCACCGTTATTGTTAATTTCAGTAACCAAAATGAAGGGAATAAAAAGGAAAGTAAGAGGTAAAAGCTTGTATTCCCAAACCAGAGAATCTACACTGAAATCAAAAGTCTAATGCTTTATTTTTTTGGGTAAACTTTGGTCCATTCTAAATTGACCATACCTTCCCTGGTGAACAGAAAGAGAAGAAAAGAAAATAAAGAAATTTTAATTTTTAAGAAAGGTTTAAGGTTTTTTTTTTTGAAGGACTACACTTTAACAGATTTTCAATCTGTTGGATCAGCTTTTTTGGAATGTTATGCATTGCCAAGCTATGCTTTTTTGGGAAGAAGTCTCTTGAGTTTTTAAAGTAATCATAGTTCATCTTACCTTTTTCAAATAATCTGAGCTATTTTTTGTGACAACTGCTATGTTGGGGGACCTAGTGAAGCCCAAGGTTTTCATGAATTACACCTCAATTCAGCCATCAGGATTAACATGTTTAAATTCCAGTTGGACAGCCCACTGTTAGCTGATACCTAATAGAAAATGCCTGACTTCTAAGTCCCCCATCATGTCTCCCCTATTTCAACAGCACTACCCTTACCTCTCAGCCAATCAGGCCATAAAGGGTTAAGATCACTAGTTTCCTTTTGAATATTAACATTTCACAATATTGTGTACATGTGTGCATGCCACTTACAGCACTGAACCCTATTGATCCTTACCTCTATGATCTTCCCTAATCTTCATTGCATCATGTCAATGACTAATCATGAGAGATCAGGCAGTCTGACTTCTAGGTCTGCATTTGGGACCTCTATGCTTTTCTGCCTCCATAATTATTTTGTTTATGCAATAAAATAAAATAATAAAATAGGAAAAGCAGGTTAAAATGCTGGCTCTGCAACACCAGCCTGAAAGGAATTGCGTCCGCGTCTCTAATGGAAAACAGCTTAGCAATTCGAATATATCACCCCAACAACCATCATCAAAAGAGAACCCTGGGACCTGCCATGAAGCAAATGCTTGGTGTGAATCAATGGATGGCTGAGTAAATAGCCAAAAGTGAACTGCAAGCAGCAGGAATGGATTTGAGAAAAATCAACAATTCAGCATGGCCCTCAGATACGGTGTGGGCCTTCCAAGGCCTGTGCGTGCTTGCTGCAGGGAAAGAGAGTAAACCAGAAGCCTAGTTTTGAAGGGGAACAGGTTACCTACTGGCACCAGCCTCTGTTGATTACACACCGCAAGAGCCTGGAGAGGAAGCAGGTGAATCCAGTCTTCTCTGTCTCTAAACACCTCAGTTTACCTAGCTCTATTGTGGGGGTCTTGCAATTTCAAGTTCCTTCTGTGATGATCCAAGAAATAATAGGTCTAGCAAGTGCTTTATGTAAACCAAAAAGTGCCGGCACAAGGTTGAGGAGGCAGCACTGACCAGGTGTGTCCAGGGTAAATTCTCTAGAGGAGCGTTTCATAAATTGAACGTGCATTGGGATCTCCTGGGAATTTTGATGAACTGAACATCCCGCTTCATGGGTCTGGAGTGGGGCCTCAGCGATGCTAACAAGCTTCCAGGTGATGCTGATGCTGCCGGTCCGCGGACCACACTCCGGAGTAGCAAGGGGCTAGAAGGGCCAAATCTGCCTGCGTGGAGGCAAGTCGGGGAGATGGGGAGAATGGAAAGAAGGACGGTAGAAGGGAAGCTGCTAGGAAGGAGAGATCGGTGCGGGGAGGAGGGGGTTCCAAGAAGAAGGGGGAGGCTGTGGTGCTGGAGCGAGGATGCGCAGACCGAGGCAGGGAGGCGGGGGTGCGGGAGGCTCCGCGGCTGCGCGGGCGCGTGCTGGTGGCCTCGGCGGAGGCTCAGTCCCGGCCCGCGCCCGCGGCGCCCCCGCTGCGGCCCGAGCGGCCTGGCTGCGGGATCTGTGCGCAGCGATGGCGCGGCCGCCCCGGCAGCACCCGGGGGTCTGGGCGTCGCTGCTCCTGCTGCTACTGACGGGGCCCGCCGCCTGCGCAGCCAGCCCCGCGGACGACGGTGCGGGCCCGGGGGGCCGGGGACCCCGGGGACGCGCGCGGGGGGACACGGGCGCCGACGAGGCGGTGCCGCGCCACGACTCCTCCTACGGCACCTTCGCGGGGGAGTTCTACGACCTGCGCTACCTGTCGGAGGAGGGTGAGGCTGCGGGAGGGCGAGGGGTTGCGGGAGGGGAGACCCGGGGTGGGGGACCGAGGATCGGGGGAACGAGGAGAGGGGGCGAGGGAGGGGGAGGGGGTCGGAAAAGATGTCCGTGGAGGCACCTCTTGCAGGGGCGAGGCCAGGATGGGGAGCGCAGTGCCCAGACCTCCGCCGGCCTGGAGGAAAGGCCCAAAGAGCTGTCAATGCCTGCCGCCCGCTTTACAGATGGGGAGAGTGAGGCTGGGAGAGGGAGGGGTCATCCAAGTTCTGCAAGGCTGTGGATAGGGGTGGGTGCTGAGTCTAAGCTCCCCCAGTTCTTAGATCTGGCTTCCACCTTTGCCGCCTGGGGTTGGGTTATAGGGGAGGAGGCCGCCATCTGGCCAGGGCAGCTAGGGGGAAGCAGAAAAACCCCAACCTAAAGAGAGAGGTTGCCTTATTTCCTCCCTGTCTGTATTGACCTAAATTTGCAGTGACCAGCGCCCACCTCGTAGCATTCTGTTCCTGCTCACTGACCCGTCAGAGCTGGGTCACATCAGCCTCCCCACTCCCATCCCTCCTCTTTTATGACGCCACATATGTTATGGTCCCCTAGTGCGAGCCACCATTGTTGTGGCCTGCTGGGCCCGCAGACTGGGAGTTTGTCAGCCAAGGGCCTCCATGTAGAGCTGCTTCAACGAGCACAAAAGCCAAGCGGATGGTGGTCAGAAGGAATGGAAACTGGCCTCTTTAAGCAACTTTGGGAAGTAGTGACTTTCCTTTTCTTCTGCTAAGAGGGATATCCAACAATCAAGCTGGGGTTTGAAGTGTTGAGTCCCAGGAGCTCATAGCTGTTAGTGGATGTGTCTGTTGTTAAGGATTAAGTTCAGCTGTATACAACAAGCAAACATTAATAGCTTCAACAAGATAGAAGTTTCTCTCTTACAGAAAGAAACCTAGAAATAGGTAATCCAGAACTGGTGTGGAGGCTCCTTGGTCACCAGTGTCTCTGGATCCTGCCCTTCTGTTTCTTCACAATTCTTAGCATGGTAACTTCATGGTTCAAAATAACTGCTTGAGCTACAGCCATTATGTTCACATTCTAGACAGTGGGAAAAATGAAGCAGGAAGAAGGTCACTGACTACTTTATAAAGGGATTACTCGGAAGTTTCATATAACAATTTTTATACTTCTTTGGCCACAACTTAATCATGTGGTTGCACATAGGTACAAAGGAGGATGTAAAGTAGAGCCTATTAGCTGAGACATAATATGCCCAGTTCAAAAATCAGAATTATTGTATTAAAGAAGATGGAGAGAATGGATTTGGGGAAACGTATTAAGTAGAGGCTTAACTGCTGAATTAGAGATTTTAACATATAGTGGTTTAAATAAGGTAGTTTATTTTTCTCTCTGATAAGAGTCTGGTTGGTCTGGGGCTGGTGGGATGACTCTGTTCCGCAAGGTCATTCAGGGACCCGGGTTCTTTCCATCTTGTTGCTCTGCCATCCCCCTGAGGCTTTGTCCTCATCGGTACAGTAGAAGCCAGGTTGCTTGCATGTCCTTGTTCAAGATTGAGGGAAAGAAAAAGAGAAGTTCAGGGCAAGTGGTTACCTTTTAGGCTGGCTGCCCACATTACTGCTGTTCACATTCCTTTGGCAAAAACATAGTTACAATGACCTAGCTTCAAGGGAGACTAAGAAATGTAGTCTTCTAGCTGGAGAGCCATGTGGCGGAATCTGTCACTCTGGAAAAGAATAAATATTCCGAAGCCCGTCTGTTTCTGAAAGCATCTAATGTATCTTTACATTGTACACAGCCTGGTGCTGCCAGGTGACTTAAATGTGGTATGTGAGAACTTATATTCTGATTGGGCTCATGCATCTAACAAATGAAGGATAAGCTCAGATTCTGTACGTCCTTTGAGTCTCTCTGCGGAGAGAATGATATGTTCATTGTATAGTCCAGAAAGTTTTATGAATGTGGACATCAGGTGGGCCACAGCCATCAAGGACAGCTTTTATAGAGTCAAGCCATGAAGTAGGAAAGACTTCAGTGACACAGAAGAGGGAAGGCATTTAGGTGAGGTGATCACATAGCAGGCAGCAGGGCTTTGTACCGATCCCTAGTGTGTCTGCTTCGCGCCCCCACCGTTCTGCACATAAAACTGGTTTAACCCTCCTGAAGCCTGCCTCTAACCTCTTGGCATTGCACTCAAAAGTCTGTGATGGGGCCGGGCGTGGTGCTTCACGCCTGTAATCCCAGCACTTTGGGAGGCTGAGGTGGGTGGATCAGGAGGTCAGGAGTTCGAGACCAGCCTGGCCAAATGGTAACACCCCGTCTCTACTAAAAATACAAAATTAGCCAGGCGTGGTGGTGCACGCCTGTAATCCCAGCTACTCAGGAGGCTGAGGCAGGAGAATTGCTTGAACCCAGGAGGTGGGGAGGTTGCAGTGAGCTGAGATTGCATCATTGCACTCCATCCTGGACAACAGAGTGAGACTCGGTCTCAAAAAAAAAAAAAAAAATCAACCTGCTCCCTGAATGAATATTCAACTGCTTTATCTGAAATGTCCTCCCTGGCTCAACTTCCTGTTACAACCATATCTCCCCTTCCCATACCCTGAGCTTTTACTCTCCATTCTTCTCCTACCCTCTTCTCTCTGACAGTTTCACTTCCTCTTTGCATACAGATTCTACCACCATCTGGTGGGTGCTAGTTGAGATGTAAGTGGCGTGGGGCTATCAGAGGCAGTGCCTCTGCTAGATTACCCTGGGCCTGGGCTTCATCCCTGTGGGTCCTGAATAGAGACTTTCCCAAGACGCTTAGAAGTAAACAGTGACATTGCCTTAAAAGCGGGGGCTGAGGAGGGGTTGCCAGAGAGAGGGAAGAAGAACCAGGAGAGAGGGGTGTCCCAGAAGGCAAAGGAAAAGAGCCTGTTTCCTACCAAAGTGTGGCCTGATAGCGTGAAGGCTCAAAATTATCGATGGATTCAGGAGATGAGAGGTTATGGGTGGAACTCTCCTAGGACAGATTCAGTGGAGAAGGAAGGAGGGAACCTGACTGACCTTGGAGGACGTGGCAAGTGAAGAAGTGCCGGTAATGCCTTTGACTTATTCTATCAATACACTTGAGGTTGTCCATTTCTAATGACTAGGCTACTTTTTCCCTCTGTGCAGGGTACCCCCTTCTTATGTCTCAAATAGCCATGAAACTGAGTACAAAAATCAGGAAAAAAGGAATTTGAATAATGGAGGTGGGAATGGAAATCCACTGAAACTGAGAGAGAGCCTACTGACCATTACCTACCCTACCCAGAGACTATTTCCCCAGTATCCAGATTGCCCAAAACCCTCAAATCCAGAGGCAGGATGCTGGCTAATTTGCTGTCTCAAGAAAATGATCACCCCCTAACATGGTCATTTTTAAAAATTTAAGTTATGCTAGTGTTCAGAATTCTTTGAGGGTCCCACTGTCTAAGCCTATACTACTCATGCTTACAGTCTCAGCTCAAATGTCACCTCTTTCAGGAAGCCTTCCCTGATTTTCTCCTTCTCCCACAGAAGATATTCTTCCACAGCACACAGTCTGCCGTGACCCTCTTTGCTGTCTATGGTCAGGAGTTCAGATAGGATCTTAGTGCTTGAATCCTACCACTCACACTTCTTTCCCTTGAGGTTCTTAACCCAGAATCTATATATTCAGAGCAATGATAGAATGTGAAACAGATTACCATTTGATTATGGGCAAATGCTCATTTCTGAGGGTTCTTTGGGGAAAAACAAACAAAACTGAGTTGGATGTTGGCTAAGGGTTAAGTCCCAAATGAAGCTTGCTTCTCCCTGCTGCTAAGATGGCCAGGTTTGAGAAGCAGACCCTGAGTCTTAACCCAGCCAGCTACATGGATGATGTTAACTGCCTGACCCTTGGAGCCATAACCTGCCTAAGAAGGAAAAGACAGAACATCATTTATGGTCACTTACCTTTAAGGCATAGTCATCTGACTACTTGTAAAATGTGGCTCAATCAAGGATTTTCTGACCATTGAGTTCTGATCACAATTTTTCTCGGGAAAGAGCTAGAGAGGTAGAAAGAAGGACAGAACATGGGGCAAAGGGCAGAAGTTTAGGCATCTTCCTATATCCTTCCCCCATCTACCATGGACGGATGTGGATATATAACTTACCACTCTACTAATTTGGAAGTCCTTTAAGGGTAACAATTTACATCTAATTTATCTTTGTATCCTTCATGAATCTAGCCTGATCATAATACCAATTAGAGCAACTCTTAGTATGTGCTTACTACGCAGCAGGCCCCGCTTTAAAGTACCTTGTCCATATTAATGTTAATCCTTATAGCAACACTGTGAGTTAAATACTACTATTATTGCTACTGTAGAGATAAAGAAACTGACCCACAGAAAGTTTGAATATTTTAGCTAAAGTCACACAGCTAGAAAGTAGCAGAGAACTGTGTGGATTTGTTGATGGACTTAATGGATAAAGTGATAGAAGGTGTCCTGCCCATCTGGAATGGAGGGTCCCTGTTGACTTGCACTAGGAAATGGATTGGACAGGTAGAATTGGTTTTTTGTTTTTGTTTTTGAGACAGAATCTCGCTCTGTCATCCAGGCTGGAGTGCAGTAGTGCGATCTCAGCTCACTGCAACCTCCACCTCCTGGGTTCAAATGATGCTCGTGCCTCAGCCTCCCAAGTAGCTGGGATTACAGGCGTGCGCCACCACACCTGGCTAATTTTTGTATTTTTAGTAGAGACAGGGTTTCACCATGTTGGCCGGGCTGATCTTGAACTCCTGACCTCAAGAGATCTGCCTGCCTTGGCCTCCCAAAGTGCTGGAATTACATGCATGAGCCACCATGTCTGGCCTAGAGTTGGTATTTTTGTGAGTGAACTTGAGAGGAAGAGTTTGGAACTGATATGGTAGACAGTTAGGGACTACAGTTTCCTAAGCAGTGGAGTGGAAGGCTGAGTTTGCTTCTGTGTGGAACTTTACACCTTATAAAACCCCTTGATACTTTTACTTCATAATACAACCCTGAAAAGAGAAGGAACAAAAATTGAGGCCGTCCGGAAAGAGACTGATGCAGTAGTTCTCAGATGAAACTGAATGGTGTGGCCAGACAATTAAACTTCAAGGAATCAAGTACTAAATTAATACCTAAAGGCTGTGAGCCAAGCCGTTAATTAGAAGCAATAAATAGCAAACCAGAAGCCATTAACCACCCAGTAGAGTGTGGTAATAAAACAGGCTCAGGGGATTGCAAAAAAGGAACAGATAGTTTCTTGAATGAGACAAGAATGGAAACCACAAAGCCCAATTGAGAACCTAAAAAATCAACCAAGAAAATAAGCACCTTTCATGGTTCAGGAATAAATGAAGCGATTATAAAATAATAGAGAGGAAAGGAGGGAGAGAAAAAAATGGCTCGAATTGTTCTCCAAAACAGAATTTACTGAAAGAGCTTATAGATCCATGTCAGAAGAAGGAAAGAAAAGGAAGGAGAAGAATTGATACACCCTTTTTAAAAAAAAACCCAAGCCAATATTAATTTAGTCTCATTCAGGTTCTTATTTTAGAGGGGAAAAAATAGCATCAAAATGGAAAATGGAGAGAAAGGAACAAGCCAAAACAATTTAAGTGATGAAAAATGGGGGAACGGACAGAGCGAAGGGAAGAGGGAAAAGCTGGCTGTGTCTGGGTGGTTCAACACATGTGTCTCAAGACTAAGGAGGACAGGTAGGTGTAGGGGAGATGGAATGTTGGGGAGTAGTATGAGGAGCAGTGGGATGACAGAATTAGATTTCTGCTTCAGGCCGGGTGAGGCGGCCTGTAATCCCAGCACGTTGGGAAGCTGAGGCGGCAGATCACCTGAGGTCAAGAGTTCAAGACCAACCTGGCCAACATGGTAAAACCTGTCTCTACAAAAATACAAAAATTAGCCGGGCATGATGGCGGGTGCCTGTAATCCCAGCTACTCGGGAGGCTGAGGCAGGAGAACCACTTGAACCTGGGAGGCGGAGGTTGCAGTGAGCCAAGATCATGCCATTGCACTCCAGCTTGGGTGACAGAGCGAGACTCTGTCTAAAAAAAAAAAAAAAAAAAAAAGATTTCTTTCTCAGAAAGATGGCGGCAGGGCCAGAAGGAGTGAGAGAGAAGCCAGAGAACCAGATAAGAGGTAGAACTACAGCCAAAAGTCAGGCTCTGGTTTCTGAGGTAGGAATAACAAGAAGTGGTCAGGTGCAGTGGCTCATGCCTGTAATCCCAGCGATTTGAGAGGAGCCCAGGAGTTTGAGATCACCTTGGGCAACAAAGTGATACCCCATCTCTACAAAAAGATAAAAAAGTTAACCAGGCGTGGTGGCACACAGCTGTGATCCCAGCTACACGAGAGGCTGAGGCAGGAGGATCACTTGAGCCTAGGAGGTCGAGGCTACAGCGAGCCATGTTCATACCACTGTACTCTAGTCTGGGTGACAGAGTGAGACCCTGTCTCAAAATAAATAAATAAAAGGAATAACAGGAAGTGATGGCTGAGTAAATGTGCCAGGTTGGGGAAAGGGAGAAACTTAGGACTGAGGTTTAAGGATTGTGAGACTGTAGGTGGCTAGTGGGATTATCCACTAAGATAAGAAACATAGGAGCGATAGCTTTTGGGAGGTGGAGGAACTCATCTGGAATTGATTTGCTTGTGGAATATCCAGGGAGAAACCCCTGGAGGCAGTTGGCTGTTGGGTTTAAACTGATAGAAGAAAAGAAGAAAGGCCGAAAACTGTGAAGTGACAGAAAGAAGGGAATAAATCTAAAGATAGTAGAAGAAAACAAATAACAAAATAATAAAGATATAGCAGAATTAATGAAATAGAAACCAAATATTCAGTAAAGGGGATCTACAAAGCCTAAAGTGATTCTTTGAAAATATTAATAAGACAGGTAAGTGTATAGTCAGGGTTCTCCAGAGAAACAAAACCCATAGGATATGTATCTATGTAGACAGATTTATTTTAAGGAACTGGTTCACATGATTATGGAGGCTGGCAAGTTCCACAGTCTGCAGGTTGGGTCGGCAGGCTGGAGACCCAGAGATGAGCTGATGTTTGCAAGTCAGGTCCAAAGGCCATCTGCTGCTACACTGGTTGGTGGAGGTCACTCTTTTTGTTCTCTTCAGGCCTTTGACTGATTGGATGAGGCCAACTTGCATTATGGAGGCTAATCTACTTTGCTCAAAGGCCACCTACTTAAATGTTTTTTTGGTTGTTGTTGTTGTTGTTGAGACAGAGTCTCGCTCTGTCACCCAGGCTAGAATGCAATGGCGCGATCTTGGCTCACTACACTTCCCAGGTTCAAGCGATTCTCCTGCCTCAGCTTCCCAAGTAGCTGGGATTACAGGTGGGTCCCACCATGCCTGGCAATTTTTTGTATTTTTAATAAAGACAGGGTTTCACCATGTTGGTCAGGCTGGTCTCGAACCCCTGACCTCGTGATCCACCCGCCTCGGCCAGAGTGCTGGGATTACAGGCGTGAGCCACCGCGCCCGGCCCACCCACTTAAATGTTAATCCACTCCTAAAACACCCTTAAATAAACATTCAGGTTCTTTAAACCACATATCTGGGCACTTTGGCCAGCCAAATTGACATATAAAATTAACCATCTGGCAAAATTAATCAAGAAAAAAAGAAATAATATTAAGAATGACAAAGGGGGAACCTTAGACCTAGCAGAGATTAAAAAGCTAATTAAATCGTAATTATTACAACTTAATAAAAAGATAATCCAATTTAAAAATAGAAAAAAGCTTTAAAAAGACATTTTTCCGAAGAAGACATACAAATTGCCAACAAGCTCATGAAAAGATGCCCAACATCATGGGCTGTTAAGGAAATGCAAATCCAAATCATAAAGAGATACCATTTCACACCCACTAGGATGGTTGATTTTTTTAAAAGGAAAATAACAAGTCCTGGCAAGGATGTGAAGACATTGGACCTCTCATACATTGTTGGTAAGGATGTGAAATGGTGCAGCTACTTTGGAAAATAGTTTGGCAGTTTCTCAAAAAGTTAAACAAAGAATTACCATATGATGCATCATTTCTACTCCAAGGGAACTGGAAGCATATGTTCACACAAAAACTTGTCCATAGCAGCAGCATTTGTGATAGCCAAAAAGTGGAAACAACCCAAATGTCTATCAAACTGATGAATGGATATACACATGTGGTTGATCCATACAATGGCATATTATTTAGCTAGAAAAAGGAGTGAAGTTCTGATACATGCTACCATGTAATGAACCTTGAAAATATTATGCTAAGTGAAGGAAGCCAGACACAAAAGACCACATGTTGTATGATTCCATTGATATAAAAATGTCCAGAATAAGCAAATCCATAGAGGTAGAAAGTAGATTCATGGTTGCCAGGGGCTGAGAAGAGGGGGAATTGGGAGTGACTGCTAACAGGTACAGGGGTTCTTCTTGGAATCATGGAAGTGTTTGTGAATTAGATAGTGGTGATGGTTGCATAACCTTATGAATATATTAAAAAAACACTGATCTGTATACTTGAAAAAGGTGAATTTTACGGTATGTGAATTAGAGCTTACTAAAAATGAAAGCAGATAAGCTAATAAGAAATACAAGGAACAGTTTTATGCCAATACACTTGAAAATTTAAATGGAGAAATTCCTAGAAAAAAAATGCAACTTACCAAAAACTGACTCAAGAAAAATTAGAAAAACTGAATAATTTTTTACCCATCAAAGAAATTGAATCAGTTAAAAAAATCTTCTAACCAAGAAAGCTCCAGGCTCAGTTCTACCAGCCACTCAAGTGACAGCTGATGCTAACCTTAAACACATTATTTCAAAGGACCCTCAAAGAAGGAATGGTTTCCAGCTTGTTTATGAGGATAACATAACCTTATTAGCAAAACCAGACAAGGACACAATGAGAAAGGAACATCACAGAAGAGTTTTGATCACGTACATATGCATAAGTACTATACAAAATATTTCTGAAGGAATGGAAAATGATATTTTAGGCAAAGATGAACCATAAGAAAACCAAGATGACAGTAACGTCAGACAAAATATAGAAGATAAAACATAAGGAGCAAATTATGTCATATATCGATAGAAGAAACTAATCAGGAATGTTTACCTATAACAGTATAGTATCCAAATAAAAGCAGTAACTGATGGAAATAGTGTACAGCAAAATATAAACCAACATTTGTAATTGGACATACCACCCTTGGTATTGAAAAATCAAACACATTTTTAAAATAAAAGATATAGGGAGACCAAGGCAGGAGGATAGCTTTGAGACCAGGAGTTTGAGACCAGCCTGGGCAACATATTCTCTACAAAAAGATTAAAAAATTAGCCAGGCATGGTGGCACCTGCCTGTGGTCCCAGCTGCTCAGGGTGCTGAGGCAGGAGGATGGCTTGAGTCCAGGAATTTGAGGCTGCAATGAGCCATGATTGTGCCACTGCACTCTAGCCTGGGTGACACAGTGAGGCCCTGTCTCCAAAAAATAAAAATAAAATATATAGATAGTTTCAATTATATGAATGATAAGTTCAATTAAATAGATATGTAAAATCCACAAATACAGAATCATACTCTTTTTGAGCACATAAGATCCACTAAAATCAGCCATATACCAGAATATAAGAAAGTCAACAAATTACAAAACAGTCTACCTCATACAGATGTCTTCTGATTACAATGCTGTAAGATTTGAAATTAACAAAACTTTAGGGGAAAAAATCACCTATGTCTGTAAATAAAAACAATATTAACCTATATGTTAAGGAGAAAAATCATAAAGAAAATTAAGATATGCATATAATGACCATCAAAGCACTGCATGTCAAAATATCTGGCGTGAATCTAAAAGAGAGCTTAGAGGGAAATTTACAGTTTTGAATACATTTATCAGAAAATAAGAAAGATTAGACATTGGGCGTGGTGGCTTACAACTGTAATCTAAGCGCTTTGGAAGGCCGAGAGGGGCGGATAGCTTGAGCCTGGTAGTGGGAGAGCAGCCTGGTCAACGTGGCAAAACCCTGTCTCTACAAAAAATAAAAAAAAAGTAGCTGGGTGTGGTGGCTGATGCCTGTAGTCCCAGGGTGAGGTAGGAGGATCACCTGAGCCGGGGAGGCGGAGGTTACAGTCATCGCGCCAGTGCGCTCCAGCCTGGGTGAGACAGCAAGACCCTGTCTCAAAAAAAAAAAAACGTCCAGGTGCAGTGGCTCATGCCTGTAATCCCAGCACTTTGGGAAGCTGAGGCGGGTGGATCACGAGGTCAGGAGATTGAGACCATCCTGGCTAACACGGTGAAACCCTGTCTCTACTAAAAGTACAAAAAAATTAGCCGGGCGTGGTGGTCCACCCCTGTAGTTCCAGCTACTGGGGAGGCTGAGGCAGGAGAACTGCTTGAACCCGGGAGGCGGAGGTTGCAGTGAGGCGAGATCGTGCCACTGCACTCCAGCCTGGGCAACAGAGTGAGACTCCTTCTCAAAAAAAAGAAAGTAAGCTAAGCATTCAATTAAAAATGGAAACAAAAAGGAAGGAAATAACAGATCTGGGTGGGAATAAATGAAATGGAAAACACATGTGAAAATGAGGTGATGACCCAAACTGAATGTGGATTGTTTTGAAAACTCTCATAAGATACACAAATTTCTGGCATGACCAATCAAGGGAAAGAGTGAAAATACAGATAAACTGTGTATGGAATTAAAAAGGAGAAATTTGACAAATACGGTGAATGAACTCCCTCTGCATCTATCCCAGAGTCTCTAGTGTGCCGGCCCCTGATGCAGAGGCTAGATTATTACCTGGAATCCTGAGTTCTGGATACAGTTTTGATTCCGTGAATCATGTACATGACACTGGAGTCAGAACTGGGTTATGTGAAGGGAGGGAATGGGACGCAAGACATCCATTTTTTTTCTGCAACAGTTTTATTGAGATATAATTCACATACCATGCAATTCACCCAATTAAAATGTGCAATGCAGTGGGTTTTAGTATATTCACAGGGTTGTGCATCTGTCACCACAATCAATTTTAGAACATTTGCATCATCCCCAAAAGAAATCCTATACCTTTAGCTACTACTCTGCAGTCCCTCATCTCCCTCCTCCCCACCCCAGCTTGAGACAACCACGAATCTTTCTGATTCAATATTTGTGTATCCTGGACTTTTTTTTTTTTTTTTTTTTTTGAGATGGAGTCTTGCTCTGTCGCCCAGGCTGGAGTGCAGTGGTGCAATTTTAGCTCACTGCAACCTCCACCTCCCAGGTTCAAGCAATTCTCCTGTCTCAGCCTCTTGAGTAGCTAGGACTACAGGTGTGCTTTTTTTTTTTTTTTTTTTTTTTTTTTTTTTTGTATTTTTAGTAGAAACAGGGTTTCGCCATGTTGGCCAGGCTGGTCTCAAACTCCTGACCTCAAGTGATCTGCCTGCCTCAGCCTCCTAAAGTGCTGGGATTACAGGCATGAGCCACCGTGCCCAGCCTTGTCCTAGACATTCCATGTAAATGAGATTATATAATCAAGGTACATCCATGTTGTAACATGTATCAGTACTTCATTTTTTATGACTGAATAATATTCAGTCTTACATATGTGGATAGATTTCCAAAGGGAAATAATAAACAGAATGAGGTGTACTGCACAGTGTCATTTATGCAAATTAAAACATACACAAGTGATATATTAAGAGCACACCTATGTAAAAATAAACATAGAGGTGAATGGTAAGTTGCAGTGGGCCCTCACTGGTCAGCTCTGTTTGGGCATTTCCAGGCTTTGTGCCTGGCCATGAACAGGCTAATGCAGTGGAGCTGTGGGCAGCATGGCAAGGGGTGCTGTTGGCAGAGTGAGAAATTGTGCCTGGAACCTGAACCTTAGATCCAGGATCTGCTGAAGGCAGTTTGGTAATTATCATGTAAGGTAATCATGCAAGAGTTTCAGGATGATAATCTTGGGAATATGAAAAACTTTTTGCAACCTGGCAGGACTTTACCCTGGACAGGCAGAATTCCATGCTACATAGAATGGACTGAGATGAGAACCTTACCCCACCACCAAATTGTCTGTTATCCATTATCGCTAATGTGTCCTTTCAGTTTATCATAGTAAAATATTGCTTTTCTAAGACGTATGTGTCAGAGTGTTCATTTTTTGTTAAAACTTCCATCCTTGGGAGAAGGTTATGCATGAAATATGCTGGACCTCGTGTCTAAGGTGGGGAAGAAAATGGAGTTAGTGATGGATTGGTGGAAAAATCTAAGATTGGCTTTGTATAGACTGATAATGAGTGTTCCATAAATCAAGAAATACCAATTTAATTCTGTGTACCTAGGGTACTTAGAATGGTACAATTAAAATAATTTCCCATTAGAATTGTCTAATGCATGTAAAACATAGATCCTATTGAATGTCTTTATTTTCTAGCCTTCGGATAAGTACTAATAAGCTACAGTTTTGGCAAACACATTGTATCAGTGTTGAAAGGTTAATCCATTTAGTCTGCATCAATCAAGTTCCAGTAAGAAAGATAGAAATCATACTAGCTGTTTAAACAAAAGACCAGCCCAGGGAATTGTCTAAGCAAGAAGTTTCAGGACTGGAGAAGCAAAAAGGGAGTACCAAGATAGCATGCAGAAAATAACTTCAGGAAAGTTACCATCCTTGGGGCTGGAGTTGCAAAGAGAAGGGCTTGAGATTATAAAAAGGTCCCAGACCAGGACCTCGCAGAGCTGTGACCCATCCTTTGAGAATGAGGCTGTGCTCAGCTGCTGCTGATGCCTCGGAGCAGCATGGGATGAGGTTGGTTCTGGGAGCCTAGCACCGAACTGGGAACTCAGACCAACTGCCAGGATGAAGTAGAGTTGCTGAGAACTTGCTTATTGGAACAGCAATCACACAGGAAGGAACAGTCCTCTTTCCCTCCTCCTGCCTTCCTGTAATTCTTGCTATTGGCAGAGTCTAAGCACCTGGCAAAGGAGAAATGGTTTGCAGAGTACTCAGCCTATAGAAGGCTGGGTTGTAGCTGAGAGACAAGAGCTTAAATATTGGCACATGGTCCAAACTTATATCAAATAGAGATCATTTAATTTCAGGAAAAAAATCTAATTCTGCTCTGCTTATATTCCAATATCAACTCCCGACTGGTGTACTGCAATTCAGTTCCTACACTAATGACCCAGAGTTAGTGCAGATCCCACAAGTGAAAGGGCACAGTTCACAATAAGATTGTCCACACCTCAGACCAACTGGCTATAAATGTGGGGTCTTCCCACAAGATAGAAGAAGCTTCCCACTTCAGCTTCTATTATTTGCTAGAATGTTTCACAGAACTCAGGAAAAAAAAAGTGCTATTTTTACTCTGACAGTTTTATTATAAAGGATACAACTCAGGAACAGTCAATGAAAAGACACATAAGGTGAGGTCTGAGAGGCTCCCAAAGGCAGAGTTTCCATGCCTTCTCCTCGTGGGATTATCACATTGCCCTCCCAGCACATCGATGTGTTCAACCAGGAAGCTGCACTGGGCCGCAGTGTCCAGAGTTTTTATTGGGGTCTCACTATGTTGGCATGATTGATTTAATCATTGGCCACATGGTTAAACTCAATCTCCAGCCCCACAACCCTCCCTAGAGGTAGGTCTAGCACAAAGCCCCAACCTTCTAATTACATGGTTTTTCCAGTGACCAGCCTCTATTCTTAGTCATCCCGTTGCTCGGCATAAACTCAGGTGTAATCCAAGGGGCTCATGAAGAACAAAAACACTCCTATTACTTGGGAAATTCCAAGGATTTAGAGTTTGTCTCCCAGAAACCAGGGACAAAGGCCAAATTCTTTATTTTTCAACAGTTTGCAATATACGAGGAAAATGTTATTAAAGGCATGTCCAAGTGCATTTGACAGAACACAAGTTCCTATTACAAGTTTTAGAAGCATATATGATAATAGAAAAATAGTGCTAGAAAAGTCCTGAGAAGCCATTTGCCAACATGAATAAACTAGTTCAGAACATTTATGAGCAAGCTTTGTTCCAAAATTTGCTTTCATTTGGAGTTTAGAAACCTGTTGTTCTTTTTTTTTTTTTTTTTTGAGATGGAGTCTCTCTCTGTCACCCAGGCTGGAGTGCAGTGGTGCGATCTTGGCTCACTGCAAGCTCCACCTCCTGCCATTCTCCTGCCTCAGCCTCCTGAGTAGCTGGGACTACAGGCGCCCACCACCACACCCAGCTAATTTTTTGTATTTTTTAGTAGAGACGGGTTTCATTGTGTTAGCCAGGATGGTCTCGATCTCCTGACCTCATGATCTGCCCACCTTGGCCTCCCAAAGTGCTGGGATTACAGGTGTGAGCCACCATGTCCAGCTGAAACTTGTTGTTCTTAAAGAGACAATCGTACCCAATGGTTATTACTTCTCAGGCCAGTTTACAAAATTTAATAGGGCCAGGCACAGTGGCTCATGCCTATAATCGCAGCACTTTGGGAGGCCGAGGCAGGCGGATCACGAGGTCAGCAGTTCGAGACCAGCCTGACCAACATGGTGAAACCCCATCTCTACGAAAAATACAAAAATTAGCCGGGCGTGGTAGTGGGTGCCTGTAATCCCAGCTACTCAGGAGGCTGAGGCAGGAGAATTGCTTGAACCCAAGAGGCGGAGGTTGCAGTGAGCTGAGATTGTGCCACTGCACTCCAGCCTGGGCAACAGAGCAAGGCTCTGTCTCAAAAAAAAAAAATAGTGATAATAATCCAGTAGTAATAGTAACTGGTATTTATTGAGCTGGAAATCTGCTGTATGCTAACGTATTAATCTAGATGCCAGGAAGTAGTGAGGATGATATGTTTGAAAATGGAAGAAGATGGGGAACCTGAGTCAGATGCAACATTAAAAGAGATTGTCTTTGTCAGTGAACTGTAGAATTTCAAAAACATGTAAGTGAACAATCATTGAATTCCTGGATAAATATTCTGAGACAAATGGCCTCAGGACTGTAGTGAGAAGTAACAGGAAGAAGGTATATGAAGCTGCTTAACATACAGTAGTTTGTAGTGGCTCAATAACTATTCAGAAAGAAACAAAACTCTTTCAAGTCAGGACTCAGTCTATAGCAGTGAACCCCAGCCTTTTTGATACCAGGGACTGGTTTAGTGGAAGACGATTTTTCCATGGACTGGGTCAAGGGGAAGGTTTTGGGGTGATTCAAGTACATTACATTTATTGCGTACTTTATTTCTATTATTATGACATTGTAATATATAATGAAATAATTATACAACTCACCATAATGTAGAATCAGTGGGAGCCCTGAGCTTGTTTTCCTGCAACTAGAAGGTCCCATTTGGGGGTGATGGCAGACAGTGACAGATCATCAGGCATTAGATTCTCATAAGGAGCGTACAACCTACATCCTTCACATATGCAGTTCACAATAGGGACTGCACTCCTATGAGAATCTAATGCCACTGCTGATCTAAGAGGAGGTGGAGCTCAGGCAGTTATGCAAGCCATGGGTAGTGGCTGTAAATACAGGTGAAGCTTCGCTTGCTTGCCTGCCACTCACCTCCTGCTGTGCGGCTTAGTTCCTAACAGGCCATGGACTGGTACTGGTTAGTGGCCCAGGGATTGGGGATCCCTGGTCTCTAGTACTGAAGCAGATATAGGACTTAGCATAAAATAAGCATAAAACTAGAAAAAGTAATGCATTTGATCCAACTACTTTGGTGGTAAAAAGTTAGGATTGTACTTTATCATGTGATCAAGGTCCAGGATAGTAAAAATGGACTATTCAGAGTGCACAGAAGTGTGCCAGAAAAGTGTGACCTGGTGGCTTTTTTAAAGTATAATAAATCTAATGGACAAAATTAGCAAAGCCTCACTTTAAAAAAAGTAGCATTACAAATCCCAAAGAAAAAACTTAAAAATAACAAGAAAAAAACTCATAAAATAGAATGACTTTTAAAAGTTTGTACTGATTTACATTTCCTAATGTCTGTGGGTGATTTTATTTATTCATTTGACAATCATTTATTCAGTGTCCAGTGCCAAGCACTATGCTGGGCAGAGAATACAAGATAAGTCTCACATGATTTCTGTGTATGTGGAATAAACAGCCTAGGAGAAAAGATTTCTCTCACAAAGTGGAGGCATAATGCAGCCTTACCCTTCAATGTATGGTTTGATGCATTATGGTGGTAAGTAATCTTATAAGAAAGATAGACAACTGTTAGAAATTATGTGTTTAAAGAATTTAGCGACAAGTTGGGTATGGTATGGTTTGATGCATTATGGTGTATGGTTTGATGCATTATGGTGGTAAGTAATCCTATAAGAAAGATAGACAACTGTTAGAAATTATGTGTTTAAAGAATTTAGCGACAAGTTGGGTGTGGTGGCTTACACCTGTAACCCTAGCACTTTGGGAGGCTGAGGAGGGTGGATCACTTGAGGTCAGGAATTCGAGACCAGCCTAGGCAATATGGTGAAACCCTGTCTCTACTAAAAATACAAAAATTAGCCGGGTGTGATGGCCGGCGCCTGTAATCCCAGCTACTCGGGAGGCTGAGACAAGAGAATCCCTTGAACCTAGGAGACAGAGGTTGCAGTGAGCCAGGATCACACCACTGCACTCCAACCTGGGCAACAGAGGGAGACTCTGCCTCAAAAACAACAAAAAACAAAAACAAAGAATTTAGTGACATAAGAAAATGTTACCTACAGCTTAACGCGAAATGGAAGTTGAAAATGGAATGGAAAAATCCAAATATCAAGTATATAAATGGAAAAACCCCACTATCAAGTATATAAATGTATCACTGTTAACTGTTTTCTCTTAGAGCATGTATATTGTATTAAACGTGTGATTCTCAAACTCCCAGGGGACAGCGGTAAGCCCGTGGTTATATGAAATTGTGCCTCTCTCAGTGCCCCAGATTCCTCTCCTGTAAAGTGAGAAAAGGACACACCTACTCTCAGTTCACATGCAAGATTAGGTCCAAAGGTGTGTGTCCTACACCCTCCCCCATGAAGGGGATGATTAGCCTTCATCAAAGCCATTTTCTGAGTCCCCAAACATTTCTCGATATGTGTGAGATAAAACAGTCAACACATTTTTAAAAATTCTCATTGGAACAGTTGTTACTGGATTTTCTAACCCTTCTTTATTCTCACTGCCCAGGTTACCCCTTCCCTACTGCTCCTCCTGTGGATCCATTTGCCAAAATCAAAGTGGACGACTGTGGAAAAACTAAGGGATGCTTTAGGTTGGTGGAACCGCAGGTTGGATAACTTTAAGGCTAAGACTGATTTACTTCTCAGGGTAGTATTTAAATTGCATGCAGTTCCTTCTAATCAGGGGGCCTGAGCTCCTTGATCACCTCAGCAGGGTTATGAAGTTTCATTAATGGCCATCCCGCTTTTCGGTCTTAAAGGCCTTTTAACTTTAGTATGTCCTGGGCCCGGGACCATTCTTCCATGGTTCTTTCCTAGCTGTACCACCATTGCTCCAGGTGTCTCCTACTCACCAATTGCTGATATGCAGAAGACTCATGTGACACAGAACGTGTCTGTGCTTATTCAGCAGGGGCTGTGGGCAGGACAGGCAATGATAGACATGTTTAGTACCCAATTCCTTTTTTAGTAAATAGTCCTGACCTATGGATATCTGTATGATTCTAACTAGTCATTAAGCATTCATTGTTGCTAGCTTGTTATCTCAGGCATGGTGAGTCTCTACATGATTATTAGTAGTATCACGACATGACGGGCTGGGCTAGGAAACAGTCATGTGGACAATGGGCCTCCCATCTAGACAGCTCAGCTTCTTTGGGAAAGCCTCCTCCTTTGAACCCTTTACTTCCTAAAACAAATTGCCCCTGAATAATTTGATGGTCAGGGGCAAAGTTTTGATGGTCACTGTACTGAAGGTTCTGATTTTGCTGTTGTTCAGTACTTAAGGTCTAAGAAGGAAAAATTGAATACAGGGGCTTTGAGCTTTCTTTGGATTACAAGGCCACTTCTAAGGAATGAATAAAAATAGCCAAAAATGTTCTTATTGAGGAAGATGGTCAGCAATGTATAAACCTGGTGATTGGGGGATATTTTGAGAAGGGAGGGAATTTTAGTACTCTACTGGCTTCAAAGTGACTTGTTTTCTTGTCCATTTACTCCTTTTTTTAACTTCCCTTGCTCCTTTTCATCTTTTTCACCCCAGTGCCCTGTTGCCTTGATCCTATTATATCTCTTCCTGACTGCTCGGGTATTTCTGCCAGCACAGTAGTACATTTCTGTCCCCTCCTCAACACTTAGCACCCCTGTGCCCTGTTCCTTTAGATACCTTCCATCTGCGCATATATTGTCCCACCCATTGCTTCAACTTTCTACCATTCTGCAAATGGTGTAATACAGTGTTCCTCAAACCAGGGCTTGCCAGTTCTGAAAGGATCCACAAGTCCTCTGTAAGAAAATTTAAATTTGTGTTTTCATTTCAGTGGTGCTCTCAAAAAAACATGAATGTCTGCATAATCTCACTATCTGGATAATCACCTTATATTGTTGTATGTTTTAGTGTCTGAATTTGTAATTATATTAGCAGCAAGTAGCCCAACAGAACAAAGGCAAATTTTGTAAATAAGGCCAAGCACAGTGGCTTGACTGTAATCCCAGCACTTTGGGAGGCTGAGGTGGGTGGATCACCTGAGGTCAGGAGTTCAAGATCAGCCTGGCCAACATGGTGAAACCCCGTCTCTACTAAAAATACAAAAATTAGCCAGGTGTGGTGACCCACACCTGTAGTCCCAACTACTTGGGAGGCTGAGGCAGGAGAATTGCTTGAACCCAAGAGGTGGAGGTTGCAGTGAGCCAAGATCCCGCCATTGCACTCCAGCCTGGGCAACAGAGTGAGACTGTCTCAAAAAAAAAAAGAAAAAAAAGTTTATAAATAAATATTGCATTCATTCATGGTCCATGAGTACCAGATGGGGGTATTCATTTGGTGTATCGCATAAATAAGGATTTTGCAGCAGTTCAAACAGATAAAAGTGAAGAGTGGAGCCATCATGCTATAGAGAGTAGTAAGAACATGCTCTCAACTCCAAAGACCCTGCATGATCTAATCAGATACCACATGCACATAAGCAGAAATTTACTTTCAGTAAAGCTCCATTATCTGTTGCATGAGTGCTGTGAATTTCAATGTTCCTGGTTTATTAGTTTAATTTATATTGAATTTGTAAATTTGTGTTAGTTTGATTATATGAAAATTTGTAAGTTAAAAAGAGTTGGTATACATTTAATTAACAGAAACAGTTTAAATGGTTAACTTGGAGAATCTTTTTCCATTAAAAGGGATTCAGAAATAATTCAGTAGTAACTAACATGTAAAAGACTCTAATATTAATATAATATAGAGAACACTGGCTGGGAGTTTAGATACCCAGATTCAAGTCCTGTTGCAACCACTGACTTCACTATACAACCTCGGGCAAGCCCCTTCCCATCTCAGGACTGCAGTTCTTGTGTAAAAAGTGGGGCAGATCATCTCCAAGGTTCCTCCTAAGAGAGTGAAACTGTGTTTTTAAGATTCCAGGTAGCAAAAATCCAATGTGTTTAATAATATTGCTTAGCATCCCACATGATACATGGTAGATGCTCTCTTAATGTCTTTTGTGTAAGTAGAAGCAGTAATGTCTCTTTTGATATCTCTTCTAGATATGGCAAACCAGGCTGTAATGCAGAGACCTGTGACTATTTCCTCAGCTACCGGATGATAGGGGCTGATGTAGAATTTGAGCTAAGTGCAGACACAGATGGTTGGGTAGCAGTTGGATTCTCTTCAGACAAGAAAATGGTAAGATGCAAAACATGATAGAAGCTGATTTTTTCTCTTTAGTTGGCTGTGCTATTTTGATTTTAGAAGCAAGTTAATTGATCAAAGCAGTATAATGATCAAATTAGTTATGGCTCTCTGATTGCAAGTTAAAAAAAATTCAGGCTAGCTTAAATGAAAGGGTTGGCTATCAGAATCCAAGCTGTCTTGTGGCACCTCTATTCATCAGCTGTTTCCACAGTAAGGCTGCAAGAAGAGGCCCCCATGTTATAAGCCTTATATGGCTTATAACAATGAGCATTTATTGCTTGCTCACATGTTCATGGATTGACTGGGGTGCAGCTCATTTTAGGTGGGGTTCATCTGGACTTGACGCCAGTCCATGAGTTGGATTCAGGTTTTCTCTGTGTTTTCACTAGTTATCCAAGGCATATTTTTTTCATGGCAGAGGCAGAAGTGAAAGAACCACTTATAAGAGGGAAAAACAACTTTTTTCCATCTCTACTCATATTCTCACTACAGAAAGAACACTTCTGTGACCAGATGTGTGGGGGTATTCCCCCACACCCCAAGCATTTCTCCAGTGGACAGCTGGGTGTCCTCTAATTCACTTTGTTTCTGACGCTACCTACCTGGAGACAGCATTAGATCCCACAGGTTAAGGGTTCAAAACCACAAGACTGCCCCCATTTCAGACACCCGTCACAAGCCCCAGGTTGTGACCTGTATTTCTGACCAGCCAGCTATAAATCTGGGGTGCCACCACCCCCTTCTGTTCAGTTAATCTCCTGGAGTGGCTCACAGAACTCAGAGAAACACTTTACTCATTTATTTATTTATTTATTTAATTTGTTTGTTTGTTTGTTTGTTTATTGAGATAGAGTTTCGCTCTTGTTGCCCAGGCTGGAGTGCAATGGTGTGACCTTGGCTCATTGCAGCCTGCACCTCCCAAGTTCAAGCGATTCTCCTGCCTCAGCATCCCAAGTAGCTGGGATTACGGGCACCTGCCACCACACCCCGCTAATTTTTTGTATTTTTAGTAGAGACGAGGTTTCACCATGTTGGCCAGGCTGTTCTCAAACTCCTGACCTCAGGTGATCCACCCACCTTGGCCTCTCAGAGTCCTGGGATTACAGGCATGAGCCACCGTACCCCACCTACTTTACTCATTTATTATGAAGGCTATTTTGAAGGATACAGATGAACAGTTAGATGGAAGAGACACTTAGGGGAAGGCATGGGGAAGGAAGTGAGGAGCTTCAACACCCTGTTGGGTGTGCTACCCTTCAGGCACCTCCACCTCTTCAGCAATCCAGAAGCTCATCCGAACCCTGTCCTTTTGGGTTTTTTTTTTATTTTTTAGACAGAGTCTCGCTCTGTTGCCCAGGCTGGAGTGCAATGGCATGATGTCGGCTCACTGCAACCTTTGCCTCCTGGGTTCAAGTGATTTTTCTGCCTCGGGCTCCCAACATAGCTGGGATTACAGGTGTAATCCCACCTGTAATACAAAAAACACCCAGCTAATTTTTGTAATTTTAGTAGAGATGGGGTTTCGCACGTTGGCCAGGCTGGTCTCGAACTCCTGGCCTCAAGCAATCTGCCCACCTTAGCCTCCCAAATTGCCGGGATTACAGGCACTTCCGTGCCTGGCCTCTTTTTGAATTTTTGTGGAGGCTTCATTATAAAAGGCATGATGGATTACATCAGGGAAGTTACGAATTTGTTTCAACAATTTTATCTTCCTCTGTACCCAGGGGCAAGAAAACCTCTGGACCTCAGACAGGACTGTGGCCAGGCACAGGTGGGGCCTCAGGTGCACAGGCAGCTGTCATCACTGGCCCCTGCTCTTCCCTGTGCCTTGCTGCGTTTTTCTGTCTTTCCTCTGGAGCCCCATTCTTTGCCACTTCACTGGGCCAGGCTTGTTCCCAAACTCTCAGACTTTCTCAGTCCTCTGTGCTTTTGCCCTTGTTGCTGTTTCTGCCTAGAGCACCCCGCCCTTCTCTTCACCTGGCCTATTCTGAGGCTTGTGTAGGGCTACAGGGGAGAGAGGAGGGCGGCTCAGACCAAAGTTCCAGCAGTGACAGTGCTGAGGGCTCAGATTTTGAATGTTTTGAAAGTAGCACTAACTGAGGCCAAGGCAGGTGGATCGCCTGTGGTCAGGAGTTCGAGAACAGCCTGGCCAACATAGTGAAACCCCGTCTCTACTAAAAATACAAAAAATTAGCTGGGTGTGGTGGCGGGCGCCTGTAATCCCAGCTACTCGAGAGGCTGAGGCGGGAGAATCGCTTGAACCCAGGAGGCGGAGGTTGCAGTGATCTGAGATCATGCCATTGTACTCCAGCCTGGGCAACAAGAATGAAACTCCATCTCAAAAAAAAGAAAAAGAAAAAGAAAATAGCACTAACTGGCTGGGCATGGTGGCTCACACCTGTAATCCCAGCACTTTGGGAGACTGAAGCAGGTGGATTGCTTGAGGTTGGGAGTTCGAGACCAGCTTGGCCAACATGGTGAAACCCTGTCTCTACTAAAAACACAAAACTTAGCCAGGTATGGTGGCAGGTGCCTGTAATCCCAGCTACTCAGAAGGCAGAGGCACGAGAACTGCTTGGGAGGCAGAGGTTGTAGTGAGCTGAGATGGCGCCATTGCACTCCACCCTGAGCAACAGAGCGAGACTGTCTCAAAAAAAAAAAAAAAAAAAAGTAGCACTGACTGACAGGATTTGCAAGTGGATTGGATATATGGGTTGTAGGTGTGTCGTAGGAAAAGACTGGTAAGCAGTCTAAGCAGTGGCTGGTCTGGTGGCTTTATTCTTGGAGAGGTCACCAGGAGAATAGCCTTCAATGAGTTCCAGTCCAAGTAGTAAGACAATGGGTACCACTGGTAAGACTGTATGGATAGATATTAGTCTACTTATCTCCTGCCCTAGAGGCAGCAGGAGAAACAGCAGGGCATGCTACACCCAGAAGCTGGCTTGCATTGAAAGTGACCACTTCCTGTCCTAAATGCATTTGCACTCGTGGTAGGGCTGTTAAGATTAGGGGAGTGAGACAGAGTGAGGAGCATTCAAATTTTGTTTGATATTTTGGTATCTAAAGGCCTATAAAGTATCTACTGTCATATTATCTGTGAAAGTAGAGGTCTCTTTTTTTCTTGTATTATTCCAAGAAAAAGCACAGATTAATTTTTTTTGAGAACCTAATGTATAGGAAAAACAAAATGGAACCCCTTTTTAAAAGCATTTAACTTTTTAAACAGATGCTTGAAGGCAGCATGCTCGTTAAGAGTCATCACCACTCCCTAATCTCAAGTACCCAGGGACACAAACACTGCGGAAGGCCGCAGGGTCCTCTGCCTAGGACGACCAGAGACCTTTGTTCACTTGTTAATCTGCTGACCTTCCCTCCACTATTGTCCTATGACCCTGCCAAATCCCCCTCTGTGAGAAACACCCAAGAATGATCAATTAAAAAAAAAAAAAAAAAAAGCATTTAACTTTTTAAAAATGGTACATTATTAGCCAGGCACAGTGGCTCACAATCCCAGAACTTTGGGAGGCCGAGGCAGGCGGATCACCTGAGGTCAGGAGTTTGAGACCAGCCTGGCCAACATAGTGAAGCCCTGTCTCTACTAAAAATACAAAAATTAGCTGGGCATGGTGGCGGGTGCCTGTAGTCCCAGCCACTCGGGAGGCTGAGGCAGGAGAATTGCTCGAACCCGGGAGGCGGAAGTTGCAGTGAGCCGAGATCGCGCCACTGCCCTCCAGCCTGAGCAACAGCGAGACTCTGTCGGGAAAAAAAAAAGGTGCATTATTGTGTGCGTGTGTGTGTTTTAATTAGACTTTAAGTTTTACAGCAGTTTTAGGTTCACAGTGAAATGGAGCCGAAGGTACAGATTTCCCATATACCCCCTGGGGAGCCTCCCCCATTATCAACATCTTGCACAGGATGGTACATGCATTACAACTGATGAACACTTTTTTTTTGTAACTTTTTATTTTTTTGTGATGGAGTCTCACTGTATTGCCCAGGCTTGGAGTTCAGTGGCACTATTTCGGCTCACTGCAGCCTCCACCTCTCAGGTTCAAGCGACTCTCCTGCCTCGGCCTCCCAAGTAGCTGGGATTACATGCACCTGCCACCACACCTAGCTAATTTTTGTATTTTAAGTAGAGACAAGGTTTCACCATGTTGGCTAGGCTGGTCTTGAACTCCTGACCTCAAGTGGTCTGCCTCAGCTTTCCACAGTGCTGGGATTATAGGCGTAAGCCATCACACCCGACCAAACTCTTTTAACTTTTTTAAACTTGTTTTGAAAAAAATGTAAACCTGTAGACAAGCAGGAAGGATAGTAAAGGTTTAAGTGACCCTCCCACCTCAGGCTCCCAAGTAGCTGGGACTACAGCTACTTGGTTTAACAAAATAATAACTTTTTTATTGTGGTAAAACGCACATAACAAAATTAACCATTTTATTTTTTGTTGTTGTGTATTTATTTTTTTATTTTTATTTTTTGAGACAGGGTCTCACCCTATTGCCCAAGCTGCAGTGCAGTGGCACAAACAAGACTCACTGCAGCCTCAACCTCCCCAGCAATCCTCCTACCTCAGCCTCCTGAGTAGCTAGGACTACAGGCATGAGCCCCATGCCCAGCTAATTTTTTAATTTTTTGTAGAGATAGGGTCTCACTGTATTGCCTAGACTGGTCTTGAACTTCTGGGCTCAAATGATCCTCCTGTCTTGACTTCCCACATTGTTGGGATTACAGGCACTAGTCACCACACCTGGCCAGAATTGACCATTTTATTTTATTTTTTTGAGACAGGGTCTCACTCTGTCATCCGGGCTGGAGTGCAGTAGCATGAAAATTTATGATTTTAAAGTGTCAATGCAGTGGCATCAACTACATTCAGTGTTGTGCAACCATCACTACTCCCTAGTTCCAGAACTTTTTCATAAATAATGACATTAGCCACACATGCTTTATTCTCTGTACTGCTTGCTGCTACTGCTACTGCTACTACTGCTGATTATTATTTTTTTGATTGTTATTTTCTGGAATTTTGGCATTTAAATAGCAAATATCATAATCCTTTAACCCTAAATACTTAAGTAGGTATCTCCTAAAATCAAGAATGTTCTCTTTTATTATATAGTTTATTAAATTCAGGAAGTTTAACATTGATATGATGGTATTATTAAATATATTGTTTGCTTTCATATGTTGCTACTTGTCCCAATACTGTCCTTAGGGAAATTTTGGGTTTATAGCCCAAATTTCTATGTAGGAACACCTAGAACTGCATTTTGTTGTCATGTGTATTTTGAAATAGTTTCTTAGCCTTTTTCTTTTTTCTTTTTTTGGTCTTTTATGACACTGACTCCTTGAAGATTATAGGCTAGGTATTTTTTTTATTTTTTTTGTAGAATGATCTTCAGTTTGAGTTTGTCTGATTGTTTTTTCATGACTAGGTTGGTCTGTGTTTTGGGCAGGATTACCACATAGGTGGTAATGTCTTCTCCAAACATCAGTCAGGAGGCACTGAATGTCACTTATTGTGATGGTAACTTCGGTCTCCTGGTTGAGACTTTTTAATGGCACTTAAAAGAATTTTTTTGGTGGGATTTCAAATTGCAGAGGTGATGGAATGTGTATTTCTAGTGACCAGTGTGCAAAAGATGAACCTTTGACTTTTTTTTTTCTCAATCATTTCTCACGTTAGGGTGGTGATGATGTCATGGCCTGCGTCCATGATGACAATGGCAGGGTCCGCATACAGCACTTCTATAATGTAGGCCAGTGGGCAAAGGAGATTCAGAGAAACCCTGCCAGAGATGAAGAAGGAGTTTTTGAGAATAATCGCGTCACCTGCAGATTTAAACGCCCTGTGAATGTTCCCAGAGATGAAACAATTGTTGATCTGCATTTGAGTTGGTATTATCTGTTTGCTTGGGGTCCCGCCATTCAGGGTAAGCTTACATTTCAGCATCTGGATTAAACGCCAGACACCACTGTGCTTGTGTTCATTGTTAATTGAAGTCACACTGTGTGCACAAGAGAGCGATAAGCACTCTGGATCATTTAAAGGAAAAGGAGATGCGACTCCTACCTTCAGAAGGTTATCATGGACTTATTATAATGGACTTATTATACGGACAAACAAATGAACAGTTACACGCATGCAAAGCTACAGCAGTACAAGATAGTATGTCATGAGTGATGTGCTTAATGAAACAGATCATATATCTGCTGTATGTAGGGCTCTGTTCAATTCTCACAGCATTCTTATTTACTCCTCACCATGTCCTTGAGAGGTATAGGTATTATTGTCCTGGTTTTAGAGAGATTAAGAAACTTGCTCAAGGCTATACAACTAATTAGTAGAAGAATTAAAATTCAATCCTAAGTCTGTCTGACCCCAAAGCCCATGAATACTCTTAACTCCTATGCTGTAAATATAAAAAGACTGAACAGGGGCCAGATGTGGTGGCTCAAGCCTGTAATCCCAGCACTTTGGGGGGATGGTTTGAGCCCAGGAGTTCAAGACCAGCCTGGGCACTATAGTGAGACCCTGTCTCCATTCAAAAAAAAAAAAGAAGAAGAAGAAGAAGAAAGAAATAATAAAAAGTACTGAACAGGAAGGGCTTCTGGAGACTTCTCCAGAGATTGACACCAAGCATTTCATTAGGGCCCACTTTGTGACTATTCTGTTAGTCACAAATCTACCAAATTATCTCATAGTTTAACCCATTATTCCTTAAATATTTATGTGTATAGGAATTACCTGGCTATATTGTTAAAGTGCAGTTTTCTGTAGGTCTTCCCCTCTCTCCTCCCCTCTACTGGTCTCCCCTCCCCTTCCCTCCTCTCCCAGGGTCTTGCTCTGTCACCCAGGCTGGAGTGCAATGAAACAATCACAGCTCACTGCAGCCTCCACCTCCCAGGTTTAAGTGACCCTCCCACCTCAGGCTCCCAAGTAGCTGGGACTAGAGTCATGCGCCACTATGCCTGGCTAATTTTTTTGTATTTTTAGCAGAGACGGGGTTTCGCCATATTGCCCAGGCTGGTCTTGAACTCCTGGGCTCAAGTGATCCACCAGCTTTGGCCTCCCTAAGTGCTGGGATTACAGGTGTGAGCTACCATGCCTGGCAAGATTCTGCATTTCTAATAAGCTCCCTGGTCATGCTGGTTCATTGATGACCTCATTTTGGGTGGCAAGTCTCTGCAGCATTTGCCCAGCAAAGACCCAAGGATATCATGAGACCTTTTAGAGACTGCTAAAATCAAGTTACACTGAGTCTTGAGCATTCCTTCTGGTTGATTAGCCTAAGGGCCTGCTCAAGAATGGAAGTGAGTTTGGTTTGCAGTCCTTGCACTGAGAATTCATTCTGGCTCCTGGTAACTGCATCTTTCTTTACTGTGTGCTCATCAACTATTTGCTGCCTAATCTGATCTGGTTGTTTTTTTCCTTCAATTCGTTTCCACCAATCAGCCCAGAGATGACATAATCTACCTTTTATTTTGCCTGTTGCCAATTGGGAAGACACTTGACTGTCTCCAGATTGGTGACACCTTTTCCATTTGCTAATTTCCCAGATTACCAACAGTGGCTCTGCAGTTATAACTTCAATTACTTTCGGTACCCTGGGAAATAAATTATATCTCAGCCTGGAGAAATGGAGTAATCTAAAATAGTGGGATTTGAAGTCTAAAAATTTGAGTTTGAGTATTGGTTCTGCCCCTTGGTAGCTGTATAATATTTAGCCTGTTATTTAATTTCTGAATTTCATTTCCTTATATCTAAAGTGGGGATAATAATACTTCCTATTCCATGGAATTATTGTAAGGATTAAGTGAAAACAAGTATTTGAAATTGCTTACCAATTGGAAAAAGCTGTATTTTCAGAAGGTCGTCTTTTTACATATATGGCAGACTAGCCTAAAGTTCAAAGCCTTCTCCAAATCTGGTCCTGCTTTACCTGATAAGCTCTCTCAAAACTTCTGTTCTTCTCACTAACTCTAAGCAAAACAGGTACATTCCTACCCCATATACTGGCTTCTGCTTTTCTTGTTTCCTGAATGCCCTTCTATTTTTTTTATGTTTTTATTTTTATTTTTTTTGAAACGGAGTCTCACTCTGTCGCCCAGGCTGGAGTGCAATGGCGCGATCTTGGCTCACTGCAACCTCAGCCTCCCAGGTTCAAGCAATTCTCCTGCCTCAGCCTCCCGAGTAGCTGGGATTACAGACGCCCACCACCACACCCAGATAACTTTTGTATTTTTAGTAGAGACGCTGTGTCACCATGTTTGCCAGGCTGGTCTCAAACTCCTGATCTTGTGATCCGCCCACCTCAGCCTCCCAAAGTGCTGGGATTACAGGCATGAGCCACCACACCTGGCCTCCTGAATGCCCTTTTAATTGATTATATCCTACCTATTCTCCTAAGGTCTCTGTAAGGGGGAAAACTTTGAACTAAGGCTTGAAAGGGGTATGAGGTTGGATTTCACTCAAGGAAGGCATGAACTGTAGATGCATAGTTAAGTTGAGCAGCCCTTGCAGGTGACCAGTGAGCTGAGGTTAGGTGGGAGAGGTGACTGGGATCTATCAAGAGAAAAGTCTGCTCTGTTACCCAGTCTGGAGTGCAGTGAAACAATCAGCTCACTGCAGCCTCCACCTCCCAGGTTTAAGTGATCCTCCCACCTCAGCCTCCCAAGTGTCTGAAACTACAGGCATACAAACCTGAGAAGTTTGATTTTTGCTAACTGGGGCCAGCACAGACACTAAGCAGGGACCTGACATGTCAAGTTTGGCAGGGCTTCCCTAGCAGATAGGACCTTAAAAACCCTCACTCTGAGCCCTATTCCTAAGGAGACCTTTGCACTGAATGTATATGCCTTAGTCTCCCTAACCCAAGTTTCAAATGGATTATTCAGGAGGTCAGACACTTTTAATCAACTGAAGATTATTAAATATATTTTACACACAGTCTGTACTTCTTTCCACTTGTAACAAAATTAAAAGAAAGTTTCCCATCCAAAGACTTGTTTGGCACTTTAATCATCCCACTTTCTATACCATTCTACCCTAATCTGCCAGACACACAGACACACACAGACACACACCCAGTATACCACACTCCCTCTGGCATGGCCTGGGCAGGCTACTAAGTGTCCCACAGACAGTAGACGAGGGCTTCCATCTGTAAGGGAGACGTTAGGAGTGTTGTCAGGAGTTGTTGATGATCCATATATATACAAGATAGATTTGAGGGAAAAAGTTAGTAGTCTCTGCTGTTTGAAATAAAAATATAGTTTGCCCATTTGGGTATTAATAAGAGAAAACTCATTAGAGCCGTTTTAGGAGGCAATCATACAATAATCGCACAAAATTGTGTAACTAGTAGTTTTAAAATTGAGATGGCAGGAAACAGACCAACAGCATTGTTCTGATAGGGGGAGTGCAGATTAATAAGAACTAGTCTTTTTGGATAAATTTAACTAATTTCTATAATCTTTATTATATGTACAACGATAGAGAATTCTGATAACTCAAATACCTGAATCCAGATCTTTGTAACCACTGCTTACGTATTCAACACTAAATAGACTTTTGATTTTTCCATTGTTTGCCTATACCATTATAAATCTGTTCTTTTTTCAATTGCCCCCGCCCTTCTCTTTTTTTCTTAAAGGCTCTATCACTCGACATGATATAGACTCACCGCCGGCTTCAGAGCGTGTTGTCAGTATTTACAAGTATGAAGACATTTTTATGCCATCAGCTGCCTATCAAACCTTCTCATCTCCATTTTGTTTGCTTCTGATTGTTGCTCTGACCTTCTACCTATTGATGGGAACCCCCTAACCACAGCTGCAGGGCCAACAGATTACATGGATTGGGAAGTCTTTAGTATAAATATATTTTTTAAAGAATATCCAGTATAATTTTAGCTTCAATTATTTAAGAAAAAAAACCTCATATAATTTCAGCTTTTTGGAAGAAAGAACAAGCTTCTTTTGTAGTCAAAGAAGATTGTTTAATAATGACCCTATACTTTTGGAACGTACTTACACCTTTTCTAAGCACTTTCACATATGTTTTCTTATTTAACTTCACAACATCTCTGAGTTGGATTGATGAAAATTATGATTGCCATCTTCCTGAATGGGATTTGAGACCCAAAAAGACTGCCTTTTTATGATCCACATACCATATAACTTTGGCTAGAAATGACAAATAGAAAGGCAGAGAAGGAACTAAGTATAGAAATCATGTCTCAAAACAGTCTTTACTATGAGTGCTATAGCACAGAGAGTTATTTTGAATATTACTAGGGAGAACTTTACTGAATGTCATAAGTTCACAGTCAGCCTTTTGGGCAGAAGAAATTTCAAATTTCCATAAAGCAGAAGTGCTTTTGGATATTTACACAGCCAATGGGGAGATTGGAGAAAATACAATGATATGAAAATAGTTCATATTTATTTGAAATTTTGGCCGAGCATGGTGGCTCACGCCTGTGATCCCAGCACTTTAGGAGGCCAAGACGGGCAGATCACCTGAGGTCAGGAGTTCGAGACCAGCCTGGCCAATGTGGTGAAACCCCGTCTCTATTAAAGAGTACAAAAATGAGCCAGGCGTGGTGGTGCACACCTATAATCCCAGCTATTTGGGAGGCTGAGGCAGGAGAATTGCTGGAACCCAGGAGGCGGAGGTTGCAGTGAGCCGAGATTGTGCCACTGCACTCCAGCCTAGGTGACAGAGCCAGACTCTGTCTCAAAAATAACTAACTAAATAAATAATATTTATTTGAAATTTCTTCTCAGTTAGAGAGCAGCTATGGGAAAACATTTTTACTGCTATTTGCAAAGGTTAGAGACCAAACTGTGAGCATTCCTGAAGATGTAAAGTTGTGTTAATGATATTAAAAAAAAAAAAGGGGGAATTCTTAGCAGTTAGAATTTGAACTTTTCTACCACTGAATTTTATAAAACTAAGGTATTCATCTGTGGTTACAGTGAATTCTCTTGTCAGAGCCAGCATACCTTAAGTATGATTAAAAATGTATTTTTTTTTTTTTTTTGCGATGAATTTTCCCTCTTGTCGCCCAGGCTGGAGTACAATGACGTGATCTCAGCTTCACTGCAACCTCCGCCTCTCAGGTTCAAGTGATTCTCCTGCCTCAGCCTACTGAGTAGATGGGATTACAGGCATGTGCCACTATGCCTGGCTAATTTTTTTGTATTTTTAGTAGAGATGGAGTTTCACCATTTTAGTCAGGCTGGTCTCGAACTCCTGACCTCAGGTGATCCACCTGCTTTGGCCTCCCAGAGTGCCAGGATTACAGGTGTGAGCCACCGTGCCTGGCCTAAAAATGTGTTATATCAGACAAAACATCTTAGTAAACATTTAGGGCATTTTAATAATAAGCCAACAGTTTTTGAGACTGTAGAGATTTTGAGTAGAATTTTTTTTATGAGGTGGCTTTTAAAAAAATAATTGAAAATGGGAAAATGACCCATAAAGTGAATTCACCTAGAATATCCATTTAAAATGTTCAGACTTGTGGCTGAGCGTGGTGGCTCACACCTGTAATCCCAGCAATTTGGGAGGCCGAGGCAGGCAGATCACCTGAGGTCAGGAGTTCGAGACCAGTCTGGCCAACATGGCAAAACCTTGTCTCTACTAAAAATACAAAAATTTGCCGGGTGTGGTGGCACATGCCTGTCATCCCAGCCACTTGGGAGGCTGAGGCACGAGAATCACTTGAACCTGGGAGGCAGAGCTTGCAGTGAGCCAAGATTGCACCACTTGCACTCCAGCCTGGGTGACAGAGGGAGACCCTGTCTCAAAAAAATAAGTAAAATAAAATGTTCAGACTTATAAACTGGACAGGTAGTCCCCATAATTCATAGTAATGCCTTGACATTAGGCGCCCCAAAGGACTCCTTTGTTCTATGTTCCAAATGTCTGTGCTAACTGCCCATTTTGAGGAGAGAAGTCTGCAGGTATAGTTAGTGCTGCTGAGACATTTCCACTGTGGCATTCTAGAGTTCTCTGGCTTGCCCTTGTTGCTTTAAAGCTGGTTCCAACTTCGTGGGCTTTATGATTGAGCAACACTGGTGATTGTGATTTCTAATACCACCCTCCAGATTCATGTCACAGGTGAAAGTCTGCCTGTGGGGAGGGCTTTCACATTCTCCTGGAGTTGAACCAAAATAAGGAAAACATCAACAAACACAGTTACCAAAAGCTTCCAAGGAGGGATGGAGGAGAAATACTGTTCGTTGCAGATGGGGAGAAATTAAATGACATCAAGTGCATAATGGAACTGGGTAGGATTCAAACTCAAGTCCCCTGGTTCAAGTCCTTGACTCCGCTCTGCGCATGGCTAAGTCTGGCCTGTGTCTCATCTTCTCAGCTCTAGTGGCTGTTTAGTAGTGAAGATACTGATATGCAGGCAGCCATGTTGTAAATAAGAAGCAAATATTTTTATATTTCTCCCTCTTATGTGTATAATATTTGAGCTACAAACAGGTTAAAACAAAAGAGAGACTTCAGCTTAGTAGCAGGCAGGGAAGGAAGAAGTGAATGCAGCTTCCTTCCGCTTGCATTTCTAATCAAGCTAATTATTTCACTAGTGATTTCTCATTTGATTACCGATTTTGCTTATTTATGCTTAGAACTTTCAATGACTTCTCAGTGCCATTAAGGTAAAATGCAAGCCATTTCTGTGACCTGCAATATCATCTTTTGCCACTCCTCCTCACTTGCTATGTCTTAGCAAGACTGAGAGGCTCTCAGTTCTTCAGACCTGCTCTATCTCACCTCTCATTTTGTTCATATTCTCCACCTCTTGTGCTTGATGAACTCCTATTCACCTATCAGGTCACAACTTAAATAATTTTTCCTCCAAATCTCTGGACTACATAGGTCCAGGTCCCCATCAAATGCTCCCATAGCACATTGGGCTTCCTCATCAACATGCTCATTATACTTTTCTAGAATTGCTGGCTTGTCCTCCTTGTTATCTCCCTAATGCAGAGACCATTACTCATCATTGTAGCAGACATTTATCCATATCAGGTACTCAGCAAACATTTGTGGAATGAATGTATATGTGAAACTATACTTCTATGGCAAGTTTGTTTGGTTCAGAAGGCTTGCATTTCATGTATATTGGGAGACTGGCCAACATTTTTATATTCTTCCTCCTATGCTCAAACCATAAATAATTATGTTAGCAAACACTGAACTTTGTCTTTTGAAACATAAGTAGAAACATCCTTAGTAACAGTACTAACAGTAATCATTTTTCAGAAATAAGAATTCACACCAGTGATACAGAATGGCCTTTGACCATTATCTCAGAGAACTACCAGTCGATAGACATGCTGAAGTGATAATTCCATAGACTTCAGTTTCATTCATCCCTACTTAATATAAGAGAATCAACTTCTATTTTATGTCTGTATTCCCATTTTCTAATATACTACTTGTCACAGAGGAGATGCCCAACCAGTGTTTTTTGTAAAGTACCTGAATAGATTAATAATAATGCTAGTGAAATATATTTAGTGCTGTTCTAAGCACTTTACATGAATTAATTCATTTAATCCTCACCGCAACCATAGGAAGTAGATTCTATTATTTATCCAATTTTACAGATGAAAAAACTGAGGCTGGTCACTTGACATAAATTACCAGTGCTGGCCAGGACTTTAGAGACCATTTAATCCAATGCTCTTATTTTACAGAGGTGCAGCTGAAGCCTAAGGAGGCGATATGATTTCCTACACATTCATGCACCTTCATGCACATCCATTAAAACTTTTATTAAATGGAACCCACTATCCACACTCCAATTAGCTAGGTGCCTTTTTTCCCCCATTTAGTAATTTACAATTAATCGGAGGACTTTTTATAGTTATATTTAGAGGAAAGGAGCATGTTTTACTCTATATCAACTTTCTTCTCTGCTTAAAAGCATTTTGATTCTTTATTTTACCAGTCATTTTAGTTCTTTTAATAGGTTTAATACACAGATCAAACAAGACTTAAATACATTTTTAACAATGTAACAATTTAAAAGGAATTGCCTAAAACCTAGGTCTTCTAACTTGGAGCCCAGTGCTTTTTTTATTGCTCCGCTGAGTCAAAAGGTGAATATATAAACATGATTTCAGATAGAATGCAGAAGCTGTATTTAATTAAGTTGGCTTTTGTCATTAAAGAAATCAGAAAGTTTGGACAACTCAGGAATGGATTTCCATCCTAGATGGTATTTACTACTATTTCTGGAATTAAGTTTACTGTCTATATTCAGGATTTTGTGCATAAGAGACGTGACCACTGAGGTTGTGTGTCATTCTTATCTCTACTCCAGGGGTCAGCAAACTTTCTCTGTTAAGGGTCAGATAGTAGTTTTTTGGCTTTTCAGTCTCGGTTTGGCTCTGCTATAAACAATAGATAAATGAATGAGCATGGCTATGTTCCAATAAAACTTAATTGACACTGAACTTTGAATTTCATGTACTTTTCAAATGTCACAAATGTTTTCCTTTTGATTTTTTCCAGAAAGCCATTAAAAAAATCCAAAGACCATTCTTAGCTTGCAGGCTGCACAAAAACAGGAAGCAGGCTGGGTTTGCTTATGGACTGTGGCTTTCCCACCCTTGTTCTTAGATAGGGACACACCAATATATCATGATTAGTTGTAGAGGATACTGCCAGCAACATATTATTACTGGTTAGTTGTAAGAATATCAAAGTTAGTGAATAATTTGCTTTTAAAATAAATTATTGTTGATTTATTTTTATAAATAAATGGCACAGGGCATCTCATGCTCTTGCATTCTAATATATTTTCTGGAATTGATGCAAAAGTGGTGGCAGTAAAGTACAGAGCTGGCTAAGCAGCAGTTTTGTCATAAGTAACTGTGGTGATCGTGGACAACCATTACTGCTGAACTGCTCTTCATGGTAAGGATTTCAGTGTTTCAGAGTAATTCATTAACCTAGAGATGTTTTAAAAAGTTGTATCGGCCGGGCGCGGTGGCTCAAGCCTGTAATCCCAGCACTTTGGGAGGCCGAGGTGGGCGGATCACGAGATCAGGAGATCGAGACCATCCTGGCTGACACGGTGAAACCCCATCTCTACTAAAAATACAAAAAAAATTAGCTGGGCGTCGTGGCGGGAGCCTGTAGTCCCAGCTACTCAGGAGGCTGAGGCAGGAGAATGGTGTGAACCCGGGAGGTGGAGCTTTCAATGAGCCGAGATTGCCCCACTGCACTCCAGCCTGGGTAACAGAGCAAGACTCCGTCTAAAAAATAAATAAATAAATAAATAAAATAAAATAAAAGTTGTATCAAAATCTGCTGCACCATGGGAGTGTTTTACACATGTGATGTGGCATCTACCTTATGTACCATCATGGAAAAATGTTTGAGAACCACTGCACTAGGCCAAAGGCTGGGATGTGTATACTTTGCTGCCGTGTATAATTGTATGTCCTTGTTCTCTAAACAGAATTGGTTATGTTTAGTGAACAGTTAGGTGGTTCTCCGTGTGTTTATATACACAGACGATCCCCGAATTTGGATGGTTCAACTTAAGAGTTTTCAAACTTACGATGATATGAAAGTGATATACATTTGATACATTCCTACAACTTACAATGGGGTTATGTCCCATAATTGTTTTGACTTATGATATTTTCAACTTACAATTGATGGGTTTACTGAGACATAACCCTCTTGTAACTTGAGGAGCATGTGTATATTTGTACATACATGATGGTGTGTGTTTATACACAAAGGCCTGAATATACACACCATGAGCATTTGAAGGTCTTTGTCAAGGTTGTTTCTGTTTCTGATCTCTTGCCTACTTTAAAACCCAAGAGATAGACATTATGCATATTACAGGCAAAACTATTCTTGAGTTTATAGCAATGTAGTTTGTAGAAAGGATTCCTGGATGTTTTACTAAGCCTTGCCTCCTCCATTCAACATTATATGAATTGTTAGGAACATATAAAGTACCACTGTTGAATGTGACTTCTATACTGTTAGTTAAGAAACCAAGACTAGTGTTAGCTGAGTAACTGGCATGTTGATGCAACCTATACAGGTTTTGTATTTAATTAGTTTCCTTATTCAGTTATTCAAGTATCCAGTTATTTAGTTTCAAGTTAGATTTCTTTGTTTTTATATTTAATAAAAGACTTGCATATAAGTTCCTCTTCGTGAAAATAGTGGCTAGGCTAGTGTGATTTTAAGTATGTCTGGCAACTCAAAATGTAATGGATTCATCAACCTATTTGGGATTTTTAACATAAAATACACTGCTGCTTGATTAATGTGTTCAGTTTTGCCCTGGATATTTGCTATTAGGCTGATAGCCATTTGGTTGGATTCTTCTGGAGAGTAATTGATTCTCTAAGGTAATGGGGTACTGCAGTAGGTGTAGCATTCACCCAGGTCACTAGAATCCTACCTGTTTCATCACATAGAAGGCCCTGGCCATGGGGAAGAGTGAATGCAGCTTCTCTGGATGCCTTATTCCCACAGACATGCTGATATGCTGGAACAATCTGGCTCCAGGAGTATTAATATACTTTTTTGAGACTGTCTACAAAATACTATTTTGTAAAAACTATGCCTTTACATAGACATTGATAGGTTATATTTGTTTTATAACAATTGTGTACCTAATGTTCGATTGTGATTAATTTTGAGATTTATGTATATTTATAAGCCTATCTTATGTAAATTTTTACTCTAAGATGTGTGGCACATTACTAATAAAGACGTGGATTTCTATTTATGTAAAGTAATTGTAGCAATATTCCTAGATGCTACCTAAATGATTGTTCTGTCCATTTGCCATCACAAATACGTTTATCTTTGGATGATTATGTTAGTCAGAATATATTAATTAGATTTAAACTTTAAAATAAGAATTACAACATAGTTTGAAATTCTTCCTGTTGATGTAATTAAAGTTAGTTTATAATTCCTTATTGCTTTGCTCTGGTGTATTTTTCTTTTCTGTTTCTGGTTTTAAATCTTTCATCAGTAAAGTCACTCTCATTTCTCCCTGAATCTATAGACCTTGGAGAAGACAATAGCCTGTCTTGTCTGACAAAGAGGAAAATCATGTTGCTATCATCAGGTAAAAATTCCTGTAGAGAAACAATTTGTAAAATAATCTTACATTTATAGCTTTGGTTTAATACTTTATTAGGTAGTGAATGGAGGCCTATAATCCCATTTCAAGTGTATCAGTTGGTTAATTGCACATGGCTAGCTCTAAGAATTTCAATAATCAGCATTATTGGCAACTAAACCATATAATATGTTGAGAATAATTAGAGTTTGGTTGTAGAGCATAATGAATCACCAGGGAGGTCGTTGAGCTGCCAGTACTACAGGGGCTAGCTTGAGAAGATCAAGGAATGGCATGTTAAGAAAGAATCAGGCATTACCACATTCTGCATTCAAAACTCTAATTTTCACCAAAAAAAAAAAATTCAAATATTTTGTCCTTTGTTTAGTATTCTGCTTGTTCCGTGTAGTATTTATTTTGCAGTATCCTGAGTGGACAGCCCAGCTATCAAATCTGATCCTGGCTAATGTTTGACTTGGAGATTTCTTAGGGCTCAGTCGCAGGTACAAGGATCAGATGATCAGATGATAAGCTATAAGAAGAGACAGAGGAACTGCAATGGACATGAGAGTCACCTGCGTCCAGGAGGTTAAGAAGCTTTAACCGTGCATTCATTCATTCAATCAATCAATATTTATTTATTTATTATTTTTTTTAGGGTCTTTCTCTGTCACCCAGGCCAGAGCGCAGTGGCACGATCAGAGCTTACTGTAGCCTCAACCTCCTGGGCTCAAGCGATCCTCCCACCTCAGCCTCCCAAATTGCTGGGATTACAGGTGTAAGCCACTACACCCAGCCAATAAATATTTATCGAAGACTCTTATGTGCTCGTCCTTGTGCTAGACATTACACAGAGAGGACTCTAGGAAGAACAGTTCTTGATTTCTGCCCCCACCCTGGGGCTCACCCTGGGGGCCTGTTTGGAGAGTCAGACAAACACACACCATGACAGTACCTTGTGGTGAATGCAGTGGTAAGGAAAAGCTCAGGTCTGATGCTAAACCTGAGTGGAGGTCCTCACCCAGCCTGGGGCAACTAGGAAAGCAGGTGGCGATACTGAAGTGAACCTTAAGGAAGGGGTGCCATGGACTGAACATTTGTTCCTCCCAAATTCATATGTTGAAACCCTAATCCCCAATGTGGTGGTATTTGGAGATGGAGCCTTTGGTAGGTAATTGGACCATGAGGGTAGAGCCCTCATGAATAGGATTAGTGTCCATATAAGAAGAGACAGGAGAGAATTTGCTTCTTTTCTCCACTCTCCACCATGTGAGTACACAATGAGAAACTGGCCATCTTTGAACCAGGAAGAGGGCCCTCACCAGAACCCAACAATGCTGGCACCTGCTCTCAGGCTTCCCAGCCTCCAGAACCATGAGAAAGAAATTTTTGTTGCTGAAACCAGTCCGTCTGTGGTAATTTGTGAGAGAAGCCTAAATTGATTAAAACAAAGGGGTAGAAATATGTTAGGCAACGGGTGTACAGGGGCATCACCAAGAAAGGGGAGAACAACCCAACAGCCTCAGACGAAAGACCAGCAGGATGTATTCTGGAACCATTGTCATCTGACAAGGCTTATCTTAGTTTTCTATTGCTCCTGAAAACAGTTTCCACAAACATAGTGGTTTAAAACTACAGAAATACATTTTCATACAGTTCTGGAGGCCAGAAATCTGAAGTGAATCTTACACAGCTAAATTTAAGGTATTGGTGGCAGGGCCCAGTGGCTCACACCTGTAATCCCAACACTTTGGGAGGCCGAGGTTGGTGGATCAATTGAGGTCAGGAGTTCGAGACCAGCCTGGCCAACATGGCAAAACCCCATCTCTGCTAAAAATACAAAAAATTAGCTGGGCGTGGTGGCAGGCACCTGTAATCCCAGCTACTCAGGAGGCTGAGGCAGGAGAATCGCTTGAACCTGGGAGGCAGAGGTTGCAGTGAGCTGAGATCGTGCCACTACACTCCAGTGCAGGTGACAGAGTGAGACTCCATCTCAAAATAAATAAATAAATAAAAATAAATGTAAGGTATTGACAGGGCTGGTTCCTTCTGGAGGCTCCAGGGAATAGAATTCATTCCTTGTGTCTTTTAGGTTCTGGTAGCTGACCAAATTCCTTAGGCTGTGGCCTCATCACTCCAGTCTCTGTCTCCCTGGTCAGGTGACCTTCTTTTCTTCTGTAGTCTAATCTCCCTCTGATAAAGATACTTGTGATTATATTTAGGGCCCACTTGAAATAACCCAGGATAATTTCCCTATCTCAAGATCCTTAATTATACCTGCAAGGTGCCTTTTGCAATGTAGGGTAATGCTTCATAGGTTCCAGGAATTAAGACTTGGTTACCTTTGGGGGTCATTATTCCTAGCATCACAAGGCCAGAGGATAAAGGATGAAGTGAGGATGGGGAAAGGTGAGGCAGAGTGAGCAGGGTCCTGTTCACAGAGGACCTTGCAAATCATAGTAAAGAACTTTGACACCTTCCCACAGGGGATAAGGAGGCTTAGGGAGAGACTAGCTTGTGTTTTAGAAAGATCATGCTGGCTTCCATGTTGACTGGAGTGGAGCAAGAGGATGAGCTTAAAGACTAGTTAGAGGCTGCAGTGACATCAGTGTGGTGCAGAGTGTACAAATATGTAGCACTTAGAATTCAAAACCAGCAGGACTTAATCTACAAATAAAGATGGTTTCTTTACACATAAAGAAAAATTAGTCTGGCCCAGTGTGGTGGCTCATGCCTGTAATCCTAGCACTTTGGGAGGCCAATGCTGGAGGATTGCTTGAGCCCAGGAGTTTGAGACCAGCCTGGGCAACATGGCAAAACCCCATCTCTACCAAAAATACAAAAATCAGCCACTCTCATAATTAGGTCTGAAAATAAATAAATAAATAATCATTTTTTGTTTAAAAGAAAGATTAGGCAGTTTTTTTTTTTCAAGATAGAATCTTGCTCTGTTGCCCAGGCTGGAGTGCAATGGCACGATCTCGGTTCACTGCAACCTCTGCCTCCTGGGTTCAAGCAATTCTCCTGCCTCAGCCTCCCAAGTAGCTGGGATTACAGGCACATGCCACCAGGCCCAGCTAATTTTTTGTATTTTTAGTAGAGACAGGGTTTCACCATGTTGGCTGGGCTGGTCTCAAACTCCTGACCTCAAGTGATCTGCCCGCCTCAGCCTCCCAGTGCTGGGATTACAGGCGTGAGCCACTGCGCCTGGCCTAGTCTGGGCAATTTGAAATGCATCCACCATCTCCTGTTTTTCAGTCTTGCTCAGGTTTGCAGCAGAAAGCTGGTTGTTTATTCCACTGGGTGGCCTCAGCCTTAGTGTGAGTATATCGTAGGGAATAGAGCTAAGGAAGCAATGGGCTAAGAATTCCAAATCCTGAGCCCTAAGGCTTAAACTTCAACTATCCAGGTAAAGCTTGAGCCATTCCTGTGAAGAGGGGGAACGACCAGTGATGGACACTCAAGGTCAGCCACTTTCTAGAGAGGTAATTCTGGCTTTCAGTGCATAATTGTTCATCACAAAGTCCCGCTTGCAATGCCCATCCTTCACACCAACCTTCTTCCCACCTTAGGAAGGGAAGGAGGTGTCTTGTTGCAGACTTAAAAAAAATTATATATCTCTACACTTCCTTTTTTTCATCTGGCCCTCTCCCAGGCATGTCAGTTTCATCAAGGTTGGTTGAATTGATTTGATAAGCTTTTCACTGAAACATTTCACTAACTGGTAAATCGTTGACATGGCACGACTTTGTATGGGAGGTTAGTTGCAGCTGGATGGCACAGACCAAAAGGACAGGAAAGGCTACCCTTGACTCGGTGAACTAGCAGGACCTGCACTGTGAGTAGGGGCCACATGTCCAGCTATGGGAGTGGGAGGGATGAGGGGGAAGTAGGTAGGGAGTCAGGCAAGGCCTGTTGGGATCAGACTTGCTTGCACCATTTATCCTTCAGCCACTGAGATTTTTAAAAAATCTTGGCCTGTAATTCCAACACTTTTGGAGGCCAAGGCATGCGGATTGCTCGAGCTCAGGAACTCGAGACCAACATGGGCAACATGGCCAAAACCTGTCTCTACCAAAAATACAAAAAAAATTAGCCGAACGTGGTGGCATGTGCCTGTGGTTCCAGCTACTAGGGAGGCTGGGGTGGGAGGACTGCTTGAGCCTGGGAGGCGGAGGTTGCAGTGAGCTGAGATCGTGCCACTGCACTCCAGCCTGGGTGACAGAGCAACTCTGTCTCAAAAAAAAAAAAAAAAAAGAGAAAGAATTCAGTGATAGTTCAGTGATAGATTAATAATGTTTGCCATGGACTTAGCAAAGGAAAGTAGTAATTCACATGCCATGCAATTGCCAGCCTTGGTTTACAGTAATTGTAATAAAAGACCTTGTTATAACTATTCCAATAGTCACTGTTTGAATTTCTATTGTAAAGTAACCATCATAGCTGGGTTCAGTTCATGGCAGCTAAGTGCTGTGTACAAAGCGGCCCAAGGGAAGGTAAGTAATGACTACTCTGTGGCCAAGTACCATATTAGTTATTTACATAAACTAGTTCTAGTCCTCACAACAGCTCCGCAATGTAGATTTCTTATCTCTCCTGTACAAATGAGGAAACATGCTCAGTAAGTTAATTTATCCAAGGGTATACAGCAAGAAAGCAGTAGAGCCAGGATTATAATCCAAATCTGTCTGCCTTAAAAGCTTGTGTTCTTTCCAGCACATCCTGCAGCCTCTACAATAATATGGTGTCTACTCACTTTTTCTAATTATTAAAAAAAAGTGTGCAAAGTACTGGAGCAAATGCAAAAAAGCTTATTGATGACTTTTGATCCAATGGGGAATTCAGATATTTGTGAAAATGATTACAATATAATGTGGTTGGTACTTGAGAAGAGATAGCTGTAAGTGCTACACAGTAAAGGTAGCTGCTAAGTTTCCCTGGATCAGGAAAATTCCACAAAGGAGATGATTCTGAGCTGAGGCTTGAAAGATGAATGGGAATTATCCAGATAGGCAAGAGGGAAGAGCTGGGGCTCAGTCATCAGGGCATTATATACCATGCAAAAGCTTCCATTCTTTTTGCAATGGGGAAGCACCAGCAATTCACTTTTAGCAAAGGAGCGACATGACTAAGTGTCTGTTTTAGAAATATAATCCTTGTAGTGAGAGGGACAAGATTGGAAGCAAAGACACCTATTAGGAGGCACCACAAAAGTGGTGAAGGTACAGACTGGAGAGTTATATATCTGGAAGGCTGGTCCTATGAAGATAGAAGAGATGTCCAATGTGTGGTTGTTGGTCTAAGGAGCTCAATGTGCTCTTGGCAGTTGTTGCACAACTGTACAGGATGCCAAATGTAAATAGTGCCCCCAAATGTAAATTGTATCCCTGGAATTGCGCAAAGTGGTGGCCCTGGACCATGGAGAGATACCACAATGTCCTGAGTAGAGCCTCGCTCTGTCGCCCAGGCTGGAGTGCAGTGGTGTGATCTCAGCTCACTGCAACCTCTATCTCCCAGGATCAAGCGATTCTCCTGCCTCAGCTTCCCGAGTACCTGGGATTACAGGCGCCCACCACCATGCCTGGCTAATTTTTGTATTTTTAGTAGAGATGGGGCTTCACCATGTTGGCCAGGCTGGTCTTGAACTCCTGACCTCAGGTGATCCGCCTGCCTTGGCCTCCCAAAGTGCTGGGATTACAGGTGTGAGCCACTGCGCCTGGCCTCTGGGTGTTTAATATATGTTATTCTCCAATTTAATCTTTACTGCCACCTTATGAACAAGGATCATGCACCATTTATAGATGAGGAAACTGAGCTCAGAGATGCTATGTAACTTGTCCAGGATTATACAGATAATAAGTGGCAGATTTGGAATCTGAATGCATGTCACCCTGATTTCATTTTCACATGATCACTTCTTCTGCATTGTACATACTACCTTACACACAACGCACATACCACATTGTAAGCAGTGGACTTTGTACAAAGCAGATACTCAGCACACCTTAGTAAATGTTTGTGGAGACACTTGGAGAGCTCTAAAGCAGACACAATGCTGGAGAATCCTCTCCCTGCCTGTGTTTGTAATATCTCTGGTGGATGTTATCTTGATAACTTGGGAGTATCAGTTGTTTAAGAGATACCCCTTATCTCTTCTAGGACAAAACTAAGAGTTACCCCGAGAGTCACTGTCAGATTCTCACCATGTCAGAGACACTGTGCTGCTGCTTTATACATACTTTCTTATTTCACCTTCACAGCAACCATTTTTATAAATCAGGAAGCTTTCTGTTTCAAGTAATAGAAATCTAACTAAAACTGGCTTAAATGATTACAAAATTCATTCATTCATGCAACTGGAAAGCAAGAGGCAGTGTGGTCTCCAGGGTCAGCTTGATTCACAACTCTGAATGTCTTTCACTTCTATTGTATCCTGCGTGCCGATGGAGGCTGTTTGTCCCTGAGGTTGTTGGAGTGAGTTGTCATGTTAAGGCCAACAGAGAGAACCCAAGCAGCCTCGTATTTTGGAGGAGACACCTAAAATCATATGACCTTTGACGTAGAGATTTGAGTGGACAATGGGCTTCTTTCTCAAATTTAGTTTTTAGGTCCTATGTCCCAGTATTTTAATTTTTCTCTGTTCTCAACCACATGGAAGCTCAGTAGAAACATCCCCAGCTTTCAATATCATCTCTCGCAGGCAGCACAGACAGGCTTTTTTTGAAAGGACGCCACTCATTCATTCTCTTGCTCAGCAAACACTTAGCTCCTACTCAGTACGTCCTGTGCTGTACCAGGTGCTGGGCCCACGGAAATGAAGAAAGCCCAGTCCCTGCTCTCAAGGAGCTCTGTAGGGAGACAGACACAGAAACCACTAACTTTGACTGCAGTGTGGTGAGGACAATCACAGGAGGGGTGAGTGAAACCCTGTGTGAACCCAGCCTTGTGCTAGGCCACATAAAGACTAGTCTAGTTAGATTCTAGTGCTTCAGCCTTCATTTCGGTTAGAGTTCCATTGACTAGAAATGCTGAGTGACACCTGTCAGTCCTACGGCTTTGGCCATTAGAACAATCTTGAAATGTTCAGCAATTTTCACTTTCACTGAGACTTGGAAGCAAAGCACCATGACAGGGCATTTTTTTGATTTGCCGAGTTGTTGCTAAACTGTGGCCCAACACAATTTAGGCAGGATTAACACCCCATGTCCTGTCCCGTTTTGGCTTGCATCCACTGATAAATGCTTCTGTTGCGTAACATGGGAGCTCTCATTTTGTAACTAGAGGAAGAGAGTCTTTGGTTGGAGTAGGACAGAGAGGAGGGTTCAGTCTTTGTTCCCTCACTGACCCATTGGAAGGTTTTTGAACCCATGTGGTTAGAGGACTGAAGTCCAGACATGGAAGGAACTACTCACGAGAGGAGTTATAAACACTGGGCATTGGCCAGGCACTGTGGCTCATGCCTGTAATCCCAGTACTTTGGGAGGCTGGGGTAGGTAGGTGGATCACTTGAGGTCAGGAGTTCAAGACCAGCCTGGTCAACATAGTGAAACCCTGTCTCTACTAAAAACACAAAAAATTAGCCAGGTGTGGTCGTGTGTGCCTGTAATCCCAGCTACTCAGGAGGCTGAGGCTGGAGAATCGCTTGAACCCAGGAGGCGGATGTTGCAGTGAGCTGAGATTGCATCACTGCGCTCCAGCCTGGGTGACACAGCAAGACTCCATCTCAAAAAAAAAAAAAACAAAAAAACCCCAAAAAACTAAAAACTAAAACATTGGCACACTGACCTGCTTTAGGGCTTGGGTGACAAAATATTTGTCAAGTGAGGGAGAAAGACTTCTTCCCCTTATCAGGATTAAACCCAGCTCTGTTTTGGTACCTTGAGGGTTAGAAGTCTGGGAGTATGTAGGATTTGGGGATAATGATACAGGCACTGGAAATCTTCCGATGGGCACTAGACTCAGTGAGCTGTGTGGGCAGCAGGGTGGTTGGCAGCAGCTGACTCATGTCTCTGGGTATATGTGAGGTACCCCTTTTGGGACCCCCCATAGAAATCACCAAGGACTTTTTAGGAAGGAGGTTGAGGCCTTTGCTATTATGTAGATGGGAGCTTAAGTCAGTGTAACATGGACTGAAGGCAAATGTGACCATACTTTGTAATCATAATCCCAGAAAGCCTGAACAAATAAAGAAGCAAAGTACAATGTAGGAACAACTGAAAGAAAAATATTTACAGAGTCAAACTGTAACTGAGTACCCTCATTTTTTCTGAGACAGAGTTTATTTTTTCTTTCTCTCTTCTTTTCTCACTCCCCCAGTTTCTCCCTTCCTACTTAGCCCTTTAAAATGGCAAATGTAGGCCAGGTGCGGTGGCTCACGCCTGTAATCCCAGCACTTTGGGAGGCTGAGGTGGGTGGATCACCTGAGGTCAGCAGATCGAGACCAGGCTGTTCAACATGGTGAAACCTCGTAAAAAAAAAAAAAAAAATAGCCGGGCATGGTGGGGGGTACGTGTAATTCCAGCTATTTGGGAGGTTGAGGCAGGAGAATCTCTTGAAGCCAGGAAATGGAGGTTGCAGTGAGCCGAGATCGCACCATTGCACTCCGGCCTGGGTGACAAGAGCGAGACTCCGTCTCATAAATAAATAAATAATTTAATAAAGGTAAATATAGCCTTTTACGTTGTCTTCACCAGACAGTCCCTACAGGGCAAGTTCATCTAACTATGTGCTTAGGAGCTCCAGAAAGGAACTCAAGAGATAACATCCAGTTTCTACAAAACTCCCTCCCACCGGGAGACTGCCTTGAGAAATATGAAACTCTCTTCCATCTGAGGGGTTTTTGGCTTAGTCCTGCCAACTAAGGTGCCAGCAGTCACCAGTTTGACCACCCAGTAGATAAGGCATGCAGACCCCTCCCCCGACAACTGCTTGCTTCCTTCACTTTAAAAGTGCCTGCTTTCTGCTCCACAATTAAAGCAGTACCCTTAGGGAGGAAACCTGTACTTCTTTCCCTAAGCTAGCTTTGGAATACATCAATTTCTTTATACCAGACCTTGCTCTTGTTAATTGGAATCTGCAAGTGGTGAGCGACTAAATCTGTGTTTTGGTTATAAAACTCCAAAGGCCATCTGAAATACTGAGACCTAAAACTTACAATTGAGATGGATAGGGAATTACTTTTTCCTTTACTTCCTTTACTAAATCCCTTTGTCTCCAAATCTATCAAGCAATAGTTTCTTTATCTGCAAACTGTGGATTATGTTACCTGTCTTGTCTGCTTTAGAAGGGAAACAAAAATTATGTTGAAATTAATAGGAATACTATTGAAACAGGAAAGGGACAACTTGCAGGGTTTGAAGCAATCACATGTTGAGTACTCAGTCAAGGCTTTCTTAATTTTTTTTTTTAAATCAAAATGTTGATTGGGATATTTTATGGGTAGCAGGCTTGGATCCCAGCACTTTTCCAATAGGAGAACAGAAGCACCTTGTACCGCCCCAGAGTTTCCCTCCCCCCCCCCCCCCCACAATAACCGTAAAGCAAAAGCTATTATTATTATTATCATCGCCATGTGACAGAGGAAAACTTGAGATTGGGGGCTTAACTGACATGACATCAAGTCTCAAAAAGAAACAGTGGCAGTTTGAGACTTTGATCTACGACTCTTTTAAGAGTTTAGATTGCGTCCACAGCGAAACCTGCACAAACAGTTGTCAACAGCGGCTGCAAATTACAGGCTTATAAGGAACGTTTGAAAAATGCCAACAGTTCTTTCCTCAGGCCAAATACTATGGTAGATAAAAGTATAGCCTTTGGAGCCAGAATCCCTGAGTTTGAATCTTGCCTGTGCCACTTGGTAGCTGTGTGACTCTGGCTACGTAGTTAACGGCTCTGTCTCAGTTTTTCTGTTGGTAAAATGAGGATAATAACACCTTCTTTGTAGGGTTGTTCTAAGGATTAAATGAGTTAATAGGAGTGAGCCACTTAGAATAGGGCCTGTTATATGGTAATCTCTATTTAAAATCCTGTCAGATACACCAAAGAAAACACTTTAAAAATATCTGTTAAATAAATCAGTAAAACAGAATCGGGGCATTGGTTCTTTAAAAGTACTCCCCCCACGGTATTCTAGTATGCAGCTTGGGTTTTAATATCTGAATGTGGCGCCTTTTGGGATCTCGCCTCGCGAGAAATTGACATTAACGAATGAGTGAAAGGAGCTTTCTTTCCCCCCCGCCTCCAGGAAGATATAGACCCTGCAAACTTGTTAGCAGGACCTTGCGGACACCAAGGAGGCGGAGGCGTTCTCCCCATTCCCCTTCGGGAGTTGTAGTTTCCTGCAAGCGCTTGGTGGGTCTGTAAACCAGCGGGGAACTACAATTCCCACAATCTCGCGCGCCTCCCGCCCTGCCTCCCGCCCGCGATTCTAGCCCGACTCCCATTACCGCCCCTCGGGGGCGGCTGTGGCGGAGGAACGATGGCCGACGGCGGCGGCCCTAAGGAGGCTCCCGGCCTGCGGAGCTCTCCCGGGCCGGCGCCGCGGGTCCCGCGCGCGGTCGGGCCGAGTGGCGGTGGCGGGGAGACCCCGCGGACCGCGGCGCTGGCGCTGCGCTTCGACAAGCCCATTAAGCAGGCCTTCTACAACACCGGGGCCGTGCTGTTCGTGTGCCTGTGCTGCGGCGCCGCGGTGCTGGTCTACTTCATCCTGGAGGCCTTCCTGCGGCCGCTGCTCTGGGCCGTGCTGTGCGGCACTTTTCTGCACCCCTTCAAGAGCTCGCTGACGCGCCTGGGCCGCCACTGGCTGCAGCGCCTGCACCGCGCGCACACGCCCATCGTCCTGGCCGCGCTGCTCCTGCCGCTCTGCTTCGTCGACTACGGCGTCGAGGCCCTAGGCGAGCAGGCGCTGCGCCGCCGCCGCCTGCTCCTGCTGCTCGGCGCCGGCGGCCCTCTCCTGTACGGCTTCTACTGCCTCGGCAGCTACCTGGGCGTGCAGGTGCTGCTGGTGCACGCTGCCACGCTCATCTGCCGCGGGCTGGACTACTTCAGCAGCCTGTGGGTGAGTGAGCGGTAGTCCCCCCCTGTCCCCCGCCCGTGGTCCCGGCGCTCTGGGGTGCAATCCTGCAGCTGTTCCTCCCGGTGCAGGGGCGACGAGGGGCCACACCTGTGCTGCAGTGACCGTCCGTCTCCGCTTTCCTTCTCACACCTCAGGAATTTGGCGGACATTCTTCCAAAAAGGGGGCGGGCGTGATTTGAAACAGCCTGCCTGCTTTCCGCCTTGTTTCAATCCTAATAGGCCCTCTTAGGGGGACAGTGCCCTGGATTGAGAATCGTTATTTCGCTTTGCAGAGAGAGGCCTCAGAGCATGGCAGTGGGGCTTGGTTTTACTCCTGGTTGGGGGAGGGGGGGTGCTTCGGCCACCCTCAGTTCTGCGCACCTGACTGTCAGAGCTGGAATGGACCTTAGAGATTCTAGGCCAACTTGCCATCCTGCAGATAGGAAAGGTGACCTCTTACCAGGCTAGGGCTACGTAGGGACAAAGAGGGGTTTGGGTGTCTTAGATTTCTTACAAGTCCTAAAACAGCTTGCTTCACTGGCTGGTGCTGCCTCTCAGTTCAGGTGATTCCTGTATAATTTGTGCAAGGCACTGGGTGCGAGCCGCCTGTGCTTCTTCCTCTCCACGCTTTACTTTTAGGTAACTGCTTTTGTTGTGCAGGGACTGGTGTACCGCAGCACACCTCCTCCCGCCTGGAGTAAAGCAGCTGACCGCGTGAAGAGGAGAGACGTAGATTTGTGATGCTTGGATTAACCTGAGCTTACTCTTAGAAAACCAGGGAGCTTTAGAATTGGAAAGATTTCAAAGATAATCTAGTGACACAATTCCTAACTCAGACGATATTGTGGACTAGTTAATTATCCACATATTTAACTGGGGACTGTTAAAAACAAGTGGAGATTTAGTGCGTAAGAATGCCAATTGATTGATAAACAGTACCATTTACAAATTGATTCACTTCTTTTGTCAGTGAAATAAAGTTCAGTGTACCTTACGTCATTAAGTTGCAAAATATTAATTCCCCTTATCTGTCCAGCAGTGTTTTGGCTTGCCTGAGGTCATTGGCAGAGTGATGAATGACCCAAAACGCCCTTCTTCTCTTGTTCCCTCAATACCACCTCTTGGTTCATGTTTAAAGTTGATCGAGCATATGTTAGGTGTTGGGCTTTGTGAGAGGTTTAAAAAAGGACTAAGATACAGGTCCCGTCTTCAAGGTACATATAATCCTATATGAACATATTCTAATGGAGATGACAGACATACAGATAAATGTTCATGACTCATCAGTTATGGGCCACAGGCCCAGAGAATGTGATTGGTCCAAAGTCACACAGCTCATGAGCAAATCTGTGGTTCACTTTTATGGAGGCCCAGTTCAGCGCTCTTTATCCTTTATCTTGCAGTTTCACAATTCAGCTAAGTGGATCGAATGCTTCTTAGCTAGAAGGCAGAACACTATGTTCTAAGAAAAATACGCTTGGTTATTTTCCTGAAGAAATTCAGTTTTGTCAAAGACACATTTATAGATTCTGCTAACATTTTTGACTGTTGATACTGCTCAAGGAGCATATCCATCAAACTATAGGAAATTAGAAAAGAAAGGCCTGCCATATGTAAATAGTATATTTTCATACTAGAGTAAGAAGTTGAATACCTAAGTAATTTGTCATGATTATGAGGCATTTCTACCAGTCTCTCTCAGATACTCAGTGGAAAGAGTTGAGCACTTGTAAAGAAACATCCACAGCTCGGCGTATACCTTTGAGTATCTTTTTACTGAAGATAAACCCTCATCTTTGTATTTCATTTGTGTGGGTTGTGGATGAGTGGAAGAGAAGTAGGGGCCAACACTGATTAGACCTGGGAGTGGGAGAAAGAAGGTCAAACTAATTAATGATTTTTTAAAAGCTTGAAATTGGCTGGGCGCGGTGGCTCATGCCTGTAATCCCAGCACTTTGGGAAGTCGAGGCGGGTGGATCACCTGAGGTTAGGAGTTCAAGACCAGCCTGGCCAACATGGTGAAACCCCCGTGTCTACCAAAAATACAAAAAAAAAAAAAAAAAAAAAATTAGCTGGGTGTGGTGGTGGGCACCTGTAATCCCAACTATTTGGGAGGCTGAGGCAGAAGAATCACTTGAACCCGGGAGGCAGAGGTTGGAGTGAGCCGAGATTGCACCACTGCACTCCATTCTGGGTGACAAGCGCGAAACTCCGTCTCAAAAAAACCCAAAAAAACCTTGAAATTCAGCTGTTTGGCTCAAGTGTTGGGAGCAAGGAAAAAGAGAGAGGGTTAAAAAAAAAACAAACTCAACATAAAAGTATGAGTTAAGTATTTGTGAGTAGGGAGTGGTAGAAGGGCTAAATTTGAAAGAGAACCTTCAGGTCAATCTGAGTTTAAGAGAAACAAGGCATGGAGTTGCATTCTGCTCAAGCAGCACTTAAGGGCGGATGGTTGGATGGGGGTGAGGTGTACTTGAGAAGACAAGGAGTCCTTGCTCTTATCCAAAAGTGCTGATTAAGGCCAGGTGGGGTTGCCCACGCCTGTAGTCCCAGCACTTTGGGAGGCCCACACAGGTGAATCACTTGAGGCCAGGAGTTCGAGATCAGCCTGGCCAACATGGTAAAACCCAGTCTCTACTAAAAATACAAAAAATTAGCCAGGCATGGTAGCGCACACCTGTGGTCCCAGCTACTCGGGAGGCTGAGGCAATCTCTTGAACCCAAGAGTTGGAGGTTGCAGTGAGATGAGATTGTGCCAGTACACTCCAGCCTGGGTGACAGAGCAATACCCTGTCTCAGAAAAAAAGAAAAAAAAAAGTGCTGATTAAAGGCCAGGCACAGTGGCTTAATGTAACCCCAGCACTTTGGGAGGCCGAGGGAGGAGGATTGTCTGAGCCCAGGAGTTCGAGACCAGCCTGGGCAACATAGTGAGACCTCCCCCACCCCCAATCTTTTAAAGTAAGAAAGAAAGTGCAGATTAAGGCCTGGCATTAAGTGAAAGTAGGTTATGTGACTGGGCAGGAGGCCCACTCTGGACCTTTTCCATCCCACAGTTCACAGCGGTTTGGCTTTATGAGCCCAAGCAGGGCTGTCTGGTTATAGAACATGGTCTTTATGCTTTCTAGGCTACTTTAACCATGAGCCTGCTGCTGAAGAGCAGTATAGATGAGAGAGGCAGAGAGAAAAGTTGTTACCTTTAAGCGAATCCCTGTTTTGATGACTTGACAGTTCATCCATTTAAGATCCAACTTTTGAGCATCTGCCATGTATCAGGCACTAGATTAGGTTCTTTTACATGGGTGTTATTTCATTCTCTCAATGTCCTATGAGCTAGGAGGGAGGGATTTCATATGTGAGAAAACTAATTCAGAGATTGATCTGTTGATGCTGTCAGTAAATGGCATTCAATAGACCTAGCAGCAGTTGAAGTCCTGCTGTTATCAAAACTCTTTGTAGTAACCTTCAATAAGGATTTTTAAAAAGTTTTCCGTAATACATTGTGTTTAATTATTTTTAGTGGATTGTAGGCCAGGTGCGGTTGCTCACACCTGTAATCCCAGCACTTTGGGAAGCCGAGGCAGGCAGATCACCTGAGGTCAGGAGTTCGAGACCAGCCTGGCCAACATGGTGAAACCCCGTCTCTACTAAAAATACAAAAATTAGCCGGGTGTGGCGGCCGACTCCATAATCCCAGCTACTCTGGAGGCTGAGGCAGGAGAATTGCTTGAAACCGGGAGGCAGAGGTTGTAATGAGCCCAGGTCACGCCATTGCACTCCAGCCTGGGCAACAGAGTGAGACTCTGTCTCAAAAAAAAAAAAAAAAAGATTCCAGTTACTAGGAAAAAATCAGAAGAATGTCAGCATTCTAGTCATCTAGAAACCTTATTCGTCCCTCTTCTTTCTTCTCTTTTATTTTTATATCTATGCAGTTTTCCGGGTCCCATCAATTTTCCTTTTTAGTGTCTTTGGGACCTATGTTTTTCTTTTTTCTTCTTATATTTTGAGACGGAGTTTTGCTCTTGTTGCCCAGGCTGGAGTGCAATGGTGTGATCTCTGCTCACTGCAAGCTCTACCTCCCCGGTTCAAGCAATTCTGCTTCAGCCTCCCGAGTAGCTGGGATTACAGGCACCCACCACCACGCCCGGCTAATTTTTGTGTTACTTTTAATAGAGACGGGGTTTCATCATGTTGGCCAGGCTGGTCTCGAACTCCTGACCTCAGGCGATCCACCTTCCTTGGCCTCCCAAAGTGCTGGGATTACAGGCATGAGCCACTGCGCCTGGCCTGGACCTATGTTTTTCTTCGTCACTAGTTTTTCTTTCCAGTTCAGTTCCTCTTCATGTCACTTGTAGATTTCTTCAGTCTCCTAAAACTCCATGCTTCTTACAACTGAAACACTAATCATTTATGGGATGAGTAACTCTTTTTCAGCAGTTTCAAATATGTTAGGAGATTGCACTGACTTAGTAAGTGATTTCAGAACACCTAAAAAAAAAAATCAACTGTTGCACCAGGTTCACATGTTACTCAGTTCTTGGCATCTTCCCATGGTGGAGTTGTGCAAGGTAAATTTGAAAAAGCTGATGGCGTGCCCTGCTCCACCATTTCTCTCTGTTGGGGGGCATTCTGATCTTCCTCATTCTGTTAATTTAGACTTGGTGGAGAATTTGAAGACCATTTAGTTTTTTGCAGTAGTAATAGATTTGTTTTTTCGGTGGTCTCTGATCCCATTGTTCCCATCTTTTAAAAGAAGCAGGAGGTGGAGAGAGTAGTGGCTGAAAGATAAAAACACCTGAAGTTCTAAACTTGGCTCTGCCAGTAACTTTGTGACCTTGGGCAGACCAGGGCCCTCCTCTGGGACATTCAGTCCCAATTGTGTAAAGTGGGGGGTTGGCTTGAACAATTTCTAAGATTTCACGATGTTCTATTTTACAGATCACAAGAGGCTCTTCAGCAGTGGACGTTAGTCAGCCATTCACTGCTGACACTGTTCCACTTTTAAACACATTTCTAGGTTTGTTTCTGCTTGCCTGGCAGCAAGAAACAAGGAGAGGAAAGTTTCTAGTGCTTAGTTTTCTCAGTTAAAGACTTTGAATATAAAAATGTTGACTCTAAGTTGCCATATGACAAAGAGAATGGTTTTCACATTAGAATTAAGTGGATAATTTAAGGGCCCGAAGCAGTTGCTGCTTGAGGCTATGATTAGGGCTGTGGCTCCATAACTTGGGAGGAGGTTTGTAGTTGTGGTGTTTTTGTTTTGTTTTGTTTTGGGGATGGATTTACGCTCTTGTTGCCCAGGCTGGAGTGCAGTGGCGAATTCTTGGCTCACTGCAACCTCTGCCTCCCGGGTTCAAGTGATTCTCCTGCCTCAGCCTCCCGAGTAGCTGGGATTACAGGCGCCTGCCACCATGCCCGGCTAATTTTTTGTGTTTTTAGTAGAGACAGGGTTCCACCATGTTGGCCAGACTGGTCTCAAACTCCTAACCTCAGGTGATTCCCCTGCCTTGGCCTCCCAAAGTGCTGGGATTACAGGTGTGAGCCACTGCACCCTTCCTGTAGTTTTATTCTCTCTAAAAAAAGCTTGGGAAACTGTTCTGCAAAAATGTGTAACAGAAGCAACCAAATTATTTTTCCAGTTAATGCCCAGATGACAATAAATGAAACATAGGTGGTTGAAAAGGCAGAGTCTCTACTTAATGTTTTCTACATTTAGTATGTTTTTTAACCAGAAAAGTATATGTGGATAATCATGTGAAATGAAAGGAAAATGTGATTGCCTATTAGTTCCCTTTACTTGAAGTGCTAAGTAAATGTTGCCAAATTTTATGCAGTCTTATGTAGTGTCTAGCACATTGGTGCTATAAAAACGACTATGGAATGTATATTTTGAAAAGGACACGTTGTTTTGGAGAACATAAATTTGGAAAAATACGCCCTCTTATCTGTAACTGTGGCTCATTGATTTAATGCCTGGAATAAAATTCACACTTGAATAGGTTTGCTCAGAGGCTAAACATATATAAAGTTGACTTGTTAACGTCGTGTTTCTGTGTTAGTGAAGATTTAAGAATTAAAAAACTCTTAAGAGGTCCTAGACTAGAAATTGTGTGTGAAACATGCATATACAAATCCTTATTTTTGTTATTTTAAAGGATATTTAGTGATTCAAAATGTTGATTCAAGTAAAATATGCTTGTTACATTTGAAAAAACATAAGCAGAACAGAAGTTTGTATGGTAAAAGTGAATTATCCCTTTCCTTCCTCCGCCCTGCCCCCCGGCCCCGCTGAGATGGAGTCTTGCTCTGTCACTCAGGCTGGAGTGCAGTGGCTCGATCTTGGCTCACTGCAACCTCTGCCTCCCGGGTTCAAGCAATTCTCCTGCCTCAGCCTCCCGAGTGGCTGGGACTACAGGCACCCGCCACCATGCCCAGCTAATTTTTGTATTTTTAGTAGAGATGGGGTTTCACCATGTTGGCTAGGCTAGTCTTGAACTCCTGACCTCATGATCTGCCCATCTTCATCTCCCAAAGTGCTGGGATTACAGGCATGAGCCACCGCGCCCGGCCGAATTATCCCTTTTCTCTACCACTATTCCCACTATTCAGATGTTACTATTAACTGCTTGATGTAAAGGCTCCTAAATTTATTTCTATGTCCATGTGAACATATAAAGTAGAAGGTTTTTGTTTTTTGTTTTTTAAAATAAAGATGAGATAACATACATATAGTTCTGTACCTTGCTCTTTTCATTTATCATTGTACTGTGGCCATCTTTCCTTATTAGCACTTAGAGATATACGTGTTTCTTTTTTTTTTTTGAGATGGAGTTTTGCTCTTGCTGCCCAGGCTGGAGTGCAATGGTGCAATCTCGGCTCACTGTAACCTCCACCTCCCGGGTTCAAGCGATTCTCCTGCCTCAGCCTCCCAAGTAGCTGGGATTACAGGCACATGCTACCACACCTGGTTAATTTTTGTGTTTTTAGTAGAGACGGGGTTTCACCACATTGGCCAGGCTGGTGTCGAACTCCTGACTTCATGTGATCTGCCCGCCTCAGCCTCCCAAAGTGCAAGGATTACAGGCGTGAGCCACTGCGCCTGGCCACTTTTTTCTTTTTAATACTGCTACAGTATAAATCTTTTTTCTCCCCCTCCCCCACCATGCCTTTTAGAAAATGTTTTTAACAGATTTTCTTAGCTCTGAATTTGTATTAGAATACTTTGATAAACATTTTTAACCATTGGTAATTGTATAATCATAATGGGCTTAATATAAACTCTAAAGTGTTTTTATAAATGGCCATACCTCTTGAACTAATATTACTTATGCGAATCTTTTCTGAGGAAACACTTCAAAATACTGGAAAAAAATCCAGAAGCTGAAAGAATTTCCTAAAGGTTAAAAATACTTCTTTTCCTGTTTATAAAGATGCTACATAACCTTAGTAGAAAATTGAGCACCTGTAATAAAACATAAAGTAGCAGATTACTCCTTGAAATCCAGCCATCTAGAGATAATATTTTAAAACATGTTTTGTTGAGTATATTTTCACCATTATAAATTTACACACGAATAAATTGACACTGTAGCACTGTATATTGATGTTCATCATACTGTTGAAAGTCTCAATTTTTGGAGATAGCATTATTTAAACAGTTCACTATAAAATGATATTTAAGTTCTCAATTTTTTATATTGTAAATGGCAAGTGAATATTTTTATATGTGTCTGCACAGTGTGCTTCTGTAAAACACTCCTAAAAGTAGAATTGGGGAGTATATTTTAAAATGGTTATTTTTAACTGGAATGAGGTAATCTGTGAGTTTCAGGTTGATAGATGAAAATACATGCTTCTTGTTAGACAATAAATTTCTCTTAAAAAATCTGAAGTATGCAGTCTCTTATTTTTTCTCTCCCTGCAAATGATACTAATTCCTTATGCATACAGATAAGAAACAAAAACTTCTTGGAGGTACTGTATAAATTGTGACCTCCAGTTCAGCTTCTTACTAAGGGTAGTACTTACTTTGTCATCTCTGTTCAACGTTTGCTCAAACACTTTTAGTAATGATTATTCCATTTGTAGATAGCTATAGTTTATTGGAAAAACCTATCCTTTTACTGAGCTGTGTTATTTCCTAATTCCCACCTATTTCTGCTCTCAGAACCACAGAAAATCAAGTCTTATGCCTCTCCCAGATGACATTTTAAAAATTATTTGAAGATAGCTACAAAATCTTGATATTTCCTTCTCTTTTCTGAGCAAAACTTTTTTTTTTCTTTTTCCCCTAGCTACATTTATATATCATGTTGTGATTTCTATTTCCTTTCCCAGGCTGAGTTTTGTTGTGTGGTTTGGTAGCGCAAAATTAATTGAAACAATCACTTTCCCTGATACGAGTATTGTACTTTTAGAAATAAGTGCTTCTACTAGTCATACGCTGACTCATACTGAACTGAAAAGTGGTTCAGATGTTCTCTTTCCATTCCATACTTGTACAGTTGAGTTTTGAATCTCAAAGCAGAACTTTGCATTTCTTTTCATATAGTTTAATCTTGTTTGGATTAGCCCATTGTTCTGGCTTCAGGATATCTTTTTGAATCATGATAGATTATCTCAATATTTATTGACAACTCAGTTTTGTATAACTGATTTGTGTAAAATCAGTTTTTTCGGTTATTGTGCCTCTAGTCTTTCATCTAAGTGACTGATGTAATGTTTAATAGGGTGGGGCTAACTGACGTACCTCTGAAGACTATCCATTTACTGTGGATTTTTTTTTAAATTTCAACAGGTTGTAGTTGTCAAAATTGACTATTTTTATTTTCTCTTGTGAAAATCTGAGCAGCTTTTGCTTATCTTTAGTATTCTAGCACCACGCTTCTTTCTCCTTAAGGTTAGAAAAGTGCACTCTGGAGCCAGATTCCTGGGTTCTAATCCTGCCTCTGTCATTTATTAGCTGTGGCCTTGCGCAAGTCACTTCTCTGAAATCTGAGTTTCTTTCATGTGTAAAATGAGGATCATAATAGTATTATTTTGTGGGGTTATGAGGATCAAATGAGTTAGTATACATAAAGCATTAGAATAGGGCCTGGCACATAGGAGTGTTATATAAGTACTATTATTGTACTCAGATTTTTTTCTATGCTCTGCAATCAGATCTCAAATTCTTTGAATTCCCAGGGTTAATTGGTCTGGTCCAGCAAGACTGGACTTTTTGAAGCAGCTGTAGTCTCACTTCCCATGTCCTCATATTTTTGAGCTTCAAAGCTCTTTAATATTTCATCTGATAGTTACTTGAAGAAATATTTTAATGTCCTTTTTATTATAAAAGAATTAGTGCTTATTAAAGACAGTCTGGAAAATACAGAAAAAAGTGAAAGGAAAAACAAAATTTTACCACCCAAATACAGCCACTAACTTCTTAGTACATTTTCTTTTCCTCCCACCATATAGTAGATGTAATCACATCAGAAGTATTTTTTGTATTTTACTTCTAACTTAATATGATATTGTGAGTTTTTAAACTATATCGTCTTTGTTTTTAAGAAGTGATTTTAATGATTGCATAACATTTTATTGAGTGAATCGTAATCATTTCCCAGTTGTTGACCTTTTAGGTGATCACTTTTTCCACTGTTCTGAATCATACTCTGATGAGCTTCTTTATATTTAAAACTTTTTCAAAATTTATCATTAGTAAGGATAAAGTCTGAAAGTTGAATTCTGAGGTTAGAAGCTATAAGCATTTTTAAGATGCGAAGATTATTTGTATTGATAGATTTGACCAAAATAACGTAGGAGATAGTTTTTTTTCTGTCTTTTTTAGTAATCCCATCAGTTCTTTTTTCTTCATGCTCTGAATTATATAGCTCGAAGTTTCTTTTTGTCTTAATTTGCTTTTTTTTTTTTTTTTGGCAAGGTTCATGTCATACTTGACTTTTAGCTTCTTGGTCTTATGTTAATTAAGGTCTTTGTGCTCAGATGTGTTCTGGATTATGTATTCCCTCTGTGTTTTATAAATGTTCTATTAAAATATGAGTTTCTGTGTAGGCTACGCTGGTTTCTTTTGATGCGTCTTAAGCTCTAGGGTCATTTAACTTTAGTGTAGGAAGAACTGAGGAGGGTATCCTGGCTGATTCTTCTGTTCTGAAGTCCTGCTGTTTGTTCCTCTAATAATATTTTTTTCAGGCACACTTCTTCAGCTGGTGCATCATAACTCTGGATTAGGTTCTAATCATTTGTTGCCTAGATTATTTCAGCAGGGTCACACTTCAGCTGGCTGCTTTCTAACTTTTACAGAGTTATTTTCCCAGTAACAAGCATATTTTATAAGCTGAAATAGAATCTTTTAACCTGATTCTTTTTGGAAAGCTTTCCTTTTCTTGTTTTTTTCTTTTCTTTCCGTTTCTTTTCTAAACATTGATCAACAGAGAAAACTAGGAATTCCATAAGATTAGACTCTTAATTTAAATCCATGGTTTATGCTTTGAATATTTTATCTCAAGCATTTTTGTGTATAAGATGGGTTTTGAACTATGTATCTTTTGTTAAACAACTATTTAATATCACTACGTGAGATTTCAAATGCCTAGTATTTCAAAACTTAGGTTCTCCAAACGAGGAGAACCTAGGTACGTTTCTTTGGCACCATCAACCTTCATCTTTTCTGTGCTATGTCCAGAGCATTCCTGCTGTATAGACACTTACAGATTTTGTATAATTGTATGTTTATTTTCACATGTATAGATTTTACAGCTGTGTCTTTCACTTATTTAAGATCTGGACGTTGGTGGTTGGCTATGTGTTGACTGTTTCATTCAAGTGGAATGCAAGCACTGAACGCTACTTGAGAGCAGTTTCAATTCCTGTCTGGATTATATTGCTTTTTCATCTAGGTGGGTTCCTTCTTTTTTTTTTTTTTTTAAAGTCTAGCCTAAGGTCAGCAGAGGCTGACTGTGTGAATGAAAGTGAATTTTTTGTAGTGTTATATGTTGCATTTAACATTCTTTAATCTTTAGAAAATGTTATGCTTTAATCTTTCATTAAATTTTAATGAAAATGATGTGCTTTAAAATGTCTTTAATTATGTTCATTTTCCAAAAGGTCCTTTTAAAAGTCAATGCATCTTAAAAAGTAGAGCACCCTTGGATTCTCATATCATTTCTGAGTGTCATACTTAGGGGAAGATATAGATAAGCAGTCAACGATAAGAGGTGCTCAGAATCATGTGTGAGAACCAGTTAAAGGAACTAGAGATGTTTACTCTGGATAAGAGGAGGGAACTGGGGCTCTAGGGTGGGAAGGAGATAGAGGTAAGGAGGATATAAGACATGAAAGCCTATTTCTAATATTTGAAGGACTGTCCTGTGAAAGAGTGCTTTAAACAGATCTCTGTAACCATGAGGGAGAGATGTCAGAGTCATGAGTTAGCTTCAGAGAGACAAATCTCTTTTCCATATAAGGATGATTCATGTCAGAGCTGCTCAGAGTAATGGGTTCCCTGTTATGTTAGCTGGGTGGCTGCTCAGATGTTGATTTTTCAGCGTGGTACTTATGGTTGAGACTTTCATCTCCCAAGTTTGAGCCAATGGAAACACTAAGTTCTAATTTAACAACACAATTCAGTAACCCAGAGCAGCAGATAGCCTTAAAGTAGTTTCTACAGCTACTACTTATTGTTAAAAATAAAATAAAAAACAGCTATGTCTCTGTCTTTGTTTGATGTCAAACAAAGCATTATTCTCTAGCTTTGTTGAGTTGGAATGATAGAGGAATTTATCTGCAAGAACCCGTGTGTCAGATATGACTCATTTTGAACTCAGGGAAGGCAGAGGAGGGAGGCAGGCAGGCAGGGATGTTTATGAGGTTCTAGGTGGACTCAGGGAAATGGTTATGGGTAGGGACCTGTTTCTTGGTGACTTGTAAACTTTTTTTTTTTTTTTTTTTTTTTGAGACAGAGTCTCACTCCATCGCCCAGGCTGGAGTGCAGTGGTGTGATCTTGGCTCACTGCAGCCTCCACCTCCTGGGTTCAAGCAATTCTCCTGTCTCAGCCCCCCAAGTAGCTGGGATTACAGGCATGTACCACCACGCCTGGCTAATTTTTTTTTTTTTTTTTTGTATTTTTAGTGGAGATGGGATTTCACCATGCTGGCCAGGCTGGTCTCGAACTCCTGACCTCAAATTAGCCACCTGCCTCAGCCCCCCAAAGTGCTGGGATTACAGGTGTGAGCCACTGCACCCAGCCAACTTGTAAACATTTTTGCATTGTACACTGAGGAGGAGACATTGATGGTTTTGCTGTGCTCTTTTGGGCCATTCTCTTTCTTGGGAGAGAAAGTTCACGCCCAGTGGTATTTTCAAGAAACCAAGTCAGACTTTATGACTTTGAGATCTATGCCTAATTCTGGTCATTCTGGGGTGAAGTAGATGGTTTGAGTTCGGGATGGTTTTAGACCTTTGATATACGTTACAATAGACTCTCTTTAATAAAACCCCATTAAAGGTAGGCAGGCATGTACCCTATCCATTTGACCAGGGGCCTCTGAGAGCAGGGATGAACTTAATTTTGAGAAATCTTGAAGTTTATCTAATGGACTTAAATTTTTTTTTTTTGCCTGATAAGTAATTCTGTAACTAATATATATACCAGATTGTTCTGTCAAACTACAAAACTGAGTTTTGTAAAAACAAGTGCTAGGTTTTTATTTCACTAAAAATGTTAATTCTTAATAATTTGCAGCATCCCTGGCTGGCTCATGGAGAATTCCAGTATTCCTGGTTATTGTTTTCCTGATGTCTGTGGGTACCCTCTATGAAAAACAGAATGGAAAAGAGTCTTCTGGTAAGAAATAGGGCATTCTATTAATACTACTCTTTGAAGTATTTTGGAGAGTAGCTTTTTAAAAAATGCTATGATGAAACAGCTTTGAATCTATTTAAAAACCTATGGTGGTTTCTGAGTGGAAAATAAATTGTTTAAAATATTTTAGGTTGTTAGACCATGATTTGTTTTGGTATTATTTTATTGAGGCATGTATAACTTAAAGTTAACCATAAACCATTGTATTTTAATTTTATTAAAATATTTTATTTTTATAAAATAAAATATTTTTATTTTATTTTTTAGTGACAAGGTCTTGCTCTTTTGCCCAGGCTGGAGTGCAGTGGCACAATCATAGCTCACTGTAACCTTGAACTCCTGGGCTCAGGGGTTTTCCAACCTTATCCTCCCGAGTAGTGAGGGCTACAGGCGCAGTAATCACGTAAAAATGGCCTACAGGCCGTGCGCAGTGGCTCACGTCTGTAATCCCAGCACTTTGGGAGGCCGAGGCAAGCGGATCACGAGGTCAGGAGTTCGAGATCAGCCTGGCCAATATGGTGAAACCCCGTCTCTACTAAAAATACAAAAATTAGCCGGGCATGGTTGGCGTGTGCCTGTAGTCCCAGCTACTTGGGAGTCTGAGGCAGAAGAATTGCTTGAACCCAGGAGGTGGAGGTTGCAGTGAGAGCCGAGATCGCACCACTGCACTCCAGCCTGGCAACAGAGCAAGACTCCGTCTCAAAAAAAAAAAAAAAACAGGCATACAATATATCACAATGTTGTGCAACCATGACCTGTATCTAGTTCCAAGACATTTTCATTACCTCAGAAAGAAACCCTGTACATATATCAGTACTTCATTCCTTTTTATGGCTGAATAATATTCCATGGTAAGAGCACACCACATTTTGTTTATTTACTCATCAGTTGATGGATATTTGGGTTATTTCTACCATTTGTCTATTGTGAATAGTGCTGCTATGAACTTGTGTGCAAGTATTTATTTGAATACACGTTTTCAGTTCTTTATTTACCTATGAGTAGAATTACTGGGTCGTATGGTAATTCTGTGTTTAATTTTTTAAGGAACTGCCAAACTGTTTTCCACAGCAGATGTACCATTCAGATTTCTACCAGCAGTGTATGAGGATTCTAATTTCTTTGCATCCTTGCCAACACCTATTATTTTCCACTTTTTGATAATGGCCAGTCCAGTGGGTGTGAAGTGGTATCTCATTATGGTTTTCATTTGCATTTCCGTAATGACTAATGATGTTGAGCATCTTTTCATTTGCTTTTTGGCCATTTGTTTCTCTCCTTTGGAGAAATGTCTATTCAAATTCTTTCCCCTTTAAAAAAAATTAAATTGTTTGCCTTTTTGTTGTTGCGTTTTAGGAATTCTTTACATATTCTAGATACTAGACCCTTATCAAATATATGATTTTTAAATATTCCATTGGTGGGTTGTATTTTTACTCTCTTGATAGTCTCTTTTGATGCAAAGAATTTTTTTTGATGAAGTCCAGTTTATCTACTTTTTCTTTTATTGCTTGTGTTTTTGATGTCATCTGACAAACAATTGCCAAATCCAAGGTCATAAATACTTACCCTTAAGTTTGATTTTAAGAATTTTATATTTTTATCTCTTATATTTAGGTCATTGATCTGTTTTGAAATAATTTTTGTACATGATGTGAGGTAAGGGTCCAACCTCATTCTTTTGCCTGTGTATATTCAGTTCTCCCAGCACTGTTGAAGATGGCCTTGGCACCCTTGTCAGAAATCAGTTGACCATATATATATGGGTTTATTTCTGACCTTTCTGTTGTGTTTCACTGATCTATATGTCTCTCCTTATGTCAGTTAACACATTCTTTTGATTACTGTAGTTTTGAAATTGAGAAGTGTGAGTTCTCCAACTTTGTTCTTCCTTTTCAAAATTGTTTTGACTATTTTGGGGTCCCTTGCATTTCCATATTTATGATCAGCTTTCCTGTTTTTACAAAAAAGCCTTTTGGGATTTTGATAGGGATTGCATTCAATCTAGAGATCACTTGTGGGCGGGGGGGAGCATTGCCATCTTTACAATATAAAAAGACAAAACCACAAAAACCTTACAATTTATGAGTGTGGGATGCATTTCCATTTATTTCGTTACTCTTTAATTTTTTAGTGTTTTTTTTTTATTTTAAATTTTAATTTTTGTAGCTACATAGTAGGTGTATATATTTATGGGGTACATGGAATGTTTTGACACAGGCATGTAATGTGTAATAATCACATCAAGTAAAATGGGGTATCCATCCCCCTCAAGTATTTATCCTTTGTTATAAACAATCCAATTATACTCTTAGTTATTTTAAAATATACAGTTAAATTATTGACTATAGTCACCCTGTTATGCTATCAAATACTAGGTCTTACTCTTTTTAATTTTTTTTTTCTTTTTTTGAGATGGAGTCTCGTTCTGTTGGCCGGGCTGGAGTGCAGTGGCATGATCTCAGCTCACCACAGCCTCCACCTCCTGGGTTCAAGTGATTCTTCTGCCCCAGCCTCCCGAGTAGCTGGGATTACAGGCACCCGCCATCATGCCTGGCTAATATTTGTATTGTTGTAGAGATGGGGTTTCATCATGTTGGCCAGGCTGGTCTTGAACTCCTGATCTCTGGTGGTCTGCCTGCCTTGGCCTCCCAAAGTGCTGGGATTACAGGCATGAGCCACCACGCCCTGTCCATTTTTTAAAACTTTTTGGTACCTATTAACCACTTCCAGCTTCCCCGTACCCTCTCACTATCCTTCCCAGCCTCTGGTAACCATCCTTCTGCTCTCTATCTCTGAGTTCAATTGTTTTGATTTTTAGATCCCACAAATAAGTGAGAACATGAGGTATTTGTCTTTCTGTGCCTAGTTTATCTCACTTAGCTTATATGGCCTGCAGTTCCATCCATGTTATTGCAAATGACAGGATCTCATTCTTTTTTTTTGGCGGAATAGTACTCCATTGTGTGTAAGTACCACATGTTCTTTATCCATTTATCTGTTGATGGACACTTAGGTTTCTTCCAAATTTTGGCTATTGTGAACAGTGCTGCAACAAACATGGGAGTCAGCAGTGTTTTGTAGTTTTCTTTGTATATGTCTTAGACCTTTAATTTATTCCTTATTCTTTTTGATACTATCATGTGGAATTGTTTTCTTAATTTTCCTTTTGGATGGTTTATTGCTGCTGGGTAGAAATACAACAGATTTTTTGCTTGTTGATTTTGTGTCCTGCAGCTTTGCTGAATTTATTAGCTTCAGTAGTTTCTTTGGTATATTCTTTAGGATTTTGCATATGTAAGTTCAGTCATCTGCAATAGGGATAGTTTGACTTCTTCCTTTCTAATTTGCATGCCTGTAATTTATTTTTCTTGCCTGATTGCTCTGGTTGGAATTTCTAGTACAAAGTTGAATAGACCATGTGCTTTTAAAGATTATTTTGAGGTACCCTGGCTGTGAGTGACCTATATCTGCAAATAGTTTGTTAAAGGTAGAGGTCTCTAATGAGTTGTAAGTGGGGAGGTTGTCAGGATATAGTAGTGGTCCTCAAATCATCAGACCAGACTTCTGGTTACCCAGCCATGTGGAAGCAGCTGTGACTGGAGAGGTAAATCTGAACACAAAACTTCTACAGTTGACCAATACCTTGCTCCTTGCTTCTTTCTGATGGCGATAATAAACTCCAAGAGCAGGTTACTAGCTGCAGTATGTTTTAAAAAGAATTAATTTCTCAGATAATATGTGTGTTGCAGTAAAGTTAGGAAATACAGAGAAACAAAAGGAAGAAACTAAAAATCACTCAAAATCTCACTGTCTACAGATTATACCAAAATGTTAACTAATAGTTGTTTTGCCTTTAGGCTTTTAAAAACACAAAAAAACTAGATCACAGTGAACATTCTCTTTTGTAACCCACATTTTAAACTTAATTATGTCATGAGTAACTTTCTGTGTCAATGAATACACTTATACAGCATTATTTTTAACATCTTCATTTTATTCTAATCATGAGGCTGTTTGTGGTACTCTGGTGTATTTGTACAGGTACCTTGTAAAAGTTTTTAAAAATTAATTTGCTTTTTATTATTTTATTTGATAAATGAGTACTATCTAACAATTGTAAGCCATATTTTTATTTGTAAATATATATTTAGAATTTTAAAATTCCTGAAACAAAGTAACCATAACTATATATCTCTCTGACAGTGGAAAATAGGGAAGATTTTATTTTATTTTATTTTATATTTTAGTGTCTAAGTTTTCTTTGTTCAGCCTATCTTCCTGGTTATAATCTGTTAGACTCTGTGGTTATATATCTGACTAGTGGAAGTAAATTTCCTGTTTTGGCAACTGCTGTAGAAAGCTTGGCAGTTTCGACTTGTTTCTCTGGTTAGTTTTATCTCCTTTGTTTTCGTTCACCTAATGGCAAGTGACTCAGACAGCTCTGCTTACCCTTTACCTCGTATGCCAGAATGGTTTCCCCTTTTGACTGCTTTTGTCCAGGGCCAAGTAAGTAATTGTTATAAGAATATAAGTAATGCAAGTCTAAACCAAAGGTTGTGGTTGGGTTTTCTCTACGGTGTAAATTCTAGTCATCTCATGACAGCAGCCTAGAAAACTGTAAGGGTAAGACTTCTAAGACCAGTTTTTGAGCAAGGGGAAAAAGAAGACCATGGTCGATTATGAATACTAGCCATAAACTTAGAATAGTGATGTGCTGATATGCAAGCCAGATTGCTGTTATTTGTATTACAGGCTATGACAAGGAAGGAAATCACAGACACACAGAATAAATGTTGAGTACAGATTTGGAAATCTTGGTTTTATTTATTTTGTTTAACTTTCATTTCAACCTGTGTCAAGATAGGTGATTATTGATCTAGAATCCCTTTCTGGACTTCTAGTCTAAATAATCCTCATCATAAAATAAATCTTTTAAGTGTTTCTTTTTCCTAAATTTCTGAGTATTTTTTTCTTCTTGCCCCTAAGAACATCGTTTCTTTTTAAGAATCAGAACTCAAACCATCTGGTGTGTAATGGGACAGCCCTTCTCTTGTACTTACAGTCAGTTTCCTGCTGTAGATGTCACTGTAATATAGGTAGGTACAGGAATGCTTTAGTATACTGCCACAACAGTGTGTGCATTGGCTCTTTCCTTGTCATTTCCAGTGTCCCGTTGTATCACTTGCTCTTGTTTTCCAGTCACTTGTGTGGGTATCTTTCTCTATGTCTTCTGAGCTTTGAAGGTTTTGTGCTGTGGTTCACTAGACTCACAGAATTAGTCCTGGATTTCATCAGAATTCAAAGCCTGAGTTTGGTTCCTAGACCCAGAGTACTCTTCTATTTATTTATTATTCTTATTTTATTTTGTTTTTAGAGACTAAGACTCGCTCTGTTGCCCAGGCTGGAGTGCAGTGGTGGTGTGACCATAGCTCACTGCAGCTTAACTCCTGGGCTCAAGCAGTGCTCCCACCTCCGCCTCAGAAAACTCTTCTTGTGGATCATTGCTGAGTTAGTTTCAGTGGTTGCTTCTGAACCCAAGGGTCTTACTCAGTGGTTTTCTCTTAGACCTGAGAAGTTCTAACATAGTATTTCCCAAAAGCTTAAGATAATAAGGGAAAAACATTTAAGTGCCTGTCATGAGCCAAGAACTTTCAAGAGCTTTTAAATGTGCTATCTTTTTAAATCCACAAGCAAACAAAACAGAACTCAAACAAATAAATCTTTGTAAGATAGATGGTATCTTCATTTACAGATGAAGATACTTCTAGAGATTAACTGACTAGCCTGCAGTCACACAGGTGACTAGTGGAGCTAAGATTTAAGCTTAGGTCCTTGGCCAGGCATAATGGCTCATGCTATAATTCCAGCATTTTATGAGGCCAAGGCGGGAGGATTGCTTGAGCCCAGGAGTTCAAGACTAACCTTGCCTGGTCAAGATAGTGAGACCCTGTCTCTACAGAAAATAAATAAATACATAAAAATAAAATAAAATAAAAATTAGCTGGGTGTGGTAGTGTGCATCTATAGTCCCAGCTACTGGGAGGGTTGAAGATGGAGGATTGTTTGAGCCCAGGAGGTCAAGGCTGCAGTGAGTAGTAATCATGCCACTGTACTCCAGCCTGGGCTACAGAGGTGAGACCCTATCTTAAAAGTAATAATAATGATAATAAATAAATAAACATAGGTTCTTGACCCTAAGCCCAGTGTTCTTTCCCCTCCCCAGGCTCTTTGAGTAAGTGTCAGTCATCCTGAAAAAGTATTGAGTACTCATCCTTCTTGCGTCAGTTGTAGTTGTCAGCTCCTTCAGTTTTCCATATTGGTCCTGTTGACTTAACACAACTACATGACCTAGCTTCCTTGCCTCCTAGATCCCAGAAACCTTACTTAGTAGAAACCTTATGGCTTATCTGTTTTGTCCTGCTGTCACAGACTTGGAAACTTACAATGAACAGAAATTTATTGGCTCACAGTTCTGGAGGCTGAGAAGGCCAATGTCAAGGTGCTGGCATCTGGTGAGGATCTTCTTGCTGTATCATCACGTGGTACAAGGGCGAGCAAGAGAGGGCTGGGGCTGAACTCACCCTTTTATAATGACATTAATCCTACCCATGAGGGCTGAGCTCTGATGGCCTAATCACCTCTTAAAAAAGGTCCAACCTGTTAATACTGTGGTAATGGCAATTAAATTTAACATAAGTTTTGGAGCACAAACACTCAAACCATAGCACCTGGAATCCACGTTCAGTATGTTCCCTTGGAGTCTGAGGAAAGAGGGACACTAGCATTGTTATCTCCTATAAGTAAGGCTGTGTTAGACTCTTTAAAAATACTCTTAGTTTTTTTTAAGCAGTCTAGTGAGATTGGTGTTATGCTTATTTTACAAATGAAGAAACTTAGGCTCAGAGAGCCATTTTCTCTGAGTATAAGAAATTTCTTCAAAAGTTAGTGAAACAGTCATCAGATATATATATATAATAGCCTGGATACCCAGCCTGAGAAGTACCAGCAAGTACAGCTGAGTGCTGTTCCTCCTGGCATTGGTAATTGTTTGTAAATGACTAGAAATGTCTTTGCAGAGATGAATCCTGATAGTTGCCTTACTTGTTTTGGGATAGCATGAGATATGAATGAACAAGTTTGGTTCATCAAGCCCAAATTGGAAAAAGGGAGCAAACCAAATGTTTTACTGCTCCCCTCCCAGTCCCCAGTTCTGATACTGCAAGTTAAACAGGCCTAGAGAAAAGTCTACTGGTCCATCTCCAGGCCCTTGTGACGTGATACTAGAAGCCATTGAGAGGGAGTTGTATTTTCCACATTAGTAATGGAAACAGAAGCCTTCTTCAAAGGGAACTTTGCAGGCTGGGGAGGTGTTATTTGGTATGCAGTGTCTGCTTCCAGTAAGCATGTTTGGATGTATTTCTGGTAACTGCTGCTATCCCTGTGAAAAAGAATGGAGTGGATCAAGAAGTATCGCCTTATTTAGACTGGATTTAAAGTATATTTACCCATGCTTATTAAAAAAGTTAGTCTGCTCATCGTTGAGTTGTTGTATTAACAGACATTATCTGACCTGTGGTCTCTTTCTTGTGTGCCGGACTCTGAGTTTCTGCCCCCTGGTGCTAGGCTGCTAATGTCAGTAGCATGCTTGTTTGGATTTGTGTAGATCCGTGTTATTTGGCTTCTGCTTAATGCTGGCCCCGTCTCTGGGTAGATTGATACCTGAAACCTTGGATGTTCTTTCCTTTTTTTTCTTTAGTCCTTGAGTCCCAAGATTATGTTCCCTTGTTTATGTGCCTATTTTTAGCTGTGGCTTTTAAATACAATACCATTCTAATACCACAACTTGGCCAAGATTCTCAGTCCTGGCATTGTTCTGTTCAGTTTATCATCTCCCTGCCTGGACTGTTGTTTTTTGTTTTTTTTTTTTGGACTCTGATTCCAGGCCAATTCTTTGTGGTTTTTGAAGTGCTGAAGGGTATCACTGAGACAGAAGTCATTAAAATACAGATCTGTTGGATAAAAGCAGTTTGCCAAATCTTATATTCATAATTTTCAAATACTTTGTTTATTTTCTCTGTGTGCTACTCCTTTCATGCTTTTGTGAAGTTTGAGGTGCTCGAAAAATGTGCTGAGTCATTTGTGTATTAACTAGAAAAATAGTGCAGTTTCCATTGATGTAGCTAAGCTTTACTGCATATTTACTGCATATTTTAGTGCCATTAGCAAGTTGGAGAGTTATTCCTTAAGCCACAGTTTTGAAGATTTAATTGATTGGGTTTAGCTTTTTCTCGAATCTTTCAGTGCCTACTCTACAGATACAAGATATTTTGCTTAGCTCTGTGGGGAAATCTAAAAATGTCTACTAAGGGAAGATAGATGGCTATACTATAAAGCAGAAAGGGGAGGAGAGGTACAAAGAAATACTACAGAAGGGTTAGTGGCTTCTGCTTCTAGTTTATACTGTCAAAGCCAATAGATTGATATTGATGATGATGATAGCTAACATTTATTGAGTACTTCCTACATAACCCAGCATTGTTCTAAACTTTATTTATTTATTTATTTTTCAAGACGGAGTCTCGCTTTGTCACCCAGGCTAGTGCAGTGGTGCCATCTTGGCTCACTGAAGCCTCTGCCTCCCAGGTTCAAGTGATTCTTCTGCCTCAGCCTCCCAAGTAGCTGGGATTACAGGCATGCACCACCATACCTGGCTAATTTTTTTGTATTTTTAATAGAGACGGGGTTTCACCATGTTGGCCAGGCAGGTCTGGAACTCCTGGCCTCAGGTGGTCTACCTGCCTTAGCTTCCCAAAGTGCTGGGATTACAGGTGTGAGCCACTGTGCCCAGCCAGCATTTTATATGTATTATTTCACTTCATTCTCACATGAGATACGAATTTATGTAAGCCTCATTTTTACACATGAGGAGACTGGGACATCTCGACGTTAACTAACTTGCCTATAGCCATCTAAGTAGTAAGAATAGACCTGGGATTTGAACCTGGGGAGTCTTCTTTCCTCACCTGTGCTTCCAGCCACTGAATTGTGCTGCTTCCTCATAGCAAATGTGAGACCTTCTATGCCCTGGTCCCAACCTACCTCTGCATTCTTATGCCACTCTGCTCTTCTCATTCACACTATCTTCCGGTCTTATTGAACTTCCTAGAGTTCTTTGAAGAGGACACCTCTGCTTTTTCTTGCCTTTGTGTCTTCATATTTGCTTTTTTGTCTTCCTGAAACACTTTTCTACCCCTGCCCTCTAAGACACCAGTCTCTCAGGAGCTTCCTCTCCAAGATAGAACTGTTCTGTCTTCTTTATCTAGCTCACTTTTGTTAAAATGGATTTAAAGGATGGCATCTTTCAATATTCTTGTCAGACAGCTCCTTTGGAAACCCTTCCCAGACCTCCCTGCATGGATTTGATTTCCACGCTGCTCCCTAACAGTTTACACTTACTTTACATTAGCTCTTAAGTATCAGACTGAATTTGAGACCACGAGCTTAGTCTCTTATATCAGCATATAGCCTAGTCGCCTATTTGGTGAATGAATGCTTAGTAGGCATTTAGAAATGTAAGATAAAATGCAGCCGAACTGAAAGTCCATTATTTGAAGAGCTATCCAATGATCTTGTTATTTTGCAAAAAACCATCAAGGGACTTACTTTTCTTACAGTGTCTCAAGATGAGTAACCACTTAATTAAATTACTTTTGAAGAGGCCAGTTCAGTAATTCAAGACCCTTGACTAGTCTGTAATCTTATGTAAGAGAGAATTCTTAATTTTTAAAATTTTTGACCTGAAGGTCTTTGTTTTTCCTTTTTCTGCTGTACTGTCCCAGGCCATTAGGTGTTCCCAAACTTTGCTCTTGAGTGGGGCCTAAGAGATCCCTCCTGGGTGTACTGCTGCAAAGCTGAGTCTTGCCCCATCTCTGGTGTAGGTCAGTTTGTTTGTGGAACTTTTTTTTTTTTGAGACAAAGTCTCACTCTGTCACCCAGGCAGAGTGCAGTGGTGTGATCTTGGCTTATTGGCATGATCTCAGCTCAATAATATGATCTCGGCTCACTGCAACCTCTGCCTCCTGGGTTCAAGTGATTCTCCTGCCTCAGCCTCTTGAGTAGCTGGGATTACAGGTGTGTGCCACCATGCCCAGCTAATTTTTGTGTTTTTAGTAGAGACAGGGTGTTGGCATGTTGGCCATGCTGGTCTCGAACTCCTGACCTCAGGTACTCTGTCTGCCTTGGCCTCCCAGAGTGCTGGGATTACAGGCATGAGCCACTGCACCCAGCCTGTTTGTGGAACTTCTATCTGAAAGTCTAAAAATAACTCTAATATGCCAAGAATCTTCATCCAGCTCTGCTACATTTTCTCTACCTAACCATAGTCTGGAAACCGGGATACCTTCGTCTCTTTGATTCCCTTCATTGCTTCCTCATCAAGTGTGGTCCGCTTTGACTCTTCTACGTCTCCTTAACACAGCCGCTTTTCCCTGTTTCCCCTGTTGTGGCTGTAGACCAAACTGGCATCATGTCTTGCCTATAGTACTGCAACAACTTATCTCCCTGTACCCATTACCATTATAGGTCCCCTCTAGTCTCTTTTTCTCCAGACAAGCAAGAATGGTCTTATATCTCAAATGGATTGTTTATTTACAGGGTGGTGAGAGGGGTGAGAGGCAGTTGAGTGTGGTTATAAAAGGTCAACACGAGAGATCCTTATAGTGATGATGCTGTTCTGTATCTTGTGTCAGGGGAAACTGGACAAATTGTGGTACACTGGGATTATTTCTTGCAACTGCATATGAGTATACTTTTATCTCAATAAAATTTCAGTGAGAAGAAGACTACTATCCTGTTTGAAACTCTTCAGTGCGTTCTTCTTCCTCTTAGAATAAACACTAAAGTCCTTCATGTGGTGTTCTGTGATCTGCATCATCTGGCTTACCTCTCCAGCCTTGTTTATTTGATACCAGTTTCTTACTAGCTGTCTGTGTTCCAGACACACTGACCTTCTTTCACTGTCTTTAATACGCCGGGTTCTTCTCACAGCTTTGTTTCTGCCCAAGGTGTTGTTAGGATGTCACAAGATACCCAGCATTTTTTTTACAGCAGCCATAATTTCTATACACACGTTTATTTGTGTGGTTATTTAATTCATACCTTTACTATACTCCCTGGGGGCAGGGTCTGTGTCTTTATCCCCAGCACACAGTACATGTAAGAAATGAAAGACACTGTTTTTCTCTGTTAGCCCTTGCTGTCTTATTGGCATTTCAGGAGGACCTTGGATACACAGGCCAGGAGAGTAAGGTCCTAATCCAGAAATCTAACTTATGCTTTCCTCTCAGACCATGAGTTTGAATTTCTCTCATATTGAGAGATATGATACCCTATCTAAAAATGAACTCTTTCAGGTCACAGGGGCATTTATTAGAGGAGGGACAGGGTATGACTGAGCAAGGTGAGTACTCTTATCCTGATGTCTGAATCTACCAAAGATCCACCTCAGGCTCTGGCTTGCTGCTTTCTGGGAGAGGGCTAGCTTTGGATATTTGGGTATGTGGAGTTAATTAACTTGGAGCTGAAATTCATCGGCTTTCTGAAGGATCATGGCTCTTTTCATTGGGGTGACAGAATCCTATGTTGCCATACCGAGTCTTGGCCTACCAAAAGTAATGTCTCAGTTGTATGAGTGTGGGTGTGTGATTTGGTGACTAGGAATTGCTGGTGTTCTTAGTTGTGAACAATAGAATCTACCCCAGGTAGTTTAAATAAATAGTAGGAGGTATTGGTTAGCATTTACAATTTTTTCACATGGAATTTCTGGAAAGACCAGACAATTAATCTTGGAATCTGACACAGGTGGAAGCAGTGCGATCAGGAGAAATGCTCAGTGACACTGAAGGACTGTTTGGGCAGAGGGCCACGGCTGCTGCTGCTCGCCGTGAAGTTAGAGATCAGACATCAGAACTTCTGCTAAGTTGCTGCGGAAAAACCATATGCCTTCCTGACTGACTGTGTTTGATACAAGAGCTCTGGCTTCCAAATTACAGTGTGCCGCTTCAGGCTCTGAAGTCCTGCACAGGTGTACCTGCTTGGTAGAAACTGTGTCACGTGTGAGACCTCGGCTGCAGGGGAATCCAAGAGATACAATTTTTTTAGCTCTCCAGTCTAGTGTGCAAGAAAGTGTGCTAGAACCTGATGCTATGTGAGCTATTCTTCCTTGTCTGCTATAGAAGGTTAAAGGTTGACAGACCTCCTTTGCCAGTGAATGTTTTACTTGAATTTAGTGCAAATGATTGAGCTTGGTACTACCTATTAGGAATTTAACATGGAAATATATAATGTGAAACAACGTCATGATGTTCCTTTAGATTTTCAAGTGGTGGATTTTGCCTGTACTGAGTTATGTAATTTATAAATCTATATGGTTTTGCATAATAGCCATATATTCGCATACTCATTTGTGGAATGTTGTTATGACCACCAATTGTGGATTATCTCGTACTAACATGAGACCTAGTCATACAACATAGCCTAAGACAGTCAGATCAGGGAGCTCACAGACTTGATGTGGTAGTGTTTTGCAATAGAAGTATGCATTAAAATCAACTTGTTAACAAATGTAAGTGTGGGACTCCAAGTTTACATGTGTAGTGTCTGCCACATCCACCAGCATTAAGTTCCCAAAGGAGGAAGGTATACAGAGAGTCAAGGGATTTGCTTTTTTAGCACACTTTCATGTCAATTCTTAATGGTTCTTCCTTGGTGAAGAACCACTTATTCAGCGGGTCAGTAGTAACCATTTTATTTTGTTGTTGTTGAAAATGTTGGACCGTGTTTAAATTTGCAGCCATTATTTCCTACTTTAAAGAGTTTTGAAAATGGATGCTTCTTTTACAGGGGCAGAGTTACCAGGGCAGGTTATCTCCATGGCAGCTTCTACTCTGGCAAACTTGGCCATCTCTATCACAGGGTATGAATCAAGCAGTGAAGACCAGCCCTCCACTCAGCCTGCAGGTGACTGATGTTCTGGTGACATTCAAGGTTATTCTGGAAAATGAAATGTACATAGAAAGTAAAAGTCAGGACACCAGCATCACAAAATGCTACTTACTCCTGCTGATCCTTCATTTATTCTCTTTGGTTCCTATTTTTATGCCCTTTTCCCTCTCATCTTTGTTCTCATATATCACTTTTTAAATACATTTAATTATGTAACTTCTTGAGTTTCTTACCTTGGTTCTTTGTTCTTTCCTTTTTAAAAAAGGCTTTTCTTATTTTTCTTCTGTTATTCATTGCTTTTGTTTTTCTTATTTTCCTTTTCTCTGTCTCCATTTACCTTTCCCACACCCTCCACTTTACGCATATCTTATCTTGATTTCTTATTTTCCATTTCTTTCTTCTACAACTGTCAGTTCTCCTCCATGATTTTATTTTGCCCTGTCTCTTCCTGTTGTTTTTTCTTTCTTTTGTTCCCTTTTCCCAAGTCTTTTTTTGGGGAAGATTTTATTTTCCATCTTGCAGTCATCCATTTCTCTGTCATTCTTTCTCTGAAAGTTTGCATGCTTCATGTGTTAATATATTGACCCCTCAAACAGACCCCTCTGGTTGTTTTGGACTCATTGTCCTGTGTGGCCTGGCTTTGGGAATTGCAGGCTCCTGAGGAATCCAGCTGGTAGATATACCAGCTGTAGAGTCATGCTGTACTCTTGCAGAGTTCCAGAATGTAAAAGGCCACCTTAGTCTGTGCTGAGAGATCCATTAGTGCCAGAGGTATTTGGAGTTAGGGAATATTTAGAGTGAATTCTCCTTGAAGAACTGACTTTAGAAATGTCAGCTAAGATAAAGGAATTTGGTGTAGTAGGAACACTTATTTTTCTTGCACATGGAATTATGTTTCCAAAGTGGAGAGGAAATGATGTTTTGGTTTTGGACTCATTCTTCCAAATATCTGTCACACCCACCATCATGAAGTTTCCAAGTTAGAAAGATAACTCAGAGCAAAGTCAAACAAAAGCATCTGTTAACTAGCTTGGGCTTTAGCCCTGCACTTTTAAGGGTAGAATGTTGGTCCTAGTGAGGTGAGCTGACTTATCAGGGTGCAAGTGATCTCAGTAGTAAAAATTGACTCATAGCTGAACTTCTAACATTAAAAACACTAAGGAAATTATGATACAGCACTTGGTAGGCTACTGTGTGGTTGCTTATGAAAATTATGAAACAACAGGGAAGTCATTCATTCACTTATTTAGTGAGCACCTCCTATATATGAGATACTATTGTATGTGCCAGGAATTCAGTGGAGGGAGAACAAAACAGACAAGGTCTTAGCTCTGGTGGAGCTGACTTTCAACTGAAGAGAAAGAATGAGAAAGCATAAGTAGAACATGTTACAACTATGTAAAAGACCAGGGGGAAAATGTGAGGTTGGGATTATGGGAGTTCTTATTTCTTTTCTCTTTTTTCTAGACTTTTTTTCTGACGTATGATACTTTTGTAATTAACAATCCACACATTCAACATGACATACTTTTGTAATTAACATTTTTTTCTAATGGAAGGCAAAATGCAAGTTTTAGGATCTTAATAATTTTCATTATTATAGTATATATAGAGTAATACTACTTTAAGAGTTTTATAATTTCTGATGTGTATGGTATATCTTATTAAAACTAGGAAATAGAAATAGTAGCACCCTATAGTAAAATGTAACATGGTGGTTGCATTGTTAGAAAACAGTGTCTTATGTGAAATAATCCAGTATGGTTTCCTTTATTTGAAAATCCTCACCCGAGAAATCTGTCATTGTTTTTGTATCTCATTCATGTTTTATATCTTCTGTTTGAAAGCCCTGGGTTCTTGTAAAATTGGTTGGTTCTATTTTAGGTGAAATAACACTGAAAAGTCTTCTTGTGTCAGAAATGTATATAAATACACCTAATCTAAAGTTCTATTGAAAGAAAAGGGATTTTTAAATATAGAAATTCTAGTATATGTTAGCATTTGTTTCTTTAAATAGTTTGAATAAGTTTTATGGGATAATTATAATTCTCAGCTACTTTGTCATGTATTTTGTTTTAACGACTCCCAATTCTATCACCAACTAACTTACTCTTCCTAAATTCAAGCTCTGTTGGCATTGTAATTCTCCATGTTTTTCAGTGCATATGCAAACATAGGTCCAAATATTTTTGTCTTTTTTAACCCGATGTAATCATACCATATCAGCACATTTTGAAGGCCTGAAACAGGCTAGCCTAATGAGTGGCTCTGTATTCCCGTTTCCTCATGTGGACTAATTCGGTGTGTGGTGTTTTTCTTTCCCTTTTCAGAAGCAGTGGACAGGGGAGAATCTGCTCCAACGTTGTCCACCTCCCCTTCACCCACCTCCCCTTCACCCACTTCCCCTTCACCTACTCTGGGCAGACGAAGGCCTGAAATAGGAACGTTTCTTAGAAAGAAGAAAACTAGTGACATCTACTTTGTGTCTCTGGTTTGGGCCATTGTCGTCGTGCAGATCTGGTTGAACCTGTGGATTGTGCAGTTGCTGCCAGTGCCGATTGCAGGTCGTTATCTGGTTAAGTACGATCTCGTCTTGTCTTTGAAGATTTTTTTCTTCTTTTTTTACTTTTGGATTTTAATATTTGAGATACATTTACCGTCTTGCAAAGTAGAACAATCTTATGTTTGCATTTAAATAGTAAACAAACACCATTTGGTTAATTTATTACTTTGATACATCTTTAATATTTCACTTTTTTTTTTTTTTTTTTTGAGACGGAGTCTTGCCCAGGCTGGAAGTGCAGTGGCACCATCTCAGCTCACTGGAAGCTCCACCTCCCAGGTTCATGCCATTCTCCTGCCTCAGCTTCCCGAGTAGCTGGGACTATAGGTGCCCACCACCACACCCGGCTAATTTTTTTTTTATTTTTAGTAGAGACAGGGTTTCACCATGTTAGCCAGGATAGTCTCGATCTCCTGACCTCGTGATCTGCCCATCTCGGCCTCCCAAAGTGCTGGGATTATAGGTGTGAGCCACCGCGCCCTGCCAGTATTTCACTTTTAAGCTCAAAAAATGTGTTTAGCTTCTTACAATTTCATGTAGTATTTGAGATTAATAGCTCCATAGAGAGATTTGATTGTTTAGCCATCCATGATTCTGTGAAGGAGAATGTTAACAATATCTGTGTTTTGGAATTTGAAGATTGAATGATTTTTTGTTGTTTTTTTTTTTTTGAGACGGAGTCTCACTTTGTCACCCAGGCTGGATTGCAGTGGCGCGATCTCAGCTCACTGCAGCCTTTGCCCCCTGGGTTCAAGCAATTCTCCCACCTCAGCCTCCTGAGTTGCTGGGACTACAGGCATGCGCCACCACCCCTGGCTAATTTTTTGTATTTTTAGTAGAGACGGAGTTTCACCATGTTGGCCAGGCTGGTCTCGAATCCTTACCTTAAGTCATCCGCTCACCTCCACCTCCCAAAGTGCTGGCATTACAGGAGTGAGCCACCGCGCCTAGCTGAGATTGAATGATTTTTGAGAGCTACTCTTAGGGAAGCACGTTTTACCTTGCCTTTTTAATTCAAAGGAAATGTAGGCTTTGAGAAATATATGTATGCAAAGTCTTGTGATTTGTTTGGCAGAAAAATTAAATTACATGTATATCTATATTATATGTATTACATCAAAATGGAATCATAGTTTTCCATAATCCATTAAATCAGGTCTTTGTGTCTTAATGCTGTGGTAATTTAAGGCCCACCTCTATTGTTTTGATTCTCTCTAAAACTGTCTTTCTTCTAAGACTAGAAAGAGCAAGGAAGAGTTTTCTCTGACAGGTGCATTGTAGAAACATCTTTTACCTAATATTTTCCTGATTATTTGGGCTCTCTTCTTATGGCAGCCATATTTTGTGCCAAATTTATTAAGTCCTTAGTGGCTGCTGTGGATTTTGCCTTCTGAGTACCTTCTATATTTGATTATTCCTCATTTCCTATGTCAAAGTTTTTCACTATTGATTAAAACGTAATCTGATTTTTGGAAGCTGCTCTCCACTGTAGTCTAAAAGTCTAAACTTATTAGTCCATTTACCTTCTAGATCATTAGTTTTCATCACTTATTTTTATTTTTCCTCACTCAATTGGATAGTTAATTAAATAGGCATTATTTTTTAACATTTATTATGACCAGAGCATGGTATAGTAGTGCCTGTCCTCAGGGAGCATGCAATATAAATGGTTGAAGTTTGTATCTGTATTTTTTTTTTTTTTTTTTTTTTTTTTGAGACAGGGTCTCACTTTGTCACCCATTCACCACAGCCTCGATCTCTCAGGCTCAAGTGATCCTCCTGCCTCAGCCCCCCAGATAGCTGAGACTACAGGTGCGTCCACTGGCTATTGTTTTGTATTTTTTGTAGTTTGCCATGTTGCCCAGGCTGGTCTCAAACTCCTGGACTCAAGCAATCCTCACACCTTGGCTTCCCAAAGTGCTGGGACTACAGGTGTGAGTCACCGTGCCCGGCCTATATGTGGTTCTTCTGTCCTCAAACAGAACTTCTGTTAGGCAGTTGGAACAAGATACAGCTTTAATTAAGCAAGTCACAGAGCAGATACCATGGCCATGCTTCCTGTTAAACTGAGTGGAACAGTTTAAATTGCTCTTCTAGATTGTTCCATACTTTTTTTTTTTTTTTGAGATGGAGTCTCGCTCTGTTGCCCAGGCTGGAGTGCAGTGGTGGGATCTCGGCTCATTGCAAGCTTCACCTCCTGGGTTCACACCTTCTCCTGCCTCAGCCTCCTGGGTAGCTGGGACTACAGGTGCCCGCCACAACGCCTGGCTAATTTTTTGTATTTTTAGTAGAGACGGGGTTTCACTGTTAGCCAGGATGGTCTCGATCTCCTGACCTCGTGATCTGCCCGCCTCGGCCTCCCAAAGTGCTGGGATTACAGGCGTTGAGCCACTGTGCCCGGCCCTGTTCCATACTTTTTTTTTTCCAGATGATTTTATTATGCTGGCAAACTGTGTGTCAAATGCTGTTGCAACTCTCTTTTCCTTAAAGTTTGTTAGCAGGAATTTCATTTCTCTTAGTCATAGCTTAACCTTCTAGTCATCATAGGAATTTGACATGATCTTGGGAGAGCAGGCTGTGAATAAGATGGCCCCTAAAAGCTTTTCTACAGCTTGTAATTACCCTGGACTTACTGAAACTATAGGAGTTCTTCTAGGGCTTTTGTAGGGATTTAAAAATGGTAATAAAGGAATTGTTGAACTTGTGTGTAACACTGAGCTCATGGTTCAAAACAGCAAATTGTGAACCTTTAGGTTGCAAGGCCGGAGCTAAGAACACAAATCTCTAGAGTTAGGGAAATTATATACTGATTGAGATACAGCATCCAAACTTGAAGGCAAGCCTCACAGTTGAGTAACACTTCTTTCTGGCCCTACCACCTTCTTAATTGGCTTCTAACAGGAAGCTTAACCTCTGCTTAAAGAGCCACTTCACTGCCCAACTCCAGGAGGAGACAGTGTGGTTTGAGAGTGGTCCCTACTGAAGTTGCCGTGCACAGCCTTGGGCCATTTGTAGCAGCCCTGCTAGTACTCAGCTTGCTTCTCTACTGAACCCTGGCATCTGTTCAGATGTTGAGAGCAGCATCAAATGGGGAAATAGGAACAACATTACTCTGCAGTGGTACAAAATCATGATACGTATGGAATACCTTATACTTTTCTGGTCACTAAATAACGAGCAACTAAGGAAAAGAAGAACATTTGACAAGAACAGCTATAAAAGCCAAGGAGATGAGGAAATGTCAGGGGTTTGTATTATTTACCCAGGAAGGGGGCATATGCAAGGGGCCAGAATTGTAGTTACTGAAATCTTCACGATGAGAGTATCTTTTGTTTATGTGGGCTGTAAAATAATCCCTGACTCTACAAGGATTCACACGAAGAAGATAATATATAGGCAGGTGGGGATGGTTTGAAAAGTTACTTGGTCCAATTCCATCTGTGTGGAGTACTTTGAGTCCCACCCTGCTTTTTAACATTGATCTTCTTTTTAATACTAGCTTTGTTGTTTTAGAAAGATTTTGTGAAATTAAGGTACCTTTTCATGTTACAACTTGTTAATCTATATTTTGTTTATATATGTATTTTTTGTCTTTTTTTAGTCTGGATACTCAAAAAGCTTGTCATTCACTTTGGAGTTGTGGATTTCCTAGAGAAACGCTACCATGTGTGGTGGGGCGTTATAGAAAGCTTCCTGAAGGAGCGGCAGGGAGCTCTCGCGCCTTGGCCCATTGTCGGGCTTGGAAAATTCTTGTTAAAAGTTGATAGCAAGGTATTGTATTTTAAGGACTTGGGCTGTCTTAATGGAGTTAATATATTTCGTGGTTTGAACTTTTCCATTCTATGGTGTTTATATTGTAACTGTTGATAACACATTTAATATCTAATTCTATGATGAAAGTTTAATGTTTAAAATTATGGTTTACACAAAGATAAGATGGGTTTACTTTAAATAAGGCTTGTGTAAGTATTTTTTCGTCATAAAAATGGGAGAAATGGATTTTCTGATTTAATTCCCTCATTATATTAGGACCAAATTGAAATCCAGAGAGGTTAAGCGACTTGCCTAAAATTACGTAGCTAGGTAGTGGCTCAGTTTAGTGAATATTTTTGGAGTAATTACCATATGTCAGATACTGTATTAAGTCCTACGGAAAATCGGATGAATCATGGAAAACCAGATACAGAAGCCTTGTTTATTGGGGAAAGACAGCAGTTGATAAAAATTCAGAGATGGCGGTTAGATTTAGAGCCTTAGTGGTTAAAGAGCATGGACTATGAATCCATGAAGTTTCCTAACTTTTCTGTGCCTTGGTTTCCATACCAGTAAAATAGGTACAATAGCACCTACCTTGTAGAATGGTGGTAAGGGTTAAATGAGGTAATATATGTAAAATCCCTAGATCATTGCCTGGTACACAGTAAGCTCTATGTAAGTATTAGGAATTTGTGTAGGAAAAGTGTGTATGGGATACAGTGGCAGCCCTGAGCAAGAAATGACTCACTGTTCATAGGGTCATGAGAAAGCGAAGGTTAGCAGAGGAAGTGATACTGGAGCAAGTTTTCAAGCACAGGCGGGAGTTTCTTAGGTAGACATGGCCAGAAGGGCAAGCAGATGGAGCAGTGCAAAGGCATGGAGACACTAAGCCTACGAGCATGCAGGTTATTTTATGTATTTTTAATTGTTGGATTCCCAACAAAGATGTGGTTATCATCATTTCAATCATTATATATCTTAAAGGAATACTACATTCTCTTGATTTTAAAACTTTGCTGTGTTACAGTTTTTCCGTCCCTAGTTTTTCCTTTGTCTGGGACGGTTTCCTTCTCATGCTTTCCTTTTCTTTTCATACTATGGTTGCATTCTCTAATGATACTCCACTGTTCTTATCTTCTCTTTCTCACCTTACCCGCTATCCTCAAGCTCTGGCACTGGCTAAATAAGAAGGTAAATGAACACCCAGATGTTGGTTTTTACTATTGAATTCCGTAATGCCCCTGTATCGCCTTTTTCACTCTATGTTTCTGTCCATGTGTCAAACTAAGTTTTTGTTTTCAAAGTTTTAATTATAAGCTATGGAAGGTTGTGAAGCATGAATACTATCACAGTATAATTTGGTAAAAACTCAGCAAAGGCTGTCTAGGATATGGATGGTATCTCCTTGCTCAGGTGTTTGTAAGAAGTTCTGTCTCAGTCGTTTTGTCCCCTGTAAATCCAGTTCTGTAAATGTGGCTCAGCCTGATATTCTAGTCTCCTTTGATGTGTGAAAACACGTTAGGCAGTAGTTATTGTAAGGGCAAGAGAGAACTCTGTGTTTGATACTTTTTCTATAAAAGACACAGGAATTTTTTAAAAAGACAAATCTGTGAAATATTTGTATGGTTTCCTTGGCAGATAATTTTATATATTGTCTTTTTTTAAATAACTAGTATTTCAAAATTTATTTTTAACTTAAGACAGATAGTAGTCATGACCTGTGACATCGAATTTTGTGTTTTCTCCAAGGTATGAGGTTGTGTCTATGGTAAATGCTTCACATGATTGGTATGGCATTATAATAGGCACACTTTTAATAACTTCAATAAAGGCTAATCCAGATACATTAGGAATGTTGTACCTTGACATATAGTCCACATATTGTAATGTTTAAATTAATTTTAATGAATTAAATAGCCAGGCCTTGTGGCACACACTTGTGGTCCTAACTACCCAGGAGGCTGGGGCAGAAGGATTGTTTGAGCCCAGGAATTCAAGGTTGTAGTGAGCAATAATTGCACCATTGCACTCCAGCCTGGGTGACAGCAAGACTCTGTTTCTTAAAAAAATAATAATTTCAATGAATCTCTAGGACAGATAGCAAGAGATGACATCATTTATATATGTTGTGTTTAAACATAATAAAACTATATATATGTCTTTTGTGGAAATATTATATCAGGCCTTAAGAAAGATGTAGTACTTCTTGAAAATAGATCAAAATGAGACTTTTGGATGGGTTAGGATTTCATTTTTTTCTGTTGAAATAGAGGAGAGGGGAGACTTGACAATGCCTAAAGTTTTAAACTTGAGTTGAAAAGAAGCATTGTGTAAAATAAACACTCCCACACTCTCACATGGTTGTATATATCTCCATTCCCTATAAAACTAGTATGGGTAAGTGAGTTCAATCCTTGGCAAATGATGTGCAAATATAAGTCACGTTTTAAAATTTTGACCAAAGAAGGTGGTTTCTAAAAAATTTTTATTTGTTTTAATTGTTTTTTAGAGACAGGGTCTTGCTCCGTTGCTCAGGCTGGAGTGCAGTGGCACAATGAAAGCTCACTGCAACTGTGAACTTGGGCTCAAGCGATGATTTTGTACTTTTCTTCAATTTGTGTTATATTGAAATGAAATTGCCCTCAAGAGATGGGGGAAAGGAGAATTAAATTCATTGGATTAAATTTGATTTAACTTTCAGTGGACTAAATGAGCTAGATTACCTAATTTATGAGCCTACTTCATAACTGAATCATTAAGTTAATTTTAAAAGATCTCTAAGATCAAGTACTTTTTTTCATTCCTTTGATGATTCCATATAACATAGTAAAGCATTGGTGTAAAGATAGAGTAACTGCTTGAGATTTTGAGCGGGTACATTCCAAGAAAGGACATACATAAGTTGAGAACTATTTTATTACATTACATCTCAAAGTCAGAAAATTGCAGCACTGGGTAATGTTGGTATGTAGAAATTTCAAGTGGAGTGAATTAGGAAACCAATTCAAGAGAAGAGAGGGTGAGAGAGCACACATGGGTTAATTGAAATGTAACCCATTTCTCAAGAGTTACTTGTTTTATTTCTTTTCCTTTTTTTTTTTTAAATTTGAGACAGGATCTCGCTCTGTCACCCAGGCTGGAGTGCAGTGACGTGATCTTGACTCACTACACAACCTCCACCTCCCAGGCTCAAGCAATCCTCCCACCTCAGCCGCCTAAGTAGCTGGGACCACAGGTGTGCACCACCATGCCTGGTGGGTTTTTTTTTTGTATTTTTAGTAGAGATGGGGTTTTGCTATGTTGCCCAGGCTGGCCTTGAACTCCTTAGCTCAAGTGATCAGCCTGCCTCAGCCTCCTAAAGTGTTAGGATTATAGGTGTGAGCCACTGTACCAGGCTTTGTTTTATTTCTTAGTATTGATTATTTGCACTAAAACTCAAGTGGAATTTTGTTTAAAAACAAAGCAAAATGAAAAATCTATAGGCCCAGAATAATGAAAGAGAAGAAAAACTCAGTAGTGGAATACTTTCTTAATAGCTTGATAAATAAGGCCAGTTAGTGTAGAAGTTTTAGAGTATCTTTTGGTGTAACTAGAAATTTACTGACATCTCTAAATTTAAAAAATGCATGTCGTTCATTCATATTTAAAACATTCGGAATGTCATTTTAAAATTATTTCTCTTTTTTTGAAAAACAAACTTTAAAAATTAAAGTAACTTCTCAGTCTTTCAGCATGGAAAGATTGGGGACATTTAGAGACTTGGTAATTTCCATGCGAGGGCAGGTGGATTGGGTTCCTTTGCCCAAAGCAGAACGTGGGACAGGATCAGCCTCGTGAGATAGCGCCTCTGGCCTTTGGTCCCCTTCTCCATTGCTTCCTCTCTTTATGTTTCTCTTTCTATCTCTCCGAGTTGCTGTTTCTTTGTGAGTCTTTTTCTATTCAGTCTTTCTGGGAGTTGGTTCATCTTTTCCTCCATCTAAGTTTTTTATCTTCTTTGCTTTTTTTCCTCTTTTGGTCCTTAGTTTTATGTATCAACTCCCCCCGCCCCCATTTTTTTTCGCTTGACCTTCTCTGTTTCCTTTTATTCTTGAATAAATCTTAGTCTCTGTTTCTCTTTCCCACTCTTTCCTCTTTCTTACTGTCTCCCTTCTTGTCCTGTTCTCAGCTAACTTAACTGGCCACATGTGACGAAAACAACAACTTCTTAGCTTCTTTTTTGAGCATCTTAAATAATTTTGTTTATTTTAAATTTCAATGAAACATCCAACCCTCACTGTCATCCCTTGGATATACGTTTTTATTTAGGTGACTGTGAATTTTTTTCAACCTTTATGGCTTGTGATAGAAAAATTTTACCCTAACTTAAAACTAAAAAATTGGATATTGTAATGTCAATGTACCTAATATGTTTTTGAATATTCTATGTTTTATATGTTAAAAATACTCAAACATGTTTCTAAGTAGAATATCATTTACATTTAAAAATACATTTCAGGATATGACTTTTCTGAAAAAAAAATAGAGGCTCTACATTATTTTCAGAAATTGTAATTTGTGGATACAAATACAGTCTTAATTCTGAAATTATTTTATTTATGCTTGCTTATTCAAACACATAGTAATTGAATGCTTACCACGTGCTAAGCACTTAGATTTTGGAGATACAAAGAGGAGTGATACAAACCTAGCTCTTTCCCCAGGAAGCTGCCTTGATAACTAGTTTTCAATTGGTTTCTGATTGAAAGTTTTCAGTTTCATTGATTTTAGAATTTAACTTTAGAATATGACATCTGACCTTCCATATCTTAGAAACCTGTTATTCCTTTTTTTTAGTCTCTGCATTGTCTTTGATGCCTTGGTAGCATGCACTGAAAATTAACTCTTCTGTTTGAAACTGTAATTGTCAAGATTAAAGATTAACTTTTTATCTTTGAGTTCACTTTAGCATTGATCTCTTAGTGACAGTGTCCTTGATGAATAACAGATAAGGGGGGCACAAGCTTATAAACGTCAAGTGAAAGTAAATGCTGCAGAAGTCATGTTGTTTTTTTAACCAACATTCTTTGCTTTTGGATGTTTAATTCACTGGAGAGCATAAATCAGATCTAAATTAAGAATAAATTACTTAGCAATGCTGTTGCTCACCTTGGGGTTGAGCAGTGCATTGTGGTGTTTCAGCAGTTATTAATCTAGTTAAATGTAGTTTTGAAATGTTAGATGGTAGCTGCATGAAGAATTCTAGCAATCTATCAGGTATATATTCCGAAAACACAAGTTGTTTAAAATGTAGGATTATTTGTGGTTGTGAAAGATGAAGGAAGTTATAGCAAGACAATGCCAGCATTTAGGGAAAGCATAGTTTTAATAATTGATTAAGAAACAGCTACTACATTGATTATATCAATTATAGTCATGTCATAAAGCTTATGTTTTCAGAAGAATAGAAACTTCAAGTAGAATATCAGATTTTAAAAAGCATTTTATTATGTATTATGAAATATTTCAAACATAAAAAGATGTAAAGACTATCTACCAATGACTCCCCCCTTAATAAAACAAATTAACCTGAAGACTGTTTTGTGCCCCTCCTTGATTGTGCATTCACCTCCCAACCCCTCGCTCCTTGGGCAACTGTTATCTTTGTTATTTGTCATTGCCTTAACATTAGATCTTTTTATTACTGCTTTTGTAATTCTAATGATATCAAATGGAAAAAATATTTTGAATGCAACTCCTCTTTTAATTTGCTCCAATTTTATCTGTATTTTTTAGTCCATGCCTGTATTATAAGTATTATAAATACTATCTGTATATACTTTTGCTAAAGTCGTGTGTATTTGTTAAACTGATGATACAGCTTCATAAGATTTTAGGTCAGCTAATGGTTTGTCAATATTTTGTTTAGAATACTTACCAGGTTATAAATTACAATTTGAAACATAGATATCCTATAGTTTGAGAATTTGAACATAGATATAGGTTATGTTGAAATCGACTGCCTTTTTCTTAGCTATGACAGTAATAAACTATATAACAGCAGCAGTAGTGAGTACTGTGAAGTTTTTAAAGTTGCTTAAAGCTTTTACTGCTTTAATTATTATGCCATAATTTGCTTTGCCATGCTGGAGATCCTGTTTTGTCTTTATGCCAATTGAGTATATGTATTTTTAAAGTTCTACTTTAAAGATAAGTAATTCTCTTTTTCATTTTTGTGCAGATGATCATCTGGTTGGAGAAGATGTTAGATAAAATAATTAGCATTTTCATCATATTTTTGTTAGTGATAGGAACTCTTCTTTTAGCCCTACTCTTGACTGCAAAGGTAGAGTACAGTGATTATTATTCTCATTAATAAACCCTTAATTGTTAGAATTGTAATCTGGATAAAAAGCTAGCAGAAGCGGCATGGAAAATGTTAACTTGACTTAAAAGTATGTACAATAGCTACAGGATTTATGATTTGTATATTACTAATTTTGCCATGAATTTGCCTAGTATATTTTCTTTTCAGACCTCTTTTACATGCATTTTTATTTTATCGAAACCCTTGGGAGTAAATACAAATGAAAAAAATGAGATAATGAAGAACAATTGGGGCTTTTTTTTTTTTAGTTTAATAGGAGAATTAGGATCTGGTCTCATGAATTCTAATCTAGTTAGTATTCTTCACTAGATCAGAATTTGCTGATTACCACCTTCCATCCTTGTCTCATTGATCCTTCTGCTGATATATACCATAGCACCTTTATTTCTCGCTTTCCAGGTCCTTCCAGCTTACATTTCCTTTCCCCATTTTCATCTCATCAAAGAAAATTATTCTCTAAAGCACACCTAAAATGTTATCTTTATAGTGATATCTCTTACTATTTTTTTTAGGCTTATCAAGTCTGACAAGATTTCCCCCCCCCCACTTTTATGGTACATTTTAATCTTTATTTTATCTGAACCGTATTGAACTCCACAACCCAGATTTTGGTATGTTCTTTTCAAGGAGTTGGTGAAGCTTATGTGAAATCATGGATACAAAAATTTTTTTTATTCCTTTAGTTCCCATAGAGACATGTTGGTAACTATAATTGTTAATCTAATTAACCAATTTGCTAAAGAACTGCACTATTTCTTCAGTGGCATCTCTGCTTGGAAGTCCTATTCTTAGTCTCAGCTTCAGTACACCCTCAAGCTATCTTATTTGCTTCTAAAAATCTCTTCTAGTACTTCTGTTTCAGTCTTTGTATAGTTCCTATCTGTTCTTTGGATATTAATTATGTATAGTCACGTATATATACTGTGCAGACTTATTTAGAGGCTTTTTGTCATATTTTGCTTAAACCTGCTACTGTGCAATCTTACATTCCAGTTCTTTCATTAGTATGGTCTTTTTTTTTCCTTTCTCCTCTCTTCTACACTTCTATTCTACTTTTCCTTCTTGGTCCCTTTGCGTAGCATCTTTTGCCTGGCCATCTCAGTTTTATCTTTTAAGTCCTTTTTCTTTGTTCATCCCCTGCTTCAGTGAGCTTTTGCTTCTCTGAACTTTGATAACAAGTATTACTGAACCATTTATTTCTGGGTGTAGAATTCATCCAAACTGAGCTTTTGAGGGAACCTTATTGGTTATCTAATTCATTCTCCTGGCCAGTACAGCTGTCATTCTCTGAAACATCCATGACAGTATCTACTTGAATGTTTAATGGACATCTCAAATGTAACGTCAGAGACTGAATTCCAGACCTTCCTCCACTTGTCTGTTCTTCTCATAGTCTTCAGTGACAACTCCATTCTTCTGCTTGCTCAAATGGAAAGTCTCAGGATCATTTTTGACTACTGTCTTTGTTTTGTATCCACATCCAGTTTGCCAGAAAATCCTTTTTGGCTCCACCTTCCTAATATGTCCTGGGATAATAGCAGGGTGAGGAAGTCAGGTAATTCCTTTCCACAGAAATCAAGAATAAAACAGCATGAAATTATTAAAAACACCATTTAAAAGCATTAGAAAATGACCAGGTAGGCAACTAGGAGATCTTTCGTTGATGAAAAGCTGCTACTATAGCTGGTAAAAACAGGTACTTTTTCTTTACAGGTAAAAACAGGTGGCATTCTTGCATGGGCAGTAAAACCTGCAGCTTTTCTTGATGGAAGTATTCTTCAGTGCACAGATGTGTTTAGGTTTAATGTAGCTTCATTTGTCTGTTTTTGCCTTTGTTGCCTGTGCTTTTGGTGTCAAGTCCAATTGGAGATGAGCAGAGCCTCAGACACCTGTGGGACAATATCAAACATCTAGCAGACATGTAATAAGCATCCCAGAAGATGAGAAGAGGAAGAGAAAAAGGTAGAAAAAATTATTTGAAGAAATAACTGCTAAAAACTTTCCCATGTTTGGTGAAAAACATTAACAGATCCAAGAGGTTCAACAAACCTTCAGTAGAATAAGCATACACAAACACAAAACCATGCCTAGCTACATCATAGTCAAACTGCCGAAAGACAAAGATAAAAAGAAAATCTGGAAGGAAGCAAGAGAAAAATTACACAGCACAAACAGGGGAACAATACAGTTAGTGACTTAATTCTCTTAATAAACAGCAAAGACTAAAAGACATTGGAGTGACATATTTAAAGTCATAGGGAGAAATCTCTGTCAAACAATACTTTTATAGTCAGTGAAACTGTTCTTTCAAAGTAAAGGCAAAATGAAAACATTTCTGGATAAACAGATACTGAATTTGTTGATAGCAGACCTGCACTTATATGGAATGCTAACAGAATTCCTTCGGGGTGAAGATAAATGACTCCAGAAATAATGTGGATCCAAAGAAAGGAATGAAAGCACTTGGAAAATATGTGGGTTATATTTTCCCCTGTCTTCTTTTAATTTATTTAAACAAATATGACTAAAGAAAAACAGAAATACTGTTGTGGCCTTTATAACATATATAGATGAGCTATGTATATATAAAACCATAGCACAAAGAAGAGGGCTGGCAAGTGGAACTGTACTGGTATGAAGTTCTTAAAGTATTTTCCTGGATATAAGTCAGTATTAACTTGAAGTAGATTATGATAAATTAAAAGATGAGATAAGATTTAGATAAGTTAAACAGCAGGCAATAAATAGCCTAAGGATTAGGGGAACTAAAATGGTATACTAAAATTTGCTGAACATAAAAGGCAGTGCAGGAACAACAGAGGACCAATAGAGACGGGACAAATAGAAAGCTAGTAGCAAAATGGCAGACCTAACCCTGGTCATGACAATACTTAGGTTACACGAGAAGCAACTAAACAGTCAAAAAGCAGACATTGTCAGACTGAATATAAAAAGCAAGTTCCAACTTGCTTTTGGTATGTTAGAGACACACTTTAAATTCAAAGTCACAGGAAGGTTGATAGTAAAAATATTAAAAAACATACACTGTGCAAACTGTCCACAGAAAATATGTGCAGTTTATTCTATATTATCAGACAAAATAGATTGTCAAAAAGAAATATTGCTAGAGGCAAATTAAGGACTTTTCATATGGATAAGAGTTAATATTGACATAAGATAACAGTTACAAATGTATATGCTCCCAACAGCGGAGCTCTAAAATACATGAAATCAAACATTCAGAATTAAAAGGAGAAATAAACAAATCTATGATTATAGTTCAGGATTCAGTACTCCTTGCAGTAATTGAGGGAATAAGTAGTTAGAAAATAATAAGGATATTTAGAAGCCTTTTAAAACCCTGTCAGTCGGCTGGGTGTGGTGGCTTATGCCTGTAATCCCAGGACTTCGGGAAGATGAGGCAGGTGGATCCCTTGACTCCAGGAGTTTTAAGACCAACCTAGGCAACATGACAAAACCCCATCTCTACAAAGAATAGAAAAAATTAGTTGGGCATGGTGACTTAAGCCTGTAGTCCCAGCTACTTGAGAGGCTGAGGTGGGAGGATTGCTTGATCCCGGGAGATTGAGGCTGCAGTGAGCTGTGATCGTGCCACTGCATGTCAGCCTGGGTGACAGAGCAAGACTTTGTCTCAAAAGAAAACAAAAACGAAACACGCCAAAAAACGCGGTCAGTCAACTTGACCTAATTAACAATTAGAAATTATATTCTTTTCAAGAAAACATGGAATACTCACCAGAATAAATAATATGTTCAATAAATTTGGAAGTGTTAGGCAAGGCACAGTGGTACACACCTGTAATCTCAGCTACCTGGCAGGCTGAGGCAGGAGGATTGCTTGAGCCCAGGAGTTTGAGACCAGCCTGGGCAACATAAGGAGACCCTGGCTTTACAAAAACAATTTAAAAATTTAGCTGGGCATTGTGGTGCATTTCTGTAGTCCCAGCTACTTAGGAGGCTGAGGTGGGAAGATTGCTTGAGACTTGGAGGTGGAGACTGTAGTGAGCCATGATTGCACCACTGCAGTCCAGGCTGGGTGACAGAGCGAGATCGCTGTCTCAAACAAACAAAAAAAGCATTTCCTGACACAGAATTAAATTAAAAATCAGTAACAGAAATTGAGGAAATGTCCAAATATTTAGAAATTAAGCAACATACTTTTTTTTTTGGCGGGGGAGGGGTGTATATAACATTAGTTAAAGCCTTTAATAATTTTAAAATAAGAACTTTAACTTTTTTTTATTATACTTTAAGTTTTAGGGTACATGTGCACAACGTGTAGGTTTGTTACATATGTATACATGTGCCATGTTGGTGTGCTGCACCCATTAACTCGTCATTTACATTAGGTGTATCTCCTAATGCTATCCCTCCCCCTCCCCCCACCCCACAATGGGTCCCAGTGTGTGATGTTCCCCTTCCTGTGTCCATGTGTTCTCATTGTTCAGTTCCCACCTATGAGTGAGAACATGTGGGGTTTGGTTTTTTGTCCTTGCGATAGTTTGCTGAGAATTATGGTTTCCAGCTTCATCCATGTCCCTACAAAGGACATGAACTCATCATGATTTTTTATGGCTGCATAGTATTCCATGGTGTATATGTGCCACATTTTCTTAATCCAGTCTATCATTGTTGGACATTTGGGTTGGTTCCAAGTCTTTTAAGCAACATACTTCTAAACCTGTGAATCGAATAAATTTCAAAGGAAATTAGAAGATTTTAAAATGGAAGAAAATGAAGCCACTGCGTATCAAAATTTGTAGGATGCAGCTGAAGCAGTGTCTTGTTGGAAGTTTATGTCATTAAATGCTTATATTTGAAAAAGGAAAATCAGTGACCTAAGTTTCCACCTTCAGAAGCTAGCAAATAATAGCAAATTAAATCCAAAGTAAATGAAAGGAAGGAAATAATAAGGATCAGGTGCAAATCAAGGAAATTTGAAAAGGAGAAACAATAGTGAAAACATTAATAAACTCAAAAGCTGGTTCTTTGAAAACCATCAATAAAATTGACAAAATTTTAGCCAGACTGATAAAGAAAAAAGAAGATACAAATTACCAATATCAAGTACAAAAGAGGAAACATCTCTGCATATGTCACAGATCTTGAAAGGATAAGGGAATATTGTGAACAACTTTATGCCATCAAGTTTGATAACATTAAATGGAGAAATTCCTTGTAGAGAAGGAGTGGAACAGACTCAAGAAGAAATAGAAAAATTGTAGCCCACTATGAGGACAAGAAATTGAATTAGTGTTTGAAAATCTTCCTACCAAGAAGCGCTCAGGCCCAGATGATCTGACTGATGAGTTTCATCAAACATGTAGCGAAGAAATACTGCCTGTTCTACACAGTGTTGTTCAGTTAGCAAAGAAGTAACACTTGTCAGCTCATTTTATGAGGCTAGTATTGCCCAGATACCAAAGTCAAAGGCATTCACAGAAGGGAAACTGCAGACCAGTATCCCTTATAAATAGACACAAAAATCCTTAACAAAACAACAGATTAAATCCTGCAGTATGTAAAAAGGAAAATATATCTATGTGAGGTTTATTTCGGGAATGTAAAACCCGTTTAACATCCAACAGTTGGTTAATGTAAGATAGGTCTCAAATCCAGTCACTTCTTTTTCAGTACCGCTACTGTCCTGCTCAAAGCTATCCCCGTTCTCTCTTGAATTGTTCCTTAGCCTCATTTAGTCTGTTTTCAACACAGCATCCAAACTTACTTTAAACATCTAAGTAAGATTATGTCCCTTAGCTTACAGCCCTCTTTTTCCATATCCCACAAAATGCTAGCCTAAGTCCTCACAAGAACGTGTCAGGTCTTATTCATTCTGGCTGTTGTTCAGGCATTGCACCTGAGTTGATTATCTCCTCACTGTGTCTGAAATCAGCTTGTTTTCCCCGTCGTGGTGCAGTTTGTATTTTGTGTTCTTCCTACTTTTCTGGGGCCCGATAGAATTGGAAGTGGTATCACTTGATGGCTTAGGTGGCTATGTATCTTTGTTAGGGTATCTATACTCTGTTCTGTTCTGGGTTGGTATGTGACTTGGCCTAGTGATTTTGCTACTTGGTTAATCTCATACCCATGCCCATGGAAAAATACCGTCAGTCTTTGTACTGTCTCACTCAATTCCTTGCATACTGTGGAACTTTCACTGCAGAAAGGGACAGAGATGAGGGGTGGGTGTGGGTGGGGGACTTTGATCTCTTTCCTCTGATTTATCCTTTTCTCCCTCATTACACTTTCTTTCCCTCTGTCATCAGAAAAGGATAACGATGTGGCTTCTTTTCTCCCTGTTACCGGTGAATCGTATATATTTGTCAGCTCACCTGTGCGGCTCCTGGGTGATAGGGTCAGTTTAGGAGTGAGCTGTTACGCCTCTCTGTTGTGCTCCAGAATGTTTTGTTTCTTTACCTGATGGCTGAGTTCCAAATTGTATCAGATTATGTTTCTTTCCTTGTTTGGATGTCCTGGGTGAAAAAAATTCTTTTCGACTGGTTAATTCCCATTTTATCTCCCTCATTTTGTTGGTTATTGGGCAAGGTAAATTCAGAGGTGCAGCTTCTGTTGGCTTTTTTTACTCAGAAACCTTACTTAGTTGCAGCTTACTTACAGTGGCTCACACCTGTAATCCTAGCACTTTGGGAGGCCAAGGTGGGTAGATCCCTTGAGGTCAGGAGTTCAAGACCAGCCTGGCCAACATGGCAAAACCTTATTTCTACTAAAAATACAAAATTAGACAGGCGTGGTTGTGAGTGCCTGTAATCCCAGCTACTCAGGAGACTGAGGCACGAGAATCACTTGAACCTGGGGGGTGGAGGTTATATCGAGCTGAGATTGCGCCACTACACTCCAGCAAGCCTGGGTGACAGAGCGAGAACCTGGCTAAAAAAAAGAAAATCTTAGTTCCTTATTTGCCTGTTTGTCTCACACTGCATGATGAACCTGTTAGCTCACAAAGTGCTGGTATTGCTTACATAGATACACAAACACATTTATACGATATATTCATGCAAATGAAATGTATGTACATATACGTGTCAAGTATTTGAACATATCTATTTATGTATTTTTTTCTTAAGTAATGTGTTGAACAGGGAGCTAGCATGTACTTTTTATTTCCTGTAGTGCGTATCATTAGATATAATGTATAGTAACTTTGCGCTGCATGTTTCTAAATTAATTAAAGCAAAGATGTGTATTTATTTGGCTCTCAAAGCATTGTTCCAATCATAGAGTAGAAAAATAAATGTTAAATTGGGTTTATTTTTTACTGAGATTCTTTTCTTTCTTTATCTGTAATACAGGTACATCAAGAGAGTGTACACATGATTGAAGTAACAAGTAATTTGATTAATGAAACTCTAGCAAATCACCCTGAGTGGGCAAAGTAAGAATATTGTTTTGAAAAAGAAGAGAGATGAATGGCCTAGTTTCAGCATCTGTTTGCACGAAATGACCTTCATTGATGCAGCTGCATTGGAAGATAAAAGATAGGGTTTGCCAGAGCTTTGATAAATATTGTCATTTTTGAAGAAGAATGGCATGTAATACAGAGGGTGGGAGGAAAGTGCTCAGGATTTTAGGTACAATTCATGGTAAATGATACTTTGTTTTATAATTGAGGTTTACAGCATGTTTATAATTTACAAAGTACTTCATCTGTCTTATGTCATTTGTTCCTCACAGTGACTGTGTGAGATAGATTGAAGAAATTATCCCCATTTTACACATGAGGAAACAAGATCAAAGGTTAAGGAACTTGCGATAATAATCCCGCAGTGGCAGAGTCATTTATAACCACTGCTTCTGATCAACTGAAGGAAAGTTTCCACTATAACATGGAAACTGTAACTCCTCAACTTTCTACGTAATTTTTAAATTTATGTTATTTATTTATTTATTTTTAAGAAATGAGGTCTCACCATGTTGTCCAGGCTGATCTTGAACTCCTGGGCTCAAGCAGTTCTCCTGCTTTAGCCTCTGGAGTAGCTGAGACTACAGGTGTACACCACCATGCCCAGTTTTATAATTATTGACATATTCCCATATTGTATTATTTTTGAGGAAGGATAGGTGAACTATGGCCCAGGGCCAAATTCAGCCACCTCCTTTTGTGTTGGGGACCAGCCTCAACACCACCCGTAGGGTACCTGAAGTCCGGTGGCGACAAAGGAATGAGAAGAGACAGGTTAAGAGTTCATAAAGGTGGGAGTCGGGGCCAGTTGCATAATGGAGGCTGCAAAAGGCGCTGAGCTCTGGTCTCCACACTATTTATTGAGTGTAATCACTTAGCTCTAAAAAGCAGATGTTCAGGGTGAAAACACTGAAAGGGAGGCAGTACATCATAGGCGTAATCTATAGCAATAGCGGTTTAAATCAATCTCCTTTGTGCTCAAACAGCATATCTTTAACTTGTTGGAGAGTAGCTAGTGGGAGCGGGCTTAACTAGGAGCCTGCACGTCTGTCCACATTCCAGTGTTTCAAAGGAGTGTCTTTCTCCTTGAACACAGTGTTTACAGATAAGAGAGCAGGTCTTGCTCTGAGTATGGGAACATGATGGCAATTCGGAGACTTTTCTACTCAGAGGCCTCTCGTGGCTTTCCACAACTTACCGTCCCATATTTTTGTGGCCATTTTATACAGGCACCCCACAAGCCCTTTTCCCAGCACTTTGGTAAATGAAGTTTTAGTGGAACATACCTATGTCTACTCATTTACATATTTTCTCTGGCTGTTTTGGGGTTTCAAGGACAAACATAATTGAGTAGCTGTGGCAGAGATTATATGTTCTGCAGAGCCTAAAATACTTACTCTCTAGTCCTTTACAGAAAAATTTGCCAACTTCTGTTTTATAGGATCTCTGTGTACGTGTTTAATTTGGCTTCTGGAAGAAGGGTTTTCAGTTTTTGTGGGGGATGTTCAGCAGAGCTGTGTTATCCACCTAACAACTTGATGACACATTGTATGACCTGCCTTTTATTAACCTCAAGACAGTCATAAGTCAGGAAATATTCTGCCAGTTTTAGGCTTATAAGTTGAGATTTAACTTGATTTTTCTCCTTTGCCTCTACTTTATTCTTTTATATAAAACCTGCCTAGGACATTACTTGAACTTGATTTAGAATAAAAATTTTTTTTTTTTTTTTTTTTTTTTGAGACAGGGTCTTGCTCTGTCACCCAGGCTGGATTAAAGTGGCACAATCATGTCTCACTGCAGGCTTGATCTCCTGGGCTCAATCATTCCTCCCACTTTAGTCTCTTGAGTAGCTGGGACTACAGGCGTGAGCCACTGTACTCGGTTAATTTTTATATTTTTTGTAGGAGTTTCACCATGTTGCCTAGGCTGGTCTTGAACACCTGGGCTCAAGTGATCTTCCCTCCTCAGCCTCCCAAAGTGCTGGGATTACAGGCATGAGCCACTGTGCCTGGCCTATTTGAATCTTCATAAAAGAAGTATATTTCTTTTGAAATATAAATTGTGGTATATTTATGCAGTGGAATATTATGCAGCATTAAAAAAAATGGACTAATGATACATGTACCAACATGGATGACTCTCAAAATAAGTATGTTGGCCAGGTGCGGTGGGTGGCTCACACCTGTAATCCCAGCACTTTGGGAGGCCGAGGTGGGAGGATCACCTGAGGTCAGGAGTTTGAGACCAGCCTGGCCAACATGGTGAAACCCCATCTCTACTAAAAACACAAAAACGAACTGGGTGTGTGGCACACACCTATAATCCCAGGTACTTGGGAGGCTGAGGCACATGAATCGCTTGAACTCGGGAGACAGAGGTTGCAGTGAGCCAAGATTGCACCACTGCACTCCGGCCTGGATGATAGGGTAAGACTCTGTCTCAAAAAAACAACAACAAAAAAGTAAGCTGAGTGAAAAAATTCAGACAAAAAGCCAAAATGGTACGATTTCATTTATTTAAAGTTCTAGGAAATGCACACTAATCTGTAGTGACAGTAAGATTAATGGTTGCCTGTGGATTGGGGTGGAGCTCTAGGGAGGACATACATATAGGTGCAAGGAAATTTTTAGGAGTGATAGATACGTTTATTATTTTGATTAAGGATATAAGTAGAGAAGTAGAATCATCATATTTCATTCTAGAACAGGCTTTTCAGCTGCTTTGTGGAGAAAAGATTGAAGGTATACAAGATGTAAACCTTTGGGACAAATTAAAAGCTTCTAGAGTAAACCGGATGAGAAGTGACAAAGCCCTGAACTGTAGACAGTTTCAGTGGAGGTGAACAGGAGGGACAGATTTATAAGGTCTTAAGGGGGTTAGTTGGTGATTAATTGGATATAGGAGGAAGAAATCTAGCATGACTTATGTTTCTAGCTTTGGAAATTAGTGAGTGATGGTGGATTCACCAAGACAGGAAATAGAGCAGATTTGGTAGGGAAACTAATTCACCTGTTTACCTGTTGAGTTTGAGGTGACTGTTGTAAGTAGAGGCATCCAGTAGGCTGTTGACTATGTAGGTATGCGGTTCAGGAGAGATGGGGTGAAGTTAAAAAATGGGCAGTTGCTGTGTAAGTCCAGGAATCAGATGAGAGGTCTGGGTTGGATCTTGAGTTTTGAGAAGCATCAGCATAAAGAATGTATGTAAGGTACAGAGAGGATGTCTGGAGGTGCGCCCTGTGGATATCTTAAGCCTTTAAGGGTGAGCAAAAAACAATAGGTTCACAAAGGAAAATGAGAATGGGCTATGAGAAAAGTAAGAGGAAAACCAAGGAAAGAGAACATTTTGAGACAGTAGTAGTGGTCAGCAATGTCAAATTGCTGCAGAAATTTTCTAAGAGTGAAATTGGGTTTAGCAGCTGCAAGAGCAGTTCATTTAATTGGTGTAGCAGAAGCCCATTAGATTGCAGTGTGTTGAGAAATTATTGGGAACAAGGAAGTAGAGAAAGCAGGTATAGACTGCTCTTTCCCAAGTTTGCCTATGGAACGTAGCTGGGAAGGAGGTATAGAGCAGTTTTGTTTAATTTTTTAAGATGGAGAAGCCTTGTTTGTATGCTCCAGGGAAAGAACTGGTAGAGTGGAAGGGGTTGTAAATATTAGGAGAGAGATAATTCTTAGTGCATTTCTCTGAGGATGAAGCATGAGATGAATCCATGGCACGAATGGAACAGCTGGGGAAAGCAGGTCAGAATGGATATGGATATAAATACTGTGAGTTCAGTGGAGCGGGGAAGGCGGGAAATTAGGGGCCATACATCTTTGAAGTAAGAAGTGAGGTCTTCTGTCCTCTGGCTCTTTGGATATAATACATTTTAAAAGGAGAATGGGAAAAAGGAGGAACCAACATGTATCAGGTATGGGATTTTAGGAAGGAGCCATCTGGGATCTAGGCAAGTGGATAAAGCCTTTCATGGGATGATAGACCTTCCAAATGTTGTCCTCTAGGGCTCAGCCTCAGCCTTCACATCCAGAGGGCTCCTTTTCTTTGGGTCATTCTTCTGTACTGGAAGTCAGTGCAGAGCCCTTCTGTACTGGTTTTGAATAGTAGCAGCATTCTCTCTGCAACTGTATCAAAGGCACACAATCTGAGCAGCCTCAGATCAGGTAGTAGAAGAAAGGTTTGTTTGTCTTTTGTTTGAAATTTTGAAGTAATAATTATAGATTCACAGGGAGTTGCAAAGACATATACAGGGAAGACCCATATACTCTTCACCCCACCCCCTCCAGTGTTGTCATCTTGCATAACTATAGTACAATAAAACCATGAAATTGGCATTGCTATAATACACTGACCTTCAGATTTCATCCTCTATGTAGCTTCATGTCAGCTGTCAACACACTCAGTACATAACTGTTGCATTGCAGGCTTCCTCATGCCACCCCTTAACAGCCACACCCACCCTCTACCCTTTCCTTCAAGATTTCCCTAACTCTTAGCAACCACTAATCAGTTCTCCATAGCTATAAAATCATTTTGAGAATAATACGTAAATCCAGTCATGGAGCATGCAGCCTTTTGAGATTGGCTTTTTGTTGCTTAGCATAATTCTCTTGAAGCTCATCCAAGATGTTGTAGGTATCAAGTTTGTTCTTTTTTATTGCCGAGTAATGTTCCATTTAGGAAGTTTTTTTGTTTTTGTTTTTGTTTTGACACAGAGTCTCACTCTAACCCAGGCTGGAGTGCAGTGGTGTGATCTTGGCTCAGTGCAACCTTCACCTCCTGGGTTCAAGCGATTCCTGTGCCTCCCAAGTAGCCGGAATTACAGTCATGTACGCACTACCATGCCTGGCTAATTTTTTTGTTTTTAGTAAGAGAGGGTTTTACCATGTTGGCCAGGCTGGTCTTGAACTCCTGACCTCAAGTGATCCACCCGCTTTGGCCTCCCAAAAGGAAGGCCTTTTTTTTTTTTTTTTTTTTTGAGATGGAGTCTTGCTCTGTCGCCCAGGCTGGAGTGCAGTGGCGCGATCTTGGCTCACTGCAAGCTCCATCTCCCAGGTGCACGCCATTCTCCTGCCTTAGCCTCCCAAGTAGCTGGGGCTACAGGCACCCGCCACCACGCCCGGCTAATTTTTTTTTTGTATTTTTAGTAGAGATAGGGTTTCACCGTGTTAGCCAGGATGGTCTCGATCTCCTGATGTCGTGATCCACCTGCCTCGGCCTCCCAAAGTGTTGGGATTACAGACTTGAGCCACTGCATCCGGCCAAGGAAGGCTTTTTGAAGCTGCTTAGACTTTGGTGATTCATGGAAGGTGTGATTCTTTTTCAGCAGATAGGCGGGGATGGGATTGGAAATAGTAGGGGTCGGCATGAAATAATGATAATGGTTTCCTGCATCTCTCAGTACTCAGTGGATTCTGTCAGCAGGAGGGCAGTTGACCTTGTAGGGGATTCATGTAGATACTCCTAGTGGAGAAGATACAGTTAAGAATAAGTCCAGATGTCCTTTCTTCCAACTTGGTGTGGTTTTATATGGCCCATGTAGTCCCTTGACTTATGCTGGATGTGCCTCGTAAGCTGGTGGGTAAATTAGACAGATTAGGATCATCTTAGTGGAGCTCTAAAGAAAATAATGATGTTATACATACTGATTCTTGTCTTCGGCAGTTGTTAGTCAGGAGCTCATTTTCTGCTTTCTCCTGACTTGTCTCAAGCCTGTTGATTCCTGTGCCTCAGGACCCTCATTAGGAGATGGCACTGAAATGGTTCTCAGTTGCACTTATCCCTTCGCTTACTTGGGAGAAACCCAGTAGGCTAAACTAAGTTGTTTGTAATCAGGGTTGTTCTCTTGGTAGGTAGTAGGTGATAGAGATTAACCTTTACCCAGGAAGGTGAAGGCAGACCAGTCTAAAGTGTAGGGCATTGATTTCTGCTGAGGGATCCCTCTTGAGTGAGTAGGGGAGTTAGTGATAGGCTGAGGCAGTGAATCTCCAAGGAAGGAGCTCAGTTCAGGGGCTGTAGGGGTGTAAGGCCGGAGTACAGCCCAGCTAAGGGAGCTCCTGTGTTTCTGGCCCCCTGTCTCTTGAGGGAGGCTGGGACTGAGCCAGTACCTCTACCTTGTCCCCAAAACAGCTCCTCTCATTTGTTGCTCTTAGGAAACCTGTGTGAGTACATTGGGAAAGTGTTTTCATAGTGGCCAGTAAGACATTTTCCCAGGCCCAATAGACATTTGTGAATCATTAAGGATCTGTCCAGATACCTCTATGAATCTTCACACTTTTTTTTTTTTTTTTGAGATGGAGTCTTGCCCTTGCCGCCCAGGCTGGAATGCAATGGCATGATCTCGGCTCACTGCAACCTCTGCCTCCTGGGTTCAAGCAATTGTCCTTCCTCAGCCTCCCAAGTAGCTGGGACTACAGGCGCACACCAACACACCTGGCTAATTTTTTCATTTTTAGTAGAGACGGTGTTTCACCATGTTGGCCAGGCTGGTCACAAACTACTGACCTCAGGTGATCCACCCGCCTCGGCCTCTCAAAGTGCTGGGATTACAGACGTGAGCCACCATGCCCTGCCCATCTTCACACTTTTGAATAACACTACAGGAGAGTGTTATCATTATAATATATAATATCAATATAATACCAATATATCAATATAATATCAATTATAAGTTACCATATAATTGAAAATATTTAGCAATCCCTTCAAGCCACTGATGAATGTATAAAAGAGTAATTTAAAAGCTACTTAATTTCTCCCGAATCACATTTCAGTTTAGTGATCCAGATTTCCTGTTTATATGCTTATACTGTAAATTATTATATTTGTGTCTCTAAAAGTTTGAAATTTTGTCTTACTTGCTGAGAAATTTTTTTTTTTTTTTTTTTTTTTTTTGAGACAGTCTTGCTCTTTTGCCCAGGCTGGAGGGTAGTGGTATGATCTTGGCTCATTGCAACGTCTGCCTCCTGGGCTCAAGTGATTCCTGTGCCTCAGGCTCCTGAGTAGCTGGGGCTACAGTTTTGTGCAACCATGCCCAGCTAATTTTTGTATTTTTTAGTAGAGACGGGGTTTTGCCTTGTTGGCCAGGCTGGTCTTGAACTCCTGGCCTCAAGTGATCTGCCTGCCTTGGCCTCCCAAAGTGCTGGGATTACAGGCATGAGCCAGCGTGCTGGCCTTGCTGAGAAATGTTTGAGTGGACTGAGGAATTTGCCAAGAAGTTTCACAGATACTTTATTTGGAGTGTGGGACAAACTGGTTAATACTTAAGATTCAACCCACTACTGGTTTAATAGTCTACTTTTTAATTTATTCAAAAGATCTCTTATTTTTTCTGGTTAAAGACCACTTTCCTAGGCACCATGACTTTGTGGCTGTCAGTGGCAACTGACTTTCTCTTTATGACCATCTTTCTCATACACAGCACATAAAGTTGCTGTGAGTTGAGGATGTTGCACATTTGACTTTACCTAATTGACCCTTTTGTGTTAGGTTTGTAGGATGTGTCATTTTGGGGCCTCAGGAAAGTAAATGACTAGCTTCTGCTTGCCTTCACCTTTTGGCTTCACTCTGGAATAGTTGAAATGAGGACTGTTAAATTTGAATGTCAACATCTCCAGCATATATTATTAAGAGGAACAATTTAGATAATACGTGAACATATTTTCTCTTGTGGAAAACATTAGGATTGTGTAAAGGATTCTTGATTAAGGTGTATGGTACAGCCTGCTTAGTCAACAGAAGAAAGAGGAGGCCACCTCTCACTGCAGAACAAGTAAAGCTTGTGGGCTATAGTTCCTTGCATAGTTGGAACTTTGCTCAGGAATTCTATCTTTAAAAGATCTTCAGTAGATAACAAAGTTGAGGATAATGATTCACCTTCTTCATTTCCTGCATTCTTTCTGATTTCTTCACTTCCTTAGATTAGTGATTCTCAAACTGTAGCATGCATCGGTATCACCTGCAGGGCTTGTTAAAGTACAGATTTCTGGGCCCTAGTCATGTTCCTTTTTCAGTAGATCTAGGTTTGGGCCCCCAATTTTTCATTTCTAACAGGTTTCCAAAAAGTTCTGATGCTGCTGGTTTGTGGACCACACTTTGAGAACCCTGTCCCAGATGTTGAATATCCCAGTCTCCCAGAACCATTTTCTTTGGTGCTGAATAAGGCAGGTGACTCAGGACATGTGAACAGGGAAACCAGGCAGAGTAGAATGAAAGGGAGGTTGTGGGGAAAGTGGGTCTAAAAGCTAAGGAAACATTGAGGCCTGGTGCCATGGCTCATGCCTGTAATCCTAGAACTTTGGGAGGCTGAGGCGGGTGGATCACTTGAGATCAGGAGTTTGAGACCAGTCTGACTAACATGGTGAAACCCTGTCTCTACTAAAATACAAAATTAGCCAGGCGTGGTGACGTGCCTATAATCTCAGCTACTTGGGAGGCTGAGGCAGGAGAATCACTTGAACCCAGGAGGTGGAAGTCGCAGGGTTGCACCGAGCCGAGATCGTGCCATTGCACTCCAGCCTGGGCAAGAAGAGTGAAACTCCGTCCCAAAAATAAAATAAAATAAATAAAAGCTAAGGAAAGATTGAAAGGACATCCTGAATGTTAGAGACTTAGGACAGTTAAGCCTGGAAGTCCTGCTCATGATGCTTCGGTATGTGTGTATTGATGAATGATCAACAGTCTGTCTGTTATGGATTAAGCATATCAAGTTCAAAGCATTATTGGTACACTACACAGAAAGTGTACTTTTTTCATTTTTTTCTTTGTTTTACATTAGTTGGCTTCCTGAGGCTCAGGTAGTCCAAAGAGCCCTGAATTCTGCGGCTAACAACGTGTATCAGTATGGACGAGAATGGATAACTCACAAGGTAAGGGAAGAAACTTTCTTTGTGGCTTTCTCTTTTCAGGGTCTTTACTGGTGGTTGCTTGTTGCTTTGATAAAACATAAGTAGAAATGCTATTCACAGCAGTAAATAGGCTTAAATAAACAGGTAAGCAACATACAATGAAATCTTTTGAAAGATCACATTGAATAGGGTGAACAATCTGAGAGGTTGGTCATGTACTTTTTCAAGATAGATCTGATTCATTACTTGTGAGTTAGGACAGAATGATCACTTGGTTTGGGTAGTCAAATAAGGCTTTGTAGAGAAAAAGGTGTTAATGCATATTAAATTTTATTATCTGCTGATAACTGTCTTTGGCAGTTTCCAGTTATTTTCATTTAATATTTGTTTTTTTTCTTTTACTGTTTCTAAGAAGCCTGCAGTATGAATTATTTTGCCTGCTTTGCAGATGAGGAAACAAGACTCAGCAAGGCTGAGCCAGTTCCCAGTGGTCGTGTAGTAAATTGCAGAGCTTGGTTTGAAACTGAAGCTTAACTTCAAATCCTTTGTTTCTACTGTAGCATGCTCGCAGTGTGTGCCCAGAACTGGATTAAGTGCTTTTGATGTGGCACTTGAGATAAACCTTGAAGGAATGGCAGATCAAGGAAGAGTGGATTTTAAGAAGGGTATTTGTGTGAGCCAAGATGCAGAGACAGGAGTGTGCTTGAAGAGATGATTGAGATGCTGAGACAGGAGTGTGCTTGAGGAAATGATCTTGACTGAAGTGGAGGGAGCTTTGTGAAGGGGAAATGAATGATAGAGGAAAGGCAGCACAGTTAAGGATTAGATTCCACGATATGGATTTGGCATATTCTTTCCCTCCCTAGTTTTGCCTGTAGGAATAAAGGTAATTTGCACTTTTAGTATACTGAAATAATTAGGATTATGTAAGAATCGACAGGATTTGTTGCAGTAAGACTTGTGCCCAGAAAAATATATTAGTATGTGATTCCATATTGAAAATTCAAAAACAAAATCTAAAAAAATAATATAATGGAAGATACACTGTATACACATATATGGAATCAGGCTGGCCGTGGTGGCTCACGCCTATAATCCAAGCACTTTGGGAGGCCAAGGCAGGCGGCGGATCATGGGGTCAAGAGTTCGAGACCAGCCTGACCAACATGGTGAAACTTGGTCTCTACTAAAAATACAAAAGTTAGCCAGGCGTGGTTGCGCACGCCTGTAATCCGAGCTACTCAGGAGGCTGAGGCAGGAGAATCGCTTGAACTCGGGAGGCAGAGGTTGCAGTGAGCCGAGATCATGCCACTGCACTCTACTCTCAGAGACAGCAAAACTCCATCTCAAAAAAAAGAAAAAAAAATTAGATGAGCTTATTTACCTCAAATTAGATGGGTCTCAAATGATGTTCTGACTATGCTTCATGCTTGGTTGCCTCTCATATGCAGAGGCATATCAGGCACCACCAACAGTACTTGTGTTTCAGTGATGCGTAGTTTTTTTTTTCTTTTTGTGGAGAGGGAGTCTTGCTCCATTGCCCAGGCTGGAGTGCAGTGGCGTGATCTCAGCTCACTGCAACTTCCACCTCCTAGGCTCAAGTGATCCTACCACTTCAGCCTCCTGAGTAGCTGGAACTACAGGCATGCACCACCATGCCTGGCCAATTTTTCTGTTTTTATAGAGACGTGGTTTCACCATGTTGCCCAGGCTGGTCTTGAACTCCTGTGCTTACGCAATCCTTCCACCATGGCCTCCCAAACTGCTATGATTACAAGGCATGAGCCACGATGCCTGGCCAAATGGCTTTATTATATTGAATATTTTGTTTTCAGTTTACGAATAAATCAAATATAAAGGAACAAATATGAACAGATATGTTTGCATTGGATATGTCTAGTAACTGGTTCACGTATCTGTAAGGCCAGCATCAAATAGACGAAGAGTAAGGAAATAGATGTTGTAAACTAACGTGGGAAAATGGTCACTCCTTTCATTACTAAAGAAGAAAATAATAATGGCTACATTTCACACCTGTTAAATTCCCTAAAAATTTTCCAGTTAGTTCATAAGGCTTTGAGGAAATTGGGTCATTTATGTAATTTTAGAAAGCATTAATTGGTATATTTCTTATTATAGAAGTCAGTTTACCAATGCATAGCAAGAGCCATTAAAATGCTCATTTTCGGCTGGGTGTGGTGGCTCATGCCTGTAATCCCAGCACTTTGGGAGGCTGAGGCAGGAGGATCACTTGAGCCCAGACCAGCTTGGGCAACATAGTGAGACCTTGTCTCTACAAAAAATAAGAAAATTAGCTCTGTGTGGTGTCAGTGCGCCTGTGATCCCAGCTACTTGGGTGTCTTAGGTGGCAGGATCGCTTGAGTCTGGGAGGTCCAGGCTTCAGTGACCCGGGATCATGCCACTGCACTCCGGCCTGGGTGACAGAGTGAGACCCTGTCTTAAAAAAAACAAAACAAAAACTCATTTTATTTGGTTGCAGTACATTTATTTATGTCACAAGTAACCCTGCAATGAACATCCATATATATCCTTAAAAACTGTGTAAAAGGATGTTCATTGCAGTGTTACTCATGACATTAAAAATTAGGATTCATGGGTGGGCGTGGTGGCTCACGCCTGTAATCCCAGCACTTGTGGAGGCTGAGGTGGGCAGATCACTTGAGGTTAGGAGTTCAAGACCAGCCTGGCCAACATGGTGAAACCTCATCTCTACTAAAAATACAAAAATTAACTGGGTGTGGTGGCGCACACCTGTAATCCCAGCTACTCAGGAGGCTGAGACAGGAGAATTGCTCGAACCTGGGAGGCAGAGGTTGCAATGAGAGTCGAGATCGCGCCACTGCACTTCAGCCTGGGTGACAGAGCAAGACTCTGTCTCAGAAAAAAAAAAAAGGAAGGATTTATTGTATATCCTTAGAGTGGGTAATGATCAGCTAATACCAGAATGTAATGAATTAATATAAAAGTATTAAAGATGAAGGTTAGTGATGAAGGCTAAAGATCGAATGTTTATAATGAAGTAGAAAAAAATTCTAAATTGTCTCTATGTAAATAGGCAGAAAGTTGCAGAGGAAATAGAAAAATGGAAACAATTGTATTAAGGAAGTGGGCCTACAAACTTCTTTTAGCAATTCTTTGGGTTTTTGTTTTTTTTTCTGAGACCAGGTCTTACTCTGTTACTCAGGCGGGAGCATGTTGGCGTGATCATGGCTCACTGCAGCCTCAACCTCCTGGATTCAGGTGATCCTCTCATCTCAGTCTCCTGAGTAGCTGGGACTGCAGGCATGCGCCACCACACCTGGTAATTTTTTTGTATTTTTTGTAAAGATGGGGTTTCGCCATGTTGCTCAGGCTGATCTCAAACTCCTGGGTTCAAGCGATCTGCCCACCTCAACCTCTGAAAGTGTGAAAATTGTTTTTTATATTATAATATGGTTTTAATAATAACTAAGTGGGACAACATTTTACAATGATAGCCTTCCTCTAAGTTACGTTGTCTCAGTGTACTTGATTTCCACAAACCCGAGGCCAGTCTGATCAATTGTAAATGAGACTGGACATCTCTCAGCATGCAAATGGAGGGAGGGATTTGTGTTTATAGCCAACATCCTAAAATTTTACTTAAAATTCTGTGGTAATTCTTAATAATAGAGATAAATGTAACATGAGACATATGTATAATGGAAGGGCACTGGAATTACAGGGGAAAGATTTTTCTCTGGACAGGTAAGATCAGATAAGTCAGCAATCATGGCTTCATTTGCACCATTCTCTGATAGCGTGAGGTAGCTCTCTTAGAGACCTGAGAATAGAGCAAAGAAAATAGAAGCAAAAAGATGAGAAAGGAAATTTACTGGGAATACTCAGGAGTAGATTTAAGGAAAGAACGTAATATGGCTAGAGATAAATAGTCTGGAACATTTTTGTTTGCTTTGGAACAAATGTAAATACCCAGCATATATTAATTTTACTCTGTTGTTGCCTGAAATATTGTACCAGGTCGTATCTGTGTTTTTTTCTAGCTCCATAAAATTCTAGGAGATAAGGTGAACAATACTGCTGTAATTGAAAAGCAAGTACTAGAACTTTGGGACAGACTGTATCACTCTTGGTTTGTAAAGGTAAGTTATTTTAGCTAAGGTTTTCTGTTGTAAACTAATAAAGTCCTTTTATTGACTCATCAACTAGATAGGATTATATTCACAGTGGGATTTCATTCATGGAAATTTTAAAACAGCAAAACCTTAAGCCTCAGGTCACTAAAAGTCAGTGTGAGTTGGTGGTTAGTCTCCATGGCAGAACCTGCCTATCTCTCTGGTGCGTCAGTATTCCATCCTCAGTCTGTTGTCACGGACATCTCATCCCCTAGACTAGCTCTGTGCGGGAGAAGTATAATGCAAGCCACATAAGGTAATGTTAAATTTTCTAATACTTATACTAAACGAATTTTACCTGTTTTAGTTTTTTGGTGATATTTTATTTAACCCAATATGCCCCAAATACTATTATTTTAGTATATAATCATTAGAAAAAATTTAATAAGATATTTTATATCCTTTTTTTCCATACTGTCTTTGAAATCTAGCATGCATTTTATACCAGCAGCACATCTCAGTTTTTGAGCTAGCCATATTTTAAGTGCTCAGTAGCCACGTGTGGCTAGCTCCTACTGGCTACTGTTTTAGGCAGTACAACTGTAGGCATTAATAACTTTTCTTTGAGGAAGTGAAACTGAATCTAAAAGCTTAGAGATCTTTTATTTTTTATTATTATTTATTTATTTATTTTTTGAGACAGGGTCTCGCTCTGTCACCCAGACTGGAGTGCATTGGTGTGATCTTGGCTTACTATAACATACTCCGTCTCTTGGGCTCGAGTGATCCTCCTGCCTCAACCTCCTGAGTAGCTGGGATTACAGGTGCATGCCACCATGCCTGGTGAATTTTTTTGTATTTTTTGTAGAGACAAAGTTTTGCCATGTTGTCCAGACCATCCTATACACTGGATCTGGCAGGGCCTGTGGGCTGGCAGGAGCCTTGCTGTGTATAGAGTGGGCAGAGTTGGTGGTGATGATTCTCAGAGTTGATGTAAGGAGAGCAAGTATATATATAAGTCTCTTAATGTAGGGTGGAGGGGGAGGAGGGCTGATTTTAAATTTGAATTTGTTGCTTAGTGACTTGTTTGGGATTATGTACTCTTGCTTTGGGATGAGTTGAAGGAAGATTGTTAGTTTTTATAGATTTCAAAGACTTGGGAAAAAATATTCAGGGAATATTTAGGTGAGTATCATAGATTTGATCCCATCTGCTGAAAAACCAGATAATTAGAAAGGTATATCTGTTTCTTTTGCTAACTCTGGGGCTTCTGCTTACAAATAGCTTTTATTACCCCTCACACCTCCTGAGCTTTATTTTATAGTAGAGGAAGGTCAGTGTTTCATAAGCATAGGTTTGTTAAGTGGTTAAGTACAGTTGTCCCCCAGTATCATGGGTGATCGGTCCTAAGACACCCCACTGGTACCAAAATCCAGGGATGCTCCAGTTCTTTGTACAAAATTGGCATATTTGTTGTCTGGGCCTGGTGGCTCATGTCTGTAATCCTGGCTATTTGGGAGGCTGAAGTGGGAGGATCACATGAGGCTGGGAGCTTCAGACCAGCCTGGGCAACATAGTAAGACCCCATCTCTACAAAAAATTAGCTGGGTGTGGTGGTGTGCGCCTGTAGTCCTAGCTACTCGGGGAGACTGAGGCGGGAGGATCACTGAAGCTCAGGAATTGGAGGCTGCAGTGAGCTATGACTGCACCATTGCACTCCAGTGCAGCCTGGTGACAGGGCAAGCAAGACACTGTCTCTAAAAAAAGAAGACAACATTCCTACCATCATGCTTGTCTAATTTTTAAATTTTTGTAAAGATAGGATCTCACTATCTTGCCTGGGTTGGTCTTGAACTCCTAGGCTCAAGTGATCCTCTCGCCTCAGCCTCCCAAAGTGGTAGGATTACAGATGAGAGCCATTTTACCTGGCCCTTATCTCTTTCAAATTTAGTTATTCTCATATCTCTGCCAATGTCTTCCAGATAGATAGATTCTATTTACTGCCTTACGTTTGCTTGTTATATTCTTCTGTCCTCATTTTCCTTACCTTGTATGGTAAATTAAAAAGAAAAATGAGGGCCGGGCGCGGTGGCTCACGCCTGTAATCCCAGCACTTTGGGAGGCTGAGGCGGGCGGATCATGAGATCAGGAGATCAAGACCATCCTGGCTAACACAGTGAAACCCCGTCTCTACTAAAAATACAAAAAAAAATTAGCCGGGCGTTGTGGCAGGCACCCGTAGTCACAGCTACTCGGGAGGCTGTGGCAGGAGAATGGCATGAACCCGGGAGGCGGAGTTTGCAGTGAGCCGAAATCGCGCCACTGCACTCTAGCCTGGGCGATAGAGCGAGACCCCGTCTCAAAAAAAAAAAAAATGAGGAAAGGAGGAAAAAGCAAAGATGGGAAATCAAGAGAAAGGTGGAGGGCCTAAAAACTAAAAAAAAAAAAAAAAAGAAAGTAAATGCTGTTTAGTGTGTTGTTGTAGATACTGAGAAATAAGATGTGTTTGCAAATGTATTTAGGAGGGAAGCACTGGAGCAAGACTTAGACAAGGTACCTAGAATATAAACAAAAGAATTTTGTATTTCAGGTCTTTAAATGGAGTTCGTAGCTGATTTCTTTTTTCTTTCTTAGACAGAGTCTCGCTCTGTCACCCAGGCTGGAGTGCCGTGGTACATTCTTGGCTCACTGCGACCTCCGTCTCCTGGATTCAAGCAATTCTCCTGCCTCAGCCTCCTGAGTAGCTGGGATTACAGGCACGTGCCACCACGCCTGGCTGATTTTTGTATTTTTAGTAGAGATGGGGTTTCACCATGTTGGTCAGGGTGGTCTCAAACTCCTGACCTCGTGATCCACCTGCCTCGGCCTCCCAAAGTGCTGGGATTACAGGCGTGAGCCACCGCACCCGGCCTTAGCTGATTTCTTAAATAATGCAAAGTTCTTTTCCTTGGAGTACTTACTGAAGTGATGAAGGGGTCTTGAAGCAAAATGTGACATTTATACTTTCTGTTCTTTAGATTAAGATGGGAATTTCATGTCTGCACTGTTTTATTCCATAGAATGTAACACACTCTGGAAGGCACAAAGGACAGAAGTTGCATGTCAGTCGTCAGAATAGCTGGCTGGGAGACATTCTGGACTGGCAGGATATTGTTTCCTTTGTTCATGAGAACATTGAGACATTTCTTTCGGTAAGAAATGGCATTTATAGTTAAGCTGAAGTTCAAAATAAAAACAAACTGTAATTCCAAGTTTTCTTCATACACTTTGAGGCCTCATCTATCCTGTTTTTAACATCATGACATTTACATGTTTGAGAACTCTAAATGCACTAGGATGGTGTTCAAAAGCCATAGGCTTCAGGTGTCACTCCCTTGGTATTTCCCCTGTGGTTGTAGAGTAGCTGAGAGATGACCAGGATGTCTCCAGTTGGACTACTGGAGAGGCACCTGCCTTTGTGTTGTGTGAAGACCCTTGACCAGATGGAAATATGGTTCCAGTTACATTGGAGGGATGGGATGTGTTGAATGCTTAGCTTGTTACCTTCCCACCTAACCTCCTACCATGCACCATCACCTCTGCAGTCTTTGCAGCATTCCTAAGTGCTAACTACTGCTCCTCCTCATTCCATACCATATTTTGTATGGTGTCTTGGCATGTAGAATTTCACAGAGGGCAGTTTTCTTGTGCATAAACTTCTGACTTTCATCAAGTGAACAAAAATTGAGGTTTGCTGTGCTAAACTTTTTTAAATTAATTAATTAATTTTTTTTTGAGACGGAATTCATTCTGTTGCCTAGGCTAGAGTGCAGTAGTGTGATCTCAGTTTACTGCAATTTCCATCTCCCGGGTTCAAGCGATTCTCCTACCTCAGCCTCCTGAGTAGCTGGGATTACGGGCGTGCCCCACCACACCCAGCTAATTTTTTTTTTTTTTGCATTTTTAGTAGATACGGGGTTTCTCCATGTTGGCCCAAGCTGGTCTTGAACTCCTGACCTCAAGTGATCTGCCTGCCTCGGCCTCCCAAAGTGCTGGGATTATAGGCATGAGCCATCACACCTGGCCTAAATTTAATTTTTATCAAAGTAATACATGACCATAACTGAAAAGGCAGCAACGCTAAAAGATTTTAATAAACAGCAGTGCCCTGCTGTATGCCTCCCAATTTCCCATCTTTTCTTTACAAACAACTGTCAATTCTTTTAGCTTTCCCTGGGTATTTACCTCTGAATTTCTAAAATAATGTTTATGCTACTCTCTTTGTTTTGCAGTTTTAGATGTTATCTTTTGGCTTCTTAATGTGGAAGATGAAATGCTGTTAATCAGATATTGGGCCTTTAACATGGATTCCTTAATTTTGAAAGCCTCTTTTCTGTTTTCTGTCTCTTTGTTTTCTTTTTCTCCTGAGAAATAGCTTCAACTTGCCTTTGAAACAGTGACTGAGGCCGGGCGTGGTGGCTTACGCCTGTAATCCCAGCACTTTGGGAGGCCGAGGCGGGTGGATCACCTGAGGTTGGGAGTTTGAGATCAGCCTAACCAACATGGAGAAACCCCATCTCTACTAAAAATACAAAATTAGCTGGGCATGGTGGTGCATGCCTGTAATCCCAGATACTCGGGAGGCTGAGGCAGGAGAATTGCTTGACTCTGGGAGGCGGAGGGTGCGGTGAGCTGAGATTGCGCCACTGAGCTCCAGCCTGGGTAACAAGAGCGAAACTCCATCTTAAAAAAAAAAAAAAGAAAAAAAAGAAACCGTGATTGAAATTTTCATTTCTGCTATCATACTTGTAATATCCAATAGCTCTTTCTTCTGAACCATCCTTTTTTACTTATTTGAGAATATTACTAATAAAATATTTAAAATGACTTCTGCTCTCTCTTTGCTCTGAGTTTCTTTAAAGTTTGTTTTGCTTTGTCTTTTGTTACCTGTCTGGTGATCCTTGGCAGTGTGCTCCTTTTTAAGAGTGCAACACGAAAAGCAGCTGGAAGGTCCCTGCCAGGTCAGCCTGTAGAAAAGCCCATTAGTCAGCAGGTTCCACCCAGTATCCTGGACCTTCCAGTTGGCTCTTTAATGCCAGTGCCTACAAAAAATAGTGTATCATCTAATAATACCTTTGAATGTTTGCTTTCCCCAAAAATTCAGGTGTGTTAACTAAAAGTTATTGAATCCCTTTTTGTTTTGTTTTGTTTTGTGACTGTAGTCGTTGAACTTAAAAGTGTCTGTTATTGATGAATGAAGTGACAGTGTTGAATCATATTAAGATAGATGATAAAGAAACATGATTAAATTTTATAAATTCTTACAGAAAGAGAAGAGGCAGTTTTTGAAACTAAAATAACAGTTTTGCCATGTAATCCCTCAAAAAGAAAAGTACAATTTCTGTATCCCTAAACACATTTAAATATTGAGTAATGAACAGTTCAGGGAACAGATGATTAGTAGTTTTTGTATGAAATGTTTTGTGTCAAATATTGTGCTAGGTGCTTACTAATTTCCATTTAATTCTCCCAGTGATTCTGCAAAAGTAGTATAGTTGCCTTCATTTTAATAACAAAAAAACAGGCTCACAGGTGTTAAGTAGTTTGCACGGTAAATAACAGTTGATATTCAAATTCAGTTCATCTTTCCTTGGCTCCAGAGGCCAGACTTTTTATATAATGTTGTATTATCTTTCAAACTGTATTTCATCCTGTAGAGAACTCAACATTTCTTAGTCTCATACCTTTATATTTTTATTTGCTTTGTCAGTTTTTTTTTTTTTGTTTTTTGGATATTGTTGTAAATAGGTGGCTTAGGGCCAGTCTCGTTCATGAAATCTTCCCAGTGTATTTCAGAACACATAGGTTTCTCTACTTTCAGACTCCTTTTGCATTTATTGTTTTCACCCTTTTGATACCTGAACATATTTTACCTTCTTTTTCAATTTTTGACACTTTAGTGTTTGTACCCAGTCTTCTGGACTAGATTGTAGGTTTTTGGAGGTAGAAGGAATCTCATATATCACTACCTTAGAATTTAGTATGGTGTTAGGTCCTCAATTAAACTAATTAAGAGAAGCTCATTAGGCTGTAGTGCAGTAGTTTAACTGTGGCTTACTGCATCCTCGACCTCCTGTGCTCAAGCCATCCTTCCGCTTCATCCTCCTCCTTCTTCCTTGTGAGTAGCTGGGACTACAGGCATACACCACCACACCCAGCTGATTTTTAAATTTTTTTGCAGAGATGGGGTCTTGCTATGTTGCACGGGCTGGTCTTGAACTCCTGAGCTCAAGCTATTCTTTCACCTTGGCCTCCCAAAGTGCTGGGATTACAGGCATGAGCCACCATGCCCAGCCAATAATTATTGTTGTATTTAGAAATACAGTGGCTGTGTTGAAATGGCGTTTTGAGGTCACGTGACTCATGTCCCTTCCTTTAAAGATAAGAAAGATTGGAACTAGAGAAGATAGCAGAGCTCATGTGGTCCATTGTCTCCAGGCTCCCTCCCAAGTCTCTGAGGCAGACAGAGGTGGCTCAGTTCTGCCAGGAGAGACATTTTTCCTTATTTAGACCTCTGCATTCCTGCAATGTCCTCTTCCTCCTTTGTTTTTCTAAACTGTTGCGTTTGAATCTCCTTCACCGGCTCCATAGAAGGTGGGCTGATGGCTCTTAGTAAGTACTGGGAAACGAAGTTAATAATCAAAAGGTTGTTTGGTGAGTGGTGGACTCAGAGTACAGGGCTGCAGAGCCACTGGAGATGGTGAGGCCTTGTTGGTCAGTTCTTATCCACAGTAGAGACCACGGTTCATGACCACATTGCTTAGTTGGTTCAGTAAGTCTCTTGGGCTTTTTTTATGTTTCATAATGAACTCTTTGTGACGTTCTTCCAGTACTTACATTGCTATTGTTGATTAAACTGATACCAAACCTGGCTCATGTTTTCTACTTCTGAGTTAGGATCCTTTTTTTTTCCCCCTCAGAGACAGAGTCTCGCTTTGTCATCCAGTCTGGAGTGCAGTGGCATGATCTCAGCTCACTGCAACCTCCACCTCCTGGGTTCAAGAAATTTTTGTGCCTCAGCCTCCTGAGTAGTTGGAATTACAGGCATGCACCACCACATTCAGCTAATTTTTTTGTATTGTTAGTAGACATGGGATTTCACCATGTTGGCCAGGCTGGTCTCAAACTCCTGGCTTCAACTGATCCGCTCACCTTGGCCTCCCAAAGTGCTGAGATTACAGGTGTGAGCCACCGCACCCAGCCTGAGTTGGGATACATTTTGTCTCCATAAATGTGTTTTGTTTTCAGAGTTTCATGGGCCTTGCTATTGTGCCTGCCTTTACCCATTTTCTCCTCTTTAAGCCTGGCATATAAATTAAAACCACTTTACTTTAAGGATTTAGTTAATATTCTAGAAATGTTTCTTCCTCTATTTTCTCCAGTTGATTCCCTTTCTTTTTTTCTTTCAAATAGGAAAGGTTACTTTTTTGTTGTTGGAGACTACCAGTCTAAAATTAGTGTATTTAGTTAATTTCTTAAGAATTACCACAAGATATTTTCTCTCAGTGCAACCCAGAAACTATTTAAATTTTTTTTTTAATAAAAATTCCAAAATGGCTGAAGCTGCAAAAAGAATGCTTGTCAAATCACAAGTAAAGGCATTGTTGGCTTGTTTCTTGGAACTGATGGCATTGTTCATTTATTCTTTATCCCACGAGGTCAAATAGTCAATCTTGCACATTTTTGTAGGCATTGTGAAGCATTTTCAAGATTTTATGTAAGGAGTTTTTGTAAATGAAACCAGCCTGCCGGAGTTCTCTTATGAAACTGAGCTGAGGTTTGCAAGAAATGCCAAGGGCAACAAAATATGCCTTTATAAATGGTACATCTGAAGTAGGAAAGGAATGGAGAAGACTTTTCATAGAACAGATGGACGTATGACAAAAACCAGAACTGCTGTTTTGGGAAGGGCACCAAAACAAAAATCAGATGTTGTGAGTTCTGCCCCACAACATTTAAGCTCTAAGCTCTAGTTCCACTTACTAGCTTTGTGCCTTTGGGCAAGTTTTCTAAAAATTTGTGAGCTTCAAATTATGTATGTATAAAATTGAGATAATATCATCTGCATTTCTTCGTTCACAGCATTGTTGGGAGGTCTATGGAAGCATTTTAGAAATGGTAATGGGAGGTGTTTTTCTGGTCATTTTGCTTTTGTATTTTTCATTAAGAGGAAGGATAGTCCACTTAGGAAGAATAGAACAGATAATATAATAAGGGGATTTGAGATAGTAAATGAAATGTGCAGGTATGCTATAAATATTGTACTTCTCCTTTATTAATATTTAACATCTATGAGAAACCTTCCTCATGATATCTGGTTCTAGTGAATGTGTAGGTGACAAATCAGCTGAACTCAGTAGACGTCAATATACTGGTCATTGCCTGTCTCAGGAAAGATTTTTGGCCTCAGAGCACTGCTCTTGTCCCTGTCTGTTGATTGCTTTTCTTGTGATTTAATGAAGTCATTGAGGTGATGCTTTTTATATTTGTAGATAGCTCTAAGTTGGAACTGGCAAGGGTGGGGGCTAGGCAGCCAGTAAAGCAAATACTGGAATTTCATGGCCTGCACTTAGGATCCTACAAGATAAATATAACCACAGGTTGTACTCTAGCATATTCCCCAGGAGGTAAAGTCATGGCCTGTGTCACATAATAATGTCTCTCTGTTAATGATGGGCCACAAAATGCAATCATGGTCCCATAAGATTATAATACTGTATTTTTACTGTACCTTTTAGATATTTAGATATACAGATACCTGTATTGTGGTTGCCTGTGGTATTCAGTACAGTAACATGCTACAAAGGTTTATAGTTTAGAAGTAGTAGGTTGTATCTTATAGCCTATATGTGTGCTAGGCTTTACCATTTAGGGTTGTATCAGTATACTCTATGACATTTGCAGGATGAAATTGCCTAATGACACATTTCTCAGAATATATCTCCATAATTAAGTGATGCATGACTATATTTTTTCTCTGCTTGCGATTTTTACATAATCTACAATGGTGTGTGTGTGTGTGTGTGTGTGTGTGTGTGTGTTTTGAGACAGAGTTTTGCTTTTGCTGTGTGTGTGTGTGTGTGTGTGTGTGTGTGTGTGTGTGTGTGTGTGTTTTGAGACAGAGTTTTGCTTTTGCTGCCCAGGCTACAGTGCAATGGTAGGATCTCGGCTCACTGCAACCCCTGCCTCCTGGGTTCAAGCGATTCTCCTCCCTCAGCCTCCCAAGTAGCTGGGATTACAAGCATGTACCACACCACACTTGGCTAATTTTGTATTTTTAGTAGAGACAGGGTTTTACTATGTTGGTCAGGCTGGTCTGGAACTCCTGACCTCAGGTGACCCACCCGCCTCAGCCTCCCAAAGTGCTGGGATTACAGGCATGAGCCACCATGCCCCACCAATTATATATAAAATTTTTTAATCCCGTTTTTTAAATTTAGCATTTCATTGTAAAATATTTTCCCATGTTATAACAGTGATGTTTTTAATTGCTGTCTATATTATTTGGTGTGGATTTACTATTTTCTTTACTATTGAGTATACAACTGTTTTTGGTTGATTTTTCTTTTTTTTTTTTTTAATTTTCATTTGAAATAATCCTCAGTTCTTAGCTTTTCAGCTCATGGTACTAAAACACTGTATTAAAAGCACACTAGATGGCTGTATAAACTTTTTTCATGAGGATTGGTTCTGATATCCAGCTTTCCTTCCTCGTCAGATCTTGGAGTCTCTGTGGATCGTTATGAGCCGGAATGTGAGCCTGCTGTTCACCACTGTCACTACACTCTTGACCATCGTCTTCTACAGCGGGACAGCCCTCCTCAATTTTGTACTCTCTCTGGTACGTCCACATAGATAAGTACACGTCATATTTCCTTCCCTGTTAAAGCATATTTCTGGTTTCATTTGCAATTGCAGATGTCTGTCTTCCTATAGTTTCCAAATACGATTTTTTTAGGAGATGTTGTCCTTTGTTTTGCAGATAATTTTCCTGACCACACTATTTTATCTATTAAGTTCCAGTGATGAGTACTACAAGCCAGTGAAGTGGGTGATAAGCCTGACTCCACTATCTCAGCCAGGTCCTTCTTCTAATATTATTGGCCAGTCTGTGGAAGAAGCTATCAGGTAGGGATAAGGTTTATGCTATTCTTATTTCTCCCAGAACTTTTTTTCCATGATAAGCCTGTTTTTTGTCATGAGCATCCTGATAACATTCAGTGCTAAACTCGTGAAGGACTCTGGTATTTTCAAGGTTTTCATCTCATTTTGAGAGGATAAATATGAACAGTGCAGTTGTTAATAAGAAAAAGATTCAGGCCAGGTACAGTGGCTCATGTCTGTAATTCCAGCAATTGAGATTGCTTGAGGCAGGAAGATTGCTTGAGGCCAGGAGTCTGAGATCAGCCTGGACAACATAGTGAGACCCTGTCTCTATAAAAAAATTTTAAAAATTATCTGGGTTTGGTGGCATGCACCTGTAAACCCAGCTACTTGGGAGGCTGAGGCCGGAGGCTTGCTTGAGGAACTTGAGGTTACAGTGAGCTGTGATCACGCCACTGCGCTCCAGCCTTGGTGACAGAGCAAGATCCTGTTTCTTTGAGATGGATCGCAGTGGTGTGATCTTGGCTCAGTGCAGTCTCTGCCTCCAGAGTTCAAGTGATTCTCCTGCTTCAGCCTCCCAAGTAGCTGGGATTACAGGCGTGCACCACCACACCCAGTTAATTTTTGTATTTTTAGTAGAGATGAGGTTTTACCATGTTGGCCAGGCTGGTCTCAAACTCTTAACCTTAAGTGATCTGCCTGCCTCGGCCTCCCAAAGTACTGTGATTACAGGCATGAGCCACCATGCCCGGGCAAGACCCTGTTTCTTAAAAAACAAAAAAACAGACTGGGCGCGGTGGCTCACACCTGTAATCCCAGCACTTTGGGAGGCTGAGGCAGGAGGATTGTTCGAGCTCAGGAATTTGACACAACCTGGGCAGCATAGTGAGACCTTGTCTCTACTAAAAATAAAAAAGATTAGCCAGGCATGGTGGTGTGAAAGCTGTAGTCCCAGCTACTTAAGAGGTTGAGGTGGTAGGATTGCTTGAGCCTGGAAGATGGAGGCTGCAGTGAACTTGGTCACACGACTGCACTGCAGCCTAGGCAACAGAGTAAGACCCTATCTCAAAAACAAAACAAAATTTAACAATTCAAAGCAGTCTTGATAACCTTCTCTCAAACCTGAGATTTACAAAGATGTAATGGTCTATCTCCATCAGCTTTGCATCAACAGGATCTTAGACCAGCTGTTAGCATCATGTCACTTGCTTAAGAGAACCCCCGCTTCCACCACCCCCATCTCCAACTTCTTTCAGAACCCTCTGCTGTCAGGAGTTCTAGCTTTGCTCCAGAAGGAGAGTAGGTGGACTTCCTGTTTCTCCTCTGTCCTACAGCCAAGCTGTGCCCTCTGCAAGGAGTAGGTTGGATACTGGAAATGCAGAATTGTTGTTTATCTCTTAAGTTATAGGCTCTGTATGCACTGGAGGTTCTGGCCAGAAACTTTTTCATTATGACTTCTGGCATCCATGTATTTACAGGCTTTGTTTCTGAATGAACTTCTTCAACTTTTCCTCCGTATAAGCTCTTTCCAGGTCGTTGGCTCTTGGCTTCCTTTATCTTTTCCTCTTCATCATTTCTGGTAGGGAGGGCCCTTTTGCAGAGCAGGCCTCTCTCAGCCCCTCCTGTAATCCCTGTCATCTTTCCTCATTAACAAGACTCAACTACATTTTTACTTCTTATGAATACGTCTCAAATTAAACCCTCCTATTGTCCATTAGAGCTCCTTTTTCTAATACGTTGTTAACCAGGTGGTCTTAAGCATCTCTTGAATAGCGAATCTTTGGCTGGCATTTCTGTCTCCACATACTTTTAATAAATATTGTCTGGAACTAGTCTTCCACAGAAATCTTGATTTTTTTTTTTTCTCTGATAATTGTACCTGATTGATCTTGGTATATTTTTTCACTGTGTTCATGTAATAGCTAGGGAGAATCCCATTTGATTGTTAGAAAACCTTCAGTTACATTCAAACAGGATGCATGCTCCTAAAATACAATGTCTGTAGAACTTTTGCTAAGTTCTCTCCCCTTTTCCTACTAGCAAGGCCTGGGTAAGGTCTTCACCAATACCTTGTTTCCGTGATTGGCTGTCAAGTGGGATTAAAAAAAATGCTCTTAACACCTGTATAGTGTCCTCAGGTATCCACACAGGGGCCATCTATAAAGATTCCAGATTTGGGAGTATATTATCCAGTGTAACAGCAATTGGGGTGAAGCTGTTTCGAAGGAAGTATCAGCTATAGCTTCCCTCCTAAGTCCTATATGACCATTGACTATCATCTTTGCTGAAAAAATGAAATGATGAAAATTCTAGCAATAGATTATCTTTTGTTTATCTAGGTGATATCTTTCTGACTCAGAAAAGCTTTTGCAAATGCTCTACCAAAAAGGAAAGCTAATCTTTTATCTTCCCAATAGAGTAAAGCTATTGGAGCAGCCATATCAACGGCTGGTAGGAATTCTCCAGTCAGTGTGGCTTAAGCCAAGCTTTGCAGAAAAATATCTACCTTGTTCATAAAGAACTTCAAGAAAGATGATGCTTCCATTTTCCTCAAGTAACCTTCATTGTTACTGACTCTTATTCTTAGAAAAATGTTTCTATTTTCACATCACAGCTTTTGAATTTTCTCTTGTTCTGCTTTCTTACAGCAGATCATCCTCTAAATGTCTGTCACCTTTTTTCATACCAAATATGCCACCTTTTTTGTTTTAAACTTAATTCCTAGCTGTTGTGTTTGCCAGTCAGTGGTAAGTAAAGCTGTTAGTCACACCTAGGTTCAGCTGATTGGAAGCACATACTCTGTTACACCATGATGCTTTCTTTCAAGAGGAGCTGGTTAGGGAAGATCATGACTTATATTTGTGGACATAAGAGGGTGGCATTTAGAAATTCAGGTCTTTGGCTCAGGAGAGAATTTGAGATTACAAAGAGTGCTGTCATCTACAGGGATATGAGGAAATCGGTCTTGTACAAATTAGATTCGACTTACCTTCTTGGGAGTGCATGCACTAATTATGTATTATAACAGTAGCTTATGTCTTGGTTCCATAGTATGCTGGCATTTAAAAACCATTTGTTTTATTATCACCTTATTTTAAATACAGAAAAAATTTTAACAACCTTTGGTACCAGAGCTGTAATCTAATGGTTCTCAGAATTGATAGATTTTTATGAGTCTGATAAATATGGTACAGACTAAAGAACGGGTTATGGCCTGAGACATTTTTCTAACCAAAGCTATATCAAGTTATGTAATTTTAAGGCTATAATTCAAGGTGTTTTTTTTTTTTTTTTTTTTCAATTTAAGTTCCTAGGGCTGTTTCTTTACTGGCTCAAATTCAAGACTTAAAATGTACAGATTTTATAGAGATTCCTCTGAAGAGCTTTCTCCTGTGGAGAAGATGGTAGTGAGTTCTCTTTCTAAGAGCTCCTGTTGGATTTTTCATCCTGAAGGTTTGTGTTGAAGAGGCAATATGTTTCTTCATGGAAAAATATTTTGAGGGAAAAATAAGTGGTTATTTATAATTTATGAATGACTATGAAAATATTGTAATGTCCTCAAAGTGCAGTTTAGCCTACAAATATCAGTGATACCAACTTTTATAAGCATCAGTCATTAATCATCATCTATGTTGCAGCTAAGTGGAAATCATTACATTCATTTATATGATCTGTGAATAAATCAAAAATGGAATTGAAATTGGGGGTTAATTGCATGACCGGACAGTGATAGTGTCTGTTCGTGAAGCTTTGCCTTCTGAAGTATGTGGTTTCTTTATGATCACTATCTCATTGAAGTTTTGAACCTTACTCATTATTTTGATTCTGAATAAGTATTCTTCTCAGTTGAATACATTTGCAATTGGGTTTTCATTTCATGAAGTTTTGAGTCAGTGGCATGCATCCTTTATCCCTAGACCATTTTCCTCTCTTCAGCAGCATGTTGTCTCCTGAATGTATACATCACACCCTTCTTCCCTGATGCTCCCATTCTGCTTGCTCTGGTGGAGATATTGCACATTACTAAGTTGCATGTTGTCACGGCCTCAATGCAATTTAGTGTGTGTGATATTTTCACATGAGTGCATGCACACGGGTATGGCTCTTGCTTGCTGGGATTACAGCTTTTCAGTGCCAGTGGGTGGGTGTCCTGATGAATTAGATAAGAGAGTGTGTATGCCATGCGATTCTCATTTGGAAAGTGAACATGCTTCCCACCGGTACCTTCCAATTTTGGAGAATTAAAAGTATTTGGATTAAAAAAAGTCAGCATTGATCATTTAGTAAATCAGTGTTTCCATTTTTTACTTTGAGCAAATGAAATATTTATTACAAATTCTCATTGATTTAAGAGTATAAACAATATTTAAATGTATAAGGAAGAATGTAAAGCTGTAAGAAAATGTGTTTTCATTTATTTGAAGAAATCTCTCCCAACACTGGAATAGAGAAGCAGAAATCTCTTATGCATATTTGGGGAAATTAAATTAACTGGAGTTCTTAAATAATAATCAAGACAGTAAAGGTATGCTTAACCTACCTGATGAAAGATTCATCTCATAAACTTAAGTTTCCAAGGTAAATTACCTTAAAAATGTTTCTTTTACTTTCTCATTGTGATGCTTCGAAAACTGCTAAATTCATTTTAGTGGGCTAATAATGGAACTAGTTTTGAGATACATGTTTACTATTTGCCTATGTAATTGAAACAACCCCTTGTTATTTTTTTAGTTAGCATTAGAGTAAGCATCCACAATCACTAGGCATTGTCAAGGACACAAAACCATGTATTACTGTATGAAAATATTGAATTAATATTTACTACTACCATAGCCTCCAGATGATCTATTGTGATGCTGTCATTGTATGTTTCTGTGTTTCACCACTGTTTTGGAGGGTGAGAATGGAAGAATTCCACGTAAGCAGCTCATCCCCTGTGCCCCTCAGCAGCTCGGCCATTCCCCTCATGCTGGAAATCTAATGTCAGCCAGGTTGCTATATGACACCCTGTGGAGCTGGGTTTCCAGGGCAGATTAATCAAGAAAGGGAAGATGTGACCTCTCAAGGGAGGTTGGGGCTGGGAAGGGGTGGGTAGAGAGACATTTGTTAAAGGATACAAAAATTACTTAGAAGGCATAAGTTCTAATGTTCTACAGCACTGTAGAATGACTGTAGTTGAACAATAAATTATATCGTTTCAAGTAGCTAGAAGGAAGACAGAGAATGCTCCCAACAAAAGAAATGAGGCCAGGTACAGTGGCTCACGCCTCAAATCCCAGCACTTTGGGAGGCCAAGGCAGGCAGATCACCTAAGGTCAGGAGTTCAAGACCAGCCTGGCCAACATGGAGAAACCCCATCTCCACTAAAAATACAAAAATTAGCTGGGCTTGGTGGCATGCACCTGTAGTCCTAGCTACTCGGGAGGCTCAGGTGGGAGAATCTCTTGAACCCAGGTGGTGGAGGTTGCAGTGAGCTGTGATCATGCCACTGCACTGCAGCCTGGGCAACAGTGAGACTCTATCTCAAAAAAAAAAAAAAAAAAAAAACAAAATGATAAATGATCAAGATGATGGATATGCCAGTTACCCCTATCTGATTACTATACATTATATGTATTGAAACATTATTATGTACCCCATAAATATGTAGAGAGCAGTCAAGGGAGCTGGCGAGTACTTTACCCACTGGTTATTGTATATACTGTGTCTCTAAAAGCTGACTGGTCTCTCCTACCAGCTCACTTTCTACTTGAGACATGCCATATTGCAGTGAGGCTAGAATACTGGGAAGGGGAATGACAGTCCTTTAGAAAAGAGGGTGGAACCAGTGTAAGGAAATGTGGAGGAGGCAGAATTTCACTTTGGACTCTTCACTCCTCCTTTTCTTCATTATTTATCTTCTTCCTTAGACAGGTAATTCTTACTCAGCTGTGGTCTAAGGCCCTGTGTACACTGAGTTTATAGAGCTTCTGGACTGGTTTGTTATTCTCCCCATCCCACTCCTTGCTTCAAATATCATTCCATTAAAAGCAGGTCATCTGATTAAATCCTGAATTGTCTTGTTATTTTTTTCTTACTCAGTTTAGAAAAGTAGCAAGCACAATCTGGTTTGTCAGAAAAGAGAGGGTTGAGAGCTAAAGTTAAGTATCAGGAAACGTGTGAAAAAGTAAGTTTCATCCTAGGATTTATAAAGGATGAAGATCAAGAGCTGGTTAGGAAGAGTTAACATTGTAAACAATCATTTGAAGTCAATTCAAGCTTCTGGTGCAGAGGAGTTATTATTAAATATAGTTGTGTAAAGGAGGCATGGATATTCACACCTTTAGTGCCATACGGTATAAATATACAGTAGGCTTTATTAGGGGAAAATCCTAGCTGAGAAAAAGCTGATCCTAACTAACTCTTGGAACTTTTATTCCACAGAGAGGTATGCTTAGGTGGGGCATAGCTGGATTGGATGCATGATGGCCTGCCTTCCAATAGACAGGAATCCTGCTCTGTAATAGTCTATATATAGTATGGGACAGGAGAACATCTCTAAGACTGTGTAGTAATGGGAGGTCTATGAGTAGGGAATAGGCCTTGTTAGAAAGCGGTGCCTCCAGCTCAGTGGCTGGTGTGTCAGTCTCTTCTTCCATTGAGCTAAATCACGTCCATCTGAGCTACCAAAAGGAGGGAGGAAAAGAACCTCCAGAGCCTTTGAATTTGATTCTCATCAACTATTGAGTGCTAGGAGAGCTTGGAGTAAAATTAAAGAACAACTGTCAATAATCTTTGAAGAATCACTGAAGAAAAAGGTCCCAGAAAACCAAGAGAAGGCAGATATTTTTTGAGACATAAAGGTGGAGGAAGTGTATATAGTCCATAAATATTAGACTGGTAAACTTGATGTAAGTGTTCTGTCAATTTCTGCAGTAGGTGCTTGACCACATGGTTGTGAGCAGTTACAAAGGGAAGGGTAATGACCATTGGCACCATGGATTCACACAGCACAAGTCATACACGGTCACCTTTAGGGAATGCCAGAAGTCCACGTCTATAGTGATTTTTGCAAGAGATTTGATGAACTGTATCATAATGTCTTTCATAGATAGTAAGACAGGGAAGTGCTTACTGAAATTGAGTGTCCAAAAAATGTCGACTAACTGGTTTTATTTGACTTTGGGAGTAAATTATTCCTAGCAATCTCTGAATTTTAGGTTCCAAAGAACCCTAGAGACGAGTGATAATTATATGCTCAGTATTATAGGTTATTTAAAGTAACCGAACCAAAACTTGCGTATGCACAGCACATAACAGTGGTTGGCACGTAGTGGGTTGTGTGTGCGTCTGTAGTCCCAGCTACTTGGGAGGCTGAGGCGGGAGGATCACTTGAGCCTGGGAGGTGGAGGTTGCAATGAGCCAGGATTGCACCACTGCACTCTAGCCTGGGCGACAGATTGACACCCAGTCTCAAAAAAAAAAAAAAAAAAATTGTCAACTATACCTTTATTTATTTTTAATGAAAGAAGAAAAACAGGTTAAAAAAAAAGTCCTTATAAGAGGGAGGAAGTTCTGGAATTAATGATGATAGTTGCACAAATTGTGCGCATACTAAAAACCGCTGAATTGTATACATTAAAATGATGGAATTTATGTTATATGAGCTTCATCTCAATAAAAAAATTTTATTAGAAAACAAAGGCAGGAGAGTCAGAATGAAGGAGACATGTGGACAGAAGCAGAGCTCAGAGATGGAGAGAGATTGGAGGATGCCACACTATTAGTCTGAAAGATGGAAGATGGGGCCATGAGCCAAGGAATGAAGGCAGCCTTTAAAAACTGGAAAAGGCTAGTCCAAGTGTGGTCGTATTTACAACTAAATGATCACAACCAGTTACAGATTGCTCTGTTCCCTCTCTACTCTCACTGCTTTACTTGGCTAGCCTAAAAAAAAAACTACTAAAAAAGAAGAGAAAACAGATTCTCCTTTAAATCCTCCAAAAAGAATGTGGCATCTAGGTTTTAGGACTTCTGAATTATAAGATAAAAAGTATGTTTTAAGCCAATTGAGTTTAGGGTAATTTATTACAGCTGCGACAGGAAACTAACACAACCCACTACATGCCAAGTACAGTTATGCGCTGTGCACATGCAGGTAGCATACCGGAAAGTTTTGGTTTGGTTATTTTAAATTGTAAGGTTAAATAACCTATAATACTGGGCATATAATTACCATTTATCTCCAGGGTTCTTTGGAACCTAAAATTCAGAGATTGCTAGGAATAATTTACTCCCAAAGTCAAATAAAACTTCATCTGGCATATAACTAATGGCACGCACTATGCCTGGCTAATTTTTTGTAGTTATAGTAGAGACGGGGTTTTACCTGTTGCCCAGGTTGGTCTTGAACTCCTGGGCTCTAGCGATCCACCTGCTTTGGCCTCTGACAGCGTTAGGATTACAGGTGTGAACTACCGCAACCAGCCAGGCAACAAATAAAAATGCTATATATTTATAGTTTGTAATAAAATGTTACATTGTGAAATGGTTAAATCAAGCTAATTAATATATTCATTACTTCACATACCTTTTTTGTTGTGAGAACATTTAAGAGGTACTCTTAGCAGTTTTCAAGTATACAATGCATTATTATTAACTGTAGTCACCATGCTGTACAATAGATCTACTGAACTTATGCATCCTAACTGAAACTTTGTACCCTTTGACCATCTCTCAGCCTCTGGGAGGTGGAGGTGGGAGGATCACTTGAGCCCAGGAGGTGGAGGTTGCAGTGAGCCAAGATAGCACCGTTGCACTCCAGCCTGGGTGACAGATTGACACCCAGTCTCAAAAAAAAAAAAAAAAAAAATTTGTAGGATGGCAACCACATCCTACTCTCTACTTCTATGAGTTCAGCTCTTACATTCCACATGCAGTATTTGTCTATCTGTGCTGTGCCTGGCTTATTTAACTTACCATAATGTCCTCCAGGATCATCTACATTGTCGCAAATGACAGGATTTCCTTCTTTTGGGGGGGCTGAATAGTATTTCCTTGTGCACACACCACATTTTCTACTAATAGCCACTGCTTATTGAGCATCTACTGTGCACTAGGTCAGTTACTAGGTGCTTCAGATGCATTGTCATTTAGCTTTTCATGGGTTGAATTGTTCTTCCTGCCAGCATCCACTCACATAAAACTGTGAGGTTTAACCTCATACCTTGAGGAGATAGGCGGTGAGGTAGGAGGCAGTGGCTTCTGGGTTGGTGTCAGTGGACTATTAGTTTTTTCGGAATTGAGAGATTAAAGCTAGTATCAGTTATAAAGTTGAATAGATACCGTGTGACCCAGTATCTCCACTTCTAGGTATTTACAGACGAGAAATGAAAGCATATGTCCACAAAGACTTGTACACAAATGTTCATAGCAGCACTATTCATAATACCCGCAAACTGGAAACACCTCAAATGCCCATCAGCTGGTGAATGGATAAGCAAGTTGTAGTAGATCTACATAATGGAATACTACTCAGTAATAAAAAAGGAACAAACTACTGATATACTCAACAATGTTGGTGAAGCTCAAAAGCATTATGCTAGGTGAAAGAAACACCGAAAGCTACACGACAACGTGAATGTACTCAGCACTATTGAACTGCACACTCAAAATGATTCAGATGCTAAATATTTTGCCATGGATATTTTGCCACAATTTAATACAAAGCTATATAATGTATGGTTGTGTTTATATGAAATTCTAGAAAAGGCAGAATTATAGTGACAGCATATCTAGTGGCCATCAGAGGCCAGAGTTTAGGGAGGGTTTGACTATAGAAGGGCATGAGGGAACTTTTTGGGGTGATGGAAATACTCTACATCTTGATTGTAATGATGGTTATAGAATGTATATATTTGTGCAAATTACTGAATTGAATGCTTCAAATTGGTGAGTTTTATTATTTGTAAATCATAGTTTAATAAAGCTGATACAAAAAAGAAGAAAAAGTTGCTAGGAATTTGAGGGAGTTAAATTCTGTTTTCTGGTAAATTGTAAGAGGATTTTTCTCTGCTGTTTTATTTATAAAACTTGTGTGCCAGATCACAAGTAATGAGGTAGAGGGGAATATATTGTCTTTTCATCCCTCACTATGTTACATGAATATGTTTAGTAACTGCAAACAATATACAGTGCATTTAAAAGTTGCCTTGAGAACATTACCAGCAACCAATATTCTCAGCAGTGAAAGAAAGAAGACTGCTGTCTTCTCCACGTGGTCCTTACTGGATTGAGCCTTGGTTACTTGCCACCCAGAGGGGTGATTGAGTTGCAATATTCTGTTGCACCTTTGATGTCAACTTATTTTTGGCTTAAATTTTTTAAATAAGGTTAAAGAAAGGATCACATCTCTATCTTTTCCTCATTGACCTCCCTAGTTCTAGACAAATTCTATACTTTTTTCCTTTCTTTTTCTCTGTGGTCGATTATGTCATTATTCCCTCCCCCTCAAAACCTACCTTCTCCCTTGGTCTCCGGGAATACTGCACTCTAGTGATTTTCCTCCTACTACGGAAATGATTTCATTACCTCTCTGGCTGGTATTTCTTTGTCTTTAGGTCCTTTATGAAAACACAACCTGTTGCCCTATTTTCTCTCCACTTGCCCTTTTAAGATGTCCTATACTCTTCTATAATTATTCTGGTGCGTCTCAGATGTCTTGTTCTGAATTTTCTATTAAGCCTTGTCTCTTATTTCAGCTACCTCTAGGGTATTTTCATCATCCTTTTTGAGTTCCTGTTGCCCATACTAAACAAACTGCCCTTTTCTTGCATGCCTCTTCCATTCTGGCCTTCTCCATGACTTTGAGACACTGCTATTCTTTCCCCTTCAGGTTTAAAACCTGAAGCTCTATTGTTTTCTTTTTGCTCTGTCCTCTCTGTTTAGTTGTTGAGCAGATCCTTGGTATTTTCTTTGGGGTCTTTCGCTTCCTTTTGGTATTTTTGGTACCACTTTATTCTGGGTTCTTGTTGCAGAGTCATATGGCTCCTTTAAGACGTTCTCTAGTGAGGCCTTTGGTCCGGATGACAAAGCAGGTTTTACAATTGGGGAGCCACTCTGCCCCTGGATCCATGTCCCAGAACACTACTAAATGACTAAATCACTAGATTACAGGGCTTCACTTTGCTCCTAACAGTATACCTCTTGGGATGCTTTAGAAAAGCTTGGTGTTTCCTTTTGCATGTACAAGGTCACGTTTGCCGCTAACGTCTTCTTTTTCAACTACAGCTTTTCTTCTGTAGTGACCATATGAGGGTGCTTTCCCTGCACCCCTCTGCACCACCCCATAGAGTCCAGGTTTTTATGATTTTGTGCTGCCTTGAGATTACTTATGAGTTGCCGCCTTTGTGCTCTCTGAACAGTTCCTTATTTCCCCTCCTTACAGTGCTGCACTGCCTTACTAATCTTCCAACTGAAAAACACAGAGCACCTGACATTGCAGATTTTCATGTATTGAATTCCTATATTAGTCACCAAATATATGTGTCTGTTTTTATCTCTCTTGTATTTTCCTCTCTGATTTTACTTTGGAGTTAGGAATATTTTTTTTCCCACAAATTCTCTCCCAATGACCTACTTTCTTTGATAGCATTTGTAAGAGATGTTACTTTGTAGGCTTAGTTACATAGTTTAAGAAACATAGGAAGATTTTGTTAAGGAAAAGAAAGATGGTGAAATACAAGTTACACTATCCCTTATTGGCTCTTTCCAAAAGGGGAGGACTGGCCACAGCCTGGGTTTCTTAGAGTTTAAACTGTATTCTTGGAAACATGTTATTCACACTTAATTTTCTTTCCATTTGTTTTGGTGGTGAAATATCTGCTTCAGAGTGAAAAGTTGATGAATTATTTCAGAGAATAGGGTATTTTAAGGTGTTTCAGTTATTTTTTTCATCAGAAATTTAAGGAATAGTTAGTAAACATATTTCCAAATAAAACATATTTCATATTACATAAAGAATAACTTAGTAAATGTATTTAAAGTAAGGTGTTTATGTTTCTTTGAAATAAAATGAAAATAGCATTCTCAGGCCAGCAGAAAAACTGAAGCTATTACATGATTTGGAATCAAGTGGTCACGTGATTTTTCTGAATCACGATATGACACTGTTTATTTACTCTTTCTTTTTATCTTTGGGAATTCCAGAGGGGTGTTTGATGCTTCCCTCAAAATGGCCGGCTTCTATGGATTGTATACCTGGCTGACTCATACTATATTTGGCATCAATATTGTCTTCATACCATCAGGTAACAACCATATTGTACCTTCCACTATTCGCTATTTAAGGAAAGTTAAGCCATTTTACATACATCTAGGAAATGTCTACTTCCTCAAGTTTAAAAAACTAAATTTTTTGGCTTGAGATCGAATCTAGTCCACATTATGAACAGAAATATGATTTGTAATGTGTTTGTTTATTGCTGTATCCCCAGCAGCTGGAACCATACCCAGCACATAGAAAAAATTGCTGTGTTAGTCTGTTCTCTCACTGCTATAAAGAAATACCTGAGATTAGGTAATTTATAGAGAAGAGGTTTAATTGACTCACGGTTCTGCAGGCTGTACAAGAAGCATAGTGGCTCCTGCTTTGGGGGAGGCCTCAGGAAACTTATAATAGTGGTGGAAAGTAAGGGGGAAGCAGGCATGTCTTACATGGCTGGAGCAGGAGGAAGAGAGGGGAGAGGTGCTACCACAGTTTTAAACAACCAGATCTCACGATAACTCATTCATTCACTATCATGAGAACAGCACCTAGGGGTGAAATCCACCCCCCCATGATCCAGTCACCTCCCACCAGGTTTTACCTCCAACATTGGGGATTACAATTTGACATGGGATTTTGGTGGGGACACAGATCCAAACCCATATCAGTTGCCCTACATGTTTGTTCAGTGAATGAATGTTGTAGCACTTAGCATAACACCTAGGACATAATTGGCTCTCAGTAACGTTTGAATTGAACTGATTGGCAGGGAGCAACGTGTTGTCAAAATAGCTTTGTCCATGAGGGATTACATCCCAGGGCAAGATGAATGCTTCTGAGGGCACATAAGCTGCCTCATACCTCTTAAGATCTGTTGTGGTGCTTCTTCTACTTTTCCTTCCTTTATTTCTATGGCTGCTTGTTTTCCTAAATATCTCTGCCTTCCACATTTGCCTCTACCACATCCCCCCCTTTCCCTATTTGTCTGTGCTTCCTTCTGCATTTTCAAGTTCACTCACGTTCTTCTCTACTGTGATGTCCACAAACCTACCCTCTGACCTGCAAGCACCCTGTGAGGCAGGATGGTAGACTTGTCATATAGATGAGAGACCAGTTTTCCAAGGTCATGTACCTGGCTTCTGGTAGGACCAGAACTAGAAACTACATCTGCTTTACTCTTAACTTGGAGAGAAGCCAGATGGAGGAAGAGTGCTTGAACATACTGCTCTGGAAGGGAATGACCTTGAAGCAGGGTCCTTCAACTCAGGATTTTTTCTGTTTATTTTTATTATGCTGAGGTTTAGAAACTAATTTCTGATTGGGCTTTGAGCTCAGTACAAGTTTTGACACATGTTCTGTAGGTGTATTTATAGGACCGTATATTAACTATTGATTGATAGTAACAACTACAGAACCCTTGAATTTTATTGCTTAAGAAGAGATCCATAAATAAGACACACAGTTAGAAAGATTTTTAGTATCACATTTTAAGATATTGAGCCTTTACTTAGCTAGAAAATTCAGTTAGATAGGGCATATCATTTCCCTAATATTTGAGTTTGTGAGTATTTAACTTGTTTTGTTGGAAATTGTTGAGGAGGAGCTACTGCTTAGATTCTTTTGCTTTGTTAGTGTTTTGCTGACGATGTTAAGTTGTTTTTCTTTTACTCTCTTTTCAGCGTTAGCAGCAATCCTTGGAGCAGTGCCATTCCTGGGGACATACTGGGCAGCAGTACCTGCAGTTCTTGACCTGTGGCTGACACAAGGGTTAGGATGCAAGGCCATTTTACTGTTGATTTTTCATCTCTTGCCAACATACTTTGTAGATACTGCAATCTACTCTGACATATCAGGGTAAGTAAGCCACAGAATTTCTTAAGTTATTAGCGAATCATCCAGGCATTTCTGTTTTTTTTTTTTTTTTAAAGGAGGATTTTTTTCTCCTGGGGGTATACAAAAGAACTGGTAGTAGGAATTTTCAGTGAAATAGCCTTTTGTGTTCCCACAAATGAAATTTTCATTTAAAATAGTATTGTTTACAAGGCATGATATTTTGGGGCTTTTTTTTTTTTTTTGGTTGTTGTTGCCCCAGAGTTCCAGAGCAACTTTTTTTTTTTTTTTGGAGACAATATCTCTTTCACTCAGACTGCTAGAGTGCAGGGTGAAGTCATGGCTCATGGCAGCCTTGAACCTTGAACTCCTAGGCTCAAGCAATCCTCCTGCCTTGAACTTCCTAAGGCACTAGGATTACGGGAATGAACCACCATGCCCAGCCAATATTTTCTTATTACATATGTAATATTTATAATATATATGATGTCCTGGGTTAAAACCAAATTGTGAATAATTTTCTCTTGATTTAGTGACATTTAACCTAGAAAAGAATTATGACCAGATGTACATCAAATATTTTAAGTACAGTGAACAGTTAATGATTATTTTTATCTCTTCTTTGGTTTTGGAGAAAATGTTGTTAGGTTGTATGTCAGGATATCCATGTGAAACCAAATCTCAGCAAGTTAATTTCTGGCAAGCAGAGCTCTCTAAAGATATAATTGGAATGGTTCTATGATAAATACAGGTTAAATCTAAGTCAGAATCAACACTTTAGCCATATAATACAATAAATAAATGTCTGTTTTTATAGGTTTTGACATCTCTTTTAGAAATTGCATTAAGTATATCAAGCCAGTTCTCAGTCACATTAAAACTTGAGAGAGAAAATTAAAAAGCTGATCATAGTGTGGTTAACTAGTGTGTCACAGTTGACATTTGAGCAGGAATAAGTATGATTTATACTTAAGTGCTTTTATTTCTTTTAACTTTGCTGTAAATTTTATATTAAGGTTTACAGCTGGAATTAAAGAAACACTGTCTTTTTTTTTTCTTTTTTTTTTTGAGACAGAGTTTCCCTCTATCACCCAGGCTGGAGTGCAGTGGTGCAATCTCGCCTCACTGCAACCTTTGGCTCCCAGGTTCAAGCCATTCTCCTGCCTCAGCCTCCTGAGTATCTGGGATTACAGGCGTGCACCACTACACCCGGCTAATTTTTGTATTTTTACTAGAGATGGGATTTCACCATGTTGATCAGGCTGATCTTGAACTCCTGACCTCAAGTGATCCGCCTGCCTCGGCCTCCCAAACTGCTGGGATTACAGGCATGAGCCACGATGCCCGGCCTAAAATACTGTCTTTAAACGTTGTTATTGGGAAATGAAAGGTTTGGCATAAATTGTTTTATTTTTTAATAGGTTAAGCTTTTATTCATAAACTCCCACACGTTTTTATTTTTTTAAAAAAAAGCTTTAAGGCTGAGCATAGTGGCTCAAGGCTGTAATCCTACCACTTTGAGAGGCCGAGGTGGGTGGATCACTTGAGCCCAGGAGCTCAAGACCAGCCGGGGAAACATGGTGAAACCCGTTCTCCACAAAAATATAAAGATTAGTTTGGTGTGGTGGCACATGCCTGTAGTCCCAGCTACTCAGGAGGCTGAGGTAGGAAGATCACTTGAGTCTGGGAGGTCAAGACTGCAGTAAGCTGTGATTGCGGCACTGCATTCCAGCCTGGGTGATGGAGCGGAAAAAAAAGCTTTAAGCATTTTTGATAGTTTTCCTTGAATGTGTTGTTTAGGGAAGAAGTTTACTTAGCAAACATGGAATACTGCCCTAAATCATTTTTTTGGAATGAGAAAGACAAACACATTATGAATATAATTTATTGGTTTCCTGAAGACTGGTTCTCCACAAGTCTTACTTTGATTTAACTGTAATATAGAACATCCTTCCAGGATATTTAGTTATTTGCCCCTCACTGAATTGTTCTTCTCATCTATGTTTAAAACTAGAAACAAACAATGTGACTTATTTCCCAGTCCTTCTGATGTCAGTGGTCCTTTCTTGTCATTATCAATGTGCTATGCTACTGTGTTCTGTTTTATTTCATTCTGCTTACATAAGTGATACTGTAATAAGCTGGAGGGCATTTGTGATTCTCCTGTGAAATAGAAATCTTGGGCTTTGTGACAGATATTTTCCTCAGGAGGCCTTTTATCATTACCTATGTTAAAAACTATATTTTAGGAGGTTGCCAAAAGTCTGACCTATGAGTAACAGGGATGCTCTCATTGTTGCTGTCGTCATATAAAAGCATAAGTAACTGAATTACATGCTAAATTGTGCTCACTTAATTATCCTTGATGGAGGTAAACTTAACAGGTGACTCCTAACCAGTCCTAAGCCAACATTAACCCATCATAGGCAGGCAACCTGTAATGGGTATAAAATATCTGTTAACATTGCTGACTTTATTCTTTCATTCTTGGAGCTATAAAAAGAGGCAGATGTCATCCATAGGAAAAACAATTGTTGCATCTCAATATTATTGCAGTCAGTGTTGAGTTGTATGCATTGAGGTGATCTAAAGAAAGCTGATAATATGCTAAAAAGCATAGTGTATTAAAGAATGCACATTGTATTAGAAATGTATTTCAGATTTATTCCAGTTTTTGTGTGTTAAAGGTCGTGCTCTTTATTCCAGAGGTGGCCATCCTTACCTGACAGGCTTGGCAGTGGCCGGTGGAGCATACTACCTAGGCCTGGAAGGAGCAATCATCGGTCCTATTCTTCTCTGCATACTTGTGGTTGCTTCCAATATCTATAGTGCCATGCTAGTGAGTCCCACGAATTCAGTTCCCACGCCAAGCCAGACCCCATGGCCTGCTCAGCCTCAGCGGTGAGTTAAAGCAGAATAATCATAAGCTGTATTTATACATTGAACTGTCCTGTCTCTGTATTTGATAAGTAGCTTCATCCAGACTTGTCAGGATAAAGGTATTTGAGTACCAATGCTGTGATAAAGGTTGCAGAAGACACTAAGTAAATACAAATCGTTGGCAGAGTTTTGGGTTTCATATACCAAGAAAATTTAAAACCTATATTGGGGCCGGGAGCAGTGGCTCACGCCTGTAATCCCAGCACTTTGGGAGGACAAGGCGGGTGGATCACCTGAGGTCAGGAGTTTGAGCCCAGCCTGGCCAACATGGCGAAACCCCATCTCTACTAAAAATACAAAAATCAGCCAGGTGTGGTGGCACCCGCCTGTGAACCCAGCTGTTTGGGAGGCTGAGGCAGAAGAATTGCTTGAACCCAGGAGGCAGAGGCTGCAGTGAGCCCAGATTGTGCCACTGGACTCCAGCCTGGGCAACGGCATAAAAAAAAAAAAAAAAAAAAAAGACCTATATTGGGTGAGAATTGTTAATGTCATGAAAAGCCAAAAATAAATTTAAAAAATCTAATTCCATGTGGGACATGGTATACCAGATTGAAAGAGACTCAAGAAATGGGACAACCAGGCCGGATGTGGTGGCTCATGCCTGTAATCCCAGCAGTTTGGGAGGCTGAGGTGGGCAAATCACCTGAAGTCAGGAGTTTGAGACCAGCCTGGCCAACATGGTAAAACCCCATCTCTACTAAAAATACCCCAAAAATTAGCCAGATGTGGTGACAGGTGCCTGTAATCCAGCTACTCGGGAGGCTGAGGCAGGAGAATTGCTTGAACCTGGGAGGCGGAGGTTGCAGTGAGCCGAGATCATGCCATTGGATTCCAGCCTGGGTGACAGAGCGAGACTCTGTCTCAAAAAAAAAAAAAAAAAAAAAAAGGAAAAAGGACAACCAAATGCATTGCATGAGTCTTGGATAGATTTCAGAATTGGGGATGGGAGGAATATTTCTGAAACAATTGGGGAAATTTGAACATGGACCATATGTTAAATAATATATCAATGTTAAATTTGGTTTAACCAATTTAACAATGATACTTCGATAACCAATGATACAACGATAACCAATCATAACCAATGATACTTTGGTTCTGTAGAAGAATGTCCTTTAAAGATGACGTGTCATGATGTCTGCCACTTATTTGCAAGCAGTTCCGCCAAAACTGGGAGAGGGAGAGAGGAAGTGACTGTAGCAAAATGTTAACAATTGTTGAATCTAGATGAAGGACATATGGTTGTACTGGCGTTTCAATTTTGTGTAGGTTTATACATTTTTAAAATACAAAGTTGGGAAAAAATTATTTGGGACACCAATATAGAGTTGCAACATGTTATTTTGTAAGTACAGATATTAAAATAAAAAGTACTGTTATCTGCTGTCACCAGCATTTCATAAAATAAATTATAATGTTTGAAAATTTTTCCCAATTGTCTTATAATTTTCTTAAATTTCCTTAGGTATAATTTATATATGGTGAAATGTACATCTAAATAGCCAAATGTACCTCTAAACAGACAGGTTGATTTTTTCATGTACTCACACCCATGTAACCACTACTCATACCAAGATATAGAATATTTTTGTTATTCTGGAAGGCTTCTCCCTGCCTCCTCTCAGTCAGACCCCACTGCCTGCTGATACTCTAACCATAGTCACTTTTCATTAGTTTTGCCTGTTTTTGAACTTCATATAAAAGAAATCATATAGTAGGTACATACTCTTGAGTCAGTCCTCATTGCTCAACAGTGTATCTGTGTGATTCATTCATGTTGTTGGATGTTTTTCTCTGTTCATGGTTCATTCTTGCATTGTTGTCTAATCTTCCATTACATGAATATATTACAATCTCATTTAATCATTGTAGGACTAATAGATATTTGGGTAGTTTGCAGTTTATGTCTGTTATAATTCAAGATGCTATGAACTTTTTTAAAAAAATTTCTTATTTTGCCACGAACGTTTTTGTACATGTCTTTTGGTGGACATGCGCACAGTACTTACTGTAGTTGGACATATACCTAAAAGTGGAATGTCTGGTTATACATCTGGTTTTAAGTTTAGGTGGATACTTAAAAACAGTTTTCTATGTTGTGTGCCAGAAATTACGTTTTAACAACAAAAAAGAAGGACAGTCTCAGAATAAAAAGTAAAAGGTTTTGAACTTTCCGGAAACTATATGGCATTCTCCTTGTTATCTGCAATTGGAAAACACTAGTTTTCCTGCCACTGGATATTCTCGTGTAATCAAAGAGTCACTGACAAGTTGGTTCTGACAATGCATTTAATGAAAATATTTTATACTTTTATGTAAAATTCTTTAACAACATGATTCTGCTTAATTTTGTTTTTAGTGTTATATTTTGTGAAGAGAGACATTGTCCTTTAACTCAGAACAAATGCAGTAAAGTCTCTGAGTTAGAGCTGGTTAGGGGGCCATTTTAGCCAATGCGTGATCCTTAGTTGATGGCAGGGGAAAATCAGTTTTTCCAAAAGAATAAAAGGAGAGGTGCTTTGGTGATTTTGACAAGGGCCTTCCCAATTTGGTGGTGGTGACACTATGATATCCTTTTCTGCCTTTGCCTCTTAAAGACAAGTGCTCAGATACCTGAGAAGCCAGCGGTGCTCGAAAGCAACAGAATGCACTTGCTAACTTGAGGCTCTGTTCCATGGGCTCACCAAACACAAAGAAAAAAGATAATTGATCAATATTTTGCTGTTATTTTGAGAAAAACTTAATGATTTCAAGTTACTAAAGCAAGAGTTAGTATTTAAGGCAAAATGAAAGCAACTTAAATGAATTCTTTTAGAGGTAATAAACCTTTTTAACTCTTTGTCCTTCTAAAAGTACAAAATGCTTATGTGGTATGGCAGAGTAGAAAAAGATAATGTGAGGACCCATATAGCCTTTGTCTTTCAAAGTTACTCATGCATGAGTTTAAAGAGTCAAATTTCTACAAAACTCAGTGAAAAATAAGGACTTTGCCCTCTCCCTCTTCTTCCTTTTTCTAAGAGGAACCACTTTTTGACCCTGTATTATTTTGATATTTACCTCCATATCTTGAAGTGACATATTTATTTCTGATTTGGTCATATATAGGCATCATCTAATAACTTCCGACTTGGAAGGTTAGAAGTTAGCTTTCACTACCCATTCCCCCAAAACAAACGGTGATACTGGTTAGATCAGTATTCAGGTTTTACATTATTATGACTTTAAATTATATTCATATTTGAGCCTTGTCATATATTCTAATATTTCTTTACCCATACGACTTTTGCTTTCTCTTGAATTAATAAAGATACTGGTTTTTATTTGCTTTGCTTTCCATGTACTTATAACTAATCCCATCTCAAGCTCTGCACCAGGCACTCACCTCTCCACTTGGTATGTTCAGTCTCACCAGGCATTGTGGGTCTTCTAAAGAAGACTGTCCTAAGTGCCCTGGTCTGCCCCAGTGGAGTGCTGTCCTTTTGGCTTGCTGTTCAGCGGTCACCTTGGGTATTCCCTCAACTCTCCCTTGCATTGGAATCCTTATTTCTTATACCCTATATAATTTTCTTTCTTGATTTATTCCTTTTTGGTGGAGCACGTCCTCTTATAGATTTTCGGGAAAATATGCATAGGAGGTAAACTTTGAGGGATGATGCATGTCTGAAAAAGCTTTTCCTAATGTCAAACTTAATCCGATAGCTTTCCTATGTAGAGAATTCTATGCTTGAAATTTTTTCTTTAACATTTATTTCTTCATTGTTTTCTAGCTTCTAGGATTGTTGTTAAAAGTCTGAAGCAATTTTTATTATTTATTCTTGTTAATTTAACTGTTTGAAGACATATAAGATCTTTTTGTTTATCTATGTTTTTTGTCCTGATGGGCACTTGCTAAGACCTTTAAAAGTGAAAACTTGTGTTCTGGTGTTCTGACATTTATCATCAGTTGTTTCATGATTTCCTTTTCTTCTCTCAGAAATTTATTTTATTTTGACTTTGACCCTCATGGACTGGGCATTTCACATTTTAAATCCTTTCTCTCTTTTTTCACTTGTGTCTTTTTGGCTCCATTTTCTGGGTGATTTCTTCAGCTTTATCTTGTAGCTTTACTATAGAGGTTTCCATTTCTACTTGCACATTTTTTTCAGTTTCCTTTATTGAGGTATTATCTCCTTAGAGTAAAATGTACCTTTTTAGCGTACAGGTTTATATTTTGTATGACATGTAACAAATTACACATTTAGCAGCTTAATGTACATTTACGATACAGCTTCTGTGGGTCGGGAGTTCAGGCAAAACTTGGTTGGGTTCTCTGCTTAGGACCTGAAAATCTGCAGTCAGAGTTGGGGTTTCATCTGCGGATTGGGGTTCTCTTTCAAGCAGTCCTGTTGTTGGCATAATTCATTTCCTTGTAGTTGTATAACTGAGGCTCATGGCTCCTAGAGGCTGCCTCTCTTCATAGGCAGCTGATAATTTGGGTTTTTGCTTCTTTAAGGCCAGCAGGAGAGTATTTTTCTAACTGGTCTCTGACCCCTAGACTTTTTAAAAGAAGAGCTCGCCTGATTAGACCCAGCCCACCCAGCATAATCTCTCTTTTTTTTTAAGTCAGCTAATGAGGGACATTCATTACATCTGTAAAATCCATCCACCTTTGCCATACATGTTGAGCATCCCAAATCCCAAATCGGAAACTCTCCAGAATCAGAAATTTTTTGAATGGGAACATGATGCTCAAAGAAAGTGTTCGTTGGAGCATTTTGGATTTTTTTTTTTTTTTTGAGACGGAGTCTCACTCTGTCACCCAGGCTAGAGTGCAGTGGCATGATCTCGGCTCACTGCAACCTCTGCCTCCCGGATTCAAATGATTCTCCCGTCACAGCTTCCCGAGTAGTGGGGATTACAGGTAGGTGCATGCCACTACACCCGGCTAATTTTTGTATTTTTAGTAGAGATGGGATTTCACCATGTTGGCCAGGCTGGTCTCGAACTCCTGACCTCAGGTGATCTGCCCTCCTCAGCTTCCCAAAGTGCTGGGATTACAGGCATGAGCCACTGTGCCCGGCCAGCATTTTGGATTTTGGATTCTTGGATTTGGGGTTAGTATAATGTAAATATTCCAAAATGCAAAAAAGATGTGAGTCACTTCTGGTCCCAAGCATTTCAGATAAGGGACACTAACCTGTATTAACAGAACCACAATATCAGGTATTGAAGGTGTTTGGCTGTTGGCTCATGTTAAGAATGAGACATGGCCGGGCGCGGTGGGTCACGCCTGTAATCCCAGCACTTTGGGAGGTCGAGGTGGGTAGATCACCTGAGGTCAGGAGTTCAAGACCAGCCTGGCCAACATGGTAAAACACCGTCTCTACTAAGAATACAAAAATTAGGCATGGTGGCATGAGCCTGTAATCCCAGCTACTCGGGTGACTGAGGCAGGAGAATCACTTGAACCCGGGAGGTGGACGTTGCAGTGAGCAGAGATTGCATCACTGCACATTGCACCACTGCACTGCAGCCTGGGCAACAGAGCGAGACTCTGTCTCAGAAAAAAAAAGAGTGAGACACTCAGAAGCTGTGGTGGATTATGATATGTGTTACCATAATATGATGTGGCAGGGCCACTGCTTTGTCCAGCCCTTAATGTCAGTGATTTTGGTCCCCTTTTTGGGCTTGTATATTCCTCAAAGAAAGAGCTTCTAATCTCCTGGCTAGAGACTAAAAGCCTGGCTGCCAGCCTCCTGGGAGCCAGGAGGAGGAAAGGGTCTGGACAGCCTTCAAGATGTAAACATCCACTTAATCTCCCAGTGTTGGGATGGATGCCCACCCTCATTTCTGCCTGTTGTGCACTAGTTCAGACACTTTTTGTTTTACCTTCTCCAGAGGGGAAAAAACCTCTAGTTTTCTGCCAAGGAGGGGAGAGGGTGGAGTCAGCTGCTTGGCTGGGGTGGGAGGTGGGGTGAGGATATCAGAGGGTGTTGTCTTACTGCTCTTTAAGGAAACTGTAAAGCAGTCCTGTGTTTACCCCCCTCTCCCACCCTACTTCCGGAGTTACTTGATGTCACCAGTTCCTAAACCTTATGGGGGATTTCGCTGAATAAATCAGAATGTTTCCTGGCCTTTCTCACTACTGGTTTAAGATCCAGCTTTTTAGGGTCTTGTGTTAGTCTGTTTTTCATTGCTATAAAGGAATTCCTGAGGCTAGATAATTTATATAAAGAAACGAGGTTTATTTTGGCTCATGGCTCTTCAGACTCTACAAGAAGTATACTGCCAGCACCTGCTTCTGGTGAGGCCCCAGGAAACTTCCAATCATGGTGGAAGGCAGAGGGGGAGCAGGTGTGTCACATGGAGAGAGAGGAAGCAAGAGATGACAGGCTCTTCTAAACAAACTGCTCTCACCTGAAGGAATATAGCAAAAACTCATTTATCATTGTTGGGATCTGCTCCCGTGGCCCAAACACCTCCCACTAGGCCTCACCTTCAACATTAGGGATCACATTTTAACATGAGATTTGCAGGGGACAGACAGCCAAACTCTATCACGTATGCCAGGTCATAGCAGTCCCACCCGCTTTCCACCTTCTTAGAATTTGTTGCTTTTGCCTCTTAGTTCTTTTTTTTTTTCTTTCATGGCCTTTGCTGTCTGAGGTGCAGCCACACTGGCTTTCCATCAAGCCTCAGATACACCAGGTGCCATTGAAACTCTGGGCCTTTGTGCACGCTGCTTTCTCTATCTGGATAATCCTCCATCTGGATAATCCCCCATTTTTCCTTCTTAACGAACTCCTAACTATTCAGATCTCAGTTCAAATGTCAGTTCATCAGAGAAGCGTTTCCTGCCCCCAAGATTAGGTTATGGCCTCCTTGCCAGTTTAATGTGTTTATAGTTTGCACCTTGTGCTTTTTTTTTTGTAGTGCAGTTTTCATTTATACACTTGATTATTTTTCTCTCTCCCCCATCCCAACTTGACTATAGTTGCTGTTACTGCCAGGACCAAGTCTATTTTAATTACTGATGTCAACCTCTGTCAACAGTATTTTGTACTCAGAATGCTCAATTCCTAGTGGAAGGAATGAATGGGCTGTGAGGGAATAGTATCTACAGAAGCATGAGCTCTGAAAGGGCTTGGCTTTTTCTAGGAATTTGTATATTGTTACAGTGTGACAGTAGAGAATAGATGGTTGTATTTTATTAAGCAGACATACCTCTTAATTCCACACTGCAAAAAAACTTGTTAGACTACTATCTTCACACAGATGAATGCCCATTCTCCTAAGGAAAGATTGTAGGAAGACCTTCTCTGCCGCTCACTGTTGATAGTGAGAATGTAGTGGATACAGCACAGCTTTGGGCTCCCAACTATTTTGGCCTCTGCTGAATAATCAGAACCTTTCACTTCCTCTGTTCTCTATTAATAGTGGGCTTGTTTAGGGAGATGGGATGTGTAGGGAAAGGCAAAAACACCCCTGTAATCATGCATACTTTCTTGATTTTTGGACAGGATAATCAGACTTGCTTTGATAGACTTCTTTCACTTCTACTAAAAATTGAGCAGCAGTCTCTGAATATTAAAGCCCAGAAAATCCTGTAGGGCATATATCCCAGGAACTCTTCCAGGGATGCTATTCTCCATATTGTAGTTTTCCTTTGCCCTCTGTTACACCTTGAGAGGAAGGTGACAACTGGAATGTGGTCCTTTAGGAACTCAGCTTTATCTTTCTGTAGGGAAGATTGAGTAACTTGTGGCTGTTTTTGTACACGCTTTCTTAACCTGAGGTTTATATCTTTCATAATTAAATACCCAAAGTACAATCAAAAATGAGTATCCGCTGGGCACAGTGGCTCATGCCTGTAATCCCAGCACTTTGGTAGGCCAAGGCAGGCGATCGTTTGAGTCCAGGAATTCGAGGCCAGCCTGAGCAACATGGTGAAACCCCATCTCTGGGTCTCTGCAAAATGAAGTATAAAGATACTCCCCATAAACCATCCCCGCTTCTGCAGATCTTTACACTAACCCTAAGAATTTCACTTGGGGTGCACTTGCTGTCATTCCACTTTAGAAGATTGAGAAAAGAGAGTAAACTGGGGCTGGGAAGGGAGTACATTTGATTTACTTTCTGTTACTTGAAAATTTCCTGAATCTGCTCATCCTCTTTACTCCCAGTGGTGTGACCCACTGCCAGGATTTCTTCAGCAGCCTCTTTACTGGTTCCTGCCTCCAGTCTGGCCTCCCTCTAGTCTGTTCTTCATAGTATAGCTTCTCTGATTTTTCTGAAACATAAATATTCTATTCTGCTGCTGCTTAAAATTCCCACAGTGGCTTCCCATGGCCTTCAAGATAAAGCTAACACATTAATTTGCCCTGTCAGACTTCTCATGCCTTTTTTCTCTCTACTTCTCCGGATTCATCTCTGTGCTGTGTGCCTTGCATTTTATTTTTCGGCTGTATTGAACTTGTTTTAGTTACCAGAAGGCAGTGTCATCTTTGCAGTGTTGTCCCCTCTGTAAAGAACACCACTTCCCTCCTAGCCAAGTCCAGTATCATGGTGTATACTCAAAGTACCCTTTTTGTGAGAAACATTACTGAAACACTGAACTAGGTAAGAAGTCCTTGCTGTGTCCCTGTGGTATCTTATACTTCTGTTGGAACTTAATACGCGTTTTATAGATGTGTGTTTAATTCATTGTTTTTTTCCCATCAGTTGGTAAGCTTTTTGAAGGTGGGAGCTATATCTAACTTTACCACTGTTTTACCACTCCTAACATGGTGCTTGGCGCATAGTTAAGTGCTAGGTGAAGATTTGGTGAATTTGTGGATTAGTGAAACCAAAAGCAGAATACAACCTTGAGGCTGATAAAAGACGATGGGACATAGTAAATCCTAGCCTTAGAACTTTATTCCAAATTTGTTGGAAGGGAGGGGGTATGTATAATAGTGGTTGCATGTGCTCTGTCACAGGATTGTATGCTGTTGCTGGTGTAGGAAATACACACTCAGTGCTGGGGAGCCAGCTAAGTAAGTTAAATTAGTCAGTTACAACTTTCAGGCATCCATAACTCTGCATGTCTAGGAGGCTGGAAGTCAACAAGTCTTGAGTTGTTAAATCATAAAAGATTTAAATATTTACATGGAGGGAAGAGGGTAGGGGGTGAAATGAATTTGTAAAGATCTCATTGAAAGTTTGGGGCAAGCAGATCCCAAAATATTTTCAAAGAGCAAGGAACAGTGAGAGACTACACTGCACAATCCCTGTTGCTCTGAAAGGAGGTGTAAAATGTTAACAGTCCTCTAGTCCCATGTGACCATAGTCACATGTGGTCCCATTCTGCATTGCTTATTTTTTTTTTTTTTTGGAAACAGTCTCACTCTGTTGCCTAGGCTGGAGTGCAGTGGCGCGATCTGGGCTCACTGCAAGCTCCACCTCCCAGGTTCACGCCATTCTCCTGCCTCAGCCTCCCGAGTAGCTGGGACTACAGGCGCCCGCGACCACGCCCGGCTAATTTTCTTTGTATTTTTAGTGGGGACGGGATTTCACCATGTTAGCCAGGATGGTCTCGATCTCCTGACCTCGTGATCCACCCGCCTCGGCCTCCCAAAGTGCTGGGATTACAGGCATGAGCCACCGCGCCTGGCCACATTGCTTATTCTTAGATGAGAAATTCTATACTGTGATTCCTTGCAGCATAATAATCCTTATAATTTGAGAAAGAATACTGTATTTAGATGGTTTAAGTAGGATGTTAAACATTTTCAGAAAATAGTGTCAATGCAGTATTTATTTCTAACGTAGAGAGTTATAGTTTTATGAACTTTACTTATTAGTTAGAGCTATGCCTCTGGAATAAGCCAAAAACCAAATAATTTCTGCATCTCTAGACTATAGATATTGTTTTCCTGGAGATAATTAGAGGTTTGTTCAAGATCAGTGTTACTTCAGTAGAGTTCTATAGATACACACACCTCCCCCTCCATCAATCACCCTAACACCCTACATACCTAGAGAGAACATTGATATGAAAGACTCTTAGTAACTGATTTCTAAGCTTGCTTCAGGTTGTTGGTTTTCTTTGTTTTGTTTGTTTTCCTGAGTCCTTTTGGAGACTTTCTTGACCTGGAGACAAAATTTAATAGTAGTTAGGAATTTCAAGGTTACAGCTAAGCTCACTTGTCAACAGAGAGCAGTGACTAGGCTAACCATAGCCTTAATCTTATTTAATGTGTCTTTGCCCTGAGGCTGAAATCTTCATTCATAATTTAGAGGAAATGAATAGTTAATAGATATAAAATTACAGGTATCTGAGAAATTTGAAAAGATGTCAGAGAACCCCGCTGGGTATTAGAAAATGCTTTGTAGTATTAGCCAGTTTTTGACTATTGCTTGCAAAGATTTTCCAGGGCTTTTCAGACTTAAGTGCTACCTGAAATTCATGTTGTCTGAGACAGCAGCCAGCTTGGCCTGTAGACAAATGTAAAAACACAAACTTGGGTGAGACTGTGAAAAATAGCTATCTAGAGCTTTAGTTCTGACAGGAGTGTGGGGGTGATTTTTTTCTCCCCAGACAGTTTCTCATGTCTGGAGTCATTTCGATTGGCATTCTAGTTGAATAGAGGCCGGGGATGCTGCAAAACATCTTATAATGCAGAAAAATTTCAAGATTGAGAAACACTGATTTGAGATAGATAGATAGATAGATAATGCATATAAACATACATGCGCGTATACAGATCTTCACCTTTGGACTTGTTTTCAGAACATAAAAGTCTTTAAGGAAAGAAAATTCATTTCAATTATTAGATCAGCCAGCATCTTTAAAAATGGTTGGTGTATTCATGTCACACATAAACCCTCTCAAAGCCTCAGGAGCCATAGCCAGGAGACTAACAGTTTTTCAAAGTAGAGCTGTGCTAGTAGAGGCGTGCTTCAGAGATCCAGAGGCTTAGGGCACCATCCTTGAAAGAGCCTTGAGATAACTGAACATCCTTAAAGGTAATTTCTTTTCTGTGACATTTTACCTGTTCCCCTCTTGACACTGAAGTACTTTCCTCATTGAGTGCTGCAAGGTTAGTCTTTAATTGATCTCTGCCTTGCCTATGGGCCTCCTAAATATTTGTATGAATTGAGAGGAGAGAAAAGGAGTAAGGGAGGGGGCATGATTGTGGAATTACATTTGAAGTTCAGATTGTTTGTTTTATGAGTTTTTAGGTGATTGTACCTAATAAAAGCTTTTTGTTATCTTTAGTTTCTACTACTGTGAGCTGTTCCTTAGGTTTTGGAACACTTACTTTATATTGTACTTCAATTTATTCCTCCTTCCCTTCCTCCCTCCCTTCCTTGCTTTTTTGGGGGGGTGGTGGTGGTGGTGCAGGGTCTCATTTTGTTGCCCAGCCTGGCCTGTAGTGGCATGACCTAGGCTCACTGCAGCCTCAACCTCTTGGGCTCAGGTGATCCTCCCACCTTAGCCTCCGAAAAGTATAAAAATTAGCTGGATGTGGTGTCATGTTCCCTGTAGTCCCAACTACTCAGGAGGCTGAGGTGGGAGGATGGCTTGAGCCTGGGAGGCAGAGGTTGCAGTGAGCTGAGATAGCACCAGTATACTCCAGCCTGGGCAACAGAGTGAGACCTTGTCTCAAAAAACAAAACAAAACAAAACAAACTGTAAAGTCAAATATTTTTCTGTATTTCTAATATGTGGACTTACTGTAAAGGAGCAGTATAACTTCTGTCTAAAAGGATGGTAATAGACTGTGCTTTATATCTGTATCACTGTTGCATAAACATCTGGTCCCAGCCTCTCTTCATCCTGATGTACTGCCAGCCTTGGTGTGAGGCATTTTTGTCTGATATGGGTGCTTGAGCTCATGTTCATTGATAAATTCTGACCTGGCCATTTGGCTGCCAGCACAGATGTAAATTTAGCCAGGTGATTTATCTCAGCTCAGACATGTAAATTATGTAGCAAAAGCAAGCTAGCTACTACAGTCCTGAGACAGACACTTCATGTATGCAGCAGCCAGGCACGGTGCTCAGCCACCTTCATCCAGCCCAGATATTACCCGCCAATAACATTGTTCGCTTAGCTTGTTTAATGTGGGTCAGAAACAGTTCAAGTACAAGGTCACTTGATGAAAAGACCTAACCCATTTTTCCTGCACTGAACCACATCCCTTAGAGCTTGGACTCTCTGTTGGATTACGATTTCTATTTTGTAATAAAATGTATCCACTTAGCATTTAATCTTTGGTCTCTTAGTGGTTTTTCCTCTTCAACATCAGTCATCATATCCACTTCCAGCCAGTAACAAGGTGGAAGAGCTGAAGAAGATTGCTCTTCTCTTTTAAGGAACTGCCCAGAAGTTGCACAACACTTCTACTTAAATCTCATTAACCAAAGCGTAGTCACGTGGTCATGTGTAGTCTCAGGGGAGTCTGGGGAAATAGTCCTTTGGATAATGGATCCAGCAAAAAAATGGAGTTCTTGTTAATGAGAATGAGCAACAACTAGCAGACTTTGAAACAATACTCAGTGAAAATCTTAAGAAAAAATAGTGACTATATAATCTCATTAGGGCTCCAAAAGATTGTAAAAATAGGATACTGTTTTATGGTAATCAACTAATCATTCCGTCTTTTTTTCTTTTAGGACTTTCCGTGACATTTCTGAAGATCTGAAATCTTCAGTAGGTTGACGTGGTTTCCTCTGCAGTGATTTTTCTAGGAAGTTCAAATTTGACAGCGAGTTCAGCTCAGCTGTGGCCTTCTGCCCTTCCAGCTGTGCCTAGCAAGCAGAACCCAGGAAAGAAGCAGAAGCCTCCTGGCCTTACATACAGAATGCCTGAACAAGAGAGAACTTGCTGCGGGCTGCTTTGTATTTTAAAACACAGCTTGAGAGTTCAGAGTTGGTGGTTTGCTCACTTAACTGTTGTTAAGATGGCTTGAAAAGTTTCATTTTATACACTGGTACCCTGGCTTGAAATTTTTCCACTTTGGTTATCTATGTTACTATATTATATATTTATAAAGTTATTTTAAGAACTCTAAACTACCTGCTGTTAAAAGAATAGATGGTGTAATTTTTTCCTGGTTTAAGAAATGTATTGTTAAACTTTTCTAAGACAGTCACTTTTCAAGGAAGAGGGCTTTCACTTTTGAGTGTGTAGTTGAGTGAGCAGGAAAAATGAATCTTCTACCCTTCTCCCACAATGTATTACACGCTCTTTAAGAAATAATAAATCATAAGTATAAGGGTGGGGTGGCTTATTTGACGTTCAGTTTTATATTATAACCCTGGGAGATACAAAGACTGAAGTTCTTCCTCCTCTTCCTTTTCTCTTCACGCTTCTTTACACTATTGGCAAATTATAAAACTTGGCTGACCACGTTGAAGTGAAATACTTATTAAGCTGCTATGAATGGTAACAGTATGATAAAATTCATGCCGTTATTAGGTTTTCTCCTTCCAGGTGTTTGAAGTGAAAAATCTCAGGTGTAGCAATACTCTGATTTGTTAAATGTATCCGTTTCATTATTTGGAACTCTACCAATAAGTTAGTTTTCAGCAGAATTTTGTATTTATGTAGTATTTTCCCATCTCTTAGCACAGTGCCTTGCACATGACTCTAAATGAATGCTTGTTGAATTGAATTGCAACTTTAAAAATATCTCAGATATCACAATAACCAGCATAGTGCTTTACATTTTACAAAGTCCTTTTGCACATACTATTTCACAAGTACATCACATCAGCTTTCATATAGCTTTATATTATTTTACATCAGTTTTACACTGATGGAGAAGCTAAGGTTCAGAAAAGTGACCAACTCAAAGTCATAAAGTGTAGTAGGATTTGGCCTCAGATCTTTGACTCCGTTGTCTGCAGATTCTGCTGTATTAGTGTTCCTTCTAAATATTGTATGCAGTTTTCCCAGTGTTACGAGATTGGTGTTGCTATCCATTTGTTGTGAATGAATACTTGTCCTATAGTACATGACAGGGCTGAGAGTGGACTGTAGTTCTTAGCTGAACCCTTTCTACTGTTTAAAACAATCATCAGGCCTATCCTCTGCTCCCAGGGGAATGTGGAAGAGAAAAGGTTCTTGGCCAGGCTGTAGGTGGTGGCTCACATCTGTAATCCCAGCACTTTGGAAGGCTGAGGTGGGTGGATTGCTTGAGCTCAGGGATTTGAGATCAGCCTAGGCAACATGGCAAAACCCCATCTCTACAAAAAAAAAAAAATTAGCTGGGCACAGTGGTGTGCCTATAGTCTGAGCTACTGAGGAGGCTGATGTATGAGGATCACCTGAATCCAGGAGGTCGAGGCTGCAGTGAGCCAAGATGGCGCCACTTCACTCCAGCCTGGGTGAGAGAGTGAGACACTGTCCCAATGAAAAAAAAAAGTGTTGGGGGGTAGTTCTTAAGTGTTGAAGATTTCCTTTTTGGAAAGTATTTGAAGGTAGAAATATTAATAATTTTTCCTAAAACATCTCCCTAAGAAGTCACTGATAATTATAATTAGTTTAAATTTAAAAGAAAAATTTCATTTAGAAGAGGCTACCGTGAGATCTTCTGACTATATGGAGTAGACTGCATACAGATCTCTTTATTTCTATTATGAATATTTTAGCGATTATAATCAGCTATTCCACTGAGTATTAGATTTGGTCACTAAGTAACTCATGTTTTTCTTTAGTCAATCATTCATTCATTCACTAAAACATTTCTTGAGAGTTGGCTAAACTCTAGATTCTGTGCCAGGCACTGTACAGGGTGATGGAGATCACTCATAAGAAGGCCTCTTGCTCTTAGCCAGATCATATGTAATACTAAATTTAAATTTTTTGCATTAAAAGGCTAAAAAATCATTTGTTTTTGTTAATTATATACTGGTTGATTTATAGATGTAATTAGCACATATTCATAAGAGACAAATATATACAATGAGTTACTATACATATACAAAGTGATTTTAGCTGTATAAAGTGATATTGCAAAAAACTACAGCTAATGTTTCTTGCTGGGTAATTATTAGCATAAATATCAGGTTCTTAGAGGTCTTTAAGAGAATAGTTTAGAGCTACCAAAATTAGCAGCAGTGATGTAATATCACCCTGAAATACCAGGAGCAGAGGTGCCCCAGAGTGCTTCACAGCCATGATCAGGAAACTTGACCTGCCCCATTGCTACAGCAACAGCATAAGGACTAGGAAGGTCCACTAGCTGGGGAGGTCTTGGAACCCTCCGAGCCAGAAAGAAGCATTCCAGCATGATTCCTCAGATGCAATGAGGAAGGTTTACAGAATTTTCACAGGGCAACAGAGATCAAGTGGTATGAAAAGGTAGGAGTTTTAAGCTCAAGTCTCAAAGATAACCTACCTTTACATTGTCAGTCAGAATTTGACCCAGAAAGAGGAAGTTTCTTCAGGAACAGACAGTACGTTGATGAAGTAGAAGTCACTTCAGTAAAAACGGAGTACAGAACTTGTTCATAATATCTTGCATTTTATAGATTTATTAAAGATTAGTTTCAAGTTCACATTCGCTATTCAGTTGTAAACCGAATGGATGGGAGGGGAGAAAATACAAGCTCTCCACACAGGTATGCTCCTCTCTTTTCTGAGAGAGAAGGCATGGGATTTTCAGCATAAATTCCATGTTATGTGAGTGCTGTTTGAGTTCTGAAGTTCCTATCAATATCTGTTCCTGCAAGTGATCTCTGTAAGACCACCTTACATGCTGGTCTTAGTTATTGTTAAAATTGCAAGGTTTCTTCACACCCTCTTTGATAAGAAGTGGTTAGCTAGCAGAGCTTTCCCTTGACTTCTGAGTCTAGTGTGGGTTGACCCATGACAGTGGGAAGAAATCCAACATGTTACGTGGAGACCTTGTATGTAAACAAACTCTGTAGCCTTTGAAAGTGGCACTGCTTTTTACAGTTAAAGGGCTGCTAAATGGCTTGCAGATGAGATCTTCTGGCTCACCTTGATCTTCACATGAACCCATTGTGACCTATCTGGATTTCCTAGGACCTGTAGTTTCCATTTGGGTTATATTAGTGCCTCAGGAATGTGTCACTACTGGTCAAGAAATACTCAGAAATTCAGGCTGTGAGGGGTTAGATTAGAGGAAAGTAATTTAGGTGAGCTATCCAGAGCTTTCAACCTCAGGGTTTATAGGAAAAAAAACCAAAATACAAAAACCCTTAGGACGTCTCATACTCTAGCCCTGACCTTGCAGTCTCCTCTGGCGGGCCTCCTAAGACCCTTAAAATAATATTACAATAGGACTTTGAGTGTGCATTTCACAGTGGAAATAGCCTCTGGCTAGCATTACTTCCAAATGCTAGTTCCAGCTAAAAACAAGTACTTTTTATTTCTTGTCTTTCAACATTCTGCCATCAAAATATATTCATTTTATTAACTTACTGATTATTTGGAACCTGCAAAAAACACATGCTGTCTGCAGCCACTGATTGGTTATTTTTGATAGTTTAAGAGAATTATAAATCAAGTTGTTCTGTCTACTAGAGTCAGAAATTCTGTGCTAGAATGGGACTTCTAAAATTAGGTGGTCCTGTCACTTTCTAGAGAAAGACCCAAATTCATAGGTTTAAGTGGCTTGTCTGACATACACATACAGCCAGTTAGTAACAGAATTCAGAATAGAATAGAGTTCTTTTTTTTTCTGTCAGTCCGTTGTTCTACTTCTCTTTCCTTTTCTTCATGGTTGAGCAGCTTTTGGCAAAATGTGTTCCTTATAGCAGTAGTTCCAAGAGATGTTAATAGATGTAAGAAAAAAAGTGTGTGTGTGTTGGGGGTGGGGGATTGCATGGTCAATTAAAATGAAGGAATGCTGAGTTTGTTTCCTTTCTGTAGGACTTCTAAGAGTTTTGAACATGCTATTACACATTGTGAATTTATAAAAGCGGACAAACACTGACCTTAGACTGCACTCCCCTTCTTTATTCCTCAGAGCATCTCAAAGGACTACAGGGTCCTTTGGGAAACATGGCCCTTGATCAAGTTTACCACTCTTTGAGAAGACATCCCTAATGGAAATACTGAATGGCAGATCTATTACTGTGGTAGCATGGAGTGTGTAATAAATCTTGAAGTCCAGAAAGCAAGTATATTTGCTGTTTAGAGCTATACTTAAGGTATAGAGATTCTTTTCCACCTATGGTGTGTAAAATCAGTATTGTGTTTAATTTTGCAGGTTTTTCAAGGATCAACTAATGTGCAAATACAGTGGTGATATATTGATATTACATTTTAATAATGCTTTTGTATGGCACTTTATAGTTTTCAGACACCTTTTGTAACAGCCCTGTGAGACAGACAATATTATCTTTGTTGTACAGATGGGGGGGCTCTGGAGGCTCTGAAAAGTTTTTGGTGATATTCCCCTAAGTTTATGCCACAAAATGATGGAGCCAGAATTTAGTTGCAGAACTTCTGACTCCAAGTCCAGAGTTCTTTACTAGACATCTGGTTTCTTACTAGCTTTTTGCTTGCTTTTTATTTTACAGTGAAAAGTATGGAAGCAAATCCTGATCATTTTGGCTTATTATCAAATACCATTTATTTTTTATTGCAGAGACCCAGCAGATGTAACTCTCATTGTAGCCATCCCAAAGAAAACCCTTTTTTGCCCTTTGCAGTGCCACTTATTTAGGTAACTGAAGTGTATTTCCAGTACAATTTGATTTTGAACTAAGATTTGATATAGAGTTGTAATTGCTTACATAACTCTTTGAAAATGTATCATCCCTGGGTTCTCAGGTGAAGGAGGCAATTCAAAAGTAAAAAAGAATATTTGAATACAATAAATACCCTCTGTTCTCACACAAATGCTGTTTCTTAGCTTTAACTTGCTTTGACAACCTACTGATGTAACTTCTTTGTTAATGTGAAATATTTATATTTTGAAATAAAATTACTAGTGTTGAATGAATCATGTGGTAAACTTAATCTCCTGTGTGTTGAAAAACTTGATCTTTTGTGAAGCCAAAGTTTCACGAATCCATCCATCTGTCTCTTAGGCCTTCTGTCAAGCCATTTCCTCCGGCACCATTGTGTACACTGAATTCTTAGGAGATACTGTCAACTTCGTAAGGGAAGGTGTGTCCAGGAAGTGGACACTGGGCGCCTTAAAGAGGTCAAGGGCCCTCAGTGCACAGGGGAAGGTGGCCTTGTGATAGGTAAGGAAGTGGTGAGATGGTTGGCTGAGAAGAATTGGAAGAAAAAGTTGGATTGAGGACCTGTCCTTTTTGAATGAAGAAAAAGAAGCTGAAGCTTGGCTATCTTCAATACCAAAGACAGCTGTGCAGCACTGGTAGATTGACGAAGCTGAAGCGACAGGTTGAAGCACCGTGAAGCGCCTTTCAACGGTGCTTGGGAAAGAGCTTTCTGATGCCTCAGGTTGATGTACCCAGCTCATCAATCTGGTGTTATGGAAGAAGAAATGATCCAGGCCAAGGTGTCCGGGTGGACTGGCCAGCCTCAGATTCTTTTTTACTCTGATAGGTTCTCACTGGCAGATATGGTAGTTGACAAAACATTTTTTCATGCTTCTCAGTCTGTTGCTTAAGTCTGGAATTCCTTCACGGCGTGCATACTGCTGACAACCTCCTTTTGGCCTTGCTCCTGGAGACCTTAGAATAGGAGTCTTCAGCTCCCCGCCCCCATCGTGGGGCTCTGTGCGAGCTCAGAGTTGTGCTTACAGAACTGATTCTTACCCTTCCCCTCAAGTGAGTTGTCAGAAATACACACTTGGTGTTTTCATGCAATGAACAGTTATGAAGAAACTGCTCTGTGCCTGGCACTAGGAAAAACTTTGAAAAATAGTTTTAAGAAGTAGTGTTGAACAGTAGATGAGGCTTTTTCATGTTTCTTTTAAATTTCTTTTGAATAAGTCTAAACAGTAGTGTGAAAGATATACTGACTTCCTGCCGAATACCCAGATACTCCATTAATGATTGCATTATCAAATGTTTCCCCTTCAATCCAGCTCAAAGTGTTTGTGAGAAATACATGGTGAAAGAATGAGCAGGGTGGAGTGGAAATTGGACCTTCCGGAGAAGCCCCAGGAAGACATTACCACTGGAATTCCCGTCCCAGGGGAAAGGCCCCTCCCAACAGACTTGATTCTGGTTTTGGTCTACCAGTTTCAACCCCAGCACAGCTTCCAGAAGGCTTTGCGGGAATTCAGAGCTGATTTAGGACGAGTCACCTATCGAGAGGACGGGAAGTTTTGCTGGGGACGGTTGTCTGTCCAAGAAAGAGGAGGCCATGTGGCTGTGTGACAGATGTGTTTTGTTTCTCCTCGCCACCCTGGCGAGAAGGTGCCTGGAACCCATGGAAGGGGTCTAAGAAGAGATAAGGGCGGGGCCATGTGGGGGCGGGACCCGGCTTAGGGGGTGGGGTTGCGGGGAGCCCACACCAGGCTGGACTGCGGGGGCGGGGCAGAGGCCGGGGGTGGGCGGGGCAGAGGCCGGGGGTGGGCGGGGACATACGATGACAGGCGTCGGGGACGCAGGGTTGGGGGCGGAGCCCTGGGGGGGTGGGCCCCTGGGGGCGGGGTCTCGGTTGGCGCGAGTGTCCCGTCTCCGCCGCCTCGGGCGGGTGGGCTGACTGGCGGCAGGCTCGCCGCGGCGCGGAGTCCCGGCTGCAGGATAGACCGAGGGCCATGGCCGCCTCTCCCGGACCCGCCGGCGTTGGCGGCGCCGGAGCAGTCTACGGCTCCGGCTCTTCGGGCTTCGCCCTCGACTCGGGACTGGAGATCAAAACTCGCTCGGTGGAGCAGACGCTACTCCCGCTGGTTTCTCAGGTAAAGTGGCGCCTGGCGCGGCCCCTCTTCTCCTTCCCGCCGCGGCCCGCGATGGCGGCCGCCGCTCGCACGACCGGTCGGGAGGCAGCCGCTGCCCCACTTTCCGCGCCGGCACTGCGGCGTTCTTGTCGGACCGCCTGTGTGGGCTCCGGGACGGGCCTCGGCCCGGGCGGCGAGAGACTGGATAATCCAAACTCCGGCGGCAGGGTTGAGTGGACTCGGCAGCAGGGGAGGCTGCGGGGCGGGGGTGCCGGCCTGGGCCTTTGCCCCCAGTACCTGCCTCGGGTCTGCGGCTCCCGGGTGCCCCCGGCCGGGCGATGCCCCCTCCGCGGGGCGAGTGGTTGAGCCCAGTTCCCGAGGCAGAGAGGACCCCCGCGGGGCCCCTCGCTGGCACTTAGGGCCCTCCTGGATAACCGACTTCGTCACCAGTTCGCAGCCTGGTCCCGAGCCCGGCTCCTCCGCCTGGGGTATTCCTCCCGGCCTCCCCGCCCAGCGTGCGCTCCCTGATCCTTTGTCCCTCCCCGCCGTAGGTCAGTTCGCTGGCCTCCCATTCATCCCGGCCACCCTACCCCTTCCCCTGAACCTGCTGCTGCTCACTTCTGCCCGCTTCTGTCCGGCCTCGTGGAAAAGTGACGTGGAGACTGTATGACAGTTAATCCAGATGCACACCGTTTTGCCAAGTCCCGTTTGGGATGTGTGCGTTACTGTATTTGCCAATCAGCTAACCGACGCCCTGAGTTTTAGGAAAGTTTTTGTTTCTCTGAGCTGGGTTATATGCAGCTTCAGGGCTAGAATTCCTCACTTAGGTCTGTGGTAAGATGCCAAGCACTGTGGGGAGTGAATTCTGTGCCTTCGGGAGCGCGTTGGCGATGTGTGACTCACATCTAGGTTGTAACCACTTCGTGACTCATACTAGGATTACCAAGGTTTTAGAGGTAGAAGAAATCTTAAAGATTATCTGACTAAAAATTCTTTCTTTAGCATCCTTGACACCTGGCCACCAGTACCCTGCTTAAACATGTTCAGTGAAGGGGAGCCTGTAGCTGTTGCATAGAATTCTAAATGCTATTATCTCTTCTCTTGCCCAGCCCTGCACATATTTGAAAACAGCAGTCACACATGTCCCTGGATTCCTGTTATGCTGGTTAAATAAACATCCCTATTTTCTTCACCTTCGCATGGCTAACAGAGCAGTGATGAATATACCTGACACTCTCCCTCCCTTTTCCTGTGTCTCATTGAGGCTCTGACCAGTGGGAAGGGGCACTGGGATCCCTCAGTAATGTCAGACCCTCCGCTCCTCGCCTATCTCCACTAGCACAACACAACCAAAATGAGAAACACTGGAGCAGTTTTAAGAGGCAGAGAGATAAGAGAGTGATGGAGTTCAAGTTGATAGTATTTTATCCATTTTTTAAATAACACCTATGTAATGCTTACTATGTGGTAGGCCAGGTTCTAAGCACTTTGTAAATATTAACTCATTAATTCTCATAACAATCATGTGAAGTTGGTATATATTCTCGTGGTTTGGGAGAGGAAACTGAGGAATAGTGAGGTTAAATAATTTGTCGTTAGGGCTTTCAATAAGTGCCAAACTGGGATTTGAATCCAGGTACCCTGGCTCCAGAAGGTTCTCTTTGCTACACTATGCTGTGTCCTCTCTAGTGATTAGAAGCAGTAATGAGATCTAGAGAAAAAGATGGTACATAGTGGAAAAACAAGCCAGAAAGTCATAATCTGGAGAAATGGCAACTTTTCACAGTATCCACTGCTAAAAATGTATCAGTCTTACAGCTCTGCATTGTGTAACTCTGGGGTAAAAGAAGCCAGAGAAGGGTAGGAGAGCAGAGGAAGAAAAGTATAAATCACTGCTGAGAGTTAGAGGTCAATGCCAAAGGGGAAGAATGCCTGCCTTTTTTTTTTTTTTTCTTTTTCCAGTTAAAGCCTTGTTCAGGGTCACAGCTGAGGTTTTGCATCCCACACATTGTGTATCTACAGCTACATCTCTACCACAACACCATAACTGATATTCCTCATAATTAACTGTCCTTAACAAGAAAAAGTTAAAATCAAGAAGTGTATTAAGCATGGCCAGAATACTCGGTTAACAAAGCAGGGAAGTACAATTTGGAATGATTTTAAAGTTTCAGTGTTAGGAGATTAAAACAGCAGTTCTCCAGAAAACTCGTACGTCCACAAGTCTCATTTTCTGAGAATGCTGTATTATTACCCAACTCATGTTTCACCATCTCATCCACAAGGATATTTTAAGCATTTTAAGCAAGGATTTATTGTGTGCTTATTTGTTGCTGTTTTTTGAGGGGCTTATATTCTAGTTGGTAGATAGGTCATGTATAGAATAGCACATGCAAAGTGTCAAATGAACATCATCAATGGTACATACTCTAAAAGCTCAGAGAAGGCATGGATGAGTCAGCAGTGATGTCATGGAGGAGGCAGCGTTTTGAGGTAAACAAGTAGGACTGGCACTATACGGTTTAAAGTAGACAGTTTCTATTCTGGTATCATCTAGCTTCTTCTGACTCTCCAAGTGAAAAGTCCTGGGTTACTGGCCTTATTCTAAGAATGCAAGATTATATCAATATTAGAAAAATGTGTACAGTTTTTTTTGCATTCACAGATTATAAAAGATGTATTTTCGTAACAATGATGCAGAAAAAGCATTCAACTAAATTCAGCTTCTAATAATGATAAGAAGCACTTAGGGAACTAGTATTAGGAAAAAGTGTCCTTAACCTGATAGAGTATCTACAGAAAACTTTTACTTAACATCATAGCAACAGTCAAATTTAAAATAAACATTTCCTTTAAAGCCAGAAACCAGAGTGGGGTGCCTGCTATGCTTCTATTCAGCACTGCACTGGAAATTCTAGCAAGTGTAATATGACAAGGAGAAGAAATAAAAGGAATAAATATAGGAAAGGAAAAACCAAAAGTCTCAGTGTGATATAATAACCTATGCAGAAAACTCAAAACAGTCTACAAGTAAATTATAAAAATTAGGAGTGTTGGCAAGTTCACTGAGTGTAGGATACTAAAATCAATTGCATTTTTCTACACTGATAACAAACAAGGCACAGGCGCACTGGCTGGTGCCTGTAATCCCAGCTACTCTAGTCTCAGCTATTCAGGAGGCTAAAAAATGGGAGGATGGCTTGAGCCCAGCAGCTGAGGGCTGCAGTTAGCTGTGATCACGCCACTGTGCTCCAGCCTGGCCAACAAGGACCCTGTCTTTAAAAAATAATAAAAAATAAATAGAAAAAGTAATTATTAAAAAAATCCAGTTATATTAACAATAACAGCAAAATATGAGCTTCCTAAGAATATGTTGCTTTTGCTATGTATATATAGAGAAAGAGCTCTATCTCTATGTATACATAGCAAAAGTGGTCAAACTTCATGGAGAAAATTTAAAAATTTTATCAAAAGCCAACATGGATCTAAATAAATGGGAGAAAAGTACTGTGTTTGAGCCTAGGTTGACGTATTATAGACATATCAATTATCCCTATTGGTCAATTTAATGCAATTTCCATGAAAATTTCAGCAAGATTTTTCAGTAGAACTTGATAAAAGTAATTCTGAAGTTTATATGAAAGCACAAAGGGCCAAGATTAGGCAGAAGAGAAACAAGGTGGATGGACTTGCTCTGCCAGATTTCAAGACTCATTATAAAACTATAGTAATTAAGACAATGTGGGTATCAGAACAGGGTTGAAAAACATAGACCTGTGATACAGAATAGAAAACCCTAGAACAGATCCACACATATATGGAAACTCGGTAAATGACAATTGGCATTGCTGGTCAGTGGGGAAAGGAAGAACTTAAAAAAAGTTAAGCTGGGACAATTGGATATCTAAATAGAAATTATGAAATTGGATCTCTGTCTCATACCAGTAAAAAGTCAACTTCAGATGGATTAAAGACAATATGAAAGTAAAAGCTCACAACACTTTTAGAAAAAAAAAATAGGGCAGTATCTTCATTACCTTATGCTGGGAAAGGATTTGTTAGTATACCACAAGTATAAACCTTAAGAAAAAAATGGATAAAATTCTACTTCTTTAAAATGAAGAACCTAGGCCAGGCGCAGTGGCTCACACCTGTAATCCCAGCACTTTGGGAGGCTGAGGTAGGTGGATCATTTGAGTCCAGGATTTTGAGACCAGCCTGGGCAACATGGTGAAACCCCGTCTCTACAAAAAATACAAAAAATTAGTCGGGTGTGATGGCATGCACCTGTGGTCCCAGGTACTCTGGAGGCTGAGGTGGGAGGATTGCTTGAGCTGGGGAGGTTAAGCCTGCTGTGAGCTGTGATCACAACACTGCACTCAGCCTGGGTGACAGAGTGACAGAGTGAGACCCTGTCTCAAAAAAAAAAAAAAAAAAAAACAAAAAAAAAGAACCTCTGTTCATCAAAAGGAAAAGGTAAGTCATTAAGTGGGAGAATATGATTCCAACACAAATAACCAACAAATGATTTGTAGTACCTAGAATAAATAAAATACTCCAATGAATAAAAAATAAAAAGATTAGCCATTAAAAATTGGTTAAAAAATAATTTCACAGAAGAGGAAACAGCTAAAAGATATAGGAAAAGATATTCAACTTCATTAGAACTCAATGAACTACAAGCTAAAAAATCCACAGTGAGAATAAGTGTTGGTGAGGAACGTGGAGATGGTAGGAATATCCGTGTTACAACCATTTTGAAAATGGTTTGTTGTAATCTATTATAATTGAAGGTGGGCATTACCTGTGGCCCAGCAATTCCAGTCCTAAGTCAGTACCCCTAGAGAAACTCCTACACACCTATTAGAAAAGTGGATTGGGGCTGGGCGTGGTGGCTCACGCCTGTAATCCCAGCACTTTGGGAGGCTGAGGTGGGTGGATCGCCTGAGGTCAGGAGTTTGAGACCTGCCTGACCAACCCCGTCTCTACTAAAAATACAAAAGTTAGCTGGCGTGGTGGTGCATGCCTGTAATTCCAGCTACTTGGGAGGCTGGGGCAGGAGAATCGCTTGAACCTGGGAGTCAGAGGTTGCAGTGAGCCGAGATTGTGCCACTGCACTCCAGCCTGGGTAACAGAGTGAGACTGTGTCTCAAAAAAAAAAAAAAAGAAAGATGGATTGGAATGTGGATAGCATTTTTACTTCTGATGGCCCGAAACTGGAAACTTCCCAAATGTCTTTTAACAGTAGTATGTTTACATAAATTGTGCTATGTTCATATAATGATATACTCTGTCACTGAAATGAATAAACCACAGCTATAATTATCAATGGGGATGAATCTCAAAAACATAATGTTGAGTGAAAAAAAATAAAGGTTCAATACCAGATAAAACTAAACCAGATATCATTTAGGGTATACTGTATGTACAATAGTTATAATAAGGGAGTGGTGAACACAAAATTGGGACAATGGTTTCTTTTGGGACAAGAGAGTGATATGGACAAGGAGTAGCCAGAGAGTACATGGGCTGTCAGAGATACTGACATTGTTCTCTTAAGCTTGGTGGTGGCTGCACAGGTCTTTCTTTCATTTCTTTAAACTCCACACATATATGTTATATATACTCATATGTTTTATATTTTATAATTCAGACAGTTTCTTGAAAAGCCCTGGGCTAAGAACCAAGCATATTTTATGTAGAGTACCTCCCCACCTCCTTTAATAATCACTTTATTCTTCCTGTCAGAACTCCCACTCCAAGTCTTATAATGCTTTTATCCAAGGAAGGGAAGAAGGATATCTGCCACATAACTCCACCCTGGTGTGGAATATTATTCTACTGCCCACTAGTCTTTTCCTGTCTATGACAGATTTCCTTTATTCACTATTTGTACAGACCCCTTAAATTTCTAAGGTAGCCTACCTCATTTTCCCATTACTCTCTGCATTGTCCTGGAAGCTCTTCAGGATTCTTGTTGCAGTTATGTTGTCGATGAAGAGAGTAGATAAGGCGCCCTCTCTGCTCTTTGCTGATTTGTGTATGTGAATACATGCGTGGTTTTTTTTTTTTTTTTTTTTTTTTTGATGGAGTCTCGCTCTGTCACCCAGGCTGGAGTGCAATGGCAGGATCTCGGCTCACTGCAACCTCCACCTCCTGGGTTCAAGCAATTCTCCCACCTCTGCCTCCCAAGTAGTTGGGATTACAGGCACCCAGGCACCCTGCATCAAGCCCGGCTAATTTTTTATTTGTTTGTTTTTTTGTAGAGATGGAGTTTCACCATGTGGGCCAGGCTGGTCTTGAACTCCTGACCTCAGGTGATCCGCCAGCCTTGGCCTCCCAAAGTGCTGGGATTACAGGTGTGATCCGCCACGCCTGGCTGATGGGTACAATTATTATTTCCATTTTCACAGGTGAGAACACAGAGTCACAGAAAGATTAGATAACTTGCCACATAGTCACATGGCAGAGCCAGAATTCAAAACCAGGCAGAATGATGTCCATGCCCTTAACTGCTGGGATATTCTTTGGTGTTTTGCACTTCTTGACACCCTTTGTTAGAAGCTATCAAGTAAACCCTAATTCTTATTCTTTTATTCCACAGCAGAGTTCTTTAGTACACCAGATCTTCTTTCTTCCCCAAGGGATGCCTTTTCTGCCCTCTTCTCTGGTTCATTTAGGTGTTCTCTAGGCTCTGGTGTCAGGGCAACTCCAAGTTATGACTCTCAATTTAATATCATTCCTATTTTTGCAGAACTATAGCTAAGATTGTATTTGGCATATTATAATTTACAAAGCACTCTTGCTAGTTGTCTTTTCCTTGATCCTTAACATAATCCTGGAAGGTAAGAGAAACGGTGTAGTGATTAAGAGTGTAGGTAGCTCCCCTGGCTTTGTGACCTCGGGCAAATACTTCTTCAAATTTCAGATTTTGTATCTGTAAAATTAGGGTAATAATAGTATGTACCTATTAGATGCTGGAGAAGCAAGCATTAAAAGAATTGATACATGTAAAACACATAGGCTAGTGCCTGGTACTGTTGTGCTTAACAAATGTTAGCTAGTCTTATTTTTTACATGATAAGGAAAGTGAAGTTTAATCTCAATTTTGTAAAACTGTGTATTTAAGTATCTATATGTACAAAACAAGACTGGAAAGAATTATGCCAGAATTCTCAGAGGATAGTAGGATTATGGGTAATTTTTATTTCTTGAGGCTCTCCTATATTTTCCATTTCTGTTTATAAACAATAAACATGTATAACTTTTGAACCTACCGTTTAAAACATTTGAAACTAATTTTAGAATATAAGTAGACCTTAAATAAAGAATGTTACATATTGACTTAGTTCCTCTAAATAAAATTTTAAAGGCATACTATATTTGGATTGAACATTTCCCAGACTGCTTTCCAGTAAAAGGAAGGCAGCCACACCTAATTATGCACTGGGGAAGGCGCTTCTAGTGAAAGCAAAATGTGTCTTTTGGAACTGAACAATAGTTCATATTTTAGCCTAATTGCAGGATCTTTTCTTTGTAATTGAAATTTTAAAACTTGATGTAAATGAAATATTTAATAAACAGAATCACCTTAATCTGTTTGGGTTGCTATAAAAAATACAATAGACTGGGTGCCTTAAACAACAGAAATTTATGCCTCATAGTTATGTAGGCTGGGTAGTCTAGGATCAGGGTTCAGGCAGTTTCAGTATCCAGTGAGGGTCCACATTCTGGTTCATGGACAGCTGTCTTCTCACTGTTCTCTCACGGTGGAAATGAGTGAGAGAGCTTTCTGAGGCCTCTTTTAAAAGGCATTAATCCCATTCATGAGAGCTCCTCCCCCATGACCTAATCGTCTCCCAAAGGCCCCACCTCCTAATACCATCACATTGGGGGTTAAGATTTTAACATAAGGATTTGTGGAGGGGGAGGGGGAATGGGACACAAACATTCAATCTATAGCAAGAACTTAAACTCCTTTCCACTGCAGTCTCTTCCAAGATGGTAGCTTGGAATAGTCAATGCTGAGCAAGTTCTCTTTTTTTTCATGTGATAGTAACAATTCCCTAGAGTCTGTCAGGTGTGGAAAAGGATTAAGCTGGTGCCAATAGGATTTGTTCTGTGCTTCCCAGCAGCATGGCCCACAGTCATTCTCCAAATTAAAATTATCGTGACTCTTTCACATGATTATGTAATGAGCTTTTAGGTAACATTTCAATTAAAAAAAATAGGAAAGATTGTAAATCTCCAGTAAAAGAAGGACTATTAGGTGGGATTTGGTGTCAGTTTAAACCTGGGTTCAAATTCTAAACTAGGCTACTTATTAGTTGTATGAGCCAAGTATGCAATTTTACTCAGCCTCAGCTTTTTAATCTTTAATAATACCTGAGGATTAAGTAAGATAGCTAATTATAGTATGTCTTTGAACACTTACAATAAACTGTTTATGGTACTATGTTAAACATAATGCTTTCATTATTTTATTAACTCTTCTTATTTATTTATTTATTTTATTTATTTTTTTAAGACAGAGTCTCGCTCTGTCACCCAGGCTGGAGTGCAATGCCATGATCTCAGCTCACTGCAACCTCTGCCTCCCAGGTTCAAGCAATTCTCTTGCCTCAGCCTCCTGAGTAGCTGGGATTATAGGTGCACACGACCATGCCCGGCTGATTTTTGTACTTTTAGTAGAGATGGGATTTCACCATGTTGGCCAAGCTGGTCTCAAATTCCTGACCTCGTGATCCGCCCACCTTGGCCTCCCAAAGTGCTGGGATTACAAGTGTGAGCCACTGCGCCCAGCCAACTCTTCTTATTAACATTATAAGTCAGAGAAGGCAATATGGCTAAGTGGCTAAGAGGCTAGTCTCTGCAGTCAGAATATCTGTATTTAAATCCTAACTCTCCCATACTTCTTGATGTCCAACTTCCTCATTTGTAAAATAGGGATGATTATTACCCCCATTTTCCAATTTGGGGAAATGAGGATGATTAATATTAACCTATTTCACTGGGTTGTTGTACAACATTATAGGGTAGTGTTTAGGAGTATGGTCTCTAGAATTGAAATGTCTGACTCTGAATCCTAACTCTAGCACTTATTAGCTGTGTGACCTTAAATAAGCACCTTTTAGCATCAGTTTCCTTAGGCTCATGATGTGAGCCTTCCCACTTGGCCGGTGAAGTGTCTTCATGACATGGGAATTGTCTTTCCCTAGGGTGAACAGAGAGAAAGAAAGATGAAAACCACAGTGACTTTATGACTTGCCCTCAAAAATAGCATACTGTCACTACTGTTTTATTCTACTAGTTAGAAATAAGTAGCTAAGTTCAGCCTGTACTCAAGGAGAGGGGAATGAGACTTCACCTATTTAAGGGAGGAATAGCAAATAATTTGTGGACATATTTTAGAACTACCTACAGTCTAACCTCTGCACACAAATTGTTTGCCTTATTCTCACCTGCAAGTAACCTCTCCCCATCCATATCCTCTCCAAAGTCACAACATCAGCTGGAAATCCACGATGTTGGCATCTATTACAAATATGATCCAGGAGAGACTTCTTGTATGTAGTAGTTCCTTAAGTGTAACGTCTTTCAGCTTTAGGATGACTACTATAGACTCTTCTGTTCAAAAAATGAGAAAATAGAAAGTATAGAATAACTGCTATACAGTCCTGTTCAAAAATGGAAAAAAAAATAGGAGCCACTGGTTTATGGTATTCTGAACTCCTCCTGGGCAAATGTTGCCAGTTCCTTGATTAAGACTCAAGTCCTGGGAATAGTTCATGGCTCTTGATTCTGCCCTCTAAGTCATTATTTTACATGAATTGTAGCTCATGTTTGCAGCTGCATAGATTTCTCAGCCTGTTCCCTGCCTGTGGAAGTTTGGAGCAGGGGCTGGTATGAAAGCTTCTTTTCATACAAAGATGTATTCCCTTTTAGTCCAAGCTGATAGTGTTTCTGCCAGTACGATTATCTTAAAAATTTTGTTGGTCTCCTGTGAGTCATATTGAATTCATTCTACTAGACAAAAGCCCACACCCACAAGTCTCTTTGATATATGCTCTTCTTTAACTTGGGCTTCTCCTGGGACTGCTGAGGAATAATACCTTTAGGCTTCTTAGGAGATCTGTTGTTTACCTGAATGGTTGTCTGAAGCAACACCTTGGACCTTTCTGAGATCTTAAGATTTTATAGTCGTATCCTTAGCTTCATCTTTAGATGCTTTCTTGACACAGCCCTAGATTTTATTTTTGCCTGGAAGCCATTCTTAATTTTAGTATGATGTGCCATCTGGAGAAGATTTTTTTTTTTGAGATGGAGTTTTGCTCTTGTTGCCCAGGCTGGAGTGCAATGGCATGATCTTGACTTACTGCAATCTCCGCCTCCCAGATTCAAGCGATTCTCTTGCCTCAGCCTCTCGAGTAGCTGGGATTACAGCCATGCACCACCGCACCTGGCTAACTTTTTTTTTTTTTTTTTTTTTTTTTTTAGTGGAGATGGGGTTTCTCCATGTTGGTCAGGCTGGTCTCGAACTCCCAACCTCAGGTGATCTGCCTGCCTTGGCCTCCCAAAGTGCTGATGATTATAGGCATAAGCCACCATGCACGGCACGGAGAAGGAATTTTTAAAACCAGCAAGTTCTGGCTTGTTTTTATTTATCCATGTTTCTTTTAATTTTTCTCTTCTCTTACATTTTACTGTAAGCAGCAAAAAGAAACCAGGTAGCACCTTCAAAATCTGCTTTGACGTCTCCTTAGTTAGATCTCCCAGTTCATCAGTATATTTTCTCCCTTTCATGTTAATGAGGGTGACTTTCTGTCACCACATAACAAGGAACGCCTTTTCTCCAGTTTCCGGTAAGATTTTTCTCACTTTTCCTTAAGCTTTTACCCATAGCTTCTGCTATGGCCTGATTGTCGGCATTCCCCCAAAATTTATATGTTGGAACTTAACCCTCATAATGATGGTATTAAGAGTTGGGGCCTTTGGGAGGTGATTATGTCACAAGGGAGCCTTCATGAATGGGATCAGTGTTCTTATAAAAGAGGCTTCAGGGAGCCTTGTGAGGACACAGAAGACACCACTTGTGAGGAATGGGTCCTTAGTAGACACCAAATCTGTTGGTGCCTTGATCCTGGACTTCCCAGCCTCCAGAACTGTAAGCAGTACATTTCTGTTATTTATAAATTACTCAGTTTAAGGTATTTTGTTATAGGAGCCCTAATTAAGACAGTTTCCTCAAAGGTCATCATGCTTCTGCAAAGTTTCTTTGACATTTCTAGTTTTTATTCACTCAAAGTTCTTTCAATTTTCACTGCCCGATTTTACAGCCACTCTCACATTTTAAGTTTTGTTATAGCCTCACCCCAGATCCAGGCACCAAAATCTGTATTAGTTATCTATTGATGCAGAACAAATTAACTGAAATTTAGTGCATTAAAACAACAAACATTATCTTATGGTTTCTGTGGGTTAATTCTAGAGTGGCTTACCTGGTGGTTCAGGAGTGAGGTCTCTCATAAAATCAAAATAAAGATGATTGACCAAGCCTGCAGTAATCCAAAGGCTTGACTGGGGCTGGAGAATCTGCTCTCAAGTTCACTCATTCAGCTGTTGACATGATGCCTCAGTTCTTCACTATCTTTTGGCCAGAACCTTCAGTTACCTTGTGGGGCTCTCCATAGGGTTGCTTGAGTGCCTTCCATTATGTGGCAGTTGGCTTGCTCCCACTGTGATTGATCCTGCAGAGAGTGAGTGAGTGAGTAAGATGAAAATCACTGTGTGTTCTATGACCTACTCTTAGAAGCACTCCATTATTTTCACTTTATTCCATTTATTAGAAGTGAGTCACCAAGTCCAGTCCACACTCATGTGGAGAGAAATGAGACTCTCCCTCTTGAGGGGAGAATTTGTGGACATGTTTTAAAACCACTACAGAGATTATATCACTTTCCTGCTTAAAAAACCTTCAGTGATTTCAAACCACTGCGGAGATTATATCACTTTCCTGTTTAAAAAACCCTTCAATGGCTTCAAATTACTACAGAGATTATAGTATTTTCTAGTTTAAAGACCCTTAAGTATCTCCTGTAATACATAGAATAAAATATAAGTTCTTTTTTTTTTTTTTTTGGAGATGGAGTCTCATACTGTCACCCGGGCTGGAGTGCAGTGGTGCAATCTCGGCTCACTGCAACATGCACCTCCTGGGTTCAAGCGATTCTCCTGCCTCAGCCTCCCAAGTAGCTGGGATTACAGGCATGTGCCACCACACCCGGCTAATTTTTTTTTTTTTTTTTTTGTATTTTTAGTACAGATGGGGTTTCACTATGTTGGCCAGGCTGGTCTCGAACTCCTGACCTTGTGATCTGCCCACCTCTGCCTCCCAAAGTGCTGGGATTAGGGCATGAGCCACCGCACCCAGCCAATATAAATTCTTTATTCCAGTTCCAGAACCCTTTATTCCATGCTGGTCTCTGCCCATCCCATCTCTTGGATATTGGTTTTAACTTGCCTCGACCCACTATCCTTTAGCCACTTCCGACTTCACCTCATTCCTTGAACAGGAGAGGCTCGTTCCTAAGGGCTTTTTTTTTTTTTTCCTCCACTGTTTCTTCTCCTAGAATGCTCTTTATCCTTTGATGTTTGCTGGTCTGACTACTTTGCTATCATTTAGATCTCAGCTTAAATATCGCTTCCTCTTACAAGGAAGACCAATCAATTTCAGGTAGCTACACAGATACTTTATATCACACTATCCTAACATTTTGTACATAACAGTTATATTAAAGTTTATTTTTTGTTTACCTATTTATGTGATTATTAGTTCTCCCCCACTCCTTCACTAGAATGTAAGCCCCATGGGAACGTGGGCTTTTCATTCTTGTTGATTGTTATTTCAGGTTTGCCTAGAATTTTATTTGGGATATGATAGTGTGCAACAAATATATTTTGTGTAACTGAATTATTGCTATTCTACCATACTGTAAACCTAATGGGGGTGGGATTGTCTTAGTCTCATTCACTGATACATCCTTAGGAACTGGCATATAGTAGATATTCAAAATTTGATGAAAAGCAATATTGTAGTTGAGGAAATTTAGAGATTAAATTTCCCTAGACCACTTAGCAAGTAATCGCCGAGCCAAGACTCAAACCTAGGTCTATTAATTCTAAATTATTAATACCTAAACATACATATAAAGTGCTTGGGACATAGTAGTTGTGCAAAGATTAGAAGTGATTCTCTTCCCCTTCTCGTAATTCTCTTCCCCTTCTTTTAATACTAGTACATGTACATTGAGCAATAGTTGGGAATCTATGTTTTTCATACAACGTTTCTTTAATAAATATTCTTAGATGTCAGCATAGTTCATGTACTAGTTTCCTAAGATATTTTGAAGAATTATGTTTGTTTCAGTGAGCTGAAGTTGTCACCTTTTGTATTTTATTTCAGGGCCTGGGATCAAGTGTTAAAACTCTCGGTATTTCGTTTATTTTGAGTCGGATGCAACAAAACTTAGCAAAATGTGAAATATAGATTACAATGCTCATTCTAAAGTATCTAGTTAATTTGGTAAACATGTATGGCACAAGTACTATTTTGTACAGCCTGTGCTCCATGGTAGGCAACGGAGTGGAATGGAGAGGAAGAAGAGCTGTTTCTACTCTCATAGCATCTGAAGTCGTAGTAGAGGAAACTAGACCTGAAGTACTTTGGCTTTCTGAATGTAATGATCTATCTGCTTCTACTTTTCTCCTTAAGATTTGTTGAAAGATCTGGAGGGCCTCTGGAACTGTATGCCCCAGATAAACTGCATGCCCCAGATAACTGCCCTCAGGTGAACTTGGAGTTGTAATTAATGGAAACATTGTCTTAAGGAATGATGCAGGATACTTTGCTGGTTGTCTCTGTTGAAGCATCTCTAACTATTGATTTAGTCTATTGAGCTATCCAGTATGCCAGGCTTCATTTTCTTTGACTTTGTGATACAGCTTAAAAAAAAAAAGGTATTGAGATAAAAGTTGCTTTTATCTTTTATTTTTAGATCACCACACTTATTAATCATAAAGATAATACCAAAAAGTCTGATAAAACTCTGCAAGCAATTCAGCGTGTAGGACAAGCTGTCAACTTGGCAGTTGGAAGATTTGTTAAAGTAGGAGAAGCTATAGCCAATGAAAACTGGGATTTGAAAGAAGAAATAAATATTGCTTGTATTGAAGCTAAACAAGCAGGTAGGTGGATATTGATTTTGAAGACTATTCATACCACTTTTATTGCTTTGGTTATGATGAAAAATTATTGTTTTATTTGGAATAAAGATATACAGCTCTTTGATTATGTCTGCCTCAAACATTAAAGGCCTGGATTAGCTTCCGCGAATACTGCACTTCGCTTGGATCAAGTCCTAAATCTGAAACATAGGACTCCTTCACTGGTCAGAGTTAGTGATCGGCCATCCTCATCAGCCATTGAGATGTGAGAGAGATAGAGAAGTGGGAGCTGTGGCCTCTATTCTCTAAGAACATATTAGTCTACTTTCCATGACATAGGAAATGGAAATAAGCATTAGTATCCATTAGTATTCTACAGCAAACAAATCATAGTGACTTCAAACTTCATGATGGTTCACAGTTCTATATAGATGGTAGCACAGAAGCCTTTGAGAACCTAGGGTGTTTTGAGGACTGCAGCTTTGTTGAAGTATCATTTATCCATTAATTTTTTCAATAAATATTCACTGAATGCTGGTGATATACCAGGCATTCTTTTAGGCCATAGGGAGATAGGCATGGACAAATCAGTCCAAAATCTTCCATCGTGGGCCTTGCATTCTGCTGAGGGAGACAGATCATAAATGAATATATATGTAATGTCAGGTGGTGATCGTTACCATGTTAAAAAAAAAAGCAAGGTAAGAGGAGAACAATGAAGGTGCTGTTTTAGAGAGGGCAGGGTTTTTTAACTTTGGTGCTACTGACATCTTGGGCTGGATACTTCTCTGTTGTGGGAGGTTGACCTGTGCATTGTAGGATGTTTATCAGCATCACTAGCTTCTACCTACTAGATGCTGGAAGGTCCCCTCTCCTTCCATGGGACAACCAGAAATAGCTCTAGACACTGCCAAATGTCCCGTGAGGGGTAAAAATGGCCCCCAGTTGAGAAGTCCTGGGATAGGGAATTAGGAAGACCCGCTAAGGAAGGAACATTAGAGCAGAGACTGCAATGGAATGAAGGCCTGAGCTATGTGGATACTTGGGGGAAGGGCATTCCTGGCAAGGAGAAAGTGAGAATAGGCAAGGACTGGAATTTTGGACTATGTTCTAAGTGGAATGAGGGATTAGTGGGAGATTTTGTGCTGGGCAGTGACATGATCTCATTTGTATTTTTAAAAGGGTAACTGGTGGCTCCTGTATAGAAAATACATTTTAGGGAGTATGAGGATGGATTCAGAGAAACCAGTTAGGAGGTTGTCACAGTGGTCCAGGTGATAGATGATGGTGACTTAGACTAGACCATAGCATTTGAGGTGGTGAAAGGTGGCTTTGTTTCAATATATTGCCAGGGTGGAGCTGATAGGATTGGCTGGTGGTTTGGATGTGATAGAAGAGCCAGGGATAACTCCAAGATTTGGGATATGAACAGCTAGGCAAATGGTGGTGCCATCTACTGAGATGAGGAACTCTGAGGGAGGAGCAGGTCATCAGCAGGAGGAGAGTGATTGAGATAAAACCAAGTAAATGTAGAGGGGTGGACAAGATCATACACGGTCCTGTATGTTATGTGGATGATTTCAACTGTTATTCCATACTAGGAGTCATTGAGAAATTTTGAGCCAGATGAAAGACATATTGTTTTGTGTTATTTTGTTTTGTTTTGTTTTTTCAAAACAAGAACATGTCACAGATGTTTTGTGTTAGATAGAAGTCTTTCTGATAGTGTGGAGGAAGTGAACGAATGAGGACAGCCTGAGAGAAGGTTGAGACTGAAGGCAGGGAGATTAATAGGGAAGCTTTTGTGGTAAAACCAGCTAGGCCAAGTCAGTGTAATAGGGCTGTAAAGAGCAGGAAGAGTACACAAAATACTCATTAAGGTGGTTGAATAGGTAAAAGTAGATTGTTAACTAAAGGAAAGGGAAGACCCTGGGTTGACTTTTGGATTTCTAGCCATTCACTGGGACAGAGAATAGGTTTTATGTGGGAAGCAGGGGGGGATATCCTTATTCTATTCATAATTTATATTTTTCTTACTTTAGAAAAGGATTTGAAAGCACTTACAATAAAAGACATGTTCAATAAACTTATTAAAATAGGATGTGAAAATAAATAAACCAGAAACTTTGGCAAACATTATTATTTTAATTAAGCATGAAATTTATCTTTGTACTTCCTGGAAGGCAAGACAAAAATGTGGGAAACAAAGGGTTATATAATCTCATTGTTTGTTGAAAGGAAGCAAACCAGCTTGTAAGAGGAGAGACTTTTTTTCCTGACACTAAATTATTGTGTGGGTGCTTATGAAACAGACATTACATAATGGACAATTCAACAGAAAATGTAGAGGTGGTCTTCATATTACTGTTTCTTTTTGCAAGAAAGCTTTGTGGTTAAAAAAAAAGAAAAAAAATGACTGTTTCTTCTAACAACCATTGATTAAAGCAGAAGTACAGTATTTTTAAACAAAAGGACAACCTGAGTCCTGTGCTCCTTGTTGGCTTTGTAGCATGTCATTGTGCTCAGTGTAAGGTGAGAGAGGAGGACGTGGTACACTGACATGAGTACCATACGCCCAGGCAGCTCCATAAACGGAGTATTTTGGAAGCTGTCAGGTTTCATGGGCTCCACATGTCATCTTCCTCCTAGTGTCACTCAGGTAAGAGTATGAGAATGATGCCTTCTGGAGTTGTAAAATATAGAAGCCTTTTTTTCTCTTAACACATACAAATTTAAGACTCCATTAAATCACTCCTGTAATGTTTCTAGCCCACTCAACCCCTACGAATCATTTTCATTTTTTGACAACAGCGTTCATTTGAGGGAACTAATATAAAGTAGTAGATAAAAAACTGGAGCTGGCTGGGTGCAGTTGCTCACACCTGTAATCCCAACACTTGGAGGCCAAATCGGGTGGATCGCTTGAGCTGTGTTTGAGACCAACCTGGGCAACATAATGAGTCCCTGTCTCTAAAAAACATAAGAAAAAAAAATAGCCAGGTGTGGTGGTGCATGCCTCCAGTCCCAGCTACTTGGGAGGCTGAGATGGGAGGATTTTTTGAGCCCAAGGAGGTTGAGGTTGCATTGAGCAGTGATGGTGCCACTGCACTCCAGCCTGGGAGATGACAGAGAGAGACCCTGTCTCAAAAAAAAAAAACCACTAAAGTCTTAGAGTCAGATTGCCTAGACTTTAATCCTAGTGCTTCTACTTGCAAGCAGGGTATATTGGGCAATCTATTAAACATTTCTAAACCTCAGTGTTCTCATGTATAAAATGAGACTGTTAGGGTTTATAGAGGTGTTTTGATATAATGCATCTATCATTTCACACATAGTAAGTGCTCAATAAATATTAGTTGTTATTATTATAATTAATTTTTATTCTTACTTCCCTGTGTTGAACTCTTACATTGTATTGTTGCTTTTTACTTGGCTACCAGGCAAGGTTTATATTTATGTTTTATATGGAAGTTCAACAAATATTTGTGTTTGATTGACCTTGGGTTTTCGTATTAAGACACAGCACTAGTAATGACATATAATAAATTAAAAATGATACCCGTGAAGCTGTAAGACAGCTTTGTTACTTTTTTAGGGAACTGATTTCTGAACAGTTTACACTTTGAACAACTTTATAATGTTAAGAAAGCATTTGACCATGTTGGTGGAGCCAACCAAATGTTACTATCCCACGTACTTATGAGTTAAATGCCTGGGGTCTAGTCAGAAAAAGGAAAGGTTGAATAATGCCATATGCGTAGGCTTATATGTCGTATCCTTTGTGGTTGAGAGGTGTAGAAAAAAATTAACATTTTCCAGAGGATCAGAGGAAACATTTTTATCCTTTTAGCTATTAATGATAGGATGCAAACTGATACTTTTCCTCCTGCCCTTTCTGTATGCCTTAAGGTTAATTCTAAGCACTTTTGTTCTCTGTTCTTTGCTATGAAAACTCTGTATTAGCTACCTATTTCTGTGTAACAAATTAACCCAAACTTAGCAACTTAAAACCACAAACATTTACTATCTCAGTTTTTGAGAGGGCACCAATCAGGGAGTGGCTTCACTGGGTGGCTCAGGGTCAGTGTGTCTCATGAGGTAGCGGTCAGTGTGTTGACCAGGCCTCTGTTACCTGGAAGCTTGAGTGCACTGCAGGTCTGCTTCCAGCCTCCCTCTCATGGTTGTTGGCAGGCTTCACTTCCTTGCTGGCTGTTGGCTGGAGGCCTCACTTCCTCTCCACGTAGGTATCTGTGTAGTAAGGGCTGCTTATGACATGGCAACTGGCTTCTCTCAGAGAGAGAGAGCAACCCAGACAGCTGCCTCAGTTATTTTAGAACCTAAGCTTGGGAGTGACATACCACCACTTCCACCATACCAACCCTGGTATGATGTGGGAGGGGACAGACAGCACAAGGTTGTGAATAGCAGTAGGTGGGGATCATGGGGAGCGATCTTGAAGGCTGGCTACCACAGAATTCCTCTATCTGTAGAGCTTCAGCTATTGTCATTATACACAAGACATGCAAGTCTGCATTACCAGTCCATGTCTTGCGGCTTATCTTTGGTGTATTCCTGTTATTTCAAACTCCTGTTGTCTGACAGTAAAATTATCATCTCTCTCCCAATGCCCTTCGATTTTCTTTAAGCAACTTAGGTTTACAACTTTGAGGCCATTTTTTCACTCATTCTTTCCTTCTTATCATTGGTCAGGTACTAATTTTATGTTTTCTTAGTGTCTCCCAAATCATCTTCTTAATGTTCCTATGGCTACTATACTAGTAAGGTCCCTACTATTTCACACCCACAATTGATACAATAGCCTGGCTCTAAGTCTTTCCTTTCCATTCTATTTTATGTACTCCTACTAGACTGATCTTTCTTTTTTTTTTTTTGAGACCAAGTCTCACTCTGTCACCCAGGCTGGAGTGCAGTGGCGTCATCTCAGCTGACTGCAACCTCCGCTTCCCAGGTCCAAGCGATTCTCTGCCTCAGCCTCCTGAGTAGCTGGGATTACAGGCCCCTGCCACCACACCTGGCTAATTTTTGTATTTTTTTAGTAGAAACCGAGTTTCGCCATGTTGGCCAGGCTTGTCTTGAACTCCTGACCTCAGGTGATCCACCCGCCTCGGCCTCCTAAAGTGCTAGGATTACAGGTGTGAGCCACTGTGCCTGCCAGACTGATCTTTCCAAACCTTGACTTATACTTCACCCTGTGGCCTCTCTATTAAGATTCCAGTACTTTTTACTCAAGATCCTTAGCCTATGAGCTGACACATTATTGTGTGTATGTAATAGAATTGACAGGAGGGCTTTTGTAAGAAAATCAATCCATTAGGCACACAGGTATATTTAGGACTTTAAAAAATGATCTTGAACACTATAAGTTGGTTAAAGGTTTATTATTTAAAAAATCTTTTTAACAGTATGGAGGTTTGAAGAATATTGTAGCCTTGTATTATAATACAAGAATACTTGGATTGTTTTATTAGTAGATAATTACCATTACAGAAATCAAAAGTTTTGATAGCAACAGTGAAGAAGATAATTTTTCTAGAGGGTTGGGAGTTCAATTAATAGAATGGTTTATGCTGGGCATCATAAGAAGTTTATATAAATTCAAACTGCAGCCTAAATGAGGGCCAGCCTGTGGTTTGAATTCTCAGGAGGGAGGCTTTTGTTTTGTTTACTTTCCCCACCCAAAGTCCAGGCTGACTGACAGACAAACTTCCTTATTGTTTCTTTTTGCCTATTGACAGTTCTTTCTGGGCCCCCATTATACTGAAGATGTCATCCCTTGGGGCCTAAAGCCCTGTCTTTTTTCTCTCTCTGAGGATCTGTGAAAACCCAAGGGTGAAAACCCAAGGCCGTTCAGCTTGTGGAGATTGGCAGTGACGCCTGACTTCTCCCCGGCCTCGCCCCAGCCCAAGCCTTGGCACCTGCTTACTGCTCGGGTTTTAGGGTATTCTTCGGTTTTTGACTCATGGGATTTCTCTTACTGTCTTGTAGGGCAGGAGGCTTTTAGATTGTGTAGTTTGCATTACCACTGGAAACAAAAATTATGATGTTTTTCAAACTGGGTGAGGGCAAAATTTGTCACAGTTCTTAAGAGTGTGCTATTATTTTCTGGTTAGAAAGCTTCGTATGATAATCCCTACAATCGTCAAGGTGAAACCGTTTCTTGTTCCTGAAGTAAGACTCCAAAGCTGAGTTTCTCCTCATTGTGCCTTACCTTCAAGGTTAGAGAGAAGTCTAGATTTTAATTTGTATGCCCGTTTAACTTTCTCCCCTCGTCTTTCTTGTTAGGAGAAACAATTGCAGCACTTACAGACATAACCAACTTGAACCATCTGGAATCTGATGGACAGATCACAATTTTTACAGACAAAACAGGAGTGATAAAGGCTGCACGATTACTTCTTTCTTCAGTGACAAAAGTGTTGTTGCTGGCAGACCGAGTAGTCATTAAACAGATAATAACATCAAGAAATAAGGTACTTACCTTTCTGATGTTGCTGTATTTTTGTCTTTCTGTGTTGTTCAAAGTGCTTTTTATGACTCTTAGTGGTGGATTACTCGGCTCGTGTGTCGATGAAGAATGCAGCTAGCTGTGGGAATTAATGTGCAATGCAGGATACATTGACACACTGATCATCTATACATTGAATGCACTTGTGGCCCTGGGTTCCTTCCGGGGCTATGCGTGTCTGAGCGTTGCTTAAAAAAAAAAAAAAAAAAAAGTACTTTTTAGGTTAATTGTAAGTAATTTGGCAATGCTTGTCTATTATAATTGTTTATAACTCTGTCTGTAGTTTAAAAGTAGTGTTTCTTCTATATGTGCAGTTCTTAAATGATGGGTATGCTGTGCCTAAACTTTTGAATGCAAGTAATGTCTCCTCTTAGAGAATCATTATCCACTTGTTGAGGCTTATTGGTAAAAGCTTTAAATGTGTACAACATTTGGAAAGAAAAGGTGAGCACCATGATAATGTATGTAACAGAAACCTAGTTGATAAAAATACTGGATTCTTCTGTACTTTTTTTCCCTCCCTTAAATCAGAGACTAACAATATATAACTTAAGACACAGTTAAATCAGTGGAAATGATAATTATCCACAGCTACAAAATTTCTGTACTCAGAGTCCCTAAATGTTACTGAATAATCTCAAAACTTACAAAACAGATTTAAACTCTTCCAGTCCAGAAGTTAATCTCTCAGATGATGGTCATGCTCCATGATCATCTGGGAATCCAGGGTATGTACGATCACTTCTTGCTTTGGATAATTCCCTAGGCAAAGAGGAGAGCAGTTGGCCAGGGAAGGAGTTGTCCTAGAGGATTTGAGGATAAAACCACTTGATAAGTGTTGAATGAATCAGAAATTGGAGAGGTGGATCTGGCAGCGCTAGAGAAATACAAACAACCTTCCCCTCTTTGAAAGATGGAGGTTCTCACAGTGGTGGCAATGTGCCTTATCTGTGTTAGTCGCCTGAACTTCCTGAGCTGCCAGGGCAGATTAACATGCCAAATATTCATCATATTCTCAGGAAAAATAAGTAAACAGAGGATATCTGTGTTTTTTTTAACTTATCTTGTTGCGACTAAAACAATCTAATAATGTTATTTTAAAGAAAAGTATTTGAAAATATGTTTCACATCTATTTACTTTGTTTCTTACATCAAGAAAACACATAACATTTTAGTCACTGGCTCTACCAGATTCACACACTCTTTATTCACCCCTGATGGCCCATTCCTGACTGAGCCAGACTAATTTTCTTACTCTTAAAGTCCCACACTTCCCTTTCGACTCTATACTCTGCAGATGATGAGGTTCCTTCTGCTTTCCTGAGAATGTTAGGGTTCCTGTCATCCTGGTTCACTGAACCTTAAGGCTTGTGTGTGCTGACTTTCATCCTCACCCCTTCCCAGTTCTCTGAAGATTTGATTACTGTGGTCCTGCCCATTCCCACCTTTTAGACTTGGCTACATAAATGATCCCTTCCTTTGTATATGTAGTCATTTCTTTTATTCTTTTTCCTTTTCCTTTTCAAGTAACTCAAAATCTCATCATATAAACAAATCATTCCCCTAATAATTCTGTGCCTTGAATCTACTTCTACTTCTCTGAGCATCCCCTTCTGTGTCTTCTGTCTGGCTCCTCCTTCTCAGCTTTCACCTAGAATTCAGAATTTTCCTTTTTTTCTCTCTACTCAGCCTTGACAATCTCAGTCGCTTGCATAGCTATCACCAAATAATGAAATATTATCTGTTTTGCAGGTTCTCGCAACTATGGAAAGACTAGAGAAAGTGAATAGCTTTCAAGAGTTTGTCCAAATATTCAGTCAATTTGGAAATGAAATGGTGGAGTTTGCACATCTGAGTGGAGATAGACAAAATGTATGTATTCGTCACATTTTACAATCTTCAGATAAATACATACTTTTTAGTTTGGATGGAGGTATGATCTTTAGGATTGTTCGGACTGGTTTCTTTGCTTATTAAGTCTATAGCCTTGGTCTTGAAAGCCTTTCATAGATAAGCCAGGATAAAGTAAGTAGATCTATATGTCTTTTTTTGTACATTTATAACAGTTAATTTTGTTCCCACCTCACACACTGGGAAAGGTCATACTTGCTGTCAGGACTCAACTCAAGTACTTCTTCCTTTTATTTGGTTACTTTCTCTTTTATGAAGCTTTCCATTTGATTCCTCTACTAGGGCTCAGGCACATAAAATTGAGTCATCATATGTATTCTTATAGTATCTTGTTAGATATTTGTTATTCTTACCGTATTAGATTAGTAGTAATAACCCAAGCCATTATTTATTTGCACTGCCTATGTGTTAGGTACTTAATATACATGATCTCATTTAATTTTCAAAACATCCCTATGAGGTAGGTATTGTTAACTACTGTTTTACATATAGGGAAACTGAACCTGAGACAAGGATAAACTTTCCCAAGGTCACTATGCTAGCAGATCGAACTCATATCTGATTCTAAAGCCTGTAGTTCTCAAACTACAACATGATATTTGTTTTTTATTTTATTTTATTTTATTTTTTCTGAGATGGAGTCTCTCTCTGTCACCCAGGCTGGAGTGCAGTGTCGTGATCACGGCTCACTGCAACCTCCACCTCCTGGGTTCAAGTGATTCTCATGCCTCAGCCTCCCGAGTAGCTGGGATTACAGGCATGCACCACCACGCCCAGCTAACTTTTTGTATTTTTAGTAGAGACAGGGTTTCACCATGTTGGCCAGGCTGGTCTCGAACTCCTAATCTCAGGTGATCCGCCCGCCTCAGCCTCCCAAAGTGCTGGGATTACAGGCGTGAATCACTGTGCCCAGCCAATATTAGTTCCTTATGGGTCTGTTCCCCAATTCAGACAGTAAGCTCCTCAGTTTTGGGAGATGGAAGATCATATTATGTCTAGGATTGACTTTTCCTTGTTGGGGTATTTGTGTAGGAGTCTGTCTTGTTGGCAGGTTAAATATATAAAATAATTGACCATTTCCTGGGATGGTTCTGGGTGTAGTCCCATAGGCTAGTCTCTCAGTTTTTGATATGAACTTTCCCAATTGCAGCTGGAGTTGAAAAATGGGTATTGGTCTGGCAAGTGGCAGGCTAAATAATGGCATTGGTTTGTAATACCAATGGTGTTTCTATAGGCAGGTACCTTGTTGTTTCATTTTCTGTCTGCCATTATTGTTCTTTATAAAACAAATTTTCTTTCTTTTCCTTCTCTTTCTCTTAATCTTCCTTCTTCTCCTCATTCTCCCCAATGATAATTATTAGCCTGAGTATTTTTATAATAATAGTAGCTTATAATCTAGCATTTTCTTGATCACTTGAGCAAGCGTGGCATAAGTCATAGGTTCTAAAGCTGCCATCCTTCAGTTACACTTCCTACAGGATCCTCTTCAGCTTCTGGACATAACTGAAAAACTTTCACCATCATTTTGATTTAGAAATTTGGCATGGAGAACATTTTATTTTTCTCAATTCTTGTAATATTGTGATCCAACATTTAAAAACTTCTGGCTGAAGAGGTATCTATTTTTAACAATTTAGCTGATTAAATGTGGGACCCCTGCAACTTACTGGCAGCCTTTTTATCATCTGTGTTTGATAAGTGCTACTCCTGGGTCATTTTTTTGGAATATGCATCCAGGGTTCAAATGCTTTCTCCTTTAGAATAGTCAGAATATCCTGCAAAGAGCTATAGGTCAGGTGCATTCTCAGTTTTCTCAGCAAATATTCATCAGCTGCTTACTGTTAACCAAATACTACACTAGGTGTTGAGGATTCAACAGTAAATAAAAGTGACAAAAACCTCTGCACTCATGGAGCTTATGTTTTAGTAGGGGTGGGAGGAGATAGACAATAAAACAGAAACGTGCATGGTGTGTTCAAAGAACACGAAGGCCAGTGGATGGATCAAAGTGAGCAAACGGGAAAGGTAATAAGATGAAATCAGAGAGGTAGTGGGCAGGCCAAACTGTGTAAGGACTTTGGCTTTAAGTAAAATGGGGAGCCATTGGAGGTTTTGAGTAGGAGAATGATGTTTTCTGACTTACATTTTAACAGTATCACTCTAGCTGCCATGTTGAGAGTAGTTTGCGTGGAGGCAAGGACAGAGGCAGGGAGACCACTCAAGAGGCTATTACAGTAATCTATTGAGAGATGATGGTGACCTGGACCAAGGTTGTAGAAAGTGGCAGTGGTGAGGCTGGGCATAGTGGCTCATGCCTGTAATCCCAGCACTTTGGGAGGCTGAGGTGGGTGGATCACCTAAGGTCAGGAGTTTGAGACCAGCCTGGCCAACATGATGAAACCGCATCTCTTCTAAAAATACAGAAATTAGCTGGGTGTGGTGGCACATGCCTGTAATCCCAGCTACTCAGGAGGCTGAGGCACAAGAATTGCTTGAGCCCGGGAAGCAGAGGCTGCAGTGAGCTGAGATCACACCACTGCGCTCCAGCCTGGGCAAGGGAGGGAGACTGTCTCAAAAGGAAAAGAAAGTGGCAGTGGTGACTCCTATTCAACATAGTGTTGGAAGTTCTGGCCAGGGCAATTAGGCAGGAGAAGGAAATAAAGGGTGTTCAATTAGGAAAAGAGGAAGTCAAATTGTCCCTGTTTGCAGATGACATGATTGTATATCTAGAAAACCCCATTGTCTCAGCCCAAAATCTCCTTAAGCTGATAAGCAACTTCAGCAAAGCCTCAGGATACAAAAATCAATGTACAAAAATCACAAGCATTCTTATACACCAATAACAGACAAACAGAGAGCCAAATCATGAGTGAACTCCCATTCACAATTGCTTCAAAGAGAATAAAATACTTAGGAATCCAACTACAAGGGACATGAAGGACCTCTTCAAGGAGAACAACAAACCACTGTTCAATGAAATAAAAGAGGATACAAACAAATGGAAGAACATTCCATGCTCATGGGTAGGAAGAATCAATATCGTGAAAATGGCCATACTGCCCAAGGTAATTTATAGATTCAATGCCATCCCCATCAAGCTACCAATGACTTTCTTCACAGAATTGGAAAACACTACTTTAAAGTTCATATGGAACCAAAAAAGAGCCCGCATTGCCAAGTCAATCCTAAGCCAAAAGAACAAAGCTGGAGGCATCACAATACCTGACTTCAAACTATACTACAAGGCTACAGTAACCAAAACAGCATGGTACTGGTGCCAAAACAGAGATATAGATCAATGGAACAGAACAGAGCCCTCAGAAATAATGCCGCATATCTACAACTATCTGATCTTTGACAAACCTGAGAAAAACAAGCAATGGGGAAAGGATTCCCTATTTAATAAATGGTGCTGGGAAAACTGGCTAGCCATATGTAGAAAGCTGAAACTGGATCCCTTCCTTACACCTTATACAAAAATCAATTCAAGATGGATTAAAGACTTAAACGTTAGACCTAAAACCATAAAAACCCTAGAAGAAAACCTAGGCATTACCATTCAGGACATAGGCATGGGCAAGGACTTCATGTCTAAAACACCAAAAGCAATGGCAACAAAAGCCACAATTGACAAATGGGATCTCATTAAACTAAAGAGCTTCTGCACAGCAAAAGAAACTACCATCAGAGTGAACAGGCAACCTACAAAATGGGAGAAAATTTTCGCAACCTACTCATCTGACAAAGGGCTAATATCCAGAATCTACAATGAACTCAAACAAATTTACAAGAAAAAACCAAACAACCCCATCAAAAAGTGGGTGAAGGATATGAACAGACACTTCTCAAAAGAAGACATTTATGCGGCCAAAAGACACATGAAAAAATGCTTATCATCACTGGCCATCAGAGAAATGCAAATCAAAACCACAATGAGATACCATCTCACACCAGTTAGAATGGCAATCATTAAAAAGTCAGGAAACAACAGGTGCTGGAGAGGATGTGGAGAAATAGGAACACTTTTACACTGTTGGTGGGACTGCAAACTAGTTCAACCATTGTGGAAGTCAGTGTGGTGATTCCTCAGGGATCTAGAACTAGAAATACCATTTGACCCAGCCATCCCATTACTTGGTATATACCCAAAGGACTATAAATCATGCTGCTATAAAGACACATGCACACGTATGTTTATTGTGGCACTATTCACAATAGCAAAGACTTGGAACCAACCCAAATGTCCAACAATGATAGACTGGATTAAGAAAATGTGGCACATATACACCATGGAATACTATGCAGCCATAAAAAATGATGAGTTCATGTCCTTTGTAGGGACATGGATGAAATTGGAAATCATCATTCTCAGTAAACTATTGCAAGGACAAAAAACCAAACACTGCACGTTCTCACTCATAGATGGGAATTGAACAATGAGAACACATGGACACAGGCAGGAAGGGGAATATCACACTCTGGGGACTGTTGTGTGGTGGGGGGAGGGGGGAGGGATAACATTAGGAGATATACCTAATGCTAAATGACGAGTTAATGGGTGCAGCACACCAGCATGGCACATGTATACATATGTAACTAACCTGCACATTGTGCACATGTACCCTAAAACTTAAAGTATAATAATAATTAAAAAAAAAAAGAAAGTGGCAGTGGTGACAGCCTTACCCAAGTCTGGGAAAATACTTCTGGAGGTATTGGGATGCTTCGCTTAGTGCTTCATGGACCATCTGGGTTTTATGGACGCCTCTGTTTTGTCCTGTGGACCAGCCCTTTCCAGGTTGAGATGCCATCTTTTTCTGTCGCTTGTTATCACCATACAGCCTATGGTGTCATATGTGGCTTGTAAGTGTCAGGTATGGCATACACACTTGATGCATTGTCAGCTAGACCCACAGGTGGTTTTGAAAGGAGTCCTGTCCAAAATGTTAAAGACAAGAGGAACGGGTGGAAATTTTATAAGCAACCTCAGCCTTTATCTGATAGGTACCCATGATGGATGATACTCACATATAGGACACAGTTCTTTGGGATGTGATCTGCATTAGCTTTGGGGTTATATGCACTTTGTCGTACACTATTTGTAATTCCATCTCTATCTCTTATTAAATCTATATTGGGATGCACGTGAGTGAGAGTGATATTATTGTGTAGGACTAACTTCTGAATCCATTCTAATTTATTCAAGCAAATTTACTTTCAAAGGCAAATCATTCTCAAACTTTAGGTTTTTCTTATTTGTAAGAAGGGGCCTTTAACCTAACTTACAAATAAAAAAGGCTAACGTGACAGGGAAAAATTTTATGTAATTCACATTTCAATGTCCATACATAAAGTTTTCTTGGAACACAGCTGTTCTTATTTATTTGTGTATTGTCTCTGTTTGCTTTCACACTACAATGACAGAATTGAGTAGCTGTGATGGAGACCATATAGCTCAGAAGGCCTCAAATGTTTATCTGGGCTTTAATTGAAAGTATTGCCCACCTCTGATTTAGATATAATAACCAAATTATTAACAGAGTATTTTGTTGTAGATTTGATCAGCAAACTTTGGCTACCTCATGTGAATAGCACACATTCTATTGAGGGCTCTGTGAGAAGTCACCCCCCACCAAAACAAATTCAATACACAGTGCTTTCTTAGGTGTTCCTTTTCAATCTTGTTGGGGAAAATTATCTATCCAAGAAACATCTTAGGAATATTTCAGAGCAGCATATTGATTAAGATTAAGACAAACGAACCCCAATTTGAGATGCATAGCAGTTAGATGGGATTAATTAGACGAGGCTCCTTAAAGAATCGACTTTTAAGTGTCTGTTTTGAAGGAAATAATAATCAATAGATGCTCAGTATACAATTTACTTTTAATTAAGTAAGACATAGGCTGGGTGTTTCTGGTTAGGATGCAGTGTGTGCATTTGACGTGAGAATGTCAGGTATGACAGAACACCAGAATGTCAACCATGTGCAGCCTCTACCTGTGTCTCAGTTTCTGGCTCTCTAGCCCTTACTAAGAGTAGCTTTTTCTTTCTACTCATATTGTGTTGATGTGTTTATATTGAAGCAGTGACAGTTTGTAAAACTTTATCCTGGTTTTTTTTTTTTTTTTCACTTAACAATGTTAGTGAATTCTTGAGTATTAGTGTTGAATAAATACTTTTTTAAGAAATTGGGTTGTTCACATGGTCTTAGACTCCTCCGTGATTTTATTTCGTATTTAGGATTTGAAAGATGAAAAGAAAAAGGCAAAAATGGCAGCAGCTAGGACAGTTCTTGAAAAGTGTACGATGATGCTTCTCACAGCTTCAAAGGTAAGATAATTTTGGTTTTACTGTGTAATAAATTAATAATTAGAACACCCGACTAAATGCATTTAACTTACATAATTTACATTTTAAAAAAGATCAAAGTGATAACTTAGAACATAGGCCTGAATAGTTAAATCTCAGTTATTATTTATAAGAATGCTAACTTTCTTCCCCAACTCCAAATAAGAACTAATTTATGAGTCAGCTTTGATTGAACAGCTCAGCAGAACATGGTGTATTAGGTGCTATGAATTAAGGCCTGTCACACATGGTAGCTGCCTGCAGGGTTTTTCCAGTCTCATTGAGGAGCCAGCACATATGCTCTAGAAAAAGCTAGACAAGTTAAGATCTGTTAAATACAGCGGACTAAGAAGTCAGCACTTAATTAGTTTATTCTGTAAATTCACCTTTTAATTCCTGTTTCCACTTTTAACAAAATTATCAATCAAGAGTATTTCCAAACAGCAGTTGGCCAGCAAATTGGTGCAATTCTAGAATGAATGAATAAAATGTCTCTTTAGCAGTTTGTTTGGAATAACCTTTTCTTCTGAGAGTATTTACCCCGTGCTAGAATCAGTGAAGCCACAAAAACAGACTTCGTGGAACCCACTCAGAAGACTCTATTTTGTCTAGGCCCTTGAGTTTTTCATTTACATCATTTTTTAAAAGTCGAGATGCATCCATGATCATATTTCATCTCATTTTTCTTCATTCTTTTTCATTTCTTGCATGTGTAAGGCAACATTTAAAATAGTTTTAATCATGATGAAAAGAGATTTTTTCCTAAAAACTTTTTAAGTAAACTTACTATTGAAGTATAAAGGTATAGTTTTGCACTCTGCATTTTTTATTTAACCTTGCTATCGCTTTTTACTCATCCTGCTTCCACTTTAGTGAGGAGAAGCAGCTGAGTGAGCCAGGGACCCAGGAGATTTTGGTAAAGAACCATTTTTCTTAGCATGACATGTTCTCTGTAAGATTTTTGTGCATTATGAAATAAATCAAATATTAAAATAAAAATTTTCAATTGTTTTGAAGACATGTCTGAGGCATCCTAACTGCGAATCAGCCCATAAAAACAAAGAAGGAGTATTTGACCGTATGAAAGTGGCATTGGATAAGGTCATTGAAATTGTGACTGACTGTAAACCGAATGGAGAGACTGACATTTCATCTATCAGTATTTTTACTGGAATTAAGGAATTCAAGGTAAGAATAAAGAGAGTATATTTTTATTTTTCTCTTCTTATTTTATTTTATTTTAATTTTTTGAGATGGAGTCTCGCTCTCTTGCCCAGGCTGGAGTGCAGTGGTGTGATCTTGGCTCACTGCAACCTCCACCTCCTGGGTTCAAGCAATTCTTGTGCTTCGGCCTCCCAAGTAGCTGGTACTACAGGCATGTGCTACCATGCCTGGCTAATTTTTATATTTTTGGTAGAGATGGGGTTTCACCATGTTGGCCAGGCTGGTCTCAAACTCCTGACTTCAGGTGATCTACCCGCCTGGGCCTCCCAAAATGCTGGGATCACAGGCATGAGCCACTGCACTCAGTCTTTTCTTTCCATTTTAAAGGAGCATCACTATGTGTAGTATCCATATTTTTGTGTAATGTTTTAGAACAGTGCTTCATAAAAGCAAATGTATCTGTTTAAAGCAATGCCACTCTGTACAAACTTGTTGCTCAGTAATATTTACATTAAAGGTGTATTTACAAAGAACACTGGTCTTTGGTTATAGTAGCTACTCTGGCTCTGTTTAGCTGTATGGTTTAGCTATAGCCTCCTGTTCAAAAGAATGTTCCCTTCCTGTTTTTTGAGCAGTGCCATATCTTTTTGAGCAGTACCATCCATAGGATGATGGTGAGCAGCAAATCATTTCTGCTAGAATTCCTGCTTTTCTCTGTGTTAGAGGGTTGATACTTTGAGACTATAGTAATAGTATTAGTAATAATTAAAATTTAAAAATCAACAGTAATACACACTAACAGTTATTGAGTCCTTACTCTGTGCCAGCCCTTTTCTGAGTGCTTTAAATATATGAACTTATATAATCCTCAAAGAACTATTGCTGTTATTTCCATTACACTGTTGAGGAGCTTGAGAAACAGAAAGGATATTAACTTGCTGGCTACTAAGTACCAGAGTTGGGATTTGAAACTAGGCAGTGTGACTCCAGGAAGTCTGACTTCTCATCAGAAGTCATAGACATGGTGAAGATGCTTTCTGGGTAAGAGCAGTGTCTGAGTTGGGAGGGCCCTAAGAAGTCATCTAGTACAATGCCCTCCTTTAACAGATCAGAAAACTAAGGCCCTGAGAAGTTATCCAAATGCTAAAGGTTCCCACCTCTCTAACAGACAGGGCTGTGATTAGAATGGCATTCTTTCCATTTTACTGCACTTTGATTTATTTTATTTATTTATTTTTGAGATGGAGTCTCACTCTTGTTTCTCAGGCTGGAGTGTGGCGGCACGATCTTGGCTCACTGCAACCTCCACCTCCTGGGTTCAAGCAATTGTCCTGCCTCAGCCTCCTGAGTAGCTGGGATTACAGGCACCCACCACCACAGCCGGCTAATTTTTGTACTTTTAATAGAGATGGGGTTTTGCCATGTTGGCCAGGCTGGTCTCGAACTCCTGACCTCAGGTGATCCACCCACCTCGGCCTCCCAAAGTGCTGGGATTACAGGCGTGAACCACCACGCCTGGCCCTGGACTTTGATTTCTAATTGTGTGAAGGTCTAAGTAGGAACATGGGGTGAAAAGACAGTAATGGAAAGAATATCTCTTTTTGCTCTTAATAAATATTTTATTTAATCCCTACCTGCCCTTTAGGTGGATATAATTATATACTGGTTTTTTTTTTTGTTTTTTGTCTTTTTTTTTTTTGAGGAGGAGAGCTAGTAAGTGGTAGAACCCTTCTTTAGGCCCAGGATTCTCTAATCCCAAAGTCCATGACCTTTCACTTTACATCTCTGGGTTTGTTTATATGATGCCAGTCCTACCACTGAGTCTTCCTGAGGGGAAAGAAACTGTAGAGACCAAACCTTCTCTTAGAAATTTTATTGCTGAAAGGGATCTTAGAGATTATTTTTCTAATCTTCCCTTTTTATAAATGCTGAGGGAGGAGATGTGTTGTCAATGGATAATTAGGGAAACAAGTAAGTCAGGTGAGAGACATCTTTCACCACCTGCTGCTGCATTTCTGGTGCGGGTGAAGGAGGGGCAGTGCTCTGCCTGTGGCTGCTGCCGACAGCTCTGGCTGCTGCCCTCTCACCATCAGGCATGCTGGAGGCAGAGCTGTTATAAATAGGCTCAGTCTCACTGTCCATGATTATCTCTTTGGCATCTTGCTTTTTTTCTGATGGAGAGTATAATCTATGGAGGGAAACTGGGTACTTTGCTGTATTTGGTACCATGAATATATGGACAAATGTTATGAAACCATATCAGTAAATAGCCTCTTTAAAAAAATCCCACAAAACTCCACTAAGTTGCTGTCTAAAAACATGTATATTTTCTCTCTAAAGGGAAAATAATGGGTCACACATAAGGATTAATTAAAATAACATTTGTGAAAGGACTTTGAAGTGTTAAACAAATGTAAGGTATCCTTATTATCACATTCATTGTGACCATAATCATGATCATTACCGCTTGTTGCCTCTTGGCCCAAGTTGTCTGTGTGACATATTTCATGGACTGTAGTGTTTTACAGGGTTGAAGTGGCATGATGCATCATAGAAAGCTGAGAGAGAAAGACTGCACACATGAGCATGTGTTCATCACATAGTCAAGGAACTCCAAACAGGGTGGCTGAAGTGAAAGGTTGTTAGGGGGTTCAGGGGGTGAGATAGACTGTTAGAGAAGTATATAAAGACAGGCCATAGAGGATTTTGTGCTATACCATAGACGTTTGGGCTTGATTCTCTATAGATGGCGAGGAGCTATTAGAGGGAGGTGGCAGTATCAGATGGTTTACATTTTAGATTATACAGACCCTCTGGTAGAGGATGTTTGGGTCAGTAAGGTGCTGTTGGGGACTTTAAACAAAATGTAGGGAGACCAGTTAGGTGACTAGGAGAGTCTTTGCTGAATTAACAAAGGTAAAATGGATGCCTTCCCCAGTCCTTCTCACACCCCACATCTTCCACACCATCCTTCCCCCTGGGCTCAGCACATTTCATATTTGGGTGTAACTTATCTTCCAGGACTTTGCCTAGGCATTTTCTCAGATGCAAATCTTTTACCTGGAGGCTGGTTCATTTTTCCTACTGGTTGCTAGAGGATGATGCTCTTTCTGCCTTAGTATTCACTGATCTCATAGGAATGTCATTGTATTAATTACTCTAGGAATGGTGCTTTGCATGGATATTGAAGGCTTTTGAGCAATGTATCCTTCTGGGTGAGTGGCGAATATAGATATCATTGGTGGCTGTATTTCCCCTCAGCTTGGGAAAAGGAAATGCTAGTGTTTTCCTGGGCACTGTTAGAAATTACAGCCCATTTTGGTCAGGTGGGAATATTGACTCACATGGATAGATAGATGTCCTTTTTGTTCTCAGATGAATATTGAAGCTCTTCGGGAGAATCTTTATTTTCAGTCCAAAGAGAACCTTTCTGTGACATTGGAAGTCATCTTGGAGCGTACGGAGGACTTTACTGATTCTGCCTACACCAGCCATGAGCACAGAGAACGCATCTTGGAACTGTCAACTCAGGCGAGAATGGAACTGCAGCAGTTAATTTCTGTGTGGATTCAAGCTGTAAGAACTTTTTTAAAATCAAAGTAAATCTTATATAATGGCTTTCCCATAAAGTTTTGCAAGATATGGAAGTTACATAATCACCAGGAGTATGAATTTGTTCCAGAATGGGACAGGATATCTCATCCCTTCTTTCCCTCCTGGTTGGCCAAAATATCCTTCCCATCTAGCACTTACAATACTTGACATTTATTTCCAGGCCTGTTGACTCTCATTCTAGCCAGTCTCGATTCTATGCCTCTGTCACTATCACTAGTTCACACTGTTGTCCCTACTCTTCCACCAAACTCACCTCTGGAAAATTCCTCCCCAAAATGCTTCTTCAGAGCGAAGAAGAGAGGAGTAGACCCCCACCTAGAGGTTCTTGGGACCTGAGCCTGACTGCTGGAGCCATTCACATGTACACAATTCTTACCTCTGAGGACAGCTGATTTACAGAGACAATGATTTAGAAAACTTATTGGGGTGTAGATTCAATGAAAACAAGGGTAGATCCAGCTGGCAAGTAAAAGCTTTTCACCCTTGCACAAATTCCTGGTCTAAAATTGGTGGGTGGCCACTCTATGAGCCTTAAATGGGCTGTTGGTGTGCTTCAAACAGAGGAGCTTATTTGGGCAAGAATGGCCAAGACTGACAGAAGTGGGACAGACAGGAAGTGTGTGTACACAATCTCTTATAGCAGGTGGATTGCAAAGTGGAGAGACAGAGAGCCCTGGGACATGTCTCTAGCATTATTTATTTCTTAGACCCAGGCTCTGTCAGAAAAGTATTTAACATGGCTTACGATATACAGCAGTGATAGTACAAATCTGGAAGTCATGAACAAAGCTTTGGCAGTAAAGATGATGAAGGAGGGTGGATATGGCTGAGACTGAAGAAAGAAGGAGCAGTTGATTTCCTTGTAAGTAGATTAATTTATGAATGAAAGTAGATATGAATCACAGATTTCTCTGATGTTTTCTTGGCATCACAGTAGTGCACATGTTCTTATTAACAGGGAATCTTGCCCTAGAGTATAGTCGTGTGAGAGACTTGAGCAATGTTTTGTGTTTAGTTTGAATTATCTGTGTGATACACAATCTGAAGTGTAGATTGCTTCAGTGTTAAGTTTTAAGTCCAACACTCACTATAAAAAGTTGCTTGTGATGAAATACTCTGTTGGGAATGTGATTCTATCAATACTCAAATTTGCAATTAGCAAATGGCACAAATTTAGCAAATTTACCTGTGCATATTTCACAAGCACTCAGATCTCTGATCCTGCATGCTAGGTGTATTTTTCATTCATTCATTTTTTTCAGCAGTTGTTACTGGTGCCTTTTATATGCCAAGCACCATAAATCTAAAGATGAATAAGATAAAATCTTTGTCTGCAAGAATTTTACAATATAGAAATTTGCGGGAAGGGGTGAGACAAGTACAAATAGCTTTGTAAGTATCCTAAGAGAAAGTGTAGACTATGCATTGAGAGGGTTTGAAGGAGGACAAATTTATATTTAGGGAGGGGGCTCAAGAAGGCTTCATGAAGTAGTGATATTTAATTTTTATTTATCATGCAAAGAATTGAATATCTACGACCTACCGTTTGCTATGCCAGGTACTGTGGATTTAGTGGTGTGCAAAATAGATGTGAACCCAGCTTTCGTGGCCTAGTGGGGAAGATAGACTTTAAACAAACAAAAAATAAAAAATTCCAGATGGTTTGGACTGAAAAAATAAATATGTAATTGCAAACTGGGACGATTATGGAGCAAAAAGATTACAGTGAGTAAGAAGAGGATCTGATTTAGATTGAGTGATCTGAAAAAGCCTTTCTGAGAAAAAGACATTTATGTAAGATCTTAAAGATGAGTAGGATTTTAATTTTTAACTAGGTTAGGAGTGAAAGCATGGACATTCTAGGCAGAAAATAAAAGAGATTAATTTTAGACTTGATGAGTTTATTAAAGAAAATTAGATTTTAAAAGTTCACCTTTCAATATAATCCATAGGTTCACAGAAAAATAAATAAATAAAAAACAGAAGTTCACCTATTTGTAGTTAGCATTGAAAAATATAACTAAACTGAAATTTTATTTTCCACTGTAACTTAAACAAGTAAATTTTGAAAATCTACTTTTATAGTTCACAGAATAGTATTAAAATTTATTACAATTTACAGTTCAAACAAAATTGTAATTAACAGATTAAAGAGATGCGGTAACATTACATGTATACTTTTTAAAATTTTTAGCAAAGCAAGAAAACAAAAAGCATCGCTGAAGAACTGGAACTCAGCATTTTGAAAATCAGTCACAGTCTTAATGAACTTAAGAAAGAAGTAAGTATAGTTTGAAATTTAGCCTCTTCTAATTCTTTGTGATTTTCATGTTGTATGGGTGTATGAAGTGCATTAGTATTAGTATGTCTCTGTGCCTAGAAAATGGTTTTAAAAGTTTTCCTTTGAGGCCAGGCATGGTGGCTCATGCCCGTAATTCCAGCACTGTGGGGAGGCCAAGGTGGGAGGATCACTTGAGCCTAGGAGTTTGAGATTAGCCTGGGCAACATGGCAAAACCCCATCTCTACAAAAAACACAAAAGATTAGCCAGGTGTGGTGGTTAGCACCTGTAGTCCCAGCTACTCGGGAGGCTGAAGTGGGAGAATCACCTGATCCCCAGGGCTCAAGGCTGCAGTGAGCCATGATCGCGCTACTGCACTTCAGTCTGGGTGCCAGAGTGAGACTGTGTCTCAAAAAAAAAAAAAAAAAAAAAAAGTCTTCCTTTGACATAGTTATTTTGAAGCCATGATTTTATTAATGCCATCATTCTCAAAGCTTGCACATGAATTTTCATCACTTTATTCATAATAATAAAAAACTAATAACAACCTAGAATTCCATCAACAGAGGAATTGATAAATGAATTTTGGAATAATTCTACCAAATACTATTCAGTAATAAAAGAGAACAGTATTGATACATGCAACAATATGGATGAATCACTAAGACATACTAAGCAAAAGAAGCCAGGCACAAATGATTATATGTATAAAATTCCATTTAGAAAAAAACAATTCTAGAAAAGGCAAAACTAATTAATAATGACATAAATCAGATCAGTGGCTATCTTGGGTTAGAGGTTGGGGTATATTTACTGCAAAAGGGCATGGGAGGACTTTTTGACATGATGGAAATGTTCAAAATTAGTTGTTGTGATTACATGGCTGTATATGTTCATCAAAACTCACTGAACAGTATCTTTAAAATGGGTACGTTTTGTTGTATATCAATTCTATCTCACTGAAATAAATTTTAAAAAATATTCCGTTGGTTGAGAGGGTTTCCCTGTTCCCTGAATAAAAAGTTGGTCATCTCATGACTTAGTTGGCCACTCTCAGGTTATTGAAAGTCCTATGGTCACTTTAAGTCAGGTGTTCACAAACTACAACTGGACTGTTTTCGTCAGTAGAGTGTATGGGGACACAATGCTGCCCATCTGTGGACCTACTGTCTACTGTTTTCTCACTACAACAGCAGAGTTGGATAGTCACAATAGGGCCTAAAATATTTACTCTCTGGCCCATCACAGAAAAAGTTTACCAATTCCTGCTTTAAGTCACAAAACACAATCTCAGTTGAAAATTAGAATGTTAATCAGTATTTAAATCTTCATTTAGTTGTAGAGCTTCTCCCCTGTTCCCTGTTTTCCCAGCTCCAACTAGATAGAGCTGGAAAGATGTGGTCTCTTCTCCCTTTTTCACTTTCCTCACCCTCCGTTACGTAGCTGTTGTTGATTTTTGTCAGGTTGTGGCATAGAGAGAGAAGAGAGACAGTTGAGAGGCAGAAGGTTTTTAGTGACCAGCACCCTTATCAAATGGCTTTGGGCTTGGTAGACATTTACAGTGGACTCTCACTCTCATGGATACCTTAGTGGTTCTTCAGAGGCTTTCCTGTTGCCCCCCCTACCCCCACCCCCGCCCCTCAACCCCTTTATCCTGTTGCTCCCTGCGCTTTGAGGCATGCCTGGAGGAGGGAGTCACAGTGGGCACCCAGCAGCTCTCCAGACAGACCCTCCTCACACAGACCTCTCATTTCCCTTAGCTGTGCTTTCTTAATTCTTTTATTTTTATTTATTTATTTTTTTGAGATAGAGTCTCACTCTGTTGCCCAAGCTGGAGTGCAGTGGCGTGATCTCGGCTCACTGCCACCTCCACCTCAGGGGTTCAAGCGATTATCATGCCTCAACCTCCTGAGTAGCTGGGATTACAGATGCACGCCACCACGCCCAGCTAATTTTTGTATTTTTAGTAGAGATGGGGTTTCACCGTGTTGGCCAGGCTGGTCTCAAACTCCTGACCTCAAACGATCCACCTGCCCTGGCCTCCCAAAGTGAGCCACTGCACCCAGGCTTAATTCTTTTATATTCTTGAAGACGGTCAAGGGCTCAAGACAATGAAATTAGAATTTAAAAAAAAATTTCTTATTTTTGAGATGGGGTCTCACTTTCTTGCCCAGACAATGGTGCGAACATGGCTCACTGCAGCCTTGACCTTATGGTCTCAAGTGATCCTCCTGCCTCATCCTCCCATGTAGCTGGGCCACAGGTGCATGCCACCATGTCTGGCTAATTTTTTGTAGAGATAGGGTCTCACTATTATAAGCTCAGGCTGGTCTTGAACTCCTGGGCTCAAGCAGTGTTTCTCCCTTGGCCTCCCAAAGGGCTGAGATTACAGGTGTAAGCCATCATGCCTGGCTGAAATTGGTTTTTGGATGTTTCTTATATAAATTTTATACGTGGTGATCTGTTTCACATCTTACTTGGCACTGATATGTCTATTGAAATCTCCATTTAAACATCCTGTTAAACATAGAAAGACATGGTTTTCTATGCTTTATAAAAAGCCTGCTGCCCTTGACACAAGGAAAAAAACAAAACAAAACAAAAAAGAAAGAAAAAAGCCTACTCATTTCATTCCAGACTATTCAGTTTTAACCAAAGTATTGTTAAAATCCTGACTGTCAGTAGAACATGATCTCCTTGTGATAAACTGAGTGGCTTTCCACAGGCTTCATTTTCATTACCTCTTATATGGGTATATCCATGTCAACCTCATAGAATTCTTGTAAGGATTAAGGGAGATAATGTATATAAGGCTGCTGTCAGGACGTTGCATAGAGCAGGAACTTTGCGTTTGTCCTGCCTCCCTCTCTTACACGTGACGAGTTACATGACCTTGGCAAGACAGTCTCTGTGGAGCTGTTTCGTAGGCTTTAAAATAAATGACTGGCATTAGATATTCTCTAAGGTCCTGCTGGTGAAACAAAATCTTTTTAAGTTCTTATGTGGCATTTAGTTTCCACGGAAAGTGAATTTTAGTTTCTTTGTTTCTAACTGTAATTATTCTCACTTAGTTGCATGAATGCAGAGGCTATCCTATTGTTAATTTTGGAGACAATCCTCTAATTTGAATTGAGATTGGATTACTTCCAGGAAAAAAGAAATCACTTCATTCAAATAGATTTAATTCAAAGTCACATTTTTCTGAGAACAATGTTGTTAAAAATGATCTATTTCTGGACAACCCCAAAATAACCTGTCACGTCATTAAAAAAAAAAAAAAAAGGCGAGATAAGAAGAAAAGATTTTGGAGTTAATAGTGTCCAAAGATATCCGGTAAAAGTGAGCCAGGCATTCCACCCAAAGTCAATAAAACCATGGGGTTTGTGTTACCCTTTAATCTATTGTTTCTCCTGGGACCCAATTTGTTCATAGAGGTAGAGAGTAAAGATCTGGATGGCAACTATAGACAGATTCTAACCTCCCTGAGGGCAGGGGTTGTGTCCTACTTGTCATATATGCCCAGCCTCTAGTACAGTGCTACAGTGCTTGCCATGATATAGGTATTTAATAAAATTTATTAAATTTATTGAATCTCACATTGGTACTTTTTCAAAAGTATGCTAAAGAACTTATTAATGATCCCAAAGTGCCAATTTTCTTAGTACTCTAAATATTGCACTCTTCATACTCTTAATACTGTTTCATTCCTCACCAACTTTAAGATTAGCAGAAGCATTTTTCACCTAAGGGAAAAGCTACATGGGAAAGAGCTGGTTGATAACAGAATGAAAAAGGGACAAGGGTATTCAGCCATTGAATACCCAGTTCATCTTCTAGAAACAGCATTACCACTGGCACCAGGGGTTTAAAGGATGAATTAGATATCACTCCTGCCCTTGAGAGAAACTGTAAGCTCACCAGTGCTACACAACTCCTACTGTTACACAGGGAACTTTACACCCTCCCCTCAGTGGAACCCATGGAACTGCTTTGCGGCTTCTCTTTATTAATAGTTTTTAAAGTGCTGATGTGGTGCTTGGTCACAAAATGTTATTGTTTGTTTTCTTTTCTTCATCACCCTTCTCCTTCTCCACCCTCCCACCCCCCCACCCACACACACATCTGCAGCTTCATAGTACAGCGACACAGCTGGCAGCAGATCTATTAAAATACCATGCTGATCATGTGGTTCTAAAAGCATTAAAACTTACTGGAGTAGAAGGAAATTTAGAAGCTTTGGCTGAATATGCCTGTAAACTCTCTGAACAGAAAGAGCAGCTTGTTGAGGTGAGTAAACAAGGTGCTAAAGAAATTGTAGTTTAATAATGGCTTTATTAAACTATGTGGGAATGTTAACACAAATACAGTTTTGGGTTAATTTATCTGAGCATTTTCTCTCTCCTTTGGCATCTTAAAAGCATACCATGTATCTGTTCTGTTCCTGCAACAGTCTGGCCTCTAAAACAAAACAAAAAAAATGCTAAGACCCACAAATGAACTTCTTAATCTTCTTTTCCTTATCCTCTCAGAGAAGTTAGACCTTGGAGTAGAGCCATGGAGGTACGTCGTATGACCTTGTTTCTGTTTGAATCTGTCAGGGTCTCAGCAGGGAGGAGATGACACACTCAAATTAGGACAATTTGAAGAGAGTTTAATAAAGAAGCTGTTTACAATTGCATAGACAGGGCATGGGGGAAACCATACATGAGAGAGCAGTAATTGGGGCGAGTGGTAGCAAGGCTGGTACCACCCCAGGCCCACATCAGCAGGGGAATGTGGAATGGGGAAGCCTTTCAGAGAACTGCCTCGAGAGGTTTGTGATTTTAGGACTAGGCCCAGAGACAGCCCAAGGTGACCCTCCCGGGAGGAGCATGGGAGTCAAGGCCCATTCTCTCCTCAGTCCTGCTCATCTGTGGATGGGGCTTCCCATTGGATATCCCATTAGGATAATCGTAATTATCCAAACATAGGTGTAGACAATATAAGTCAGTCTCCCAGGGCAAAAGGCAGATGTGAGAAGGCAGGAGAGCGGTTAAGGAGGGACAATGAGAAGACATCTGGCACATGATTCCAAATCTTAATTATGAGTTACTGATGCTTCACCTGATACTTGTGTTATAATTCCAGTTAGGCTTATTAATTGATATTCTGAGCCTTCTGCCTATTGAAAATGTCAGATATCTACTAGAAAAAAAACCCAACTGTATTAGTCTGTTCTCACTCTGCTGATAAAGACATACCCAAGACTGGGTAATTTATAAAGAAAAAGAGGTTTAATGAACTCACAGTTCCACATGGCAGAGGAGGCCTCATAATGAAAGCAGAAGGCAAAGGAGGAGCAAAGGCACATCTTACATGGCAGTAGGCAAGAAAGTATGTACAGGGGGGGAGCTCCCATTTATAAAACCATCAGATCCCATGAGACTTATTCAATATCACAAGAACAGTATGGAGGAAACTGCCCCCATGATTCAGTTACTTCCACCTGGTCCTGCCCTTGACATGCGGGGATTATTACCAATTCAAGGTGAGATTTGGGTAGGGACACAGCCAAACCATATCAACAACCAAACAAAAAACTGAACCCATGTATAGCTTGTATGTATGAGGTATTTGCTAGCCAACATGTATATAAATGCACAGATATGAACCATCTAGCTATCTTCACACAATCTAACATACCCTGTTCACCAAATCTCAAAGACTAATGGTTAGAAGGAACCTTTAGACTAATTGAACTGGCTTCCTCTTCTTTACTTGTTTACATAGGAGCCAAAAAACTTCTGGGGGAACATTCTTAAAATGACTGTAGATATAGCGTCTTCATTTAATAAATTTGATGCTGCTATGTTTATAAACCAAATATTATAACTATAGGGAAACTGCTTATTTTAGGAATCTTGCAGCAAATCTTTTTAACATTGAAAAAAAAATGTTCTCTGATTTTCTGTTTTAAGCGTCAAGATTTTCAGTAATTTCCTCTGATATAGGGTCTGTCCTTATTATACCAGTCTGCCTAATCCAATGTTAGCTCCATTGGAAGACGGTGTTGATAGAACATGTAGCTTGTAGTAACTCTAACATAGTTTAGCTGTGAGACCTTGGGCAAGTTACTTCTCTGAGCCAAATTTCTTTTTTTTTTCCCAAATTTCTTTATATATAAAATATGTGGGCACTACTAGGTCTTTCCAAAGGTTCTTTCTGTTTTAATATTCTGTAACCACCTTGCCATGATTGGATAGGAAGTAGAAACAATGTTATACCTTTATTGATATCTGCTTTGTTCCCAGAGAATCTGCTGGTGACCAATATAATATTATAGTAATCTTCTCAGTAATGTTTAAGTTTATTTTAATAGGTTTTAAGAAATTTTATTTGTAAAATTTTCTTTTTAATTATAAAATGATACTATGTATTGTGGAGGATGAGGATGTGAAAGTTAAACTGTAGACATATTGTCTTGTAGACCTGTCGATTGTTACGACACATATCTGGGACAGAACCTCTGGAAATAACCTGTATACATGCAGAGGAGACATTTCAGGTGACTGGCCAACAGGTATGATAATAGCAGATTGCTCCTTCTGTATTGTGTCCTATCTAAGTGTTATAACAAGTTGTGTGGATGGAAGGTATAAATGGTTTTTCATAACTAGAGTCCAAATATACATAGAGAAAGAAAGATAATGGAATTTCTGTTGGTAGTGTGCCAGAACATGGCTAACCTTCCATTGGAGCTGGTCATCTGCCAAATTGGAGACTGGTTCATTTAATTAATATTCTAGTTTATATCTATTTTAAAGGAAGCTGTTTACAATGCACTTGTTATAACATGTTTGGAGATTAAGTTATCATGACATAAGAAGCCATATGTTATGTAATATTCACATTTCAACCTAAGATTCAAATACATTTCATGCTAATAATTAGGACATGAGACTAAAACACAAACAAAACAATGTTATGACATTACTTACAAGATTCAACTGGGACCAGGCATGGTGGCTAACACCTGTAACCCAGCACTTTCTGAGGCTGATGTAGGAGGATCGTTTGAGTACAGGAGTTTGAGACTAGCCTGGGCAACACAGCAAGACCCTGTCTCTACAAAAAATAAAAAATAAAAACAAACAAAAATTACCCATGTACAGTGGTGCTTACCTATAGTCCTAGCTACTCAGGAGGCTGAGGCAGGGGTATAGCTTTAGTCCAGGAGTTTGAAGCTGTAGTGAGCTATGATTGTGTCACTGTACACCAGGCTGGGTGACAGAGCAAGAGTCTATATCTGGGGAAAAAAAAGATCCAATCAGAAGCAAAATAACTATCTTAAATTAGGCAAATAGTACATTATAGTGTTAAAATAATAATTATGATAACCAGAATTAGCAACCACTGAAAGAATGTTCTGTTCAATGTTAAATGAAAAAAGTAGGGTACAGATTTGTATGTATACAAATTATTCCCATAATTTCATATGTATAGAGAATATATACATATGAAAATACCTATATGACAATATCCTTGTTTAGCTAGGGTTTTTTTCTGGATTTTCTATAGTAGAGGTATTCATTTGTCCTTATAATTTTCAAAAGCCAAAACCGATTATCTCATTTAATACTGTTCCTGTCAAATTAATCTAAGGAAAATGGTTAAAGACAGAGCTTCCTCCTTTTTTTTGTTGAGACAGAGTCTAGCTCTGTCGCCCAGGCTGGAGTGCAGTGGCGCGATCTTGGCTCACTGCAACCTCCGCCTCCTAGGTTCAAGCGATTCTCCTGCCTCACCCTCCTGAGTAGCTGGGATTACAGGCATATGCCACCACGCCTGGCTAATTTTTTTATTTTTAGTAGAGACAGGGTTTCACCATGTTGGTCAGGCTGGTCTGAAACCCCTGACCTCATGATCCCCCCACCTCGGCCTCCCAAAGTGCTGGGATTACAGTCGTGAGCCACTGCGCCCAGCTGTTTCCTTCTTTCTTAGAGTCTAAGCTCTAAAATAACGTTTTGCAGTTGTTCTTTTATTTATATTTTTAAATATTATTTATATTTTAATTTATATTTTATTTATATTCATTTATTTACTGTCAGCCAAAAGGATTCCTCCTAACTTGCAATATTGGGCAGTAGAGGTTGAGTCCCTGCATCTTTGATTTATAGCTGAGAACAGTGCAAGTGACCTAGACTCAATGATGGTGTGTGCCCTCTAGGAGAATCATGTTGGATGTTGGAGGGATGATCTCATGCTCTCCTGTAGAGAACAGTGTCAAAGGCTTATCATGAAAGCAGGAACTATATGAATGAACCTCCGCAATGATTATCTGCTGAACACTTTATTACAACCAGGGGATCTGTTTACTGGGAGAAACTGTGTCTTCAATATTGGCATGGGAGTGACTTTTCTTGCCTTGGCTGCAAAAGTATTCCAATAGAACTGGAGGGCTTGACTCTCCTGCCATATGCAATCAGTTGTTGCTCCTATCCTCAGGCCCTGCTTGCCATCTGGTTGCAATTTTTGGTTTATTGTTTTATTGCAGCAGAGATATTAGGAATAGCCATATTTTCTTCCCCAGGATAGTGGCAGAGCATGTTGTTAATAACCTGCATAACTTGAGAAGCTTTTTCTGTTCCCAAAGCCTTAGCTTCCACTCCTAGTCTTTGCCATCTGCCTCACAAAAGGATAATTTAAGGACATTGAGCATGCCTCTGGGATAATTTATTTCTGGATATCTCTGCTTTGGCAATGTTATTTTTATACTTCCTTTAAAATGTTAGACATACTGAGGGAACAGTTGAACAGTTTGTACACTAGTTGAGAGGAGAGCAATGCCGAAATCTAGCCTGTAGTCCATGGCAAGTTATGTGCCTGCTTTCCCTGAAGAGGGGAACCTTGTTCTTATAACACTGCCATCTGCTTGGCAAGTGCTGTGCCTGTGACACTATGCCAACCCCAGAGGGAGGAGCAGCTAGCTGTAATTCATTCAAAGGTACCAACTATTAATATATTAGCTAACATGGCCCTGATCATATTAATCTTCTGTAAGTTCTCCAATGACTTTCTCACTCAGAAGAAAATCCAGTCCTTACCATCTATGCTTCTCCATTACATGGCCACTGGCCACCTTCCTCTTGCTCATGTCAGTCTGTTCCTCTGGCTTACTTGCTGTTCCTTGAACACTCCAGAAATGTTTCTGCCCCATCCCAAATGACTTCCCCTCGATTTTCCTGTAGCTCCCTCACCTTTTCAGTGACTCTCTAACTTAAAATACTGTGACCACCTAATCCCCTCCATCATTCTCACCCTTTATTTTGATACATATTTTTATTCCCTTCTAAAATATTTTATAATTTATTTTAATTGTGTCTCTCCCACTGCTTGTTATAATGTGAGTCCCATGAAGCCAGGGACATTTATCTGTTTCATTCACAGCTGTTTCCCCAGCACCTGGAACGTGGGCACAGTGCCTACTAGTATGTAGTGGGTGAATGAATAGTCATGTTAGTTGTATACATGTGTGTGTGTGAATAATCCTATATAATCAACTCCATGGAACAGCAACATCACTTGTTAGTAATGGGCATCTCTATCACATTATCCTATTAATTTCCCTCATAGCAGTTATCATAATTTATAGTATTTTAATTGTGTGCTTGTTTATAGTTCCAAATCTCCACTAGAGTATAAGCTTCATAATAGAGGGCTTTTATCTTCTTTTTTTATCACCTTATCCCCAGCACCTAGCATGATTTTTTCACATAGTGGATTCTCTAAAATACTACTTACTAGATGAGTATTTGATATAATATCCCCAGTCTGTGAAACAAGAAGGTAGACAGAATCAGTGCCTGTTGTCATGAATAGAAGGTGAAAGTGGTAGAAGGCAAAGGATCTGCTGTGAACATATCAAGACTGAACTCTGAATTCCTAGCTCCTGGATCTTTGTGTGTGTGTGTTTTATTTAATGGGCCATCAGGAAATTTCAGTAGGTTGGGTCTGGTCGATGGCTTCTATTTTGAGGTAGAAGCTAAAGTGTAATTTCTACTGAATGTCAGGTCAGGAGGTGTGTGAAGACTCAACCCAGCCATCCATTTTCTGCCTATATTACAATTAGCATCCATCAAGTCCTTTGTGTTAGAGAGTGATTATTATATGAAAGATAAAATGTTAGTTGATTCATTAATTCATTCATGTAGTAGCTAACACTAAAAAAAACCCCAAATGCCAAAATCTCAGGCTTAATATAATAGCAGTTTATTTCTCACTTGTATTAAGTCCTGATTAATGGTATGTCTTTCTCCCTCTTGGCAATCCGGTTCCCTTTCATTTTGTGCCTCGCTAGCCCTTAGGACCTCAAAGTCCCTACTGGAGCCTGTGCATTGAACCATCAGATGTGGAAGGGAGAGAGCACTGAGGGGCACGAGGGAGGTTTGGATCAGTTAGGATGGAAGTGGTGACCCACATTCAAGTGGGGACAGAACTCAGTCTCGTGGCCATATGTCTCCACCAGGGAGGCTGGGAAATGTAATCTTCCTATGTATCCAGAGGGAAGACAAACAGATTTTGATGAAAACATAGCAGTCTCTGCAACAATTCATTTATTTATTCAACATATTTATTTAGCCCATGTGGTGGTACGTAAAAGTACCAGGATGATTTCTGCCCTCTTTACAAGTGTTTTGTGAGTGGCAGTGTGATGTGATGGAAAGAGCCTGAACTTGGATCAGGTAGATCTGAGTTTAGATATCAACTCTGTGTATACTCGTAATAGGGTCTGGCACAAGTTACTGGGTATCTCTGAGCTTCAACTTTTCCAGCTGAAAAATGGAATAATGCTTATTTGGAAAAAGTAGTATTTTATTTGTATATTTTGGGGGATATTAATGTATTAATGTATCTCAAACACCAAACACAGTATCTCAAGCATGTATCTACCAAGTACTCATGGGTGTGTATATATGTTACTTATTATTATCACTACCATTCCTACTATTACCACTGCTACTACCACCACGACTATTACTGCTACCTTTGCTACTCTGTATACAGTACACTTTTTGTGGTCTGAGTATAACTGTTTGAATTATTCTATGGGAACAACTTTGTTCAGAGTTTTACTTGAATGAAGAGAATTGCTCCCTGAATGCAGGTTTGTATATAATAATGCATACTATTTATCTGCAGGTCAGATTATAAGAAACAGCAAATTTTGTCCTACTGTGCGTCTTCATATTGCCCAACATGGAGCTTGTGTATAGAAATTACTTCATAGTTGTTTATTGAGTTGAATTGAACAGCAGACTTACTTACCTTTGGTCTTCAAAGTGATTCTGAGGGCTAAGATTTTGAAATTCACACAGGTGTATATTGTGTTTCTTTAGATAATTTCTGCTGCTGAAACATTGACATTGCATCCATCTAGTAAAATTGCTAAAGAAAACCTAGATGTGTTTTGTGAAGCTTGGGAATCCCAAATTAGTGACATGTCAACACTGCTGAGAGAAATCAATGATGTGTTTGAAGGAAGACGAGGTGAGAAACTGTCCACATAATGAAATATGTTATTATTTTAATGTAACTCTTGTTAGTTTTTAATGCCAAACCTCAACTGCAAATGAATTCTTGTCATAACCCAGCTGGGTTATTTTTGTAGTAAAATATTATTCACAAAAAAATTACAAAAATATTATTTTATCCTCCTTTATTTTAGTATCCAAGCAGTAAAGTTTGTTGTACGACAGTGTAGTAGGCCAGGTGTGGCGGCTCACACCTGTAATCCCAGCGCTTTGGGAGGCCAAGGCAGGTGGATCACTTTGAAGTCAGGAGTTCGAGCCCAGCCTGGCCAACATGGTGAAACCCTGTCTCTACTAAAAATACAAAAATTAGCCGAATGTGTTGATGTGCGCCTGTAATCCCAGATACTACGGCTGAGGCACGAGAATCACTTGAACCCGGGAGGCGGAGGTTGCAGTGAGCTGAGATGGCGCCACTGCAGTCCAGCCTGGGCGACAGAGCAAGACTCTGTCTCAAAAAATAAATAAATAAAACAACATAGTAGATCTCTGAATTAATATTAACATTCTAGTTTTCCTATTGAAAGTCATTTTTAAATTTCTTCTGAATTGTTTTTTAGTTATAATACAACAGCTCTTCTATAATGCAGTAATTCTATGTTTTAATTCTACTAACTTCATAATGAAATGAATGTAGTTATTTGATTTTTGAATTGCTTTCCTTCCACTTGGATGGAATCTCTTTCCTTGATGACTACATAATCTTGGAATATTGCCTGTGGTGGGTAAGTTCATTGGTATTTCTACAACATGTAGAATAGTGCCATACAATGTATAGGAAGGCATCATTTTTATTCTTTATTTTAATACCGAGTGGAAGTTTTGTTTATTTTCCATTGTACTGTGTGTCCTGTTATTTATATTTACATGTTTATATTTTTTCTCTTCAAATGGCTTCTGTAGTGTCAAAGCTTGCTTATTTTTTTAAATAAAATGTCATTTACAATTATATCAAATTACATATTTTTTATTGAGTATGCCCATTTAAACATTTCATATTTTAAAAATACTCATTTAGGATAAATGTTAATTTGCTTAAAAATCAGGGCATAATAGAATTATAGCTATAACATCATTTGTAAAGTATGATAAATGTTTACCATGCTTCCACACTTAAAAATTTCTGTGATAGTCTGAATGGCAAATCATTTTGATGCTTTGTAATGTATTTATAGTTACATAGATTTTCATATAAGCCAAATTTCAGATATTAAAAGGTAAATGATATAATTGATCCACTTTTAAAAAGAAGAGTGGTCACTTAGCCTTAGGGACTGTTGGGAAATGAAGAGAAGTGGCTTGCTGTGGTGATAAGATACCTGGTGTGGGTTATCCTGGAGTATCTGTAAGGCCCAGCTCTTTCTCAAACTGGTGTTAGGCAAGCTTTTCCCTGCTCCGGGCCCAAGTGTCCTTGACTCAATAATGAAAGTCTTAGGCTCAGTGATCTCAGTGACCTGTCAGCTCTAAAAGTCTTTTGTGAGCACTACCTGAAGTTAGTGTACTTTCGACTTCTGGGCATGAATATACCCTGCACTGTGTCTTTATCCTGGCTGGCTCTCTTTAAAGGCCAGAGGAATATTGTCTTCTGGCTTTATCAGTTGTCATCAGCCCATGAAAGTAGGGAGGCTGGAGGAGTGCCACAGGATGGCTATTTTTCTGGCATGTGACTGACTCTATGTACTTGTAAACGTGTTCCACGTGCACTGTGAGAAGCTTTACTAATAGCTGCAGCCATTCTGGAAAGAATATGGCATCAATCCTGGCCAGCTGATTCTCCTCTTTACCAGAACACCATTGAGCTTAGTACAGGTATCTCCTATAGTGTTTTCAGTGCTGAATAGGTTTTGGTTTTCATTCTTGTAAACATGGGCTATGGCTGAGTTTTCATTACTTGTACTTCTTCCATGTCCCTAGGCCAGTGAGTTCATCATCATCTGAAATGGATATGGTTCTAGTTTTCTTGACCAAGGGCCTGAGCCCCCTTCCTCTTTGTGTTTGAGATGCTCGCAGTTTCTAAACCGGGCTGTTCTACCAGCATTTTGGTCTATTTTCTTCTGTCCTTTATTTTCATAAGAAGAGGAGTTATAACAGGCTTTTTCCCCCCTCTCAAGAAAGATAGCAGTCATTTAACAGTTATTCTCTGCCTTAATCCCAGGCGATGTTCTGAGTAGCAATTACGGTAGCAATTAGAGGTTGATAAGCTTGGCAAGGGGGTTTTCTTTCTATAAATATAAGTAATTTTTTTCCTTAAAACAGAAAACAAACCCAAGTTGCATTTTCCATCAAGGGGTCTCTTCCTTCCTCTGAGAGCTGAGTGCTAATCTCATGTTAGGGATAGAATTGGGTAGAAGTTGAAATACAGGTTCTGAAGTGGACTGCCTAGGTTCCAATCCTGCCTCTGCTATTTCCTAACTTAATCTCTCTATGCTTCAAGTTTTACATCTGCAAAATGGGGATAATGATGACGAAACTACCTAATATGGTAAGTGTGAAGATTAAATAAAATAAGTTAATTCACACTAAATTCTCAACAAATGTTACCTCTATCAGCATCAGCATCATGACCACTGGTTACCTTGTGGTAAAACTAACTAGTTTGTGAGAAAACATTAGGTCCAATTTCTCTTACTTAATTTCAATCTCTCCTACTTTCTGGCATCCATCTCTCCCTGTGTCCTTTCTCCTACTCTAGGGAGGACTAGCCGGTCTGGCCCCACCGTAGAAAATCTCTAGATCTGCAGAAGCAAAGGTAAACTCCTTGCTTCTTTGTACAAATGAAGCTCATCCCTTCTCCAATGGTGAATTGACACCCTCTGAAAGATTCCTCTCACCGGACATCTAATGCAACATTAATTCAGTGTTCTCCTTTTCTGTCTCTGAGATTTGCCTTTCTCCTACCAAAGTTAGGCTCTTTAAAAAAAATAGCTAGGGAAGTTTAAGGAAAAGTAAAAGCCACAGGCTACTAGGGTCTTTGTGGGTAAAATTGTAAACATGATCCTTCAGAGGCTCGTGACTATTATAACCATAAAAATAACAGTAGCTGCCATCTCTTGAGAATGTACTGGGTTCCAGGTACTTTCATAAGTGCTGGATGTCCATTTTCTCATTTAATCCTCTCAGTAACCCTGGAGACAGGTATTATTTCCACATTTTACGTATGATGAAACTGAGGCTCGAAGTATCCCACAGTGAGTAAACTATAGGAGCTGGGACCCTTACTGAGGTTTGAATGATGCCAAAGATGAAATTTTATTAACTACCCATACTCTGTTACTCAAGCAGTTAAACTCCACTCCAATCCTAAAGTTTTCTAATGAGAATGAACCAATTCTGTGAAAAATGCTCACAACTGCAGCTCTGAGTTCTGCTTTTTTCCCTCCCAAAGCTATTTCAGAAATGACTGAGAGATCCCAGGAAGTACAGGGCAAGAAACAAGTAATGACCGTATTCTTGTTTTGGTTGGTCCACTTATTGGCTGAGGATGGGGCCAGCTAAATTACAGAAGAGGTAAAACAATCTGTTAGTAATGGAATCCTGGGCACATTACCTGCCCTTTTGAGTTTGTTTCTTTATTTCAATGGACGTAAATGAAATAATGTGTAATACTGCTTGCACATCCTATACCTGTTTTCAGACTATGTGAGCACTGTGGTTTCTTTTACTTTCAAGCTGGATATTATGTAAATAATCTCTTCTTTAGGTTCAGTTAACTTATGTTCAAAAAATCAGCATTACCCAAACTTCCTAAGGACTGAACAGAAATTCCTTCTTATGTGGGAAACGCCTCAGCCTTCAGTCAATGAGACACTTATTGTGTCACTGGGAAAGTGCCTCTCTGTTCAGAAAGGGTTTATGTAGGTTTCATTGAGATGGAGTTGGTTGATTGTGTGTACTGCCTTTATTTGTCCTGATTTTTATCATGAAACTCATGAGCATAGCTTTTTCCTCAAAGAAGTCCATCTCTGGGTTACCCATTACTGACTGAACTGAATCCAGTGCCACAGTGTTGTTCTTCCTGTTATTCATGGTTGATGTGACAAACCTGCTCATTACCTTGCACCTGCCCACTGCTTTCCATACAAAGGTGTATTCTTCAGGTCCTGATTTCTCTTTGCTGCTGTTATGACTCCTGTTATGACTATTGTTGAAAAGCCTTTGCTGTATTCTAGCCACCTTAGTTCTGCTCTGCATAACTTGCCTCCTGTGATTGGCAAACTACCAGGCATACTTGTAAGTATCATTCAACCATCCAACTAAGTGGTAAATATCACGCTAAGCAATAAGAGGGAGGCTTTAGTGTTCACATGCTAAAAGTTAGTCTGAGAGCTAGGTCATTGTCCACCTTAACCCCAGACACTTAAATTTCACACTAGGACCTCCTGGGATTGTTTCAGGAAGGTAAAAATCAATACTTGTCTTCCTGTCTTCTGCTTTCATACCATTCTGCCTTCTCACCCAAACCTCCAGGGAGGCTGTGGTCCTTGTATTAGAAGGGACCAGACCTAAAAGACTCCACTTTTCCTTAGTGGTGAATATGTGTCAGTTTAGAATTTGAGATTATTTTGGATAATAAGTGTCAGAAAAAAGCCTTATCTCAGAGCTTGCAGTCTCTATCCTTCCTTTAAGGAAGCTGAATTCCCTTTGTTCTATTTCAATCATTTCAGAGTAAATATGACTACGCTTCAGTTTATAGAGATGCAGCTCTAACTAAACTATGTAGGGCAGTTATGATCACGATCCTGCCAAGAATCTTAATTTGGTTTTCAGTTCTGTAACTACTTTTCTCATTTTTCTGGCAGCCCTATTTCATAGCCCTGCATTTACATTATCGTTTGGCAGATTGGATGCCACTAAAAATGGGGGTACAGGAAGATAAACATGTTCGTGGGTAAAGATGAGTTTGTTTGGGGATGGTAGGAGCCTGCAACAAGGGAGTGATCTATCCAGAGAAGAGATGATGGTCTATACTAGGGTGATGATAGTCAAGATGAAGATAAGTGGACTAAGAAGAATTTAAAAACTAATATTGGTAGGGTTTATTGGTCAATTGAATATAGAGGTGAGGGAGAGGGAGGAGTTGGAGGATGATAGCTGGGTTTAGATTAGAATACCTCATTCCTGCTCCTGAGTTTAGCTGATAAGCTGCCTATGCTTTAGTGGTCAGGGATTCATTTTAAGTGGGTCTGGGGACATTAATTTTTTGATTGATCATACCATATAGAGTGCCTCCAGAACTAAAGATAGCTAATTATAAGAAATGTGAATCAGGGATAATTTAGCACATTTTCAGTGAAATGATAAGGCTTTTCCATTCTTGGGGAATTCGATTTATTTTGTAGATATACAGAAAGGCTCTATATATTGTAACTGAGAACATTTCTCAATTAGGTTTTCATAAGAAATAATTTTAGTGCTCCCTTAAGATGAGAGGGCCTTTAAACTTAATTGTGAACTTAATTTATCTGAAGGTATAAACTCAGAAGATGGCACAATTGTAGTGTTGACTAAACAGGATTTAGGGAGTATTAAACATACAATACCTCGTTGAGGACAGTGCTTTGAAGACAATTCTATATATCAGATCTGTACTAAGTATATTTTCTCCAAATAGTCCTGTTTTTCCAACTATTTTTAATGTTTATAATATGATAGAGTTTTGTTTATGCTACTTCTTTGATATAACAGCTAAACATAATTTAGCCAGTTTATTTTATTATTATTATTATATTTTGGAGACAGGGTCTCACTTTGTCACCCAGGCTGGTATGCAGTGGTGTGATCATAGCTTACTGCAGCCTCAAACTCCTGGGTTCAAGGGATCCTCCCACATATCTAGAACTACAGGTGCTGGCCACCATGCCCAGATTTTTTTTTCCCCCCCAGAGATGGGAATCTCGCTGTGATACCCAGGCTGGTCTTTTTTTTTTTTTTTTTTGATATGGAGTCTTGCTCTGTCGCCCAGGCTGGAGTGCAGTGGCGTGATCTCAGCTCACTGCAAGCTCTGCCTCCCGGGTTCATGCCATTCTCCTGCCTCAGCCTCCCAAGTAACTGGGACTACAGGCGCCCACCACCACGCCCGGCTAATTTTTTTTTTTTTGCATTTTTAGTAGAGACAGGGTTTCACCGTGTTAGCCAGGATGGTCTTGATCTCCTGACCTCATAATCCGCCTGCCTCAGCCTCCCAAAGAGCTGGGATTACAGGCATGAGCCACCGTGCCCAGCCTACTCAGGCTGGTCTTCAACTCCTGGCCTCAAGTAACCTTCCCGCATTGGCCTCCCAAAGTGCTGGGATTATGAACATGAGCCACCGTGCCTGGCTGAGCCAGTTTATTCTTTTTTTTTTTCTGCTTAGAATCAACGGCAATAATTAGATTCACATGGAAATAACATCTATAATTAGCCGAGCGTGGTGGTGTGCACCTGTAGTCCCAGCTACTCAGCTACTCAGGAGGCTGAGGCACGAGAATCGCTTGAACCCAGGAGGTGGAGGTTGCAGTGAGCCGAGATTGCACCACTGCACTTCAGCCTGGGCGACAGAGTGAGACTCTGTCTCAAAAAAAAAAGAAGTGGGAAATAACATCTATAAAAAAATTGGGAAATAACATCTATAATTAACTATAATTTAGGTCTCTTGTTAGTATTAGATTGCTTTTTCTTGTGTTATTGTCAACTTGTTTGGTTTCTGTTGGAACTGGGGGAAAGAGGAAGAATCTTACCTGCATAGTATGTGGAGGAGGCCTATCTGAAAAAATGATCAATTTTGCAATTATCCTCAAATTCGTATAAATCATGCAGAGTCTAACTAAAGGATGGGAATAGGAAGCAAAACAAAGTATCTGTAAGAGGACCAGAGGGATTAGAACTATCAAGTGATAAATACTGCTAGGTGGATGAAAATAGTAGCAAATCAGGTTACATAAAAGCTTTCTTTTCATTGGATTTATTTCTCAATGCATTTATTTATACATTCTACTTGCTTTAACTCTGTGGTATCTTAGAGATATAAGAGATACCGAAACAGTTGGTTTTGTCCCAACTTGTGGAGAGTAAATATGAACATTTTAGGGCCATGGGCACTATAGATGATTACTAAGTTAGATAATACAAGATTACTCCTGTAGCTGATGACATTTAAGTAATGATAGTGCCCTTTCAAAATTCAAAATTCTTTTTTCTTTATTATTTATTTATTTTTAGTACTTTCCCACTTTGTTTTTTTTTTGAGACAGTCTTGCTCTATCACCCAGGCTGAAACAAAACAAAACAAAAAACAGAAAAAAGAACAGACTACAGGCATGCACCACTACGCCTGGCTAATTTTTGTATTTTTAGTAGAGATGGGGTGTCACCATTTTGGCCAGGCTGGTCTTGAATTCCTGACCTTGGGTGATCCACTTGCCTTAGCCTCCCAAAGTGGCAAGATTACAGGCGTGAGCCACCATGCCCGGGTTCTTACTTCTGTTTAATGTACCCTTTATAATATGCTAAGAGCACTTTTTAAAGGATATTATGGACAGGATTCAGACTTTGAATTAAGATAGATGGTGAATTTTGAAATTCTGAGTGACCGGAAGACTATCTTCTGTTAATATCGCAACTAAATCGAGCACTTTTCACATCAGAGCTTAGAGCCAAGGCATGAAAATAGCCTCTTCCTTTTTAAGTTTTTTCCCCTCACCATTCTGAAATCAGAAAGCCATTAATTAATAAAATTCCCTTACAATTTTGACATTACAAGGAAATGATTTGAATCATAAAGCTATTCCTAAGTACCATTAACTCACTCTTAGTAACAGTTCTTCTTCTAGATCAGCACTGTCCAAGAGAAACAGAATGTGAGACACATATATAATTTGAAATTTTCTAGGCTAGGCACAGTGGCTCATGCCTGTAATTTCAGCCCTTTGGCAGGCCAAGGCGGGAAGATCACTTGAGCCCAACGAGTTTGAGACCATCCTGGGCAACATAGTGAGACCTCATCTCTTAAAAAAAATACAAATAAATTAGCTGGTGTCACATGCCTGTGGTCCCAGCTACTCAGGAGGTGGAAGGTGGGAGGACCACCTGAGCCCAGGAGGTTGAGGCTGCAGTAAGCCTGTGATCTCCACCACTACACTCCAGCCTGGGTGACAGAGCAAGGCCTTGTCTCAAAAAAAAAAAAAAAAAATTCTAACAGGCACAAGAAAAATTAAAAAGAAACATGAAATTTGTTTTAATAATTTTTAACCCAAATATCCAAAATACCATGTAAACATATAATCAATATTTTAGTATATAATCAATATTTTAAATTAATATATTTTGTATCTTTTTTCTCCCTTTGTACTACATCTTCAAAATCTGTTATGTATTAAACACTTACAAGTGTTTAATACACTTACACATCTCAGTACAGACTAGCACATCTCAGTACAGACTAGATGTACACATCTCAGTACAGACTAGCACATCTCAGTACAGACTAGATGTACACATCTCAGTACAGACTAGCACATCTCAGTACAGACTAGATGTACACATCTCAGTACAGACTAGCCACATTTCAAGTGCTAAGTAGTCACATGTGGCTAGTAGGTTTCATATTTAATAGTACAGTTCTAGATGAAATTTTAAATATTTGTATAAGCCATTCTGAGACAAACAGGTTTGCCCATTTCCTGTAATAGTCATTCTATGAGAAAAGGTATGATTTAGTGCTCTTATATTATGTTTACTTTTATTAGTTTGGACCATATGAAATTTCAAAATGGTTGAATACCAGCAATTTCATATGGTTCAAACTATTCTATTATAGCTGAATATACTTGTTTTCCTTGAAGAAGAAATTTTTCTTCAAGAAGCAATTACTGCTTAGGTCTTGAATTTTTACCTCAGATGTCACAAACCAGCGTTTATAAAAAGTCTATTATTCATTGTAATCTGACTGTATACATGACCTGGAAGTTGTAAAGATGATAGATGGGGCAGGGATGATGTGGGCATTGCCCGTCTCCTTCCTTTCCTCGTTATCATGCTTCATGTGACGTGTCAGTTCACAGCCAAAAAACCTCCTGTTATTTGCTTTATTTCATCTTCCTATCTTGTACAGAGGGTTTTCTTCTTCCCTGACTGAGAGAATACATTATGAGGTTAGTTGTAAATTATTTGGTCTGGTACTTGCAGAAATGGAAGAAGCGCTGATACTGGTACTGATAAAAGAGGAATCAGGTTTCATTAGAGGCAAACTGCTGTAAAAGGAGCACTCTGTGAATGAAGCTGATTGCAAGTGGCAGTAAATGTCAGTGGGACATTTGCCTTTCTCACTTTATGTTGGGAGAGGTGGAGATTGGCCAGCATAGGTACCTTAGACATGCAGCTGTTGAAAGTCTTCATGTTCACCAGCCAAATTACAATTTTATTTCTGAATTTTATGTAATGAATAGACTAAGTTATCAAAACTAATGTACTAACATTCCTGTTTGTTTAATTAATACTTTAAAAGTTAACTATGAATAATAGAAAAATATATTAATAGAAAAAATTTTTTAAGTTATATGTGTTATTTGTAGGAGAGAAGTATGGCTACCTTTCACTTCCAAAGCCAATGGTAAGTAGAAGAATTATGTACATTGCAGAATGTTTTTATTCAGAATTCAAATTATGCTCTCGTTGCCTGTTGCTGCTCCCCTCTACCACAAATAATTGACATGACACAAAAAAGTTAGGATATTAATGTTGACTTCAGAGTTGTTATTCTGGGTAGCAATCTAGATGTGGCTTACACTCTGAATATTTGTTTTAGGTTTGGGGGTTTGAGAGAATAGGCAACATAATTTGTGATTAATAAAAAGCCATATCCCAGTAATAGCATCATAAAAATAAATAAATAAGCCATATCTGAAGTCAGAAGTTGTTTTGTTCTTCCAATCTTGGATCTACTTTGAGAAGTCATGTTGGAATCACTTTCAGCAAACTAAGGACTTTCATATGCTTTCTACCTAGATGAAAACATGTCACATGTCATACTTATGGGAAAGAGATACAGAGTGGTATATTAACCAAGTAGTGGTCCCAAGATCCCTTTTGGGGATCAAAAATATTGGAAATTGTGGGCCAGGCACGGTGTCTTATGCCTGTAATCCCAGCACTTTGGGAGGCTGAGGCGGGTGGATTACCTGAGGTCAGGAGTTTGAGACCAGCCTGGCCAACATGGTGAAACCATGTCTCTACTAAAAATACAAAAACAAAACAACAACAACAACAAAAATTAGCCAGGCGTGGTGGCACATGCCTGTAATCCCAGCTACTTGGGAGGGTGAGGCAGGAGAATTGCTTGAGCCTGGGAGATGGAGGTTGCAGTGAGCCGAAATCATGCCACTGCACTCCAGCCTGGCCAACAGAGTAAGACTGTCTCAAAAAAAAAAATAAAATTACTGATGATTATCAATAGTAACAGTGTGGTGAAGAACAGATGGTGAGTATCAGAAGAGAGAACTTGCAATGAAGAGAGATATTAAAGTCTTAAGTCTGGAGTTTTAGAAATGATAGTGGGAATGGTCGATGGTGTAGGGGAGGAACAAATGATAAATCAAATCCCCAAATCAAAAAATGGTCCAAACTTAATTAGTGTACTTTTTGAAAAGGGACTGGCATTTAGTACTGAAATACAACATTAGGAACTGAATGTAGCTGGTGCAAAAGCGATCATGATACTGCAAATTAATTCTGTGACTTAAAAAAAAAACAGTTTTTGTGCCTTAAGCTATCGTCAGAACAGTTTGAAAGTACAGATAGCAATTTGTCTATTTTTGTTATTTTAAGCTAACTTAACCCTAACAGATGGTTTTATAGCTAATATCCTACTGGGTTTAAGCAAGTAAGGATAGACTCACTGTTTTTGTAAGTGCTATAATTTAGGGCTACTACAAAATGATTTTTTGAGAATTAGAAAAGGCATCACAAAGCTTTTAACAGGTTGAATGGAACAAAGATTTTATTCAACTGAATAGTATTTTTTATCTTTAGTAACAAATCATTTCAGAGTCATGAACCATTTTCTTAGTTGAGGGATAGCATAGCTAATTATATTCCTAGAAAATTATAGTTCTCTCTTTTAGGAAGTGAAGTTGGAGTCTGGTGCTATTTATATTTAGGGGACTGACGTCTTTTAGCTTTATATAACTGAAACGAATGAATCTGACTGCATTCCAAAATAGTGTCCACTAGATGGCAAGCTTGGTTACATTATTAAGATGGTTTATTTACCTTTTCAGGCAATTCCATTTCAGTCGTCATTAAACTTTAATAATCATCATCATTGGTAAAAGTAAAAATAAAAATCATGAAAATGCAACTAAATTTAAAAGAATAATATAAGGTATAAAATTCTGAATAAAATAAAACCTAAAAACCTTGAGGGTGTTCCTTACTTTCTTAAATGTTTTATCAGTTGCCTTATAGTCAACTAGACCAAGAATGGAGATAAAGATGATGTGACCATTCAAGGAGGAGCCAGAGAGATCATTGGTCATATTTGTTTATTCTCTCTCTCTCTCTCTCTCTGTCTTTGTCTCTTTCTCTCTGTGTGTGTGCATGTGTGTGTAACAAGAGTTCCTTTATTTTTATTTTCTGTCCTTCAACTTCACCTTTCTTTAATAGTAAACATCATTAGAAAATCTCAAAAGGGCTATGTTCCATGAGCAGATCTAAACTCCACGAGGCTGTTTTGTTCTGTGGTGAAACTGGTGACAGAATAGTTGGTCAGAAGTAAAAAGTCATGGTAATAAGGGAAATAAAAATATATGTATGAGAAGATCTTTTTCCTTAAAGTATTAGTGATGATTTTCCTTCCTAAGCTAAGTGTACACATGAGTGTTTTGTTTTATTGTAATTTATACTTTGTGTGCATGTATGTGAATCCATACCCAATGTGTGTTTGTGAGTGTGTATGACTTAAATATATGTTTCCATTGTAAAAAGTTGGTTCCCTGCATCTGCTGGCCCCCTTTTCTCTACAAACCCTAGCTGTTCTGGGACTCCCGCCTCTACCATGGGAGCTTTCACCAGATCTCAGAGTTGGAGGAATCCCCTCTGTGGGCTATCATCTCCAGAGAATTTCGGAATATATTTTTCAAAGAAATGTTGCTATTGGTGGTGGTGTGATTTGTCCTGGTACTCTATTCTTCAAGTATACAGGCATCAGTGGACTAGCCTGGTCTAACTAGGATGGAATATTTTCTCCCCTTCTAGGGAAAATACACTCTGAGTTCCAGATAGTTTACATGAAAACAAACTTTCTCTTTCAAAAATAGGGAACCATTGAACATTGGTTCACATATTAAATTCAGAATCCTAAGTATAATCTCTTTATAACTTGGGATATGAGATTAGCAGTTGGGATATCTATGAAGCTAGAGAGTTGAAATTTAGCCTTCCAAGAGCAAATTAGTTAAAGGAATTGAATTCTGGAGTCATAACATAAGGAATGTATAGAAAACTACATATAGTGGCTAATTTTTATATATCATTTCATAAGAATAATTCAAGCATTATAAGAATCTTGTTGAACAGAGAAGCCAGGGAGGTTTGGGGGACATAATAATTGGACTCCAGGAATACTGCAGAAGTTGTCTTGAGTCCCTGGAAGCCCTTGTGAAAAGAGGAGAGCAGCTGTAAGCACAGAGGCCACAGAGCAGGGAAGGCACTGACTTGCTTTCTCTGGCTCCAGATTTCAAACTAACAACCTATTCAAAGCTGAACTCACTTACTAGTAGAGTATTTGCAATTGGTAAAATATTCAGTCATTACATACTGAATATTTTAAACTTTTGTTACAAGTACTTTGTTATGCTTTGTATTACTATTGTATTTCCTTACAGTTTAATGTACTGCTTTTTAAGATAATCTTAATCTTTTTATTGTCACAGAAGAATAATGCAAACCTGAAATCATTAAAGCCAGACAAGCCTGACTCTGAGGTAAGACCAATTCCTACATCTAATCTTCCTTTAACATGAATAGTGATAAAGTCGTTGTGATTAAAACGTCTGTTTCGTAGGAGCAAGCCAAGATAGCAAAGCTTGGACTTAAGCTGGGTTTGCTCACCTCTGACGCTGACTGCGAAATTGAGAAGTGGGAAGATCAGGAGAATGAGATTGTTCAATATGGACGGAACATGTCCAGTATGGCCTATTCTCTGTATTTATTTACTAGGTAAATGTAGTTGTATTTTTATTTTTTAAATCAGTATAATGATATCTGGTGTAAAGAAAAAAGTTCCATGTTAAATCATTGATAGGTTAAAGTCAGTATCAAATATATGGTAAAAAGACTAAAAGTAGTTACTATGACAATTTACGTAAGTGAATGCAACAACAAGACACATGTATTTAATTAGGATTTAGATTTAGAAGGGATCTTCTGCTAGGTTTCTGCCCACTCTTTCCATCATTGAAATAATTTTACATCCTGCTTTTTTGTTATCCTGCATATTAATGCCTCTCCCAGCCAGCATCAGTACGTTAAGAAAACATGTCTTTTATGCCTTTATACAGTGATTGACTAGATACGGATGAAGATTGATTAGACACAGATCAAAGAATAGAGCTATGAGGACTATGTCAATAGCGTGCCAAATCTCTGTGAGTCACCATTCATTATGTAGAGAATTCCCCTAACTTTAATGTTATCTGACCTATATTCTCTGTCTTGTTCATATTACAAGACTCTTGATCAAATGCCTTGTTGATGTCAATGTTAGTCATATTTCAGTCTTCCATTTTAGTAATTTATACGTAAGGTATAGTAATTCTGCTTAGTTAAAATCAGTTATCTGCTCAAAAATCCCTTCTAGAATTTTCTCAAGGAATAACTTCAAGCTTTTCACTCAGTTTCTGAAATCTATCTTTTTCATTTTTGGAAACCTGGGAAATACTTGATATCTCCAGTTTTCTGGCTCCTGTCCTACTCATTCTGATTTTGGAAAGGTTATCCACCGTGGGACACACCTGCAGGTTGCTTCAGTATTCTAGAGACTGAAGCTCAATTAAAGTAGTGAAGGATCTCTACAACTGTGTGGCATTTGGGACTCAATAAATAGCACCCCCTGCCGGGCATGGTGGCTCACGCCTGTAATCCCAGCACTTTGGGAGGCCGAGGTGGGCGGATCACAAGGTCAGGAGATCGAGACCATCCTGGTTAACACACTGAAACCCGGTGTCTACTTAAAAAAAAAAAAAAAAAATTAGCTGGGCGTGGTGGCGGGCGCCCGTAATCCCAGCTACTCGGGAGGCTGAGGCAGGAGAATGGCGTGAAACCGGGAGGTGGAGCTTGGAGTGAGCTGAGATCGCGCCACTTGCACTCCAGCCTGGGTGACAGGGTGAGACTCCATCTCAAAAATAAATAAATAAATAAATAGCACCCCCTTTTCCCACCCAAGTTTTGAACAAAATGAAAAATAAGCAAAAGAATAGGTAGATGGGAGCTGGTAACATTTATATTGATAAAGCTGATATTGGAGAAAGTACTTTATGTCCATAGGCAATTAAGTTTTGAAAAATGATCCCTAGAATTACAAAGTCTTACCTCGTAGGGACACAATGTATCTCTATAAAACACATGGAAGACCAGTTATATCTCAAAGGCAGCTTCACTTCCAAGAGAAAAAGGAGAAAAGAAAGGGTTAATGTGTTCAATTTATTTTTGCAAAGTCACCAGAAAGACTGAAAAGATGAGCATCCACCACCTCCTTTTATGGGATGGGATAGGTGAGGCAGCAGAGAGAAGTGAGGGATGCTGTGCTTGTGAAGATTCCTTCCTATAGAAGGAGGATTAAGAGTGGGGAAGATGCAGTCCCAAGCTTAGAGGCATCATTTTCCTCTTGATGACGTCTTCTACCTTTTCTAGATAGATAATTCTCTGGAAAAAGAAGGCAGAAATGATAGGAGTTAGAAATTTTGCTGCTGTTTAGCTGTCATTTGTCAGTACCTTATCATATTTTCCATCATTGGAGACCATTCCTTTAGTGGTTTCCTTCCATTGTTCTTAACTGTTGTTAGCAAGCTTATCCTGTGATTGAGTCTTCCCAACATGAATTTTGACCTTTTTAAGTTCATACCTTTTTAAAATCTGATGGCCCAGGCCTCTAAAAGAATGCAAAATGGAACTCCTGTGTTTACCCACAATGAATTTGCACAGACTAACTGAAATAACAAAAATCTCAGCTTTTGGCTGGAATCAAGCTAGTTATTTCCGTGGTGATGAAAATCATGCTTTTAAAAAATGTTTTTGACTAATAAGACTTGGGGGAATATATTATTAATGAATATAGTTTGATATGTAAAATATTCCCAAATGAAGGGTTCATCAGTAGACTTGCCTGGTTTTTTTTTTTTTTTTTTTTTTGAGATGTAGCCTTGCTCTGTCACCCAGGCTGGAGTGCAGTGGCATGATCTCGGCTCACTGCAACCTCCGCCTCCTGAGTTCAAGCAATTCTCATGCCTTAGCCTCCCGAGTAGCTGGGATTACAGGCACACATCATGATGCCTGGCTAATTTTTGTATTTCTTTATTCTTTATTTTTTTTGAGATGGAGTCTTGCTCTGTCACCCAGGCTGGAGTGCAGTGGTGCAATCTCGGCTCACTGCAATTTCCATCTCCCGGGTTCAGGTGATTCTCCTGCCTCAGCCTCCCAAGTAGCTGGGATTACAGTTGTGTGCCACCACGCCCGGCTAATTTTTGTAGTTTTAGTAGAGATGGGATTTCACCATTTTGGCCAGGCTGGTCTCAAATTCCTGACTTCAGGTGATCTGCCCGCCTCAGCCTCCCAAAGTGCTGGGATTACAGGCGTTAGCCACTACACCCAGCCTAATTTTTGTATTTTTAGTAGAGACAGGGTTTCGCTATGTTAGCCAGGATGGTCTCAAACTCCTGACCTCAAGTGATCTGCCCACCTTGGCCTCCCAAAATGCTGGGATTACAGACATGAGCCACCGCGCTTGGCCAACTTTTTAAAAAAAGATTATAGCATCTCCTTTGATTAGTTTTATTTCAGAATATTTCAGGATGGCATGCTCAGTATTTTTTGTTTCAGTGTCAGAATTGTAGAGTATCCCATGGACACTGGGAAACATGAGGGGTTGCACTACGAGGGGAAGCTCTGTGGAATAGGACTTCTTCCTAGAATATAGTTATCGGATAGTAGTGATGACATTCCAGAATAGAAAATGGATTTTTCTGTAATAGATAAATACCTTGTAGCAGTTTTCCTGGGCAGATTTATAGCCCTTCCTCAGGTTACTGTTTAAGGTTGTCTTAATAATTTATATGATTTCTTAATGATTTAGATGTAATCATTCATATTTCTTAATAATTTAGATATTTAAGATTTTCTAGTGCCTTATAGTTTTTCAATATTTCAAACATACTAGTACCTTATAGTTTTTAATGTGGTTTTTGCTTCATCATTTCATTTGATTTTCACGACGGTTTACTGGAGAACAGGAATGATATGTTCACATCTCCTAAGTGGCAGAACTGGTTGCTACTAGATTCCAGATTTTCTGACTTATCCCTAGTCCATTGCTCTTCTTAATGCATTTGGTTATTCTTATTGTAATTTACTTTTCATTTTTTAGAGTTCTTAATTCTTCTTGGTAGTTTTTAATCTGCTGTTCCTCAATCTTCTGATGAGAGTGGTAGCACAAGTATTATTATGATTGCTTTATTCACTCAAAATTGAATGTTCAGTGATATGCCTCATCAAGGTTAGATAACTGAGTTACTACCAGAATTGAAATAAGAATTAGAAGTGAAATGTCCTGAGTTTTGGTTTGATCCTCTTTCCATTATGTAACAAAGGCTTTTAGTCAAGACATTATGAAATCTCACATATTTAATTTATGAAGTAAAATGAAAAAGGTTAAAAAGAGAAATGGAACTTAAATATTACTTGTTTGTTTAAAATTTTTTATATTATGAAATTAACATACATAAGGTTTACTTGGGGAAAAATATCTTAATAAATAATTGTTAAATATTAAAGTTGCTTTAAGCATAAAGTTACAATATTATCAGTCTATTCATATTATTCTTCAAAATTTAGGATTTGTTAATACACAAATGCTCTAAAATTGTAATATTATAAAGTCAATTTTCAGGTAATAACTTTTTGTTACCTTCTTAACAATTAATTTTATTTTAGAGGAGAGGGGCCACTGAAAACTTCCCAGGATTTAATTCATCAGCTAGAGGTATGCCTTGTTTCCGTTTTATGCTAGTACTTTAATTTCGGGCTAAAAGTGGGTAATAAATGTTTTCCAGATGATTTATTATATCATGTGTATATGCTTACATCTGTACCTACCTGTGTATTACAGAGAGCAGTAGAAAAGTAGAAAGGCAGATGGCTTGCAATGACATTTTGCAAAACTATCCTGACCTCATTGGAAAGAAACTTAAATATTATGAGCATAAAGTAGAATGGGCTTTGTTGGTAGTCAATAGATGCAATAATAAGCTTTAGGTTTACTAAGTAGGTGAAAATATCCTGTAAGCAGATGCAAATCCAGAGTTCTAGAAAGATTTTTGGCCTCTTCATTATTGAATTGGATAAAATATATTGATTAAATGAGATAACATGAGAGAGTATCTGTTAAAATGCTTAAGACTATTAGAGGGTATTAAGTACATCTTAGTTTCCTTCTTTCCTTCAGTATTCATGATGATTTAGGGCATTAAAGGAGAGACAGATATGCTAACACCCACTCTTGTGCCATGTGTCTTAACAGGACTCCACATAGGCCCATCTGTAATTCTACTCCCTCTAGTTAGAGGCTTTAGATTGGCAAGTGGGTTGCAAAATTCCTTTTATGTTTTCCCTGATCCCCATGTTAGCCTGTTTGCCTCTCTAGAACCAAGAGCATTCTTGAGTGTAAATTTGAAATTTCTGTCACTTTATCACTCATATAGTCTCCTTTGGCATTCCCATGTACATCTGAGATTTGAAATTTCTATCACTTTAGGCCAGGCGCAGTGGCTCATGCCTGTAATCCCAGCACTTTGGGAGGCCAAGGTGGGTGGATCACGAGGTCAGGAGATTGAGACCATCCTGGCTAACACGGTGGAACCCTGTCTCCACTAAAAATACACAAAATTCGCTGGGCGTGGTGGCGGGCACCTGTAGTCCCAGCTACTTGGGAGGCTGAGGCAGGAGAATGGCGTGAACCCGGGAGGTGGAGCTTGCAGTGAGCTGAGATCACGCCACTGCACTCCAGTCTGGGTGACAGAGCAAGACTCCATCTCAAAAAAAAGAAATTTCTATCACTTTATCACTCATATAGTTTTATTTGGCATTCTGTAGGAAAGGGATTTCAGCTTAAGAGGATGATTGTCAACATAATCAGAAGTATTATAGAAAATGTGTCTTCTGGATTTTTCTATAAAGCAGATTATAAATGAGCTATTTCCCTTAAGATAGTTGAAATTCTGAATTTATTTTTTTTTTTCAGTTTGGCCCAAGTCCATTCTGTCATACCGCCCTGTAGGGGGTGTTTTACTACAAAAGATCCACTACTTACCTTCTTCCTATGTGAGCTTAGTCATTAAATCAATGTCCAATGAATTGTCTCCAAACTGTGATGAACATAAAATTGCATACTTCATTCAACAAATATTTATTGAACTTGTGCTATATGTCAGATCTGGGAGAACAGAGCTCTGTGGAGAAAAGTGAACAAAGCAAAGCTCCTGCCCCCATAGAGCTTATGTTCTAATGGCAGAATATAGACAATAAGAATTTAAGCATTCAGTGCACATATGTAAGTACTTGGAGATAAAATCACGTATGACTAGAATACAGAGGTGATAGAGGGGTGGTCAGAAAAGACCTCTCTAAGGAGCTAATGTTTGAATAGAGACAGTAATGAAGTGAGAGTTGGATGGATAAATGTGGGTAGAGGATTTTAGATAGCCAAAACAAGTGCAAAGCCCCGAGGTGCAGGGGTAGGGCTGGGTGTATCAGAAGAGTAAGGAGGCAATTATAGATGGGAGTGAAGTGAGCCAGAAGGAAAGGGGTAAAATATGATGTCTCTGTAGGCCATGGGAAGGACTTTTTTTTTTTTTTTTTTGAGACTTAGTCTCGCTCTGTTGTCAGGCTGGAGTGCAGTGGCACGATCTCAGCTCACTACAGCCTCCGCCTCCCGGGTTCAAGTGATTCTTCTGCCTCAGCCTCCCGAGTAGCTGGGACTACAGGTGTGCGCTACCATGCCCAGCTAATTTTTGTATTTTTAGTAGAGACAGGGTTTCACCATGTTGGCCAGGATGGTCTCGATCTCTTGACCTTGTGATTCGCCCGCCTCAGCCTCCCAAAGTGCTGGGATTACAGGCCTGAGCCACCATGCCCAGCTGATCCTATTATGTTTTAAGTAAGGTTTTTGGCTTGGCCAACAGAGTGAGTGGTAGTGCCATTTTCTGAGACAGGGAACACTGAGGGAGAACACTAGATTTAGAGGGTGGAAATCGAGCATTTTGTTTTGCACATGTTAAGTACAAAGGTCAGATAGGATATACACTTGGCCCTCCCTATCTGCAGGTTTTGCATCTGCAGATTCAACCAACTATGGATTGAAAATATTCAAAACAGTAAAACAGTCTGGGCACAATGGCTCACTCCTGTAACCCTAGCACTTTGGGAGACCAAGCTGGGAGGATCACTTGAGTCCAGGAGTTTGAGACCAGCTGGGGCAACACAGTGAGACCTTGTCTCTACAAAAAAAAAAAAAAAAAAAAAAAAAAACTAGCGGGGCATGGTGGCACACACCTGTAATCCTAGCTACTCAGGCGGCTGAGGCAGGAGGATCACTTGAGCCTGGGAGGTCAAGGCTGTAGTGAGCTGTGATCACACCACTTCACTTCACTCTGGACAACAGAGTGAGACCCTGTCTCAAAAAAGAAAAAGGAAGAAAACCAATAAAATATAACAACAGTAAAAAAAAACAAAATACATTTTAAAAGGTTAGAGTTCCAAGGGAGGGAAAACAATACAGTATAACTGCGATTTACTTAGCATTTACATTAACTTAGATATTATAATTTAGAGATGAGATGATTTAAAGTATATGGGATGATGTGTGTAGGTTATATGCAAATACTACACTGTTTTATTTAAGGGACTTAAGCATCTACAGATTTTGGTATCCTTGGGGAGGTCTGGGAACCAATCTCCCATGGATACTGAGGGATGACTGTACAAGACTGATGTCAGGATAGTTCAGGAGTGGAGACAGAGACCTGGGAGTTACCAGCTTTCAGGTAGTTTTAAAACCATCATACTGTATGAGACAGACATGGATTTTGTCCCCAAGGGGTTTGCAGGCTAGAAGGAAAGAGAAAATTTGCAGAATAGAAAGTGGTAACATGAAGTGATAAGGAACACTTGGGAAGTGAATCATTTCGTTTGGTTGGAATCTAGATGTAAAGCTTACTGGTTTCCCTTTTAAAGGGAAGGTTGCAAAGTACGATTTGACCTTGAGATCATTTTATCCAGTGATAGCAAGGTGTTAAGCCTTTTGAATAGAGGGTAAAAATTAACCCTGGAATTATTGCCTCCTCCTTCTTAGTATTCTTTAATTTATTATGAAGACCTATTATTTTCATTCACAAACCACTCTCAGATTTTTCCTGTTCTCTCCATTATTACTGATGCCACCTAAAACTAAGCCTTCCTCCCTTTACTCCCCTGGCATCTCACTCTAAAATAGTCTGCAAACCATTTTAACATAATATGCTAAATACTTCTATCTTACCTGTACAACCTTATTTTTCACTCTACTTCTCCATCATCCTGTTCATCTCATTAAATTATAGAATTCATGGTACATGGTGAATAGTGAAAATTAATCTGAAAAAAAGTGGCAACAAAAACCAACCACCTGGATTGGTTCTCTCAAATGTCTGGTTATGGAATATGTATGGGTGACAAATTTTGTCTTGCCTAGATGGAATTGGGAAGGTCCTAACCCTTTTGACCTCATGCTTGAAAATTCATCATCCTTTTATAATTGAGCATATTTGAGATGAGCTCTAGGTCCCTTGCGTAATCTAGACATAATTTGTGTGACTGAATATCACAGGTCTGTGTGACCCTCCAGAATAATTGGAGGTCTGGTGTAGAGAAGCCTCTCCAGGGATGGATTCTGCATCTGGTCTGTGGAAACCTCTTCTGAAAACAGTTAAACCCTTGTGCATTCCTGGTACTGGAAAAAGTTTAGGAGTTCCTGACAGACTTTTTATATCTAGGCTTTATTTTTAAAATTCTACGTAAAAATTATTAGTAAGTATATTTCTTACCAACTATCCATAGACATCAGTCTAAAATAGTGGTGTTTTCTCTTTCTACCAGGTTTTTGCTGCAGAGGGTTTAAAGCTTACTTCCAGTGTTCAAGCTTTTTCAAAACAGGTAACACATGTCTACCTACCTGGAGCTGGTGGTGGTATTATGTATAACCTACTTTGGGGGTATAATATCAATGTATAAAGGTGTTTAAGGTATTAAAGATGGAGTTTTGTTGTGGGCTGTTATAACTTGTTAAATTACATTTCAGCTGAAAGACGATGACAAGCTTATGCTTCTCCTGGAAATAAACAAGCTAATTCCTCTATGCCACCAGCTCCAGACAGTAACTAAGACTTCTTTGCAGAATAAAGTATTTCTAAAGGTAAAAGAGACATATGAAAAACTTTCACACATCTGTCTTTATCTGGTTAAAGCCCCTTTTTCTTCAAATAAACTGTTAGTACCCACAGAAGGGCAATTTATTTCCTTTTTTCATGCCTTGTCTACAAGAATCATTTATTATCTACTCTCATAACTGACCCCAGAGAGTAGCAGATTCACCAAATAAAGTAGTTTTTTTGGACATCATTAATTCCATAGCACTGAACAGCTACCCTTCAATTCTGAAGTCATTACCTCTGCAACTAGGACACAGGTGCCTCCGAGTCTGGTCTCCCATAATTTGTCTGAGAGAATATGGGTTTATGCCCACAAAATAGAGTGCAAGGAATTGCAAAGGATGGGATTTAATTGCACTATTTGGAGTGTTTTGAGAAGCCCCTAAACAGCCTGCAGTAGAATGATTCATTTTCCACCCACTCTTTCTGCTGGGGTTCCATGAGATAGACATGAAATCTAGGCAGCGACCCCTGCACCTGTGTCCTGGGGCTTTGAGTCAGCTCATGTGCCTAAATCCATATCTCTTTCAAGATCCCTTAGATTTCCATATGGAGAAATTTTATCATGTTAAAACTAAATAAATGGTAAGGTCTTTTAAGTACTACTTTTGGAATATCATTTGCATGCTTTTTGTCATTGTAGGTTGACAAGTGTATTACGAAGACAAGATCCATGATGGCTCTCTTAGTCCAACTTCTTTCACTTTGTTATAAACTGCTGAAGAAGGTGAGGTAGCTTTTCTATTTTAGACTCATACTTTAAAAAATGGTTTAAAAGAAAATAGTTACTACTTAATTTTGTAATCTTTTTTTCAGAGTGAAACCAGATACTAATTGTCTTAACTCTTTCCAGCTTCAGATGGAAAATAACGGATGGGTCTCAGTTACAAATAAGGACACTATGGATGGTAAAACTTGAGAAGCTTTTGGGGTCAGATCTCTGGAACATCATGTGATGAAGCTGACATTTTTAAAAATCAAATGATCCTTTATCTTTTCAGAAATTCATCAATTTTATAAAGAAAACAATATTGAAATTTTGCTCTATTTTCTGATCATGAAACTGATTGTAAAGCTTTTTGACAACTAATAAATGTCTTGGTAATTGCTAGATTCTAACTGTAGTGTGATTTTTAAAATGGAACATTGCACTAATGTTCTTTAAAAGTCAAACCAAATATCCCAACTGTCTCAAGGACAATTTAATCCACAAGAAGCTATTTTGAATATGTGCTTGCCTTTGGCATATTTTACCTTAACAACTGTTTTCTTTCTTTATCATCTAGATCACTAATGTCAGCAGCAAACATACAGTAGTCTGGGTGAATGCAGGGTTTTCCTTAAACCTGTGGACTCTTCAATCCCTCTGTTTACCAAGTGTGACAAAAATCCCCTTGATGACCCTGTCCCAGATTATCCATGCCAGCAGCAAGTTTGTTCCCTAATAAGCATTTTGTACAGCAAGGGTGGGTCTGCTGTGCTGTGTATGTCCCTCACCTACTCCCAAAAGTAAGGTAATGGAACTCCACAGAATCCTGGAACAACTCCTGGAGAGTATGAGATGGGTTTTTGGTTCTAGTTCTAGCATAGCTGGCCAGTCTGCCCTGAATATTAGCTGGGATTCTAAGCCTATCTTATAGACTTAAAAGATATTTTGAACTTTCTCAGTATTGATTGATGGAATGGAAGATAAAGACAGAATAAGGAAGCCAAGAATCTATTTAAATTCTGAATATCACACATTTGAAATGTTCACTATAAAACAAAACAAAAAACATCTTTCTTTAGTCTTTTTAATTTAGGAGTTTAAAGCTTTTCTTGTTTTTGTGGGTGGGGTCATGATTGAAGGATCTGGTTTATAGGTTTTCTCCTTATAATATAGTATGGCCAACTTTGTGTTAGACTCCAGTCATAGTATTTGTATCTTAATGCTTTGACATTCATTTTGAAATCTAACAGGGCATGTCAGTTATCAAATGGCAGTAGATAATATAAGCTTATCTGATGATCTTTATCTGGGTCAGCCACCACAATCAGTATTCACAAAAGATCCGGAAGAACCACAGTAATGCCAATTGACCACAGCTAGTCAATATTTTATTGAGGATAATTTTCACTGTAGTCCTTCAGGAGAAAATGTGATGCACTCAGCTCTGTTAATAACCTTTTTAAAATCTTTCCTTAAACAGTCAAAATCATTAAGCATGATTTTTATTCTCTGAAACCAAAGTATTCTTTTAAATTACAATAGAAATAATGGGAGAATGATGTGAGGTAATGTTATATGTAAAATGTTATACACAATTCTTTTACTATGTTTACTGTCATAGTTTTACGACGCCTTCAAGAGTCATTGTGCTACTTAAAGTGAGGATCTGCTGGTTTGTTTATATTTTCAGCTAATAGCACCATCGTGGAGGTGTTTATCCACTTACTACACGTATCATATCTGGGGGGTATATTTAGGGGGATAGTCATGCTGGCACTCAGATTACAAGTTTTTCCTGTGAACCAAAATGTTGTTTTATTTACAAAATAAGTATTATTTTGTAAATAATTAAAACTTAAAAATTCCAGCCCCCACTTGTACTTTCATTAGATAATATTTTTGCATACCTGAAAAAATACTGTTCTCTAGTGAAAGAGCAAGTGGGGGTTGGGAAGGGGTAACTTATGACTTCAACAGCATAAGAGGATAGATAACCAATGGAATTAATACATCGAATGATTTCTTCTGTATAAAAGTATATTTTATTTAAAAACAGTGATATTGAAATGTATGTTATAGCCCTTACAGAAAAATAACGTTTTATAGTCCTTTTATTTGAAATTCAGTGTAAATCACTCTTAAACTATAAATTCACAGTTGTTGGAGGTTTTTTTTTTTACTTTAAATGATGTGAAAGCATTTGTTCCATTCAAAGGCCTCTATGCCTTTGAATGACATATTCTCAGTAACTTCTTTGCCAGTAACTAGAGTATGTGAGACTGAGTAACTATAATGTGCATATTTCAAGAATTAGCTTCCCACTGCATTATAACACATTTCCTAGGAAAGCCTTTGTATTTTTCATAGCCTTTTCACATATCCCTCATTGAAGAAGTCACAGTGTTGCAGTTTTACTTTGTTTCAGAGGGGAAGGCCATCTTGTTGGCATAAGGGGGACAGAAGATATAATATACTGTACACTCCGGCCTCTTCCCTACAACCTAAAAGGGAGAGGAGTTGAGGCAGATGGGCTAGGACTAGGCTTTTTGGTAGGTACATTATAGGAGACTGGGTAAGAAAGGCGGGTTAGGTTTTTTTAAACTTCAAACTGTTAGGAAAATGAGGCAAAAGCAATAACCATACCATATGTTCAAACAGAAGTAGGTTAAAATGTAGTAGTTATCTCTTGGTTTACATAGGGGATTGGTTCCAGGAACTTCCACATATACCCAAATCCATACGTGAGAACTCAAGTCCTGCAGTTGGCCCTTTGGAACCTGAGTATATGAACCTGCTCTATAAGTGGGTTTCGTGTTTGGTTAATATTTTTGACTCGTTTATAGTTGAAAACAGTCCGTGCATAAGTGGACCCTCGCAGTTCAAACCCATGTTGCTCAAGGGTCAAATGTATTTACTTCTGGATTATGGGATGATGGGTAAATTATTTTTACTTGGCTACTTAAAACTCTTCTGTATTTTCTAAATCTTCTTCAAAGAGCTTTGTTTGTTTTTAATCAGAAAAACATGCCTTGCATGCCAATTGTTAGCGAGATGCAAGAGAACAGGGTGAGTACATGGGCAGGCCAGATCTGGCAGGCTGTAGACAAATGGGAACCAAGGCTCATTATGAAGACAGAGAGGGAAAACTAAGTGAAGCACTAGGCCTCCCCTGCATATGGCTGGCTGTTAGGTATGCTTTACATATACTGGTTCTTCTCCTTTAGTACCCTGATGGTTTAGGCCAGGTAACAAGAATCCCACTTTGCTTTTTGTTCCATGTCAATCCTCATGACGTAGCTGTTGTGGCATTAATGCGTTTCACCATGACTTCTTCATATTGTTTTTGTGTCAGTAACCCTTCTGTTATGCTTTTACTTTCTTCAAATTTGGGTAACACAACTGCAATGTAGCCTTCAGTAGATGGCTGGAAAGGAAAGAACATTTAGTACTGTCAAATGATGAAAAAAAAATCCAATAAAAGGTATGTGGATGAGATCATATTTTTTCTCTCTCTTTTACCTTTTCTTGAAGAATAGATGGCTTATGGAGGATGTTTTCATTCACTTCCATCAAACGTCCTCTAACACAACTATTAAAAAAATTTAAGATTTCAGCATGTTTACTTAGTTAAAAAAAATTGTTTCTAAGAAAAAAAATTACCTCCCTTTGGTCTCCTAAATGGTGGCTAAAAAGTTACTCACCTAGACACAGTATATTCTTCACCATCTGAGCAGTAAATCTTACAGAGAGGTGCAAGCTCTGTTAGAAACTGTGCCCCCTGTGTAATGAGACGGAAGAAGTAATCAGTTGATGGACATTTCCACTTTCCTTTGAGAAGTAGCCCTTAGGTGGGTGTATAACAGGATGTATTCCTGGAACTGGTGTTTTAAATCAGTTACTTCAGTATATAAAAACCATTCATTAATTTCAGAACCTATATGAATATAAGTACCTACTGTGTGCCAGGTGCCATCCTAGGTCTAGGGAAAAAAGCTAAGACACATGATAAATGGGAATTTACAGACTGATAATATATTTTATCAACTGTAAATGAGAAAGCTACATATAACCAGGTATAAAGATTTCAAAAGTGTGGGAAAATCCATCAACAAGAAACAATATAAAATTCAACATGACACAGTATGACAGCAATATTGTATAAAGTTAGTTTCATTAAGATTTCTACCTCATTTTAATATTAGAACTTAATAGATAAAGGAACTTATTTACCAGGGTCAATCACTAAGACTTTTTGAAGAAGGGATATTGTTCTTTTTCACCCCACCTTTGTAAATCCCCAGTGTGTTAGTAAGGGATATTTTTTCTAGTTAAGAAAAACAAAAACAAAAACATGCACTTTGAGGAAAATGTGGAAAACAAAAGTTTTAAGCAGCAAAATAAAAATAATTGACCCATGAGTCAATACTACATTTTGATGTGTATGTAGTTGAATGTCATGGCATGGTTATTGTTTCATGTACTCCACTAGATGGATATACCTGGGGAGGCTCTCACAAGTATCTACAGGGAGGCTCATGAGAGCCAGTGCAGGCATGTTTCATGTGTTGCCCTCTTTTCTCCCATGAATTTTTCCTGTAGTGGACATAGGCATTTCAGGTTAAGATGCTATTCTTTATGACCCCTTTATTTACCACTCAAAACATTTTTAGATGGCATTCAGATATTACTATATTGGCTTCACTCCTCCGCATGTGGGTTCTTCATTTTAAAATACTGGAGTCATTGTGACTCTCTGCTTTTGGAAGGAAGGGGAAGGCTTGTGTTAAAAGAGCAGACGCAAAAGAGCTAGGTCTGTGCCAAAACAGCAGAAATGTTTTGATGCCTTTTTGTCACCTCCTTTGGGAGAATGATTGGCAGTTCTGAGATCCAGTGAAAACTTACCTGTAGTGGGTTCAATATGCAGGTCCCTCTCTGTTCTTCACTTGTAACAGGAGTGTTACTTTTTTTTTTTTTTTTTTTTTTTGAGACAGGGTCTTGTTCTGTCATCCAGGCTGGAGTGCAGTGCTGCCATCATGGCTCACTGCAGCCTTGACTCCTGTGCTCAAGCAATCCTCTTACCTCAGCTTCCTGGGTAACTGGGACTATAGGCACATGCCACCATGCCCAGCTAATTAAAAAAAATGTTTTTTTTTTTGGTAGAAATGAGGTCTTGTTATGTTGCCTAGGTTTGTCACAAATTCCTGGCCTCAAGTGATCTTCCCACCTCGGCTTCCCAAAGTGCTGGGATTATAGGCATGAGCAACTGTACCTGCCTTAAGTGTTACTATTTTGGACAGAGATTTATCATTGAAACTTCAGAAGTCTTAAGTGTTATTGTAACTTGTAGACTATCGTTTAAGAGAGGTGCATGCTTTTCTAAGTCCACTAGTTTCTTGAGTGAGGAAAAATCAGTAATTGTAAGGCACATTGTTAGGGGACTTCAGGCTTACAAAGGGGGGTTTGAATAAGGGTCTCCTAGAATAGTGAGAGCAATTAGCAGAAACTCTTAGTATGAACTCAGTAAATGAAGGACTTAAATCATCCACAGAAACTTTCCCAACCAGTGGGTTTGTTAAGACATTTTAACATGTCACTAAATTCTCCTTGGCATGATACTCTTTTAATAATCTGTCCATTTTGCCTACAGTTACAGAGGGTAGAGATAGCATTCTATATAACCGAGTGTTGTGTGCAGGTACAGGGGGTGGGTAGATGAGTATTACATTGACAATGCTTTAGGAATGGAAAAACAGTAAGGAGCAAATATATTTTCTCGTATTCATGTTTTTGTTTTTGTTTTTTTGAGACGGAGTCTTGCTCTGCCGCTCAGGCTGGAGTGCAGTGGTGCGATCTCAGCTCACTGCAACCTCCGCCTCCCAGGTTCAAGCCATTCTCCTGCCTCAGCCTCCCGAGTGGCTGGGATTACAGGTGCCCACTACCGTGCCTGGCTAATTTTTGTATTTTTATAGAGATGGGGTTTCACCCCGTTGGCCAGGCTAGTCTCAAACTCCTGACCTCATGATCCACCCACCTTGGTCTCCCAAAGTGCTGAGATTACAGGCATGAGCCACTGTGACCGGCCCATGTTTTTCTTTTTTTTTTCTAACTCCCTTGGGAATTTTTTTTCTGTTTAATTTACATGTGGAAATATATGGCAAAGAAGAGTTAGTCACCTAAATTTTACAGAACTCGACATACTAGTTTAATACAACTAGAAGGGACAAAATATCTTGTTATATTGCTATTAGAGTTCTCCTTTCAAAGGTCTGCCTTCCCCCTCCTCCATCCTGGGTATTATAGGGATAGTAGCACAGAACCTAATATAACAGATACTACACCTCCTGAGATACCTAATTTGGGGGAGCTGAGAATTTCTTTAGGTGAAAGTATACTTAAAATTAGCACCTCAAACTGCTAGAGAAGTATGCTAAGCATATGCTACTGGATTCTAAGGTTCATTGGATCTGTCATTACCACGAATATAGAGGATGTAAGTAGATAATCACACAATTACAGGAACATACCCGCTTAAATTTCCCAGAGACCTTGTTCTGAAGTCTGCTACAGTTGGTACTGATCTGATAGGAAATGCTTTTAATTGTTTTTCCACTTTGAAGAACTGGATGAGATTCTGCCAATGTGATGACACATATTCTACAAGGAGAAAAAGTTGATCCTGTGTGATTGCTTGGAATAATTTTTCCTCCCATAACTCCTATTGGAACAAGAATGTATGAACTGGTATTTGTTTAGTCAAACTATCATCTTCCCCCTTTTTCCTTTGGCTACTATTGGGGCATAACTGTAGAATAGAGAATACAATAATAAAAGAGAAAACAAGATTGAATTTCTTTCCCAGGAAAGGGAAGAGTACCAGAGGTCTTTAGGTAGGTAGCACTGGGGTAGAAGACAAAGAAATAAGGCATGCCTGTGTATACGAGATACCATATATGTCTCTACCGTAGCCCTTTCTGTGGGCTCTGAACAGTTCAGTAGTTGGGCACAGACTGGCTACTTCAGGTAGCAGCTGATGATGTGGTCCTCCATTTGGATGTTTGAGTAATCAAATTTATATGTTCAGAGTGGCCAGGCACTGGAATACTCATCTTGCCAAACAAACTCCTATAATAATACCATTTCAACACAGTAGAAGATAATTAAGGCATGTTTGTTTAGTGAACATTTGTTCAATCCAAGACCACAAGACCATACCAGGCTACAATACCAGGAAAAAAAAATTTTTGATAATTTAAAATTCCCAATTTGCTTACCGGTTAGAGTGCTGCAGTATACAGTGGTCCTCACAAAATTTTCCTTTGACATCTAGAAGAATACATGAGTCTGTTGGTGGCTGAAATCAATATTTACTACCACTATGTGGTACTTTCTTTGGGTCATATAGTTGATAATGAGGACTGGACACATACATGCTGCATGCTGATCACGGGTATCCCTTCATTACTCAAAAAGACATACCTAAAGGTTTCCTAGAAAGTATTTAAAGAGATCTGGCCCAGACAGAATAATTTATTCAACATTAAGGTAATTAACTCCTTGCTCCATCTTACTTTACACTCACTTCAAAATGAGTACACGTAGTATTTTTGCTAGGAAAATGCAATTAGCATCCCATTCTTTATGATATATATTTTTTGTTGGTGGTTTCCAGGACTGTCCTGATGTTGGTGCAAGTCCGACATTCTGGGAAACCCCTCAGTCATGGGTGAACTAGGACAGGTTGGTCACCCTATGTTTGGCCAACAGAAAATATGCTACAATATATATTTTTTAAACTGAGTATAACCATTATCACTGAATTAAAGGAAGAAAGGAGAGTCCCCAGCGATGCTCCCGCCACTGGTGCTGCTTACACAAAACAGTACAAAAAGAATACCTACTTCTAAGTGGCAGATGGCGTCTCTTAAGGTAAATGTATAGATTCTTCTTTCTAAATGTCTCTAATCTAACCCATCCTCTTCTCGCCATCCCTACTGCCTCTACCTGAGTTTCGATCTGATCATTTAAATAATTTTATGTATCGCTCCTCCCTGTGAGAGTGAGCCCCTCAATCCTTCCAGACACTTAAGGACTGTTGCAACCTAGCCCTCCGCCTACCTTTGGGGCCTCCGTTTAGAGTACTCATCTTACCGCGAGCAACACCCTAGAGCTCGCACTGCAATCGCCGGCCCCAGAATGCGCCCTGAAGTATTTCAGGCCACCAGGTCTTTGCAAATGCCATTCCCTGGGGCTAGACGGAACACAAAAGTCCAGTGCCTTCTGACGTGGGGAGGGAGAGCCAGGGAGAGCGCGCGTGGCTTATGATCTGTCAACATAGTCTCCACAGCATTAGGCCAGTGCGGCCAAGGAGGGATCAACATCACTCCGCACTTACCCGGTTTGTACCAGCGAGTGAAGTATCGATCCACGAGAGAAGGCACCATCGGCTCCGCGGCTTCGGGCTCGGTAGCCATGGCGACCTCCGGCGCCACCACCCCGCCCTCCGGGACCCCAGCGCTTCCTCCGCGCCGCCCGGACTGGGCGTGCTCTTCCGGCGCACAGCGCGTGTCGTGCGCACGCGCGCTGCTCTCAGCTCCGTAGGTTCCACCCCCCCGCCCCCCCCAATTACTGTGCTTTGGGGTTCGACATCAAAACAGAGATCAAATACAAAGGTGTGGGCAGATGGGCAAGAGGGCAGAGGGACAGGGGACGCGGCCAATGTAGCTCCTCTACCTCTACGGTGCCAGGCCTACAAAGAAGGCCGGCCGCCGTAAGTGACCAGAAGCGGGCCCGGCCTCGCCCCCTCCGCCGGTGACGTCACTCCCGCGCCGCACTCCCAGCGCTGGGCCTGCCTAGTTGACGCACGCATTGCGCCGCTGGCTTCTTTGCAGCGCTTCAGCGTTTTCCTCTGGAGGGCGCCTCCATCCTTGGAGGCCTAGTGCGGTCGGTGAGAGAGCGGGAGCCGCGGACAGAGACGCGTGCGCAATTCGGAGCCGACTCTGGGTGCGGACTGTGGGAGCGGACTCTGGGTAGCCGGCTGCGCGTGGCTGGGGAGGCGAGGCCGGACGCACCTCTGTTTGGGGGTCCTCAGGTAAGCGATCCATCCAGGGTAGGGGCACGGGAGTGGACCCCTCCGCCGGCGGTGTCCGGGTGAAGGAGACCCGGAGCCTCCTCTGCCTGCTGCGGGCCGGGAACTGGAGTGCGGGCTGCACCACCTCTTTCCTAGAGCCTTAAATTCTTTTTGCAGCCTTGCCACCTGCTCCATCGGGGGGGGGCGCTGGGAGGCGCGACAGCCCAGGGATGCCTGCTGCCCCTCCAGCCGGACTTAACCCAGCCTCTTGATTGCTTGCAGGGGGTTGATAATAACGCTGAAAGCGAGAGTACTAATTCACGATGGAAGGCGGCGGTTAATAGAGGCTCAGGTGCTGTGGTGCGGGTCCTTTCTCGCGTGTGAGACTTTTTCGTGGAGGTGGTGTCCTCTGTGCTTCTCCATCTAACGTGGTGTTTTACGTGGCTTTCTCTCCCGTTAACGATGATCTCCTTGGAGACACTGGCTGAGTAATCTTCAGATCCCAGTACTTAGCAAGTGCTCAGTCGGTGTTGGATGTAGGCCACAAACCGGATCGTAAAGAATTCAACTGTATATTGACAGCCACGGAACTAATCAATGAATAGATCCGTATGAAGAGTAAGCAAAAAGGCAGCAAAGACAATTTTTCAGCCTGGGGACATAGAGTAGAAATCGCCTGTCCCCAAATAGTGGGAACTGTCATTTGGGGGAAGAATAGCAAGTTCTTTGCTTTCCAGGTCGCATTTGATGTGCATGTGAGACATGCTTGTGATTCTATCAGGAGGTTGAAAATGTGGGTTTAGTGGTAAGTTTGGGCTAATTCAGTCAGGGCTAGGCATTTAGGTCTAATCAGCGTATTCGTGATCTACCTGGTATATGTAATCATGCATGTGATGTCTAGCCAAGAGGTGGATAGTCGAAGGGGCAAGGGAAGAACATGAAGCAGTTATCAGGAAATTAAGAGAGAATCCACGATTGACCTTTGGTGTGGAGGGATCTTTAGCACATTTAAGAACTGCGAAGAGTTTGAATCAGTGGAGGCAGGAAGGTTGGAGGTTGCAGATGTCCAAGAAAGAGTACTAATAGGCCTAGGTCCTGTGGCAATATGGAGGATATTCCTTTCCTAGCCTGGAAAGAAGTGGAGGGAAGTCTTCCTCCGAGAAGATAAGGGAATAAGGCTGATGGGTGTGAAATTTCAGAGAAACTAGTTTTGAGGCGTTTTTATGATGTTTAAAGATGAAAAACGCGGCCAGGCACGGTGGCTCACGCCTGTAATCCCAGCACTTTGGGAGGCAGAGGCGGGTGGATCACTTGAGGTCAGGAGTTCAAGAACAGCCTGGCCAACATGGTGAAACCCTGTCTCTACTAAAAATACAAAAATTAACTGGGCATGGTGCCGGGCGCCTGTAATCCCAGCTACTCCCGAGGCTGAGGCAGGAGAATCGCTTGAACCCGGGAGGCAGATGTTGCGGTGAGCCGAGATCGCGCCATCGCACTCCAGCCTGGGCAATAAGAGCGAAACTCCGTCTCAAAAAACAAAAAAACCTGCATGATATGTTAGAGGTTTCAAGTAATTTCTAGCAGTTCTTGAATATAATTGTCACCAAAACTTACTAAAATCATTGTCTTCCTCACTTCCGTCATATATAAACTTACCTTTCTCTTATCCCACATTATATATTATATAATTCCTATGACACTTGACATTATCTTCTGTGTACTATTAGGATTGATTCATCTTTATTCTTTCTATGTCATACATATGTGGGGTGCCAAGATGAGAGAATTCTCCTTGGATTAAAGTGACAATAAGTCCGGTGTGGTCCTTGTAATTGCTACCCCTAACATAAGTTAGGGACTTACAATCATAAGCCTTAAAGGGATCTGAATATAAATAACTAGCACAGTAACATTTTTTTCCCTTACTTAGGTAATGTTATGCATTTAAGCAAGCCTGATTTTGCCAGACCAAAGTAGATGTCTTGTTTAGCACTCTTTTCTCACGTTTTATGTTGTTCTGGGAAAAGCCTGGCCAGAAGAACAAAGTTACTGGAAGTAGTTATGTCAGGTCATCAGGGTGCTTGAAATGTTTGTCATCATTTTGAAGTAAATTGTTGTCATGTCCCAGTATTTTCTCTTCCCCTTTAGAACAGTAAATGCTTTTCTATCTTTGATTTCAGTTTTTTTATGAATGTATAAAACCAGTTTATAAATGGATAGACCTGGTGAATATTAAAGTCATTTCAGATTCTCTTCAACTGCCAGTATGTAAAAATGGATTTTCAAATAGTGCTAATCAGTGGGATACCCTTTTGTTTTTCCTCATGATTTTATAAAGATGTCCTAATATGCAAAAATAAAATGTTTCCCCATTCATTTGTTCTTTCAACTTTCCCAAAGGAATAACTGATATTACATCTTTTTTTAAGAAAACATTCTAAAGTTGAGAATCTTGCCTCTCCTAAAAAGAACATAAAATAGGTTTCAGAATTCCTAATTTGTAGACCATAACTGTATAGAGTGGGTCAGGTTGCTGCTATAATCCGTACATGGGTGTGTACTCAGAGAGGTAAGTTTTTTCTTTTCTTGGTTATTCTGATTCTGACTACCACTTCTTCACCGCCTGAATCATTTCATTTAAATAAATATGGTCATTTATCACTATTAAGCTATTTATTTTTCTCTTAGGGATTAATGATTCATCAAGGGATAGTTGTACTTGTCTCGTGGGAATCACTTCATCATGCGAAATCTGAAATTATTTCGGACCCTGGAGTTCAGGGATATTCAAGGTCCAGGGAATCCTCAGTGCTTCTCTCTCCGAACTGAACAGGGGACAGTGCTCATTGGTTCAGAACATGGCCTGATAGAAGTAGACCCTGTCTCAAGAGAAGTAAGTTACTGATGTAGAATGCCAGCATGTGGGTATGACCCTTGATTTCTCTTCTTCCAAATTTCTTTCCCCACATGGTCTTTCTTTGTATCTTATTGAATTTATATCCTCCCAAATAAACATCTTTTGCTTCATTATATATGCCATGTTAGACATAGCTTAAATCGTAATCCTTCTTTAACTCTGCTGCTATTTTAACCTAAGTCAGTAGAACTCTGACCTTACTTTTTGAGTGTGTGCCATACTTTTTACCCTCTTTGTCATGCAAATTCTGTTTATAAGAGTGGTTTTTTTTTTTTTTGAGACGGAGTTTCGCTCTGTCACCCAGGCTGGAGTGCAGTGGTGTGATCTCGGCTCACTGCAAGCTCCGCCTCTCCGGGTTCACGCCATTCTCCTGCCTCAGCCTCCCGAGAAGCTGGGACTACAGGCGCCCGCCACCGCGCCCGGCTAATTTTTTGTATTTTTAGTAGACGTGCGGTTTCACCATGTTAGCCAGGATGGTCTTGATCTCCTGACCTCGTGATCCGCCTGCCTCAGCGCCCAGCCAAGAGTGGTTTTTAATTGGGAATGAACACGAAAGTTGCCCATGGAGCTTTCTAAAAGTTTGAGCCCACATCTCATGTCAACTAAATCAGAATCTTTAGTGTTGGCTCCTAGCTATATGTACTTTAAAAACCTCTGTGGGTTGGTTTTGATATGGTCCCTTGATTATGTTCTTCTGCTAATACATTTTAGGCAGTTACGTCCTTTAGTGCCTTTTCCCCATACTATAGAAATCTTAGAAAAGCATAGCTATTAGCATCATATTTTATTGGACATTTTTAAAGAGACCAGGCTTATTGTTTTTGTTTTTGTGTTTGTTTGGCAAAAAGGTCACATTACCTATTTTTCTTGTTAGAGATGACAGAGTAGTGATATTTCTCAAATGAAAGTTTGGATTTTCATCTAGAAAAAATATTTTTGAAAGCTTTTATGTAATAAAAGAAGCATTAAAAAGTATTTCTGGAAATGTTATCAATTATTCTTGAAAGTAGACTGGGTTAATTTGCTTGTGTTTACTTTGGTGAAAGGTGAAAAATGAAGTTTCTTTGGTGGCAGAAGGCTTTCTCCCAGAGGATGGAAGTGGCCACATTGTTGGTGTTCAGGACTTGCTGGATCAGGAGTCTGTGTGTGTGGCCACAGCCTCTGGAGACGTCATACTCTGCAGTCTCAGCACACAACAGGTAAGTGGAGGACTCCAGTGAGGGAGGAGTCTCAAGCATCCTCAAATAGGTTACTTGCTGTTTGTGGAAGTTTTCAAATCAATAGCCATAATAGTTACACTTTTGCTAATTTTTGCATTATATATTTCTTTATTTAAAAAATTGTTAACATGGCTTTATCTATATATTAAGATTCTTCTAAAACTCAGTTTTGTCTGCTGCATCTATTAATCAGAGCGATCAGAACGTTCCAAATGAGAATATATTTTTTTAAAAGTTAAAACTGGCTATTCTTATGTGGTGTAGATCACCTCTTATCAGACCCTCATCTTGAGTTGCAACCTTTGTTTCTCAATTTAGGAAGTCTTTGTTTATCTGACTTAGATTTTCTGTTATGAATGTTGATTGGCTAAATTTAGAGTCCCTGAAGTCTAGGCTCTAAAGTAAATACATTGTCATTACCTGCACATCTGATGACTGCCAGTAGAGCTAGACTTCAAGCAATTGCTTCTTTCTCTACTTTAGTGTGTAGTTGAGTTTCTGATTTCTATCCTCACCTTCTTAACAGCAAGGGTTTCAAATTACACTTGGCTGATTCTTTAAATCTTCTTCGATTACTTCATTAGTTGTGATCTCCTTAACATTGATAATGTCACAGAAGTTAGAGTATTACTAATAGTAGGATGATGATAGCAGCTTACATTTATTAACTATCATGTGCCTGGCACTTTTTAAAGTGCTTTTCATGCAAATTTATTTAATCTTCACCATGACCTTATGCAGTAGGTTGTTGTTTCCTATTCTTCAGAAGAGGCAGTTGAGGCACAGAGTGCTTAAGTAATTAGACCAGGGTCACACAGTAATCAAATGGGGTTTGACCCTAGCAGTCTAAATCTGGCACCTCTGCTCTTAACCATTCCATTTAGTACAATCATAAACCTTTACTTGCAGTTCATGGTGGGAAATATCAAACCTGTCATACACAGCTTGTTTTTTTTTCGTATTTAAAAGATAGATGCTTTTACTTTCAAAACATTTTGTAGCATTGTTTCCTGGTTACTGAGCTCTTCCAGTCTATTTATCTTCATTTAATGGTGCTGATTCTGCCCTTTAGTGGCTTCTTAATTGTCTGAAAGGTAGAGCCCACTATTGTGCCTTATAAGCCCCTTTCACTATCTGTTCCCCACATTCCTTTTTAGCCTCATCCCCCCATTGTTCCTGTGTGTACGTAAACCTTATGTTTTAGTTGCAGCTGATTTTTAAGTGCTCTTTTTTCTGGCTTTGTGCCTCTACACTGTGTTTTCTTCCTGGTCTCTCTTTCCTGTCCTTATTACCACTCTTTGAAACACGTCAGAAAAACTTTTTCTGGACTTTGGGCCACTTGTCATTCCCTGTGCTGAGATGCATTTTGCTTTCCAGAGATCTTGGTCATTGCTGTCATCCTCTGTAGGGTCTTCTTTTATCTCCCTCGTGAGACAGCTCTGGGAAGAAAGAGATATTTATTTCTAATCCCTGTGCCTAATAACAGGTCTATTCTCTTGATATCCATTACTGAAGAAATGTTTGTTGAGTAAGTTCTTGTTTTAATTTTTAAATATAAATTTTTAATTTTTATGAGTACATAGTAGGTACATATATTTATGGGCTACATGAGATGTTCTGATACAGGCATGCAGTGCAAAATAGCCACATCATGGAGAATGGGATATCCATCCCATCAAGCGTTTATCCTTTGTGTTACAAACAATGCAATTACAGTCTTTTAGTTATTTTAAAATGTGCAATTACTATTGACTGTAGTTACCTTGTTGTGCTATCAAATAGCAGGTCTTATTTATTCTTTCTATTTTTTTTTTGTACCTATTAACCATCCCAACTTCCCTCAGCCCCTCACTACCCTTCCCAGCCTCTGGTAACCATCCTTGTACTCTCTGTGTCCGTGAGTTCAATTGTTTTGATTTTTAGATCGCACAAATAAGTGAGAACATGCGTGTTTGTCTTTTTGTGTCTGGTTTACTTCACTTAACGTAATCATCTCCAGTTCCATCTATGTTGTTGCAGATGACAGGATCTTATTCTTTTTTTATGGCTGAATAGTACTCCATTGTGTATAGTACCACAATTTCTTTATCCAGTCATCCATTGATCGACACTTAGGTTGCTTCCAAATCTTAGCTATTGTGAACAGAGCTGCAACAAACATGAGAGTGCAGATATCTCTTCCATATACTGATGTCTTTTCATTTTGTTTTTTTAATTGTTTTGATTGAAGTTGCAGTCAGTTTTTACTGAGATGCTAGTGTTTGAGTCTCTCTTTTCAATTTTCTCTGTCTCAGCTGGAGTGTGTTGGGAGTGTAGCCAGTGGTATCTCTGTTATGAGTTGGAGTCCTGACCAAGAGCTGGTGCTTCTTGCCACAGGTAAGCTTGTTACTGGTGCCTCACTGGCTTTTTTAAAACATTATTCCAGATGTCTTACAGGCTTCATCAGCTTTGGGCTGCTTGAATTTCAAAAAATTTCTTTGAACCAGTATAATACCAATTATGAACCAGTATAATACCAATTATGTATGTGTGTGTGTATATATATATATACAACGTAGAGTGATTTTTTTTTGGTGACTGAAGTTTTGCCTCTTAGTCTATCATTATAAAAAGTTGTTTCATGTAACTTTTTAAGTCTTTGGGAGTAAGAAACAAAGTCATAAAACTTGGGGAGGCTGCTAAGTCCCCAGTTAGAGTTAAAAATGTCAGCAATATGTATTTTAACTTATTCTAAGAGTTGCTGTATGAACACATTCTAAAAGCCCTTCTTGGGTTCTGTTGCTGTTTTTCCCCTTTAAGTCTCATCATTCCAGATGAGTTTAGTAAACCAGCTCCACTGATGACATATATATTTAGAGGTATCTTGGGGACAAGGAGTGTTGAAGTTAGTGGAGGAGGGCTTTGTGGACTTTCATGTTCAACTGTACACACATTAATAGCTGAGTATAAGCACCAGGTGACTTATCTAGGCAAAGCTTTTTGGGTTTTTTTGTCATTGTTGTTTGTTTTTTTAAGTCAAAGCATTTTGGATGAATTCTGTCTGCTCTGTTCAGACTAACTCCAGCTCCTTAGCTTACAGTGCCATAGGTACTTAGGAATGGCAAATTTGTTACATGAAAACAAAATCATTTTTGTTTGTGTTTCTCTAAGGTCAACAGACCCTGATTATGATGACAAAAGATTTTGAGCCAATCCTGGAGCAGCAGATCCATCAGGATGATTTTGGTGAAAGTAAGTATAGCTTTGTGCAATATTTTGTGACCTACGTTTCTTCCCATTTTTGACCATTTCCTTGTGCACTAATAGCCATGTCATTAGGCCAAAGAACTGTGAAGGTTAAACCCCCAGCTATTAAATGTCTGTTAGCCCAGTTCCTTCAGCCCATCCCAAATCTTAAAAGGCCTACTGATGCCTCTCCAGGTCTGAGGGTTTAAGGTCACTTAGATAGTTATTACCCAAACCCTAGGAAAGTCTTAGGCTGGGCTTTCAGTGAAAGGGACTGTACAAGCTAGTATTTCTGGGATACAGTTTTAGGGAGAAGAAAAGAAGAAAAATGGAATAGAAGGCTGGTTTTTGTTCCTACGATTAGATCCAATCTGCATTTCCATGGGAACAATCAGATTATTTTCTTGCTAAAATCTAGCCAAGGTCATCTGGGCATTAAGGCTGTGGGGGTATTGAAGGGCAGTGCAGGAGAAGAGAGACGCTTATTAAGCATAAGCTTTGGCCATCTTGAAGTCACAAAGTAGCTGGCCTGATTGAAGAGGGATGGGGAAGAAGATGTTCCAACTTCTGTTACTGTCTAACTTCCTGCCTTCTTGCTCCATCAACTCTGAGAAATCATTTAGACAACTTCTACCCATTTATTTACAAATAATGTATTTGTTCAGAAATAATTTTGGAGGGCTGGGCACAGTGGCTCATGCCTGTAATCCCAGCACTTTTGGAGGATGAGGCAGGAAGATTGCTTGAGCCCAGGAGTTTGATACTAGCCTAGGCAACATAGGGAGACCCAGCATCTACAAAGAATTTAAAAATTAGCTGGGCTTGGTGGTATCAGCACAGTAATGACATGATGTGCAGGTACTGGGGTAGCATAAGGGAAGGAAACGAGTAACTAGAGAGGGATGATTTATTTCCACTAGGAGGCCAACTTGAGCTGAGTCTCAGCTGAGTTGGTGTTGGGTAGGTGAGGGATAAGGGTGGGGAGTAGTCAGCTGAATTGGTGTTGGGCAGGTGAGGGATAAGGGTGGGGAGTAGTCAGCTGAATTGGTATTGGGTAGGTGAGGGATAAGGGTGGGGAACAGTCCAAGCAAGTGAATGTGTCCATTTCAAGTGTCCATTTCAAGGGAGGGTTATTTCATAGAAACATTGTGGGTTACTCAGGGAACTGTGAGTAATTCAGCGTTGCCGAAGTGGCAGAATGTGAGTGTAGAATGAAATAAATGGGACAGATTTGATTGAGTTTGTAGTAGGGAATATGGACATTGAGTTATAGTTGATCAGCCATTACAAGTTTTGATGATAAGAGGTTTAAAGAGATTTATTTAATAGAAAGATGGCTCATGATGGCATATTTTTGTTGTTTTTGTGTGTGGAGAGGGAAGAGACGAGAGGCAGGGTGATCAGGTAGGAGGTTGCAACAGGAATCGAGATGAAAGATAAGGAAGGTTTGTGTGGGGCTAGAAGCAGGAATCATTCAGGAAAAAACTTGATTCACAATGAGGATGGGAGTACATTTTTTAGAATTAGCTGGAAAACTTTTTTAGAATATATGTGCATGATTCCCCTTCTGCCCTAGGCCAGTTTGAGAAATACCAATTTAGAAAGTGAAATAAATAGGCTTTGCGTATGTAAGGTGAATAAGAAAAAGTTGAGCAGGACTCCAGCTAGAACCTCAGGTGTTGGGAATAAAGATGCCAGTAACAGGGAAGATGGAGAAGTGCTGGTCTGTAAGGGGTGGGTGGTGAGATCTGTTTTGGATTTGTTGAAGGACCATATGTGATTGCCATGTGGAGTATGCAAATATAAGGCTGAAACTCAGGAGAGGCCAGAGCTATGGACTGAGAGTAGTGGGTATGTAGGAAATTCTGATAGTTTTGGGAACAGATGGACTTGCTCAGGGAGCAGATGCTGTACAGGAAGAGTCTAGAATCCAGGGTGGAACTCTGGGGCATCCAGCTTTGAGGACAGTCAGAGAGAGAGTAACAGCACACAGTACACTTTGGGATGGGAAAGTGCTCTGGGCCTGGTGTTTCCCACTGACTTTTTCACACAAATCCTAATGCAGTAAATCAAAGGAAATATAGGCCAAGTTAAGGTCTTAGGTCTCAGAAATGTGTTTCTCAGTACAAAAAAAAAAAAAATCATTCTATGGAGTGATGAATATTTTTCCTCTATCCTGGGGTCAGTAAACTTGTTCTGAAAAGGGCTAGGTCGTGAATATGTTCAGCTTTGCAGGCTGTATGATCTGTGTTGCAGCTGCTCATTTCTAATGTTGAGGTGTGAAAGTTATACATGATACATAAGCACATCTATGTTCCAGTAAACGTTTGTTTGTAAAAGCAGATGTAGGCTGTAGTTTTGCAAATCCCTGCTGTAACCCCATCATTTTTTGTCTTCTATTGGAAAAGTTCTCTTTCTTCATTCCTTGGTCCTTAATCTTTCTGTGGAAACTTGCAGATAGAAGCCTGGGGGTTTGCACCAGGATAGTCACTACCATTTGTACGCAGCAGCAATTGAGGTACTGTAGCACTTGGATGTGAGAAGACAGGAAATGGTCATATGGACCCATAATTTATAGGAATTGCAAACAGCTCTGCTTCATCAGAATCAGAATCAATGGCAGGAGGAAAGTATTGGGTCCTGGATTGGGTGATGTTTTCAGGACCATCTTTATTGTGCCTCTTGCAAATGGATCCTACCTCCAGGAACAGAAGGGTTGTGTTGTTTCAGCAACTCTGCCTAATAGTTTATATAAGAGAAGTGTTACGACCTAGAAAGAACCCCAGTCAGCCTGGAAGGCAGAAGACCTGTGTTCTAACTTTTGGCTCCACCATTAGGGAGGGTCTCAATCTCTAAGTCTATGTGAGGAGCTGTTTTGTAACCTGCAGCCCCTCTATCACCAGTGAGAGCTTGCAATCAGAATTTTATTCCCAGTTCTCATCTTGGGGTTTTATGTTCCGGACATATTTTGTAAACTCTTCATGTTTCATTCTTCTTACTTATAAGGTGAGGGTGAGATCGCTGACTTGTGTCATCAAAGAAACTTGGAATATGTGAGATGGCAGTAAAATGCTTTCCAAAATAAGGAAGGGCATTTCAAATTCTTCAAAATCACTGCTGCATATAATATGAAATGGGTTTTGTTTGTTTGTTTTGAGATGGGGGTCTCGCTGTGTTACCCAGGCTAGAGAGTGCAGTAGTACAATCGGGGCTCACTGCAGCGTTGAACTCCTGGGTTCAAGTGATCCTCCTACTTCAGTCTCTTGAGTAGCTGGGACCACAGGTGTGTGCCATCATGTCCAGCTTATTTTGTATACTTTTTGTAGAGATGGGTGTCTCCCTATGTTGCCCAGGCTGGTCTCGAACTCCTGGACTCAAGTGATCCTCCTGCCTCAGCCTCCCAAAGTGTTGGGACTATAGGCATGAGCCACCACGCCCAGCCTGAAACATAGGTTTCTCAAATATTGACTGCTGGTCAATTTATTGAGAGGCGTTAGAGGACCTGAGTAATTGCCAATGACTAACTTCATGAAGAATAGCAGTGAAACTGTTTTTGTTTCATTTCATGTAGCTTATTAGTTGTCTTGCCAATTGTTCTGTAGGCAAGTTTATCACTGTTGGATGGGGTAGGAAGGAGACACAGTTCCATGGATCAGAAGGCAGACAAGCAGCTTTTCAGATGCAAATGGTAAGTTTGGTTTGATGGATAAAAAGCCTTGACTGGAACAAATGTAAGTTTGCCACCCACCAGGAACTCTTTGGTGTCCACTTAGATGCCAGTAATGAACAGTTCTCTTCTGCTTTAGTAAAACTGCCTAGAGCCTTCAGGAAATGAGTCCCTCTAGAAAGATCCTTTTTTTCCTTGTTATTGCCAAGTTGCTTTGTGATTTATTTTCATAGTAGCAAATAATTATAACCAATATTCATCACCCAGTTTAAAAAATAAAACATCACAGACAAAGGAAACCCCCTGTGTATCCCGTCCCGATGTCCCTCCCCTTCCTTTCCAGAGAGAGCTGCCATCCTTCATTCACATGCATGTTCTCATACTTTTCCCATATATGTGTATATTAGATATTTTTCTTTTTCTGTTGGATGAAACTCTTTGTTTTCCTTACTTCTGGATTGGAAAATTCTGAAGACCATATAATGATGTCTTGATGACTCAAGGCAGGACTTTTTAATCTTCTAATGTAGGCGGGGCGGCCCCTGAAGGCAGAGGTGTGTGGACACAAGAAGAGTGCAGACTCTTGGGGCACCTGGGGAAGTAGTGTCCGTGTCACATTAAATTCATTTAAACTCTTACATTTTATTTTAATTTATACAATATGAATATTTTTTAAAACTATGAATTGAAAAGTATTACCCTTGAGTAAAATTAATGCCCCAAGAAGATGTGCCATATTTACCCTCTGGCACACTACCAAGTACCCCCAGGGGCATTACAGATCTCTGTTAGAAAAGTACAGATTACATTATCCTCATAACATTTAGAAGCTATAAGACCTTGGCAGGGAAGTTTCCTAACGTTTCTGAGCCTCAGTATTCTCTGTAAAGTGGACAACATAATGTCTCCTTACAAGGGTTGAGATGGGCAGGTAATAACATATATAAAACAGCTATCAGCATCAGCACAGTGTAGGCACTCAAATGGTAGTTGCTGCTTTTATTTTAGTAAACAAATAACTTTTGAAACTTTTTAAAGCGTAGTTTTTATTTCAAAACAACTTTATTGTGAGTAAAATATGCATAGTGGGTCTAATTTAACATTCTGAAAGCTATTGACTTATTAGAACAGTAAAGGATTATTAGAGGGCAGAAACATGCAGTAAGTACTCTGAGACACAACCTTGCTTCTTTGGGGGTGATCCACTACAACTGCCCAGCTTTGGACAAGTGGTTTTCATGTCCCCCTGATTTTTAAGTGATTTTTTTTTTTTTTGGCAGGACTTAAAAGGTATCCTTGACTAAACAGGAACTTGACCAAGTAAATAGTTGGTGCAATTTGATTATTCTTTCTTGCTGTAAGCAACAAGTAAATTATGGTACAGCTTTCTAAGACCATATCTTTTCGATTTAAAAATAGCACTTTACTCATACATGTTATGACATGGGTAAACCTCATAAAGATTATGCTAAGTGAAAGAAGCCAGTCATAAAAGATCACATATAATATGATCCCATTTGTATGAAGTGCCCAGAAGGGGCAAATCCACAGAGGCAGAAAGTAGAGTAGTGGTTGGGTAGGGCTGTGGGGTGGGGTGGGGAAGGAGTGACTGCTAATGGATATGGGGTTTCTTTTTGGGATGATGAAAATGCTCAAAATTTAGATTATGGTGATGGCTATTCAACTTTGTAAATATACTTTAAAAACATTGATTCTTACCACTGAGTTTAAACAAACAAACAAAAAAAACCCAAGGTGCATTGAATTGTGTACTTCGAATGGGTGAACCTTAATAATATGTAAATTATATCCCAGTAAAGGTGTTAAAAAATAGTACTTTAAGGGAATCTATGGTAGTTTTGAAAATAAGGCAATTTTCCATACTTTGTTAAACTCTGGAGAAGATGACACTTTACTACTGGTACCTGCTAGAGTAAGACTTATCTAGTATTAACAAAATTAGGGTTTATTAATGGTATAGGATGATCCAGGTAATAGGGGAAAAAACCGAGCATCCTGTTATCTAATGTACTATCCAGTAAACTACTCTAGCTTTTTTTCATGAACTTTTTCTAAAGGCTTTCTAGGGCCTCGTCTTGGTTTGAAAGTTCACAGCTACCCTTCAGAAAAGAAAACAAAAATCCATGGAGTAGTCAGATACAAGTACTCATGTGAGCATAATTTACTTTGATTTTTTAAGTTGTGTTATTCTAGCCCTCACCCTGTTCCCTGCCTGGGCTCTCCTAGTGCCCAGTAACACTGATTCAAGAGGTTGCATTTAGCTGGGCACAGTGGCTGATGCCTGTAATCCCAGCACTTTGGGAGGCCAAGGTGGGCAGATCACCTGAGGTCAGGAGTTCAAGACCAGCATGTCCAACATGGTAAAATCCTATCTCTACTAAAAATACAAAAATTAGCCAGGCATGGTGGCAGACGCCTGTAATCTCAGCTACTTGAGAAGCTAAGGTAGTAGAATCACTTGTACCTGGGAGGCAGAGGTTGCGGTGAGCCAAGATTGTGCCACTGCACTCCAGCCTGGGCCATAAAGCAAGACTCCGTCTCAAAAAAAAAAAAAAAAAATTGGGTGAGAGGGAGGAATTGAAGAGGATACCAAGGGTTGGGCCTGAACAAATGGAAGCATAATTATATGTGGAAATTTCTATGAGCTACTCTTCTAGAATAGATGACTCAATAATACCCCGCTTGCCATCTACGTTTTCTGTCCTGAATTATTTCCAGTTCTATTTCATATAATGCCTATTTCAGGCCTTAACCCTTCAGTAAAGGAGGTTTGGTTTCTATACCCTAGGACAGTTTCATTGAGAATAAATTTTGTTAGGCTACCTATGTATTCCCTACTGTGCAGACTATAGTACAGTACTAGCAGAATTCTTAGGCTGTTACTAGAATATGATGATGAATGCCCGGGTGGTCATCTGTCTCCCACCCGGTAGAGTTGGCTTCAGGATTGAGATACACGTGGCCCTGGAAGAGACGTTTCTTCCCGTCATGCTGCAGAATGAGAACATTTCCATGTTTTCGTCATTGTTTGCTGCTGCCTTTACCACCTCTGTGGCTCCTCCCTATTCACCTTGTTCACATCTTAACTCATCTGTGCCCTGTTGTGAAGCTTACACAATATGTAAACAAAACTCTACCCTGTTGGACAAATGGAACACTTGTTTCCTTGTTGTAGTTACCTGATAGGTTCCTTAGCTCATTATATTCAGGATCTAGATCTGTAGCTCTTTTCCTCTTTTACTGTTCTCAGAGGCCACTTTTTTTTTTTTTAATGCCCAAAGGAGGATTTTGTTTGTTTTACATTTTTTTCTCCTTTTTGTTGATTTCTGCATTCTAAGAACCAACCCTTGGATGGTTTCTGATTCTAGAGGCAGGCTTTCAAAGTAGCTTAAACCTCTTAAAAAACATCTATATCTAGTGGTCTGAGGCTTGTTTGATTCTGGGATACTTAAGGTCCCCCAGTAATATTGGTGTTTTTTCCCCTTTTTAGCATGAGTCTGCTTTGCCCTGGGATGACCATAGACCACAAGTTACCTGGCGGGGGGATGGACAGTTTTTTGCTGTGAGTGTTGTTTGCCCAGAAACAGGTATGGAAATATATTGCAGTTAAACAACAATAAAAAATTTTTATCTTATTAAAATTAAGGAAAATTTTCTTTCTTTTGCTTTGAGTAGGGTATTAATTATACATATGAGGCAAGGATGTGCTGCTTTAAATGTGAAATGAGGTTAGAGTTAAGAATTAGAAGAGTCCTTTGAGGCCATTTGGTCCATCCTCCTACCTGGTGGACACAAATTTTTAACAAAATTAATCTAATTGGCTATGTAAAACCATGGCAGTTTTTTATTTGTAAGGAAGGTGTTTGAATAGTTCTGAATTGACAACTTTTATCATAATGTTTTAAGTGTGTATGTGTGTTTGATTCCACTCCCGCACAGGGGCTCGGAAGGTCAGAGTGTGGAACCGAGAGTTTGCTTTGCAGTCAACCAGTGAGCCTGTGGCAGGACTGGGACCAGCCCTGGCTTGGAAGTGAGTGGGAGAAGAAACCTTAGAGAAATTCTTGGAACCAGAGTAGAGGTGGTGGTACACATGGATACAGATGATACAGATGTTTGTGTAACACAAAAGGATTTTTACGTTTCTTCATTTGGTTATAAGGCTGTATCTATCTTTGTTTCTTCTTTTTTTTTTAAATTTATTCCCTGAAGTCTGAATTCAACTCGAATAGTAGATTTTACGCTTCTTCACAGATTTCATTGTTCCAAGGCCGCATATATTTTGCATTCCTAACTCTTAAAAGGCTGTGGTTTTAAGGCAGGGTATATATGAAGCCATTGTACAGAGCAGGAAATGGTGTTTAGAAGGGAAGGCCCAGTTTGCAAGGCTCTGTGGGGCAAATGGTGCTTTTGTGGAAATTAGGGAAAGAGCCTCCTCCTTCCTTGGCACAAAATTCCCACAGTAGAGGATCTGCTTGCCAAGGAGCATGCAGGCTGGATTCAGACCCTGCTCTTTCCTTCCATTCTCCTCCTTGGCCCAGTACCCTTGTGCAGGTTACAATTTGCCTGTCATATGTGGCTGCCTGATTTTAGATAGAAGATGTATCTCCTCTGTTTCGGTGATATCTGTTGTATGTAGACCTCTTGTTTCCCACCAGTGTCTGAATGGTATTATATGATAGAGCAGAAGAGAAATGTATTTGAGTTAAAACCCTAGAGACAGATATGAATAAGATGAGGCAATTAAGATGTTTTCAACATTTGGTGAAGTCTTAAAAAAGACCTACCGGAGCATAGAATATTTGCTGAAGTCGTATAATGGAAGGAGAAATAGATTTTGATTTTTAGGACATTATACCTGAAATGGTTTAGATAACTTATTATTTTTAAAGTCATCCAAATGCAGTGTAAATATGTAAGGTTTTGTGGGCAAATGGAGCCTCTGTGTAAAATAGGAAAAGGCACTCTTTCCTCTGGGCAAGTACAGTCCCACAATGGGATGAACCGCTTGCCAAGAGACAAGGGACACATGGGATTTAAAACTTCCTTGGATAAAGATATTCATTAATTCGTTCATTCATTCATTCATGTTTGCTGGAAAAAAAAACTCTTCTGGATTTTATCTATTCTTTAGTTAGGTGAGCTTTCGATGTTGTAACACTCTGAGTTTGCTTTAAGACCCTCAGGCAGTTTGATTGCATCTACACAAGATAAACCCAACCAGCAGGATATTGTGTTTTTTGAGAAAAATGGACTCCTTCATGGACACTTTACACTTCCCTTCCTTAAAGATGAGGTTAAGGTAAGTGCCTGAGTTTGTTTCACCCTCGAATGTAGAGGACTTTCCATAGCTATAGAGGGAATTTTTTTTTTTTTTTTGAGATGGAGTTTCATTCTTGTTGCCCAGGTTGGAGTGCGATGGTGCAATCTCGGTTCACTGCAACCTCCGCCTCCTAGGTTCAAGTGATTCTCCTGCCTCAGCCTCCCGAGTAGCTGGGATTACAGGCATGCGCCACCACAGCCAGCTAATTTTGTATTTTTAGTAGAGACGGGGTTTCTCCGTGTTGGTCAGGCTGGTCTCAAACCCCTGACCTCAGGTGATCCACCCGCCTCCGCCTCCCAAAGTGCTGGGATTACAGGCGTAAGCCACCACGCCTGGCCTATAGAGGGGATTTATATTTGATATGGGTATATAAATAGTAGTTTTAGAGTAAATAGTAATAAAAATGGTGGCTTCCTAGAACTGATTTTTATTTAATAAAAGATATATTGTTTTTCCAGTGATTTTGCAAATAATAGCATTTGTCCCCCACCTTAGATAAAACAGAAATAGGAAATAAAAATGCTAGTTTTTATTGTTTACTTTGACAAAAGCATAATTTTTCCAGTAATGAAGATGTTTTTCATTTATAACATTTAAATCTCAAGTGGTTTGTATACCATTAAGATTCTTGCTGAAGTGAGAACACATCAAATGGTATCTCTGTGTAAAATTTTAAACATCCTAAGTTGAGAGACGAGTTTAATGAACTCCCATGTAACTATTACTCACTTTCAGTGGATACCAACATTTTGCAAAACTATTTTCATCTGTCCGCAACTCTTTGGCCTATACATACATATACTTACATATATTTTTATTTCCTGGAGTTTTAATTCTAGAAATCATATTTTCAATATTTATTTATAACAGTTAAGGACATTTTTCTTTACATAACGATAATTCCATTATTACATCTTATCTCTGTGTTGTCTAACACCCAGTCCATATTCCAGTTTCTCTGATTGTCTAAAAATGTTACCTTGTATTTGGTTAAGTTTCTTAAGTCTCTTTTAATCTTTAAGCATAATGTATTTCTTTTTTTTAAGTCCTCTACATAATAATGACATATTTTACAGATTTGTTTAATGCCTCTGTAGGTTAGTGATTTACAGCTAGGGATGAGCTCAGGTAGTGGGATTATTTGATTTGAGAGAGGAAATACAGCTATTATAAAGATTTGAAAGTAAATCCATAACTGAAAGCCAGTGACAGATGTTTTTTCCCTTCTAGGTAAATGACTTGCTCTGGAATGCAGATTCCTCTGTGCTTGCAGTTTGGCTGGAAGACCTTCAGCGAGAAGAAAGCTCCATTCCGAAAACCTGTGGTAAGACAGCTGTAGTACCCCAGCCTTCTGCCCCATAAAACGTAGTTGAAAGTAGACAGGTATGGGATTTCCTTCATCCCTTCTACTTAGTCCCTTAGTAGAATCAAAGATGCTGAAGTGGGTAGGTGGAGATGGGGGTGGTTAGGTTTTGATTGATTGTGGATTTCAGTCATGTATTGGTTGGGGTTCTCTAGAGAAACAGAAATAATACATATATATAATTCGTCCCTCAGTATTCTCGGGGGATTAGTTCTAGGATTGCCCGTGGATGCCAAAATCCACACATGGTCAAGTCCTGCAGTCAACCCTGCAGAACACTCAGATATGAAAAGTCAGCCTTTTGTATACTTGGGTTTTGCATTCCTCAAGTACCATATTTTTGATGTGCTTTTGGTTGCGGGTGTAGAATCCACAATATGAAGGGCCGACTGTATTCATTGAAAAAAATACGAATATAAATGGACCTGTGCAGTTCAAGCCTGTGTTGTTCAAGGGTCAGCTGTACTTACATAGAGAGACGGTAAGAGAGGGAATAGGGTGGGGCGGGAGGGAGAGAGAGTAATAGAGTGTGGATAGATTTACTTTAAAAGATTAGCTAATGTAGGGGATGGCAAGTTTGAAATTTGTGGGGCAGATTGGCAGGCTGGAAATTCAGGTAAGAATTGATGTTGCTGTCTTGAGTATGAAATCTGTAGGGCAGGCTGGAAACTTAGGGAGGATTTCTGTTACAGCCTTAAGGCAGAATTTCTTCTTTTCTGTGAAGCCTCAGTTTTTGCTTTTAAGGTCTTCAGCTGAATGAATGGGACCTTCCCACATTATGGAGAATAATCTGCTTTCCTTACAGTCAGCCGATTATAAATATTAATCACATCTACAGAATACCTTCACAGCAACATCTGGAGTTTCAGCAGATAGCTGGGTGCCATAGCCTAGCCAACTTGACACAATAAAATTAACTGTTGTAAGTCATCACGTGCTTTCCCTAGTGCATGGTATTACCACAGAAAAAACACTAACCAAAGGAATTCTGTGGACGTGAAAGAAGATTTAGATTAAGTGTAAAAGTAAGAATATTTTTATAGCTTTTAAAATGTATAAGTGTGTGGTTTTAAGTATTAAATAATACTTGAAAATGTTAGAAAATAAGATGAGAAAAAAATCTCATAGTTCTACCACTTCGTAATAATCACTATTCAAATTTTCTTGTCTTCTAGGTTTTTCATGTATATATCTCAGTATAGCTATCATCTTGTTTTTGTTAAAAGTGTAGTAGGTATGGGCCAGGTGCGGTGGCTCATGCACTTTGGTGGCCCAGCACTTTGGGAGGCCGAGGTGGGTGGATCACGAGGTCAGGAGATCGAGACCATCCTGGCTAACACGGTGTAACCCCGTCTCTACTAAAAATACAAAAAATTAGCTGGGCGTGGTGGCAGGCGCCTGTAGTCCCAGCTACACAGGAGGCTGAGGCAGGAGAATGGTGTGAACCCGGAGGAGGCGGAGCTTGCAGTGAATGGAGATCGTGCCACTGCACTCCAGCCTTGGCAACAGAGTGAGACTGTCTCAAAACAAAACAAAAAAAAGTGTAGGTGTGATACATCTGCATCATTTTAAATTGCTGTATAATACTCGTTTATTCTCGTTCATTAAATCTCATGCTGTTAGACATTTACAGTTTTGTCATTTCTCATTATTGTAAACAGCAATGCATCGTACATTTTTGTTCATAAATCTTTTTACTTGATTATTTTCTAAGTAGCTTTCAAACTCTTTAATCAGTAGAACCCTCTTTTTTTTTTTTTTGAGACGGAGTCTCTCTCTGTCCCCCAGGCTGGAGTGCAGTGGCCCGATCTTGGTCACTGCAAGCTCTGCCTCCCGGGTTCATGCCATTTTCCTGCCTCAGCTTCCCGAGTAGCTGGGTCTACAGGCGCCCGCCACCACGCCTGGTGAATTTTTTGTATTTTTGGTAGAGGCAGGGTTTCACTGCGTTAGCCAGGATGGTCTTGATCTCCTCACCTCGTGATCTGCCCGTCTCGGCCTCCCAAAGTGCTGGGATTACAGGCGTGAGCCACCGTGCCCGGCCTCAGTAGAACCCTTTTAACTGCAATGTTAAGAAACTCGTTATTCATTTAACACAATAATTCTTAACCCTGGCCACACCTTTAGAAAAAAAATGATATTCAGGCTTCATCTCAAGAGTTCAGTTCAGTGTGTTGGAATGGAGATTATACGTAAGTATTTAATTAAAAACCAAAAGCTCCCAAGTGATTTTAAACAGCCACAGTTGAGAACCACAGATTAACCAGTGTGTCAAGGGATGGCACTGTGATATGCTGAGCATAAAAATATTGCACAGGATGAAACCCCGTCTCTACTAAAAATGCAAAAATTAGTCCGGTGTGGTGGTGCGCGCCTGTAGTCCTAGCTACTCGGGAGGCTGAGACAAGGGAATCGCTTGAACTGGGAGGCAGAGGTTGCCGTGAGCTGAGATTGAGCCAATGCACTCCAGCCTGGGTGACAGAGTGAGACTCCATCTCAAAAACATGTATATGTATATATATATATGTGTGTATATATATATATACGTATATATATATACGTATATATATATACGTATATATATATACGTATATATATATATACACACACACACACACACACACACACACATTGCACAAGAACAGCCACAACATCTGTGCTCACAGAACATCAGCATGTGGTCTGACTTCAAAGTGTTGTAATAATGCGGTTTGAGACTAGGTTATGTTTGCTGTGATCACTAAGTTAAGCATTAGTGAGCAAGGAGATTGAGAAAATCCTTAATATAAATAATATTTCTTAATATAACTATAATTCCTAATATAACTAAGGTCTTAATTTATATGTCATCTGTTTAGTAAAGGTTGGTTTTGGCATGATTAAGTTTTGCTTGCTTAATAGATGTTGGAAGGATAATTTCATGCTTATCTTCTTTGGACAGCTGAATCAGGGTTAATACCCAGATAGCCTTGAACATAAGTGCTTGCAAAGCACCTGAAAGAAAATAAGCATCTTAAGCCCAATACAACACAATGATGCTAGTCTAGATCTTGGATTAAGTGTTTTAATACTTTTAATCTAATTGCCAAGTTATCTTCTTCCTAAATCTTCATGAGAAAACCCACTAAAAGAATGCTTTGTCCTAGTAGCCTTCCACTGTGATCATAAAGTTTGGAAGTAAAGTTGAAAATAAACATGTGGGCCAGGCGCGGTGGCTCAGGCCTGTAATCTCAGCACTTTGGGAGGCCGAGGCAGGCGGATCACAAGGTCAGGAGATCGAGACCATCCTGGCTAACACAGTGAAACCATGTTTCTACTAAAAATACAAAAAAAAAAAAATTAGCCGGGCGTGGTGGTGGGTGCCTGTAGTCCTAGCTACTCGAGAGGCTGAGGCAGGAGAATGGCATGAACCCGGGAGGTGGAGCTTGCAGTGAGCCGAGATTGCGCCACTGCACTCCAGCCTGGCCGGCAGAGCAAGACTCTGTGTCAATAAAAAAAAACAAACCAAAAAACGAAAATAAACATATGAATAAAAGTTAAAAATAGAAAAACAAGAAAATAAACATGTATTTCTGACCTTATTGATTCTTGATATTTTATCTGCATGGAAAGCTATTTTTTGGCAATTATTATTGTTCTTATTTTAGAGACGAGGCTGAGCAAGAAGGGTCCTTTGAAAAAGAAAAGATTGCCCTTGAACCCCTCTGGCAAATGGGATGAAGTCTGCTTCCCAGCCTCTAACGGCCTTCTTTTCATTTTCCCTTGCAGTTCAGCTCTGGACTGTTGGAAACTATCACTGGTATCTCAAGCAAAGTTTATCCTTCAGCACTTGTGGGAAGAGCAAGATTGTGTCTCTGATGTGGGACCCTGTGACGCCATACCGGCTGCATGTTCTCTGTCAGGGCTGGCATTACCTCGCCTATGATTGGCACTGGACGACTGACCGGAGCGTGGGAGATAATTCAAGTGACTTGTCCAATGTGGCTGTCATTGATGGAAGTAAGCTCCTGGGAAGTGTGTCCATGAGCCTGCAAGGGGTCCTGAGCCTAGGGCCTGCAGATGTGGTGGTTTGACTGGAACAGTGGGGAATCTTTATTTGTTTTGGCTGTTTGGGTTACTTGTTTTTTTATTGAATGGGATATAAGGTGGGGTATATTCTCTCCTGAGAACCATTGTCCCCCCTCCCCCCACCAGTTTCCTGTTATACTGCATCTGTGGCCTTCACATGTTTACTTGCCTGGCCTTTGAAGACACTGAAAACTTTGACTCTAGGTAGAGAGGACGACAACAGTACAGTCTTGTGGGATTGGGTGTGTTAGCTTTATCTGTTTGCCCTGACACAGATTTATAATTGATCCTTGTACCACCCCACTTGTGTTGCTTTGTTTCCTGATACAAATGCTTGCTGATATATACCTCTCCAGTATGTTCAGTTCATGCATAAACGTTTGCCTAATATGAAGATTGGGTTGATATTTTATAATGAGGTAGAAGGTTTTTTTAGGGGGTGGGGTGGGGAGGGCAAGACTGAGGAGTGAAGTAGTCACCTTAATGAATAGTTTCATTGCTGATATGAAAGGGAGCACTGGCTTCTAAGATTGTAATGTGAGGTGGTATATTAATTCATATTCTGTGTAATATTCTACATAATACTGATTTTATAGTCATGTATTCTATATAGAGAACTTAATCAGATCTGCGTTATTACCAAATCCACACATAGGAAAGTGCTTTAAGGATTTTGAAAGTATTAATTCCCTTGGTTTAGTGTGGCTTGGTTGCAGGCCCAGGTTTAAAGCTAGAGGTCTGACCTCTTGGCCTTTTTGCCTTAGTCCCTGGCACCTGAAACTCCAGGTTCTGAGATGGACTCCCCTAGGCCTAGAGGTGACAATAGCCAATTATGGACAGAACCCATGACATTTCCCCATCCCACACTGTTTTTAAACTTGTTCCTGAGAAAAACATTGAAAGTTATTTTTTTGTGAATTGCCATTATTGTTTAGATATACTGTGATGTTCAGATGGCTTATCTTACAAATTGAATATCCCTAGGTCTAATCCTCTTCTTTCTTTTTCACTGCAGACAGGGTGTTGGTGACAGTCTTCCGGCAGACTGTGGTTCCGCCTCCCATGTGCACCTACCAACTGCTGTTCCCACACCCTGTGAATCAAGTCACATTCTTTGCACACCCTCAAAAGAGTAATGACCTTGCTGTTCTAGATGCCAGTAACCAGATTTCTGTTTATAAATGTGGTATGTTATAAAACTTTTACCAAGATGTTCTGAATCAAGTCCCTTCTACTCCTACATAAAAGCGAATTATAGTTTGGTGTTGCCATAGGTCTAGTGTTTCTCAAAATTTTTAAGTCTGCAGTTGATATCATTATCATTATGATATTTAATTGGCTTGGGTTTTTTGTGTTTGTTTTTTTTAATCCTATACTGGTTTGTACGAGCCATTCCTTTTCCCTTACTGACTTGAAGAGTCAGTTATTTAAGAATAACATTGAACTCTGGAAATAACATAGTATGTTATACATTGTTAACATGTTTTACTCTTATCATAGCCTTTACACATATTTTCAGTTGATCTCATCCCTCCTAGGAGCTGTGTCAGAGATGGGGTTTTCCTCTTTTGTAGATGAGGGAACACAGTGTCAGAGGTTTTGTAATTTGTTTGAACAAGAATGGACAAGGACCTCAACACAGGTGTTCTAGCTCCTAATCCACTTGTCCTGCCACAGCCCCATTGCTGTCAGTTCTTCATTACTTTCCTGATGTGCTGGAGAATCTGAAATTTGTTTTTACTTGTGAGTTCTGTGGTTATGTCATAAATTCTGCTGGCATATGGCAGTGGTAGCCTTGTTTTCAAATATCTTTTGAATTCTCAGAAAAAGCCTAGATAGTTGCCAAGAGAGAATAATCAAAATTAATTAATTTAAATGGGAAGTCCTTACTTTCATATCAGCTTTTCTGTTAAGTCAGCAGCCCACTGTGTACATGGATCCTATCTCGATGTATCACCAGTTTCTCTGATTATAGTTTCAGTGTGTAAAATGCTGTTACAGTCCTCCTTAAACTTTTCAAAATAGCTTTAAAAAAAAGTGCCAATATGTTCATTGTCAAGGCAAAAAGAATCAGGTGTAAGCTTTTGTGGGACTTAACTGTATGATGCTAATGAGTTTATATGTCACTTTATGATGTATGGTATGTTTTGTTCTGCATTCACTTAAAAAATAGCTTTATATCATTCATGTATTTAAAGTGTACAATTCAATGGTTTATATGTGTGTGTATGAATATATATACATATGTATATGTATATATATGTATATTCACAGAGTTGTACAGCCATCACCACGATCAATTTTAGGACATTTTTATCTCCTCAGAATGAAACCCTGTACCACCCTGCATTCATTTTACTTGAGAGAAAACTGCCTGTGATGAGATAGGACAGGTTGAGAGCTCCACTTTTGAAAGTTTGTTTGGCATCAATATGTGGGGTTGGCCATAGGTCAGGGGCACCTGGAGGCAGAGATTCTAGTTAGGAGAAGCTGTTGTCAAGTGTCCAGGCAGGAGCTAGCGAGAGCTTGAGCCAGAGCAGTGTTCATAGAAATGGAAAGAAGAGAAAGATCATAACAAATCCATGAACTAAAAACCCTGAGAAGTTAAAGAGCCCACTGGGGAGAGTTTGGATATAAGAGAATCTGGAAAAAGAGATCTTGGACTGGAACAGGTCAGGGCTCAGTGCCCAAATGGAAGGGAAATTAAGAACTTGGAGTCAAGTGGTAGACATTTGAGTGGTGTGGAGACAAGTTCGTTGCCAAAGTTTTCAAAGATGGTGTTTGATGCATCCTGAGTATCACTCCTTTTTCCCCCTCATTGCTTCTTGATTGTTTATTATATGCCAGGCTTTTTTCTAGTACTTGGCTCGTTGTACTAGAAAACTAGTTGTACTTTGTCTACAACTTGTTCTAGGTGTAGACAAAAGATATCAATTAAATATGATCTGTCAGATGGCAAGTGCTGTGGAGAAAAATTAAGCAAAATAAGGGCTAGGGAGAGCTTAAGGATAAGGGTTTACAGGGGGAAGGTGGCTTTCCTATTTAGTGTGATCCCAAAGGCCTCTCTGTGAAGGTGACATTGAAGCAGAGACCTGGTGAGAATCACAGTGGGAGCCATGCAGACATCTGGGGTAAGAGCGTCCCAAGCATTCTATGCTTGAAGGTGAAGAAGAAAAAAGAAAGAGCATTCCAAGCAGAGTAAAAAGCAACCACCGAAGTGCCGGTTGTGTTTAGGAAATAGCCGGGAGGCCAGGGTGGCTGCAGCAGAGCAAAGGAGGGGAAGGTGGTGGGTGAGTTCAGAGTGGTGATGGGAATCTGCTCTTGTAGGGCCTTTCGGCTTTTACTCCGAGTGAGATAGGAGCCACCAGAGGGCTTAGAACAGAGGAATGCAGTGTTCTGGCTGAATTTTTTAAAGGCTTGCATTGGCTGCTGTGCAGTGAATAAACTGGATGAAGAATAGAAAGAAAATGTCTTTTGAGCAGGTGCTTAGGACTTTGGAGAATTTGAGGATATTGAGAGGTGGTTGAAGACAGTGGAGGAAATTGTCCACAGCACTGGGCTGAGAGGGTAGCCCCTTCACCTGGTCTTGCTGAGATGTGGCCTTTATCAGGGAAGATTGACTGATGTGTTCTTAAGGGGAAAGCAGAGATTTTAAGGAGGTTGAGATGTGATTATTTTCTAGATTGCTGTTTGCCTTCTAGAACTCGTTAATTGCAGACACCATCCCCTTAGTGTTAGGTGAAATCTTACAATTTACGATGATAGTATTTGCATTTTTGTTTTCCAGGTGATTGTCCAAGTGCTGACCCTACAGTGAAACTGGGAGCTGTGGGTGGAAGTGGATTTAAAGTTTGCCTTAGAACTCCTCATTTGGAAAAGAGATACAAGTAGGTTCTTAATTATCTTGGGCTTCTGGGAACAAAATCAGCCAGCATGCAGTCCTAAATTCAGCCATCTGATAACAGTTCTATGCCTGTTGCTGAGTGGAACAAGAAATAAATACAACACCCAGGCCCTGACTTTCGGATCTGATTGGAGAAGCCAGTCATGTAGTTTGTCTGAATGCCATATAATTTGATAGGTAGCAGGAGAGCATGAGTCATAAGCCATCCTAGGACCTACTCCCAATAGTGCTTGGTTCTCCAGGAAGAATCATGTGGGAAAGATGGAGATGACAATGATAAGGCGGAGCCGCATTCTCTTACATAAATGGGGATGTATGGGTTGTTAACATGGATGACCTAATGCAGCCTTTGTCTTTGCTCCATCCCAGAATCTAGAACTTCTGGGTGCTGTGCTTTGAGGCTCCCGGGATGGAAATCAGAATGCATTCTTCCATTGAAACAGTATTGTAAACAATTGGACATAATTGAATACCTCAGGTACACTATAGGCATTTGCAAAATGACCTAGAAACCAAATTACAATGCCACATCTGTGAGAGAACTTTTTTAAAAAGTACCACTTATTGAGTACTTACAGATTAAAAAAACAAAGTGTAGAGGTTAGGTAACTTACCCAAGGTCATGGACCTGGTAACTAGAGAATTTAGGGTTTGATTCTATTCTGTTTGATAAGTCCATGTTCTTCGTTATTAAACTACTCTGCCTCCAGGGAACATTTATTGTTAGATTAATAGAAATAATTAACTGAGTACAACAAATAACAGAATTTAATAAATAATGTTTCTTAAATATATGTGATATATTTAATAAATACAGCAGAAGTGTTCAACCTCTGTATGATTTTGAGGCTGCCTGTATAATGCTTAGTAGTTTTTAAAGAGCATTTACATGCATTATTTCACTTCACAGACTTGAAACCACTAGAGTAGAGATAGAGGACAAATTAGAAAGTATGAGGCAGTTTAGAATATAGTTTCATTTAAAAAAAATTGATGGGGATAATGCCAATTCGTCTGAGATTTCACAGAAGACCTGAATACTCATCGTGATCTTGGGGAAGGGATAGGTTTGGGGTTGGCAAAGAATTGGGAACATTGGGTCTGGTGGGGAAGAAAGTGTCAGTGAAAACCAGAGGTGGGACTGATCCTCCATGGGATACTCTATGTGAATGCAATGGAGAGCCTGAGTCCGGGGAGAGATGTTTGAGGAGGAAGATCAGGCTAGTGACCAACTTCTTCAGTGAGAGCTGCGGATTTGCCACCTGATCTAAAAGGCAGGAAGTAGCCATTGTCGGTTCCTACGTGAGGTGACAAGAACAGTGCGCTGGTCAGGTGTATAAATGCTACCAAAGAATGCATTAGAGACATGGAGACCATCTCTCAAGCTAGTCAGTCAGTTTAATGTGAGGTGCTTAGGAAAGGACCCATTCTACTGCAAGTCACATACCTGCCAGAGCCTGGTTTGAATGCTGGTAAGTCATGGCAGTGGAAAAGCTCTGGGGTTCATTAGTGTAGGGACTAGGGCTGGTAATTTTCTTGTGTAGTCAGATTCCTCAAGTGTTCTCTTCAAATTTAAAGATTTCAGGGTATGAGAAATTTAGGGAAAATATAAAAACGTATTCTTAAGCCGGACAAAGATTAATTTTAGATTTTCTAGTATTTGGTAGTATCTCAGGTTTTGTCCCTCCAGATAATTAGGAGTGGACTGTATACAAGATGCTTCAGTCTTCCTTCATCCAGGAACGTCTCAGTGGTTTTTAAGTTTTATTCATGTCTTGGATATTCTTCAATATTTACAATAGAATTCAGTTTGAGAATAATGAAAATCAAGATGTAAACCCGCTGAAACTAGGCCTTCTCACTTGGATTGAAGAAGACGTCTTCCTGGCTGTAAGCCACAGTGAGTTCAGCCCCCGGTCTGTCATTCACCGTTTGACTGCAGCTTCTTCTGAGATGGATGAAGAGCATGGACAGCTCAATGTCAGGTATTGCAGTTTTTCCCTGTACTCCACATGTTAAGCAAATGGAGTTAGGTTTTTGTCTTTTATGAGCATACAACTTTTGACTTCTGTTGATCAAGGTTGAGGAGCAGTAGCTTTCTTGTTAGACACATTTAACAAGAAGGTTAAATCTAGTTATGAGCCATGTCAAAATAACAGACCAAAAATATATCAAAAAGTGGTGAAAAATAGGATAAATATTAATAGATGAAGCAACTTTTTAAAGATATGTTAAATATTTTAATTCAGCATCTACCCACATTTTTCCAGGGTGATTGTTATATGTTATAATTGATTTTGATAACTGTCAAGCATAATTAGAGTGGCTAATTCTCATGGGCTAATGTGATGGGAAGAAATTTTGTATAAATGCAGTCATGCGCATATATGTGCGTGTGTGTGTGTGTGTGTGTATACATACCTTTTCTATGTTTAGATACACAAATACTTGACATGGTATTACAATTGCCTGTAGTATTCTGTAAAGTAACATGCTGTCCAGGTTTGTAGCCTAGTAGCAATAGGCCATACCCCATAGCCTAGGGGTGTAGTAGGCTACACCACCTAGGTTTGTGTAAGTACTCTATGATGTTTGCACAATGATGAAATCACCTAACAACACATTTCTCAGACGTATCCCCATCATTAAATGATGCATAATTGCATATATATGCTTTGTTTTGACGTGGTGACTTCAAAATGCTTCTTCCAGCCTCCTCTTCTATATATCCTATTTTGTACCTGACTACATTTACCATTAGAAAGTCTCTATTCTTCTTTGCTGAAATTTCACTGTTCTCTGGGCCTGAGTTTTTTTCGATTCCTGACTATATCTTCATTATGTAACAGGTTTCAGTTAATGAATGCTCTTCTGTGTAATGCAAGCCCTGTTGTATAGTTGATAACATTTTCTAGCCAGTTCCCAGAACTCCTTGTTTCCAGTGTCAATACTTGGCACCTTTGTCCACTGATACTAATCCCCAGATTAATTTGTAATTAAAGCCCTACTGGTGAGATTTCTGAGAAACGTTGTTGGAAAATTAGGAACCTTTCCTTTATATATATACATCACATAAATTTATAGACATAAAACATTTTAATGCAGTCATTTGCTGCTACTCTTTGACTCATAGTCTTTCGTGATATTTTGAAAAAGCCTTTTGTTAACATATCTAAATACAGAATATGTTCTAGAAATATGTAGCACTTAAAGTAAGCCATTAGATTACCTTTTGAAAAGTGGAGCAATTTACTAAGTTTCTACTTCTTCAGATTTGAAATTCTTCATCATTAGCTTGTAGAGGCCAAAGCTTGATGCAGTCATCTCATTTGCTGTAAAGGAAATGAGAAGTCATTTACAGTATATTTCTACTGCTTTGACTTTTATTTCTCAAAAAGACTGTTTTGTTCATATAAAATATTAATGCTTTTGAGGACTACAAAGTCCCTCGATTTAGTTTACATTTACTTTAGCTTATACTTTGTAAAAAATACTCTTCTAAGTGCTTTGTCTGTTTTAGCTTACTTATTTCTCATAATACCTCTTTAAAGTATATGCCATTTGCACCACCATTTTACAGGTGAGACAACTCAGACATGGAGCAGTTAGGTAACTTGCCTGAGATCATGCAGGTGGAGCCAGGATCAAATCCCAGCCAGTCTAGCTCCAGAATTTGTTCTCTTCTTGACAGATAATTTATCCTCACAAAATTTGAAGCATTTGTAGAGGAATTCCCTATTGTTATAATGTTTAGTTTTTTTGTAGATTGGTTAAAAAACTTTGAATTAAATGTTAGCATTAACATCATTTGCTTTTATCACTACTTCTTTGTCTCTTTTTTCTTTTTTTAATCACTACCTCTTCCTCCTCTTTTGAGAAATTCTGCTTCTGTGGCTATGGTCCAAGCTACTTGAGAAGGTGAGGTGGGAGGATCACTTGAGCCTAGGAGGTTGAGACTGCAGTGAGCTGTGATTGTGTCAACTGCATTTCAACCTGGGCAACAGAGCAAGATACTGTCAAAAAAAAAAAAAAAAAAGAGTGAAATTTTACTTCGCTCCATTGACTCAGGGAAAAAATGTAATGGTGGTAACAAATTCCCTTCATCTCATTAGTGAAAATCGACAATTTTCCATCAATCGATATGATAGTGATAGAGATACTGAGTGTGCTCATTTTCCTACAGACCAGCTGCTTTAACTATTTTAAGCAGACAGAAGTGATATTGGTACCATCCATGTCTAATGAAGGCAATACATTGTAATAAGTTGCAGTAAGTTGTGGCCAGAAGAGGAATGATGACTTCACAGTGTAAACAACTACCTTACTGGGTTTGTGGAAAATGGTGTCATGTAGCAGATGTGGCTTTATCTGGGCTTTGGTTTGGAGTAGTTTTATCTATTCATCTAACCGTCCGTCTCTAAGTGTATAAGTGTGTGTGTGTGTGTGTGTGTGTAGTATTGGGTGTGTATATATGTATTTTGTCTACATTGTATTGAAGTAGGTAGTGCAGCATCAAAAGGAAATTGTTGATTTTCAAAATCAGTGAAATGTCACTATTTTTGAGAAAAGTCGTCTGTTTACACTCCCTTCTCCTTTTTTTTTGTCAGTTCATCTGCAGTGGTGGATGGGGTCATAATCAGTCTATGTTGCAATTCCAAGACCAAGTCAGTAGTATTACAGCTGGCTGATGGCCAGATATTTAAGTACCTTTGGGGTGAGTATCAAGGTGTTAGGAAAGCATGTTATGACTTACATAGATGCTTAGTTCTTAAGAACATGTACTTGTATCTTGTCAGTACAATATTGATTGTCAGGTCTTTTAACTACCCTGGAAAACCCTAAGCTTTAGAGTGGAATTGGCAAGTGTATTCTACTCCTGTTTCCTCTTTTAATGAACTAACGTACTCTTAAAAAAAAGTGATTGATGACTATCGCAGGGACAAAAAACCAAACACCGCATGTTCTCACTCATAGGTGGGAACTGAACAGTGAGAACACTTGCACACAGGAAGGGGAACATCACACACCTGGGCCTGTCGTGGGGTGGGGGAGGGTGGAGGGATAGCATTAGGAGATATACCTAATGTAAATGACAAGTTAATGGGTGCAGCACACCAACATGGCACATGTATACATATGTAACAAACCTGCACGTTGTGCACGTGTACCCTAGAACTTAAAGTATAATAAAATAAATAAATAAATAATGCCAGCATTAGAGAAAAAAAGTGATTGAAATTGCATGTTAAGTGTTTTAGCAAATATTGATGTTGATGGTTTTTTGCAAAGAGCGCATCAGCTATTTGTGAACTAAATCTGTGAATCTTGCAGAGTCACCTTCTCTGGCTATTAAACCATGGAAGAACTCTGGTGGATTTCCTGTTCGGTTTCCTTATCCATGCACCCAGACCGAATTGGCCATGATTGGAGAAGAGGTAGGTGAACACGGAGCAGGAAATTTACTTAAAGTAGTTACCCAGGGACTGATGGTGTTAAGTAGAAAGAGCGTGGGCTTTGGAGGTGGACTTGGGTCTCCACTAAATGCCTAGACAATAGTGGGAAATGATCTCACTTTCATAAGCCACACCTTATTCATCTATAAAATGGGAAAATCAGTATCTGTCTATCAGGGTTCAGAAGACTAAATGAGATAATATATGTGATTAGCAACCTTTTATCCCTAGTTGAACAAATCATTCAAAGTTAATTTTATTTAGTAGGGAAAACAGAAATGTGATCTTGAAAATAGTTTTAGTAGATTTTTATTCAACACATACTAGAATGCCTATAATTGTGGTGGATGGTAGAATGCAGTGGCTGGAAAACAAAACCGCTTGACTAATTCCTGCTCTTCTGGAACTTGTGATCTATTAATTTCAGTGTAATGATTCCCTTTGTTGGGAGTGTGATGGAAATGGACAGAGTATACTGGTAGAGAATACTGAGATGTTTGAGGGGTAATTTGAGGATGGTGGCTATGAGAATGGGAGTCCTGCATCTGGTGGTCCAGGAAGACCTCTTGGAGGCAGTGATGTGTGTGCTGAGATGTGAAGAAAAAGAAGGCTCTGTCTCCAGGCAGAAGGAACAACAAACTCCTTGAGCTTAGCAAGAGCTCATCTTATTCAAGGGACTGGATGGAAGTATTGTGGCTGGAGCTCAGTGACAGTCATAGGAGGGAATTTGGGTTCTTTAACTGAACAAAGATTAGAAACTTCTTGTGATTTTTAATAACAGAGTAATGTGTTCTGCTTCATGGTTTGGACAGTGATTCTGGCTGCCCAGAAGAGACTTGATTGGAGAGTGACGAGACTGGAATATGGGATCAACACCGGTTGAGTGGAGTTAGTGAGGGGAAAAAGGAGATGGGTTTGAGATATGTGTAGGAGATGGAGATGTCAGGGCTCACTGATGGACTGGATAGCTTCACATTCCGTTTTGCACTGGACCAGCCACGTCTTAGGTATCTATCTTTAGTCCTGATTACAGGAACTTAGGTGTGAAATCATAGGGTGGTAGAACTATGTGATAGAAAAGGTAGGTTTAACTGATTTGAGATAGAATTGCTTGTGATTTCAGTTTTATTTCTTTGCAGGAATGTGTCCTTGGTCTGACTGACAGGTGTCGCTTTTTCATCAATGACATTGAGGTATCAAGGCTTGGTTTGGTGTTGGATCCTTTTCACAGTGTTAGCTCCGAGTAATCTAGCTAGCTTTCGCCCATGCCTCTCTGGCCTTCTCTTGCAGGTTGCGTCAAATATCACGTCATTTGCAGTATATGATGAGTTTTTATTGTTGACAACCCATTCCCATACCTGCCAGTGTTTTTGCCTGAGGGATGCTTCATTTAAAAGTAAGTTTTCAATGTATAAAACAGAAATGGTCCCTCCTCCAATGTCTTTTGGAGTCTTGATGACTTTTTGAATTCTTCATTTATTTTGGCTTTTTATCAAGGAGTCCTAGGCTGGAGAAAATCTTTAGAGTTATTTTACTTAGACCCTAATCTCAACATAATATCTCAGTTAAATCATTCTGCACTTTAGTAAAGACATCCAAGGAAGGGAGTTCCTTCCTTAAGCAGCACATTCTAAAGTTAAAAATTTTTCAGGAAATTTTATTATGTAACTGATCTAATATTTTATTTGGAATTACTATGTAGATCCCCAATGTTTTACCTTCTGTGTAGTCTTTTCCGACTGTGCCCACCCTCCACTGTACATCTGCGCTCCATCTAGTGGTTTGTAGGATATTGGCTGCATTTTGTCTTCTGTTCCATGCCCTATCTATCTCTCTGTGTGTGGCGTGTATGTGTGTGTGGCGTGTATGTGTGTGTGTGTTCCTTATTCTAAAAAGCCAACTTATTTTCTTTGCTTCCAACTTGGAAATAGGGAATCTTTCTTTCATTGATATGATTATAGTACACTGATAATGCTAAGAAATAGAGAAGTTGCCCCAATTCTTACTGTGTTTCTCCACATCATTTGAGAAGCTGTGTATGTGAATGTGCATGAGGGCTCTGTAAGAGAGAGGGCAAGTTCCAGGGATGAGCGTGTTCATCAGCAGGGCTGATAGTCTTGAGGTTCAGTGGGAGAGCTAAGGCACATGGTTGTTATCTGTTCTCTTCTATTTCACATAATGTGTGTGGTTTCAATTGCAGTTAATGGAGAGTGGCTTGTTGTGATAATTAAGGCTTATTAGTTAATGGTGTGTTTAGCATTACAGGCCGGCCTGAGCAGCAATCATGTGTCCCATGGGGAAGTTCTGCGGAAAGTGGAGAGGGGTTCACGGATTGTCACTGTTGTGCCCCAGGACACAAAGCTTGTATTACAGGTAAGCTGGTTTTTCAGACAAGATAGATATTCTGATTGTCATTCAGCCAAGTACCAAGCATAATTCTTGCAGGTTGTATTTTAGGCTTTCTTATTCTTTGTATCGTTTATTGTAAACCTTTCCTTGATAGTTTTCTGTTAGCTTTATTCAAAGGAGTGTTGATACAGGCTGTGACCAGTAAGGCTCAAAGCGAAACTTTTCTTGAAAGTCAAGATAAATATAGAGAACAACAAGATTCTGCTAAAAGTGTGCTGATTTTAGAGAGTTGTGGTAATTCTCTGTGAAGAGTTAGGTAAAATGGTGTATCCTGGCTATTTAAATGTTTTCTACTTAATTAAAAATGTTACTGCTTTAATTTATTTAAGATGCCAAGAGGAAACTTAGAAGTTGTTCATCATCGAGCCCTGGTTTTAGCTCAGATTCGGAAGTGGTTGGACAAGTAAGTGCCATTGTACTGTTTGCGACTAGTTAGCTTGTGATTTATGTGTGAAGACAATAAGTATTTTATTACAATTTTGAGAACTTAAAATTATGAAAAGCCCTCATTACCTATATCATCAATCAGATTCTTAGAGGCTCTTTTTTTTTTTTTTAACTTTTTTACTGTAATGTAGTATTTTGTAGTGGAGATTCCTAGCCGAAAGAATCGTGACACTCATCATATAAAGGAGGGCTTCTCTTAACCTGAGGGAACACATGTGGGTTTTAGGTGCCCTGTGAACCCAGGGAGATTGTACACACCAAACCTTGTCTTTGTGTATTTATTCAAGTAGAAAGCCCACAGCTTTCAATAGATTTACAGAGGGGCCTATGACCCAGAAAAGCCTGAGCCACTCTTGTGAAGGAAATGACTGATTTTCTGAACCTATTTGGAGGAAACTTTGTATTAGAAAGATCTATACTAATGTTTTGTTTAAAAAGTAGACCTGAATTCCATGATGATTTTCTTTTTTTTTTTTTGAAACAGAGTCTTGCTCTGTCACCCAGGCTGGAGTACAGTGGCGCAATCTCGGCTCACTGCAACCTCTGCCTTCTGGGTTCAAGCAATCCTCCCACTTCAGCCTCCCGCATAGCTAGGATTACAGGTGTGCACCACGCCTGGCTAATTTTTTTTTTTGTATTTTCAGTAGAGACAGGGTTTCACCATGTTGGCCAGGCTGGTCTCAAACTCCTGACCTCAAGTGTTCTGCCCACCTCGGCCTCCCAAAGTGCTAGGATTACAGGCGTGAACCACCGTGCCCGGGCTTCTGTAATGATTTTCTGTTGTATGTATGTGAAGATGTAGTTCTCAGACAGTCATGATGACTAAATTACACCTTTTAAGAAGGTAAATGAATGTGGTACCTGATTTTTTTATTCTGTAATTTCAGAGTAGAAATCCAGTGATAGTAGCTTGGCATTGGGGCTGTAATCTGATTTTAACTGGTTTGTATCATAATGAAAATATGCTGGGCCCATGGAGCTCAGTTTTTGTGAATACCTTTTCTATTCTTTCTCTGTCTTCTCACAGACTTATGTTTAAAGAGGCATTTGAATGCATGAGAAAGCTGAGAATCAATCTCAATCTGATTTATGATCATAACCCTAAGGTAACTTTTTTTTTTTTTTTTTTTTTTTATTGATCATTCTTGGGTGTTTCTCACAGAGGGGGATTTGGCAGGGTCATAGGACAATAGTAGAGGGAAGGTCAGCAGATAAACAAGTGAACAAAGGTCTCTGGTTTTCCTAGGCAGAGTGTTTGTGTCCCTGGGTACTTGAGATTAGGGAGTGGTGATGACTCTTAACGAGCATGCTGCCTTCAAGCATCTGTTTAACAAAGCACATCTTGCACCGCCCTTAATCCATTCAACCCTGAGTGGACACAGCACATGTTTCAGAGAGCACAGGGTTGGGGGTAAGGTCACAGATCAACAGGATCCCAAGGCAGAAGAATTTTTCTTAGTACAGAACAAAATGAAAAGTCTCCCATGTCTACCTCTTTCTACACAGACACGGCAACCATCCGATTTCTTAATCTTTTCCCCACCTTTCCCCCCCTTCTATTCCACAAAACCGCCATTGTCATCATGGCCCGTTCTCAATGAGCTGTGGGGTACACCTCCCAGACGGGGTGGTGGCCGGGCAGAGGGGCTCCTCACTTCCCAGTAGGGGCGGCCGGGCAGAGGCGCCCCTCACCTCCCGGATGGGGCGTCTGGCCAGGCGGGGGGCTGACCCTCCCTACCTCCCTCCCGGATGGGGCGGCTGGCTGGGCGGGGGGCTGACACCCCCACCTCCCTCCCGGACGGGGCGGCTGGCCGGGCGGGGGGCTGACCCCCCCACCTCCCTCCTGGACGGGGCGGCTGGCTGGGCGGTGGGCTGACCCCCCCACCTCCCTCCCGGACGGGGCGGCTGGCCGGGCAGAGGGGCTCCTCACTTCCCAGAAGGGGCGGCCGGGCAGAGGCGCCCCTCACCTCCCGGACGGGGCGGCTGGCCGGGCGGGGGGCTGACCCCCCCCACCTCCCTCCCGGACGGAGCGGCTGGCCGGGCAGAGGGGCTCCTCACTTCCCAGTAGGGGCGGCCGGGCAGAGGCGCCCCTCACCTCCCGGACGGGGCGGCTGGACAGGCGGGGGGCTGACCCCCCCACCTCCCTCCCGGACGGGGCGGCTGGCCGGGTGGGGGGCTGACCCCCCCACCTCCCTTCCGGACGGGGCGGCTGGCCGGGCGGGGGGCTGACCCCCCCACCTCCCTCCCAGACGGGGCGGCTGGCCGGGCGGGGGGCTGACCCCCCCCCACCTCCCTCCCGGATGGAGCGGCTGGCCGGGCAGAGGGGCTCCTCACTTCCCAGTAGGGGCGGCCGGGCAGAGGCGCCCCTCACCTCCCGGACGGGGCGGCTGGTCAGGCGGGGGGTAACCCCCCCACCTCCCTCCCAGACGGGGCGGCTGGCCGGGCGGGGGGCTGACCCCCCCCCACCTCCCTTCCGGACGGGGCGGCTGGCCGGGCAGAGGGGCTCCTCACTTCCCAGTAGGGGCGGCCGGGCAGAGGCGCCCCTCACCTCCCGGATGGGGCGTCTGGCCAGGCGGGGGGCTGACCCTCCCTACCTCCCTCCCGGATGGGGCGGCTGGCTGGGCGGGGGGCTGACACCCCCACCTCCCTCCCGGACGGGGCGGCTGGCCGGGCGGGGGGCTGACCCCCCCACCTCCCTCCTGGACGGGGCGGCTGGCTGGGCGGTGGGCTGACCCCCCCACCTCCCTCCCGGACGGGGCGGCTGGCCGGGCAGAGGGGCTCCTCACTTCCCAGAAGGGGCGGCCGGGCAGAGGCGCCCCTCACCTCCCGGACGGGGCGGCTGGCCGGGCGGGGGGCTGACCCCCCCCACCTCCCTCCCGGACGGAGCGGCTGGCCGGGCAGAGGGGCTCCTCACTTCCCAGTAGGGGCGGCCGGGCAGAGGCGCCCCTCACCTCCCGGACGGGGCGGCTGGACAGGCGGGGGGCTGACCCCCCCACCTCCCTCCCGGACGGGGCGGCTGGCCGGGTGGGGGGCTGACCCCCCCACCTCCCTTCCGGACGGGGCGGCTGGCCGGGCGGGGGGCTGACCCCCCCACCTCCCTCCCAGACGGGGCGGCTGGCCGGGCGGGGGGCTGACCCCCCCCCACCTCCCTCCCGGATGGAGCGGCTGGCCGGGCAGAGGGGCTCCTCACTTCCCAGTAGGGGCGGCCGGGCAGAGGCGCCCCTCACCTCCCGGACGGGGCGGCTGGTCAGGCGGGGGGTAACCCCCCCACCTCCCTCCCAGACGGGGCGGCTGGCCGGGCGGGGGGCTGACCCCCCCCCACCTCCCTTCCGGACGGGGCGGCTGGCCGGGCAGAGGGGCTCCTCACTTCCCAGTAGGGGCGGCCGGGCAGAGGCGCCCCTCACCTCCCGGATGGGGCGGCTGGTCAGGCGGGGGGTAACCCCCCCACCTCCCTCCCAGACGGGACGGCTGGCCGGGCGGGGGGCTGACCCCCCCCACCTCCCTTCCGGATGGGGCGGCTGGCCGGGCAGAGGGGCTCCTCACTTCCCAGTAGGGGCGGCCGGGCAGAGGCGCCCCTCACCTCCAGGACGGGGCGGCTGGCCAGGCGGGGGGCTAACCCCCCCACCTCCCTCCCGGACGGGGCGGCTGGCCGGGCGGGGGGCTGACCCCCCCACCTTCCTTCTGGATGGGGCGGCTGGCCGGGCGGGGGGCTGACCCCCCCACCTCCCTCCCGGACGGAGCGGCTGGCCGGGCAGAAGGGCTCCTCACTTCCCAGTAGGGGCGGCCGGGCAGAGGCGCCCCTCACCTCCCGGACAGGGCGGCTGGCCGGGCGGGGGGCTAATCCCCCCACCTCCCTCCCGGACGGGGCGGCTGGCCGGGCGGGGGGCTGACCCCCCCACCCCCCGGACGAGGTGGCTGCCGGGCGGAGACGCTCCTCACTTCCCAGACGGGGTGGCTGCTGGGCGGAGGGGCTCCTCACTTCTCAGACGGGGCGGCTGCCGGGTGGAGGGGCTCCTCACTTCTCAGATGGGGCGGTTGCCAGGCAGAGGGTCTCCTCACTTCTCCGACGGGGCAGCCGGGCAGAGACGCTCCTCACATCCCGGACGGGGCGGCAGGGTAAAGGTGCTCCCCACATCTCAGATGATGGGCAGCCGGGCAGAGACGCTCCTCACTTCCCAAATGTGATGGTGGCTGGGAAGAGGCGCTCCTCACTTCCTAGATGGGATAGCGGCCGGGCAGAGACGCTCCTCACTTTCCAGACTGGGCAGCCAGGCAGAGGGGCTCCTCACATCCCAGACGATGGGCGGCCAGGCGGAGACGCTCCTCACTTTCCAGACGGGGTGGCGGCCGGGCAGAGGCTGCAGTCTCGGCACTTTGGGAGGCCAAGGCAGGCGGCTGGGAGGTGGAGGTTGTAGCAAGCCGAGATCACACCACTGCACTCCAGCCTGGGCACCATTGAGCACTGAGTGAACGAGACTCCGTCTGCAATCCCAGCACCTCGGGAGGCCGAGGCTGGCCGATCACTCGCGGTTAGGAGCTGGAGACCAGCCCGGCCAACACAGCGAAACCCCGTCTCCACCAAAAAAACACGAAAACCAGTCAGGCGTGGCGGCTTGCGCCTGCAATCGCAGGCACTCGGCAGGCTGAGGCAGGAGAATCAGGCAGGGAGGTTGCAGTGAGCTGAGATGGCAGCAGTACCGTCCAGCTTCGGCTCGGCATCAGAGGGAGACCGTGGAAAGAGCGGGAGAGGGAGACCGTGGGGAGAGGGAGAAGGAGAGGGAGAGGGAGCATAACCCTAAGGTAACTTTCTAAGCTGTCATTTACTCTAGCTTACTTTGTACTTAAACTAATATGATCTGAACGAAGATGTTTTGTCCTTTTTTTGGTAGGTGTTTCTTGAAAATGTGGAAACCTTCATTAAACAGATAGATTCTGTGAATCATATTAACTTGTTTTTTACAGAATTGAAGTAAGTATTTTGAATAATTCGTGTGTATCTTTTCCATAGTTTTCTCTCTTCTTGTTAAGGAAATCAAACATAAATAGCTAGAGAAGAAAAATTCCTTACTGTTCATTTTTAAAAATTGCTATAACTCTTAGATGCCAGTTGGTTTTTTGCTCTTTTCCTTTCTTTTTAAAACAGCCTGTTTAAAACTATGTCCTTAAAACATGTCATTCAGAATTATTATTTGACTTGATTTTTAGGTATACATATAAAACTACTTGTTTTTCTTAGGAGACTGAAATCAAATGGCATCTTGCTCTCTGATGATCTTTCCCCTCAACTTTTTAATGAAACACTTTCAAAATAGAGAAAAGTTGAGAGAATTGTCCAGTAAGCAACCTGTATATACCCCACCTGGATTCGCCAGTTTATATTTTTCTGTATACACATTCTCATTCTCTATAATCTGTCCATCCATCATTCCTCTTGTTTGTAGACAAATTGCTAACTGAGTTGTAGACATCAGTCCACTCTACCACCTGTACTTCTTGTATATCATTAACTAGAGGGCATTCTTTGTGTATGGGTTGGTTTTGTTGTGTTTTTTTCAGGTCATATTTATCTACAGTGAAATGTCCAAATCTTAAGTGTGCCATTTAGTGAGTTTTGGCAAATGTACACTTCATGTAACCTGAACCTCTATCAAGTTAGAGGGCATTTACTTCTTTTCAGAAAGCTGCTTCAGATTCCTTTCAATCAGTCCCTGTCCCATTCCCCAGGCAACTACTCTTCTGAATTTTTCACCATAAATCAGTTTTGCCTGTTCAAGAACTTCACCTAAATGGAAGCGTACAGTATTACTCTTCTGCATAAAGCTGTTTTCATTCAGCATATGGTCTTGAGATTCATCTGTGTTTTTATATGTATCACTAGTTCATTCTTTTTTTATTGGTCAGTAGTATGCCATTGTGTAAATACACCACTATTTGCTTATTCATTCCCGTGTTGCTGGACATGTGGATTGTACTACCCTGTTTGGGGCTAGTGTGACTAAAACATCTACAAACATCTGTATAAGTCTTTCGTGGACATGTTTTATTTCTCAATATTTTTATAGTTCAACTCTTTTCCAAAAGTCATTTTTATTTATCATCATCAGCATGCCAGGTGTATGTTAGTAATTTGATCTCTGGGCTACATGTTCTGTTGATGACCATTCCATACACACCTGTTCTTAGAGAAGAAGATGTCACGAAGACCATGTACCCTGCACCAGTTACCAGCAGTGTCTGCCTGTCCAGGGATCCTGACGGGAATAAACTAGACCTTGTCTGCGATGCTATGAGAGCCGTCATGGAGAGCATAAATCCTCATAAGTATGTATGCTGTCACCAGGCAGCATCCTTTGAAAAACCGAAGTGTGTAGTTGTCCTTGTCCAGCCTACTTACCTTTCTCATTCTGGTGTTCTTCACTTATTACCTCAGATACTGCCTATCCATACTTACATCTCATGTAAAGAAGACAACCCCAGAACTGGAAATTGTACTGCAAAAAGTACACGAGCTTCAAGGTAGAGATCCGCTCACAGAGAAAGTGCTTAAGGTGGCCGTGACTGCTACTAGTCTTCTGCAGGTGACAATCACCATGTCATTGCCACACCACAGATTTAACATGTGACTTTTTAGTTGCCATTTTAAGACCCTTGTCAGTTTTTTTCAGTGCTGCCCTCTAAAGCATATATAAAAGTATCAGAAGTATATATTCTTCTGATGTCCAGTTCTGTTGAGAAAAATTTATTGTCTTTTTGGTTATGTTGTTAGGTCTGTGGATTTTTTCCCCAAATGGTTGTGTTCTGTTTTGTTTTCTAAACACTATTAGGAAATGCTCCGTCTGATCCTGATGCTGTGAGTGCTGAAGAGGCCCTGAAATATTTGCTGCTTCTGGTAGATGTTAATGAATTATATGATCATTCTCTTGGCACCTATGACTTTGATTTGGTCCTCATGGTAGCTGAGAAGTCACAGAAGGTATGTGGAGTTCTTACTTTTATGCCATTTGGTTCTTGTTTATATAATGATAGTGTGAAACCCTGCTTCTGGTAGTGCAGTAGCTTTTCTGCTATCACTCTGTGAGTGCAGGGCTGGAGACAGATCTGTGAGTTTCTAGGGCCCACGTTCCTAAGCCCCTGTGCTTATGAAAGTGTTTTGATTGTGAGGTTGAAAAAGTGAAGTAAAATTACATGGCTTTTTTTTGTTTTTTTTTTTTTTTGAGACAGAGTCTCACTCAGTCGCCCAGGCTGGAGTGCAGTGGTGTGATCTCGGCTTACTGCAAGCTCCGCCTCCCGTGTTCACGCCATTCTCCTGCCTCAGCCTCTCAAGTAGCTGGGACTACAGGTGCCCATCACCACGCCCGGCTAATTTTTTGTATTTTTTGTAGAGACAGGGTTTCACCGTGTTAGCCAGGATGGTCTCCATCTCCTGACCTCGTGATCCGCCTACCTCAGTCTCCCAAAGTGCTGGAATTACAGGTGTGGGCCACCATGTGCGGCCTAAAATTACATGGTTATTTTTAAGATGGTGGGCATATGTGTGAGCTAATTTCTTCTCTTATAAAGGAAATGTAACAAGTGGTTCGTGTTCCACTCCGGTTCTTTCTCACATGGCTCTTTTTTCTAGTGGACGGTGGGCACATGGAGCACAGAAGGCTCATGGCCTCCTTTCCTATGTTGGTACATGTGCTATGATCAAAAACTTTGAACACCACTGGTGTGCATATTTTTTATTTATTTTTTTGCAGCCTCAGTCTCTTCCCCATGACCTCTCCAAAAATGAAAATCGGATCCTTCATCTCTCTGCTTAAAATACTTCATGAGCTCCCATTGTTCCGAGGATATAATTCAGAAGCCATAATACTGCTTAAAAACCCTTCCTTGACCTGGCCTCTGTGTATCTTTCCATTCTCACTTCTTGGTATTGTCTTTTTTTCCTCTGCCCATGGAGGAAAGACAATGCTTTTGTCCCCCTTCCCTTGCCCCTCACCACCACATGCCTTGGTGGGCAGCATTACTTCTGCCATCCATGGGCTTTGACTGCTTCCACCCTCACCATTCCCCTGGCTAATTCTCACTAATCTAGGTTAAAGGATGCCAAGGTGGCCTCTTCCCAGTAAGCCATTCATGCTTCCCTCCAGGGACTGGGTGAGGTGACCCTCCTATATGCTTCTGTTGCACACAGTGCCTACCCCTGCAGACTACAGTGTGTCTCCTTCTAGAGTGCGGTATTTATTTATTTAGTTTTGAGACAAGGTCGGGCTCTATCACCCGGGCTGGAGTGCAGTGGCACCATCTTGGCTCACTACAACCTATGCCTCCTAGGCTCAAGCAATCCCACCTCAGCTTACAGGCGTGCACCACCATGCCCGGCTAAGTTTTAAATTTTTTTTGTCGAGACGGGGTTTCGCCATGTTGCCCAGGCTGGTCTCAAACTTGTGAGCTGAAGCAATCCATCTGCCTCGGCCTCCCAGAGTGCTGGGAATGAGCACTTAATTATTTGTTGTCTTGGGTTTTTTTCCTATGTTGTTCTTACATGTATTTATCCTGTCAGCCCAGGGAAATTGCATTAAAAACAGGAAACACCTCTCCATTAGGAAGAAAAACAATTTGCTTACAGGGCATGGCATAGAGCTGGAGATGATAGTGCGAATAAATACTAGGTTGGCAGGGTCTCAGAGTTTTGTGTCCAACTCAGTATAATTTTATGTTTGTTTTAATGTGATCATTTCAGGAGAGCATGGAATGTCATGAAAACAGCACCAAGAGCAATGTCTTAGACTTTTAGGAGAAACTTAGATGCATTTGTTGAATATCTTCTAGACTGAAACCTTATTTCCCTTATTAGCCTATGAAATAAATGATACTGTGAGACTTAGTTAAGGAAGTTACTATTATTCCAAGTGTAGCTTATTAATATCCGTATGTGAAAGCATTTTTGCCAAAGCTTGTTTGATGTTCAGCTGACCCTTGCACAATGTGAGTTTCACCTGTGCGAGTTTGAACTGTGTGGGTTTATCTAAATGTGGATCTCTCTCAAACACAGTTCGCCCTTTGTGTCCACGGCTTCTGCATCCACAATCAGTGTGGATCAAAAGTACAATATTTGCAGGATTTGAAACTTGCAGATACGGAGGGCCAACATTTTGTGTATCCAGGCTCCATGGGGTCAAATGTAGGACTGGGGTATGCTTGGATTTTGGTATCCTTGGGGTGTCCTGGAAGCAATTCCCCATAGATACTGGGGGACAACTGTAGTTTGATTTTATATATTATATAATATGCAGTTAATATATAATACACATTTAAAAATTATGTAGCTTTGGGTTTATTGCTATATGTAAATGCTAGTTTCTATTCCTATATATGAATATCACAAGTAATAAAGTTCTCATTAATCATTTTTTTTAGGATCCCAAAGAATATCTTCCATTTCTTAATACACTTAAGAAAATGGAAACTAATTATCAGCGGTTTACTATAGACAAATACTTGAAACGATATGAAAAAGCCATTGGCCACCTCAGCAAATGTGGTAAGTGTGGGGATTAGTATGTTTATCTCTACTTCAGATCTTCTTTGGAACTAGGCAAGGTATAAATTAAACTGTTAGTTTAGGGTGACTGATTTCACTTCCCACTCCTGAAAACTCTAACAATTATGTATGCTCATGTTATTTTGTCCTGTGTTCTGAAAAGCTGAAGGTAATCACTTTTAATGAACTGGAGGAGCTCCCTAGGTAAGAACGTCAAGTAGATCCTTTTTTGGTTAAGAATGAGCACCTGTGAAGTTAACTTCAGTGTCTCAGAATCAAAATTGGTTGACAGTTCTTCCTTCTCATGCTGTTTGCAGACATGTCAGGGAAACTCTGCTTGTCTGGAGAGAGTGATGAGGCCACCTCCCCGTGCCCTGCAAGACACAGTTTTAATTGACAGTGATGGGGTGCCAGTTGTTCTTCCCATGCTGGAACAGTTGTGATTCTTTACTGAGGACTGACGGGGGAAAGGAAGAATCACCTGGGGTGCATGTTAAGCCTTCAGCTGCTGGCATCCTTGGAGAATCTGATTCAGCTGGTCTGGGATAGGACTGAGGCGTGCATGTGTCTAATAAGCTTCCCAGGTGATGTCTTTTCAAGGAGGCTGAGAAAACACTGGGCTGGAAAGCTGGGACTCTTAAGTAGGATGCTGATCCCAATCAGTGCTGCTCTTGCCTCAGAATCTGCAGTGGTGCTCATTAAAAATTCAAATTCCAGGATCCCATTCTTCAGATTCTCTGATTATTTAGGTCTTAAAAAGTTCCTCATTTATTTTGTTTGGTGACCATTGGTATAAATGAAGTCCATTATGCTTCCCATGTCTTAAGCCTGTGTTTGTGTGAATCTTTTTCCTGCAGGACCTGAGTACTTCCCAGAATGCTTAAACTTGATAAAAGATAAAAACTTGTATAACGAAGCTCTGAAGTTATATTCACCAAGCTCACAACAGTACCAGGTATGTGGTGTGTGAAAATGAGGCTCTCCTGGTTTTGCTTTTTGCTTTAGTAGGAAAGGAGTGAGGATCCTAAGTTCATAACACCATCCTTGGCTTCAAAATTTATCTTAAAACTAATTAGCCTCAATTTGAACTTCTTATCTGGGAGAATGGTCCTGACCTGTTCTCTGATTCCTCATCTGGTATACCATAGCACCTTCCCCGTGGGGTTCCCTGCTTCTTTCCCACCCCTCCTCTAGCCCAACCTCACTGCTGTAAGACTGATCATCCTAACAAGTACAGATCTTTCCCATATATTTCAGCATAAAGGGAAACTTTTGTTTGCTTGAAAAAGCATCCCTTTAGCTTTTTTTATATACCACACACTTTGCTTCTAAGTTAAGTGTGTTATATGATCCTCTTAACAGCCTCATAGGGTGCTGTACACAATTTGTAGATGAGGAAGCAACTTGCCTGAGGATCCAGAGCTACAAAGTGCTGGACCTGGGATACAGAGCCCAGGCTGCCTGACCACCCTGCCCATGCCGTTAACCACCACTCTACCATGCCACCAGCATCACCATTTTCAGTTTGTCCTCAGACAATATACACATCTTTCTTTGATCAAGCCCCTGCCAGCTTCTTTAGCACCAGCTTCTGCCACTGTCCACATTCCCAGTTACTTGTAGGTAGTTCTACAGATGTCACATTGTGTGATTCCTCTGTCATTTCTCTACCCACCAGCCTTCCTTTAGCCCCATTTGTCCATCAGAACCCTTGGGTTACTCCTGAGTGCCATTCCTGGACCAGCTGCCAAACACTGAGCCCCCAGAGCAGCCTGCCCTCGCCTTGGTGATTGCATTTGTCAAACTGCTGATTAGCTGGTTTGTCGCCTCCACCAGGCTGTGGGCTCCTTAAGGGCAGGGACTCCATGTTGTATTCCTCTCTGAATCTCTGGCTAACATCCAGCCTGGAGAATCGAGGATTTGGCCAGTGGCTACCTCTTTGCCCTTGTTTTCTATTCTCTTCCACACTCTCTCTGCTCTAGTCACATTGGCCGTCCTGTTACTCCTCAGACCTGCTATACACATTCCTGCTGCATGGCCATGGTGCCTTCTGTGCCCTCTGCCTGGTGCCCCCTATCTCATCACGTGGTTTATTCTCCTGACAGCCGTTAGAGCTCACACTCCCTGAGAGCTGCAAGGAGACTGTCCTCTGTCCCTTTACTCACGTTTGCCATTATGCTATAGACTGTATTTTGTCCCTAAGTCCATCCTCTGTTACTATAAGAGCAGCAACTTGGTGGTGGTTCTTATATGGTTTTTCATTTGTTTGGTTTTATTTTTTGCCTTGCTGTAGTATCCATACTGCCCAGAATGGTGCATATGTAGCTAAGAGTAATTATTTGTTGAGTGAATAAATGGCACATCCTCAGTAAGGTTTTGAATGAAAAAATGACTGTACTAACTGATCAACTGTAAGATTTTCCCAGGTAATTCTTTCAAGGGAGTTCCAAGTATAGGAACTAAGGCAGCTACACTGGAGCTTTAGAGAAATGATTGTCATATTTCCTCCTCAGTCCTAAATCTCCTCTTGTCACAGGATATCAGCATTGCTTATGGGGAGCACCTGATGCAGGAGCACATGTATGAGCCAGCGGGGCTCATGTTTGCCCGTTGCGGTGCCCACGAGAAAGCTCTCTCAGCCTTTCTGACATGTGGCAACTGGAAGCAAGCCCTCTGTGTGGCAGCCCAGCTTAACTTTACCAAAGACCAGCTGGTGGGCCTCGGCAGAACTCTGGCAGGTAAGTACAATCATTTATATGTCTACATCTACAAAGGTTTTAAAAAATTTATTTCTTTTGTTTGGCAATTTTGCAAATAAATTTAGGGCAGAATACTCTGAGACAGTCTCGTTCTCACTGATAAAAATTAATTTAGAATGCTTTAAAGGATAAGCTACTACAGCAAGAGTCCCAGAATGCAGTGGCCCAATATGGAAAGAAGTTTATTTCTCTCTCCCATAGGGATTTATAGGCCCTTCCGTTGTGTGGCTCTGCAACCTTTTAGGCAGATGGTTGTAGCTGGGTTATCTCCACATCTGTGGGGAAGGAAGGAGAGTGGGGAGAAGTTAGAATCATGGTAAAACATTTACCTTTAAGTTGGAAATGACCTGGATGGAAGTTAAACTATCACCTTCTATTCCATCTCGGCCACACCATGTAGCTGGATGGGCTGTGCCCTGTAAGAAGGTAAAGATGAATTTTTGGATGGGTCCATTCTGGTATAGACAGTAGGTTGTTGGAATAGCCAGGAATGAGGTGGGGAAAATAAAAGGCCAAATGTCGAAGCATTCTGAAAGCAAAGGCAGTTTAGCTGCGTCAGGGACAAGGGTTGCCCGAACCAGAGGCGAGGCTGGTACCAGGGGCTCTAGTACCAGAGTGGAGGAAAGGGTAAGGACACCTATGAAAAGAGATGAGCAGAAGCTCTGGTCATCTCAGCAGTGCTTGAAGTAAAGCAATGACTGGTATATTTTTTTCCCTAACTTGTGTATATTGTTGAGATCTCAAAGAAAAAAATAAAAAGCAGTCCTAAAAAAATTCCAAACTCTATCCTGTTAAATTTTGTTAAATTTATGTACCAGTCCTTCTTTGTCATTTGCAGTATTCTTTTTTTCTTGGGATTATAACAGTGTATGGGATTATCACTTTTCTTTTTCTGGTTATTAGCCTTTCCCAGATCCCTCCGTTTCCATGCTGGCCTCTTTTTACAAATGTCGAGAATTCCTTATTTCAGGCCTTTTAGTTATTCGTTCGGTCTCCATTGTTCCTTTCTGCTTTAGAAATTTATGATATTGGTTGTTTATACCTTCTATCTCTGTTCTTGGATCTCTTCTATTGTTTACAGCTCTTAGCTTGCTATTTCCCATGTCTTATAAGGGAGTATTTCTAGTTTTTCTCAGATGTTTAGCAAAAGTAGGTGGGGAGGGCAGTCGTCAAAGATGTTTGAGAAATGTTACACACTGGAGTCACTCTGTGTGTACATTTAACGTAGGCAGTTGACACAAGAGAGCAAAAGAAAGAAAAGGTAACTATTTAAATAGTGGAGGTGATTTTACCTACTTTTTTTAGTGATATATGCACTGGAGTGAGCATGCAATGAGAGACCGGAATCTACCAGCTCCTTCGAAAGCCTCGGGTTCTCTGTGCCTCTCATTGTGGTTTATCTCAATTGGGCTGAGAGTGATTCTAGGATCTAAAGACACTGCATGACTCAAACATAAGTCAGCTACCTCCATCTAGTGCTCAACCAAAGAAATAGTGGTCTCTTACTGTTAAGGGACGAAGTGGTTTAGTGAGAGATACCAGGTCATTTTCCCATATACATGCTTTGGAAGCATCTTTCAAGGCTAATTTTGGCTGTATATGATTTTCAATTCCTGTGCTAAATTTAGATTCTAGCTGCCATTTAAGATAGGACTCTATGGTATATATACCTATTCCCTCACAGAAATTCAGAAAGTACATAGTTTCATACATAATAAAGACATATTAAAGAAGCACTTGAGCTAAAGTATCTGTTTAACTTTGTAGTCAACTGCTGCTTATTGTCTCTACAGGAAAGCTGGTTGAGCAGAGGAAGCACATTGATGCGGCCATGGTTTTGGAAGAGTATGCCCAGGTAAACTCAATTCCTCCCTTCTAAACCCCCCAGTCAGGAAGAAAGGTCTTCTCAGTTGTATCTTAGTGATCATGAAAGTTAAAGGAACTGTGCATAATTGTTAAGTCCAGAGATAGTGTTTGCCCCAGAGGTCTTATCTTGCTGGCTTGACTTGGAAATCTAAATTTAGTACATCTCTAAGTTTTGTGAGGTAGAATATGAAAGGGCTCTACCTTAACATACTGCTGGTTTGACCTTGGTAGAAAGTACTTAATTACATCTCAAGGTAGCTGTGCTTTTTAAAATTGAGTTTGCCGAAGTGGAAACAATGAGAAAGGACCATTATAAAACAGGATCATTGAAGGCTACATACTCTTGGCTTTTACTCCCATTCTCCCTGTTGGAAATGTCTCTTTTACCTCGGGGACCTGGAGGTACAGCAGATGATAAGGATAAGTACCCATATGAGCATTTGGTAGCATTATAGGATTTATTATGAAAATAATAGAACTGCAGTAACACTGGCCACAGACTAACAGTACACAGGTGCACAGTTGACACCAGGGATTATTGCCTTGTAGAGTTTTGACCTTTGATGAGAGAGTGTTTTTTACAGTTGTTACTGATAGCACATTTATGTAACTTAATTGTGCTTTAAAAATATTTAATTGTCTCTTGTGTAATAACAGTAAGTGAAAGAAGATAACTAAAATTTTATATAATTAGATCTTGGAGAGAATATTTGTTGGGTGATTGAATTGAAAATACCAGTGAATGAAACATACCTAAAAGGATAGATAGGTTGGGATGGAAAGATATACCACATAGAGGGTTAATTAAATGGATAAGATGTCATTATCTTTTTTTCTTTGTAAAGGAAGATTAATGCATAAAATTATTTTGTGTAATTTACATAACAATAAAATTATGTGTTGTACAGTTGTATAATTTACATATAATAAAGTTAATTCACCAATTTTAGATGAAGAATTCAGTACATTTGGACATATGTTTGTAGCTGTGTAACCACCATTGCACTCATGATCTAGAACATTTCTAACACCCCCAAAAGTTCCCTACTTCCCCTTTTGCAGTCAGCCTTCTCCCTCCACTGCCAGCCTTTGGCAAACTGATCAGTCAGTAAAGTTTCACATTATCTAGAATTTCATATAAACAGAACCATATGGTATGTAGTCTTTTTAGTCTGGCTCCTTTCACTCACATAGTGCATTGGAGATGCATCCATGTTGTAGTTTATTCCTTTGTATTGCTGAATAGTATCCCATTATATGTATATGTCAGAATTTGTTGATCTGTTTACCAGTTGATGTACATTTGGATTGTTTTCAGTTTAGGGTTATTATGAATAACGCAGCCATGAACATTCTAGTGCAGGTCTTTATGGGGACAGGAGTAGGAATGCCACATCCCGTGGTAAGTGGATGTTTAACTTTTTAGGAAGCTGCAGAACTAATCTGCAGTGGCCGTATCCTTTTGCATTCCCCCCAGTGATATGTGAGAGTGCTTCAGTGACTCCTATACTCACCAACACTGGGTGTATTACTGTGATACTAGATGTATTATCTATTGCTACGTAACAACTTACCTTAAAAGCTGGCAGCTTAAAACAACAGACCCTATTATCCCACTTTTTCAATGGGCCAAGAATCTTGGCTGGGCTTAGCTGGGGCCTCTGGCTCAGGGTCCTTTACAAGGCTGCAATTAAGGTATTGGCCGGGGCTGGAGTCATCTCAAGGCTTGACTAGTTTTTAATTTCATTTTCTAACGTTTTATTACTAGTATATAGAAATATAGCTGAAGTATTTTGCAGGGAGGCTGTATAATTGACCTTGTATCCTGCAACCTTGCTAAACTCATTTATTAGTTCTAGAAGCTCTTGGGTGCATTCTCTAGGATTTTCTACATTAACAAACATGGTTTCTATAAATATAGTTTTATGTCTTTCTTACAATCAATACTTTTTTCTATTTGTATTGCATTTTCTAGGGCTTCCAATGTGGTGTTGAATAGAAGTGTTAAGAGTGAACATCCTTGCCTTTTTCCTGATATTGGAGAAAATTTACTTTTAGCATTAAGTGTCATGTTTGCTTTTTTAAAATTTTATTCTATATTATTTTATTTTTGAGACAGAGTCTTGCTCTGTCACCCAGGCTGGAGTGCAGTGGTGTGATCTCAGCTCACTACAACCTTGACCTCCTGGGCTCAAGCGATCCTCCCACCTCAGCCTCCTGAGTAGCTGGGACTGCAGGAACATGCCACCATGCCTGGCTAGTTTTTGTATTTTTTGTAGGGATGGGGTTTTGCCATGTTGCCCAGGCTGGTCTTGAACTGTTGGGTTCAAGCAATTCGCCTGTCTCAGCCTCCCAAAGTGCTGGGATTACAGGCATGAGCCTCCGTGCCTGGCCTGATATTTGCTTTTTTTTTTTTAAATGCTCTCTATTGCAGAGTTGGCAAACTACAACCTGTGACAAATCCAGCATGCCACCCGTTTTTGTAAATAAAGTTTTATTGGAGCATAGCCATGCTCATTAGTTTATATCTTGTGTATGGCTGCTTTAACACTACAGCAGCAGAGTTAGAGTTGTGACACAGATAGTTTGGCCCATAAGGCCTATATTTACTGTCTAATGTTTTACAGGAAAAATTTGCCAATTCCTGCCCTCTTGGTTTGAGGAAATCCCCTCCTGTTCCTTGTTCTGAGAGTTTTTATCATGAATGGGTGTTAAATTTTGTCAAATGCATTTTCAACTATGATGGGTTTTGTTTTTAGACCAGTGATATGGGGGACTAGGTGATTGATTTTCTACTGTTAAACCAACCTTGCATCTCTGGGTTCAACCCCACTTGGTATTATAGATTTATTACCCTTTTTCTCTCGTGGTAGATTAGATCTACTAAAATTTTCTTGAGGATTTTTGTGTTTGTGTTCATGAGGGATATTGTAGTTTTTTCGTGTCTTTGCCATGTTTTGGGTATCAGGATAATGCTGCTGTCATTGAGGGGTGACAAAAATGAGGGGTGGTGTCCTTTACACTTCTGTTTTCTGGAGGATTTCATGTAGAATTGGTATGAGAGTCTGGCTTATGGTTAAAAACCTATGTGTGATGTTTCAGACCTGACCATAAACAATTACAGACTTTACCTAGGAGGCCACATGGGGAAAAGCTGCCCTCCCTACACCAGACTTGGCGTACTGCCAATGCATTACAGTTTCTAAAGGGAGTTGCAGTCAGGGACTCAGGGCCCCCTGTTAGTCATGCTCCTGTAACAGTATTTGCATTGAGAGTCCTGGCACTTTCATTCTTAGGTCTCTCTATCTGAGGCCATGGGCCAAGGTCTTCTTCAGGCACCTCTGCCAAGGCCTGTTTATGCAAGAAGGAGTGGAAAAACCTTGACATTTTTTTCCACTGTGACTCACTACCCAGTACTTTTCCACCCTTAGCCCCCTTCCTTTGCACCCATACCCCCAAGATCCATCAAACTGCTAAAGCCTTTTTTTCCAAGCTCCTTCAACAGTGAACCAACCCTCATGTCTGTGTGGATCCAGCTGACTCTTGACTAGTAAGTTGTTCCTTGGGAAAAAATGGAACAGAGAGAGTTGGTGCTTTCCCTGGTTTTAGCCTCTTGCTTATACCGATGCAATGCCTGAAGGCTTAATTCATTTTTGACTTGTTGCTTTGATCAGCTACTCCAACACCTGACAGCTCAGCTCTTTCTCCCAGCTCTTGGGAGATATTTTTTTCTTTAAATGTTTAGTAGAATATACCAGTAAGGCCATCTCGGCCAGGAGTTTTCTTTGATGAAAGTTTTTCACTATTAGTTCAGTTACTTTAGTAGACATTAGCCTATTCAAGTTTATCTGTGTCTTCTGGAATGAGCATTGGTAGTTTATGTCTTTCAAAGAATTTGTTCATTTCATCTAAATTGTCAGATTTATTGGCATGAAGTGTTTATAGTATTCTCTTATTTTATTGTCCATAGGGTCTATGGTGATGTCCTGTCTTTCATTCTAGATATTGATGTGTCTTCTTTTTTCTGATTATTCTGGCCAGAGGTTTATCAATTTTATTGATCTTATTAAAGAATGAACTGTTTCATTGTTTTTCTCTATGATTTTTCTGTATTCTATGTCATTCTTTTTTTATTATTTTGTTTATTATTTTATTTGCTCTTTATTTTTCTAGTTTCTTAAGGTGATGGCTTACTTTTATTTTTTTCTTTTTTTGTTGTTGTTTTTTTAAAGAAACAGGGTCCCACTCTTGCTCAGGCTGGAGTGCAGTGGCACGATCATGGTTCACTGCAGTCTCAAACTCCTACATTCAAGCTATCCTCCCCCCTCAGCCTCCAGAGTAGTTGGGATTACAGGTGCATGCCACCGTGCCTGGCTAATTTTTAATTTTTTTTGTAGAGATGGGGTGTTACTAGTTGCCCATGCTGGTCTGAAACTCCTGGCCTCAAGTGATCCCTCCACCTCTGCCTCCCAAAGTGCTGGGATTCCATGTGTAAGCCACTGTGCCTGGCCAAGGTGATGGCTTAAAGCTATTGATTTGAGATGATTCCTTACTTTATAGTTTAAGCATATAATGCCATAATTTTCCTCAAGCACCGTTTTAGTTATGTTATACAAATTTTGAAATGTTTTGTTTTCATTTCCTAATTTTCCTTGTGATTTCTTTATTGAACCTTGGCTTATTTAGAAGTATGTTTAACTTGCAGATATTGGAGATTTGCCAGCCATCTTTTTGTTATTAATTTCTACTTTAATTTTGTTGTGATTAGAGAACATACATTTTATTAATTTAAATTTATAATTTATTTTAATTTATAATATGGTCTGTTTTACAGAATGTTGTGTGTGTATTTGAAAATAATATGAAAGCTACTATTATTGGATGGAGTGTTCTATAAATGTCAGTTAGATTAGGTTGATCATGCTGTTCTAGCTTTTTATATCCTTATTGATTTCCTCACTACTTGCTCTATCAATGACTGGGAAAGTGTTGAAGTCTCCCAGTATTTGTCTATTTCTCCTTTGATTCTACCAGTGTTTGCTTAATGTATTTTGAAGCTCTTTTATAGGTGCATACATGTTTATGAGTATGTTCTAGATGTATTCATTTTGATATCCTTCTTTCTCTGTTACTATTCCTAATTCTGAATTTGACTTTAATGTTATTAATATAATTCTTCCAGCCTTCTCTTGGTTAGTCTTTTCATTGCATATCTTTTTCTATCCTTTTACTTTTAATCTAGCTGAATGTAGTCTTTATTTTGAAAGTGCGTTCCTTGTTGATAGCATTAGTTGGTTCTTTTTTTTTTAAATCTAATTTGACAATCTCTGCCTTTTAATTGGAGGGTTTAGACATTTGCATTGAATGTGATTACCAATATAGTTAGATTTAAACCTACAGTCTTGCTGTTTGTTTTTTGTTTCATTGATCCTTTGTTTCTTGTTTTTTTCTTTTTTTGCTTTCCTTTGGATTTAGAATTTTTCATAATTCCATTTTACCTCCACTGTTGGCTTATTAGCTATACTTCTTCATTTCAGTATTTTAGTGGTTGCTGTAGGATTTATAATAAATATCATTAATTGACCATATCTTCAGATAGTCGTATACTACTTCATATATAGTGTAAAAACCTTACAAGAGTATTCACTCCATAATACTTTGTTATTGCTTTTGCTTTAAGCGATCAATGATTGTTTAAGGAAATTTTTTAATGACCTTTCATGTTTATTCTTTTTTTTTTTTCCAAAAGATTCAGTATTTTCCGAGTTTTCAAAAACTGCTGGCCACTCAAAGTGGATCAACAAAAATTTAAGAGCTAAAACTGTAAAACTCTTGCAGGCTGGGCACAGAGGTTCATGCCTGTGATTCCAGCACTTTGAGAGGCTGAGGTGGGACAATCACTTGAGCCCAGGGGTTTGAGACCAGCCTGGGTAACATAGAAAGACCTTGTTTCTACAAAAAATAAAAACACAATTAGCCAGGCATGGCGGTGTGCACCTGTAGTCCCAACTTCTTGGGAGGCCAAGGTGGCAGGATTTCCTGAGCCCGTAAGTTTGAGACTGCGGTGAGCTGAGTTCACACCACTGCACTTCAGCCTGGACAACAGAACAAGACCCTGTCTCAAAACCAGAACGAAACTATAAAACTCTTAGAAGAAAACAGGGCTAAATCTTCATGACTTTGGATTTGGCAATGGATGGTTAGAATTAATACCAAAAACACAATCAATAAATTGATAAATTGGATTTAATAAAAATTAAGAACTTTTGTGTATCAAGGACATTGTCAAGAATATGAAAAGACAGCATATAGAATGGAAGAAGATATTTGCAAATCCTATATCTGATAAAGGTTTAATATCCAGAATATGTAAGGAACTCCTGCAACTCAACAACAGAAAGCCAGTTAAATCAATTTTGAAATGAGCAAACGCCTGTAAACCCAGCTGCTTGGCAGATTGAGACAGGAGGATTGCTTGAGGCTAGGAGTTCAAGACCAACCTGGACAACATAGTGAGACCCTGTCTAAAAACATTTTTTTATTTAGCTGGGTGTGGTGGCATATGCCTGTAGTCCCAGCTACATGGGAGACCGAGGCAGGAGGATCACTTGGGGCCAGGCAGTCAAGGCTGCCGTGAGCTATGATTATGCCACTGCATCCCAGCCTGGGCGACAGAGTGAGACCCTGTCTGAGAAAAAAAAAAGAACAAAAAAAAATTTAGAAGATTGCTATTCTAGTCTACTATTTTTTCAAAGGGTGGTCTTGTTAACAATTCTGGAGCCCACCTAAACCTGCTAAATCAAACTTGGTAGTAAAGCTGGGGAGATGGGCATGTCTAACAGACGTTTCTGGTGGTTTTGATGTCCAGGCATGCAGAGAGATGATGCTTACCTTGTGTTTTGTCATTATTTTCAGAATTTACACCCCTTCCTTGTCTTTTGTATCAATATTTATGGAGTCATGAACTCTAGGATAGGCATGATGTTGAGAACTAGGAGTTCTCCCCTGGCCAGGGAGATAGAGGCAGCTCTGTGGTTAGTTTTGTAGTTGGCTGTGATGACATCTGACATGCTCTCTTCACTTGTTGTCTTCTTCCTGTTCCCTTGTCAGGATTATGAAGAAGCTGTGCTCTTGCTGTTAGAAGGAGCTGCCTGGGAAGAAGCTTTGAGGCTGGTAAGAATCTTGTAAATCCTCTGGATGTTGGGTGCTAAGCAGAGAGAGCAAGCAAGGGATTCCAGGTCAGTTGGAATCTCTTGTCTTCTGAGGTTCATGAAATAAGTAGAAATAGGTCAGGTTCCTGGCTTAAGGAAAAGCGGTGTTTTTAAAATCATTTTTATCATTCTTGATAATAATTTGAAATATTACTGTCTTTTTACTGAAATGAATTGAATTTCCTTGCCTGCCTTGTAGGAGGCCTGTTTTTCAGGAAAATATTCTGATTACCTCTGAAAGTAATCCATGTCTTTCTAAGTATCTTAACTCTCCAGTGACTAGAAGTTTTCCTTCCTAAAATTATTGTGTTTTTCCTTCTAGGTATACAAATATAACAGACTGGATATTATAGAAACCAACATAAAGCCTTCCATTTTAGAAGGTGAGGGTTCCATTTTAGATAGAATTCCTCATTTGGAAGAAGGTGAGGAGAGAGAGATGAGAGAGTCTCCTCCTATTTACTGTGTTTTCTTAATAATATGTCATGTAGACTCAATCAAAGTTACCCCCTGGATATAATATTTAATTCTCACTAGAATTTTTAAATATGCTGAACTACTAAATGGTAACAAAATATTTAAATGTTAGAAACCTGTGATCAAATATGATTAAGAATCTTTGTATTTGGAAATAGTAAACTTGAATATGAACTATATTAGATAATAATATAACACTGATAAATTTCTGGCATTTAATAATCATGTTGTGGTTATATAATATCCTATTATTCTCAAGCGATAAATGCTGAAATATTTAGAAATGAAGGATCATATCTCTGCCTTACTCTTAAAAGGTTCCACAAAAGTATTAATGAATGTGTGTATGCATGCAGAGAAACAGTAAACAAAAAAATGTCAAAATGTTAGTAATTGGTAAGTCAAAGTGAAGGGTATATGTGTGTTCATTGAACTCTTACAACTTTTATGTAGGTTTCAATGTTTCAAAGTATTTTTTAAAAATTACCTTTTCAAATGAAGTTTGTGGTTCTTAGAGAACATATGAATATTACCAGTTCTAGAATACTCAGATGGTCACTGTGACCTCTTAAAAGCAAAGTGGAGAAGGACATCAGTTTGACTTACAGAAACCTTAGGGAGTGGTTGATTTTAAGTTCTGCATTTTTATGCACATCTACCCTGTAAGTAACGTCTGGCCTTTCTGACATTTACATGTATGCACATTCTTACCTTGTCTGCACTCCCTTCCTCCATCCTAATTAAAACGTTGCTGGGGTACTTTTTATGTCATTCACTTTAGGTACCTCTAACTGGGTACTGAAAACATCATTCCTCATCTATAATAATCTAACCAGCTCTTACTTAGATTTTCACCACTAATGAGAACCTTTCTTAGATAAATGCCAATAATTCATCTACATAGGCCCAAAACCTATTAATAAAATGCATCCTTGGATAGTAGTATTTTGCTTTTTTAAAATGTATTCTACTAGTGTTATTTTTCTCTTGTGTATTTTTCCATTGGACAATGTTTTTCAGAAATCATTAGATACATTTTTTCCACATCCATGGGCATTTTGATGGATGTTTAGCCAGAAACATTTAGGTAACTTTCTTATTTTTGGTAACTGCGCCCCCCTCCCCTACCCCCCCTTTTTTGTTTGTTTGTTTTGTTCGTTTGTTTGTTTTGCCAATCCTCCCTTGCTTTAGATATCAAGTCTTCGTTCAGGTGATTTTACAAGTTCAGTGGTAGCGCATATTCTGGGATAATGTTGATGAACTCTAAGATCTGGAATCTCAGTCTCTAATTTGTTAATGCTTATTAAGGAAAAAGAGCTCACTTGGAAAACCTAGTAACCTCTTTCTTTTTGCTGAATTTTAACTCTCCTTCACTGCTCCCCGCCTTTAGTTTTTTCTCTTTGCTTAAACCTCATGCTCAAACTATTTTCCATTCTGCATCTCCAGCCCAGAAAAATTATATGGCATTTCTGGACTCTCAGACAGCCACATTCAGTCGCCACAAGAAACGTTTATTGGTAGTTCGAGAGCTCAAGGAGCAAGCCCAGCAGGCAGGTCTGGGTGAGTATCTGCGTGAAGGCCATCGACGTGCGGGGGCAGTGGGGTTGGGTAACGCCACACATTGTCTAGGTTGCTTGGTGATCCTCCTGCAATCTGCTTACTGTGCCATGGGCAAGTGTGAGGCTTCTGTGGAGCCCCTTCAGGGCCCTCTGTGTCTGTGTTTGTGTGTTGGTGAAGGGCAGGACCAAGCATGAATGGGGAGAGCTCTGCCAGGCATTCCCACCTACCCCCATTCACCCAGAGCAGCTGACCACTTCCGTGTCTAACAAAATGAGTTTCCTCATTTCCAGAAAAAAGTTCAGGAAACTACTGATTTACATTAGTAATTACTGTATTTAATATTATCTCATTCATTTTGAGATCAACTTTGCAATCATTTTCATCCATCCTTTGATATGCCCCAGTTGACTCTAGTTAGTTCATTTACCGCCCTGAAAGTAAACCCACACATTAGCAGGCAGTGTTTTCACTGGCTTCTGGTTCTTCTTTTCTAGATGATGCGGTACCCCACGGGCAAGAGTCAGACCTCTTCTCTGAAACTAGCAGTGTCGTGAGTGGCAGTGAGATGAGTGGCAAATACTCCCATAGTAACTCCAGGATATCAGCGTACGTATCACATTGATTCAGCACATTGACCATATCCTGGGCATATAGGGAAAGTGGAAGCAAATAGATTGGTTTTCTACTGGGACAGTGTAGTGGGAGTGGGGAGAATATTCTTCAATGCTGTGTGGAAGTTGTTCAGACACTTTCCCAGCATATCTGAGACATTAAACTTGGCATTGGAAGGTTTTCTTCCTCAGCATTGTGGCCTGTGTGTTTTCCCATTCCCCATGAGGCAGTTCCTCCCCTGAATGCTCAGTTTATATTAACATCTGATTTTACTTTTTGAACAAATGTTGCGACTAAATTATAGGCACTGAAAAAATGAAAAGATAAGCTTCTTCAATTCAAAATCAGGATTGGAAGAGACCATAAATGTAAAATAAGTCATAACACTTTTACCAAATATAGTAATTTGTCAGAAATATTTATTCAGCACTCATATGGTAGGTGCAGTAGATGTTACCAAAAACTTATAAGGAGATATGAGTTATAAGAGTTTATAGTCTTGCTTGGGATGTGTAAAGCAATGCAAGATTATATATTCAAACTGAATTATGCTTTAGGAATTTAAAATGGAGATCTGTGAAGTTGTGTGGTGTGATCAGCAACTGCAAGAAAGTAGCCAGGCAAGGTAGCACATGCCTGTAGTCCTAGCTACTCAGGAGGCTTAAAAATATCTGTGTAATTTCTAACAGGAGATCATCTAAGAATCGCCGAAAAGCGGAGCGGAAGAAGCACAGCCTCAAAGAAGGCAGTCCGCTGGAGGACCTGGCCCTCCTGGAGGCACTGAGTGAAGTGGTGCAGAACACTGAAAACCTGAAAGGTATATTCTCAGTCCTGATGATGATTCCTGACCACAAACAGTAGTGAATAGGCAGTACAGACAGGCAGAGTTCAGTAGGTGATTAAGCTACCATTTTCCCAATTTGAGGAAAGATGAGAACTTTTAGCAGGAAGGGTCATGTCTGCACATATTCCTGAAGCAGCCCTTCTTAGCTGGTAACTGAGAAGCCTTCCTCCATTTGGCATCCCCCTAACTGAACTGGGAGAGATGGTTAAGCCAGGATAAAGAATTGTGGGACACTGCTTTCTGCGTAGGCCCCCCAGCGTGCTTGATTTTCTTTTTGTAGTACATGTGTTTAATTATTCCAGCATTTGGGAAGAAAAAAGATAATGTGGGAGAAAGGACCTGCAGTGGGATCATATAAATTTTTGGCTTTGGATAGAAGCTATGTATGATTCTGTCAATGGAGCTGGGAATATAACTTACCACTCTTTCAAATTTCTTCTCTCTAGATGAAGTATACCATATTTTAAAGGTACTCTTTCTCTTTGAGTTTGATGAACAAGGAAGGGAATTACAGAAGGCCTTTGAAGATACGCTGCAGTTGATGGAAAGGTCACTTCCAGAAATTTGGACTCTTACTTACCAGCAGAATTCAGCTACCCCGGTAAGTTTTCTCAGAGACGGTGTGCATTTTTTTCATCATTTTCATGGGTTATTGTATTCACACAATCCCCAAGTCAAAAAGTTTTCCTGTTCTTAAAACATAAGATGCCATAGTTAAATTATCTTAGATTTATGTGTAAGCTGTCAGTAAGATTTGATATTTGCCTGTAGAGTGACTAGTACACCTTGGCATAGGTTAAATGGACTCTCATTTTCCTTTCTGGATGAAGTAGCTGTCATGGAGAAAATGGGAAAGTCGCATGATTGCTCCTGGCCTTCAATGAAGTTGGAGTGGGGAGAGATGGGGGAAGATGGGGTCAGAGACGGCCTCTCGCTTTCCTTTCAGAACTCAGGGATGGGATGAGGCTTTAGAGGGACCCCAGGCAATTGCTTTTCCTTTTGTTTTATGAAAAATTTGACTTGTCACTTCTGTGTTGTTATGATGGACTTTGCGGGTTGTATTTAAGGCTGAATCAGCTTTGTATTGCAGAATTCTAGTATATTGTCATCTGTTTATTATTTATACCTCTGTTCACTCTCTTATACTTCAAGTCTATTGTTAAGAGTTTTTATTTGGATTCAAAAAGGCTGGTGTATCAGTCAAGATCTAGAAAGGAAAACAAAAGCCTATCTATTATTTTATCACAGAATTTAATATATGGATTGGTTAAATAAGTATTAGAGGACTAAACAAGGCAAAAGGGAAATACAGAGGAAGGACATTGAGATAGTAACTGTAGGAAGCAGCTTTACCCTCTAGCTGAGGGAACAGGAGGAGGAGTTGGGGATTATTAGAATTTAGAAGCCTGGAAGTGGGGCCCTGTAGAGCTGGCTCTTGAACCTCTGAGAGGAGGGTGCCAGCCAGCTAATCCTGGCATTTCTGAGGGGGCTGGTTCCAAGCGTACAGAAGTAAATGGAAACTGGAAGGAACAGCTGCTGCTGGGGGAAAAGCCAGCCAGTCGGGCCAGGCGTGGTGGTGGCTCACGCCTGTAATCCCAGCACTTTGGGAGGCCAAGGCAGGCGGATCACCTGAAGTCAGGAGTTCGTGACTAATGTGGCCAACATGGAGAAACCCCGTCTCTACTAAAAATACAAAATTACCTGGGCATGGTGGCGCATGCCTGTAATCCCAGCTACTCAGGAGGCTGAGGCAAGAGAATCGCTTGAACCTGGGAGACAGAGGTTGTGATGAGCCAAGGTCGTGCCATTGTACTCCAACCTGGGCAGCAAGAACGAATCTCTGTTTAAAAAAAAAAAAAAAAAAGCCAGCCAATCACGGAAGAAATCTGGAAATCTTTTGTTCATCCTCCAGCTTTGTACTCCCCCTCTGGTGTTCACTGTAGGCAGGACATGATGGGAAGCCAGCAGCAAGGAGGAATATCTTTCAGGTGCCCAGCCACAGCACCACAAGCAGTGGATAGAAGGGTGGGTTGGAGCTGAGAGATTACAAATCAGCTCACTGTTTAGAAACACATACGCTTATCGTGTCTTGATTTCCTCATTTAGAAATGGGCATAAGACTTCTCTGTGTGCTTCAATAGAATGCTTTGAAGGTTAAATAAGAGGGTGTGTGTAAAAGCACTTTACAAACCGTTGAAATAAAAGCAAGTAGGAATCAGGGCCCCAGAACTTCTTGAATTTATTATAATAGGTATTTCTTAGAAGAAATGTGATCATCATCTTCAAAACTAGTACTTTTGAAGATAATTGTTTTTGTTTTTTGAGACAGGGTCTCACTCTGTTGCTCGGGCTGGAGTGCAGTGATCACCGCTCACTGCAGCATCCACCACCCCGGGCTCAGGTGATCCTCCCACCTCAGCCTCTCGAGTAGCTGGGACTACAGGCGCATGCCACAACACCTGGTTAATTTTCAAATTTTCTGTAGAGACAGGGTGTCACCATGTTGTCCCCGCTGGTCTTGAACAACTCCTGGGCTCAAGTGGTCTGCCCACCTCACCTCTCCAAAGTGCTGGGACTATAGGCATCAGCCACCGTGCCCGGCTTGAAGATAATAATTTATAATACCACTCCCATGCTGTCCCCTTCCCTCTTCTCTTCTGATCACATGATCACATTAAGGTCTATTTTATTTTATTTTTTTCTTGCTCTGTCACCCAGGCTAGAGTGCAGTGACGGTATGATCAATTATGGCTTGGTGCAGCCTCGAATGCCTGGGCTAAAGCAGTCCTCCCACCGCAGTCTCCTGAGTAATTGGGACCACGGGTGCACACCACCATGCCCAGCTAATTTTAAAATTTTTTCCTAGACATGGGGAGAGGGAGTCTTGCTGTGTTGCCCAAGCTGGTCTTGAACTCCTGGCCTCAAGTGATCCTCCTGCCTTGGCCTCCCAAAGTGCTGAGATTACAGGTGTAAGCCACCATGCCTCCCACATTAAGTTCTAAGACATCAATTTTATGATTGTGGTTTTGATTGGTGAAGTATGGTTGTGGTATGTGCAGGATACCGTGAGTGACTTCTCATGGCATTGCTCTTGAGAGTGTGCCACCAAGGGTCTGCACTAACCAGGGGTGTGCCCAGAGGCTCACCGCAGGCTTGAAATTCCTGCGGAGTCTTGTGTTTTAATTTACCTGGAGCACATGTGCACAGTTTCCATTCTGCTCCATAGTATGCACATATTTATATTTATTTCAACCTAAAAATGTTTGTTTCCCATAACTCTTTGCATATAATTGATACTCTACGTATTTGTAGCCTCTTGTACTGTTTTCCCTTTCCTCAGGGAGTGGTTTGCTCATTTAGAAAAGGCCAAGATATATCACTGTAGAGTTTCGTTTCTTTTCTTTTCCTCCACCCCCCATCTTTACCTTGTTCTGGGAGAAAGGAGAATTAGAAGTCTGAGTTGCAGCTGGAGAAACTGGCAAATTAAAATCACATTGGGAAAGAGAATTACTGTGTTTCACACCATACCAGTAGAAATGACAGGCTGTTTTCTGCTGGTAGGGATTTGGCCTTTGGTATTGGCAGTCTTGAGAAGTATTAGATAATCTTTGCTGATACAGTCTATTTTCTCCTCAGGTTCTAGGTCCCAATTCTACTGCAAATAGTATCATGGCATCTTATCAACAACAGAAGACTTCGGTTCCTGTTCTTGGTTAGTATTTTTTCTCATTTAATATTACAATACTAAGCAGAAGGACTATCCTTCTGTAAGTATTGAGAAGATCAGCAGTATAAGGAGAGATTGGATACAATTTTTCACTACAAAAAATTGACTACAATTCTTCCTCAATTCTAAGACCGCATCTTTAGTATGATCAGTTTCATGCTTCTAGCGGTGGGGGACCTGGTGCGGGAAAATCCAACATGACCATTGTATGTGTAATTTTTAAAAATATTTATGTGGCATATGCTTGTTCATAAAGGCACATCACAGTTCCAGTTTCAGTCTAAACTGTCTACGTTTACATATACATCAAAAGATTCTTCTGAAGCATCATTACTGGCTATTGGCAGTTATGCTTTGCATCTTGGGGGCATTTTCATAAACCTTGCTTATGAGTGGGACCTTTTTATTATGTTTAGGATTGACAATATAATTTGAAGGCAAATCCAAAGAATATTAGCATTTTATACATATTTCCTGTTTAGTTATGCATGAAGTGTTTTATTTGTTGAGGGGAGATGATTCTCAATTAGATTACTTATATCCCTAAAAATTAAAAACCCTAAGCACTTTCTTTTGAAAGTTGGTTAGAAACATTTGATGAGTCAGCTTGAGACTTTCAGTATTTGCCCTTACTTATAGTTGGATCAATGAAGCATCTTAGCTTTGAAAAGTGAATGATAGTTTCTAAAATAATTGGCAGTTTTAACTGCTATTATTTGCATTTCTAGCATGTGACAAGCAACTTTCTGAAATTTTTTTTTCACCGAAGTGCTACACTGTAATAGCATTTTGATGACATTTCAAGTAGCCTGTGGGGATTCAAATTAAGTTTGACTTTAACAGCTTATGTTGCTACCAGGAAAGAACAGCTACCTTCCATCCCAGCTAAACTCATACATCCAGACTGTAACTACTGTATTCCTAGCTCCTCTTCTGTCTAGAGAATGGCAAGGTACTTTTGGTATCAGTTTCGACATATCCACTTATTCCTTTTTTTTTCTTAAGTTTTTTCATTTAGAAAAAAAAACAGATGGGGTCTTAATATGTTGCCCAGGCTGGTCTCAGACTCCTGGTCTCAAGTGATCCTCCTGCCTCAGCCTCCCAAAGTGCTGGGATTACAGGCGTCTGCCCCTGTGCCCAGCCCACTTAGTTCTCAGATGCTAGGAACTTATATTAGACCTGAGGCCATTTGGTCATTGTTTATTTTATGCTGTAGTCCAATCCATTTGTGATTTCTGCCTCCTGTGTTCCTCGTTGCTGGCCTGATGCTGACCTTCAGGTCAGGTCAGTCCCATCATTCCCCAGGGTATTCTAGATGGCTTTCCCACTTCAAAGAGCACTTTCTTGTTTTCCAGCTGAGCCTTAAAGACACTCTGTAATATTTGAGAGCCCCTCATTATCTGAGTGTTTATTATCATTACCCTTGTGGTTTCAAGGATGTATAGGAAAAGGTAAGTTCCTATAATTCAAAAATTGCCACTGATGAACTAATCACAAAATTAGTGCCACTCAAATATTACTCAGCTGCCCCTCCCCAGCTAACAATAGTTAAGTATATTTGCACGTCCCCACAAGTGAAATCAATGACTTGATGGGTCATTTCTGATTGTTTCCTGCTTTGATGCAATACAATATCATGCAGATCAATTGCAAGTCTTGCAAAAATTTAGTATTACATAAAATAGATTAAAATGATATTGGAAAAGTACTTGAATCACAGCTGGGTTGGACTTGTTGCAATTGATGACAAAATAAGTGATTCAAATGATTTTGACTATCAAAGGATTGAGAGAGGTCCTTAGAAAAATTGAAAAGCCCTCAAGTTATTTTTATAAAAATGGCCTTTTTTGTGTGCTTTGAAATTCAAATATGGAAATGTGAAATATGTCATGTCCTGCTGTCATATAATTTGTCAGAATAATTACTTTCTTGCCCAAAAGTCTGTACTATGTGTTTATTTCAAGTTAAGTCTAGAATCAAATATAGTTGTAGTTATGCGTAATTTTAAAAAATGAGATAGAGCACATTATTTTTGTAACTAGTTTTTTTAAGATAAAGTCTTATTCCAACTTTAATTGGAATTTATGAAATACCTTGTTGATAGTGAATTTATTTAAGTAGCCTTTTTTCAGTATTGATATTCTCATATCTTTATGGCACCATTTAGTGGAGAGAAATGTAAACAAACATAAAGATGTAGTATTAAATCATAACTGCATAAAATTAACTGTAGTACGTACTGCACTACTGTAATAATTTTGTAGCTACCTCCTGTTGCTATTGTGGTGAGTGAGCTCAAGTGTTACCAATATCTGCTTAAAATGCCATGTGCCACTAACCATCTCCACATGAGCAGCACATGAGAGTCTCCATTAATTGCATATGGCAGCGAAAAGTGATCTCTTGCATTGTCGTGTATTTTTTATCATGTTTAATGTAATATCGTAAACCTTAAATAACACCATGAGACCTATAGGAAGTACCACAAGTGTTGCTCCCAGGAAGCAGAGAAAAGTCATAACATTACAAGAGAAAGTTGACTTGCTCGATATGTACTATAGATTGAGGTCTGCAGCTGTGGTTGCCCACCACTTCAAGATAAATGAACCCAGTGCAAGGACTATTATAAAAGAAAAGGAAATTTATGAAACTGTCACTGCAGTTATGCCAGCAGGCATGAAAACCTTGTACTTTTTGCAAAATACCTTTTTATCTTGTATTGAAGATGCAGCTTTTATGTGGGTGCAGGATTGCTGTGAGAAAGGCATACCTATACAACTATTATGATTTGAGAAAAAGCACATTGTATGAGAACTTAAAGCAAAAAGATGAAGGATCAAAGCTGGAGAATTTAATGCCAGCAAGGTTTGATAATTAAGGATGGTTTGATAATTTTAGAAAGAGGTTTGGCTTTGTAAATGTCTGGATAATAGGAAAAGCAGCTCCTGCCATCCAGGAGGCAGCAGCAAAGGCAGTCAGGTTTATGATCAGGACTGCCCTTATCTATAAAGCTGCTAACCCCTGAGCCTGGAAGGGAAAAGATTAACACCAGCTGCCAGGCTTTTGGTTGTACCATACAACAAGAAGGCTTGGACAAGGAGAACACTTTTTCTGGATTGGTTCCATTGCCGATTTGTCCCTGAAGTTAAGTAGTATCTTGCCAGTAAGGGGACTGCTTTTTAAAGTTCTTTTGATACTGGAGAATGCCCGAGGCCACCCCAAACTCCATGAGTTCAACACCGAAGACACTGAAGTGATCTACTTGCCCCCAAACACACATCTCTAATTCAGCCTCTAGATCAGGGTGTCATAAGGACCTTTAAGGCTTGTTACAAACAGTACTCTATAGAAAGGATTGTCAAATATATGGAAAAGAACCTTGACAGAACATGAAAGTCTGGAAGAATTACACCATCAGTGATGCCATCATTGTTATAGAAAAAGCTGTGAAAGCCATCAAGCCCAAGACAATAAATTCCTGCTAGAGAAAACTGTGTCCAGATGTGCATGACTTCACAGGCTTTACGACAGCCAATCAAGGAAATCATGAAAGAGATTGTGGATCTGGCACAAAAAAAAAAAAAAAAAAAAAAAGGTGCATGAAGGATTTCAAGATAGGAATCTTGGAGAAATTCAAGAGGTGATAAACATCACACCAGAGGAATTAACAGAAGATGACTTGATGGAGATGAGTGCTTCCAAACCAGCGCCAGACAGTGAGGAAGATGACATAAAAGAAGCAGTGCCAGAAAATAAATTGACATTTGTTCCAAAGGTTCCAATTATTCAAGACTGCCTTTGGCTTCTTTTACAACATGGATGATTCTATGTTATGGGCACTGAAACTAAAAGAAACTGTGGAAGGATTGGTACCTTAGAGAAATGAAAAAGTAAAAACATCAGAAATTATGGTGTATTTCTGTAAAGTTAGTGACACTGAGTGTGCCCACCTCTCTTGCCTCCTCTTTAACCTCCCCTACCTGTTTCATCTCTACCACCCCTGAGACAGCAAGACCAACCCCTCCACTTCCTCCTCCACTTCAGCCTACTCAACTTGAAGATGACAAAGATGAAGACCTTTATGATGATCCACTTCCATTTAACGAATAGTAAATATTGTTTTCTTTATGATTTTCTTAATATTTTCTTTTCTCTAGCTTACTTTATTGTAGGAATGTAGTATATAATACATATAACATAATTGTTAACTGGCTTTTTATGCTGCCAACACACTACCGAACAACAGTAAGCTATTGGTACTTGAGTTTTGGAGATTCAGAAGTTAAACATGGGGCCAGGTGTGGTGGCTCACACCTGTAATCCCAGCACTTTGGGAGGCTGAGGTGGGTGGAACGAGACCAGGAGTTTTGAGAGTAGCCTGGGCAGCATGGTGAAACCTTGTCTCTACAAAAATTAGCCAGGTATGGTGGTGTACACTTGTAGTCCCAGCTACTTGGGAGGCTGAGGCAGGAGAATCACTTGAACCCAGGGGGTCGAGACTGCAGTGAGTCATGATCATGCCACTGCACTCCAACCTGGGCAACAAAATGAGACCCTGTCTCAAAAAAAGAAAAAAAAAGGTATATGCAGATTTTTGACTGTGCAGGGGGGTCCACACCCATAACCCTACATTCAAGGATCAACTGTAATTTTTCATGCCTGCATGGCTCATATGTACAGATTTACTGCTGGAAGTTTATCATAAATAATGCTGAAAAAGAAAATCCTTATATATACGTATTTTCTCCTATCTCTGCTTGCAGTATATGATTCCTGGTTAGAAAAGAAACTTAACAAATCTAAGTGAAAGTGTGCCTGGGAGTTTTAGGTTACAATGACAGAATCTTTTCCTAACCCTCTCTCTCCATTCACTTTTTTTAAAGCAGGGGCATCTTTATTGATCAACATGTTTGTCGAAGTTTCGTCATAAAGTAGTTCCTGTCCATTAACTTCACTTACTGAATATGTGCTATCACATTTTGCTATTCCTTAAAAATTGAGATAGACTTTACATATAGTGAAATGCAGAGATTTCAGGTGTGCAATTTGATGAGTTTTAATAAATGTATACAGCCATGTGACTGCTGCCACCACCCCTCCCACCAGTTTGAAATACAGAACATTCTTCCACTTTGAATCACTGGGTGAGCATGCCTGAGGTTGAAATGCAGTCCCTCGTCTCAGGGCAGGGCCTCCAGGCTGTGTTTGCTCTGACCTGGAGGTTGCAGGGGTAGCAGACACATGAACTCTGGCTCTGATGGTCTTATTGCTGCAAACCCCACCTGCCTAGTTTGTTTAGTTTAGAGTTACTGCCTCAGCGCCCTCCAACAAGAGTATGTCTGTCACAATTTCCCTTCCTTTCTTGCTTTTAGATGCTGAGCTTTTTATACCACCAAAGATCAACAGAAGAACCCAGTGGAAGCTGAGCCTGCTAGACTGAGTGACTGCAGTTAGGAGGGATCCGACAGAGAAGACCATTTCCACTCATTCCTGTTGTCCTACCACCCCTTGCTCTTTGAGGCCTGGCTATTGAGAACTGGAAAGAGTAAAATGATAACTTACCTTAGCATTGCCAAGAACTTCAGCAGACAACAAGCAATTCTATTTATTTTATTTTGTGTATACATCTTGATCATTAGCAAGACATTAAGCTTTAACCATTATGGCATCATTTTGTGAGAATGATTATTCTTTCACTTGGGCTGTTTGAGAGCATAATTATGGTAATCATGAGATTAATGTTTCATGATTTCTACCTCCAAAGTGTGAAGACAAGTAAAATAATGTTTCTAAATTGTCTTATTTTATTGGCGGAGAAGGTTACAATGGCTATTAGTGCTACATTTTGTCAAATGTAATCACTTAAATAGCTTCTTGTCACCTTAAACTAAAGCAGAATAAAAAGTATCCTTTGAAATTATAAGCCCTCCTTTGCTGACAGCTATTATTTTGTAACATCTTACCAGGTCGTGTGCTTTCAGTTATAACTGGGCTGAGCCTCCTATAATTACAATGTCTATAGGGACTGTTTTACTGCCTGTGTATTTTCTGCTAGAGAGTTAGCAATGTTAGAGCTAGAACAGATTAGAATTTCTAAACAGTATCATGCACAGTTGGTGTGAGTGATCAGTGTGCATTGTATGGCATGCATGGTTGTGAATTATTCTCTGTTCTCCAAATACTGTTTCTTTAACTCAGATATTTTTGTTAGTGTCTAGGCCACTTCATTTATTTTTGTTATGGTACTTTACTGACTTCTCTTTATTCAATTCTCCACCCCCTCACCAAAAAAAACTGTCTCAAAATGAGAATATTTTATTTTCATGGTGAGTCTAGAAAACGCCCACTTCATTCTGATTAAAAATTCTTCCATGTTTTAAATATCAGAACCAGACCTTTCTTACTGTATATCTTAGTCCATTTGTGTCTCTATAACAACAACCAGCTTTCAAAGGAACTAATAGAGTGAAAACTCACTCATTACCACGAGGATGGCACCAAGCGATTCACGTAGGATCTGCCCCTGTGACCAAAACACCTCCCATTGGGCGCCACTTCCAACACTGGTGATCACATTTCAACATGAGGTTTAGGGAAACAAATGCCTAAACTACAGCACTGTACATAAACTAACAGGAAATGCTGCTTTTGATCCTCAAAGAAGTGATATAGCCAAAATTGTAATTTAAGAAGCCTTTCCCAGTATAGCAAGATGTTAACTATAGAATCAATCTAGGAGTATTCACTGTAAAATTCAACTTTTCTGTATGTTTGAACATTTTCACAATCTAATAGGAGTTTTTAAAAAGAAGAGAAAGAAGATATACTTTGCGTTGGGGAAATCTACTTTTTGACTTACATGGGTTTGCTGTAATTAAGTGCCCAATATTGAAAGGCTGCAAGTACTTTGTAATCACTCTTTGGCATGGGTAAATAAGCATGGTAACTTATATTGAAATATAGTGCTCTTGCTTTGGATAACTGTAAAGGGACCCATGCTGATAGACTGGAAATAGAAGGAAATGTGTTTATTGATAATGGTGTGAATTTTCCTGGACATTCAGTTTCCTTAAATAATGTATTGAAGCAGCAAGAAATAATTTGTTTGAATGCAAATTACTATCAATTACTGTTTCTCTCATCTGAGCAGGATTGGATTTTGTTCATTTTTAGAAGAAGCAGGCAGGAGGAGACCTTCCAAATTGAGGCAAAGCCAAGAATTGAATATTCATGGGGGAAAATTGAGTGTATGAGAAAAGGAGGAAACTCCTCTGAGTGATGAATGCTTAACTTGGGGGAAAGAGTCTGTCAAGTTTTAGAAAAGAGTACATAAATTTGGATCCTGTCCCAAAGCAAGTTCATGCTGCAATAAGCTAAAACCTTCACTTTTCTTGGTTCCATTGAGTCAGATAGCTTTGCTCAGATGCTCTAAACTTCAAGAAGGAACTTGCAGAAGACTGTCTTCTTCAGTCAAAGTGCATTTTAAATTTATGCTTTTGAAAAAACTGAGGCCGGGTGCGGTGGATCACACCTGTAATCCCAGCACTTTGGGAGGCTGAGGCGTTTGAGACCAGCCTAGCCAACATGATGAAATCCCATCTTTACTAAAAATAGAAAAAAAAATTAGGCGGTGTGGTGGTGGGCACCTGTGATCCCAGCTACTTGGGAGGCTGAGGCAGGAGAATCACTTGAACCTGGGAAGGTGGAGGTTGCAGTGAGCCAAGATCGTGCCACTGTACATCAGCCTGGACAAGAACAAGACTCTGTCTCAAAACAAAAAACAAAACTTAGGAGCAATTTTTATATGTCTTTATGGATGTAGCTTGGTGCAATTTCTTAGCCCTGCTGCATATTTTAAATTAAGTTTAATTATATATGCATGTATATATACATACACATTTGAGAGATTTGTCATAGCAATAGCTGAAGTGGGTGTTTTTAAAAATAAGTAAAACTGATGAAGCTTAGTAACTTAAGGTGACTGCAAATTTGAGAAGCAAAATTAGATTTGTTCTTCCTCTTGTGCTGGTTATTGTACTCCCATATTCTCTAGAAGCACCGCCTGGACAAGCCCTGGGGAGTCTTTGGCTGTTGTTTCTTGTTAGTCGTATTTATTAGTAACTGGGTGCAAATAAACATCTTAGGAGCTAGGTAGCTGTACATATTCACGAGGCTGGAGATAAGACAAGGCTAATTTGGTAACATTTGGCAGTGCTGAAGGCCTGCTTTGGATTCTCGTGTTTCTGTGCTCTCTGTGCTCCCTGAGCCCTTGCCTGTGCCTGCAGTGGGCTGCTCCACCACTATTCTTACTGGCTCTACAGTCCCAGGACATTTAGGAACAACAGTTGTCCTCCTGGTTATAAAGGAAAGAACAAGGCTTTGGGCCATGTGTCCAACCATCTTAGCAGTGTTGGACAAAGTCACTTAATCTCACTGAGCCTTGCTTTCCTTCCGTCTTGTGTGTGCCCATCAAGCTAAGCAGAGTTTCTCAATGGCACTGTTGTCATTTTGGTTCATGTCATTCTTTCTTTGGGTGTTGGGAGGTGCTTTCCTGCGCATTGTAAGATGTTTAACGACTTCCCTCGTCTCTAACCCCTAGATGCCAGTAGTACACACTCCCACCCCTGTTACGACAACCACAAATATCTTTAGACGTTGTTAAATGTCCCCTACAGGCCAAAGTTGCCCCCTGCTTGAGAACTACTGTGCTAAGATAAGTTCCAAATACTTAGTAACTATCACTTTTTTATGAGGAGATTCTCTTTTTCTACTGGGGCATACTTGTGAGGATCAAGTGAGAAAATTCATAAAGTGGTTTGAAAAAGACTGCACAATTGTTCAGCCTTCAGTTGGCATTTTTCATTTAAAAATGAACGTGGAGGCCTAGGAAGGCCTGGAGACGCCCATCCTCCAGAACCACCTCCCAACCCTCTTCATTAAGACCCTCGCCTTTTTTAGGGATCTTTGACATGGGGTTTATTTACCCCTAAGGGATCGGTAGATAGAGCATATTTCTGTATGATAGCTTTTCTCTGTAATCATACATTTTATTTTATGCATTTAATAACATTATTCTAAGAAGAGGTTTATGGGTTTACCACCCCTGCCAAAGAGGTCCAAAGGTTAAGAACTAACCAAACTTCAACTTGCGCATCAGTGAATGATCATGGGTTGACAGTAGAGCGGTTTGGGCAGAAACTGAGGTAAAGATGTCCCTCTCTCTCAGGTCAGTGTCCCCAACTCCTGATTCCTTGACAGTCCAGCATAAGGCTTAGTCATCCGTGCTGAACCATGGGAACCTCACATGCCCCTCTGCGGCTCTCTCTCTGCTGGTGCCAGCCAGATACTCTTAGTCACCAGACCTGGATCCAGGGTCAGGCACTTTAGGCCTTTCAAGGCTGTCTAGGCAAGCCTGGAACCTGTGAGCAGCTCTGGAGGGCTTCTCCCTGGAGATAGTGGAGGTGCCAGCTCTCCTCTAAATGCAGAATGCCTGCCTTTGAGTACCTGTGTGGCTAAGGACTATAGTAAGAGACTTCTGGCCTTCTGCATAAGAGGTAGAAACCTAAAGATACTAGCTAGCTAGTGTGAGGACCCCCAGGAGTCTAGATACTGGTATTCAGATATTTTTTGCTGTTTTTTAATCAGCTGTGTGAGGTAGGCATTTATACTCAGTTTTGCAGGCAAGCAAACAAACTCAAGTCACAGTTAGGTGGTAGCAAAATTGTGTTTCAAACCACAGAGTCCAGAGCCCATGTTCTATCCTCTGTTTTATGCACCAACTAGTGTTCAGATTTTGAACTTTAAAGACAAGACAGAGAATGTATTGGAGGCTGTTCTAAAGAATCTCCAATTTAAAGTGCTCATATTACAAACTCCCCCTGCAGGAACACCATAGAGCTGGCTGGGCCCTGGAAGGGCTTCCCTGGCTACTGAGGGTCTCTGTGTATCTTTGGGCTCCCCAGTGGGGTTAGAATGACCCACATAGGGCAGCCTCCCACAGACCCATATCATCAGCCCCAGAACCAGCAGCCTCTATCCTCAGCACACCCCAGACTCCAACCGTGTGTGTTATAGGCTGATGGAGAATCCAGTCTGCTGGGAGATGGTCAGCTACTACTTGAAGTGTCTAGAGAATGACTGTGGCTTCAATCCCTAACCTCTCTGCTGATAACCCAAGATCAGTCTTACTTCGGTTTTTAAAAAGGGAAATCTGTATAGCACTTGTTCTCTGAAGAGTTGCCCTTTAAGGCACATACAAATGCCTTGCTTGTAATATGCTAGGCTTCAGCAGCCAGTCGCTGTGATGGCTTAGTAAGAACTGGTACTGAGACATAAATGACTGTTGGAACTAAAAGAAACTCCTGTTAAAGCAGGGCTCAGACAGCTTTGCCAGCTCTTTCCAGTCCCTCAGGGTTGTTGATGAAGTATGAAATGGACACTGATGCTTTGTGGGAGTTTGCACTGTTACAGCATACTTCCTATTGGCATTTATGGAAAGGGAACTGCTTATGTGCCCCAACAGCATTTACCCTCTAATCTTCATTGCACTCCCCCTTCCAAGCAGAGTTTAACCGTAAAGTAGTTCCTAAAGCGGAGAATGCACAAAATAAGGGGCAGCATAATTTTAGAGCAAGTGAATGTTTAAGCAATCCACATACAATGCATGCCCTTTTTTGTTCATCCTCCCCCTACTCCTGCTTTTGTTTTGGGAAATGTATATTTTAAGGCAGATGCTGCACGTGTGAAGTTGTTTCTTATGAAGTCACGAAGTAGAGAAACACACTGGAGGGGCATATGAGGGGTGTTTAATGCTACAGGAATAAGCGCCGGCTCCACCCCCTGTGTGTAGGAGTGCGCTCACCCTGTCGAGGGTAGGCACTGCCAGTGCAGTGGCCATCCTCGTCGCCGTTCAGAAGCACCTTCTGTAGAGGAAGAAAGGCCCGTGTTCCTCATACTCAAAGCGGTGGACCCACAATGGTTGGAAACCCTGAAGTGAGGCCAGGATGGAGCCACCGGTCCACACGGCACTGTCTCTTTCAGGCAGCACGTTTACCTGCGGGGTGTCATTGGGACACATGCTGCTTAGCTCCTTCTGCAGACGGTTAGGGAAGCCACTGAGCATCGTGCTGCCCCCGCACAGCAGGATGTTCCCCATGAGGTCCCGTTTGAGGGCGATGTCACACTTGTTAAGGCAGGACATGGTTTGGGTGTGGAGGCCCAGCTGCATGGACTTGATGAGATATGGCTTGAAGAACATCTCTGAGCAGAGGAACCGTTCCTGGCACAGCTGAATCTCCTTCCCATCCGGCAGCACGTAGCGGATCGTATGCTCACTGAGAGGGACTTTCTTCTCCTCAATGGGATCCAGGGCCACAAAGCAGCATTTCTTCTTGATGTCCTCCACGATGCCCATCTGGTCCTGGGTGAATTCGTTCCCCGCACTGTTCAGCAGGCCCAGCAGGTAGGCTGTCAGGTCAGAGCCCGCGTAGTCCAGCCTTCCGGTGATGCTGGGCAAAGGATAACCCTCGTAGATGGGGACCACGTAGGACACGCCATGGCCCACCTCCACCACCAGGCCGGAGGTCCTTCCATAGGAGTACATGGACAGGCGCGACTGGTAGGCGATGTGCATTGCAGGGGTGTTGAAGGCTTCAAACAGCATTTCAGCATATTTCTCTCTGTTGGTGTGTGGGCTCAGCGGCGGGTCTGAAACCAAGACCGCATGCTCCTCCGGGGCGATCTTCATCTCTTGTCGGAAGAGATATTCCCAGATATCCTGCACTATATCCCAGTCCACGATGATGCCATGTCGCAGAGGGTTAACCAGCTTGAGATGAACGTTTGTGTTGTTGAGTTCCTGCCCCACGAATGTCTCCTTGCGATTATCCCCAGTCTTGGCGGTCTCCATGTAGGGCTTGCCCACCGTTGTTGAGATCTTGTGGGTGGGTCTTGGCAGGCCGGCAAAGCCACATTTACAGTAGCCAGTGCCCAGGTCCACGACCACTGCTTTGGTCACCTCCTGCTTGGGCCTCTCCTTGGCTGCCTTTGATTCAGTAGGTTCTTGTGGCTCTGAACTCCTATGGTGGACCCACACGGCCCGCTTCGCCGGGCCATCCCTTAAAGAGGCAGTCTGGAGGGCCTGTGTCTGCAGGGGGGCCTGGTTGCCCACCTTCTTGGTGGGCCCATCCCCCATGATTGCTGCCGGTGGAGCCCACATGTTGTCAAGAGCCGCACCACTCTTAGAAAGTTCTCAAACCCACTGGATTCAAGGCCTGAAAGGCCTACATCAGAGGATACCCTGAGAATTTTCCCAACAGTGACATCACTAATTATGATGTAATCTGGTGACCTGGGCTTTCTAGATATTGCAAACCCTTATCCTGTGTTAGGGTACATTTGGGATATTGTTTTTGAAATGGCTCCCCTTTTCCTACATTTCGTAACAAGACTGACTTATTCAATTAATTAATATTTCTTGAATGTCTGCTATATACAAGGCAGCTGGGAATTCGTTGGTGAAAAAAACAGACAAAATCCCTTATTCTAGTCGGTGGGGGGTGGGGGTGACAGACAATAAGAGCAAAAGCAGGGTGGCAGTGCTAGTGTGGCCTGGGCAGGGCTTCCTGAGAGGGTGACATTTGAATGAAGACCTGCAGGAGGTGAGGGAGAGAGCCATGTGTATGTCAGGGGAGCAGCAGGTGCAGAGGACTGGAGGCAGATGTGTGACTGAAGAGTTAGATCAGGGGTCAGCAGGCTGCAGTCCAATCCGGTCCCCGGCTTGTTGGATAGGAATACAGCCGTGCTCATTCATGTACGTATTGTCTGTGACTGCCTTTGCAGTACAACAGTAGAGCTGAGTCATGGCATTGAAGACTGCATTGCCCAAAAAGCTGAAAGAAAGTAAATACTGACTGACCCTTAAAAAGTTTGCCGACCTCTCGAGTCAGAGGAGGAGCAGGAAGAAAAGTGTGGCTGGCATGGAAGGAGTAAGGAAAAGTAGATGAGATGGGGTGGGGGAAGGCGAGCAGCTCACGGTAGGCCTCATAGGCCAATGCAAGGATCGTGGGTAAGGTCAGAAAGCACTAGAGGATTTGGCACAGAGCACTGACACCATCTGATTTAGATGTTAGTGGGATCCTTTGCTGCTATGGTGACTATATGAAGGGCACTAAGGGTGACCCTTAGAACAACCTTAAGGGGACTTATTTTTGGATATACATGTGTACACTTACTGTGCCTTCATCAGGGTCATTGGCTAGACAGTGAAATTAGACTCTACAAAATCCCACTGACAACACTGAGGCTTTTAGGTGCATAGCTCACCCAAGGATATCCAACCAGGAGTAGCCAAGCTCTCCTGACTGTGGCTTCCTCCCCAGGATGTGCTGGGACACAGCTTGATGGGACCTAGCATGCAACTCTTAGGCTGTTTGGCCACCATCTTGCATGCCATTTCTGAAGCTGGACACATTGGTGTGGATGCCTGCCGCACTCAGGGCAGAATCCAACCTTATGTTATGCCACACCCTGAACCTGATCCCAGCCCTTCATAAAAGAGGCATTCACCACAATAATGGGCTTTCTCCTTTAGAGAGGCTACGGGAGTTGCTCTCAGTTCCTTGTTGGGTATGAGAGAAGAAAAGGACCAAGTCCAGTCTCACGAGGTTTGTGACTATCTGATGGGGGCAGCAAGGTGTCATCCCAAGGACAAAATCTCAGTTTCTTGCTTCATTGGTTAGTGGGTGAGATAATGGCATGGAATTTTAAAGGAAAAATAGGAAAGTACTTTCGATGCCTGGCTGCCTGAAAAACAGTTTAATTGCCTCTGCCATTCAGGGATTTGCGTGGGCAACTCAGATTGTTTGACTTTATTTCAAAAGTACTGTATATGGTAACCAAAAGCATATGTAATTTAAAACCCTCCATTTTTTTCTTCCCAAACCCTACTTGAATTTTGCGAAATCTATAGCTGCTTGGTGCCTTTTCACTAACCTGGACTCCTAGAAGAGCCTGTATTAGCTTCCTGTTTCTGCTGTAACAAATTACCATGGATTTAGTGGCTTAAAGCAATTCACAGTTATTATCTTACTATTTTGGAGGTCAGAAGTTCGTAATTCTTCTTAGTGGGCTACAATTAAGGTTCTTTCAGGGCTGTATTCCTTCTGGAGGTGTAGGAGACAATACTTCCTCTTGCCTCCAGCTCCTAGAGGCCACCTGTGTTCCTTGGCTCATAGTCCCTTCCTCCATCTTGGAAGACTCTCAGACTACAGCTGTCATTGTCACATCTGCTTCTCTGCCCTTGACACTCCTGTATCCCCCATAAAAGGACCCTTGTGATTACATTGGCCCCACCCAGGCCATACAGGATACTCTCCCCATCTCAGATTCCTTCATTTAATCACATCCACAGAATCCCTTTTGGCATGAAAGTTAATATAGTCACAGGTCCCAGGGATTAAGATGTGGATACCTTTGGAGGACCCTTTCACCTGTCCGGTGCCTCCCTCTTTGCTAATACACTCCAAGCCTGACATGCTCTGACTCATTTTCTCTTCCTGGGCTGCCCAGGCTTGCCCATCTGTCATCTGTCATCACACTTTCTGCATTTGTGTGTAGAAGAGGTGATGCTTTAGTGTAAGGCAGTCACTCTATCTAGTCTGTAAGGTCCTTGAGCATAGGGATTCCCCTCACATTCTCTGAGCAAAAGCCAATGAAACACTTGCCCTCCTTTTACTTCACTGCTGAGTTTCACACGTTGGGTGCTCCCAATAAAAACCCTGTTTCCCCTAAGCTTCCTGTTACCCTCTGTGCCTCTTCTCTCCCTCTATGGGTCATCACACGGTTAGTGGTAATGATGGAAGAATGCAGAGACTGTGGACACCGTGCCCCAAACCTCCACTGCCTAGCACACACCCCCCCCATAATTGTCACCAGCTAGGGTCTGTGTGGGCTCTCTGGGGTCCCTAGTGAGGTCCCTCTAGGGAGAGGCACCCTATATTGCTCAGAATATATTGGGCCACATTTTCTAATGGGATCACACCTACTTTTAGCCCTCTGGCTCAAGACCAAAAAAACCATGGGATGACCCCTTTTCAAATGCAACCCTGGGATCCTCTTCTATAGTGCAGGGAGAGAACATGGAAAGGTGAGATTAAAGAACACACTTCTGCCTGAGGTGCATCCTGGCTCCTGGCTTCAGTTTTGGGACACTGCCCACCCTTGACCTTTGGAGGAGAGGTGAGCCAGGCCTCTGGAATTTTTGCAGCAATGGGAGGGAAAAAAAGAAAATCCAGCATGGCGTTTCTCCTCATGAATCACCTGGAGTTTTTCTTAAAAATTACTGGAGCCCACCACAGCCTTTCCAACTCCTGAATATGCTGGAGAGCCCCTGAGTCAGGAGCTCCCAACAAAGAAGATCCTTGCCAAACAGGCACTTTGAGCTGCTTTCTCACAGCTGAGATCCCAGTGTGGACACCCAGGTCCCAAGACTGTGTCCATTTCCCCGAGGTGGAAGGGAGAGGAGCTGTCTTCAGGGGCAGATGTGCTACTGAGCATGCAAATGTGGATCCGGATGCTTCCCTTTCCATGTGCTCCAGCCCGGTGTCCCACAGCCTAGTGGCCTTTGGGCATCTCTAAGTCAGCAGACCCCAAATATGTGTGTGTGTGTGTGTGTGTGTGTGTGTGTGTGTGTGTTACCATCATCCACTTAGCAGCTCAAGGCAGAGACCTGGAGGCTGTGGGTAGGGGTCAAGTTGACGAGGGGACATAGCAAAATGGTAATCACATTCAAACAACATTTCAAGTAGTTTACCCAAAGTCATACAGATTATAAATAATAAATCTATGTTTGAACCCAGGTCTTCGGAATCCAGTTCCTCAGTCTTCCATCTGCTCTGTACTGCCTTTCCGTAAGGAATGGATAAAAAGTAGGCTCTGGCAGTCCATGAACACTGCCTTTAAATAGCCTAAGAGTTGTCGTGGAAGAATTTGCTTGCCCTGTAGAACTTCAAGAGTAGACCCAAGACCAATTAATGGCTTCAGAGCGGTACACATGCCAATCCAGTGTGACGAAACGTTTATCACTCATGGCTGGCCAAAATAGGGTGAGCTGTCCATGTCAGACTACTGGATGGAATGTTCTAGAGGGAACTGAAGGGTCCAATCCTCAGCTTCTGTGATTTCATGATCCCACCACAGGGCATTTCTGGGTCATGATGTTCATAATTGTAACCCTTAGAAAGTTGTTACCCAAATAATATAGTTGAATGCCGCCATGTTCCAAGAAACAATTCAGCGGGCTGGGCATGGTGTCTCACACCTGTAATCCCAGCACTTTGGGAGGCCAAGGCGGGCAGATCACGAGATCAGGAGTTCAATGTCAGCCTGGCCAACATGGTGAAACCCCGTCTCTACTAAAAATACAAAAATTAGCCAGGCGTGGTAGCAGGTGCCTGTAATCCCAGCTACTGGGGAGACTGAGGCAGGAGAATCGCTTGAAACTGGAAGGCGGAGGTTGCAGTGAGCTGAGATCACGCCACTGCACTCCAGACTGGGCGAAAGAGCGAAACTCTGTCCCAGAAACAAACAAACAAACAAAAATTCGGCAAACAAAAATCCCCACACATTCCTCATTAGCATTCTTACATGCTCCATGGCAGTATTTCTTAACTCTTTTCCCCCATGCATGTTGCCTAATCAATTCCTCAGGCACCTCTGCTCATCTTAATTCTCCCAGAAAACTTCCTCAGGCCCAGTTGCTGCTCTTCCCCTTTTTCTCTTGACTCTTCACCACCAAAGCCCTAAACTGCCTTTTTGATTTTTGGAGTGGGAGGGGGCAGCTTAAGTTGCAGGTCCCTCTGGCACTCTAGTGAATTTGTCCTTTCTGGATGACAGGCCATCTTTCTTTGCTCAGGTACAAGTAAGCGATTCATCCTTCCCTCTGCCTCACATCCCACATCACAGGAGCCCATGAGGGAAGCCCTCAAATGTCAGAGTAAGAGCTTGGATTAAAGTGAGGGATGGTTGGGGAAAAAACAGATTGGATTCTATTCAACTTTCTAAATTTCTCTAGAACCAGGCTCTTCCTTGCTTCCACACTCTCACAGCCCTAGGTCAGGCCACCTTCAAGTCTTATCAGAATTTCTCCAATGGCCTCGTTTCGGGTCTCAGCTTCTAGTCTTGCCCCTCCCATCCATTCTCTACATTATAGCCAAATGCAGATCTTTCTAACATTTTTATTTTTCTTTCTTTCTTTTTTTTTTTTTTTGAGATGGAGTCTCACTCTGTCTCCCAGGCTGGAGTGCAGTGGTGCGATCTCAGCTCACTGCAACCTCTGCCTCCCAGGTTCAAGCAATTCTCTGCCTCAGCCTCCCAAGTAGCTGGGATTACAGGCACCTGCCACCATGCCCAGCTAATTTTTGTATTTTTAGTAGAGATGGGGTTTCACCATCTTGGCCAGGCTGGTCTTGAACTCCTGACCTCGTGATCCACCTGCCTCAGCCTCCCAAAGTGCTGGTGGGATTACAGGCATGAGACACCGTGCCCGGCCCTTTCTAACATTTTTCTAGAAGGCAAATCTGATCATTCCCCTGCTTAAAGTCTTCATAGCTTCCCTGGCTCTCCTCAGTTTAGTCTAAACCTACTCCTGCCATTTGATGCCCTTTCTATTTGGCTCTGTGACTTCTCTAGCTTCATCTGTTTTTCCAAACACTTTGACTGTGGGAAGTTCTTCACCGTGCCTCCATCTGAGCCTTTGCTCAAGCTGTGCTCTCTGCCTGGGATGTCTTCCCCTCCTCTTAACTACTTGACAAATACCTACACCTCTTCCAGGATTCAACTTAAGCATCACCTCCTCTCTAGAGCACCTTCTGACTGCCTGTCTCAAATGAGTTCTCCAAGTAGACTTCTTCCTGCAAACCCATCGGCACCCATTCCATTTTCTTGTCTAGACTGGGCACTGCTGGTGGCCTGGGTTTTTATCATCTATCACTGGCAGGCTGCACTGGGCGGGACCTACTATATACTCCAGTAAATGTGGAATGAAGGGAGGAAAGAACACTTGGGGCGGTTAAGGAGGCCTGGTGCATTGGAGTTCGATGAATTTGGGTTAAGGTACAAACACCCCAAGTGCTGTTTGCTCTTGGGCAAGTCCTTAGAATTCTGAGCCTCATTTCCTCAGCTCTGCCTACCTGCAGAACAACACAAGTGAAGTAACTAGTACAGTGCCTGCCTTACTGGAGGGGCTCAAATAGGCCCTCTCCACCAAGAAGCAGAAGAGGAAAGGTGTCCAGTAGTGAACAGGTTAGGCACGGAAATGCAAGGGGGCTGAGCAGAAACCTCTGAGACCCTAGTGTGCTTGGATTTCTAAAACTGCCAGCCACCTGCTCTGTCCGGGAGCAAACTTGAGTTAGAGAGATGGGGGTGACACACCAAGAGCCGACCAAAGCCAAGCCCTCCCCTGCTGCCTGAATGGACCAGCCCCGAGTGACATCACAATCCCGGGTGGTTGTCATGGCACTGCTGGAGGTGGGGATCTCATTTCTCCCCAGGGGGCTCTAGGCTGTGGATGTGAGAAGGGGAGCAAGGGAGGCAGATGGCGACAAGGAACAGCCCCATGCCCCTGGGCACGGCTCAGGGTGACCCTGGAGAGGCAGGAACACGGCCTGGCACTGACGCCAGCCTCCGGGACACAGGTGCGGCCACTCAGCTCAAGATGAAGCCCAGGAAGGTGCACAAGATCAAGGCGGTCATCATCGACCTGGGCTCCCAGTACTGCAAGTGCGGCTACGCGGGAGAGCCGAGGCCCACCTACTTCATCTCCTCCACCGTGGGCAAACGCTGCCCCGAGGCGGCCGACGCTGGCGACATCCGCAAGGGGACCTTAGTGGGCCATGAGCTGCTCAACACGGAGGCGCCTCTCAAGCTGGTGAACCCGCTGAAGCACGGCATCGTGGTGGACTGGGACTGCGTGCAGGGCATCTGGGAGTACATCTTCCGCACGGCCATGAAGATCCTCCCCGAGGAGCACGCTGTGCTGGTCTCCGACCCTCCGCTCAGCCCCAGCAGCAACCGGGAGAAGTACGCGGAGCTCATGTTTGAGACCTTCGGCATCCCAGCCATGCACGTGACGTCCCAGTCGTTGCTGTCCATCTACTCCTACGGCAAGACCTCGGGGCTGGTGGTGGAGAGCGGGCACGGCGTCTCGCACGTGGTGCCCATCTCCGAGGGCGACGTGCTGCCGGGCCTGACCAGCCGCGCCGACTACGCTGGGGGTGACCTCACCAACTACCTGATGCAGCTGCTCAATGAGGCGGGCCACGCATTCACGGACGACCACCTGCACATCATAGAGCACATCAAGAAGAAGTGCTGCTATGCGGCCTTCCTGCCCGAGGAGGAGCTGGGCCTGGTCCCGGAGGAGCTGCGCGTGGACTACGAGCTCCCGGACGGCAAACTCATCACCATTGGCCAGGAGCGCTTCCGTTGCTCTGAGATGCTCTTCCAGCCCTCCCTGGCAGGCAGCACCCAGCCGGGCCTCCCGGAGCTCACAGCTGCCTGCCTGGGCCGCTGCCAGGACACGGGCTTCAAGGAGGAGATGGCCGCCAACGTGCTACTGTGTGGCGGCTGCACTATGCTGGATGGCTTCCCCGAGCGCTTCCAGAGGGAGCTGAGCCTCCTCTGCTCGGGGGACAGCCCTGCAGTGGCTGCCGCTCCTGAGAGGAAGACCTCCGTGTGGACCGGCGGTTCCATCCTGGCCTCCCTGCAGGCCTTCCAACAGCTCTGGGTCAGCAAGGAAGAGTTTGAGGAGCGGGGCAGCATGGCCATCTACAGCAAGTGCTGAGCCTCGGCATTTCCACAGACAAGGCCTCCAGCACAGATGGCCACAGGCCACTCTATACACATTTACAGAATTTCACATAAAGGTTTACTCTGAAATGGCTCTTGTCTAGTCTGGGTTTCTTGCTTCTATCTGATAGCAGAGGATGGCGGGGGGAGTTGGGCTTAGAAGCGGCAGCACCTTTTGCACTGGAGGTGGGGGCTGTAAGGAAGGGGGCTACCATACTGATCCCACCCCCTCTGCCTGCCTCATGATAGTGACATCATCTCAGGGCCTAGAAAGTGGCCTCCTGTTTTATTAGTACCTCCAGGTTCAAAACCTGATCCAAAGACACTCCTCATCGCTGGCTCAACTAAGGGGGTTGGCTCTGATGAAGGGACTAGCTTGGGTCACCTAGCGGTAGGTTGGAGGAGATGCACAGCTGGGTGTCCGACTCCAGTCTCCTGTTTCTGCTGTTCACACGTGCTCCCAACCTTAACACTGCCTGGTCACTCCAGGTTCCCTAACCTCCCCCTAGTGCCTGCCACCCTCAATATGGGAGCTAAGGCTGGGCCAGTGCATCTCCAGAGTGTGAAGTGCCATTGCAACCCATCTGTGGGCGTACCCCTTTCAGCCACAGCCAAAATTGCAGCTATTTTTCCAGAGTCACAAAGCAGAGCCACTGATTCCAGAGGATGTCAGAGGAACCAGAAGGTCCTTTAGAAATCGGGTCCTCTCCCGGCTATAGAGATGGGGAAACTGGGCTGGGTGCGGTGGCTCACACCTGTAATCCCAGCACTCTGGGAACCCGAGGCAGGTGGATCACCTAAGGTCAGGAGTTCGAGACCAGCCTGGCTAACATGGTGAAACCCTGTCTCTACTAAAAATACAAAAATTAGCTGGTCATGGTATGGTGGTGGGTGCCTGTAATCCCAGCTTCCCCAGGAGGCTAAGCAGGGAGAATCATTTGACCCCAGGAGGCGGAGGTTGCAGTGAGCTGAGGTTGCGTCATTGCACTACAGCCTGAGCAACAGAGCATGACTCCACGTCCAAAAAGAAAAAAAAAAGAGAGATAGGTAAACTGAGACCAGAGAGGAGAGGGCCAGCTTAATGCCAGTGGTTGAGCCCAGGTCTCCTGATCCACATCAGGATTATTCCCATAAGGGTATAAACATGGTTCTAAATGGTTAGTCAGCAACCCAAAACACTTACCATGCATGTACTGTGGGTCAGGCCCAGTGCTGGGGACTGAGAAATGAGCAGAACACAGTCTCTACCCTTGGCAATCACACACAGCTAATGGACAACCACATTGGTAGGGAGTCAAGGTCTGAGCTAAGTGTTCACGGTGGTGAGAAGGTAGTGGTGATGCATTGGAATGTTGTAAGTGGAGAAGTTGCTGGGCATGGTGTCCGCTTATTGGCTTTGGGGCTGAGGGAGAGGCTGTGGAGGCTTATGAGACTTCAGCTGGTGACTAACTGCCTACTTAGAAGAGTGGTTCCTGCCCCCTTCCCTACCCTCACCTTCCAATGGAGTTCATGACCCAGTTGGTGCCATCTATGGGATCAGACATCCATGAGCTGCATAGTCTTGGATGGGCTGAGACTTAAATATCCCTGAGTCACCTCTTACCTTAAGCAAAGGGTCCTGATTTGGGGCACCCCGTGAGGCTGCCTCTGTCCTGGGCCCAGTGCTGGGGGCTGCAGACTTGGGCAAGAACCAGACACAGTCATTATCACCTAAGGCCCTGCTCTTTAGTCCTTCCTCATTGTCCAGAATTGGGCATCTAGCCTGGAGTTTGAATACCCCTGGTCAAACAGGGCATTGGCAGCAGGCATGGAACCTGGGCTCTTTCCTATAGAGGGATGTTGCAGACTGGAGGCCTGGAGGCTGAAGGTGGCCAATAGACATGTTTCATGTGGCCATCACAGTGTACAAGTGTTTTCTTGAATGTGAATTTTTTTCTGTGGGGCTGCATTTTCGAGGTTGCCAACGTCCCTGCCACACTGATGTCTTCATATATATTTGCTGCTTCAACACAACTTCTTCCTTAGCATTAGTTTCTGTTGCTTGTAACCCAAGTGATTGTAAAAAGCCTGATGAAATACAGAGAGGGAAGCTGAGGCTTATAAAGGGAAAGTGATATATCCCAAATCACACAAGCAGTAAGTGCTACGTGTGAACCCCATTCCCTCCTTATCTCCTCTCCTCACTCCACACATCCTCAGCAACTTCTCCTGTCTCTAGTCACTGCTTCAGTCCCTCCAACACCTGGTCATCTCCTCAAAAGCATCCCTCATGTGGCAGGGGCTGTAAAAACACTAACTGCTAGATCCCTGACATGAACTTATTTAAGCTAACCAGAGGATTCAGCAGGAGATTTATTTTTGGTGGAAAAACACTGGTCAGTGACTTTCAGCTTAAGATGACCCCCTGACCCTGTGTGTTTATCTCCCCTCCCTTCTCAGATTCCATGGAGTCATAGTAGAGAATATAAATGCATAAGCTCAGTGCAAATGAAGAGAATGGTAGGGGAACTACAGGGACTAGAGATTTCTACCTGATTCTGGAAGAAAGAGAGTGGAGGTGGGAACCAAGGAAAGAAGCAAGGGTAGGAATTTCCTGTCCTGCAGAATGGGCAGGAATTTGCAACTTGGAAATGCCAAGCAGGAAAGACATAGCAGTGAAGTGTGTGAGAGTGGGAACGGGCTGAGGAGGGGTGGTGCCCGTGGTCTCTATCTGAAGAATTGTGGCTTTCCATGCTCACAGGTAGAGAGAGGGGGTAAGAACACTGGCCGCCTCTACAGGTATGTTTCTTAGGAAGAAAGAAGTCGAATTCTCTCTCTAAAGGTGGTGCTGGTATAGAAAAAGGAGGAGGGAAACATGTGAAGAACAGACAAGGTGCCCCACCTGCACCCCCTTGTCCCTTCTCCAGACCAGGAATCACACTTGGGACTAGCTCATATTCCCGAGGTAGAATAGTTGATGCCTCCAACTTTCCTGTTATCACTTTCCACAACTCCTGGTTTCTGCATGGGCATCGGACGTGGCCCAGGACTGACTCCCCTTCCAGCACCGAGGGCAGAGCATGTGATTTAGGCTCAACCAATCAGAGCATCCATCTCCTTGGCCATAATGATTGGTTCTGGGTGAACATGTGATCTCAGTAGAGCGAGTCCTGGAGAGTGAATCCTACGCTTTTTGCTTGGAAGCTTGATGTGAAGTTGAGGGGTGTGTCCTAGCACTGCTGTGGCATTTATTACTAGGAAAGAAGCCAGCTTGAAGCTGACCCACCAAGGATTGTGGAGCTCAGAGAAACAAAGCTGGTGCCCTGGGGACGAAGTGAACCTCTGAATCAAACCATGCCTAGAGTTTGAACCCACTCCCAGGTATTTCAGTTCTGTGAGCCATGCATTCAACTTCATCATTCATGTCCCTTAGGGTTGTGTGTCTGTTACTTGCAACTGAGAGCATTCTAGCTGCGTCAATTTCCTTCTCAACAACAGCATTCCTCTGGAGCAGGTTTGCATGGAGAAGAGACTGGGGTTGGAGAGGCCTCTTTTAATTGAAATATTAAGACCAACAATTCATTTTTTCCTTACGAAAAAACTACATAAGAATAATTTTTATCAAGGTACCAGAGGATATCAGATAACATACTACACTGAAGGCAGAGACTAAAGAGTGTCTGTTGACTGCTATCTTATATATTCATTTCTTAGATATTTGTCCCTAAGGCTAGACTCAGAGCTTCTTGAGGGCAGGAACTGTGCTTCCCTCATTTTAGTTTTCTCAGAGTCTGGTGCAGAGCATGGCACAGAGTTGGTGCTTAGTACATGCCAGATGAACTCATTTATTCCCAGTCTGTGAGGTGGACATTACAGTATTTCCCCCCATTTTACAGGTGAGGATACTGAGGCTTGGAAAGGTTAGGAGTCTTGTGCAAGGTCACCCATCTGGTAAACCAAAGTCTTGTGCTAAATCGAAGTTTTGAGATTCCGCAATGCCTTTTTGCCCTTGTCTCTTACTTTTCTGAAAATTATCAATCTCCTTTCCAAGAAGAAAAATTTACATATAAAAATTGCTTTCAAATCATGTACAACAAATTTGATGTAATTTCATAGTCATTATCCTGAGGTTTCAAAGTTAAAAATGCCAATCTTTTAGCAAAGAAGAGATTTGTCTTGCTGGAACCTTCCAGAGACATAAGCATTAGAGTGACATCAAGTGGTGAAGTCCTACCACTTCCACATGGCAAGAGGCTTGTTTTCCTCACTGTCCAGGCAGTCTGATCTCTCTCCCTCAAATGTTTGTTACCAAGTTTGCTGTAAGAGTTATTTGCCCAAGGTCTTTTTCTTTTTCTTTTCTCTTTTTTTTTTCTTTTGAGATGGAGTTTCGCTCTTGTCGCCCAGGATGGAGTGTGATGGTGCAGTCTCAGCTCATACAACCTCCGCCTCCCCGGTTCAAGCAATTCTCCTGCCTCAGCCTCCTGAGTAGCTGGGATTACAGGCACCCACCATGCCCAGCTAATTTTTGTATTTTTAGAAGAGATGGGGTTTCACCATGTTGGCCAGGCTGGTCTGGAACTCCTGACCTCAGGTGATCTGCCCGCCTTGGCCTCCAAAAGTTCTGGGATTACAGGCATGGGCCACTGCACCTGGCCCCAAGGTCTTTCTAAGAAATTAACTTTATAGCCCAGGCATAGTGGCTCATGCCTGTAATCCCAGCCACATGGAACTCTAAGTCCAGTTAAACCTCTTTCCTATGTAAATTGTCTAGTCTCAGATATGTCTTTATCAGCAGCATGAAAACGGACTAATACAGTAAATTGCTGAAAAGATACCCAAAAATTTGGAAGCAACTTCAGAACTCAGTAACAGGCAGAGATTGGAACAGTTTGGAGGGCTCAGAAGAAGACAGGAAAATGTGGGAAAGTTTGGGACTTCCTAGAGACTTGTTGAATGGCTTTGCCCAAAATGCTGATAGCAATACGAACAATAAAATCCAGGCTGAGGCAGTCTCAGATGGAGATGAGGAACTTGTTGGGAAGTGGAGCAAAGGTGACTCTTGTTATGTTTTAGCAAAAAGACTGGTGGCATTTTGCCCCTGCTCTAGAGATTTGTGGAACTTTGAACTTGAGAGAGGTGATTTAGGGTATCTGGTGAAAGAAATTTCTAAGCAGCAAAGCATTCAAGAGCTAACTTCGGTGCTGTTAAAGACATTCAGTTTGTTGTTGTTGTTGTTGTTGTTTGAGACAGAGTCTTGCTCTGTCGCCCAGGCTGGAGTGCAGTGGTGCTATCTTGGCTCACTGCAACCTCCGCCTCCAGGGTTCAAGCGATTCCCCTGCCTCAGCTTCCCGAGCAGCTGGGACTATAGGTATGTGCCAGCTAATTTTTGTATTTTTAGTAGAGACAGGGTTTCACCACATTGGCCAGGCTGTTCTCGAACTCCTGACTTCATGATCCACCCACCTTGGCCTCCCAAAGTGCTGGGATTACAGACATAAGCCACCACGCCCAGCTGGCATTCAGTTTTATAAGGGAGGCAGAGCATAAAACTTTAAAAATTTGCAGCCTGACTATGCAATAGTAAAGAAAAACCCATTTTCTGGGAAGAAATTCAAGCTGGCTGCAGAAACTTGCATAAATAGCAAGGAGCCTAATGTTAATCCCCCAGACTATGGGGAAAATGTCTCCAGGCCATGTCAGAGAACTTCCTGGCAGCCACTTTCATCACAGGCCCAGAGGCCCAGGAGGAAAAAGTGGTTTTGTGGGCTAGGCCCAGGGTCCCCATGCTGTGTGCAGTCTAGGGACTTGGTGTCCTGTGTTCCAGCCACTCCAGCTGTGGCTGAAAGGTGCTAATGTGCAGCTTGGGCTGTGGCTTCAGAGGATGGAAGCCCCAAGCCTTGGCAGCTTCCATGTGGTGTTGAGCCTGTGGGTGCACAGAAGTCAAGAACTGAGGTTTGGGAGCCTCCACCTAGATTTCAGAAGATGTATGGAAATGCCTGGATGCCCAGGCAGAAGTTTGCTGCAGGTGCAGGGCCTTCATGGAGAACCTCTGCCAGGGCAGTGCAGATAGGAAATGTCAAGTCAGAGCCCCCACAGAGAGTCCCTTCTGGGGCACTGCCTAGTGTAGCTGTGAGAAAAGGGCCACTGTCCTCCAGACCCCAGAATGGTAGATCCATCAACGGCTTGCACTGCACACCTGGAAAAGCTGCAGACACTCAACAACAGCCTGTGAAAGCAGCCGGGTGGGAGGCTGTACCCTGCAAAGCCACAGGGATGGAGCCATCCAAGACCGTGGGAACCCACCTCTTGCACCAGCCCACAATGGATATGAGACCCGGAGTCAAAGGAGATCATTTTGGAGCTTTAAAATTTGACTGACCTGCTGGATTTCAGACTTGCATGGGCCCTGTAACCCCTTTGTTTTGGCCAATTTCTCCCATTTGGAACAGCTGTATTTACCCAGTACTTATACACCCATTGTATCTAGGAAGTAACTAGTTCGCTTTTGATTTTACAGGTTCATAGGTGAAAGGGACTTGCCTTGTTTCAGGTGAGACTTTGGACTGTGGACATTAGGGTTAATGGTGACATGAGTTAAGATTTTGGGGGACTGTTGGGAAGGCATGACTGGTTTTGAAATGTGAGGACATGAGATGTGGAGGGGCCAGGGATGGAATGATATGGTTTGGCTGTGTACCCACGGAAATCTCAATTTGAATTGTATCTCACAGAATTCCCATGTGTTGTGGGAGAGACCCAGGGGGAGGTAATTGAATCATGGGGGCTGGTCTTTCCCATACTATTCTTGTGATAGTGAATAAATCTCACAAGATCTGATGGATTTATCAGGGGTTTCTGCTTTTGCTTCTTCCTCATTCTCTCTTGCCACTGCCATGTGAGAAGTGCCTTTCATTCTCTGCCATGATTGTGAGACCTTCCCCAGCCACATGGAACTGTAAGTCCAGTTAAACCTCTTTCTTTTGTAAATTGCCCACTCTTGGGTATGTCTTTATCAGCAGTTTGAAAACGGACTAGTACTAAAGTCTATTAATTTTCTTAAATGAAACTAAAAAAAAAAAAAAAGAAAGAAAGACAATCTACAGAGGCCGGGCATGGTGGCTCACGCCTGTAATCCCAACAGTTTGGGAGGCCGAGGTGGGCGGATCACCTGAGGTCAGGAGTTTGAGGCCAGCCTGGCCAACATGGAGAAACTCCATCTCTACTAAAAATACAAAATTAGCTGGGCATGGTGGTGCATGCCTGTAATCCCAGCTACTGGGGAGGCTGAGGTAGGAGAATCACTTGAACCCAGGAGGCAGAGGTTGCAGTGAGCACTCCAGCCTGGGCAACAAGAGTGGAACTCTGTCTCAAAAAAAAAAAAAAAAAAGAAGCTAAAAAAAAAATCTACAGACTGAGTGAAAATACTTGTAAACTACATATGTTAACTATATCCAGCAAAGGACAAGTATATAGAATTTTTAAAGACCCCTCAAAACTAACAGTTTAAAAAATCCAATTAAAAAAATGAACATAAGACATGACAGACATTTCACCAAAAAGGATATGTAGTTGGCAGATAAGCACATGAAAAGAATGTTCAACATCATTAGCCATGGAAAGGCAAGTTAAAACCATGATGAGACCTTACTATCCATCTATCAGAATGGGGAAAAAAAGAAGAAACCACCAAAGCTGGTGAAGATGAAGATGAGGAGAAACTGCGTCACTCATACATTGCTGGTGGGAATGTAAAATGGTACAGTTATCATGGAAAACAGTTTGACAATTTCTTTAAAAATGAAACATGCAGCTACCGTACTACCCAGAAGTTGCACTTGCAAATTTATCCCAGAGAAATGAAAACTTATCTATCTTCACACAAAACCTGTACACAAATGTTCGTAACAGCTTTGTTCATAGCAGCCAGAAACTAGATACAACTCAGATATCTTTCAATGGGTGAATGGTTAAGCAGTAGTGGATTCAAATTTTTCTAGCAGGACCAGACACGGTGGCTCATTCTTGTAACCTCAGCAATTTGGGAGGTCAAGGCAGGAGGATTGCTTGAGGCCAGGAGTTTAAGACCAGCTTGGGCAACATAGACTCCATCTCTTAAAAAAAAAAGAAATTAAAAAATTAGCCAGGAATGGTTGTCCATGCCTGTAGTCCTAGCTACATGGGAGGCTGTGGTGGGAGGATCACACGAGCCCAGGAATTCGAGGCAACAGTGAGTTCTGATTGTGCCACTGCACTCCAGCCTGGGCAACAGAGCAAGACCCTGTCTCAAAAAACAAAGCAGGTTTTCCAGTTCTTACTGACAGGCACCCATGAGGACTGGAGAAGAATAAACTATAGATAGATGCAACAACTTGGATGAATCTCCAGGGAATTATGCTGCTAGAAAAAAGTCAATCCCTGAAGGTTACATACTGTGTGATTCCATTTATGTATCATTTTTGAAAAAACAAAATTATAGAAATGGAGAACAGATTAGTGGTTCCAAGGGTTAGGGTTGAGTGGGTAGGGGGAAGTAGATATGGCTATAAAAAGAACATTGGGAGGATCCCTTGTAGTGGTGAACTGTTGACTTCTTCTTGATTGTATGAATGCCAATATCATAATTGTGACATTATACTATAGTTTTGCAAGATGTTACCACTGGGGGAAACTGGTTAAAGGTACCTATTATCTCTCTATATTAATTCTTAGATAACTGCGTGTGAATTTACCATAATCTCATAATAAAAAATCGAATTAAAAACTTAAATACATAGATAGGGAAAAAATATATATCCTAATGTTCAAGCCACAGCTTAGACATTTTAAATCAAAATGTGTAAGGGTGGGACCAGGTATTAATATTTATAAGTTTTTCAGATGATTCCAGTTTGAAACTTGCAGTCAAGTTTGAAAACCGATATCTTAGCCAACTGTGTGGAGCATGAGGAGCCAGCATAGGAGGCCGTGGAGAGCTCTGGGGCTGTACACATCAGTGGAGACGAGTTGTGTGGTCTTGGGCAAGCCATTTAAAGTCATGTAGCCTTGGGCTCTTCTTTGTAAATTGGTTATAACCTGTCCTTACTTCCCAGCACTGATTTGCAGATCAAGGAGAAAATGCAGGTTAAGTGTTTTATAAATTGTAAAGTGTAATGTAAATCTCCTGATCAATGGGCAATGTATATTGTACATATGTACAAATATGTGTGTTTTTAAGTATGTACTGTAGGCAGATATTTTCATGTTTAGTATCTCATTTAATCTCATCAACAACTCAGCAGTGTAGGAGTTGTGATCCTAATTTTATAACGAGAAGCCTGAGGCACACAAAAGGTAATAAATAATAATACTTTTGGCTTTAGCAGTACAGATTCTGTTCCAGCAAAACTCCATCTGCCATAGTTTACCCAACAGAGGTGGTTGTCAAGGTCACTTAGATTTAAAAGTAAGTCCCTGCTTTCAAGTCTAAGAGACTTAAATGAATATGTAAATAAAATTCCTGTAAGGGCAATTTTGGTTGCATTATCTGGGTCATCATCTGAATTGTGCACTTCACTTTGCCAATACAGATGAAGCTAAGCATAAGAGAGAAAAATGGATGTTGAGAATGAGAAAGCGCCTGATTCCCAAATAATTTATGCCCAGCAAGAAGTGAGAGGCCACCTGGGATAAGAACAAGCTAGGACTTGCGGCATCCCATTAGTGAATATTAAATCCCTTTTCATGCCTGTGTTTGATTACAAAGGTAGTTAAAAACACATTAAGTATGGAAAAAGGTGATTCTGGCATCAGGCTTTCACCAAGTGAAAAGAATGACAATGTAAAGGAGAAGGAAGCTATTCTCTTTGTATGTGCTTCTGTTATAAATTAAATTAATTAAATTACTGGAACATTTGTAAAAATAAAGTCAAAGAGGGATCTATTCAAAATATAACAGAAAACTGAGACAATTTTATGTTTAAAAGTCCATGTATGCAACTGGAAATGCCTGGATCAAATGTCTAGATGCTTTTTTGGATTATTAAGACAATTACTTGATTGACCAGCTGTGTTTATATAGAGACCAAGTAATTCAAGGTCTTCTACCTCCCAGATGGATTTGGAGCACGGGATCAGCCTCAGAACTGGCCATTTGGCAAAGTTTTTCTAATCATCTCCCAAGCATTTAGAGCTTTGCATAAACTAGCTACCCACCATCTTTCCATCTCTGAAGAACATTTTTTCATTCACTTTATTTGGGTTTGCTGGTTCCCAGTTAAGTTAAATCCTTAACAATCTGGCTCAATGAATTAGGAGCAACTCACCAAATGAATCTTAAGAGATTGGAGAAGGTATAATTAAAGTCAGTGGGCAGCTGGGTGCAGTGGCTCACACCAGTAATTCCAGCACTTTGGGAGGCCGGGGTGAGGATTGCTTGAGCTCAGGAGTTTGAGACCAGCCTGAGCAACATGGTGAAACCCCACCTCTACCAAAAACACAAAAATAAGCTGGGTGTGGTGGCATGTGCCTGTGGTCCCAGCTACTCAGGAGGCTGAGGTGGGAGGATCCTTGGAGTCTGGGAAGTCAAGGCAGCAGTGAGCCATGATCACGCCACTGCACTGTGGCCTGGGTGACAGAGCTAGACCCTACCTTAAAAAAAAAAAAAAAGGATTTTTTTTTATGTTTTTGCATTCTATTCTCTTTTTCCTTTTGAAACCAAGAAGAAACCTTTCTACCGGCCCAGGTCTTGGAGAGACATGGCTGGTTTCAGTCCTAACTTGAGGATGTCTGACCCTTGAAGAAGTTGCACGAGGCATTTCACTGTTCTTGATTTTATTTTCCTAAACTGGTGAAATGGTACCGATGTGGTTTAGCTTTCTGTTTCCCACCCAAATCTCATGTTGAATTGTACAACATGAAAAAACTTAAATAGACAGGGAAAAAATATATATCCTAATGTCCAAGCCACACCTTAGACCTTTTGAATCAAAATCTCTAAGGCTGGGACTAGGTATTAATATTTATTTTAAGTTTTTCAGATGATTCCAATGTGCAGCCAAGTTTGAAAACCAATATCTTAGCCAACTGTGTGGAGCATGAGGAGTCAGTTTTAATGTTAATTGAACTAACATCACCTGGGATTCAGAAGGTGGAAAAGATTCTCAAATTTTAATATTTATGTGAATCACCTGAGGATCTTGCCAAAAATGTAGATTCTGATTTTGCATTTCTCACGTGTTTTCAAATGAGGCAGATGCTGCCACCCTGGGACCACATTATAAGTAGCATGACAATGGAGTTTCAGGCAGGGAAAATAATCTCATGCCCCTAGCTAAATCTGAACCTCACTCTGCTAATTTTCAGTTTTGTTTTGTTTGTAAGGAAGGCAATTTCTTTAAAGAAACAAACTGATATGGTTTGGTTCTGTGTCCCCTCCCAAATCTCATCTCGAATTGTCATCCCCATGTGTCAGTGGAGGGACCCGGTGGGAGGTGACTGGATCATGGGGGCAGTTTCCCCCATGCTGTTTTCACGAGAGTGAGTGAGTTCTCACGAGATCTGACAGCTTAAAAGCGTGTGGCGCTTTCCTCACTGCTTTTTCTCTCCTGCTTCGCCACGGTGGGACGTGCTTGCTTTGCCTTCGCCTTCCACCGTGATTGCAAGTTTCCTGAGGCCTCCTAGCCGTGCTTCCTGTACAGCCTGCGGAACTGTGAGTCAATCAAGCCTTTTCTTCATAAATGACCCAGTGTCAGTTCTTTATAGCACTGTGAGAACGAACTAATTAAGGTACTATGAAAAATGACATGGAAAGCCATTTGGCAATCTTGTGTGAGCTTCCTGGCATCGGCCTGGGTCCCTGTGGATTGGGGTTTCTGCATGGGCACCTATCAGGGCAGTATTTAGGCAGTACCTACTACTGTCTCCAACGGATACTTCCCCTCTGCTCTTCTTGTTACAGTCTTCCTGGCTATCAGGGACCACCTGGCTCCTCTCGTCTTTTCAATTCCTTCTCCCTCCTTATCTGAGCTTTCACTTCACCCTGGCTCTTAGATTGCCAAATTCCATGCTATTCCTTAGCAAACCGTCAGTAGCTTTCAATATATAAAACTATTGAAAAACTGAATTAGATATAGGTTGTCTATTTCCCTATTGCTAAATTTGAGCTGCCAATGTTAGTGATAGTCATCCTTCACAGCAGCACTTTGCAGTTACAAAGCACCATTGCACTTCCTTTTTTACATTTGATTCTCACAAGTATCCCAGAAGAAAGACTACTAGGTGGGTGTTTAACAGTATTCTCTTTTTATAGATGGGCAAACTGAACTCAGTTTTGTGTTGGATTTAGTTGCTGTGCACATAGCACTGTGTCTGGTGCATTGGGAGTACTTAAGAAGACTATTCCTTATGGCAGGATGATAAAAGCAGACAAAGGAAACCTTTTTTTTTTTTTTTTTTTTTTTGAGACGGAGCCTCGCACTGTCACCCAGACCGGAGTGCAGTGGCACGGTCTTCGCTCACTGCAACCTCTGCCTCCCAGGTTCAAGCAATTCTCTGCCTCAGCCAGAAACCTCTTTTAAGCACCTGACTTCAATTCAGTACAATGAACAGAATGAGTACTCACTTGGTCCACACTCTGCCAGCCCCTGAGGGTGGGCGGGTGCAAAGTAAAAATGCATAAGCCCTGCTGTCAAATTGTTTATGGTTTTAGGTGGGGATAGTTGTCAGATTTAGCAAATATAGATAATGATGCCCAGTTAAATTGGAATTTCAATAAACAAAAAGTATTTTTTCAGTGTAAATATGAACCATGCAACTTTTTGGGGCAGTATGTTATTTGACAACCCTGCATGGGAGACGAAAGACTAAAAGTCTGAAATTATGATAATAGTAGGGACTCTAGGAAGATTTCCTGGAGGAATTAACAGCTGAGTTGGGTCTTGAATGCTGCAGAGGCCACAGAAGATCTAGGTACGGGAGGCACATTGGAGTCTGGGAAGTTAGGGAATGGAGATTTTATTATTTTAGTCTCAGTTTTCTCATCTATAAAATGGATGTAATAATAGTACCAACCTTGTCAGGTTGTTGTGAGGATAAAATGAGTCTACATTCATAAGACACTTAGGAGAATGCCTGGTACAGAGTAAGTGAGTGGTGATGATAAAACTAATGAGAGCAGTGGAAAAAGGTGAGAAAGAGAGGCTGGGCGCGGTGGCTTATGCCTGTAATCCCAACACTTAGGGAGGCTGAGGTGGGTGGAACACTTGAGGCCTCCTAGGAGTTCAAGACCAACCTGGCCAACGTAGCAAAACCCTCTCTACTAAAAATACAAAAAAATTAGGCATGGTGTTGCATGCCTGTTATCCCAGCTACTCAGAAGCTGAGGCATGAGATCGCTTGAACCCGGGAGGTGGAGGTTGCAGTGACCCGAGGTTGCACCACTGCACTCCAGCCTGGGCAACAGAGTGAGACCCTGTCTCAAAAAAAAAAAAAAAAAAAAAAAAAGCATTCCAGAGTTTTAAGTTATTTCCTGGACTCGACTAACTGGAGGAGCAGAGCCATGAGGCAGAAGGTGGAGAAAAAGAAGAATGACATTCCCAATGGGGTTGAATGGGAAAAGCTGGAGTCTGGGAAAAGGCAAAGAGAAGTAGGTTTCAGAGAAAGTGATCAATTCTATTTGTACCTGAGTGCCCAGTCTATGTGAAGAGATGTGGCTGGAATTAAATACAGGTTCTAAAAAAAGGCCAGAGTCAGGTGTAGAGGTCTGGGAAGCTTCAGATTAGATGTGAGGAAAGCCAAGGACATGTATTATGAAATTTCCAAAAGCCTGAATGAGAGATGAAAAAGAATGCTGAGGTCGCCATCTGGCCAATGCTCTACTTGCAACTCTGATTTTCTCTGATTTAACTTAGTAAGGCAATCCCATAAAACCCAGGGCAACCATGAAATCCCCACAAAGTTACGGACCTGCATATATGCTTGGATGGGTGTGGGTTGACCTGGAAGGCAGGCCTTAGAGAGAACTGAGAAATCAGGGAACTGGGGTGAAGGAAGAAGTCACTTTTTGCTTTCTACCTTTTTATTACTTTTGTTTTTCTCTCCAAGTGTGAATTTTTTTTTTTTTTTTTTTTTTTGAGACGAAGTCTCACTCTTGTTGCCCAGGCTGGAGTGCAATGGTGCTATCTCAGCTCATTGCAACCTCCACCTTCTGGGTTCAAGCGATTCTCCTGCCTCAGCCTCCAGAGTAGCTGGTATTACAGGTGCCTGCCACCATGCCTGGCTAATTTTTGCATGTTTAGCAGAGATGAGGTTTCACCATGTTGGCCAGGCTGGTCTTGAACTCCTGACCTCAGACAATCCACCTGCCTCAGCCTCCCAAAGTGTTGGGATTACAGGTGTGAGCCACCGTGCCTGGCCGAAATTGTTTTAAAAAATCTTAAAAACTAGAGATTTTGGTAAACTAGTGTAAGAACCTGCAAAAAGTGGCTCCTATTTGCATTTTATTTCTTTCGTCATCCTTGAATGACTTTTGTGGACATCTATGACTTTCTTCATTTTCACCCCTGGAAACAAGACTCTGCCTCAGGATGCCCCCACTCACGCTTTGAATGTGTCCATAGAATCTTAAGAAATACTGCTCCAATGATTGCACACATTTTTCTTTGTTTTTTTTTGTTTTTGTTTTTTTTTTACTTTAGGTTTGGAGGTACAAATGCAGGCTTTTTGTCTAGGTAAACTTGTGTCACAGGAATTTGTTGTACAGATTATATTTTGTCACCCAGGTACTAAGCCTAGTACCCAATGGTTATTTTTTCTGCTCCTCTCCCTCCTCCCACCCTCAAGTAGACCCCAGTGTCTGTCGTACCCTTCTTTGCGTCCGTGAGTCCTTGTCATTTAGCTCCCACTTAGGAGAACATGTGGTATTTGGCTTTCTGTTCCTGTGTTAGTTTGCTAAGGCTGATGGCCTCCAGCTCCATCCACGTGCCTGTAAAAGGAATGATCTCATTCTTTTTTATGGCTGCATGGTATTCCAAGGTGTATATGTACCACATTTTCTTTGTCCAATCTGTCATTGATGGGCATTTACGTTGGTTCCATGCCTTTGCTATTGTGACTAGTGCTGCAGTGAACATTCACGTGCATGTATCTGTATGGTAGAATGATTTATATTTCTCTAGGTGTATACCCAGTAATGGGATTGTTAGGCCAAATGGTAGTTCTGCTTTTAGCTCTTTGAGGAATTGCCATACTACTTTTCACGATGGTTGAACTAATTTATACTCCCATTAACAGTGTATAAGTGTTCTCTTTTCTTACAACCTCACCAGCATCTGTTTTTTTTGACTTTTTAGTAATAGCCGTTTTCACTGGTGTGAGATGGAATCTCATTATGGTTTTGATTTTCATTTCCCTAATGATCAGTTGTACACAGTTTTCATTTCTGTCAGTGCCTGATGTCTACTTCAGTCTCTCCATAAACTTGGATTGTGGGAACCATTTGTCAACGCTGTGTTAAAATCCCTTAGACACCTGCTGAGCCTGGCCCAAAGTACTAGCCCAGGATCCTGGTCCCCAGGAAGTACAAAGGGAGAGTCACTTGGGAGTCCTTGGATTTTCCACATTTGGTAATGGACACAGGAGAAACAGTGAGGAGAGAAGGGAAAAACTGTCTATTCCGTATAGTTACTGCTGTACTGTTCCGAAAAGAGATAAGAAGAGGCCATGGACATGAACATTTTTTAATCACAACATGTCTGACACCAAATGTGTGGGATTTCCCTTAATTTTTCACACCAACTAATTTAACAACTCTTTAGACGTCAACTGGGTGTCCTGCAATTCAATTCAATCCAAACATTAAGTACTTAGAGTTGGCACAGACCCCACAGGTGAAGGGCTCAGTCCTATAAAACTGTCCCCCATGCTGGGCGAGGCGTCAGAGCCCCAGCATTGAGAAGTGGTGGACTTGTGGGTTGGTAAGAAGAATTACTGACAATAGTATAGGTTTGAAAAGTAAAGTCTGTTAGAAAAAACTCCGCAGAAGACTGCAACGGAGGCCAGTCATGGTGGCTCACACCTGTAATCCCAGCACTTCGGGAGGCTAGGGTGGGTGGATCTCATGAGGTCAGGACTTTGAGACCAGTCTGGCCAACGTGGCGAAACCCCGACTCTATTAAAAATATAAAAATTAGCTGGGTGTGGTGGTGGGCGCCTGTAATCCTCAGCAACTTGGGAGGCTGAGGCAGGAGAATTGCTTGAACCCAGGAGGCAGAGGTTGCAGTGAGCTAAGATCGTGCCACTGCACTCTAGCCTAGGCCACAGAGCAAGACTCCATCTCAAAAATAAATAATAATAAAATTCATAAAAAGATGAGTGCAACTTGGTGCCTCAGTGAGAGGACTGAGCGTGCCACAGTGGATTTTTTTCCTTAGGAGCATTTATGGACCTTAAAGTGGGAGCTTAAGGATAATTTGGACCATGTTAGCCACATAGGTCGTGATAAATGCTTACATGTGTAGACATTTTTGTGCCCTGATGTCAGCAAGGGTTGCACAATGAGTTTCGGCATAGCATTCCGGAGATGTATAGGAATTCTAGTTACTTATAAATTTTGGGGGGGGGGAAAGACCTGGTACCAGTGCCTGCTTTAGATAATAGGGAAGTCTAGTTACTTCTCATTTCCCCAGATACGGAGTTTTGCCTCTGGATGGCCTGTCTGATAGTCACCAGGTGGTCTTCGTTTCCTTCTAAATTCCTCAGATGATGAGTTTTTGTCTCTGGGGCCTCTTCAATGGTCACCAGGTGATTGCGCTCTCCTCACCCAACTTCAGAGGGTAGTTACAGGTCCCAGGTTTCCACCTGCACTTCTGACCAACCGCTTATAAATTGGGGGTTCCTGTGACCCCTTCCTCAGGTTTGATAATTTGCTATAATGACTCATAAAATCAGGAAGGTGCTTTACTATTACTGGCTTATTATACAGGATATGACTCAAGAACAGCCAAATGGGAGAGAGGTAGAACACAGGGTGAGGTATAGGGAAGGGGTGTGGAGCTTCTGTGCCCTATTGGAGTGTACCACCCTTCCAGCGCCTCTGTGTGGTCACCACCTCCAGCTCTCCGAACCCCATCACTTCAGGGTTTTTATGGATGCCTTGTCACTTAAGCATGATTGATTAAATCAATGGTTGTTGGTGATTAGCTCAATCTCTAGCTCCTTTCCTCTCCCTCGAGGTCTGAGGGTAGAGAGGGAGGCTGGAATTTCCAAACCTCCGATCATCCTTGGTCTTTCTGGCAACCAGCCCCCATCCTGAAGCTACCTAGGGGACCCCACCAGCAGTATTTCATTAGCATACAAAAGAAACTCTTATCACCCCAAAGATTCTAAGGGTTTAGGAGCTGTACGCCAGGAGCCAGGGACAAAGGCCAGAGGTTTATTTTTTATTATATCACAGTGGACAAGCAGGAAATTGGAACATGATAAGAGTTTTAGAAATAATCTGTAGAAGCACAAAGATTAGTAATAAACCCAATTTAGTCAACATTTTTTAATTGAGAAAACAGAAGCCCATGGTTGGGAAGTGGCTTGACCAAGGACACATAGCTGACAAATGGAGGAGCTGAGACCACTGTAACATTTTCCAATTTCTGGTCTTGCACTCTATCCACATTATTGAAGCCTCTAGTTCAGCTACGTGCAACTCAGCACATCCAAAGCCTTTGCACTGCGTGCTCTTTAATCCTTTAAGAATTTCTTAAAGAGGAACAGACTTGTCTGCGGGTACCAGTGACCTGGCATGAGCTTTCCTTTTGCAGGAACAGTGTTATGCTCTCTACAAAGAGCAGGTGTGAGTCACCTCCAGTCACAGCCAAGCCAGCATCTCTTACAATATTGTGGAAAAAGGCCCCACGTATCAAAACTGTCTTTTTAGAAAACAGCCAGATTTGTGCTCTGAGAAGAGCTCTGGCCCTGGTCCGAGCTCCCAGGGGTCCCTCTTTGGGCCCCAGCTTTTCCTTTCTTTTTTAACCAGTCATCTTTTATGTGGAGGTTAATTCCCATTAGGATATAAAAGGATTCAGCAAGGATCACGTTCCTCAAGGACAGGCGTGGGCAAAGGAGGTCGTGGTCAGGGCGACAGAGTGTGCTGTCCGTGCAGGCCCCTCTTCAGTGGTACTTGCATAGCTGCTCATGCTTGAGCTCCTTGTAGGAAAGGCAGTAGCTGAAGAGCATGTAAGCTGCCAGTATCGTGGAAACCCCTGAGACACCCTTTCTTCACATCGATGTACTTGTTGTAGTACCAGTAGAAACCTCTTTGAAATGCTCCAGCAATGCCACTAGGGGTGAAATCTTGCATCAGTATCCAGCTTGGCAGCTCCCCTAGTTTGACATCCAGGAGTTTCTTCTCCTTCACTGGTATAACTGATGCCATCTTGGAGGACCAGCTGTGGGGCCCAGCTTTTCTTTCAGTGTCAAGAAGCTTGAATGGCTAATTGCACCTCACCAGGAGGTCTGATGACACTGAGGAGGCTTCCCCCAGCTAAGGCCCAAATTAGTGAATGGCAAAGGCTCACAGCTAGAACAAGAAGGAGAACGTGAAGCAGGACGAAGAGCATGGCAGAGACTGATAGTTGTCTAGGAAAACGTTCCCCTTCTTCAACAGTAATGAAATTTTAGCTGGGCGTATGGCTGCCCAGTTGGAGGCTGCATTACCAGTCTCCCTTGTGGCTAAGTGTGGCCATGTGACTAAGTTCAGGCCAGTGAGGGACGCATGGAAGTGCTAAATGCAACTTCTGAGTCATCTTCAATGTAAAGAAGCTCCTTGTCCTGGAGCAGCTCTCTTCCTTCTTCCCTTGAGCTGAATATCAACGTGCCTGTGGCCTAGCACTAACTATGCAGACAAAGACAATGCCCTTGGTGATGGCAACAGGATGGAAGGAACCTGGGTTCATCAGTGACTGCATGTAGAAAAAGCATTCACCAACATGGACCTCAGCATTGTTAGTGACAGGAACAAACTTCCATCTCCTTTGAACTATTTTTGAGGTCTTTGGATATAGTAACATACCCTTTACTCTGACTTCACAAATGAAAAGGCCTTGGCTATTTCATATTATCAAGAAGCTGTAATTTACATACCCAATTATAAATGACCAGGGATTTGACAATTCATTTATATTCCTGTTGCTTGGGGCTCAGATAATGCTTTTCCACAGAATCAGTGTGATTCATGGTGACACATGTCATCCCCAGACTCAATTAACTCATAGCCTCAGGTCGAGGTCTAAGGGGCAAGGAAAGAGAGTCACGGTAGAGATTATGATCCTCCAATGAGCAGACAACCCCATGCCCATTCTGCCTATGCTTTTGGCCTGCCTTGCCTCCAGGTTGCTACATACCAGGTCTCAGATTGCCACCTCCCCTACAATTCAACCAAATGCCTAGCTTGGTCTCATTTCATACAGAAATAAACAAAACAATCTGCCTGAACTGATATATGCTGACATGATTTTTATCTAAGAAAATCTATGTCATTCACTATGGTGGACTTAGAAAAGTTTGTGTTCTCTACAGTATATTATTGCAGTGCAGTTGTGGTCCACAAGCATGGTTGCATCTGTCTAGGGAATTAGGTTATCTTACTGACCGCATTTACTTCCTGCAGACAAAGTTTAAAATAGAAAGGAGAATAAGGCAGGGAAATAATTTCAAAAGGCAAGCAGACACTTGGCTGCCTGGTCCAATTGCTAGGAGACTAGATTGCATTTATGGAGTATGGAAAGTAAAGGAGTGATCTGGAAACACAAGAGCCGGTATAAGTCTGCTTTGTACCATATCCATAAGAATTGGGTTCAAGAAACAGAATCCACTGTGAATGCTGTAAACAGGAAGAGATTTTTAACACGTGGAATCTTACAAATTTTGCTTACCAAAATAGTTGTGAGGTGGGAGTGCTTCACATATTATCTCATTTAATCTGGAGACTATTTCTAGGAGGCAGGTACTATTGTTCTCATTTTCACGTGAAGATACCAAGTCTCAAAAAGTCTGGGAAATGCCCAGTTCCAACATGAAATGGGATTTGAACTGTGTCTCTTTCTACAAGTTGCTGCTCTTCTGTGCTCCTCACATTCCTCCACATCTTGAGAGAAAAGGTAAAATCTAGACTATATCCCCATGATATTTTTATGAACCACTTTGAGCATCAAATGACAGGGTTGGAAGTGAGACTTGCCTGAATATAACTTATTTACTTTTGAACCATGTAAAGTGTTTGACATTTTTCAAAACAATAAAATCAAGGAAAATAAAGTTAACCCTAAAATTGAAAATAAATTGACATTAATAAACTTAACTCTGTCAAATTGGTTACATAATCACACAGAGAAAAGAATTATTCCAAGTGACTTTGGAACATGTTTCTCTTGTATATATTCTTGGTGGGACATATTCTAAGAAAAAAAGAATTGCAAATAATTTTAAACTTCCCTTAGTAGTTTTATTATTAGAAGTAATATTTGTGTTATAATTTTTAAAGTATTTCATATATAATTAGGATAAAAAATAAGAATGTTAATATTGGCTGGGTGTGGTAGCTCACATCGAATCCCAGCATTTTGGGAGGCCAAGGTGGGTGGATCACTTGAGCCCAGGAGTTTGAGACCAGCCTGAGCAACATTGAAACCTTGTCTCTTATTAAAAAACAAAAAAATTTTAATGAATGCTAATATTATTAAGATCCAAGGTTTTGATTCAGAGAGAAAGGAGATACAAATAAAATAAATGTAAATACTCTGTAATGTTAAATTTGTATAGGACATATTAATATGAACTCATGGTAAAACATTTTTTTACTTCCTCTGTTCACTTAACCTATAAAAAACGATATTCCAGTAGCAATGTTAATAGAATCTTTCCCTTAGTCTTGATAGTTTTGCTGCCAGTTCTGGCAAAGTGTCGTCATGTGGGTGGGAAGGGATTGGATGCCAGGCCAAGGTTGTAAGGAAGTTATTTTATTTTATTTTTTTGAGATGGGGTCTCACTCTGTCACCCAAGCTGGAGTGCAGTGGCGCCATCATGGCTCACTGCAGCCTCAGCCTCCCTAGGCTCAGGTGATCCTCCCGCCTCAGTTTTTTTGTTTTGTTTTGTTGGTATTTTTTGCACAGATGAGGTTTCATCATGTTGCCCAGGCTTGTCTCACTCCCGGGCTCAAGTGATCCACCTGCCTTGGACTTCCAAAGTGCTAGGATTACAGGCGTGAGCCACTGTACCCAGCCAGGTAAAGAAGTAATTTAGTCCTTCATTCTGCAGTTGGGGATTTTAAAGTTGTTTGCCAGTCCTCTTCCCTGGCCCTCATCATCACTTAAAATATCTTTTGTAAAGCCTGCATTACTTACTAATGCTTTTATGTCCGAGTAGACTCTTCTGAGTGAATACGAAGGTGGGGTCGTGTCCTAGGTCTGGGTCCATGAAAGGTGGGAAGCTGAAGTTGAAAGAGAGAATCCTGAGAGTGCAAAATCCCTGGGAATCAGCAAAAATTCCTGGGAGGACTTTGGACTTTCAAAGGCTATATAATTGGTAGAGTCAAAGCTGAGATGACCCAAAGGGTAAAGGACAACCCAGCTAACATCTGGGTTGTAGGTGGAATAAAGAGAAAATAGCACTGCAGTTTATTTGTGATTTGATGAAAGAGTAGAATTGGAAAATATCAAGGTCCAGAGAGGATGGAAGGATTTAGAAGGCCCAGGAAGGGTGGCAAGATCTGCTTGGCTGGATGCTATTGGGTAGGGATTGTGGGTTCACTTTCCTCTTTAAGGGCCCTCTGTCACCCCCAAGGATACTGTCACTGTTCTCTATCTCCATGACATGGGCCCAGACCTCTAGTCCAGAGCACACATTCTCTGTGCTCAGTTGTCTGAGGCAGCTGTCAGATCAGCTCTGGTCGGGCGCATCTCAGCCTTGGGGCACTAGTTCCGTACATCCTTTGTGCATTGTGAGGCTTCTGTTGCTGTTCCTCTACTATTTACAGAGGAATCGAAATATAACCAACACTTAGGCCGGGTGCAGTGGTTCACACCTGTAATTCCAGAACTTCGGGAGGCCGAGGCAGGTGGATCACTGGAGGTTGAGAGTTCGAGACCAGACTGGCCAACATGGCAAAACCCCATCTGTACCAGAAATACAAAAATTAGCTGGGCGTGGTGGCGCATGCCTGTAATCCCAGCTACTCAGGAGGCTGAGGCAGGAGAATCGTTTGAACCTGGGAGGCGGAGGTTGCAGTGAGCCAAGATCACGCCATTGCACTCCAGCCTGTGTGACAGAGTGAGAATCCATCTCAAAAGAAAAAATATATATATAACCAACACTTAGAAAGCACAGACACATCAATCTGGCAAGGGAACCCTAGGGCCAACTTCCAGCAGAGTGCAACCTTACCCTATTTCCCTTCCAAAGTTTTCTAGATCAATTATGTTGGCACAGAGAGCCACCTGGCATGGACACTCCCAGGAAAGATTAGAATATCATCAAGGGGAACAGAGCAGAGGTAGGAGTGGGAGCTGGGGTTTATATCTGAAGCCCACAGATCCTCTCTGTGGGTTAGGGCTCCAGGATAAAACCCTAATCCAAGTGATTCACTGGCCACAGATTGGATTATTAAGAAAGTTCAGGGTACCTGTAGGAGAACTGAGTTCCTCAACTGTTAGTCATGGGCCACAGTCCCATCTTAGGGTTTCTGGGTCAAGACTTCCCCTTGTGTTAGGGCCGACAGGCAGAAAAATGCTCTGAGCCTGTGAAAGCCTCAAGTCAGGTGCTGGGGCTCAAGCTCTGTCATCAGGGGCAGGGTCCCCTGGGATGGAGTACACATTCTCCCGCAGTTCTGGGAATCTGTGCCCTTCATGAGAAAAGAGGGTAGGGACTGGAAAAGTCAACTGAGTATGACAGAAAACCCTTCTTGAAAATTTCAATAAATCTAAATGTCCAACAATGATAGACTGGATTAAGAAAATGTGGCACATATACACCATGGAATACTATGCAGCCATAAAAATGATGAGTTCATGTCCTTCGTAGGGACATGGATGAAATTGGAAATCATCATTCTCAGTAAACTATCACAAAAACAAAAAATCAAACACCGCATATTCTCACTCATAGGTGGGAGTTGAACAATGAGATCACATGGACACAGGAAGGGGAACATCACACTCTGGGGACTGTTGTGGGGTGGGGGGAGGGGGGAGGGATAGCACTGGGAGATATACCTAATGCTAGATGACGAGTTAGTGGGTGCAGCGCACCAGCGTGGCACATGTATACATATGTAACTAACCTGCACAATGTGCACATATACCCTAAAACTTAAAGTATAATAATAAAAGAAAAAAAAAAAGAAAATTTGAAAGAAAAATAACCTATTTTAATCTACTTTAAAGTGAATAACAAGATGGATCACAGAGCTCTGTTTATTCAAGATAGAACATCAGATGACCCATGAATAATGAATGAATGGAGCTTGCCTGGAGGGGAGAGGACAGTGAGAACTGGATCCCAGCCACTCACTCTTGTCTCTCAATATCAGTGCAGAGTCAAAAAGAGACAGGCTTAACATTAAAGGGTAAGATTTTGTTTCATCAACGCAAGGCTGCCCAAGGGCTAACCTTGATCTCACCTTTCTTTTTTTTCTTTTTTTTTTTTTTTTTTGAGATGGAGTCTCCCTCTGTCACCCAGGCTGGAGTACAGTGGTGCAATCTTGGCTTAGTGCAACCTCCGCCTCCTGGGTCCAAGTGATCCTCCTGCCTCAGCCTTCCAGGTAGCTGGGACTATAGACACGGCGACAAACAGGCAGACTGTTGTGAAGCTGGCAGGTGGGAGTATGTGGCATGCTTCCTGCTCTGCCAAGCTCCCACCCAACTCCTTTGGTTTTTGCTTGTTCCTCCTGTCTTCCGCAGCCCCCTGGACAAGCTCCTTGCCATAGGCAGTTTGTGGAAACAGCTTCCTCAGGATTCCCCAGCTGTGCAGCGTAGTGGCCGTGGAAGCTGGCAGTCTGCTGTCTGGGGAGCCTGTGGAAGACACGGCTACCTCGGAGACCCAGGGCTTGCACTGCTCCTCTGTGGATGCATCTTAATCTCTGCCTTCAACATCTTACCAGCCTCCCGGGGACCCAAAGTAGCTCTTCTCTCTGAGCCTTCTTCTACCTCTGCTTTCTCACTGGATTCTACAGAGGTCCAAGCTCCAGGCCATCATCTGCTGCCCCGTAATGCTGGTCACCATCTTCTCTGTGCCTTCCCAGAGGCTTCCTGACCTTCCCTGCCTCTTGTCTGAGGATCCCGTGGAGGCCACTTTCCCTCGCTGAATCCATACTCTTTCCTGTCCTCTCATTGTATTCTGTTTTCTCAAAGCACCTCACCATCACACCTCTTATCACCATCACCAGCTTTCCTTCTGTGAAAACTTGGTTGGAAAAGCTCAGTTTCACAAAAGGTTTCTGAGAATTGTTTTGTCTGATATTGAAACCTTCCCTTCTGCCTATGATGTGATGGGAGTTTCAGGGTTCTGGATGTTTGGCCTATGACAGTATTTGTCATCCCCAAATAACTTCTTGGTTGAGTCTCATTACCTAGGAAATCAGCTGATTAATTCCAAGAAATTGGTAGCAAAGGAAGTTGGATGGCACCCGGAGGAGAATAGGTACAAACTCAACAGACAGTGTAATTGCATGCTGTAGCATCATCATGTGCAAATTGTAGCCTGGTGCTGGACTCATACCAAGGAGTGACTAAGGCTGCCAAAAAAAAAAAAAAAAAAAGAAAAAAAAGGATAAAGACCTTAGAGCTATCATAGTTAATAAACAAGAAGTATCAGCAATTTAAATCTTAACTTGGCAAAGAGGAAAGAACAAAGAAATAGAGCAAAAAGACATGCAGATTATAGCATAATAATCTTTGGCTCCGGTCTTCTTGGGTAGTGGGTCGGGGGGAGTTGTATACGTCATGAAGTCACCAACTTAGTCTTGATCTTGGGTAGAAGGTGCCCCTTCCTGAGGTCATCTGCTTCAGAATGATTACTCCAATACCTCTGTTTGAGATCTCTGTTCGAACAACGTTTTTGTGATTCTAGTGTGACTTAAGTCTTTATATTTGGGAAGTATAGATTTACTGTTATGTTGTTAATAGTACCTGGTAAGGTCCTTCTAACTGAGGTTCAACAGCAGTCCTTGATGTCTGATCCACTAACAAAATTTGAGTTAAAATTATTCAAGATAATGCCAGAAGGACACAGTTAATGTTTTGGTTATTCAAAAGAAAACTCTTAACTGGGCATCAAATAACTTGCTCATTTTATGGAAAGGAAACACTAATTTTACTCTTTTGGTGTCTCTATGTTATAATTTGCAGAAAAAAATGTATAAGCGTTTTTTCTGTAATTTCAGGCATATTCTATTTACATGGAATATAGCCTGAAATTTGTCTTATCGTTTATAGGATTTTAAAAAATGTTAATATATCTTTATATATGTAGATATATATAAATAAACATATAACAAAATTTTAGTTTTAAGATATAATTTATCTTAGCATATTACAATAGATGTATATGTTACATTGAATCACCATTTTTAAAAATAGTGATAATTCCTTAACAAACCATGTTCACCATCTTGCATATACATTCATACTTTTCTGCAATTACTGGTTGAGCATCCCTAATAAGAAAATCGAAAATCCAAAATGTTCCAAAATCTGGAACATTTTGAGTGCCAACATGACCCTACAAGTGGAAAATTCAGTATCTGACCTCATGTGATAGATTGCAGTCAAAACTTGGTTTCAGGCACAAAATTATAATATTGTATAAGGTTACCTTCAGGCTATGTGCATAAGGTACATATGAAACTTACATTGGATTTCATGTTGAGACTTGGAGTCTATCATCAGGATATCTCATTGTGTATATGCAAATATTACCAAATCCCCAAACTCCAAAATCTGCAGCACTTCTGGTCCTAAGCTTTATGGATAAGGAATATTCATTCTACATTATACTAGTATAATCTTAATCATTTTATTAATTGCCACAATTAGACAAGGTAACCAACTTTTGTCTTCTCCAAATACAGAGAACACTAGAAGGCAAGCGACCAGGAACTGCCAAGCTAAATTTTGTTTCTTTTTAATTTTTATTATAGATTTTTTTTTATTTTAATAGGTTTTTGGGGAACAGGTGGTGTTTGGTTACATGAATAAGTTCTTTAGTGGTGATTTCTGAGATTTTGGTACACCCATCACCCAAGCATGTACACTGTACCCAATGTATAGTCTTTTTTCCCTCACCCTTTCTCCCTCCCACCCTTTCTCCTGAGTCTCCACAGTCCATTATATCACTTTTAGCCTTTGCGTCCTTACAGCTCAGCTGCCACTTATGAGTGAGAACATACAATGTTTGGTTTTCCATTCCTGAGTTATTTCACTTAGAATAGTTATCTCCAGTTCCATCCAGGTGCTGTGAATGCCATTATTTTGTTCCTTTTTATGACTGAGTAGTACTCCATGGTGTGTGCATGTGTGTGTACACCATATTTTACTAGTTGATTGATGGGCATTTTGGCTGGTTCCATATTTTTGCAATTGCAAATTGTGTGCTATAAACATGTGTGTGCAAGTATCTTTTTTGTGTAATGACTTCTTTTCCTCTGGGTAGATACCCAGGAGTGGGATTGCTGGATCAAATGGTAGATCTACTTTTAGTTCTTAAAGGAATCTTCACACTTTTTCCATAGTGGTTGTACTAGTTTACTTTCCCACCAATGGTGTAAAAGTGTTTGCTTTTCACCACATCCATGCCAACATCTATTTTTTTTTAAGTTTTTGTTTATGGCCATTCTTGCAGGAGTAAGGTGGTATCACATTGTGGTTTTGATTTGCATTTCCCTGATTATTAGTGATGTTAAGCGTTTTTTCCATCTGTTTCTTGGCCATTTGTATATCTTCTTTCAAGAATTGTCAATTCATGTCCTTAGACCACTTTTTGATGGGATTTTTTTTTCCTTGCTGATTTGAGATCTTTGTAGATTCTGGATATTAGTCCTTTGTCAGAAGTATAGATTGCAAATATTTTCTCCCACTCTGGGCTGTTTACTTTGCTGATTGTTTCTTTTGCTGTGCGGAAACTTTTTAGTTTAATTAAGTCCCATCTATTTAACTTTGTTTTTGGTGCATTTGCTTTTGGGTTCTTGGTTATGAAGTCTTTGCCTAAGCCAGTGTCTAGAAGGGCTTTTTTAACATTAACTTTATAGATTTTTTATGGTTTCAGGTTTTAGATTTACATTCTTAATCCATCTTGAGTTGATTTTTGCATAAGGTGAGAGATGGGGATCCAGTTTTGTTCTATATGTGACTTGCCAATTATCCTGCACTATTTATTGAATAGGGTGTCCTTTCCCCATTTTATTTTTGTCTGCTCTGTCAAGCCTAGCTAAGTTTTCATGAATTCGCATTTTATATTACCTTTTATGTTTTCAGGCAGCAGAATGAACACGTCATCTAAAGGCAATTACACATTCTATTAATCTATAGCCTTTATATAATGTATATAAGTAACAATAAATTAAAACTATATATATGTTTTGTATTTTTTTTAGCTTGGAAACTGTTCAGGAATCCAAATATTATATATCAAGTAAGCTAACATTTTCCGAGATTGTAAAATTTTAACTAATATTTGGAAATTACAATTTTAACTAAAACATAAATTCTCATGATTTGTAGTATTGTAAGAATTTTACAACATCAAAACCATTTTAAAAGACATCTGTGCTATGATTTCACTTAAAAGCAATTTTTTATTTTGTAAGCTTAAAAAATTTGTTCCAACAATGATCCCTTCTTTGTTCCATAAAATCTGTATAGGAAATTACAAAAGTTTAAATCTTGAGGAGTTTAAATCTTGAGAAGTTATAAATATGGTATAATATTGACACTACAAAGTTATAAATATTAATATAATATGTAAAAGACTGTATCAGTCTTATATAAACTAGAATATTGTCTTAGCATTATTTTATATAATAAAATGAGGGCAATATAGATACTGAGTTATCTTTGATCAACATAAACAACTCATTCCAATTTGTCCAAAATTTATCAGAAATATTACAGGATATTTTAAAAATATATTTTATAAACTGTATTCATGACACAGATGTTAAATTTTAAAATCATATTTAAAATCATTTATATTGAAACTAAGATGTTTTCTCCCATAAGTACAGTAACAAAGCCTATTAATTTTTAAATACATTCGTGTACTTTTTATTTTTTCCCTGAGCAGAGAACACCAGTCATATTTGTCTACCTTTTTTTTTTTTTTTTTTTTTTTTGAGATGGAGTCTTGCTGTCACCTAGAGGCTGGAGGATATTTATTTACTTTTTTAATGGAAAAGGAAGTTTAACTTTTTAATGACATTGTTGACTACCCAGTGTGTACCATAATAACAATGTTTTTTTTTGTTCTGAGCAGTTAATTTTTACAATTTCTCAAGTGACAAGTGAGGGGAAGGGAGAAGGATAGAACAACATGAAGTTACTACTTTAAGAGGTTATTTTTCCTTCCGTAACAAGAAGGGACAAAATTTAGATGCAGGGACCCCTTTTTTCATCTGTACATAGACACAAAAGAGAAAGTCATTATAGCCAGTTTAAACAGTAACCCCAGCCCTCAACAATTTTATCAAAACATACAATTAAAAACCAGTGCTTATTAATCCTCAAAGAATGGAGATGGAGAGGAAATCTCCTACATGAATTACAGTGATCTCCTTCTAGATAGACCAGATATATAATCTCCTCTTGAGGGTCTCTTTGCCCTTTTGGCCTCAGGTACTTCTCAAATGAACATCCTTGTTCATGTCAAAGTTCTCTGAGTGGCCACTATAGTTCTAACTCATCCTCAGTGAAGTTATGTGAGGAGGTAGCCCAAGCTTATTAGCAGACAAGCCCGGGAGAAATTGCTTGACTGTTGATCAAAGGTAAAATATTACTTGTCTTTCCTACCCTCAGCCCCGAGGTTAAACTGCCTCTACTTGCTGACCTGAGAAGTTAGTAGGCATTTGGCACAGACTGTGTGGACAGATCTTTCCCAAAGCCAATTTCTCACACCCAGGGAAGCCTGGGGGGAGTTCTCTTACATGAACAAAAGATGGGGACACACAGAAGGCAGGAGACAGTGTTAAAAGACAAATTTCACCGAGAGACACCAAAGTCTGATTGGAAACCAAAAATTTCAGGAAACAAATTATAAACCTGTTACTGAACAGCCAAAGAAATAAACAGAGCCTACATTCAGTGTAAAACCACACAATTAAAGACAGAGAGAACTTGAACTTGACTCAAGGAGTCTCAGATGTGCACATTATTACTGAGTTAAGGTGGCCAATCCATGGTATTGGGGGTCTTGGCCAAATCTCAAAGGAATCTTATATATCTTCACCTTGCCAGCCTCAGTCCACCAGGAGCAAACTTTTACAGTCTGAAAAAGTCAGGGTTATTGGCTCATTGCAACGAGCGAGATCACACACCAGAAGAACCATGGACTGTATCACCAAGAAAGGGCAGAGTTATGATACGATTTTGGGGAAGGGCGGCATTTAGGTGAAGCTGAGATGAAATGGTATTTTGGTAGGTGACAGCAAAGCAGAGCTGTGTGTAAAGGGACAACGTCACGTCTGAATGGCAAAGTAGACACAAGGTCTCTTTTCCTTAGAAACAAATCAAGATGTGAAATGTTAGGTCCAAAAGCCCCTTAATGGAATCTGTACCTGGGTTGAAAATGAAGGCTGCTCCTCTGTGTCAAAGTGAAATAGATCTTGCAGCCAAGAGTGAGATGTTTTGTTCTTACTGAAATGATTTCAAAAACAAAGTTTCTGATAAACCAGGATTTTAGAAAACTAGATTTCTTAGTACCAAAGTAGTAGTCATGCTACAGTAGTCGTGTTAGTAAGTGTCATTAGGTGGCTTCACAGCTGCAGTGTTTCCTCGGGAGAAATAGAATTTTCTGATAACTTTGCAGCTGGCTTTATCTGCATCTGTTTTCCCAGCCTGATGAATGGCATAGCAAAATTTCATTTTCTCAGATTAAATGGATTTTCACTTTCCCAACATGTAGCCCAGTCTCCTGTTTTATCAGCCTGTGGAACTTTCCAGAAAAGCTGTGGTGACATGGGACCTTTTCTGGAGGTTATTACTCCTTCCTTTCTTTCCTGTTTCCTTCTTCCTGGCATGGGCAGTTTCCCTCATACTGTTCTTGTGGTAGTGAATAAGCCTCATGAGTCCTGGTTGTTTTATAAATGGAAGTTCCCCTGCACAAGCTCTCTTGCCTGTTTCCATGTAAGATGTGACTTTGCTCCTCCTTTGCCTTCCACCATGATTGTGAGGCCTCTTCAGCCATATGGAACTGTGAGCCAATTAAACCTCTTTCCTTTATAAATTATCCAGTCTCAGGTATGTCTTTATTAGCAGTATGAGGACAGACTAATACAGTAAATTGGTACCAGGTAGTGGGGTGCTATGGAAGTGACTTTGGAACTGGGTAACAGCCAGAGGTTGCAACAGTTTGGAGGGTTCAGAAGAAGATAGGAAAATGTAGAAAGTTTGGAACTTCCTTGAGACCAGGAGGGTTCAGAAAACAAGAATATGTGGGAAAGTTTAGAACTTCCTAGAGACTTGTTGAGTGGCTTTGGCCAAAATGCTGTTAGTGATATGGACAATAAAGTCCAGGCTAAGGTGGTCTCAGATGGAGATAAGGAACTTGTTAGGAACTGGAGTAAAGGTCATTCTTGCTATGCAAAAATATCGGTGGCATTTTGCCCCGCCCTAGAAATCTGTGGAACTTTGAACATGAGAGAGATGATTTAGGGTATCTGGCGGAAGAAATTTCTAAGCGGCAAAGTGTTCAAGGAGAAGCATAGGATAAAAGTTTGAAAAATTTGCAGGCTGATGATGCAGTAGAAAAGAAAACCCCTTCTTTTGAGGAGAAATTCTAGCCAGCTGCAGAAATTTGCAAAAGCAATGAGGAGCCAAACGTTAATCACCACGACAATGGAGAAAATGTCTCCCGAGCATGTCAGAGACTTTCATGTCAGCTGCCTCCCATCACAGGCCGGGAGGCTGAGGAGGAAAAAATGGTTTTGTGGGCTGGGCCCAGGGCCTTGCTGCTTTGTGCAATCTTGGGACTTGGTGCCCTGTGTCCCAGCTGTGGCTAAATGGGTACAGCTTGGGCCACACTTCAGAAGCTGCAAACCCCAAGCTTTGGCAACTTTCATGTGGTGTTGAGCCCATGGGTGCAAAGAAGTCAAGGATTGAGATTTGGGAACCTCCACCTAGATTTCAGAGGGTGTATGGAAATGCCTGGATGTCCAGGCAGAGAGGTGTGTTGCAGGGGCAGAGCCCTCATGAAGAACCTCTGCTAGGGCAGTGTGGAAGGCAAATGTGGGGTAGGAGCTCCCACACAGAGTCCCCACTGGGGTGCTACCTGGTGGAGCTGTGAGAAGAGGGCCACCTTTCTCCAGACCCCGGAATGGTAGATCCACTGACGGCTTGCACCATGCATTTGGAAAAGCCACAGACACTCAACGCCAGCCCATAAAAGCAGCTGTGAGGGAGGCTGTACCCTGCAAAATCACAGGGGTGGAGTTGCCCAATACCATGAGAGCCCACCTCTTGTGTCTGTATGACCTAGATATGAAATATGGAGTTAAAGGAGATCATTTTGGAACTTTAAGATTTGGCAGCCCCACTGGATTTTGGACTTGCATGGTGCCTGTAGCCCCTTTTTTGGCCCATTTCTCCCATTTGGAATGCGAGGATTTATCCAATGCCTGTACCCCCCATTGTATCTAGGAAGTAACTAACTTGCTTTTGATTTTACAGGCTCATAGCTGGAAGGTACTTGTCTTGTCTCAGATGAGACTTTGGACTGTGGACTTTTGAGTTAATTTTGAAATGAGTTAAGACTTTGGGGGACTGTTGGGAAGGCATGATTGGCTTTGAAATGTGAGGACATGAGATTTGGGAGGGGCCAGGGGCAGAATTATATGGTTTGGCTCTGTGTCCCCACCCAAATCTCACCTTTAATTGTAATAATCCCCATGTGTCAAGGGCTGGGCCAGGTGGAGATAATTGAATCATGGGGGGGTCGATTCCCCCATACTCTTCTCATGGTAGTGAATAAGTCTCATGAGATCTGATGGTTTTATAAATGGATGTTCCCCTGCACAAGCTCTCTTGCCTGCTCTCATGTAAGGTGTGACTTTACTCCTCCTTTGCCTTCCACCATGATTGTGAGGCCTCTTCAGCAGTGTGAAACTGTGAGTCAATTAAACTTCTTTCCTTTATAAATTACCCAGTCTTGGTTATGTCTTTATTAGCAGTGTGAAAACAGACTAATACAGTTATTCATAATACTTTCTTACTATTCTTTTAATGTTGGTAGATCTGGTGATGTTCCTTCTTACATTCTTTTTTCATTTTTGAGATAGGATATTGCTCTGTCACCCAGGTTGGAGTGCAGTGGCATGATCATGGCTTATTGCAACCTCCACTTCCTGGGCTCAAGTGATCTTCCCACCTCAGCCTCCCAAGTAGCTGGGACTACAGGCATGTGCCACCACGCCCAGCTAATTTTTGTATTTATTTATTTATTTATTTATTTATTGGTTTCACCATGAGACAGGGTTTCACCATGTTGCTCAGGTTGGTCTTGAACTCCTAGGCTCAAGTGATCCACTCACCTTGGCCTCCCAAAGTGTTGGGATTACAGGTGTGAGCCACTGTCCTTGGCCTTAAATTCTTGATATTGGTCATTTGTGTCTTTTCTTTCTTGATCATTCTGACTAAAGATTTATTTATTTATTTTTTCAAAGAAAAACCTTTTTGTTTCATGGAATTTTTTTCTTTTTAATTTGTTTTTCTGGGTTTTATTTCATAGGTTTCTGCTCCTTATTATGTTGCTCCTTATGTTTGCTTTGGGTTTATATTGCCTTCCTTTTTCTAGTTTCTTAAACTGAATACTGACTCACTTTAGATCATTCTTCTTTTCTCAATATACAGTTTTCTCTAAGTGAGCATAACCGCATGATTTTATTGTTTTCAGAATAAACAAAAGTTGCAGCTCAGATCTGGATTGTTGGCCTTTTCTCTTATTATGTCTTCTCAGTTCAAAATGCTTGTGTCTCTATTAATAGCCAGCATTTTCTTAGATTTGCAGTTGGAGTTTCTTAGATCAAGCATTCAAGCCTCAGCATAATCTTCTACATAGTTTCAGCTTTTCTTCTGGAAATTGGGTTTAGTCTGTTTACCATAGCCACCCTGCCTCCCATTGCAACACTGCTCTCCCTGGGCATAAAGAGTTTGTGCCCTCCTGTGCTGTGTCATTTTGTGGGCTCAGTGCTTGCTAATCTTCTTACTGAAAGCATGGTGGGTTTTAGGAATGTTCGTGTTGTCAAGAATGCTATCATTATAAACTTTTCATGCTATGAATTTCCCTGTAAACAGTGATTTAGCTGTATGTCATAAATTTTAATATACTTTTTCATTCAGTTTAAATTATTTTGTAATTCCTCATTTGACTTCCTCTGAATTATTTAGAATTATATTTTTAATTTCCAGGTATTGAGGATTTTCTACATACCTTTCTGTTCTTACTTTCTATTTTAATTCCGCTATAGTGAAAGAGCATACTTCGCAGTTTTACTTTTTTGAACTTTATTGAGTTTTTTTATGACCCAATATGTGGTTTATCTTGGTGACTGTTTTATTAATATTTGAAAAGAATGTCTCATCTTCTGTTTTGGATAGGGTTTTCTTTAAATATTAATTAGTTGCATTATGGTGGTGTTCAGGTCTTCTGTGTTCTTCCTAGTTTTCTTTCTGTGTCATTTATTAATAGAGGATTATTGAAGTGTCCAACTGTAATCACGGAGTTGTCTATTTTTCCTTTGAGTTCTATCAGTTTTTGCTTCATGCATTTTGAAGCTTTGCTGTTAGATGTATATACATTTAGGATTCTTCTATCTTGTTGATGAATTGTCCCTTTCCTCAGTATCTAATGACTCTGTATCTTGGGTAATACTCCTATACCGAAGCCTACTTTGTCTGGTGTTCTTATGAATACCAGGTACTCCAGCTTCCTTTTAGTTAGTGTTTGCATGATACAGCTTTTTTCCTTCCTTTACTTTTCACCTAGCTGCCTTTATATTTAAGGTAGTTTTCTTGCAGCCAGTATATTGTGGCATCTTGCTTTTTTTTTTTTAATCCAATCAGACAATCTCTCTGCCTTTTAATTTGGATGTGTAGACCATTTACATTGTGCATTAGTCCATTCTCACACTGCTATAAAGAAATACCTGAGATTGGATAATTCATATATTAAAAAGGTTTAATTGGCTCATTATTCCTCAGGGTATATGGGAAGCATGATACTGACATCTGCTTGGCTTCTGAGGCGGCCTCAGGAAACTTACAATCATGGCAGAAGATGAAGGGAGAGCCAGCACTGCACATTGCCAGAGGTGGAGGAAGAGAGAGAGAGCCAGGGAGGTGCTACACACTTGTAAACAACCAGTTCTCACAATAACTCACTATCACAACCAAGGGAGATGGTACTAAACCATTCATGAGAAACTGCCCCCATGATGAAATCACCTCCCACCAGGACCCACCTCCAGCAGTGGGGATTACAACTGAACGTGAGATTTGGGTGGAAACAGATTGAAACCATTATCACATTGTTATTAATGTGGATATATATTTAACTCTTATTTTAGTTTCAGGGTTACATGTACAGGTTTGTTATATAGATAAATTGCATGTCACAGGGGTTTGGTGTACATATTATTTCATCACCCAGGTAACTGTAGTACCCAATAGGTAGTTTTTTGATCCCACCCTACTCCCACCCTCCACCCTCAAGTAGGCTCTGGTGTCTATTGTTCCCTTCTTTGTGTCTATGGTATACTCAATGTTTAGCTCCCACTTATAAGTGAGAACATGTTGTGTTTGGTTTTCTGTTCCTGTGTTAGTTCACTTAAGATACTGGCCTCCAGCTCCATCCATATTACTGCAAAGGACGTGATCTCATTTTTTATGGCTGGGTAGTATTCCATGGTGTGTTTGTACCACATTTTCTTTATCCAGTTTACCACTGATGGGCACCTGTTGATTCCATGTCTTTGCTATTGTGAATAAATTGTGATGAACATACATGTGTGTGTGTCTTTATGGTAGAACGATTTATAGTCCTTTGGTTGTATACCCAATAATTGTATTGCTGGGTCAAATATTAGTTCTGCGTTCTTTGAGAAATCTCCAAACTGTTTTCCACAGTGGCTGAATGAATTTACATTCCTGCCAGCTGTGTATAAATGTTCCTTTTTCTCCACAATCTTGCCACCATTGGTTATTTTTTCACTTTTTAATAATAGCCATTCTGACTGGTGTGAGATGACATTTCATTGTGGTTTTGATTTGCATTTCTCTAATGATTAGTGATGATGAACATTTTTTCATATGCTTGTTGGCCATGTATATGTTGTCTTTCAAAAAGTGTTTGTTAATGTCCTTTGCCTACTTTTTAATGGGATTGTTTTTTGCTTGATAATTTAAGTTCCTTCAAGATTCTGGATATGAGACCTTTGTCAGATGCATATTTTGCAAATATATTCTTCCATTCTGTGGGTTGTCTGTTTACTCTGTTGATAGTTTCTTTTGCTGTGCAGAAACTCTTTAGTTTAATTAGGTCACACTTGTCAATTTTTGTTTTTATTGCAATTGTTTTTGGCATCTTTGTCGTGAAATCTTTGCCAGGGCCCATGTCCACAATGGTATTTCCTAGGTTTTTTTTTCAAGGGATTTTATAGTTTTAGGTTTTACATTTAAGTATTTAGTCCATCTTGAGTTGATTTCTGTATATGGTATAAGGAAGGGGCCCAGTTTCATTCTTCTGCATATGGCTAGCCAGTTATCCCAGTACCATTTATTGAATAGAGAATCCCTTCCCTATTGCTTGTTTTTGTTGATTTTGTCAAAGATCAGATGGTTGGTGTACAGCTTTATTTCTGGGCTCTCTATTCTGTTCCATTGGTCTATGTATCTGTTTTTGTGCCAGTACCATGTTGTTTTCGTTACTGTAGACTTGTAGTATAGCTTGAAGTCAGGTAATGTGATGCCTCCAGCTTTGTTCTTTTAGCTTAGTATTGCTTTGGCTATTTGGGCTCCTTTTTGGTTCCATATGTATTTTGGAATAGTTTTAAAAAAAATTCTGTGAAGAATGTCATTGGTAGTTTGATAGAAATAGCATTGAATCTCTAAATTTCTTTGGGAAGTACAGCCATTTTAACACCGTTGATTCTTTCTATCCATGAGCATGGAATGTTTTTCCTTTTGTTTGTGTCATCTCTGACTTCTTTCAGCAGTGTTTTGTAATTTCTCATTGTGGAGACCTTTCACTTCCCTCATTCACTTCCTAGGGGTGTGTGTGTGGTTATTTATTTTTTTTAAATTTTGAGACAGGGTCTTACTCTGTCACCCAGGCTGGAGTGCAGTGGCGTGATCTCAGCTAACAGCAACCTCTGCCTCCCTAGTTCAAGCGATTCTCTTGCCTCAGCCTCCTGAGTAGCTGAGACTACAGGCGCCCACCACCACACCCAGCTAATTTTTGTATTTTTAGTAGAGACAGGGTTTCGCCAAATTGGCCAGGCTGGTCTTGAACTACTGACCTCAGGTGATCCGCCTGCCTTGGCCTCCCAAAGTGCTGGGATTACAGGCGTGAGCCACTGTGCCTGGCCATGTGTGGCTATTTTGAATGGAATTGTGTTCATGATTTGGCACTCATCTTGGATATTATTGGTGTATAGACATGATACTAATTTTTTTACACTGGTTTTATATTCTGAAACTTTGCTGAAGTTGTTTAGGAGATCTAGGAGCTTTTGGGCAGAGACTATGGTGTTTTCTAGGTATAAAATCATGTCATCTGCAAACAGTTTGACTTCCTCTATTCCTATTTGGATGCCTTTTATTTCGTTCTCTTGCCTGATTGCTCTGGCTAGGACTTCCAGTACTACGTTGAATAGGAGTGGTGAGAGTGGGCATCCTTGTCTTGTTCCAGTTCTCAAGGGGAGTGCTTAGTGCTTGATATGGTTATATTGAAATTTATCATTTACTATTTGTTTTCTGTTTGTTACATCTGTTTTTTTTTTTTTTTTTTTTTTTTTGGTTACCTTTTCCCTCTTTGCCCACCTGCCTTTGGATAGAATATTTTTTACCATTCTATTTTATCTTCACTCTTGTCTTATTTGTTAAATCTCTTTTCCTAATTTTTCTTTTGTGTGTATGTCTCAGGATTTAAAGTACTCATCACTAATATTCACAAACAGCCATCTTTAAATAATATACTGCTTCGTATATAGTATAAGAACTTTACAACAGAATACTTTTCTCTCATTCTTTGTGCTATTGTCATATACTCAGGGGCTGTATTTTTCAAATTAATTTAAATTTATTAAGTGATTACTTAATTATTTAGCTACATGAAATGTTTTAATATTTTTAGTCAAAGTGCCCTCAGCCAGTTGCAATGGCTCATGCTTGTAATCCCAGTTCTTTGGCAGACACAGAAGAGGGATGATCACATGAGGCCAGGAGTTAAAGACCAGCCTGGGCAACTCAGCGAGACCCTGTCTCTACAAACAATTTTTTAAAGTTTTTTTGTTTTTCTTTTTAGACATGGGGTTTCACCATGTTGCCCAGGCTGGTCTTGAACTCTGGGCTCAAGCAATCTGCTTGCCTTGGCCTCCCAAAGTGCTAGGATTACAGGTGTGGCCATCATGCCCAGCCTAAAAGTTTTTAAAAAGTTCCCTTGACCATCCCTTCTGTGGTGGTACACAATGTTACCAGTTTCTTATATATTCTTCCAAATCTTTGCTATGCCTTTACATATGTGTGTATATGTATTCGTCTGTATATATATGTGTGTATATATATACACTTAGAATAGATATAGTTTTTACATAAAAGATAGTATACTATGCATATCATCTTATAGCATGCTTTTATTCAACAATGTATATTGTCAGTCTACCCATATTAATACATATAGCTCTGTCACATTCTTTTGAACTTCTGCATAGTATTCCATTAAATGGATTTCCCAGTTTGTTTTTTTGAATTGATAGACATCCATTTTATTCATTATGGTAAACAAGGCCTCAGTGAACACACTTCCTTATGCCTTATCGTAGACATTGGCAAAATGCTTCTCTAGAGTAGATACTTGGAAGTGGAGTTATATTTCTTGTAGAATCCTCTAGCAAGAAATAAAAGGAAGAGGAGAGACAGAAATTAAACCTAGAAAGTTCTAGGGTTGCAGTTAAATTGGGGCTAATGGGGAATGGTTATGGGGGTAGTAGGTGAGGTAGAAATGCTAGAGGATTTAAAGCCTTGGAAAGTCTTTGGAAAATCTTATATAGCAATGATGTCATCTTTGAAACTCAGGGACATCTGGGGGACATTCATTGGTTATTATTTTCATGCTTTGGGTATAAAAAAAGCAACTTTTTTACTTCATCCGAGATAGAAAGGAAAAGGGTGTAGAAAAGGGAAGCTCAGTGGGCTTAGGAATGTAATGGAATTTAGAGATCATCTGGTTAAGCACCTTCACTGTTCGCATGGGAAGCAAAGCTTCCGAGGGAGACTTGGTCCAGGTTCCGTATTGAGTTAGTGGTAAAGCTGGACCTCCAGCCCTAAGTGCTGACATATCTTAGCCCAGCTGTAGGAGGGAGAAAAGCAGAAACAGGAAGGAGATAGCTTAGTCCAGCTAGGGGAAGTGGTGGGGGAGGCGTGGCGGGGGGCGCCACACAGACACAGAAGCAAACAGCATTGCCGCCCACTCGGCCCCCGGCAGCTCACTCTCTTCCTTTCTCCAGATTCCTGCGGACTTCTTTCTTCAGCAGCATCAAAGAAGTCCAAAAAGGAAAACTAAACAATCCAAATTACAGGATAGAGAAAAAGACCCATTTCCATGTAAATGTTACCATTCTGCAGCAAAACAAACAGTGGAAATAATGAGGCTTTGGTTTGGATCTGCAGTGTGGAAGATGGACCTTGCTTATAAATAGTCTTTAAACCAACAAGTAGAGCCGCAGTAATTCTGTCTTGGAGGGTAGAGGGATGGGGACTGAACACATCACCCTAAAGCAGCTATTCAAAAAGTGTTTCAGGTCCCCTCGCAGTAATTAATAATAATAATAAATTTCAGGCAACAAAACGAACAAAAGGAAACAACAAAAAGCAGGGTTGGATCATTAAAACAAAAAAGCTGGGTACTCCAAAGACTTCTCACAGCGGGCAAGTTATGGAAATGAGATTTGAAACTCTGCCCCTCCAGGATCTTGTCCGCTTGTACAGCATAAATCCTTAAATCAGCCTGCCCACCGTAGACTGGATGCCCTTTGAGAGTGCAGCATCCTGGAATGCTGTCTTCTGAAAAACAAATAAAAGATACACAGTTGAACCACATGAAATTGCCAATATTTGGCTATTCTGACTTACCAAAAATAAATAAGTAAAAGCAGCACGTTGAAGGGATTCAATGTAATTTACGCAGGCCCTCAAAAAGACAGTGTCTTTATCACTGTAAAGTCATTGGACAAGCCCCCTCCAGGCCAAATATCAGCAGACAGGCACAAGAGTCACCTGGGTGATTGCCTCAGAAGCCCAGTAGTACTCCAGAGCAAGGTGCACCTCCTCCCTGTGTTGGGATACCTGGGATGTCTTTTACACAGGCACATTCCTGAATGACTCACCCCACTCCAGTCCTGAATCGGCATTTCTGGGGTGGGCCTGGGAACCTGCATATTAAACAATCACCCAGGTGACTCTTGTGCCTGTCTGCTGATACTTGGCCTGGAGGGGGCTTGTCCAATGACTTTACAGTGATAAAGACCCTGTCTTTTTGAGGGCCTGCGTAAATGACATTGAATCCCTTCAATGTGCTGCTTTTACTTATTTTTGGTAAGTCAGAATAGTCAAATATTGGCAATTTCATATGGTTCAACTGTGTATCTTTTATTTGTTTTTCTTTAAATTTCAACTGAGCTCTGGAAAATAAGTTTTCTAGATCTTTGATTGGACACATTTGGGGTTAAGAGATTTTTCCAGGTGTGAACATCAACTGACAAGTTTAGGAGCTATTTCAGGGAATACCTTTGAATTCTTCTTTCCATTTGGAGTCAGGAAGTTCAAAGAAACATTTATGGGGTAGCAGGCCTTCAGGTTTTAAAGGTAATTGTATTGTTATTTATGTTTTTAGATCCAACCTCTTTTTAGGATCATTACAAACACCATGAGAGGGGTTTCTCCCCACATTGCAGAAAAGGATTTGAGTCAGGTAGCCATGTTTGACCTCTTCTGGAATAAGGTAAGGGGATCAGTCAACCAAGACAAAACTCTCAGTGGTGAATTGGTAGGGCCAGGATCCCATACATAGCAAATGGGAAAATTAGACTGTGAACTTAAGTCTTTGGAAATAACCTGGTACTGTAAAAAAGAGTATAAATGAAATCGAATTTTGGCCTAAATTAGAGCTGCCACTTAGTAGTTAGTTGCATGATCTTGGTCAAATGAAGCAACCTCCTCCAGTTCTGTGTCTTGCAGAGGTGGGCTGGGGGTACTGTTCTTGGGAGAGCTGAGTGAGACCCTCAGTGCCACGCATGTCCATAAAAGGTGCTCAGTAGTTTATTACTAGTGAGTTTTAGCCTGGAGGTTTTTCCAAAGATGCACAGCAGCCTCTTGAGTAGGAAAAGAAGAAAAGCTGCAACCCTTCCCTCTGCCTCTAATCCCTTCACACATAAAACTGCCCTGGGGCATTTACCCTCCAAGGGATAATTCCTGGTTGAAAGTAAAGCTGGCACAGCTACTGTGGGCACCAGCAGGTGCCAGTACAGGCTAAGCTTTCAGAAGGTTGCCTGGCCTGACTTTATCATTTTTTCTGTCTCTCAGTGTGACTCATGAAAGCCCAGACTTCCTTTCCTTTCATCCAGAGTGATTTCTGTCTCATAGCCTTTTGTTTGTTTGTTTACATAATATGTCCATATAACAATCTCATAGCCTTTCTTGCTTGCTATTCTGAACCTGGGAAAAAATGCTCAGGGTTTGCACTGTCAAATATCAAGGAAGAAGAAAGATCTCTTATTTTGGAGATCTTTGTAACAAAACTAGTAAACACCAGTGGCTACTTTTGGGCAGCACTTCACAGTTGGCAAAGTACTTTTGGATTCATCAGTTCACTGAATATTTTGTGAAGCCCTGGCAAGACTGTGTGATGGCTAAGGGCTGGGCTCTGAGGTCTGCAGATTGCCTTCAAATTCCCGTCTTCACCTCTTCCCAACTGAATCATCTTGGGCAAGTATTATAATTTGCCATCTCTGAACAGCATAGATTTAAGTGGAAAGTACTAAAATAGTAGCAATAAGAGCTTAATAATTGTTAGCTATTATTTCTGTCATTCCCATTTAACCAAGTGACTTTGTTTTTCCAGAATATCTGACCTCAACCTAACAGGTCAAACTTCACTTTCTTTACTTTTACCACCCTCATCCTTTCCTCACAGTCCCCTGCCTCCACTCCTCCTCTGCCTCCCTTCCCCATCACAGCCTATACTAAACTTTCCTGTGGGGTGCAGGCTGTCCTTTGTCCTGAATAGGCCGCACTTGGTGAATACCTACCCATCCTTCAAGTAGACTGACTTATTCCCATTCTCCTGGTTTGCTTTCTGTACACCTTGGCTACAACAACTGTGTAGAGTGAGCTGGTCTCTTTCCCCATCTGTCGTCTTATTAGACTGAGTGCTTTCTGAGAATAGGAACCAGATCTCCTTGCTTGTGGAATCTGCCCCAATATCTATGGGATACCAAATAAGTGTTGGTTTGAATGAACAAATGCTGTAGAATGTATAAAAGCAGTTAAAATGATCTTAGGTAAGCACTGGAGTCATGGAACCCAGAGCTTGTGAGCCAGTCCTGGAACCCAAATTCTCCTGCTCCCAGTCCCCATGCTTCCTTGGCATCCTCCATGCTGCCTCTGGGTGTGGCCATCGGACATTGCTGAGTAATTTTTCTTAAGCTGGACGCAGAAAGATAAAAACTGATGATATGAAAGCACTAGACTTCATATTTACAGGCCCAATAGAAGTTTCCAATGACATCTAGCAGCCAGTGTGCAAGGCCTGCTTTTAATGTATCAGAAAAGACAAAATTACAGGATGACCGCCTTTGATGTCCCATCTGTTTCGTCTTTCTGAATAAAAGGGAAACTCTGGCTCCAGGCTGATTTTCAATTGCAAAAATAGACTAAATTCCAACCCTTAAATTATCAAAAGTGCCACATACTTGACAAGCAGCTAAGCAGAGTACAGAAACTACCAAGTTAGTAATTAAACAGAGCTTAAGCCAAATTAACAGAGACAGACATTCTTGTCTGGCGGTCAGAACAGAGGCCTGGGGAGCCCAGGATCTGGCCCTGGTTCCTGCTTGTGTCAGAGTCAAGTTTTGATGTGCAGCCGCAATTGCCAAGAAGAGACCCCCTGGGCTCCCTCCGCCCCCATCTATCCTGGAAAGGCTCCCAGGGTGGGAGGGGGGATGTTCCTGTTAAAAGATATGAATCAGGGAGGGTAGGCCTGAAAGGAGTCAGGAAGAGACTGAGAGTGCCTCGCTCCTCTCCATTTCAGAATCTATTTCAAAATATTGCAAGAGGCCATGGAAGATTTTTTTTTTTCATATAATGATTGGCACTTAGGAGGCCTTATAAGAATTTTAATATAAATTATTATCCGTTCAAACAATTTTGAGTGCTTACAACAGTGGATAAAGTAAAATCCTAGACTTGGAGAGCTGACATGCTGGTAGGAGGAGGCAGACAATGAAAAAGTAAATATTTAGTATTTCAGGTGGCTTTAAGTGACATGGGTGTAACCACAGTGAGAGGAGGAAGAGAGAGTTCAGGAGAGAGTAGGGGGAGAGGTAGGATGGAGTTGCAATTTATATTAGGCAGTTCATGGAGGCTTCTCTAATAAGGTGATCATTCAGCAGAAACCTAAAAGCAGAAGAGAATTCCAGGCAGAAGGAACAGCATGTGCAAAGGACTTGAGATGGAAGAGTGCTGAGCATGTCAGAGGGAAAGCAGGATCCTGGAGCAGCCAGATCAGGGCCAGCATGGAGGGAGTCGTAGGAGATGAGGCTGGAAAACGATTAGGGGCTAGATCATGTAGGCATCCTGAGGATGCTGGCTTTTAGTCTAAATTAAAAGTGAAGGCATTGAAGGATTTTGGGCAGCTCCGACATGCTGTACAGGGTCACTTGGGGGTGCTGTGTTGAGAGCAGACCTAAAGGCAAAGGTAGTAGAAAGGCAAGGGTAGAAGAAGGGAGACCTCTTATGAGGATGCAGCAATAATCCAGAGGAGACGCGATTGTGGCTTAGATTAGATGGTGGTCAAAAGTGGGTTAGATTCGGCCGGGTACGACGGCTCATGCCTGTAATCCCAGCACTTTGGGAGGCCAAGGCGGTGGATCACGAGGTCAAGAGATTGAGACCATCCTGGCCAACATGGTGAAACCCTGTCTCTACTAAAAATACAAAAATTAGCCGGGCGTGGTGGCTTGCACCTGTAGTCCTAGATGCTTGGGAGGCTGAGGCAGGAGAATTTCTTGAACCCAGAGGCAGAGGTTGCAGTGAGCCAAGATCGTGCCATTGCACTGCAGCCTGGTGACAGAGCAAGACTCCATCAAAGAGAAAAAAAAAAAAAGTGGTTAGATTCAGAATTTTGAAAGTAGACCTTATAGGATTTGCTGATAGTTTGGCTCTTGGATGTAAAAGGAAGAAAGAATTTAAAGATGACTTTAAGGATTTTGGCCTGACCAAATGAAATGATGGAGTTCCTGTTTAATGAGATGGGGAAGAGCAGGTCTGGGGGATGAACATCAAGAATTTGTCTTTGGCTATGGTGATTCTGAAAGGCCTCTTCTATGACCATGACAGGTATTGTGAAGAAGCACGGCTGCAGGGATGCAACCTGAGTGCAAGTTTATTTCTGTGTCTGAATGTCCCTTTGACATTTGGTGGAGTAGTGGTCTTCTTTGCAGTCGGGTAAAAACTCTGGCAGGCACCATGATTTTTCTCGTCATTCTCGTCTATCAGAAAGTTCCATTGTTCACTTTAGGAAAATGCAATGTTGATCCAGAAAAAAATGTCCAGTTCACTCTATTAATCAACACTTATGTCATCATAAAAAGGTCATGGTGTATACCCAATGTAGAGGCTGATTAAAAAAATACGTATTTTTTAATATGAAGAGGTCATGGTTCTTCTGCTTCCAACTCCCCCATCTTACACCTCTCAAGCTTGTGCCTATAGCAGGTAGGCTACCACATTGGGGAAGAAGTTATGGTCAGGTTTTTTCTCTTTCTTGCTTATCTTCTCATTAGCTATGGTTTCAACCACTCCAGAGTTGGAGACCTTGGAGGGTAGAGCAAAAAGAGATCAGAAAGTTCTTACTTGGGTAGTTCTGTCCTAACATGGTTACACTTTCCCTGGGGTTGGCTAATATTCAACGCTGAATCTTCCTTGGTTCTTTTGTGGATTCTTTGGTGGCTCCTCTTTGCAACACCGCTGGCGTGGGTAATGCATCCTCTTCCTCCAGCTGCTGCTGGGTTTTCTGCAGCTCACTACACACAGACTTTCTCAAGTATTGTCCTATTATTCTGCCAAGCAGAACACTTGAGCAAGAATGATAAGGGTCCTGGCCCACTCTTTCTCCTGCACGGCCCACCTCTTGTCCACGGGACACACACACCCTGTACCTTGGCTGATCCCTGAGGGGTCATCTCTTTTCTGCTGCCATCCACGGCTTTAGCAGCCTCCTACCTTTACACTCCCCAGGGAGGAGTCACACTCCAATTAATTAAGTGCTTCTTCCCCCTCTCCAAACTGCAGGGAACACATGTCAGCTCTCCAAGTCATCCTCTGTCAATAGTTCTCTATTTTCCATGGAGAGGAATTATTCACAGCACAGCTTTCTTCAAAGAAAACCTTTCACAAATCCTTCCTACCCCCCCTTAATCTCTAGTGACGAGACCATTTTATGCCCTTGATTACAGTGAGGGGCCCAAGTCAAACTCTTCTCAGATATCTACCTTGGAAATACTCATTTGCATTAGCTTCTGACCTTAGTATTTGATATCTGTTGTGTTGGAGTCTTGCCCAAACTTCCTTTTTAACATCTTGTTACATTTTCAAAATTTGCGCATCAGTAGCATATGAAGAATCATACTTAAAGCCATGAGATTAGAGAAAACCACCTATGGAATGAACAGCAAAAAGGTCCAAGGAGTGAACCCTTAGGCTTTTAGAAGCTGGAGAAATGAAGAACCAACGATGGATGCTGAGAAAGTGCATTCACAATTTGCCCTTCTGGACTGGCTTAAAAAACGAACAGGCACAAACAAATAACACTTTAGGCTCTTAGAACTCATTTTCTATCCTGATTTATAATAATACTTGAGCAAATTTTTCCATTCTTCATGATGCCGCTCTTCGTATGATCTCACTCCTCACATGTAACTGTCCTTGGCATTTACAAAATGTCCATTGTCTCTTTTTAACCACCTGACACCCCTGTGAGAAAGGTCTATTACAGATGGGGAAACGGAGGGCAAATAACTTTGAGAGGCTTTCCCAAGTGCTAGAAGTAAGAGGCATAGGGTGGGCTTGAATCAGGTCTTTTGGTTCCAGATTCAGGTCTTTTTTTTCATAGCTGCGTCAAAGATACTCATGACAACCACAGTGTTTTTTTTTTTGTAGGTTTTGCTAAAGTAGACTATTTAGTAAAGGAATGGCAAATGTTTCATCTCATACCAGCTCCTGTTCATTAATCAAGGCTATCTAGAGAGCTGTGTTGAAGGATTCTGAGGCATAATGAAGTTTGGCAGGAAAGAGTGCTTGATCAATTAGTTCGTCTGCCATTGCTGTAGGAGGGGTTCTGGTGGCTGATACACCATGCATTTGCTATCATGCATTTAATTCCTGAGAAAGGGGTGGGGGGTGGGTAGAGAGAGAGAGAGAGAGAGAGAGAGAGAGACAGTGTGTGTGTGTGTGTGTGTGTGTGTGTGTATCATTTCCTGGAACAGTTGTATTTTCTCAGCACGTATTCTAAGAATGGGAAAAAGGAATAAAGAACAGCTTAAATCCACACTGGGTTACATGCATTCTGTATACATGCATTCTGAGAGCATATACTTAAGATATGGCATGAGCAAAGGAAACAGCCCTGAACTCAGAGCAGCCTTGCCAATAAGTAAAACTAGTCACTGTTCCCTAGCAGTTTTCTGTCTAAATTTTATTTATTTATTTATTTTTTAGATGGAGTCTTGCTGTGTTGCCTGGGTTGGAATTCAGTGGCGAAATCTCAGCTCACTGCAACCTCTGCCTCCCGGGTTCAAGTGATTCCCCTGCCTCAGCCTCCTGAGTAGCTGGGACTACAGGCGCACACCACCACGCCTGGCTAATTTTTGTAATTTTGGTAGAGATGGGGTTTCACCATATGGGTCAGGCTGGTCTTGAACTCCTGACCTCAGGTGATTCACCTGCCTTGGCTTCCCAAAGTGCTGGGATTACAGGCATTAAGCCACTGTGCCTGGCCTCTAAATTTTTATTTTGACAAATTTTGATCCAAAAGAAAAGTTAAAAGAAGAATAGTACAATGAATGCCCATATATCATTTTCCTGATTTCGTCAATTGTTAACATTTCCCTGTCTCTGCTTTAATTTGGAATAATTTGAAAGTAAAAATTCAAGACACTTCAGCATTCATCCCTTAAGAACAAGGACCTCCTACATAATCATGTAGTATACATAATCACACCTGCAAAATTAATGTTGATTCAACAATATCATTAACTTATAGGCCATATTGAAATTGCCCCTGTTATCCATAAAACTGGGGAGAGACTAAATGTACTACTTTTCTTTTTCTTTTTTTTTGAGACGGAGTTTCACTCTTGTCACCCAGGCTGAAGTGCAGTGGTGCCATCTCAGCTCACTGCAACCTCTGCCTCCCAGGTTCAAGTGATTCTCCTGCCTCAGCCTCCTGAGTAGCTGGGACTACAGGTGCCCTCCAGCATGCCCGACTAATTTTTGTATTTTTAGTAGAGACAGGGTTTCACCACGTTGGCCAGTCTGGTGTTAAACTCCTGACCTCAGGTGATCCACTCACCTCAGCCTCCCAAAGTGTTGGGATTACAGGTGTGAGCCATTGAGTCCAGCCACAGCTGGAGCTCTCTATGTAATTTAGGTTGCACCAAAGCACTTGCACTTACATAAGATGGGCAAGGCAAAAGTGAGGCAGAGGTCATGCTTGTGCTGCTCCTGCATTTTTCTTAGGAGCTTGGCCATTGATTTTTTCCTGCCATGTTGGGACAGGCTATGGAAAGCCATTGGAGAGGGTTAAGGGCAGAGGCAGGGCACGATCTGATACAATTTTAAAGATCATGCAGGCTACTACTATGTGGAAAATAGACCGTAAGGGGGCATAATTGGAATAGGGAGCCAGTTGGAAGCTCTTGTCACCTGGATGGAGATGATGGTGGTTTGTATTGGTAGACAGGATGAGAGGTAGTTGGATTCAGAATATATTTTGAAGATGGAATTATGAGAATTTACTGGACTGTATATGGGGTATGAGAAAAATGATCCCTGCACTCCCTTGTAGCTAGGGTTCTGGATGTAATTCAGGTTCCACCTATCAGATGCACTCCTGTGAGATTTGGAAGGCAAAGTTGAGGTAGAGATCATGCCTTTGCTGTTTCTCCAGGATTTGTGGGGCTTGAGCAACTGGGTGAATAATGGTGTCGTTTGCTAGACAGGGAAAGTCAACATTTTGGTGGGGTTGGAGGTGCACATTTCATAGTGCTTCTCTGAATGTCTGTTAGAAATCCAAGTGAGATGTTAAGTAGGCAGTTGGATATATGGAAATGGGTGAGGGCAGGCCACTGGTGAACATACTATATTTATGGCTATGGGATTGTATAAATTCATCTAGAGAGAACTGAGACTCTAAGGAGCACTCCACCTTAGAATTTGAGAATAGGAGAAGAATCTAACAAAGTAAGGGGAAGAGTGGTGATAAGATAGGAGAAAAAGCTGGAGAGTGTGAGGTGTTAGAAGCAAGGAGAAAAGGCTTGTGAGGAGGATGGAGCAATCAGTGTGACCAGTGTTCATGAGACAAGGAAGGAGCCTAAGGGTGGAGAATTTACCATTGGAATCTGGCAATGTGAAGGTCATCCGTGATGCTGACAAAAAGCGTGATGGAGAAACCTGAGTAGACCTGGATTACAGAGAATTGGATTATGAGGAAGTGAAGGAAGGGAACTCTTTCTTGAGGAGTTTTGCTGTAACAGGAGAGAGAACTAGAGCCATAGTTGGAGAGAGAGATGGGGTCAAGGGAGGGCTTTGTTTTTTTGTTTTGCATATGTTAGGTATTTTGCATGCTGATGGGAATGATTTAGTGAAAAGGAAAGAAAAATGATGGTGCAGGAAGGGATGAATGAAAAGTCGTTGTTTATCTGAGAGGAAATAGACTCAGAAAACAAATTCAAGGGTTATTCCCATTGTTACGGGTTGAATTGTGTCCCTCCAAAAGATATGTTGAAGTTCCAACCCCTGGCAGCTGTAAATATGACCTTATTTGGAAATAGGGTTTTTTTTTGCAGATGTTATCAAGTTGACATCCTAGTAATATCCTGAGATAACATCATTAGGGTAGACCCTAATCCAATATGAATTACAGCCTTGTAAGAAGAGGAAGAGACACAGAGCTAGACATAGGAGGAGAATGCCCATGATGATGGGGACAGACAGTGGATCAATGCATCCAACCCAAGGAATGCCAAGAACTGTTGGGAACCACCAGAAGCTGGGAGAGGCAAGGAAGGATCCTTCTCTAGAGGCTTAGTGAGAGCACAGATCCTGCCCGACATCCCAGTTTCAGACCCCTAGAGGATAGCTAGCTTGTTAACTGAACAATTCTCTACTTTTACAGAAAGAGTTATCCATGATGAATCAGTGCAGTAAACTAAAGCAAGGAGATTCTCACACTGTCTCACTTGTTATATTTAAACCTTGGGTTTCAAACAATAGATTGTCTTGAAAAGTGCTGCTGGGTTTAGAGATGTTTTCTGATTCTGACCTATCCCCAAAGGTCTGTGGCTTTCCAAGACATGCCTAAGTCTCCTCAGGAAGCTGATAATGGATGTTTCTGTAAGAGACAAATGACCACTTGTATTTAAAAACTTGAAAGTTCTCTGCTATCTTTCTGATCTGAGAAAGAATTTGCTAATAAATCAGCCTTAAAAATTTTGCGTGATAAAACCAGTCATTCTTCTCATGATCAGTGTTTCCTTTTAGAACGTGTTGAAGATTTTTCATTTTTCCCCCATCATCTTTTGCTATATTGAATTCTAATTTCTTGATTTAAATTTCTTTTATTTACTAACTTCTAAGTATCCTCGGATTGGAGTTGTTTAGATTTTATGTAAGGCATTTGTGATACCAATAGTGGAAAAAAGTATTCGACTTGGAGCTGGAAGATACAATTTTGAGTCCCTCCTCTACCATGTCCTGACTTTGGGTTATTCAGTTACATTCTCCAGACTGTTTCCTTATTGTAAAACAAGGGTGATACCCACCTCATATAGTTACAGTAATAATGACAGCTAACATCTCTATAACTTTATGGGTTTTTTTCCTGCATATCATCCCATTTAATCTTCACATCAACTCGTTGAGCTTGGTGGGGAATAATCATCACCCCTTTCTACATACGTGGAAACTGCGGCTGGGCAACCCTAATGTAAAAGGTCCAAATAGGAAGTGTTTGAGCTGGAATTTGAGCTCAAATATTTTTCTTATAAAAGCCTATAGGAAATTCCACCCATCGTATTTCATTGGGCTTATACAGCATTTTACAGATCTCAAAGCATTCTGCAAAAGTAAAGAATTCTTTTTTTCATTTTAAAAAAATTTACTTTAAGTTCCAGGATACATGTGCAGAATGTGCAGGTTTGTTACATAGTTCTACATGTGCCATGATGGTTTGCTACACCTATCAACCAGTCATCTAGGTTTTAAGCCCTGCATGCATTAGGTATTTGTCCTAATGTTCTCCCTCCCCTTTCCCCCTACCCCTAACAGGCCCTGGTGTGTGATATTCCCCTCTCTGTGTCCATGTGTTCTTATTGTTCACCTCCCACTTATGAGTGAGAACATGTGGTGGTTGGTTTTCTGTTCTGTGTTAGTTTGCTAACAAACTAGAATGATGGCTTCCGGCTTCATCCATGTCCCTGCAAAGGACATGATTTCATTTTTTTTTATGGCTGCATAGTATTCTATGGTGTATATGTGCCACACTTTCTTTATCCAGTCTATCACTGATGGGCATTTGGGTTGGTACACCAAGAATTCTTACTTCTGTGGTGTTACTGTTTCTGAGTGGACATCTGTACAGTAAGAGTTCTGTTCTGAAGATAGCCAGACCTGAAGTCTGCTTATCTAGAACTGCACTGGTCATTATGGAGGCCACTAGTCCCATGTGTCTACTGAGTTCTTGAAGTATGGTTGATAGTACTGGGGAAGTGAATTTTTAAAATTTTATTGAACTTTAATAAATTTAAATTTAGAAGTAGATATTCAATTTATTGGGAAACTTTTAAGTAAGTTTGAAACAATAGGGAATTGTGTATCCATTTTTTCAGCTATAAATTTTATGTCGTAAACACAGATCAAGTATTTCCCATGAAAATTTAGTATTCTATTGAATGCTGTTATGTGTAAAATATACTAGATTTTATATGATAGATGTAATGTAAAATATCTCTAATAATTTTTTATAGTGATACATTTTGAAATAATACTTTGGATATATTGTTTTAAATGAAATAGATTATTAAAATTAATGTCATCTGTTTCTTTTTTGTTTTTTAATGTGGCTACTGGAAAACTTTATATATGTATCTTGTATTATTTCTCTTGGACAGCACTGCTCTAGAATTAGCTGTGAAAGAATATTTGTGTTAACTAGGGATTTCCAGACCAGAACAGTACAAATCATATGTCAAATTTCACATTTTGTTTCACATAAGGAATTTCCAGGACAACCTGTTGTATATATTAGGTGCTGACTAATTATTGCTCTTTCTGAGCTAGTGGAGACTCTTTTGTGGCTGCTCATTGAGGTTTGATCATACTTGTGTGGAGGCTTCTTAGTTCTCCTTCTGTCTGTAACTACCCAGTGGGTTCACCTTGCCCACTGCCTAGTCAGAACTGATTTATCAAGACAGGGGAATTGCAGTCGAGAAGAGTCACTTACACAGAGCCAGCTGTGTGGGAGACTCGAGTTTTATTATTACTCAAATCAGTCTCCCTGAGCATTCTGGGATTAGAGCCTTTAAGGATAATTTAGGGTGTTGGCAGTGAGTCTGGAGTGCTGATTGGTTGGGTCAGAGATGAAATCATAGGGAGTCAAAACCGTCTTCTTGTGCTGAGTCAGTTCCTGGGTGGGGGCCACAAAGTCACATGAGCAAGTTTATCAATATATGGGGGGTGCCAGCTGATCCATCAAGTGCAGGGGCTGCAAAATATCTCAAACACTGATCTTAGGTTTTACAATAGTGATGTTATCCCCAGGAGCAATTTGGAGAGGGTCAGAATCTTGTAGCTTCCAGCTACATGACTCCTAAACCGTAATTTCTCATCTTTTGACTAATTTATTAGTCCCACAAAGGCAGTGTTGTTTTGGGAAAAGGCTGTTATCTCTGTTTCAGACTATAAGCTATAAACTAAGTGCCTATCAAAGTTAGTTCAGCCTACGCCCAGGAATGAACAAGGACAGCTTGGAGGTTAGAAGCAAGATGGAGTTGGGCAGGTCAGATCTGTGTCACTGTCTCAGTTATAATTTTGCAATGGCGATTTCATGTCCTTAGTCCCAGTAGCCAGCCTGCTAGGAGTAGCTTCCTAATTCTCCTTTCCACTCTCAAGGCCTCTTGAGTTTGTTGACTTGGGCCTCACTTTGACCTGGTGTCTGGGGATGATTCTATCTGATTCTACACCTTCGTGGTTTAGGTGCTGCCTGCACCTGGGTCTGCACTGGCTTGCCTATTTCCTGGGTGTGTTCTACTGTGTGAAGCACTATCACAGCTATGGAAAAGGCCAGGTTGTAGGCAATTCCTTACTTTTATACATATACGCCTTCCTGAATGCTTATGCAAAAGTTGAACACATCCAAGAATAGATAGACCAGGTATAAGGTGAAGATTGTAAACCTAATAGCTGAAATATAGTCTCAAATAATACCTTGTCTTTTAGTCACAATCTTTGAGGCTATCTCTCCAACATTTCATATAAGTTCTTTAATTTTGTTATTGTAGTCACAATTGAAAAACACCATTAACTAGTTGAATAAACCAATAAGGCTAAAGATTTTCCACTTTCAACATCCCTAATATTTCTTAAATATATTCAGTTTGTAATCCCATACTTATTAATAGTATTCATATTTTCAACTGTCCATTGTCTTTTTTTGAAAAAATATTAAGGGTAAAGAAAACAATGCTTTTCAAAAATTTTTGATTGGGGTGGAGAGGAAATCATAGAGGGTTGAAGCTGTCCTCTTGGGATCTGAATTGCTTCTGGGTGGGGCCACAAAAGTGGAGTTGTTGGTCTGGGTGGGGCCATGGGTCCAGGTGGAGCTATATGGGTGTCAGACATGAAAAACAAACAACAACAAAAAAACTGGAAAGATGTCCCAAAAGGCCAATCTACAGTAGTGGTGTTATTTGCAGGAGTAATTGGGGAAGTTGCATGTCTTACAACCTCCTTTGCTTTTTCACAGGATGCACCACGATTCAGGCTCCTGTCCTCCCCCCACCCTGATGGCCTCCCATTAGCTTTACAACTGCAGTTGAGTTTTGAGCAAGGCCTGTTATCATTTAAACTGTAGCCTAAATGTCTTTCATTGTTGGCCCAATAGCCCAGGAATAATTAGGGGAAAGGCAAGATGGGAGTTGGGTTAGTTTAGCTTACTGTTATAATTTTCCCACTGATAAAACTTTTACAAAGGCAATTTCAAGCATAGACTGCTGGCCATTCTGTGGGGGAGATCAGTTTGCAAGTTAATTAGTCTCACATATATTATTGTGTTCAATTCTTCTTTTTTTAAATATCAGTTTGCTTTTTCATAGGATGCTTTCAATTCTAATCGCTTGTGAGCTTTAAACAGATGGCGTTGCTTTATATGAGAGAATCAATGCCTATAAATAAATAAAAATGTTTGATTTTTCTGCACTCTGTTACGTTTATCATGTATATTATGGCAAGATCCAAAGTTAATAAATTATTTTGACACAGATAAATGTAATCAGGAACTTTTTAGTGAAATGAGTGTTTCAGTGGTTCTCCACAGTGGCAGTATAAATAGAATTCTCTCTCTTTTTTTTGGAGAGAGGGTCTTGCATCTCACTCTGTCACCCGTGCTGGAGTGCAGTGGCACAGTTACAGCTGTCTGCAGCATTGACCTCCTAGGCTCAAGTGATCCTCTCACCTCAGTCTCCTGAGTAGCTGGGACTACAGGTGTGTGCCACCACACTGGCTATTTTTTAATTTTTTTGTAGAGACAGGGTCTCACTATGTTGCCCAGGCTGATCTCGAACTCTTGGGCTCAAGTGATCCTCTCATCTTGGCTTCTCAAAGTGCTGGGATTACAGGCATGAGCCACGGTGCCCAGTTTGAATTTGTTAATAGACAAAATGGGTCATTTTCATCGGGTCAATCCTATAGTCCACAGGGCAATCTTTTGCTTATGCAATTAAAAAATAGAACAATTAAGAACACCTTATGGAAACCCTTCTCATGTATTTTATGTAAGTGGCTTATGGAGATATAGCTGTGATGCAGGATATTTTCTTAACGCTTTCACGGAACTCACAACAGCGTGCCTCATTTACTCAGGCTGCCCTGTTCAACCCCTCATGGGAGACAGGCAGGAACATGTGAGTGAGCAAGTACAGGAACCGGCCACTTTAGCACTGGAAGGAGCAAACTCTTTGTGGGCCCTGCAGCAGCATCTAGGTGGGGTACCTGCAATCCCAAGGCCCCAGAGGGTGTGTTACAATGCTGTCTTAGCTCTGTCATCCACAGACAGCAGCTCAGTGGGCCCTCTGCCTCATTGCATGGGGCAGCTGCCTTCTGCCAGTGAGGGCAAAGGGCCAGTGTGGCAGCCTGTTTGGATACCTGCACCTGATGTGTTCCAAATTCTTGTCCAGTGCCCAAGAGGAATGAGGTCATGTAGTTAAGTTGAAGGATGGTGAATGTGGAGAATTTTACTGAGTGATGAAAGCGGCTCTCAGCAAACGGGAACTGGAAAGGGGACAGGTCTGGGAGACCTGCCCTTCAGGTGAGAGCCCTGAAGTCAAGCTGCTTTTCTGCCTCTCTCTCCTGAAGTCAAATTGCCTTATCCAGCTGCCGTCTCAAAGTCACCTATCCCTGATGTCCAGTCGCTTCTTCCTGACGTCTAGCTGCTGCTTTTCTCTGCCAGCTGAATATGGGATCTTTATAGGCACAGAATGGGGGCAGGGCAGGCCATAGGTAGTTTTGGAAAAGGAGACATTTGACTGGTTTAAAACATTATTCATAAAGAACCAGTTGGGAGAGAGTGGGCACACGAGAGTGGAAGTTCTCACTTTGGGCTGCGGGTTTCAAGCTTTTTGGCTTAAAAGTGGGGTTTTGCCAGGGACCCACCCCTGTCTGCCTAGAATTTCTCTGCCTCCTGCGTCTATCATTGTATCATTTCCCCCTCTGAAGAGGCACATCTAACTGCTGTTAGCATATGGATGATGACTGATCTTAGCTACTTCCTGCTAACAGGGGGGTGTTATTTTGAGGAAAATGGCAGTCACATTTCCCTCAGAGGTCTACCTAAGGGTCCTTGGCAAAAGGGAGCCATTCTCTGAGGTTGTATGACCATTTGGAGCTTGATGGCCTCTAGGCAAGAAGAAACAAGTTTTACGAGGTTAAGTATACATGGATTGAATATGTGTATTATACAAAAAGAAGTTAAAAGGAATGAATCTAGTGCCAAAGATTACAGAAATAAGTGAAATATACTAATCCTTCTGAAAAAAATAATGCGCCCTGAGCTGTTTCACCCTGGTGAAATAAATTAAACCTTATATGAAATCAGTTACACTTTAGGGGAGCAATAACTGTTTAGGGAAATGGATATTCCCATGGGTGTTCAGGATTAAGGAGTCTTTGGTAAAGGCACCCCATGTTATAGAACAGAATGAAGGTAAGAACATCAGGGATAGGCAAGACTATAAGGAGGATATTCATGGAAAATTAATTATTAACACTTCTTTTGTGATTTTTAGCTTGAGTTCCCCAATTTCTTCACATTAGCACTTTGGGTGCTCTTCTGGATTGGGAATCACTGGGTGAATTGGAACCATCAGCTCCCCAGGCCTTTACTTTGAGTATAATGAATCAAAAAATCTATTCTAGTGACACTCACTGCCATAGGAGTAGAAAGAAGTACAGTGTGAGGTCCCTCCCAATCTGGGCTGGTAGAGGGAGAAAGGGAAAGGACTACCCTTACCAGTACCAGGTCCCCTGGGTTGAACAGACATTGCCCTAGTTCAGTTCCTGTTGGAAATGGGCCAAAGAAGTTATATGTTTAATCAAATCAGAGGTTTCTTGGTCTAGCAAGAAATCATTGGTGAGAAAAGGCTGTCCATACATAATTTCAAAGGGACTCAGATCCAGCTTTGAAGGGGTGTTTCTCACACATAGTAGGGCCATGGGAACAAGGGTAGTTCAGGGAAGGTGAGTCTCCTCACACAGTTTCCTGAGGTTCCTTTTGATAATATCATTTGTCCTTTCTACTTTCCTGAGGATTGTGGTCACCAAGCACAATGAAGATGGTACTGTATGCCCACTACCTTTGAGACCCCCTGGATGACAGCTGCCTTGAGCAAGGGGCCATTATCACTCTGGAGGTACTCAGGGAGTCCAAAGCAAGAATTTATCTCATTAATTGCTACTTTTATCACCTCGGAGGCTTTCTCTGTTTGACATGGAAATGCTTTTACCCAGTTAGTGAAGGTATGTATCTTTCCATACTAGGAGATACTGGGTGCCCCTTGCCTTTGGCATAGAGGTGAAATCCATTTGCCAGTCTTCACCTGGGTAGCCTCTTATTCTTTGGGTTCCAGGGGGAAGAAGCCACTCATTCAGGGGATGATTTTTAAGGCAAGTCTTACAAACATTAACGACCTGCTTAACCATTTGTATCAGGTGTTTTTTTTTTCTCCTGAGAACAACCTCTGGGCCAATTGATAGGTTTTATCCTTACCTAGGTGGAAGGCCTGCTGAAGGCTTTAAGGAACTTTCCATTGGTTGGCAGCTGGTAGATGAAGCTTGCCATCCTCCAATTGTAGCCATCCTGAGAACTGAAAGATATATCCTCAAGAAGTGGCCCATTCTATTTCTGAAGGAGAATACTGAGGTTTTATTTCTCTTATGGAGCCCTCTCAGATCAGAGGGGCTTCAAGTGAATCAGAAATCTGGGCCCTCTTGGTGCTGATTTAGCTGCTTGGTCTGCCAACCTATTTCCCTCAGCTATTTTATCCATCCCTTTTTGGTGGCCTTTACAATGTATTACTGCCACTTCCCATGGGAGGAAAACTGAGTATGATAGTTTCTTAATTTTCTGATAGTATTTAATGGGAGACATGTTAGCTGTGAGGAAGTTCCTCTCTTTCCAGATAGTAGCATGGGCATAGAGGACTAGGAAAGCATACTTAGAATCAGTGTAAATGTTAACTGCTTTCCCTTTGCTTAATTCAAGTACCCTCGTGAGGGCAATTACCTTGTCTAGTTGAGCACTTGTGCCCAAGGAGAGATGCACTCTCAACAATATCATTCAAGGTAACTATTGCATACCCTGCTTTATGGATCCCTTGTTCTGTAGAAGAACTTGTGTCCATAAAGAGAGTCCAGTCTGGATTCTTTAATGGGGTTTCCTTGAGGTCCTTTGTGGCTGCATAGGTTTGTACTACTTATGGGGGTTTCTTTGACTGCGTTAGGTTTGTACTACTATCTGTTTGCAGTCATGTTCAAGCTCCCCAGCTTCCTCTTGGAGGAAGGTGGCTGGATTTAGGGAGGGGCAGTTTCTTAATTGAATTGCAGATCCCTCTAATAACAGAGCTTGATATCTGAGGAGGTGGTTGTCCATTAGCCAGAGACTCCCCTTAAAGGACAGCAGTCCTGCCACATTATGTGGAGTGTAAATGGTTAAGTTATTCCCCATCATTAACTTAGTAGCCTCTGGTACCCAAAAGGTACAAGTAGAAAGGCTACTGCTGCAATTGCCCAGAGGCAGGCCAGCCATCCTTTGGCAACCAAATCAAGCTCCTTATTTAGGTAGCCTACAGGCCACTGGGCTGGATCTTGGGCCTGGGTTAGAACTCCCGGGGCGTGAGTAGCTCTGAGCCATTCCCTTCCTTTCTGACATGTAAAGATTAAATGTCTTCCCTATGGGAAGACTAAGGGCTGGTGCCTTAAGCAAGGCTTGTTTTAATTGGTCCAAGGCCTTTCTAGCCTCTGGTTCCTAAACTAGGGAGTGAGTTTTAGCTCCCTGAGTCTCCTTTATTAAGTGATATAAGGGAAGAGCTATTTCATATACCCAGCTATCCATACTCTGCAGAACCCTTTAATGCCCAATAATCCCCTCAGTTGCTTGAGGGTTCTGGGGAAGGGAAAGGAGGAGATGGGCTTAATCCTTTTTTCACCTAACGCCCACCCCCTTGTCCCGTCTGACAAGACCAGAGCTAGGTACTTTCCTGAAGTCTGCAGAACTGAGCTTTCAATTTTGAAACCTTATATCCTCTGTTAGCTAGAAAATGAAGAAGAGCCATACTGAGAGACTTTTCTCAGTTGGAGTGCAGAGGAGAATGTCATCTATGTATTGTAAAACTTTAACCTGAGGATGAAGGAACTCAGGTCATTTGACAATGCCTGCCCAAAAAAGTGGGGGCTGTTTCGGAATCCCTGAAGTAATACTGTCCAGGTTAGCTGGGTGGTTTGGTTAGAGGGATCCTCAAATGCAAATAAATACTGGGAGTCAGGGTGTAACAGTGTGCAGAAGAAGGCATCCTTTAGGTCCAGGACTGCACCATTTAGTTCCCTAAGGTATTTTAGCTAGCAGGGTATATGGATTGGGAACCACTGGGTGAACTGGAACCACAGTCTCATTAACGAGGCAGAGGTCCTGAACTAGTCTCCATTCCCTGTTAGGTTCTTGTATCTCCAATATCGGGGTATTACAAGGGCTGTTGCAGAGTTTGAGGAGGTCCTGAAACCTTAAGTTATCAATGATGGCTTCCAGTCCTTTTCTAACTTCTGGTTTCAGGGGATATTGTCTCTGATAGGAAAGGAGGTGGGACCATTAAGGTAGATCAAGACTAGTAGGGTGGTGGTTGTGGCTCAGCCAATTTTTCCCTTGAATCGCCCAAACTTCTGGGTTAATATCTATCTCCACTAGGGAGAGACAAAGAGTTTGTCCTGGGGCCATGAGAATGGTGGTCCTCATATGAGGCAGAATATCTCTGCCCAACAGAGGAGTTGGGCTTCCAGGCATTATTAGAAAGGCATGGGTGAACAAGAGGCCTCTCCAACTACAACTAAGGGGTTGGGAAAAGTATCAGGTTAAAGGCCTTCCTGAGACACCCCTCATGGTCATGCTAAGGCAGGAGGGGGGCCCATATTAGAGAGGAGAACCAAGAGACCCACGCCAGTGTCCAGAAGGAGGTCCAGTTTCCTCCCTTCGATTTCCAGAATTCCCTAGTGCTCCTGGATGGTAACGGTGGTCTGGACCACTGGAGCTGGAGAGAGGAGCCCTGGGACCCATCAATCCTGCTAGACCATTTGGGAGATTGGCTCTAGACCCAGTGACCAGCATCCCTGGGGACAGTCTGCCTTCCAGTGGTCCCCACTGCAGATTGAACAGTGTCGAGGTGGCTTCCTCATGCTGCCTGGGCAATTTTTTCCTAAAATGCCCTGGCTTGCCACATTTGTAGCAGTTAATGAGTGCAACTCGGGGATTCTGGAGTTTGTAGGCTTGCATGGTGGCCATTAAAGCCTGTGTCTCTTTCCCATGTCTCCTCTCTCTCTCGGGCCTTGCTATTCCTATTGTGAAAGACCAAGGTGACCATTTTCAGGAGGTTCTCTAAAGTACTATTTGGTTCCAGGGCCTTTTCTGGAGCTTCATCCTGATACCAAGGGTTGCCTGAGTAATAAATTTACCCTTTAGGATTAGTTGTCCCTCAACTGAATTGGGATGTAGGTGTACTTTACCAAGGCCTCTCTTAGCCTTTCCAGGAAGGCAGTGGGATTCTCATAAAATCCCTGGTTTATCATGGATAGCTTGGTATAATTGAGAGGCTTAGTTCTAGTCTTATAGAGGCCCTCTGTTATGTACATCTGAAAGTGTTTCCTCTTCCATTCTCCCATCTCATCATTGGGATCCCATTTAGGGCCATCTAATGGTACTGCTTCTCTCCCAGTTGGGTAAAGTGTGTCACCTTCCCTGATACTATGTGAGTACAAAACTCATCCCCACATCTCTCTGCCACTTGTAGAGCAGGCTGCTTCTCTGTGTTAGTCAGGGTTTGATACAAAAGTAACATAATGTCTTTCCAGGCCAGGAAAATTCAAATGCGTGGGTTAAATTATGGAAAGCTTCTATATATCTGTCAGGGTCATCTGAAAACTTGCCAAGATTTCCCTTAATTTACCTTACGTCCTGTAGAGAGAAGGAGACCTGGACCTTACTGGGGCCAAATTCACCAGGCATCTGTTGGAAGGGCAAGAATGAGACTGGGAATTGTCTAGGGTAAGGATTTCTAGGAGGGGGCAAGTGAGAGAGAGAGAAACTGGATAGGGGGAACAGGGTGGACCTGGAGAAGCAGGGCCAGAGGGAGCTGGCTTTCCTGTTGGAGGTTCCTCTGGGATTTATTTCCTTAGTTCTCTGGGATTGCCTCTTGCAGCTCCTGAGATGGGAAAACAGGAGTGCAGGATCAGTCCTACTGTGCTTCTGAATTACCCTGCCAGGTAAAGAAAGCCTGCGCATATGGGACCTCAGGCAATTTGCCCTCACGTTTACAGAAAAAATCCAACTGCAGGATGGTATCAAAATGAATGATTCCTTCCTGAGGCCAAGCCAGTCCTTCCTGCAGATCATAATTTGGCCAAACCTTTGTGCAAAGGACTATGAAGTGTTTTTCCTCCAGAGTCTGAGGGTCAAAGCAGTCCCAGTGATTCAGGATACACTCCAGAGGTATAGAGACTGAGGATGGTGAAGACGATTGGTTGCCCATTCTTAAAGACAGGGAAGTAGGATCCCCTCATTTCTCTTCCCTCTTTCAGTGAAAACCCAGGGTGTGAAAAAGAGAAAAAAGGGTGTCTTTCTTTTTTCTTCTGTCTTTTTATCCCTGAGTCCTGTTGACCTTAGACGGACACTGCCCATGGGTGCCAGTGTGGCCTGCACCCGTAAAGCAGGGAGGGCCTAGAGAATAGGATTTATCTGCACTCACCTATACCTCCATCCACCCTACTGTCGGCAGCATTTGGGTTCCCTGGGCCTCATCTATGCCATGGAGCATGGCCTCCTTCCATGAAGCGGGGGCTTAATCACCAGGAATTAGTCTTGCCCATTAATGCTGTGCCTGTTGCCTGGCTTTAGATTGCTCAGATCTGGCTTTCCTTTCTAGGGATTCAACCCAAAGCTTGGAATTAAGTTTGCAACAAAAAGGTGTCTGAGGGGATGCATGGGTTCATTTAGATTAAATCCCAGATGGGCCTTGCCAAATTTGCAGTTATCAGCCAGTGGGGTCACTCCTCCTCTGCTTCCCTATCATAAGCGGAGTGCTGAGGTAGGAAAAGAACCCTCTTGCATAGAAAAGGAAAGAGGGAAAAAAAATGGCTTAAGTGGGAGAAAACCTCTTGCTCTATGCAGATAGGTTCCTTTAATGACTGTATCCTTCCTCTGGTTTGGACCAAGCTGGACCCCTCAGCCAGGGGAGGAAAGACTCTGGGTGCATGGTGGGAGGGGATGGTGAGTGGGAAATGCTGGCCAGCTTGGCCCCTGAAACTGCCCTGGGATCTGGGTGACAGCCATGGTTCTCTCCCACCCTGTGTGGCCACTGGGCGTGGTACATGCATGCTGCAGACACATCCAAGCACCCCAGCCAGGAGCGGGGAGGGGAGCCACTGTGTACCTGCAGCTGTTGTGGTGGGAGTGGGGATGGAACCTCTAAGAACAGATGGAAATCACATTGTTCTGAATTGCATATCTGATGGTTGGGCCAAACGCTCATTCCACCTAAACGTTTCTGCAGTTTGCAGCAACACCCTTAACATTATAAAAGAAGAGATAGGAGCCATGAAAGAAGGAAGTAAAAATAGCACAGAAAAGTCTGGGGGTCATGGCTGACACCCTAATGGGCAGTTGGGGACAGGGTCAAGTCTAGGGGTCTTCTGGCAACAATGGGGCATGGCCTCAGCCAGATGCTTTCAGTTGCCCCAGGACCTTATCCTGGTCTCACGCGATGGCTAGACCTCTGTGAAAGGAAACAGCCAACATTCCTTTCACCCAAAAGAAAGAGAGGTGGTAGGGTCATGTCCTGTCCTCTGCAGCTCTACCATTTGCCCTTAACTGGCCACTCAGAGGTTTGGTAGGTCATTTGCCTTCAGAGGAAAGTTTGAGGGCAAGAAGAGACAGATCCGACAGATCTGCATTTACTCACCCTTCTGACATATCCCAGATGAGCTCCCAGATGATGCAAGATATTTTCTTGACCCCTTTGTGGGACTCGTGACAGGGGTGCATCATTTACTCAGCCTGCCCTGTTCAACTTCTTGCGGGAGGGAGCATGTGACCCAACAAACGCAGGAACCGGCCACTTTGGCTCTAGCAGGAGTGAACTTGGTTCACTTGGGTCCACTGGGCTCTGCTCCTTGCCAGAGGGAGTAAGCAGGCAAGTGAGTGTGGGAACCAGAGCAAGCAAGTGCAGGAACTGGCTGCTTCAGTGTTGACAGGAGTAAACTCTGTGTGGGCCCCACAGCAGCATTCAGGTGGGGTGCCTGCAAGCCCAAGGCCCCAGAGGGCGTGTTACAGTGCTCTCTCAGCTCTGCTGTCCACAGATAGCAGTGTATTACCAGCTCAGTGGACCCTTTGCCTCGTTGCATGGGGTGGCTGCCTTCTGCCAGTGAGGGTGAAGGGCCAATATTACAGCATTTTTGAGTACTCATACCTGGTACATCCTGAATTCTTGTCTGGTGCCCAAGAGGAATGAGGATGAATTGAAGGATGTCGAATATGGAGAATTTTATTGAGTGATGAAAGTGGCTGTCAGTAGAGAAGGGAGCTGGAAAGGGGATGGGAAGGGAAGGTCTCTCTCCCCTGAAGTCAAGCCATCTCTCTGCCTCTCTCTTCTGAAGTCAGGTTGCCTCACCCAGCCACTGTCTCAAAGTTGCCTCTACCTGATGTCCAGCTGCTTCTCTCTGCCAGCTGAGTATGGGATCTTTATAGGCACAGGATTGGGGTGGAGTGGGCTGTAGGTAGTTTTGGAAAAGGCAACATCTGATTGGTAAAAAGACACTATTCAGAAAGAACCAATCAGGAGAGAGAGGGTACACAGGGATGGAAGTTCTCATTTTGGGCTGTGGGTTTCAAGCTTTTCAGCTTAAAGTTGGGGTTTTGCCGTGGACCTGACCCTGTCTGCCTAGAATTTTTCTGCCTCCTGCCTCTACCACTGTATCAGCTGGACTTGCCATATATTTGAAAAGCTCTTAAAGTAAAATATACATACAGAAAAACAAAAAGACTGCAAGTATATAGCTTGAATTTTCACAAATGGAACCCACCTATGTAATTAGCACTCAGATTAAGAAACAGAACATTACTAGTACATAGAAAGTTCTTCTGGGTCCCCTTGCAGTCACCTGCTGTTTGTTTTTTTGATAAACACACAAGTGCATCTTTTTTCTTAGGCACAGAAGGAAGGAAATCTTTTTGTTTTCATTCATTCTGTATTAGGTCATTTTCACCCTGCTGATAAAGACATACTTGAGACTGGGCAATTTACAAAAGAAGTTTATAATGGACTTAAAGTTCCATGTGGCTGGGGAAGCCTCACAATCATGGTGGAAGGCAAGGAGAAACAAGTCACATTTTACATGGATAGCAGCAGGCAAAAAGAGCTTGTGCAGGAAAACTCCCCCTTCTCATAACCATCAAATCTTGTGAGACTTACTATCACGAGAACACCATGGGAAAGACCTGCCCCCATGATTCAGTTACCTCCCACTGGCTCCCTCCCACAACACGTGGGAATTCAAGTTGAGATTTGGGTGGGGACACAGCCAAACAACATCACATTCTTAATACTATCCAAAAGTGAATGAGTTCTACTAAATGCAAAGCTATTCCTTGAATTATTCTTAAAATAATAAGTCCATTTAAAAGCATCTTATATTCCACTTAAATTATTTTAGAAGTAGTTTTATATTTGTTTTCTCATTTATTTTTTAAAAGCACCACTAAGATAAGGGACTGTTTTTACCACTTCATACATAAAGAATAAAGGCTCAGGGAGGTCACACAGCCAGCACACCCACCCAGCTGGTCACACATGCAGGACTGAGGGACTCCAGGGCAGAGTGTGTGTTGCTGTACCAGGAATAAAAGAGATGTATGATCTTTCACTGACCAGAATGTATTGTGGCCTCAAAGACCTTGAGAATCCCTGGCTTAAGTGACCTCCAAAAGGAGACCTCATCATCCTTCATTCAGAGACATTCTAACTATGCAGAAAATTCAGGACAAGACTGGGGTAAAAGTTGCCATTCATTTGTGCACTCTTTCCTGGTTAACTCTTCTTTGTCAGGCACTGTTACAGACACTAGGGATACAGCATGCAACAAGATGGGTACTGCCCTTGTTGTCTCTTGGTGCTTAAGTTCTAGAGGAGACAGAAAATAAATAAGCACAGACATAGACAAGATCATATAGTTATAACACCATGAAGAAAATACATAAAGCCAACATGAGAGTGAGAGTGTTACCGGAAAGGAGTCCTGATCCAGATCCCAAGAGAACATTCTTGGACCTCTTGAAAGAATGAATTTGGGGCAAGCCCATAGAGTAAAGCAAAAGCAAGTTTATTAAGAAAGCTTCACTTTCTTAAAGAATGGCTACTCCATAGGTATAGCAGTGGCATGGACTGCTTGACTGAATACACTTATAGATATTTCTTATATGTTAAACAAGGGGTAGATTATTCATGAGTTTTCTGGGAAAGGGACAGAGATTTTATGGAAGTGAGGGTCCTCCCCTTCTTAGACTATATGGGGTAACTTCTTAATGTTGCCACAGCATTTGTAAATGGTCATGGTGCTGGTGGGAGTGTCTTTTAGGATGCTAATGCATTATAATTAGTGTATAATGAGCAGTGAGGATGACCAGAGTTCACTTTCATTGCCATCTGGATTTTTGTGGGTTTGGACTGGCTTTTTTTTTTTTTTTTTTTTTCCTGTATCCTGTTTTATCAGCAGGGTCTTTGTGACCTGAATCTTGTGATACCAGTCCTGCCAACTTGCTATCCCATTCTATGACTAAGAATGCCTAACCTCCTGGGAATGCAGCCCAGTAGTTCTCAGTCTCATTTTACCCAGCCCCTATTCAAGATGGAGTTGCTCTGGTTAGAATGCATCTGACGAGGGTGGGGAGCATATGGTGGTCAGGGAAGCCTTCTCTGATGAGGTGACTAATTTTGTAAAAGAAACTTTTCACTGAAGTATATCACATATAAAAAAAGTGCACAAGTCATAAATGTATAACTTGAAGAATTTTTGCCAAGTGAACACACCCATAACCATCCCCCATATCAAGAAATGGGACATTGTCAATCCTCTAGAGGCAGCTCTGTGCTTTGAGGAGGTGACTTTCGAAGTGATCTTGAATGCTAAATTGGTGGCTGTGCAACGATCTGGGTTCAGAGTGTTCGAGTGAAAAAGAACAATATGAGAAGGCAAGGGGAAGAACTTAGCATGTTTGAGGAAAAGAAAAAAGGCCAATTTGTACCAGTCTATTGATTTAGCCCAGCAGTATTTGGGTTTTGTGTTTGTGGCATAGTTTTCAGTGTGGGACTGGAAGGGAAGCATCACTTTGGGATCCCAAAGGCCCAGCTTATTGATGGATGGTCTTGGAATTGCAGTTATAATCAAAGTAACATGGAGCAGAGAGTCTTAGCAGAAAGTCTTAGGATATTTTAGTGATCACATGGTCTCCACCACATCTAAAGTGGGCAATATCCCAATCTATTCTCAACTAAGATATAGGGACTTTTACAATTTGGGCTATTATAAAGTCTGTGAATATATCCAATATCCCAATCCATCCTCAACTAAGATATAGGGCCTATCTTAGTTGAGGTTGGATTGGGATATTGGATATATTCACAGACTTTATAATAGCTCAAATGACAATCACTTCTAGATGGCTTTCAGTCTCTTGATCTTCCCCCACCATGGCAAACCATTAAACAAAATCTCTTCTGCTATCATGTCCAAGGCCTTGGTCTTGACACTTGTTATTCTAAGATGAATCATGACCATGTGCTTGAAAATCCCAAATTATCTAAATGTTTGCATATAGGCCAGATTGGTTCCTAAGAAGGGATGTAGGTAAATAAGAGAGGCATTTGGAAGCATTTACATAACAGGGAGCAGTAGGAACACTGGGAGAATCATCACACAAATGTCTGCCACTCCAGCTTATTATGCTCAAAGGAGATAACGTCAAATTGTGGTAGAGGGTGCAGTCTTGAAAGTATTTTGCCTGCTTTACTGAAATTCTAATTTGGCTTTAACATTTGACTGTCTCAAGATTATTGGTATTTCATTCTATTGACAACAGTCATTCAGAACCTGACAAATGAGAACTTCAGGAGACAGTGCTGCCTTTGCACTGAGCATGTGACACAAATCCTTGGCCCTGACCGCCCATGCAGAGGTTTTAGCTGGGCCCCCAGCAACAATTTAAGGCATGTTTCCCATGAGCTCAGAGTGTGTCTCCTGTTCCCATGTCCATACCAGGCCACCATAGAGGATTGCAGGGTGTGGCTGTCTCACTGGTGGGCATTGCTGCTGTAGGGCAGGTGCTGTGGACTGAATGTTTGTGCCCCACTCTCAGATTCATAGGTTGCAATCCTAACTCCCAAGGTGAAAGTATTAGGGGGTGAGGCCTTTGGGAGGTGATTAGTCATGAGAAGGGAGTCCTCATGAATGGTATTAGTGCCCTTATAAAAGAGGCTCTAGAGAGACCCTCACCCCTTCTACCATGTAAGAACACAGAAGGTGCTGTCTATGAGGAAGCAAACAGGCCCTCACCAGACATTGACTCTGTGGGCACCTTGATCTTGGACTTCCCAACCTCCAGAGCTGTGAGAAATAATTGTTATTTATAAGCCACCTGGCTCATGGCATTTTTGTTATAGTAGCCTGAGCAGACTATGACAGTAGGTATGGCTGAAATGCTGTTCTGCTCTGTGCTGGTCTGTAAATGGCTGTAATTCTCCTGAAGTTCCTTACCGTTGCCATCCCAAGCCCTCAGGTGTCAGGTGTGTGGAGGAAGACTGTTTCCTTCATCTTTGCCACATTCTGTTAGAGGGTCCCCAAAGGAGGGCTGCCCCAGTCCCAAGGTGTTTCTGTTTTTACTTATAGCCTCTTGCTCCACTGGGCACTCTGACATGAACCCAATGGAAGCTGAGTCAAGAGCCAAACTGGATAGGCAGATACCTCCCTGAACTCAGAATTAAGAGATTGCATCCCATCCTTAGAGCCTAATAGGCTCTTCCTTCCCTTAGGATATATCCCTTTCCAGGAGGCTCCTTAGACAGTCCTCCATATAGACACCATCAGGCTGCTTCCCCTCTGTTGGATAAGCCAGACATCCCGACTACCCAGCACTGGGCTCAGCACTGGCTCTTCCTCAAGGCACCCTTGTGGCCCACTGATGGTTCATTGTATAGACTCAGGAAGACCTGCATCTTGCAGCCTCAAGCTGGGAGCCCCCACCCCTCTTAAAACTGTGTGCAATTAAAACTGTGCTTGCTTATTTTTTTCATCAGCCAAAGCCAGATGCTTGTTCTGACAAGTCCCGTCTTAACACGAGAAGGCAGCACTTCCCGCCAAACCACCTTAACATGTAAATCTCCCAGGAAGCTGGAGCTTTGTCTCATTCTGATTAATGAGGAGGATGAGAGGAGGCAGGGGGCTCCTCACCTCTCTCAGACCAGAGGCTCACCTCTGCAATGTATCTGCTCGCACAGGGCCGCTTGAGTCATCTTTCTAAAATCCTGTGTCACACCGGTGCTTTCAAAACTGCTCATGCTTAAAGGCCAAATTCTTCATAACAGGCAAGCCCTCCACTGATTTCAATTTCCCCTACTTCCCCCAGCATGTCATACTTCCCAGTCACACCAGACTTCTCCAAGTCTCCCTGCCTCATGCCAGCCAGCCCCTTTTCTCATGCTGTTCCCCTTGTGTGGAATACCACTCCCCACTCCGAACTACTGCCTGGCAAGTGACTCATTCTTTTGGCTCAGCTCAAATGTCCCTCATCTGAGAAGCCCTACCCTCTATCTCAAAGGTAGTCTCCATTCTACAGAGATGTATGTGCAGCCAGAACTGCAGGGCCTGGCTCACAGCCTCTCAGTCCAGTTGAAGTTTTATTCAGGGACTGGTTGTTGCTGAGGTATGGTGCACCTCTCTATAGGGCATGGATTTATCTCCCTGGTGTGCATTTGTGAAATGCACCTTCTCTTCTTATTTGGCTCCTGGGGCTCAGTTGTACCATACATGAGTACATCAGGGAGTTGCCTGTGTGAGCTCATCAGCATCCTTAATCTCCTTCGTAAGTGGATTATGTCAGACTTTACTGTGTGCCTGGAGGCTTCCCATGGGTCTAATTTCAAAATAACAGAAATGTCATACTAACTACCCCCTCACTCAACCTCCCACAGCAACATATTTATTTTTAAAGCTGTTTAATAGAATTACATCTAGGAAAGAAACAGAAGCAAGAGAGACAAAAAAGCCAAGTAATCCTCCCAAGCTCACAAGGCAGCTCATGCATTAAGTATGTCAAAGGGCTCTCAGCTCTTCCAGGAGGTCTGCAAGAGAATGAAAAGGAGTCACAGAATGCAGGGGCAAGCTCCCTTTTCCACTGGACAGATGACACCATATTGGGATGCCAGTAGGGAGGGTCCATTATCAATAGGGTCCTTTCATTAAGGCCCAAGCCATTGCTAATTTACTAGATATTAAAGCAGCAAGAGGCAGCTGCTAGGGGTGGCAGTGGGATGCGGTAGGGTAGTAAGGTTGAAGGGTGAGGATTAAAGTTTTGGGAAGGCAGCGTTGCACTTAGAATGAGCTGGATTCTCTGGTTTGTGTTATTCATGTCCCTCATCTGCCATAGCTACTTCCCTCCCTTCTCCCTTCCCTAAGCTCTGGTAACTACTCATCTGTTTTGTAACTATAATTTTGTCATTTCAAGAATGGCATATAAATGGAATGATACATTACGTAATCCTTTGAGATTGGCTTTCACTCAACATAACGTCCTTGAGATCCGTTGGAGTTGTTGCATGTATTAATAGTTGATTCCCTTTTATTGCTGAGTAGTATTCCATGTTTAGATGTACCACTGTTTGTTTAATGCTTCTATAAAAGGGTGGTAGCACTAGGGATCCCTGTGATGGAACTATTCTGTATCTTGACTGTGGTGGCAGTCATAGGAATCTACACCTGTGATAAAATTGCATAGAACTGAACACACGCACACACATGTGAGTGCATGTAAAACTGGTAGAATTTGCGTAAGGTGGGTGGTTTGCATCAATGTCAATTTTATGGCTCTAATACTGTACTGTAAGATATCAACATTGTGGCAGACTGGATGAAGGATTTTTCTGTATTATTTCTTACAACTGCATATGAATCTATACTTATTTTTTAAAAAGCCTTTGGTGGCACTTTTTTGCCAGTGGAACAAAGGCTAAACCTCTTGGTCTGGGACTCAAGAGGTCCTTCCATATTCTAGCTACCCTACCTGTCTTTTGTCTTCTCATGACTTTGGCTTGGCTGACTTATTTGTTTCTCATCATACTATGCACTTCTCTTTAAAGTAACCTGTTCTTTTTATTTGAAGTATAACATTGAAGTAAAAAAACTCAAATAATGAAGGTACAGCTTGATGAATTTTCACAATGTGGGCCAGATCAAGAAGTAGGACATTGCCAAGACCCTAGAATCCTCCACCTCCCCCCTTCCAGTAACTACCCTCCAAAGGATAGTTGCTGTCTGATTTTCATCATCATATGTTACTTTTGCCTGTTTTTGAACTTCATATAAGTGAGTTCATGGATTCTCTTTCAACTGGATTCTTTTGTTCAACATGTTGGCTAGATTTACTCATGTTGCAGGTAGCAGTAGTTTGTCTATTATCGTTGTATAGTAGTTATTACATTGTGTGAAGAGAATATAATTATACAATTTATACATAATACTGTTGATTATTATGTTGTTTACAGTTTGGAGCTATTTCAAGTAGTTCTGCCACGAATCTTCTTTTGTAAGTCTTTTGGGCCTCATGTGTACTCATTTCACTTGGATATATACCTAGAAGTGGAATTGCTGGATCCTGGGATATGCACATGCTTCACTTTAGTTAGTAGGTGCTGCCAAATAGTTTTCCCAAGTGGTTGCACCAATTCAAACTGCTACCAGAAGCATACGAGAGTTCCTGTTGTTCTATGTTCTTGCCAATCCTTGGCATCATCAGTTTTACTAATTTTAGCCATTCTGGTGGAGTATGGAGCAATAGCTCCTTTTCTAAGACCAGTCGTGGGGGAGTTTCTCCTCTTCCCCCCACAGGAAATGGCTGTGGCTTGTTACTTGGTGTAAGGCTTATAATAGAGCAGAGAGCTTTTCTCCTTCTCCTTCAGGGGCAGGTGGCCTGGTTTCTATCCCTTATCCAGGGGCAGGTGGCTTAGTTTCTATCCCTTCTCCAGACAGTGGGTCTTTGCCTAGGCCTTGGAAGTGGGAGGGTAGCCTGCTTCTACCCTTAAGGCTTTGGGTTCTTATAAGGAAAAGTTCTGGAAAATGGGTGGGGTTTCATGCCTATGGGCCAGCAAGGGCTCTCTTGGCTCTTCTGCCTGGCCCAGTCTTTCTTCTGAGCACCTGGTAGGGGTTGTGGAAAAGAGCTGGGAGTATGATCTCCTGTGTCTGGGCTCCCGGGGATTCTCAATTGTCACACCCACCCACACTGGGCTTTTCAGATCTGTTATAATGAATAATTTATTGTATATTTCAAAATAGCTGGAAGAGAAGATTTTGAATGTTCTCAACACAAAGAAATGACAACTGTTTGAGGTGATGGATATTCGAATTACCCTGGTTTGATCACGTTGTATATGTGTATTCAGAATATCACAAGTACCCCAGAAATATGAACAATAATTATGTATCAATTTTAAAAAAGAACTTGTTACAGTGTTAGCTCTTCTTCTTTCATATGCAGCCACCGCTTTCTCCAAAGAGGCTCTGGCAAAGGTGGGAGAGTATGTATATTCTGTCTCTATGGAGGGGCTTGTCATTCTGGAATTCAGTTCTCCTGATTGCCTTGTAATCTCGGCTCTCTGATGGGTTAAAGGAAGTTAGGACTGTCTATCGTCTGGCTTTTTTTCTTGTTGATAAAAGGGAAGTAATGTTCTTTGGTGGCTTCTTGCCTCTCACTGTGGTTCTTAACTTGAATTTCTCTGATGTCTAATGAGTTAGAATGCCTTGACGTGTAACAGCCACGTCTAGCATTTTTGTGCTCCTTAAATGCCCTTTCCTTTCATTTCATTCTTTGCTTATTCCTTCGAGGGTTAGTTAAAGGATGCCTTTTTCTAAGCAGCTGTCCATAACCACTTCTGTGTGCATCTCCCTCCCCCACCAAACCTTGCTCTCTTGTCCCCTCCTTCCCCAGTATTTTGTGTTGTTTGGATTAGACAACTGGGGATTGGGAACAGTACGACTTCTTCCTGGTTTCCGTCTGTTTTCCTAACGACGGTCAGCTGGGAGAAGCAGAGCGGGCGGGTGAGAGGCAGTGTATGCGTCCGGGGTGGATTTTCCTTTGGTCCAGGAGAGGGATAGGGCACAGAGACCACTTCTTCCACTGCAGTTAAGGCTGCGACTCGTTTCTTCAGCCGCAGAGGCAACATTGCTGCTGCTTGCTGTCTGGGAATTCCTGGGAGGGTCCCCTTGTAAATGCCCCAAAGGCCTCCTCCTGGTTTTGGTTGTATCTGTGTTTCTTACCAGGCACTTTTCCTGCCTAATTGAGCCCAAATTGCTGAAAACAAACTTTCTCAGGGTTATTCTCATCCTGCTGGGTATCAGCTTTCCCTAAAACCAAAATTGCTGCTTAGTCTAGACCTGCACGTTATTGTTCTATTTTAGGAGAAGCCCCAACTCACTCCACCCCAGAATAGCAGATGTGGCTGCTCCACACAAGGCTGCCTTTCCCTTCGTCTCCCTTGCAGCCGTGACCCCTTTGTACAGTGTCTGTCCCTGGCGACTTCTGAGCAGACCTCAGCTGCTCTGTTACTGCCGAGGGCAGCAGCGAAGATAGAAAAGAGCCTTTTCAAAGTGACAGAAGAGAAAAATAGCATAAACTTCGGGCATAAAAAAGTGAACCTGAAATGTGAGGTGGTCACAAAGGATCACCTGTGGATCAGGCTGTGTCTAGGTGTGTAGGGTAGGGTGTCCCTCAGTCTTGCTCTTCCTCTGACTCCATGGCCTAGAGTTTCCCTTTCCATTCTGCTGTCCTGCCTGGGCTTCCTGGGTGAGCTGGGAAAGAAAGCACTTTCTGCTTCTAAGATTCTCTCTATTGTGACTTTGGGACAGTGGAGGGCTGGTAAATGTTGTAATAACTGACTCTTCAGGAAAGAGCACCTGCTTTGCAATGTTTGCCCATTTCCATTGTGTGAAGACTCCCGCCAAGGCCGACTTTAAGCTACTAACACGATATCCCAACACACAGTTGGGAAAAGATTCCTAACAGCACACAATTATACAGGGCTTCCGTAGTACAGGTGAAATGCATGTAAATAACCTTCAGGCAGAGATCAGCGGTTGGCAAATTACAGCCTGTAGGTCAGATCTGACCTGTGGCTTGTTTTTGTGCAGCCCGTGAGCTAAGATTGGTTTTTATATTTTAAAAAGGTTAAAAAAACACACAACAGTGTGACAGATTGTCTGTATCCCTCAAAGCCTAAAATATTACCTGTCCCTTTACAGAAAATTTCACTGACCCCTGGCATAGATAATAGTGAACCGTAGTAAAATAATTAGGAAGTAAGGAATTTGAGCACATTTACTGTTGGTTTTTGGTGTAATGTATTTAATTGTAAATGTATGTTTACATCTAGTTTTTAATTTTAAAATGCATATTTATATTTATTTTTTCTAATGGCTGTGCTTAACTCCAGCCTCACAAAATTCCCCCCAATTTAACAATTGGTTTTCACAAGCCAGTAAAAATTACTTGAGCACACCACTGCTTCAAGGGCCATTGCTGGAAGGTTCTTTAGTCCAATCTCTTCACATTGTAAATGGGGAAACTGAGGCCCAAAGAAGAGAATGGTTTACTCAATTTGCTACTTGGCAAATTAGTGACAGTCAGGTTTCCTAACCTGCAATTCTGCTATCTTTGCTGATTTGATGCTGCCCAATAAACACCCACGGTTCCCTTTTTTTTCTTTCTTTTTTCTTTTTCTTGAGATGGAGTCTCGCTCTGTTGTCTAGGCTGGAAGTGCAGTGGCGAGATCTGGGCTCACTGCAAGCTCCGCCTCCTGGGTTCACGCCATTCTCCTGCCTCAGCCTCCCGAGTAGCTGCGACTACAGGTGCCCACCACCACGCCCGGCTAAGTTTTTGTATTTTTAGTAGAGATGGGGTTTCAGCATGTTAGCCAGGATGGTCTAGATCTCCTGACCTCGTGATACGCCCACCTTGGCCTCCCAAAGTGCTGGGATTACAGGCGTGAGCCACCGTGCCTGGCGGTTCCCTTTTTCTTGCCATGACCTCTTTGGACCCGATTTCTTTTGCTACCTGAGGTGGCCAGTGGGCACCACATGCGAGGAGCTGGCCCTCGATCCCCACAGCGAGATCCCCACAAAGCGCAGCCTCAGCGCAGGCTCACCCTGAGGACTCTTGCCCCCCACGAAACCATGACCCTGTTCAATTTACTGATATTTTCCTTTTTCTGTTTACTTTGAGGATAAATATTCTTTCTGTCTTCCCTGGATTGTTGCCCTGGGTATTTTATCAAGCCCTGATTTTTTATGCAGTCTGATCTTGGCTTCTTTGGACAGAATGGGTGTTCTTGGATTAGCCTCCTTGATCCACCCACCTCCACTTTGGACTTTGCACTGAGCACTCTTTGTGCTAAATCATTGTTCTCGGCAGACTCAGACCCCCATTTATGGTGACAGAACCTGATGCCTTCTGAGGGGCGAGGCAGGGGTGGGGAAGAGGCTGGCCTGAGGAAGCCAGGAGACTGCCAATGTCAGGATCTCGGCGAGTGGCCGGGGCTGTGTACCCTGTGAGAGAGAGAGAGTCGGGGAGAAAGAAAGAGATGATCACTGGCTTCCCGAGTCTCACAAAGCCCGCCTGAGCTTCCTGTGCTTTTGGGGTGTTGCAGATATCTCCAGGAATCTTAAGATCAAGTCTCACATAACCCAAACATTTAAGGGGATTCCAGCTCCCTGTGACCAGTCTCTGATGAAAACGCTGGAAATCTCAAAATCCTCATACACTGGGAGCAGTGGAGGTGCGGAGAGGCAGTCCTGTGCAGAACAGGCACCTTTCCTGCCACGTCCCCCGGCTGCTGCCGGAGCCACGGCGAGCTCCCTTTCAGCATGCCTCTTGCCTTCTGTTGTCTTTTCTTCTCTCCACAGAGTGGGTGAATGATATGTTGTTGTTACAGTGCAATCATTGCTGCCAAAGTCAAGGAGCAATGACAGATATTGGCTTGATTTTTTGTGTAATTTAAGGTACCAAAAGAGGAAGTGAAAAATTATAAAAGATCCCATATAAAATACAGAATTAAAAATCCTAAAGAAAGACATTGTATGTTTATTTCTGTGGAGTGAAATTAAATTTCCTTGAATCGGCAGATAGAACAGATAATTTGGGAAAGCACACACATCTGGCACTGAAAAACCAGCAGGGATATTATAAACTTACTTGTTTGACGTCGTTAAGATATCAAAATGGTATTAAAAAAATTTGTAAAAAATGTATCTAGAATTCTACTTCCCTGTAAATAGTATTTTCATTTTGCCTGGTGTCTTGCCTACTGTGATTTACATAATTTAACACAGTTATGTTCATAATATATATACCCATTTTTCAGTCATGAAAACCTATGTTGCTACAATCTATAATATTTTAATTTTTGTTGTTGAATAATATTGTCACAGTTTGCTTCATTTTTCCTTTATAATCGATATTTAGATTGCTTCCAGTTTTTGGAATCACAATGAACAACACAGTGAACACTTTTTTATTTTTGATTTTAAAATTTGCAAGTAAAATTTCTCAGCATGAATCCCCAGGAATAGGATTACGGGGTAACCTAAAAAGGCTGGCACTGTGGAAGGAGAACTGGCTTTAGAGTCAGAAGGCTTGGGATTGACCACTGATCTACTACCTGTGTGATCTTGGGCAACTTCCTTAAAGTCATTGAGCTAGTGTTTTCTCATCTGTAAACTTGATTTGTATTATATCGTACTTCATGAGATATGTGAGTACTAGCATGTAGTAATTATGCTCAAATGAGCGAGTTTCAGCAGAAAGGGAAAGACGTTTTTATTCTTCTTGATCCACGTCATCAGATTCCTTTGCAGAAGGTAGATTCATCACTGATGTAATGAGTAGATGCAGCTTTCAGTGCAAACTCACCAGCAATGAATTTTCTGATTTCAAAGGTCAACATAATACGTTACAAAAAGGTACTTAGGGAAGTGAGTAAAAGAAATGCTTAGATAGTAAAAGGTTAAAATCACAAAAGCAGGCAAAGCACAAAGCACAGCATGGCATTACTGACTGAAATAAGAGAAAGGATCAGAGAGAACGGGGTGTGGTGGAGGAAGGGAGTCAGTATTTTCCTCTGTGTCTCTAACCTTTGTCAGGTGGCTGAGGGTGGGCTGCCATGGGGGCATTCAACACTTCGCTTCCTCTAGATGGGCACTCTAGCTTTTTCCCTGGTCTTGGCAGATGCTCCCTGACTCAGTTCTCTTTCTCTGCCCTCCATCCTTAGGGGAACAGATGTATTGCAGGGAGAGAACAATGTCTTCATTGTAAGCCCAGCTGCCACACAGAACTCCTGCTCCCTTCCACACCACAGGGACTGCTCCCCAGTCTGCCAGAGCCTCCAGCCCACTCCTCTGCCCACTCAGGCTTAGCCCTGCCAGACCCTGAGGGGCAAATAATGCCTGACTGTTTCCTTCTCTTTGCGGGACAGTCCACCTCACTGTGCCCATCTCTGTCTCAGGAGGGCAGGGCTGTCTATACAGGTGGGTCCTTGGCATTGGAAACAGAGATAGCCACTTATGTTCCTGGGGACCTGGTTGAAGTGACCCTGGCCTATCCTTTCCCCTTGGGAGGCTTCAGTGGTGTTGACAGTGAATTGAAAGGGAGTCATCAGAGAAACTCTGGTGAGCCCGAAGCTTCAGAACTGCTCTTCTGGAAACTTCCATGGTCCCTACAACAGCAGTCCTTACAAAGCACCCACACTGTGGACTGAAGGAAACGGTCATCTCTGCATCAGGCAGTTGATTTAAAATCAGGTGGATTTAAATACTTTCTGAGGTGGGGAGAGGATTTCTTCCACTTTGATGGTGCTCTTTATTCTACAAAGCCTATTTCCATCTGTTCTCTATGAGGGAACAGGACTCTAAATGGGGAAACTGAGGCCCACGGATGGCGAGTAGTTAATAAGTGTGGGAGCTGGAACTTGGGAATCCAGGCCATTGGTCTTCTGGGTAAAAGTGTATTCTTCCCACTCTGACGCACAGAGCTTGGTAAAGAGGACGTGGGGAAGCAAGGGGAGGGGTCAGTAGGCAGGACAACCCCAGGGATGTGGATGGGGTCCCGGGGCAGGTGCCTGGAGGGGCTCTGCCAACAGTAGAGCTCCCCTGGGAAGGGCTTATGGAGTGGAAGTGACACAGGATTCTCTGATTTCTTCTAAGGTTGGATTGCACCACAGTTTCTTTTTGGTTTCCCATGACCCTCCCTCTTCTGGGGTTTCTCTGGTTTCTGGTTCTTGGGACTGAGAGGGCTGTTTCAAGCTGAGCGTGCTCAGCAGGTGTGTGGGCCTTTGTGAGAAGCCAGGGACTGGGGGCAGCTGCTCAGGATGGGATTGTACTGGCAGCGGATCCCAGGTCACCTGCGTTAGAGATTGACAGCATATGCTTCTCTCTTCTATTGGACCCTCAGCGCTTCTCCCTTCTAGGTCCTCCCCTTGAGTATCATTTAAAAAGCAAAATCTTCCTGCTCAATCATTTTCCATGGCTACCCATTCACTGAGGGAAAGTACTGTTCCTGTAAGATGATGCACAAGGTCTTTCTGGACCTGTACTGGGCCTTAGCTCCTGCCCTCCTCCCCACTGCCTTTTCCCGAGTCCCACCCGATCCTGTGCTCCCACCATGCAGAACCTTATCAGGTTTCCCAAGTGTAGCACATTGCTTCATGCCTCTGTGCTTTTCTCCACACTGTCCCTCTGCCTGGAGTACCTTTCCCTCCATATTTGCCTGTAGAGTTCCTATTCACCCTTGAAGATCCTGGTCAAGGAAACCTTTCTACCTCAGGGGAGCATCCTGTGATCCCCTCCTGGTCCTTCTGACACCATTGCCCCTATTATAGCATGACTACTCTGTTTAGTTTTTGCCTCTCCAGACCAAGCCTTCTTGGAAGACAGAGGAGATAAGCTGGAATCATTTTGGTGTCCCTTGATGGTCCCCTTTGGGGACCATTTTGATTCCCCCAAAGGATCAGAGGAATCATTTTGTCCCCTGGCACCAAGCCTAAGTCAGAAGGCTCGTTGAGTGATTGGTCAAGGGGTTTTCCCTGGGCATCTGCACACATTCCCTCCTAGTGGCTCCAGTCCATGTTCACACCGTAGCTAGAATATTCTTTTAAAAACATAAATGGTGCCATATCCCTCATCTGCTTAAAACCCCTCGGGGGCCTCCTGGTGCATTCAGGATAAAATCTTTATCATGGTGTCTCTTGACTCCTTCTGATCTCATTACTGTCAATGGAACCATAATGAGCCTTTCAGTTTCTGGAATGTTCTTTCCTGCCTTAACACCTGCAATACTGTCTCTTCTACTTAGGGTGCTGTTCCCTCACTTTTGACATGAAAGAGCAGCCTGCTTCTGTCTCAGCCTACCTAGCCTATGAATGGCAACCCCTGGGTTCTGGTGGCTGAACTCTGTGAGCCATGTGATTGCTTAATACTAAAGCTTACACCTGTGTGCCCATGACCTGTGTTGACTTAGTCATGAGATCTATATATCGGGAACGGAGAGCTTAATTTCTTATAAAAGGTTGCAGCTGCAGGCTCGCCACCTGCAGGCTGGGAAGCATAGCCTCCAGCAAAAAACAAAAGCAAGCACTTGGAAAGAGGAAGGCTAAGACAGGAATTTACACTGAACAGGTTGGCTAAGTGTACATATTCAACAGGTTATAGGAAGAACTATGAATATTCATGAAGGGGTGTGCATGCATAGTAAGCAAACGTGCATGTTACATATGTCCCATGTTCACTTTGGGTTGGAGACTTAACATTTAAATGCAGTGAATTTAGGCTCCATGAGTCAAAAGGGAAAACGGAGGACACAGAAGTGTCCCTGTGTGCAGCCTCCATGGACTGGCCAGAATCAGTCTGTGGTCAGTGGTCTCTTATCAGGAAGGAATGCTGGTCAGTTGCTGTGCCAAAACCACAAAAATGGCGAGGAGTCCAGCCACAGCATCAGGTGGTTGGTGGAAATCAGCAGTGGAGCAAATCTTTTGAAAGGGCTGGTTTCAGCTGAACTCTGGGAAAGAAAGTCTAGTGGTGTTTAGTGAGGCAGGGGGCACAGCAAGGCCTGTCTGACCTCCTCTCCCACCCTGTCATGGCCAAGAGCTCAGTTTGTAAGTTTCTTTGTGGTCTCCTTGGCCAAAAGGGGGGTCCATTCAGTTGGTTGGGAGGGTTAGGCTTTTATTTCTCACCTGCATTGGTTATCACCCTTACAAAAAATGAAGAGACATATAAAAGTGTGCAGGATCCCTGAGGATAAATTGTCGAGGGAAAGAAAGAGATCAGACTCTCATCAGATAGACGTGCATTCAGATCCTGGCCCCATACTTATTTTTGGCACTATGGGCAAAGTGACTTGATCTCTTTAACCACAGTTTCCTTACCTTTAAATGGGGTTAATAATGCTTCTTGCTTCATGGTGTCATCATGAGATTTGAAATAATGTGTATAATGCAGTTTAGCACAGTTCTGGTCACATAGTAAGCACTCAATTTTATTTATTGTTAATTTACTGTAAGGCAGCATATATAAATGTATAAATGAGCATTTATTTAAAATAACTTCAGAATCTTTCCTTCCTCCCATTTTTTTTCTTTTTTCTTCTTCCCTCCTTCTTTCTCTCTCTTTAATCTCCCCCTACCCCATAGTTTGTTTCTTTCAAGCATTTAACAAACGTTATTGGGTGCCTACAGAGTGCCAGGCAATATCCCAGAGCCTGGGAAAAGATTTCAGAGAGAAGAATGTGTGTTTTGTTGTCTTCCCTTGCCCGTGTCCCAGAGTGAACTTTGAATTTGTCTATATGACTTAGCCTCAAATGACAGGCCCAGCAAATCTGGGAGGTGGGGGAGGGCTGTGTGGGGCTGAGAAGGGTTTCAGCTGGGTCTGCCTCCCCTTATTCCAGCTCTGCTCCACCCATGGCCCAGCAGGAAGCCTCCACTTGTGATATGAAAATGCCCTTTCAATAGCTCAGTGTGGAAGCTCAGATGTTGGTAACAGTTGCTTAATTTTAAGAACCCGAATGTATTCTGCCAAGTTGTGATCCCACTGGACCTCCAAGCAGTTTGAACTTGGAGTGAAATCCAAACCATGAAGTCTTAAACTCTTGAAACTGGGGGGGAAAAAAAAAAAGATTTCGAGGTTTAAAGCAAAAAGCTTCACCAGGCTCCAGGATGAAGGAGTTTATCCAAAATACAACCATCCAAAAATGATACTCTGAAGTTTTATTAAAAAAAATCAGAGACCTATGGGTGAAACTTCTTTTATAACAATTGTAAAGAAGGTATAGTGTGGGCGGAATGGGTCTTTTTCGAGAGCATTAAAGGAAGAGTTGTTTCCTGATGTCAACTTCTCGGAGAAAAGAAAATGCTTTTTGTTTTTGAACGTGATAGATTTTCTATGGCCAATGAATTTACAAGTTTGAATCCCCAGTTGTATTGCTAATACGGATTTCATAATTAACCTCTCTGGGGTTGGACAGGCCTTAAAATGAGCTACACCAAAGACTATTTGCGTAGTTCAAAGCAGACTTGGAGGATCACAAACAAACAGTGATTATGAAGGGCAGTTATGCTGATGTAATATTAATAGTTCCTTCTCATCCTTCGGGCTGCAAATCCCATTTCAGCTTCTCTGTAAAGCATTCCTTACTCCTCTTCCCCTCAGCCCCGTGTCCCCTGACTTTCCCATCGATTTCCCCTCCTTATTTCAGCCAGCTACCCATTCATTCATCCCTCCGCAAGACCTGGTCATTCATCCTCTCTCCTTCCCCAGTCTGCTGCCTTAAAAACCCACCCCTAGGGTTCTGGCCCCACAAAGCCTGAAATATTTGGGGAGAGAGTGGTGCGGAGTTCTAGCTAGTCTAAGACTATTTAAAATCCGAGGAGTTTTTCCCTCGGACACCACTCTGAGTTACAGGAGTTTCTTAGTCCATCTGCCTGGTTGTGGGGAGAAATGAGGATACAGAGAAGAAAGGATACAGAGGTTCTTGCGGGGGAATCACTGGCTAGAGTCGGAAGGCTCTAGAGGGAGGGACCGCATATTGTAGAGCTGGTCTCGGAGGGTCAGACGTGGCTCAACCAGCCTTCCAGGTCGTCTAGTGGGGAAGAGAGAAGAGCTTACAGGAGATGGCTCTTCTGGCTTCAGAGTCTCCTTGGACCATGGGAGCAGTGAGGCTTGGGGCCTTAGGATCTGCCTGGGTGCAGGGGCGGCTCAGCAAGTGGGGACCAGGAGCTTGTGCTTCAGGCTCAGTCATGGCTGCTCTAGCAGTGGGGCCCATGAACCCAGCTTGATAGGATTGGAAGTTCCTGGAGCAGTAGGAACTAAAACCATGGGGGATTCCTGGGGTGGTGGGCTTAGCCTGGGACAAGAAAGGGAGAAGCTTGTATCCCTAACGTAGGATCCATCCTGTTTTGTGGCTTTGGATTCAAGAACCACGGTTAATTCCAAGAAAGGCCCATCTATGGAGCCCTCTGTTGAATCTGTCCAGGAAGCTTACAGATGGGCATGGGCAGAGGAGAAGAATGCACATCTCTTGGGTTAGAATTGTGGCTTCAGGAAAGAACTCCAGTGGGAGAGTTTTATAGTAGTACCAAACGTGGCTTTAAAACAGGTTCTCAGTTTCTTTGTCACTCCACCCATCAAAAGGTGGAATCTAATTCTCCCCATGGATGCTGGCCGGCCATTGGTGACTCACTGCCTTTTTTTTTTTTTTTTTTATATGGAGTTTTGCTCTTGTTGCCCAGACTGGAGTGCAGTGGTGCGATCTTGGCTCACTGAAACCTCCGCCTCCAAGGTTCAAGCGATTCTCCTGTCTCAGCCTCCTGAGTAGCTGGGACTACAGGCACGTGCCACCATGCCCGGCTAATTTTTTGTATTTTTAGTAGGGACAGGGTTTCACCATATCGGCCAGGCTGGTCTCAAACTCCTGACCTCAGGTGATCTGCCCGCCTCGGCCTCCCAAAGTGTTGGGATTACAGGCGTGAGCCCCCGAGTGTGGCTGGTGACTCACTTCTAACTAATAGAATGTGGCAGAAGGGATGCTGCATGATTTCTGAGGCTAGGTCTGAAAAGGTGGTACAGCTACTCCTTACACTCTTCTTGGGACGTTCACCCTTGGAACCCAAGCTGCCATGTTGTTAGGAAGTCCAGGCCACAAGAAGAAGCCATGTGTAGAGTAGGTGTTCCAGCTGACAGCACCAGCTATGATCTCAGCTGAAAGCCAGCCTCAAACTTCCAGACACTAAATGGGAATGTTCCCCCTGCCACTCCACTGTACCTGTCCAAATTGCAGATCTGTGAATGAAATAAATGTTGCATTATTTTAAGCCACCAAATTTTGGGGTAGTTTGTTACATAACAATAGGGAATGAAAACACCAAATCCCGTAGTTCCCTGGCTTCTCTCATTTCTTTTTTTTTTTTTTTTTTTTTTGTTTTTTGAGATGGAGTCTTTCTCTGTCGCCCAGGCTGGAGTGCAGTGGTGTGATCTCGGCTCGCTGCCAGCTCCACCTCCCGGGTTCACGCCATTCTCCTGCCTTAGCCTTCTGAGTAGCTGGGACTACAGGCGCCTGCCACCACGCCTGGCTAATTTTTTGTATTTTTAGTAGAGACGGGGTTTCACCGTGTTAGCTAGAATGGTCTCAATCTCCTGACCTCTTGATCTGCCCGCCTCAGCCTCCCAAAGTGCTGGGATTACAGGCCTGAGCCACCGTGCCCAGCTTGGCTTCTGTCATTTCTTTGTCACATAGGTTTGTTGTTTGTCCCCCCACAGAAGAAGGGTTCAGTAAATCATGGCATGCCCAAAATATGCAACATTTTGCAGCCATTACAAATGCTGTTTCTGAAAAATTTCTAACAGCTTGGGAAAATGTTTTGTATTTATAATATTGAGTTTTTAAAATCAGATGAAATTGCATGTATAATAGAATCCCAATTTTGTTTTAAAAACATGTGCACAGGAAAAGAACTAGTAAGAAATGTACCTACATGATGGAAGTAATGGGATTATGTCCATTCAAAACTTTTTATCATGAGTATGTTTTCATAATCAGAAAAATGGTTACATTTAAAAAAGATCGATTCCTTTCCTTTTCTTACATTAAGCATGATGTTATTTTCTCATCCTTCGTTTCTAGTTGCCAACTATGCATAAATGGAGAATTCGTGTTCACTCCAGGAAACCGTTCCAAATAGATAATAGTAATTGAAAAATTGGCTTTGTCAAAACTCGTGTTGAATAAATGGGCTTTTAGTACGACCTTTCAAAAGTTAGTCTTTTCAGTCCTCCCTTCTTCTCTTGTCTCTTCTTTTATACAAGCTTGACTCTGAACCCTATTTCATCCCACTGAGTGTCAAAGGCTTCTTGAAACGTTAAGCTTTCTGGAACAGTCTCTTGGAGTGGCCTCCTTGTCCTGCTCTCATTCCCATTCCCAAACTTATGATTTCTTGCTCTGGAATTGTATCTCTAAAAGGTACATGGACTATGTTAAATTAGCCTCCAGATGAGAGTGCACGCACTCTCTCTCTCCCCAGCCCTAAGTCAACTTTGTAGTCCCGGAGATAGTATAATGGAGTCCAAGAATGTTAGATCTGGAAGAAACCCCACAGATTATCTAATTCCACCCCCTTCTTCCAAAAAGAAAGAAATCAAGCTCAAGGTCCAAGGAGTTTAAATGGCATTTCCAAGATGATATAATAGAATGATAAAAAATTAGCACCAGGGCCAAGTTTTTCCATCTGTTTTGGGGCAGCAGAGTCTGATAGAAAGAATGAGTATGTTGATACCAAATGCTCATTTCTACTCTGCCAAATAATGACTATAAAGTTGGGCAAAGATACTTCATCTCTCCTAGCCTCAGTTTTCCCTATCTGTAAAATGAGAATAGTGTATACCTTGCAGAACTGACGTGATATTAGAAATACTATATTTCGTCTTCCTTTTAGATAATCAGAGACAAAGTTGTTATTGCTGGGTTTTATTTGAGCCAGTACCTTCTTCAGGTGAATTGATTCAGGGATTATTGATACAGGCAGCTGTTCTCCCAAGAAACAAATTTGGCATTTTTAAGGCCCACGGTTTTAAACACCTGAGTTAAACAATATCTTTCCCAGATGGAGCCCATGCTCCCCCAATCTGTCCACTTCACTCCTAACCACCTGGTGGCTGGCCACTGCCCCTTGATTTCCTTTGGACACTGGCTGCAACCCTGTTCCCCTCCCACAGAACATGGCTTACTTTACTTCTCAACCCATCTTTTAACAAAATTCCTTTCCTTTTTCTTTTGTGTCTTCTGCCACATGTGAATTACCTCAGGAAATCTTTTTTTCTTTTTATTTTATCCATAAATTTAAAAATTCCCGAAGTTCTGGAAGACACATACAATGATAGTTATGGTCACGATTCACTTGTGTGCAAGAAAATGAAATCCACATGTTTTTTAGTGTTATTAGGTTATAGTAAAATGACATGATTGAAAGTGAAGTAATGTTTTTCATCTGTTAGATTGGCAAGAATAACAAAGGCTTATTTATTATTGATAAAGGTGAGGGGAAACTTGTATTATTATATAATTTGGTCAAAGTGATTATTGCTCTAGCCTCTTTGGAGAGCATTTTGCTGTATCTCTAAAAATAAAATATTTATCCTTTATTCATGTACATGCACAAAGAGACATGTCCAAGAATGTTCACTAAAGTGCTATTTACAACATAAAAAATTAGAAGCAACTTTTTAACTGTTTCTTAGTAAGGAAATGATTAATTATGATTCATTTTATGGAATATTCTGAAGCTGTAAAAAATAACTATGTCTGTGTCTGCCAACAGATCTTAGCCATTGTTATGTGAAAACGGCAAGCTGATGAACACTGTGTGGTATAATACCATTTAAAATAAAGTCATCCCTTAGTATCCTTGGGATACTGGCCCCAAGACCCTCTCAGATACCAAAGTCTGAGAATGCTCAAATTCCTTATATAAAATGGTGTAGTATTTGCATATAATCTATGCACATCTCCTGTATACTTTAAATCATCTCTAGATTACGTATATACTTAATGCAATGTAAATGCTATGTAAATAGTTGTTATACTGTATTGGGTAAAAAAAATTTGTATTTTTTTATTGTATTGTTATTTTTTACCATTTTTCTTCTGAGTATTTTTGATTTGTGGTTGGTTAAATCCATGGATGTGGAACCCATGGATACAGAAGGCCTACTGTATATAATTTTATGAAAAAGATGTAGAAGGATATGCTCCAAATGGGTAAAGAGAGGTTATTTTGGGGAGAAAAGTGGGTTTTTTCTTTTGAAAATGTTTTAATGTAAAGGATTTTTTCTACTTGAAAAATTTAAAAATAATATTTTAAAATTAAATTATGACTAAAAACATAAAAACTCTTCATGTGACTTTGATGTCCATGCAACACATCATAATCTATAATCTGCTGTGTAACAAAGTATCTCAAAATTTAGCATTATAAAACAACACATTTTGTTGTGCACACTTTCTTTGGGTCAGGAATCCAGGCATGACTTACCTAGGTCTTCTGCTTTAGGATCTCTGAAAAGGCTGCAATCAAGGTATTGGCTGGGGCTTTGGTCTCATCTCAAGGCTTGACTGGGGAAGGATCTGCTTCTAAGCTCACTTCCACACGGTTGTTGGCAGGGTTCCGTGCTTCATAGGCTTTTGGACTGAAGGCCTCTGTTTCTTAATGGCTGTTGGTCAGAGGCCATCCTCGGTTCCTTGCCATGTGATCCTTTCCAATATGGTGGCTTGCTTCCTCAAAGTGTGCAAACTGAGAAGGCAATAGAGCATGCCAGTAAGATAGAAGTCATAGTGTCTTGTATCCTAATTATGAATGTGACATACCATGATTTTGCTGTAATCTATTCATTAGAAAAAGATCACTAAGTCCAGTCCACACCCAAAAGGAGACAGTAGACAGGTGCATGAATAACAGGAGGAGGAATCATCTGGAGCCCTGTAGACGCTGTTTAATGCAGAAACCATTGACTTAGGTAATTGAGGAAAAAAAAAAAATCTAAAAATGAACTTGTTTTTCTCAAGCACCATCATTTAGATTTTTAATTTGCTAGTTCAATTGTACTTTCAACTTCAGTTATAATAATTAAACATTTTTATACCTCATCTCTTAAGCAATATCTTTTACATTGGTCAAATACACTTTTGTGGAATCCCATCATCCTTTTAGTCAGAATTTCTGTAGGAAAATGCATCTTGGGTTTGGTAGAGCACTTCCACAGATTGTTGTAACATCACCCCCTTGGAAACTGGGGGCACAGGACCACTCAATCCAGAGATTAAGAAAAGATCAAATATACTTTGAAATCTTTTCCTTGCTTCGTAATTTGCTTGCAGTGGGTATCTGTTTCAGTTAGCTGTGCTGTACGAATACAACCGTAAACACAATGGCTTAAAACAATGGCCATTTTATTGTTGTTCATGAGTCAGTGGTTGACTGGGTAGTTTCGCAGCCAGCTGGCCAGTGGGCTAGGGCTGGATGGCCTAGGAGGACCTCACTCACATGTCTAGGGGTTGGTAAGCCATCAGATGGGACACTCCTCTTTGCTTCGCATGGTCTTGCATCTTCCAGTAAGCTAGCCTGGGCTTCTGCACATAGTGGTCTGAGGGTAACGAGTAAGGGGAAATCTCATTGGTCAAAGAAAGTTACATATTCAAGCCTGGAGTCAGTATAGGAGGGGACTTCCTGAGGGATGCTTGATTCATTACGGGCCATTACCATACATTACTACCACTATGCCATACAGTTTTCAAGATCTTTGGTCATTTCTGTGGTCTGTACTATTTTGTTAAGCATAGCCACCAAAGGATATGAATCTTGTCAACCAGTAAAAGAGTAGCTACAATTTTAGGTCTCACCAGGGAGTGCAGCTCATTAAGGATGGATGGAACCAACCTTGTCCAAAGTTCAGCCAGGACTGTTTTTATTTAAGGAAGTAACTCTGAGTGAGGTTTCATCCGTTTATCCCTATACTCTGAACTATGTCCTCATAGTAGTAAAGACCAATCAGCATTAACATGCATACCTGAGCTGCATTAACTCAGCTGCCTGCAAGACAAAGGCACCACTGAGTAACAGTTTAATGTCATGCCTTAACTCTTATTCATGACTGATACGAGAAATGACCATGGGAAGTAATCGTATCTGTATACCTTTAGTAAAATCAATGTGGGGGATGTTATTGGAGATGATTTTCAGTGTCTCTTATATAAAGTGTCAAGTGATAGATTCCCACCACAAATTAGTATAAGGAAAATTCATGTTTCACTTGATAAACGGTAACCAATCTTCCTTTAAAAGACAATAATAAGTCTATAACTTCCTCTGCCCCCTGCCAACCCTTTTTTGGTGTTGGAGGCTGGAAATAGCTAAGTAATGTTTTGTTACAGTAACTCTATTAGCCTTATTGGCTCTGGGTGTTTTTTTTTTTTTTTTTTTGTTTTTTTTTTTTTTTAAAGACAGGGTCTTGTTCTGTCCCTCAGGCTAGAGTTCAGTGGCGTGACCTTGGCTCACTGCAGCCTCAATCTCCTGGGCTCAAGCAATCTTCCCACCTCAGCCTTATGAGTAGCTGGGACTACAGGTGTGCACCACCATGCTTGGCTAGTTTTTGTATTTTTTTGTAGAAATGGGGTCTCACTGTGTTGCCCAGACCTAGCTCTGAGCTTTTGATACATATATTTTCCTTCTACCAGATGACATCTTTGTGTCTTGATGATCCTAATTTTTTGAGAAACATTAGTGGGTTAAAATTACAAATACGTGAATCAACAAACATATTCGGTTCTGCTGCCAACAAGTTTTTCAATCATTTAAAAAATAATTCTCCCATATGTATAAGATGTTGGAATACATTTGGACTATGTGATATTTAAAGTCCCTTTGCTCTTAATGATTCCAAAACTGTTTCTTCTGTGACTCTCCTGCTTGAACACTTTATACTTCATGAGGCATTCCAGCTATTAAATGTCTTGCATGGCTCAGTAGAAAAAGAGGTAGATTCAGACCTGTTTCCGTGTGGTTGAAGACTTTTTCAAACATCTTGTGTTTGGCAAAATATGAATGTGGGCAAGCTTTTTGTCCCTTGTGTCTAAAACACAGGTGTACAGTATTCCTAGGGAACCATAAAGTGTGTGGTATTGATTTCTAGTACAACTCACTCACAGTGCTCGTCGAAACCCATTAGATGCCCAAAAAACCTTTATGGCTTGACATATAAAAAGACTTACGTTTGATTTGCTTTTTAAAATAATTTTGATGCTAGCATGGCCAAAGGCAACTATGGACTCAAAAGTGTTTTGAAATTCAGTTGAACACCTTCCTAATAGTAATGAGGGGTGATTTAGCTTTTAGACACTATTCTGGGATTTCATTGTTTAGGTTGGTTGATTTGCTGTAAGGAAACACTTTTGAAAAAGGGACTTATTAGAGTTTTATATGAAAGCGTGATATAAAATATAGAACCCCTACAGGGTTATTCCCATAGGATTTATTAACTGCTGCTATAGAAGCAGAAGGAAATACTATTTGAAGGTGGTATAACCTAACCGTTAAGACAGTGGTCCCCAACCCTTTTGGCATCAGGGATCGGTTCTGTGGAAGATAATTTTTTCCACTGATGGGCAGGGGGGATGGTTTTGAGATGATTCAAGTACATTGCATTTATTGCATACTTTTTCTATTATTATGACTTTGTAAGATATAATGAAATAATTATACAACTCACCATAATGTAGACTCAGTGAGAGCCCTGAGCTTGTTTTCCTGCAACTAGATGGTCCTATCTGGGGGTGATGGGAGACAGTGACAGATTATCAGGTGTTAGATTCTCATAAAGAGCCTGCAACCTGAATCCCTTGCATGCGCAGTGCACAATAGGGTTTGTACTCCTGTAAGAATCTAATGCAGCTGCTGACCTGACAGGAGGCGGAGCTCAGGTGGTAATGTGAGCAGTGGGGAGTGGCTGTAAATACAGACGAAGCTTCACTTGCTCTCCTGCCACTCACCTCCTGCTGGGCCTCCTGGTTCCTAACAGGCCACTGACTGGTACTTGTTCATGGCCCATGGGTTGGGGACCCCTGGGTTAAGAGATTAACTGTGGATATCAAACCCCACCTCTGCCTTCCTCTCTACATGACCCTGTTACTTTTCTAAAACTTAGCTCCCTAATTTTTAAAAGGGTGGTAATATTATATCTACATTGTAGAAGTAAGTGTAAACAGGAAATATTTGTTAGCTCTTTAGAACGGTATCTGGCACTTTGAACACACTTAATAACTGTTAGCTATCGTTAAAGCTGCTACTATTATTAATGTTAAATTATATAGGATTAGTTCATATCCCCCTATTATACCCCGCTTTATGTGAAAAGCTTTTACTGAGACTGAAATGAGCTGGGTGAACTTAGAATTGCTGATAGTTGCTGATAGTTACATTATCATATATGTGTAGAAGGAACCAGAAGACCTGGGCTTTTATTTTGATCCCTTCGCTTTTCAACTGTGTTACCTTGCACACGTTTCTTCACATCTCTGAACTTCATTAAAAAAAAAAAAAAAAAAAAGATGCCGATTTTCCTGCCAACATGGCTGCTATGTAATGCACAGTGCTCCTCATTCAATCCACAAAATAGTATGCCTTTTCATGAATAAGCACACAAAACCCTGATACAAGAAGTTGTCTACAATGCTGGTCCCTGATGACCCCACATGGTGTTCTCAGGCTGGAGATATTTGGAATAACTTTGAGGTTGCTTCAAATGTCACAATGATAGGGGATATTGACATCAATTAGCAGGCAGGGGGCAGGGATTCTAATTGTTCTACAGTACATGAGACAGTCCTGCACAGTGAAGACCTGTCCTGCCCCAAATATCCATAGCATCCATACTGAGAAATACTGGGTTAGAGGGCTGAGAGAGGGGTCTCTGGTTTGGAGTCACAAGTTTAATCAAGGTATGGATGGTGGTGCCGCCACCCCCACACCTCCCACCCCAAAACCAAGGCTACTGATTTGTTTGAGGTTTAAGGATGTCTTTGTGAGTGGCACCTTCTTCAAATCTTGGTACTGGTATGGGTACTGAGTGTTATACTTAAAGTGCCATACAAAAATCACAGCTTTTCCAATAAGATGGCTGTGACACTGGCCATGCTCTTCCTTCAGGGACTTTGCACCGGCTACAACCTCTGCTTAGAATTCTTCCCCTCAACAGCTCCATCTCCACCAAAGTTCATATGCTCGCAGCCTTTCTCAAAGACATGTCAGTAGGGACTACTCTGACCAATCTATATAAAATTGCAACTTCCTTCAACACTTCGGAATCCCATTACACTGCCTTCCCCACATTGTAGGTATCATCCTGTGCAATATTATATTACCTACATATTGATTATGTCTCTTTATTTTTCCCCACTAGAGTTTAAACTTCACAAGGGTGGGGTGTGTATATGTGCGTCATTCATGGGTGAATAAAACCAAGCCCTTAGGACATAATAGATGCTCCATATATATATTTGTTGAGTGAGTGAATGAATAAATGAAAGAATATGAGCAAAACCGGCTAGTATAATATCCCTTTAATAGGGATAGAAGGTTCCAAACATAATGGAAGTAGAAAAAGACTTAACTAAAAGGAATAAACTTGAGAAATATGCAGGCCATGTGTGATGAAAACTATAATGTGTTACAGAGGGGCTGAAAAAAGACTCGAGTAGATGATTCCTTCATAGGAAGATTTTATATTAAGAAGAAAGGCATAACTTTAGTGGTGTCTCTATAAAAATTCTCATGAGCTTTTTCAAACTAGACAAAAAATGGTTCTCAAATTCTTTGGGAGAATAAATATGAGAAAAGCTAAGAAACAGACATAAAGAAGTGTAAAGAGGAGAGTCACACCCCCAGCTTTATTGAAACCAATTCTAACACTGAAATAATTAAAGCAGTGTCCTACTGATACAAGAGTAATTAGACAAAGCAATGGGGCAAAAGAGAAAACTCAGAAAAAGACAGATGTATACAGATCTAGAGTGGCATAAGGTATTACAGTTTATCCTTGAACACATGGGATTTAGGGGGTGCTGTCTCCCGTGTAGTCGAAAATCCATGTACAACTTTTGACTCTCCCCAAATTTAACTGCCAGTAGCCTACTGTTGACTGGAAGCCTTCCTGGCAGTATAAACCATCAGCACATATTTTGTATGTTATATGTATTATATACTATATTCTTACAGTAAACTAGAGAGAAGAAAATTAAGAAAGTCATAGGCTGGGTACAGTGGCTTACACCTGTAATCCCAGCACTTTGGGAGGGCGAGGTGGGCAGATAATTTGAGGTCAGGATTTCAAGACCAGCCTGGCCAACACAGTGAAACCCTGTCTCTACTAAAAAAAAAAAAAAAAAAAAAAAAAAAGAAAAAGCCGGGTGTGGTGGCACATGCCTGTAATCCCAGCTACTCGGGAGGCTGAGGCGGGAGAATCGCTTGAACCCGGGAGGTGGAGGTTGCAGTGTGCTGAGATTGCACCACTGCACTCCAGCCTGGGCAAAAGAGCGAGATTCCATTTCAAAAAAAAAAAAAAAAAAAAAAAGGAAGAAAAAATATATTTACTATTCATTAAGTGAAAGTGGATCATCATAAAGATCTTCATCCTTGTCATCTTAGCATTGAGTAGGCTGAGGAAGAGGAAAGTGAGGGGTTGGTTTTGTCTCAGGAGTGGCAGAAGCAGAAGACACGGAGGAGGTGGAAGGGGAGGCAGGAGAGGTAGGCGCACTCTTATTGAAAAAATCTGCGTATACGTGGACCCCCGCAATTCAAACCCTTCTTGTTCAAGGTCAACTGTAGTTTGAATTAATAGGGAAGAAATACTAATAACATTTATTGAACGTTATCTTTTTGCCTGTCTCTCGTAAAGGGCTTTCCATACAAAATGATAATGTATTTATTTACATTTATATGAGACAGGCAAAAGATAATGCAATATTATTGCTGTATTACTTATTTACTTCTTGTAGTAGCCCAGGGAAGCATGAGTTATCATTACTCATTTATTTATTTATTTATTTATGAGGTGGAGTCTTGCTCTGTTGCCCAGGCTGGAGTGCAGTGGCGCGATCTCAGCTCACTGCAAACTCCGCCTTCCGGGTTCACGCCATTCTCCTGCCTCAGACTCCTGAGTAGCTGGGACTACAGTCGCCTGCCACCATGCCCGGCTAATTTTTTGTATTTTTAGTAGAGACAGGATGTTAGCCAGGATGGTCTTGATCTTCTGACCTCGTGATCCGCCCGCATCCACCTCCCAAAGTGCTGGGATTACAGGCGTGAGCCACCGTGCCTGGCCTATCATTACTCATTTATTACAGACAAGGGAATGAAGCTTAGGCACAGTCACTGCCCAGCCCAAAGTCACCCAGTTAGTATGATTTTGAATCAGAATTTGAACCCAGACCTAACACCGAAGTTCACACCCTTAACCTCTACATTATGTGAATAAAAGATGTGGAGCTACTGGTTAAATATTTGGAAAAATATGTCACACATAGAGTTAAATGTGAAAGATGAAAATGTAACAAAAACCTTAGCTTTAAGGATTTTTTAGTGTTGTTTTCCTTAGAAGAAGCTAAAAGGTAAAGAAAAAACCCAAGAATAATAATAAAAGAAAGAAATGGAATAAAAGGATTTTTACAAAAATTTGAAGCCATATAAGCTTCATTTTCTGTTTTTAAATAGTTATACATTTCAAAATTAGCTAAATCTATAAATTAGAATTTCAAATATCAAAGATGAATATTTAAGTAATTGAGAAACTATTCACAGTATAGGTGGAAAAAGGCAGTTTGCAAAATAGTGTGTAAAGTATGATATTATTTCTATAGAAATGTATTTATATACATCAACAAAAGAAAAAAATCCGTACCACATAAATTCTATGTATGTAAAAGGCCAGCATGTGAAGAAATCTGTGACTGTTTTTCTCTCTTGTGGGATAGTTTGCTGCTAGTGCCAAGCAGAAAATGGCAACCTGGTACCTTGCAAAAATAGATGCCCGGCTCTTCTTTGGCCACAGTCATTTCTTAACCTGTCAGTTCTATCAACAAGCCAAAATAACAGGCTGACTTTCGCTGTGTAGAGTTCCCATAGGATCCTGTATCTTCCTTGACCTGACAAGTCAACCCCTGTAAAAGACAAATTGGAAGGCTTGTTAACTCTCTTTTGACTCTGCCTTGACTTGGAGCGTTTGAAGGTTTAGGCTGGTTAATGATGTCTGTTTTTTTTTTTTTACAGCGATTCAACCCAGGGCCTCATTTCTTACATAAGTGTCAGGCTGGAAGCAGGCGGTTCTTCAAGTTGGCCTCACTAACAATGCAGTGGCCTACGCACCAGCTCCCTGCTTCCCCGGGCCTGGGTGCTGAGTCAGGGATGCTCCGGGGTTCGGGAGGACTGGGATCCCGGAGCACATGAACTGGACTCCTTTTGCAAACAGCACTTAGGACTTTGCGTTCTGGTTATTTAATATGAGTCTTCCTGCCCAGTTAAAATATGTGAACGCGGTAAGATCAAACGGCCCAACAGTTCTGGATCTTATTCATCTCTGTATCCTCAACACTCTGTACTCAGTGTGATGTTGAGGAGGGAGCTCTGAACTGGGAATTCCACAAATCTTGGTTGGAATCCTTTCCATCGTGGTAAGTCTGGGCAAGTGATTGAAGCTTTTTGAGCTTTTCTTTCATTGTCTATAAAATGGGTCTAATGAGAGTCACCTAGTGTGAGCATTAATGATACTAATTATGCAATGGCACATAGCCCAGAGCCTGGTCTAAAGGAAGGTCTCAGTTGATATGGACTGATCATGTCCCGGTGAACCTTGGGGCAGGGCCGATGGTTCCAAGTGGGAGAGGAAGCCTCCCCGGCAGTAATCCAGATATGCCACTAGGAGGCGTGCGAGTTCCATAATTGATTTCTCCCCCTTCCCTGTATTAAAAGCCAGTCTCGGCCCAATTCAATCTCTGTAACTTTAACTTATTATTTAAGAGTGATAAATGGCCTGCTTCTGCATTCCTTTTCCATTCAAATCACTGTCATTAAGATTAAGACAGTGTAGCCGGCTAGTGAAGAGTTGGCACCTTTTTGTTTATTTCTTGCTGCTCTCCACGTGGGGTACCAGCTCCTTGTGAGCTGAGTACCTAAAGCTTGGCCTTCACTTTGTTCTGTGTATGCTCAACACACTTGGCTGACAGCATGTGTCTTGGGTCTTGATCCGAAGGTTTGGATTATTTGTGGGAAGGAAAGTGAAACCAATCTTGATGGATTCTCTTTTATGCAACAAAAGACAGCCATCTGTAGCCCCCAAATGGGCCATGGATCCTTCTTTCTCCTGTCTTAGAAGAAGTATGCTTGGCTCCATTTTTGTTTATTGTTTCTGCCATGTTCCCTTCCAGTCCAGAGATTAGTGCCCTTCCAGGCCAGAGAGCTGGGTTTGAGCCTCAGTGGGGCCTCTAGTCTCACAGATAGATTAGAATGAACCTCAGTGGAGGAGTGAGTTCACCCTTCCCTCAGATGGGGAGTCTGAGGGCCAGAGTCAGGCTAGGATCTTGAACTTCAGTTGCTTTATGGGTAGAACAAGAGTACTGGGCTGGGTATTTCCAGTGTCTTTCCAGCGTGGACATTTTTTCATTTTCATATCCAGATGCCATGCTCATAAGCCTAATTCTCCAGCTCACCTGAATTGTGTGAATTCCATTTATGAAGAGCAGACAGAGATGTTGTAAACATGAGTGTCACTGCGATTTATGAGTGTTGTGGCAGCCTAGCCCTAGGAGCCATGCTGGGGCTTTCTCAAAGTAGACATTACGCCTTGGAACAAGCTGTTCTGATGAGCAACACGAGGACACATCAGAGGCTCCACAACTTTCAACTGGCTTTAGAGCCTGTAATTCTCCTTTTTTACAGTCCTGTGACATTGAGACAGTATTAGCATTTACTTCCATTTGCTAAGGGCAGGACAACATGCCATGAGAAGGTACTGGTATTCTCATGGAAGCCAGTGACCAAGCTAAAGGAGAGTTGTCAGGTATTTGATGTTGACTGCAGCAAGAATATGGAGGAAAGAGCTCATGACTTGGGGCAGGGCCTGCCAGGATTTAAATCCTACCTGCCAATTACTGGCTGTGTGAATGCAGGCAGGTAACCTAGCCCCTGCCTGTAAAATGGGATAATAATAACCCACTGCTCAGGGTTGTTTTTGAGGATTGAGACGAAGGTAGTACTGGGCAAAGTGCTCATGAAATATGAGACTGTTTTTATTTCTTTCATTCTGAAGCCCAAGAATTGTAAAATACGTTTTTCTATTCTGAAATGTAGGATTAGGGTAGGGTTAGAAAAGGGAACACAATAATGTGAGAACTTGAAGAACCTCAGTGAATAGCAGCAGAGTCTGAATTAAGGACATCTGAAAATAAAAGGAGAGTGGTTGGGATTAAATGACCTGCTGATGTTGCTGAGCTCCTGAAGGAAGGGAGCCCAGTGAAGCAGTGTTGTTGTTTGGAGATGATACCCAAGATTCGTTGTGTCACAGTCACGGAAAACTAGGATGTGGACACATAAAGAGTGAGGTTCAGAGTGGAAGTTTAATGGGCAAAAGAGAAGAGCTCTCTGCAGCAGAGAGGGGTCCTGGAGAAGTGGGTTGTTGCTTTCACTGTGAAATGTAGGAGGTTTTATAGATGAGCCTGAGGCGGCAGTGTCTGATTTACACAGGGTGCAAAGGATTGGTTGGACCAGGTGTTTCATTTGCATAGGGTGTGAGTTTCTGGCTGCCCTCACCCTAATCTTTTGTCTTGCAAATGGTTCTCTGCCTGGTTGGCGCCATGTTGTTTCTTTACTGTACACGTGGTGGCAAAAGAGAAGAGGGTGCCTCCATGTTGAACATGCCTGGCCCCCAGGTAGCGCTTTTCTATTGACACAGCTGCCGGCATTCACCTGTGCAGGCTTCCAGCTTGCTTATCTATGTCTGGAGCTCAATTTTTCAGGCTGCTCTTTGTTAGAAAAGAAAGGATTTTAAGGCTGCTTTTTGTTAAAAGGGAAATTCTGCCGAGGACTCTTTTACCCTCACTATCTGCCTGAGTAATTTCTTTCTAGTTCCCATATCACCAGGAATCTGGAGTTCATTGGGGATTCCTGAAGGACTAGATTGGCAAGGATCACATTAGGCTGGTGACTGTGACTTACCTTCTATTACCAATTTGCCCAGAGTATCTATTCTCTTTCTGAGCCTTCTGCTGCATTGGGTTATGCAAACACTGGCTGAGCACCTGTGCTGAGCCAGGAATATGTCACTGCTGGGGACATGAGGCAGCGGAGCACAGGTCCTGGCCTTCTTGGTCTGATAGGGGTTACCCAGGAGAAAAGGCAACTTCACTATTCCTACAGCAAAGGGCCTCAGTCAAGGTCTGCCCCAGCAAGGAGGGATGGTGGGGGAGCCTCCAGCCCTGCCTTCTGGATGGAGGTCAGGAAAGACCTGCCCAAGGAGGATGTGTCTAGCTTGGAGTGGGGGCTCCTGAGGGGATAGGGAGCCAATGATGGGTAAGAAGAGAGCCAGCTCCTCCTGGGGAGCAGGGTGCTGCCTGGATGGTCAGAGTTTTTGGAGGATGCTGCTCTCTTTCTCCTTCCTTTTCATGTCCAACACGAGGATCCAGATTATTCCGCAGAGAAAACTTAAACCCTAGTGGGAGACCCTTCTCCTGCCTTACGTTCTAGGAAGACCATTCAGCTATATCAGTGTCCTGTTTTAACTCTGACATTTGTAACTGCCTGAGGGGTTCTCTTGCCCATTGGATAAAGAAAGACCATGGCATTGTAGTGGAGAAAGAGTTTAAGAGACATAGACTAGCCATGCCACATGAGAGACAGAGTTTGTACTCAAGTCATCTCGTTCATAGGTCAGGGGTTTTTCAAAGGTGGTTTGAAGGAAAGGGTGAGGGTGGCCAGGTAACAGGTGCTTGTTGCTGATTGGTTGGGGGTGGAGAGGAAATCATAGAGGGTTAAAACTGTCCTCTTATGGGCCAAATTGCTTCTGGGTGGGGACAACAGAAGCTTATCCCGGTGGAGCCATGGTGTCAGACATGCAAAAAACCTGGAAAGGTATCCCAAAAGGCCAATCTACAGCAGTGTTGTTATTTGCAGGAGTAATTGGGGAAGCTGCATATGTTGTAATCTCTGGAATAATGTCTGCACCTTAACAGGATTCAGACTCCTTTCCTGCCCACAGCCTGATGGCCTCCCATTAGCTTTACAAAAGTGGTTGAGTTTTAGGCAAGGCCTGTTATCATTTAAACTATAGCCTAAATATCTTTCAGAGTTAGCTTGGCCCAGTAGCCCAGGAATAATTAAGGGAAAGGCTAGATGGGGTTTGGGTTAGTTTAGCTTAGCTTAGTGTTACAGTCTTCTCACTGATAGAACTTTTGCAAAGGTGGTTTCACATTCATCATCTGAGAGTTTCTGTCTTAGTTAGTTTGGACTTCTATAATGGAATACCATAGACTAGGTGGCCTAATGCAAACTTTTCTCATAGTTCTAGAGGGCGGAAAGTCCAAGAGCAAGGCACTGGCAGGTCCAGTGTCTGGTGAGGGCCACTTTATGGTTTGCAGATAACCTTCTCATTGTATCCTTACATGGTGGAGGGCAGAGAGAGAGAGAGAGAGAGAGAGATGAAACAGTCTTTTTTTTTTTTTTTTCCTTGAGATGGACTTTTGCTCTTGTCACCCAGGCTGGAGTGCAGTGGCACAATCTTGGCTCACCACAACCTCCACCTCCTGGGTTCAAGAGATTCTTCTGCCTCAGGCTCCCGAGTAGCTGGGATTACAGGTGTGTATCACCATGCTTGCCTAATTTTGTATTTTTAGTAAAGATGGGGTTTCTCCATGTTGGTCAAGCTGGTCTTGACCTCCTGACCTCAGGTGATCTGCCTGCCTCCGCCTCCCAAAGTGCTGGGATTACAGGCATGAGCCACCACGCCTGGTGGAAACAAACTCTTTTGTATCTTTTTATAAGGGCACTAATCCCATTTGTGAGAGCTCCACTCCTATGACCTGATTACCTCCCAGAGTTGCTACCTCCTGATACCATAACATTGGGGGTTAGGAATACAACATAAGAACTCTGGAGTGGGACTCATTCAGTCCACAACAGAATCATCTCATATACTGAAAGAAGCCTCGAGGGAAGAGTACGACTGCCAGGGAGCATATTTAAATCCATAGCTTGTCTCCAGGGACTGTTGTAAACTAACTCAATTGGCACATGTTTGAAAAAAAATGTTAGCACTCAATGCTGATGAGTTTCTGTTGAAAATGATACATTTGCTATCTCTGCTAGTAGTGAAAATTGGTAAAATGTCTTGGGAGAAAAATGCAGTGTTAAAGCAAACTAAATACGGCCTGAGAAGGACTCCATAGTCTTATATCTGAGTCCTTGTAGATGCACTGTAACCTAGCTTAATAGTCAGACAAGATTGAAAACCTAACTTAGGAGTATGCACTTGTAACAATCACTGAGTCTTGGCCAATCCCAGCAGCCATACTTCAGCCACTCAAAGACTGCTGAGTGTTCAAACTGTGTTCAAATAAGGCAAGTGCCAACCTGTAACCAATCCAGCTGTTTCTGTACTTCACTGCTGATTTCTGTATGTTATACATTTCCCTTTTTTTTGCCTATAAATCTTCTTCCTCCACGTGGCTGTGGTGGAGTCTCTGTGAATCTACTGTGACTCTGGGGGCTGCCCAATTCATGAATTGTTCATTGCTCAATTAAACTCCTTTAAAATTAATTTGACTGATGTTTTTCTTATATCAGTAGTAATATTATGGTAGCAACAGCCATGAAGATGCATGCATCCTTCAGCGTGCTCCTGGCCTTTAGTTCTATTTACCTGCCCTCTAGAGGAAGGAAAGGAATCTGCCCTAAGGAAGAAATTCCCCAGTGTGAGTTACACAGGCTCACACAGGATGCAAATGGCATCCCCTATAGTTGTAGGCTGCTACAGTCTGGACAGCAGGGACTTTATCTTATTTACTACTAGATCCTTGGGGGCCTAGAATTGCATCTGGCACACAGCAAGAGCTCAATAAATGCTTCCTGACTTACTGTGACATGCTCAAGTGGTATGCCAAAACATGTGTCCATGGTCCAGAAATTGAAAATGATCATCATGAGATAATGTATGAATTCATTCAGGCTGAAACTTTAACCAGGAAAAAAAAAAGCAAGACTTAAATATCACTTCTGTGTAATTACAACCATGCAAAATTGTATATGATTATGAAAACAGGGCCTGAAAGAGAATGGGCAAAAATGAAAATAATTTTGTTAGCGTGCCGAGATTATGGGCCATTGCTTTTTAATGTTAAATATTTCCAAAATAAAGTGAAGTCAAATATTTTTTGACCACACGTTTTAGGTTGATTTAAGAAAAACAAGGCAAGGCATTATTAGTAGTAGAATTCGATTAAATAACTACTTTATTTCACAGCTTCATTCTCCCTTGGAGTTAACAAATGTTCTTCAAGCATCTGTAATCCATACTTTGTAGCATCAGTCCCAAGGCAATCGATAAACTCAAGAGCAAAAGGACTGCCAAGATGAGAACTGAAAAGAGAACTTTTGTTTTCAGTATCTACTGTGAGAATGCATGCAAATGAGCGATAAAGAACCACAAAGAAAAAACAAGCCCTGAGTTGTGGAGGGGTTAGATTCACTATCTGACTATTGTGAGTCAGGAAGTATTTATTGAGCTCCTGCTGTGTGCCAGATAGAAAATCCACAATGAACTGAGGATGCAGTGAGGGTGCAGTGAGGGTTCACTGGGGTCCACAGTTTTCTAAAGCAGGTCTGGCTTTGCCAGTGAATAGTCTAATTTGCCAGCTTTGCCAGTGAATATTCTAATTTGCTAGCCTCTATTCCTTCACACTGCAAGGATGGAGGAACTCTTAATTGTGGAGCAGAACCTGAAATGAAGCTTTCTGGGTTCAGTTTCCCATTCCACAGGGAACTCTGAGTCCTTGGAGGAAGATGCATGTTTTTCCATGTCTAATTTTCTCAATCTGTGGTTGGCCAGTGTTGTTTCTTGCCACTGATCACAATGCGAGGCTGTGTTCAGCAGAGGTTCTCAAAGTTTAGCAGGCATCAGAGCAGCTGGAGAGCTTGCGGACAGACTCAGAAGTGCTGCTGATTCAGTGGGTCTGAGTGGGGTCCACAAATGTGATTTCTAACCAGCCTCCAGGTGATGCTGCTGCTGCCGTTTGGGGGACTACATGGAGTCGCACTGGTGTACAGCTTTCCCAGGTGGTCCTCCCATGGTGCTCTGGAGGGGCTTCTGGATGAGGATTTACTTCCCGCCCCATGACCAGGTCACAGTTACTCCCTAACTGAAGTGAACCCCATTGATTTCTTGACAGGCAGCTGAACAGAGTACAAAGAACAGGAGTTTTAGAATTAGGTCCAGGGACAGATCTCTACTCTGGACCTTTGTCTGTAACTGTGGAACCCGAACTACTCTGAGCTTTGTTTCGTTGTCTACAGTGGGGCTGATGTTGTCCATTTTAGAGGTGTTTTAGAAACAAGGTTGGGAAAATACCTTGTATAGTGCCTGGCTCATAGTAGGCACTCAATAAGTGATGGCTTTTTTTTTTTTTTTTTTTTTTTTTTTTTAAGATGGAGTCTCACTGTCATCCAGGCTGGAGTGCAGCGGCGCAATCTCGCCTCACTGCAACCTCCGCCTCCTAGGTTCAAGTGGTTCTTCTGCCTCAGCCTCCTGAATAGCTGGGATTACAGGTATCACCACCATGCCCAGTTAATTTTTTTGCATTTTTAGTAGAGATGGAGTTTCACCATGTTGGCCAGGCTGGTCTCGAATTCCTGACCTCAGGTGATCCACCTACCTGGGCCTCCCAAAGTGCTGGGATTACAGGCGTGAGCCACTGCTCCCGGCCAGTGGTGGCTCTTAATAGAATTCTTTGGAGATTCTACAGATACGAAAATGCTATTCACTTAATTCTTTAAGCATATGCAGGGAGGTTCACAGGAGCACCTTTATGGGGTAGATGGATAGAACTAAAGTTTAGAAAGGAAAGTGGAAAGGGGAAAAATCTGATACAATTCATCAGATAACTTTATTAGCCACATTTTTGTTCTGTGATGGAAAATACTTTCTGCTCTGTTCTATCCTACCCTATCCTACTGCCTCCTCTCCTCTCTTCTTCTCTCATCTTCTATCATATTCATTAAAATGTGAAGTCCCTAAAATGCCACGCACTACCCCAAGTGTTCTCTATCGTTAAGGAGAAACTTCATGACAAAATGCCAAAGGATGTAGATTTTGGATCAAGTTGATCTGGTTTTGAATTCAGACTTTGCCATTTCCCTTTTGTATGATGTCCAAGCTGTTCATGTCAGTTCTCTGAGCCTTAGAGTCCTTGTTTGTAGAAGGGGGAGACTAAGTAGCACAGGAAGCCCTAGAAGGGAAGATGCTTGGCTTACTTGACTGACAGGGGACATCTGTTGGAGACTGTGAAGGACAGACAGACAGTGATGGATGGATGGAGACTGTGGTGGATGAACAGAGACTGGGATGAATGGATGGAGACTATGCTAGATGGAAAGAGACTAGGATGGATGATGGAAACTGGGTTGGGTGGTTGGAGACTGTGATGGATGAACGGATGGAGACAGTGATAAATGGAAAGAGACTGGGATGGATGATACATACTGGGATGGATGGATGGATGGAAACTGTGAGGGATAGATTAGAGATTGGTAAGTAGACGGACACTGGGATGGACAATGGAGACTGGGATGGATGGACAGAGACTTGCATGGGTGGATGAAGACAGTGATAAATGAATAAAGACTGGGATGGATGGACAGAGACTGATGGATGGATAGAGACTGGTAAATGGATGGACACTGGGATGGATGATGGGGACTGGGATGGATGGATGGAGACTGGGATGGATCGATGAAGACTGATGATGGATAGATACTGGGATGGATGGACAGAGACTGATGGATGGATAGAAGCTGTGATAAATGGATGGACCCTGGGATGGATGATGGGGACTGGGATGGATGGATGGGGACTGGGATGGACGGATGAAGATAGTGATGATGGATAGAGACAGGGATGGACAATGGAGACTGGGATGATGGATGGATCCTAGATCCTGCTTGTACAGGGAGCCCTTTTCACAAGCCTAGATGGCTGCCCTGTTTACTCTGAACAGAACTGTAGCCCCTCCACCAGAATCTTCGCTCTTTAGGCACCAGCATGGGGGGGGTGGCTTTCTCTGTAGGGCAGAACTGGACCTCTGATGTTTCCTTGGAATAACAGTGAAAGACCAGGTAAATTGTGGCCTATGAAATCATCTAGACCTGAACTAGATCCTGATCTCACTATTTATCATAATGTGACTTTGGGTTAGGAATACATTTATCCTTTACTTGTAACATAGGACTGTGAGGATAATGAAAACAATCACTTAATACAGTCTGGGCATAGAGTAGTTTAAAAAAGATTCACTTTCCTCCTCATTATTTTTCTAATCCCCACAGCAATCTATGTTTATTAAGTACTTACTGGATACCAGGCGCTATGCTTAATGCTTTACAGGGTGATCTCATTAAACCTCTACCACCACCTACCAGTGAGGTGTAGGTATCATTATTATCATGCCGGTTTTTAGGCAAGCTAATGGAGTCATAAGGTAGTTAAGTAACTTGCTACTGGTCTTGTATTCATGTGATATAGCTTGGGTCTCTGTCCCTACCCAAATCTCATGTCAAATTGTAATTCCCACATGTCGAGGAAGGAACTTGTAACCCCCATGTGTTGAGAGAGGGGGGGTGATTGGCTCGTGATGGTGAGTTCTCACAACATTTGATGGTTTTGTAACTGTTTGGAAGTTCCTCCTTCATTTTTCTTTTTCCTACCACCTTGTGAAAAGGGTACTTGATTTTTCTTTGCCTTCTGTTATGATTTTAAGTTTCCTGAGGCCTCCCCAGCCACATGGAACTATGAGTCAAACCTCTTTCCTTTATAAATTACCCAATCTTGGGTAGTCTTGTTATAGCCATGTGAAAACGGACTAACTTGTTAAAAAAGGAGAGGACCTGAATCCAAGCAATGTGGCTTCATCCCTGGAAGGTGTTGGCATTTCCAGTCTGTTGATGGCGAGCCTGGGGCTCACATTGGGGAATGACCTAACTGGATGTCAGCTCTTTGACTCCAACACCCAGACTCTTTTTTTTTTTTTAATTCCTTGAACCCATCAAGTTCTTCTCCTTTTTCCATGGCTTCTTCCCAACCTTCCTAGCTCAGCTACAAACTCTCTTCTTCAGAAGCCTCTTCTGACCCCTGTACCTGAGGAAGCTCCCACCTCAATCCTGTATCCTTTCTCCATGTTTGTTTTCTTCTTAGCACCTTCTTAGTACTTTGATAATTACTTAGTTAATGGTTTATTTTTTTGTTCATTGTCTCTTTCCCCCACTGGACTGTAAGCTGCATGAGGGCAGGAACAATGTGGTTTAATTTAACTGCTTATCCCCTGCCTTGTCAATTGTCTGTCAAATATTTGTCTAAATGGATGAATAGACAAGCCAATGAGTGGATGAATGAAATGCAAGCATAGCATAAACCATTGTTTCCTGCCTTTGATGTCAGTTACTAAGTGACCGTAGTTACTCAGAGGCTTTGAGTCCTACATCACAGAGATGTTGTGACAATTAAATCAAACAACACATATGAAAGTGCTTTGTTATATACCATATTGTGCTGTTCCCATGTGGGGCGAATAAGAAATAGTTTTCGTTTCAGTGTAGGACTTTTATGAATATCCAAAGCTGCCCCTACCACCCCTGGCCTTCTCAAGTTTTTTTCTTCCAATCTGATACATTTCCTAGCAATAGAGGAAAAACTTAATGCCACCTTAATCATGGAATCTAATGACTTTCTGCTAAAGTAATTTTAAAGTAATTGTGCCTGACATGGTAATAGCAATTCTTCCCATTCTCTGTGGAGGCACTTGATGTCCTGTCTTATAGTTGCAGGTTTGTTGGTTGGTCAGGTAGCCTGTTGTGGGAAATGATTTGTGAACTTAAATTTAGAGACCCAGGTTTCAATCCCAGCTCTGTCAAATGATAGACTTTGGGCAAGTGTCTTCCCTTCAACACAAAGACAATGTCAGGGCTGGAAGTTAGAGATCCTCTAGCCCAAGAAAGGCAAACTATGGCCCATGGGCCAAATCTGGCCCACAATCTGTTTTTGTAAATAAAGTTTTATTGGGACACAGCCATGCTCATTCATTTACATATTGCTTGCAGTTGCTTTCTTGCTACAATGACTGAGTTGTAACAGACCAGATGGCCTATGAAGCTGGAAATATTTACTATCTGCTCTTTCACAGAAAAAGTATGCTAACTTCTGCTGCAGTCCAACTTCCAACCACTTTTAAAAACAAATGTGGATATTAATTCCAGAAAGAGAAAGAACTTTCCCAAGATCACATAAAGTAGCAAAAGCAAAAAGGCAAAAACTTAGGAAAGAAAAAACTAAGATTAGTGAATATTCTGCTACAGTCGAAAGGCTACATGTATCAATTAATCTAAGATCATTCAGAGATATTTGAAGGCTTTTTCCCTCATTTGATATCTGTCCAATTAGGACAAGTATTATATTTAAATGGTTCCAAAGAAATAACTCCCTTGGAGAGTCCTATAATGAAGGCTTTGCTTTGTCAATCCGACTAATTCATTATAATGAATATATGGTCAAAACATCCACTGATATTTGTTTTTGTAATAATATCTCTGACATCATGAGTCATTTGAACTTCACTGATTTTGAAGCTGTGCTAATTTGATGACATAGGCTCTGGTTAAATTTATATACTGCCTGACAAAATGCCTCATTAAGCAAATCAATGGTGTAAACAAGATTTTAGGGGGGTGGTGTTTAAGTTACTCAAGAGGATGAACAATGGTTCAGGCACTGCCAAATCATTTGGAAGTGTTTATTTTAAAATATATGATGACCATGCAAATCTCAAATCATTTCTATCTACTTATTAATGTATATTCAAGGTCCTTCTAATTGGAAAATGTTTTGACAACATTTCTGTTTGGATATTGAACGACATTTTTTTCTCAGAATAGTCCGTAACTCAGATTTTCTACTAATTAAGATCGTCCTTTCTCTATAGGAAGGCAAAAATGGGATATCAGTGTGGGAGAAGACCTTAGATACTATCAGTTGTTTCCTACCCCACGGGAGTATTGAGATAATTTAGGTGATACAGTAGGATATTAACTTTGAGTTCTGTAGTGAGAAGTTATTCTCTTTTAAGTTGTCTTTCAATCTTTTTGATTAGAAAAGAGGAAAATCTCAGGTGGATGTTGGGATGTCCTCAACACTGCTACCATTTACTAATCTCCCTGCTTCAAAAGGAGAGGGTGAATCTCAGGCAGCCAGTCCTCAACAGGCAGCACTTTCCAGAGATAATTAAAAGCATCATTCTCCTTTATTTTATTTATGTTCATGACTGCCTCTGTTCAGACAACTGATAGTGATTTCTATCCATAGTAATCCTATAAAATTTCCTTTTTTTTTTTTTTTGAGACAGTCTTGCTCTGTCTCCCAGGCTAGAGTGTAGTGGCACGATCTTGGCTCACTGCAACCTCTGCCTCGTGGGTTCAAGTGATTCTCCTGCTTCAGCCTCCCAAGTAGCTGGGACTGCAGGTGTGTGCCACCACGCATAGCTAATTTTCGTATTTTTAGTAGAGACGGGGTTTCACCATGTTGGCCAGGCTGCTCTTGAACTCCTGACCTCAGGTGATCCACCCGCCTCGGCCTCCCGAAGTGCTAGGATTACAGGCGTGAGCCACGGCGCCCAGCCTGAAATTTCGTTTTCAAAGTCAATTTCAAGAAAAAAATGTGATGAAGTGAGAAAACTGTAACTACAAATGTAAATAGTGCAGATGATATGTAGATGTGACAAAAATCACAATGTGGCATATGTCAACATGGGAAACATAGTGAAGATGGGACTTACATGACTGAAGTTTGGAAAAAAGTAATTGCCTTATTTTATGGCAGATGAAACTGATGACCTGGGAGAGCTAGAGGCAGGCTAAGGTCAAACAGCACAGGTATCAGAGCCAAGATTTGAAAAAGGCCCAACTCCCAGCTCACTCCCTTTCCGCTACATGACACTGCCTTTCATTCATTTTGGTGTTCCTGTTCAGGTACAAGCAAATATTTGGGAATGTGAGCTTATTCTCTGAATATATATATATATATATATATATATTTTTTTTTTTTTCCACCGGCCTACCCTGCATCAAAACGTTTGCCTCAAACTAGCCTTGTGGCATTGAAAAAAAGTTTTTTGGAATGACAGTCAGTGGAACATAGGGTCAGGCCCTCACCCTACCGTGGTTCTGATTCCCTCCATGGCTTTCCTCACCCAGCATCAGGAGGCCGTAAAACATCAGCTCTTTGAGAAGAGAAAGATTCTTCCTCGGACTGGAGTCCACTTCTCAACAATATCTCTGAAGTATTCACATTCCACTGTCAATGGGAAACCTAATTCTTTATAATGTGGCCTGTTCCATTCATGACAGTAAATGGAATCTTGAGAGTCCAATAATATATTTTGGAAGTATTTGAAACATGTCCACATGGGCCCTGTCTACACTGAAATTTGGTATGGCTGAAAGACTTGGATATTGTCCCATACATGGCGGAAGCTGGTACTTTCAGATGATCTTAAGCTGGGGGACCAGGTAAGTGACAAAGCACTGCCCATTGTGTCTTTTAAGCACATGGTATCCTGCTGCCCCAATATAAAAAGACAGTCTCCTCCCACCAGTCAGGAACAAAGTCCAGGCTAGAATCAGTCAGCAAGGCCTAGTACAGAGTCTACTATTTTAGTTTTTTATTTCAAACACCTTAATTGCCTGGGTAAGAGTCCAGTTTTCCTCACATCCATATGATTGTCTTCCCATCTCCCCTGCCACTCAAGTTTAATGCCCTCTTTCCTAAATCACCAAGTATATGGGTAATGTTCATTTTTTCCCCATTTTTATGTTACCTTGGCTTTTATTCTTCCAAATGTTTTTTTTTTCTTCCCAAGTATACATATAGAGCTTTAAATGGCATGTTAAAACTTTTGTCCAATGAGGAATAACATATATATGGTGGAGTGCATAAATGATACTAACAGTCTTCATAGCTGGATGAATTTTTTTACTTACATATGTATCCATTGCCTTTAACATTGCCCAGATCAACATATAAATACTTGCTGCTTCCCAGAAGGTTCATAAAGGGGGCTCTAATGATAGGGTAGGAGTTTCCAGCTTTCTCACTGTAAGTCTCTGGGAGAGACCTCATAGGCTGCTGTGGTCCAGGTAAGGTACAAGGAAGTGTGGTTTCTTTTCTTTCTTTTTTTTTTTTTTTGAGATGGAGTTTTGCTCTTGTTGCCCAGGCTGGAGTACAAAGGCACAATCTTGGTTCACTGCAACCTCTGCCTCCTGGGTTCCAGTGGTTCTCCTGCCTCAGCCTCCCAAGTAGCTGGAATTACAGGCATGTGCCACCGTGGCCGGCTAATTTTGTATTTTTAGTAGAGATGGGGTTTCACCATGTTGGTCAGGCTGGTCTTGAACTCCTGACTTCAAGTGATCCACCCGCCTCGGCCTCCCAAAGTGCTGGGATTACAGGCATGAGCCACCACGCCCGGTGGAAGTGATTTTTTGATGAGATATTAAAAGCTTTCTCAACAGGACTTTGGGGAGTGTAAGGAGGCAGAGGGGGATGGGCCCCGGCCTTGAGATTTCAGATGCCAACTTTCTTAGAGCTCAACTGGCAGAGATATTGAAGCCTCAGACCTTAGAATCCTGATGGGAAAAAGGGGCTACAGGAATGGGCTGCTTGGTTTCTGTCTCTCCTTACAGAAGGCCTGGAGGAGGACTTGCAGGGCAATGGGGTTAGGTGATTGCTCCCATTTTCCCCAAATTCCTGGCATCTGAGTGCAGCTGAGATGCTTGGGCTCTTCTGGTATGGGGCCCTACCCATTTGCTCTGTTTCTGACATCCCAGGCAGGTGGAACACGGACAGATGTCACCTTCTTGCTTTGAAGGTAAAACAGCAGAGGGGACAAAGGCTCACTTCTCAGAGTATTATGCCAAGATACATATTTCCTATCCATTTTTCAGATGAAACGTGGCCCGTCTGACCCATAATTGTTCTGAAACCACATGCCAGCTCTCATAGCACATGATATTCATTTTCAACAGTCACCCCTCAAACAACACAAGACGGTTGGCAAATCAAGAGATGAAAGGCCAGATGAGGACACCAGCTAGAGATCTTTGTCTACCCTTGGTCCAAATTTAGGAATCACTGCAGCAAGATTTAAATAATGGTAATACAGTTGTTTCCATTTATTGAGCACCTACTTTGAGCCAGGCATTATTCTAAGAACTCTACTTCTCTTGTCCTACTTCATTCCTTCAAAGAGTTTTATAGGTAGATATTATAGTCCTTAATTTTTAGATGAGAAAATGAGTCTCAAAAGAGGTTAACACATTGTTCTAGGGCAAACAGCCACCAAGAGACAGAGCTGGGATTGGATTCCATGTCTTTCTGATGGTGGAGCCCATGGTCTTTAAATTGCATCAGCCCTTATGCAAACATTGGGTTCTCAGGACTGTCTGCTTGCCAAAATTACACTGTTAATCAGTGACACATTGGATAAGAGTGCATTAAATGAGAAATATCATTACAAATTGGGGGAGGGCTGACATGAAAAGGAAAAGATTATTGCTGGCTTGTTTCTAATCCTTGAGGCAGCTGTTGCTTGGTCTCAAGTCCACCAGACTGTGGGTGCAGCAAGGGTAGGGACCAGTGCCCAGCACAGGGCTTGGCAGGCAGGGGGCTCCCTGGTGAATTGGATTTAGGATGATTTTTACCCTTGAGACCTTGAATAAACCCTCACTGGAAAGAGAAACAGTCATCAAGAACAGATCACATTAAAATTGGAAGAATATTATTTATGAATGTTTCACAATTTTAGTTAACAGTTTCCAAAAATATTATGCCCCTTTCCAATATACTTCCTGACTCTAATTACATCATTTGGATAACACCTTACATCCAATTTTCCCACCTCTATGCTTTCTCTTCCAATCCAACTAATCTCCCTTGGTCCTACTAGGACAAGGAACATTTTTTTCAAGCACAATCCTGATTAGATCTCTCTCATTGAACCCCTCCATTCTTACAGAACTCTGTGAGCCCCTCTTCACCTTGAAGTTTGGAAATTTTTGATTATGTTTTGATTGATTTTTCTCTCTGAAAATACTACTGTGCCAGACCCAAGTTTTTTTTTTTTTTAATCGAAGACGTTTGTAAAATGAGAATACGCTTCTTGTTTTTCTTAATTAAAAGACATTTCATCTCATCCCTAAGATTGTGTTGGGTCAGGTTCCTAGAAGTAGCCCTGGGATGGGGTTACTTACACTTGTGGCTTAGTGAGTTCTCATAGAAGAAAAGCCTGTAAGGAAGCGAGGGACACAGGATAAGGCAAGGATGATGCCAATCAAAGTGATGGTTTAAGCTGCTTCCACTGATTGACAGGTGGCCTGGTCTCACTCTGATCCCACAGGGAGCTCAGGAGTGTGCAGAGTGTGCTGGAAGCCAGGGAACCAGACTTTTCTACTCTGAATCAGCCAGGTATTGACTGAGGGTTGCTCTTGGGTTTTTGATGGATGGGGAGTGTGCACAACCTTTCAGGCACTGTCAGGCTAGGTGACTTCTGTCTGCTGCAGGCAATTCTCTGGAAAGGCATCTGGGGGATGGACATGCCCACTAGGTAGAGAAGAGCTAGGCCAGCAGCACCAACAGCTCCTACTATAAAGACAGAGCTCAAATATCACCTCCTCTGTGACTCACTGGGGCAGGGCTGAAAAATTACTGCTTTTTACTGTTACGAGCATAGAACTTGCTGCCTTGTTCAGCATGTGAATTACTTGCTAGTAATGGAATAAACTGAGGCTTTGGAGCCAGACATGCCCTAGTTCAAATAGCTTTGTCCCTTATTACCTTTGGTACCTTGAACATCCTGTTACCAATCTGAGCTCAGTTTCTGCCTTGTAGAATTGTTGCAGCACTATGTGAGCTATGGGCCCATAGTATCTGGCCCACAAGAGGTTCATAAAAACAGACCCAACCAGCAAATGAATGAGCAAACTTGCGATGCATTTTATGCTTTTCAAAGAGCTGTTAATTCCCATCACTGTTATTATCCCCACTATATGGATGAAGAAACAGTCAACAGATCTGGTCACTTGCAGAACTGGCAGTGCTGGATTTTATTCTGGGACTGTGTTAAGGAGAAGCATGAGTGGATTGGCCGTGTCTCTCCATGTAGCACAACATTTTCACCTCTGAGAAACCCCCGGTGATAATCAGTTTGAAGCCATATTTTATTTTTCTGGGTGAGAAGGCAGATCCAAAATAGAATTGATAAAAAGACAAAACTGGGCCGGACGCGGTGGCTCACATCTGTAATCCCAGCACTTTGGGAGGCCAAGGCGGGCGGATCATGAGGTCAGGAGATCGAGACCATCCTGGCTAACACGGTGAAACCCCGTCTCTACTAAAAATACAAAAAAAAATTAGCCGGGCGCGGTGGCGGGCGCCTGTAGTCCCAGCTACTCGGGAGGCTGAGGCAGGAGAATGGCGTGAATCCGGGAGGCAGAGCTTGCAGTGAGCGGATATCGCGCCACTGCGCTCCAGCCTGGGCGACAGACTGAGACTCCATCTCAAAAAAAAAAAAAAAAAAAAAAAAAAAGACAAAACTATGGAGGCAGTATGGAAGCAGTAAAACTACGGAGCAGTCAGTGGTTGTCAGTTTTGGGGGAAGGGAGGATGAAAATGGGTAGCACAGAGGATTTTTAGGGCAGTGAAACTGCTCTGGATGATACTGTAATGGTGGAGGCATGTCATTATACATTTTTCCAAACCCATAGGATGTATAACACCAAGAATGAACCCTAATGTAAACCATGGGCTTTGGATAATAATGATGGTCAATGTGTGTTTATCAGTTATAAAAAATGTACCATTTTGGTGGGGGATAGTGATAATGGGAGGCTAGGCATGTGTCGGGGCAAGGGGCATATGGAAAATCTGTTTTCCTCTCAATTTTGCTGTGAACCTAAAACTACTCTAAAATCTGTTAAAAACTAGAGCTGATATTTATTTGGCACCCACTCACTGGGTGCCAACACTAGGGAAGCATTTTTGTACCTGTTTTAATCCTCATAACCAGGTGGGAAATTTCACCCACAGTTATAGATGGGGAAGAAGAGTTACGTGCTCGAGTCACACATTTATTACATGGACACGAGGCTCATCCTCTCGGAACAGAGGCTGCCTTCTTTGGGAAGGAGAGGTGGCGCCTGCAGTTGTCCTCTGCTGTGGTCTGATCTGACAGTAGCTGCTTCTTCCACCCTCATCCCGTGCCCCCTCCTCCCTTGCTGTGTCTCCAGCCCTGCCCAGTGTGGCTGCAGATGATATTTTTATTGCTATGGACACACAGCTAGACTTTTCTCAGGCCAGTGCCATCTGTCTGCCTGGTGGACCCTGGAGCCTCTTTAGAGCACATGCCATCCAGAGGCCACATTCCACACACTGCTCAAAGGCAGCCTTGTGTAGGCCCACGTGTGTGCACTTGCCCAAGCCCCTGGGATCAGTCTGTCAGAATGCCTCTTGGGAGAGGTTAGTGTGGCTGTCTCCTGCTATCTGTCAACAAATGTCCCTCTGCAGTGCCGTGGTGCCTGCAGCCTTGCTGCTCCCTCTGTACACAGAAGGCAGAGGTGGTGCTGGTATAGCCACTCCTCCTCATTCATTCATCCATTCAGTCATACATTCCACCCCTGCTTACCGAACTTCAGCTGAATGCCACCCAGCCTTTGTTCTAAGATGCTCAGAATGTAATGGGAAACACATTGAAGGTAAAAGACAATTATAGTCTAGTTTTCAGAGAGACAAACAATTGTCTGAAATTTGCTATAGCTGCTGCTGCCCTCCAAGGCGAGTGGGTGGATCCACATCAGGGAAATTCTTTATACTCAAGCCTTTCCTCTTTTGTGTATTCTTCCTTGATGGGTTCAGGCAAGGTTAGCCACTTGCTTTTCTGTACACAGCCCCCTGTAGTCACATCTGTGGTGGCAGATGTCGTTTCTGTTGTAACTGTCCATCTACTTGTCATTGTCTGTTGTCACACTATGAACTCCTTCAGAAGTTGGATACCATCTGGTCTTTTTGATCTTTGGACGCAGTATGGTTTTGGAATTAGAGAAACCCAGATTAGACTCCTATAACTGCTGGTTACTAATTCAGTGCCAAGACTAGAGGGAATGGAGTGAGTGAATGGAGTGAGGCACTCACCTCAGCTACAAATCTAAGGGGGCAGCAACAAATCCAGTCATCAAGATATACACACACACACACACACACACACACACACACACATGTATATATGTATATATACACACATACACATATGTATATATACACACATACACATATGTATATATACACATATAAAATACAAATTTTATATAATATATATAAAACACATTGTATATATATAAAAATTTGTATTATATATAAAAAATTAGTATTATATAATATATATTATATATACAATTTGTATTTTATATATATATATATATTTGCAGACAGAGCCTCACTCTGGAGTGCAGTGGCACGATCTTGACTCACTGCAACTTCTGCCTCCGGGTTCAAGTGATTCTCATGCCTCAGCCACTTGAGTCGCTGGGATTACAGGCATGTACCACCATGTCAAGCAAATTTTTTTTTTTTTGTATTTTTAGTAGAGATGGGGTTTAACCATGTTAGCCAGGCTGGTCTCGAACTCCTGGCCTCAAGAGATCCTCCCGCCTTGGCCTCCCAAAGTGCTGGGATTACAGGCATGAGCCACTGCACCTGGCCCAAGATAAATATTTTAATGCAATATTAAAAAAATTAACACTTATGCAAAAAGTCCATGATGAACAAAATGTCAAAATTTTAAATAAAGACAGGATCTGGCCCAAAACTTGCATGACCTACCTTGCCATAATACTGGCCATGTCATATTAAGTTTGCATGAATTTGAATTAATTTCTGCATTAATTTTGACTTAAAAATATTGCCCTCAAGGAGCTGACATTCTAGTGGGGGAGGCGGACATGTGCACACATAACCATAACGGATTTCCTTAACAAAGTGCCACATACCGTGGGAGTGCAGCAAAGGATGCAACCCATCTTCCAAGATGGCTGCTGCTGGTAGTGGAGTGGATGTTGGGAAATGCTGTCAAGAAGAGGTAATATTTGACCTGGGTCTTGCAAGACAAGTCAGAGTTTAACAGCTGGGTGCCAGGTGGATGATGAAAGGGAAGCAGAGGGAATTGCCTGGGAAGAAGCACAGAAGCATGAGAGTGCTGCCATATTTGGAGATTGTCAAGCAGGTTTGATGTTAGGTTTGATAAGAGAGATTTGATTGGTAAGAGGAATGAGGCCGGGTGCGGTGGCTCACACCTGTAATCCCAGCACTTTGGGAGGAGGAGGCGGGTGGATCACAAGGTCAGGAGATGTAGACCATCCTGGCCAACATGGTGAAACCCAGTCTCTACTAAAAATACAAAAATTAGCCAGACATGGTGGCACGTGCCTGTAATCTCGGCTACTCAGGAGGCTGAGGCAGGAGAATCGCTTGAACCAGAGAGTCGGAGGTTGCAGTGAGCCGAGATCACATACCACTGCACTCCAGCCTGGGCGACAGAGCAAGCTCCGTCTCTAAATAAATAAATAAATAAATAAGGAATGATTATTTCCATTCTTGATGTGTTGTGTTTCCAGGAACATTCAGGTGACGTTTCCCTGCAAGCAGTTAGAGATCCTGGCCTGGAAATGAGAATGGAAGAGAGATTTAGGGGTCAGAAGTTGCAAGAGGTAGGAGATAAAGCCATGAAGAAATGTTTCTGAAAAGAATGGTGCAGGTTATCCAGCCCTTCACAGAAAACCTAACACTATAGCCTTCTTGAATCTATGAACCTGGTCTATATCTCCATGCACCGAAGTCTTTAATTGTTCTAAGCAGTGCGTTGTAGTTTTCAGTGTAGAAGTCTTGCACATTTTTCATTAGATTTATTGCTGGATATTTGATGTTTTTAAAGTTGTTACTGTAAATAGGGTTGGTTTAAAAATTTTCATTTTCAATTACTTGTTTTTTTCGGTTATATATATTATATGAATAATTATATTCATAATTACATATAGCAAAATGCACATGTAAGTGTTCAGGTGGATGAGTTTTGACAATTGTATAGACTGTTTAACCATCATCCCGAACATGATATAGAATATTTCCATTACCTTAGAAAGTACCCTCATACCCCAGGCTGGTCAATTTTCTCCTCTTCCAGCAACCCCAGGGAAAACCATTTTTGGATTTCTATTGCCATTGATTTTTTTTGCCTGTTCTTGGACTTTATATAAATGGAATAATATAGTATCTGTTATGCTTGTCTCCTTTTGGTTAAGATGATTTGAGATTAATCCATTTGTTGCATATATGAATAGTTCATCCCTCTATTGCTATTCATACCATTCCCTCTATTCATACTATTCACACTAGAGTCCATCCCTCTATTCATACCATTCCGTGGTATGAATCTACCATAGTTTACTTATCTATTCTCCTGTGGATGGACATTTGGGTTGTTTACAGTTTTGCCTGATAATATTGCTATGAACATTTTTGTATAAATATTTTTGTAGATATATACTTTCATTTATTTTGTTTATACATCTAGGAGTGGAATTACTAGATTGTTTGGGTAGATATATATATTTAACTTTCCAAAGAACTGGAAAATAGTTCTCCAAATTGGTTGTACACTCCTACCAGCAATGAGTGAGAGTTCTTCTCCAGTATTTGTTATTGTAAATTTTAAATTTTAAACCATTTAGTTGGTATAAATTAGTATCTCATGGTTTTAGTTTGCATTTCTCTGATGACTAAGGATGTTGGGCTTCCTTCTCTGTCCTTATTGGCCATTTATATGTTTACTTCTGTGAAGAGTTTGTCTTTTGCTCATTTTAATTGCGTTGGGTTTTTTTGTTGTTGTTGGTTTGTAAGGGTTCTTTGTATTTTCATCATTTCCATAGGAATATACAGTGGTGTCAGTACCATTTTTTTCCACAACAAAAACAAACTACAACAACAACAAAAAAACCCCAGCTTTTCTCACTGAAGAATTAATCACTCAGCTTCCCTGGGCTCCCACAGCAACAAGTTTATCCATCTAGTGTAGAACTTGTCACAGTTTGATTTTATTAAATTTATATGCCTTGGTGAAAAAAACCTTTTCTCATTAAATCGACTTAGTATCTCAGTTAAAAAAAATAACTGCTGTATGTGTGGATCTATTTCTGAACTCTATATTTTGCTCCATTGTTCTGTTTGTCTTCCTGTGAAGATCACACTGTTTTGATTACTGTAGATTTTTAGCGAACCTTGAAATCAGATAGTGTAAATCCTCCAAATTTGCTTTCCTTTCTCAAGGTAGTTTGTTTTGGCCCTTCTAAGAATTTTATCTTCCGGCCGGGTGCAGTGGCTCACACCTGTAATCCCAGCACTTTGGGAGGCCGGGGCGGGCGGATCACCTGAGGTCGGGAGTTCGAGACCAGCCTGATCAACATGGAGAAACCCCATGTCTACTAAAAATACAAAATTAGCCGGGCATTGTGGCGCATGCCTGTAACCCCAGCTACTTGGGAAGGCTGAGGCAGGAGAATCACTTGAGCCTGGGAGGCGGAGGTTGCGGTGAGCTGAGATTGCATCATTGTACCCCTGTCTGGGCAACAAGAGCGAAACTCTGTCTCAAAAAAAAAAATAATAATAATTTTATCTTCCATGTAGATTTCAGAATTACCTTGTCAGCTTGGATTTTGGTTGAGCTATCTTTTTAACTTTTAAGTTAATTTGGTAGAATGGATACCTAACAGTATGGCCTTCTTGAATCCATGAATCTGATCTGTATCTCCATGTACTGAAGTCTTTAATTGTTCTAAGCAATGTGTTGTAGTTTTCAGTGTAGAAGTCTTGCACATTTATCATTAGATTTATTCCCTGGATTTTTTTTTTTTTTTTTTTTTTTTGAGACGGAGTCTTGCTCTGTTGCCCAGGCTGGAATGCAGTGGCGTGGTCTCGGCTCACTGCAAGCTCTGCCTCCTGGGTTCACGCCATTCTCCTGCCTCAGCCTCCTGAGTAGCTGGGACTATCGGCACCCGCCACCACGCCCGGCTAATTTTTTGTATTTTTAGTAGAGACAGGGTTTCACCGTGTTAGCCAGGATGGTCTTGACCGCCTGACCTTGTGTTTCACCCACCTCGGCCTCCCAAAGTGCTGGGATTACAGGCATGAGCCACTGTGCCCGGCCTCTTCCTAAATATTTGATGTTTTAAAAACTGTTACTGTAAATAGTGTTAGTTTTAAAATTTTCATTTTCAATTATTTGTTGTTGTGATATAGAAATATAACTGATTTTTATATGTTGACTTTGTATCCTGAAAACTTAATAATATTTTTTAGGTTCTGCAGGGTTTTCTACACACATAGTAATTTCATCTATGATTACAGTTTTACTACTTCCTTTCCAATTTATGTGCTGTTTATTTCTTATTGAGCCTTATTGTACCAGGTAGATATCCAATAATATGTTTAATGAAAGTGGTGGTAACATTTTTCTTTGCTCCTATTCTTATTAGAAGAACATTTCATCATTAAATATGATATTAGCAGTAAGTTTTTTGTAGAATCTCTTGATGAGATTGAAGAAGTTTCCCTTTTTCTCACTTCAATTTTTTTGTATGTGTGAGTGTTAAATTTTGTCAAATACTTTTTTCTCATCTGTTGAGTTAACCACATGAATTTTCTTTCTTATTCTGAGAATGTGGTGAATTAATTGAGTTGATGGATTCACTAATACTAAACTAAGCCTGCATTTCTGGGGTAAATCTCACTCGGTCTTGATGTGTTATCCTTTTTATATATTGCTAATATTTTGTTGAGCATTTTCAATATATAATCGTGAGTAATTTTCTTGTTATGTGTTATTTGGTTTTGATATTAGGTAATGCTGGTTTCAAAAAATAGGTTGAGAAAGTATTCCCTTCTATTTTCTAAAAGAGTTTGTATAAATTTGGTATTATATTTTCTTTAAGTTGTAGAGATAATTTACTGGTGAAGCTATCTGGACCTGGAGTTTTCTTTGTTAGCAGGTTTTTTGATAATGAATCAAATACAAAAAGTAGATATGGAGCAATTGCTTTTCTAATTCTTTTTGTGTCAGTTTTGTTCATTTATCTTAGTTTTTCAAATTTGTTAGGATAAAGTTGTCTATAATATCCCATATGTCCATTCCTTCATTTCTTATGTTGGTAATTTATGTTTTCTTTCTTTTTTAGTTATTAAACTTGTTAGCATTTTATCAATTTTTTTTTGAGATGGCGTCTCACTCTGTCACCCAGGCTGGAGTGCAGTGGCTTGGTCTCAGCTCCCTGCAACCTCCACCTCGCGGGTTCAAGCAATTCCTCTGTCTCAGCCTTCTGAGTAGCTGGGACTACAGGTGCGTGCCACCACAGCCAGCTAATTTTTGTATTTTTAGTAGAGATGGGGGGTTTCACTGTGTTAGCCAGGATGGTCTCGATCCCCTGACCTCGTGATCCGCCTGCCTCAGCCTCCCAAAGTGCTGGGATTATAGGCATGGGCCACTGTGCCTGGCCATCAATTTTATTGTCTAATCAAAGAACCAACTAATGATTTAAATTTTCTCTTTGTCCACTTTCTATTTGATTAATTCTGCTCTTATTTTCATTTCCTTTCTTCTACTTAGTACTTTGATTTTTTTCTAGTTTCTTTTTAAATTTTTAATGTTTGTGCATACATAGTAGGTGTATATATTTATGGGGTACATGAGATATTTTGATATAGGCATAAAATGTGTAATAATCACATCAGGGTAAATGGGGCATCCATCACCTCGAGCATTTAACCTTTGTGTTAAAACAATCTAATTAACTCTTTTAGTTATTTTTAAATTGTAATAGTCTGTTCTTATGCTACTAATAAAGACATACCTGTGACTGCATAATTTATAAAGAAAAAGACGTTTAATGGATTCACAGTTCCACATACTACCAGGGGAGGCTGGTGAGGCCTAACAATCATGACAGAAGGCAAAGGAGGATCAAAGGCACGTCTTACATGGTGGCAGTGTACGAGGGTTCTCTCTTCTCCACATACTCACCAGCATTTGTTATTGCCTGTCTTTTGGATAGAAGGACTTTAACTGGGGTGAGATGATATCTCATTATAGTTTTGACTTGCATTTCTATGATGATCAATAATGCTGAGACCTTTTCATATGATTGTTTGCCATTTTTATGTCTTTTCATATAATTGTTTGCCATTTGTATGTCTTCTTTTGAGAAATTTCTATTCGGATCTTTTGCCCTTTTTAAATCGGAGTATTAGATTTTTTTCCCTGTATGGTTATTTGAGCTCCTTATATATTCTGGTTATTAATCCCTTGTTAGATGGATAGTTGGCAAATATTTTCTCCCATTCTGTTGGTTGTGTGTTCACTTTGCTGATGGTTTCCTTTGGTGTGCAGAAGCTTTTTAACTTGATATGATCCCATTTGTTCATTTTTGCTTTGCTTGCCTATGCTGGTGGGATATTACTCAAATAATCTTTCCATAGTTCAAAGTCATGGAGAGTTTCCCTAATGTTTCTAATGTTGTATTTTTGTAGTTTCATGGTTTGAGGTCTTAGATTTAAGTCTTTAATCCATTTTGATTTGATTTTTATATATGGTAAGAGATAGGTGTCTATTTTTATTCTTCTGCATATGGATATCCAGTTTTCCCAGCACCATTTATTGAGGTGATTGTTCTTTGTCCAGTGTATGTTCTTGGCAACCTTGTTGAAAAGGAGTTTACTGTAGGTATATCAATTTGTTTTTGGGTTTTTAAATTCTGTTCTGTTGGTCTATGTGTCTGTTTTTATGCTAGTACCATGCTGTTTTGGTTACCATAGCTCTGTAGTATAATTTCAAGTCAGGTAATGTGATTCCTCCAGTTTTGTTCTTTTTGCTAAGGATAGCTTTGGTTATTCTGGGTCTTTTGTGGATCCACATACATTTTAGGATTTTTTTTTCTTTTTCTGTGGATAATGTCATTGGTATTTTGATAGAGATTGGTTTGAATCTGTAGATTGCTTTAGGTAGTATGGACATTTTAACAATACTGATTCTGTCAATCCATGAACATGGAATATCTTTCCATTTTTTGTGTCCTCTTCAATTTCTTTTATCAGTGTTTTATAGTTTTCATTGTAGAGCTCTTTCATTTCTTAAATAGGATAACTTTCTTGACTTCTTTTTCAGATTGATTGCTGTTGGCATGTAGAACTGCTACTGATTTTTGCGTGTTGATTTTGTATCCGGCAACTTTACTAAATTTATCAGTTCTGATAGTTTTTTTGTGAAGTCTAGATTTTTTCAAGTATAAGATCATATCATCTGCAAGCAAAGATAATTTGACTTATTCCTTTCTAACTTGGATGGCTTTTATTTCTTTCTCTTGTCTGATTGCTCTAGCTGGGACTTGCAGTAATATGTTGAATAACAGTAGTGAAAATGAGCATCCTTGTCATGTTCTAGATTTTAGAGGAAAGACTTTCAGTTTTCCTCATTCAATATGATACTAGATGTGGGTCTGTCATATATGGCTTTTGTTGTGTTGAGGTGTGTTCCTTGTATGCCCAGGTTTTTTTAAATCATGAAGTGATGTTGAATTGTATCAAATGCTTTTTCAGCATCAATTGACATGATCATATAGTTTTTGTCCCTCATTCTGATGATACGATGTATCACGTTGCTTGATTTGTGTATGTTGAATCATCCTTGCATCTCTGGGATAAATCCTATTTGGTCATAATGAGTGATCGTCTTTAACGTGTTGCTGAATTTGGTTTGCTAATATTTTGTTGAGGATTTTTTGCAACAGTTTTCATTAGGGATATTAGACTACAGTTTCTTTTTTTCATGTGTTTTTGTCTGGTTTTGGTATCAGGCTCATACTGGCCTTATAGAATGAGTTTGAAAGTATTCTCTACTCTGTTTTTTGGAATATTTTGGGTAGGATTGGTATTAGTTCTTCTTTAAATGTTTGATAAAATTCATCAGTGAAGCTGTCAAGTTCCCGGCTCTCTTTACTGGGATATTTTTTATTATGGCTTCAATACCTTCTTATTGGTCTGTCCAGGTTTTTAATTTCTTCATGATTCAATCTTGGCAGGTTGCATGTGTCTAGGAGCTTATCTACTTCTTCTAGGTTTTCCAATTTACTGGGATATAGTTGCTGATAATACTCTCTAATGATCCTTTGAATTTCTGCAGTATCATAGTTGTAATATCTCCTTTTTCATCTCTGATTTTATTTGTGTCTTTTCTCTTTCTTTCCTAGTCTGGTTAAAGGTTTGTCAATTTTATTTATTTTTCCAAAAGCCAAGTTTTTGTTTCTTTGATATTTTCTATGGTTTTCTTCATTTATTTCATTTAATTCTGTTGATATTTATTATTTCTTCTAATTTGGGGTTTGTTTTGCTTTTGCTTTTCTAGTTGTTAAGATGCATCATTACGTTGTTTGAGTTTTCCTTTTTGATGTAGGTGCTTATAGCTGTAAACTTTCTTCTTACTACTGCTTTTGCTGTATCCAGTTGGTTTTGGTATGTGTGTTTCCATTATTTGTTTCAAGAAAAATTTTGAATTTCCTTCTTTAATTTCTTCATTGACTCACTGGTCATGCAGGAGCATATAGTTTAATTTCTTTTTATTATTATTATTATTATTATTATACTTTAAGTTTTAGGGTACATGTGCACAATGTGCATGTTAGTTACATATGTATACATGTGCCATGCTGGTGTGCTGCACCCATTAACTCGTCTTTTAGCATTAGGTATATCTCCTAATGCTATCCCTCCCCCCTCCCCCCACCTCACAACAGTCCCCAGAGTGTGATGTTCCCCTTCTGTGTCCATGTGTTCTCATTGTTCAATTCCCATCTATGAGTGAGAATGTGCGGTGTTTGGTTTTTCGTCCTTGCGATAGTTTACTGAGAATGATGATTTCCAATTTCATCCATGTCCCTACAAAGGACATGAACTCATCATTTTTTATGGCTGCATAGTATTCCATGGTGTATATGTGCCACATTTTCTTAATCCAGTCTATCATTGTTGGACATTTGGGTTGGTTCCAAGTCTTTGCTATTGTGAATAGTGTCGCAATAAACATACGTGTGCATGTGTCTTTATAGCAGCATGATTTATAGTCCTTTGTGTATATACCCAGTAATGGGATGGCTGGGTCAAATGGTATTTCTAGTTCTAGATCCCTGAGGAATCGCTACACTGACTTCCACAATGGTTGAACTGGTTTACAGTCCCACCAACAGTGTAAAAGTGTTCCTATTTCTCCACATCCTCTCCAGCACCTGTTGTTTCCTGACTTTTTAATGATCGCCATTCTAACTGGTGTGAGATGGTATCTCATTGTGGTTTTGATTTGCATTTCTCTGATGGCCAGTGATGATGAGCATTTTTTCATGTGTCTTTTGGCTGCATAAATGTCTTCTTTTGAGAAGTGTCTGTTCATATCCTTTGCCCACTTTTTGATGGGGTTGTTTGTTTTTTTCTTGTAAATTTGTTTGAGTTCATTGTAGATTCTGGATTTTAGCCCTTTGTCAGATGAGTAGGTTGCGAAAATTTTCTCCCATTTTGTAGGTTGCCTGTTCACTGTGATGGTAGTTTCTTTTGCTGTGCAGAAGCTCTTCAGTTTAATGAGATCCCATTTGTCAATTGTGGCTTTTGTTGCCATTGCTTTTGGTGTTTTAGACATGAAGTCCTTGCCCATGCCTATGTCCTGAATGGTAATGCCTAGGTTTTCTTCTAGGGTTTTTATGGTTTTAGGTCTAATGTTTAAGTCTTTAATCCATCTCGAATTAATTTTTGTATAAGGTGTAAGGAAGGGATCCAGTTTCAGCTTTCTACATATGGCTAGCCAGTTTTCCCAGCACCATTTATTAAATAGGGAATTGTTTCCCCATTGCTTGTGGGCTTCATCCCTGGGATGCAAGGCTGAAGTGGGCTTCATCCCTGGGGTGCAAGGCTGGTTCAATATATGCAAATCAATAAATGTAATCCAGCATATAATAATCCAGCATATAAACAGAACCAAAGACAAAAACCACATGATTATCTCAATAGATGCAGAAAAGGCCTTTGACAAAATTCAACAACCCTTCATGCTAAAAACTCTCAATAAATTAGGTATTGATGGGACGTATCTCAATAAGAGCTATCTATGACAAACCCACAGCCAATATCATACTGAATGGGCAAAAACTGGAAGCATTCCCTTTGAAAACTGGCACAAGATAGGGATGCCCTCTCTCACCACTCCTATTCAACATAGTATTGGAAGTTCTGGCCAGGGCAGTTAGGCAGGAGAAGGAAATAAAGGGTATTCAGTTAGGAAAAGAGGAAGTCAAATTGTCCCTGTTTGCAGATGACATGATTGTATATCTGGAAAACCCCATTGTCTCAGCCCAAAATCTCCTTAAGCTGATAAGCAACTTTAGCAAAGCCTCAGGATACAAAATCAATGTACAAAAATCACAAGCATTCTTATACACCAATAACAGACAAACAGAGAGCCAAATCATGAGTGAACTCCCATTCACAATTGCTTCAAAGAGAATAAAATACCTAGGAATCCAACTTACTAGGGATGTGAAGGACCTCTTCAAGGAGAACTACAAACCACTGCTCAATGAAATAAAAGAGGATACATACAAATGGAAGAACATTCCATGCTCATGGGTAGGAAGAATCAATATCATGAAAACGGCCATACTGCCCAAGGTAATTTATAGATTCAATGCCATCCCCATCAAGCTACCAATGACTTTCTTCACAGAATTGGAAAAAACTACTTTAAAGTTCATATGGAACCAAAAAAGAGGCCGCATCGCCAAGTCAATCCTAAGCCAAAAGAACAAAGCTGGAGGCATCACACTACTTGACTTCAAACTATACTACAAGGCTACAATAACCAAAACAGCATGGTACTGGTACCAAAACAGAGATATAGATCAATGGAACAGAACAGAACCCTCAGAAATAATGCCGCATATCTACAACTATCTGATCTTTGACAAACCTGAGAAAAACAAGCATATAGTTTAATTTCTAAGTGTTTCTATAGTTTCCCAAATTCCTTATTTTTGATTTATCATTATATTCCATTGTGATCAGAGCAGACACTTTATATGATTTCAATTTTTCTGAATGTTTTAAGACTTATTTTGTGGCCTAACTTATGTTCTATTCTTGAGAATAATCTATGTGCTGAGGAGAAGAATGTGTATTCTGTGGCTGGGATCAAATGGTCTGTAAATATTAGGTCCATTTGGTCTGTAGTGCAGATTAAGTCTGATGTTTCTTTGTTGATTATCTGTCTGGATGATCTGTCCAATGCTGAAAGTGGGGTGTTGAAGTTTCCAGCTATTATTGTATTGGGTTCTATCTCTTTTTAACTCTAATAATATTTTCTTTATATATCTTGGTGTTCCAGTAGTGCATGTATATATATTTACAATTGTTATATCTTCTTGCTGAATTGACCCCTTTATCATTATACAATGACTATGTCTCTTTTTAGAGTTTTTAATCTTGAAATATATTTTGTCTGATATAAGTATAGCTACTCCTGTTTTTTGGGTTCCATTTGCATGGAATATCTTTTTCCATCTCTTTATTTTCAGTTTGTGTGTGTGTATATATAGGTGAAGTGTGGTTCTTGTAGGCAACAAATCATTGGGTCTTGCTTTTTTATTCATTCAGCTGCTCTGTCTTTTGATTGAAGAGTTTAGTCCATTTATATTCAATGTTATTATTGATATGTAAGAACTTATTCCTGCCATTTTGTTATTTGTTTTCTGATTGCTTTGTGGTCATCTCTTCCTTTTTTCTTTCCTTCCTGTCTTCCTTTTAGTGAAGGTGATTTTCTCTGGTGGTATGTTTTAATTTTTTGCTTTTTGTTTTGTGTGTATCTGTTGTATGTTTTTTGATTTGAGGTTACTATGAGGCTTGCAAATAATATCTTATAACTCATTATTGTAAACTGATGACAACTTAACACTGATTACATAAACCAACCAGCAAAGAGAAAACTAATAAAAACTTTACATTTAACTTCATCCCCCAACTTTTAAACTTTTTGTTGTTTTTGTTTATATCTTATTATACTAGCTATGTCTTGAAAAGTTGTTGTAGTTATTATTTTTGATTAGTTCATCTTTTAATCTTTCTACTCAAGATAGACATCAAGATTTCTACTCAACCCCATAATTATAGTGTTATATTCTGTGTTTTTCTATGTATTTACTATTACCACTAAGTTTTGCACCTTTGGATGATATTTCTCATTGATATCCTTTTCTTTCAGATTGAAGAACTCCCTTTAGCATTTCTTGTAGAAATGTTCTGGTACTGATAAAATCCCTCAGCTTCTGTTTGTCTGGAAAACTCTTTTTGAAGGATATTTTCACTGGATATAATATTCTAGGATATAAGGTTTGTTTTTGTTTGTTTGTTTTGCCTTTAGCACTTTAAATATGTCATGCCACTCTCTTCTGGCCTGTAAGGTTTCCACTGAGAACTCTGCTGCCAGATGTATTGGAGCTTCATTGTATGCTATTTGTTTCTTTCTCTTGTAGTTTTAAAATCCTTTCTTTATCATTGTCCTCTGGGAGTTTGTTAACTATCTTGAGGTAGTCTTATTTGGGTTAAATCTGCTTGATGTTCTATAATGTTCTTGTGCTTGAATATTGATATCTTTCTTTAGGTTTGGGAAATTCTCTGTTTTTATTTCTTTGAATAAACTTTCTACCTCCATTAAAAAAAATTTTTTTTGAGTCTTGCTGTGTTGCCCAGGCTGGAGAGCAGTGGTACGATCTTGGCTCACTGCAACCTCCACCTCTCAGGTTCAAGTGATTCTACCACCTCAACTGCCCAATTAGCTGGAACTACAGATGCGTGCCTCATGCCTGGCTAATTTTTATATTTTTTAGTAGAGATGGGGTTTCGCCATGTTGGCCAGGCTGATCCCGAACTCCTGACCTCAGATGAACTGCCCGCCTTGGTCTCCCAAAGTGCTGGGAGTACAGGTGTGAGCTACCATGCTGCACCCTCTACCTCCTTTTAAAGGGCAGTAACTCTTAGACTTGCCTTTTTAGAGCTATTTTCTAGATCCTGTAAGTATGCTTTCTTCTTTTTTATTTTTCTTTTGTCTCCTCTGACTGTGTATTTTCTTTTCTTTCTTTCTTTCTTTTCTTTTTTTTTTTTTTTTGAGACTGAGTCTCACTCTGTTACCCAGGCTGTAGTGCAGTGGCACCATCTCAGTTCACTGCAACCTCTGCCTCCCAGATTCAAGCGATCTTCCTGTCTCAGCCTCCCGAGTAGCTGGGACTACAAGCATGTGCCACCATGCACTGCTAATTTTTGTGTTTTTAGTAGAGACAGGGTTTCACCACGTTGGCCAGGCTTGAACTCTTGATCTCAAGTGATCCGCCTGCCTCAGCTTCCCAAAGTGATGGGATTACAGGCGTGAGCCACCACCCCCAGCTAACTGTGTATTTTCAAATAGCCTATCTTTGAGCTCACTAATTATTTCTTCTGTTTGATCAGTTCTGCTGGTAAGACACTCTGATGTATGTATTCTTTGGTATGTCAATAACATTTTTCTTTTTCTTTTGTTTTGAGACAGGATCTTGCTCTGTTGTCTAGGCTGGAGTGCAGTGGTACATTCATGGCTCACTGAAGCCTCATCCTCCCCTGCTCAAGAGATTCTCCCACCTCAGCCTCCTGAGTAGCTGGGACTATAGGCATATGCCACAATGCCTGGATAATTTAAAAACTTTTTTTGTAGTGACTAGGTTTCCCTATATTGCCAAGGCTGGTTTTAAACTCCTGGACTCAAGTGAACCTCCTGCCTCAGCCTTCAATTGCCTTTTTTCAGTTCCATAATTTCTGCTTGATTAACTGTTAATTATTTCAGTCTCTTCAAAAATTTTATCTGATAAGATTCTGAATTCCTTTTCTGTGTTACTTTGAATTTTGTTAAGTTTCCTCACAACAGCTATTTTGAATTCTCTGTCTGAAAGGTCACATATCTCTGTCTCCCAGGATTTATCCCTGGTGCCTTATTTAGTTTGTTTGGTGCGCTTATGTTTTCCTAAATGATCCTGATGCTTGTGGATGTTTGTCAGTGTCTGGGGCATTGAAAAGTTAGGTATTCACTGTAGTTTTTGCATTCTGGGCTTGTTTCTACCCATCTTTCTTGGGAAGACTTTCCAGGTATTCAGAGGGACTTGGGTGTTATAATAGAAGTATTTGGTCTCTGCAGCTATATCTGCATTGGGGGGCATCCCAAGTCCGGTAATACTGTGGTTCTTGTAGACTTGTAGAGGTACCACCTTGGTGGTCTTGGATAAGATCCACAAGAATTCACTGGATTACCAGGTAGATACTTGTTCTCTTACCTTACTTTCTCCCCACCAAAACGGAGTCTCTCTTCCTGTGTTGAGCTGCCTGGAGCTGGAAGATGGTGACACAAACATCCCTGTGGCCACCACCACTGGGTCTGTGTTGGGTCAGACTTGAAGCCAGTACAGTATTGAGCCTCACCCAAGGCTCATGGTAATCACTGCCTAGCTACTGCCTGTGTTCACTCAAGGCCCTAGAGCTCTGCACTTAGCAGGTGGCCAAGCCAGCCAGGCTTGTATCCTTTCTTTCAGGGTGGCCAGTTTCCCCTGGCCCTGGGCAGGTCCAGAGATGCTGTCCAGGAGCCAGGGCCTGGAGTTGGAAACCTTAGGAATCTATCTGGTGCTTTATTCTACTGTGGCTGAGCTGGCACTCACGTCTCAAGACCAAGTCCTTCCCATTCTTCTCTCCCCTTTCGATAAACAGGTGAATCTCTCTCCATGGCCACCACTGCCCCAGGCCTGTGGGGAGTACTCCCTGGGTACCACTGATGTTCACTCAAGGCCCAAAACTCTTCAGTCAGCTGTGGTGAATACTGCCACACCTGTGACTCTCCTGACTCTCCTTTCAGGGCAGTAGGATCCCCTCTGGCCCAGGACAGGTCCAGAAATACTGTCTAAGAGTCAAGGCCTAGAATTGGGGACCCTAAGAATCCACTTAGTTCTCCACCCCACTGAGACAGAGCTGGTACCTTAGCTGCAAGACAAAGTTCCCTTTACTTTTCTGTTTGCTTTTCTGAAGCAGAAGGAGTCTCTTCTTGTAGTTGCTATAGCTGATAATGGGCTGGGTTACATCTAAACCAGCATGTCTCAGATTCTCACCCAAGGTTCATGGTGATTGCTGCCTGGGTATCACTGCTGATTATTCAAGGTGCAAGGGCCTTTTAGGCAGCTGGTGATGCATCCTGCCAGGATTAGGTCCTTCCATTCAAGAGGGCAGGTTCCTTTGTGGCCCAGGGTTTATCTAGAAATGACATCTGGGAGCTAGGGCCTGAAGTGGGGGCCTCAGGACTCTGCCTGGTACCCTATTCTATTGTGACTGAGCTGGTTTCCAAGTGGCAAGACAAAGTCCTCTTTCCTCTTCCCTCTCCTCCCCTCAAATGGAAAGAAGAAGTCTCTTTGGGAGCTGTGAGGTACACTATCTGGGTTGGGGGAAGGGTAGCGCAAGCACTCCCTTGGCTGCCCCAGCTGCTGTCTCACTAGGCTGTGTGCCCTCCAAGTCCACTGGCTCTGAGCCCAGCAGAGCACCATGATTTGTCCAAGAATTGCAGTCCTTGTGGTCTAGAGTGCCTTTCAAGTTTATTTAGGATGCCAGGGCACTTTAGCCCACTGAATTCCCTGTTGGAACTCAGGTTCTGACTGCTGTGATGGGCAGTTCCCCTCTTGCTAGGGCTGGTCTAAACGCTTCCTCTTTGGGCGCCAGCTGAGTTCTGCCTGGTGTTGCTTTCTGTGACAGGACAGCACTAAGTTCCAATGCAAAGTCCAGCAATCACTGTGCTTTCCCTCCCACAAGTGCAAAGATTCTGTCTCTGCAACACATGGCCCCTGCTGGGGGATGGAGGAGGGGTGATGTTGGCAATTCAAGGCCCTCATCAGTTCCTTTTTCAGTGATAGGAAGTTAAAACTGGGTACTGTGATCACTCACTTGACTTTTGGTTCTTAGGAACATATTTTTGTGTGGATAATTGTTCAGCTTGGTGTTCCTGTGGGGAGGATGATTGGTGAAGGCTTCTATTTGGCCATCTTGCTCTACCTCCTCCACCCCAAGTATACTTCTTTATAGCTTTTCCTCTTGGATGTGCTCACAAATACAGGCCCTGCCTGCCTCCGGCTTACTGCTCTTCATATTCCATGGCTGGGGCCCCATAACCTTTCTCAGTGAGCTCCAGTCAGATCCAGCATCCAGGAGGAGACCTGACTGACGGGCTCTAGCTTCTTAATATGCAAGAGTAGATTACTGATTTTCATTTTATCTTTTTTTCTAATATAGGAATAGTATTAGAAAAAATATTACATGCTGCATTTATGTCACGTTTTCATTATCATTTAGTTTAAAATATTTTCTATGACTCCTTTTTAAACTTAAGAGATATTTAGAATGTATTGCTTAGTTTCCAAATATTTTGGGGGAATTTTCTAGATAGCTTGTTGTTACTGATTTTTTAGTTAATTCCACTGTGGCCAGAGAACATCCTCTGTATGATTTCAATTCTTTGCAATTCACTGAGGCTTATTTCATGGCCCAGCACGTGGTCAAGTCTGGTGAGTGGTCCATATGCACTTAAAAACAAGGTATATTCGGCAACGTGACATATAGTGTTCTGTAAGTATTTGTTTGGTAGTGTTGCTCAAATCTTCTATGTCTTTATTAATTTTTATCTACAGCTTACATAACTTACGGAGAGAAGAATGTTAAAATCTCCAGCTGTGATTGTGGATTTGTCTATTTCCCCCTTCAGTTCTGTAAATTTTTCATTTATGTAATTTAAGTTGTGCACCTAGGTACATGCGTATTTGGAATTGTGTATCCTTGATGAATTGACTCTGATGGTCATGAAATGTTCTTTTAGTATTTGATAGTATTTATTTTTAAAAAATTTATTTTATTTTAGATTCAAGGGGTTCGTGTGCATGTTTGTTACATGTGTGTATTGCATGCTGGTGGGGATTGGGCTTCTAATGTTCACTAGTGTACCAAATAGTGAACATTGGACCTGGAAGTTTTGATACTATTTTTCATGTTTATGTTTTTGTGATTGATATGGTCACACCAGCTTTCCTATGTGTAATGTTTGCAAAGTTTGTCTTTTTTTCAACTTTACTTTCAACCTCTCTGTGTTAGTATATTTAAAAGCATATTTCTCAAAAACAGCATATAATTGGGTTTTTAAAATCTAGTCTGATTATCTTTGCATTTTAATTGGTGTGTTTCATCTATGTACATTTAATGCAATCATTGATATGGTTAGTTTAAATCCACAATCTTGGCAGTTATTTTTTATTTGTCCCATTGTTTTTTCTTTCCTGCTTTCTTCTGGGTGAACTGAGTATTTTTAAGCGTTCCATTTTATTGCCTCTGTCATCTTTTGCCCTATGTGTCCTTATGTTTTTTTAGTGGTTTCTCTAGAGAAGAATTTTTCAATCTTGGCACTATTGCTATGTAATTCTTTGCCATGGGGGGCTGTGATGTGCATGGTAAATTTAGCATCATCCCTGGTCTCTACTCACTAGATGACAGTAGCACCTCCTCTCCCCAGTTGTAACAAGCAAAAATATCCAGACATTGCCAAATGTCCCCTGGAGGGCAAAAGTGCCCCTGATTGAGAACTACTCCTTTGAAGATTACAGTATTCACTTTTACTTTGTAGCAAACTACCTTCCAATAATATTATACCTCTTCATAAACAACATAGGAGCTTGACAACAATATAATGCAATCTTCCCCTTTTCAATCTTTGTACTTTTAGCATATACTTTACTTTTAATTATGCTATAAATCCCATAATACATTATTATTTCTGCCTTAGTCTTTCAAAGACACAAAGATGTCTATGTATATGTATGTAAAATTTTCCTTTTCATTACCTTTAATATGTATTCCTTCTTCTCTTCTGCCGCTGGTTTCTGCTCCTTGAGAGATCTATCTCCATCCTGCCGTCCTGACCCCAGTCTTCAAATGCCCACTGGAATGCACTTTGTAAAGGCCTGGAGGGCCTGGCGGGCCTGGTGGAGAATTCTCTCAGTTCTTTTGCTTGCCCGGTTTTTGAAGGTCACTGCTGAGCACTCTGTGAAGTCCTGGAGTATCTCAAAAGGATTTTCCTCAGTTCTCCTGGCCCTACTCTTAGGCATAGTAGGCTCCCACCTTTTTCCAGGGGAAGTATTTATGTACCTCGAGGGAATCTTTCTCAGCTCTCCTGCCCTGCCCAAGCCCTTGGTATATCCTGATACACTTGGGGAAGGCCTGTGGGAATGAGTGGGTTGGTGGGGGCAGACTTACTCTGGAATTCTGATCCATCACTGCAACCTACACCCAGGTATTAACAGTTTATTGAAGGTTCAGCTGCTTTCTCTTTTCCCTAACTATGGTGAACCTTTCTCTTCTCTCCTGGAAAGTTTGCCACTTTCTGGAATTAAGTTTGCTTGGGTTTCTTTATGCCACCACTTCTCTGATAGGTTTTTTTTAAAGCTATGATCTTGCAGCTTACTTGACTTTGTCGTGTTTTTACTGTGGGAATGATAGTCACTTCTGACTTTCTGCATCCTTACTGGAATTGCATCAGACTTAAATACCCAGGACCGTGAGTATTATTTCAGTTGAGTTCTTGCTGCAAAGCCCTGCTAAACTTTCAACATCAATGACTTGTCACTTACCATCCCCCATCCCTACTCCTCACCCCATCAGTCACCCGGCTGCTGAGTCCTTAATGCTCATAGAACGTGCTAGTCTCAGCTTTTGTGTTGGATTCAAAGAGTTCTCTCCTTAGGACAAATAGCTTGGTTATTAAAGAAAATGGTACAGGGAAGCGGATGCTGACGTTATGGTCAGGACTGGGTGCCCTTTAATTTGTGGGCTTCGTGTGTTGAGAAAGAATAAAAATTCTAGCCTGTGACACACCCTGCCCAGGACTTGTTATAGCAGCTAATGACTATCGGTCATAATATTTTTCATGTTCTGTTTCAGGCTGCCTACGATCTTGTCCCCAATAGGCAGAGAGGTCACAGCAGACTTGGGTGAAACAGGAATAATAAAACCCATCCTCTCGGGCTGGTAATGACAAAATGAGGTAATGTCTATGACACAGGTGGTGTGTCATAGGTGCTTAATAAATACAACCTCTCATTACCTTCAGTTAGAAGAACGGGGCTCTCAGAATCGAGGATGAGTTTCCTATTTTCATGTAGAGGCCATATGGGACTGTTCAGAACTTGCGTAGCAAGTGACTCAACTTCGACTTGGCCCCACTGGATTCAAACCTGGAAAGAATGCTGGTGGGGTGTGCCAACAGGAATCTTATTTTTGTCACCCACCATGGAGACTCTTATAAAAAGTTCATCCTGTGGGAGGGAGTTAGGCATATGAACTTCATCCAATAGCAAAGTCCCAGGTCTCAAGGGCGGGTGCAACTCTGACCCTGCCTCTCCCTGTATTTCTCCTGTGCTTCAGCTCTTAGGAACTCATGTCTTTGTATTGAGAAGAAAGGTTGCTGTGTGTAAAAATTGTTCTTTTTTTTTTTTTTTTGAATTTAAAGTCATTCTAGGATGCTGAGTCCAAGGTCATAGAGCTTTAGCACCGGTGTCATGAATTTGTCATGAAAGTGGGAGAGAGGGTTCTCCTGCCTGGCAGGGGACAGCACAGGGCTCTGGCTATCTCTGAAAGGGTCTTGGCTGAGTGGCTGATGTCAGTGGGTAGAGGCAGGGTCATCAGCTGGAGCATCTTGATGACTTTTCAGGCACTGCCCAACTTAGAAATACCACCTTTCTCTGGGCCTGACCATTTTGCTTTTCTTAATGTTGATGGGATAATAACTTTGGGCCACAGGAGACAGAGCTTGGTAAAGAGTTTCATCCAGGTTTTATTCACTACTAAATGTAATGCTTAAGCAATATTTTGATGGAGCCTGCTTGAAAGCGGGTGTCTTCCATTGTTTGAATGGTCTTGGGCCTCAGAGCTGATGGGTATGGATCAAGACAGAGGGATTGTCCTCACCATTGAAACTCTCTTGGCCAAAGCTGCCCCTCTGGCAAAGAGAGGGACTTCTTCTGACCCTTATCGTAATTTGCTTTGGTACGGAAATTGTGCACCCAAAGTGAAATTCAATTATATTTATTTTTGCTTTATTTGGGACATAGAGACAATTTTCTCTTTAATCTATTTATGGAAACAAATATTTCAGAAGTGCAAACAACACCCTATGAAAGCAAACGAGGTCTAGGTGTGGGGTTTAGTGGGCAGTATCTCCTTTCTTTTAATGCAGACTTGCAGATACCTTGGAGGGAAGGGGGATTACCTTGGATTGTTTAGCTCTCCCTGTGTCCATAAGGAGAAAAAATCCTGGCAAGACTGGAGCCAGCTGTTTCAGAGCCCAGTGCGGGATTTTCCTGAAGCTCCTCCATGGCAGGTGGCACCAGCATATTCATTAGGTGGTAGCATCAGGAGCTATGATGGGGACTGAGAGTTGCAGCATTATTAGCAGCGGCATATAGCTGTATAACATGAAGTCTCGGTGGTTTTAGGGACATCAGGGGACAGGGCCTCTGCTGTGACTCACTGTGCTCTTGCCGGTGGGTGCTGATGGCATGGGGGCAGGAGGCACAGTCACATGACTTGCCACCCAGCAGAAGCCCAAGAGCCGACAAAGGATGGCATAACAGAGGCAAAAGAAACCAGTGGGCACTGGGTGGGGGTAGGCAAGGCTTGCTTGTGTGCCCACATAAGGTCTGCCTTCTCCATGGAGACAGAGTGGAAACTTTGAAAGATAGGGGTCTATTAATTTCCTGATGTAACAAATTGCCACAAACTGGGTGGCTTAAAACAGCAGAAATGTATTTTCTCACAGTTTTGTACGCCAGAAGTATGAATCAAGGTGTTGGCAGGGCTGCTCTCCTTCCGAGGCCTCTAGGGGACCACGTGTTCCTTGCCTCTTCCAGCTCCTGGAGGCCGTTGGCGTGCCTAGTGGCTGCTTCACTCCAGTCTCTGCCTTCATCTTCTCTTGGCCTTCTCCTCTTTGTGTTTCAAATCTCCCGCTGCCTGTTTCTTTCCTTCTCCTCTCTCTCCCACTTTCTTTCTTGTGGTAGGAACAGATGACATGAGATCTATCCTCTTAACACATTTTTAAGTGTACAGTACAGTATAGTTAACTATAAGCACAATGTTGTATGGCAGATCTGGAGAACTCACTCATCTTGCATGATGGAAACTTTATATCTGTTGAACAGTGATGCTCCATCTCCCCCTTCCCCCACCCCTGGTGACTCCCATTCTACTCCACTGTTTTCTTTTCTTTCTTTTTTTTTTTTTTTTGAGACAAAGTCTCAATCTGTCACCCAGACTGAAGTACAGTGGTGCCATCTGTGTTCACTGCAAACTCCGCCTCCTGGGTGCAAGTGATTCTCCCACCTCAGCCTCCCGAGTAGCTGGGATTACAGACATGCACCGCCATGCTCACCTAAGTTTTGTATTTTTAGTAGAGATGGGGTTTCATCATGTTGGCCAGGCTGGTCTCGAACTCCTTACCTCAGGTGATCTACCTGCCTTGGCCTCCCAAAGTGCTGGGATTACAGGCATTAGCCACTGTGCCCGGCCTCACTGTTTTTCTTAAAAGGACACTTGTCATTGGATTCTGGGCCCACCCAGATAATGCAGGATAATCTTATCTCAACATTCTTAGTTCCATCTGCAAAGTTCCTTCCTTTTTCCAAAGAAGGCAACACTTACTGTTCCTGGGGGTTTGACATGGACACATCTTTTTGGAGGCCACCATCTAGCCCACTGAAGAGAGTAAGGGCCTGATGATCTGGTGGGTGAGGTGCAGCCAGAGAGATCAGTCAATGGAATTGTGAGTCATCTTCACCCCTGTGCTTCTGAGGCTAACCTTGAACATCATCCCTCTCTTCAACCAGACACCCACTCTGATCTTGAATGGCAAAGCTCCTTCTTGGCCCTGCCCCTCACACAAATGTGCAATGAAATACCACCTTCTAAAGTCTTCCTTCACCTTTTAATCAAAGAGCCATTTGCTGATATTCATGAAGCCTCAAAGCCTCTTTCTTTACCAGATGATTATTAATGGAGTTTATATTTGTGTGTGTCTGTATGTTAAATGATTGCCATCTTGCAGAAAACAACTTGGAGGGCCCGCGCCTTCCCCGTATCTACAGGCTCATTGACATTCTTTTCCCTGTGCCTCATTGTCACCTGATGACACTTGCATTTTCAGGCCCAGACCAGGGAGGTGATGGTAGAAGGAAAAGAGAACAGCTCTGGAGTCAGATCTTGGTTGGAGGTTGACTGAGCCACTTGGCTGTGGCATGTCACTGGTCTTCTGTCTCCATGTCTGGAGAAGGGGGAAAATAATTCCTATTTATAGGGTGGTGGTGGGGATTAAAAAAAAAAAGTGCATTTGTGGCACCTGGCACAGGGGAGGTGCTTCATAAGTTCCCTTTATCCTGTATTTCCTCTCCATTTAGGAGTCTTGAGAAATCACTTTCCTGTTCCTCTAAAGACATAACTCATTCTAGTACTTTAGCTCTGAAGACAAACACACAAATTGTTCAGCAGCGACCAATTTTGTACCATGGCAACCTGCTGTTTTTAATTACCTGCCTTTACCCTGTAGCAGCTGTGGAGCACTTGGCCTGGCCAAATGTAATTGCAGTCTTCTGATGTGCTCCAGATGTGGAGGTATTCTGCCAGGTGTTTATTCTGAGAGTTACTGTGGCATTTTAGCACACTCCACCTTTCTTTTCCCCATCCCCCCATGCCCTACTCCAAGTGTTCTTTTAGAAAAGGTCCTGGCTTGGCTTGGGCCCCCAGTTCCAGGCCTGGGACGTACAGCCAGCATTGTGAGTTTGGAGTCTTTTAAACTGGGCTTCCTACCTCTTCTGGGGTTCTCCAGGTCCCTGAGGCCTCCTCTGTTAATTAGGAAAATTGCTGCTACTGCTTTGAGAAGGAGCCCTGCAGTGCCTTGGGCCTTGCCACCTTCCACGGTGGTCTGAGTCAAGTCTTTTGGGCTTCCACTTGGCCAGGATAGGTGTTGCTTGGTGGCTTCACTTTCTGGGCACAGGCTTATCCTCTTATGGGGGAGGGAGCACTTCCCTTTAAGAATGAGGCTTGAACAATTAAAAAAAAAACACATTATTTAGAATCCAGCTTTGAATCCAACACTCCCCAGCAATGCCAGACTGAACGCATGAGATTCCTCATGCTGCAGTGCCCTGAGCCCTGCCTGGACCTGGGATCTGGCTGTCACTGAGTACAAATAGGGCCACTGTGTCCAAGTGCTGCCTTTGGAAGTGGAAATGTATTTTCAGATTTTGTTTTCCTTCCCTGTGATCTTTGTAAATTTGGGACAAGTCCTTTGGATTGCTAAAGTGTTTTTCCCTCTTTTGCCCTGGCTCATTTGCATTTGATCAAAAGCTTTGGGGTAATTTGTTGAAAGCATTGAGCAAATTTGGCTGATGATGGCTGGTATGAAACAGGGTATAGGTTGTCAATTCAGTTTTCACTTTTAAACCAATGTAGTCCACTTCATTACATGTTCAACAAATATTTTTTAAGTACCTTCTATATGCTAGACACTCTTCTAAGAAATGACTGTGAGCAAAACAAAGTCCCTGACCTCATGGTGCTTATGATCTAATAGGGAAAAACATAATTAACAAGTTAAACAAAGAAATAGATGTTATTATGTTAAGTGTAAGTGGTAATAAAAATACAGCCAGATGAGAGGATAGAATATGAGAATTTGCTCTTTTAGAACCTTCCCCCAAACAGCAGAATGAACCAGCTAGAATTACATATTTTTTCTCAGGCAAAATCAAGCAGTCTATTGCTGCTAAAGTAGCTCTGAAATCATCAGAGACCCAGCTCCTTTTTTTAAAAAAACTTTTTTTATTATACTTAAGTTCTGGGATACATGTGCAGAACGTGCAGTTTTGTTACATAGGTATACATGTGCCATGGTGATTTGCTGCACCCATCAACCCGTCATCAACATTAGGTATTTCTCCTAATGCTATCCCTCCCCTAGCCCCCTACCCCCCTAACAGGCCCTGGTGTGTGACGTTTCCCCTCCCTATGTCTGTGTGTTCTGATTGTTCAGCTCCCACTTATGAGTGAGAACATGCACTGTTTGGTTTTCTGTTGTTTGCTGAGAATGATGGTTTCCAGCTTCATCCATGTCCCTGCAAAGGACATGAACTCATTCTTTTTTATGACTGCATAGTATTCCATGGTGTCTCTGTGCCACATTTTCTTTAACCAGTCTATCATCGATGGGCATTTGGGTTGTTTCCAAGCCTTTGCTATTGTGAACAGTGCTGCAGTAAACGTGTGTGCATGTGTCTTTATACTAGAATGATTTATAATCCTTTGGGTATATACCCAGTAATGGGATTGCTGGGTCAAATGATATTCTGGTTCTAGATCCTTGAGGAATCACCACACCGTCTTCCACAATGGTTGAACTAATTTACACTCCCACCAACAGTGTAAAAGCGTTCCTCTTTCTCCACATCCTCTCTAGCATCTGTTGTTTCCTGACTTTTTAATGATTGCCATTCTAACTGGTGTGAGATGGTATTTCATTGCGGTTTTGATTTGCATTTCTCTAATGACCAGTGATGATGAGCTTTATTTCATATGTTTGTTGGCCACATAAAAGTCTTCTTTTGAGAAGTGTCCATTCATATCCTTCGCTCTCTTTTTGATGGGGTTGTTTTTTTCTTGTAAATTTGTTGAAGTTCTTTGTAGATTCTGGGTATTAGCCCTTTGTCAGATGGATAGATTGCAAAAATTTTCTCCCATTCTGTAGGTTTCCTGTTCACTCTGATGATAGTTTCTTTTGTTGTGCAGAAGCTCTTTAATTAGATCCCATTTGTCAATTTAGGCTTTTGTTGCCATTGCTTTTGGTGTTTTAGTCATGAAGTCTTTGCCCATGCCTGTGTCCTGAATGGTATTGCCTAGGTTTTTACGGTTTTAGGTCTTAACGTTTAAGTCTTTAATCCACCTTGAGTTAATTTCTGTATAAGGTGTAAGGAAGGGGTCAAGTTTCAGTTTTCTGCCTATGGCTAGCCAGTTTTCCCAACACCATTTATTAAATAAGGAATCCTTTCCCCATTGCTTGTTCTTGTCAGATTTGTCAAAGATCAGATGGTTGTAGATGTGTGGTGTTATTTCTGAGGCCTCTGTTCTGTTCCATTGGTCTTTATGTCTGTTTTTGTACCAGTACCATGCTGTCTTGGTCACTGTAACCCTGTAGTATAGTTTGAAGTCAGGAAGTGTGATACCTCCAGCTTTTGTTTTTTTTGCTTAGGATTGTCCTGGCTATGTGGGCTCTTTTTTGGTTCCATATGAAATTTAAAGTAGTTTTTTCTAATTCTGTGAAGAAAGTCAGTGGTAGTTTGATGGAGATAGCATTGAATCTATAAATTACTTTGGGCAGTATGGCCATTTTCATGGTATTGATTCTTCCTATCCATGAGCATGGAATGGTTTTCCATTTGTTTGTGTGCTCTCCTATTTTCTTGAGCAGTGGTTTGTAGTTCTCTTTGAAGAGGTCCTTCCTATCCCTTGTAATTTGTATTTCTGTGTATTTTATTCTCTTTGTACCAATCATGAATGGGAGTTCACTGATGATTTGGCTCTCTGTTCATCTATTATTGGTGTATAGGAATACTTGTGATTTTTGCACATTGATTTTGTATCCTGAGACTTTGCTGTAGTTGCTTATCAGCTTAAGGTAATTTGGGGCTGAGATGCTGGGGTTTTCCAAATATACAATCATGTCATGTGCAAACAGAGACAATTTGATTTCCTCTTTTCCTAACTGAATACCCTTTATTTCCTTCTCCTGCCTAATTGCCCTGGCCAGAACTTCCAATACTATGTTGAATATGTGTGGTGAGAGAGGGCATCCTTGTCTTGTGCCAGTTTTCAAAGGGAATCCTTCCAGGTTTTGCCCATTCAGTATGATATTGTCTGTGGGTTTGTCATAAATAGCTCTTATTATTTTGAGATACGTTCCATGAATACCTAGTTTATAGAGAGCTTTTAGCATGAAGGAGTGTTGAATTTTGTCGAAGGCCTTTTCTGCATGTATTGAGATAATCATGTGTTTTGTGTCATTAGTTCTGTTTATGTGATGGATTACATTTATTGATTTGCATATGTTCAACCAGCCTTGCATTCCAGGGATGAAGCCAACTTGATTATGGTGGATAAGCTTTTTGATGTGCTGCTGGATTTGGTTTGCCAGTATTTTATTGAGGATTTTCACATCGATGTTCATCAGGGATATTGGCCTGAAATTTTCTTTTTTTGTTGTGTCTCTGCCAGGTTTTGGTATCAGTATGATGCTGGCCTCATAAAATGAGTTAGGGAGGAGTCCCTCTTTTTCTGTTGTTTGGAATAGTTTCAGAAGGAATGGTACCAGCTCCTCCGTGTACCTCTGGTGGTAGAATTAGGCTATGAATCCGTCTGGTCCTGGGCTTTTTTTTTTGGTTGGTAAGCTATTACTGCCTCAATTTCAGAACTTGCTATGGGTCTATTCACGGATTCAGCTTTCTCCTGGTTTAGTCTTAGGAGGGTGTATGTGTCCAGGAATTTATCCATTTCTTCTAGATTTTCTAGCTTATTTATGTAGAGGTGTTTATGGTATTCTCTGATGGTAGTTTGTATTTCTGTGGGATCGGTGGTGATATCCCCTTTATCATTTTTTTATTGTGTCTATTTGATTCTTCTCTCTTTTCTTCTTTTTAGTTTGGCTAGCGGTCTATCTATTTTGTTGATCTTTTCAAAAAAACAAGCTCCTGGATTCGTTGATGTTTTTGAAGGGCTTTTTTGTGTCTTTATCTCCTTCAGTTCTGCTCTGATCTTAGTTGTTTCTTATCTTCTGCTAGCTTTTGAATTTGTTTGCTCCTGCTTCTCTAGTTTTTTCAATTGTGGTGTTAGGGTGTTGATTTTAGATCTTTCCTGGTTTCTTCTATGGGCATTTAGTGCTGTAAAATTTCCCTTAAACACTGCTTTAGCTGTGTCCCAGAGATTCTGGTACATTGTGTCTTTGTTCTCATTGGTTTCAAAGAACTTATCTATTTCTGCCTTAATTTTGTTATTTACCCAGTAGTCATTCAGGAGCAGGTTGTTCAGTTTCTATGTAGTTGTGTGGTTTCGAGTGAGTTTCTTAATCCTGAGTTCTAGTTTGATTGCACTATGGTCTGAGAGACTTTGTTATGATTTCCATTCTTTTGCATTTGCTGCGGAGTGTTTTACTTCCAATTATGTGGTCAGTTTTGGAAAAAGTGTGATGTGGTGCTGAGAAGAATGTGTATTCTGTTGATGTGGGGTGGAGAGTTCAGTAGATGTCTATTAGGTCCACTTGGTCCAGAGCTGAGTTCAAGTTCTGAATATTCTTGTTAATTTTCTGTCTCGTTGATCTGTGTAATATTGACAGTGGGGTGTTAAAGTCTCCCACTATTATTTTGTGGGAGTCCAAGTCACTTTGTAGGTCTTCAATAACTTGCTTTACAAATCTGAGTGCTCCTGTGTTGGGTGCATACATATTTGGGATAGTTAGCTCTTCTTGTTGCATTGATCCCTTTACCTTTATATAATGGCTTTGTCTTTTTTGATCTTTGTTGGTTTAAAGTCTGTTTTATCAGAGACTAGGATTGCAACCCCTGCCTTTTTTTTGCTTTCCATTTGCTTGGTAAATATCCCTCCATCCCTTTATTTTGAGCCTATGTGTGTCTTTGCATGTGAGATGGGTCTCCTGAATACAGCACACTGATAGGACTCTTTATCCAATTTGCCAGTCTTTTAATTGGGGCATTTAGCCCATTTGCATTTGAGGTTAATATTGTTGTGTGTGAATTTGATCCTGTCATTATGATGTTTGCTGGTTATTTTGCCTGTTAATTGATGCAGTTTCTTCATAGCATCGATAGTCTTTACAATTTGGCATGTTTTTGCAATGGCTGGTACTGGTTGTTTCTTTCCACGTTTAGTGCTTCATTCAGGAGCTCTTTTATGGCAGGCCTGGTGGTGACAAAATCTCTCAGCATTTGCTTGTCTGTAAAGGATTTTATTTCTCTTTCACTTATGAAGCTTAGTTTGGCTGGATATGAAATTCTGGGTTGAAAATTCTTTCTTTAAGAATGTTGAATATTGGTCCCCATTCTCTTCTGGCTTGTAGGGCTTCTTCTGAGAGATCCGCTGTTAGTCTGATGGGCTTCCCTTCTTGGGTAACTCGACCTTTCTCTCTGGCTGCCCTTAACACTTTTTCCTTCATTTCAACCTTGGTGAATCTGACAGTTTTGTGTGTTGGGGTTGCTCTTCTTGAGGAGTATCTTTGTGGTGGTCTCTGTATTTCTTGAATTGAATGTTGGCTTGACTTGCTAGGTTGGGGAAGTTCTCCTGGATAATATCCTGCAGCGTGTTTTTCAACTTGGTTCCATTCTCCCCATCACTTTCATGTACACCAATCAAATGTAGATTTGGTCTTTTCACATAGTCTCATATTTCTTGAAGGCTTTGTTCATTTCTTTTTACTCTTTATTTCTCTAACCTTGTTTTCTCACTTTATTTCATTAATTTGATCTTCAATCACTGATACCCTTTCTTCCACTTGATCAAATCAGCTATTGAAGCTTGTGCATGCATCACAAAGTTCTTGTGCCATGGTTTTCAGCTCCCTCAGGTCATTGAAGGTCTTCTCTACACTGTTTATTCTAATTAGCCATTTGTCTAATCTTTTTTCAAGGTTTTTAGCTTCCTTGCGATGGGTTTGAACATCTTCCTTTAGCTCAGAGAAGTTTGTTATTACTGAATTTCTGAAGCCTCCTTCTGTCAACTCGTCAAAGTCATTCTCCTTCCAGTTTTGTTCCGTTGCTGGCGAGGAGCTGTGATCCTTTGGAGGAGAAGAGGCACTCTGATTTTTAGAATTTTCAGCTTTTCTGCTCTGGTTACTTCCCATCTTTGTAGTTTTGTCTACCTTTGGTCTTTGATGTTGGTGACCTACACATGGGGTTTTGGTGTAGATGACCTTTTTGTTGATGTTGATGCTATTCCTTTCTGTTTGTTAGTTTTCCTTCTAACAGTCAGGTCCCTCAGCTGCAGGTCTGTTGGAGTTGCTGGAGGTCCATTCCAGATGCTGTTTGCCTGGATATCACCAGCAGAGGCTGCAGAACAGCAAATATTGCTCCTTGATCCTTCCTGTGGAAGCTTCATCCCAGAGGGGTGGCCGCCTATATGAAGTTTCTGTTGGCCCTTACTGGGAGGTGTCTCCCAGTTAGGCTACATGGGGGTCAGGGAGCCACTTGAGGAGGAAGTCTGTCTGTTCTCAGAGCTCAAACACCATGTTGGGAGAACCACTGCTCTCTTCAGAGCTGTCAGGCAGGAATGTTTAAGTCTGCAGAAGTTGTCTGCTGCATTTTGTTCAGCTATGCCCTGCCCACAGAGGTGGAGTCTAGAGGCAGTAGGCCTTGTTGAGCTGCGGTAGGCTCTGCCCAGTTCGAGCTTCCCGGCTGCTTTGTTTACCTACTCAAGCCTCAGCAATGGCAGATGCCCCTCCCCCAGCCAGGCTGCTGCCTCACAGATCGATCTTAGACTGCTGTGCTAGAAGTGAGCAAGGCTCCGTGGGTGTGGGACCCGCTGAGCCGGGCATGGGAGAGAATCACCTTGTCTGCTGGTTTTTAAGACCATTGGAAAAGCGCAGTATTTGGGTGGAAGTGCCCCATTTTTCCAGGTGCAGTCTGTTACGGCTTCCCTTGGCTAGGACAGGGAAATCCCCTGATCCCTTCTGCTTCCCAGGTGAGGTGACGTCCCGCCCTGCTTCAGCTCACCCTCTGTGGGCTGCACCCACTGTCCAACCAGTCCCAATGAGATGAACCAGGTACCTCAGTTGGGAATGCAGAAATCACTCGTCCTCTGCATTGATCATGCTGGGAGCTGCAGACCGGAGCTGTTGCTATTGGGCCATCTTCTCAAAACCCTTTTTTCTCTAATCTTGTCTTCACTCTTTATTTCATTAAGTTTATCTTAATCTCTGATATAATTTCTTCTGCTTGATCGATTCGGCTATTGATACTTGTGTATGTTTCACGAAGTTCTCATGCTGTGTTTTTCAGTTCCATCAGGTCATTTATGTTCTTCTCTAACCTGGTTATTCTAGTTAGCAATTCCTCTAACCTTTTTTCAAGGTTCTTAGCTTCCTTGCATTGGGTTAGAACGTGCTCCTTTAGCTTGGAGGAGTGATGAGTTTGTTATTACCCACCTTCTGAAGCCTACTTCTGTCAATTTGTCAAACTCATTCTCCGTCTGGTTTTGTTCCCTTGCTGGCGAGGAGTTGTGACCCTTTGGAGAAGAGGCATTCTGGTTTTTGGAATTTTCAGCCTTTTTGCACTGGTTTTTCCTCATCTTCGTGCATTCATCTACCTTTGGTCTTTGATGTTGGTGACTTTCAGATGGGGTTTCTGTGTGGACATCGTTTTTGTTGATGTTGATGCTATTCCTTTCTGGTTGTTAGTTTTCCTTCTAACAGTCAGGCCTCTCTGCGGCAGGTCTGCTGGAGTTTTCTGGAGGCCCTCTTCAGACCGTGTTGGCCTGGGTGTCACCAGTGGAGGCTGCAGAACAGCAAAGATTGCTGCCTGTTCCTTCCTCTGGAAGCTTCATCCCAGAGGGGCACCCTCCACATGCGAGCTGGAGCTCTCCTGTATGAGGTGTCTCCCAGTCAGGAGGCACGGGGGTCAGGGTCCCACTTGAGGAGGCAGTTTGTCCCTTAGCAGAGCTCCAGTGCTGTGCTGGGAGATTCACTGCTCTCTTCAGAGCAACCTAGCTCCTTTTATCCCTTGTTCCACCATCTTCAATATATGCTTTGTGTATTATGACCCCATATGGCTGCTCCAGCTCTGGCCATCACATCTGCATCTTAGTCAGCAGGAGGGAGAAAAGGAAGGGACAAGGGCACAGCTCTCTTGGGGGATATTTCCTGGAAGTTGCACACACTACCTCTATCTTCATCCACCTGGCCAGGACTTTGTCATATGGCCATACCTAGAGAGGCTGGAAAGTATTTTCTTTATTTCAGGTAGTCACACATCTAGGTAAAAGTCAGGGTTTTTTTATATACAAAAATATAGGAAGATGATATTGAAGGATAACCACAGGTGGTGAGGGAAGACCTCTCTGAGGAGATGTCATTTGAATAAAGACCAGAATGATGATTTTTTATCCAATCCATTTAATCAGTCAGATCACCTGAGTACCCCCTCTGTGCTTGCTATTAGAGGTAGAAAGATGAATAGCACATGGCTCTGGCCTCAGTGCTTGCAATCCAGAAAAGAGGGGGCAAATTGCTGGTATGAGGGTAGCATCCAGCCAGCAGATGTAATTTGTTTGGTCAGTATATGTTTTAACAATTAGGGTGTGGTGGCTCATGCCTCTAATACCAGCACTTTGGGAGGACAAGGTGGGAGGATTGCTTAAGCTCAGGATTTCAAGACCAGCCTGGGCAACATAGGGAGACCCCATCTCTGCAAAAAACTTTAAAAAGTTAGGCTGGCATGGTGGCATGTGGCTGTAGTCCCAGCTATTCATGAGGCTGAGGTGGGAGGATTGCTTGAGCCCAGGTGTTCAGGGCTGCAGTGAGCCATGACTGTGCCACTGCACTCTAGCCTGAGCAACAGAGTGAGACCCTGTCTCAAAAAAAAATGAGGAAATTTCACATAAAAGGTCAGAGTTCCAACCTTTCATAAAATGTGAGAAGATCTGTCAGTGTAGGAAATGCATTCCCACATGTCCAGAGCTGAAGAGTGGTGGACTCTTTCAAGCTGGGCATTAGCTCTGCAGTTTGCCCCAGTCTCTGCCACTCCCAATTGTCATACACTTGTTTGTTTCCCTCTCTTTCTTTACTTGCCTGCCTTTATAGACATTAGAGTTTGCAGTTCATGATTTAAAGAGAGACAAGGCAATAATTAAAACAAAATAGGCCTCAGTGATCTGGTTTGTCCCTCTCACCTTGAGAATCCACATCCACTTGCCTCTTTTTTGAAACCTTAAGTGCCTGAGGAAATCATGGGTGTTTGAGGCCCATTCACTCAGAATTTTTGTTTTTCTTGATCACATTGATATAGGTGGATAAAATATCAGAGCATGAGTCAGAAGGCCCGAGTTCAGGTTTTTTCCCTTACAGCTAGTTGGGTGAATAATCTTGGAAAAGTTACCTCCGTTCTCTGGGCCTCAGTTTTCCTATTGGTAAAAGATGAGTGAGGGTCATCATTCCTGGTCTCTTGTCTTCCAGGCATGAGAAAAAGCCATCAGGACAATGGAGGTGGAAATGATTTGTAAGCTGGATGGTGCGTCATTGTGCCAAGGAGCAGAAAGCCATTTGGACCCTAGCATCTAAAAGAGCCCTGAGACCCCACTTAGAAATGGAGCACAGCCTCACCTGGTGGGAATTGGGGCTGGAAACTGGGAAGCCATTGAAAATCGAGGCTGCTGCTTTCTCTTTCTCTCTTTGGAACCACATGGATTCTTTTCAGTTTTTCTCTGAGTCAGGCTCCACCTTCTTTGTACGGGCTTTCTCTTATTATTATTCCGTATGAAGTCAAAAAGGTCTGTTTCAGTTCTAATGCTGCATGGCCTTTTAGTTTGGTTGCCATTGATTAAGGACAGTCTCTGTGTCTCTTACTTCAAATTCTCAGAAGAAAGTTTCTTAACTGATACGTTGGCTTCCTCTGGGCCTGGTGACCAGCCATGGTCCAACCCCCTGAGACCATGGAAGCAGCATCACATAGTTCAAATATGGTGGCTTAGGCTTAGCCCTTTGGCAGAGGCCAAATGCAGTGCAGGCTGCCTGGGGCAAGGAATATGGTAGGGCAAGGACACCAAGCACGTCTCCTGCAGCACAAAATGTTTATTAACATTGCAGCTGCGATGATTCTGTCTTGAGTGACTCTGCTGACAATTCTTCTGGCAAGGAGGCTGAAAGGCTCTTTCTGAAGAGTCAAGCCATCTGAGACAACTCTGTAATGAAAACATGATCACTTCCATGTTATAGACTTGTATACCAACATCCTTTGCAATATCATACCACCTTGCTGCTCTACAGAACATATTTAATCCATGGTTGCTGCTAACTTTTGAGCTCCAAAAGAAGGAATGGTGCACAAAGAGACAGTCTGAGGAAATGAAATGAGGGTTTCCATGGCTACAGGCTTGAGTGTGCATAAGACAAAAGTTTTTGAACTGCAAAGCATCAATTCATCCAAAATATTTTCCCTCTTCTGTTTCGCTTGTTTACTTGGTAAGCAGAGAAACAGAGCAGGGAATGTTCTGGTACAAATACATAGCCTGGGAGAGTCAGAACTTTTCCAGCTGCCAGGAACATCCCAAACAGAGCCTTGAATGTTCAACAAGCTTTGGAGACAGTCAGAACTGGTTTGGGTAGATGTGGAGACCAGGAGCTGGGGTCTTATTCCTACCAGTCTCTAGCTGAGTGATGATGGTTGAATAACTTTACCTCTCTGAGTCTAGTTGTGCCATCTGTAAAAGTAAGAAACGCTGGGTGAACCTGAACCTGAACCCTATTGGGGTTAGTGCCAACAACTTAGATCGGCTGCAGTGAGACTCATCTGAATGTGAAGGCAACCCAGAAGTGGCTTTAACACTTAAAGGTTTTATTCTTTTAAGTAAAAGGCAATGATGATGTGGGAGAATCACCAGGGACTGTGGCTCCTCCTTCCTGTTGTGTGATCTACCATCCCTAGGCTGTGGTTCTGATCTTCATGGGCCAAGATGGCTGCCAGAACTCTAGCCATTATATCCATGTTCTAGGAAGGATGATGGAGATTGGTGCTTTTCTGTAATTCTCTTCTCTTGAGTCTGGGCTGGAGCTAGTGATTCACTTCAGAAGAATAGGATACAGCAAAAGTGATGTGGTGTCACTCCTGATTTGGGTTGGGAAAAGACTTTAGCCTCTTTTCTCCCCACCCCCTTCTCTCACCTCCCTTCCCTTCTCTTTTCTTTCTCTCTCTCCTTCCTGGTGCTGAGGGAAGCAGCTGCTAGCTTATGAGGCAGCGCTATGGAGAGGCCCAGGTGGTGAAGGACTGAAGCTTGCTAACAGCCAGGTGGGTGAGCTTAGAAGGGGATTCTCCAGCCTGAGTTGAAGCTTGAGATGACTGCAGTCCTGGCTGACAGTTTGACCACAGTCTTATGAGTGACCTTGCACTAGAGACACCTTGCTAAACTACACCTGGATTCTTTTTTGTCTTTTTCTTTTAAAATTTACATTGAAGGTCTATGCAGCTGGATTCTTGACCCAGAGAAACTTTGAGATAAGAAACGCTTGTCATTCTCAATAGCTAAATCTTGGGGTAATTTGTTATGCAGACATAGAAAACTCATTCACCCCGCAACTGCTTTAGAAACATTCAGTGGAAGCTTTGGGTAAATATAGAGAACCCCAAAGCCAGCCTTTTCGGGAAACTGGACTTGGAGCTTCTGGTTCTCGGGCAGTATTTGCGCCAAAGCTTTGCTTAATTTCCTGTCACTTGAATATTTTCCTAAAATTTGCTTAGGGGAAAAGAATGAAACCACCACAAGCCCTCCATGCATAGAGCAGAACTTGGCACAGATTCTCAGAGGCTGCTGTGTGCATGCCATGGGTTTGACCCTGTGCTCTGGGGCACGGGGCATAGATCTGGCACAGAAACAGCAGATGGAAGGCACCACTCTGCTTGCCCTCACTGGCTCTAGCGTTGTTCAGTAGTGGGCCCTCTGGCTTCAGGGTCTCTGTGGCTAGCGTCAGCCCTGCTCAGAGGCCAGGACACATGGCACCTTTGTGCAACCCCACAAGGGCCCCCTTCCCTGCGTGTTGTGGCTGTGCCAGGGACTGGAACAGGCTGGCTTTCAGCTCCCATGTGTCTCCCTGGATTCTAAGCAGGGCACAGTCTGTACCACTATAGGTGATGACGCTGCCTCTTAGGACCAGTTTCACCAGTCAAAAAGAGGACAATAAATAAACTATTCTGGCTCTTTTCATAGGGTGAGCTAAACTCAGAAGAATGGCTTTCCTGAAGTTTTCTTGATTTTTCAACATGTATAACTTGAGTGAAAAAAGAACAGGTCACAAGAGAGCATGATAATATATCATTTCTTAATAATTGCAGGCATACACACACACACATAAACACACTCAGAGTGATTTCCTGAAGTCTTAGCATTAAATTGCTAATTATCTCTGGATAGTAGAACTTTGGATAATATTTCTTTTCTTCTATTTTTTTCTATACCATTTTAATTCCTTTTAAAACAGAAGTACATGTTATTTTATTCTTTTAAACAGAAAAACCCAATAAATCCTCTTTTCATTTTTTAAAAACATATTCTTCCCATTCATTTGTATAGTGCTTTGCAGCTTACCAAATAGTTTTACATAATTTCCTATAAAATCTCATAGCTATTCTAGAAACAAGATATAATTATTCTGAATTCACAGATGTAGCAACTGAGACACAGACACTTGGAGAGCCTTCTACTGCAACTTCTCTTTAGTCCCTCCCCTAGGCGTTACATCCCCACCTCCAGAATTTTATCTGATACCGTCAAGACTATATAACTTGGACTAGTCATTTCCCATCTCAGTTTTCTCATATAAAATGAAGCTAGTAATAGCATCTAGCTCAAAGGATTATTGTGAGGATTAAGCGTGATGATGTGTGTGAAGCATTTAGCACAGCCCCTAGCCCTCCTGGCAATCAATAACTTTTAGCATTTGTTATTCTTGGGCAACTTCAGAGTAAGCATTTCCTCTCTTTGGGTCTACTTCTTCAAATTCAAAGTAAATGGGCTGGACTTACTGATTATTGAAAATTCTGCATTTCAGTTCTCTGAATCCAAGATTTTGTTGCTGTTATATGAGGCAAAGTTGACTTAAAGATGCTGGCTTGCAAGAAACAGCTGTCATTCACTCATTCCTCTGTTCGATTGACGAAAAAATGATCTGAATTTATGAACATCTGAAAAAAGGCTGGGGGAAGGGTGTTCTTGGTAGAGGAGTTGCATATGTACACACACACCCAGGGTTAAGCAGCTTGGAGGAAAGGATGAGAGTGAAGTCAGGTACCAGTGATGTGGGCTGGCAACTCTTTTCAGAAACATGTCCTTAGCCACAGTCAAGGGAACAGTGCCCTGCTTGTCACTGAGCCCACCACCCCAGGTTGCAGGATAGTCAAGGAGTGTCCTATGTAGGTGTTTTGAGAGGCACCCAATATTTTCTCAGTCCCAGTTGTATATATCTGTGTTTGCTCATTTTTGTCGGACTCAAGAATATGAGAAAAGTGTTGAGTTCATGCCACGTCATAAATCAGAGGTTTGGATGTGACTTTTTCATCTTTAACTATAGTCCACTGAAAAACCTGTGGGAATTCTTGCCTGGCTGAGCTGATGGTGGAGCAGGTATGGTGGCTGAGGAAGTTGCTGGAACAGTGGCATTCTGAAAGTCCCTCTTTGAAGCTGATTAAGGAGGTGCAGATGCTTAATTTGGGAGCTTGGGATGTCTGGGTCACCGGGAAGTGTGGATCCTTCTAGGACAGGCGGCCAACCATTGCCATGATCTGGTGGGGGAACAATGTCAGGGCCTGTATTAATTAGCTGAAGATCACATGCCCTTTGCTGTGGTGCCATTGTGCTTCTCTGGTGTGAGGGAATAGATCAACAACATTGATGGACGGTGAAGAGAGTCATTTTTATTCTGCTTTGTGAAGATGGGAATGGAATGATAAGACAAAGAAAAACAAAAGAAAACACAATAGAATGGAAGTTGATGACTAGTGAAGGCTATCCCCTCACACCTTTCCAACTGTCCATCCATTTTTCTTATCTCCTGCTCGGGGACTGATGGAATAATTTTGTCTTTGGACTCCTCTCCACTCCCATGCATTTTTCATTCATTCAAGTCTTCAGGGTGCTTTGCTAGCCCAGTGACCTGCTTATATTATCTCCCTTTTGTGGCTTCCTACCAGCTAAAGTTCAAGTGCCTGAGCATAGCAGGCAAGGCTTTTTGTGATCTTGTGGTCTTGTGCTAATCCTTCTTTCCAGCCTCTTCTTGAAGCAACACCATAATTCTCCGTGCTCAAATCATAGACTGCCAGAACTGGAATGCATTTGGGATCTTCTCCTTTTTTTGCCTAGAAAAAAAATGAAAACTTAAAAACAATCTGAAACGGTGACATCTAAAGCAAAAGGGCAGAGATTGTCTAGCAGAAGGGATTGTGATGGTGGTGGGAAGCAGAGGCTTACCCCTGCTAGGACTCCTTTTATAATTTTTCCCCAAAACCTGCAGTGGCTTCTGAATTTATACAGAGAGACTACAGGGCGTGGTGGAGGCGCTTGAACATTATTGATTTTATTCAATTCTCTCCTGTTACATAGAAATTGAGTTGTTTGCCCAGGGTCTCTGAGCTAATACATGGCAGAGCCAGGACTCAAAATCAATTCTCCAAGATCTGGAGTAGAGGCCTTGCCTACTTGTCTTCCTGTGCTCACCCCACAGTGATCCTGCTCTGATTTAGATTGTAAGCTCCTTTGAAGTTATTCAATTCCATCTCCAGACAAAGTTCTTTCCACAAGGGGCTGTTAAAGGAAAGTGCCTAGTAACCTCGGTCATGGGTTTCTTTCTCAATCACTTGGTGTTTAGGGTGCCACCTGAGCAGACCAATGGTTGGATTGCTTTGCGATATCATCAAAACCCACAAAGTCACGATAAGGAGCCTCTTCTTTTTTACAGGTTTATTGACGAGCCCTCTGAAACATCTTTCTACTCTTAGGGAGTATTTTCTTTCCAAGTGGACTTCTTGACACAGTATCAGATTTACCTTTAGAATTCCATCTCTGCTGGTTTATTGAGTTCTCTCACATCATTCTGAGGAATCCTACTGCAGCACCCAGGGGGAACAAGGATAGAGAAGGTGTCTCTTTCTCCAGTCTCAAGCAGTGTCCTTCCGTGTCTCTGCCCTATCTAGTTTCAGGTGGAATTTAGTGAGAACTGACTTTGTTCCACTCAAGTAGTAACAGTAAGTGTTTCAATTCATGACCAACTGATTACATTTAGTTTAATAAATGGGACAAGGGAGACTGGGCCTGGCTGGAAATAAATTTGGGTGCTTGACTTGAAGCTCCAAAATAGCCTTCCTGACTAAATGAAGATAATGATGATGATGGTGAAAACAACCAAGATTAATTTTGCATTGACTGCATACCAGGCCCCATGCTGAGTGGTTTACATGCATGATCTTCTTTTTTGTTTTTTAATCGTCATGACAATCCCATGAGAAAGACTCATTTTACAGTTGAAAAAAATGGAAGCTCAGGGAAGTTAAGTTATTGCTCTTGGCTTTACAGCCAGAAAATGGTGTTGCTGCCTAAGAGTAGGCACTTGATTACAACTCTCTAAATGATACCATCTCCCTGCTCAAGTCAAGAACACAGAAACACAGTGGAAGAAGTGTCAACCAAAGGTTAAGTTGTTAGAGCCCAGGGGAGAATCTAGTTTCCTGAGAACCCCACTGCATCCCCATTCCTGGGAAAGGCTCCTTGGTTGGACTGGACGGCCATTTGGTGCCAGGTGATGCCCACCATTGATCAGAGCTGACTGCTTTTGGGGTGGATACTTGACCACAGGGTGGTTAATTTAATCACCCTAGCCTAATCAACAACTGATTAGACTTCCCATGCAAATCTGAAGTGAGATGTGGGAACTGGAGGAAATTGGTCTTTGGCCCTTTGCCCAGTGATGAGTCAGAGTGGAAAAGAAAACTGAAGCCGGTTTCTCTGTGTGCTGATCTCTTTAACGAGTCCACTGAAAAATCTTTTCCTGCGCTGGCCAAACTGATGTTAGGGGTGGGTATGGTGGGTGAGGAAGATGCTGGAATAGTGGACAACAGACTGCTCTCTTGTTTTGAGACCTGGATGGGGGGCAGAAAGGGAACAGGCTTTGAAAGAAGAGATATGGGTGAACTTGTGCTCTGTCCCCCATTCCAGAGTCACTGTGATCTTGCCCGGTGACCTTGGAGAGACAGGAAATCCAGGGTGGGGTGAGGGTAGGTGGGGGATGGGGGTAGGTGTGACTTGGCTTGCCTACCAGTGGGTGGTGGCAATGGGCCTAGAACCCAGGGGCTGCTGCTCAGCCTGTGGGCGGGAGCGTGGGATGGGGAAACTCAAGAAGGCAGAGGGAAGATTGTGTTTCACATTTGCATCAGGCATTTAGAAAGGAGAATCCTGCTTCAAGGAGGTAAGTTTCCATTATATATTGCCCTGATGACATAAAAGAAAATTATCAGACCTCCTCCAAATGCTAATATTTCATAATAATCATTAAATTCTGCCCAGTTTACCAGTAGGGATGGGGATGTGCATATCTGGGTTGATAAACAAATGCATACAATTTCATGAAGGTATCTCTTCCTAAAAACTGGAGGGAGAGGAAAAAAAGGAGACCTAGATGAAGCAGTGATTTCAAGCTGAGCTGAGATTCCCTTCTGCAGTTTTTGGCTCGAACTGCACTCGTACCCTGAGAAGTGTACTTTGTCCCATCCCAAGTGATTTTTCTCCATATTAAGGTTGGATACTAGCAACTCTGTTTATAATGCACTGTGGGTTTAGTTAGTCTTTTTTGTAACATAATCGTCATTAACATGACTTCAGGAGAGCAGGATTCGTTGTTTTGATTGTTGTTACCATGACAGTGAGTGGTCTGCTGGTCTGGTGACAGACAATGCCGTAAGTAATAGTTGTTGAACCTCTCTTATGACACTAAGCGTGTTTCCTGGTTCTTCTATTACATCGTTGCAGACAAGTAGCAGGTTACATTTCCAGTCGCTCACGTCAGGGTTTTGACATGCCTGGGCGTACTCAGGGAAAGGCCAGGAGTGGGCAGAGAGCTTCCTCAAGGAGAGAGAAAGGGTGAGGTCTGACGCTGCTGTCATCAGGATGTCCTTGCCCTGCCTCTGCTTCGCCACCTTCTCCCAGGCAGGACTCAGTGACCTCCCCTCTTCCAGCTGGCCTCTGCTTGGCCCTAGATCCTTCTGAACTCGAGTATGCAGCCCCAGCCCCATGGAGACCTTTTTTGTCCTACACTCTTGTTCCAATCAAATGTTTGGTCCAATAGGCCTTTTGTGAGGTCTGAGCCTTAGTCCCACCTGGGACCTAGTTGCTTCCCAGAGACAGGGGTCTGTTGACCACCTGTGGCCATTTCTGACACATGGTATCAACTGGTCCAGCCTGGCTTTCCTGTCTCTGCCTCTCATGACACTCTGCCCCTTACTGGAACACCCATATGTGTGTTCACCTTGTATTCCCACCATCCACTGAGCCTTACGTCTGTGGAGACAATGCGTTGCCTGTGCCTTGCCTACCTGCGTGTGCATCCACTGTCATCTGGACCATTCCTCCCCCAGAATCTTCCATAATCTTTATAGGCCTGGCTGGATTCATCTCTGACCCTTCTCTGCCACCTGATCTTCTAGCCAGCATCAGACGCAACTTGGTCATCTTTTCTTAAATACGACCAGCTAGTGGGACAGATGTTGAGTCACTTTCTGGGAAAATAGGGCCTAGGGGCTTCTGTGAAAGTTCATCACATTTCAGTGGGGCTTTCTGCTGGCTTTCACAGAAGAATGCACCAATAGTGCAGGCCCAGCCACAGATCAGAACCACAGAGAGGTAAATCCCTGGCCTTGACTCTGCCTTAAGGTCCCACAACTCCTCTGATTTTGGGGAACCAAGTAAGCCTCTTTGCTCAAAAAGTATTGTTGCTTCCTCTTGGTTTCCAAAGTAAAATTCATTGCTTTCCCAAATCTGTCTTTAACTTAGGTCTTCAGCTTGTGGCACTGGTTTGGTATAATTAGAAAATGGTTTTATTTTTCTCCTGCCAGGGCCTCCAAAGTTATACTGTTAGTGCTCCTTCTTCTACCCCATGGGAACAGCTGGGGACAGAACCAATCACTTGCTGGTCACCTTCAGCCACGAGCCATACCTCATTTTCAAGGACAGGATGAGTATCCCTTTCCAAAATGCTTAAGACCAGAAGTGTTCCTGATTTCAAAGTTTTTCTGGATTTTGGAATATTTGCATATGCATAATGAGATATCTTAGGGATGGCACCCAAGTCTAAACACGAAATTCAAATTCATTTATATTTTATATGTACCTTATACACAGAGCCTGAAGGTCATTGTATAGATATTTTTAAATAATTTTGTGGATGGAACCAAGTTTGTGTATGTTGAACCATCAGAAAGCAAAGGAGAGGAGAGCTAGCTATCTCATATTGGTGCTCTAAAAGCTTCAGATTTGGAGTGTTTTGGATTTTAGATTTTTGGACTAGGGATGCTCAACTACTATTAAAAGCCCAATTCAAACCAAAATCTTCATCCATGGCCAGTTCAAAACATGGCTCTTCCCCCACCCAGTCCCCACCTCAGACATGGCCTGTGGCTTGGGGACCTACTTTGTGGCATTCCGCTGACCCTGGCCACCTGACAGACCCCAGAACTCAGCAGCCATGTTGCACTTCAGAGCCCACCCCTCACTCATCCCTGCAGGAGTGTGTCCCCACAGCTCATTGCATGGCTGGTTCCATCTCAGCCTTCAGGCTCAGCTTCGATGTCTCTGATCAGGAGGTGCGACCCTGACTACCCTCTCTGAAGGTGCCCAGCTGGGATCTCTAGCGCATAGTAATCTGAGTTCTTTTCACCATTTTAATTAGTTTGACTTGTTGTTGTTAGCTGAAGTATGGTCTGCTTTCTCCTACAGTAGTGTTACTTTAACTCTGAGACAGCAGAAACTATGCTTGTCTTGTTCGAGAGTTATATATCCGTGGCTTAACTCCATGCCTGTCTACCATAGGTGCTCAAAAATATCTGTTTAACTAATAATGAGATCCTACTTGGAATCAAATTTCAATATTTTACTTAATGGCCAAATAAAAGTTTGAAACCTTTGAAATTACTGATACCTGATCTTTTTTTTTTTCTTGTTTTAGCCTGGAAAAGTGTCAGTTTCATATGGTTCAATCTAATATTTGAAGCATTTGCATTAAAATCAACAGCAAGATCAAGATGCTTTTTATTGTTATTATATTACATGTTCCTGGAAATTTAGTTCTGGTCAACATAATAAAGTGAGGAAAAACAGATAAAATATTGGAAATACTAGCTGCAGAGGGTAAAATTGCCTAGCTGCAGAACCAACAAAAATCAACTAAAAAATTTAAGAGTCCTAATAAATGAGTTCAATAAGATGGCCATACAAAATATAGACAACAAGAGAATAATAGCAAATATTCATGATAGTAACAGTAATGATGATAACATTATAAGACTATCAATAACAACCACAAACTCTGGCAACTAAGATATGTATGTAATTCCATATAAAGAAAACTATAAATCTTCTCAGAGGGTCTTTAAAGAAAACTTGATAATTGGGATGACAAAGATATTTTGGGGTGGGAAGACTCAATGCTACACAAATTACAGTTCTCTCCAAAATTAATGTCATCATTTATTTCCATTCTAATCCAAATTCGAATAGAACTTTGGGGTCAACTTGACAAAAACAAATGCAATGATTATCTGAGAGAAAAAAATCAGCTCAGCCAAGAGTTTTCTCAGAAAGAGAAATGTGTAGAAAATTTTCTGCCAGATACTAAATAAACTATCATGCTATGGTAATTAAAACAGTGTGACAGTGGCCCATGAATAAGGTTACATATGAATGAGGTGGAATAGGAACTTGAGAAGCCAAATCACTTATATACAATAAGTTCGTGCATACCACTGGCTGCACTTAAATCCAGAGGAGAGATGATATACCTTATAAGGCATTTGAGGATCACTAGCTACCATTTAGAAAAATAAATTCCTGCCTCACAACTCATACCTAAATTTCAGATGAATTAATTTAAATATTTCTGTACAAGTTAAACCTTAAATGTTCTAGAAGAAAATATAAAAGGATATGGTTATTCCATCTGAGATAGAGATGGACTTTTAGTAAATAAGCTAAACATAAAAACTTCAAAGGAAAAAAACTACAGAATTGAAAGGAAGCTGTCAAACTGGGTAATGTTTTCAACATAAATGATATAAAAATGGTTGAAATTTATAATAAAGAGTTTTTTCTAATTAAAAAAATGGTAAGTATCACAATTAAGATGGGCACAGGACATAAACAGGCAAGTCATGAAATGAGAAATAGGATCAGACGATAAGCCTTGTATACAAAGGTGGAATTAACCAACACAGGAACTGCTCCACCTCAACTATTCTTGCTATATGAAATAATGCACATTTAAATCAACTTATGGGACTGCATTGCAGGCCACAGGCAGAAAGAACTTCTAGCAAAGCTGTATTTTCTTCTCTTTTGGCATTCAGATGGGCCTACCTCAGTTAAGATTGTCCCTTTCTTACAGAATCGTACTGACGACAAATAGAATTTAGGCTACTGATGACAGATACAATTTAGGCTACCCATGTCAGCATCCCAAGTTGCTCCTGCCATTCTCCGAATGCTATGCCTCTGAAGGCACAGAGTCAAGATCCTAAGGTATTACAGATGAGAGGTTAAGAAAAAGTTTCATGGCAATATAACAAGAGTCACCAACTTCTTAGCCTGAAGTAATTGGGTCATCTCAGCCTAGGACACTTTCTCTACTAGTTAGCCAATTTAACCATTAGGGTCAATTTCTTACGGTATTACACTCTTGATACCAAATTATGGATCAGTAAGGACTGCAGATAACTTTGGTTGTAAACAACAAACAACAAACAACAATAACAATCGCTTCAGCTCAAAATGGCTTAAATGTGCATTATTTCACATAGGAACATGTCCAACAATGTGAGATTAGTTAAATAAACTAATCATGCAATGCTCATGGTATTTAAAGTGAAAAAATGAGCGCGTTACCAGAACATTGAAGATTGGAGAGGAATCTTTGGGTATAATTAATGTTATGATCACTACTGTTTAATAAACAATAGCTATGTATATACCAGTTATTGTGCTAAAGGCTTTACCTGCATTACTTCATTCGATCTGTCCAACTGCACTGTGAGGAAGGTACTATTCTTACTCCTTTTACAGATGAGAAAGCCAACATTGAGATTTTGTAACTCGCACAATTAAATGGTGGAACAAACAGTTCAAACTCAGGTTAGCTTCATTGCAATGCTTGTGCTTAATTAAAACTCTGAGATATCTTTGCTTTTTCTGTCTTCCTTGCCATGGTATTCAGTAAATTTCCCAATCCTTTCCTTTCTTCCTTTCCCTGCCCTTCCCTGCCCTACCCTGCCTTGCCCTGCCTTCCCCTCCCTTCCCCTCCATTCCCCTCCATCCCCCTTTCCCTTCCCCTTTGCCTTCCCCTTTCCCTTCCCTTTCTTCTCCTTTCCCTTCCTTCCCGTCCCTTTCTTTTTCTTTCCCTTTCTCTTTCTCTTCCGTTCCCTCTCCGTCCACCTTCTCTTCTCTTCTTTTCTTTCTCCCTAACCGGGTCTTGCTCTGTTGCCCAGGATGGAGTGCAGTGGTGTGAGCATGACTCACTGCAGCCTCAACCTTTTGGGCTCAAGCAGTCCTACAGCCTTAGCCTCCCTAGTAGGTAAGACTGTAGACATGCACTACCACATTCAGCTAATGTTTTGTTTTAAGTTTTTTGTAGAGACTGAGTTTCAGCATTTGGCCAGGCTAGTCTTGAACTTCTGAGCTCAAATGATCCTCTTGCCTTGGCCTCCCAAAGTTTTGGGAGTATAGTCATGAGCCACTATGACTGGCCTATCAATTCTTTCTTTAAATTTTATTTCTATGCTTTCCTCTTATGTCCAATAATAGCCGAGTTCAGGCCCTTTTTATTTTTAGCTTAGATAATCCCTGTAGTCATCTCCCTTTTCCATTTTCTCTTGCTCATACCATGAATTCATTTTATCTGTTACTTCCAGATTAATCTTCCAAAATGAAAACATTCCTTTCTCGACCAAATATCTGCTCAAAAAATTCTCTGGGGATATCTAAATGCTTACCAAAGTCTAAACTCGGTGACTTGGTGTTCAAGGCTCTTCACAATTTAATTTCAACTTGCCTGGTCAACTTTTTCTTTCATCATTTCTCTAAATCCAGAGATGTCCTACCTGTTTTTGTAAATAAAGTTTTATTGGGACACAGCTACCCGTATTTATTAGAATATTATCTATGGTGGCTTTTTGTGTAGCAGAGATGAATACTTGTGAAAGAGATTATATAGCTTACAAAACCCAGAATATGTACTATTTGGCTTTTCATAGAACAAGTTTGTGAACAACTGCTCTAGATGAACCCATTACTCTCACGCAAATGGGTCTACTTGTCTCTGCCTTAAATAATTTTTGGAAGAATGCAGGATAGTTAAAAAACATGTATAGTGTTTCTTGGATACCATTTGAATTTTCTTGCCTCCATGCCTTAAATTTTTTTTTTCTATTCAGTGAGTGAGTGGTTAAACAAATTCCATGGTATGTCTATACTATGGGATATTATTCATAAATATATTCCCTATGGGATATTATTCATAAATATATTCTCTTGGATGAATCTCAAGGGAATGATGGTGAATGAAATCCCAAAAGGTTATATACTGCATGACTCTATTTCTATACCTTTCTTGAACTGATACAATTATGGCGGTACAGAACACACTGCTGATTGTTGGGGGTTAGGAAAGGGAGATGGGGGAAGTTGGGTGTGGTTATAAAGCAACACAAGGAATCCTTAAGATGAAGTTATGTATCTTGACTGTTGGGGATGCATGAACCTACACATGTGATAAAAATGGATAGAACTAAATAACACACATACAAGTACAAATAAAATGAAATCTGAATAAGATCAATGGATTATATCAAGGCCAAGGCCTTGCTTTTGATATTTACTAAAGTTTTTATAGTTTTGCAAGATGCTACCATTGGGGAAATGGGATAAAGGGTACATGAACTCTCTCTCTATTATTTCTTATAACTGCATGTGAATCTACAATTATCTCAAACCAAAAAAGTCTGAGAATGCAATATAAGATAACTAAGGAGAAACCATAAGTTGTCAGTTTTTTCTTCATGTCAATAAATGGTAGACTTTAAATTGGATAAAAAGCCTGTCTTAAGCTTTGGAAATCCAATGCCTTTCTCTTTTGACAAAGGTTGGTTCAATAAATGCGTAACTATCGTGTATTAAGTTGTGCAAGATATCAACAAAAACAGCATTTAGAAATGTGTAATAGCCAGTAGGTGAGATCAGGTACAATAAAGTTAACTTAGTTAAAAATGTATATATTGCATCTTTTATTTTAGATTAATACTGTTAATAAAACAACATTTCCATGTTTTCCTAATCAGGGAGACATTTTCCCTGTGTCTGCTCAGCAAAACACATCAACGATTAAAGTCAAATTCTATTGTTACCTGTTAATGTCTGAAAACTTTTTTTTATTAATATGGAGAGATTTGTCTCTGAACTCTTCCCCTAAATTACTCTACCATTCCAGATACCTTAAACTTTTTATTATACCACTCAGATGTGTTTGTTTTATCTCTTTCAATCAAATTTCTTATTCTTTTAGTGCTTTCCAGGATATAAAGGCACTTGTAAGTCATTTTTTATTCCATCGTATTCACAGACGCACAGCAAACCCGTAAGGGTACACAGTGATAGACAAAGAATTGCCATTTTTTGGTGGAAGAGGGTAAGGCATTCTGAGGTTCCTTGATTTGCCAGTTGTCACACTGCTGGAAGGCAGAATGGCAGTACTGATCCTTGGAATCCAAGTTTAGTGCTGGTTGTCTTTGCCATCTCCCCGAGAGCAGTAATAAGGAGCAATTACATTCTAATATAGTTCTGGCATTGAGAAGCAGTCAGGGAACCACAGATCAGTAGTTCTCAAAGAGTGGTCCTTGGACCAGTAGCATCAACTGCTTCTGGGAACTGTCAGAAATGCAAATTCTCAGGCCCCACCCCAGACTTACTGAATCAGCCACTGCAGGGTGGGGCCCAGCAATCTGTGTTTGAACAAGCCCTGCTGGTGATTCTGATGCACGCTCAAGCTTGAGATCCTCTGGCCTAGGTAATCATGAGACATACTTCCTATTGCTCTTCATTCTGACCTCGGTACCACACAGCAGGAAGGCAGGGACACACCTGACACTGTTTTCAGTGATGATCTTTCAGTGCAGCTAAATGATCACAAAAATAGCAAGGGAGTTCAGTTCACTAAAATGTTGTAACTGCATGTGCTGTACGTGAAGTTAGTGAAGCCTGTGGCTTTTAACATAGAGTCAAAGACTAGAAATGTCTTCTCGTATTACTTTGGATTTACCCCAATTAAATAACATTTACCTTCCCACAGGAGAATGGGAGAGATTAGCACTTCAAAAAGGGGAGAACTCATAGTGTGCTTTTCTCACAGATGAAATTAATAAATCAATGAATGAATTTATCCATTTAAACATCATCTATGGAGTATCTGGTACTGGCCAGACACCGGAATGGTCTTGTAATGCAGATACAAACAGGTAGATGAATATTTACAATATAATACAATATGAATTGTGACAGAATTTAGCAACAAAGTGATATGGAGAAGGGAATAGTGCCCTGTATATGTGTGTGTGTGTGTGCACATGTGCACACGTGTGTGTCTTGTGTAAGGCAGAATGGGTTCAGAGAGAGGTGGTGTTCGGGATCTCACAAAGGAGAACTTCTTGAGCTGGATTATTAAGATCAAGGAGTTCAGCAGGTGGACAAGGAAGAGAACATTCTGGGCACATTGAATTGATCAAGTAATTACAAGGAGGCATGAGACAGATAGCAGAGTGTGTTTAGGGAGCCACCAGTGGCTTGGTGTTGGTAGAGGCCCGAGTGTTTAAGAATAGCTGGCAGGGAGGCTGGAGAGGGAGTCAGGAGGCAGATCATGGCTATGAACGTGCTCCTGAAGAGTTTGCTTTTGAACCATGGGCTAGTGTTTCCCAAATTGCACATGCCATGCAACACAGGGGCTTGTGTTACGTGTTCTTTGAAAAAAAGATTTCTCTAGTCAAGTAAGTGTGAAAAGTTTAATAAAACTAAATGGATTTCTTTTCTTGGAGAACTCTGAGAGTCTTTAATATGCTGGTATGCATTGAGAATACCCAAGAGTGGGATTCAAAGGGCACAGGAAACTTTTTTGTCTTTTTTTTGTTTGAGATGGGGTCTCGCTCTGTTGCCCAGGCTGGAGTGCAGTGGCACGATCTCTGCTCCCTGCAACCTCTGCCTCCCGGGTTCAAGCAATTCTCCTGCCTCAGCCTCCCAAGTAGCTGGGATTACAGGTGTGTGCCACCAACCCCAGCTAATTTTTAGTAGAGATGGGGTTTCACCATGTTGGCCATTCTGGTCTTGAACTCCTGACCTCAAGTGATCCTCCTGCCTCAGCCTCCCAAAGTGCTGGGATTACAGGTTTGAGCTACCATACCCGGCCAGCACAGGAAACTTTGTTTTTTTTATTTTTATTTTTACTTTAAGTTCTGGGATACACGTGCAGAATGTGTAGATTTGTTACATAGGTATACATGTGCCATGCTGGTTTGCTGCACCTATCAACCCACCATCTAGGCTTTAAGCCCTGCATGCATTAGGTATTTGTCCTAAGCTCTCCCTCCCCTTGCCCCCAACCTCCCGACAGGCCCCAGTGTGTGATGTTCCTCTCCCTGTGGCACAGGAAACTTTTCCTCTCCCTGTGGCACAGGAAACTTTTTTTTTTTTTTTTTTGGAGACGGAGTCTTGCTCTGTCGCCCAGGCTAGAGTGCAGTGGCGCGATCTCGGCTCACTGCCAGCTCTGCCTCCCGGGTTCACACAATTCTGCCTAAGCCTCCTGAGTAGCTGGGACTACAGACACACAGGAAACTTTCTAACGCGCTTCTTAAACATCCTAAATTCCTCAGGAACAGGCTTTGGGCAGTGCCACTGTGCATAGGGGGACTGTTATTTAGCTGAATCCTCTTAGGATAAAATCTAAGACTTAACATAGCCTCCAGAGCTCTGCAAAATCCAGGCCTACCTCCCTTTCTGGACTTGCCCCCACCCCTCTTCCTTTGGAACACGGCCACGTTCATTCCTTTACATATTGCCTGTGGCTGCTCTTTGACTACACCCGCAGAGTAGTTGAGACAGTGCCTACCTAAAATATTTACTATCTTGTCCTTAACAGAAGAGATTTGCTGCTCCCTGCATGATAGCATTTCCACAGTGTTTCCTTCTCTGTCTGTTCCTCTAGGTTTGGAGCTCCTAAACGGCAGGGCTTTTGTCTTGTTACTTTTGAACAATTCATCTTTGTGTCATCCACTAAGCACAGGGTTTGGCCTATAGAAAACACCCAGTGAATGTTTAATGAAAGAATGAATGCAACTCTGTAATGATTAAGCAGCTAACATTCATACAGGCTTTTTGGTTTAGCATATATCATCTCTTTTAGTGTTTATTCCAGCTTTGTGATGGGTGATCAACATCCTTGTTTTACATAGGAGGAAGCATAGGCTCAGAGAAGTCAAGTGAGTTTTTCAAGGTAACACAGCCACTAGGATGTGTGGGTGGTCTTCTGCCGCCATATCCCACGTTCCCCCCATTGCCCTTGGCTGTCTCACACCATTCCCCTCACCACCAGATCCCTCTAGCAGTTTCAGCACAACTCATTTGTCCTTTGTACAACCAGACCCCTCTAGCAGTTTCAGCACAACTCATTTGTCCTTTGTATAGCTTCTCCTACTGTTGGATCTTCTCATGCGTCTAGCTCTCTCCATCCCGACATCCAGCTGCCTTCCTCCCTTTCCCCCTAATCATTTCCCTCCCTCTCCTCACTCACTCCTGACCTCTATGGAGTTTGTGGCTTAATCACTCCACAGAGGAGATGTATTTCCTCAGAAGACCACGCACAGCATGATGTGTGCTCATCTGTATTTGGGCTAGTTCTTGTTACAGTTAGAAGATGTTGAAGGTCCAGAGGACAGCTGTTCTCCAAGCTGTGCTCCACCAGGATGGACAGCCTCCTCTGCCCACAGACAGGGCTCTGAATTTCAGGTCACTGAGGCATTTGCTGCTCTGCTAACAGAACAGTGCTCCAGGCCTGTGGAGAATTGCATCTGGCCTCTCCCCTAGGATGCTCATGAACTGCCTTATGGGTACAGTTTACAGGAAAAATATTATATTCAGCACCCCTGAGAGAAAATGAAGTCATTGCTTTCCTGAGAGTGATTTATTCTTTCATTAATAACATATTTGCTTTCTTTTCCAGTGGTAAATTAGGTCCTTACGGCCAATGCTTTTGTTCCTAACCTGGCTGAAAGGCTGGGCTGTGCATCACTAACAGGCCGTCAGTTTTCCTGATGTTCTTGTTTAGGCAACTGACAAATCCCTCAAACTCATCGCTAGCTAAAATAGGTTTGAACTTTGTTCTCAAGCTGTCTCATTGTCATACGATATGAAGCAAGCCTCTAGAAGGAGTTGCTTTTTAACTAGCAATTTGGCTTTTGAAGGACATATACGCAAAAGAAATTAGGTGAGAAAATAAAGTCTAACACCTTCTCTACCGAAGTTACTACCCAAGGTCCAGATACAAATCTTGTAAAATGAAATCTGAGGTCATTAACGTGCTTTGCACATCTGGAATCTTGCCTGTGGCAGATATTCTAAAACTTGAGATGCTGTATTAATGCAAGGAAAAGAGTATTTACTGAATGCCTACTATGTGTTAGGCTTTCTTTCACTTTACCTCTTTACAGCAAACCTGTGAGCCAAGGTTATTATTATCATCAGTTTACATAGTAAATAACCAGGACAAAGTTAAGATTCAAATTCCAGCTTGTGGAACCAGAATCTCATCATCTTCTGAGTACATTTTGCTGCCACTTCAAGTCAAGAATATAAAAAAAATTTACCAAGGACACCAAATAGTTTCACCTGCGGTACTTGGATTCTAGTTCCTCAACATTCATGAGAAAAACTATCTTATGTGAAGGGACTGGTGGATGGCCTTGAGCTTAGGTTTGGAACTGGGTTTTGGGATAATATTTTGCATCCAGTGGGTACCTTTAAAATGAATGCTGACTGACTGGCTATTTATTTATTTATTATTGAGATGGGGGTCTCACTCTGTTGCCCAGGCTGAAGTTGCAGTGGCGTGATCTCAGCTCACTGCAACCTCTGCCTCCCGGGCTCAGGTGATCCTCCCAAGGAGCTAGTACCACACGTGTGTGTCACCACGCCTGGCTAATTTTTTTGTGTATTTTTTTTATAGAGATAGGGGTCTGCCTATGTTGCCTAGGCTGGTCTTGAACTCCTGGACTCAAGTGATCAGCCCCCCGCCCTTGGCCTCCCAAAGTGTGGGGATTACAGGAGTGAGCCACTGCGACTGGTGCCCCCATATTTTTTGTACAATTTTTTTCTGTCAACCTAAAACTGCTCTAAAAAAGTAAAGGCTATTCATAATTTTTTAAATGGCAAAAAAAAAAAAAAAAAAAAAAAAGAATTGTTCACATGAGAGGAAGTGTTCTAGAGAAACTGTGAACCTCCATCCCAAGCAAAGCTTCTGCCCTGCCTGTCGTCACGTTCAGGGTCCACTTCTGCGGCTGTGTCCACACAGAGATGATCTGTTTCTGCATTCCTGCCCACCTGCTTCCTTGTGGCTACACTGACATCACCAGCCCTTTGTCCTTAGGGCTTACCCCACCCTCACTCCCCACAGGCGGCAACATCTTTATTTCTCTATCACTTCTTCCTGATGATTCACCTTCAGCTGGCTTCCCGGATCTCACCTGCTTCAACCTGGTAGCTTTCTCTGGGCTGTGCCCTAAATATCTTACTCTGCAATTGCGCTAGCAGAATTCAGAGTGCATCTTCAAGTGTTCACTCCTTTGGCCTAACCCACTCCCAGCAGTGAGAACAAATTTTCCTGTGCTCAACTTAGCTTGTGTCACTCTTCTCCTCAGAATGAAATTGTCACTCCTGGTTGTCTCTTTAAAACAAGATGCATGTGCGAGCGTACAATTTTTGTGGTTATTACAAAAGCAATTCATGCTTGGTGTTCCAGAATGTCAGAACGCAGGAAAACAAATGGAAAAATAAACAGATCACTTACTATTCAATGACTTTAAGATAATCACTATAAACGTTTCAGTTTTTTCCTGTGTGTCTGTATTTTGTCAAAATACTATCAAACAGTGCATACTGTTATTTAATACCTCACCTTTTTTTTTTTTTTTTTTTTGAGATGGAGTCTTGCTCTGTTGCCCAGGCTGGAGTGCAGTGACATGACCTTGGCTCACTGCAACCTCCACTTCCTGGGTTCAAGCAATTCTCCTGCCTCAGCCTCCTAAGTAGCTGGGATTACAGGCGTGCACCACCACGCCTGGCTAATTTTTGTATTTTTAGTAGAGACGGGGTTTCACTATGTTGGCCAGGCTGTTCATGAACTCCTGATCTCAAGTGATCCACCCTCCTTGGCCTCCCAAAGTGCTGGGATTACAGGCGTGAGCCACCATGCCTGGCCATACCTCACTTTTAAAAGCCTTAGTCATATATTCTGAACACTTTCTCACATCAGTAAATAGGCTAATTCAATGACTCAGTGGCTTCATTGCAGTCCATTGAATAGATTTGACCATAATTGACTTATTTAATTCTCTGTTTTAAAGCATTAATAGATTTTATTATAAATAACACTATAATATGCTCCTACATATATCTTGTACTTACCTACATATATCTCGTATTTCATAAAATTTTGAGGGGTAATCTGTAGAGATGGAACTGCTTGGTGTAAGACTACCCATATCTCAAGACTTCTGAGATACACTGCTAATTGCCTTTCAAAAAGTGTGTACTAATTATTACGTTCTTAGCAGTGAACAAGAGTGTCAATTTCTAAACACCTTCAATGAGTTATAGTCTTTGCCAACTTTAAGGAAAACATACCTCATCTTAAACTTTTAATTTGAATGGTTTTGATTAATAATAGAGTTGAACATTTGTTCATATAATTTACTGACTATATTTATTGTTTTGGGAATTGGTTCCATATAGTTTTCCCATTTTTATAAGGTAGGGCTATTCCTTTTCTCATTGCACTATAAAATCTTCTAAATGTATTAAAGATATTAATTCCTTACCTATCATATATGTTTTAAGTTTTCTAGTTTGTCACTTTTTTCTCTCTTCAGTACTAATGTTCTTTATTTTCTGATAGTTCTATGTATCAGTATTTCTACTTAAGTTTTCTGACTTTGTTAAGGAGACCTTATGTGTGTGAATGTCTGTGTGTGTGTGTGTATATATATACATATATAAATAAATATACTATTTATGATATTTACAATGTGTATATTCTAAAAATATATATTCTATTTATGATATCTGTGTATATATAGATTACAAATGCTATATATATACACTCAGACATACAGATAAATACATCAAAAATATGTATTCTATTTATGATTTCTTTAAAAACATTGACTCTTGAATCCAACTGTAGCTTATTTTGGTCTATGAAGTAAGCCAAACGTGTGACTTAATTCACTTTCACATAGCTAATCCATTAGTTCAACAAAATGTTCCATGGAACATAAATGTTATTTTTGTCATTTAATAAATTCTTAAGTAGTTCTACTTGGGGCCCTCTCTCAGCTTTCTTTTCTGCTACTTTGATCTATCTTTCTCTTCTGGCACCTTTACAGCAATATTTTATTGTAACTTTATAGTACATGTTAAAATCTGGTAGAGCAAATTTATTCACATATCTTTCTGTTTCAATATTTTCTTGACAGTTCTCACACATTCATTTTTCTATTATAGCTGAACTTAGGAATTATTTTCTCAAGTTCCAACAATATCATTGTAATTTTGATTCAAAAAGAAGTACGTCTGTAAATTAATGTGAAGGCTGACCGGCTTTACACAGCCTGACTCCTCATCCAGAAGCATGGAATTTCTCTCCATTTATTCAATCCTTCCTTTATGTTTCACTGTAAAATTCTTAAGTTCAGTGAATATTACTTTCTAAGTTTGTTAGTAGATATTTCAGTGATTTTGTTTCCTTAGTTTAAATGGAGTCTTTTCAAAATACTGTTTTCTAACTAGTCATTACTGATCTTGCTGATCCCATTGAACTCTTTTCAGTACTTCTAAAATAAATTCCCTGGGATTTTTCTAGGAGAGAAATCTTAGTATCTGAAAATAATTATAATCTGATTTCCTCCTTTAAACTATTTCTGTCACTTATTTATTTTTCCTGTCTTATTGCATTGATTAAAACTTCTAAAACAAGGTGAAAAAAATACGAGTGGGGGTTGGCAGTTCTTCCTGGTGTTTCACAGTTAAGCAGATTACTGGGTGTTGCTTTCAGATAGTTTTTCTTTCTCATGTTAAAGAAGTAGATTTCAATTCCCAGTTTGTTTTTTTTTTTAATCTTGAATGATGATTGGATTTTATCAGATGTCTTTTTGGCATCTTTTGCAGTGATCATGTGGTTTTTCTCCTTTGACCTGTTGATGTGATGAATTATGTTAATATAGTTCCTCATATTAAACTATCCTACATTCCTGGAATAAACTCTACTTAGTCATTCTGTATTATTCTTCAAATACACGGCTGGGTTTGATTTGATAATATTTTATTTAGGATTTTTGCGTCTATGTTTTTGAGATTGGCCTATAGAGCTTTTCTGGGAGTAGTGTCTGTGCCAGGTTTTGATTTCAGGGTTTTTTCTGGGTTTCAAAAATAAAACGGGATGGTCTTCATCTTGAATCAATTAGGCGACATTCCTAATGTGGATATGAAGTCTCAGTATGATGTGATGGAAAGAACACAGGTCTGGAAATTAGAGGACAAAGGTTCAATTCCTGACTTTGCCCCATTAGCTCCATAAATTTGAGCAAATTTTTCCCCTCCCTAAAATTCAGTTTTCTTATCTTTAAAATGGAGGTTATACCTAGTTTTTGCCTCAACTACCTAGAAAGGTTGTGCGACAGTCCAATGAACTAATGAGGATGGAAACATTTTGCAAAGGAGGGAAACAACATTTATCAAGTACTTGTTCCATGCAAGGGGCTGTGTGTGGTGTTCTGCATAAATTATGTCATTACTGAGATTCCTTACTGTAATCTTTGTATGCCGCAATCACAGTGAAAACTCCTTAGAACCTCACAGCTCAGTGGCCCCTGGATCAGCATCGTTAGCATCACCTGGGGGCATGTTACAAGTGCAGAATATCCAGCCTCACACACTGAATCAGAACCTGCATTTTCACAAGACCCGCAGAGCCATTTGCATTCAAAGTTTGAGAAACACTGATGGCTCCCAAATTGTAATGGTGCTGATTCCCCAGCATCCAAATAGAAATACAACTGTAACATTTAGAAATGTTTCCAATGGAGACTCTCTTGTTCAGTCTTCTGGTCTTCTGGATGAGACGGCTGCACCCTCAAGGCTGTAAATGTTAGTCATTTAGAGTAAATGTCGTGCATATGCACACTACTTTCCATTCCAAAGGTGACTGCCTTTGGAAACTGAGCAAAACTGACCCGTTATGAGTTATTTTTCTGTCAAGTCCAAAATTTAAAAGTAGTTTTAGTGCCTGCAGATGTACTCTTCTCTAGGGAGACTCAATCATACTGCATTCCCATCAGTCAATCCGAAGGAATTTTTCAGCTGATCCTATGAGCAACCACAGACCTTTCACTGGGGCAAGGATTACTATATCATTTTCATCACAAAGATTACACCAGTCACTCCTCAAGCATGTTTTGGCTCCCATCAAGAGCAAAGGGCAGCATGCGCTAAGCTTCAGTGCACACATTAATATACATACATGCATGTACACACACGCTTAGAGAACGTCAAAGATCATGGCAGAAACAGATACCATGGAGACTAAGAGATCAACAAGGATTCCCTCTGTGGGAGTTTGTAGGGATGTGTAATGCAATCGAGGTAACTGTTTGCAGCCTGTGGCTGACAGTTGCCATGGAGACAGGCAGTTGGGTGAAGGAAACCCTCCTCAGTGACGTCGCCAACAGCTGTTTCATTTCTCTGTGTTTTGCATGCAAGCAATTCTTTCACACTCTATGTAGGAGGAGAGGTACAGGTGTGTCTTTTGCTAAGCTGGGGATGCAGAGTAAAAAGTCCAATATAAAAATATTCTTAATTATGACATTCTTTCATGATGAAGAAACTGTTTCTCTTAGAGTTTCAGTGGACATTAAAAACAAATATCCATTGTGTCAAGAATGCTATTATTTTAACCCACAGTGTAGTACTTTCTGTGAATGTGAAATGATTTCACTGTGTTAGAACTTCCTTCTCAGTTTAGATGTTGTGTCTGTAATGCCTTTCCTAACTCCCTAGGTAGAAATAATTGCTTCTGTGGCAACATGCCCTCAGAAATTTGTTTATAAGTCTATCACTTTGTAAATTATATTGTAGTTTAGGTATAACTATCATCTCTGTTTAACTAGTTCACCTCCCAATATCCCTACTTAGGACTGAGTTCTTAGCCAAACCAAGCTTAATATGACTGCTGTGCTTAGAACAGTGCCCAAAACAAAGCATATTTACATCTGTGTTAGTTATGTGTTGCTGTGTAACAAATTACCATAAAACTTAGTGGTTTAGAAAACATGCATGTATTATCTTACAGTTTATATGGGTCAGCTGTCTGGCCCTGGTTCCTCTGTTCAGGGTCTCATAAAGGAGCAATCAAGCTGTCAATTGGGCTGAATTCTCATCAGGAGGCTCAACTGGGGAAGAATTCACTTCTAAGCTCATTGGATTGTTGGCAGAATTTGTTTCCTTCTGGCTTAGGGGAACCAAAAGCTTCACTTCTCTAGGCTGTCCAAGTTTCCTACCACATGACGCTGTCCGTAGGCAGTTCACAGTATAGCAGCTGGCTTTGTCAAGGGCAGCAGGAAGCATGCGTGACCCTGCTGGCCTTGACAAAGTAGACAGAGTCTTACACCATAATATAATCACGGGAGTGACATCTCATAGCTTTTGCCTTATTCTATTGGTGAGAAGCAAGTCACAGGGCCCCTTCACACTCAGGAAGGGTATCAAAGAGTGTGAATACCAAGGATTGGGGGTCACCCTAGGGTCTCTCTGCTATAATGATCCTTCACAATTTGTTTGATGAACTGGCCCTTCAGGCACATCAGAAACAGGAATACTCCATTTGAGCTGGTTAGGATGTGAAAGGAGACATCCACCCATCACAGAACTCTATTATCATCTACATTCTGTATTCTTATCAGAGTTGGGTTTTATCATATACAGGATATCTTGAATTGTCTTCTGTGCTGAATCCCTGTCTCTTATAAGGGCTTTATTTTATTATATTGGCTATTTTTATATTTCCAAAAATGGCAAAATGTCTAACCAGATTTATGAATGAAACCACAAGTGTTTTGAAAGAGTTCTAAATATTTTACATGATTCTGTAGAAAATTATCATGGCAGCCATGAGAAGCAGCCTCTCTGACTATAGGAATGTGATCAGCCAAGGGCCCAGCTTCTCTGAAGTTCATCACTGCATTCATGCTGAAGCCATACTTTTCACAGGTTTCTCTTAGCCAGTGACTCAACTTGGTATGGATACTAAACGGAGCCTGTTTCTGGGTGATGGGAAATGCCTTGATGTGCTACTTTGGCCTGAGGACTCCCTGAAATGGCCTGGTCAAACTTTTCTTAGGCCTTAATGGCATCTGAGATACTTCTACCCAGTATTCCCTCTCTCCTTCGTTCCCTTTTCTCTTCAGTCAGGATCAGATCTGCATTGTGATCTGATATCTGATGTGCTTATGGTTCTTCCACATTTCCCTGACTCTCTTGCCATTTTTTTTTCTTGCGGATGTTTCCTGTAACACATTTCTGGCACCTTTCATCTTGTCCTGGTATCTGCTGGTGAGATAACCCAGACTAATACAATGATCATTTGCATAAGTCTGCAAAATTATTCAGTGCCATGTATTTGAGTAAGGTTCCTGCCTCTCGGCTGACTCCGGAAATGGCATAGGGAGCATTAAAAAGAACATGGACATTACATCTGGAAGACTTGGGGTAGAATCTTGGTATTACCTGGACAACTTTAGACAAGTCACTTAATCTGTATGAGACTCATTGATCTCATCTGTAGAATGAAAATAAGAATAAAACATTTACCAAAGAATTTAAATTATACCTAAAAACATAATACCTGGAACAGAGTAAGTACTTAAAAAGTGCAATGTTGATATATTTTGCAAGACATAGTAAAACAATGATACTTTTTATAAATTGAGAGGATATATTTCCATGACAGGCATCTTTTCATAAATCTCATTGTCAGAGGAAGGGCTGTAGGAAGCACAGGATGCTTTCCAGGGCATTGCTGTGGGTGAGAACATTGGAAAAAAAACCAACTAAATTAACATCTCTTGACATATGCCCATGGATTACTGGGCAGGGAGTGGGGAGGAGCTCTCTGGGATCAGGTGACTTTCCCCAAGCCACACAGTAAGTGGCAGATTGCAGATGGGACCCAGGTTTTCCAGTTCTATATCTGGTAACTAGAATCTAGTGGGGTTTAAAGTTAGGGCAGTGGGATGAGGCTAGGTTCATGCTTAGATGGGGAAGGTGGGCAGAGCCTGGAGGAATCTGGGTGGATAGAACCTGTGTCCACTGTGCCCCTTTCTAGCTGGGCAGCAGAACTTGCAATGGGGATGAAGACTGCTTCTCAGAGGGGTTGGAGAGAAGCCATTCCTGGGGCTTCTCCTCACTCCATTCTCCTCCTGTTCAGTTTAACCTCTCCTTTACCTTCCAGGTGGGATTTGTGGCTAGATCTAGTGAGATTTCTGTGGTTTCCTTGACCTCTCCCATCCCTTCTGCCTAATTCTCAGCTTACATAAACCGCCTTTAGCAGGAAACAGAGTCCTTTCTTCTGCTCTTAGGTATAACCAGCTAGAAGTGGAGATGCCTTTGGGGGAAGCACGTGACTCAGGGTGCATAGCTGGTGCACATGCTCATACTGCAACTAAAAGCTTAGGTTTTGGATTCAATCAGGTCAGGCTTTAAACCCTGCACTCCTCTTCCTGTGGACGCCTGGACAAGCTGGTCAGCCTCTCTGAGTCTCATTCTCCATATGGAGAAGGGGGTGATGGTCTCTTTTTCTTTTTTTCTTTTTTTTTTTTTTTTGAGTCGGAATCTCGCTCTTATCGCCCAAGCTGGAGTGCAGTGGCACAATCTCGGTTCACTGCAACCTCTGCCTCCCGGGTTCAAGCAATTCTTCTGCCACAGCCTCCTGAGTAGCTGGTATTACAGGCACCTGCCACCATGCCTGGCTAATTTTTGTAGTTTTAGTAGAGATGGGGTTTCCCCATGTTGGCCAGGCTGGTCTTAAACTCCTGACCTCAAGTGATCTGCCCGCCTTGGCCTCCCAAAGTGCTGGGATTACAGGCGTGAGCCACCTTGCCCAGCCTGGTCTCTTTCTCTTATACTGTAAGGACTGATAGCTTGTTACAGGGGCTACACAGGGGGTGGACTCAAAAGAGTTAATGCCTTCCTTTCTTTGTATGCGATATTGTTTAAAATGGTTTTTCCATCATCCTAATAGCAACTGGTTCCTGAGAGCAATATGTAAAACAACGCAGGAGCTTTTATGTGTGTTTTTCCAAGTTGTGGTCATTGAGCTTTGGAAACTGAGAAATGCAGTTGAATTGTGTGTCTGACAGTGAAGAGTAAACGGCCTTGGGCCTAGCTTCAGAATTTGCCTAAAGAGAAACATACCATCCTTAAAAAAAAGTAAGAAGCAAAAAGCTTTCATATGTATAAATGTTGGAGCCATTCTGGCAGTGTAGGCCAAAAAGCTGTGTTTAGTGGTCACAAGAAAAAAAAAATGAGGGATAGGCAGAAACCTTCTGTCTAGAACTTTCCCACTTTCTTTTGTCTCTTGTTTTTCCCAGGAAGGGAAGCAAAATGCTAGCTGTGGGGATCCCCCACCCCAAATGAGGGTTGCCGGTCGGGGGGTGGTGGTGGTTGGCGGGGCGGTGGGAAGCAGAGCTAGGGCAGGGCAGGTTTCTTTACCATGTGACCCTCTCTGTCCCACGCTAGAGGCAGAATGGGGGTGGAAAGTTACCAGATCTAGAATCTGAAAACCTGGGTCCCATCTGCCATCTGCCACTTACTGTGTTGCTTGGGGCAAGTCACTTCACCTCTCTGAGCTTTAGTTTCATTATCTGTAAAATGGACATAAAATTAATTACAACAGAGGGCTGTTAGGTGGCTGAAATAATGAATGCCTTGTGAAACCTTCTTGGAAATCACGGTGCAGATGTTAGCTATTTGTTGGAATACTATGTCCTATTACAATCCACCTGAGTTAGAGCCTCCTGTGGTTATCATCAAAAGACAATCTTTAAATCATGGAATCATGAGAATTCAGAATAATGGGGTCTATCATACAGTGAATGATGACGATGAAAATAATGACAACATTTGCATGATTCGACGTGGCTGCTTCTATACAGGAGGGATTGAGGAAAGCAATTTGGCTGGAAGTGGCTGCTGAGAGACTCTTCTGGAAACTTCCCTCACACAGCATACACACTGTTCTTACCTATAGTATGCATTTGTTCATTTAGGGAAGCTGGGGGAAATGTTGGAGCTAATGGAGAGGGAGGTGGGGCCAAGGGGAGACTTGAGTCTAAATGTTTACACAACTTTTTAAAAAGAAATTTGAGATCCCTTGCCTCATTTGAGCCTCCCACTTGCTCTTCTGTTCCTATCCCCATTTTACAAGGAAATTGAAATTCAGAGGTCAGTTAACTTGCTTTTGGCCACACAGCTCACATGGCTGACAGGATGCCCCCAAGACAATGCATGTGTCAGGGCTTTGTAGCCAGTACAACTCTATGGAGATGGACATCATCACTGCTGTTGCATTTCAACAAAGGTGACAGCAGAAGCCCAGAGAAGTACAATGGTTTGCCTAGGTTACACTGCTTAGAAGTAATAGAGTGGCTGGAAGCTGAATTTCCTCATTCCTAGAACAGAGCCTGCTCGACCCTGGCTTCAGCCTTAGGAATGCTCACTAACTCTGTCCTGTTTTCCTTTTTAAAAATTAATAAGAGGCAGCCAAACAATGGCTAATGGGCTCGTGAGAGGTTAGGAAACATACTTGTAAGGTGATCACAGGATTGCTTTCAGCAAAACACATGATCTTGGTAACAAAAGGAATATAGAAATAAATTTCTTTGAATGCTCTTCAACCTAATCAGCCCTGATGCTGTTAAACTGTTCCTTACATTCTCTGGTCTCCCTCATTTAAAGCCCCAAATAAAGCATAATGAAATAAGCTATAAGCATTTGGGGGTGATTCAACTCTCTGAAGTGCTTGAGGATGTAATTTGTAGGCAAGATGTTAAGGAATTAAAAAAAAAAATGCTGGCTGGTGCCAAGCTGCGTTGTACCAATTTCTCCATGGCCCTGCTGCATGTTAGGTATGCATATGGTCCACACATTTTTCGAAAACATACCCCCAGGTGTCAGGGCCTGTTCTTTAGAGCGTATCAACTAAATGTGGAGAGACGGGTGTGCTGAGGAAATGAAAAATAAAATCCCAGCTGCTCCTTAGAACATTGTTGTAATTTGGAGGCTTGGCGTGGGCTGCGCGTTCTTGTCTAGAGCCCCACAGATGCAGCACCCTCAAAGGTGAGCTTCTCCAGGGCAGGACCCAGGGCACTGACTCCATGGGATCTGGCACAGAGCAGGGGCTCAGGAAACTACAGGTAAACTAATGAATAAGTGAGTGACATGAGCAATGAAATGGTGACAAGGAGAGAAGGCCCTTTGGATAAAGCTAATGGAAACAAGCCACGATCCCAATACCACTCCCACTTAGTCAATTCCTGCCTAAAATTCCACTCCCATTTTAAAGAATCAGTTGCATGGTGAGGCGAAAAAAGGGACAAGGAATAATCTTAGAAGACTTGGGTGTGTGGCCAATGGGATTGTATTTGAGCCCCTTTATTTTCTAATAAGATACAGTAGTTATAGAGCAACTAGTACAATGTTTGGTGCACAAGCGGCGTTCATTTCATTCATTCATTATGTCATTCAGAACTCACTTAGTAACCTACAGTGTGCCAGACCTGATGTCAAAAGCCAGTGGTGGAAAAGTCACCACCCTCAAGGAGCTCAAACTTGCATGGCTATGGGGAGCCTTATTTCATTATTTAATTCCTCAGATGACTCCATCGATGTTGAGATGATTCTCTTCCTTGAGTGATAAGGAAATCAAGCATCAGAGATGCTCCATGCCCTGCCCCCATCCCATAGCTGTAAGTGATGGTCCCTGAAGTGGAACGCAGCATCAGAGGTCACCAACAGGCAGCTCACAGCTCAGTTCTGCCTCAACCCATGTTTAGCTTGGGCTGCCTGTTGTTAGTGGAGAAAGAGAGTATGGAATAGGGATGCCTTCAGACAGATTCCTTACGGTTCCTCCACTGCTGAGGTCTAACTGGAGGCCCTAGTCACACTTTTCCTTTACTAGCCTGGCCCATGGGTTGCTGAGTGTGTAAATCCCGGCTTGGATTTGCTGTTTCCATACCCAGTGCTCTTTCCAGTGGGAAAATGGACATTACCTGCCTCTGAGAGGGCCTAAACCTACACTACAGATCTTTCTGGTGTTTCCTGACTCAGTGCTGACTGTCACCACTATCCGTGTTAGGTTTCTTCAACCCCATGAACTGACCATCAGGTTTGGGTTGAATAGACCCAAACCATATGGGGCCAGCACATGTTCTGGTATAGTTCCTGAGTGTTTTGGGGGCTGGGATGGTAGCGGTAGTGGTGATAGTGGTGGGGATATTGTATGACACATTTGGTCAGTGTTTCCCAAATAGAAGAAAAATATTTGAAGCTAGCCTCTTCCAATAGCTCCAATTAAAGTTTCTCTTTTCTTCTTTTAAAAGTAAGGAATACTCCTAGAGCTATATGAAGTTCACTTTCCTCAGTTCTTTCACAGGAAAGGCAGTTAGCTGGTATTACATCTCCTGAAATGTTTCCATGCTGAAGTCATCTCTTCCATTTAATGTAGAATGTGGAACTTTGGGGGTCTCCATTAATCACTGGGAAGTGAATTGGAGAAAATGCAAATCTCCCTTCAGAAAAATCACACTGGCCTCTGGGTGCCCATGCCAGCCCTGCCTTGGGCTGCCTTGGGTGTGGGCCAGAGAAGAATGTGGTCCAGAAATGTCCTCAGAAGAGGTGCAGCCTCCCTGGTTACGGGAAGAAGGAGGGGCCATTGACTGGGCTTTATTCAGTAGCACAGACTGTCTGCCCTATACCTCCTTGGGTAACTTAATAAGGAACTGAGTGAGTTCTAGCAGTTTTCTAGAGCTTGATAAACACATAAGATGCACAGTGGACCATAATTGATCAAGTTGAGGTGGAATAGCCTGATGCTTAAGAGTAATGATTCTAAGTCAGACTGCCCGAGTTAGAACTCTGTCTCCATCACTTACACACTTTATAACTTTGGGCATATTGATTGTTTCTGTAGGCCAAGTGCAGTGGCTCATGCCTGTAATCCTAGCACTTTAGGAGGCTGAGGTGGGAGGATTGTTTGAGGCCAGGAGTTTGAGACCAGCCAGGGCAACACAGTGAGATACTATCTCTACAAAAATAAATAAATAAATAAATAAATAAATAAATAAATAAATAAAAATTGAAAAAGCCTCTAAAAATTTTTAAAATTGCAAAAGGTGTAAAAATTTAAAAGATACTCTAAAAGTCTGTAAATTTTTGATGCCAGGAGTTGGAGACAAGACTGGCCAACATGGCAAGACCCTGTCTCTACTAAAAATACAAAAAAATTAGTTGGGCGTGGCGGGGCATGCCTGTAGTCCCAGCTACTCGGGAGGCTGAGGCAGGATAATCACTTGAACCTGGGAGGCAGAGGTTGCAAGGTCACAGTGAGCTGAGATCGTGCCACTGCAGTCCAGCCTGGATGACAGAGCAAGACTCCCATCTCAAGAAAAAAAAAAATTAAAAAGTAGAATGGGAGTAATAGCACTCACCACATAGGGTGGCTTTGAGGATTTAATTAGGTTATTACCTAGAAATGTCTTAGAATAGCGCTTGGCACATAATAAGCACTCTTCCATTTAATGTAGAATATAGAACTTCTACATTACTTAGTAGAACAAATATTACTATTATCAGTCTTTTAAGATTCCCCCAATTTCACCCCTGAAGTAAGTTTGATGCACAGAAAGCAACTGAATTTCATGGACCCAGGTTTGATGTGACCCCTTTGGTCAATAGCACTTGATGCAAGAATTGCATTTGTATTCTCTTGTAAATGGTGGTTGGAGATGGCCTCGTTGTCCATGCAAGGCAATCCCGGAAAGACACTGGATTCTGTCCATGTATATGTTTGCTTTCTGTTGACCGAAAGAAAATGCAAGTGATGTTACTATGTTTTATTTTCTGTCTCACCTGTCAGGAGATTTAGAACGTTACCCACTACTTATCGGGAGTGTCCAGGAGCATGTATTTATTCCATGCCACTTAAATGGAATATTTATCCTAAACCAGTGCTGCTTAATTTCCCCCCACCAAGGCACCACTAAAAATAACGAAGTATAGTGACTGAAGGGAATTTATAGAATATAGTCCTAAGAATCCAGAAACCTGAAATTCCTCTCAGATCTTGTATTTTAAGTTAAAAATCTCCACATATTTTGAACTTGAGCATGTTACGTATCTATGCTTGTTTTAGTATTAAATCAGTGTTTTGAATGATCAACATTCAAGTAAAATTGACGCTCTAGGAAGGTACCCCTCCAAATTGATGCTGGGACTTCTTGTGTTGTTAATTAGTGCTGTTCATCCAATATTTCTGATTCTTCCTCCTTCCAGGCATATATAGTAGGACTGTGTGTCCTTGTCCCCTTGAAGTCAAGGGTGACTGTGACTGTGTAACTAGTTTTGGCCAAGGAAAGTATATAAATTCTGGCCAATGTGCAGTTTGCCACATTTCCTTGCTGTGGTGAGGCAGAGGCGTGGCTGAGAGGAAGCCTTCATCAGCTGGATCCCTGAGTGACTCTGAGGAGCTGAGTTCTTCTCTTAAACTGTGTTGGACAGGTTGAGTGAACAAGAGGCAAATGCTGTTTTTATTTATTATTATTATTTTTTTGAGACACAGTCTCGCTCTGTCACCCAGGCTGGAGTGCAATGGCGTGATCTCGGCTCACTGCAACCTCCACCTCCTGGGTTCATGCCATTCTCCTGCCTCAGCCTCCCGAGTAGCTGGGACTACAGGCACCTGCCACCATGCCCGGCTAATTTTTTTTTTTTTTTTTTTTGTATTTTTAGTAGAGATGGGATTTCACTGTGTTAGCCAGGATGGTCTCGATCTCCTGACCTCATGATCCACCCGCCTCGGCCTCCCAAAGTTCTGGGAATACAGGCATGAGCCACCATGCCCGGCCCGCAAGTGTTGTTTTTGACAGCCACTGAGGGTCAGGTTGTTCATTGTCACCTAGCCCATCCTGACGGGCACACTCCTCATACTCTTTGGCTACCCTCAAGTTCCTGAAGGGGAACCTGTCCCCCATTTTGAAAGCATGGCTTAAGGCATCTTGCCTAACTACACATTTGGGAAGATGAGGAGCACAGATGTGAAATTAACATTTTCACATGCTGAATTTCCCCTCTTTTATGAAAACATTTTTTTCCTTACTTCTTCTTAATTTAAAAAAACACAGTGAATCGTGTGATATTTATTAGTCCTTCTCAGAGGGCATTATACTAAGTGAAATAAGCCAGACACGAAAAGACCATATCGCCTAACCTCACTTATATGTGGAATCTTTAAAAGGTGAACTCATAGAGACCAAGAATAGAAGGGTGGTTACGAGGCATTGCCAGGCGTGGCAGGTATTTCCCCCTGGAGATGTTGGTCAGGGGTTGCAAACTTTCAGTTATAGGATAAATAAGTTCTGGAGACCTAATGTAGAGTGTGGTGACTACAGTTAATCATAATGTATTATATAACGGAAATTTGCTAAGAGGGTAGATCTTAAGTATTTTCATACACACATACAGAGGTAATGATGTGGGGTGATGGATATGCTAATTAGCTTGTACATCTTGAATATACACAATTTTGATTTGTCAATTATACATCAATAAAGCTGAAAAGAAGTCTCAATATACAGACTAAAATAAACTTGTCTTTTTTTAATTCTTAGAATGCACCACTCAACATGTGTTTATGTGAGTGTTCAGGACTATGTGCTGTGTCTGAAAGAAGTATGATTTATAACTTTAAGTTGAGCTGCAAACCTGTGACCTTTGGATTTCTGTTGCGGTACAGTGCCTAGAATATAGCAGGTGCTTGACAAATGGTATGGATTGAATGAGTGTCCATCACGCAAACTCACAGACCCTTCACTTGCTTCCATTTCACTTTAGCATCAGTTTCATTTCGTCCTGTTTTATAGGCTTGCTGTTGAGATAGTAGTCTCTCTGACTAAAATATTAACTGTCTTATGCAGGAATTAAGACAATTTCATCTTTGAGTCTTCCAATGGAGATCAGCTTAATTTCTGAGCAGTAGGTGTTCAAGAAAGGCTTGCTGAATTGGATTGAGTTAGGTGACAAATTAGTGTCATTTTGGAAGCCAAGGACACCATGGTGTGGCCTGACAGTATACATGAGATTTCCCTTGTTCTGACTGGAATTCTTAGCCAAAGCTCACCCCTGTTTCTCTGGCCGAACCTTCTCACCATGAAAAGTGCAGTTCCTGAGGCCTGTTACATGGGCAAACTACAGTAGCAATCTGGCATTTACCATCTCTGTTTTCCCAGCAATGAAAGGAAAATAGCCCCAGCTCCTCTTTTATAAAATGCTACAAGATTCCTCCTTCCCCCACTGGTAGGACCAAGGAAACTATCAGGGAATTTGCATATGTCTAAAGCACCTAGGAAACCAGCTGACCGATTTGCATTAAAAAAAACTTGCCATCCCAGACTTCAGGAGAGGAGGAAGAGAAATAAAACAATGAAAATGAGGCTGGGTGTGGTGGCTCACGCCTGTAATCCCCGCACTTTGGGAGGCCTGGGGTGGGTGGATGGCTTGAACCCAGTAGTTCGAGACCAGCCTGGGCAACATGTGAAACCCCATCTCTATTAAAAATACAAAAATTAGCAGGCATGGTGGTGTGTGTCTGTAGTCCCAGCTACTTGGGGGGCTGAGGCAGGAGGATCACCTGAGCCTTGGGAGATCGAGGCTGCAGTGAGCTGTGGTCACACTGCTGCACTCCAGCCTGAGCAACAGAGTGAGACTATGTTAAAACAAAGCAAAGCAAAGCAAAACAAAATGAAAGAACAAAAATGTGACGTGTGGGGAAGGCAAGAACCCTAGAGACATCACAATCTGGGTGCTTTGGTTATCTATTGCTGTGTAACAAATCCCCCCAAAATGTAGTGGCCTAAAACCATTTGTTACTGCCTTTCACACTTCTGTGGGTTGACTTGGGAAGTTCTCTTTTGGGATCTCATATAGCTGTTGTCTGATGGTGGCTGGGGCTAGAGTCATTTGAATACTTAAGTGGTTGGCTTCTGAGTTGGCATCTGCTTCATAGATGCAATAATTCAAGGCTGGCCAGGCCTCTGTCTCTCCATGCAACTGGCCTAGATTTCCTTCTTCTGAAGGGTGTAAGACTTATTCCATGGTATTTAGCTTCCCTTAGAACAGGATTTCTTGTTCTCAGCACTGTTGACATTTTGGCCCATTGTGTTGTAGGGCACGAGACAGGGGTCTGTTCCATGCATTGTAGAATGTTTAGCAGCATCTCTGACCTCTATCAACTAGACACTATAAAAAGGGCCTCTCACCTCCCTCCCTACAACCAGGTGTGATAATCAAAATTGTCTCCAGACATTGCCAGATATTGTTGGGAAGGAAAATTGCTTTGAGTCAGGAACCACTGCCCCAGAGTGAGTGTTGCAAGAAGCCCAGGTGGAAGCTGCAAGGCTTCTTATAACCTGGCCTTGGAAGTCATGGACAAGTACTACCTCTGCATTCTGTTGGTCCAAAGGGAGTTCAAGGGCCAGCCAGATTCAAGCATAGGAGAGCTATGCAGGTAGATATGGTTCGTGGGGAGGGAGTCACCTTTGGAAACTAGGTGTTTGTTAACACAATAACTCATGGAAACAATCTTCCAGGACTCTCAGCATTGTCAGATCCCTTCAACAACTGTCTGCTGGATGCCCACTTTGCCCCTGGAGAAGATACCACCTAAGTCATGGTTTCTGTTCTTAAGGGTCTTCCAGGCCATTTGGGGAGACAGATTTAAAGCTGGAGAGTTTCTGCATGACGCAGTATACGATGGGATGCAGAGAGCAAAAGGTGAGGAAGGAGCAGAGGGAAGGGTTGCCATTCCAGTACAGAAGTTCTCTTCATGGAGAAGATGACACTTAGGCTGAGAGTTGAAAGATGAGTGAATCAATCTAGCTGAAGGGATATGGAAAAGGCATTCCTGGGCAACAGCACAGCGCGATGAAACAGCACAACCCACTGGTCCATGCAGTGGCTACAAGCCATAGGTTTGTACGTATGGGACGGTCATGGAGTGAGAGCTGATTCTTTCAGGAAGGGCAGAGGTTGAATATGGGGGCCCCTGTGCACCAGGCTAAGGAACCAAGACTCGATTCTGTGTCTATTTCTTGATTATTGATTAGTCATACCCAGTTACCAGGAAATGATACATTACAATTTTTAAAGCAAACAGCAGTGAGGTCTTCCTTCTAGGGCACATGCCACCTGAGGTTACAAGGGAGGCAACACGGAGCACGGTAAATCAGGCTTAACATGATTCTCTACCAGGACAGGTGAGGAGGCCAGAGGGGCAGTCAGGTGTGTCAGATGCCTACAAAGCAACGAGGCCCTTTGAGAGAGGCTAGAGACCTCTCAGTGAAGCCTTGTGGATACATTATCATTTGTGGATGACATAACAGAGTCAGAAACTTTAAGTGACTCGATTATTGTCTCCTTATTAGTGAGTTGGAGAGCTAGGATTGAACCCAGGGTTAGAATATTGACACACCTATTAACATGCTGAGTGTTGTCAAAAAAAGAACAAAATAAGGAAGAGACAGAAAATCCAGCAATGGAATGCTATTTGTTTCATGGCCAAAGCGCTAGAAAACGTTGACTTGCAGTTATTGCCTCGGAGTGCTGGGGCTCAGTGAGGTGCCTGGGAGTGTCCACACATCCCCGAGGTTCTGTTGCCTTCCCTTCTTGCTCTGTGCATTTGCTGTCCACCCTGAGATCCAGAGCAGCAGCAGCCAGTCTGTAGGGGCATTTCTAATACCCTTGAAGAACAAAGTGGAAGATCTGGGTTCTCAGATGTAAAGGGGCCTCCAGGTAGGAGAGACCAGGTCTCTGGGCAGACACCTGGTTGGACTGTGAAATCCTTATGCATTCACTTAACTGCCTGGGCCCACGAGCTACCAAGATGAACACTTTTGCTATTAAAAAAAAGTCTCTGGAAGGCTGAGCCAGGAGGATCTCTTGAGCCCAGGACCTCAAGGCTGTAGTGAATTATGATCACATCACTGCACTCCAGCTTGGGTGACAGAGCAAGACTCTGCTCTGTCTCAAAAAAAATTAGAAAAAGTCTCCAACTTCAATTGAGAAAGTATGTCTACATGGATCCACCCATGGCAAGCCCCCACTAATAAATTTATCCTTTGTTCCCAGGACAAAATGTGAACTTCTTTGCATGGCATACTGAGCCAGCTTCCTTCTCCAGCCTCATCTCCTGCTGTTCACAGCGCCACACCCATACTGAAATACTTGTCCTTCCCCAGAGGCCCATGCTCTGGGCCTTTCTTCACGGTAACCTTTTCCTGTAATGCACCTCCTTTCTCCATTCTGTGTAGTGACTCCTACTCGTTCTTTGAGATCTTGATTACTTATTTGGCACGCATCTATGAGCACCTCCTATGAGCAAAACCCTGTGCTATGCGATGGGGGACACGGTGATGAGTAAGACACAGTCCCTAACCTCGGAGAGAACCTCAAGTATTACTTTCTCTGTGAAAATGTCTTTAATCTCTTTGGTAATTCCCAAAGCATGCTCTTAGGGTCTTTATTGTACCACTGATTCCAATGTATTGCAGTTATTTGTGTATGTGTCCAACTAACTTTCTCATCAACCCAGGAGGGTAGACACCACGCCTAACTTGTTCATTGTTGCTCATATTCACAATACCTAGCTCATGTCTGGATCATAGTCAATACATATTTTAAAGTAAATGAATAAATGAATGAGTGAGTGAATGGATAAGTAAATGCAGCTTCTTGGCACTTAAGCATACAAATCTTCACCAGCATGCGCCTCACACTAGTGGACAGGCAGAACGATTTCCTATTCTATATGGAAGTTCTCTGCGAAGATTTCTATGCATGTACTTTGCCTCTGCAACCTCTTAGTGGAAGAACAGGTTTTTGATATGCAGCCAGCAACCCTGACAGAATCAAGTCACTTTCTTTAAGAAGATTAATGAACAGGCACTTAAGAGAAGGGATGGGTGAACTGGTTGCTAACAAGTAAGAACCAGCCATAAGCTCAACCCTATTTTGGGAACAAACCAAACCAGGATCTTTAAGGCTGAGCTTGGCTTGGTTCAACTAATCCTTCTCCTCCTCTTTGTGCCTTGGCTGCTCCCACACCCACCACAGCCTTTCTCACTCATCTCTGTTGAGTTATGAATCACATCCCTGTTGCACCTCCACGCTCTCCGTCCTCTGTTGGGTCTGGCATTTTCCTCACTTTACACTGGAGGTGGAGGGAGAGTCTTAGGTAAATATATCATTTCAAGTCTTTCAGGGAGAAGGAAGCTCTGAGTGGGCCTTGTGATTCATGGTAAAGGGAAGATGTGGAGGAGGGAGCTGGGCTGGGCTGGATGAGGATCAGAGGCGAAGAAAGGGAGGTTGGGCCATCTTACGGGGATGGGTGGGAAAGGTGAACCATCAGATCCAGACAAGGAGTGGAAGGTTTGAGGCAGGTGGGTGAAGGACTACAGGCAGAATGGAACACAGATAGGTACACTTGACCTCTTCTCCTTGGGCAATTTCCTAGTCAACTTTCAGGATCCAACTTGAACGCCCCTTACTTGGGAAACCTTCTCTGACTTTCTGGTTTTCTCTGTGTTAGAAATATCCTGTGGTCACTCGCCCCACCATGTCACTTTTCATCCTAGTCCATCCTTTTGCCACTGCCTTCTCTTTTAGACTGAACACCCCAAAGGGCTGAGACCATGCCTCCTTCACTTGTGTATGCCTAAGCAGGGTCTGGCACACATTTACACTGACCATCTTTTCCTAATGCAAACTTGAGTCACATGGCCTGGCACAGTGTCCACCACATAGTCTGAGCGAGGCACAGAACTTCTGAAATGAGGACCATGTTGGAAAATCTGCACCATATGGTGAAAACGTGCTGAAGACGCCTTGTGTACTAAGAGTCAGTGGAATTTAATAGTATTTGTTTTATTGCCTTTTCCCCCACATTCCTGGGTTTCTGTCTTCCCTAATATGAAGATGCATTTTGCTGAAATGATTCATTTTGCAAAATTCCTGCAGGCCAAACAAGAAGTGGCATGCACTTAGGTTTCAAACAGAGACACATGACGTGGGAATCTGGGGCTTCAATTCTAGTTTAGTTTATAAAATGTTCAGCTGGTTGTTTCAAACCTCTGTTTCTACTCATGACCTCAGACAGAAAAGTGAGGTGTGCCAACAGACCCAGCCTGCAATGATTGAGCCCCTGCTGTATGCCAGACCCTTTTGCTTACATTATTCCATTTAGAATCATCCCAGGAGACAGGCAGGTACTCACCACATATTTTAAACAGAGAGGAGACTTCTCTGCTCCTTGAGGAGCAGAAGTGATTTATGTGCCTCATTTTGAGGCTAACCACCTACATCACAATCTAGACAGTAAAAACTGAAACGAGCGCTTGTCTTTTTGAGAATCTGGGGACAACAGCCGCTCTTGTTACCTTTGTAGATGGGCAAGAGTCCCTCCTCTGGGACACTGGAGGGCAGTGTCGTACAGTGAATTGAGTCTGGGATTTGGAATGACGGAATTTGGGTGTGGGTTTGAAAGCTGTGTGGCCTTGAGCAAGTTAGGCAGCCTCTCTGAATCTCAATTTCCTTGTCTCCAAATGAGAATAGTCATTGTAAGACCCACTTTACTGGGTCTTACAATGTTGTGAGGATCAGGTGGGCAGTGGGCAGTGGACAGTAGGCGTGGGAAATGCTTTGTAAGCTGTGAAGAGCTAAACACCTAATATCATTATAAATGCATAATTTGGGGGCAGGGGCTCCTAGATCCTACCCGAGTAAAAATATTTCCTTCAAAACTCATGCCTTAATGCTGAACTTTGAGCCTGGAGTTCTATCTTTGAGTTCAAAGAGGCCACTGCTCAAGTAAGCTTGCATTCCCTGAGATGCAGGTGGGGAGGGGTAGCCCAGGATTAATGAGGGGTCCATTTATCAATTTCATCTTGTCTCAGAAAAGGGAAGCAGGTTGTTCAGTGTCCAGGACAGGTGCATTTGGCTGGGGAAGAGGAATGTGCCCAACCTGGGTGTTTTTGGAGGCCAGAAGAACACAAAGGCCCTGGGGACTCTCTAGGTTTGGAGCCTGTGCTTTGCTGGAGAAAGAAGGGCACAAGTCAAAAGTGATGTTGGGTTGGAGGGTGAGTACTGAAGATCCAAGAATCTTGGACTCTCAAGGCAAGGAGGGGCCTTCATCCCCATAGTTTCCTTGTCTTTGGTCATTCATGAATTTTGCCACATCTGCATTCTCCTTCTATTGTCTTTTTACTTGATGAATTTCTTTACCTCAATTACCCCATGTAAGAAGCTTCAGCCTCATCTGAATCAAGCATATTTGTGAGATCTCCATACAGCTATTAAAATAAAACATATTCATTTACCACCTAAAAATCACCCTACGACCACTAGTTGTCCGTGCATTAACTTTGTTGGGAACTTGTGTTCCTGATCAAACACCCATCTGGAGACAAAGTCTGCTCTGCTGCCCCTTCGACAAGTACTCACCCTGCCTCCGTTTGCACATCTGTAATGATGGGAAACTCAGTTCTTCTCTTGAGGTGACTCTGCAAGAAAGTTCTTCTGTAGGTTGTGCCTGAATTTTCTTACCTGTAATTCTACCCATTGGTTCTAACTCTTGGATCCCATAAAGGATGTCTATTTTCACTTCCCAAGATGGGAAATCTGAAGCTGGCTCTTACGTACACTACCTCCCAGCCAGGCTGGACACCTCCACTCCCATCTAGCATTCCTGTACTGACAGGTTTTCAAGTGTCCTTGATGTCTTTTGTCGCTGTCCTCTAAAAGGCTCAGTTTTGGGGTCATCTCTTAAAAGATAACTTCCAGCATGGAACACAATCCTCTAGGTGTGGTCTGGACAAGTAAGGGTGAATGGCACTGTCCCGTCCCTCATTCTAGATACGCTACTACTATTAATACAGCTTAAGTAATACTCTCTTCTTAATGCACCTGCCAGCAGTCAGTGGGTTTGGTGCAGAATAACTACTCCTGCATCAGTGTTGATACCTTGCCATGACCACTGGGGTGGTCATACTCTCCCCTGACCACCCCAGTGCCAGTAGAAGGCACGTGTGGGGGAACTGAGTGTCATCTGGAGCAGCATTCTTTAAATCTTTTTGATTATACAAACATCTCAGTAAAAATATATTGAGCACGCATCTCTAATATGTATATATTTATTATAAATTGTATAATGGACTAATACATGCAGTGCACACAAAAAATAGGAATTTAAAAGTATGAAATAAATCAGAAGTAAAAATCCTAATAATTTCACCCTCTCCTTGTTGGATTGTCTTACGTGTCACCTGCGAATGTTTCCCCCCAGGATCCAGAACACTCAATGCCCTCCTGCTAAACTAAGCAAATCTCTGTATGAAAGGACAGAACCTCTAGTTGTGGTGACCCCAGCACCAAGGTCTAATTCACTGTTTTTCAAACTTCCCGAATAATGCCAGCAACACCCTTGGATATGCACCTGGAAGAATCAGAGTGAACGAAAAGGGGGTCAACCCCATTCAACCGTGTGTATTGTGCTTTGTAAACACATGCCATTTTTCCTCTTCCTCATGGCTGCCCCTGTCTTCTACTCTACAACGTTTGTGCATTTTATCCCCAAAGACCAGAGATGTCTTTGGAATGCACAGAGGTGTAGTGACACGCAGAGAGGGAATTTTGTTTTTGAAGTCTTTGGAATAAGATTCCTTCCAACATAAAAATCTCAAGAGATTAAGCAGGAAGTGATTCTGGCCTTGGCATGAGTTCAGAGGAACATGAACAGAGTGCGGGTAAATGTAAAATCACACTGTGGGGAGAGGCTGGGGTATTGGAGGGCTTTTACCAGGAGAAGAGTTCTCAGATGCCTGATGGGAGTTGAGCAGAGGTGGAATTAAACCTTTTTCCTGTGGCACTTGGAGGTAGAACAAGGAGGCATATTGGACTCTGTATAAGGAAGGCTTTTGAATGGTAAGAGCTGTCTACTGATCACTGGGCTGCTGTGGAGGAGTTGCTCGCCCTTTCTGGGAGGGGTCTAGGGTGAGCTGGGTGAGCAGCTGATGGGAGGGTATCAAGGCCACTGGGTCCTATGCTGGCAGCCTGGACTAAAACAGGGCTGCTAGGACAGATTGGGGTATGATTGTGAGGACTCTACGCCCTCCTGAACCCCCATGACCCCTTCATGGGCCTGTCTCCCTTGCCTGGAGTTTTGACATTCTACTTCTTTCTGCAGGCCCAAGGTTGCCCCCATTTGGAGTGGTAGAGAGGCTTGGGTGACCACCACCTGCCATTGTGGGCAGCTTACCCAGCTGGGTGTACACAAGCTTTTAAAAGAAATGTTGCCCCATTACCTCTTTGTCCTCAGGACATCCTCTTTAGTTTCCATCTACATTCATTAGGAAGCATGTGAGATCTTAGGATGTTGGGGGGGTCGAGGGAACCTATTTTCTTTCCTCAAGGCAAGAAGAAGACATTGGGACCATCCCTTGTAGGTGAGTCATTTCCCTGGGGCTGCCTTACATCCTATGGAGACCGAGTTGACACAGTCTACTAATTTGGCCTCAGGAATGTCTTGGGGATCCATCTGTCCCTTCTGCCACTTCTCTGGTTCAGGCCCTTGTCATCCTTCACCAGGATGGTGACAAGAGCCTCTCGCTGCTTGGTATCCTGGCCCCTAGGCTCTCTTCTCTAGACCACCCTCTTCAGAATGATCATGACCAAATCACCCCATTGCGCATGTTACCTGTGCACACAGGACTATAACCTGTAACAAACTCAGCGCTTCACAGCCTTTCCTGCCTCCTCTCAATCCATGAGTCCCATGTCCCCTTAGGGTGCCCCTGCCAGGGCAACTCTAGACTTTCACATATGGGGTTTTGGTTTCTCAGAATGTCCTCATCCACCTTTTCTGCTTGGGAAACTCCTCATCATCTCTTAAGACCCTCCCAAATGTTCCATTTTCTGTGAAATCTTTCCTGACTCTCCTAAAGTATGGGCTCCCACATGGCTGCTCATAGAGTTCTCTGAGCTGCTACAGTGCCATATTTAGGATGCTTGCTATTCAGTCTGTGGCTTACATGTGCGCTCACCAATGGCAGGGATGGAGACGTGCTTATGGTGGCACTTTATGTGCATGCAGTAAAGATTAGTCCAAAAAATGAATCATCAAATCCCCTAGCCTGTAATTCATTTGACCTTCTGACCATCCTGTAAGTGGTCTAATATTAGGCTTTCCCATTAAAAGTCAACTGAAATGGTGTCCTCTTCAGAGCTATTGGGTATGTCGCAGAGAGAGTGCTGTATTTGCATCCAGAGGCTGCTGTAACAAATTCCCACAAACTGGGCGGCTTAAATGAGAGACATTTATTGTCTCACATTGCTGGAGACTGGAAGTCTGAGATCAAAAGGTTGGTGAGGTTGGTTGTTTCTAGAGTCTCTGAGAGAATCTGTTCCCTGCTTCTAGTCTGGGTTCTCATGGGTGGCTGGCAACTTCGGATGGTCCTTGGCCCGTAGAAGCATCATCCGGATTTATCTCTTCCTTCATTTGCACATGGTGTTTTTTTTTTTTTTTTTTTTTTTTTGAGATGGAGTCTTGCTCTGTTGCCCAGGCTGGAGTGCAATGGCATGATCTCAGCTCACCGCAACCTCTGGCTCCTGGGTTCAAATGATTCTCCTGCCTCAGCCTCCTGAGTAGCTGGCATTACAGGTGTGCACCACCATGCCCTGCTAATTTTGTTGTATTTTTAGTAGAGACAGGGTTTCACCATGTTGGTCAGGCTGGTCTTGAACTCCTGACCTCAGGTGATCCACCCGTCTCTGCCTCCCAAAGTGCTGGGATTACAGGTGTGTGCCACTGCCCCTGGCCCTGCCCATGGTGTTCTACCCGTGCATCTGTCTCCAAATTTCCCCTTTTTATAAAGATACTTTTCATATTGGGTTAGGGTCCACCCTAATGACCTCATTCTAACTTCATTACCTCTGTGAAGACTATCTCCAAATAACATCTCATCCTGGGATGCTGGGGATTGGGACTTCAATATATGAATTTTGGCAGGGTGCAATTCAACCCATAGCAAGTACCAAGTCTTTAGGAATATGACTTTGCCTCTCTGAGTGTCACTTTTCACACCTGCAGAATGAAAGGACTGGGCTAGCTAGATAAACCCTGAGCCTTTATCTTGTAGTTCTTTCTCATTCACTTTGGAAAGTCCAGTGGTAACTTTCTTTTCATCCATTTGTTTAACAAATATTTATTGAGTGTCTACTATGTCCCAGGCACTTGGAATTTGTGCTCTGTAAGCAGCGTTATCTTAAATGGTCCATGCCTTTCTGTTGAGTGAAACATAATGAAGTGTCCATGACATATCTATGGTCGGCATCTTCAGTGGAACCTTGTGTCATTCGATTGGGAATCCACCTCATCAGCTATTTGAATATTGGTTTCACAATCGAAGAACAGGCCTGCAGTTGCCAGGCTTAAACCTTAGGCATAATCTTGTTAGGAAATCTGTTTGGAAACACTATGACTGAGCTGCTTTGCTTGGTCATTCTCCAATCCCACGTTTCTGGCTTTAGGAGGCTCAGGCACCATTTATTTGTAAAGGAAGTAGTAGCACACACCTCCTGAGGGCCTACTTTGTTCAAAATCAAGCCTCATTCTAAATGTTCACAATGTAGCCAGCATCCATGCAGCAGAGACCAGGGACTGGACACCTCCAGGGGTGGTAGATGAGCCAGGTCCCCGAGTCTTGTCATGTGAGCCAAGGTCCTCCCTTCTCATCGCAGTGCACCAGAGCTGTGTTCGTCATTTAAAAAATATCCCTGAAGTCAGTGCTTGTCATATGCTGTGGGCTCTATTCTGAGCACCTTTAGTCTTTCTGCAGCATTGTGAGGTGGAAACTATTATAACCATTTCACAAGGAGAAACCGGGTGGAGGCTGGTGTTGAGTAGGCAAGAGGGTCTCATGCACCTGCTCTGGGCCCAGGAGGCCTGCAGGTCACCCTTAGAGACCCAAGTCCCCAGAGCTGGAGGCCCCTTCTAGAGGAGCTGCCTGGGGCTTTCTGCATCTCCAGCTTGGCCCCATGATTCTCAGAGTTGCCCTGAGCAGCCCTGCTGTGGGCTCAGCACAGGGGTTCCTGTACTGGTTAGATTAGCCCAGGGGTTCCTGTACTGGGGGATCGGGCTGATGGACCCTTCCTGCCTTTTCTCTCCCTTCCTTCTGCACGTGGTGAGGGAGACCCTAAGCCTTTCACTTATGCTTCATCTTAGAAGCTTCTGTGCACTGAGGGTAAGAATGAACACTCAAGTTCTTTCATCACACCCAACCCATGAGTAAGGCTGGCATTAGTTTCTAGTCTACTCTGTAAGCCAGAGGAGAATCCTACCAGAGCACAAGACACAAAGCAGGGAGACCGCTTTGTCAGCAGCTGCACATTGGTGGCCTCAGCCAGGGAGGCCCTGTCAGCTCTTTCCAAGTTATCTTCTCTCAGAGTCCTCCTGCAGCCCTGAACTGTCTTTACTCTCATTATATCCCAAAGCTTCTACTTTCATATGTCACATTCTTATAAAAAGAAGGTACATGAACAAAGCCCCAACAGTAAATATATGTGTTTAGTGGGGTGCTTATTACTTGAGAGCTGAAAAGTAATATGAAATCCCTATTTTGACCTTGGTTTGGATAATGTAATTTCAGCATGAAGACTATGTTTTCATGTTTTAGTCTTCTCCTTCCCAAGTAAGAACACAGTCTGGCTTAAGTCCATCAAATGTCTAAATGAGGCAAAAACATGCCACTATCAGCTTGCTTTTAAGGCTTTCCAGTTGAATGGAGTTTCAACTGGAGATCTGAGCTGCTCATTGTTAGTGTCAGCTGGTTAATGCTCCTGTTTTCTGGGCAGGTTGTGTAGGGGACAGCACTTTCCTGTCTCTCCTATTAGTTCTTCTCATCCTTTCCTGCTGCCTTCCGACATATAGGGAGGTGCTTCTAGAAAGATGTGACTTCCCTGAAAGAGGCTCTTCTAGACCTTTAGGGTCCTGCTGGCAGAATATTTGCTGACAAGCATGTTATTGAAGGGCAGGGGAGTCCTTTCCTAGCCCAGGGGTAGGCTGTGGACTGTTGAAGGGGTTCTTAGGACACTGAGGGCATTGGACAACCTCCTAGGCTAGCTGGGGTTTATCCCTTTGTTTACTCATTTGGCAAATATTGAGTGAATTCTAGGTACCATGCTGGGACCTGGCCCTGTCTCAAGGGACTCAGACTCCTGGTAGGAGAAATAGAAATGTAAAATAAGCAACTGAGTGCAGAGTGCAAGGGCAGGGTCAGCAAGGGGCCTATAAAAATGCAGAGCAGGGATTGTAGTTCTCATTTACTGTTCCTGTCATTTTTTTTCAGCCAGTGTCATTCCAGAGCCTGCCGTGTATTTGCTCTGCTCACATTTATGATGTGGTATGACTCAACTTGTGTATCTGTTAGGAGTAAGAGTAACTCCCTCGTGGGTTTCTCATCAAATAATGGCCACCAACTCTCATTGTTCCCCAGGGGAGAATTTAAATTCTTTAAGAGAAAAAATCATGTCAGGTTTATTCTCTAGTATACACACAGCATCTAGTAGCAAGGTTAATGAAAACGATAGTGAAGGAAGGATGACCTTTGGGGGTGGCTCTTAAACTTTAACCTAAGAATCATGTGCAGAGCTTGTTAAAACATAGATTCCTACCCCCTAAGACTGATGCAGTAGATCTGGGGTGGAGCCCAAGTATTTGCATTTCGAAGGGCCACAGTTTGAGCAGCATCAGCCTATGGGGTCTTCTTCCCTATCTGAGATTGATGAAAAGAGGTGGCAGTGCATGTTGTTCCCAAAGAACTGCCATGGGTTTTGCCACTTGCCACCTTCTTAGCAGGGGCCTGGGCCTGTCATACAGGACAGGTCCAAACGATTGGGGTTCTGTACAGGTGCAGGATGACATAGCCATGATGCAGGTATTTAACACAACCAGTGGAAATACGAATGTGTGCCTTCAGCATTCAGCTTGTTAAGTGAGATATAGGGCTATTAAAATATCTCTGCTTGTGAAACCCTTTTGTTTCTCTTTTAGGATCATTGTCCCTTCTTATGCCATCGGGTTCTTTAAGGAAAAGGACCTGCTGTTGTGGCCACTTGGCTTTAGTTATTCATTATCACTGCCTATTCATGCTGAGTAAGGTTTAATTGTCTTTGAAATTTAGCAAAGAGCCCAGTGCTGGTGATCTGGCTGTGCTAACTCTCTCACCACACTGCTGAAGAATGCATTGACTCCAGGCACGGGACAGCTACTCACCCACCTGTCAAGTGCTTCTGAATGAAGAGATCTGACTCAGTCTCCATGAAACTCTGTGATTTCTTTCCTTTCCACCAATACTTGGAGGCTGGTGTCCCTGCTTAGACTTAGTGCAGATCTCACGTATTGGGGCAGTTTTGCAGTCATTGCTGAAAGCTGTCTGTCATTTGTCTGTTGAAATAAGCAGTGTGGTGAAGTGGAAAGAGCTTTGGAGTCTTTCAGGACCTCATTTGGGTGTCCTCTGCTCCAGGACCTGGACTAGGGCAGAGACCTCATCTCTGCACACACAGCACCTAGCTTCTCCCTATCATAGCTTGCAATAGGCATTACTGAAACCAGGCCACATGCCTGCCTCCTTCGCTGGATTTGGAGTTCCTTAAGCACAGGGATTGTCTCTTGTTTCCTCTTTAGCCACAGAGCTCAAAGCAGGGCCTGATGCATGACAACAGCTCACTCAATGGCTGCTGAACTCATTACGAATTATACAGACCTATGGTCGCATCCTAGCTGGGGATCTCTTACTCACTTCTCTGAGTTGTCACTTTCCCTTTCGGAAAAATGAGGATGATAATATCTATCTGAACATGGACTCTCCATATGCCAGGCTTGATTCTATGTGCTTCATGAGTATGTCTCATTTAATCCTCAAAACCACCCTATGAGTGGGTATTAACATTGACTATATTTTCAGTTAAGACCCCAAAGGAAGAGAGAAGTTAATGTAAGGTCACTTGATAAATGGGTAGTCAGGATTTGAACTCTGGCTGTTTGACTTCAGAGTCTGTACTTTTAGCCACTGCAGTAGTGGTTCTCAACTGAGGATGATTTTGCCTCCCAGGGGACATTTCACAATGCCTGGAGACAATTTTTATTGTAACTGTTGGGATGAGGTGCTACTGGCATTTGCAGAGCAGAGGCTAGGGTTGCTGCTGGACATCTGACAATGCACAGGATAGGCTCCCACAATAAGTATTCATTCAGTCCAAAACGTCAGTAGTGTCTCCATTGAGAAACCTTGCACTACATTGTGCTCCCTCCATAAAATCAAGTTTGCTAAGAGCCAGGCCCAGAGCAGGCCCACAATAAATGATGCTGTGTTCTCAAAGTTTGCAGGTTGTAGTTCAGAGAAGAAGAATCACCCAGTCTCCAGCTTTATTCAGCAGCTCAAGTTTTATTCTTAATGGTTCCCAGCTGCTTGGCATCTCTATCTTGGGAGTTCCTGTTTTTGTGAGACATGCTGACAGTTATCAAGAGTTGGGGCAAAACTCTCCTTGGGAGAAGTCCAACTTCTCTGAGATCTGGTAAGTTCAGACGTTCCAGAGAGAATGCATACCTTCCTGGCCTCTGACCTCATGGCATACATGATTCTGTGTGGTTGGGTTTTGTGCAGTTTCTCCTTTCATGGGAACTGACATTTCTCACCCTTTGCGTGGAAGACCTTGCGGGGTGCTTGCCACCATCAGTGAGGCGTTGGTATGAATGCTGTCATGGTTTTGGCCCTTGAAAATGGATAAGCCATGGAGAAACATGACAGATGGCCTGTCATTCAGAGTAGCAGCCATGCCTTGCATGCTGGGCACTTTGGTTGGAGAGCTGTGAGACCATGGTTTTACCATCGACTCACCAGGTGACCTTGGGAAGTGCCTGGAGCTAACTTCTTCTACTGCCAGCATGAAGTCCACCCACCTGCCCTGTACAGTTCCATGGAAGACCTTTGGACAAGCTGGAATTAGGGATCTTTTTATGTATAAATTTTCTAGCCACGAGCATGAGGAAGTTTGACCTAAAATGTTGACCATGTATGCAGCATAAATTCACTCCAGAGTACCAAGGGCAAACAATGAACTCTTATCCAACCTCTTATATGAGTAGAAGGAACTGGCTTCTCTGAGGTCTAAGGAAAAATCTGGTTTTAGTCAGGTTGTTACTTGGAATTTATGTGCTGAAGAGAGTTTGTTCTAACTGATAGACGTAGGACTCCAGATGGAAGAGTCAGTTGCCTCTCTTGGGGGCCGGGTGGGTGGGTGAGGGGGAAAAAAGCCCACAAGAGGATTTTTCAGTGCCCATGCTTCAGATGATACAAGGATATTTGAAGGACTCTCTAGAACTGAGAATGTACACTTCTCATCATCACTGACAGTGTTTGGAGCTTTGAGTTTCATGAATAGAATGGACAAATTGGCCTGGGTGTGCTGCTACTATCTTAGGGTGTGACTGCTGCCTCCTGGCTGCAAATACGGAAAATTCTTGGCAAAAATGTAAGAGGGCAATAGAGCTAATGATAAAGTCCTTCCATGTGACCTCTTATCTGAACCAAGTTTGTCACCTAAACGAGACCTAGACAGCCATATCTGGTGAACTGGCCTCAGTCACACCACAGAAATGAAAGGTGCAGTTCCTGACTAAAACATGGACTGCAGGCACAGTGCTTGCACCCTCAGGGGCACAGTGGTCTCAGACCCATCTTCTTCTCAGGTTGGGAGGTGCCCCTCACATTCTATTTGCAGAGAGGCAAACATCAAATTGAAAGGCTGTTCAAAAGCTTAATGAAATTTATGTCAGCTGATTGAGTTCATGTTTCATCAGATGAATTTGACTCTGTGTATTAGTCTTTCTCACATTGCTATAAAGAAATATCTGAGACTGGATGATTTATAAGGAAAAGAGGTTTAATTGTCTCACAGTTGTGCGGGCTGTATAGGAAGCATGCAGCTGGCCATCTGCTCACCTTCTGGGGAGGCCTGAGGAAACTTACAATCACAGCTGAAGGTGAAGGGGAAGCAGGCTTACTTACATGGCTATCACATGAGCAAAAGGTTGCCAGGGGGTGCTACACACTTTTAAACAATTAGATCTCATGAGAACTTACTCACTATCATGAGGACAGTAGCAAAGGGGAAATCTGCCCCCATGAGCCAATCACCTTCTACCAGGCCCCACCTCCAATATTGAGAATTACAATTTGACGTGAGATTTGGGTGGGGACAGAGATCCAAACCCTATTATTCTGCCTCAGCCCCTCAAAAATCTCATGGCCTTCTCATGTTGAAAAATACAATCATCCCTTCTCAACAGTCTCTGAAAGTCTTCACTCATTCCAGGATTAACTCAAAAGTCCACAGTCCAAAGTCTCCTCTGAGACAAGGCTGTTCTCTTCTGCCTATGAGCCTGTAAAATCAAAAGCAAGTTAGTTACTTTTGAGATATAATGGGGTTGTAGGCACTGGGTAAATACTCCCATTACAAAAGGGAGAAGTTGGCCAAAAGAAAGGGGCTACTGGCCCCATGCAAGTTCAAAACCCAGCAGGGCAATCATTAAATCATAAAGCTCCAAAATAATCTCCTTTGACTCCATGTCTTACATCCAGGGCACACTGATGCAATGGATGGGCTCCCAAGGCCTTGGGCAGCTCCACCCCTTTGGCTTTTCAGGTTTCAGCCCCTGTAGCTGCTCTCAAGGGCTGGTGTTGAGAGCCTGCAGCTTTTTCAGGTTCAGGGTGCAAGCTGTCAGTGGATTTACCATTCTGGGGTCTGAGGGGTGGTGGCCCTCTTCTCAAAGCTCCACTAGGCAGTGCCCCAGTAGAGACTGTGTGTGAGGGTTCAAATTACACATTTCCCCTCTGCACTGCCCTAGTAGAGGTTTTCCATGAGGGCTCCACCCCCGCAGCAGGCTTCTGCTTGGACATCCAGGCTTTTCCACACATCCTCTGAAATCTAGGTGGAGGATCCCAACCCTCAACTTTGCATTCTGTGCACCTGCAGGCTTAAAACCACATGGAAGCTGCCAAGGCTCATGGCTTGCACTCTCTGAAGCAGTAGCCCAAATTGTACCTGGGCCCCTTTTAGCCACAGCTGGTGCTGGAGTAGCTAGAATGCAGGCAGCAGTGTCCCAAGGCTGGACAGGGCAGCAGGGCCCTGGGCCTGGCCCAGGAAACCATTCAGTCCTGCTAAGCCTCCAGGCCTGTGAGGGGAGGGTCTGCCACAAAGGTTCCTGTAATGCTTTTGAGGCCTTTCCCCATCGTTTTGGATATTAGCAGTTGGCTCCTTATTTATGCAAATTTCTACAGCCTGCTTGAGTTCCTCCTCTGAAAATGGACTTTTCTTTTCTACCACATGGCCAGGCTGCAAATTTTCTAAACTTTTATGCTCTACTTCTCTTTTATATATAAGTTCCAATTTGGGGTCATTTCTTTGCTCACACATATAAGCATAGGTTGTTAGAAGCAGCCAGGCCACATCGTGAACACTTTGCTGCTTAGAAATTTCTCCTACCAGATACCCTAAATCATCACTCTCAAGTTCAAAGTTCCACAGATCCCTAGAGCAGGGGCACAGTGCAGCCAACCTCTTTGCTAATGCATAACAAAAGCAACCTTTGCTCCAGTTCCCAATAAGTTACTCATTTCCATCTGAGACCTCCTCAGCCTGGACTTCATTGTCCATATCACTCTCAGCATTTTGGTGACAATTTAAAAAGTCTATAGGAAGTTCCAAAGACAAGTTTCCCTTGTCTTCCTGTCTTCTTCTGAGCCTTCCATACTCTTTCACCCTCTGCCTGTTACCCAGTTCCAAAGCTGCTCGTACATTTTCAGATATTTTTATAGCAATGCCCACTCCTCATTACCAATTTTCTGTATTAGTCTGTTCTCAAATTGCTATAAAGAAATACCTGAGACTGGGTAATTTATAAAGAAAAGAGGTTTAATTGGCTTATGATTTTGCAGGCAGCACAGGATGCATGATGCTGGCATCTACTTATCTTCTGGGGAGGCCTGAGGAAACTTAGAATCATGGCAGAAGGCGAAGGGGAAGCAGACTCATCTTACATGGCTGGAACTACACACTTTTAAACAACCATATCTCATGAGAAGTCACTCACTATCATGAGGACAGTACCAAAGGAGAAATCCACCCACATGATCTAATTATCTCCCACCAGGCCCCACCTCCATACAACATTGAGAATTAAAATTTGACATAAGATTTGGGTGGGGACACAGATCCAAACCATATCACTGTTCATAGGCTATTGGAGCCTGAGAATTCTAACATAGTCAGAGGGTTCCAAGTTGGATGCCACAGGGCACTGTGCTATTTGCAGTAGTCTAGGAACGATGGCTCACCCCTGTAATCCCAGCAGTTTAGGAGGCTGAGGCAGAAGGATCGCTTGAGGCCAGGAGTTTAAGATCAGCCTGGGCTACATAGTAAGACCCTCTCCCTAGGAAGAATTTAAAAATTAGCCCAGCATGGTGGCATGTGCCTGTAGTTCCAGCTACTTGGGAGCCTGAGGTGGGAGGATCACTTGAACCCAAGAGTTCCAGGCTGCAGTGAACCATGATCACACTACTGCGCTCCAGCCTGGGTGACAGTATGAGGCCCTGTCTCTTTTAAAAACAAGCAGCAATTTTAGCACTTTAGCACTTTTGTATACCAGCACTGTATGAGGTTCATTGTTTATAATCCTTTTAACACCCTTAAAATTTCTTATTATTTATCCTTTTTTCATGTGAAAAAAAATGAGACCCAGAGTGGCTAGCTGACTGTAGATGGTTAGTTAGTGGGAAAGCTGGTATTGGAACCTAGGTCTGTCTTCAAAAAACACCTACTTTCTGTCATTACCCTCAGATCAATCCTATATAGTTAGGGAAAAGCTAAGCTGCTATACAGTAACCCAAATACACAGTGGATTAAATAAAATTACCATATTTGAATTACTGTTAAATAACAGTCCCATGGTAGATAAATGGTACAAGAGAGGTGGGTAGCTTCTTGAAGTCATTCTGGGACCCAGGTTCCTTCTCTATTGATGCTCCACCATCTTCCAGAATGTTCTCCTCATCTGCATAGTCACTGACTAGTCAATATCATATACATGTTCCAGCCCTTGGTTAAGGAAAAAAGAGAATGAATGGAAGGCAAGCAATTTACTCTGAAGAAAGGAACCAGAGGTTGTCACTTATTACCTGCCTATGATGGAGAAAACTTAGTTACCTAGGCATACCTAGCTGCCAGTGAATCTGTAAAATGTGTTTCTGGTGGAGTGGCTGTATGTTCTGCTAAAACTTGGGCTGAATGTGTGTGTGTCTTGATGCTAAATAGAAGGAAAGAATGGGGTTTTCAGGACATTTCACAGTTGTTAATATACAACTCTACATGAAATTAAAAACATACATGTTTATCTTTAGAAAAGAGTGAAGCGCTTGAAAATTTAATCTGACAAGGTTCTCTTGACCTAGCCATACCTGCCCACTGAGTTGACACCAGCGCTAATGAGGAGTGAGATTTTGGTGCAGTGGCCTAGGCTAAGTGAACAAGGATCCTGTCAGCAGGCTCCTTGCTGATCTTGCCAGTGGCAAGAAGGTTTCCGTGAATCCTGACCTTAGCCAGACTTATCAAGAGGTGGTCACTGATTACTCTCAGTAAACACTTGGCTCATCATCCAGTACTTAGGATTACAAGTGGAGCACTCTATTTTTGGAATTCCTGCTGCTCCTGGAAAACTCCCCACTCTGTAGATTCTAGGGGGTAGGAGGATGGGATTGGCCCAGGAGGATGGTGCTGAAAGTTATCAGGATGTTCTGCTTACTTCATTCTGTCTACTTTTTCAGTGAAGACAAAGGAATTAAAGAATGCCAGTGTCACTCTCTGATGCCTGAGATGAGATATGGGCAATCGTTAAAATTTGAAATGCCCTGGAATCTCTTCTGGGATTCTGTGCCGGGCACAAACATGTGCCTGAGGTTGGGGCACTGTAGTTCCCATTCACACCCTGTCTTTTTGCATTCCTTTCTCCAACTGTATTGCATGAACAAAAGACCTTTGGTCGTAAGAAATCTGAGTTAGTTTCATGCCACTTTCTCGCTTCATATGTTTGTTGTTTCATCTCTTTGGGATTTCCTAAGCCCCAGGGCTCCTACTCTCAATTCCCACACACTGCCCTGCAATATCTAACCAGCTCTTCATCAATTCCATCTCATGGCCACCTCTCTTCCTCCGTGGGGTCTTCCTTCACTCCCTGTCTGATCTAGGGCCTTCTTGTCTATGATCTTGAGGATCTTTGCATTTCTTTCCTTCTCTGTAGTGTAGTGCAGTTCAGTTATCAAAAATTGCATCAGTCAGGGCTTTGCCACTTACTAGCTGTACAAACTTGTGCAAGTTTCTTCCTTTTGCCAAGTCTCAGTTTTTCAGTAAAGTTAGGTAGCAAAGCATCCATCTTTGAAGACTACTGTGAGGGTCAGATGAGACAGTGTAGGCAAGTTGTTTAGTGCAGTGTCTGGCACATGGGAGGCATTCAGTAAACCTTTGGCTGCCTGGCATTAGAAACCCATCCTGATATTTGGAGGCTGAGTCCTGGAAGGCAGTCACACTTTTTTCCACCATCAAAGCTGAAAGGCCAGATGCTGCTTTTTCTCTGCACTGAGAATGAGAGTGTGGGTTTTGCTCATCAGATTCCCCTGCCTCAGTGAGTTCGTTTCACATCTTGCTGCACCCTGGAGGGGTTTGTTCTGTTGAATTTGGCAGCAGCAAGGACAGCCTCTCTTCCGGAGCAGCCACAAAAGAAGGGCCAGCCACAGTGTCCTCACCAGATCTTCCCTGTGGTGAGATTTCGGCTGTGGTCCAGCTGTGTGGACTCTTAGTTTCTGCTCATTTTCTCCGTCTGGTTCTCCAAGCTTCCCAGCAGTTCTGTGAACGTATTTTTCCCCAATAATTTTTTTTTTTTCTGCTGAAATTACCCGGAGTCAGTATCTGCTGTTAGAGCCAGGACCCTGGCCAGCAGAGTTAACTCTTATCATTATCATTGTCGTTGCTGTTATTGACCTAGTCACAGTACACAATACTGCAATCACCGAGTTACTCGTGTGCCTCCCCTATTAAACTGTGAACCCAGCCCTTGAACTGTTCCTGATACAGTATTAGGCTCAGAGTAGACTTATTGAATGAGTGTATGAATATATAATGATGGATGGAAAAAAATGAATGAATGAATGAATGAGTAGATGAGTGAAATATTTGCTCAGCGCTTATGATGATTCACATAGCACCTAACTTAAAGTTGAGAGGCTCAACATAGCAGAGCTCAGAGACTTTGCTCTCTTTCCTGCTAGAAGGCCTAAATGACCTGCTTTTTCAGGTTGAAAAAAAGTTTACAGATACCTGTGGAGGCTCTCTGATTCCCACTTACCTTATCCTGTCTGCAGCAGGGCTCCCCTCTAGTAACCATAACCAGTTAGATGAAGTTTTGCTTTGTTTGTTTGTTTTGAGATGGAGTCTCGCTCTGTCGCCCAGGCTGGAGAGCAGTGGCACGAACTTAGCTCACTGCAACCTCCGCCTCCAAGGTTCAAGTGATTCTCCTGCTTCAGCCTCCTGAGTAGCATGGACTACAGGCGTGTGCTGTCACGCCAAGCTAATTTTGTATTTTTAGTAGAGACGGGGTTTCATCATGTTGGTCAGGTTGGTCTTGAACTCCTATCCTCAAGCAATCCACCCACCTCAGCCTCCCAAGGTGCTAGAATTACAGGATTGAGCCACTGTGCCAGGCCAGGGTTTTGTTTTTTATGATATATGTGAATTCCCATTCCTTTATTTAATCTTTACAAAAATGCTGCTTGATGGGCATTCTTATCCCCATTTTATAGATGAGGAAACAGAGTCTCAAAGAAGATAAGTAGCTTATAGAAGATGACTCACCCAGGAAATAGCAGAGATATGTCTCAACCTAGATTTCCTAAGCTCCAGAGACTCTGCTCTTGCTATTTTACTTCCCCACCCAAGGAGCAGTAAACTATCAGGGAGGGTTATTTATTGAGAGTAATTTTTTTAAAGAAAAAACAAGTTGAATTATTCTCTTCAAAGACAGTAATCACATTATCTTAGGCATTCTGTTGGCAACATATCAGGAAGATTTGCGTATGTCATAGCCTAGGAGCTACACTTGATGTTTTGGAATTTATCTTGATCGTTAGAAAGCCACAGAAAATTGTAGTACATATTATGCTTCACAGCATAATCAACTAAACCAAACAAATTTTCAGTGGTAATAAACCAAGAAGACTTAGCCAAGAATTGGTATGAGTTTTATAGGACACTTCCCTAAGATGATCTTGCATGATATTTGTCTCCCTCTCATACTGGCTCAGAGTGCCCCTAGTTGTGTTTCTGACAGTAGTGCTACCTACATGGCTGTGTTCCTTACATGAAACATACAGGTTATAGACCCCATCATACTCAGCGATGTGGGATTTAACCACACTGCAGCTATAGAACTTGGAGACAGGAACACTTTGCGAATTGTCTCCATTTTACTCCATAGCCTCAGGCTGGTGGTCCACCTGAGAGGAGGTGCAAATGACTAAGCATGTCTTAAAGAGGATTGTTGGATGCAGTTGTACACTTCTGATGTGCATAATTCCTTTTCAGTAACATGTCACTCTATCTCAGTAACAGGAAGCATTTACCTTGGCCCTTGGATCATTTGTCTTTAGCAGAAGAACTGAGATGAATGGCATCATCTACACTCCATTTTAAGTTTTGTTGAGGGAAATATAAACTTTTTAGTAAGGGAAATGACAACTTCATTCTCTTAGTCATGATTCAAGTATTCATTTAAATTTTCTTCATCGCACCTGTCACTGCCTGTTAGTATCATGTTGATGTATTTGTTTCCTCATTTATTATCTGTCTTCTCCATCTAGAATGTGAGCTCTGAAAGAGCAAAGACCTTCTCTTTTCTGCATAACATGATACCTGTTGCACCTAGCACCATCCCTAGCACCTGATTAAGCACTTGGTAAATATTGGTTGAATCAATGAAGTACTGAAATAAAGTAAATTATTGAATTGGACTGGGATCTTGATACCCAAAGTCAACATTCTCATAGAAGTATATAAAAAATGCAAAAAACAGACTAATTATGAAAAGATGATGAAATGAGCAAAATGAGTTATGAATCTATTATCTTCATCAGAGCCATGTTTCCTTATCTGTATATTGAGAATTACGGTGGTTACCTGGCAGTTTTTTGGGAGGATTAAAGTTAATGCATGTACATGTGGGTGGCAGGTAGTGGGCAGCTACTCAATGAATATTAATATAGAATTAACAATGGAGGTAAGGGAAGGTGTGAGGATTATCACTCCACAGACTAAAGAGGACATGTTCATGGGAATTCTACTTCCAATCCTCAAGTCTTATTTTGGCTTATATTCACATATTTCCTCATAATTTACAGAGCCCTTTCTCTATACTTATTTCACCTAATGCTCACGCACCACAATCTTGCCTGGTGATTATAATTAGTCTCATTTCACTGATGGGAATCAGAGCTAGGGCTCCAATTTAAGTTTGGGAATTCCCAAACTTTCCTTCCCAGGTGACCTCCTCTGGTCATCGCCTTGTCTACCTGGCCAGGCTTGCCTCCGTAGCCCAATTTTGCATTTTTTTTTTTGTGGAATTCAGACCAGGAGTCCCTTGAGGGCAGGGACTGTCTCTATTTTATTTTGCAAAATTCCAGATGCAATCTAGTTGCTCATGTGTTTATTAGTAAGAGGGTTATGCAAAGACATTGCATACCTGGTTAGTTTAATATGGGTTTAAGCAAACACACAGGCATTTCGTTTCCCTCTGTTCCCACCTCATCCATTGGCCTCCTCTTCCCCTGCAATCTGAATGCACCCTGTGTCAGCCAGTGGATTTGGTGGGGAAGGAAAGCAGGTAGGAGGGGGATGTCTCCTCCTGGACAGCACATCTCCTGTCTCTGCCTGGGCTTTTCCATTTCTATCCTGCATCTCAGTTCCAAAACACCAGATTTAAACCTTGCCTACTGGATGTAGAATTACCAAAAAGACAATCCTATTAAATTATAGATTGGAAATACAAGAAGCAAGGACTAGAGCAGCTTCAGATTGGAAGGGACCAAAGAGGTCCAAAGAGCCAGAACTCCCACCCTCTTCAGTTTAATCACTTTTTATTGACTCCTGTGAGGTACAAGGTATTTGTCCTGCTATTCCCTCTCCAGCTGCAGGACTGATGGTTATTTCTATCATTCCTGGATTTTCTGATGAGTGGCAGTTCACCCAGGAAGACAGTTTAGAGCAGTGGTTAACAGTGTGGGTTTTAAAGCCAGAAAGACTTGGGTTCAGGCCTAGCGTGGTGTCTCATGCCTGTAATCCCAGCACTTTGGGAGGCTGAGGTGGGAGGATCACTTGAGCCTAGGAGTTGGAGATCAGCCTGGGCAGTATAGCAAGAACTCATCTCTACAAAAATTTAAAAAATTTCCAGGTGTGCGGTGCACACCTGGAGTCCTATCTTCTTGGGAGGCTGAGGTGGGAGAATGACTTGAGACCAGGGGTTCAAGTCTGCAGTGAGCTATGATCATGCCACTGCACTCCAGCCTGGGTGACAGAGTGAGACCCTGTCTCTTAAAAACAAACAAACAAACAAAAAACAACAAACAAAAACCTGAGTTCAAATCCTCAACCCTAAATTGATGATATTGTCTCTCAATGTTTCTAGCTTAGTGACCTCGGACAAATTATGTCATTTGTGTAAACCTGTTTCCTCTTCTCTCCCACATGGGTAAAGCAACATTTTCCTCTTAGTTTTCACTGAATGTTAAATTGAACTCTTTTCTTAATTCCCTCAGGACAGAGTCTATATGTGGTAGAACCCCAGTAAATGATAGAGATTCTGACCTTATAGGGCTAACAGGTCCATTTAAAAACTAATTTTCATTTTCAGAATATTTTTGAGCCATAAAAATGCTTATCCTTTTTGATTAGTAATCAGTAAAATGAGGACAGTGGTACTTTGTTTCAAGAAAATTATTCTTGAGAATAACAAAGCTATAAGCATTAGGAAGTTTGTAGCAGTGCTGTTTATGATAAGAACATTTTGGAAATGACTTTAAAAGCCTTATAACAGATAATGAAGTAAATTATTATCTATCTTTTCTGAGAGACATTATACTTCCATTATGATACGTAAAGACCAGGAAATAAGATGGATAAAATGTATAATGTTAGATTTAACATGCTGAATCCAAAATTATATTATGATTATAAAATGTAAATATATTTATGCACGTGGGCAATAATTGGTGGGAAAAACAGGAAAATGAAAAAAATATTTTGGCTGATGAAATTCAGGGTGTTTTTTCATTTTAATTTTTATACACATCACTTGTATAATACATAAATACAATATTATAATAAATAGATATGCAAAATGATTTTTAGAGAAAAATACTCTTCTCTTCTGTTTAATAAGGTGGTGGCCTCTGACCAGAGCTTCCTTCTTCCCTGGCTGAAGAGCCACTTTATATTTTATGTTCTCCAGGACATGGTCTAAATCAGTGTAATCTTACACAAGATCACTTTGGTTGCTAGAAAATGATTTGCAAATTGGCTTGGCTGGGAAGATCTAGAGCAGAGATTCTCTGACATCTGATGTCCAGTTTTATAGGAGATATGCCTTTAACCACTAAAGTTTCCCTCCTGATGGGCAAGTTATGACAAGGCTGGTGGCTAGGGTGGTGAGTAGATCTGAGACTAAATCACCCTAGGAAGAGTTGAAAGAAATGGGTCAGTCAACTGCCTTCATATTTTTGTAGATAGCTCAGGTGGAAGAAAGACTAGACATGTTCTGTTTATTTTTGGGACAATGAGTAGAAGATGTAAAGCAACAGAGTTTGGCTTGACATAAAGAAGACTTAAAGAAAATTAGTTACAGATGTCCAAAAGTAGGATGATCCAACTCAAGAGGTGGTAAGCTCACTGTTCTCAAGGTGTTGCTGATGGAGGCTGAAGGCTCTAGTGGGGACATGGTATTGGATGCGCTTGGAGGTGCTTTTCACACCAGAGATTCCTGACTCCTCCCTGAGCTCCATTCCTAGTTGGTGACAGCAAGTCTGAGGGATCCGCCCTCACCTCCTTTCTTGTCACCCACCCTGAGGCACTCAAGGGCATGACTCCCCATCACCATGTTTCAATATTGCCATTTTCAAAATAGGCAAGTTAATGATCTATTAACTAATCTCAGTTTACTGTGGGGATTAATGAAGATTAGTAAAGAAGATTGTCAAGAGATTAAATTTCCCTGAAGACTAATATTATAATTGGGCTGCAATTTAGGTGAGTCATATTAGAAGAAAGAGTTACAGATGACAAAATATTCTGACTCTGTGTAAATAATATTTATTTTATAAATTCATTCATTTATGAGATATTACTTGAGACCATATAAACACTAGGAATTTTCTCTAACATATGTGGTATTGGATATATGATACCATATAATATGCAAACATAATTAAAGCAAAACTATTTTTTTCCCACAAAATCCTCCTGATTACTCTAAATCAGTCTAAATCCCTTTTTATTCCTACTTTTTCCATCTTACCTTGAATTAGTGGTCCATTTAATATTTTATGTTTAGCTCTATTTTCAGATGGATTCAGGGGTACTGTTCAGTCATTAGCAAAGTACATGAATGATGATTTTGTTTTACATTATATAAAAAGTGAATATAATGATTTTGCTACTTTTCCAGATCATTCTAGTTTATGCTTGTATCTCACAGGTAAGAAGGCGTGAAAAAACTAGGCAGCAGAACAGACAATTTTTCACTCTAGCTGCTACAATGAGGCAGCTTTTTTTGTGGTGGATCTTCAAGATGGCTGAGGCCAGCAATTATTCTTTTTTTTTAAAAGCAGGAAGGTCTTTATAGGGCTTAATTTGGAGAGAAATTAGTTTTCCTTCCATTTTGGGATTTGCACTTGTTTAAGGACTCATAAAAAGGAGCTCAAGGCATAGATAGTGAAAGCAAACAGGACAGGGAGACCAAGAACATCCCTTGGCAGTGATTTACCAAGTGCAGGGGTGATGCTGATGGAAGGGTCAGCCTGAGGTGCCGGTGAGGATGAGGTGCATGGTCTGTAGAGGATTTAAAAGCAATAATAAAACAGACTAAAAGTCAGTCTGCTTTTTATTATCACCATGCACTCAAAAATCTCAATGCCAATGATAAAACACTCCATGAGAAAATCTTTTCTTGTTCTAAGTTTTAAACAACTACTACGATGACTGTTAATAATATACAAGCTTCATATTAGCACAGTTTTATATCTTAGGCTTTTATGTCCATTGTTTTCTACATGAAGGTTAATTTGGAGAACTCCTAGTTATACAGTTGGTGCTCAGGACACAAGGACTCAGCTACATGCATTGGTTTTGAGGGTAAGTTCATAACGTTTTGGAATCTTTCGTGGTTGTTTCAGATGTGCTTTATGTCTCTAACACCCGTAGCACTACCTATTCTGTTGTTTAAACAGAAGGTTGGAAATAAATAATGACAGCACAGTTATTATAAGGATAAAGAAGCAAAATCTAAGCTACATCAATTCTTTTAGTCTGCACGACCATTTGGAGGTTGTATTTGTGCTGGAAATTTGAAACAGTGAGACAGAGTGTTCACTGTGAGGTGTAATATTTTTGTGTATTACGTACAAGTTTTGGTCCATATCTGAAATATTCTACTGTTTTGCATAATATGCTTAAAATGGAAATTTATCCTTCTTTTGAATTGTTAATTGTTTTAAAGCTAAAGAATGAATAAAGAAAATAATTATTCAGTGGTAATTATTAAAAATAATTTTATTGTGTAGAGGGAACGTTTCATAAAATGATCTGTTTCAGATGTCAAATTTACTAGGTCCACCACTGGTTTTTGGAATTAGGCAATTTTGGGCCAACTTCTATGAAACATTTGGTCAACTTACTGAATCATTCAAAACCTGAGCTTTTTCATGAATAAAATAAGTATCTCCTTTGTAGGGTTGTTGTGATACTAAATGAGATAATGCATGTAAGTACGTAGAACACTACTAGGACCATAGTAGATGCTCAATATAGGACAGTTTAGCAGGAATAACAATAATAATAAAAAGGACAGTTGTGGATTTCTGTGAAACACATTGCAGAAAGGCTTTGTATATTAAAGAGATCCAAGCTGAGATCTAAAAAATTATAGGGAGAGACGCTGAAAATTCTCTGAAAATAGCATAGCCTCTTTGTTATAAAGAAGTAACCATGCTCATTCATTCCTTCATTCGTTAGAAAGCAAACCTTTTGGAGAGCGCATGCTCTATTTTAGGTTCTATCTTATAGTCGCAAATAAAACAGACCCAATCTTTATTCCTGTGAAAGCTAAATTCTAGCAAAGCCCTCATAGAATTAAAGTCCCTTCAGGTACCACTACCTGAACTAGGTAGACCCATGCACCATTTATAGTCAAAACTGTGGTGCCCACAGTAAGTGGGGAGTAAGCAGAATCACAGCTCAGCAGTGGGGTGTATTTGAAAGATCATGCGTTTTGCAGTCAGACTGAGTTCAATCTCAGTTTCTCCATGAACTGCATGACCTTGAGCAGGTCATTTCCTTTTTGCTGTGATTTAGGTTCCTTATTTCTAGAACAGTGATCATAATCCCTGCCTCCCATGGTTCTTATGAGAAGTAAATATGAAAACCAGGATAATAGAGTAGAAGGTTGCTTTGTGGAAAAACTTAAAAAAAAAAACCAAAAAATCAAAAACAACCCCTTTCCAAACCCCCAAACAAAACAAAGATAAATGACATAGTATTGTTCTGACGCATTGGGATACTCAATAGGTATTATTTCTCCTTTCTGTCTCCCCTTATCAAATTGTGCCTGACTAGAACCTAGCTCTTTTGGGTGCATCATTCCTTACACCTACATACACATGCATATGCACACACATGTATACATATGAAGACATCCCGTTTGGGATGACCACGGTTGGAAGGAGACTGATTGACGTTTAAGGAAAATTACTGAGGGTTGCCATTGGCTGTTCATTCTAGTTCTTGAAAGCATGCCTACTGATAGTACGTAGTCCACTGCATATTTAATATGGACTCTCTACTTTTCTCACCTACTTTTCCCAAACTATACATTTGGATGTTTGCCAACCGGATGTCTAGAATAAGTATCTGTTTGCTTCTGACAAAGTGCACATATGGATTTCTTAGACCAAATCTATTACATGAGGAGTATGCCAGCTTTAAGCACTGTTGGCCATTAGATTCTTTGCCACCTTGTAGAGAGAATTAGAGCAAACCAAGAGTCATAGCTTTTATTGCCTTTTTCATAAACTTTCAGTCCACAGACATAAATTGCTTTGGGAAGAAAATCTATATCCCATGTAGACTAATGCTCACATAGAATCTAAGCCTTAATATTACCATGGAAGTCAGCAGAGATAGTAGCAGTCCCTTGAGGGAAGAGATGATTTTCCATGGCGTAAGTGAGGTATCCTGATGCCCCATTTTTATAAACATGCATGATAATAATGCAAAATCCCATTTGGATAAGATGAACGTATACTCTCTACCCTACTTGACAGAGTAACACTGTGGTGACCTCATGTTTTTTGTTTCAAAATAAGAATGCCTCAGTGGACAAACTGATGCTGTCATCTAATGGCAGCCAGAAAGAAGGGCCTAAGATCAACTATTCCAAGATAAATTTCCTGGGTTTTGGTAAAAGGCCTTCAGCATTTACACAGCCTAGAGTTAAGAATCCTATTCATCTGTTACTTGATTAATTTACCTTCATTTATTTTGCAACAATCTGGAGTGTTCACAGGGAATTGGCATTTCTTAATATTTGGTATTATATGGGGGTACTATTCTTTTGCAGTCACTGTTGGCACTTGAAAACAACTGTAAAATTTTTCCCCACTAAAATGAGCATAACCACACATATGACATAGAACTTGGGGGTCTTGATCCTTCATTGTCTGGTACTGGAAATAACAAATGAATGTAGCAAACTTGAACCTGTAATAGGTGTCTGCCTTTACTTCCCTTGGCTAGGGGTGGGTTGGCCTTTTCTCCAGGGAGAATTTTCTTTAAGTAGGTATCAATTCCCTATGACAGATTCTTATGGTCTCCGTTATCTACTCTATCATTCTTCCTGGTAGTAATATAACACCCTTAAGTTATAGGTGGATATGAGGCTACCAAGGTAAGAGATTTCATTTCTCAGTCTTCCTTGCAGCTAGGTCTGGCCATGTCACTAAATTTTGATCAATGGGATGCAAACAGAATTGATGTGTGCAACTTTAAGGTCACATTTTTATAAGGAAGCTATTGGCCTTTCATGCTGTACATTTAATTCTATTGGCTCTAAAATGGTGACAGCCAGAGACGCTTCCTTGGATTCAGAGGAAGCTGCATGTTGAGGATGGCAGAGGCACACTGTCAACCTGGACCCTTACATGACCTTGTGGAGTAGAGCTGCCCACTTGCCTTTGATGACCCTCCTACACTTGACCTATTAACTTGAGAAATAAACTTCAGTTATATCTAGGCCATTGTATTTTGGGGTCTCTTTGTTACAGCAGCCTAACCAGCACACTAGCTAACATAGCCTTTTTCAGGTCATGTGACAGATACATCATATGGAGCTCTCCATAGTCCCGCAACATCAACTGTGTTCCGGATGCTTGTCCTTTTCAATTCACCATTACTTAATGCTTACTAGAGGTTTTAGTGTGAGAAGTAAAATTCATAGAGCCCAGCGTGAAGAGTGTGCTGTTAAATGATTTCTCTAGAATCTCCAGATGTTCTTTTTGGATTAAGACAGACCATCAGAGAACTACACACCTGGGCTGTCTTGATTTGGCTCCTTGGAGAATTGCTCCACGGATCTGAGCCTTGGCCTTGTGCCATCAGCCCACACTGCGGAATGCTAGCAAACAACCCTGTGAGCCCCGCTGCTGCACGTCCAGGAGGATGATTGAGGATGTGGTTTGCTACCCTTTGTGAGGACCCAGGGGAGAAGTTTCTTTCAGACCTTGTACCAGGAATAGTCATGCTTCTCCTGAGCAACTGGCTTGTTTTGTTTTTGTGGACATTCTAAATTGTGTAACTGTCTGTGTCTTTCAAAGCCACCTCAAATCCTCAGGGAATGAGACAGGGTATAAAATACATTTATTCAGAGTCAAGACCAAGATCCCTATTTAGCTCATGATATTGCTTTTGGAAAAGTCACTTCACTTGGCTTAACTTTCTTTGCTTACAAGTCAGAGATAATGAGTTCTTCCTGTGAATAGAGCTCAAATTAATATTTATAACACACTCAGAGTTCCTTCAACATAGGTCATTATGGAAACTAACAGTAATATTTAATTTCTACAAATACCTGTCATTCTATGATTCCCTGTCTTTGAACGTCTTGCCTCAACTTTTCTTCTTCATTCATTTATTCAGCAAATTTGAGGACACACTAGATCACCAAGCCCCCTGGAGGGGTACAATTTAATAAGCCTGAATCCTTGCTCTCAAGTAGCACAAGGACTTAAGAATATGCTTCCTACCAAATTAAAGATTTAAATAACAAACAAATACATCAATTATAAAATTCCAAAACCACAATGAAGAAAGAGACTAGGAGCTGGGTGTGGGGCAGAGTGGTGTGGTGTGGGGCAGAGTGGTGTGGTATGGTTGATGTTTTAAGCAGATGATTCTGTCACCCCAGCTACTTGGGAAGCTGAGAAGGGAGGACTGTTTGAGCCCAGAAGTTTGAGCCCTGGGCAACATAGTGAGACCCAGTCTTGAAAATAAAATAAAAAGTAAAATAAAATAAAAAATAAAATAATAGGATTAGGGAACAGTGAGAGGGAATAATGATAGTTCTAGTGGTGGTACTAGAGGGCATCTCTAAGAAGACAGCATTCAAGCAAAGACTGGAGATTTAAAAGGAACAACTCGGCTAAGAGCTGAGGCGATAAATACGTCTTTGGGTGTGGAGAGGTTTGGCATGTGAATGAATCCAAACATGGACAGTGGTATGACAGTAAGCAAGGGCAAAAGTGACAGTTTGGAGAGAAGGGCAAGGACCAGGCCATTTAGGACCTTGAATACCACATCACAGAGCCTGGCTCTTCTCTTACCTGCCAGAAGATGCTTCTTGAAACCTCCTGTGGGGCAGAGTGATGTGCTATGGTTGGTGTTGTGAGGAGATGATTCTGTTTGTCTCTAGTGTGAGATTAACTCAACACAGTAAGGTAAATGTTGAGATGCTCTAGACATTGGGATTGTGGGGAGCAAGAAGAGGAGGGGTGTCTTCTGGGTGTTTTCAACTTGGGTGCTGAGCAAGACTTCCTGAAGTATATGGTGGCTGAGTTGAGTTCTTGAGAAATGAGGAAGAGTTAGCCAGAGGAATGGGAGGAGGTTGAATCAGATACTAAACCGCATGGCCAAAGCATGGCAGCACAGTATGGATGCTGTTGGTTTGAAGCAGAAAGAGAAACAGAGCATTAGGGGACAGGAAGCTGTGGAGGTGGCCAAGAAATGGATCAGGGAGAACCTTAGGCGACAAATGCTTTCTTCCCCATTGTATAGCTGGTAGGTGGTAGGGAGCTGAGTTTTGTCTCCTAATCATTTTAAAAGAATTATTTGGAAAAGTATTTGTGGAAATCTCTTAAAGAAAAACTTGCTTTTCATGCTTTCTTTAAAGTAAGATCCCTTGGAGTACACATGGCCACAAGCGACCTTTCTGCAACCTGAGTTAAAGCAGTTGGGAGGAGATGAGTCATCCTCATCCTTGCCTATGCCATGTCAGTTCCTATCAGCCTTGTTCCTTTCCCTAGCTCTAGTTTATTCCAAACAAGAGTGTGTGTGGGGTGGGGGTCACTGGTGAGCACCCATCCCACTTCCTAATGGATGCAGAAGTGTGTAGTAAAATGCTCTGCTTATTTGAGTTATTATTTTGAGATGGAGTCTCGCTCTGTTGCCTATGCCGGAGTACAGTGGCGTGATCTCAGCTCACTGCAACCTCTGCCTCCTAGGTTCAAGTGATTCTCCTGCCTCAGCCTACCAAGTAGCTGGGACCGCAGGCACCTGCCACCAGGCCTGGCTAATTTTTTTATTATTATTTTTTAGTAGAGACAGGGGTTTCACCATGTTGGTCAGGCTGGTCTCGAACTCCTGACCTCAGGTGATCCTCCTGCCTCGGCCTCCCAAAGTACTGGGATTACAGGCATGAACCACTGCGCCCGGCTGTGACATAATTATTATTAATGTCAATTGCACTAGATTAGGAGTCATGGTGCTGGTCCTAGCTCCTTTAGTTAGTAGGCGAGTGACCTTGGGCACATTACTTCGTAAAGCTGCTTCCTTACGTGTAAAAAAGGGATATCACCTCCTTCTCTGAGTTATTGTGAGGGTTAAATTAAAAATTGATTATATGCAAAGAACTTACACAGCACCTGCTTAATAAATTGTGTTATTGTTGTTCGTAACAGATACATAATAATAAAAAGAGAAAGCAAATTCTAAGTTTTTTTTTTTTTTTCCTTTTCCCCTGAAGACTGAGCATGGAAGACTATGAAATGGAGAAGTTACTAAAATACCAAAGTAATTAATCTTGGCTAAGTTACTTAACTGATTTCCTTATCCAAACAGCTGGGACTAGGGTTTCCCTTTTGTGTAATTTATTGTATATTCGTAACGGTTAGATGTAATTGTACATGCAAAAGTTCTTCAAAAAGTGGATGTTTTCTTTTTTGCTTTGTTTACAGGGTTATCTGGATAACCTGTAAGAGATGCCAAGGATTTTATTAGGGGGAATACTTAGGAGAGAAAAAGGGATGGGTGCTGGGGAAGGCTATCAGCCCTTGGTGAAGGTATAACCTAAATGGAGAGGTAGGAACAACAGGTAGGAAAGTTGGGCACAAGAGTCTTCAGTCTGGGACGGTTTGGCAAGAGGTCACAACCCTGATAGAGGAGTCCTGCATCTTGGATCTTTCAGGAATGGGGAGGCCTAGGAATCCTCGTGGAGTTCCGTCATTGGCCGGGATGACCTTGAGGCTGGGATGAGCCTCAGGCCTCAGCATGAAGAGGTGATGGATTTCAGAGCCCAGCCTTTGCGCCAGGGACCCTTGGTCAATTGTGCTCCCTGTAGTAGTGTGTTCTTATGGCCACTACATTTACCATGAAGAAGAACCTCTTTTATTAACAGAGGAGTCTACTGTTTGCAACTCACAGTCTTCATTCTGATTCCCCTTGATTTGTGAGGTAACTCTTCCCAGGAAATCAGATGCAACCACTTTCCAGTGAAGGTCAGCAAATAGCATGCAGTGTCTTGACAATGAATTAAAGGAGATTGTGAGCATGGGCACTGCTTTTATCATAAGTGGAACCTGGAAAGAGCTAATGGGGATGAGTTAGTGTTCTCACAGTTGCTACCTTTTCTTTCTTTGTACAAAATAGAGTCAATAACGACCTTTGCATCTATTGGCTTTTTAAAGAGCAATGAAAAGCACTCTCCTTTTAAATAATGACTTATGCTCAGAAAGCACTTTACATTTTACTCACCTTCATGTATGTTTTCTCACATGATAGCTGCAAAAATCTTGAGGAGTAACAAGTCCCATTTTAGAGGGATCAAAGTGAGGATCAAAAAGGCTAAACAACTTGTTCCAAGTACACAGCTCATAAGTGGCTAAGTGGGGAGTTGCCCCTAGTTGGGAATATTTTCACCTCTTGTCACTGCAGCAGAGCTCACAAGCACCTCTAATTTAAAGAGAAAGAAATGTTCCGAATCCTTCTTATCCTTGCTCCCAGTTTGAATTTCTTTATTTTATAAATAATGGAAACAATCTGGACAGGTCTCCACAGAAAAAAAAAGAGAAAGCTGAGGATTGACTTCATTACTTAGATTACATTCATAAAGAATTATCAAGAGGTAGAAATTGAAAAATTGATCTCCATCTCCAGAAACATCAGGATGTCAGGAAACAGGGCTCAATGTGGAGGCAGAACTTTCTGAGTTGTCAGGCAATTAAATAAACCACTAAGACCATGGGGAAAGGCTTGAATAGTTTGCAAATAAGAGTGAACACAATTGTAGGGCTGGCTTCCTATCTGCTAATGGGGTGGGGGAAGAACTGGGGCCTCTTGCCTTCTATACCACTTGGAGCTGTCATTCTATGACATCAGAATAAAGACTGAGTCTACTAATTAGAATCATAATATTATCATTTGTATCATGTGAGAAGCATGATATAGCTCAGTTGGCCTTTATGTTGGTGTTACAAAAAGCTCACTGTGCTTTCATCAATTCCTTCATGCAACAAATATTTATTGGATGTCTACCATTTTCAAGGCTATTCTAGGTGCTAAGGATCTATATAATGGTGAATAGACCAGGTCTCTGCCTTTGCAATTTTTATATGTTAGTGGGTGGAGGCAGGAAATCAATAAACAAACAAATAACAAGTATATCTAGTGATAAGTGCTGTAATAAGAAAGAATAAAACAGTGTGATTTGACAGAGAAAGACTCGGTGGTCTCTGGGAAGGGGTGTCATTTGATCTGAGACCTTGGAAATGAGAAGGACCCAGTCCTGCAAAGATTTAGGGGAAAAGCATCCCAGATAGAAGAGATAGTGGTTTGAGGTAGCATTTGTGTTGAGCTTTGACCATAGGGATGTAGTGGGAACATCCTGGGGAGAGGAAAGAACAAGAGAAAAGTATCTTGGCTAATGATTTTGAAGCATTTTCTTGGAATAGTGACTGGTGTAGTTTGACTGGAGGTGAGCTGAGGTAGAGCCTTGGTTCCCAAACTTGAGTGTGCCTCAGAATCACTGAAAGGCTTGTTAAATCCCAGATTGCTTGTTAACTCTGGACCCCATGTCCAGAGTTTCTGATTCAGTTGGTCTGCTGGGGAACCTCAACATTTGTATTTTTAATAGGTTCCCAGGTAATACTGATGTTTACTGATGGTGGGGAGTATGCTTTCAGAACCACTGGAAAGGTCAATCACTTTTTAAAGTTCAATTAACTTACTAATATTAATAAGAGAAGCTAACATTTACTAAGCCATTACTGTATGACAGGTACTTCATGGACTGTCTTTTGGAATTACTATAACAGCCCCATGAAGTAGGGATTATGACTATCCCATTTTACAGCTGTAAGGATAAGCACAGAAAGATCAAATAATGTCCTGAAGCTCATAAAGCTTCTTTGCAGGGGAAGAAAAAGGCAGAACTGTGGGGGTGAAGCATGGCCTTGGAATTTTGGAACTCTTCACCACCATACTATAATTCAATGACAAAACACAGAGAGGCGGAGAGGTAGCAACTAGTTGGGTAATTTAATCAATATGGAATGAAGGGATTGTAGGAGGGAATTGCAGCATGGGTATACTGGACTTGTGGGTTATCTACTCAGCAGGACTTTCCTTCTCCTTTCCTAAGAGAACCCTTATTTTATTCAGAAGCCTCATTTCCAGCTGTAGGGGGTGAAGTTTAGTTACTCTGAGTCTAGGCCCATCAGCACATGGAATTTTCCTGGCAACTGTTTTTGGTTCTGGGTGGAAGGTGTATCTTAAATTGGTCAAATAAGACTAGATGGAAGGCTTATATTTTATGGTTGGGAGAGCAGCTTCCTTTCTGTCTTTGCTTGGGCGTGAATAAGGAAATGTGTTTTCTTGGTTGCTGTTGGCAGCCACTTTCCAACCATGCAAACAGCTGTCTGAACACGAAGCTTGTACATGGAGGCTGAAGAGTGGGAAGACAGAAAAATCTGAGTTCCTGATGGCTCTGCTGTTTCATAGAATCGAGGAACTCTGAGAAGCTTGCTTGATCTCTGGACTTTCTTAAGTGAAGTAATTGGTTTCCATATCTCTTAAGCTATTTCCTGAGTCTGTTTGAGTCAGGGTAACTGGCAGCTGAAAGCTTCATAACTGGTAGAACAGACACTGCAGTATGAAGGAGGATATTTAGAATATAGAAACTTTAACATAATAAAGTGAGGAGAAGGTGTTCTAAGTTTGCAGGCTGTCGGGACATAATGATGGCTGTTTATTCTGGGCTGTTGTCTGGAAAGGGAGAGGAGAGGGAGGGAGGAGGAGAATGAGGTTGTGGAGACTTTTCTGTAATGGTAGTAGTCCTTCATACCTCCGAATGTTCTCAGGAAACACAGCTTTAAAGTGACAGGCGTCTCAACATTGCTCCGTATTCTTTCCTTCTTCTAGCTCTTTTATCCTGGTCTCTATGATCCTCCCCAAAGTGAACGTGAAACTCGAACGTCAGGATTCTGGGTGATAGGGCTGAAAACATTTTGGCCAAAGCCATTTGATGAAGAGAGTCAGCCACACAGTGATGTGGCTGGAATGATGATTTGGTAAAAAAATGAAAAGTTTACAATCATCATTTTTTTTTTCCCCCAGATAAGTCCAGTATTGGTACATTACAAGGGTGATTTTGTAGTTCTTGGGCTTCCTTCTTTTTGTGACAAAGCCATTCATTAGAAATGTTAAGTAACCAGTAATAGAGGATTTGTTGGAAGAACTTAATTGGCAAACATAGGGGATTCGTTGAAATAAATTAAATATCTTCTACATGCTCCACAAAAATAAAGTCATAGCCAAGTAAAAGGGTAAGCATAATTGCATGAAAAGGAATTATAAAAATTGTAATAGGGAAAATTGAATTTCTAACCTCACAAAATTCTGAATTCCAGGTCCTTTTCTTTTTTATTGACCTTTGTTTTTATTCATACTTACAAGCTTAGAAATGCAAACAACTAAAAAAGAGCATAGTCTGCCATCCCACTTGTCGGAAAATAAACTCTGCCAACATTTCTTTCTTTCTAGTTTGTGAACGTAGAAATAATCATTAATGTGTCTGTACCTGAATATAATATGTATGTTTATATGTTGGTATTTTTCTAACGAACATGTATGCGTGTTGGTATTTTTCTACACAATGGATTTATGACATTTTTGGTATAAAACAAAGTGCTTGTAACCCAGACAATATTTTTTAGGTATTCCATCGCATTGGCCAATAAAGTGGCTCCAAAATTTGTGTCTTAAAATAGGAGTAATGCTTGAAAATATAACAGTAATAGTAATAAAGCAGGAAAATACTTTTCACACTGTGAAATATTTTGAAAAACAAGTAAAAGTGTTTCAAGACATCTAGAATGTTTCCCAAGCTGCCCTACTATGCAGTCCGGTTTTCAGTGCTTAGAGAAATCAGTGATTGGGAATCTTTACCTTTGAACGTGATTGTGATTGATTTTTTGCATTGATTATCCTTCTTCTGTAGCTGGAAATCATTGTTAAGGTGAACCAGAAATGCCATAATATTCAACCAGGAAGCTCTAGGGTGGGTGATCAGCTCATCCTAGTTTGCACAGGACTGACTGGTTTTATTTATTCATTCATTTTTTCAACTCACATAATCAAAGGTTTAATGCACAGATTAATAACATTAACAAATCAATAAACAGAAGACAATTCATAAAAAATATGAGTAAATAGGATATGGATAGCAGTTTATAGAAGAGGAAACCCATTCTGATAAACCTATGAAAATGTGCCCAACCTCACTAGTAGTGAGGAGATTCACATTTAAATCATACATGATACACTATTTTCTATCTATAGTGTAAAGTGGCAACAAGGATGTGGAAAATTAGTATCTTACACATGCTGTTAAGCATGTGTAATACCCACAGACATACAGGTGGACATGACACAAAATTTGTAAAATTCAAGATATATACATTTCTTCATTACCAGAAATTTTACTTCTCATAATAGATCCTAGAGAGATCTTTGCTCTTGTGTATAAGGAAGACTTGTTTTAAAACTAAAAATCCCAATTCCTGGGAATCCATTCAGTCCCTGGCAAACCAGGACTGTTGGCCAACCCTTTAAATCTCTTTCCTCTGAAAGTTGGGGAGTAGTGTAACACCTTTTACCTGAAAGAGTGAAGGCATGTTGAAGAGCTGTCTGTGGGTCTAGCAGGCAGCTAAGTGAAACATAACTGTTTTGTCTCTTGCATTTGCAAGGGTCACTGCAGCAGCAAACAGAGAAGGAAATAATTAGGATAGATTTAAATGCTGACATTTGGTGATTCAAAGGAAAGCAGCAAAGGCCTACCCAGGGATCCCTGCTGCCTTTTGGTCTAGTCATACCATGCTGTGCACCTTTCACGACTCCCTTTGAGCCCATCTAATGAGGGTTACTTCCTGGAGAAGAACTTTCTAAGGCAGCAAGACACGGGAAAAGGAGAGCCGAGACAATAGGATCCACAGAACATAAGATGTTCCTACTTGCTGATGTAAATTAGAGATTTCATGATTAACAACATGTTACATGGCTCAAAAAGAACCAGAACACAAGCAAAAGGAGGACAGTAAGAAATGTTTGCCCAAGAAAAAACTGGAAAGGGAAACAAAACAGAAACAAAACCAAGAAGCACAAAACACGTCCTTAAAAGCAATCTCAGAGGGGTTATTCTCTGCTAAGGAAGGGGAATATCCAGGAGAAGCATGAGAAACAACTGAAAGAAAGAGAAGGAAGAGAATGAATAGCCCAGACAATCCCTCACAGTGGATGTTGGCACATTTTGGACTTGGATGTCCAAGGATGGATGTGCATGACTTTCTTTGCTTGGAAAAATGGTTGGGTATCTGCCTTTAACTAGAAGAGAAAAGACTTAAGGATGATTTACTTCGTTAAACAGGTGTTGCTTTGTTGTATTTAAAGAGAAATTCGGTGTCAAGCAAAAAAAGTGACCTAGTAATTATTTCCCCAAATTAATACCAAAATCTGTTCTACAGATATCTGAGTGAGTTTATCTCATGTCAGATCTATCTATGTATCCATCGATCTATTTATCGACTGATCCATCCAACATCTAGTTTGTCTTGTTTTATCTATTTGCAATTTGGTTTTAAAAGTGAACCCAGGCCTTCTGCTTTAATCCAAGAGAGAGTAAAGGGACTGGATTTATGCACCTGCTTAAAAGAACCTCCCGAACCAGACAAAATATACGAAACAGCAGTTTCATGACACTGGACATCAGGCATTGAAGTCTCTTTGATCCCTAAGAGATAGGAAACAAATGAGATGAGCCCTGTTAATGTTCTGGTTTACTGCGTGGAGTAATTTCCAGGTTGTGATGCAGGGAGAGATAATATCAAAGAGCCCAGAAAATGCTATAGCTGAAGAGCTGAGTTATTTTTTAAGAGTCTGAACTACAAAGAAATCTGCTGATAGGAGATGGATAATTTTCTCCTATCCAAGTACTAACCAGGCCAGACCCTGCTTAGCTCCCAAGATCGGATGAGATTCAGGGTGGTATGGCCATGGACAGATGAAGAATTTTCTGTAGGACTTCTGCCAACTCTCCTGTAAGGAGGCAAAGTCTCTGGAAGTAAACCTGCAGGGGGCAAAGTGGAGGGGCAGCAGATGAGAAGCAGAACTCCACAGAAGGAGGAGGAGCAAAACCAGGGCTGTCTAACGGCTTCACACCAGGGATTGGTAGTTAATACCAGAGCCACAGTGTGGCTTGGCTGGTAAATTCTTTGTAGCTTGTTTGTGGTATTTATGCTTAAGGACATAATGAACTGTATACAATTCATTCTACAGGATGGGGTTCTTTTCTCTTGAGTTCCCCTTTTGTTTTTAAAAGTCCTTCAGGAATAAAAGCCTCCTTCATCACCTTGCAAGGAGGAAGGCTGAACTGCGTGTGACCCAACAAGCTCCTTTGTCCTGATGCCTTGAGTATGTGCTGCCCTTCCCAGGAAAGGGGTCTAAGGAGGGCTCACTCTTGTTTTTATCTGACTGTAGCTTATGAATAACCTTCACTTGGCTGGTGATAAGAATTATGGAAGCACAAGGGAGGTGAAAAAGGAAAATGTAAATGGAAGAAAAAAATGTAAAAGGAAGAAAAAGACTAAATGAAATCCATGGATGCGTTTCCTTGTGTGTGCAGGAGAATGAGTACATGTGTATAGTATTCTTCCCAAACTGAGGTGGGATTTTTCTGGAAGCTTATACCTCAGAGATTTCCTAGTACTTTAGATTAATTTTATATTCATATACATATAATATATATCTTATAATTAGATTAATCTCTTAGTAATATTCTTTTCTAAGTAAAAAACTTGAATTAAATAAAGGTGAGTCGAATTCCTACTATGCACACATCATAGAGACAGAAAAAGGTGCGTCTCTTCTCTGAAGGCTTTTATGGTCTGGATGTGAGGGGCTGGCAGAATTGTCGATGGGGACAGAGTTGAGGGAGGCCACCAGACAGGCACACACATAACCAGATGGAATGTGGGAACTAGAGCCAGAATTGTTCTTCAGTGGTTTCATGAGTGTGACAGAGTTTTCTGATTTTTAGGAAGCAAAGATGACCTTATATGGATTTCTACCCAAGTGAGAAATCATACCTATGAATCACGTGGGGATCCAGAGGCTCAAGCAATGCCCCACACGTGAAATGTCTTTTGTGGCTTCAATGTAAAAACAAAGTTAAGCACCGGGATATAGGACAGGCATTTTCTGAAATGTCATAATTATACCATAGATAGCTGGGAACATAATGAAATTATTTTGGCATCTTATGTGTGATGTTAGTGATGAGGCTTGAGTAAAGAGTCACGTTCCTGGGGTTGGTATGTCAGGCCAACACCCCAAATTCCCATCAAGTTTAGTCCTGTGGTGGTGGAAGTTCGCTTTCGAGTTTGGGTTGAGTCACTGTCATGATGACTCTCCATTCAAGAACTGTGGCATTTTTGGGCCCTAGAATCAGGAGCAAGTGTGAACTGGTATTTGTGAAATTTTCCAACTAGAAGCACTGGCTGAGGTGGGTAAATAGGGGAGAGGCGTCACTGGGCAGAATGGCAGACATGACGCTGAGCATTGTTCTGAAAGGGGCACAGCAGCTGTTGGTCAGAGGAGGGTTAATGGGCAGGCTTTGTTAGAGAAAAATATTTTATAAAGTAATAAAAGTCAAAGGGCAGTCTTGCAGAAAACATCGGCTTTGTGATTAATGTATTCAGCTACTAATTATTCAGGGGAGGTTGTCTGTCTGTCCAGACTTACGTGTTAGGGGCAGCACTGTGAGTCACTGGGATTTGGTTGTTACAACCAGAAAAACCAAAGTGGGTTTTAGGATTAGGGTCCCTTGGGATTAGCAGAGTCCCTACTAAAACAGCTTAAACATCCAAGGGTTTATTTTCTTACATAAATGCAGTCTGGGAGTAGGTTGTCCCGTGCTTGCAACAGCAGCTTCACAGAGTCATCAGGGCCTTGGACTCCATCCAGGTTATAACATTTCCATCCCGAGGGCGTGGCCTTGTTCTCACAGCCTGAGATGGTGGCTGGAGCTCCACCTGTTACAATCCGGGCAGTGAGAAGAAGGGAAGACAGGAGGACCCTTCCCTTCCTCTTAAGGACACTTCCCGACGTACCACATAGTACTTAAATCTCATAGGTCAGCCTTAGTAAAAAGGCCACATCCACCTTTAAAGGAGGCTGGGGAATACAGTCCTTTAACTGTGCACATGGTTGCTCTGAATAAATTCAGGAGTTTGGGATTTTCTTACTAAGGAGGGGGAAAACAACAGATTTTGGGAGGTGACTGTCATCTTTGTCAAGGAAGCTTGCAATCAAATGATGAAAATAGACAGAAACACCATGCACCGAATATGTATTCCAAGTGATAGAAACCAGTTATCATTCATTTAGTCATTTGCTTCATTCATTTATTCACTATTTAATAAGCACCAAATGATGCATTGGTCTGGGGAAATGAAGAGGCCACTCCAGACTCTAGAATGACTCCTGGGAATCATGATTTAAAAGGAAAGCCATGACCTTTAATTAGAATAATCCTATGTGGGCTGGGTATGGTGGCTCACACCTAATTCCCAGCAATTTGAGAGGCTGAGGCAGGCAGATCACTGGAGGTCAGTTTGAGACCAGCCTGGCCAACATGGTGAAACCCCATTTCTACTGAAAATACAAAAATTAGCCAGGCGTGGTGGCATGCACCCGTAATTCCAGCAACTTGGGAGACTGAAGCAGGAGAACTGCTGGAACCCAGGAGGTGGAGGTTGCAGTGAGCCGAGATCCTGTCACCACATTCTGGCCTGGGTGACAGAGTAACAATCCGTCTCAAAAAAAAATTAATCCTATGTGGGGGGATTTGGAACAGAGATTATCTGCAGGCTTATACTCTAACTCTGGGTAGATTCTTAGTGTCTGTTATGCTTGCAGAAGAGTTTTAAGTTGCCCTTTTGAAATGATCAAGTTGGTTTTTGTTGTTGTTGTTTTGAGACTGAGTCTCATTCTTTCAGGTAGTGGTGCAATCTTGGCTCAATGCAACCTCTTCCTTCCTGCTTCAGCCTCTCAAGTAGCTGGGACTACAGGCACCTGTCACCATACCTGGCTAACTTTTGTGTTTTTAGTAGAGGCAGGGTTTTGCCGAGTTGGCCAGGCTGATCCCAAACTCCTGACCTCAGGTAATCTGCCTGCCTTGGCCTCCAAAAGTGCTGGGGTTACAGGTGTGAGCCACCGTGGCTGAAATGATCAAGCTTTTTGTCAATTCCAATGAACAGAATTATTCATAAGATCATAACTTGTAGATGAAAATTGGTTTCCTCAGAAAACTTTCACAGCAGCCAAATACTACAATGTTCTCTGTTATGGTGAACTAAATTTTACGTCACCTCCATCCTTCTCATCCCCTAACTCAGAACTTATGTGCATCCAATTTTATTTTTGTCTTTGAGGACTACCTAGAACAATTCTTGAGTCTATCTTCTCCTCTGCCCACCATCTTTCTGCTCTTTTCTGAGACTTCATTTTTTCCAAACTAAAAGCCCGAATACTCCTTCAACTGTTCCCCAAATAACATGATTTGGGAAAAGAAATGAAGAGGGAAATAATATTTTTGTGGAGGCTTACTATGTCCTGGACACAGTGCTAGAGGTTTTATATACATTATCTCAATCTTCACAGAGTCCCAATGAATAAAGGGTGATATTCTTCACATTTTGCAAGTAAGGACCCAAGTTCATGGAAATAACGTTCACCAGTTATCTTTTTAAGCTCTTACGGTCACTCAATGAGCAGGCAGGATCTGACTCTGACCTGTTGGGAGACCTGGACTGTGCTTTCCCACCATACGTTGCTGGTCCATCTTCCTGGTTACTCGATTTTGAAGATGCTAGTTTCCTTAGCTGGAAGATAGAACTCATTCCCTGCCTACCTTATGAAGAGAATTCAGGTAAGACCAATGCACCTGGAAGTGGACATTTCCCTTCCTCAAGCATAGACAATGTAGGCTGGTTGTGACATGGTTGTGATAATTCTGTGCACTTGGTGGGTAGGAAGATATGGGAACAGAATCCTTAGAACAGTAGAGGGGGGGACAAAATAGGTCTGGACCCCGGTACGGACATGAGGACTTCTTGAAGATTGTCTTAGTTGAGTAATATTGTCAGCAGCAGGTGGCTTTATGGGGATTGAAGGCTGGGCAGCTCTTCCTTCCCTTAATGGGGATGATGAAGCTGTGCCCACTGCATCACTCAGCTGCTTTCATATGGCTAAATCATTCCACCCTTTATCTACATTAGAGGAACTTATGTCCTCTGCCTGTGCCTATGGTATTTTTCTGCCAGTCATCATTGTACTTGTCAAAGTGCCCTCTATCTTCACCAAATAGTTTATAAGAATGAATAGTGACAACAGGGCAGTGTATTGGAAACTGCCTCATTAAAATAATGAAGCTCTGATGGAAATACTGGTTTGTGTGATTTCATCTTCAAAGACCACTGTATCACAATTTCTCTCTAATTTTATAGGGAAGGGAACTGAGGCCTAGAGCAGAGCCATTTAGCTAGCTGGCTCTTAAGATAAGTTTGTTTAGAGTCTCCCAATTTAAACATGTCACTGTAGGCATTGTTTAATTTTTAGTGACATTTCTGTGGTCAGTGAAACATGGTGTGTAAGATTGCCTGCCATCTGTGTGACTTTGGGTGAATGATAAGCTTCTTTGAGCTTCTATTTCCCCATCTTAAAATGAGGATAATAAAACTACCTATCCTTAAACAATTGTTATGAAGATGAGGATGATTATTATGAAGCACTTAGGATGGTGACTGGCACATATTAAGTAGTGTATTAGTCTATTCTCTTGCTGCTAATGAAAACATACCTGATCCTGGGTAATTTATAAAAGAAAGAGGGTTAATGGACTCATAGTTCCATATGGCTGGGGAGGCCTCACAATCATGATGGAAGGTGAAGGAAGAGCAAAGCCATGTCTTACATGATGGCAGGTAAGAGAGCGTGTTCAGGGGATCTCCCCTTTATAAAACCATCAGATCTCATGAGATGTATTCACTATCATGAGAACAGCACTGAAAAAACTCACCCCCATGATTCAGTTACCTCCCACTGGGTCCCTCCCATGACCTGTGGGGATTATTACAATTCAAGGTGAGATTTGGGTGGGCATATAGAGCCAAACCATATCATTTTGTCACTGGCCCCTCCCAAATCTCATGTCCTCGCATTTCAAAACCAATCATGCCTTCCCAAAAGTCCCCCAAAGTCCTAACTAATTTCGGTATTAACTCAAAAGCCCACAGTCCAAAGTGTCATGTGAGACAAGGCAGGTCCCTTCCACCTATGAGCCTGTAAAATCAAAAGCAAGTTAGTTTATTTCTAGATACAATGTGGGTACAGGCACTGGTGAAATACACCTGTTCCAAATTAGAGAAATTGGCCAAAACAAAGGGGCTACAGGCCCCATGCAAGTCTGAAATCCAGTGGGGCAGTCAAATCTCTAAAATAATCTCCTTTGATTCCATGTCTCACATCCAGGTCATGCTGATGCAAAGGTGGGTTCTCATGGTCTTGAGTAGCTGCACCCCTGTGGCTTTGCAGGGTACAGCCTCCTTCCTGGCTGCTTTCACAGGCTGGTGTTGAGTGTCTGCAGCTTTTCCAGGTGCATGATGCAAGTTGTCAGTGAATTTATTATTCTGGGGTCTGGAGGATGGTGGCCTTCTTCTCACAACTCCACTAGGCAGTGCCCCAGTGGGGACTGTGTGTGGGGGCTCTGACCCCACATTTTCCTTCCACACTGCCTTTGCAGAGGTTCTCCATGAGGGCCCTGCCCCTGCAGCAAACTTCTGCCTAGACATCTAGGCGTTTCCATACATCCTCTGAAATCTAGGCAGAGGTCCCCAAACCTCAATTACTGACTTCTGTGCACCTACAGGCTCAACACCACGTGGAAGGCTTGGGGCTTGCATCCTCTGCAGCCACAGCCCAAGCTGTGCCTTGGCCCATTTTAGCCATGGCTGGAACAGCTGGGATGCAGGGCACCAAGTCCTTAAGGGGGGCTCTGGGCCTGGCTCATGACACCATTTTTACCTCCAGTGATGGGAGAGACTCCCTCAAAGGTCTCTGACATGCCTTGGAGACATTTTCCCCATTGTTTTGGTGATTAATATTTGGCTCCTTGTTACTTATGCAAATTTCTGCAGCAGGCTTCAATTTCTCCACAGAAAATGGGTTTTTCGTTTCTATTCCATTGTCAGGCTGCAAATTTTCTGAACTAAATTTTATGCTCTGCTTCTCTTTTAAATATAAGTTCCAATTCCAAACCATATCTTTGTGAGTACATAAAATTGAATGTTTTTAACAGCACCCAGTCACCTCTTGAATGCTTTGCTGCTTAGAAATTTCTTCCTCCAGATGCCCAAATTCATCTCTCTCAAGTTCAAAGTTCCACAAATCTCTAGGGCAGGGGCAAAATGCCTCCAGTGTCTTTGCTAAAGCATAGCAAGAGTAACCTTTGCTCCAGTTCCCAACAAGTTGCTCGTCTCCATCTGAGGCCACCTCAACCTGGACTTCGTTGTCCATATCACTATCAGCATTTGGGTTAAAACTATTCAACAAGTCTCTGGGAAGTTCCAAACTTTACCACATTTTCCTGTCTTCTGCTGAGCCCTCCAAACTGTTTCAACCTCTGCCTGTTACCCAGTTCTAAAGTCACTTCTACATTTCTGGGTATGTTTACAGCAGCACCCTACTCTACTGGTACCAGTTTACTGTGTTAGTTCATTCTCATGATGCTAATAAAGACATACCTGAGACTGGGTAATTTATAAAGGAAAGAGGTTTAATGGACTTAAAGTTCCACATGGCTGGGGAGGCCTCACAATCATGCGAGAAAGCGAAGGAAAATCAAAGGCACATCTTACATGGTGGCAAGTAAGAAAGTATGTGCAGGGGAACTTCCTTTCATAAAACCATCAGTTCTCATGAGACTTATTCACTATTGTGAGAACAGCATGGGAAAGACCCACCCCCATGATTCAATTACCTCCCACCGGGTCCCTCCCATGATGCGTAGGGATTATTACAGTTCAAGGTGAGAGTTGGTGGGGACACTGAGCCAAACCATATCAAGTGGCATATAAATGTTTGTTTAAAAGTGAACATAAACCTTTGTTTAGAAGAGAAAATGATCCAAGGGTCTGTGAAATTGTAATTATTTTATTCCAACCCTCTTTGTCTCTAATAATAGTATATTGTAGGGCCTCAGTATTTTATATCTTAGGGGATAATTTTATGGGCATTATATAATTTGATTTGTGTAGTATCCTATGAGCTAGATCCTACTAGCTCGTTTTTAAGCTAAAGATACAGTGAATCAGAGAGGCAACATGACTTAATCTCAAAATATCACACGTCTAGCATGTGACAAGAGCCTAGTGCACGTTCCTATCAGCATTATTGTTATCATTTTTTATAGCTCTTATTGTGTGCCAAGAAGTGTGCTAGAACTTTTTTTAAAAAAAATTTAAACTCTAGCCCTCTTAATAATCCTATACGTTCTCAATCTCGCAGGTGGCAAAAGTGAGGCTCAGAGGGATGAAATAACTTGCCTCAGGTCCCATAACTAATGAAGAGAGTTATAAGAACTCAAAACTAGGTCAGCTTGGGACCAAAACCCTTATCTCTTCTGTTCCAACACACTAACTCTTGCTAACTTCTTCCAGAAGGAAAGATGGATTGTCAGCCTTCTGGCTACAAGGGCTTTGATAACAAGGATTGTGTCTTTTCATATTTATATTCCCTGGATCACAGAACTTGGCACCAAGTCCAAGGTCTGGCATGACAGACTGAAGCTTATCTCAATGGAACTGGTTTCTTCTTGTCCATTTCTCTTCTTTCCAGCTAGATAAGGAGATGAGTGGCCAGCACCTTGACCTTGGCTCAGCTGCAGCTTGGTGCCTGTTCTCTATTGAATGTAGTTTCTAAAGTTGTTTGCTTTCTTCATTATTGGGTGTCATCAACTCTCACTTCCTTTGCATTTTGTTTTCTTTTGACAAACTGCTCAATGTTACGATTTTGCTTGTCCACAGCAGAACAAGGACTCAGTAATACATTGATAATTGAACTGTTAATGAAAACAGGTTTTTATAAGATGGAAACCTCAGTTCTTGGGAATATTCAGAAGTGGGGTTGTAGAGAGCATGATGAATGGATTCAGCTGTGCTATCAATGATGAAAAAAATTGTAGGGAGAAGTGAGAGGGACAATGTCTGGAAGAAAATGAGATTAAAATTTAAGGTAAACAATGCTTGTCCACTCAATAGACAAGTGGTACCTGGTACACAAGTGACTTAGGTGGATCATACCCAAATGTAGGGTCTAGTTCCACTACTCTTAATTATCCATCCAGATGAGGGTTCTGAGACTTAGATGTGGCAGTGGCTAATCTACAGTCATAAAGCAAGTTGGTAGCAAGGCCAAGCTTAGGACCTGAGGTCTTAATTTTCCTTCTAGGGCTTTTTTCATAGAAGATTTAGTAATTGATCGGCAGTAGGGGGATGAGGAGAAGAAAGCCCTGAGGATGACCTCCATATTTTTGGCTTGATGCTTGGGGGAAGGAGGGAAAGAAGTAGGCCAGTGTGTTGTTTGACAAGTTTACTCATGATCACTAGTAAGGCATTAGTTTTCATTATCAGCTACTGGTGACCCCAGTGGTGATGTTTAAATGGAGGCTTAGGGGATTTGTATCGCGATGGGCTAAGGGCTAAAGGGAATTGAGGTAGTCAAGACAACAGGTGCAGATTACTTTTTCAATACGTTTCAATGTAATTTCGATACATTTTGCAAGGCAAAAACCAGGAGGTAAGGTGGGAACTGGAAGGGGAAAATAAGGTGTTTTTTTTTTTTTTTAAAGGATTTCCAATACTTGAGCTTGTTTGCAGGCTGAGAAGAAGCCAGAGTGGAAGTAATTGATGACAGGAATGAGAGGGCATGGCTGATGGAACACAGTCCTGGAAAAATACAGATGAGAAAGGATCAGGTCCATAGGGTGACAAGCTAGCTCTGGAAGTGAGGAAGGACATGTGAGGGAAGGAGATCAAAAGGAATGGGTGCTGTTTTATATATATATATATATATATATAATATTTTTTTTCTTTCTGTCAAGCTATTCTTTATTTCAGGGAGAGGGCAGGTGAAGGGGGCTCAGTCTTTCTTGGCAGCAGCTTTCCTCATGGCGGCCAGTACGTTGCTCAGCTCCTCCTGCTTCCTCTTGGCGCGGATGTGCATCCCCACCCTTTTCTTGATAAACTTGAGGGCCTGTTTGTCCTTGGAGACCTTCAGTAGCTCCATGGCGCGCCGCTTGTATGGGGCAAAGCCACACACCTCGCGAATCATGTCCCGCACGAACTTGGTGTGTTTGGTCAGACGCCTGCGGCGGCTGCTGTGCCTGGGCTTGCTCACGTTCTTGGTCATCTTGTGGCCCTTGATGAGGCCCACGGCCATAGGGTAGCGTAGAGCCATGGCTACTGCTCTCCAGAGGCGGCCGTGGCAGAAGGGCTGGTGCCGCGCTGAACTCTGGGATATCTACCGCTGTTATATTTAAGTTCGGAGGAGGAGGCACTAATGTTCAAAGTGTTTCATATTCTCTGTGAAGTAGGAAATGTTCATTGATAACATGGTTTGAACTTTAGTCAGCTTTGCATTGCTCATAGGGAAGTCCAGATCAACTAATACTTTCACATAAAAACAAAGGTAAATGAATAATGTGTGAACCAGACAAATGACCACTGATATTTGGAACTGAAGCATGAACAGAGGGAATAGTGCCTGCCTTTGCTAATTGTTTTGTCTCATTTGGTAACAGAAGCAGGCTGTTGACCTTCAGCCAGGCTGCTTATGGATGTGTGCACATAACTGGTGTTTGTGCATGCTTGTTAAACCTACCAGAAAACTGCCCCCAGATCATTACCACTCCCTGATTGATCTTGGGCTCGTAATTAATCTAGATTACTATGGTGAATTCTGCTTGTCTTCCCATCCTGTGCTGAAATGTACCCACCACTCTGAGGTGGAGTGTGAGACCATGATAGATCCAAGAAACTCTCCTCCTGGGAAAAGTGAGGCTGATGGAGCTGGCGCGTCTAGGCTAGAATCTTTGCCTTCTCTGGTACTGAGAAGAGTGCGTACTGCCATGTGTACTCCCAGTTTCCCTCATCTGAGCTCTCTGCTCTGCTGTGCCATGATTTAAGATGTCCAGCCAGACTTAAAGTCCCTTCTGTAGAAGCTCATAAAGCCTGGGTGTTGCATTAGAAAGTAGTTCAGTTTGGAGACAGATGTGCCTGGGTTTAAGTCCTGGCTCCGTCAGATTTTATCTATGGAGCCTTATTGAACCTCTCTGGGTGTTAGTGTGCTTCTTAGTAAAAGGAGATGATAATTTCCCCATTGGTTACCTTTTTTTTTTTTTTTTTTGAGCTAGAGTCTCACTCTGTCACCCAGGCTGGAGTGCAGTGGCACAATCTTGGCTCTCTGCAACCTCTGCCTCCCAGGTTCAAGTGATTCTCGTGCCTCAGCCTCCTGAGTAGCTGGGATTCCAGTCGTGCACCACCACATCTGGCTATTTTTTCTATTTTTTAGTAGAGACAGGGTTTTACCATGTTGGCCAGGCTGGTCTCGAACTCCTGGCCTTAAGTGATCCACCAACCTGGGCCTCCCAAAGTGCTGAAACTGCAGGCGTGAACCACTGTGCCTGGCCCCAGCCCCAGGGTACTTTGGTTACTTTGAAGATTCATTGAAAGGATTACCTAGGCCAATGAATATAAGAAGTGATATGTAAGATAAGGTGCTTTACTAAGAACCTTATCTTAGTAAAGGGAGGGAGCTATCAGTTATTAAATAACATTTGTTTGCAAGCACTGGATGCTTCACTTTCATGGTCATATTTCATCCTATGGAAAATCTCTGGGGTTAGTTATTACTATCCTCATGTTACAGATGATAAAACATATCCATGGGCTGGGCTTGTCCTATCATAGACAGAGTAACCAAGGATAGCTCATTTCAGATCACATATCATCCTTTTAGCCCATGACAGTCCTAGGTCACACCTATTGTCCCAGAGTAATCATTAATAAACTCTAATTTCACTCTCAAAAGTTTGGAATACAAATTATATGCTCACTTTTTGTAAGTGTGAGGGCCTGAGGCCAATTTAAAATCCTACATGTTTTCTTTTTCACCAGATCGGATCCTAAGTCTTTCTTAATCCGCAGGTGGAAGTGGAAGGAATTTCCTTGGTGCTTTTTTTTTGTGATGTTCTATTTCTGCCCTGCAACAAAGGCTGCACTTTTCTGCCTCAAAAGCAAGCAAAAGACTCCCTGCTAACCTGCTAAGCCCTGCCTGGGGTACTCTTAGCAAGGCCAGTTCATCTAGGAAAAAGGTCCAGAAATGAAGCTATAGGAGGAGAGAACCATGTGGTTATGTGTATGTCAGATCCATTCATTTATTCATTCACATATACATTCATTTTTTCATTTATCAACTACTTCTTGCAAGGCCCAGTGAAGGGTATGAGAGCAGGAAAATAGGAAGATGAAAACCACACAAACCAGCTACCAAGAAGCTTACAGTCCAGAAGACAAATGCAATGAACAAGATGCAAGGTTGAAAGTGCAGAGTTTAAGGGAGTAGTCAGGGAATGCCTAACTGGGGTTCCGGGAGGGGGAGACCACTTCCTCCTTAGGGTAAGTTGGGAAAGTTCTTTTTTTTTTTTTTTTTAAATAGAAAGTAGCTTTTGCACTTTGAAGATTTGGTAGGATGTGAACTCACACAGAGCCTGGGAAAAGGCTGTCAGGCAGGTAGATCACCATAAGTGAGGCAAGACATCTTAGAATCGGGTGCCAGGAACAGTTCAACTTTATTGAGATGAAGGTTATAAGAAAGAGGGTGGGGAGAAAATAGAAAACTTGGTTGGGTTAACCACTATGGAGGGCATGCGTACTGGACTAAAGATGTTTAAATTTTAATCTATTTGCAATGGGTAGACATAGAAGAAAGGTTACTCAATTCATTACTTATCTCCTTTTCTGCTTTTTAATTCGTAGTAGTAATGTGAAATGATCACATCTGGTAGTTGAGTGGACATGGACTGGATGGAGGGAGCCCAGAGGCATGGAGAGTGTTTTTGAGTTTTTGTCTGAATAAGAATATCCGTCTCCAGAAAGAGAAAGGAAAAATTAATCCTAATTCGAATATTTTGCAAGGCAGTGCAATTTTTGTTGCTGCATGCATGGATCATGCCATATTGAGCGTGATGTGATTAAGTCAATAGCCCCTGGGAAGATTTTAGTGGTGAGACCCAGGAAATATCACAGAGATGTAAATGGGAAATTGTTTCAATGTAGATTCTGAGTAGGAAGTGACTATTTCAGCCCAAAGGGGATTTAGCTCCAGCATACCATCTGAAGCAGAGAGCACACTGATCAGGGCAGAGAGATGGAAGCTGATAAAGGGTATGTGAATAATGTAAAATTCTCAGGACAGTAAGACAGAGCTGTTGCTTCACCCAACCATTCTGATTAACAAGCAGAGCGGTGGTTCTCAAAAGTGTTGGACACCAACAGTAAAAACCTTTTGATAATAGTCCTAATGGTAACAATGTAGTCGGTTCTCAAGAATCAATCAGCAGAAATAGAGCCTAACAGTATTTCTATGAGTCTGTTAATTAAAACAAGAGCATAGGCAACTAAGACCATAGTCAGCCTAAGATCCCAGTGACGAAGCTCTGGGAGCAATGCATTTTTTTCCCTAAAATTTGCTAGAATGCCAATCATTTGCAATTATATACACATAGTAAGAGCTTTGTGTCTTGTATAAATAGCCAGATTTTTTGGGTAACCACTGAATTGATGAATTCAGTACATTTTAACAATGTGCTATTTTAAAAAATATTAATACCAAATTTAGCAATCTTTCATTGCTCAGTAGGTAACCAGTAACTAGTCTTTCATTGTGCATGGACCTGAAAAGCTATGAAATAGTTTAATATTTGCCAGTTAGAAACAGGTCATTGCTCATTAGGGATCACTAGAGCAAAACTTGCTGCCAGGATTCTTCACAGCAAGTTGGAGGGAAGTGACATCTCCATAGAAATCAATTGATGAAGAATCAATCATTTGCTCAAAAGTATAAGCCAAGAGGAGACCTAGAAATGAAAGTCCTAACAATAAAAAGCACACATCCCAACTCAGATCGAATCACATGAGAGGCACAATCAGATGAAGACACTAAAGAGCATCTGGACCTGCTGTGCGTAGAGACTGTCCCTGCAGCCAGTCTGGGTGAAGGCTCCCTTAGTGGGAGTGCTTGGTTTGTCCCATCAAAGAGTAACCAAATGTAGCTCATTCCAGAGCGTGGGCTTGGCCATGCTCAACAAGTATCTTACCATCTCCCTAAAATTATAATGTAAAAAAATACAGAATAACTCTGCTCTTATAATGCAGTGGAAGGAAGCCTCTTATCAGGTCAGATTGGGACCAATAGTTGGTTGGATTGTTGAAAAGTTGGTTAAAGTGGGGAAAAAGTGATACACACATAGCATCAACATTTATCTTAATGTAGAGCACATACATATCTGTGACTTTGCCAATCTTTTGATGTTAGGCCAAAGCTTTTCTTTGGGTATGATTCACTGACTGTAGTCATTCTTCTTTCATAAACCGTAGCCATGATGTGCAATCTACAGTTCCAAGTTCTGCCTTCTTTAAAGTGGAATAAGAACTTCAAAACATCTATGAAGAAACTTGGGCACAGTATCTTAGTAGACTTTCATATTTTTCCCCAATTATTTACAGTCATCTCATACCTATTTCCAAAGCATCTACATTGTGATTCATCCTTACTGAGTTTTTTCTAAGTATTCAAATTAATTTTGTAGAAGCAACTCTTTTTGCATTCATTTCACTGGATTCCATAATATTTAAATCATGTCATTGTAGCATAAGTACAATGGGCATGAACATATTTGGGTACCATTCCAGATGAATCTTATAAGCTGGTAACAGACTGGCTGCTAGCTGCTGGTGGTTCTGCTGGCCACTCCTTCTGTTTGCTTTGGGTGTCCTCTGTCCATATGTTTTACAGGAGTGAAGAGTGTGGTTAACTTAACAAGGAAGTTAAGTGGAGAGTTCTCAAGACAGGTTTTTGTACTTGGTATGCTCCTCTACGTAAAACCCTGAAGATTGTAATGCTGGGGTGGGAAACCCAGATGAGTTACTCCCTCTCTCCCTTACAGAATTCCTTGTGAATGGAAATTATTTCTGTCTGGGTGAGGGGCATGTTGTAAACATTTTGACTTTTAATTGCTAAATGGCACGTTTCTTGAGATCTTAAGATTTCTTTTGTATCCTTAGCTCCTAGCTGAGGGCTCTATAAAATTGTAGGTGCTCAAGACATGTTCATTTGATAATTGAATAAGCTCCTGCTTAAGGTAAAATTTCAAAGCTTTTTCTGTACATTTCAGAGATTGTAGCGAAGGTCTAACTACCTCCATGTTATAGGTGAAGTAACAGAGACTGAAGTGTCATGGGATTTGTCGGCGTCATCAGGCAGGGACAGAGGAAGTGGGAAGGCCTTCTGACTTGATTGCTGCACCAATGTCCCTTGGCAGTGCTCTCTCAGTAGCGTAACTCTCAAGTGGCTTCCTCTAGGTTTGAGCTTGGCACTGTCAGTTATTAGCTATTGACTCTGGGAAGCAACATGCTATACAGCATCTCTGAGCTCACTTTATCTACATGTGAACTAGGGATAAAATACCTACCTTACAGAGTGTTGCAAGGATGAAATGGGATAGCACAGGCAAAGTGCTAAGCACACTGTCTTGGCATAGAACAGACGCTCAATGAAGGGTGATTTTTGTGGTCATTGTGACAGTGCTGGCCCACGAGGAAGGGACTTTAACAGTGATTATCAAGTGCCTTCCAAGAGACAGCAGCACTTGCGTGCATCACGGAACATTGACTGTTCCTCTCCATCATTTTCCCAGGTCATTCCAGAGTAGCGCAGTTTTTGACTGAACCATGTAGAAATTTGCTTCAGTTCTACATAAAGATCTGGAACAGTACTTTATTTTTGAGCAGATGGAGCCTTTTTGGTACCTCCTGGCAGGTTGGTGTTGGTGTCTACCAGAAAAATAAGGTCACTCCTAACCTGGATGACTGGGTTGAAGTAGCTATTTGGACTGAGTAAAGGGAGACTTCAACTGAATTAAACTTAACTTTGATATGATGTTTTTCTGAGGCTGTGTGAAAATAGAAACCAGGAATGTTTTGCAATGAGCAATACATGCATGGAGCTGAAGCAGGAAGTTAGTTTAAGACAATGGAAACACCAGCTTTCAATTCCCATCCCTGGGAAAACAAACAAGCGACAGGCATATCAACCACCACTTAAAACCCTTAGAATGTACCCGAGAGAAATGTTTTGCCTATGGACAAAAGTCCAAATCCCTCAGAGCTATACACTGGGCCCTTTATGATTTGGCCCCAGCCTCACTCCTGTTCCTTTATTAAGCCTGTCTCCTCTCTCTGCCTCCTTCCCAAGCATCTGGTGCTTCAATCAAGCCAAACCACCAGGCTAAAAACCTACTGTGTACTTTTCAGGTGCTGTGGGGTTGTACAACTTGTGGCTCCTCCCCAAAAATCTCCTCCCCATTCTTCAACTGGTGAGCTCCTCTCACCCTTCAAATGAAGTCTTCACTCTGAAGTTTTTTTCTAAACACCTTCACCCTGCCCCTCAAACATTTCAATGAAAAGTTAGTAATCACACGATTGATAGTTGATGGCTCATTGTGTATGCACTTACTATCATACTCACCATACTCTATTCTTTCTCTTCTTCTTCCTCTCTTTCCTCTTTCTGTTTCTCTTTCTCCTCCTCCTCTTCTTCTCCTCCCCCTGCTTTCCTCCCCCTGTCCTCTTTCCTTCTTATCTCCTCCTCCTTTCCTCCTTCTCCATTTCCTTCCCCTCCTCCTCATTTTCCTTCTTCCTTTTATTGTAGAGCTGTGCTGCATGGTAGCCATCAGCCATATGTAGCTATTGGTGGCTCACGCCTGTAATCCCAACACTTTGGGAGGCTGAGGTGAGCAGATCACCTGAGGTTGGGCATTTGAGACCAGATTGACCAACATGGAGAAACCCTGTCTCTACTAGAAATACAAAATTAGCCAGGTGTGGTGGTGTATGCCTATAATCCCAGCTCCTAGGGAGGCTGAGGCAGGAGAATTGCTTGAACCCAGGAGGCGGAGGTTGTGGTGAGCCGAGATTGCACCACTGCACTCCAGCCTGGGCATTAAGAGCGGAACTCCATCTAAAAAAATATAGTAAATAAATAAATATATAAATATTAACTAACATTAAAGATTCAGTTTCTCAGCCACATTCCCAATGTTCAATAGCCAGCCATGGCTGGTGACTATCATGTTGGAAAAAGCAGACACAAGATATTTCTGTTATTCCACAGAGTTCCAGTGAATGAAGCCATGCTAGAGTATAAACCTCTTGAAGGCAAGGACCATGTGGAATTTACTTCTCCATCTGCAGAACTAGCAAAGTGTCTGGAGGTTAGTGAAAGCTCTAGAGAATGAATGAACACTAGGCCAGACTGTGAGTTTGCATTCCTAGTGTCTAGGCTATTCAAGAAAAATACTAACTTCCAATTCCCTTCTAACACCCAAAATATATCGCATCTATAAATTTCCAGGATGGAAGCAGAAAATAATGATTTGGGTAGATTTGTCTTGCATTCCTACTTTAATAATGCTTCTTAAATGCATTTTCCAAAAGTGGTAGAATCTTGAACAAAATAAGAGTGAAAGGAGGGGAAAATAGGGGCAGGTTTTTACCTTAGATGGATATCATTCATAATCCCGCAACTGTTCTAAGAGGCTCATTTGTGCGGAGAAGCTTTTGAAATCCCAAAACCTTGTTTTGACAGTTGGTCACTGAGGTAGCTGAGTTTATTATTGCCAAAATTCTCATCATTTTTGAGGGAAGCGAAATATGCCTCCATTCCCTGAAGGAGGCCAAACATTAAATAGATTCGTTGTAAGTTTTTGAGACAAGGCCTTTAGAATCCTTTGCAGAGGTAGTGAGGTTAGGATCAATGCAGCATATGCTACCATTAAGCATCAGCTTCCATGTAACCCTACATCAGGCCATTTAAAAGTAATGTTTCTCTTTTCTGAGATAATGCCAGAGTTATGAGGCTTAGAAAAGTCACATGACTTGTTGGCATCCTGTGGTGACTTACTCATTGACTCCAGTTGGAACTCAGGTCTTCTAACTCCAAGGCTCTTTGCTTCATACAAAAGCTTTCTGGCCGGGCGTGGTGGCTCACACCTGTAATCCCAGCCCTTTGGGAGGCTGAGGCAGGCAGATCACGAGGTCAGGAGATCGAGACCATCCAGGCTAGCATGGCGAAACCCCGTCTCTACTAAAAATACAAAAAACTAGCCAGGGTGTGGTAGTGCGTGCCTGTAGTCCCAGCTACTCAGAAGGCTGAGGCAGGAGAATCGCTTGAACTCGGGAGGCAGAGGTTTCAGTGAGCCTAGATTGTGCCACTGCACTCCAGCCTGGGTGACAGAGCAAGACTCCATCTCAAATAAATAAATAAATAAATAAAAAGTTTTCTAAATTCATTGGAATCACCTGAAATCTCTTGTTAAAAGTAACCAGAATTACTGATCAGAATTACCAGATTTGGAGCCTAGGAATCTGTATTTTTACTAAGTGCCCAAGGTAGCTCAATATATATTAAATGTAATGTGTCAATGTCCTTTAGGATTAAAATCTCAGTATATATGCATTTTATGCATTTGAGCACAAATTGTCTTAGTATTTAATGACCTGGTTGGAATTTATAGTTGGATTTTGTTATTTTACACAGGTACAGAATCACAGACTTTAAGAATTGGGAGGGGTGTTGAGATCATTTATTCTCATTCACCTGACATGGGAATTATTATTATAGTACCCCTGGCAGAGGATTGAGTCACTGTTGCTTGATCAGTTCTGTTACCCTCTAGAGAGACTGCTTCCATTGCAAGGCAAAGCACTGCCTTCTCCTAAACTACAGTTTATCTGCTTATTGGTATGGCTAGGTCTTCTGGGATAACAGGAAATGTGATTTAGTGTATTAAGGAGATGGCTGTTAAGGCCAAGGGCTAGAGGAAACTCAGAGATCACATGGTCAAGTCCCCTCATCGCTCCGATAAAGAAATGGATATATAGTCTTCCAACATTGATTTAACAAATATTTATTATGCATTTACTCTTTGCCAAGCCCCATATCATGTGCTGGGGACAAAGAGGGATAAAAGTGGACGTGGACTCTGCTGTCCTGGAGGTTATAGCCTGGGAGGAAGTCAGACAGATAGTGATTAACTAATCACAGAAATATGTCATTATCAACACACTGATAAGTGCTATGGTGAAAAACAAGACTGGAATGATGAGTAAGTCTAATGGAGCCTATCTGATCTGGGGCTTAGGGAAGGTGTCCTCAAGGAAGCCATGCCTGAGATGGCTGAAAGGGTAAAGAATTGCTGAAGAGTTGAGAAAGGGAGTTGTCTTAGTCCATTTAGTATTGCTATAAAGGAATACCTGAGGCTGGGTAATTTATAAAGAAAGGTGGTTTATTTAGCTCATGGTTCTGCTGGCTGGAAGGGTCAAGACTAGGCATCTGATGAGGGCCTCAGGCTGCTTCCCCTCATGGTGGGAGGCAAAGGGGAGCTGGTGTGTGTAGAGATCACATGGAGAGAGAGAAAGCGAGAGAGAGGGGGGAGATGCCACGCTCCTTTTAACAACCAGTTCTCCTGGGGACTATTGTAGTGATAACTCATTCACCACCCTGCCCCATCCACAGGGAGAACATTATTTATGAGATCTGGCCCTGTGACCCAAACACCCCCCATTATGCCACACCCCCAACATTGGGGATCAACATGAGATTTGGAGGGGACAAACAACCAAACCACAGCAGAAGGCAAGAGCCTTTCAGGCTGAGGAAGAACATGTGCAGAGGGTATAAGGAGAGAGGGAATTTGGAAACTGAAAGGCTGAAGATCAGGGAACCGTGAGGAGAGAGGTAGAATGAAACTGGAGTGGGGCAAAGGCCTTGTGTGCTGTCTTAAGGATTCGATCTTTATCCTGAGAATAAATAGGAAGCAATGATAAGCTTGTGTTTTAAAATTTCATTCTGGCTGTAGTGCAAATCTTGGGTGGGAGGCCAGTTAGAGTGGGTATAAGGACACCAGGGGTGAGTTAGGAATTAACTGCACAAGTTTAAGTGAGAGATGAAGGTGGCTTGGTAGGGTTTTGATGATAGAAATGGAGAGGAATGGTCGAATTTGAAACATACGCAGGAGGAAGAAGAATGTAACACTTGTGATGGGTAGGATATAGGCTGAGAGGATTTTAAGAAAGGAAAGGTCAAGGGATGCAGATGAAGAGGACAGTGACTAGCCTAGGATCACAGAGCTGGCTAATTACAAGGCAGGACAAGCAGGCTGAGGCCAGTGATGCTAAGGCTGCTTTTTTTCTGTGGTTTAGGATGCTACAGTGTGAAGGAACTAGACTTTCAAAGCAGGAAGACTGGCATTGAACACTGGCCTTACCACTGATAAGCTTTGTGATCTTGGGTAGTTTCCTTTACTTCTCTGAGATGGGTATGAGGATGATAAACATCTCTTTCACAGGGGTCTCATGAGGAATTAAATAATGATGTTTTAAAGTAGCCAGCACCACGCCTAACACATACCAGACACCCAAATAGTAATTAGCTAAGGTTATTTTTAGTATGATTAAGAGCTACTATGTCTTCCTTGAGTCTTCTTCAAGCCCACTTCCTTCACTTCTTTTTTTATGTTATGATTTTTAGAATCTTTCCACTGCTCCGGATACTAATATAACATAGTCAGTGTATCCAATACTCTATTAAGGTCTTGTTACACAATACTAAAAACCTTGTGGTGCTTACAACAAGTGGAGCAAATCCAGTGCCAAGGTGTATAACAGTTGGATGTCCTGTAGCCACTGGCCCTGCCTCCAGTGATTAGGAGAGGCTTCCTGAGCTGATGTTTAGCTCAGCCTGAAAGGATGAGTAGATATTTGTCAGGCGGAAAAGAGGCAAGAGATGGCAGTGATGGTGGTGGAGCATTTTATTAAGAAGGAACACAAAGTAGAAAAACATAAAGGTATGAGGAAGCTTCTTCTTTTCTGAGGATCTATGAGAAGTTTGGCATGACTGAAGTGGTGATTTCTCATGACTAAAGTGGCAGATTTTATCACTGGAAAGATAAGCTAGGGCTATAAAAAGATTTGTGGCTGAGCTGAAGATCTTGAACCATATTCTGTAGACAATGAGGTGACATTGAAGATTTTTAAGCTGAGTGACATAATCATAATTGTTTGTAGAGTAGGTTTTTCAGGAGATTAGGTTTGTATTTTTTTCTCTACCAAGTCATTGCAAGTAGTCACTCTTGAAGAGTTGATGTTACAATTACTAGGAAAATATTGTTCAGAAGTAGCCTTTCTCACAAGGGTGTCTACAAAAGGAGATGTAATCTGATCCTGTTTTTGAGTGTCTCAATGAAAAGATTGCCCAATCCCTTGGGGCTGATCTCTGGGGTAAAAAGGGGATGTGGTGGTTGGGGGCTCTGTGGTCGTTGGGTGCTGGGACTAGTACTGGACAGTGCACATGGATGTCAAGCAGTCAATGGGGCGCATAGAGATGTGACCACACTTGTGTGCATGTTTGTGGACAAGTACACACAGGTTACAACTACTTTACTAAGATCAAGATCACCTGCTTGTATTTCCCAGGAATCTAGGAAGAACAGAAGAGAGAATGTGGTCTTCAAACTGCTCATAGCATCTGAAAGATGGGATGTTTATTCCCATTTGATTTTCTCTCTTGAAACAATCTATTAGGCTAATATATAAAGAAGCATCTTGTTAATACAATGTTCTATGAGTGTTCCTTAGGTAGTTTTGTTTTCTGAGTATCTGTGTATCTGTGTCCATTCAAGTATCTATATATAGTGATATTCAGAGGGGTACTTTGTGAAGATGACTAAAAGATTTGTTGATGATAACCCTTATCTCAATATAAGGACAATTCCTAAATATACAGTACAACCAATATATTTCAAAGAACCCAGAGGTTCCAACACGCATTTAATTCTGCTTTGAAGTTCCTTAGAAGATCACTCTGGTTTCATCTGGGTTTTCCTCCTTTATGTCCCAGGTTGGTTCGCTTCGCCTATTTTGGTCTGGATCATTTGGATTCTTAATCATTTTATCTTGTTAGCCTTGCATGTCCTCATGATGTTTACTTGTGTCTTCTTGCTGTCAATTACTTTTTTTCTTCGGTGGCTGGATTATCTCTGTGTTATGATCCCATGGAGGCTTAAAATGTCTTTGGTTGGAAATTACTCTTTCTGGCGTTGGAACTAAATATGAATTCCCCCATTTGTACCATACCTTGGCATTTCTTCCATCATATTTTAAGCATCTCCTAGACAATATGATCTTGGGATTGTTATTTTTGTATTATGTCACCCCAAATCTAGGGTGGGATACACTTTTGTTCATGTTTAGTATGATCTAGAGGTCTCGTTGTGTTAGGTAAATTATTTTCTTGAATTGGGCATAATGGCACTTTCCACTCAACTCCCAGATGCAGCATTGCTGGAACTAGTTCTACTTCACCTGCCTCACCTGTGTGGGAACTTTGTGTCCTGCCATCTTCATCTTGGTCAATGAAATGTGATGTTCAAGCGTGTAAAGGAAGCCAAAGGGCAAACCATCTTGTTAGTAGTCATCATTTCCTTTAATATATAAGACTTGAAGACTAAATAATGAGATTACTTAAGAAAATAAGAAAAAACAAAAGATCTAGGCCCTAAGTTGCCTTCAGGTGCATAAATACATGCATGTGACACACAAACCGGAGATGCTTCTTTTATGGATAGTTTAACATTTGTATTTAAACAGAAATGATGATACTGACCTTTTTCTTTTAAAGAATAAAGTATATTCCATGGTAAAATGTAGTGCTTAAAATTTGTGAGAAACGGAATATTTCTCAGTACATCCAGAAAGAGTGTGAAGTTTTGTTTTGTTTTATTTATTTATTTTTTTGACACAAAAGTTTTGAGAAATATTCTGCTAAGGATGGTCAAACACCCATCATTGTTGTGAGTGATATTCTGGAATCTTCTTTGCTCATTTCCAGCCTACTTTCTCTATGATCCAGTGTTCTTTAGCCTTAAACTCTTGCTATTTTTGAAAAAATGATCCTACTCTTATATGTTTAGATTCGATGCTTATATATGGCCCATGATGATCAGGTTCACTTTATGAATTTGGGCATATATTTTCTCTCTAGGGTTTTTCCTCCTCTGCATTTCTGGTATAGCTTACCTTCCTCAATCAGTCCACCTGGAGCCTACTTTCTGGGCATCCAGTCCCAAGTGTAGGAGCAGGATAAGGGATTAAAAATAAGATTTAAGAAAGGGGAAAATCTGCAGACTGGGAGATTAGCAGATGAAACAAATTGAAGGGCCATTTGAAATAAGATGAAATGCAAAAATCTGAAAATATTGGTTAGCAATAACCCTCAGTTAACTGAAAGATCAATTAACCAGACTCTCCATTCCTCAAACATTTCCATTAACTTTGAAAAAAATTCTAAATAAAGTCATTAAAAAAAACAGAACAGATGGATGAGATCTGGAACTTCAAAAGAGGCAAAGTTTAATACAAGATTTTAATGGGACCCACCTGACAAAACAAAGACAGGACTCGAGCTTGTACTGTTGGAAATAAAGAGACAAAGAAATAGAGGCACACAGAACAATGTCTCTTGGACTGCAAGAACTCAAATTAACCTTTAATACAATTTATAAAGCACCAAAGCATGCAAAGGACCTAGAGGACCTGGTTGGAATTAAATTCTGATGTGGCTGACTTCAAAGGCACTCAGGCTAGAGACCCCAGCAAGACGAACTTCCCACAATAATACAGGAGGCATATTTCATGGCCAAGGATGCAACAAAAGAGTTCATTTCTATAGATCAGACAAGAAAAATGAAATATTTCTCTACATTAGAGAAGATAATTTTCCGAATTGTTTGCCTGGTCCTAAGCAGAACATCAAAACCCAGTGTTGGACTTGAGGGTCAGAGACCATAGGAAAAAGGTGATGTCATTACCAAAAGGCAGCAGCCAACCTACCTGGAATTTTATTGCCTTTTCTCACAGTTAGTAAAGCTTAGGGCTTAACCAGTTATTGCACAATCGACTACAAGCCATAATGGAAACTCAGTGGAGAGAAAATTCAGGCTGTGTTATGGTTAGAATCATAACCAGACTGTAGGGCTGACCCAAAACATGGTGCCTTAAAAATGTTTTAGACTTGCTTCCATCTGGGCCAGACTTGACAGCCCAGGGTATTCAGTCTGGTGGCAGAACATGACAGCAACCATTTTTAAAATTTAAATTTAATGGAATCTAATTTTATTTTTGCTAAGTCTATTTAGCAAGAGATAGCAAGTACTTTTAGCAAGTAGTGATTCTATTCAGGAATGAGCACAGCTATAGTTATAGGTGGTCTGTTGGCTTTAGGGCAGGTCTCTTGCTAAGTGTTTGGGAAAGAAGCAGGGACCAGCCTCTGGGAAGATGATGCTGGTCCAAATTGGGCAGGGTATAAAGGCCTCACACCACTAGCTGGTGTTCAGAGCAGGGCTCCTCTCTGTAACAATGAATAAAGACCAAAAACTGGGAACCAGGGAAGAAGCTCAGTCATCTAGGTTGAATAATTGTGTAATGATTGTGATAGGGATTGCCTTGTAGATGCATTGTATAACTGGCCTAGGCAGCAAGCCTAATTCCAGAACTTTGTGAGTATGCTAATAGTCTGGCTGCCCAGGTCGGCACTGGCTCAGGGACCAAGTAGTAGAAGGCTCCTCAGTGGCTGCGGCAGAATAAGACTTGGAGGAGGGGATGACCCAGTTCTGAATTTGGCACAGACTTAGGCAAGCTGGGCTGCTTTGCACCTATCTGGAACTCAGACGGTGAAATTTCAGTGATATTGGCTACACAGTATATGTTCTAAATCTTCACAGTCTTTATGTCTCTAACTTAGAAAGGGGACCAGCAAAGGTGTTGAGCTGGATATTCTCCATCTGAATCTCCAGTCCTCCCTGCTCTGTACTTGAAAGGCTAAACTCAATGGACACATCCATCCAGCCCTTGTGCTCTCTCTCTGCTGGTTTCCTTTAACCCTCCAATTCCTTAGTAAATACTCTTTTCACGAAACCCCTTTTGTGTATACCATCCTGTCTAGGTCTGACAAATTCAGGGGCACACCCAGATTTAAGTAGGAAGAATTTTTTGTTTTGTTACTTGTACTAAAAAAAAAAAAAAAAAAACACTAGAGACAAACCGAATGTCCATGGATGCAGAATTGGTTAAATTATGGAATACTCAGCCAGTATAAAATTATGTTATTAAAATATTTAATGTCATGGGATAATGCTCAATATATAATGCTAAGGAGAAAAAAGGATAAAATGGCAAATACATTAATTTATAATGGGTAGAAACAGTGATAAAATACAGACACTTACTAAAAATGGTTACCTCTGATACAGTTGAAGGTAATTTTTATTTTCTTCTTTATTTTTTTGTATTTTCCATGTATACTGTAATGGACAATGTTACTTTATGATCAGAAAAAATAAACATTATAGAAAACAAAATAGAAGAACCAGCCATGATCTGGAAGTTTTGTGTCACTTGTGGGAGATCCTGTTATATTTTCAGGATTATCATTGTCATATGTACCTGGCATACATTCAGATGGGTCATCACAGTAGGTCAAGGTCATCAGTCCTTCATATAAGGTGATTGGATGGATGTCTTTCTTCCCATCAAATCCCATGGGGACATGCCCTCTTCCTGTAACATTTCCCTTGCTCAGCCCTTTGAAGAAAAAGTGAGTCTCAATGTGTCACATGCCATAACTTTTCCAGGGAGAATGCTTGCCCCAACTCAAAAACCTTTGTGCTGCAGTACAGAGAAGTATACTTACTATATGTGAAGCCAAATGACATTAATAACAATAAGGAAGGAAAAATCAAGTACCACATTTCACATATGAAAGCAAAGTAAATATCTTCTCCAATTGTTGAGCATGTTCTTTTTGTTTCTGTTGGTAATAAATTGCCTACAGAATACCCGCTGCTTGGAAATGTCTCATAGGTGTTTCCAGCCCATCAGGTCTAATATAAAATTTAGCATTTTTGTTTCCCTCTCTCCATGCTACTCTTTCTCCTGAATTCCTTATCTTAGTGAATGTTACTATTATCAGCCAAGTCACAGTGTCTTCAGGATATGTAGAGATAAAATCCAAATATGATTTTTTCAAATTCTAGGGTCAGCTCATACATGATCAACTGAGGTACTGGACTAGACCTTCTAAGACCTAAAATTCATATTTGTGTTTTTCTTAGGTGACTCAACAGCCTCAAAATATCATGAGAATGACTATGATTGAAAGATGGCACCTCAAAGCTTATGGGTTAAAGATATCAGTGTGGTTGTTTGTCATGCCATTAAATCCTACATGAATCACACCTTGATGAGATTAAGTTGATATTGTTATCAATCCCATAGGTTCTTTATTTTTAACAGGTACTGACTTTGGTTCAAGAAGAAAGGGTCCTAAGTGGTTGAACTATAAGTGAGATTGGAAAAGCATTTTCCCTCATTGTTGTAGACATATGGCCATTATTTATATTCATGGGCATGTGTGATACTGGTGTGCATATTGGGTGATAACTCGTCGTCTTTGGCTCATCTCACTATGACCATTGTTTGCCTCCTAGAAGTTTGCTGGGCTGCCTTGAAACTCTCTGCTAGGACTTCCTGGGGTGCCTTTGAGTCTTCTCTGGGTCCTGCACTGGAATTCACACTTTGCTGATTTCCAAGTGAGGCTCATCTATAACGTTTTAATGAGTGGGGCGATTACTCATGTGCATGAGAAAATCTCTTATAATGCTCACTTGAGTCCTGTCCAAGTTTGAGGTAAGAGATAATTGTGCCTCTGGTTAAGAACTCCATACTCTGTTTATGGTATTTGGGCTTTGTTTGTCTTTCAGTAACTTTGCGATTTCCCTCCCTCCCTGCAGACTTTTATGGAAATGATCTTCCTGCTGCCTGAAGTGTGTCATTCTACATCTTGCCAAGAAAAAAAACTCTCTGTAGGGAAAATGACCCATCTCTTCCCTTCTACAGCCATCTGACTTAATTATGCACTGTGCTTGGCCCCTGGAGAGCCCAGTGAGGAACATGAGGAAGTCCTGGCTTGATCGCCAAGCCCTAGGGTCTTTGTCAATTATCATCTGGCACCCACGAGTCTGGCCAAATTTACAGGCATGTCTGTCTCTTAAAACATGTCAGGCCTGAAGAGTGAATCATTTTTTTTTTTGAGCAGCTATAAGTAGAACAGTCTTTTCCATTAAAACCCACTTTACTGTCTTCCCAACACCCTAGAGCCTCCCAAACACACCTTCCACTCCACGTGGGATGCCTGGGAGACTACTTGTTGAATAACACTGATTGTTTCCCAGGACTCATGACACGCATAGAGGCATTGTAGTCTAGAGGGAAGAACACTGTTTTGCAAGCAGACAGAGGTAGATGTGAGACACCCATTCTTCCTTCTGCTAGCTGTGAGCCCTTGAGAGAGCCACTTACCTCTCTGAGCTTTGATTTTCTCACCATTAAAATGGAGATGATAATACCTACTTCATGGGGTCGTTGGAAAGCAAAAATGAGACAATGTGTGCAAAAGTAATTTCTAAATAAAATCACAATAAAATATTAATAGATTTAGTGAAGAATAAGAAAAGCAGCACTTATTAATCAGGCTCCTTATCTCTACTCATCCTTCTTGCTAAGGAAAAAAGAAACTAGCTTTGTTCTCATCTCTTTTTCTTAAGGTTTCACACCATTTAGAATTCAAAGATCCCGTGAAAGGCATGCTATCCTAACAAGTTTTGAGACCCCGAATTTGCAGTGTTCTGCACAAATGTCATACCTTCTGAGATGTCTCTTTGACCCTGACCTCCAATATTTCAAACAGATTAATGATTTCCCCATATCACTTTGAGTGTTTCCATCTTTTTGAGGGGAGAAATGGCACAATACCATTCTAGTGCTGGTCACACTCTCATGGGATTGTTTATTTGCCAGTATCCCCCACTACAGTCTAAGAAGAGACAGCGTTTGGGATTCATTCATATCAGTATCCCCAGGTCCCAGCATAGGGGTTGGTGCAGAGGAGGAGGTCAGGATGTGATAGTTGGAGGAGGGAAGAAGGAAGGAAGGGAAGGCAAGAGAAGAAGGGAAGGAAAGAAGAAATCCGGACTTGGTATTCTTAGAAGTGTAATTAGGGCACAGTCGTAATTCTCCATGAAAGCAACCATGTTGGGAAAACCTATTATTACACCCTGGCTTCAAGTGTTGTTTTCATATCTGGGAGGAAATACATTATTTGTGTTTTGGAGTAGCCCCATCAATCTGGTCTCTCCATCCTTGTCCCAGACTTCCTCAGGAGTTGTGTGGGCAGAATAAAGAGGCCGTCAGTTTGTATTGGTAACTAAAGGCTAATGAGTGTTTTCTTGCTCAGAGCCAGCTTGAAGTTACTGCTGTGGAGATGGGGAGGACAGCCCTCCAAGCAGAATTCCTGGGCTTCTGCCTTTTCCTCAGCACTGCATGTAGCTGCCTGCATTATGGGAAGATTCTGGGAATTTGAAAATGACAGCCAAACACTGCTCTTAATGGATTCATATATTTTTTTAAATGTCACATCAATCAGGAGTATTATTGGTTTGATGTCAAGTATCTGTTTTGATGCACTTACCCAATGAAATAAAAAACTGAGCTGTTTGCCTTGATTTTCATACACATCACAGAGGCCATTTCTTTTTTATCTTGAATAGTCCTAGCTAAAATTTGCAATCGAACAAACACACAACAGGAACAGGAAAAGATCAGTGGCCTTAGTGTCAGAAGAGCTGGGCTTTAATTCCAGGTCTGTCGTTTACTGACTGTGTGATACTAAGTGACTAATTAAACCTCTCGGATACTCAGTTCTTTTTAAAGTGGGGACAGTAATACCTGTTTTTCTAGTTTGTTGTAAGCTTTAAATGATTTGATATACATACAGTACAGTGTCTGGCCCACAGTGAATCCTCAGAATATGTTTGATGGGAGTGAGCAAGCGGGGAGGCAATGAAGACTTATTTGCCGTATTTTAAGGTCTACAGGTAACCTTGAGAATTGGCATAGGCTGCAGGTCCCAATCCTTTACAAGAGACTGACAATAATGCCAACTCTACTGGAAACACGGCTGGCTAATGATCACAGGCAGCTTCAGGTGGACTCAAGGTTAGTGGGCTAATGGATATAATCACATAATGTGTTGTAAGCACGTGCGCTCTAGTAGTGTTGGGTTGTTTTCTCCCCAAATGATGAAAACAACAACAAAACAAACTTAAAATCTCCTCATCCTGATCACATGACCACATGTTTTTCTGTTCTCTCCCAACCCTGATCCACATGTAGACATTTATTTTATACTTTAGTACAATTAGAAGGTGGAAACTTTAAAACATTCTTCATTTTCTTTCTTTTTTTTTTTGAAAAATAGAGATGGTGGTGGGCAGGGGGTCTCACTATGTTGCCCAGGCTGGTCTTGAACTCCTGGCCTCAAGCAATCCTCCTGCCTCAGCCTCTGGAGTAGCTGGGACTACAGGTGTGCATCACCATGCCAGGCGACATTCTTCATTTTGAAGCTAATTCATCTGCTGAGCTGACCAATAGCCTCAATCCTAGAGGGAGGTCACCTGGTTACTCTTAGGGCTGGACCCTTCATGCGACACTCATGGAGGAAGAATGGAAGTGGCCAATGACTCTCTGGAGCACTGGTTCTTAACTGGGGCAATTTTTCCCTATCCGCCTCATCCCCCACCCCAGGGATATTTGGCAATGTCTAGAGATGTTTTTGGTTGTCATAGCTTGGTGATGGGTGGGCTACTGTCATCTAGTGTGTAGAGACCAGGATGCTGCTAAACATCTTACAGCGCAGGGCACAGACCTCCACAACAAAGAATTATTCATCCCAAAATGTCAGTGGTGCTGTGGTTGAAAAATGATGCTCTAGAGAAAGAACTGGAGGCAACTATATCAAAGGACTTTCTGAAAGTGTAAATGCATTTCAGCAAGAGTCTAAAGCTTTTACGAGATTTTCAAAGGGCAAGAATGATTCAGAAGCCCTGCCTCGGTGTGAGTGAATGGTTCCCAGGCTTGTTGGCCTTGGCTGTGACCAAATGAATGGCATTACATGCATGTGCCCATCAGCAAAGGGGTGGTCAGTGTAGGACATAGAAAAAGTGAGTCAGTGAGACATACTTGAGCGTTTTCCAGGGGAGGCTGCACCTTGACAAGAAAACAACCACTTACAATCTTCCTGCCAAGCCTTTGTCTATAGTAAAGACCAGCATCTGAAACTGTCAGTGTTTGATGGTATTAAACATTCAAATCACTTTAACTTGCCTGTCTGTGGGTTCATACTCAATAAGGATTATCATTTCTTTTCAGTCTAGATCTGCCTACTGTGTTACCGTAAATTCATTACTGGCCTCTAGAGGGGCTGGGTATTATTCATCTGTATCCACATTGGGAGTACCCACAAAGGAGTTAGCATTCAATAATTGTGTGGTATCGTGAGCAAGAGAATTGAACTGTTTTTATTAACATGAGCATGTTACTCCATGCTACAGGAATATTTCTTTTTATTAATAGGCATACTGGTTTTAGGGCTTATGTCTCAAGTTTCTATAAATTTGGTTAGTGTGACTTGGCCTACCCAAGACTGACTGCCTTTAGGACAATATCAAGATTGAGTTTCAGAGACTGCAGGGCTGGGAGGCAGATACAAGTATGTTTTAGGTACACTGGGATGATGCTGCCCTGTGGAAAATCTTGGAAGAAGGAGAGCAAGTTCACCTTTCCCTGCAGACAGCCTCATATCTTTGTGTACTTTCAGTCCTAGCACTGGCCACCAAAGGGAGATTCAGTGAGGCTGATATGCCAGTCCTTGGTTTGTTTGTTCTTAGATCTACCCCTCGCCCCTCCCTGCTTTACTTCATAGCACAGGGAGGATGACCTGCAGTCTGTGTTTCCTAGGCCCCCATGCTAGTTGGCTTCTGTCTGGATTTGTTTGGCCAATGGGAAGTACTGGCAAGAAATTGGAAGGTGGACAGAAAGGAAAAGCCAGGGGATTTCTTTCCACCTCTCGCAGCCTTGGACAACATCTCCAGGAGTGGTAACATTTCCTCTATGGTTCATGGTGGATCCAGGTTTTATGACTCATAGCTTATATAAGTTTGGGGACCGCTTTAAATAAAAATGATACAAAATTATGAGTATGAAATTAGATCCAGGGTCTTAGAAGGGACCCTGGATGGCAAGCTCAAGCCTCATTAGCTTCATGGTAAATCTGCCACTGCCAGACTTCCAGCTTCCACTGAGTGACCGGCCTAGGCTCTCCCTTGTCTGTCTAGCCTGTCTCCTCTGTCTATCTAGCAGCTTCCTGCTTCTTAGGTTACCTCACCATTATCTGCCTAAACATCTCAGCTTCTCCATTATCTGTGTAATCAATTATTTTTACCAAATTCCCTTTGTATTAAATAGAGTAATTTCTTGTTTTTCTGGTTGGACCGCAACAGATGACACAAACTAGATCAAAGTTTAAAAAATGATAAAATTATTTTTGTTAGCCATAACCCATAACAAGGAGACTTTTTGTTTGATGTGGATAAATAGACAGTTAGAAACAACTAAATACAATGGAAAGTTAAGATGGGGCATTCATTAGTCTTAGAAATGTTGGGATGCTCAGGTGTATTTTACAATTGCTTTATGGCCTTTAAATCATAAAATAACCAGAGAAAGGCATTTTTATGTCAGAGAGCAAGGCTGGATAAACTGGGGACTGTTGACTGCCTGAAGGTTTGTTCATTTCTTCAAGTGTGTATTGAGCTCCTACTATGGGTTGGGGTGGCTGACACTCAGCCACTGAGACACGGTTGTAGCTGTTAAGAAATTGACAATTCAGTAGGAGAGACAGACCCCAAATGTATGTTCTCACTACCTGTGGGGGAGTGTTGGGTGCCACCCCAAGGAGTGGCATTTGGGGTGGTGAGTATTTTTGATCCCTGATAGGTAATATTCTCTGTACAGCAGTGACGAGGAACCTGAAATGGCAGGGGAAGCAAGCAGGGAGACTGGTTATGAAGTGATGGCAAAATGCCAAGCAAGAGGTTGAGAGGTTTTGGTGGGGGATGGGGCAGTAAGGATAAGGGTGAAATAGAAGGAGGATTCAAGACTTCCTGAGCTTTCTCTCTTGGGTGGAGAAGGTGATGAGGCCACCAACAAGGCAGCAAACACAGGCAGATGAGCAGGTTTGGATGGGGAAGATGAGAGTTTGGACTGGGACAACTGTGTGTGAAGCCATTGTGGGATGAGCAGGGATGGGTTCCACCAGGGGGCTGGCTTTGTAATTCTGGACTCAAGGGAGAGAGAAAGAGAAAGAGAGAGAGAGAGAGTTTCTTGTGGGAATAAGAGGTATCTGGAACAGGAGCAACTGTGTCATCTTCTAGGAAGAGGATTACGGAATGAAAAAAGAGAAGAGGCCCTGGAAAGAAAGCTCCAGAAAGCCCATGCCCAGAGGTAGACAGAGGAGGAGGAGTCAGCCAGTGCGAACTGGGGGGAGCCAGGAGAGTGGGAGGAGTGTTAGGAACCACGGAGGGGCAGCTTTCTGGAAGTAGAGGGTGGTCAAAGTATAAAATAGTGAAGGGGGCCAAGTAGGGCGAGGCCTTGTTGGGTTTCAAAAGGCTACTGGTGACCTGCAGAGAAAATTTCAGTGTCATAGAGAAGGCAGAAAGGGCTTTTCAGAGTCTCAGAGGTGACCACCAGGTGAGAAGCAACAATGGGTGTTGGGTACTCGGTGCAACGAATAGTGGTAGAAGGGAAGAGGTGTTGTTGGAAAGGGAGCATGAGAAGTTTCCAGAACATTTGCCAGTGAGAAGATGAGGGTGAGCAGATAGGAGAGGAAGAGCTGATAACTGGGACTGAGCAATGTCTTCATCAGTGCCTTCACTTTCCAGGCAAGTGGTTTGCAGCAGGAAACTCAATCCTGTCAGAGCTGGGAGTATCAGAAAATCTGCTGCCTTGAATCCTAATTCTGGAGCCAGAACTGTTCCCAGATAGTGAATTAGCTGTATTGATGGCAAAAGCTGTTGCCGTCTAGAAGAAGTGATTTACCTTCTACGTGAGACAGGAATGAAAGGGTAATACACATGTGCTTAACACATATGTTGATGCTTCCATTCTGCACCATAGCTGTTCTCCTAGACAGAGACAGAAATTGTCAGATAATCTCTGGGCCTCATAGATTCTGATTGGAAGCTGGGCACTGGGCCAGTGCAGCTTGTCAAACCAGGTTACGTGGGAATGTGCCCAGGGCTGCTGAGAACACGCAGCTCGGGTCGGTGTGTATGGGCTTGTTTGATTCAGGCTGGTTTGTGCTTTCCATCAAAGGGACACCTGAGCCTCCCAGATAGGTAACAACTCTGGGTTCGTCCCCACTGCTCTTGTTTGCTTTGGTTACTGGTGCTTAGCAGAGGAAGCCTCTGTCTTGGTGAATGAATCCTTTCTGACTTCTGAGAGCATTCTTGGCAGAAGACTTTTCCACTGTAATAATGGTGGCTACCACTCACGGAGGGCCTGTTCTGTGCCTGAGGCTCTGCCAGGGACCTTGTGTGCATTTCTTATTCACAGCAAACTGACCAGACTGGCACCATGACTGCCATGTTACACATGAGGAAACTGAGGCTCTGCCCAATAATCCCTCTTGGCTGAGTTTCCCAGTGTCATTCAACTGATGCACTGAAAAGCTGGGATATCTGTTGGGTCTTTAGCCCTGTAAGAACACCAATCTGTGCTACCTGCCTCTCACTCAGCACTGTGTTCTGATCCTCACTCACCTTGTGCTAATCATCCCCTGCAGTAGCACACATGGAAAGTTACACGGCCACGTGACTTACTCCTTTATTGTTCCTTTTAGAACAGATGCTTCATACAAAAACAGCAATAAAACTCCTCGTAACCTTCCTCCTCGCCTTCAGTCTTTCCCCTGCCAATCTGCCTTCATGGTGCCCCAGAGGGAGTGCCCTTAAAGATGAATCTGACCATGTCACTTCTGTGGAAGCTCAGTGGCTCCCCTGGCTACTGGATGGAGGCCAGGCTCCTTGCCTTGGCACACATGGCAGCAATAAGACTTGGTTCTTGTCCACATCTCTAGCCTTATCCCCTGCTCTCCCTGCCTCCAGACTGGCTGTTTTTTCAAGCAGGAAACTGAGCAGTTTCCTATGCTCCTTTACCCTTCTGAGCCTTTGCTAAAGATATTCCTTCTGCCTGACATATCCTTACCCGTTCTCTGCTTGGTGAATCCAAATGGCATCTCTTCTGTAACACCATCTCCAACTGCCTTGGATGGAATTGGTTCTAGGACATTCCATGTTGAATTTTCCTTGATTACATCTGACTTCCCTAAAGTTGGTGAGCAGACAAGCCAAGTTCTGCACACCTTGCTCTACCAGAGGTCAACTCTGGGCCTGGCATGCATTTGGTACTCAAACATAGTTCCACTGACTCAGTGTATTTGCAGACACCACTGAGTTTGATGATCTTGGAGGCTGGTGAGTCTCGACAGTGGTCCTAGATCATTGCAATCTGTAAAACTGAAACTGGCTGCAGATGGCTGGGAGGAGAGGAGTCTATCTAAGCTTCAAGTTGGACTAGGCTCCATCTACTTATGGAGAACTATAGTACCTTTTCTATTTCTCTTCTCCTCCAAAGATGCCTTAGGAATCATAGTGAGACAGTTTTGTACAAGGAGCATTTTATGGTCCCCTGAAAAAAGACGACAGGTACTTAATTATGTAACCTAACTAAGCCTCTATAATTTCAGAGTTGATCATTGTTTTCATGTAGGTGGGACCCCAATTTCACTTTCCCCCTTCCTCGTTGAATCTTATTATGGTGTTCATACATGTATCACATCAGATAGCTTACTCTAGATTTCTAGTAGGTGCTTCCTTTCCTAAACCTTCATTGAATTAAAAAGCTATATGAGCCAGGGAATACTATTTCTCAGTTTAGGAATAAGATAACTGAAGTTCAATTCAATTTTCAAAGATCTTATTGTTTGTGGACAAATCGTCCTTCATTTTTCTACTTGTAACAGTGGACTTTCCTATGGCCAGAGGTCCATAAAGTGAACATTTTCAGGCTGGATGGATGTCACCCTCACTACAGTGTCAGTTCTAAGGGCAGATGTCCTTCTCATTCTTTACCATCCTCTAATCTTTACTTTAGGGCCTGGGTATTTATCTGTCTAATTTCCTAGATATTAGCTGTGTGAGGTCAGGGGTGGTATTGACCCCTCTTGGTTTCCGTTTATTTGTGTTAGTGTTTGGCATATACAAAGGGCTCATTGCTGTGTCTCTTTCCTCCAGAGGTGTCCTCGTGTCCTCTTTTCAAGGTTTTTGATTAAAAATTTAGAAAAGTTAGATTTTTCAAAATCTAGGATTTTATGTCTGCTCCTTACTGGACATAGAAAAAAAATTCTTTAATTCAAGCATTCTGATTAGCATTTTGAACAAGGAGAAGGAAGCACATTCCATGGTGAATGAAACATTCTAAAGTGGCAATGCTTTGAGTGGCTGTAGTCCTTTCTGATTATTATGCAAATTGGGCAGGCATACTGTTACTTCTTGGCCCCTTGCTATTCCGGATGATCTCCACATGGACGGACAGACTTATTAGTGTGGCCTGGCTCCCAGATGCCTGCTGTGGGAACCTTGTTTCACCCACAGACTATCAGACCTGGGAGGGGTCCTAGGGACCATCCTGTCTAGTGCTCCCTTATTTTCCAGAGAGACCCCAGCAAGGTCCAGGTGGGGAAGAGACTCCTGCAATGTGCCTGGAGTTAAAAGCAGAGCCATCGGTGGGCACTTCCTTCCACTCCCTAACTCTCTACCAGATGCTGTTAGTATTCTTTTTACTTTTCTTGAATTTAGGTTTATTAATATTCCCTTGTTGATGTCAACCCCTGATGGGGGTTGATTGAGCCCTTCATAGGTGCCAAACACTAACACGAATAAATGGAAACCACGAGGAGTCAACACAACTCCTGAGCCCACAGACTGTATCTAGGAATATTCAAGAGAATATTAATATACCTAAATTCAAGAAAAGTAGAAATATTCCACAGCATGAGCGAGCATCCCTGTTCAGAGTTTTGTCAGTTTACCTCCTGGAGCTCACACACTCTGGAATTCTTGTGCGTGTCAATCTCCCTCAACATCTCAGCATTGTCTTTGATTCAAAGACGACATCTCAGTGTTGTCTTTGATTCTGCAGAAAATAAAAAGTGATATTCTTTAGGGGTGGGGATTAGGGGAGAGAAGGATGTCAGGAGATGTTAGTCCACTCTGCAATATTGAAAGGGGACTAAACTGCAGATACTCAGTTTGATTGGGAGACATTGCAGAATCTTGATGCTAATTGCCATGTGGATTCGTGGATTCGGATCCATGCACACTTCTTGCACACTGCTGTGTTGGTACCAATATCAAAGCATGCGACACTGACAAACAAAAATGCTTTGTTTTCTCTCAGCTCCAGCAAGACCTATGTGCATATAATATATCTTTCCAAAAAACATGACTTGTGAATTAGTCACAAGAGTCACTGGTCTTAATAAGACATTACCTGGAAAAGGAGGTCTTGGGTTTCTAAAATGTGACCAGCATGGGGTAAGTGGAAGCCTATTGAATTAGAGCATGGGAAAAGGTTTCAGAACTAAAACTTGATATCCCAGGCTTTGACTTAAAGTCAAACAGATTTGCTTTTTTTGTTGTTTTTTATTCCACTGAAGGAAAAAAAAGTGAAAATAAAATATTTGATTGATTTTGTTTTTCATTATTTTTCAATTTCACTCATTTTTGTACTTCTGGCTTCCAACTGTGACTAGGGAAAGTGCCAAAATATCAGGCGAGGTAGTCCCCCTGGAATTTAAGTCTGACCAAAGGCTGAAAATATGAAAACTCCACCAAACGAAAAAGTCCAAATTCCAGGCATGTTGTGCACACTATGAGTTTAGGGGCATTTTCCTCATATGTTTTAAGGCTATTACATTTTTATGTTTCACCAATCTAAGTGTCTGAACATTTTTTAGTTCAATGACTGGCCCTAAAATAGGGAAATTGGCCATCCAAACAGGAAGGAGGTATGGGGAGGAATAAGGAATGACCACTTGTTAAGCCCTTATTGTATTCTACATATTTTATTATATAGAATTCTCATAAAAATTCTATGATTCATTTCGCAAGTGGGGAAATGGAGGCCCATGACCTGTGAGTGTTCTATGGTCATGTACATCATAGGAGGCAGAACTGGTATTCAAAAGTAAATTTGATTCTGAAGTTTCCTACTTCACGTTTACTTATTTGGAGAAAACATAAAATGGCAATCCTCTTTTTTTCTTTGTTGGTTGTAATAATTCCTGATCTCTGGTTAATTTTGTTTCATTCCTTAAAGTAACAGTAATTAACTTACTAAGCCAAAAACATTGGCCAAGATCCGATGTGTCTGTAATTAAATGATGCTAGATGGCACCACGGCTTTTCTTTAAGGTTATGATCTCAAACATTCTGGAACTGCCATAATCTAGGCAGGCTTGTATAAATAGATAAGCACTGAATTTATTATGGTCAGGAGACTGGGGCTTAAACCTCATCTTTATTACTAACTTGGGAAAATTTTTCTCCTTTGTGGATCTGAATTTCTCTAAACAATGAAAGGGTTGAGCTGTAGAATCTATAACTTCTGACTCCAACATTCTGGGATATTATCATGCCTTCATGAAGTTTCCATTTAAATGCCATTTCATTCAAATGGAAGCTTCATGAAGGCTGGGACTTCGTTTATTCACTGCTGCATCTCCAGCTTCCAGAGCATGTGCTAGCACATAGTAGGCCTTTAGTATATGTTTATTGAGCACATGGATGAATTTGCTTCCTTTATGAACTCAGTACAGATTAGTCAACTATTATTTGTACAGTACCTGTTAGGTGCCAGGCACTGTGCAGGGTGCCAGACATCCTTGAATTTGTTGTTAACGTGGCCTACATCACATACCAGTAAGCATGACTTTTTTTTGCATTCTCTGTCAAGTACCACTTTCCTTTTAGGTCATAAAATAGTCTCTTAAAACTGCCAATATTCAGATTCAATATTACTTAAGAATCTCTTAAGGACAGCTAGGATTCATAGTTAGTCAATTATGCTCCCTGTGTTCACTTCCCAAGAATTCTCCAATACTGTCCTGATCTCTATATGCAAGTACTATATAAGAAACTCAAGTGGTAGGTGTCTATATTATCCACCTCCTCTAAGGTTCAGAGCCAGGTGCAGGTGAAGGTTAGTCAAAGGGGTAGCAAAAGTAAACTCCATAGTGCTAAAAGAATTGTCATATAATCACTGCTTTTCTGTCTTCTTTCGAGAAGACTGAGAAGCAAAGACTAAGCAGTGGCTTACCCGAGACTCCACTGAGAAGGGCCACACAAGGGGCTCTCACCTACCTCTTCCTCTAGAATTACATTTCAAAAACATAAGTATAAGTATGTTCCTCTCCTGCTTGCATTATTCATGATTTCTCCATTGTCCTCAGGTTAAAATTCAAGTTCCTTAATACCTCATTTGCAGAAAAAGAAAAAGAGAAGGTATATGTTCTTACACATTGCCTGTGAGTTATAACAAGGTCTGGTGTCATTGGCTAGAAGGGAGCCATTGTTTCTTTAATCACAGCTCAACTGGGAGTGAACCTCCTCATTCATTTACATACTTATTCATTCTTGCCTTGTTCTTCATTCATTCTTTTACTCTTTCGCTTCTTCATCTACTCGATTCTTTTATCATCCGTCCATCCATCTATTCATCCATCTATCCATCCATCCACTTGTCCATTCATTGGTCTTCTTACCTACTCATGCAATTTTTATTGTTTATTTACTTTTTCTCTTTCCCTGTTTGAATTCTCACCGGGTTGTCTCCCTGTCCCAGTTACTTCCTTGGATTTTCTCCTAACTTGCTCACTGGCATACTGGATTGGGGTTTGGAGCTGGGATAGGTCCCCAGTGAAATCACACAACCCAGAACTATCCTATTCACATACCAAGTGGTCACTAAGGAATGGTAGTGGCAAGGAGTGGGAGGCAGAGGAGCTGGCTGTTCTGATTAGCTGTATGGCTTTCCCAAGTCTGTACCCAGAAAGTCAGGTTCTTCTCTAAACTTGAGGGCATGGACTAGATCGGCCATTACCAAACGGGTCTTCCACTGAGTAGTCTCTGTCTGAGATTTGTAGATATGCAGCAAAAAAGAAATTCTCTAGTTCTAGTCAATAACATTTGGAAAACAGACTAATTAAAAATAAACATTTGATTAATAAAATGTTGTAAATGATGTTTGCACTGCAGAGCTTCTCAGAGTCTCTAGTATGGCAATATGTGTCATGTTTCTGTAAGAGAGAGATACAACATGAAGCTCTGACATCTTGAGAATTTGAGTATTTAGAGCAGTTGAGTACCCCTCAATTTGTATAGCCCTTAAAGTTTTCAAGGAGTGAGTTGGGCAACTGACTTGGTCCTTCCAGATGTGAAACTGTTGAATTTAATAAAATACAGTAGTTCTACCAGAGAATAAATGACATCATTAAATCATTACATTTCTTTGGTATGTAATTTGACATAAAACCAGCAGTGGCGATGAGATTTGTGGCGGGGTAGGACTTAGTGACAGAGTGGAGAGGATCACTAAGTCTTTGGCTTTCTTCTTTGCCCCTAGTATGTGCTAAGTACATGTGAATTGTCTCTTAAAAGTTACAAAAAATTATTGGCATAAAGCCATCTATTTATAGAGCACAAGTCACTTAACTACTCAATACACCCATCTGCAAAGTGGATAAGAGGGGCCCAGAATTATTTTCCAGCTCAAATATTTAGTGATTCTGTGATTTGCTTTTTGGTGAATCAAGAGCAGGCCTGACCTGGAATGCATATGGGAATTAATCATGTCATGTGGAACTGAAATAATATTTGTTTTGATTATGCCACTGTTAATTAGGTAAAGTTTACCCCAACACAGGTTGAATGGTGCGGGCAGGGGCTTGTAACATTAGAAATGGATCCAAATGAAAATGCATTACTGGAGCAGAGAGCAGAAAGCACTTAAATTCAGGGTTTTAAAATTGGGATATGACTAGAATAGTTTTTGGAAGGGCGAAACCAACCCTGGTGAAGAACAGGCCTGCTGAACTGGTGCTTGTATATTCTTATTTATACCATGGTTTCCACCATCCACTTTTGGTTAATGCAATGCAAATAATAAAACTAACATAATAGCTTATTGACTTATTGACTTCTAAGTGCCATATGTTCTCCTAAGAACTTTACAAATAGTATGCCATTAAATCTTCACAACAATTCATTAGGGAGCTATTTTTCCTGTTATAGGCATGAGGAAAATAAAGCTCAGCGAAGTTAAATAACTTCTTTGCCATCTCACTTAACTGCTTGCGGATTCAAACTCATGCCTGTCTGATTTCAAAGCACTAGTGTGCTGATAAATGTTTAACAACCACGTCTCTGGGGGGAAAAGCACCTTGACTTTTAGTGTTTGCTTATTTCTGTGGTGTATTCTTATCATGATCAACTTCTAGCTACCAGCTTCATGTTATTAAACAGAGAGTTAAAAAGAAATCTGCTCTGTTGGCTCTACGGAGCTGATATGAGCAGACTCCAACATACCTCTGCAAAAACTATACTCTCCCCCTCTACCCTGATCCATTTGTTCATAGTGATGGTCACTGAGGAGTTCTGCCCAGTTCCTGGGTTTAAAACTGAACAGGTAAGGACATATTGTTGGTTTCAGCCCTGTCAGTTGCAAAAGTCTGGAATTTTCTCCTATCGACAAGAAAATAGTGTGGATTATGTCAGAAGAGAGCTCAGCACCCTTAAGTGTTACTGGGTCTAAGCCATCTCTAGACATTTTATGATGATGAAGATGATGATGATGAGCTATAGTACTAGCAGTCATTAAAATAGCGGCTATTTTTCAGAATGTAATATTTGTTGTGGAAGCAAAAGAATAGAGTGGTTAAGATATTTTGCTGTGTAGTTAGACTGAGTTTAAATCCTACTCTATTTGTGCTTGTTAGCTGTGAAATTTGGGACATGGGACCATAATAGTGTCTACCTAATAGAGTTGTTGTGACCCTCTGCTTAGAACAGAGGATTGTATGAGATCAGGAATGTAACAAAATAGTAACTACATGCTCAATAAATGCTATTTTCTATTATGTTACATTCCTGAACTCATATAATCATCACACAAACCTTCTAAAAAGGTATTATTATTCCCATTTAACAATGAGAAAACTGAGGGATGAGGGATCATGGAAAAGACCCAAGGCCGGCAGTTTGGAGATGGTGGGGCAAGGACTGTAACTCTGGTCAGTGTAATTGTAAAACCTGTATGTTTATCTTCTAGGCCATATTGAATATACGAAAACTAAAGTAGGAATTTTGTTTTGTAGGCAAATGTTCATCCAGAGAAGAAGTCAAAATGGAGAATTAATACTAGTATAAATGTCTTTACTCCTTCTGAAAGCCCTTCAATATGGGCTTTAGCAAAGATGCCTCTTCTAAGTCCCATCCAGGATGGATGGGAAGGTTGTTGACATGGTCCAAGACGGTCAGTTCTGCCCAGACCAGGGTGAATTCTGCACCAAGGAGCTAATGTCAAAACACCAAATCCTACCTAAAGTCTCTATTGGCGATGGCTCATTTCCCATATACAAGGCATTTGCCAGCTCCTTTCTTCTCTCTGCAAAACCGGTGCTGGGTCTCATAGCAGATGATATGGTTTGGATTTGTGTCCTTGCCCAAATCTCATGTCAAAATTGTAAACCCCAGTGTTGGAGGAGGGACCTGGTGGGAGGTGATTGCCTCATGGGGCGGACTTCTCCCTTGCTGTTCTTATGATAGTGAGTGAGTTCTTAAGAGATCTGGTTGTTTAAAAGTGTGTAGCACCTCCATGTTTGCTATCTTTTTCCTGCTCTGGCCATGGAAGATGTGCCTCCTTCCTCTTCACCTTCCTCCATGATTGTAAGTTTCTTGAGGCCTCCCTGGCCTTGCTTCCTGTAAAGCCTACTGAACCATGAGCCAATTAAACCTCTTTTCTTTATAAATTACCCTGTCTCAGGTAGTTCTTTATAGCAATGTGAGAATGGACTAATACAACAGAGTACACAAGCAGCATTATGCTTGGGTACTGGACCGACTGAATTCACTCTCTTCTCATTGATCAGTGGATCAATGTGTGAGTGAGCCAGAGAGAGGGCTTTGAGGCTCTGCTAATGGGGCTTGCTGGGAACACACACATTTTTGTGTTTTTGCCATTGTGGGGAGTTTTCTTTTCTTTGCTCTATACTATACATTTTAGCATTATTTCAATATAGATTGGGCATGGAAGAATTCAGGTTTCAGTTTTTTCTCTTCACATAAAAGCTTGGATTCTCTTTGGATAACATATAGAATGACAGCTTTCAATTAGCTAAAGTCCACTGTGAGGACCACTTAGTGGAAACAGTGTGTCAGTAAAGTGCCATGATGTAAAATCTGCTAATAGCTGCTGAGCAAATATACATTGTCTTAGCCACATACATTCTTAGCCACATACATTCTTTGGCTTAGAAAGTTCAGCCCCAAGGTCTGTGAGCAATGAGACCTCCACAAGTTATGCTCCACAATATTTCCATAGCCTGGTATTACAATCCTTTACTAAATAGATCTTAATAAATTAGTTCTCTCATAACTTTCACATGATATATAATCATTAAAAAAATCAAGCTTGTTGATACACATCAGGCACCTTGGTAGAGATTGGGACCTAGAACCAGGTATGATGCATCTCCAACTTTTGTTCTCATGGCCTTAGTGGGGGAGACTCATAATTGTAATACAGAAGTGATGAGTGAACAATAGAGTTATACACCTATGTGCTGTAGGGGCATTAGTGAAATAGTAACTAATCCATCCTGGAGCTGAATAAGGGAGAGTTGGAACTTCAAGATGGAAATTTACAAAGTATCTCCATTTGTATCCTCAACCAGCACTCTACTTCCTTGAGGGTGAAAATGTGATTCTCTTTTAGTTTTGGAGTCCTAAGTCCTAGCACAGGTACTTAGTAGGTGCTCGATAAATGCAAATGGAAATAAAATAGAAGCGTAGAGAGTTTGATAAGGGCTTCTGGAACATCAACTGTGCTGTAAAGAAAAGAGTTTAGCTTGAGAGGCAGCAAACTGTAGCCTGTGGATTAAATCTGTCCGTTTTTGTAAATTGGAATTTACTGGAACACAACTACATCTATTTGTTTATATATTGTTGATGGCTGCTTTCATAATACAGTGGCAGAATGGAGTAGTTGTGACAGAGATGGTATGGCCCACAAAGCCTAGCACTTACTGTCTGGCTCTACAGAAAAAGTTTGCTGACCCTTGGTTTAGCAAGTCAAACTCAGAAATCAGAGCCAAGCTGCTTAAATTCTCTGAGACCCAGTTTTTAAAATTCTAAGTGGGGTAATTCAATATCAAGTTGAAGATCAAATGATCTGCTATCACATATTTGGATGTAGCTTTTTAGTTATAAATTCCCCTAAAACATGCAACATAATTGAATAGGAACTATCAAGTTTTGTGATTTCTCTCCTTTTTTTGTTGGTGGATTTACATTCTCTGTTGTGGATTAATACCTATTGGGGCATAGTAAGGTGAAATCTGTGTTTTTTTTTCTTGCACAATTAACATTCACTCAAAGGGCATCATTGGCACCTCCTATAACACTCCTATAACACTGTGAGCTCCTCCCAGAGCTCACAGTGTGGTGGAGGAGGTCAACATGGTCTTGTTTAAAGTGTGGAATGCAGGAGAATGATATTTTGGTGTCGGTTTGGCTTCTTCTGCAGCCTGAATAAGAAAAAGGTTTCTTTTGCTTACCCCTGTGGCATGAAGAAACTGAAAGGCAAACTCTTTTCCCTTTCCAGGAGAAACCATTAGAAATTTGAGATTCCTCTTGGTGGGTAGGGTCTCACAGGACATGACTTTATTGACTGTGAGTGGTTTTGAATTGTGATCCATGGAACATGGTTCATTGCAGACCCTTCATTTTGAGGTTTCTACAAAGGAGGAAATTCTTCAGGATGATTCTCTGAATGTGCTAAATGTTACCTGAAGGCCTATAATAGAAGGTAAATATGCCACACTATTAGCACCATTCTTCTCTCTTGTATTTAGAGCAGACATTGTTAATCAATCCCTGTAACTCTTCAGCTCAGCCTAGAGGTAATTACCTTAGAATCTTCTGCAACACAGTATTTCAAGCATCATTTACTATCAATCGACTGTAAAAAGAGAGATTAAATTCATTTGTCCTTTGCCATCCAGGGCCTATGGCATAATAGATGATCAGTAACCTGGGATAGAACAGAGATAGCCTTATCCACAATGTACTGTTTACATTAGATAATCAGTGTTGGTGATTTACCTGAGTTAAAGACGTCAGTCTTAGAGAATCAGAGGTCAACTGAAGACTGAAGAATTTGGAATAAACTTCCCTTGAAGAATTATTTCAGATGTATGTTTCCTATAGTGTAGTAATATAATAACCAGCTAATCAGACTTTATAACCTACAAAAAAGAATCTTCTGAACTGTAAAGCAGAGGTATCCAAACTATAACATGCATTCAGATCTTCTGGGATCCTGTTAAAATGAGATTCTCATTCAGTAGGTCTAGGATGAGCCTCCCAGGGGGTGCGGATTCTGCTGGTCCATGCTTAGAGAGGTAGCCTGTAAAGAATCCTGAGGCAGACTTGAATGAAGGAAAAAAAATCAAGAGACGCTTTAGGAAAACTGAAAAAACTACAGGGCTTCTGAGGGAGACCCTCACTTACAATATTCAGCCAAAATAACAGGCCAAAGACATTTTAAGGACTCTAAATATGTACACCACATTTATATTGACCCACAGTCAGATCCTTAACCCAGTATAAACCACGTTTATGTTAACCTACAGCCGGATCCATGTTTCTTTCTACCCTGCTTCATGCTGATGTGGGAGCTCTACCATAATAATTTTTTATGATCACTGCCTATGTGACATAGAGATGTTGGCAAAATTATTCACATCGTATCAAGGCGTGTAAGTTACTGTGTGTGCTGGGCTCTTTGGAAAGAGGCCGTATCCCTTCTGGGATTATAATCAGCTTGTTCTCCATATATTACCTATTCGATATTCCAGTTCCTGGAGAACAAAGGGTGCCTGACATTGAGCAACAGCATGAAGAAGGCTCAGTGCTGGTTGGAAGGCTGCCATTGGAGATGTCATTTACAGCAAAAGCTCCTTGTCATCTTGTCGATATTTCCAATGATAAACCATTGACCCATGTGCTATCTTACAACCTGCTAGAAGGTTCTGTTGTCACTATTTGTGGAAAATGTGATTAAAGGAAGAGAATAGAATTACTTATGGCTATCCTATCTGAATAGCAAAACCTATGTCCATTTTTGGAAGTAAACAACAGTACATAATTCTCAAGGACACAGGTAGTGTTCCATGTATTTTCTTATGGAGAATGGTCTACCTAAAGAAGAGCATATTTCCAGATATTTTCATCAGTCATCAGAGCACAGTGACACTTCAAGCAGAATCCCATGTTTTCTTGAAGAATGTCTGTTCATTAAATTGCTGCCTGAGGATTTACAGGGCATACAGATCCATCTCTTTATCCCCTGTTATATGATGGCTATTGGGGTTAAGGCAAATTCTTGCAATGACTTAGACAACTTTGGAAATGAAGCACCAAAATTTCAGGGAGATTTCCAGCCTAATTTTCTACTTTGCTCCTTCTTCACTCTTGTTCTCCATTTGGCTGGCTGTCTCTCTGGTAACTACCTTGACTTGCTGCCAATATCCACTAGGAATCTATATTTGTCATATTGAATATGCAATAAACATGAATTTGATCTGTGTATTACATACCCATATAGCAGCTCAAATTTATACAAAGTGACATTTTCACCACAGCTCTACTGAGGCAATAAGCAGAAATTTATAATAGCCTCAAAAGCAGAGCCTTAAAAAAAAAAGGGAAATTTGGGTCAGGATTTCACAGAAGAAATAGCCCTTCCTTGTGTTATTGCCTTTGTGTCCCCCTTCTCCATCTTTACATTTTCTTCCTTTTTTCTACCCTTTCTTCTCCATACAAGTGCAGTGCAGAGGATAATGCTTGGGCTCTGGAGTCTCATTCATTTATTCAGCCAGTGCATATTAAATACCTATGATATGTCAGATGCTGTTCTGGGCAATGGAAAAAGACCCGCAAATGAAAACTGGCAATGTCATTGTTCTTGCAAATTTTTCATTTTGTTAGTAGGAGATAAATGTTAAACAAGACCAACAAATGTTAGGGGGTGATAAATACTTAGAAGAAAAATAAAACTTAGTAAGAGACAGAGTGATGGGTTATTATTTTCAGTAAACTTATCAGGAAAGCTCTCTCTGATGTTTGAGCAGAGCCCTGAATGAATGTAAGTGAATGTCAGGGTGAAGATCATGCCCTGGAGAGGGAAAGAAGCTACAAAGACCTGGAAGTTGCAGTGCGTCTGGTATGTTAGAGGAACAGTGCATGGATAAGTAGATTTAATATATGTGCATATATATATTCACTTAGAATGATTTTTAACACATGATGGTGCTCAAAAAATGTCCACCAGAGTCCATCGTGTCCCCTTTATAAAATGCCTGAAGGATATTAGGTTGAACCACAGAAAGTTTCCTATTTTGGACCATTTTTAACTTATGAAATAGCAATTTCATATGGTTCAGTTTAGTAACTAAATTAGAACTCTACAAAAAGGGCAGGTCTTTACTAGTCCATTCTCTCATATTAAGATTTCTAATTGCACATTTCCCATCTAATAAAATTCTCCAGGAGAAAACAAGCCCAGTAATAGTTTCTAAACTGCTTTCCAATTCTGCCTTTGTTGTGTATTCACTTTCATATTGGTGCCACATCGAGTACAAGGGCCTAGGGTCATCCCTACAGATCACTTAGTGTTGAGAGCACAGATTTATAACTCACAAATCAAAAGCTTCCAGTGGAACTCTTCTGATTACTTCCTGAATGAGGGCAGTGATGCTTATCCCTTTTTGGAAGGTTTGATTTTAGAAGGTTGTTTTCTATTAGGTACTTTGCCTGCAATTTGGGGAAGCTTCTGCCAAGTGAACTGTGGTGTCAAGTCTAGGGGTAACCACATCCACCCTGCATTTTTTCTGCAGGAGCTCTTCTCTCTGTTACAAGGTTGGTGAAATCCATGGGCTTCACTGTTTATTAACACTCATGGATCTGATTAACTAGCGGTCCAGTTTCTTCTCATATCTTAGCTCGGGAGAAACATAGCAAAACAAAATACAACAAAATTATTTTCTGCCCTTCAAAACTTGGCATAAATTAGGAGAGAAAGTGATTAAGGTTCATCAACAGCATAATTTCCCAATGATGTACTTTTTTCCAGAGGCATTTTTTTAACTACCTGGCTACCTCTCTTTATCTTAGCTCTTTGCTCTGGAAACTTGGGTTTACTAATTAGCTTACATACTTAAGCTAACTCATTAAAGCCTCACTTGGCCACTGGCCTTACCTCTCACTCTGAAGGGCCTCCTTTAAACGGGCTATACTGCCTTTGCAGAAAAGAGCATGTGAATGCATTTTAAAGACAAGATCAAGTGTTCCAATGAAAAACTAGTTTTGTTATTTCTTTCTCCACCATTCCAACAATAGGAAAAACATGTTTAAGATTTCAGCAAGAGAGAGAAAAAGATTTATGTAAAATTGTCTTATTTGGTGTATAGGGTCACCTGGAATTTCAGGAAAAAAATACATATTAAGAAAGAAGACCCTGCAAACATATTCTGAGATTTCTAACCTTAAGCATCTGCAACCATATTCAAAGGAAGTGGAAAGAGTGAAGTCATATTGGGAAAGGAGGGAAAGGCAGCTAATAATTACTACACTACACTACACTACATTTTCTATGTGCCAGCCTGTGACCTTATTTATGTCTCAGCCATCCTGAGGGCAGGTAATATCTACATTTTTTTTTTTTTCTGAGGAGTTTTGCTCTTGTCACAGAGGCTGGAAGTGCAATGGCATGATCTTGGCTCACTGCAACTTCTGCCTCCCAGGTTCAAGCAGTTCTCCTGCCTCAGTCTCCCCAGTAGCTGGGATTACTGGTACCCACTGCCACGTCCAGCTAATTTTTGTATTTTTAGTAGAGTTGGGGTTTCATCATGTTGGCCAGGCTGGTCTCGAACTCCTGACCTCAGGACATCCACCCACATCAGCCTTCCAAAGTGCTGGGATTACAGGCGTGAGCCATTGTGCCCGGGCAATATCTACATTTTGCAGATAAAAACATGAGGCTCACTGGGGTTAATTGGCTTGTTAAAGGTTAAACTGCAGGCAGTAGCAGAACCAGGATTCAAATACACATCTGTGGGACTCTGGCGCTCTGTCACTTTCTGGAAGATATTAAAATAGTCAATGATTCTGAAGGTGGGCTCCAGGGGTACTTGGAGTTTCCCCCCCTTTTTTTTTGTTTCTTTTCTACAAGGGATGCATTGTAATGGGAGAAGGCTTTTGATCTTTGAGCCTACCTACAAACAGCAGAAGTCTCCAAGAGAGCCAAACAGATGCAAAATTTGCTATTGTCCACTTGACAGAGTGGCACAATGTTTAAGAGCACAGAGTCTGAAATGGAGCTGAATTCCTATCCTGAGTGAGCTTGGGTAAATCATTTAATTTCTCTGATCTTTAGTTTCCTCATGTGTTAAATGGGGATGGTAATCAGTTCTTATTTCAGAGTTTGTCTGGAGCATGAAATGAGTATAAAACATTTTGTCCTAGTGCCGGGCAATAGTTAGCTCATTAGTTAGTAGTGCAGCCTGTGGTCAAAATGTCACCATCACCTAGTTCTGGTGATGCATAGGGACACCAGGAATGCATTGTCTCTTGCACAATTGCTGTACAAGTTTTAATGTTGACACATGTCTCCTGGTCTCCTTTCACTTTAGGGACTCAGAATAACTCAGTGCTATAGGAAACAAATCTTTTAAGTAACTTTTAGCATACTCAGCTTAGGATTTTACATTGTGGGAGGAAAATTCATTTCTGTATACAGACTCTTCAATCCATTGCCAGTGCTACAAGATATATCAGTGCATCTGTGTTTACTGTCTACTTCACTTCTTTTAAAAGTCTTCCTTACCATTATGCCTTCATGGGAGAAATACTAGACTGGTATAGTTGGCCTTTGTTGGTTTGACTCTCTAGCATTCGGTCTCCTTCCTTCTTTTCAAGGACTCCTGATTTCCTTTGGGATTTCCCAGAGTTCCACATTAGTTGTCTGCACTCCAGGCTGCAGGAAAGGAGTGCATGACCCAGGCTAAGTCAATGAGTCCATCCCCTGCCTTGACCTCCGTGATTCATTGACGGGGGTAGGAGGTATGTGACCCAAGACATTCCTGTCAGGGTGAATCTCAGGATTTTGCCAGGAATATTGAGGCAAAGACCCATACACTTTCCTACTGGATGCAGAGGGAAAAACACATGGGCCTGGGAACTGCAGAAGCCATCTTGCAATCATGGTGGTGGCTGGTCTTGGGGCAAAATTGACCCTGGAGAAGGCAGAGTGGAAAATGGGAGAAGCCCGGTTCCTGGTCGTATCATTGACCTGATCAAGCTTTCCTGAATCAGGTATCATCTCTCGACTTTTCTTTAATGAAAGTAGAAACACATTTTTGATGTTAAAGCCTTTCAACGGAAAAACTCCCACTGGACATAGCTAGAGGCAGTCAGCCAGTGTTGCTGGGTGAGTTCTACAAGATCTGTAACCTTTGGCACTATTCTCTCTCAGTCTCGATTTCCAAATCTGTAAATTGGAATTGCATGAGGTGAATATTAAGGTGAAAATACTTTTAAAGCTATAGAGTAACAATTATAAATGTAAGACATTATTATGGTAATTAGTATTATATGTTGACATCATAATGAATGATTCTCTTTCTTTGATACCAAAGCCTCTGGTTGACAGCTTGGGTTTGACCCCCAAGCTACAGGCAGCATCCCAGACTGGCATTTGTTGTATTTTATCCTTACAGGTTTTGGTAGGTGATGGAGATCTGTGGATTTCACAGAGAACCTACCTGATGGTTTGTCAAATCACCATGAATAGGTTTACTCTTGAAAATAGCAAATACTATAATCTTCAAGCCAATGATTTCTTTTTCTTTAATTTTCCTTGACCTGGATTTTAAGATTTTAAGTCCAAGTTCTCTTTATCAGGGTGTTAAAGCAATGTAATGATAACAATGATGAGGTTACAGTGCATCCAGATAACTCCGTGAAAGGAAGTCAAATATCTTTGATCCAGAAGCCAAGAACAAGGATGAGTGATCATGTAGCACTATCTAACAAGTAGATTTTCTTGGTATGGAAAGGTAAAAGAAGATAAAATTATGTTGATTGAGTAACTGTCATATACTCAACACTGTATCAGGTTCTTTTCTGTGACGTCTAAATTAATCTGGTAATGAATCTGTTATCCCATAGGAAGGAACTCTCTGTAAACCCCAGACAACATTGAGAAGAGAACTGCCAGATCAAGCTTTCCCTGGTAGCTTATTTGTAATACCCTTCACTATCCAACATGATACAAAATGGAAACATCACCACAGTTGGACTCAGAAGCCCTGGGTTTTATTCACTTAACTTCCCATGACCTCAAACTTTAACTTGTTAAGTTGGCATAATTAAACTGCTACTGCCCGTTTCATAGACTTTAATATAGGATTAGGGTTAAAGGAGGCTGCATATGTTAAACAATGCAATATGCTACATATTATTATTTTTATTAATGTCAGATAATAGTAAACTTAGTGACTTCTTATGCTAATTTTGATTTCAATTGCTGTGTCTGATTTGGAGATTCTTCATTTAAAATACTTTTTTACTTTTTTGTTTGCAAAACCTAAAGAGAAAAAATTATTACAGCAAAACAGAAAAATATCACATGTAGGATTTCTTTATTCTCTAAAAGCTTCAGCCATCCCTCCTAAGGATGATTCACAATTTAAACACACATGGTTTTATCCAGGTGTAGTCAGTTATGTGAAATATGACATACTGTAGCACCTTAAAGGAAAAGATGCGTGTACTCATGGATACAAGAGATATAAATTTATCTCTTTTGTTCATAAACTACACCTCATATACAAAGCCCTGGGAAGACTGAAAAACAAAATAAAACACAAGACAACAACAGAATACAGAGAGGTAAAGCTCTGATTGCATCACTGTTGACAATATCCCATCCAATGCCAGACTACTTAAACAGCTACTCCTTAAGTGCTCTTATATCAAGATAGCAGATCCCAAAGAGTTGAGACTTTTTATTCTTGTGTTCTAGATGAGAGCTATCTAAAGGAAATAAAATGCAAACCACATAAATAGTTTAAAAATTTCCAGCAGCTACATTAAAGAAAAAGTAAAAAGCAGTGAAAGTAATTTTAAGGATATATTTTATATATATCCATAAAGTTATTTTAGCACATAATCAACACAAAAATTATCAGTGAGATATTTTGCATTCTTTTTTCAATGAAGTCTTCAAAATCTGGTGTATATTTATATCACACCTCGATTCAGACAGCCACGTATCCCAGGTGCAATAGCCAGATGTGGTGAATGGTTACTGTATTGAACAGGGGAGCTCTAGATTTTTCTGTGTGGGATTTTGGGACTCAGCAAGACCTGGGTTTGAATACTGATTCCATCCCTTATTTTATGCATGACTTTGAACAAGTTACTATCCTGAAGAGTTGTCATGAGACTTAAATGATATGAGTCGCATGAAAGTGTACCTCTCCTAGCATCTGCCTATAGTAAGTGACAGTTGGTTGTTATTCTCGTTCCAACTATTTAAAATAAAGGTGAAAGGTGGGGTGGGAGGAAAGGCAGAGGTATTAGCAGCAGGAACACCTGGATGGATCACCCCACTCCAGGAACTGGGCACAAAAAGCAAGGACTGAATGGTTAGAGAGAGGGTGAAGGCACTGAGCTGGGTGAACAGATGGAGGCTGGGGGCATTTTCAGATTAGGGCTACGTGGTTCCTACCTGGACACTTGAAAAGCTGAATCATCTGTCTTTTTCATGCCAATCTTAAAGGTTAAACAATGTCACTCTGTTCAGAGATCTATCAGGGATGATGAAATGACTCAAAATCATGCCTCATGATTGAAGTTTGAATGAATGGTTGAAGGAGGTGATTACATTTCTATTCTTTTAAACTATTTTTTTTTTTTTTGAGACAGGGTATTACTTTGTCACCCAGGCTGGAGTGCAGTGGTGCAAAGATGGTTCACTGCAACCTCGACCTCCCAGGCTCAAGTGATCCTCCCACCTCAGCTCCCCAAGTAGCTGGGACTATAGGTGCGCGCCACCATGTCTGGCTAATTTTTATATTTTTATAGAGATGGGGTTTCACTGTGTTGCTCAGGCTGATCTCAAACTCCTGAGCTCAAGTGATCTGCCCACATCAGCCTCCCAAAGTGCTAAGATTACAGGCGAGAGCCACTGTGCCCCGCCTATGTTTCTATTTTAAAAAAGAGAGATTGGGGAGAACACAGTCTTTATCTTCAAATAAATCAGCTTTGTCTGGCATTAAGAAGCAGAACTAATGTGGAAACTACAGGAAGGAAGAGCCCAGCTCAACCCAGAAATAACTTTTTTTTTAAAGCAGAGATATTCTGAAAATGTGATGAGTTGCCCTGTGAGGTTATAAGCATTTTATCGGAAGATGAGCTACCTCTTTACCACTTGGTAGGAACACTGTGAGGAAGGATCAAATGAAGCAGCAAAGCACTGTGATAATCTTTATATTATCATTATTGCTCATATTAGGTAACGGTAAATGCAGTGACCACTTAACGTGAGTATAACTGGACAAGATGAGCAATGAGATTCTTTGAATCCTCATAGTCTCTCAACTACTACTCCTTCCTTGGGAATATTGCCTAATTATTCAACATTGGACTCTCTTTTTTAAGGATATGACATACGGAAAGTTAAGCTCTGGCTGTGAGAAGAGTGACTTCCCAAGAAGCAAAGTGAGTGTCTTTCTTGCTCCAGTAAACATTTCAGTCCTAGCCACGCTGGCAACACCTTGTCTCCTAGCTTGATGGACCCTGTGTGAGTTGGGATACTGTCCCACATTGCAGGTTCATGGGACACATTCTGTATCCTCAAGATACTCTCTCCTCTTGGTTTCTGGGGTCTTTCTCCCCATTTTCTTATTTCTGTCCCTCTCTTCCCAGATTCCTACTCCTCACCTCCAGGGGTTTTTGAGGGTCTATCTCAGGCCCCCTTCTCTGCTCTCTGTCCCCACTCTTCCATGGTGATCTTACTGATTCTCTTGGTCCTGCTCTTAACTGCCACATCTTTTCTTTCTAGTTAAGATTATCCCCCTTAGTTGCCCACTGGAAGTTCTCACCTGATGTGTCAGAACTCATCTCACCCAACATCATGAGAGGCACCCTCGTCCTCTCCCTTGTCCCAGTTAGACCCTGAAGTCATTCCTAGGTTCCTCCTTTTTGCCTCCTGTAGTCAGTCCATCACCAGGAACTGTGGATTGGGTCCTGTCTACATTTTTGCTCCTCTTCCTCTCTCCTCTCTCCCCGGGGCCACTCCTGTTGTCTTCTTAACACAGTGACACACATCATTTTCTTCAGGGCCCTAGGACTTTATAGAGGGGGCTCAGGCATGATCGTGCTGTTGAAAGGAGGCCCAGTAGCCCCCTTCCTGGCCCTAGATCCTACCTTCCACCAAGCGGCTCTGCTTTCATTTGTGTCACACCATGAGGGCCCACTTAAGATTTGGCTTGGAACAAAGGGTGCTGATTTATTTAAAAAACAAGCAGGAAAAGCACCCTTTTGCTGGCTTTCCAGCCTGTAGGCACCTTTCTCTTCCAAGGCATATTCCAAGCACACCAGAGAGATTTTTTTAAAGTGAAAGTTTAATCATGTCATAGTCACCTTTAGAACATTTCCTTGGATCCCTATTACCTACAGTGTAAAGGTCAGCTTGCCTATTAAGACTGCAGTGATCTGATCCTTGTCTCTCCCTTCACCTTTCTCTAAGAGTGCCCCTTCCCTCCCATGGTCAGATAATTTTTGATTCCCTGAATACTAGGATTCTATCAGGCATTTGATCTCTTAGCTTCATGGGAATTCCTCCGAGTTACCATCTGCCTGGTAAAAGTCAGCCTATCTTTTAAGACTTGGTTCAAGAGTCATCTCCTCTCTGAAGCTGTTTTTAAAAAAATGTTTATTTTTAAAAAATTTTATGGGCACATAGTAGGTGTATGTATTTTGAAGCTTCCTTGTTTGCACAAGCAGAAATAGCTGTTCCTGTCTTTTGTTCCCATTCTCTGTACCTTATATACAGGTACCTGCAACATGTAGCGCTCTGAATGGTTTGTCTCCTTCCCCCATCTCATAGTGAGCAGGAAACGTGGCTGTCTTGATTGTATTTGTTTACATAGTGGCCAGCACAGGGCCTGGCCTGTAGTAAGTGCTTAGAAAATGTTGACTGAGAGGAAGTTTGAACCCAAGGCTTAGATCTCAAAGAATGAAGCTGTGGAGATGGACTGGTACTAAGCCCCTTTACAGGAGGCAAGAGGTAATACTTTCTATAAGTTTTCCATTGTGGCAATAGACTATATAGCAACGAGCAGACCTTCTGACACCTGACATTAGTTTGTAAATGCATTTGTTTCTATTAACCTAATACAATCAAATCAGATTCTGTCCAGTTTTCCTGGATTTGATTTTTGGACAACGTCTTATCTTAAATAAATTTAAAAAAAACCAGAAATATGATTTGTGCTGAGTTTTGTACCTATAAACTCATTTCACTTTCTTTATCTTGCTTGATATTTACAACAATCTCATGAGTTGGGTGGGGTTGACGATACTGGAATTTTGCAGACATATGGAACCAAATGCTCAGATATCACATGACTTGCCCAGAGTCACACAGCTGGTAGCTAATAGGGTCGGATATTTAAGTCTTTTTATTTCAAGGCCAGTTAATTATTCATGTGCATCTGAGGTTCCCACTGCCACTAAAGCAGCACCCTTCTGTTTTGTTGAACATGACAGAGAAATAGGTCACTGGGGTCAGAAAAAACATTCTTATTGACACACCTGTCTGACACTTGCTCATTGGGAGACAGGGGTTTTCCATCATTTTGTTGACTTGCTCCCCCATTCCTTGCCTCTAGGCTCCCCTGTGTGGGGCTGCCAAGACTTTGCAATGGTCATTGCAATTTGTTGACAAATAACAATGATGCTCCTTGTCTTACTGTCAATTTTACATCCTCCGGGTTTGCCAAGAGAGCCTGACATGCCAGGAAGGGCTTTGTTGTGGTCTGTGACTCACTGTGTCACTCCCCTGCCGCTCCCTGGGTGCAGGCTATTACAGTTTGCCAATTGCACAATTTCAGAACATCTTTGGGTAAATTGGCAGAGGATGAAAAAAAAAATCCCAACTCAACAGACCAAGGATTCAGCCACTGCTACATGAAGCAAAAGGCATATCACCATAGGAGAGTTACTCTAATCTCATCTGCAAATTGCTTCTGTCATCATCCAGAGATTTATGGAGGCATTCATTACTGGAGGGAAACCATTTTTCCTAGGTGGTTCCATCAACAAGGTCTCGAATGTCCTGTGGAATAACAGATGTGAGAAGGAGAAAGGGCCCTTCTTACTTATTCAGAAATAGCTCAGTTCAAGTCCTGTTGGTGAGAGGCGCTGCTCGCACGGCCTGCTCAGAAGTTACCTTAGGTGTTTAAGATTGGGTTATTCTGCTCAACAGTACCCGAGAGCATCATTTTTGGAGGGTGTGTGTGTGACTTTATTAAGACAGCAAAAAGGTCATTTGTAAATTGGAATTGCAGTAGGAAATAAAGCACTTCTGTTTCTTCATAGGTAATGTATATGTGATCAATCATAAATTGTCCATAGGTGTGACTAGAGTTTATCTCAATTACAATGTTAATTGCCACTCCGTCTTCAAAAGGTCACTGGTAAAACTCTTAACCTGGAGAGGTAAAGGGAGTTAGTGTCTGGATATGATCAGTATCCTCTCCTTCCCCCACCATCTGCTTCATGAATGCATTCACTGGTTATTGGATAAGGGCCTGTCCTGTGCCATCCCTCTGCACAGGATGCCTGAGGGTCCATAGTGAGGAATGAGATACAGTTCATGTTCTTAAGAAGCTCCAAAGAGTAGTGAGAGAGACAGATCTAGGAACAGATCATTGTAATACACCGGGCTAAGTGAAGAATCTGAAATACCCAGAAGATGCTTTGAATGTAGAGAGGAACATTTCCTAGCATGAGGAATCAGGGAAGTTTCTTGAAGGAGGCGATGATGCTTAACATGTCTTAAGCAGAACTTCCCTTGGATTTGTACAAGAAGGATCCCTGCCCTGGGCCCCAAGACTTAGAGGGCCCCCCTCTGGCCCTCCTCCAGCTGTACCTATCACCATGGATGGAGGAGACCATTTGTCTAAGAGGAAGACCCATCCACACACAGGACTTGTGCCCCTCCACCTCTTCTAGACCACACTCCAGATAGTTTGAACCCTGAATTTTATGCCCCAACAACTCAGAGCCTACTTCTGGGTCCTGTGTGAGCCTCTTTCCCAGGTCCTTGGGCTGACTGCATCACTTGGTGAACCCTTGGGCCTGAAAAGTGGTCATAGAGTGTTTGGGGAAGACACAGATGACGTTTGGACATTAGGGCTAGAGCGACCACTTATATGCATGGAAGGTGGACAGAGCACTGCAAGACAGAGATATGCATGGAAAAGAAGAAAGCAGGCTCAGGGTGAACGCAAGGCTCTGTCTCCTGTGTCTCCTGGTTCTAGTGCAGAGCCCTGGGGTGTCCCAGAAGTCTAAACTTGAGCCTAGCCTTCTAGACTGATAATGCATATTTTTCATGGTAGGAGAATAGAGCATATTTCATTCAACAGGAAGCTAGCTTGACTTATAACTTTTCAATAGTTGAGCCATTTGCTACTTGCACCTCTGTTTCAACTTCTGTCCTGGGCCTTACAAATGTTAGGGATCTGCCTGATCTTAGGACTGAGTGTGGTATATCCAGGCTGTACACTGATTTAGGTTTTTAGGTATGAATGAGACCTTTAGCCTCAAGGGGCTCCATTTTATTGGGGATACAGGCAAGTGACCAATCACAGTAATGGGTACTGACAGAGCATTATGAGTATGCTTAAGATCACAGTAACATGTTGAAAGGTTAGTCTATACATGAGGGATGGAGGAGAGAGAGAGAGCTGTTCTACTGGAGAAATGAGAAGCTGGTTAGAAAAGCTTTGTAGAGGAGCTTTTCAATTTGAGCCTTGAAAGATAAGTATGTGAGTCTGGTGTGAGAGTGCAGAAAGAAATTTTAGGAGAGACCTAAAAAAAAAAAAAAAAAACTTGATATTTCAACACAGTGGGAGCACAGCGTGTGAGCAGAGAGAGAAGGGCAGGAGCTGAGTCATGAGAGGTCTTATAGGTCCTGCTAAGGAGGGTCTTACTCTGTAGGCCATGGGGACTTCTTAATGGTTCTAAGTAGGGGAGTGGGGGTGGTTAGCTCCCCCTTTTAGAAAGATCCTTCTGGCGACTGAGTGAAGAGCAGATTGGAGGGTCCAGTCTTGGGTTTCAGCCTCTCTGCTCAAAGTCTGTTCTCATGTGTGCGTAGATGTGCCCGTCAGACTTCTGTTGGGCAAGTTCAGCAGTTTGCATCCCAGATACTAGAATCGCTTGGGGGATCATTGAAAAAACATCAATGCCTGGCCCTGGCACAGACTGATTAAATTAAAATCTTTGGGGCTTAGTTGTCTATAATCTTTAGAAGTGTCCCAAGTGACTCCTGTGCACACCGAGGACTGATAACCACTGTGAACAGTTTCTATTTGGCACCATATAGATTGGTGTGAACTAATTATATTTAGGAGGTCAGCGCTAACCCCCATCTGCTCTGATATGCAAATTTTTCCTTCCCTGTTTCTTGTGCTTTGGTGATTGGAGGGATATTTATAAACATTTCTGGCTTTACTTGGGAAAAATGACTTCTGGTTTTGAGTGCCACATGGAATAGCCTCTCTTACGACCCAGAAGTTCTTGCCTTAATGGTGGATTCCCATTTCCCACCTGCAAAGGTCTCCATGGGCTGCAGAAGCTGGGAGTGAAAATCGCCTACTGGGTACTCCTTTTGGATTTTGCAACTTAACTGTTTCATATCCACCCACAGGTAGGTTCCCTTCAAAATTGGTTGCCTCATTTCTCAAAGGAGTATTTGCCTGTTGGGCTTAAAAGAATGCCCTTACATGTCAAAGCCCATGGAAACACCATGGTGGCAAACTCCCTTCCACCTACCTGTGCAGAAGGTGAGTAATGCATGAGCTTGGCAGTATGGAGTGTCCCAATCCCATCTGAACTGAGCTGGAACTCAAGGGAAAGTCTATCTCCTTCTTGGTTGCCCCCACAGCTAGGGCATCATGGAGATGACTGCCCTGTCAGATGCTCTTACAGGCACTGTGGTCCTCTGTAGAGTACACTTGGATCATCGTCGCCCTTGAGTCCTAGGTAGTGGGAGAAGGCTTTCTCAGAGAAACTTCCTACTCTGTCCCATGTCCTAGAGTGGAGAAGTGCTGCAGAGGGAAGGTGGAGGACCTGGAATTTGGGAGAGCATGAAGGTGGGGCCTGAATCCACCATATCTAACACTTTGCATATATTAGGGAGGTGCTAATTTGTGAAACGGATGATTGGAAGACATATCCATGAAACTGGGCCACCACAGGGAGCAGGCTGGCCCCTTCAGTGCAAAATGCGGATATCTTTTTTCCCTTCCTGTCCCTAAGTGAAAGATTAGGTCACATCCCCCCATGTAGCTGGAGGAACAGAAGCCTCTGCAAGATCTGGGTTCAACTAAAGGGCTTAATTAGATAACTGGAAAGTCTCCTCTAACTTCAAGATTCTAGAACTCTGACTATATGCCAAGGGAACTTCAGCCTCTGTATCTCCCAGCTTTACTTGATACCAGCTGTGCCCAATGGAGGCTCTGACATTTGTTTTTGCTACTAATGCCAAGTGTCCTCACATCATTGTGCCTTTCTTCTGCCCTGTGGAATCTACTTCTTCCCATGTGGATTATTTATAACTTTATAAATAAGATTAATTCCTTATTTTCATTTTATTTCAAAATATGTATTTTTCTGATTATAAAGCAGTGAATATTGAATATGGAAAACCTAGTGGCAAACAGAGAGAGTATAAAGAAATAAAAATTGTCTAGTAATCCCATCAATAGATAATTCCATTATTCACATTCCCTTCCTGTCATTTTTCTATGCATATATAAATATATCCTAAAACAAAATCAAGATTTATATAACATTTTGTGTTCTTCCTTTTAAATGTATTATATAATTTTTGTATAATGCATAATTATATAATGTATTATATATTATATATAAATATAATGTTTTATGTTTAAATGTATTATACATTTTTCCATGTTTTAATTTTTGAAATGACTAAAATAGGTTAAATTCACAAGTAATGGTTGTTGACTATGGAAAAATTGGGGAATAAAGATAAGATAAAAATCATAATCTCAACAGCTGGTGATAATTGCCGTTAGGTTTTTGTGGTCTATCTAGGTATATATATATTTTTTTCTATGATAAATTAGGTCTGTATGTGCTCATAGCAATAAACGCACGTCAGAAAAATTCAGGCAGTACAGAAAGGAATAGAATGATGAATCTCCCCTTCCATTCCCTGACCCGGGTTCTCAACTCTGTAACTTACCACTGTTTACAGTTTCTTTGGTATCCTTTAAAGAGATATATGTATATGAAATCACATTCTATCTGTAGCTATATATCTTTATTTTCCACAATGAAATAATATTCTTTGTTCTGTACTTTTCCCTGTTTTTTTGCACTAAATATCTAAGAAATCTTTTCATATCAGCACAAACAGATATTCCTAATTCTTTCAAAAGCCTATATGATACAGCTATGCTATAATTAGGTCACTTAACCAGTCTGCATTGATTAAAATCTAGGTTGTTTCAAGTTTGTGTAGTTTATGCTATCATCACATTGCAGTAATAAACATCCTGTGTCTATATTTTTATATATTTCTCTCTCTCTCTCATTTTCTCTCTCATACACTTCCCACACTCCTGGATTTTGCTTTGAAAATTATATTTCTAATATTTTCCCCCACTCAGTAATATATGACCCTTGTTTGTAAATAAACCTACTTCTGTACTATTTTTAAATGACTATATTGTATCGCATTAGACAGACATACCATAATTTATTAAATGGTTTCCTATTGCTGGGCATTTGGATGTACCACCTTTGCTTTCTCTCTCTCTCTTTCCTTTGCTTTCTTTACTCTGCCCCCCGCCGTTATTCTCAATATTGACGTACATCCTCATAGCTAAAATCTTCATGCTAGTCTTTAATTATTTTCACGAGTTAAATTTTTGGTGGCAGAGTTACCAGGTCAAAATATTTTTAGGTTTTAAAATACATATCACCAAATTGCAGTTGAAAAAAGTCTACCAATTTAAACTTCTACCATTAGTACATAAATGAGAATGAGCCCATGTCTCTATATCTCACATCTTCAAATTTAATACTTTTTAACACTTTCTAATTTTATATTTGATAATCATTGTGCTTTACTTTGCATTTCCTTAATGGTGATAAACTTTTAAATGTATTTATCGGACATTTATATTTCATGCTTTGGTCTTGTTTTCCCATCTCAACTCTGCCCATCTTAAAACTTAGAGAGTTTGTTTTCTTAATTTGTAAAATCTGTATTTTATGGATAATTAATCTGATGTCATGTATATTGCACATATATTATCCCAGGTGCCAATGTTTAAAATCTGAGGATCAGTTTCATCCTTCGTGATTGCACCTTTGAGCGCAGTGCTTAGGAATGCCCTCCCCTCCTGTCTAAGATTATACCCATATTAACATGTGTTTTATTCACATTTGTATCTTTAATCGCCCCAATACTTGTTTGTATGCTTTCCCCCAAAGTAGTCCCCAAACAGTGCCATTTATTAATTTTTTTCCATTTTCAGTTTTAAGGGCTACTTGCTCTAAAATAAACTTGAATTTGTTTTTGAACTATCTATTGCTTTCTATTGATCTACCTACTTATTTCAGCTTCATTGCCATCTATTTATTGTCCTAGTAGGGAACATTTTAACATCTCATTGGGCAAGCTTCTCTCTCAGTTCTTTTCTGGATGTGGATCCAATAGATAAAATTATAACTTGGGTGTGAAAGTTATAGGAAGATAGCTTTGGTTCATTGAAACAACTCAATAACCAAGCTGTTGAGAGGGTTCTAGCTTTAAAGGGGGAAATAAGAGGGGCGAGTATCAGTAATGTAAAGAAGCATGAAGGACACACTAGAACCAAACTGTGATTTTCTTTGTGAATAATTAAAAGCATTGAAAATGAAAAGGAAGTAATGGTCTCATTCTCTAAGAACATATGCAATTCAGATGTTTTGCCTAGAATCATTTCCCTCACTACTGGTGGTACCTGTCCTTCACCTTGGGAAATTCCGTACCTCACTGGGTTATTGTGAGGACTAATGAAGAATAATTATCTAGGTGACCTTCTGGCACATACTGGTGCTCAGTACATGATAATTATTAAAGATGAACTGGTGAATTCTTAAGGAAGAAATCTCCCCTTCTCCAGGGCTTTTCCAGCACAGGCTCAGTGGGTGATGTGACAAAAGCAGTCTTTCTCAGACCTGAATGTGCACAGGACTCACCTGCCAATCTTGTTAAAGCACAATTTCTGATTCATTGGGTTTAGGCTGGGGCTGGAGATTCTGAGTTCCTAACAAACTCCAGGTGATGCTGACACTACCTGTCTGCAGACCACATTTTTAGTAGCATGTTTGTAGGAGAACTGAAGAGTTAGATTCAAGACCATACTAGATGATGTAAGATCCATTTCAGTTTCCAGATCCTTTCAGTCTGTATTGAGATACACCATTCGCAATTCTAGAAACAGGAACACCAGGGAGGGGTGCAGAAGGTGTATATTGAAAGAATTATATGAATTTTTTATAGATAATGCTTATGCTACAAAATTTAAAAGGCACAGAAGCATACTCAGTGAAAAATGAATTTCCCCCCTTGTTCCCTAGCCACCCTGTTTCTTTATTCAGAAGATTGATTATTACCAATTCTTTTGTGTATTTTTCCAGAGGTAATCCATGCATGTACAAACATATTTTCTTTTCTCTATTATTTTTTATACCTGGCTTTTTTCACCTGAAAGTATATTACAGAAATTATCTTAGTACAGATGGGGCTGCTGCAACTTTTTAAATAACATATGGATACATTATAATTTAATAACATATGGATACATTTTTAAATAACATATGGATACATTGTAATTTAATTAAGCAGTCTCCATAGACTGCTTTATGTAAGTACTGTTTCCAAAAAGTTGTACAAAGGCTGTTGCAGTGAAAATATTTGAACACTTCTCATTTCAAACAAGTAGAATAAAGTCTTAGAAGCAGAATTGCTGGATCAAAGGACACGTGTTTTTAACATTTTGATGGATAGTGCCACATTGCTCTTCATGGGTGTTTTGGTGATCCCCAGTCCCAGCAGACATGTCAGGGATGCTTCTTTTCCCACATCCTGGCCTATGCAATATGTTACCAAATATTTTGATCTTTGCCAAAATGGTAGGTGATAAATGATATCTCATTTTGATTTTAATTTTCATTTCCCTAAGTATCAGTGATACTGAGACACCCTTATCAATGGTTTGGGAAGCATTTGCATTTTATTTCAAGAACTATCTGTTTACATTCTTTCTTAATGATTTGTACGTGCTCTTTTGTAAATTCAAAAAAGTTAGTCATTTACCTATGATATGTATTGCAAGGATTTTCCCCAGATTGCTTTTATTTTGACTTAAAAAAGGCAGACGTAGCAATTTTTATGTAGTCTCACATATTAGTTTTTTGTTGTTTTTGTTTGTATTTTCTGTCATACTTAGAATGACTGCCTTCCCTACTTTGAAAATGTAAAAAATGATTCTTCTTTGTTCTAATATTTTTAAATGTTATTCTTTCGTATTTAAATCTTTGACACACCTAGAATTTATCTTCATGGAAGATGTGAGGTATGGATCCAACTTTATTTTTCTTTCCAGACGCCTTCCTAGTTGGGAAAACATCATTTATCAAAAAATTCTTCTCCAACCCACTGATTTAAAATGTTACCTGTCTTCACATATATCCCAATATACATTTGTATTTATTTTGAACTTTCTTCTCCATTCTATTTTTTTTTTTTTTCTTGAGACAGAGTTCCACTTACTCTCCTGCCCAGGCTGGAGTGCAGTGGCGGAATCTCTGCTCACTGCAACCTCCGCCTCCCGGGTTTAAGCGATTCTCCTGCCTCAGTCTCCTGAGTAGCTGGGATTACAGGTACACACCACCATGTCAGGCTCATTTTTGTATTTTTAATAGAGAAGAGGTTTCACCATGTTGGCCAGGCTGATCTCGAACCCCTGACCTCAAGTGATCCATCCTCCTAAGCCTCCCAAAGTGTTGGGATTACAGGCGTGAGCCATCGCTCCTGGCCTCCTCTCCATTCTATTGATCAACCTGTTCTTGAGACTATCTCACATTATTGTAATTTTTAATAGATTTTAAAACATTAAATACCTGGTAAGGTTGGTCCTACTCATTACTCTTTTCTCCCCTGCCCCCAGACATTTTTTGTATTACTCTTACTTATTTCCTATGTAAATTTTAGAATATGCTTGTCTGGTTAAAAAAAAATCCCATTGCTGTTTTTTATTGAAAATGTGCCAAATTTGTAGGTTGATTTAAGATAACTGATTTTTAAAAAGTGATATCAAGTGTTCTTATTGAACAGCATAGCATGCCTTCCGCTTGCTTTCTCTTTTTCTGAGTAGCATTTAAACATTTTTTGTATGTAGATCATGTAGGTCTGTTTTCCTCATGTTGACCTTGTCTATTGCTAGGTCTTTTATCTTGTTTTTGTGTCATACATGGGGTTTTCCTTTTATTAGATTTTCTAATTGGCTCTTGTTTGCATATATGAAAGTCATTGGTTTCAGTATATTAATTTTGTATTCATCCACCTGAAGAATTTTCGCATCGTTTCTAAACATTTGTCAATTGCTTTTCTTGAATTTTCTTTTCTTTTTGTGGGGGAGGGGTATTTCTTTGGTGCTTACATGAAACGTGATGGTGGTGTTGAGACTGAAATTTCTGTTTCAACGCTATTCGCTTTGGCATGATTAGTGCATTTAATATCAACAGGGAGAGTTCACGATGTTTTCCACGGGAAATATTTTTGATTATTTTCATTTCTCTGATGCCACCTCCAAAAACTCAAGAATTTATAAATCCTGAGGTTTAAGCTTATTGTTTACCTTGAATTGTCTAAGCAAATAATGATATTATCTGCAAGTGTTAATGAATTTATTGCCTCTTTTTTATTTCTTAACATCTATTATTTCTATATCTTAGCTATTGTGCTGGTAATAGCTCCAAAATAAGTGTAAATACTAATGGTGGTAAAGAACTACCTTGTCCTATTTCTGACATTGATGGAAATGCTTCTTCTGTTTTCCTGAAAAGTATGATGCTGCATTTTAGGTTGGGATATAGCCTTTGTACCATTGAATAAGTATGCATTTTTATTTATTTATTTTTTATTGTTTTTTTGAGACTAAGTCTCACTCTGTTACCCAGGCTGGAGTGTGGTGGTGTGATCACAGCTCACTGCGGCCTCCATTCCTGGACTCAAGTGATCCTCTCACCTCAGCCCCCTGAGTAGCTGGGACTACAGATACGCACTACCACACCTGGCTAATTTTTGTATTTTTTGTAGACGTTGGGTTTTACCATGTTGTTGAGGCTGGTCTTGAACTCCTGAGCCCAAGCGATCTGCGTGTTTCCGCCTCCCAAAGTGATTACAGGCATGTACCACCACACCTGGCATGCTCTAATTTTAAAAATAGTTTTCTTGGGTTTTGGATTTTCCAAACACCTCTCCAGTGTTTATAGGGATGAGCACATGATTTTTCTTTTTTGATCTATTAATATGATGAATTATATTAAACTGTATGTGAAATCATATTCCTGGTGTCTAGTATGTGAAGGATTTCCTCTGCAAAACCTTACTCTTGTTTTTACTACACTACCGGCTAGCTTTCTGTGAACCTTGGAGGTGGATTATCTAGGGTTATGCATATGTGGTTATATTGTTTGTTTGTTTGCTTTCTCTTTTTACTCTGAGCTTTCCTATTGTGCCCGAATGGTACCCTTAGATCAAGCTGTTGGGATGGTTTTTAGTTCAAGCCTGATGTCTCCTACTAGAGCAACTCATTTTCTGTGGCCCTTGGCAAACTCTGCTCTTCAGTGCTCAGCTAGAAAGACAAGGAGGGTGAGGATGTGGACATCTGATTTTCTGCTTCTGACAGCCCAGAGCTGCTGGGGGCTCCTTCTGACTTCCCTGGCAGGAGGCACCCAACATCAGTCTTTACACATGTGCCAGACCAGTTGCCTCACAACAGAGCCCTAGTCAGCAGCTGGCCTCCCAGTACTGCCCAGGGCAAGACCATCATCCACTGATTCAGTGAGTCACAGCCCGGGATGAGGACTTGGCCAGGCTGGTCTAACACACATCCTCAGCAGTTTCTCCAGGTGCCGAGTCAGCCCAGCTGCTGGCCTTCTGTGCGGCCGGTGCTCCTATAGTGTGGAGTCATGCCTCCTCAAGTCCTTTTATCTCCCCATCTCAGGCACAGACCTGGGGCCATGGTGGTTTTACAGAGGCAGCAAAGATCTCACCCTGGGAAATCTCATTCTTGCAAATGTGACAAAGTGTCATTTCAATATGATCCAACCAATAGTCTTTAGCTTCTATTTATCAGCTCAATGCTGGGTGCAGAAGGGGAGAGTAGTAAGATGAATATGACCACCATTACTTTGATGGAGTGCTCAGTTAAAAGAAAGCCCTGATTATAGAAATGGAACAAACCTGGGTTCAATAAATTCTGAAATGCTGTGGACTAACCTTTCTGCTGGCAGTCTCTCTAATCCTTCCTTCGCCCGGTTTCCAGAGAGATCTCTAACATCATAATGCCAATCCTCTTCTTAAATATCTCTTCTTTGCTTTCAGGAGAAACTTCAGATTTAGTCTGGAATACGTGGCTCTGCTGTGCAGAGACTGATTCTAGTCCCATTGACCCAGTTCATCTTCCTGTAGCCTCCTTTTGTAGACAACAAAACCCCATTATCTGAAGACAGCACACTTTCACCTCTGTGTCTTGGACAAGCTGGTTCCCCTGTTTAGAATGCCCTTCCACGCGCCTTTTTTTTTTTTTTTGCCTGATCATCGCCTGCTCATCTCCAAAGACTCAGGTCAAATGCCCCTCCTTTGAAACTTCCTCTCACAGCCCTTCCCACATTTGATTCCTCTCTTCTCTCTAAGTCTCAGAGGTGCCATGTTCACCTTTCTCCTTAGCACCTTCCACCATATCCTATAAATCCTCTAGTCTAGTGGTTTCCAAAATTGGATGTTGGAAGAATAGGATAGAACTCTCATCTCAATTACATGAATACTTTTTAATGTGCCTAATATGTTGTTACAATAGTAAACATATATATTTGGTGACTAATAAATATGCCTGTACTGTGGTTGTGTGCTCAAAAGTTGTTTTACTGATCGGGGTTAATAATCTGAAAAGTTTGAAGGTCATTGCTCCAGTAGTTAGATCCTGGAGGGTATGAACCCTATCTTATTTGTAGGAGCTCAGTAAAAATTGGTTGAATAAGTAAATGGCGTCTATATGAGCACAGTGATGACAAATGCTTTAAATGACTTACAAGCAAGATGCCAATGGTAGAAAGAATGAAAACATGATTGTGCATTAGTTCAGAAGTCAGAGAGTCCTGGATTCAAATTATCCATTTAGGAGAGATTCAAAATGCCCACTGGATTATCTTAGATATGTCGTCCGTCTTCCTAAACTATAGTCAGCAAACTTTTCGTGTAAAGAGCCAGATCGTAAATATTCAGCTTTGGAAGCTGTATAGTTTCTGTAACTACTTAACCCTGCCAAGGCCAAAGACAGTATGTAAACAAATGTGCATGGCTGTATTCCAAAAAGACTTTATTTACAGAAACAGGTGATCATCCGGTTGGCCTGGGGGACATAGTGTACTGATCCCTGTTCTAGATATTAATTCTTAGCTGTGCAATCTTTGTGTCACATGAGATACCTTTGCAACATGCCTAGCTCATGTCTGGGGATGAGTTATTGTTAAATAAGTGCTTCAAAATCTCAACAATAATTAGTTCTGATTTTGGGTCTTGCAAGAAAAGAGATGTTTGAGTTCAGTCTTTAGCCATGAGTCCCCCAGACAGGGGAGAAAAATGGGGGAAGAGACTAGAGAGGGCATAGTTAAGGAAAGAGCATGTGTAAAGGCCCCGATGTCCTGCTGAGGGGGCCCTGGAAACTACTGAAGCATTCCTTAGGTGATGGTATGATAGAAATAGTGAGGGGTAAACAATAGACTTCCTCTGCCCTAGTGATAAAATAGAGACAATAGAAACCTCCCTTCCTGCAGTGAGAATCAGAGAAATTGTGACATCTAACACCCCATGCTTGTCATGCCTACCTTGGCCATGCCCTCTGACCTGCTGCGTTATGTCTTTTGATCCTGACCTCCACCTACTGTCTGATGCCAAGACTGTTGGCTTCTCTGCTTTGCTGAACTGGATTTCCTCCCAGACCATGTGTTTAGGGGAATTTGCTCCCCATTCTGAGCTTTAACCTATTTCAGTAGACATCTTGTCCCACTCCACTGGATAAAAATTGGTGGCTCTGTAGCATCTAAAGCCTAGGAGAAATCAGATTTCTTCACAAGGATTCTTAATGTGCCATCTGTGGAGCACCTGGAATGAAATCACCTGGAAGTGTCTATTAAAAATGAAAAATCCTGGGCTCCATCCAAAGGGCTGCAGTCAGGATCTTTGCTTGGGGCCCATTTGAAAGTAGCTTCCCAGGTGATTCTTACACATACCAGAGTAGGAGACTTGCTGCTGTTCTGACTAAAGCATTAAAATAAATTTTAAAGTCCTATCTTTTAGTTTCCATAAGCTGACCCTTAGTTCTTTAAAAAGTGCAATTGGCAAAAGATGGAAAATTACACCCCCCACCAATGAATAGATTTGAGTCTGTGTGGGCTTCAAATTGCAAGACTCTTCTGAGATGCCCCTTATTAAGACACCCTCTCCCCAGGTAGAACCTGCATACAGCACTTCCCCAGGTAGAAAGCTCCTAGGAGGCTTCTCTCTTTGCAACTTCCTGACTTGCTTCCTGCCACCTCCCCTGGTCTTCCCGGGATGGAGACTGCACCTGGAGGTTTCCTGGTTGGAATCTCCACAAGAAGTTAGAATCCCCCAACAGTTCTTCTTCTCCTAACAGCCTCTTTAAATTGAGGATTGGGCACGGTGGCTCACGCCTGTAATCCCAGCACTTTGGGAGGCCGAGGCAGGTGGATCACAAGGTCAGGAGTTCGAGACCAGTCTGGCCAATACAGTAAAACCCCGTCTGTACTAAAAATACAAAAATTAGCCTGGCCTGGCGATGTGCGCCTATAGTCCCAGCTACTCGGGAGGCTGAGGCAGAAGAATCGCTTGAACCCGGGAGGTGGAGGTTGCAGTGAGCAGAGATTGCGCCACTACACTCCAGCCTGGGCGACAGAGCGAGACTCTGTCTAAAAAAAAAAAAAACACAAAATGATGACTGGGTTAGGGAGACACTAATGACCCATCTCAGGAATTCTCTGCTTTAGTGACCTTTCAGTTAATCCAGTGGACCTAGAACTCTTTTCAGTGGGATGTGAATTCTATCCATTCCATTAGAAAGTCGAAGCCACACATTTGAAAGGTAGTTTTGTCATCTTCATGATCATAGGACTCAAAATCACAAAATTAGCTTCCATGTATTTAATCAATGAATCATTTTTCATTGTCCATGTACCACGTGTGTCATGACCCGCATAACAAGGAATATGTGTGTGTGTATTTGTTTATTTTCATGATCATGGATGTTTGTGACAAATGTGCTAATTCACACATTAGTGATCTCATTGATATAAAAACTTTCTGGTAATGTAGAGGGCTGGGTTATTCTCCTCATCTTTCAAATGAGTAAACTGAAGCACAGGAAATTAAATGACATGTCCAGGGTCTGATGACTGGCACATTGCTGAGCTCACACACAGGGCCCACATATAGGTTGCTGATTCTCAGTTTGGGCCTGGTTCCACTTCCACCCTGGACTGTCTATCCAAATAAAATCAAAAACTTGTAGATACCCTAAGAGATGAAATCATGGGACATTCTGCAAGGAAAGAACATCCAAATAATAAAATGGCTTGGGGTTCTGGCACACAAGGAAATCTCTCAGCTACAGCTGGGCACAACTATGTCTTTATGACACTCCCCCGGAAGAGCCACAGCCACCACTAGATGGCAGTATATGAACAGTAACAGGGAATAGGTTCCTGCCCTTGGTTTTTGAAGAATATTCTGGGATTACCATGGGGAAAGCCTTGGCAAGGACATCCCAATGGAACTAACCTTCCAAGAACAATGCATTTGGAGATCTGTTGTGACTTTGGGCTTCAGCCCGAGGCAAGATGGCCATGCTTTGGTACTTTAAGAGCTAGATCAGCAGTTCTGATTCACTTGGTTCAGGGTGGGGCCCACATATCCATGTTTTGTTAACATTTCCCAGGTGCTCCAGTGTGCTTCCAGCATTGATAGTCTGTGCTAGATAGAGTCCATCCACCCCTGGGTTGTAAGAACTGAATGCAAACAGCACAGTGTGACCTCCTAATGTTGTTCCAGGCATAGGATAGGCCACTGAGGCTGCAGAAATGAACGAGACATGAAGACATGGTCTCTATACTCAGGAAGCCACAGTCCCAACAGAGCTGAGATTTAAAATCCCAAATAGGGTCTAGGCATGTTGTGGAGTGTTTCTGCAGTCGAGTTCCTACTCTGCCCTGTATGGCCTTGAGTAAGTCACTCGTCCGCTTCATGACTCACTTTGTTTAATGGGTTTTGATGGGATACTTTCTTGGGACAATAAGGACAATAAAATAAGCGCCTTCAAAGATCCGTAGAGCAGATCCTTTGAAGGGCAGTATATTTTCTTAGTCAACTTCTGTGTACCCAGGAGCAATCTGGCTGTTCTGGGGAGAAATGGGTTACCTTGTCCTGGCATTAGCACAGCCCTCTAGACAGGACAGAGGGGGCCTGCAGCTTCTTTCAGGTCAGATGATTCTCATTTGCCAATGGTGGCATTTTAAAGCATTGCAAAGCAGATTTTTTGTTGATGATAAAGACTTTTAAAAAACATCCGCAAATTCCACGTGCTGTGTTCCAGATACACGTTCTAGAGCTGCAATGGGTGGAGACGGGACATTGTGTCTCCTAACCACAGAGAACACCCCATTCCTGCCCTCATCTCCCCATCTCTGTATGCCCAGCTTCAACACACTGCTGGAATTTTCCCTAAGCTAGGAAGATTTCTAGAAGGTTGCCTCATAACATCATGACGGGTTGATGGGGCATCTTCAGGAATGGGGAGGAATTGACAGTGACAGTCTACGAGTCCTGATCTGCAGTTTTTGAGCATGAAAAACTTGAAGAGCACAGACTAGATTTTACTCATCTCACTCATTATAATACCTGGCACAAGAGTAGGTGTGAGTGAATGTTTGCTGAATTAAGGTTTCTGTAGCTTGATGTATTTATAACAAACTGACATTAAATATTCGATCTCAGTATCAGAAATAGCTTAGATGCTATTTGTATCTTTTAGACCCAGAAAATTATGAAATAGATAGTGTCTCCCTCTTTGCATTGGCTGCTAGCAAGCTCAGAGACAATTAGTCTCCTCTAGCAAATAACTAGTGGCCTATCTCTAGTAAATAACTAAGAAAGACCTTATGTTACACACATGTGGTTATACGATGCCTGATTTCAGTTTATTTTTCTCAAAATTGGTATTTATTGATTACTGAACTATTATTTCAAGCTGCCTCAAGTTCTCTTTGGAGCAAAGAATGAGGAAACTCATTAAATCTGAAACAATGTCTGGGGCAATTATTGATACATAATAGGAGTTCAATATATTTATCGAGTAAACGAATGAATGAAATTTTTATCTGAATCTTAAGATTGAATCTATCAACCAGCCTGGAAGTCATAGTCTCTCAAAAAAAAAAAAAAAAGTGTGGTAAATGAGAAGATCATCTTGGGAAATGGATCCAGAGAGGCAGAGTGACCTGCTCAGGATGAAAATTTAGAGGCTGTAAGGTAAACCCAGCTTTTTCAAACAAACAAACAAACAACCCTTTGACCTACTTACTGCACTTTCTGTTACTCCAAAACCACCTCTTTTGATCTTCTGAGAGAGATAACTATCCTCAAATAGCCTTCAAAAATGAAATATGAAGAAAAGCATGTTGTTCTATTTGCCTCCTCCACCTCCAGTAAAATGGGATAAAACAATAGAGCAGTGTTACCTGCGTTTGCTGGAATTATCATATGTTTATGGTTTTGTCTTTGTTTTTGAGACAGAGTTTCACTCTTGTTGCCCAGGCTGGAGTGCAATGGTGTAATCTCGTCTCACCACTACCTCTGCCTGCCGGGTTCAAGCAATTCTCCTGCCTCAGCCTCCCGAGTAGCTGGGATTACAGGCATGCGCCACCATGCACAGCCAATTTTGTATATTTAGTAGAGATGGGGTTTCTCCATGTTGGTCAGGCTGGTCTCAAACTCCTGACCTCAGGTGATCTGCCCCTGTCGGCCTCCCAAAGTGCTGGGATTACAGGTGTGAGCCACCGTGCCCGGCCCATGGATTTTTCTTTGACCAAGTCAATGACAGCTCATTTGGTGACCCGTGATGTGATTTCCTTTCTAAAATTTATAAGGAGAAAAATCTAGGTAATGCAGGTAGCTCCATTCAGTAGGCATCCCCCAGTCTCCTGGGAGGTTGGGAAAATATGGTTTTGCTGAAGGTGTTTATCCTGGACAAAAGCCTGCAGATCTGTCACTAGAAGCAGGATCTGCTATGTCTTGTCGAACATCTTCATCTAAATTGGTCATTGGTCAGGGCTGAGGCAGCTGAATTCTGATGGAAATTCACCTCTCATGTATTTACTCAGTGTTCCTATAGAGAGTGAAAGAAGTTATGTCCATGTTTAACGACCTGACCTATTCACATTTCCAGCATTTTCCCAGTCACTGTCCTTCAATGCCGTCATTTTTACTGCTCTGCCCCCGTAGTGGAAGTCTGTGCTTGGCAGACACTTTTTTAAATTGAATACTCTGTAACCAAAAGAAGCCTTCTTTTTCCTTCCTTATTTACTATTCCTTGTGTATGTTTATGGACATGATAGATATATGTAATTGGCTCTGGAGTCTATTTCTGGGATAGACTTTACATTCTGGGATAGAAATTTACATCTGTTTCTGGGATACCAATCAGTGTTCACTGGTGTCCCATCAGTGGAAGGCATTGATTCTACCTACCAAAACACTTTTAGTATTGGGGCCATCATCTACAGAAGTTTCATTTGTATTTAATTCTATAATAAATGAAACTCAAACCCTTTATTACCCCAAATAGCTGAAGCAAATGTCTTGCCTCTGTGCATTTGCTCATTTTTTTTTTTTCCTCTCCTTACTACACGTTTTCTTGCTCGTATGATATAATGCCCAGGAGAGCTACCCAGGGATAATCCATCACTCCCTTATCTGTGCTCCCTCAAAGGTCTCACCTCTATGAGGGTGTCCCCCCGTTACATTACCAGGATGAGATCATGTGACTGTTTTCCCAATGGACTGTGAGCTCCTCAAGGGCAGGGGCCATCTCTCCTTTGTCTGTGAATCTCCTGAGCCTCCCCAGGACAAGGCAGTCATAGGTCCTCATGTGCATATTCACTCATCCTATTGTTGACTCATTGCCGTTGCTGCTGTTGCCTTACTCAGATTTCCTGCCTTACCTGTGAGGAGCGGACTCTGCAGAAAGCCTGGACAGAAAGAAGTCTGATGTGCTAGTCACAGCAGCTCACCTGTTGGCACACTGGTGTGAGTGTCATGTGGTGATCATGCAGCCCAAAGGCCTGGGCTTTGTTCACAGGCACAGATAGGTCTTCTGAGTCACGCTCAGCCAGCTATTGCCTGAGTCTTAGTTCAGGGATGGAGAAGACCCAGCTCCTGTCTGCAGTCTCTTCTGGGGATTTCAGCTGCTGGTGTTGACTCCTGGCCTTAGCCTTCTCTGGGGATTCTTTGAGTTTGGTTCAGTCTTACTCTCCATTTGAGATGAAATTGCTGAGGCAGACACGCTTGGGAGAAGAGAATTTGTCTTCTGGGAGTCTGTATTTAATCCACGGCAACATTGCAAATTGTCAGCTGCAGCCTGGGCTGACCAGGCAAACCCCAGGTCTTTCTCAGGCCAGAATGCAGTGGGACAGTGAAAGTATAACTTGTCAGCAGGGAGGAGATAGAACTATGTCTAGGGTGGTATTCCAAGCCAGGAGAATTGGACAGACAAGTTAGAGGATAGTTAGTGTTTGCTTATTTTTCTTTTGAGAGAACAGAAGGGAACTTCTTTTGTTTAGCAAAAGAGAATGTCCTTTTTGATGAATCTAATAGGAAAAATGTCGTTGGCGTCTGAAGATTGGTCTTGGGGCCTCTATTGGCCTTAAAACTTCGGGCTTTTAAAATTCAGTTACTTTTTTCCTTTTCTCTCATCACCCCCATCTTTGTATCTGTTAGGAAAATCATTAAACCAAGCCTCATTCCCCAGCTCCCTCTTGCTTGAATTGTCCCATTGAAGAGATTCTACAAACTGAATTTGGGTATTTTCTTTGACAGGTAATCTCCAATCCCTGTCTCCAGCCTAGGAAGCTCAATCTGCTTCACACAGCACTCTCAGTTAAAAAAAATTGTTTCCTGATATTGAGCAGATTTCTGTCTCTGCCACAGTTTCTACCAGTTGTCCCAATTCTCCCTCTTAGGGTAGAACAAATACATTCCTTCAGCCCCTGCTCACAAGTCTTGTCCTGTTTTCAGCTAAGTAGCCCATTTCTTCAAGTTTTTTTTCGTGCAACACCATTTCAGGGTTTCACACTTGAGCCACTGTGCTTTGAACAACCTCCAGTTTATCCCTCTTGAAGTATGTGTGACCCAGTTAAGAGGGGGGAGGGCTCATGTCACACTCCAAGTCTTTGTCCACAACCAAAAGTGATTGAGAAGACATTTAGATATTTAATAAAATTATTTGAAAACCTCAAGGCCAGGAGCAGTGGCTCACGCCTGTAATCCCAGCACTTTGGGAGGCCGAGGCGGGTGGATCACCTGAGGTCAGGAGTTTGAGATGAGCATGGCCAACATGGTGAAACCCCGTCTCTACTAAAAATAAAAAATTAGCCAGGTGTGATGGCACCTGCCTGTAGTCCCAGCTACACTGGAGGCTGAGGCAGGAGAATCGCTTGAATCTGGGAAGCGGAGGTTGCAATGAGCCGAGATTGTACCACTGCACTCCAGTCTGGGCGACAGAGTGAGACTCTGTCTCAAAAAACAAAAACAAAACAAAACAAAAACCTCAAAGGGATCATTTCCTAACAGCAAAATGTAAGAAATTTATATTTACTGTCTTTTTCTTTTTTTCTCTGCTTTAACTTTAGTCTCTTATTTTTCTCTGTCAAAATTCTGAAAAACTGTTTAACTCAGCCCATTCAGACTTCCTTAATTTCTCCTCTTCTCTCCTGTCTTAGGCTCAGATTTTTATTACTGAGGCAGAAGGAAGGGTGAGGTGGGGGAGAGATTCCAGACATATGATGTTTTAAACAGCCTTTATTATGCGTGGATTTAGAATTGGTTAGAGGAATTACCACAAGTAAAGTTTAATCCATGCAAAGCAGATCACACCTGTCTACCTCCCTTCTTCTTAACACTCTAGTCCTAGCAATAGAGCTTCAAATACTATTGACTTTTTGGGCAGAGCCATTCTTCTAGTGTCTCATATTAAGCTTCCCATGAGCTCAAAATCCTCAGAGAACTCATTCAGGATCTGAAGTTGAGGTGGCCATACATTCTATAGATTCCTGGTTGGAGTTTCCTGATGATGATATAAGGGCAAAAAGAAGAAAAATTTAGATTCTTGTAGTTTTATTTTGTTAAATTGGAGGGCCAGTTGTTTGTAAGTGAAAGATCACTTCTTTATTTAATGTTTTTATTCTCTTTCTGTGGGGCTGGCGGTTGGAAATGACTGTGATGTCTCCCTACCCCTCCAGTGCCCCTCCCCGACCCCAATTTGATTGCCTGGACTAAGGTAGTTTCCAGAAGTCATTTGTGGGTTTAAGGTTGGCCCTTTCTTTTTGTCCTCATCCCAGTGTAATGGGGCCTCCTGCCCCTGTTGCTCAGGGTGTGGGGGCTGAGTTGGGGATCCTGTTACTGGCCCTGTGGTTGTCTCCTTTATTTGTCTTGGGTGGTGGGCTTGTCCATCAATTCAGTGATTTCTTTAATGGTCCTGGTATGTCCTACATCTGGCAAAAATTCCTCATGTATTTTGATTGGTTAATAACACCATTCCTGTGATATTTTATTATATAAAAATGGCTTTGGTCATTTTAACAGGATTTTGGGAAGGAGGAGGATTAAATTCACGGGCACAAGTGAACATCTTCAACTCAAGTCAATTAAATTTCAACCACACTGGGTATGCAGGATGGGAAGGAATGGTGCAGTGTGTCATAGCTGAGTTGTTTAGATCTTTATATTGTAACTCTCTATCCATTTCCAAAGCATTTCCATGCACATAATTTAATCTGATTTTCACAAAAAATTTAAATAGGAAAAGTTGCAACTACTAGTCATACTCTGCCAATTCAAAAAAAAAAAAAAAAAGCTCAAAGAAATTTAGTAACTTACCCAAGAGCAAAAGACTTATGATTCCCCTCAGGCCTTTTGCCTTCTAAGCCTAGAGCTCTATCCACTCTAGCAGGGCACTTGGGTGCCATCCTCACTATTTCTGCAATATTTGAAACTACCTCTAATATTATTTCTTTCTTCTGTTTCTTTAAACTGACTAATGTTTAGCTTAAATATATTTAACAAGAAAACTTTATATTACTACAGTAAATAAAAACACTAATATTGCTTTCTCTAATTGGAAAGTAACCATGAAAATAAAAACAATGAGAATGAAGCAGTGTTATTATATCTTAGCTAAGTATTAATTTCTGTTGAAGTCTCTGAGCCTAAGATCTACCCTCTCTTTGTTCAAAAAATTTAGCATGGTTTTAGAGAGGTGTTAAAATCACAGGGCATCAGACTGAGATTTTCTCCTTTACATCACTGGAAGGTCTGAAACAGAATTGGAAAAGAAATAACTTTTCCAACATGCCCAACATTATTTAATATTGTGTCTGTGTAGAATTCTGTCACACATAATTTAAAAATTCTTAAGTTGTTTCTCGTCCTGTGAGAAACACTGCATAATATCACAGTTTTATAATTAACAAGTAAACATCAGCTGTAAGTTTGGTAGTTGTGGTCATTTATGTGAATAGCAGTAGCAGTTGTGCTAGTTCAGTTACATATATAGATAAGTTGGTATTCATCTATCCATTCACTCAGTGACATCTAATGACACCTCCTATGATCTGAGCATGCAAAGTTAAAGATATTAGTCTGTTTTTACACTGCTATAGAGAACTACCTGAGACTGGGTAAGTTATCAAGAAAAGAGGTTTAACTGACTCACAGTTCTTTAGGCTGTACAGGAGCATGGCTGGGGAGGCCTCGGGAAACTTAAAATCATGGTGGAAGGTAAAGGGGAAGCAATGCATGTCTTACATGGTGGCAGGAGAGACAGAGAGAATGGGGATCTGCTACACACTTTTAAACCATCAGTTCTCCTGAAAACTCACTCACTCTCAGGAGAACAGCATGGGGGAAACCGCTCCCATGATCCGATCACCTCCCACCAGATTCCTCTCCCAACACGTGGGGATCACAATTCGAGATGAGATTTGGGTGGGAACATGGAGCCAAACCATATCAGTAAATAAGATGTGACCCTATCCCTGAGAAAGTTTGTGTTCTCATTAACATTAAAGTTTGTGTTCTCATTAACATTGTTCTGTTTCTATGGGGCTGGAGGTTGGAAATGGCTGTGATGTTTCCCTACCCCTCCATGAATGATGGCATTGGAGTGATGCCATGAATGTCTGTGTTAGCGATGGCATGAATATCTATGTTCTCTAATATAAAGTATAAGTCATCAACCAAGTTCGAGTGTGGGTGAGGGAAGGCTGCAAATGTGTGTTGACATTTGAGCTGGGTATTGAGGGACAGGGGTTTGTTGGCTTCACAAGTCCCAGAAGGAGTACTGCTTCTGTAAAGAAACAGTGGCAGGAAAACGCATGGATGGTCTTGAGAAGTAACTAGTTCTTTAGTTTGGCTGAAGTGTAGCACCAAAAGGGAAAGAGGTGGGATGGGGTGAGGAGGTGTCATTAAAGGAGGCTGGAGTGGTAGATCCAAGCCAATCTGAGAAGCACTTTGTTTGCCCACCCTGCCAGGGAGTCTGAATGGATACTGGAGATAGCAGGGAACCACCCAAAATATGTAAACAGAGGATGTGCATTTTAGAGAAGTCCCTCTGGTACAGTGAGGAGAGGTGTGAAAGGAGAGAGTAAGATATCAGCACAGATGGCTGGCCGGGATGCCAAAATCAGCTTCAGTGATTCCATGCAAATTCTACTCATTAGCTCTCCTTGCCCACGTACAGAGCGTTGTCAGCCACCACCTTGGCCGGAATAGATAAGGCTCTAAACAGCCTTAGCAGAGGTGCCCTGGAAATTCTGTTATTATATAATTTCTTTTTAAAAGTGGTTCAGTCCATGTGGGCTGTTTCAATTTAGGAAAAAAAAAAAAACCCTAAAGATCCATTTTACAATCAAACAATTAATGTGATTTTGCCTCCTTTTGACTTGGGATAACTTCAGTGATTAGGGACTGATTGTGTGTGTGTGGGTGTGTTTTGCAGTTTCCTCAGCTTATCAATAGACACATGAGATGGGGATCCATGTGTCATGACAGAAAAAGAGGATCTTCAGAATAATCTTGGTCACTTTCTTGGGGAACCTGAGACATGACACTTGTTCTTGATCACAGTAGATGCTCAGTAAAGGAACATAGGTATTCTGTATTAATGCTCCATTTCCCCTACACCATTTACATTGTGAACTAACAACTGAATATTTCTGTAATATTTTTATTATTCCTTTCTGCCTGCTTTATAAATGTAATTTTAACTAAGTGGATTGTAAAGCGGGCTCTCTTTTGGTAATAACATGATATATCGCAATATGAACTGGGCACTTAATTAAAACTCAGAATTTAAGACTTGGCTTGGCCATTTCATGCGTATGTTGTCTGGGACAACTCGCTTCACCGGTCTGAGCCTCACTTTTCCCGTCAGTTAAAATGGGAGGCTTGGGTGATCTGGGATGGCAAGTAAGTTTCCTTTTATGTGCCAGCTGTAGAGGGTTGGTAGCTATTGCCTAGATTGGTGGTTCTCAACTCCTAAGGAGTCTTTTCAGACCTTTTTTTTCCCTAGTCATTCTCCTTTCTCAAGTAATTCTAATGTGACAGATATACTGCCTATGTGTTTATGTACTATGACTCTTTGGAAGGCCACAAACCATTATAATATCTAGTATTTTTTTCATCTTCCAAGAACCAAATTTGGGCCCCTTGGGTGCTGTAATGCCTGGTTTAGAATTCCTGGCTCAGAAGGCTCAGCTGATAGGGATTGTGAAGCCATGATCATGTTCAGCAAGAAGGAGGGCTGCTAGTGTCTGCTACGTGCATGGGAAAAGGGAGCAGCAGGATGTGAACCTCGTGTTGGGCTACATGATCTGTGTGTCCTTTATCACTCAGACATTTTGGGATTCCACGTTTGATAGAATAAATTAGTTATAGTTATTGTGGTTAATCTACTGGGTGTTGACTAGGTGCTAATATAACTCTCAAGTGTGAAAAATATCTCAAATAATCAATTTAGTAGCTACAAGCAGACAAGCTGTATTTGTGGAATATTTTATTTGCAATCTTTAATACTTCCTGGGTAATTAAGATGTTCTCCTAAGATATGCGTACATGCCATTGCAATGTATCTGAAATTATTCACTTTTGTTCTTGCAGATTTCTCAAGATAAGTTTTGGAGGCAGAAGTATCTGTTTCTCAATGGAATAGTTATCAGATGATTTGTCCAAAGAACAAATGAATATCTTAAAGTGAGCCCCTGAGCTTGATCCAGTGCGATCTCTTTAACATGAAAATGCACGTGAATAACCCCTGCACTCTTCTCTTCCAAGCATTTACTGCACTCAAATCCCAAGAATTTATGCTAGTTGGTAGAGGTGGAAAGATTACAGAGGCACGGTGCTCACTCTAAAGGAACTTAAGATCTTATGGAGACTGTCAGCAGTATGGTCAGTCCTCGTCAACCTTTGAATATAAAATGAGGTCACGTTCCTTAAACACCTATCACTATTGACTTGAGCGTTTCTCAGCTTTGATGGTCAATGTTTATCCTCCTTGGAGAACTCTCAGTTAGTTCTCAGAGTTCTTATGGATGCTGGCTTATGTATATAAATGAATAGGCCCTGATAATAGATACATTTTTTACCTCTTTGCCATGCTGTGGAGCTTCCATTATTGTCAGCCACAGCTCAGTGGGGCGTGGCCATCCTCAGTTGGTTATCATGGCTGTGTCCTGGGTTCGAGAGAGGGCCTGCTCCCCCTTTCCTATTTCACTCAAATATAGAGCAGGCTCTTCTTTTATTTGATCACAGCACACTCAAGCCTAGGCTGTAAGTTTTGAACACAACTTTATGGAATTTTGGAGATTATAGGAGGCAAATACAAGCAAAGAATATTAAAAAACTGCTATTTCATACGTCCGTTTCAGGGACCAGAGGTCCAGACACACCCTCTGTAGAGCCCTGAATGGTCATTGTCCAGCCTATCTATCTCAAAGAGGCCATTTTCCTTTCCCTATGGGAGTCTTTCTGACCTTTAGCGTGTCTCCTTCGCTGGAGTCTAGACCTCAACTTATGACAGCCCAGTGAAAATAGAATTTTATTCCCATCTCCCTCCCACTCCTACCAGCCAGGTCTCACCTCCTTAGTCCTCATATGTTGGCATAGGCACTTGGCTTCTCTTGAGAATAATGTGCAGCAGGGACATTCATTCTTTCCAGGGGAAGCTCTGCCCATGTGCTCTTGGTCCCCCAAAGACCATCACATCAGAGTGCACTGTTTCACCATTATTTCACACAGCACTGGTTATTATTCATCGTGAATAACATCATAGTCTAGTTCAAGATGACTTAAACATAGCCAAGCTCATCTTAACTGGAGCTTAAAGATAGAGTCTTCGAGATTTTTTAGGTCTTTACTACCAATCTCCTGTGAAAAAATTCTAGAAAACATACACACACACACACACACACACACACACACACAGAGACACACACACACACCCCTTTTCCCAAGAATAAGCAGTAGTATACAATCACAGGCAAGAGCGAAACCATATGTGGAAAAGAAATGTTTTCTTCAAAGAAGCTACAAAGTCTGCAAACACATAGCTATGCTTAAACAAATATCTAACTTATATACCAAAGAGAATTCTCTACTTTTTAGTATAAACATCTACATTCAGATTAATGGGGACTTTCTTTTACCTCAAATATAATGGCAGGGTATAATGCTTTACATTGGGTTAATTAAAAGGCCCATTAGATTTATTTTTCAAAAACTTCTGGGACAGTGTGACCTAAAGGTAAATTCAACCCTTTAGTTCCTAGAAGATAAAAACTACCAGCAACTTTCATATGATTTCATTTTTCAACTTCAGGATTCATTAAAAAAAAATCTTAGCATCTAGTTCAGCAAGAGCATTCTATTACATTAGAGCAGATGTTGGCAAACATTTTCTGCAAAAGGTGAGATAGTAAATATTTTAGGCTTTGCAGGTCGTATGGTATCTGTTACCACTATTCAACCCTGTCACCGTGGTGTGAAAGTGGCCACAGATAATATGTAAATGAATGAGAATGGCTGTATTCTAATAAAACTTTATGAACACAAATATGAATTTCATGTAATTTCCACATGTTACAAAATCAATGACTATTCTTTAAATTTTCCCAATCATTTAAAATGTAAAAATTAGCCAGGTGCGGTGGCATGTACCTGAGGCTGAGGCAGGAGGATGACTTGTGCTCAGGAGTTTGAGACCAGCCTGGGCAACATAGCAAGATCTCACCTTTTAAAACAAATTTTGTTTTAAAGTAAAAATGTAAGAGCAAGTCTTAACACATGGGTCATGCATAAATAGATGGCAGGTCAGGTTTGGCCCTCAGGCTTTAGTTGCTGGCCCCTGCCCTGGGGCCCTGAATTACCTTATAAACTATATATTCACATTAAATTTTATGGTAAGTATTAAATAGAGGAAAACACAGAACACTTTAGAACCATGCAGAACTAATAAACCCACTTTGGAAGAATCTCTCCCTTTTTAGACGTTGTGTGTGAATCCAAACACATCTATCCTCTGCTAAGAGCATCCTGGAATCTTTTGAGATTTCAATGTGTTTCACTTTGATAAAAGCGATTTCCTACACGGTAAAATTAAAAAAAAAAAAAAAAGATCTTGGAAGGCTCCTGGCTATCCAAACTCAAATGTGAAAGATAATTTTGATGAACTAGGCAGAAATAAACCAGAAGCATATGGTTTAAATTGTACTTAACAGAGATATGTGTTTCCATCTGGCCATTCTGGGGAATGTGACCAGTTGTTGTAATGGTTAGTGAGCACTCCTGGGGCTGGCCGACAGAAACCTCAATGAATGGGTGCAGGTGCGTGCAAAGGGACATTCTGAATATGGATACCCATGTGTGTGCACGTGTGTACACATCATGCTGAGACAACCAACACTTGCTAATCATTTGCCTGGGGTAAAATAGTCTTCTTTTACTTCCACCTGTCAAAGCCTATTTCTTCATCAAGGTTTCAATCGAATGTTGTGTCCACTGAGAAAGCAGCCCCAACCTCCACCCTCTCTTCCTCCTTTCCCATTTCCGTGTCAGAATTAGTACTTCCTTTTTTTCACTCCTAAAAGTCCAACTTGGCTTATAGTTGTCTCTCACAAGATTGTGTGCTCTTGAGGTAAGAATTGTTTGTTTGTTTTTCTCTTTATATTCTTTTTGCCTTGTTTAGTACTTAGTACGGGGTAGGTGTTAAAAGCAATGTACTGAATGTGGCAAAACAACCAAATTGTTCTGGTAACAGTGACTAAGTGATAAGGATTTAATTTTAAACACCTCACCTGTGTCCAAGAAGGCTCTTTTTTAAACATTTGCATGTCTCCCTGATTGAGAGGAGGGTCCCTTATACTTACAAAGGCTCTTCCTTTCCATTTGTGGGCTTGAAGAGAACGCTGGTTTCTGATTGTGCTAACTGTTCTTCCCTTTAGTAGACAGTCAACAGCCTTGCATTTTTAGCAGTAACTCATAGACACGCCTACGTACCTGCTTAGCTTGACATATGACTCACTGGGGCTTGGGCCAACATGTTGTCAGGCTAAGGGCCTGTTTCTGTGAACGTGGACTTGGATGTGGGGTGGGAGATGAGGAGGCAGACTTTTGACGTTGCCTGGCTGGGTGAACTTGGGGCAAGACCCTGAATCAGGTACCATCAGAGGTCATCTAGTCCAACTGCTTCACTGTTCAAATGGGAAGGCCAAGGCCCATAGGGGCTTGGCTCAAATCCATGTGGCTTATTACTGTCAGAGCTGGCTTCCAACTAACACTTTTGTTCCCAGTCTAAGGTTCTTTAAAATTACCTAATTAATTAATTAACTAACCAAACATTACTGAGGTCTGCCATTCATCAGGACTTCTCCCGGGTGCTGGGGGACCTAGTGTGACTCAGGCATGCTCCCTGTCCTCTCGATCCTGCAGTGCAGTGGAGGCAGAGTGTAGCAAGAAGGGTGCAAACTTGGGCTTCATGTAGATTTGGGTGGGAGTCTCTCTTCTGCCTTTTTCTCACTGTGGGAATGAGAAAAATGAAATGCATATGTTGGCCCTTAAAGCAGTTGCGAAGCTTTAATGAGATAATTCACATAGAACCCTTCACATATTCCTTGGCATATAGTAAATGCTCAATAATAGGTAGCTGTTAGTATTATAATGGAGACATTCAGCCCTCGGACCAATCAGCTGCCTCAGTTACCTTATTTGAAAAGCGTAGGAAGGCGTGTAAAATATTTGCAGAAAATTTGACCTCAAAAAAAGAATACAAGGTTAGCTCGCTTGCCTCAGATAGGGTAGATTGTAATCTGTATACAAAAAAAAAGGTAATCTGCTTTTTTTTTTTTCTTAGAACTGAGAGAGGAAAAGAGAGAATGTGATGATCAGATGAAAAAGAATTTCATTTGTGAGGTGAGAGCTGCATGCATGTTAGGCTATATGCAACTCCTGCCACATCCGCTTCAGACTTTTCAGAGAGAGCCATCATTTCTTTCATAAATAGAAGCCACCTTCCCATTACCCAGCTGACTATGGACCCAGCCCTGCCCTGATTTGGCCACCTCTGGGGCTCCCCCGGAGCCAGGCATAGGCTCTAGGCTGCGTCTCTGACTGGCTGGCATAAGCGGGTCACTGCCTTCAAGGCACTTTTCCGTTCTCATTTGTGGACAGAGTCCCATGGGGTGCAAGTCACGCTGGTTTCATGCAGTGTTGCAATCGAAACTATTGAATCTCAAAATGGAATATAATTAAGGCTGGGTTAATAAAGCGTGTTCCACTTGTAGCCAGCAAAGGGTGTCATGTTTCTCCTTGCAGCTTTAGGCAAGGAAACTTAATCTCCAGCTTTGTCAGGACAGACTGAATCAGAGATGTGTCATCGAGCGGAAAGCTTCTTTTACTTCTTGCAGTCACTACATGGCCAGCCTCATCTCTGTGGATTTATACTGAGCGCACAGAATCCAGCCCGTGGCAAGGGCCCCAAGGAAAGGCCAACGCTGCAATATCTTTGAAGATTAATCTGCTTCTGTGTAGGAGGAATTAGGGGACATTTGCTCTATGCTGGGTCCTAAAACTGATCCTGGAGATAGTACCCCTCAAGTATAGGAGTTGTCAAGGGCACAGGGATGGATGGCTGTGAGCAAAAATGGGATATGGTGTTTTAGACAGTAGACTTGAGAGCAGCATGAAGGCTTCGCAGCCTTTGTCTTGCCTTCCTTGCTGCTTTGTGTCCTTTTTCTTTCTTCTTTTCTTCTAGCAACATTCTACTACTCATCCTTCAGCACTCAACATGGCAAGCTTCCCTGACACTCCCAAGCAGAGACCACTGATGCTCATTAAGACCCTCTTAGCACTGAAGCCCACTGTATTATCAATATTGAACATGAATAGCCATTTATTTTGCTTATGATCATCTTTGCTGGGCTCTTTGCTGGGCATTTATATGTTATCTAATCCCATCACCTTGGCGTCCCCTTTAGTATGGATAAGCAAACTGAAGCTCAAAGAGGATGAGTACATTTCCTAGGGACACATAGTGAATTTACTCATCCAACGGATATTTATTCAACTCCTGCTACATGCCAGGTACTGTTTTAGACCCTGGAGATACATCCCTGAACAGACAAAGATATCTGTCCTCATATAATTTTTATTCGTGTGTGTGTGTGTGCACGTGCGTGCGTGCATGCGTGTATATGTGTATAAACAATAAAGAGGTAAAATATGTAGAATGTTAGAAGGAGATAAGTACTATGAAAAAAATGCAAATGTAAGGCTGAGCTGGAATTTGAACCCAGGTCTGCTTTACACCTAGCATGCTCCTCACCACTCAGTTATATTGCCTGCGGTTCTCAGATCTTCTTGTAATTATCTATTGACTTGCCAGCCTCTGCCTCCTAAATTGTAAATTTATCTGGGGCAGGGCCTTTCCTATTAATCAGTTCTCCATCCTGGCATGAAGCTCAGTGGCTGGCACAGAGTCAGCATCCAGTGAATGCTTGTCCAGCATGTGAACAGATGAGTGGCTGTATGATGACACAAGAACCTGCCGAAAAGCAGTAATTTCCCAGGAGGCTGGCCAGTCCTGGAGGCCTGACTCTGCCGCAAATGTGTCCTGTTACCTCAGGCAAGTGTTGGAGCCCATAAAATTTGCAGAATGGGAAAAAATAATGACTGTTTTTGACTTCGTTGTAGCTTGGTCATGAAGATTAATGAGACAGTGCTCAGAGGCATCCGCTTCTTTGAGGACAGGGACTCGTGTTATTCCCAGGGGTGTGCTCACCGTTCAGAAGGCCAGCAAGGATCTGCCATAGTGTTTTCAGGAGGGATTGGTCCTATAGAAATGAATGAATTTTGTTTTACTAAAAAGTTTCAAAGAAGATTTTATGAGCTGCCTCTTTTAGGCTGTGGGCCTGTGCAGAGGTTTGCTATCATTTGGAGCAAATGTGAAAACACGTTTTTCCCCCCTTTGCCAAAGTGGGCTCTAATTCAGCTCAAAATTAAGTTTTTGTGAATGTTTCTTTCCCATTATAGAAGTAACAAATGCTGTGGGTTTTTTTTGTTTTTGTTTTTGTTTTTTTGAGTGAAATCTCATGCTTGGCTCTACAAGGGCAGCTCCTGGATTGCTTGTCGGCCAATTGGCAAATATAAGTCATTAAGAAAAGTGGTGCTGGATCTGTGGTCCCTAGGAGAAAAGGGCTCTTCCACTGGACACTGGGAACAGGAAATGGGAAACCCCAGGAATGTCCGAAAAGCATGCAAACTAAACTGGATGCGTAAAGTTTTGTTTAGTTCTCTTTTGTTGCTGACGACTCAGCACCAAACCTGTTCAGTCACTCCTACACTCAGAATGCAGGAGGGAGGCCCTCTCGGGATTTTCCTGTTCACCTGATACTGTGTCTTTAAGGATAATGAACTTGGTTAACTAACAGCCCTGCCAAGATTTTACTTGACATTGGCAAATAGGTCAGCACTGTAGCATTTGCATGATATGGACAGTGAGCATTCTCAAGAGTAGAGAGCTGTTTCCTGGTTGGGAAAATCCCCTATTATTACTCAGCAAAGGTAATGATAGTGTGGATTTCTCTAGTGTCTTTTTCCTGAGAGTTCAGAGGTCTTTCCTACTTTATCTTGGTTATCTTCATAGCTCTCTTGTGAAGGTGGAAGCAATTGTTGTCATCTCTACTTTTCGGAAAGGAAAGCTGAGGCATAGTTTGTTGAATTGTCCCACTTCATGTTGATCTTGCTTGGCTGAAGTTTAAGTCTCCTGCCTGCAACAACAGTCAATCGATTTAGGTCTAGATACTAAAGCTCTATTATCTACCAGGCAGGTTCATGCTGGGAGATATATATTTGATAGCATATTTATTTCACCAAATAAATAATCTGATAAGGTAAGCATTGTTATTGCCATTTGCTAGTTTAAATAGGTTGTCCAAGTTGGCGAGTAACTTGCCACGCCAGTACTTATATGCTGTTGGATGCAAATCCAATGTCTGTGTCTGCATCAAGATGCCTCCTTGTGCCTATAGAAAGATAGAGTTGCCTCTGGCTCCATTAGACCTCTATTGTGCCCAGGCCTGGGGTGAGATGTGGGATGCCTCAGATGGCTAATTTGGCATCTGTTCTTATCAATGTTTTAAAGATATTTGCTCAATATTTATTTTAGTGAAGGAGGAGAGAAGCCGATTCTCTATTATACTGAATTTATTTCACTCTATGTTAACATTTTAAACACAGAATTTGCCAGGGTGCAGGGATGCATGTCTGTAGTCTCAGCTACTCAAGAGGCTGAGGTGGGAGGATCTCATAAGCCCAGGAGACAGAGGTTGCAGTGAGCCAAGATTGTGCCACTGCACTCCAGTCTGGGTGATAGACCCTGTGTCAGTAATAATAATTAAAAAATAATAAAATGAGGAATTCATTATATGCATTGCCTCTAATGTAATATTTCAGTGTATTTGAAATAGCCATCTAGGTCCTAGTTTTTCCATCACTATATATGGATAGCGTAAGTCACTAAAACTCAGAAGGATGAAGGTAACTTCCAATAATATAGTTGCACAATCTCATTCAGAAGAGCTTTAAAATTTGCTATTCCTGGTTTACCTTTTACCAAAAATGTCTCACTTTTCTGTTTTTCACTCTCTTAAGCTTTTTTGGTTTGATTTTCTGATCCAGACAACTTCTCGGTAAGCCTGTTAATGGAATTAAATTTTAAGTAGTACACAAAATCACCCATTGCCAATAAACAGCATGACCCTGGGTATGATTTGGTTTCAGATTTTCTGCTAGCTTCCGGGGAAAATCAGTTGACTGGTCTTTGGATAGGTGGGTAGGCCATGATTGTACTGAGCAATGTCCATAATGAAACTAACCTCATTATTAACAGGGTGATCCCAGTGAGTAGCGATTGTAAAATTTCCACTTGAGAGTGCTCTCTGTTTTACCAGTTCTATACATGGAAATCTGAGTTAACTACCAACTTTATTACTGATTCCCGTGATGTTTCAAAATTTGTGGTAGAGACTTCAGTTATGTATATTCTCATATTCGCTCCTTTGGAGCATCTAGAAGGGCCTCACATGCCAGTCTTCTTGCAGTTCAGTGAGTCTTGAGTAGGTCCATCCAATGGGCTGTGGGTGGAAGTGATGTTTGTCATTTTGGGTCAAGATATTTAGAAGTGAGGGTGAGTTTCCTCTTCTTTCTCTTCCTTTGTCATGGTGAGCATTGAAGCCATGTGTTAGGATGGTGGTGTCACAATATCATGGCTCTTCCCCCTGCCAGGCTGGGTCCTTGCATAACCAGATGGAGCCCTCTCCTGACCTGCATGAGATATGTGTTATGATCAAGAAAGAAATTTTTGTAGTATTAAGTCCTTGAGATTTGGGGGACCTATTTGGCATCCTGACTAATACAGCTAGTGTCCTGGGCAGCTACTTGGGTTTCTCTAACTTTATCTTATATTCCTTTAATGTCTTAATCTCTTATTCCTCTGTTCTTTATTTATTAACCCTTGGTGCTTCATGGACAGTCTAGGTTTGACTGAGTTCTTACTGAGCTCTCCATAGGGATGCCTCTTGAACTCAGGGTGGATGAATGCTGATGATAGTCCATACAGTACTCATTTTCCTCATTGATCTTTCCAATTCGGGCTTTCCACATAAGAGGCAGAAGTGGGATGTGAAGATTAAAAAGAGCAATGGGAAGAAGAGGAGAGGATGGGACACTGTGGGAATAATGCATGTTCTGAAATAATTAGAACTAAGAAAACAAGTTACAAAAGGAACTAATGTTTTCTTCCATTTTGGTTTCATCAAACACTGTCATTCATGGACCTAAATAATAATATCTTCATCAATTGACTTGTGACTCCCTGCTAAAGTCATTTGTCCATTCCATACACAGTAAGACTTGTTCTGAGCCAGGTCCTGAGCTCTAGAGACAGGGAAAACAATGCCTTGGCCTCCACATGCTAATATTCTGGTAGGGGGCCATTCACATGAAAGAGTGTTTGAAGTTCATTGAAACAGAGAAAGCAACCTAGAGCTTTTCAAAAGCAAGGGTGATTGGCTAATGGGGTGGGAATGAGGGGCCACAGAGTGGAGCAGAAGTTGATGCCAGGACAGTAATGTCACAGGGGACTGACCCAAGGTTTTGAGGTCCAAGAACACTAGCTAGTCATTATTCCTAAACCTTATCAAGCTCACTGTCATGCTGAGTGAATTCTTACCTCTCACTCTAGCTGGTAGAAGCTGAATGTCAATGCCTGAATTTATAAGATAGAAAATCTAGATATGTTCTAGACACTGTATCAAGGAAGTAACAGTAAAAATATACTACTAATAATAACTGCCCTTTACTGAGGGGTTACTGTCTGCCAAGCACTGTGTACTTGCTGTGCCTTACGTTATCTAATCCCACGACTGACTTATAACGTTGGTATTTCTCTCTGTTACAATTTCAGAGATAAGGAAAGTAGGCCTCCAAGAGATTATGTTAGTTGTCTAAGGTTCCTAAGAAAATGGTGGTGCTGGGTTTTGAATACTGCCAAGTTTGATACCATAGCCCATGCTCCTAGTAATTATGTTATACTGGCAGGCTAGCAAGGCAAGGAAATTAATCTTCAGTAGTATGTTGGTGAACATGAAAGCAAAGCAGATGGCATTAAAGGGTTTGGAGAGACAGTGAATCCTGCTCCACAGTGGAATCTTCTCTCTAGTAACCAGAAGGCTGTTGTCACGTAGGATCAGTGTTGGCTACTGGGGCAGGGATATACAGGCTCTGACAAATTCTTCTTTTAGGACTTTTTTTTTTTTAATTTTTTTTATTTTTGAGACAGAGTTTCATTCTTGTCACCCAGGCTGGAGTGCAGTGGCGTGATCTTGGCTCATTCCAACCTCCGCCTCTGGGGTTCAAGTGATTCTACTACCTCAGCCTTTCAAGCAGCTGGTATTACAGGTGCCCGCCACCACACCCGGCTAATCTTTGTATTTTTAGTAGTGACGGGGTTTCACCGTGTTGGTCAGGCTGGTCTTGAACTCCTGACCTCAGGTGATCTTCCTGCCTTGGCCTCCCAAAATGCTGGGATTACAGGCATGAGCCACCGTGTCCAGCCCTTTTAGAGTCTTTTTAAAATTTTTTCCAGACCAGCACATGTCCTCCAGATCCAAGCATTAGTACAGGGAACAGAATGTTGGAATGTTAACTTCCAACTCTGACATATGGAGCTGTGACGATGATACATTATTGACAGAATTGAGGCAGTAAATACTGTCTGGGGTGCTTTTGATTTACAAAGGCATACAGAAGCCCCTCCCTCCTCTTCACTATTTTCTCTTCCATAAGGATTACTGATCAGTATACACCTTTCCCATCATTGCACAGCTGTGGTCTGCTCCCTTGCTTTGAGTTGGAACATAAGTGAAGATGACTTGGGAAGATGGTGCTCTTCATGCTGTGGGAGCTTCCCTTGTTTAGTCGACTCCTTCAGGGCCAACTCTCTCTGAATGAGAACTCCTCTACACGGACCACAGTGTACAGAGCTGTGGCAGAAGCCAGGGAAGCCTAAGAAGGGACTCAGGGGCTCCACAGCCACATTGTCCATGGGGGATCTGGGACAGGCTGCATCAGAGATGGGCCACGTGTAGCTGGGCTTGGAAAATTGAGCAAGACTTTTCTAGAAAGCGAAGATGGGAAAGACTTTCTCCAGGAAAGGAATGGAATGTGCAAAGCATGGCAGCCTGCAAGAGTCCTGGGTGTTCAGGGAAATTGTTAGAAGGGTTCTGTGGTCACAAGTCCGTGTATCTGGGGAGAGTGGAATCTTTTGGAGGATAAAAGCTGTGTCCACTCTCTGGTGTCCAGCAAGGACTGAAAGAGAGCAGATGCTCAATCAGAATTTGTTACATGAATGCTAGGTTGTTGAACAAAGGAAGGAAAGACAGAAGCCTGGAAAGACTTAGGCCCTTTCCTGAATGCCTCACTTTACTCAGTCCCCTGCTAGGTCCCAATGGAGTTGAGGCCACTAGTGCCACTCTTTGCCCTTTGTCTGCTGTCTTAGACCTGTCTTTAACAGAAGAGGCCCTTTTTCCTTCACTTCCTCTCCTTTTTGCAGTTCTTTCTGCTTATATTCAACACAATCCACCTGTCTTTCTTCTCTTAGTTTGTTTCTCTACCTATCTGGTTTTAATGGAAAAAGACCTAGTGTGGAGTTGGAAGCCTTGGCTTCCAATCCCAGCTTCTGCTGCTTCCTAGCTGGGTAAACTTTCACAACTTACTTGATCACCTGATGCCTCAATCTCATCATCTATAAAAGGGGAATAATTATGTTTATCTCCTAGAAATGTTACGTGTCTCAATGATGATAGCATTTCCCAAACGTGTTTTCTAAAGAATTTTAATAGGTGTTATAAAAAAGTGAAAGAGGCCGGGCGCGGTGGCTCACGCCTGTAATCCCAGCACTTTGGGAGGCCAAGGCAGACAGATCATCTGAGGTCAGGAGTTTGAGACCAGCCTCAACATGGAGAAATCCCGTCTCTACTAAAAATACAAAATTAGCCGGGTGTGGTGGTGCATGCCTGTAATCCCAGCTACTCGGGAGGCTGAGGCAGGAGAATTGCTTGAACCTGGGAGGCGGAGGTTGCAGTGAGCGGAGATCACGCCATTGCACTCCAGCCTGGGCAACAAAAGCGAAACTCCATCTCAAAAAAAAAAAAAAAAAAAAAGAAAAGTGAAAGAAACATCCATCCTGTGGCCATATGAGTGAGGGAAAGTTTGGGTAGAACAAGATATATACAGTTTTCAAAACTTTAATATGTTAATATATCTTACGGTCACCAAAAGGAGAAAGTGATGGGTGGGGAGTACAAAATGCACTATTTTGATGGCAGGCACTATTTATTTCCTACCTAATACTCCTTTGCATTTTCTTCTTTGCTATAAGAACTCTTACTTCTTCGTGGCATCGAATATGCCCAGCCCGTTTGCAGCTGACCTATGGCAGTTCAGGGCTTGGTGCTGTAATTCAGTTAGTTCTACTGATTAGTCCAGATTACAGGCAGGAGGTGACAGTTGAATGGGGCCTTATGGGATGTGTAGGAGCTTCCCTGAGGCACAGAAGTGGAGGTAGGGAACTCGATGCAGAAGGCACATGGCCTGAAACAGCTTATCATGTCATGGCTTGTGTGTGGGAGGGGCCCCAGCTTACTCAGACCTTTGTCCCAGGTCTGAGTAATGGGGCTTCGTGAAAGTAAGGAGTTAGAGGGAAATGACATAAATCATTAGTTTCTCAGTCTCTAGTGACAGCATTATTTGCTTACAAGATGAGGCCCTGTGACCTCCCTCTGTTGTAATTGCATTCTGTGTTTGGGGAAATGGGGCATCCCCCAGGCCAACCTCAAAACACGCCCTGATCCTCCTGGCCTAAATGACACAAAGAGCAGCGGGGAGGAGCAGCTCCTTAACAATGGTCTAGGCATTCTTCGGGCTTGACTCTTCCTCCTGGACACTCCCAGGTGCCACCCCTGGGAGGTGGGTGTGAGTATCTCCTAGTGGAATTAGCTCTGAGAGCTCACACTTGATGTTAGCAGCAGCAGCCACCACTTCCATCACTTTCAGCCCCTGTGCCAAGAAGCTGATGGCCTCGCAGAAGAATATAAACACAGCAGCAGGTGGGAATGACAAGTACACCCGAGAGACAAGGGCAAAGACAAGAGCATAGCTAACTGTTTCCCTGGGCTGCCGATCCCTGGGGCAAGAATGAAAGGTGAACTTGGGCACTTTGCAGCAAATTGGAGGGGGTTCATTCTGCTTCTGGGCGGTGCACCCTTGGATTCCAATCATTAAAGCTTTTTTGAGGTACTTGTCCCAGATCACCTGATTTTGGCTCAGGTGTCCTCTGGGCTTACCTCACGCCTCAGGACACATGGTTTGAACATCTGCCCTGTTTTCTGGTCTCTTCACAAGATGGTGGCTTCCCTTCAACTGAGGGCCTGTGCCTCAGTTTCCCCACTGCCACCTAGAAGAGGTGCCTGATCAATGATGGAGTGCATTTATTTAAAACATTTCAATAGCATCCAGGCCTGATTTCCTGTGTTTAATGACATCATTGCTGCTCCCCACTTTTCCTTAATATTCAGCGGGACTACAATTTTATTTTATTTGTGTCTGGGACTAGCAGTCATGTTGGAAAGAACATTCCTTCATTACAGATAATAAGCCAGGGGCCACCATGCTGATCAATATCTGTCATGTTCCACATTGAAGAAGGTGTAGCATGGTTGACAAAGGCATCTCATATACAGGGTTCCAAGTTGGTGCTCACAGAATCCTTAGGCTGGGAAGAAGCAGTCATTCCCAGCTTGAAGACAAGACACCTGAGGCTTAGGGAGGCTGCCGCTCGCTGGAGAGCTGGGATACAGCCTGGTTCAGTGGGATTTCTGTTTCCATTTGCTGCCTCACCCAAGTCAAGAGTCGTTAGTGCATATTTATCAATCTAATCATGTGACTAATTCCTAATTTTCTGTCTTGGTGGTTAATATTTTTTAACGGGCAAAGAAGCTGCTTTATAGAAATACACCAACAGAAAAAGTATTGCCATCCTTGAAACTAAAAAGGAAATGATTATCATAAAAATGGTGGTGACATGGTCAGGCTCTCTTTCAGTTCCTCAGTAACACTGGATTCCTAACTGGGTATGTTATGTCTTTCTCCCAAAGTCTTCCCCACTTAGGTAGTACTACTGACAGCCTTGGAATCTCAGCCAGAGGGGGGATACAATAAAAAAACAAAATTCACAAGTATTTCCCTGTTGAAATTCATGCAGTTGGGAGGAGGAAAAGATCAAACACTTGAGTAAACATGGCAGAAGGCAAACAGCTATAACATATAATTCTGGGACTTTTTAGTATTCGTCAGATTCATCATTTCATGTTCGTGCTTGTTACTGAACATTATTGCCGCTGAAGGTCCTGATCACATGATGAAACCAATCTGACCACCCAGCATGAATTTTTTTTTTTTTTTTTACCTTGGATTCATTTTTTTTTTTTTTTTTTTTTTTTTTACCTTGGATTCAAGAAATGAAACTCTGTCCCTGAGCTCCTTGCCAATTTCTACAATGGTTTTGGGGTGACAGATCTACAAGCAGCAGTTAGCAAACGGTTTTCCATTTTCATGCTCCTCAAGGACCAGCATTTGCCTTCATTCTAAGGATCCTAATGAGAAGCTTTAGAGATGTCCTCTGATGCTATTTTCTGGGTGAAACAAGGGTGAGCACTTTCTAAGAAAATCCATGGAAGTTGCTTTGAGTCCTCCCATTTCCTCTTCACGCCACAGTCCCGGCAGCTGCTCAGAAAGAGCTCAAAAGAGTGATTCAAGTTGAGCTTGTTTCTGCTCTTAAGACTGGCTCCGCTTTAAGGAGAGGAGACGGAAGCCTTCTTGGGTTTCTCTCCCCTCAGGCAGCCTCCTGTGGGTGGATGGCTCCAGCCCCACCACCAAGATACTCCCCAGACCTCCCCAGCAGCTCAAGGGATCAGCAGCGGGTCAGCACAGAGTGCTTCAGGACGCCTCCCAGCAGCTTTGATCCCAAACCATGTGATTTCTTGGATTGGTTTGCAGTGGAAGGAGCAGGAGAATAGCCCTGAGGCCCAAAGCAACCTGGGAGGGAATCCTTTATCTCTTGGAACCAAGGCGAGGGACCTAAGGGTTGAGAGAAGCTTTGGTGACTAGCCAGACCAGCCACCACATGGCGCCAGGCTTGCACACCTCTGCAGATGAGGTGTTGTGCTAGCTCCCTTGATTCCCACCCACCCCATCACAGGGCAGCCTGACTCTCTGGAAGTTCACTAGGGAGAACTTAGGCTATGAGGCTGTGGGCCTGAGTCAGTTCTTGCAATAACTTTGCTATCAGGCCAGCTTGGTGCGCTGTAGCAAGCATCAAGTGTTCACAGCCAGCTGGATCAAGGTGTTCTAATTCCCACCGTGCCACTTACCAGCTCTATGTCCTTGGGCAAGTGGCTTAGCAGTCAGAATCTCAGTTTCCTCAACTGTAAAATGGGGGCTAGTAATACCAGCTTCACAGGGTTGCTGTGAGGATTGTCTGAGCCAATGTAAGTAAAGTTCCTGGCACACAACTGGTGCCCAATACATGTTCCTTATTTCCCCTTCCCTCCTGAGGAAGAAGGGCTCTCCTCTAACACTAGGCATTGGCCAGAAGAATAGAGGGTGCCCAGAGAATTCTGAGAGAAAATACCAGCTTCTCCAGGCTCAACATCAGTTGCTTTTCACGTGTTCCTTTGTTCATTCATTCATTCATTCAACAAAGGTTGACTGAGCGCCTTCTTTGTGCTGTGTATTGTCTTAAATGCTCAAGAAAAATCAGACATGAACCTTTGCTGCCACCACCACCCTACCCCCAGCACCCTCCCATCCCCTGTCAAACCACCTGAGGAGGAAAGAAGGATCATAAGGAACCCTCTCCCTCTCCAGAGGCAGAAGGCCACAGAGCAGAGCCATCAGTCCATAGAGTCCCCAATGCACCTGCAACCAGAAAGGGCAGGAGTCTCCAGGTGTTCAGGTATTGCATTACATGGAGACAGGGCTGGAGCAAAAGCTCTTAACTGCTCCACTTCTCCAAGCATGCACCTAGGAGGTGATTTGAGGAAGACAGACCAGACCTGGGGCAAAGCAGATGGGAAAACATTGTGGATTGAGGAAATTGGGGCCTAAATCTAAGACATTTATAACTCAGTGATCTTGGTCTATGGAGCGGATCCCAGTAGGAACTCAGTACATGGGCAAAAAACCCCCTAGAGATGCTCACTGGCTTTCCTATTAATTCAGTTATAAAATGTCTTTTTGGAGACAAGGTATCAGACTGGTGGGAGGTGATAGAGATTTCTTTCTGGTATTTTTCATAGGTACCCCAAACTTGGTTCCATTTGTAATCAATAATGTGATCTGCATTTTTACCTATGCTAGGCTAGGTCACTGTCTGGCTGTAGGGCTGCATTATAAAATATAGTAACACCACTTCCATCCTAGGCCACCATGCGTGTTCCCTCCTGGATGCAATTTCAGGAGGATCTGGACAAAGAGGAAAATGATCAGAGCAGAGGACACAGGATGTTCAGTCTGCAGCAAAGAAGACTTGGGCCTGGGAGCATGACCCCTGTTTTCAAATAACATAGCTACAGATGACAGGAGGAAGTAGGATGGTGAATTAGTTCATTTTCACTCTGCTAATAAAGACATACTGAAGACTAGGCAATTTACAGAAGAAAGAGGTTTAATAGACTTACAGATCCATATGCCTCGGGAGGCCTCACAATCATGGCAGAAGGCAAGGAGCAGCATGTCACATCTTACATGGATAGCAGCAGGCAAAGAGAAAAAGCTTGTGCAGGGAAACTCCTTTTTTTTTAAAAAAAAAAAACAACAACAAACAAACCATCAGGTCTTGTGAGACTTATTCACTATCACGAGAACAGCGTGGGAAAGACCCACCCCCATAATTCAGTTACCTCCCACTGGGTTCCTCCCACAGCATACGGGAATTGTGAGAGTTACAATTGAAGATGAGATTTGGTGGGGGACACAGCCAAACCATATCAGATGGCTATGTTTGGGACATCAAGGGGTGGATATCTTGGGAGTTCACTGCCATGTTCCCAGTGCTTAGCACAGTTGTGAGTCCAAAACAGATTCTCAGTCCAGGTTTATTGGTCAGTTCTTTTCATGGAAACAGTTTCAGGAATTAGCTGGGTTAATACTTGTAAAGCATTTGGAATAAACACAGAGTGAGTGCTCAATGAAGCCTCGTGTGGAAGGGACTGGCACCAAAGCCACTGCTGCTCTGTATGCCTCTCAATCTCTGCTGCCTTGGACCATCCTTCACCCAAATGCTACCTTCCTAATCAAAGACCTTGGCACATCTCAGCCACAGAGGGCCCCAGTTGTCCACACTCCCTTACTCTCTACCCTCTGCTTTATTATTATTATTATTTATTTTTTCTGAGACAGGGTTTCACTCTATCGTCCAGGCTGCAGTGCAGTGGTGCGATCATAACTCATTGCAGCCTTGACCTCCTGGGCTCAAGTGATCTTCCCACCTCAGCCTCCCAAGTTGCTGGAACCACAGGCCCACCAACTAATTTTTAAATTTTTCGTAGTGATGGGATTTTCCTGTGTTGGCCAGGCTGGTCTCAAACTCCTGAGCTCAAGTGGTCCTCCTGCTTCAGCCTCCCAAAATGCTGGGATTACAGATGTGAGCCACCATGCCTGGTCTAGTATCAATTTTTAATTGATGAGGAAACCCAGAAAGGTCAAGTAACTAAGACTTAAACTACTTTGTGGCAAACTAGAATTACTGTGTAGGACTCCTGACTCTCAATCTGTTATTCTTTTAGTGAACCCAACATCAAAAAGTTAAGAAAGGAATGGAATACACCCACACACAGAGCAAAAGAGTATAACTTGAATTTCATTCCTACCACCCACTAACACTCAGAACTCTTGTGATCAGTAACTCGTTCCAACAGCTCTGATTTGTCCAAGAGCAGTTCAACATATATTAACAGTGGCAAGCAGACAGTGTCTGGAGTCTCCATGGGAGAAACACTTCTTTAGAAGTTCTGCCTGACTGAACGGCAGCCCACGTTCTTCCTGGATGGTGCCGGAATTACGAATTACATTCACTCAGTTCCACATCCCTGTCTCTGCCTCCCAAAGGGTAGAACAAGTGCAGGCTAGGGTTGTGAGATCCACGTGTCAGATAGAGGGAAGACGGTCAGTGGCTCCCTGGAGGATGTGCTGAGGAGGGCTGGCTCGCCTGCTGGAATTCCCAAATAAAAACAAACAAAAATTCTATCATCACATTGGTGCAGAGTTGGTACTTCTCCAGAGCTGGATTTCCTGGCGCCTGTTTCCTCCTGCTATAGCACACAGCATTCCCACAAGTGAGAAATGCAAATGCCAAGAGAAGGTATATGGATAAGCTTGGGAAATGATTTTGACATTCAAAGTGGCCCCCTAGTAGCTAACCTTAACCTGCCTTTGCAGTCTCACTTTTCACGACTCCCCTTCATGCACCCTGTGTTCCAGCCAAAGTGAACTGCCCATCCCATCCGTGACTCTGAGGCTTCCCTGCCCAGGTGCTCAAGCAGGCCTGTCTCCCTGGAATACCTCCCTGAATAACTGAACTCTTCATCTCCATGTAGCATGATCCTAGCTTGGCTTTCAAGATGCAGCTCAGATGTTGCCTCCTGACACCCTCCCTGATCTCTGAGAGTGATGCTTCTTCATTGGGCCCCTCTAAGTCCTGTCTCATTATCCATTCAACACATATTGAGCTCCCCCCATGAACCAGGTACTATTCTAGGTATTTAGGGTGACTCAGTGAACAAACAAAGATCCCTGACCTTGGAGAGTTTGCATTCTGGTATCTCCCTTAATTTATTGCTACTGCTGGACATGTCTTGTCCTCTTGTCAGACGTTATGCCACCCAGGGTCAGATTGTTGTCATGTCTGACACTTCTCTGTATGTCTTCCGTGGCTTCTTATTGCTCTTGGTACATCAGTGCTGAGCGTTTCCTACTACATCTGCCATGAATCCAAACTCACCTCACATCATTTCCTCCTTGCATTCTCTATTCCAGCTTTCTTTTGGTCTCTTCTACTCACAATGCCTTTGCCCATGTCTTCCTTCTGCGTGAAATAGCCTCTTCTCTCCAGTCAGTCACCTTCAAATCTCAGCTTAAGCATAAATTCTTGCAGGAGAGCTCATTTGACCTCCTTGGCTAAGTTGAATGCCTTGACATTTTTATGACATTATGGCTGTTATATCACTTATCTCAGTGGCCAGTTGACATGTTTCTGTGGTTATTTCACCAACATGTCTCTCCCTGTCCAGATGGTAAGTAAGTTGAGGGCAGAGATGGTAACTATTTTTTGTTTATTACTGGCAGTCACAGCATGTAGTGGGAAGTCAGTAAGTGTTGAATGAATGAATGAGTGAATAAATGAATGAATACCCATTTGCTATCATAGATGGCCATATTATCCATGATAGGCTCAGCTTCAACATTCTGTTTCTGCCTGTACAATTTTGGTTGTTAGGCCTTCTGTCCTAATTTGAATTTCAGAAAGTATAGCTACCCTGACCATAGCACATAAAAGATGCTTAATATATTTCTGTGACTGCTAATTAAATAAATGAATCCAAAGCTTGGTAGAGGGGTGATGCTGGGGTGAGTAACACATATTAGAGGAATTTTTTTTCCAGCCAAAGCTGACAGTGGTGTCTCCTCAGGTACAGGTGTACACATTTCAAAAGGGCTGAGGTACAGGAGTACACATTTCAAAAGGGCTAGTCAAAGGTGGCTGAGGCCTGCTAGAGGTCTGTATATACTATATCAGCAAGCAGTAAGGCAGATCTTCCCAAACCTGTCACTCAAAGCTACAAAATTTTATCTAAAGACGTTGCCATCAGTGTGGAAGCCTATTGAAATGGAACATAAAGTTTTCTTTTAAGAGGTAGAAAAAAATAACTGAATAGTAATTATTTCCTCTCGTCATATTTGTCCTCTTTAAAAAGGTATTGGTCATACCTCCAGTTTACTGAATAAAGAAAAACAGCTGTCATTTACAAAGCACATCCACATATAGCGGGTTATTCTATTGTTATAATTACATACGAGAATGGTATTATTCCCTTTTTATACAGAAGAGGAAATTGAGACTGGTACTATGAAGGATATATGGCTATGGTATTAGCCAGGATTGGCTAGGTTATGCTGTATTAACAAGAACTCCAAAATCTCTGTGTACAACAAAGATGGATTCCTTCTTGCCCATGGAATTTGTCCACTGTCAGTTTGCTAGGGGACTCTGCACCATGCCTGCTTACTTGGGGACCCAGGTTGACGAAGCAGCTACCATATCAAATGTTGCTGGTCATCGCAGCTGAGTGAGAGTGTGAACTCTGGAGGGTCTCACACTGGCAATTTAATGCCCTTGCCTGGAAGTGATACAGACCATGCCTGCTTGTACCTCTTTGGTCAGAACTAGTCCCATGCCCCTACCCAGCCACAAGGGGGCCAGGAAATGAAATGCTACCAAGTGAATTTAAGTATAAAATCCAATGTGTAATTTTGTCCAGCTAGATAAAAGCTTCAGTGTTCACTCACAATCAGGATGTTTATCTTCAAGGAGGGCTTTTGGTTGTTCTCATGGTGATGTTTGATGGAGACCCCAAGCCCTATATTGACTCTTGGCATCCCTATGCCTAGGACCATGAACGTTGCTGTTCTGCCTTTAAGCTAAATCAATCACAACAGTATTCTGGCTTCTTACAGTCACCTTCCTAAAACTCAGCCTCCATATGTAGCCAGAGTGATCTTTATAAAACACCAAGATGGCTATAGTTAAAACTGTTTAACCATTTTCTGTTTTCCGAAGAATAAAATACAAAAAGGATGCTTCATGATCTTGTTCTCCCCATATCTTCTGTCTTCTGTCTTAACTTTGACTTTGCTGGTTATTCACTTGTTTACTGTCAGATGCTCTCTTTGCCCTTTTTTGCCCTGCTCTCTATTATAAGGAACTACATTTTCCAGGCTTCTTTGCTCTCTGGCTTCTCAGTTGGTTTGGTCGATAGGAGGACGAGAAACTGGCAGAAGACTGGAGGGCAGGACGAGGTGATAGTCCAGGGTATTTCTTCCCTCATCTCTGCTTTGGGTAGCAGCTCCAGCATTAGCTTTGTCCCTCCAAGACTCCAGCCCCTGTTGGACAGGGCTATCATGGTTCCAGTGTCTTTCTTCTGATCCTGGCCCCTGTGCTCCCTTCAGCATTGGGTGTATTAGAAGTTTCCTGCTGTTACTAATCTATGAGTAACTCACCACCGTTGTGTGGTTTCTCAGCTATGTGTATAAATGATTTCCTGTATTAAATTCCCTCTGTTTGAATACCTAGAGTGGTTTCTGTTTTCTGACTCTAATTAAACAATCCTGGACTCTAATCAGTTTTTATTATACATTTGGTAGGTTTATCTACAAGGACACAGATTAAACTACCATTAGTTTGAACATTCTTGCTCTGGTATTTTAACTAGAACGGACTCATATATTGCTGCAAAAAGCATGTAAAAGACCCTCCTGAACAGTGACTCCCCCACCCCCTGCCTCTCCAACATAATATTACCACTTATAACCTCCTGGCTCTTAGATTCCCCTGGCCCCATATTTTGCCTTCTGATACCATTCTCAGATTCTACTTAATTTGGTGGATAGTTTGGATCTCTCAGTCTGCCTTCTGGAACCTCAGTTTGCATGCTTTATTGATTTTAGTAAACCCGCAGCTCTGAGACTTTAGATCTATGATTTAAGGTGATGCTTCCACCACTTGGACCTGTCAGGACCCATCCAGCCTCCCATTAGAAGAGAAGAACCAGACATTCAAACATATAAGACTCTTTCATACCCGCATACCTTCCCACATGCTGTTCGTTTCACCTGGGGTCCTCTTCTTCCTTCTCTACCCAGTATGCTTCCCTTGTTCTTCAAGACTTAGATCAAGCTTCACATTTTCTTGGAAATCTCCCCTGAGTTTGGCTGAAGATGGTTCAGATTGATGTTTCAAGGTTCTCTGGACTTAGGCTATAAGATTATCTTGCAGTTGATGGTTTACTTGCCTATATTCCCCAGTAGGCTTTGTGCTTCTTATAGGAACTGTATCTTTGTTATTACCTCATTCTCTATGCCATTCATGGAGCCTGATGCCAAATAAGTTCTAAGAATGGAAAGTGATCAAAGCATGGTTGAGAGGTTAGCCTGGGAAAAAGCTGAAGTAAAGAATGACCATCTTTCCATTCCATTTACTCAAATATAGCACTGTGCCGTGTCTAATTGGAGAAATTGGACCCTGTGAGGCATGTCATGTTGATTTACCTGCAAATTGTATTCCAGATAGTTGAGCCATATTAAGCTATTGATCAAGGTGTTTAAGATTCTGATGAAAACCTGCTAAATACAGCAGCTTTTTTTTTTTTTCAGACGAATTCATACAAAGTTTCATGCTCCTGGCAACAGCAGTTCAACACAACTAACCACATCTCAAGACCATTTGGTCTAAATAAATTTGAGTAAAATCTAGCCTGTCAGTTTTTCCAAGAATTAGTTGTATCTTTTTCGTTGCTTTTGGATAGCTGTATAAATTGTTGTTTTTCTTTTCTGTCGTAGCTTTTGATTTTGACAGGTCATTGTTTATGATTTGGAAGGTCTCATTGGTAATGTACCTGTGGGATGCTTAATTATGAATATTTAAAATATGAGCTTTCAGTTCATGGGGATCAGTGATTGTTTTGTGATTTTTTTCTCATTACATCCCATTAGCATCACATCCAAGATGGAGCAGCTCTTAGAAAAACAATGGACATCTGTCCATTGTGGCTCTCTCCACAACTGGTAGAGGCATTTCAAGTTTAGAGGACTATGTGTGATTTAAGTACTCCCTATAGATACAGTGGACCTAGACATACCTGTATATATGTAGGCACGTCCAGAATGTGAATGTATTCAGAGAACCAGGCCTTCTCTGAACCTCAGACTGAACATAGAAGCAGCGATGCTAGAACATCCAAGTCTTGGTGTCAGAACACCAGAGTCCAAATCTCTTTCCTGGTTTGTGCTTGTTCAAAGATTGATCATGGAAGAGGCATTTTGTTGTTGTTGTTGTTGTTGTTGTTTTGCTTTTCTGCTGGCCAATAGCCTTTGACTAAGGGTCTAGCAGGCTGCAGATGTCTACAGGAAGAAATGGTTTTCAATGGAAGTGAATTTTACCATGCTAATGTTTCTGGTGTGTGGTCCTATGTGATCCTGGGCAAATTGTTCAGGTTCTCTGAGACTTGGTCTCTTCATTTGTTAAAAGGAAGAGGATAACATTTATTCTACAGGGAGTGGCAGGATTAAAGGAGATAGTGTTTGTAAAGTGTCTGGCCATAATGGCCGTCATTAATGATCAGGTCCTTTTGCCATCCTTCTCCAGTGTTTGGGGTGGAAGAAACTGTTTTAGTAATTCTTCTCTTTCTTGCAACTCGCACACACATGAAGCCATTCATGAAAGGGACAGGAGAGCCCATCTATGTCAACACCAATATCTACTCTGTCAGTCTAAATGGGGTGCTATGTTTTGTCTCTTCAAAGGCTGACATGTTTTAGTTAAGATTCCTTACACTGACATTTAGATAATTAAAATGTTGGCTGGAACTGGGAGACTTTTAAAAAATAATTTTAATTTGTTTCCATTTATTGTTGGCATTGTGATTCTGATTTCCACTAACTTCCAAAATTAGAGATTTTATAGTATTAGTGTAAAGACTCCTTCGAAGATACTTCTGGTTAGCCAAACCAAAGAGTACAGGAAATATCCCAAGGAATTTTTTTTCCCTCATGGGATTGTAAGGTAGATTTATATAAGTGACATCCATCCAAATGTCTGTTTGGTTCTTTTCAATTGTTCCAACCTATCATGGCTTTGGTCATTCCTAAAAAAATATGTTTTTTTTGTGGAATTTGTTTCTATCAATATAAATTGAAAACTTAAACTGCATTGAAAAGAAAAATAAATTCTAGAAACATCTAAAAATGTCTGAATATTTTTGCTTCAAATAGCAGGGAAAAAATAAGGTTATTTCTTTTCCTGCTCAGCTTCAATCTAAACATATCACTTTCATGTCAGAAGGATTTAGACATTTGTGCCTGAAACACTTATGACAACATTTTTCCAAAAAAATGGTCATGCCCTTTTCTCTAAAGGAATAAAAATCCAAATAGCAAAGTATATATCAAAACCAAAATGCAGTAATTTAAATAAGCATCTTAACAATGAACATGTACCATATCTGATTTAACCACAGAATGTTTGCCATCAATGTACATCAAAACTGTTAGATGAACAAGCCATAAGTAACGTTAGCTTTCCTCTAGTCTTTCAACATAATGCTGTATTTATTCAGATACTGTTAGTATGCAATCCTAATTGCCTTGATTTTGACAGAACTATAAACACTGTTGGATAAAATATCTAAGCAAATAACATACATTGGGTGAATCCAAATTCTAGGCATGAAGAATGAGGAATAAAACTGGCAACCCGGTTTTTTTCTTTATTCCCTCCCTCCTCTCACTTCCTTCTTTCCTTCCTCTCTCTCTCTTCTTTTTTGATTTCTCTCTTTCTTCCTTTTTTCTTTCTTTTCTCTCTCTCTTTTTTTTTTTTTTTGGTGTTTGATCCCAGAAGGCTGCACCACATTTTTGATAAAAGATTTCTCACTCACTCACTCACTCACTCACTCACTCACTCACTCACTCATTGATGGCACTGGTTTCTTAGCTGTGATATTGTCATTAACTTCAGCTTGTCATGAAAATGATGCAAAACTTGTAAATAGGCAAATGAGGATGGTGCATATTCCACCATGCAGTGCTGGGCTTGGCCTTCTATTGACAGAGCTTTTCTACAGCTCAGTAGGGACTGGTCATAATGTGTCCGGAATTGGTGGGTTCTTGGTCTCACTGACTTCAAGAATGAAGCTGCGGACCCTCGCGGTGAGTGTTACAGCTTTTAAAGGCTACGTGTCCAGAGTTTGTTCCTTCTGATGTTCGGGTGTGTTCGGAGTTTCTTCCTTCTGGTGGGTTCGTGGTCTCACTGGCTCAGCAGTGAAGCTGCAGACCTTCACGGTGAGTGTTAAAGCTCTTCAGGCGGCATGTCTGGAGTTGTTTGTTCCTCCCGGTGGGCTTGTGGTCTCGCCGGCTTCAGGAGTGAAGCTGCAGACCTTCACAGTGAGTGTTACAGCTCATGAAAGCAGTGTGGACCCAAAGAGTGAGCAGTAGCAAGATTTATTGCAAAGAGCGAAAGAACAAAGCTTCCACGCTGTGGAAGAGGGCCCGAGTGGGTTGCCACTGCTGGTTCGGGCAGCCTGCTTTTATTCTCTTATCTGGCCCCACTCACATCCTGCTGATTGGTAGAGCCGACTGGTCTGTTTTGACAGGGTGCTGATTGGTGTGTTTACAATCCCTGAGCTAGACATAAAGGTTCTCCAAGGCCCCACCAGAGTAGCTAGATACAGAGTGTGGATTGGTGCGTTCACAAACCCTGAGCTAGACACAGGGTGCTGATTGGTGTGTTTACAAACCTTGAGCTAAATACAGAGTGCTGATTGGTGCATTTACAATCCCTGAGCTAGACATAAAGGTTCTGCAAGTCCCCACCAGACTCAGGAGCCCCACTGGCTTCACCCAGTGCATCTGCCTACCAGTCCTGTGCGGTGTGCCTGCACTCCTCAGCCCTTGGGTGGTCGATGGGACTGGGCGCCCTGGAGTAGGGGGCAGCGCTCGTCAGAGGCTCGGGCGGCACAGGAGCCCATGGAGTGGGGGAGGCTCAGGCATGGTGGGCTGCAGGTCCTGAGCCCTGCCCCGCCAGGAGGCAGCTAAGGCCTGATGAGAAATCAAGCACAGCTTCCATGGGCCGGCACTGCTGGGGGACCCAGTACACCCTCCACAGCCGCTGGCCTGGGTGCTAAGCCCCTCATTGCCCGGGCCAGCAGGGCTGGCCGGCTGCTCTGAGTGCAGAGCCCGCCAAGCCCACGCCCACCCAGAACTCCAGGTGACCCGCAAGTGCAGCGCGCAGCCCTGGTTCCCGCTGGCGCCTCTCTCTCCACACCTCCCTGCAAGCTGAGGGAGCCAGCTCCTGCCTTGGCCAGCCCAGAAAGGGGCTCCCACAGTGCAGCGGTGGGCTGAAGGGCTCCTCAAGTGCCGTCAAAGTGGGAGCCCAGGCAGAAGAGGCGCCGAGAGCAAGCGAGGGCTGCAAGGGCTGCCAGCACGCTGTCACCTCTCAATAACATCTTACTAGTTCCATAATTGATTAATTAGTTGAATAAGATCTTTGACACATGATCATTTTATATTAGAGTCTGAAAATTATACCTAAACAGTATGTGATGTTTTGTTTATCTTTTAAAGGAAACTATGTTTTGTTTTGTGTTTATTAGTATTGGTGGAATTAATAAATTCAGTCACATCTAATGAATTACAGGGCAGCATTGGCTAATATTAGAGAGCCAAGGTGATCTCTATAAAAGTCCTCCATACACTGTCCAAATCCTGGTACGTACTGAATCAAAGAGTTATTGTTGTTGTTATAATTGCAAATGAAAAGATGAGCGGAAAGGCAGGGCAGCTCATGGGCCACTTACTATCTTGGGCCAGAGGATGGAGGTAGGAAGGAAGTGCCAGGGGAGTGTAGATAAGGAGGCCTAAATACATTCCCTGTATATTCAACTGTGTGTCAACATACATTTAAGGGAAGAAAAAAACCAAGGAACAAATAGTTTTGATTACAAAACCACAGGATTATGAAAATACATAGATAGATGCATTTGAGAATCCATTGAAAGAAACTGATATTGGAATATGTTTGAGGACAAAATAATCACATAACATTAAAAAATTAAGTACCACTCGTCTTAAAAATGTTCTCAAAACTTTCCCCATCAAATTTAAAAAGAGATCACTTTAGCTGCCTAATATTAGCCATATTTTAAAGAAAACATATTTTCCTTTAAAAGATAAACAAAACGTGATATACTGTTCAGGTATAATTTTTAGACTCTAACAAATATAAAATGAGCACATGTTAAAGAACCGATTCAACTAATTAATTAATTAGGGAGTTAGTAAGATGCTATGACCAGTCTGGAGAGTAGTTGAGAAGCCAGGCACATAACGGCACTTTAATAGATTTCCATGTTAGATACAAAATGGGTCAATGTCCAACAAATCATCAGCCTCAATCCTTGGAGCCATCTTTTCCACCAAACAGGAGTTTTTTGCCTCTCTATTAGACAAAAATGTGAAAGTGATTCTGTGTCCCTACCGAGCTGTAGAAAAGCTCTGTCAATAGAAGGCCAAACCCAGCACTGCATGATGGAATATATAGCATCCTCATTTGCCTATTTCCAAGTTTTGGATCATTTTTATGACAAGCTGAAGTTAGTGAAAATATCACAGCTGAGGAACTAGTGCCATCAATAAGTGAGTGAGTGAGAAATCTTTTCAGAAGCCTGCTCTGCTAAAAGGCTCTTCGGTACCACAGTTACCAAGGAGAGTGTTGAAAATGGGAATTCCTAGCCCCAGTCTAAGACTGAGTCTGGACCTTTACAGGGTGGGTCCAGTAATGCAGAAATGTATGGGGGTGTGTGTATGTATGTGTATGAATGTGTGTGTTTGTGTGTGTGTGTGCGTGTGCTTTGTGAACTTTAACATGTTCTCAAGGCATGTGTCACTGAGTCTGGGAACCATTGCTAGAGAGATCATTGTATAGATGGGGAAGCTGAGATCTGCACCAGGCCAGGACGTTTGCTGATTTTGCAATTGTCACATGCTGAAGGACAGCACTGTAAGCTTTCAGAGCCATATGATCCTTGCAAATCTCTGTGGAGAGGGAGTGAGCTGTAGTCTTACCCTAGGGGACCATGTTAGCCTGGTCTGAACTTAAACCTTCTCACTTTTTTCAAGCTACTTTATGTGTTTGTCTGCCCTCCGAGGAACTCTTCCTCTCTGGGAGTGGAAACACCAATAGGTATAAACTTCCTGGAAGACAAATTGGCTTCCAAGAAGCCAATTTGCAGATCAAAAATCTTAAAACTAAAATATCCCTTTAAGCTCGATTTAACAAAAACCAGTAGTTAGAATTATGCACACTGACTTTTTTTACAAAGTTATTCTTGGCAGTGCTTTTATAATTTTTAAAAAGAAGCAATTTAAATGTCCAATAATAGGGGAGTAATTCAATCTTAGCTGCTTAGCATCAGTAGGATGCAGTCATTATAATATTTAAAAACAACTTTTAATGATATGGACAGATAACTAACTGTTAGGTGCTCACTTTGTTCCAGGGATTTCTTGCCTATATTTTTCAAATTTTCTATGATGAACATTTATTAGCTTTATGATCATAAAAGTGCCATAAGTTTGACCTTTTCCTCCTCTTTCTACAGAGAAATTTGTTAACTAAATATTGAGAGTTAACAAGGTGATAGTGAATGATATTTTAATAAGAGATGGATTCTGTTAAGAAATTAAGCATCCTTGGCCATGCATGGTAGCTCATGCCTGTAATCCCAGCACTTAGGGAGGCTAAGGTGGGTGGATCACTTGAGTCCAGGAGTTCAAGACCAGCCTGGCCAACATAGCAAAACCCTGTCTCTACTAAAAATACAAAAATTAGCCGGGTGTGTAACTGTAATCCCAGTTACTTGGGAGGCTGAGGCACAAGAATTGCTTGAACCCAGGAGGTGGAGGTTGCAGTGAGCCGAGATTGCAACACTGCACTCCAACCTGGGTGACAGAGCAAGAGTCTGTCTTAAAAAAAATTAAGCATCTTCTGTTTATAAGATCATCAGGCAATGTATTGAATGCAAGTTGTCTGGCCTCTCCCTGGTGCTGCTTTAGCAGATCCAATTACCATATTCGTTTTAGAGCCAGAAACTTATTTTTCATAAGTTTCCTATCTCCTTTCCCTAATCTGTCTAAATCAACAATGCTTTATTTTTTTTTTACTTGCATATAAGAACACATGTACAAAAAGCCAGTCAACTCATTGGCTGGAAAGAATTGTTGCCACACTCAGAATTTGTCTAGGCTTTTAATTCTAATTCTAACTGGGGAGCTACATTGTCTCACACATACGGAGAATTTGTGCTTATGGCCCCTACTCAATTCTGCAGACTAGGGTTGGAGTTTTTCCAGGGGAGTTTGATGGAGAGAGTCAAGGGATTTGAAGGGGCAAGGGAGTGATTATGAAACAAATCATGGAAACCCACCTGGTAAGAGGAAAGTGAGGATATGATGGACGTGATGAAAAGGAACAAATGTGTAGACCCAGTGAATTGGAGTTCATAATTGGGCCAAAGAATTATTGGCATGGGTCTGGTAGAGGATGTAAGCTGGTAAGAGAGGAGGTGAGCATCCTAGGGTGGGATGGTCAAAAAAGAAATTTCAGAGGTGAGCAGGACAGGTTAGTAAGGTCCAAGGTGAAACTAAGGATGTAAGTGAGAGGCCAGAGCCACGAGTGGGTAATCTACATGGATGATGGCATCACCAAGAGAGATGATAAGACAAGCACCAAGAAGAGAAGTCGTAAAATTCCAAACTCTTCAGTAAATGAGGAAAACATTGGGATGGGTCTGATGGCATGCCTTCTAATGGAGCTGAGGGTATTATTATTATTATTATTGGAGAAAGTAGGGAGTAGGAGGAGAACTGATGTGGAAACAGCAAGATCAAAGAGAACATTACCACCTGAGATAGACAGGTTATAATCCTTAACTCTAGAGACCAAAGTTGGAGACTTAAGGCTAGCAAGCTTTCTCCTTAGCTCTCGTTCATGCTTTGAACAAAAGTCTTCCCACCCAACTTAGTTTACAGCTTGACATTGTGTACATGTCTCTGTGTCTGTGTCTCCCTCTGGATTCTAGATAATTCTCTGGGGAGAGCGTGCCAGTGCCTGGCCGGCACAAATGCTTAGTGAATTTCAGACAAAAAACTTGTTTGATTGACATGCGATTAGAGAGCTTTCAGGGTTTTGGTTTTTCTCAAGGAACTGAACAAAATCTCTATGGAGAGGTTGCCCTCAGAACCTTAGATGGACTCATCAAATACCTCTGAGCTTAGAATTCTTTATGTGGGCCTCTTCATTTCATCAACAGTGTATTTTCCTAAAACGACTTCTCTCATACATCTTCCTCCATCACCTGGTCTCTGGTATCCTTCAGTGTGAGGGCAGGCTCCCCACTCTGCACCAGCACACCCTGGGTGTGTGCAACTTCATGGGTCTTCTGAAATGTACATCTGTGTTAATGTGCAGCAGGCCTCCCTTGGATGGAATCTGAATTACAGTCCTGGCTCTGTCAGGACCTAGCTGTGAGATGTATAAAAACTTGTCGGCACCCAAATAAATTAAGGTTAAAAAAGGTTGAATAACTGGCCCAAGATCTTATAACCTAGCAAGTATTAAAGCCCAGGTTTATGGGATTATAGAACCTGGGCTTTCTCCATTGCCCCCAAAATACTTCTCAAATGTTTTCTATCAGTTTGGGAAGAACATTTTTCTCTTAATTCCGACAAAGCATCTACGTGTAGACTACACTCATTATTTCCATTTTCAACTCAGATGGAACCTGAATAAGAATGACAGCAGCAAATAAACTCCTATGCATCAGGAACCTGCACATCTTCCTGTTAATAGAACATGATTTTAAATTACGTGACCAGCTGTTTTATCCTGGGTCAGCCACCAACGTTATTTCCGTCATAAACAATGGTCCAAATGCTTGGGGTTTGGGAGGAAACACCTTTCCTGCATGGCTTGATCTTGTGATGATGGCAATTAGGATAACTGTGACTTCACTGTAATCATGAGTTAGGCAACCAGCAGGTCACAAGTAGGGCAGAAGATGACCTGCCTAGCACAAACCATTTTTCATAAGCCACTTCTCTGTAGAAATGAGGGGTTTTCCAGTAGTAAACCCATACTGTGTATCATGAGGCTGCCCAGTGGAGCAGAAGACAGGTAGCTCATTTAAAGTAGAAAGGGCATGAGTCTTGAAATGAAAAGATGTGGATTAGAATCCTGGCCCTGAAAGTTTCTGCTTGTGGATCCTTGGGGGGGATCACCTTATTACTCTTAGCTTCTGAGTTTTCGTACATAAAACGTGGTTGTGATATCCCTTTCACAGGCCAACAGTGAAAACCATGTGGAAGTGCCAAGATAGAGGCTTCATAAATATTACTTTGTATGAAGCGTTTGTTAGACACTTAAAATCTTAATATTTGTTTCAGAAGTGGTGTGGTACATGAAGTATTTTGAATTATGATTTCCCTCCAGATACAATATTTTTAATATATTAAAGCAAGGGCTGACATGCCTAGTCCAATGAAGATGTTTTTCCTCATATTTTACATGTTTCTGTGGGGTTCTAGATGTTGACTTCAGTTTTATCAGCAAAGAAAACAATGATGTTTCTAACATGGTTCTGTATATCTTAACTCAGCAGGCAATAACAGGCCTTTGGTGAAAGTTAGTATTCTTAAGATATCACAGGACAACTTACATTGTTTTCTTACTATTACTCATACCAACAGTAACAATCCTTCACAAAGCATACAAAGGACTTTCGGGTCCATCATCTTCCCAGAACTAAATCTTCAACACTCTTGTGAGATATGAAGATTAGAGTTTAACATTGACCTTAATCTTGACCTGATATTTAGAATATCAGCCTCTAATTAAATGTATTTATCCTTCTACAAATTCATTTAAAAATACAATTCTTGGCCAACTTTGTTGACAAAGTGGATTACATTTATTATCTTCATTATAATGCTCTACTTCTTGCAAATTTTCAACTTGTCTTCTACATACATATCTATAAATCTCATCCGTCAACTCCAGATGATAGTGTTTATGCTGCCTGGAGTGGGTGGTGTGTTTAGATGTAGAACTAACAAGTGTCCTTTCATCCTCTGCAATGCACTGAACAACTCAAGATAACAGTATCGTGGGGCCTGTGAGACCCAAAGGCAAATCCTTGTTTTGCGGATGGGGAAATACAACAAAAAGAAAAACTGCAGAGTTCACCTGAGTCAAGCGATGCTCCATCCTGTTTATCATTTGCAGAGTGCTGGTGTTATTTTGACCGTATCATCCCTTTGAATGTGCCGCTTCAGTACTGCTGTGCCCATCACAATTCTTGCCGTGACCATGGGACTTATCGGTGTAGCCCCTTGTCCTAGGGACCAGCTGTCTGTTTATTGCTGGTGACATATATCCAGAGGATGCAAAAGATCCTCCAGGTTAGAGGTTGGCCAGCTGAGAGAGGAGGAAGGCATTAGTTGTTTATGGTCTTAGGTCATGAGTTTCATAGAGTCTCAATGTTAGAGGAGGGTTTAAGTGCTATGAAAACCAATCAACCCTTATTTATTTATTTTAACCTGAAAATATTATACAAACAATATATATTCACTTTTTAAAATTAGAAAACACATATAAGCAAAATGAAAACAACAACAATAAGTGTCATTTCACCACCCAGGGATAAATATAGTTAGCAGTTGGGTGCATAGCTACCTAGAGTCTTTTCTATAAATGAGATCATACTCTACATTACTGCTTGTTCACTATATTATCACTATTTTCCTATATAAATAAATATATACCTATATCATAATGTTTATGGTATTCCATGGTATGCATTTACCGTATTTTGGTAATAAATCATCTATTGTTGGATTTTAGCTTATTTCTGTTTTTTTCACCACTGTAAATAATGTTAAATAAACATCTCTATGCATTCATCTTTTCACATCCAACTGATGTTCAAAAACTTCCAGTGTTGGGAAATAGCCCATTGCCATTACCAAACCTATGGCAGTTCTCACTAGGGTACGACTTGAGAAATGGAACCCTTAAATGACACTGCATGATATGGGGGGGTCTCTGTAGCGTGGTTCCTGTCAAAACATGTTCCTATGGCTCTTCTGTTCTGTTCATATTCTTTAAAGTCACCAACCACATGCTTCCAGTTATGGCTTCTCCCCACTGGATTATTCTTGTTCAATTCTCCAGGCTGCAGGATCACTTATGATGCCAACAATATCATACAATATCAAAAGTCTTCCACCAGTCTCTAAATGACTGCTTATCATCTTTTTCCCAATCAAATATTTTATTGTGGGTTATTAGTGATTATGTCCTTCTAAGTGAAAATGAAAAGCAATAAAAAACCTGAGTTATAAGCACAAACTTAACTATGTAAAGAAAGGGCACGATGCCTCTGAGAGGTAAAACTCCTAGGAGATGACAGGCAGAAGAGAGTCTCTGAGAGCTTCTCTGAGAGTTCACAAGATGCCTTGCATGAACAGTTAGAGGACACGTTCTTGAATGAGCAATAGGAAATCTAAGGAGCCCTTGAATTTGGGCTATCTGGCAGGGATGTAATATAGGTTAAGATTCTGGACATCTTGTAGGAATGTAGTCAGGGCAGTATAATGCGCTGTATTTTCTGTGTCTAAGCTCATTCTGACCAACTTCCAGCTTACAGGGGTAGGTCAAACAGATCACTTCTGTGGAGCAACACAAGTGCCCATACAGTTGGACGCTGAGCAGAAACTTCACCAATCAGCATACAGTCCAGAAAACGAAGAACAGGGACAATCTGGCAGAGTCCCTCCTGATTACCTGCTAGTCTTCAATCTCAGTTTTTTCATCCACTTACTTGGAGTCTTAAAATGCAGGAACATTTGCAATTTAATGGCCATTTAAAGTCTGATATGGTTTGTCTGTGTCCCCATCCAAATCTCATCTTGAATTGTAGTTCCCATAATCCCCACATGTCATGGGAGGGGCCTGGTGGGAAGGTAGTTGAATCATGGGTTACCCCCATGCCACTGTTCTTGTGATAGTGAGTGAGTTCTCAGGAGATCTTATGGTTTTATAAGGAGCTTTTCTCCCTGTTGCTCTGCACTTCTCCTTGATGCCACTATAGAAGAAGGATGTATTTGCATCCCCTTCCACCATGATAGTAAGTTTCCTGGGGCCTCCCCTACCATGCCAAACTGTGAGTCAATTTGACCTCTTTCCTTTGTAGATTACCCTACCCAGTCTTGGGTATGTCTTTGTTAGCAGCATGAGAACAAACTAATACAACATCCAACAGATTTTTTTAAATTCTAGAAAACTCCAGCGCTAGTCTCAAACAGGTTTTGCATTCCACTGTGGGTTAAAACACACACACATACATGCATACATAGACACAGGTCATAACAGATAAACGACACATGTTGCAGAGCACACTCAGTTCAAGGATGGGGGTAGAGTTCCCTTTGATGCCACCTGCTTGAGAGTTCTTGCTGGCTGAAAGCATATAACAACACCTAGAGTGTGTGAAAACACACACACACACACACACACACACACACACACACACACACACACAGGGCACTGTTAGATAATCATGTTCGTATTTATTTTAAGAAAATATTTCAGAGCCAAAATAGTTTTATTAAATGGATGCTATTTAGGAAGAACATAAAATAGGCTGATGTGTTATTATGTTAAAGCTCTCTCCTGTAACCCGTTGGTTTTAATTAGGGCTCTTTGAGGGCCACTCAGAACATGTCTGCATATATTCTGATTGTCAGAGATGCGAAATGGTTCCTGGGTTTTCTCTTGTGCCCAGGTAATTGGTGAGTTTTAGTTTGAGTGAATATTGTATTTTGAGAATCATGTATAGTTCTCTCCATTCTGGTTTTGAGAGGGGCAGTCAATGACTGGTGTAGAGGGCACTGGTGATCTAATGGTGAGTGGGGTTTGAGGTAGTATGGAAAGGGAAATGAAGAAGGAAAGCAGATGCCAAAAGGGAAATGTCCCAGACTGGGACACCATGTCAAATCTCTTTTCTTTTCATCTCCTGAAGTTGTCCAAAGAGGAAGAGAAACCCAAAGAACCTGCCATTCACTGTCCACTGGGAGCCCAGCTCCCCACTGCATGATGATTTCTCACTCTGGTATGTTAGGAAGGCAACAAGCCAAACTGAATAGCTAGAAAGAGAGACTGAGAATTAAAGATGGCAGGATCCAGAAGTAGCACCTCTGGGTCAAATCTTCATTTTACAGACCAGAAATCCAAGACCAACAGAGCGGACAGAATGTGGCTGAGGCCTCAGTAAAGACAGAGCAGAACTGAGATGAGAACCCAGCTGTCCTGTTCTCCAGGTTGATGTCCCTCCCAGGGTAACATCTTTGGGAACAATGTGACATGTAGCTGTTCAGATTAGCAGTAGAATTTTGTCACTGGTGTCTTCCAAATATCATCTCAAGTAAGAAACTGCTTAGGTAATTGCACAGAAGATGCATGGCTCATTAGAATCTCATTATTCTAAAACAACTGCACATTTTTTTTCTGTTTTTTTTGGTTTTTGTTGTCCATTTAAATTTATGGTTTGTTTACTGATCTGGCAGGCAGCAAGACGTATGGTTGTTTTGATAGGTTGTTAAATACCTCTTTCTATTCCCTGTTGAAGATAAATTTCTTCTATTCCTTTGTGGAATATTTTTGTTATTCGTTACAAAAAGCAGGTTCAGAAATCATAGACTCTCAAGCAAACCTCCCTGGTTCCATAAAAACTTGAGTAACAGTGCTCTTCTATTACTGTAAGACCATGGTTTACCAGAGATTTTGATGTTGCTAACATTATGCCCTGGGAAGTGGGTCTTACGATCACCATTTCAGGGCTGTGGAAACTGAGGCTCAGGAAGGGAATTCAGTGTTCTGGACATTTGTGCAGATTCTTTGCAAGTCAAGTTTCACGAGGTGGCTCCCATTATCCCCACCTACTACATTCCCATTTGGAGCCCCCCAGTGGGGGCCCATCCAAAAATGCACCCAGTCCTTCTTTCACTTTCCTTCAGTTTAGCAAGCCTAACCATTTAAACTTCCCATGCTCTTGACATTAGTGGTCCAGATGAGCTAAAAGCACGGGTCGCTCCCCAGTGTGATCACCCTTATTTCACATTTTCATAAGAGATAAGTAATGTATTAACCTGGGCCCTGGTATTCTCTGGTTAGTATCAGCTATTTGAAAAGTTCGTTTTCTCTGTTATTTGTATTTTTCCTCTTAGTGTTTGAATTGAACTTTTCTCCCATGTTGTTCCAATTTTATAATACTTTATTATTATTCTGTCATTTAAAAATAATACCAGGCTTGAATCTGTTTTTGAGATTGGTATTTGAAGTTTGAAGACATGATTTTTGTTTCCCAGTTCCTCCTCTCTGCAGATATGCGACATTGGTTAAGTCTAGTCCCCACTTAGGGCTTTGGTTTTTTCATCTGTAATATTAGGATGTTGGACTGGATGATCTTAAGGGTGATTATTGGTCTGAAATGCTCAACTTGCATTTTTCTTTCTGTTTTTAGCAAGACTCTATTCATAAAATAAGGTCAATGGCCAGGATTTTTGGCTTAGGAATTTTTAGCAGAATTTGATGATCTTGTTTTAGATGTAAGGATATGGGAACCAGTCGTATCTGGTCAGGATGATCTCACTTTGGGATAATCTCTACATGGTGTCCAGGTTTCTCAGAAATATGTCCAGACAAAGCCCTCTCGGTTCCAGATCCCTGTAGATGTTATGTCAAGTGCCATGGGCCTGGGCTCTGTTCAGTGTTGTGATTTGACATGTTGGGAATATGGATGCCTTCACTGTCCCACAAAACCCTTAGCAAACTTTCAACAAGTACAATTGCAGGCTTTGTATCTGGTTGTTTCTAAAAAAAAAATGCCTTCTAGCTTCATGGATGATGAACTGGAAAGAAACTTAATATCCTCATTTTACAGAGGATAATGGTTCGGAGAATAAGTGAGTGAGAGAACCATCAAGGGGAAGGAGGCAGTCACTGGGCCTGATCCCATCTCTCTCTCTCTGCTTGAAGCCTGCCAGCTTGGGTTTCATTTATGGAGTTAATCCAACATTGTGCCAAGACTTTTTGAGCCAAGTAGGTGCCTTCCCTGGTACCGTAGTCAGAGACAGAATACCAATTCAATTCCTTTTGTTGTAAGAAGTGGCATTGCTCCTCTCAAGCAGTTCGGCTCCATTTTGGGGAAGCCAACTGACTTCAAGTGCCATGGGGATAATTTTGCCATTGTCTCGCAGAATAATGTCCAAACACCATAGCATAGCATTCAAGGCCATTCAAAATTTAGTTATGACCTATTTGCCTTAACCCTCTTTAAGCCTGGTTGGCTCATGGTTCTAAGTCTTCCTAGTCTTCTTGTTCTGCTGTGGTGTACTTTAGTATCCAGCTTATTTTGGCTTTGTCTCCCAGGGATTCTCCCACACTAACATTTCAGACTCAATGTTAGTGCTGGGTATCCTCAGTTTGGACTCATTTTTGTCTCAGGAATCTGGCCTGGCGTTTCACTCATGTTCTGCAGCTTCTTTTCCAGAGAAGGATACTTACCCATGTCAGCCTCTTAGAGCATACCCTCTGGCTCCAAGTGGCTCATCTGACACTCTGGCTGGCCATCCAGGTCACCTGTGGGGTAGGCCAGGAGCAGGGGATTCAGGACAACCTTCACAGATTCCTTGGCTTCCTCTTCTGTGCCAGGCCTTGGCTTAATCTGAGGATATAGAGATGGATATGACACTCTCCTACCCTAAAGGAACCCATAACAAAATAAGGAAGCAAACGGGCTAAGTAAATACAGGCAAGAATATGTTTTGGGTGCACTTCATATAGAGTGAGTGAGGGGTGCAGAGGAGGGACGAGTCAGTGATGCTGCAGTTGTGGGGTGGTTAAGGAAGCCTTCAGAGATAAGATGCTGAGTCCCAGGGATGTCACATGTGAAGAAAGAATGCCTGGTACAGAACTGGAATTTCTTTCCTGAGACCAGGAAAATAGATTTCCTGGAAAGGAGAAGTCCATGGCTTGTTAATTATGCCTTTGCAAACAGAGCAATGTGAGCAAAAGATTGGAACCTCTTGGATGGGAATCTTTGACATTTGGAATTCAGATGCTTCATGGCCAGCTAGCCTGGCTGAGGGTCTAATTCGGTCTTCTTCAGAAGGGAAATTCCCAGCAGCAGCTGCAGTGGAAATGCTAAATGTGGAATGCCAACAGAACAGACTCTCATTTTATCCGGCTGAAATGAGGGGGAAGTGGCTCTTGATATGACCTTTCTTCTATGTGGGGCTGCCTTTTGGGCTTGGAAAATTTGTCTCAGAAACAAAATGCCAAGTGAAAGGATAGATCCAGAACATCAGAAGATAGTAGTTTCTCCAAGATTATTCTTCTTCGTGGGTGTGAGCTGAGAAAGCCATGGTCAAGTGTGCAGCCCAGGGCAATGACATACAGGAGGGGTTGGACGTGGGCTGCAGCGGCTGCTGGGAATCCCTCATCTGGCTGCAGAGCTGGGACAGGATATTTGGCAGGAGATGAGCAGAGCAGAGAGGAGAGGACTAGTATGCTGAGCCTGTCCCCTTCCGGATGCAGAGAGTTTTGAATGTCTGGCTTACTGAGAGGGATGTTTCACTGGACACATTTTTCCATAGTGATATTGGTGGCGGTGCCCATTGTCCCTGTGGGAGGTAGGGTGGTGAAAGGAATGGAAAAAAAAATAATGTTTTCCAGCAGGACCATTACATTATGGAAACCCTGACACTGATTTGCAAATGTCTCTTTTCTCTTGGGATAAGTTAGGGAGGTTATTGACTTCTGACTACCTGTGGCTTTTATTAACATTGGAGGCCATGGTGTTTATGTTTCAGAGCTGACAAAACCAACTTACCTTCAATTAAATGCATGTAGGTGAATCTCAGGATTATATCATTGAGTGAAAAAAACCCACAGAAGAATGCACACAGTATGATTCCACTTACATAAAGCTCAAAAACATATAGCCGTGTGTGTTGTATATGTGTGTTTGTGTGTGTCTAGTTTAAAGATGGAAAAGTGTATACAACTATAAAGTTAAGCAAGGAAATAAACACAAAATTTGAGATAATGATTACTAATTTTGAGGGGGAGAGAAGGTTTGAAATGAGATGGGACAACTATAGGAGATTTCAAGGTAATGATAATGTTCTTTTTTAAAAATAGGCAATGTGAACGAAATTGTTCATTTTATGGTAATTCTTATAAGTTACATGTGTTTTTTGAATATTGTATATGTTACAGTTATTTTATGAATATTATTTATATCTACCATATTTAGTAAGACAAGTTGAACCCCTTTACCTAGCAGGGGTAGGATGTGTGTGGGGGGAGGGGGCAAGGGTGAGTGAGTGCCTTGTGGCCACGCTTTTGAAGGAAGGGCATTTGGTGGGTTGCCAGTTTCTTATGAGGTAGCATGACCCCAGCTTTCCTTAAATCCACTGATTTATATTTTGAATAAAAACCCAAGTGTACCAACTGACTCCAGGAGCCCCTGTTGAATCAAAAGTTGATTTCTCTTCCTCGTATAGAAAATGTGAAATAATATTGGGTGGGAAAAAATCAAAATATGAAACTAGGCATGTCGTTTCATTCATATATTGTTGAAAAATCTGTTTATATGCATTGATTTAAAAAGCCTGAGCAGTGTTTGGTACTGTATTTCAAAGGGGCTGTCTCTTGAATGATTTGTTTCAGGAAGGATGACAGGGTTTCACAGTAGCTGGTCCATTGGTTTATTTCACTTCCTTCCATTTCCAGTGTGGCGGGTCCATCCTCTCTATCATTCTGTCCTGTCCCGTGATAGCTCCGTGTTTTTCTTTTCGTATTTTAATTGTCTGTGGAAGACTCTTCTTTCTCCTTTCCAAAAATGATCAAAATTTAATTTGATTCCTGATACATGTTGATAAAATCAGAAGCCAGGAGACTAGCCGAGGAGTTAGGAAAATCATGTTAGCAGAAAACATGCTGCAGGACGTGGTGTCCACCCAGACAGGGGATGTCCCAGGAAGTTCAGTGTGTGTGGTTCCAGCAAGCGCAGCCTGGTCCACAGCAACTAGCCTCCTGCCTCTTCCCTCTTTCCTTTTCAGTCTACTCCACTGCCCCAGTTAGGTTTCCTGAAAAGCACATTGAGACTCAGGTTAGTGTACAGAGGTTTGTTAGGAGTGCTGTTGTAATAAACACCCAGAAAGGGAAGGGAGGAGAAGGAACAGAATCAGCAATGAGTAGAGGATGAAGTCAGGCTGGGATGCAGTCCTAGCCCACCCTGCAGGGAGTTGAGAGAATTACCCTTTAGAGCTGCTCTGAGTTGGGGTGATGAGCAGGGTGGCCTTTATTCCCACATATGTCAACCAGAGACTGGGTGCTGGCCACCTCTGGAAGGGGTGATATGGTTTGGGTCTGTGTTCCCACCCAAATCTCATCTCAAATTGTCATCCTCATGTGTCGATGGAGGGACCTGGTAGGAGGTGGTTGGATCATGGGGGTGGATTTCCCCATGCTGTCCTCATGATAGTGAGTGAGTTCTCAGTGAGTTTTCAGGAAAGCTGATGTGTGGCACTTCCTCACTCTTTCTCTCTCTCCTGCCACTACTCTCTTTCCCTTCTCCTTCTGCCATGATTTTAAGTTTCCTGAGGCCTCCCCAGCCATGTGGAACTGTGAGTCAATTAAACCTCTTTTGTTTATAGATTACCCAGTCTCAGGTAGTTCTTTATAGCAATGTGAGAACAGACTGATACAAAGGGGTTATCCCTTTACCTGAGGCAATCCTCCAAAGACACTGACAGCATTTCCAGTAACTTCATCTCAAATCCTTCATTTCTGAAGTGAATCCAGGTAGCATGTTATATTGACTGCACCTCCATGCTGCAGCCAGAATTTTTTTTTTTAAATTAAAACATAAACTTAACAATGTCCCCTGCTGCTTCTGAAAATATTTCTGTGGCTCTTCCTTGCAAACAGGAAAAGGACCAAACCTTTACTTTGAAATCCAAGGCTTTTTACAGTCTGGTCCTAATTTTTATTCATTCTCTGATACTGTTTCCCATTCTTGTCCATGTCCCAACAGAAACATACCACCATATTCCAGCTACACCAAACATTTTCACCTGATGAACATACATTTTTAATATACCCAGTCACTCTGTCTGGAATATCTTTCCTCTCTCAAAGTCTTACTCAACCTTCAAAGCCCTGCTTGAATGTCCCTTTGTTTGTAATATCTGCCCCAAATTATCCAGGCAGAGTTTTTTCCTTTCTATAGGTCTCAAAGACCATTTTTCTTCCCTTCTCCTTACCTTCTCTCCTCTCCTTTTTCTCCTCATCTTTGTTCCTGCACTTCCCTCATTTTCTCTGATTTTTCTCTTTGGAGCATATTGTCTTCTCAAGTAGGTCTCATCTGTAAATCTAGAAGCCATGGATTTGCTGGTGTTTGGTATCATAAGGGAAATCCACTTTCGGTGTATAGGTTAGTTAATGTTGTACCTCCTGAACACTTCATGTAGACATTTGTGATAGCGCTTATCCTGCCATCGTCCAATTGTTTGACTAACAATAGCTGACACATCAACATCAGTGGACAGGACTTCTTGCTTTATCAGGCAACTTATGCACCCTTTCTTAGAAATAGTATCAGAATCGTCAAAAATACCTTACACTGCAAATAAGGGGCAATTTACTTGTAATTATTTGTTTATGCGTCTGACTCCCCCAGTAGACTAAAAGCAATTTAAGGCTGGGGACTCTGCCTCTCATCTGGGTTTCTCTGTGCCTTGTACAGGCTTTGTTGTAAGAGAGGGCTTCATTTGATGTCTGTGGAATAAATAGATGTTGTTACATATACTTTGTTTTTCATTTGAGGAAAGGTATGAAGGTGAGACAAAACTGAATTTCTTTGTAAGAGAAACAGCAGGAGAATAATAAATGGCAACATTTTTTCTAATATACTTCAGGTAGTTTTATATTCCCTTTCACTGCCGAGCTGATGTCTCTTGTGAGTTCTTTGTGCGATAGATTATTTGCAGTAAATGTAAAGACTTTCACTCACTCCCATCTGCCTCTTAGACACACCAGGAGCAGCCATTGATTGAGTCCTACCATGTGCCTGACGCTGCATTCATTGTTTCTAATCTTTGGGATAATCCTATGAAGTGGATATTGCTACAGCCATTTTGCTGGTGAAGCAAGTGAGCCTCAGAAAGGTTAAACTAACTTATCCAAGGCGATATATTTTCAAGTGACAGATCAGGATTTTAATCAGGGAAGTCTGATTTCAGAACTCTCTGTCTTCCTGTTATTGCCTTACTACTGCAATCCAATGTACTGATTCCTTCTCTACATATATGTGATAGGAAACACTTGCCTATTAGTAGTGAAAAACTTTTTGGGATGGGGTGATTCTGCTGTCTTTTCAAAGAAAGGCCACATAAGTCATTTTATTTTTATTTTTATTTTAAGAGACAGGGTCTCTGTTGCTCAGGCTGGAGTGCAGTGGGCGTGATCATAGCTCAGTGCAGCCTCAAACTCCTGGGCTGAAGGAATCCTCCTGCCCCAGCCTCCCAAGTAGCTAGGCCTACTTAGGCCCTTTACTTGTTGGCCTTACCTAATATTCCATTTCATCTCCTGCCACTCCCTGACATCTCACTATCCACTTGAGATTACTTCTTCCCTGCATTCTCCTCATACTTTTAGGCAAGGGGTATCCAGCCTTTTGGCTTCCTTGGGCCACATTGGGAAAAGAAGAATTGTCTTGAGTCACATATACAAAATGCTAACACTAACAATAGCTGATTGAGCTAAAAAAAGAAATTATAAAAAAAAACACAGTATTTTAAGAAAGTTTATGAATTTGTGTTGGGCTGCATTCAAAGCCATCCTGGGCCACATGTGGCCCATGGGCCATGGTTGGACAAACTTGTTTTAGGCTTCTGTGCCTTTGCTTTATGCTGTTTCCTGTGCTTGGAAGGTTTTCATCCCTTTTAAATCTTTATGGGTTTAACATGTGGGTCCAGTGCACATGTCCCTTATTGCTGACTATTTTCCTCTATATCCCCTGAAGGATTTAGAGGCCCTCCAGGACGGGCAGAGTCCATGTCTCAGTTTTCTATGCTAAGGCTTGGCATGGCACTTGGCGCAGAAAGGAAACTCAAGAAATACTGGTGCAGGCAGCAAGCTCAATAAACTTTGGGTGATGGAATAGAAAACAAATGCCAACGAAAAGCCCCTTAGCCGCTCACAGCTCCTCTGCATCAGATCCTCTCCCTGCTCTTTTTATGCTCTGCTCTGCATGACTTTGGGCTGACCCCTGCAAACATTTCCCAGGCTTCCTTATCAACTGGCTTCCAGCTAGATTCAACTACTAGGAGGCGCTGGTGAGAGATTAAAGAAAGCAGAAGGGTGAGACACCAGGGTATTTCTCTCCTCCTCTCTCTGCTTAGGAAAGTGTCCCCAACAATGGCAGAATCTCCTGCAAAATTCCAGCTGCCATCAGATAGCCCCTCCCTCTGTGGCCCCTAATTTTTTTTTTTTGCCATGCAGCCCCTGCCATGATTCCAGCTCTCTTTTGGAAATCCCAGATCCTTGGCTCTGATAACATCACCCCCCCTTTTATCCCTCTAGCCCTTGGGACAGTAGTGACTTTTCACTGTTGATAATCTCTGCTTTGACTCTCTATTCTTTATTTTGCTTTTAGGCCCTTTTGAAACCTGTGTGACTCATTTCTTCTATAGCTAGCCCAGGCTTCGTTTTCCTGCCTAGATCCTGACTATTATAGTCCCATGCTTTGTTTGTACCCTAGTTTCTGCACTGTAAAAAATGTGATGATTGAGTTGTGCGATCAGTTTTCTTCTTGGTAAAATTCAGATTAAAGAGAAGATATACTTGGGCATGCCATCCATGTTGGCCTATTTTGAACTTCGAAAAGAGAGAAAGAACTCCTAACACTTCCACCCAGCATCTTCCATCCTTCTTAATGGAGTATCCACTCTGTTCAGCCAGAGAGATCATCCGCAGGATGGAGGCGTGAGTGTCCACCTGGCTGGCATGGTGATTGAAATGCTGCCTCTTGAGTGCCAATGTCAAAGGCACCCTACCTGACTGAATAGTGGCCAGAGGTCAGTGAGAAGCAGCAGGAACTAATGTGGCAATCAGGAGGGAGGGACCTGGGGCCAATGCTCACCCCTATCCACTCTGGCTCCGCCCTGAACACAGCCTGGGACCCTGGCTCAGTGTGAGGCTGGAAAAATGTCCAGAGAGGATAAGCCACTTCTTTTCTGGGACCTGTTAATTCATGGTCACCAGTCGTCAGTAAGATTTTACCTACCCATCTTCTAACACCCAAGTGTAGCACACTTCTCACCTTATCTGGCTCAGTATTGCATAAAACATTGTTTTATGTGTGAAAACAAAGACAAAAATGAATACCAAATAACTTCAGATACTTTCAGTTAAGTAGGGGGGTATAGATACATATATAACTCTCATTCATAAAATAATTCTAACACAGCACAGTTGGTAATACATATTGTGATCGTGCAAATCACATGTTTGGGGAAAACCATGAAGAAGAAAGCACTCTAAGAAGAGGGCATTGGAAATAATTGACGGAGAGGTGATATCTTGAACTAGGCCTTGAAAAATGATGGTTCAACTTAAGCATGAGGCAAAGGACATGGTAGGCAGGGGGGTGACAGTCTGAGCAAAGGCCCATGGGGAGAAAGGGCAGGGATTCATCGTGACTCAATATGCAATGAGGAGTTTAGAATCTATTCTTATGCAACTGAGAGTCTATGAAGGTTTTTGAGCAGGAATGTGTCAAAATTGGGTGTGTGTTGCACAAAAATTGCCTTTGTGTCATGCGGGCATATGAATCAGACAAGGAGGAGGAATGAAAGGAGCCTAAATAGGAACCTATTGCATTAGCCAATTCTACCACCACTTGGACATGTCTCGATGGTCATAGCCTCCTTGGAGGAGTCAAGACAAAGCAGAAGCTAGTCAACCTTGCGTATATTAGGAATTTTAACAGACCTTTTATTAGTCAGGGTTCTCCAGAGGGACAGAATGAGTAGGATATACGTATATGTACAAGGGAGTTTATTAGGGAGAATTGGCTCACATGATTAAAAGGCAAAGTCCCTCTATAGGCCGTCTGCAAGCTGGGGAAAAAGGAAAGCCAGTAGTGGCCCAGTCCAAGTTTGAAAGCCTCAGAACCCGGGAAGCTGACAGTGGAGCCTTTAGTCTGTGGCCTAGGAAGCCTAAGCCTCTGGTGCAAGTCCCAGAGTCCAAAGGCTGAAGAACCTGGAGTCTGATGTCCAAGGGTAGGAGGAGCAGAATCAAGCATCTGGCATGGGAAAAAGAAAAAGAGCCAGAAGACTCAAACGTATCCAAGCAAGCAAGCAAACTTATCACCCTCCTTCTTCCTACTTTTTGTAGCCATGCTGGTAACCAATTGGATGGTACCCACCCACATTGAGGTTGAGTCTTCCTCTTCCAGTCCACTGACTCAAATGTCAATATCCTCTGACAACATCTTCACAGACACACCCAGAAACAATACTTCAGCAGCCATTTAGGCATCCCTCAATCCAATCAAGTCGACACCTAATATGAACCGTTACAGACCTCAGCGTACTTGGACGAATGAGCAATTTTGGGGTTTATATTCGTGGAGGCTCATGGAGTGAGCTCTAGGGGATATCAAGGGGTTAGGGTGCTTGTGGAGTTCAGCTGAAATTATTGACCATGAAGCCCAATACAACAAAGAGGGAATTAATTAGCGGGTCAAATAGAAGAAGTAGCTGTCCCAAAGCAGGAAGCACTCAGCTGCAGTAGGAATAAGGGACAAGGACAGACACCGAAGAGGATTCCATAGGCGCCCAATGGCCCAATAGTCACTTTTGTTTTGTTTTGTTTTTTTTTTTTTTGGCATTTTACATATTTGTTTTCTGTTTTTTTTTGTTTTTAAACTTTAAGTTTTAGGGTACACGTGCACAACATGCAGGTTAGTTACATATGTATACATGTGCCATGTTGGTGTGCTGCACCCATTTACTCGTCATTTAACATTAGGTATATCTCCTAATGCTATCCCTCCCCCTCTCCCGCCACCCCACAACAGTCCCCGGAGTGTGATGTTCCCCTTCCTGTGTCCATGTGTTCTCATTGTTCAATTCCCACCTATGAGTGAGAACATGCGGTGTTTGGTTTTTTGTCCTTGCAATAGTTTCCTGAGAATGATGGTTTCCGGTTTCACCCATGTCCCTACAAAGGACATGAACTCATCATTTTTTGTGGCTGCATAGTATTCCATGGTGCATATGTGCCACATTTTCTTAATCCAGTCTATCGTTTTTGGACGTTTGGGTTAGTTCCAAGTCTTTGCTATTGTGAATAGTGCCACAGTAAATATATGTGTGCATGTGTCTTTATAGCAGCATGATTTATAATCCTTTGGGTATATACCCAGTAATGGGATGGCTGGGTCAAATGGTATTTCTAGTTCTAGATCCCTGAGGAATCGCCACACTGACTTCCACAATGGTTGAGCTAGTTTAAAGTCCCACCAACAGTGTAAAACTGTTCCTATTTCTCCACATCCTCTCCAGCACCTGTTTCCTGACTTTTTAATGATTGCCTTTCTAACTGGTGAGAGATGGTATCTCATTGTAGTTTAGATTTGCATTTCTCTGATGGCCAGTCATGATGAGCATTTTTTCATGTGTCTTTTGGCTGCATAAATGTCTTCTTTTGAGAAGTGTCTGTTCATATCCTTTGCCCACTTTTTGATGGGGTTGTTTTTTTCTTGTAAATTTGTTTGAGTTCATTGTAGATTCTGGATATTAGCCCTTTGTCAGATGAGTAGGTTGCAAAAGTTTTCTCCCAGTTTGTAGGTTGCCTGTTCACTCTGATGGTAGTTTCTTTTGCTGTGCAGAAGCTCTTTAGTTTAATTGGATCCCATTTGTCAATTTTGGCTTTTGTTGCCATTGCTTTTGGTGTTTTAGACATGAAGTCCTTGCCCATGCCTATGTCCTGAATGGTAATGCCTCGGTTTTCTTCTAGGGTTTTTATGGTTTTAGGTCTACCATTTAAGTCTTTAATCCATCTCGAATTAATTTTTGTATAAGGTGTAAGGAAGGGATCCAGTTTCAGCCTTCTACATATGGCTAGCCAGTTTTCCCAGCACCATTTATTAAATAGGGAATCCTTTCCCCATTTCTTGTTTTTCTCAGGTTTGTGAAAGATCAGATGCTTGTAGTTATGTGGCATTATTTCTGAGGGCTCTGTTCTCTTCCATTGATCAATATCTCTGTTTTGGCCCCAGTACCATGCTGTTTTGGTTACTGTAGCCTTGTAGTATAGTTTGAAGTCAGGTAGCGTGATGCCTCCGGCTTTGTTCTTTTGGCTTAGAATTGACTTGGCAATGCGGGCTCTTTTTTGGTTCCATATGAACTTTAAAGTAGTTTTTTCCAATTCTGTGAATAAAGTCATTGGTAGCTTGATGGGGATGGCATTGAATCTATAAATTACCTTGGGCAGTATGGCCATTTTCAAGATATTGATTCTTCCTACCCATGAGCATGGAATGTTCTTCCATTTGTTTGTATCCTCTTTTATTTCCTTGAGCAGTGGTTTGTAGTTCTCCTTGAAGAGGTCCTTCACATCCCTAGTAAGTTGGATTCCTAGGTATTTTATTCTCTTTGAAGCAATTGTGAATGGGAGTTGACTCATGATTTGGCTCTCTTTTTGTCTGTTATTGGTGTATAAGAATGCTTGTGATTTTTGCACATGGATTTTGTATCCTGAGACTTTGCTGAAGTTGCCTATCAGTTTAAGGAAATTTTGGGCTGAGATGATGGGGTTTTCTAGGTATACAATCATGTCATCTGCAAACAGGGAGAATTTGACTTCCTCTTTTCTTAATTGAATACCCTTTATTTCCTTCTCCTGCCTGATTGCCCTGGTCAGAACTTCCAACACTATGTTGAATAGGAGTGGTGAGAGAGGGCATCCCTGTCTTGTGCCAGTTTTCAAAGGGAATGCTTCCAGCTTTTGCCCATTCAGTATGATATTGGCTGTGGGTTTGTCATAGATAGCTCTTATTAGTTTGAAATACATCCCATCAGTACCTAATTTATTGAGAGTTTTTAGCATGAAGAGTTGTTGAATTTTGTCAAAGGCCTTTTCTGCGTCTATTGAGATAATCTTATGGTTTTTGTTGTTGGTTCTGTTTATATGCTGGATTACGTTTATTGATTTGCATATGTTGAACCAGCCTTGCATCCCAGGGATGAAGCCCACTTGATCATGGTGGATAAGCTTTTTGATGTGCTGCTGGATTCGGTTTGCCAGTATTTTATTGAGGATTTTTGCATCAATGTTCATCAGGGATATTGGTCTAAAATTCTCTCTTTTTGTTGTGTCTCTACCAGGCTTTGGTATCAGTATGATGCTGGCCTCATAAAATGAGTTAGAGAGGATTCCCTCTTTTTCTATTGATTGGAATAGTTTCAGAAGGAATGGTACCAGTTCCTCCTTGTACCTTTGGTAGAATTCGGCAGTGAATCCATCTGGTCCTGGACTTTTTTTGGTTGGTAAGCTATTAATTATTGCCTCAATTTCAGAGCCTGTTATTGGTCTATTCAGAGATTCAACTTCTTCCTGGTTTTGTCTTGGGAGGGTGTATGTGTTGAGGAATTTATCCATTTCTTCTAGATTTTCTAGTTTATTTGCGTAGAGGTGTTTGTAGTATTCTCTGATGGTAGTTTGTATTTCTGTGGGATTGGTGGTGATATCCCCTTTATCATTTTTTATTGCGTCTATTTGATTCTTCTCTCTTTTCTTCTTTATTAGTCTTGCTAGTAGTCTATCAATTTTGTTGATCTTTTCAAAAAACCAGCTTCTGGATTCATTGATTTTTGGAAGGGTTTTTTGTGTCTATTTCCTTCAGTTCTGCTCTGATCTTAGTTATTTCTTGCCTTCTGCTAGCTTTTGAATGTGTTTGCTCTTGCTTCTCTAGTTCTTTTAATTGTGATGTTAGGGTGTCAATTTTAGATCTTTCCTGCTTTCTCTTGTTGGCATTTAGTGCTATAAATTTCCCTTTACACACTGCTTTGAATGTGTCCCAGAGATTCTGGTATGTTGTGTGTTTGTTCTCGTTGGATTCAAAGAACATCTTTATTTCTGCCTTCATTTCGTTATGTACCCAGTAGTTATTCAGGAGCAGGTTGTTCAGTTTCCATGTAGTTGAGTGGTTTTGAGTGAGTTTCTTAATCCTGAGTTCTAGTTTGATTGCACTGTGGTCTGAGAGACAGTTTGTTATAATTTCTGTTCTTTTACATTTGCTGAGGAGAGCTTTACTTCCAACTATGTGGTCAAGTTTGGAATAAGTGTGATGTGGTGCTGAGAAGAATGTATTTTCTGTTGATTTGGGATGGAGAGTTCTGTAGATGTCTATTAGGTCCGCTTGGTGCAGAGCTGAGTTCAATTCCTGGATATCCTTTTTAACTTTCTGTCTCGTTGATCTGTCTAATGTTGACAGTGGGGTGTTAAAGTCTCCCATTATTATTGTGTGGGAGTCTAAGTCTCTTTGTAGGTCTCTAAGGACTTGTTTTATGAATCTGGGTGCTCCTGTATTGGGTGCATATATATTTGGAATAGTTAGCTCTTCTTGTTGAATTGGTTGAATTGATCCCTTTACCATTATGCAGTCGCCTTCTTTGTCTCTTTTGATATTTGTTGGTTTAAAGTCTGTTTTATCAGAGACTAGGATTGCAACCCCTGCCTTTTTTTGTTTTCCATTTGCTTGGTAGATCTTCCTCCATCCCTTTATTTTGAGCCTATGTGTGTCTCTGCACATGAGATGGGGTTCCTGAATACAGCACACTGATGGGTCTTGACTCTTTATCCAATTTACCAGTCTGTGTCTTTTAATTGCAGCATTTAGCCCATTTACATTTAAGGTTAGTATTGTTATGTGTGAATTTGATCCTGTCATTATGATGTTAGCTGGTTATTTTGCTCGTTAGTTGATGCAGTTTCTTCCTCGCCTCGATGGTTTTTACAATTTGGCATGTTTTTGCAGTGGCTGGTACTGGTTGTTCCTTTCCATGTTTAGTGCTTCCTTCAGGAGCTCTTTTAGGGCAGGCCTGGTGGTGACAAAATCTCTCAGCATTTGCTTGTCTGTAGAGTATTTTGTTTCTCCTTCACTTGTGAAGTTTAGTTTGGCTGATATGAAATTCTGGGTTGAAAATTCTTTTCTTGAAGAATGTTGAATATTGGCCCCCACTCTCTTCTGGCTTGTAGAGTTTCTGCTGAGAGATCTGCTGTTAGTCTGCTGGGCTTCCCTTTGTGGGTAACCCAACGTTTCTCTCTGGCTGCCCTTAACATTTTTTCCTTCATTTCAACTTTGGTGAATCTGACAGTTATGTGTCTTGGAGTTGGTCTTCTCAAGGAGTATCTTTGTGGTGGTCTCTGTATTTCCTGAATTTGAATGTTGGCCTGCCTTGCTAGATTGGGGAAGTTCTCCTGGATAATATCTTGCAGAGTGTTTTCCAACTTGGTTCCATTCTTCCCGTCACTTTCAGGTACACCAATGAGACGTAGATTTGGTCTTTTCACATAGTCCCATATTTCTTTGAGGCTTTATTCATTTCTTTTTATTCTTTTTTCTCTAAACTTTTCTTCTCACTTCATTTCATTCATTTGATCTTCCATCACTGACACCCTTTCTTCCAGTTGATCAAGTCGGCTTCTGAGGCTTGTGCATTTGTCACATAGTTCTTGTGCCTTGGTTTTCAGCTCCATCAGGTCCTTTAAGGACTTCTCTGCATTGGTTATTGTAGTTAGCCATTTGTGTAATTTTTTTTCAAGGTTTTTAACTTCTTTGCCATGGGTTCGACCTTCCTCCTTTAGCTCAGAGTAGTTTGATTGTCTGAAGCCTTCTTCTCTCAACTCGTCAAAGTCATTCTCCGTCCAACTTTGTTCCATTGCTCTTGAGGAGCTGCATTCCTTTGGAGGAGGAGAGGTGCTCTGATTTTTAGAGTTTTCAGTTTTTCTGCTCTGTTTTTTCCCCATCTTTGTAGTTTTATCTACCTTTGGTCTTTGATGATGGTGATGTACAGATGGGGTTTTGGTGTGGATGTGCTTTCTGTTTGTTAGTTTTCCTTCTAACAGTCAGGACCCTCAGCTGCAGGTCTATTGGTGTTTGCTGGAAGTCCACTCCAGACCCTGTTTGCCTGGGTATCAGCAGCGGAGGGCTGCAGAACAGTGGATATTGGTGAACAGTAAATGTTGCTGCCTGATCGTTCCTCTGGAAGTTTTTTCTCAGAGGAGTACCTGGCCATATGAGGTACCAGTCTGCCCCTCCTGGGGGGTGCCTCCCAGTTAGGCTACTCGGGGGTCAGGGACCCACTTGAGGAGGCAGTCTGTCTGTTCTCAGATCTCCAGCTGCATGCTTGGGAGAACCACTACTCTCGTCAAAGGTGTCTGACAGGGGCATTTAAGTCTGCAGAGGATTCTGCTGCCTTTTGTTGGGTTATGCCCTGCCCCCAGAGTTGGAGTCTACAGATGCAGGCAAGCCTCCTTGAGGTGCAGTGGCCTCCCCCAAGTTCAAGCTTCCTGGCTGCTTTGTTTACCTACTCAAGCCTGAGCAATGGCAGGCGCCCCTCCCCCAGCATTGCTGCCACCTTGCAGTTTGATCTCAGACTGCTGTGCTAGCAGTGAGCGAGGCTTCGTGGGTGTAGGACTCTCCCAGCCATGCGCGGGATATAATCTCCTGGTGTGCCGTTTACTAAGACCATTGGAAAAGTGCAGTATTAGGGTGGGAGTGACCTGATTTTCCAGGTGCCGTCTGTCACCCCTTTCTTTGACTAGGAAAGAGAATTCCCTGACCCGTTGCGCTTCCTGGGTGAGGCGATGCCTCGCCCTGCTTCGGCTGACGCTGAGTGCGCTGCACCCACTGTCCTGCACCCACTTTCCGACACTCCCCGGTGAGGTGAGCCTGGTACCTCAGTTGGAAATGCAGAAATCACCCGTCTTCTGCGTTGCTCACGCTGGAAGCTCTAGACTGGAGCTCTTCTTATTCGGCCATCTTGGCTCCATCCCAAAAGTCACTTCTTATACTCAATGTTATCTTTTGTATCAGTAATGGGAATTGGTCTTTACCATTTTGCTCTTCCAAGCACATGTGGAAGCAGAGGGTAGTAGGGACAGCTTAGGGTCTAGAATAAGGGATCATAGATTGAGTTCCAGATCTGCAATTACTGGTCCTATGACTTCTGAAGTGGCTCTTGCCCACTCTGTGCCTCCCTTTGTCATCCCCAGTAAAGCAGCCTGGGTCAGTGGACCACAGGGTGGGCTCTGGAGTCAGTCAGTGCAACCTTGCATATGGCCATCTCAGTGTCTCTGTTTCTTCCTCTGTAAAACAGACACTAGTGTTGCCAAGGGCTTGGAATTGTGAGGATTAAATCAGATAAAACAAGCTAAGCTTTGAGCACAGTGCCTAGAACACAGTAGCTAATTAATAACACAATGTGATTATTATATTTTTAACACATTATAATTATTAACAACTATAAAATGAGGGTAAAAATCTATAGCTCTGAGAATTGCTATGAAGATCAAAGTGTCTTTAAAATTATAATTTGCTGTACAGATGTTAAGATATTAATTATGATGATAACAGTGACCCACTTGAAGTGAGATGCTCCCTGGGCATGCATACAGAACCAGTGTTGCATGACTGCTGAGGGAGCAGCTCATTCCTTGCTGGTTGGCCTGATCTTCCTGTCTTGGCTTTTCTCTCTGCTTGGAATCAGCTGATCACTGCTCTTTAGTCTGTGCTTTGCTGAGAGCTGTAGTTGGTCTGGGAGCCAGCTGTTCTCAGTGCATCTGGTAACAAAGATGTTGCCTCAGTAAGCATATGAGGGATGAAGCCAACAACCACCCTGAAGGCAGCCTTGGGTGGTCACAGAAGCCATTGCTCTCTGGTTCTTTAATGACGGAGAATGCAAAGCCTGTTGCCATTTTGAGTGTCAGCACTTACAGACCCATTAAGAAACTTGCCCATGGTCACATTTCTTGGCCATGGAGGAGTCAGCATTGGAGACCTGCTGTATCTGATTCTAAATTTTGTGTGTGTGTGTGTGGTTTTTTTTTTTTTTTTTTTTTTTTTGCTGTCCCTTATAGCTTCCTTTAGGGGTGAAGGAAAAGGGTTAACTAGTGTGTTGGAATGGGGGAAGCTGGCAGAAATGTGATGATGATCTTGAAAGTCCCCTTGGGTATTGATATTTAAACCAGTCCATTGAAGGAATGGGTAATAGACCTATTCTGAAAGAAATGGTAAGTATCGTCTGTTTTGAAAAAAAAAAAAAAAGACTGTTCAGAGAGTCATGGCAGGAGCTGGTCAGCCCTGGTAGTATCCCAAGTGAGAATGAGCATCAGGCCAGGGAGACGCAGGGCAAAATGATCTTTTTCTTCCCAGTCTTTTTTTCTCCCAATTTCAACAAATATAAAATTCCTCCCGTTTACTGTTTCAAATACTGGAGTCATCCTCACTCCTCCCTCTCCCTCTTTCTCTGCCTCTAGGCGTTCCCAAACCCTTTGTGCTTTACTCCCCAAAGTCTCTGTTTTGCAGTTCCTCCTAACCCAGCCTTGGTCAGGGCCCCTCATATCATCACAGGGTTGCGGCAGCAGCTCCCTAACTCCCTAACTGCATTTCTTGGTGGCCTCTTCATTCCATGCACAGGCACCAGCACGAGCTTTCAGAAGCAAAGGTGTTTTCACATCACATCCTTCTCAGAGCAGTTGATGATGTGTCCACAGCCCACAGGGTAAAGCTCAAGTTTGAGGCCCTGGTGTTCCAGCCTCTTCAAGATCAGACACGTCTGTCATTGCTCATGCTGGCCAGCAATACCCCTCTCACTTTCTTGTATTCATCCTTCGAGGCTGAGCTTAGAAATCATCTTATTGTCATGAAGCTTTACTTAATTCCCTTAATCAGGAATAGTGAGTCCTTCCTCTGATTGGGGTGTGCTTATTTCATGCTGTTTTACATCTTTTGACTTATGTCAGTGTTCATCTTCCTGCCAAGATAGCAGACTCCATGCAAGCATAGCCTGTGCTGGGTCCACCCACCATCCTAGAGAGCACTCATCCTAGATCCCAGGCACCAGGCCACGGAAGGCGCTCAGTTAACACATAGCCATTTACATCCATTTCAATGCAACTGCCTACCTGTGCCAGATTTAAATAGTCAACTGCCTTTGCTTGATTAACCCATGTCTAGAAATCTCCTGAACTCTCTATACATTCACAGTCAGAGCACTTCTTTTTGCCTCTTGATTAGGAAGCTGACCATATGGGAAATAAGGCTAAGCTGGCAGTTTATTTATTTTTTTTCCTCACCAGCAGCTTTTCCACTAGATTAAAATTTAAAAAGGAAATATTAATCACACAAATCAAGTCAAAGTAGTAAGACAGACTTTGATTGCTCTGTTGGGATTGTGCTTTATTTATTATTACTATTTTTTTGTACCACACATCAGGCCAGCACAGGAACCACGTGGGTCCACCTAGACCCCTTGATTACTTTTTTTGCCAAATAGTACAAGGAAGATAGAAGGCCATTCTCCTGTCTCAGAATTGGACATATATTTTCTGACAGCTGAAATGGAAGCTTAAAAATCATCTAGATCTGTTACATAACTGTTCATAGATTTGATTAATTTCTCTGGGATTGGATAGCCCGTCAGCATCCCCTCAGTGCCTATGATCCATTTAGTCCTATAAATCTTTGATGAAGAAAGAATTTGGTGCCCATTTGTACTTATACAAAACATATTGGAAAACAATGATTTGAAAATGTATATTATAGTTTCTTTTTGTTAATAAAACTATATGACATTTTAATAACTATGGCAATCAAGAATGATGGCCACTCTTCAGTTCACATTCACAGCCATGGTCTGAGCTCCTGCTTGGTACCAGACAGCCTCTCTTATTCATTTCTGTTTCCGTCTTACAGAGCTATTCTGTGTTTATATTTTACTTCATGAGATCGAAGCATTGTGTGCACTCTGTTAGAAACCTTAGTTTTTCCTTATTATTGTATCTGGAGCATATTTTCATATCAATTCATCAAAACACATAGTCACTTATTCAATTGCCTAGAATTTCATTTTATAAACGTACCAAAATTTATTTAACTATTTCCCCAGGGATGGGCGTTTATGTTGTTTATAGTTTTTTGTTACTACAAACAATGCCACAACAAACATGCCTAGACATCCATTGTTGGGCACATGGAAGACTAGAATGTAAGTTTCTAGAATTCAAATTATTGAGACATGGCATTTCCCGTTTGATCTTACCATATTGAGCTGGTTGTTAGGGTTACTGTAAATATAACAGGAAGCTTGAAGTTATCTTAGACAACAGGAGACATTTTTTACATACATTCCTAAAATAAAACCATAAAGAGAACATATAACAACTTATGTTTCAGAAAGTCAGTTTTATCACACTTTATCATACTCCTTTAACTTCTACCCCTTATTCTGCATCCTACTCAGTGGGAGTCCACAGAATAAGTCCAATTGCTTTTTCATATGACAGTACTTCAGAAATGTGAAGATATTGGCTATGAAGTTCTGGAGTCTTGTCTTCTCTAGGTGCACAAATCCTGTATCTTCAGTCCTTCCTCATGGAACTGGCTTGAGTTCCCTATACCTGGACCACCCTTTTCTGGGCGATTTTCATCTCAGTCTCTCTTGAAATGCGAATAAAATGGGATGCTCTAGAGGTGGTTTGTGTAGAATAGCATTATCACCACCATTGTCCAAGATAAGATTCTTCTGGTAATGCAGTCTAAGTTTGCAATAGCTTTTCTTATTAGCTATAATCTATGGGAACAACTGACACAGTCTATGAAAATTCTGTGTCTTTTCTCAGTACTAAATCAAAATTCCCTCTCCTTCTTTATGCTCGTAAGCTGATATTAGGAGGCATGTACATTGATCCTTATTAAATTTCATGTTGTATTGTTAGATTCTGATCATTTTTCCAGCTTGCTGTGGAATTTTTTTTTTCATTCTGGTTGCCATCCAAAATATTTATTTTCCTTTCCAATTTTATGTAATTCAGAACAACGCAGAATAGAGTACAGCCCTTGTCCGGCTCCTAGAGACTTCTTTTAATGCTGATCTTGAGCTGCCTTTGGGAAAGGTGGTCTTGCCATCTGCAAGTCACCTACAGAATATGCTGACACGAATTCACAAGGAGGCTAAAAGCACCACCATTCACGAGTTGCTCTTTATTATTCTGCTTTATTCCTCCATAGCATCTACCCTCTTCAAACATGCCATATAACTTACTCATTTCCTTTGTTTATTATCTGTCTTCTGTGACTAAAATATAAGCTTCATGAAGACAGGGATTGTTGTCTATTTTGTTCACTGATGGATCTCTAGTGCCTCCCTCCAATAGTGCCTGGCACGTGGTAGTTACACAGTAGCCATTTGCCAATGAGTGAATGAATTACTTCTTAGGATCTATATATGCTCTGTCCACCGGATTTCCTCTACCTACCTATGATGACAGAAAGTTCTTTTGATTCCATTTAATCAATTAAAGGTGTTTTCTAACTGTTATCTAGTGCTCCAAATTTAACACTAAACTTAAGATGAAGTAAAACGTCTATGTCACCACAAATCCAAATAGCCCACTTATCCATGGTCCTAAGGAATTTCTCTTTAAAAACATTTTTTTCCATATGAAAAAATGCTCAGCATCACTGATCATCAGAGAGATGCAAATCAAAACCACAAAGAGATACCACCTTATGCCAGTCAGAATGGCGATTATTGAAAAGTCAGGAAACAATAGATGTTGGCGAGGCTGTAGAGAAATAGGAATGCTTTTACACTGTTGATGGGAATGCAAATTAGTTCAACCATTGTGGAAGACAGTATGGCAATTCCTCTAGGATCTAGAATCAGAAATACCATTTGACCCAGCAATCCCATTGCTGGATATATACCTAAAGTAATATAAATCATTCTACTATAAAGATACAGACACGTATGTTTATTGTAGCACTATTTACAGTAGCAAAGACATGGATCCAAGCCAAATGCCCATCAATGATAGGCTGGATAAAGAAAATGTGGTAGATATACACCATGGAATACTATGCAGCTATAAAAAGGAATGAGATCATGTCCTTTGCAGGGACATGGATGAAGCTGGAAACCATCATTCTCAGCAAACTAACACAGGAACAGAAAACCAAGCCCCACATGTTCTCACTCGTCAGTGGGAGTTGAACAGTGAGAACACATGGACACAGGGAGGGGAACAATACACACCAGGGCCTTTTGAGGGGTTGGGGGTAAGGGGTGGGAACTTAGAGGACAGGTCAATAGGTGCAGCCAACTACCATGGCACATGTATACCTATGTAACAAACCTGCACATTCTGCATATACATCCCGTTTTTTTTTTAGAAGAAACAATAAATAAATGTAAACACATAAAAATAAAAGAAAATCCAGACTCTCATTTTCTGAAAACAAAACAAAACATTTTTATTCCCTGAGCAATGATATGTATAAGTTACTTAAAAAAAAAAATCTAATGGCAGGCCGGGGGCGATGGCTTATGCCTGTAATTCCAGCACTTTGGGAGGCTGAGACGGGGGCATCACCTGAGGTCAGGAATTTGAGACCAGCCTGACCAACATGGAGAAACCCCGTCTCTACTAAAAGTGCAAAATTAGCCGGGCGTGGTGGTGCATGCCTGTAATCCCAGCTACCTGGGAGGCTGAGGCAGGAGAATCGCTTGAACCTGGGAGGTGGAGGTTGTGGTGAGCCAAGATCGCACCATTGCATTCTAGCCTGGGCAACAAGAGTGAAACTCCGTCTCAAAACAAAACAAAACTCTAATGGTTAAGACATTATAGGTAGTATCACATATATAATATATATTTTATTATATATATGTGTGTGTATGTATATATAAAATCACCTAGGAATCAACAAGGAAAGCTGCACTAAGTAGAAAATCCAAGGCTCTTTTGAGGTCCTTAATAGAGGCAGATATGGTTTAAATTCTAGCTCCTTCACTTACTGACTGTGTGATTAATTGCTATTTATGTAACCTCTCAGATCCTCAGTTTTCTCATCTTTGAAATGGGGATATTAGTACCACCTCATCATGTGAATGAAAAGATTAAATGACACGATGCAGGCAAAGCACCCAGTACACTAAATGGTCATTTCCTCCTTATTTTTCTAACAAAGAATGCATCTAAAACAAAGTGGAAAGCTTATCTAAATTCTTCAAAATAGTGTTCTGTTTAAAATATAAACAAATTGCTGTTCAGAAGGGAGGTAAACAATTCACCGGATAGAATCAGATGTGATGTCATTATAATAACTTTTGGTAAAACCGATTAAGCCCCCAACTCAAACTCTTTGAATACTCTTATTAAAAGCATTGCAGAAAACTTTCCTACTATAATCAGGTCCACAAAAGTAGATCTTGTGACCATGCTGCACCTAAAAATTACAGGAAAAAGAGGTTCTCAGGCTTAACATCAATGAGCAACATCTCAAAGGTAGAAAAGCAGATTCAGGATACTTCTCCCCTTCGGGGTGCAGCTAATCCTGCTGTCATCACCTTTAGAGGTGGTGGTGGTTTCATTTATTTGCATATGTCATGTGTTCTTTCACTCTTCTTTTCCCTCTTACATTACAAGTATTGTCAAGTTGCCCTAAATGGGGATTAAATTGTGCGTGCCATAGTGTTTTAAAATGGCAGCTTGAGCGTATGCTACGGTTACTCACATGTCACTAACTCCAGGAAACAATAGAGAAGACAAACCCTTAAGATAAATCTGTATCTACCTGATATGGGGCAAGAAGCGACATAGTGAACTGGGAACTATGAGGAATCTTGGAAAGACAGAAAACAGATGGGTTTGGATCAAACAGGAAAGGGTAGCCTGGGATGTGGGAGAGAGAACTGCACCACAGAGGTGAGAACAGCACCAAGAATGTGGTGGGTCTGGGGGCCACAGGAAGCTCAGGAGGAACCAAGAAGGCAGGGAGTAGGGTCACAGAGGGAGCAGCTGGTGTGGGGTATGCCGACCCTACTTTTTGGGTGGGGGAGGGGCATCTGCTCTCAGGCAAAATCAGCATATAGGGTCTTTGGGCTGGAGAGATGGGCCCAAAGTTAAGGTGGTTGGCAAAGGTGGGAGTAACATTTTAGACAAATTGTCTTTAACAGTCAGTAAGAGAGAAAAGCCAGAGCACGTGAGGCAATAGTGTTGGCTGGAGAAAATGTTTGCTAGGTCCTTTGAGCTAGAAATAAAATTGGGTCAGGGGTTACTAATTCAACAGAAAGTTTCAGTCCTTAGTCCTCACCATTTAAAATGATGATCATCTCAGTTTTTCCAGGAATGAGGGTATTCCAGGGTGGAAGGACTTGCAGTGCCAAAACCAGGAAAGCCCCAGGAAAAGAAAGGTGAATTCATCACTCCACAGCATTCTGCCCCCTCTCATCCCATAGACCAAAGCAAGTTCTCATTTGACCCCTTATTTCAAGAGGCTCCTGGCTACTGTGTGGCTCACTTTTTGGCTGATCCTGATGATGGTGGTGTGGGTCTCAGGTCACTTAGGTGATACATTGCGTTGCCTCCTAGAGAGGTCTATGATTTATTGTTGTCAGTAGTAACATTTACACTTACGTTAATTTAACACATGTTGAATGTGTTATATATTCATTATGATGCATGCGAATCTGGAGAAATTATATTATACTTGTCATATTTATTCTTTTTTTCATGGCCGAAACAAGTTTTCCTTTTCATTTGTTATTTTAAGTTCTCCAGGATCTATAACTAATGCTGATGTCCATGGCCTCCTCAATTACATGTATCTTCTAATCAATTCCAGCATTAAATTTTGCATACTTACGTGCAGGTAAGAAGACAAAATTTCTGGGTCTGATTCCCTAACAGTTGGGAATCTCTTGCCCCTACTTGCCTTTGTATGTTCCAAGTTTTAGAAACTGTCTGTGGACTTTTCCTGGGTACTCATCCAACCAGATCTTTCCCTGTCTGAGGATTTCAGAAGCTGTGTCCTGTTACCCCACTTCAAGTCAGTATCTTTAAGCGTGAGCAACTTTCATTTTTTTCATTCATTGATTTGTTTGGTCAGTAATGATTTATTGAAAAAGTACTATGTTCCAGAGAGTTCTAGAATTGAAGATTTAATAGTGACAAATAGATTATATCTCCAATTTCAGGACATATATCCTACTGGAGGTGAGGTGGATGATTAAAGAATGAGCAAATGACAATCACAAAACTAACAGCAACTAGCAAATGCGAAAGTTATCAGACGTGCTGGGTGTTATGCAGAGAATTAAGGCTAAGTGTTTTGATGAAAAGTTTCTATTTGACAACTTCATGGTGGTCAGGAAAGGCCTTTCCAAAGAGGTGACCTTTAAGCTTAAATCAGGATGGAAGAGGAGGTAGCCTTGTAGGGATGGGGGAATGCAGCAAAAAGGGCATGCCTATTAGAGGGAAAGCTAGAAGCAAGCTCTAAGAGGAAAAGAAACTTGAAGTGTCTGAGGAATTGCAGAAAAAAAGAAACCCAAAACAAAACAAAACAACAACAATGAAACTCAGAAAAACTCAGTGTGGGGTGGGGGATGGTAGGTTAGAAGGTTTGAGCCACAGGTAGGGGCTAGATCATGGCTTCTCAGGAGGCTATGGTGAGGGGTTTGGGTTTTATTCTAAGTGAGTGATAAATCATTGGAGGGTTTTAAGTAAGGTAGTGATAAGGTATAATTTTTTGAAAAATCATTCAAGATACTCTAAGGAGAATGGATGGAAAGGTCTGAGTAGGGGCAGAGAATCCAGTTAGGCTGCCACAGGAGTGGTCCAGGGAGAGATGATGGTGGTGCCAGGCTGAATGGTAGCAATGAAGATGGAGAGAAAGGAATGATAATGGAATATATGGTGGAAGTGCAGTTGGCAGGACTTAGGACAGATATTATGTGGGGAGGAGGGTGTAATGGGTTGAATTGTGGCCCCGGAATGATATGTCAACCTAGAACTTCAGGATGTGACCTTATTTGAAAGAAGAGTCTTTACAGATATAATTAAGGTGAGATCATTCTGGATTAGGGTAGGCCCTAAATCCATTGATGAGTGTCCCTGTAAGAGACAGAAAAGAGACAGATACAGAGACCCAGAGAGAAAGGTCGTGTGAAGACAGAGGCAGAGAATGGAATGATACATCTGCAGGTCAAGGAATGCCACAATTGCCCACGGGCGCCCAAAGCTAGAAGGGGCATGGAACTGATTCTCCTTCAGAACCACCAGAAGGAATCAACTCTGGTGGCATCTAATTCAGACTTCTGGCTCCACAATAGAGAATAAATTTCTATTGTTTTAAGCCACTAAATTTGTTGTAAAGTTATGGCATCCATGAGAAACTAATAGAGAGGGGAAGAGGGAAAGAAAGAATAACTATTAAGTTTTTTAATGTTAGCTACTTAATGGATGCTGATAATATTTACCAAGATGGGGAAACTGGGGAAAGAGTAAGATTCTCCACTACTGGTTCTGTCTTCTGGCAGTGGCAAGGTGGAAGGAATTCCGTATGAAGTAAAATTCAGGTCCAGCGAGCAGGCCCAGGACAGAGGGAGGGTTAAGTGAGGTGGATCCAGGTCTGGGGTTAAAGTTATAGGGAGTGAGGGCCAAGGGCATAGCTCAAGGAAACGATTGACAAGGGAACTAGTGATGTCTCACCCTAATTGTCTACCCCTTACTTGATGTGACACACTGAATGTTTATGTCCCCCCACATCCATGTGTTGAAATTTAATCCTCAATGTGATGGCATTTGGAGATGGGGTCTTTGGGAGGTAATTAGGTCATGAGGGTGAAGCCCTCATGAATGGGATTAGTGCCCTTATAAAAGAGACCCCAGAGACCTCTTCACCAATTCTGCCATGTGACAACACAGTGAAAAGACAGCTGTCTGTGAACCAGGAAGCCACCCTTGTCAGAAACTGCACCTGCCAGTGCTTTGATCTTGGACTTCTCAGCCTCCAGAACTGTGAGAAGTAAATTTCCATTGCTTCTAAGTCACTCAGTCCATGGTATTTTTTTACAGCAGCCTGAATGTATTAAGACATTTGATACATGACTTTGGGTCATTTATATAATTTATTTGAGTTCCACTTGCTTTATTTTAAAATAGAGATTTTTTAAAAAGCAGCACTTTATTTCAGTGTCAAGAAGATAGTCTTCATTTTACCGTTTTCTTCAGATGTTTCTCTGAAGACCAGCATTTTCTTCTTTTTATTCCATCTCACAATATTAAGAGAATTAGTTGTAACATGCCAGTGCTGTTAAGGGGATGAGTTCTCCATCAGTAGAAGTAAGCTCTGCTTCCTTGCAATATTTGGAGGCCAAAAGGTACCCAAACTGCTGTGGTTTGAACATGTGACCAGATTCTAAGTGCATTAAAACTCAGTTAATTTTTTTTTCCAGAAATTTCCCAATTTTCCATCCAAGAAATCCCAAAAGCCTGTGGTTCAGAAAGGCTCACTTTATTGTAATATGGTATTTATAAGCATGCTGAGGTATTTTATTGCAAAACAATTTTCAGGTTGTGGAATAAAAGAAAAAGCCTTTCCAAATCATTAAAACATTTACTTCTTTCTCTCCATGTAAGATCATGGGTGCTATGATAAAATCAAAGGAAATACCCAATTCTCCTGTGTCAGCTGCCTGTAAATTTTCAAGGTTCAGTCAGCAATCTCCGAATGTGCTGACAGATTCTTTAGGTTTTGGTTTCTGTGGTTAGAAAACATCTAGGAAGCTGTAAATAATTGCCTCTGCCTTTCCTCAAACTGTTTTCTTTGCTTGAAAATCTTTTCCCACTTCCGTCATTGTCACATCCATCTGAACCTCCCCAGTTTTTCAGGACATTGCTTGAAGGCACCCACTTTCTATAAAATTCTCTCCTTTTATGATATTCATGATGGAGCAGAGATATTTGCAGAGCTCTAGGTGTTCCCCACTCACACTTCTCCCACTCCAGTGTGACCCTACCTTTCTCAGAGCTCCCTTCCGTGGCGCTTTCTGTGCTTCTCTTGGCTCACTGGACACTGTCTGCCTTGAGTGCTTTAGTTTCCCTTGTCTTTTTTCTTTCTTCCTTCTAAACATCTTTACCTATATTTCGTTCACCTCTGCATTCCCCTCAGCACAGCCTCACACAATGATGTACACATTCCAGGCACTGGGAAGGGTTGTGTGCATGGATGGATGGATGTGTGCATGCCTGCGGGCTTGCAGGAGAGGCACTGTGTGCCTCGTTTGGAGGGGCTCTTTCTTTGCCCAGTGCTTGCCTTGGCAGTGTGCTGCAGGTGGCACATAGATGGAACATTCCAGCATATGGGACTTGTTCTTCAATTTAGCTCCTTGAACCACTAGTTTGGTTCCTTCTTCCTTATTCTTCAACTCTCTCTTCATTTATCTTGCTGCTCAGTCTACCATCAAAACACTCATTCAACTCACAGCTGGTTTTTCCTGAATAATTCAGCTTGTCTCTTGACCATGCCTTCACCTCACTGTGGATTCTCTGCCTTGTCAGTAGAGTCTTAGATGATACTTTTGAGCTCAAGCTGTTTTCCAGGACTCTCCTGCCTATATGCTAGTATTGGGCCTGTCTTGTCTTTTCTTTTTTTGTTTCTTTTTTTTTTTTTGAGGTGGAGTCTCACTCTGTTGCCCAGGCTGGAGTTCAGTAGTGCAATCTTGGCTCACTGCAACCTCCTGGGTTCAAGTGATTCTCCTGCCTCAGCCTCCCGAGTAGCTGAGACTACAGGCACACGCCATTACACCTGGCTAATTTTTGTATTTTTAGTAGAGACGGGGTTTTGACACTTTTGCCAGGCTGGTCTTTAACTCCTGACCTCAAGTGATTTACGCACTTTGGCCTCCCAAAGTGCTGGGATTATAGGCCTGAGCCACCACATCTGGCCATGTCTTGTCTTTTTCTTGGGCTGTTTTTCACCTTATTGACAGTAACCCAAGGAAGACTTTTACCATCTCTAGACAGACAAAGATTTAGAAAAAGGTATATGATGGTGACAGCTTATTTATCAATCAAGTGTCATAGAAACCTTGATTTAGAGTACAGAAAAACCACCTGTGCATTGTAGGCTCATTTCCTAAGCAGCTGGAGTTTTGGGACACCCCAACCCATGTTATGACTTAGTCAGTCATAAGAGGCCTTTATATATGACGCCATGACCAAGGAGAAGAGTCATTATAAAGGTATAAGACTGTTTTTCCAAAGTCAAGCAGGAAAATCAGGTTTATTGCTTCCTCAGTCCATTTTATATAGTCATGCCTACCTCACATTGATCATTTTACTGATTATGTAATTTAAAAGACATCACTATAACAATCTAGAATTTCTGAATGTCAGAGTTCGAAGGCTTTTAGAGCCCATCTAGTTGGGCATTCTCCAAAGTGAGGGATTTGCCCCTCATGGTTTCTAGGGTCATGTTGGTGAGGTATCTGTATACAATGCTAAATACCATAGACTCATAGTGAGAACCCATTCCCTTTTTAATTCTCCAGCCTTCAGATTAGCCAAAGAGAAGGTTGCAATTTGAAGCCAACATGCCCTTATCACCTCTCCTCTACCTGATCATCTTTATGTATCCATTTGTTTATAAATAAAGTGAAATCAAGATTCAGGCTCAAAAGCTTGTGAAAGTTATGCTCTCTATAAGAGGAATTTCATAATGCTCTGTTACTCTGTTTATTTTTCACAGTTAATATCTGCATGTGGCAAGGGCTATTAATTTTCTACTAAGGTGATATAAGGTTTCTGTGTGTAAAACATTTATGTATGTAAAAATATGAGGTAATTAAAATAAAAATAATAACATTTATGGAGACCCAGGTTGGGGACTGCTGCTTTAAAATTAGGTTGATTTTGTGGAACTTCACAGTCTTTGTGTCTCACTCACCTTTGTCCCTATAATTTGAAGCTTCCAAGAATTATTTCCACTGAGTATGTGCCTTAACTCTTTCTTGTGGCAGTTAACTTCTCAAGAACATATGGTGCAATGGGAAGCCAGGTGAGGTTGGAATGTGTCCAGGAATTTCAGATCAGGGCCATGCCTGTAGCAACAGGCTACACATGAACCTCCCTCCTTCTTATTACCTGGTATAAACCAGGTAATTTAACTCATGGCTGATCCAGGAAAGAGTTAGTCCACCAAATTTTTCCATGGCTTACAGCAGAAGATAGCTTGGCAGTCATCTTGAAATCTCTCAGAACAGGTAATCCCATTCCCCCAGCAGAAGGTGATTGTTGCTGTAGCTGAGAAGGGATGGGTGATGTAGTCTTCAGGAATAACTTCCCCTCAATTGTCATCTATTTCACTTTGTCAGATCAAATGGGGGAAAAATATTGGGGCCTGGAGAACATCTGGGTAGCACATTGGTCAAAGGGATCTGTTTCTCTTTTCCTCTTATGGCAAGGAAACCATCCTCTGTTCCTGAGAAAATGATTAATGATAGCACACGGAAGCCAAAAACATATGAGCTTTTACTTTCTTTTTTTCTCCTACCTGTGGACACATAGGTTCTTCCTGTGCATTTTGGCTCAGGACACTCAAAATTCCAAGAATCTTCCCAAGCCCTGTTTCTTGAAGGGCCTGTGGATTTTGCTGCTGGCTTTTCTTCTTGTTGTATTTGAGCAACTATCCCAGTGTAGGCAACACAAAAATTCTGAAGCATAAAGACCTGCCTTTGCTGTCCTCTTCGGTTTCTCTCTATCTCTCTTCAGTGAAGGCAAACCACAGCCCAGACAGACAGGAAGGGGCATTCACAGGTATGTGGTGACCTGAAAGGGTTGGCTGACTCATCAGTGAGGTCAGGGTCACCTACTGTGGCCACCTGACTTCAGGCACCACAAAGAGAGCAGAGGCCTGGCTGCGAGCCCCCATCTCATCCCTTCCTGCAGTGGCCTGAGGCCTCACAGCTCCCTCTTCAGTGCACAGGAGCCTTGAAGCATGGTTTGACTCTGTACCTGTGGGTAGGGAGAAGGGGTCTTGGTGCCTTTCTGCAGCTTCAATGCACTATACACTCTCTGCTCCAAGATCCCTCCCCCAACCACCACCATAATCCTCACTCCCACCTGTATTATTTTGCAGATTGATAGTTCTCCAGCGTCGGGGTTTCTCCACAGGTCTCCATTTTTCCCATTTCTGAGTACACAAGGAAGCCCCTCTGTCACGATCTGAACCCATGGGATGGCTTCTCTTCCGTGAATATGCCTCCATATGCCCCCACCTTCATTAACTTCTCACAGTGCTCACAATATGCCTCCATATGCCCCCACCTTCATTAACTCCTCACGGTACTTCTTCTACTCCCTTCCTCCCACACAAGGGCCAAGGAAGGCCTGCTAAACTTGAGCCAAACCTGGGCCACACTTCTCCTACAGGGAAGTCACACCCCTTTCATCCATCTCTCTTCCAGGCTACCTTTATATGGGGATTGGTCTTGTTTATGGTCCATTTGTCCTCATAGGCCTGAAGGTTGAGGTTAAAGGCAGGAGAACTCAGCCTAGTGTCTTCTGAAGCCCATCTATCTCCTGCCTCCTTCCTCATTCCTGGGTTCTGTTTACTGCCTTTTCCAGGAGTATCCTTCCACTCTTTCTAGGCCCAGTTCTTCCAGCTCTGCGCCCACACCTACCATCTATCTGTCTCCTGGCACTATTACTTCTCACCTCAGAGCACAGGGTCTGTGCTCACCACCTTCCTCATTTTCCTGAAGTACCTGTGAGTCCCTTGAAGGCAGAAAACAAGCCTGATTCACCCGATTTCTCCTTCATTGACAGAACAGGGCCCAGTGCGTAGAAATCACTTCATTTACTGACTGAAAATTGAGACAGATGTTAGGGTCACACCCTGATTGCATGATATTAGGGATGCCGTAGAGCCCTGTGTGGTCCTAGCCAGCCCCCAGGGACATCTGTAATGGAAGCAGAAGCCAGGAAGGGGAAGATACAAAGCACAGGTGTTCCTTCCAGAGACTCAGAGACTGTATCCAGGCAATATTGACTGAATATCGGGTGCTGGGCTGAGGAGGAGAGACAGAAAAGCTTCTTTGGAGTTTACTGTCTAGGGGAATGTATACATGTAGGAATGACAAATAATAAAATTTAGAAAAAATGAACAAGAGAGTTAGTTACATTATGTGTATAAAGGAAAATAATTTAGTTTTATTTTTTATTTTAAAAAGCAAATGGTGCTCAATCCCTCCAAGACCTTGTAATTCAGGAGAGATTTGACTGTATCTGCTGCAAAGTGGTCATTACTGTATTTTTGCATGTGTGATGCTTGGTCATTACACTCCACATCTCTAGATTGTTTTAGTTACATGAGCCTGTATTACCTAGCTAATTAAGCAAAGCTTTAATAATAAAAAAGGCAATAATTAGTCAATAGCATAAAATATCTAGAAGATAGCATGGGAAGTAAGCTTATTATTAAGGTTGATATGTTTATGCTCATCCATTAGTCACTTGATAACATTTGGCAGTGTTTGTTGGAGAGCAGAGGGGCATCTGATGATAAGATCCAAGTATATTCTGAATCATTAGTTTCTTCTTATTTCAGACAAAGAAGTAGACTTTAAACTAGAATGAACCTGTATCTCAGAGAGAATAATTGAATAAGTAATGTACATGCCATTTCAATGTCTCTGTGCAATATTTAACATTTGGCCCTTTCTAGTTTATAAAGATGTTATAAAAACAATGTCATAACACATGTTACTGAAGCTACAATTTTTGTGTAAGGTGTATTCTCCACTGTACTTTCAACTATATGTTAAATAGTGTTATTAAAATAGAATTTATGAAAGTATGCAAATTTACCAGACATTAAATATATGTAGTTAAAAATTAGAAATAAACAAGATTCTGCTTTAGGTCTTAAAGTCAACATATCCAAAAGATTATATATTTTCCCATTAGTCAGTTAGTGAGCTATTTCTGCATCTACCAATTATTTGTATAATATCTCGGACTATAAAATGCAAAATAGTATGGAGTTGTAAACAATAAGAACAAAACAGCTTAACAGTGGCCACTTGAGGAAGTCTCTGTCACTGAAACATTCATTTTTTAGGTATCAATTTGTTTTGAAGGAGCTATTTTAGCCTTCGAAATATATTGATGACAAGTCTGAATTTTTCAGAAATGTGTAGTGAATTCCAAACTATTTTAGCTACGATCTATGGAGTAGAACTTTGAACACAGGCCTTCCATTCTTCTGGATATTAAAGCAGATTAAGCCATTTTTTCAAGTAGAATCCTAGCCTAATCTCAGGTGTGTGGCTCTCAGAAAGGTGGGTGGCAGGAGAGATGTGGGGACAAATGACCAAATAGCAACTGGCCTTTGGCCATGACTCCTGGTAGGGAACCCAGAGCCCACTAGAGCAGTGTTTCTTAAACTGCGTCTTGGGACGTATCATAAAGTTAGTTTAGTGCACTATCATCTGGCAGAAATGTAATGTGAGTCACATATGTAATTTAGAATTTTTTGGTAGCCACATTAATAAAAACAGTTGTAGTTAATTTTAATAATATATTTTATTTAATATACACAAAATATTATCACTGCAGCATGTAATTAATATAAAATTGTTAATGAGATATTGCACATTCACTTTGTTGAATTAAATTCGAGAAATCTGGTGTGTATTTTCCACTTTCGGCAAACCTCAATTCAGACTAGCCACATTTCAGTGTTCGCTAGCTGCGGGTCTATAGCAGACAGCACAAGTTCAGTGCTCGTAAGATTACACATTGAAATCGAATAGAATGGAAAATTTCGACAGCATTGCTCATAGTAAATAATTTTTTCTAGGGACTTAAAATGTGCTTTTGAGCAGGGAGTCATGGTAGAAAAAAAAAAAAACTTGAAAGCTGATGTAGTATAGCACATTGATTCCTTCCAGCACACATGTCTATGGCGCTGTACTGAAGACGACTGTAATCTTGGCAACATGAAAGAGCTCCCAGGTACACTTCTGTGGCCATGCATTGACCGTTAGGCTCACTACTTCTTGATATCTATTCAAGGCTTAGCTAGTCATCACATAAGACATTAGAGGATTGCTTGAAGAACATATAGCTCACCAATCTGCACATATGCTAAAACCTCCCTGGACCCAGCCAGATAAACAGAGATAGGGCCCTCAACATTAATCAGCTTATTCTTTCTATATTTTCACTTTGCTATGACACCATCATAATAGGGTTCAAAGTGGTTACAAGAAACAACATTGTCAGCATGTATATGGACATTCTAATGCATTAATGGGAGGAATGTGTGTTGGTACAACACTTCTGGTGGGCAATTCAGTTACGTGTATCAAAAAATTTCAAAACTTCTGTGTCGTTTGGTCCAGCACTTCCAGGAGTTTATTCTTTCATGTCCAGGAATAAATGGAAGTAATACGGATGGTCCCCAACTTAATGATGGTTCTGCTTAAGAGCCTTGGACTTGACTATGGTGCAGAAGCAATATGCATTTGGTAGTAACCATACTTTCAGTACCTACACCATCATTCTGTTTTTCACTTTCAGTATAGTATTCAAAAATTACATAAGCTATTCAACACTTTCTAATAAAATAAGTTTTGTGTTAGATAATTTTGCCCAGCTGTAGGCTAATGTAAGTGTTCTGAGCATGTTTAAAATAGGCCAGGCTAAGTTACGATGTTCAGTAGGTTAGTTGGATTAAATGCATTATCAACTTAGGATATTTTCAACTTATGATGGGTTTATGAGGACATAACCCCATTGCCTAAGTCAATGAATTCTTATATATGTGTGCATAAAAATTCAGCTACACTAAATGCAATGTGATATGTTTATTTGGATCCTGGAACGGAACAGGGACATTGGTAGGAAAGCTAATGAAATCTGAATAAAGTCTGGAGTATAGTTAATGTTAACATACCAATGTTGGTTTTTCAGTTACGACAAATGTACCATGGTAATATAAGATGTTAACATTAGGGGAACTCTATATTATGGGAACTCTATACTGGCTGCAACTTTTCTGCAAACCTAAAATACTTCTAAAATAAAATGTTTATTAAAAATATTCATCTATAAGGATCTGCAGTGCAGTGTGCCGTAAGAGCAAAAAGTTGGAAACAACGTAAATATCCAACCACTGACGCTTGCTTAAATAATTTTAATTTTATTCATAGAACGGAATAGCAGATAGTCATCCAAATGATGTTTTAGAATTCTATTTGTTAACAAAGATGTTCATAATATGTGAAGTGAAAAAGCAATTTTCAAAATATTATTATTTTATTAAAATGTGTACATAAAGAGAATTGACAGAATGTTCTGAGTCATTGGGATTAAAGGAGATTAAATCTGTGTGTGGATGTGTGTACATATGTTTACTAGTTTTTAAATACAGGGCTTATGTTGGTTTTGTAATAAGAATTTTTAAAGTTTGTTTTTTTTTAATTTGCAAAAGTGAAATGGGTGAGTCAGACTATTCTGACACAGGGCTGACAGTGATGAGTGTACTCTCACCACAAACTTGAAAATAAGGGACATCAGATTGCACTCTGGGAATTAGGCTCAGAAATCAACATAGAAAGTATTAGTTTTGAGTGGGGCAAAATCTCTTTAAAGAATCAGAATGACTCACGGGCCAGAATTAGTCCTGGCTACAGCCAAACTTGACATTCAGAAATGTAGTTCAGAATGTGTGTGTCAGAACGGAGTTGGTACGGAACAAAGTCAGCTAAAGGAGGGTCACAGAGGGTGCCAGTGTCATCTCCGCAGCCCTATGATGACACATCTGGTCAGACTGGCCTCAGTTTCTCTCTCTCTCTGATAAGTCTGTCCTGCAATGAGACAGAAGTGTCATCTGTTATCCCGCCTCTGACCACTAAACATTTTGATCATCCAGTTAATTATCTGCCACTAATCAGGGTGAGGCCCACGAAAGAGCCTCTGGTTACTTGACTCTCCCTGCAGGCTGCCCATAGCTGGTCAGGCTGACACGAGCACCCATCCCCTTGACAATGAGTTTCCTCATTGCGAACGAGCAGATTTGGCAGCTAATTTGATGAATGTCTCTGTGCGCATTACTAGTGTGAGTCAGTGCTCTGGGCCCAGTCAAATTTGTAGCTCTGACAGGAGGAATTTATGAGCCTGTGAGGGGAAGGGCCAGAACATGGACCCTGTGAATTGCCCATAATAACGGTTCCCTTTGGGTCTTGTCAGGCACCCCCTTGGCCTCTTCTCAAAGATCCAAGCAGCATTTCCCCTGGGATGTAGTGGCTCACTCATTTCGTTTATAATGCTTCTCCCAGCCCAGCCATCTGGCATTGGGAAAACCTGCCTAGTCCCCTTGGGTTAGGGCAGCAGAGTCCAGTGAGATGAGTGAGTCCTACAGGAACCTGGTAAAAGAACTCAGATAAACATGGGAACCCAACAAACTTCCACCGAGGGTTGAATAGTTTCCAGACATCAAGCTTGGTGGAGATCCTTCACGTTCACTGTTCATGATGGCTCTCTTGTGGCAAGAAAAGCATTAGACATGGAGTCATCAGATTTTGTTTCTATGGCTTTGGCCTAATTATCTGGGTGACTGTGCACCAGTCAATGTTTTGACGTCTTGACCATAAAATCAAGGATAGCAATACCTACCACACAGCATTGTTATAAGTTTAGTTGCTATGATGGATAATACAGCACAATAGAAACTAGAAAGAAATGTACAAATAAAAAGTACAGTCATGTGCCACATAATGATGTTTGGTCAACTGTAGACTGCATATGTGACAGTGGTCTCACAAGATTATGATGGAGCTGAAAAATTCATGTCATCGAGTGACATTATAGCCATCATAATTACTCACATGTTTATGTTGCTTCTGAGGTAAGCAGTGACATGCTGTACAGATTTGTATCCTAGGAATAATAGGCTATGCCATATAGCCTAGGTGTGTAGTAGCTTATACCATCTAGATTTGTGTTAAGTGCACTTTATGATGTTTGCACAACCATGAAATCACTTAACGACAATTTCTCAGAACATATCCCTGCTATGTTAAGCAATGTGTGACTGACTGTATTGTTATTTCTCTTTTCATGAGTCATAATTCAAATGTGTGTGTGTGAGCAATTTTTTGAAATGCAAACAAATTGGAAAGTTTTATGTCCTGGAAAGTGGAGAGCTGATTTAGTTTCTGATCGGGTATGGAAATACATCAATTACTGAAGAGATAGCAAGCAATTCCTTAGCGTGCATAAAACTTCATAATTGAATATTTAACTTATATTAAGTATCCAATAACTGGGTTTTGTTCTGAATGCTAGCATTGCATCCAGATTCGATTCTACATGGTGTTTTTAAGATGCAGTTTCACAAAAGAGATTCTTTTGCTGCCATAATTCCAAAGCCCTGGTTGAGGCCTCTCCAATCTAGGAACCCCTGTAATTCTTATGATTTTGTCTGCACTTAGAGACGTGTTGATTCTCTTGTCAGGCCCATGTCCTACATCTTGTATATTATGTTCACTTATGATTGTTCCACGGCCACACAGGGTTCAGCAGGAGAAAGACCCCGGAACTGTAGTCAAAAGACCCTCAATGTGTGCATATCTCAGATTCCTATCTATAAAATGAGGTAAATGATTTACTTTGCATGATATGGTTTAAATGGAACACTGAATTGTTACTGGATTCTTACTTTGTTCCATAAAACTGTAACACTCATCATTTTATTCTTATTTCAAAGACTGAGACATTGTGTAGGGCAGGTAGACCTCCTAACCTAGACCATGTGATGCTAGGCCACCATCCTGGTGAGGCTTTGGGGCTTGGACTTGTCCATCAACAGAACATTTCCTGCTGGTTGAAGCAACTGCTTCTATTCTGGAAGAGCTCTGGTTCTGATATTCTTTCTATAAATAAGAATGACTAACACTGATGGAGCACTTACTCTGGGCTAGTCATTGTTCTAAGAACTTTATATAAATTAGTTCACTTAATCCCCACAACAGCCCTATAAAACAGGTACTCATTTTCCCCCGCCAACCTTTTTTTAGAGAAAAGGAAATAGAAACAGACAGTTGGTCACTTGCTCACCCAAGAATTAAGTGGAGAATCTGGGATTTGAACACAGGCCTCCACTGTACTATATGGCCCTGTATGAAAAAGAGTATTTGTCCCTATCATTGGACAGATGAGCACAGAAGAATGCTAAACACTGGTCTTTCATTAGTAGACCCTGTATTTAACACACACTAAGTTTTACTCTACTGCACAAGCCCAAATGGCTTCCTTGTGGATCCTGGTTTTTCCAGATACCATATGAAGGGGTTTGATAAAGTAGTTTCTAAAAGACTTTCATAGCAATATTCAATAATTTCATGGCTCAGAAATTTACTCCAAGCTAAAATGCCTGGTCTACCTCCTGTGACAAATATATGGTAATTTATCCATGATTTTATCTTTCCAAAGGTTGTTGAAAGCATTTCTTCTACCGAGAAAATCCTTTTCTAATTTTGCCAATTTTTCCATAGGATGGGGATATTTTAAAGAAAATTGGTTCTGGTGATCTGGTCAAATTTGTTTCAGATCTGGTCTGCTTATTAGCCCATAGGACACTTGTAATTGAATTAGTCTTTTAAAGCCCAGATCTTATCTAGCCCACAGGACACTTGCAATTAAACTGGTCTTTTAAAGCCCAGATCTGACAGTTCCTTCCGGTGATGAAAAATCAGGACTCTCCAGTGTTCACTGAATGAGGTCAAATTTGTTAGCTGGGTATTCAAGGCCTGCAATTGCTATTTCCAGTCCTTTTCTCTATTGTGCGTCTTTATCCACCATTTGGCTTCTTAACTGGTTCACACTTCTCCCTCTACTTGGAATTCCCTTAATCCCTTTCTCCTGTTGAAATCCTATGTGTCTTTTAAGGTCAGCATGGATAATACCTGTTGTCTGAAACCTTCTATTCTTTCTTCAGTTAGATCTCTCAGGCCTACGCTCCTGCAGCATTTAAACCATGCTTCTCTTTCACCACATTTACTTCAATTTAATTGCTATAGTAATTTTCTTCGTATAGGAAAAATTACTTTATCCATGCACAGAGCTTTGTTTTTGATGAATATGAAGCTCAGTAAAAATGTATCTAGATATCTGCTTTAATGATCTTAAATTCATTTTCAGTGAAATAATCATAAGAAAAGGGATAACTGAAAAAAAGTTCATTTCAAGGGGAGACTGCTGTTAAAACTATTTTAGCAAAGATAAAGTAGGGTTCATTTTAGAAACTCTACTTCAAGAATAAAGTTTAGGGCTCTTTTTAAAAAAAAAAAACAAAAAACCAGGTTACTACGTTTCTAGAATCTAGAAGGACAATGAATATGTCAAAGACATGACTTTGTTGAGAGCCGCTTTGTTTTCTATAGGTGGCGTGTGTACGTGTGGACATGCCAGTGTTAATTTTCCCACAGCAGGGTGGTGTGGAAATAGGATAGTTTTAGAGGCTGGAATAGGTAAATTCTGGCTCTGTCTCAGAAACTTTTATCCCTAAGTGTCTTGTTAGTTAAACTGAATGGAAAGAAAATTGCCCTGTTTGTGACTGCTCATAAACTTTTAATATACTCTTCTTACATATCTGAGATATTTTACACTACAAATTCTACTCCATCTTCTCTGGAAAGAGTCTGAGATCTAGTTTGGTAGTGGTTTGGGTGTTGCTCCTGGCCGTGTAGACTCCAGACTGAATTCTCGGCTCTCTTCAGAGTTTCTGTGTACTACTTCAACAGATCTCTTTTCTGCTTAAATTAGATGGAGGGATTCACTTGGTTGCACTTAGGATTTCTGACTAAGAGGGTCATAATTCTATGTGACAGGATATTAAACATGGTTCTCCCACTTTCCTTGGAATTTCAGCAGAAATCCCAGAGGAGGAGAAAAGCACAATTTGTTCACATCCCAAAGCAAGGTACTGGGCCACCTCTGCCAGACCTACTGAGAGACTGCAGGTCTCGTTCTGCCGGCATTAATCAAATACCCGCTTCTAAGCTACGTCAGAGCTGGAGGCTGAACCCCCAGGAGAGTGACATATTCTGTGGAGAAAGCTGTCTTCATTCCCTGGTGCTTTTGTTCTCCTCTCAATCTGAGTGAGAGAGCCTTCAAAAGAAACATCATGTGATGCTTGATGTCTTGTGTCTCCTGTAGACTTAGGGGATAGAGCAGTGAGTACTTAACTCATCCCTTGTCTGGGACTCCGAAGGCCATGATTCATTGAGGCTCTTTCGTTTGCTCCACTGGAGACTACTGCTAGATTAAAACACACATGCATATATTTAATTGACGTAACTAATTTATAATCTCTATTTGTAAATCCTCTGTAATATTGTAGCTAGAATCTAAAATGAATGAACTCCAAATCTTGCTGTAAGGATGTTGCTATCTGGAGCAGGAAGAATAGTTGGCTAACTCTCCCTCCCCCCCCGCTACTATCCCTCTTTCTTGACTCCCTTTTCCCCAACACAGGATTACTTTCGGAATTCTGATCAAATCAGGCAAGTGTCTATCTGAGTGTGCTCTAAGTTCCAAAAGCCCCTAATTCAGTGCCTAGCAGATGGCAGATGCATCTTTCCTAGAAAACACCCATTGTGTTCAATCTCAGTTTTTGTATCAGTAGCTGACAGCATTTTAGCAGTCTAAGATGATGATTAATGCTTGTGACTATCTGGCATTCAGTAATGTTATCCCCCGTTCTCACTGAGGCTGGCGAGGACAGGGATATTGCATTTGTCTTACAAATTTGCTGGGGCAGAGCCAGAGTAAACATCCATTGGAGGTTCCGTTTAAGGCCAACTCATTAGAATTTTAACCAATTTGCAAGAATAATCTCCATTAGCAGAGCTCATTAGACTTTAATTGGACTTTAAGCTCTTCCTTTAACCTGGTAGCCTTGGTGGGGCTCCTGAGGATGCGTTGCTGGGGGTGGATGTCTACATGGATGTATACGTGTGGGCATGCCAAAGAGTTAATTTTCCCACAGCAGGGTGGAGTAATCCAAAGAAAACAAACAAGGAATCAGACGGGCTTGACAAAGGCACTACATGATTGTAAAAGGCAACAGGACCCGGGTTTTGCAAAAAAGCAAACCAAACCAAAACAAAAAAACATGCAGACACGCAGACAGCTTTTTAAAAATTTCTCCCTTATCACAGCCAAAAGATGCTGCTGATGGTTATCTGTGCTCAAGACTGGTCAACACAAATGTCTTTGGAGAACAGCCACCACTCCCTCATTCCAGGCCGGCCTTAGGTAACCTGAGGATGACTCGGTGTTAAGCCAACAATCTGTCCTGGCCCTGGTCCTAGCAAGTACCTATCGTGTGCCTGCAGCAGTGTCTGGGCACCTCTTCTCTCAGTTTGTAAAGTGTCCAACCCGTGTTCTTCCAGTTAACCCTTTCTTGAAGTTGTGCTCCCCTCCCCCTTATCATCCTTGATACTATAAAATCTTTAAGATAAGTTGCTTTTGATTGTGAACTAGGTCACCTCAAGACTCAAGACATCCCCTCTCTTTTCTTGTGTTTGATTCCCAGGAGTTCATAGACTTTGAAGAGGACCTGGGGGTCCCATCCAGCAGAACTCTGCATTTGATATAGCATGGACAGGTGCCCATTCTGTCCACTTCCAGGAACAGGTCCCCATCCTGTCTTCCTGTGTATCCCACTCACCCACCCACATCTCTTGATTTCCTGAGCTGCACTGAATATGCTGAATCCAGCTTCCTCCTGACAGCCTTTCAAAGCTGCCCAGGACTTCCTTGAGATTGCTCTTCTTCAGATGAAGAGCTTCTTCCATGGGTGCTGCCATTTTGAGATCTTCCTCCATCCTGACCTACAACACTTCTCCATTTTCTTATCCTTTACCACTTATGATGAAGGACTTAAAGCAGAGAACATCCTACCTACAGCTCTGCATTGTTAATGCTCACATAGAACAGAATTTCACCTTCCATGCCCTGGCCTTTATACCTTTGTTGATATAGCCAGCTGTGGTACCTTTAACTTTATTTGCCAGGCCTGTGAGACCTTTGCCCTGTGACAAGCATCATGTCAACCGGCCCCTCTCAACCTGGTCTTTTTCAGCTCGGCTGATTCCATCAGGGCTGTGACCCACCTAATGGCAGGGCTTTGTATTGACCGCATCTCACTTTGTCTTGTTGAATGTGGATGGTCTTTATTAGTAACCCACTCAGGAATCCAGAAATAGGAACTGTCCAGAGCTGTTCTCTGGGGCCTGGGGTATTCTCTGTTGCACATAGGGACATGCTGACTCTTATTTAGAAAATTCAATGTGTGATTTATTCCCAAATCTCCAACCTACTGAATTTTGTATCCTGGCCTTTTTTTTTTCTGCTCACATGGCCGTTTCTTGGAAGTAAAGAGAACTTTGAGGAGGGTAAAAAAAAAAAAAATTAAAAGAGATGATGTTCTTCAATTCTTTTTCATTTTTTTCCCAAGAGATTGCATAGTTTTCTCTCATAAATCCAATCAGTCTTTCAAACTTAAATATAGCATTTATTTCTTTGTTACTTAGAATTTATGGAGGCTGGGAATGGGAATGAGGAGAAAAGAGAAGTCAGCAGGTAACAGAGGAAAGGGCATTAGATCCAGAGCCAGGAGGCTGCATGGGTGTGTGACCCTGCAGTTGCACTGAGCCTGTGCTCAGAGGGCTCTGTGTTTGACTGAATGCTGTGTTTTTGCCGTCTTGAAATTCTTGACTTTTTAAGAAAGGGGTCTTGCATCTTAATTTTGCACAGGGCCTCAGCTGATCCATCCTGATTAGGAGCCCAAGCTCTCTCTCCTCCTCTCCCTCTTCCAATCTTGGCACGTTATTCACCTCATATCCACTAAGTAAAATGAAGGTGTTTCCACATCTGGCAATCTGTGAATCTAAAGCAGAAGAGGTAAAAAAAAATGGGACAGTGGGCTGTGTCACGAATAATGAATGGAACTGGGGCTTTACACAAGGTCTTTGACTTTACCTGATTCAATTCTTCTTCTTCTTCTTCTTCTTCTTCTTCTTCTTCTTCTTCTTCTTCTTCTTCTTCTTCTTCTTCTTCCTTCTTCTTCTTCTTCCTCTTCTTCTTCTTCTTCTTCTTCTTCTTCTTCTTCTTCTTCTTCTTCTTCTTCTTCTTCTTCTTCTTCTTCTTCTTCTTCTTCTTCATTTCCTTTTTTTGAGACAGGGTCTTGCTCTGTCACCCAGACTGGGCTGCAATGGTGCAATCACAGCTCACTGCAGTCACCATTTCTGGGTTCAAGCCATCCTCCTGCCTTAGCCTCAGGGGTATCTGGTACTACAGTCATGTGCCATCATATCTGGCTAATTTTTTTTTTTTAATTTTTAGTAAATACAGGGCCACACTATGTTGCCCAGGCTGGTCTTGAACTCCTGGCCTCAAGCAATCCTCCTGCCTTAGCCTGTTGAAGTGCTGGGATTATGGGTGTGAGTTACTGGGCCAGGCCTCAAAACTCAGTTCTCAAAGGGGAAAATGATCTCCTCAAGTCCCATAACACACTGGAGTAGAGTTGTCTGTGAGTGAGTCTTTCCCTCAGGGTTCCATAGGGAAAGTGATGGCCATAGGCAAGGAGTGGCCAATGATGGGCAGGGAGAGTGAGATCAGACTATTTCCTCATTTCTCAGGTGCCTGCCTTTCTCTTACTCTGTGAAACACATACAGATACTCTAACACACTAAAATAGCATTGAACAGTTTTTGCGCAAAGGTTCCAGTGATAATTCCAAACCACTCAGAGTCCAGGGTGGAAAATTGGGCCCTGTGTTGTAGAGGAGCATGGAGACCTGCACCTGGGCCAACTGCATCCTTTGCGGACTCCCTCTGAGTGTGCTGTGTGGGTGCTCTTTCCATCCAATGTGAGCTCATCTGTTCATGTCATGTTGGAGCAGGCTCCTTAAACCTTGTGGGAGATGCTCCGTTGCTTTTCCAGTTTCTGGAATGTGTTCTGTATTCTTCACCACAGAGCTTCTGCCTTAAACAACTCCTACCCCACCTTTTCAATATACTTCCCCAGGGAAGTCTTCTTTGATCACTAGTCTCATATAGGCATGCCTAGTGTTCACCTTCACTATCATACCACTTGTAGCTCATTTATAATCACGTCGGTTTCTTTCGATGTCATTTTGGTTAATGTTTGTGTCCTTCACTAAAATGCAAATGACTAAAATTTACTGAGAGTTTACTATTTTTCAGGAGCTTTATATGTGTTATTTAGTGTTTATAATGACTCTAAAAGGTAGAGATTTATTATTATCCTTCCCATTTTCCAGATGAGGAAACTGAAGCATAGAGAGGTTAATCCATTTATTCAAGGTTATGTGGATTACAGATGGCAAAGTTGATAATCAGGTTAGATGGTGGATTTGGTTCCAGGGTTCACTCTACTCATGCCAATGCTATTTGCCATGATGGTAGGGGCTGTGGATATATTTGCTTACCATGGTATCCTCTATGCCTAACTCCTGGCTCATAATAGGCCCTCAATAAATACATGTTAACTCATGAGAGTGTACCAATTCGTTTGTCTTAATTTTAGAGTTTCTCTGCTCTTGTTGCAGGGAGAAAGGGGACAGATATGTGTACACAATAATGTTGGTGGTTACAACTCAGCCTTCTAAGCATTTGGTACCTTTAGAGAGAGGCCACAGAAACACCAGGAAAATATGGCTGACAATAGGGCTGTGACTCTAGGACCTTGTGTTGCACCCTCACTGCTTGCCTTTTCGTCACTGTGGTACATTCCACCCATGCTTCACCTCGATGCCAATGGAAAACAGCTCTACAACACTTCCTATGAAACCCAGTCCAAGAATCATGGTAAAGGATGGTGGGGGTGAGAGCCAGTGGACATTTTCCATTTCAGATGTGGTTAAGGGCAGAGTTCCCTCTTGGTTTGTCCTAAACTTTGGCCCCATGGTGACTAAGGAGGATGACTCACCAGTGTTCTTCCTATTTTCACTATTAAAATAATTCTAACCCAATCTAGTTTCCATTGCCGTGGAAGGCAAACCACAGCCGTGTTGAGTTTGTTAATACTTAAAGCAGAAATGGAAAGGGAGACGAGGATAAAGTCGTCCCCTGGGGAACATACACTTGCTTTATGGTCTACTGCAGAGGTCAAGGTTAAGGGAACTCTGATATCACCCCATTTTATTTTTTTTCAGCTGTTACAAGAAGTATCCCGGGCCAGACTCTGGGGCATCTGCTGTGGATACAGAGAGGAATAAGGCGAAATTACTTCCTCGAGTGTGTTGTATGGGGCATACATTTATATCTAGTGTGACACCATGTAGACTGTGCTGGGTTGATCTAGTTAACTGTGCTAAAATCCAAGAAGGTCCTGAAAAGAAATGCCATTTGAGTTCTTCTAGGAGGATCTGGAAGTTTGGCAAGAAGAAATGGTGGAAGGGCATTCTAAGTGAGGGAGTGGAATCAACAGAGGTTTGAAAGATCAAGGGGGGTTTGAGGCATAGAAAGCTATTGGTCTGGAATGGACAACACATCAGGTTTTGCAGGTCATGTTACTACATGAAGTGGAGAAAGCGTAATGGGGTCATACAATGGAGGAGTTTTACACTTTAACCAATGGAGGGAAGTCAGTGGGGAAGGAGCTCTTCCATCCTCCTCTCTCCTATCTTCAACGACCTGCAGTTAAATTCATATCTCAGATAAGCAGGCTGAAGGCAGAGAAGATGAGTGCCACAGTTCACAGGGTTCCTTCTTCAACAGGCCTGACAGGCTCTCCTGCTTCCTGAGAATTTAATCCACAAATGTTCATTTCATATCATCCTTTCAACACCATCCCATCTTTCTATCAAATAATCTCTGTATCAACACCAAATTAAACCATAACCAAATTTTGCCGATGCAGGCAGGCAAGTGAGCTCCAATACTGGGGCTTAGCTGCGGAGGGTTCTTGGCTTGCCTAGGAAAGAACCAAAGGGCAAGCCAGTGGTGTTAGACAGCAATCTCTTACTGAATTGGAGTTGCTCTTTGTGGATAATGGCTAACTCAAGGCTATGTGCCCAGAGTTAGCACTCGTGCTATTGGCTAGCTGGATTTATACTAATTTTTAATTACATGCAAATCAAGGAGTCGTTTATGCAGAACTTTCTAGAAGAGGAGTAGTAACTTTGAAGTCATTGTCATGGAAACAGGAGGTAACTTTCGGGTCATTGCCATGGCATTTGTAAACTGTCATGGCACTGGTGGGAATATATTATGCTAATGAGCAATGAGGGCAACTAGCAATCTCTTTCAGCGCCACCTGCTGGTTCTGGCTGTTTTTTCCACTTCATCCTGTCTGGACTAGGAAAAAAAGTCCTGCTGGTCTCCTACCTCACTACTACTTTAAGGCACTCTGTTAGATGTTGAAAAGATGTATTGAACAGAGTAAGACAAGCAGCCTTTGTGTGCCAAGATTACTCTATATATTTGCAGTAGTTCCATGAGTTTGGTATAGATGATAAACTGAGGCTTCAGGAGGTTGAGTAGCTTGACCAAGCTACTCAAGGTCATTCGGGGAGTGAGTGAAGGAGCCTGGAGCCAAACTCCGGAAGTTCCTCCGAGCTCAAGTTCCTAATCTGTTATGTGAGGAGATGATAAATACACCATGGAATAGCTGAAGATTAGAAGAGAATGCATCAATGACGCCCCAGCACAGTGCCTCATAGCTAGTTACTGTTGTTATCCTTATTACTTTCCACAGAGTGAGTGCACGTTCTTACTGCCTTCCCACACTGTCTCCCTGCAAGATAACACAGTATATTTTGGTTTAGCCTCTCAGTATAAAAACTAAAGGCAGAAATAGAGAAGGGAGTGACATTAAAATGATGCTGGGAGAGTGATTACAAAGTAGATGACTATTCTGAAGTACATGCCAATCTGCCATTCTTTGGAACTCACTAAGCTCTCTCCTAGGATGAAGTCCAATTCTGTGAAAACTGACATCCGGGATTGTTGGACTTTGGCCCTGGTGGTGTGCCTGCAGATGACAGTGGCATGACCATGCTCTTTGCTTCTAAAGCAGTGACCACATCCAAAATGGCTTTGGAACTTGGAACACTTGGGTTTATATCCCAATTCCAACACTTGTGTGCCCTCTGATCACAGGCTGCTTACTGAACTTCTTTTAGTTTCAATTTCCTCCACTGTCAAGTGAGAATATGAATACCTAGTCACAGAGGTTGTTGTGAGGTTATATAAAAATAAAAATTATATTCAGGACTTTGCATTGTATCTGACTAACACAAAGCTCTCAATGTGTGGTAGATTTTTCTATAAGGAAGTTTTGCATCTTTTGTAGGAAGGCTGATGATAGTCATGACGGTCCGTGTTGTATATATACTTTTATAAGTGCTTCTTTGGAAGAGAGAGCTGCTTATTCCAGCCTGGCTCTTTCTGTGACATTGCACAGAGAAATATGCTAGGAGCTACAGGGAAGCCCAGGAAGGATTTGCTACCAGCCTGAATTTTATTCTCAACAAACCTGCTACGTGAAGACTGTACTTACACAAAGATAAATCACAAAGCAGTTACTCTTTTCATCAAGGACTTGGAAAAAGTATATTTAATCCATCCTAAATTCATTTAGAAATGTTTAAATATAAAATAAATAATACATTTTATATCAGCATCTTGGGTGATTATTTAAAATTTATTTTCCATTGTATCATTGTTTCCCCTCCCCAAAGAAACAAAAACAATTAAGTAAAAAGTATAAAAGTGATTAAATACTTTAAAATTATCTTTTTTTCAGCTTTCTAGGAGTACATACTTACTTTAGGGGCAATATCTATGTGCTTTATTTCCTTATTGTTTCTTTTTTGCTGTCTGATTTTAATGTCCATTATATTTTCATCTTAACCCCATTATTTCTTGTTCTATTTCTTTCTTTCCTTTTCTATTTTTAGGTTATGTCTTTTTGATGCCAAAACAGTTCGTTCATTTGGTCAGTTAGTCAAATAATTGTTAGTTCAGTTTTAGGGAAAAGAAAATCAAATCCACAAAACAAAATCAAAACCAAACCAAACCAAAAAACCCGATCAACCTCCACCACCAACCCATAACTATTAAACCTACACCCAGACTTTGTCTGAGGTACTGAGTAGGCCAAGTTCAAAAGGCTGGCTGTGCTATTCAGTTTTTGTTGGCAGTGTTGGTGAAGCCACTCTTCCTTTGTTCATATAGTCAGCCAAACAAATCATTTATTTATCGGTGTAATGCTTAAAGCTGAGGGTACTTTCATGGTACTTTTCTATTCCTGGAGTTATTGTCATTTTCAGGCAATGAAGAACTGTGTTTTTAGTCCTAACCTCATTGCTTATGATCAAGTCACATAATTGGTCTATGACTCAGTCTCATCATCCGTAGAATGGGAAACTACTATGAGGATCAAATTAGATAAGAGATGTGGAAGGCCAGTATGGTGGCTTACATCTGTAATCCCAGAACTTTGAGAGGCCAGGGCAGGAGGATCACCTTAGATCGGGAATTCAGGACCAGCCTGGCCAACATGGTGAAACTAAAATGTCTCTACTAAAAATATAAAAATTAGCTGGGCGTGGTGGCAGGTACCTGTAATCCCAGCTACTTGGGAGGCTGAGGCACAAGAATGGCTTGAGCCCAGGAGGCTGAGGTTGCAGTGAGCCGAGATTGCGCCACAGCGCTCCAGCCTGGGCGATAGAGCAAGACTTGGTTTCAAACAAAACAGAACAAAACAAGAGATGTGGAAGCCCTTTTTAGTGGTAATATGATGTACACTTGCAGGTGATTATTTTCCTTTGTTGAAATTCTGTTGCGAAACTATTTTTTTCCCCAAAGGGATGAGAGTTTAACAGCCTAAAAGTATTTGGGAGTTGGGAAAATAAGTACCAACTTCTATTTATTTTGAAATTCCTATTTCTTCTTGAATGATTAAAATATATCTTAAAAACATTAAAGATTCTCAATTAATTGAATTTAAAAGCAAGTGTTCTATTGAATTCTGAAGACATTTGAAGAATTTTTAGCCTCCTAAATCCTTATTGTTAAGTCAATTTGGAGCTGCCTCTGTTCATGTGGGTTATAAAGCTGATCTCCTAGAATTAAAAGGTATGGGACATCACATTGCCATATCTGTTGTTTTTATGAATCTGTGTGAAGAATATAAATTTAGTATAATTTAATTCATCCCATTTCAATAAAGATTGATGAACATTCCAGGTACCAGTGCATGAATTGGAGAATAAAAGCTGAGGATGGGTTGTGGAGAATGATGGGATGACGTGCAGCTGTGCAAGTTAGCTTGCTTGAAACTTTTTCTACTTGCATTTGTAAGAAAACAATAATTTAACATTTGTGCTACGAGACTTGGTGACCTATAAAGTGCCTTACGTAACTAACTTTATCATAATGATAATCATATGAGACAGATATTCACTATTTCTCTGTTATAGGTGAGAATCTTGAGACTTAGCAAGGCTGAAAGTTGTTTAAGGCTGGACCCCCAGCTAGTTTGTGGCAGGGCTGAGGTTCACACACATCTGCATCCAAGTTCTATGTGTTTTTCTTTTTCTTTCTCACACCATACTGCATCCATCTGAGGAAAAAATATTCATCAAATAAATTGTGGTTTTGTTTTTGTGTTTTAATATGGCACACATGACATTTATTTCTCCTTTCCAAGTTTACTACTACCTGTGTGTCTGTTCTCATGACACATTAGAGCTTTGAACTTCTTGGAAGAAAGGAACTGTCTAAATTCATAGTAGTATTATTATTGTCGTTACTATTTGCCAAGACAAATGAAAAGTGGTGCATAGAGCAATGCTTGTCTTACTAGAACTCTTTAATTAAGAAAATTGGTTGTTTTCATTTTCATTCCCTGTAGCTATGTAATGATGAATGCAACACAGCACAGTGCATTCAGAATTTAAGACATATTTCACCGAGAACAAGAAACAAGTCTGCTTCTCTGAAGAGAAATAAATGGCAGCCAGATTAGATCCAATGATGACACATTAGTTCTATAGTAAAACATTATGCTAGATTTTGCAAATTCCAGATAAATTTTTTTTTTTTACAATCTAGGGATCATAGAGTTTCCTAGTAGAACTAATTTTTCATACATTTCCTTTACAGGTGGAACTGAAAAAAAAAGAGAAAACAATTTTGGCTTCCTAGAGCAAAGAGAAAATATCAAAAGGCAGATAATTAATTGCTTTACCATATAACAGCCCTTACAGCTACACCAAGAGGACAATGCCCAGTTGTTAGTATAATAGAAGCAAGGCAGAACTGCTATAAAATCAGTTAAATAACTTACTTTGTCTCGGCTGCAAACTTTATGGCTGCTGGTGGAGGCTCTGGGTGTGTATATCAATTCACAGTTTTCATCCCTTAGAGAGTACTGGGCTGCCCTTAATAGCTGTGTGATGTTAGGCAATTCACCCAGACTCTCAGGGGCTCAGTCTCCTCCTCTGTGAAATGGAGAAAATGATACATGCCTCATGGGTTTCTGTGTATAAAGTGTGTGCTTTGAATAGGGTCTAGCTGGAGTAAGTGAATAATGCATCATAGTAAAGATGTTGGTGCTGACGGTGGTACTTTGGCACCAAGCTTTCACCACCTTTTTGAATAAGCCAAGAAAGTATTGCTCAACCACTGGCCTTTGAATTCCACTGGCAAGGGTTGGGTCTCAGCCACAACTCTGGCTCTCTTCTTGGGAATTTGGCTGTGTCCCATGGTCCCACATCCACTCCTTTTATTCCATCTCAAACATCCAGCATGGCTCACATTTGGTAAGAGGTTTTGAAAATCCTAAATAAGGAGCCCTCTTAAATTATCTGTGTCCCTAGGATATTTGAAGAACAGCCACTAAGTCCTCAGGCTCACAGCGTCTTGAGCCTCTTGTTCTCCTCTGACCCTGGTGCAGTGCTTATAAAATGGTCACCATCTATCTATGGGATTCTGGGGTCATCACCATGGGTGTATGAGGGACCACAACTGATAAGATGGGAGTTAGAATCTTGATCAGTCTCACTTCTGTGCAGCTGAGACCTTTTTCTCTTAATTGAGGTATGACTGATGTACGCAAATCTGTACATATTTAATATATACACCTTGATGAGTTTGAAGATAAGTACATACACACCTGCAAAATCATCACCATAAACATTAACATAACCATCATCTCTAAAGTTTTATCTCTCTGGCCTCTTTTTATTTTTGTGTGTGTGATAAGAACTTAACATAAAACATAATTTTAAGCATATAATACAATATTGTTAACTAGATGCACTCCGCTGCATAGTAGTTCTCTAGGATTTAGTTGTCTTGCATAACTGAAACTATGTATACTTTGACCAGCATCTCTCCAGTTTCCCCTACCTCCAGCCCCTGAAAACCACCATTCTAGTCTTTGCTTCTGAGTTTGACTATTTTAGATTCTTGATATAGGTGGGATCACGTAGTATTTGTTCTTCTGTGTCTAGCTTACTTCAACTAGCATAATGTCTTCCAAATTCATCCATGTTGCAGTAAATGGTAGGATCTTCATTTTCAAGGCTAAATAATATTCTTGTGTGTGTGTGTGTGTATATGTATATATGTGTGTGTATATATATATATAAATAGACATTTTCTTTATCCATTCATCTCTTGGTGGACATTTAGGTTGTTTCCATTTCTTTGTCATTGTATTACTGCTGCAATTAAAGTGGGAGTGCAGACAGCTCTTCAAGGTACTGATTTCAAATTCTTTTGAGTGTAAACCCAAGAAAGGAGATTGTTGGACCATATGGTAGATCTAATTTTAATTATTTGAGGAACATCCATACTGTATCCATAGTGGCTATACCAATTTATATTCCCACCAACAGTGTACAAGAATCCCCTTCTCTCCACATCCTGGCAAACACTTGTTCACTTTGTCTTTTTGGTCATAGCCATCCTAACAAGTGTTAGGTAATGTCTCATTTTGGTTTTGATTTGCATTTCTCTGATGATGAGTGATGATGAGCACCTTATCATGTACCTGTTAACCATTTGTATGTCTTCTTTGGAGAAATGTCTATTCAGATCTTTTGTTCATTTTTAAATCAGATGACTTGTTTCTTTGCTATTGAGTGGTAAGTGTTCTTATGCATTTTGCAGACATACAATTTGCAAATATCTATGCTTCTTCTGTTGTTTACCTTTTCACTTGGCTGATTGTTTCCTTTGCTGTGCAAAAGATTTACAGTTTGATATAATCACATTTGTGTATTTTTGCTTTTGTCACTAGTCATATCCAAGTAATCATTGCCAATGCCAATGTCCATAAGTTTTCCTTTGTTTTCTTCTAAGAATTTTAGAGGTTTGGGTCTTACATTTAAGCCCTTAATCCATTTGGAGTTAATTTTTGGATATGTATAAGAGAAGGGTTCAATTACATTCTTTAGCATACAAATATTATTTTCCCAAAGCCATTTATTGAAGAGACTATCCTTTTTTCATTGTGTATGCTTGCCCCCCTTGACCATGATCAGTTTACTGTCAATGTGTGGGTTTATTTCTGGGCTCTGTATTCTGTTTTTATGCCAATACCATACCGTTTTGACTACTGTAGCTTCATATTTTGAAATCAGCAGTCTGCTGCTTTATTATTCTTGCTCAAGATTGCTTTGGCTATTCAAAGGCTCATAGTTCTACATCAATGTTAGCATTCTTATTTCCATTATTTTAGAAATGTTTTTGGCATTTTTGCAGGGATTGCATCTGTTGATCACCTTGAGTAGTATGGATATTGTGACTATATTAATTATTCCAATCTATGAACATGAGACATCTTTCTATTCATTTTTTCTGTCTTCTCTAATTTCTTTCATCAATATTTTATAGCTTTCAGTGTATAGAGATTTCACCTCCTTGGTTAAATTTATTCCTAAGTATTTATTCTTTTTGATACTATCATAAATGAGATTTTTTGTTTTAATTTTTTGGGTAGTTCATCATTAGCATAAAGAAATGCTACTGATTTTTGTATATTGATTTTGTATCCTGCAGCTTTACTGAATTATTAGTTCTAACTGTTTCTTTAATGAAGACTTTAGGGTCATCGTGCCATCTTCAGAGATAATTTTACTACTTCCTTTCTTATTTGGATGCCTTTTATTTCTTTTTCTTGTCTAAAATGCTCTGGCTAGGGCTTCCAATAATATGTTGAATAGAAGTGGTGACAGTAGGCATACTTTCCTTGTTTCTCATCTTAGAGGAAAAGTTTTCAGTTCTTCATCATTGAATATGATGTTAGCTGTGTGTTTGTCATATTTATGGTATTGAAGTGTATTCCTTCTTTACCTAATTTGTGAAGAGTTTTTATCATGAAAAGATGTTGAATTTTGTCAAATGCTTTTTCTGCATTTATTGAGATAATCATGATTTTTATTCTTCATTCTTTTATTGATTTTCAATAATGTGATATAGCAATTGATTGATTTGCATATTGACCCATCCTTGCATCCTATTAATTGATTATGATGTATTATCCTTTTAATGTGCTATTAAATTCAGTTTGCTAGTATTTTCCTGAGGACTTTTGCATCTATGATTATCAGAGATATTGGATTATAGTTTTCTTTTCATGTGGTTTCTTTGTCTGCCTTTCATATCAGAGTGATGCTGGCCTCTTAACATAAGTTCAGAAGTGTGCTCTCTTTTTCTGTTTTTCAGAGGAGTTGTAAAAGGATTGCTATTAATTCTTCTTTAAATGTTTGATAGAATTCAATGTGAAGCCATTTGGTTCTAGACTTTACTTTGTTGGGTGGTTTTCAATTACTGATTCTATCTTGATTATTTTTGGACTGTTGAAGCTATTAATAATTCTCGATTCAATCTTGGTGGGTTGTATGTTTCTATGAATTTATCCATTTCATTTAGGCCATCTAATTTATTGGCATATAATTGCTCGTAATAATCCCTTATTTCTGTGGAATCAATTGTAATATCTTCTTTTATATTTCTAATTGTATTTGAATCTTCTCTTTTTTAAAAAAATTAGTCTAGCTAAAGGTTGTCATTGTTTTATCTTTAAAGAAAACTACTCTGTTTTGTAGATATTTTCTACTGTTTTTCCATTTTCTACTCATTATTTCTGCTCTAATTTTTATCACTTCTTTCCTTTGGCTAACTTTAGTTTGTTCTCTTACTAGTGCTTTCAGGTGCAAAGTTAGGTAGCTTATTTGAAATCTTCCTTTTTTTTTTTTTTTTTTTTTAAAAAACAGGTGTTTATCACTGTATATGTCCCTCTTAGTACTGCATTTGCTGCATCCCATATGTTTTTCAATGTTGTGTTGTCATTTGTCTCAAAATATTTTCTCATTTCTCTTTTTATTTCTTCTTTGAGTCAATGGTTGTTCATAACTGTGTTAATTTTCACGTACTGGTGAATTTTCCCATTTTCCTTACATTATTAATGTCTAGTTTCATGCTATTTTGGTTTGAAAATATATTTGGGATGATTTTAATCCTTTAAAATTTATTGAGACTTGTTTTGTGACTTAGTATGTGATCTGTCTGGAGAATGTTCCCTGGGTGCTTGAGAAGAAATTATATTCTGCTGTTGCTGGGGAAATGTTCCACATGTGTTTCTTAGGTCCATTTGGTCTATAGTGTTGTCCAAGCCTATTATTTCCTTATGGATTTTTTGTCTGGATGATCTGTTATTGAAATGGGGGTATCAAAGTCTTCTACAATTATTGCATTGCCGTCTATTTCAACTTTAGATCTGTCAGTGTTTCCTTTAAATATTTAGGTACTTTGAAGTTGGGTAAATATATATTTATCATTGTTACATTGACACTTTTATCATAATATAGTAATATTCCTTGTCTCTTTTGAAATATTTTGACTTGAAATCTATTGATCTGATATAATACAGCCAATCTCTACTCTTTTAGGTTACCATTTGCATGGAATATCTTTTTCTATTCCTTCACTTTCTGCCTTGTGTGTCCTTAAATTTGAAGTGAGTATGTTATAGACACCTTATAGTTGGAACTTTTTTTTTTATCCATTCAGACACTCTTGTCTTTTGATTGATGAGTTTAATCCACTTACATTTGAAGTATTATTGATAGCTAAATTCTATTGCCATTTTGTTAACTGTTTTCTATTTTGTAGTTCTCTTATTTCTCTTTTCTTCTCTTGCTATTTTTCTCAGTGGTTTGATTTTTTTGTGGTGATATGCTCTGATTCTTCTCTCTTTATTTTTTTTGTATCTCCTGTAGGTTTTTCCTTTATGGTTACCATGAATTTTGCTTTGAACCTATTATAGTTATTACAGCCTATTTTAAGCTCATAACTTAACTTTGATTGCATACGCAAACTCTACACTTTTATTCTCCTTCCCTCACTTGATGCTACTGATACAGGACTTACCTCTTTTTATATTGTATATTCAATAGAATTTTTGTGGCTATAGTTATTCTTAATGCTTTTGTTTGTTGAATTATATGCTGGGCTTATAAGTGGTTTACATGCCACCATCACAATATTATAATATTCTGTGTATGAGAATGAAATAAATAAAGTACAAAAATTAGCCAGATGTAGTGACAGGTGCCTGTAATCCTACTCAGGAGGCTGAGGCAGGAGAATCGTTTGAACCTGGGAGGCGGAGGTTGCAGTGAGCTGAGATTACGCCATTGCACACCAGCCTGTGAGACAGAGTGAGACTCTGTCTCAGAATAAACAAATACATAAATAAATATTAAAATCTCACTAGTAAAAGTAATTGAGAAGACTAAGTCTCTGAGGTTGAATCCAGAGAATGGTGGTTCATTCCCTGTTATGTTTTGAGGGACAGAATAGTTGCCTCTCAAAACTGTAACAGACAAAGTAGAGACTAGATAATTCTCAATGGACTAGAAAACAGAAACAAAGATTTGATTTTGAGTTGTCTGCTATATTTCCCCTGGGCTTCCTTTTTGTATGGACTGAGGGATGATGTTCTTTCTTTATTATCTTCTTATAAGACAGCTTGTGTTTATTTTCTCAGTAAGTCACAGGAATGACAAAAATGATAGTAATGAAAAAATGTAATAAAGTAATAAAAGTAATAAAGATTATTATTAATCATTACTTATAAAAACGATACGCAAATGTGATTATACAATGATGATCTACATACTGGAAAATTTGGGGTGGGTAATTGTTAACATTTCTTAGTCACATAGTGAAATTCACACCAAGGTCTTTAACCTGGAAGGTTGTGTAGTATTCTTAGACTCAGTGTTAAACACACTTGGAGGCCAAAAGATAGTACAGAACATTCCATTACCTGTATTCTCAGGCTGCTTTCCTATTTGATGGATTTGCTTCAAATGAGCACCTACAGTTCCCTTTAAACTTTACGCTCCTCTGTTCTTCCCTTTCATACCCTCTCCTTCCTCCACCAGGGTCCTGGCTCACTCTTACCACTGTCGTTTGTAGCCAAGAATGTAGAGAACCTGATCTTTTCCCGGTTCTACACTGGGAGCCCAACTGTGAATCCTCAAATTTTTTACTGTAGATCCTTTACTGACAAACAAATCTCCTCGTAATATTGATATCTTCTCAGAGCGAAACTCTGAGGCATTATTATGCCGTAAGAGGTCCTCAACTCCTAGATGTGTTAGAGAGGATATGGCAGAGGATAATAAAGAGTCTAGGAGGGACAGAAACTCCATTACGCCACAGTCTGCAGAAACTCGGCCATAACCTTAGGGCCCTTGGCATTTAAACACCTTACCAGCAGGCAACATGACCTACTGGACAATCCCTGAACAAGGAATGGGAGATACCAGTTTGAGTCCAGATACTGTTGCTCACCTACTGTTTGGCAAATCGTGCTTCTCTCTCTCTCTTAGTGTCAGTATTTTCTCCTGTAAGACGAGTGTTGGACTGATTCAATGATTTCAAACTCAGTTTTTTATACTTATAGAACCACTTCTTTAAATAAGTGTTCTTGGGATTATAAACAAATAAAATATTAAAGCAGAGTTGCTTTGCTTGAAATGTGGGTGGTTGTGGGATTCAAGGCCTTACCCATGTACACTACCTCCCTCCACTGGTGGTTAGTAGTTGAGCCCACTGGAAGAGATGATATTAGAGATCTTTTCCAGCTCTTCAATTCTCTGTTGCAACCTCATGCAAAGGCAATATAACTTAATGAAAGTCAGCATACACACAAAATCCATGTTAAGCTTCCTTTTATACTTTCTTGGAAAAATAAAGACAAAAGCCAATGATTCCTTAATATATTTTAGCCCGAAGTAAGGTTATTCTTTACGTACAGGTGAACAGCTTGCAGTTATGTTAGAAACAGTAGACTTCATAGCAAGTCAGGAGTTGAGTTTGGGAAGGAAAATTAAGTTTCGTTCCTTTTTTTCTATATCTTTTAAAGCATAGATGCTTCTAGGTCAGATTCATAGGCCATCAGTGGTTTTGAAATTCTGGAAAGCCATCAAGCCATATACATATTTCCCAGTGGAGTATTTCCAAGGAGTTCTTTTCACCTCAACAGATTTGTATCAAATCACTGAGTGCTTTGGTGAACAGGGTACTGCATACACAGTAGCCTTGAGGGAGTTACGTTCATTCTTTCAGAACTGTGAGTGGCTCTGGTTTGCCGCCTGTTAAGTTGATTGATATTATGCAGTGCCTGAATCATAGGTAATGCAATGAATCATAGGTAATAACAATTTTCTTTCATTTATTTTTCAAAATTATCATATTTTACCATGAAAGACCACTGATCTCATTCCTAATTAACCACATCTAGAGATTGCCTGTCAGCTCCAAGGAGTCTATCACCAAGCTTCTTCCGTTCATCTAATGGCCACATATAATTGCAAACAAATTAAATAAGAACGAAAAGCTTATTGAGTTCTATGCTTTATAAACTATATGTTATGGCATTCATTTATTTTATAAAATTCGTGATTTATAAAGAGTTTATAAAGGGTTCAGTGGTGTTCCTACTGTGCGTCACTTTTGTTAAAACTGAGCTGCCTGATCACGTTATACCCAGGCTCCCTGTACTTGTTCACATCTCTGCCAAGAGAAGTCATGTGCAAATCTCTGAAATTGCATTTTGTCTGAAAACCAACTTCCCGTCAGGTGCTCTCAGTTATATTCATAAGTAATATACAGAGTAAAGTCTTTTTAAACACAAGGCTGTATGTATTGCAATACAGCAGAAACATTTTAGCCCACTAGACTGAATATTAAGCTAGAAATTTTTAAATCCCCTGAAATCTCAAATCTAAATTCCTTGAAGCAGCATGGTACAAAGAACAGAACTCTGCACCTGATGCCTGGAGACCCAGACTAGTCTAGATCCAGAAAAGCTTGAGTCCACTGCCAACTAGCTGTGTGACCGTGGACAAGTCTCTTGTTTTCTCTAAACCTCATTTCCCTCCCATAAAAATATGAGGAGTTTGAAGGAGATGTTCTAACGTCTATTCCAGCTCTGGAACTGGCTGTGTCACATCAACACAGCAGGTTATAATGAAGTCCTGCTTCACTAAGGGAATTGAGTGATGGTCCACCATGGCTAATTTATTAATGAGCCATGGGAAGGAGAGCTGGGGCTATTTTCCCTTCACTCTTTCCCAGGTTCAGGGCTACTTCGACATTTCCAATGCTCCCTTCCACTGTTGGCATTTCTTAAGCAGGGAATTAACTATGACAAGCTTCTTGAATTCTCTTTTTCTTCATAAATAATAAATAATGTTGTTCAATGTACTCATTGACCTACTATTGTCTGGCTCTCTGCCTCTCCAGGTAGCAGAGCTAAACCTTTTGACTGATGTTCTGTGTCCAGATAATTACAATAGCCCTATCCCTGGTCCATTTTTTTGTTTGTTTGTTCACTTGACAGTACTCAAAACTCAATACTCTTGAACCCTCAGGTCAAGAATATCACAATTAGAAAGAGGTTGAGGCCTGGGGATGGTGGCTCATGCCTGTAATCCCAGTGCTTTGAGAGGAGCTTTGCTTAAGTCCAGGAGTTTGAGACCATCCTGGGCAACATAATGAGACCCTGTCTCTACAAAAAAATAAAAAAAAAAAAAAAATCCAGGCATAGTGGCAAGTGCCTATAGTCCCAGCCACTTGGGAGGCTGAAGCTTGAGCTCAGGAGGTGGAGGTTACAGTGAGCTGTGATTACACCACTGCACTCAGCCTGGGCAATAGAGTGGACCTCAATTTAAAAAAAAAAAAGAAAGAAAAGAAAGAGATTGAAAAAATAAAAAAAGGAGTTATAGTTGGCACAGAGATAAATCTATTTATCTATTATTATTTATATATAAGAAGTAGGTTGAAGATACTTCTCATATATCTTCAACCTACTTCTTATATATAAAAATCAACTAGAAAATATTCTAAAAGATTTGATTCATGATAGCAGTAAAAAAGCATAAACTAGCTAACTTATAAAGAAAATGATAGGACCTATATGAATCCTGGAGAACACTACTGATTGACAAAGACTTGAATAAATGAAGAGGCCACTTATTTTTGGTTAGAAAAATTCAATTTTAGAAAATGATTGTCCCTAAATTAATCTATAATACAAATGAATTACCAGTTAAAAGCACAACAAGATTTTAGAGAATGGAACAAAATTATTTAAAAAAATTAATTTGGATGAATAAGGATACAGTAGCTTAAAAATTAGGAAAAAGGTCTAATGAGGAAAGACATCATACCAGTTACTAAAATTTTGTAGAAAGTAACATAAATTAAAACAATATGGTATTTACTGATGGAGAAATCACTGATAAACTAGCAGATCAATGTAGAAGCCATCTTAAGTATGTTGGAAGTTTTTTATATAATAAAAATTGGGGGAAATGTTTTACCTTAGTTGGGGAAAATATTTAATAAATGGTATTGGGAGATAGGGATGTAATACTATGTCCCCATCTTGCTTCTTGTCCCACAGTAATTTTGAAAAAGATTAAATATTTAAATATTAAAAACAAGACAATACCTGAAAAATTGTAAATATATTTTAAAAATAATTTGACCTTGAATATATCCCAAAAACCAAAATCCAAAATAAAATAAATTGATTTTAAAAATTTGATGACATTAGAAAACAGAAACCTCTGAAGACTATCTTTTAGAAATACCTACTGAAGTATTTGTAGATGTAATAATAGGATGTCTGGGATTTGCTTCAAAAGAACAAAAAGTTGGAAGACAGGAGGTTTGTAACTGAAAACAACATTGTCCCTGAATTAATAACTTTTGAAGGTGGGTGATGGGCACGGGGGGCAGGGGTTTACTTATATTATTCTCTCCTTTTTTAAGGTATGTTTGTTTGAAATTTTCAATAATTAAGGAAAGTCTTTTGTGTAGCTAAAAACAATTTCTTCTTCTTCTTCCTCTTCCTCTTCCTCCTCCTCCTCCTCTTCCTCCTCTTCCTCTTCCTCTTCCTCTTCTTCTTTTTCTTTTTCTTATAGAGGCCAGATCTTGCTCTGCTGCCCAGGCTGGCCTCAAACTCCTGGGCTCACGTGATCCTCATGCCTTGGCCTCCCACTCCCAAAGTGCTAGGAATACAGGTGTGAGCCACCGTACTTGGCCTAAAAACAATCTTAAAAGGTAAACCCTCCACTGGAAAATATTTGTAGCACCTGTGATAGCACAAGGAGTAATATTTCTAATATACAAATAACTATTAACAAATGAGTTTTTAAAAGTTTATACAGATAAAAGAGTAATGGCAAAGGACATAAGTAGCCAATTTACAAATAAAGAAATACTAATAGCCAATGAATATATATGAAGATTTTCAACTCCACTGATAGTCAAAGAGAAGTTAATGAAAACAAAACTCAGTATGTATTTCACCCATCGGATTGGCAAAGATTAAACAGGTTCAGAAACAAAACATAGCAAAGATAATGAGTGTGGGTAAATGAGATAATTTCCTATATGATTACTGAAAGTGACTTGGCAGAAAACAATAATTCAAGATGTAAAATGTAAATATACACTGATAAACATATTCTACTTATGGATATTTGAAAGCAGTATTGGCAGAAATAAGTTTTAAAAAGCAAACATTAGAATATCTGTTGCAGCATTCTTGTTGTTAATATAGAAAAATTAGAATACAATGCCGATCAATAGGGAGCTGACTAAATACATTATGGTATAGACAAATAATGGGGTATTTTACAGCAATTAAATGATGATGTAAATTCATATATTGCCAAGGGAAGAGGTCCATGACATGTACTTAGGGAAAAAGCAGTATTTTAAACATCTGTATTTTCCAGTTGAAAGAAAAGAATATACACGGAATTTATGGGTACATACACAGAGTCATCTGAAAGAAGTTCACCAAGTTATTAAGCATGACAATCTCTGGTTGATTGTATTTCTGGTTATTTTTATATTCTTTGATTTTTGTATACTCTGTAAGTTGCCAATAATGGAGAAGTGGAATTTATCAGAACCAATTTTTTAAACATAATTAATTTTATATGCCTGCCTGTCTCACTAAGCATTGAGGTGCTAAGAGATGGCACATGTGTGATTCATCTATCTTTGTATTTCTCACTCTTACTGGCACCTAGTAGGTGCTCAGTGAATATTACTGCATCAAATTGAGTTTTATCACCATCTTTCCTTGACATCCATTCAGGCAGGTGTTTTGTATGTTGGCATGATACATGGTCTGTACATATTTAACTAGCATTTTTAGAGAAGCACAGAGTGTTTGAGTTTAAAGAGACTTCTTTCTTTTTATATCAAAGCTCTTACTTTGCAGATAAGGAAAACATAGTTCAGAAAGGTAGAATGACAGGGTCGCAGAGCTGTTTTCTGAATGTGAGTTCCATGAGAGCAGGGGTTTTAAATGGTTTTGTTTATTTCTATATCCCCAGTACTTAGAACAGGCACATAGAAAATACTCAGTAAATAGCTCTGTCTCTCTCTCTCTCTTTTTTTTTTTTTTTGTCTTGAGACGGAGTCTTGCTCTGTCGCCCAGGCTGGAGTGCAGTGGCGTGATCTCGGCTCACTGCAAGCTCCGCCTCCCGGGTTCACGCCATTCTCCTGTCTCAGCCTCCCGAGTAGCTGGGACTACCGGCGCCCGCCACCACGCCCGGCTAATTTTTTGTATTTTTAGTAGAGATGGGGTTTCACCATGTTAGCCGGGATGGTCTCGATCTCCTGACCTCATGATCCGCCTGCCTCGGCCTTCCAAACTGCTGGGATTACAGGTGTGAACCATCATGCCCGGCCAATATCTCTTGAATGAATACATGAATGCATCTTACCGCCACCCTGTGTCAGACAGCTTGTTGCACATTTTTTTCTCTCCCATTTTTTTGTGTAAAATACGTTCTCAAAATGTGTGTAATGCCTTCCTTTCCTCATTTAAAGCGAAGACTCATCTTTTGCAGGGCTTATGATTGACTGGCATGCTGATCATCATCATTATTGACAATGAAATGAGGGCAATGAAAATAATTCTAACGAAGCCTTGTTTTCTTTGTCAATGATAATTCACTGTCATCGCTCAGGATGGCTCTTACCTAATGCATCATGAGTCAAGTCTGGCAACACCACATATGCAGAGGGGAAAGGAGCCAGGGCTGGGCAAAGACATACTCTCCAGTGCTGAAGGTAGACCCAGGTGCATGACTGACATTAGAGATGCCAAGAGCAGTCCGTCGAGAGCACCTCTGGGTCCAGTATTCCAGGGCAATTTCTGGAAGCAGTTGGTACTGGAGGGTTATCCCAAGGCCATCCAGCATCTGGGAATCCAAGCAGTGACCACTATTTAGGGATGAGACTGGGAAGCAGCAAAATAGGAGCTCTGCGAAGTTTGGGGAAAATGAACTGGGATATAGTCCCATAAAAATGGCCTGAGCAAAGTCATGTAGGGTCCCAATGTCTCACCAGAAGGAGGGACATCTAGGGTTGGGCAACTCTAATTCAACCATGTCAAGTGATGGATGATGGGAAGTAAAAGCACAATGTTAAGGGCAGGGCTAATGTAGAACAATGGAAACAGGAGTGTTAAACTATGGAGCTAGGCAGGTGCCCTGGAATGAGGGAGTTGGAATTCAGCTATAGTTTCATTAGAGCTCCAAATTTATCATATTTATCCAGATTGGAAGCATATGGCATAATCCCAAGGCCTGGCATACTGTAGTAAAGTGGAAAGGGTGATAGGGAAGATGACTTGCTGTATTGACTTGCTTAGCTGGTACTAGCTTAGGCACTGGGATATGAGTAACTCTTCTGGAAGAGAACATTTTGGGGAGGTACAAGGCAATCAGTGGCACCATCTGACATCATCCATTTTCCATCATGTATAATGAGGTTGGTTCATGCTTCTCATGAGTCTGTTGCTCTGTTTACTTTCAGTGTATCTAGTTCTTGTTTACTTCTAGTCGACTAACCCTCGCATAATTCTTTGGACAAGAAATATATTCATTGGAAGACAGTCAAAGGAAAATATTGTGACACATGTAAAATATATAGGACAGATAATTTTCATGCAATCTAAGCATAGTCTAAAAGTCTTATCCCTTCATCTCAGGCATTTAAATTAAGGCTAACATTTCTTCTAAAGTTTGGGCTCCTGAGTAAAAGTTTAGTCTCTTTATCATGGACAATAAAATGAAGTAATCAAAAAGGTGTGTGTATGGGAAGAGACTGAAAATATTGCTTCATTTTATGACTTTTTAAAATATATTTTTTATTATACTTTAAGTTCTAGGGTACATGTGCACAATGTGCAGGTTTGTTACATATGTATACATGTGCCATGTTCGTGTGCTGCACCCATCAACTCATGACTTACATTAGGCGTATCTCCTAATGCTATCCCTCCCCCCACCCCCACCCCGCAATAGGCCCTGGTGTGTGATGTTTGCCTTCCTGTGTCGAAGTGTTTTCATTGTTCAATTCCCACCTATGAGTGAGAACATGCGGTGTTTGGTTTTTTTGTCCTTGCGATAGTTTGCTGAGAATGGTGGTTTCCAGCTTCATCCATGTCCCTACAAAGGACATGACCTCATCATTTTTTATGGCTGCATAGTATTCCATGGTGTATGTGTGCCACATTTTCTTAATCCAGTCTATCATTCATGGACATTTGGGTTGGTTCCAAGTCTTTGCTATTGTGAATAGTGCCACAGTAAACATACATGTGCATGTGTCTTTATAGCAGCATGATTTATAATCCTTTGGGTATATACCCAGTAATGGGATTGCTGGGTCAAATGGTATTTCTAGTTCTAGATCCTGAGGAATTGCCACACTGTCTTCCACAATGGTTGAACTAGTTTACAGTCCCACCAACAGTGTAAAAGTGTTCCTGTTTCTCCACATCCCAGCACCTGTTGTTTCCTGACTTTTTAATGATCACCATTCTAACTGGTGTGAGATGGTATCTCATTGTAGTTTTGATTTGCACCTCTCTGATGGCCAGTGATGATGAGCATTTTTTCTTGTGTCTTTTGGCTGCATAAATGTCTTCTTTTGAGAAGTGTCTGTTCATATCCTTCACCCACTTGGTGATGGGGTTGTTTGTTTTTTTCTTGTAAATTTGTTTTGAGTTCTTTGTAGATTCTGGATATTAGCCCTTTGTCTGATGAGTAGATTGCAAAAATTCTCTCCCATTCTGTAGGTTGCCTGTTCACTCTGATGGTAGTTTCTTTTGCTGTGCAGAAGCTCTTTAGTTTAATTAGATCCCATTTGTCAATTTTGGCTTTTGTTGCCATTGCTTTTGGTGTTTTAGACATGAAGTCCTTGTCCATGCCTCTGTCCTGAATGGTATTGCCTAGGTTTTCTTCTAGGGTTTTTATGGTTTTAGGTCTAACATTTAAGTCTTTCATCCATCTCGAATTAATTTTTGTATAAGGTGTAAGGAAGGGATCCAGTTTCAGCTTTCTCCATATGGCTAGCCAGTTTTCCCAGCATCATTTATTAAATAGGGAATCATCTCCCCATTTCTTGTTTTTCTCAGGTTTGTCAAAGATCAGATGGTTGTAGATGTGTGGTATTACTTCTGAGGGCTCTGTTCTGTTCCATTGGTCTGTATCTCTGTTTTGGTACCAGTACCATGCTGTTTTGGTTACTGTAGCCTTGTAGTATAGTTTGAAGTCAGGTAGTGTGATGCCTCCAGCTTTGTTCTTTTGGCTTAGGATTGACTTGGCAATGAGGGCTCTTTTTTGTTTCCATATGAACTTATAAGTGTTTTTTTTCCAATTCTGTGAAGAAAGTCATTTGTAGCTTGATGGGGATGAGGAATTCAAATTGTCCCTGTTTGCAGATGACATGATTGTATATCTAGAAAACCCCATCATCTCAGCCCAAAATCTCCTTAAGCTGATAAGCAACTTCAGCAGTCTCAGGATACAAAATCAGTGTGAAAAAATCAGAAGCATTCTTATACACCAATAACAGACAAATAGAGAGCCAAGTCATGAGTGAACTCCCATTCACAATTGCTTCAAAGAGAATAAAATAGCTAGGAATCCAATTTACAAGGGATGTGAAGGACCTCTTCAAGGAGAACTACAAACCACTGCTCAACGAAATAAAAGAGGACACAAACAAATGGAAGAACATTCCATGCTCATGGATAGGAAGAATCAATATCGTGAAAATGGCCATACTACCCAAAGTAATTTATAGATTTAATGCCATCCCCATCAAGCTACCTATGACATTCTTTAAAGCATGTTTTGATTTTTTTTGTTTGTTTGTTTTCAGGACTTTTTCCTTTTCTGTTGTCGGATCAATTGGGTTCTTTTTTACTTTTCTTCTGCTATGCAGTCAGCTGGTTCCTAGACAAGGACCCTGAAATGCAGTTCAGTATGATTTAACAGAACTCTGGGGAATGACTTTAAATGAATACTGCCCACACTGTGGCATTGAAACTGGGGACTGTCAGCAAACAGATAAGTCAATTTTAAAGATTCTCTAGGGGAGCTGCACAGAGTTCCTCTCACTGTTGATGGCCTATCCTGTTCACAGCTTCAGCCTCTGGAAATGCTTTGATTCAGCAGCAAGTTCGGGGTTTCAAACATTGCAATGGGCCTTTGTTGGCAACTGCTCTGCCTGCATGCACAGAGGACTCATTCTTCCATGAAGGGCCAGAGGGCCTGCTGATGGGCCAAACCAGTTTACACTGATGCTGCTTGTGGGAGGGAGAAGAAAGCAGGCAGGATTGGTATGGCCCATAATGGGGCCATTTATTCCTTTCCTTCCCAGTATCCTCTTCCCTCAGTGCATGCCACCTTCAGCGTGCCTCTTGTTCAATGGTCTTTGAGCTGCAATTCTTAAAGACTAAAATATCTCTGACACTCCTTTAAAATAAATTCCTGAATGTACAACAGAGGCTGTTACAAGGTACCGTCTCCAGTGTCCCTGGAGGGAAATGCTTTGCTGAGAAAGTAATGTCATCACATGCCCCTCCATACACCCACCTTTGCCTTTGATCTTACAGTGTTTACCTGTAGCTTATTGGTACCAAGGCAAACTGAGTATCGAGCATTCGACTTTGAACTAGGTCTGGTTCTCCAAGAGGAGTTCTTTGATGTCAATTCCATTATGCATTGTTTATTACCCTTTCAAACATACCCGCATGTATTTCTAAGACCAAGGCTGTTCTTTACCCATTCAAAAGGAGAGCAGGGGTTTGTTGCCATATTGGCTATCCTTTGATATTTTTTAAATGAGAGAAATAATATCTCTGGAGTCCATTTTGTCCACTTACAAATTATTTTAACAATATATGTGAAGGGCAATTTTACATTCTCTCTATCCCATTACTATCTTGCAAAACACAATTATATGTCAGTTGCATGACTCAGAACCTCTTCTGCCCAAGTAATAAATCATAAGTGTAATGGGTAAAAAGAATTTGTCATTGTTCAGTGTGTATACAGAGTTATGTGGCATATAACCTCAGATTTCTTTCAGATCATATATAAATACATAATAAAATAATAACGCTCATTAGTCAACACCAAATATAAGTTCCAGATGTCTGAACATCAAAGTATTTATAGGCCTATAGGAACAGCCTTGAGACAGGAACAGTTCTTCAAAAATGGTACTGGAAGAAAGCAGGCTACAAAAACCTCCCAAATTCCCTGAAACAAAAGCTATTCTTGTTTATACATAAATTATGAATGACTTTTTAAGGGCTGACTCATTGGCCAGTGCATGTGCCTACAAATCCGGTTTCTCAAGAGGATGGGAGCTGACTGGACTAACAGGAATTCTACAGCAAATCATATTTTCCCTGCTTGTCTCTAAAGCAAGTCATTTTGTCCGGAGGTTCAGCCACCTCTCTTGTCAAGGCACAGCAGGGGCTGTTGCTTGCCTGGGAACTCTGCCAAAGCTGTAACAGCACTCAATTCACCTAGCAGGGGCCACCTGCTTCAGGGGCATTGTGGACCAGTCCTCTGGACACTAGTCTTTGGAAGAAGGGACTTGACAGCCCCGGTGAGTGGTGAGATTGAGTGGCAGCAGGTGGGCTGCTTGCCTGAGGCCACTCACCCCAAGCAGCTGCAATTCCCAAGTCTTTTCCCTGGATGTCAGCCTCTATCCACAGCGAGGTAGGTGTGGGAGAACCGCCCTGGAGGCTCCTAATCCCAACTGTGCCATGTATTCACTGCCTGGCTTTAAACAAATTAGCTTACGTTTCTCTTAAATTTTCTCATCCATAAAATGTAGTGCCATACAGAATAACTTTTCAGGTCCTGTCCAGCTTTGATAAGTTTTCCTTTACACAAAAGGACATAAATGTACAAATTACTTAGTTCATCCATGTGCTGTATGAGACCTTGATGACCAATATTGCTAATAAGTGGCTTAATCATGACTCAAAATAAAATTCATGACAAATACAGATCTTCCAAGACTAGAAGCGTTTCTCTTTTGCAAGGAGGAGCGGGGGCAGGACACAACAGTTCTTTCTGAGGGTTTAATATGAAAAGTTAGAGCCCAGACAAGTTGTTTGCAACATGAAAAAAAAAAAATTTCTATTATCCTTCTCTGTCTCATATCTTCCTCCTACAGGCAGGAGGGGAAAAGTGAAAGCACTTTTTAAACATAGTGATTCAAACCTTCCAATGACTGATAGTGTATGAATGTCAAGAATTTTGAACATGAGTTATCCGTCCCAATTTTTCTATCCCAAATGCTTTTTGTTGGTTTTTCTAACCAGGGGAGAATGCTCCTCGGAAGGAAGTATTTCATTTTTGAAGTGTTAAATAGGGAAGTTTGTATTTGAATCTGAGCTCCATTGGAGCTCTTTGGAAAGCTGTTTTAAGTGGAGATAACCACACCTCTTTCCCTCCTTTTTCTCGGAGGGAATTTGCTTTTATTGGCACACTTGTCTACGTGCAGAATCCTGAATTTCTTCTGATAAAAGTTTGATCAATACAAGGTGGTAATAGTGCTCAGTTATCACTTTTCATTAATCAATAAAGACTGCAAACTTCTACAGTCAACATGGAATAAAGTCAACACGAAATGGAGATTACTTAAACCTTGAAGCTCCAACGTTGCACAATTAACAATAAATCCATTATTACTTGATGCATTTGCTCAAACAAAAAACACATGTGACTGGAAATTCAAAAACTGAACAGGCATTGGCAAATGTTTTCCAAATATAATACACTATCCTGACAGCTAATGCATCAACAGTGTTTACTTCAGCAAATGTTTCTAATTTGCAGGGGGAAAAAAACAAGTGTCTTATAATAATCTTTAACATTTGAATACATGTATGTTGCTTTACAGTTTACAAAGCACTTTCAATGTATACATCCCCTCAACTGATCCTTAAAATCACCCTGGGAGGTAGACAGGACATGTATTTTATTATCTTCCAACAATTTTTAGTTCCCCCAACTTGTCATGGTGTTCTTTGTCTCTGTGGTTTCACACGTGCGCTTCTTGAGTCCTGGAATGCCCTGTTTCCCCTCCCCTGCCCCATTTTTCATCTACTTAATTCCCAGTCAACTTTAAAAATCAGCACAACCACTGCCTCCTTTCAAATCCTCTGGAAGTCTCCAGGCTGATGTAGACATCTCCCTTCTGTGTTGCTCCAATACCTTATGTGTGGCTGTGATCACATTTTGCTGTAATCTGTTTGCTTTTCTGTCTCTCTTACTAGACTGTGCACTAACTTGATTGCATGGCGCTTGTTTTATTTACTTGACATCTATAGCACCTACCACTATCCCTGTTGTAAGTAAGGACTCAGTAAATGTCTGGTGAAAGAATAAATGAAGTCTATTTATGAGATGAGACTGAAGTTCACAAATGTAGGTGTCTCGTTCAAGGTCACACACTTAGTGAAGGACAGGGACTGAACTTTAACCTGTACTGCTGGTTTTCCAGTCCAGCAGTCTTTTCCTCGATATCACCCTGTGTTTGCTCTGCTTATTTCTATTGAAACTTATGAAATATTCATGGATATAACGTAATAACATTTTGAGGATATTTCTGCAGCATATATAAGAAGTCATTGGGAAGAAATTTTTACTAACTTCTTGTCTTAGTTCTTTATTCATTTATTATTTTTTACTCAGTTCCTATTTTCTTCTGTCAAGGATTTGAGGCGGCTTAAAATAACGTTAACATAAAACAAGCATAAAAGATGAACAGCCAGAAAAAAGAGAAAGTAAGGTGGGAAGTTTTCGTATCAGAAATTCTAGGCAATGAGGAAGACTACAGTTGAGCTTAAAACTTGTCCTTGAGCATCCTGAGATCCCAGTAGAAAAGAGAAACACAATGTGCTATATTGCTGTTATTACATAAAGAAAGAGAACACTCCAGAAGACTTTTTTCCCTCATAACATTAAGGGAAATTAACTCTATGGATATTTATATGACTTCATGAGAAACACAGTGGAAAATGCCTTCACCTGCAGCTCACACAAGAGGAATTCCTTCAACAAACATTTTTAAAAATCTCCTATAAGTTGGACACTGTATTAAGGATTAGGACAAAGATGAGTAAGATAAGACCCTACTTTCAAGAGACTTCACAATCTGCTAGCAGAGAAAAGCAATACACAACTAACTAAATGGGCAGAAGCCTTCTTAACAGATGTTTGTTGTAGCTACCCTAATAATAACTGGAGGCATAGAGATCCCTTGAAGACATCTCTATGAGGAAGTGAAATGCAGAATATGTATGTAGGTTGCATTTTGAGATTAATACTTCCTGCTCAGTCCTTATTTTTTAAAAATCACGTAGTTCAACAAATATTTATGCATATTATAATGCTTAATAATGAAGGGATTCATGTCCTATTAATTTCTGTTTGAATTTCTCTTAATTCTTTCATTTAAAATCTGTGCACATTGTGTAATTGCTGTTCATAATAAGAATATGTGTGCTTTAAAAGCTTATAAATATTATCCATACGTGGAGACATCTTTTCCAGCTATAGACCATTAGGAAGTAAACCTAATAATAAATTGTCTGGCCTTAGAAAACATGGTTAGAGTGAAAAGTCCACATTTTGTTCCTGTAATTTGTAACGCACTCAGAAAATACCAAAGCTGGCTCAGAACCAGCTGACGAGCCCTCCAGCACTGGATTCATAATGGGGAGCCTATTTTTCTTTTATTACTGGTAACTGGAAAAGCCTAGCAACTATTTTCCATTGACATTCCCTCCAGGATGGAGAGCTTGTTTTTCCTAGATTTTTGTGTATTTTTAGGCAGTCATCTTGGGCAGTCTGGCTTTGTATCAAAAGTGTTATTAATTGAAGAGTTTCTCCTCTGGGCTATTGGGTAGAAAAATAGAGTCTCTGTATCTTCTTGTCTATTTTGGGGGTCATGGCTGGTTCCAGTTCCCCATCTTTTTGCAAAGCGGCTGTTCTTTCATCTTATCCATGTAGTGTGCCTGGAGAAAGGAAGAAACAGAATCCCAGAGCTATGACCACCCTTCTAAAAGTCTTACTTGGAAGTGGCAAAAGTGGCAACTTTGGGCCTCTAAATTCCTTTTCTAGAACTTATGGAAAATAGAAAAAATCGTTGATGGAAAAGCAGAAGGTTGATTAGTAGGCAAAGAAGGATGGTGGTCTCCACCTTCAGGATGACCACTGTATACAGCTTTTGGGAGATTTTAATTATACTTGACTTGATCTCTGCCTGAAGTTCTCCATTGCATAGTTCTCCTCTTCTTACAAGCAAAACATGCTTGCGCTTAGTTTGGGTTCAAAAAAAAATTTTTACAAGTCCTTTGTCCTATGCATGGGTTTTCCTCCTTTTGCTTGGTACTATAAAGCAAAGCATGCTTAGTTATCAAGGAGAGATGGGTTTGATACTTTATCGTTCAAAAACATCATTTAGCAATTTGGAAAGTACTGGGCTAGCACCTAGGCCTCTCACTTATGTCTCACATGAACACCCTGGGAAGTGAACTAACAGGGATTGATAGGCTGTAGGTCACTTGTGTTATGGTAGGCACGTTAATACATTATTTCATTTAGTTCTCTTGACCAAAGTGCAAGAAGAAAATGATTACTTCATTTTCTAGTGACAGATTTTAGAAGTCAACTAACTTGTGAAGGTCACACTGTTGGTAGTAGGGAAGCAAGGGATGGTCTGAAGTTGGTATAACTCCAAAGCCTGGTACTCCATCCTATTTACCAGCACACCATAACCTTCTATGATACATATTTCGGAGAGTGAGGGATAGTGACATAATCCCTTAATAGTTTTTCCTGAAAGGATTCTTTTCACAGCTTAGGCTTATCATCAGTTGAACGGAGTTTCAGGCTATAGCCCGGCATGCATCTTCTGAGGAAAACAGTGATTCACCCAGTTATATTATTCAGTGGAGACTAAGAATATGAGGCATGAGTGGACGTGAAATTCCTTTTCAGTGAAGCCAGAGATGTCAGAGGAAAAAGTTGTTAATGACATTTCATAATACTTTATACACAGTGTACTTATCTGATTTTAAAGTTCTCTTGTCCTAGTTAAGAAGACAGAATAAGGGGTGTGATGCCCACATAGTTTCACTTGAAAAAGAGACACATAATGAAGTCAAACCTTTGAGGAATTCACTGATATGGCTTGTTGGGAGTGGCCGCTTTTCAGTTGAGGACATCATGATTCAAGTGTGGAGTTTAGAGGCCAAGATCTGGGCTTCTGAGAGTTTAACTGTTGCGCTCTGTAGAAAGTTATTTTGCTAAAAAGGCTTATTTCCTTTCATTGATAATAAAAATATTGTTAAACTCTAGTCATAAGTAAAAATTCTAGGGCATCCTGAATTATTAGCATGTATGTATCCTAGGGTTTTGTTCAAAATATTAAATATCTGCTTTGGCGTGGCCACTGACCATTAGCGTGGACTCAGGCTTTGGAGTTGGGGCTGAGTTGGGGAGGACCCTTTCCCTGTACAGCTTTAACCCTTTAGGGGCTTGACTATGGGAAGTTCTGGGGGGTCCCAAGGAAGGGACCAAGGTGTCCAGAATAGCAGAAAGGATCTATGGGACAATTTATCAACTGAAAAAAAGGTTCAACATTTTAACAATGGCTACTGTCTCACTAGCATGTATGAGATGAATATCAGATCTGTGTACATCACAAGCAATCTAATATAGTAATAAATTCCTACATACACCAGCCACTATGGGGCTAAACAAGAGAGACCTTGAAACCAATGTGAAACTCCTTTTATGTAGTATTTTCTAGAAATATTAACATCTAACACTGGAAAGATAATATAATTGAATAATTAGGAATAAAGGCTCTGGGGTTAGGATGCTTGCGTCTGTTAGTTTCCTGTGGCTGCTGTAACAAATTATCACAAACTTAGTGGCTCAAAACAACACAACACACATTTATTCTCTCACAGTTCTGGAGGTGAGAAGTTTCAAATCACGATGTTGTCAGGGCTGCATTCCTTCTATTGGCTTCATGGCAGAATCAATCTGTCTTGCCTTTTCGGCTTCTAGAGACCATCTGCATTCATTCCTTGACTCATGAACCCTTGCTTCTGTCACTCAACTTCTTGCTTCTGACATCACTTCTCATATTACTGACTCTGACTTTCTTGTTTCTCTTATAAGGACCCCTGTGATTACATTGGATCCACTTAAATAATCCAGGATACTCTTCCCATCTCAGGATCCATAATTTAGTCACATCAGCAAAGTTACTCTTGCCATAAAAGATAACATATTCATAGATTCTGGGGACTCAGTCATAGATATCTTTGGGAGCCCATTATTCTGTCTACCAAAATGGATTCCCACCCTGGCTTTGTCACTTTTTAGCTTTGTGATCTAGTGAGTAGCTATAAGGCAAGTTACTCATTCTCTCTGGGCCTCAGTTTTCTCATCTGAAAAATGGGAATAATAGTAGTACTTCATATTCATAGGGCGAAGATGGAGTGAATTAGTACAGGGGAAGGGCTTGGAACCATTCCTAGCCTCTAGCGTGTGTGCAGTGAGAGACATCTGTTGTAACAACGGGACTGTATCCATGCTCTTGGGGTGTGTCTACTACCCCAGCAAACTCTCTTCAGCTCTCTGCAGCTGAGCACACAGCCGATGTCCTTGTCAGGCCAACTTAGGGAGACGGCGCCTTTTGGTGCTTCATGATTCTGTTGCAGTCCAATGATATGCCTGGTTTCCTATCCCTGCAATCATTCCTGGACTATAGTTGGGGAGCTTCTTGAGTTCCCCTTGTAGTTTCAACCTTGTTTCAACCTCTGGGACAAGAAGAGGAAGGATAGACAATGTTTAAGAAATTGTAGGTCTAGATTCCAGAACTCACTGTGAAGCCATGCCCAAGTTCTATCAATTTCTTCTTTCAGTGATCATCGTTGTTAAGAATCTTCCAAAATGGAGTTCCATCCTGTTCTCTGCCATCTTCCTAGCGCAGAGTTCATGATCAGATTGCTGTTTCCTGTCCCCACCCTAATATTGCCATCTTCTAGTCTTTCTGCTTCCAGGGCCCCTGTGGGTTTTCCTTAGTGTTGATCCCCTGCATGAGATTGTTACATCCTCCAAAGCCTGGAGCAGCCCACCCCTAGCCTCTGCCTCCCCTCTGGAAGAGATTTCAAAGCACTGCCTTCATATCAAATGAGGGGAATAAAAACTGTTCCTTTTTATAGAATAAATTGGATTTGGACTTTCAGGCATCTGTTGTCTGAGGGTTGACATGAAAGAAGAAAGTGGCATGTGTATCTGCGGGTGGAACAGATGGCTTCTTCCAACTTGGGAAAAATCTATGAATTCAGTGGAAACACTCTAAGGAAAGTTAGAAGACATTCTCCTGGCATAACTGCCTATAGAGAAACTGTGTTTCTCCAGAGTATTATAACAATTTATTTCATTTCTTTAGTGTTCATGGTTGCCTTTTTTACATCCCTATTTGCAGGAATGTCTGACCTGTAAAACCATAGAAAAATGTATTCTCCAACACTAAAAATCAATCTGTTGAAACCACTGATTGTCCCCACTCCCCATACCACCTTTAAAAAAATTCCAGTTTGTGGCTTCACTTTGGTAACTTATGTTGCTTCTAAACTAGGTTGTACTATTTTGAAAAACAAAAAAGTATTTTACCCAGACCTATTTTCCTTGTCAACTGCTTTGCCACAAAAGACTAAATTTATCTCTGAAATTATAAGTAGACCTTAGTTATAGACAAGTTTTACTGGCTACCTTAAAAGAGGCATGGCTATTTTAATGAGTAGAATAATCTGAAAGTTTTATTTTTTTTTATTTTGTAGCCCTCTTTTCAAATAATTAAAAAATCTTTCATTAAAAGATATGCAAATCATCTATATAATATAAAAACATAACAACTCTCTAACATTAAGTATCTGAAGAGTAAGACACAAACACTCAGTCCAAAGTAGGTGTTTCATCTTATTAAGTGGAAAGAACTCTTGATTAGAAGTTAGAAAACCTGGGTACTCGTTCTTAGTTACTAATTATTAAGACTTAATTTTTTTGTGCTTCAACTTTTAATCTGTGAAATGTAGATCATGATTCCTCTGTCTCATAAACTTGTAAAAGGGCTCAATGGAAATAATCTTTAAGAAATTACATTGAAGAGCTCAAAGAGCCATTTTAAATGTCAATTGCCAGCGTGACATAGCAGACAAGACATGGATTTGCACTCAGCCAGTGGAACGGATGCTGGTTCTGCCATGTAATAAGCTGTGTGACTTGCTCAAGTTAACTAGCACCTCTGAGCTTTGATGTCTTTATCTGTAAATATAAAACCCTTCTGAGTGAGTGTGAGAACAGAAAGAATGCAAAGCAAGTGTTCAATAATAGTAGCTCTTATTACTTTTCTCCACTGAGCAAGCCATTCTTGTCAGTGTATCCAGGCTATAAATATACCATTCCCTGCATCAGCCACTCTTGGAACATTTGACTCAATAGCCTTTCTCCTTTTTTATGAAAAATTGATACTGTGGGTAGCCTTGTGGTTCTCCATGTCATTAAGTTCAGAAATAAATGTGCTCAACCACAAACTTCCCATTTCGTCTTCAAGGCAGATCAGGTTTTCAGTGTGCACGTAAGTTAAGTGTCTTCTTACCTGCAAGGAGCATCTTTATCTCTCCGGGCCCAGGCGGGGCTCAGGCCCCAGCAAATATTGCTTCTAAGGGTATTATGTCTAAAAATGTTTCCTTCTCTCAGAAAGGCCCAGTGTCGCTTGTAGCTCAGTCTGGTATGGCCGTAAGTCAAGGAGTGCAAACTCAGGCAGGGACAGGGAAGTAACCCAATGGGTGTTGTTGGTGGGTGTTGAGGGTGGGAAATTGGGAGATGTACAGCATGGGGACTATAGCCCACAACAGGCCTGTGCCCTGTCTAAAGGATGGCAGCTCTCAGCCCAGCTGACGGTTGCCAGGCAGGAATTTGGCCCAATTTTGTTACATGCTGTTTGTTTTCCCCACCCAAAGCAACAAATTTGAATTTTCATGTGCTGTTTCTCAGTTTTTAAATGTTGTCTGCTAATCTAAATTTCTTTCTAACTCTGTGGAAATTAGAATGGGCTCCTGGCCCATCAGTGTGTATTCTCTGATATGCAGTTCCACCTGTGACCCCCTAGTAATTGTTATGGACTGGGGAGATACTACCTTTATCTGAACAATCTTGGGTCACTTAGAGTCGTAATTACTTTCAAGTGAAAAAGCTACAGACTCTCCATAGAGAGGATTTTGGCTCTGAAATGATCAGATATCTTTTCTGTTCTTGATTATAAATAATTTTTTAAAGCATAAGAAAATATAACCCTTCTTGACCATTATCTCTTGATAAATATTATAGTTTTCAAAGCAGGTTCATGTAGGATCAGGATACTTTAAATTAGGATAGGTAATCTACTTACGCATCCGGACTTTCAAAACAAGTGAAGTTTTGGAATGGGATGGAGAGATCTTGTCCAGGTATGATTTCCATCAGCATCAAGTCCTTATAACTTGAACACCTATCTATGCTCAGAAATTAGTAGGTTGAAAACCCAGCTGGAGTAGAGTCTGTGGGGGCATTTATGGAGATAAACAACTTTTTGTCTTCACTCCCCCCAAATTCCTTAGATTGGGTAGAGAAAGAGGAAGCTCACGCCTCTGGGTAAATGTGGAAATTAGGTAGTGAAGCTGATAGCCAATTCTTTGCTTAGAATATCAGTGTTGGAAGGCAAATTGAACTCTTGGAAATAGTTTAACTCAATGACTTGTACAAGGGATTCTGAGGTTTTCAGAGGAGTTTGGGGATCTCACAAGGGGGCTGGTGTTTTAAATGACACTAATCTTTACTAGAGAGTATTGATATTATATGTAAGAGGTGATTTGAAGAAAAGATTTCATTAATTAAAGAAAGAAAACCCCAGTGGTCTCATTTTGACTTTTAGTTGAAGAAACAGCCCAGTGTCCAAATTGCCCAAGGCTACCCCATTCGTGAAGGTCAAGCCCTGTCTGCAATCTGACTCGGCTGCCTCCATACTCTTTCCTGCATTCAGCCTCCACATTAGCCTCCTGCAGCTAATAATCAGCACCTGATTTATCTCTTCTCAAAGGTGCTGGATACATTTTCCATTGCTTGCTGAAATATGAAGTATCTTGAACTGGTTTTTTTTTCATAAGTTTGGGCAATTCTGACATATTGTCAAGGGCTTACAGTCACTAGTTAGCACAACAACCACATGTCATTTAAACTCAGGTATCTTTTGCTAGTGGGTCCTTGGCCACCACCAGTCCCTCTATCTGGCCTCTATCTATAAGGACTGTGGTCAGCTGGGAGGATCAGATGCTGATATGTCCTGGCGATGTGCTAATAAATGTTTAACAACTGCTTCTCTGGGGGTGGGTAGCTGTGATTCATAGCATTTGCCAATATCCATTATGTAAATAATCTCACCCCAGCTGACCTGAAGCTACCAATGAGACATCACTGAGCAAGAAGTTGGAGAAAGAAAGATACACACAGTTGGCTCTCTCCAGTGGTACTAGCTGGCTCTAGCACACCATTGCACATTCTCTTCTTTTCAGGAATTCATAGGCCCTTAGTTTATCCCCACTTATTACCTCCACAATCAGTATTTTCCATCCTTCCTTACTCCGACATTTCTCTCCCCGTAATGCCAAACCAACCTTGAGATGATCACTTTATCAAGTGACTGATTGAATTAAAAGCATCCTTAAATAATCTAAGCACTTAAAAATACATTTCAGGTAAGAACATAGGCAAATTCTTGCCCATCCCATCATTAAAAAACACAACTTTCATTGATTTATGTTTTTACCCATTTCTTTAATTTTGTCTTTTAAAAACCCAAATATTCTAAGTTATTTCACTAGATGGTGCTATATATAATTAATATAATTGAGAGTTAGGACAAATGTCAGCTAAAAAACCTGGAAATCTTCTGAAGAAAGCACTTCTTCTTATGACCAGAAGTTGTCAAATTGAAACTGGGATACTCCAATTGACTTTATTATTTTCCTTGCCTTTGTTGGTGGGATTTGTAAAAGCTGCTCACCAAGACAGATTGTCATTTGGCACTCACTTTTAAGCATGACTTTCCCCAGTGATGGAAAGTTCTTTAAATTTTCTCTGTCATAAAGATCTTACCATATCTTTTGCACCATTGAACTCTGCCACAGGTCACACTTCATTTGGAAGGTGTCTATCCTGTATCTGTGACCACTCCTTAATCATTGTTCTTTGGATACCAGCATTCTTTGTTCCTATAGTTGAATTTCTGAGCTGTGGAATATATTGTAAATTATTTTCCAAAGAGTTCATACAGATAAGAATTTTGCAAGCCTGATTTAGTGTCTATAATTTGTTAGGAAATGTGTAAGTCCTCTACACATTTTGTTGTTATTCATGAAGTACAGGAATTTGGTCTATTTACTCAACTTTTAAAGTATTCTTTCAACCCTCCATACTCAGGAGACACACAAAGATAAAGAACTGCTGTAAAAGGAGGCTAAAAATCGTATCAGTCTACATCTCACCACCTTTAAAATAGTCATCATTTTCATTGTTAACCAGAATGAGATATAGCTTTTAACTTAAAATTCTGCTTCTAGGCACAGAAATGAAGAAAAGGATATTAATTGTTACTGAAAGTACCTTCCTTACAATACTGTCATATCCAAGTAGGAGCCATGTTTTGCTTACAATCATATCACTTGGCAGGGTACTAGGCAGAAATTGGGAATCAACAAATACCTTCTACATGGATGGCAAGGGTATGCACTTATTCTAACCCAATTATTCTTTACAATACTAGAAGAAAGCAGTATTATTCCCAAAAGTCCCATAAAATGAAGACATACATTATCAGAGACTTGTCTTAGGTCTCACAGGCAATGCAAGCAAAAGAGCTGGAATTTTCTCCCAGGCCTGACTCCAAAAGCCACCATCTTGTTGGTTTCATGAAGATTAAACATTCGGTCAGTCAGCTGGAATTCTTTCAAGTCCTGAAACCTGGGAAAGGATTACAAATGCTTATTTGCTTATTTTTGGGAGAACAAAATAACAAAATGTTATAGCAAATTCAAATAGGGTGGTACTCAATTTTGATAACCATGGGAAACTAGGAATATTATTCACCCTACCTAGAGGGGCAGTGCATTTTATATTGCATCCTGCAAATCTTCACAACTGGCCACAGAATTATAGTTAAAAATAAAAATATTGAGACATATTTGATAATTCTGATAAGCCAATTTGATTAATAATTGCATTTCTTGTTATAGGTTCAGATAATCTATTGATTCTTCAGTTAGTGTTGGTAGTTTGTGTTTGTTGAGAAATGTGTCCATTTCATCTAGATTTTTATTGTTATTGTTGGCCTACAATTGTTTATAGTATTTCTTTTTATCTTTTTATTTTTGTAAAGCCAAGAGTAATGTCCACTCTTTCTTTTCTGATTTAGTAATGTGAGTTATCTTTGTTTTTTCCTGGTTGGCCAATTGAAGTTTGTCAATTTTGTTGATCTTTTCAGGGAACCAACTTTTGTTTCAATAATTTGCTCTATTTTTGTGTTCTCTATTTCATTTATTTCTTCTCTAATCTTTATTAATAATTATCTTCCTCCTGCCTGCTTTGGGTTTTGCTTACTTTTCCTAGTTTCCTAGGATAGAAGGTTAAGTTATTGATTTGGGAATTTTTTTCTTTTTTTAGCACAGGCGATTATAGCTATAATATTTCCTCTAAGCACAGCTTTTATTTCATCACATAAGCATTAATATGTTGTGTTTTGGTTTTCCTTTATCAAAATATTTTCTGATTTATCCTTTGTTTTCTTCTTTAACCCACTGGTTATTTAGAAGTGTGTTGTTTGATTTTACCATATTTGTGAACTTCCTGAATTTCCTTCCCAATATTGATTTTCAGTATCATTCCATTGAGTTCAGAGAACATACTTTATATAATTTTCATCCTTTAAAATCCATTGAGACTTCTTTTATGGCATAAAATATGTTCTGTCTTGGAGAATGTTCTATGTGCCTTTGAGAAGAATGTGTATTCTGTTGCTATTGGGTGGAGTATTTTGTAGATGTCTGTTAAGTGTTAGATATATTTTCATATAGGGTTGTTCCTGTCTTCCATTTTTTTGTTTATCTTCCATCTTGTTCTATCCACTATTAAAAGTGAGATATTGAAGACTTTAACCATTATTATTATTGAATTGTTCATTTCTCCCTTTAGTTCTGTCAGTTTTTGCTCCATGTATTTTGGAACTCTGTCATTATGTGCATATAAGTTTATAATTGTTATATCTTCTTCATGGGCTGGCTGACTCTTCTGTCATCATAATGTGTTTTTATTTATCTCCAGTAACAACATGTGACTTAAAGTCTATTTTATCTGATATTATTAAAGCCACTTCAGATGCTTGTTGGGTACTGTTTGCACTGTATCTATATTTTTTGTCATTCTGGTGTCAAACTATTTGTGTCTTTGAATTATAGTGTTTCTCTTGTAGACAGCATATAACTGGATCATTAAACAAATTAATTCTCCCAGTCTCTGCCTTTTAATTATAATGTTTAATCAATTTACATGTAATATAATCACTGATAGGGTAGGATTTACAGTTGCTATTTACTATTTATTTTCTATATCTAATGGAGTTTTTGTTGTTGTTATTCTTGTATTTCTCCATTATTGTGTTTTTGGGGTTAAATAGATATTTTTCTAGTGTACAATTTTAATTCTCCCTTATTTTTCCATATATATATATATTTATTTTAAAGTTTTTTTTAGTGGTTATTCTAGGATTACAATGAACATAATTCATAACAATTTAGTTTGTATTAATACCAACTTAATTTTAATATTATATGAAAACTTCAATTCTATATAACTCTATTCTCTCTCCCATTTTCTATGTGCTACTATCATTCCACAAATTACATCAACACAAATTTATAATTATTGCTTTATGTAATTGTCTTTTAAATCGGATAGGCAAAAAAAGTGTCATATACAAAAAATAATTTTTGGAGTGTCTTTTATATTTACCTGCGTCGCTACCTTTATTGGTGCTCTTTACTTCTCTAAGTGATTTAAACTGGTTAACATTTTTTCATTTTGGCCTGAGGGACCGCATTTCATGTACAGCATATATGCCAGCAATAACTTATCTTAGTTTTTGTTTATCTGGGGATTTTGAATTTTTCCATCATTTTTGAAGGGTAGTTTTGCTGAATGTAGAATTCTTGGTTGACAGGTTTTTTGTTTGTTTTGTTTTTTTGTTTTTAACACTCTGAATATGCCATCCCACTGCCTTCTGTTCTCTATAGTTTCCAAAGAGAAAGTAGCTATTAATCTTATTGAGGGTCCCTTGTATGCTTTCAAGATTTTCTGCCTGTCCTTGGCTTTCAACAGTTTGATATGATATAACTAGTTCAGAATATACTTGAATTTCGTCTCCTTGCAGTTTGTTGAGCTTCTTGAATATGCAGATTAGTATTTTTCATCAAATTTTGGAAAAGTTTTGGCCATTATTTTTCAGATATGATTTCTGTCCCTTTGTCTTTCTCTTTTCCATCTAATACTGTCCTATGCATATGTTGAGATGCTTGTTGGTATCCCGCAGGTTGATGAGACTTTCACTTTCTTAATTCCTTTTTCTCTCTGTTACTAAGACTAGATAATCTCAATTGACCTAGATCAAGTTCCATGATTCTTTCTTCTTCTTGCTCAAGTCTGTTGAGTCCTTCAAGTCATTTTTCATTTCAGTTACTTTACTTTTATGTTCCAGAATTTTGATTGGATTCATGAAAGAATAATTTATATATCTATATTTTATTTATGTTTTTTGAGATGGGGTCTCACTCTGTCACCTAGACTGGAGTGCCATGGTGCAATTTCAGCTCACTGCAACCTCCACCTCCCAGGCTCAGGTGATCCTCCCACCTCAGCCTCCAGTAGCTTGGGAGTACAGGCATGCACCACCACACCCAGTTAATTTTTGTATTTCTTTTGTAGAGATGGGGCCTCACCATGTTGCCCAGGCTGGTCTTGAACTCCTGGACTCAAGCAATCCACCCATCTCAGCCTCCCAAAGTGCTGGGATTACAGGTGTGAGCCACCACACCTGGCCAATTTCTGTATCTTTAATGTTATTCTGTATTTGGTGAAACATTGTTCTCACATTTTCATTTAGTTATTAACTTATTTGAACTCTTTAAATTTTAACCGACTTAAAGTTTTGGTCTTGTAAGCCTACCGTCTTGGCTTCCTCAGGGACAGTTTCTATTGTTTGCTTTATTTATGTTTATTCTGTTTATGGTCCATACTTTCTTTTTGCTTGTATGTGTGTGGGGGTGGGGGTGGATTTTTTTGGCTCATCTTACATTTATATATTTGTCTCAAACTGGATACTTAATATAATGTGATTACTCTGGAAATAAAATTCTACCTCCTTTCCTGAGGTTTTTGTTGTTGCTGCTTGTCATAGTAGCTGTTTGTTTAATGACTTTTCCAAACTAACTCTGTTGTTTGTTTAATGACTTTTCCAAATTACCAGACACTGTAAAGTCGATATTATTTGCCATCCGTGGCCTCTGAAATCTCTGCTCCATTAGCTTACTGGTCAGCTAATGACTGGACAGAGATTTTCTTAAATGCTTTGACCTAATATCTCTGTTTTTGCTCAGGAGCTCTCTTTACCACACTCAGCAAATCAGTTAATAATTCAGCCTAGATCTTCACTTCCTGATTGTGCAGAGCCAAAAGATACACCAGAGATAGCTTAGGGCCTTCTCAGATTTTTCTTGAATATGCACTAGCCTGGTGCTTAGCCTTCTAGATTTCCAGTAATGTGTCAAGAGTTTTTCAAAGCCCCATGGGAATCTCCTTCCCCAGCTTTTTCTTTTGAGCTTTTTGATTAGTCTATTGTTCGCCCTAATTGTTATCCACCACCTCAGGCAGCTGCAGAATTAAACAATTGCCTGTAATTATTTTTTTTTTCTGACAAATACTCCCAGCTACCACTCTTTTTGCACTCGGCAAGCTCCAAGTTAGGTCAAATGGACATTCTTCCAGGGAACCATAGGACAGTTCAAATAATGGCAATTTTGGGGGGAATGAGGTTCTGAGGCAACTCCAGTCTTATTGTTTCCTTCTAGTGGCTGTCAGTCTATTCTTTCCTTTTCAGGGGCTGTCAGGCTGTTGGTTTTCAAGAAAATCATAGAGCTGGAGAAAGAGGGATGGGACTAGGGTATATGAAGAGTGTCACAAAGCTCATTGTTCTTATTGAGATTCAGATGGTTTTTGAAGTAATGCCTCCCTGAGTGGTGCAAGTTTTAGGTTAAATTCAGAGTTCTGAAAAAGTTGATTCAGAATTTTTTTTTGGCCAGGTTTTTATTGCTTCTATGGAATAGAAAAGTTTTTGAGACCCTTTCTCCACCATTTTTGCTGATTTCACCCAACTCCATACAAACTGATCTGAACTAAAAAGAATACAAGCATAAAAAACAAGGGAAGTCTGAGAAACTATCTCAGATCAGAAGAAACTAAGGATAACCAAATGCAAAATGGTAACCTGGATTGGATCTTGGAACAATAATAACGAAAACATTACTGAAGAAATTGGCAAAGTCTGAGAAATGTTGTAGTTTAGTCAGTATTATTGTACCAATGTTAATTTCTTAGTCTTGAAAAACATACCATGATTATGTAAGATGCTAAGACTAGAGGAAGCTAGGGGGAGCGTATACAGGAAATCTCCTTCTCTGCAACTTTTCTGGAAATCTAAAATGATTTCAAAGTTAAAAAATTATTGAAAAGTAGGGGAATATATGAACAGTCACTTAATCAATGAAGATATACATACAGCAAGTCAATATATAAGAAGATACTCAACAGCATTTTGTCAGCAGGGAATTGCAAATTAAAACAACAATGAGCTACTACTACACACCTATTAGAATGGCCAAAATCCATAACACTGACAACTTCAAATGTTGGTAAGGGTGTGGAGCAACAGAAGCTCTCATTCATGGCTGATGGAAATGCAAAATGGTACAACTGCTTTGAAAGATACTTTGGCAGTTTCTTACAAAACTAAACATAGTCTAACCATATGATCCAACATCACACTCCTAGGTATTTAGCCAAATGAGTTGAAAACTTACACCCACACAAAAATGTGTACATGAATTTTTGTAGCAGCTTTATTCGTTATCGCCAAAACTTGCAAGCAACCAAGTTGTCCTTCCCAGGTGAATGAAAAACAAACTGTGATACATCTAGACAGTTGAATATTTAGTAATAAAAAGAAATAGGCTATCAAGCCAAGAAAATATATGGAGGAAATTTAAATGCAGATTGCCAAGTGAAAGAAGCCAATTTTAAAAGGCAGCACACTGTATGATTCCAACTACATGACATTTTAGAAAAGACAAACCTATGAGATAGTAAAAAGATCAGTGGTGGCCAGGGTTTTGGGAGGAGAGATAGATAAATGGAGCTCAAGAGATTTCCAGGGCAGTGAAACTGTTCTGTATGATACTGTAATGGTGAATACGTGACATTGTGCATTGTTAAACCCATAGAATTTAACAACACAAAGAATAAATCTTTTTTTCCTATAGAGTGTTGTGAATTTATTATTCTTACCTATTTTTTAGTTTAACTTCTAACTTCAGGGTTACATGTGCAGGTTTTTTATGTAGGTAAGTGTGTGTCATGGGAGTTTGTTGTACAGATTATTTCATCATCTAGGTATTAAGTCTAGTAACCATTAGTTATTTATCCTGATTCTCTCCCTCCTCCAAACCTCTACCCTCTGGTAGGCCCCAGTGTGTGTTCTCCTCTGTGTGCCCATGTTTTATCATCATTTAGCTGCCGCTTATACATGAGAACATGTGATATTTGGTATTCTGTTCATGTGTTAGTTTGCTAAGGATAATGGCCTCCAGCTCCACCCATGTCCCTGCAAAGGACATGCTCTCGTTCTTTGTTTATGGCTGCAGAGTATTCCGTGGTGTATACCTATTAGGTTGGTGCAATACCTAATTTTTGCCATTACAAAAACCTCGATTATGTTTGGCACCAACCTAATACCACATTTTCTTTATCCAGTCTACCTTTGATGGGCATTTAGGTTGATTCCCTGTCTTAACTATTGTGAATATTGCTGCAATGAACATATGCTTGCATGTGTCTTTATAATGGAATGATTTATATTCCTTTTGGTGTATATCCAGTAACAAGATTGCTGGGTGGAATGCTGTTTTTGTTTTTAGGCCTTTGAGGAATCGACACACTGTCTTCCACAGTGGTTGAACTAATTTACATTCCCACCAACAGTGTAAAAGCATTCCTTTTTCTCCACAACCTTGCCAGCATCTGTTATTTTTTGACTTTTTAATAATAGCCACTCTGACTGGTGCGAGATCATATTTCATTGTGGTTTTGTTTTGCCTTTCTCTAACGATCAGTGATGTTGAGCTGTTTTTCACATGATTATTGGCTACATGTATGTCTTCTTTTGAAAAGTGTCTGTTCATATTTTTTCCCCACTTTTTAATTGTTTTTTTTTTCTTGTAAATTTAAGTTCCTTAGAAAAAATAACTATTGGGTACTAGGCTTAGTACCTGAGTGATGAAATAATAAACTCATGTGCCCCTGTGACATGAGTTTACTTATATAACAAACCTGCACACAAACCCCCGAACCTAAAATAAAAAGTGAAAAAAAATTTAAAAAATGTAAAGTTATAAAGTTATAAGTTCCTTATAGATGCTAGATATTAGACCTTTGTCAGATGTGTAGTTTGCACAATTTTTCTCTTATTCTGTCAGTTGTCTGTTCACTCTGTTGATAGTTTCCTTTGCTGTGCTGAAGCTCTTTAGTTTAATTAGATCTCATTTGTCAACTTTTGCTTTTATTGTAATTACTTTTGGTGTTTTCATCATGAAACCTTTTCCCGCTCCTACGTCCAGAATGGTATTGCCTAGGTTGTCTTCCATGGTTTCTATAGTTTTGGGTTTTGCATGTAAGTCTCACAAAGAATAAACCTTAATGTAAACTATGTACTTTGGTTAACAATAATATATCAATATTATATCAGTTTTAACAAATGTACCATACAAAAGCAAGTCGTCAATAATAGGAGGAACTGTAGGATAAATGTGGATAATGTGGGAACTGTATACTTTTTGCTCAGTTTTTCTGTAAACCTAAAACTGCTCTAAAAAGCAAAGCCTATTAATTTAAAAAAAAGAATGTAAATTTCTGACTCAGATCCATAAATAGTCACATTTTGAGTTTTTAATGAAAAAAATTTAGGTAATTTTGGAGACTGGAATATTTTAGGAAGAGGCAGAAAGAAAGCTGGATGAACCTATATTTATTGAAGCACATGAGGAAACAAATGTACGAATTGTTCTTTCCAGTTATGATTTGTTCTGGACTCAAGGCTAAACTTAATGATTTTTATTTTTCATCAGTGAACACAAATACATGTTGAGCATCCCTAATTAGAAAATCTGAAATTTGAAATGCTTCAAAATCTGAAATATTTTAAGCACCGATATAGTGTCACAAATGGAAAATTCCACATGTAACCTCAAGTGATGAGCTATAGTCAAAACACAGTCAAAACTTTGTTTTATGCACAAAATTATTAAAGATATGGTATGAAGTTACCTTCAGGCCATGTCTGCAAGGTTTATATAAAAGATTCACATAAGTGAATTTTACATTTAGATTTAGGTCTCATACTCAAGATATCTTATTATGTATATGCAAATATTCAAATATCTGAAAAAATTTGAAATCTGAAACACTTCTGGTCCTAAACATTTTGGATAAAGGATACTCAACCTATACCATGCTTCCAAAGGAATTTTTCCCAGTCATAGTGATAACACTCTTTCTATGAATGCCTAAACAGTTCTGTAATCTCAACCCCTTCTGGGTATCCTTCACTTTGCTGCCAAGAAGAGCAAAGGCAACAAACAAAAAAATAAACAAAAACCTTCCTCTATTCATAGTTATTTAATAGCTTTCCTTTCTCCATAGGATAAAATAAACACCTTAGTCTAGCATAAAAATCCTTTCATGATTTGGTTCTTATCTACCACATGGTCCCATTTGGTGCATAAGAATGAATGGATTAGTGAGCATATTTAATGAGCACCTACTTAAAAAAGATCACTCTGCAACATTCTAGAGACCAAGCATCAGGGACATAGATGTGTTTTCTACTACTATTTTCATAGCTAAGTGTCTAGGAACTGTTATAAACAGAAATCTAGAACTTGAATGCCCTTTAAGCTTTCTAAATCATGTTCTTTCCCACTTTCATGCCTCTGTGATTGCTAGTTCTCTCTCTCTCTCTTTCCCCCCCCCTCCTCTCCTCTCTCTCTCTCCTCTCCTCTTTCTCTCTCCTCTCCGCTCTCTCTCCTCCTCTCTCTCTCTCTCTCCTCTCCTCTCTCTCTCTCCTATGTTTCCCCTTTAAAACCTAGTGCTGCTTAGCCTGGGAACCTGGGATGGGGGTGCACCCTATGTTGGCCTTACAAGTGCCAAGGTATGGACCAAGATTCAGGAAAGGTGCCTGAGAAAATGCCTGTCTCCTTGCCCAGGACAGACGGGCAGTGTGTCTGTTAATGAGGCCAAGGGAATGTGAAACGACTGAGCAAAGACAATTTGGGGTTGTACTTCCTGTTTTTTCCCAGCATGCCATTTACACAGGGAGGCAAAACCACTCATTTTTATAAGGGGGGATTTTTGTACTATCCTAAACGGGCTATATAAAGCCCGTTTAAGATAGTAAAGAAAGGGGGAGAAATGGAACAAAGTGTGCCTAGTGATGGGAAAATAGAGTCACTGCCCCCTTGTTTGATTTAGCGACACTCACCTTTTTCCAAGGATAGTTGTTGGGTATCTCTTCAAAATGGAAATATTTTAAGGCTTATTAAAAATTGCCTGGCAAATGCCCTACAAGATAGCCAGGCAAATGTTAAACAAACAAACAAAACCACCAAATTTTAGGGAGCATTAAAGATTGTGTTTGTATCCAGAGATATAAATAAGTAGAGAGGGATGGTAATTAACAGCATGTTTTAAAACTAAAACAATGCTTACGTAACTGGATGCTTCATCCTGAAGGATCTGGGCCATGCCTTGCATTCCCTTAGGGTGTACAGCACAGGATATGCACCTTAGCACGGTGGAATCTGAATGAGGAGTTTCCCAAAGGTGTCTTCTTGTTTCAGAGCAGGGACAGGTGATGAGATGGCCTCTCTTCCTCTCCCGTGTTTGTTTCCCCAGTGCAATGTCAGGTCCCCCAGCATGGACATTAGGCAGCTTGTAGAGGGAGGTTTGCAATGCCAGGTCCCCCAGCACGGACATTAGGCGGCCTGTAGAGGGAGGTTCGCCAGCAAAGCTCCCACGGCGTTTATGGTGCCAGCTGCTTCCTTGGCATCCAGTGAAGTTTCATCAGCTTTTGTTTGGGATTCTCTTGGAGCTCATGCTAATTTCTTTAAGATCGTAAAAGGATGACGTATTTCCACATTTGCAACCACCAATGCTTGCTCAGTGGAAAATGATGAGAAATTGCTTGGTTGCCTCTTTGGGGAGCCAAAGGAATGGGTCTGTAGCACTTTACAAAGTGTTCTCACACCCAATGTTTCACGAGTCTCTTGGCAAGCCTGGGAAGTAAATACCATTTGTACCAGCAGTTTACGAGGCTGAAGTAACTTGACTAGCTCAGGGCAACTTAACTAGTAAGCATCAGAGCCAGCCAGGAGCTGTGCTTTTTTACAGCAGTTTTAGGTTCACAGCAAAACTTGAGGGAAAAGTACAGAGTTCCCATTTTCCACCTACCCAAACATGCACAGCTACCCCATTATCAGCATCCCCTACCAGAAGGGTACTTTTGTTACAATTGATGAATCTACATTTTACACATCATTATTACCCAAATTCCATAGTTTACATTAAGTTTTGCTCTTTTTATTGTTAAGTTCTATATGTTTGACAAACACCTAATTTCACGTATCCACTGTTACTATAGTATCATACAGAATAGTTTCACTGTCCTAAAAATCCCTTGTAGTCCCTCTTATCTGTGGTTTCACCTTCCCTGGTCTCAGTTACCCTCAGGCAACCACAGTCCAAAAATAGGTGAGTACAGTACAATAAGGATTTTGATAGAGAGAGAACAGAGAGGCTATATTCACATAACTTTTATTACAGTATATTGTTATAATTTTTCTATTGTTGTTGTTAATCTCTTACTGTGCCTAACTTATAAATTAAACTTTATCATAGAAACATAGTATACAATATACAGGGTTTGGTACTATCTTCAGTTTCAGGCATCCACTAGGACTCTTGGAGTGTATCCCCCTGGGGATAAGAAGAAACTACTGTATTTATTACTCCTTCCTTTTTCCCAAACACCTGGCAACCACTGATCTTTTTAATATCTCCATAGTTTTGCCTTTTCTAGAATGTCATGTAGTTAGAAGCATACAGTATGGAACCATTTTGGACTCGCTTCTTTCACTTAGCAGTATGCATTTAAGTTTCCTCAATGTCGTGTCGGGCGCGGTGGCTCACGCCAGTAATCCCAGCACTTTGGGAGGTTGAGGTGGGTGGATCACCTGAGGTCAGGAGTTCAAGACCAGACTGGACAACATGGTGAAACCCCATCTCTACTAAAAATACAAAAATCAGCCTGGCATGGTGGTGGGCACCTGTAATCCCAGCTACTCGGGAGGCTGAGGCAGAAGAATCGCTTGAACCTAGGAGGCAGAGGCTGCAGTGAGCAATAATAATAAATAATAAAGATGGTTTTGTTGATTTTTGTATTGATATTCCGTTTTGATTTTATTGATTTTTGCTCTAACTTTTTATTTTTTGTTTTACTCTTCTTAATTTGGACTTAATTTGCTCTTCTTTTTTTTAGTTTCCTAAGGTGGAAACTTAGATAATTGATTTCAGATATTTCTTCTTTTCTAATAAATGCAATCAGTGCTGCAAATTTCTTTCTAAGCATTGCTTTTGTTAAATCCCACAAATTTTGATAAATTGTATTTTTAATTTTATTTAGTTAAAATATCTTAAAATTTCTGTTGGGATTTCTTTTTTGATTCATGTGTTATTTAGGAGTGTTTTGTGTAACTTTCTACTATTTTGGGATTTTCTAGCTATCTTTCTGTTATTGATTTCTAAGTAGAAATTCAACTAAATTCCATTGTGATCTGAGGGTAGAGATTGTATGATTATTATTTTTACGAGTTTGTTGGCCAGGTGTGGTGACTCATGTCTGTAATCCCAGCATTGTGGGAGGCCAAGGCAGGAGGATCACTTGAGGCCAGGAGTTTAAGATCATCCTGGCCAACATAGTGAGACCTTATTTCTACTAAATTTTTTTTTAGAAAGGAAAAAAAATAATGTTTTTCTTTTGTGTCCCAGAATGTGTCCTATCTTGATGAATACTCCATGTTTGCTTGAGAATAATGTGTAATCTACTACTGTTGGATGAAGTAGTCTATAGTTGTCAATTATATCCAGTTGATTGATGGTGCTGTTTAGTTCAACTGTGTCCCTATTTATTTTCTTCTTACCCGATCTGTCTACCTCTTTGTTTGAAAGAGAAGTTCTAAAGTCTTCAACGATAATAGTGAATTCATCTATATCTCCTTGCAGTTCTTTTAATTTTTTCTCACATATTTTGACACTCTGTTGTTAGGTTCATACACATTAACAATTGCTATATCTTCTTGGGATGTTGACCCCTTTGTTATTATGTAACACCCTCTTTGTTCCTCATAACATTCCTTCTTTTGAAGTACACTCTGTCAGAAACTAACATTGCAACTCCTACTTTCTTTCTGTTTTTAGAGATAGGGTCTGGCTATGTTCCCTAGGCTGGTCTCAAACTCTTAGGCTCAAGCTATCTTCCTGCCTTAGCCTCCCAAAGTCCTGAGTTTACAGGTGTGAGACATTGTGCCCAGACTCCTGATTTCTTTTGATTAGTGTTAGCATAGTATATCTTTCTCTGTCCCTTTATTGTTAATCTGTATGTGTTTTTATATTTAAAGTGGGTTTTTTAAAGACAACATATACTTGAGTCTTGGTTTGGTCAATCTCTGTCTTTTAATAGTTGTATTTAGATCATTGACTTTTAAGATAATTATTTATTTACTTGGATTAATATCTACCATATTTGTTATTCTTTTCTACTTGTTGCTCTTGTTCTTTGTTCCTGTATCTGTCTTCCATACCTTTTCCGCTTTTTTGTGGTTTTATTGAGCATTTTATTTTATTCAATTTTCTTTCCTTTCTTAGCATATAATTATACATTCAAAAAAACTTTTTAAAATGGTTACCCTAGAGTTTGCGATACACATTTGCAACTAATCCAAGTCCACGTTCCAGTAACATGATACCACTTCATAGGTAGTGCAAGTATCTTAAAATAATAAAATATTTATAATTTCTCCCTCCCATTTCTTGTATCATTGCTATCATTCATTTCACTTATATATAAGCACATATATGTAAGCATATATATATACATATGTAATTGAATATATTGATGTTATTATCATTTTGAACAAACTTTTATCTGTTAGGTCCATTAAGAAAAAGAATAATTTTATTTTACCTTCACTCATTTATTCTCCAATGCTGTTTCTTTCTTTATGTAGATCTGAACCTCTAATTTATATTATATTCCTTCTCTCTGAAAAATTTCTTTTAAAATATTTTGCAAGGCAGGCCTGAACACTACATCTCTCAATTTTTATTTGTCTGAAAAAGTCTTTATTTCTACTTCACCTTTGAAGGATAATTTTTCAGGGTACGGAATTCTAGACTGGTGTTTTTTTTTCTTTCTCTGAATACTTAACATTTTTCACTTTACTCTTCTTGCTTGCACAGTTTCTGAGAAATTAGACATAATTTTTATCTTGCTCCTCTACAAGTGTCTTAGTCTGCTTGTGTTGCTATAACAAAATACCATACATTGGGTAATTTACAAAGAACAGACATTTATTTGTCATAGTTCTTGAGGCTGGGAAGTCCAAGATCAAGTTGCTGGCAGGTTTGGTGTCTGGTGAGGGCTACTGTCTGCTTCCAAGATGGCACCTTGATTGTACAACCTCTGGAAGGAAGAAATGCTGTGTCTTGACATGGTAGAAGAAATGGAAGGGCTAGAGGGCTGAATACTATATGAAACCTCTTTTATAAAGGCCTTAGTTCCATTCATGAGGGAGAAGTACTTATGGCCTGATCAACCTCTTAGTGGACACCCACCTCTTACTACTCTCACATTGGCTATTAAGTTTCAACATCTGAATTTTGGAGGGGACACATTCAAACCACAGCAAAGGGTTAAGTGTTTTTTCCTCTGACTTTTTCCACATTATTTTCTTTGGTTTTCTGAAGTTTGAATATGCTATTCTTAGGTGTAGTGCTTTCAGCATTTATGCTGATTGGTGTTCTCTGGCTTTCCTGGATCTGTGGTTTGATGTCTGACATCAATTTTGGGGAAATGCTCAGTCATTGTTGCTTTAAATGTTGCTTCTATTCCTTTATCTCTTTCCTTTTGTTATTCCCATTGTGTGTATGTTATACATCTTGTAGTTGTCCCATAGTTCTTGGATATTCTATTCTGCTTTTTTTTTTCAGTATTTATTTATTTATTTTAGAGATAAAGTCTCACTCTGTTACCAAGGCTAGAGTACAGTGGTATGATCACAGCTCACTGCAGTCTTGACCTCCTGGGCTCAAGCAATCCTCCCATCTCAGCCTCCTGAGTAGCTGGTGCTACAGGTTCATGCCACCACATCCAGCTAATTGTTTTGTTTTTTATTTTTTGTAGAGACAGGGTGTCACTATATAGCCCAGTGGTCTTTAAGTCCTGAGCTCAAGTGATCTTCCTGCCTCAGACCCCTAAAATGCTGAGATTACAAGCATGAGCCACTGTGCCTGGCCCTTTTCTCAGTATTTTTTTGTTTTTCAATTTTTAAAGTTTCTATTGTCCTATCCTGAAGCTTAGCAATTCTTTCATCAGCTATGTGTAGTCGACTAATGAGCCGTCAAAGGCATCCTTCATTTCTGTTAAAATTTTTTTAATCTCTGGTATTTCTTCATAATTTTTTCTTAGGATTTCTATCCCTTTACCTACATTATTTATTTGTTCTTGCATTTTGTCTACTTTTTCCATCAAAGCCCTTAGCATATTAATTATAGTTTAAAAAATTCCTGGTCTGGTAATTCTGTTTTTTTGGAACTACGGGAAATAGGCCTTTAAAAATGTAGTAGTAAGGTGTAAAGGGGGGGGAAAGTGTTCTATAGACTTATGATCAAGTCTCAGGGTTTTGGTGAACGGGTGCCCTGAATGGTGAACTTCACCAGTGCTTTTTAGCACCCCTCACCCCTTAGGTGGCACAGAAAGGCTTCAGGGAGCTGAAGTTGGGTATTTCCCTTCCCGCAGGTAGCTTAGGCTCTGATAAAATATAGTTTCCCCTAAGGTCACGCTTTGCTAAGAAGAACAGAATGTTCTGGCGTATTTCAGAATGATGCCTTTCTCCTTCCCCTGTCAGAAGTGCAAGATTTTCTCCAATTTTTACCATGTGGACCTGGTTGAACTCCTGGAGATAACACTCATAAAAGTGTGGGGGCCACCCCCTCTGACTGAATCTCCCCATAGTTTTTAATGCTCAGAGTTGTCCTCTGAGTTGTCCTGAGCCTCCCGCAAATTGTTAATTACAGTTCAAGTTTCCCTACTCTGGCACTAGTTTCCGAGGAGATTTCTTCTTGTGGATTTCTACTTTGGTAAGTTATGATTCCCTGTATCTACCTACATGTCTTCCAAATTTGGGGAACAGCATTTTGCCGTGTGACCTCACTTCTCTGACGAATAAGAAGAATTTTTGATTATTCTGTTTGTTCAGCTTTTTACTTGTTAGGACAGAGTGGCCACTTCTAAGCTCCTTATATGCTGGGCCACAAAGTGGCAAGACCCATTTACCTAGAGCTGGTGCCCTTTCCTCTGTGCCACAGCTGTTTTTCAAAGGGAAGACTATGAATTTCATAGGGAGGCTAACACCAACTGCCACATCTTGTATTGTCATTCATCACATGTGGGCTAATAGCAACCTTACTTCATAGCTTTGAATTACTACCCAGCAACAATCCTGTCATCTGTCCTCTCATGAACTCTTGCTTAATTTAAGTAAAACTTGGAACCATGCTAAGGTTAACTCGTAACAGGATGATAGGATGATACAGATGCAATTTTATTGACCTTAAACACAAAAAGTATGTGTGTGTGTGTGTAAGCCTGTGTGTGTGTATATATATAGTGCTATATATATAGATAGTGTGCTCTGTATATATATATAGATAATGTGCTATATATATAGTGTACTATATATATAGTGTGATGTAGATATATATACACACACACATATATATATAGTGTGCTTAGGATGGCAAAGGAGCTATGTCTTATTCTTTATCACCTTTCATGGCTCAGTGACTAGCACAAGCTTAGTATAGTTCTTAAGGGTGTGAATATTCTTAATTCTTCTGTCATAAAAGTACATTTTGATTTACCCAATACATTTACATATAGAATTCTTTGTGCATACTCTCACTTTACAAACATATATTGTGTCAAAAGCATATTTGTTTTAGGGAAGCCCAGGGAGAATCATAACTAAAAAGAAAATGTGGGTACCATGGGAATATTTATTAGGATGCAGACTCCAAATTGACAAGCAAATGTTAGCACCTGCAAGGGGAGGAAAGCATGATCATTACCAAGAACAGGCATTTATTTTTTATGTATTTATACATTTTGGAAAAGATAATGATGGTGGATCGACCAAGTGGTATTTATTTTTTAATCAAACACCTAAATGAAATTGTCTGGGATAATGCAAAATAATTGGGTATAAAATAAAAGATATTCAGAGGCCCAGGAGACATAATTCTGCAGGCTCACCCCCAAATCTGTTTTTAGTAATTTAAGAAGGATATGATAATGCAGGCCATACTTCCTGAGTATACACTAAGGGTGTGACATCACGAGAAACACTGGGAGGAGTATCAAAGGGCTAAACAGGGTGACAAACTCTCAGCTTCCACCGAATTCTGAGAGAAGACATTGACAGAGGTATGTACGGTACAAGGGATTGAGAATGGAGTCATCCGAGACCCCAGCTGAAAATATCAATGCTTTCTCTTTTGTTTTGGTCACAAGTTATTTTATCCTGGTGATGAAGAAGGAGAAGGAAGGCAGCTCCTAGGAGGCCAGGAAAGGAAGGGGCTCAGGTTCCTAGAGGGTTTTAGAGACTGCTCCTCCAGTTCAGTGTGTCCCTCAAAATGATAGTGTAACCACTAGTGAATGCTGCTGGCCTCCTTGACAGGTGGGTTTGTTAGCATGTAATTCTTCGCACAGACAAAATTCTGAGCTCTCCTCAAACTCCAGGTTTGCTTTAAGCTCAAGCTTATTTCTTTTTCCAGTTGGGCTTTCAGGCCTTTCAGGCCAGGTAGATTCCCTTAAACTTGCTCAACTGCACCCCCACCTGTTCCATATATTTAAAAACATGCTCCAACTCACACAATTGAATAGCTTATTTTCTTTGGGAAGAAAATATTTTTGTTGTAGTTTCAGTTTGTGGCCTGTGACGTTTATTGGCAAGACAATGTTTGATACAATTAACAGTTTTAAAACTACCATTTTAAAATGAATTTCATTTTAAGCTCTTCCCTTTCCAGTTTTTTTTTTTGAAGTTCAAGAGTATTTCTGAAGAAATTAAGATGGATACTAACTTTACAACATCTGGGCTAATTCAATATTCTTTATTTGCCTTTTAAATTTGAATTTAGATGCATATGAACAAAAAGGGGCATTATTTCCAGCCATGCCTTCATGTGCTGATTTTACTATACATTGTCACAGACTGTGGAACACAGGAGGTAATAAGAGGGTTAGGTGCAGAGTGTATTCATTCTATACGTAAATTGCCCCACACCAGAAACCCAAACTTGCATCCCAGAATGCACTTGGGTACACAGAAGCTTCAAAGAGAAATATTTCCCTGGAGGGAATTGGTAAAATTGGAGTTGGGTGAACCTCAAAGCATCTTGATTCACAAACGTTGCTTATGTTTGGATTTGGAATTGAATTTGGCTCCAGCAGTTGGCATCTCTACACTGTGCTGTGAACTACCCAGTCACAGAGAAGGGGGGAGGAAGAGGAGGAGAGGAAGACTGAATTGAGGAGTAGAATTTCTAAAAACACACAGTAGCGCAGTGTTGATGCAATTAAGAAAATTAGAAAATGGGGTTTAAATTGAAAAAGTCCGTCTTTATCTTTTGCTTCCTTTGTGATATCCTTTCAGTTCCATATCCTCTGTCTTCTTTGATCTCATGTGCCCTCCTCCATTTTTCCTTCCTTTGCTTTTTCTTATGAGATTTCTATTGAAGCCCGTTCCTCCCTTTTTTCAAGAGTTTGCCTCAAGGGCTTGAGTTATGAATTTCAGGGCTTAAAAAGGCCTGGCAGGTTACAAAACTGTATGTTCCATATGAGTTAAATGTTGGGAAGGGAAACTATGCATTTATTTATGTGTATGTATGTGTGTGCATAGATAAGAGATTAGAAGGGTACTTACACAACTTTAACAGTGTTTTTTCCTGGATCATAAATGCTTTCACATTCTTCTTTTTCTTATATTCTTTGTAATGTAATATATTGCTTCACTTCTGTGGAAAGAACACTTACACTATAATAAGTGCAATATATAAAAAAGCTGGTAATTTGGCATGGTTTTCTTACCAATTTTTAGAACCTTATATTATTTCCTGTCTTCTTTTATTTATTTTTTATTACCAGTTTTTAGTTTTACTAAAATTCTGATTGTGCGCCTATTGCGCTTCAATTATGAAAAGATGTTTTGCTGCTTCATTAAAAAATTGTTTTATTTTTAAATTAAAATTGTTTGAATATGTGCGATTAAGCAGGTATAACCACACTTTACAGAGTGGATGAATTTCTGATATGCTGTGTGTAGGTAAGGTTTAACAAATATATAGGGCTTTAGGGAAATATGCTCTTCTTGCAAAACAATGAAAAATACTTCCTTTGGAAATAAAATAATTTTTTCACATAAAACTTTCCTTCTTTAAAGTTTTGGATATTAATTTTTCATTATTAAGCAGGTAATGATATGGCTCAATAAAATAAAATGATTAGAAAGAACTTAAGTATGTATAGATCACATATAATTTAGCAGAAAAAGTGAATTATTAGGTATCTGTGCACACATGTGTGCGTATATATATATATATATATATATATAAACAGAAAGGGATTAAAAATGGCTCTTAAATAAATACTTCAAAAAAGACTAAAAATAATACGTGTTAAAGATATTGCTAAATAAGAAGCATTGAAAAGAATGGGCATTATTTCAAAGCTAAATGTGTAAACTAGTAAAGATCCTGGCTGCTGTTAGCTACATACTCTACTAAGAATAGAGTGAATAATCTATAGGGGGATATAGAAACATAATTCTCCTCTAAATCATGGTAATACTCACAGTTTAGATTTTCAGTGAATCACTGCCCTTGGGGTTTTAGCTGGGAGTCTTCCTTTGAGAAGAAAGTACTTCCTTATCTGGGAATACTTTTGTAATTTCAAAGATTTTACCCTCCTTGCTAAAGAGTTCTCTTTCCAGAACTCTCAACTATATATATAGTTGCGTGTTCTGGAAAAATCATTTGTTAATTCATTCTCAGCCATTGAAGACTTATTAAGCTATTACTGTGAGCCAGGCATTGTGCTAGAGGCCAGGGATGAACGGAAAACAATTTGGCTAGTTCATTTAATTTTCAGAATAATGGAGTTCCAAAAGGATGTCTGCCAAGGAGGGCTGCTTTCCTCAAAATGAGCTAAATGGCACATGAGAACTGCATGTTTGGCCACTTCAGTTGGTGTCTGGGTTCTCGGCAAATGTCTTAGAACTAGAGCAGAGCCAGGGGGGATCAAGGGAATGTCACCGCTCTAGTCTGATTTTGCTGGGAGGGAGAGCCTTATCAGGGTGACTGAGGTCAAAAAGAAATACTGACTCAGACATTTCTTGTTTTCTTAAATGCATAATCTTCAGTGAAACTCCCTTTTCATGGGCCATGACATACAGCAAAGCTAGTTTAATTCCCATTGAAAGGAAGGACAGTCTTGATTAGTAAAAATCTGCATTATAGAATATGTCTAAAAAGATGGAAATTTGATTATCTGTAGGCTCATCTACTGTAACTAGCCACAGAGTTTTTAAGGAGAGCTACCATAAATTCTGCATTATAGAGGCTTAATTTATCATACATCCTAGTATGGTGGTTGAAAATCATGGCTCTCTGGCCAGACAGACTGGATTCAATCACAACCTAACCTCTTACTTGGCCTGAGACTTTGAGATACTTACTTATCTTCTCTGTGTCTAAGTTTACTCATTTGTAAAACAAGGGAAATAATAGTACTTACTTCATAGAATTGTTACGAGAATTAGTTCTAATAACATACATACTCCTAGAACAGGGCCCAGCCGTAGGTATTTAATAAAGATTAGCTATTATTATTTTAGTAAGGCAGCTTAATACATAAAGGCAGATATTGGAATGGTGGCATTGTGTCATGGTGAAGACCCTAGATTTCTGAGCCAGACTGCCTGGGTGTAAATTCTGATTTGTCTCTTATTTGCTGAGCAACCTTGGCCAAGTTACTCAACCATTCCGTTCTTCAGTTTCCTCACATGTAGAAGTGTGCTAACAGTAGTGCATACCTCACTGGATTATTACAAAGACTTAAAGGTTATTGTAAAGAAATAACACATATAGGACACTTAGAGCCATATGTGGCACATAAGAAGCATTTGGTAAGTATTGATATTATGGCTAGATATTGAATCCAGTTGCAGCAATCACTCTTCTAAGCCTTTTAACTCTCAGGCAGGTCAAGCATCCTTCTAAATTCCTTTATATCTCAGAAGACTAAAGACTATCTCTCATCTCCAAACCCACCCTTCTACATTCCACTTCGTGGAGCTGGGCCTGGGAGCCTGCAAACCTCATTTCTGCTTTGCCAGCAGGCTCCATAAGAGATCCTATCCATAGGGGGCGCTTGTGGGGAGGGATGTGCTCCTTCCTGTCTGCTTCCTACTCCTGCCAGTCACCCCAGCCTTGGTGCTTCATCTGGGCAGCAGCAGCTCTTCCTGTAGCAGTAGCTGAATGCGAGTCAGAATTTTCCAACACTGGCAGACCCAGCTGCATGGTGTCCACCTCAGACATATCAGCACTAGTCAGCTGATGACCCCTCCTCAGAGTCTGGGTCTGGCCCCTCCCAGTTCATCTGCAGAGATCAGAGACACCAGCACTGACCACAGGGAATCCTGTGCAGAAATATGAGTTTCATTCGAAAGGAATCCCCCTCTAAACTCCTAAATTTTGCTATTTCCAGACATATTCTTTTGTTCTCTCAGCCTGAAGAGTGACAGTTGCTTCTTGCAGTTGCTTCCCCTTTGACACCTTAGCATCCCTTCTTATACTTTCAGTATCCTGGTTAACAGTATTAGCCTTTCTTAACAATTCTTTGTATAATCTCTGTTCAAACAATTTGTGTGGCTTCTGTCTCCTGGATGGATCCTGATTGATAATTTAGGAAGTCACAGACTTGTTTAGGAAGCAGAGCACCTGGAGATTAAAATATTTGGATCAAAGTCTTATGAAAGACTGATATATTTCATCTATACTGAGAGAAGACACCATTTTTTCTTTATCAGCTGCGATTGTCTTAGCTTACCACCAACAATTAATAATAAGTCAAAGATCTAATTTAAATCCATGGAGGAAAAAGACTAAAAATTGAGAAACTTCCTTCTACTAATTTTATTTTCTTGACAACATTTTGCTAGAATTTTATTTTTGCAGTTAATCACTTTGATTAAGCTCAAAAGAAATCAATGTACGTTGGTAGCAAAGTTAAAATACTTTACTTCTCTATATGCTTCAGCTTTAAGGAATCATATTTTTTCCCCTATGTGATGGGAAGGTAAACTGTAACACAAGTGCACTTGATATAAACTCTGCCTTCCATTTGTAAGGTTTAAATTTAAAGGAGACTGCTATGTTCAAAACTTCTTTAAAAACAAGAAGTCTGCTTGGAGAGAGACAACAGTGTTCTGAGACCAATGTGGAACTGAATTCAAACCTTGTTGTCCAGCTCAGTCTTTTTAATTGTGGCAAGTTGTGACTTCCTGTTTTTTTCCGAGGCAGAGTCAAGGCTAATGAAAAGGCCCCCATAAGGAGACTTGGACATCAAATGACTCTTACAAAAGAGCATTTTTATGATTTAAGTATAAATAAATTAAAAACATACTACAGTATTTGACGTCTTTTAAAATCCCAGTGAGGTTAAAAATGGAGAGCCAGCAAAGAATTAGAGAAAATGAGAAACTTAGAGGCATGAAATATCTTAAGTAGTTTTGGGCCATTTGATGGGTACCAAAATGTGGGCTGATTTGCATATTAACTGCTGATGAAAGTGTCTCAAGTTAATTTTGATCATCAAATAATGGAAAAATAATATAAGCAACAATTACGCTTGGAATCTGCTTCATTAAGTGGAGATGCGTGTCCTCTTATACGCTACTAAGGTATGGCATAGATTCAAGAAACCAGTTTATCTTCCTTTAACTCTTAAAAGATTCTAAAAACCAAAGGTGATTTATGAATTATTTTTTTGGTACTGGACGCGAAATTAATGAAAATATCCAGATATATATGTGGGCTCTGTGCTAATTAATAAATTTTAACTTACAGGTATTTTTGTACAATTCCCAAAAGAAATTGTGTCTTATGGGGAAAGCAAAAGCTTTTTTATTTTTGGTAACACATGGAGGAAAGGATAAAAGAAAAAGACCTGGTCATACTTGTGATCACTTTGTAAGTTAAAATAAATTATGAAAAACGTTTCCTGTTGCATTTGTTAGTTTTGACGTCACTACTTCTCATCTTATTAACACTTCTTCAGTGATTTCATAGAGATCAATAAAAGCGTGTCTCATTCTTTTCTTCTAAAAAATTCTGTCAATAGAACTTTTGGCACTAGAAGGTGGAAAATTAAAGAAGCACTGTATTTTCACAATTCCTGAAATATGTTTACAACCTTGAGCCAGTACTTCTCTTTTCTGGAGCTTCGTGTCCTTATCTGTAAAATGACAGCCTTGGGGTCAGGTATCTTTAAGACTCTCCCCTCCTCTACCTTGAATCCCTGGGAGTCAAACATTTTACATGAAGCATTTAACATCCTTTACTTCCTCACTAATTTCCCTTTCTCTTCATAAGTAAACTTTATTATTATAATCATAGCCTTGGTTACCAGATTAAAGGTATTAACAGTTTTGCCTCGCGTTTGTTATCTTTTAATACATTTTTTTTTTACAGTCACTTTGTTTTGGTGCCATATTTACTGCTCTTAGCTTAGTTCTATGTTTACTTTTCAGCAGTTAGCAGTGTTTTTATATAACTTGATTTATTCATTCTTGAGTTCTTACCTTTCTCTTGGCTGGTGTATATCTTCAAAAAAATCTTAAAAAAGATTTTTTCCTGAGAATTTTCAAATCTGAGAATAACTTTCTCTTGTATTCACAAATGAATGACATTTTGACTTGGTGTAAAAATTCTTGGTCTCTATTGCGCTCTTGGTACTCTGTAGATATTACTGTTTTCTATAATGATGTGTCGAAGTCTGAGATAAGCTTTTTTATCTACTTATCTATCTAATTATTTTTGTTGTTAACCTACTAATTTTACCTTGAATGTTTGATTGATTATTTTCTTGATACTTAAAATTTAAAAATAGCTGCCAGGGTGTGTCTAGAAATAATTGCCTTAATTTTACTTTTGCCTGATATGAATGATGCAACTGGGTTGACTTCTACTCTGAATAGTATGTGTGTGAGTATGTGAGAGTGTGAGAGCGAGTGTGTATGTTTTAATTGTTTTTCTCTACCTTGTTTGGTGTCCTCTTTGAGAAAACCTAAAATGCTTAGGTCGGATCATTTCTTCTTCATATTTATTGCCTAATCTCTTACCATTCTCTTTTTTTCTTTTCCATTTGATTTGATTTTTTAAATTTAAACTTAAAATAAAAATCGCTGATATTTAAAGTGTACACTGTGATGTTTCAATAGACATATACATAGTAAAACGATTACTACAATCAAGCTATCTTATCATGTAAGTTACTTGTTTTGTGGTGAGAACATTTAAGATCCACTCAGCACATTTCAATACAGTATTATTAACTGTAGTCACCGTGTTGTACATTAGATCTCTAAAACTTATTAATTCCACATAACTGAAACTTTGAACCCTTTGACCAACATTTCTCTGTCCAACTCTTACCTTCACTGCCTGTTCCTGGTACCCACCAGTTTATTCACTTCTTCTGTGAGTTCAACTTTTTTAGATTCCACATAGAAGTGAGATAATGCAGTATTTTTTCTTTGTAATTTTACTTTTCTAAAGTTTTTCTCCACAAGACTGATTCTGTCTGTGTGTTTGTGTGTAGCTAAGTCCTCTTTTCCTTGTGTATTTTTTGAAAATTCTGTCATTTCATTTTTTCAGCTCATTCTTTTCTTTCATTTCATTCTCTCTCTTTTCATCTCATCCTGTTCTTTCCTTGTGGTCTTACCCTCCTGTCCCTTAATCCCCACCCCATTTCGGAGCAACCATGTCTTGCTTCTTCATCCTACAGAAGATACCAAATAGCTTTCTAGAATAGTTTTCTGATTCCTATCATAAATCATTTTAAGGAAGTAACCTATTCTCTGAGCTGCTAAGATAATATTTGGCAGGGTTGTTCTGTAAAATTTTTCAGCAGCTCTTGGCTGACTTTCCCTTTTAATTTTCCTCATTAAGAAAGCTCCACAAGGATTTGTCCTTTAGCTGGCATGATTCTGTGGGATTGAAGTAGAATGTTCTCCATTACCACCTGGTCATTTGACATTTGGAACTCATGGGAGCCATGACATTTTAGAACCCAGCATGCATTGCTCTCTGGCTCCTCTTCTTCCTGATCCTGTTACAGCACCCACTGTGTTCAGGTGTGTGCTTCACCTCCCAGCATTCACCATGCCTCTACCCTACCCGCATGTCCCTACATGAGCTTGCTTGGACTTTCAGTCTTCAAATAGACATAAACCAGCATTTTAGTTACTTCTCATACTGCAGAGTGGGGTTTTCAAGTTTTCTGGTTGTCCCTGTCAAGCTTAATTTTCAGTAAGCTTGGAAGTTTTCCTCTTTTTCTCTGACTTCACATGCATTTTAATGGTAGCAGCTCCAGTTGGGGCTGGTAGCCAGATGCCATAGTAAAGCATAAATAAAATGATTGTGCCAAAGAATCTGCACACTTAAAACTCTTGACATATATTGCTAAATAGCATTCCAAAAACTTGGTACTGATCTGCACTTCTGTCAGCCAGAAGTTGTTTTTCCCAGGGTTGCTTCTGAATCTATATTACTGATATCTCTCAAGAATGACTCAGCTAAACATTTTTATCATCTGCCTGTGCCAATTGTCAATCACCTTTGATATCTGTATCATTAAATCATCTGACTGACAAATTTGTATTTTGTTTTGTCTTTCTTAAGTAGATTATCAATGTGGTTTATGTAGCAAAAGTCCAGAGTTTATTATCAGGAGTTCAAGCCTTGCTTTCCTCATTTACCTGCTACGTGATCAGGACAAAGTGTTCAAGATCTCTGGGCCTTGTCTACAAAGTGCACAACTACAGGCCTAGTTGTGAGGGGAACATGAATTGAAGACTGGACAGGTGCTTTGTCAATGTAAATTCCTTAGGAATGGTGACAGAGTGGTTGAGTGAGTGGACTCTCTAGTCAGAAAGGTATCACCTTAGCCACTTATTTGCTGCAGGGCTGAAAGGCTTTGGGTAAGATTTCCAACCTCCCTGAGACTTGGTCTTCTCATTTATAAAATGGTGATAAAAACAAACACATATCCTTCAGAGATGCTGTGAGCAACAAATGAGGAGATGTATATAAAGATCCCAGCAGGTAAATGGCACAAAATAAGTGCTCAGTAAATGTTAGTCATTGTTGTTATAACCATTAACTTCTGTGGCAAGACATAATACATATCACCCACATATACATGTACCTGTGGGCAAAAATCTAAGTAAAACGATATTTAGCAATTTCATGTATCCTTTTTTTTCTCTCTTAGACTATGGCTTCAAGACTTTTCTAGAATAGTGCTTTAGTTCTTGTTGTCATTAAAACAATTTTTTTGGCGCTGTTGTTTTGTTTGTTTAAGGAAAAGCCAGCTGACAGTTTGCAATGTTTATTTGCAAAGGAATTTTCTTTGTTTTCCTCATCTTATGTTCACAAAGGGAAAACCAAAAAAACTCACAAAGAAAACTCAAAACCTCCCACCCCCTTTCTACTGCCCCAAGATTCCAAATAATTCTTTAAAAAATTATCCCACACACATATTTTTGTTGAGTGCTCTTTTTTAATCCGTTTGTTATATGGCGTTCACAGTATTATTCTTACTTACTCACTGATCTTACCTGAATTTACTTCTCATGTCCTTGACACTATGGCTTGTTAAGTGGACATCATGTACAGGATTTGGGGAAGATTAAATGAGGTTATAATATGCAGAGGAACATGCCTTAGCAGAGTCCCTGGCACATATAAGGAACTCAGCTTGCTGTGCTGCATTGTTGATAGGGATGAAGAGAGTGAGCACAGGTCACCTTCAACCTTGGGGCTTCCAACAGTGACTGGTTTGTTGCTTGAACAATGTTGCTTGTTCATAGCGACAGCTGGAACCAGCTGAGCCTTTGTTGTGAGGTACTTACCGCTTCTTCCTCTGCCCAGTCCTGCTTCCTTCACTTCCCTAAAGTCACAGAGCCTTCTGGAACTCCCCAGTAATCTTCCTACATGCAGATCTCTGTCTCTGAGCAGGCTTCCCAGGGAACCCAACCTGTAACGCAGCATCTTTCTATTTAAATGCCTAGACAGACTTTTTGTTGACGCCAGGATGAGGTTCAAATTCATTAGCAAGTCTTCCAAGGCCCATCTCAGTCTAACACCAAACTGCTTCTCTAGCATTCTTCTTGAGAATTTCTTGCCTGTGTACTTCAGCCAAGAGTCACTTTTCCCTAGGCCCATGATAAATGATGTGCTTTTTCTATTTCATTGCTTTATTCTGTATGTTTCTTCTTCTGCTGATGCCTGTTCATCTTTTATCTACCTGATAAATTCTTAATGGAAATACCACTTTTGAAGTTCAGTTTCTTCCATGGTTCTCCTAGAATATCTTGTGCTTGCTTTGACCACCCTACTTGATGTCAGCTGATGCACTCTTGACCTTGACCCACCCATTCTGCTATACAAGCCCAATATGCTGTCCATGGTGTTAACAGATAAACCAAACTCTGTAAAATATTTTAAAGAGGTTTATTCTGACCCAGTGAATGACCATGGCCCCAGAGAACACAACCTCGAGGGGTCCTGAGAAAGTATGCCTGAGGCAGTTGGATTACAGTTTGGATTTATACATTTTAGGGAGGCAGGAGTTACAGGCAAAGTCATAAATCAATACAAGGAAGGTATACATTGATTTCGCCAGGAAAGGTGGGATATCTTGAAGTAGGGACTTACAGGTTACGGGTGGAGTCAGAGATCCTTTGATTTACAATTGGTTAAAGGAGGAAAAGTTTGTCTAAAAATTTGGAGTCAGCAGAAACGCATATTTTAAGTTAAGATAAGGAAGTCTGTTAACCAATTCATTGGGTCAGAGTGACCTGTAGGTGTGTATGACTTAACAGGGGTTTGGCATGGCCATAGGTCCTATTTATAATTTGACATCTTATTTTCACAAAGAGTCTACTTTTGTTAGTCTTATTATCTCTATTTTAATATTAATGCTGGTCAGTTGTGCCTACTCCAAAAGGAAGGAGGTATAATAAGGCGTGTCCTACTTCCCTTCTTGTCATGGCCAATAACTCAGTTTTTTAGGTTTCTCTCAGGTCTCCTTGGCCAAAAGCAGGCTGGGGAGGCTTAGGATTTTATTTTTAGTTTACGATGGAATTTATTATTAGCCTATACATCCTCATTTCCTTGCCCTAGTCCTAGCCAGTCCTGCCAGCTCTGATCATGAACTTGTCCCAGGCTTTTAGTTGTATTTCTTATTTTTTTTTGAGATGGAGTCTTGCTCTCTCACCCAGGCTGGAGTGCAGTGGTGTGATCTGGGCTCACTGCAACCACCACCTCCCAGTTCAAGCAGTTCTTCTGCCTCAGCCTCCCGGTAGCTGGGACTACAGGTGCCTGCCACCACGCCTGGCTAATTTTTGTATTTTTAGTAGAGATGGAGTTTCACCATGTTGGCCAGGCTAGTCTCGAACTCCTGACCTCAAGTGATCTGCCTGCCTTGGCCTCCCAAAGTGTTGGGATTACAGGCATGAGCCACCGTGCCTGGCCTTGGTTGTATTTCTTATCTCTGCTTGGTCTTGAAGCTCCCTTTGTCTCAGATTTGAGACTTGATCTTCATTCATTCACAGCAACTGCTTGACTCCCTTCAAAAGTTGTTGGTTTCATCTTGTCATCTTAGTATCCTATGACTGTTCTTTCCCATTTTCAGCTTTCCCATTCTGTCTCTGCATTGACAGTTGGAATAAACTCCATTACCTTTCTGCTTTTCAAGTTGGGAGCAGGGAACATTTTGAATATTTTGATTTCTATGTAACTGTGAACTCCTTGAGTGGAAGCACTCTGATGTGTCTTTCTATTTCCATTTCCTAGTCCAGGGTCTGCACTGAGTAGGTGGCAGCATGATGTGTTTATGGGGTGAATGATTGTCAGATTACAGAGACTTTTCATCAGCTGTGCTAAAGTGAGAACCTAACACAAAGACATTTATGGTGCTCACATAATTGAATTCCTGGGAATATGATATTCTTTTTAAGAGGTGGGCTAGTGCAGAGAAACTTCACCGCTAGGATTCAAAGGATGTTTAGGGCAACTGGCAGTAACTGCTTCTGTGAGGAGAACCTCCTGCATTTCAGACATGGGGCTGAGTGCCATGGCAATTTAAACATAAAACCTGTAGGGATGATGTACCTAATATGCTTACAATCTTGCGGGGCTGACAAGAAATACATATAAAATAGAATAAAAAGCAATATGTTTTAAGAGAAAGCTGCCAATTTTAGAAACTGGAGGTCCAGAGGAAAAAAAGAGGACAGGGATCCAGGAGGAAGTAGGAATCAGAATGGAATTTTAGTTCATTACCAGTCTCACCATATTGCTTTTCTCCCAGGCAACAAACATGCCTTATTTATATCTGCAGCCCCTCCCACCTAATTCCCTAATAGAAAGCCTGGTACATGGGAGGATTATCATAAATATTAGATGCAGGAAGGTAATGTAGGTTTGGGGAAGATGAGATGGGGTCAGGTCAGGGTTTGACTAAATTTTATTAAACTATTTTTATTAGGTTTGTCTCAGTTGGGCTTTTTGGTTACATAAAGAGGCTGTCTTTGGCTACTTCAATGGGGTGAGAAGTTACTGAAAGACTGGACAATCTCCTACATAATAGAGTAGCATACAGAATCATTGAAAGGCCAGAGAGTCAAGCTCAGAGGATGGACAGGAGCCCTGGAGGATTAGCAATGGGGAACAGCTATAGGAACAGTGTCCTTAGGCCTCTGCTACTGGCACCACTGAACTGACACCTTCAGTCTGTGTCTCTGGATTATCAATACTCTTACTACGTTTGTGAATAATTTCCCATGCTTACATGCTTCGGGGGGGTCACGCTTTCATCTCTCCCCTGAAAGTCAATGTTCCATAGAGGTGCATCCTCTGATTGAATAGTCCAGGCCTACACCACATGCAGATGTCCTGGCATACAGGGATGGCAGATGGGAAGAGCTGCTAATTCTACAGTAGCAGAAGCAAGTTTCCGACGTTTCCTGGGGACTCACCCAGTGGTGATTCTCTCCTGACTTCCCACCTCTATATATGAAGGGCATCTAGGTGCTAGTTAGCCAACGATGACAACTGTGCATCAAGGGACAACGAGTTGGGAGCTTAGGCATATGGACAACTTGTGTAAATTTTCTAATTCTGCCAGTTGGCAATGGGCTGTACTCACAGCGAAGACTTAGAAGTGGATACTTGTCTTTCACATTTTCACTAACGCTCTGACAGTTGGCAATTTTTAACTAGTCTTAAAAGAATGATCTATGAAATTTGTCTGGACCTTTTTCAGGTGTGAAAACTAAATCCAGCTTCCTCCCTTTTGCCTATACATCTTTGATGTGCACTGTACAATTACAGAGATACGTTTGTAGTAAGGGCAGTTTTCCCTAAAGGAGAAGCACATACATGGGAGACAAGTGAAACAGCCAACACTGAGTAGGCAAGACAGTTGAAATTGGCTTCGTAACCATCCTACACTCCCAGAATCATTGAAGAAGTTAGCTTCTAGTGGCAACAGATACAGTTGGTTATATCAGCCATATAATGTACCTTTTGTATGGGATTAAACAATTTTTCATGTTGATGTTTACACTATGTTTTCTTTGGGGGAAAAATCCACCACTCAGCCTGGTGGATTTTTGGGTCTCAAATGAAATATTTCAAAGATCAGGAAATGGGTTATGTTTCTGAGAGCTGATTAGTTCAGGCAGTAATTCATTAACTCGTATGTCACCAATTTCAAATTTTGTTAATTTTTTATGAATCCTCAAAAGCACGGACTGCATTTTTATTAATTTCTCACAACGGTTCATATAGTGAGGAAGACTCCTTCTGTGGTTTACATTCATGTAGAATCCTACTACTTAGATCTTACAGTGATCTATTTGTTCCTCATCATGAAGCTCTGAGGAAGACGAAGTGCTGTCCTATTGTATGGGGAAAAAACTAAGACTCGTAGAAGTCTAATTTGTTAAGGTCACATAGTTGGTAAGGGACAGGTTGAGGTCTAAGTCCTACATCTCTTAGCTTAAAGTCCATGGCTTTTATAATTGACATCACAAGGAAGACTAGTGAAAGAACTGGTCAAGAAGTCATGTCTGAGTTGAGACCTCTGTATTATTTACAAGGACTTCCTGAGATCTTTTAAACAAAGGATATTTCTATTTAGTGCTCTTGGTGGTTACAAAACCAGCAGACTGATGTATTTTGAAAGAAATGTTACTGGATAACTTTACTCCTCCCTTTTGATGAATAACAGAATTGGTCAAGTCAAATAATTTTCCTCCTCAATCACTGCGATGTAGTAATAAAGCACGTGGATTTATGTTGATTTGCTTTGGAGGAAGCTGAGGCACATTGGCAATTCTAGCACCAAGAATGTGAAGCATGCCTAGGAGGCTCCTATGCCATAAGCTCTACCTAGATTAATTTATACAGTTTCACAGTTATTAATGAAATATTAAAGACATTTTGTTCATATAGTCACTTGAGATACAATCAGTAATCTTACTAAATTATTCTTCTGCGAAAGTAACGAATACTAACCCATGGCTGAATATATTTTAGGAACTGTAAATGGATTCCAACACATTGGTGCCTTTGACCAACTCTAGATTACACAGAATTATAATAAACACATTTATGAACTGTATTATGACCAAAATAGATGGCATATATTTAACTCTAAATTAGTTCTTAAAAATTAAGTTAATATAAAATATTCAATGCTTATAGTCATCACTACCTGCCTGTCACCTGTTACTGTCAGCATTTATAGATTAGCTAAAATAGTTTTCCCTTGATTACTATGTGCTTGTGTCTTCATTGACTTATGTAATTCTGTGAAAGTCACATTCAGCTGAACCTTAGCTAACAGCGGGAAGGTTATAAAAAACTGAACTTAAGGCCAGGTGTGGTGGCTCACACTTGTAATCCCAGCACTTTGGAAGGCTGAGGCGGGTGGATCACCTGAGGTCAGGAGTTCAAGACCAGCCTGGGCAACATGGTGAAACCCTGTCTCTGCTAAAAATATAAAAATTAGCTGGGTACAGTGGCCCATGCCTCTAATCCCAGCTACTCAGGAGGCTGAGGCAGGAGAATCGCTTGTGCCCGGGAGGCGGAGGTTGCAGTGAGCCAGGATTGTGCCATTGCACTCCAGCCTGGGTGACAGAGCGAGACTCTGTCTCAAAGAAATAAAACAAAAAACAAAAAATTGAACTTAACAGAAAAACTCCTAGCTAATTTATGTATAAAAAGTCCCTACTTTAAGCACAAAATCATTCAAATCATAGAATGAGAAGGTCTGCTTTCTCTCTTTAATTCCTCTTTTCCTTAGTAACTTTTAAGTATGTAGATAGATTTCATAGATAGATAGATGATATATTAATCCTAATGCATTGTGCATTGTTGGTAGACTACCATTGGTTCATGAGGTTTTTTTTTTTTTTTTTTGATCTACTCAAGGCCTTGTCTTGTTGTGAAACTTCACAACTGTCCTTCAAAAAGACAAACAAAGCCGGGCGCAGTGGCTCACGCCTGGAATCCCAGCACTTTGGAAGGCCGAGGCGGGTGGATTACCTGAGGTCGGGAGTTCGAGACCAGTCTGACCACCATGGAGAAATCCTGTCTGTACTAAAAGTACAAAAAATTAGCCGGGCACGGTGGTGCAGGCCTGTAATCCCAGCTACTCAGGAGGCTGAGGTAGGAGAACCGCTTGAACCCAGGAGGTGGAGGTTGCAGTGAGCCAAGATCGCACCATTGCACTCCAGCCTGGGCAGCAAGAGCAAAACTCTGTCTCAAAAAAAAAAAAAAAAAGACACACAAAACAATTCATGGGTTAGCCTGGTGAAAGTACCCACAGATAATTTAGTTTTGAGTTGTGTTGCTCAAGCTTTTTCCTGACTGGTCTCTCTTAGTGTCCAGTAACATTGATTCAGGAGGTTGCACGTATGTTATTTTCCAGCTGTCTGTCTTAGATGATTAGATGACTGATCATTAATTATAAAGTGTCTATTGAGTACTTACTATATTCACTGTGTTTGCGGTGCTGGTTCAAATTTCAATTACCAAGAAATATTAATTGTTAATAATTGTGTAAAGTACAGACATTGCTGCTAGTTCTTCAGTACACAAATAACTTTGCAAATAACAGGTGTGCATTATGATCGGTTACCAGTGATGTCACTTCCTTCAGTGTCTTTCAGTGATTTGTCACCATGAATTTGTCACTTAGTTTTCAGACAGCAAAGCATGTAGTCGTGTTGGCTCCTTGTCACCCAGTGATAAAACCACACACATATTACCATAAAAAAACTCATGAAAATATAAGAAAACACACACATACCCAATGCCACTGGAAGTTAAGGGTATGAAATTTCAATACAGATGGATGGCTTTAAGAATGATCTGGGGTAGAATCATATCTATAAATAGAATGACCTCACCAGCTAGAAAGGAACTCTAGAAGAAAATTTCCATCCATTTCAGTTTTACACCTCAGACAGGGAGGCAGTCTTAGGTTAGAAAATCTCACAGTCACTACCAGGGACTGTGAGGGAGTTCACTTTTGGGGCAGCCACTACTTCATCCCATTTCTACCCTGCTGGACACTGAGGGGAACATTGTAGTTGGACAACTCTCCCTAATCTATGCTATGACCACAATCTGAGAGATAAATTTTATTAATCCTCTTAAATTGAGAGAGTTTAGAACCAAATTTAGTAAACTATGGTGTACTTTTACCTTTTCATTTCTTTGTTCATTTAAAAATGTTTAAACCTCTAAAAGAAAACTCATAAGAACGTATTATGAAGGTAAAGTGTTATTGTTTTATTTTCCCTCAATGTTGAATTACAGCATAATAAACACATATCTACTCTTTATCTAGATTCAACAATTGTAAATATGCTGTTATATTTACTATCTCTCTCGGTGTCTCTCTTTCTTGCTTTATAAAACATTCCATACCATTCGAAAATACATTGTATATATCATGACACTTCATTTCCTAAAACTTTAGCAGACATCTCCTAAAGATAAGGGCAATCTCCCACATAATTATAATACTATTATGAGTCATAAGAATATTAACAATAATTTCATAATATCATCTAACATCTAGGTTAGATTTAAATGTTCGCAGATGTTTCAAAAATATTTTTTGGTGCTTTTAAAACATTTTTGAAAATAGGATCCAGTCTAGGATCACTTAGTGCCTTTTGTTGTTATTTCTCATAGGCCCTTTATATGTGGAGTAATCATACCCCATACCTCTTCTCCTCCCTTCCCTCCGTTTTCTTCCTTTTCCCCCTGATATTTTCCAAGTTCAGATCAGTCATCTTATAGAATGTCCCACATTCTGAACTTCTCTAATTATTTCTACTTTGTGTCACTTAAGTCATTCATCTATCCCTTTTATTTCCTGTACATTGGAAACTATAAAGACTTAATGACATTCAGGTCAGACTTTTTTGGCAAGAATCCATCATAGGTGATGTTATATGTTTCAGATTACCACACACCAAGGGGCACAAAGTATCAGCTTGTCCTACTATTACTGGTGCTAGTTTTGATTAGTTAGATTGGTCACTGTCAGATCAGATCAACACTGAAGTTGAAAATATAATGTAAAGAATTCCCACGTAAATTTCACTTGGATTCCCTAAGTGTTGGTATTTAAAAATGTTTGCATCATTGTTTCCTTCCCTCTGTCTGTTTTTTCCTATATGCTTCGGTGTGTATTTCCTAAATGCAGGGATTTTTTTTCTATAATGCCACAATCAGAAAATTAGCACTGATGCAGTGTTATTATCTAATCTACTAGCCATACAATTTCACCAATTGTCCTATTAATATTCATTAGAGCAAAAGAACATATTTTTCTAGTCTAGGATCCAATCTTGATTACACACTGAATTTAGCTGTCATGTCTCTTTAGTCTCCTTTAATCTGAAACGGTTCTACAGTACGTCATTTTTTAGCACGGCCTTGACATTTTTGAAGGAATACTAGTCAGTTGTTTTATAAAATGCCCCCTAGTTTGGGTTTCCTTAATGTTCCTTCATGATTAGATACAGGTCATGCGTTTTTAACAAGAATACCACAGAAGATACTTTTATCTCTTCCCAGTGCCTTATTATATTAGCAGGCATATAATATCTACTACTCCCCATTACTGGAGATGTTATATTTGATTTCTTGGTCGAGGGGACTCTTCTAGCTTACTCCAGCATAAAATTATTTAACTTATTTTTAATTAATAAGTATCTTGTGTGAAAATACTTTGAGACTATATAAATATCCTGTTTCTCCTCAAACCTTCACACATTTGTTTTAGCACTCATTGATGATTTTTGCATGAGACAGTTTTTATTATGGTGGCTGCTAAGTGAAAAATAACAAACAAATTATAAAACTAATTTGTTTTTCCTTTTAAAGTTTTATTTTTATTCACTTTATGTAAAATATTTTATATGTTTGTTGTAATGTGCAAATACCCATGATATTTTTAAATAAGTTAACTGTTGGAGTAATATCAAAATGTGTGATTTGTTGAATTATTTTAATATATTCTCCATATACTGTAAGCTCTTTGAAGGAAGGAATTTTTGTCTTATTTACTGATGGATTACAAAGGAGTAAGAACATACAGTAGGTACTCAACAAATATTTAAAAATGTATTTTATAGTTTAGGAAATGGAGGCTTAAGGAGATAAAATAGCTCTAGGAAATGGTGGAGCTGGGATTCAAACCAACTGACATTCTTTCATTACACCTCATCACTGCAACAAATAGGTGATGTTTATTTTTTGAAAGTTCCTTAAGTTTGAAGAATGCATGTATTATGTTTTGTTTTAAATGATATTCTGATACTTAAGGAATATACCAGGAATAAAAATTAATGAGACAGAATGAAAGTTAGAACTACATGATGAACTCTATCCAATCATGTCAATAAAAAAAAATGAAAACAAGATTGTCATACATAACCCGATCGTGGATTATTCCATTGTATTTCATGATGCTAGCAAGAACTACTGAGACAGGAGACTTCTACACAGTAGGGTGCTTTTGTACCTAATATGTACATTTCAGAGCAGGTGACATACTTCCTAAGCTCTAGACGTGACTTAATGTAGAAACAGCCCATAAGCACAACACATTTCTAATTTCTCAGTGTAGTTGATGACTTGCTGTAATCTGAGACAAAGAAATAAGACCTGAAAAAATCGGGGAAATCTATAGAGAATATGCATAGTATTTCCTACTAGTGTGCTCTGAATTGAAATAGTTTCAACTTCAGCGATGTGACCTCAGAGGGAATTCCCTGCTTGCATTCACTTACAACCATGCTGGGAAGGACACCAGCTCCCACCTTCCCTTCTGCCATGATTATAAGTTTCCTGAGGCCTCACCAGAAGCTGAGCAGATGCCAACATCATGCTTCCTGTACAAATTGCAGAACCATAAGCCAATTAAACTTCTCTTCTTATTAAATTACCCAGTCTCAGGTTATTTCTTTATAGCAATGTGAGAGTGAACTAATACAGTAGCCTAGGACTTAGTCAATCAATGCATTACATTACTCTGGCCACAGCAGTTGCTACAAGGATGGAAAAGTGACCAAATATCAGCCAATGCAAACCAGATCCAGAAGCCTACCAATCTGTCTTCTCTGTGTGACCGAGTTCTGAGGCAGAAGACTCAGTGACTAATGATAGATCTCAAATAGATGTGACAATCTATCTGTTCCTTTGGACACTCTTAGTTCTTTGCCCCCCATTGGTCTTGACAGGATTGAAAATTAGATTTGGGACAGAAAAATCTTTAAATCCAGAATCTTTAGGTGATAATAAAATACTTTGGGAGTATAGTAATCAAAATTAGTTAAAGTTATACATTTTTTATGCCTTCAGCCACATAACAATGATGGGTCAAATTCAATCTACCTTTACTGCTATTTAAAAAATATGAAAAATCAATTCATGGAAAAATTTATTGTGAATAAGTTAATTTCCTAGATTACTAAAACTTACCCATTTAAATGACACAACATTTCTGATTTTAAATATTTCCAATGGAAAGTATTTTCTAGACTATATTACAAAATTCAGGGGATACGCCAAATAATTTAGGCCAGCAATATTGGGACAAACATACTTTATCAGTCTTTTTTTAAAAAAATAGTTGAATCCAACTTTTGCTCTTTCAAACTGTTAAGATATATGCTCTGGAAATACATGGGCTTCCAAGTCCAAGTGTATTTAGCTTCCTTAACAAGCAATTTCTTGTTGTGCAAGGCTTTTGAGATAGAACTTGGTGCTGTGTGAGACAGACACATCAAGTGTAGGATTTGTGTCAGTGAAAACTATTTAGTTGCAAATGAGAGAAGAATCTCATTAAACTAGCTCAAGCAAAGGGTATCTATTTACTCACACAGTTAAAGCTATGAGGAAGAAGAACTCAAATTGCTGGAGTACTATGGTGGGGTTAAGGAGTGATCTTTCCCCAAAAAGTGCGGCTTTCATCCTGAGTCAGAACCTGACTCAGGGAATATTGGGGAAATAGAGGAAAGAGGTGGGACTCCCCTTGCTATGCTATGATGATTGAATCTTAGGGCACCAGGTGTCTACTTGGTAAATATACAAGTCCGACTGCTCACCCACAAGCTCACCTTATCTTAAAATTGAAATATGCGCCACTTCTATGGATGCAGTTTATTAGTGCAACCGGTCACACTAACTGGAAGCCAGCCACTTTCCCGCTGACCTCTGTGCCTTTATTCTTTAACACTTTTCTGATTAAGAAAATCCTTCAGAATTAGGGATTCAGAACAAAGAAGGAAGAAACTGACACCTAAGGAATACATCTATGTGCCAGATGGCTACGCCAGCTGCTTTAATGTTCAAACTGTTTTTTTCTTCCTTCCTTTCTTCCCTCTCTTCCTTCTTTCCTTCCTTTCTTCACTTTCTTTCCCTCTTGTCCCATAAGCAACCATTCAAATCGGCTTTATGTATTTTTTATTTGTGTATTTTTGTTAAATGTTCATTTTATTTTTGTACTAATGCATTTTATATTTACATAAATACCATTGTGTTATATGCATCATCCTTTTTAAATTGGCTCAGCAACATGTATTTTAAGATGCATTTAGGTTGCTGTGTCTACACTGGCTAGGCAATTGGTTGATTACTTCCAACTGCTTAATTTGTTTCTTTACCCACATTATACTCCTTGAAGGCTAGATCTGTCTTATTTAAGTTTGAATCTCCAAAGGCATGTTTAGAGGCTGGCACTTATAAAGTACTTAAATATTTTGTGTTGAGGATTGAAATATGATACGAATATTCTTCAATTAAAGTTTTGTTGAATCAAAAGGAATGAAATGTTACTAAAGGAAGCAGCTGCTTATTATAGGATTGAGGATTCACTTAGGAAAAATTTCTGTTTTCAGAATCTTTGACGATCTTTAGTTAGCTTTTCCAGCTTCAACTTAATACGAATGAATCATAGTCAAAACTGTGATTACCCTAGGACTTCTGAGCATAGTTGAAAAGATTTTAACATAGTCCTACTTAAAGTACAGCTTTAGGGAAACAAAAGTGATAGACCCAGCACGTAAATTCTGACTTAACTCGCAACCCAAGTAGGCTTAACCTTTAAATGGACATCAGTCAATAGCGTTGCTCAAATCCTATCAGTTTTTATGAAATTCAAATCCCTGTTGTGAATCAAATTAAATGAAGAAAATTTCACCTTGATTTCCCTCAAGCAGAGTATGTAAATATTTTGCAAGAAGAAGACAATGACCCTGGCAGTAAGAACATAACAGCCATGGAACTAGTTAAAAAAATTTTTTTTGGAAATCTTCGGTGAAAAGTACCAAGAATATTAGTGGATTCACATTTTGTTCTTTGGTTTTCAAATGCTGTTTATTAGAAGGCCCCAAACATACATGTGGCTGGGGACCCTTGCAGAGAAAGCCGTCACTCCACATCAGCACAGCATAGGAGGAGGACTGGGGTAGAAAAAACCACGATGCGACAGAGTGGGGACTTCTCAGGCTGGACAGGGCCCTGGAAGCCAGTCGCTCTCCTGCAGATCTCTGCCTGTGCCTTAGGAAATGAGGACAAGCTCAAAGGACACTTTGTTTGTGCCCTGGGATTCCAGGACCTGGCTGGGGTCTGCCCTGGGATTCCAGAGCCTGGCTGGGGTCTGCTCTGGTGTGTCCAGAATTGGTGGGTTATTGGTCTCACTGACTTCAAAAATGAAGCCGCAGACCCTCGCGGTGAGTGCTACAGCTCTTAAGGCGGCGCGTCTGGTGTTTGTTCCTTCTGATGTTCGGATGTGTTCGGAGTGTTTTCCTCCCGGTGGGCTCGTGGTCTCGCTGGCTTCAGGAGTGAAGCTGCAGGTCTTCGAGGTGAGTGTTACAGCTCACAAAAGCAGTGTGGACCCAAAGAGTGAGCAGTAGCAAGATTTATTGCAAAGAGTGAAAGAACAAAGCTTCCACAGTGCGGAAGGGGACCCCAGCGGATTGCCATTGCTGGCTGGGGCAGCCTGCTTTTATTCTCTTATCTGGCCCCACCCACATCCTGCTGATTGGTAGAGCTGAGTGGCCTGTTTTGTCAGGGTGCTGATTGGTGCGTTTACAATCCCTGAGCTAGATACAAAGGTTCTCCACGTCCCCATCAGATTAGTTAGATACAGAGTTTGGACACACAGGTTCTCCAAGGCCCCACCAGAGCAGCTAGATACGGAGTGTCGATTGGTGCACTCATAAACCTTGAGCTAAACACAGGGGGCTGATTGGTGTGTTTACAAACTTTGAGCTAGATACAGAGTGCCGATTGGTGTATTTACAATCCCTGAGCTAGACATAAAGGTTCTCCAAGGCCCCACCAGAGCAGCTAGATACAGAGTGTGGATTGGTGCACTCACAAACCTTGAGCTAAACACAGGGTGCTGATTGGTGTATTTACAATCCCTGAGCTAGACATAAAGGTTCTCCAAGGCCTCACCAGAGCAGCTAGATACAGAGTGTCGATTGGTGCACTCACAAACCTTGAGCTAAACACAGGGTGCTGATTGGTGTATTTACAATCCCTGAGCTAGACATAAAGACTCTCCACGTCTTCACCAGACTCAGGAGCCCAGCTGGCTTCACCTAGTGGATCCTGCACCGGGGCTGCAGGTGGAGCTGCCTGCCAGTCCCCTGCCGTGCGTCCTCACTCCTCAGCCCTTGGGTGGTCGATGGGACTGGGCGCCCTGGAGCAGGGGGTGGCGCTCGTCGGGGAGGCTCGGGCTGCACAGGAACCCACGGAGTGGGTGGGAGGCTCAGGCATGGCGGGCTGCAGGTCCCAAGCCATGCCCAACGGGAAGGCAGCTAAGGCTCGGTGAGAAATCGAGCGCAGCGCCGGTGGGCTGGCACTGCTGGGGGACCCAGTACACCCTCCGCAGCTGCTGGCCCGGGTGCTAAGTCCCTCATTGCCCGGGGCCAGCAGGGCTGGCTGGCTGGCTGGCTGCTCCGAGTGTGGGGCCCGCCAAGCCCACGCCCACCCGGAACTCCAGCTGGCCCACAAGCGCCGCACACAGCCCTGGTTCCCGCTGGCGCCTCTCCCTCCACACCTTCCTGCAAGCTGAGGGAGTGGGCTCCAGCCTTGGCCAGCCTAGAAAGGTGCTCCCACAGTGCAGTGGTGGGCTGAAGGGCTCCTCAAGTGCCGCCAAAGTGGGAGCCCAGGCAGAGGAGGTGCCAAGAGCAAGCGAGGGCTCTGAGGACTGCCAGAACGCTGTCACCTCTCACTGGGATTCAGGGGCCTGGCCCCATAGAGCAGTCGGTATGGAGGGACACCTGAGCAAGTTCACCTCTGTGTTCCTGGACTTTCAGGAAGAATATTTCTCATAAGAATAATATTATATGTTCCTTCTTAATCTTACAATGTTGTGGAGTCATTGAGATCTTGGGCTTTGGAGCGCAACCACATTGGTTTGCAGACCAGTTCTGTCACTTGCCAGCTGAAGAACTTTGGCCAAATGACAGAACCACTCTGAGCCTCTGTTTCATCATCTTTTGAGTGATCCCAACAACAAGGCTAAACAGATTTCTTTTCGGTAGGACTTGCCAGAGTCTTTAATATGGCTAAAGTCCACTGAATCTCTAAGAGATGGTTACATGAATATAGGAGTTCTCAAACATATTTCATCATGGAATACAGTACTTTACTTCTCAGAGCACCTTATGGGACTAACTTTCTGAGCCACACACTTGGGATATGCTACCCTAGAAGGGTATTCTAGATACTTATTTAACTCATGACTGAACAATAGTTCTTGACTGATAGGTTGACTGATAATTTACTGGATCCCAGGCACTATTCTGAGTGTATTAGATTTATTTATTACATGTATTATGCTTATCTCTACACCTCAATCCTATAACATGGGTATTATTATTATTCCTACTTTGCAAATAAGCACACTGTGGCACAGAGAGGTTAATTAACTTGCCTAAGATCATATAGCTCTCCTCAGCTGTCCAGTCTGCTATTTAACCCAGACCTTAAGGTTTTTACTTTCAGTGACTACATTTTCCATTTCTACAAGTCGTATTTGGATCTTTACAGACAGTAAATAGTGTCTTTACAGACACTACAAAATAAATTTTGCTTTAAAATTTCTGGCTCTTGGAGTGCATTTCCTGTATCTACTAATTATTTATCCTAGTGGCTCATTTTGTGTGTGTGTGTGTAATTTACAAATTTGGGGGCATGATCTTATCTCCAGGATACATTGTTGCTGCTCTTTGCTGTTGTTTATCTCTGGCACTTGAGGATTGCCAGATTTAGCAAATAAAGTACAGGGGTACTGAGTTACATTAGAATTCCGAAAAGAAAACACATGATTTTTTAGAATAAGTGTGTCCCCAAATTGCAACTTAAAAATTGTTGCTTAACTGAAATTCAAATTTAACTGAACAAACTGTATTTATCTGGCAAGTGTATCTTGTATCCTGCTTTTAGGAAGTCTCTCTGTAAAGTCTGGTTGAGTCCTGTTGAGTCCTCAGGGATTCCCAAGGGTCACACCAGTTTTTATATACTCTCTTGGCTTGGGATTTCTATAAAATATATAATTCAAAATTGTGTAGATTTGGATGCTACATGATATGACCAGTTTTTTAGGTTTTCCTGGGACAGAGGGGTTGCCTGGGATGCTGGGTTTTCAGTGCTAAAACTGGGAAAGTTTCAGCACAATGGGATGAGGTGAGTTGGTCACCCAAATGCCACACCCATGTGTAGTATGGAAGTATGGACTTGAAGTCTAAATTTGTTACAAGTTCTATTCCCCTCCCTCCCCTGCTACTCCTTATTAACTACTGGGCACACAGCAAATTCCCTCGATATATCAAGGGTTATTGCTTAGGATTATTTTAATTATTTCTCATGAAAAGGGCAGCTCTTTGAAGGCGCAAAGTTAGTGCAGCTGTCTCTCCACCTGACCATGTCCCATGTCCTCACAAGGATGTTAAATTCCCATCTCTTGGACCTCTGGCCTATTTCTGCGTTTAGCGCTCATGGAATGCCAAGGTGTCTACTGAACCGTTCTGCTCAGGCTTTGGGTTTCTCTTTCGTTTCTCACTCTTAGATTTTCCTTTTTTTCTTCCTTTCAAGCTTCGCTATGTATATTTTTCTAGTTGTTAGATTAAGTAGAGCATTTTTTTTCTGCCTTTCTAGTGAGATAGGTCTTCATTAGCAGACCACTATCTTGCCAGAGTCTTAAACATCTCTATAGTAATCACATTTTCTACAGCAAGCATGTAAATTAAAAATAATATTGTGAAGGTTGTAATGAAATTGATGCTGATGGTAGAAGTATAATTAAGTGCTAACTTTCAAGCGGGTAATTTTGAAATGAATTATCAAGAGCCTTAAAAATATTTACATACTTCAATTGAGGAATCTATCCTAAGAAAATATTCCAAAATGTAGAAAAAGTTTCAAACACAAATATTTGAAAAATAATTTTATATATGATAAACAACAATTAGAAAAAAACTAGAAAACAGAGAATGGTATAGTACTTTCAGATCCTAGAATCTTGTATAAAGTTTTGTTTGCAAAAACTTTTTACTGAAATGGAAAATCATGTTCCATATTTCTGCTGAGGATTATATATGCCAAAGATTATGCTGAATACTTTATATTAATTTAATCTTCATAATTTATGAACTAGATGTTACTGATTTTACAAATGACAGAAGTGAGATTCAGTTTTCAGAGAGAATCCCAGTTGGCCTAATTCGAAAGCTTATTTTCCAAGTCACTAATCTCAGATTTCAAGATATATTTAAATGTTTAGAGCAAGAATCAAAAGTAAGTAAAATAAAATATTAATTGTGGTTCCCTCTGGATGGTGAAATTGTGGAAGTTCCACTTTCTGCTTTATTCTTTTCTATAGTTTCTACATTTTCTTCAGTAAGATATTATTTTTAGAACCAGAAAATAAGTTTAAGTTTTACCTTTTTTTTTTTTTTTTCCTTTGAGACGGAGTCTCACTCTGTCACCAGGCTGGAGTGCAGTGGTGTGATCTTGGCTCATTGCAACCTCCACCTCCTGGGTTCAAGCGATTCTCCTGCCTCAGCCTCCCGAGTAGCTGGGACTACAAGCATGTGCCACCATGTCCAGCTAATTTTTGTATTTTTAGCAGAGACGGGGTTTTCACCATGTTGGTCAGGATGGTCTCGATCGCTTGACCTCGTGATCCACCCGCCTTAGCCTCCCAAAGTGCTGGGATTACAGGCGTGAGCCACCATTCCCGGCCTGTAAGTTTTACAGTTTTTAAAAAAAGTATGTTGAGGTAGGCACGCTGGCACATGCTTGTAATACCAGCTACTTGGGAGACTGAGGCACAATGATTGCTTGAGCCCAGAAGTCTGAGATCAGCTGGGTAACATAGTGAGACCCTGTCTCAGTTTAAAATAAATTTTTTAGAAACAAGTGTGTTGATACCATTCTTTTTCTATCTAACAAAATTCCAACTAGTTACACAGGTTTTTATTTTACATTTGTTTGGCATAAGTTGAAAATAAAGACAAACACTCTTTAAAATGATAATCCCCACCAGAACACCTTTTTAACATGAAGGGATTTTTTTTAAAGTTTCTGTTTATTGAGATATAATTCCATATAATAAAATTTACTTTTTTGACCATATAGTTCTAGGACTTCTGAAAAGTGTATACAGTTGTGTAACCAGCACTCTAATCAAGATTTGGTAAAGTTCCATTACCCCCCAAAATTCTCTTGTGTCCTTTTGCAGTCAGCTTCTCCTCTGACTTCCAGTTCCTGGTTACCACTGATTTGTTTTGTGTCCCTATAATTTTCCCTTTTCCAGAGTGTCATATAAATGTAATAATAGAGTATATTGCCTTTTGAGTCTGGTTTTCTTTTTCCACTTCCACTTAGCATAATGCATTGAAATTCCTCCATGCTGTTGCACATATTAGATTATTATTATTTTTTTCTGAGAAGTACTCCATTGTATGGATGCACCACGATTTATTTATCCAGTCATTGATTTAAGGACACTTGGGCTGTTTATAGTTTTTGAATGATTATAAATAAATCTGCTATAAACATTCATTTCAAGTTTTTGTGTGAACATAGATTTTCCTTGATAGATGTGAAGGATTGGGATTACTGAGTTGTTTGGCAATTGTATATTTAATCTTACAAGAAACTGTCAAATTGTGGTTCAGAGTGGTAGCTGTACTAAATTTGCATTCCCAACAGTAGTGTATGGGGGTTCGAAATGTTTTAAATTTGTACAGCACTTCCAGCACTTGGTATTGCCTAGGTGTTTTGAGTTTCTTTTCTGCTTATGGAGGATGGGGATGTGTGTAATCATTGTCTGATTGTGATGATAACTTTCATTTTCCTAATGAGCAATGATGTTGAATATCTTTTCATGTTTTTGCCATTTGCCTTTCTTTTTTGGTGATGGGTCTTTACATTCTTGCCATTTAAAAAAATGGGCTGCTTGTTTCTTATTGCATGTCAGAGAATCTTCATGTATTATGGATACAAGTTATTTATCAGATATGTATTTTGCAAATATTTTCTGTAAGTGTATGGCTTGTCTTTTCATTTTCTTAATGGTGTTTTGAGGAACAGAAGTTTTAAATTTTGATGGAGTTCAGTTTTTTCTTTTGTGGATTTTTTTTTATTATATGTAAGATATCTTTCCGTAACCAAAGGTGGCAAGATTTGTCCTGTTTTCTTTCTAGAAGTATTGTAGTTTTAGGTCTCACTTTTAGTTCTATGATTCATCTTGAGTTAATTTGTCTATGTTGTGCATAGTATAAATTCTGGTTGACTTTTTGCTTATGGGCATCCAAATTTTCAATACTATTTGCTGAAACTACTGTTTGTTGAGGTTTCTTTCACCTTTGCTGAAAATCAAGTGTGTGGATCTGTTTCTGGACCCCAGCTGATTCCACTGATCTATGTGTCTGTTCTTTTGCCATCACTGTGCTGATTATTGTCCCTTTTTAATAATTATTCAAATCAAATAATGTGAACTCTCCAACATTGTTCATCTTTTTCAAAATTGTTTGACTATTCTAGTTCCTTTGCTTTTCCACAGAAATTTTATCAGCTTATGAATTCTAAAATTCAAAAATCTTGTGAAGATTTTGCTTGTGATTGCATTGAATCAATAGATCATTGTGAGTAGAACTATAATCTTAATTACACAGTCTTCCAATAGGTGAATATGTTAACTCTATTCACTTAGTCCTTCTTTGATTATTTTAATCTGTATTTGGTTGTTTTTAATATACAGATTTTATATATATCTCGTTAGATTTATACTTAAGTTTTTCATGCTTTCTGATGCTACTTTCAATCTTGTTATTTTTCAATTTCAATTTCCAATTCAATTTCTAACTAGTGCATTGCTAGTATATAGAAGGACAATTTATTTTTGTGTTATTAACCTTATATCCTACAACCTTGGTTATCTCACTTATTAGTCCTAGTAGTTTTTTAAAAGATGTCTACATTTTACATAGACAATCATGTTGTCTGTGAAGAGAAATAGTTTTATTTTTTTTAAATCCATATGCCTTTTATTTCTTTTTCTTTCCTTTCTGTGCTGGCTAGGACCTCCAATATGAGACTGTATAGGAGTGTAGAGAGTTGACTATGAGTTAGGTTTATATGTAGTTAGAGTAGTATAAAGCAATTGAAATTAGAGGAAAATTTATATGTGTGTGTTAGTGACCACATCATCCTGGTTTTCTCGAGACTTTCCTAGTTTATCAATGAAAGTCATGTGTCCTAAGAACCCTCTCTGTCTCAGGCAAACCTAGACAATTGGTCATCTTAATGTGTGCACTGTGTGTGTTTGTGGCAGTGTGTGTGTGTTGGGGGGTGTGGGTGCTGAAGGTGGACAATAGGGGATAAAATGGCTTAATTTTCTACCTAGATCCACCTTTAAATTACACAGTCACTTGTTACTTTACTTACTAACACTTTCCTTTATTATGAGAAATACATGCAAGAAGGAGAGACTTTAACTATCATGAATTTAGTTTGGACAGTAACAAGTATAATTCAATAGAAATCAATATTATTCATGAGTTTGTCTTTAAAAGGAGCAACATTTAATTGAGAAGTGCAGAAGATTTAGAAAAAAAAATTCTCTCTGGATGTACCTTTTACTTCATAAATAAGCAAGTTCTGATTTTCCAATGTGGTAAAAATGCTTTTTATCTTTCTGTTTCCTGAGAAAGTAGTCAGAAGAGGAAAATTCATGGAGCTATGTATGACTCATGCCAAAAAGAAGGCAAAAAAAAACTAATTCTTTAAACATTTCCAATTTAGAGGTTTGTACAAATCTGTCATTGTGTCCCAGTGAATAAAATTCATAATTATTTGTCCTAATATATGCTCTAGTATGTAGTCACATGCCAAAAAAAATAGTTTTGGCATAATCTTCCATAGTAATCCCGAAGATGCTCATGGAAACCATATTTAAAGTATTGTCTGAGTCATTAAGGCTTTGAATATGATTTGTGGAGTGGGGTTAAAATAAATTTGAAATGAACAAGCCCTAAGTTTTATTGACTACAAATATTATCATAGTAATTCCTCTTTTTGTTTTTCTTGTCTTTGCATGAATCATGGGCAGTCATGCAAGTATCCAAGGTGAGCAGACAGACACTATTGGGGCTGAGCAAGGGTAGTTTAATCCACCCAGTTTTATTGAGTCTGAAAAGCAAACTCCCATCTCTTTTCCAGTTTCCCTAACAGGTCACCAACTGTCTTCTTTCCACCAGTTAGCCAGTTATTTCCCACCTCTCCCTCTTCATGCCTGGGACCCACTTTCCGCTATCATTTTCACAGCAGTCTTCTGACTCTCATTTTACTGTAATGCCTCCACTAAATATGGCAGTGATGTTATGAGTGTTATTTTTCCAACAGCACAGATATATCTCATGTGTAAACCATAATTGTGGTTGGTATGGAGAAATAAAATTAGGAGATGTCCAGAATCTTCTTGGAAAATATCCAGCTTTATACTTTGGCTTCTGGACTATGATCCAGTGAGTACTTACTATGAACCAGATGTTGTTCTTCAAATTCTACCACATCATATCAAAATTTGTAGGACTTTGGGGGACTTTCACATCCTTCCTTCTTTTCCTTTCCCCCTTCCTTCCTTCTGTTTAATCTAATGTACTCGGAGAAAACCATATAGCCTTACCTATCTACCTTCTACTGCAAAGTTTAAAGAACAATAAACTATATTAATTTTATTTTCAATGTGTGACCTCTTTCTTCCACATCATTGCTTCCTCTTATGCTCTCAGACTGTTAATGACTCAGACAGAAACTACAGAACCATCTTTGATTTTCTTTCCCCATCTCCTCCTCAATCAACCAATGACCAATCTCTGTGTATCTGCCGTTATTCATTCCCTTCGTCTGGCCTCTCCTCTCAGTCCTCTCACTTCCACCCTAATTCAGAATTTTTATTCTCTCCTTGACCAGAGCAATAACCACTTAATTAGTTTCCATGTGTATTTGTTTTTTAGGGCTGCCACAGCAAATCACAATCTTGGCGACTTAAAACACTGAGAATTCTTTTCTCTGACAATTCAGGAACCCAGAAGTCTAAAAGCTTTTGAAAACATCTTAGGAAATTCAAGGGTCAATAAATAAATTTGACAAAGATTTAATAAGTATCTGTTAAACATACATCATATGTTTGTCATTGTTCTAAGGCCCAGAGACTAAAAAAGTGAATAATAACAGCACTTATGATCCTTATCACCCAGAACCTTCTAGTCTAGTAGACAAGGATACACTTGTTCAAAATAGGTTTAAAATACCTTTTATTTTATAAATAGTGAGGCCCTGGTGAGGATTGAGCTGTAATAAACTATTTGAAAGGACTGAAATACATTTAAAAGCATCTATTCCTAAGTTGTTTTATTGTATTAGCTACAGATACAAAATCTGTTTGTCTTTTCCTCCAATAATTATGGAAAGCATGACTAATTAGGAAATGGTCAAAGAGAAAGAAAGGTAGGAGCCACAGCAAGACAACGTGTCAGCAAGATTAAAGTGCACCCCTTTCCTCTTGCTGCTCTTCCAGGCATCTGGTCACCCAGTGCGGGAGTCTGGGAGTTACTCTTCTCTTTGCTCTACTTTCGCATCTAATTAGTCACCAAGTTTCACCTATTCTGCTACTATTGCCTCTCAGATCCACTCTTTCTTCATCTTCGTTGCTATATTCAGTCCCACATCATCTGACCCCTCTTTATCACAGATGTCTTAACTGTTCTTCCTCCTGTATCCCTCACTCCTTCCCATAACCCTTGCTGTATGTATCACTTCTCATCTCCTGGCTGGTGGTGGGGTCGGAAGAGTCATTATAAAATAGAAATTTGGTTCAGATAGTAAGTTATTCCCAAGGCAAAACCTGCCTTCATCAACATAGCCTTCAGTATAAAGTACAAACTCCTTGTTTGAATATGTTTGACAAGGTCAAGAGCCTAGGATGAATTAAATTGGATTGCTGTCTATTTCTAAGCCTCATCTCTTACCACTTAAAGTGGTAAGAGACCCCTTTGCTCCAGCTATACTGCACATCTTGCAGTTCCAGGGAATGTCACAATATCTCTCATTTGGCACACACTGCTGCCTTAGCCCTCCTTCCTTAACTTGCCTTCCTCTGCTGTCTCCTTTACTCTTCAAGGAAAACGTATGGGTCAGGTGACTTCCAGCCAAACTCTGGCTCCCTGTGGATGGGGTCCTTCCTCTGGGCTAAAGCAGATCTTGAGTTCCCTCAATAACAATGTAGGACAGTGATTTGTTCGTGTCTCTTCTCGAGTGATTCTCAAGTTTGGCTCTACTTTGGGCTTCACCCCAGTGATGATGATTTAATCAATTAGCAGGGGGGCCCAGCAGTACTTTTTCAAAGTCGTAGGTAAATTTATTGTGCATCTGGCTTGAGAAACACCGCCCCAAACTGTAAGTTCCTCTGATCTTGGGCCTTTTCTTAACTAACTTTATATTCTTAGTGTTTCTTCTCCAGGCCAGGTTCAGAGTGGGTTCTCCAGGCCCGAATTCAATATTTGTTGAGTAAATGAGTATAGATCATAAAAGAGGAAGTTTGTTGGGACATATTTAGAGGCTTAGGAAGGGGAGGGGTTATTCCAGTCTCTGGCTGAGACCAAGCATCTTTCCTTGAATACTTATCCCTGAAGAGTTTGGCCAAGTTTAAGATGCTGGAAAAGTGCCAATCTCCTACCCCGGAGATGTTTAATCTTGGGATGTTTCATCTCCATTTGCAAATTTCATCCTTATTGGTGCATCAATCACAAATGCTCCATGCATGAGTGAGTCTGTGGAAAGAGTGGGAGTTTCTTAGTTCTGCAGCTTATGCTGTAATACAATAGTTAATAGAATAGACAGAGTTTATTTAAGCAGGAGGGCAGGGAATCACAGCTCTTACAATTCTTTTTTATGTCTCTAATCTTTCAGAGTTGCATTCAGTAGACGACATTCCTTTTATTCAAAGAAAAGCTATTAAGGTAGCTTATGTACACCACAAATAAAAAAAATAAGCCTATAATATTAGTTGTACTCACAGAAAAGGCTTTAGTTCTGAACTCATATTTGTCTCCATTATGTCTTTAAAATATGGACCCTATCCACTCATTTTTGGCACTTTGTCCATAGCAAATATTGCAACTCTTTCTGTATTTAGGGGAAAGATTGGCATATATTTTCAACAGATAATGGACTCTAGTCTTTTATTTTTCTTTTCTTCCTGCTGGAATGATAGGCATATTCTATTTTGCCATTTAGAATTGTGTTATTTTTAATATTTTAATGACTAGAGTAAAAGCTTAAGCTAAGACTGTGATAAAATACTTGAAATCCAATGCAGACCATCCAATGAAGACATTCTCTTCCCTAGTTTCTTTCTGTTGATTTTGTAGCCTTCAGCATATCCTGGGTCCTAAGGCAGAGATTAATGGTTCCATAAACCCAGGAAGTTTTCCAGGACTCAAGTTGTCATTTCAGAAAAAGGCAGAGGGGGAATGGATATTTACAGTCTTTTTGACACCAAGTGGATCTTTACTTGCAAATACTACACAAATAGAAATGGGGCCGTGACATGATGGGTGCATTCCTGAGCCCTTCTGATTCTGGGGTGAGGCCCTGTTTTACCCTCGTCACCAGCAGCTGAGAACGGGCTCTTGGGCCTCCTTCCTGCATATTATGTGGCATTGGTCTGCTTACTTGTCTCAGTCCCTCAACTTAACTCTCCACACTATTTCCAGAGTAGTCCTCAAAATACGTGAGGTTTTCCTGTATTCCTAAGTTTGAAAACCTTTACGTTTCACTGGCTGCCAACAGGATAACTTCTCAACCTCTTCCTCTGGTATTCTGGAAAGTAAGCCCATTAGCCTGATATTATAATTGAGGAACATGAGGCCTGAGAAGTGAAGTGACTCCTTCAGGGTCCCGTTGATAGCTGCAGAGTTGAGGTTTGGCCATCTGACTCCTGTTCAAGTACTCTTTCCGCCACTCCATATAATCTTTGCGTTTAATCTCTGCTACTTCATCTGCAAAATGGGCTTCGTGATAATGACTTAGGTCTCTGATGTCAGGGAGTGTGCTGGCAAGCCTCCACCATGTCTCCTATTAGCTGCAGCTGCTGTTATTCAAGCCCTGTTTAGTCCCCTCCTACACTGAATAGGGCTGACCTGTGTAAACCAATAGGATATTCTGGACATGATGGTGTGTAAGTTTCAAGGCTAGAAACACCTGCTCTGGATGTCAGCCTGCATGTGTTGAGTACACGTGGCAAGGAACTGAGGCATCCAGCCAATAGACGTGTGAGTGAGCCATCTGCTAGGTGGACCCTGCAGCTCCAGTCAAGCTTCCTAGGACTGCAGCATGGATGACGTCCTGACTGCAACTTTCTGAGCCAGAAACACCTAGCTAAGCTACTCCTGAATACCTGATCCACAGAAACTGTGAAGTATAATAATAAATATTTATTGTTTTAACTCATTAAGTTTTGGAGTAAATGATTATGCATCAATAGATAACTAATATAGAGATTACAAAGAAATAGCCTTTTGAAGTTTTTTCAACCCTTGAGTCTGAGATTTTATGAGAAAATGATGATCTGCCCTTCTCAGACAGATAGGGATCTATCTTACAGCTGGATAAAAGGGCTGTTCAGTAGCTAATCTGATGGACTTTTATTCCAGTGATTATAATTAATTTATCAAATTATCCCCATTTAGATAGAGAAGTATTTAAAGACATAAAAAGAGTCTTCCTAGATTTCTTCTTGTTACTCATACTCCGCCCTGTGGATACTGAAACCTGTGGATTCTATCTCTAGAGTTCTCCTCCCTGTCTGTCCCCTCCCCTGTCCCACAGCCAGAGCCACCATTCAGGCTGTTGTCATGTCATCACCTGCTAAATGGACTATACCAATGACTTTCAATGTCTTCCCTTCTATTTACCTTCCCAAATCCAGACCTGGCAGTATCAGCCTTGTTTAAAAAGAGCCTCTCTCCATTATCCTTAAGCTCCTCAGCTAGTGGCACAAAGTCCACTGCACCCTGGCTCCTGCTGGCTTTTCCAGCTCTCCCTTGGCTGGTTGTAGGTTCTGACCTCACCATATTACCTAGATCACTCTGGCTTCCACACACCTCCCCACCCTAGCTCATACTGTTCCCTCTCCCTGGACTGTTCCTCCCCTCCAATGCCTAAAATGCTCTTCTCTCTTACCTACTTGGTGGGCCCCTTTTCATCTTCAAGGCCCAGCCCCTGGAGAAATCCCCTTTGGCACCCCATGAAGTCATTTACTTCTTCTCTTGGGCCTCCGGGTACTTGATGTGCCTTCCTATTAAAGCACCTAACACACTAGGTTGGAATGCTTTATTCGCTATTCTGCCTCCTTACTCCAGGCTGGAAATTCCTAAAGGACAGCCATTACTTAGTTTGGGGCCTGGTATGGAGTAGATCCTCAGTACATTTCTTTGGAATGGAAGGATGAATGAGAAGATTAAAAATGCTTTCATTTTCCCTAGGAAGCGATTGTACTCTAAATTATTTAGGGTGCACGTGCACAGTTCAGTCGTCTTTTTAATAGTTTGTTTACCTCTTTTATTTCCTGAAGCCTTTTGAACATTTTGCATGTTAGCTTTCATCTGTGAAAGCCATAAAAACTCCAAGTCCTGAGGAGTTGCTTAGGACAAGGCTGGGCAGGTGTGGGTAACTGCTCGAGGCCCAGTCTGATGGTGATGGGTCTGGACTGTGCCCTAGACTGGCCGAGTGGGTGAGGCAGGAGCTGGGGATGGTTCTCAAGCATGCTCACGCTGGCCAACAGAGTGATATATGGAAGGGGTAAGGCAACAATGGGAAGAGGGCATGGGAACAGCTAGTGCCTAGAGACACGGAAGTCCACATTGGTGGATGGGAATCTGGAAGCAGGTGATGTCTGGAAATAGAGCTGGACAAGGAAGATCTCTCTGAAGGCAGTAAATTTGGCCAAATCATCTAACTTCTGAATACTTCATTTTCTCTATCTGTAAAGAGAGGAAAGCAATAGTAGTTACCTGACATAATTGTTGAGAGGATTAAATGTGTAGATGCATGTGAAATTCTTGGAACAGGGCCCACTATAGAGTAAGCCCTCAGTGTTTTTTAGTTTTTCATGTTAGTATTACCATGGTTTTAGTATTAATGCAAGGTGCAGGGACTCTAAACCCTGGGGGCTGAGTCAAGAGGTCTGATGGGCTGGAGGAAGGTAGAAACCTATCTCAGGACACAACTCTAGGACATAAAGCAAGACAGAGGCCTGATACAGGATTTAGGGCATGAAGTCAAGATTGGGTCTGGGGAATATGGCAGAAAGGCAGTCCAAAGCAAAAAGCAAAGCAAAACAAAACAAAACAAAAAAACAGAAGGCAAAAGATGTTTCACTGCAGGCTGCTTATGTCTCAGGCTCTACAAATTCTCCTTAAAAATATTAGGAAAAACATAAAATTGTTTGTGTAAGTCAAAAGTGGTGGGATATTGGCAATTTCTTAGAGTTTAACCTCAAATATCACACAGTATAGCCCAATATTTTACAGTCTGATCTCTGGGGACCCCATAGACTAGCAGGGTGACTTTGCACAAATTACTTGCATTTATACCTCAGTTTCCTCATTTGTAAAAATGGGGAAAATATTACTTCATTAGATAATTGTGATGATTAAATAATTCACATGAGCAATTGTGAAAATTTAACCTGTTAGAAATGTGAACTGTTTAGAAACAACTTGTTTAGAATGTGCCTGTCACATAGTAAACACTTCATAATGCTAACTATTGTTATTATTATTCTAGACCCCATAAAACTAGGCCCAGTACATGGTAGGCATTCAATGAATATGCACCAAATGAATGGATGAATCAGTGTAAAGAGCTGTGTACAGAACTTGGCTCATTTTATACCCTGAATAAGTGTTAGCTACTACTCTAATTATGCTTTCTCTTTAACTCTTCCAATAGTCTTTTGGAATAACTATTGTTGTCCTTGTTTTATTAGGTGAGACAAACAAGTTATAAAATGGTGAAGGAACTTTCCACAGGATAAACAGTTAGAAATAGGCAGAGCAAGCATTTGCAACCATGTTTCATTAACTCCAACATCACAACAGATTCAAAAGTCTCTTAGTCTGTTCAGGCAGGGATAACAGAGTAGACTGGGTGGCTTGTAAACAACAGGAATTTGTGTCTCACGGTTCTGGAGCCTGGGAAGTCTAAGATCAGGGCACTGACAGTTCTGTGTCTGGTGAGGGCCCACTTTTGGGTTCATAGATGGTGTTTTCTCACTGTGGTCTCACGTGGTGGAAGGGGCTAATGAGCTCCCTTGGACCTATTTTATAAGGGCACTAATCCTATTCAGAAGGTATTAGTTGCCTCCCAAAAAGCTCCACCTCTTAATACCATACCCTTGGATGTTAGGATTTCAACATATGAATTTTGTACAGACACAAACATTCAGATCGTAGCAAAATCAGAGCTTGGAAAGGACAAAGGATATTTGATGTTTCCTGTTTTTGAGCAGGACCTGCTTAAATCCTCCTTGCCTCAAATCTGGATGGGTCTCCAATTATTTTGTGAAGCTAAGCCTATGGTTGCATGGCCCAAGTTGTGTGCATAAGTGGTTAGACTAAGGCTAGAGTCCTAAAGCCTTAGATTACAGTTAACTGTGCCATTTACTTTTTAGATTTAACTCTGAAGAAGTATTTTGCTGAAAAGATTATTGTAATGAAAATAAAGAGGGGGTCATGATTAGACAGTTGCTTCTGGAAGTCCTGAGCTGTGGCTGAGAGAGGTTGAGTGGCAAGCATATGCTTGACACTGGCCAGCTCCTGGGTGTAGGGCCTGGTCTGGAGGGACAAACATGAGGCTCAAGCCAGCCTCTGCCCAGCTCTACCTTCCTGGAGACTGAGATTATAAGCTGATGTCTCAGGCATTATGGCTGCAGCCCCATTTCACCTAATAGGTTCTGAGGGTGCTCCTAAGAAGGATATTCTTTATGTTCGGCTTAATAGAACTTCCTGGATATCCCTTCTTCCCTAGAGCCAAGCAGCTTCCTTTGCAGTTTGAGTCCTCCTGTGCTGAATCTGCAGAGCCTACACAGAGCACCAAGTTTACAGTCCATCCCTGTTCCTGATCATAAACCTTAAACCCACGAACAGTTACTTTTTGTTCGCTTATAAGTAATGCTCATCTTAATCTGAGCACTGAACCTGGAGCAATTTCTATAGTAGCTTCTACTCATTGCATATGTACTGTGTTCCAGGTGGAAAGCATTTAGGGACAAGAAAACTGAGGCTCAGACCGGATTTTCCCAAACTTTGCTATGCATATGAATCACCTTGGGATCTTGTTAAGAGGAAGACTCTGGTTGAGTAGGTCTAGGACAGAGATTCTCCCACACGATGCTGATGCTGCTGATCCATGGGTCACGCTTTGAGTAGTAAGGGCTTTGCAGAATCTGCATTATAACAAGATCCTCCAAATAAGTCATATGCACATGTAAGTTTGAGAAGAACTGCTCTACATTACTGAGCCAATTTTTTTGGAATGATTATGGAATTTGTTTTTTATCAAAGTTGTAATGGAAAACTACTTTCAACAAATACCAGCCTGGGGAAAATTGCCTAGGATTGCAAGGAATTTAGAAAATGGAATAACATGTTGAGAGATTCTTTCCCTTAGGACCAAATATGTGGCATGTTTTTCAACACTACTCTACCTGAAGTTAGTGTCAGATCCTGCAAATCAAAGCGCTTGGTCCCACAAGACTGCTCCCCTTTCAGATGCCAGATGGAAATGGGGTTTCCAGGACACTCCCACTTCTGCCTAGTGGACTGCATATTTTGGTGTTTGTAAGATCCCCCTCAGTTCAATAATTCACTTTTACAAGTAATAGAACACGGGAAAGCACTTTATTTGCTGTTAGTGTTTATTGTAAAGGATAAAACTTAGGAACAGCCAAACAGCTGTAAAACAAAAATAAAATTCTAAGACTCCCCAACCATCTAAATGAACCCTTCCTATCGGCCAGGGCCCTCCAAAGTTAACCTGAAAAACTGGTTCAGGCCATGATGGAAAGAGGTGGTCAGGCATGTTTCATTATCCCATCCTCCTTTTTGGAGTTCAGGAAAAGTCAACCAGCATTTGACATCAACACAGACCTTATGTCTGATAAGAAACATTTACAACCTATTCTCTCTGAAGCCTGATACCTGGAGGCTTCATCTGCATGATAAGACTTTGGTCTCCACAACCACTTACAGTAACTCAGACATTCCTTTCTGTTGAAAATAACTGTTTTAACCAATTGCCAAACAGAAAAATTTTCAGTCTACTTATAACCTGGAAGGCCCCCTGCCTTTAAGTTGTCCCACCTTTCTAGACTGAACCAATGTGTATTACATGTATTGATTGATGTCATGATGTCTCATATCTCCCTAAAATGTATAAAGCTATGACTATGCCCTGACCGCTTTGGGCATCATGTTCTCAGACTCTCCTGAGAGCTATGTCACAGGCCATTGGTCACTCATATTTGGCTCAGAATAAATCTCTTGAAATGTTTTATAGAGTTTGACTCTTTTCATCAACACAACTCAGGAAGTCGGAGCCTCCATGACCTCTCTGGGTGTTCCACCCTCCCAGCACTGGAATCTCCCTCAACCCTGTTACTTAGAGTTTTTTTTAATGTAGGCATGATTGATTAAATCATTGGCAGCTGGTGATTGCACTCATTCTCCAGTCCTCTCTCCCCTTCCAGGAGGCCAGTGAGTGGGGCTGCAGTTCCAGCCCCTGGTCATGGCATGGTCTTCCCAGTGCCCAGTCCCCATCCTGATGCTATCTAGGGGCCCACCAAGAGTCACCTCATTAGCATAAACTTCAGTATGGTCTAATGGGCTTTTTTATGAATAAAAAAAAAGAAATGCCTATTAATCTTATAACTCAGGAAATTTCTAGGGTTTTAGGAGCTCTGTGTTGTGAACCTGGGACAAAGGCTAAATATATATTTTTCAAGATACCACATACATACAGGCAAATTCAAAGGCACATCATAGTAATTCCATTTTCTGCATGTACCATTGCTATTTAGAAAGAACTTTCCCATATTTCTCTTTTTTGCTCTCCACCAAGCCCTGTTCAATATGGGTGGAGTAGCATTAGCCCAGTGGGTACATCAGTCACACCCATAGTTTAGATAACTTGTTAGGTAGCCATGGTTATGAATTTTTAAAAGCATACCCCAAGCAACTGAGGCTCATATACACCCCACTCATAACAAGAAGTGGCATTTCTTTTGAAAGGAAGAAGGGCAGAGATAAAGTAATGAAGTGTGAAGTTGACTGGGATTTGCTGGTCAGCATTCTTCATTTGCCTGGGCTGGGCCTGCGAGTGGATAGGGAGCAGGAGAGCCAGCAGGACTTTAGGAGCCCAAAGAAGTCATGCCTCAGATTGAGGAGAGGAGAACTGGCAAAGCTTACAGTAAGGGCTGATCCAGAGCTGCCAATAAATGGTTTGGGTCAAAGGCCACAAAATGTTCTTACCTTTATGTAACAAATCTTGGTTCTGGGCATTTATTTTAAGAAAATAAATATGTTTACATGATATCTACAGCAGCTTTTTTGAAATAACACAAAATTGAAAACAAACAAGTATTTAAATTACTAGAGGACTGACTATGTTACAGTATTTGATGAACTCTGCAGCCAGAAAAATTGTCGATTTGTACCAAAAATGCAATAAAAATAAAAATTATATATCAACTTGGAAAATGTTTACAACTGAGAATTAAGTGAAACAGCAGATTATAAAAATTTATGTGTTCTATGATTGCAATTATATAAACTAAGATAGGATGAGGGATATAGTAAAAATAAATTGTTTTGATGTCGTGTTGGGATTAGAGATACTTTTTCTCCTTTAAAATTTCCTTATTGTTACTGCTTTTACAATAAAAATGTAAATAGTGTTATGAATACAAGTTCTGTGTATCTCTAAGCACAATTGCTATGTCCTAACAGTTCATGATGAGGAGGATAAAAGGTATAAACAAATTTTATTAACCTAAAAATATATCTACGAATAAAATTAATTTTCTGCCTCTTTTTTCTTTACAGGTGTCTCATGAAAATGACTATAAAACTTCTTGTCAAATTGGAGTACTTTGGAATATTTAGGAAAAATTGGCAGAGAGGAGACAGGACTAAAGTGCAGCTCCCACTTGGATGAACTGAACAGTGTGTGGAGACTCACATTGTGAATTTTTGCTCCAAGAACTACCTCAGGAACATACAAGAAAAACCAAAAGAATTCACAGACCCTTTGAAAAAAGTGGCTTGCCAGTGCAAACTCCATGAGACAGCTGAAAAACTGTGAGTTCTCAAAGTGTGAGACGGGGGGAAAGGTCTGCCTCTGAACACTCATTACCACTGGGGTACCTGCAAATCCAGGTCATGGGAGAAGGATTTAACCATACCTAGAGGTGAAAAGGATTTAAGGAGCTGGGTGAAATATAAACGTAGAAGAAGCAGTGGGAAGAGCCCTATAGGCACTCCCGATCTCCAGCTTGAGTCCAGAAAAGCCATTCCTGGCTTTATCTCACCAGAGGTCCTTGGGGAAAGGCAACTAGTAGAATTCAGGAGGGGACATGGGGTGAAGAAAGCTTCCAGTGGAATTTTTGTAATAATTTTGACTGAGCACAAATTTTTCTGAGCAGAATCAAGCAGTGGGGAGAGGGGAAATGGGGGCACAAATAGGAAGTGCAGATATGAGTGCAGAAGCTGCAGCCAAGGTTGTGGGTGGAGGGGTGGGGGTGAGGGGTGAGGTCTTAGAGTCATGCTTGCTTTCTCAATAGGAAGACTTGTAGCCTGGGGCAAGATCTCAGCCCTGCTCCCCAGCTGCCTGGATGTAAACTTGGTGCTGTTAGTGAGGCATGGAGGGAGTGAGACTGGCCTTGCTGCATGAGAGCTGGGTGAGGCCTATCACTGCCAGCTTTCCCCTAGTTCCCTGGTGACCTGTATGATGCAGCAGAGGCAGCCAAAATCACCCTGAGAACATAACTGCATTGTCCTGAGAACCACCCCTATACCCCACAGTAGCCACAGCAAGCCTTGCCCAAGGATAGTGTGAGCTCAGACCCATCTAATTCTGCCCCCACCTGATGGTTTTTCTCTGCCTGCCCTGGTAGCCAAACACAAAAGACATAAGCTCTTGAGAGCTCTATGGCCCCACCCATCACCTGAGAAACCCAAGTACGTATCCTGGCCAATGTAGGGCAAGTGTATATGCCCCTTCTACTACTGCAGCTGGTGCTGTCTTGAAAGTGCCACCTCCTGGCTGGAGGCCAACCAACTTAAGCCATTACAGCAACTCATACCAGACCAACCCTGCTGTAAAGAAGAGAAAATCACAGCTAATTCCACCACCTGCACCACCCTGGCTAACCAGAGGTCCTGAGTCTGTCCTTGTGACAGCGTCACTGCTAGCATAACCAGCATTCGAGAAAAACAGCACGCTACACAAAACTACAACCAAGGACTCCCACAGAGTCCACTTTATGCCCCTGCCACCTCCACTGGAGCAGGTGCTGGTATCCATGGCTGGAAGACCTGAAGACAAACCACATCACAGGACTCTTTGCAGACACTCCCCAGTACCAGCCCAGAGCCTGCTAGCCTAAATGAGTGGCTACACCCAGAAGAGCAGTAACAGTCACTGCAGTCTGGCTCTCAGGAAGCCCCATCCCTACGGGAAGCAGAAGGGCACCACATCAAGGGATCACCCCGTGGGACAAAAGAATCTGAACAGCAGCCCTTGAGTTCTAGATCTTTCTACTGAAACAGTCTACCCAAATGAGAAGGGACCAAAAAAGTAATTCTGGCAATATGACTAAACAAGTTTCTATAACGCCCCTAAAAGATAACACTAGCTCTCCAGGAATGGATCCAAACCAAGAAGAAATCTCTGAATTGCCAGTTAAAGAATTCAGAAGGTTGATTATTAAGCTACTTAGGGAGGTACCAGAGAAAGATGAAAACCAACTTAAATTAAAAAAAAAAAATACAGGATATGCATTAAAACTTCTCCAGAGAAAGAGATATTATAATGAAAAGACAATTACAACTTCTGGAAATGAAAAACACACTTAAAGAAATGCAAAATATGCAAGAAAATTTCAACAATAGACTTCAGTAGAAGAAAGAACTTCAGAGCTTAAAGACAAGGCTTTCAAATTAACCCAATCCAACAAAGGCAAAGAAAAAAGAATTTAAAAAAAATAAAGCCTCCAAGAAGTTTGGGATTATGCTAAACCACCAAACATAAGAATAATTGGTGTTCCTGAGGAAGAAGAGAAATCTAAAAGTTTGGAAAAATTCTTTGAGGGAATAATAGAGAAAAGCTTCCCTGGCTTTGCTAGAGATCTAGACATCCAAATACAAGAAGCCCAAAGAATACCTGGGAATTCATCACAAAAAGATCATCATCACCTAGGCACATGGTAATTAGGTTATCTAAATCAAGACAAAGTAAAGAATCTTAAGAGCTATGAAGCAAAAGCATCAAGTAACCTATAAAGGAAAACCTATCAGATTAACAGTAGATTTCTCAGCAGAAACCCTACAAGCCAGAAGGGATTGGGGTCCTATCTTTGATGTCCTTAAACAAAATAATTATTAGCTAAGAATTTTGTATCCAGCGAAGCTAAGCTTCATAAGTGAAGGAGTGATAAAGTCTTTTTCAGACAAACAAATGCTGAGAGAACTCACCATTACCAAGCCAGCACTACAAGAACTGCTAAAAGGAGTCTAAATCTTGAAATGGTTCCTCAAAATATACACCAAAATAGAACCTCCTTAAAGCATAAATCTCACAGGGCCTATAAACAATAACATAATGAAAAAAAAAAGCAAAACCCACAAGGTCTTCAGGCAACAACTAAATGAATAGAACAGTAGCTCATATCTCAATACTAATGTATCATGTAAATGGCCTAAATGCTCCACTTAGAATATACTGAATGGCAGAATGGATAAAAATCCACCAACCAAGTATCTGCTTTCTTCAGGAGACTCACCTAACACATAACTACTCACATAAACTTAAGGTAAAGCGATGGAAAAAGATATTCCATGCAAATGGAAACCAAAAGCAAGCAGAAATAGCTATTTTTTTTATCAGACAAAACAGACTTTAAAGCAACAACAGTTAAAAAAGACAAAGAGGGACATTATCTAATGATAAAAGAATTAGTCCAACAGCAAAATAGCACAATCCTAAATATATATGCACCTAACATTGGAGCTCCCAAATTTTTAAAACAATTACTACTAGACCTAAGAAATGAGACAGGAGACAACACAGTAGTAGTGGAGAACTTTAATACTCCACTGATAGCACTAGACAGGTCATCCAGACAGAAAGTCAACAAAGAAACAATGGACTTAATCTATACCCTAGAACAAATGGACTTAACAGATATTTACAGAACATTCTACACAACAACTACAGAATATACATTCTTTTCGTGGGCACATGGCACATTCTTCAAGATAGACCATATGATAGGCCACAAAACAAGCCTCAGTAAATTTTTAAAATCAAAATCATATCAAGTACTCTCTCAGGCCACAGTAGAATAAAATTGAAAATTAACTGCAAAAGGAACCCTCAAAACTACACAAATACATGGAAATTAAATAATCTACTTCTGAATGATCTTTAGATCAACAATAAAATCAAGATGAATATTAGAACATTTTTTGAACTGAATGATTATAGTGACAAAATGTATCAAAACCTCTGGGATACAGCAAAAGTGGAACTAAGAGGAGAGTTCATAGCATGAAATGCCTACATCAAAAAGCCTGAAAGAGCACCTATAGACAAGCTAAGCTCACACCTCAAGGAAGTAGAGAAACAATAACAAACCAAACCCAAACCCAGCAGAAGAAAAGAAATAACAAAGACCAAAGCAGAACTAAATGAAATCGAAACAAACAAACAAAAAATACAAAAGATAAAACAAAAAGCTGATTCTTTGAAAAGATAAGCAAAATCGATAGATCATTAGCAAGATTAACCAAGAAGAGAGAAGATCTGAATAAGTTCAATTAGAAATGAAATGACAGATACTACAACCGACACTACAGAAACACAAAAGATCATTCAAGGCTACTATGAACACCTTTATGAGCACAAACTAGAAAACCTAAAGGAGATGGATAAATTCCTGGAAATATACAACACTCCTAGATTAAACCAAAAGGAAATAGAAACTCTGAGCAGACTAATAACACGCAGCAAGACTGAAACACTAATAAAAAAATGCCAACAAAACTAAGTTTAGGACCAGATGGATTCACAGCTGAATTCTATCAGACATTCAAGGAAGAATTGGTATCCTACTGAAACTATTCCAAAAGATAAAGAGGGGATCCTCCCTAAATCATTTTATGAAGCCAGTATCATCCTAATACCAAAACCACGAAAGGACATAACAAAAAAAGAAAACTGCAAACCAGTATCCCTGATGAACATAGATGCAAAAATTCTCAACAAAATACTAGCTTACTGAATCCAACAGTGTATCGAAAAGATAATCCACCATGACCAAATGGGTTTCATATCAGGGATGCAGGAATGGCTTAACATACGCAAGTCAACAAATGTGATACACCACATAAACATAATTAAAACCAAAAATCACATGATCATCTCAGTAGATACAGGAAAAAGCATTTGACAAAATCCAGCATCCCTTTATGATTAAAAAATTGGCATAGAAGGGACATACGTTAAGGTAATAAAAGCCATCTATGACAAACCCACAGCCAACATTATACTGAATGGGGGAAAGTTGAAAGCATTCCTCCTGAGAACTGGAACAAGAAAAAGATTCCCACTTTTACCACTTCTATTCAGCATAGTACTGGAAGTCCTAGCCATAACAATCAGACAAGAGAAAAAAATAAAGGGCATCCAAATCAGTAAAGAGGAAGTAAAACTGTCAGTGTTCACTGACGATATGATTGTATACCTAGAAAAACCTAAAAGACTCATCTAAAAAGCTCTTAGATCTGATAAATGAATTCAGTAAAGTTTCAGGACACAAAATCAATGTACAGAAATCAGTAGCATTGATGTACACCAACAGTGACCAAGTTGAGAATCAAATCAAGAACTCAACCCCTTTTATAGCAGATATGGAAATAAATAAATACAACACAACACAACACAACACAATACAACACAATACTTAGAAATATACCTAACCAAGGAGGTGAAAGATCTCTACAAAGAAGACTGCAAAACATTGCTGGAGAAAAATCATAGACAACACAAACAAATGGAAACACATCCTATGCTCATGAATGGGTAGAATCAATATTGTAAAAAATGACTATACTGCCAAAAGCAATCTATAAAATTCAGTGCAATTCTTATCAAAATACTGTTATCATTCTTCAGAGAACTAGAAAAAGACTATGCTAAAATTCATATGGAACCAAAAAGCCACATAGTCAAAGCCAGACTAAGCAAAAAGAACAAATCTGGAGGCATCACATTACCCGACTTCAAACTATACTATAACACTATAGTCAGCAAAGCAGCATGGTACTGGCGTATATACAGGCGTGTGGACCAATGGAACAGAAGAGTGAACCCAGAAGTAAAGCCAAATACTTAGAGCCAACTGATCATCAGCAAAGCAAACAAAAACATATAGTGGGGAAAGGACGCCCTCTTTAACAAATGGTACTGGGAGAATTTGCAAGCCAGATGTAGAAAGATGCGACTGGATCCTCATCTTTCACCTTATACAAAAATCAACTTATGATGGATCAAGGACTTAAATCTAAGACCTAGCACCATAAAAATTTTACGAGATAACATCGGAAAAACTCTTCTAGACATTGACTTAGGCAAAGACTTCAGGACCAAGAATCCAAAAGCAAATGCAAAAAAAACAATGAAAATAGATGGGACTTGATTAAACAAAAATGCTTTTGCACTGCAAAAGAAATAGCAGAGTAAACAGACAACCTACAGAGTGGGAGAAAATCTTTGCAAACTGTGCATCTGACGAAGGACTAATATCCAGAATCTACAAGAAATGCAAATGAATCAGCAAGGAAAAAACAAATAATCCCATCAAAAAGTGGGCTAAGGAATTGAATATACAATTCTCAAAATAAGATATACAAATGGCTAACAAACATATGAAAAAATGCTAAACATCACTAATTATGAGGGAAATGCAAATCAAACCCACAGTGCAATACTACCTTACTCCTACAAGAATGGCCATAATTTAAAAATGAAAAAAAAAAAAAAAGATGTTGTTGGTGTGGATGTGGTGAAAAGGGAACACTTTTACACTGCTGGTGGGAATGTAAACTAGTAAAATTACTATGAAAAACAGTGTGGAGACTCCTTAAAGAACTAAAAGTAGAACTACCATTTGATCCAGCAATCCTACTACTCAATACCTACCCAGAGGAAAATAAATCATTATATGAAAAAGACACTTGCACACACGTTTCTAGCAGCACAATTTGCAATTGCAAAAAATATAAAACCAGGCTAAATGCCCATCATCCGATGAGTGGATAAAGAAAATGTGGTGTATATATACTATGGAATGCTCGGAATACTCCTTCGGTCATAAAAAGAAATGAAATAATGGCATTCACCACAACCTGAACTGAGTTGGAGACAATTATTCTAAGTGAAATAACTCAGGAATGGAAAACCAAACATTGTATGTTCTCACTTGTAAGTGGGAGCTAAGCTGTGAGCGTGCAAAGGTGTAAGACTGATACAATGGACTAAGGATGGGAGGGGGTGAGAGATAAAAGACTACACGTTGGGTACAGGGTACACTGCTTTGGTGATGGGTGCAGCAAAATCTCAGAAATCACTACTAAATAACTTATCCATGTAAGTAAACACTACCGGTTCCCCAAAAACTATTGAAATTAAAAAAAAAACAACAAAAACAAACAAAAAAACAAAAAACAGAGAAACAGCTAGAAGAAATCTGTGTGAGAATGGTTTCAACAGAGAGTGAAGGAATGAAATTGGAGTTAAAGAGGACAGGAAGGCGTCAAGACATCTGTGTGAGAATGGTTTCAGTAGAGAGTGAAGGAGTGAAATTGGAGTTAAAGAGGACAAGAAAGCATCAAGACCTCTGGTGCTGGCAGAAGCAATCTACCATGTCCCTGAGTCTCCCTACATATTTTTACTGGGCATGTCAACAATGCAAGGGCCTGACCACTCTTTACCTGGGCCATTTCTTAGAGTCGTGTGTGCAGTCATAAATCTTGAGAATGGATGTCCCCTCAAACCTCATGTTGAAATTTGATCCCCAATACTTTAGGTGGAGCCTATTAGGAGGTATTTGGGTTGTGGGGCAGATCTCTCCTAAATGGCTTGGTGCCATCCTCATAGCAAAGAGGGAGTTCTTGCTCTAGTTCCCATAAAACTTCCCCCAAGAACTGGTTGTTAAAAAGAGTGTGGCACCCTTGAAACTTGCTTCCTTTCTAGCCATGTGATCTCTGCACATCCCCTTCATGTTCCACCATGAATGGAAGCTTCCTGAGGCCCTTACCAGAAGCAGATACTAGTGCCATGCTTTTTGTACAACCTGCAGAACTATGAGCCAGATAAACCTTTAAAAAAAAATAAATTACGTCGCCTCAGGTATTCCTTTATAGCAACACAAATGAACTAGCACAGCATTTTATCCCAGACAAGGCACAGGCTTGCTTCCACTGACTATAAAAGAAGTGAATCCTTTAATTTCAGTGTTGCCTTCCTATAATGCAACCCATAGCATGCTCAGGCATGCCCAAGGCCTCTCTCTGTCACTCTCACGAGACTTGGAGGAGTGGGCATGGCGAACCAACAGATACAGGCCAACATGAAATTGTGGCTACTCCTTTTGCCATGAGAAATAAAGTTGTCTCTGAAAAAAATATTGTTGTCAAATTCAAAACTGTATCTGCGTGGGTCTGACTCAAAATATAGGCCATGCAACATCCCTGGCCTTGTCCTTGAAAGGTCCTAGTGCTGTAGCTCATAAGCAAGGCAGAGTCCAGAGCTTCTAAGCTCAGAGCTGAGCCTATGTGAGAAACACTTTGAGAATTATGCATTAACATGATGTGGTCAGAAAAGACAAATCATTTCAAAAGTGAGCCCAAGTCAATAGACACTTGACAGATGCTTGAAACTATGTGCATTGATCTTGATGAAACTTTTTGTAGGGACAACTTGAGGTAGAAAAGTGACAGGAAATTGTGCAAGGATGTATGTATTAAAGAATAGAAAAAGAGTTGTCTCAGCAATATTCGGGAATTTGGCTGGTTACCTAATAATTTAAAATATCTTACACAACAAATTTCTGTATCACAATTAAAAAGAAGGAAAATGTTTCCATGCTTGTATTAGTTGGTACTTGCATTGCTATAAGGAACCTGAGACTGGGTGATTTATAAAGAAAATAGGTTTAATTGACTCACAGTTCCACAGGCTGTACAGGGAGCATGGCTGGGGAGGTCTCAGGAAACTTATAATCATGGAAGAAGGTGAAGGGGAAGCAGATACATATTCACGTGGCTGAGCAGGAGAGAAAGAGCGAAGGGGGATGTGCTAGATACTTTTAAACAACCAAGTCTCATGAGAACTCACTCACTGTCATAACAGCAAGAGAGAAGTCCGCCCTCATGATCCAATCACCTACCACCAGGCCCTTCCTCCAACACTGATGATTACAATTTGATATGAGATTTGGGTGGAGACACAGAGCCAAACCATATCAATGCTTATTAGCACTGTACATGCTGTAACCTTGTTGGTGCTAATATATAGGCAATTAAGGAAAAATAAAATGCTTTGCTACTCAGGTTATTACTTTTACTTACTCAATGGATGCTGTGGGAGAATAGATCAAGTCAGAACTTATCAAATTGCCCCATCTTACCTACCTTCCCGGGCGTATCAAGTGACACTTTTACTAAAGACACTGACACAGGCTTAGGGGAATGTGCCAGCTACTCAAAGGCTCCCGTCACATTCAGGAGCCGGGTCAATACCATAGCGATTGAGCAGGGATTCAACGCTTGAATTCTGTCTGCCAGTGGCCTTCAGGTATATCTCAATAAGTTCCTCCTCAGCAATGCTCTCCCATTGGTCCATGCCCACCATTTATTTGACTCCATTCCCAGAAGCTTCACTTTATAGTCCCTCTCTCATGACCATTGCCGATTAGGTACTGAGCAATGTGTTGGTCCTATAAGACCTACTAACCAAATTTCAGAAAATGAGATTATTTGGCCAAACCAACCAAGGCATTTGCATTGCTTCTCTTTTCCTCAGCAGTGAGTAATAGTGATTCCACAAATATAGAAAATCAATATTATTAAGATGTAGATCTCTGGAGATAGATTATGGATAGAAGAAAGTCTTTTAAAAGAAGACCTTAATTTATTAGAAAGCTTACAACACTAAAACAACTCTTCCCTTTCAGTTGCTGCACAAGTAAAGTCATCTTGAAACTATTTTTAAAGGATAATTTAACCTCAGCATCAAAATTTAGTACTCACAACCTCTAAACAAATAGTAGAGATGAAGTTACAGCAGTATGTTTACCAGAGAAGGATTTGGGGTCAACTTTTGAAATAGAAGTGGGTGTCATCATGATAGGCAGGCATGGCATTCTTCCAGCACTGTTCAGAGGTGTGACCAGACGGACGGTACACCGCATCTTAGCACATGCTTCTCCTTCATCCTTGCTGCCCTCTCTCCTCCTCTTCCTTGATACCTGGCTAACACACCCATTTGACTTGGAAGACTTAGCTTCACTCTGGATCTAGTGGTAGAAAAAATTTGAATAACTTTTTAAGCTTACACAGCTAGAAAGTGGCTGGGTCAAGACGAACCTAGTTTTGACTCCAAAACCCATAATTTTATGCTCTGTGCTTTACTGCCTCTTATTTCAACTATAAACTACCTCCCCGTGGATTTCTGTGTAACTGTCATCCTTTCTGTTCTCTAGGAAAGGGGGAACATATTCCAAGCTCCTGCTGGAAGGGGTGTCTGGGTCCACTTGAGCCAGCATAATTCATTTCTTTCTCTCTGTGATATGGTTTGGCTGTCTCCCCACTCAAATCTCATCTTGAATTGCAGCTCCCATAATTCCCATGAGTTGTGGGAGAGACCCCGTGGGAGATAATTGAATCATAGGGGTGGTTTCCCCCATACTGTTCTCACGGTATGGAATAAGTCTCATAAGATCTAATGGTTTTATAAGGGATTTCCCCTTTGGCTTGGCTTTCATTTTCTGTCTTGCCTGCTGCCATGTAGGATGTGCCTTTCACCTTCCACCATGACTGTGAGGCCTCCCCAGCCATGTGGAACTGTGAGTCTATTAAACTTCTTTTTCTTTATAAATTACCCAGTCTCAGGTATGTCTTTATCAGCAGTGTGAAAATGAACCAATACACTCTCCTACTCCTAGTAAAAGTAAAAATAGAAATGAAAAACAGTTGGATATTGTGTCACTAAATGTGGTGTCAAGGCTCAACTAATGGCTCCCAAAGAGTTTCTTAGAATTGTCAACTTGAAGTTCACTCCTTGGAAGGCACATTCAGGGAAGGGGTTTTGACAGAGTTGAAAATTTGTGTCAAACTTTTGACACAGCACAGTCTTTTGACACTTCTTCGTGGCCTCTTTCAGAAAGGCAGACCCAATGCCTGCCCAGACTCCTTGGTAATAAGCAGAACTTTTAGAATCACTTGATGGAGAAAGTTCGGCATGGTGCTTGAAACTGATGTCTTTCATATCCTCTAGACTTGACTTTGAATCTGTTCTCCCTGGGTAGGTTACATTGAGTCAGTTTTGTAACCTCTCTGAGACTCAGTTTCTTCATCTGTGAAGTGAGGGCAGTATCCCTTGGAGGATTGGCTTGAGACTAAATGAAATAATAAACCACAGGAGATACAGAGGGGTTATGGAACTCAACTAAACTGACTTAGGCCTCAAAGCCTGTAGGTGGCAGTTACAGGATTTGATCCCAGGCAGCCTGACTCTAGGTCCCTCCCCACCTCCCCTCTGCCTTATAACCACCTTGCTATGCAATGTGATAAAGGTTATAATGGGTCATTGCCTGGCCCAGAGGGAGAAAACAGGAAGGACCTCTAACCTAGACCAAGGAGAAAAAGGTCAAGAATAACTTCAGGAGTCATAACATCCAAGCAAGAAACCGCGAGTTAGCCAAAGAAAGGGAGGAATTTTGGTGGTGGAAAAGGGGGATATTGAGTGATGAGGGTAGGATGGCAGAGAATGTTCTAGGCAGAAGGAATAGTATGTACAAAGCAGTCAAGAGAGAGCATGGCACATTTGGGTTGCAATTCATAGCTGGCTAATCAATGTGTTGGAAATTGCTGTGCAGGTGCCTTCTGTGTCAGGGTTATTACACTAAACAACTTTTGCTTTGTGCATAGAGCCTCCTGAGCACTATAGTGCATGACTTGTGGCTTCCTATAGTGGCCTTGTGTGCTCCTGTGATTCCAACTCAATTACAAACTCCCTGAGGGCAGGATCCAGACTTTGGGCTTAGTTCCATCTCCAGAACAGAGCACGTGTAAAGAACTCCAAACATACTGGGCAATACCTACTGGTATAAATTTATCTATGAATGATTTATAATAGTAAAGCTACCCTTTCATCAGCAGAAAATGTCAATTAACATGTTCTGCAAACACCCACAGATATGAAGTGGTGACCAGAATTTGTTTTTATCCATGGGGAACACAACTGCCACATGATTTGTGTGCAAATTGCCCTCTGTGTACAATCTGTATTGGCATAGACTCATGAAACAGACAGCTGACAGGCAGTGCCCAGAATCAAATGGCAAATTCAGAGAAGAGGATTTGCTTTCCCTGGGATGAGCAGGCATTGCTATTCTGGGCCCAAGTAAATAAGACTGTGTAAATAAAACTGTCATGAACCTGATTGTTCAAGCCATCAGGGAAATGGTTATTGTCTTTCCTCATTAGAATGAGGTCCCTCAGACTGGCCTGATGTGACCATGTTCCTGTTCATTTTCAAGAATGTAACCTACAATTTTTATAGTTTTTTTTTAAGAGAACATATGTGAGTTAATTATTTGGCTCAATTAAAGAGGTATCAGTTTTCTCATTGCAACTTTTAAGATAATAGCAAGTTATTATATTTATTTTCTTCATTATGAAAGATCATAACAAAATTGATGAATGGCAGCAGGCACATAGGGCATTGAGCCAGCCCAAAATCAAGGCACAAACACCAAGCTGGAAGGCCTTCTGGGGTGACCCTACTCATTGCTTGTACTTACTGAAAGTTTGGTTTTGTGGTAAATATGCATAAAGGATGCCATGACTTTAAAAAACTATATTTTTGGAGATGTTCTTTAAATGCCCTTCTTTGCTCTTGAATAGAGAGGGTGGTTGTAATTTTGTGGTGCTGTTGGTAATCATTTGCATGGCTTGTTTTTCTAAAAAACGTTTTATTTGGAATAATGTCAGACTTACAGAGAAAAGTTACAAAAATAGAGCAAAGAACACCCTTCTACTCTATATCCAGTTTCATCTAGTGTTAACATGTTGCTCTATTTAATTGTTTTCTTTCTATTTTTTCTGACAAAATTAAGAGTATGTTGCATGCCATATTTATTTACCGCTAAATATTTCAGTGTCAATTTCCTAGGTACAGTTATCAACCTCAATAAATGTAATAGTGACAACAGTACTTTTATCCAATGTATGGTCTATATTCCAATTATTGGTTGACCCAATAATGTCATTATAACACTTCCTCCTCTAGCACCATCTCACCTAGTTATGTATTTAGTTGTAATGCTGGTTAAGTTTCTTATAGCTCATTCAGGCCGCTCTACCAGAATACCATAGCCTGGGAGGCTTATAAATTACAGAAACTTATTTTCCACAGTTCTGAAGGCTATAAAGTCTATGATCAAGGTGCCAGCAGATTTGGTGTTTGGAGAGGGTTTGTCTCCTGGTTTGTAGCTGATGCCTTCTTCTTGAGTCCTCACGTGTTGGAACGGGCAAGGGGACTCCCTGGGATTTTTTTTTTTTTTAACTTTTAAGTATAGGGGTAAAAGTGCAGGTTTGTTACATAGGTAAACTTGCATCATGGGGGTTTGTTGTACAGATTATCTCATCACTGATACAGTTTGGCTATATTCGCACACAAATCTCATCTTGAATTTTAGCTCCCATAATTCCCACATGTCTTGGGAGGGACAGGGTGGGATGTAACTGAATCATGGAGGTGGGTCTTTCCTGTGCTGTTTTTGTGATAGTAAATAAGTCTTATGAGATCTGATGGTTTTATAAAGGGGAGTTCCCCTGCACATGCTGTCTTGCCTGCTGCCATGTAAGACATGGCTTTGCTCCTCCTTTGCCTTCCACCATGATTGTGAGGCCTCCCCAGTCATGTGAAACTGTGAGCCAATTAAACCTCCTTCCTTTATAAATTACCCTGTCTCCGGTACGTCTTTATTGGAAGCATGAGGACAGACTAATACAATCACCCAGGTATTAATCCTAGTACCCATTAGTTATTTTTTTTGACCCTCTCTTTCCTCCCAACCTCCACCCTCTAATAGGTCCCAGTGTATGTTGTTCCCCTCTATGTGTCCATGTATTCTCATCATTTAGCTCCCACTTATAGGTGAGAATATGCAGTTTTTGGTTTTCCGTTCCTGTGTTAGATTGCTAAGGATAATGGCCTCCAGCTCCATCCATGTCCCTGCAAAGGATATGATCTCATTCTTTTTGTGGCTGCATAGTATTCCGTGGTGTATATGTATCACACTTTCTTTATCCAATCTACCGTTGATGGACATTTAGGCTAATTCCATGTCTTTGCTATTGTGAATAGTGCTTCAGTGAACATAGAGGTGCATGTGTCTTTATAATAGAATGATTTATATTCCTTTGGGTCTACACCTAGTAAGGGAATTACTAGGTTGAATTGTCTTTAGGTCTTTGAGGAATCACTACACTGTCTTCCACAATGGCTGAACCAATTTATACTCCCACCAAGACTGTGTAAGCATTCCTTTTTCTCCACAACCTCACCAGTATCTGCATGTTTTTCTGACTTTTTAATAGTAGCCGTTCTGACTGGTGTTAAATGGTATCTCATCGTGGTTTTGATTTGCATTTCTCTAATAACCAGTGATGTTGAGCTGTTTTTCATATGATTATTGGCCACTTGTATGTCTTATTTTGAAAAGTGTCTGTTCATGTCCTTTACTCACTTTTTTATGTTTTGTTTTTCTTGTAAATTTCTTTAAGTTCCTTATAGATGCTGGATATTAGACCTTTGTCAGATGCATAGTTTGTGAAAATTTTCTCCCATTCTGTAGGTTGTCTGTTTACTCTGTTGGCAGTTTCTCCTCTCTCACCCGAGGTCTTTTTTAATAAGGACACTAATCTCATTCATAGGGCTCTGCCCTTGTGACCTAATCACCTTCCAAAGGCCTCACATTCTGATAACATCACACTGCAGTTGGAATTTCAACCTATGAATTTGGTGAGGATATAAACATTCAGTCAATAGCAGTCTCCTTTTGTCAGGAATAATTATCAGCTCTTCTTTGTCTTTTATGACACTGATGTTTTTGAAGAAACAATCTATTTCTCCTTTTAAAATTAAAATGGTTCTCATTCTGGATATACATGATGTTTCCCCCAGTTAGATTCAGTTTATTCATTCCCCACCACTGGATGCATGACTTTTAAGTGAGACTTGGTTATGTATGTATCACAGATTCTTTGGAACAAAAGTAATCTAAAGAATCTCCCTGTTCAAGATAGAATACCTGCATGAGCTGTGTGCCACCAGCCTGGAGCTTGAGTTATGAGCTCAGCCTTGCCATGAACTCCTTGGGCCATTCCTGGCTAGTCATCCTTCTGGGCTTCAGTTTCCTCGTTTATAAAAGGAAGGGATTGAGTTAGATGATCTTTAATAGTCTTCTGGGTTAAAGTATTCATGATTTTTAATGAATCCATCACAAATACTTGTGTTTAAAGGCAATTAATGTCCTTATTAAGAGTGAGAATAGTAACAACAATTCTCTTAGTCGCCTAGATCTTTGGAGAGCTTTGTCTGAATTTGCAGGAAAAGCTGAAACTTTAAACCAGCAAAATATATTGTATTTTGATTAGTGAGTGGGGAGATTGTGCCTTGGCCTGGCACAAAATGCTGTTTATCTCATGAAGATAAACTGACACATTAACACTGAGATTCCAAGATGCTCACATATTTCCAAACAAATACTGAGAATCTAAAGCTTGCTTTCTGGCTGTTAACATGATTCCTGTAATAACATGCATTTAGGGTATTTTCCAAATACCCAAAGGCACGCATGACTTTAGAGAGCACATGTGTATTTCATTTCAGTAACCCATTTTTCTGCTTAATTAAATTCATTTGGCAGAAGTGGCAATATGAATTTGATACACTGTTATCACATAGCATTACCGGTAAGCCTCTCAGGCTTCTACCTCGGACAGCCCTGGTACAAAGCACTCTGGCAGAAAGAAGGTTTGTGGAGCTCCCAAAAGGCAGGCTAAGAATTCCCCAGGGCAGCCTCCAAGACCTAGAAAGAGGAAAGTGAGAGCTCATGGATGTGCAGGCTTTTGGTGCTTCAAAAGGCTGCTCGAGTACCCCTTGCCTGAATGGCTCTTCTTTCAGTAATTACAAGTGGTGAGAGGCCCTTTTTGACTGTACTTGGGCACTCACCTGGGCTCTCAGACATTTGTCTTGTGTGTAGTGTTAAGGTAAGTGTGTATAGTTGCCAGACAGTTTACAAAACATTTATGTTTATGGTGCATATGAGGCAGTTTGGAGGAACTTGTGTTCAAAATCTGACTTTAACCCTTACTAATAATATGACCTTAGTCAATTTACACAGCCTCTTTGAGCTTCTTACATCTGGAAAATAGATTTATAGGTCCATGCTACCTATATGTTACAAGGTTACCTATGTTACAAGATTGTTGCGAGGATTAAGATATACAGACATTTAAGCTCTCTGACACATAGTTGATACTTAATATATAATTGTTTTTTTTCCTGTCTTCTGAAGTAGGTAGACAGGATGAGTATTGCTAACCCTGTTTTATCTGGGAGAAAATGGTGGCTTATAAAGTTTTAAGGTCACTCAAATGGTAAGGTCCCATGATGGATTTGAACTTGTGACTTTTCACTAGCCCATTTATCTCATGTGGAAATTGGTTTTTTGTAAGTTGATTATATCACTGAGCAGATTTCAACAAGAATTAGGGGAATTTGTTTTTTAATAAATTAAAAAGTATACAGAATAGTCTTAGGTTTACTGAAAAGTGACAAAGATGGTGCATAGAGAAGGAAATCTGTGTACCATCTTTGTAACTTTTCTGTAGTTATAAAGATTGTAAAAGTTACAACGGTTGGTGCAAAAGTAATTAGTTTTTGCCATTACTTTCAATGACGAAAACTGTAATTACTTTTGCACCAACCTAATATATACTTCTTATTCTGTTTCCTCAATTGTTAACATTATACATCATGATAGCATACTTATCACAGTTAAGAAACCAACACTGGTATATTCCTCTTAACCATTAGTACATTACTAGTAATTAAATCCTACTCTTTATTTGTATTTCACTAGCTTTTCCCTAATGACTTTGTTCTGTCCTGAATCCCATCCAGGACTCTGCACTGCACTTCATTGCCATGCCTCCTTAGTCTCCTCTGGTCTGTGACAATTTCTCAGATTTTCCTTGGTTTCGATTACTTTGACAGTTTTGAGAAGTACTGGTCAGGTAGAATGTCTCTCATTTGGGTTTAATCTGATGTTTTTCTCATCGTTAGATTGGCTTATGGGTTTTAGGGAAGAAGAGAATAGAAGTGAAATGCCATTCCCATTAGATCATATCAAGGGTACCTGCAATCAACGTGCTATCACTTATGATGTTAACCTTGATCACCCAAACAAGGTAGTATTTGTCAGGTTCCTCTACTGTAAATTACTTCCCCACTCTTTATAATCTCTGCTCTTTAAAAGCAAACCATTTAGCACAACCCATGCTCAAGCAGTGGAGACACGTTAAGTTCTACCTCCTGGAGAATGTTTTCAACTGGGTTATTTTACCATACAATAAAACAATGTTTTCATCATTTGTTCTCATTTTCTAACGCATCTGAATGACATTTTCTGGTGCCTCAAATTAGATACTAGCCAACTTTGCTAATTCACTCAAGTCGGCCTTCAGAGAACCAGACTATTTTACAAAGAAGGATTGAGTTGCTGAAAATCTTTACAATTCCTCCCTCTATATATGTATTTTACCTGTACAATACATGTAATTATCTATCTCATAAGTTTCACTCCATATAATTTGTGTGAATATGTGTAATATGTGAGTATTTGTAATTTATGAAGACAAATGCATTGTTCTTGGGTGGCTTTAAGAATGTTTTAGCATTAATAATAATCTTTTCCAATTTAAAAACTATTATTGCTTCCAGTATTGCTTCCATTACCTTAAGTAATTGGAGCAGGCGAGTATTTTGTTATTAATTATGCATTTTTCATCTTCTGTAGGACCTACCCTTCAGGTACCAGTCAGTCAGCAGCAGTAGTTTTCTATATGCATTGCCAAAAAATGTAGGAGCAATCCAGAGACAATAAGTCATCAAATTATTAATCTTTGGACCCTGATGTGACATTTGTGGATCAATAGCAGAGCCATGTCTTGAAAATTGTACCTTTCAATTGCAAGAGCTAGGTGCTGAACTGAGAAAAGAAATGTCACATTATTGTTTGTTTTCTTCCCAAGTTGACTTAAAATATGATGAGCTAAATCCTGGAGGATTCAAAACATTAAATTTATATTAAATATATACAAAATGCGAAGAGTGAGACTTTTATGTCCAAAAAGAAACAAATATTTGACCAGGAGATAGAAAAAGAATTAGAGAAGGAAAAACTACCTTGGTTGCTGGTGGAATCATGAGAAGTGATCCAGTGTCTTATTTTTTTGCCTGAATTATTTTTGGGAAGGCAGTGAGGATGGTTCATTGAATACCTGATTTTCATAATTCCCAGATAATTTGTTGGGAATCCCAGAGCAGAAAGACACTAGTTTGCTTCCCAGGATTAAATCTGGAAACTACAGAACTCATGATATCTGGCGTTCAAGCCAACAAATGAGAAGTGGAGTAACAATGCCTAGGTGGCAGGAACTGAGGGGGCTTTGTAGTGTATCACACATTCCAGGGTGATGGAGAAAGTAGCTGGGTATTCTTGAGTCCAGCAGCAAGGTGAGGGCTTGGCTCCAGCTCTGAGCTCACCAGCAATTTTGAAGGTATTTTGTGGTATAGAGGAGGAAGATACAAAGCAATGTTGAATAGAAGCATGACAGGGAAGAGATATCTTTGCCTTGCTCCTGATCTTAGGGGAAAAGTATTCACTTTCACCACAAAGTATGATGTTACCTGTGCCCTTTATCAGGTTGAAGAAGATCTTTCTGTTCTAGTTAGTTGAGAGTTTTGCAGAAATGGATTTTGGAATATTTTCAAATATTTTTCCCCTCACGTCTATTGAGATGATTGTGTAGGTTCTTTTTCAGTCTGTTAATATGGCATACTAGGTTGAATAGCCAAAGTCGTGTCTTGCTTAAGAAATCATTTCCTATTCCAAAGTCTAAATTATATTCATTTATATTTGCTACAAAGTATTTGAAAATTTCATTTTTGACATAAAAATTCTTAACATGACTAAAGTTGATATTTATATATGGTGTTAGGCAGACATCCAATTTGATCTTTTGCCATATTGTACTGGGTTGAATAGTGTCCCCTCAAAATTCATGTCTACTGGAAACCTCATTTGGAAATAAGATCTTTGCAGATGTAATTAGTTAAGATAAGCTGAGGTCATACAAGACTATGGTGGGTCCTAATTGAATTACTGGTGTCCTTATAAGAAGAGAAAAACAGAGAAAGAGACATAGCGGGGACAATACCATGTAAAAACAGAGGCAGAAAGTAAAGGTTATGCTGCCACAAACCAAGGAACTTCAAGGATTGCTGGTAACCACCAGAAGCCAGGAGAGACACAGGGAACAGATTCTCCCTCCAAGCCTGCAGAAGAAATCAACCTTCCAAACACTTTGATTTTGGATATCTAGCTTCCAGAATTGTAAAAGAATAAATTTCTGTTTTAAGTTACTTAATTTATGGTACCTTGTTATGACAAACCTAGGAAACCAATATATGTGAATTTTTGGTTGAATTCACATTGGTTGAATTTTAAAATATTAAATCAGCCCTGTATCCTTATAATTATTCCTCTGTATATAACATGTAATTTTGATCTAGCTGCTTATAAGGTTTTGTCTTTATCATTTGTTTTAAGTAGTTTGATTTTATGGTGTACCTCATTGTTTTCTTCATTTTTTGTGTGCTTAAGTTTCAAAAACATTTTTGGAAATGTGTGGGTTTATAGTTTTCATCATATATGACGAAATTTTGGCCATTATATCTTTAGATATTGTTTCTACACCTCCTTCTATACTAAAGACTGAAATAATCTTATGTTAGGCCACTTGTAATTGTCCTACAACCTACTGATGTTTATTCAATTAATTCTGGTCTTTTATCTCTTTTTCTCATTTTGGAATTCTGTTGCTATAGCTCCAAGTTTTATATATATATAATTTATTTAGTTTTGAGATGGAGTCTTGCTCTATTGCCCAGGCTGGAGTACAGTGGTGTGATCTCAGCTCACTGCAACCTCTGCCTTGGGTTCAAGTGATTCTCCTGCCTCAGCCTCCTGAGTATCTGAGATTACAGGCATGCACTACCACACCCAGCTAATTTTTTTGTATTTTTAGTAGAGACAGGGTTTCACCATGTTGGCCAGGCTGGCCTTGAAGTCCTGACCTCAGGTGATCTGCCCACCTCAGCCTTGCAAATTGCTGTGGATTACAGGCATGAGCCATCGCGCCTGGCCCAAGTTCATAATATTTTCTTTTGCATTGTCCAATCCACTATTGGTTCCATGCTGCATATGTTTTAATCTCAGGTATTGTAGACTTCATTTTTATAAGTTCAATTTGGGAGATACATATATTTTTCCATGTCTCCACATAAAATGTTCAACTTTTCCTCTATCTTCTTGAACAGATGAAATACAATAACAATAACCCTTGAACAATATCCCTGTCTACTTATCCTATCATTTGTGTTATTTCTGGGCCAATTTTGATGAACCCACTTTTCTCCTTGTCATTGCATGTTTTTCTTCTTTGCCTTCTGCTACTTTTTTTTTAACTGGATGCCAGACTGTGAATTTTACTTTGCTGAGTGCTGGATATTTTTGTATTCCTTCATTTTTGAACTTTTTTTCTGAGATGTGGTTAAATTGCTTGAAAGTAGTTTAATCCTTTTGGGTCTTGCTTCTAAGTTTTGTTAGGTGGGACAGAGCAGCTTTTAGCTCATGAATACTTTTTCTCCACTACCAAGGCGAAGCACTTTTTAATTATCAAAGTGTGTTTCCAGGTGAGACTGGGCAGGGCAGGGCTATGTTCTATTAACTTTTGGATGCCTGAATCTTAATCCAGTTTCTGGGTCCTAAGTGGAGTTCCATAAATTCTTACTCATTAAAATAAAGTTTTTTTTTTCTGTCCTGAAAACATTTTCATTGTTCATCTCTAGCACCTTCAAGTGGAATCACTTTTGTGATTTTTATTTTACCAAGCACGGCACCCAATTCCTAGGTGAAATCTTTTGACCAAGCCCAAGGTGCCCAAAAGATTCCTTCTAGTGCTATTTAGTTACATCCGTGGATTGACGTCCCATTTACTTTTCCATGCGTTTATTCACCAGATAGCTCTGGGTAGAGTATTTTGTGAAAGTCACCTTATTGGAATGCCAAAAAGTGATTAAAATAAAATTTATGAATTATTTACAAGGTTTAAAACTAAGTGCCATGTATTAGTTCACTCTGACACTGCTATAAAGAACTACCTGAGACTGGGCAATTTGTAAAGAAAAGAGGTTTAATTGACTCACAGTTTCAGATGGCTGGGAAGACCTCAGGAAACTTACAGTCATGGCAGAAGGAGAAGGGGAAGCTAGCGCATGTTATCGTGGTGAAGCAGAAGAAAGAGAGAGTGTGAAGTGGGAAGCACCACCCTTTTAAACCATCAAATTTGATGGTTTTGAGAAATTTGATTAAACCATCAAATCTTGTGAGAACTCACTCACTATCATGAGAACAACAAGGGGGATATCGGCCCCCATGATCCAAGCACAGCATCTCCCACCAGGCCCCTCCCCTGACATGATATTTGGGTGGAGACACGAATCCAAACCATATTATACCTATTTTTTCTGTACTTCAGCAAAGTACATTCAGACATTCTTTTCTGTGTAGCCTTCCTTGATCCTCCTGTTTATTTTTTTTCTGTATCCATTTAGACCTTTTGGGAAACATATTTATTTTAGTGTCTGTAAGATGCATTCCTGGTTTAAAGACTATATGCATAGGAGAATTACCTGGGTAGGGTTTAAAGACTATATGCACAGGAGAATTACCTAGGAGTTGCCCATTTGGTGTGACTCCAGTATCCCAATGTACCATGACCCCATCTCAGATGTTATGTCAAATTTTGATCAGTGTGTATAGTTAGTTTTGCTTCAACTGTGAATATTTACTCTGAGAAATCTGTTAAAGAGAAAAATCAAGCAGCATTGAAAGACGTTTTTGAATTGATTGGAATACACCGAGTGATTTGCCTCATGAGTGTATAAGAGAGGGTACACTCATGTGTACCCTCATAGTGATTTGCCTCATGAATGTAGAATCAGAATACTGAAAATTCTCAAGGGGTGCTAAAGGTTGACAAAGTCAAAAATGCAATAACCATGAATGTAGTTTAGTTCCAGCAGGGTGCCATAAACATTTGCCACCAAAATGTATTTGTGCAAAAAGTCTACATATTAGTGTGGGTAACAGCTGTCCTAATGAGGAACACGCTCCCTAAGGAAAAAGGCTTTGAATAATCTGTCTTTGCATTCCTCATGGAATTTAGCCCAGTGTCTTTAACAAAATGGATGTTCCTTTTTTTTTTTTTTTTTTTTTTTTTATTTTTTTTTTTTTATTATACTTTAAGTTTTAGGGTACATGTGCACATTGTGCAGGTTAGTTACATATGTATACATGTGCCATCCTGGTGGTATATCTCCCAATGCTATCCCTCCCCCCTCCCCCCACCCCACAACAGTCCCCAGAGTGTGATATTCCCCTTCCTGTGTCCATGTGATCTCATTGTTCAATTCCCACCTATGAGTGAGAATATGCGGTGTTTGGTTTTTTGTTCTTGCGATAGTTTACTGAGAATGATGGTTTCCAATTTCATCCATGTCCCTACAAAGGACATGAACTCATCATTTTTTATGGCTGCATAGTATTCCATGGTGTATATGTGCCACATTTTCTTAATCCAGTCTATCATTGTTGGACATTTGGGTTGGTTCCAAGTCTTTGCTGTTGTGAATAATGCCGCAATAAACATACGTGTGCATGTGTCTTTATAGCAGCATGATTTATAGTCCTTTGGGTATATACCCAGTAATGGGATGGCTGGGTCAAATGGTATTTCTAGTTCTAGATCCCTGAGGAATCGCCACACTGACTTCCACAATGGTTGAACTAGTTTACAGTCCCACCAACAGTGTAAAAGTGTTCCTATTTCTCCACATCCTCTCCAGCACCTGTTGTTTCCTGACTTTTTAATGATTGCCATTCTAACTGGTGTGAGATGATATCTCATAGTGGTTTTGATTTGCATTTCTCTGATGGCCAGTGATGATGAGCATTTTTTCATGTGTTTTTTGGCTGCATAAATGTCTTCTTTTGAGAAGTGTCTGTTCATGTCATTCGCCCACTTTTTGATGGGGTTGTTTGTTTTTTTCTTGTAAATTTGTTTGAGTTCATTGTAGATTCTGGATATTAGCCCTTTGTCAGATGAGTAGGTTGCGAAAATTTTCTCCCATGTTGTAGGTTGCCTGTTCACTCTGATGGTAGTTTCTTTTGCTGTGCAGAAGCTCTTTAGTTTAATTAGATCCCATTTGTCAATTTTGGCTTTTGTTGCCATTGCTTTTGGTGTTTTGGACATGAAGTCCCTGCCCACGCCTATGTCCTGAATGGTAATGCCTAGGTTTTCTTCTAGGGTTTTTATGGTTTTAGGTCTAAGGTTTAAATCTTTAATCCATCTTGAATTGATTTTTGTATAAGGTGTAAGGAAGGGATCCAGTTTCAGCTTTCTACATATGGCTAGCCAGTTTTCCCAGCACCATTTATTAAATAGGGAATCCTTTCCCCATTGCTTGTTTTTCTCAGGTTTGTCAAAGATCAGATAGTTGTAGGTATGCGGTGTTATTTCTGAGGGCTCTGTTCTGTTCCATTGATCTATATCTCTGTTTTGGTACCAGTACCATGCTGTTTTTGTTACTGTAGCCTTGTAGTATAGTTTGAAGTCAGGTAGTGTGATGCCTCCAGCTTTGTTCTTTTGGCTTAGGATTGACTTGGCAATGCGGGCTCTTTTTTGGTTCCATATGAACTTTAAAGTAGTTTTTTCCAATTCTGTGAAGAAAGTCATTGGTAGCTTGATGGGGATGGCATTGAATCTGTGAATTACCTTGGGCAGTATGGCCATTTTCACGATATTGATTCTTCCTACCCATGAGCATGGAATGTTCTTCCATTTGTTTGTATCCTCTTTTATTTCCTTGAGCAGTGGTTTGTAGTTCTCCTTGAAGAGGTCCTTCACATCCCTTGTAAGTTGGATTCCTAGGTATTTTATTCTCTTTGAAGCAATTGTGAATGGGAGTTCACTCATGATTTGGCTCTCTGTTTGTCTGTTGTTGGTGTATAAGAATGCTTGTGATTTTTGTACATTGATTTTGTATCCTGAGACTTTGCTGAAGTTGCTTATCAGCTTAAGGAGATTTTGGGCTGAGACAATGGGGTTTTCTAGATAAACAATCATGTCGTCTGCAAACAGGGACAATTTGACTTCCTCTTTTCCTAATTGAATACCCTTTATTTCCTTCTCCTGCCTGATTGCCCTGGCCAGAACTTCCAACACTATGTTGAATAGGAGCGGTGAGAGAGGGCATCCCTGTCTTGTGCCAGTTTTCAAAGGGAATGCTTCCAGTTTTTGCCCATTCAGTATGATATTGGCTGTGGGTTTGTCATAGATAGCTCTTATTATTTTGAAATACGTCCCATCAATACCTAATTTATTGAGAGTTTTTAGCATGAAGGGTTGTTGAATTTTGTCAAAGGCTTTTTCTGCATCTATTGAGATAATCATGTGGTTTTTGTCTTTGGCTCTGTTTATATGCTGGATTACATTTATTGATTTGCGTATATTGAACCAGCCTTGCATCCCAGGGATGAAGCCCACTTGATCATGGTGGATAAGCTTTTTGATGTGCTGCTGGATTCGGTTTGCCAGTATTTTATTGAGGATTTTTGCATCAATGTTCATCAAGGATATTGGTCTAAAATTCTCTTTTTTGGTTGTGTCTCTGCCCGGCTTTGGTATCAGAATGATGCTGGCCTCATAAAATGAGTTAGGGAGGATTCCCTCTTTTTCTATTGATTGGAATAGTTTCAGAAGGAATGGGTACCAGTTCCTCCTTGTACCTCTGGTAGAATTCGGCTGTGAATCCATCTGGTCCTGGACTCTTTTTGGTTGGTAAACTATTGATTATTGCCACAATTTCAGCTCCTGTTATTGGTCTATTCAGAGATTCAACTTCTTCCTGGTTTAGTCTTGGGAGAGTGTATGTGTCAAGGAATGTATCCATTTCTTCTAGATTTTCTAGTTTATTTGCGTAGAGGTGTTTGTAGTATTCTCTGATGGTAGTTTGTATTTCTGTGGGATCGGTGGTGATATCCCCATTATCATTTTTTATTGTGTCTATTTGATTCTTCTCTCTTTTTTTCTTTATTAGTCTTGCTAGCGGTCTATCAATTTTGTTGATCCTTTCAAAAAACCAGCTCCTGGATTCATTGATTTTTTGAAGGGTTTTTTGTGTCTCTATTTCCTTCAGTTCTGCTCTGATTTTAGTTATTTCTTGCCTTCTGCTAGCTTTTGAATGTGTTTGCTCTTGCTTTTCTAGTTCTTTTAATTGTGATGTTAGGGTGTCAATTTTGGATCTTTCCTGCTTTCTCTTGTGGGCATTTAGTGCTATAAATTTCCCTCTACACACTGCTTTGAATGCATCCCAGAGATTCTGGTATGTTGTGTCTTTGTTCTCGTTGGTTTCAAAGAACATCTTTATTTCTGCCTTCATTTCGTTATGTACCCAGTAGTCATTCAGGAGCAGGTTGTTCAGTTTCCATGTAGTTGAGCGGCTTTGAGTGAGATTTTTAATCCTGAGTTCTAGTTTGATTGCACTGTGGTCTGAGAGATAGTTTGTTATAATTTCTGTTCTTTTACATTTGCTGAGGAGAGCTTTACTTCCAACTATGTGGTCAATTTTGGAATAGGTGTGGTGTGGTGCTGAAAAAAATGTATATTCTGTTGATTTGGGGTGGAGAGTTCTGTAGATGTCTATTAGGTCCACTTGGTGCAGAGCTGAGTTCAATTCCTGGGTATCCTTGTTGACTTTCTGTCTCATTGATCTGTCTAATGTTGACAGTGGGGTGTTAAAGTCTCCCATTATTAATGTGTGGGAGTCTAAGTCTCTTTGTAGGTCACTCAGGACTTGCTTTATGAATCTGGGTGCTCCTGTATTGGGTGCATATATATTTAGGATAGTTAGCTCCTCTTGTTGAATTGATCCCTTTACCATTATGTAATGGCCTTCTTTGTCTCTTTTGATCTTTGTTGGTTTAAAGTCTGTTTTGTCAGAGACTAGGATTGCAACCCCTGCCTTTTTTTGTTTTCCATTTGCTTGGTAGATCTTCCTCCATCCTTTTATTTTGAGCCTATGTGTGTCTCTGCACGTGAGATGGGTTTCCTGAATACAGCATACTGATGGGTCTTGACTCTTTATCCAACTTGCCAGTCTGTGTCTTTTAATTGGAGAATTTAGTCCATTTACATTTAAAGTTAATATCGTTATGTGTGAATTTGATCCTGTCATTATGATGTTAGCTGGTGATTTTGCTCATTAGTTGATGCAGTTTCTTCCTAGTCTCAATGGTCTTTACATTTTGGCATGATTTTGCAGCGGCTGGTACCGGTTGTTCCTTTCCATGTTTAGCGCTTCCTTCAGGAGCTCTTTTAGGGCAGGCCTGGTGGTGACAAAATCTCTCAGCATTTGCTTGTCTGTAAAGTATTTTATTCCTCCTTCACTTATGAAGCTTAGTTTGGCTGGATATGAAATTCTGGGTTGAAAATTCTTTTCTTTAAGAATGTTGAATATTGGCCCCCACTCTCTTCTGGCTTGTAGGGTTTCTGCCGAGAAATCCGCTGTTAGTCTGATGGGCTTCCCTTTGAGGGTAACCCGACTTTTCTCTCTGGCTGCCCTTAACATTTTTTCCTTCATTTCAACTTTGGTGAATCTGACAATTATGTGTCTTGGAGTTGCTCTTCTCGAGGAGTATCTTTGTGGCGTTCTCTGTATTTCCTGAATCTGAATGTTGGCCTGCCTTGCTAGATTGGGGAAGTTCTCCTGGATAATATCCTGCAGAGTGTTTTCCAACTTGGTTCCATTCTCCGCATCACTTTCAGGTACACCAATCAGACGTAGATTTGGTCTTTTCACATAGTCCCATATTTCTTGGAGGCTTTGCTCATTTCTTTTTATTCTTTTTTCTCTAGACTTCCCTTCTCGCTTCATTTCATTCATTTCATCTTCCATTGCTGATACCCTTTCTTCCAGTTGATCGCATCGGCTCCTGAGGCTTCTGCATTCTTCACGTAGTTCTCGAGCCTTGGTTTTCAGCTCCATCAGCTCCTTTAAGCACTTCTCTGTATTGGTTATTCTAGTTATACATTCTTCTAAATTTTTTTCAAAGTTTTCAACTTCTTTGCCTTTGGTTTGAATGTCCTCCCGTAGCTCAGAGTAATTTGATCGTCTGAAGCCTTCTTCTCTCAGCTCGTCAAACTCATTCTCCATCCAGCTTTGTTCCGTTGCTGGTGAGGGACTGCGTTCCTTTGGAGGAGGAGAGGTGCTCTGCGTTTTAGAGTTTCCAGTTTTTCTGTTCTGTTTTTTCCCCATCTTTGTGGTTTTATCTACTTTTGGTCTTTGATGATGGTGATGTACAGATGGGTTTTCAGTGTGGATGTCCTTTCTGTTTGTTAGTTTTCCTTCTAACAGACAGGACCCTCAGCTGCAGGTCTGTTGGAATACCCTGCCATGTGAGGTGTCAGTGTGCCCCTGCTGGGGGGTGCCTCCCAGTTAGGCTGCTCGGGGGTCAGGGGTCAGGGACCCACTTGAGGAGGCAGTCTGCCCGTTCTCAGATCTCCAGCTGCGTGCTGGGAGAACCACTGCTCTCTTCAAAGCTGTCAGACAGGGACATTTAAGTCTGCAGAGGTTACTGCTGTCTTTTTGTTTGTCTGTGCCCTGCCCCCAGAGGTGGAGCCTACAGAGGCAGGCAAGCCTCCTTGAGCTGTGGTGGGCTCCACCCAGTTCGAGCTTCCCGGCTGCTTTGTTTACCTAATCAAGCCTGGGCAATGGCGGGCGCCCCTCCCGCAGCCTCGCTGCCGCCTTGCAGTTTGATCTCAGACTGCTGTGCTAGCAATCAGCGAGATTCCGTGGGCGTAGGACCCTCCGAGTCAGGTGTGGGATATAGTCTCGTGGTGCGCCGTTTTTTAAGCCGGTCTGAAAAGCGCAATATTCGGGTGGGAGTGACCCGATTTTCCGGTTGCGTCCGTCACCCCTTTCTTTGACTCAGAAAGGGAACTCCCTGACCCCTTGCGCTTCCCAGGTGAGGCAATGCCTCGCCCTGCTTCGGCTCGCGCACGGTGCGCGCACCCACTGGGCTGCGCCCACTGTCTGGCACTCCCTAGTGAGATGAACCCAGTACCTCAGATGGAAATGCAGAAATCACCCGTCTTCTGCGTCGCTCACGCTGGGAGCTGTAGACCGGAGCTGTTCCTATTCGGCCATCTTGGCTCTCCCTCGGATGTTCCTTTGATGATCATGTTTTGTTATTCCTAGAGTGAAAGTGAGTGTAAGACATAATTTTGAACACTTTGAACAGCTCACAATCTGGTGAGGTAGAGAGAAGATAAGAAGTCAGATGGCTAGGTTTTAGTGCAATCAGTGTTACTTTTTTTTTTTTGAGATAGGGTCTTGCTCTGTTGCCCAGGCTGAAGTGCAGTGGTACAATCATGGCTCACTGCAGCCTTGACTTCCCAGGCTCACGTGATCATCCCCCTTTAGCCTCCCTCTTAGCTGGGACTACTGGCATGAGCCACCACACCCAGCTAATTTTTGTATTTTTTGTAGAGACAGAGTTTCTCCATGTTGCCCAGGCTGGTCTCAAACTCCTGGACTCAAGCAATCTCCCCTCCTTGGCCTCCCAACATGCTAGGATTACAGGTGTGAGCTGCCGTGTCAAGATAGCAATCAGTGCTCTAATGAAAGAAAAACATTACTAGCTTTATCTGGAAAGGTTTCAATGGCTTCCCAGGGCATGGGTTCCGTATACTGGGTTGTGAAGTGTGCTTAAGAGATCATGAGTTAGAAAAAAGGCAGGAGAGTAATCCTTGCAAAGTAATAGCCTGCCTTATTGAGAAGTGAGTTGTCAAGTAATGTTGGAGGAGAGGACATGTGGTTTAATGTGAGAGACATCAGGTTGGTAGGTTGGGACCAGATTTTCCAGCCCCTATCTCTCTGCCACATTGGTGAGTTGGTACTTTATTCTCTAGGTTTAAAGTAGAATCAAGGGTTTTCAGCAGAGGAGCAACATGAAGAGATTTATATTCAGGAAAGATCATTCTGAGATGATGCTTTGGAGGTGAGAGAGAGGCAGAAAACTGGTCAGGGAACAGTCCCACCGAGAGATGATGTGAGTGTGAATTCACCACTAACCAGTCAGTTGCATTTACTTACTGTCTTGTTTGCTTGGTAAAACACCTACTTCATGTTATGTGTGATAAATATAATCAAATTATACAGTTCTAAGAGGTAAATAATCTCACTTTGCTAGATCAATACAGAAGGAGATAGGTGAGGGCAATAGGGAAGTGGTTACCTGAGGTGCAAGGTAGGGGCATGCCCAGGAAATGAGGTAGACTGTGTGATGCCATCCTCGGGAATCCGGATGGCAGTCCTTCAGAGCAGCAAGAACCAGCGCCCATCAGAAGTACAAGTTCATATTTGCATGTCCCTTTCCTTCTTCCTGATCTCCACTCTTGTTGATTCTGCCATCTGCAACATGCACAGACTCAAAAGGCAAACCTGCGGAATTATCTAATAAGGTAGTCATGCTTTTAGCAATCCACATTAACCTTATTTGACAATCCGTCAGAGCACAGGGACAAAGAGAGATCTTTATGTTACAGGTTTAAATGTTAAATCCTGTCATAAACTGTTCAGCTACACTTCGTAGAAAGAAAAATATATTTGGTGAACAATGGAGTCAAGTTAAAACATGAAACAGAGAACCTTGTGTTGTTTGGTAGATGCTGCTCTGCCAAGTCTAGAAGATCTGCAGTTTTCAAGGCTGTAGACAAGGCCAGTGTCTTAAAAGGCTAAGTGCTGTATGCAAGGCCACCGTGGGCAGACAAACAAAATTCACGGAGCTGATGGGGTCAGAAGGTGGTGTCGTGGGTAATTGTGAAACATCATTAAAGAACACTTAGCATTAGCTCTCTTTTGGGTTGAGCTGGTAATTTGATGGTGTGGCTGGTGGTTTTCATTCCTCTCTACATGTGATAGTGACAGAACAGCAAGAGGCATCAAAACAGAGCTTATGGTTAGAGGGTTAGGGTTAGAAGGTGAGGATTTAGGGATTAGCAGGTCCCCAACTGAGGTGAGAGAGCTGAGTCTAGGTCCACCCTCCAACCGTAACTCCTGTGAGGCCTTGAAAAAGTCACTCTGGCTACCTGGGGGTTATTTTCTCCATCAGTAACACGAGTGTTGGGTTAGATCATCTCTGAGCTCCTTTTCACTGTGACAGATCTTTTCCTCAGTGATACCTAATTGTGAAGAGTTAATAACAGCCCATATGTAATAGTAGGGTTCAGTTTCTTTCTCTGTAAAACAAGGGTAACAAAGATGGCTTGAAAATTACAGTTAAAGCAAGATCACATGCGAAAGGAATTAACACAGAACCTGTCAAATTGTAAATTATCAGTAAATCCAAGTGTCCTTTATTTAGGTCTCCCATCTGTTAAAAATGTTTATTGAGCACCTACATGAGCCAGGTAGTGTTCTAGGAGGTAGGTACAGAAAAGCGAATAAGTTAGATACATTTGCTGCCTTTATGGAGCTTGCAATAAACGAATGAATGCCCACAAACACTATATTTTCTTCCCTCCTTTCTCTCTGCCTCCCTCTTTCCCCCCCCCTCTCTTTAACCCACCTGTTCTCAGGAACCGTTGGAGGCCCTGGTTGCATAGAATCTAACTCCAGGAGTGAGAGATTGAAAGCTGGTAGGATTGGTATCTGAGACCCTGAATGTTTTTGCTCAGTGGCCACCCTTGACCTTTATTTTAAACCATAGGGCTTGGAAAAGGGTTTTACAAATGAGAACGAATTGTGAAAAGAGTAGGAACAGAGTTTATGAAAGTAAGCAGATACCAGAGCTGTATCGCACGGTTCCCTGCATCTAAGAATGTTGACAATACTGTACTGATCATTTCCCTGGAGGAAACACCTGAAACGGCATACACATTTAGCAGGGTATGAAGAAACTTTAAAAAATATATGACTCTACAGTGAACCTGTCTCTACTTAACACCATCTTGGGCAGGTTGGGCAAGGCACTGGCTTCACAGAGGTGAATAATACATAATTTCCACCCTCAAGGAGCTCACATTTTCTGGAGAGAGGCAGACATGAATCTCAATATACTGTGCCAGGTGCTTTTATAAAAGTATAAATCCAGGAAGCTGCAAAATGTAAAGCAAGATTTTTTGACCCCATCACTGATGTCGCTATTTTAATCCTACTTAGATAAAATTAAAAGTTCTTGGGAAATTAAGCAATCTCTATAAGTAGTCGTTTTATTTTAGGTGATGAAATCACAACTAAATATTGTGGGTAGAGACAACCAACATAAAGTAACATTGAAAATAGCAAATATACATATATTTAATCTTATTATTGATTAAACATTGGCAAAAGATTGAACTACCTTAAGTGTTTTTTATCTGCAAAATTTTACTCAGATTAAAAAAATGGAGTTGGTATAAATAAAAATAACAAAATCACAATGGCAGAAGATATAATATGTAAAATTTAATACAAGAAAAAACCTGCTAAATTAAAAAATGTCCTTATTATGATATACATGGAAAATAGCCTGTGGATATTAAGTATAGTAAATATTAAAATATAAAAGTGCATTTAGTCTTATTCTGCTATGAAGAATACTGATCAAGGAATTCAAATGGTTTAGTGGCCTGCTTATAGAAAACGCCTTTTGGAGAACAGTCCATCAATATTGAAGTCTATTAAAGGTGAGCTTTGTGGGTCACAGAGCAGAGTGGGAAACATGGATGACAGATCTGGAGAGCAACAGAAAATATCCAGCACATGCATTGCCTCTCTAAATAAAACTCTTGGCACACAATTTTATCCAATTCATTTTTGTGGACCCCAGCGCTATGAATAGAACAATGCATACTATGGCTATTTGGTAAAAGTTTGCTGAGTGAGTAGTTGAATAAAAACATGAAAGCAAAAAGGACAGACATCACCTATTCTCAAAGAACCATGAGTCCATCTGTAGACAGTAATACCCCTTGTCACTTTGTGCTGTGACAATCTGTTTGTATGGTTATTCTCATCAGAGAGTGATTTTCTTAAAAGTGGAGACTAAGGCCGGGCGCGGTGGCTCACGTCTGTAATCCCAGCACTTTGGGAGGCTGAGGCGGGTGGATCACCAGGTCAGGAGATCGAGACCATCCTGGCTAACACGGTGAAACCCCGTCTCTACTAAAAATACAAAAAAAAAAAAAAATTAGCCAGGTGTGATGGCGGGCACCTGTAGTCCCAGCTACTCAAGAGGCTGAGGCAGGAGAATGGCGTGAACCTGGGAGGCAGAGCTTGCAGTGAGCCAAGATCGTGCCACTGCACTCTACCCTGGGTGACAGCGAGACTAAGTCCTACTCATCCATCAAGTCCTCGGTAAGCATCATATACTCAGTGAAGGCCTCGTGAGCCCCAGAGGGAGTTTCCTGCTCTTCCCTTCTATGAGCCTTCCGTATACCTTGTACTCATTTCTAAGAATTAAGATACAATATTATTATCCAAATGTATTGAAACTATTTGTATATGTCTACCTATTTAACTCTAGGGTTCCTTAAGCAGGAGATTGTGTCTTATTAATCTTTTCATCCCAGCACCTACATAAATGCTGGCATTCAGCAGACCCTGAAAAGTCTTTGTAGCAAACAAAGAAATAAAACACTCACAACAGTGGGAAATTCGGTTACACATGCCTTATATAAGTAGGAAAAGAACCTCATAATAAAATGCATATTTGCATTTTGTCTCCAGGTTAAAAGCAATACTAAATAGAAATAAATGTCAGCATGTAATGAGATTTCTGTTTATAGTCACGCTGTGGAAAGAGAACATTGCCACTGCTTGTAGAATTTCTTGACATCCAAGATTACTTACTGCTTTTGGAATGCACACCATGAAATAGAACAGGAATAGCTAAGGAAATGGGTGAAAATATGACTAGGTTGGTAGAAAATATTTAATCTCTAAAATTGTATTTGAATATCTTTTATTTAATTTTCATAGATAACACAACTATGCACATTCACCTAGATGTTACATGACTCTCAAGTAAACAACATAGAGGTTACCCATCATCATCCTCACCACCAAAAACCAAAAAACACTATAGGAAAAAAAGTTTATATATTGTGTATATATATGTCCCTTTGGGGAAACATGAAATGGTGCTCAGTCATTTTCTCGTTATCTCAACTAAAACATACAATTCCGTGATGTAGGTCTCCCTGTCACTACTGTATAGGTATGATAACTGAAGTAGTTTAACAATGTTTTCAAGGTCTTGCGGATAGTATATATGAATACCAAACTCACATCCCTTACCTGAAAGTGTAGTTCTTGTCACTGAGCTATAACTGAATAGGAGCTCAAAGATACCCTTCACCTTTCTTATTTTTTAAAATTTTTTATGGAAATGGAGGCCTATGAACATGAGTGACTTGCCTAAAGACACACATTTCCTGAGTAGGAGAGCTGCACCCAGGTCTAGGTCCTTTCGTGTGAAAGTTTAGATATTGTAGCCTCAATACATTTTAAAAGTTTAATTAATCACAAAGATTAGCTCAAAATCCCTCTCAAATTCAGTTCTAACATGGTTTCATGCAATTTCCAAAAGAAAGAATAAAAAACATAATGTCTGCCTGTTTTCAGCAGACAGAATGCTCTGAGCATCAGTTAGCACACACCTAAAGGCACAGGAATTGCCCTCCTGGCACTTTATAAGTGCTAGGGGGAGATTATGTCTCCCTGACTAAGGTTGTATTTGCTTTTGGCTGTTAGCGCAGTATATCTGTATCAGGTGCTTCAGTTTAAAGTTCCAATCTGAGGTTTTTACCCTAATCTCTTTCATTCATTCAGAAGTGCTTTCACACTCTGTTTTCCTATAGAATGGGAAAGTATATTTGTATATGGTTTTGAGGGTCACAGGAAAAGAACATAGTATTGCTGATGCCTGAATAAACATAATGGTGTGGGAACAAAAGATATACCACCTGAAAATATCTGGCATTTCAAACTGTAAGACTAGGCTGTGCAAAGTCATCCTAAAAAACTAGTATTTTAGGAGCTGTCGATTTTGGACTTAAGTTTGCTAACAGCATCCATAGCTTTTTCTCTGAAGAGAGTAAAAGCATGAAAATACTCCATAGATCTGAATTACTTAAGAAAGTCTATAATTTTGAGATCCAGTGTTAGTGAACAAGATTGGTGTTTTGCAAAAAAAATTTTTTATCATCTTGGAGAGTTATTTTTTCTTTTCCAATTGTCTGCAAGCGAGTATAAGCATCTGAGAGCTGAGGACAAAATACCAATGACCTTTATGTAATTTTTTTCATTAGTTATGATGTTATTCATTTAATGAGACTACTTAACCACATATTAATTAAAGGCAAATTGAAGCAAATATGTGGATGATACCTTGGGAACATAGTAAAGTAGCCTAAATTTTGAGATAATGTTTAAGATGATAAATAATCTTAAATAGGGAGTCACAGATCAGAGCAGGAAGAAACCTAGCATATGAGCTAGTCAAGATAAGGAAACCAAGGTCCCAGATGGAGGAAAGATGAGTTCAGGTTAGAACTGGAATTCACGTTTACACCTCCTGATGGTCTAGCTGATGCCTCTTTACTGTATTAGCATGGTATTATAAAAAGAGTGGATTTTGTAACTTAACTGATTAAATCTTGATTCTACTACTTATTACTGCTGTGAGCACCTGAGACTTTTCGAGCCTTGTCTGTCAATTAAATGGAGGCAATGCATACTTGCACGCCTCCTCAAAAAAACACATTTACAAATTTTTTCAACTTTTAGATACAAGGGGTACAAGTATGGGTTTGTTACATGGGAATATTCCATGATGCTGAGGTTTAGGGTACAGATCCCACCCCTCAGGTAGTAAGCATGGTACCTGATTGGTAGTTTTTCAGCCTAGGCCCTCTCCCTCTCTCCTCCCCAGTAGTCCACAGTATCTGTTGTTCCCATGTTTATGTCCATGTTTGCTCAGTGCTTAGCTCCCACTTATAAGTGAGAATATGCAGTATTTTGTTTTCTGTTCCTACATTAATTTGCTTAGGATTGTGGTCTTCAACTGCAGCTATGTTACTAAAAATGATATGATTTCATTCTTTTTTATGGCTGTATAGTATTCCATGGTGTATATATTCCATATTTTCTTTAATCCACCATTGATGGGCACCTGGGTTGTTTCCATGTCTTTGCTATTGTGAATAACACAGTGATGAACATATGCATGCATGTGTCTTTTCGGTAGAATGATTTATTTTCCTTTGAGTGTATACTCACTAATGGGATTGCTGGGTCAAATGGTAGCTCTGTTTTAAATTCTTTGAGAAATCTCCAGACTGTTTTCCATAGTGGCTGGACTAATTTACATTCCCACCAACAGTATATAAACATTTCCTTTTCTCTGCAGGCTCACCAGCATCCATGCTTTTTGATTTTTTGATAATAGTCATTTTGACTGGTGTGAGATGGCATTTCACTGTGGTATTGACTTGCATTTCTCTGATGATCAGTGATGCTGAGAAAATTTTTAATATGTTTGCTGGCCACTTGCATGTCTTCTTTTGAGAAGTGTCTGTTTATGTCCTTTGCCCATTTTTTTAATAGGTTATTTGTTTTTTGCTTGTTGATTTGTTTAAACTCTGTATAGATTCTGGATATTAGGCCTTTGTCATATGCATTGTTTGTGAATATCTTGTCCCATTCTGTAGGCTGTCTCTTTACTCTGTTGATAGTTTCTTTTGCTGTGCAGAAGCTCTTTAGTTTAATTAGGTCCCACTTGTCTATTTTTGGTTTTGTCTATTTTTGCAGTTGCTTTTGGGGACTAGCCAAGGCTGATGTCAAGAAAATATTTCCTAGATTGTCTTCTAGACTTTTTATAGATTGAGGTCTTAAATTTAAATCTTTGATCCATTTTGAGTTAATTTTTGTATATGGTGAAAGGTAGGGGTCGAGCTTCCACCTTCTGCATATGGCTGGCATCATTCTGCATATTTTTATTTGATTTTATTGAAAGCTCTTTCTGCATCAATTGAGATGATTTTATAGTTTTTGCTTTCAATTCTGTCTGTGTGGTGAATCACATTTATTGATTTGCATATGTTGAACCAGGCTTGTATCCTTGGAATAAAGTATAGTTGATCGTGTTGTACTAATTTTTTGATATGCTGCTGGACTTGGTTTGCTAATATTTTGATGAGGATTTTTATGTCTAAGTTCATCGGGGATATTGGCCTAAAGTTTTCTTTTTTTCCTTGTGTCTCTGACAGATTTTGGTATCAGTCTGATGCTGGCTTCATGATAGGTTAAGGAGGCGCTCCTTCTAGACTTTTTGGAATAGTTTCATAAATATTTTCTAAGTCTCAAATTAGACAATGCTCTAAAAGTATTTTTGAAAATGTAAACTGCTTTTTGTCATTAAATTTATTTTGATGTAAAAATATGAAATTAACACACAGATTCAATCCAATTCCAATTAAAATCCTAAAGGAATTATTCTTGGAATTCGATGAACTATATTCAAGTTCATCTAGAAAAATATCAGGATAGGGTTAGTCAAGAATACGTTGAGAAAGAGGAATAATGAAGTTGTACGTACCCCAAGAGGTATGAAAGTGCATTGGGTAGTTAGAGTCACTTAAATAGTGTTGGCACAGGAGGAATAGCACCAGACAGACAGTACACCAGATTTCAGTAAATAATAAAAATGAGATTCAAATTAGGGATGAGGGCAGAGGATATTCACTGATTGGGTTGGCACAATTGGTTAGTCATTTGGAAAAATGATAGCTTGTGCTCTGTGTTAAGTATGGCTCTGTGTACTTTGTACCAATTAACATTTTTTTCCCCACAGAAATTCTACAAGTAGATACTATTATCACCATTTTATAGATAAGAAGGTTGAAACACAGACAAGCTAAGTAATTTGTCCAAGATCACACAGCTGGTCAGGAGTAGAGCTGGAATTTGAACCCAGGCAGTATACAGTCTGGGTTTATCCTGTTAACCTCTTGCTGTACAGTCTTCTAGCTCCATGCCTTGCACCAAAATACAGTTCAGATGGACTAAAGTTTTAAAGGTAAATTTAAAACTAGACGAAAATATAGGTATTTCTATAATTTTGAGATATGTAAGGCATTTTTAAGAACTTTCCTTTCTTTCTTTTGAGGTGGGGTCTTACCATCTTGTCCAAGCTGGTCTTAAACTCCTAGGGTCTTACCATCTTGTCCAAGCTGGCCTGAAACTCCTGGGGACTTACCATCTTGTCCAAGCTGGTCTCAAACTCCTGGGGTCTCACCATCTTGTTCAAGCTGGTCTCAAACTCCTAGGCTCAAGCAATCCTCCCACCTCAGCCTCCCAAAGTGCTGGGATTGTAGGCATGAGCCCTTGGGCCTGGCTTTGTAAGGCATTTTTAAACATGACATCAAAATCAGAAACTTATAAAAGAAAAAGGTGATAGATTTGACTATATAAAAATTGAAACTTTCTAATCAAAGCCAAACCAAACCACCACTACCATCACCACCACGATCACCGCCACCACCAACAAAAACCAGGAAATTAATCAAACCAACCAACCACCCACCACAACCACAAAACAAATGTAGAAAGCTAACGCAATCAAATGACAAATTGGAACATGAACAAGCCATAAATCTGATCAAGTGTTAATAGGTCGATGAATAAAGACAGTTCAGTAGAGGATTGGTGAAATAACCCCTGGAACATCAGTACTATGGAAAATTACCATTTAAAAAATAACAATGTAGACTCTTATTTATGGGCATGTACATGTGCCTGTGATAGATTAATTAATTAATAGAAAATTACAGTATGCGCCTATGCTGTGTGGGAGCAAAAGCATGTGGATGCTTGTATGAGTGTTTGTGTGTGTGTGTGTGTGTGTGTGTGTGTAAAATAAATGAAGTGATAAAATAATCTCTGGGTAATGTGGTTGTGGATGATTTTTACCATTTTTCTTTAGATTTTATTGATTGAATTTCTTATAATAAGTATGTATTTCTTTAATGATAAAATGGTCTAAGCCTTGAATCATCTTTTTAAAATAAAGTTAGTAGAACAGGAATATTTCAAGAACATAATAGATTTGCATATTTCTAGTTTATGGTAATTTCTATGATGTTTTGGTGGAAAGCTATGGTTTTAGGGAAATGGCTTATAGTAAAAGGCCAATGACTTTGAGTAAGTTACCAATTTTGACATTTAAAATTGTAGAACATGATCTACACAATTCCTATTTTGGGAATTACTACTTTGGGAATATATTTTGGCTTTATTTTTGCAGCCAAATATATGATTTATATTGGTAAATGTTTCATAGAATCTTGGAAAGAAGGTATATTCTCTCCTTCATCCCTTGAAATCACTGTGTATATAAATTATTAACTTCATTATTCAAATCTTCTATATCTTTGGGTTGGTTTTTATCTACTTAAATGGCCAAGGTAGAGGAGGTATGTTGAAGTCTCTCTTACTGTGTGTCTGTACGTTTTGCCTAGGGTTTCTAGCATATGGCATTTTTATTACAGACTTTGCTTTTTATTAATATTCAATGATACTCCCCACCCCATGTCATCCTACTTGCTGCATATTCTCTTTTGTCTGATATTAATATTGTGGCCCCTACTTCCTTTTTGTTTGGGCTTGCTGAAACAAAAGTGTGTCTCTCCCTCTCTTTGTGTTCTTAATATTTTAAAATAAATTCAATATTTTAGTTTTGGAAGTATCTTCTATAGTTAAGTTTTAATTTCTGATTATTTGTATTTGTTGTCACAATTGGTACACTTGGTCTCATTTCTGCAGTCTTCTTTCCATGATGCTTCCATACTGGTTTATTTGCTATAGCTTTGTTCTCCAAAGTGGAATGCATAGAACATTAATTGGAGTCCCAGAAGGAAATACTAGTTTTTACATTTCAAAATTAAGAATGATATTAAACTTGACTCATTTAATATAAATTGGCACTGGTTCTTCACGCAGGTCCACAAGTAAGACAGATGCTCTCTGTTTATTGATAGTAAGCAAGGTGGAAGGGAGTGATTTCCAGAGGGTGGGGGTGAATGACAATGACACTTTTACATTCTGCAAACTTTTGACTCACTGAAGTTTGTGTGCCCAGTTAGGTGGATTTAAGAGTTATTTAATTTGCTTTTATGTAAGCTGTCAAAATTTACAAGAATCTTAAGATAATTCCAAAAAAAAGAAGCAGGTTAAAAGTAATGCCCATGATACAGACAAGAACAATAATGACAACCCGTCTGTCTCCCCAACCCCTCCCTCCCACCCCCACCCCAAAAGGCCCAGCTAATGCTTTCCATTTTCCTGGCAGGAGTGCTCCATCAGCCACATTATGAGGTAATAGAGAGCATTTTCAAAACGGATGTTTGGAAATGTTTCTCAGTGTTTCCATTGCTATGTGATACATTGCTGAAAACGATAGAAATGTTACACCTATAAAAAATAATCTGTGGTATCAACACATTTAAAGGATTTAAAATAGAATTTTTATAATCTTTGAAAGTTTTTAGAGAATTTTAAACCCTTTGTTGAGGCATGAAACTATGACATGTACTGATTCCTTTTCAAGAACAATTGATCATGGAAGATGGAAACTTACTACCAAATTTCAACAAGAACAATTACATAATTGATGGGTGGAATCGATTATAAATGTCATGATTATTAAGTACAGCCAATGACACACTTCTTTCCCTTGAGTTTCTCTCTCTGTGAAGGATCTTATTCAGTTACTACAGCCATGAAAACCAAGTTTGAAATAAAAATTGACCCAGAATCATACCTTTGGGTTGCTATATTGCAAGATATGTAACCAACAGTTTCAAAAACATTGAAAAATTTAAACATTCTGTTCTCACTGAATGTTACTATTATTTCAGTGAAAGAAAGAAAAATGTTGTTTGTGTTATTAATAAATACAATAAATTTATTTTAAACTAGTGTTATTTCAAGTTCATCTTTTTAATGATTTTATTATATAATATATGCACATATCCATGTATATACAGTAGTACATATATTTATATACAGTTTATTAAGAAATCACTAAAGTGAGTATACATTGCTTAAAAAGTCTTAGTAATAAAAATAAAAGTTGCAATCTTTTTATTTAGTCTTTTTTCCTTTAATTTCTTTAAAATTTTGAATATATTTTCTTTAATTGGTGATGCTGAAAATTAAACTATACTTATTTCCATTGGGTAAGTAATGTAATATACTTGTCTATAGCTTTCCCACATGTTCTAATTTTTATTGATAGTAATTTGTGACTCTGGCCCAAACGATTATCATTTTCATCACACAGCTTCTCTTTTAAGAATCGTTAAAAACGTCTGTATTAATTTATGAAACTGTATTTATAGTTATTTAAACAACTCTTTATTTAGTTTCATTTGTACCACTGAGGCTTTTGGCCACAACCTCCAATTTAAATTTTAAAATTTTGGTTTATGTCTTGGTTAAATCTTCAAGTAATTTTATCCATATATGCTTCCCGGAAGCATATATAGATGATATAATTAACATGTCTTATATCCTTGGGTACAATTTTTGTCAGCCACATTACACAGAGTAATTGTTTAGTTATGTAATCTATTGTCACATCTTTTCCCCTAAAAATATTCCAGAGATTACCGCTTTTTTTTTTTTTCTGGAAGTTTGCAACACAGGGGCATCTATGACTAGCTGAAGTCTTATCTCTATTGTATTTTTAAATGCTATTTTCCCCTGAGGTTTACAGTTCTGTAGTTCTTCTCCTGGTTTCTCCTAGGCTCACTCTGATGGCTGCAGTCATCAGTGGCTTACAGGGCTAGGGGTCTAAAGTGGCCTTACACACAGTCTGGGGCTGGTACTGGCTGTCACAGGGTCTTTCTCTATCCATTCTTTTAGCTTCCCTAGTCTCCTTACTTGGTGAAGGGAAGGTTTTCAAGAGGTGAGGTCAGGAGCTCAAGGCCTGAGCTCCACACACAATGTCACTCCTGCCACATTCCACTGGTGTAAACAAGTCTTGAGGCCAGGCAGTTTTCTTCCACTTCTGGACAGAAGGTGCAGCAAAGTCATATTGCAAAGGTGCAGGTAGCCTGGGAGGGGAGGAATTTGCAGCCATTAAGCAATCTACCACACCAACAATCCCCCAACATTCAACTTAACAAACAGAAGTTTTTCTCCTTTCATGTGATGATTCAGGGTCTCAGTTTCCTTCCATCCCTGAGGACCCCTGAGGCCTCCCTCTCCAGCCAGCCAAAATGGAAATATGTGGTGGGGAAGGCACACTTTCTTCTTCAAAACCCCGGTTCAGAAGAGATCTTCACTTCTGCTCATGTGTCTTTGGCAAGAACTGTTCATATAGCTGTACCCTGAAGGAAGGGGCAGGTGGCACCCAGAGTAATCATGGAAGGGGAACCATGAACTTTTGGTGGACAATTACGGTTGGTTTTTTTTTCCTTTTTTTCTTCCACTGATGACTCTATTATCAGTGACTGGTTCAGAAAAACGCTGGAATCTTTCTGAGATGCAAATTAGCATATTTGTGTGCTTATTTCTTAGAGTAATTATTTCAAAAGAAGCATTTCTGTCTCTTCAAGACGATCTTCTTATTTGGACCTGCAATATCTTTTCTTTACCTAGGATCCCCAAGGTGGCCCTGTTTGGGTGGCCTTCCAATCTTATAGTGGTCTCTTGCTTCTCTTGTGAGCAATTTCTTCTGGAAGCTTTCCTGGCTTAAGAAAAAAGCCTAGCCTCAGAATGGCATTTTGATCATTGGATTTTCCTTTTCTAATATCTCTTTTACCCTTTTCAAATTAATTGGTCTGACATAAATTGTCTAGGTCCCTTCACTCCCTTGCCACTTTCTTTGTCACAGGGACAATCATAAATAGAGTCTGAATGGTATCTTAGGTTCATTACCATCAGCCTACATGAAATATACACTCCCTGGTGTGGCAGGCATATGTATGGCACCCTTCCTACTTTCCAACACTGATGCTGGTTTTTCCCTAATTTTATATCCACTGGTCATCTCATGTGTCTGAGGGTGGAAGGCGGAGTGTTCAATGCCTGCACTTACATCATCATCAGATGCAGGGAAATTACAGTCTTACATTTAAATGCTATGGAAATTATATGGTCTGTGATATCAGTTTCTTTAAAACACCTTATAAACTTTCACTGTGCAGAACTATCATAAATCTGTTTAATTCAACAGTTTACACGAGGTACTCCAGTATTCCAGTTGGAAGTAAACTGTTTTTCTGCTTGATTGAAACTTTGCACTGTTGGAAGTTGTTAAGAATACCACGTATTGCAGTCAAATATCTCCATATCTGATAATCAAAAATAGTAATAGCTCACATGTGTGTCCACTTAGCGAGGAGTTCCTGAGGCTGCAATGTTCTAGAAGTGACACTCAGCACTGGGGTGCAGGCCTCAGGTATAGAGATTCTGCCTTCAAGTTGCCCACACTCGTTGGACAGCAGGCAGATAATTCAATGATAATGATGTGATGACGTTTTGGAATATCACCATTGTGCTTTCCTTTCTCTACCCTATTGCACTTGGCCTTTCCACCGGGGGAAGCAGGACTAAAAGGGTGAAAAATACCAGCGAGCTTTTCTTTTTCTTTTTGTTTTTTGACCTTCAAAATGGGCTTTTGATACCCAAAAGGAAGGTTTGAGGGAAGCATGGTGCAAACTTTATGCCACACAGTTAATTTGAAATAGTTCTCTGTCTCACTTCTGGAGAAGAGTTCCTGGGCTGGAGCACGGTCTGGAGGGAAGGAGGAGAAGTTACCTTGTGGAGTTTGGTGGTGCCAGACAGGAGAGGGTCATATTTGGGTGCCCACAGAAAGGAGGGCAGGCTCAACAGAATGACTCTCTCCAACTTCATCCAAGACCTTGCTGAGCTGTGAAAGTGCCCTCTGTGGATGGTCCCTCTTTTCCAAGGTTTGGGGTAATTATATATCTCCGACAAAAAAATAAAAACACTAACGGTTATGACATCATGAGAAGCTGTTAATGATAGTAAAGAAGACTGCACAAAGGTAACCACTTCCTTTTCCCAGAAAGTCACAATTCAGGAATCTAAAATCAATTTTTCTGTGGATGGCTATTGAACAATGAGAAAAGGATCAGTGCTGAGAGGTGGGGTGTCACCAAAGGGAGTTTCTATAGCCTAAACTTATGTATTGCTGGATAAGACCAGCAAGAGGGTGTCTCTGATAACACAGGTGGTATGATTATAGTTGTAGGATTTTAGTAACAAGGTTTTTGAACTCAGTATGAAAACATCCAGCAAAAGACTCCCAAATGTATTTATATGAGAAACTTTACAAAGCCATGTGAATCAAATCATGTACAACCATATGTTGAATAAAATCCACCTTAATTCAAGAAATAATTACATAAAATCAGTATCTTCCTGGAACACCCTAATTACCACCCAATGCACAAAGTAGAGAAAAGATTATGAGCATTCTAAAATTGAGCATGTACGTATGACATGTGTAACATGTCATGTTTTTACTTTTATTTGTAAAAACAAACAAAAACATGGTTGATGGGATTGTGGGAGGGCTTCTTATTTTTCCAGTTTCAAATAATGAGCATGTATTTTATAATTAGAAGAATGTGATTATAATTTTTTTAACATAGAAAATTGAGGATATATTATAATGAATAAAGAATTCTTAAAATTTTCTCTCTCAATTTTCTTGATATACCTATCAGAATAATAATTTATATATACACTTGAAATTTAATGTATTAATTGTTATTCTGATAGGTATATCAAGAAAATTGAGAGAGAAAATTTTAATAATTATTATTATGGTTTTTTAGAGGGAGATTATTTTTGTTTTTGTCCAACACCTGTTGGAGCTGTAACTCTACCTGAAGAATTTGACATTTTCATCATGACTAATAAAAGACTGCTGCTTTGAAAAGAAGAAAAAAAAGTAATTCTTTGTTCTTGAAATCAAAGACAAAGAATCATGTAGCTCTGTTTCCTCTAACTTACTTCATTCGGTTTGACTTATTTTAACATCTATTCCATGTCCTGTTTCAATACCCTGCTTGACATTGATCTCAACATTTCATTAGGAATTCTTGGTGGAAAGAAATTATTCTGAACATTTGCTCCTTGTTCTTACAGTAAATGAAGTGTCATTTACATTTCACATCTTTTCCTGCTAACCTGTAATCTCTTGAAGACTTTGGTAGTTTTCCATTATTAGCTCACAGACATTTATTATCATTTTCCCTCTTGATTTATGCTAAAACCTCAGTGATTGAATCATGATTCCCAGAATCATTATATAAAATTGTGTAAGTGCTCCATGAGCAAAAATATTTCTTTAAACTTCTTGACAACAAACTAAAGGAATTGGTTTCCTAGCTTTTCTCTTTATAAAAGGGCTCTGTTGTTATAATGGCACAATTTTAGCTTCTGTAGTTTGATCCTGTCTGTGTGAAGAGGTACAAATGTAGATTCTCGAAATGGCATTTTAGGGTGGAAAGAGCACCAGCATTAGAAGTGACAGACCTGAGTTTTCATCTTCAACACTCGGATAATTACTTGCTGTGTGTTCTTCAGACAAGACTCTTCTGAGTGTCTGTTTTCTTGTTTTAGAGTCATATTGAAAAAGAAACAGCTCCTTCTCAGAGTTGTTTTGAGGATGACAAATATAATATAGTAAGTACCCTGTATGCAGCAAATGCTCAATAAATGATAGTAATAGTTTATTCATATTTTTGCTTTTTGCTGTATCTATTCCTACTTTGGCAGAATGGCTGGCACATGGTGAATGATGAAAACTGTGGCTCTCAGTTTTGGAATTTAGGAAAGCATAGTCTAGGATACAGGAGCTCTTATCTGTATAGTAGCCTTTAAAGTTCAACTGCTTTTTTTAGTGTGCAAAGAACAGAGTGCTCAGTCACATGCTTGTGGTAACTAAGTAAGACAGCTACCATTATTGACATTTTAACTATGAACTTTGAAATACAACCAGAAAATCAGGAGGTTACCTCATCTTGTTAACTGTGAACTCATTTACTTTTAAAATCAATAAATATTCGTTGAGCACCTACCAAGTCCCTGGATACAGTGTGAAAAGGACAGGCAAGGCCTTTGGTTGCCTGGAAATGGCTTTTGAGTAGGGAGAGAGATAAATGAATACACAAAATAATTAGAGCTTGTCTGACATGTTGAGTAGCTCAGCTGAGAGCAACAGTGAACTTAGGACAGAGTGATTCCGGTCCTGGAAAACCTAGGTATAGGGTAACATTTAAGCTGCAATGAGAAGCTGCAATTCTGCAGCGAGTGGGGTAAGATTGGTTCAGGAAGCCAGGAAAACACGTGCAAAGCCCCAAATCCAGGAATATGGGAAATTTGATAAATATCCAGGTTGTTTTCAGGGGCATGATAATCTTTTCTTTGATCATTCCACTTACTGAATAAGAACTGATGAAGTGGAGCGTGACTCTTGCTAGCCATATATTAATATATTCTGGTACAAAATAGTCCAGAAGATTATATATAGGCAGGCAGAATTTTCTCTAAAACAGGTTTAATGGTCACTAAATAAAAACTACTCAGCCCTCTTGTTTGTTATTATAATTAGTAATAATGACACTAATACTGTAGTTATATAGTACACTTGTAATTCACAGAATGTCAAGGAAATATTAGACTATTAAGTGGAATTGGGGTTGAGATCTATTTCCTCAGGCTCTCATGGGCACTGTTGATGTTCTCATCATCCAAGTTCACAAAATATCTTAGTTCGGGGAGATCTGAAGCTTCCATAGCAAGCTTGATTCCAAAATCTTTGCTTTGCCTAGGAGCTCCAGTGACAGGACATTCACAGGGCCTCTCAGATCTCGTCACCTCTTGTGCTATAGAAATCCTCTCTCCTCTATACTTTTTTTTTTTTTTGAGATGGAGTCTCGCTCTGTCGCCCAGGCTGGAGTGCAGTGGTGCAATCTCGGCTCACTGCAAGCTCCGCCTCCCGGGTTCACGCCATGCCTCAGCCTCCCGAGTTGCAGTGACTACAGGCAGCCGCCACCACACCTGGCTAATTTTTGGTATTTTTAGTAGAGACGGGGTTTCACCGTGTTAGCCAGGATGGTCTCGATCTCCTGACCTCGTGATCCGCCCGCCTTGGCCTCCCAAAGTGATGGGACTACAGGCGTGAGCCACCGTGCCCGGCCTCCTCTATACTCTTGTGAGCCTCTGTTCTCCACTCAAAGGCACTCACTGCTCCAATCTCCTCAGCAAAGCTTTCTCAAGGTCTCACTTTTGGAAGCCAAGAGCCTGGGAGAAGATTGACTGTAGGCAAGAGAATGACCCTGGCTACCCTTTTGAAATGGGGTGGGGAAAATAGAGTAAGAGCCAGACCCTAACATTTTCCATATCTGGAAGCCCAGAATGTAATAGAAATTTAGGTTCTGTTTTATCAAAGCTACACAAGTACGTATTTCTATGAAAAGCCTCTGCTCCTATGTTCCTGCACACAGAGGCCACCACTTGCAACCCTTCTAATAGAATCTTTTAGCATGTATCTTTATGTATTTAAATCAAGCTTATGTTGCTACATCTTGATTTGTAAAAATCATTTTAAGTATGACTATTGATTCCCCATTATTGTATATGAGGATTTACCTTTATTCATATTTCTCATTCCCGCATTCTCTCAATATAATTTTATGGCCATATAAAAATGATTTATATCTGAGCATGAAGTGTTGTGTGATTACTTTTCGTGCACAATATTTTGTTGTCTTTGGAATTAATCTTGTTTTTATCTTTTGCTTAGGTTTCTATGTAATCATCATTAATTCATCCCCAATCTTATCCCCTGTTGTGTAAATTTAAAACATGTTAGGCATTCTACTAATTTCATATCTTGGAAGAATGTTCTTCTCTACTCTTTTCACCAGCTCCAATGTAGACCAGTGTGGTGGACATGGTAGATGCATTGTCTAGAAGCCGCTTCTAGGAGGGACTTGTTATTCCAGTTGCTGAGAATGAGTCAACAGACAGCTGTTACCTTCTTCATCTTCTTCCTTGGCTGCAGACAGCTCTCTTGCCCTAGAGCATGCCCTTCCCATATCCAATGACTGGTAATGAGAAGGCTATAAAAGTCACTTCAGCCCACCGTGGGACAACTTTACTTGGCTGTAATGCTCCAGAGCTCCCTGAGGGGTTGGCCGAAGCTTTGTTGTGTCTGCATCGTAATTCACCTTCTCCCTCTGCTCAATCTTGATTCTGCCCTCTCCTTTCTTTCCAATCCCTTAGACGCAATGGTCTCTAATAAATAGCCTGCATGCCAATTCCTTCTCCGCATCTGTTTCTGGAGAACCCCACTTAAAACAAATAGTTATTCTCCAGGGCTTCTTTAAGGAGTCAGCTGGTAATTTGCCTTCACTATTAATTTGAGATTCTCTTGGTTTTGCTGAGGTTGTTATTGTTGTGGCAAGAACACTTAATGTGAGATTTACCCGCTTAATAAAATTTTAAGTTGCAATACAGTATTACCAACAGATACTGATATGATTAGGCTTTGTGCCCCCACTCAAATCTCATCTCGAATTGTAATTCCCAGTGTTTAGAGAACTGGTGGGAAGTGATTGGATCACGGGGGTGGTTCCCCCATGCTGTTCTCATAGTGAATGAGTTCTCATGAGATCTGATGGTTTTATAAGGCAGTTTCCCTGGCTCTTGCTAGCTCTCTCCTTCCTGTAGTCATGTGAAGAAGGTCTTTGCTTCCCCCTTGCCTTCTGCCATAATTGTAAGTTTCCTGAGGCTTCCCCAGTCAAGCAGAACTGAGTCCATTAAACTTATTTTCTTTATAAATTACCCAGTCTCGGACCATTCTTTATAGCAGTGTGAAAATGGACTAATACAGATACCGTGTTGTACATCAGATCTCCAATACTTTTTATCTTGCCTAACTGAAATTTTACACCCATTGAACAGCAACGCTCCATTTCCCCCTTCTCCAGCCCCTGTCAACTGTCATTCTATTCTCTGCTTCTATGAGTTTGACTATTTTAGATGCCTCATAGGCATGGAATCATGTGGTATTCAACATTCTGTGTGCATTGTAATGTTGGTGGCACTATTTCCCAGGTCACGTGCCTCATCTTTGCTTTATTCTCTTATTTTGATGGAGCACATTCTGTAGTAGTGTCATGAGGAATAAAATATGGTGATAATTTTTAAAGAAGTTTTGAATGTCTAGAAATGGCTTTGTTCTGTCAACACATTTAATTGATAGCTTAGTTTGGTATAATCATCTGGAAAGGACACATTTTCCCTTAAAATTTAAAGGCATTGCACAATTTTCCTTTGGTTCTAAGATTTCTGTTTACAATTAGGATGCCAATATAATTATTGACCTTTCATATGAAAACTATGTTTCTTTTTTGCAACTTGGGGGATCTTTTCTTTGTTCCTGTTGTTTTGAAATTACATCTTCTTCCAGCTTAGGATTCTGCTAAGTCTATCACTAACTCATTCAGTTACTTTCCATTTTTCAAAATGCTGTTACTCTTAGCTCCTCTTTCTTTTCCTTGTCCTTGAATCTTTATACCTTAAAACAAATAGGTAGACAGACAGACAAACAATAACAAAAACATTGTAGTGTCTAATGGCATTTAAGTAGATTTTGGGAAAGAGAGAGCTGAGATTAAGTGAGTGTGTTCAACCTGATATCTTAAACAGGGCTTTAATTAGACTTTTCTTTAAAGGAAAAATGTTTCCTTTTATATCTTTTTAAATTTTTTTAAAAAAATTTGTGAGTACATAGTAGGTGTATATATTTATGGGGTACATGAGATGTTTCGATATAGGCATGCAATGTGAAATAAGCATATTATGGAGAGTGAGGTATCCATCCCCTTGAGCATTTATCGTTTGAGTTACAAACAATTCAATTACATTCTTTATTTTTAAATGTACAATTATTATTGACTATAGTCACCTATTGTGCTGTCACAAAGTAGGTCTTATTTATTATTTCTATTTTGTGTATGCATTAACCATCCCCACCTCTCCCCCACCAACTCCCCATTACTCTTCCCAGCCTCTGGTAACCATCCTACTCTCCATGTCCGTGAGTTCAATTGATTTGATTTTTAGATTCCACAAGTAAGTGAGAAGATGTGATGTTTGTCTTTCTGTGCCTGGCTTATTTCACTTAATATATTGATCTCCAGTTTGATCCATGTTCCATTTATTCTTTTTTATGGCTGAATAGTACTCAATTATGTATGTGTACCATATTTTTTTATCCATTCGTCTGTTTATGGACACCTGAGATGCTTTCAAATCTTATCTATGGTCAACAGTGCTGCAACAAACATAGGAGTGAAGCTATCTCTTCAATATACTGATTTCCTTTCTTTGGGTATATTTCCAGTAGTGGGATTGTGGGATCATGTGGTAGCTCAATTTTTAAGTTTTTTGAGGAACCTCCAAACTGTTCTCCATAGTTGTTGTGCTAATTTGCATTCTCACCAACAGAAAGAGTTATCTTTTCTCCACATTCTCGTTAGCATTTGTTTTTGTCTGTCTTTTGGATGTAAGCCATTATAACTGGGATGAGATGATACGTCATTTGGGTTTTGATTTGCATTTCTCTGATGATAAATGATGTTGAGCACCCTTCATCACCTGTTTGCCATTTGTATATTTTTTTTTTAGAAATGTTTCTTCAAATCTTTTGCCTATTTTTTTCATTAGAAAGATCCTTCACTTCTTTGGTCAAGTTAATTCCTGGGTATTTAGTTTTATGTGTGACTATTGTAAATGAGATTACTTTTTGATTTCCTTTTCATGGTTTTCATTGTTGGTATATAGAAATGCTATTGATTTTTGTATGTTGATTTTGTATCCTGCAACTTTACTGAATTTGTTTATCAGTTCCAATCGGTTCTTGTGAAGTCTTTAGGTTTTTCTAAATATAAGATCATATTATCTGCAAACAAGGATAAATTGACTTATTTCTTTCCAATTTGGATGCCTTTTATATCTTTCTCTTGTCTAATTTCTCTAAGCAGGACTTCCAGTACTGTGTTAAATAACAGTGTTGACAGTGAACATCCTTGCTGTGTTCCAGATCTTAGAGGGAAAGCTTTCAGTTTTTCCCTATACGGTGTGATACTAGCTGTGGGTCAGTCATATATAGCTTTATTATGTTGAGGTATGTTCCGTCTTTCCGTAGTTTTTTGAGGGTGTTCTTCATGAAGGGATGTTGAATTTTATCAAATACTTTTTCAGCATCAATTGAAATGATCATATTGTTTTTATCCTTCATTCTGTTGATGTGATGTATCACATCGATTGATTTGCATATGTCAAACCATCCTTGCATCCCAGGGATAAATTCCATTTGGTCATGATAAATGATCTTTGATATGTATTGTTGAATTTGACTTGCTAGCACTTTGTTGAGAATTTTTGCATCAGTGAGAATGATCCATGTGCTGAGGAAAAGAATGTGTATTCTGCAGCTCTTGGATGCAATGCTCTGTAAATATCTATTGGATCCATTCGATTGATACTGCAGATTAAGTCTGATGTTTCTGTGTTGATTTTCTGTCTGGAAGATCTATCCAATGCTGAAAATGGGGTGTTGAAGTGGATACCCTATTCTATTATTGTGTCATGATCTACCTCTCTTTTTAGCTCTAATAATATTGCCTTTATATATCTGGTTGTTCAGTGTATGTATATTTAAATTTGTGATATCCCCTTGCTGAATTGACTCCTTTATCATTATACAGTGACTTTCTTTGTCTCTTCCTATAGTTTTGGTCTTGAAACCTATTTTGTCTGATATAAGTATAGCAACTCCTGCTCTTTTTTGGTTTCCATTGGCATGGAATATCTTTTTCCATTCCTTTCTTTTCAGTCTACATGTGTTTTTATATGTTAAGTGTGTTTCTTGTAGGCAACAAAGCAATGGGTCTTGTTTTTTCATCCTTTCAGTCAGTCCCTGCCTTTTAATTGGAGACTTTACTCCATTTACAGTCAATGTTATCACTGAGAAGTAAAGACTTATTCCTGCCATTTTTATTTGTTTTCTGGTTGTTTTATGATCTTGTCTTCCTTCTCTCTTTCCTTCCTGTCCTCCTCTAGTAAATTTGATTTTCTCTGGTGATATAATTTAGTTTTTTGCTTTTTATTTATTGTGTTCCCATTGTATGTTTTTTGGTTTGAAATTACCATGAGGCTTGCAAATATTATCTTATAACCCACTATTTTAACCAGAAAACAACCTAACACTACATGCATAAACAAAGAAGGAAACGAGCAAAAAGAAAACAAATAAAAACTATATGTCTTAACTTCATCGCCCAACTTTAAACTTTTTCTAGTGTCTAATTATCTCTTATTGTATTGACTATGTCTTGGAAAGTTGTTGTAGTTACCATTTTTGATCAGTTCATTGTTTAGTTTTTTTTTTTTAGCATAAGAGTAGTTTACACACCACAGTTAGTGTTAAAATATTCTGTTTTTCTGTGTACTTAACTATTACTAGTGAGTTTTGTACCTTCAGGTGATTATTTGCTCATCAATGTCATTTTCTTTCTGATTGAAGTGCTCCCATTAGCATTTCTTGTAGGACAGGTCTGGTATTGATGAAATCCCTCAGCTTTTGTTTGTCTGGGAAAGTCTATTTCTCCTTCAGGTTTGAAGGATATTTTCATCAGATATATTATTCTAAGGTAAAAAAGTTTTTTTCCTCCAGCACTTTAAATATGTCATGCCACTCTCTCCTGGCCTATAAGGTTTTCACTGAAAAGTCTACTGACAGACATATTGGAGCTTCGTTGTATGCTATTTATTTATTTTCTCTTGCCACTTTTAGAACCCTTTATTTATTCTTGACCTTTGGAAGTTTAGTTATCAAATACCTTTAAGGTAGTCTTCTTTTGGTTAAATCTGCTTGGTGTTCTGTAACCTTCTTATACTTGGATATGGATTCTTTCTCTAGATTTGGGAAGTTCTCTCTTATTATCCCCTTGAATAAACTTTCTACCCCTATTTCTTTCTCTATCTTCTCTTTAAGGTCAATAACTTTTAGACTTGTCCTTTTGAGGCTATTTTCTAGATCCTGTAGATGTGTTTTATTGTTTTTTATTCTTTTTCCTTTTGTCTCCTTTGACTGTGTATTTTCAAATAGTCTACCTTCAAGCTCACTAATTCTCTCTTCTCTCTCTTCTGCTTGATCAACTCTGCTATTAAAGGACTCTGATGCATTCTTCAGTATGCCAATTACATTTTTCAGCTCCAGAATTTCTGCTTGATTCTTTTTAATTATTTCAATGTCTTTGTTAAATTTATCTGATACAATTCTGAATTCCTTTTCTGTGTTATATTGAATTTCTTTGAGTTTCCTCAACAAAGCTATTTTGAATTATCTGTCTGAAAGGTCACACACCTCTGTTCTCCAGGATTGGTCCTTGGTGTCTTATTTAGTTCAATTGGTGAGGCCATGTTTTCCTGGATGGTATTGATGCTAGTAGATATTCTTTAATTTTCGGGCATTGAAGGGTTGGATATTTATTGTAGTCTTCACTGTCTGGGCTTATTTATAGCCATCCTTCTTCGGAAGGCTTTTCAGACATTTGAAAGGACTTCAGTGTTGTCATCTAAGCTATTTCTGCTTCAGGGGACACCCCAAGCCCAGTAACACTGTGGTTCTTGCAGACTTGTAGAGGTACCACTTGATAGTCTTAGACAAGATCCAGGAGAACTCTCTGGATTACCAGGCAGAGACTCTTGTTCCCTTCCTTTACTTTCTCCCAATCGTACAGAATCTCTCTCTCTCTCTGTTCTGAGCCACCTAAAGCTGAGGGTACAGGGACACAAGCATCCCTGTGGCCACCACAACTATGACTGCACTAGGTCAGACCTGAAATCAGCACAGTTCTGGGACTCACCCAAGGCCTGCTGTAACCACTCCCTAGCTACTGCCTATGCCCACTCAAGGCCCTGGAGCTCTGCAATCAGCAGATGGCAAAGCCAGCCAGCCAGGCCTGTGTCTTTCCCTTCAGGGTGTTAAGGTCCTCTAAACCCCAGATGGTTCCAGAAGTGCCATCTGGGAATCAGGGACTAGAGTCAAAAACCTTAGAAGTCTACCTGGTGTTGGCACTCAAAGCACACAACAGTCCTTCCCACTCTTCCTTCCCCTTTCCAAAAGCAGAAGAGCCTCACCCATAGCCACTCCCACCTGAGGCCATGAGGAGTACTGCCAGACTACTGCCAATGTTCCCTTAAGGCCCAAGGTCTCTAAAGTCAGCTTGTCATGAATGCTGTCTGGCCTTGGACTCACCCTTCAGGGCAGTGGGCTTAATTCTGGCCCAGAGTTGATCAAGAAATGCTGTCCAAGAGTCAAGTTCTGGAATCAAGGGCCCCAAGAGCCCGCTTGGTGTTCTACTCCCCTGTGGCCATGCTGGTACTTGAGGTGCAAGACAAAGTCCCCTTTACTTTTCCCTCTACTTCTTTCAAGCAGGAGTTTTGCCCCATACCTACCATTGCTGGTTATGTGCTGAGTTTCATCTGAAGACACCAAGTCTCAGACGTTCACCCAAGGCCCTTGACATAGTATCTGGGTATTACTGCTGGCTATTCAGGGCCCAAAGGCTCTTCAGCTAGCAGGTGATAATTGCTTCCAGGATTGGGTCCTTTTCTTCAAGGCAGCAGATTCCCTTCTGGCCCAGGGTGTATCTAGAAATGTCACTCGGGAGCTAGGGCCTGAAACCAGGGCCTCATGACTGATTGGTGCCCTATCCTTCTATAGCTGGGCTGATATCCTAGATGCAAGTCCTACCCAGTCTTAATTATTCTCTTTTTAAGCAGTAGGAAGGGATCTTTTTCGGAGCCACAAGCCGTGCAGCTTGGGGTTTGGTGAGGGATAATGTCAACACTCCATCGGCTGCCCCAGCTGGTGTCTCTTTATGTCCAGTGGCCCCAAGTCCACGGTCTCTGGGACTAGTTCAGTACTAGGACTCACCAAAGAGTTGCAGTCCTTATGGCCTATATAGCCTTTCAAGTGTACTTGGAGACACAGAGCATAGCCCTTGGTGGTGAGGTTTGCAAAAACCCAAGTTCAGATACCTGGGATCAGTAATTGCCCTCTGTCTAGGGCTAGGGCTGGTTTAAGTGCTCCCTCCATGGACAGGTGTCACTGAGTTTGGTCCAGTTTTCCTTTCTGCTCTAACAGGACACTACTGAGTTCAGTGCCTCACAATTGCTGTGTTTTCCATCCCTCAGTGCCCAGAGATGCTCTCTGCACCATGCCAAAACTGCCGGGGGTGGGAGAGGGTTTTTTTTTTTAAAATCTCTTCAGTGCCTCTCAGTGATATGAAGCTACAACCACGTACTGTTAGTGCTCACCTGATTTTTGGTTCTCATGAAGGTGTTTTTTCTGTGTAGGTCATTGTTTACTTGGTGTCCTTGTAGGAAGGGTGATTGGTAGAACTTTCTATTCTGTCATCTTGCTCTGCCCTCTGTAGCTGCTGTATCTTTGAAGTTAAACTATTGTATCTTTCTTCTCTTCCTCCATCCCCCTTTTGCCTCTTTTTCCATAATCATTAATTGAATAATTATACTATCCCAGACCTTAGGTTTATAAAGTTGTGCCTTGGTGTCTTTGACTCTAGATAGCCTCAGCAAGGGTAAGAAATATCTCTGTTCTTCCCAAGTCCAATCTTTTGCACACTGTGCTAAGAGTTAACCAAACTGCTGCCACCAGGTACTCAGAGTCATATTTCTGCATTAGAGGGAAGCTGGTCACCTGTGAATTTCCTTAAGACTCAGACCTAGGATGCCCATCTTCAATGAGTGTGAAGAGCTCATGTTCTTTAGAGGAAATATAAATAGTAAAATAGACCCTTAAGCACACCAGTGAAAATTCCTACCCACAATCCTTTTTTTTTGATAGGAATGACTACATGGTGAAAACAGAATCTCCTCAGCTGAAATTAATGAATAATGACTCCTGAGATGAGTAATAAATGAATCCTAATGAATCACCTGCTTACCTCTTTACATCCTTTGGAATTAGACATGATCTATACATGTCTAAAAACAACTGTTTAGCATTATGTGCTAAATTTTGTGAACTCGTAGGCCGTAATTCTTACATACACTAATTAGTTGGGAAAATTAGAAATAACTTTGAAAGCTCCTAACTTCTTGTTCTGTGTGTTGTAGGGACAAAATCACCTGCAGAAGAACCAGAAACTCCTGTTTGTTTTTCTTTTTGTTTTGCCATTATCCTTAATAGCCTTGTCACTTTGGGTAAGTTAGTTATCTCTGTAATATTTATGTTCCTTATTTATAACCTGGAGAAGATATGAATTTCTCCATAGGGTTGCATTAAATGAGTCAATGTATATAAAGCTGTGAGCCCACACCATGTCCATATATGATAGGTCTTCAGTCAATGGTAGTTTTCTTCTCTTGTGTTATGTATATTTGACCAAGCACATTATAAATTTATGTGTAATAAAATTCTGGGGCCATACTTTCTTTGAAGAATCTATAAAAGAATCCAGTTTCCTCTGCATTAACTGAGTTGTGCATTCAGATGGATTTTAATCTCCTCCTCACACACTCGATCCTCACATTAAGGCCAATCAATTTAAGGTGGCGCGAGAGCCTCAGAATCAAGGAAGATTTCATAACTAGATTTAACTGCAGCAAAGAAAATGTGGGTCTGTAAATAGGAACTGACAGCAAAAGCAAAGATTAATCTTAATGGTGCACATTAACAATATGCAATTTGAGATTGGCAGTGAAAAATTGTCCCTGAGAACTGGCATTAGGCAGTATGGGTCTCGACATGGGAATTCTCATGGGAAAACTTTCATTCAATACACCCTTTCCATCCCAAAGACATTAGCATACCCAGAGACACACATGATCAGGGAAAGTGGCCTATTTAGATCAAATCATCCTGGGTACAGACTGTTTCCATTTAATATAATAGTCATTCAGCAGTAATGACTCTCTTAGAATAACTTAGAAGTGACAGGGAAATTGGATGGAGCTTCAAGTAGTTAACTCTAGAAAAACAATGAAACAGTGATTAGAAGTCTTAAATTAAACCCTAAAGTCTACAAGGACTTGGAGGGTTTGTGACCATCTAGAAAGTGACAACAGAATAGAATCTGGTTTGGTTATTGGAGACTTTTAACAGGCTTGTTTTACAGGACTGTTGTCTTGGGTCAGATTCCAGAGTGAGAATGATACCGCTATGATCGCCAGCTCCTCTTCATGACTATGGGTGGCAAGGAGCCAAAGAGCTGAGAAATTATGAGATGCCTACATGTTGCCTGCTTCAGGGCTGTTTACACTAATGTTGACTTTCTTGACTAGGGAGCAAAACATAGGTTTTTGTGACTCAATTGAGTAGATCCAATAACTACTATATTTGTCCTGTCTGACAAGAATAATATAAAAACTAAAGAAGTTATAGGAATGTCTTAGAAAAAGGAATAAACAAAAACGTTATAGTTTTTGCATTCCAAAGGATAAAATTGTTATAATTTGGTTAAAAGCTTATTTTATTAACTATACTTTATTAACAGCTGAAAGGATAGAAGAACAACTTTAATAACTGGGAAAATGCATTTTCTTTTCTAAGAAAGTATGTGTGTATTGTCTGAGAAATGCATTTTCTCAGTTATTGAAGTTGCTCTTTTATTCTTTTATTAAATGAGTAGTAGATTTTTATTGTAGAAAAAATTATATTTTCTAATACCACATATTCTGTATTCGTATGTCTTTACAGAAAATACAAATATGTACCAGTAGTTATTGAGTAATCAGGTATTTCCCAGAAGGGCATCATCCTGGGAATCGGTGTGAGGTGGGATGGTTGTTGGTGGGGAGGGAACCACCCTGTGAAGTTGTGACAAGGATTTGAGAAATCTACACATGTCCCAAGAACTACCTATAAATTGAATCAATATTACATATTGTACATATGCAGTAGATATTAGGAATAGCACATGAAAATTTCTTTCACTTTATAAAGCTTTCATCACATTTCAGAAGTTTAGTGGCTACCTCTCTATTCTAAATTTTCAAATATGATCTATCTACTGCCTCATCTGGTGTAGACTGCTATGTACCAGAAAGAGGTGCTAATGTATGTACATGGAACTTCTCCCTGGGCCAAACACTAAACTCAGGCTCAGGGGTTGTGTAGTACGCTCAAGGCCATGCAGCTAGTTAGAGATAGGGCCAGGTTTAAAACCCAGATTGGTCTAATTTTAAAGCCAAAATATTTTTACTCTACCATGGTACCTACCAACTGAGCAGATTGGCTGTTTTTGCATCATACTTTCAAAGATTCTGTTCCTATGTGGAAGTGGCAAGAATATGTGTGCATGGAGATGTGGAACTATGATTTTTGCATGTTGCTTTGAGCCACAGTATTCAGCCATTTAATGTAATGAAAGAGAAAATTCAGTAGTGCCCAGTGCATAGTAGGAAAAGGAAATGACCCTAAGCCCCTAGAAGAGTGGACAGAACCATGCCTGGGGAGTGAAGAGGCCTAGCTTCTCATTGCAGCCCGGCTGCTGATCTGTATGACCTTGGGGAGGTCCTACGAGGGTAGGACCTACTGTGACCTCTGTTCTCCCATTTATAAGATGAAAATGTAAAATCAAGCCCCAGGAACACACCAGATATATTTCTGGCTTTCTAATCCAACCATGTGAAGTGGTCAAGCTATGGAACAAAATTAGACTTGATTCAAGCCTTCCTTGTTATCATTGGCTGTATTTCTGGAGCAAATAATTTAATTTAATCTAATTTTTTAACCAATTTATTCTCTCCCAAAATCGTATTGATGAAGAAATCACAACAAACATTGTTCTCTCATTTACTTTGCCAAGAGGCGTGTAATGCTATAAACCCTGCTTCTGCAACTTTAGCATGTTGACTTCATTGTCAGAAAACAACAATGGGAAAATTACAAAAACTTTCTTCATGAGTGGAAAGTATTGCCAAACAGCCACAGGAGAAACCATGTTATAGTCAAATGGGTCCCAAGGACAGATTGTAGGTTTATACATATCATTTACCATAGAAATGTGCTCAACGAAACTTTCAAAGTTAATAAATGAAAAGACTATACTTTATTAGCAAACTACCTTAGAAGTAGCTATTAAATTAAGATACAACAATAACACAAGAGATTCTGGAACCCATTGGTACCTGAGGGTAGTGCCTGGAAGGGGCTCTTAGCTTGTGGCCCTCAAAGAAGGGATAAATGTTGAGGGACCTACCCTGGAGCATCCCCTAACTCCCATCCTACCTGAAGGGTCAGAAAAAATCCCAGGGCTCTTCTAGCAGTGGACTGTCTAGGACCCAATATAGCTATCTTCATTTTGAATTGTAGAGAAAAAAGGGATTGTTGACATTACTTTTTTGGAATTATCTGAGAGCTAAAAGGTTGCTTAGCACTAACAGAGAGGAACATATTCTTTTGAATCAGAGCACTTTACGGCTGGAAAATAACCCTGATGTTATGAAGTCTTGCAAATCATAGGAAAGGGATAAAGGCTTTAAGGGAGAGACTTTCTGACTTGCACGATGAGGAAAAAAAAGTCAGGGACAGTATGGCCGGTGGGTCAAAGCAGGGCCAAAAAGATGATGCATTTCATGTCACTATAAGTTCTTTGAGAAGAAAAAGAAAAACTAAAGTTTCCATTAGGAACTGAGAGCAAAGTTTCCATCAGGCACTGAGAGATCAAGAGGGAGCCAGAGATCATCACCACCAGAGAACCAATCAATAAGATGCAGCATAACAATGAAAACAACAATATGACTCCTTTGCTCTTTTTAGGAACCCAACATTGCCTTGAGATAGACAAAAAACAGTCAGGAAGGTGGTCTTGATTTGAATCTTCCCATTGTGCATGCATACAAAGAAGACCTTCCATCTTATCAATAAAATCCAAATTGGATGGTTCCTCAGTGTTATGAAACAACTGCCCTATGGCACTTTGAAAGGAGAGGGCAATATGGCTTAAAATGACAACATATGAATGTGCAGCAGTGAGAATGAGGGCCACTCTGTCCAACCCCACAGCACACTGACAGAGAAAGCTGCCTGGATGTGTCAGACAGTCTCCCTTCTAGTTCTGGAAAAGTCACCATCTGTCAGAACCCTCATTTGTCAGATGAGTGGTCATTGGTATTATCTATTCCATCCATCTTCAAGGGTTGCTAGGGTGATAAGGGGAGACTAATGGTGCCAGGCAACCCTAGGAATTTTCGCTTTCAATGCTTGAGCCAAAGAATCAGTTTTGTCCAAGCATGGTAGGGGCTGAGAATTGCTGTATTTGTGCAATAGTTTTCAAGGAAACAGAAAAAAGAAGAGGAGTTACATCTAATCTGAGAAAACTGGGCCCAATGAGGCTGACCTGTAAGGAGGACAAATAGCCCTCCTACTAGGATCCCTCACACCTTTCCCTGCACTACTTCAGTCCTTCTTGGAAGCCTAGCCCTTTAAACAGATTAAATAGTGATTCTTTGGCTACATCTCTGAGCTTCTTTAAGTCAGCCTGGCAGCTCTATATCCCACATACAATCCAGGAAAATGGCTTTGACTGGTGTATTAGTCCGTCCTCACACTGCTAATAAGGACATAGCTGAGACTGGGTAATTTATAAAGGAAAGAGGTTTAATTGACTCACAATTCCACAGGGCTGGGGAGGCCTCAGGAAACTTACAATCATGGTGGAAGGAGAAGCAAACACATCCTTCCTCACATGGTGGCAGCAAGGAGAAGTGCAGAGCAAAGAGGGGGAAAGCCCCTTATAAAACTATCAGATCTTGTGAGAACTCACTCACTTTCATGAGAATAGGATGGAGGTAACTGCCCCTATGATCCAATTACCTCCCACTTGTCCCTCCCACAACACGTGGGGATTATGGGAACTACAGTTCAAGGTGAGATTTGGGTGGGGACACAGCCAAATCATATCAACTGGTTTCTGGAGAACCAGGTTCTTGTTCAAGTGGCTTTGGTTCTGCCCAACATCCACATTGTTGTTTATTTTTATCAACCATTCTTACCTGGTGACAGGCCTTGGTGAGTCTGCAAGTGACCAAAAAATAAAATCACATTCCTTTTTGAGAATGTGGGCTTGAGACAAAGACCAAGGTCTTTGGTAAACTCCTTCTGATGGACCCTACAGAAGCAAAGGTGAGGGAGGTCTCCTTTCTCAGGTCATTAGTAGGCTTCATGTCCTTATCCATGCACACAAAGTAGTCCATCCCAGGGAGGAAGGCTGCTGGAGAAATGACCTGCCAGTGGGAATTGTTTGGAGCCCCAATACCAGCAACTGTCTCATCTGTCTCAGATAGCGATGTGGGAAACACCATTTGAGTAGTTGGTGAAGATGGCCCTGGTCCCCCTATGACATGCTTCTCTGGATTTCAAGGCAAAGATTCACGAAGACCACATGTCTTTTATGCAAGCCTTGTTCATCCAATTGTGGTGTTCTAGGGTCTAAACTCCACTTGCATATCAATGTTGAAAATGGGGGAGAGCAAAAGTGTTTCAGGGGCTTTAGGACCCTTTGCTGGGGTTGTGCCATCCCTGGTAATTGTACATTTTACTGGGAGTGCATCTTTCCTCCAGCTACCATTGGCTTATCTATCATAACATCTAGCTTTTGTCAGGTTCAGGGCACCATGATTATAAAAGCCCATGGAGTGGACAAATGTGTGGGAAAAATCCCACATAGTAAGGACATATCATTTTGGTTTTCCAACCATCACTGGGAAGAGCTTTGCCATAGCTCTCAGTCCATCAGACAGATACAGGGCACCTGGCCCTGGGCCACCACACATGAGCCCATCTTACCCTAGAGTGATGCATGCACGCACACTGCTGACCCCACGCACACTGCTGATCCCCAGTGGTCAACCCTGGCGGGAAGTAGAGCAGTGATAACCCTTTCCCCATTTAGCCTTTCTGAACCACAGTCCTCTCAAGTATAAGCTGAGTGGAATAATAGCTTCTGGTGAAGCAGGTCCTTGCTGGGGTGTTGTGAGAATCAAAAGAGATAACTGATTTCATTTCTCAGCACAGTGTCTAACTAATTCCATTCTTTTTCTGCTTCTATTTTCCATTTCTGAATTAGAACCAATCCAGATTTACTCTGGAGTCAATCTCCAAAGCCAAAATCCTCTAATCCAGCGGTCCCCAACTATCTTGGCATCAAGAACTGGTTTCGTGGAAGACAGTTTTTCCACGGATGAGGTGGTGGGGTGGGAGGATGGTTTCCAGATGATTCAAGCATATTACATTTATTGTGCACTTTATTTCTATTATTATGACATTGTAATATATAATGAAATAATTATACAATTCACTATAATGTAGAATCAGTGGGAGCCCTGAGCTTGTTTTTCTGCAACTAGACGGTCCCATCTGGGGGTAATGGGAGACAGTGACAGATCATCAGGCATTAGATTCTCATAAGAAATGTGCAACCTGGATCCCTTGCATGTGCAGTTCACAGTAGGGTTTGCACTCCTATGAGAATCTAATGCCCTCGCTGATCTGACGGTAGACAGAGCTCAGGTCGTAATGTGAGTGACGGGGAGTGGCTGTAAAGTACAGATGAAAAGTAAAGCTCACCCACTACTCACCTCCTGCTGTGTGGCCTGGTTCCTAACAGGCCACAGACCAGTACTGATTCCTGGCCCAGGGTTTGGAGATCCCTGCTCTAATCCTCTTCTCTCTTGGGGAGAACAAATAAATTCTACACTTTTTTTTTCCCCTTAGAACTGGAGCTCTTTATGAAATGGTTGGCTGACCACTCAAACCTTATCTCCCACCTCTCTGTCTTCACAGGACCCTCACTCCTGCCCCTACCCTTTGGCTCTAGCTATACCAGAGCCTCAAATCAGTTGCATTCCCTGGGCCACCTCTGACTGTTGCTCTCAGCACTGTGAGTCACACTGTAATGCAATGTGCCGTGTCTAGTTCCTCTTCTAGACTCTGTGCTCCTTGAGGGAAAGGATCAGATCATGTCTTGCTCATATTTGATATAGTGCCCAGTGTGTAACTAACACACTTTTGATTAATAAAACATCAAAGCAGACACAGGGGTTGGGGGGGAGTTGTATGGGTGGCCTGAATATTGTAGAGAGATCCTCTTAGTTTCTTTGAAGATTTCCCACCAAATAAATACGTATGATTTCATTTTAGAGGAGAGGATAATTGATTTTTCTCTATGAACAAGGAAGACACTTCCTTCTTCTTCTCCTTTTTTTTCTTTTAACAGATGTGTGATGAAGGACATAAATTACACAGGAAACAGGATGAGAAGACATAAACCTGTTTAATCCAATTATACATTTCCATCAACAGGCGGGGTCCCAAGAGAAGGGAGGGTGATTCAGGAGACAGGGGCCATTAGGAAACTTTCTTCTTCACTCTTTGTTGGAAAGAAAGAGAGCAAAGGAGAGGAGAAGAAGATAGAACAGCTCTCATAGGAAGTGAGAAGCAATGCGTTTGTTACACAACACAAAACTATCTTGAGAAAATGTCCTGTCTTTGGAATGTTAAACAGTGGATACATAAACCATTTTTTGAAGACAAATGGAAAGCAAAAAACACCCAAACAAAACAAAACAAAGAAACTAGAGTGAAAAACAAAACAAAACAAAACAAGAACCAACCTTTTAAAAGAAAAGGCAATCTAATTGAGCTAGGAAAAGTCATGCTTGAAGCCAGATGCAGACAACACAGAATTCATAATTCCAAGGACCAGGTGCTAAGGAAGAGCACTGGGGTGGGGGCGACAGAGGACAGCTGTCGCACTTTCATTTCATAGACTCCACCTGATTTAAGTCTTAATATAACAATTCCATAAAGCAAAAGTTCGTTACTTACATTTTGCAGATAAAATGAAATTCAGAATTGAACTATTTCAAGGTTAAGATTTTTCTTCAGCTGGTTAATGGGACAAGGAAGATTTGATCCCGTGTCTACACGACATCTTCCCCATTTCCTTCACTGTACCATGCTCCCTCCTATAATGGAAGGTAGCCCATTGGAGCCTATTCCCCTGTCTGCTGGCTCTGGGCTATTTGCTCAGCTGATCTTGAACCCCAGGGCAGGACCTCACAGTAATCCCTTATTGTAATGCTCAGAATTCAGTGTTCATTACTACCCCAGTGGACCTCTCCCTTTTTCTTTCATATAGCCTCATTCCTCCTTCCAGTTTCATTCTAATCCAGTGGTCCCCTACCACAGAGGCTGACTCTGGAGTGCTTACCTATAAGTCAGGCTGATGCAGTGAGCACCACCTGGACTCTTGCCCATCAGCATGGCAGGGGGCAGAAAGTGTGCCGGAGGGTCTTAAACTAGCAATTACACACTCCAGCCCAGAAGTGAAACTGCTCACCATTCATTTGCCAGAGCCAGGCACATGGAAACCCAAGTCCTGGAAATATTTGGTAAACAGCATCATTAACTACTGCAGCACCTGTTACCTTATATTTAATTAACATACCATGCATTTTACATGTTTATTATGTTTATTGTCTATCTCTCCATCCAGGTGCTCTCTGTACACAGAGGGTTTTGTCTGTTTGGTCACCGATGCATCTTCAGTGCCCAGAACAGTGCATGGCAATGGCAGACTCTCAACTGATGGTTTAAAGAGTGAGTAAATATTGTCAGTTCTGCTCCTTACTTGCTGAGTGGTCTTGGGCAAGTTGTTTGTACTTCTTGAGCCTCCAAGTGTCTTTTTAGAAAATGAGGATAAAGGGATGATTTCTCACAGAATTGTGGTTGGAATTAAAGAGATAAGCAGCAGAGTGTCTAACACAAATCCTGGCCCTTAATAAGCTCTGAATAAATATTTGTTTCTTTCAACCTCCTGTGGCCAAATTAGCCTCTGACTTTTAATCAAATTCTCAAGCAAATTTATGTTTAAAAAAATAGAGCAACAATGTAGTTTGAATACATTCAGTAACATCTCTCTTTCCTGCCCAGTGTGCAGAACAACACTGATGCTCCTTCCAGAAATTTTTTTTCCTAGAATTGCTGGAAAACTCTGTAAATGGAGCAAGCTTTACAACTCAGGGTGGGGACAGGGCTGGGTACAGCCACCAGTCAAGTCTTTCAAACAGTGTAACAAATGATGTGTGGATGCAACTAGGGAAAACATATTCATTCACAAGTCTGGCTGAATCACATTTAGCCCCCAGGTGCACTTGACCTGTTAACAACATTTAGACAGATTTATCAGCTGTAAACTTTGCACCAGCAAAAAAATATAGGCATTATGGACAACAGTATGAAGTTTCCTCAGAAGACTAAAAAGGGAATTACCACACAATCCACTAATCTCACTTCTGGCTGTATATCCAAAGGAATTAAAATCAGTATGCTGAAGAGATACCTGCACTCACATGTTAATTGCAGCATTATTCATAATAGCTAAACTATAGAAACAACCCAGATGTCCATCATCAGATGAACTGATAAATAAAATAGGGTATATATTCACAATGGAATAGTACTCAGCCTTAAAAAGGTGAGAAATCCTGTCATTTTTGACAACATGGATGAAGCTGGAGGGCATTATGCAAACTGAAATATGCCAGGCAGAGAAAGACAAATACCACATGATCTCACATATATGTGGGATCTAAAACTGTTGAATTCATAAAAGTGGAGAGTAGAATGATGGTTACCAGAGGCTAGGAAGGGGGGTGGATGGGGAAAGGGAGATGTTGATGAAAAGGTACAACATTTCAGTTAGGCAGTAGGAATAGACTTTAGTCTGTTGCACAGAATGGTGACTCTAATAATAATCCTTGTGTATTTCCAAATCGCAAAAATATTTTAAATGTTTTCACCCCCCCAAAAGGATAAGTATGTGAGGTGATACATTTAATTAGCCTGATGTAGTCATTCCACATTGGAAATACATATCAAAACATCACATTGTAACTTGTACCTAGATACAATTATTATTTATTCATTTAAAATGAAACTAAATAAATGTTACTAACCCACTTATTTTTCTTCTTCCCAACATAAACAAGAAGGATTTGTTGGCAACAAGGGACATTCAGACAAATTAAGTAAAGGATTTGATCCTCTCTGCCACTTCCTCAGTGGCCTACCTGGTGTGGCAAACTGCACATTCACTTCAGGTGTCAAGTTCACAGCAGCCTGAGGAGTTTCTAGGGACAAATGTGCGCGTGGGGTTTGTGCTTCAGCTAGGGCTGGTGAGCATAGTTACAAGAGCCTGGACTGAGTAAGGAAAGAAAGAGCACGTCCTTCATTAACACCGAAACAAAAAGAGAAAAAAGAAAGCAAGCATACAAGTCATATAAAACTTTGCAATTTTGGGGATTCTCTTCCTTTTGTATTTTTATGAGATCATTTGCTTGGAAATGTATTGTTTGAAAAATTAAATGGAGTTCTTTTAACATGCCCCAGATCGAACTGATTGCAATGAATCAGAGTACCATAAGCCTTGTGTTTATGAAACATCTTTCAGGATACAGTGGAAAGAGAATGAAATTTGGACTCAAGAAGTGAGTCCACGCTCCACAGTTTACTGGCTGCATCAGTTTGTGTAAATTGTTAACTCTCTAAACCTCACTTTCTTCATCCTTAATATGGGGACTATAAAACCTAATTTATGGGGCTCTGGTGAGAATTCCATGAGCTAATGTTTGTAAAATGCTGTTAGCAATTTTAAAGTGCAACGATGGTATTTATAATTATTCTGGAGAATTATTAAACAATTCAAAAAAAATTTCTATTTATCCTGGGAGAAGAGATAAAGACTTACCACTGTCTTCTCTTATAGTCACTCTCCACTTTTTTACAGAACCAATTAGTGTGTGTGCCTTAATATACTACTATATATATTATATACACTATTATATATTTGTATATATACTAATAATCCATTATATTACGCAGATGGAGAGAGAGAGAAAACATCCCTTGGTTAATATTTCCATTGTCATTTATAATTTCTTTCCTAGATTGTTGTAATAGCTCCTGAACCAGATTGGCTGTCTTTGTGCTGTGTTTCTAATCCAAAGTAATCTGAATTAACTGCATATCTGACCATGTCACTTCACCTTAAGAGCCTCTAAACCAGCCTAAAGCTCAAAGTCCTTAGTTTAGTCCAATGATTCTCAACAGAGGGAGGGGAAGGTGTGAATTTGCCCCTACCTCTGCTGGTCATTTTATAATATCTGGAGACATTTTGGGGTGTCATGACAGGGTTGTGTTAGAGGGGCTTGCTACTGGCATTCAGTGAATAGAGGCCAGGGCTAAACATTCTGCAATGCACAGTACAGACTCTCATAGCAATCACCCTGTCCAGCATGTCAGTAGCGCCAAGGTTGAGAAATCTGCATTCAGCTCATGAGTTCTCCCTAACAGGCCTCTACCTACCAAGGCCCAAATTCATCACTGCCTTCACACTCTGGCCTCTAGCTTCAGTGAATTACTCTCACATCCCCAGGTCATTCCAATTGTTCCCAGATGGCATGGCATCTTTGGGCCTTTGTCCTGGCTGTTTCCCGTGTTGAACTTGCTTACCCTGCCTTCTCCAGCTGCCAAATTCTGCCTCCCATTATTTGGAAGACCCCCTTTCCCTTCTTGTCCTTTACAAAGCCTTTCACATACCTCAGGCCTCTTCTCTGTGTGTCCACAGTCCCCTTGGTCTCCCTCTCTCACTTGACTTATCACACTATAATAAAATAGAGCTAATTCGGTGATGATGTCTTTTTGGATTGAACTCTCTCAGCCATCTGTGAGTTCAGAAGGGGCTGGGACCATTTCTTCTTCATCTTTGCAGCCTCAGAGCCTCAGAGCCCAGCACTGGCTGGACACATCATCTCAGTAAATATGTGTTGACTGAAATGTAGGACAAAGCCAAATCAGTGACTATCTTCGAGTTGAAGCTGCAAAGTTGTTTTGGAATATCGTAAGGGGAAGCACTGAAACAAAGATTCCGTCCTTAAGGACAAAGTTTACCGTGCATCCTAGACTGTCAAGGATAGTCCCATTTCACTAATGATGGTTAACATTTATTACTTTGATTGTGTGACAAGAACTTGCAAGGGTTTTATGTTGAATCTTCACTTTACTGAATGAGTACTCTTCTATGTCTTTTCATTATTTCCATTTTATAGGTGTAGAGACTGAGACTTGGAGTTTAAGAAAAGATGACACACAACAAGTAGTGATGCCAGGATTCATTCCAGGCATCCAGACTCTCCAAACCACCCTCTCAACTGCTGTGCTAGATCAATCAGCTGTTAGATTCATTGTCCTGATACATGGTCCCCTGGGAATACAGTTTCAGTGGGTCTACATTTCAGAGATGAAAAAAATAGAGCTTGCAGGAGACAGTCATTAATAACAGGTCCATGTCACAGCCAGACATTAGTCTGAAGTCTTTCTATTCAACGATATCACAATGATTCAGTGGTACTCTCAACTAAGCCTATTCTTTGTCAAAATTTGCCCGTCAGCTGGGGCAAAGAAGCCTGCACTTGCAGGTCTTGCATGAGAACAGACATTGCATCTTAGCACCCACCTTGGGGACCCGCTGCAAATAGATCTCTGACAATTACTTAAGCCCTCAGAAATCTTTACCAGATCTGGGACAACTTTCATTCCTGTCTGGTACAAATCCTGCATCCTGGGAGGTCTCTGTGCTGAATCCCATTTGCTACAGATCTCTAAAAGCTTGCAGGCTGCTTAACTCTTCCCAAACTTTTTGGTTTAAAAATACATTCCTAGTCAGTGGGTCTGAGTGCATTCTTTGTGCCTAGAGAATGCTGTTCCCCTCAGCTTTGGAGCAGGCCAGCACACAGCTCAGACCAAGAAATGTGACACTCCATTTTCAGACTGTGTGGCCTCAGAGCATAATGTGGGCAGACGGGGGTTCCCATGCAATTCTGAGAAGGCAGTGCTTTTCCAGGGTGGTCTAGTGGTCTTGGATTGCAGTCGGCTCCATGTGCTCAGATCTTTTGGAAAATCTCACGGAAAGTTTATTACAGAAATTCTTACTCTTGTCTTCTTTCCTCTAGGGTTGTCTTTTCCGAGGCCCATCACCTGCTTCACAGGTATGTGGTTGTCGTTCATCAAGTGTGTTTCCTGACTTGCTTTAGTTCTTTTCATGTATAAGCACTCCCTGAGTACCCTTCTGTGCCAGGCACTCTGGTAGGTGCTGGAGCACAGGAATCTAAATGCAAGTCCACTCTCAGAGTGTTTACAGTCTAGTGGGAAAGACACAATGAAACCGACTAAAGGTGATTAGTCTTAAAATAGAAGTTTAGCAAGCCAGGAGTACACCCAAGAAGGGCCCCAAATAAGTCCTGGAAGTCGAAGGTAACTTCTCGGATGATGGCCAAACTGATTTACAAAAGACAGAGATGAGCCGGGAAGAGGGTATTGAAGGAGATGGGAGGCAAGGATCCCAGGCAAGAGAAATAGGATGTACAAAGTCCCTGGGGCAAGTAAGAGTGGAGCGTGTTTGGGAAGGGCAGGTAATTCAATCTGGCTGGAAGGTAGAGGATGTCTGTGGTGCTGGTCATGGCAGGTGGAGGGGAAGGTAGTGAGAGAGGAAGTTAGAGAGAATGCCATGTGTTGTGTCATGTGGGACATGGCAGGCCATGCTAAAGATTTTGAACTTTATCTTGAGGAAATATGAGACAGATTTTAATCAAGAACGTGACATGATCAGGTTTGTCTTTTATTAAGCCCAGTTATACAGAGATTCAGCAGAAATGCCTGGAACCTTTGTGACTGAGTTTTTATCAGATCAGAAACTTGTTTCCACCCTTGTCATCAGAACCCGTGCAGGGAATGTTAGGGCAGACCCTCTGGGCAGGTTGATGATGGAGAGCTGTGACAGAGTCTAGGAAGACTTCAGAGATCCAGAAGCAAGGGGTAGACAGCATTAATCCTGGGAGTAGGTGGAATGCCAGGACCTAGGGAGACAGGATAAGCAGGAAGGAACAGAAAGAGGACTGGCTTCCAACAGGCTCCACTCCTTGGGGGCAGCTGCAGTTTCAGACAAGTAAGTGTCAGCAGAGCTAAAATTTAGGGATTCAAATCAAGGTTGAAGCCTAAGGTTCCTGATGGGTTACCCACAAGAGGAGAGGGTCAAACATTTACCTAGTACTAGACACGGAGGAAGGTACTTTGTAAACATCCATCTTCCATCTGTGCTGTCAAGTAGGCATCATTATTTGCGTCTGCCAACTGAGAAGAGAGAAGCTTAGAGAGGTGCAGTAACTTGCCCAAAATTGCACAGCTAGTAAGTACAGAGCCAGGTTTTACATCAGCGTTCTCTATTTCAAACCTGTTTTCACCAAATGTTAGAGTTGGCACTCAACCCCAAATCAATCCTAATAATCCATTACGCTCTGATGTCCCTTTTAATTTTCTTCTTTAAATGAGGAGTGGGTCTTCATGAATGATTTCCCCACGTGACATCTGCATCCTACAATACTTTGCATCAAGAATTGTGTGGATCCAGATCCCCTACCAGAAACATCATCTCACATGGGGGGCTGCTGCCTGCATGGCCATGCGGAAGTTTCTCCCCCTTCTTCCCATCAGCACTCATTGTCGCAGATGCCCAAATGCAGTTCCTTGTTCCTTCACAGACTGACATACCTCTTTCTTTTGGAACTCAATGTCCATCCATCAGGTAAGAGAGGCATTGGCCCCCACATGATTTTTGGGGTGCAGACCACATTGTCCTAGACCTGAAGTTCTATGGACTCTATCTCAATCTTCTCCAAAGGACCACTCCTAGCCAGCACCCCTGAATAACTTTAGTCACTACAAATAAAAGTAGTCCCATTTATCTGAAATATGGAGCCAACATGGTGGCATGGAAAGAGCTGGGGCTTTGAGTCTATCAGACCTAGACCCCCAGCTCTGCCACTTGCTACCTGTGTGAACTTTGGTGAGTCCCTTAAATTTGCTGAGGCCCAGTGTCCTCATTTGTATATGGAGATCATAATGCCTACCTCCCAGGACTGTTTTGAGAATTACTTGAGTAGATCTTGGTGCAATGCCTGGCCAGTAATGCAGAAGAAAAAATAATCAGTACAACCATTATTACCATAGACAACCCTCCTCCATATCTAGGCAATGAACCATTCAAAGCATCTTTATAATTTGTGTGCATAGGGAGTGGGTTTTTTTTTTTCTTATTCCCCCAAGGTGTGTGGATGAATTCCAGAGCCAAGTGAGACACTGCAGCTCAGGAACAAAACATAATTTTGTGACTTTTCCACAACAAGAACTTGTATGCATTCCTACTTCACAAGGTGGTGGTAAGGATCAATATCAAGCAAACAATCAAGCCCCTTTGTAAACTATAAAATAGTGCATTTGTCCCTCTTTATTTTATTTTATTTTTAGTTTTTTGAGAGGGAGTCTCACTCTATTGTCTAGGCTGGAGTGCAATGGCATGATCTCGGCTCACTGCAACCTCCGCTTCCCAGGTTCGAGTGATTCTCTTGCCTCAGCCTCCCAAGTAGCTGGGATTATAGGTGCCCACCACCATGCCTGGCTAATTATTTGTATTTTTAATAGAGATGAGGTTTCACCGTGTTAGCCAGGATGGTCTCGATCTCCTGACCTTGTGATCCACCCACCTCTGCCTCCCAAAGTGCTGGGATTACAGGCATGAGCCACCACACCTGGCCCCTCTTTATTTTTATGATCTTTATGTTTTGAACCAATTTTTTTCCAATGTAATTGATATACAATACAATGCTTACATTTTAAGTGTACACCTTGATGAGTTTTGACAAATGTATACACAAGTGTGACCACCACTTCAGTCATGACACATAAGATTTTCATTGCTCCAAAAACTTCCTGGATGGTCCTTTGTAGTTGATCCCCCACATATTCCTTGCCTCAGGGAAACACTTTTCTGATTTCCATTATTATAAATTAGTTTTACATGATCAAGGACTTTATGTAAATTAAATCATACTGGGTGTGCTCTTTCGTTTCTTCTTTCACTCAGCATAGTGTTTAAGATTTTTCCATATTGTACCTATCAGTGGTCTGTTCCTTTTTATTACTGATTAGTATTCCATTGTTTGAATATACCATCGTTCAGTTATCTACTCACCAGTAGATAACATTTGGGCTATTTCCCATGATGAACATTTGGGTTATTTCCAGTTTGGGGTGGTTGTGAATAAAGTTGCTTTAAATGTTCGTGTAAATGAATTTTTTTCATGTAAATGAATATGATTTTATTTCTCTTCAATACCTAGTATTGAAACTGCTGAATGAAGTGTATGATTAACTTTAAAAGAAACTACCAATCTTTTTTCTAAAATGGTTGCACCATTTTGCAACCCAAGCATCAATGTATGAATTGCCCCATGTCTTTGTCAACACTTCTTATTATCACTCTTTAAATTTTAGTAATTTAAGTGATGTGTAATGGGATTTAATTGTGGTTTTAATTTGTATTTCCCTGATGATTACAGATGTTTGCTCTCTTTTTATGCTCTGTGGCCATTAATATATCTTCTTTTATCAAGTGCCTATTCAAATCTTTAGTCCATTTATTTATTTGTTTAAATTTTTCTCTTATTATTATTGAGTTGGAAGACTTATTTTTATAATCTAAATTCTAGTCCTTTGTCACGTATCCATATTGTGAATATCTTCTCCCTGTCTGTGGCTAAGCTTTTCATTTTCTTAATAATATTTTTAAGAGCAGAAGGTTTTAATTTTTATGAAGATAAATTTATTATTGTTTGCCTTCATGATCCATGCTTATTGTGTTTTGTTTAGGAAATCTTTGCCTATCCAAGGTTTATGAATATTTTATCCTTTGTTTTCTTCTAGAACTTGTGTTATTTTATCTTTTATGTTTTAGTCTGTGGTTTATTTTGAATTAAATTTTGCATATGACAACAGGTAGGAGTTAAGATTCTTTCTTTCTTTCTGTTTTTGCACATGGATATTCAGCTGTTTTAGAAGTCTATATGGAAAATACTTTTATTGAGTTATGCTGATGTATTTGTCAAAAATCAATTGACCATATATATGTGTGGGTTCATATCTGGACTACTTAGTTAAACTGTGTCTATATCTTTGGCCAATAGAATTATGTATTGCCTCTTGAAGTTTATGATAAATCTTTATATTAGGTAGGGTGAGTGACCCAATATTTGTACTTTTTCAGTACTGCTTTTGCTATTCTTGGTTTTTTGCATTCCCATATAAATTTTTGAATCATCTTGCCTGCTAGAAATTTGGTTGCATTACATCAATGGATCAATTTGTAAATAAATTAAATTTTCTAATTCATAAACATAGTATCCCTAAACATTTATTTAGACTTTCAAATATTGACAATATTGAGTTTTATAACACTGAGCTTTCTGATGCATAAACATAGTACTTTTATACATTTATTTAGATGTTTAAAATTTTTTCTAGCTAGGTGCAGTGGCTTATGCCTGTAATCCAAATGCTTTTGGAGGTCAAGATAGAAGGATCACCTGAGCCCAAACTTTTTCTCAGGAAATTTTTCTCAGGAAAGTTTATAGTTTTTAATGTAGAGTGTTCGTGTATCTTTCATTAATTTATTTCTAATAATAATATATTTCTATGCTATTGCAAATAGTACTTTAAATTTAATTTTCTAATTGTTTGCTGCTACTTTTAAGCATTATGATAGGAGAGCTTGTGTGGTACCAGATATTGTATAATAGCCAGAGGCAAGATTTTCTTTTCAGTAATAACTATGGAAAAATTGAAGCATCTCCTCCTAAATTGTTATTTTTCTTCTTTTAAAAATGTTTCCAAGATTCCACATGAAATAGACTATTTTTGGTCTCTGTTACATTCCAAAGCATTAAGTAGATGAGCAGGTTGTGTGTGTGTGTCGAGGGGGCGGGGGTGGGTTTGTGTTTGTGGCTGCTGCTTGGATCATAAGTTCTCTTCTGAAGAAATTTATCACTGACGACTTTCTACCTGCCCCCGTCCACACTTTTTTTCTTTTTGGCACCAGTAAAATAAGAACAATCTGTAAGATAGCAGGTATAATACTCTGTACATTTGGTTCATTTACAAGCTTGGAAGCCTCTCAGCCTTCCTTATGACCAGTTTAGAGACATGGATGAAATATTAGCTGAATTACTAAGCTTAAATTAGAAAGCACATAGAAGGGCAAATATTGATTTCTTCCACAAAGTTGTTGTATTTGCATTCAAGGCACTCTTGGAAACTTGAAAAAGACAGATTATGAGCAAAATGAAACATACTAAACTCAGACTAAAAATAGCTATGTAAATTCTCATACAGGAGGGTTACAAAGTATTAATGGCATATTTTTGTATTCTACCTTCTGCTTTCGTTTGTTTGTTTGTTTTTGAGATGGAGTCTCGCTCTGTTGCCCCGGCTGGCGTGCAAATGCACAATCTCAGCTCTCAGCTCACTGCAACCTCCGCCTCCTGGGCTCAAGCGATTCTCCTGCCTCAGCCTCCTGAGTAGCTGGGATTACAGGCACCTGCCACCATGCCCAGCTAATTTTTGTGTTCTTAGTAGAGATGGGGTTTCACCTGTTGCCCAGACTGGTGTTGAACTCCTCACCTCAGGTGATCCACCTGCCTTGGCCTCCCAAAGTGCCGGGATTACAGGCGTGAGCCACCATGCCTGGCCTACCTTCTGCTTTTTAAAGCATTTTCAGATTCCACGTTGAACATATGCTCTTGTGCATGTATGTTTATTCTGTTTGCTTTGCCTAGAACAACCCTCCCCTCTTTCTCTGAACTTTTAGTCCTTTTTCAAAATAAGTTTGATCTGTTTCCAACCTCCCCACCTTCAGCTGCACAACTCCCCTCCAGATGACTTGGCTCACATCTCCCTGATGTTCCCATTAGAATGCTTTGTACATCTAATTTAATGTAACAAGTGTTACTTGTGTCCGAGTTATGCTCAAAATAGGGGGTCAGTGAAACTTCTTAGGCATTCTCGAATGCCTTAAGTAGCATTTGTAGATTGTTTTTTTTTTCTTTCTTTCTCTAAGTGTAAGCCTGTCCATACTTAGGGTTTATTTGTAACTGTTTTTTTTTTTTTTTTACTACACTCAATGAAGGAGAATCAACCTTAAATACATGTAGAAAAAGACAGCAAGATCTACCTGTGCTCACACAATGATTTCTGAAACAAAATTAACTCAAAGGCAGCAGTGGAGTAAGATTGGAAGGAATTCTGGGTCAGAGGCCCCGGGGCCTGGTCTGACTGTCAACAACAAAGCTCAGAGCTTGCCACATGAAAGGTACTAGGATGAGTGAATGAACTTGAAGAAGTCTCTTAACCTTTGTTGGCCTCTGTTTCTATATGCTAGAATAAAGGAGTTGGAGTTGATGATCTCTAATTGTTTCAAGTCAATACATTATGAATTTTTTTTATCCTTCAGGACTTAAATCAATTACTGTAGTAAAAACTCATTATTTAGATTAATTGGCAAAGGAGAATGGAATTGACACTTATAGAGTGCCTATTGTGTGTTAGATATTTTTAGTATATTGGGAGATGTTGAAGGAGAATAAATCATACTGGCCCTGTCCTCTTGTTCCCGTGGGATCTGTTGGATTGTCATTCATCCTTCTGATTTCTTTAAATCAACTTTCAAAGTGAGCAGAGTCTTAGAACCACTCTTCTAGGGTGAGAAAGGGAGAGAAGGCACTGCTCTATGGAGAGAGAGAATTGCTTCGAAGTTGATACAGCCATTATTTACATTCAAGTGTATGTTTCTAACATATTTGAAGCTGATCGAAGTGAATATGACAGTTTCTTTGAAGTTGATTGATTGATTTTCTTTATAACTTCATTTATACCCTGTATAAAGACAAACTTTAGTACAACTTCTATCACAAAATCCAAATATGTAGGAAGTTTGAATTAATGAGATCTTACTACCTATGCCAGGATTGTAAAAAATAGATTAAGGAGATTTGATATGACAGATATTTTCTTGGGTGAGAGAATCTCTGGATATGCGTTGCTTCCTGAAATGTGACCCTGCTTTATGGCTGCCAAAAAGAAATCTGCGTTGCTATGAGGCCACCATTCTTCCCTTCCATTACTTGAGAGATTGATTACCTTGGCTTGTGCTTCTTTCATAGGGAAACTGGTCAGATGTGGTCATAGGAAGCAACAAAAGACATGAAGCTTATCCCCACCCTTTGGTGCTGGGTTCTAGAATCAAGGTTTGGCTCCGTGCTACTTTTTGAATTGCCTTCGGTGTTAGTTTCCTAGGGCTGCCATGACAAAATATCATAGAATGGGTAGCTTAAACAACATTTGTTTTCAGTTATGGAGTCTGGAAGTCCATACCTAGATGTTGGCAGGCTTGGTGTCTCCTGAGTCCTCTCTCATTTGATTGCAGATGGCCATTTTCTTGTTATGTCCCCATGTGGCCTTCTCTTTGTGCATGTACATTCTTGGTTTCTTTCCCTCTTCTTACAAGGAGGCCAGACATATTGGATTAGGGCCCATCCATATGACCTTACTTAACCTTAATTACCTTTGTAAATACCTTATATGTAAATACAGTCACATTCTGAGATACTGGGGGTTAGGACTACAACATGTGAATTTGGTGGCAGGGAGGTGAGGGGCATAAATAAACCCATAATACCCCTAAGAGGACCTGAGCATCTGAGTCTGTCCAATAATGCTTCCATTCTGTCCTGCCTCCTTCAGCAGAAGGGAGTGACCATCAGATTACGTGTGATTTATGTTAGAGCCAGAGCTCTCTGGTCCTTGAGACAAAGAAAGATTCAAGTCTCCTGTGAGAAGAAGCACAGGAAAGAGCCACTCATCTCTCTTTAGACCCTAACATGCCACAGAGGTAACATACAAAGACCCTCCTGAGTCTTTTGGGAAAGAAAATAGCGTGGTTACTGTGTTCAGTGACAGATCTAGAATTTTAGGGGATGCACAACCTGCAAGAAAGAACTTCTATTAGAGAAGGCCATGTAGGCCTATAGCAGGGTGCATCTGATAATTCACACCCATACTGCTACATTTATGAGCAAGGGGCTCACTTTGGCACAAGCCACAGAAGGTACAGTGTGTTGCTCTGTGGCATGTGTGTGCTTCAATGTTTGCATCGGGGAAATGATCAGGGCCATCCTAGGTCTGCCACTATTAGATAGACATGGCATTAGTAGGGAAATCCACTGGGGCCTGGCGGGCCATATATAGAAAGCTGCAGTTGTAAAACCAGAGGAGTGAGTGTCTGACAAAGCTAATAAGGTTCTGTCTTCCCCAAAGCCAAAGCTTCTGTGACTTTGCTCCGCTCTGACATCTACCTGTCATCAGAGGCAAGAAATTTGATGGATCTGGGAGACTCCCTGCCCTGGCTCAGATAATAAGCTCTGGGTTCATGCAGGGTGGTGCCAAAGGCTGCCACAATCCTGGAGGGCTAAAGGCCATGTGATGATAATACTGGTTAGCAAATCACGCTGGGTTCTGCAACCAACTCACTGTGCCTCTTTGGACAATTCACTTAGCCCCCCTGCTGTCTTAGTTTACTGCTCTGTAAAATGGATGAAAAGATCTCAAACATACTCTCCAGCTCTAAAACACACACTGCTTAAGCAGCAGTTATCATAAAGCACCTGCAAACTTTGGAACAAGTGGATTCACCTAGGAATTATTTGGGACTCCAGAATCACATAAGCAATCTCAAATTACTAGATGGGAGCTCATGTTTATAAAGTCCACTGATTTTTATAATCTCTTAAGAAAAGTAAAACTTCAGTCTTTTATGTCTTTCAGATCATGCTTCAGTGGCATTACAGGTCAATAAATCATTCCTTTTACAAATGCTAACTTTTTAATAGGGCAAATTATTAGCACTTAGTTTCTAATTAGAGTGCTTAGTCATATAATGACATTTGGGAGTTATTTCCAAAGTGGATATATTTGGGATTCTAGAAAGATAGATTAAAAATTTAGAAGATTATAATATACATGTGTACACAGATATTATTTCTGCACCTTTAATTCTGGTCTGGAATACAAAAGAAGGACAAAAACTGATTTATCTTAGAAATAAGATCAGGCCAAGCTTCCTTCCTTCTTTTTATCCCCACGGTGAGCTGATGATTTCATCCTAGTATTTAAAATATAGCTCATGAAAACATTTCTTTATTCTACCTGGAATACTAATAAAAACAAGTTAATGCAATTGTGTCATGAAAATGCTGCAGTCTTATAAATTTATCACTAATAAAATAACAATATTAATAATTACAATGTATTAATTTAATTGAGGTGTTGCTTCATGCCATAAAGCTTCTAAATTTTGCCTTCAATCAAATCAAACAAACTTGATTTGTCATTGGGGTGAGAATGTCTTTTAAAATAGCCTCCCTCAGGATTATTCCTACTGTGAGTTTTAAACTCACATTTTCAAATGAGTACTTTTCCTTCCATCTCAGCCCAGACCAAACTCATCTCATGATTTCCTCCTGGTCACAGGGACAGCCACTCTAACTCAACACCTCCCATGCACTTGTAACACTTCCCTTTTCTCTTGCCAAGTCACACTGACTCTGCTTAAATCCACCCTTCCTTGCTGTTTACATGACTTTTGCCTTGTGTTAGGCTCTTAACGTTATGCAGTTTAATCTGCCATTTCCGGATTGAATTTCCAAAAGAACAAATCTGGTCATCTCACTGTGCTCAAAACTTTCAATAACTCTCCAGGCATGTGGAATCAAACCCATATTACTCTATCTGATAACTGAAGAGCCTCTGTGGTCTCATTCTCCCTAGACTGCCAGTCAGATTCTCTAATATATTTCCTGGTGACCCTCAAGACATAGCGGCCCTGCACTAGTTGCTTTTCTCCACTCTGGACTGTGGTCATTGCTTTGCTTAGAATCTCTGCCAAGAATGTTCTTCCTTGCATTGCCAATGGAGAATCTTCTGGTTTTACAAACTTCTGAGGGTCGGGTCTGGAAGACAGAGCCTGTGCCTGGTAGTTAAATCCAGGACATTTACTCTAGGGAACGAATCAAAAAGCTGTTGGGAAAGATGAAAAGTCCAACAGGAGATGGTCAGGCACGTGAGGGGCTAGCATCAACAGGAAGCTGCTACCATCACTGGGGCTGGAGGGATAACAAAAGGGAAGTGCTCAGGGACTCCCTAGGTCTGGCAGTGTTAGATAGACACGGCATTAGCAGGGAGATTCCTAACAAACGGAGGTGGTGTTACTGAAGGAGATGGGGCTCTCCAGTGGGCATGGAGGCATGATGGAGATTCAGCCATAGCCACAGAAGCCACCTGAAGCATTAAGAAAGATAGAAATTTGTTTTCTTCCTGCTTACCTCTAATCTCCTGCATGAGTCTCCCAGTGGCAAAACCTAGCCTAGAGCCAGGTATCAAGGAGCCTGGGAAATACAGTTTTCAGGAGGCAACCTTCCTGTGATATAGGGCAGAGCAAGGGAAGGATGAGGAATGTATCATAAAGAGGCAGATAACTAGCATGTACCTCTTTCATGAAATCACCCATTTTCTGTTGGAATTATACTCAGACCCAATGTCTTTTTCATGCTGTTTGAATCTCTATGATAATTTCTAATGTCGTTCCAACATAAGATCTACTTCTTTTGACTTTGCTTATTGGCACCACTAGATTGGAAGTTAATTGAAGGCAAAGACTCTGTTTTATTCATCTTTGTAACCCCAGGACCCAGTACAGTGTTTGGAATATTGTAGCAGCTCAGAAATAGTCCATGCTACTCCTGAATTAGAGAGGAAAAAGGATTTACAGTAAGAGATATCATGGATGGTTGGTTAAGGGTTTCTCCATGCTATAAGGAGACACAGATGAGAAAAAAGAGTCAAAAGATTCATAAGAGCAGAAGAGAAATGAGCTGCAAAAAAATGGTAAGCACTTAAGTCTCATGGCTTTATAAGCTGTCAACAATATCAGGGTCTGCATTTCAGTTTTTCTCAGCCTGGAATCCTTTGATATTCACATTGGGAGATTCTGTGAGAAGTTCCAAAATGCCATGTGCTGTTATGCTCTCTAATGCTTTTCATGATTTGTCTACGGAAGAAAGCACTTACTAACTCTCCTAATACGAAAGGGTAGTCCATTGAAGGGAAATTACAAGTGGAGAGGGAAGTATGTGTCATTTCTCTGAGCATTCATAGTTTTGATTCAGTCTTGTGCTTTTTATACCTTTGATAATTTAAGAATAAGCTTCCAGATTCTGAACTGAGGAGAAATTTCATCCCTTCCCTGAGCGAGCAACTCCTCTGGTTTACATAAACATTTCCTGTTTTATAAAATGAAAGGATTGGTGAAAAATAGGCTTTTGTTTAAAGAATATCTTTTTTTCTAATTACAGAATCAACACATTTAGTGCATCCTCGTTGAAGAATACAGAAAAGTACTTAGAACATAGAAAATCCCAACACTGATGATAATTTCTCTAAATAATGAATATATACTTTTAATCTTATTTTTTTCTATCTCTCATGACAGGGTCCTACTCTATACACTGTCTTATAAACTGCTTTTCACTTAAAAATATACATATTCTCCTACTTCAATAAACTTGAATCAACACTTTTTAAAAGGCTGCATTATATTCCCTTATAACTTGTAATTCCCAGTGGTTGGGCATTTTAGCTGTCACTCAGTGTTTTTGATACAGTGTACTACACTGTTGTATTAGTTATGTATTGCTGCTCTAACAAATTACCACAAACTCAGTGGCTTAAAACAATGCAAATTTATTCCCTTACAGTTCCAGAGGTCAGAAGCCCAAAATCAGTGTCACTGGCTAAAGTCAAGGTGTCACTGAGCTGGTTCCCTCTGGAGGCTTTGGAGGAGTTTGTTTCCTTGCCTTTTCCAGCTTCTACATGTGACCTGCATTCCTTGGCTTGTGGCTCCTTTCTCCGTCTTCAAAGCCCATCATCCAGTTACCACTTCCATTTTCACATGGCCCTCTCTCTGACTCTGGTTTCTTCTGCTTCCTCATATGAGGACTCTTGTGATTGCACCATGCCCACTCAAATAATCCAGAATAATCTCTCCTGCTCCAAATCCTTAATCATATGTGCAAAGACCCTTTCTCATACAGAGTAATGTTCACCAGTTCTGAGACTCAGGCATCTTTGAGAGCCATAATTCAGCCTGCCAGACAGCAATGGAAGAAACTTTTCTATCCCAGCTCTACAATTTTATGATGAGGTTTTTGGAAGGATGACTGTAATTGTTTTAGCTTCAGAAACATTTATGAGGGCAGGTGAAATAGTAGACAGAAAACTGAGATTCGGGATACTGGGATAGGCCTGGATCTGCCACTGACTTGCTGTGGCATTTTTTCCTGCTTCAGCGTTCTCATCTGTAAGGCCATGGAGCTGAAGACTCCCTTTAAACAGATATTCCATAATTATTTGAACTGAAGCATTGTAAGTGGCATAATATAAAAACAACAAAGGTATGTTCAAAACATTAATGGAGATGATGTATGTACGGTATCCTAGAGCCAGACACACTGTGAGCGTGTTTGAATAATAAAATCTTGGAGGAAAGCATCACCTCGAACTTCATGATAAATACTACTTATGAAGCACCCACTGTGTACAGGATGTTTTATATATATCGTCTCACAAAAATCTCATAAATTACAGAATACTCTGTGTTATTCAAGCAGTTTAAGTAATTTGTTCGAGGCTTCACAGTTATAAGTAACAGAACTGTTGACTTATGCCATATCCATCTGGATCCAAGTTTAGGTTCTTTCACTTAGATCCTGCTGCCTGTGCACACACCATATAGAATTAAAGGCAGCAGTGGAGTTAGAACATTTACCAGACATTTTTAGAATAACTGGTAATATCATCTCCGTGGGAGGTGGGCATTTTTGATGCAGTTAAATGAGCAGTTCTTTGTGAACCTGCCCACTGTGGTTTGAATGTGTCTCTCAGATTTTATGTGCTTAAAACCTAATCCCCAAATTCATATGTTGATGGTATTTGGAGGTATAGCCTTTGGTAAGTAACTAGGATTATATAAAAACATTATGGTGGAGCTTCCATGATGGGGCTGGTGGCTTTATAAAAAGAAGAAGAGAGACGTGAGTGGGTACACTCTTGCCCTCTCGCCATATGATGCCCTCCACCATGTTATGACACAGCAAGAAGACAATTATCAGATGCCAGAGCCATGCTCTTGGACTTCCCAGTTTCTTCCAGAACAGTGAGCTAAATAAACTTCTTTTCTTTATGAATTACCCAGTCTGTGGTTTTCTGTTATAGCAACAGAAAATGGACCAAGACATTGCCCAATAGGGTTGCAGAGCACTCCGTTTCTCTTTAAAGCAACTCTTTCTTCCCTATACTATACAGAGGAACAGAGAGAAATTTGTCTATTCCCTTTGGCTCCTTTTACTGGTGCTCGTGGTCAGGATGTGCACGTGCTGAAGTTACGTGGCCAGCCATTTGCCAAGTTCTCTTGCCTTATGGAAACCAGATGGAAGCTGGAGTCAAAGTTCTCAGCCACAGAAGTGAGGCTGAGCTGCCTCTCCGGATTGATTGTCTGAATTTCAGGAGGCACGATCCCCTCTTCTCCTCCTCCCCCTGCCCCACTTTTTTTTCTAAAAACCAAGAGTCAATTTCAGAGATACAGTCTTTCCTTGTGCCTTGCCCAGACACTCTTTTTCAAAACTTTATTTTGTAGTTGTAACTTTGTTTGTAGCAAAAGCTCTGTTTGGTTGTCATAAATTGGAACCAAGAGGAATAATATCCACAAAACAGTCAGTGCTAGCATATGCTTTGAATAGCCTAGATTGATAATGTGAGGTCTTGTATAACCTTACTAATCTCTACTAGCATTTTGGGAGAATTACACACAGTAAAACAATCACTCAAACAAACAAAAGCAAAAAACAAACAAAGCTGGGAGAGTGGGAAGGGAAATTTCAAATGTGTTGGTGACCAGTGAAAGTCAACAGATTGATTTGAAGCCTCATTCTGAAGTTTTCAGGGAATCAGCATTTCAAGTGAAGGAGAGATCTTAAAGTTCATCCAATAATTAATTTCATCTAGCTCGTCCCTATTTGCAAGAGCCCAAAAGAACCCATTCAATTGTGAAGTATGGTTGCCACAAAAGTCCTACTCACTACTGATGAATTTGTATACTAGTATGAAAGAGTAATGATAATTATAAAAGTAGAACAACCGGTGGAATGTGAGATCTGAAGGTTTCAAATTTTCATGGCTAAATAGTTACACTCTAGTTACAGGCTCTGGGGGAATTTCAGTGCTGTGGTAGGAGCATAGGATATGAGTCAGAAACACGCTAGACTCTCCTACTTATTGGCTGTGTGGCCTTGAGGGCATATTTAACCTCTCTGAGTTTCTGTTTTGGCATCAGAAGCAAAGTTAGAATGAGTTTAAAATGTGCTGAGATTATGGTGTATGCTTACCAAATGGTAAGCATCCATGTTTTTTGTACCCATTCCACAAATTCTTGGCCTGTGTGTCTAACCCAACCCTTAAGGCAAGTATGCCACAGAGAAATATAGAGGGGAATTTATCTTTGGACCCACTCCCTATTTTTCACTTGCAGTCCTTACCCTTTTCCAGAAAGTCATGGTCTCCTTTGGAGGAGTCATGGGATAGTGGAAATAGGAGCCATGTATCTTGAGCTCAATCTTTGAGCTGTATATCCTTGAGACACTTCACTTAAAAGAGGACCAGGCCCATTAGAGAGGCTAAATAAATATTTGTTGAATAAATGAAAAAGGAATGGGTTGCACTTTCTTACGCCTTTCTACCTGGAAATTTTTTAATGCATTCTTCAAGCCCCCACTTGCATTACTTCTGTTGGCAATTTCCTTCAAAACATTGTACAGACCTGTTTTTATAACGTGAGTCTCAGCCTATGCACCCCAGAGATGGGTTATGAGCTTCTCAATGGCAGCACTGTGACTTTGCATTCCCCAAGTGTAGCACAGTTTTTGGATATTGATTGCTAAAGAAACAAATTTACACTTTGGGAGGCTGAAGCGGGCAGATCGCTTGAGCCCAGGAGTCTGAGACCAACTTGGGCAACGTGATGAAACCCTGTCTCTACAAAAATACAAAAATTAGCCAGGCATGGTGGCATATACCTGTATTCCAGATACTCAGAGGCCAAGGTGGGAGGATTGCTTGATCCCAGGAGGTCAAGGCTGCGGTGAGCCTAGATCACGCCACTGCACTCCAGCCTAGGCAACAGAGCAAGCCCCTGTCTCAAAAAAATAAAAAATACATAAATTCAAAGGTCAATGAAAAAAAATTGTAAAGATGGCATCCCAACTTGTTCCCCTCCCCACAGTTTACGGTATTTTGTGGTTCCCACACTCATATCCTTTACAGAGAATTGGTCACATCTTGCTTATTCCTGCCCACTGTACAGTCACAGTAATTTACTGCCAGTTCTTTGCTTATCTTGTCAGGAAGGTGACCCAGAATATTTTCTGAGTAGAAGCAGAAAGTCATTGCCAAGGTGTGTGTCAGAGTTCTGGAGTATCTAAGACAGATTGATCTATTAAGTAAACATAATTTTGGCTGATCGCTTTCAAGACATCAACCCCCTGAGAAATTTCATGTTGCTCAGTGAATTCAGAGCACGATACTCTCCAAACCGAACCCATCTTTCCTGTCCCAAAGATTATTTTCTCCTAATTTTTTTATTTCTTTTCATGGAAATGTTCTCTCAGTCAGCTAAAAAGCCTCTATCTTCTCTTTGTTTCTCAACACATTCAATCACTTCTCAGACCCTATTATTTGTATTCGTTAGTAGATCTGGATTTGCGGTCTTATTCCAGTACTTATTAGCTATTAGATTTCTGGTAAGTCACTTGCATTCTCTGAGCCCCAGGTTTCTTCGTAAATAAAGTGGAACAGTAACCTGCTCTGTCTTTCTCATATGATTGTTGCCAGGATGAGATCTGATAATGAAAGAGAAAGAGCTTTGGAGTCTGTAAAACGCTGCCATCATTAGTTGCTGCTTACTTCGATGACTTGACCTTCTAGGGTGATCAGCCATCTTAGTTTGCCCCAGACTGTCCTGGTTTTAGCACCAAAAGTTTCATATCCTGGGTTTCACACCCCAAAGTTCTGTGCAAGCCAGGACAGTTGGTCACCTTTCCCTTTATTTCTTTTTTTGCCTCCTTCCTGGTTCAGTTCTTCCCCATTGTGCACACAAGCTTTTCCAAAGCCTCTCCTGTCTGTCCTTGTTCAATCCCACCCGTCCGTCACTGTCGGCATGATTTCTCTAAGGCATAGTGTAGGTGTAGAATTGCTTCTGCACACTGAAACAGAGTGGCATCTCATGCGAAGAGAGAGGGAAGGAGACAATGTGGACGCCATCAAAGCTGCCATTTGGGCAGGGAGAGTGGTGGATGTTCTCCCTGGCAGCTGGTGTGGGGGCCCAGCGTTGCTGGAGCTGAGCTGCCAGATTCCTGTCTAGACGTTTGATGTGAGGCTGGCTGAAGCACTCTGACCTCAAACTCATACCCTGCCCTGCATGATCCCCATCTTTGTGGGACATTGAAGGAAACAGAGGCTTTGAGGTCATTCTGATCTGGATTCCTAGTAGGGATGGTCACATAATTTGCAGAGCCCATGGAAAGTGAAAAACGCAAGGCCCCAGCAAGGGAAGTCAATCTCCCTTTCCCACAGGATTGCTGTCCCAAGTGTGAATGGGTATCCTCTAAAGACCTGCAACCTCTATACAGTGACGTTCTCCCTACCCCCATAGGAGCGGGTGACAGTTCTCCACCGAGTCACCTGCCAGAGGTGTTGAAACGCTACTAGTTCATGGCAAGGACAGTCACTGCCTTGACCCATTCAGAGAGGCTGCAGGGCACATGCCAGGTACCTCCCCTCTCCACGCCTGCAGGCCCTTGCTGGGCTGGAAGGCAAAGACAGAAGGTCTGCCTTCCAGCCCAGCAAGGCCAACAAGACCTACTTGCTGCCCTGGATGAAGTGCCCAGTGGTTGTGGGATATAGAGAGGAGCCTTGAGCCAGAGTCTCAGGAGGAGTCTCAGAGTCTCAGAGAAGCAGGAGGCCAAGATGCATTCAGGCAGGTGGGGGCATGGTGGGAAGTGAGAGTGCACAAGAGCTGGACACTCCCAGCTCCAGGAACATGCTCTATTGTCCTATCAGACTTCACTTATGAAACTCAAATTCAAAGATAAAATTATTAAAAAGTTCAAGATGGTGACAACTGGGGCCTTTCTGAGCACAGACTGCATTCCCATGAAGCCATTCCTAGCTCCAAGCGATGCTCACATATGTATTGCTTCTTTAGTACTCGGTACCTATTTAGTATACTCTGCTGTGCCCTTTTGCTACCTAGTTTCTTGCCTGTCCCTCCTTCTGGGCTTAATGTATGTTTAGTGACTGTGCTTTGCCCATCCTTGGCTTCTCCACAGAGCCTCACAGGCAGGAAGGGCTCAGTAGGAGCCACATGTTGGTTGAATGCATGCTTTAAAATGAATGAAGGTGGGCTCCACCCAACATGACTGTTAAGTTTGCAGCCAATATCGTCTCTACTTTTTATTGCAGCCACCTCTTGGGAAGACTTGGATTTTCTGCTAGCAGTTCTGGCTGTGAATACCAGCTTCTCAAAGTGAAAGCAGCCTCATATTTTGAAACGTGTTTTTTAAATATAATATCAAGAAAAGAGATATTAAATTGGAGGCTAGGTGCCCCAAAATGGAGGCTTTTCTCTTCTGTTTTGACCCAAATATGCTCCAAAATTCCGAGTAACAAGAGCTTGTAATCCTTTGGTTTTGGTTCCTGAGGCATTGTGACAGATCTTATTTATGTGTTGCTGAACCAGGACGGAAGAATTTTTTGTTTGTTTTTTTAACAATAATTTAGGTGTTCAGGTTGATGGTCTGACAAAGCAGTGCTCCTGAAAAGCCCTTTAGTTGATAGTTTTTAGGAGGTGTTTGTGGGGCAGAACAAGGGCTTGTTTGATACTAGAAATTAGAATTCTTTTTATAGGCTTCTCTCACTTGTTGCTCAGGCATCCTCACCCAATGGGTCACAATCCTGACGTCCTTGGCCTAAAAACTGAAGATGCTGCAAAAGTTGTTTTTCACCAAATATATACTTGAAATTGTAGGGCATTTTCTTTTCTAGGATATAAGAATTTCTTTTTCTCTCTCCCCTTCCCTGTCCTGAGAATGTAGCTGTGTCTATGGTCTGGGGACCTGGTTGCTTCCAAAATGAGACTTTGAACTTAATGCAATATATTTATCCATCCAGCAAGTTCTCCCTCTCTGTGAAGTTGCTTCAAGGTTGGTTTCTGCCACTTGCAAACCAGACAGCCTTGTGTGCATGTCTATCACCACCCTTGTTACTTTGCTCTAAATTTGTGTTTTAGTCCACGGGTCACTTTCCCCATTAAATTGAGTTTCTCATAGTCAGAGACCTGTTTTCTATCATATCCCCTGCATTTAGCTTATATCTGGCGCAATGATTACACGAATGGATAAGTGAATAGAAGACAGTAGCTTATCAGCTTAATCTATTCATTTAAGAGACCTTCTTGTTAGAACAGTATACAGTTACCACTCATTTTGAAATGTACGAGTGTACAGTAGTCTCCCATTTATTTGTGAGATATGTTCCAAGAGACTCAGTGGATGTCTGAACCTGTGGATAGTACTGAACCCTATACCGTGTTGTTTTTTCTATATCTGGATACCTATGATAAAGTTTAATTTATAAATTAGGCACAGTAAGAGATTAATAACAATAACTAATAAGAAAATAAAATAATCATAACAATGTGCTGTAATAAAAGTTATATAAATATGGTTTCTCTGTCTCTCAAAATATCTTACTGTACTGTACTCACCTATTTTTGGTGGGCTGTGGGTAACTGAAACCATTCAAAGCAAAACCGCAGATGAGAGGGGACTACTGTATTTTGGTTTATTTTAGATATATCTGAAGTCAATAATTATATATTATATATATGTGTGTGTGTGTGTGTGTGTTTATATTATGCACACACATATATTTAGGATGCTCAAAACCATCATGGCAATAAAAAGGGGAAATCAATTTTTTGGTGCATAGTGGACGTTAGACAGATAAATTTAGTAAGCTGGGTTGCATGTCTAGAAGGACTGGTTCTAGAAAGGTTATGAGAACTGAGAAACTGGTCTGGGGCCAGATCAAAGACGAATGACTTTAGGCCTACCTTGAGAAAACTGTATTTCCCAGAACTGGCTCCAGAAGGACTCCTGAATCCTCCACTTTTTGTGTGTCATATCGGTAAGTCCTCCAACTCCCAAGGGGGCTCTATGCATAGAGAACTTTTCTGTGCACGTGGTTTCCTTGGGAGAGATGGAGAGTAACTGAGAGCTGATTACCATGCCCGGGCACACTCATAGGAACCTGCCAAACTCGATAACTAAAGAGGCCTTGACATGTTTCCATTTCTGATTCTGCCCTTATAAAATGTGTTGCTAATTAAAATAACTGCCAGCTCAGACTCCTGCAGGGAAACCCATCCATGTGCTCAGAGACTGTTGTTTTCCATGTTTCTAGTTCTGGCTAAATAAATAAAGCCTATAAAACCAGCGGCAGAACCCAACTATCTGGGGCAGCTTGAGAAGGGCCCTTCACCATGTGTAAGTAATCAAGCAGTGTATTAACTCAAACTTCCCTGCACTAGAGAAGAAAAGGGTTAAAGAGCAGATTATGCTTCTTCCACACAGTGCTATAGGCATGTTTGATTTGGCAAGTGGATAAAGAAGCATAAAAACACGTCCTGACAAAGTCAAGTATTAAATCAAATTCAGTATACTTACCAAATTGAATTTGGAGTGTGTGTCTTTCTTTTTATCTGAACCATTGTTTGTGCAATTGCTAAAAAAATTGTATCTGGTCATGTTATTCCTTGCCATTCCTCCTTCATTGGTTTCCCATTGCCCTTCACATGAAGTTGAAGCGCCTTCACATGGCTAGAAGATGTTTTGTGATCCAGACCTCATTTAGCCCTCTAGCTTCTGGTTCCCTTGTTAGTTCTTGGGCCACACCAAACTACTTGCAATGCCCTGAAAATGCCATATTCTCTCTTCCTCTCATGCCTTTGCACATGCTGTTCCATCTGCCTCGAAAGCCCCTCATACGTATACTTACTTCCATGGCCGACTCAGAAACAACTCTACAACTCATGTCAGGAATCCTCTCATTTAGGGAGTCCTCTCTGACATCCTTTCTTCCCCACCTCCACCCCCTCAATCTGGAGAGATACATCTTTTGAGCTTCCCTGGCTCTTATACTTGCACTTACCAATTACAATTGACATGAATGAAGAAATAATCTGCTCCATACCAATGTTTAGAACCCATCTGAGGGCATCCAACACCCTGATATCGAACACACCTGATTGACAAAAGAGGGCTTGCAAAGCTGAAACTGTATGGAAGACCGAAGGTCACAAGTACTAGCCAGTCTTAGAAATGATGTATTAATTAGATATACGAAATGATAAATTCACTCATTCATTCATTTATACTTTTAATAAATTTTTATTAAGCACGTACTTTGTTCTAGGCCTATAAAGAGTGCTAGGGATTACAGACGTGACTATGACCTAGGTGGACCCTTACAGCTTGGAACTTGCAGTTTAGTTAGAGAGACATACATATATACAAGCAATTATTTTTAGTCACAAACTTGACTAGACCTACGAAGTAAAAGCAAGACAGTGAATGAGGGTCTTCACTAGGGAGTTCTAACCCAATCTTAGAGTCAGGGAAAGTACCCCTAAAGAACTACTGTAATCCCAGCACTTTGGGAAGCCGAGGCAGGCAGATCACGAGGTCAGGAGTTCGAGACCAGCCTGGCCAACATGGTGAAACCCCCTTTCTACTAAAGATACAAAAAATTAGCCGGGTGGGGTGGTGCATGCCTGTAATCCCAGCTACTCAGGAGGCTGAGGCAGGAGAATTGCTTGAACCCGGGAGGCACAGGTTACAGTGAGTTGAGATCGCACGATTGCACTCCAGCCTAGGTGACAGGGCAAGACTCCATCTCAAAAAACAAAGCAGAACAAAACAAAACAAAACAAAAACTGCTATTGGAGGTGAAATAGTATGGATATCTGTGCTACAAAGCAGAGCGTGAACAAAAACATACCAGGAAAGGGAACAGCATATGCAAAGCCTAAGAAGCAGGAAAAAGAGGGACATGTTCAAGGAATCAGAGAAAACCATAGGACTTGGAGCAAAATAACAAAAAGATATAGAGGAAAAGATGAGCCTGGAGAAGTAGATGGAAGGGGGATTATGCAGAGCCTCATAAGACAAGGTAAAGCTCTTGCATTTTTTCCTAAGTGTGATTAGAAACCACTGAAAGGATTTAGGCCTAATTTTAAATCCAATTTGCAGTGTTAAAAATTATTTGGCAGTAGTGTGGAGAATGGATTGGAAAGGGGCCCAAGTGGACAGATTAGGATGCTGTCGCAGTATTTTTTGGGGAGAGACAGCGTGGTTTGTTCTAAAGCAGTGAGAGAAACAGTGCAGAATATGGAGTCAAGAGATGTTGAGAAACTAGGATCAATGGCCCTTAGGATTGATTGGCTGCTGGATTGAGGTAGAATATGGTATCAATACTTAACACAAATAGCTTCATTCATTTGACAAATAGCTATCAACTGCCTATTATGTGACAGGTGAGTGAGGATGATGCCTTATGCAAGCCCCTTGAACACTGTAGTCCAAATCTGTAAGAAAGCATTGAAAAGTTTACTTTATTTCTGACACTTAAATGACTGTAATACAGGCTTTTTAAAAGTTTTCCACTAAACTTTTCTTGGGTCAAATATTGAGCTGTCACAATCCCACAGCTTCATTTCTCTTATTGAAGGCAATACTTTGTCCATGATTGTGCCTTGCAGTTTTGCTTGCATGCTTCATCATTTAGTTCTACTTTGTCCATCTAGGAGAGTTTGACAATATGTCCATCAGCCCTCACTCCCTGACTTGCATGGGTATGTAACACTTGAATTCTGCTTCAGTGTCTTACTAACCGTATGACTTTAGGTATGCAACTAACCTCCCTAACTTCAGGGTTCTCCTCTCTAAATGGACCCACTTTGATAGATGTTAATATCACTAATATCCTTTATGGGCAATCAGATGTATGAAGAAAAAAGACTCACCTTACCTATGATATATGCTTGCCAAAAACTTTTAAGTAGCATATAACCTAACCTTTAGATCCAACTTCCAGCTTGCTGGAAGCAAAAGGAATAGGCCTCGTAAGGAAACGACACCACGAGGGAACAGAATCTGAAAATGGACATTTTGCATGACAACTGGCTTGACCTCTTCAATTGTCCTAGGAAGTTAGGGCTGCTGTAGATTAAAAAAGAGTTAAGAGACAAGAGACATAACAGGTACATGCCATACGTGGTCCTTGATCGGTCTAAGTTTGAAGATAAAACTGGGAAAATTAGGCATGCAAATGTGAAGATGTGGATATGAAAATTATAGTAGATGATGTTAGGAAGTTACTGTTGATTTTGTTGTTAATTTTATTAGATATTGTTATTTGAAGGAAACAAATCTTACCATTCAGAAATCTATAACAAGGTATTTAAGGGACAAATATCCTGATACCTCTGTTTTACTTTAAAAGTTGTGTGTGTGTGTGTGTGTGTGCATGTGTGCATGTATGCTTGTGATTATACCTATGAACTAAAATATTATGAAGGGTTATCAACTGTTATTTCAAGCCAGGTGATATACATATGGGGGTTCATTACACTAGTCCTTCTACTTTTTTGCATTTAGTAATAAAAAGTGAAAGAGATAAAATTATATCCATATTACAATGTTGTGTGAGTAAGGGACATGTACAAAAAGACCTAATTTGTATGAAATGTCATTAAATAAATGAGTATTCTCTTTCATAACAATTTTCTTTTAATGTGTGCATCAAAACCTCACTCAAGTCCAGAATCTCATTGCATTCTATCAGCAAAAGTTGGCCAGAAATCTCTGGAGCCCCTTGGAAGGTAACATGGATATGAGTTGGCCTACTGGTGAGAAATAAAAGTAAAATTCTAAGCCCTCCAATCAACTGAATGGACCCTCTCTTGGCCAAGGGGACCCAAAGGTAACCTTGAAACTGAGTTCTTGGCCATGATGAGATAAGAGGTTGGAAACACCTCCTTAGACCTTCTGTCACCATTAGCCTTTCTTCTCTAAGGGCTAAACAGAAACCAGAAACCAGGATTTTTTTTTTTTTTTGACTGAGTCTCGCTGGGGTGCAGTGCAGTGGCATGATCTCTGCTCACTGCAAACTCCGCCCCCTGGGTTCAAGCAATTCTCCTGCCTCAGCCTCCTGAGTAGCTGGGACTACAGGTGGATGCCACCATGCCTGGCTAAATTTTGTATTTTTAGTAGAGACGGGGTTTCACTATGTTGGTCAGGCTGGAACTCCTGACCTTGTGATCCGCCCACCTTGGCCTCCCAAAGTGCTGGGAAGATTTTACCACTGTCAGTAACCAACTATCTGAGAGTGCCTTGCCTTTTGGCCTGATAAGAGACCACTGACCATGGAGTTGTGCTACAGATAATGCACAGTAAGGGTTTTCATATCCTCTGCCTCACCTTTTGACATCAGAAGGCAGAAAACTCCACCCTCGAATAATGCTAATGCTGCTGTATTTTATACATGGGACCTATGAATGGGGCATAAATCTCAATTGCACATGCGTGTGTTTCTCCTTTCATAAATATTCATGACTCCTCTTATAGGTTATTAAATAGGCATATTCAGCCACTCTGCTCAGCATAAATTCCTGTTCCCTTTGCCCTTATCTCCAAGTGTCTATTCTCGGCTTCTGATCAGAGGCTATGCTTCCCAGCCTACCAGAAGGGCTACCCTGCAGGCTGCTGCTCTTTATGAGAAATTGAACTCTTCTTTATGAATTGATGAACCATGTCATTCTTCAGTTGACACTGGCATCATGCTTGCTGGAATAAACGTTTAAAATGTCTGGTTCATTCACTACTGTGGACAAAAAGTCTGCAATCGTTTTAGCATTTATGAATCAAAACTCATCATATACACATGTTCAGAAGCGTGGAAGTGTTCAAAAGCAGAAAGATCTTTGCTGAGTTGGTCACATGGTCCTTACAAGGAGTGATACTGGCCCAAACATGGTTTCAAGCCTCACATTTATAAAGGGATCTTACTGGGTTCCTAATCACAAGCTATTTTCCTGACATTCTTTGTTTCCCTGAGGTCTTCCCCTTATACTAAAGAAAAGTAAAATACCTCCAACTCCTAGGGAAAGTGGAAGAAGTGCTACATTGAGGACAATGTCAGGAGACAATAGCTTACTGTGTACTGCAGATGTATTATATACATACACATTCCTGTTTGATCTTGCTGCCTTAGCAATTATGGGTAATACCTTCTTTCACCCTCAAATGTGTCCAAGTTCAATGATAAACTACTTGGTCCTCCTAAATATACAGTATGTTTCTCTCCTGGGTTCTGTGAACTGGCCCTTTTTTTCATCCTTAGGCAATCTCTGTCCTGCCGCCCACTTCTCCAAGCCACCTTGCACTGATGCAGCCATATCAATCTACTTGCAGGTGCATCTGCATGCTATGCTTGCTCTCTCCTCTATGGTTGTACATTTGCTGACACCTCTACCTTTCCCACCTTTCTTTCTTTGCCTGGCTAACTCTTGCCCTTTCTCAAAGGCTTGGGTTCCAAGTCATCTCCTCTGGGAAAATTTTTGGATTCCACAAAGGAGAGCTGAGTCTTTCTCTGTTATGTTTCTACCAGGGCCAGGACAAAGGTGAGATAAGTGAGGCATCTTGGGCACAAAATTTAAGGAAACCCTCATTCTCAGGGTGGTACAAGTGCCAACTCTGCAAGTCCCATGACACTGAGAGTACAGGTCTTCTTAAATTTTGCATCCTAGTCACCTAACTTACTTTACCCTATCCTGGCACTGGTTTCAACAACATCTCATATCCCTCTATCGTGATTACACTGTAGAATTTATTTGTTGATCTGTCCCCCTTATGGAAATGTAAACTTTTGTAGCTGAGGAACCGCAGGTTATTCATTCCTACAACCTTAGTACCTAGCACTATGCCTGGCACATAGAAAGTGTTTATAAATGATGGTAAAATAGAAGAATAATGGGAAAAGTCAAATGGTATTGGAAACACATATGGTATTAGAAACTTATTAAACTATCACGGACAAAATGGCATCTGCTGGAGAGCTAGGAGAGGATCTAGAAACAGAAAAAAGTGGATAAAATATAAAGTTCATCATCTGAAATATTTCTAGTAAAAAACTACCTGCCCACTAGGGAAGCCTGAAAAAGGTGGCCTGAGTACAAGATCTAAAACATCTGCAAAGATTTGGGTAGGGTGAAACCAGATTGTCCGCCAAACCATTAAATCCATGTTTCCTCCAAATAGGGAATCTTCCCTGGGCCCTTTCCATCCTTCTGTATATCCATTTACATAATATGTTCATGCTGACAGTTCAGAAGGAATGGCATGGGCTGGACACTGGTAAACCTCTTTAATATGCCCATCATGATGCTAGGCTGCTCACAAAGATTATAATATTTAATCAGCACAACAGTGCAATGAAGCAAAAGCTCGTGTCCCAGTTCTATGGATGGGAAAAGCCAGAGATGCTGTGTCACTTGTCTGAAGCTACATAAGCTGGGAGATGGATGAAGAAAAACATCCCCAGTGTTTTTAAACAAACAGGACAATTAAAACAAATGTAATTATCATCCCACAAAAATTCTTACAGACTAGAAATAAAAATATATTCATGAAGCACTTATATTTATTCATGCAAAAATCAGATCACCTACTCTGTGTTCTCCTGTTAGTGGAAAGCCCTAAAAGTTTGTGCAGGAAAACTTTGTTAGGATGGAGCTGGGGGAGTGAGAGGATAGATACTGAATAATTCATAGATAGCTTTAGAAGAGCAAACATATTCTCTTATAAAATGTTCTTCTGGGGCGAATGCATGAAAATTGCAGTTACCACGTTTGCCTTAGTGCCAAAAGCCACAAGACCAAAGAACCTCAACAACAACAATGGCATCTCCTGAAATGTTCCCAGAGAGAAGCACCTCCTGCATGTTGTGCCTGTAAATAACATAAGGTAGGTCTTTGTATGTGGATTAAGGCAGATAATAAGACTATTGTACAGACACTTAACAGGATAGGTAGCTGGCAATTGTTTGGTGCACTTTTTGGGGGGTGGAGGAGACAAACTTTTTAGGATAAGAAGCTAAAATCTCAACTTTGTTTTTGCATTAGTAAACAGAGTCTTGGCCTTCACCTAACAGATTTACTGAGGTATGACTTCAGGCCTCATGGTTGGCCCTTTGATTTATGTGTTTCATGGACAAACTGCTATTGTGTAGGAGCCCTCTGAAAGCTTCAGAAAGGTAATTAAGGGTGAAACATTTCTCAGTTCATTTACAAAGTACTCACTCATCATTCCCAAAAGCCAGCATCAGGAGGGCTCAAGTGATTTCAGTCAAACTTCTCCCAACCAAAGCCCCACTTTCTATGACAGAGTTACAGATGCTTTTAGCTCCATTTTGCCTACATTCTAGAGGACTTCTTGGCAGGGTCCATAAAGCGTGTTTTCATATTCTTTGGATTTCGTCTTTGTAGCACAGCCTTATGGAAAAACATCACATTCCAAGTGTGACTGGGAAATTTCATTCACCATAGTGGTTGCCAATAACATGTGGGGAGTTTATGGGCCCTCCAGCAAGCTGATCAGCTCCAAACAAAATGTGTTCACTGCAATTTCAGCTGATTCATTTCCATAAAATGCAAGACGATGCTATTTACTAGATATCTTAAGACCAATTTAAGTCTCTAAACTATGGTGGAATTAAATATACACTAGTTTTTAGCTCAATACTATATCATTAGAGTCTTAGCAGGGAACAAAATGGTACACTCAAAAGGGGTTAGCTGAATGTAATTTCATAAAGACAGGATCTACAGACACATAAGCAATGTTAAAAGAATCAACAAGGGATGGTTAGACATCCAGGAATCGTCAATAGCAGGAAGGTCTTATTGTCCCAGGCAGAAAAGCCAGAGATAGAACTTGAATGGTGGAACCTTGGAACAAGCATGGCGTAATAGACCTAGAGTGGTAGAATTGCAGCCACAGCTCAGTGCAAGGCTGGGAGTACATGGAAGAATAAATACCTCAATCTCTTTCTCTGCTTTTACCTTCTGATCACTTGCTGGCACTTCTCATTGGCGAAGCCCAACCAAAAACCAGAGGGCAGGGAGATTTGTGATACTCACTATACAGGTCAGTCTCCTGGGCATCCATGGCAGATAGAAGAGAAGGTAAGAGACTTGTCTTGGGGGAAAGGGAGTGGTCTGACAAATGGAAAATAATCAGATGGCCTAAACCGACTGATTTCAGATTGACTCCAAGACACAGAATGGCAGAATGAACATAGGTTTTGACGTCAGAAAGATCTAGATTCAAATTCCACCTCCTAGTGGTGTGAGAAGCTTGTATCTTTTTGGAGAAAACCTGTTGAACAGCTTCAGGAGAAATCCAACTTACCTCTCTGAGTTTCAGTTTCCTCACCCAGTTAACTAGAAATAATAACGACCTGCCTAATTGAGTTATTGGGAATATTAGATAAGTTAACCAAGGAAAAGAGCCTGACAAAATATTTGACGCATAAAATGTGCGTGATAGTTCTTTATTTCCTTCCCCGTTAGCTCTTTCCATCTGGTACTCCCATAGGGTAAGCTGCCTGCCATGTTGAGGTGAAAGAACCAGTCTGACCTTTTTTTTTTTTTTTATTATGGGGTTTCTGTGGGGAATCCCCTGTTGACTCACACCTACAGTGATGGGTGGCACTGTCTCATTCATGAAACCTTGTTTACTGTGGCCCCCCTGTCAGGAGAGAACCAACCATTTTGCTGGTGTAACTCCATGGAAGAAAGCCTATTGGGACATTTTCAGGAGAACAATTTTCTCTCTCTGTGGGGACACTGGTTCTGAAGTAGCTGTTCTCTTCATTGTTGTACAAGTCTTCACCATTTCTTTAGCAAGTTTCATTCCCCCTTCATAAGCCAGTGCTCAGAAAACTTGCCCTTCCTTCTTGGGTGTATTAGCTGTTGACAAGGTATGTCAGCATATTCCATGTCTGCTTTTGCAAAAACTTGACCAATTCAGTTCCTGATAGGCTGTGTCCTTTCTACCTGAAGCCACCACGGAGGTTTTTATTTGTCGTCGTTGTTTGCTAGTTTTGGAACAGGTATGACTTTTGACTGGACCCTTGGAAATGGTACCGGTGATTGAAAAAATAAAAAGCCACATTAGTCATTCATTTAACTACTCTGATTCAAACTAGCACTTATATGCTAGGCGTATTCCTAATTCTCACCACCATCCTGTAAGATAGTGTCTTATTTTAAGTTGAGGAAATTGAGCCTCAGATAGATGGGACAACATGTCTAGGTACTAAGAGGCAGAACTGGGCTAAAGACCATAGGTCTACATGAATCAAAACACAGGATTTTCTTTATTTTTAAGATGGTTAATGAGTAATGAGAGTCAACTGAAAAACTTTCATCCAGCCATGATCACTTAAAAATAAAAATCACAAGCCTGTGAGTTTTCCTCAATGACAAGGGATAAGTCTTATTCATCTCTCTCTTCCCACTGCTGACCACTGCTCCTGTCATAACATAGGTGACTGATTAATGTTTGTTGAATAAAAAAAGATTGACCAAATGAATCATCGATACAAGATATATTTGTCTCCACACAGCATTTTTCTAATGCATATTTATATTTTATTTGACAGTGTTTGCAAGTTGCATAATATTCCCCTTCAGCACAACTTGTAGAGTGGAAATGCTTCCATATGCTAGATGTTTCCCTTCATTTGACTGAAGGGGAAACAAAGACTAAGAAAAACATCACATAGTGGCTAAGTACCCATATAAACACAAGTTATAGCATGTACTGTTCACAGATGGTATATTTTGAAAGGGAGGTTTTGCAGAAGTTGTTAAAGTAGACATTAAATTTGGATTAATATGGGTTGGAAAATGTTCTTTCTCAGCTAAATATAGTTTTATATGAATACACTATGTTGTAGGAGGTAGAACAGTGAGGAAGAAGAGCATGGGCTCTGGAGCAGCTTCCTATATTCACATCTAGGCACTTTTACTTCCTAGCTATGTGACTTGGGTGACTTACTCAATCCTATCCAGATATTAGTTTAACTCCTACGTAAAATGGAGCTAAGAACACTATTTCCTGCATGAGATGGTTGAGAGAACTAAATAAGTTAACAAAGGTATAATAATTAAAATAGTGCCTGGTAAATGGCAAAGCTCGATAAATAGTATCCATAAGCCCAATAGAGTCTAGTTCAGAAAAGCCAGATCTGTTCTATATTCTCCATCCCCATTAAACCTTACCTTTTTTCAGGAGCTCATCAAGTCTTGCCTGACTTATTTTACCCTCCAGCTCACCCTTCATATGGTTACTGGAGTGAATTCTTGAAGACTCACATTAAACTAGACCCTCTGTTTTCTTGAAACTCTGCTATTGTTCTCTGTCAGCTTGATTTCATAGCATGATGCTCAAGGTTCTTTATGAACCCATTCCCCATTCCTCCTGTGGTCTTATCTCTCATCATGTCCACATACATGCTATACTACAAGTACCAAGAGATGCCCAAAATAGAAAAGTCATATGGGCTTGTTGAATAAGAAATACTTGAATGACAGGAGTGAGTAACTAATTTTGCTATTGAGCTCATGAAGGCTACAGAGAAGAAGGAATATTTAAGTTGTGCCTTAAACAATGAGTTGATATTTGTGAAGCAAGGTCAAGTAGAAGGTGACCAAGTGTATCACCTGTATTGAGGGAAAGATTTATACCCTGACACAGAAAACAAGGTGTACTCATGGAATGAGAACCTGTGTAATGCTGACAGGGATGACTTAGAGGGAATGCTTAAATGCTGGAATGAGGAAGAGGCAATAGGATCTTTAAATCTAGCATGAATGTCTGGTTGGATAGTTTTGCTAATGGAGATTAAGGATATACAGGAGAAAGGATCGTGTGTGTTTGTGTGTTTGTGTGTGTGTGTGTGTGTGTGTGTGTGTGAAACAATCGGTGTCTGTTTTGTACACATGCATACAAAAACCACCTGGGAATATTTAGTACTAAGCTTCCAATCTTTTCCCCAATCCCACCCCCAGACCTGCTTCTGTCACACTTCCCCTTCTCAGCAAATGGTTGAAGTGTCCACCATGATCCTCTCCCTTGCACCCCACATCTGATCCTTCAGAAAATTATGCTGCCATTTTCTTCAAAATAGATTCAGTATCTGATCATTTCTCACTGCTTGAACGGCTACCACACTCATGAGAGCCACCATCATCCTTTGCAGGATTATTGAAATAGCCCCCTAAGCTGCCCCTCTGGTTTCCACCTTGCCCTCCTTCAGCCTGTTCTTAACACAGTGGCCAGGATGGTCCTTTTAAAGAGTAGTCAGATCCTGACTCCTCTGTCCAAAGCCTTCCAAGGCCAGCCCATCTCACTCAGAGTAAAATCCCCAAGTATTCACAGCGCTGGTCTGCATGACCCACCCCTCCCAACCCTGCAGCCTTGCCCCATTGCCTCTGGGGCTTCCTATTCTCCTGCTCCAGCCTTCTCTGAACCACTCTGCCATCTTGGATTCCTTAGCATTCCTCATGCTCTGCATAGGAGCCTTCCAGCAACTGTCCCCCAGCCCGGAATGGCTTTTCCTCAGGTGCCCACCTCAGCAGCTCCTTCTCCTCCTTCAGGTCTTCGCTGTGACATCACCTCCCCAGTGAGGTCTCCTATGGCCACCTTCCCTAACAGGTAGGTTCCCTTCTCCCTCTGATCTCCCGATCCCTCCTTTCTGTTTTTTCCCCTTTAGTACATATCACCATCAATCATACTCTATATTTTACCTTTAAATTTTATCGACTGTTTGTATTTCTCCCACTGTCTTGCATCTATAATATATGTTCCACAAAGTCACTGATTTCTGCATTGTTTTCCACTGTAGTCCTTGTGCCTAACAGTGCCTGACCACAAGTTATAATACTTAATAGATATTTGCTGAATGAAAGAATAAATCCAGGTGGGGGTTACAGCAATGTATTGCTACAAGAATCTGGTATTTGCAGGGCAGACCTGAGTTAAAGATAGATTTGGGATTCTTTAGCAATGAAATGACAGCTGCATGAGAATAGCTGACATACCAAGAAAAGGATATTTTAGTGAAATTCAAAAAAAACCAACATAAAACCTGAAAAAAAATAATAAAGACTCCGCAGATGAAGCAGCAGAGTTGAGAGCCACAGCCTCAGGGTTATTGACTTGTGTTAAAAATCTTTGCCTCCCCATTTACTAGCTGTATGACCCTGAGAAAGTGACTGGATCATTCTTGGCTTCCCTGTTCTTAAGGGTAATTAGAAAATAAGATTTCTACTTCACAGGGCTGTTAAGAGGATTAACCAATAAACTGCATATAAACCAGTTAGCAGATGGTAAGAAAGAACATACGTTCCTGTTGTTGATACTAATACCATCACATTCTCAAAATCCAGGAAAGAATCCTGAAAAAAAAAATGTAATGGAAGCTGAATGAGGAGAGGCTTTCAATAGAGAGAGGCAGTAAACGGTGGCTGTTGGTCTGTGGCCGAGGCACAGTATGCTAGGAGATTCATAAGGCCCCAGGATAGAGCTATTTGTGAGAACAGTTTCACTTGAACCGTAAAAGTCATAAACCCCATATTTTAAAATAAGCTAATGTTTTGTGGAAAATAACAGTAATTGTCCTAGAAAAAAAATCAAATGAAAACAAAACAAAACAACACTAGGCCCTCAATTGTGTCCAGCTGACACAATGTAGGAACATGGTGACCCAAAAACTTGCTTCTCTCTGGTGTTTAGGAGATTTACTTGCTCACTAGTCAGAACTAGTTTGCTAGTTTATGAGGTTAAGCTATTGTGCAATATTGTTCAGCTGGCTCTGTGGGTGTTTATTTACAGATGGCTGCCATCTTGATTTATTGTCTGTCAAATTATAATTATTAAGGATGGAGTTAATTGTCATTTCAACCACCTGGTAATTACCCACTGTGCTTTCATGTGGTGACAAATCTGTCCTTTATATCAAAACTGGAAGGTTCATAAGATATTTCACTTCCATGTTCATCTCCATTCATGTCTTGTTCAAAATAAAAGATTAGTAGACATTATTGATACTTTTAAGTGTAATTTGTGAGCCTTCAGGTAGAAGAATTGCTGATTGTTGTAAATACTTTTTAGTAGTAGGACTGGTATAACAAGAATCCAGTGACGTGAGTTACAATAATTGAAATTAAAATTACGAGTCATGTTCTTTCAAAGAGTGGTCTAATAAAAAATTTAACAATGCCCCTAGTATATTCTATCATGCATCACATAGAATGATGGTTTATTAGCCTCATTATTTGTTTGCACTATTGTTTACCATAGCCAATTTGTCCTCATGCCCTCTGAACTTTTAGGACAGAATTCAGCGGAGACAGTACGGTTACCCTAGTCTTATACGGCGTTCATCACTTCCACCTAAGGCTATGAATGGGATTCTCTGCTTGCTTAATTAGGGAGAATCTGATAGTACCAATGGGAATAAAGAGAGGGGGAAGTTTACGTGCCATAGAAGCTGGCTTCCTCCTCCCATTTTTGGTGTCTAGTCCCTTCTTCATGTACTTTTCCTTTTTCAGCTTTTCTGAATGTGTACGTTTTCAGGAGGGGATACATAATTTGTTAAATTAGGCAGCAGAGGGTCAGGTGGTAGCTTCCCTACCAAAGCACTACCCTGGGATGCTCCCATCATCCGATCATCTTTTCTTGTCTCAGGAAACCCATCAAGCAAGCATCATGTGTCCAGGCTTATCTGGCTTTTAGAGGAGGGGCATAAAAGGAAAAAGCTCATGTCTCTGGCTCCTCAATATTTCCATGCAGAATCACCTTGTATTTGACAAGAGCCAAATCAGAGTCTTTGGTGGCCATGAAGTCTCACCTTGGCATCTGCTCTGCAGTGAGACAGCCTGCACTGATTTCTGCTAACATCCCATCCCAGCCAAAGAGGCAACTATCCAACAGGCCTAGAGAAAATCTGGGAGCAATTTCTGCTTCCCTTCATTTAATGAGATTGTAAATCAGTTCATTGAGGAAGAAAAGCTCAGGGTTAGAAGTGGGTAGCTAGGACCCCTCCCTCCCTCCCTCCCTCCCTCCATTCCTTCCTTCCTTCCTTCCTGGCAATCTTAGGCAATAACAGAGGGCTGTTAGCTTCTATAAAGATAACGTGAAAAATCTGATAACATATCAATACAATTCTTCTAATGGCAGATTAGGCCATCTCATCATCAATGCATCTCATCATCAATGCCAGATTATAACTGAGATAGATATTTCTGCAAAACTCTTCTCTTAATGCCAATGTGAGGATTATTGGCTTCCTTGGCCCAACATGGAGACTAGGTCCACGAAGGGGAATTTTCTTTCTTGGTTGAAAGTGTACAAGAACTATACTTTATGAAATAAAGCTCTGTATGAAACTTTATTCTACTTCTAGCCTGTTCTATTCAGATATCATCAGGAACTTTTCAAGGCAAAGTTGATAGCTAAGGTCTAGAGTGGTTTGAAAATTGTACTCAGAGTGGGTGACTCTGGGAGCCCATTCCATTCTCTAGGAACCATTAATTACTGTCATGATGATTTATATGAATGCATTCATTATCTTCATATCAGAAAAGTACTGCTCAGTATTTGCTTCAAAGTCTTGTGAGAGAAGTTGCTGTCTTTGTACCTCCTACAGAAAACAGTTGGAAGAGTTTAAATGACAGGTGTGGGGACAATGCTGTGCTGGTCGTATTCAGATTCTCCCTTGGTCTTTTGATACTGTATCCTAAAGACGAGCACAAACCCTCTTCTTTATCCTGCTTCTTGTTATGTCAACATGGAAACTCAAAGGGGAAAGGAGTGAACAAAATAGCATATTTAAATTTATCGGTAGAAAATAAAGTATATCTATCACATTTTCTTTCCTTAAAATGATGGGTCCTAAAAGCTAGAGGAAGCAGCATTACTAAGCCCGGTAGGAATATCCTAATTACCATCCTGGCCAAAGGGTGTTGGGAAGAATGATGACCTGAGAGTCAGCGGACCTGGGGTCCAGTCTTTGTCTGGTATTGACTGGCCAGAGCACCTTGGACAACTCAATTCTTTTCTCTAGTCTCAATTTCCCTCCTTGATATGATGAGATTATCGATAGAATTTCTCCCAAATCTGAATTCTCCCGGAAGTTGAATGCTGCTGGAGAATGGGTGAATCACTTGGCAAACCTCTAAGTCCCGACTGAGTGTCTGTCAAGAAGCTTCCTCTTATCACCACTATCAAAACTTATTCTTAGGGCCATGCAATTGTTGGTATCCATCAAATTAGTAATTTCATTCCTGGGAGTTTACTGTAAAGAAGTATACTCCTTGGGAAGGAGGAAAGAACTACATTTTTAAAAAGTTGCTCATTGTGTAATTCAAAATTTGATGTAAGCTCAATGGCCAACAGTTGGAGAATGGACCAGAACAGTTGATGGGCTGTTTCAGTCATGGGAACTACAAGGAGAAATGTTTTTGATAATACAAGAAAGCAGAAAGCGTTTGCTCTGTGGATTGCAAATATGTATGAACAAGATAAATGTAAGAGGAGCAGACATCTTTGGTATACCTTCTATGGGTTGGGCACTGTGGTAGGCATTTGATGACATTAATAATCTCACTTACTTTTCAGAACAGCCATGCAGATAGGTGCTATCATTACCAATTTACAGATTAGGAACCCATGGCTGAGTTAAAGTCACTTGCCAGATCACTACCACTGTTAATGGGCTAGTGCTCAACATTCACATGCATGTACAGTTGATCTTTGTTGTTCTAGTAGTTCTTTGTTGTTATAGTAGTTATGATCTGTAAAGTCTCAGTCTCTTTGAACACTGAATTAGTAAATACTGAACAATTGCCCTTAGGGAAAATACAGGTTTGTGTTCCTGTAAGTCTCTGTTCACAACATTTTCATCAACCAGTCAATATATTAATATAATCTTGTTTTCTGTGTGCTTCTGTTTAAGGACACCTTGTTTAGTGTATATTGTCGATTCATTAACGTTGAACTCATGGCCAATAGCACTATAAGCTCAAACCTGAATGAAATTTATCTAACACAAGTATTTTCTCCGTAAGGCACATCACAACCTTCTTGCACTTAGGAACGCTAGATAGCACTTCAGTACTATGCTTGGCGGTCATTTTAAACAGTGACATCACCAACAAAAAATGGGAAAAGCATGGCACCAAACAGACTGTGAAGAGGACACATGTTTACATCGTGAAAGCTGAAACCAGAAGACAGTGTCTTCTTATTCAACCTCAGCTGAGAACAGGTGTTTTGGGCAACTCAGATTTTTCACTGCTCTGCACATGTTTATGAATAACTTCGAAACTGCCATATTGATTTTAGGGTTACAAATAAATTTAGCAAGTAAACAAATTCACAAACACAGAAACCAAGAATAATGAGAACCGACTGTATATTCAATCATTGGGCAAATATTAATTGTGTGCCTACTGTGTGCCGGACACTGTTCTAGTCACTGGGGATTCAGCAGTGAACAAAACAAAGCCTCTGTGCTCCTGGACCTAACATTCTGGGGAAAGGGTAAATGCAGGTAGTAAAGTACATCATGGTCAAGATGGTGATAATCTATGGAGACAGATCGCACTGGGAGTGGAGTAGGGAGGGATTAGTGGAGTGTTCTGTGAACACTCAAATCAGTTCATATGGACATGTGTGGAAGGAGCAATTTGGGAAGTAGGGACACGCAGTGTAGATGCTGAGCAAGAAGCCAGGATGGCTGGAGTTGGGGGTGGCAGAGAGGAGATGAGATAAAGACTAGGTTGGCAAATGATGTAGGATTCTCTGACTTCAGAACCTGGGCTCTTGAAAGGAACATGGGATGAAGATGCAGTATGAGCACTGGGGTGCATTCTAAGTTGTCATAAGGTTGGCAAACGAAAAAGACTGTGAGCTTTTGCTCTTGAGAAAGGTTCCAGTAAGATCCAAAGAAAGAATCTTTGCAAAGGGGTGGAGGCTTCGCCAAGGCCCCCAGACCCCTACTTCATCTGAAGCTTCAGGGTGGGTCACCTGAGGGTGCCTCTTTTAGGGAAGTGACTTCAAATCAGCTTGGGATTGGAGGAGACTCTCTGGGAGATAATCTGGCCCAGAGCTGCAATACTGAGGACGATTTCATCAGCATTGACAGTGCATCTGAGGAGAGGCTGGTCACAACAAACAAACCATCACCCAGGACAACAGGAGTGAAGGCAGAGAGCAAGTCTGCACAGTAAGATTAGCTTGTACAAAAACACTGCTCAACCAACTCAGCTCTGCTCACTGCACTCATCAGAATACGAATGCCACAGCCCATGTTGGAGTCAGTTGCAAAACTCATCTGCAGTTAGACATCCTAAGACTCAACCCATACCACTGACTGATATGGAAACTGAGGCCCAGCGAGGGAAACTAATGAACATCCCATCAAACACCAAGGGAGGGGCTGAACCAAGATGGAAACTTAGCTCTGGCAAAACCATCATTCTAGACAGTTATTCCTAGAGTTAAAAAAAAAGAAGAAATTTGACAGAATTCCCAAGTTTGCAGAAAAGCCACTGATTGAGCTGCTGTGTTTGTGTCCATGCAAGCAACTGCAGCCACCTCTACAATTCAGTTTAGTGACTTTATTTATTTATTTATTTAGGCAACCTGGCCATTCAACATCTGCCTCTTGGAGGGCCCTGTGGAAAACTGTGTGGCCATAATGTGAGCCACTCCCAAGAGAAAGGTTCTCAGTCAGCAAAGGTGGTCACACTAGTTGGAAGAGTCAAAAGGAATTAAACTCCTGTCCCATGATCTTTAGAACTAACAGAGGCAGTGGTTCCTTCTTTCAAAGCTTTTTGTAGGAAGGCCTGTCATTTGTGAGGCTCTCTGGCTTCAGGCTTCTGCCTATCTTCTGTGAGGCACTGAATCCCAAAAGAAGTGGAAAGTGGTTGGTCAGGGACAGTGGTGTGCTGGTAAACCCACTCTCTGGGGGATGGTAAAGGAAAGCCTTGGTTTCCTGCATTTGCCCGATATCTGTGGTGTAAATACTTTCCCCATGGTGGCTTTCAAGCTACCAAGGATTCACAACCGGCTTACAGAATTCCTGAAAATTTAACAATACACTCTCATGCACCTGCTTCAGCCATTTCCAGCCCACCTCTGTAGCTCTCTAAAGAGCAGGGCCTCGTGGATGAGACTAGAGAGGGGAGATGTAGCTGGCTCTGTTTAATTCTGTGAGGTCAAACCACACCTGGGAGGGTGTGTCTGGTTTCAAAGCCTACATTGTAAGAGGAACATAGGCACACTGAAAATTGTTTGATTTGGGCAAGAAGCAATTTCGTCTGAAAAACCCACCGGGAGACCTATTGCTGGAATGAGAATCCAGGGGAAGAAAAACACAGGGTATCCTGGCCATTGTTTCCAAATCTCTGTGGGGCTGTAAGGTACTTTTCCTGAGGCGTGGAATCTGAACAGATGGGTTGGGGAGGCGTCTAGAACCGGGCTGCTGATTTCAGCTCAAACTAGGACTTTTCCGATAAAGCCACCCAGAGAAAGGCAGAGCTGCCTGGCACCATGAGGGATGCCATCACTAAAAGAATAGCATAAAGAACATAGGGCACCCACTAGGTGGGGCTGTGACCGTGGGGACTCCAGGGGCCCCTTCTAGTTCCTGGGGTCTGATCCTGCAATGGACTCTTCTTCCTTTTCCTACGTAGCCAGTTTTATCTTCTCTTTCCACTCCCCTTTTCTCTTTCTCCTCTCTCCTGGGCTCTTTTTCTTAGCTGCCTTTAGCCTCTTTACTGGGTTGACCTTCCTTCTGGGACATTGACCTCTAGAGCTTTCTGCACAGAGCGGACTCAGCCCCTTCTCTTTCTCAGGACCCACTTACACCCCCGGGGGAGAAAGCAGGGGCCCTCCTTGTCTTATTTTTCCTTGCTTTCTCTTCTCTCTTCCAACATTCTCAGCTCCACATTTGTGATTGAAGAAGGGCAAATAAACAAATTGAAACTGAAACTGAGCATTGGCCATAAAGTGAGGACATCTGGGAGGCTTGTAAGGAAATTTACATGCTTGCCTGGTTTCAGGTTGCATATTTTGTGTTGCCTGGTAACAAGCCCAGGGTTCCCTTTCATGCTTTATTCTCCCCCTATCCCCTGTTTATAGTGTAATTACCACTGTGACATCATAATCCCTCATTGAACAGCTGTCAGGGGGGCCCAACTGCTGAGTAAACAGGGCTTTATAATCTCTCCTCCCATGGGCTGGTTTACTAAATAGATCAATATTTGGTTTGTAGGCACGGAGATTAGGAGGTGGAAATGTCTTTTGAAAAAGCCCAATCTCTTCCCAGGGCCCTGAGTGCACCTGAGAATGCTGAAAAGAAAAGCCAAGTTCACGGACAAAAAAAGAATCACCCAAGCTGCTTTCACCTGCCTGCGATTTCCCAAGAAGCCAGTTTGTCTTTAAGAAGTGAGACCCATTTGAGAATGAGTGATGTCTTTGGCTCTTTAGTCCAATGCTTAGAGAATTCCACTTTCGTCTTTCGCTCGGCCTCCCCCTGAGCTCCCCTTTCTCTGTCCCCAACTCCATTTTATTTAATCTTTCTAAATGGATATTGTAGCCTCAGGGACTAAAAGAATGACACAGGATAAACAGGAACTAAGCTCCTAAGCTTTTCCCCTACCTGCCATCTTCCTCACCACGCATGAGGATTAGAAGCGTCACAAAGAAAGCAGTCTCGGAAGTTTGTCAAATAGAGATTTCTGGGTGATGGTTTGGGAAAGGATGATTTAGATCGTGCCTCTCCTGGGTCGGGAAAGTGACTGAAACACATAACAGCAGAGAACTTGAAGTGCTGGTTTGAGCTTCAGGAGATGTGAGTTCTAGCCCCAGTGCTGCCTGTGATTTTCTCTGTGACCTGGGACAAGTCCCTTGTGGATACGACAGGATATGCGGGCTACAAGGATCTCTGAGGCTTCTCCCAGGTAGGCAAAGTGAAGTGTCAGACTAAGCTGGGCTCAAAAGTTTGTCCTGACACTAGTTAACAGCAAAGTCTTCAAATCACAGGCAACTCTTAAGAGTTGCACTTGCTTCGCTGTAAAAAACGGGAGAATTAATGAATCACTGTGAAGACTAAATGAGATAATGGATGGGGCACACCTCACTGGGTGTGTGATACTTGGTAGGTGTCTTTTTAAAGCATAATTCCTATAAAAACCTAAACTATGGTTTAAAAAAAGGCTTGGAGGTAAAAATTAGAAGGAAAGGAAAGTAAAAGAATAATAACAGTCAACACCAGTGTAAGCCATTCACAAGACACAAAGTCCCTTTCACGTATATGATCTTAGGTAATCTGGGCAACAACCTTGAAGAAGAGAAAAGCACCACATTTATTGATCTCTTTGAGTGGGCCATTCACTCTCCTAGTTTTTCACAATCATCTTGGTGGGTTATTTTCCTATTTTGAAGGCCAGGGTCCAAGATTATCCAACTGGTGAGCGTTGGAGCCAGCTCGGGTGATTTTGGTTTGAAACCTCTAAATCCCATGACACAGAAGTGGCAGGATCAATGTGGAAAGCAAGGCAGCAAAATGATGAGGTGCTAAAAACTAATGACCTAGATGAAGGAAAGAAATATTTACACAACATCATATGCTTCTTTCACAGTTGTCATGCAACATCACAGTACTTTGCTGATTCAGTCATTTCACAGAGTAATTAGCATCTGTCTCTGAAAAATAAAATACTGCAATTGGCTGCCGTCTCTAGGACTTTGTGACTTCCTTTGGACAGGTGGTTGCAAAAAGCCTACACCTTTAAAAGTGCCCCCTGAAAGTTAATGAATCACTGTGAAGACTAAATGAGATAATGGATGTGACACAACTCTGTGGGTACCCAGAATGGAGGAGATAGTAGGCCATGGCTGATGGTAGGGGAGAAGCTGGCTTCAGACAATCTACAGAAACCCAGTTTCCTGATTTTTCTGTGCAAGGAATAGCACAGGCATCTGATAATTCCACTATTCTCTCTGGCTGGTGGCCTTCTCTTTGAAAGACTGTATGGTTTCAGTTCAGTTTCATATAGATCTGTGTGTAGATCTGTACAGTGATAACATTCCTTTGTGCTAAGTCAGTCCAAGATAACTAACCTGTTTCCAAGATCTAATTTTGTATGTGGGAATCTTGCCTTGCCCTGATTTCCAGACCCATAGGCAGGCTTGCAGGCTGTAGCTGGGGAAGACCCCATGCTTATTCTGGTGCCCTGAGCAAGGCCTCCTGCTCCAATATTAGGCAGAAGCACCTGTTCTGCCACAGGAGGCGCTGTCTTTTGCTGGCAGAGCTCAGTTTCCCTTAAGGGGAAGTTCCTTAGGATTTAAGGCCTCATGACTATCTCAAAACCCATGTTTGTTTTCCAATAAAGAAAATAAATAAAGTGTACCAAGGGCTCCTTGCTATATCAGCCTCTGAATTACATGCTATTTTTCTTTAAAGCTACAGCCCTCTGGGGACTACCCGTAAATTAGTAGTTCTCAAACTGTAGTGTGCATCAGAACCACCTGGAGGGTGTGTGTTAGAACACAGGTTTCTCTGCATCCTGAGAGTTTCCTAAGTTCCAGAACTTAGTAGTTCTGGAGTGGAGCCTGAGAATGTACATTTCTGACCAGTTCCCAGGTAATGCTAATGTGGCTGATCAGGTGACCACACTTAGAGAAACACTTGCCTAAACCATCCACCGCAACTTGAGTTTGCAGAGCTGCTGGTGGCTGATTTCTTTTGGAACTTTCCACATTTTTTTTGTATGTGGTTGGCCATTAGTTTGTTCCCTTTTTCCACCACAGAGTTTTAGGTTCTTTTTCACCACAGAGTTGCTTCTCCTCACAAGCAAGAATGCAAATGAAGTTGCTTTATCTGGTATTATTTTCCACAACTTCTTGTAGCCTATATAATTTCAGTCTGTAGTTTGGAAAAATCCCTAATCTGTTTTCCCCCTCACACCTCTGTATCTTTGGACTTGCTGTTTGCTCTCTGGGCTGGAAGGCCTCCCTGGCTTTGCCTGGTGAATTCTGAATTGGATGTCAGAATGGAACTCATGCCGTGGCCCCAGTAGAGTCATCCCTGAACAGCCTACCCAAGCAGAGATCATTTTCTTCTCTTTCTCTAACCTTGTAGCTGCTAGTCCGATCTTTCATTCTAGCCCTTAGCACATTGTAATGCCAGGATCCATTTGCAGGCTTCCCCTGCCCACTAGACAAGGAGATACTGAAAGGCAGAGACCAGGAACGACTCAACTTGAGGCTCCCTAAGTATCAAGCATAGTGGATCTTAACCCAGGCTACACCTTAGAATCACCTGTGGAACTTGCCAAAAAGTTCCAACACTTAGGTCTTTCTCCACATCAATTAAATCAGAGTCTCCGGGGAACAGAGCTGCAATTAGGGCCTCCATTCTCCAGGTTTCCTAAGTAGAATGGAGAATGATTTTAACATTCTGCAGCTCCATTCCGACTGTGTGCCTGTTCTGTGTGTTCTCTGTGATACAGAATAGACTTTATGGGTCCCATTTTGTAAGTGAAGAAAATGCTCTGAGAGCAGATCATTGATTGAGTCAGCAAATCATTGGTTCATTGGTTTGTTAATTCACTCCCTATTCATTCATTCATTTGACAGGTATTTTTGTAGTATCCACTGTGTGTCTGGACACATAGTAAACAATAACAGACATTGCCCCTGCTCTCATAGAGGTTTCAGCCTAGTGAGTGAGGTAGACTGTGATCAATCACCCAAATAAATGTCAAGTCACACTCCAAATAAATGCCATGAAGGAGGAAGTTTTACTCAGGGGAGAGAACCACAACAGCTTTTGGAGTTTTTAACAGGGGAGGGTTTGACCAAGTCCTGAAGGCCAAGGATGTTTTCCCTGGTCAAGGTCTGTTGACTAGAGCATGGCAGGACGAGACATTCACTGGGCCAAGAGGGAAAGGCAGAGTGTCTCAGACAGAGGGAGCTGTGGAAACCAGCAGAGTCCAGGGTCCTTCAGCCAGGTGTACCCCATGGTTCCCATCCTCAGCCTTTCTCTTCACCGTTGTCTTGGGGCAGCAAGCAGGGTTTTAGAGAAGTGTAATCATTGTGCAGGATAGTGTGAGTGTACACACACACAGGTGTGCATGCATGTACATATACACAAGCACACACATCCATAAACACATATAACATACATACATATACCCACACGCCCACACCACTCCTTTGCTCAGATCAGAGCTAGGCTGTCTGCCTGGGGCTATGCCGAAATGATGATGCCCAAGGACTCCTTTCTCCAGGAATTAGAACAAGTTTTAAACCACATTATCTCACTGACTATGCAGAGTCCTCTGACAAATGGTGTCTTTTCATCCCAGCAGCCTGGGGGAGGTATAGACAGCCAGCAGACAGGATCTGAGGGTCATGCTGCCCAGAAACATGGGGTACACCCTCACCCAATCTTGATTAAGCTCTTCCTTTTTGCTGTTGGAATAGACCAGAGGAAGGAAGGATTGGGATGCCCTGTCACTCGGCTCCAGGCCTTTTAGTTGTTCATGTCATATCAATTTTTCTTTTTTCAAAACGCTTATTTTTAAATGCTAGGAGAAACCCTTTTGTCCTAGATAATAGAACTTGGCTTTTAAGATTGCTGCCAATAAGAGCCTATGGATATCCAAAAGGAAAACTTCATGCTAGTCAAGCTAAAAGACAATCTCCTAGGCTTTCTATGTGTGATACTGTATTAGTCCATTTTCACACTGCTAATAAAGACATACCCAAGACTGGGAAGAAAAAGAGGTTTAATTGAACTTACAGTTCCATATGGCCATGGAGGTCTCAGAATCCTGGCGGGAGGTGAAAGGCACTTCTTACATGGTAGTGGCAAGAGAAAATGAGGAAGATGCAAAAGCAGAAACCTCTGATAAAACCATCAGATCTCATGAGGCTGATTCTCTACCACAAGAACAGTATAGGGGAAACAGCCACCACAGTTCAAATTATCTCCCACCAGGTCCCTCCCACAGCACATGGGAATTCTGGGAGTACAAGATGAGATTTGGGTGGGGACACAGCCAAACCATATCATTCTACCCATGACCCTTCCAAATCTCATATCCTCACATTTCAAAACCAATCATGCCTTCCCAGCAGTCCCCCAAAGTCTTAATTCAGCATTAACTCAAAAGTCCACAGTCCAGAGTCTCATGTGAGACAACGCAAGTCCCTTCCACCTATGATCCTGCAAAATCAAAAGCGAGCTAGTTTCTTCCTAGATTCAATGGGGTACAGGTATTATGTAGATACAGCCATTCCAAATGGGAGAAATTGGCCAAAACAAAGGGGTTACAGGGGCTTCTTCTTCCTCGAGTGAACTGGAGGCGGTTGGAGCACTCAGCAATTTCATTAACATTTTAAATACACAAATGGCAGGTATACTCACTCAGTTGTCTTCTGATGTAAACTGGTGTGAGAGCAAGTCCCTGGGAAAGCTGGTTACAGTTGGGAATGTTCTTGACCCCTGGGGATGGCCAAATGGATAGGTGGAGGCCATTAGGGAAAGCACAGAGTAGTCACCCAGGAGAGAGGAATAAACTATTTCCTGAAGAAGAAAGAAGAGCTCAGAATTGCAGTGGGTCACGAGCTGTGTATGAGACATAGTGGGGTGGTTTCTCCATTGCTGGAAAATCTAATTTTCATAGAGTTGATTTTGGTCATAGGAGTTATTTATTGGGATTCTTTGACTCAGGAAATATGAAATTTAGACAGGACCTAGGGATGGGCTGATAAAAATAGTTTAATGGTCCTAAAAGGGATAATGTAAGGAAGAGACATGGGAACTGAATAGAGTTTAAATTAGAATTGGCACAGAAGGAGGCCATATACTTAGTGATATTGTAAAAGGAGAATGTATGAGAGGCCAGGGGTTTTCTCAAGCAGGACAAAATGAGCAGAACAACCAGGACAACATCCCTTGCTTCCCCTCCTTTCTCTGCCAGCCATAACTTAGAAACTTCTTCCCACTTAAAAGTATTGCTCTGCTTCCTAGCTTTTGCCTCTGATGGATGAGATAATGAAAGCCTTCTTTGGTGGATGTTTCTCTTTTGGATGGGATAAACAATACTTCTCATGAGTAGTCTTTCCCCTTGGATTCTATACACTCAGCAAGGCCAGTTATGGTGCTCCAGGTAGCTGGGAGGTGGCAGGCTCAACTCACATCAGGTGTGGGTCCCAAGATCTAGAATTTAGGAAAAAGGGGTAGAAGCTCATGTAGGTCTCCCATCTCACTTTTCCTAATGCCATTTTCCCATTGATAATACTGTTATTCAGTCTCCTGTTTGATGCCAGTGGCCCCTTCCTAATGGATTCAGAACTCAAATGGGAGAGGGTGTGATTAATTGATCCCCTAAGTAATCTCAACCAACCTGTACAGGCAGAACTGTAGTTTAGTTTTGAAGAAATATTTTATGATTGTGAGATACAGATGGAAATGGATCATGCAGAAGATGAAATCTTTTGAGAAGAACAAAATGAAATAACGAAAACAGGAATGAATGTTGAAATAATATTTTAAATGTTGGACTGAGGGTAGGCTCTCCCAAGTTCCCTTAAGTTTCTGTTGTCTGACAGATAATTAAACCCAAAGAAAGATCCAGTGGAGAAATCTGTGTATGTGTCTTGCTCCCAGGAAGGCTATGGATGGGGGCTTTACTCACGTGATCATGGAGACTTGAATGGCCATGCAGGACTAGGTTGGAAAAACCCTCAAAGATAAAGCATTATGGAGAAATATGGCCAACTATGACATAGGAACTAAAAATTCTTTTTAAATAAAGCAATATGGAGGAACTTTCACAGGCTGTGAAGGTACAGGGCTCTGAAACCCGATTATTCTGCCTGGTGGTGAAGGAAAAGCAAGAAGCCTGTGGCTGGGCAGAACAAGGGAGGGAAGACCACTAGTAGATGGAATCAGTGAGCTACCTCAAGTAAGAACTTGTAGGCTGTGGGAAGACTTGGGAAGCAACAAAATCAATTCACTTAATTACCGTTTCTTACATAAGCCTATTACTAGCTACAAGATTGTTCAACAGACATTTACAATGCAATTACTTTTGCAGATCTAATATAAAATACATTTTAAGCATGATTCATTGGGCTGGGTTACCCCATTCTCAATTTAATCAAAACAGATATTCCAAATCTCTGGCTGCTATAGGCTTTACAGCCACTTATAGGGAGGGTGTCTGTCGTCTGAAGCATAGGAAAGTTGCCTTTTTTTTTTTTTTTTGAGATTGAGTCTTGCTCTGTCGCTCAGGCTGGAGTGCAGTGGTACGATCTTGGCTCCCTGCAACTTTCAGTTCCCAGGTTAAAGAGATCCTCCTGCTTCGGTCTCCTGAGTAGCTGGGACTACAGGCGTGCACCACCACACCAGGGTAATTTTTGTATTCTTAGTGGAGATGGGGTTTCACCATGTTGGCCAGGCTGGTCTCAAACTCCTGAGCTCAGGTGATCCACCCACTTCGGCTTCCCAGGGTGCTGGGATTACAGGTGTGAGCCACTGTGCCCAGCCAGGAAAGTTATCTTTTAAGAGGAAATTTGAAGTTGGGAAAATAGGCAACCTGAAATTTCAGGTGAAATTTGGAAAACCACTTTGACACAGGCCAAAACCAGAAGTTGTCTTCATCTGGTCAAGTTAGTGTGGTTCCTTTTCCAGGACCACTCAGAAAAACTGATAGTATTTTTATGAATATTTCTGCCTTGAGGCTGGTTGCAACACCCCAAACCTGAAGGAAAGACCAGAAACGGAAGACTGTAGCTCTAGCGGAGCCCACTTCCTCTTGTTCTGGAGCATTCACTGCTAGGCTTTCCTGGTGTGAACATAGGAGACATGCCTAGCTCCCCATGGAGGGGGCTCTGAGGCCACCTGCAGAGATGGAGAAACATGACCTGCAGCGAAGGGTGTGGGCATCTAAGCCTGCCATCCACCATAGGGGAACTATGTATTATTCCTCAGCCCTGCCTCTGCTCCTTGGCTATCCTGGAGCCCTGGACACCAAAAGAGCCTTCCCTCCCTGCTGTTACTAAGGAGACAGAACCAAGAGGGAGGAACAGCAGAGGCTGAGCCAGTCCTATGGGATCTGTTTAAGCAAGGCCTTAGCAGAATAGGAATGAATGGAAGGGGACCCCGGAAGGGAAATCCCTGTTAACTTCCCACTGTCCTCACTCACCCTAGAAACTCTGATGCAGTGCTTATTTCCCAAATCTCAAGGAATGGCAAAGCGAGTTAGGCAACAACCACCAAACTCCCACCCAGTCTCAATGTCTGTCTCTTTCTGATTTTGGAAAATGGTGAGTTGGGGATCTAGAAGTTTTCTGCAATTGGGCTTTTCTCTGTTATTGGGGCTCTGGAGGTTGGGGCTCAGTAAATGAGAGTAGGTAGGTCTCTTGGGCCAAAGAGTGAGTTCAGCCCTTCGGTGGACGGATCTAGCATTAGCACTTTCTCTTCTGTGGTACCTGTCCAGAAGGCAGCTGGAGCTATTCTCTACAGCTGCAGCAAATGTCTTCCCCACTCACTATGAACACATCCAGGTATCTAAGTCTTCAGCATGTCAATCCTTTCCTCCTGGTGGGGGACATCCCTCTTCTCACCCTGGATCATGAATCCTACTGGCCTCAGGATACCTACTTTCATCTCCATGGTCTACTTTAATTTTCCTGGTGCGGGAAGTTGCCCCCATATTTTATTAGCATTCAGATTAAGCCCTGCTGGTTTCTCATAACATCACCTACCCTACCAATACAGTTGAGGAAATTGAGGCCAGGAACAGGAAGTGGCTCGTTTTAAGTCGCCACCTTCCTTTTATTTTATGAAGGGGCTGTTTTTCAAAAGAATGTTCAAAATTTGCCTACAGTCATTTTCCAGTAAATACTTTGGGGTACTTGTGATGCAATGGCTTCCTCTAATTTGCTCATGGCTAAAACATTGAAACCAAATGATATCCCTTACCCGAAAGTGACCCTCCTCAAGGGGCCACCATGCTCCTTCCCATTCCCTTACTAGGAAAAGAAACACTTGAGCAACCACCGTGGAGAGGCAAGTTTGGAATTCTAAAAGCAGTTTTTTGAAAATGCATCAATGCAAAGGTAGCTTTTGGAAATTGATCTTGCCAGGTTATCTTAAGTCTGAATTTTCATTAAACTTTTAAAGTATAATTCTGGTCATATAATCTTGGTGAGAATTTTAAATGGCTTCTGACAAATTTTCTTATAATTAGACAAATACGACACGCACATGAACACACACCCCCCCCCATAGCATGCGCACAGGCGCACACATGCACGCACACACACACACACCCCCCACGCACACATCTCTTACTCAGTCCACATGCTACATTCCATTTTATTTTTTAGTGCATGATCTTGTAATTAAGAAGCAAATTTTCTTTGAAGAGACAATTATAGATGGTTAGCGGGAAGCTCAAAGAATGTTCCCTAGTATTAGTCAAAGACTATTTGCATTACCACTTAGAAATCTTGCTGAAGTTTCAAAATAATAAAGTGAGAATGCTTATAAAAATGTCAAGAACACTTCTCTGCTTAAAGCTGTAATTATTTAAAGAATTGGTATGTCACTGCAAGAGTTCAGGATAGATATCTCCTCTCTGCATTCTCCTCCACATGCAATTTGTAGAATCTTGGAGCACCTGAGCTGCAACTCAGAAAGTGTACAAAATCATTTTATCTAACTCCCTTACAATACAAATAGGGCAACCAGGTACCCAAGAAGCAAAGTGACTTGAACAAGGTCACACGAGAGCTGGGTATAGAGTTGGACCAGGGTGCCCTGGACTCCTGAATCTCAGTTCTGATGGTCCGGTGTCTCGAGCTGTTCTTATCCAACCTGAAATGAAAGGCAGTTTTTCAAAAACATACTTTCTTCATCTAATTAATCTCTAAGTAGGGAAAGACCAGGCAATTGGATGAGCAGAAACAGAAAAAGCCAAGTATATGTAAAAGTAAGTCTACTTTAGCACCGTTGAAGGGATAGGTGATATTCATAGGAGTAGAAGCAGAACCCATGGCTTTATTTATTTTGGTAAATATGGTATTCAAATTAGTTCCTAAAGAAACTAACATATTAAATGTTTGTGTGGGAGCCCCCATTATGCAACTGACTCTGTAGGCATCACAGTGTTTCTGTAATATAAGTTATGGTATTTCCCGGAACCCTCAATCACTTTGCATTGCTCTATTTTTTTCTATTTTTTTTCGTCTATCACTGTCTAGCTGAACTATCTAATTTACTCATAGTACTTATTATTTTTACTTATTTCCCCTGCTCCCCGGACCTCCACCCAACAGAATTTAAGCTCCACCAAGAAAGGAATTGTTGTGTTTGTTTGTTTACTAAAGTAACCAAGTACCTAGGATTTTTACTTGGCCCATAGTAGGTATTCACTCAATGTTTGTTGAATTAATGGATAGAGGAGTGCTCCTGTACTTTCTTTATGGTTGGGAACATCTGCAGAAGGTACCTACTATATCTTGTTCCTGACCACTTACTCCTCAGATGCTTGGCTGATACCATCCTGCATTGACATCTTATCAAAATGTCTAAGGAATGGAAACACATTGCAAGTACCCTGAAATATGGTAGTGGCAGCAGAAATTCCAAAAAAGGAATAAAATAGAGAAATTTGAGATTCAATTTGAGGAACTTGAACTATTTCACATAAGGATAGGGTAGTGTTCTGCGGTATAACTGCTGTACAGGGCCTCAGAAGACTTTCTAAGTCCTGCAAACCCTTTTCCACATCTGCACATGTCATTTATTTATGTTTTTATTTATTCATCATCTGTCCATCCATCCATCCATCCATCCATCTATCCATCCACTCATCTAGTCATCCATCTAATGTATATTTCTTAAAAAGTTTCTGTGCCTCCAGCATTATTTTAGGAGTTGGAAACATAACAGTGAACATGACAGCAAGGGTCCAGCTTTACTGGCGGTTATAATCTTTTTTTTTTTTGGAGAGGGTCTTGCTGTATCTCCCAGGCTGGAGTGCAGTGCTTGAGGTTATAATCTAACACGTGAGCCAGAAAGGGGCCTGAAAACATTAAAATTAATCATTTGAATTCGTGATATGTACTCTGAAGAAAATAAAGCAAGGAAAAGAAAAAGAGATTGTTAAATTGCATAATTTCAAAGTCCCCTTCTCAGCTCTTATATTTGTAGACTCCGTGATATCAGCTCCTCATTTTAAAAAAACACCCCATGGTTTAGCCACCCAAATAAAACCAAGTGAAGTTCAGGAAATACTATATCTAAGAGCCCTCCATGTACGTGTTATAAAGGACCATCCCTTAACTAGGATTTGATAATTATGCTTTGACATTTTAAAAATCTTAGTTTCATTTAAGTGGTAAATATCACGTAATTGTTCACACAGTAAATATCAGGTAATTATTCACATGTAAAATAAAATGCTTCTTGTTGTATTGATTCAATAAATATTATTGAGCACCTACTATATGGCAGGTACTATTTTAGGTGCTGAAGTTACCAGGAGGAATAATCTCTTTCCTCTTGAGAGACTTACCATCTCCTATAACTTGTGAACAAATAGTGACAGGGCACCAAGCCAGTGGTAAGATCTTTTAAGGTGATGTTGGCATGCAGTGCTGAGGAAGCACAGGGGAGAAAGTGACTGACACTGGGGTGGTAGGGGAAGGTCAGGGAAACTCTCAAAGAGAAGTTGACTTTTAAGCTGGGTCTTAGGGAATGAGAAGCCCTTGCATGTACTTACCATTCGTCTATATTTGAACTAAGTCAAGATGAGGCAATGAGATCATTTGTCACTCCAAAAAGGCCCTTGATATGGGAATAGTTTGTCCTGATTTGAAAAGAACAGCACGGTCATTTTGGCATGAACAAGCCACAACATGAGAGTGAAACTTTAGCAGTTCCAATGATACACAAGGAATGTGTGCAACTGTAGCTTTTTTAATAGAGAGGAAAAAAGGATAATAAGATAAAATTGAATCTCATAACAACTTCTGGAAAAAACTTGCGAAGACCATAAACATTTACCAAATGCCTTGTAATGCCCTCACTTTATTGCCATTGAGAAAATTAAAGCCTCTGCCAGAAGTGGCCTGCTGAGGTCTTAGCTCCATATGCCCTGGTGACAACCTCAGTGTCATTCTAGTGAATGAGTCAGAGTCCACCATGCAGTGGGTCCCGCCCAGTGTGTCTGTGATGGCTAGAGGAGGGGAGCTGGCCAAGAGGCCTTGGGCAGACACAAAGTATTCCTTCTACTCTAAAATCCTAGCTCAGGTTCAGTCATAAAATTATGACCCTTGTGTGTACTGGTATGCACATTAGGTCATTTAGTTCTCACAATGGGCTGTGAAATAGGATCATCTTTTCTTCCCTTTATGGACAAGGTGGCTGAGGGAAGGACAGGTGAAATAACTTCTCTCATTTGTAGAGCTGGACAGTTGTAGAGGTAAAACCTTATGGTTTTATGAATATCAAAAAAAAAGATTAGTTGGGAATTTCAGAAATGATGCAAATGAGGAATTATTGACATCTGTTTGCAACAACATGGCAGAGCATTTATGCAGAGAAACATTCCCAGTGCAGGAAACACAAAGACAGATCAAGTAGCTGTGTCAAAGCATGACTGAGCGCATGGTAAAGTATGAAAAACACTGGGAGAAGGAAAAAAAAAACACAAGAAAGTGTGATTCCAGAAGTATAAACAAGTTCAGATTGCCTGATGAAATCTGAAGATCTTAGATTCTTAGTTTTAATGGGCCAGGAAGGCAGAGCATAGGAGACAAAGTCCAGGGCTTAAGCACAGTGAGATGTGACAATAGGAATTATTGCAAAGAAAAAAAAAAAGAATTTCCCAAGATGCCCAAAATGTGTGACCTAAAATAAAAGTTGCTCCACAGAGGGACCGTTTTAGCTTGATTCTTGGTGGAGTGGCCAGGCAGGTGTGAAAGGGATGGTAATATGTCTCCTTTGAGAATTTCCAACCACAAACCTACCTATGTCCATACTGGTGCTGGAATTCACTCTACCACTTTGGGCCAAAAGCCCCAAAGTAAAAAATTTAGTTTAATATGCCCCTGGTCAGTATTTTCCAATGGATTGTTTAGTTGGGGTTCTACAGTGAGAAAATAGAAGGAAAGCAAAATTTGAAGAGATAATAGGTGAGAACTTTGCAAAATTGGCGAAAAACACAAGTCTCAGTAGATTCAATAAATATCAAGGAAGATTAATAAAAAAAATCCACTTCTGAAATTTCAGAATAACCAAGATGAAGAAAATATCTTAAAAACAAATAGAAAAAAAAAATCATCCAAGAACTGACAACTTGGCAGCTGACTTCTTAACAATCTCTTTCTGCTGAAGGCCAATGTGAATTACTCCTACAAGTGTGGTGACTTTCTTCATCTACTGTTCTCTTGGTATGGGAACCAGAAGTGGCCAGTTACAGCCAGAGCTTAAAAGTTCAATGAAACAGACTCTCATTGTGTTCTCCAGTGGGAGTATTTACTGTCTGTGAAGGAGCAGGATTTTCTACATCTGCAGAGCCTAGGACTTCAGGGATGAGAAGCATAAATCCCCAACTGGGTCACTGGGGATCATGATAATTGTATCTACTCTGCTTCCACCCCTTGGCTCCTAGACCCATGTATTCTACCTGTGGAGGAGTTATTACTGCATAAAGATTATTGACTTAGAGTATAGACCACCTCCTGGAGGTTGGTGCCCCATCCTAGCAAGGTCCCCTCTCCGAGATGGCACTATGGTTCATCTTCAAGAGGCCATTCTGCTATTCATTCTGTCAGACTGGTGGGGTTAGGGTGAGATGGATTGTGAAAGAAACAGTGGATTCCCTTGATGCCCACTGCTGTACTCCCTTTGCTGGAAAATGGGGCCTTTGATCTGAAACAATGTTGTACAGGATCCTATGTTGGAGACATTCACTTCACGAATTTCATTATAAAAAAATTGACCTATTATCTATTAATTTCAGTTATGCTTCCCAGATTTCCACAGTTAACTTTCTCTTGATAAGGAATAAACATTTTCTTTTCCTCATGGCTCTGTTTGGAATTTAGAATGAATTCTCATACCAGTCAGATTTTTGTTAATGCAGGACTGAAACAAATTTGTAGCAGGAATGTTTAATGCCAAGCAAGCCACGGAATCCATGTGACATTTATTTGTAACATTTGTTAGTAGTATATTTAGCACCTCGATTTTGCAAATAGGAAAGTTATTTTATATGCAATGAGGTGGGAGTAATTGTGATGTTTATGAGACCTGTGGATTTTTTTTTTTTTGACACTGGAGTGGACAACAGCAGAAAAGGATTTACTCCAAAGTTGCCAAAGCTGAAGCTTCAGAGCAGCTCACTTGCTCAAGCCCCTTTCATGTGGTCATGTGATTTTGTAATATCTTTGAAGAAAGAGATTTGTGATTTGTTGTGATTTTCTTTCTCATTCCAAATCCTCACTTTTATAATTTACATTGTAGTCATAATTTAGTGTTCTTTTTCTTAAAGAATATACCCGCCCCCCAATTCATTGTCTAAAAACTGGGTCTGCCCTTTAACCAAAATGAGCAGGAAGTTGCTCCCTGCTTAAACGTAAATATTTGCACTCCACTAAGAGACAGACAAGTTAGTGCTTATTAGCCTGAGACTGCCTAGGCTGAGTTTTTGAACGTTAACATGTTTCCAGGCCCTGGCTGACTCTGCTTATATAATGGCTTGTCTTCTGAATTAGAAGTGTGCCACTAATGACTTACATATGAACAGTATAAATACCTACATCATTACAGTTTGAGTCTCTGAATAACTTACAAGTTAGTTATCATAGATGAGGAAATGAGAATTAGATAATTTAAATAACACACTCGATGTCTCAGGGTCGGAGGTGGCAGCTGTAACTCACAATTAGCCTCTGATGTCTCACCCACGGGCCTTGCTGCTCTGTCATAGTGTCCTCTCAGTGGAATATTTATCCAGATCTCTATGACAATTTTTTTTCCTATTAAAATGGCACCATTATGGGCATGGCTATGTTCCAACTATTATTTATGAATATTGAAATTTGAATTTTATATAACTTTCAAATGCCGTAACATATTATTCTTCGGTTGTTTTTTGCAACCATTTTAAAAAGTAAACACCATTATGAGTTCATGGGCTGTACAAAGGAAACAATGAAACAAAGCTCTAGTTTGCTGACCCCTGAAATAGAGGAATGGTCACCAGAAAGAGACAAACTGTCTTTTTAGGCTAGCAAGACAGTGATATAACTGAAGATATCACCACCTCTAAAATATGAACATGCCAGTCTGATGGGGATCTGGTCAACCAAAGCAACCACAGAAGAAAAGACAAAGGAGAGTCCCAAGGCTATCATGAGCAGTGCCAGTTCCTCCATGACTTAGGGAAGGTCATCTTAGCCAGTGGAGGTCACATATTGAGACTATTTTTAAGAGTTCATTTTGTAATGGGAAAGGATATCTCAAGTGACACTAGTTGAATATTTCTTTCTTTTTTGTTTGTTTGGTTGGTTGTTTTTGGAGACAGAATCTAACTCTGTCGCCCAGGCTGGAGTGCAGTGGCACAATCTCAGCTCACTGCAACCTCCACCTCCTGGGTTCAAGCGATTCTCATGGCTCAGCCTCCCAAGTAGCTGGGATTTCAGGCACATTAACCACGTCTGGCTAATTTTTATATTTTTAGTAGAGACGGGGTTTCACCATACACATTTTTTAATTTAAAAAGAAATCTTCGGCCCAGCATGGTGGCTCACACCTGTAATCCCAGCACTTTGGGAGACCGAGGCGGATGGATAACTTGAGGTCAGGAGTTCGAGACCAGCCTGGCCAACATGGCGAAACCCTGTCTCTACTAAAAATACTAAAATTAGCCAGGTGTGGTAGTGGGCACCTGTAGTCCCAGCTACTTGGGTGACTGAGGCACAAGAATTGTTTGAACTCGGGAGGCAGGGGTTGCAGTGAGCAGAGATCGTACCACTGTACTCCAGCCTCAGTGACAGAGTGGGACTCTGTCTCCAAAAAAAAAACTTCAAAAAGTGCATATATACATATATATGTGTGTGTGTATATATATATATATATATATATATATATATAAAATATACTTAGCAAAGTAAACATGTATTTATAAATATATATTATAAATAAAATTATCTGGTTGACTCTTATCTTAACCACTTGCTACTCTATGAACTTGTTAAATTTTTTTACTCTTCTGTGTTTCTCATACCTATCATAATGAGTTATTTTGAGAAATAAATGAGAAAATGGATATGAAATATCTAGCGCATAGGAAATACGTAGTATATAGAAAGTACTACATAATAACTCTCACTATATTTGCTGTTTACATTACATAAAAACATATGCATGTATACATACACATATATGATATGTTATGTATCATATTGTATATCTATAAACACACACCAAGGAAATATATCGTAATAGAGATCCTTCTATATCTGCTGTTTTGAAATTTGCTTTTTTCCCTTCATATATTATGGATAGCCAGGGGACAATACAGAACTGGGGTTAAAAGCATGGCTTCTGCTGTCTGACTACTTGGGGTTGAGTTGTGGCTTCATCATCATAAGAACTTGGGTAAGTGACTTCAATTCTCTAGGTTGTAGATCTTTTCCTGGAATATGATGATAAAAGCATTACCTACTACACAGAGTTGCTGTGGGGATTAAACGAGAAAATATATGTAATAGCACACTGCAAATTCAAGTAAATAAATACAAGTCATTAGCATAAAGCCCAGCTTATAGTAAATGATCAAATATTATTCTAAAAATGAAAATGTATTATTTAAGTAAAATTATAATGACCTAGAGTATTTATTCAGCTTTCTCATAAAATTCTTAGCATGGCAGCAAGAGAGAACACATGGGAAAAATATGTTTGAGGAGGAAAAAAGAACGATTAATTTGCCTCCTGTAGAAAGGACAACAGAACATCTACAAAGTAAGACTGTGACTTAACAGTTAGGATAATGCTTTGCATTTGTGCGGCATCATTAATAAAGCAGTTTTCCGAAACCTTTTGGAAGACACTTCTAAGCACGAATCTGGATCTTCTCCAGATTGCTGTGATAATTAGGCTGTGGATATGCTTTCAAAATGTGACTCAAGACCTATTTTAACCGTAAATTATTCACTTTTTAAAAGATCTCTCTGATATATGGAATTTCCTTCAAGACAAGACCATAACTTTCTATGTTATTTATGGAGTCACCTTTGAAATATAGGATGGATTGATTTTTTGCAGTTTTATTTATGTTGTATATAAGGCAATTTGAGTTAATTTCAGAAAATGTAAGTGTCTGGAGACACGTGAAAAAGGAAGGTGTCAATGCCATCAAAAGAGCTTGTCAAAAGGTAAAAATTTAAATTATTGATTGGTTTTTACGTTTGTGTCTGTGACATCAGGGAGTTTCTGCAACCAGATTTCCAGTGAGATAAATTAATCAGCTAATGCTGCAGAGACACTAAATGAGATGACAGGCAGCTCCCACAAAGCAGATGCTCAATTAATGTGAGTCACAATCAATTATACTATTTATTGAGGGTTTTCCTGTGCCAGCAGCTTCTAGTTGCTGTCTTATTTAATTTAAATCCAGAAAACCCTATCAGGAAGGTGATGTGATCACAGAGTTACAAGTGAGAAAATCCAAACTCAAAATAGTTCCATTCAGAGACTACACAGACTGAAAAGGATTGGATGAGTTCTGCTCTTTTTTTTTCATGAGTCATATTTCTTCATTCTTATTTAAAAAGAGGATTTCTTAGGCTGGGAGTGGTGGCTCATGCCTGTAATCCCAGTGTTTTGGGAGACTGAGGCAGGAAGATTGCTTAAGACTAGGAGTTGGAGGCTGCAGTGAGCCATGATTGCACCGCACTGCAGTCTGAGTGATAAAGTGAGATCCCAACTCTTAAACACACACACACACACACACACACACATATATACACCCCATACACAAAAAGTTTTCCCTCCTTTCCTTTCTTCTTTCTTTCCTTTAGCAAGTGGACCACCCTATGGATAAAATACAAAACCTTGCTCTCTTAATGTATGAGTATGTGCCTGTGTGTGTGCTTTTGTACAGAGGTACTTGTTCTTTTTCAATGGAAAGACCAACCCCATAATAAGTCTGATGAATAAATTGATCTCTATTAAAAGTATTTGGAAATACACATTTTCTTCAAAGAGAGATGATGGGAGGGAATTACATATAAACTTCACTGCATGCCATATTTATTACGTCAAAGATGTTTTTTAAATTATACTGCTTACGGGAGAAAATTACATGTAAACTTCACAGAATGTAATCTTTATTATGTCAAATATGTTTTCCAAATTGTAATGCTTATTAGAGTCTGCTATATATTATAGTTACTTAGTCATTCATCTGCCTACTTGAAGGAGGAGTGAGCTCCTTAATGTCAAAAATGATGCCTAAATCTCCTTTTACCAATTCCAGTATTAAGTTGAAATGAAAAAGATTTTGAAAAGATAATGACGTTATTGATAATTCACTGGATTACAACTCCAACTGATACATTATTCTGAGTTCTTCTGTGGGTGTACAGCCTCAATAATGCCCTGCTAAGATTGTAGAGAACATAGATATGGTGAGGAAAATGCTTCTTTCAAGAGAAGGAAATATGAACATTCACATGTAGATTGTTGAGGTGGAAAAAGCTCATCCACGTGGAATAGGGCAAAATTTGGCACACACTGAGGCAGTAGAAAGCACTGTTCTGAAGCTAGGAGTACTAGGTTTTGGTATCAACTTTAGTACTAACTAGTCATGAAACTTTAGACTATTTAGCTTTGCGGGGTTTTGATATTATTTGTGAAACAAACAAGCAAGCAAACAAACAAAGTGCTGAGTTCACAGAGCAGGGCTGACTGAATCTGCCTACTCAATCATTAAGATACAGAATAAGTAGTCCATTTTCTACCTTTCTAATCACCAGGGAAAAAATTACAAGTGAAAACATAATTCATATAAAGACAGATTTTTAATGAAGCAAATAAACATTTAAATCACAAACTCTTGAAAAATTATCAAGTGAGAACTAATGTATTTTACAAGCACAAACATAAAAGAGCCAAGATTCTCTCTTTAAGAAACAAAGACTTTCAGATTAGACTCCACCCCCCAATTGAAGTATATCTTATCTAAAAGAGATACGTCTAAACCATATAATGCAGAATGATAAAAATAAAAGGATGGGCAGGATATAACAGGAAAGGGCAATTAAAAGAAAAGCAAGAATTGTGATAGCAACATAAAATAGAGTAAAAGTAGAGAGAAGAAGAATTGGAAAAAACAAACTCAAGGAGAAGTGGAAAAATAGATCAATAGCCAGGAAAAAAAGTGATCAAATTAGTAAACATCAGAATACTATTCATCTAAACATTTTTACAAATTTTAAACTTAAATAATTTTTTTACTTACATATTTTTGCTTGCGATTTGTTTCTTAATAGGCTTTTTAAAAAACCGATTTTAGGTTCACCTCAAAACTGAACAGAAGGCACAGAGATTTCTCATAGATCCCCTGCTCCTACAGATGCATAGCTTCCTCTATTATCAATATCCCTTACCAGAGTGGTACATTTGATGAACCTATATTGATATATCCTCATTACTCCAAATTCATAGTTTACATTAGGGGTCACTTTTGGTGTTGTATGTTGTCTGGGTTTGTACAAATTTATAATGACATGTATCCACATTATAGTATCATACAAAGTAGTTTTATTTCCTTAAATATTCACTGTGCTCTAATTGTTCATTTCTTTCTCCCTCCCAACACCTAGCAATAACTGATCTTTTTACTATGCCTTTTCCAGAATGTCATGTCCTTGAAATTATACAGTATATAGACTTTTCAGACTGACTTCATTCACCTAGAAATATGCATTTAAGTTTCCTCCATGTCTTTTCATGAATTGATAGTTCATTTCTTTTTAGTGCTGAGTAATACTTCATTGTCTGGATGTACTACAGTTTATGTATCCATTTACCTACTGAAGAACATCTTGGCTGCTTCCAAGTTTTGACAATTATGAATAAAGTTGCCATAAAACTTCCGTGTGCAGGTTTTTATATAGACATACATTTTTAACTCCTTTGAGTAAATAGATGGAGAGATATTCAATGTTCATGGATAAGAAGACTTAATATTGTCAAGATGTCAATTTTTTCCAACTTAATCTATAGATTCAATGCAATCCAAGTTAAAATCTCAGCAAGTTATCTTATGGATGTTGACAAACTGATTCTAAAGTTTATATGAAGATTTTAAAAAACACCTAGAATAGCCAACACAGTATTGAAGGAGAAGAACAAAGTTGTAGGACTGACCCTACTTGACTTCAAAACTTACCATAAAGCTACGGTAATCAGGAATGTGTGATATTGTTGAAAGAACAAACAAACAGATCAGTGGAACAGAATAGAGACCAGAGACCAGAAATAAATCCACACAAATACAGTTCATTGGATTTTGACAAAAAGCAAAAGCAATAAATACAATGGAGAAAAGATAGTCTTTTTAACAAGTGGGTGCTAGGACAACTAGATATTCACATTTAAAAAAATCTAGACACAGAATTTGCACCCTTCAGAAAAATTAACTCAAAATAGATCACAGACTTAAATGTAAAATGTAGAACTATGAAACCTCTAGAAGGCAAAATGGGAAAAAACTGAGATGACCTTGAATATGGGGATGACTTTTTAGGTATGACAGCAAAGGCACAATGAATGAAAGAAACAGTTAATAAACTGGATTTATTAAAATCTAAAAATTTCTTCTCTGTGAAAGACATTGTCAAGAAAATAAGCAACAGACTGGGAGAAAATGTTTGCAAAAAACATATCTGATAAAGGACTATTATTTAAAATATAAACAGAATTCTCAAAACTCAGCAATAGAAAACAACCAGATTAAAAAATGGGCCAAAGACCTAAACAAATATCTCACCAAAAAAAAGATATACAAATGGGAAGTTAGCATATTAAAAGATGATCTATCTCATGTCATCAAGGAAATGCAACTTAAAACAACAGTGAAATACCACTTCACACCTATTAGGATGGCCCAAATCCAGAACACGGACAATGCCAAATGCTAGAAGGTGAAGATACCAGAACTCTTATTCATTGCAGATGAGAATGCAAAATGGCACAGCCACTTTTGAAGACAGTTTGGTGGTTTCTTATAAAACTAAGCATATTCTTATATATGACCTAGCAATTGTGCTCCTTTGTATTTACCCAAAGGACTTTAAACTTTTAAAAAACAAATACCAGAAAACATGCTTCAAAACCTAAGAGATATAAAACTCAACTTTATAAAATAGCATAATTATAATATTGAAACCTAGACAAAAATAACAGACACCAAAGAATTCAGACCTATCTCACGTATAAATGAAATTTTAAAAATTTTCCATACACAAAACACTAGGAAAATAAATCCAGCAGAATATTAAAGGAACCATACATAATGTCCAATGTGAGTTTTTGAAAGGAATATAAGAATAATTTTATATTAGAAAAACGGTTGGGAGGTAGGCAGGAAAGAATGTGGTACTTGGGTGGCTAGGGAGAGTTCACATGTAAGGCGCAGGTGGAAAAGCCCGTGGAGTAACTGATAGATGGAGCCGGTGAGAATTTACTTGGATAACGTCACTGAGTCATTGAAACTAACTTGACTAAACATCTCTTGGACATCATGGCATTGGCCTAACAACATGTCAATCATTGAACCAAAGAGGAGAAAATGATATATGGGCATTTCTGTGATTTCCCCTAAGTCAGAGAAAGATAACATTCATCTTTAATTTCTGATGTTAAAAAGCCTTTATTAACTGAAAATAGAATATGCCAATTTAATTAGAGATAGATGGATAATCAATGGCTACAACTTGATAGTGGGAAGATGGAAAGCCAACTCATGCTATTCAGAGAATTTAAATTGAATCCAACCCATTACCACTGCTCCATATTGGGTGGCGAAAAAAGGCACAGTAAACCTTTTCATTGTGAAAGTCTAAATGTTGAGTAAGTGAAGATACAGCAGGCCAGTTGAACTTGATTTGTTCTCTGCCCAACATTAATCATTTGCCCTGAATCTCTACTGAGTCCACCATACATCACAGTTTTTAATCCTAGGAACCTGAAGTGATCACAGAGTTACTAGGAAAACTTCCTTTGCTACTTAATGTTTCTTTATGCATCTTATTATACACTTCATTTTGAAGTCATCTATGCATGGTTCATCCTTGAAACCTTAAAACATCTATTATTTTTTACATTTGGCAATAATCTTAAGTATGGCCTATATTATGGACTGAATTGTGTCCTCAAAAAACTGAAACAAAACAAAACAACAATAAAAAACTCTTCAAAACCTAATGCCCCCAGTACCTATGAATATGACCTTGTTTAGAAACAGGATCTTTGCAGATATAATCCAGTTAAAATGAGTTCATATGAGATTAGGGTGGGCCCTAACCCAAGGACTGGTATTCTTATAAAATTAGGAAAATTTGAGCATGCAGACATGCTGAGGAAAGACAGCCATGTGAAGGCAGGCATAGATAGCCTCTGTCACAAGTCTGGGAATGACTGGGGCTACTAGAAGCTGGAAGATACTAGGCAGAATTCTTCCTACAGGCTTTGGAGCAAGCATGCCCTCTTTAATTGTCTGACTCTTTAACAGTTAAAGAGTCGTCTTATAGGCATGTGTTATATAATTTATTATATTTTAATATTTTCTGTATCACTTAGAGGCTAGGTTTTCTAGGCTTTTCTTCTGAGCATTCAGCAGACAATTAACTATCACTTTCCATCTTCCCACTATCAAATTGTAGCCATTGCTTATCTATCTCTAGTTAAATTGGCATACATATCCTACCCCAGTGTGCCCTGCAGTGTTATGGCACCCCTGGGAAACGAATAATGGGTGTGGGTATGTTCACACTTGTAAGTGTTGCTTTTCTTACCATGACTTGTAATTCTCAAAACCACATTAATAAAATTATCCAAAGAAATGTTTTAATAGAAACCCAATTTCTATTATTTTAAATTAAAAATCATGCCATTAGTCATTTTCCAGATCAGGAAGAGATACTGCTGCAAAATCAAGTAACAAGAGGATGTGGTGTGTTAGAGAAGGTTGGGAATCATTATTAATTGCTTTAAAAATTCTAAAAACTGACTGTCAGTTCTAGTTATCAATCCATAATATAATAATATATGTCTAATAACAATATATTTTAAAATTCTGTCCTGTTATTCATATATCTATAATTTATAGAGCTTTTATTAGGTTCTTAGCAGCTCATGAATGAAGCAAAAATCCTTCTTTAAAGGAACTTAGAGTCTTTCAGGGAAGCAAAGACATTTAGCTAAAAAGTATCTTACCTGATAACAAAAAAGGGAGGGGAGAGTAGAGTAAATTACTCAGAAATTCAAAGGGGAGAGAGAGATCACTTTCAGTAGGAATGAGGGATTGCTTTCACTAGGCACAGAAGACATGAAGAAAAGGTGAGTCAGTCCTTGAAGTTGAACACAAGAGCAAGACTATTGCAGGGGAAGGGGCAGTTAAGCCAAAAGACAGAGTTGGCAATCATACAAGTCAACTATGACTTGAAGAACAGCAAGTAGAGCTACTCCTAACAGGTCTACAGCTATGCTGTTCCATTAAAACATCCATTAAGATCAAGTAAAATCAGTGAGTTATCTAGATAATATCATCATCAGGATCAAGGACTCCAGAGATATAAAAGCGGGTGGAGTGAATTTAAGTAGAAAATTTGCTTTCATGACTCATAAGATAATATTTGGGAGAAGAGTAGCGTTGTAATTGTGTGTATACAGTGGCTTGGGATGGTGTGTGTGCAGTGGGTTGGAATGACAAGTGTGAAGTGGGTTAGAATGGAGTGTGTGAAGTGGGTTGGGATGGTGTGTGTGTAGTGTGTTGGGATGGTGTGTGTGCAGTGGGTTGGGATGGTATATGTGTAGTGTGTTGGGATGGTGTGTGTGCAGTGGGTTGGGATGGTGTTATGTAGTGTGTTGGGATGGTGTGTGTGCAGTGTGTTGGGATGGTGTGTGTGCTGTGTGTTGGGATGGTGTGTGTGCAGTGGGTTGGGATGGTGTTATGTAGTGTGTTGGGATGGTATGTGTGCAGTGGGTTGGGATGGTGTGTGTGCTGTGTGTTGGGATGGTGTATGTGCAGTGTGTTGGGATGGTGTTATGTAGTGTGTTGGGATGGTGTGTGTGCTGTGTGTTGGGATGGTGTGTGTGCAGTGGGTTGGGATGGTGTTATGTAGTGTGTTGGGATGGTGTCTGTGCAGTGTGTTGGGATGGTGTGTGTGCAGTGGGTTGGGATGGTGTGTGTGCAGTGGGTTGGGATGGTGTTATGTAGTGTGTTGGGATGGTGTGTGTGCAGTGTGTTGGGATGGTGTTATGTAGTGTGTTGGGATGGTGTTACGTAGTGTTGGGATGGTGTGTGTGTAGTGTGTTGGGATGGTGTTATGTAGTGTGTTGGGGTGTTGTGTGTGTAGTGTGTTGGGATGGTGTGTATGTAGTGTGTTGGGATGGTGTATGTGCAGTGGGTTGGGATGGTGTGTGTGCAGTGTGTTGGGATGGTGTTATGTAGTGTGTTGGGGTGGTGTGTGTGTAGTGTGTTGGGATGGTATGTGTGCAGTGTGTTGTGATGGTGTGTGTGCAGTGGGTTGGGGTGGTGTATATGCAGTGTGTTGGGATGGTGTTATGTAGTATGTTGGGATGGTGTGTATGTAGTGTGTTGGGGTGGTGTGTGTGCAGCATGTTGGGATGGTGTGTGTGCAGTGTGTTGGAGTGGTGTGTGCAGTGGGTTGGGATAGTGTGTGTGCAGTGGGTTGGGATGATGTGTGGGCAGTGGGTTGGGACGGTGTGTGTGCTGTAAACAGTTTGGGAAACCTGGGCCGGGGAGGACCAGAGAATGATGCTTCTGGGTCTTCACCGGCAGCAAATGATATATGTTTACACTGGGCCTTCTGCGGAAGCGCTGTGTGACCCTGTGGCTCTGGAATATGTTGCTAAAAAAGGTTGTCCACCTTCTCCTGAATGCTTATGTAGCTGGAATAAATTATTCTCTGTCTGAAATGGCTTAACAATAAAATGTTCACCTTTCTTTTCGAGAGTATACAAGATAGTCTAGCAAAATCAGCCATCTTGTGGAGCTCTGGTATTAGAGTTAGAAGGCCCGGACAATGATCCTTTATGTTTCTTGTGTATTTGTACTCTGACCATTGTCAAAACGGACTTGAAGCACCTTATAATAGAAATCTCAGATAGAGCAAAATAAAAATCTTTTCAACTTAGATACTGTTAGCAAATTGAACACTGCTGTTGGTTAAGATTAGGGTGCATTTTTTTGTTTGTTCTCTCTTTACCCAATTTATTGAAAAGGGCAGAAAATCCAGCAATAACCTAAATAAAACGAAAGAATAAAAGATGAGTTGAGGGTTTTTTTTTTTTTTCACATCTTGGACAACAAATAAGCAAAATTTTGAAAGCCAATGATGAAGAAGCATAGATATCTACTTTAAATTCCAATTCTGATTAGTATTTTTCTTCATTAGTGAACTTCTCTCATATTCTACATCTTAAGACAATGGATATATTTTCTCAAACTAGTCAGACAGTTAAAGAGTCATGTTACAGGTATGTGTTATATAATTCATCGTATTTTGATATTTTCTGTGTCACTTAGAGGCTAGGTTTTGTGGGGTTTTCTTCTGAGCATTTGCAGGCAGTTTTCTTAACTATCACTGGGCAAAAGGTGCCTGTAAAAAGGTTGACCAGAGGTGGGAGGATCACATGAGCCTGAGAAGTCGAGGCTGCAGTGAGCTGTGACTGTGCCACTGTACTCCAGCCTGGGTGACAGAGAGACCCTGTCTCAAAAAATAAATAAATAAAAGTAAAAAAGGGCAACCAAGTTCTATAGAGAGGCTTATTGTTACTATGCATAACAGAGAAGGCTAGAAAGCACAGGTTTTAGCCAATAGTATTTTTTAATGAAAAAGCATAAATCACTAAGCATCTACCATTGTTTTCAAACTTAATACACATACAATCTGGAGCAGAATTTATAACATGCAAATAGGTAGGTTCAAATCAAACATCTTTTTCACTACGTTCAACTGCTATTAGGCAGCATTTGACTTTAGGCTTTTTTTCTCCTCTAGGGAAATTCCCAACTCTCGGTGCTTTTAAGTGTGGGAAAACCAAAGGACCTCAGGACCAATATTCTTCTTTGTAAACTGTTTGTGGTTTGGCATTCAGAATTCTCACAATTGTGCCATGTTTCTTTAGAGTCTTCCATGGGCTGGCCTCCTCATGCTAGGAGTCATCTCTGGTGAATTAGCTAGTCCCACTTCTGTCTAAGTGACTGTGCAAACACAAATGGTTGAGTGTGTATTGGATGAGGCCAGGGGATGATTTAAAAAGTTGTCTTCCTATATATCATATTATTTGGTTAATAGAAGGATCAGACTGATTTTTTTCATTTATGTTTACTTCTGGCCTGTACACAGTCCTAGAGAATACTAGTTTTCAATAAAAGTTATCTCTAACAATTCAATGTCTCAATAAATATATTTTGTAGGCTAGAGAAAGAAATGGCATCTTTCCTAACTCTTATGGCTGAATAAACGACTCTGGCAGACCAAACCATATCTTGAAGTCATAATCTTTCTTTTTTCCTTTTAAATCTAGATTATAAAGTATATACATGGCAAGAGAACCAGGACAATGACTGACTATGTGACTATGACTATGTGACTATGACCGTAAGACACTATGAATAGCTCTTTCTTCCCTAAGACTGCATCTGGCTTCAGACCCTTCTCAGCAAGAAGCTCCAGAAAGCTACTAATGATTGATCAAGATTAAATGCAACTTGAAAACGATTTTCCATCCTTGCTTTAGATTTCATCACCATTTGAAGTTAGTTGTCTAATTTCCTAAAAGTGCTTATTCTAGTGATTTTCCCCCTTCTGGTCATGATAAATGAGGCTCTTTGTGAGCTGGTATCCAAGGGTTTTGTTTGTTTGTTTTCCTCTGCTTTGCTCACACTTCTCAGTTTGAAGTTTTCCTTACAAGACTTTTAGAATTGTTTAAATGACACCAGATTTGGTAATACTTACAGAAAAACCAGTATAGATGGGTTTAAACTCCATAGTGCTAAATTTTGCTAATTTAACAAATGATTATTGAGCGTGTATTACATGGCAACTTATTCTGTATATAGAAAGGAAAAGAGAGAGCTCTTGGGTTCAAAACCTTATGTTAAAATAAAAGAAAATATATTGTGGGAACTATTTATGCTGTCTTCAGGAGAATTGCTTGGGGTGTCTGAACTCTTCCATAAATGTTTTTGGATAAGCAACAGTCTCAGATACAAATTCTGTGTGCAGCATTCTTCTGAAACAATCCAGCCATTTGGCTGCATCTGTGATCAACACCAACTGGTCCTAAGCTTTGGAGAAAGGCATGAGCATGTGTATGCTGTGTGTGATACAGGAATGCCACTGAAATCCAACTTAATCCATTAACTCATAAAACAGATTCAGTGTTTGTTTAGTGCTTGGTAATGCATTTTCTCTAATTTCAAAACTCATTGGAAATCCCACTTGCATTTGACCCCACTTTTGTTTTCTCCTAAAATTCTTCAAAGTAACCCTTACAAAATAGGAACACCAAACAGATCATGTAATAAGGGTTGAAATTCTTATCCACACTTGACAACTTAGCACAGTGGAAACAGCATGATCTTTGATGTCAGAAAGGTCCTCTAGTCTCTTTTATGTGAGCCTTGGCAAGTCAAATGACATAATGAACCTCATTTTTTCATCTCTTATTGGGAATAATGCTATTTACCTGCCAGGATCATTGTAAGGACAAAAAATGTAATGCATATTTAAATCTTGGTGCATAGTAGGCACTTCATAAAAATTAGCTTTTATTATTATTATTCTTGTTATCGGTAGTAATACTGTCACAGGACCTGAGTTAAGGTTGCATGTATCATTCATTCATTTATTCATTCAATGAGTGTTTACTGTACAGTGTCTGCTGTACAGGGCCCTGTGCTGGGCATTATAGTGTGTGTGTGGGACTGATACAAACACATGGATTTTTCCTTTAATGGTCTTATTTTCTGGTTGGGAAACAAATAGGCATATAGATAACCAGAGTAGAAAGTGCCAAAGGGACTAAATAGTATAGGGCTTAGAAGGAAGGAAGAGTCTAATTTTACTAGGAGTGGAGGTAGAGGAGGAAGTAGGGAAAGGCTTGCTGGAGCAAATACAACTGTGTCCCCATTCCCCACTGGGCAAGTTGGTTCTTCAGGTCAGTTAGTTCAAATCAAAACTACCTGCTCCTCTGCTCTGGCATTCTTTGCCTGCCACATTTCCAATGGCTGCTGGCTCCCTCTACTTCTAGTAGACTCTCATATTGGCTTAAAAGGAGTGAAAGAGACATGAAAGACCAACTCTTTCATCCCTCTGAAGGATCCTATCAGTTTTAAAAGCAACCATACACCTAGCTCTTACCTGCCTATGGCATTTTTATTTTGGTTTCACATTATAAACCCGTTGGATGATGAGATTTGAGGTTTTCCACATAAATACTTGATGTCTGGTCAGTTTCGTGGCAGTCATTTTGCCCTCCTTAACAGTTTATATGTCATCATTTACTTTTGAAAATACTCTAACGTTTTCATAATATGGCTAAACTTGAGATTACAGGAGATGTGTCTTGACAGAATGAAAGAGAGATTTGTCTTTTCTTTTCCTGTTACCAGCAATGAATGCAATATAACCAAAGTTATTCTCCCATTTTTGCTTGGAAACTCCCTGTCAAATGCAAAGCCTAGCTGTAGGAATTACTTCCTGCAAGTAGCATGATTGATGTTAAAATGGCACATAATAACTTTTATCAATCTTTCCCTATTGAAAGTCTAAAAGGAACAGAATTAAGTCTAGAACTTAAAATAAAAGTTTATTTAAAAGATGCTATTTCCTCAATATGATAAACATATATATGCATACACATTCATACACATACCATAAAAACACAGATTTATATGCAATGTTATTTCCATTAAAAGGAGACACAAGTCAAGTATGTCTGTTATTGCCACTATTATTTCATATTATTTTGGAAAAGTGATACAAATAGCTAAGAAGATAAAATAAGACATATACATGTTTAAAATGTCAAATTTCCAATTTCATAAAAACCCAAGAAATCAACTAAAAATTCTTAAATATTAAAGGAGAAATCAATAAGATAGCTGATTAAACAATGAATATACAAAATTAGAAAAGCTCTTTTCTAACAAGAAGGATCAGGTAAGAAATACAATGGAGAACATTCTAATACAAAAGACAGCTTAATGCATTAAATATTTAGAAAAAATATTAAAAAATAAAGGTTCAGGATTTACATGGAGAAAACTATAAAACTGCATCAAAGATCATAAGAAAGAATAAATAAAAGTCCCACATTGTTCTTGTGTGAATATTTATTCTGGTGATGCTGTTATTATCTGAGTAAATCTGTATGTTAGACACAATCTCAATTAACATTTTTTAAATAAATTATTTAAAGTTCAACTAAATATAAATATCGACATAGCAAAAAAATTCGGAAAGTAGCAACAATTGGAAAGAACACTGAGCTGCCAGATATTTAAATGCAATAAATAAAAGATGGCCAAAAAGTATTTGAATAGATGCTGTACTATACTAATAATCAAAGAAACACACATTGAAATAAGAATGCGAGTTCCTTTTTTTGCTATACAAAATATAAAGTTATCTAGTATTGATTACTATGGGGATCAAACATTCATATACTGCTAAGGTTAAATGGGTATAATTTTCTTGAGCTAAATTTGGCAATGTATTTCAAAATTTTAAATGTGCATGCTCTTAGGGTTATGCTCCCAAGTGTGTAGGTACAAATGATGCATGGTGCATCAGTTATTTTGTCTTGAAATTTTTCCTATGCAAATAGTTAGATCAGTGACTCAAGATGTATGAACAAGAATATTCATTGATGCTTTATTTATAAGTAAAAAGAATACAGAGAAGAGAGAAGAAAAAGAGCAATTGAGTTTCCAGTCATGAAGGATTCACTATTCAATCATTTTATGCAGGAGTAAAAGTCATTAATAGTAAAAATATAGATCTACACTTACAGACTAGACAGAGGAAAAGAGAGGTGAGGAGGAGAGGGAACATGAGGATAAGGAGGGGAGAGGAGGGGAAGAGAGGGAAGGAGAGGAATGTGTTTTGGCAGGCTACATACAAAAATGTTAATAACTTTAATCACCACATGAAATTAGTAATATTTATATTATTTTTATTTCCTTGCTTTACTGCCTGAATATTTTAAAATAAGCACTTCTTAATTTTAGGTATTTCTGGCTCTTGCTCTCCCAGTTGTTACCCAATCTCCTTTTCTGTGAGCCCTGAGCAGACATCTCTGCTACTTTATGAAAACAGCCATTTTCTTTCTGGTTCTTATTAGTAGATGTCCCCTACCTTGGGCCTTTCTTGTTGACAATGAAGCCACAGCAAGGGGTTGCTTTCCCACCACACGAACTGGAATCCTCTTTCAGAATGCTGATATTTAAATTATCTGATGTTCTCAAAGCTGCTAATGCCAGTGGGATAAATTCCCTGAAGTCTGTTAGCTAGTTACTAACCTGTTTTTTCTTTTTCTTTCTTTCTTTTTTTTTTTCCTCTCATGAGCACCTAGCAAGACTACATTTCCCAGGCTCCCTCACAGTTAGATTTGGTCATGTGACTGATTTCCAACCAGCAGATGTGAGTGGGAGTGAGGGGCATCATTTCCAGGCCTGGTGCATTGGAACTTTTATGTGTGATTCTCTGCATTCTTCCCATCTTCTGACATCAGTGCCTGAGGTGACTTTGAAAACCATGTGTTGAAGGTGACAGAGCCTAGATCTTGGAATGAGCCTAGATCTTGTGAACACAGCCCCCTGCCAAACTAGAATTGTCTATTATTTCTGAGCACCTGCACCTATGTGCACACAAACCAAAAACATACAATCAAAAGCAAACAAGCAACAACAAGAAGCACTTCTATTCTTGACCCATTAGACTTTTTTGGGTCTATTTGTGTTTGGAGATAACTGATCCTAACTGACACCAAAGCCATATGATTTTCTGTGCAGAGCTGGGACAGTGCCCTTTCTCCCACTCTGGTTTACATTTATGCCCTGGTCAGCACAGCTTACACCCCGCGTATCATAGTCGTTCATGAAAAGAGCTCCTTCAGCTGGGGCTTCAGCCCTCCTCTGCAAGACTCACATATGAGTTCGTGGGTCCCAGCAGGGAACATTCTCAGATACCTTCACTGTAGTATTCTCCCTTTCTCTTTCACCTTCTCATTGGTACACCTATTCTAAACTTTCTATCTTTCCTGCCAAAACCATCAAGGCCTTTGACCCATAGAGAAGACTCATGCACCTTCTTAGTTGGTTAGTTATGCTAGGAAGCTTGAGACGGAGTTGGGATTCCTGTTATGCCTGCAGAAAGTTGTCTTATTTTATAGGATGTTTATAAACTGTCAAGTCTGAATCAAATGAATAAGGAGGACCATCAATGAGGAAGTACAATTCAGTGGAGAATGCCCCAGAAGGACCTGGGTTCAAGTCCCACATCCTGCTCCTGGGCTGTGCTGATCTCTGATTTAATTTCCCCAGTACCAAAATAGAAAAAAAAAGTAATTCCTACATGACAAGCACATTCTGAAATTTAAATGAGATCATCTTTGCAAATTGCTTGGCATTTAATGGTCACAATAGCTGACAGATAAATTTGATAAACTGGAGGATAGTAACAGTAATAGAAAAAATGATCAAAAAATCTATTGGGTTGAAATTTTATGGGAGAGGAGAGAGATTGAAGAAAAAGAGGTGCTTGGACCTTTAGAGGATAAACACTGACCTTGACCAGATTAAATTGCAATTGGTGATGTTTTAGTATTACATGTGATCCACGGTTATAAAATACTATTACATGTGATCTGCAGCTTCAAACCTGGCATGGCCTTAGTATCAGCTTAGTCTCATGTCTGTGGTGCTCATTTCTTCCCCTTCCCCAAATTTCCATTATCCCCCTTTGCTATAGTTTAGTGAATGCAGATATCTTCAGCTGGTTATTATGCCCCATTGAGTTATTAGCACCTCCTAGAGTACTTCATGATTTCATCCCCTTAGTATGTATTCCCATGGAAACAGAATATAGTATAACACAACTGAGAAGGGGCCCCTTTTGCCTTTCCTGTGTATATCGTCAAGAATGACATTACTAGGGGAATAAGGCTGGGGGTATGGGGTTTATTGTGGATTTTCACAGTGATTCTCTTTGCATCTCTCAGAGTTCTGCTTTTAATAAACTTAACTAGAAATGTAACATTACCAAAAAGTATAATCAAGTTTATTGTACATGTATGAATCACAGTAAATGGGGGCTAGATAATGTTTTTGCTTACATAAATAAGCTGTTTCACAGTTGATATTTATTTTTTTAGTGGAAAAATTTGTTTGGGTGAAGTCAGGGAGTCTGGGAGAAAGGCTTTAGAATGGAGTTGACTGATAGTCAAGTAAAATTTACAAATATACGTGCAGTGACCACAATGTTTCCTCTAACAACTTATGGTTAACTTTACCCTGTGCATGAGCTGAGTTGGTGAGCCCTGTAGGCTCTAAGGATGGCAATCATCTAATCCTAATGAAGGGCTCTCTTCATGATAAATTTAAAGTTGGGGCCTCAAACACCTAACTTCACTGAGTTTTGGGTTTCTCGTTTGGAAAACACTGCTTCTGAAAGTGGTGTGCCTAGCATGCTTGACACATGGAGGCATATCATTTTTAACACCTGTCTCCTCTAAGTGACAAAACGATCCTCCACAATAATCACGAAATGAACGAATAATAGCAGTGGCAAGAAAAGAAATGCAGACAGTAAGACTTTTCTGTGAACATATATATAATCATGTCAGTAAATAAGAAAAAAAAAGTGACATTGCCAAAAAGGGAAACAGTTAAAGGATTCATACTTTCTAATTACATTAATGTATTTGTTAAGAAGGGAAGAAGCTTACACTTACATGTACAAAACAACATTACAGGTTCTGTTTTTGTGCCTTCTCCAAATTTTCAATGGCTGTCAAAACTGTTCTTCTTTGCCTATTTATGTTCAACGAACAGCATAGCCAGACTTGTCCACCTATCGTCCCTGATAGTTGATCAAAATTTGAGTTTTTATTAATTTTAATTTCAAAATATTTTTTGGAAGAATCAACAGATACACAAATAGTTAGGATAACTATCAAACATAAGGATAGATATGGTAGATTGATAAAATTCCAGAAATGGTTATACTGGCCACATCTTCGTTTCTTTGGGATCAATTCTGTCAGCTTTCAAGTGTCTCTAAAATTAAAATAAAATAAAATACCTTCACCAGCAAATTAATCAAAAATAGCTGTTACATTTTGTAAAATTGTCTGTAAAGATCAGGGAGAATTACTGTGTGATAACTAATGTTAACGTTTGATCAATTGCTTTAGAACAAGTGTCCATTTCCTTGTGAAACTCATTGAGGCAGTTGAACATCCTTTTGTCTTTTTGATTTCTTCTAGCAATGTAAGACCAGCAGATTGTGTTGTTTCTCCTGGCATTTTTCTTACAAATTTGAATCTCTTTCTCATGTCAAAAGTCTATTTCTTTACATTTTGTTGTATAGTCAGTGGCCTTCTCTATGATATCTATGTGGTAAACTTCAAGCATTCATTTTAAAGCGGGTGTTTTACTGTACATTTAATCAGGCTGATTCTGGCTGTTGGTAAATAGTGGTTTTGGTGCCTAATAATGTCATATAAAGCTTCCCATCAGAAAATATTCAAATTTGGAAAAATATTTTATTTCTGAGCTGAAATTTGTACTTACCAGACAACATAACACTCTTGTTCCTTTACTGTGCTTTATTGTTTTAATTTTTAAATGTGAATTATCTCTAAATAGTCACATTGAGTGTCAGAAATGAAATAACTCCAGTTTTGCCTCTTCATCTTTTTCAATCACTGTGCTGTCAATGTTCATTCAGAGTCACCTATTTAACTATAGAGATAGGTGGTATCACAAGTGCTAAGGATGTGGACTACATATGAAGTGAGCTGAAATTATTTTAAATTGTCACCAATGTAGTCTCAACATGAATGCCCATGGCGGGGTCTCTGCTTGTTGGGGGCCAACTATATAACTGGGAGTTCTCTGAATTAACTTCTGTGTAGAATATAATGTTTGTTCAAGGATAGCTAACAACAGAAAGTGTTAATTTAAAGCTTACTTATATGTTATTAAAACTTAGTAATAACTACAACAATTGTTTAGAATTTAGACTAACAAAACATTTTTCTTGGGTTGAAACATTTTATCACAGACATTGTTTAAAATTTCTAGCTCATGGTGATAATAAAGAGCAGAGCAACTTTTCAGTCCATTTTTCAGTATTGTTTTTAAATTCTTTACAGTCAATGCAACCCTTCGTGCCTGCACCCAGGGTAGACCGCTCACACCATCCTGCCCTTGGTACTACATTGGTTTGGGAAATCCAACAGGACAAGGGCTGTCTTACATAACGTTATCAACAAATGCTAGTTTCCCTTCTTTAAACGTTTTAGAGTGTACTCATATTCACCCCAAAATTTACTCTGCAATTTGTATGTCTATGTAAGTATATGTGTGTATGCTTCACATGTTTACTAGACATCCACAACGTGCTAGATCCTGATCTAAGACTTAGGAATACAAGCCGAAGGACCCAAATGTCCTTGCTCTTGAAGAATATACTGACTCAATAACAAGTAAATTATTTTTCAAAGTTTTAGCCATCATTGAAAGTTTTCTTAGTATATCCTTGAAATAAGGGCAGTGCAAGTAACATAAATCTCCGCATGAATGGCTTAAACTCTAAGGTCATTTGCTTTTGGATTGGGCTATCTAGGGATGTGAGGATTCAGGTTTGGTTTCCAGCTAGACAGTGCCATCAAAGATTGTGATTCCTTTGGTCCTTTGGCTCTACCATCCTCAGTTTGTATGCAGTGTCTCTCCTCATAGTCACAAAATGGCTGCTGCAGCTCCAAGCATCATTTTCTAATGGAATAACCTCAAAAGTAGGAAGTGAGGGTGCAGGTTAGGAAGTAAAATGAGTTTCTTCCCCTGTATCTCTGTGTTAATGGAGGTGGGGATGGGGGCAGAGATTCCTTTTACAGAACTCCACAGTAACTTCTCCATATGTCTCAATGGTCAGAACTGGATCACCTGTTCAACTCTGAGTAAATAACTGATGAAAGGACATGGGGTTGTCATGACTGGTTCACACCAACCACAGTTGATTATCTGGGCCTGTACACGTGGCCACATGAATGAAATCAGAGTTTTGTTAGCCAGGAAGAAGTGCGGTATGACAGTTGGGCTAGGCAGTCAACAGTGTCTGAATGCCTGACTCAGTAGAACTGTATGAAAACCCTGTGACAGCACAATCTCTCAGACAACTGAGTTACTTATTTGTAAATGAGATTGCACCTGACCCTACTTAGCTCATAAAAATGCTTGAGCCAGAGATTCAAACTTTGGGTCAGATAAGTTTAAAATTCTTTTTATTTACAGCTTTATTGATGTATAATTTATAAAAATAATATATATTTCAGTATACATGTGAGGTTTTGGTAGATGTATGCATTGTGAAATGATTACCACAATCAAGCTAATTAATATATCCATCCCTTATATAGTTATCTTTCTTTTCCCCTGTGGTGAGAATACTTGATATCTACTCTCTTAGCAAACTTCAAGTATATACTACATTGTTACTGACTTTAATCACCATGCTGTACATTAGGGCTCCAGTAGCTGTTCATCTTATAAGTGAAAGTTTGTGCCCTTTGACCACCATCTCCCTGTTTCCCCCTCCCTCGACTCCTGAATAACCACCTTTCTACTCTGTTTCTATAAGTTTGATGTTTTTAGGTTCTACATATACATGAGATTATGCAGTAATTGCCTTTCTGTGTTTGACTTATTTCACTTAGAATAATGTCTTTCACGTTCATCCAAGTTGTTGCATATAACAGGATTTCCTTCTTTTTTAGGGTGAATATTACATTATGTTTATGTATATGTGTGTATGCATATATATGTGTGTATGTGTGTGTATATATATGTGTGTGCATGCCACATTTTCTTTATAAGTTCATTTATTGACAGGCATTTAGGTTTTTCCTATATCTTGACTGTTGTGAATAATGCTGCAATGAATGTGGGAATGCAGGTATCTTTTCAATATATTGATTTTGTTTCCTTTGGATAAATACCAGAAAATAGAATTGCTGAATCATATGGTAGTTCTATTTTTAATTTTTTAAGGAATCTCCATGCTGTTTTCCATAATGGCTTACCAATTTACATGTCTACAAATGGTACACAAGGGTTTCATTTTCTCCATACCCTGACAACACTCGTTATCTTTTGTTGTCTTGACAACACCCATCCCAACAAGTGTGAGGCATTATCTCATTGTGGTCTTGCTTCGCATTTCCCTGATGATTAGCGGCCATTTGTGTGTCTTTGGAAAAAAGTCTATTGAGGTCTTTCGCCTGTTTTTTAATTGGGTTATTTGGTTTTTTGCTATTGAGTTGTAGGAGTTCCTTATATATTTTGGATATTAACCCCTTATCAGATATATGGTTTGCAAATATGTTCTCCCATTCCATAGGTTGACTTTTCATTTTGTTGATTGTTTCCTGTGTTATGCAGAAATTTTTGGTTTGATGTAGCCTCACTTGTTTATTTTTGCTTTGGTTGCCTGTGCTTTTGGTGTCATATCCAGAAAACTCATCGTCAAGACCATTGTCACGTAGCTTTTTCCCTGTATTTTCTTCTAGGATTTTTATGGTTTCAAGTCTTACATTGAAGTCTTTCCATTTTTAAATGAGGAGTTCCAGATTAGATGAACTTTTAGGTTTCTTCTTGCCCAGACACTGCATGAAATAACTCACTGGTGCCCAGCATTTATCAATTATGGCAGCCTCTGCTTTCCTGTGCCCTTATCACCCATCAAACAAGATTCTCTTGTAGCCCCAGTACGTGCCTTTATCCAAGCCATTTGCTCCAGCTATTTAATGACTCGCTAAGAACCTCCCTGCTCCATGGTAGGTCGGTCAGTGAAGCAAAAATATGGCTTGCCTCTGAATTATTTCAGTCCAGCTACTGTCAAAATAGCATAAACATATGACAAATTTTTCCAGCTATGTGAAGAATCAGAGTACCGGATGCAATTCAGACAGCATAAGTTACTGCAGCAATTCAAATATTTAACACTCCCTGAGGCACTCCGGCCATTATAATATGCAATCCAGCCACACAAAACTCCTTGAAGAATGGACAAGAAAATATTCCTATAGAGCTATGCCTATTTTTCTCTTAAGGGAGAAAGTCTGTTGCAAATCATTATCTTAGATGTTTGAAGGGCACAATAAGGTACATCTTCTTGCATGTCTGAGGACACTTCAAGGTACTTAAGAGATGAATTTCCTCCAAGAGACATGAGTGATTCTTTTTTATTTATTTATTTTTAATGTATTTTTTAATTTTTTATTTTTCCATAAGTTATTGGGGTACAGGTGGTATTTGGTTACATGAGTAATTTCTTCAGTGGTGATTTATAAGATTTTGGTGCACCCGTCACCCCAGCAGTATACACTGCACCCTATTTGTAGTCTTTTATCCCTCGCCCCCTTCTCACCTTTCCTCCCAAGTCCCCAGAGTCCATTGTATCATTCTTATGCCTTTGCGTCCTCGTAGTTTAGCTCCCACATATCAGTGGGAACATACAATGTTTGGTTTTCCATTCCTGAGTTACTTCACTTAGAATAATAGTCTCCAGTCTCATCCAGGTCACTGCAAAGTCCGTTAATTCATTCCTTTTTATGGCTGATTAGTATTCCATCATATACCACAGTTTCTTTATCCACTTGTTGATTGATGGGCATTTGGATTGGTTCCATAATTTTGCAATTGCGAATTGTGCCACTATAAACATGCTTGTGCCCATAATCTTTTTCATATAATGACTTCTTTTCCTCTGGGTAGATACCCAGTAGCAGGATTGCTGGATCAAATGGTGGTTCTAGATCAAAAGTCAGTTCTAGAACTAAATTTTAGTTCTTTAAGGAATCTCCACACTGTTTTCCATAGTGGCTGTAATAGTTTACATTCCCACCAGCAGTGTAGAAGTGTTCCCTGATCACCACATCCATGCCAACAGCTACTGTTTTTTGACTTTTCAATTATGGCCATTCTTGCAGGAGTAAGGTGGTAATGCATTGTGGTTTTGATTTGCATTTCCCTGATCATTAGTGATGTTGAGCATTTTTTCATATGTTTTTCGGCCATTTGTATGCTTCTTTTGAGAATTGTCTATTCGTGTCCTTAGTCTAGTTTTTGGTGGGATTGTTTGTTTTTTTTCTTACTGATTTGTTTGAGTTCATTGTAGATTCTGGATATTAGTCCTTTGTCAGATGTATAGATTGTGAAGATTTTCTTCCACTCTGTGTGTTGTTTACTCTGCTGACAGTTCCTTTTGCTGTGCAAAAGCTCTTTAGTTTAACCAAGTACCAACTATTTATCTTTTTTTAATTGCATTTGTTTTTGGGTTCTTATTCATGAAATTATTGCCTAAGCCAATGTCTAGAAGGGTTTTTCCAATGTTATCTTCTAGAATCTTTATAGTTTTAGGCCTTAGATTTAAGTCCTTAATCCATCTTGAGTCAATTTTTGTATAAGGTGAGAGATGAGGATCCAGTTTCATTCTCTTACATGTGGCTAGCCAGTTATCCCAGCACCATTTGTTGAAGAAGGTGTCTTTTCCTCTCTTCATGTTTTTGTTTGCTTTGTCGAAGACCAGTTGGCTGTAAGTATTTGGCTTTATTTCTGGGTTCTCTATTCTGTTCCAATGGTCTATGTGCCTATTTTTATACCAGAACCATGCTGTTTTGTTGCCTATGGCCTTATGGTACAGTTTGAAATCAGGTAGTGTGATGCCTCCAGATTTGTTCTTTTTGCTGAGTCTTGCTTTGGCTATGCGGGCTCCTTTTTGGTTCCATATGAATTTTAGAATTGTTTTTTCTAACTGTGAAGAATGATGGTAGTATTTTGATGGGGAGTGCATTGAATTTGTAGATTGCTTTTGGCAGTATGGTCATTTTCACAATATTGATTCTACTCATCCATGAGCATGGGATGTGTTTCCATTTGTTTGTGTCATTTATGATTTCTTTCAGCAGTGTTTTGTAGTTTTCCTCGTAGAGGTCTTTCATCTCCTTAGTTAGGTGTATTCCTAAGTATTTTATTTTTTTGCAGCTATTGTAAAGGGGGTTGAGTTTTGATTTGATTCTCTGCTTGCTCACTGTTGGTGTACGGAAGAGCTACTGATCTGTGTACATTAATCTTGTATCTGGGAAATTTGCTGAATTATTTATCAGTTTTAGGAGCTTTCTGGAAAAGTCTTTAGGGTTTTCAAGGTAAACAATCATATCATCAGCAAACAGTGACAGTTTGACTTCCTCTTTACTGATTTACTGATTTGGATGCCCTTTATTTCTTTCTTTTGTCTGATTGCTCTAGCTAGGACTTCCAGTACTATGTTGAAGAGGAGTGATGTGAGTGGGCATCCTTGTCTTGTCCCAGTTCTCAAAAGAAATGCTTTCAACTTTTCCCCATTCAGTATTATGTTGGCTGTGGGTCTGTCGTAGATGGCTTTTATTACACTTAGGTATGTCCCTTGTATGCCAATTTTGCTGAGAGTTTTAATCATAAAGCAATGCTGGATTTTGTCGAATGTTTTTTCTGCATCTATTGAAATGATCATGTGATTTTTGTTTTTAATTCTGTTTATGTGGTGTATCACATTTATTGACTTACCTGTGTTAAACCTTCCCTGAATCCCTGGTATGAAACCCACTTGATCATGGTGGATTATCTATTTTTTTTTTTTTTTTTTTTTTGAGACAGAGTGTCGCTGTGTCACCCAGGCTGGAGTGTAGTGATGCAATCTCGGCTCACTGCAAGCTCCACCTCCCAGGTTTATGCCATCCTCCTACCTCAGCCTCCTGAGTAGCTGGGACTACAGGCGCACGCCTCCACGCTGCCTAATTTTTTGTATTTTTAGTAGAGATGGGGTTTCACTGTGTTAGCCAAGATGGTCTCGATCTCCCGACCTTGTGATCCACCCACCTTGGCCTCCCAAAGTGCTGGGATTACAGGCATGAGCCACCAAGCCTGGCCGGATTATCTTTTTGATATGTCGTTGGATTTGGTTAGCTAGTATTTTGTTAAGAATTTTAGCATCTATGTTCATCAAGGTTATTGATATGGTCTATAGTTTTCTTTTTGGTTACATTCTTTTCTGATTTTGGTGTTAGTGTGATACTGGCTTCATAGAATGAATTAGGGAGGGTTCCTTCTTTCTCTATCTTGTGGAATGTGTCAAAAATATTGGTACCAATTCTTCTTTGAGTGTCTGGTAGAATTCTGCTATGAACCTGTCTGGTCCTGGACATTTTTTGTTGGCAATTTTTGAATTACCATTTCAGTCTCACTGCTTGTAATCGGTCTGTTCAGGGTATCTAATTCTTCCTGATTTAAGGTAGGAGGGTTGTATTTTTCCAGGAATTTATCCTTCCCTTCTAGGTTTTCTAGTTTTTGTGCATAAAGGTGTTCATAGTAGCCTTGAATGATCTTTTATAATTTAGTGGTGTCAGTTGTAATATCTCCTGTTTCATTTCTCAATGAGGCTATTTGGATTTTCTCTCTTTTTTTTCTTGGTTAATCTTGCTAATGGTCTATCAATTGTATTTATCTTTTCAAAGAACCAGCTTTTTGTTTTATTTATCTTTTGTAATTTTTTTTTGTTTCAATATCATTTAGTCCTGTTCTGAGTTTGGTTATTTCATTTTTTTTTCTGCTACGTGCTAGGTTTAGGTTTGGTTTGTTCTTGTTTCTTCTTTTTTTTTTTTTTTTTTTTTTAGATGGAGTCTCGCTCTGTCACCACACTGGAGTGCATGCAGTGGCATGATCTCAGCTCGCTGCAACCACTGCCTCCCGGGTTCAAGCAATTCTCCTGCCTCAGCCTCCCGAGTAGCTGGGATTACAGGCACATGCCACCATGCCCAGCTAATTTTTGTATTTTTAGTAGAGACGGGGTTTCACCATGTTGGCCAGGATGGTGTTGATCTCTTGACCTCGTGATCCACCTGCCTTGGCCTCCCAAAGTGCTGGGATTACAGGCGTGGGCCACCGTGCCTGGCCTGTTCTTGTTTCTTTAGTTCCTTGAGGTCCTTAGACATTCTAGTTCCTTAGAATGTCAGTTTGTGCTCTTTCAGACTTTTTGATGTAGGCATTTAGGGCTATGAACTTTCCTCTTAGCACCATCTTTGCTTTATCCCAGAGGTTTTGATAGGTTGTTTCATTATTGTCATTCAGTTCAAAGAATTTTTTGATTTCCATCTTGATATCATTTTTCACCCAGTGCTCTCTCAGGAGCAGTTTATTTAATTTCCATGTATTTGCATGGTTTTGAAAGTTCCTTTTGGAGTTGATTTCCAGTTGTATTCTACTGTGGTCTGAGAGAGTGCTTGATATAATTTCAATTTTCTTACATTTATTGAGGTGCATTTTATGGCCTATCATATGGTCTGTCTTGGAGAAAGTTCCATGCATAGTTGAATAGAATGTATATTCTGTGGTTGTTAGATGAAATGTTCTGTATATATCTGTTAAGTCCATTTGTTCCAAAGTATAGTTTAAATTCATTGTTTCTTGTTGACTTTCTGTCTTGATGACCTGTCTAGTGCTGTCAGTGGAGTATTGAAGTCCCCCACTATTATTGTGTTGCTGTCTATCTCATTTGTTTGGTCTGTTAGTAATCGTTTTATAAATTTGGTACCTCCAGTGTTAGATACATATATGTTTAGGATTATGATATTTTCCTGTTGGACAAGGCCTTTTACCATTATATAATATACCTCATTGTCTCTTTTAACTGCTGTTGCTTTAAAGTTTGTTTTGTCTGATTCAAGAATAGCTACCCCTGCTCGCTTTTGGTGTCCATTTTCATGAAATGCCTTTTTTCATCCCTTTACTTTACGTGTGTCCTTATGTGTTAGGTGAGTCTCCTGAAGGCAGCAGATAGTTGGTTGGTGAGTACTTACCCATTTTGCAGTTCTGTATCTTTTAAGTGGAGCATTTAGGCCATTTACATTCAATGTTAGTATTGAGATGTGAGGTACCATTGCATTCATTGTGCTATTTGTTGCCCGTGTACCTTGTTTTTTTTGTTTTTAGTTTTTGCTTTTTAACTTGTATTTTTTGTTTTATAGGTCCTGTGTGATTTGTGCTTTAAAGAGGTTCTGTTTTGATGTGTTTCCAGGATTTATTTCAAGATTTTGTGCTCCTTTTAGCAGTTCTTGTAGTGGTGGCTTGGTAGTGGCAAATTCTCTTAGCATTTGTTTGTCTGGAAAAGACTGTATCTTCCCTTCATATATGATGCTTACTTTTGCTGGATACAAAATTCTTGGCTGATAATTGCTTTGTTTGAGGAGGCTGAAGACAGGGCCCCAATTCCTTCTAGCTTGTAGGGTTTCAGCTAAGAAATCTGCTGTTAATCTGATAGACTTTCCTTTATAGGTTACCTGGTGCTTTTGTCTCACAGCTCTTAAGATTCTTTCCTTCATCTGAACTTTAGATAACCTGAAGACAATGTGCCTAGGTTATGATCTTTTTGCAATCAATTCCTAGGTATTCTTTGTGCTTCTTGTATTTGCGCATCTAGGTCTCTTGCAAGGCCAGGAAAGTTTTCCTTGATTATTCCCCCAAATATATTTTCCAAACTTGTAGATTTCTCTTCTTCCTTAGGAAAACCAATTATTCTTAGGTTTGGTTGTTTAATATAATCTCAGACTTCTTGGAGGCTTTGTTCATATTTTCTTATTATTTTTTCTTTGTCTTTGTTGGATTGGGTTACTTCGAAAACCTTGACTTCAAGCTCTGAATTTCTTTATTTTACTTGTTCAATTATATGGCTGAGTCTTTCCAGAGCATTTTGCATTTTTATAAGTGCATTCAATGCTTCCTGAAGTTTTATCTTTTCTTTATGCTATCTATTTCCTTGAATATTTTTCCTTCACTTCTTGTATCATTGTTTGGCTTTCCTTGCATTGGGCTTTACCTTTCTCTGGTCCCTCGTGATTAGCTTAATAAGTAACCTCTTGAATTCTTTCTCAGGTAAATCAGGGATTTCTTCTTGGTTTGGATTCATTGCTGGTGAACTAGTATGCTTTTTACAGGGTGCTAAACAGCCTTGTTTTGTCATTTTACCAGAGTTGGTTTTCTGGTTACTTCTCGTTTGGGTAGCCTCTGTCAGAGGCAAGGTCTAGGGCTGAAGGCTGTTGTTCAGATTCTTTTGTCCCAAGCGGTGTTCCTTTGATATAGTACTCTTCCCCCTTTTCCTATGGATGTGGCTTCCTATGAGCTGAGCTGCAGTGATTGTTGCCTGTCTTCTGTGTCTACCCAGCAAGTCTACCCAGCTCCAGGCTGGTATTGGGGGTTGTCTGCGTAGAGTCCTGTGATGTGAACTGTCTATGGGTCTTTCAGCTGTGGATACCAGCACAGTATTTGTGGTGTCTCCTGGATCCCGCAGGAGCAGTCCGCTTCCTTCAGAGGATCTGGGGGTCCTCTTGGGATTGGTGGTTTGTTCTTGCAGTCAGTTTGGAGCTAGAATTCATGACAGGAGCCTCTGCAAGCTGCTGTGTCCATCCGTGTCAGAGCTGCAATCTAGTTCTGCCTCCCATTCGCCATGATCTCAACATGAGTGATTCTTAGCATTGATCTGTTTTCCTAGGTTTTCCCAATATAGTATACAAGGAAAAAAAAATGGTAGAATAAAAGATCTCAGGTTTAAATGCTTCCTTCCATCATTTATTATCTGTATGATCATACGCAAGGAACAAAACTCTTCCCAAGTTTCTAACCTATCATCTTTGAGAAAGGAATGTTCAAGACAGTAGACTGGATCTCCCAAAATGAAGGCTCAGTATCAGGGGACAAGGAGATGTGGAAGGGAGGAATAAGCCTGCTCAAAACTGTGTGGTCTTAGTGAAGTCCCTTCCCTTACTGGAAGCTAAGGTCCCATATGTGTGCAGTGAGGGCTTGTACCCAGCTCAGGTAACCTGTAACTCAATGTAGTGGTTTTTATATAAATGATCCCAAGAGAAGGCCATATGTTAAAGAATAAAAGAACCAGAGAGGGCCTAGGGGCTGTGCCACAGGAAATTATGTTTAGGGACTTTTTGAGTGGGGGGAGGTGCGTGGGGAAATAACAAAATCAATAGCAATTTTAGGAAAACTGCTGCACAGCTTTAGGGCTGTCTGGAGCATAGATAATCACATCCTGACCTTTGGCTTTTGAAGAGTTTCCTTAATTACTACAAAATAGATCCTGAAGTCAGCCAGTGGTCTCAGTATAGAGTGACTACATGGCAGCAACTTTGGTAGTCACTTTGTTTATCTTCACCATCATATTTGCCACATTTTCCATGGTGAAAGTAGGATGACCAGGGAATTTAGAATGATAGGGGCTGGTTTCTAGTTACTGCTCCACAGTACTGAGGCTGAATTCTTCTTAGCTCCCTTCATTCTATTCAACAAGCGGCCAGCATAGTAAAGAAAGGAGCTTTCCAGGCCTCTCTTCTCCATGCACCCATGCCTCCATCCTGCCTTCTTTCTCTACCACCTGCTCAGCTGTCCAGTCTGATTCCCCAGAGTGTACCAAGCAGTCTTGCATTAAGTGTCATGCATACCCACAGGGACAAAATTTGGGGCCCTCAGCAACTTTGGGCATTCCAAAATCATTTTTCATATGACATATCTGGAAAAACATTTATCTCCCTCTTGATCTTGTGAATTCTATTCTCCCTACATCAGGCCTTGTTAAGCCTTCTATTCTCTCTTTCTTACTTTCATAGGCATCTCTTATTACACTCTATTCTAATTACCTGTTTACTGGTCTTCACTTGCACAAACTTCTCGAGTTCTTCGATGGCAAGACCTGACTCTGGCCATCCTTGCAGCAAAGTGCCTGGTATAAGACATGGAAAAAGGAGAAGGTGCTGGGCTTGGTGACTGGGGAGTGAAGGCATAGGCTGTGATTCTGACCCCACTGACTGATGGTGAGCCCAGTCTCCTTGACAGCTAAGGAATTCTGCACCCTCCACAGGCTCTAGTTTGGAGCTCGATTCCAGTTTGTGAGGAGGGACTTTCCCCTTTGGATACAAATCCCCATCTGGACCATATTCCACTGCTTCAAGTGTAGATAAATCCAGGAGTTGATAAGCTGACTTTTTGGACATGGGCTCAAACTGAGGAATCTAAAGGCAAATGGAAGTTGAGATACTGACTATTTTAAGCTGCCATGTCAAACACACACACACACACACACTCACACACACACACACACACACACCCATCCCCATATCCATCCAAATCCAAAGCACACTGAAGCAATTCACAGCACTGCTGAATAAATCTCTCGTAATGGAACAGGAGGCTGGCTCGCTTAGGCAAAGACCAAGGAAGTTTCATGGAATAAAAGAAAGGGACATCCCCTTCACATCCTTTTGATTTGAGAAAATTCAAGTAATTTAGCCTTGAAGGTAGCACAAAAGGCTGTGCTTGGGATCAAATTAATATGTTAACTAAGTCCTTAACTAATACTCACTAAACACCGCTTCTGCCTTAGTCTCTGAGAATTTAGAAGTGGAAAGGATCTCATAGGATTGGGAGAGACAGCCAGTTACAATGCCGTGTGCTAAGTGCTGTAATAGAGAGAACATGGCATGATGTAGAGGACCTTTCCCCATAGCCTGGGGAAGGAAGAAGTAGGAGCTGAGCTGAGTTTTGTGGAATGAACAAACAATCCTCAGATAGAGAGGGTAGAGTGAGGGGGAGAAGTGTTCCATGCAGGAGGAAGGCCTGGACAAAGGCATGGGGACAGAAAATCTAGCAAATTGGGGAAATGGTCTTTTAAAATTACTGTGTAAAGTCTATTGGTAATTTTCAGCATGATTGCAAAATGTTGAAGAGAGTATACATATTGAATGTAAGCTAGACTTCCTATAGGAGGTAAATGGTTGCAGAGCATTTGTTTGTGTTTCTTAATGCAAATATTTGTTAAAGAGTTACTTTTACCATTAAAATGCAACCTGAATGCACACAAATTTAGGGCATTGGGATAAAATCACTGGTGAATTATAGAGGAAAATTTCATTTCAAAGATAGTTTTACAGAAACATATCAAAATGATTCTTACAAACTGGTGAACAGAAAGATTGGAGCATTGTTTTTTTCTTTTGAAGCAAATCCTGAAGGGCAGCATTTTCTCGTTTCTCGTTTGAAAGAAAGAATAGCTCTCATTTCTGTGACTTCATCTAACATCTCAAAAGGACACACTAAAGGAAAATGCTTAGAAGTTGGCAAGCAGGCTTAGTGTCTTAGGGAGGAAATCTATTACATTTGAGGACTTCCATGCAGCTGCTGTCCAAACCACAGTAAGCCTGATAAACCATAAGTTAAGCTGACCTCCTGCTGATATGCTTGGGACACCATCAGAATCTATTTCCAAATATTTCAGAAGGGACTGTATGGAATCCTCTGACTTCTGGAGCATGAGATTGAATGGGGAACCTGTTTTTTATTATGGTTGGGAATAAAAAAAAAAGTTTAACTATTCCATGACTTTAATGGAACACAGATTTGGTTTGCCTTAGAAGTAACTGTTCAGCATTATAATTACAATTTGCTTGCAGCGTCAGTGAAGGCACACAGTGGTCCAAACCACAGAAGCAAAGAAGAAAGGGGACACGCACTGAGATACATGTGTGTGTACATGTATTGACATACACACACATACATCACCCATTGGTTCATTTGCAATTCATGACACTCTGGAGCTGGGAGGATTTTTTTTCCAAAAGGCCACATCCGTTCCCTGACAAACTCATAAATCATTTTATTTCTCTACTATTAAGCAAAACCCATTTTTAGAACCAGCACGATCACTGAGTCTCTGTTCATTTGGCAAATGCATCTCATGCTGAAATAAACCTGCTGTCAAGTTTGACAAGAAGTCCACATTCTCTGAATGTATGCGCTTTGCAGTGTTCATCTAGAGGCATACCATTTTGGATAATGCCCTCAGGGAGCTGCTTTTGCAGGGGTGCTGGACTCAGCATTTAGTTCATCCCTGAGGTTCCTACCAATGTAGCCCTTTCACTAGGTTTAAGGGCTTTCAAGTTTCACCCAAGGCTTAAATGCGATAGTAGAGTCTGGAAAGAAGCCAAATGGGGCAGGGGAAATGAAGCAGATCCCAGCTAATGAGGTTCTGCCAAGCACCACATGTTCATTCTGGGGCTTTTACTGCTCTCTCTTAGAAACTATAATCCTAGGCTGACTGAATATTGCAGCAGGGATGGGGCTTTTGGCTGTATGGTAGTCAGTACCCCAAGTTTCATCAGCTGGGCCTTTGTACTCACCATTTTCTCTCCATGAAAAGTGCATCCTCCAAGTCTTGGCATGGCTCACTCCTTCTCATTCTTTAGGTCTCAGCTCATTTAATTTTGATAATTATTCATTGAGTTCAGTGTCATTATTATCACCTTTTAAAAGATCAAGAGACTGGGCTTAAAGAGTCCAGATAGTTTGATAACTGGCTAGTAACTAGTAGAGACTGGATTCTAACCCCCTGGGTTTGAACTCTGAACCCATATTCTTAAAGGTTACAATGTTGCTTAGTTATCTGCTCTAAAACAGACCTCAGGAGAGTGTGGAAGGAAACATATTGAAAATTTCCACTCCCTCAAAAGCAATTTTAACTTTTCAGAATGCTTTTTATGCTCTCCATTGTTGGACCCACTGCAGTGGGGTGCATTGAAGGATTCCTGAAGGAAGCAAAGCTTGAGTTGGTATAGGAAAGATATTCTATACAAAGAAATGGAACACTAGGAAAAGGAGCACATGTCTGTGGAATAGCAAGAATTGTTGAGAAAGCTACTCAAAGAAATTCAGTATTATTTGAGAATTATAATGAGGAGAGTGATAGAAGCTAAGGCTGGAGAATCTGACACGAACACACGTAATATGTAAGATGCCAAGTCATGTTGCCTCCAACCCAGGAGACAATGCAGTGATTGTAGGTAGCAGGGTGACATGGTCAGGCTTGCCTTTTAGGACTATCACTATGGCTGCCATGTGGCGAATGGGTTGGTGCAGGCAAGGCAAGAGGAAGGAAGATCTTTTAGGAACATTCTGCAATATGGCAGGTAAAAGATGTTGTGAGTGTGAAGCTGGGCAGTGACAGTAGACAGGGTGGGGATGGGTTTGACTCATGAAAATGCAGAAGGCAAGGTCGGTATGACTTGCATTAGGGAGAAGGGAAGCATAAAAAGTTTCCCAAGTTTCTGGCTCATGTTCCCTGAGTGGATGATGGTGCCACTCTCGAGGAGATAGAATCAGGTTTAGTGAAGACAAAGATAAGTGACAGTGGTTTAGTACATGATGGGACACAATGGGACAAGTGTCCATTGTGCCCTTGCACGTGAGGTGCTGAGGAGTTGAGCACATTGGGAAGGTGATTTGGAATTCGTAAGCATATATGAGTTTATTCAAGCCATCACTTCAGACAAGTGTGTAGCGAGAGAAGAATTGAGTTCTTAGACCCTTGGGTGCAACAGCATTTATAGGGTTGTCAGAACAGGTGAACTCACAGTAGAGACTTGAACTCTGAATAAAGCAGGGCGCCTAACAGCATGAGGTCCCCTTGGTAGCCTGCAGCTTCTCCTCCTTCTTTGAAATACAAATCAACTTCTTTTGGGGGATGAAGAACTAGAATTATTGTAAACCTATTAGTTTTCCAAGTGTCAATTTTTTCCAATTGTTGGGACTTCTATTAGGTCTAACAATGGAGGACATAAAATATTTACTGAAAAGTTAAAACTGCTTTTGAGGGAGTGGAAATTTTCAGTATGTTTTTAGCAAAACCCACAGGATTGAAGTTCAGTTCAAATAACACAAACATTTTGAATGCAATAGCTGTTTATTTTATTTTTTATCAATTTGGCTCCATATTTCTATGGTAGTAACTTTCACAAAGTTCCAGCCCTTAATTGTGACAGTACATCCAATGTTAAATAGAAAATGGAGTAGAGAGACGTCCTAGTCTGTGTTGCTATGAAGGAGTATCTGAGGCTGGGTAATGTATAAATAAATGAGGTTTATTTGGCGCATGGTTCTGTAGGATCTGCAAGAAGCATGGCCCCAACATCTGCTTCTGGTGAGGGCTTCAGGCTTCTTCCTCTTATGGTGGAAGGGAAAGGGGAGCCAGCATGTGCACAGGTCGCATGGCAGGAGAGGAAGCAAGAGAGAGAGGAAGAGGTACCAAGAACTTTTCAACAATCAGTTCTTTCAGGAACTAAGAGTGATAACTCACTCCAGTGAGAACAGCACCAAGCCATTCAAGAGGGACCAATCCCATGACCCAAACACCTTCAACCATATCCCACCTCCAACATTAGGGATCGAATTTCTACATGAGACACGGTGGGGCCAAACCAAATCCAAACCATGCAGGGGAAAAGGAGATTTCTATTTCTTTTTACATTAACCACTCAAATGTTTGGTTTATGCAATGCTGCTTTCTAGCTAGACTTCATTTGCCATTAGCAAATTTAACAAAGGCTGAATACATAACCTGCTATCTCCCTGGAGCTATGCTAGGTGCTGTGATGGGCAGTGTTTCCTTTAAGATTCACAAATGGGCCAGAGAGAGTTTAGAATGCTTTTGTCTATTTGATAAAGAAATTGAGGTTGTAGGAGATGAAGTGATTTGCTCAGGTTTACTCAGCGAGTTAGAGGAAGGCAAGGATTAGAACACGTGTGCACACACATACACATACATTTTAAATTCTAAGTCTTGTGAGTTTTTTTTCTTTTAATACAACTGCTGTGTTTCCAGTTCTAAAATATGGTTCACATCTTGCTGGGTTTTTAAAAACTGAGTAAGTCTTTTCTCTGTTTATAACTCCTTAGCACCCCAATTCCATTAAACAAATGCACAAAAAAGAGAAATCAGTGAAATGATGACCTTCATAAAATAATCTTTCCTAAATCATCTGTGCAAATTGTTCTCGTCTACACAATTATGTCTTATGAGAGACCATTTTGATTACCAGTCAAAGGGAAATAAATGAGTGGTATGTAAAATTTAGTATCCGTGATTTTTCTCATCAGTGTCCTTTAAATACATCCACATTATATCTGAGGTTTAAAAACAAGGCAAATGGGCACAGCATGCTTCGGTAGGACCGTCCTTTGTGTCTGTAGAAATGAGCCTTAGCTAACTTAGGCCTGAGTGGTTCCAGTACCTAAGTAGATCCCTATACATAACTCAGCAAAGCATACATAGTTGTTATTCAATTGTTATTCACTTTTTTTGTCTCCTTTTATTTCATTTCCTAGGAAACTGAGTGGACGTTGAGTCTGTGAATGGGAAGGGAATTCTTGTATTTTCTAACCAGATTTGCCAGGACCTAAGAGCAGATAATGGGGCGGGGGGAGAAAGGAAAATTGCCCCCCATGTATCTCCAATACGCCAATAAATTCCATACACCAAAACTTTGAATGAACAAAGTAATTTTTAGAAAATCAAATAGGGATTGTCTAGGGAGAATAAAAAGACATAGTGTTAGTCCAGTGTATTTATTGGCATGGCACATGTTGATTGATTACCTACTGTAAGCTAGGCCCTCTGCTAGACCTTGGAGGCATGAAAATAAACAAGACAGGTGTGATTACTCTTGCTAGTTGAGAAGATCACCATGAGTGCCTACTAAGTGCCACATGTTTTCTATCAAGTTTTCTGTTCATAGTAGTCATAGCTATTAGCAGCAGCTCAGATGTTTGATGTTTGATCCCTCAGAAGCATCTTTGAGTAGGCAATCAAGCATTTCATTTGAATGGAGGCCTTCTCTTTTTAATTTTTTTTTGTAGAGCATAGCTACTGATAGAGAAACTATGCGATAAGATCTGATACATAGCCAGACGCCATGGCTCACGCCTGTAATCCCAGCACTTTGAGAGGCCGAGGTGGGAGGATTACTTGAGGTTAGGAGTTTGAGACCAACTGTCCTACTAAAAATACAAAAAAAAAAAAAAAAAAAAAAATTACCTGGGCATGGTGGTGCATGCCTGTAGTCCCAGCTACTCATGAGGCTGAGGCAGGAAAATCACTTGAACTTGGGAGGTGGAGATTGCAGTGAGCCGAGATTGAGCCACTGCACTCCAGCGTGGGTGACAGAACAAGACTCTGTCTCAAAAGAAAAAGAAGAAAAAAGATCTGATATATAGGTAAGGGAAAAGAGATCGAGATGGGGAACCAAAGTATAAATACTTGGACTTAGCTGATGCGTTTAAGAAGTAAAGAGGAGCTGCAAAATATGATGAGGGTTACAGGCCTCAATCCAGAAATTCTTCTTTACTCACCTGCAGCAGGTCCCTGAAATGCCATCCTTATTAGTAAAACTAATACTATCTAGAAAATTATTGCAATAATGGCTAGAATCTATTGAGTATCTTTTATATGTAGGTCCTGTCCGAAGTGCTGTACAAACATGATGTCATATTATTAACCTTCAGAGCATCCCAGTGAGGTGGGCATGATTATCACTCTACCAGTGAGAATAAAATCAGTGATGTAGAATGCCTGGACCATGGTCATGTAGCTACTGTGCCTTCCAAATTTTTGCTTCCCAGGATACTGTCTTTCAAAACTCACCATTGTATATAGACGACATTATTAAGACATTCTCCTGTGGCAACCTTTTCCTGTTTTCTCATCTTTCCTATTTCAACCAGCAGGCCAGCCAAAGGCATTATCTCTTCTTATGAAATGAGATATATCGCCTCATTTAAGCTGGTCTGTATCACTGTGCTGTGGGCATCATTCCTATTTTATTAATGTAGGTAAGAGGTTTCAGAGTTCTAGTAATTCGCCCAAGGTCATATGGCTTGTAAAGAATTAATTTAGGGCAAGAAAATGAGATTGTGCTTTGAAGATGGAAAGTTGGCTAGAAACCTCATCTCTGTGTCTTACCACCTGTATTAGTTATCTATTGCTGTGTAACAAATTATTCAATAACTTAGCAGCTTAAAAGAACATACATGTATTATCTCACAGTTTCTGTGGGTCAGAAATATGGAAAGAGTTTAGCTGGGTCCTCTGGCCTCTCACAACGCTGGAACCCAGGTATCATGGCCATCTCAAGGCTCAATGGAGGTGAGATCTGCTTCCAAGAGCACTCAGTAATTGTTGGTAGGATTTAGTTCCTTATGGGCTGTTGGCCAGAGGCCACCCTCGGTTCCTTGCTACATGGGTCTCTTGATAAGACAGCTCATAACCTGGCAGCTGGCTCCAACAGAGTGAGCAAGCGAGAGAGGAAGAGAGAGAACAAGCGAGATGGAAGTCATAGTCTTTTGTAACCTAATCTTGGAAATTACATCCCATCGCTTTTGCTGTATTCTATTTACTAGCTAAAAGTCACTAGGACCAGTCCACACAAAAGGGCAGCAAATTACATAAAGGTATGAATACCAAGAAGCAGAAGTCATTGAGGGTCATTTCAGAAGCTGCCTACCATCCTGTCTGAGCTGGTTGAATTTACTTAGCCTCATTTTTAAATTTAAATTTAAACTTTTTAATTTAACTGTTAAGTTTAGGGGTACATGTGCAGGTTTGTAATATAGGTAAACTTGTGTCATAGGTGTTTCTTGTACAGATTATTTCATCACCCAGATACTAAGCCTAGTACCCAATAGTTATTTTTTCTGATCATCTCCTTCCTCCCACCAATAGGCCCCAGTGTCTGTTTTTCCCCTCTATGTGTCCATGTGTTCTCACCATTTAGCTCCCACTTATAAATAAGAATATACTGTATTTGGTTTTCTGTTCCTGCATTAGTTTGCTAAGGATAATGGCCTCCAGCTCCACCCATGTTCCTGCAAAGGACATGATCTCATTCTTTTTTTACGACTGCATAGTATTCTGTCATATATAGGCACCATATTTTCTTTATCCAGTTTATTATTTATGGGCATTTAGGCTGATTCCATGTCTTTGCTATGTAGTAGTACTGCAATGAACATACACGTGTATGTGTCTTTATAACAGAATGATTTATATTCCTTTGAGTACATACCTAGTAATGAGATTGCTGGGTCAAATGGTATTTTTGTTTTTAGGTCTTTGAAGAATCCTCACACTGATTGAACACATAGTTCCACAATGACTGAACTAATTTACACTCCCACCAACAGGGTAAAAGCATCCCTTTTACTCCACAACCTCGCCAGCATCTGTTATTTTTTCGACTTTTTAATAATAGTCATTCTGACTGGTGTGAGATGGTACCTTGTTGTGGTTTTGATTTGCATTTCTCTAATGATCAGTGATGTTGAACTGTTTTTCATATGATTGTAGGCTGCATGTATGTTTTCTTTTGAAAGTGTCTGTTCATGTCCTTTGCCCACTTTTTAATGAATTGTTTGTTTTTTTTTTTTCCTTGTAAATTTGTTTAAGTTCCTTATAGATGTTGGATATTAGACCTTTGTCAGATGCCTACTTTGCAAAAATTTTCTCCCATTCTGTAGGTTGTCTGTCCACTCTCTTGATAGTTTCCTTTTGCTGTGTAGAAGCTCTTTACTCTAATTAGATCCCATTTGTCAATTTTTGCTTTTGTTGCAATTGTACTTAACCTCTTTTAACCTTGGTTTCCCCATACTTAAAGTCAGAATAATATACCCATTGCACTGTTATTGTGGAAATTAAACAACTTGGACTATAGAAAGCCCCTGGTCCCTAATTTTTGCTTGTTACATTATTACTACAATTGCCATCATTTTGTTGATATCCTAAGTAGGAGAGCCAGAATCGGAACCCAGATAATGTGTGTGATTTTAATCCGTGCTGTCTCCTCCTACACGGTGTTGCCTTTGGCCTGAAATAATATATTCTGAGATGGGCTTTCATTTTTTAAGATAATTTGCTTAAAATAGTCTAAGAAGAGTCATCTATCCTTGTGTCATGTGCAAAGGGAGAGGCAAGGCGATTTTTTTTTTGCTTTAACAACTATAAATTTGAAGAAGCCGTCGTATGAAAGGTTTTCTTTGTGCAAGTGTTTAGCTCATCTTATAAGACATTTTAATGTTAATAGGGCTCCCACAGGGACAATATAATTGATACAATACTCTTCCAAAGCTGTTCTAAACGTTGCAGTCACCGGAGTACGGTAATATATCTTCCCAATGTCAGACAGCGCAGAGTGGTTACTGAACTCCAACTTGGTTGACTCTCAGATGGCTTCTTTGAAGATGAATCTTAATGGGGAGGCTGACGTTGGAGCCATGGGAGCAAATCTGATGAATGTGCTGGAAGTGCCGCAGTGGCCTTTAAAATGCCTGAATGTCACTGGGGGAAATAAAAATGCTAAGGAGAATTAATGTGATAAGCAAGTGCTGTCGGTGAGCCATCTCAGAATCATGGGCTTGGGGTTTTAGCAAAACCACATAGTGTGGTGAAAAGACCATGGGCTTCAGAGTCAGCCAGAAAAAGCTGAATTTGAGTCCAAGTTCTGCCTCTTTCTAACTGGGTGGGACCTTGAGATAATAATTTAACTTCTCTAAAACTTTCAGCTACTTGCTCTATAATGCCAGGTAATGATAGCTATATCACAAGGTTTCATGAGTGTCAAGGATCACACCAAAGGCGCTTTATACATTTTAGTTCTCATCTTCCTCTTAGAGCCTGCTTTTTAATTCAGTAGTGGCAAATATTTAACAACTGCCTCTCCAAAGGGTAAGAGGGGGACCCCCGATCTATAGCCTTTGCCTATTTCCGTGGTGTAAAAATTTCACCATGCTGATTTTGAGCTACCAACTGGAAGCCAGGGAATACTGTTAAAGTCTCTGTTCAACTTTCTCTCTCTCTTTCCTGCAGATTTATGTCTTTTTATTTATTTATATATTTATTTAGAGATGGGATCTTGCTATGTTGTCTAGGCTGGTCTCAAACTCGTGGTCTCAAGCAATCCTCTTGCTTCAGCTTGCCAAAGTGTTGGGATTACAGGCATGAGCCACCATGCCCAGCCCTGATTTACGGCTTTTGTCGGAGCCATTACCCATTTTTGTGAAATAAAATAATGTGTGTTCCCTGCCTCCCGCCCTCCAGCCACTGAGTGGACCACACCACCTTAAGGGTAAGTCTTGGTAGCAGGTGGCACCTTTGTCCAGAGAAAAAGGCAACTCTTTTTCCCTTCCTCTGAAAGCATGTGGCCCTAAGTTAGAGCATATGGCTTGGCAAGAGGAACATGGGCTGGTTTTCAGTGCCCTCTCACTGTCTTGGCTGAATACCCTTGTGTAGGACACAACCTTTCAACTCTATCTGGTGGCCTTGCCTTTTGTGGTTAACCTTTCCAATGTACAATGCCCTCTCTGCCTTTGACAAAGTAACTGCTCATTAACAGGCTACACCTCCCAAGATAAGCAAATAAGCTCTCTTTCCCCATTTTCATTGCTTCCCTGAACAAGGGAGAAGGTAAATCTGTCATCTCTCAGTATTTGGTTTAAGGCAGAAATATATATTCAGACGTGGAAGTGTTGTAGGAGTTGTAAGGTTGGAGGGAAGAAATCAGAAGATGTGTGAAATTTTCCTGATTAAAAGAGTTATTTGGGGGTTGGCTGTTGGCCTAATCATTGAGATTCCTTCTAGTTCATGGACAATGCTTATATCTGAACCATATGGGACAGATTACAAACCACTTTCAGAAATGTTATCTCATTTGGAACACACCTTGTGAGGTCAGTAGCGGTAATTATCAGATTTAATAGATGAGGAAATTGAGGCTCAGATAAGTTAATGTCATAGAATATTAAAACTGGGCCTCAAACCAGGGTGCCCTAGATATAGGTTCCTGGCTTTTTTGATGCATTATTTTTGTTCTGTTATTAACTCATCCCCCTAGGCTCTTTCTCCTGACTGGGCTTTCTCATTAGAACCACAAAATAAAGAAAATAATTTGAGGCCAGGCACGGTGGCTTGTAATCTGAGCACATTGGGAGGTCGAGGCGGCCTGAATACTTGAGGCCAGGAGTTCGAGACCAGCCTGGGCAACGTGGCAAAAACCCATCTCTACAAAAAATACAAAAATTAGCTGGGCGTGGTGGTGCTTGCCTGTAATCCCAGCTACTCTGGAGGCTGCGGTGGGAGGATCACTTGAGCCTGGGAAGTCAAGAATGCAGTGAGCTGAGATCATGCCACTGCACTCAGCCTGGGCAATAGAGTGAGACCCTGCCTACAAAAAAAAAAAAAAAAAAAAAAAAAAAAAGAGAGAGAGAACATAATCTGAATGGCTATTATCTCCATTCTCCCAAGGTTGCGTCTAGGGCATTCTAGATACACTGGTGAGAAGTTCGTTCACTACTAACAATGGATGCCTTAGGGCAATTGGGCTTAATTCTCTTGCCAAACCCTGGTTGAGAAAAACTGTTTAATCCATGACTACATGCTTCACTACCTCTTACCACCAACAAAACCTAGGGTGACCTATTCAGGCCTGTGCTCAAAGACATTTTTCTTCTACTCCTTCACTGCTTCTTCTCAACTCTTACTGGCCAACACCCAATTCTCTTTCAGGACAAATGAGATAAAGTTATGCTCCTGGAAGATGTCCTGGGTTATATGTGCAAGAATGATGATCTGGGTTTCTGTGTGATCTTGAGCAAGATTCTCCATCTCTGGGTCTCAAGTTCTTCATCTGACTACTTCTGTCCAAAGCCACATTCAGAAGTCACGGTGAACATTCAGGAACAGCCACACAGGGCAAGGCGTGCTGCGTTCATCTACTGTGCAACAGTGGGGGATTCAGGGACAGAGCACAGCCACAGCCTGGTAAAGAAACTGGCGTGGAAACAACTTATGATAACTGCAGTAAAAGAGGGAACCCAGGGCACAAGCTTATGGAAGAAGGCATGTGTGGGAATTTGGGGAGCCTCAATAAGGAGAGAGATTTTTGAGCTACGTGGTAAAGGAAAGGCAGGGGTTTACCAGAAAGGGTGGGGAGTTGGGGGCAGGGGATCAATAGGCTCGATGAGGAGGTGGTTGCCTGTAACCCAGGGTGAATGCCATGACGTAGAAGGAAAGAGAGTGGGGTGCTGTCCAAGAAACAAAGAAGCACAAACATGATGGAGAGCAAAAAGGGATGCCTTAATTACTGATACAGCAACCTGTGCCAACCCCAAACGCATCTTATTAAATGGAGGACAGTAGACAAAAAATGCTACATGCTCTATGAGTCCACGTAAATTAAATCTGGAAAAGGCTAATCGGTAGCAAGTAAAAGCACAACAGCAGCTTCCAGGAGCCAGAGTAGGGGAATGAGTTGGCTGTACAGGAGAAGCAGAGAATTTGGGGGGTAATTGAGGTGTACTATATCTTGATTTTGTTAGTGGCCACATGACTGTGTGCATTTGTCAAAACCCATTGACTTGTATATTTCTTTTTTTTCTTTTTTTTTTTTTTTCTGAGACGGAGTCTCACTCTGTCGCCCAGGCTGGAGTGCAGCGGCATGATCTCGGCTCACTGCAAGCTCCTCCTCCTGGGTTCATGCCATTCTCCTGCCTCAGCCTCCCGAGTAGCTGGGACTACAGGCGCCTGCCACCACGCCTGGCTAATTTTTTGTATTTTTTTTAGTAGAGATGGCGTTTCACCGTGTTTGCCAGGATAATCTCGATTTCCTGAACTCGTGGTCCGCCCGCCTCGGCCTTCCAAAGTGCTGGGATTACAGGTGTGAGGCACCGCATCTGGCCGACTTGTATATTTCAAAACAGTAAATTTTACTGTGTATAAATTACCCCCTTAATAAAGCTAAAAAAAAAAAATCTATATGGAGAGAGAGGACTGGGACTTGGATGTAGGGATAAAAAGAAACAAGTGAAATGAGAGAGAGATTAAATAAATAAAATAAAATAAAAGCTGAGAGAGGTGTATCTTTGTCTTGCTTTTTACATTTTTTATTTTTTCGAGACAGGGTCTCAAAACCGGCAGGGGTCTCAAAGTCGCCCAGGCTGAGTGCAGTGGCATGATCTCGGCTTACTACAGCCTTGAACTCCTGTGCTCAAACAATCTTTCCACTTCAGCTTCCCAAGTAGGTGGGACTATAGGTGTGCACCACCACCCTCGGTAATTTTTTTCATTTTTTGTAAAGAAGGGGTCTCACCATGTTCCCCAGGCTTTGTTTTTGCCTTAACAGAAGTGTGTATGTTTTTTCCACATTGAGTATGCTGATGACTTCATTTCTTTCATTATAACTTTATGTATTTATTCCCTTTTGTTTGATCCAGTGTTTTATTCAGAAACACCAATGAAGTGTCACTGTTCTTTGTCCTATAGATGTACCATTTTTTCTTTCGTCATTCTTCTCTCACTTCCCCCTTTTTATTTCTTCTGCATTTTTCAAGAGATGTTTTTCCTCTTTCTTCTACATTACAGCCCAGAATTCACACAATTTCGATTTTGTCCTTTACTGCTTCTAAAGCAAATTTTAAGGCTACGATTGCATTTTACTTTTTTTCTAGAATTTTCTTATTTTATCCAGCTCCCATTTATTGATGCCTGACTCTGAACCCACATCTGAGAAAGCAATTAAGTGGGGGAGATTCCTGTAGGTGACATATTTTTCCAAATTTAGAACAGGTATTTGACTGTTTTATTATTTTCTTATCTTGTATCTTTTACTTTATAGCCCAGGTTCTCTAGAATTTTATTGAGAGTACAAAGTAGATGCAGTTCCTTTTTTATATATAAAACATGTTTTTCTCAAGTATATGTACTTTCTTTGCCTCTGTAGTATTAAATTATTTATTGTTATCCCTACAATTTGTATTTCACTGGGAACATTCCCAATATTGATTTATTCAACCGTGTATATGGGTGAATGGAGGACCTTTGCTTCCCATTCATCCTTGAACAAAGGTGAATGAGTGGCCCAGGTTCCCCTTACTCTTCACCTGGTTCCTCACATCACAGGCTGCAGGGTGAGTGGACATGTTTCTTTCCAGTAGTCAGAGGGGACAGGAAAAGAGCTGGAGCCCTAAGCCATCTCATCGTCACTTGTTCTTTGTGTTTGTTTAAAGCATTGATCCAAAGGTCACCTTTTTTTGCTTCTGTTAATTTGATCTTGTTTCTTGTCCAGGTACAAGGTATGGCAGTAGCCAGGTACCACAGCTTTATAAATAGAGGAAAAGTCATCTCCTTTCCTAATTTCTGGTAAAACTGCTGCCTCAGAACTCTGATAATTACCATAAAAGCTCCGAATACAAAGCTTCCTGTGTATCCTGTGTCCCCTTCTTGCCTTTCTCCATTTGGAAATGTGGGGGCCTGCATCAGTCTCCTTCATTTATTTGCTTTCTCCAACATGGGACTGACCAGTTACTTCTCACCAATTTCCTTCCAGTTTTTAATCCCATCTAGCAGAAGTCTAATTGTAAGCATCCTTTTATACCTATGGAACCATGCCTACAATAAAGAGGTTTTAGGGAGAGTTTGTGGAGCCACAAAATTGCATGTACCCATATTCCTTAGGATGAAAGAGTGTTTAGATGGAATATTTTCTACAGAAATGACTGTAAGTCTTCCATTGTGTTTTGAGAAATACTAACTCTGTTCCTGGACACAGCTGATTGGAAAAATCACTGGGCTGGAGGGAGGCCAACTACTTCCGGGATGTCTTCTTGGGAACTTTGACCAACGGGGACATTTTATACTGAGTGGCAGCACATTGGGCCAATGGAAACCTCTTTGTGGGAAAAGAGCTGTAACAGCCCCGTTAATTAGGGAAAAGGCAGTCACTTCAGCTCAGGCTGCTGCCCCAAGAAAATTGAGCAAAGCTTGCAGTTTCTGTAAACCCTTTTGTCCACCCCAGGTTTGGAAATACTGAGACCTCACAGTTCCCAGTATGTATCTTTTCCTTTCACCATCCTCAATTAGACATAACTATCAAGTAGTAAGTCAAATATTTCAGTAGTTCAAGACAGAGAGCTTCACTTGCCTTTCAAATAGGGTGTTGGTCTTGAAAAGAGGAGTCCAGTGCAAATCCTTTATTCTTTCTGGAAAGGAAGCTCAATAAGGGTCCCCACTCCACCCATACCATCCTCCAGAGAACTCTAAGCTCTCTTGTCATAGCAGAATTGCAGATTAGGATCTAGCAGTATAAAACCCAGGCAAATGCTCCCTTTGATTTGTTTTATGGGGTTACCCCTCATAGTATCTTGAGAGCTGTGCCTCATTCAGATGAAAACGGTTTAGAAAGTTGGATGGGGTTTCTGTTGACAGTATTAACTTGGCTCTAGGTGCCTTATTACACATCCAAGCATTGGAAGATCATTTTATGACTAACATTTGGGTTAAATCTGTAAGTATTGTTTATCTTTGACATTATTTCCCTGAAATAAAAAGGCAATACGAGCAACAATTTTCCCCCTGTCATTTTGGCCAGCACCAAGGGGAAGGAGGTTGGGGAACAGGGAGAGGAAGGCAATGATGACAGGATGTTGCAGTGCTATCTTTCTTTGTATCTTCCAATTTTGCTGGTGGAGGGAAAAAATGTTGACATGACACGGGGTCATGCCTCAGGGAGTCCAACAAGTGAAAACTGATGGATGTTCACCACCACATCCCTTTCTTTAAGGGATGCTATCATGTCACATTTCTGAAAATACAGAATGCACACTGGTTAATATTTTCACATATGCTGATAAATGCAGCTGCCAAAAAAAGCATGCTTTAAAAAATGTCCAAGAGAAGCCGAGAGTTGTGGCTCTCTTGAACAGAATTTATATTTTCATGGTCTTTCTTGGTTCTCTCAGTGATGTTATAAGGTTTACCTAGTTCCCTCACTGCTTGCTTTCATTTTAACCTTGTCCAGAAAGAAATGACTAGAAATAAAGTTTTATTCTTAATCTTCTAATGATATATGATAATAGAGATAAACTTGCCCTATTTTCGGTGAGAAAAGTGCATGTGCACACACACACACACACACCCCAAACCAGACCAAACCAAACTGAAAGACACATTTTTAAAATAAGAAGCAAAATCATCTGTAATCCATCTATAATAAAACATATTTATTTTTATTTTCTAGTCTTTAGTTTATATATTTTACATCCATACAATCATTTTCAATTTTACCTTCCAAATTTTATGAAAGAAACTGAGCCAACTGGCACTCATGATTATAATTTTTATGTCTCTATAATAATTAATAGAAAGACTCTTCCGGGCCGGGTGTGGTGACCCACACCTGTAATCACAGCACTTTGGGAGGCTGAGGCGGGCGGATCACCTGAGGTCAGGAGTTCGAGACCAGCCCGACCAACATGGAGAAACCCTGTCTCTACTAAAAATACAAAATTAGCCGGGAGTGGTGGCACATGCCTGTAATCCCAGCTACTCGGGAGGCTGAGGCAGGAGAATTGCTTGAACCCGGGAGGTAGAGGTTGCAGTGAGCTGAGGTCGCACAACTGCACTCCAGCCTGGGCAACAAGAACAAAACTCTGGTGTTTTTTTTTGTTTTGTTTTGTTTTTTAAAAGTAAAACTCTTCTGTAGTTTACTTCATTATTTTCCCATTTTTGCATAATTAGGTTGTTTTCACTTTAACCGGTCATAAATAAAACTGCAATGACCATCTTTATCCTTTGGCCTTTTTGTTTTGTTTTTGATTGAATCACTTTCTTAGAAAATATGATTTTAAAATCTTGAAAATTGCTAACACTTCTACCACATTTACCAAATTATATTCTGAAAGAGTTTTGCCAAGTGTTACTATGGGTACCATTACTTACATCCTTAATTTCAAGTAGCAGGACCTCCTTACATTGGCACTAGAGCTTTTGTAAAATGTTCCCAGACACAATGAGCAGGCATGGAATTTCAGGTGGCCAGGGGATAGAAGATGGAAATAGGCATCTATGATCATGGTGATGCAGGACCCGTGGATGACACTTTGAAAAACACTCAGTAATTGATTGTCTTTCTCTTCGCATTGTTTCCTATGAGTGCAAATTTAGCCCATCTTTATCAGTATATAGAATTATATCTTAGTTCTCATGAGTTACTCTTATGTTTGGCTTCATTTAATTTTTCTCTCTTTATTTTTCCTTAACCCCAATTTCTTCTGTTACCTATTTTTAAATCGATCTTTCTCTAATTATTGACATAAGACTATCTTTTTAACCAGATCAGAATAATTTTTTAAAAGAATCCTGCTAGCAAAAGTTCTGATGTAGTATATGCTCACTGAATAATTGTTGAATAAATCCATGAGTGAATACACTGTTTAGAGGACTCTTGAATGTTTGTTTCTATTCATACTCATTTGTCAGATAAAGCTGGGCAATATAAATCCTGCCCTGGTAAGTCAGTACTAACTTGAGTTTTTATTGTCATGCCACTACAATTTAAAAAGTGATTTCATGTCCATTGTCTTATCTGATCTTTATAACAATTTTATGAGTTCAAAAAGACTGACACTACTTTCTCCATTTCACCAAAAGGGGAACAAAGGCCAAGAAAGGAAAGAAAGGCTTTGAGGCCCTACTACAGACTGGGCCCTGTGCCAAGGGCTTTACCTGTTAATTTTTAGCAGGTATCGTTAGGCCTATTTTATCAAAAGGAAACAGATTTTCATAGGGACTAAGTAGCTTGCCGAGGAGCAAGGAGGCCACCCAGGCCATTTGGATCCCAAGATCATGCTACACTTTTTACGTCGCTTACCCCACAGTCCCTCCAGCCACCGTTTGGCAGAGCTATGACTGCTCCCCTTTTACAGAAGAGGGAACTGGGGCTCAGAAAGCCTTGGAACTTGCCTATGCTTATGCAGTTCATAAATGGAGCAACCAGAATGGAGGCCACAGTCTTTGTCAAAGAAATCTGTGCTCTGCTCATTACGTCTGTGGAAATACAGAACACGGGCATCTGAAGTTATCTTTGAGGTTATCTGGTGTAACAACAGTAACAAATGAAATAGCTGACATATTGCATACGTATGTGTCAAGCATCATGCTAAGCAGTACAGGTATATATGTGTACACACACATACACATGCACACACACACCACACAGTTCTCGAAACAGCCCTGTAAGGAAGTACTATTATTAACTCCCTTTCTCATTTTATAGATGATAAAACTGAAGCCCAGAGACATTAATTGCCCATGGCCACAAAGTAAGGACAGAGCAAATCTTGCTTTAAAATTGACAAACAGGGCCAGGCACGGTGGCTCATGCCTGTAATCCCAGCACTTTGGGAGGTCAAGGTGGGCAGATCACTTGAGGCCAGGAGTTTGAGACCAGCCTGGGTAACATGGTGAAACCCCAACTCTATTAAAAAAAATACAAAATTTGGCCAGGCGTGGTGGTGCACGCCTATAATCCTAGCTACTGAGGCACGAGAATCACTTGAACCAGAAAGGCAGAGGTTGCAGTGAGCCGAGATCGTGCCACCGTACTCCAGCCTGGGTGACAGAGTGACACTCCATTTCAAAAAACAAAAATGAAAGCAAAAAACAATAAAATAGACAAAGAGCATGTTGTTCTAGGAGGTATGGAAAAGTGATAAAACAGTAAAGATGAAATTATGACCCTGAGAGCCAGAGGGCTGCTGCTTTTAGAGACAGCCATCGTGATTCAGAAGGGTAACTTCTGAGATGCTGGTGATGGCCTCTTGATCTGGGTAGTGGTTATTCCTTCAACAACACTAAATACTGTATAAGTTTAAATCGCTTTATCTATGTACATATATCATCTCACAATAAATAAATCTTTAAAAGAACACAAAGGATAACAGTTAGGAGAAAAAAAATAAAGCACCATGTGCCTACTGCTCAACTCTACTGTTGAAAACACCTCAGTGTATTCCCTTGCAGTCAAGAAAACACACTTCTCGCCCCTCTTCTGTTTCACTCATGGCTTCTGTAAAAGTTCAATGGACTGAATGAGGGAGAGGAGAGGGAGGATCGCTTTTGTTTGGTTGCCTTTCAGTATTTTTCTCCCTGCATTTGAATGAACCACATTGAATAAACAATGAGTTGATGGAACGATATGTGTCTAATTAAGCTCTTGCTTCTCTGATTCATTTCAGGTTCCTAACATTTACCAAGTTAAAGCAAAGGAAATGTTAGATTGGCCATGTACTGTTCTCCTCTGGTGAGATCGCCTTTTGTGAGATGGTAAACAAACTGCCAGCTTGTGGATTTTATTAGAAGCAGTAAGGAGTGGCAGGAATTCTAAGTAGTGCCAAAGTGATTCCTACTCATGCCTTTCAGCCTTGCTCTCCTCTGTGAGGAAGGCGAGGACCTTGTTTCCACTGTGTTACATAAGCCGAGAAACAGAATTGTGGTGCATGGATGGGCTGCACACGGCTCTTAGCTGTCTTCTTGCCAAGTCTTCCAAGACATCTTGCTGCTCCCGCAAACAATCCCCCAGATGGGCATTTGGTATGCACTCTATATGCTCCTTTGCTGACCCTACATACATCACAAAACATTTTTGTTTTATTTGGATTGCAACATTGCCTAAATATTTGTCCTATTTTTCTAAGATGATGGAAACTGGATCAGGCTGAATATGAAGCAAACCAGGCCTGTCTAATTCATCCAGGCTACTCATTAACATCCTCCCATTCCACTCACTCTGGTCTGGGGCTCATTTGGGGTCCTTCCTATGATGACTAAGACTGAGGCTCAAAACATTAATAGCTGCTAGGACTTACATCTCTTCGAGGTTCTTATACTGAGACTCAGGACCTTCCCACACTTTGAGGTGATGAACAAGCCGGCACAATATGTCTGTCCCCAAGACTACCTGATTTGCTCTTTCGAATTAGGCAATGACTTCAATAGAGCAAGCACATTTGTCCCTAATTAAATTTATTCAGGACCACAGTTAACTGAGGACCCACTGTGTGACAAACCCTGGAATAAGCTCTGAAGCTTAGAGGAAAATTAATTTTCACAATTGACATGGAAGCAAATACATGTCAATCAAGTGAGTGAAATGTGATGTCTGGGGTGTTTATGGGGCATTGAGGAAGAAATTCCTAGTGATACATAATATTGAGGTCATTAATACTGAGATGGGCAAAAGCAGGGAAAGTTTCACAGAGACTGATGTTTCTATGAAGGAAGGAAAATTCATTACAGCACTGACAAAGCAATTTGGAAAATGCAAAACTAAACCAACTTTGGACAAAGTAAGGGGCCTACCTGAAATTGTGAAAAGTGATAAAGGACACTCTTAGTTAAAAAAATAAAGAGCAGTAGGTAATTAAGAGCTTAATTCCATTAGTCCATCAAGGCAATTAAAAACAAAAAACAACAAAGAAACAACAACAAAAACCCTCTAAGTTTCTTTAAGACGGAAATACAGCATAGTAAATATTCAGCTAGGACTTCTTTTTTGTATTCTGAGCATCCAGTATATTTCACTAAATATATATATATACACACACATACATATACACACACATATACACATACATTTTGAGACAGAGTCTTGCTCTTGCTCTGTTGCCCAGGCTGGAGTGCAGCCATGTAATGATAGCTCATGGCAGCCTTGAATTCCTGGGCTCAAGTGGTCCTTTCCCCTCAGCCTCCCAAGTAACTAGGACTATAGGTGTGCACCACCATGCCCGGGTTTTTTTTTTTTTTTTTAATATTTTTTGTAAATACAAGGTCTCTCCATGTTCCCCAGTCTGATTGCGAACTCCTGGGCTCGAGTGATCCTCCCACCTCAGCCTCTCCAGGCACTGGGATTTACAGATATGAGCCACTGCACTTGGCTACTAAATACATATTGATGAACTAAATGAATGAATGATTTATTATATGACCTGCAAATACATGTATATGCATATGTAAAAAGTATGTGGGGGCAGAGGTCATGTGTATAATATGTGGAAATGAACATAGTTGCAGAGTGGGCCTGCTCTACTTGGCCCAGCAGTTGGAAGCATGATACTAATAATGGCTTAGTTTCAGCACTGATTTCTGTGTAACCTGAAGAGTAAACTCAATCCACCCCAGGCACCTGTGGTAGACTTTCTTTGATTATTGCTTGAAAAGGAGATTGGATGAGAAAAAAGAGACACATTGATAGGTGTGATGGTTAATACTGAGTGTCAATTTGATTAGACTGAAGGTTGTCAAATATTGATTCTGGGTGTGTCTGTGAGAGTGTTGCCAAAGGAGATTAACATTTGAGTCAGTGGGCTGGGAAAGGCAGACCCACCCTTAATCTGGGTGGGCACAATCTAATCAGCTGCCAGTGAAGCCTGAATAAAAAGTAGGCAGAACATGAAAAGTTTAGACTGGCTTAGCCTCCCAGCCTACATCTTTCTCCCATGCTGGATGCTCCTGGTCTCGAACATTGGACTCCAAGTTCTTCAGTTTTGGGATTTGGACTGGCTTCCTTGCTCCTCAGCTTGTAGATGGCCTATTGTGGGACCTTTATGTATACATCTATCCTATTAGTTCTGTCCCTCTAGAGAACCCTGACTAATACAATAGGTTTCTGTTCACTTTCTTCCACGTGGTTTGCTGCATTAAGAATAGGTCAAGGCCCATGAAAGAGAAACCCTCAAGATAACAAATTAAAGTCAGGAGCTCTATTTCTGAGCCATCCTTCAATTGCTCATTCCTCTGTCTTCCTTTGGCCACTCAACCAGACCTTCACTGTGTTTCTCCAGAGTTCTGCCTAAATATGTTCTAAATGTTTCTTTGGTGACCACATTGAAGGTAACTCCAGAAGTTTCGCCCATCCTGCTATATTTGTGTAGGCTGTGTCCTCTCTTTCCTTGCAGTGGCATTTAATCATGGATCTTTTTCAAATCCATCCCCTCAAGCATTTATCCTTTGAGTTAAAAGCAATCCAATTACATTCTTTAAGTTATTTTAACATGTACAATTAAATTATTATTTACTATAGTCACCCTCTTGTGCTACCAGATAGTGGGTCTTATTCATTTTTTCTATTTGTCATACCCATTAACCATCCCTACCTCCCTCCCAGCCTCCTACTACCCTTCACAACCTCTGGCAACCATCAATCTACTCTCTATGACAATGAGTTAAATTGATTTGATTTTTAGATCCCACAAATAAATAAGAACATGCAGTGTTAGTCTTTCTGGTGCCTGACTTATTTCACTTGATATCATGACCTCCAGTTCCATCTATATTTTTGCAAATGACTAGATCTCATTCTTTTTTATGGTTGAATAGTACTTCATTATGTATATGTACCACATTTTCCTTATCCATTCATCTGTTGATGGACAGTTAGGTTGCTTCCAAATCTTAGCTATTGTAAACAATGCTGCAATAAACATAGGAATGCAGGTATGTCTTCAAAATACTGATTCACTTTCTTTTGGGTATATACCCAGCAATGGGATTTCTGGATCATATAGTAGCTCAATTTTTGGTTTTTTGAGGAACCTTCAAACTGTTATCCATAGTGGTTGTACTAATTTACATTCTCACCAACAGTATACAAGGGTTTCTTTTTCTCCATAACCTCACCAGCATTTGTTATTGTCTGTCTTTTGTATATAAGCCATTTTAACTGGGGTGAGATGATACCTCAGTGTAGTTTTGATTTTCATTTCTCTGATTATCAATGTTGAGCACATTTTTATATTTCTGTTTGCCATTTGTATGTCTTCTTTTGAGAAAGGTCTATTCAAATCTTCTGCCCATTTTTTTTTATCAGATTATTAGATTTTTTTCCCTGTAGAGTTGTTTAGGCTCCTTATATATTCTGGTTATTAACCCCTTGTCAGATGGGTAGTTTGCAAATATTCCCTCCCATTCTTTGGATTGTCTCTTTAATTTGCTGATTTTATCCTTTGCTATGCAGAAGCTTTTTAACTTGATGTTATTTCATTTGTGCATTTTTGCTTTGGTTGCCTGGGGTATTTCTCAAGAAATTTTTGCCCACATCAATGTCCTAGAGATTTTCTATGTGGTTTTGTTGTAGAGACTTCATAGTTGGGTCTTAGATTTAAGCCTTTAACCCATTTTTATTTGTTTTTTTATATGGTGAGAGATAAGGGTCTAGTTTCACTCTTCTTCATATGGATATTCAGTTTTCCCAGCACTATTTATTGAGGAGACTGTCTTTTCCTCAGTGTATGTTCTTGGCACCTTTGTCAAAAATGAGTTCACTGTAGGTGATAGATTTGCTTCTGGGTTCTGTATTCTGTTCCATCAGTCTATGTGTCTGTTTTTATGCATATTCCATGCTGTTTTGATTACTATAGCTCTGTAGTATAATTTGAGGCCAGGTAATGTGATTCATCCACTTTTGTTCTTTTTGCTTAGGATAGCTTTGGCTATTTTAGGTCTTTTGTGATTTCATATAAATTTTAGGATTTTTTTTCTATTTATATGAAGAATGTCATTGGCATTTTGATAGAGACCGCATTAAATCTGTAGCTTGCTTTGGGTAGTACAGACATTTAAACAATATTGATTCTTCCAATCTATGAAACACGGAATATTTTTCCATTTTATGGTGTCCTCTTCAATTACTTTAGTCAGTGACTTATAGTTTTCATTTTAGAGATCTTTCACTTTTTGAAGTTAATGCCTAGGTATTTAATTTGATGTGTGGTTATTGTAAATGGGATTACTTTTTATTTCTTTTTTACATTGCTCACTGTTGTCATATAGAAATGCTATTGATTTTCACATGTTGATTTTGTATCCTGCAACTTTACTAAATTTGTCAGTTCTAATAGTTTCCTTGTGGACTGTTTGGATTTTTCCAAATATGATATCATATCAACAGCAAACAAAGATACTTTGACATATTTCTTTCCAATTTGGATGTTCTTTATATCTTTTTCTTGCCTAATTGCTCTAGCTAGGACTTGCAGTACTATATTGAATAACAGTGATGACAATGGGCATCCTTGACATGTTCCAGATCTTAGAGGAAAGGCTTTCAGTTTTTCTCATTCAATATGATACTGGCTGTGTGTCTGTCATATATGGCTCTTATTATGTTGAGTTATGTTCCTTCTATCCACAGTTTTTTGAGGGTTTTTATCATAAAGCAATGTTGAATTTTATCAAATACTTTTTCAGTGTCAGTTGAAATGATTATAAGGTTTTTATCCTTCATTCTGTTTATATGAGTACCACATTGATTGATTTGTGTATGTTGAACCATCCTTGCATCTCAGGGATGGATCCCACTTGGTCATGATGAATGATCTTTCTAATATGTTGTTGAATTTGGTTTGCTCGTATTTTGTTGAGGATTTTTGCATCAATATTTTCAGGAATATTGTCCTATATTTTTTATGCACATTTGTCTGCTTTTGGTATTGGGGTAATATTAGCCTCATAGAATGAGTTTGGAAGTATTCCCTTCTCTTCTATTTTTCAGAATAATTTGAATAGGATTTGTATTAGTTCTTCTTCAAATGTCTGGTAGAATTCAGCAGTGAAGTGAACAGGTCCTGGGCTTTTCTTTATTGGGACACTTTTTATTACAGCCTCAATGTTATTTGTCTGTTCAGGTTTTGGATTTCTTCCTGGTTCAATCTTGATAGATTGTATGTGTCTAGGAATTTGACCATTTCTTCTAGATTTTCCAATTTATTGGCATATAGTTGCTCATAGTTGCCACTAATGGTCTTTTGAATTTCTGCAGTATCAGTTGTAATGTCCCCTTTTTCATTTCTGATTTTATTTATTTGGATAATTTCTTTTTTTCTTAGTCTTGCTAAAGGTTTATCAATTTTGTTTAACTTTAAAAAAATAACTTTTTGGTTTTTTATTTCAATTTCATTTATTTCTGCTCTGAGTTTTATATTTCTTTTCTTCTACTAGTTTTGGGTTTGGTTTGCTGTTGCTTTTCTAGTTCCTTAAGATGCATCATTAGATTGTTTATTTGAAGTTTTTCCTCTTTTCTGATATAGGTACTTATAGCTATACACTTCCCTCTTAGTACTGGTTTTGCTGTATCCCATTGGTTTTGATATGTTGTGTTTCTATTATCATTTTTTTCAAGCAAAGTTTCAACTTTCTTCTTAATTTATTGACCCACTGGTCATTCAGGAGCATATTGTTTAATTTCCATGTATTTGTATAGTTTCAAAAGTTCCTCTTGTTATTAATTTGCAGTTTTATTCCATTGTGGTTAGAGGAGACACTTGACCTTATTTCAATTTTTTGAATGTTTTAAGGCTTGTTTTATGACCTAACATATGTTCTGTCCTTGAGAATGATCCATGTGCTGAGAAAAAGATTGTGCATTCTGCAGCCGTTGGATGAAATGTTCTGTAAATATCTATTGGATCCATTTGGTCTTTAAAGCAGATTAAGTCTGATGTTTCTTTGTTGATTTTTTGTCTGGAAGATCTCTCCAATGTTGAAAATGGGGTGTTGAAGTCTCCAGCTATTATTGTATTGGAGCCTAGCTCCCTCTTTAGCTCTAATAATATTTCCTTTGTATGTCTGGGTGCTCCAGTGTTGAGTGCATATATATTCAAAATTGTTATATCCTCTTGCTGAATTGACTCCTTTATCATTATATAGTGACTGTCTTTGTCTGTTCTCATAGGTGTTGTCTTGAAATCTATTTTATCTGAAACAAATGTAGCTACTCCTGCTCTTTTCTGGTTTCCATTGGCATGGAATATCTTTTCCCATTCCTTTATTTTCAGTCTATGTGTGTCTTTATAGGGAAAGTGTGTTTCTTGTAGGCAACAAATTAATAGGTCTTGTTTTTTCATCCATTCAGTCTGTCTTTTGATGGGCGAGTTTAGTTCATTTACATTCAATATATTATTGATAAGTAAGGACTTACTCCTACCATTTTGTTATTTGTTTTCTAATTATTTAGTAATCTTCTCTTCCTTCCTTCTTTCCTTCCTGTCTTCCTCTAGTGAAGGTGATTTTCTCTGGTGGTATGATTTAGTTTTTTTGCTTTATATGTTTTGTGTATCCATTCTGTTTACTGCTTTGAGGTTACCATGAGGCTTGCAAATACTATCCTATAACCTATTCTTTTAACCTGATAATGACACTATTTGCATAAACAAACAAGCAAAAATAAAACTGATAAAAACTCTATACCTTAACTTTGTCCCCCTGCTTTTTAACTTTTTGTTGTGTATAATTATATCTTATTATATTATGTCTTAGATAATTGCTGTAGTTATTATTTTTGATTGGTTCATTGTTTAGTCTACTTAGAATAAGAGTAGTTTACACACCATGGTTACAGTGTTATAATATTCTGTGTTTTTCTGTGTACCTACCATTACCAGTGAGTTTTGTACCTCCAGGTGATTATTTATTGCTCATTAATGTCCTTTTATTTCTGACCTGCCCTACAAGAAATAACTTTAACATTTGTAGGACAAGTCTAGTATTAATGAAATCCCTCAGCTTTTGTTTATCTGGGAAAGTATTTCGCCTTCATGTTTGCAGGGTATTTTTACTGGACATACTATTCTAGGATGAATTTTTTTTCCTTCAGCTCTTTAAATATGTCATGTCACTCTCTCCTGGCCTGTAAGGTTTCCCCTGAAAAGCCTGCTGCCAGACGTATTGGACCTCCATTGTATGTTATTTGTTTCTTTTCTCTTGCTGTTTTTAGAATCTTTTCTTTATCCTTGACCTTTGAGAATTTGATTATTAAATTCCTTAAGGTAGTCTTTTTTGGGGTTAAATCTGCTTGGTGTTCTATAACCTTCTTGTACTTTGATATTTATATCTTTCTGTAGGTTTGGGAAGTTCTCTGTTATTATCCCTTTGAATAAACTTTCTACCCTTATCTGTTTCTCTACCTCCTCTTTAAGGCCAATAGCTCTTAGATTGGCCATTTTCAAGATCATGTAGGTGTGCTTCATTGTTTTTTATTCTTTTTTCCTTTTGTCTCCTCTGACTGTGTATTTTCAATTAGCCTGTCTTTAGGCTCACTAATTCTTTATTCTGCTTGATTAATTCTGCTGTTAAAGGACTCTGGTGCATTCTTCAGTATGCCAATTTTATTTTTCAGCTCCAGAATTTCTGCTTGATTCATTTTAATTATTTCAATGTCTTTGTTACATTTACCTGATAGAATTCTGAATTTCTTCTCGGTGTTATCTTGAATTTCTCTGAGTTTCCTCAACACAGCTATTTTGAATTCTCTGTCTGAAAGGTCACATATCTCTGTTTCTCTCAGATTGGTCCTTAGTGTCTTATTTAGTTCATTTGGTGATGCCATGTTTTCCTGTATGTTGCTGATGCTAGTAGATGTTCTTCAGTATCTGGGCATTGAAGGCTTAGGTATTTATTGGTGTCTTCACTGCCTGGACTTATTTGTAGTAGTCCTTATTGGGAAGGCTTTCCAGATATTTGAAAGGACTTGGGTGTTGTGATCTAAGCTCTATCTGCTTTAGAGAGCACCCCAAGTCCAGTAACACTGTGATTCTTGCAGATTTGTAGAGGTACCACCTTGATGGTCTTGGACAAGATCTGGGAGATTTCTCTGGATTACCAGGCACAGATTGTTGTTCTCTTCCCTTACTCTCTCTCGAACAAACAGTCGTCTCTCTGTTCTAAGCCACTTAAAGCTGGGGGTAGAATGACACAAGCACCCTTGTGGCCACCACCACTATGATTGTGCTGGGTCAGAACTGAAGCCAGCACAATGCTGGGTCTTGCACAGGGCCTGCTGTAACCACTCCCTTCATACTACGTATGTTTGCTTAAGGCCCTGGGGCTCTACAATCAGTAGGTGGCAAAGCCAGCTAGGACTGTGTCTTTTCCTTCAGGGTGGCAAGGACCCCCAGGACCTAGGTGTTGTCCAGGAGCCAGGGACTAGAGTCAAAAATCTTAGAAGTCTACCTGGTGTTCTATTGTACTATGGCTGAGCTAGCACACAAAAAAACATAAGATGCAGTCCTTCCCACTCTTCCCTCCCCTTTCCTAAGGCAGAAGAGCCTCTCCCTCTAGCCACTGCCACCCGAGGCTGTGAGGAGTACTTCTAGACTACCAGCCAAGCTGTCTTAAGGCCCAAGGGTTCTAAGTCAGCTTGTTGTGAATGCTGCCTGGGACTCAGCATTCAGGGCAGTGGGCTCCACTCTGGCACAACGAAAGTCCAGAAATGCCATCTGAAAGTCAAGCCCTGGAATTGGGAACCCCAAGAGCCCAGTTAGTATTCTACCTCTCCTGTGGCTATGATGGTACCTAAGCTACAAGACAAAGTCTCCTTTACTTTTCCTGTTTTTCTCAAACAAAGGGAATTTTGCCGTGTAGCCACCACAGCTAATTATGTGCTGAGTCTCAGCTGAAGCCAGCACATCTCAGAGGCTCAGCTAAAGTCGTTGATGTAGTACCTGGGTATCACTGCTGCTGGTTATTCAGGGTCCAAGGGCTCTTCAGTTAGCAGGTGATGAATGCTGGCAGGACTGGGTTCTTTTCTTCAAGGCAGCCGGGTTCCCTTCTGGCCCAGGGTGTGTTTAGAAATGTCCCCTGGGAGCTAGGGCCTCACAACTGTACTTGGTGCCCTATCCTGCTGTGGCAGCTCAAATACCTCCCTATTCTTTCCTCTCCTCTCCTTAAGCAAAAGGAAGGGGTCTCTTTTGGAGCTGTGAACTGTGAGGCCTGGGGTTAGGGGAGGGGTTATGCCAGCACTCCCTTGGCTGCTCAAGCTGGTGTCTCAGTATGTTATGTGTCCACCCCAGTCCACTGTCTCTGGGCCTAGTTCAGCACTAGGACTCACCTAAGAGTTGCAGTTCTTATGGCCTAGACTGCCTTTCAAGTTTACTTGGAGACACAGAGCACTGTAGCCCTCAGTGGCGAGGTGTGTGGGCACTCAAGTTTGGACCACTAGGATCAGCAATTCCTATCTGGCTAGGGCTGATTTAAATGTTCCCTGTATGGGTGGATGTCAGCTGAGTTGGGTGCTGTTTTCCTTTCTGCTTTAACAGTATAGCACTGAGTTCAGTTCCGCATAATTGCTGTGTTCTCCCTCCCTCAATGCCCAGAGACAAGCTGTCAGCACCATACTGTTGCTGCTGGTGGGTGGCATTGGTGATTCAGAACTGTTTTTTCTGTTTTTTTTTTTTTTTTTGCCTCTTTCAGCTGCATGAAATTAAAACCAGGTATTATGAGTCCTCACCTGATTTTTGGTTCTTAAGAAGATGTTGTTTCTTCGTAGATAGGTGTTAACTTGGTGTCCTTGCCAGAGTTAGAGGAGGGGGATGATCAGTGGAGCCTTCTATTCCACCATCTTGCTACACCTCCCTGCATGATCATGGATCTTTGAGACTTGCCTTTCTTGACGGCACACCACCTGTCACGTGCTCCCCTGATTAGGATCAGCCCAGTCTCTCCCACCAGGATGGGTCTCTCACAGATACATTCATTCATCCTACCAGACACCCCAAATCTCTCTATATCCATCCTCAGGGACACTGGTTGAACTTGTTATCATCATGCATGTGGAACCCTGAGCCTCCAATATTCACATCAGAGCAGTGTGGGACAGAATGAGTCACTGCTAAGCATACATCTTTTGATAGCAGGAGACGAAGATGCACTAGGATTTTCCTAGATGTCCCCTGTAGAACATCATTGTTGCTATCAGGTGGTTGTGTTGGATCTGGGAGGGGTGGGCACCTGGACATGGAGAAGCTGTTCAGAAGAAAGCAGCAACTAGGCTGAAAAGAATCAGTTAGAAGCGTGGTCATGCAATGTGTCAGGTGAGGCTGGAAGATACAGGGGAAAAAAGGGAAACACCTGCCTCCTCATTGGTTTGGGGAAAAGGATGATTGACATCATCTGTTTCTTTTTATCGACACTCATGCTTTCCTCTCCAGCTGCACAATAGATTCTGGCACTGTTGTAAATGGAAAAGGCTTTAGCTGGCTATGAGACATTTTCTTATACTGACTAATGGTGTGATAATGGGCAAGTTACACCCCATCTCCAGACCTTGATCGCCATCTATAAAATGGCTGGGATTTGATATATGAGTCCTTCCAGTTATCACAATCTGTTAAATTTCAATGTGTTCTTATAAATTTAGTTTGGAAGAAAAAATTTAAAAAGAAGTTGAAAGAAAAGAGAGTTCAGAAGTAAACCAAACCCTCAGTACTTTCACTTAGGGGAAAAAAATACAGATACAAATTCCAACAATGTCTTTATTATCCAGTGACTTCCTGTAATACATTTTTTCAATAAAATGCAAATGACTTAGCAACAAATGCTCTGCATGAAGGGCTTGCCCTGTTCAGTGTTCCAGCTTTTTCATAGTATATCCTTTCAAAGATTTTATATTTTTAAGTTATTACTTCCTTATCCATCTCTCAAAAGAAACTAAAATGTGGAAACACAAATGTCACAGTTCATGTAAATGAAAAAAGGGACACTTCATCCTTTTTTGATGTTTAGGAGGGGCCTTTTTATGACTAATCCCAGTTACCTTAAGGCGCAATGCATCGACTCTTGTATCCTCCACTCATTCCTCTATGCAGACAGCTGCCAATTCTTATCACTCTGGCTCTTACCTGTTTCCAGAACTACATTGCCACCTGGCTATTGAACATTGCCTCTTAGATATCACACAAACTCAGCACAGGGAACATTCAACTCCTAAACCCTGCCCCACTCCCTACTCTTCGGTCTTCATTGTCAGTTAATAATTACACTTTATATCTTAAAACAATTTTACATTTTAGAAAAAATGTTCACATGTGTTTTTCATTTGATTTTCATTTTAAATTATCCTCACTTTTCAAATGAAGCAATTGAGGCTCAGAGCAATTAAATGTCACATAACTAAGAAGCTAAGTACAGATTGCCTCCCACTCATCACATCTGCTTTACCTGCTCTCATTTGTCTGTTAAAAATCCTTTGTTGACTGGGTGTGGTGGCTCACACCTGTAATCCCAGCACTTTGGGAGGCTCATGTGGGAGGACAGCTTGAGCCCAGGAGTTTGAGACTAGCTTGGGCAACACAGGAAAACCTCATCTCTACAAAAAAAAAATTTTAAGAAAGTAAATGGGAGTGGTGACGAACACCCATAGTCCCAGCTACTCAGGAGGCTGAGGCAGGAGGATGACATGAGCCCAAAAGGTTAAGGCTGCAGTGAGCCGTGCGTGATCATGCCACTGCACTCCAGCCGGGGCAACAGAGCAAGACCCTGCCTCAAAAAGAAAAAGAAAATCAATTCGCTAGTTTCCCATCACCTACAGAATAAAGTTTAGCCTCCTTAGCCTGATGTTCAAGACCCCATCAGACTCAAAACATCTTTCCAGCATGAATTTCCTATAAATTTAAAGATTCTGCCTTCTGATGACTTCAGACAAATTACTACTCCTTGTTACACTGGCTGCTTTGCCCTTGCACATTCTGTTCCTGTACAGTTCTGCCTATTGGGATCCTATTCATCCTCTAAGACAGTTCAAATCCTGGGCCATCATTCTTTATGTGAAACCCTTGGGGCCAGACATGTTTTGGAGTCCAGAATCTTTTTGGATTTAAGAAAGTTAACAGAATTCATATGCGGTATATTACAAAATAGATTTAATGTACTCCAGGGCAACCTTGCAATAATGGGTACTAATGTTTTGCAGCAAAACGTATGAGTACTCACACTAAGTGGAATAAGTAAAGACACAGTAGGCCAAGTGAGGCTTTACCACCTAATGGGAGAAGAAAGACTTTTGGTTTTTAGAGCTGTTGAATTTGGAATCACTTATAAATGACTAGAGACCTGCTCTGCTTGTTTCTGGAAGCCTCCCCGAGTTGGCCTCTTCTCTTCTCAGTGCTTTCTCCTTCTTTGCTCTTGAGAATTTTATTTTACCCATTCATTGATTCAAATACTTAATCTGTAAATATTTATTGTATATTATGTTAGACATGGATGATACTGTGATAAATCAGATAAATCAAATTGCCTCCTGTAGTTTCCGGTCTGGTAGTTAAAACTGAGCCACAAAAAGGCAAAAAAAAAAAAAAAAAAAAAAAAAAAGAGGTAGGTTGAGTCCTGGAATGGGGATGGAGGTGAGTACTAGGAGTTTTAAAGAAAAGAGGAGGAGAAGTGAGGAAACAGCAAAGAGTTTCTAGAAGTGAAATCATCTGGGCTCAGCCTCGAACAAGGAACAGGGGTTATCCAGGTTAAGACATGGAGGATGGAATTGAAAGTAGAGAGAACAGCATGTTTACAACAAAAGGAAGACCAACAGAGGATGATTGTCATCTGCTAGTGCTGGGTTTTCAGAAGACTGAGGGACATGTTTAAAGAGGGGGTGAGAAATGAAAACTATGGAGCTCAGTTGAAACCAGAACTTAAGATACCTTATATAGGTGCTAATGAGTTTATATTTTATCCTTAAGGGCCATGAGCATAGTATGGAGTACCCAGTGTATTGCAGAGAATGAACTGGAGGAGGCAGGACTGGAGGCAGGGAGGCTGTCAGAGGACCTCATAACAATCAAGGGAGGAGAAGGAACACTGAGGAGATGAAGGTTCCAAGGTTCTTTCACCCCCATTCCAGCACTAGTCCCAGATTGCCTTCTTTTCAATTTAATTTTAAAAGTGAGTGATCTTTCAGGCAGGGATTATGTCTTAAATTATTCATTCAAGAAACTTTATTGAACATCTGTGATAGACCAGGGACCTTTCTAAGCTGTGGAGGTACTGCTGTGAACAAGCCAAGCCAGATCCTTCTTCTTATGGAAATATTTATTTAAAGGGGTGGAGGGAGGGAGTCAAACAATAAAAAGTTAACAAAGAAGTGAGCTAACTGCAAACAGTGAAAAGTGGTTGTTCTGAAGGAAATGAAATGGGGTTATGTGATGAAGACAGTGAGTGGAGGAAAGGAAACTCTCAGAGGCCTGAATGATGGGGAGGCAGCCATGCAAAGATCTGTGGAAGGAGTATTCTAGAGAGGAGGAATAGTGATTGCAGAATTGTTGGAGTAAGAACCAGCTTGGAGGATAAAGGCAGAAAGAAATGCCCAGTACAATTGGCGAACAGAGAGCTTCAGGGGTTAGTGGGGTGTCGAAGTTACCTTATAAAACAAATTATATCTCGGGAAGTCACTGGGAGGTATTAAGCAAGTGAGTGTCATAATATGGTTTAATTTTTACAAAGTTGACTTGGCTGTTATATAGAAAATGGATTGAAAGATGACAAAAATTGAATTAGGAAATGTTGAAATCTTCGAAGATCTATCTAAGTGGTAATTGATCAGAACTGGAGCAGTAAAATGGAGAGAAGGAAGAGATCATTGCTCTGTTTTGGATTTGCTTATGGAGTGTGTGTGTGTGTGTGTGTGTGTGTTTGTGTGTGTGTTTGTGTGTGTGTGTAAAATAAAGACTAATGCCAGAAATCAAAGGAATTGTGGTCACCTCAAGGTTTGGCATGTAAGTAGCTCTAAATAAGTGTTTGATGCATTGAAAGCATGTGTTTCTTTTTATTTAAAAATGATCATCCTTTGAATAATGACTTAATAACTACACAGCTTATGCATCATACAAGTTTAATGAAAGTGTTCTGAAAGGTTTTTCAACAAAATTGCATTTAGAAGTAAATATTTACTTGAGTACAACTCATTCGTGAAATTAAGTCATCTTTATGAGACATACTTGATTATTTTTATAACAAGTGAGCAGCATAATATCTATGGAATTATACCATGTGAAGCCTTTCTAATTATCTCACTTAGAAAACATAAACACAGGCTTTTAAAAAATGCAGTTAGAGGCAAAACAAATTTCTTAGCACCTCCACAATATCTAGCAAGTGTAAGTGCGGTGCATAACTGGTATAATCAGAAATCTTTGAAAAGCAGGAAGACATGACTTTTGCGTGTCCCTTCCCAGTTACAAAGCAAATTCTTCCGTTCTGTAATAAAGTTCATTTGTGTATCTAGTCTGTGATGTCTGTGCGTAGCACATTCCAGACCTACTAGAGACATAAAAAGAGATAAGAAAGGGTCTGCTAGCCTTAAGGATCTCCTAGGCCATTAGAGGAAGAGAGACATATTAATAGACCCTGATAATTGAGTGTGATAAGTGCTAAAGATAGATGCAAACTCAGGGTGCTGCTATGGGAGCCTCACGGGGGCAGCCAGTTCCTGGAGGGGTGGGTGAGGTGTACCAGCTAGGGTCCCAGGGAAGGCTTCCTTGAAGATGGGAGGCGTGACTGAAAAATGAGCTGGAGTTACACATGTGAAGAGAGGGGAAAAAAAGAGAGAGAAACCTGGACATGGGCTGGGGGTGAGAAAGAGCCTAGTGAAGAAATGGTGAGTCCCTCTGTGTGGTGGGAGCATAAGGTGTGATGGAGGTGAGAATCATAGCAACAAGTGACGTGTGAGCCCAAAAGGTAGCTAGAAGCAGGGTCACAGAAGGTCTTAGCAGCCAAGCTAAGAACTTCATGCTGAGGACCACGGAGTGCCTCTGAAGGGAATAAGCAGACAAGAGGTATGGGCAGATTTGTGTTTTACAAAGATTCATCTGTGCTCCATGTGGAGGAGGATGCACTGAAAGGCAGAGTCTGGGGAAAGGAAGAAAGGAGAGGAGGCTGCTAGGCTCCAAAACAGGCAAACTGAGGCTCTGAGGGTGGGGAGAGAATCAGGAAGTAGAATGGATCACTGCAATGTAAGAGGCAGATGAAGAAGGAGGGGATGAACTCACTTTCATTTAGGCTGAACCCAGAAGACTTTACTAACCAACAAGTAAGCAAGTGAGCCACCAAAATAAATGCTCTCAACCTTAAATAACTACAAAGAACAATAAATAAATAAATAAATAAATAAAAAATAATCATGTTTCCAGACTAAGACTGTTTTAGCCATATTTGTGTGGCCTCCTTAACATTTTGCCTTATCAAGGCATTGAATAAGACTCATAAGACCCGAGTCTGCAGTCTGGGGGCAGAGTGGTGTGGTGAAGGGGCTGGGTACTAAAAGCACCTGGGGAAAAGGCTCCTCCTAGCTTCCAGTGATTTAAACCAGCCGCTTTCCCCTTGTATAACTTTCTTTCACTCATCTATAAAATGGGGAGGTAAAAAAATTATCTCAAGACCCTTTGCTTTATGCCATGGTATTTAGTAATTCTAGATGTGTCTTTTTTTATTTTTATTTTTTTTGAGATGGAATCTCACTCTGTCACCCAGGCTGGAGTACAGTGGCACGATCTCAGCTCACTGCAATCTCCGCCTCCTGGGTTCAAGTAATTCTCCTGCCTTAGCCTCCTGAGTAGCTGAGATTACAGGTGTGTGCCACCACACCCGGCTAATTTTTGTATTTTGAGTAGCGACAGGGTTTCACCATGTTGGCCAGGCTGGTCTTGAACTCCTGACCTCAAGTGATCTGCCCACCTCAGCCTCCCAAAGTGCTAGGATTACAGGCATGAGCCACTGTGCCTTGCCCAATATGCTTATGTTAACTCATTTTAGATTTTTAACTTATTTTAATCCTCACAACATCCTTATGAGATATATAGGTATTATTACCCCCATTTTATAAAGGAGAAAATTAAAGCACAGAGAGATCCAGTAACTTGCTCCTGGGCACACAGCAAGTAAGAAGAAGATGTGAGATTCAAATCAGGTAATATGGCTCCAGAGTCTTTGCCTTTGCCACTGCACTCTCTAGCTGCCTCTCTTGCCCTGGCTTAATTTTCCATTCTACTCTAGATGGGTGTTTAAGTTGGTTACAAGCACTGCTTTGATAAACATACTTACTTCCACATAGGCCTTTGTGCTCATGGGCAAGGGTTTCCCACAGACTATGAATGGCCATGCTGAGTCACAGGGTACCTATTCACTCTCCTACTCACTGCACGCTGGATTTTGGCCCCTCACTTCCCCGAAACTGCTACTTTAAAAGTCATTGAAACTCTCCTTGCTGCAACATCCAGTGGAATGTGTCGGATGGAGCCTGCCATCCAGCTTGCCATCCCAGCAGCCTTAGACACCTCCTTCCTGAAACACTCCTGTCCTTTGCTTCTGGTTGTACCATATTCCCACAGATATGTCCCCTCTCCCTCTTCTTAGTTCCACCAGTCAGCATCCCTAGGTCTTCCTACACCTGAAACACTGGAGATCCTAGGGATGCAGTTCCAAGATCTCTTCTTATTCTTCTTACAGTCACCAGTAATCTCAGTCACGTATGTGAATCTTTAAAGATTATTTACCTACTGACAGCTCTGAAGCTCACATCTCCAGCCCAGACCTCTTTGGAGCTCTAGGATTGGACATCAAACTGCCCCTTTGACAGCTCCACTTGAATGTCTCACGGGCATCTTAAACTTAGATTCAAAACAATGCCAGACATGCTCCTTCTCCAATTCTCTCCACCTCAATAAATGGTACTGCCATCCATCCAGATGATTATCTCAGAAATACCATCATTTTGAAAATCATGTCTCCAGGATTCTCACACAAACCCATCACCCATCCAATCTACCTCCCAAATACATCATGGCTCTTTTCATTTTTCTTCACCTCCATCTGCTGAAGCCCCAGTCCTACCCTCCACATCTCTCACCTGGGTTATTGCAAGCTTGCTCACTTGCCTGCCCACTTTTGATCTTTACACAGCATCCTAAGTGACACTTAAAGATGCAAATCAGGTATCACTCCACCTCTTGCTTTAAAATGCTCAATACACTCCCATTAGAATAAATTGACAACTTTTTCTGTTCTGAAAGGTTTAGCCCAGTAGGTCTTAACTGTGGTTATACATTGGAATCATCTAGAGGTGACCAGGCATGGTGGCGCATGCCTGTAATCCCAGCATTTTGGGAGGCCGAAGCAGGTGGATCGCTTGAGGTCAGGAGTTCGAGACCAACCTGGGCAACATGGCGAAACCCCATCTCTATTAAAAATAGAAAAATAAGCTGGGCATGGTGGCAGGTGCCTGTAGTCCCAGCTACTTGAGAGGCTGAGGCACGAGAATCGCTTGAACCTGGGAGATGGAGGTTGCAGTGAGCTGAGATCGCACAACTGCACTCCAGCCTGGGCAACAAAGCAAGACTGTCTCAAAAAAAAAAAAAAATCATCTAGAAGGGACAGAATTTTTTTTAATTCTTTTGTCCAGAACCCACTTTAGACCAACTACTCTGATCTCTACCTGTGGGTCCTGGACACTGATACTTTTTCAAACCCCGCCCCCTCCCCGCTGCCAGGTGATTTTTAGGTGAAGCTGGTGTTGAGGGCCACCAAGCTGCTTTCTGTGTGATACTCCACCTAATCTCACAATACTCTCCCCCTTGAAAAAATACATCCTGGCCACACTAGAGCCCTTGCAGTTTTGTATCTTAGGGCTTTCAGCTATGCTTTTTCCTCTGCCCACTCCAGAGTCATATGAAATTCAAATAGGATGCTATAGTACCATAAGACATTATTATATACATATAGTAAAATGTCCAACACTTTCTGCTAATTATCAGTTCAACCCATCTGTAAGCAGGGTCTGTTCTTTTTATATATCAGGAAAATGATTCAGGAAGTTCAAATGATTTGCTTTAATTCCCAAAGGTGAACTTGCAAGCAGAGAGTAACCAGATCCTGCAACAGCCTGTCTCTTTCTCCTCTTTCCTCCCATTTTCCCCCTTCCTCCTACCCCCTTTTCCTATCTTGGCTCCCCACTGTCTAGGCCTCCACCTCTGTGGCTCCACATAATTACTTTTTAACACCCATAATACTGGCTTGACCTCATCCTCAAAACTATCATGCACTAAGGGACCATCTCATACAAGCTCCTGCTATAGGAAATTATTTAATAGTTGCCCAGTGTGCTTCCGAGAGCCAGAGCAACTCTCCCAAATGACAATGGAAACCCGAAGCCAGGGGAATCTGGCCCCTTCACAGCTTCAAATCATTCAATTATCCTCTTCTCCATTTGGAATGGCAAGGGAATGATAAAGCAGCAGAGGACTGGATTCACAAATGGGATTTGTTTTAGGATCCTGATGTGTTTTTGATGAGGAGAGACAGAAAATACAAAAACAACATTCATTCAGTAGACACTGAGCATTTACTGCAATAAGTGCCAGCATTTATAGAAGCACTTTATAAAGTCGTATCCTCATTTTCTTGTCTGATTTGAACAATAGCCCAGTGAATCCCATTTTATAAAGGAAAAAATTGAACTCAGAAATGCTCTGTAAATGTGTCCAGGTCACATAGCTGGGACATGGGCTAATGTGACTTGAAATTCTGAAGCCAAATCTCAGGCATTTTTTGCTTTATCCCAAGCTACCAGACACGAAGAAGGCTAGGGTGGGCATAAAAACATGTAGGATGTCCCCCTGCTACCACTACCCTATCCTCCTGGTGACCACCACTACTTGGAGAAGCTCCACTTCTACAGGAGGTTTCCGCCCAGGCAGAGTCCCTCTCTACCTACTCTGTGCTGCCCTCACTGGGCCCCTGTAGCTGCTTTGTCAGTCACTCCTACACCCCTTCTCCTCTCCCTTCCTGGAATGGTTCTTGTGTGAATATGGCCCTTTTGACTGGCTGGAGTCTGCAGATTCCTGTTGTACATAACAGGAGTCTCTCTCTTGTCTTCCTCTTGCATTGGCTTTATAGACCATTTCTGTGAATTTCACCTAATCAGCCATAAGTCAGCCAAAGAGTGGATGCTACTCCCCCACAATCCAGGCCTGCTTAGCTTAACCCCCTTCCTAGAGCCCTGAATGCCTGAGATCCAGCCCAACCAGAATTGTCAAATGAAGAAAATAGTCATATATACAATAAATATTTTGTTGGTATAAGTATGTCCCAAATATTTTTGGGGATATATATATACGTATATGAGACATTACAAGTATATTTGGGACACACTTGTAAATGGTGATAGTTACTGCTTATAATATTAGCTTATGTGTGTGTATATATATATGATATACATGTATATATGTGTGTATACATATATATACACACAGAGACATACATAAGTACAAAAAAAATCCTTTATTTGTTGTTTACTTGAAATCCAAACTGAGCTTGGCATCTGTTTTGGTTTTTGCTGAATCTAACAACCCTAATCCCAACTCTTTCCTTCCTTGGGGGCCCAGGTAGCAGGAAGGGCCACTGGGGAGGGTAGCGTGGCCCTGGCAGCAGGAGGCTGGGCTCTGGTCCTAGCTCTTCTACATATTCACTGTGAGGCCTTTGACTCAGTTTCCCCATCTGCAGAGTGAGGGGTTGAATCAGGTAGTCTCCAAGGACTTTATTGGCATAGGAGAGAGATTGTTTTTTTCTTTTTGCTCCTCCCATCTTGCTTAGCGTATAGGAGGTTGCAGTTATTTAATTATGGAGCATGTTCCTACTGGATTGAAGCTTCTGAGAGCCAGGATTGCTTTTCATTCACAGGAAGTATGGTATCATGGGGGAAGAAACAACAACAGTAAGACTTTGATATCCTGAGTTGAAGACTTGGCAGCACCATTTACAAGTCACTTAACCTATGTTAAGCATCACTTTCTGCATCTTATTACAACTGGAAGGTTAATGTAAGCCCCTTGTCTAGCACAGAATAAGCCCTTAATAAGCAATAGCTGTTATCATTGAGTTTGGATTTCTAGAGCCTGGCTACGTTTCTGACCCAGGACTGACACTCTTAAATTAAAGGTGGAAAAGTACAATTGAAGAGGGTGATTGGAGAGCCAAACTTCAAAGATTAACTAGCCATCGGTACTGAGGGTGGCCTGGAACCTTCCTCCTTGTACAGAGGATTCCAATAGGCCCTTATCTACTTGGCTTCAAGAGAAGACTGTAGCTTTAGAGTACTAACTTTATAGTCAGCTCACAGGAATGGGTATGGCCTGGTGCCCTCATCCAGGCTTGGCCAATCAGCTCAGAGTAATGGATATTCCAGCAAGGGACTTCTTGCAGCTGTCAAAGCCTGGCTCCAGTGCACACACTCCAAGCTCAGGATACTTGGCCACCTCCCAGGCTGCTGGAAGCATCCAGTGCATTCTTGGCCACAGCACATCTTATGTAGATGAGGAAGTGGGAAGCATAATTTATTATTTGGGCAAACTGGGGGCTGGTGAATGGGTGTGTTGACCCAATTTCTGATTAGAATGCCAACTGCAGAAGATAGATTGTGTCCTGACTCTGGGGGAGCTGAGAGTGAGAGCATATCCAGGGAGAAGGTGGAGGAAATAGAGAAGAATGAGTAGGACTGGTACCCAGGAGGGCAAGGCCCAGGCATGCGGGAATATCTGTGCTGCCTGAAGAGACAGTAGAGATGCAGCTGGAGGCAGGGGAGCTCTCATCTTTCAGTGAAATGAATCCACTCAGAGCAGAGTTCAGGCCCCTGGGAGGCACCAGCTCACTATTAATAACCATGTTAATAGCTAGCATTTCTTAAGCATTTACTGTATGCCAGGCATTGAGCTTAGTATTCTTGACATGGATTGTGGCATCTAATCATGATAATTGCTCTCTGAGGCATTTACTAATAGCAGTGTTCATATTTAGGTGGTATGCCTGGGTGTTAAAATATTGAAATAGTTGAAACCTGGTTAGTAAATGCTGCTAATGTGAGCTCCCTAAGTGGTCTCTGCCCATCTCATGAGGCAGGAAAGCAGAGGACCATGCTGAGGGATCTGTGTCATGCTATATTGGTTGATACATATTTTTAATGTTGTTGTTATAGACCTAATAATGGTCCTCAAAGACAGCCAGGTTCTAATTCCTGGAATCTGTAAATGTCACCTTAGGTGGCAAAAGAGACTTCACAGGTGTGATTAAGTGAAGGATTTGGAGATGGAGAGATTATCCTGGTGAGCGGTAAGTGAAATCACAGGTGTTCTTAGAAGAGGGAGGCAGAAGCCGGGCATGGTGGCACACAGCTGTAATCCCAGCACTTTGGGAGGCCGAGGCAGGTGGATCACCTGAGGTCAGGAGTTTGAGACCAGCCTGACCAACATGGTAAAACCCCATCTCTACTAAATACAAAAAATTAGCTGGGTGTGGTGGTGCATGCCTGTAATCCCAGCTACTTGGGAGGCTGAGGCAGGAGAATTGCTTGAACCTGGGAGGTTCAAGGGAGGTTGCAATGAGCTGAGATTGCACCATTGCACTCCAGCTGGGCAACAAGAGTGAAACTCCATCTCAAAAAAAAAAAAAAGAGGGAGGCAGAGGGAGATTTGACACCGAATGCTGAAGATGCTGTGATGATGGAAGCAGAGAGAGATCTGAACATGCTATGCTACACTCCTGGCTTTGAAGGTGGATGGAATGGCCATAATTCGAGGAATGCAGCTCTAGAAGCTGAAAAAGACCAGTAAATGGACTCTCCCTAGAGCCTCTGGAGAGAGCACAGCCCTGCCAATGCCTTTGTTTTAGCCTAGTAAAGCTGACTTCGAGCTTCTGGCCTCCATAACTGTAAGCAAATAAGTTTGCGTATTTTAAGCCACCAAACTTATGACAATTTGTTAGCATGGCGTAGGAAACAAGTACAGTTTTCCAGCTGAGGCGACTAAAGCTGGATGAATTAAGTGATTTGCTCCAAGTTTGTGGCCTGAGTTTGAATTTAGGCTGCTTGATTCTAGAACACTTGTCCTTTACCACCAAGCTGCCTTCTAGTAATGCTGCAAGGAAATTGCCAATGAACCCATTTTCAACATGAGATCAATCACAGTGGGTTAGAGAGGCATATGACCTGTTTGAGGCCACAGCCTTCCCTAAAGGACAGAACTGGGATCTGGAACACCGGTGTATTCATTCTGATGCATTCTATATGATAAAGTCCTCCTGCCCTGTGGCCTGGGCTAAAATAATGGCTGCAACTTGGAGGCTTTGCGGGTATCCAAAATTCACTCCCAGCCACCAGGTGCTGATCTCCCAAGGAGCAGCAAGACTCCCACAAACACTGTCCAACACTGGAGGCCAGGCTGCAGGTATGCATCTTGGCCAAGCAGCGTGGCTTAGGAATGTAGGTGGAGAAGCAGTCCAGGTCTGCCAACTAGGCTGCTGCAGGGAGCCATAAATACAAGAGTGGGGAAAGGAAGTGGGCCTGACTCAGCCAAGCCACATGCCTCTCTTGAACAGCCTGCTTTCTGGATTCAGCTCTATCCGGAGAAATCAGTCGGGGGACACTCCTCAGCTGGCAGCAGGCTGAAGCACACACCACAGAGGGACCTGGGGACGCCCATTGGTCAGGGCTTTCCTGGCCAGCTGTGGTGAGTTTGTGCCAGTGCTTTCATTCAATCATTCAATCCTGAATTCTTCCAGAGGCTTCCTGGGGCCAGATCCCTCCACAGTTTCAGGTCAGTCCAAAGAATGATTACAGAAACCGTAATCTGTGAGAGACTATGCAAAGCACAAAAGAGTATCTATGGGTGCAAAGTAACATTTTCTTCTCCTTGCACACATGATTTCTCTGTCATGTCTTTCAAATTACCACATGAGGGAACACGGTACAAATATCAAAAGATGGAGACCAATTCCTGGGACAGCAGAGGAAGGAAAGGTCCTACCTGGTTGCATCCTCCGGGAGCATTTCCCACTGTTAGGAGTCTGAGCCTTGAAAAGTGAATGAGAGCTGTTAGGAGTTGAATTCTATCTTCTGAAAGGATATGCAGAAGTCCCAACTCTTGGTACACATGAATATGACCCTACAGGGGTTCCCTTTTATCTGAGATTTCCCTTTCCATGATTTTGATTTCTGTGGTTTCCTTTACTTTCAGGCAACAATGATCTAAAAATATGAAATGGAAAATCCAGAAATAAAGAATTCCTAAGTTTTAAATTGTTTATCATTCTGAGTAGCTTGATGAAATTTTGCACCATCCTGCTCTGTCCCACCTGGGACATGAATTGTCTTTTTATTCAGCATATCCACACTGCCTAAGCTACCTGCCCATGAGTCACTTATTAGCCATCTTGGAGATCAGATTGACTGTCATGGTATTGCAGTGCTTGTGTTCAAGTAACCCTTACTTTACTTAATAATGTCCCCAGTGGGGAAGAGTAATGAGGCTGGCAATTTGGATATGCCAAAGAGAAGCCAAAAAATGAAAGTTCTTGACTTATTGAAGAAAGAAAAAAACTGCATACTGAGATCACTAAGACCTATGGTAAGAACCAATCCGTTACTGAAATCATGAGGAAGGAAAAAGAACTTCACACTGGTTTTACTGTCATACCTTAAACTGCAGAAATTATGGCCACAGTATGTGATAAGTGTTTAGTTAAGATGACAAAGGCATTGCATTTGTGGGTGGAAGACATAAACAGAAAGATGTTCCAATTGACCGCAATCAGATTTGGTACAATCCGTGGTTTCAGCATCCACTGGGGGTCTTGGAATATATCCGCCATGTATAAGAGAAGACTATTGTATTTGGAAATAGGATCTTTGCAGATGTAATCAAGTTGTGATGAGGTCATTAGGGTGGGTCCTTAATCCAATGTGACTGGTGTCTTTATAACAAAAGGAGAATGCCACATGAAGACAGAGACACACAGACCTACAAAGGAAGAGCACCACGACATGACGGAAGCAGAGATGGGAGCGATGCTGCTGTACAAGGAACACCAAGGATTACCGGCCACCACCAGAGGCTCGAAAGGGGCAAGGAAGGATTCTACTTCTCAGAGGGAGCATGTTCAGCAGACACCTCGATTTTAGACTTCTGTCCTCCAGAATATGTGAAAGTACATTTCTGTTGTTGTAAGCCATCCAGTTTGTGGCACTTTGTCCTGGCAGTCCCAGGAAACTAGGATCAGAGAGCTTGTGTCTTGAGATAGCCCATTCTTCATGTCTCCTGCAGACCAGGGTCAAGCCCTGCTGCACTGAGTCTCATACTGAGACTGAGCGTGGAGATGTAGGAAGCCCCGTGTGAGCCAAGGCCTGGTGGCTGGAAGGATGGGATCACGTTTAGGGAAAAAATGAGTCTGGTTTCAGAGCAGCCGGCCATGGTGAATGAGGCTAGATAGGTAGTCCAGGGCCAGATCGTGACTCATTCCCAAACAAAATAGAAGAGCCTCAGCTTTGGACTTCCTCTTTCTCAGAGGGACAAAGCATGCAAAAGTCACATAAATTACCATGAAGATGAAATGTCAGAGCCAACCTCCCTTCCCTCCACACCTTACATGGACACACAGTTTTTGTCTTGAAAATCTCTGCTTCCGTGTTTTTTTTTTTTTTGGTCTTTTTTTTTTTTTTTTTTTCTGAAAAGTGGATACCCTCCCTGATTTCCACCTATGGTTGGAACAAATTGAAAGGTAGACAAAGGAGTAAGTAAGATGGATATCAAAATACAGCTTTCAATATCATAAAACCTTGTTGAAATGCATGGTGTTTAGAGTCAAATGCATCTGACCTCAGAGCAGTTAAATGGTGAGAAAGTTCAAGTTTGCAGAGCAGACCCACTAAGCTATCATCACTGCCTCATCCTGTGTGGGGTTGGAGGTGAGAAGTCAAGCAAACCCCCAGGGTCAGGGTTTCTGATGAAGATAGCCAGAGGGAACTATCGAATGACAGCTGTTCCTCTAGCCAGAGGGCTTACTATACCTCCGAAGGGAGGACTCAGGGAAGGGCAGGCCGCCAAAATGCTCAAGGAAATTCAGAGTGTGGAGAATAAGCTTTCCACCCCTTGAAACCTTAACGCTATGCCTGCCTGTGTGTGTACGTGACATCATTCTGGGGGAGGGAGGGCCTGAGTGCAACATGGGGAAAGAAGAGAAAAATAGCCTTCAAAAGCCACAATGGGGTGGTGGAGGCCTTTGGTGGAACATGCATGAGGAATTAGGAGGAAAGTGAGCATCAAGTTTAGAGTGGAAAGACATGGGATATTTTCAGCTTTGCCATAAGCTTGTTGAGCTTCTTGGAAGCTCCTTCTTCTTTTGGTCATCAGTTTGTCAGTTGAGCCAAAAAAAAAAAAGGAAAATGTGTGTGTGTGTATATGTCATATATATCATATATCATATGGTATATATCATGTATATGTCATATATATCATATATCATATGGTATATATCATATATATGTGCATACAATATATAGCTCATATGTGTATATGTATATATGTCTCATATATATGATTCTTCTAAGCCCAGAGCTAAGGTGATGGTCTTGGGAAGAAAAGCCAGCTGAAATGTTCCTGAAAAATCATGTGTAGACTGTTCCTTAGCTGGACATTGATAGAGCAAAGCCCACTGATAATACTTTGCTGATAATATTTAATATAATATAAAAAGAGAGAAAGTTGATCTGGCATTGTGGGCTACTAAGCAAGTCCACTTTTCATTCTGGCATTTGGCATCACTTGGATGTGAGCTGGCAGCAATGCTCAGGTGGTTATATAGAAAAGGGTAAGATCCTGTGGATCCCTCAGAATGGGACAATTATTAGGTGGGAATGGTGGGTTCCCTAGAGCAGAAAGGCAGATGGGAGCTCCCTACAACTCCCCACATCTCCCAGAGTGGAGGCAGAGAGGGGGTTCCCCTCAGCTGCCAGCCCTGCTCGGTCTTGGTGGGAGAGGAAGTAGGACACAGGGTTCTGAAACAGCTTTCCCTAGAGCCCTGGGTTCCTCAGGCTTCTGTCTGCCCCTAGTTGAGCTCTGGAAAGTTCCCAGAACCCTATCATCAGTCCACAGCTCTTCTCTTTGCATATCCTTTCTCCTGCCTCTTTAATCGCCTCCTCTGACACGCTGAGAACTTAAGAGTTGTGTCTCCAAGATGCTCCAGTGTTGGTTATTCTATTGCCTGGAGGACATCTCCAGCCGAACATCCTTAAGGAGCCTCAAATTCAACATGTTGAAATACAAATTCTTCTTTCCCCATCCCTAAACATGGTTTTCTTTCTTATTTTAATAAATGATACAACATGTACCCGGTCATGCAAGTGAGAAACAGAGAGTCCTCCTGAACACCCTTCCCCTATCTCCCACCAAGCCCTAAGTCTTGATGATTCTACCTCTTAGCATCTCTCCTGTCTCCCCCTCCTCTCCATTCTCTGTATACTGGCTACTGGCAAGCTGTAACTGATCTAGTCTCTGAATTCTTCTCCCTTTTCCTGTAGACCAGCAGTCAACAAAGTGTTTCTCTAAAGGGCCAGGTGGTGAATATTATCAGCTTTGCCTGCTGATGGACTCCATCACAACTAGTTAACTCTGCTGTTGTGGTGCAAAAGCAGCCACAGACAATACACAAACGTATGAGTGTGACTCTGTTCCAACAAGACTTTTATTCACAAAACCTGGTAGAGGGCCAGACTTGTCCCACAGACCAAGGTTCATGTCTCCTGATCTACACCAGCGCCAAAGTGATCTTTAAAGGCAAGTCAAGTCACAACTCCTTTCTTGCTCAAAGGCCTTCAGTGCCTCCCCATCATCTCCAAGCTCTTCTCAAAGCCCTGTGGGATCTGGCTCCTTGCCACCTCTCACACTGAAGATTGCACTATGTCCCCAGCAGCATTTGCAGCTCTGTCCTGTTTGCAGTTCCCAGCACACATGGTTCTACTTGTCAATCCCATCTGTAGGCACACCTGTCTACTGGGCTTAGAAGGCTGTTTATCTTCCCACCACGAAGTTTCTGGGGCTACTGTTCATCTTTGTAGCCTCCACTCTTGTGCCCTTCTTTTCCAACTTTATTCATTCATTCCTTTGTTTGTGGATTTGTTCAGTATTTATGGATAAGCCACTTTGGTAAGCACTTACTATGTGTCAGAAAGAGTTTATACAGAGAATGGTGAGCTGGGGATGGGACATGGGGATTCCTTAGCTGGGCTTTACATGGATAGGTAGACCCCATTTTCAGTACCAAAATCTGTATTAGTGAGGGTTCTCCAGAGGGACGGAACCAAATAGGATATATGTTTATATAAATGTTTATATCATTGGCTCACACAATTACAAAGGTCCCTTGATAGGGCGTGTGCAAGGTGAAGAATGAGAAAAATGGGTATTATGGCTCAATCCAAGTCCCAAAGCCTCAAAACCAGGGAAGCCAGCAGTGCAGCATCCAGTCTGAGGCTGAAGGCCTGAGAGCCCCCAGGAGGCTGCTGGTGCAAGTCCCAGAGTCCAAAGGCCGAGGAACCTGGAGTCTAATGTCCAAGGGTAGAAGGGCAGAAGACAAAGCATCTCACATGGGAAGAGAGAAACAGAGAGAGAGAGAGAGGAAATTAAGACAAATCATTTATTTTACAATTTTAAATTTGTGTCTCGTTACTGGAACATACCGTCCAAGGTGCACTGTAATTCAAATTTTTTTAAATATTGGAATTATCCTGTGACTAAAAAGATAACATTGTGTTCTGTTTCAAGATGTTAATTTGTTATGTGCAAATATTTAAAACAGCATGATTTTTGTAATCTCTTCCTGGCATTGCTTCATCCTAAAATTACATTAGAAGTTTAAAATAAGTGAAAATGGGCCTCTCTGAACTTCTAAGGGGCTACGGGACAGAGGTGTCTCAAGGGGTGGCTAGGAGTGTTTTGAGCTGCTTTTCCCTAATTTCTGACACTCTTCCTACCAATGAGATGCCAAATAAACTTGCAAGTGTCAAAACAAGCAACACAGCACTTGCTATTAAAATGGAGCTTCAGTCCTACTCTCACTCCGCTCAGGTTGCTATCTCTAAACAGCTCCTGGGCAGGAATTCTGGAAGTGTCACTGTCCAGCGCTAACCTCAGTTCTGATGGGGGACATAATAGTGACTGGGAGAAACAAGGTGTCCTAACTCCTGGGGCTGCCATCACAGTGTAAGTAGTAACAAATAAACAAGATGGCTGGTTTGAGCTTTAGCAGTGAACGACGTTATATAAGGTGATGTGACATTCAAGGACAGATAGGTATGGGAGAAAAAGGGCTGGGCTGCCAGACACTTCCACATTTGTTCGAGTAGCTACAGGGGGGTTTCCTGAGTTGTTCAGTCTCTGGCCGTAATCTCACAGCACTCTGCTAGCTCTAAAATTAAGGCAGTCCTGTTTCATTTATTTATTTATTCCTCTGTCTCCCCTGGTCAACTGGGAGCTCTTCCTCAGAAGAAACCCTCCCTCAGTGCTCCGCGCATCCCTAGAGCCTGGGACAGCATGGCTCCTTCGCTGGAATTTGCTGAATGAGTACATCTAGTTGCACCCTCCAAGTGCTGTCTGCATTTCTACCACCAACCACCCGCATTAAGTGAATTAGGGAGACCAAGGAAGCATCACGGGAAACCTTGAAGTTGAGCTCAGTGGCAAGCCCACTTCAAAGGGAGAGGACTGGAGAGAGATGGTTAATACATGTGCATTAAATTTACCTTAGGAATGAAGGGCAAACATCTTCCAGACAAGCGCCTTTGGGATTTCTCCAATCATCTAAACTTCTGAAAAATAGTCCATAACACATCAAACGTACACAAAATGTGGCTAGGTTTAGCTGGTTGTGGTGATGCCGATGGATAAAAATAGCTACTCTATGGTCTGATCCCACAGGGAAGACAAAGCCCTCTCAGTTCTGATGGAGGGGAAAAAAAAATCACTTTTTCAATCCCACTTTAAAAAAAAAAAAAAAAAACTCTTTTCTACATGTTCTTTATTTTCCAGTCATGAAATGAATACTCACTTACTAGAGAACATTTGGAAAGTACAGAAAATTGCAAAGAGCCTCATCGAATGTTTTGGCATATTTCCTTCTAGTCTCTCAATCCAACTCATGCTGACAGCAGAGTTAGGAAGAAGTAGAAGAGCGGGGAAATACAGTCATTTTGCTGTTATTTTTTATACAGAGAATTATCAAAGTAGCCCTCCAGACTCCGAGAAGAGAGCTTTGCCTTTTTGCATACATTTTTACTTTTATCTGATTATGAAAACAAAATATTCTAATTTTGGAAACAATAGGAAAGAAATGCCTATCACCCATAATCCAACCCCCAAAAGATAGTCTGTTAATGTTCTGATGCACGTTTCTTGGGCCTGTTTTCTAGGCAAACAAACATCAGTGAGATCTCACTGGATAGGCAGTGTTGAATTCTAAAAAATTATTTTCCCTTAATTTCTACATCAAAAACATTTCCCCCATATTTTAAAAACCTTATGTTAGTGAATGTTACTAGTGATACAGTCATATTTTCTGGATGGAGAATAACTTATTTAATAATTTTTAAATTGTTTGGCATTTCAAAATTTTCACATCTATAAATATAAATGTTGTGACCAACATCTTAGATACAAATTTTGTTGAGTTTCAAGTTCTCATTTTAGGAAAAGGAGGAGAATCCACATCTGTATTTATAGCTACATATCTATATATCTATATCTATCTCTCTATGTGTATATATAGCTGTATGTTCAAGTATATAATCTTTAAAGTCTCAACAGGGAGTTTAAATTCATACAACTTCTTTGGAAAACTGTTTGGCAGTGTCTACTAAATTAAACACAAGCTTACCGTGTGCCTCAGCAAGCTACTCCAAGATCTAAACCCGAGAGAATATAGTTCATATGTCTACAAAAAGACATGCACAAGAGTGTTCATGGTTTTATTCGTAGTAGTCTCAAAGTGGAAACAACCCAAATGCCAACAATAGAAGAATGAGTAATTAAATTATGGTATATTCATAGAATAGTACATGCTATGGTGTGAATATTTGTGTCTCCCTAAAATTTATATGTTAAGATCTAATTACCAATATAATGGTGTTAGGATGTAGGACCTTTGGGAGGAGATTAGGTCATGAGGGCAGAGCCCCCGTGAATGGGATTAGTGTCCTTATAAAAGATGCCCCAGAAGGCCCCTTCACACCTTCTGCCATATGAGAACACAGCAAAAAGGCACCATCCATGAACAAGAAAGCAGGTCCTCACCCAACTTTAAATATTTGACACTTTGATTTTGTACTCCCCAGCCTCCAGAACTGTGAGAAATAAATTTCTGTTGTTTATAAGCCATCCAGTTTACATTATAAGCTACCCAGTTTACAAATTGCTGTAACATTTTATTATAGCAACCTGAGTGGACTAAGACACTCCATACTTAAAAAGAATAAACTGTTGCTACATACAATAAAATGAATAGATCACTCAGAAATTATATTAAGCAAAAAAATCAAGACTCAAAAGGATGAAGACTGTATGACTCCACTTTTATGAAATAATGTATAAAACTGATTATGGTAGTAATCAGGATAGTGGTTCCTTACGGATAGATGTAGGATGATTTCTGCCTAGGAAAATGCGTGAGGGAATCTCTGAGGGTGCTAGAAATATTGTGTGTTTATCTGTACCATGGTTATATCAATGTATTTAAATGTGAAAATCTGTGAAGATACGTGCTTAAGAAAAGTATTTAAATAATAATCTAAATTATTTATTTAAATACATGCCTAAGATTATTTAAATCTTAAGCATATAGCTTCAGGATATGCCTCAAAAAAGAAAAAAAAATTCCTACTGGTGCAAGGACATCATCTCACCAAAGTAGAGATTTGGTCACTCGTGCATATGGCGAGTGCTCTCTGGGAAAATTTTGTGGCAGGGTTTTGTGAACTAGAAAGCAACATGGTGCAAAGATTATTTTGTTTCCTGTAGTGTCTTACCCCTGAGAGAGACTGAGCCTTGGCAAAAAGAATGAAGTGGTCAAAGTCTGCCTTCTGGTCTATGTCTTAGAAATACTGACCTTCTGAGGTCAGGCAGAGTCATCAGAGATGACCTGATATATTCCTTCACCTGATGAATGAGGATGCTGAGATTGGGAATAGGGAAAGTGACTTGCCCACAGTCAGAGTCAGGCCATAGCTCGTTGTCTTTTTCATTCATTTAATGATCCTGTGCTGAGCATATAACTGGTGCCAGGCCCTGGGCTAGTTCCAGCTTTCAAGGCATTTATCATTGACAGAACGAAAACATAAGGGTCTTACAGCCATTAGGATGTCTACTATCAAAAATCCAGAAAATAACAAGTGTTGGTAAGGATGTAGAGAACTATTAGAATGCTTGTGCACTGTGGGTGGAAATATAAAATGGTGCAACCAATTCAAAGAACAGTGTGGTGCTTCCTCAAAAATTAAAAATAGAATTAGCATATGGTGCAGCAATACCATTTCTGGGTATATACCCCAAAGAATTGAAAGCAGGGACATGAAGAGATATTTGCATACCCATATTCATTGCCCCATTATTCATGATAGCCAAGAAGTGAGAGCAACCTAAATGTCCCTCAATGGATGAATGGGTAAAAGAAATGTGGTCTATACATACAGTGGAATATTATCAAACTTAAAAAGGAAGGGAATTCTGGGCCAGGCGCAGTGGCTCACTCCTGTAATCCCAGCACTTTGGGAGGCCGAGGCGGGCGGATCATGAGGTCAGGAGATCGAGACCATCCTGGCTGACACTGTGAAACCCCATCTCTACTAAAAAAACAAAACAAAACAAAACAATACAAAAAATTAGCTGGATGTGGTGACAGGCGCCTGTAGTCCCAGCTACTCGGGAGGCTGAGGTGGGAGAATGGCGTGAACCCGGGAAGCGGAGCTTGCAGTGAGCCGAGATTGCGCCACTGAACCACTGAACTTCAGCCTGGGCGACAGAGTGAGACTCCGTCTCAAAAAAAAAAAAAAAAAAAAAAAGGAAGGGAATTCTGACATATGGAAAACCTTGAAAACATTATGCTAAGGGAAATGAGCCAGTCACAAAAGTACAAATACTGTATGATTACATATATATGAAGTTCCTAGGGTAGTCAAATTTATAGAGACAGTAGAATGGTAGTTAACAGGGGGTCAGGGTAGAGGGGAATGAGGAGTTGTTGTTTAATAGGTACAGTTGTTCTTTGGTAACCATGGGGGATTGCTTCCAACACCCTCAATGGCTACCATAATTTAAGAATAAGCAAGTCCTTTACATAAAATGATACAATATTTGCATGTAGCTCATCTTCCTGTATAATTTAAATAATCTCTAGATTACTTAGAATACCTAATAGAATGTGGATGCTTTGTAGGAAGTTGTTATATGCTATTGGGTTTTTGTTGGTATTATTTTTATTGTTGTATTTAAAAAAATATTTTCTAGTGTCTTTGATTTATGGTTGGTTGATTCTGGGGACGTGGAGCCCATGGATATAAAGAGCTCACTCTACAGAGTTTTAGTTTTGCAAGATGAGAAAAGTTCTGGAGATTGGACAACAATTAGAACTTACTACTGAACTGTGCACTAAAAATGGTCAAGATGATAAATTTAATGTTGTGTATATTTGACCACAATCATAGGGGCAGATAGGAGGGAGGGCAAGAGACCTCTAATTCAGCCTTGGGGGTCAGAGAGAAGGGGGCCCTGCTGAGAATGAATCCTCCCGCCTTTGATGCACACACTCTCCCCTAATGACCTCCTATTCCACATATACCTGAAGGGAGAACTCCATGACTATAGACTAGAGTGAACATGAGTCTTATATACCCAGCCTGAGTGAGACTCCATGATGTTAGATAAGAAATACACTGATAAGAAATATGCAGAAAGAAGATCCATGTCAACTTTCAAGTATCCGAGGCAGATAAGGGTCTTCTAACAATGCTGGGTTAAGTAGAGCATCTTGGTATATGTGAGTGATTTGGTCACTGAGATCAAAATAAATGTGGCAATTTCCAACCAAAACTTAGGTTAAAATCACATAAAACTTTACACATCCCCAGTAGATCACAACTACTGATGATCACTGATGAGATGCCTCTGGGAGCTTCTGAGGAGTGTTATGAAATAAGTCTCAGGTCTTCCTGGGGAATGAAAGAGGAAGGCATTGATCCATCAGCCCCATTGTCCAGGGGTTAAAGGCAGACCTGCACATATTACTGCTTCTCCACTTCCAAGATGTTCATATGTGAAGGCCAAGTGGGTGCCTATGGTATCACGTGTTATGGCACCATGGGAGTTCCAGGGAAGGAAGTGAGGGAACTGAAAAGCCCTGGGTATATTGCAGACTGGTTGCAGCTGAACTAAGCTAGTAGACACCTGCTCAGAGCTGATCACAGTTGCAGCTGAAGGAAGTGGTAGGCCCAAACAGGCTTGAAATGGTGCACGGGAAGTTTCTGACACAGTGAATTTCTGGTACCACCCAGATCTCTTCTTATCTCAATGGAAGATTAGAAAATAAGTGCAGTTTTCATATTCCACAGACTCAATAAATAGCTGGCTCTTGCTACTGCTCCATCTATTTTCTCTATTGTCTTCAAAACAGTTGAATGAAAACATTCCAGAGCTTGGTGCTTTCTTTGAAAACATGGCTCTTCTGTCCATTTTACTGATGAGAAAACCGAGGCTTCCCTATGCCTAAGGGAGCACATTGGAGTTAAGAGCATAAGGAAGTGCGAGAGACACTAGCTTATTTTCTTCAAATGAATCACTCTGCCTCTTGGTGGATGGTGTTTTTCCCCAAACCTATATTCACCTTTTCCTTACCACAAATTTCTACCTTCACCTTTGATATGATAAATATCAGATTGAATAATAAATCCACTACCTGGAAGTCCTAGCCAGAACAATCGGACAAAAGAAAGAGATAAACGGCAGCCAAACTGGTAAAGAGTAGTCAAACTGAGATTATGTGATCATATACCTAGAAAACCCTAAAGACTCCTCCAAAAAGCTCCTGGAACTGATAAATGGATTTGGCAAAGTTTCAGGATACAAAATCAATGTACACAAATCAGTACCACTGCTATACACCAATAGTGACCAAGCTGAGAATGAAATCCAAGAGCTCAACCCCTTTTATAATAGCTGCAAAAAAAAAAAAAAAAAAAAAAATACACTTAGGAATATACCTAACCAAGGAGGCAAAAGACCTCTACAAGGAAAACTACAAAACACTGCTGAAAGAAATCATAGATGACACAAATATATGGAAACACACCCCATGCTCCTGGATGGGTAGAATCAATACTGTGAAAATGACCATACTGCTAAAAGTAATTTACAATTTCAATGCAATTCCCATCAAAATACCACCATCATTCTTCACAGAACTAGAAAAAAACATTATAAAATTCATGTGGAACCAAAAAAGAATCTGCATAGCCAAAGCAAGACTAAGCAAAAAGAACAAATCTGGAGGCATCACATTACCCTACTTCAAACTGTGCTATAACACTATAGTCACACAAACAGCATGGTACTGGTATAAAAATAGACACATAGACCAATGGAACAGAACAGAGAACCCAGAAATAAAGCCAAATAATTATAGCCGACTGATCTTTGACAAAGAAAACAAAAACATAAAGTGGGGAAATGACATCCTATTCAACAAATGGTGCTGGGACAATTGGCAAGTCACATGTAGAAGAATGAAACTGGATTCTCATCTCTCACCTTATACAAAAATCAACTCAGGATGGATCAAAGACTTAAATCTAAGACCTGAAACCATAATAATTCTAGAAGATAAATTTGGAAAAACCCTTCTAGACATTGGCTCAGGCAAAGACTTCATGACCAAGAATTCAAAAGCAAATGCAATAAAAACAAAGATAAATAGATGGGACTTAATTAAACTAAAAAAACTGCACAGCAAAAGAAATAATCAGCAGAGTAAACAATCCACAGAGTGGGAGAAAATTTTCTCAAACTATGCATCCAACAAAGGACTAATATCCAGAATCTACAAGGAACACTAACAAATCAGCAAGACAAAAACAAATAATCCTATCAAAAAGTGGGCTAAGGATATGAATAGACAATTCTCAAAAGAAAATATACAAAAGGCCAGCAAATGTAGAAAAAAAAGCTCCACATTAATAATAATCAGGAAAATGCAAATCAAAACCACAATGCGATACCACCTTACTCCTGCAAGAACAGCCACAATTTTAAAAAATCAAAAAATAATAGACGTTGGCATAGATGTGGCGAAAGGGGAACACTTTTACACTGCTGGTGGGAAAGTAAACTAGTGCAACCACTATGGAAAACAGTATGGAGTTTCCTTAAAGAACTAAAAGTATATCTACCATTTGATCCAGCAATCCCACTGTTGGGCATCTACCCAGAGGAAAAGAAGTCATTACACAAAAGACATTTGCACACACATGTTTATAGCAGCACAATTCACAATTGCAAAAATATGAAACCAACCCATCAATCAATGAGTGGATAAAGAAAATGTGAGATATATACCATGAAATACTACTCAGCCATAAAAAGGAATGAAATAATGGCATTTGCAGCAACCGGGATGGAGTTGAATAATATTATTCTAAATAAAGTAACTCAGGGAGGGAAAAACAAACTTTCGTATGTTCTCACTTATAAACGGGAACTCAGCTATGAGGATGCAAACGCATGAGAATGATACAATGGACTTTGGGGACTTGGGGCAAAGGATGGGAGGGGGTGAGGGATAAAAGACTACACATTGGGTACAGTTTACACTGCTTGGGTGATGGGTGTACTAAAATCTCAGAAATCACCACTAAAGAACTTATCCATATAATCGAACACCACCCGTTCTCTCAAAACCTATAGAAATAAAAAATAAATAAAAGATAAACTCACTACCTGTAAGGACTAAATTCTGGCTTTAAATTTAATAATACAATTTTACATATGTATAAAATGCATTCTCTTAGCTAGCCATTTTGCAGACACCTTCTCATTGTATCCTCACAACAACGTATAAGGTAGTCTTGTACTCTTTCTCTCTCTCTCCTTCCCTTCCTTCCCCTTCACTGTGGAAAAAATAAAAATAAAAATAAAAAAACAAAAGATGTAGCACATCTTATGTGGATGGCAGCAGGCAAAGTGGGAGCTTGTGCGGGGAACTCCCCTTTTGAAAACCATCAGATCTCGTGAGATTCATTCACTATCACAAGAACAGTGCAGGAAAGACCCGCCCCATAATTCAATCACCTCCCACTGGGTTCCTCCCATGAAAGGTGGGAATTGTGGGAGTTACAATTCAAGATGAGATTTGGGTGGGGACACATCCAAAGCATATCAGTCGGTAACATTTTACAGACAGTACCATCCATAAATTACATATTGAGGGGCACTAACCTAAAGGAGCAGGCACATGTTGAATTTTGAAGAACAAACAAGAGTCAGCATTGTTAATTTAGAATGCCTGGGCCTGTGTTGTTTCCATGTCTTTTCTTGAGGAACCAGAACCTAGATCACATGAGAAATTCCATGGGCATTAAAATGTGGCTGACAATAATTGATGTGGTGGTAGAATTAGAATAGGTTATGAAGCTAGGCAGGATCTAGAACTAAATTCCAAAAGCTGTGTGTCCTAGGTGGATGACCTTGAGCAATTCAGTTCCTGTCTCCAAACTCTATTATAATATCATCTTCCTAAAAAAATGAGGCTAGAAGGTCCTATTTTGCAGGGATATTGTTAAGATTGAATGTCACCATATATGTAGATCACTTAGCAGAGTGCCCAGTTTATCGTAGCCACTCAACCAATAAATAGGAGTTCCTTCTCTTTATCTTTGGCAGAGCTTTGACAGCCTTCAAAAGTTGCCAGAAGAATACCAGACCACAGCAGTCTAAAAATGCATCCCTTCTTAATTACCATTTGGTTTGGAACAAGACTGACTCATCTGTAGCCCTGGCAGCAGCAGGTCCTGGTTGGGATGGAGGTGATGCTGGGTCACTGGACAGGCCTGGAACTCTGCCTCTTCCTGCCTCACTCTGGATTGCTGCTTCATTGGGTCATTTGGACTCAACAAAGCAAAAATGCTGTGAACGTGCCATTTTACTTAAGAAGCTTGACTTTGAGAGAGTCAAAGAAGGGATACCTACAAAGAAATATTCAGTGTTTCCCATTACCTTGGCTTTACTTCAGAAGAATCACACATTCTACTCAAGGCTAGCACTATCTGTGAAATCCTGATATCCCTGATATTAAACCATGAGAAATAAGCCATATTTCCTATCCTTCAGACACTCCTTTTGGCAGGACATTTTTGGACATGGTGCATGGTAGATGTTTGGTTTTGGGATCTGGATTTAACTTCTAAATCCATAACACCAGCTGTGTGACCTTGAAGGAATCATGTAAAATGGGTTAATGCTCTAATTCCAGTTTTTAAAAGAAATAAATAGGACTATGAATGTGAGACGGTTATACAGTCATCCCTCTCTCTCCATTTTATTTTTTCAAGTGCTAAAGAGCAAATGGGTTTGAGGCACAACCAAATGTTTTGGAGTCCATTGCTGAATGAACAGAGTGTCAGGGCCATTCTGCTTCCCATTCAGAATACCAGGATTACCTCTGGGCAGGTGGATTATAAACTTTTACTGTTTAGAGGGCATACATCAAAGCCTAGTTTGACTGCTTGCACACTTCATAGTTTTTAATCCTGAAATGTGAGCACAACTCATGAGTTTTGTGCGGCTGAACAAGGAAATAATTTGTTCATCATTCTTTAAAGGGGCTCTGAACTTGCACCGATAACAAGGAGCTTGTGTTTATCCGGAATCTTTCTCTAAAAAATTTATAGTTTAGCACAGGCCTGGACAGTGAGTGATGGGGACCACATGGCCCTAGGAATGCAGCTGACTGCATGCACACTACGTGGAGGGTGTGTTGCTCCTGTTTCTTCTTAGAGAGTCAGACTGACCTTTAAGGATGTCTTCAGGAGAAGCCATTTGTCAGCCAGGCTCCTAGAGGGTGGGCACTCAAGCAGAGTGCACGCAGTATTTCTAGCTTTTGGCCAGTGCTCCTTAGAGCTCAATAATGTGTCTTTACCCTGGTGCCACCCCTCACTAGCAATTCATGCCTTGCACATGGCAGTGATATCACTACCTGCTCTGCTATTGTGTCCTGTTATTGATGCTCAAATACTTTTGGTTCCTTGGTGAAAACCTTGACAATCTGGTCAAGCTGCCTTAGGTTGCCTTGTGCAACATTCCTTCCGCTTTAACCTTGGCCTTAGAAAGCTTTCCACTCCAGAGCTGTTCTCACAAGCAGCTCTCCAACTTGATTTACCCATGCCTGGTGTCACTTGTTCAGGTGGAATAGGTATTGAGCTGTTGGGATTGAACCTACAGCACCTCTCTTGAAATTAAATTAATTATAGGATAAAGCATAACCATGTTTTGGGTTCTCCTCTATTTATATTGTTGATTGATTTTTAACTGTTTAAGGAGACAGTTCTCTGAAAACATGCTGTCTTAAATAGATGGGAGAGAGCTAACTTCTCATTTTCTGTGATAAGAGAAGAACAGAGGCATAGGTAACCTAGAAAAGCATACAACCCTTTAATCCTTGATATTTATATCTTGACCTCTATCATGACAATGGTACAACCAGTAGAATGCGTACCACTGGAAAGATGCAAAGTAGATCATGTGAGATGCAGGGCTTTTTAACCGTTGTTAAGGATCTGTAGGCAAATTTCCCCCAATAATTTATGCAATATTTAATCCCCTAGGAACCCAGGGCAACTGAACAAACAACTGAAACTAAAATCCTTCTGTAGAAAAGTCGGCTTTGTGCTTGGAGAGCTGCATGGTTCAGGGGAAAGAGAATGGACTTTGGACTTTAACCTTTTTCCATGTAGTAGAACAAAAGAAAAGCAAAGTCCATTTTTAAGGAACTGTAGCTATTTATATACTTAAGCTGAGTTTGCCTTGGAAAAAATATTGCTGTTTTGTTGTGAAAACATTTTGATTAGGCTATTGGTTATTCAAATAAGACCTTGGACCTAGAATGAAGAGGAGGTGTTAAGACAAAGGGAAGATACGTTGCTCTGCATAAAAAGTTAAAAGGATCCTTTTCAAAAAGAGAGATTGTTTGGTTGTTAACTGTGTTTTACATCCTCTGGAAGTAGAGAATCCAGAAACTTGGAATTTGGGGCTTTAAGAGCTAGAGTGAGAAGAAGAGTGAGGAGGAGGAACTCAGATGCGACAGGAGTGGCCCTGGCATCATGACGGCAGCGGGGTGGCAGGGGAGGCAGGGAAGGCGCAGAGGCAGGGCTGTGGCTCAGATACGGCCCCACACCACTGCTGCAATCCCCGCTACATTTCTCCATCATCACCCCAGCTTACATAATGCTGGGAGAGGAAGGAAAAAAAAGGAGGAAAACATCTTGAGCTAGCTGAGCTTCTATCTTGAGTTGGTCAAGTTTACATAAAGAAGCAGCTAAATTTGCTATGAATTTGATTAAATTTTATGAAATTAAAGTTGCAGCTTCACTCCTGGTTGACTCAAGTGACTTTAACATTCATACCTGTACTCATGGCATCTGCTGAGTTTTCATCTAACTTTTGTTATTTCTCTGGTCCTTTTGTTTCCCGAGTTTCCACACTAGGATGGCTATCTGCATGCATGGCTCCTTGTGTTCCCCCTGTTCCAGGGCAAACTTAGCCCCTTCCACATCGGTTTACCTTTCTCTTCTTGTGCTCCATGAGGGCAGAAACTCTGGAGAGCACTTCCACAGTTGTATCCCTAGCCCTTAGCAGAGTACTCACTATAGAGTAGGTGCGAAATAACTCTTGTTGAATGAATGCCTGATAGAAAAAGAAGAAAGTGACCAGGAGAGGAGGAGAAGTCAGAATGAGAGCAAAGAAAGGGATGGTCAACAGGTCATTGGGATGAAAGAGGCTACTGGTTGGGTCAACACACAATTGAGGGCAGAGGAGCTGGTAGCAGGGCTGCAGGGTGTGAGGACAAGAAAGTTCGAGGTGGGCCAGAGAGGGCAAAAAGGAGTTGTTCCAATTCCACATCAAGCCCCCAGTGAGCTGAGGAATGGTTGATTCCCTGGGATTGACTACCAGCCTGGTAAAAGGTTGTCAGGTGGGGAAGGGGGATGGAGCAGATGGTATTGGGACAAGGTGTTCAGAGTTTTGCAAACTCTCACTGGAGAACAGATGTGATCCCAATTTTAGGATCGGTGCTATTCACCTGAGCATCTGTGATCATTTTCTTATCATTTCAAGCTCTCCTTTAGAATGCTCTGCCAGCATGAGAAGCCAGAGCTCAGGGAAGACCAAAAGCCTCCGCCACAAGTTCTAAAACACCACCTGGATGATATTATTCTCTCTTTCACACCTTCCATGGCTTCCTCTTGCCTTCCAGATTTATGTTAAGGAAATAGGACTTGTTTAAGGCTTACCACACAGTAGCTATGAGGAGTGTTTGATGCCTTTCCCATAGAATAAATCTTCTTGGATGCATCAGCTTCTCCCTTCCTTGGAGATTCTGTTAGGAAAGAGGAATGAGAATAGAAGCACTAGGAATGAAATCCCAGTGGATGGAAGACTATGGGAGACTATTGCTGGGCAGAGACGTCAGTAGACTGTGTGATTACAAAAGGGAGGAAAGAGAGTTGGCCTTTCTCTTGGCAGCAGGCTTTCCTCTTCTCTGTGTTCTCCTTCATGAATCTCTCCATGTCTGGAGCCTTCACATTGCTGTCTATCTTATTATTGGTTAATAAATATGGAAATAATCCTCAGTAATACTGAATAAATGATTGCCACTCTTTGCACATATTCTATTACATTCTTTTTTTTTTTTTTTTTTTTTTAACCTAGGCTGGAGTGCAGTGGCAGGATCTCACCTCACTGCAACCTCCGCCTCCCGGGTTCAAGCGATTCTCCTGCCTCAGCCTCCCGAGTAGCTGGGACTACAGGCGCCCACCACCACGCCCAGCTAATTTTTTGTATTTTTAGTAGAGGCAGGGTTTCACCGTGTTAACCAGGATGGTCTCGATCTCCTGACCTTGTGATCCGCCCGCCTCAGCCTCCCGAAGTGCTGGGATTACAGGCGTGAGCCACGGCACCCAGCCCTCTATTACATTCTTTCTGTTTCTTACTACTTATATCCTTTTACCTGTATTCAAGGTTTCGGTCAATGTGCAGCATGTTCAAGGTGTGTGTGTGAGAGGTGATATCCAGAAGGTTTGGTGAGGAGATTCATTCATGTGAGAGTCTGGAGGGGAGTGGCTGTAGAGTGCCTGGTGGGAGAATCACGTTAAAACGGATCCCTTCTGCTGCAGGGCTTGGGTGAGAGAGGTGTCAGCGGTGTCTATTAAGCAGTTGCTGACCAAAATGCCTGGCAGCATTTGGACTAGGCTTTGAAGTGGGGGTAGAGTTATCTACCAATCAGAGAAAGAGATGTCAAAGATGATGGTTTTTCAGATGGAGAACTAGAGGCAGCAGAGAGAAACAATTCTGTGATGGTAATATAAAAATGTGAACCAAATGGGGAGGAAAAAAAAGAACAAAAGTGTGAGTAAAAGCATGAGAGAACTTTGCCTTCATATTTCCAAATAAGCTTTACTCATGCCATGGGGCTTAGAGAAATCCCCATCAAAGTCAGATGTGTGCCATGACACCAGGTGGGTGGTCTCCTTGCACAGAGACATCACGCCCACACACCAGCACAGGGGAAGGGCTGATCATGGCTCCCAGAGATGCCAATAGATTGTGCTGAGTCACCCATATTTGCTCTGAAGCTGCTTTCCTAAAAGTAATGTTGGGCAGGATGGCTCCCTGCACCACTGCCTACAGGATAAGCCCAGGCTGTTTAGCTTAGCCGGGTGTCCTGCTGATTTCACCGCTTGCGTTCCTGAAAACCTCACCCGCCCCCATGCATGCTGCAATCTTTTACCATAGGAATGTTGGTGGGCACCCAAACACACTATCCTCTTGTCCACCTTCATTACTGTGTACGTAGCATTTCCTTTACCCAGGTTTCTTTTCCCCTTTTATAAGCTTGCCAAACTCCTATTCATGCTTCAAAACTCAGCTCAAATGGGTTTTTTCTTTCAGTAGCTTTCTGTGAAAGATCACAGTCCCTTTCCACCAACCAAAAGCAGAATTAAGTATTTTATCCTCTGTTTGCTTTGTTACTTTGATAATAATCCTATGATAGCAGTAAAATAACATGTACTTATTTATGTTCTCTTTCAAATGTGGCTTTCAAGAGCATTTTCTTATTCAATAAATATTTATTATCTACTATACGTCTGGCATTACTCAGGACAAGGACTATATATATTTATCACCAATATTGCTCATTCCAAACTCACTATTTCCAGAAGCTAGAACAAATCAGTTCTCTGGGAGTATAGGATGAATGAATGAATGAATTAAATCATTTCCCCTAGACCCTTAAAACTTCTACGCCAAACGCCAAACCTGGTTTGATATAACATAAAAATTTGGATGAGCCCCCGGGGAAGATGCTGACAGTGTTTTCTGGGATGCTCTGGCTGCCTATAATTTGGTGTAAGTCAGAGAGTGTATACAGTTGTCCGGAGAAGAACTCTTTCTGATGGTCGGTGGGTCTTTTCTATTCTGAAACCGTGTATTCCTGTGGTTCCAGAAGCTGAAATGAAGCAGTTGTATCATGAGTCACCACTCCCTCAGCAGGCCATGCATGAGCTGCTTGGCACAAGCTCCACCAGTGGGAAGCCTGACCACTGACACTGGCCTTGCTGCCCATCTGTGTCCTGTTGGAAACCTTGGACCAAGGCTGCAGCAATTTGGGAATTTTTAAAAAGTACTCTGCACCGATTTCAAAGACAACTTTCAAAATGGGGTTTGAGGAATAAATAGGCAGCCATTTAATCACACTCTCTTCTTCTTTGGGAGAGACGTAATAAGCTCTTATTTTGATTTAACGATGGGTAGCTTGGTCCATGTGTTTCCCAGGCCCTTGGCTATAATTAGGATGTTTCTGTAAGGGGTGACTATGAGTCAATATAACTGATTTCTTCTAGCCAGCACACCTGAATGTAGGTATCAAAATGATGGGCGGCTCCCTTGAGATGGTCTTTTTCTGGACAGCTGTGTAATAAGAAGAGCACTTCACTGGGAGTCAGGATACTGGGCAACAGTTTTCACTTCCACCATTTACTACATGATGACGTTGGGTAAATCACCCATCTCATTTGTGAAAAAGGAGATAATGTTTACTTCGTAGGAATGTTTTAAGGCTCAAATAAGGCAATAGGTAGAAAGTTTTTGACACACAGGAGAAAGTTAATAAATGTTAATTTCTTCTGTTTCTTAGGAAAACTTTTGTTCCTTCTAGTAATGCCGTCTTTGGAGTTCCTCCTTGAAATTGACTACCAGTGAAGTGAGGATATCATAGCTCTCATTTATTGATGATCTGGGGCACTTCTATCTATCCCTGGGCTTTGCTGGGAACTGCTAGTGATTTATTCTGTACTTTGCTGTCATGGTTGGTCTTGGGGCTTACATCTTCAAGGACAGGAAGGCATTTGTCTGGCCAGGGGCTGCATTCCAACTGTTGAAGCCCTTGCCTGCCTCTAACTAAATACCGATTCAATCCAATTCAGCCAAGTCTGACACCACTGTCAAGGTTTTCAAGGTGCCTAACGAATGGTATGCCCTCCCCTGTCTCCATTTTGAAGAATTCAAAAAAACAGACAAATGTGTCAGTGGCTGGAGAACCAAAATGCCACTTTTGGTACAGATAAAGCTATTTTGAGGTGGTAGTTTCATGTAAGTGCCAAAATGGAATGTAACTCCCTAGCTCTGAGTCTGAACTTTGCCCCCCTGAGGGCAGCTTTGTGTTTGCACAGCAGATATGCTTGCCCAAGTTATTGTCTCCTTCCCACGAGTCCTGGTGGCCTTGAAGAGAGAAAGAGATCTATTCTGACACTAAAGATATTTGAGAAAATTAACTCCATTTAACTGAGATCAATGGCTGTAGTCCACCAAAAAGGTAACATGCCCCAGCACCATTAGGTGGAGTGAGGGGTGGGGCAAGGACCAAGAATGCTCCTGGGGACCTCACCCAAGAGGAGCTGGATGTGTCAGCCTTGTGCTTGTCCCCTATGACTGTCAGAATCCTGATGTAGCAGCTTTCACTCCCAACCTGCACCCTTTACAGACAGGCAATGCAAATTCTGAAGCTCTTTCTGTCTTGGTATTGCCAGCTTAGCCCTTTATTATACCTGGTTTCCTCTTCCTCGTCCAGATCATATTGGTGTTTCAGTCTGGTTCTTAGTGGGGCTTTCAAACATTTCTTGGCTTTACACTTTTGCAGATGTACTGTTCCCAGTCCATCCCTTCTTACAGCCAAGGACTCCAGCGCCGATGCTGGTCCAGAAGAGTTCAGTGTCTCAGCTGGCTGATTTCCCACCAAGACTGAGGAGCTGAGACAACAATAGAGACTTTGAGAGTCACCTGGTCCCACACAGTGCCTGCTGAGAGCCCTGGGTCAGAAAGAGAGGGAAACCTTTCCCAGACTGCACAGTCCAGCCTGTAATGCTATGCTGTGCTTCCTCCTGGGGAGCTTCTGTGAAGGCTGCCCTTGGGCAGATGATTTTGTCCCTGTTTGAAACAGAAAATAAAAAAGGTCACAAGTCCCCGGGGTGACTAAATGCTGAGCCAACTAATTTCTTCAGTTATTCAAAATTGTTATTTTCCAGGAAGGGGAGTCAGCGACTAGGAAGACAAAACTGATACTTTATATAATGATGTCAAAACAAAACCATGCATTTTACATTATTGAAGTGTCAGCATGCGATTTTGCTCTTTATGTTGTTTTCCCTGAACTCCAATTCAGGCAGGTAGCAGGTTGTAATTAATTTCACTTTTCTTGAAGTTTTTCAATATGGCAAATAGAAGCCTCTAGAAGACCACAAGGGTTTTTTTGTTTGTTTTTTGTATATATATTTTTTTCTTTTTTTGTTTTTGCGTTTTGCTAAATCCTTAACTGAAAGCATTATACTAAATGTCCTCAATGGGAGGAAGAGTTGGAAAACGTGAGCAGGGAGTGGAGAGGGTATCTCAGAGATGGAGAAGGGCTATAAGTCCAATGATTAGCCCAGGCTTATGCCCTGCTCTGTTTTGCTTTCTAGGAAAATGACCAAACCTCGGAGGGATTGGCTGCTTTGTGTGTATAGAAGGTAGGATTCCGGGCATGCATGGCAGGGAAGCAGCTGAGCTTTAGGGACATGCTTTAGGCTTAGACAGTGAAGATGTTCATGATGACCCTGGTGGACTAAAAAGAGTCCTCCTCTTTGGGGGATTTTGATGTGGCTTTGTGGGGAAAGGGGACAACCCCTTGTGACTGAGATTGGGCATTTTGCCATCCTGGTAGAATGACAGCTTGGGGTCACATTAAATTTTATTTCAAGAGAAGGCAAAAAATATGATATTTCTTGGATACCTGGAGATGCAAATTGAGATTCACACTTTCACATATAAAATAAGTTGAGTCTTTAAAGATGGCTGCTTGTAGATGAATCTTCAATGGGACTATTAAATACAGTTTTAACCTTAAAAAGTAAGTTTGGTATTTAGCTCTTTCTTCAGAACAATTCTTACATAACACATCAGTATACAGTACAGGTGAAAATGGGGGTGTCTTGAATGGATTTGCTGGAACCCAGGATCCTTCTATTTGGCCTTTCCCTCATAGTGACTGACCCCTAAGTGCCATCTATGAAGTCCTAGGGCTCTGAGAACCAGTTTGGAGCCACCCCTCCCCCCCGCCCACCCCACCACCACCCCAGGTCACAGACTTGCTTTGATAAGTGGGTGGCTGAGATATCAAGTAGCTATTAGCTTTCGGGTCATGCCAAAATTCCTTAGCACTTTACTTAAGGTCCTTCTTAATGTGACCCCTTCTTCCCTCCCAGCCCCATCCTTTGCCACTTGCATTCATTCTTGCATTCTGAGGGATTACTCTGGTGTCCACCTCTCAGCCTGGTGCAGAGAAGGTTCTAAGTAAATGTCAAATAAGCAATGTAATGCATACTGTATGAGGAAAGCCATCTTGCAGCCCAAATGATGCAGAGAAATAGAATAAAATTTGTGGCATTACAGAGAAAATAGAATACATTAACCTTTACTTTTATTTTTTTCTCTTTTAGTTTGAAGCAACTTCTATACAGTTCTACCTACAGTAGGGTTAATGTATGGAAGCTACTTGCATCTTTCACTACACCTCTTGTAACCTCATTGGGGATGCGTATACACACATTGTGTTTGAAACCAGTTGGGAAATAGAGAAGTCAGAGAGATGGAGATCAAAATCATTTTCTCTTACTAGTAATGTTGGGTGAGAGAATGTAGCTTGAACAGGCTTTCTTCTACTTTTCCCTACATCTAGACTTTGGAATGAGCTGCGCTAGTACAGTAAACAGGGTTAGTTAACAAGACAGCTTAGCCTCAAGGAAGCATGGCCCCTCACACCTGAAAGGCCTCTGAATAAGAACAGAGAGATGTTGGTCTCCGGAACTGACTCAGGGCTCTGATCCAGGTGTGCTTCCACTGGGAGGCAGATGCAAAGCAATAAACACACACATACACACCCCCCCCCCCCCACAAAAAGAGACAGAAAAGCCGAAACTGCTCAGAGAAATCTTTTCTACTTTCTGAGGATGGGTTGGGTGTTGGAGATACAGAATCAAGGGTAGAGGGACTACTTCCTAATGTTTGTGAATGGATGGTAGTTCCCAGTTTATAAAATGGGGTAGAAAATTAAGGAAGAGGAAGTCTCTAAGAGTCATTTTCACTACATTAAACCCAGTTGCATTCCTAAAAGGCCCTTACATGGATCTTCATGTCAATCATTTTGAATTGTGTTTTTTGTGTTTGTTGACTGGGACAAAGCCTCAGCTCATTTCTGGCAGAGTGACTACACTGGGTGGGTACTGCACAATGGCTGAATTCTGAAAAAATGAAAGGAAACCAACCCAAAAGTTATGAGGACTGTGTTTACAAATGTATGATAAATGTGTGCATTCGATGCCCTAAAAGAATTTGGCATTAGCCCTAGTGTACACAATTTAGCCCTAGTGTACACCAAACATGTTATATATAAGTATAAATTAAGAACTGTGAACAGATGGGCAGAGACAAAACACAGCAATATAAGTGAAGAGATACAGGGCCAAACAGCCTGTTAGGTCTACGAGAAGCATGAACAGAGGTAAACATCAACATATAAAATTAATCATCCATTTCAACTCCTCTTTAAGTGAGGTCCTTAATTCTGGCAGTTTTCAAGAAGAGAGACCAATAAAGACTGAAGTCTGAGACCTGGATGGAGAGTGTATATATACACACACACACACACACACACATATGTGTATATATAATTATATATATATATATACACACACACACATATATATAATTATATATATATAAGGAATCTGGATTAGGCAGGATCCCACAGGGAATAAGACACGGGGTGTTAGAGATGGTTCACAGGGAGAAAAATCGTGTGCTGGCCAGACCTCTTGGTTGCAAGCAAGAGTATCTAACTCACTTGGGGAGGAAAAAAGATAATTTTTATAATTGGTAGAAACTTGGAGAGGTAGTTTTGGAGCATAGACAAGATTCAAAGAGCATCTGGAAGCCAGGCAGCAATAGGTCCTTAGACCAGTACCACACGTCTTCCTTATCAAAAGTAAGTAAGCACTGCTGCTGGACACACTGCAGCTGGTGACACTTGGTTTCCACTGCTGTTACACATTGCTTTGGACTGTCCATCATTGCAGCCACTATGGGGCACTGACATTGGACACCAGGGCTGCTGCATGCTACCACAGTCAGTTCCAACTTTGCTTCTTTTTTGGCACCTCTTGCTTCTGATTCTAATCTCCTAGGTGGAATGTGTCCTTGGCTCAATCTAGATTATCTGCATGCACCCTTGCTACCAAGGAAGGGAGAAGAGAGTACCTTTCATTTACTACCAAGAAAATGCACGATGGGAAATTCTTCCCTTGGCCCCTGCCCACAGACCCCAGTTGTCAGAAGAGCTGAATGATGGACAGCTGAAATATATTCACTGTAAAACTAGTAGATACATCAATCATTTGTCTTGAAAAGATTTAGCATTCAAATGCCAAAATTAAATAACACCTGAAAGTATTAAGTGCCACAATACCAACAAAAATATTTCTTCAAGTCTCAAATAAACAGGTATTTATTTAGTTTTATGATGATATTTTTGAAAATAGAAATTGTTGTGTGTCTTCTTATATTGATAAATTATAAACTACCTAGCCCATGCTTCCTCTCTTGGTATTTCTTCTCCCCCTTCTCTATCTATTCACCCTTGCAATTTCAAACATATGTACATTATATAAATAGGTGCTGTTCAATGAAAATTACTTGGAAAAAATCAGAATGGAGCAATGGAGCAATGATACAGTTGACCTTTTATTGATCATTAGAGTTGGTTTACATATTAAGAGGTAGATTGCCCTAGTTATGTTTGCTAAATGAAATACTTGAGATAATAACAATTGATACTGTTTACTGAGTGTCTACTATCTGTCAGATGTTTGCATGTGTTATCTTGGTCAATCATCATGGTAACTTGGTTGAAATGGGGTTTATTATCACTCTTTGATGAAAGAGGAAACCAAGGGTCAGAGAACATAAGTGACATTGGTCAAGGTTGTGAAACCAAGCAATGAGATAAACTGCAATCTTAACCCCCTTTCCTTCACAACCCTGACTATGTAACCCAGAAAGTTCTTCCCCTATGCCACGCCTTCTCTAGTGTTACCATATTTAATAGACCTGAGTCACTGTTAGTCTGATGGGTGTTGGCTTCCCGCACAGGCACGTTCCTTCAAAGATAAAAGCCTTGCTCTCGTGAGTTTCTTAGCAGAGAGAATGGGAATCTCATCTCCAAAGTGAAACTGAGGATTGGTTTCAGGAAGTGGGAGTTGGCAGAAAAGGGAAAAGAGGGTCTTGAATTGCACTGGCTAAATAAGACTCTCTGGAAAAGCAATGCCCTGTGCTGATATCTTGGTCAGTGAAATTGCTTTTGGCAAAGATGCCTTCTTCACAGCAGATAGAAACTAATGGTCACCCCAGGATAATACAACACACTTTGCCTTGTTTTGATGATTCCTTCTGCCTGTGTGATGTTTCCCAGGCTTCTTTTTATACAAGTATTGACTTTAGAAGTGAAAAATGAAAACGGTTGTTATACATTTTGTAAATTATGGCCAGTTTGCCTTGGCTTGGGATTTTAAAAAAATACTCAAACTGCATTGCAGTTAAACTGGAAGTACAAATAAATTCATGAATTCAATATGCTCTCTCTTCCAAAAACACCAAATATATTTTAAAAACCCTATAGGTCTATAATACTTCATGTACAGTACTAAAATATATTTCCCCAACAGAGAATACACAGTATAGTACAAGTTATTAAGAGGGTAGAAAAAAAAGAACCAAATGAATTTAAGACCCTTCTCTGATCTTTTCTACCTATAAAGATTTATTTCTTGAATATTCAATAGCATAACCATGCCAGAAATAAATAAATAAGATGGAAGAATTACAAATTATTTTGCCATTCTCATAAATCGAGCATGTTAACTGTGTGTTCCTTTTTCATACAGAGACATGGTATTTCTGCTTTTCCCCCTTAACTCTGTGTCATAGACCTTTTCCCAGGAATGTGTAATATTTTAAATTATAATTGTATTTGCGGTCTCAAATTCTGTTGAGGGGATATAGCACAACTTATTTAACTGGTTTATCTGAGGACTTTAAAGTTGTTTCTAGTTTTTCACCAGTATGGAAGGTGACAAATTTAGTTTTGTATTTTGTTTCCTCTACCTCACACTTACACTTTTAGGGAACTTGATCTTTAAAATAAATTTCCTGGAGTTGAGTCACTTGGTCTGATGAAATGAAGTATTTTGCTGTTTTTGGTAGGTATTATAAAACTCCTTTCCAAAAAATTTTTTATCAATTTACACTGCCACCAGCAGTGCTTTCCTAAGCCCTTTTTTTTTCTTTTTTTACTACAAACTTAGCAGCATAGGGTGTTATATTTCTTTTAAATTGAAGTTCTTAAGGAAAATTTTTAAAAATTAAGTGAAAGTGTGGCTAAAAACTCGCCACTCAGCTGTTATGTGAACTCTTACAGACTGACTGTGAAATCCCAGTGATAAAAATTAGAGATGTCAGGGGCCTTTTCAGTTTGATCTGCCCCTCTGCGGCAGGTGTTGGATTATTACCCGCATGCCAGTGCTTTGGGGATACAAACGAAGGGAATATGTTTGTCAAACATGCCAGTCAGAGTTCCCAGAAGACTTGGCCACAGAATGCAGACGAAGTTAGAATACAAAGGCCTGGCTCCTTGCTTGCGAACCCCTGCAAGTCTTGGGAGCCCATGAAAGCAGGGGCATCTCCTGGGTATGCTCCAGAGCCTTTCTGGGCTCCAGCACTTTGCTTGGACACCTGGAATTCAAATTCCCACCACTGCTGAGCTGGAATAAACAAATGCATGCCAGGGCTGCCTTCTACGATTTCATTCTCTGAATGTGTCATTTGTAATGCTGAAATGTATTCTGCTAGAATGACATTGGACATATAAGTTGCCAGGGCATTAGACACCATCTAGTGCAACATCCTTAGTTAAAGAGGAGGAAATTAACCCAGAAAGTGGGAGGTACTAATACCAAATTTTCCTCACTCCCAGCATAGTGTTTGTACACCTTGCCTTCACACATTATCTGAGCAATAAAATGTCTTTTGTGAAAGCTGATTCAGGACTATCTTGCTAAATTAGTATACTGGTGGGATCTTCTTTGTTCCTGATGATTATTACTGGCATGTCTGGCAATAATTACAACATGTGTACTGAGAAATTGTGGGCATTAATTTCAGAATTTTTGGGGTAGTTTAGGTATAATGATAAATGACATTTATTTAGTGCTCACCCTGTGCCAGATTCTGTTCCAGATGTTTTGCATGAGTTAATTGATTTTCTCCCAACAGTTTTCTAAAATATATATTTACATTATTCCTATATTAAAGAAAGGAAATCTGAGAGTGGTTTCTTAAATAGTATATTAAACAGTATAAGCTAAGTTAGGCTATAGTAACAAACAGCCCCAGATCTCACTGACATACAACAGTAAAGCTTTATTTCCCTCTCATGTTATTTGTGCATCATAGGTTAACATCACTTCTTTTCTCTTTCACATTCAAAGAGTTGCCCTTATATGTAACCTAGCTGTCTTTTGGCAGGTGGAATAGTTTGCAGCTAAAACATGCAGTGGCTCCTAAAGCTACACATTGAGAAATGACACATTGACACTTATTTCATCTCAATTTCACTGCCCAATGCAAATAACATGGCCAAGTCTGACATTAATGAGGCAAGTAGTAAGATTCTTTGGTAGGGAAAGTCCAGTGAACATACTGAACAAATATAACCTACCAATGTCAATAACTTCTTCAAGGTTCCATATAAAGTAAATTCTAGAGGCAAGATTTCAACTCAGTATGACTTCAGCGCCAACAAAATAAACTTATCTGCTTCACTCTCTTAATGATCAAATGCTGGGAAATATTAGAACCCATGTTGAACCTTAGAATCTATTCATTCGTCCCTGTGAAAAATGCCATTGTGAGGGAAAGCATGCATCTATATATTTTAGGCCAACTATTTCACAGTGTTCACGAATGCCCCCTCTATCAAAGCGTTAGCACGTTCTTGTTTGTATTTCATTTCTGTCAGGGTGAATGAGATCTCTCCAGTCACTTCATATTCTCATGCACAATGATTTCTTCAAAGCCCTCCCACTCTCACACAATTCAGGGCCTCAGAGGACAGCTAGGCCAGCCCCTGCCAATGCTAGTGTGCTCATTCTGGAATCCTACCAGGAGGCCATGGGGTCTATCACGTGCATCTCTAACCCTTCCTGCCCCAGGAAGGCTGTTCCCTTTATGCACAATTGTAACTGTTGGAAGGACTTAGCTTGAATTGAACACCCCCTACAGTTTTCATTTCTGGGGCTACATTTAAAGCTAAATGTAATCTGTCACATATATCTGTATATATGTATAAAAATGTATAATAGATACTATATAAATATATAATATACAATATATAAATATACTTTATATACAACATATGCTTATTTTATATATTTAATATATAGTTGTATAACATGTACTTTGTATACTAGATATAATATATACTTATATATAGTATATTGTATACTAGATATAATATATACTTATATATAGTATATTGTATACTTAGTATATTATATGCATCCATTATATATGTATATATATTTATATGTTTAATAAATATTTACCAATATTTATCTTTATTATGATATTATATATTATACATGATATATAATAAATATAAAAACATAATTATATATAAATATATATAATTATGCCCCACAGGTATTTTTTTCTCTAGCTGCAAAAGACAACTTCTGTCTACTATGTTATAATTTTGTGTCTTAAAGCATCCCAGTTGTGATTTTTGAAGATTTTCTGTACCATCTCTAACAAAAATGGACTTTGTATAACGCTCTTCACTCCTCCCCTTTTATTTATCCTAGTGGAGTTATAACTTCCATAATAGTAACACATTTCATACCTAACAAGACGCCATGGTTTTTCTGTGATGAATTAAATTTATTTAGGAATTTCCATCAATACAAACACGGTTTGATATGAATGCTGAAAGGTGAGGTAAGAATATCTCCAATTCTTTAATACATGCCGCAGCGGTTATTACAGGATAAAAAATACCTTACTCTTGATAAGTAAGATTTTTTGCTTTTGTGCTCATTATGTACTTTAAACAACTGGTTGTTTATATATAGTTTATTTCTCTTTGGTAAGTGTTTGACAAATTCTGTTTATGAGTTAGCTTTTAATTTTGGGAAACTTTTTGAGAAGTAGATAAAATCAAACCACTTTCAGAGATTGTTCGAGATATTTTATAGATTTTAAAGTAATATTTTTTATGCTTTATGGGAGCTCTGTGAGGGAAGGACTATATTTTTGTTATTCATCCCTGACCTGCCTGGTTGGTACAACATGTGTTACCCAATAGGTATCCACTGAATATTTGCGGAATTAAAAAAAAAAAGCAATGGAGACCATAGGATGGTGACCATATATGATGCTTTGTTTTTGCCCATAGTAGTTGGTCATGTTCAATAAATAAACTAATAGCACAAATTAGTGTAATTAATCTAAAGGCAATGACAACAAGACGGAATAAACGAGATCTATTTAAGAGGTAAAGACTAATAACATTTCGTAAATTTACTGAAGGTGTGAAGATTAGGGGAAAAGAGGAATCTAAAATGACTTAGGAGTTCGTGGGTTTAGTGACTGTAAGTGGGTGGTTCACAGCCCACAGGGCAAATCCAGTCTACTCTTTGTTTTCGTAAATTAAGTTTTATTGGGACACGACCATGCACATTCATTTACATGTTGTCTATTGCTGCTTTCACAGTATGATGACAGAGACAGGTAGTTGTGACAAAGGCCATATAGTCCACAAAGACAAAAAAATTGGCTATCTCTCTCTTTACAGAAAAATGTTGGCTGAATCTTACTCTGCTAAATACAGTTTCTGACTTACTATGGTTCCACTTATGATTTTTTTTGACTTCAGGATAGTGCAAAAGTGATATACATTCAGTACACTCTTCAACTTATGGTGGGGTTACATCACGATAAACCCATCCTCATAACCCCATTGTAAGTTAAGGAGTGCACGAAGGTTTTTGGTGGGAAGATGGAGATATCGGGGGAAAATAGTTTCTATTTATTAATATGCTGAGTTTGTGGTGCCTGAAGAACATGCCAGTGAAGATGTTCAGCCAAAAGTTCAAGATATAAGCCTGGGACTCAGTGTGGAATTATGGCTGAACATATAGATTTAGTAGGCTGTGGTCAAGTTGTGGCTTTGTCTGCCATGATGAAACAACATGGTGGCTAAGCCTCTGAAAATGAAGATACCACTGGTGATGTACACTTCTCACTGAAGTCCAGCTTAGGAGGTGAGTCAGAGGTGTTTAATTACATGTTGTGAAGGCACATGAGGAAAAGGATGGAGGTGTGTAGTGGTACATTCACTCCTTCTTCCAGAACATGGGGCAGAGTGCCAACCAAGCATGAGGCCCAGGCAGAATCCTCCTGCTATCACCACATGTTTGCCTCGGCGTGACTGGCACTGCTGCAGATCCTCTCAGTAGGCCCCAAGGCAGCCGTTGCCAAAGTAAAATCAGAAGCGTCCCTTCCAGCTTTGCTCTGCCGTTTTGCCAGCCCAACCGCAGAACATCTCATCTAGGTTGATTAAGGGGAGGAAAAACTACTAAACGTTGGTTACAGTTCTAAAATAATGCCAGTCCTGGAGATGCAAAGCTTTTCTCTAACCATCAGGGTTAAGCCTAACGAGGCAGTTCATGTACTTTCCCAGCTGGTAAGTGAATATTTCTGCACTGCACGTGGTACAGAGGGCTCAGCCCAGTGCAAGGACAGTTTGTCCCAACATTCCTGTGCATCCTCTTACTTCCGGAGTGACTCATTTCCATTTCCTCTTTTGCCAAGTAGAGGAAATAGCAATCCCTTTTTCTCATTATTGGTGAATGTTGTAGGGACAAATATTTATAATGATGTGGAGATGTGTGTAACCACGTGGATAGTGAGCCCCTGGAGAGAGAACCCTGCAGCTTTTATAATGCTGACCGATGGGAGTGGACACTCGGGGCATTGAGTGGGTCCTCGAAGAATAATTTACTTTGTAGGTTGTTGTGAGACTTTCTAAGGTAATAACCCATACAATAGACCTTGACTGTACTAAGGAAGCAAAATCATTGGCAATTCTGCTAAGATTTTCTCCCCGACTCCACTTTTTTTTCATAAGCCACTGGAGAGAACGAACAGAGTTAATCTGATTTTTGGCGGGGATGAGAAAAATGACAATATTTACCTATTAGAATTCTATCAATAGATATGGGAAACCCTATTTATATCTATGAACCTATGCCAATACATATTCTTGTATATATTTCTGGAAATATAGTTTCAGAGAATACTTGTTTGACTTTCTCCAGTTCGAGGAGAACTCATTATGCTAAATACTGCAAAGTACAGTGAGAATGAGTAGAGCCAAACGGGACAAACGCTTAAAACTAGGATCAGATATTTCTTCAGATCACATGAAAATTTTTTTTACCCCATTAAGAAATTCTTGGATGATATTTTTAATGTTGAATGTTCATACCACCTTTTTGAACATCATGCATATGCCAGTGTGTGCCAGTGTATATGTGAATGTCAGAATGGGCATCAGAATGTGTATGCATGTCTGTGCATCCGTGCATGGCTGAAATGAACTTGTGGGTCTGTGTGTATGTGTTTGGATGTGTGTGCGTTTATTTTTCTTGTGGATGTTCTAGTCTAATGAAAGGAGCTCTTAGATCCCACAAAAGCCACATGCCTAATAGGTTGGATCTTCGTTAAGCTTTCCAGCATGTGCATTTGCAGAATTAAAGGGTGCAGGCACTAGGATAACCACAGAACCCTACACGAACTATTCTGGGACTCCCCAAGGACCTTTAATTTACTATTGTATTTAAAGACAATACATGCCTTGCATAGTTACAGCTGCAAGTTCTTGTCTGCTCAGTAGCCTTGGAAGACAGATCATCACCTAGTTGGGACCAACTCAAAGGTTAAACTGGCATCCACCAAACCTTAGTTGAATAACACATTTTGCTAGAGAGTTTTTGTTTGTGTGTTTGTATTCCTCCTGGCTCACTCTTGGCCCAGACTCAAGATAAACTTTGCTGCTTTTCTGCCTGCTGTGCTTAATTTTCTGTGGTACCTAAAATGCTGGATTTGTAGCCTTTTTCGTTTGGCTGCGGTTTGGCTTCGCCTGTCCAATTCAAGTTTCCTCTGTGTGCAGGACTCAGAAATGTTTCACTTGAGAGTTTAAGTTTCATGATTTTAATTATTCACATCATCTAAACTTGGCTTTGAAATCAACCATATCAGGCATGACAATTCACCCAAGAGTCTGAAATGAAATAAAGAAAGCAGAGACGAGGAGACATCTGGTGCCAAGCCACCCCAGTGAGGTGCCCTATGTTTATGAAGGGGGCTGGGGAGGAGGAGAAGACTTGGGAAGAGAAGAAAAGTAACTTTTTAAAACACCTACAATAAGATAAACACTGGATTTTAGATGCATTCTGCACTTTGCCTTCCCAATAATCCTTTTGGAGGTAGGGATTTTTTCCAAATTATTTTTGTGTTCCTGCTTGCATTTTCACACATTTGTGCTCTAGTGTGGATGCTACAGCTGCAGAGAGTTAATAAAAATAGTTTCTTTAACACTCTGGATTACTTAGAAGATTTGCTCTATTATGCAGAAGTTCTCATCTCTCTGGGTGCTTTCTGTGTCCCTCTGGCAAATGCCACCCTGGTTTTATGAACTGAAGTTAAAGACTGCCAGCTCGTTTAGGGGGCCACCAGTGGTTTATTGTTCAACTGTTTCCTGCCCACGATGTGTGGGTTCTTTCCATAATGAATCATCAGTCTAATACTAAAGCGTCTATAACATCAGTAACAGAAAGCTTCTTTAAACACTTTTATCCAAAACTGTGATATTTAAAAGTGAAGAAATTCCTCCAGTCCCTTAATGACTGAGACTTTTTCATTTTTATCTGTCTCAAGCATTCTTTGGAATGCTCATTTAATAAACCCATATACCATGTAGGTACCAAGAATAGAGTCTTTTGTAATGGAGGGTGTAGATGCATGTAAAAATTATCTGTCTTATTATAAAGATAATATGTATGAAAATATTGGAAAGAAAACACAATAGAAAATGAAACCCACACATCATCTACCAACCCAAAATATCTCTACTTATATTTTGCTGTATTTCATTTTCTTTTCTTTTCTTTTTCTTTTCTCCTTTTCTTTCTCTCATTTAAAAAAATGTAATATAACTCGTTTCTTGGATTGGACGAGAGCAACTCTTGGGATACAATCACAAAGCAAATTTATTTCATCTCTTCCACTGTCTCTTTAAAATTAATTAGAAGAGACAGTTCTTCCCCTGTCCTTAAAACACTGGGCATCCCATTACTTTTCTGATCATTCCTAGGAGTTCAGAGATCCCATGGTCCTTTTTACCTCATATGCAACTGAAATTCAGAAATTACAGTTCCAAGCCGCTTATGATCATTGAAACTTTGATTTTGATTTAAAATGGTCTTCTCTACTTCCTCAGCTAGGCTGACAGCCACAGGAAAAGCTGAAGGCCAATGGAGTGTGGTTAGCTTCCACTCTCAGTTTTTGCCCTTCTCTCCCAATTTTTGTCAATTTCTCACCCCTCTAGGATTGGAGTCAGGGGAGGAGCTAGAAGTCTCTTATGTGACCAGCCCTGTCAGAGGTGGGCTTCCTACTCTCTGGATCAGGCGGGTGTCTAAAGCCCATGCTCTCACTGGCCCTTTATGTGTTCTTCAGGACACTCTTGCCCCATACCATGCCTCCTCAGGAGCTTTGATCTGCAGATGTCTTGATGCCGATCATGTTCTCTCTCTTTTTCCAGTCCTTATTTTTTTCTTTACTCAGCCCGCCGTAAACCAACTCTACCTTCAGCTTCTCTCTAGTGGGGCCTCTCGTGTGCACCATGTGGGAATATCTCTCCAGGAGTACTGCTGGACAGGACTGAAGCCCCAGACTGGTTCTCCCTCACTCTTGATCTTTGGTCCATGGGAAACACACATTTTTGATTCCTGCAGGAGTATTGCCATCCGACACACCCATCTCTTCTTGACTCCCACCCCTAGAACAGCTGGCCAAGGTGGCCCTCTCCATTGAGATTTTCCACTCTGTGACTCCCAAATGCAAGGAACATATATCCGATTTTCAGGGTGGCCCTGTTGAAACTCTTCTCAATGGGTTTGAGATCAGTTTCAAGCATCATCCTCTTAAATACAGAGAGACACACACACACTCTTAAATGGCCATGTGAAAGGCACTCACACCACAGCAACAGGTCTCTCCAAAGGAATTTCCTCCCAATTTCTCTTTCTTATTTCCAAAACTGGATCTTTTTATACTCTAGAGGTGGGCAAGGAATTAAAGAGTCATGTAATTTTTCGGTAACCATTTCCTTTAGAAATTTGCATTTTGATCCTTTACCTCACTTTGGAATATTTTATCTGTTGAATCTTGGTGATGGTTGAAACATGATTTAACATCTACATCAGCTAGCATAATCCTTGTATTCCAATAGCATTTCTCTTGATAATGATCCCACATCATTGTTTATTTTTAAAACTATGATTTTTAGTGATGCTTCAGTAGCCCATTGCATTGGTTTCCTATTGCCACAGTTACAAATTACCACAAATGTTGTAGCTTAAAACAACACAAATGTATTATCTTACAGTTCTGAGGGACAGAGTCCTTGGTCAGCTTCAGTGAGCTAAAATCAAGGTGTTGATAGGGCTGTGCTGCTTCTGAAAAATTTGGGGGCGTGTCCATTTCTTTACCTTTTCCAGCTTCCCACACTCCTTGGCTTGTGGCCCCACATCGCTCCAACCTCTGTTTTTGTCATCACCTCCTCTCCCTCTGCTCTGACTCTGTCCTCTTGTCTCCTCTTATAAAGACCTTTGTGGCTGGGTGCAGTGGCTCATGCCTGTAATCCCAGCACTTTGGGATCCCAAGGTGGGTGGATCACTTGAGGTCAGGAGTTTAATACCAGCCTGGCCAACATGGTGAAACCCTGTCTCTACTAAAATTATAAAACTTAGCCAGGCGTGGTGGCATGTGCCTGTAGTCCCAGCTACTTAGGAGGTTGAGGCAGGAGAATTGCTTGAACCTGGGAGGTGGAGGTTGCAGTGAGCCGAGATCATGCCACTACACACCAGCCTGGGAGACAGAGTGAGCCTCTGTCTCCAAAAAAAAAAAAGACCTTTGTGATGACAGTGGTCCCACCGAGGTAACAAAGGATAATCTCCTCTTCTCTAACTTAATTGTATCTGCAAAGACCCCTTTACTATGGAAAGTAACATATTTCTGGGTTCTGAGGATTCAGATCTGGATGCCTTTGGGGGATGAGGGGGATTATTCAGCCCACCACACCCATATTCTGGATACGTTACATTTTCACTAATTTTACTTTCAATTCTTTAAGTAAATTTATAAATAGGCCTTCAGTGAATTTCCTTGTGAATACATTTGAATGAGTTTCTCTGATGGTTTCCTCAGTGTACATTCCTAGAAGCAGAGTTATTCGGTAAGAACATTTTTAAGGACTTTTGATGTATATTGCCAAATTCTTTTCCAGAAACGTGTATACATTTTTGACTCTGCAGCTATGTGGAATTCACCTTTACTAGGATTTTTTAAAAATAGTTTCAACTTTTATTTTAGATTCAAAGGGTACACATGCAGGTTTGCTACATGAGTACATTGCATCATGCTAAGTTTGGGCTATGATTGATCCTACCAGCCATATAGTGAGCACAGTACCCAATAGGTAGATTTTCAAATTCTGCCCCCTTGCCTCTCTCTCCCTCTACTAGTCCCCAGTGTCTATTGTTACTATCTTTATGTCCATGAGGACCCAATGTTTAGCTCCCACATATACATGAGAACACACAGTATTTGGTTTCTTGTTCCTGTGTTAATTCACTTAGAATAATGGCCTCCAGCTGCACCTGTGTTGCTGCTAAGGGCATGATTTCATTCTTTTTTTGTGGCTGCATAATATTCCATCATGTATATGTACCACATTTTCTGTGTCCAGTACCCTGTTGATGGGCACCTAAGTTGATTCCACGTCTTTGCTAATGCTTCACCAACATTGATTGGTCTTGTTGTTATTTCTCATTTTGGGGGTTAATTTGATAGTTAAAAATGGTGTCTCTTAATGTTGAATACTGGCGGACTAAACACTAATCAAATGTTTGTTAACCAAATACTTTTCTTCTTCTTTGACATAGGTACTCATCACTTTTGGCCACTTTTATATAGGGACATGTTTAGAAGTAAGACCTTTATAGACAGATGTATCTGGTTTTGATTTTTTCTTTCTTTTTTGGCCCAGTGGTGTGACCTTCTGCAAATAACCATTGCCTGTCTTAGCATTCTCATTTTGTGTGCATAAATAACCCAATGCCATAGTGTGAAACTTAAATGAAATGATAAATACAGAACATCCAGGTGAATGTTTCCGCTTGGTGAGAACAGGCTAAGGCATAGCTACTAGTATGATTATGCTAATGGGTATTGGAAATTGTTTAAAAATGATTTCTGAGATGTATTTATATATATACAGACACACACATACATCTATGCATATATATAAAAGTATTACACTCTTGTTTTTATTCATTGAAAATGCTTTTCTAATTTCACATTTTTCTTCTTTTGTATTTTTTTTGCAGTGTCTTTTTTGTGACTTGTGTTATTTCTGATTTTTTGCATTTATTTTATATTTAGAAGTTATTTCTGTATACAGCAAACCCCTGTGACACAGGTTTACCTGTGTAACAAACCTGCACATACACCCCTGAACCTAAAATAAAAGTTTGAAGAAGTTATTTCCTGCTTTCAAGATAATTTAAATATTTACTGTAATTTTCATATTTTAATAATTGTTTTCTTTGTTTTCATATAAATCTGTAAGGCATACGGAATTTGAATTGGTAGATATGTGATATTAGGATTAAGTAAATGTTTGTTTCTTTCCATATTTTTAGCCACTTTTGCTAGTATTATATGGTGAATATTATACCTTTGAATATTGCATTGAATTTTGCTACTTCCATTATTATCATATATTAAGTTCCAGATCATTTTATGATCATTCTAGAACTTTCTGTCTTGTTCCACTGGTAGATGATAGATCTCACAAGATAGATATCACAAGACTGGATACAGTCTTGTGATAGTATAATCCTGTTTTAATGATTGCAATATTATATATCTTTCAATGGACAAACTCTCTCTTATTTCTTTCTCTTGTTTTATATGTGTTCTTAGCTATTTTACTCATCTATTCAGTCTTTTCTGAATAACTCTACAACAATGTTTTTAATGTAAAAACCTTATTACTATCATGGTAAATTTATGTATTAATTTGGGAAGATCTGGCATCCTTGTTCATGCATCTCATCTGGAAACTTAAAACCTTTCTTGGTTTTGTAAAATTTTCTTTTGAGTCTCTGTAAAACTCTGTGGTTTCATTTAAATAGATCACACAATTTTGTTAAAGTACTTAGGTGTATATATTAATACAAGTATAATCAATCTTTTTCCATTGTGTCTTTTAAATGGAGATTGCTGTTATGTAGAAAAGTCATCGATTTGATTTTAAATTTTATTTCGTTAATTTACTGAGCTCTCTTAGTAGTTCTATGAGTTTTTACAGCTATTTTTCTTAGTTTTACACTATATAATCAATTATCAAATAAAGCAGGATTCTTGCTTTAGTTTTCTAAGTTTTGCTCTATTTTATTGGCTAAAGTGTAAAAAAAAAAAAATGTTAATGCCACTGGTGGGCATTCTTGTCCTTTTTCCTACAGTGCTTCTGGTATTTCAACATGAAGTAGAACAAAATAGGTTTTATCCTGATGGAAGTACTCAAAGATCACTCTGATTACCTCCATTGAATATCTTTATTAGAGTTATTAGAGAAAAAATGGATATCAATAGCCCAGAGATACGAGACACTTATGTGTAAGTGACACTTATGTGTCTCTTAAATGACACTTGAGTGGCATTTTAGCACAATGAAAAGAACACAGGTTTTGGGGTCAGGGACACTAGGGATCTAATGCTTGTTCCAATACTTGCCGGTATTGGAACATACACACCTACAATTTTTATTTCTTTCTGTTTAATATATAGGTAATAATATTTCTTTCTAAGGCTGTACTGGAGATTCAATAAGCTATGGGAAAAATACCTAAGACATTACCTGATAGATAATAGGTACCGATTATGAAAGACATCCTACATGCATTAACTTTCTTTTGCAAAATGTGGATTGGAAACAGGCAAAATGAATTTTAGTAAGAAAGGATAGACCTTGATGATGACCTCTATAAGCTTCAATTTCTGTCTCTATTTACATGCAAACTGGAGGATTAAAGTCCCCCCAATAGGGAAAATTCTGTAAATTCTATGACTCTAATTACAGCCACAAAAGCACCCATTTCTCAGATTCTGTTGCAAAGTGAGTTTCAGAGCAGCCCTGGCCCCAGAGAGAGGAAAAGGAAAAGCCACAGGAAACCTGGGCAACAGTTGCAGTTTCCTCCTTGGCCCCTTCTCTGAGAGCAGTGCTGCGTGTTGTTGCAGTTGTACTGTACTGTTCTACCGCGTGGATTCATAGTTAACATTTTTCTTCCAGGCACATTTAAAACGTTTGGCTCACATCCTCCTTGAGCTGTTTTATAAGGGCAATAACCAAGGCCAGGGTGTGCTCTTGTCAGCAGGCAAAGCACGCAGTGGAGGCTGCCAAAGAGTTTCCTGCTCGGGGGCCACCCATCCTTGGCCACAGGATGCATGGCTGGAGTTCATGGCAACTTGCACAGAGCGAGTGCTGGGACTTTCTGTTCTCAGGGTTCATGCTTTGGATTCCATCCTTCAGCCCTGCTGCATTGATCAGTGGAGGCTGTTGTGTTTGTGCTTGTTTGGGACTAGCTCAGAACACATGTCACAGCGGCAGTCCAAGGCCTAGCTCTAAGGCTTGGGGCTGGGAAAATGCTCTTGAAAGACTAGCAAGCTGCCCTTCCCTCCTGTTAATGCAGGCTCGGAGTTCCCATGAATCAGCTGCAGGGAGGCAGGCATTCCCTCATGCTATTCTCTGTGAATTAACTTCTGGAATGAGCAGACAGCACAGACGCCAAGTGGTGGGTTTGAGCACTGTTACCCCACCCGCTTTGAAGTCCACCTTCGCATGAGCGGATCTCTTTTCATGTATTATTTATTGCCAAGGACTTTGATAGGAAGAATCCCCAGAAGATTGCTGAAGGTTTTTTTTTTTCTTCACAATTCCCTTTGATTAGAAGCTGTTGGCTGTGTCTTCGGCAGCTGGCTCTGTCACAAAGCAGGGGCTCAGTGCATCCTCCCAGTGATAGCTGCCATGCCAGCACCAGTGAGGTTCTGGCTGTGACATGCCTTGGACACCCTAAAGAACTACACAAGTAGAAAGGGTATCATACTCCTTCACTCACCAGAAGGGAGGCAATGAGGTCTTATGAGAGGAAAGAACAGGGGCTCAAGCCAGAGAGATGCAAGTTGAAATGTCATCTCTTCTACTGACCCACAGTATGATGTTGACCTCAGTGTTCTTATCCACTAAATGGCAATAAAAATCTTGGATTCACCACCAAACTGTTGCAGAGAATCAATAAGCCATCCAGAGGTTTTCATTTCTTTCCTCTAAATTCCAAAGCTAGTCTGGAAACTTTAAAGCAGGCTGAATGACAACTATACACTCTCTTAATCTTCTTTATTTATTTTCTAAATTTTTATTTGTTTATCTTTTTAGAGACAGGGCCTTGCTGTGTTACCCAAGCTGGAGTGCAGTGGCTATTAATAGGCTCCATCGGAGCTCATTGTAGCCTCCTGCTCCTGACTACAAGCTATCCTCTTGTCTCAGCCTTCTGAGTAGCTGGAAGTATAGATGAGTGCCACCATACCTGGCTTTTCTTCATTTTTCAATCAGTCATTCAGTCAGTCAGCATTCAAGAAATAATACTAAATTAAGTAAATAAATGATTAATTAAATAAAAACATTTCAGTGGCTTTAACATTTTATGTAGTGTATTAGATGCTAAGAATAAAGAAATATGTGTTCAAGACACGGTCCCTTCCCTTGTCTATCTCAAAGATCAAAAGGTTAAATGACAATAAAATGTGAAGGATGTTATGGTGCGGAAGGTTCAAGAAGAAAGAAATGCACCCAGACAAGATATTTGTACCAGTTTATGGAATGACAGAAGGCCTTCTAGAAAAAAGGAACATGTAAGCAAGTAGATTATGTCAGTCTATAGAGGATAGCATAAAATATTACAAGAATTTAGAAATAGAGACCCTTTGAGAGTGACTGGAAGTGGCCTGCCCTTACAGGTGGATAGTCCATGCTCTGCCATATAAATGAATGGAAATGTCACGTCTTGCCAAAGTATTCAGGTTCAGGTTGTGATAGTCTGTCATTAAATTCAGCCAGGTCCCACTCAACAGGACTGCCTTTATCACTTTGAAGCAAAGATAGGCTCAACCAATCATGGGCTGCCTGAAAGCCAGGAAAAGAGATAGTTGATGTAAACCCAACCAGGAAAGAGATCTGACGGACTGTGAGGCAGAATGTAGCTCATCAACCTCATTTCTTGTTCTTGGACACATAAAGGAAGCTCATTTAATAGCCTCCTCAGAGCCATGCGCCTGGGTGCTGGCCAATTGAATGTCGACAGAGTGTTGTATGACATTTCTAGCCTTGACCATGAAAGGTTTAATATAATCTTCCATGCACCATGTCCCCCACCTGCGTGGCAGATTCACACACCTGGATACCTGACTTATTGCCTGGAGGAGAGCTACCCAGTTGCATTGCCCAGCCTACACTGAACCATTATGTGAGCAAGAAATAATGACCATTATGTGAGCAAGACCTGTGAGCAGGTCTATCGTGCTAACCTGCTGAGATTATAGAGGTGGTTTACATAGCAGCTAGCCTTACTTAACTTGGCTAATGTGTGTATCTAAACCATCTAGAACTATGACCGGCTCATAGTTGACATCTAAGGTCATTAAATTGAATACATGGTAAGAGGTCATCAGTATTTGTTGTACTCTACCAAAGGCCTTGTTTGGGTGAGTGAAGGGCACAGTACCTGGTGAGCTTGAGGATTCTGGTAATCAGTTCACCGCTCTCCTAACTGGAAAGAGGTATCTGGAATAGCAAAACCAATTATTTTTGCTCTTAGAAGGGTCTCTATCCCATTATAAATTTTATATTGGTAACCAATCTGCATATTCTTGTTTTATGAGTTTGGCTATTGCAGTTGATCCATGAAAGTTTGCTCACTTCGAGGTATGCTGGTGAGATTGACTTCCTGGAATTTTAAAGTTGAGGAACTGATCCTGTTAACTTCATCAAAAGAATATGCAACTGGCTAGCCTGGATTGAGTGATAAGCTGGTCTCACTTTTAGAAAATCCTTTGCTAATTACATATGAAATGATGACGATGATGATGATGATGATGATGATGATGATGATTGCTATCATTCATTCAGTGCTTATCAATTTCAGCTACTTTCTGTTAATCACTTTACATCATCTCATTTGATTTTTCACAATAACTCTTAGAAGTACGGTCATGTGTCCCATTATGACATTTCAGTCAATGATGGTTTGCATATGTAATGGTGGTCTTATTAACTTATAATATATTGCATTTTACTGTATCTTTTCTATGCTTACATACACAAATACTTCCCATTGTGTTACAATTGCCTACTGAATTCAGTATAGTCACATGCTGTACAGGTTTGAAGCCTAGGAGCAATAGGCTATGCCATATAGCCTAGGGGTGTAGTAGGCTATACCATCTAGGTTTGTGTAAGCACAGTCTATGATGTTTTCCCAATGACAAAATCACTTAAAAACATTTCTCAGGACATATCCCTGTCATTGAGTGATACATGACTGTAGTTGTCATTGCCCCTATTTTCAGATGAGGGAACTGAGGATCCGAAAAATGTGGTGACTTGCTTTAGAATACATTTCCTATAAATGTCAGAGCTAAAATTAAAACTCAACTCTCCTGGACTGCAAAGTCCAAGTTCCCTTAATCCGATCAATCATTTTCAAACTGCTCTCTGCTGAGCTGTAAGTGGCCTAAGAAGCCAATCCAGGATTGGGAGTGGAGCATGAAAGAATAGATTTATGCCTCCTTACCCTACTTTTTACCAGAACAGAGCCTCTTCTCCTTGACTTTTTTGTTACTGATTCCACCTAACTTTTGTTTGAGCAAGGGGTTCTAGGCTAAATAAAGACTTTGAAAATCACTGCAGCATACCATAATACTTAGGAGGAAATTTTGTAGAAAATGAGTTTTATTTCTGAACACAAGGAGTGCGTTGTGATTTATGGATTCTCCTCTTCTTTGGTATCTTCTTCCACATTATCTGAAGATACTTATTCTCCCAGGAGTCTAAGCTTCTTGAGAGCAGGGACTCTGGCTAGTCATAATTTCCCCCCGCCCACCGCCAATACTAAGTAGAATACTAGGCAGACAATTGCTACCCTAGTTCACTCTCAACACTACCTCCTGAACGATTATTTTAAAGCATGACTCTGATTATGCTACTTACCCAATGTTACTTAATATTTTTCAGGGACCATTGTTACTCCCAGAATAGACCAAAATTTCTCACCAAGGTGTCCAAGTCCATTCTGATAGCATCCCAGCATCCCAGACACTTGGTTGGCTTCATTTCTTCTATACATCACATTCCAGTAATATCAAATTTCTTGCTGCACTCTGGACCTGGCAAACCTTTTTGTACCCGTCTCTTTTGTGCAAATGGTTGCTCTCTGCCTCAAATTCCTCCACCCGTCCCCATGGAAATCTCTTTCTATTCATGTCACATCCCAGTAACCTCTTATCTCCTCCTCCAGGCCAGTTCAAACACTCCCCTCCACATGATTGATTCCTTCTCATTGCACTTACCTACAACTTAGCAGTTCTTAGCAGACAGAGTGGATTTGAAGGACAAGGTGGTCCCCATCCAAGAGAGAGGAAAGCAGAAGGATGGTAACAATAATGTATGCTACATGGCATTGAATGAACTACCTATTGGATTTGTTAATGTGTATAATAATTTTTTGAGATGCCTATAAATACTGAGTGTTGGGAGTGGAGGTGTTTCTCATTGTGTGTGGCAACATATAGTACCTAATAGGAATAAGAACCATTGAAATACCAGCTGAGAATGAATGATTATTTGGTGCATTAAATTAAATTCCTCAGTTGGTTTAGCTCAGTGGGATGAAAAGTTGGATATTTACTCGGCCCCTTCCTCTGTCTGCCTGTAGTCCTGGGTCATCAGCATGTGAAGTTAATGACTGGCAAGATCTTCTAACCCTCTTCTACCTCTCCTAGAGAGATCAAAATAAACAACAACAACAAAAAGCCAACACTAGTTGGCTCCCAAACAACGTGGGAACCTACAAAACAAGATTGGGCATTGAACATATTTTGCATGCCCTCTTTCTTTGTAGGGATTCAAGCCAGTGTGGGACTCAGTGATCTTTCATGACAATAAATTGGGCATTTTCAGTGCAGGGTATCTGTTCAGCAATCTTCCTGCAATGCATAGCTGGGTATATTGTCTCATGCTGGGTAGTCCAGAGATATGTTTACGTAAGAGGTCACTCTAGAGTTTAAATTCAATACAGGTCTAGAGAATGCAGCTCCAGTGAAATTTATTTTCAGGCAGTGGAGAGCTACTTAAGTGGCAAAAGACTGAGTTTCCTCTTGTGATTGTTTTAATGTAAAATGAGATGCTGATTACCAATGCTAACAACTGCACACTGAGAGTGAGACTAGAGCGGAGCACTGTGTTTGATGTTTGTTTGATTTGCATATGTGGCATACCAGGCCCTGCACGTAACGGTCCTAATCTGCCTGAACAGGGTCTTCTTTCCTCACTCCTTCTGATTTAGTCTATGCTCTAGCACTTGGCATTGTTCAATGCAGTATGCCTTCCCTTTTACACATATGGGCTTGTGTATCTTGCTCCATTTGTCTGGAATATTCAATCCCTTTTCTTCATGGCAAACTCCTACTCATCCTTCAAAATGCGGGTCACCTCATAAGCCATTGTCTGGGTACAACAGTCACTCTGCTTTTTCTGTGATCTCCCATAACACTTTGAGGTCTGAAATCTTAGGCAATAACTGTGTATTTTCTCAGCCAGTACCAGAGTGCCCAGCTCATAGTAAATGCACTATAAGTATTGATTGAATTGACTTGCATTTTATCTATACAAGGGAGATGCCAAGCTATCTGTAACTCATGTGTAAATATCAGGATAAGAAATGTTGAAAAATGGTAATCATGCCAAACTCACTGAATAGATGATATCTAAGGCAGTAGACTCCTAGAATATCTTTCAGTTCAGCAAACACAAGCACCCACCCTTCTGTCTGGTGATAAGGACATAACCGTAGGTAAGTCACTCTTTCTCATCTCAAGGAGTTTCTAATCTAGAAAATAAAATAGTTACATAAACAGAAAATTACGGTAAAGTGTGCACACAATTTTATGGGGCAGAGATTTCCTAGGTGGTCTCCAAGCCAGTTTCTTCTTGGATACACAGGACTACATTTCTCAACCTCCTTTGCTGCAGTGTTGTGAATATGTATTTATAAGCTCTGGCTAAAGGAACATTGGGAAAAGTGATGTATACCATTTCCAGGCTTGGTGCCCAAATTCTCCCATGATATTCTTGACTTGCTATTTCTTCTCTAGCTGGTTATCAGACTTAAAAAATCCAGTGGAAGACTCTAAAGCCCTAAGAAATGACAGAGCCACAAGTAGAAGGAAACTTGATCCCTGTATCACTACGTGGAATGCTATCTACCAAAAACCGTACTGGGCTCTGACATGAGCAATACAAAAAATCACTGTCATTTTAGTTCTTTTTTTAAGTACCTAATATATCATTTATTTATTCAAAAAATATGTACTGAAAACTTATGAAGGGTGAGGCATTGGTGGTGGGAGTGAGGAAGGAATATCAAACACAGTCTGTGATGAATAAGGAATACCTCCTTTCCTTACGATACCATTTGAAGTTTAATCACAAAGGAGTTTATCACAGGGACAAGGTGTGGAAGGAGTGTGCCAGGAAGAGGAGCAGAGATGAATGATGGCCAAAAGATCTAAGTAGGTAATAGATAATAGATAATAGACTTGGGGTCTGTTGGTTCTCCTGTCTTACTCCCAGGCCTTATGGATTTCCATAGTAGGTCTCCTGAAAAATATTCTGAGGGGATAAAGATGTTTTAATATTAATCTTTCTTTGCAGTAAATGATCCCTTTGAGGGACCCTGCTAGAACCAGGACAATACCAGACTCTCCACTTCAATAACATCCTTTATTAGGGAAGGCTCTCACGAATCCAGAAGGGCTCAGAATGACCAAACTAGATGAACAGGTGAAATTGTCAAAGCCACATTTTACAGATGGTGACACAAACTCAAAGAGAGAAAATGAGGTAACCAAATTCTCACAGAGGTTAGTTTCTTGAACTAGAGCCCAGATTCTCAGACTCCTAGCCCAGTGGTCTTTGCACTAAGCTTATTTGTGAAAAGGGATCTTTTGTCTACTTCAAGGTTGAGAAGAGCATTAAGGCTAATTTAACTTTAATTAGAGAAGGAAAGTAATGTTTGTTAAATTCCTGCTATACACCAGGCATGGGACTAAACACTCCATGCATTCTCATTGATCTTCATAGTAGTGGAGTAGGTACCATTTATTCAGTTACAAATGAGGTGCTGGAGACTCTGGGATACTATGTGAAGCTTTGTACCTTCAAGGTCTCTTAGGATCATCTCTTCATCCTTATGTTGGGCAAAACAATGTTCTGTAATCAGCTTTTGCTTGGAGTCAGTGTCTCATAGTTTTCCCCTAGTGATATATCAGAGGATGATAGAAACCTCACCATTTCACTGCCACTCTACTTTGTGGCATCCCATGACACAAGCCCTGGCTCTCCATGTGTTTATAAATTGTGCCTGGTGTCAGGCATAGTAATAGCCTGACATTTAATAGCCTTTAATCCTCGGAAAATTGTGTCCTGAAATTTTACTGGAGAAAATACAATTAAATCTCTTACTGTGTAGATATTCATTCTGACATACAGTTTCTCTAAATTTAAATTGCAAATAGAGTATTCATATATATTAATGATTTGAAATGGAATCAAATAACTTGTTCAAAAAGACTATTGCCGCTGTCATTTATGAATAGATGCGATTTTTACCAATTTTATTGTTTTACTGGTCAACATAATAATAAAAGTACCTGCAAATATTTATTGTGTGTGTGTGTGTGTGTGTGAGAGTGTGTGTGAGTTGTCTGATCAGTATTATTCATCAAATTAAACTTAGTCTTGGAAGCCATTGTGTAAACACAGGAAGTAATTTTGAAATTAATTTTTTTGCGTTATCATTATTTGCTAGTAGTGAATTTGAATTGTTCACACGACTGCCATATCTTACAAATAAGAAAGCTAATCATAGCTGGATGAATATTGAGGAAATGTGATAGCCTGATTATTGCCAGTATCTGTGGGTATGAGGTGCTAGAGAGTAAGAGAGTAAATATGTACAAGACCAGGTTTACGAACAAAAGTTGCAAGTCAAATAAAATGAAAAAGTTCTTCTGTGCTGGGTGGCCAAGGTGAGGTCAATATCAATATTGGCATTGGCACTGCCAAGTCCATGTTTTGCATAATGATAATTTAATCAGGACTTGTTAGTGACAAAAGGCTTATCAAACATAGAATGTTTTAATACACAGGTTGGTTTGTTTGACAAAAGCGACACCCACCTTCTTTCACAAAGCTACTGCAAAATTCATATCCGGCCTTGCAAAATTTTTTGTTGACAGCAAAGACTGTGAGGTGCAAATTCATTGGACATTTGACATGCTTATTACTCATCATTAAAATAATGATGTTTCTTAGGAAACAAGGATGCTTGTCTTTACCCCACAGAAGCAAAATATATATCAAAAATTATAACTGTAACCTGGAAGTTCAAACACAAACGTTTTGAATCTATTTTGAATCTATTGAAAATATTTTTACACACTAAGAAAAGTACATATATTGTCCTATTTCCCTAATTGGAAAACTAATATATAATAAGTTTAAAATACATACCAACTTTTTCTATTTCTTTAGGTAATTGTAATAGGCAACAGTCAGGTAAAGCCATTCAATATTAAACTTGGATTCCTGAGAGACTAGGTCAGTAGTATGTTTTATGTATGAATGTATTTATGTTATGCATTATTTATTATTCATTTTATGTATTCATTATTGATTTTATTTATGCATTCAACTTTTGCCAAATTTCCAAAGGGAGTTTTGCTCTCTCAAATTCTTTGGAGAGAAGGGAAAAAGTAGTTTTAACACAATTCTATTCGGAGTAAATTTTTACAGGAGATGACGATATTGAGTTGAGTCTTTTGTTAACCAAGACAAAAAAGAAAATGGGATGTAACCTTACCATCATCATTTGAATAAAAGAAAGTGTACCTTTTTATAGCATAGGTAGAGACATTTTCCAAAGCCATAAACTAAAGGAGAAATTCATCTACTGCTTTATGTGTACATGCATATACACACACTCTTCGCTTATATAACAAAGATGGTTGTCAACGAAACCATCAGATCACCTGTGACACAGACGAGAGAAGCAATGGGTCACCTTCATAATTATTCACAGGGCTTTCAAGGATGGTGACTGGCTACAGGAAATTGGAAGTCATTTGTAGTTTATTTCCAGGCCTAATAGCTGGTGAAATCTCTTGATTAAAAGATATCATACTTCCTAAATGAATTTCTCATCCATGAAGATTGACTCTTTGTGGGAGAAGTTTCCAAATATATTAAAGTGTCACTAATAAAATGTGAAGTGGGATTCCAACCATATTCAATGCTCATTTTGTGTACACCAGGACTCTTAGTCATGTAAAAGTTCTGTTTTAGCAGAACCATAACTGCTTCCTTGGAGCCTCCACCAATTTGCTGAAGTTTTTAATCTGGACTATATCTGTTAGTTCCATTTCTTCCTCTAAACTGCAGCCCTTCACCTGTTTAGAGATGTTTGCCCTAAGTGGCAACTCCAGAATTCCAGTGCAGAGAGAGTTGAGGGGTGGTCTTCTGATTGCTGAAGGGGCTGGAGAGCTTGCTGTAAATCTACCTCTATGCAGCAAGTGTGCTGTTCTGTTGTCTGCTGTGTATTGATTTATGCTGACTTGGAGGAAAAGGTGTTATATAGACTATGAGATTGATCTTTAGCCATTCCCCTCCCTAGCCAATTCCTGGTACCATCACTGTCTATCAAAAAGACTTGGAAGTTTACAGGAAGTGCCCCTTGATCTATGGCAAACAAGTTAGGATAATTCTACTCCCAACTCTCCATCACTTAGTTACTTGCAGGGAAGAGCTAGAGCAGCACTTCTGTGTGAAGCCATCTGTGAGGGCAATGTGCCCGCAAACCCATGTTGTATCCTACAGAGACAAGTGGATCAAGGAATCAAGGCCCCCAGGTTAAAACCAGCTATTAAACACTTATTAGGTAAAAGGGGTGGGTGGGCTGACAAATAAGGTTCTCATGACTGATGTGTCCTTCTCAGTGACCTCTCACCTGGTGCCAGCTCGATAACAACATTGAAGTTTGAGTCTAGTAGTGTAACCTCTTAGAATTATCAGGGATGCTGGCCGTGGAGCATCAACATTTTCCTGAGCCTGCTATTTATTTAAAAATTCATCAAATAAGCTGTTTTAGCCTCTGAGATGAATGGCATAACTCCAGTTAGATTCTTTCTGAACTTCAAATATATTTCCTGATAAGTGCCCAAATCCATAGTCATAATATTGACAATCACAATAACAATAATTTTTTTTGTTTGTCATGTTTGGCTGCATATCAGGAATCTTGACATTTGTTCTTCAAGCATCCCTGAATGGGTGGTGTTAACACTCTGTTTTATAGCAAACAAAAACATGGTTGCAATAGGTGGCGTGGCTTGTTTTCCAATGTGCAGCTGGTAAATTTCTGTAGCCCTGGGAAAGCTGAAATGCCCCCACTTAAAGGGCGTCCTTGAAGGCAGGTAAAGTTCAAAGGTAGTATTTGGGTTACAGTGCTTGAGAGTAAAACTTTATGAAGGAGCAAAGAAGTTCAACTCTGAAGCCATAAGCGGGTGAAGAGGCAAGAAGAGTCTGAGAGAGGCTGCTGCTCCTGGGAAGTGGTCCAGCCATCTGCTTGGGTCACTCTTGACTTTCTCATTCTCTGTTTTACTGCTCACTCCTCTCCAATCAGGTTTCACAAAATTAGACAAGGTCAGAATCTCTTGTTGTTGTGCCCTATGAAGGTCTGGGCCAAAAGACCTAGGTCAGCTCTGCTCCAGGTTTTTGGAAAAGCTCTTTGGCACTTGTATGGAGCAGCTTGCTCTTCCTGGACTGGATTTTCCTCTGCATGTGAGTGGTTTGACTCGGGGAGCTAAAGTACTGTGGTATAAGTAAAGACTCCCACCATGGCCCATTTCGAACTACCAACTTGACACCCACTGGCTAGCAAAATTCCTAAAAATTCAGCTATTGGCTCTTACAAGCCAGTACAAGTTTCTCCAGCACAGCACTGGTTAGAAAATGTCCAGAGGAGAAAGCACTCAGCTTTGTCTCTTGCCAGGCATTTTTCACACTACTCAGTCTAGCTCACCAGCGACTGACTATGTAGATATTTAGGGTCAAAGCGCACAGTTACAAGGAGAGCACATGGTTTTGGCTTTATCCTTGGTACATTTATTTCCCTTAGAAATTACAAGGACACCAATGGGTGACACATCAAAATAGAATGTCCAGAATATTCTGGTATTCTGATAATTCTCCCTCTCCCAACAAACAAATGTGTGCGTATATGCACATATACTCACAAACATAAACATCCCCACTGTATGAAGACGATTTATAAGCTCTCACCTAAGCAGTGCAAATGTTTAAGAGGTTGGGCTTTGTAATGAAATAGACATAAATTTGATTCCCAGGCTCTTTCCTGCAGACAAGTTGCTTAAACTCTAAGTGTCTTATCTGTAAATTTGGGGTATTAATAAATACCTGATAAGGTTGTTCTAAAGATTAAATTAGATAATACTGGTTTAAGGCTTACTAACATCCAATTTTTATGCAGTTTCTATTTTCTCTATACCTGACTCAGTAAATTCTCAGCTGGCGTCAACATCTTGCCTCCCTGTTCTTTGTGGACACTTGGCGGATAAGCTGCCAAGTAAGTACGTGAAGGCAGGGTGACATTTATTTGGTTCCTGTTTAAACTGATTGATATGGGTGTTGATAATCTTGTGCATTTTTATTCAAATAATTTTCCCACATGTTCAAATAATATACTTGTCACCTCTTACAGTCCTGGGAACAGATCTTATCTTCTTTGTCACAAAATGGCACCTGCCTGAGTAAACACAAACGGGAATGGAGAGGCTGAGCCCTTGCTCACCATTTGAAACCTGATTCAGAAAGGCAAACAGACAATATGGCTGCTGGGCTTAGCCTTCCAGAGCAATTTTAATCACAAAAGCCATGATATAGAAATCTCTAAAATGCAAATATAACATTGTTAAATTGACAGAAGGGCTATTTTAAATCCTTAAAGAAAGAGCAAGAGGGCTGGTGAATATGAATATTTAGAAAGTAAAATAGTCTCTAAGAACCAAGGGTAGATAGATAGAGGTCAACATCTTACTTTCTCTACAACTTGATAAATTCCTTTTTTACAAATTTAAATTTTATTTTTATCGATGTGATTTACACCATAGCTTAAAGAATCAAATTATTCGATGAGACAAGTGCATTCAGTTCTTTCAGCTCGTGCTTTCCATATCTGCCTCCATATCCTCTAAATAATATGCTTATAATATTCCTTCTTAATTTTTATTTTAGTTTAGGGATTATAAATTAACTTCCCAGCATGGGAAATGAGGATTTGGCTCTCTTTCACCCTCTGCTCCACTTAACCCAGGCACGCTTTTGTTCGCCGGGCCCCATGAGATAGCTGTGTTTTCACTGTGGCTCAGTTTTCAATATTTATATTACAATGATTATATAAGTGTTATTTGCAGTTGATTGTGTAGTATATTTCCTTCCCTGCACAGTCCACTCATTTTCCAAAAGAGTTTTCTTTTGCTTAGTTTTTCTAGTACATATCGCTAATTTATCCCCAAATTCTTCCCAAGTTGTGAAAAACCTCCTTTTAATACATTCAAATACATTAGGTAATTACTGATTTCCTCTTGAAGAAATACCCACAGAGCCTCCTGAACTGGTCTTAGGCAGAGAGATTGTTCTCTAGACCTCTTGGATGACTGACACTTTGGAATCTTCCTTTGTCATTATCCTGGGGACTCATTTGTGCATATTCTGCGTTGGATCCACCGTTCCCTGGATTCCACTTTTGTCTTGGTTTTCCCCCTCTCAGTATGTGATTTCTCAAATCGCTTCCTAAATGAGGTTATCTGATAAGTAATTTTTTGAGAACTTTTAAGTTGAAAAGATTTTTATGTTACTATCCCACTTAATGAATGGCTTGGCCAGATATAACATTCTCAGCTTGAAGAATCCATTTTGAATAATACATTGTTCAATTTTCTCCTAGCTTTTAGGGGAGGCTTTGAAAAGTCTATTACCTTTCTGCTTTTTGATTCTTTGTATGGAAACATCCTTTTTTCCCCTTTTTGTGAAAGACTTTAGAGATTTCTTTGTGCCCAGTGATCTATAGTTTTATAATGATGTGTTTTGATGTGGGTCTATTTTCATTCATTGTGCTGAATCCACTTAACCTGAAAACTCCATCCTTCAATTCTGAACATTTTTTTCCATTTCTTTAATAATGTCTTACCCCCTGTTTTATAGATTCTCTTTTTCCTGAACCTTATATTTTCAGATGTTATACCTTCTGATATGGTTCATTTATTTTCTTCTATTTTTCATCTTTTTTTTTTGTATTTTTTTGGATTATTTCCTCAGATTTATCTGGAAATCCTCCCACTTACTGTTTTCACTTCAGCTCTCATTTTTAACCTTTCATCCAGTGTTCCTTTCCTGCATAATACTATTCTTCTTTCACCAACACAAATTTTTCTCTCATCTCTTGGAGCATATTTATAATAGTTTTTAGAAATTTTCATCTTCCTGCTTAGGCTGTGTTTCTTGTTTGTCTGTTCTTTTTGGTCTCTGGATTTCAAAATACTTTCTTCGAATATCTCATATTTAAGTGTAGGACACCAGAAAGCTCTGTGTACAGAGGACTGTCCATGGGCTTCGGTATAGGATTATCTCGCTGAGCCATTTCACACCGCAGTGTCAGAATTTTTTCCTCGTGGAATGATCAGATTCCCCAGAAAAAGTCTCCTCCAGCCTCTGCCTTGAGGGTATAAGCCTGGATGCCTGTATCCTGGAGGTTGTGTGAGGAGAAAGTCTGTTTATTTAGTACGTGGTATGTACACATTTGATCACCCCCTTTTTAATTCAATACCCCTTTTTCACGGGGCATGGACCCACTTTTCAGCTCTGCTCAGTATTCTGCGATCTCAAGATCTGCTGTTTTACTCTCTTCAGAGAAAGAAACCTCCAATATGCCAGGATAGTCACTTTGCTGCTGGTAAAAGGTAAGGGGTCTCATAGATTTCTAAATACACTTTCAACCAATTCTCCTACTTGGACCTCTCTTTTCAGAGATACCTAATGCTACCCAGCCTGGGGATTCTGCGGTGGCTTCTGAGTAAATATAGAAGTCTATATTTACTTTTTTTGTTGTTGTTGCTTATATTTGGCTCATATTTCTCTTGCTTATATTTGAATTATAAGATTTTGAATTATAATTATGCTTTACTAGTTCTGCTAATTCATTTCCCATCTGCTTTCCATCTTCCAAAAAGCTCTGTTTTCTCCTGATTTCTTTATTCTTCTGGGTTTCTGTCTTTATTTTTTAGTCCTTAAACTATTGTTCAAATGGAGTTTTGAGACAGAACTAGAGAAAAATGCATGTGTACAATTCATAACCTTTAACTGAAAGTCTATATATTTATTTTTCAACATGATTTATCCTCAGTTGCACTCAATGTGTTTTTCACCTCTTTTTTTTTTTTTTTGAGACTGAGTCTCGCACTGTCGCCCAGGCTGGAGTGCAGTGGCGCGATCTTGGCTCGCTGCAAGCTCCACCTCCCAGGTTCACGCCATTCTCCTGCCTCAGTCTCCCCAGTAGCTGGGACTACAGGTGACCACCACCACTCCTGGCTAATTTTTTGTATTTTTAGTAGAGACGGAGTTTCACCGTGTTAGCCAGGATGGTCTCGATCTCCTGACCTCGTGATCTGCCCGCCACGGCCTCCCAAAGTGCTGGGATTACAGGCGTGAGCCACCGCGCCCGGTCCTCACCTTTTTATTACTCTTTGTCCACTTTTTCTATTCTTTATCTTTTTTTTTTTTTTGAGACAGAGTCTCACTCTCTTTGTTGCCCAGGCTGGCATGTAGTGGCATGATCTCGGCTCACTGTAGCCTCAACCTCTTGGGTTCAAGTGATTCCTCTGTCTCAGCTTCCCAAGTAGCTGGGACCACAGGCGCATTCCACCACACTCCACCAATTTTTGTATTTTTAGCAGAAATGGGATTTCACCATGTATGCCAGGCTGGTCTCGAAGTCCTGGCCTCAAGTGATCCACCTGCCTCGGCCTCCCAAAATGCTGGATTACAAATGCAAACCACTACACCTAGCCTTTTTTTTTTTTATTATTCTTTGTCTTTAATGTCTAATTAAACCTCATATACAAAATAGCTATTACTAGTCAGATACTGTTCCTAGTGTTGTGGATACAGCAATATAAGAATAAAACTCTCGTAAGAAATTTTTGTGGTGATAAGAAGAAAGTCATAAGATACTTGGAAGCAGTCATTCTACTGAATTTGAATCTATTCGTGTTTTTCTCTACTTTCCCATCACCCTTTTGGTTAATCTAAAATTGCCAAAATGTTTGTAGAAAGCTGTATATGTAACCAGTAAGTTGAAGATATTATAGCATATGCAGTAATAAATGCAATTAGAAATGAATTATTCCTTCTTCAGATCAAGGAAAACCGCCTGGAGATGGTGGCAGCTGGGCTATTTTGAAGAGTAATTAGAAGTTGGCCAGGTTCTTCCCATTATAATCTCACACAATCAAGTTGTCAGTTAGCTTCCTTATTACGCTATAAGCATATTAATGCAGAGAAAGTGTTTATGTCACTTCCTGAATACATAATGCATAGCATGGCACCTGGCACAGAGTAGAAGCCCAGTGGATAGTGAATGAGTTAAACATATAGAAGAAACAGAAATTTGAATTAAATCTATATTGCTCTCAGAACTTTCCCTGAATTAAATAGATAAGAAAATACAACCAATGGTATAACCTGATTTTCGTATGACAATTTTGATTAATTAGGTCTAGTTATTTACTGTTTTATTCTTTTCTAATGAAATAATATTTTAAAATCATATTTACTTTTCAGAACTACCTGGCACGGGTCTACTAGCTTGACTGGAATAGACTGCACTTGATAAAACCTTGTAAGAAACTCAATTATTTCTCTCCATCCAAAATGATCCAATTATTGTAGTTTTCAGTCAATTATTAGGTTGGTGCAAAAAAGTAATTGTGGTTTTGGCCATTTCTTTCAATGGCGCTTTTATATTTGTAGTCCTTTGTTGCAAACAAAGATAAAAAGAGAAAGCCCTTGCTTGACAGAAGTGCTTGTGTTACTAGGAAAGTGAATACGTAACTAACAATTTTAAGATAGTATAGCATAACCACTAATAAATGCAATTAGAGCATATTACTATAAAAGTAATTGTCATTACTTTTTTTTTTTTTTTTTTTTTGAGTCGGAGCCTTGCTCTGTTGCCCAGGCTGGAGTGCAGTGGCGTGATCTCGGCTCACTGCAACATCCGCTTCTCCGGTTCAAGCGATTCTCCTGCCTCAGCCTACCAAGTAGCTGGGGTAACAGATGCGCGCCACCACACCCGGCTAATTTTTGTATTTTTAGTAGAGACCGGGTTTCTCCATGTTGGCCAGGCTGGTCTGGAACTCCTGACCTCAGGTGATCTGCCTGCCTTGGCCTCCCAAAGTGCTGGGATTATAGGCATGAGCCACCGCGCCCAGCCTGCCATTACTTTTAATAGCAAAAAACACAATTACTTTTTTGCACCAACCTAATAAAAATTTAGTGGTTTAATCCAAGATTCAGAACTGACCTCAGTGCAAAGTTTGAGAAAGAAACTAGAAGTCGAGACTGTGGTATTCTAGGTAACTCAACAAGAGCCTGAGTTGGAAACCTTGGTTTCCTGGCTAATGAGACACACATACAAGCCGAAAACACCTGCTGAGGTTGCTCATTTATAAAAAGAATTGTTGATCTGGAATGAAGCTTCCTGTACTCATTTATACTCATATTCGTATCCCAGATTTTTTGAAGACATCAGAAGCATCAGTTGAAGATTCCTGCATCCACATATGGGGCTCAGAATTGATGCATGCTGCTATACTGTTAATTTAAATATAAATATCTACAACAAGTAGTCAACAGTCAATGGGGCTCTGATGCCAACTTCCAATTCCTCCTCCTAGAAACTTTGAAGTGCTCCAAAATGCAAAAGTGCATTTAAGAAGAATAGTTCTGTTTAGGTTTAGTCAGGATGTCTCTCTTTCACACTATTAGGTCTTGATGATCCTCTTTTAAAGAGGTCCAAAAAAAAGTGTGCGTACAGGCTCACAGGTGCCCCCTATGGGTGAGACAGGCAGTCTCACTCTCACTACAGACTCCATTGGTCCCCGTTCACTACTTGGACTCCAAAGGCATTTAACTTTTTCATCTCTTATTATTGGACTATTTGCCCCCGATACCCAGGACATTCATTAATCATTCAATTTTTTAAAATAATTTTGTTTAATGCCAAATTGTGTCACTGGTCAGCAGCATAAGCACAGCACACACTGCAAAGCACAGCAGCCTGGGCTGTGGGTTTGAATCCCAGTGACACAGCTAAGAGACCTTAGGAGGTAGGTTACTTAGCCTGTGACTTCAATTTTGCCTCAGAACTTGATATCATGTCTAATTTTTGTAAATCAGAAATAACACATGTAAATCAGAAAAAAAAATTGTAATTTTCAGTCTAATTTTTGTAAATCAGAAATAGCATATCCAACTTGTCAGTTCTAAAGACTGAATGAGATTATTCATGGATGGACCTATAGCATAGGCAGTAAATATTGGTTCCTTTCCCCCTTTTTCCTCCTTCTACTGTTGTTGTCATCATTATTATTGTCATTATTATATTATTTTGTAGTTGTCTTGTCCTAGGTATAGGAGATCTAAAAAAATTGAACAAGACAAGATGTTTGAACTTGAAGAACTTACACTTCAATAGTAAAGAGATACAAACAGTGTAACAAGTGGAATAAGAGACGCATTTCAGGACTTATAGGAGCAAACTCATAGGAGAGGAAGGGAAAGTAGGAAGAGTCAGAGGAGCCACTGCTCAGATAATGTCTCAGAATTGGAATCTTGTTTTGGGACAATGAATAGGGTGTACGTGCTGGACTCAATATCAGGCTTTTAAAATATGCTCAGTCTTGTCTATCTATGTGGTCATAGTTGAATGTCTTAAAAAAACTGTTTTTATCTCAACATGTTAAAAGTAATATGTGTTATTTATAATGTTTAGGAAAATATGTAGAAGTAAAAGGAGCAGAAAAACCAAGTTATGTTTTCCACTCTTATTCTTTAGTATATTTCTTTTCAGTCTTTTTTTTTTTCTTTCATGCATGGTGTTTTTTGTTTGGTTTGGGCCATAATTTATGGAAGAGCTGCTTTAAATCCACTACCTCAGTCCACAGTTGGTGATCATAGAGTGACTTGTCCCCTAATGCTCTGTCTCAGTTACCAGTGACAAAAAGGAGGTGCTTTGGTGAAATAGTAACACTGTCCCATTCCCATTTCCTGGCTGGGATACACAGGAAATGCATATAGTGCGCCACTGGGCTATTACTAGAGATGAATGGGATCTGAGTGCTGTGAACTGCCTTTGCATAGTAGCAAGAGTTTGTTTCCAGATACAGGGCCCCAGGTGCTTTCCTTCTACCCGGCTTTCCTTCTGTGGTCCTGGAGCCCACGTCTAGAGTTATTTAAGAAGAGAGAGAGAGAGAATATTTTTGCAATAATATAGTTTGTCCAAAAATGTAGACTAATTCCTCCCTCTGTCGTTTCCAAACAGACAGCTTTGAAAATAATTTGTTTTTTACCTAAGTATTATATAAGCTCAAGGAAGGAACGACAAAAGGAAGAGATTAACCGAGCATTTACCACAGACTCTTCCTGTGCTGGCACATTCACACTTTATCTCCTAGAATCCTCACCATAGTCCTGGAAGACAGACCCTGGATTACAGACGGGTAAACTGAGGCTCCAGAAATTTAAAGTTTTTTTAGAAGCTCATGTGATTAGAAAGTGGCAGAACTGCGATTCTGACCCCCCAGGATAAGATCAGGTTTCCCTAATAAACATTCTTGGAGCTGTGTATGCTTCCACTTAGCCTATTTGCAAGATTAAATGCAATTGTATTATTATTATTTGAAATTGATTAATCCCTTCCTTCCCTCCTTGAGGCCCTGAATTCTAATCTTAGCTCATTTACTGTTGTAAATCCAGCAGAAAGTATGGAGTATGAAAAAAGAAAAAGCTAAAGTTCAGTAAATAGCTTTTCAATATATGAATGAATAAGTGAATAAAATCCAGGTGTCTTTAATTTCCAAATTAGAGATTTCCAAGTTCTTAGAGACTACACTTCTTCAGTTACCTGGAAACTGCATTTAAGCTGAGTAGAGCCAGAACGTCCTTCTACTACAAAGGAATAATCAAGGTCTACCTGTTTACATTTATCCTCATTTAAGCTAGGAAACTGGAACTTTCCCCCAACTCTAATGAAATTATAGAAAATAGAATTTGTGACAAAAATCAAGGGTGTTAAAATAATAAAATCTGGGTAGGACCAAAGGCAGCCCTTCAGTGCTCTTTTCGCTAAATGTTAAAACGTGAGTATGACAGGAATGTCTTCATTTAACATCTAAATTTTCAGCAGACTACTTCCTGGGATAGGGCAGAAGGAGAGAAATCAGAGATGGACACTGGATGAAAAACATCAAGCCCCAGTCTAGGAGACCTGAAGATTTGTAGCACAAAGTATTTAGAAACATCTTACTTTGACCAAAGCAGTGCCCTGTGAAGTGTTCACTTTTAAATGAATCTCGTATTTCAACAGAAGCCAAATGATCCTTCACTCTGTTTTTGAAACTTCCAGCAGTCAGTCAATTACACTCTGAAGTGAGGCCCAGTTGCAGATGCAAAGGCATCATTTCCACCCAGTATGGGGTAAAACGCATCTGATAGCAATAACCTAAGCAAACACTTAGAATGACCCTGTATGGCAGACGCATGTGAATGTGTGTTCTGAGCTAGGGAATCTGGAAGTGGCCAACCCAAAGATGTATTCCTTGTCTATGAGAAACATCTGAGCTGCACCCCATCCTGTGGAACATGGGGCTGTAAGGGGATTGAGGCACTGAGTTTCGGATTAAGTAAAGGTTGCTAGATGGAGGTCATTATGGGGAGGGTGTTAAGTGAAAACGCTCTATAAACTGGATGATGTTGGCAGGTGATTGCAGTTTTTCTGCCCAGCCCACTGCCACTGGGCTATGCGGTTATCTTGTCCAACTCACACCACTGTGTTACAGGTAGAGGGTCTTGACTTAAGTTGTCCAGGTTCTTTGCATTTTGAGCAAAGAATTGGACAAAACGTGCAGCAAAGCAAGGAAAGAATGAGTCAATGAAAGACAGCAAGCAGGGATTTATTGAAAATGAAAGTACACTCCATAGTGTATGAGCGGGCCAAGCAGCAGCAGCTCAAGGGCCCGGATGCAGAATCTTCTCAGGTCCAAATACTCCCTAGAGATTTCCCATTGGCCACCTCATGCTCACCTCATGTAAATGAAGTGGTGGCCCGCAATCAGTCTGATTGGTTGCAGAAAGCAACCAGCCAGAGGGTGAAGTGGAATTACAAAGGTCACACTCCTGTGCAAACATCTGATTGGTTGATTTTTGCAATCAGAGGCTAAGGTGAAGTTACAAAGTTGTACTTCTATGCAAAGGAGGACTCAGTCCACAATAAGTCAGCTTGGTTGTGCAAGCCAATTTCCCATCTGCCACACAGGAAAGGTGGGGGATTTGCAAAGGGAGTAGCCTCTGGTCTTTTAGTTACTTGGGAGTGAAAAGTTAGAGTTTTCTTTTCAATTTAGTTCTAGGAAGTTGGCGTGAAATGGCCTTAGGTTCCCTGCCTCCAGACCCTATTCCTCTGCCTCAACTGGACTCTCTCCCCTGTATGTAAACCCATAATGAAACCCCATGTCTTGTTTGCTGGCTCTGGGTTTCTTCTTGGTCCTCTTGAACCTGGTGTCTTCCCTGCTGAGGTTATTAGAAGTTTGGAGACAACACCCAGTTGCAGTTTTACATCCCTAACTCTCATCACAGAGCACCCTAAAGGGTCTCAGAAAGGAGCCCAACACAGGGCTCTGGAGGTGAGTCATGGGAGGTCTTAGAACTTTCCATTCCAAAGGTTTCCTCTCCCAGTTTTCTTTCTCTCGGCACTAAAATTACGTTTCGATGTAAGACTGTCTAGTGTACATTGCCCTTGGTTCCATCTTTGTGTTTTTTGGTGGTTTTGTTTGTTGTGAATTTATCTTTTAATTTTTATTGAACATATACTTTGGCCAAATTCCATGTCAAATACTTTATATGAATTATTATTAATCATTAGAATTCATTTCATCCAATGAAATAGTTCCATTGTATTATTATCCCCAGCTTACAGAAGAGGAAACTGAGGTTTAGAGAAGTGATTTTACTTGTCCAAATTAAATCATAAGGATTGGAAACTGAAGTTGTCCCCAGATAGCGTGACACAGGAGCCCACGTTTTAAAGCCATGCACTGTATTCTGTCTCAGGGACTATTTCTCACCTACACAATTACAAATTTCTCCTGGCTGGTCTTCTTGACTCTAGTCCAGTCTCCAACACTCCATCCTTCATAGCAACCTCCAGTGTAACTTTTAAAAAACTTGACTTAGCGCTATTTAAATGTATGCTGACATAAAAGTAGCTATACACTCCTTACACTTGTAGCTCTCTTAAAACTATTAAGCTCAAACATAAAAATGACACAATTCAAATGGACAAAATAGATTTATTCAGTTAGATATGCTGAAAATGAATTATTCATTTGAGGTTTCTCAACAAATTTCAGATAGGTATATTTCACTTGATGATGACTTTAACTTCAGGATCCAAAGTGCTTCTTCTTTTTTTTTTTCCAGACAGGGTCTCACTCTTGCCCAGGCTGAAGTGCGGTGCCACAATCTTTGCTCACTGCACCCTCAACCTCCTGAGCTCAAGCAATCTTCCCACCTCAGCCTCCCAAGTACCTGGGACCACAGATGTGCAACACGACACCTGGCTAATTTTTGTATTTTTCGTAGAGATGAGGTTTCGCCATGTTGCCCAGGCTGGTCTCGAACTCCTGGGCTCAAGCAATCCTCCCACCTTGGCCTCACAAGGTGCTAGGATTACAGACTTGGGCCACCATACCCAGCCCCAGAGTGATTGTTTCTAATTCAGATCTGACCACCATCTCCCTGACTATCAAGATCTGGACTCTGACTCCTGTTCGGTCCCATGTGTCAGCCCCTATGCACTTCTTTGCACTTGACATTCTCATCACAACACAAGATGGAGAGTTCCCACAGCAGGCTTTTGGGTGCACGCTGCTGCTTCCGTTCTGAGTGTCCACTATCTTCACCTATGGGACGAGCTGCTTAAAAACCTTGCCAAAGTGCCACTTGCTCTGAGAAGCCCTTCCAGGTTCTCCCTTGGACAAACTGTCAGCCCTTGAACAAACTGGGTACCTTGTATGCATCTCTAGTATACTCATCCTGTACTATAATTGGCTTGGGATGCATATCTTCCTAAGTGAATGTCTCATAATCAGGGACAATGTGACAACCATGATCATTTTTATCCCTCTATTACAGATTCAGAGAGAAAAAGCAATTTGTGCAAAGTCACACATAGCTGCGTCTCTAGGTGCCTTAGTGTGGTGAGGGGTTCCAACAGCAGGATTGCTATTCAAAGATCTTACCTGACTGTTTCCCTCCATGAACTGTGGTTCTGAATGATGTTGGGTTTCTTTCGTTGTTTCTTTGGTGACTGAGCACTTGAAGAGGGAGTCAAAAGTCTTGGGTTCTTGCCTTGTCGTTGGTAGCTTTATGTGGGACCTTGAATTAGTCTTGCCCTCTCTCTGGGCCTCAGTTTTCTCATCTGTCAAGTGAGGGTGTTGGGCCAGATGGCACTGAGCCTCCTTTGATTTAGTGCCCTGCATACGTGTAGCTCACATGTCCCGGGTGACCTTGTCACGTCAGCAGCCCGGGCTTTGCCAAAAGAGCTGACTGAGCCAGGCTCTGTAAAGGGGCAGAGAAAAGAATGGCTCCTTCACACAGGCCCTTTACACGGGGCGAGTGTTATCGCCAGAGGAAATTGACTCAAGGAGATAGCACCTTAGTATCAGAGCAAGCCAGGCTATCAGTGGGCAGCCCCCACAATCCCAACCCTCCTTGCCAAGGGTGCCTCAGGCTGGGTGGCCTTCCTGACACACAGCAAATACGGTGCCAGGCCTAAGACAGAACACTGTGGGAAAGTGCAGTATAGAGTCAGGCCCTGGGGCCTGGGGGGACTCGGGCAGGCCTGGGCAGCTCTCTGTGGCCCTCATGGCATCCAGGCAGCCAGATCTCAGGCTCTGTCATTTCTACATTTACTGTGATGGAGAGAGACAGTATTTCCCTCGAGAAAGACTCTGCTGTTCTCATGGTGCTCCATCCCATGTAGGTCTTACCTAGACCCCTGTCCTTCTACCCTGTGCTCTCCATAGCTGAACCAGGGAATACCCAACACTGGTTCCATTCTGCCTGCCATTTTCCAGACTTAGGGAGCATTGGGCAGAAAGCATTTAAGCAGCTTCAGCCCATTTCTCAGGAGCTGTGTCAAGTTTCTCCAGCTTTTCTTGCCATCTTTGCTGGGCCAACTTCACCTTAAGCTTCAAACCTTAGCCATGGGTCACCTGCCCCAGGAGGCCTTCGTTGACTGCCCATGGTCTAGGTTGGGCACTGAGCCTGGGGTTGTCTTCTACTTTGGCATTGTCACTATTTCCTGGGTTCTAAGCAATTAGAGAAAAAAGGAAATCACTTTTTCCCCTCACTCATCCATGCATTAGTTAAGCAAATATTCTCGAGTGTTCACTCCCTGGGAGACACAAAATACATTGATTTAAAAAAACAAATAAACAGCCAAAAGTGTTCCTCGATGTCACGGTACATGCAGTCTAGTAAGGGAGTTAATAAAATCATAATCTAATACATGAAAAAAATGGAAACTTACAGGTGTTAAGAACAGCAACTACACAGCACACTGACTAGCAGGAGAATTTAATATAGTCAAGGAGGTGGGCAGAGAAGTGCTGATGGAGGCGAGGAATAGTAGAAGTGATAGACAAAAGGAGTCAGGAAGATCATTCATGTCTCATTGATCTGTGTCCCCAGCCTATCACAAGGACTAGGATGAGGTAATTACTCAATAAATGCCAATAAATATGGAAGCCACATTTTCTGCAAAGTTGGCTCTAAGGCCAGGGTCCAGTACCTGCCTTGGTCCATTTGCCCTGTCTCTGTCTCAGGGAATGTTTTCATTCCACTGTCATTCTAAGAAATGTCCCTGTCTCGCCCATACAACTCCTTCTCAGATCCAGTCTTTTAAGTAGCCTTGACCTGCAGCCTGTAGCCATACCATCTGCTGCAAACCTTCATATGTCCTCTCTCAGTGAGGGTCTCCAAAAATCATGCACCTCTGCTTCCTTTCCCCGAATAACCCATGTGGATTTCTACCTGTTCTGGTCTTTTATGCCCATGGACACAGTTTGCCTAAACTACCTGACCTTCTCTATTGCCGTAACTCCAGCTATTGCAAGTTTCAGCTTGCTGATTTGGCTCTTTTGAGCATGTTCTCTGCTTCTCCAAGTGCCTCCCTGTCTCCCAGGAACAGGATTAGTTCTGGGATCCAGACATCCTTGATTAATGCAGCAGAGCAGCCATGCCCAGCACCCTCCTGAGACACTACCCAAATTTTCTTAATGTTGGATTCATCACAGCCAAGAACACATTTGGTTAATCAACTCTCTTTTTCCCAACTGGAGCCACTGTGATAAAGATTGAAAATGTGCCCCCATTGTAAGTGGCTACTGTTTCCAATTACATATGCTTCTCCCAGCCACCATGCAATCTGTTCACTTCATGCTGGTTTGCAAGAGCTGTTCACACCAAACCATTGACAGCCACTATCTAAACTGAAACCATCTGCTTAGCCATTTGCCATGCATGGCTGGGTCTTGCAGGCTTACCCAGTTGAGGCCCCGTGGAGCAGTCCATTAAACAAGCATGAATTAACGCAGCCTGTTTTTATTAAATGTCTTGCAACTGATGGGAAGATGGACAAGCCTGTCTGGCAAGGATAATGGCCAATCCTCACAGCATCTGAAGTCTTGGATAAATTCCAGCAGCACCCCACACCTCAAGACCATTCATTGAGTGTTTCAGGAGTGTGGTCGTGCTTAGAAACAATTTATCTGTAAAAGGCTTTTTAAAAGATTTTATGGTTTCTCCTCTTTCTTGTGAAAAAAAAACCAGCCATAACTTATACTCCTTCTGTTTGTTTGATATTATTACTTAGATGGAAACTCAGGGAGAAGCAAATAAGAGTGACTAAGAACTTTAGTAGAGTGCCAATATTTACTGTTGCAGTTATCAAATCCAGAAGATGGGGTGGTAGACATTTTTCTTACTGATATGGGTGGCCTGCACAAGCATCAGGTCTGGCATATTCAGTAAACTTGAATAGGTTTTCATGCACTTTGTCTAAATACCTTGGCCAATGTAGTGAGGCCCTAGGAGACAGGATATTTTGACCCACTCACACTAGAGTCTGTATGGCTGGAACTTTTTCTGAGCATTGGAGAACACGTCAGTGATCAAACCCAACAGCACCCCCAATAATTAAGAAAATTCAGCACACTCTGCCAACTCGGATTCTAGAGTCATCAAGCAACTTTCTTACACTTTGACTTCCTAGATAGAAGAACTACCTGTGAGAAGAGACAGGGCTCTTGAGCATATACAAGCATCCATTTCACTTGATATTCTATTTCACGCTGTAAAGTAATACAGTGGCATAATATAGTGGCATTCAAGGTTTCTATTATTTTTTTTTTTGAGATGGAGTTTCAAGCCCAGGCTGGAGTGCAATGGCATGATCTCAGCTCATCACAACCTCTGCCTCCCGGGTTCAAGCAATTCTCCTGCCTCAGCCTCCCGAGTAGCTGGGATCACAGGCATACGCCACCATGCCCGGCTAATTTATATTTTTAGTAGAGACGGGGTTTCTCTATGTTGGTCAGGCTGGTCTCGAACTCCTGACCTCAGGTGATCCACCCGCCTCGGCCTCCCAAAGTACTGGGATTATAGGTGTGAGCCACCATGCCCGGTCATCAAGGTTTCTATTATTTTTTAAATAGTTTAAAATGAAAGAGGTGAATTCATGAGAAAGAGTTCAAGCAAAGAATGGTACACCCTCCTCCTCTGCTGAGGATATTCAGAATAGTCAACATCCATCAAGCAATTACAGTGGACTCTGACTACAAACAAATGGGTCAGCCATGCTGGCATGGTCAGGTTGAATATTTGTGCTGTCTCTCCTATGGTCTACTTTTATTCACTCAAAATTAGATGAATGAAAACCTTTTAACTTCGGTCACATTCCTTACCTTCATTGATCTGCTCTTTAAGAGCACATACTGAGATGTTTGCAAACATTGTTATCAGTATCAGTTGTAGGAAATTCGCTTTGGTATTTGCTGTTAAGACTACAATTAGTCTGTGATACACTGATTCATTCATCCAGCAATCAATTGTTGAGCTTCTAACTAGTCATATCCCTGTGCTCTAGGAATCTAAAAATGAAGAATATTGTGGTCCCTCCCCAGAAAGCTCACACTCCAAAGGAGAGGGACTTGGTCCTTTCTGTTTTTCAATGTTTATGTCAAGTCCTAAATCAGGTGTTACTTTAAAAATACAGCCCCAGGGAAAAAGGAAAAGAAAAACCCAACAAAGTAGAAGTACAATCATCCCCCCAAACACTTTTATCTTCTTTAATCAACTTTTAGAGCTTTTGCTGCTCTGAGAATAAGAACTATAGAATTTTATACTCCTACTTTTGCCACTGCTGGAAAACTCAGAGCCCAGTATGGTCCTCCACCATGTCAAGGAGAATTATATTATCCTATGAAGCTCCCAATCTTTCCCTTTTTCTCATTTTTTGGTTCTGCTTTACTGTTTATTTTTTAGTGAATTTCCATATGCCTGGCCCTTACTGTAAACAGACTCAAATCCTTTTTGGATAGAGCCTAAACTTTTATATGTATATATCACTTTATATATATATATATTTATGTATTTATAATATATATAACTTAATATATAATTTATATATTATATATAATATATATAATATATATTATATATAACATATATAATTTATATATTACATATATATTATATATAATTTATATATTACATATAATATATATAATTTATATATTATATATAAATTATATATAATAGTTATGTATATTACATATAACTATATATAAATTTATATATAATTATATTTATATTTATATAAATATATTTATAAAAATATATAATATACATAACTATTATATATAAACATATATATGTTTTAATAGAACATGATTCGGTTTATGGCTATGTCTTCCGTTTGGACCAGGAAAAAGGAATTCCAGTGTTCATATTATGGAGAAGTTGTAGCCCTCTTTGCTCATCCATGCCTTCTTCTCCAACCTCCTCCCTTTCTCTTTTCATACTGTTTGATGAGCTCTTGAGGTTGTTGATTGGAGGATACCAATATACTGAAGGGGTCATCTGGCCCATTTCTAGGAATAAAAATTATGGTTATGGTTTATTGGACCTAATCATACACAGAGACAGTGATGCTCATTCTAATAAATAAATCAGAACTGGAGGTGCCTTAAGAACAAACAATTTTTCTGACTTTTGTTTCTTATTCGTTTCTATCTGCCGGATCCAGCATAGAGCATAGTACAGAAAAATGCTCAGAAAAGTGATGCTGAGTAAATGAGTGGATGAATGAATGAATTAATTAATTAATCAGATAATTAGTCCCCACTCTGACAGTCATATTTGGTCTTAATTCTTGCTTTTTCTGAATATTTTACAGTGATTACCCACTGCCAAAGCACACAGTTGAAAATTGAAGAAAGATCAACCATAATAGGCGTTTTCATATTCTGGATGCATGTCTACAGATAGACAAATATATATGTACATTTGCGTATATATCATACAATTGCTTGCTCTTTTCTGAGTTTAGCCAGGATATTTCTATGTGGGTATCACCAGAGAACACACAAAATCACCTCCATAGACCCTTGCATTTTCATTATTCCGGTTGACCTTTGAACTATGCTGACTCCCATGGAGTGGAAAATCAGAGTATACCTTTTGACTCCCCAGAAACTCACCTACTAATAACCAATTGTTGACTGGAAGCCTTACCAATAAACAGTTGATTAACACATATTTTGTATGTTATATGTATTATGTACTGTATTTTTACAGTAAAGTATGCTAGAGAAAAGAAAATGTTATTAAGACAATCACAAGGAAGAGAAAATACATCCTCTCCATTCTCATCATCTTCACCTTGAGTAGGCTGAGGAGAAGGAAAAGATCGGTCTTGCTGTCTCAGAGGTAGCAGAGGCAGAAGAAAATTCACATATAAGTGGACCTACATAATTCAAACCTGCATTGTTCAAGGGTCATATATGCTAATCTCTTATGTGCCGTATTCTTGTTGCACCCTTCTTCCAGGCATGTCTAATGCAGAAGTACTCAGTGTGGAAGCAATAGCACAGCTAGTGATAGATAGGAGGTTTGAGTGAGTCCTGGATTTGCCTGCACTCACCATGACCTCAGTAAGTTACATGGTCTCAATTGCAAAAGGTGAACCACGCAGGACTGACATGTCAATACTACAGGAAGTACAAGTGAAAATGGTTCACGAGCTAGGCGAATATTATCCAACTGGTCCAACTCTGCCACCGCGTTTGCCTGGATGCTCAGGGCTCTAGGTGTCTTTGCTGTCACTCGTGCCTACTTTCTGCTTCCCCATCATGTGCACCAGCTCCATAGGTTTTTCATTTTTCCTTTTTCTTGCACAAGTTGTTGAAGATCAAGAAGGGTGGGCTTCCTTTTGAGAGTCTGCTGGGTGCCAGGCTCTCTGTAAACATATTGTACTATTTGATCCTCATGCAAACTCTAGAGAGTATTATCCTGTTTTGCAGCTAGGAAAAGGAGCTCAATTAGATTAAATAAAGTTCTTAGTAAGAGAAGGGGAATTTTTTTTAACTCTTCAAAGCCAGTGTCTCTGCTAATGTATCATGAGTCAGGCCATGGACAGGCCCACTGCCAGTAATAGGCCTGAAGACAGAGGAAAAACATAAATCAGAGGAGAAAATGGGGTAGTAACAGGGACAAGGCAAGAACTTCCTCTTTTAGTAATAGGATGGACCCTTGAGTTCTTATTCTTTCAAAAATGCCAGAGAAAACAGAGAAGCTTTGAACTGGGCTCTAGTGAGTTGGCCTGTTTCTCACTCTGCACAGACTGGGGAGACTGATAACTTGAAGATACCTTTATGGAGAATAAAGGGAAGCTCTAAGCAGCAGGTTCACTCATAGGTGTAATTACTGGCACATTCCTTGCTACTTGGTTCTATAATAAACTGAAGCCTAAGTAAACCCGACCAATTCCGAGTCCTCATTTTTGCAAACCTCCAAACCAGGAATTTATCTTACTTAGTCTGGCTTGGTTCACATCGTATTGTCCATGGGCTCTAGAAAGTGACAAATGTGAAAGGTCAGAGGTGTCTGATTTAACTAAGTGCTAACTATGGGCCGGGCACTGGGTTAAGTGTCTTTCATATCAATTATTTCTTCTAACAATCCTATATGTTAGGAACTATTGTTATCTTGATTTGAGGTCATTTAAGTTTGCTGCTTTTTGGTGTTTCGTTTTGTTTTTGCTGTTATAAGTAAGGCTGAAATGACAATCTTTGCCCACATCACAGATCGTTTTCTTAGGATGACTTCCAGGAAGTGAGACCAGTTACTCAGTCAATTCTTTTGAACAGCTTTAAGACCCTTGATGCAGATGACCAAACTGCTTTCTGGTGTGTCTGTATCACAGTGGACCCTGAGGTCCGCAGGGTATGTGCTTGTGTCCCCAAAATCTTGCTGCTACAGTGATGTACAGCAAAGAGATTGTCAGAAGTTTCATTTTAATGAAACTGGCAATAGTCTGGAAAGATTCTGGCCTGAGATTAGAGACCTGGTCCTATTCAGGTATGGTGGCTTATACCTATAATCCAGTACTTTGGAAGGCCAAGGTAGGGGGATCGCTTGAGCCCAAGAGTTCAAGGCCAGCCTTAGCAGCATAGTGAGACCCCATCTCTATAAAAACCAAACCAAAACAAAAAATCAAAAAAAAAAAAAAAAAGCCAAGCATGGTGGTGCATGCCTGTGGTCCTAGTTACTTGAGAGGCTGAGGCGGGAGGGTCCCTTGAGCCCAGGAGGTTGAAGCTGCAGTGAGCTGTGATTGCATCACTGCATCCAGCTTGGATGACAGAATGAGACACTGTCTTAAAAAAAAAAAAAAAGAAAGAAACCTGGTCCCTGCTGTGCCATTGGAGCTCTGTGACATTGGGTTAGTGCTTGTCTGTCTCTGGGCTTCATTTTTCCCAAGTTTGACACATAGGAGGCAGGAAAGATTATCTTGTAGGCATTTTCAACTCTAATTTTTCTTGATTTTTTGGGGGAATATAAAACCTCTTCGGCAACAGGTGTCTCCAAATATAAACAAGTTTTCATGTGTTGTCTCCAGTTGTATGAAAAAAGGAGCCGGGAAATTGTGTTTTAGAGTTAGGCTTGGGTTTTAATCCTGTCTTTACCATTTACCATATGGGAGACCTTGCAAAATCATTTCTCCTTTCTGAGCTCCTGTTTTGTCATCTGCAAACTGTAAATAGCAATGCCATAGAGTTTTTTAAAGAAGATCAAAGGATATAATGTATATCATTTGATCCAAGGATATATAATATATATTACATGTATCATTTGATCAAATGATATAACGTGGCATGGTAGAATCTCAATCAACAATAGTACCTTTTATAGAAGAAAATTTAATACTTCCCCTCCTCTTACTCTTGTATAAAGAATAACAAGGTTCCTAAAAGCATTTATAAGTAACTATTAAAAAATTCTGAGCATCCAGAGGCTTTGGGATTCTGCTTTCTCATCCTAGGCATCTGAAGTTTCAAGCGTCTTTCAGCTTAAACTCTCAGCCTGGAGCATCATCCACCCAAGTCCAAGTGTTTTCAGATGTAAAGTGAATTTGAAAGTTCCATGTTGACCCTCCATGTTGACTAGAGGCACCGTTGCATGGATACAAATCTGTGCCTGACATCATGGGCTGTCCTCAGTGTCTTTGATGTTGCAAAAGTTTACTAATGGCTCTGTCAGTTCAGGGAGCTCTTTGAACTCAACACTGATTGATTAAATAATAAATTTATTCTGCAGGTTTGCATCTGTTCACCACGCATTTATTGATGTGTACTTCCTTGGGTGATAGTCTTACAGGGATGAATAAGAGTTAATCCCTGTTCTTTGGAGTTCCCAGGCTAGTGGGTGAGAGGCCCAGGTAAACAAATAACTGCAATACAATGTGACAGATGCTATAACAGAAGCAGATTCAGTGATCTTTGAGAGTATAAGGGAAGCAGTGATTCATTCTATGGAGAAAAAGAAGTTGAGACAGGCTTCCCAGAAGATGAACATTTAGTCTCCATCTTGAAATCTTGAAATCTAGAGCACCTGACACAAAGGCATAGAGGTTTAAAAAAAAGAGTTTATCTTATTTGTGGAAAAACCAGATAGGAAATAAAACAAATAATGTAAATAGGGACTAGATTATAAAGAGCTTTCAGTGCCAGGGTAAAAAAAAAAATGATATGTTGAGAAAAACAATGGTAAATGTTTACATTAACCCAGATTTCCTTGATTTTAGATTGTAAAAGTCTAGGAAAGAGTCACAGAAGAATCTAGGAAAGAAAATATCCATTTATTTTATGTATTTTGTCTTGCATTCATATATTCATTCTTTCCTTCATGCATTCATTCCATTGTTGCACAAATATTTCCTGAGTCCTCACTGATGGTCAAGGGCTTGGACACCATCCTGTAGATTTACAATATCTAATAGGGTAGTCATTAGACATGTGTGACTTTTAAAATATAAAGTAATTGAAAGTAATCTCAATTAAAGTTTCAGTTTCTCAGTTGCATGAACTATATTTCAAAGCTCAGTATACACTTGTGGCTAGTGGCTGCCATATTGGAGTACATGAAGAGCATTTCCATCATTGTAGAAATTTCTGTGGACAGTGCTTCTGCATATGATGTAAAGAGAGTGATGGATTTTAAAAGGAAGATGATGGATAATTTTTTTTTTTTATAATGTGGAGAATGGGTTTGGGGTGGATAAAAGCAGGAGCAGGAAAAACACTGAGGAGGTTAATGTCACACTCAAGGCAAGAGATGATGAAGACCAGCATTACAGCATGGACTGTCACTATGCCGGAAGAAATCAAGACCATCTTGTAGCTCGTGAGACAGCAAGAGACCAAACACCATAGTCATCAATGCAGTTTTCCAATTGGAATGTGACAGGAGTCCAGGAAGACATTAATCTCATCTTTTGTCATCAGTACCCTTTGGCTTGAAGCCCCAATCCCCAAGCTTCTTGGTTGGTTCTAGGCATGTGGACAAACTCCCAAGCACCTAGAGCTCCCTGCAGTCTCCCTGCCCCTGCTTGCCTCGCTTTGTCATGCCATTGGGTCTTAACCAGATGAGTATCTCACTTGGCCCATTTTCCACCCAGGATGAATGGAGTTTGGGAGAGGAAGATTATATGGCCAGCCCAGGTGTCTGTTTTGCTCTGAGTGTCTGGGTTCCGTGGTTATAACATGGCAGTGGATACCTCTGAAAGGCAGGGGCAGACTGGATGATAAGATGCAGTTCCTTGTCTCCTCCCTTCCTGCTAAATGTAAACAAATCACTTCTATTAAGAGTTGACAGGAGGAAGGGCTACACCCTGCAGGAGAAGTTGCTGAGGACACTGTAATAAAGAATGTGGATTGTTTCTCCTAGAAATAAAAAGATGCTCTCAGAGACAGTCATAGTGCTGTTGGCAGTTTATTCATACCCCAGAATATAGGGCCTCCATATGTACTTGAGCCATGTCACTCTGGCTTAACTTGTATGCCATAAACAGTTCTTATTGCCATGGCCTCTCTTAACCCCTTCCTTGTCGAACCCCTAGAGAAAGAAAGAAGGAAATCCTCTGGTGGTGAAGCACTAATTTTCTGAAATCCACTCATCCTTCAGGGCCTAATTCAAGCACTACCTGCCCTGTGAGATCTTCAGATCCTCAGTCCTGCTCAGATGGATATTTCACACAAACCTCTGTTTGCCACACACCAACTGTAGTTGGATGATTATGTTCCTGCCTGTCTCTCTACATAATAAGCATTTTGGAGCAGGGTTTGGCCTAAGTTAGTTTTGCATCAAAAGGACTTGCACAGAATTCCATTCTGTAAAGGTTCACTAAATTGTATAAATGATGATGCATAGTATCCATTACATCTAAGGAGAGGCAAATCAGAAAAAGTCTAAGGAAAGAGTCACAGAAGAATCTAGGAAAAAAATATCCATTTATTTTATGTGTTTTGTCTTGCATTCATATACTCATTTTTTCCTTCATGCATTCGTTCCATTTTTGCACAAATATTTACTGAGTCCCCACTGATGGTCAAGAAATTAGCAAACCTGGTAGAGGAGGCAAAGCTTAAGGAAACAATGAAAGTCCATTGTGAGACCGACTCTGCTAGAGGAATGTACCAAGTGCAGAATCAGGGAGAACTCATTCTGTTAAATGAAGAGAGTAGACTCTAGACTTCAAATCCTGGCTCCATAATTAGCAGCTGCCTTGGGCAGTTCATCTCTCAGAGCCTCAACAGCATCATCTATAAAATGGACATAGTCGTTGTGGGGGAAAGCATGATGATGTTTACAGTAGTCTTGGTACAATATTTGGAATACAGTAAGTGCTATTTTTCAGGCCATTATATTTGTCAGCCTAAATGATCAGGCCCATTTTTAACTTGTCTTTGTGTGGGAAGACAGACCAATGTGAAGAACTTCCAGCTAAAGCCAAAACTCAGATGTCTCTGACAATGTATTTTAGATGACTCAGCATTTGATCAGATATCTTTCAAATACACATTCTCCTAAATTTGGCTTCCAGAAGAGCAAACAAGATAAATCTGACTATGCATTTTCCTACAAGACAGAAAAAATGTGAGTAATCAGACAGAAATGTAACTATTTGGGGCTGGAATTGGTGAACTCTTTTTCATAAGCATCACTGTAAACACATTCATTGAGACACAAAATTCTAAAGGGGCCATAGAAATCTACTGAAGATAGCAAGTTGATACATTCCATGGAAAGCACATGTATACCTAAATCATGATTATGATTACTATTGTCATCAGGCAATGAGGAGTTAGTATTATCATGACTGCAGAAGATGGTTATGATGTTTACAGTGTTTGTCAAGAAAGAGATGCTACTGCCAAAACTAATTTAAATCCTAAGAGAGACAGACAATGAAACTCAGAGATACAAACCAGTTAAGCAATGCTATTATCATTCTGGCTGTAGAGTAACAAAAGGACTGTCTGGTTTATATGCCCACACACTCCTCCCTTCACTCAGAATAAGAAACAAAGATAAGCTGTGTGAAGTTTTAATGATCGTCTCAAAGAGGCAGAACAGGGCCATTAGTGGAAGGAGAGAAGAAAGATTCCTCACTGGCCTTTCTCTCCTCAGGTCTTCTTGCTCCTTGTTAATTGAGAGCAAACATCCTAGACAATCAATAATCTCTATGTATTTTTAAAAGCCTAATTTCTAATCCACTGATTGAGACCAATCAACTTGCTCAAACATACCTGGGAATTGCCAGGCCTCTAAGTACTTAGTTAAAGAGAAGAGAAAAGGAGATAATATTGAATGAACCTTCTCTTCAAGACAATGGGTTTTCTTTATATTTCATTCAAGAAATCAAAAGCCTTTTTAAAAAAGATATGTTGAGAAAAACAATGGTAAATGTTTACATTAACCCAGATTTCCTTAATTTTAGATTGTAAAAGTCTAACTTGAAAGAGTTCAAATAGAATATCTTGGCTTATAAAAACCATGAGAAACTGATAGCTTTAGGAATAATTTGAAGGTAGGTAATGTATTTTATTTCTCTCTGTATTCCTAGTGCCTTCTTCAGCGCATCATTCTGGACTAGCCTATCAAGGCAGGATATTCTTTTGTTAATTTAATTTAAGTTCCGGGCACATGTGCAGGATGTGCAGGTTTGTTGCATAGGATAACGTTTGCCATAGTGGTTTGCTGTACCTATCAACAGGATATTCTTAAGACTGTGACTGAATCTACATTCTGAACATTTCCTTTTCCGTTTGCTTCTGGGATGTTTCTAATCAATGGCCCTGGACAACTAGTCTACTGTCTTTCTTTTTTTTTTTGAGATGGAGTCTCGCTCTGTTGCCCAGGCTGGAGTGCAGTCGTGTGATCTCGGCTCACTGCAAGCTCCGCCTCCCGGGTTCATGCCATTCTCCTGCCTCAGCCTCCTGAGTAGCTGGGACTACGGGTGCCTGCCGCCATGCCTGACTAATTTTTTTTTTTTTTTGTATATTTTTAGTAGAGACGGGGTTTCACAGTGTTACCCAGGATGGTCTCAATCTCCTGACCTCGTGATCCACCCGCCTCGGCCTCCCAAAGTTCTGGAACTAGTCCATTTTCTACAAATCGATGGTTAAGTCTCTAAATCTCTTCTGTCAAAATTGCCCCCTCTGCCTAAGCATTTCCTTTTGTCAAAAAACTCACTCCCTTCCAGGGTGTTTAATTAATTTCCTGAAATATGTTAGAACCCCTTTATTCCTTTAGCTCACATAGTTCTTTTTCTTAAATATATATATTTTTCTATGGTACTATCGTGCATCTGATCATTCAGACTAGAGATTTCAATGCTGTTTATTCTCACGTCTTCAGTCTGATTTGATTCAACCAAAATTTGCTGAACATTTCTTGGGTATATGGAACTCTGATTCAGGGGACACAGAAGGGAGTACAGTATAGTCACTGCTGTCAAGATTTTGTGCTATAAATTGTGGCAAAAGCATAATTGTAAAATCATATGTACTTTGGAGTAAAACAGAAATGTATGTGAATGGAGGAAGTGGACAGGTGTTCTCCTAGGTACTGGGAATACAGGAATAAATAAAATATTTTCAGTATTCTCCAGGAGCTCCAAGATTAGCAGGAATCACAAAATTATTCATCATAATAAACATTAATATAACAATTATATATATTGTTAATATATTAATGTATCAATACATTAATGTGTTAATATGTTAAATTAATACACTAATAATGTACTGATATTATTATATTGTATATCAAAATACACTGTCATGAAATTATTTGTGATTGAGACTATATATATTTTTATATTAGTAAATGTATTATATTTATAATCTTGTAAATATAATACTTGTATTTACATATAATCTCATAAATATAATACTTGTATTCGTATATATTTATATGAAACTCTATATATAATGTGAGAGGCAGTGGTCAGTTTTAGCCTGGTGATTTGGGAAAGGGCTCCAAAGTCAGCCAAGTTTGTCACTTCTCCTTTCAGACATTCTGTCACCCTTATCCTTGACACCACCTCAAATCTCCTCCACCCCTCATAGCTTGCTTCCTATAGCTGACTCCTGCTGTTTACTTAGTTCAAAGAAAAGAAAAAGAAAAAAACTCTAGGACAGGCTGATGGCAGGCCTTATGACAGCATCTGAGTGCCAATGCAAATGTCCACATTTTCTCTGAGTTGTTACCCTGAGAGTAAAATACATGCAGAGGGACAGCTTCTCTCCTGGCCAGAAGGAGCACAGTTCGGCCCTAAGACCTTTCTGATGGGAGCAGGGAACGCTGAGGCTGCCCCTACAGGAACCAAAGGGGTGGGTCTCCTGTGTCTGGATCATTTGGCCTGAATTTTACATTCCCCAGGAGTTTAGTATGTCAGGGCTGGGCAGGGTTGAGAGAGGCCATCAGGACAACATTCTCTTGTTCTCTTTTAATTTCCCCAGAGGAGAAGGGTCTACGATTTTGTTCAAAACATTTTCTATTCTCTCAATATCATTTAGAGCAGGCAATTATTCTTTAATGGTGCAGGTGGAATAACTTTTTTGTTGTGCTGGACTCTGCCTTGGGTTGCAGGGTTTTTATCATTCTTGATCCCTGCTACTAAATGCAAGTAGTACCTCCACCTGCAACTAAGTCAGCCAGAAATGCTCTACACATTCCCAAACACGCACCTCCAGAGGAACAATTCCATCCAAAATTGAGAACCACTGAATGATGTCATCAAATTTGCTTTTAGTTGAGTCTGAATTATTGATTCATTAATTTAAACCATGCAAAAAGCACAGCACCTAAACCTCTTTGTTTTTTATTGTCTTGTACTGTGAAGGCTACAGAGAGGAGTAAGACATCTCCTGGAACCTTACTCCAAGTAAAAAGAAAAGAGGAACACAAATGCTAATATTTGTTGATTTATTCAAAATCATTCATTTGAATATATATACCGAATATCTGTTAAATCTGTATCAGGGCCTGTGATTCAGACACTCTCCCCCATATATAAGACACAAGGGGGTACAAATACCATATGGGTTCAGAAGAACAGGGGAGCCTTCTGGTAGGAGATCTGGAGGGTTTCTGGAAGTAATATTTCAGGCAGTACTTGGAAGGATTTGGATAGCTAGATGGGTGGGGTCTGGGAGAAAACAATCCAGGTGAGGAAAGCCATATGAGGAAGTGAGATGCCAGGTGACCTACTTTGACTGGAGTGACAAGTGAGAACATGTGCTTGTGAGAAAGGCATCTAGAAAGCTGGGAATAAAAGACTTGAACTCTTGGGGGAGTTTAGTTTCCATTCTAGTAGCCATTGAAGGGATTTCAAAGGGCATATTCATCCCAGATCCAGAGGTTGTCACATACTTGAAAACATTTCTCAGGCTCTATCTACACCCTGTACTCTACACCCAAGCGCACGTACATGCATACACACTCACACCTCTCCTTCCCCCTTTCCAGGTAAAATATACTTTGCCCATTCATCCTCACAAACACCACTTTCCAGTTCAAGGGGAGAAGCTAGAGATGTGCAGATAGGTTTTATTCAATAGCCTTTATTGGTATAGGTTTTATGCCAATCTGCTGTGACTGGTATAAATGGGATTGACTGTGTTTAATCCACTCCAGCTCCCCATTGGTTCAACACTTCCTAATGCCTACCATTCTCTCATTCTTTGGCTCTCTCCAGGTTGCAAGTCCTTTGCTGACCTTCAAGGCCTCTCATTACCTGGCCTGCACCTACTTCCCCAGCCTCTTCTTCTGTACCGGCCCTCACCATGTACCTCACCCCAGCCATCCTGAGTGGCACCGTTTTATTTCACTCTCCTCTGACCAATTTTCATGACTAGTTCCCAGCCTTGCGGTTCTCAATTCACACCCCACCTCTCCCCAGGGCCCTTTCTAAAACCTCGAGCCTCAGTTAAATGCCACCCACCTCCCACTCCACACCCCCTTATGGATTCTTTCAAGCCAGATTCCAGCCCACTTGATACTCTTTGAAACTATTCCAGCTCTTTTTCTCTTTTAACATTTATTGTCTGAATTATTTATCTGCCTGCATAGCACCCACGGTTGTTAATAATAAGTTACTTTTTTATATATTAACATATACTCCCATGGCTCTCCAACCACACGACTGTTTTCCAGTTCCATTCTGCCCCAGGCCCTTTGTGCCTTTTTCCCTGTGCCCCAAATGCAGTCCCCACCTTCACTTCCTGCTACCCAACCCTTGCCCTAACCATCCCTCACTAAACAACTATTCCCCACTCTTCTTCTGGGTGTCAGCCCAATAATTATTTTTTTCAGAAAGCCAGGTTTCTCTGATCAATATATGTCAGTTTCACAAGTTATCTATTTCACTGCACCAATATCTGCTCTTTTATATTTATTTGGGTAATTTACTGATGAGGTATAGCTGCTCTAAAAAAGTTGTAAGCTTAAGAAGGCAAGATACTATATTTGTTTTTGCTCACCATTGTTACTGCTTTAACATCCAGTAAAGCACCTGGCACGTAGCTGTTCCAGGGGCCCAGTAGCTATTTGTTGCTAAATATATACGTGAATGAATAGGTTGGTGTCATGTGGTATGGGACCTCATATACCGTGCCATGGGATTTCCATGACCTCTAGCTACAGTGATGGATGAATAACAAAAAAAATGCAGCTAAAATAGCATTTTAATTTCAGCTTCTCCTTAGCCTGGAAGCTTTTAGTCCAGAAAATGTGACCATTTTCTTAAGACTAGATATTGAAAGCTGTGGTTTTAACAGAGTTTTGTTTATCTTCAACATTGAGATTTTTTTTGTGCATGAGACCTTACACTAAGACTTGGCTCCCAAAGGATGCTGTCACTGACTCATTGACAAGAGATTTTAAAATGTGGTTTCTAATCAAATCATCTGTAGAGCTATCAGGTGCTTCCTATGAATTCTATGGTAATTAAGATACTGCCATGATATATCAGTCATTAGGAGCTTTTCTCATAATCGCATCAGTTGTCCTGAAAATAAAGTCTCTTAAGCCATTACTCAGGCACACTGGTTTATGAAATCTAACGACCTGGGGCCACAATTAGGATTTCATAGTGATGGAATGCTTTCTGGTAACTCCTTTGCTCTGGAGACCAGAGAATGAATTTACAGTTCTTAAGATCAGGACATGGTTGTGCATATTTCTGAACTTGGAAACAAAACAGAGTATTAGTCAATTGAACTCCATATCCAGAGTCCCCCTCCATACCAGTCTCTTAAAGTCCCTGGGCCACAAGAACAAGTAAAAAATTGAGAAAGTCAGCATTCAGTTCTCCATTCAAGCTGCTAAGCAAGCTCTTACCCCCTTGCCATCTTATCCAGCACAGGGCAGAAGAGGCTAGATTTCAACTGTGGCCTTCAACCAAGAACAGAGGATTCCAGTCAGAAGGAGAGGTGTATCTGCCAGTGACTACCTTCCTCTCTGCAAAGCAGCAGGAACAGGGCTCAGAAAAATGCCAAAATCAGAACAAGCAAACAGACCAACCAAGCACAGTTCCTCCTTCTCGTAGCACAAAGTCCAGGATAAGATCTTCTGATCTCTCTGGATTCCTTCTCTCCTGTCTCTCTGCTCTGCCTATGGTGTATATATATAATTTTGCTTCTCAGCAATATCCTCATAAGCATCTTTTCTTCCGGAGTGAAGCCCACAGACTTCATTCTCCTGTATTTATCAGGATTAAACATCCTGTGCATTCTTGTCTACACCCTTCTGAGTCCCCTACTCCCCAACATACACACACCATGCAAATAATTCTCCTTGTTGTATCTGACTTCTTGGAGACACTCCTCAGCCAAAAAATAATGAATGGCTGTTAATGGGATGATAGACATCCACCGTGCTGTGACAGATGGAAGGATTGGCTCTTCCAGGCTGATGCTATTGCATACTCCCTCCAAGCCAACCTCAGGGTAGTCAGAGTGATATTTTTTGAAATAAAGATTCTATCTTTTCACCACCCCCTCCCCATTTAACAATTTTGGATGTCTCCACAAAGCCTAAATAACAAAACCAACTCCTTACGAGCATTCGTTGACCTTCATGCCCTCTGCCTAGTGTTACCTTCCATCATTCTCCCTGGGGCTCCCATTCTATACTTCCACACATCAACTCTCCTCATGTGGCTGTCACAGCAACCTTCTCCATGTCTCTCTGCCTTGCCAAGGCTGTTTTGTCTAGCTTACGTAAGTTTACACTTGGACACCTCCACCTGCAAAACAATGCCTTCCAGAAACATATTTTAGACCCCTTCCCTTCCCTTCTTCCCAACCCTCTTCACTCCCAGATGTAGGAATTGCTTTCCCTATGCTCTCTTAGCTTCTAATTACACTTATCTTTCATTTCTAAACTTCCAGATTAGGAGACCCTGGGGTATCAGATATAAACGAAGGGTCTGAGAGCCAAAATCAAATTATCATGGGGGGAAAGGGAGATGAACCAGCATTTATGGTCACACTACCATCAAGTGTGGATGAAATGGGTGTGTGAGGAACAGTACCTAGAGTCAAAGTCATATTTAAGAGTAAGGACAGAAGTTCAATCCAAGGGGCCATAGACAGTCAGAAACCAGACATGCTAGAGTTAGATAAGAAGGGGGAACTGTACAAAATCATATCAGAATGTAGAGAAGGGAAGAAAACAATTGTGTTTGGAGGAGTTGGTTAAGTCAGCTTTCACCAAACCAAAGATGACATTTCAACTGAATTTTGATAAATTTGTATTTGTCAGTCTCAAAAGGAAGAAAGGATATTTCAAGCCCCTGTCATCGATGTTCCCAGCAGCCAGGGAGATAAATGGATGATCACACCAGACAGTGAGGAAGTAGCAGCTCTATTTATTTTCTGTAAAAATGTTATCACTGCAGTTTGCAATTTTGAAAACCATTTGTAATTTGTCAGCAGATTATATGGAAATAATGATAAAAATTATCTAGGGTTTTCCTTCAAGCTGATTCAAGCTTATGCATACTTAAGCTCATGGAGTCAGGAAAATTTATAAATTCTGATTCCAAAATCATGAGGAACCTATTGGGTCATTATGTTATAATGATAAATCTACTATTTATACAGAGATTTGCAGTTTGTTTTAAGAATAACAGCTGGCACTTTCTGTGTGTCTGTAAGTGTTCTCCAATGCGTTATCCTATTTAATTCTTACAGCAATTTTGTAGCTGAGTCCTGATGTTATCCACATTTTACAGATAATGAAACTGAGGCATAGAGAAGATAACTCAGCCAAGACCATAACACAAGTATTTGAAACTAGGCAAGTTGACACCAAAAACTCAAGCTGTTGTTTGTCTATTGAATGCCCTCCAGCACTTCTTTACTAAATGAGGAAAGGGCAGATTTTGTGAAGGGAGTTCTTTGGAGGGAACTATTCCATTGAGTTCTTTTCAACTCCAGACGAGTGAGGGGGACTTCAGTAGGACCACTGCGGAGCTTCGAGTTTTGTTCCCTGCAGTGGGTTGATGTAGAAATTGGCGTCCCACATTTTCCCACATGCCTGGGAATTCTAGGGAGTGAGAGATTAAGAGCTTGGGGCAGAGCCAGGAGAGAATGTTTGCTGTTATCAGTCTGCTTTCTCCGGTTGTTGGATCAAGGGATTTGTGGGTACTTTTTGTGGCCCAGTAGTGGGCCATGTGCAGGAGAAAAGCCTGTGTGTGTGTTTGTGTGTGTGTGGGTATGGGTTATGGGGGAGTGGGGAGGTGTATCTTTCCACATCTTCAGTAGTGTCATCTTGAGGTAGGGAAGGAAGTGGTGGTGGTAGTTGGGGAGATGGATATCTCTGCAATCCTAAGACTGAGGAAAGAATTGAAAGAGACCAGCTAGAATAGTGGTACATCCACTCCTGTCCAGGAACTGAAGGATAGAAGGGCCTAGGAGGGACCCTTCAAAGAACCCACAAAAATGCCCAGTAAAAAAAGAGTGAGCTTGTAGGCATCTGGATCTTGCCTGATCCAGAGAGCTCAGAATCAGCTTAGAATAAAATTCATTCCAAAAATACTTACCTGAATTTATCCCTCCTCTGTCTTCCTCCACAACCTGAGAACTTGAGGGAAATCAAAACAGAAACCAGTAAGGGGATTGAAGGCCAGAGTGCCCCAGGTGGAGGACAGATGGAGAAATGAAGAATCCAGCCATGCCCTTCATGCCATTGCTGGCTTCAAAGCCAAACAGCTCAAAATAAGAGTTGGGGAAGGCTTGACACTAACCCAAATTTGGCATTGTGATTCATTTCTGGGAGTGGACACATTCAAGTATCAGCATTGAGATTATGATTTCAGAGGGCCTGTTGCACTCTGACCTACGAGGAAGTGAACAATGAGAGCTGACTGGGGCAGAAGATTATCCCATTGAATAGTTTTTTTTGTTTGTTTGTTTTGTTTTTTTGTTTTTTTTTTGATGGAATCTTGCTCTGTCACCCAGGCTGGAGTGCAGTGGTGTGATCTTGGCTCACTGCAAGTTCCACCTCCCAGGTTCATGTCATTCTCCTGCCTCAGCCTCCCGAGTAGCTGGGACTACAGGTGCCTGCCACAACACCTGGCTAATGTTTTGTATTTTTAGTAGAGACGTGGTTTCACCATGTTAGCCAGGATGGTCTCGATCTCCTGACCTCGTGATCTGGCCACCTTGGCCTCCCGAAGTGCTGAGACTACAGGCATGAGCCACCGCACCCGGCCCCATTGAATAGTTTTTCAAGGTAGAGTAGGAATCACAAATAAAAGTGCATCCCTATGAAGCAAACTTAGAAGTTTTACTACCCAAAACTCCACTTTGAAAACACTCCTGGTAGAAATGAAATGAGCAGAATAAAAACAAAAATAAATACAGGAGGGAACTTGAAGAGGTATAGAAAGGAGTGATCAGGTTACTTAATAAAGTTGTTGTCTTTTTTTTTTTTAAAGACAAGCACTAAAGAAAACATAAGAAAAACAGAATTATAATTTTAGACAAGTCACAGCAGAGGTGGGGCTGAGGGTAGGATTAAAGATAAAAGTAACATGAGAACATGCTGCACAACCTGTATTTTTATGAAAGACATAAATAGTAATACATTTAAAATACTATTAGCATACTTAAACATTGATATTAACAACGTAAACTGGAAAAGGGAAAGAGACAAAAGAAACAACAGATGTTTTGCATTGAATAAATCAAACTTTGTATTTAAGAGTTTAATTGTATTTTACTGTCAAAAGCTTTTATAATAGAAAGCACACAGGAATGTAATATTACAGTAATTAAAACAGATGTAAATGGTTAAGCTCACCAATTAAAAGACAGAGTCTCCATTGAGATTTTTAAAAACACAAATTGTGTGGTCGACAGACACACAAATCAAAAGGATGCAAGAAAATTTCAAAATCTAAGGATGAGAAAAGAAATATCACGCCAATATGAAGCAAGTGAAATCTGGAATAACAGTCTTGAAAACTGTAGGGAAGCAATATCTTAAAAATATTCTAAACCAACAGAGCAAGATGAACGGTCCATCATGAGCACATATGCCTCTAAAATGTAGCCTCCAAATACATATATATAATTTATAAAACTGTGAGAAGCAACACATATAGCAGCAATTATAATTAGAGATTTTTAAACACCTCTCTTTAAAAACACAACAGATGAAATACCCAAAAATCAACAGGTGATTACCTGATCTGAATAATACCAGTTCACTAGCCAATTAAGAATATATCTTATACTTAAGTAAGGTTTTTGGGGGGAATGAATGTATGTTTTAACATCAGATAATCTATAAAAATAATTTATCTATCAATATATAAAAGAAAACTGCATATGATTACCTGATACGTGAAGAAAATCATGTGATATGTTCAGTGTCTACTTCTGATCACAAGAGAAAACAAAAACAAACATGAATTTCAGCAACCAAGGATAAAGGTTTCATATCAAAAATCTATTGCAAACATCATACTCATTGGAGAAACTTTAGATACATTCTCTTGAAGATCACATAGAGATGAAGGATGTCTCCCATCACTGCTACTTTTAAGACAGAGTAGAGTTTCAGAATTGAGGCAGGGCCTTTCAAAAGATGATCAGCTGATGTTCAGGAGGGAAAAGGTTCATTTGTTGAAGAGTCAATGAGATGCAAGAAAGGGATCCTTGAGCATCAGTTTACTGATGGTCAAGAGTCCTCATGTCCTTTATTGGTTCTGCATTAACTGATAACAGAAAGTGCCTCATGAAGGAGCCAAGTCAAAAGGGAATGAGGGTGAAGGTGTGTGGACACTCACTCTTGGCCGGGGGCTTCACCTTCATTACCTCATGCAGTCCTCTCAGTAACTCTGCCAGGGAATGGCTATGATTTAATCCATTCCACAGACAAAAAAAAATGAGATCCAGGAAGATTAAGTAATTTATCTCCGGTCTGCACAGGTCTCAGAGGCACCTGCCCTGCCTGAGGAGAGGGAGGTCATCGCGTGAAGCTGCAACAGCCACTGTTCCTTCTATGAGGTCTAAGGGCTGGGCTGCAGCCATGTCCTACTGCTGACAGGAACAGAAGGATCGAATCATATTTGTGACCAAAGAAGACTACAAAACTCCAAGCAATGCAGAGCTGGTGGCTGATGACCCCAACGATCCCTCCCTAGGAGGAGCATGGATTGATGCTGCCAAATGGGAGACTTTGGCACTGCCTCTTCCTTGGGGGAATGGCCAACGGCTCCTACAGGGAACAGTTCAAGGCAGCCTTTTCCTGCTTCCACCATAACATGAGCAGGTCAAGGGGTCAGACTGTGTAGACCAGTTCCGAGCCATGCAGGAAGGCAGGCAGGAATATCCAGATCTCTATCCCCAAGAAGGGGAGGAAGAGGTAGAGGAGAAGCCAGCAGAACATGTAGAAGAAACAGCTCCCAATGAGGCTACTGCAACCAAAGAAAAGGAAGGGTCAAGTTAATGAAGGCCACACGGCCCTGGGCTCCAGTCCTTGCACTTCAAAGTAATACAGATCTTTTGCAAAAGACCTTTTAGTCACTCTCCAAGACAGCCTCTTTCCCTCTGTTGTCCTGTGCACTGTAATACACAAAATTGCTTATTTTGATGATCAGAGGTTTTGGCCTCTTGACGTATACACTAAAAAAAAAAATGGGAGTTTTAAGTGTGCGTGTCCTACCTAAACCTGCCAGCAAATGTAGCCACCACTTTTGAATTCTTCCTCAGATTGCCTTGAATTTTTGCCACTTTTAAATAATGCGCTGATTTTCAGCAACTAAAAATCATTATCCAGGAATGTTTCTTGTGTGTGAGCAGATTTATTCTCCTTCATTATATCCCATTTAGTAGATTGTATACCCCTTTGAGAAGTAATGCAAGTAATAGAAACAAAAATATCTTCCTTTAAAAATGCTAGGCTGGGGCCCTATCTACTAGAAGAGGCCAGATGGTCAAACATATCTTTCTCCAAACCCATCCTGACCTTGTGTATATGAGGGGGTACTATACTTCATTCCTGATACATTCTGGTTTCCATGTTGGCATTGAGTTTCTAGTTTTCTGTGTTTGGATGGTGAAAATTTGGACCCTCCCAATCATAGCCCCTTTCTAAGTGAAGGGAGAGGCTGGTTTTTGCTGTTCCTTATTATTCTGAAAGCCTTGGTTTGGGGCCCATGTTCACACTGGCTCTCAGTCTGGTCAGATGCAGTGTTCTTGATAGGTGGGGACATAATTATTACCAGAGTAGCAACCAAGAGAAAAAAAAGTTGTGAATTAAGTATTCAGTTAAAAGGAAACATGATTTCTACCTGGAAAAAAAAAAGTAATTTATCTAAGATCAAGGGACAAGACTAGTGAGGGTTTGAGATTAGGACTCAAATTGGCCTGACCCTTGCTTGGTCCATAACAATAAACTGCCCTGTGGAAATAAAGCATTGTCACAGTGAGAAAGGCAATGAGGAATGGAAAATGGTTAAGTAGAAACAAAAAGAGAAAAAAGACAAATACAGATGGTGGGCTACCTCCCTGCTCCCCTAACATACCTGACAGAAATCAAAGGTTGCAACCACTGGAGCACACATTCAGGGTCACTATCTTTTCATTATTACTATTATTATTATTTCAGGATCCCTTTTGTGAAGGAAGTCTGCTCCACAGCAGATAGGCTATTACACAGTTATAGGTATGTTCCTTACAAATCTAGGAACCCACGAAGTCCAATCCCAGATCAATTTCACTTCCAAGGAAATGCCTCTCCAACAATTCAAAGCAACTATGGCCAGGGGCCATAATCCCAGGCTCACACCCGTAATCCCAGAACTTTGGGAGGCTGAGGTGGCACATCACTTGAGATCTGGAGCTCGAGACCAACCTGCTCAATACGATGAAACCCCATCTCTACTAAAAATAAAAAATTAGCAGTGTGTGTTGGTCTTCACCTGTAGTCTCAGCTACTTGGGAGGCTGAGGCAGGAGAATCACTTGAACCTGGGAGGGGGAGGTTGCAGTGAGCTGAGACTGAGCCACTGCACTCCAGCCTGGGTGATAGAATGAGGCTCTATCTCAGAAAAGAAAGAAAGAAAGAAAGAAAAGAATAAAAGAAAAGCAACTACAATGTTACTCAAAACCTCTATTTGCATTTCTTAGAGAACATCAGTGGGACACCATTCCTGATCTTCTATAGCTCTGAATGACTTTCCCTTATTCCTCACAGATTCCTTATATCCCAGAGCAGCTTCCCATCCTGTTTTCTTTTCTGTCATTTTTCCACACAACTCAGCCTGTGTGTTTCTTTCTCTTTGTCCCCAAGGAATGTTTTCTCATTCCTTGATTATATAGATTGTATAGATGGACTTTGTCTCTCTGGTAGAAAAACAGGAGTCCTGAGAAGATGGACGTGGGGAAGCAGGGGGCAATTCCAGAATTCCCTTGAGTGGCAAGGGCAGGTAGGAAAGCTGTGAGAGCAGTTATATGACCTTCCTTTCTGCTTCATCAAGGAGACAACATCCTAGAGTAAAAGGAGATTTGCACAGTTCTGACCTGGCCATGAGTCCCAAGTGTGTGACCATGGATAGGTGATTCCACCATTTTAATCTTGCCTTTAAGGACAGTATTAACCACCATCACATCACAGACCTATGAGGATCAAATGAAGCATGGAGTGTTTTCAAAGTGAAGTTTTGTGTGGTAAAACTACTGAGGTTTTGAATGCCTGAAAATACCTTTACTGTCCCATCACATTTAAGTGAAAATTTTGGAGGTTATAAAATTCTAGCATTAAAGTTATAGTCATTTAATACTTTAAAAATATTGTTCCATCATCATCTTATACCAGTGGTTAATCTCTGAGTCTTGTCCTTTTGCAAAGTGATAAGTTCTTTTCCTCTGGAAGCTCGTAGAATTTTCTCTATGATGTTTTCAAATTCTATTAAATCACATTTATTTGGGGTTTCAAATCCTATTTGACACTTTGATTCCAAAGTCTCTCTTCCATATTTCCTTTGTTTCTTCTTTTAGAAAATCTATCTTTAATATTTTTTCCAAGTATTTTCCTCCCTTCGTTGTTGCCTCTACTTCTCTATTTCTTGAACTTCTGTTATTCAAATATTGGCAGTTCCATTTCTATCTTCCATATCCCTTAATGTTTCTCCACTCTCCTTCATGATGACTTTTAGAAGGAATCTGATCCCCACGCCCAATGAGTCAGTCTTCTGATGTGTTTATTCTGATGTTTTTCTTTAATAGATGTGTCCAGTATCTTATTTTAACTATTGCACTTTTAATTTCTAAAATGATTACTTGGAATATTAATCCTTGGTGTGTGGTATACAGAGACTCAGGAATGCCTTTTCAACCTACAGGCCAATTCCTTATGGGTAGATGGTTAGAAAGTTAATTAGTAGCTTAGAAATCATTACTCTGTGGTTACTGTTGTTAGACTTTGCCCAAGTCATTCACCTCTCTGAGTCACAGTCTCCTCATCTGTTGGATGGGGATAAGAAAAGCCCCTCCCATTCCACCCCAGGTGGCTCTGTGGATAAAGGCTGTGGTGAGGCTGAGTGAGAGGTAATTTGGAAAGTGACCAGAACTACGCAAATAGTACTGTCAGTAACTTGGCCCAGCCATGCTCCCAGAGCTTCATGCCTTTGTTCCTTTGGTTCTTCTCTTGGCAAGTTGAATGGTGGCCCTTCTCCAGAGGCAGCATCAAAGCTGTCATGACCTGTGAATGTAGCAGGTCAAAATCCCTGGAATAAGTGTCATACTCCATAGGTCTGTACCCTGTCCTTCTGTGCTCTTAGAGTTCCAGGAGGCCAGGAGGGTGCAGGCTCTGTCTGGATTCTTTACTGGCCAGAAGCCTACAGTGCTTACACATACAGCCCTTATTCACCACCTCCAGTCTCAGCTGGGCCTCAACAGAAAGCATTTGCTTTTATTACTGGAAATCTGCAGGCTGAAAGATCTTATCTATTCACCTTCTCCTCCCTGGGTATATGTACAAAGGATGAGGAAGCTCAGGCAAATGCACCAGCTATGGCCTGTGGGGCTATAAAAAACAAATAACCCCCTAAGGCAATATCAGCATTTCAGGGCTCTATGCACATACCTGGATGAGCTCTGAGAGATCCTGGGCCGTTTAATAATTGATAACCACAGAAAAGAGAACCCCAAGGAAACTGCTGTCAGCTTATGTAGAAATTCCTGGAAAGGGCAATATTGATGACGCTCCCTCCTCTTCTCTTTTTATTTTTTATAAAATGAGTTTGACTTAGCACTAATACAGCATGAGATAATTAAAAGAGAAGAGACTTTGGAGTCATGAGTCCTAGGGTGAATCTTCACTTCATCACTGGATAGCTGTGTGTCCTTAGACAAATCACATAACCTTCCTAACGCTCATTGTCCTTACTTGGAAAGTGTGACCATAATAACTGATACATTTTTGAGTTGCTGAACTAAATGAAATATATGATGGCATAAAATTAAAACTAATGATCAATGTAAACAAAATATTGGAAACTATGAGAAGCTCTGTAGTTTTGGCTGTCATTAGTATTGCTGGCTAAGTCCTCGGCAGGATGTGAAATTTAATAACTAGATTTGTTTGATAGTAATTGTGCCGGGATGACTACTATACTCTAAATTTTTAAGTGTGTTCTTCAGGTTCTAAAACTCATGTATCTTCCCATGAGTCCCTAAAACAGAATTTTTTTTTTGAGAGATAGCTATGTTCTAGGCACATAAAAACCCTCATTACAACTCCATATGGGAGATGTTGTGCTTAAACTCCAAGATGGCCCCAGTGATCTCACCTACTGGTATTCACTTCCTTGTGTGGTTCCCCCTTCTACCCTGTGTTAGGATTGGTCTCTGCAACCAACAGAATATGGAAGAAGTGCTGGTATGACACTTCCAAGATTAGGTTATGAAAGACCCAGTGGCTTCTGTCTTGGGGGCTACCTCTCTCTCCCTCTTAGACGTTTTTCTCTGGGGAAAGCTAGCTGCCATACTCTGAGAGGCTGTCATGGAGAGGAGCTGAGAGTCTTGCCAACAAGTATATGAGTGAGCTTGGATGTGAATCTTCAGCCCCTGTCAAGCCTTCGGATGATGACAGTCCTAGTCGACAACTTGACTGCAACCTTATGAGATACCTTGAGCTAAAACAACCCAGCTAAGCTACTCCTGGATTACTGACCCTCAGAAACTATGTGAGATAGTAAATGTTTGTCGTCTTTAACTACTAAGTTTTGAGGTAATTTGTTATGCAACAGTAAATAACTAGTATGGGAGGTACAATATTCCTCTTTTATAGATGAGAAAACTACAAATCAGAGAGGCTAAGTATTTTTTCCAAGGTCATACAGTTGAAAATACAAGATTTGAACCAAGTCCTTCAGACTTCAAAACCAGCATGACCTTACCACTAAATATGCTGCCTTCCTGAAATGGAAATACACTATTTTCCGGAAGAGAAAAAAAATAAGAGAAAAATTCAACTTTTTGAAGATGACATGCTGTTTTTATATATAGTTTTTATAATTATTCTCAGTAATGACTCAAAGAAAAGTTATTGTGAGTAATGAATATAAACTAAATATAAAACAGATTTGAGGGGGAAGAATAGATTGTTTTCAACACAAATATTTTGCTATCTACTGAATGTCAAGGTGTGGGAATAAAATTAAATATAATAAACATGGTTCCTATTCCCATGGAGCCTGCAGTCTCCTGTAGAAAATAATTGAAGGGAAGGTTTCAGCTGATAAGACAGTACAGGACTTTGGAATCTGGCAGAATTTGGTTAAAATCTATCACTTAGTATCTGTGTGATCCTGGGCAAATGAACAGTTGCTTACTCTGCCAAAGGCTGTGCTAAACTCTTCAAGTTTGTCTTCTCTTCCAGTCTTACCAAGTTCTGAGCACTTTTTATGCATTATTCCACTTAATCTTCACAACAATGCTTTGAGTAAATATTATTACCATAATTTTTATGAATTAGCACTTATCTCATTGGGTTGTTAAGAGACTTAAATTATATAATGTATATAAAGAGCTTAACACAGTGTCCGGCTCATTGGTAAGTGTTGACTAAGTGGTTGTGACCCAGTGTGGTTAACTCTCAAATCGGACCCTGAGAACGGGTATGTGTACTAGTAGTTTATTTGGGAAAAGATGCAAGAAGCTGTGAGGGAGTGGAGATGGGACACAGAGGGAAAAAAGACCACTAATGAAGGATATGTTTATGGACAGGTAACTCCTCTGGGTAACTGGGGCTTAATCCCATTGAAATTCTGAGACATATCATAGAGCATACCTCAGAAGGGGCCCACTAAAATGAAGAAGATGGGCTATTTATTCACCAACTCTTAACCCTCATTGATGGAGGTTAACTTTGCAGTGCTTCTAGCCTGCCCTAAGTGCGAGTCAAGCATGCTCTGTGATCAAAGAGCATCTTTGAGGGCAGGTGCAGAGGCTCTTGAGTAGGGGAAATGTCTTCAGATGACACAGGGGTAGTCCCAGAGAGCATGTTATGAGTAGTTATTAATATTACTGTTACTGTAATATCATAGGGATGGATAATATTGTGACAAGGATATGATATACATTGTCATGGAGCACAGAAGAGGTTCGCTTCCCAGACTTGGACAAGGAAAGTCTGGACAGGCTTCTCAGAGATGTGGGGTCAAAGGGAGAAGAATAACTGGGGGAGAAAAGAGAACAGAGGAGTGTTCTGGGCAGACAGTAGTTTGTGCAAAAAGTCTTGTCAAGGAACGAGAAAAAAAAAGGAAGGCTTATTCTAGAAAATGAAAGACATTTGAAGGCCTGAATTTTGAATTGAATGAGTCATGAGAACTACTTTGGAAAGGTCGGCAGCAGTCAGATCACGCAGCCCTCATAGGCCACATTGGGAAGTTTAGGATTTCTCCTAGGAGCACTGGAAAATCTTCAGAGGATTTTCAGCAGATTCGTACATTGACATTTCACTCAGGTCCACATAGGGAAAGTGAATTTCAGAAAAGGAAGAAATTTGAAAGCAAAGAAACCGATTAGAGAAGCGGCTGCAGTGGTTTAGTCAAGAGTTAATGTGACTGGGCAGAAATGGAGATGATGAAGACTTGCTAATGGACACTCGCATTTCACACAATTTGAGGGTCAGGAATTTAGCTGATCTGAAGTTTCTGACTTAAGGTTTCTTCTGAAGTGGTATCAGAAAGTCAATGAAAGTTGCATCTGAAGATGTGACGTGCTGGAAGATCTGCTTCCAACATGGCTCCCTCACATAGCGGTTGGCAAGAGGTCCCTGTTTGTGGCTGTGTGGGCCTCTCCACAGTGCTGCTGGATGCCCTCATGACATAGTCTCTTGCTTCCCCCATTGTGAGTGATAACAGAGGCAGAGAACAAGACAGAAGTCACTGTGTCTTTTATGCCCTGCCCTCAAAATCACACTCCATCATTTCTGAAATATCCTACTGGCTACTCAGGCCAGCCCCATCCAATGGAGGCAGAATCTGTAAAAGGAAGTGAATACTAGAAGGCTAGGAAATGAGGGCTATCTTGAAGGCTGGCTGTGACAGTGTGACTCCAGCTCCCAATGGTTCCCATGCCTCCCACATCCAAAACACATTCGCCCCTCCCCAAGGCTCCCCAAAATCTCATTCTATCCAATCAGCTTGAAGTCTGGAATCTCATCATCTAAATCAGGTTTAGGTGTCAATACATCTTCTTGGGTATACTTCTTTACGTACAGCTCCTTGAGTACAGATTCTCCCAATTTGAACTCCTGGGAATGAAAGAGACAAATTATCTGCCCCTGACACAGTGGTGGGACAGACATAGGGTAATGACTATAGACACTCAAGAAAGTTGTCACCAGAGCCATTCTGAAGTCTAGCTGGGAAAATGTTGGAATTTTCTTGATTAGTGGTCAGTCTTGCTCACAGAGCAGAATGACTCTCCATGGTTCTCAGATTTGTCCTACTGCCACCTTGCATTGGGTATGTAGCCTAAACAAATAACAAATATGTGTCACTGAGATCTTAAGGGTTGTTTGTTAGTGCAGTTCAACCCATCTTGACTAGTAGAATTATTGCAGGGGGGAAAGGCATTTAAAGGGAAGAAAGAAAAAGAGAAGTCTGTAGAGGCAGAGGAAGTGAAGTTGGATATGTGGCCGAGGAGAGAGGAGAAAACCCCACAAACTCCAGGATGAAGGAAGGGAGACTTTAAAGAAGTGGGGAGTGTCAAATTCTTTTGAAAGGTCAAATTAAAAATGCCTTGGGAATGATTAGACTTTTAGATTTAGGAAAAAGATGGTTTGCGGAAACAATGGCAAGGAATAATTTCAGTAAAATGGAAAGACCAAAAATCAGATTACAATGAATTCAAGAGTAAGTAGGAGGTTAAGAATTAGTGGCAGAAAGTATTGGCTGTGAAGGGTGATAGCTGGGGTGAAACATGGGTATTGGGAAGTTTTGTTAAAATGGGAGGGAGTGAGCATTTTTAAGTTTATATAAAGGAACAAGGAAGCAAAAAAATAAAGAAAGCAGAGGAAAGATGAAGTCCCTGAGAAAGCAACAGGGCATGCATGGGGTCTAGAGATAGATAGAAGGAGGGGCACTTCAGCTGTAATAACAGGAGAGGAGGAAAGGGTGGTCATTTTCCCCGGAAGTGTCTGGTGTAGATGAGGAAGGCTGAGGACAACCTGGCGTGTTCAGATTATAGCAAGAGGTTCTTCACAGATGGAGGGCTGGCCGCCCTGGAGGCCAGTGAGGGGAAGCCCATGGAGGGAGAATGAGAGAGTAGGAGAGGAAGCTAGGTAGGGAGGAGCTAACACCTGAGGTGCTAGAATGATAAGCTTAGACCTCATACATAATGCAGATTCACTTAGAAATTTCAAGCAGCATATGGGACTAACCTTGAAGACAGGATTGGTGATCGATTACACAGGGAGGACAAGGGAGGAGCAGACACTAATATTTGTAGTAGCTTGGAAGGCTTTGGGATGTTGACCTAACAAACAGGGACTACAAAGAGAGAATCAGGATTCGACATTTATTTTGGCAACCCTGGAATGTATTTAGAATTGCCGCAGAGCTGGAAGAACCAGGCTCCACGTCATTAATGTAAAGGAGGCCCAGCGGCTCTAGGTTACATAGTCAGGGTCTGTCAGAGCCTCCAAGGCCACACTGAACACAGAGCAAGATGCTGATGCTGAAAATGGCCTTTCACATCACCAACAGAATTGGAGATCCCCTTGCGAGTGAACCTTTCCTACATCTAGCTGGTGCCCACAAGAACTAAGGGACACATGTAATCCAGGCAAAGTTGTCAGTTTATAAAGATGGGATCTCTGAATGTCAGAATTGGAAGTCATTTTATAGCTGATCTAGCCCTGCTGACAGTGGAAAAGTGGGGTGATGGCCCGGTATATTACCTTGGGGACTTCACTGACTACCTGAGCCTCAGATTCCTTTAGAGAATGCCTATCTAAAAAGGTTACTGTAAAGACTAGTGACACTTCTGGGTTCATTATTTATATAGTATTTACAATGGGCACTTTTTAAGGCATTTTACAAATGTTAACTAATTCAACCCTCACAACCATTGTATGGAGTAAAACTGTTATCATCCCTATTTTAAAAATGGAAAAACTGAGTCCCCAGGAGGAGAAGGGACTTTGCCAAAGCCACCTAAGTATTTAGAGGCAGAACAAGGACCAGCACACAGGACTCCTGACCTCAGGACCGGTGCCTTTCATGCTTTCAATGGAATAAACACAAACGTTGCCAACTGCATCTTCATGTACCTGTACACGGCTTGTTTCCAGGATGTGGCTTCTGCCCGAGGAAGTGCTGGGAACACTGTGATGTTACACAGAAGCTTCTATTAGTGTTTCACAAACATCCTCTTTCCAGGCCCTTGGCCAGGTGTGTGCTAATGTTGTTCACTCCAGTCTGTGCAGGGAAATGGATACCCTAGAGGCTGCTGGCATCACAGCAGTTTCTAAGATTATGGAACCTCATGTCCTGAGAGAACCACCACCTGGGGTCTACCCTTCCTGACCTTGGTAATCTTGAAAGAACTGTTTCTGCATTGAATGTTTCTCATTTCTTTCCTTAATTAATTTGTTCATTCATTCATTCATTTTAAGAAAGCCACCGGCTAGAATTATGGAATTATCACAGTAATTTCAAGCAATCAAATCTTCCTGCTTATATGGTAAATATGAAAATTTGAATTCTTCATTTGTTTCCTGCAGAAATAGAAAGTCGGTAACTTTAGCTTTTAGGTACAAACCAAAAAAAAAAAAAAAAAAATAGAATCTCTGGGTTAGAAAAACCCAGTATCTCAGAGTCACTAGAATCAACTAACACAGGTTGCCAGGGTTGTTAAGAATCTTAAACTCTATCTGGTCCAACTGCCCATTTGATGCTCAGCTCTTCTCCACCCCTCTGCTGAATGCGCATAAACCAGCAATTTGCTCATTGCTTCCAGGGATAAACACTTCACTGTCTTATGAGTTGGCCAAATCTCCATCTGGAAATCTCTGAATGCTGGAATCTCTTCATTATTCTGAGGCCAAAGATTTCTTTCTGCAATGTCTACCTACTGGGACTAGTCTCAATTTACTAAATGAGTGACTCTGTAAAGTCTCTTACCAATATTGTGGACAACAGAATCTGAGTTACTACTGTCTCCCAGAAATCTCTCCTGCTGTTTCTTTGTTTAAAATGGAAATAGCTGTCTTTCTCTTTACCATCAAAGTCGTTTCTTCCCCAAACTTCAAATAAAGTACTGTCATGATTTCAAAGCTTTTCATATTCTAAATGACCTAATTGTTTTATCAAAAGAGAAAAGAATGGAGCTACCCAAACCCTTCCACGTGCAGCTATTTGGGGAACACCTGGTACCTGGGAAGTATTAAGCCAGGTCCTGGTCACAGGAGGAAATGATTTGGATAATCATGTCTGGTGCTGGACACCATCATTCTGCTATTCTGCATGGACCCAGGAACCAGCCCGTGTCTCAGATCAAAGGAACAGTCTTGGCCGCAGGGGAGCTAGTAGGGAATCACTTGAAGGGAGGCAGCCAGACAGCGACAGTGAGACAGTGAATGGGCAGGAAAGCAGGTTTCCTGAGAAGGACTGGCTACACGATTTGTGGGTCCCAGTGCAAAATAAAAATGCAGGGCCTTATTAAAATTATAAAGAGTTTTAAAGTGGAGACAGCAGAGTATTAAGCCAAGCAGTGAGCCCTGGACAGCCCTGCAAGAGCAACAGCAAACCTCTGGGCTATGTGGTTGGTTCCATTTGTTCTGCTCAGGGAACCTCAAGGTATGTAGGGCATGGGAGGCAAAAGAAGGACCCTCCTCATCCTCTCCCTGAGGTCCTATGGAAAGATAACAGGACCAGGTCTCCTGACCTCCTATTTAGTGCATTTCTTACCCATTCATATTATTTTCTCATACAATGGCAAGAAGGCACTTACACAGATTAGAATAAATGCACATAACTGCTTTCCAAATTTTTCCAAAAGGAGGTGGTATAAAAAATGGAGGGGAGAACAGCTTTTACCGTCCAATTCCAAAGTCCATTACCCTCTAGCCACCCACCAGGATGTCACCTAAAGTCTTCAAGCCACACTTGCCTCATCTCTGTGGTGGGAGTGATAGGAGATTGTCTTTACGTCACAAGCAGCATTAGATAAAAATAATACGTATTAGCTTAAAAATAGTGCAAATATTTCATTAGTATTTTGTTGAGATAAGAAGATGGAAGAGAAAATAGGAGAAGCGAGATGAAGAAAGGAAAGAGGAAAGATAGAACCAGGCATCGCCTTTCATGTCATGTTTTTGCCTGCAATGGCCTGTTTCCTTTCTCCCTGTGAAAACTTATCCTGCACATGGATGAAGCAGCTCTGTTTGTTCTCAAACTACTTGTTCCCTTCCCTTGGGCTTCTCTAGCCATGGGCCTCCATTTGGGAGCTGTGATCATCTGCTTTCTTTTCTGCCTCTAGATCCGGTGCTCCTGGTAGACCTGCTCTCTGACTTACTCGCCTCTTGTGTCCCCAGGCTCTAGCCAGTGCTTGACCAGAGAAGGTGCTCTGTTCCTACTTACTGAAGAAAGGAAGAAAGAAAGGAGAAAAAAAGCAATGATGATGTTACTGGAAAGGGGTCCCAATCCAGACCCCAAGAAAGGGTTCTTGGCTCTCCCGCAAGGAAGAATTTGGAGTCCATAAAGTGAAAGCAAGTTTATTAGGAAAGTAAAGAAATCAAAGAGTGGCTATCATAGACAGAGCAGCCCCCAGCGCTGCTGGTTGGCTATTTTTATGGTTATTTCTTGATAATATGTTAACAAGAGGTATGATTATTCATGAGTTTTCCAGGAAAGGAGTGGGCAATTCCTGCAACTGAGGATTCCTCCCCTTTTTAGACCATATAGGGTAGCTTCCTGATGTTGCTATGGCATTTGTAAACTGTCATGGTGCTGGTTGGAGTGTCTTTTAGCATGCTAATGCATTATAATTAGTGCATAATGAGCAGTGAGACGACCAGAGGTCACTTTCGTCGCCATCTTGGTTTGGTGGGCTTTGGCTGGCTTCTTTACTGCATCCTTTTATCAGCAAGGTCTTTGTGACCTATATCTTGTGCCGACCTCCTATCTTATCCTGTGACTTAGAATGCCTAACCTCCTGGGAATGCAACCCAGTAGGTCTCAGCTTTATATTTCCCAGCCCCTATTCAAGATGGAGTTGTTCTGGTTCAAATGCCTCTGACAATTACAAATAAGAAAGACCTGCTAGATGCCAATTCTATTGGGCAATTGTTTTATTGTGGAGTTGCTCCTTATAATGGGGCCAGTTTTTCAATGCCTTTGAATCACTCAGGACTATCAAGCATCCTCCTTCTCTCTCCGTAAGACCCAACTTGTAGCCCATCTGACCATAATGTCTTTTTCTGGAAAGACGCAAAAGAAGAAATGTGACAGGAAGGGGGGCAAAGTTGGGGAAGGAGATGCTACCATCTTCTGCCCACCTCCTGCCTTACCACCCACCAAATCTCAACCATGGGCCAAGGCAGGGTAAGAGAATCAGAGAATCCCTGTTCTGAGCAAGTCCAGGCAAGGCACTAGGCAGAAGAGGAGGAAGAGGAGGGAGAGGAAGTGCTGGAGGGGCAGGTGTGGAGGGTCTGAAGGTGTTTGGGAAATTGCTAACCTGTGGTCGAGGGGGCAGAGTGGAGGCTGAGATCTGAGGTCAGGATTCCAGAGCTTCACAGCAAGTTCCCCTTGACACTTAGGCAGGGTGGTCAAGGCTGGAACTGCAGGTTTAGAACACCCACTCCAGTCCTTGCAGTGGATGGTCCCACAGGACTTTTATTATAGGAATATATAAGCTAAGATTCTCCTTAGGCACCTAAAATCACATAGCCCACCCAGCATGGAGTGGGTTTCCTAGATTCATGACCAGGTGGCTCCTAAATCAACCTTCATCTCAACTGTACCCTTTCCACCGACTCCCCCAGATTTGCACCCCCTCCTGAAGTCCTCATCTCAGTTCATGGACCATATCTAAGTCATCCCAGAGAGAAATGCAGACTTTTCCTCCATTCCTACCTCACTCCTCTCCCTGCAACCTCCGATGGATAATTATATGAGTTCTACTCATCCATTCCCCTGGCACTGCTCCAATCAGGCCACCATCATCTTGAACTTGAAGTGTTGCAACAGTTTCTGTTCCTTCTGCCTTCCCTTGGCCTCCTCTTCAGTCTTCTAGGCTACAGCCAGTGACTGATCTACAATACACTCCCGATCATGTTCCTTCCCAATCAAGCACCATCATATCACCTTTGGCATTTACAGAATCAACTCCTTGGCCGGACTTTTAAGGCACTGTGTGATCTGTCCCCATGGTGTCTGCCCTCATCCCTTCCCACTCTGTCCATATACCCCAGGCATCAACCTCATGCCAAATATCTGCTTTTTTACACCTTTATGCCTTTACTCAGGCCGTTTCCTCTGCCAGGAACGTAGTCCTGCTCCATGTCTGCCTGATAAATTCCCACTGGTCTCTTTTGACAAGCTTGGCTAAATTGTCCCATCTTCACTAAACTCCAAGCCTCCAGTGGAATTCCAAGTCCTCAGCCCACAGGACTGGTTTAGAGCACTGAACACCTTGCATGCTAATTAGTCATCTGTGTCTGTCAAGCCCCCTCCCCGGAGGCTGAAAGCTCCTCAAAAGCAGAGTCTACCTCATTCACCTTAGAATAGAAATCAGTGGATGGTTGTTGATCTGAACTGCTTTGCAGCAGGCCTGGCACCTGGTACTCACCATGACTGGAGACCAATCGCCTAATTAAAACACACCAGGGACACTCTCTTTTGTTGCATCAAATCCGCCCTGGCAGATCCTCTGAGGAAAGAGAAACTATTAGCATGAGCAAGTACATTACCGTAAGTGGCACATCAGATTCTTAATTAGGAGATAAACATCTGTAAAGCATGCATTTCCTCGGTTACAGTGTATACTGAGAGCCCGCAGACAAGTCTCAGAGAATGGGTTTCAGGTCACACTGCCAGAGACAGGTGGCTGTTTGTCAATGCAGTTATATAATGCCTGCATGCTTGTCTGAGGGAGTGTGGAGAAATGGGCAGGGGCTCAGGGGTCACCTCTTGCTGAAGCCTCAGAGTTGCAAGTTCCAGAAAGGCAGAACAACCTGGTCAAGAAGAGATCAAGATGGCCAATTTAGTAAAAGGCTGTGGGGCATGCTGATATGTATGGGCATTTGAGGAAAATATTTTCAGCTGCTACTTAGAAGATGCCAGCAAAGCCCTACTTTGTCAGTCTCTTTTCTCACTGGGTTCCCATTTATCCACTCTCCAGTCGTAAAACCCACTCAGCCTTAGGTAAAATTTTACAAAGTTCTCTCTTCTGCATGGTCTCATTATAGGTGATGTGGGGAGTGAGCTGAGGATCAAAGGAAGTAATGTGGCCAGGGTTATCTAGCAAGTGAGCGGCAAGTAGCAAAGCAAAATCCACAGTTAATTATATTAATCCAGTATCTTTTTCTCCTGTGGAATCTGCCTATAGTTAATTGAATAGTGAACCCCACCTCCCTAAAATTCATGTCCACTGGAAACTCAGGATGTGAGCTTATAAGGATATTTACAGATAGGATTAAGGTAATCTCAAAATAGGATCATCCTGGATTTGAGTGGGCCTTAAATCCAATGACAACTGTCCTTATGAGTCTACAAGCCATGGATTGTCAAGGACTTCCATCAGGGACCAGCAACTAGGGGAGAGTCTTGAAATGAATTCCTCCTCAGAGCCTCCGGAAGGAACCAAACCTTGACAACACCTTGACTTTGGACTTCTGGCCTCTAGAACTGGGAGCAAATACATTTCTGTTGCTTTAAGATACCAGGCTGGTGGTCATTCATTACAGCAGCCACTGGACACTAATGCATCATCTGAGTTACCCTTTGCTGCCAATTGCAAAAGGAGGTTTGAAAACCCCTAACACCAGCAAGCCATTAAAAATTACTTTTCATTTCATTTCATCCTTGCGTGGAAATAAAATCACATCAATGCCTTCTTCAGATAATTGTCAAGGAAGACAGAGTTTGACAGAGAAGATGGGGAAGGAAACAAAAGTATGGTGGCCCACTATGTGTCATCAATAAGAGCTATATTATCTTACTTAATCGCTAATCAAATTAGTACTGTCAGTAGTGTTTTGACCCTATTTTATAAATGAAGTAAACAAGACTTTAGAGAGACCAATCTAAGATTGAAACCCATGTTGACTGATGATGGCCAACTCTATGTCCTGCAGAAATGAGTTGATGCTATTTGCTTCCTCTTCAAGGTTCTCCAGATCAAGGGTCCACAATCATACCCTACACACAGGAGCCTGGAGCCTGAATTCTCAGATAGCCTCAGCCCAGCTCACCCTGTGCCTCACTCTTCTCCCTCATTCTCCTACAGCATCTGGTTGGGTATTGTGTAAATCTCTTCTCCCCAGCATGAATGCAACAGAGACCCCAGACTCTGCCCAAGGGACTAAGGCCAGGAGCCTTGAATCCTTCAGTCCGGAGACACGGTCTGACATAGGACTTCATACATACTTAGCACTAATCCCATACAAACGGCTATGCTGGGCTCCCTATGAAGAGAGGGATTTGCCTTACTGAATCCCTCTGAGCCTCAGATTCCTCTTATGTAAAATATAGATAAAGTAGTATGCTTTAATTTGGGCTGAGTTCAAATCCTCATTCTGCCACTTACCACTAAAGTCACTTTCCGTCCCCCTAAGTCTTCCATGTTCCGGGGTTTGAGCAGCCATGAGAGGTTACACACTAAAAATTCACATGCACAAGCTATGCAGAGGTTAGTGGTTATTCTTCAACAAAGCTAATCATACTTGATTAAGCAGCAAATGGCAAAGAGCTATGCAGAGTTTAGCAGTTGTTGTTCAACAAATCTAACAATATGTGATTTGGACTACTTCTTCAGCTGCCAAAATATTTTTGATAGCCCAGCATAGCACCTAAGAATGTGGCTCTGGAGGCAGACAGCCTGGATTGAATCCCAGCTCTGCTATTTTTTAGCAGTGTGACCTCTGACAAGTAACCTAATCTCTCTATTCCTTAATTTCCTCATCTGGAAAGCTGGAAAAAACTAGTACCTTCCTCATGGGGCTATTGTGAAGATTAAATGAACTAGTACATATAAGGTGCTTAAACAGGACTTGGTACTAGGGAACAGTGAATGAATATTGTCTTCTTAACATTTACAATTTTCAAACATACCTTTTTGTATCTAATGATTTTGTAGTCATAGGAAATGACCCAGACTAGGCTTTGCTGTTCTTCTGCTGGTGTCACCTAACATTTGGTCAGGAACTAAGAACGTACTTCTGTAAAATATAGGTTGGATACAATAACCCAAAAAGATTTTCTTCATTAGAACTGAAAATGGAGGGATGGCTTCTTATAGTGAAGTCTCTACCTTGAGCTGAAACTCTACCACATAGGGTTGTGTGCTTTGGGGCCATCGCTTCTCTTTTGCGAGCTTCAACTGATTAGTCTGTAAAATGCGCACATAGGTGCATGTGTTTGTGGATGGTGGGAAGGGTGGGGAGATATAGTGATTGGATCAAGCGATGATCTTACTTTTATCACTGTGAGGTCATATCTGGCATGCGGCGGACGCTGTAGATTCCCAAAGTCCTCAGGGCATCTCCATCAAGTAACCTTGAATGTGTGGCCGGGATAATGACAGAAACTGTCCAGTTCAAGCCAACATCAAGACAAGGACCAGGCATCAGACTTTGGAGGCAGGCCAGGCAGGAAGAGGACAGATCTGCTCAGGTCTTTGGGGCCAGATGAGCTGCCAGATGATACACAGGCAGGGCATCTCAAGGTCCAGTGTGGAGGCCAGAACAAAAACCAGCAAGTGGGACACTACCCAAGCCATGCTCTGGTTGGGAACAGAGAAGCATGCTGGGCCAAACCCGGGAAGGTCACTGGTGTGAGGAACTCAGGATAGCCTATGGGTGCTGCTTGTCCTGCTAACATGGCCATGCAAAACCCAAGGTGCTTTTCTGTAAGACTAACCTCTCTCAAACTTCTAAACAACCACATTTTAAAGACTCAAACCCCAGGAATGCTAATCTACCCAAACAACATCGTTTTTGTTCACTGGTCCTCTGAGAATGGAATGTAGAAATGTCACAACCACATGGCCAACTTGCAAGGCTGGGGTTGAGGTATAAGTCACCACCCATCACACTTGCTGTGCAACCTTGTATGCAATATTCCATCTCTTGGCTTCTGTTTCCTTGTCTGTCAAATGAAAAGGGTATTAAAGAACAGATGATCTCGAAATATTTTCCTGCTCTGGAATTCCGCGATTTCAGTTTCTTAGGTAAAATCTCAGTTTTTGTGCCAAGAGTCCCAGCCCACATAAAATAGAACATTCCCTATACTTTTCTTAATAATCTTAAAGGGAAAGTGAGCTTTTAATAGGTGTCCCTAGCTATATAAAATGTATATTCACCCGGCTGCTTTCTTCATAGAGAAACTTTGGAAAATGCTTACTAATTTACCTAAAGAACACAAGTTTTGGAATTAAAGGATTTGAGCTTGGAAAGTTTCCTACTGTGCTCCAGATTATGTCAGTCTGTTCTTAGCCTTTTAACACTCCGGTGCACTCTACCCAGGAAGCACTCAAAATTTAGCCAGCATGAACATCAGTTTCTTAAGTATTTCCCAGCATTATGTTCCAGTACTCTCTTGATTTGGTTCTTCCCAAGATTTTCAATTTCTGACATCTCAAGCCCTTCTTGTTTCAAGGACCCATTTATACAGACATCCTGGGGTGGTGGCCTTAACTTTTGACATTTGACTCAAACCCCATAGGCTGCCCAGATTCCAGCAACTCCAGCTACTCTGCAGGAGAGGTGCCCATCCCAAGGAACCCTCCTGCCTCTCTCCTTTCCTTCCCCCAACTCTCTTCTTCAAGAAAGGACTTTATTAATAACCTCATCTCTCAACTGGGCATGATACTATAATACATTACCTAGCAAATGTAGAAAAGGGGGCATTATTAATAGAAAACACCTACCTGGACTTTGCTGATTTGAATACCGGTTCAGAACACTGGAGAAGGCAGCCAACGGGGCTGGGTTCTACTCTTGGTTCATTTTGTGCCTGGAAGAAAGCCGTCCCTCCATAAATGCAGTTCTCACCTTTGGAGAAGGCAAATTTCAGAATCTGCCAGCTCTTTGCCTCAGAGGGGTCATGATGCAGTTCCTCATAATACGATGAGGAATTCAAAACATACAGTGTGGCATAAAATGTCAATTCAGCCCAGGCCCTGAGTGCTTCGCATGCTGGAGAGGGAAGAGGGAAGTTGTGGGAGGGGTGTAATTTGTGTGGAGGAATGGCAGATGTGGTTGATCCACTTTGGATTTATCTGCCCATCTGGACTTTCAAAAGAAAAGAAAGTGGTGTGGTAACAATTTCATAGCAAAGGCCACAGGCTGGTTAATCTTCTGGGATTTTTTTGAGTTAACTTCTGAAAACGTTGATTTGGCCTATTGGTTTCATATTAATTGGCTCTGACTAGCTGGAGCACTGCCAGAGAAATCCGGCACGTTGCATGTTGCAGTTGTCAGTCGATCTTCTTTGGCGCTCTCTGGGGTGCAGCACGGCTGTGTGGCTTCTGCCGCGGCACGTGGGCCCTTTCCTAGGAAGCCCTTTTGGCCAGCCTCAGGCATTCTAGAATAGGAAGGAAGTTGATGACGAGGGAAAAAATTAACTCTCAATGTGCAATGTTAGCTATTCTGGAAACTGAGCCCATTTCATTTGGGACTTGGGCCAAGCTTCTGAGCTTCAAAGAGAAATTCAGAAAGAGAGGGGGTGTGGGGGAATGGAGAGAGAGAAGAAGAGAGGCTCAGAGAAACAGAGTCAGAGAAAGAACAGAGAGGGCGACAAAAAGAAACAGAAAGATGGAGAAATGAGAAACCGAGAGATGCAGAGACAGAGTGAGAGATACAAACTTACAGAGACTGAAAGAGACAAGCACAGAGACACATAAAGAGAGTCAGACACAAACAGAAGCAGAGAAAGACAGTGGGAAAACAAAGACGCAGAGACAAAAAAAGACAAACGAAACAAAGACAGAGACACAGAGATGAGAGGCTCACAGAGACAGAGAGAGACAAAGAGACAGAGATGCATATAAAGAGAGACCAAGACAGAGGTGGATGGGTAAGAGAGAGACCCTTCTACCAAGAGAGGAAACAGAAATGTCAGGAGCCCACATGAGTGCAGAGATGAAGAGAGAGAGAATGAGAGCAAGGGCCCAGGCCCAGAGAAACCCAGGGGGGCCCTAAGAACAGCCTCATACAGGGGCTGCCCACCCCGTGTGGCTCACCCTGGCCAGGTCTTTAGGGAATCACTTGGGGCCTTTGCCTGAAACCCCCTGACCCCAGGAACCAGGGCGGCAGTGGCCCCAGTGCAGCTGAGATCCCAGGGCCTGCAGAACCGGTTAGTGCGTTTTGTGATGGAACAATGACTGAATCATGAACGACTGAAAACAAGAGAACAAAGTGGGGAGGAAAAAACCCACAGGAATAGTTTGGAATCCCGATTTCCTACGTGCAGTTGCTAAGCAGTTCCCTGCGGTGTGCGTCTCTCTCTGGGTCTGGAGAAGCACAAGGACTACCAGAAAAGCAGGTGCCAGGGATGTCTGCTGTGTGGTCTCCAACTTTTCTGGCGTGAAGGGGCTGTTCTTCTTGGGAGGCCAGGAAAAATACAACTATCCTGAGAGACAAAATAAAAAGGGACTGACTTCTGAGTTGTAGTTGCCCAATTCCCTCAAGGCCACTTATTAAACCACGGGGGCGGGAGGGGGGTGGGAAAGGTAGCCCTTTAATATCTCAGGAACATACCATCCCCCAGATCAGGAAACTGGGTCACTTGGGCTTCTCCCTTCTTGTTGCTCTGTCGGTCATTGAAGCCCCTCCTGCCTCCACACCATGCCTGTAGCCCTGGTTATCCCAGGCCAGGACAATGTCACCCAACAGTCTTTGTGCCTCTAGCCTGGCCTCTTCCTCAGACTCAAATCGTATCACCTGAGGGCAGAGGCTGCATTCCACCCATCTCTTTGAGCCAGTACCTAGCAGAGCACAGAGTGAAGGCTCAGTTTCGGTTTTATCACACTGAAAACAGCAGTGTCGCAAAATCACAGATTTCCAGCATCTAGTCATCAGGCCTACCTCCCATATCATAGATGAGTGAACTCAGAAACAAACTGGGAGAGACACTCGAGCAAGCTCCCGCTTTGTGCCCGTTCATTATTGGTAAAGGTTTTGGTCATTTATAACCCAGAGTTTTAAACTATTTTAGGTTCACTCTCTACTTTCCACCCCAACCTCTTTGGTTATTGTTGCTCAATGGGGATGTGCCATTGCCCAGCTCAGACGCATCAGACATGCCAATGGGCTGTGACTAGAGCCTCCAGCCTGTGTGTGAGGTTTTCATTTATTTGGGACTCTGTGAATTAGGGTTGTTTTGATTGTAAGCAACAGATGAACTGGATAACTTGAGAAAAATAAACCAAAAAAGAACATTTGGCCAGGCACGGTGGCTCACGCCTGTAATCACAGCACTTTGGGAGGTTGAGGTGGGTGGATCACCTGAGGTCAGGAGTTTGAGATCCAGCCTGGCCAATGTGATGAAACCCCGTCTCTACTAAAAGTACAGAAATTAGCCAGGCATGGTGCTGGGCACCTGTAATCCCAGCTACTCAGGAGGCTGAGGCAGGAGAATGGCTTAAGCCCGGGAGGTGGACGTTGCAGTGAGCTGAAATCATGCCATTGCACATCAGCCTGGATGACCAGAGCAAAACTTTGTCTCAAAAGAAAAGAAAAGAAAATGTATTGGAAGATAAGTTAGTTCACAGAAAAGACAATTGAGAGATAAAAGAGGATGCAGGGCAGCCCTGAAGATTTAAGTCGCAGAAATCAGGGAACAAGCTTCTCCCATCTCAGCCCTGGGATGCGCTAGCCCTCGTTGCCTTCCACCTTGCGGCACTGTGCTCAGAACTTCTGCGAAAGAGTCTGAGGGGTTGAGACTGAGTCAAATGTCTCCCATTGGCCGAAAGAGGAGAGAACCTCTTGATTAAAAATCCCACCAAGACTGACTCACAGTCCCACAATGATAGTGTGAAATGGAGGTGTAGAATCTCCCTAAAGAGTAATTTTTGTGACGTTATGACAAGAGGAGGGAAGGGGTGCCAGGGGAGGCAACAACACCCACTCTGGGAATTCCATGAATCTGACCAGGTCCCCCAGGAGGGCAATAGGAAGCCTTGTTCTGTGGGTCCTGCAGCAATTAGGATGAATGTAGGCCTTTTCAAGTTGTCTGGGGGACATGCCGAGGAGGTGGGGCAGCAGAGGGCCCTAGTTTTTGGGGACAGAAAAAGAGGAGATGGCCCCGGGGCTTGGTTTGTGGGAAAATATTTAGGGAGGAACAAAGGAATGGGTGTTGGTGATCACCTGAGCCTGGGCAGCAATTAGGGAGGGTGGGGACGGATCTGTCTGCAGAGTATCTCTGCAAGAGCCCAGAATCAATGCTGTCTCCCTAGCTCCAAGGCAGAAGAACAAAGAAGAATGCATGCTAGGGGCCTGTTTTTTTTCTTTGCTTTGATTGTCTGAAAACTCCAATTCTGTATAGGCCAACATGCTTCCCTGCAACAAACTCATATGAGACTATATGAATGTATTTTTAAAAGATAACAGTCCCAGCCATTCAAAATGATCTTACCCTTTGGCAACAGTTATAAGATTCATGTACCATAAGATTCATGTACCTGAAGTGGATCAAGGCCACAGGATTGGAACCTTTAATATGTCAGTGAACACCCACTGCCCACCAGGACCTTGTCCCCAACTCTCTCCTAATGGAATATACCATGAACTCCATGACCATTCCATTGTGTTTCCCATTTACAATATTCCAAAGGCTTTAGTTTAAGAAAAGCAAACACTTTCTGCATAGAAACAGATACCACTCCCAATTATAAGCATCAAATTTGAAACTTGGCAGATCTTCACGCTGAACACCTGGGCCACTCTGGCTGCTGCCAGTGGCTCAAGGAATGTGCATCTATTTCAGTTCAGCCCACACAATAATTAAAAGGACAATTTGCTTCTACATAAAGAATCACAGAATGTAGCCTCAAACCACATAAAAGCCGTTTGTGCACTCGCTGCAGTTTGGTTTTTCCCGGCCGGCCACAGTCTGGTCTGGGAATGGTGGGTGCTTTGTCTAGTGGTGCTTCATTGACTTTTAGGGGCAGCAAGGTGGTGGGGAGGATCCCCTGGCCCTCCTCCTTGCCTGGGCCCATCATTCCCATGCAGACACTTTGAATTGCAGTTTTCCCATCTGCAAATTGTAAATAAGTGTACTAACTCTGTCTTTCTCAGGGTTGTGGTGCAGATCAAAAATAAAAAAAATACACGTGACATCACTTCAAACAATATAAGGGTTCTGTACAAATAAACGGTCTATTTATTCATACTGCTTTGACCTCTGTGAATGTAACCTTAGCATTTCTCTAGAAGTACACACCAAGAGCAAATAGAAGGGTAGAATTCAAAAGCACCTTGGGAAGAGGGGAAAAGAGAATATAATCGAGAAAGCATGAGCAAAATTTGGGGTTCTACACTTTAATGCAACTTTAAGCCAATGGTTTGTTGGTAAATATTTAACAACCAGGTCTCTGGAGGAAAAGAAAAAAAAAAGATCTTAGTTGTAGTATTTACCAATTTTCCTTGTGTAAATACTGCCAACCATAACCAATTTTGAGATATCACATTGGTAGCCAATGTGACATCAATTGGCTACCAAAACTAAACATTTAACAATTCTCTCTCTTTCTCTCCTGCTCACTCCAATAGGAGCTGCCTCTGGCATGCCCCTATCCTAAGTTGTAACCAAAGTTGTCCTGCAACACAGAAGCCTTTGGATTTCAGAGCCCACTGACTGAGGAAAGCAGAAATGGAAACCCCTAAAGAGTACCCCCCTCCTTCATGCTGCATGCAGAAGGAAACTTGCAGGGGTGAGACCCTTTTCCACTGTGATGTTGACTCAGGGCCTTGTCCAGTGAAGAAATGTTTGATCTCCCCTGACCAGTCTGATGAGAAAAGCCCTCCCAGGCTGGACCAGGAAAGGGGAGAGTCCTTCCTGTTTGCACATTTCATATGCACATTTCTTCTGCCCATCTTTATCTCTCACTGCCTGCCCTGTACTGCACCATGGTTTCAAGGATCCGTTCATTACATTGTTTTCTCGCAAGTAGGGAAATGAAAGTAATGCAATAACAGTGCTCTGGTGGAGTGAAACACAGAAGATTCCAGAATGGTTTCACCCAGGCTGGGGAGCTCAGAGGAGACACCCAAGTTTTTGCATTAAAAAAGCAGGCCTTCTGCTCATAAATGGCATCTGTAGAGTGCTGTGATGTTTGCAGATGTATTCGCACCTCTCTGCCTGTGTAATCCACACAGCAACCCCGGAAGCAGATTCGGCGAGGACTCTCATGCTCCCTTCCTGCCATCCTCTTTTGCATGGACAAAGAAGAAAGGAAACAACTAGAACCCAAGAAGAGATAACAAGAAGGAGTTGCATTGTGGATGCTTTACCAATCGATACCAAAATTTTGAGATTTTGATCCCCAAGGAGGTGTTGTATTGGTTATTGCTTCTTTTTAAAGTGAAGAAAAAAAAAATTGTTCCTGGTCAATTTCTCATTGTCATTTGTCAGTTCAGGAGTCCCTGGGGATGTCCTTAACTGTGGAGTAGAAGCACAATAGCCAAGAATTGCCTCACAATTCCTAGAGGCAATAAAAGATTTTGAATCTGGCTGGGGTGGTGGCTCACTCCTGTAATCCCAGAACTTTGGGAGGCTGAAGCAGGCAGATCACCTGAGGTCAGAAGTTCGAGACCAGCCTGGCCAAATGGTGAAACCTCGTCTCTACTAAAAAAACACAAAAATTAGCCAGGTGTGGTGGTGCATGCCTGTAGTCCCAGCTGATCAGGAGGCTGAGGCAGGAGAATTGCTTGAATCGAGGAGGTGGAAGTTGCAGTGAGCCAAGATCACACCACGGCACTCCAGCCTGGATGAGTGGCTTTTGGAGCTAAAAATAGGTTGCAAGATGTGTGATTTTGTGTATGTGTGTGCGTGTGTTTAATCTCCCTCAGTATTTGTGAAATGGGAATACCACAGCCTCCTTCAGAGAGCATCATGACGTTAATGACGTGAACAGGTGGATGGCTGATGGTGCCCGTGTAGTTAGTGGCGGTCCTCGCGCCCCACAATCAGCCCTCGTTTTGTACCCAGTTCTTGTGCACCAGATGGGGTCATTGGTGACAAATGAGTCACATGATCAGTCATCGGTCTTCTTTATCAGTAACAACCTGGCAAAGATCTCCTTGAGGAATCATCTCAGGGGCAGCTGGGGTGTTGTCAATTTTCATACCCCTTGGACTTGGCTTTCTAAGTGGGCTGTGACATCAGGACACAGGAAAGTTGAAAGGCTCTCAGATCTAAGTCATGCCTCTGAAGGATCTGTTGATTGTCAGCAGACGGTTAATAAGGCAGGAGCTCAGAGATCTCCAAAAGAATGAATTTCTCAGCTGGGTGCGGTGGCTCATGCCTGTAATCCCAGCACTTTGGGAGGCCGAGGCGGGCGGATCACGAGGTTAGGAGATCTCGGCCATACTGGCTAACACAGCGAAACCCCGTCTCTACTAAAAATACAAAATATTAGCCGGGCATGGTGGTGGGCACCTGTAGTCCCAGCTACTCGGGAGGCTGAGGCAGGAGAATGGCATGAACCCTGGAGGCGGAGCTTGCAGTGAGCCAAGATCGAGCCACTGCACTCCAGCCTGGGCAACAGAGCGAGACTCTGTCTCAAAAAAAAAAAAAAAATGAATTTCTCTCTCTCTCTTTCAACTTATGCAGTACCAGAGATCCAGCCCAAATCCTCTGATAGTTAAAGTTGGGAAAGTGAAGTACTTTCCAGGGCCCCAGGAATCCCTACTCACTTGTCTTACTGAAAAAGAGTCTGTGGTTTCAAGCCTGAAGAGCTGTGGCTTAGGTAAGGAGCATTGGTTCATTTCACTCCAAATGGAGCTACAGCCTAGGAGAGCCACAGGGCTCTTGTAAATGGGGGAATGATTTAATCCCCAAAACCTAGCCAGGGGAGAAATTACTGTAGAGGAGAAATTCTTTCTGATATCCAAATAAAAAGATACAGTGCCCATTCATTTCCTGGAAATTTTTGTTGACAAATACCCTATCTAGAACAGCTTGCACAATGGCCATGCTTTGGGGAGCACAGGAGTAGACAGTCCTGCTTCCTTTACCTTTTCAGCTACATCAATCCAGGTTGTGGCATTTTTTGTTATTAAGAGTAATAATGAGACATGTCTACTGAGCTAGTTTCTGTTTCAACTGAATCGTTTAGGAGTTACAGCCTATTGACATAACTGTGTATAAACAAAACCCAGGATTCATTCCAAAAACATGTAAAGTACATTTATGTGATTTTGTGCTTAGTTTGGTGAGAAGGAACCTAGTTTTGAAGTCTGACTCTGAACTTCAGTTTTCGTTGGTGAAATGAAGATCTAATGATAATCTCTTCCCTGTTATCTCAATAGCATTCTTGGAGAAGATCACAGAAAGTTAAGACTATGAAAGCATCTCTAAACTGTAAGGTGTTGTATACACAATGGGAAAATTAGCCTGGGAGTTTCCCAGTACCATGAGGCATTCCTGAATAGTGGGAGGGAAAATGCTTTTGTTTTTCTTTCTCCAATGGGATGTGAGTACTATCCTGAAGACAGCGATGCCATGAAGGACAAACTCCTAAATGCAACTCAAGAAGTTTTTACATATAGCTCAAGTGGAAGAAAATCTGTGGCTTGATGTCCATAGGAGAGTGGGGTAGTGACAACAACTGAACAATTGTTCTTCAGAACTCGTGCTAGTAGCAGAGGAATTAAAATAAAGATCCCTGGGAATCTCTTGGAAAGATGGTATCAGCTTAGAATTTCTGGCAAACTCCAGCTAGCATTGCTTGGTAAAGACTGGAACTCACAGGCAGAAGCATCAGCAGGCTGCCTGAATGCAAAGTGGCCTGTGCCAGGGCAGAGCTGAACATGCTGCAGAGTTATACTGTAGAATGGGGGTCCGCAACTCCCAGGCCACCGACTGGCACTGGTCGGTGTCCTATTAGGAACTGGGCCACATAGCAGGTGAGCGGCGGGCAAGCAAGTGAAGCTTCATCTGTATTAATAGCCACTCCCCATCACTCACATTACCACCTGAGCTCCATCTCCTGTGAGATCAGAAGTGCATTAGATTCTCATAGGAGCGCAAATCCTATCATGAACTGTTCCTTTGAGGGATCTAGGTTGCATGCTCCTTATGAGAATCTGAGAATCTAATGCCTGATGATCTGTCACTGCCTCCCATCAACTCCACATGGGACCATCTAGTTGCAGGAAAACAAGCTCAGGGTTCCCACTGATTCTGCATTATGGTGAATTGTATAACTATTTTATTATATATTACAATGTCATAATAATAGGAATAAAGTACATAATAAATGTAATGTGCTTGAATCATCCCAAAACCATCCTTCTCCCTGGTCCATAGAAAAATTGTCTTCCACTAAACCAGTCCCTGGTGCCAAAAAGGTTGGGGACCATTGCTCTGGAAGAGGGCCACCCCATTGCTCCCCCCTTGGTACAGGGCAAGAGGGATTGGAATTTTGTAAGCCTGGGGACAAGGAGTCCAGGCTGGGGCATAAGCTGCCCAGAAGAGGTGCTGGCCAGTGCTGGGAACAGCATTTGGAGACCTGGAGATAAGCAGACTATGTTTGCAGGTCTACCAGCTGGAGGGAGGCACTGAGGTTATCAGAGGATACCCCTACTTGTTTCCCTATAGAAGTTCTCCCTGGATTTATGGAGGAAGCATGTGAGAAAAAAAGACAGAAATTCCAACTTACTGAATGCTTACTAGGTGTCAGGCTGCATCAGTTGCTTCCCATATTTGATGTCCTTTAATTTTTCCAAAAGCCCTATGAGAAAAGTGCTAAATCACAGTTGAAAGAGGAAGGTCTGAAGCTCAGATTGAATGACTTCTTCAATTTCTTGGAGGAGAGAGAGGAATCCAACCTGTGCTTCTCACTCCAAAGCCATGGCTTTTCTTCTCCATGATGGTGAAAGAGCTCTCACAAGCTTAGAGAGGTGGTTCCCAATTACAGAAGAACTCTGGAATCACCTGGGGAGTGGAGAATTTTAAAAATTCTCAGAAAAAAAATCACAGTGGAGTGGTTATTTTAAAAATAACCATACATAAGCCCCACTCCTAACGATTCTGTTTTCATAGCTCTAGGATGGATCTTGGGCACTGGTGTATCTTAGAATCTCCAGACTGTTCTAAGATGAAACCTTAGAATACTTTTTATTATATTTTGTTTTGTTTCAAGTAGTGTTCAGAGGAGCTCCTAGTTCAACAGGAGGTAGCATAAAATCTAGTTCTAAGGAGAATTCATTCATTCATTTATTCATTCTTTCAATAAGGGAGACCTGTAAGAAAACAAGACTGATGATTCCATATGAACTTTAAAGTAGTTTTTTCCAATTCTGTGAAGAAAGTCATTGGTAGCTTGATGGGGATGGCATTGAATCTATAAATTACCTTGGGCAGTATGGCCATTTTCACGATACTGATTCTTCCTACCCATGAGCATGGAATGTTCTTCCATTTGTTTGTGTCGTCTTTTATTTCACTGAGCAGTGGTTTGTAGTTCTCCTTGAAGAGGTCCTTCACGTCCTTTGTAAGTTGGATTCCTAGGTATTTTATTCTCTTTGAAGCAATTGTGAATGGGAGTTCACTCATGATTTGGCTCTCTGTTTGTCTGTTATTGGTGTATAAGAATGCTTGTGATTTTTGCACATTGATTTTGCATCCTGAGACTTTGCTGAAGTTGCTCACCAGCTTAAGGAGATTTTGGGCTGAGATGATGGGGTTTTCTAGATATACAATCATGTCATCTGCAAACAGGGACAATTTGACTTTCTCTTTTCCTAATTGAATGTGCTTTATTTCCTTCTCCTGCCTGATTGCCCTGGCCAGAACTTCCAACACTATGTTGAATAGGAGTGGTGAGAGAGGGCATCCCTGTCTTGTGCCAGTTTTCAAAGGGAATGCTTCCAGGTTTTGTCCATTCAGTATGATATTGGCTGTGGGTTTGTCATAGATAGCTCTTATTATTTTGAGATAAGAGCTCACATTGCCAAGTCAATCCTAAGCCAAAAGAACAAAGCTGGAGGTATCACGCTACCTGACTTCAAACTATACTACAAGGCTACAGTAACCAAAACAGCATGGTACTGGTACCAAAACAGAGATATAGACCAATGGAACAGAACAGAGCCCTCAGAAATAATGCCACATATCTACAACTATCTTATCTTTGACAAACCTGAGAAAAACAAGCAATGGGGAAAGGATTCCCTATTTAATAAATGGTGCTGGGAAAACTGGCTAGCCATATGTAGAAAGCTGAAACTGGATCCCTTCCTTACACCTTATACAAAAATTAATTCAAGACGGATTAAAGACTTACATGTTAGACCTAAAACCATAAAAACCCTAGAAGAAAACCTAGGCAATACCATTCAGGACATAGGCATGGGCAAGGACTTCATGTCCAAAACACCAAAAGCAATGGCAACAAAAGCCACAATTGACAAGTGGGATCTAATTAAACTAAAGAGCTTCTGCACAGCAAAAGAAACTACCATCAGAGTGAACAGGCAACCTACAGAATGGGAGAAAATTTTTGCAACCTACTCATCTGACAAAGGGCTAATATCCAGCATCTACAATGAACTCAAATAAATTTACAATAAAAAAACAAACAACCCCATCAACAAGTGGGCGAAGGATATGAACAGACACTTCTCAAAAGAAGACATATATGCAGCCAAAAGACATATGAAAAAATGCTCATCATCACTGGCCATCAGAGAAATGCAAATCAAAACCACAATGAGATACCATCTCACACCAGTTAGAATGGCGATCATTAAAATGTCAGGAAACAACAGGTGCTGGAGAGGATGTGGAGAAATAGGAACACTTTTACACTGTTGGTGGGACTGTAAACTAGTTCAACCATTGTGGAAGTCGGTGTGGCGATTCCTCAGGGATCTAGAACTAGGAATACCATTTGACCCAGCCATCCCATTACTGGGTATATACCCAAAGGATTATAAATCATGCTGCTATAAAGACACATGCACACTTATGTTTATTGCGGCACTATTCACAATAGCAAAGACTTGGAACCCACCCAAATGTCCAACAATGATAGACTGGATTAAGAAAATGTGGCACATATAGACCATGGAATACTATGCAGCCATAAAAAAGGATGAATTCATGTCCTTTGTAGGGACATGGATGAAGCTGGAAACCATCATTCTCAGCAAACTATCGCAAGGACAAAAAACCAAACACCGCATATTCTCACTCATAGGTGGGAATTGAACAATGAGAACACATGGACACAGGAAGGGGAACATCACACACTGGGGTCTGTTGTGGGGTGGGGGGAGGGGGGAGGGATAGCATTAGGAGATATACCTAATGCTAAATGACGAGTTAATGGGTGCAGCACAGCAACATGGCACATGTATACATAACAAACCTGCACATTGTGCACATGTACCCTAAAACTTAAAGTATAATGATAATAAAATTAAAAGAAAAAAGAAAGAAAACAAGACTGATGAGTGAATAGAGGAATTCTGAGCTGTGGGAACCAGAATGCCCCTGTGGTATGGCAGGAATAGCCAGTGGGATCCCCTGCAACTGATCCTGCTTCTTTTAAAGTGACGTGACAATGTGGCAGCTTGTATCTGAAAACATTTTGGTCTTTAAGAATCACACACACACACACACACACACACACTTCAACTGACTGCCAGTGTCACACGCATGCACACACACACACACTTCAACTGACCGCTAGTGACATAGAGTGTGGACCAAGGAAGTGATTCTGCTGCTTTCTTGTTCTAAGGGAGGAAGAACAAAGGTGTTGAGAGTTGTGAAATAATAATACATTTCACCGGAAAGGTCTGCAGCAGATTTATCCATCCTCGAGAAATATCTCTTTGGCTTTCTCTGTTTCATTTTCCTCAACTTTCTTTTTATCCCTCTTAGCCTTTTCTAGTTGCCTATCTATCTGCTCACACACGCTGCTCTCCCTCCATGATAAACAAGACCAGCACAGAAAGGGAGCCAGTAATACAGGAATGATGTTTTATTTCCCTGAAATTCATTCACCATGCTGATCTCCCTAAACCTCAGTTCTGATTGTCATTCTCCTGTATAAACTCCCTCAAGGCCTCCACACTGCCCTTTGCAGGGGTGAGATTAGAGAGGAGACAGAGCCAGACTGCAGGAATGAAATCCTAGCATGGCTGCACTGTACATGTTAAGCTTGAGCAACTTACTTAGCCTTCTCTGTGACTTGGTTTCCCCATCTGTAAGTGGAGATAATAACAGTCACTACTGGCCAGGCACGGTGGCTCATGCCTGTAATCCCAGCACTTTGGAAGTCCAGGGCAGCTGGATCACTTGAGGTCAAGAGTTTGAGACCAGTCTGGCCAATGTGGTAAAACCCCGTCTCTACTAAAAATACAAAATTAGCTGGGCGTGGTGGCACACGCCTGTAGTCCCAGCTACTCGGGAGGCTGAGGCAGGAGAATCACTTGAACCTGGGAGGCAGAGGTTGCAGTGAGCTGAGATTGCACCACTGCACTCCAGCCTGAGCAACAAAGTGAGACTCTGTCAAAAAAAAAAAAAAAAGAAAAAAAAAGTCACTACCTTATAGGATGGCTTTGAGTTTTAGAGTTAACACATGTAAAATGCTTAGATGTGTATCTGACACACACTAATCGCCCACTGAATGTTGTTGCTGCCATTGTTATAACTGCTATTATTAAGGATCTCATACTCTCCAGCCCATCTCGTTTTTTTCACCCACATACAATTTACATTCCGGCAGCATGGAATTCCTTGCAGTTATTGGAAGCCACCATTCTCTCTTATGGTATTTGCTCATGCTTCCCTTTTCAAAACATTCCCCCATTTTGTTAGTTTTCTACTGTTGTTGTAACAAATGACCACAAACTTTGTGGCTTACACCAAGGCAAATTTATCATAAGGCAAATTTGTTATCTCACAGTTCTGGAGATCAGAAATCCCACACGGGTCTCACTGGCTAAGGTCAAGGTATCAGAAGGGCAGCATTTCTTTCTGGAGTCTCCAAGGGGTGAATCTGTTTCCTTGTCTTTTCCAGCTCCTAGAGGCTGCCCACATTTCTTGGCTCATGGCCCCTCCCTCTATCTTCAAAGGCAGCAACATCAGTGGGTTGAGTCCCCAGATCACATCCCTCTGACCATTCTTCAGTAGTCACATCTCCCTTTGACCACAGCCAGGAAAGAAAGGTGTCTCTGTTTCTAAGGACTCATGATTAGATTGGACTCAACTGGAAAATCCAGGTCAGTCTCCTTACCTGAGGTCCTTAACCTGAATCACATCTGTAAAGTCTCTTCTTTCTACATAAAGTAACAGGATTCATGGCTTCCAGCGATTAAAACATGGACATCTTCTGGGGTAGGGGACATTATTCTGCCTACTATACCTGTTGATTTCTTGGAACCTTTCAAGACTAATCTTAATATTTATATCTGTTTGCCTTCATCTTCATTATACTGCTATGGCAATGGCAAACAAGTCCCCATTTAGCAATTGAAAAAAATTGAAACTCAGAAAGCTCAAGGGCCTTGTCCAAAGTTGTTCATACAGCTATTTATTGGCAAAGGGGAAAATTTAGGCCTGCTGTGTCATGAAATTTTGGAAGCGAAGTCTTAACTAATGAGACACAGATATACAAGGTGTTAAATATGTAGGATGGACAATGTTGATGTCAAGGAGTTAATATGCCCCTTTCCACTACAGTCAGACAAAGCTACGCCATGTGACCGCATTTGGGTCGTATCTGTAATTGTTACCAATGTGTTTTATATTTTATCAATTATCTTTGTAATAAAAAGCATGCAGTTATGCAGTGACTTCTGTGTCTCTAAATCAGAATGAGGTTGGACTCTAGGGGTTCCTTTTCTGTTTTGTTTTTTTTTTTTTTTGAAATTCATAATCATTCTCCTGAAGAATGTGGCACTTTCTAAACTTTCTAAATATGTGGCTTCCTCAACTTTCCCATAAAAATCTATTGAAGTCTTTTAATCGCACTGGCACTTTCAGGGACACACATTCAGTGGCACTGAGTAGCTAATGAAAATATGCTTGCTGACGTGGAGTGCAGTGGGTGGCATGGAGAAAGCAGCAGAGGTAGTGCAAGTTTACTTCTTGACTCAATTCAAGTGTCAGCTCCTCTACAACTATCTCCTCACAATCTCCACCTCCTAGAATAGCTTAGGGGCCTCATGGACTGACTCCTTCAGTATTTGGGGCTTGTTTTTCTCATGAGCCTGGGGTCCTTGGGCTCTGAATCCCCAGTGCCAAGCACAGAGCCTGACCCATCTAAGGCTCTGAATTACTAAAAGAGTGAATGACCAATATTGGGCACTAGTAATGTGTAAATCCTCCTGTATCAGTTAAGGTGCTTTAGTGAGAAGCTATAGAAACCAACTTTGGCCAACCTAGATTGGAATGAAATGTGAGAGTGTGGCTATCTATATTCTATAACTGGTCAGACCTGCAAGAGGACAGGCCAAGGTAGCCAGACAAATAGCCTCTTCAAGACACTATCTATCTTTTGGGTGGGGAAAAAAACCTGTAACCATTTTATTGTGTGGCTCTGCTAAAGATTCAAATTCCAGGGAGAACGAGGGATTGGCTTCATGGATTTTAGGAGAGGTGGAGGCATCCTGATGGATTTGCCAAAACTGCATGCAATTGGGGAAAAGTACTTCCCAAATAAAAAGCGGGGAGTGGGAGGGGCTGGGCAGGAAAGAAGAAGAAAACAATACCAGGAGATACCAGGATTCCACACCTGTTCACTTTCATGCGAAGGTATATCCCACTGTTCTACTTACGTAGACTTTGCACACAGAGAGTCACCTGCAAGGTCATGCTTTGGTTTTTCATACAGGGCTCCTACCCAAGGCAGGACTTCCCGAGTAACAGATTGCCTTCCTTTCCCAGTTGGTCTAGGCTTTTTATTTTTCCTCCAAAGTCCTCTGAAATGTTGAAATAAAATTATGGGTATTTATTTTATTGAGCTGAAGTCTGCCTGATATGGTTTGGCTCTGTGTCCCCACCCAAATCTCATCTTGAATTGTAATCCCCATGCATCAAGGGAGAGACCTGGTGGGAGATGATTGAATCATGGGGCAGTTTCCCCCAGGTTGTTCTGATAATAGTGAGTGAGTTCTCAAGAGATCTGATGGTTTAAAAGTGTTTGCCTGTTCTTCCTTCACTCTCTCTCTCTCTCCTGCTGTCATGTGAAGAAGGTCCTTGCTTCCCTTTTGCCTTCCAACATGATTGTAAGTTTCCTGAGGCCTCCCCAGCCATGAGAAACTGTGAGTCAATTAAACCTTTTTTATTCATAAATTATCCAGTCTCAGCTAGTTCTTTATAGCAGTGTGAAGGCAGACTAATACATTGCCTCCCAGGAGCTTCTGCCCATTTCTGCCCTTCTCTCCCCCATGCCCCATAGGGTGCCCAGAACAAATTAAATCCTTCTCCCATAGGGCAATTCTGTGAACATTGACTCTATGTTTTTAAAACTAGTTAACTTCATACCTTCACACCACATAGCCATTATAGGTACAATGCCTCTCTCTGAGCAGGGTTCACATTATTGCTCATCTGCACCCCTCTGCTTTTGGCCTTTTGGTGTTTTCTTTTTTCTTTTTCTTTTTTTGAGATGGAGTCTCGCTCTGTCACCCAGGCTGGGATGTGATGGTGGGATCTCCTCTCACTGCAACCTCCACCTCCCGGGTTCAAGCGATTCTCCTGCCTCAGTCTCCTGAGTAGCGGGGATTACAGGCATGCGCCACCACACCCAGCTAATTTTGTATTTTTAGTAGAGATGGGCTTTCACCATGTTGGTCAGGCTGGTCTCGAACTCCTGAACTCAGGTGATCTGCCCACTTTGGCCTCCCAGAGTGTTGGGATTACAGGCGTGAGCCACAGCGCCCGGCTCTTTTGGTGTTTTCTAAGGTTTGTACTTGCATTTCTCACTGGCTCTTCCCACCTTTGACTGCTTCACGTCCTCTAGACTACCCAGCCCCAGCTTCCAGGACATACCTCTCACTGAACACTCTCACCCTCTTTTGCAGTGAAGGATATGGCCTCTGCCAAAAGTCAGCCTTTGTTCTTATCTGGCTCCACAGCTTACCCTTCATATGTCCAGACAGTGGTTATCTAAACTCTCTACAACTAGGTTGCTTGATCTCTAATATGACAAAATACATACTTTACCAGGTTGTTCAAGGGTTCTATGAGGTGACGCATTTGAACATCACGATGTTTTGAACCTAGGTGCTTAACAGATGGTAGTTGTTCCAGTTATCCTTTTAAATATTAATTTTATCATTTACAAAATCAGACAGGTTATATTCATGTCTCATTTTTAAAAAATCAAGCTACAAATCAATAAAAATGAATGACTAAATAAAAAGTGAACTTTTTATTCTCCCCTAATCTCTTAACTTTCCTCAAAATTAACCACTGGTGTTCACTCTTCCAAAAAGTTTATAATTCATATCTATCTTCATGTCTGTGCGTATCTTGTTTTTTCAGTATATAATATGACTGGGACAAATTTTCATGTCAATATTTATATCTCTAGTGTATCTTTTTAAATGGCTACATAGTATTCCATAGTATGCATATGCATAAATGGTTAGCCATTTCTCCCTTGATGAACATCTGTTTCTACTGTTTTGTATATATGTGCACGTTTGAAAAAGATCTACTCCTAGAATGGAATTGCTAAGCCAAAGAGTTTACATATTTTACTTTTCAGCCAATCTTAATAAATTACTTTTGTAAATAAACCTTATGAATTATATTCATACCCACAGTATATGAGAGTTACTGCTTTTTCACACCATTATGTAATATTTTTATGTAAGCTTTTTTCATGTGTTGCAACCTGTATGGGCTAAAAGACGAATGTGGTAGATGGCTTCCTATTTTGCTGAATTATTAATGAGGCTTGCTATCTTTTCCTGTGTTCGTTGGCCATTTGTATGTCTATGAACCTTTGAGCCTTCTTATCTCATTTATCCATTATTCTGATTGGGCCATTTTTTAAATGTATTGAACTGTTTAAGCTCTTTACATATTATTCATACCAATCCTTTGCAGTCTATGTAACAAATATTTGCCCCCAGTACATCTCTTACCTTTAAGCTTTACTTAGGTTAACTTTGTCCAATCAGAATTTTTAAAATTTAAATTGTTATAGCTATGTTTTTTCCTTTTAACTTTTTTCTATGTGTATAATTTCAGGCGTACCTCCCCCATGAATATATATTTTTATAATATCACTATAATGAGCTTTTTTTCATATTTGGGGTTTTAATTCATCTGAATTTATTTTTAAATAATATAAAGTTCTGTAGATAGTTAATGAATAGACAATTGCTGATTTGAATGCCCCTTTTACTATATACTAAATTCATACTAAATTATACAACTGAACCCATGCCTAGGTTCCCTCTTCTTTATCATTGAGTTATATAGATATTCTTACATCAATACCAAAACCTTTTAATTATGTAATTTAATTTCATAGATAAGTGAATGTATTTTATATATGTTTACTAATATATATTTAATTTTATATAACTTAATTATATAATTTTAATTTAATAGAATATATGATACGTTATATAATATTCTATGTGTATCACATACTATGTTTTATATATAAGTTACATACACGCACATGCATTCAAATTTGGAGGCACAGAGAAAGGGCTATGGAATTTCAGAGACAAAAACATCTATTTATAATTTGGGAAATCAGAAAACAATTTAATGTGGAGGTGGCATTTGAGCTGTAGCTTGAGAGAGGATTTGGCCATGAATGAACCAATGAAAAGGCATTCCAAGAAAAAGGAATTGCTTTAGCAACATGACAGAGACAGGAAAACACAGGTTAGGACCCTGTCCACCACCAACCCATAAAAGCAAGTGTTACAGCTTGGTTGGATTATAAGAAATGTTAAGAAAGGAGAGATGTTAGAAATTAAATTTGAGTCAGACTGCGTCAGGATCATAGGTGCTCTGAGTGCCAGGCTAGGAAGAATAAACAATCTTGATTCTGAGGCAATAGGAGTCCTACAGAGTTTAGAAGTGGCGTGACTTTACCTGTATTTTGGGAAGATGATGGCGGCAAGTAGATTTAAGGGAAGCAAGGATGGCAACAGGAGAATAATCAAGTCGCTGCTGCAGGGTTTTAGGCAGAAGATGAAGAAGCCTAAAGAAGTGGCAAAGAAAAGTTTCCCCATGATTTTTGTCAGCATTTTCTATTTCTTCCTAATACACTGCACTAAAAAAAAAAGGATTGAAGGTTGCAAAGCGAAAAGCCTTGTATTTAGGCAACAAACCTAACAGAAAAGCTGACTTTCCCACCCCCACCACCCCGCCCCCCGAGAGCCTCCAAGGCACTTAAAGTATTAAAGTTTGTGTATTCTGGCTATATCTGAGTAGCCCTGTAACAGATGGATCTTTTAGGAGAGCAACTCTGGCCAGGGACTTCCGTCTTATGCAGAGCTTCTCAACCTCAGGATGACTGACCTTTGGGGCCAGATAGTTCTTTGTTGTGGGGACTTTTCTATGCATTGATGTTTAGTAGCATTCCTGGCCTCTATCCACTAGACGTCAGTAGCATACCCCAGTCAGGTGACAAACGAAAATGTCTCTAGATGTTGCCAAGTTTCCCCTGATAACCTCTTGTTCAGTGGGCCCTAGAGCCAAAGCCTCTCTCCTACTGGATTAGTAGTAGGGCTATACAATTAGAGGAGCTGAAGTGATGGAATGTGCTTGGATTTTGGTGTTGGGGACCAATCCATTCCCACTACTTAATAGGTATAGATCCTTGGACAAGTCACGTATAAGTTAACAAGCTTTAGTCTCATCACCAAGAAGATGAAGACAATAATAACTATTTCACAGGATTGTTTAGAAGAGTAGATGAGATGACGTGTGTATGAAGAGATAAATGCAGTGATTTGCACACTGTAGCTGCTCAATATATATGTGTTAATTCAGATGCGTTTTCCTTAGCTCTATCTTCCTTAGCTATATCTGAGTAGCCCTGTAACAGATGGATCTTTTAGGAGAGCAACTCTGGCCAGAGTAAATCCCAGGCTTCAGAATCTTGTTCATGGGAGGCACATGCAGAACGTTGAGCTGATTATCAATAATCCACAGTACGAGGTCCATCTCCAGTCAACAGGGGACAGCTGGTCCTAGGTTTGGTTGCATTCAGCCTCTGAAATGGTTGTTCTGGGTATTGCCATAGCCACCTAGAATAAACGCTCCCCATGGGGCTGCAGTGGCAGTTCCCATTTACATCAGAGTCTCTGAAGCTTTAAGAATGAGAACTTGAAGAGCTGAAAACAGTAGGTCTTCATCCTGCTCATGAAGATTCCAGATGGTAATGTCTTCTGAACTTTTAAATAACTGACTCTTCTTCCTTTTCTCTCCCTTCTGATTCTTTTTTTGTTTGTTTGTTTGAGGCAGAGTCTCACTCTGTCAGCCAGGTTGGAGTGTAGTGGACGATGTTGGCTCACTGAAACCCCCACCTCCCAGGTTCAAGTGATTCTCATGTGTCAGCCTCCTAAGTAGCTGGGACTACAGGCATGAGCCACCACGCCCAGCTAACTTTTTGTATTTTTAGTAGAGATCGGGTTTCACCATGTTGACCAGGCTGGTCTTGAACTCCTGACCTCAGGCGATCCACCTGCCTCGGCCTCCCAGAGTGCTGGGATTATAGGTGTGAGCTACTGCGCCCAGCCTGACTCTTCTCTTTTTACCGAGAGTTGATTTTTGATTTTTTTCTCCTTAAACTTTACCTCTTCCCCAATACTCTAATTTGTATTTTTATTTTTTATAGATTCCAATCCTGCTCTCTTTGCCCCCATGCCTTAGCTCTTCTCCTTATCATTATCTGCTGTACTTCTCAATGTCTTTCTCTTAACTTCTCCTTATATATCTAGTATTTATTTACTTAAAAATTACGCTCCCTAACTCATAATTTTCAAAGCAGAAGACTTAAACATTAATTTTTAAATTTTAATCACCTTTTAATGATATTTAAATTTTTTTAATTTTCTGGATCCAAGACCTAAGTAGATAAATTTCTGGCATTCTGCCACATTTTCCCAACTTCAATTCTTTCCCTTACCACTCTCTAAAGGAAATCTATTGGAATTGTTTTAAGTTTTTCTTAGCAGCTGATTTAGACAGAGCTGGGAGATTAACGTGAAAGTATGTGAAAAATACTGTGTATTTAGATAGCACAGTTGTTTCAAGAATCTCTGGAGAGCTTGGTTACTCTTAACAAGAATAGAAATGGAATCATTAACCCTCACCTCAGCTAAATTCCTGCTAAAAGAGAAACAGTTAACACACCCCAAAACAAATACCTCTTCTTTCCACTTCCTCATTCTCTTTGCTCCCTCTGAAGCAAACATTTCGGGACCCTTTGTCCCTTTGACAATTGTCCTGCTGCTGCTGGTGGGGTGGTGTTGGAAACAGAGGATCGATCATTATTTTGGACAGAAAACCACCTTTTGCCCACAGTAGGCACTCATTATGGCATTGACTGGATGCCACAATGCAGTTGCCCCATAGCTGGGGGTGGAATTTGTAACAACACCCTGTGATTTCATCCTTAGTACCTTGTATAACACGTATACACACACCAAATAAACACAACACAGAAGGACTTCAAAGACGCACCGGCTTTGCTGTTTTCATACCTTGATCAAACAAGGATAAAAAATCATCCAGGGCAGTGGTTTAGTAAAGTTTGCTCTGGAAAGTGCCCACCAGTTTCTTAGGAAATTTTACTGGTCTGGGCGAAGTCCAGGACTTGGGAATTTTCATGGAGACACCCCCAAACCTTATAGGAGAAGAAACCCAATACACAGTCAACCGAACAGGCGCATGTAGATAAACGCCTACTCAGTTTCTGCAACTCAGGCTAGATCCCTTCATTTGTGAGGACTTCCTTATTGCCCAGAGGAGATCGGCTTACTTCCTTCTCTTTGATCTCACAGCACTTGGTGTGCATCTTATTTATTGCTTTTCATATGCTACATTGCAATGATGCCTTCTCTAATCTCTCCCAGTTACTTGAGGGCAGAGACAAAACACTTCCTTCTTTTCTGTATCTATACACGGTTTAGCATAGAGCCAGGCCCAGGCAAAGACTGATATACGAATACCCCTGGGAGAGCCAAATTCCATCCACTGTCTGTTTTTGTCAATAAAGTTTTGTAGGAACACAGCCATACTCACTGGTTGATATACTGTCTATAGCCGCTTTCAGGCTACAATGGCAAAGTTGGGTAGTTGCTACAGAGCCTGTATTGCCTCAAACCGAAATGATTCACTCTCTGGCACTTTACAGAAAAGGCCGGCCAATCCCTGCACAAGCACACACAGCCAGTTTGAAAGAGTCAACCAAAATGTTGCCTCAGGAATGTTAACAAGAACTAGGGAGGCCAGAGTATCACTGAAACAAGAGTCTATTCTGTCTTCTCTCGTAAAGACTTTATCTTTTGCTTTAAAGCCTGCAACTCACCTCACTATTTTTTTTTTTTTGCATTTGGTTTTTGTCATTGTTTTTCTCCCATTTGGGGGTGTTTCTTTAATATATATTTTTTATTTTCAGTAATGGAATGTGAATCATCCATTAAATATTATCTTTTTGAAGCATGTTATATATCATAGTAAATAATACTAATAACATCAAGTGCAAATTCACATACAGTCTAATCCCAGCCAAAGTTTTTAAAAGGCAGTGTTCAGGGAGAAGGAAGAAACATACAACAATAACATGAATAATTGCTTCTAGCTATCTAGGCTTGGGCGAGTTTTATTCATTTTTTATACTTTCTTATATTTACAATAATAATGAATCTATCTTATCTGCCAAGCATCTCTGATAAAAGCAGTTCTGATTTCAGTGCTCCTGTTATTACACAGACACTGTCTCTACTAGGGCATCCCACATTGCTAAATGTTAGACTCACTCATAAATCCTACCTATGATTCATCTCTATCACATCTGTGAAACTGCTTTGGATAAAAGTCATTGTGTAAATGGAAAACATTATCTTTTATTTTGCAATCTTGTAACAAAATTTAAAAATCAGGTTACCCTCTAAGTCTAATTTGCGATTTTAATTCTACTTATTAGGTTGATTCATAAAGATGGATTTCACTGTTTCAGCTGCTTTCTTTAATTAGCTCCTTTCTAATGCAGACATCTCAATTCTGCCAGAGGGTAAAAGAGAAAGTAGCATATACGGTTTCGGTGTGGTGGAAAGACATAGTGGCACAATGCCTTCGAAGGTGGGCTCCACCTTTGCTGCCTCCTAGATGTGACCTTGGGTCAGTCATTTCAGCTTTCAGAGGCTCAGTTTCCTCATCTGCAAAATGGGATTACTAATAATCTACTGGGTTACTGGAAGAATTAAAGAAAGCAGTTTTACATAAGTGCTGGATTAAGAGTTTTTTTAATCAAAAAAGAATGCCTTTAAAACTAGTGAAAGTGTTTGCTATAGAAGGAAATGCAATGTGCTTCCAGTGGAAGAACCCCAGAAGGAAATGATACTTCCTGTCTCTCTGAGTCAGTCAGAAGCAGGAAGAATCTTCCTTCACATGATCTTCTATTATATACTGTAATTTATTTGAAAGAACACGGAAAGATGAGTCAGGGAACCCAGGTCCAGCTTTACCTCTAATTTGCTGTGCAATCTTAAATAAATCATATTCCCTCTCTGGGCCTGTTTGCTCATTTGTAACACGAGGCCTTTAAATAAGAATCTCTCTAATATTTGTAATTTCTAATATGAAAATTCCATGGATTCAAAAGATTGCAGAAGTGTGTCATATTGACTAAATAAACCAATGAAGTTTTTTTTTTTTAAAGTCACGTTGAAAAGGAAAACATTCAACACAGGTATAGTGTTTTACAGCTTACCACATACTTTCATGATCCTCAGAATAGCCCTGGGAGCTCAGAAAGACAAGTATTATGATCTCATGTAACAGAGAAGGAAAACAGGGCCATGATCAGATAGCTAGCAAGTGATTGAACCTGCATATGTACCCAGGGCTGCCTGAAACCAAACTTTGCAAACTTTCTAGTCTACCAGGAAAAATACATTTCAATGTTCCGGTTGTTTACCTTGAACACCTTAAGTTTCCAGTGAATCTCTAATTAAATTACCCATATATTTTCTGTTTGATTGTAGGTCTTCCTTGCTCTGCTGTAAGATTTACCAGCATGGGAAATTCATTTGCACAGGGTCATCTTTACACTGTTCACGGTCTAGATTTTCACTGAAGGAGAGTCCCCAGTTGGGAAACACTCCTACAGAGGGCAGCCAGTAACATCAGGAGAAGGCAAGGTCGGAGTTTTCTAAGAAGCTCCGTTGTGGCCAAGGCTTTTCATTTCATGACCTCAGCTGAAAGCTGGAGGAAAACAACCCCAAACACAGTTCAAACTGGGTCTGCACACAGGAAGGCAATTGCTCTAGTAGGAGGTAAAACTGGACTGGTACTTTAGGTGCAGGGTAACTGGGACAAATCACATACATCCTTGGAGTGTACGTGTCTTTGTGGGCAAATGTGTAGGGTAAAATGCCTAACAAATTTACTGTTTTCAACTTAATAGGCTCAGGTGTCCTCTCCTCTAGGAAATCTTCCCTGGTTCCCCCAAACAGGATCACAAATCATCCCCTTTGCTCCCAAGTCAAAGCGTTTGTCTTTTGTAGTATCTACTTATGACATGTAAGATTATTATTCTATGTTTACTTATCTATCTTTCCCAGTTGACTGTGAGCTTCCTGAAGATAACAATGACATGATTTTTTCTGTATATATGTAAATATTTCTTATTTTTCTGTCTAAGCTATTCAAGTCTCCTAGAGTATTGAGACGTAGTGTTCGCAATATTTTACTCTGGCAATATCTTCACAATGGCTCTAAGACTTTTCAGGCCCTCCCTTCAACCCCGTGTTTCTCTGAGCCTCCATCCTCTTGCCTCAGTACTCATTTCACCTTAGCCACGCTGGATTTCTTGTTGCTCTTTTGATGCACAGCACATTCCTGACTTGCCCCTTTGAGGCATACTGTCCCTCACTCTTCCTGGATGCCCCCTAGAAACCTCTAGGCTGACCTCATCACCTCCTCCATGCCTTGCTTGGATCTCCCAATCTTGATGAAGCCCAACATCTCCACCCATTTCGTTGTGTTTCCTGCCTCCCCAGGTAGCCCTTGGCACTCGTAACACTCCTTCCCATGCTTAGCTTTCTTCTTTTCCATAGCACAGTCCACGTTAACCTATGATGTATCATTGTGGCTTTTATTTTGTGTCTGTATCTCCTTCTAGAATGTGACCTTCATGAGAAAGGGAATCTTTGTCTTGCCTGCTGGAACAAAATACATCCCTAGAAAAGTGTCAGGCACATAGTAAATGCTCACATAGAGTTTTGCACTGATTTAAATCTACTGATTTTTTTTTTCTACTTGAGCTATTTAAGTCCCCCATGAGAATCAGGCTGAGCTCTTCCAATATTTTGGACCTAAACATTCCAGCTGATCACTCTCCTGGTCTTTGTGCAGACATGACCTTAATGATGTCGAGCCCCATGGCAAAGCTTTGCCCACAGGAAGCAATGAGTCCCTTAATAAAGCAGATTTCCTTTTGCTATTCAACAGCAAGGGCTTTGGGCTGTTTAAAAAAAAATTGTGTTTCTCCTTATCAAATAGTTCCAAAACTGAATTTTCGAAATGGGTGAAGACCTCCTAGACACCCTGAAGATGGGATGAACTCCCCTTATTTATCAGAGAGTGCTGGGCTGGAGCAGGGACCCCTTTCTGTGTGCTCATCTTCCTCATTTCCATTGTCTTTCCACCTCTACGAGTCGTTAACTGTATTAATCACAACTAAAACAAAGCTAATAATTGCTTCTTGGAACGTTGTGTAACACCATGGAACGTTGCCACGGGCCTCTGAGAATCAGCCTCTAACTGTTCAGAGTAATTTCTCAGGGATTTTAACTCAGCCCGTCTTTAAGCCGAATGTTTATCATTTTCCTTTTTATTGTTTCTGGCTCCTCCCCTGCCTTTGAAGTTTCTGAAATCTTTAAGCATTTGGCTAGTCTCTATACACCGCAGGTCTTCTCCCTCAAAGAGGGCACCTGGCCAGGAGAAAGGAACTGGAGCTCCTCTCTTGGCTGGGCCTATAAAACAATCAGATTGCTCTGCAGCCTGCCATCTGAAACGTGAGCTGTGCTGAAAGTACAGATAATGCAGCGTGTTCCAAGGAGATTAGAATATCCCAGTGGGATTTCGGATGAATGGAGAGGGAGAGTAGCTCAAGTCCTCCACACACCATTTAACCCTCTCTTCTCCAGGCTGCGTTGTCTAGGAGGGTAGGTCAAGGGCACAGATCTGCTCCCCTCTTTTCCATAACCACCCTGACTTGTGAAAATAAGGGGTTTACAGCTAAGAGGTTTCCATGAAACTGTTGATTATTCTCCTCTGCTCCATTTGGTAACTTCTGTCGATAGTTAGCTTTGAGCATCCCAGATCCCATGGCTTCCCTCAGAGGAGGAATATCCTTGTCGTTCTACTCCAAAGTAGGCACAGATTGATTTTCTGCCTCTTGCTCCTTCCAGAATTTTCAGCTCTTTTGACAATTTCCAAGAAAAGGGATGAGTTCCAGCCACCATGTCATGAGGAGACCCTGGATACCCCAGCTCAGAGCCTAGAGTGAGTATTTGCATTGAAGAGGAAACGTCGTATATTTGAAATTTAAGTTTCATGAATAAGATCTGGGCCCAAATTGGCTTTAGTCATTCAAAGACCCAGTCAAACTCAGGAAGTTAAAAAAGTTGAGGTGGCTGGTTTCACCTGGCTCCAGTGTCCATTCTTCTCACTTTCTCCACATGTGTTTGTTACCCTTTCTTCATCATTGATGGAGCTCAAACTCAGTCTCACATGGGAGCAGCAGCACCAAGATAAAATTTGTGTATCCTACAGGAATAACACAGCAGGCAAGCCTGCAGGATAGAGCCAGGTGAGGCAAGTGGTGGTGGAGCTCGGAGTGTCACGTAATTAAGTGTTGTTGCAAGGACTGGAGGGGAAGATGGGGTAATAGATGTCTGCCTGGAGTGAAGACATGGCAGGGCCAAGCCTGCCTGCGATGTGTCCCAAACCTCCAATGATCCCCAACCCTGTGCAATAAAAGCCGGGTAGACCAGGCAACTGACGAAACCCCAGCTCCTGATGAAAGAGGGAATTGTTTTCTTCTGCCTGCCTGCTGAGTTGTAGAATTCAGAACCTTTGTCTTATCCAGCTTAAATCCCTGTCACTCCTTAGCAGGGACTCAGGAGGAGTAGTTATGAGGAATGTGGTAAATGATGATGCATATTCCCTTGTGGGGAAAAGCAGCAAATGCCACAGTGTCCCTGCCATGCTCATGCTCTCCTTAGTTATGGAATTGCTGATTCCTGGGAGTTGAAAGGATCAACTAGGTTATTCCCTCTCACTCAGTTGATGTTGGAATCCCAGCTACAAGGTGCCTCACAAGAGCCCCTCCCATCCCATCCCTCTTTGGATGTTTCCACTGATGGCGAGTCTCCAATCCCTGGAGGCACCCCAGCCTAATAAGCCTGCATCATATTTTTTGGGTTATTAGAAATGTGTGGTAATGTGGTCTAAATGAATATTGAATTGAGAGCCATCTCTTGAAAAATAGCAGAATGTCATGTCCCCATTATTTCCTAGGAATTCTCAGGGAAAATGTGTGTATTCTCCACATTCATGAAGGTGGCCACTTGTAATAACCACCTCCAGCTGCCAAGGCTTGAAACAGTAGCTGCTATAGAGGTCGCAGGACACTTTGCATTCCCCAACCCTAAGCAACAGCAGGCTGCTGGCTCCCACACTCTCTCCCTCTCCCTTGATTCATGATGAGTTAAAAAAGCACCATCTTCTTCATAGCACCTAGCAGGGCTGTGGATGTTCTTAACATTGACAGGCTGCAACCCATCCTAGGGATCCCTGCTTTGCTCCCCTCATGGGGATGGAAAGAATAAACTTTATCCCTTCAGAGGGAACTAAGGTCTCCTTATCCAACAAGCCCCCTTCATTGCCATGGAAGGAGGCTCAGAATAATTAAGTTGCACACATGCGCGCACACACACACACACCCCATTTCAATATGAAGCATTTGGATTAATGCACTGCCTTTGGTCAGTTTCCTGAGAAGCCCTCGAGATGATAATTCAAGTGCAATTGATTTATTAGGGGAGAGTTCCCAGGACAGCCTAGCAGAGGAGCTCAGGAAGCAGGAAAGGAAAGGGGAAGACATCAAGCAAGGTACAATCTCCGTCTGTGTGCAGCCTCAGTCTGATCCCACAAGGAGTCTATAGAGGAAATTACACCTTAGAGTTCATTCAGACTCGAGGCAAGGAGGCTGAGGGTTCATATTCTTTATTACAGTCCATCACTGGCATGGGCCACTCCAGCAGGTTGCAAACTCGGGTACTTCCAGCTCTCTGAGCTCCTGGGCAAAGTGGCTCTAGTAGTCCAAGGGCACTGCCTGTTAGATACAAAGGCACCCAGAAGCCAGGGAAGGGATACACAGAAATGTAAAAGGGATCTGAGAGGATCTGGCCAGAGCATCAACATGTCCACTCATTCACTTGTGTCATCCCCAAACAATGGGTTTTATTGGCCCAGACGTGATGTACTTCTAACATAACTTGGTATCTGTATAGTAAGAAACAGTCAACAATCTTTTAATAAACTCTGGGGTAGGGTGGGACTGGGAAGGTTCTGCCTCATGCCACACCCCAATGCATAATCCAGTCTAAGTCCACACTGGCTGTTTGTTTGGTATACATTCACATTTCGATGGACACCTTCAAGTAAATTCTTGAAGCCACTTTATAGTGGCTGCTGCAAAGTCTTGTTTGCTGAGCCTCTGTTGGCATATGAGCTTGGTCACATCCCCTCCACTAGAATTTTTCTATCCAGCTGCCCATCAAGACTAGTCAAATCACCTCCCAAAAGATGATAAAAATTTTTATAAGCAAGTCTGGAGCACGTCTCTCCGTTCTGCAGATGATGGCATCTCTTGGAAGGTAGATATTATATGCAAAAATCACCCACATAAAACTCCTCTGCAAACACAAATCCAAACCCAAATAAAGCTGCTCTTACTTCCCTTTACAGTAAACAATCCAAAATCTATAGGACTATCAAATCAGGTCTTTATCTTTGTGGGTGTGCTTGCATTTAATTTTCTAATAATAACTACAAGACCCCTGGTGCTCCATCATTTTATGCCCAGGAACCTATAACATGGCAAGGAAATCTCAAGACATTGCCATTTCAATTTTATCCGAGTTTTAATGGCCCAGCATTAGGTTCTGTTTATTTTCTCTCTCGCGCTTTTTTTCCTCCCTGGAGTAAACAAAAGCATATGTTCCTTTCTCCTTCTCCCTGTAACACCTAAAATGGCAGGCAAGAGAAAAACCCCAGGGAACATCACTCTTAAGTCAAACCAGCCCACACAAGTGGGACTCTCACGTCTGTTTAAAAGAGTTTATCCTGTTTCCTCTGACACCCCTTCTAATCTCTGGCACACAGTGGTAGGCATTCAGTAAGACTGGGCTCCTGGGTCCTTCCTCTTTCCCCTTCAGTAACTCAGGCTCTACCAAATTTCCTCTTCCACATTCTCTATCAGCCCTCATCTCTTGCCTTCAGAACTTGTTTCTCTGTTTATCTGGTTGTCCACTGCTCCCATGGAGACAAACAAATGAATGAGACTATATTTTCAAGCACTTACTATGTATATTTTCAAGCACTTACTATGTACTGGGAACCTTCCACCTATCATCTTATTTTAATCCTCACACATTCTCCTGTAAAGTATGATTATTTTCCCATGAAAGCTAAGGTACAGAGAAGGTCAGTGACTTTTCCTAGATCAAGTAGCCAGGAGAGAAGTAGGATGTGACATGGAAACCAAGTTTGGCTGAATCTAAGTGTAATAATTTCTGACCCCTGCAGTTTCCATTTTCTAGACTACGCTTTGGGTCTTCAACTTCCACGCCAACACCAGAGGATAAGTATTTGAGACCCCCACATTGGTCATCCAACTATGAAAAAATTCTCATTTTAAGCATATACAGCTTAAAAAAAGAATCAACTTCATGTATTTGGAAAACCGTAAGTGCCATCTTCCATCATTCAAAAATGTCTGTAACAGACCAGCATTATTGACAGTTCTGAGCTAGACCGAAGGAACTCTTTTCTATGACTTCAACAGAAATATTTTGTTATTACAATGTTTGCAAACATTTTTAAGGTATTGTTCAGTCAAATGATAGTCCCTATAGCTTGCAACTCAAAATATCATGGTGGTGAAATACTCATTAGTCACCTGCTTTAACTTCAATGGAATGTGCTAGGACACGGAGTTTGTAAAAGCAGATATTGTCTTGTTAAGCTGTCAGGTCCCATAATGTACAGCCTCACGCAAGGACACTGTCATCAGGAAAAAGGCTTAGATTATGTGCCCCAAGTACACCGAGAAACTGGTTTCTGGAAACCCAACTTTTCAATGAAAGCTTGTTAAAGCAGAGTTAATGTGTTTCCTACTGTTATAACAATGACGTGAGTCACATATGTGGTTTCGAGATTCCTAAACTGGATCTGCCTGGCTACTGATGTAATCAGAAATAACCTCTGGCTGTTTGAGACTAGAATATTCAGGAGGAAAACTGCCCAGCTGATGCAACTGCTGATTTTTGTTAATGCTATCACCAACATTCCCAGCATTCAAAATTCTTTAAGATATTATTATTCATTAATACTTTGTTTTCAAATACTTTGTTTTCATTTGGAAAATTTATTTACTATCAAAGCAAAATATTTTTGGGATTCAGCCTGTAAATTTATCTTAATTCTCACTGTCCTCACTGTCTGAAGGTCCTTTGTTATTGGGGAAAAGAATGTGGGGTTAGGTGTCAGGCAGATTTGCATTTGAATTTCAGCTCTGTCACTTACCTGTGTGATTTCAGAGAGGTTACTGAACCTCTCTGAGCCTTGAGTTTCTAATTTGGAAAAACAGGAAATTATTCCTATCTCACAATGTTCTGAAAATAATGTTAGACATAGAGCAGCATTTGGAAAAACAAGAGAGTACAACATAGACAACCAGGTATTTGGACCTAGGCTTGCCTCTAGGGAGCCTGGCTTGATGAATCTGCTGGGTTTTGAGCCCTGTGTGCCCAAGACAGAAACCTGCTCTAGTTGTGGGCCCTCCAGCCGGGCTGTCCTCCCCAAGCCCTAAACAAGGGATTCATTCTCATAGAAAGCAAGAGAAAAATGATGAGAGGAGGTTGTTGAGCCAGTTTCTTGCAAGAGCAGTCTTTCCTATGGGATGCCATCAGTCAGTTGTTAAGTTTACAAAGCAGCAGGAATATGCAACTGAGAATTTTGACTTTCAAAATTTCTATGAGCAGTCTCTTGGTATCAGAACAAGAAGATGGCAGTTGTGAAAGGAAGAAGATCATGAAAATGCTGCAATTTCAGAGGGGCAGAGATCAGGGCAGAAAAAGAAATCATAAGCTTCCTGACACCTGAGGCTGATTCATTAAGCAGGAAAGAGGAGGATGCTTACAAGGTGTTTCAACTACCAGGGACCCAAAAGGTGGGAGTGTAAATTAGTTCAACCATTGTGGAAGACAGTGTGGTGATTCCTCAAGGATCTAGAACTAGAAATACCATTTGACCCAGCAATCCCATTACTGGGTATATACCATACCCAAAGGAGTATAAATCATCCTACTATAAAGACACATGCACACGTATGTTTATTGCAGCACTATTCACAATAGCAAAGACTTGGAACCAACCCAAATGCCCATCAATGATAGACTGGATCAAGAAAATGTGGCACATATACACCATGGAATACTATGCAGCCATAAAAAATAATGAGTTCATGTCCTTTGCAGGGACATGGATGAAGCTGGAAACCATCATTCTCACTAAACTAACACAAGAACAGAAAACCAAACACTGCATATTCTCACTCATAAGTGGGAGTTAAACAATGAGAACACATGGACACAGGGAGTGGAACATCACACACTGGGGCCTGTCAGGGGGTGGGGGGCTAGGGGAGGGATAGCATTAGGAGAAATACCTAATGTAGATGACAGGTTGATGGTTACAGCAAACCACCGTGACACATGCATACCTATGTAACAAAAACTGGACGTTCTGCACATGTACCCCAGAACTTAAAGTATAATAAAAAAGAAAGAAGCACAAAGGATTTGCTCTGAGGACCACACCACAGTACCTGTGTCCTTAGTCACCTTCCAGGTGGAAAGCATTCCCATATATACCATGCATTTTCACATTTTCAGCCTCGCCCCACACTATGAGTCAGGAATCCCATTTTGAGAGATGAAAAACTACAGGCACAGAAACCCTGGATGACCTAAAAATTCTCTGTGAAATCACGCTAGATAAATAGCCACATGTTGCTGCAGTGCGGTAAGTGTCCTTTGGTTTAGACTTCTTTCTTAATTGCATCATGAAATTGAATTATATCCCGAAGACCTGGGAAAGAGCAGAAGATGTTATGCAGTTTATAAAGTCTTTTCATGTTTTTGGTGGTTCCATTCCAAAGGAAGCAAAAGGAAAATAATCCAAAAATTGAAATGCTGACTTTAAAATTGTATAGTGAAACTCCATGTTGTGGATTCGCTATGTTCTTAAGTTTATTTTTTAAAAGAAGAAGAAAAATCTTTAAGGAATAGTAAGCATCTTTATCTTAACAAAATCTGATATCCAAATGAGAAATTGCTTCCTCTTTCTAAAAATAATAATCACTTACTATATTCTGGACAGTATAAACACTTTGCAATCATTATCCCCTCAACTCAATGGAGTGGATATTATTACTATCCTTTTATTAGAGATGTAGAATAGGAGACTGAGAATTTAAGTGACTAGCCTAAGAACAGTCAGCTTCTATGTGGTAGACCCAGGATCTGAACACATTCTGATGCCAAAGCATGTTTCTCTTATTCCTAATTAATTGCAACCCTACAGAAACTGTACTGGCAGAGCATACACATTTTTTTCACAGAATTATGAAAAAAAAAAAAGCCTCATGAGGTAAGAAATACCACTTTAAATTTTCAGATAAGAAAACTGACTACATGATTTCTCTATGTCATGCAAGTAGACAGGTGAAGATTCAGAATAGCTCTAAGGCTGAAACTGGAACCCAGAACCCTTGAGTCTAGAACAACCTAAATCTGTTCCTTCTTTGTATCTGGCATTATGATTCCTCATGAGAAAAAAATTGGGGGTTAGTGCAAAATTTATTTCTCCATAAGCAAGCAACTGTTAGGTTGTACAGAGATTTACATACAGCAACTGGGACCATCCCACTTACTGCCCAAATACTCATTCGCTCAATTGCCAACTAACATTTATTGAGTACCAAGTATATACAAGGCATTGTCAAGTCTTGGAGTACAGAATAAGCAAAGAGTAAAAGATGTCTGTAACCTCATGGTACTTATTGGGTCCCCCAATGCCTTCTTCACCAGGCACACTTTCCCAATATTGATGGAAAAAGAAATCTATTGTTAAATCACAGTGATTTTTCTTTGAACTTTTTCCCTGAAATCCCCATTGCCTTTGGCATAATCTGGCTACTTCCTGGGTTCTACCAAGCTTTGGCCCAGTGAGGGTGACTTTGGTGACTCTTTAACAAATACCTTAGACACCCCCTCATTTACTAGCCTGGATTAACAAACAGCTTGTCCTGAGCAACTCTGGATGTAGCCAATACCATGCGGTGACTTCAGAGCACAAACATCTGCCCTGATGTTATCCTGAGGGCAGACATCTGCTCAGGGAGTTTTTCTGGACTTTTCTTGAGATGGCTTGATCTCTACTGGGAGATCACCTTCTGGGTTCTATGGATGGACTACATATTCCAGTATGTCTGCTGTCTGGAAGCTGTCAAAGATAGATTCCTTGGAGTGGTGATGAAAGTGCCTCATTTGTTTGGCTTCCCTGAATGCAGAAGACTGGAAAGAAGCAATCTTATAGGATGACTGGCCATTAGCGGTTTCCAGTTGACTTTGCCAGACCCAGAAGAACTATGTATGACCTAACCTCTGCTTCAAGGAGACTACACACAAATATAAATAATCAGTTTCCAAGGCTAGTGTCCACCTCGTGGTGTCCTGGTCCCCTCTGCGTTGTAATGTATACCTCAGTATCTTAGTAATTGCTGAAGAGAGACGCTTGGTTGAGACGACCAGTATAGATTGCAGTCTCAGTAGAAGGCAGGGTCCATGTGTGCACATCTTTTTACAGTTAACAAGATCCTGCTATTTCTAATACTTCACTCAGTACTCATGATAATATCAAAAGGCAAATTTTGTTATTCTCAGGTCACAGATGAAGAAACTAATGTACAAAGCTAGTGGCAGAACTGGGACTAAACACTGGGTCTAACAACTACCAAATAATTCTCCATCTTCTACTTTATCATAAGATGAAATGATTAATAGGAAGAACTTCCTTGAAATTTTATATACATACATATATATATAGCATCTAGCCCTGTGCATTACATAAAGTAGTCCCTTAGTAAGGAAGAGCTTTTTTTTTTTTTTTTTTTAATGTAAGGCAGCACAGTATAACTGTTCAGCCATGAGAAAGGAGGTTAACTTGAGATAACATCCAGTTACTCAGACCAGTTACTTAGTCTCTTCGGATATTCATTTTCTTATCTAAAAATGGGATAATGATTAAAAACTTTCTAAGGTTAGCATGAGAATTGTACAGCTAGAAGACAGGAATTTGCTCCCTAACACTGAGGTGCAACTTTTGTAAGATAGAGTGGGAGGGAACACTCACCTCCTTTCTAGGCTGCATACAAAGACCCAGGATACTTCCATGGCACCTGAAAAATGGAAGAATATACTCTATTTTTAAATCCACAGCTATTCACTGAGATGTAAAATGAAAATGTTTCCATTCACAAACACAGAACTCTGCCATCACGCTAAGGCTTTTTTTGCAAATATCCTAAGGCTTTGCCTCTCAGTGATCAATTTCATGGCACCATGGACCACCCCATCAAAGACCCTGGCACTCCTCAGGTGCTGTGTGAGTTCCTGGCACTGGTGGGACCTGCCATGGCATGCTCCCCCACCCTAGGCTCTAGGATGATAACCTTCACTTACCTTGCAATCTCAGTAGAAGGCAGGGTTCGTGTGTGCACATGTAGGGCCAGTTCTGCCTCCTTCTCCACTTCATATGCCAGCTTCCCTCAATATCTCAATACATTCTTCAAACAAAGGCCTGAGAGTGGGAGTAGATAAGGGCATTTTTGTTAGATGTCTTCTCTTTTCAGGGCTGCAACACAAAAGCCTCTAATAATGCCCTCAGGGAAAAAGAACATATATTCCATACACATTTTTTCCAACCTTCTATCATATAGAAAACACTAATTAATATTCCAATAAGTTGTCCTGCCAAAGAGGAGGAGGAGGAGAACTAATACATGTAAAGTGTCAAGCACAGTATCATATGGCATACCATAAACACTTAACTACTGTATTATTGGTTGTATAACTACTGTATTATTGTAGTTTTCTTGGTTGTATAACTACTGTATACAATTGCAGAACTACTGTATTATTGTATAACTGCTGTATTATTGTATAACTACCGTATAACTACTGTATTATTGTAGTTTGTATAACTACTGTATTATTGTAGTTTTATTTTACTGAGACTGCCCTCAGTAAACTGAAGTTGTATAACTACTGTATTATTGTGTAACTACTGTATAACTACTGTATTATTGTAGTTTTATTTTACTGAGACTGCCCTGTGATGCTTCAGTACTTCCTTTCAATGCTTTGCCAAAACAGGGCAGGACCTTAAAATGAGAAACTGTGATATAAGCACTTTGTCACATGAACAATTATCAGGTTCTCTAAAATAAGTAAAAATTAGATCCTGAAGCCTCATCTAGGCCTTTCCTTGCTTACCTACTTTTTAAATGTAGTTTGGCTTGGTCCAAGAAAGGGAATTTGTCATATATTGATGTGGGGCAATATCATTTGTGCAAGTATCATAAATGTAATGGTAGCAGTTCCAAACCAGAAGTATCTTAAAAGAATAATGCACTATGACTAAGCAGGATTCATTCCAGAAATGCAAGGATGGTTCAATACTGAAAATGTTGATAACTGCATTACATCATTTCATTAAGTGATTAACAGAGCAAAAAACAGATAACAATAAATTTACTATACTGTCTGGATTCAACTAGAAATAGAGAAGGAATAGAGCAATAGTTTTGACATGGTAAAGAATATCTGAAGTCAATTTCGAACAAACACCAGGTTCATTACCACTAAATTTGAGAACAAGATACAGATGTCCACTATCACCTATTATTATTTAACATTATTTAGGATGTTTAACATTATTTAGGATGTTTAAGTCAGCAAAATAAAGTAAAAAGCAATATAACTATTCAAAAAGGGAGATTTAAAAAATTAATCATTATTTTGTTTCTTAACCCTGAAAAAACAAACAAACTAAAATATTCCTTGAGTTTAGAATGGCTAATGGTTACAAATAAATACATACAAATCAATGTATTCTCTATAAAACTGCAGTATGTAATGGAAATGTTAATAGAAAATAGAGTAAATTTATTGTATTAATCAAATGATGTAACATCTAAAAATAAATACATAAAAAATAACTTAAAATTTGTACAGACCTATATGTAAAAACTATAACTATATAACTCTTAGAAGAGAAGATAGGAGTAAATTTTTTATGACCTTTGGTTAAGCAAATCTTTCTTATCTGGGACAGCAAAAAAAACCAATGTTTTGTTTTTTGAAACACTGAAAAAAAATTGGATAAATTGAATTCCAGACCACAGAACTGGATAAAATGTGGTGGCAAGAGATAACCCTTCTAAATGTGAGGGCAAAGTTGGGACATTAGTAGATCCAGAATTCGAGAAGATCACTCTGGCTTCCATGTTGGAAGTTGTATTGGAGCTGGGAGCTTTTAACAGGGTGAAAAGCTGGGAGTATGGGATTAGTTTATGGCTGATGACAGGTAGAGCCAAACAAGAACAGAGATGGGGTTGGTCGAGCCTCATGCTTTAGAGAAATAAAGGAGAATGCACCTGTCAATAGAGCCATGGTTTGGGCAACTAGGCCATTATGGGAACATGTCAAAAACATAGAGTGGTAGATGATAGACTACAATGGAAATTTGATTAGAGTGTTCCAAACACCCTCTTTAAGTAAAAGAATCACCCTGAAGTCCTTCTTCTCTGATCTTTGCTGAAACAATTAGACAAGATTTACATTAAAAGTTTCTTTATAAACCAGAAGGGCTATTGGACAGTGTGACTCCATAGAACAATGCCCTTTGGACATACAAGGCCAAGCTCTGACACTCACAAATATCATGGGTGTGTGCGAGTTAGTTACTTAACAAACCTGAGCATTAGTTTCCATTTCACTAAAACAGAAATAGTAATCTTTCCCATGTAGGACTACAGTGTACATGGGAAGGGCCTGGCTCAGACCATGAAGCCAATAAATGCAGATTCTCCTCTCTTTCTCTCTTCAGTGATGCATCCCAGCCTTCAACCCAATAATGGTTCTCCCTGTGGGCTTCTACATGTGCTCTCTACAGTTGAAATTTGCTGCTTTGTTATTTTTCTTAGGGAATATATAAAGAAACCATCATGGCCTTTTCCCAATCTATTGTTTTATAACTCATAACCTTCATCTGTGCCTGTTCTCTGATATTTCATCTTATTTAATTATATATTTAGCAAACCTAATCCTGCTTCCCAATGATACTCGCATGAGCTCAGAGGCATTGCTAAAATAAGACCCCCTGCTACCAGCAGTGCCAGTCAGTAGGTGACACTACTGACTACTTTCCTCTCCTCTCGAAGTGGCTTCAATGATGGATGACATGCTCAGTGCTCAAGACTCAGCTCCACTTTAAGTCTGCCTGTCCATCACTGTCTGTCCCCCGAGGATGAGCAGCAGATGACCAAGGGTGGCTTCCTACCTGATGCCAGCTAGTGTTGTGAATGGACCTCTTAGTTTGAGAAGGAACCAGGTTGGGCACAGAATGATTTTTGGCAGACAACAAGGAGGATGAGTCAAGGCAGAAAGCAGAACTGAGCCATGGTGAACTTTAGTCACCAGAATGGCATTTGCCGTTCAATAAACATTTATCAAGCTGTGCTGTGGACTGCTAATTTCTCACACGTCATCTCACCAACTCCTCAGTTACCCCATGAACAGGCATTAGCCCCTTGTTTTACAGATGAGGAAGCAGACACAGACATGTTAGGTAACCTTCTGTTAGGCCTCAGCTCCTAATTGCTAAATTATCCTTCAGATAAGGAGTTGTTTCTTCCAAGTCCCAGATACTCTGCATCAACATGAAATGTGTTTGCCCTGGAAGTGTGTTCATGAATCCTGTCTACGATTACCTGAGAAGGTCTCAGGTTGAAGAGGATAAGATTTCAAATCCTAGAGTTATACTTTTCTTAGGACAATGTGTCCACCTTCCCCCACCCTAAAACACACATTCCCCAGCTCTACATGTTTATTCCTAAATTCTGCAGTGATTTACTGAACACCTCCCATGTGCCTGGCATCATGCTTAGTTCCACTAATACAGAGAAGACCAAAGACTGGGACAGGGTCTTTGCCAACACAATAGCTTCGAGTCAAGCAGAGAATATATCTAACCTGTGTCTGTACAAAAAGTGAGACTGCAGCTGTCAGCTCCTACTTTCCCCAGGCCAAATCTCCAGCAACCCACAAGGCCTTCAGCTTACAAGTCCAGCCCTACCCTGCCTTACCTGAATCAATGCAGCAGTATGGTACATAATTTAGAAGCATAGTCCAATACCGTCTCCTCTCTGAGAGCAGTCATATGCTGGTCACTGCTACTGTGTCTGTTGTCTGGTGAGTCAGCTCTCTGCCCCTGGGCTGCTACAGAACACCTCCATCTAGGACAAGATGTACTCATTGATACCCCAGCCTCCCCCTCACTCCTGACACAAGTCTCATTTCCTGCTTTGACAAGTGCCTGGTCTGACACCTTAGGTTTCTTGGCTGGGGTCTTGAGGACCTATCTCTTTCAAATTGCCTTCTTCCAGAGGGCCCATTCTCAGCCCTATGCCCTTCTGTTAATAAATGAAGCTGTTTTCTAAACCCAACAAGACCAGAATCAACCATGCAGACTGAAGGAATGAAGACATGTGGCCCATGGCTCTTTTTTTTTTTTTTTGGCAATTTTGTAACTTTGATATATTTGACAATCAGTGGTTAGTTCTCATCCACGTTGACGTCTGTAGATTCTTGAGAGCGGTAGCAGGTACATAGGCAACCAAAGTAAACAACTTACTTAATGAGGATCTTCATCCTCATTACGTTTTCTGGACAACTGCACATAGATACTGTATGGGACATTCTTTATTCCTTTGGCCCAGAAAGGTCTGTTGAACCTAGTATCAATGCACACATCTGGAGTTCCCATCTCCTTCATGGCAAATTTCCAGATCTCTTTGAATGCCCAAGGGGGATGTTTCTTGAAGTCCACTCCATGGATGTGCTTGTGAATGATGTTGGTGTATTCTCCGGTCACTGCTTCATTGATGGCAGAATGGCCCTTTTTCTTCTCACCACCCTTCTTTGTGGGAGCCACTCTGCCAGGCCCAAGTTGGAAAATGAGATCTTTGTAAATATTTAATGTAATATTGTGTACTTCTATAGGGCAGATTCTCAAGCCAGGGCACATACTTGGTTGATGCTCATTACTCTATGTCTAGATACTAGCTAGAGAGCAAACATTGCTCCAACCAGTTGTCACTAGGAAGACCGTGGGAAGATCACTCTACTGCTCTGTGGACCAGTTTCACCCTGAATGAAAGAGGAGAAAATTGGGGCTGAAAGGCAGGAATAACTGAAAAATGGCATTAGATACTCTAAAGATTGTACACAGGCAATGCTTGAGTCTATATACAATTTTTGTTTTTCTGTAAAGGAACAGAGTAATCCAGGAACTCCTCAGGAAAGCATTAACTGGAGGAACTTTGGGAGCCACAGCCATACATTGTCTAATCTGCGTAATTCTTATGCAATCACTCTAGGAGGTGGTCCCTATTATGGCTCCATTTAGAGCTGAGAAAACTGAGACTCAGAAAATTTGAGTGAAGTTAAGAAGATAAGATCAATTTGAGCTTTTTGGAATTTCCAGGTGACTCACTGCATGGAATACACACTGCCCCATGGCTTGAATCTGCCACTATTGATACTAAATATGAACTGCATGCTTTGTCTATGCCAAGCTCCATTCAGAAACTACAACATGGTTCCTTCCATAAAGATACATGAGGTTACTTTGCAAGGTTCTCCTCGGCCCTGCTACCCGAAGAGCAGCACCTACAGCAGCCAATACAGGTTGTGTGAGCACACATGCTAACTCTTCAAGGTCCATCTTATAAACCCATGGGAATAATGCTCTGTATCTGTCTGGAACCTCATAGTTATACATCTTGCATCTGTACCACACTAACTCTGCAAGTTCATTAAGGGCAGGTATCACTACCCTCATTCATTGATTCACTGATTTATGTATACATCGATTGTGGCATTAATTCAACAAATATTTACTGAGTACTTACCTGTGCCAAGCTCTGTGCTAATTCATAGAGGAAAATGATGTAAATAAGGCTTATCTGACTCTCAAGCAGCACAGTCTTAGGGTGGGTACAGTTTCCCAAATAGACAATAACTTTGAGGGTTTAAGTGCTTTAACTGTAGACCTATAACTGAGAGGACAAGAAACTCTGCCCAGTGCTTTCAGAATGGTTTCAAAGAGAAGGCAGAATTAGAGAGGCTGGAGTGGAATACCTTGATGCCAGGTTAAGGGTCTGAACTTTATCCTGACGGCCATGAGATGTACGCTCAGAGCAATTAGAGACGTTGTCTGGGCTGCAAGAAGTGTATTTACCATTCTTGTTTTTCTATAAAGGCACAGAGTAATCCAGGAACTCCTCAGGAAAGTACTGGCTGGAGGAACTTTGGGAGCAACAGCATGGTTTGATAGAAAGAGATCAGAGGAGAAAGAGAGGAAAATAGCACCAAATGGAGCTGCTATGTGTTAGAAGCTTATATATGTTATCTTGGGGGCACCAAGGACATGATTTCAACCCCACATTAGAAACAGAGAAAGATCCAGGAAGCCTGGTTTCAGATCCAGGTCTCACCTCTTCTTCCTGGTCATGAGACCTTGGGAAGATCACACTACTGCTCTGTGGACCAGTTTCACCCTGGATGGAAGAGGAGAAAACTGGAGCCGAAGGGAGGCAATAACTGGAAAATGGAATTGCATACTTTAAAGGCTGTACACAGACAATGCTTTGTGTTTGCTTGCTTGTTTGAATACGGAATAACCAAAACCTCATGGTATCCCTAGGCCCATTCTAAGATAAGAAAGCAGGCAGGGAATAGAAAGGAGCTACAGGAGACATGGAAGGGAAGGGAAGAGAAATAAGAATCAGGGCTGGGTTACAATCAGCATTCACATCCCAGCTCACAGCATAAACACAGGTACATCACTTCATTGTGCCCAGCATTTCTTTCCACACAAAGAGAGGGTCTTTTTTGTTTGTTTGTTTGTTTTGTTTTATTATACTTTAAGTTTTAGGGTACATGTGCACATTGTGCAGGTTAGTTACATATGTATACATGTGCCATGCTGGTGTGCTGCACCCACTAACTCGTGATCTAGCATTAGGTATATCTCCCGATGCTATCCCTCCCCACTTCCCCCACCCCACAACAGTCACCAGAGTGTAATATTCCCCTTCCTGTGTCCATGTGATCTCATTGTTCAGTTCCCACCTATGAGTGAGAATATGCGGTGTTTGGTTTTTCGTTCTTGCGATAGTTTACTGAGAATGATGATTTCCAATTTCATCCATGTCCCTACAAAGGAGATGAACTCATCATTTTTTATGGCTGCATAGTATTCCATGGTGTATATGTGCCACATTTTCTTAATCCAGTCTATCATTGTTGGACATTTGGGTTGGTTCCAAGTCTTTGCTATTGTGAATAATGCCGCAATAAACATACGTGTGCATGTGTCTTTACAGCAGCATGATTTATAGTCCTTTGGATATATACCCAGTAATGGGATGGCTGGGTCAAATGGTATTTCCAGTTCTAGATCCCTGAGGAATCGCCACACTGACTTCCACAATGGTTGAACTAGTTTACAGTCCCACCAACAGTGTAAAAGTGTTCCTGTTTCTCCACATCCTCTCCAGCACCTGTTGTTTCCTGACTTTTTAATGATTGCCATTCTAACTGGTGTGAGATGGTATCTCATTGTGGTTTTGATTTGCATTTCTCTGATGGCCAGTGATGATGAGCATTTTTTCATGTGTTTTTTGGCTGCATAAATGTCTTCTTTTGAGAAGTGTCTTTTCATGTCCTTCACCCACTTTTTGATGGGGTTGTTTGTTTTTTTCTTGTAAATTTGTTTGAGTTCATTGTAGATTCTGGATATTAGCCCTTTGTCAGATGAGTAGGTTGGGAAAATTTTCTCCCATTTTGTAGGTTGCCTGTTCACTGTGATGGTAGTTTCTTTTGCTGTGCAGAAGCTCTTTAGTTTAATTAGATCCCATTTGTCAATTGTGGCTTTTGTTGCCATTGCTTTTGGTGTTTTAGACATGAAGTCCTTGCCCATGCCTATGTCCTGAATGGTAATGCCTAGGTTTTCTTCTAGGGTTTTTATGGTTTTAGGTCTAACGTTTAAGTCTTTAATCCATCTTGAATTGATTTTTGTATAAGGTGTAAGGAAGGGATCCAGTTTCAGCTTTCTACATATGGCTAGCCAGTTTTCCCAGCACCATTTATTAAATAGGGAATCCTTTCCCCATTGCTTGTTTTTGTCAGGTTTGTCAAAGATCAGATAGTTGTAGATATGCGGTGTTATTTCTGAGGGCTCTGTTCTGTTCCATTGATCTATATCTCTGTTTTGGTACCAGTACCATGCTGTTTTGGCTACTGCAGCCTTGTAGTATAGTTTGAAGTCAGGTAGTGTGATGCCTCCAGCTTTGTTCTTTTGGCTTAGGATTGACTTGGCGATGCGGGCTCTTTTTTGGTTCCATATGAACTTTAAAGTAGTTTTTTCCAATTCTGTGAAGAAAGTCATTGGTAGCTTGATGGGGATGGCATTGAATCTATAAATTACCTTGGGCAGTATGGCCATTTTCAAGATATTGATTCTTCCTACCCATGAGCATGGAATGTTCTTCCATTTGTTTGTATCCTCTTTTATTTCATTGAGCAGTGGTTTGTAGTTCTCCTTGAAGAGGTCCTTCACATCCCTTGTAAGTTGGATTCCTAGGTATTTTATTCTCTTTGAAGCAATTGTGAATGGGAGTTCACTCATGATTTGGCTCTCTGTTTGTCTGTTATTGGTATATAAGAATGCTTGTGATTTTTGTACATTGATTTTGTATCCTGGGACTTTGCTGAAGTTGCTTATCAGCATAAGGAGATTTTGGGCTGAGACAATGGGGTTTTCTAGATATACAATCATGTCATCTGCAAACAGGGACAATTTGACTTCCTCTTTTCCTAATTGAACACCCTTTATTTCCTTCTCCTGCCTAATTGCCCTGGCCAGAACTTCCAACACTATGTTGAATAGGAGTGGTGAGAGAGGGCATCCCTGTCTCGTGCCAGTTTTCAAAGGCAATGCTTCCAGTTTTTGCCCATTCAGTATGATATTGGCTGTGGGTTTGTCATAGATAGCTCTTATTATTTTGAAATACGTCCCATCAGTACCTAATTTATTGAGAGTTTTTAGCATGAAGGGTTGTTGAATTTTGTCAAAGGCTTTTTCTGCATCTATTGAGATAATCATGTGGTTTTTGTCTTTGGCTCTGTTTATATGCTGGATTATATTTATTGATTTGCGTATATTGAATCAGCCTTGCATCCCAGGGATGAAGCCCACTTGATCATGGTGGATAAGCTTTTTGATGTGCTGCTGGATTCGTTTTGCCAGTATTTTATTGAGGATTTTTGCATTAATGTTCATCAAGGATATTGGTCTAAAATTCTCTTTTTTTGTTGTGTCTCTGCCTGGCTTTGGTATCAGAATGATGCTGGCCTCATAAAATGAGTTAGGGAGGATTCCCTCTTTTTCTATTGATTGGAATAGTTTCAGAAGGAATGGTACCAGTTCCTCCTTGTACCTCTGGTAGAATTCGGCTGTGAATCCATCTGGTCCTGGACTCTTTTTGGTTGGTAAGCTATTGATTATTGCCACAATTTCAGCTCCTGTTATTGGTCTATTCAGAGATTCAAGTTCTTCCTGGTTTAGTCTTGGGAGAGTGTATGTGTCCAGGAATTTATCCATTTCTTCTAGATTTTCTAGTTTATTTGTGTAGAGGTGTTTGTAGTACTCTCTGATGGTAGTTTGTATTTCTGTGGGATCGGTGGTGATATCTCCTTTATCATTTTTTACTGCGTCTATTTGATTCTTCTCTTTTTTCTTTATTAGTCTTGCTAGCGGTCTATCAATTTTGTTGATCGTTTCAAAAAACCAGCTCCTGGATTCATTAATTTTTTGAAGAGTTTTTTGTGTCTCTATTTCCTTCAGTTCTGCTCTGATCTTAGTTATTTCTTGCCTTCTGCTAGCTTTTGAATGTGTTTGCTCTTGCTTTTCTAGTTCTTTTAATTGTGATGTTAGGGTGTCAATTTTGGATCTTTCCTGCTTTCTCTTGTGGGCATTTAGTGCTATAAATTTCCCTCTACACACTGCTTTGAATGTGTCCCAGAGATTCTGGTATGTTGTGTCTTTGTTCTCGTTGGTTTCAAAGAACATCTTTATTTCTGCCTTCATTTCATTATGTACCCAGTAGTCATTCAGGAGCAGGTTGTTCAGTTTCCATGTAGTTGAGTGGTTTTGAGTGAGATTCTTAATCCTGAGTTGTAGTTTGATTGCACTGTGGTCTGAGAGGTAGTTTGTTATAATTTCTGTTCTTTTACATTTGCTGAGGAGAGCTTTACTTCCCAGTATGTCGTCAATTTTGGAATAGGTGTGGTGCGGTGCTGAAAAAAATGTATATTCTGTTGATTTGGGGTGGAGAGTTCTGTAGATGTCTATTAGGTCCACTTGGTGCAGAGCTGAGTCCAATTCCTGGGTATCCTTGTTGACTTTCTGTCTTGTTGTTCTGTCTAATGTTGACAGGGGTGTTAAAGTCTCCCATTATTAATGTGTGGGAGTCTAGGTCTCTTTGTAGGTCACTCAGGACTTGCTTTATGAATCTTGGTGCTCCTGTATTGGGTGCATATATATTTAGGATAGTTAATTCTTCTTGTTGAATTGATCCCTTGACCATTATGTAATGGCCTTCTTTGTCTCTTTTGATCTTTGTTGGTTTAAAGTCTGTTTTATCAGAGACTAGGATTGCAACCCCTGCCTTTTTTTGTTTTCCATTGGCTTGGTAGATCTTCCTCCATCCTTTTATTTTGAGCCTATGTGTGTCTCTGCACGTGAGATGGGTTTCCTGAATACAGCACACTGATGGGTCTTGACTTTTTATCCAGTTTGCCAGTCTGTGTCTTTTAATTGGAGCATTTAGTCCATTTACATTTAAAGTTAATCTTGTTATGTGTGAATTTGATCCTGTCATTATGATGTTAGCTGGTTATTTTGCTCGTTAGTTGATGCAGTTTCTTCCTAGTCTCGATGGTCTTTACATTTTGGCATGATTTTGCAGCGGCTGGTACTGGTTGTTCCTTTCCATGTTTAGTGCTTCCTTCAGGAGCTCTTGTAAGGCAGGCCTGGTGGTGACAAAATCTCTCAGCATTTGCTTGTCTGTAAAGGATTTTATTTCTCCTTCACTTATGAAGCTTAGTTTGGCTGGATATGAAATTCTGGGTTGAAAATTCTTTTCTTTAAGAATGTTGAATATTGGCCCCCACTCTCTTCTGGCTTGTAGGGTTTCTGCCGAGAGACCCGCTGTTAGTCTGATGGGCTTCCCTTTGAGGGTAACCCGACCTTTCTCTCTGGCTGCCCTTAACATTTTTTCCTTCATTTTAACTTTGGTGAATCTGACAATTATGTGTCTTGGAGTTGCTCTTCTCGAGGAGTATCTTTGTGGCGTTCTCTGTATTTCCTGAATCTGAACGTTGGCCTGCCTTGCTAGATTGGGGAAGTTCTGGATAATATCCTGCAGAGTGTTTTCCAACTTGGTTCCATTCTCCCCATCACTTTCAGGTACACCAATCAGACATAGATTTGGTCTTTTCACATAGTCCCATATTTCTTGGAGGCTTTGCTCATTTCTTTTTATTCTTTTTTCTCTAAACTTCCCTTCTCACTTCATTTCATTCATTTCATCTTCCATTGCTGACACCCTTTCTTCCAGTTGATGGCATCGGCTCCTGAGGCTTCTGCATTCTTCACGTAGTTCTGGAGCCTTGGTTTTCAGCTCCATCAGCTCCTTTAAGCACTTCTCTGTATTGGTTATTCTAGTTATACATTCTTCTAAATTTTTTTCAAAGTTTTCAACTTCTTTGCCTTTGGTTTGAATGTCCTCCCGTAGCTCAGAGTAATTTGATCATCTGAAGCCTTCTTCTCTCAGCTCGTCAAAGTCATTCTCCATCCAGCTTTGTTTTGTTGCTGGTGAGGAACTGCGTTCCTTTGGAGGAGGAGAGGCGCTCTGCTTTTTAGAGTTTCCAGTTTTTCTGTTCTGTTTTTTCCCCATCTTTGTGGTTTTATCTGCTTTTGGTCTTTGATGATGGTGATGTACAGATGGGTTTTTGGTGTGGATGTCCTTTCTGTTTGTTAGTTTTCCTTCTAATAGAGAGGACCCTCAGCTGCAGGTCTGTTGGAATACCCTGCAGTGTGAGGTGTCAGTGTGCCCCTGCTGGGGGGTGCCTCCCAGTTAGGCTGCCCAGGGGTCAGGGGTCAGGGACCCACTTGAGGAGGCAGTCTGCCCTTTCTCAGATCTCCAGCTGCGTGCTGGGAGAACCACTGCTCTCTTCAAAGCTGTCAGACAGAGACATTTAAGTCTGCAGAGGTTACTGCTGTCTTTTTGTTTGTCTGTGCCCTGCCCCCAGAGGTGGAGCCTACAGAGGCAGGCAGGCCTCCTTGAGCTGTGGTGGGCTCCACCCAGTTCGAGCTTCCCGGCTGCTTTGTTTACCTAATCAAGCCTGGGCAATGGCGGGCGCCCCTCCCCCAGCCTCCCTGCCGCCTTGCAGTTTGATCTCAGACTGCTGTGCTAGCAATCAGCGAGACTCCGTGGGCGTAGGACCCTCCGAGCCAGGTGCAGGATATAATCTCATGGTGCGCCGTTTTTAAAGCCGGTCCGAAAAGCACAGTGTTCGGGTGAGAGTGACCTGATTTTCCAGGTGCCATCCGTCACCCCTTTCTTTGACTCAGAAAGGGAACTCACTGACCCCTTGTGCTTCCCAAGTGAGGCAATGCCTCGCCCTGGTTCGGCTTGCGCACGGTACACGCACCCACTGACCTGCGCCCACTGTCTGGCACTCCCTAGTGAGATGAACCCAGTACCTCAGATGGAAATGCAGAAATCACCCGTCTTCTGCGTCGCTCACGCTGGGAGCTGTAGACCGGAGCTGTTCCTATTCGGCCATCTTGGCTCCTCCCGACCGAAAGAGAGGGTCTTTCCAGTATCAGGACTCTATGAGTACAAGTCAGTAGAGAAGAAGGTAGTTGCTCTGTAGATACAAGAGCAATGGAGGCAAAAAAAAAAAAAAAGGCAAGTCCTAAGCATACACTACCCACCCTGTCCCAACCCCACTTGCATGATTCTGGAATTTCTTTCTGTTTCATGCAGACAGGAAGTCACTTAGTAGAGGCTTACAGGAAAGCTGAGGGCTCATTTTCTCTCCACCTGGAAAAGGAAAAAAAAAAAATCTGTTCCATTAAAATAAATGGATAAATAAATCTCCTCCAACTTCTGAGTCTCTTGTTTGGGTAAGCAGCACCGCATTTTGTCTAGTGCCCCAGCTGAACACCTAACAACCACTCCAGTCACTCTCTCTCATCTCCCACATCCAAGTGATCCCCAAGCCCCACGGATTCTAGCTCCCTAACCATTCTCCACTTCCTTCTCACTCCAAGTTATTTGCTTCCCTCCCTCACAACTTGTTCCCTGGTCTGTGGCACCAACTGTTGCCTAAATGGACTTCCTGTCCCTATTCACTTCTCCCCAGTCTCAAACTGTCATGAGATCTTGCATTCACACCTGTGCCCTGCCTCACATCTTTTCAATCCACCTTCTACCCTAGCCATTGCCAGTGGGGTCTAGGCAATGACCCCAGCTGCACCTCCACCTTGCTGACTTACTGCCCCGGGGCTTCTGGAACATCAAGAAGTTGGGCAACCATGATACCCTGCTCAACATCTACGCTCAGGAAAACTTGAAAATGCAAGGGAGTTAACAACCTATGGGGCAATCCTTAACCAATGGGGGCAGAAAGCGGGTAGATTTTGTGACCCCATTTCTCACCATCAGGCAGACAACTTTGAAGGACTTTCTATATGGTCCTCAGAAGGTCCCTGCAGAATCCAGCCTCCATTGTCCATGGTGATGATTAGCTGGACATGGCACCACTGGTATTGGCTTTCTTCCTTTCCTCATGTCCCACCCCCTTGTTACTGTTCCCTGAGGTTGTATCCAAAAAGCAACTACCTGCCCACAAATGCTTATCTCAGGCTCTGCTTTCTGGGGAAACCCCCAGCTATGGTAGTTCCATAGGTAACTTTCAAACAGCAGTTCCACCTCTATTTGTTCTTTATAATGGGCTTCTGTTTAACATTGCTTTCAAATGAAAAGTTCAATTGCTAAAAGGAAATGGAGAGAGAGGAAGACAGGGAGGGAGAAAGGAAAAGAAAAGAAGAAAGGAAGGAAAGAAGAGAAGAGAGTATTTAAAATCATTGGTCTACAAGACAAAACCTATACATTGACATCCAAGATTCTTGAAGTCCTTGAAGTGACTCTTCATCTTTCCAAGCACCTGCAGATGCTCGAGAAGGGGCTCAGCCTTCATATTAACCCACATCAAAGCTGCTATTGTTTTCCCAGAATGTAGTACCATCCTCCCTGCCAGCTCTCTTTCTGCATTGATCCCTCTGCATACTTGACTCTTATTCATCTTTTATGTTTCAAACCAAATGTCACCTTTTCCATCCTCACCATACATCCACTGACCCCCACTTTAGTGGCTCAGGACAATACTTATCACCACTATCATCCTACTAAGCAGCATTTACTGGGCTCTTAAAATGGGCTAGGAGCTCTGCTAATTGCTTTACTACTAACTACTAACTGCTTTACTACAGGACTGTTGCACAAAAGCCTTGCAAGATAGCATATAATTATGATACCAATTGTATAGGTCCAGATGGGGAAACTGAGGCTTTGAGAGGCTCAGAAGCTTGGGATGTTGCAGAGTGTTCCTGCAGGCTTTGCACAATTGTGTGATTATACATGTATCCTCTTTCTCATCGACCTATGGGCACTGCAGGGGCAGAAACTGAGTCCTATACATCTCTGTGATCTCCTCAAAGCATAGCCTAGCATAGATTCCAGCACGTAGTGGTAGAAAAAAGTACTGGTTTATATGATAAGGATACACATCAGCCTAGAGGAAGAAGGGCCCAGTCTCAATTAGATCACCCTCCTGCCCCTGCCAAAACTTCCCTCCCTTTCACACCACACTGTCCCACTCCCAAAACTGAGCTTAGAGCCTTCTTGCTGCTTCAAAAGCTCCTGTTCTTCCCTTTTTATTAGAGTAATTGTTAGCTATTCTTGAAGACTTGCTACAACTCATTTAATCCTCAAATAAGCCCACAAGCTTTTGCTGTCACAGCTCAATCATATTGCATTCTATCATAGTCTCTTGCTTTTTCAGAGCACCCTGGAGGGTCTCCAAGACTGGGTCCTAGAAGGCTGTGCCTCTGCCTCTCCCACCTCCTGCCCAGGGCTGGGCACCGAGGAGAAGCACTGTAACAGTGCCACAACAGGCAGTTGGCCTGGCCATTAGGTGTGGTGGCCTGGTGTTTTCCCCAGCTGGGCCTCGGCCCTGTGGTCAGCCTCAAGGCTGATCTTCACATCTCAGACCTACTTTTGAATCTGGCTTCTCCCAGGAGCCCAGGTTTATAAACAAAAAACAAACAGAACAAATAAAAACATTATCTCATTGGTGCTTGAGTCAGCTGCTCCAGATGTCTTGGGAAGTGAAGAGGGGAAGGGTGTTTGCTGCAGAGTCAGACAGAACTCAGCCCAGCCTGCAATGGGGCTGCTGCTGGGTGCAGGGGGAGTGAGGGCAACTCCTTGGATTTAGTGTCTGCAGCCAATGGGGCCACTTTCATTGGCATCTCTACCCCAACTTGCCCCTACCAGCCAGCCATGATAGATGTTCACAGCCTCCTGGGCACCAGGCTGGCAGCTCTGTAGCTTCAAAGCTGGCACAGGATAGCTGCTCTCATAAATAGAGCTGTTAAATTAGCTACTTTCTATCCATTATCTCATTTAATTTCCACAAATGACCTAAGAGTTCAGGTTTACAAGGCCCGTTTCACAGATGAGAAAGTGAAGCCCGGAAAGCTAAAGGATGTGTCCACAGTCACAAGCAAACAAGTTAAAGAACCTGACTTAATGCAAGGTCATCTGCCCCCACTTCTGAGCTTGTCACAGTCTACCCCTACTGAGATGTGACAGCCCCAGAGCCGAGAGCCAGATTCTCAGTCCTCCATCCTCTCTGCTGGGGGCATTTTGAAGGGTGGAATGGGACACTATTAAGGAAAAAATGTCAGCGTCTGTTTCCCAAACCTTATTCCCTCTATTGTTGAGCTACAGCAGAAATTGCTCTGGCCTGGGAGTCAGGGAGCCTGGATTCGAGACCTAGACTTTCTTGCTCCAAAAGCTCTCCGTGCACTCAGCAAAGTCACCTCCCTTCTCTGGGATGCAGCTCCTCTGATTATGAGTGAGTGTGTTTGAGATGAGCCCTGACCCCAAGCAGCCCACACAGCTGTGACTTCCTGTCCCATATTAGGTGTTACACATTTTAGAGCAATCTTCAACGCTTTTACCTCTTCTGAACATTCCACAGACATGAAACTTTCTTCAACACGACAGGTTCACGCAGCACCTCCCACACAGCAGAACTCAGAGCAAGGAGATGTTTGGCAAGGCAGCCTCCTGGCTCTCCCCAGCCATGTGAATTTTCCTCCTCCTGAGGACGTTACAAAGACGCAAGAAACTCCAAGGAGAACTGTACTCCCTTCTCCTATTTTTCTCATGTGTTTCAGGATTTGGCTTTCCCCAGCTTTTCATTCTCCAGACGTGATTCAGAGAAGGAGTTTCATTATGTCTTGACATTTTCCACCCAGTCTGAAAGTCCTGCATGTGGGCCTATCCTGAGGCTCTCTTGCTGTTTATTTAGTCACTAATTAGTGCTGATAGAAATGCAAGTGTAGCCTCAAGGTTGCTGCCAAGACCAGCAGCAACCAATTATCTCCTGGAGGTAGGAGTGGTTGGGCGGGGATGAAACAGACTCCAAACTCTGGCGAAGCCCAACAGAGTAAGACTGTATTGTGGGTGGGGAAGAGGAGGGATGGGGGCAGAGGGTAGAAGGTGGAGGAATGTGTGGTGGTGGTCAGGGCACCTTTCATGGGAAAAGTCTAGCTGGACTTAGAAGTTAGACTTAACGTCATGAAAATGATAACTTCTCCCCTCCCTTCTGTTGGCTGACATCATATGTCCTGACTTTAACCCCAGATTAAAACACATTTGAGAAATGTGGGGGCTGTCATTGTGGGCCAGGCCAGGTGAATTCAAAAACTCAATTCAATCATTTTCAAAGGTGCCAAATGAGCACCTTTTCTAGCCAAGACAGTATTGAGGATATATAAATAAATGACAGATGGCTCCTGGTCTTAAAGAACTGACCTGGTGTAGGAGGATGGTGAAACAGGTAGAGGAAACTTTGTAAAAAGAGGGGTGACACTGAAGGAAGGGCATCTTAGTTCTGTCTGAAGGTGCTAGGGGAAGGCTTCCTGATGGAGGAGGCATTTGAGCTGGTACTTGAAAGGTGAGCAGGGACTAATGGAGAAGGGAAAGCATTGAAAAGCTTTCTAGACTTTATAGTGCACCACCCTGAGAGGGAGCACATCATTACATTGTATGCCTCAGGTGCCACTTTTGTCTTGTCCTAGTCCCACGGCTGCACAAAAGCATGGAAAGACAAAGTATCTCAGCTGGATCAAGAAACTGAAAGCAGATGCAGGTGAACACAGCATGATTAGAAAACTCTAGACTGGATGAGAAGTAATGCCCAGGCTAGGAAAGGTCTTATTGTCAGGCTAAGGACCTGGGACTCCAGACCTGCACTGGTCAATATGGTAGCTACCACCCACATGAGGCTATTTAAATTAATTAGAATTAAATAAAATTAAAAATTCATTGAAGGTTTGCAACCCTGAAAAGTAACCTGGCTGCAGGGCAAAGAGGTTACAGACTAGCAGTGATTTGCAAGCCTGTTCTGGTACTCCAGGTGAGCCTTCAAGACCATGGAGAAGAGAAGAGGCTGCAGTATGAGTGCCGTCCTTCTCATACTTCAGATGACTTTAATGAGGATGGAGAAAGTGGTGGGAGATTAGTGCAGCCTTTCTGATGCTCCAGGTGAGTTTTGATGAGGATGGAGAAGGGGATGGGGAATGAGTATTATCCTTCTATTACTCTAGTTGAGCTTTGATGAGGATGAAGAAGAGGAGGAGATGGGGGATGAGTGCTGCCCTTCTGGCACTCCAGGAGACTTTGATAAGGATGGAGAAGAGAAGGGAATAGATTAGTGCTATCTTTCTGATACTCCAGGTGAGTTTTGATGAGGATGGAGAAGGGGATGTGTGGCAAGTGCTGCCCTTCTGGTACTCCAGGTGACTTGATGAAATTCGAGAAGAGAAGGAGTTGTGGATAAGTTACTTTTTCACACCCAGGGCCAAGTTTTCTCCAAGGCTGTTTCCCTCTGTAGCTGATGGGCTTGAGTGCTTCTCCTGCAGTTCTTAGGGCCCAGTGTTTTCCGCTTGTCTACTGGGAATCCCGAGCCCCACTCAGGTCAGAAGGGACTTGGGCCCAGTCTGCCTGGGTTTAAATCCCATGGTAGAGAGTGGAGCCAAGATGGCCGAATAGGAACAGCTCCAGTCTACAGCTCCCAGTGTGAGCAACGCAGAAGACGGGTGATTTCTGCATTTCCAACTGAGGTACTGGGTTCATCTCACTGGGGAGTGCCGGACAGTGGGTGCAGGACAGTGGGTGCAGCGAACCGTGCGTGAGCTGAAGAAGGGCGAGGCATCGCCTCACCTGGGAAGCACAAGGGGTCAGGGAATTACCTTTCCTAGTCAAAGAAAGGGGTGACAGAGGGCACCTGGAAAATCGGGTCACTCCCACCCTAATACTGCACTTTTCCAACGGGCTTATCAAACGGCACACCAGGAGATTATATCCCGCACATGGCTCGGAGGGTCCTACACCCATGGAGCCTCGCTCATTGCTAGCACAGCAGTCTGAAATCAAACTGCAAGGCGGCAGCGAGGCTGGGGGAGGGGCACCTGCCATTGCTCAGGCTTGAGTAGGTAAATAAAGTGGCCAGCAAGCTCGAACTGGGTGGAGCTCACCACAGCTCAAGGAAGCCTGCCTGCTTCTGTAGGCTCCACCTCTGGGGGCAGGGCACAGACAAACAAAAGACAGCAATAACCCCTGCAGACTTAAATGTCCCTGTCTGACAGCTTTGAAGAGAGTAGTGGTTCTCCCAGCACGCAGCTTGAGATCTGAGAACGGGCAGACTGCCTCCTCAAATGGGTCCCTGACCCCCGAGTAGCCTAACTGGGAGGCACCCCCAGTAGGGGCAGACTGACACGTCACACGGCCGGTTACTCCTCTGAGACAAAAATTCCAGAAGAACGATCAGGCAGCAGCATTTGCAGTTCACCAATATCCACTGTTCTGCAGCCACCGCTGCTGATACCCAGGCAAACAGGGTCTGGAGTGGACCTCCAGTAAGCTCCAACAGACCTGCAGCTGAGGGTCCTGACTGTTAGAAGGAAAACTAACAAACAGAAAGGACATCCACACCAAAAACCCATCTGTACGTCACCATCATCGAAGACCAAAGGTAGATAAAACCACAAAGATGGGGAAAAAACAGAGCAGAAAAACTGGAAACTCTAAAAATCAGAGCACCTCTCCTCCTCCAAAGGAAAGCAACTCCTCACCAGCAACGGAACAAAGCTGGACGGAGAATGACTTTGATGAGTTGAGAGAGGAAGGCTTCAGAAGATCAAAGTACTCCAAGCTAAAGAAGGAAGTTCGAACCAATGGCAAAGAAGTTAAAAACTTTGGGAAAAAAATTAGATTAATGGATAACTAGAATAACCAATGCAAAGAAGTCCTTAAAGGACCTGATGGAGCTGACAACCATGGCATAAGAACTATGTGACGAATGCACATGCCTCAGTAACCGATGCAATCAACTGGAAGAAAGGGTATCAGCGATGGAAGATGAAATGAATGAAATGAAGTGTGAGGAGAAGTTTAGAGAAAAAAGACTAAAAAGAAATGAACAAAGCCTTCAAGAAATATGGCACTATGTGAAAAGACCAAATCTATGTCTGATTGGTGTACCTGAAAGTGACGGGGCGAATGGAACCAAGTTGGAAAACACTCTGCAGGATATTATCCAGGAGAACTTCCCCAATCTAGCAAGGCAGGCCAACATTCAAATTCAGGAAATACAGAGACCACCACAAAGATGCTCCCTGAGAAGACCAACTCCAAGACACATAATTGTCAGATTCGCCAAAGTTGAAATGAAGGAAAAATGTTAAGGGCAGCCAGAGAGGAAGGTCGGGTTACCCACAAAAGGAAGCCCATCAGACTAACTGCTGATCTCTTGGCAGAAACTCTACAAGCCAGAAGAGAGTGGGGGCCAATATTCAACATTCTTAAAGAAAAGAATTTTCAACCCAGAATTTCATATCCAGCCAAACTAAGCTTCATAAGTGAAGGAGAAATAAAATACTTCACAGACAAGCAAATGCTGAGAGATTTTGTCACCACCAGGCCTGCCCTAAAAGAGCTCCTGAAGGAAGCACTAAACATGGAAAGGAACAACCAGTACCAGCCACTGCAAAAACATGCCAAATTGTAAAGACTATCGATGCTATGAAGAAACTGCATCAATTAACAGGCAAAATAACCAGCAAACATCATAATGACAGGATCAAATTCACACACAACAATATTAACCTTAAATGTAAATGGGCTAAATGCTCCAATTAAAAGACTCAGACTGGCAAATTGGATAAAGAGTCAAGATCCATCAGCGTGCTGTATTCAGGAAACCCATCTCATGTGCAGAGACACACATAGGCTCAAAATAAAGGGATGGAGGAAGATCTACCAAGCAAATGGAAAACAAAAAAAGGCAGGGGTTGCAATCCTAGTCTTGGATAAAACAGACTTTAAACCAACAAAGATCAAAAGAGACAAAGAAGGCCATTACATAATGGTCAAGGGATCAATTCAACAAGAATTAACTATCCTAAATATATATGCACCCAATACAGGAGCACCAAGGTTCATAAAGCAAGTCCTTAGTGACCTACGAAGTGACTTAGACTCCCACACAATAATAATGGGAGACTTTAACACCCCACTGTCAACATTAGACAGATCAACGAGACAGAAAGTTAACAAGGATACCCAGGAATTGAACTCAGCTCTGCACCAAGCAGACCTAATAGACGTCTACAGAACTCCACCCCAAATCAACAGAATATACATTCTTCTCAGCACCACACCACACCTATTCCAAAATTGACCACATACTTGGAAGTAAAGCTCTCCTCAGCAAATGTAAAAGAACAGAAAGTAAAACAGTCTCTCAGACCACAGTGCAATCAAACTAGAACTCAGGATTAAGAAACTCACTCAAAACCACTCAACTACATGGAAACTGAACAACCTGCTCCTGAGTGACTATTGGGTATATAACGAAATGAAGGCAGAAATAAAGATGTTCTTTGAAACCAATGAGAACAAAGACACAACATACCAGAATCTCTGGAACACATTCAAAGCAGTGTGTAGAGGGAAATTTATAGCACTAAATGCCCACAAGAGAAAGCAGGAAAGATCTAAAATTGACACCCTAACATCACAATTAAAAGAACTAGAGAAGCAAGAGCAAACACATTCAAAACGTAGCAGAAGGCAAGAAATAACTAAGATCAGAGCAGAACTGAAGGAAATAGAGACACAAAAAACCCTTCAAAAAATCAATGAATCCAGGAGCTGGTTTTTTGAAAAGATCAACAAAATTGATAGAACGCTAGCAAGACTAATAAAGAAGAAAAGAGAGAAGAATCAAATAGACACAATAAAAAATGATAAAGGGGATATCACCACTGATCCCACAGAAATACAAACTACCGTCAGAGAATACTATAAACACCTCTACACAAATAAACTAGAAAATCTAGAAGAAATGGATAAATTCCTCGACACATACACTCTCCCAAGACTAAACCAGGAAGAACTTGAATCTCTGAATAGACCAATAACAGGCTCTGAAATTGAGGCAATAATTAACCAAACAAAAAACCAACAGGTGCTGGAGAGGATGTGGAGAAATAGGAACACTTTTACACTGTTGGTGGGACTGTAAACTAGTTCAACCATTGTGGAAGTCGGTGTGGCGATTCCTCAGGGATCTAGAACTAGGAATACCATTTGACCCAGCCATCCCATTACTGGGTATATACCCAAAGGATTATAAATCATGCTGCTATAAAGACACATGCACACTTATGTTTATTGCGGCACTATTCACAATAGCAAAGACTTGGAACCCACCCAAATGTCCAACAATGATAGACTGGATTAAGAAAATGTGGCACATATAGACCATGGAATACTATGCAGCCATAAAAAAGGATGAATTCATGTCCTTTGTAGGGACATGGATGAAGCTGGAAACCATCATTCTCAGCAAACTATCGCAAGGACAAAAAACCAAACACCGCATATTCTCACTCATAGGTGGGAGTTGAACAATGAGAACACATGGACACAGGAAGGGGAACATCACACACCGGGGACTGTTGTGGGGTGGGGGGGAGCGGGGAGGGATAGCATTAGGAGATATACCTAATGCTAAATGACGAGTTAATGGGTGCAGCACAGCAACATGGCACATGTATACCTATGTAACAAACCTGCACGTTGTGCACATGTACCCTAAAACTTAAAGTATAATAATAATAAAAATAAATAAATAAATAAATCCCATGGTAGTACTTGCTAAATGGATACATTTATGAAAGTTTAAATCTTTTCTATTCTCGTATATCTTCATGTGTAACATCGGGCCAATAATAGCACTATATTTTGTGGTTACTAGGAGTCAAATGTGATAACATTTTTAATGCCTTTAAAACAGGACCTAGCACATCATAAGCCTCAGTAAGTAAAAGCTTGTGTCATGACCAAGAAGCAGCACTGTCTTGGGTTTAGAACATAGATTCTGCATCATTCTTCAACTTAAAACTCATTTCAGTCACTTCTTAGCTAGTGGCCTTGAAAAATTTATTTCAATTTCACTGTGCCTCCATTCCCTCATCTCTGAAATGGGGGTAACTTGCCTATGTAATAGTACTTGCCTCATGAACTTATTATGAGGGTTCAATGAAATCATGTACATAATAGACTTAGGAAACCACCTGGCATGTATGAAGAGCCCATAATGGTAAATTCTTGTAGTTGCTGTTATTGTTATAATCATTGCTATTGTTACTATACTTAAGGAAGCAGGGCAATATTCTGATTCCCTTATACCTACTGGAAAAGTCCACTACCCCACCCCCTAAATATTGCCTCCCTCAAAGAGTGGGGGTAGTAAAGACACTGATGTAGAGATTTTGGTTCTATTAGGTTGGTGCAAAAGTAATTGCGGTTTTGCCAACTATTTCTTCTCCATAAACTTTCCAATGGAAGCATTTCCTCTTCCTCTGAATGCTTCTAGGAGGCTCCCTGTATTAGTCCATTTTGCATTGCTATAAAGGAATACCTGAGGCTGGGCAATTTATAAAGAAAAGAGGTTTATATAACTTGTAATTCTGCAGGCTGTACAAGGAGCATGGCAGCAGTGTTTACTCATGGCAGAAGTTGTAAGCGGAGCAGGCATGTCACATGGCAAGAGTGGGAGCAAGAGAGGTGCCAAGCTCTTTTAAACAATTAGCTCTCACATGAACTAGAAGAATGAGAACTCACTTATTACCATGGGGAGGGCACCAACCAATTCATAAGGTATCCACCTTCATAACCCAAACACCTCCTACCAGGCCCCACCTCCAACATTAGGGATTACATTTCAACATGAGATTTGGGAGAAATAAACACACAAACTTGATCACTCCCCAAACTCATATTCCAAGTTGCTCAGAGCAACACATTAGAAGTATCTCCTGATAAGTAAGGGGGTTTGGGGGATTTCAAAATCTCTTCTCAGCAACATCTACCTTCTAAGACTCTTGACTCACTATACCCAAGGGGAAAATATTAAAAGCTGGACAGTGATGCTATTCCTCCTATGAACTATTGCTCAAAATTTTAAAAGTTATTTCCCAGGTAAATAGAGGCCTTGGCTAACTGGGAAAAAAAGGTTCTGTGCAAGAAAATGTGAAAGAAGAATGTGATCTAATACATTTCAGAAGCATACTGGCTTCGTGAACTATGTGGAGTTTATACTGCAAGGTGCAGGGTCACAGTATGGAGCTAGGATGAGTGAACATGGGACTTTTCCTCTGTTCCTCATAGGTTTGCAATGAATGTCCCTTTACATAGGACTTCTCAATGATCCCCTGAATTTTCCCCAGACCTTTCCAAAAAGGACTCAGATAGACATCGAGTACATACTGAAACCCCTTGGCAGATGGCCCATATGTCTGAGAAACTGCTGAGTGATGGAAGTGACACCCATGTTTTTTAAAGCCACTTAATTCTTGTCACTAATCCCCCTACATTCTTCCCCACACGGTCATGCATATAAATCTAATATGATTATGCCATTCACCACTCTGCTTCTCTGCCTTGTGTTGACAACTGACTTTACCATGCTTACTTGTTGCTTTGCAACAAGAAAGTCTGGGGAAAGCCTGGGATTAATTTGAGTCATTATTAATTTGAGTATTAATTGAAATACTGGATATTAGAGTGTCTGTGATAGGAATCTGGGTTGGCAGTTGGCTTCTGCCTGCCAAGCATGAGGTCAGACCTTTGGCACTTTGTGTCGATGGACTGCCTTGTTTACTCCTGCCCATAGCTCAGTGAGATGGGCATCAATGTCCTTGATGGATAGAGAAGAACACCAAAGTTTGCAGATCTCATGGTTTCACAGCTTATCAGAGATGGAACATTAATTTGAGTTTGTATCTCCATTCCCTAAAGGCTCTTTGTTCAATTTCTCCTGGCACATTCTGGATGTGGTCATTTTAGCAAGCTGAGAGACACTGAGGTGTACTAGGGCAATTTACATCTCTGACCTCATTCAGAATCCATATCCATTCCAAAAACTTAGGCTGAATATATATATATACGTATATATATATACGTATATATACATACATATATACACATATATACATATATACACATATATACATATATACACATACATACATATATACACATATATACACATATACATATATATACACATATATATACATATATATATACACACACACACATATATATATATATATATATTTTTTTTTTGAGACAGAGTCTCATTCTGTCACCCAGGCTGGAGTGCAGTGGTGCAATCTTTGCTCATGGCAACCTCTGCCTCCAGGGTTCAAGTTATTCTCCTGCCTCAGCCTCCCAAGTAGCTGGGACTACAGGTGTGTGCCACCATGCCCAGGTAATTTTGTATTTTTAGGAGAGACAGGGTTTCCCCATTGTGTCCAGTCTGGTCTCAAACTCCTGACCTCAGGTGATCCGCTTGCCTCGGCCTCCCAAAGTGCTGGGATTTCAGGCATGAGCCACCGTTCCTAGCCAAGGCTGAATATATCATTTATCATCTACACTGGAGATTTCTGACAGGAAAAGTGAGAACTGTTCATAATTATGCCCAGACAACAAATGAAAATTAGCCTAGAAGTTGAAAGATCTGACTGCCCCTGATAGTTTATAGCTTGAAGCTCCCTGCATAGGTCAAGGGTTGGGAATCAGACATAGAAGTAATTTGTTGGGGGTAGAGGTGGGAATCAAAGAATGGATGAAGTGGACATCTGGCAAGAGTAAGTTGTTTTCCTAATAAATAGTTTCTGATGATAAAAATTTTCTCATTAGAGAAGATGTGGACAAGGCAAAGAATAAAGGAAGAAAGCAAAGGAAAGCTGATAATCCTGGCATAGTTCCTGTCAGTCTTCTTTTTGATACACCTATATATTTTTTAAATATTATAATTAGAATTATACAACTTTGTTTCTTGAAATTTTCACTAAAATTTGAAATGAACTTTAAAAATATGTTATTGTCTGCCTAGTCTTTTATTATAAAGCTGTAGCAACATATACTTAAGCAGTCCCTTTCATTGGGCATATAAGGTGTGATATGGTTTGGCTGTGTCCCCACCCAAATCTCATCTTGAATTGTAGCTCCCATAATTCCCTCACGTTGTGGGAGGGATCAGGTGGAAGATAATTGAATCATGGGGGCAGGTCTTTCCCATGCTGTTCTTGTGAAAGTGAATAAGTCTCATGAGAAGTGATGGTTTTATAAATGGGAGTTCCCCTGAACAAGTTCTCCTTCCTGCTGCCATGTTAAGATGTGCTTTGCTTCTCCTTTGCCTTCTGCCATGATTGTGAGGCCTCCCCAGCCATGTGGAATGGTGAGTCCATTAAGCTTCTTTTTCTTTATATATTACCCAGTCTCAGGTATGTCTTCATTAGCAGCAGGAGAACAGACTAATACAAGGTGTTTCCAATTCTTTGGTTTCATAAATGATGCTGTGATGGATCATATCATAGATCAATCTCTCTCCACATTTCTTTTGGCTTCCAGGGAAATTGTAGTTTCTGAAAAAGGGAACATACATGATCTTTATGTCCCTCTTCCTTATGGTTTCCTTGGCAAAACCTCCTCCACTGCCACTCCTTTTTATTCTTGTCTTGAAAAAAAAAAAAAAAGATAACTGGAGCTGTGACAGCTATCTTTTGACCATGAGGTACCAAGCATGAATTAAAGGACAAAGGAATGACATGATCCCCGGTCCTGAAACCATGAAGCATTGAACAAATTTCAGAAGCCAGAGTTAATACATGTGAGAAAATTTCCCTCTGAGTATTGAAGTCACTGTGTCTCAATGTCTCTGCTCCTTGCAGCTGAATACTTTCCTGCTTGTCATAAGTAAGAAAGGGGAAGAAACTGAACAGGCTAAGACAGAATTTCCTTTAATGGACTGAGGAAAAGGGAAAGGCAGCAGTATTGTGAATGCTTATAATTAATTACTTTTTCTTGTGATCCCTGACACACATTTTAATCCCCTGCTATATATGAAGTGCTAGCAAACACCTTGAGTCCTGCCCTAACCACCTACATGCCTACCTCCCTTAACCATTTGCATGGCCAGTTTCTTTCTTATACTATGTATCATAGATAAATTTTGAACATTGAAGCCAAGATTCCCATGACAGCTTAAATCTTATACATAAGCAATCCTGTGTATATGATTATCTTTCCATTAGCCAAAGGAAGCACAAATATTAGGGCCCCGTGTGTGGGATAAAAGGGAAAGACAGGAAAATATTTATTTAGACCTATTTTGTGCATGGCAGTACACTAGGCATTTTATTCTCTAGTTTTTCTTGAATGGCTCTTGTTTTAATGACTTTTATTCCAAAGTGATAATGTGTTTCACCAATTTTCTCACTAAAAAAAGATTAAGAAAATGTTGAACTTAATAAATTGTTCTATATGCTCAGATAAAAAATCAAATGATATAAAGATGTGTAAAGAAAAAAAACAGTATTTTTCTTCTCCCATGTATAACTCTCTCCTTGCCATGTGCTGCACCCTTCCTTGAGGAATCAGTGCCACTTGTTTTTCTGTAGAATTGGTCTACATTTTTCTCTATATTAGAACATATACAGACATCATCACCATCAGTTACATTTACTAAGGAACTACCACATCTGGTAAAAGCACCAAATCCTTTCATGTGATAACATATAGGGACACACACACACACACAATGTAAATATATATATACATGTGCATGTATGTGTATGTACACAAACACATGTTTGGGGAGAATTAAAAAAATACAAGAAAAACCTAAGCCCAATGCAACATGGCAGATAGCAAACCCACAATATACATTGGCTATTATCACTTTCGTTATGCTTGTCATTGTTGTTATCATCGTATTTCTACAATCACTCTATGAGGTGGGTATTATTGGATAATATTATACATGTGTAAAGATGCAGAAAATTCCATTGAGCTTACCAAGATCACACCTCTACAAGAGTCCAAGCCTGAACACTGAGCAGTTCACACTGGATAAAATCTGCTCGGAATGAGCAGTAAGACTCCTGGTGAAAAAGACTGAAATTTATACTATTGCTGACAGAGAAACCAAGGCCTCTCTTCACAAAACGTATCATCTCTGGTACAAATGACCAGTCTAATTCACACTTCCGGTGACTGTATAACCTGATTGTACAAAAGTGATGGAAAGAGCCAGGTGAGGCCCTGGGGAATGGTCAAGGAGCTCCTGTCCCGAGATTACCTTCTGCCCTAGGAGGGAGTGAAGAGATGCCCCTGGGCTCACCACACTGGAATCTGTTTACTACTGAGCACCTGCTTCTTGCCAGGCCCTATCCTGCTCCCAAAGACAAAGAGAGAAGCTCTGCATCCAGTTGGGGAGATGGTAAGGTAAAACTGCAAGTAGGGTATAGGTCATAGGTTTCCTGGGACTAAATGAGGTTGCATGTAACATACTTGGGGTAGAGCCCAGTAAACGTCATCTGTTAGCAGAGTTTCCATTCAGTTCACTGTAGTGGGCATTCTGACTTCATCATTCGTTTGGCTGAAGGTACTGCTTAAGACATTCTACTTAGTCAGTTATATAAAGTGGGTTTAATTTTTTTTTTTTTTTTTTTTTTGAGATGGAATCTCACTATGTCGCCCAGGCTGGAGTGCAGCCATTGAGATGGAATCTCACTGTGTCGCCCAGGCTGGAGTGCAGCCGTGCGATCTCAGTTCACTGCAAGCTCCGCCTCCCAGATTCATGCCATTCTCCTGGCTCAGCCTCCCAAGTAGCTGGGACTGCAGGTGCCCGCCACCATGCCTGGCTAATTTTTTTGTATTTTTAGTAGAGATGGGGTTTCACCGTGTTATCCAGGATGGTCTCAATCTCCTGACCTCATGATCCACCCACCTCAGCCTCCCAAAGTGGTGGGATTACAGGCGTGAGCCACCGCACCCAGTCAAAGTGGGTTTAATTATTTTCAAGGAATGTTTATTGTTATCCTTAAAAGGTCCTGAGTGATAATCCAACCCCAGGGCTTGGTAAAAAGAGGAAATCAATCAATATTTTGCTCCTGCTTAGGGAAGACTAGAGGGTTGCAGTCACTGCAGTAATTAAGAATATAGGACCTGGAGTTGAAGGCTTGCTCCATCACTAACGAGTGGCATGATCTTGGATAAATTGCTTAACCTCTCTGAGCCTCAGTTTCTTCTATCATAAAATGAAAATATTATGCATGCCCATGTCACAGGGCTGTTGTCAGGATGAATGAAATGATCTGTGTGAAAACATGTCATGCAGTACCCAGGACATGGTAAGTTAGCTTTCCTTGCCAGTGTTTTTCCTGTCCAGCAGTGTTCTACAAGACACTTATTCCTTTCCCTCCTCCCTCTTCCTTCCACTACCCTCATCCCGAACTCCTGGGCTCTGGAGGAAAGACTGACATAGGGAAAGCGAACTGAGTCTGTTGTCGTGTCTGCAACTAGAAACAATGTATTAGGAGAAGCTCTGTAGTTTGTTTATAGACAAAAGGGAGTCTTGGAAAAGGGAGCATGAATGGCCTTCATTCTCTGACTGATGGAATTAGTTTGTCATCTGGAAACCACCTTCATTTTCCTCATATTCAGAATGTTCCCTTTAGTGAGCATGGAGCACTTTTCAAATATAGCCCTCCTTGGCTCAGTGCCTCACTATATACTCCCTGGAGGGCAAGTAAAATGCCTCTTCCCTCAGACCCCTTTGTTGAATTCTCCCTTTCCTTTGGCTTCTCACTTTGAAGTCAGATGCTTGCTTAGAATTTAGACTTTAAAACAGTTTTTTTTTGCTACTCAAACAAGTACATGGACATGCATAGCAGCATGATTCATAACAGCCCAAAGCTGAAAACAACCCAAACATCCATTAACTGATGAATGGACAAACCAAATGTGGTAAATAAGTCTACAATGGATTATTAGTCAGCCATGAAAAGGAAATAAGTGCCAATAAATGCTATGACACAATAAATGTTAAGTGAAAATAAGTGAATGAAGCCAGACACAAGAGGTTGGATTGTATTGCATAGCCCCACTTAAATATTAATAAAATATCCAGACTGAGTAAATCAACAGAGACAGAACACAGATTGACAGGTACCAGGTACAAGAGGATTGAGGAACCACTTCTTAGTGGGTATGGGATTTCATTTCTGGCGGATGAAAATATTTTGCGTAGATAGAAGTAGTGGTTGCACATTATAAATGTACTAAATACCACCAAATTGTTCACTTTAAAATAGTTACTTTTATGTTACATTAATTTCATCTCAATAAGAAAATGATTAGCATTTCTTGTGTTTTCTCTATCTATGTCTACGGTCTTATAATCTTTGTCTCCAAGACATGACTCTTTCCATCAAGTCCCTCAAAACATTATCACAGTTTCCTTGTCTCCCCACTGTAGGAAGATCTATTAGCAAAAGAAGTTTCTGATCTCTGGTCTCATGATAGAGTTAGTTACCATTTGTCTTCCACCACCATTACTTCCAGAGATTCCTTCTGCTTAACTGGTATTTACATTTACACTTGAAAGGAAATGTGCTTGAAACCTGTTGTGATGTCCCAGAATGGAAAGTCTCCAAAAGGTAGACCTGTGATAGCTTCACCCTCTTTCTTCAATTGTTATTCATTCATTCATTTATTCATTTAATCAATCAGCAATAGTCTAAGGTCTGCACTATGTATAGCTCCCTGCAGGGCACTGCTTGATTAACGGAAATGAATCAGAACAGCTCCTGGCCTTGGGGCGCTCACAGAATAAGGAAACAGATGACCCCCGTGAGAACAGCTATGCAGGGAAAGCTACACATGGTAAGAAACATACAGAAGTGGGTGAGCACAAAGGAAAAGAATGTGCCTGAAGGGAAAGCTTCAAAGAGATACAAAGTTCAGACCCTCCACCATTCCACTCCTCATTTTAAAGTGCACCCATCCCTTTAGCTAACCCTATCTATATGTTAGTCTTCTCTTCCTCTGCCACTTCCCCAGTGTATCTGGTGTCTTTCATCATCTCTGAAGCAACAAAAGACTCTCCCTTAAAAATCCACCCCAAAGTTCCCCATTGATCCCTTTTTATTTTTTAGTTTATAGAATTAAAATATCTTGTACATCTCTTGCTACTTCTTTTTTGGTTGTTAACTGATGTGGTTTGGATGTGTGTCCCCTCCAAATCTCATGTTGAAATGTGATCCCCAATGTTGGGGGTGGGGCCTGTTGGAGGATGTTGGATTATGGGGGTGAATCTCTCATGAATGGCGGGGTGCCCTCTTTGCTCAAAAGAGTCATAATAAATTTGCATGAGATCCAGTTGTTTAAAAGAGTATGGCAGTTCCCCATCTCTCTTGCTCCTCTTTTACCATGTGATATACGGCCTCCCTCTTTGCTTTATACCATGATTACAAGCTTCCAGAGGGCCCCACCAGAAGCACATGCTGGCTCCATGCTTCTTGTACAGCCTGCAGAACTGTGAGCTAAATAAGCTTCTTTTCTTTATAAATTACCCAACCTCAGGTATTCCTTTATAGCAATGCAAATGGACTAACACATTAAAATTAGCATTAGAATTAGAATTAGCATATCTGAACTTAGAATGGAGCATGGAATATGTAGGATCAATAGATTTGTGTTTTAAGTAGAAATAGGAGACAGGGATGGTCACCATCAAAGTGGGAAGTCAAAAGATCACAGCTGAAATCTTAAATTCACCTACAATTCCATAGTCTTGGGCAGGAGATTTAACTTCTCTGAGCTTTAATTTATTCCTTTGTAAAATGTTAACAATCATGTCATTAAACTTGCTGGAGATAGCACAGAAGAGACATTTCTACACAAATGTTTGCCACCACTGAAGTTGTTACACAAATACCTAAAACGAATCTACTCTGAGCGTTTTTAGATGCCACTAACTTACTGCAGTAGTCCTTGATGTTGTGATCTCATTGAATCCTACAAAAGAAAATATGTCCAGCCCATGTCACCTGACTTCTGTCCTTGGTTATGCAGACCAGTGGGATTGTAGTCTCTTCTTATGTGGTCCTCACCCAAGCTCTTGATATGACCTCAATGGAAGCAGGATGTCTTCCCTGTAGGACAGGAAGATAGCAGACATGAGATCCTTGACTCTCTCCCTTTTTCTTTGGTTTCAGTCTATTTATGTACTTACTATGTTTGGGTGCCTTCATCATCAGCCCTTGTTAGCCTAGAGGTTAAAGATTTACTCATGAGGGACAGATGAAGCTCATAAGGAATTAGCTACATGTCCCCACTTGGCCGGTCAGCTGGAGTCAAGATGATATGAAGACAATGACTCACCAGTAATAGGAAGCCCATTTTTCAGACTAAGCTTTTAACAATGGAGCCTGCCAAGTATGAACAATGATCAGCCATGAGATGCTTCTTCTTGGAAGCCACTTGTCTTAAATAGAAAGAGCCTTGAGCTAAATCAAAGACCTGGTTTCTAGTTCCTGCTCTACCAATATCTCCCTGGGTAGCCTTCAGTAAGTTACTACCATTCTGAGCCTTCAAGTCCTTTAAACTGTGGTGTTGTAGGATGTTACATTAACTTTTTCCTATAGCCCTTGATAATGATCCTAAAGCACTTTGTGCCCCTCCACAGCTCTCTGCTATGAATGGGTTAGATTGTCAAAGCTAGAGTATGAGGTCCCCAGGTGTGCCAGGCAGAGCTGACATGATGTGTGGCTCTTATTCATAGTGTTAGGGGCACAAAGATAAACTAAGGAAGTTTGAATACATATGGACTTTAGTTTACTATTTATGTTGGTATACAGAATAGATCTGTATATTAAAGTTTTCCAAAGACAGTGCAGATGGTAAATTATTACCCCTCCCAACCCGCTTTTCTATTTCACTCTCAGCAGAGCAAGACCCAGGACATTTGAAAATTTATGTTAAGAATTTAGTTGATTAGTATTCTAAGGAAGCATATAAAAAGAGCATGGTGAGAAGGTCAGAGTTTGGAGTCAGATCTAACAATTTGTCTCCATTCTCTACTTTTTGGCTGTGGGACCTTGGGAAGATAGCTTAACCTCTCTGACTCTTAGTTTTCCATTGAGAGAGTTGTGACAATCAATGTGGATGTTATTTAAGGCACTGCTTATTAAATCAAAGCATAACTGTAGCTTAAAAATGAATTACAGCTTCTCATAGAGACTCCCTTCCAGAGTACAGTATAGAACGGAAAAAAAAAAAAGAGTAACTATACAGTGGAGAAACCTGACAAGCACTGCCTTGGCCAAATGACCAACGTTACTATCAACAGCGATAAATATTATTGATGGTGAGTACCCTGGATATGATGTGATGAGAATGGCACTTTACATCTGTGAGATCTTCCTTTAAAAAAAAACATAATCCCTGTCTAATCATGAGGAAAACATTGAATTCCAATGGAGGGACATTCTACAAAATACCTGACCAGTATTCTGCAAAACTATCAGCCAACTATCTCAGCCAACGGTAGCCTAAAGAGAGACATGAAGAGGGAATACGGACAAAACACAAGACATCCCAAATGATGGTAGAGTTAGAAATCGACCATTGGCATGAAAGAGGCAAACGTGAAATTAGCGATGAATTCCAACAGTGTGTATGTGGGGAGGGTGAAGGTGTTACTTGGATTAGGTGACTGTATTAGTTTTCTAGATCTACTGCAAAAAATCACCACAAACTTGGTGGCTTAAAAATAACAGAAATATAGTCTTATAGCTCCAGAGGTCAGAAGTCCAAAATCAAATCAGCAGGGCTGCTCTGATAGCTCTAGGGGAGAATCCTCCTTGCCTCTTCCAGCCTCTGCTGGCTGTCAGCATCCCTTGACGTGGGCTGCCCACTCCATCTTTGCCACCATTTCCACATTACCTTCTTCTCCCTAAATGTTTCTGAGTTCTCTCTTCTTCTTATAAGGACACCTGTCATAGAATTCAGGACCCAACTAAATCCAGAACGATCTCAGCTGGAGACCCTGAACTTAATTACACCTGCAGAGACACATTTTCCAAACAAAGTCACCTTTATAGGTTCCAGGGGTTAGAATTTGGACATGTCTTGTTGGAGAGGTCACTATTTAACCAACTACAGTAGCCACAAAAAGACTTTCTGAGATGGGAACATTCATGTGGAAGACTCTGCCTTGCAGAGAACAGGGAGGAATGTTCCACAAAAAGAGAACAACGTGGCCAAAGACTTTAAGAAAGAGCTCTGTGTGGCTGAGGAACTGAAAGGGCACAGCGAAGCCGGAGAAAGTGGAGGGGAAGAGAAGACCTTGGTAGGCCTGGTGGGAAGGTTCTGATCACAGATGGCCCAGCTGGGCTAGTAGGGCTTCAGAGTGACTCACCTTTGCCTGAAATCTCATTCTCAGCCCAGAGTTCTCCTTTTCACCTACTCACTGCTCTGGAAGCTTTATGCTCAGTGCATCACAATAGCTCCTGGGCCTTGGTAAGGGGACATTACACACTGCAGGAAAAAGCCTTTTGTTCTCGTCCATTTCAGTGTCATCCAGCTGACGTGGCGGCAGCTTTGTAGTGCCACAGTGAGCCTGGATCTCAATGCCAACTTCTAGTTTCGATGCAACATGTCCCATCAGGCCCCATTGTGAGCTGCTAGCTTATGTCCTTGAAGAAGCCCTGCCCGGTTTTCTTTCAAGTCACTGAGGCAGCCGTAATGTTGAGGCTTGAACTCTGGCCTGAAGTCCAGGAAGCTGAGGTTGAATCCCATCTTGGATTCTTACTAGTCACGCAGACTTGGGAAAGTCAGCCTCTCACAGCTTCTGTTTTCTCACCTATAAAATGAAGATGAAAAAAGTCAATCTCATAGCAAGGTTGTGAGACTCAAATAAGATGGTGCATTTGAAAATGTTTTGCGAATTATAAAGTGTTTTCTATGCAGAAAGAGAGATGTTACCAATAGTACTGACACCCTGAGGGTCTCTAATCCTCTTTCCAGAGAAAGGGAATTCTCAGGATTCACTTTATCTCATCATAAACTCATAGACTCTGCACTGAAGGCTATGTGCTATTGTCTGTCACTCCCCGAGGGGCTAATAAGCATCATCGCCCATGGAGGTACCACCATGCAGCAAGCTCCAAAAATGGAAATAAACAAAACTCAAATCTGCCTCTCTATAAAAAAGCAACCTACCTTTGAAACTTGACCCTCTTGAAAACCTACTAAAATGAACATGGAAGGGAAAAGGAAGAACAAAATACCTAAGTAATTAATCAGCATTTTGTCCAACCCCATTTTGTTTTAAAGGACATCCATCAAGATCAACGTACCTGCCAAGGCAAACCCTGTGAGCCCTGTGACTGGCCATGTGGACTCGACATCCTCCTTGTCCGCCGTCCACTCACTTACAAACTGGTGTCAATGAAGGTAACATTTTGTGGTAATGGGAACCATATGGGCTGGTGACTGCTGTCAGTAAAAATAGCCCACATGGCCTGTGTGGCCAGACACAACGTCAAGCTAAGAGAAGGAGACAGAAAGCTGTGTGAAGGAAAGAAAAAAAAATGGTTTTAAAAGACAGGAGACGGAAGCCTGCCTGACTGTGAAGGAGGTTTCAGGGAGCTGAAACATGCAGCCAAGCTGGGCTCATCAACAGCAGAGACATTTGCATGAAACACCAGCCCTCCCCAGCCTGGCCTTCCACACTCTCATGCCCCAGATGAGAGGGGATAGAAACAGGATTCTATCTGGGAACAGAGCCGTAGCTCAGCACATGTACACATCTCTGGGATGTGTACAGAATCTTCTCCTACCTAACCAACCCAGTAGAGAGCAAGGACTTAGGGCCAGAAATTTTAAACAACAACAACAACAAAAAAACCTAAGCATACATTTTCAGTTCCTTTAAAAATGCATTATGTTTTGTAGCATAATAGAAACAACGTGAATTTGCAAATTGCCAGACCTGATTTGACTCTCACAATATGCTATTGAATAAACACAAGCAAATTACTTAATCCCTAAAAGCTTCAGTTTATTCGTTTGTAAAATGGAGATAATGTAACCAATAGTTATTATGAGGAGTACATGAGCTGGTGTTCCTTACACTTAATAGAATGTCCTACTCATTTATTCACTCATTCAACAAATATTTAATAAATGCCTATAGGGCCAAGCACAGTTACAGAGGAATAAGTCAGTGCATAAAACAAAATGGCAGTTTTCATGGGGTTTATATTCTAGTTGTAAGCGGAACACGTAGAATGTCAGAAGATGAAAAGTGCTGTGGATAAAAATAAAGCAAGGAAGGGGGATGGGGAGGGCGTGAATTGGGGGTGCAATTTTAAGTGGGGTGGTCCGGGAAATTGACATTTAGGCAAAGATTGAAGGAGGTGAGAGAGCAGGACATGGAGGTAGGTGGGAGCAGAGGAAGCCACCAGAAGGAAAGTCCTGATAAGAACAGGGCAGAGTACTCAGGGGCACCAAAGGGACCAGTGAGGCTGGAGAGGAGGAAGCTAGAGGTCAGAGAGGCCACACAGGCCTGGGGGGCTAGGGTAAGAACTTGAACTTGACTCAGTTCAAGTCAAAAGTCTTAGGAAGGTTTTGAACAGAGGAGTGACAGGATCAAACTAATTTTTTAAAAAATAGAATGGCACTGGCCACCATGTTCAGAAGTTTCTACATGAGCAAGTGCAAAAGAGAAACTAACTGGGCGTGGTGTCTCATGTCTGTAATCCCAGCACTTTGGGAGACCGACGTGGGCAGATCACCTGAGGTCGAGAGTTCAAGACCAGCCTGACCAACATGGAGAAACCCCGTCTCTACTAAAAATACAAAATTAGCCAGGCATGGTGGCACATGCCTGTAGTCCCAGCTACTCGGGAGGCTGAGGCAGGAGAATCGCTTGAACCCGGGAGGCGGAGGTTGCAGTGGGCCGAGATCGTGCCATTGCACTCTAGCCTGGGCAACAAGAGCAAAACTCTGTCTCAAAAAAAAAAAAAAAAAAAAAGCAGAGACTAGTCAGGAAGCTGCTGTAAGAATCCAGGTGAGAATAAATGGTGTCTTGGATTGGGGTGGTGATATCTGGAGATGGTAGGTAGTGGTGGGATTCTGGAACATGTTATGATCATAGGGAAGGCCTCCAGAATTTGCTGATAGCTTGAATGGGGGTTAGAAAGGGCAGGGGGTCAAGAAAGGCTCCAAGGTTTTTGAGCTTAAGCAACTGAAGAAAGTTGCTATTCACAGAAAGGAGGATAATTTTAAGTGAAGCAGGTTGGAAAGAGGAGATTGGAAACACATGTTGCACATGATAAGTTTGAGATGCTCATTGGACATTCAAATGGAGACACAGAGTTTCCAGAGAGATGAGAATCATTCATGATTCATGATGTTCACATACAAATAGTATCTGAGATCATGAAACACCATGGGATCACCATGGGAGCGAGTGAAGATAGAGAAGAAAAGTAGAGATGTTTTTCCATGGGGCATCAATAAAGATTTATAGAATTTCAGTAGCCTTTTACACGACATTTTCCAAATTCATCAGCTACATCAAGAATAAATATACTGAATATATAAGCAGTCCATATAATGTGGACATGAAATTCTATAAAATAGATGGTGCTGTTATTACTTTACATACAAGGAAATTAAGAACCAGACAAGTGAACTAATTTGCTCACCGTCAAATAGCTAATGAAAAACAAAACAGGAATTTCAACCCAGGCATCCTCACCCCAGTTCTGATGTTCTTTCCGCTACAGCCATCTGCCCACTGCTGCACTTCCTTATTATCTAAGGTAGAAATGCATCTTTTGACCTCAAACTATTTGTGATGTGTCTCCAAGTTTGAAATAAAAACCAGGTCATTTTAGCAGTTAAGTACTCTTGTTTTCTAAGCTGAAAATGTTGCCAGCGTTAGAAAATAAAAAATATATATTTTTAAAATTGTCTTTGGCAAAGTTTAATTGAGAGAGAGAGAGAGAGAGAGAGGGAAAGAAAGAGATAATGAAAAAAATTGTGCCTTCAATTTTCCCATAGGTACCCCCTGTCTCCTGGACTCTAAATCATCTTCTCTGTTTTTGGAAGAGGTAGATATAAGGCAGATACAATCTTCCTTGTCTTCGAAATCCAGCACAAGGGATAGAAAAAATAAAATGATCTATGTGGGGTCACCAAGTGATTTGTGTATGTGACTTGGAAAAGGTCCTAGCTGTCTTGCATCACTCTCTTTCCCTATGGCCTATGTAAGACTGCTTATACAATGTATATAGAAACTGGTAAAAACAAAATAATATCTGATAATTTGCAAAGCACTTTTTATCCAGCACTGATGCAAATACACTTTTTGAAATAGCTACTATGCATGCTAGCATCCATTTTAAAGATGAGTAAACCACGGCTTGGAGAGATTAAATAATTTGGCAAAGGTTAACATAAGACAAAAAGCTGCAATTTTATAAAAGGCTATTATAATCACTAAAAAATAAATAGATATTCACTTGGTACCTACAGGACCTACAAAATCAAACCCAGTTCTGTTTTGGCACTACCATTTTCTGCAGTATGGTTTAAAGTCTTACCTGTATCTGTCTTCTCTCTTTCCTGTTTGGGTAACATTGCTCCTTCTCGAGAAACACCAAATATGGTCCCTGTCAAAGGAATGGTCTGAATCTTGTCCATCCTAGTAACTCCAATGCCTTTCCAGTTTCTTGGTGCAGTGCAGGGCATGATAAATGTTGGCTGGGCTGTGCTCAGCTAGAGTTGGTGAGCTGAAGAGGAGGAGGAGTTAAGTTTGTAACAGCAGGTTGGGTGAAGACCACGAAGAACTCTGGATGCTGAGCTAAGCTATTTATATTTCCATCTATAGTTAATAGGTTTCCAGGGTTACTGCCTTGTCTGGTCCCCAGGTTCTGCATCTGCATGTGGGTTGTCCTACAGAAAGAAAAAGCTTGCTTAGCAAATAAAATGAGGACAAACATGTCTTCATTGCAGGCCTTAGAAAAACCCATGCCAAGACTTATTATTTTTCAGATTTGAAAACTTGATTTTATTTTTTTCTTCCCACCCACACCTCAAGTCTTGTTATGACTTCGGCCAAAGAAAACCAACTTTGACAGGGCCATTTCAGGCTTGTCCTGAGCCCAAAGTAGGGAGACAGGAAGTAGGAGGTGACATTTGATTTTTTTTTTTTGAGGTTTCCTGCTCAAATTTAAGACCAAGAAATTTTGTGTGGGTTGTTTCAGTCAGATGAACTAGAGAGAAGTGTTCCATTTCATATTTATTAGCTATGCTAGAACCAAAAGGAAGAGAGAAAATCATTAGTTCCTATTCTTATGCAGCTGTTTGTCTAATGGGAAGAGAAGAAAGAAATTCACAGACAAGTACAAAATAAGGCAGAATGTGATGCTAAGGGATGGCAATGTGCTATGTGGACTTACAGATCATACTCAGTTGGGAAGAGAGAGCAGAGAAGGCTTCTTTTGACAGTGACATTTGAAATTGATCTTTAAGGCCATGTAAGATTTTTACAGGCATACATGAGTTGGGAGGAGAACATTCTAGTTGGAAGGAACAGAGCGGGTTAAGTGAAGGAGGCAGGAGTACTCAGATTAAGGAAGCAGATTTAGGGAGTAGTGGTTATTTATATTTGGCATGAGCTATTTAGGGAGTCTAGTGACATTTTATGAGCCCTATATTGAGGGAAATGAAACCTGGTTAATTCTGAATACACGGGGTGTGGTGGTCAGGGCCAACACCTGTATCTGAAAACACGTCAAGAGAAAGAGATAGGAATCAGTACAGATGTGATCTCCAATAAATTTATAGAATGGAGTAGATAATACAAGGATAGCATGAGGATTAATTTGCATATCACCCCTGTACAATAGATACAAGGGCTATCAGAAATGACTGATGCAGGGCTGTGGAACCTTGGATAATAGAGAGATGATTATGCCATAGAAAACTCAAAGAAAACTTGGAAGAGGTGATAGCTGGATGGGTAGAATTTGCATTTATAAGAAGAGGGCTCTGAGACTATTCCAGATTGGGGAAAAAAAACCATAATAAACTTGGGCAAGAAAACATCAGGAATATTTAGAAAAACTAGCGTAAGTTTGACTAGCAGGGGTTCTTAAACTGGGGTGCAGGGATCCCTGAAAAGGTCAGTGGATAGAATTCAGAGATGGCAAATTAAAAAGAAAACAAAATCCTCACTGAATTCACACTGAAATCTAGCATTTTCTTCAAGTATGCATGCAGACAACAAACCACAGTAGTATTAATAGCACCTTGACCTTGTATCAGTAGAAATCACAGATATTTTTATAACACATCACTTTTGTTGAAGATATCTTAGAATAGCACTTACACTTATTATAACTTCAAAATTCCAATGGCATCAGACCTGATGCTAGAGCTTGTTTTTTGATGTGTTACTAAAGAAGCATGTTAATAACCGTATCACACTTTCAGTTATTTTGATAACCGTATCTTAACATCATTGTTTTCCTTTGCAATACTATGTATTTCTTTAATGATTTCAAGTCCTTACTTTCAGAAGAGATCCATACTTTTTCCAGGCTGCCAGGGATGTCCTGGGCACAGAGTTTAAGGACCCAAGGGATTCTGAAAAAGACAACAAATAAGGTTCTAATGGCAGGTGGAAATAAGATCACAAAGAGACCTGAATGCCAAGCTAAGCTGTTTGATATAAATCTATAATTACCAGACAGCCAGCACCAATGGCTTGTCTAGACATCAAATTATTTTAGCCCTGGTCTCATCCTCCAAGTGTGATGCCAGGGATTGTCCTTTTATATACCCCCTAGTCTACTTAAGCCTGTTACTAGACACAGAGTTCAATTCAACATAGGTATCTGAAGAACTAAGACTGCCCTCCCAAGCTACATTGGTGAATCTGCCTCTTTACATTAGGGATATAATTAATAAATTCTTCTTAAATTTTTCCTCAAGTTTTTTTTTTTTTTGGTATTTCATGGGCCAGGGAAGTTTTTTTAAAAGAGGAAAGCAATCCTGAGTAACTTTTTATTACTTTATTCCAAGTAGTATAATTTTAAAAATAATAAAATCTGGTTCCATCAATTGTCATCATCACTTCATAAAAGAATGAGAATTTTAACAGCCTACCCCTCAAAAACAAAAGGCATAACCTCAGGAAGAAAAAAAAATATCTTGGCAATCTAACACTCTTTTTAAAAGATAGGCTTTTTACATTTTAAAATTAAAAATAGAATGTAAAATGTTATCTTATGAATTATGCTGTAGATAATATTTTTCTTGACAGAGGTTGTCAGCTAGGAGAGTACCTATGCAATATGGTAAAATAGAGTGAACTTGAGTCTCCAAATAGTTTGGTCACTTCATTTTTAATACTGTCATCAAAAATCAAATTTCAAAGACATTTATAGATAAAAATGAAAAGCATACACTGTCACTACTTCCTTGAATTCATAATATTCTGGGCACTTCAGAGAAGTGGATGAGTAACTCCACCATATCTCTAGCAGTGTTCGTCCCCTTCTTGGCCCAAAGCTGAAAAGAAAGTTCACTAAGGTAGCCCAGGAGTCTGGCTGGAGAGGGTGGCAGGAAAGGACATGCCAGTGTTTTTTTCTATGTGGCTATTCACAGCAAGGAGCAATTTTTCTCCCTAGTATCCCAACATAGAACAGTCAGGAAGTTATCTGAACGGGATGTCATGGATTTGACTCCAACATAGGCCAGCACCTCTCCAAGACTGTATATTTGAGAACCACTAATCTGGTCCAGCCCTCTCATTTTGCAAATGAAGAAACTCAGAGGCCCAGAAACCAACCTATCCTGAAGGAAAGTGGATTAAGGGAACCCCAGCCAGAACTGTGGAAATCAGTCTCATCTTTTTTGCTGCTAAGATAGCTTTGACTTTTTGCCCTAATTCAGGTACTGTGGGCAACTTCCTGGTACCCGAGAATTTATGCCCACTATTGGGTGTCATTCTGGTTAAGTGGATGACTGTCTCTCGAATCTGATTAATGCCCCAAGTATACTGAAGCTGTGTCTTTTCTTGAGCTTGAAATTTTTCACACACACAAACACACACACACACACATTCATAGAGAGAAAAATCAGCCTTTCCTGAACCCACCTGAAGACTGAAGGCCTGACCCTAAATCCAAGTCCACAGGTCCTGCGACCCTGCTGCCTATTTATAGATGTCTCCGGATTTGTCTGGATATTAACAGTAAGCACCCTTTTTAAATACAAGCTTCAGCCCAAGCTCTGTGTTCATCATTTTACATTCATGATCTCATTCATTATTACTCACAAAGTCCTATAAGATGGAAATTATAGCATCCATTTTATAAATAAGGAAAATGATGCCTAGCAAGCCTCCGTGACTTTCCCAGAGGCACACAAGAGTTTATGCATAAGTCCTTCTGCAAGGTCCTGGGGCTTCCTAGGCTGATATTCCATGTTGTCCAAGACCTGGCACAGGCCTGGCATGTGGTAGGTGCACTGAGAGAACTGCCTGGATAAAGAGATTTATAAGCATCTTCCTCTGTCATCTGAAGATGCTGTCCCTCCAGCACCACTCCATCTCCAACATGACTCACAAAATGTCCCATTAAACCATCTCAAAGGTAATTCATAAAATGTCCCATTAAATGTCTGCAATGACTATGAATATAATTGCCACACAGACTCAGGGTATGCCAGTTTGTGACACTTTTTTTTTTTTTTTTTGAGACAGTCTCACTCTGTCACCCAGGCTGGAGGGCAGTGGCACGATCTCGGCTCACTGCAACCTCTGCCGCCGGGTTCAAGCCATTCTCTGCCTCGGCCTCCAGAGTAGCTGTGATTGCAGGTGCCTGCCAATGCGCCTGGCTAATTTTTGTAGTTTTAGTAGAGACAGGGTTTTCACCATCTTGGCCAGGCTCGGTGGCTCACGCCTGTAATCCCAGCACTTTGGGAGGTCAAGGTGAGTGGATCATGAGGTCAGGAGTTCAAGACACTTTTAATTTAAATACTTGGTGCAAGTTTGGCTTGAGGCCTAGTGAAGTCTCTAATCTCTCTTATGGCCAGACGCCAAGCCAGGCTCCCCCTATTCTCAAGCAATTGATTATTTGGAAGAAAGTGCTGGTCCAATGTGAACCCTTGCTGCACTTCATCTTGCAGTGTTTGGTTCATGGTTCCAGACAACTGAGATCATTTAAAAGTTTGATTGTGACATCAATCATATTTTCTATCCCTCCCAGCTATGTGTCAACCACAGATGTGATAAGCAGACTTTATATGTCTTTGTCTAAATAATTGGTACCAAATATTAAACAGGGCTAAGGACATTTTTTGGGGACATACCTCTGCCGTGATTCCAGGGCATTTGCTTAGGCCTTCATTTCAGCATTTGTCCCTTGACATTATCAACTTTTTAAATTTTATCTTGAATCCAAGCTCTTCAAGAGCTGACCATTGATATTATGCTTCTTTTAGTCCTCATTGGGCACCATGCTGGGTATTGGAGAAAAACTCAGTCAATGTTGGCTGAATGATGTGACAGACAGAGCCATTGATCTGGTGTCAGAAGATACAGGTTCAGGTCACAGATAACCCCCTTCCTGCACACAAGTTGTTTATCCTCCCAGGGCCTCAGTTTCTCTGTTCAAAAAATGGGGATAAGGATGTTTGCAGACAACTTCATTAGGGTGTTGCAGAGCACAAATAAAGTAACGGATACAAATGTGCTTGTTCACTCACCCCTATTCATTCTTTCATGTACACATTTCTTCAATCTGAAATACCTATTCTCTTCTCTTTCCCATGAATACCGCCCTCACCATGTTCTCCTTCCTCTGCCTCTCTGAGAATCCTTCCCTGACCCCCTGAGTAAGCCACCACCATCTCCTCTGAGCTTCCATAGCACTTTGCAGATCTTGAATTGTCCCATATGTTTTCAATTGTCTGATTACTTGTTCATTTTCCCCTCCATGAGAGGGTCCTGGAAATCCAGAGCCATATCTTAGGTATCTCTATCTCTGGCACCAGCACAGGGAGACAGAAGACACTCAATAACAGGTTTATGGAACTAATATGAGTGATTGCCAGCTGCAAAGCTGGTTCTGCTCTTGCCTTAATGATGGCTGCATGGAGTGGTGTAGCTACAAAGGTCTTTGCTCAGGACACTGCCAAGTGTCACCATGAGCAGAGCCCTATTGGGCCTGGATAGTTTTTGCTTGTCCTAGGGGACAAACAAAGGTAGTTATGATGGACAAAGCTGGCCCAAAAGCTCTATGATAACAGGTATCATACCTCTTATTACCATCATGTCAGGCTGGGTTCCTCAGCAATCAGGCTCTGGCATGGAAATTTGCACACAAGAAGTTTACTGGGGAGGGTCTTTGGGATCAACTCCAATGGGAAGGTGGGAGGAACAGGATTGGGCAGATAGAGAATTCCAGCTGCAACGCACTGTCCACAAATAACTCAGCTGGTCCTGTGGAGAGGTCTAGAGCTGGGGAAGGCCCTTCAGAGTTGCTCCAAATTAAGACAAGAGAGTCAAGCTTCTACCAACACCTTCCCAACAACCTGTCTTTGAGGAAGGCTGCCCATGTAGAGAGGTAAAACCTTGAGCTAGGTGTTCTCTTCCACTGAGGACATTTCCAGAGAGGAACCCAGCTGAGAACCACCAACATTTGCAGCTGCTGGAGATATGAGCACTGAAGTACTGAAATGGGGAGTGCCTATTCCATTGCTTGTGCCTAACGGTACCTGGCTCATTGCAGTCCTTCAACTAGTACTTCTTGTGTGAATGAAGGACTCTGGGGTCAACCTGAGATAGAATCCTGTAGGTTTCCTATGGGACTTCTAACATTGATTCAGTCTAGGAAACTTTCAAGTGTGCAACCTCCCTGCCAGGGCTCAGGGAAAAGGAAAACAAGTCCCCTTCCCTTGAGAAGAGAGGCAGCCACACAAAGAGGCAATCTTACCCAAGGTGAGGATTTTACATGGGCATGCTCAGAGCATGGAAAAGACAGACAGGTTCTTGAAGATGTCTTTGAAGCTGAGGCCTGAAAGACAAGAAATAGGTAGATCCTAGGAAAATATGCACTGTAAGCCAGCAAGACTGGCATGAGAGACCATCACATGGACACTAAGGTGATACAGGTCAGGTCAGATTCTCGGGGCCTTAAGTGCCAGAAGACAGAGCCTAGACCAGATCCTGATATTGGCAAGGAGACCATGATAAGGTTTTCAGCAGAAAAGTGACAGGCCAGGCTTTCCTTCTAGGAAGAACACAGGGTTTATTTCCTTATTGTGTCCCTTTTCCATTTGGGGTTCTGTGGGGAAGGACCAGCCACCCAAGCACATGCCATACCCATGGCCTCCACCCAGAGCACAGCATGAACTCTCCCCACTGCCAGGTCCTCTGAGAAGCTGAAGGAACTGCTGTCTCTCAGGAGGAAGGGTACACTCTTTCCTTGACACCCAGGGCAGTGAGTTCCTGACGGTGTGACCCCAATGAAAGGGAACCCAGAGAACAATGCTGTAAACACAGAGAAATCAAGGCAACTCTTTACATATTACATAGTGGGAAGAGCACTGCCCGAGGAGTCCACTTGGGCTGGCTTGCAGTCCACTCTCAGCCACCTGCTGAATTTGTGGTATGGGCAAATCACTAACCCACATCTATAAAATGAGTATGATAATTACACCACTCCAGTGATAAGGACACACAAATTAACCCAATAATGAGACACAGTTTTATGCTGATCAGATTGACAAATATTTTTGTGAAAAATAATGTTCAGTACTGATGAAGATGGGTAATACAGGTTGGCTCATTCACTGTGAGTAGGCATGGTCATTTGGAATAAATAATTTCCAGAAACATCAAGTTTTAAAATGTGCATATCTTTTGACCTGGAAATTTTGCTTCTAGGAATTTATTCTAAGGAAGTAATTGGAAACACATGGGGGAAACACATGTTAAAGTATAGTCAGGAAGGCATTATTTATGAGTGCAAAAACTGGAAATAACTTAATGTCCATCAATATCTATCAGTAGATAATAGTATTACTAAAGTATAGCACAACTTTACATAGGAATATTATGCAGCAATGAAAATTGGGCTTGCAAATTGGATTTATTAACACAGAAAATGCTTATAATCTAATGCTAAAACAGAAACAGGAATATAAAGCACTTGTATTTCAATCCCAATTTTGTAACTATAGAAAATGCTAAAACATATAACCTGTTATTATGTAATTGGATTTGAAATATAATTTTGCATTTTTTCACTTGCTAGCTGCTATAAGCAACTGGTTTATCAACATATTAACAGTAATTATCAATCAGGGTATTAGGGCAATTCTAATTTTCTACTCCTTTTTTAAAAGTATTTCAAGCATTCTACAATGATTGTTTCTATAATATCTATAATCAGTAAAACAAAAGCACAGTTTTGAATAATGATAATATGTGCCTCTCAGGACTGTTGTAACAACCAACAAGATCACGCACATGAAGGAGCCCTGTAAAGAGTAAACCCCTATATGTATATGAGGATCCATTTCTTCCTGAAACTCTGCATCTCTCTTTACTAAAGCATCTCAAAGTAAGGGGAGTAATTCATCCCGAAGCCCTGGTACCCTGGAAAGGTCTCTGGCAGGCAATTGGTGACTTCCTTGCAGGGTAACATCACAGCAATCACCCAAGGATGCCTCTTAGGTCTCTGCCTCATCCTTCCTGTTTCTTCAGCCCTGCTGTCCTGTCCTGGTCAGGCACTGATCACTTCTCGCCTGAATGACCATATCAGCTTTATTCCTGGTCTTTCTGTCTCCTGGATCCCAGTCTCTTTCATCCATCATGCTGCAGCCAAGGACACTGTTCTGCTGTGTACCTCTGACTACATCACTCCAATGTGGTTGCCACAGGAGACAGTTTGAGCTTGGTGTAGAGTACAAAGCCATGCATCATCTAAACTCCATCTAATTCTCCAAGGACATCTCCTGCTTCTCCTTCACATCTGGAAATACAACCTTGGCCCCAGCCAAATTATGTCACGTTCATTCCCTAAACACTCCATTCTTTTTTTTAGGCCTCCATCTTCCTGTGTTCACCCAGCAAACTCCTTGTCAGCCTTTCTAGGCATTCTCTATGGAGCTGACTTCTCTCCAGCTCCCATCTCATACCCCATGATGTATTATTTTGTGACACAGACAATATTTCTAATGCAGGATCATTATTTTTAAAAAATTAATTAAGTTCTATGTTTTATTTGGAATTTATGAGTTTTTCATCAATGTTCTCTTTTGGTTCCAAGATCCAATCTAGGTTCCACATAGCATTTAGGAGCACTTTACTTTTATCAACTTATTTCATCCTCACAGTAACCTATGAGGCAGACACCATCATTTTCTCCTTTTCACAGACGAGGAGACTGAGACACAGAGAAGCTAAGCAATTGGTTAAAGTCACACAGTAAGTGGGAAAACTAGAATCTGAACCCAGTAGCCTGGCTCCAGAGCCTTTGTTCTTAATCCTTAGGCTGTACTGCTTTTCACACACACAAAAGTACCTGACTTTCTAATACACCACTCTAATTTTAACTTTTATTTTTATTTCTTTTTATCTTATTCCAATAAAAATTCAATGACATTTCTACAAGGACTTCTCCCCAAACCTTAAGGAGTGCATAGTACATACAAGTGTTAAAATGAGAAGTTGGACCAATTGCCTGAGAACAGTTTGAAAACATATCACATCTTATGTTATTATTATATTTGGTTTTTACTAAATTGAGTTCATTATTTGTCTTTACTCTCTTATTATAATATCTAAGAATTACAATTATGGGGCTTTAAAAAATTAATACATCATAGGTATACATATTTTGGGGATACATGTGATATATCAACACATGTATCCAATGTTTAACAGTCAAATCAAGGTAACTGGGATATCCGTCACCTTAAACATCTATCTTTTCTTCGTGTTGGGACCATTACAATTCTTCTCTCTTAGTTATTTTGAAATATACAATAAATTATTGTTAACTTTAATTTTCCTATTGTACTATCAAATACTAGAACTTATTCCTTCTATCTAATGTATTTTGTACCCTTAACCAACTTTAAGTACGGTCTTCACACCTCTGTATTCTCCATCGAACAAGCTCCTTGAGAAGATGTCTTACTCACCTTTGAAACCTTGCCACTTCTTATGTGCCCAACAGTCCAGGGATTTCTTAACATTTTCTTCAATGAATTGTGCCAGAATTCCCCCCCATGGCATATAGCAAATCATACCTACATTTGCTCTGGCTGCTGTATAATGTTGACTTCACAAAGTCCCCAAGCATCCAAGCAATCTCTCACAGTTGTCATCTGGAGGACCAGGGAGCTTTTGGGGGAAAAGCAGAGCCCCTCAATTACCAATTCTGACAACTTTCATTTGAGCCTGGGGCTCCCTATGCAAACAGACAGTCAGCATGTGATCGGAGAAGAAATAAAAGTATGTTTCTATTAAAACCATGTTCCTTAAGTTGTCACTCTGAATTTATATTCCTCTGGCCCTTGCCAAGTTGGCTCTAGGCTCCACTCTGTCCTGAAATTAGAGCATTCTGCTCATAGTCCCCGGGAGATGCCTACAATGCTTGAAGATTGAAAACAGAGCCTGAAATGCGGATTTGGGAATTTGTGGAGTCCAAAGAATCGCTGATCTATATAACCTGCCCCAGATAACCAAGCTTCCCTTTCCACCTCTGATTAGAGCTTCGTTAGAATGGAAAAGTTCGCTGCTTAAATGATAGTCCCACTACGCAAGAGGATAGGTAGAAAATCTACCCACTACCTATCCTGCGGGGAATCAGACAGCTTGGGGTAAAACAAAGTGCTACCCACAGCCAGTGGGTTTGGTCTTTGGGCAGAACCAACTACAGGGTATGTGTGCATTTACATGTTGAATTTAGTAAAAATGAGCAATTATTGGGCACCTACTATTTGCAAGCCCTCTTGATGGGTCTGGTGAAGGATGAAGGGTTGAGCAAGAAGGTCATCGCCTTTAAACAGCTCATTTCCACTGGAGAAAAAGGATTTGGATCTAAATGGCCCTGCCTGATAGTAGAATGGGATAAGTATTTGGAGCCTTAGAAAGTGCTATGTGTGTGTCTATGGACAGCGTGGGGTGGTAGAAGGAGCACAGGTTTGGCAGCTAAACAGATTCAGGTTCAAATGCAAGTTTAGCCAGTTACCTTAGACGACGTACTGCACGTTTTAGAGCCTCAGTTTCCTCAAATGTGGGAAAGGGGTTCCAACAGCCCACTTCACATAGGAGTTAGATGGAGATGAGATGAGATCCAGCGTGTGCACTCCTGGCCTGCAGTAGCTCTAGCTCCTCTCCCTTTCACTGTCGATCAGCTGACACCCAATGACATCGCCAATAACCCTGGGCAAACACTCACAGAGCCCAAGAGGAAGTGTCAAGAAGGGAGGCCAGAGTCTGCCGAGGGGAAAGCCTTTGCCTCGTTCTTTCAGCTTTTAGAGGCTTCTCTTCCTGTCCAGTGACCTCGAGACTGTGTGTTCTTGGACTTAGCAAATTCTCTGTCAGTTCATTTCGATTAAAATTTCTGTTAGCCTGAGAAGTTGAACTGGGTTCACTCAGAGTGGGAACTGAGAATGATTGCTGTTGTGAGGGCTTTGCTATTGAGGCCCCCCTGCTCCTTGCCAGACCACAGAGTGTTCAAGAAGAAGAAAATGAACAAGCAGGTTAAAAGGTGGCTTTTTTCGCAGAAGGGCTGCTGCCCTGGCCTGTGGTCTTGAGCAATGCAGTCAAGCTTAGGGAATCTCGGCTCAGACTTCAGAGAGAAGCACACGCAGCAGCTGGTCCATGTCTCTGCGTCTTCTTTCATTTCATATGTAAAGGAAAGCAAATTTCCAAATCTCTCTGTAAAGAGGGAAAATGGGCCTCTTTTCCTTTTACGGCACTTCTTACCCCAGATTTGACTAAGCATAAATAGTGTACTATTATCTTCTTACAGTCAGGCATGAGGAGTTTAAACAGCCTAACAGACTGACTCTCAGAAGACTAGAAAGTCAATGTTGGCTTAATATCTAAGGGCTGGGAGGCTTTGAAATAGCTCTTTAAATGTTTCATGACTCAGTGTCTTCATCTTTCAACTGGGCACAATAATATCTACCCCCAACCCAGGGTTAGTTGTAGACTATATAAGTTAGGGTTTACAAGGAAACTGTCACATAGCAGACCCTCAATAAATGTTAGCTCCTCTCACAACTCGTACCCCATGAGACATTGAGCAAATCATTTAATGAGTGTTAGAATTTCTCTGTTGCAAAATTAAGCCCATTTGCCTTGCTCTTTCTACCTCTCAAGGCTGATTTGAGAGGTTAAAGTGATAGTGGAATGGAATGAATGTACTTTGTAAATGGAAAGCACTAAGGCAAAATCAAATTTATTGGGAGAGCTCTTTTAACCATGTGGGAATGACTCAGGAGAGGAGAGGAGAGAGTGCGTCCTTATTAAAGACTCACCCCTTCAATCACCCCTTAGATCTGAGGCACTTTAGAAAGTCCCACCTTTGCTTGGACTTCTAGACTAATCAATTATTATCAAAGAGCTGGAGAAAAGATTCAGTTGCTGTTGAAGTCAAAACCATGTTCGCTACAGGGCCAGTCTCCAACCCTTTAAATGCCATAAAGCCTCAAAGAAATAAAAGCTGGCAAAGCCTGACGCCAGCTACATGATTAACTGGACAAAGCCTATGCACTCTAAGCCATGAGATCAAAGAGAATATTCTTTCCAACACATAAACCCTCTTAGAGAACTGGAACATGATTCATCCTAACAAGCCACTTAGGGGTCAGGTAAGCAGACCATCCCCTGCCTGATGAAGTTCTAGACAGGAAAGTGATGGAGTCACACTTAAGGACCTTCATATTTGGAGGCAAGATGTTCATGACCTGAGATGAGAGTCCAAACAGCTAACTTGCTGAGAAAATCCTCCATGTATTTACAAAGTCGTGAGATCCTTGAGGGTAAGGGTGCCTCTGACTCAGCGGACACCCCAGTTTCTAGTTCAAAGCCTCACATTGACTGGGTCCTTAGGAACCTAGTTTTTTATGCTTGTGTCACAAAAGTCTTCACTATGAACTCATAGCTTAGCCCTAACTCACCTACTGAGGCTCCTCTTCCCCTTTATCTTTCTTATGGAAGAAAAACGAATGTAGACAGATGTGCTTGCAAGCCACCTCCTGAAATAATCAAAGAGGCTCAAAGCCATTGGAATAGGAAGATGACTAGGATACGTGTCATCATTATTTCTCTCTTATTAATACGGAGGTGTTATGAATCAAATGTTTGTGTTCTCTCAAAATTCATTTGTGGAAGCTCTAATCCCCAATTGATGCTATTTGGAGACACAGCCTTTGAAGGTGATTAGGATGAGAGGAGGTCATGACGGTGGGGTCCTGGTCCAATGGAATTAAAGCTCTTTTAATAAGAGACACCAGAGAGTTTCCTCACTCTCTCCCAGGTGTAAGCGCCAAGGAAAGGCTATATGAGCACACAGGGAGCAGGTGGCTGTCTGCAAGCCAGGAGAGCCCTCACCCAGAAACCAATAATGTTGACACCTTGATGGACTTTCAAGCTCCAGAACTGTGAGAAAATAAATTTTGACAGTATTTTTTACAGCAGCCCAAACTGACTAAGACAGGAGGTAAAGAGAATTCTTCCCTAGCATTTGACACCAACCTCTTCCTAGTTGTTCGAGCCAGAAACCTAGGAGTCATCTTCGATTCCTCTGAAGTCTTCTGTCTTCCTCACCTAAGCAATTGCAATGTCTTTAAAAAAATCTCTCTCCAACCTGATTTACTCTGTATCCGGATTTCTCCAGATCCTCGCCATCCCCAGAACATTTGCACTAGATCAGAAGAGTTTCAAAAGTTCCCATCTCTGAGCTGTGTGGAGTACTTAGCACACATAACTGATGCAGACATGTGGAAAGGAAGAAGGAAATAATAAATACATTAAATCCTATCTTGTGCCAGGACTGCATGAGGTGTATAATCTCAATGAGTGTTGTAAATCTTCTCTGCTTGTTTCAGGTAAGGAGATGGAGATGCAGAGAAGGAAAATGACTTGCCTAGGATTGCATGCTGGTAAGAAGAGGAACTTATCGGAAGATCTGGGTGTTGGTTGCAAATTCCATACTTGCTGCATTACAATGTGCACAGTAATGACCATCTTGGGGCCGGGCCCAGGACAATAGCATGTAGTTGGTGCTCAACAAAGAGTTATTATAGGAAGGACTCAAAACACCACCTGCTGACCAGGCACAGTGGCTCACCTGTAATTCAGATACTTTGGGAGGCTGAGGTGGGAGGATTACTTGAGCTCAGGAGTTCAATACCAGCCTGGGCAATGTAGTGAGACCTCATCTCTACTAAAAATCAAAACAATTAGCTGGGTGTGGTGGTGCGCAGCACCTTCGATCTACTGAAAGATCGAAGCTGCAGTAAGCTTGCTCATACCACTACATTCCAGCCTGAGTGAGACAGCAAGACCCTGTCAAAAAAAAAAAACAGAGAAAGAGAGAGAGAAAAGAAAAAAAGCCAAACAAACACTTACTGTGCCCCACCATGTGCTGGGTGATGCACCATGCGTCTCACCTCAACTGAGTACAATAGTATTACCTGATTGTACAGAGAGTTAGAGGTTAAATTATTCTTCTTTTTGAAGACGTTTCATCATCTGGAAAAAGAAAATGAAAAAGCTAATTTTTCCTAAAGATTAGTAGAAGGTCAGACAGCTAGTACAGCTCAACTCCAAGGCTGATGCTTTGGACTTGGGACTTTGTCAAGCATCCATCCTCCTGGAGGGCACTGTACCCAAGCTAACTAAACATTTCTCTTTTTCCGTGTGGCTCCATCTCTGCTGGAACTGAGATTGGTAGTTAAGGAGGGGACTTAAAGAGTATCAGTTTGAAACTGCTTATCTTCTGGCTGCTGCTGAGCTTCATGTGCTGCATTCCCCCTCAGCTACCTGGAATCCTGGAATTCCGTGTCCCGAGGGCACTTAGGAGAGAAGAGGTGCATGGCTGGATGTAATGCAACACCGTGGGCAGGCTGCTCTTCCAATTATCATGTAGCTCCAGATTAGGAGTTCAACAAGGCACCCTTGGCTCAATGCAATTTCCAAAGCCAGGCAAGACCCAGAGGGAGAAATTCTCTCTAGACAGCAACTGAACTGAGTACATTTGGAAGCAGTGGGTGAGACGGTTGCTATTGAGCTCAGACCATAGAATTTTAGGGATCAGGAACTTGCCTTTAGGGTAGTCAGCTAAGAGGAGCAGTATCCTCAGTATTTACCTTCTGACTGCTGGTGTTCACAATGACAGCCAGGGCTCCAGTGAGGCTGCAAGCACCAGAGGGATTTTCCCTAGGAAGCTAGAATAACCAAGGCTTGCAAAGTTAAAACTAAAATAGCTCAGATGTGGAAGGTACAACTCAACCCGTTAAGTGAATGAATGATTCACAGCATGGAGGTGGGGTTGGCTCTGCCCTTTCATTTTCAACTATCTTCAAGTCCCTAATGATACCTCTTTTCTGAATTAAAATCAGGAGAAAAATATCTAAATTATCTTATTCTCAGTTGTCCCGTAGTGCTTTTTCCAACCCTCACCAAAAGACAGACATCTTTTTATAAATGGCGACTTCCTTTGCTAACAGAAGGTGCTGCTTTCATTTCTAATAATGGCACTCGTGTTCACTGGGCAACAAGAATGTATTGAACACAGCACCAACTTTGGAATTACATGGTCTGAATTAAATTCCATCTCCATGCACCATGCTGTGCAATATTGGGCAAGTTCCTTTATCTCCCCAAGTCTCAGGCTCTTCACTGTAGAATGGAGACAATAACAACAGAAGCTAAAATGTATTAAGCACTTCGATGTTGCAAATCACTTTGAACATTAGAGGGGAGGTCTAGCCATGCAGCCTCACTACCAAACTATTCACCAGGCAGTAACAATGTGTCATAACAGATAGTTCTCAATGGCTTACATGGCATTTTTATAATAGAGACTTCCTTTGATTTTTTTCAATTGTTCAATGAGATAGACCCAGTAGGGCTGATGATACCCGTTTTGTAATGAAGAAATGATGCTTAGAGAGTTTAAGTGGCTTTTCTGAGGTAATCTAACTTGCAAATAAAGGAGATGGATTTGAACACAGGTCATAACCACAATGCTATGTGCTATGTATGTGCTTTATAAGTTTCTCATTTACTATTTAGAGTAGCAGTTCTCAACCAGGGGCAATTTTGCCTCCCAGGAAACATTTAGCAACGTGTCTAAAAACAGTTTAAATTCTCACAACTGGGGGATGCAGGACTACTGCTTCTAGTGTGTAGAGGCTGAGATGCCATACATTCTACAATGCACAGGTCAGTCCCTGTGCAGCAAGGAATTATCTGTCCCCAAATGTCAATGGTGCCAGAGTTGAAATACTATGATACAGAGTAAAGGACAAATGCGAGTTGTTTCCATTTTATAGATGATAAGACTGAGACCTAGAGATTAAGTTACTTTCCCAGGGTCATTTAAGATATGGTGAAGTGGGTATTTAAAGCCAGACTATTTGAACCTACACTCCACTTCCTAACTAATAAGCTATATTCTCTCTCCAAGGAAATCTATATTGAATCCATTCAAGAGTCTTGGAAGGTAATAAAAAAATACATCCTTCAAGTGAAGAAAGTACATGAGGGGGCTTTGCCCACTCCTCCAGAGAAAATATAACCTTAATCTAAACCTGAGACTTCAGAGTAGGGCCTGTCTCCCCCCAAATAGCTCAGCCCTTGATTTTTGTTTTACCAAATAGTATAGTTGTTTTACTCCAAAGGAAAGTCTAGTTCCTTCTCTAAAATGCCAACATTGTTAGTCCTAAATTCTAAAGAATTTAAATTGGAGAATTCATTCTAAATTCTAAAGAAATAGAGATGAAGGACCAAAAATGATGATTGATGAGAACATGACACAGGACAAAAGGGCGAGGAGCCTGGGTCCCCAGAAGAATGTGCTGTCAGGCTGCACTGGTTCTCGTGGGGGGTGGGGGGTGGGGGGCTCCAACTACCATTGGAGGTCATGGGATCTGACTTATTCGCATTGGAAGAAGGTGGGGGTTTACATAGATACACCTAAATTCTCTATTTGACCAGAAGTAAGCCCCCCCTTTTGACTCTGGATCACATCCCAAATGAGAGATCCTTTGTAGAATAAGCAGTTTCAAATTGATACTCTTAAGTCAACTCCCTCACCACCAATCTTCAAGTTCTGGCCTCCATATCAATAGTTTGAAAACATATCTCCTACTACTTCACGTATATAAATGGCAGGTATGCTTATGTATGGCACACTTATTTAGGTATGTCCCAACTTCATGAAACTGTAATCCATTGTGCAGGTAAAGACATACATAATCAAAGGCACTACAACAATCCTTACCACCGTAACTTGTAATGACCCATCTGCCATGTGCAAACACATGGGGCTGTGCGTTATGTTCATTCCCCAGCCTTGGATGTGTGAGATGACTGTCCCATGGGTAAGGATACATGGAGCTAGCTGCTGGAGGAGTTGCCTTTCTAGATGCCCAAGGAGCTGGGGAATAGCCTCAGGTGTGGTTGATCAGGCAGAGAAGAACTGAGGAGGCCCAACTGTGGATCGTGTTGGATGGAGCTCCAACTAGCAGCCCCAAGTTCTCCTTTCACATATACTGGATATCTCTTTTCACTTGTGGCTGATGAGATTTTTACTGGTTTACTAGCTGGCTAAACAGTGTCTTCTCTAAGAATGTATATTATACAAATTAGAGCATCATCATTATTCTGAAACCTTTACATTAAAAAGTTCAGTTGGATTTGAAATCCATTCTTATTTTTACAAACAATCCAATATTTACTGATAAAAAGGAAGTGCTCTCAGATTTTTTAAATATAATTTCAACTGTAGAAAATTTTGAATTGTTATAAAAATGTTTAAAAATTGTAATCATCTGTGTGTGAAAGGTTTCTGGAATAGGATTAAGAATTTGAAGATACCATCATTAAAATATCCTGGTCAGAGATTGCAGTCATTTCAAGCAGAAAGAATAATATTTTAAAAATTTATATTAATAAAAGCAAGCTTAATTTGTCATGGAAAAATCTAAAACCATTTATTTGGAAGTTTTATATAAATTTAACATTTAATAAAAATTTTAAGACACTCTGTTTTATTGTAATCACATAAGATAAAAAAAATCGTGATAAAAAAAATCAAGCCCATATAGACAGACACCTCCCAGGTCCCCTCCCACCTGCTCTATTATACTGGACAAATGCTCTTATTTTCTTCGTGTACTATGGCATAAGGGTTTTGGAAGCAATAGTCTGGGATACAGACTGGATATGCCTTGGTTTGCTAGCTGTGTTTCTGTGCTGCCACAGCTAAACTCTAAGCTCACTGGGCTGGGAAGTTGCTATTTATGCATCTTTGGGTATCCTATGATGTAATGTAAATGAACGGAGTCCTTTAAATGCTTGTTTCAGACATTTCTTCTCATACATAGGCTCATGATTCAAACTTGTAATAACCACAATAGTAGCTATCACTTATAGAATACCTACTATATTCAGACCATAGCAAGTACCGCATAAACATTATTCTCTTCTTTTAAAGAAAATATTTGATATTCACTAAAGCATATATGTTACGTATCTGCCAGTTTCAAAGCTAATAATGTAATGAGCCATTAAAAAATTACTTATAATTCTCACCACAACCCCATCAAAACATGCATATTCATTGCCCCTTGTTTACAATGATAAAAGTCAAGTATGGAGAGGATAAGTCACCACCCAAAGGCACACCACAAATGATGCCAATCATGCCATTAATACTTGACCAAATGGCTTAGATCAGCATGTCTCTGAAATCTGTAAATATCAGGCCAATGTAGGAATCAAAGACCTGAGAACTCCCCCCAGTTACCAAGAAGAGAGAGAGAGAGAAAGAGAGAAAAGAAAAAAAAGGAAAATGTTCATATAGATTTGATAGATGTCAGGAAATACTACATTTAAAGTCTGTGAAATGGTCCCTGATCCCACCATAGCTGCTTCAAAAGCAGAAAAGCATGAGGAGGGAGGAAAAGGAGAAAGAAAAAGTGAGATTATAGCAGCCTGAGATGAACTCAATAATATAAACTGGAATTCTGATCATATTCTCAAGCCATGATTTAACAAAATGAAATGAAAATAATAAAGCAATAGCAAAGAAATCCAATCACATGGGAATTTTAAAAATCCTTACTTAATTATGTGTCAGTGAAGCTATCCAAGAATATCAACAAGATTTTCTATGACCAAAAACACAGACCACAATGGCCTCACTTCCTTTTGTTTGACAGCACTCTGACCTACTTTGTGGTCATTACAGGCACACAACTGGCCATCGTATGGGGTGAGGCTTTCACCATAAGGGAAGAAGATAAAACTTCTCCCTCAAATCCCATCAGTTACCTTTCCACAGGCACTACAGAATAGTAAGACGAGACTGGGTTCACCCTTTGCTGGGGAGGGCCCTCAGATTGAGATGATCAAGAAAGGTAAAACAGAAAAGGAATACAGGAAGGAAGTCTGGAGTGAAATTTAGTCTTAGGAGAGAACCAAAGAGATATCAGGAAATTTCCCCATTTTCACACTATCAGTTCAGTACAGTGGAAAGGAAGAAGGATTCTAGGTATCAGACAAAGCTGGGTTCACTCAGTTTCAGTACAACTGGTGTCCTGGGTTTCTACTGAAACTTCTAGGGAAATTTAAACATGGTGCTGGGGTGTGATGTGCCCAATGGCAAGCCAGTAGGTCTAGATACATGACCAACAAGCATGGCATCCATGAAAATCCACAGGGTGGTAAGAAGTAACATCAGTAATGTCACTAACAACTTAACGCAGAGTGCAACACATGTGTGTCTGCAAAAAGCTACCCACCCCTCCATGGAAGATAGCCAAGACAACAATGGGAAGAAAAATTATTACTTGAAATAAATTTAATAACCATAGAAAAAAAGAAAAATATGGTCCCAATATATTTATTAGTAATTTAGAAAAGAAGCAATAAGCTCGATAGCATCTGAATAAAAAAGGAGACAAAATAAATAAGAAGACATCGGAATCAATAAACTAAATGAAAAACTAGTGTATTAGATTCTCCAGAGAAACAGAGCCAAGGATATGTACATATATATGTGTGTGTGTGTGTACATATATGTGTGTGTGTGTGTGTGTGTGTGTGTATAGAGAGAGAGAGAGAGAGAGAGAGAGAGAGAGAGAGAGAGAGAGGAGAGAGATTTACTTTAAGGAATTGGGTTGATAAATTCAAAATTTGCAGGGTAGGCTGGCAGCCTGGAGACCCAGAGAAGATTTCCAGTTCAAGTCTGAAGGAATTCTGCTGGCAGAATTCCTTCTTGCTCAGTGGAGTCAGTCTTTGTTCTATGAAGACCTTCAACTGATTGGATGAGACCACCTACATCATGGTGGGCAATCTGCTTTATTCCAAGTCTGTCTATTTAAATGTTCATCTTATTTTAAAAACACCTTCACAAAAACATCCAGAATAATGTTTGACCAAATATCTGGGCACTATGGCCTAGCCAAGTTGATACATAAAATTAATCATGACAACTAGTTTCTAGAACTAATGTTTATTTTATGCTTTATAGTTTAGTACACATTTACACCTATTATTTCCTTTAATCTACTCAACTTTTTTTTAATGGATTAGCAAACTGAGGCTGAAATGCTGAATAACTCTCCAAGCACACACAAGTAGGCATTGTCTTGAACAGGTTTACCTGAATCCCCTCTGCCACCCTCATGGCAACAGCAACACGAACGAACTCAAAGCCAGCATCTCACTTCACAGCTGTGCACTTCTGTGGTGTCAGGCACTTCTTTGAAAATAATAATACAGAAAAAAGAGAGATCAATATGAACCTCTCAGCAGAAATAATGTAATTCCCTCACTGGGGGTGGCAGGGAGGTAGGTATAGGACTGAGGAATGCCTTTCATAGTTTTCTTTTTTAAAAAGTTACCTATTAGCAAATGGTTTCGCTGATGGCTTTGCTTTTCTTATTAGAGAACATCTGTTTCTGGCCCTGAAAGTCTTTTCTTTTAAATAGATGTTCTTTCAAAAATCAGCTACATAAATGGAGCCTTTACACATTCATTTTGCTGCATATGTGTTCAGTGACCATCATATGTCAAAGAAGAAGGTGAATTCCAAGCAGAAAAACTTGAAAAACCAGACACAAAACTGTATATGCTGTATGATTCCATTTACATGAAGCTCAAAAGCAAGTAAAACCAAACTGAGAATAACAATTACCTTTGATAGAAGGTGCTGCTGGGCTGGAGGCATGCAGGAAGCTTGGTGCTAGAATGTTCCATGTCTTAATTAGAGCGATTCTCGCACAAGTGTATGTGTGTGTGTATGCAAAAATCACTAAGCCATTCACCTGAAACTTGTGTACTTTATTGCATATATATTATATCTCAATCAGGAAAAGAAATAAGTTATTAGAAATAAAAATAAAAGGAAGAAAAAGCATTGGGAACTGCTTGTTTCCACTGTGGGACTTGTAAGTGAATGTGAGCAAAATAAGAAGGGACGTAGTGGACTTTTGTGGCAGAGGAGAGAATAGTCAAGACCCACTGGAGGCAAGGCCATAGAAGGAGGACCTACTGTTCAGTAGAAGTTTGCAGAGCCAAGCCCAACTCCAGGATGAGATTGTGGATGAAAGGGAAGTTAGGAAATTTTGCTCACCATAAGCAAACCACAAATACAGTATTTCATGAACATCCTTCAGAAGCAGGGACTGCAAAGCCCCTGTATTTTCTTAGAAGATTTTTAAGTAAAAAAATAAAGTGAAACGTGGCCTACAGTACTAGCAAGTCTTGAAAAACTAAAATGCATTTTATCCAAAACCACCATGTTCAAAAATCTGGAGCTATTATGTGTGAATGAACCGATGGTGTCTCCTGTGACTTCCTTAAGGAAATGGTATTTGGTATAGTGAGGGATTCAAAGCAGTTACCTATCTTGCTGGTAGAACGTTCTGATAAGATAAAACCTCCTTTGTGAACTCATATGTCCTTGACCTCAAAGCCCCTTCCAGGGTAGGAGCAGATTTCTGTTTTGTCTAGTAACAAAAGAATTAAAGAAAGACAGTGTTCCCTCCAGAGCCGGTTCTGAGACAAAGGAAAACTTTGCTGCAGGCATGGATTTCTGGATGGTTTCTAAGAATTTCTTGGGTTTTGGTGAGAAGAATTCTCCCAAATAAGATTGTCTGAGATTTTCCAATTACACACTCTAATTGCAGCAGAGATCCCAGGCTCTAAGTCATTCTGCCGGCTGCAGGTTGTGCTTGACTCACTGGACACAGCGGGAGCTGGCCAAGCCTGCCACGGCCCACAGCCCAGCAACTGCCTTTGATTGGGCTCTGCTGCCAGACCAAGGGTGGAGGGGCCTGTCCAGGGCCCCCAAAGTCTCTGAGAGGCAACAATTCTGACTAAGGACACGTGGTTTCTGGAGAAGCATGCTCTGGGTCACTGGGGCCACTGGCTAATGGAGCCAGCAGGGACCTCACCAGGTTTCTTCTGAGCAGTTCTTATGGGGCTGGGTCCATCTTGGTCACAGATTCCTGGATGCCAGGGCTTCCTGGTGAGGTGAAGAGTGTGGAATTTATCTACTCCCTTCTATCCCCCAACTACCACCACCCATCTAGGGACAATGACCCTGTCTCCAACATCCAGCATCCTCTAGGGATCCTAGATGAGTGTAGGAGGAGTCTGTGCAAGTTTTACCTAGTTCTACCTCTGTCAGAATGTCCCCTGACCCTGTCTTATCCCATTTAGTCACCCTGCCTCTAATCTCTGATTCCTGTTCTCTCTCTTTTTCTCTCTATCCCCTTTCTGTGTTTAATCATAAGCTCATTTCCCTTCTCCTCAAAGTAGCTAATTCTTGACATTTTAGCTGAATTTCTTCTTTTAAATATGGAACTTTATTTCAAGGAAATCCTTGAAACAACCATGAGAGCAGGGGAAATGACCATCCAAGCTGTCATATGACATGCCACGCAACACAACATGGTTTTAGTTCAACAATATTTACTGCCTCTCTGCCAGGCATCAGGTAGGAGGCTTCAGAAGACTGAGGTGGAGAGAGGGAATAAAAAATGATTGAAGCACTGATAACAGACATTTACTGAGCACTCTCTGTCAAGCTCTGTGCTGAGCTCTTCATATCTATTAGCTCCTTCCATCCTCTCAAAACCTTATGAGAAGGAACCTGTTGGTTCTCCTATATTACAGAAGAGAAAACTGAAGCTTAGAAGGTTAAATAACTTGACCAGGCTGAGCAGCTAGTTAGTGGGGAGGCTGTGTGATCCCACGGCACTAACCTGCGTGGCCAAGCCCTTCATTCATGGTATCTTACTCTATCATCACAACTAACTTGCAAAGTAGGTTGTATTATCCATGTATCATAGATGATGAAATCAATTCAGAAAGGTTGAGTAACTTATATAATGTCACACACTTAACCAATGACAGAAAAATTTAAACCCAAACATCTGTCTCCAGAGCATTGTTTTTTCCACCAAACAAAATTACTATGGTCTCCAAAATCAAGGAGTTCTTAATTTACTAAGAGTACTAGGCCACATAAACAGCTATGATAATGTTATTTAGAAAAAAACGAGATGTGAAGGAGGAAAGGCCACCTCTGTTGAGGGGCAAAGAAATGTCTCCTCGGAAAGGAGGCATTGAGATGGGTTGAAATGGATCCAAAAACATGGCCTGTCAAAAGTTCCACATCTCAGGACTAAGGATTTGCCTTATTCTACTTTAGGCTGAGTTGATGTATAGGGATGCTAGTTTTAATTTTCCTTGGTTGAGTCCTTTCTCCTGGTAGAAATTTTTAAGGACATCCAAATAGAAAAAGGAAATGGAAAAAATATGGAGTGAAAATGACTTTCCAAGAATATTAAGCGATAATTTTCATACCATAAAAAAGCAAAAGAAAAAAATTGATAGTAATAATGATAAAACAATTATAACCACTGTGAGCTGTGATGGCATCTTTCACCAGACGCCTACTGCTAGTCAGCCTCGTTATCAATAATGAGCCTCCCTCCTCTATCCTGATTACTATCTTAAGATGGGGAAATGGCCTTTCAGGCAGCCAGGATGGGTTTCTGCAAATGGGTCACTAAGTATTGTAGAGAAAGACTGGGAAAGCCTCATGGGATCCTCTTCTCACTGAGCTTGTTTTATCATCTCCCTGAAACAGCAGATCTGTGTTGAGTGCTTGCTTTGAACCAGGAATTCTACTGGGGCTGGGAGATATGACGGTTTTGGTGGAAATGAAGCAGAGGTGCTGTCACACCAGAAATAGCCTCCAAAACTCTGCTCACAGTGAGGTCCTCCTGCCCATTGCACCACGCAAACAAAGCTTACATAACTCTCATTTGAGCAATCAAGAATCTTGCTTCAAATTGCAGGTTTCACAACTGCATAGTTGATTTCTAGCCGCCTGCATTGCATTTGGTCTGACTGTCAGAGGCTGGAGAAGAAACCAGGTCAACTCCAAGAATTTGAGAAAACAATAATCATTTCTTGAGAACTCATTAAATGGGCCACGTCCTGAGATTTGAAGCCAAGTCTGTTGATGGAATAGAGGGAGGGTAAAAATTAGGAATGTCTTCACAGAGGAACTTTGAGATGAGGTTTTAAAGGATGAATAGGGAAGTGCAGGAAAGCAGGGGGAGGAATAATTCCTCTAAGCAGAGGGAAAACACGTTCAAAGGTGGAGCGGCATGAAACTGTAGGATGAATTCATGAAACTATGGTAGTTTGGCCTGACTAAGCCCTGGTGAGTTCTATTACATTATTGCAGCACAGGGGAATTCCTGCAACCCCCTTGAAAAAGTCTGGAACATCTGAGATGCTCTTCGAGAGTCTATTTGCAAAAACATGCTATGGCCTCCTGGGAGAAATGTTGAAGCCAACCCCCAACCCTCCAGAGTGACTCAGGACTCCAAGACTATTAGAATTAAAATGCTGGTTTGTGGAGATTATGAAGTTTCCCCAGGTTTTGTGATGCTTCCTCAAGTGAGCCTGGAACCCATCTTGGGCTCTACGACCCAAAAGTAATTGGCCTTACATGGGGATTCTGGATGATTGCTGGTGAGTTTTCCTGAGAATGGCGATCAGTTCTGCTGTTGATATGCTCTCCTCAATCTCTGAAACAGAGAGAGATCCAGTCAACTGAGAAAGAGACCAAGTGTGGGATCTACCATGGATCAGAAGCCCTGCTGATGTTGCTCATGGGAACTTAAGAAAGCCCATCTCCAGGCCTTCTCTCTGTGCCATAGTCTCTGCTGCCATTATTCAAAAGAAAGTCAGAATCCTTGGATCTGCTCCTGATTAGGTGGGGGACTTATTTATAAATCTTTTCCGTGATCAGTGCTATTCTGGAGCCTGTGAAATGTTAATGTTGATGCTGCAATCCCTCAGTCCAGAACACCAGCCCCAGAGACACCACACAGGGAGTGGTGTCATGGCTGGTGACTACTCAATAATAATGAAAATAATCAATAATAACTAACATGTGGATATCATTTTACCCTTTAACAAATGCTTTTAATGCGTAATATTTCCTTTATTACCTGTAACATCAATTTCAGGTAGGTATCTCTAACAATATCTCCAGTTTACAAATCTAGCCTCAAAGAGATTAAGCAAATTACACACTGACATATAGTTAGTGAGGGACAAGGCAAAGATGCCGGGCTAGCTCTCTATGATTCCAAAGTCCGTTGGCTTTTTCAATGTGTTTGCTATTAAAGACTTCTGATGTTTTGTAAAATAATACCCTTCAGTCCTAGGCCTGGTGCTGCTAAATTTCCCGTAGTTAGACTATCGTTTGCTCAAGTTCAACTGCTCATCTTAAGGTGGAAGAGATGCACACTGATATTTTTTTCTCAGCAACCATGTGCCATGCTACATGTGTGCTCAATATCGCTGAATACGCACAGCAACAACCCTGAAATGCCTCTGTCTCTGAGGGGAGCAATTGTGTTTTTCTTATCCATCATTGTATCTCCAGCAAAGTGTCTGACAATTGGAAAAAATCAGTATGTATTAACTGAATTGAGGTGAGCATCTTTATCTTCATTTCTTATTAAAGGAACCTGAGACTCAGAAGAACTAGGTAGCATACCTGAGATTACCAGGCTTGAGAGAGGTGGATATGAGCTCAGATGCAGGTTCCCTGTGGTCATGGCTCCCATTCTCCACTCTTCCTTTTTCCAGGAGCCAAGGCTGCCCAGCAATCTTTCCAGCTATAAACTTTTTCTCTGAACTGAAGAGAGCTGATGTGTTACCCAGCTTGCAGGTCAAAGGTGTGCGTGTGCACACATGTGCATGTGCTCATGTATGCATGTATGTACTTGTCTGTTTGGGATGGGGTGGGGTGGGCGGATTTATACATGATAAAGCAGTCTCTTCTAAATTTTGTTTGTTTATTGTCAGGAGGTATCACATTCCTGAGAATCCATTGCTAGGAACACTTCTAGAAGCCTGGTCATTTCCAGGTAACTCAATAAATCCTTTCATGCTCACTTGGATATTTATCTTCGAGTTAACTAAGACTATCTCCTTTATAATTCCAAGACATGCCCTTTCCCCACAAACTTGATAGCCCTTGAATGCCAAGCAAAGTTAATATCTTAGTGTATGTAAGCCCCAACTCTCAGAAATTGTCATGTAAAAAACACGGATTTTACCACGTTGCCGGGTCTTTCATCCTTGGGGGTAGAGTGGGGGTGCCTGCTCCATCTCAGAGGCAGCAGACGTCTATGATTAACTATACAAAAATGCCAGTTTGATGATAAAAGCTGTACTTAGCATTGACTCCTCTGCTACAGCAGGAGTCTGGGGGATGCAGCTTATGAGAATTTTTTTTTAATGGAAGCTTTTGTTAACATCAGATATCTAATTAACTTAGGTTTTAAAGCTACAGAGGTGCTGCGTCCTCAAGAAAGATGGCTATCAAAATAGTTTCATCTAACGTAATTACCCTAAATCTACTATGGAAGAAAGAATTAAAATGTTTCTTTTTTAAGAAAAGCCAATGTATTGGATAACATGGAGGCATTTTGTTGTGGGATCCCTGTCTATGCAGTTGAGGCCAGATCAACTTACTAACCAGCATAATTATCATATCCAGAGTTTGTCTCAGGAAATGCCTTCCAGAATGAGGGAAAACACAGCATCTGTGCCCACAAGGATGGTTTGGGCCCCCCGACGATGAAAGGCTCCAGCTGCTCTGCAGTTATAATCAAACTGGCTCTCCCCCAGCCTCCTCCGCCTCATCCTCCACACAGTAATAACAGAGTTGCTGGCTGCTCATCCCCAAAATGGTGTTTAGGACATCAAATGCTTCAACTACCACCTATGTGCATAATGACTCCCAAGTGTCTCCAAACCAGGTCTTCCGCCCCCACCCCGAGACTCCAAATCATGCTCTTCAGCTGCTTATCAGACATCTGGACTTCCTAGCAGACCCTCCAAGGCAATATCTCTAAAACCAAACTCGCCATCTTCCTCACTTTGTCACCCACCACAATGGCCTCTTTTGCTTAGATTCCCTACCTTATCAGCCCCACCAACCTGCCAGTCACCCACGACCCTTATTTTTTAGTAGATTTTATATTTTAGAACAGTTTTTAATTTATAGAAAACAACTGAGAGGCTCTTACAGAGAGTTCCCATATACTCCATAATCAGTTTTCCAGTTAGTATCTTATATTACTATGGGACATGTGTTACAATGAATAAACCAGTATTAATACATTATTATAAACTAAAGTCCATACTTTATTCAGATTTCCTTATATTTCACCTAATAGCCTTTTCTGTTCCAGATCCCATCTGGGATACCACATTACATTTAATCATTGTATCTCCTTGGCTGTGACAATTTCTTGGGCTTTTCTTATTTTTTGATGACCTTGACAGTTCAGAGGCATACTGGTCAGGTGTATTCTAGAATACTCTTCCATTTGAATGTGCTGATATTTTCTCATGATTAAACAGGGGAGATAGGTTATTAGGAGGAAGACTGTAGAAGTTAGGTTTAGAGATTATTTTTAAGACATTGTTTGGTCATTGGGCAGGATTGGTCACAGCCTTCATTTGACAGAGGAAGGGCTAATTACTAATTCTGATATCACCTTAGCATATCTAGCACTGGGCATGAAATTGAGTCAGGGCTTGATGAATATTTGAAGCCTTGGTGTGTCTCCTTATCTGCAGAGTGGGGTAATAAAATTTACAGGAGTTTCAAGATGATTTAAATCAAAATATTAAAATCCTTGGTACAGGGCCTTGCACATAGTATAGTAAGCACTCAAATATTTCAGCTACTACCATTTTTGTCACCATGATTAGGATCTACATGTTATACAAGATATACTGGAAGGCCGGGGGCGGTGGCTCACGCCTGTAATCCCAGCACTTTGGGAGGCTGAGGCGGGTGGATCACCAGGTCAGGAGATCGAGACCACACTGAAACCCCGTCTCTACTAAAAATACAAAAAATTAGCTGGGCGCAGTGGCGGGCACCTGTAGTCCCAGCTACTCGGGAGGCTGAGGCAGGAGAATGGCGTGAACCCGGAAGGCGGAGCTTGCAGTGAGCCGAGATTGCGCCACTGCACTCCAGTCTGGGTGACACAGCGAGACTCTGTCTCAAAAAAAAACAAAAAAAAAAAAGATATACTGGAAACCCAAAAATTTGACTTTGACCACTCCATATGTGAAGAAGTAAATTTAGTGATTAGATGGAAACAAGAGAGGCCAAGCTCAGCTTTACACTTTAAAGAACAGTCTCCTGTAAAATTAATGTTGCATTTAGTTCACTTTGATAAGACTTCAAGGGCCATCAATTTTGTTCTTAACAATGATGCAGATCCAAAAGAAACATAAGACATGGCTCCTAGTCTCAAGATGTGATAAATTTACTGTCAGATAATAATACAGGACAGCATTTGATGAGGAGACAAGCAGAGGAGATGTGGGTGTGGGAAGTTCAGAACAGTGACTGTGTCCATGTGGGCTATATTGTTGCTAAGGTCTCGAGAGGTGGGCACTGAATGATGGATGGTCAGAGAGAAAGGTTAGAAAGTCATAAACAAGGATCTGGAAAGAATCAGTATACAGAAATCCACTGATCCAGTGCCTGAGAGAGTCCAACCTCCCTGGCATTAGGCTTTACGCAGACAACAGTAGGAGGTGGCATTGAACAAAACATCAAAATAGTGGGGTGGTTGTGGTCTGAAAGCTCCCCTCAAGAGTAATGGGGAGCCAGTTATATTTTTGAGCCAGGGAGTAAGAGGATGAAGATGGAATTTTCAGGAGGTAGGTATGCTTGCAGTGGGCATGACTAGCTAGAGAGGGAAAAACTGGTGGCAGAAAGATCAACACGCTAGTTCATTCATTCACGTATACATTTATTGGTCATGTATACACAGGAAATATTATGGAGCTCCTATCAGACTCTGGGGCATATGGAGGCATATAATTATTGGTACCTGCCCTAAAGAAGCTCACAGACTAGAGGGAGAGAAATTAGGTTTCTGTTATCATCCAGAATAGATCACAGTGAAACCAGAAAGAAAAGGATGGAATAATATGTGAGAGAGAGAGAGAGAGAGAGATACATAGATAGATGATAGATAGATAATAGACATAATATATATATCACAAAAAACAAATGTGTCCATATATATACACATAGGCTATGTATGTTATATATTATAATAATTAGGTTAGTATCTATTGTATACATACTATATATATACATATTACATATATAATACATATACATATTACATATATAATATATATACATATTACATATATAATATATATACATATTACATATACACATTTGTTTCTATAATAGAAATTTGAAGAACTAATTGTTAGAATCAACATAGGGAAGAAAGCAAACTGCTAGGAAAAGATAATCCCAAATTGTGAACCTGAATGAGCTGCATAAAGGTTGCCACTGACAAAAAGGGACTCCTGCAGGTTGGAGCTGATGAGGCAAGAAGATGAATGTGTTTGGAAGCAGTTGAATGTTATAAGAGATATTCATACAGTCTAATTATTATCATCTGGAAACACAGTGGGAGGGAGGGCTGGGCTCAAGGGACAGGCTTGGAAAGTATCATCATGCTACAGTACGGGCGGAAGAGCACCCAGGGGAAAAGAGTGGGCAGAGAAAACCAGAGCTAATCCACGAGTCCTCAGAAATCTCCACCCCATCATGGGTTCAGAGAAGAGAAAAAGCCAAGAGGTGGTATCGAGGAGAAAACAGAGAAGTTGGGGTCCAATAAGTAGGAGAACTTCATAGGAGGGAGGTCTAAGAAGGGATGTCAGTGATGTTGAATGCAACTGGCACAAGATAGCAAACCTACCCAGGAACTATGATACCCAACAGTAACAACAAGAACAATAAATGATTTAAATAATAGTAATAATAATCACATTTTTTAAACAGTTACTATGAGTCAGATCCTGGCGCTGTCCTAAGGCACTTAAGACATGTTTTCTCATTTTTCTTTGTGCCCAACCTAGCATAAGCCACATAGTAGTTCTCAATAAATGACTAATGTTCTAAGCCAAACTTGAGAGCCCTTAGGAATCTGGATGTTTTGATACTTTAGCTGGTGCTGGAATGGGTTGACAGAATAGTAATTTCTTTCCTCGGGTCATACTGTCTAGGTTAAATCATTGGTTTATTCCTGGCCAGTAAAATCCTGTCTGATAAGATTCCTTCCCTCCTATTCTGTATGAGAGTGCACTGTTTACCCATGTGGGGTTGGGTGGAGCCCAGAATATTCTTCAAGTCAACCTCTCTAGTAAACGGAACATCTGAGCAATAGCTTTGACCTTTGGGGGAGAAGCCATTCTTTTTCTAATGACTTATGAAGGAAAGGGTGTTCTGAACATGGGCTAGATTCAGACATAGGAGTATGGGGGGGCGGGTGGGAGTTGCCTGTACACACAAGGAAAGTTGGCCAACAAACTCGTTCTTGCTTCTTTCCACGGCATCCTTGAAATTGCTTTACATTCATCTGAAGGCCAACCTCAAATTAGAAAAATGGGAGGAGATTGCTGCTGGGTGGCTTTCAGTTTAAGGAACTAAATCTTGATTCAAATGCAAGAGGAACATTGCACTAGGAGGAGATTGTCAGCATTTGAGAACCTTCAATTCAGACTAGGACTCACTGTCTCATTTGTTCAGTAAACCTCATGGAATGGCTTTCCACATATATGAGTTTCCTACACAATAAATGCTCTTAGAGCCTTCAGACATACAATTGGTATATTGAAAGTTAAATAATACAAATAAGAAAAACAAATGAAGGTGTTTTTATTTAAAATTCAATTTTTTAAAGGAGGAGCAGAAATTCTGATGCTAAAATAAACCTTAACAATTTCTTTAAGCCAGGAACCCTACATCCTACTCATAGGGCCTGCTCCAACATAAAACAGGCTTCCAAGTCTCTCTAAGTCACAGTTCTCCTTGCTCTGATGTTCATCTGCACCTGTAAGGCAGAGAGCACCACATAGGTATTTTTCAGAGTGGAAGATTTCATCAAAGGTCACTCATGCAGAGGAGGGACGAGTCAGGATTCAAGCCTGGTTTTGCATTTTCCCAAGTTCTTCTTATCCACCTGGTGGACTTCCGTAAGCTGACATTGGTCCCATGATCAATCAAAGGACACGGGCAAAATCAGATTCCTTCAGAAACCATGAACCATTTTGGAAGTGAGATGTGGGGCAGTGGCTGGGGGAATAGAAGGGTTAAGCAATGAGGGTCAACACTAATGGGTACTTTGGTTAGGATGAGGGAAGTGACTAGTCCCTTAGAGCTGTTTTCCTTCTCACTTTCAAGGCCTGCTGTTTACCCTGAGTTTCCTATATGAACATCCTCTTGTACATGATATGTTGAAATCACATGTCTACCAAGTGTATGATTTGTTTCCAATTTTACTTTCTAAAAATGTGTCAGGACATGAGTGATATAAGAAAGGTGGTCAGGGGCCATGCCTGCAGAGGTTACAAGAGCAAGCTTGATGGGTGTGTTCTGCTCCAGCCCTTGGAAAATTTGACTCTCACAAACAGAAGAATATTTTAATACCGGCCGGAAGGAGGTGTGGAAGAAAATGCATGGATGAGGCTGGGAGCAATGGCTCATGCCTTCAGCACTTAACCCTGTCTCTACTAAAAGTACGAAAAATTAGCTGGGCATGGTGGCAGGCGCCTGTAATCCCAGCTACTTGGGAGGCTGAGGCAGGAGAATTGCTTGAACCCGGGAGACCGAGATTGCACTGAGCCGAGATCGCACCACTGTACTCCAGCCTGGGTGACAGAGAAAGACTCCATCTCAAAAAAAAAAAAAAAAAAAAGAAAAGAAAAAGAAAAAAGGAAAAGAAAAGAAAAGAAAAGAAAATGCACAGACGAGCTGCTGCAGATGAGAAAGCATAGCAAGGAGAATAAAAACCTATGTGGACAAAGTAGCTGAACAGCCCTCAGGAAGCTGCCTCCAGGGCCAGGGCTGTGAGGAGACTCTTGGAGTTTTGGCTACCTGGGCCTGGGGAGACTGTCTCAGCAGTAAGATATGTGCCTGGTTCAGCATGGGCCTAGCTTAATTTTAGTTATATATCTTCAGGCAAATCCTGAGTGAATGGTAGAATTGGAAGGGGGTCCCATCAGCAGCAGGTTCTCACAAATGGGAGTCCCAAGCCCTTTTTGCTTACTTGATAGTACTTTTGGATTTCCATAAACTTCTAGTATCACACATACACACACCCGCACACGGGCAAATGCACACACACACAAATTTTCCTGAACCTCACCCCTCTCTAACATCAATACAAAACTTGAGAATGTCCCTCAAATGCATTGTCCTTAAAATAAAAGCAGAGTCATCAAAAATTTAACGAAATGGATGGGAGGAAAAATTGGGCCACAACATAGTAATTCCATTTGGAAAAACTCAAAGATTTTTCAATTTAACTCAGATGTTTATGGAGCAACCAAGTAGGTCTTGGTATAGTAAAGCAGACAAGGTTTCTACCCTCAAGGAATCACAGCCAAATTGACAACCCCCAAGCCAATGTTTCTTTCAATGTAGCAGTTAGATCATCAGCGTGAGATTCATCTTGGAAGTTTACTAAAATACAGATTTCTTCGTTGCATCCTGACTTCCTGAATTAGAATTTCTGGGTTAGCAGGGCCCAGAGATCTGTGTTTTAAAAAGCCACCCCAGTGATTCTTATGCACCAGAAACTTTGAGGTCCTTTGCCTTAGACTCATGACTAGCCGTATTTTTATTTCCAGATCTCAACACAAAGAATGTTCTAGTAGCCCACCTGCTGATGATGACGGACAGATTAAGGGGCAAGTTTTGTCATCACTACACATTTCCTGGGCCTCTAACATGCAGGAAATTACAGCTGACTTCACCTGAAATTGCAGAGCAAAAATACATTCAATCAAAAGCTCCTCTCAGCTCCCATACCACAGAAGCAACCTATAGAGGAAAAGACAGCAGTGTGACTTGAGGAGAGGACCAGAAATGGTCCCAGATTCACATGAAGACGTCTCTGTTGCAGACTGAACCCATCTCTTCTACCTCCCACAGCACTTCGTTTTGAAACAAGTATTTGGACTATGTGTGTTGAACTGAATGAGGATGCTTGCTCAGCAATGTTGAGTGACCTGCTCATGCTACAAGAATTTTAATCTAAGATACCTTAACTCCAAGTCCAAGGTTGTTAGAAGTTTCCAATTTTAGAAGAACTTTTTCATGAGGCCCATATGCAAGGACGTAATATCTCAACTGGAGCAGAAGGATTTCAAGCCCTGTCACTGGGAAGAGCTGTGATGTGTTACAGGCCATCACCCAAGCCTTGGGTCACAGGCCTGACCCTGCTGGTTACTAACTAGGTGGCCTCAAGCATGTTACCATTGTCCACACAACTCCCCAAGCTAGACATCCAGGCATTGTCCTTGATACCTTTTTCTCTGTCACCCTCTACATGTAAGCCATTCTTGTATCTGAATATCTTCAAATTGGTAGATCTCTCTCTGCCTCCACTATCATCCTAGTCCTGAACTACTGAAAGAACTTTTAACTGATCACTGCCCTTCCATTTTTGCCATTCATCCCAATGCATTCTCCCCACAACAGCCTAAGTCATAGCATGTCACTCCTTTACTTAAAACCTTCAACAGTTTGCCACTTGTCTTAGGACAAAACAAAATCTCCTACTGCTGTCTACAATATCATACCTGGCTTAGGTCCAGTTTACCTATCCAGACTCATCCTCAGCCACTCTACACCTTGATTTCCAGGCTCCAGGCACATTGGTGTTTCTGTCTTTGTAAAACTCCATGCTCAGAAGCCTTCATATAGTTTGGTCCTTCCCAGGAGAGCACTTTTCACATACTAATTCACTCACTTAACTCCACTCATTCTTCAGATCTCAGTTCATTATCATTGCCCTTGGGAACCTTCCTCATCACTCGTGCCTCTTCCTCCCCACCACTAAATCAGTTCCTCCTGCTACACACTCTCATAACTCCCCACACTTACTGCAGTTTGCAATTATATATTGCATGGTGATTTCCTGTCTTATCCACTAGAGTGTGAACTACATTAGGGTGGAAACCACGTCATTTTTATCTACCACCATCTTACCTGCAGCATCTGAGCACAGATTCTGGGACAGAGTAAAAACAATAACAACAATGGTGCTATTGCTGCTGCTAGTGGCTCTATTGAGTGCCCAGAATGTGTCAGTCAACAAGAGCCAAGTGACATCCCTGAGAGTTACAACATTCCATTGTAGACTTAAGGTCCATCTTAAAATTTCTTTTGAAGTATGTATTCTAGCTCATATGATGGACTGTTTTGTTTCACCTTGAAAATACATTATTTACTGTTTTTCCATGATGTTAAGTGGTGTAGATAGTCGTAGATTCTCCATACCTGACCAGCGATTTTGCCTACTCTCTCACCCAGGGGTACCCATGCCCTGTTTGAGATATAGAAGTAGAAAAAGTGACACAGAATTGGGTGTTTGAGAAATAAAATGGGAATTCTTATCCTGCCACTTACTAGCTGTGTGACCTTGAACAAGTATCTCGAGCTCTCTGATCCTTGGTTTCCTAACAGTAAGACGGGACTCCTACATCTGATTTCCATTGTGAAGATCGAATGAGATAAAATATATAAAGTACATAACAGATTCTTAACAGATAGTAGCTTACTTTATCTGGAGTGAGGGAAGAAAGAAAAAGAGACGTATAGAGGAAGAGAAGGGGTGGCTGATGTATCAGGAACAACCTTGGCAGTTCAGTATTTTGAAGCTTGAGGAAGGTGGCATTCCAAGAATAAAATAACTTTGAACGTCATCAACTGGTTCAAAGAGTGTGGGGACAAAGGCATCTGAGAAACATCTGGAATGGCATTTCAGTTGTTTAGCTGTGACCTGGAAGAGCAGTGGGAGGAGCCTGATGATGATGGAGTCCAACTAACCCGCAGGTGGAGAGTGAATTGGAGGTGGGGGAAAACCTAGAACATTGGTAAGGAAGAAAAATGCCATGGTATGGCAAACAGCAAGGCTGGAGAAAGTCATGAGAATGAACTTACAACTGACTACGCAAAATTCAGAAAGATCTCGAAGAGCTAACGGCAATAGAACCTGAATGAAAAATCCATTCATTCACAGGTCATTTTATTGGTTATAGTCATGTGCCTTGCAGTTTTTTTTTTTTTAGTCAAACCTTAGAGAATCATTATTGCAGATTTCTTACATTGTTGCACACACATACACACATGCACACTATGATTCTGTGGTCAATAAAAGTGTAACAAATGCTGTGTTTAAGTAGAATTGGACAGAACATGGTTTCTTTATTGTATTGTAAATCTCCAAAACAAAAATATATGCCATATTCTAGAATTAGTATACAATGGAAATTTTTTGCCTCAAAATATTTGCTATAACTTGTGTTTGGAATACACTTTTAAACACTTCCAACTTAAGCAACTAGCTGCAATCATTTTAAGACATCTAGTGTACTGCAACAATTCTTCAGCATACTGAAATCCTCCAGCATCATAGCTCACATATTCACAAACATGGTAAGGTCCATGGAATCCTTAAGCTGGTAAAAGATCTCTTATGTCTAAAAACATCTGCAGCTCTCTACAAATGTGTTATTTTGGATAAAATTACAGTATACAACCAAGTTGATGACAGCGAAGTTTTGTTGTAATAACTATACTGATAGCAATTATATTTTTAATCATTGGGATCAAGAGTTGAAATAAGGTTAATATCAGGTCTTCCAGGTAGGTGCTTAGCGGAAAAAAAAACATAATTTTTTAAAACCCAGCAGGGAACATTGAGAACATATCACTTCCAGCTACTCATCTTATAAACGCCTAAATTTTGTCCTGAAAGACTTTGCCATGGAGAGCAATTTGGGATGCCAGTAAGCACCTGTGAAAATGTTCAGATGAGGAGAGGTAAGAGAAGTTGAAGGAAGGACAATTTCCATTTGCTACCGGGACAACTGAAGACATTTTGACCACAGCTGGCTCCCATTGGGTCTTCATTATAGAAGACAACTCTTTTGTAGAGTTGGAGTGGAATTCTTTTTATTTAGGATTTCTTTCTTATGCAAAATGTATTGTGATCGATTTATTTAAAATCAATGAATCTATTTAAAATTCAAAAGCCAAAACCTTCTTTCTACTGATTTTGAGTACTATGGGAAAAACTTAGGGGTCTTGTTCTTTCTGAAGGCAAGGACTTGCTACTGATCTTTTCTTTGATTATTCCCATTTATCAATTCTAGAGCATGGAAATTCCCATGCTCTCTTGTTTAAGTACTGTAGAGCTCATCTCCTCTAGACAATCACAAGAGTGATAAAATGATAATAATCCACCAAACAAGTTAACACATTCTCTGTGACCTCAGCATGTTTTTAAAGCCTGTTTTGAAAGAACTCTGAGACAGGCAGGGCAGAAAGGCATTGACATCACTTCTGCGCTTGGCTGAGGCACAGCCCTTAACAAGAGGACAGCAGCCTTTTCCTGTCAAAGCCTGAAGCCACAGCAGTGGTGAGGAGGCTATGTCAGAGTCCTGCCAACAGCTGGCTGGAGTCAAAGGGTGGGGCAGCTATACAGAGGCCAGGGCAACTGTGCTGACTTCCTTGGTGGCTGGGGAAGTGGCCTGTACCCGCCTTCAGCAAACACCCTGAGTTTACCCCAGGTGACTGCCCTCTCTCTCCTTCCACACACAGCATTAGACCACCAGGGGCACCTCTCTTACCCCTAGGAGACAGGGGCCACGAGGCCCCACGAGTCCTCAGCATCTCCTGCCTGGACCACTGCAAGAACTTTTTAAACAGTCTCCCTTTGACTTCTCTCTCCTTCTCCCATCCACCTTTTATGTGACCTCTCTAAAGCAAACTTAGAATGTGTCATTCATTAGCTTAAATATCTCCAGTTGCTCCCCATTGCCAAGGGTGTAAAACTCATTCTTAATCTGCAATAGAAGAAACTTCTCATCATGGCCCCTGCATTTCTCTATAGTTTTACCTTGCATCTCTTCTTTACTACTCATGATGTGCCAGCCCCACCAAATCCCACAAGGTTTCCAAGACAATGATGCCCTTTTGCAACTCAGTGGCTCTGCTCAGCTGTTCTCTCTACCTTGGGTACCCCTACAACATATCCCTATGGGGAACACCATCTCAACCTGCAAGTACAAAGCTCAAAGATCATTTCCATAGTAAATTCTTCACTGAATTTCCCTCGTCACCAAGGACAGAGAGAATTATTCCTTCTTGTGTCCCCAAATCAATTCCTGCACGCCTGTAGGAGAAAGGCAGCAGAGCATCATGCTGAGGGAACATGCTCCCCAATACCCTATCAGGATGCAAAGCCCAGATCTGCACATGCTCTCTTTGACCTTGTGCAAATTACCTAAACTATGACTCAGTTTCCTCAACTGCAGAATGAGGGGAAGAGTAGTATATACAACATAGAAATAAATGTGCCAAGTACTTTAAGTCCTCAGAAGAGTGCCCCATTGCTAAGTGCTCAGTAAGCACTGGCTATTATTATGACCACTAATACTGTCACCATATGCTTAGATGTCTCTATCCCTGTCTACAGAAGAGTGTGAGATTTTATCTTGTTCATGTTTATATTCCTGGCGCCTAACTTCCACGTAATAGGCCCTCAATAAATGTTTATTGAATAAGTAGATTATTTTCTAGGCAGTAAAATAGTCCCATAACTCTACAGGTTATATCTGTAGCAACTTTATTTCGTTTCTTTGCTCAGTGGGAAGGAAGTCATTACATAGATCCATAAAACGCTGTGTCCTGAACAGAGACTCTAGAAGTCAATTCATGAGTCCTTCATTGACGTGGGAGTTTGGCAGCCTGGTTCTGCCAGGGCTAAGTGTCTTTAAAAGAGTCACTTTCAATTCATGTGTTCAGTAAATACCCACTGAATGTTAATCATGTGCTGGGAATTGTTCTGGGAGCTGGGGAAAAGCACTGCACAAGACAGGAAAGATTCCTGTTCTCATGGACTTTGATGGGAGGAAAATAGTGCATTAAATGATAAGAAATGAAAGAAAAAATAAGTGTTAGATAATAGGTATTTGAATTAAAAGGAGGAAATATGCTACAAAGTGCCTGGGAAGGCAACATTTTGAAAAGGAAGTCAAGGAAAGTTTTTTTGAAGGCCAGCAGTAATATTTAGACTTGAGTTTGAGACCTAAGAGAGAAACATTCCAGGCAGAGGCAGCTTCTCTTACAAGAGCCTGATGTAAAACCAAGCTTGGGATGTTCCAGGAATCAGAAGAAAGCCTGTGTGCCTGGAGCTCGGGGAGTGAATGTAGGAGTCATTCCACGTGAGGTCAGTGAGGAAGGCAGGGGCTCCACAGGCCTGTGGAAGAATGGTGGTTTTATTATATATGCAACAGGTGGCTGAAAGGTTTTGAGCAGGAGAATACTATTATTTGATTTACATATTTAAAAGCATAGGGAGAATGGATTATGAGGGAAGTGGAGACCAGAATACAAGCAATGAGACCTATTAAGAGGCTATTCATTGATGTAGGTGAAAAACAGATGGCACAATTTCAGATAGTGTCTGTAGACCAGGACTTGATGTATGTTTATGAACTGGAGTCCTGGTGCTGATGGGTTAAATGTAGGGGTGAGAGAAAGAAATTCTAACTTTTCGCCCATGCTTCAGGGGCAGTCCTGTTGGCAACATATTCAACACATAGGACTATTACTCCAGTTCATATGCCAGGTGACAGGGAAGGTTGTCAGTTACTGGGCAGGGACAGCTGGACAAGGTATAGATGGGGTTGGGGGAGGAGGGATACCAAGATTTCCACCTTCAAAATGTCTAGTTTGAGACACTCAAGTGGAGAAGACATAAAGTTCATATACGAGTTTTGAGTCCAGTAAGAGGAGATCAGAAGTGTGGTTATCCAAGTAGGAATCATTTGTATGAGGACAGAATTTAAAGCTATGAGAGTAGATGTGATTCCTAGGGAGAGCATATAGTTGAAGAAGAGAGAAAGTCTCAGTGCAGAGCCCTGGAAAGGCCAGCATTTGGAGTTGGAGTATTGGGGGCCAGGAAAAAGACTAAGAGGAATCAGACAGTACTGGAAGACAAACTCTAGGAGAGTACATTGTCATGGAAGCCAAGAGAAGAAAACAACTCAAGATGGAGGGAGTGATAAACTGGGATCAAATGCTGCCAAGAGGTCGAGTAGAAAAAGGGTTGACTTTGGCAACATGGAAGTCTTTGTTAAAGGGATTAGTTTCACTTTTCATCTCCTGGACCCAATTTGCCTTTAAAAAAAAAAAAAAAGGGTGATGGCGGGGGGGGGGAGGAATTCTTTTTAAATACTTTTATTAGGTAGACGTACTCTTTCCTTAAAATAAATCATTCAAAGAATCCCAAGATATAAAAGAGAACTTAATCAGAGTTTCCGTATGGAAACAGAAATCCCAAGAACTTACTTAGCCCCATTTTCTTGCCCCTAAGGTTGATTCTAAGGCAGCTTGGGGTAATTCTAGGACTGCCTTGAAGAGAAGACAAAAAACACTGGACTGGAAGCTCTGTAAAGGGCTCTCTGGCCAAGAGAATCTAAGTGGAAAGATGTGAGTAGTTCTTAGCCTGCTGAACAATAGGCCATCTTCTGGTTAGCAGCCTCCTTACATGTGGCTAGATTTTCTGTTGTGAAGAATACAGCATCTCTGCCTTATAGGTAGGAAAGCTTAGGAACTTCTGTAATCATGGTTCCTTCTGGTTTCAGAACTCAATTCCTTCCAGAGTAGGCCACTGGTTGCTTAGGGGTGCACCCATTCAACTGGTTTGCCCAGATCCTGTCACTCAGACACACCTCCAAGAAGTATCCAAAGCCCTTCCTTTGTTGCAAAATGATTCAGTGTCATTTCCATAAAATGTGGGGACCTGAGCAGGTGTTCACACACGCAACCTGTGTATATTAAGAGATGTAAAAGGAGACATTCTTTAAGGATCGAGCTTGCCATAATAAATTTCTGATTGACTTAAAGGAGTTACCAAGCATATGACAGTTTGCATGGTCCATGTTCATTCAAAGGTGAGCTATATTGCTGCTCTGTCATAAATAATCACAAAAGGGATATTTGAGAGTGGTTAGTGGGAGAAGAGGAATAAAAGACAATGTGAGAGATCATTAGGAAGTACCCAATGAACTGATACAATACAATAAGATTCTTAATTCATGGGGTGCCTACTTTGTGTGAGGCACTCTACTGGGCCTGGGAAAAGGTAGGTTAGATCCAAAAAGATAAACTCTCAGGGACATCCTTTTTGCTTATCTGAACGGAGTCGTTTTCCTTTAATCAGTTCTAAAACAGCTTAAAATCAAGCTATCCATTAGATTTTCAAGGTTTTCCCAAGAAGTACATTAAGTAAATTTTTTCAGGTCCCCAAATATGAGACCAAGAGTGCCTACCTCACAATGGCCATCTGCACCTATGACATCTATGTGCACAGGCACTTTACAGTTTACAAAACTCTCATACACATTAAAAGGTGGAATGTTCCTTTAACTTTGGGTTTGTGGAGACTGTGTTTTCCTATCATTTTCTCATTTGCTGCTATTGTGACTCTTAGCTTTTTTAGGGCTATTTTATTGTTGTTTTTTGTCTCTCAGCTGCACATGGCCTGACAGGGAAATTAACTTATATGAGCAAGGTTACAGATCTCTTAACCTGAGTGTGCTTGTTTCCAAATCCTATGGTCCTAGCTACCATATCCCCAGGTCATACACGAAGCAAGAGCAGGGCTGAAATTAGAACCCAGGTCTCCCTTACTAACCTCACAGCTGCTTAAAGCAGTCCCCTGACATCCTTTTGCTCTGTGTTTAGATCTTGAGTTCAAGCCTAAAGTTTTGATGTTTGCATGCCCTCCCCCAGCCTTTTCTTTCATCTTTTACAAATTTTGTTGTCAAGATATTAGTCTTGGAAAGTATCTTGTTTGGCAAGTTTCCATGGTCACTGAGGATTCAACTTGAAGGGAAACACTTGGAAAACATTTTGGACGACTCCGGAATCGAGGGAAAGTCCATTCTAGCTAGATTTCACCCAGAAAAGCTTCCTTAAGCCTCAAGTTTTGTGGGAGGCAGAGCAGGGGGCACGGAAGTAGTGCATAGAGCCCACGGGTAAAATGTGTATATTTGAGGTTACCTATGGTCGTTTGTAGCCTGAGATTAATGGGCCATGGATCCTAATGCGACAATGATAGAGATCACACCCAGATTTTCATCTTAATCCATGGAGCTGAGCAAACATCAAAAAGCTCAGCAGGTTGGTTTAGATCATTATGATAATAATTAATAACAGGCTTGTTGACAGAACTTCTATCTGCATGGCTTGCTGTTGTTTTTATGGAGAACACGGTTGCATGAAGGTAAAAACAACAACAATACTGGAACTGAATGAGTTTCCCCAAAGTAATCAATCTGTCCATGTTTGTACACCAACTCCAGTCCTGAGAACCCGTACGGCTTAATGTCCTTTTACTCCATGGATTCAAAAGCCAGTTTATCCATGTGCATGAATACATGGAGAATATTTCATAGAATAATGGATGGTATAGACTTCTAACACAGCATACACATTGTGTTAACACCATCAGTATCTGCTTTTCCCTCTAGTCTCTGAAAACTCAGAAGATACCACTAGTTGTGATTCACCTTTTCATGTGCAGCATTTAGTTCAACGTCTTAAACACAGTAGATGCTCAATAAATGTTTGCTGTATTGCTAAACTTCTGATAACATAACTATGAGGAAACTTCTGGCATAAGCCCTTCATTTTACAGAGAAGAAAACTGGAGTCCAGAGAGTGGATATGAATTATCCAAGGTCACTTAGCTAGTCACTAAGTCTAGAAGCATTGTTACTTGACTAACCTCTCACTGCTCTTTCCACACTATCAAAGCCTGGAAATGACAGGCCAATCAAAGATACCAGCCTCCCAGGAAATCTGCTATCAGAAAGGTCTGAATAATATGACCTAGTGTAACCTTGTTGCCAAATCTCCAAGCCTCTCCCAGAGCCTCCCAAGGAAAAGTTCAACAGCACTGAGTTACTCCTGAGATGGAATTGTATTAGTCAGGCTTTAAACTGTTGAGCCAGGAGCAGCAAGAACATATTCTCCTTGTATTCTAACCCACTAAGAATTGAAATGGAGAGAAATAAAAATGAAATCTCATAGTTTCTTTTGAAACATTGCATACAAATAGAAGTATTTCCAAATAAGGATAGAGATTAGCATTGTTTATCACATTAGGAAGTAATGAGCAAAGTGCCAGTAATTATTGGTGCTACTCATTCAGTAACAAAAGGAAAGTCTCAGGTGGAAAATAAAAAAAAGAATGTCTGGGCAATTACTTATTCATTCAAAGAGCTTAAGGAAAAACTCTTACCCTTCTAACACAATCAAAGTAAAAAGAGCTTCAGTTGTTTCTAACCCCAAAGGGGCCGAGGAATACCAAGTTTTACCTTGGAAATCTGCAGCCTTGAGGACTGGCCAGATGGTCTGTCTCTCAGTCTCAGACCATTAGGCCTGTGCTGGGTTCTGATTGCTGGTCATTGACCCCAAACTTGGAATGCTTACTCTTGTAGACGGATGCATTTGTGTACAACAGTACACCTTCTCTCTAGCCTCTCTGTTGCAAGCTGTCAAGGGAAGAATACGGTGAAGCTAAATGGATTAGGAGAAGATCAGGCTCATGAACTTGGCCTTATTAGCCCCAGAGCGTATTCAGCAGATGATGCACAACCGGTCTCATTTCTGAAGGTTGCCATTTATCAGCACTGTGGATCCAGCCAGCTGGCATGACATGTATTCTTCGGGTTCTTGTGGAAGGAAAGCAATAACACATACACCTACTATTCTTCCATTGCTGTGGTCTGCATCTCAACCAGGTCCATGATTGATTTATTTGATGAAAATAAAAGTTGATTAATTTTATAAAATATGTAAAAATTATTTGATAAAAAATATTGTAATTGTCCTCCTCCATTTTTATTATTATCAGAAGAAAAAGCAGCCTTTTATTGCATGATTCAGTCCTTGATCTACACTCTGGGTGACCTTGATTAGTTGTTTAACCTCCCTGAGCCTCCAGGTCTTCACCTTTAAAATGAAAATAGTAATTTAGCCACCACAAGTGTTGCTCAGAAAATTAGCTTTAAAATAATATTAAGCACACAGAACACCAAGAGGATGTAATAAATGTTTCTTTTCTTCTCCTCCTGAAATCTTTGGTTTCCTGTTCTTAAAAACAAAAGAATCAAAAGTCCTGAAATAAATGGATTCAAGTGCGTGCCTTTCTTTTTAACATCTTAGCCAAAGCGAAGGATGATTCAATTATTAATGAAAGCCTGTGATTGTAAGCATGGCATATTCATCAGTGAGGCAATCCATCAGCTAGCAATGATTGATCACCCCACTCATATTAGGGGAAAACTTCCTTTGCTGCTAATGAGCCCCAGATCGAACTTGTGTTGTAAGATGCGGGTGTGTTCCTAAGGGCACCTGGGTCATTTTCTCTGTGTGTAAAAGGGTACGTATCCATTTGGTTGCTACCACACCCAGCAGGAGCACCTGTGTGCATGTGGGGAGAGGAGGTTGTGACCACGTGTGTGGTGTGTGTCAGGGTCTGAGTGTGTGAAGTCTGTGTGATTGCCTCCATGTTTTCATGTAGATTCCCCAAAACACAGTACTTGGATTCTGACCCTCTTTCTGGGAGAAGGGTTTGGGGATAGTCCTAATATGACCAACAAGGCTTATCTTATTACTGGCCCGTTTCCCTGAGCTTCTTCACAACCTCTGTCCACCTGTTTGTGTATATGTACATGTATAGGTATACATCATTTTAAAATCACAGTGAAGTATTCGTAACTTCCCGATGATATGTATGATCCTGATGATATGTAAGATATGATGATACGTAGAGTTCTTTCACTCTGTCACACCTTTGTACATGCTGGTCCCTCTGCTCAGAACACCGCACAGCCTTTCACACCTACTCATCTTTCTAGAATCAGTCAGGTGGTACCTCCCCTCGGAACCTTATCTGACTTCTCCGAGGTAAGTTGGGACACTCCTTTGTCGGCTCCTCCTGAACATTTTTTTATTACAGTACTTTCACATTGTAGGTTAATCACCTGCTTGTGAGCCCAACCTCCCAAACCAACGGTGAGTTTCCTGAAGACGTAGAATATGTTATATTTATTTATCTCAGCCTCTACCATTCTCAGCACAGCACCTGGCACACTAAAAATCTCAATATATATTGAATGAATATATGAATGAGTAAATAAATGGGTTCAGGGCCAGGGCCAGACCTCAGTGCTGGGTTACAGCCAAAAAGGACTGAGAGTTTTATAAGGCAGGGTGGGATTTCACTTAGTAACCCCTACAGCATTAAAACTGCAGAAAGAAAACAGCTTCCTATGGCAGGTGCACTGACTTACATAACACTGTGATCACGGAATGGCTAATAAATCAGGTAATTTGTCCACTTTCCTGGAGTGAAGTTTTCAGCTTGGGCTCGTCTCAACTCGGAAAGCTGAGTGCGTGATGCTGCATGCCTCCTTCAATGGAGTTCAATTAAGCTTAATATCTTATGACTCAAGAGTTTGCACAGCAAGGCTTGGCACTTAATATTGTAATTACCCCCTTTTGATTAGAACTGCCTTTCATAAGCAAATCGACGCAGTGGTTTGACAAGTTTGGGGAATTGTTTTTGGAGCTCACCCTACAAGTTCCACAGGGAATTATAATCATGGTAATTACTATTGAAGTGAGATTCCAGTTCTCGATGTACTGGGAGGTAAGTGAATAAGAGTCACACGCTGCACCCTGTCCCATCTGAAAACAAGGAATGGAGGTGGAAGTAAACACGATATGATCACCAGGTGGCCCACAGGCTGCGATGTTTCTCCTTTGCTAGGGCTTGGCCTCTGGGGGCTCAGTTCATTGAAAAGAATTCTTTTACTGCCAAGTGCTCTCCCCCTCCCTCCAACTGGACACACAGTTGGTGGTACCTACTCTTCTGGTCTCTGCTAACTGTTGGCAATACATCGATAAGGCAGATGGGAATCCACAGGATGTCCTTTGAAGAACTCAGAAACTAATATTAGGGTAAATGTGGGAACCTAATCCTGTGAGAAGCAGGGTCTGTAATGACCCAGGACTGGGCTTGGCTCAGAAGCTTTGGAGTCCCAATTTATAGATAAAACCGCTCCCTGAAGAATGAGTTCAGAGTGCCACTGGAGATGCTCAGAGTGTTCTGGGCTGGTTTGTAAAGGACAAATACCTCACCAGGGACAAGCACCTAATTCCAAACCACAAAGGAGACTTGTAGCCACAAAGATATTTCACTTACAAATGAGCAAAGCTGCCCTTCTGTTTCACGGCCGCATGGCTTCCCAGGGAGGCTGGAACAAGTTGCAAATGCCAAAGAGGACCCTTTCCCCATGGGACTCAAGAGGGGGCTCCAGGAAATGATTGTTTCTTTTTTCTTAGAGAAATTGTTTATGTTGGGGGGCCCTGCTCTCAGGAAACGTGATCTCTTGTGCCTAAACTCTGTAATTGTGGCTCCCTTCTATCCACGCTTTAGAGTCCCTCCCCTACCCTTTGCTTTTTCCTCCATCATCCACAGCCTGAAAATTCATTTAAAATTAACAGCACAAGGAGAAAAATGCCACAAGACCCAGATTGCTAGCAGATGCTCTGGAGATGCTGGCCAGAGGAAAAGGCAAGTGGAATAGGCATTGTGCGGCCAGGGTTCCCATTGCTGCTTTTTTGAAAGGCTTCACAGAAACAGGTGAGGGTCTTTAGAACACATCTTCAGCCACCTACTTCCTCACTCATTCTTTCAACAAACACCCTGTGAGTAATAGAATGTGCCAGGTCTGCCACTGGGTTCTGCAGCCGCAACAATAATAATAATAAACATTTATTGAGTGCTTGCTACATGCAAGACACTATTCTAAAATTTCCTATTTAATAACATGTTAACCCAGTTTTCATAACAGCCCTAAATTAATCCTCAGATGAGGAAACAGTGACACAGAGAGCTATTTTGCCCAACGTCACGAAGGTAGGAGGAAAGAGAGTTTGGCATTTGATCCTAGGTAGCCTGATTCTACAGCCTAAGCTAGGAGTTGATGAACTTTTTCTGTTGAAAGCCAGATGATAAATATTTTGAGTTTCATGGCCCTGATTTTCTCTGTCACAATGACTCAAGTCTGGTGCTATAGCTCAAAAGCAGAGCCATTGATAATACATAAATGAATGGCACAGCTGGCTTCCAATAAAATGATATTTATGCACACTGCAATTTAATTGCATGACATTTTTGTTTCTTAAAATATTATTTTTCTGTTGATTTTTTTCCCAACCATTTAAAAATATAAAACCACTCCTACCTCACAGACCATGCAAAAGTAGTCATCAGGCTGGATCTGTTCCATAGACCATGGTTTGTCCATCCCTGGCCTAAGCTATGCTATCTCTCCATAAACGGACAAGGAAGCATTGTTATTCTGAAGACTCTCACAGCCTAGTGGAGGACACAGTGCAGTGGCAGAGACATGTGAACACGAACCCTTCTGAGAATCCTTTCATCCACATACGTTGCCTGCTTTGCCTGAAATACTCCATCGCTCATTCTTACCCTCCTCCTGGCTAATTCCTAAGTGCCTTTCTAACTCCAGCTTAGCCTCAGCCTCTTTCAGGAAGCTTTCCTTGACATCCACCCTCTGCCCAGCCCTCCTCTGTCCTCCCAGTAGCCTATTCTCTCCTCCATCATCACATCCTTGCAGGTCTCTAATTACGTGTCTGCTCCAGGAAGGCAGCCATGTCCTCCTACTTCCCTGGGTCCCGACCTGGTCCCTGACACTGGTGGGCACACAACACATATTTATGACATTCACTTATAGATGTTAAAGGTGAAGGTGAAGGGTGAAGGGAGAAGGAAACTCTCAGACTTTAGGTTGACTAAGAGAATACTCCAAGCCAATAAGATGGGAAAGAACAGTGTTCTGGCGATAAAATGAACTGGACATGACATGGCAAGAGGCAGGGACAGAGGAAACAGAATGAGCAAAGAACTCCTAGGGATTGGCATAAATGCCCATGTCAAGAAAAGAAGCAGGGCCATGAATGGTGGCTCACGCCTGTAATCCCAGTGCTTTGAGAAGCCAAGACGGGAGGACTGCTTGAGCCCAGGAGTTTGAGACCAGCCTGGGCAACAAAATGAAACCTCATCTTTACAAAAAATAAATGCCATTTGCTGGGCATGGTGGCACACATCTGTAGTCCCAGCTACTCGGGAGGCTGAGGTGGAAGAATGGCTGGAACCTAGGAGTTGGAGGGTGCAGTGAGCTATGATCATGTCACTGCACTCCAGCCTGGGCAACAGAGCAAGACTCTGTCAATAAATAAATAAATAAGACATCAGGTAGACAAGGTTCATATTGACAAGGGTCTGATGCCTGCAGAAAGTAGCATTAAGCGTGAGTGCAACAGGCTCAGATTTGTGCTTTAGGATAGAAGTCAGCAAATGAGACCCCATGGGTCAAATCCAGTCCAAGATCATACAGTTACAAAGGGATGGAGCTGGGGGTGGAACCCAAGGATGTGCACCCCATTCTGTACTCCTTCGGTGTACTAAGCTGCTTCCCTAGCGTAGGGATCTGGCCCTGGATTGGGACTGGCTGGATGTATTTACGGGCCCTTCCGTCCTAGGCCCAGTTCCAGCTCACACACCAATGAAGCTGACCTCGGAAGGAGTAAGGGACAGGTTGTGTGAGTCTCTCCAGCCTCGCTCCTAAAGGCAGGGATGATGTGTAACTTGAGGCTCATGGCCACCTTGCCACTGTTCTCTGGCCATGTCCCTGCTTCTCCTGGGTCTGTGTCTTCACCTCTGCAATTAAGAACTCGATTAGATGCTCTTTAAGGGCCCCCATTAAGCTAGGATTCTAAACATTATAAGGATTCCATGGGCTATGTTAAAATACCATGGCTAGTATTTGAAAGTCCTGGAAGTGGAAGACAAGAAAGCTAATCTGGTGTGGATCTTCCTCTTCCATCCTAAATCCCTGGAGAGTTGCTCAAGATACAGAGGTGAGCAACTCACAGGGGATTTAGGATGGAAGAGGAAGATCCACACCAGATTAGCTCCAAGGGGAGGGAGTTTGTTAAGGGGATTTAAAGTCTACTATTTTAATAACCCTTTGTAGCTCTTTGGAGCCTCTGTTTTCTTGAAGCTCAAAGTATTTTGCAAACATTAGCTCTTTAATCCTGCAAGCAGCCTTGTGAAGTGGGTAGGTGTGAATATCTTATCCCCACTTGAGAACCATGGATTTGAGGAGAAAGGAGTTCCAAATGGTGATGACTGCAGGGTGGGAGACAGGTTCCAGGGGATGGACTAAGTTAACTTGTCATTTTTTTTCTCATCATTCTACCAGAGGAGCAGTGGATGGTGAGAAAAGCATGAGCTCTGGAGCCAGTCAAATCTGGAGACAAGGTCTAGCTTGGCTTTTCTATAGCTATGAGACTTTGAGTAAGCCCTTCAACTTCCGTGAAATTCAGCTTTCCCTTGGGAAAGGGGGTTAATGATACCTACCGTATCACCAACTTACAGGATGAGAATATAAATGTAATATGCATGTTAAAGACATTTGAATATTGAAATTCTTAATAAACATATTTAAACATCTTTAAAATTAAAACTCACCAGACATTTGGCACAATAGTCTGTGGGATTTTGTGTTCTGGGAGTGAAGCTCAAGACCCTTACCTTAGATCAGGAGTTGGAAGGAGGGCACAGTTGGGGATGGCTTTCCAGGTTCAGGAACTAAGTCCTGGAGACTACACTGGACTGAGCTTGCTAGAGAAACCAGCCAATTACCATGAGCAGAGTTGTCTTGAGATAAAGATTTTAAAAAGCAGCTCAAATCCCACTCTTTGGGGAAGGTATTAGGACTATATTCTACCTGGGGATCTTGGAAGGCTTGAGCAGGAAACCAACATCGTCATATCGGCAGTGTGAAGATAGTTCTGGTTCAGCATAGAGAACCAATGAGAGCAATGGTCTTGCAACCCATGGACAAGATAATCTATTGTGGTATGGAAAGAAAAATCTCAAAACATCTACTTACATTTTCTCAATACCATTCTTTTAAAAATTATTTTCGTGTATATATCCTAAAGGCAAATAATATATTTTTGTAGTATATTTATCTACCTAATAAGTGAAATATATTACATATGTATGTAAATATTGGGAGTGTGTATTCAAATTTGTATTGGTTGGGACACATAATTCAAAGTTCAGAGACCACTCACCGGATTAGAAGGGAAGAAATCAAATACAGAATCCCATTCAAAAGTTCTTGCTCCTCCCATCATCTTTCCCCACTGCCACAATGGTGCACATGAATGTCCTGGCTGAGCTCTCAAGATCACCAACAATGCTGAAAAGAGAGGCAAATGCCAGGTTCTTACTAAGCGGTGTTCCAAATTGGGAAATTTGAAATCACTGATGATCACAGAGCTGGGTGAATTGTGAACCTCTCAGGGAGGTAATACAAGTGTGGAGTGATCAGCCCCAGATTTGATGTGCAACTCACAGATCTAGAAAAATGCCAGAATAATCTGCTCCCATCCCACCTGTTTGGTTTCATAGTACTAACAATCTCAGCTGGGATCATGGACCATGAAGAAGCAAGACAAAAACACACAGGAGGGAAAATCCTGGGATTCTTTTTCCAGGGATGTAATATATATTTACAAATAAAATGCCTTAATGGAAAAAAAAAAAAAAAGTTCTCCAAGGCATCTGAGAGAGCTAATGCAGGCCTTGATAGAACAGTGGTTTGTGTGGCAATAAGGAAGGAACAATATAAAGAACCTGAGAAAAGGAGAAGAAAGGGCTGGAATTGGTCATTTTTGGACATGAAGAGCAAGTGACTACAGAAGAAAGAAGTACAAACCTGACCGTGAAGTTTCAATCCTTTGCCAAGAGAAGACTGTGAAATTCAGCTTTCAAGTTTCCCTGACACCAAGGAAAATGAGGAAGGTCAGAGAGGGTACTGGTTCAAGGAAAAGATTATGAAATCCCCCTTGGCCAAGTAGGATTTTGGGTAAAGACAAGAGAGACTAAGGAGTTGGAGATATAAGGCTGGGGCTTGGAAGAGATGTCTGGCTAAAGGTGCTAGATGCCTCCTACGGAGAGGAATCCCGGATAGAAAGAGGGGGCACAGCAGGAACCAGCTAAATGGGAAGAGGTGTTCTTATCCCTAACCAATATTCAATCTTAAGAGATCCCCCTGTCAGAGTGGTTCCTGAGGTCAGCTGCCATTTTGTGCGGTCTTTGGCGTCTGGCTAATAGTTTATTTCTACAAGTTAATGAACTCAGAGAATATCAGAATTTGAATGGCTCTTTAGAGACTATCTAGTTTATGGTTGACTTGGTTTAAGTGACTTTTTAACATCACAGTCTTCATATATCCATATGTGTCAGTTAGGGTTCTTAGCTGCAAACACAATTCATTCTTTCTAGTTTATGGGTGGCTTGGTTTAAGTGACTTTTTAACATCACAGTCTTCATATATCCGTATGTGTCAGTTAGCGTTCTTAGCTGCAAACACAATTCATTCTGGCTAATCTAAGCAGAAAATGGGGTTACCAAAAGATAAGTAAAAGGATATCAGAGAATCCTTAAGAAGGCTAGAAAACAGATTCAAGGCTGTGCCCACAAAACAAAAATTTTCTTTCTGTTGTTACTCAGCAATAGAAAAAAATGAAGTATGATCCATGCTACAACATTGGTGAACCTTGAAAATATCATCCTAAATGAAAGAAGCCAGTCATGAAGGACCGCATACTGTATGATCTTATTTATATGAGATGTCCAAAATAGGCAAATAGGCAGAAAGATGATTCACAGTTACCTAGAGCTGGAGAGAAGAGTGGATAGAAAGCTGGGAGTTGGCAGCTACAGTATGAGATTTCTCTGGGAAGTAATAAAAATATTCTAAAATCCATTGTAATGATGAATATGCAACTCTGTCAATAGACTACAAAAAAATAGATTGTATCCTTGAAATGGATTTATTGTATGGAATGCAAATGCATCTCAATAAAGTTCTTTTTTTAAAAAAAAGAAAAACACACAATGAAAGGCTGTTGAGAAGGTGGTCATGACTGTCACTGCTACCAATATCAAACAGAAAATGCTAAGAATTTAGCTTTAATGCAACCTCCACGATCACATCCCTGATGCCGGCTCTGCCTCAGACACTCAGCTGGGCAACCACCGGTACCCAAGAAAACCTCACATCTCTGCCGCCACTTATGTAAGCACATGGGGTGTCTGAGACTATCTGATTTTCTCAAAATTCTCACTTTCAGTTTTTGTCCTGTGTGGACACATCCCACTGATGAAACCTAGAACGCACTGTGTGAATTAACCATAAAAGACTCTGAAAATTTTATTTCGTATCACTGCACTTGGAATCAGGAGGATGTCTCAGGAGAAAGGCAACCATAGATATACAAACATCTAGTAGTAGAATATATTAGAGAACTTCAAAATAAAACTTAGTAGAACTTGATAGTTTTAACAGCCCCTCTAAGATGATTTTTTTTTTTTAACCCTAGAATTAAAAATGCAGCCAAGTAGAGCATGAGGAGAAGAGGCTTCAGAGCCCACCAAACCTGGCTTTGAATTCCAGGGCTCCCAGCTATTTGATCTACATAGGTCACTTAATGTCACTGAGTCTCACCTGGAAAATGACAGCACCAAAGTCTACTTCGGATGATTATTTCCAGCACTGAGATAATGAATGTTAAACAAATCTTGGTTTCTGCCAAGAAAAAAAAAAAGAAAAACAAATCTTATTGTATTTTTTCTGTTGATTTTTATCAGACTCAACTGCTTTCCTGATTTTCATGTTTTCATAATTTTTAAAAGATATGTTATTGATTTATTTTATTCCTGCATTGAGCTTTTTCTTTATAGGTGCCCTCTTGTTTCTTGTAAGAGTTCTATAAGCTCAATTGTATAAAAATCACACAGAAAAAATGCAGGAAGTAAAACACTCCGAAATGTCACTATGATTGTCTCTGGTGTGTGAAAGTATGAACAACTCTTTTTTATTTCTTTCTGCTTTTATTACTTTCCATTTTCTTTTGTTCTTTCGCAATAGTGAGCATGTACTACTTCTAAAATTAGCTACAAATAAATAATCAAACAAAGAATAAAGCGAAGTTGAAAGCTCCAAGAGATTAGCATATAAAAGAAAAACTAACAGCAACTTCTCCATTAAGTAGCCACTGATGTGCAGAAGTGAGCTTTAATTAGTAGCCTGTAACATCATGTGATGGACTAGCTCCAGTCTGATGCTAGACATCTTCTGATCGACTCATGCTGTCATGGCATTCCAGATACTACTCTGTTCAGAAACTAGGGGAACTCTTCACACATTTTCCAGGAGCTTTTAGGATTTAGCAAACTTTCAAGACTTTGTCTCTTAACACCTGGGGTCCAAGTCCCATGTTACTCATGGGTTATTTAGAGCAGGATGATAACTCTAATCCCCTGTATCCTTAGCACTCTCCTTCTCCCTTGTCAAATCTGACCCTCAGGGAACTCCTTTACCATAGACTGTAAATAACCAATCAATGTCTCCCATGCTAGATCCTTCAGGGACCCCCATGAATAGTGATACAACTCTCCTGATTCCAAGTACTGTGCCTTTTTTTTCCTTTTTTCTTTTTTTGAGATGGAGATCTTGCCCTCTCACCCAGGCTGGAGTGCAATGGCGTGATCTCGGCTCACTGCAACCTCTGCCTCTCAGGTTCAAGTGATTTTCCTACCTCAGCCTCCTGAGTAGCTGGAATTACAGGTGCCCACCACCACAACCAGCTAATTTTTTGTATCTTTAGTAGAGACGGGGTTTCACCATGTTGGTCAGGCTGGTCTCAAACTCCTGACCTCATGATTTGCCCACCTCAGCCTCCCAAAGCGCTGGGATTACAGGTGTGAGCTACTGCGCCTGGTCGTTTTGTGCCTTTTTGATGCACAGTCCTTTCTTAGTTTCTGATGGCCTCATTAGCAGATCTTCTTATGAATAATCATAAGAATATTTAAGAATATTTAAGTAAGAATATGTAATAATCATGATGACCTTGATATTTGGGTAGTATTTGATGGTGCAAGGACCAGGATATGGAAGACTAAAGTTTTAGGAGCCAAAGTTATCTAAGTAGCCAAAAAGGTCAAAACACTATACCACAATGTCATGGGGTAACTTCCCATGTTTCTATCTGACTTACACACAACTTCTCAGAAATACGTCTTGCTGTATTTGACCATGTCCTTGACCTTCTTGCTGTCTTCTCTTGACTCTATTTCCTTTAAGATTCACACTCCTTAGTATGTCAATGAAGTCCTTTCATGTCTGCTTCTCTTGCTCTATTTCCTGCTTCCTCTCAGTCTCATTTGTCTTCTCCTTCAACCACATCAAAATTTTGGCCTTTGTCAGGTACACATACTCTTATCTCTCTACCTATGGCCACAGCTCCCTCTGTGTAAAATGCTTTTCCTTCTTCTTCACACTCTGACTCACTCAATTCCAACTCTTCTGGAAGACTTCCTGACTCCTCCAGAGAAAGGCAGAGGCTCTCTCCTGTTTGTTTCAAAAGCACACAGGCTTCATTCAATAGTCAATCCACAGACATCTGTCTAGGGCCCTAGTGTAAATTCTGCACTGTGCTTCCATGATCCCTTGCATATTTGTCTATTACAACAAGTGACACACTGGGTATTGTGTGTTTACCTGTCTTCAAGATACAGCCTGGTGACAGGCAGCCATGTGGAATGTTTGGTTAAGACAATGACACTGTTTCCTCTCTTCTCCAGATGCACCCAGCTAGAGTTACCCATGCCCTCTGTCTCTAAGTACAGCCCAGGACATGGAGAGCATGCTACCTCAGATCCAGCCTCACAGAGCCCTGGGGAAGGCCACACGCCCCCATACCCATCACCCATCACCCATCAGTCTTTCCCACATCCCTTGTGTGTTAGTGCAAACTATATGATTGGGTTTCTATCTCAGTTTCTCTATCAAGCACACTGCTTCCCTACTGCCACTGGACTCTAACTTGCCAGGTAGATCTTTCCAATTCACTTGCTCATGCCAGACTCTCACTACAGCAAGAGAGCAGAAGTGAGCTCTTGTCTTGTTCCAGGTAGACCAAGGGGTGGCTGGGGTTCCGCTTGCCACATGTTGGGGATTAGGGGCCTCCCAAGTAATGTTGTAATTGCCTGCTCCAAGGGCTCTTTTGACTGTGCACTCAATGAAGCATCACACTGGAGCATGCTCATCTATCCTTCTCCACCCTGAACTGGGTGTTTCTCCAAAAGTAGCATGCCTCTTTGGACCACAAACTCTTAGGTATTTCTCCTGCCTAGGAAGGTTTACTGTCCCCTGGCTTCTATCCTGCCCAAGAAGCTGCCTTGCCCACAGCAACTTCACTAAACAAGTACAAATAAAAAGATTAAAGCTGAAGATTTTTTTTTTTTTTGAGACAGGGTCTCACTGTGTTGCTCTGGCCAGAGTGAAGTAGCTTCATAGACGCAATTGTAGCTCATTACAGCCTCAAACTCCTGGACTCAAGTGATTCTCCCACCTCAGCCTCCTGAGTAGCTGGGACTACAGGCACATGGCACCATGCCCAGCTCAAATTGAATATCTGTCATGTTCCAGGGAGAAGCCAAGATGACAGGAAAAGAGGGTGATTAAAATAGTCCCAGAGAAAGACTTCTATGGAGTTTATCTGAAGGAAAGGGGAGCATAAGAGGGAAGGAAGATGTAATTGGTATGAAAAGTTTAAGAGAGCAAAAATGTCAAGGTCTTTTCATGTTTAAATCTGAAAAAGGATTGTCCACACTAGTAAAGCATTTTATGAAAGATAATTATAGTATCTAATATTTGTTGAGCACTTAGGATGTGCCAGGAATTCTGTTTAAGATAATTTTCCTATTTAATCCTTACAGCAGTGTTATGAAACAGGTTCTGCTTGTAACCCATCTTTTTAGAAGAAGAAATGGCTTAGAAAAATGAAGATGTGACCAGGCATGGTGGCTCACACCTGTAATCCTAGTACTCTGGGAGGCCGAGGCTAGTGGATCACTTGAGCCCAGGAGTTAGAGACCAGCCTGGGCAACATGACAAAACTCTGTCTCTACCAAAAAATACAAAAACTGAGGTGAGAGGGTCACCTGAGCCTGGGGTAATCGCACCACTGCAGTCCAGCCTGGGTGACAGAGTGACATCCCGTCTCAAAAATAAAAAATAAAAATTAGAAAATATCTTAAGGTTAAAAAAAGAAAAAAAGAAAAATTAAGATGTTGCCTTGCAATTAGTCGTCAAAAAGAATAAATTCCAACTATCCATACTGACTTAAGAAAGAATTTTCTAAGGTAATGTTGAGTGAGAAAAGCCAGATTCAGATAAGTGCATAAAATATGATCCCACATTAGTTTATGGACTTAATAAACCTCTTATCTGTATGTATATGTATATATTTAAGTACATAGTATACAGAGTAACATGCATACTAGGATTGTATTCAGAAAAGATTGAACCTTATGTATGTTCCTTTTATTTGATTATGCATGAATGAGACAGGAGAAAGTGATGGAAGGATCCACACTAATCTGTTGACTTCACTAGCTGGGAGACCAGAGACAGAATAGGGTAGGAAAAGAGAGCTTTGGGGTTATATACATTTGCATTCATTGGTCTTCTTACGACAAGCATATATTGGTTTCTAAATTTGAAACCACCCAATGAAATGGATGATTTATAATAAATACATATTTTTCCCAAAGTTACACGTTTTTCAGTCTGAACAGTAAAGAATGGTCTATGCTCTAGTGAGTCCCCTTCACCCAGAACTGCCCAAGATGATTTGGAAATTCATAAAGCACCTTCAGAGTCCATTCACATCTGACATATTCTCAGCTTCACTGGCACATAAGGCCATTTATATTTTAATTTTAACTTTTTAGAGTTTATGTCTAAGGCCACACAACAGACACTAAGAGAGAAGACTAAATTGTGGCCCAGAGCTTTGGACTACAAATCTAGTGGTCTTGTGTTAACAGTGTAAAATTGTGTAATATAGACACACCTTTTAAAATATCAATTTTTGGCCAGGTGCAGTGGCTCACACCCGTAATCCCAGCACTTTGGGAGGCAGAGGTGGGAGGATCACGAGGTCAGGAGATCGAGACCATCCTGGCCAACATGGTGAAACCTCGTCTCTACTGAAATACAAAAAAAATTAGCCAGGCGTGGTGGTGCACGCCTGTAGTCCCAGCTACTCAGGAGGCTGAGGCAGGGGAATCCCTTGAACCCGGGAGGCGGAGGGTGCAGTGAGCCGAGATTGTGCCACTGCACTCCAGCCTGGCAACAGAGCAGAAGTCCATCTCAAAAAATAAATAAACAAACAAACAAACAAACAAACAAACCAGTTTTTAAAATGGTAGCTGCACATGGTGGCTCACGCTTGTAATCCCAGCATTTTGGGAGGCCAAGGCGGGTGGATCACCTGAGGTCAGGAATTCAAGACCAGCCTGGCCAACATGGTGAAACCCTGTCTCTACTAAAAATACAAAAATTAGCTGGGTGTGGTGGTGAGTGCCTGTAATCCCAGCTACTCAGGAGGCTGAGTCAGGTGAATCACTTGAACCCAGGAGCAGAGGTTGCAGTGAGCCGAGATCACACCACTGCACTCCAACCTAGGCGACAGAGAGATTCCATCTCAATCAATCAATAAATAAAAATAAAAAATAAAATGGTGCATGAATCAATCTAGTTAGCCCACTGAAAAGTTTTAGTTATATAAAATCTTAAGACATATCATTAGTAAAATTAACCCTTAATTTCCTCTTTGGCTATCACTAAGGCAAGATGTCATTAGTTACCTGGGTAGTGGATCCTTAATCACAGCCTCACACATACTCATTCAACAAACACTTGTTGAGCATCTAACATATGCCCAGCACTCAGTTAGGTGCTGGGTCAGCCTTATAAACTAAACAAACAAACTTCCCTCAGGCATTTGGCCAAGAGCTGTTAATACATGCCTCCAACATTTGTCCTTTTAAAATTAAAAAGGCTATTTAATTAAACATGAATGTTTAGTAACCATAAAAGACTTTTAAATTTCAGAATCATGAATCAGAAAATGCTGAAAAGAAACATGAGTTACAGAAACACAGACTATAAATGAGGGATGGTGACTAGAACTAGCATTTTGGAGTCCTCCTATGTGTGAGATACTTTATAGGTATTATTGTAATAAATGCTACTGATAACCCTACATGGAAGAGATTATTAGGATTCAGCTTACGCTGGGGGGACTGTACCTTAGGGGGATGCAAAAGAGTTTTCCCAAGATCATAGAGGAACATTTGGAGCCAAGAGTTGATTGAGCATAGACTCATCAAACTATGGAAATCACGGATTGATTTTACTACTTGTCTCTGTTTGCAAAGAAGACTATTTATCTAAATGGCACATCAAGTGTACATGGCCAAGGTGAAATGATGGTTGAGCATGTCTATCATCTGGGCCATGCATACCAAGTGAAGAAAAAGCAAGGGGGCCCCTTAGCCAGTGATCTACGGCACTTGTTGTAGATCATTTCCAACTTACTGGCTAAGTGACCTCCTTGCTTCTTCTTTACTTGTCTTCCTACAGCCTCCTGCAATGCAACAACTACAGGAGCTTCTTCACGTTTAAGTCCTATCAGTTTCCTCCTCTGCTCAAAATGCTCGAGTGGCTTTCAATTTTATTGAGAATGTACACGACTTTATAGCGTCCTACGGGTTCTACATATGCTGCCCCCACCTCCTTGACCGCAGGTCCTACTGCTGTTCCTCTTACTCCTGACTGTGACCCTTTCATTGCATGAACTTGGGTGTCCTAATTGGCACATTTTTAAATTTTTAATTAAATTTTGTAATATATAATTATACATTCATATGCAGTTATAAACCTCCCTGCAGTTCCACAAACACACCAGGCCTGCTCCAGCCCTGAGGCTTTGTGCTGGCTAGTCCCTCTGGCTAGAAGCTGTCCCCCAGGTATCCAAGTGGCTCACCTCCTTACCAACTTCAAGTCTTTGCTCCAATGTCATCTTCTCAGCAAGGTCCCCCCTGACTACTAAATTTAACCCCACTTACCCCCACCACTTAGCACTGGGTATCCCCGACTGCCATAATTTTCTCCAGTATCATGTGTCACCTCTGAATCTATTCACTGACATATTTCCATCACTGACAGAAGTGTCTGGCCCATAGCACACAGTCAATAAACACTTGCTAAATTGATGAATAAACCCTCTCCTCAACCCCATAAGAATGACCATTATTATTCCCATTTTAAAGCTTCAGAAGATCCAACTTCTATGTGCAAAGCCAACAACCAGAGAGTGACAGAGCTAGCACTCAAAACCACGGTGTTCCCTCACGGAGGAAGAGAGGAAAGAGGAGGAAGGAGGGGATATCTCTCTCATATTGGACTCTTTGTTCCACTGTCCCCACTAGCAACTCCAACCAGTGGGGCATTTGTCTTCTGCAGTGACATCAGGTAGGTGGGTGGAGACATCCTCTGTCATTGCTTTTGGTCTCCAGGAGCCCAAGCTGGGAAACACACTGTAATCTGTTTTTATGAAAAGAAATAAAAAAGAAGTGCTAATGATACATGAGAATAATATAGGGGTGAGCCCAGAAATCGGAGTGTTTTGAGTCTTTCACATGAAATGTTCCTTATATGTACTTAATGCCAATACAAAAATTAACACGTGTCATGAGAGAGGATCAGCTCTACCGGAAAAGTTCCTGATTGCCCAACACAAAGTGGCTATGGTTGGGACAGTCAAACTTCCCTGTCACCCTCTGACATCAAACACTTGCCTGGACAGTGAGTACTGAGCACTGACCACTCTAAGCTAAAAATCAGCACAGACTCCAGAGGTCATGCATGTGCTTGTCTGTTTACTGATTTATTTTTAAGCATGATTGTGTGTCTTCTCTTTTCTAGGCCCTGTACTAGGTCCTAAGAATACGGTATCGAAGCAGATTACTGCTTTTAGGAAATTGATGTTATAAAGGGAGACAGACACATAGATAATCGCAATGAAGACCAGATGAGCTTGGCTTGAGAAAGAGAGGGGAGTAAACAGCTGATGCATCCCAGCTCTAGAAGGTTTCTGAAGATGATATTTAATTTAGCAAGGTTCCCTTAGGAGGACATGGGTTGGAAGGTCTTAAGAACTGCTACATTAATCTCTGAGGCTGAAACCTTTAAAAAGGATATAAGGAGGCTCCTGCACTGCAGATACCTTAAATGGATCTTTGAGAAGCAAGTGGTCTACAGGTACCTGTTGTGAACCAGGGGTTAATGATTAACTAGAGCCAAAGTGTCCACTCTGCCCTATCCTAAACTCAAAGAATCCCTAACAACATTCATATTTATTGGACTATGGACTAAGCCCTATGCTAGTTACTTTTCATTTATCACCTAATTTAATTGTTACAACCACTATTTCACAAATGAAGGAACCGGGGCTCATAGAAATGAAAGGCTTTATGCAAAAGCCTCAAAGCTAAAGATGAGATAAGAGTCCAGGATTTAGATCTCAAATCTAGTGCTCTTTGCTCAATACAAAGTCCTTCCTCCTCCCACTTAATGCTGACATTGCTCATAGACCTGCTCTTATTCTTAGCTCTGAAATAAATGTACTGGAGAACCTGGAGCAACACTTGCTGCTATGGGCTAAAAAGAAGACAGAATTTTGTGATTGGAGTGACTCAGGTTCAAATTCCAGCTCTCTTTAACTCCCACTTGCAACCTCAGAGAAGTTTTACTTCCCTAAAACCTGAGATTTTCCTTCTGGAAAACTGACATCTCTGTATTGTGAGGCTCCAGTGGAATAAAGTCTCTGTTATTTCTACGCTTAGTGGGCAGTCAACGTAAGTGAGCAGTGCCTTTCTCCTGGAGAACTTTATGCTAACTTGCTTCTCCAGAGGGTTCCTTTTGGGAGACAAATGAAGATAGACAATGACCATATCCCAAACAGTTGTCATCACATTATTCTTTAGTTGGCTTTTGTTGTTGTTTTGGTAATAAATAGGGAAATCAAGCACTATTTTGAAGCTATTATCCTTGAAAACAAACTACAAACTTATTGTTAGAACATTCCTCACAATTTTCCCAGATATCTTGCTAATGGTCATGATAAACCCAAAAGGGATTGTAGACTGCTGCCCAATCCTGCCTGCAAATTAAGCTGATTTCTTTATTTCTTAACAGTTTGTCAGCCATCAATTGCAAGCCATCCACTGCCATAGGTGCTTGCTTCTGAGTAATTACTAAGGGAATGTGATGATTTCCGGCATGAGAAGTATAGTGTGAGTCCCACTGTAATTACTATGGAATCCATGGGGTATAATTACCCAACTGGCTGCACAAGTGGCATCTGCTGGCACTGCCAGATCATTCTGTCTACTTGCTATGAAGCAGCCGTAGTCAAGCCTTTTTACTGCATGAACTTGAGTAGCCTGTGTTTTTTTTAATTCAACTTTTTTTGAGATAATTGTAGATTCACATGTAATTGTGAGAAATAATACAGGTACATTCAATGTACCTTTTCAGGAGTTCCTCCCAATGGTAACATCTTGCAAAACTATAGTACAGTATCAAACTAGAATATTGACATTGATACAGTCAAGATACAGAACATTTCCAACATGACAAGGATCCTTCGTGATGCCCTTTTGTAGCCATACCCATTTCCTTCTTGCCCCCAACGCCCTATGCTCTGCCAACTACTAATCTGCTCTCCCTTTCCACAATTTTGTCATTTCAAGAATGTTAAATAAATAGAATAAACAGCATGTAACCTTTAGGGGTTGTCTTTTCCACTCAGCGTGATTCTCTGGAGATTCACCTACATTGCTGGATGTATTTGTATTTCCTTCATTTTTGTTGTTATAATCCTACAGTTCTCTGGGTTTTGGGTGATTTATTTTATTTATTTATTTATTTATTATTATTTTTTTGATGAAGTCTTGCTCTGTTGCCCAGGCTGGAGTGCAGTGGCACGATATCGGCTCACTGCAACTTCTGCCTCCCAGGTTCAAGCCACTCTCCTGCCTCAGCATTCTGAGTAGTTGGGACTACAGGCATGCACCACCACGCCCAGCTAATTTTTGTATTTTTAGTAGAGATGGGGTTTCGCCATGTTGACCAGGCTGGTCTTGAACTCCTGACCTCAGGTGATCCACCCACCTCAGCCTCCCAAAATGTTGGAATTACACGCGTGAGCCCCCACACCCGGCCAGTGATTTTTTTTTTCAGGCTCCTTTCTCTTTGTTGTTTAGGACAAAGATAATTTTACTTCTTCTTTTACACTTTGGATGTCCTTTCTTTCTTTTCTTTTTCTTGCCTAATTGCTCTGGCTAGGACTTTTAATATGAGCTGTTGAGAAATGATAGAATATTCTTATAAGGGATTGAATAAAGGTGGAAACTCCTGGAGGCTGATGGAGCCCTGGGGCTGGCTCCCACATCCGTAGCATTTGCCAAGCCTGATGAATATGACCTCATCTTGCTGCCTTGTGGTGTGTGAGTGACAGAAGCCTACAGTTCTGAGGAGTCTAATAGGAATCCATAAAGCTGGGCCCTCTGAGTCTATACCCTCATTGTAAAGATAAGCTGGAAGTCAACTTTACCTCCCTTGCCTCAGAAAGAACTGCATGGAAAACTGCATCTCTCACACACTGGTACAGAGTGAAGTGGGGGCAATCTGCCATAAGAATTTACAATCTTAACAAATTTGGGAAGTTAGCGGGGAAGAAAGGAATCAACAATCACAAACCACCCATTCATGGCTGTTTGGCCTAAATTCATACTTACTTGGTGGTCTCAATAACCACAAGTAAAAGTTTATTTTTAAGCACCTATTTTAAAATTTATTTTAAAGCCAGTAGTGCCATCAGACACCTGACAAAAGCAAATACAAATCCTTTCTTCAAGAACTCATGTTTGTTCCAAACCTTAAAAAATTTACACAGATAAAGTTCCAAAGTAAATGAGCAAATCACAGTAAAAACTCACTAAATTTAAGCAATCCAGGCACCATGAATCAGAGTCTTCAGTAACAGCAGACAGCAGAATCAGACTTCAAGTACTAGAAGACAGAATATATAAAATAAATGTTATTTAATTATTTCAATTAAAAACAGGCTTGAAAATGTGTACATGTGATATTAAGACAATTTTTTAAAGAACAAAGCAGAACTTCTAGAAGTAAAAACTATAATAACAAATGACTGTAATATAGATTACACATATTATGTATTGAATTACATGTAACATATAATTTAATTTTGTACTGTATATTTTTTCAGAAAAAAAGAGACTATTAAAAGTATAATAAAATGATAAGAGACTACTAATTTGGCTAAATAGTTATAAAAGAACCAAATAGAACTTCTAGAAATAAAAAATACAGTCATTAAAATTAGATACTCAATGTATGCATTAAACATTAGATTTAACAGAGCAGAAGAGAGAATTAGTGAACTGGAAAATGGACCTAGGAAATTACTCACAATGCATTCCACAAAGACAAAAAGTAAAAAATTATGAAAGAGGGGTTAGGGGATACAGATTATAGAGTGAGGGAGTTGTAAAGATTAGAGATAATGGATATAAAGTATCTAGCCTTTAATTGGCACCTGAAGATGGTCAAGAAATTGTAGCTATGATTATTATTCAAGTTTTGGAATGGTTTCAGAGAGTCATACCTCTTATGACATAGAGATTCACATATGTCCAAAAATGTAAAAAAAAAAAAAAAAAAAAAAAAAAAAAAAAAGATGAGAAAGATAGTTGTGAATGATTTTCTGAAAATAAAAAAAGAAACAAACAAAAAAAAGGGCCCACTCAGACTTCAGTAGTTCATAAAGGAAAATGCCATTTTAGTATTGAGACTTGTCTTCTGAGACTCTCTTTATTCATTCCCCATGCCTAGCAAATCTGTTTGGTGGTTCAATAATTTATTTAATGGGCATTAGTAAGTCTGTCAGTCTGGTCTCAAAATGCACACACACACACACAAAACTAGATAGTCAATTCTTAACTCTCTTGTAACCAGAAAATTACATATGAACTTACATGGACCAATTTCTACATGGAGTTGTATTCAGTAACAGCTTTGACCTCTAAAATCCTTAAGAATTTATATGGACCTGTATTCTCAGTTTGTTTGTATGTTTTTACAAAGGAACCAATTCAAGGATTTGGAAGAATCAAACAAATAAAAACAAAATTCTCTTGACATCATTCACTACTCTCCATCTTTCTTATTCTTTCTTCTATTTTCCCCTGTTTCTCTCAGTGCTGTGCTGTATTCATTTCTCCATCTTTATCTTTGCCCTTGGGCCACCCCATCCTGCCCCTTGACCAGCTGTGACCACCAGAATTTCTTTCACCACACACAGCCCATTTTGAACTGATCCATGATGACTAGAGATTCCCAAAGCTCCATGTTCCTGATCCTCTGTCATTACCTTTAAAGGGCAGACACAGGGCCCCCAGTAAAGTGAAATTCTTCGTATGATTCACCAGTTCTCATGTTGAACACAATCTTTACTTTGTTCTACCACAAAATCTAATCTACCATGTTAATTAAATAACCCACATACACCAGCAGCCATACAGACAGAACCACAGTTTCCAACATTCAGCACCATTCAAGTGCATCCCTGTGTAGCCTGTTAAGGGAAACTAAGGCTTACAATCCTCAAAGAAGGGGGAAGTTACCAGAGTTCTTGTGTAGGAGAAAGATGCACATATCATTGTAAGACCAAAAAAGACCATTATGTGTACCATAAAAGTATACCATGAAATATAAACGTCCAAAAGGTATTCCAACCATTGCTACTTTGTGTGAATTCAAGAATGCTAGGAAATATTATGTCTAGGAATACCTGCAATTATAAAGGACAGTAATTATCCCTGCAACAGTCACCAGATGTTTCATCCTCAGAATTGCCAAAGTTCTTATTGCCACACTCAATTAGCTATGCAGTGACATGGATGCACTCCCTCATGTGTTTCCTTTCTCTGGGGTCACGCATATGCTAAGGTGACCTAATACAAAGTGTAACTTTGGCACAAAAACATCACACAGAACATGACCTAAATATCATATTCAAATGCAGTCACATATATTGAGAGTCTACTCACATTCAATCCTTACAACAGCCATGTGAGTTGCCTGCAGTTTTTTTTTTTATATATAAGTAAACCAAGGCTCTGACAGTCTAAGTAACTTGTCCCAACCCAGACATACAGTAAGTGTCCCTGAAACCTTAGACCTTGTCTCTCTGGCTTTAAATACTGTTCTGTTTTGACTGACCAACCTGGAAATTAAAGCGGGAGAATTAGACTATCTACAAATAGGAAAATTGTGTAGTGTCAAGAGAACCATGCCACTGTGGTCAAGGTCACAGACCTGGGCTGGGTCAATTAGCTTTTCTCTTTCCCAGTGGTTTACACTTTAAATCCTGCCAGAGTTTAAGCAGATTAGTCACAATAGCAACTGAGTAGGAATTTGTGGATGGCTGACAAAATTAATCATTTCTCACGTGTATGTGCCATTTATACATTTTAAATTTTCCTTTCATATTTACTATCTACATTAAACCTCCAAAATAGGATAAAATAGGTTTTACCATCCTTAATGTACAGATAAGGCTCAGAAGAAGAGTGTACTGTGACCACCCTGGGCCACATAAGTGGTAAGTGAAGGGGACTGGAACTAAAATCCAGGGTCTCTGACTGCAAGCTCAGTGCTCTTCCCACTGGGCCAGAATTGCCATGGATAAGCCCAGACTCTGCCTAGTGCTCAAAACATTGTTTCAAAGCCCAAAGCTTCGAAAGGCAATCTAGGAGAAGAAGACCATGCATTTATATCTTCCCAGTTGATTCCGTGTTGCTCTCCGTGGCCCTGGGGCTCATCTGACTTCCCATGCATTCCCTCCCACCAAAGAAATGCCAAATAAATGATGTCATTTAAATGCCTGATTTCTCAAGTAAGAAGTAAAGGCTGGAGCCCCATTCACGCAGCACGTGTGGACATTTGGTAGTTGTCCTCATCATCCCATGCTCCTTCCCCTCTTCCTAACTCTACATTGACTTCCATAGTAAGGTATTTTGAGTAGAATTAATGCTGAATGCAGACTCCATGAAAATGCCATCAAAATAGCCAGTTGATAAGACAAAGCTGAGTATATTCTTATCAAAATAAGGGGAAACACTACCATAATAAAGTCTTAGTAGCATCACAGGACAAAGTTCAGATATTTATAACATTTTGGAGTCTGACCTAAGATGAACTTTCAATGGGAGAGGCCTAATTAGGATTGGATAAGTATCACAATATAATACTTTAGGATTGGTAGACAATCAAAGGCTTCAAGCTATGATTCAAAAAGTCTTAGAGAGTAAACAGTCATTTGATGCTGTTTATTAAAAATTTCAAGTGTGGTGTTTATATAAATTATTTTTGTTTATTTGTTTTGTTTCTTCGGTGGAGACTGGGGAGAAAATTCCTGAAATGAACAATAAAGTAATCTGCAACTTTTATCTTCCTGGGGAAGAGTTCCCGGGAGGAGTAATGCTACATTGATGAAGACAGTGGAATAGCAAAGATATGTTAGTGAAGACAGTCAAATAGTAAAGTCAGGTTAATGTGGATAATAAGCTGTGTGAGTGTAGATGGATTCAGTCCTGAATCCCATTGCAATTCCCTGCAGTGTGCCCTGATTGACTTAAATGAATCAACATAGTCCATCCCCCTGGTCCCAGTGATTGACCCAGCAATTGGTGCAAGAAGCAATTGAGGCCAATGGAGCCTCATCATTCAGCTGTATGCAAGGCAGAGTTTCTAATATCTACTCAGTTTGAACCTGAGTCTGCAGCCCCACTAGTTGTTGGCAGCAACCTTGCAACCGTAATTTTAAGTCTTTGAAGAGGGCCAGTGTTAACGAAGAGAGGCTGAGAAGGAAGTGAGAGAAGCTTTGTTTCAGTCTAATCACTTGAGCCACCAAATCAAACCTTAAGCCAGCCCTACTGGGACCATATATATATTTCCTTCATAAACTAAGCCATTTAAAGATGAATCTTCTTTTATTTACAATGCATGGCATTCTAATAGATACAGAGCACACATGAGAATTTTTCACATTTCCTACATGTATGACTTTGGAAAAGTTATTTCTTTGCTACCAATCTTGTTTTCTACATCCATGAGTAACAGGATTCACCAATGAATTGGATTGTGAGAACCAAGATAATGTATGCCAAGTGCCCAATGCCTAGGACATAGCTGTTACTCAATAAATGGTAACCCTAGCCATGGCAGCTCTGGCTATGACTCTGCAACTAACCAGCTAAGTGACCCAGGAAAGTCACTAATCCTATCTGGGAGGCTGATCATTTCTCTATAATGCTTCAGGATCTTTAGCTGGGTTTTGAATCCCCAACTAACTCTCACATTTCATTATTTTGTGCATTGTCTTTCTACACACTAGAATAAATTAAACTGGAAATCCCCCTCCAGGCCCTGCCACATGATTCAATAAGCAGTCCTTGAGACATGATATATTGGCATTTGATACCAGCCTGGGTTCTTGGCTGTGAGAACAAACAGGGCACTGAGATAACTAACGCTTGATCACCACTGAGCAGATTCCAAGTAGCAGGTTGGATTTGGGAAGGTGGCTGAATAAATATTAGCCTTTATCACAGCTCAAACAACCCCAAATGCCAAACCAAAGAGTTCTTGGGAAGGAACTGTGTTCCCTCTTCCGCTTTGGAGAACCAGAAATCACAATGTAATTTTGTCACACTGCCCAGCAGATAATTCTTTTCTAGCTAGTAAATAAAGGCAGGCACTGCCCTATGTGTTTAAAGGCATTGTATGCCTACATTTACTCTCTCTTTCAGATAAGGAGGAGTAGGGCTGGCTTAACAAGAGATACTTCCAAGAAACTGGAGGTGGGTTTTGCCTTTGACCAGTTGAGAACTTTGGTCATAGGAAGAATCCATCCAGTCTGAAGAATCTGAAGAATTATTCAAAGATACTGCAAAAAGCCACGTCCAAGAAAAAGAAGTTTCCAATTTCATGTTCATGGAGGAACTCCTTTTCAAATTCCAAAAACTGTGTCAACACAACCAATGGGAGTTGGAAAGCCTAAGCAATCATCTGGGTGATTCAAGTTAAAAATATTTGTCCCTAAATCATTTAGTTGAGGCAAGAATAATCTTCTCTATGAATTAAATAAGCAGTCACCTTAACTGTAATTAAAATATTATATTTGGACAGTGCTTTATACTTTTCAAAGTACTTTCACTTATTTCACAATTATCTCATTTTCTAGGAAGGTGAAGAGCAGAGAGGTGAAGAGACCTGTCCAAAGACACAACCATGAGATTGTAGCTGGGATCCAAGGGGTGGATGATGTGGCAGGAATGAGAGAGTGTTTAAAGTTATTTCTAAGAGTCAGAGCCAGCATTAGAGCCTAAGTGCCTGACATCTTGTCTCTCTAGTGCCATGCTGCATCTCACCTCTCTCCTCTAGAGGTGCCATATAGTCACATTACGGACATCAAGGTTTATCAGCGGCACCCAGAAACTGACATCAGAGAGAAGATAATGAAGCAACTTAGTCACAGAAAGGAACTACTGTTTACTGAGCACTTTTTATATGCTGGGCCTCTTGCTAAGCCCTTTAAATATATTAGTGTATTTCATACTGTCAATAGGTTGATGAGGTAGAAATTATCTTAATTTCAGCCTTTGCAGGCTCAGGAGAATTTGGTGACACTGCATCTTCAGTACAATGCTGAGGGTATCATTGCTCTCCAACTTCCAGTTAAAGGTCTCACACTTCCCAGCAGGAGCTTGACTAATTAGTAAGGCCAGTTTCTCGCTGGGTCCCTCTCATATGCACCTTTTGGTTGTTGGAATCAGCTGCATCCTGAGCAGTAAGGATGCTGAGGCCACTAAGGAAAGGAGTATCTTTGCCTGCCCAAGTATCTAAGTGGAAGGTCTTGCCCTCGGGGGTACAAGTGGAAGCAGCACAGCTTAAACTCTCTAACGTGATCAACCGAACGTTTGGTGTCAAAATCCAATTTATGGACACCACCTCCAACTTCAAAGGCAAAAGAGCTTATGGTTGGTTCATGGTTATTTCTTTAAATATTTAGATGTGTATTGCAAATCTCCTAAACCTCTTTTTGCCACTAAATCTCCTGTTATCCCTTTCTCCATCCCTCTGCCATACTTCTTGCTAATGTTATCTTCATTTTCTTACTTCCCACTCACTGTTTAGCCCATGTTAATCTAGTTTCAGACATAATTCTACCAGCCCGGTGCTCTCCAAGTTCACTGGTAAACTTCCTAATTGGCTAATTCAGTTGGCCCTTTCCATTGGTATCTTCTGGGCCTTTCTGCAGCATAGACGCTGCTAATCAACCTTCCTGAGTTTCTTACTGTCATTAGCTTCCATCCCGCGAGCTCTCTCTGGAATTCTTATTCCTTCTTCACTTATTTTTAATCTCTTTTTTCTGTGATGACCCCTTAAATGCAGAGTTTCTTAGGTTGTGTGCCTTGTCCTGCTCACTCTTGTTTCTACCCAGTCTCATAGAGCTACCATGCCTTCTAGAAGTTTCGCTTACCACCCGTCTGCGGCGGCCCTGTAAATGTTTCTTAGTTTCGTTTGGTTTGGGTTTTTTTTCTTTTTTTTTTTTTTCCTGAGACAGATTCTCACTCTGTCACCCAGGCTAGAGTGCAGTGGTGCGATCTCAGCTCACAGCAACATCTGCTTCCAGGCTCAAGCGATTCTCCTGCCTCAGCCTCCCGAGTAGCTGGGAATACAGGTGCGTGCCACCACGCCTGGCTAATTTTTGTATTTTTAATACGGGGGGCTTCACCATATTGGCCAGGCTGGTCTTGAACTCCTGACCTGAAGTGATCCACCCGTCTCAGCCTCCCAAAGTGCTGGGATTACAAGCCCAGCCTATAGACACTTATGTCCTTCACAAACTTTGTCATGTGCTCCAGGTGCCCCTCAAAATGCCTCAACTTCCATATGTTTCATATTAAACTCCTCATGATTGCCCAAGATCTGTTCTTCCTCCTGTGATCTCACTCTCCATGAGCACAATCCACCCACCCACTTTCCCAAGCCAGACCCTTGGGAGTCGTTCTTAATATCCTTTTTCCCCTCAGTGCCTGGTCTGCTGCCACATACAATCAATTATCAAGTTTTCCATATTTTTTCCTCTTAAATGTGTCTATAATTGGTCCTCTTTTCCACATTATATCTGTCCCCATCATGACTTGAAACCTCATCATTTTTGCCCAAATCAATATGACAACCTTCTAAATGAAACTGGAGCCTCTATCCTCTGTTCACCTCAACTCCATCATTCACACAACATCTAGAGTGATTCAAGCATCTAGATATATTTTGAACACACATTATGTGATAGGCATTTTTTCAGTACCAGAAAAACAATAGTGGAAAAAATATATATACACACATACATACATATATACATACATGTTATCTTTCTGTATATTTCTAAATATTTTCTCTCTATATATCAAATATTTTCCATATATATTTCTCTCTAAACATGTATTTTGTATATATAGTTATGTTTTTCTCTAAATTTTTTCTATATATATATATAAAACTGTTTTCTATATATATTTCCTCTCTCTATATATATGTGTGTGTGTGTGTATATGTATATATTCTCAAGAGAGAAAAATATATATTTTTTTGAGAGAGGGAGAATGTCCCGGTTTCATTGATCTATGTTCTATGGATCTATCTGGAGTGAAAATTTAACCATGCAACACCCTTCTAAGATGTTAGTCAAGGTCTTCCATCCTCTCTTCTCTTCCATGTCCCCCATCTCCCCCATCAATGCTACCTGCTTGACACTTAACTCCAGTTTCCTGAACAAACTATGGTATTTTATAATACCATGTCTTTTCTCATATTACCTCGCCTTCCTCATCACCTCTTCCCAATGACCCTTTAAGTTTCAGTCCAGTTATCATCTCATTTGAGGAGCTGTTACAGTAACCATGCTATGTGATTATCAAACCTATTGTATTTTCCTTTCTAGGCACATAAGAAGACTACATTTCCCAGCATCCCTTGCAATTGAGCTCACGTGATTAGCTCTGGCCAAGAGGTGGCAAGCAGAAGATACTTGAGTCTCTTCCTGGTGAAATAGAATGAAAGCACTGAACACAGATGTGAAGTCTCTGTGCTTTTACTTCCGTCACTGTGGTGAACTGGCATCCATATGTTGAAATGACATCACAAGACAGAAACAATTAGGGTCACTGAGTCACTGCAAGAAAGAGAGCTGCCCCGGAGAGTCATCTAGAATCACAGCAATCTTCTGTATATTCAAGAAACAAAGCTTTGTTTGTACTGAGATTGGAGGTTGTTATTGCAGCAGAGTACAGCCTATCCTAACCAATACAGAAAATATAGTAGGCAAAATAAGGGCACCCAAAAAAATGCTCATTTCCTAATCTCCAGGACCTGTAAACAAGTTATATCATATGGCAAAGACAAATCAAAGTTGCAGATGGAATTAAGGTTGCTAATCAGCTAATCTGGAGATGGAGAGATTGTTCTAGATTATCTGAGTAAACCCTATGTAATTACAAAGGATCTTAAAAGCAGAAGAGAGAATCAAAAGAATCAGGAAGATGGCAGTATGAGTGGGACTTGGCCCAATGTTGCTGGCTTTGAAGATGAAGGAATGAGGCCATGAGTCATCAAGTATGGTAGCCTCTATAAGCAGGAAAAGGCAAGGAAATGGTTCTACCCTAGAATGTTCAGAAAGGAATGCACCCTACCAACACCAGTCTTTGCCTGGGTAAGGTATATGTTCCACTCCTAAGCTACAGAACTATAAATAATAAATCTGTGTTGTTTTAAGCCACTAAGTTTGGGATAATTTGTTGCAGCACTAATAGAAGACTAATACAGAGGCATTTGTAGACCTCAGGCTCATTCAAGAATTCTCATCTGTTTCCCCATAATGCTCTAAATATATTTTATTAATGTACTTCCCATATCATATCTTGATTATCTCTGTGTGTATGTGCCATTTTCCTCCCTAGAGTGAAAGTTTTCTTGAGGGCAAGAATTAAGTCTTCTTCACTTTTATATCCTTAGCAATAATCTCAGAGACAATCTCCTTGAACAAATGCATGTGCAATACCATATAAAAAGTGTTGCGGTTGCAATATATGCACAGCGGTATAAGAGCAGAAGGAGAGAATATTCTACCTGGTAGGGAGTAAAGAGGCTTCTTAAAAGAGTTAACACAATGGGGCTTGTTGTGAAGCCCACAGAGAACAGAAATCACTGTGAAAAGCCTTCAAGCAGGCGAGGTGGAGACTGAAATGCACTAAAGTGTCATGCTCTGTTCTAAAATGGACAATTGCTACTAAGCCCCTATAGATAATTACTTTGCACAAAGGCACAGTTGACTAATCTACTGCTTTTTCAAGACAGGCTGAGAATCTGGACTCTTATGTGAAATGTAAGAAACAAGGTAAAACACTGTGAAAACACACATGCACACACACACACATACACACACACAAACCTCGTAAGTTTTTGGGCAAGATTTAGCACAATTCCTAAAATAGATCTCTAGGTGAAGAAAACTGAGAGTGCTATTCTAGGGAGAGGGATCAGAATACACAAAAGGACAATGCTGTAAACGACAAAAGAAGGCATGCTCAGGGAAGAGTTGAGGAACCTCAACTCCTAGTCTCAACTGGCCTAGGCTGCCTGGGGAGAAGCAGAAAGAGCTGAGCCTGGTGAGGTTGGCAGGAGTCCTGAACCACGTGCTGCAGATCTCGAATTTCATCATGTGAGCAGTAGATTTTGGGGTCATGAAAAGGTGTTAAGGAGAGAAACAGTAAGATTTGTGTCCTGGAATAATCATTCTGGCAATAGGTGGAGGAGAGAACGAGGTAAGGGACCACATGGAAGTGGAGAATGAGAACAGAATTGTAACATGCATTTTTTTTAATATGCAGCACCAAGTAATACCTTTCTATGGGAACAGCCCAGAATGCTTGTTCAAAACACCAAAAAACACTGTAATAGTCTTTCCAAGTGAGATGAATTCCAATGCCACACTGGCATCATGGGCCACAGCAAGTCTGCAGCCTAATGCAGGAGCTCATTACTAGGTTTGAAAGAGGGAGAGAAAGAGCAAGAGAGAGGGTGAGGGACAGAGAGAAAATGCGCATATGTGGATGTGTTTGTGTGTCCCACAAACTCACTTTTCAGGCCCAGAGTGTCTCATAATCCTTTTGGATGGGAGTCAGTTTTGGACCATAAATCACAAGGGTCATCATTTCTGTAGGGAGATGTTTGCAATGGGTCTTGGGTTAGAAGGAATGTAAATTTTCTGGAAAAAGATGAATAAGCATTTCTCTTCTGGTTATTCATGTAGAGTGCATGGTCCCTCTCCCTCCTGAAATAAAACAGGACTGTCAACTTCACATGCTTCACTCTACGTTTCTGGAAAGTGTAACGTATCAGGGCCCAGGGAGATATGCCCCCCAACTGCCTCTCCCTATATGATCCTTGACAATTGGCTATTCTGAGGCACAGATTGTTGGGCATAGGAGAGCAAATCTGAACCATGTAGAGCTCAGTGTGATAGGAGAAAGGACCACTTTAGCCACGTGCCTCTCCAGCCAGGACATCCTGAGGCAGAGGGGATGAATGGGTGGAAAGTGAGAGGTTTCAGACATGAGAAGGCGTAAATGTTCTTAAAGCAGACGTTGGCCTAGGGGCTCCAGACCCAGCTCTGCTATTGCTAGCTGTGAGCCTCCAGGCAAGTTACTTGTCTCTGTGTTCAGAAGTCTTCATACATAAGACAATGAACTGAACTAGTTCAGCTTAGAGATTCATTCCATTGGGAAATCTCTATAATCAATGAACCAACCAACCAGCCAGTCAATCAAACCAATGCACAGTCAGTGAGCACTTCCTGAGAGCTGGGCTCTGGCTGAGTGCTAGAATTGTGCTTGGACATTAAATCCAGGGCCTTACCTCAAAGAGCTTTCACTCCAGTGCCTAAAACAGACCAAGCAATGCCTTACAGTTGTCAAAAGTGGCAACAGACACATGGAAAAGGGAAGGGATTGGAAAAAAGAAGTTATTAACATTGTCTGAAGAGTAGAGAAGGGAAAGCCTAGGAAGACTTTCTCAGGGAGGAAAGATATGAACTGGACTTCGAAGGACTAAGCAGAATGACCAGCATAAACAAAACCTGCAGAGAGAAGAGTGCTGAATGTGTAAAATAAGGGAAGATGCCGGCTGTAGCTCGAGCATTCGAGGGGATGCTCCCCTCCAGGGCTGCCCCTTCCAGCCCCACGTGTCCTCACAGTGTCCACTCAGCTGGGGGAGAGTGCATGGAAGAGGAGGCCATAGGAGCTTTCTATGCTGGATTTGGGGACAGCATGTGAGGCAAAAAGAAGGAGTGAGCATAGAGAGCAAAGTCTCTTCTGGTGTCACTACTGAGGGGAATTTTTTTTTTTTTTAGTTCTCTTTTTTTTTTTTTCTCAGACAGGGTCTGTCTCTGCCACTTGGGCTAGAGTGCAGTGGCACGATCTCGGCTCACTGCAACCTTCGCCTTCTGGGCCCAAGCCTCCTCCCACCTCAGACTCCCAAGTAGCTGGAACTATAGGCCCCTGCCACCACACCTGGCTAATTTTTGTATTTTTTGTAGAGATGAGGTTTCACCGTGTTGCCCAGGCTGGTCTCAAACTCCTGAGCTCAAGTGATCCACCTGCCTCTGCTTCCCAAAGTGCTGGTATTACAGGTGTGAGCCACCATGCCTGACCGGTCCTCTCCTTTTTAAAAAATTTATTTAATTTCATCCCATTCATGTCCATGCATATACATACATTTATTTGACTTCATAGGTGCAATTTTTTCTTTTTTGGTTTGGCTCCCCAGTCTCCCCTCTTCTCCCCTCTACCACTGTCTCTCATCTCCACAGTCCCTCCCCGAGAGATAACACATTAACAACCCTATCAGACAGGGTCATTGCAGGAAACAGATGGTGTGGTGCACTCAGACAGCGCTCAAGGAGATTTTAATAAAGAGACAATTTTCAAAGTGAGCGCAAGTTAAGAAAAACTAGCAAAAGATGCTGAAGCCACAGCGAATCGCCCTTTAGACCTGAAGGGCCAAAGATAAAGATTATACAACAGGAAGAGAGTGGTCATATGGAGGCCCCCCCGATCTGGAGCTGTGGACTTCAGTAAAGGAGAGGCAGCTACCTGGTGCCACCGTCACTGGCAGGAAGGAGTAAGAGGAAAACACCCTTTTCCCATGCCCTTCCCTCCTTCTCATCTCCTACTGGTAATTCCATTCATGAAACCAACCAGAAACCAAAGGGTATATTGGGCTGTGAATGCAGCGCATAAAGGTCAGGTTCCAGGCACACCACCGGCTGGGGCAGGGCAGGGAGTGAATTTGGGAGGCAAAAAGAAAATATCCAACACAACCTATGTGCATTATTCTTTGGATTTCTTTAGATACCTGTATATTCATATATATATATATATATGTGTGTGTGTATATATATATATATTCATATATGTCATACATCGTATTTTTATTGTTGTTTTACAAAAAAAAAGCAGCATATTACACATTTGCTTATCTTACTTTTCTCATTCACCAATAGCTCACAGACAACTCCTCCAAGTTATCTTATAAAGCTTCATTCACTCTTTTCTTTTAAATCACTGCAAAATATCCCCTAAGATGAATGTATGATACGTTATTTGGAAATTACCTTATTTGCCAGTTTTTGTGACACTACAAACAGTGGTTTAAGAGTATATTTAAGAGTACATGTATGTGTATTTTTAGTAAAAAATGTCAGAATGCAAGAATACCATAACTATTTCTCAAGTGCTCAAGAAGAACAGACAAGAAGAGGAACCAAGAGCCTAGCACCTGCACTCATGGTCACCTGCTCTAGGAGGCCACCTCATCCCCCATACTGTCATTGCTCATTATCTAGCACCCCTCATTCACACCCCCACCCCATCCCAAAGACCATGAACTTTCAGAGGTTACAGATTGTGTCTGACCCATGTATGGGCCTCTGCCATCTAGCATAGATCCTGACATATATTAGGCTTTTGATGTTTATTAAATAAAAGAATAAATAAAGCCAAAGAAGTTGCCCAGAACTTTCTGGTTTTCTACTCTGCCTTCCCAGAGTGGGGAAAGCAGCAGGGACTCAGGACTGAGTCTCTGTGTCAGAGCAAACAGCTTGCTTTTGGGTGGGACCTTCTCCATGCTCCACTTCTCAGGTCCTGAACTGGACAGACAAGGTATCAATGGTGAAGAGCCACTCAGACATGGAGGAAGGACATGAACTCACCATACAGCATAGACTAGATGCTTCTCAGATACACAGTGGCTGCCTCATTTACTCTCAGGAGGGGAAAAGAGAAGCAAGACTCTGGCTCTGAAAAACCTTTGGAAAGAAGTCTTAGAACAGAACATATTTCCCAGTAACAAAAAAAAGGCTTTCTCTCAGGGCCATGGACTCAAATCCTTCCGTTTGGGTCCATGGCTCCCTCCCTCCCTCCAGATCACCCCATGTAGAGTAGGCCTGTCGTGTCTGTCCCCTAGGTGGGGTGGTTTTTGGCAAAAGTCATTCTTCTCAGAGTTAATGCTTTCAGAAGAAACAAAAAGAAATGACAAAAGTAACAATGATGTCTCTGCTCTTCCAGAAACACAAACAAAAAAAAGTTGTTTTCAGTGTTCCTATTAGTATGTGTTTCATTTTTTTTTTTTATTTTTTTTTTTTAGCATTCTGATATTTGTCTTTCTGGTGTCTCCAGAAAACCTGCCTCCATTGTGTTCTTCCAGAAAATGTATTTGTCCTTATCCAAAACTGTCAGCAGATTTCTCAGTAGGGCTGAGTTGTTGCCACTGTGATGCGTGGGACTAAGTGAAAACAGACCTTCGCTAAGGGACTGACCTTTGATGGACTAACTCACAGACTGGGGTGTGGCCTCCACCACTCTGTGCCCCTGAGATCCCAAGAAAGACAGAAAAAGAGGAGTGACTGCGTGGAACAGGCAATATTGGCAAACACTGGTCAGAGATGATGCCCTTGTGGAGCCAGGCTGTCTAGTGGGGGTTGGCTTAGTCCCTTTGGGCTGCTGTGACAAAAATACCATAAACTGAGTGGCTTATAAATGACAGAAATTCTCACAGTTCTGCAGGTTGGGAAGTCAAGATCAAGGTGCCAGCAGATTTGGGGTCTGGTGAAGGCCTGCTTCCTTGTTTATAGATGGTGCCTTCTCACGAGTGGAAGGGGTGAAAGGGGCAAGAGTGGAAGAGATAACGGAGCTCTCTGGGACCTCTTATAAGATACTAATCTTAGTCATTAAGCCTTTACCTCATGACCTAATCACCTCCAGAAAGCCTCACCTCCTCATACCATCACGCTGGGGTTTAGGTGTCAACATATGAATTTTAGGGAACACATTCAGTCTATAGCAGGGGTGGTGCATGTGTTTGAAGGTGTGAGGGTAGGGTGTGCTAAATAGCATGGATGGTTCATCCAAGTGGCTTCAAGCAGAAAAGTCAGAGGAAACATCTGGAATCTGATCAATCAGGGAGACCAGGGGAATAACCAGGGAAGACCAACTTCTAGCCCAGAGTTTCTCAACATCGGCACTTCCATGTTTTGGACTGTAACCTAATCTCAGAATCCCATCACTTTTCCCATATTTTTTTGTTAGAAGCAAATCACTATGTCCAGTCCGTTCTCAAGGAGAGGAATTTACACAAAGCTTGAATACCAGGAAGCGGGGATCACTGGGAGCCATTTCAGAAGCTGCCAACCCCAAGGAATTATCAGAGTACCCTGATCTTCAGAACCATTGCCACCAGGAAAAATATACTCTTTTGTGTTAACGTGTGGACTATGCAGGGAACTACGCAGACTGGCTGCACAAAGAAGAGTTACAGAGTCTTGTTTCTCCAATGTTATCTGTTTATTCGATAACTGTATTTCGAGGTTTATTCGTATGCCTTCACCCTCCCTGGCTTACCTCCATCATGTAATGATCTGTTTACTCACCTGGCTCTCCTGTTTGGCAGTGTCTCATTCACCTCCGTATGCCCAGTGGCCAGCTCAGGCCTTAAAATAGAGTTGGTGCTCAGGGTCTGCTGTAAATGAAACTCAATGTACATTTGCCATCTATTGTTCCAGTAAGGAGATGGAACTACCACTTTTCCCATTGGACACAACTTTTTTTAGTAAGAAAATTTCCTACTAGAAATAGTGGTATTGGACATCAGCTGGGTGGAGTTCAAACAGAGGAAGGAACTGAACCCTAAGTTGGACACACTTGGCTCAGCCCTTTCTGAACAAAGAGAATATAAATCCCTGAAGATGAATGCCTCCATTACTGGGATAACCTCTACTCCTAATGGTGTAAAAAGAATATTAAGTGGTCTTGTTTTGTTTTACTTTGCTTTTTTGGAGGAAGTTCTTCTACCCTTGGAGTTTTAAGTAATGCTAGAAAAGAATCTCTGTGAAGAATGAGTTTTCCCCATTGCAGTAGATACTTGCACTGACCACCTCAGCCTTCATTTTCACCATTCTTATAAATGAAGAGGTTGGAGACCCAATTTGATGCATTCATTTGTTGAAAAAAAGAAGTAAGGCAGAGGCCATCGCCTTGACTTCTGGTTGTCACTACTGCTTGGAAAAGTTGTGTTTTTCTTGCAGCACACTGCACTGTTCATTTTCCAGGGTCCTGTGTACAGACAAACAGTGGTGGTAGTGCCGGCTTCTTGATCTGACTTCCTGATCCATGAGTTACAGCTTGGAGTATCCATCCTCCTGCTCCCTGCTGTCCAGGGGTTGCAATAGTGGTGCCTTCCATTCAAAATCTACCCAGTGCTAGTGGCACACTCAGAAGTAGTAGCTCCCTTGGTAGGTCAGTTCTGTATTTCTTGGAAAGCACCCAAGAAGCCTGTCCTAGAACCTGTTCCTTCAGCCTTTACAACTATTTTATAAGCATGCAGTTATCAATATTAAACTCTATCCTGCTTAAAATTCCCAGAGTGTTTTCTCTTTCCTTCATTAAAACTTATTGCTACGTATTTACTCATCTGAAGTCCAGCATTTTAAAGCCTTCTCTCTTGAACTCAAAGCCATTAACTTGCCACTGTCTCTTACTTACACATATATTTAAAGAATGCTAAGAAGTGCAGAGTTTCAGGTGACAGACCAGCACCATTGCTAACTTACTTTCTTGGGGCCTGACTGCCTGACTTGTGAATAATTCTCTTTTGGGCATTCCTACACTTCTACCAGGTTTTCTATGCCTGAAAGGCAGGGTAGAGATTGTGATGGACTCCAAACTTTAGGGCCATCTCCAACATATGTTTCTTCTGATGTACAAGCATCCTGGAGAACCTGATCTCATACCCCAGGGGGTCCATCAGCCACTCTGTTCTGCCCATGCAGAGAACTGTGTGTAGCTCCACTCTCGGTGTAGGAAGGCATATTGGTTCATTCTTGCCCTGCTATAAAGAAATACCTGAGCCTGGGTAATTTAAAAAGAAAAGAGGTTTAATTGGCTCATGGTCCTGCAGGCATGCAGGATGCATGATGCTAGCATCTGCTCAGCTTCTAGGGAAGCCTCAGGAAACTTACAATCATGGAAGAAGGTGAAGGGGAAGCCAGCACCTCACATGGCCAGAGTAGGAGAAAGAAAGAGATGGGGGAGATGCTGCACACTTTTAAACCACCATATCTTGTGAGAACTCACTCACGGTCATGAGAACAGCACCAAAGGGATGGTGCTAAAACATTCATGAAGGATCCACTCCCAAGATCCAATCACATCCCACTAGGCCCAACCTCCAGCACTGGGGATTACAATTCAGCATGAGATTTGGGTGGGGCACAGATCAAAACCACACCAGAAGGAATCTGTCCTGATTAGAGAAAGCAGCTAAATCAATCAGAGAGCACAATCCAATCTCCATTTTTACTGGAAAACAAAGTGTGTCCCAAGTTTCTTGTTGGAAAATACTAAGAATGGACATAAAATTGGGTTATTCTAGGGAGTCAGCAACTCCTAGAGAAAGAACCAGGCAAACCTAAGTTTCAGGCCAGACTCTACCACCTAGAAGAAATGCAACCTCCTGTATGTCCTTCAACCTCCGAGCTCATTTACTCCTTTACAAAATGGAGCTACTACTCTGCTGAGGTAGTGAAAAAATCAAAGAAAATAATCTTTCTGACTCCTAGAATCATACCCCCTTTCTGTCAAATCCATCCTGGAAGAATGTAACCCATCATCAGCCTGGATTTTTATAACATGTAAGAATTGGAAAGGACCGGCATGATGCCTGGCAGAGTTGCCAGGCAATAAATATGTATTAAACTAATGAATTAATCATCAAAAAATGTAATTTAATAATTGTACAACCCCCTATGAAACTCAAAGTCTTGGGGCAACTTGCCAAAATCATGTGACTACTTGGTGACAGGACCAGGGATCAACATATAAGCCTTGATTTCCAATCAGTATTTCCTGCTCTGACTCATATTTTATAAAGCCGTAACATTTTCCAAAATGATTTGTAGGCAAAATAGCACTGATTTATGAAAAGTAAATCATAAATTACACTCAAATACTAATTTCTCGGCATCTGAGACCCATTTTACATGGAGCAGGAATTCAGATTTCCTATTGAAAATCACTTCAGGGACCAAGGATTACGGAGCTTATTTCCCAAAAGCACATGTTCCCCCAACTTTAAATAAGATGCTGAGAATGAGGCAAAGGGGAAAACATTGGATGCTGGAATGTGGGGGGCAGGGTGGGGGGAGAAAAGGCCTTTCGTGGTGAGTACTCTAATAGTTCTTTAGAAACTTTCCCCTTTCGGGAAGTGAGAAGAGTCAATCTGAGATCTGGACAAGGACATCCTTAGCGATAGAAAAATATTATGAGTCGGCAACCTGAACTGCCATGATTCACAGCAGAAAGTCCCATTGAAAGCAGCTCTGCAAACACTCTAAAGGAGAAACTGCCAGGTTCAGAGAGGGGGCAACTTTAGAGAAAACTGCCATTGATTTAAGTGAAAACAGTCCAGAACTTTAGGAATAATAGAATCATTGGACTGGCTTATTTTTCTGGTCTGTACTTCATAGAGATCTTCTCCCCGCAACTCCCACGGCAGATTCTCCCTGTGGATGAATTAGGCTGAGTGAGGAGAACAGGATTCTTGCCCATAATTTTTTCAACATATCTAGTTAATTTATCTGTTGATACCACTGTATTTTGACAGTTAAAATACTGCAACACTAGAACAAGCTGGAACAGACTTCATGCATTCATAAAAGCCATGTGAAGACCACATGCAGGAGGCGGTGGGAGAACCGGTCCAGATAAGAAAATGGATGTGAATATTTGCAATTCTTTGCTTAAAGCTGAACACTGAGTGCTTTGGCTGCAGAATCATAAACACTGCAATGGAATTTGGGAATTATCACCTTGTAGAAGCCTTGAGATGGAGATGGCTCAGACAGGTGAATGGCCAAAGCGAATGGGATAAACATCATTTTGTGTTCCTGCTAGGAGGACCCCCATTGACAGAGAGGACATTTGTCACATTCCTCAGCTCTGATTCTACCCATTTTGAATCCATGTTCCTCTAGATCTTTTAGGGAGAAATCAGAGACATTTAGTCACCCTCTGGCTAAAAACCTGAATTTCTCATTTTCTTAGCAGGTAACCTGGATGGATGTCACAAGGCATGGTTTGAAGCTGGAATCAGTGAGTTCCTAGGTTTGTGAGCTTGGGTACAAATCTAAACCTCTCTTCAGATTCCTCATCTGCAAAATGATTGTAATAATTACTCACAGACTTCAAGGAGAGAATGCAGAAATGTTTCTACAACTCAATAGGGAAGCTGTGAATCACAGCTCAGATTCTTCAAACTTGTGTAATATATAAACTTTTTCATATGGAAAAAAAACCTCATAGAACCCTAGAAAGTGACCTCAGACATGAGACACAGTCTCCATCCACTTCAGGATCTGCAAACTGAAACAAGGACTATCTTGTTTTATGCATTTAAAAGAAGTCTTTCCATTTCAAATTATTAACCAACATTTTTAAAAGTAGTTGTTAATGTATAATAGGCAAAATGAGATTAAAGATTGTTATCAAAATAAAAATGCAAATTTTTGAAACTTTGTAACTAACATGTGGCTCTCTGAGAATGGATCATGATAATCCTTGTTTGAGAAACACCGACATAGCAATTAAGAACTGAGATGCAGAAATCAGGATTTTAATCCTGGATTTGCTGTTTACTAGCTGTGTGGTTTGGGGCAGGGAATGTAATCTCTCTAAAGCCTCAGCTTCCCATTTTAGATTACCAGGTCCAAGAGTACTGATTAAAGGTGAGAAAACCTCCTGGAATTATATTCTGTGAACAAAATCATGAGAGGAAGAAATTCTAGTCCAGGGGTCTTATAGCAGAAGGTCAGATCTAGCTGTGCAAGCTCCAACAAAGCCCTGGCCCTCACTGAGCCTCAGTTTCCTCTTGGAGAAAATCAAGTGGTAATCTCTGACAAGCTTATCTACCTTGCAGAGCTGCCAGGAGGTCAAAGTGTTTATGTGAAGGAGCGTGCTATGCAAACAGGGAAGCACCACGCAGCCTTGACCACTGCAGCCTTGAACAAAACTTCTCCTGGAAACAGGGGTGCTTGACACTGCTCAAGGCTTAGAAACCACCATTCGTATCTTGCAAATAGAATCCATCTTGAGGTTAGAGTTCTGGTTTATGATCCTCTGTTTCTGGTGCCAGAAATGAGCTCAGCTGAAAGCGCCATTTAACTACCCAGTGCTGGGGTGGGTTTGCTATCAAGATCCTTTTTATCAGTCAGCTGGCTGTGAAAAGCCAGATACATGCTTAAATACACCCATTACCCAGAAGGCCCAGGGGTTCTGCTTCCCAAGGCTCTGGCAAAGCCCACCCTTCTCTGGACGAGGGCAAAATGCTGACAAAGCCGTGAATGGATTCTCTTCTCCCTCCATGGCTGCCGTGCAAACCACTGCACAAAGAAGAAATAAAAGAGAAGCAAGGACAGCCCTAAGTGGTTTACTTGTTCCTTCTCTAACCTTCTTCCACTTACCTTATCATTTTCCACCCCATCACAGAGTCACATGTGACGAGGAATTAGGGCCCATCCAATAGAGCCCAAAGCAGTCTCTTTCCAATGTTCCAGAAATGATCAGGGTACACATTTGATGATAGTCACCAAATATTTAAGCCCATGCTAGCTAAGGTATTTTCCTATAGGCCAGGAGCTGGGCTGGGGCTTTTTTTGTTTGTTTGTTTGTTTGGGGGTTTTTTGAGCTGGGCCGGGGCTTTTGTTTTTTTTGTTTTTTTGTTTTTTGTTTTTTTGAGACAGGGTCTCCCTCTGGTTGCCCTGGTTGGAGTGCAGTGGTGCCATCTCGGCCCATTGCAGCCTTGACCTCCTGGGCTCAGCAGATCCTCCCACCTCAGCTTCCCAAGTAGCTGGGACTATTGACACACACCACTGTGCCTGGCTAATTATTTGTATTTTCAGTGGAGACGGGGTTTCGCTGTTTTGCCCAGGCTGGCCTCGAACTCCTGGACTCAAGCAATCTGCCTGCTTTGACCTTCCAGAGTGCTAGGATTACAGGGGTGAGCCACCACACCTGGCCTGGGCTAGGGCTTTGATGCAACATTATGCCTATTTCATCTTTACAATCATCATGAAATATTAGAATTATTATTCCCATTTCACAGCCAAGGAGTAGAGGAGAAACTGATACTCTTGCATAGGCCCTCCCAAATATCACTGTCTGGGTCTACATCCTCTGTTCTGGCTTTTATCACTGTGACTGTGGCTACTCAGAGGGTCCCTAGATAGTGGAAGGATTTTCTTATCCCAGCATCACCCCCAAACAACTGTGTGTCCTTGAACTCTTGCCTTAGCTCTGAGCCACAATTTCCTCCTGTTTAACTTCTGCCTGCATTTAATGTGGTTATGGGCCTTAACTGAGATAATATGTATGTAGTCTCTGTATCCCATCAGGCACTGAACACCTGGGAAGATTGTCACTAAAGTCATAGTAAACATGGTAAGCTCTCCACTCAGACTCTAAGTCACAGTATGAAAGAGGCAGGCACCCCACTGATGACGGGGTAGAACTGATGGGATGCCCAGTGGGTGACCAGTTTCAGGATTCCAGCCTGACCACATCCACTGGCCTAACAGAGGACAAATTTGAGTCCAGAATGTAATAATGGTCCACCAAGGTCACATGAGCCATGATGTAGGGTTCATGCATCTCTCCAGCTGGTGTACCTTCTAACCTGTGGGACTCGAGTGCTAGCTCTTTGAATCTCAGTCTCTTTTTATCTACTAAAATAGGGCTAGTAATTGCTACCTTACAGGGCTGTTGTAAAGATTAAGTAGAAGAAAGCATGCGAACACACTGGCACAGCGCCCAGCATGTTGGGGAAGTTCCATGGGTGTTTGTTCCTTCATGTATTGGTCCTGAAAGCTTGGTTAGGTTTGCACACATTCATGCAGCTGCTGTTCACAAGGCAGGATTTCACAAGGGCATAGAACAAGTAGGGCTTCCCTTCCCATGTGTAGATCTGTGGGAATGCTTTCATCATCAGAAATGCTGCTGAAAAGAACCTCCTAAGAAAAGTCTTAAGAGAACAGTCGCCAGAGTGTCTGACCCCAGAAGTATAAGACACCTAGGAACACTGCCTACTTTAACAAACTGCTTAAACACCAGATCAGGCTATGATCCATAACCAAGTTTCAGATGCATGGTGTCTTGGTGCATTTGGGCTGTTATAACAAAATACCTTAGACTAAGTAGCTTACTTATAAAAAATAGAAATTTATTTCCCAGAGTTCTGAAGGCTGGGAAGTTCAAGATCAGTGTGGCAGCATGGGCAGGTTCTGATGAGGGCCCACTTTCTGGGTCATAGGTGGTAGCTTCTCATTTTGTCCTCATGTGGTGGAAGAGACAAATGAGCTCACATTGGCTACTTCTACAAGGGCATTAATCCCATTCATGAGTGCTCCACCCTCATGATCTGATCACCCCCTAAAGGCCCCACCTCTTATTACTATTGCCTTGGGATTTAAGATTTCAACATATGAATTTAGGAGGGACAAAAACATTCAAGACCACTGCAGATGGTTAAGCAACAGCACTTTCAAAAGGGAATTTTGCCATTGCCAGGAGCTGCTACCTTGATGCAGACCCAGGTCTCACCGTTTGGCCCAGTGGCTACCAATTGTCCCTTGTCCCAGGCACAGAACAGACAGACAGCCAGCGAGACAAATTGACTGACCTGAGGAGGTAATGCCATCATTAAGTCCAGGGAGAGACCCTCCTGAGGAGGTTTGGGGAAGCCATATTTGCATCTCTGCTCTTACTCTTCTCGATTCCAGCCAAATTTTATGAGTTCAGAGGGCAGGCCAAACTTCACGCATGTGAAGAACACAATTGTACTTCCTGATCCTCAGAACGAAGATTGTGACTGTGATTCCAAGTTTCACAAGTTGCTCTTAGTACTCTGAATTTGGTTCACTCACATGTTTGAACACAAACTTAGGGGGTAAAAATAAACATGCCAGAGGATCTCAGGAGATTAATAACATACTGTAGAAGAGATAAAAATAAATAAATAAATAACCACAGCAAGAGATAAAGAGGAGGTGGCATTTAAGATGAAGCATTGAAAAGTGGGTAAAATTTGGAAATATAGAAATAGAAGGGAAGTATACTCTAGGACAATGAAACAACATTAACAAAAACATGGAGGCAGAACACTCAAAAGATTTTAAAGAGTAAGGAGTCTTGATGTATATGGACCGTGAAGCATGTCCTATGTATAGACAACCTTGCTGTGCCCTTGTCCATGTAAGACAGCCCATTTATGGCAGAGGATCAGTGGAGAACCAGAGTCTGGCAGACACTTCCAGTGCTCACCCATATTTAGCTTGTTTTTTCTTCTGGGCACAAGAAAGGACTCTATTTCCCCACCACTCCAGTAGCTAAGCAGCATCGTCTAATTCTAACCAATGCATTGTGTGCAGAAATGGTAAATGTTAATTCCTGGCCAAAGCAATTGCCAAATCGTAATCTCCAGGACCTCTTCTCCTGTCGTTTCAACTGAACAGGTTGTATTTTCCAAATAGTTTAGCTCCAGGACAGAGGAAGCTGCTCACACATGGACTACTGAATCACTACTTGGAGAGCCAGTGGCTTTGAAAGTCTCCTAGATCTTCAGTAAACTTTTTGCAAGACATAAACCTCTGGTGTTAAGCCATTAAGGAATGTTTGTTATGGCCACATAACCTAGTTTATCCTGACTAATATAAAGAGTTTCTAAAAAGTGCCCATGAGTCTTATGAAGACCATACTGGACCCACTATGTTTACTTGTTCCTCAGAGAATACAAATCTTAAGCATCATTATGACCAGAGAAAGATACAACTATCCCACTTGTACCAGGCCTCTGGTATACATAGATATCTTCCTAGTTCTAGGCAGATTCTGTTCAAGATAGCAACACTACCAAGGGCTTTATGGCTTCATTTTAAAGCAATGATGAAAGAAGATATTGTTGACAATCTCTAAAGCTACACTGAGATTTGAATAACTCGAACGATGACCTCATAGCAGCTTTGCATGGTAATAATTACTAGTAAATTACTGAGATTCCAACATGTTAGTGGACATCTTTCAACCTTGGCCTTACACTAATCCTGCAACATCTGGATTATTATCTCCAATTTGCATATAAGAAAACAGGCCAGAGAAGAGATATGACTTGCTTAAGTTCACCTAAGTCATTTAGAGGAGAGTTAAGAGTCAAACCCAGATATATCTGACACCAAACCCAAGCTCTTTTAACGAAGCTAATCTGTCTCTTAAAGCTCACAAGAAGGATAGGTAAAAATAGAATCTTACCTAGAATTGTTCATCTTTACTCTAACAAGGAAAATAAAAAATAAAAGAAGTGTTGCAGGGACAGATAGTGCTTGCTAAATCTTCATTTCCTCCTCTGCATTACCCAATTTCTCCAGCAAATAGTCTGAGGCCATATAGCTAGTTTTGGCCAATGAACTATGAGCAGAAATGACATTTGTTATTTGCAGGTTGAGGTAGTTAAAAGTCAGTGTGTTTCTTCTGTCTTCTTTGCCTCCGCTTACCTGACATGACACATAATCCAGCTGGCACATCTATAGGATAGAAGAGGACCTCTGGACCATCATGATATTGCATGTGAGAAATAAGTCCTATTATATTAAGCCAGGTGCAACTGTCTTTTAGAGACCTATATTATTGTTGTTGCTGTTTTTTACTTACTGGACTAGAGGTTAACAGAACACAATTAATCTTAACGGTTCATTACATATTTTGATCATTAGTTTTTGCACGACTCACTTTTACTTATTTTAATAGCCATTTAGTTATTTTTTTAAATGTATGCATTCACATTTAAAACCACCACTAACAACTAAAATTAGAACTTCCATAATAACCATCTAACTCCATGGTTCCTCTACAAACTCTTTCTCCTCTCTTCTCTCACACAGAGTAACCATCACCCTAAATCCTATATTCTTCATTCCCTTGATTCTCTTAGTATATGGTTTTATTGTATCTATGCGTATTCCTAAAAAGTATGTGTACTTATTAGATTTTGTTTCTAAACTTATAAAAGTAGTGTCATGTCATAATTATTTGAAATCTAATTATATTTAATATTACATTACTAAGATGTATCACTTTATTTATTTTGACTTGTATACATTAAACTTTATTCCTTTTTTCTTTTCTTAGACATGTCCTGATGATTCTCCTTTCCAAGTATTAAGTAAATTTATTTAGCTGCCTATACACTTACCATCAGAGGAGCAAAATCTAGAAATACTGCAGGCAAATATGAAGTGGCACAGGATTGACATTTAGACTGGCTTGTGAATGCAAGCTTTATTCTTTCTGAGACTGAATTTGGGGCACAGTTTCATCCACTACAAAATTGCCACATTTATGCTATCCTTACTGGACTATGGCAAGGATTCAACAAAACAGAGAATGAACAAAGCATTTTATGAATTCTAATATGTCCCATAAACACTATTATGAGTAAGAAGACTCAATCTGCTTTTTAAAGCACGCGCGCACACACACACACACACACACACACACACACACACAGAGTTCCCTTTTGCAACTAAAATCAACAAATTCAAGCTTATATCCATATTTCTGTTCTGGCTGCCCCATGAGCAATCATCACCAGAATAACTAGCAAATTGGAATCATCCCTCTTCTCTGCCAGATGTCTCCCCCTCTTCTTGCTCTTTGGCAATTCAGATGATATTCATTATCCATCTTCGAACAAACTGCAGGTGAAGAAGATTTGGAGCTGGATGTCTTTTACTTGACACACTCACTTTTTTTCCCAGTGTGTATGCGTGTAGATGGGATATTGTTCGCATGAGCCATGGTTTTGCTCCGTACAGGATGACTTCCTGCCATAAGTTCTTCTTACAACAGTTGAAAGATAAAGGGCTTTGGAGACAACCAACCTGGGTTTTTATCCAACAGTGGCAGTTACAGGTTTATCTCAAAAGAGGTGCATACATTCTTTGAGTCTCTGTTCTCCCATCTGCAAAACGTATTTATAAAAATTAGCTCTCCCTCTCCCTCTCTTTCCATGGTCTCCCTCTGATGCCGGGCCGAAGCTGGACGGTACTGCTGCCATCTCAGCTCACTGCAACCTCCCTGCCTGATTCTCCTGCCTCAGCCTGCCGAGTGCCTGCGATTGCAGGCGCGCGCCGCCACGCCTGACTGGTTTTCGTATTTTTTTGGTGGAGACGGGGTTTCGCTGTGTCGGCCGGGCTGGTCTCCAGCTCCTAACCGCGAGTGATCTGCCAGCCTCGGCCTCCCGAGGTGCCGGGATTGCAGACGGAGTCTCGTTAACTCAGTGCTCAATGGCGCCCATGCTGGAGTGCAGTGGCTTGATCTCGGCTCGCTACAACCACCTCCCAGCCGCCTGCCTTGGCCCCCCAAAGTGCCGAGATTGCAGCCTCTGCCCGGCCGCCACCCCGTCTGGGAAGTGAGGAGCGTTTCCGCCTGGCCGCCCATCGTCTGGGATGTGAGGAGCCCCTCTGCCTGGCTGCCCAGTCTGGAAAGTGAGGAGCGACTCTGCCCGGCCGCCATCCCATCTAGGAAGTGAGGAGCGCCTCTTCCCGGCCGCCATCACATCTGGGAAGTGAGGAGCGTCTCTGCCCGGCTGCCCATCGTCTGAGATGAGGGGAGCACCTCTGCCCTGCCGCCCCGTCCGGGATGTGAGGAGCGTCTCTGCCCCGCCGCCCCGTCTGAGAAGTGAGGAGACCCTCTGCCTGGCAGCCGCCCCGTCTGAGAAGTGAGGAGCCCCTCCGCCCAGCAGCCACCCCCGTCTGGGAAGTGAGGAGCGTCTCTGCCCGGCAGCCACCTCGTCCGGGAGGGAGGTGGGGGGGTCAGCCCCCCGCCCAGCCAGCCGCCCCGTCCGGGAGGGAGGTGGGGGGATCAGCCCCCCGCCCGGCCAGCCGCCCTGTCCGGGAGGTGAGGGGAGCCTCTGCCCGGCCGCCCCTACTGGGAAGTGAGGAGCCCCTCTGCCCGGCCAGCCGCCCCGTCCGGGAGGGAGGTGGGGGGGGTCAGCCCCCCGCCCGGCCAGCCACCCCGTCCAGGAGGGAGGTGGGGGGGTCAGCCCCCCGCCCGGCCAGCCGCCCCGTCCAGGAGGGAGGTGGGGGGGTCAGCCCCCCACCCGGCCAGCCGCCCCGTCCAGGAGGGAGGTGGGGGGGTCAGCCCCCCGCCTGGCCAGCCGCCCCGTCTGGGAGGTGAGGGGCGCCTCTGCCCGGCCGCCCCTACTGGGAAGCGAGGAGCCCCTCTGCCCAGCCAGCCGCTCCGTCCAGGAGGGAGGTGGGGGGGTCAGCCCCCTGCCCAGCCAGCCGCCCCGTCCGGGAGGGAGGTGGGGGGGTCAGCCCCCCACCCGGCCAGCCGCCCAACCCGGAAGGGAGGTAGGGGGGTCAGCCCCCCGCCCGGCCAGCCGCCCAGTCCGGGAGGGAGGTGGGGGGGGTTAGCCCCCCGCCTGGCCAGCCGCCCCGTCCGGGAGGTGAGGGGCGCCTCTGCCCGGCCGCCCCTACTGGGAAGTGAGGAGCCCCTCTGCCTGGCCACCACCCCGTCTCGGAGGTGTACCCAACAGCTCATTGAGAACGGGCCATGATGACAATGGCGGTTTTGTGGAATACAAAGGGAGGAAAGGTGGGGAAAAGATTGAGAAATCAGATGGTTGCTGTGTCTGTGTAGAAAGAGGTAGACATGGGAGACTTTTCATTTTGTTCTGTACTAAGAAAAATTCTTCTGCCTTGGGATCCTGTTGATCTGTGACCTTACCCCCAACCCTGTGCTCTCTGAAACATGTGCTGTATCCACTCAGGGTTGAATGGATTAAGGGCGGTGCAAGATGTGCTTTGTTAAACAGATGCTTGAAGGCAGCATGCTCGTTAAGAGTCATCACCACTCCCTAATCTCAAGTACCCAGGGACACAAACACCGCGGAAGGCCGCAGGGTCCTCTGCCTAGGAAAACCAGAGAACTTTGTTCACTTGTTTATCTGCTGACCTTCCCTCCACTGTTGTCCTGTGACCCTGCCAAGTCCCCCTCTGCGAGAAACACCCAAGAATGATCAATAAAAAATAAAAAAATAAAAATAAATTAAAAAAAATTAAATCAGATAATGCAAGTTGAGTGCTAAGAACTGGCCCTGAAGAAAAGTAGATGCTCATCTAAGTGCTAGTTTTCTTGATTATTATTGTTATTGTTTTGATGGAAAGTCTCCCTCTGTCGTCCAGGCTGGAGTGCAGTGGCACAATTTTGGCTCACTGCAACCTCTGCCTCCTGGGCTCAAGTGATCCTCCCACCTCAGCCCAAGTAGTTGGGACTACAGGTGCATGCCAGTACCCCTGGCTAATTTTTGTTTGTTTGTTTTTTTGTAGAGGCTAGGTTTCGGCATTTTGCCCACGCTGGTCTCCAACTCCTGAGCTCAAACAATCCTTCTGCCTTGGCCTCCCAAAGTACTGGGATTACTACAGAGAGGCGTGAGCCACCACACCCAGCCTAGTTTTCTTTTTTATTTCCCTTTCCTTGGTAGTCAGTTTTCTTAGAGACATTTTGGTATAGGAGCAGTGTTACAGTATGATTTAAAATACCTGAGAGAAATTACATGACTTACCAAAACAATATGATACAATGGCAGAATCCACATCAGAAGAAAAATCACTTCAGATCTAAGAAAGGTTTTGGCTCACTAGATGTTTGTGTTGGCAGAAGTAGAAACGGACAATTTCTTTCCTGTTCCTAGAGCAGAAGCACACAGGGGACTGACACTGCATCTCCTGGATAGTCAAGCTTGGTCAGTGACATCCAGTAGGCAAGACCTTGGTGGAGAGAACACCTTACCAGGTCAACATTCGTGATACTCCAGGAAAAGAAGTCAGCTTCAGATTAAAAGGAGACACTTGTGTTTGTTTTTTGGGACACAGTCTCACTCTGTGGCCCAGGCTGGAGTGCAATAGCATGATCTCGGCTCAATGCAACTTCCACCTCCTGGGTTCAAGCAATTATCCTGCCTCAGGGTCCTGAGTAGCTGGGATTACAGGTGTGCACCACCACACCCAGCAAATTTGTGTGTGTGTGTGTGTGTGTTTTTAGTAGCGATGGCCATGTTGGCCAGGCTGGTCTCGAACTCCTGACCTCAGGTGATCTGCCCATCTTGACCTCCCAAAGTGCTGGGATTACAGGTGTGAGCCACCACACCTGGACAAAAGAGGACACATTTTTAAATGCAGGAAAGGAGATGCTACAACAGAAGGTAGCTCAGATAGAAGGAAGATTGCTTCAGGCTGGGAATGGTGGCTCATGCCTGTAATCCCAGCTCTTTGGGAGGCTGAGGCAGGGGGATCACTTGAGGTCAGGAGTTTGAGACCAGCCTGGCCAACATGGCAAAACCCTGTCTCTACTAAAACACAAAAGTTAGCTGGGCATGGTGGTGTGCACCTGTAATCTCAGCTACTCAGGAGGCTGAGGCATGAGAATCACTTAAACCTGGGAGGCAGAGGTTGCAGTGAACAGAAGAGAACTGCCAAAGATGAGAGAACAGATTAGATGGGTGGGGCCCATGCAAGGATGGCTTGAGCTTCTGAATTCTAAGCCACGATCTGTGCCACCAGTCTGTAGAGTGACCCAGGTGAGTTTCAAACAGTGGCTTAGGGGAAAGAAAAGTAGGTCAGTAGGTGGGGTTCTTTCAGTCATGGGAAAAAATCGGGCTATAGCTACACAATGTCCAATATGGTAGCACTAGCCACCTGTGGTTATTTTCATTAAAAGTAATTAAAATATAGAAATTAAAACCTCAGTTCTTCAGTCACACGAGCCACACCTCAAGTGCTCAGTAGCCATGTGTGCTAATGGCCACCATATTGGACAGCACAGACAGAGAATATTCCACTCATCCCAGAAAGTTCTATTAGAGAGAATAGAGCATCAACAAGCCCAGGGCACAAGCCTGAAGCAGGTGCTGGATGCAAATAGTGTCAGCACTGAAAAGGAGCACCTGAGGCAATGCAGCTGTTACCTGAAGCTGCCCTAGCCAAGCCACATTGGGTCATGTGTAGACCCCATAAGGAAAGTCTGTGTGTTAAACAGAAAAGTGAAGGAAGGAGATGCAGATATTATACTTTCACCTCTGCAACAAGCCACCAAGCAGTCCATCCCCAGAGCATCAGTCATCCAAAGGAGATACTTTGTTTCAGTGCTTCACCCATAACTTTCAGAGGAGAACTTTGGCCTCCCCAGTGGGTCAATGTTGGAAGCTGCAGAATAATGGTGGATCTTCCAGCTATGAATGTTTTAGATCTCCACTACATATTCACATTCACCTGGGCATTTTTCTTAGTCATTGCTTGTAGTGAGAGAAACAGTCTTGATATTTTTTGTTCTTGTTACTGATGAGACCAACATCTTAGGGTGCCTGTGTACCAGAATTACTCCCAGCCTAATTCCTGGTCTACATGAAGAGAAATGACAACTCAGCCTTGTAAATAATTTTCCACAGCAATGCTACCCCAGGAGCATTTCTACATAGCTGTCTTTACTACCAAATACCTATTCTCCCTTCAGAGCCATCCACAATTTTTCAGCTGTGGGATGGCAGAGCTTGAAAGGGCTTTAAGACTAATTTGGTCAGAACCCTTCATTTTCAAAGGGGTAAATCTGGGAACTGGATTTACCAGCCAGTAAGGCCAGAGTTAGATGCCAGGTCTAAGTCCCTTATTAATCTCTTACAGTGCTGATGTTAGAAGAACACAAATATCTACTTGGAGATTCTCCTTCTCATCTTCAAAACTAGATTAGAATGAAAGCCAAAGATAGAAGAGGTGAAAATAGCTAGAGCTCACGGGCCACCCAAACTCAGCACCCTCAATTGAACTGGCCAAAAGCTGCTTTTTCAGTCCAACTGAACAAGCTTCCAGGGGGTTCCTTCTGCATGTGCCGAGGATACAGGATAAACTAGATGCGGTTGCTGCCTGTGAGGATCTTAAAATCCGGTATAAATAGAAATATACAAGGGCCTCTCTCCTCCCCTTACCTGGCACACATACAAGACTCTGTTTTGATTATGGATGTTTATGGGCCACCAAGAATCTGAGAAAACATTTTTCCATTTTGCATTAGAGTTTGACATCAGACTGCAAGACTAGGGTGAGAGGCCTCCAGGCAGAGTAAAGAGGAGATTTCAGTTCTTGGCAGTTCTGCACTGTTCAGCCTTGTCAGTTACTTCACTTCCAGGGTTGTTGGATTTAGCAAATGCAAATACACAGCCCAGTTAAATTCAAACTTTTCAGATAAATAGTGAAACTTTTTTTATGTAAGTATGTCCCAAATATTCTATGGAACATACTTATACAAAAAATTATGTTTTGTTTATCTGAAATTCAAAGTTAACTCTATGTCCTGCTTTTTTTTTTTTTTCTTTTTTTTTTTTGGAGACAGAGTCTCACTGTGCTGCCCAGACTGCAGTGCAGTGTCATGATCTCAGCTCACTGCAACCTTTGCTTCCTGGGTTCAAGTGATTCTCCTGCCTCAGCCTCCTGAGTAGCTGGGATTACAGGCGCGTGCCACCTCGCCTGGCTAATTTTTGGTATTTTTACTAGAGATGGGGTTTCACCATGTTGGCCAGGCTAGTTTTGAACTCCTGACCTCAGGTGATCCGTCCACCTCAGCCTTCCAAAGTGCTGGGATTACAGGCACGAGCCACCATGCCCAGCCTGTGTCCTGCATTTTTTACCTGGCAATCCTATTCAATTTCTCTTAGTCTGTTTATTTACCTGTAAAATGGGGATATGAAAACCCTTGCCTGTATAATGAGAATTAAATTAGCTAGGGTATGGGAAACCCTGGCATATAGCACATAATTAATATATAATAGCCCTCTCACTTTTCTAATGATTCACAACATACATCAAATAGGAAAATGAACATGGACAAATGGCTTTCTGGGAACTAGATCAGCCAGGTTTGTAAGAGAAAACAGAAATCCTTTGGCCCAGCTCCTTCACCTGCGTGGGGCTCTCCAGTAAAATCTGGAGTGTGTGCATAGAAATGAATGCCAAGGTATATACTGACTGCCTAGACTAGTGTATGAGGGTCTAGATATGAACATGGAGGTGAGACTTCTGTACCAAAAAGAATAGTACTTAAATCGTTGCCTTAAGCCTCTGCTGTGAAAAATCAACCCCCTGGCAACTTGGTGACACCAAAAGATCAGAAATGAAGGGATGAAGAAATGATAAACAGGGCAAAGATGGGAAATAAAATGGTAGGTCCTGGAGACTACTATTCCTACAGAGATAGGCAGTGAACCAAGGGAAGGAGATCTGATCTGAAGGGAGTATATCTGGGTTGTGCCCTTCTCAAACTCTGCCACAAAAACTTTGATCAGCAAAACTCACAAAGAAGTTTGGGTTCATGCCCATCTTGAGAGATGGATAAGTGTTGTAGAGACAGCTGGAGCTGCAGAGGAGGGAGAGGTGCTGCCCTTCCTGCCCCTGAGGGACTTTGGTTCTGTGAGCTCATACCATGATGGCAGAATGTGCACAAGTCAGTGTCACAGCTTATACTGAGTTACCAGGCAAAACAAAAGGCCACACTCCTATGTTTCAGATGCAGCCCACCAGTTAACATTCTGGAAAGTGGGAGTTGTATTTTGTCAGGTCTGTGTTGTCTTCTTGGGGTCGTGTTCTTTTTACAACAGGTATTGATGTATCTTTCTCGAGTACCCAAGGTCATATACTACATAAAGGCACAATGCCAGCTGGAAGAAAATTCTGAGATATGATCAATTCAATCTCTACCTGAAAAACATCAGGCTGGTGGTCACATTTTTGTCTTGAAATCCATTCTGCAATAGTAAGCAGAATTAAAGAAAAGAAGTAGGTGGGAGACATGGAAGAAGGGCTCCTGTTCCCATTTCTGAAAAGCTGCCACTGGAACAAACCTAAAGTTGTAAGAATCATGACTTAAGGCTGCACTTCTCAAAACGTGATCTGAAGACCCCTAAGGTCCCCAAGACCCTTTTTGGGGTTCCATGAGGTCAAAATAATTTTATAACAATACCTGGGAATTATTTACCTTTTTAAACTCTCCATGGGTATTTACCTTTTTAAACTTCCATGGGTGTACAGAGGTTTCTTGAGATTACATGTCACACCTGCAATGATCTAAAAAGGCTACTAAAATACTCCCCACTTTTCCCACTTTATATCATGTAAGAACCCCGTTGTCTTCTATTAAGCTAGGTATTAAAGAGAGCTGCAAAAATGCAAAGCCATCATTCCCACCAAATATTTTTAGGACTCCACTGTTATTTTTTATAAAAGTTTTTATGTTAACATACAATGAACTTATTAATTTTATTCTTAACTGAATTAATATTTTTCTAGATTTCTTGGTTTTAATTTCTAATCAGGTAAATATCGGTAACTATATATCCACAAAAAAATGGAGATGTTTGGGGGCCTCAAGGTTTTGAAGAGTATAAAGGAGTTCAGAGACTAATAAGCTTGATAATCCCTAGTTTAGGGGAAATAAAAAAGTCCATGTAATTTATACAGAAAATTGGATTGATCTTACCGAGTTGCAGAATGCATTTGTTGGAATTGTTCTGGGTGAACAGGAGGGATGAAAATAAGACTTGTATGTGAAAGATCAACATGTGGATTTCAGCCCAGTAAGAACTTTCCAGTGGTCAGAGCTAAGCAAAGACAAGAGGGATGTTTTTTAACAAGGAGTGAGCTTCCTATCCCTGAAAGTATGTAAGCAGAGTCTGGCAAACCATCTGGCAGAGATGTTGCAGAGAGGAAGCTAAATGCCAAAGAAAGCTGGCATAGGGGTAGGACAGAATGTCTAAAGGGCTTTAAAGATTCCTTATAACCTAATATCTAGGTACGGAAAGACCTAAACTGATTTTTATAGAAGTCAAAAGCCGAGCTTTGTTGGCCCAGTACTAACCAGAGAGTGGCTCCCTTGTCAATGCAGGGCACTAAAAAGAATGATTCTCACAAGCTGCCTTGTAATAACCCCTCACGTTTGCAGAGGGCTTTGCAGTTGGCAAAATTCTTCATTTGCTTTATTTAATGTGATTCTCTCAACTGCCCCATGAGTTAGATCACAGAGAAGGCTCCAACAGGCAATGTGTGAATTGTCCAAAAGACACAGCTGGTAAGTGACAGATCCTCCTGGCATCAAGCACTGGTATTCTTTCCAGTGTACCTCAGCTGCCTCCATACTGGCCCAGCTCTGACATCTCTCACTCCTCATGTGGTGTATGTGTAATGGGACTGTTTACCTCGCTTGGCTCTTGCCAAGGTACCTAATGCAATGCTGTCGGTCACATAGAGGAGTCTCTTACCCCAGCCCTACCACCATCCCAGTAAATTCCTTCCTAGGGAAACATTGGACTTTTGAGAAGCCTGAACTGTTCAACTCTCCCCAGGCATGCTAATGAGTTGTTTTAAACAGTGTGTGAGTTTCATGTTCAGGAAACCCAGGAGCTCAGTGATCATAGCTCAAGTGTACGGAAAGCGAGGTGCCACCCATCTCTCTGCAGACTGCTCTCTACTCACATGTTACCACCTTTTCTGAGTGGTACTTCCACCCGCCTGCAGCCATGCCTCCTTGGGCAGAGATCCCATCAGATTTTACAAGCCACGCAGGGTCAGGCTTGGTGAAAACGTGAATGGGAATGCCCAGAACAACAAAGGCAGCAGGCGGTTTTCCTTGGGAGACGGGGCAGAGCCAAGCCACATGCTGGCAGCCACAGGGCACCCATGGGGAAGCCACGAGCAGGACAGTAGCTGACACCAGTAACTGGGACTAACTGGGACAGACGTATTGGGATTAGCCCACAGCTTATAAAGACAATTTTTGAAGAAACACTTTAGTTCTGATGACTTTCAAATAGCTCCAGACTGGATTACCAGGATGTGATCCAAGTGAGTAGTAACCATTCTAGAGCAGGGTGCATACAGTTTTTCTGTAAAGGACCAGATAGTAAATATTTTAGGCTTTGCGGGCGCAGTTGTCTTTGTTGCAACTACTCAACTCTGCCACTGTTGGATGGAAGCAGCAGTCAGCAATATGTTAATGAATGAGCCCAGCTGCGTTCCAGTGAGATTTTATTTATGGATACTGAAATTTGAATTTTATATAATTTTTACATGCCACAAAATAGTATTCTCTATTTTTTTTTTTAACTATTTAAAATGATAAAAACCATTCTTAGCTCATAGGTTGCAGAAAAACAGATGAGCTAGGTTTGGCCTGTGGGCTGTAGTTTCTCAGCCTCTGTTTTGTGGCAATGGTTCTCAAACTATAAATGGTCCTCTTTACTACGGTAAATGGGCCAGTGTTTAAAAAATATTTTTAAGCTTTCTCTGTTAAATACTTCTGCAAATTTATATCAAAATTGATCACTATAAAAGGGGAAAAAAGAAAAACAAAAGCTATAAAGTGTAAGTCCACTGATGAAATTGCTACCATTATTTCTAATGCATGTTCTCAAGGTAAGAACTTATGTCACTAGGGACTGGACTCACACTTAGAGTGAACCTGTAAATCTAATGTAACTGCTTTCTTGATCTAAAATCAATGACCACATCAGTTATGTACATTATCATCTAGCATGTTGAAGTGCTTAAGGTTTTTGGTTTGCATACAGAGGCAACCAACTCCCCTTCCTGTCTTGTTTACCTGTTCTAAGCAAATCTTTTGTTGCCTGCATCATGGGTTGGCAAAGCCATACTCAATTAAGAGCCATAAGGCTACCATGATAACTATTATGAAAAAGTATTTCTCTGGTTCCACCCCAAGTCTTTCAGTCCCCTTGAAATTTCCACCCACTCACCTGGGAGGCCTCATGTGCATCTTACAGGGCTCTGTGGTCTGCTCTTTGCTTCCCTGCCTGCGCTGGTGCCTAGCTAGGTCCAGACATCAATCACAGCTTCTATCATTACCATACCCATGACAGCATGATGCTTGTTCTTCCTTCCTTTCTGGAGATGGCCATTCTGTTCTGCTGTTATGCCACAATGTCCATGCTGCTCTGTACTGTTTCTGACTTGTCTACCAGCCTTCTCAAGCACAGAAAGCCATACACACTAATGCCCTGTGGCTCATTCTCCTGTAGGAATCACAGAAGACCAGTCCTCGGCGTTTTTACTCCCTTGTACTTCAGCTCCATCTGCCTAGGAGGCAGGCTGCACCAGAAGTGATCTAAGTGGCAGAGCCCAAGCTGTGACCAAACCCCTCAGACTACTCAGTGTGTACAAAGCTTGGATGGCCTACTCTATCCTTTCTGATGGTACATTCTTCCACAGGAAGCTCTGGGATTCCTTGTGATAAAATACCTAGTTGGACCCCAAAGGCATGCCCAGGCATTTCTAAATATACTTGAGTGACTATAACTGAGGATAATGCAGGAGTCCACTCAGGACATTGGATTATCCCAGTGGCAAAGAGATCATTTGGTTTGTAAGCTTCCTTATTGGATCCCAGGGAGCACTTACTGGTATACAAAGAGATCTGTGGGGAACAGCAGGCTTGATATTATTTAATCAAATTTTCAACATACAATTTACATACAATAAAATGCATTCTTTTTAAGTGTACAGTTTGATGTGTTTTGACAAGATGCATACACCTACATACCTAGTAGTCACAACCCCAATCAAGATAAAAAAAACACTTCCAACAACCCAGAAAGCTTCTCATGCCCCTTTGCAGTCGGTTTCTACCTTCAGTCCCAGCCCATGAAACTAAGGATCTGACTTCTCAGCTCTAGAGTTTAAGGTAAATGGAATCATAGATTCCATTTTTCAGCTTTTCCCAACTTTTTTTCAGCTCTAGAGTTTAAGGTAAATGGAATCATAGATCATCTACTGTATTGTGTAAAGTTTTTTTCACTCAGCATGTTTTTCAGATCCATTCATGTTCTTGCTTCCATCAGTAGTTTGTTTCTTTTCATGTTGAAGAGAATTTCATTTGTATGAATATATCACAATCTGTTTACTTACATAACAGTTGATTGACATTTGAATAGTTTCCACTTTGGGGGTCCTATGATAAAATTGCTGTGCATATTCATTTACAAGTCTGAGGTAAGAATATGTTTTTCTTTCTTTTTAGATAAAAACCTAGGAGTGGAATTGCTGAGTTTTATGGTAAATGTATGTTCAACTTTATAAAAGAATTGCCAGAGTTTTTCAATGTTCTTTTTTACCATTTTACATTTCTACGAGCGATGTTTGAGAATTCTGATTGCTCCAAATATCTCACCAACACTTAATATTGTCAGTCCTTTTAGCTTTAGCCATTATAGTGGATATGTAGTGGTATCTCACTGAAATTTTAATTTGCGTTTATCTGATGGTTAGTGTTGCTATGTGCTTATTAGTTATTCCTATATCTTTTGTGAATTGTTTCTCAAAATTGTTTGCACTTTAAAAAAAATCAGAACTATTTGTCTTCTTACTATTGAGTTGTAAGATGGGTAGGTAGATAGGTAGAAAGACAGGCAGGTAGGTACACACACATACACACATACACATCCTGGATATAATGTTTAATTTTATATGTCAACTTGACCAGATTATGGGCCACATATTTGGCTAAATGATTTCTGGATGTGTCTTTGAGGATGTTTTTGGATGAGATTAGCATTTGAGTTGGACTCTGTAAAGCAGATTGCCCTTCCCAATGTAGGTGGGCACCATCCAATCCACTGAGCGCCAAATAGAACAAAAGGCATAGGAGGCCAGGCATGGTGCCTCACGCCTGTAATCCCAGCACTTTGGGAGGCTGAGGTGGGTGGATCACAAGGTCAGGAGTTCAAGACCAGCCTGGCCAAGATGGTGAAACCCCATCTCCACTAAAAATACAAAAATTAGCCAGGCATGGAGGCAGACGCCAGCAAGCCCAGCTACTTGGGAGGCTGAGGCAGAGAATTGCTTGAACCCCAGAGGCGGTGGTTGCAGTGATCCAAGATTTTGTCACTGCACTCCACCCTGGGCAACAGAGTGAGACTCCGTCTCAAAAAAAAAAAAGGCAGAGGAAAAGAGAATTCGCTCATTCTGCCTGACTGATTGAGCTGAGACATTGGTCTTAACCTGCCCTTGGACTACGACTTACACCACCAGATCCTTTGCTTCATAAGCCTTCAGACTCATACTGAACTACGTCACCAACTTTCCCGGGTTTCCAGCTTGCAGACGGCAGACTGTGGGGCTACTCAGACTCCATAATCACAGGAGCCAATTCCTCATAATAAATCTCAGAATGACAAATAGTATATATTATTAGACATATCTATATCTTTATCTGTATCTGTATTTTATTGCTTCTGTTTCTCTAGAGAACCCTGACAAATACATTGGATATAGGTCCTTCATCAGATGTATGTCATATGATTTTTTTTTCTAGTATGTGGCTTCTGTTGTCATTTTTAAATGGTGTCTTATAAAGGACAAAAGATTTTAATTTTGATGACATACATATTTTTTCTTTATGGTTAATGCTTTTTTTGTCTAAGAAATAGTTGCCTACACCAGTGTTGAGAGGGTTTCTCTTATTATCTTTTTCTAAAAGATTTAAAGCTTCACCTCTTATATTTATGTCTATGATCTATTTTACATTAATTTGTATTTGTTGTGTGACATAAAGACCAAGGATTTTTTTCATTTTATTCAATTGTTTTAGTCCAACTTATTGAAAAGATTATCTTCTCCTCATTTAATTGCCTTGCTTCCTTTGTTGAAATCAATCAACGATGTATTCTGAACTGCCTAGTCTATATTTCATTGATCTTTATGTCTATCCTTACACCAATATCATATGATCCTGATTATAACTCTATATTAAGTCTTAAAATGAGGTAGAAGATATACTTCAGCTTTCTCTTTCTCAAAATTGTTTTGGCTAATCTAAGTTATTACATTTTCAAATGATTACATTGGAATCAATAGATCAGTTTTAGGAGAATTAAAATCTTACGTCAATTTTTAAAAATAAGGAACACGGTATTTTTTTATATATCTTCTTTAATTTCTATCAGCAATGCCTAGTAGTATTGAATGTAGAAGTCATGTACATATTTTGCTATATTTATTATTTTATTTATTCTTATAGTTATTGTTATATATTTATAAAAGACTGTATAAGATTGAACAGTAGTGGTAATATCTTTGCCTTATTTCTCATCTTAGAGGAAAAAAATCTAATCTTTCACCATCAATTATTATGTAAGTAGTAGGTTTTTATACATGGTTATTATCAGATTAAGGAAGTACCTTCTATTCCTAGTTTGCTGAGAGGTTTTTTTTTCGTTACAAATGAGTTTTGAATTTTGTCAAATATTTCTTCTGCAAATATTGAAAAAAATTCTCTTTTCCCTTTATTCTGTTAATATGTTAAACGTCTTTACTTGATTTTTGAACTTTAAAGCAATATTATGTTCCTGAAATAAGTCCTACTGGGATATATTGTACTATACTTGTTACATATTGCTTGTTGAATTCAATGTCCTAATACTTTGCTAAGAATTTTTGTGTCTGTGTCTATTAGGAATATTATATAAGGTACCTGACACTGAAATGAGATTTTCAGTGCTAAAGCTGGGATAAGGCCCAGGAAAATCTAGATTTTTGGTCATCCTAGATATTAGTCTCAAAATACCAGTCCCTTTTCTCATTATATGTTTGACTGGTTTTGGTATCAAGACAATGCTGGACTTATAAAACAAGTTAGAAAGCCTTCCTTTACCTCTTATTTAAAGCATTTTGTACAATTGATATTGTTTTCCTCAATTGTTTGATGGAATTCACTAGAAAAAGCCATTTCTGCCCAGACTTTTCAGATTTTTAATCACTATTTTAATTTTTAGTAAATGTACGGCTATTTATATTTTCTATTTCTTCTAGTTTCATTTCAGGTAACATGTGAATGGTAGGTATAATGATCGCTTCCCAAAGATGTTAACATCCTGATCTCCAGTACCTGAGAATGTGCTATGTTACATGGCAAAGGGAAATAAAATTGCAGATTAAATTAAAGTTGCTAATGAACTGACTTTGAGACGGCTAAATGATCCTGGATTATCTGAGTAGGCCCAATTCAATCACCAGTGTTCTTACAAATGAAAGAGGAAAACAAAAGAGAGAAAACCAGAGAGACGGCAGCAAGAAAAAGACAGCTCAATATTGCTGGCTTTGACTATGGAGAAATTGGGCCATGAGGCAAAGAATATAGGTGGCCTCTAGAAGCTGGAAAAGGCAAGGAAGAAAGTAGACTCTTCCCTAGAACCACAAGAAGGAATGCAGGCCTGCTGATACCCTGATTTTAACCAAGTGAGGAACAGTTCAGATTTCAGATCTTCAGAACTCTAAGATAATAAATCTGTATACTGTTTTAAGCCACTAAGTTTGTCATAATTCATTACAACAGTAAAAACTTAATTTGGTGCATTATTAAAGAAATTTATCTGTTCTATGTAAGGTGACAGATTTATTTCTATAAAATGGTTTATAATACAGATTTACTGGTATGAATGTTTGTAGAATCTGTACAGTCTTTTTTATTCCTGATATTATTTGTCTTCCTATTTTTACCTTGATCATTTATGCTTAAAGTTTATTAATTTTCTTTTCAAAGAACAATCTTTTGTCTATGCTTACACCATTTCTATTTTATTTATTTCTGTTCTTGCCTTTATTATTTCCTTCCTTCAACTTATTCTGGGTTAATTTTACTCTTCTTTTTCTGGCTTCATAAAATGGAAGTTTAGTTCATTGGTGTAGACTGTTGAAGACAAATCATGATCTCTCATGTTTCTGCACATCTTGCAAGAAGAAGCACTGACTGCCTTGGTTCTACACTATCTTTTTGAAAATAAACGTAGGGAAAACCACCTTGAAAGATAAAGATAGCGAATCCCACCAGAGCAAAAGGCAGGTGTGTCCACTGTTCAATGTAATAAATATAATGTCTCCTTCTGGGGCAAAGTCAGAGAGGCTACTGTCCATTATAAAAGATCCATGTTTCCTGAACTTGAGGTTCTTCTCCTATAACACAACCCACTGCATATTTAGATGTCATTTGGCCCTCTTATTATCACCCTCTGTGAATTGGGATTCAGGGAATCAGTATCAATGCTGGTACTCTAGCTATTGCTCTTGCTGTATATAATCAAGTCCTTTGTCTCTGACCCAGGAGTCTCATGTCTTCTGCCACCATTCAGGAAACTGTGCCAGCTAATTTGTTAGCTTGCAAGTAAAAAAAAAAATCTCAGAACTTTCACAGAACTTACAGAGCTTTCTTCTTCTTTAATATAAACATTTAAAACCATTAATTTCCCTATAGGTATTGCCTTAGCTGTATTCCACAAACATTGTTTTTTAAATTATAATTCAGTTCAACACATTTTCTAATTTCTTTGTGATTTCTTTATTGACCCAAGAGTTATCTATAAGCATGTTACTTTTTTTTTAATTGGAGAATTTTCTAGATATCTTCCTGTTACTCATTGATAATTTAATTTTGTTGAGTACAGAAAATATTCTGTAGGATTGAAATCACTTTATATTTATTGACTCATTTTGTTGCCCAAAATGTGGCCTGTATCAGTGAATGTTCAATGTGTAATTAAAGGGAAAGTGTATTCTTCCACTGTTGAGTGTAATGTTCTATGAGTTTTACCTATACAAGTTTATAGTGTTGTTTAGTATTTTATAATGTAACTAATTTTTTCATGTATCTCACCAATTACTTAGGAGTATTTAATACTAAAATAACTATGACTCATACTTTAAAAAATTCTATAAGTTTTTGCTTCATAAAGTTCTGTAATTAGGTGCATATACATTTGCAAATATTAGCTCTTCCTGACAAATTTACTCTTTTATCATTATGAAACATTCCTTTTAATCTTTGGTAATATTCTATGGCTTTTTATACTTAGAGTGTGCATGGCACATTTTTTTCATCAATGTCCTTGAGTTAGATTTTGTCCTTCATTAGAGTCAAGAGACAGGAAAGAATCGACCAAATCACAGTGGTTCCATAGCCCTTTCTGAGATTTCTCACATGACAAAGCAACCTACTATGTTTTCTTGAGAAGCTGTGTTCAGCTCAATAAGCTGCCATCTTATATTTGCTTTTTATCTTTCTATATCTCATTTCCCTTTCTTCCCTCACTTTTGCTTCCCTGAGATGACAATTCCCAAGAATACATCATTATATGATCTTTGCCTCTGACTCAATCTCCTAAGAAATCCAAATCAATTTCATAGGACCTAAGTTGGGTACACACTAGATGCTCAGTTGTTCCCTCTCTTCTGTCTTGGTCACATATTTCTTTCTTCTTACACCTCACAGGTTTTTGTGAGGTTCAGTTGAGATAATACATGAAGAAGTATTCTGTGGGTTATTTTTGGGAATAGCAATTATGCTGTGTAAAGCATCATTACAAATTAATTGACCCAATTGGGCTAACCAATCAAGGTGCTTTGCTTTCACATGGTGGACAGGTATCTTTGTTCTTATTCACTGTGAAGGAATGATTGATGTCACTGTTTTTTTTTTTTTTTTTTTTTTTTTTTTTTTTTACTAGTTGGGCTACCTTGGGAAAGTGGCTTTTCTATTCTAAGCCCTAGTTTCCTCATGTTTAAAATGAGGTAATAAAATCTAACTCATCTCATTGTTATGAGGTTTTAATACAATCAGGGGCGTGAACTTGCTTTGTAAATTCTTAAGAGCTATGAAAATGAAAGGAATTATTGTTACTACCAGAAACATAGAAGCTCAATAAATACTTGTTGAATAAGTGACTGCTTCTGAAACATAGAACACTAATCCAAATAGTGCCCAGGGTCTTGATGTAAATTAGTCACGCATCCTGATTCTCAATTTATAAATCTCCCTGAGAATTTAAAGAAAGAAAATGGGAAGTAGAGGCCTTATTCTCTGTGAATGCACTTACCATTGCTTCTCTGGATATTGCAAGTGAAGTCCAAATATAAGGTAGCAATAACAATGTTTTTGGAGTGGCAAAATATAATAGAGCCATCTATTGAGTAGGAATAGGTGTGAGTTATAAACCACTTCATGAATTCCTACTTATAATAACTTATATTTGTTGTTTTTGTACCTTTTGTATCATTTATATTGATGTATCATTTAATTTGCCCAATAATCCTTTAGGGTAGGTATGAATTTCCTCATTTTCAGTTAAAGAAACAGAGATTTAAAGAAGCCTGGCAACTTCCATCAAATGCCAAAGCTAATAGTTTTGTGGAACCGATATTTGAAACAAAATCTGTCTTGTTCCCAATATGTACTTGTTTCTCTTTATGAGGCTGTATCTGAAAGTATCTAGTCTCTTTTACAACTTTTCTGTTCCTTTTCAAATTGTGCTTTCCAAAATGTGCTTGACAAAAGTAAATTCCTAGAACCCGAGGACAACTACAAAACCAAAATTTAAAAAGACACATTGATTACCAATCAACCAATGGCTCTCAAGGAAAAAATAAAGCATTTTCTTATAGTGTTTGCCCATTTCCATGGTGTAAATATTTCCACTGTGGCTGATTGAAGCTACTGGGCTGTCATCACTGAGTGCAAAGTTAGAAAGCGATGCACGCAACTGTTACAACTGGTACCTGCTGGTTCTAGCACACTACTGCTATCAGGTATGAGCTCAGCACTCTATGAAGTACTATGGGGGTAAGCAAAAAATAATGACAGTCTTTGTCTAGCATTTATTTGGAAGGCAAAATGCCTACTTAATAGGGCATTCTTTCATCCCCTTTTATAGCTAGGGAAAAAGGTAGAAGTGTACAGATAAAATCTAAATAGTAATATCTAAGTAATAATAGTAAATATAAATAGTAATAGTAAAATCTAACTAGTAACAGCAATAGTAAATAGTAATAGTAAAATCTAAGTAGTAATATCAATATTGCTTCCTCTGGGGAAGCAATAGAGTACTACAAATCAAATTGTAAAGATTTTCATAATTTTGACCCAGTAATTCCACCCGTAGGAATTTATCTAACCAACTAATCCAACTAAAGCAAAAACTAACTATTGGAGGCATTCCTTGCAGTGTTATTTACAAAAGCAAACAAACAAATAAAACACTACAAACTGTCTCAATATCCAACAACAGGTAATGATTACTTTAAGCTTTTGTGGTGAACAGAATAATGACCTTCTCAAACATGTCCATGTCCTAATCCCCAAAATCTGTGAATATGTTACATAACATGACAAGAGGAACTTTGCAGAGATAATTAAAGTTATGAACTTTAAAATAGAGAGATTATCGGCCAGGCACGGTGGCTCATGCCTGTAATCCCAGCACTTCGTGAGGCCAACCTGGGCGGATCATGAGGTCAGGAGATCGAGACCATCCTGGCTAACACGGTGAAACCCCGTCTCTACTAAAAAATGCAAAAAATTAGCCAGGCATGGTGGCGGGCGCCTGTAGTCCCAGCTACTCGGGAGGCTGAGGCAGGAGAATGGTGTTTGGGCACGGTGGCTCACGCCTGTAATCCCAGCACTTTGGGAGGCCGAGGTGGGCGGATCACGAGGTCAGGAGATCGAGACCATCCTGGCTAACACAGTGAAACCCCGTCTCTACTAAAACTACAAAAAAGTTAGCCGGGCGTGATGGCGGGCACCTGTAGTCCCAGCTACATGGGAGGCTGAGGTAGGAGAATAGCGTGAACCCGGGAGGGGGAGCTTGCAGTGAGCCGAGATCGCGCCACTGAACTCCCGCCTGGGCGACAGAGCGAGATTCCGTCTCAAAACAAACAAACAAACAAAAAAAAACAGAGAGATTGTCCTGGGATTATCCAGATAGACCCAATCTAATATGTGAGACCTTAAAAGCAGAAAATTTTCTCTGGCTGGAGCAGACAAATATGTCAGAGGAGAAACGGGAGGGATTCCAAGTAGGAAGAATTTGATTGCTGGTTTTGAGGTGTAGGGACCTGCATGCAAGAACCAGAATGAAGCCACTAGTTCAGGGCTGGCTCCAGCTGACAACTAGAAAGGACACAGTGGACCTCAGCTCTACAACAGCACACAACTGAATTCTGCTATAATCTGAATACACATGGAAGCAAATTCTCTCCCAGGGCCTTCAGATAAGAACCCGAGCCACTGACACTTGCTCTCAGCCTTGATAGGTCCAGATTTCTGACCAACAGAACTGTGAGACACTACACTTAAGTTGCTTTAAACCACTAAATTTATGGTAATAATTCTTACAGCAGCAATAGGAACCTAATACAGTACCATTCATCCATTGTAAAGATCTTGTGGTAATACAGAGAGCTCTTTGTGATATGATGGTAAGTGAAAAAACAAAGACTACTACATGAAACCGTTATGACCTCTCACACGAAAAATGTATGCACATGGAGAGCAAAGCAAAAAGAGAATATACAAAGATGGAAATAATTAGAATTTGGAGTGGGATACTTCTTTCCTTATGGGTCTAAGCACCATTGCTTTGAAGAACTTGCATAGGTCTCCCTGCCCAGAGGATTTTCATTTTTTTCCCAGAGAATTGGCATTCCTCAAGAGGACCGAGGCATTTAAGAGCTGCAGCTGAATCGCTGACATCATCTCTCCATGTGCAGAAACAATGACAGAATCAATGGAGAGAATCTGCTCAATGCTACATTGTTCTATGATCTTTTCTTTCTTAAACCTATGGCACCTGCTATCACCCAGCAAACACAGGTGCCAAATAAGTCTACAAGTTCAAATGAATATGAAAGGAAAAATTGGAAGAGGATGATCAGGTTGCTGTTGGCAATTCTTTTCTTCATTTGCAGCTGTGATTTTTCTAGTGTCTGCGGATTATGTTGTGTGACCCAGCAGCTTGCCTTGGAATCCTGATTTGCCACACAAACACTGGTGAGGTCCTTCACCCTGGAATGGTGGATGCAAACTGTTTTGGGAATGTTATGGTCCCAGGTGAATAGAATTGAGTCTAATAAAAGGGAAATTTTTCTTTACACAAAATAGTTGAAAGATCACATGTGCTTATTGGTACAGTATATCCAAAATGAGAAAGCCAAATAGTGTCTGCTACTGGGATCCAGTGCGGGCTTCCTGGAAGTGGCCAGTTATACTTCCAAACCACACTTTGAAGTGATGTCAGCAAATCACTCATATCCAGAATAGCATAGTCAGGAAAGTAAAAATTAACAACTTATGATGGGCAAGGCACTATTCCCGGTACTTGGCTTATTGCATTGACACCCCCATTGTACTGATGAAAAAACTCACGCCTGTAATCCCAGCACTTTGGGAGGCCGAGATGGGTGGATCATCTGAGGTCAGGAGTTCAAGACCAGCCTGGCCAACATGGTGAAACTCTGTCTCTACTAAAAATACAAAAATTAGCCAGGCATAGTGGTGGGAGCCTGTAATTCCAGCTACTCAGGGGGCTGAGGCAGGAGAATTGCTTGAGCCCAGGAGGTGGAGATTGCGGTGAGCCAATATCACACCACTGCACTCCAGCCTGGGTGACGAGAGTGAAACTCTGTCTCAAAAAAAAGGGGCCAGGTGCGGTGGCTCACAGCTGTAATCCCAGAACTTTGGGAGGCTGAAGCGGGCAGATCACCTCAGACTGGAAGTTCGAAACCAGACTGACCAACATGGAGAAACCCTGTCTCTACTAAAAATACAAAATTAGCCAGGCATGGTGGTGCATGCCTGTAATCCCAGCTACTCCAGAGACTGAGCCAGGAGAATCACTTAAACCCTGGAGGTGGAGGTTGCAGTGAGCCAAGGTCATGCCACTGCACTCCAGCCTGGGCAACAAGAGTGAAACTCCTTCTCAAAAACAAACAAACAAACAAAAACAAAAACAAAAAACAAAAAACAGAGAGAGAAAAAAGAAAGAAAAAGCTGAGACATAGAGAAGTGACTTAGCCAAAGTCACTCACAGCTTTCTTCACAGGGTTCTGTCTCTGTCTGGTATTTCCATTGCATTATGTTACTTTTCAAGTGAGGGGCCAGGAAATCAAGTCATCTAAGACATGATTCAGCACATGGGGGATGCTTAATGTGGAGAAAGGACACCAAAAAGTCACAGAAAGTGGCCTCAGATTTTAGAAGGGCTGTAACAAGGAGAAAAAGGCAGAACTCTTCTGTGTGGCTCTAGAAAACTAATAATGTTTGGGTGATAGGGCTGGGGAAGTAGAAGTAATGAGAAAGAAAAATACCTCCTAGCAATGACAGCTAATCAAAAATGCAAGCAGTGAAGGCCTGAGTTCCCAATTGGTGGCTGGGTCAAGCAGAGACTGCACCTGCAGCTCTTAGGGCTGCCTCATAGGAGGTGGATTTCTGTGTTAAGTAAGAGGCTTTTCCCACCTCAAAGATGCAGTGAGCTGGCAATTTGTGATTCCTCATTATTTCTATAATTTAAAGGAAAGAAAAGTAACATTTCTTAAGATCTGCTTTATTTCGAGTAACATGCCAGAATCTCATTGTATGTCATCACTTCTCATCCTCACTATACCTGACTCTTACCTTGCCAGATGAGTGGCAAGGAAGACCTCACTCATCTCTATGTCTACAGATTTAAGTGAATTGCAATCAATATTTGCAATGCCTATTTCGATGGCAAGTGTCAAAGAGAATTGAGCACTGAAGCAATGGTTCTTTTCACCAGCTTTCCTAAATGACCTGTCTCCTGGCTGATGCTCAGTGCAGAGCCATTCTCTCTTCCAAGAGAACATCTGCTGAACCCAGCAGGGGGACAAAGAGACGGAGGGAAAGAAGCCAAGATGTGAGAATTATTTTTTTCTAATCTGGGGGATAGAGATATTGAAGTTTTCTTTTTGTTTGTGTTTTGAGAATTTGTATTTTATTTTTGTTTGTGTGTCAATTAATTGATTGCCCAAGATAGGAGTCATCTTCCCCAATAGGCAGGTCATGCTCTGGCCCAAATGGACACAGAGGGATACAGAGTTACAGAATTTCCATGACAATTCTGCTCTCTCTGGCAGGCTGTCAGACCCTTAGCCTGGTTCCCCTTCCTGTCTTCATTCTTGACTCTCCCACTGGCAACTGGCCTGGTGGCAGCCTGCAGATGCAGCCAGATGGCCAAAGAAAATGGAGAGAAAGCATCTGTGTAGAAAACACTTCTGTCCAAATGTGCAGAGTCATGCGAAAGCAGAGAATGGGGACAGACAGAAAAGAAAGGGAGAGGTACAAAGAGAGGAGAAAGAGAGAAACTATAGTAGTGGAAAGACAGGGAGAGAAAAGAATGAGATGGCAATGGGAAGGGAGGAGAGAGCAACAGGAGATAAACAAGGAGGCCAACCACAGAAGGGGCTAGGGATCAAATGGACAGGGAGAAGCATGGAAATCAAGATAAGGGGAAACCCAAACTAGTAGGAAGTGACAACAGGAGTCTTTGAGGAGAACCAGGGCTCTGGAAATTAAGGGGAGGTACAGCAGAAAATTTAGAGGGAAGAGGAAGAAGCAAAAGAAACTTACCGAGTGCATGTCACAGGTACTATCTTATTTTATCCTCACTCTAGTCCCATGTGGTAGAGAAAACAAGGCACAGTTATTAAGTCTTGTGTTCAAAATTAGACTACACAGCAGGAACATGAACCAGGGAGTTGGAATTCCAAGTCCAGACTCTGCCACTCCACTGCCTTCCTTCCAAGCATTCTTTCAGGGAGAGGAACCGGTGCAAACCTGAACTCTTGGGAAGGACCCATGTCTCAGTCTGTCCACCCATCCTCCCCCTTAAGTCCAGGATTTCTCCCTGGGACCAGATGGACCTGCCACAAAGGCTGGTGTGAAGAGGTTCTCCTAGCATTTCACTTCTAGGCACCCTTCACCAGAGCTTTCAACTTCTCCATTTAAACCCAGCACCTGATGAGAAAAGCATTACAAGTGAGCAGACTGCTTGCTTCATTTTGCACCTGAGCAGTCCAATTCCTGTTTAGTCAAAGTGGCAAGCATTACTGGCCACTGAGTTTTATCCTGGCCTTTGTCCTCAACTCAATAAGTCATTTTGTCTAAGCTGGGGACCCCCTTGCTCATGCAAGAGGGTGAGATTGCTACACGGGTACCTCCTTTTATTGAGCATCTGCTAAGCGCCTGGCATGGTCTCATTTAAAACTCAGAAGATTCTTGTGAGGTATTCACTATTATTTTCTACACTTTAGATATCAGATAAGAAATTAAGACTTAGAAAGTTCAAATTACCTGCCCAGGTGGCTTATCATCCAAATGGAGTGATCCCTCCATGTTACTCTAAATTGGACAAAGCAGTAGAGGGTAACTGCTTTTACCTGATGAGCAGATTCTAAAGGATTTATGCAAAAAACAGTTGTATTCCTTTCCATCGTTGTCCATTAATAAGCCTCATTGAGAAGTTCTTTCCCTCCCTTGGAATGGAACACTCAGATTGGTCTCATAACTTTTCCAGACACTCCTCCTAGATAGTAAGTCTTCCAGTCACTTTAGTTTACAAAACAGTGTTTTGTTTTTTGTTTGTTTGTTTGTTTGTTTTGAGATGGAGTCTCACTCTGTCACCCAGGCTGCAGCGCAATGGTGTGATCTCGTCTCACTGCAACCTCTACCTCCTGGGTTCTAGTGATTCTCCTGCCTCAGCCTCCCAAGCAGCTGGGATTATAGGTGCATGCCACCAAGCCCAGCTAATTTTTGTATTTTTAGTAGAGACTGGGTTTCGCCATGTTAGCCAGGCCGGTCTTGAACTCCTGACCTCAAGCAAAACTCTCATTTTAATAATCAAAAAGTTTTATTTAGAATAATAACCAACTTTACAGCCAAGTCTAATGTAAAACCTCTCCCCTCTACCTGAAGTTCAGGCCTGCTTCTGCAGAGGACACCTATAATGGGAAGGGGACACAGTTGCCTTCTCTTGTCATTCTGGCACCAGGCAAGGGGACTTCAGCCCTATCATTTCTACACCAGTGGAAGTCACATACCGGCCTCCCATTGAAGGAACACACACTGAGCCATCCACAGGCTATCTCTGAAGCCGCGCTTATCGGCTGAGGTCTATAATGCCAGCAGTCTCTTAGCATACGCTGCATGGATGACCCCTGGCTTTAAGATACTTGATGCCTATTACCTACCCAGCACAGAGACTGAAGAGTTCTACTTTCACATCTATTGTATAAGCACTGAAAAGTACTGAAAAACATTCAGCTTTGAAGACATGACATTCATGACTGTAACAATATTATCCATTAGGCAAGTCTGTCATTATTCTACTTAATAAAAATTAGAGCTCATGACCAAATAAGAGCTGGCATATTCCTCCATAGGAAGATACATGTATGGGCCACTTGATAAGAGCATTGACTCAAGGCCCAGAGGATCAAGATAAATTTCTTACTAATTATCAGGCCCCGAGACAGGCCTGAGAATTAACAAGAAATTGGTTGTACTCATTCCAGTGCTTTCCAGGACAAAGATCACTTCAGCCAATGGACCTCAAGGATTATGGCCCCAGTCTCAGGGCTAGCCACATTGGGTGTTGAGGTTGCGGGGAATGAATGCATCAGGCTATCTTAGCTAAAGAAAGTATCTTAAAATCATCCATCCAACCATCCTTGCTCTCCGATGTCATGCTCAACAAGTAGACTTCTGATTATTTACTTATCCATCATCTCATTCCAAAACAGTAGTCAGCAATATGGCTGACCAAAAAAAAAAAAAAAATTTCAAAGAGCACAACAATGTGTTTCATTCTGCAGTGGTAACTTAGGTAAGCTGGAACTAGATTTCTCAGAATCCCCTTCACTGTATGGTTCCAGGAGAAATTTGACCAGAAGAGGAACTTGCATGGGATGTGGAAGCCCAAGGTGAAGCAGCAGCTATCACTTTCAGAGGTTAGTCATGACCAGATACACCAGCAAACAGGTGCCCCAAAGACACCCACCCATTCTTACTCTCCTTGGCTAAGCATCCACCTCTTTTGCATCTTGTGGCCCCAAGCTCACCAAAGATGTTTGGCTGCAGATGCACAGAGGTGGTGGCTGCATAGAGGCAACAGTTCCCATCACCCACACCACACTCACAGCATTCATAAGACAGAGGTGGTTAGCCAGATAACAGGAATACCATGACTGGAGAAAAACACAGGGTTCCAAGTTTATGAAAACACAGAAAGAAGAGCCATTCTTGATTAGATGCAGAATGCCATAGATATTTTTCAGAGTATTCAGAGGAAAAAGACTTTAGGAATACTGAAATGGGCTGAAAGCATATATCCCCCCCCATCTCTGAATTCACATTCTGAAATCTAATCCCTAATATGATGGTATCAGGAGATGGGGCCTTTGGGAGGCGATTAGGTGATGAGGGTGGAGCCCTCATGAATGGGAGCAGTTCCATTATAAAAGAATCTCCAGTGTGATCCCTCACCCCTTCTACTGTGTGAGGACATGGGGACACAGAGAGAAGATGACAAGGAAACGGGTCCTCACCAGACACCCAATCTGTTGGTGTCTTGATCTTGGACTTCCCAGCCTCCAGAACTATCAGAAATAAATTTCTGTTGTTTACAAGCCACATAGCTATGGTCTTTTGTTAAAGAAGTCTGAATGGACTCAGGAAAATGCTATTTATAACCGTTCTAGTATTTGGAGTGAATTGTGAGCAGATGCATTAGTAAAGCTGCCAATTTTCTAAAGTTAATAATAAAGATCCTAACACAAAGGCAGTGTACACACAATATAATAAGAATGATGAGGCTCACAGAGGAGGGCCAACCAGCTTTGTGCAACAAAGAAGGAAAACCTGCAGGCAACCTGTATAAATTCTAAACATCTAGGCTTACCTGGTTAAGACTTTTTATCCATCCCTTACTGAGGAAGAATTTGGAAAACAGTATTTAAACCTCATTTTAAAAATGATGCACATATGTCTATCACGTGCAAGAAGCAGCACAATGCAGTGACTAGCTGCATGGATTCTCGGGCAGATTTCCTGGGTTCAGAGGCCACCTCTGCCACTCATGAGCTATGTAAAATCAAATGCTCTGTGCCTCAGTTTCCTCATCTGCCAAATGAGGACATAATATTCATATCTCATAGAGACGTTTTGAAGATTAAGTAAGTTAATATCTATAAAGCACTTGGGAGAGTTCTTGGCACGTAGCAAGTGCTATATAGGTCTGTTTGTTCTAGACAAACGTATTTAGTTTTCATTCCACAGTGTGAATCCAACCTTCCTAATGACAACGTTGCTTCTGTCTTCCCAGGTGTAGTTAGAGCCTCTTCTCCACCTCCACACCTAAGACTGTTACAAATAGGTTTTGCCCTACTCACAATTACTTGCAGGGGATGGCGCTGAGGAAAAGCAAACCCAGGAGAGCAACCACCTTACACAATTCTGCTTTGTAAGTGCTGATCCCCATCCTTCTTGGTTGGAGTTAAGTTCAAGTGGAACTACTAAGTATCTCCAAATAATCTCTCTGGATGTTCTGCCAAGGCCTGGTTTATAAGATCTCTTCTTTTGTCCTGCTAGTATGTTCCACAACTTGCTCCCACACAGTTAGCAGGTATTGCCGGCATATTGCTGCCACTTGCTGTCTATCTCCCTGCCTGTTCCCCTGGGAATCTCAGTAGATCAATCCACCTTCCCTTTCCTGCTGTGAGGCATGGGCAGACTATTCCTCCTGGCTTGGGAATATCTGTCTTCACTTTATATTCTGTCACCCAGGCTGGGATGCATTGTTGCGATCTTAGTTCACTGTAACCTCAAACTCCAGGGCTCAAGCATCCTCCAGCCTCAGCCTCCTGAGTAGTTTGGACAACAAGTGTGAGCCACTGCCCCCAGGCTGTTTTCATTTTATGATCCCATCCTTGTTGCCTTAACATCCTTTCTCTGTCACCATAGCAGAAGATGCTATGCCTTCCAAGCCGCAAGGATGCTCGCCCACCACCTTGGTCTCTCTGATTTGTATTAAGTTCTGCAGGAAAGTGCAGAGGTGGTTAAGCCATAATGAATGTGTAATCAGAGAGGCCCTGCCCTTCCCTCGGCCCACCGCCCCTTGGCAAGCCCACTACCATGGCTCTGTGCACCCACAGTGGTATTTGGAAAGAAAGGGGAAGAAGGAGGGGATGTAGGTCACATTTTCACTCATCTCCTTGTCACAGAAAAGCAGCTGGAGGTTGTCAGAGTTCCCATGTGACAACTTTAATTTTACAAATTTGCTAAAATCACACTCTGACATGTACTCATTTGCAGGTTTGAGACGCCCTCTTCGTGGCACTGCTCTTCTCAGAGCCCTAATTGATGAAGACACTTGGCCCTAGATGAATTCACTGAGCACCTACTTCACCAAGCCTTGACATGGCACTGTGGAGATGGGCACAGACCAACCACAGGACAACCTGTTCGATGCTATAAGGGTGGTGCCCAGTATGATGGGAAGTGGAAGGAGCCAGTGTCTGCTGGATTCAGGGGAGGCTTCCCAGTGGGGGCAGCAGATGAAGGTACCCAAGGGGCTTCCAAGAAGAGATTCCCAGGAGGCTGGTGGATCTATCAGCTTGCTGCTCCACGAAGAGGTCTTGGCTGGATAGAAAGATGAGGGAGTTATCTGCATGATGATAGCCATTGGAATTAGACGAACTGAAGGCCTGGGCAACTTTAGTCAAAATGAGAGGAGAAGATGGCTGGGCGTGGGGGTTGTTGGGGGAGATCCTTGAGTCCAAACACAATAGTGCCCAAGAGATGTCTGTGGAGTGATCACGGGCATGCTTGACAATGGTCGGAAGGAGAGCTCACAGGGGAAGCCAAGGCCCTGCTGCGTGTCTCATCACTTCTCATGAGCCCAGCCTGGGACAGGACATGGCCTATTCCCCTCAGGCTGCCCTGTAGCCAGCCCCTTTCCCTGGGCAGTGACAATGGCTTGGAGCCAGGCACCCCCATTAGCTCTCCCTGCACTCCCTTTTCAGGTTCTCCACCATCTAAAAATGTACTGTCCATCACACACACACACACACACACACACACACACACACACACACACAGAATTTGGCCTCGGGTTTGGCCCTGTGACAGGAACCTCTGTACCTTGATCCCTGCGCTCCAGTGGAGCTCAGAGCTCAGCTCTTCCCAGAACTTCAGAGGGAAAAAGAACAATTTCACCCCAAGCCACCCCTTGAGGCTTAATTCCTTGTCACAGAAAAGAGAAAGAGCAGGCTCAGGCTCTCTAGGGAGTCTGTTCTCCCACACACCCCGCCAGGCTGTGGCCCCCAGGGGTAGGAAACTTCACCATTTATCCCTGGATCCCCAGGGTTCAACAGGAATGCTCAATGGATGTGAAGTAGGAGCTCTCTGCTATTGGTAAAAACAATGATAGAACAATACAAATTGCGAGCTTCACAGACAATGAGGATGTGGGAGTTGGGGAACTATGCCCCATTCCCCAATAAAATGACTTTTTTTTTTTTCCTGGAGTGACTTTGGAGATACATTTGCAGTATGTGACACTTAAAACAGAACACTCAAAGAGTATAAATATTAACACACACCTGCCTTTCCAAGGAGATAAAATAGCTTTTAGAATGACACAAAGCCTCCTTTCTGTGCATATTTTGCTCCATAGAGAGCTTCCTAAATGAGCTGATGAATCGAGGTCCAGAAATTCTGTCATGTGGCTTAACCACCTTTTTATTTTTTTCTTCCATCTACCCTGATTAAAGCTGAAACATTCCAGGGAAACTTGCTTTCCAAAACTTACACTTCTCCAGAGAGACAGCTTGCTTTCAAATCCACTGTAAAGCTTGCTTTCAAATCCACTGTAAAGATATCACTTAAAAAATAAAATAAAATAAAATTGAACCAAACGCTCCTGGCGTCTAATCTGACTACAAATTGAAAACTATACTGGTGTTTACATGGTTTTGGATTTTATTAGGCAAGAGTTGCCCAGCATTAAAAACATGATGTTTAGCTGGAATGGAATTCCAACTCCCCATCTTTCTAGACTCTGGGGAAATGAGAACACCCTGTTTATGCTCTGGGCTGCCATAGGCTCATTCAAGGAGGAGGTGCCTAATGAGGGGGCCCAGTGAGAATCACAGCTGCCATAAATTTGACATCATGAATTTACATACATAAAACCTAGTTGGTTTCCTACAACCCGTTACATAGATATTATCAATCCCACTGTACAGATAAGGAAACTGAGGCTCAGATAAACTAAGTTTCTTGCCTAATAAGACCACATAGGCAGTAAGCAAGGGAAAAAGAATTTACATCTCAATTTGTCTTCACTCATTTGTTAGATGCTTTGATTCATGCAAATTGCTCAGTGGTTCTCAGCTGTGGGGAAGAGGTAATATTTTGCTTCCTCAGGGGACATTTGACCATGTCATGTCGGCAGGTATCTATGATTTTTATAACGTCAGGGTTTGGGGGTGGGTTGCAGGTGCTACTGACATTTAATAGGTAGAGGCCAGGTATTAAGCTAAACAACATACGTTGTAGGCCGGGCGCAGTGGCTCACGTCTGTAATCCCAGCACTTTGAGAGGCAGAGGCAGGTGGATTGCTTGAGCTCAGGAGTTCATGACCAGCCTGGGCAACATGGCGAAACCCTGTCTCTACAAAAAATAGAAAAATTAGCTAGGCATGGTGGTGTGTGTCTGTAGTCCCAGCTACTCAGGAGGGTGAGGCAGGAGAATTGCTTGACCCCAGGAGGCAGAGGTTGCAGCGAGCCGAGATAGCGAGATAGCGCCACTGCACTCCAGCCTGGACAACGGAGTGAAACCCTGTCTCAAAAATAAATAAATCTCATACATTGTGAAGGATAGTCCCCTACAACAAAGTATCTGGCCCTAAATGTTAATAGTACCAAAACTGGAACCCTTGAACATCACTGAACTCTAAGTGCCAGATGAACTTCCCAATGTGTGATTTTTTTTTTAATTTTTATTTTTGAAGTTCCAGGGTACATGTGCAGGAGTGATATTTACTTATTTATTTATCTATTTATTTTTTTAGGCAGAGTCTCTGTCACCCAGGCTGGAGTGCAATGGCACAATCTCAGCTCACTGCAACCTCTGCCCCCTGGGTTCAAGCGATTCTCCTGCCTCAGCCTCCTGAGTAGCTGGGATTACAGGTGTGCGCCACCATGTCTGGCTAATTTTTCTATTTTTAGTAGAGACGGGGTTTCACCATGTTGGCCAGGCTGGTCTCGAACTCCTGACCTCAAGTGATCTGCCCCCCTCAGCCTCCCAAAGTGCTGGGATTGCAGGCGTGAGCCACTGCGCCCAGCCTGGGAGTGATATTTTTGAAGGACACATACCGATTCTTGTTCTCAAGAAAATGAGAATTGCTTGATTGTAGACAAGTTCTGTCATCAATGGAAAACATTACTTACATTTCCTTAAAAAGTATTTAAGGCAGAGGTGGTTAATTTAGATTAAAATATTTTAAGTAGAAATAATTAGAAAATGTTATTTTCCTTTCTCTGTTATCAGGACAGAAACTTATAATTCTGGCGACAATGTCACAGATGTCACAGAGCTTAGCCCCAAAGGGTAAGACTGCCCTCTGGAAATTTTCTGAGGAGACCCCTTGAGGGGCAATGAGAAGTCAGGACCACTGATTCACAGTGTCACACTGAGGATGTCTGCAACTGAGTGAGAGAGGGTGCAAGTTTTCAAATGCTTCTTACTGGGATCACCTTTCAGAGGTCCCTGAAGCCAGAGCTTGATGAATTTGGGTATTTTGCAGGAGTGGGGTTGAGTGACTTATTTTAAAAAAGTGAGCAAGAATAGAATCACTGGAACCACATCCAAGAAGTTTCCAGAAATAAGAGATGTAAACAACAGGTGAGGAGCCAATAAATCATGGAAGTGGATAGAAAGGGAGAGAGAGGCAAGAATGAAACAAGAGCTTGATGTGAACATGGCCGAGGCTTGCTGTGTGCTGATTTTAGAGGCACCAGGTGAGATAAACATCAGATGAATAAAAGATAATCCTGCTTTGACTCTGCAGAAGTGTCTAGCAGGTGTCCTCCCTAAAACCCTGGCCTTCTCTGTAAACTGAAGGAGAAAGATCACCACAGTATGAGGCAGAATCCTTAGCATTGTTCTTTGCCACGCTGCCAAGGGGTATTAGTTCATTTTCATACTGCTATGAAGAAATACCCGAGACTGGGTAATCAATAAAGAAAAAGAGAGTTCCACATGGCTGGGGAGGCCTCACAATCACGGCGGAAGGCAAAGGAAGAGAAAAGGCATGTCTGACATGGCGGCAGGCAAGACAGCATGTGCAGAGGAACTGCCCTTTATAAAAACATCAGATCTCATGAGACTTATTCACTATCACGAGAACAGCATGGGAAAAAACCCACCCCCATGATTCAATTACCTCCCACTGGGTCCCTCCCACGACATGTGGGGATTATGGAAGCTACAGTTCAAGATGAGATTTGGATGGGGACACGGCCAAACCATATCACCAGGCATGGTCATTATAGGGAGAAATCCACCCACGTGTTCACACTCTCACAGCTTTGGTGAGCACTCCAGCTGTGAAAAGGTCAGTCTTCAGCTTCATGCCTACCCGTGTGGAGGCCATGTACTGAATGCGGGCCTCTGAATGCAATACCGAATCAACACTGAACTGAATGCAATACTGAAAGGACATGATGTGTCAGAGGCCGTGCATGCACAGACTCAAGAAAGGTGCACTCCAACCCACGCAGGGCTTGCAGACCCTGGGCAGCCAGTCTGTGCCACACTGTACTTAGCCTGTGCTCTCCAATTTCATCATTTCTGGCTCAAACTGGGCCTGCAATTTTCATTTCTTTATGGGCTTAAGTAATCTATTGCAAATGTCACCAGCAGGCTGTAATGCATTCTTGCCGAGGTAACTGTTCTTTTTCTTCAGCAACTTTCTGGTGGAGGATTTGCTGGGCCGGGCAACTGTTTTACATTAGCTATAATGGTGTTTACATTGGATGCACCGATGTTTAAATCATTGGACATATTTGTTACTAGTAGGGAGGCAGTGGCATTGTTTAGTCCAAGTATGTGGGGTGGGGGAAATTTCTATTAGTATTGATAATATTTTACAAGAGGCCTTGCAGGAATGTTTATAATAATAGCAATGCTGTTTATCTTAACGGGATTATATTGAAGCAACTTTAATTGTATTCATATTAAACATATCAATGTTAGAACTGATGTAATATGTTTAGCATGAATATGAAGGCTGCTAAGTTGGGGGGTTTTGAGATAGAATTAAAGGGCCAGGAAGACAATGGGACATATGGAAAGCATTTCGGGGGTTTCTGTTCTTGTCTAACAAGAAAGATTAGTGTGTTTGCAAAAATACAGTATAAGATGTATGGTGGGTTGTGATGCTAGCATCTGTTTTCCTTACGATAGAGTTCTCTTGGCTTGTGTGTGTGCATGCGCATTTGCTCTCCATTCACCGCATTCTCCCAAAGCCCAAATGTCAGGGATACTTTAGATGCTTTGCAGCTGGCTGATGCACCCAGAGCTGTTTCAAAATGGATTTTGTTATGGTGTATGAGTCCTACATTGTGCATGGGCGGTTATTGAGTGTGATATAGTGTGCACAAGAATGTTCCCAATTCCCTCCTTGCTGTATCCATCAATCTGGCTCTATTAGGGTTGGCAGGATAATGGCTGGACTGAGGCTCTGGACTTTATCTTCAGCTGAAAGAAGTGTCCTAATTATCGACTCATCAATGCTACCCCACTCCTGGCTCTGGGAGACCACTGCCAGCTCAGGCCCAGAAATTCTAAATCCTCACAGTCACCAGCCAGGCCCATGAAGACTGAGATGCAAGATTATGTCCAGCCCAGCTGGGGAATCACAGCCCTAACAAATCTTGGAAATCAATCTGACTATCCAGTTAGAGGCATTGCTCCAATTTTACCCATCAAGGCTGAGTTTCCTGATTCTTCCCTTCCAGCCCAGTTCAATTCTCCCTGGGTCCCAATGACTTCCTGAAGCTGTATGGGAGAGGCTGGGACCTAGCTCAGGCACGTCAGAAGCCCTGGTTTTCTGTAACATGGGAATAACAACTGCACCACCTCCTTTCTAAGTCCACTGGGAGGATTAAATGAGGGACCACACCTAGCAGAGTAGCTGAAACACATCATGCACTTATTACAGTACTCCCCCATAATCCTCAGAAGATATGTTCCAAGACCCCCAGTGGATGACTGAAACCTGTATATACTGTGCACACATTTCTTTTTCCTCCTTCACAATTTTACAGATAGAAGTCCTGTTTTTACCGTAGATCTTAGCAACCTCAACATACAATTTTTTTTCTTTCTCTATTGAGAACTTTCAGCATTTCCCTTAAAGGAAGTTCTTTACAGCTTCTCTTTGTCATATCCAAATTGCCAACACCACTTGCCCTTTGGGGACATTATTAAGTAAAATAAGGTTTGCATGAACCCAAGCACTGTGATGCCTCAACAGGTGATCTGATAACAAATACAGCTCCTAAGTGGCTCATAGCAGGGTAGTGTCCATAGCATGTATATGCTGGACAAAGGGATGATTTGCATCCCAGGCAGGACAGAGCAGGATGGTATGAAATTTCATCACACTACTCTGAACAGTGCACAATTTAAAACTTATCAATTGCCTATTTCTGGAATTTTCCATTTAATATTTTCAGATTGCAGGTAGCCAAAATTGCAGAAAGCAAAACTATGGATAAGAAGGGACTACTATATTGGCTAAATTAGAATATGTAGTGGAGCATCATGGTTTTACAGGAAATGAGTGGTTTAGTGGATGGAGACATCACTAGTCCCAAGTAGAACACTCAAATAAAATTTATAAAGAATTTCTCCTTTGCAAAATACTTTTTCATCAATATTATCCTATATGCTTGTATGCTTATCATTGTTTTTGTCTCTCATTTTATTTTTTATTTATCTTTTTTGAGACGGAATCTCACTCTGTCACCCAGTTTGGAGTGCAGTGGCACGATCTCGGCTCACTGCAACCTCCGCCTCCCAGGTTCAAGCAATTCTTCTGCCTCAGCCTCCCAAGTAGCTGGGACTATAGCCAAGTGCCACCACATCTGGCTAATTTTTGTATTTTTAGTAGAGACAGGGTTTCACCATACTGGCCAGGCTGGTCTTGAACTCATGACCTCGTGATCCACCTGCCTTGGCCTCCCAAAGTGCTGGGATTACAGGCGTGAGCCACCGTGCCCAGCTACTTTTATTTTTTAAATGGGAGTTCACTACGAACTCCCAGGCTGGTTCACTATGCACAGCTGGTCTTGGACTCCTAGCCTCAAGTGATCCTCCCAACTTGGCCTCCCAAAGTGCTGGAATTATAGGCATAAGCGACCATGCCAGGTCCTTTTCCCCATTTTATCGATGAAGAAGCTAAGCCTCAGAGAGATGAAATGATTTGCCCACCTGCTTACAGATGATTTTTCTGAATTCCTATGTGCTGGCTACTCAAGCTTTAAGGGATAAGGGTCCCCATCCTACTGTGGCTAACAATTGGCTGACACAGGATTAGACGCACGTTCTCTAGCTCTATGTGTCATTCCCTTTCTAAGCCACCATGCTGCTTCCCTTCCAGAAAGCACCCCCATAGGTCTGCAAATGTGGGAGGGGTTTAGGGTGGAGCACATGCATAAATAACTACAGCAGACCCTCGAACAACATGGGTTTAAACTGCATGGGTCCACTTACATGTGGATTTTCTTCTACCTCTGCCACCTCTAAGACAGCAAGATCAACCCCTTCTCTTCCTTCTCTTCCCCAGCCTAATTAATATGAAGACATTGAGAATAAATACATTTATGATGATCCACTTCCACTTAAGAAATAAATACATTCTCTTCTCTATGACCCTTTTTTTTTTTTTTGAGACTGAGTATTGCTCTGTCACTCAGGCTGGAGTACGGTGGCACAATCTTGGTTCACTGCAACCTTTGACTCCTGGGTTCAGGCGAGCACGTCTGGCTAATTTTTGTATTTTTAATGGAGATGGGGTTTCACCATGTTGGCCAGGCTGGTATTGAGCTCCTGTCCTCAAGTAATACACTTCGGACTGCAAAAGTGCTAGGATTACAGGAGTGAGCCACCAGGCCCAGCCTCTTCTTTATGATTCTTAATAACATTTTATTTTCTCTAGCTTACTTTGGAATTAAGAATGTGATATATAATAATGTAACATACAAAATAGATATTAATTTACTGATTATGTTACCAAAAAGGCTTCTGGTCAATAGTAGGCTATTAGCAGTTAAGTTTTTAGAGACTCAAAAATTATATGGGAATTTTCAACTGTGTGGGGATTCGGTGCCCCTAGCCTCTGTTGTTCAAAGGTCAACGATATAATGTAAAGAACTTAGGAGCCATGAGAGATGATGTGGTGAGATCTGAGAAAAGGAAGAGATAACAGCCAGGGATGCAAATGCCTCATGGAGGAGATGGAATTTCAGCTGTGCTTGGGAAATCAATAGGATTCAAACATGCAAAGGGAGAGAAGGGCATTCTAGGAAGAGGGAACAGAGTGAGCAAAGGTATAGGGACAGGAAAGCAGTAGGAACATGAGAGGTTTTGCAGGTGGTTGCCTTTGAACCCCAGTGATGGGTATGGAAAGAGATGGAGTGTTAGGTCCCACTGAGTCCTGGATGTGTGGCAGATCAAAGCAAGCTGAGGAATTTGGTTTTGCTCTTTAAGAAATTGAGAGCTGGCCAGGCGCAGTGGCTCATGCCTGTAATCCCAGCACTTTGGGAGGCCGAGGCAGGTGGATCACGAGGTCAGGAGTTCAAGACCAGCCTGGCCAAGATGGTGAAACCCCATCTCTACTAAAAAAAAGATTAGCTGGGCATGGTGGCATGCACCTGTAATCCCAGCTACTCTGGAGACTGAAGCAGAGAATTGCTTAAACCTGGAGGGGCGGAGCTTGCAGTGAGCCGAGATCGCGCCACTGCACTCCAGCCTGGGCGACAGAGCGAGACTCCATCGAAAAAAAAAAGAAAAAAGAAAAAAAAAGAAATGGAGAGTCAAGAAAGGTTTTAGAGTAGGAGCATGGCTTCCATGATTAGAGCTATGTTTTCAGAAAATTAAACTGAAAGCTTTGAATGAAGTGCATGGGAGGAAGAAGGGCAGGCTGACCAATGGCACAGTCATCCAGGCAAAGGTAATGGGGGCCTGACAAGGTTGATAGGGGTAGAAAGGGGCAGAGAATATGCATTCCAGGGAGATGAGAAAAGAAAACTGTGACCACAGATGACTGCTCCCTTGCTCCTTGGAGTCTCAGAGGGGCATTGGCTGCAGCTCTAATGAGAGACTGAAGGAGCAAGCAATGTGTCAGCAAGCTTCAGCCCAAGTGTGTTTTCCAAGCATTTCTGTATCTCACTTGGATCTATGCTTTGGAGATTATATTAGTTTTCTAGGGGCTGCCATAACAAAATATCACCGACTGGATGGCTTAAACAATGGTAATTATTTTCTCACAGCTCTAGAGGCTACAAGTCTGAGATCAAGGTGTCAGCAAGGTTGCTTCATTCTGAGACCACTCTCTGTGGCTTGTAGATAGCTGTTGCTATGGTTTTTATTTGTATACCTCCCCCACCCCCAATTCATATGCTGAAATCCTAATTTTCAAGGTGATGGTATTTGGAAGTGGAGACTTTGGAAAGTGACTAGGTTATGAGGGTGGAGCCCTCGTGAATGGGATTAGTGCCCTTGTAAAAGAGGCTCCAGAGAGACTTCTCATCCTTTCTGCTACATGAAGCCACAGCAAGAAGGTGCTGTCAGTGAACTAGAAAGTGGGCCCTCACGAGACACTGAATCTGCTGATGCCTTGATCTTGGACTTCCCAGCCTCCAGAAATGTGAGAAAGAAATTTCTGCTGTAAATACCAGTCTATGGCATTTTGTTATAGCAGCCCAAAGGGACCGAGATAGCCATCTTCTTCCTATGTCTTCACACGGTCTTCCCTTTGTACCTGTGTCCAAATTCTCTCTTCCTGTAAGGACACCAATCATACTGAATTGGAGCCCACCCTAATGGACTTATTTTAACTTAATTACCTCTTTAAAGACTCTGTCTCCAAATACAGTCACATTCTGAGAAACTGAGGGTTAGGGCTTCAACATATAAATGTTAGGGGGCCACCATTCAACCTATAACAGAGGAGTTTACATCCTCAACATAGTTCATTTCATATAAACCCACCCCAAGCTAGAGTAAAATAAAGCAACTTCCCAGGCTTTCCTCAATGGCTTAAGGACTCATCTACCAGCAGCAGGAAAAGACAGTAGTAGACAGAAAGTGGGCTCCAGAGCCAGACTGCCTGGGTTCCAATCTCAGCTATTCCATTTATTAACTATGTGACTCTTCAAGGATTACTTTTCTTTCTTTGCCCAAGTTTTCTCATCTGTGAAATGGCATTAATAGTAATAGCCATCTCATAAGTTTGTTATGAGGATTAACTGGGTAAATACAGTTGACTTTCAGTATCCATGGGTTCTGTATCCCCGGATTGAACCAACTGCAGATCAAAAATATTTGAAAAAAAGTAAATAAAAAAATACAACAATAAAAAAAAGAACAAGTATTTACATGGCATGTACATTGCATTAGGTATTGTAAGTAATCTAGAGATGATTTACAGTATCCTGGTGGATGTGCATAGGTTGTATGCAAATACAACACCATCTTATACTAGGGATTTGAGCATCCATGAATTTTGGTATCCTCGGGGGGATCCTAGAACCAATCCCCCATGGATACCAAGGTACAACTGTATATGTAAAGATCTTAGGTGGTGCCTGTTACATAATGTGAGAAAACATTTAAAATGGTCCATTTTCAAGGCATGATAAATGTAAGTACTGGCAGCCAGCCTGTGAATGTGACAAACCGAATGGCTCATGCACCTAGGAGGTCACAATAAGCAAACAGAATGTAGAGGAGGGGTCAGTCCATAAAAGGGAAAAAAGTTTTGTTATTGGGAAATCAAAACTTAAGCGGGAAAGGGGATGGGGTCTAACCTTACAAGGGGTATAATGAAACTTAGGCAACGTCCAGGAAAATTGTAACCCCGTAGTACTCAACCAATAAGGAACTGGGGGAGGGACTTGCATGCTAAAAGATAAATTATCTTCTGTAGCTGCCCTGTGTGTGCCTATCTACCAGACACCTGATCTTGCAAGACTATTATTAAAAGTCTCACTTTTGCTGTTCTTTGTGCCTCTAAGTCCATTCTTTGGGTTTCTCACAATAATAAGTGCTAAACACAGGCCAATTATGACATGCATTGATATTCCAGATCCCAGCTGGCATGACGATAGTAGGCAACTGAAGGCAATAGGCCAGGAAGGATTGTGCCAAGGTGACATGAGGTCCAGAAGTTTTCATCAGCATTTTACAAAGTCCAAAGGAATGTGTTCATTTATCCTCCAAAAGGCTGCACGGGCAAAAAAAAAAAAAAAAAGGAAGAAAGAAAAAAAAAAGAAAGCCAAAGTCTTTGCCTTGGAGGACACTGGGGAGCATTACTCAACACATTTTTGGTGCTAAATAGCCCTGACGAGGCCCTGGGCAGAAGGAGAGGGCTGGGTGCTGATCAGGGTTTCACAGAGCAGGGGAAGCCTGAACAAATTACTGAGAAGCAGAAAGGCCTGAGACGTGACCATGAAGTTTGTTAATACGAACCCACACTGAGCCAGGGGAGCAGGCAGTGAGTGACTACGTTGCGTATCAAGTCAAATCCTGCCTTGTATGGATGTCCTCACAGGGCCAGGACTAGGGAAACCAGAGTGAGACCCTGGATTAAGGCACAAAATTTAAAGGAGTGCCAAAACTCAGTAATCAAGATAAAATAATCTTGTAATGCAGTGCTTTTAAAAATACAAATTGCCAGGCGCAGTGGCTCACGCCTGTAATCCTAGCACTTTGGGAGGCCGGGTGGGCGGATCATGAAGTCAAGAGGTCAAGGCCATCCTGACCAACATGGTGAAACTCCGTCTCTATTAAAAATACAAAAATTAGCTGGGCATGGTGGTGCACGCCTGTAGTCCCAACTACTTGGGAGGCTGAGGCAGGAGAATGGCTTGAACCCAGGGGGCAGAGGTTGCAGTGAGGCGAGATCGCGCCACTGCACTCTAGCCTGGCAACAGAGTGAGACTCCATCTCAAAAAATAAAAAATAAAAATAAAATTTTTAAAAATGTAAATAATAAAAATTAAAGCAAAAAATCAGATGAAGAAAATATCAAAATTTTAAACAAAGACAAGATCTAACTCTGTATTTGCATAATGGCCTTATAGCCTAACCCTAATCCTGGGCCTGAATCCCCAAATTATTTCATGAGTCCAGGCTTGCTCTCTGTGATTGTGAGCTAAGTCTTTGCCTCAAGTTGCTTGCTCCTTATCTCAGGGCAGAAACGGTCTTGCTGTTTCTGAGCTATGTAGCTTGAAGAATTTGTTTGGCCTCACCTGTAAAATAGGCCTAGCAGGACATACAAGATTATAGTAGTGCTTAAGATAAAAGAGCCTCGGTATGCTCCTATTTCAGTGTCTGGAAGATAGTTAGCACTCAAAAAATGCTTGCTGGAGGTGAGGAAGGGCAGACGATATAGACAAAAAATAACTGTAGTTAAAGTTTATTGAACCCTTATAATGGGCCAGGCAAGTATTAGGTGCTAAACAAGTATTACTTCATTTACTAAAAGATAATTAAGATACAAAAAAAAATGATCATTAATGAACAGAGGGACTTTGCTGCTGTGGGATACTGATATGGTTTGGCTGTATCCCCACCCAAATCTCATCTTGAATTGTAGCTCCCATAATTCCCACATGTAGTGGGAAGGACCCATGGGAGATAATTGAATAATGGGGGCAGGTCTTTCCAGTGCTGTTCTCGTGATAGTGAATAAGTCTCATGAGATCTGATGGTTTTATAAAGGGCAGTTCCCCTGCACACACACTCTTGTCTGCCACCATGTAAGATGTGTCTTTGTTCCTCCTTTGTCTTCCGCCATGATTGTGAGGCCTCCCCAGCCATGTGGAACTGTGAGTCTATTAAACCTCATTCCTTTATAAATTACCTAGTCTTAGTTATGTCTTTATTAGCAGTGTGAGAACAGACTAATAGAGACACAAAGGAGTTGCATCAACATAGCCTAGGAATTTGGGATCAATTCCCAGAGCAACTGGCATTGATTGGAGCTGAAGTGTGAAGTGGCTAGGAGAAGACAGGGCAATAGGGAGGAAGGATGTTCAGAAATGAAAAACATGCCATAAGTCCAGGCCAAGAGGTATAAAGTGCATCAAATCATCCTGAAGCTCTGGTTATCTCTCAGGTGAAAGGAACTCTGAGTGATGTGATTGATTTTTAAAGTAAAATCAACCATCATTCACTAAATAATATTTGTCTGGTGGTCAAACTCTTTTCAAAAACTGGATCTGTGGAGTAACAGTCATGCAACAGGCCCTTGCTGCTGAGGAGATGGGAAGTTGCCTCCAGGAAAGGTTTCTGATGTTTGGAAATGAGCAAAGTCAGGAGTGGATTGCATGAGATGAGATAATCAGCAATTGATTGGCAGGGTGCTTGTCTGTGGTGCTTGTCTGCTCTGAGCACAGAAAGGACCTGGTGGCCCCCTGGGCTGGGTGGGACATTTTCATACACTTCACCTCTGAGCCACTAAGAGGTCACCAGCTGTCCATGACTGAGCATGGCAGGAGTGCGGCAGAAAGACATCAGTTTGGATTCAGGTGATGGGAAACTGCTTTGCTGAGAAAATTGGCCTTGAAGAATGAAACATGCAGCTAAGTGGAGATGTGGGAGAGTTTGGAAGGGTTCGGAAGAACCCTGGGTAAGTAGCCAGCCAGAGGCAGCTTATTTCCCTGAGTCGGTCAGGACTCAGGACTTGGGGCCAGAGAGATCTGGGCTAGAATTCCAGCTCTACAATTTACTCACTGCTGGTCTGCTTGCAACCTCAGTTGTCTTATATGCAAAATGAGCAAAATAAGTTAATTTTTTTTTTTTAGTATTAAATGAGATCAAGTGAAAAAATGCCTAGAACCCAGTCGGTCAATACTCCCTACCCACGGCTGCACATTGGAATCACCTGGGGAATTTTTAAAATACCAACCCGGGCCCAGTCCCAGAGAATCTAATGGAATTGGTGTGGGGTGGGGCTTGACTGGGGGAAAGGCATTAAAAAACAAACAAACAAACAAAAAACTTTCCAGATGTTTCTTTTATTCGGCCAGGATTGATTAGTCTCTCTAACACTGCTAATTAAATCAGTTCCCTTGTCCTACCTCTAACTTTCTAAGATCCCTTAGAAGGGTCTCTCCTGTGCCTATGAAAACCAGAGTGCCTTTCAAACTTTGACATTTTTAAAGATCTAGGGGTTTGTTAAAATGCAGATTCTGATTCAGTAGGTGCAAAATAGGGCCTGAGGTTCTCCAGTTCTAACAAGCTGCCAGGTGATACCAATGTTAAGAGATTATGAGACTTTGCTATTTTATATATTTTTTTGGCCATGGCATGGTGCTTTTATTAAGACAAGTGATTCTCTCTAGCATGTCAGCTTGATAAAGAATTTTGTAATGTACTTAAGTAAGTCCTTTCAAAATTATGATCTTTCTATTCTTGTCTCTTGATTTTCTTTTTCTTTCTTTTTTTTTTTTTTTTTTTTTTTGAGATGGAGCCTTGCTCTGTCACCCAGGCTGGAGAGCAGTGGCCGGATCTTGGCTCACTGCAAGCTCTACCTCCTGGGTTCACGCCATTCTCCTGCCTCAGCCTCCTGAGTAGCTGGGACTACAGGCACCCGCCACCACACCTGGCTAATTTTTTTGTATTTTTAGTAGAGACAGGGTTTCACCGTGTTAGCCAGGATGGTCTCGATCTCCTGACATCGTGATCTGCCCGCCTCAGCCTCCCAAAGTCCTGGGATTACAGGCGTGAGCCACCGCACCCGGCCCTTGTCTCTTGATTTTGTAGCTGTGGAGTCTTGGATCAGGTGTCTGATGGGGAGTCAGAAGACCCAGCCTTGCTGTCTGCAGTGTGTATCTTGGGGAAGTTGTTTTACCTCATCTGTAAAATGAGCTTAATATCATTTACATCATAAGGTCATTGTGAGGCTTAAGATAAAAAATGTTAAATAGACGCAATACGATTTTTTTTTTTAATGGATAAAAGAAGGCCTGGGTGCAGTTGTTCATGCCTGTAATCCCAGCACTTTGGGAGGCTGAGGTGGGCAGATCACTTGAGGCCAGGAGTTCAGGACCAGCCTGGCTAACATGAAGAAACCTCATCTTTACTAAAAACATAAAAATTAGCCAGGCGTGGTGGCACATGCCTGTAATCCCAGCTACTCGGGAGGCTGAGGCACAAGAATCACTTGAACCCGGGAGGCGGAGGTTGCAGTGACCTGAGATGGAGGCACTGCACTCCTGCCTGGGTGACAGAGTGAGATCTGTCTCAAAAATACATAAATTAATTTATGAATTGATTAAAATTTAAAAAGATAAAAGAGCTTGAAAGTGCTAGAGCACCTAGTTCACTGCCTGGAATGTAGCACTCAAGAAATATTTGTTGGAACCAGAAAAATAATTTTAGGTCAGTTTTAGTGATGCTCACACATCATTATGTGTAGGCATTAAGTGGGGGAAATTGACGTCCAAATTCAGTGGACATCTTCACAAAAGGCACAGTATAATAATAATGCAGGCATTTAACTTTGACCTTAAGAGGAGAAAAGATGTCTACCGAAAACCAGCGTAAATGGACCCTCCAGATCCAACAAATTTCTATAAAATTGGAGTACCATTTAATGGATGAAAGAGATGAGGATCCAAGAAATTTTGTAACATGCCCAGTGTTGCACACTCAGAATATGAAGGAGAGCTGGGACGGTGGCCAAGAAAGAAGCCTCGGCATTACACCTGAGGGTCAGAACCACAGCTGGGTCCTCACAGGAGTGGCATGGTACTCCGTATGGGGTGGGACATGCTGCCTCCCTCTACGATGGCTGCTAATTCTAAAAGCTGGTATGGGGTGAAGTGTGGTACATACAAGGGAGCCTCGGAGGGGCAACACACAAAGTGGGGTTTAGCCCTAGGTTGTGGGCTAAACCACTACTGGCCAACACTGCAGGCTCTGCACAGCATGGTGATGATGGCCATGCTTCCAGTTGAGTCTTCCTGGAGAATCTCACTTCATGCCTGTTTTCTTAGCATAACTGTTAGTAGCTCACACTTTTGCTATCAAACATGTCCTGATCTGTGTATAAACCTAAAAGATTGCTCTAATGATAGCACCTTTCAGGCAGAAGACATTGATCTATGATTTTTCTCCTCCACCAGCAAATATCTTCTACCTGACCATAAGCTTCCTAAAGGCCAGGTCTGTGTGTCCTCTCTCTGTTTTCCTGGTGCAACTGGCCCAAGTTCTGATGCAGAGTAGGCACGCTAGAAATATTTGTTAAATGGTACTGTATCAAGTAAGCCAAACAAATTCCCTGGTGCAGAGTTCACCTTCACTATGCCCTCCATAAAGTCATTAATTCTAAATCTCTGACTCTTCCAAGGAAAAGGACAACTGTCCTCAGAGCCACCGTGCTGTGTGTGAGTCAGAGGGGAAGGCAGAAGTGAAAGCAAGACAGAAATCAAAGAGGTCATCCTCGCTGCACTGGGGCGGAACAACTGCAGAATAGGGACACGAATCTCCTCTTTCTACTGCAAGGGGAAACCCCGGCCTTGTTTCTCAGACCACCACAGCAGCCCAGAGCCCCCTGCACAAAGTGTGTCACATTCACCATCAGCCACTTAGCTGAGAAAACTGCTCTAAGTGCCCTAAGTGTAGCCAAGAGGCAATGGCAGGTTCCTAGGTGAGGAAGAGGACCAGTTGGTATCATTCTGTGTGAAGTCTGACCTTTCTAGATCTTGCTTTCATTCCCCTCGAGTACTCCCCTTGTGTTTGTTGTCTATTTCTTAAGGAAAGTCCTTCCAGGTTGCTGTCTCTGCAACCTGATGGGAGCCTGCCTCACTCCCTTGCGTCACCACTACATTGCTTTCCCCTCCCCAGCTTCTCATAGAGGCCACCTTTCCTTACATCAGTCATTATCAAACTTTAGTGTGTGAGGAGCACCTGGAGAGCCTATTAAACGCAGATTGCTGGGCCTCTCTATCCCTAGATTTCTGATTCAGCAGGTCTGGGGTGGAACCCAGGAATATGCATCTCTAACAAGTTCCCAAGTGATGTTGATGCTGTTGGTCTGGGGAACAGACTTTGAGAACCAGGGCCCTGGAATCCTCTTCAGGAAAAATACCTCTCCTAGCTGCTGGGCCATTTCCTAAGCAGCAACCTTCCACCTGGCTGTTTCTGTAATCAACTGGGGAGCTTGAACACAACCCATACCCAGTCTACAAGCCATCAGCAGCCTTAGGGACTGCTCATACGATTCCAAAGTGCAGGCAAGGTAAACAAGCACCGCTCTGCAGCCTGCTTTCCCAAACTTGATCTTCTTCGGCCCTTCTGCCAATCACAGCTGCCCCTCTAACCAGAAATGAGCAAGCCCACTTTCTCTTCCATGTGTTCTCACCTCATTGAAAAATCCGTTAGGATTACATTCATCTTCTTGGGGTAGGGGGTAAGGACTGGTAAGATTACAATTTGTGACACCATCAAACAATTTTCTTCAAATGCCCTTTCCACATTTTTTTTTTAAGACACGTTCTCATTCTGTCACCCAAGGTGGAGTGCAGTGGCACAATCAATGCTCATCGCAGCCTCAATCTCCCAAACAATCCTTCCACCTCAGCCTCCCAAGTAGATGGGACCACAGGTACACACCGCCATACCCAGCTAAGTTTTTTATTATTATTATTTTTAGTAGAATCGAGGTCTTGCAATGTTGCCTAGGCTGGTCTTGAACTCCTGAGCTCAAGCAACCCTCCTGCCTTGGTTTCCCAAACTGCTGGGATTACAGGTGTGACCCACCATACCCAGCCAATGTTCAACTTTTTTTTAAGGGGGATGAAAAAAACAATTATTTTCTTTTAATACAAATTATATTCAATAAAAGAGTCTCCTGATAATTCACTCCCAAGACCAAAAGAGATTCTATGTTCATTTAAAAAAAGAAAAGAAAAGAAAAAAAAGAGGGGAGGACCAGGAAAGGTGGCCCTCACTTGTAGTCCCAGCACATTGCAAGGCCTCAGTGAGAGGACTGCTTGAGCCCAGAAGTTGGAGACTGCAGTGAGCTAAGATTGTCCCACTGCTCTCTAGCCTGGGTGAGAAAGCAAGACCCAGTCTCTAAAAAAAGAAAGACATTTCCTATTTTTCTGTGGTTCTGAAACTACCTCGAGTTGTCTTTTGTGATTTTCTGAAGCAAACTAACTTTTTGAGAGAATTACTAAAGGGCTTAAATTGAGATAATGAAATGAATCACTAAGATAAAGAACACTACATCAACAAACTCTTTGATTCCAGAGTCTCAGCTGACTGCTTTTGCCTGAGCATGTCAAAAAAATATATGCAGCTATGCAGCTGAAATAGGCAATTGCTAGCAGGGCCCTTTTTTTTTTTTTTTTTAAACTTCCACTCAAAGACGTTTTGTCTTGGGTGAGAAAAGGACCAATTTACATTTTGCCAATTAAGTAAAGTGTTGCACCCAGATTTCTAAATAAATGACCTCCATATTTCCAATTCATGCCCAGGAAATTTGGCCCAGGATTGGTGCCCTGGGCGGTGGTCCAGCTGGCCTTCCCTTCAACCTTTGTTGGCTTCCAAGTCATTCACTCCATAACAAGCATTCACAGAGATGGATTCGATAACTGTGTCTGCTCACCAGAGGAGTGGAAGTTAAAAAAAAAAAGGCCCTGCCAGCAATTGCCTATTTCAGCTGCATAGCTGCATATTTTTTTGGGGGAGGGGGGGCAAAAGAAGCCATTTGTATATAATCATATTTACAGGAAGTTTAAGAACAGGAGACTTAGTCTGCAGTGATTGAAGTCCAAACAGGGGTTATGGGGAGTGGAGTGTTGACTGGGAGGGGGCATAAGAGAGCCTTTGAGGGTATTGGGAGTGTTCTATACCTTGATCTGGTGGTAGGAATGTGGGTGTATTCATATGTGAAAATTCAACAGCAGTGAGATTAGTGCACTTTACTTAATGTATGTTTTAACTCAAAAAAGTAAAATAAAACAAAACCAGCGATTATTTTAAAAGCTACTCTAAACAGAATTTTTACAAGTCCATGTTCTAGAATGTTCACAGCACCTTTGTTCATAAGAGCTCCAAACCAGACGCAACCAGCTGTCTATCAATTAAAGAACAAATAAATTGCAGTATATTCATACAATAGAATATTTTAACAGCAATAACAAATGAAATCATGATTAAATCAGGTTAAGATGACCTGATGGCCAGGTGCAGTGGCTCATGCCTATAATCCCAGCACTTTGGGAAGCTGAGGCAGGCAGGTCACCTGAGGTCAGGAGCTCAAGACCAGCCTGGCCATCACGGTGAAACCCCGTCTCTACTAAAAATAAAAAAAAAAAAAGAAAGAAAAAAAAATTTAGCCAGGCATGGTGGCTCATGCCCGTAAACTCAGCTACTCAGGAGACTGAGGCAGGAGGACTGCTTGAACCCAGGACAGACAGGCTGCAGTGAGCCAAGATCACGCCACTGCACTCCAGCCTGGGCTATAGAGTGAGACTCCATCTCAAAAAAACAAAACAAAACAAAACAAAACACACACCAAAAAACAAACAAAAAACAAGATGACGTGGTTATGAGACAGTGATCTCCTGCAAAGTAGGGCATGTGTCTTGGTCATCTCTGTTCTCAAGTTACACATGGGGCCTCAAACTAGGAAGGGGCCTAATAAATATATATCAGGTTTATGAATAAACTAAATTTTAAATAAACAGAAGGGATGGCCTTTTTTTTTCTCCCTAGAGAAATAGCAATTAGAGGTGAACCATCTAGTTCTGTAACATTTCAAGGGTAATTGCTTGTCATATCTGCAACAAATAGGAAAGATGAAAGTGAACAAGAGACAGAAGTGGGACTACTGGTGACAATTTTCTTCTCTTTTCAAAGGAATGCATTTCCCAAATTCTAAAAGACATACTGGTGACTCAGACATTGTCTATGTCCCATAATACTAAACTCTGAGATACAAAGTATTATTTTACTTTTCTTTGGCAAACTGTCCAGATATTTTCAAATATCCAGATGTTCTTCCTGAAATGACCCAAACAATGCTGTATCTTTGTCACATTGTATTAAGATATTTGGTATTATGGAGACAGAGCTTGGATTGAGTTGTAAATTCAGTAAAGATGGAGCCAAGAGCAGAAACTTTGATCTACTCACAGTACCCTAAACAATGCCTGAGAGATATGGCCCAGAGATGAATCCAGAAGATAGAGCTGAGATGTATGAAGTTATCAAAACCCAGCCATTCTGGAGAGCTCCCTGGTCAGCATGCTTCCACTGATCACCCAGTTATGTGGTGAAGGAGTCATCCTCCCTCATTATTCTAGCCCTTCTTGGACATGATGGATAACCAGCAACCTTTCCCAAAACATGCTAAGCATTTCACACCTCTAACCCTGAGTTTATGCTAACTCCATTGCTTAAAAGGCCTTTTCCCAATTCCTATCCAGCCTATTCTTTCCATCTCAATTCCCCAGATGCCCCTACCTAGAAGTGTTCTTTTTTTTTTTCCTCTTTCTCAATCTCCTCTCTCTCTGTCCAAATCCTTCCAAGAGTCAGCTCAAACGCCTGCTCCCTAACAAAAGTGATGTTGAGCTACCCAGATGCCAAGTTGTTCCAACAGTCTCTGCTTCTTATAGGGGTCACATGGCATTTTCTACAATTTAGCGTAACTTTTTATGTGTATCTTACTGCCTTCTACAAATAATAAGGGCTTTAAGGGCAGAATCTATATCTTACATATATTTATGTTCTCAAAGAAAATCACAGTCAAATAAAATACTGGTTGATTGAATGTGATGATTCTTACTTATGACCTGTGGCCATAATCGGGAAGTCTTAAGTGTGAGGGAACAGTGGAAAGAGTTCTGGATTAGGAGTCAGGCCAACCTGATTCCACACTGGATCTGCAACCTCCTAGCTCTTTGTCTTTAGACAAGTTCCCTCAACCCTCTGGGCCTCAGTTTCCCCATCTGTTAATTAACAGAGTTGAACTAGAGTTAGTGTCCCCAGAACTGATGTAACAGAATAGAGAGGCTCAATTATGTCAACATTTTCCTTTCCTATTTGGGGCTAGAGATGAGTAATTACTTTGGGATATACCTTCTTTGTTCAGGGAAATGAACCTTCAGTATGCAAATTTCACAGAGATGGAAGTTACAACAAAATTTATTGTGCCTTTTTGACTTTGAACAAAGATGGCACTCCTTGAGAAACTTATTGCCAAAACAGATCCAGTCTTCTAGAAGGAGATGGATCAATTTGCATAAATAAGCCAGGGCCAAGATAGGCGTGGTGGCAGGCGCCTGTAATCCCAGCTACTCGGGAGGCTGAAGCAGGAAAATTGATTAAACCCAGGAGGTGGGGGCTGCACTGAGCCAAGATTGCACCACTGCACTCCAGCCTGGGTGACAGAGTGAGACTCTGTCTCAAAAAAAAAAAAAAAAAAAAAAAAGAATCCAAAAAAGAATCCAGGCTTCCCAAAATTTAAGGTAGGGAAGACCTGTTGGAGTGGGCAGGATGGCCTCAGCCATGACCTGATGGCAAGGTAGAACAACTTGATTCCTCAAATGAAATCATCTTAGAGTAATAAGGTGTCCACGCCATGAGCAGAGAGGCTCAGCAGAAGAACCTAAGTGTCTATGGGAAGGGCTGGTCTTGTCCTGGTGTGCTCTCAGTGCAGGGAGCTCCCCTGGACCCAGAGCCCCAGACATAGCTGTTCTGCTTTGGGGAACAATGACTGAGCATGAGAGAATCAGAACAAAAAGAGTAGTAAAAGCAGAAGTCACCTTGAAAGGGACTTAGGATGGGACTAACAATGGCATGCCAGAATGGGCAGGCCGGTATTCTCAAGAGCAACTTGGAGGCAGGGAAATACAGTGCAGCAGTGGTCCTGGGTAGGCACAGTGCTCCTGGATAATTCCAGGGAATGGGACTCTCTGCTAACAGGGCATCTGGGGCTCAAGCAATCAGCTGAAGAACTAGGAAAGATCTGATTATAATCTACTGACTAGGCAACGCACGGTAGTTCATGCCTGTAATCCCAGAACTTTGGGAGGCCAAGGCAGGTGGATCACCTGAGGCCAGGAGTTTGAAGCCAGCCTGGGCAACATGGCAGAACCCCCTCGCTACCAAAAATACAAAAATTACCTGGGCATGACGGCAGGTGCCTGTAATCCCAGCTACCCAGGAGGCTGAAGCATGAGAATCACTTGAACCCAGGAGGCGGGGATTGCAGTGAGCCAAGATCGCCCCACTGCACTCCAGCCTGGGCAACAAAGCAAGGCTCCATCTCAAATAATAATAATGATAATAACAATAATCTATTGGCTAAATATTGGCTTAATATAAAACTCAGATCTGTGTGCTACTCTGTCTCACCTCAGAACAAAAATTCCATTGTCAAATAACTTTTATAATCATAGTTAACTACCTGCTCCTCTTAGAGATCTACCACAGATTTGAGGCATTTGAAAGTCTGAGAACTCTTACAGTAAACACACCTGTTTAACTTTATTTAAAGTCAGCATTCCAGAAATTTATTTGAACTTAGAGGTCTCCATCATATCCCTGCCCCTTTTCTCACGTAATCCTCAGAATCCTGTAGAACTTGGTTCCCTGGAACACACTTCACAAAATATTAGACAGGGGGATGGCTAAAAGACTTTTTAATGTAACCTAATAAGGATTCTTGGTTCTAGTTTTAAAATTTTTTAAAGGAATGCTAATGCTACAGAAAACCCTTCCTTCTAGTCCCCATTGTGTATTTCTGGAGCAAACGGCAGTGTCAACAGCAGAGAGAATTGAGCTAGAGTCTGAAATGGCACCTGGGAAATGCTTTCAAGACATGAGTTTGGAAGCCCAAAAGGAAACCTAAATGATGGCAAAGGCAGCACCTCCACCTGAAGCAGTGAGTGGTTGTTCTCAGAACCCATGAGAGGCAGGTCCCCAACAGCTCCCAACCCACACCTTCAGGAGTAGAGTGCTATTCCTACACAGCTCCTGGACCCTGGCCAACGGAAGACAAAGAATTACTTTCTAGATACAAAGATGATTTCCTCCGTAACATTTCTTGGGTGTTTTTGTTTGTTTTGAGAAGCAGAGTCTCATTCTGTCTCCCAGGCTGGAGTGCAGTGGTGCGATCTCAGCTCACTGCAACCTTCTCCTTCCAGGTTCAAGCGATTCTTGTGCCTCAGCCTCCCTAGTAGCTGGGATTACAGGCCTGAGCCATCACTGCCTGGCTAATTTTTGTAGTTTTACTAGAGACAGGGTTTCGCCATCTTGGCCAGGCTGGTCTCAAACTCCTGGCCTCCAGCGATCCACCCATCTTGGTCTCCCAAAGTGCTCAGATTACAGGTGTGAGCCACCACTCCAGCCCTAAGTAAGATTTCTTCTATGTAATCAGTGTTTCTTGTCATGTTGTGGAGTACCTGTAAGTCCTTGAAGATTCCCATTGGAACACAAATTGTTCTTTATTTGCCGGACAAACAATTCACCAAGTATTGATAATTCTATTGCATATTCATGTTCCTCAAAAGGCTAATGAGATTTTGAGATTTGGGCTTTTAATTTTAAGCCCTTAACTGGAGGTATTGATGAGCAACTATCAGAAATCTCTTGATTTGCATGTTCCCCCGTTTCTTGCCCCCATTTCTCTATGTTGCAGTTGCAGCACCACGCTTTCCTGAGAAATTGATTCTCTCCCACTCCAACTAGGGGATGTTGATGGGATGGTGGTTCCCAGTTTGCTTGTAACAACAGGGTCTGGTTAAAACAAGATTGGCAGCTTCCTAAAGAGTCTTGGCTCTTCCCTATCCTACAAGTGACTGCAGGGCTGACTTATTTCTACATCCCCAATATCCTTCCTGGCCTGATATGTAAAGGCCCTTGGTCAATGTTTAGTGAAAAAAAAAGGTTTTATCCAGCTGAGACATGAACTCAGGGAAAGGCAAGAACATTTTTTCTAGAACTGAGGACAGGAAAGCCTTTTAGAACTGAGCAGCCAATCAGAGAATACCTATCAGCCAGACTAAGAAGCTGAGTAACTGGAGAATTGAACTTGAGCTGCTTCAGCCGTGCTCCGGCTCAGGTAAGGGTTTCTTCCCAAGCCTGGGGTAAGGCTGAGACTCTCACTGGGAGTCAAGAGGCTCCAGCTGTCAGGAAAGGAAGGTTGTACTATCAGGAAGCCAGGCAGTGCCTGACATTGAATGGGGTCCCTCTTAAGGGTGAATCACCTACAGATTTTTCTATGGGCTCTTTGAGCTCTAAAGCTCAAAGTCCTCTGCCTGTCTGCTGAGAGGGGCTTCCTGACCTCTCTCCCTCCATCCATTCTCTCTCCGTTACCTCCTTGACCATACAATGGCAGGTTACAAAAAAGCCGCAAATTCCAAGCTATATGTAGCATAGAGTGGCTGTTTGTCCCAAAATACCACGTCGCTGACTACAGCAAACACAAATTACAAGCTTTATCTAATCACCGTTATGTGACCAGTCATTTTTGGTTTCCAAAAATGACAGCGAGTGGCGTGCTTCTGCAGCTGGTGGTGGCACCGACTTGGGTTTCAGATCTCAAGTGCACACAGATGCGCATGGAGCCTAGCATTCCAAGTGACCAATTCAGAAAGGGAAATAGGAGAGGGAAGAGAGGAAGTACAACTCACCAGATACACAGACACCACCACTGCTTTGGACCTCACAAATAAATTATTTAAAATCATCCAATTGCTTTGCCACTGTACCAAAGAGTATGAACACTCATCTGCCAGGCACGCAGTTGACTAAGGGAGAGCTAATACCAAAGTGGTCATCCAAAGGCTGCGCAGAGACTGGAGAAAATAAAGCTTGTTTGGAAATCATTGATTTAATTTGGGGTTTGGAGTTGTTTGCTTCCTTTCCTTTTCTTTTTGCCAAGAATAGATGGCAGTGGTATCAAGGAAGTGGTGCTAGGCTTGGCTGGAGTCTGGAACCTGGGTTGTCTTAGGACCGTGATTCCTAGCACATCAGCCCACTTCTTTGAGTGGCCTTGTGAACAGCGTAGGCTGATAATATCACCCTCCTCCCCAAGTTGATGGGAGGGGAAGATGAGGGTGCGTGTGAAAGTGGGAGCCATCCATTTGGCACAAAGTGGCCTGGATACGAGGAATTTAACCACGTGCTAGGAGCTAGTTCTCTTTCTACATCATTTCATCATAACCATTCTGACTGCTTCTTACATGTATGTGGGCTTTCAATTGCTAGGAACAGGCAGAGAGGAGCCCGTGACGAACTTGGCCTGTGATTCAGATTGTCAAATACCACCAGTCAAAATAAACCAGTCTTCTGCCTAGATTCCAGGGCACATGTGCACACGCAGAAGGCATTCCTCTGTAAGTTTTAAATAGCCCAAAGATGTGCTCGAGTGGGACTCTCTGTCAAAGTATAAAAGCATTTAGGAAAACAAGGTCCTTTAAATACCTACATTCCTTCATATCAGATAGAAATCGCACAAGACCTCTGTTTCCAGGGGATCTGACTTGCCAGGGCCAGCAGAGGAAAGAAGAAGGATGGACAACTGCACTGCGCTGAAAGTAATAACAATGAAACAATGAACGGTCCGAACTCAAGCTGACTTTCACTTCCCTAAACTATAAATAAATCAGCATTTTTTTTTCTTTACTTCAAATCCACGTTTGTCACCTCCCATTCATGGGTACTTTAAGAGAAAGAACTGGAATTTGAGCATTTATCTGTGTAATGCTAGAAAACTCAACTCTCCCCCTCCCCCTGAAAAGAGAGGAGGTTGAGCTGTGGAGGCTTCCTTTAAGCTCTAGCATTTGCTTCTATTGAAGCCACTTCTTGGCCAGTGGGTTGGAATACGTGGGACATCTATTCCATCTAATTGGTATCGTTTCCTTTGTGTGCTATGACACAAAGTGACATCGCTGTCCTTACCTGTCATCATACCTCTTGGAAGCAAATTAATTTCTCACACCTCACATTTATATCAGTGGTATAGTTAACTTCACATCGTCATTTCTCAGACTGTGCCATGCTGAAAAGGGGACAGGACCTCTGGAGCTGAGTCAACCTATGCACCAGCTACAGTACTGATGTCTAACCCCAAAGCAGCTGCTAACAGAAATAACAGTAACAACAACAAACTAGCAATTGTGGGGTCCCTACTGTGTTGCACATTTGTACCTAAGGGTTTTGCATCCCTTATTTCATGTCATCTTCAGGACAATCTTCTGATGGAGGTGTTTCTATTTCCATTTTGTCAACGATCAAACCGAGATTTAGAGATAAACTAATTTGCCCAAAACATTTCTGTTTCTTCGGACTGCTAGGAAACTCAAGGTCAAATGTGGTCAAACACAAGTGCACAGGGGTTCGTACTTGTGTTTCTGTCATTTCTGACTCCATTTTTTTTCTCCAGTCCCTACTTTCCTATTTTATTCCTTCTCATTTTATGATTTCTACTTTTTCCTGTAGTTGTAAAGCAATTTCAAATACTTTTTGGAAAAGAGAGAGATGTAAATAAATGAATGAGATACAGCCATATTCATGTTACCTCAAAAGGCTAATGAGCTTTTGAGATTTGGGCTTTTAATTTTAAGCCCTTAACTGGGGGTATTGAGGAGCAACTATCAGAAATCTCTTGATTTGCATGTCCCCCGTTTCTTGCCCCCATTTCTCTATATTGTAGTTGCAGCACCACGCTTTCCTGGGAAACTGATTCTCTCCCACTCCAACTAAGGAATGTTGATGGCATGGTGGTTCCCAGTTTGGCTGTAACAACGGGGTCTGGTTAAAACAAGATTGGCAGCTTTGTGAAGAGTCTCGGCTCTTCTCTAGCCTACAAGTGACTGCAGGGCTGACTTATTTCTACATCCCCAATATCCTTCCTGGTAGTGGCAGAACCAAGATGAGAACCCCACTCTCAGATGCCTGAGTCGGCTACATCACGTTACCTTGCTCTGGAGTGGACTACTTGCTTGGTGGATGTGCATTTGCAATAGTGAAAAGTCCACAGGAGGCCAAAAGGAGACTCCTAATCTGAAAATACCATAGGTCGTGTGGGTTCTGGCTGAGGACAGGGTAGGAGTGAGGCACAGGTGGAAATCAGACATGAAATCCTCCTATGGAAGAACTTAGCTCTTTTGGTGAGAGGATACCCAAGAGTATAGTCCTCGAGGGAGCGAACCAAGAATAGCTCTTAAATTTTGGTAGAGGCCACCCTTAACATGGCTCAAGGAACTGACAGTTTCTAGCCTCTGTTTAGGAACACAGCCATGACTTTCAGAAGCCTTGAGCCAAAAGGTAGCTCTGCATCTACCTAAAAAATCCATAAGAGCCTGAAAAGAACCACGGACCACCCACAGTGTTACAAGAGCTTCACAAAGGGGCAGAGAACAAAAGAAAAGGACAATAATCTACAACATCCTTGAGTGTCAGTCAGAAACAGCTATGCACATGTAAAGAGACAGAGGAATCCATTTCAAACACATCCACATTTGGAGGGAGCTTAAGAAGTTCAAATGAAGCTACAAATTGTGATTGGGAGAAAATAAAAAGGAAATGAAAATTAGCTGCTGATATTGTGGCAGACATTATGCTGAATGTTTCAGATGCCTTTTTCTCTCATTTAATTAGAATGACCCCCTTCTGAGAGAGATGTAAGGAAATGATTGAGCGACAGGCAGGCAGTGGCAGAGCCAAGATAACAACTCCACCTGAGGTGGGCTGTGCTACCCCTATGTGGTTAAGAGGGGGATTAGGCTCTGGGTGGTTACTCAGCCTGGACAAGCTAGCCGGTGGTAGGATGGGGCTCATCCCTAGACATATCCAATTGTAAAGCCCAGCTCTTTCCATCCAACCACACCACTTAGAACAAACTGCTCCAGGCCATTCTATCCTGACCCACCCAATAATGGAGGCAAGCTTATGTAGGCCCTAACCCAAATATCAAATGATCTCCTTTTAGAACTGCACAGATTAATCTAAAACTCTTAAGAAAAATAAATGCATGAGAACACACGCACAAAAATAATGCTAAAAAAACAATAATAGAAGCAGACCATATCACAAAGCAACAATAATAAAAATGTATAATACTTACAGAGTAAAGAACATACATTTTTATAATGGAAAAAGTCCATGGCATAATCTAGCATGTGATTAAGTCAGCATCAAAACTAACTGGGATAATTAACACATATAAGTACTTATTTTATGCAACTGGATCACAATTTAGAGATAAATTAATTTAGATTACAGCTTATATAAAAATCTCCAAATGGGTTGAAAATGAACGATTATAATGAGCCACAGAAATAACAGAACTGAATATTTAATCATAATTTTAGACGAATATTTGGTAAATAGCAAATAAATAGTGTAAGTGTCAAAAGAACAAAAAATTCAACCCTCTAACAACTTCCTGTGAATAAAATGTAACTCTCTTTAATGAAAACAAGTGCCACTGAAGCAAAAAGAGAAACTGTTTTCAAAAACATGGCACAGATAGTTTTACTTAGTGTCTGTGATGTATAAACAGCCAGTATAATTAGGACCCAAGTTGGTAAATATCAGTTAACACAAGGACAGTCCTATAGAAGAAATACATACATTTTAATCCAGAAAATAAAAATGCAAAGTGTAAGGAAGCACTATTTGATACATACTTTCTGGTAGCCCTGTATTTTTTTAGTTTGTTAAACTATTTTCAAAAAATAGCTTAATAAAATATGTAGAATAAACAAGTCTAAAGAGCTAATGTACAACATGAGGACTATAGGCAATAAAATTGTACTTATGTGGAATCCATGCTAAGTGAGTAGATTTTAGCTGCACTTATCATAAAAACAAAACAAAAACAATAGGTAACTATGGGAGATAATGAGTATGTGAATTTGCTTCACTATAGTAACCTTTTTGCTATGTGTATTGCATAACATGTTGTATACCTTAAATAAACATAATATAATTTATTTTTAAAGGATAAAAATAAAAAGTACCAGTCTGGGCAACACGGTGAAATCTCATCTCTAGAAAAAATACAAAAATTAGTAGGGCATGGTGGCACACTCTTGTAGACCCAGCTACTCAGGAGGCCATTTAATAAACTATTAAAATGAGTCAACTATTGAAATGGGAAGATCACTTGAGCCCAGGAGGTCGAAGCTGCAGTGAGCCATGATCGGGCCACTGCACCCCAGCCTGGGCAACAGAGCAAGACCTTGTCAAAAAAAAAAAAAAGAAAGAAAAGAAAGAAAGAAAGAGAGAGAGAGAAAGAGAGAAAGAAAAGAAAGAAAAGAAAGAAAATTAAAGAAAAAAAGCAGCTAGATTCTTAAAAAAAAAAAAGTGTAATTATATGTAACAAAATCCTTGACACTCTGTGTACTCTTTGAGCCAGTAAATGGATCCTAGAAATGTATCCAAAAGAAATAATCCAAAAGAATAACATGTTTATACACACAAAATGTTCTTTGTAACATTATCTAAATGAGTAAAAAAGGAAAAAAAGTTCAAATTAATGACCGACAAGAGTGTAATGGTGAAATAATTGTGGTATAACGACCAGATGGAATATTAGGCAGACATAATAAGATGATGTAACAATATCATGCAGGGAAAAGAGGAGACTTCACAAACATGAATGTGGACTAAGGTTGCAAGTACACATGTATGTGTGCAAATGGCAGAGAACTGGCAGAGGCCACAGAAAATGGAAGGTTTTACAAAGAAAGAATATGATGAATACTTCCCATATTCTGAATTCCTGTCATCATTGTTCTAATGAAGGTTTAGCCATGACTTAAAATCTGGTTAAACTAAAGCATTGTTGAGCACCAGTGGGATGTAGCAATGTGACTGCAGGTACTTCAGAATGCTCTTAAGAACTCACTGGACCTTGCTGCCCAGGAATACAGTCCACCTCGAATACAGGCAAGAGCATTGCTCCTGGGACAGGAAGATAAGACGGCTTTAAAGGCTCTCAGTCCCTTTTGGAATATGTGTGGGTATTAGTTTTTCAGGGCTGCTGTGACAGAGTGCCACGACTGGATGGCTTAAACCATGAACATGTATTTCTCTGTCAATTCTGAAGGCTTGAACCCAGCCACTGATATTCTTTGCTGGAATTGCCTTGAAGAGGAGATATGAGGATTGACTTAATAAATAATCTCAATGATGATTTTTAAAGGAGCTCTCTGACTTGGGGGTTGAGAGCCATTGAGTTCTATGATGCTCTATTAAGCCCCTCGGTGCTCTGGCCTCAGCAACATTGAAATAAAATGATCATGGAATTCCCCAAGACTTATAGCTCCCATGACGGATTCTATCCCCCCTTAGCTTTTTGGACTTTGGAGGCTACAGTGTGGGGGAAAAGGTGGCAGAGAGGCATCAGTGTGGGCCAGCATCAGCAGAGGCAGAAACAAAAGTGGGGCATACCCACATTTGGAAAGCCTAGAGTGTTCAGCAGAAACACAGCATTGTTTAAGGGTGACAAAGAAATATTAAAGTCAACTCAAGAATGTTTTAGACAAACTTGAAAAGGCTTCTAGAAGGATATTCTTTTTTTTTTCTTTTTTCTTTTTTGAGACAGAGTCTCACTCTGTTGCCCAGGCTGGAGCGCAGTGGTGCGATCTCGACTCACTGCAACCTCTGCCTCCCTGGTTCAAGCAATTCTACTGCCTCAGCCTCCCGAGTAGCTGGGATTACAGGCCCACACCACCATGCCCGGCTAATTTTTTTTATATTTTTAGTAGAGACGGGGTTTCACTATGTTGGCCAGGCTTATCTCAAACTCCTGACCTCAGGTGATCTGCCCGCCTCGGGCTCCCAGAGTGCTAGGATTACAGGTGGGAGCCACTGTACCTGGCCTAGAAGGAGATTCTTGAGCTCCAATGGAAATAAAGTTCTTACACTATCTATATAGTTTCTTTTTTCTTTTTTCTGATGAGATGAAATCTGAACTCTATTGCATGCTTTCATGACTTATCCTCAGCCAGTCCCTCTAGGCTCATATTTCCCTAAAACCTGGGCACTAGCTTGACATTCCCTAAATGGATCTCATGACTTAGCACGTCCATGGCTTTGTAGACGCTCTCTTTCCCGCTGGGGTACCTCTCTGACTTCCGTGCCTACAGAAGGGAGAGCTGCTGAGGCCCTGAGCATCTAAGGCCCCAGCTCACATGCCATCCCAAAGAGCCCTCTGTTACACTTCATTATGATCACTTTCTGTATTTTCTTCATTTGTTTATTAAAGTCATTGGATTATTTATTCAGCCATTAAATATTTATTGACTGCTGACTATGGGCCAGGGACTGTGTATAACATGCAATGGCTGGAGACAATGAGCGGATGGATTGTTCTGTGAATTCTCAGGTGGAAGAGTGTTTGAGCTTGCGCATAAAGGGCCAAAGGACCTAACTTGGGTTCCAGGGAAGTAAAACAAAGGACAGTTACAGATGCCATGCCCACATTCCATGGCAGGGAGACTTTGAGGGCCCTGTGTCATGACAGCATGATAGCCGCTGGTTCCCTGGTCAGTCTTCCCTTTCTGCACGGACCACTGCAGCCAAGATATGCAGAGGCCCTCGTTGGGATGGGAGGCTCACATCCTCAGCACTGAGTCCAGGAACGGAACAGAAGGCATCTCTGGGCCCAGCCTGTCCCCATCTGCAATAGTGGCCACACCAGGTGGCCTAAAGAGGAACACAAAACCTCTGGGAGCAACCTCCTTATCCTCCCATGGGAAGCCCCCCTATATATCCCTTACTAAGGGATTCCAGAGCACCCACTGCTCTGCCTTTTCACATCAGGCAAGTGTCACAATGTGGCTGTGGCAGGTTCCCTTTCCTGAACCCAGTTCCATGTTAGAGACAGCTCAGGTCCAAAAGCACCAGGGAAAATTACTCATTCCTTAGCCTTGTCAGGCCCCTCTGTGTTTCTGTTAGATTAGAAGAACTTTTATTTCCTCCTTGCCCCTCTATTTTTGATAGCATATACTTCCTCTATTTGCTGCCCCAATAGTTCAAGCCACCTCCGCCCCCACATATCACTTCCACAAGAGAAATAAGCAGAGGTAAATGCACCACTTCTTCCTCAGGTCCCCACAGGGCTCTGCCCTTCCTCCCACTATCACAAATCCCCAGCTCTTGGGATTGTCAGGGCCCCTTGGGACTGTGAGCTTCCCAGGACAAGGCCGCTGCCTGCTTTATTTCTATCCTATAAGCAGAGCGTGGTGCATAGTAGATATGTGTTTATTAGATATCAATAGGATATAATGAAAGTTGGCTATGCCTTTGTGTTTTGATACTTACCTTGATTTCTTAAAGTGTCTCTGGGTGAATATGCATGGAAAAAGTATGTCCTACATATTCTGTTGCCGTTCTTCCTAAGCTGCAGAATTTCCTATTTCCAGACCTATGTTCGGATGAATGAACTGTTGCACAATAATGATGACAATAATAATAATTTTAAAAAGAATCACAGAAAGGCAAGCCTGGAACATCTCTTAGAAATCAGCTCAACCAAGCCCTATGACCAGATGGATCTTTACACCAGAGGTCTTGTAGTAAGTTTCCGGCAGACATGGAAGAAAGTGCAAATCTCCAGTCCCTCAGGCACGGCCTTCCCTCCACACACCTCCTCTTTATATAATCCTCTGTGCAGGATGTGCAGCATATATAGGGGCTGGGTGGGGTGGAGGGGCTTTAGCTGGATGCTCAGCCAAATCAAGAGGTAAGGCCTGCGTACAAGGCCCTTGCGACTTCTTTTATGGAGGGGCCATCACTGAAGTAATGCTGACACCCACTCTGGGTCCAGCTCACTGTATATTTGCCTATCTGGTGGCTCCTAGCACAAACTTTCCCTCTGCACTGACCTCCTTCCTTGAAAAGCTCTCCTCCTCCCTCAAAGGACTGAGCCAATGTCAAGGCCACGTTTGCTACTCAGTTCTTGCTCTGGAGAGGCTCTCTGCCTAGGCTTAGGGTACAGTCCCTCTATACCTTCTGACCTACAGGCTCAGCAGTGCCCAGATTCACCAGTGATTCTATGCAGGATGCATGCTATTCCCATCAGGACCAAATGTTTGCAAAAGACATCTGAAAAAATGTCAGGAGCACATTATCAGAAGGCTTGGTTTTGACAGCCTCTTTGCTTCACTGCCCCAGGGCCACCCCAAGTGAGTGCTTCCTTCTGCCCAAGGAGGCAGAAAGAAACCTGAAGTTCCTGAGGGGAGTTTAGCCACAAATGCAGGAGGAACACTTTCTTCACTGATATTTCAAGATGATTTCACAATCAGTAAACCACCAGCCACATGCAATCACTGGTTGAGAAGCAAAAAGTGCAAGAGTTTGGATTGGAGGAGCATGTATGTGTGAGCATGTGTGTGTGTGCATATTAAAACACAAAGTAACAGAATTTGAAAGAAATTCAGACAGCCAATAAAATTCCTTGTGATGGCAGTATGGGTTTAGGCCAAAAGAACATGTCTGGGGCAGGGAGAAGAGAGGCTTGTTCAAGTCAAGAGCTTTTGTTAAAATCATCAGATATGAAAAAAAAGATATCCCCAATGCAAGCACAAAATGTCATATGCAAGCACAAAATGTTATATGCAGGCACAGAATTGTGTTTCTTAAACACAAATAAGTAAATTAATTAATAATTAAATAAGTAAAAAATTTGTAAAAAATAAGAAAAAAATTGTAAAAAAAATAAGTAAATTAAATTAAAGGAAACTCTGGGAATGGTACTGTTATCACCTTCTACATTTAATACTTTTGGGTGCTATGATGTCACAAATTGAAAGAGGAAGATTTTACCAAGGCAACAAGACCATAATTAACAAAGAGTTTTTTATTTGTTTGTTTGTTTGCTTATTTATATCAACTCTTTGCTAAAGGAAAAATATACTTCTAAAGTAGAATTGCAAATAAAATATAGAACACTCAGACACAATTTGAATTTCAGAGATACAACAAATATTCTTAAGTATAAGTATGTCCCAAATATTGCATGGGATATACTTATACTAAAATAAAAATAAAAATAAAAAAATAAAAAGACTTTGTTGTGTATCTAAAATTCAAATTTAAATAAGAGTGCTGCATTTTCACTTGCTGAATCTGGCAACCTTATTGACAGGCCTCCAGCCAGTACACATGAGTACTTTATTTTGGAAGAATGCAACAATCTCCACCCCTCCCTCAACATTCACAGAACGCCAGCCTGGAAGCTTATCCAGTTCAGTGTTCTCATTATTTTATTTATTTATTTATTTAGCCAGAGTCTTGCTCTGTCGCCAGGCTGGAGTGCAGTGGTGCGATCTCAGCTCACTGCAACCTCCACCTCCTGCGTTCAAGCAATTCTCCTGCCACAGCCTCCCGAGTATCTGGGACTACAGGTGCGCCCCACCACACCCAGCTAATTTTTGTATTTTTAGTAGAGATGGGGTTTCACCATGTTGGCCAGGATGGTCTTGATCTCTTGACCTTGTGATCTGCCCACCTCGGACTTCCAAAGTGTTGGGATTATAGGTGCGAGCCACGGCGCCCGGCCAGTGTCTTCGTCTTATAGATTAAAAAAACTGAAGTCAGAGAGAAGTAACTTGCTCAAAGTCACACAAGGATTCAGTGGTACAATAAGAATAAAAACTCTCTCATTGCCCCAGTTGGGTTTGCCGTAAATGACAAAGAGGCCCAAGTTACTGTAAGAGCCTTCGCCCAGGATGATTCAAAGTTCAAACAACTCCAGAGTTGGATATAGGTGGATACAGATCTAAGGTGCTTGGGCCTATTCACTTGAAAGTGTTAGTTAAAAGTTCAGGAATCATGAATTGCAATAATGAAATAATACATGAAATCCACCGTATAAAATAAATTAAAACTGTAACTGCTTTGGTTGAATCAAGGTTAGGGTGCAGGCCTCTTGGCCCTCTCTTTTTCTACTAAAGCATCCCAAAATTATCTTCATGGGTTGTCTTGAGTTTCATCAAGTATCATGGAACCACCACTAATGTGATAGAACAAGCAGCAGCTTTGGATACGGAAACTCAAATACTAACTTCTCTGAGTCTCAATTTCCTCATCACTCAGAGAAAATAACAATTACTAATATCACCATGAAATGGCATGCAATAATACATAAGTGCTCTGGATGCTGCAGTGCAAGGTAGCAGCAGGAGTTCATCCAGGTGTTTACTTTTGTGCAAATGAAAAAGAATTATTCAATTCTACTGAGAAACCAATTTCTCTTTCATTTTTTATTATTACTCTTCTTGATCTTAAGGGTGAATTGCGACAGGTCCACTGAAGCTTCTGGTAATGGATTCTAAAGTGCTGAGCAGTCAGATTACGACCAAAGCGTCTGTGAAGGCTGCTCAGGGAGAAAAAGTTACAGCAAATCTTTGGCCTTCTTTCCAGGTAGCTGGGACTACATTCCTTGCCCAGAAACCTCAGTTGCTGTAACCCCTGGAACCTCCAGTATCTCAGAAGAGGCTGGGAAAAGTCTAAAGCTCTTGGCTTCTGGGCAGACATTTGGACGTCCTAAAAACACCTGATATATAACTGAAGTCTGGGCCTGCTCTAAGGTTACCCTCTGGCCAATCTGTCAGGGGTGGGCTTGCCCAGAGCCATATCAGAAGTTCCGTGCTTGCTGCAATTATCTACTCCCCAGATCACCATCTGGCCATGCTCTCCTTTTGCACTGCCCCATGTTGAGATCTTATGGACATTTTCCTCCTTCATTTCAATTCAACATTTGTCATCCCCAAGTAGTCTAGATCCTAGGTTCTTGCTTCCTAGAAAAACAACCCATGGCCCTAGGGAAAACCTGAGAAGCAGGAACCTGGGGGAGTTGACATGGACTCATAGGTAGACTCTTTGTGCATCCTCTGTAAGTCAAGTCTCCTCTTTGATCTTTGGTTTCTATGAAAGAGTATAGACTCTCAAGGAGATTGGGGGAACTGAAAGATGATGGGCAAATACAGAATGACCTGTAAAACACCACTCAGATGTGAGATGTATATTTCTACCAGTAGTGCTGGGCTTTAATCAACTCTGTATTCTCCCATCCTTATGCCTAATACAAAATAACTGATCAATAAACACTTGGTGGTCTTATTAAAGTGAATTCCTGATACTCTTCAGAAGAAAGCATTTATCGGCATACACAAAAAAATTATTGGCATTTCAAATCTTCTGCCTGTTTGATACTTTGAATAATGAGATCCATCCCCTTGCAAGAGCCTAGGAGACACATTCTTCTAAATGGAGGGTTTACCTGGTTACAAGTCCTTCTCTGGTGCTGGTTTTCTGGTACACGTGAGTAAAACATGAGGACTGTATTTTACTTGGCAGCATAAATGATAAGGACAGGACCAGTGTAGCTCAGTCTTCAGTGTGACTGGGAGGAGCTGTAAATGTGCATGGATTTAATCCTCCTCAACAGATCAATTAGCCAAACTTTGTCACGCTGAGAAGCAAATAAATAAATCTAGAAGCCTCTATTGAAAACATGATGCCCTGGTCCCTTAAGTCTTAAACGTCTAATGAAGCCGTTCCTTATATACAAAGAATCCTTAAGTGTTATTCTCAGAGGAACATTTGCACTCAAGGGCAAGTATAAATAATACTGCTTTGGCATTTAAAACTTTCCAGTGCACCAAGGACCCAAAGATCTGCTCTTTACAGACATACTTTTAGACGTGGGATGGAAGCGTTCACGAGGAAACTTTAAGGCAGGGCCATGTGAGATAATTATTTGCAAATTCCTTGAATTTTGAGGTTGAGGAACTAGACTGGCAAGAAATATCACTCCTTTAGAAAAAGTTGTGAAACAAAAGGAGAAATAAAGAACATGGAGAAACCTTGGTCTTGTGCAAGCATTGCAATTTGAGACTCCCCTTAAACTGTGCTAAGGGGGTCTGTATTCCCCTAGTTCCATCTGACAGGCCTGGAGTATCACCCCATTCTCTCCAGAGATCCCAGGCTAATCCTGAACAAAAGACACTTGACCTAGAACTGAAAGCCTGTCCAGGACCACTGCTGGCAATGCCACCTCCTTGCACTTTTCTTAGAGTTTGGAGAGAGTTTTCTCATCCATGAGGCTCAATTGCTTCTCTCTGTCACCCTGGGAAAAAATATATTACCATGCCCATACCACCAAAAAGAAGACCAGCCATAGCCTGCCTGTGCAAGAAGTGGGGAAAAGCCCATTTGCAATTATGAAATAATATTTAAACTACTAGGGATAAACGGAGTGAAGAAATTTCCTGTCACATTTATGCTTTTGGAAAACAGACTTTCCAGAGAGTAAGCAGAACCAAAACTAAGTATTAATTGCCTAATAGCCACAGTTTTAACTGGATGGAATTTAATGAGTTGCCCAAATTGAGCATGCCTTTTTTTAGGCAAAAGGACTGAAAATTGTCATTTTGATTTGTTTTTCTCAACCAGTTCTAGTCTTTTCATTAATCTTTATTAACGGGATGGGTAGGAAATGGAAATGGAAAGCAAAGAGGATGCTTGAATTCCTTAGAATTAGAGAAATGTGACATGTAAATAAAAGCTCCCCCACTATCCATCTCAACTCCTACTAAAGTCTGTCTTGTTTAGGCAATAGAGTCATTTTTCTCTATTAAGCCGGGCTGCATTGAAAATGTCAGCATGGAATTAGAGCCACTGTGGGCAAAGCTGCATTGTGAGTACCTGCAAATAAACTGCTTTGACCTCAGGTGCTTTTTTTTCTACTTAGAATAGAATGGAGAGGCTGTGCCATTTGCTGTACCAATGTGGGCACGTATTCATGGTGTACACTTCCCCAGAACTTCAGAATAACTGAAGTGCTTACCCAACCCCTGGTTTTACAGATGAGGAAATGTGACTTCAGAGGGTGGAAGGTCTTGACTGGGGTCATTCAGACCATGGCAACTGTGGGCCAGAATTTAAGGCTGCACTTCTAGCTCATATGGTGGTGCGTATGGTGTGGGGGGGGTGTGTGTGTGAGTCTCAAGGTGAGGCTGAAGCCAGAAAAGGATTCCTCAGGGGTGACACCTAAGCTGGGTGTGAAATGGTGAGCAGGAATTACAAAGGTAGGGCAGGGTCGGGGTAGGAAATTTACTGCAAGAGAATAGCAGTGGCAAAGAGTGAGAAGGCTAGCGTTTGAAAGAATTGCAAGTTCAATTTGGAAATGACTAGAGATTGGGAGGGAGGAGGGCAGGAGCCAGATCATAAACCTTCACATGTATTCTAACCACCTCTACCTCCTTCATGCGAGCTTCTGGCTCCTGAAGAGTGCAGACAAATCCCCACCAGCTGTCCATCCTCATGCTGGGAAACTCACTGCCCAGTCCCTTGGAGTCAGCTGCCTCCTGGCACCAACACCTCTCAGATCTCTAGCTCCATCTGAACCAAATCTCCTTCTTGACGTCTCCACCCACTTCTCTCCATCTGCTCTTTTGTAGGAGAAGGACATGCTACCAGATATCTAGGGTCAAAGAGGACAGGGAAGAGAAAAAGAAGAAAATGGGGAGGGAGACACTGGGGAGACCAGTGGGGCAAGAAGGAGGTCTGTGCACTCCCATCTGGTTAAGTGACTCACGCCTTGGAGGAGCGGTCCCAGCAGACACTGGGGACCCTCTTCCCCTTCAACATTTTCCTTACTCACCAGCAGGGTGGGAGCCAAGGGAACCAAATAAGCTTCAGGCCTATCAAAACTGACGTGGGGAGCAAGACTGAAGTTTGTGGGATTCTTTTCTAGGCTTGTCGGCTGCTCCAACTCAGCCCTATAATACTGCCCTCCACCCCCACCCCAATGCAAGCAAGATGGTCACAACACACTAAGATATGTGTTCAGTACTTGTATCATTGGGTTTGTGTTACTGGTGAAAGATACAAGGAGCTCTCTAGAGTTGATGGCTGCTTCAGAGTGTGACCCTTTATAGAAGCAAAAATAGTCGTGTCCTCATACGTGAATAACAGCACTGTCTTTTTTCACTGTCTTCAATAATTTGAAAAATTTGAGTGGAAGACATTTGATTGCTTTGGAAGAAAGTTACAAAATACCTGTAATTGCACTGGCTTCATCCATTGCTAGAGGGGGCTAGTGCTGGCTCTCAAAAGCTCAATGTGCCTATCTCTTCTCAACTTAATGGTGAATGATGTCAACTTAGTCGCTTGAAGACAGCCACAATAGGAGCATTTACACCATGGGTGTAAAACGGCAAATACTTCAAATCATTTTTGGAGGGTTGGGGAAGGGTGGGAGGGTATGAGCCATCATGACATTTGTTTGATCTCACTCCTGGGCAGAAGTACACAAAGCCAACACTCAGAACAGAAAACTGAATTCTTTGCACAGATGAAGTGCAGAATTATATTACTCTGGAAGGAACTAAAAAGTAAGAAACACCACACCTTTAATGAGCACTCTTCTGATGACTTTAGAACAAACACAAATCTTTTTTTTTTTTTTCCTTTTGGTCCAGGACAGGGATTCTTTCCAGAGTACAATGATAAGAGAGACCTGAATTTAGAATCAGAAACCATGGGGTTATGTCTGAGCTTTACTATTGATTAGATAAATGTGCTCTGCGTTAGTCTTTTTGTTTTTGTTTTTTTTGAGTTGGAGTCTCACTTTGCTGTCCAGGCTGGAATGCAATGGTGCGATCTCAGCTCACTGCAACCTCCACCTCCTGGGTTCAAGGGATTCTCCTGCCTCAGCCTCCTGTAGCTGAGATTACAAGCATGCACCACCATGCCCATCTAATTTTGTATTTTTAGTAGAGACAGGGTTTCACCATGTTGGTCAGGCTGGTCTTGAACTCCTGACCTCAGGTGATCCGCCTGCCTCGGCCTCCCAAGGTGCTAGGATTACAGGCGTGAGCAACCGCACCCAGCCTGGGTTAATCTTTGAATTTTAGTTTCTACATCTCTAAAAATGAGGTTGACAAACGACTTCCCACTTTATGAGGCTAGAACTAAATAATAGACATGAAATATAAAACTCTAAGAAAACATCAGATAATAAGATGAATCACAGAAGCTGGAAAATGTGAGAACCATCTCACAAACCAAATGAAGAGCTCCTCTCTTAAGGGGAATTGCATTCCTCCAGGTGGATTTAACATTTCTCCATTATTAACCTGGTACTTTCATCTGCATGAGCTGTTGTAATCTGGGCCAGCTCCACAGAAGAGCTGTGAAACAGTCTTGGGCAGGTGAAGAGGCTGCATCACCCTCCTTGCCCTCTCTGCTGGTGATGCTGGCGATGACTCTCTTAGGCACCATCACAGCCTGATGTTGGCAAGGATGGCAGCTCTAGAAACTTCCAGCTGCAACATGCTTAATCACTGGGGACTCTTTAGATTCATTAAGAAACAAATCTAACTGTGCTGTGAACACAACATTTTCTTTCTCTAAGATCTCTAGAGAAAGAAGTGTCTGCTGCAGTGTTCCGGTTTTATTGCTGCATAGCAAATCACTCCAACACTTAGTGACTTGGAATAACCATTTTTATACGCTAATTCGGTGGGTTAGAGATTTGCAAAGGGAACAGGTTTTACCCTATTCCTCAATGTCTGAAACCTCTTCTGGGAAAACTCAAAGACTAGGGAAGACAAAGCAGACAGGGACTGGAGGCATCTGTAAGTACATTCACTCACGTACTGGCTTCCAGGAGGGACCTCATTCCACAGCTGAGGTTGTCATCCAGAGAACCTGCACATGGCCTCTCTATGTGGCCTGGGCTTCCCCACAGCATGGCAGCCTCAGGCTTCTTCAGTGTCAGCTCTGAGCTCCAAAGGCAAATGTTGCAGCCACAAAGGCAGAAGCCCCCTCCAATCCCTATTCCTGATCTTGATGATCTAGCCTCAGAAGTCACTCAGTGTCACTTTCACAGCATTCTGTTTCTTCCAAGCAAGCTGGGAGCCCTGCCCAGGTTCAAGAGGAGAGAATTAGACTCCACTTCTTGATGGGAAAGTGCCAAGGTTCCAGAAAAACATGTGGAATGGGTGGTATTATTGCTGCCATTCTTGGAAAATAGTCTCCCACAAGTAGCAGCAGATATTTCTCACTTGAGGCCTTCAGCTTTCTACCCATATAAAGAGAATAGATACAGCTGCTATGTCTGGCCCAGGCCTTTTTCATAGAGGTTTGCTCTTTTCTAAGCCCAAGATTGGATCAGGTAAATTATTCCCTCATGTTTTTTCCATTAAAAACATTTTGTAAGCACCCTGGGGGCCAAAGTCAGGACTTGCTTATCTGGAGCCTCCCATCCATATGCTGCTCCTGGCACAGAACAGGACTCAGAAATATGGAATTATTGAATGGGATTATTAGGTTATTCAGATTCTTATAGAATACAATGATGATTTGAATTAGCATTTATATAGTGCTTATTAATGCAGGTACTGTTGTGTTTAGAGATATTAACTCATTTAATCCTCCAAGGAGCATTAAGAGGTGGGAGCTAATATTATCCCCATTTTACAGACAAAAAAGTCAAAGCAGACAGGTTTAATGACTTGACCAACATCAGGTAACTAATGTTAAATTATGTTTTGACTAAAGCTGCCTCCTTACATATTTTAAGTTCAGCGCAAAGGTTTCTCCATATATCCTGAACTGTACAGAACTGGATGTGGGCCGGGCACGGTGGCTCACACCTGTAATTCCAGCACTTTGGGAGGCCAAGGCACGCAGATCACGAGGCCAAGAGTTTGAGACCAGCCCGACCAACGTGGTGAAACCCCATCTCTCCTAAAAATACAAATATTAGCTGGGTGTGGTGGCGGGCACCTTTAATTCTAGCTACTCAGGAGGCTGAGATAGGAGACTTGCTTGAACCACGGAGTTGGAGGTTGCAGTGAGCTGAGATCGCGCCACTGTACTCTAGCCTAGGTGACAGGGCAAGACTCCATCTCAAAACAAACAAACAAACAAACAAACAAAAACGGATGTGTAAACAGACTGTAACCTATTCTTGTACTAATTAACTAATTAGAGTTTCAGCCAATCCAAGGCAGCCAATTGTTTAAACTGTGTTCAAATAAGACAAGACATCCAGCTGTAACCCATCCAGCTGTTTCTGTACCTTACTTCCATTTTCTGTGCATGACTTTCCTTCTTCTGTCCATAAATATTATCCAACGATGGGGCAGCTCCAGAGTTACTCTGAACTTATTCTGGTTCTGGGAACTTCTCGATTCATGAATTCTTCTTTGCTCAATTAAACTATGCTAAATTTAATTTGTCTAAAGTTTTTCTTTCAACAGATGGCATCAGAAGTAGGGTTTGAAGTAGAACTTCCAGCGACCCCTGAGAGCATCGAGTGACCAAGCGAGGTGCTCACTGGGCCCACTGTGTCCATCGCTCTCTCACAGCAGCTGGGAATGTTAAGTTCTCTCTTGGATTTTGAGGCGCCACAGATTTGTGTTTTGAGCTATTTGAGTTTGTTTGAGCAAATTTTGTATCCAAACCGGGTTCAGTATTCCCAGCAGAAATTGGCCTGGCTCTAGAATGAGATTGGATCTGGTAATTAACTAGATTGGATCCAGTTAGAGGCCTAGGTGTCTGACTGGGTCACACAAAAACTGGTAGTAAATGACAATCCTGCAGAAAATGCCTTGGGAACTCTAGCATTCAGAAATTTGCAGAGATTTTGTCTCCATACATCCCAAACTGTACATAACTGAATGTGTAAACCTAAGTGTCCATCAGTGAATAAATGAATCAAAAAATATATACAGGCTGGGTGCAGTGGCTCATGCCTGTAATCCTAGCACTTTGGGAGGCCGAGGGGGGCAGATCACAAGGTCAGGAGATTAAGACCATCCTGGCCAACATGGTGAAACCCCATCTCTACTAAAAATACAAAAATTAGCTGGGTATGATGGTGCATGCCTGTAATCCCAGCTACTCAGGAGGCTGAGGCAGGAGAATCGCTTGAACCAGGTAGTCGGAGGTTGCAGTGAGCCGAGATCATGCCACTGCATTCCAGCCTGGTGACAGAGTGAGACTCTGTCTTAAAAAATATATACATACACATATATATATCTTTCTAATATATATTAAGATATATACTAATATGGCTTTGGCCTGGTAGTTTGGGAAGGCAAGCAATGAAGGCACTGACTCATTTTTATCTTCACAGTCACCCCTCAAGGCCAGAACTGTTAATATTCCCATTTTGCTAATATGGGAAGTGAGGCATACTGAGTTTTAAGTAAGTTTCTCAAAGTCACACATAAAGTAACCTATTCTTGTACGAATTATAGTTTCAGCCAATTCAAGGCAGCCAAATGTTTAACCTGTGTTCAAATAAGGCAGACATCCAGCTGTAACCAATCCTTTTTCTTGTGTGCTTAGGTAGGAATGAATTATTGGCTAAGTTGATCAAAGGGATCTGAAAGCCAAAGCCAAGATTCAATGTAAAAATAATGAGACAGCCAGGTGGGAAGGAGTCCTCAGAGAAACTCCAGCCGGCCTGCACACTGGGAGGAGTGCACACTGAGTTGGAGCCACAGAAGTTCACACGGTTTGCAGCCGGGAGGAGCCTGGCCCTTCCTCTTCCTGTATGGAACCTGGGATTCAAACTGCAAGGCAGGAAGCGCACCAGCAGGGACTCTGGCTTTGCTGAGGGCCCGTTTCCCATTCTTTCCCTTTTCACCCAGTAAAACCCTGCCTTACTCACCCTTCAAATTGTCTGCAGGCCTAATCTTTTGTGGCCATGAAACAAGAACCCCATCTTTAGCTGAGCTAAGGAAAAGTACTGCAACAATAGGACCCTTAATTTTTGAAGAACTGAGCTCTCCATCTTCCAGCTATAGAAGCAGAAAACACAAAGTTGGCAAAATCTTACTAAAGATAATTTAAAATTACAGTATAACTTTCAAATGAACAACACTGCACTTTAAGAAAGGCATTTAAAAGTGAGGGCTCCTGAAATTAGGCTTATCCAGGAATGCCTAGTGATGGGCAGAAGCTTCTAAAAAGATTCTAGTATTTTTATTATCTTTTTAAAAAGGCTTTTTGAAAGGCAAATAGAAAGCTTAAGCAATTAATTGATAAGAAAAATTGAATCTGCTAACTTTTTGGCTTAGTTTCTATTCTGCCCTGAAGGTGAAAAGAAAGTTGGCTGTAGTATTTACAAAAGGCAGGCCCTCAGGTAAAGAGGGCTTAATTATTTTTCAGAGCTATCCATGCTGAGTTCAGGCATAGAGAATGCTTTCCCTGCCCTATTCTTTAATGGGTTTCACCCTGAACTCTGTAATTTTAGCTAAGAAACAGACACTAAGTTTAAAAGTCCACCTATTGAACTAAGTTGGTCTCCAAAATACATCTTTCTGGCATTTAGCTAGTTATTTTAAAACCATTTTATATTTTAAAAAATACATCTATAAAGGAAATCCTAGATTTTAAGATTGACTCCTCTGTGCACTGGGAAGAGAGGGAGGACTGAGTCACTAGAAACTGTGAAAGGTAGATTAGATTTACATAACATGTGTTACCTATAAGGTGATTTTCCTGGCCATTTTAACTGGGCCCTTACCTACACTCTCCTTTGTTGATTTGAGCAAATGATGGTATAATGATTAGGCCTGAAGTCTCTGTGCTTTTGAGACACACATTTTCTCCTTTGTTTCACCTAAAAGGCATCCCTTTAGAAGTGTAAATGTAGGGTTACATAACTAACAATTACTTAGGACAATGAAATAGGTAATTGGGAAATGGATAGTCTGAATAGAGGAAAGAAAAATTATTTGTAAACTGGCCAATGCAAAACCTTCATGAAAGCTTTAAGATGTGCTTCTGTGTGTCTGTACATCTATGTGTCTATATATGTTATGTTCATGTGATATTTCTATGTGCTCTAAAATGATACTTGGTAGATAAAGCTAGTTTTAAAATTGTTGGTATAATAAAATAGGAATATCTCCAGAATTGTCAGTATTAAATATAATTCAAACATTTTTGCCTGGATCTACTGATCAGACAGGTTTATGCTGTCTCTAATACACGTTTTAAGGCAACAAAACTGCTGCTTCTATAATATTTTTGATACTTGCTTTATTTATCTGTAAGCTAAGGCTATAAGGGCTGGCTGTTGGGCTCCCCTGAAGGTTTGCACATATCTTACTGTGAGCTTACATAAGTATTTGGTTTTGAGCCTCTGGATCCTGGGGCCTGGTCAAGTGGCTATTGTGGGCTTGGGGACACATCCTGTGTTCTCAATGCCTGGGCCACCAGCTCCAGTGCAGAGCCAGGCCCAATATGGCCCAGCTTTGCTTCTTGGTTATACTAGGAAGAGTCAGATCCTCCAGGCATTCTCTTTACAGCTCCATCCAGTGTTCTGACCTCTACACCTGCTGTGTAAATTCAGGATTCAGAAGGTTCCTGCCTTTCGTAGCTGTCCTGGGTGCCATGTGGTATTTGAGACTCAGTATGACTGTAGAAGACATTAGGTAGTGTACCTGTGTCATAGTTTGAAGATGCTTTTCAGTAATTTAAAAATCTTGAAGACACATTATGTTAAATTAAGTAACAGATAATCATAAAATGTTTGAGTCATTTCTAAGTTATTATAAAATACTAAAACATTAATTATTAAACATAAGCTTAAGTTTCTATACTTCATCTTATTTTACATCGTATAGAAAAGCTAAATATATTTAGATCTGTTAGTAAATTTAAAAAATTGAGGAAACATATCTCTTTTATTTTATTTTTTGAAATGAGAGTCTTGTGTTGCCCAAGCTGGTGTTGAGTTTCTGGCCTCAAGTGATCCTGCTGCCTTGGCTTCCCAAAGTGCTGGGATTACAGATATGAACCACCATGCCCAGCTGGGAACATATCTTTCTAAAAAATTATGAAATGGTTTTTATCTATAAATACTGATATAAAACAGTTCAGATTCCTTCCTAGGTTTTTCACTGGAAATTAGGGTTACTAAGGGTTGAAATTGTAGTTAATTTTAATTGTAATAGTTAATTGTAGTTAAAAGTACGAGATAAAAAAGAAACAATTCGGTATACGGAGCGTATTAAGTGAGATACGGACAGAAAGAGGGACACAACAGAGGCAGGTAAGAACTGCTGCCCTGCTGTAGCCATGACTGTGGTGAACTTACCCACCAGAATAATATGAAAAAGCAGAGTGACTTGGTTAAGGGGAAAGCACCAAGATGATGGGCTTTCTGTTGCCTCCTGCAAGCAGAGGGACTTGGAGACCATTCAGCAGAGGCAGGAAAAGGCAAATGAGGAGGAGGAGAACCCAGGCCGGGCACGGTGGCTCATGCCTGTAATCCCAGCACTTTGGGAGGGCGAGGCAAGTGGATTACCTGAGGTCAGGAGTTCAAGACCAGCCTGGCCAACATGGCAAAACCTCATCTCTACTAAAAATACAAAAAAAAATTAGCCAGGTATGGTGGCACATGCCTGTAATCCCAGCTACTTGGGAGGCTGAGGCAGGGGAATCACTGGAACCCAGGAGGCGGAGGTTGCAGTGAGCTGACATCATGCCACTGCATTCCAGCCTGGGGAACAGAGCGAGATTCCATCTCAAAAATAAAAATAAAAAAGGAGAAGGAGGACCCAGGTAGATTTGTGGCTTTGTGTCCAGCCCTCTTGCCCCTTGCCAGTGTGCCTGAAGCCAGTCCAACTGTACTCGCATTTCCTCCTGTAGTGCTCACAGGTACCAGCACCGATGGCATTCCCTTTGCCCTGAGCCTGCAGGGCATCTCTTTTGTGCTTCCTTCCCCTCAGGTAGCCTCTCTCCCCCTGGGCCACTCCTCAGGGTCAAGTGGTTTTCCCTTCCCAGTGTTTTTTATTCCTGTGGGGCTCACTCCAAAGTATGAAAAGTCACATTGTAATTCAAATAAATAAATAAAGTGAGATGGGTGTTTTTTGGTGAAGAACGTTATAAAAAAGACATGAGGATGAGTATGTTGTCAAACAAAAAGTAATTTTGTCTCTTTTTCAGGTTATGTAAAAGTTGTTTCAAAATGAAGGAAAATATGCTATAGATAAAACTAAATGAATATAAATGTTGGGGAAAGAAGATAAAAAGAATTATACAAGAGATTATAATCTTATAAGATTCTAAGATATTATGTAAGAGGTTAAAAGAGATTATTTTATAAAATATAAGGTATCCATTGTATGGAAATCTTATTTTTGTGTTCAAAAGCTGGCTGAGATTAGATGTATTTGTTTATGAGTGTTTTTTTGTTTTTGTTTTTTTTAAGAGATGGGATCTTGCTCTGTCACCCAGGCTGGAATGCAGTGGTGTAACCTTAGCTCACTGCTGCCTCCAACTCCTGGGCTTGAGGGATTTTCCTGTTGCAACCTCCTGAGTACCTAGAACTACAGGTGTATGCCACCACTCCTGGCTAATTTATTTTAATTATTTTTTTATTATTATTATTTTTGTAGACATAGGGTCTTGCTACGTTACCCAGATTGGTCTCAAACTCTTGGCCTCAAGTGATCCTCCTGCCTCAGCCTCCCAAAGTGCTGGGATTACAAGTGTGAGACACCATACCCACCCTGTTTATAAAACTTTCTTAAAATTAATTTTAGTATTGACAATACACTAATACAAAAGTAAAATTTGATTTTCTTCTTTGAAGGAGTTTGTGAAGTATTAATATGCGAGAAAGCAAAAGAAATATTCTTCACCCTTTAAGTAAACTGCAAAAAAAAAAAAAAAAAAAACAGGGAAGAGAAGGAGAGACAGATTGTGTTTCATGCTGTCTTTCTTAGGTCTTTTGATTATTTGGAAAACTGACCCTCCTCTCCATCAAAGAATAAACGTTTTTGCTTTTTAAAACCTTTTAATGGCCAGGTGTGGTGGCTCACACCTGTAATCTCAGCACTTTGGAAGGCCGAGGTGGGCAGATCACGAGGTCAGGAGATAGAGACCATCCTGGCCAACATGGTGAAACCCCGTCTCTACTAAAAATACAAAAAAATTAGCTGGGCGTGGTGTCACGTGCCTGTAGTCCCAGCAACTCAGGAGGCTGAGGCAGGAGAATTGCTTGAACCTGAGAGGCGGAGGTTGCAGTGAGCTGAGATTGCACCACTGCACTCCAGCCTGGGTGACAGAGTTTGTCTCAAATAAAATAAAATTCTGATATATTGTCAGTCATAATTGTGCTTATTATGTTAAATTATTGTAAGCCACACAAATAAGCAAATTTTCTTGTCAATTGCATCTTTAACCATGACCATTTTAAGTCTTGTCCACAGTTAATTGCTTAATGCTTATGCATTTTCTGAAAGCTCTTTACAAGCAAGTAAAATTCTAAAGTATTATATCTTTAAGCAGGTCGGCTCCTGGAAAGGATGGAAAGGACGCTGACAAAAACTCTTAAATACAGATTTCTGATTACTTTAGGATCATTTGGACAAAGAAAGAATTCCCAGAACTCTAATGAAAAGATTGACTCGTTTATAAAACTGCTAACTCAAGCAAGATATTAATTAAATGCCAAAGAAATACTTTGCCAGATTTTCATGTTGAAGCAGCCAGTACCAAAATTATTAAGATATGCAATTTGAATGAGCTCCACAGTCCAAGGCAAATTACCTATGATAACCCATTTAATAAGCAATGCTATGTACCTGAATTGAAGAAACAAAGTTGGTATTTAATAAGAGGATATAAATCCAATGTTAAGCATGGATTAAGTGCAAATCGTTCTTTGCTCAATTAAACCCTGTTAAATTTGTCTAGTTTCTCTTTTAACACTAATAAGTAGCCAAGCCAGGATTTCAACCTGGTGGTCTGGTACCTAAAACCCACTCTCTTAACCACTATACCATAGTGTCCCTGAGTTATTAGGAGCACCTGTTAAATACACAGGCTGTTAAGAGTCCAGTGGTGATTATGTCACCTTCTTGCACTTATTTAAGTTCTTGCCCCTTTCTGAGTGTCCCTGTCTTCATCTGCAATGCAAAGGAGATGAACTAGATTTTTAGGGACCCCCCAGTCCTCCTGTGTGTGCTGTATCTTCACAAGTGGACTAAAACAAAAACTAAACATTTTATGATGCAAGCTTTTATTGTCTGTTAGGAAGAACTTAATGGAGGCTTTCAAAGGTTATTGAGGACCCAACGTCCTGGGCCAAAAAGCTGTAAACTAGAATACAATATTCATTTCAAGTCATTCATCCTAGGAATGTATGCTGAGCACCAACTGGTGCTAGATTCGGTGTTATCCACTGGATATCACAGTGCATAGGAGCCACACAGGACCTTCCTCATGGAGCAAATAGCCTGGGGGTAAGAGTCAGGCTAAGGGTGGGACCCACCAAACAGACTGAGGAATTACACGGAGATGAATGTGATGCTTGGGATGCCATGAGCAAGCATAGCGACAGGATCTGGCCTTATGAGAAGGATCAAAAGGACATGATTTTTATTTTGGGATCATGGCCGGCTCTGAGAGTTTGTTCTCTAGGACTGCTGAGGGCTCTGCATGAGAGACACAATGTTTTAGGCTACACTGTCTTTTCTTGCCATTATATGTTTGCCCAGCCTACTCTCAATGCCCGAGTAGCAATGAGAATAGGGCAGATGACCTCAGGGTGATATTTGGATCCCTGCTTCTCATTTCATCAACACTGCAAAACCCACATGACAACCAGGAACACAACAGAAGGACTGCAAGTGCTTCCCCCACAGAGCGGCCATGACCAGGCGGCTTTCCACTCAAAAAGGGACCAAAAGAGGAGTGGGCAGGGCTGACCAGGTGGGCCTGCAATAGGGAAGCAGCAGACAGGAAGATGCTACAAATTGGAGCACTCCAGCATGAGCTGCCTGGAGTTGGTTCTAATGTGGCCTGACTGCCCCATCAAAAGATGGTGAGGGGAGTTGATGAAATGTAAATGCCTTCCATTTGTTCCACTCAGGGTGCTATTAGGAGCACACGGAAAGAATTTTGGTGTCAGATTTTTATCCAGAAAGCCTCACTTGGATAACGGGATATTTTGCTTACATAACTTGCTTCTGATAGGACTTCCCTCATATTTTTTTAAGCTCTCCTACTTCAAGCCTCACTCACAAAAGCAAGCTTGTCCAACCCATGGCCCACAGGCCACACATGCAGCCCAACACAAATTTGTAAACTCTTAAAATATTATGAGATGTTTTTGTGATTTTTTTGTTGTTGTTGTTTTTAGCTCATCAGCTATGAGTAGTGTTAGTGCTTTTTTTGTGTGTGGACCAAGACAACTCTTATTCCAATGTGGTCCAGGGAAGCCAAACAATTGGACACTCCTGCACAAAAGCAAAGCTTTAGTTTCTTTTTTCTTCATCCTGTCTTTCATTTTCACAACAATGGCAGCAACTCCATGTTAAGCTCCTACTGGGTGGAGATGACTCCCAACTCTCGGTACTTCTCAACAACCCTTTGACATCAGTCATCCTTCTCCCCTCGTAGCTGACGCTGCAAAGATTCAGTGACCCAACTGTCATGCATCTGGGTAGGGGTCAACTGAGCAAGGATCTTCCTGAAGCCATAGGCGCCTACCAGCCCCCAAATATGCTGTTTCCCACCCCCATCATAAGTGCTACAGAAACTTGAAGACACTAGAATCTTTATGGTTCTCCTGAGCTGTTTCAATTTATAGTTCCTGGCCAGGCGTGGTAGCTCATGCCTGTAATCCCAGCACTTTGGGAGGCCAAGGCAGGTGATCACCTGCGCCCAGGTGTTTGAGACAGCCTAGGCAACATGGCGAAACATTTCCTAGCTGGGCTTGGTGGCGGCGCATGCCTGTAATTCCAGCTACTCGGAGGCTGAGGCAAGAGAATCACTTGAGCCCAGGAGGCAGAGGTTGCAGTGAGCCGAGATGGCGCCACTGCACTCCAGCCTGGGTGACACAGCGAGAGTTGGTCTCAAAAAAAAAAAAAGTATAGTTCCTATGTTTAGTCACTCACTACTGATGTTGTTTTTTGTTTTCGTTTGTTTTGAGACCGAGTCTCACTCTGTTGCCCAGGCTGGAGTGCAGTGGCATGATCTTGGCTCACTGCAACCTCCCCCTCCCAGGTTCAAGTGATTCTCCTGCCTCAGGCTCCCAAGTAGCTGGGATTACAGGTGCCCGCCACCATGCCCGGCTACTTTTTGTATTTTTAGTAGAAACAGGGTTTTGCCATGTTGGCCAGGCTGGTCTCAAACTCCTGACCTCAAGTGATCCGCCCACCTCGGCCTCCCAAAGTGCTGGGATTACAGGTGTGAGCCACTGCGCCCAGCCTACAAATGTTTTAACATTGGTTTGAGGACACTTTTAAGTTGTCTTACAGCTTCTCTAAAACATTTTGAATTTTCCCCCAAAAAAGTAATTTTTCTAAGTTTAACTTGGGGCCAGAGTTTAGTTGTTGCTGTTATTTAATATATAGTGGGCTTTTTAACTGATTATCTTGTTGTTTTATTTAGTATCACGAAGAACTTGCTACATCTACTTCAAGGGAATAAAATTATACCAGAATAGATTTATGGAAAATGAAAACAGGAACTGGCAAAGTCAATGCTATTTCACAACTATTTGCTAAAAGAGTTTGCAACACTCGGATTTAGTTGCTTTTTTTATGTGTTTTTTTTCTTTTTTCTTTTTTTTGTTCTGCTTCAGATGAATGGTTAGCCTGAAATTAAAACATTTTGAATTTGCTAGAATGCTACATGCCCAACCCAGAGGAGGAGGAGAACTCTAAAAACATTCAAGTATTCGAAAGCTGCATCTTGCATGAGGCCTGCCCTGCTCCCATTTCTCCTGAATTGGGAAGCTGATTTCTCTGCAACATTCAACGAGCTTGCATTGCCTCTTTAGAGAACAGAAAGAACAATATCTCCTTTCAAAGAGAAGCCACCCTTGCTATCGTATACGGGCTAACCTCTGCTTGTTAATCTATGAACAAACGCTGGTGAACCTCTGGGCAAGCTGAAACATCTCTGAACTTCAGTATCCTCATTTCTTTGACATTTCAGTGTCAAAGAGTTTTAAACTCTGCAGAGCCCAGTGAATGTGAGTAATTGTTGCAACTGTCAACACAATTATAATGGAGAATATAACTTAATGTACAGGCATAACTCTAAATGCACCTCCCATGTTTAAATAAAATATTTTCAACAAAAGTAATTCTAATCCTGTCCTGGCAAACACATCATCTATGGTAAGAGTTCATTTTTATGTGTGAATTCAGGAATTTGTGATGACTCAGTCAAGGGCTTGGCTTAAACTGGCCTTTGGTACTGAAGAAAAATAAACTCTCTTTGTCATTCCTTCATTCATTCAACAAACCTACAGTGCCTTTCACAAAGAAGTTTAAGCAAAGCTTTCAGATAAGAAAGGGCTTAAGCATTTTAGAAGCACCATTTATGCAGGCTTTTCACATGATTATTCAGAATAGCTGGGAAACTGCAAACCGTTGAGAGCATAGAAAGGTACATGTTCACTTTATAAATAATTTTGATTCCTTCATTAAAGCGAGTTCCAGTGATTATCCTCATTCACCTTTCTTTCTTTTTTTAATAGAGATGGGGTCTCGCTATGTTGCCCAGGCTGATCTTGTCTTTAACTCTTGGGCTCAAGTGAGCCTCCCACCTCAGCTTCCCAAAGGGCTAGGATTACAGGTGTGAGCCACCGTACCTGGCGTCATTCACCTTTTAATCCTTTTAGGTCTGCATGAAGAGTTTAAAATTGTACAGCACATTTTTAAGTTACATACAATAGTCACCTGTAACTTATCTATCTTATTGTAGACTTTCTCCAATTCTTTGAAAGTAGTAACACTTTACAATAAATGGAGGTGCAGTAGAGGGCAGGACATCAAAGACACACACAAGCCATTTGGGGTGAAGGTGCCCGAAGGCAACCGATTCTCCCCCTTAGCAATGGCCTGTGATTTCTGGAGGGTCTCCCTTTGTTTTCCTGTGGATTAAATCTTAAAAGATTAGGTTCCCTACCAGCCTCCCCCAGCTTATTCAGCCAGTAACCTGTGCAGTCTATAACTCTTAAGAGGTTATTTGGGGGCCAGGCACGGTGGCTCACGCCTGTAATCCCAACACTTTGGGAGGCTGAGGCGGGTGGATCACTAGGTCAGGAGATCAAGACCATCCTGGCCAACATGGTGAAACCCCGTCTCTGCTAAAAAAAAAAGTACAAAAAATCAGCCAAGCGGGGTAGCGCACGCCTGTAGTCCCAGCTACTTGGGAGGCTGAGGCACGGGAATCACTTGAACGCAGGAGAGGTTGCGCCACTGCACTCCAGCCTGGCGACAGAGCAAGACTCCATCTTAAAAAAAAAAAGAAGATACTTGGTACTTTTCTTGAACCACATGAAGCTTTATCTTCTCAACCAGGCCTCTCCCCATCCTTGTCTGCCTCCTGGGGTAAGGAATGGGATACACTGGGTGGTGCTTCCCAGCAAGCAGGTGCTGACATATCCTGCTCTTCAGGTGGCCACCTCAGAGGTCAGGAGGAGCCTCCTCCTTGTAAGGACATCGAGAATTACCAAGCACAGAGAAGTGAGGTAACCAGCGCAAAGGGAATGCAATTTTCTAGATTTCTAGGTTTCAGCTGGGAAACAACAAGGTGCAAGAGAAAACGAGCATACACTCTTTGGGATTATATAGCAGGGTGCTTTATACTGAGCATGTCATTTCACAGCTCAAGCCTCTTAACCTCTGTAAGTCTCAGTTTCTACATCTGTAAAATGGGGATGGTAGTCATTCCTACAAGTTTATTGGGAAAACTAAATGAAGTAAACACTGTCTGTAAAGTAACAAGCACTGTATCTGTACAGAATAGTGGGCCTATGAATCATGGGTAACACCATAGCCCGTTGTAGTCTCAGTCGTAAATACCGATGTAGGCATGAGCCACTAGTGTCTCCCAAAGCAGTGGGGAGAATAGGACATGAGCCCACTGTCCAGTGAGCCTCTTATTGTTGCCTTTTTCTGGTACCTCTCTGCCTCTCTTCCCAACTCTGAAGCTCGTTCTAGGCATCATCTGCCTCCCACACAAAGAATCTTCTCCACGTCTTCATTCTGCCTTTTTCTGCAAGTCCTTGTCCAAAAGTTACCAAAGACACCCAACCTTACCTTCAGTGAGCCCCACTCACAACTCCCCGTGGGTGCCCTAGCTCAAGCCCCCTTCATCTCTCTCCTGTGCTGCAATACTGCCTCTTCTCTGATCTCATTGCCTTTACCCCTTCTCTTATCCCAAACTCTTCATCTCTACAATACACAGAGTTTATCAAGCCTCTCATTTATAATTTCTGAAATGGAGTACACATACCATGTGGGGTGGTCAACCTGATCCATTGAATACAGAAAGACAACCTTACGTTATCATCTCCATTGTGTTGTGTTGTATTGTATTGTATTGCATTGTATTGTATCGTATTTTTTTGTTTGTTTGTTTTTGTAGAGATGGGGTCCCACTGTGTTGCCCAGGCTGGTCTCAAGCAACACTCTTGGGCTCAAGCAAGCCTCCAGCCTCAGCATCCCAAAGTGCTGGGATTACGGTCATGATCAACCACACCCAGCCTCACCTCCATTTTAAAGACGGGGAAACTGAAACTGGGCAAAGTAGTCCCAGCTACTTACGAAGCTAAGGCAGAAGGATTGCTTGAGCCCAGAAGTTTGAGGCTATAGTTTTCCATGATTGCACCTGTGGATAGCCACTGAACTCCAGCCTGGGCAACATAATGAGACTCCAATCTCTTTAAAAAAAAAAAAAGATGGAGAAACTGAGGCATGGCTGTGTTAAGTAATTTGCCTGTGGTCACACAGCTGTTAAATGTCTGAGTTTGTGCTATTAGAGTTATTCTGGTATCACAATACCACAATACGTATGCATAACTTATTAACAAATATGCACAAATGGGGATGAGGTGCTCCAAATATATATTTTGTTAGAGTTGTGTGATTTTAAAAGTTTGGATTAAATTTAAATTCCTTATCTTGGCTGAGCATAGTGGCTCATGCCTGTAAATCCAACACTCTGGGAGGCTAAGGCAGGAGGATCACTTGAGTTCACGAGTTCAAGACCAGTCTGGGTAACTTGGGAAGACCTTGTCTCTACAAAAAATCAACAAGTTACCTGGGCATGGAGGTGCATGCCTGTAGTCCCAGCTACTTGGGAGGCTAAGGTTGGGAGATCGCTTGAGCCCAGGAGATGGAGGCTGCAATGAGTGGTGATCACACCAGTGCACTTCAGGCTGGGCAAAAGAGCAAGACCCTGCCTCAAAAAAATAAAAAAATAATAAATAATAAAAATCTTTATCCTGGTCTTCCTGGGTTATTAATATGTTCTGACTACTGCCTACCTCTCACTCTTCTAGCAACTTTCCTCCCCTTACAGAAGCTTCATGCCTCCAGGCCTTTCCTGGTGCTGTTATCTCTACCCAGATGCCCTTCCCTCAGGTGAGCTCAAGTGAGATTTGAACTGAAAGGGGAATTTTGTGCTTTAACGGGAAACTCTATATTGTCTAGAGAACACCTTCTAAGTTACCTGATTCTGATTCCAAGGGACCTATTTTACAACTCTGGAAATTGTAGATAACTGATAGAGATGCAAAATAATTCTTGTTTACGGACATGTAAATTCTGTTTTATCCACAAAGGTTTCCATTGATTCTTCTTCCACTGTAAAGGAAACTAATTTTGTTTTCATTTGCATATTCATTTCAATATTCCTCATGTGCTAGCTCTTCAGATTCTCCTTTGAACTTGTTATAATATCTGCCTCATTCTCTAATTAATAAGCTAAATAAAATATTTAACACGTGTTTAATTTCTACCTGTGTGAAAATCATGATGTTAGGCCAAGAATTGTAGCTCACACCTGTAATCCCAGCACTTTGGGAGGCCGAGGTGAGAGGATTGCTTGAGGCCAGGAGTTTGAGATCAGTCTGGGCAACATAGTGAGTCCCCATCTGTATTTTTAAATAAAAAGAAGAAGAAAAAAGAAAGTCACGATGTTCTCCTTGTTTGGAAATAATTCTTTAACAGACTGAGGTCTGACCCAGAGCCCATGATCTCTGCTCTCCTCCCCTTCATGCAGGAAACCTTCGGTGAAAACCCACATAGTGTCGGACCCTGTGTTGGGTGATAGGGATGTTTGATGAGTCAGGCATGGTTTCTGCTACCAGACAACTCCCACACAGGAGGCATATGGGGAGGCATAATGACACAGACTGTTTGCCTGGATAAAGGGAGACAGAAGCTGCGAGCAAAGTGAGAAGTCCCCATCCCCAGTTGGGAACACAGAAGGAGTTTCCTGAGAATCAAGGTAATAATTAATATAATGAGTTAATCGCATTACAACAAATTCTAAAACTCTATTCAAAACTATTGGCCGAAATACAATTTTATGTTGAATATTACTTGAATTAAGTGAACTAAACCTTGGCAACATCTGGTTTCTTATGAGATATGTTAGTAATAATACTTGACCTGCACAGTATTTAAAATAATGCTGTATCCTATTCCAAAGAACATACTTCAGGGTTTCCAAATCCCATGGGCAGAACTGATTAGTTGCAGTTATTTAAACAATGTCAATCATCAAACAGCCATCCTCATGAAAAGGAAAATGCATGCATATATAACAATGGATCCAGAAGGCTTTTCTGGACACCAGGCAAAAGGAATGACAGCATATATTTGTCTCTCCGCCAAGAAAACTCATTTTATTCATCTTTGTATTTCTTGCCCAATTCATTTGTTCATTCATTCATCCATCCATTCATTAATTCTAAAGTCTGCACCACTGGGGTCTATAGAAACTTGAGGGGATTTAATGATGAAAGAAAGGTATAATTCTTGTCCTCAAAAGGTTTACAGTCTTCTCACAGGGATGGGGTCAGGGCCCAAATATAAATACCCAGAATGCAATTCAATCGTGTTATAAATAGGTTAAATTCAAAGTGCTATGGGAATAAAGATAATAACTTATGAGACAGGAGTGGCCCATGATGAGGCAGATAAATTGTTTCTACCCAGGGGAAGACACAAGACTAGGCTAAGCTTGAAAAATCTGAAACGACAGGTCACTCCTACTTTTAGGAGTATATATGTCATTAAAAGGATAATTGTTATTAAAGACTGTCATTAAAATATAATTTTTGAAGGGTTAGAAACATGACTTTTCTAAAAAGAAAAAAAAACAGAAGGCAGGCAGGACACACAGTGGCTCACTCCTGTAATTTCAGCACTTTGGGAAGCTAAGCCTGGTGGATCCCTTAACTCCAAGAATTCAAGACCAGCTGGGGTAACATAGCGAAACCCCATCTCTGCTTTAAGAAGCAAAACAAAACAAAACATGACTTTTCTATTTATATTAAAAACACACACACACACACAAACAAGTATCAAAGATTTTAATCAACTCTTCAATTAATAAGACATTAAAACCAGTTCAAATGAGAATTTAAGGAGCTAGGTATATGTGGGCAATGTAATTGTATTAGTCTGTTCTCACGCTGCTAATACATACCCGAGACTAGGTAATTTATAAAGGAAAGAGGTTTAAATGACTCACAGTTCAGCATAGTTCCAGAGGCCTCACCATCATGGCAGACTGCAAAGGAAGAGCAAAGGCACGACTTATATGGCAGCAGGCAAGAGAGCATGTGCAGGGAACTGCCCTTTTTAAAAACCATTGATTCACTATCATGAGAACAGTATGGGAAAAACCCACCACCATGATTCAATTACCTCCCACCAGGTCCCTTCCACGACTTGTGGGAATTATGGGAGCTACAATTCAAGATGAGATTTGAGGGGGGACACAGCCAAAACATACCAGTAATTAAACAAAACTCACGGAGTTCACACTGCCTGAATTGACCTCCATGGTATTTCAACAAAGTGAGCAGTAGGTTCATTCAGTTTGGGCTTTTTAGGGTCAGTTATAGCAACAGTGGTGGAACTAGCAGAATAAGCTGCTGTGCCAAATCTCACTAAGCTGCCTCCTCCCCAGAGCTTTAAGAAGACACATCCTGCATAGATGAGGAAGAGGCAGGTGTTTTTAGGAAACATAAAGACACTCGTTATGACAGATAGTAGATTGGAGGATGGGGGAGATGGGTGGAGCACTATGGAGAAGTGTATGAGTTGTGTTAAGAAGCATGCAGATTCTCAATTCTGGACTTGGATGAAAGCAAAGATACTCCCAGAGGGGTTTTAACCAGAGAGACACATGGTCAATTCTGCATATTAGCAGGACCATGTTGAGGAACAGATCAGAGCTGGAAGATTAGAATCAGAGGCTCAACGGGAGACATGAGAACAATTCAGAGCAGAATGATGAAGGATTACGTGTTTCAGAGAAATACTGAAGTAGCAGCATTCAGAGTCGGTAACCAGTTCATACGGGGAGTGAAAGAGCAGAAAAGTTGAGAATCTTGCTCAGTTTTCTAATGTGGGTGTCTGAACAAGGTGATGCCATTTGAAAAAAAAAAACAGGGACTGGTTTAGGGAAACGGGTTAAAGATTATGAATTTAGTTCTATGTATAGTGAGCATAATTGGGCTGAGAAATTTCAGTGAACTGGATGGGACCCAGAAGGTCCACTGGGTCTTTGTTTTCATGGTGAAACTACCTTAGAATAACTTGTTCTTGAAAGTATTTGTAGAAGCAATGCATCTGAGGATCTCACAACAATTCTGGCAAAATTGAAGCTTCCACCATTATTCTAGTAAATTATTTATGAAGAATTGAATATCTACTGTGTGTCAGGCCTGTGCTGGGATGCAGAGGTGACCAACAAGTTCTTTGTCCTCTAAAAGCTCATAGTATCTGGGCCTGAGAGAGTTAACAAGAGTAGGTAAGAATGGGGGTTGGGTAGGGGGATGAAAGTCATAGAAAAGAAGAGCCCACCTATCTCCTAGGTAACAGGTAACCACCTTCTCCAGGGATACAAGGTCAGCAGGCCACACAGGTTATGTGCTGCCTTCATCTGATACAAGAAGTCACTCACAGGAGGAAGAGGAGAAAGTAACTAAAAATAACGTGGTTTCTGATTTGAGTATATTGCAACATTCTTTGGGTTGTTTTAAGGAACAAGTGCCTATGTTCTTTCAGGAAGAACTTGGAAATCAGCAAGCATGGGTGATTTGAGTCATTAAATGTTTGAAGCCTAATCCAGGCTTCTAGAAATCCTTCAGACACTGCTCCTACCTAAGCGGAAAACAGAACTTAATTTTCTTCTCCCCTCTCTCTTCTTCTCCTGCCCTAATTCTCTCTCTCATATTTTCTTGTCTCTCTTTCTAGAATGCAGTTGCTAAGAAATAAGTTTATTTCATCCCTTTGCTCTCCAGTCAATGGCACAATGTCACCAAAGTTGCAGGTTTAATATCAAACCTCTTTTTTGTGTGTTTGTGTTCCATCCAACCAGCTTCATGTTCATCTTCAGGGCTGAACCCGTCAAAGTCTAGCCAAGCTGATAGGTCAAGTCACTATTTTTTTTTTTTTTTTGAGATGGAGTCTCGCCCTGTCACCCAGGCTGGAGTGCAATGGCGCGATCTCAGCTCACTGCAACCTCCACCTCCTGGGTTCAAGCGATTCTCCTGCCTCAGTCTCCCGAGTAGCTGGGACTACAGGTGTACATCATCACGCCCGGCTAATTTTTTGTATCTTTAGTAGAGACAGGGTTTCACCATGTTGTCCAGGTTGGTCTCGAACTCCTGACCTCATGACCCAGCCACCTCAGCCTCCCAAAATGCTGGGATTACAGGCATGGGCCACTGCACCTGGCCAGTGTCTCAGCTCTTTTAGAGTCTACCTATCTTCTTCAGAAGCCCTTATTATAAGGTGATAAGACCCCCCAATTACCCATCTTTCAATCTTTCAAAAGTTGTCTTATCCATGAAGCCTCTTCCCAAATGGACCTGATCCCTCTTCCTTGAAGCTCACATAGTGCTTGACATGCATCTTTCTCTCTTTCTGCTTTTATAACGATGACCTATATGGACAGTAACCTTCACTGTTGCATTCCTAGTGCCTGGCATAGTTACAGGAACATTCTTCGGCAGATGGAGCAATTTGTCCGCTATATCCTCAGTTCCTATCACAGTGCTAACTAGCAGGCTCTTAACAGCAAACAAATACATGAACGTAAACTCTTCTTTTCCCCCACAATCAACAGGTAGGAAGGATTAGATGAGTTATTACTCTATGGTTCTCCTTATTTCCCCGGACCCTTGCACTCAGCTTAGTTTACTATTTTGCACATGGTTAGTACTGGGTACACATTCCAAAAATCATTTTGGTGAGGAATTCTCAGCTTCTTTGCAACTTTTACATAAATCTAAAACTATTCCAAAATACAAATTGAGTAAGACAATTAATTTGATCTTCCTTGGGAGTTGATTTTCTACCAGTGAACCACTGGAACTCTTGGCAAGTTCTTTTTTATAGCTCTTTCCATTGAGAACTCTACCTTTCATTTAACAAATAAATTTAATTGAAAAACATTTGTATAGCACTTATTATGTACCAAGGACCATTCTGGGTCTTTTCTAAATATCTTTCATTGACTCCTCATAATAATCCTATGGCAGTAGTAACCCCTTTCTACAAATGAAGAAAGTGAGGCATAGAGAAGTTAGCTAATAGTCATCAGGAGACATAAAACAGCACAAAGTCTGTTCATCACAGGTTGTAATTCCTTTTCTGGGACTTCTTTTTTCATAAGCTGAGGAATGGCTTCATTTCCATTTGGTCTGAACAGACAGTGTATGGGATTCTGTCACTGGAGAAACTTTGAACAAGGGCAACATTGTATAGCTCAGAGAGAGAGGCTACCAGGTTTGCTTTCCCTGGACACGTCAAGGAAGAAAGAATGATCTTTCTTTCCATTCTTCTGTATATGAAACCAGCTTCATGTTCATCTTCAGCGGCTGAACCCAAGTCAAAGTCCAGCCAAGCTGACAGGTCAAGTCACTACTTTATTCTTTTTTTTTTTTTTTTTTTTTTTTTTTTTTTTTTTTTTTTTTGAGACGGAGTCTTGCTCTGTCACCCAGGCTGGAGTGCCGTGGCACAACCTTGGCTCACTGCAACCTCCACCTCCCAGGTTCAAGCAATTCTCCTGCCTCAGCTCCCCTAGCAGCTGGAATTACAGGCACCTGCCACCATGCCAGGCTAATTTGTGTATTTTTAGTAGAGACGGGGTTTCACCATATTGTCCAGGCTGGTCTCGAACTCCTGATCTCAGGTGATCCGCCTGCCTTGGCCTCCCAAAGTGTTGGTGAGCCTCCAGGCCCAGCCATCACTACTTTATTCTTGCTGGTAAGATTGAGAGATGATTCATTTTTGTACCACATATACTACATGTTTTTCTAATTGTCTGGGTTAGCTTGTCCATTCCCAGATGTTTTCACTACCTCCTCTATGCTGGCCACTCTCCCCAAACTCTGTCTCCAGGCTTCTCTTCTGAGATCCAGGCCTGCATATCCCTCTGCCTTGTACAGTGAGGGACCACCATCTCCTGGCCACTTAAGCTATCCCTGTGGTCACCCACGCTGCCTTTGTAGCCTTATCCCCTGCTCCTTCACAGACTCTCTTTCCTGTTACATCACCTCATCTGCAAGGTTCAGATGCCTCTCTTTCCAACCTGTAGCCTATGATCTTCCTTCTCTTCTTCCTGAAGTAAATTCTACACCTTGGTCTATCTGGTGGGTTTCTACTCTTTTATAGCTCATTCCAAATATCTTCTTCTCTTGGAAACCTAGGTTGCAGATAAGTTGCTTTGCTGTTGCCTGACATTGACTGTCGAGTTCACCAATTCCCAATGCCACAAGCTTACTTACAAGTCTGGTCTAAAATGAATTTGTTAGCCAAACATGGTGGCGTGTGCCTATAGTCCCAAATACTCAGGAGGCTGAGGTGGGAGGATCACTTGATCCCAGGAGGTCGAGGCTGCAGTGAGACAAAATTGTGCCACTGCACTCACTCCTGGGCAACAAAGCAAGACCCTGTCTCTAAAAATAAAAATTAGGCCAGGCGCAGTGGCTCACACCTGTAATCTCAGCACTTTGGGAGGCTGAGGCGGGTGAATCTCCTGAGGTCAGGCGTTTGAGACCAGCCTAGCCAAGTGATATAGCCCCATCTCTACTAAAAATACAAAAAATTAGCTGGGTATGGTGGCCGGCGCCTGTAATCCCAGCTACTTGGGAGGCTGAGGCAGGAGAATCGCTTGAACCTGGGAGGCAAAGGTTGCAGCGAGCCGAGATCACGCCACTGTACTCTAGCCTGGGCAACAGGCTAATTAATTAATTAAAATTATATTAAATTAAAAAACGAATTAATTTTAACTTTTCTCAAGAGCTATTTTAATGGACAACTAAACTGCACAGTCTTAAATATATAATTAGATGAGTTTTGACAAACACAAACACTCATTAAGTAAATATCTCAGTCAAGAATTAGAATATTATCATCAGCCCAGAACATTCTCTCATGCCTCTTCTTCCAGTCAATCCCCACCCCCACCCCATAAGTAACTATTGTTCCAGTACCTCTCACCAAAGCCTCAACTTGTTTGACCTCAATTTTATATAAATGGAATCATGCAATATTCTTTTCTTCGTTTTGGTCTGGCTTCTTTCACTCAACATGTTTTTTGAGTTTGATCCACGTTGTTTTCTATCTCGGTAGTTTCTTCTTTTTCACTGCTGAGCAGTATTCCATGGTATGAAGATACTGTATCCTGAGTTGGTTTGTCCATGCTCCTGCTGATGGACATTTGGCTTGTTTCCAGTTTCATGCTACTGTGAATAAAGCTGCTGAAAATACTCTTTTACACATCTTTTGTGAGCATATGTTTTTCCTTTTCTTAGGTAAATATCCCCTGAAATTGTCTGACCCTCCTACTACCAACTCATCAAACTCATTTTCTATCTCAAACGTTTTCATTGTTTCTCCATGGCTTAAAGTTGCGGTCCAAGTTTTCCTTTTTTTTTTTGAGACGGAGTTTCACTCTTTTTGCCCAAGCTGAAGTACAATGGCACAATCTTGGCTCACTGCAACCTCCGCCTCCTGGGTGCAAGTGATTCTCCTGCCTCAGCCTCCCGAGTAGCTGGGATTACAGGTGCGCACCACGATGCCCGGCTAATTTTTTATATTTTTAGTAGAAACGGGGTTTCACCATGTTGGCCAGGCTGGTCTCAAACTCCTGACCTCAGACAATCCACCTGCCTCGACTTCCCAAACTGCTGGGATTACAGGCATGAGCCACCGCACCTGACCCAGTCCAAGTTTTTAAGGACCACCCTTTCAATAAAACCATGAGGGAGCCCTAATGAACCCCAACACTCAGAGGAGCCAAGAGATTTTCCCAAGGTTGTTGCCCAAGAGACAAAAAAGGACTGGAAGGTAGAGTTTCTGAGCCCAAGCCTACCTCTTTCCCTTCTGGGAAGAATAATGCTGCCAAAAGGTGGGTGTTTTGGGAGCAGCATCAGCTCAATTCCACCTTCAGATTTGCCCACTTTTTTGCTTTTCCTCCCATCAGTGTTTCAGAGCCCTCAGGCCATCCTAACAGTGCAGGTTCTACAAAGGGCAAGAACTCCAAGTCCAACAACCATTTATCTGCTTTGTCTTCTTCTTGCTACCCCTGCAAGTAGATACTGACTGGTTTGCTACAGATATTCCGGCATTCTTTGATAATCCTGCCCTGGAGGGGAGGGGCTAGATATTTGAGCCATTCAACTGTAATTCACACGGTGCCAGAATCAATCCAAAGGAAACCTTTGAGTATCTATTTTATACCAGATACAGGGAAGCAAAGATGGCCAAGGTCTAGTCACGAGCTTCAGGGCACACATGGCCCAGTGAAGGCAAATAGATGAGGAAATACTGCAAACAAGACAGGTCTTGGCACTAGCTGTTAATGGTGAAGGGAGACTCCTCTCCTGGAGGAGTTAAGACTGGAAGTTTTCCTGGAGGTGACAGCATTTGTGGTAATCCTTGAAAGTTGATTTATTAAATTTCTATACTTGGAGATAGAATAGTGTGAGCAAAATCCTAGAGATGGAAGAGTTCAAAAAAGATAATGAAGGCAGTGCCAGGAGAGTGTGGCTGGAGTTGATCATTCAAGTCAATAGTGGGAGGCAGAGGGGTGAGGTTGGCAACTGATTTGGACCAGGCCACTGAGAGTCCCAAATGCTGCCTCCATACAGCTTGACTTTTCCTGATGGGGATCGTTAGGCAGATCCTTGCTTTAGAAAGATGCTGGATAGTTTAGAAGATGGGGTTTAGAGGAGAAAAAAGGAGTGAAGTGTCCCCAAAAGAAAGGTGCAGGTGAGAGATGACATAGGCTTAGATGACAGAAACCATGGTGAAAAAGGCACAAAGGCACTTCTCCCAGCAGAGAAAAAGTGACGTTTTAAAGGACAGGTGTTAGCAAAGCAGGAAAGAAAATGACTCTAAGGCTGGGCACTATAGGTGGCAACCTCAAGGACAGAAGTCCTCACCATAGAAAGTGGTAGCATCGGACAAGCTTGAGATAAGCGGTGATGGAGATGTGGTCAGGGCCTGCTCTGGGGAAACTTGTACAAGCATGAGAGGTGAGCACACTTCTTCACTGGCCCCAAAGCAGCAGGCCTGGCAAAGCCAGCTAGAATGTTTTGTTTATTTGTTGGTTGGTTGGTTTTTGAGAAAGAGTCCCACTTTGTCACCCAGGCTGGAGTGTAGTGGCATGATCTTGGCTCACTACAGCCTTCGCCTCCTGAGTTCAAGCGATTCTCCTGCCTCAGCCTCCCAAGTAGCTGGGATTACAGGCACGGGCCACCACGCCCGGCTAATTTTTGTATTTTTAGTAGAGATGAGGTTTCGCCATGATGCCCAGGCTGGTCTCGAACTCCTGTCCTCAAGTGATCTGCCTGCCTCAGACTCCCAAAGCACTGGGATTATAGGCATGAGCCACCGTGCCCAGCCTCTGTTTTTATGTTTGTTTGGTTTTTAAGCCTGTTTTGGGCAAACAGTACCTCAGACTCCTGAGAGCTGAAATAAAGGGAGTCTCTCTTGAGGGTCAATCAACCACTGAAACAAAAAAATTGGGAGGAAATACTCTTCCCCTCCTCACCAGCCCTCTTCTAGCAGAGAAGGTGACAGCTGGAGAGTAGGGAAACCCAAGTTCAAAGGTCACCATTTAACTATGAGATCTTGAAAAAGTCGCTTTCGACTTTCTCTATGATCCTCGATTTCCTTATCCGTGTAATGCCTGCCTAAGTGTCCTCACAGGCTTATTAGGAGGATCAAGTGAAAATGCACGTGAATGCAGTTTCAGAGTATAGAGTGCTACTCAAATATAACATACTCTCTTTCTCATTATTATACTGCTATTATTATATGCTGCCTGCCAGGAGGGGAGAGTTAATTACCTGACCATCTCTTTAACTATGCCAGCACCCAGAGAAGTTAAAACTACCTTTTTTTAATCCTGTTTTGCCCAAGAAAATTTAAATGCACTTCTGTGCCCACAGCACTCCCGCAAATATGGTGAATGTTCCTAAAACCCACCGGACTTTCTGTAACAAGTGTGTCAAGCACCAGTCCCACAAAGTGACACAGAATGAGATGGGCAAAGATTCTCTGTATGCCCAGGGAAAGAAGTGCTATAATAGGAAGCCAAGTGGCTATTGTGGGCAGACTGAGCCCATTTTCAGGAAAAAGGCTAAAACTACAAAGAAGATTGTGCTGAGGCTTGAGTGCATTGAGCCCAACTGCAGATCTACAAAAGTGCTGGCCATTAAGAGATACAAGGATTTTGAACTGGGAGGAGGTACAAAGACAAAGGGCCAAGCGATCCAGTTCTAAGTGTCATCTTTTGTTTTATGATGAAGACAATAAAACTTTGAGTGTATGTTCACTTCAAAAAAACAAAAACAGAAAATTTAAATGTCTAGTGTGTATTGACCGGAAAGAATGACATGTTTTATTGCATTTTTCTCAGTAGCAATTATCCATGAAAAAGAACCATGTCCCTTGGCTTGAGGGTTTTAAGCAAGACTTACTTTTTTTCCTCTTAAAGAACTTCTAAGGATTTCTGCAAACACCAAATCACCCTTGAATTCTTTTATTTCCTATTGATTATCCACACAAAAAAAATAATTCTGGCTAGTATAATAATAGGCTATACCATTCTGTAGAACATGGAGGATTCATTCAGATGAACATTACTAGAGGATCCAGATAGAGCATGGAACATGAAGCCAAAGGAACCTCATAGGCTCCCCATCTCATCCTTTGATAGGGGCTCATGCCTCAAGGGGCATTCTGATGGAAGAGGGCTTTTCGTATCAAGGGAGACCACTTCTCATGGAGAAAGAAAACCAGACTATGTGCTGGGGGTGGAAAGTTGTCGGCCGTGTCTGTAACATGGATCTGCGGAACACATACACCCTCCACCATTACCACTGCTAAAGAGACTGTATGGCCCATTCTCAGGGGAACTAAACAAGGTTCTCACATTCCACGAGTTTGTAGAGTCCCTCGGAGTTATTACAAGGCAAGCTGTTGACCATATATAGCACTGCTCAAAAGGGCCTTATTTGTGGGAATTTTCTGTTTAATTGTATTTTTGATCAACAAGAATGTGACTTCATTACCTCAGCATCAATTCAGTAAGATTTTTCTGCCTCTTCGTGTCAGATACACTGCCATTAGCCCTGCCTTATACAGCCCTGCCTGCTGCACAGTGCTTACGGCCCAGTGTCTTAGAATGACTGAGTTGAAGAGCAAGATGTGACTATTGAGAGATTTCACAATTTGGAATGCTGTACCTCTAACATGTTTTTCTTTTTCCACTTGTTTGTTTTTGTAACTCATGGTTACTCTTTTTCCAATCCAGAATGAAATAGAAATTGAGAAATAATCAGGTTAACTCAACCCATGCAGACAGAGAAGCTGGTCAATGAGAACTCCCAACTGCACATGGAGCTGAGACGTTCTGTCCTGCTGCCCACGGTGGTTAGATTAACCTAAACCCATCAGAAAGCTAACCATCCTTAGCCAGCTCAACAAAGACTTCAGCTTGCAACATAGGAAAATGCAGAGCAAAAAATACTATGATAAAAAGAGTTTGGGAGAGATTCAAGGAAAAAAAATGTAAAGAGAGCATTGAGGAAACAGGCTTGCAAATCCGCATGAAGGACACACAAGAGAATCCTTTTCAAGGCTGAATTGGTGACTAGACCAATTTTACCCTCCCTTAGAAAAACTGGCATTGATTAGTGAGTGTGACTGTATGGGCTATTTGGAGCTTTAGTTTTCATTCCAAGAAACTGGCAGCGTCTCTCACCACGGATCTCCCCAAATTGATGGATGGTAGCAATTATGTAGAGCTATTTGTGTAATGTGTTGTAATAGCAGCACACGTTGGCTGTCACTTTGACCCAGACAGCCCCTTGCCCAACTATAAAGAAACCCCATCACAGAGCCGCCTTCAACAAGGAGCCAAGAAAAAAAGAAAAAAATCTTCATCCCACCCCGCCTCTCAAGGAAATAGAAATTTTTAAAGCCTTCGAGAAAATAATGCCCCGTTGATAGGAAGAGTTAAAATTGGACTTTGTGGTTTATCAGTCCATCTGAGCATGTATATTTCTGCTCATTCCTAGAGCAAACAAAGGTTATTAAAGACTAAAGAAACTTCTTCCACTCAGTGGATGTTTAATGACTTTTCACATTAAGGCCACATCATTGGTCTTGTCTGCAGGGGCATGCAAAGGTGAAACAGAGCCTTGGTGCTCAGGAAGCAAAGTGCCTGGTGTCCTTAAGATGAGAACAGCAATAATAATCACACCTTTCATGTACCGTGTACCGGGCATTGTACCAAGTGCTTCAACACATGATCCCTTATAACACTCGGATAGGACCATCTCCCTTCCTGGGCCCTTGACTCTTCTCACTGATCTTTTTGTTTGTTTTTATTTTTGAGAGAGGGCCTCACTCTGTCTTCCAGGCTGGAGTGCAGTGGCACCATCTCTGCTTACTGCAAACTCACAGCCTCCTGGGCTCAGGTGATTCTTCTACTTCAGCCTCTTGAGTAGCTGGGACCACAGGCAGGCACCATCATGCCTGGATAATTTTTCATGTTTTTGGTAGAGACAGGGTTTTGCCATGTTGCCCAGGCTGGTCTCCAACTCCTGGACTCAAGAGATCCACCCACCTCAGCCTCCAAAAGTGCTGGAATTACAGGCATGAACCACACACCCAGCCTCTCACTGATCTCTTTACTCTTCCCTGAACACTGGATGTGCTCCTGCCTCGGGATCTGGCACTGTTTTCTCCAAGGACCATTCTTTCCCCAGATATCCAGGTCTCACTCCCTCACTGCATGCAGGTTTCTGCTCCAATATCACCGTATCTGGCAAGCCTTCTCTTGATCACTGCAGGTAAACTAGCAATGTTGTCACCTCACCCCACTTATTTGTCTTCGGTGACCTTGTCACTCCTAGCAAATTAGATATCCATTTGAAATTGATCTGGAATCGGGCAGTGGTAATGGTTGCACAACTTTGTGATACACTAAAAACCTCTGAATTATACACTTTCAGAGGGTAGAATTTATAGTATGTGAAGTCTATCTCAACATAGCTGTTTAATAAAATAGAATAAAAGTTGCTGCCATCTTTCTCCCCTGCGGGGAGACAAATAAGAGTTGTTTTTGTTATGTTTTATTTATTTATTTTTTTAAACAAGTTCTCACCCTGTCATCCAGGCTGGAGTACAGTAGTGCTATCTTAGGTCATTGCAACCTCCACCTCCGACTAGGTTCAAGCAATCCTTTCACTTCAGCCTCCCAAATAACTGAAACTACAGGTGCATACTACCACTCCCAGCAATTTTTTGTAGAAATGGGTTTTGCCATGTTGCCCAGGCTGGTCTCAAACTCCTGGACTCAAGTGTTATCTGCCCACCTTGGCCTCCAAATGTGCTGGAATTACAGGCATGAGCCACCATGCCCAGCCTGTCCTAGCTATTTTCTTGAGGTCTAGAGAATCATGAACACAAAGCAGGCACTCAATAAACATTTGCTGAATGAATAAACATGTGAGAAGAAACCTTGAAAACTAAAAAAACATTAATTAGCCGCAAGGATGTTAGTGTTTTTATTCCACAGATAATGATAGGTTTCTTCTAGAAGACAGAACAAGATAACTTCTGGCACAGTTTGTCTGCTTCTCAAATAATTAGTTGGGCTTCTAGACTTTCTTCTTTTTTTTTCTCTATTTTTTTTTAGTCAACTGCAATGTCATCAAGCTGAGAGAACTAAAAAGAACACTTCATCACATAAATAGAATCAGGGATAAAAAAACCTTATGATCGTTTCATTAGATGCTAAAAATTTAAATAAAATGCAACATTGCTTTATGATAAAAGCTCTCAACAAACAGCATATAGAAGGAACATCTCAACACAATAAAGACCATATAGGACAAGCCTACAGCTAATACACTGAATGGGAAAAAACTGAAAGCACTTCCACTAAGATCTGGACCAAGACAAGGATTCCCACTTTCACTGCTTTTATTTAACATAGTACTAGAAGTCCTAGCCAGAGTAATTTGGCAAGAGAAATAAATAAAGGGCATCCAAATTGGAAAGGAGAAAGTCGGATTATCTTTGTTTGCAGATGACACAATCTTATATTTACAAAAACCTTTAGGCTCCACCAAAAACCCTTAGAACTGATAAACGAATTTAGTGAAGTTACAGGACACAAAATCAACATACAAAAATCGATAGTGTTGCCATACACTAACAGCAATCAATCTGAAAAAGAAATCAGGAAAGCAATACAATTTGCAATAAACACACACACACCCTAGGAATAAATTTAACCAAAAAAGTAAAAGATCTCTCACTGATGAGAGAAATTGAAAAGGACAGAAAAAAATGGAAAGATATCCTACATTCATGAATTGAAAGAATTAATATTGATAAAATGTCTGTACTACCCAAAACAATCTACAGATTTAATATAATCTCTATTAAAATACCGGTGACATTTTTTGCAGAAATAAAACAAATAATCCTAAAACTTATGTTGCACTAGGAAAGACCTCAAATAGCTAAACCAATCCTGAGCAAAGAGAACAAACCTGGAGGCATCATACTATCTGATTTCAAGTTATACTGCAAAGCTATAATAACCAACACAGCATGGTACTGGCATAAAAACAGACACATAGATCAATAAAACAGGGTAGAGAAACAATAAACAAATCCACACACAGTCAACTAATTTTTGACAAAGGCATCAAGAACATACACTGGGGAAATGACAGTGTCCTTAATAAATAGCTCTGGAAAAACTGGATACTCATATGCAGAAGAATGAAACTAGATTTCTATCTTCCACCATACACAAAAATCAACTCAAAATTGATTAGACTTAAATGTAAGACCCGAAAGTATGAAACTATTAGAAGAAAACATTGGAGAAATGCTATAGGACCTTTGTCTGGGCAAAGATTTTTTTGGTGTAAGGCCTCAAAAGCACAGACAACAAAAGCAAAAATAGACAAATGGAACTAAATCAGCTAAAAAGCTTCTCCATAGCAAAGAAAACACTTAACAAAGTAAAGAGACAACCTACAGAATGGTAGAAAATATTTGCAAACTATCCATCTGACAAGAGATTAATAACCAGAATATATAAGAAACTAAAACACCTCAATAGCAGAAAAACAAATAATCTTCCTTAAACATGGGCAAAACACCTGAATAGACATTTCTCAAAAGAAGAAATATAAATGGAAGCTGGAAGTGGTAGTGCGTGCCTGTAGTCCCAGCTGCTTGGGAGGCTGAGGTGGATCACTTGAGCCCAAGAGTTTGAGGCTAGCCTGAGAAACATAGCAAGACCCCATCAAGAAGGAAAAGGAGAAAGGGTAAGGTAGGGGGAAGGGGAGAAGAAGAAAAAGGAGGAGGAGGAGGAGAAATATAAATGGCTTACAGGTATATTTTAAAATGTTCAACATCACTAATCATCGGGGAAATGCAAATCAAAACCACAGTGTGATATCATCTCACCCAGTTAGAATGGCTATTATCAAAAAGACAAATAATAACAAGTGCTGGTGAGGATGCAGAAAAGGGGAATGCTAGGACACTACTGATGGCAAAGTAGAACAGCCATTATGAAAAACAGTATGGGGGTTCCCCCAAAAAACTAAAAATAGAACTACCATATGATTCAGCAATGCCACTGCTGGATATATCTCCAAAAGAAAGAGAATCAGTATGTCAAAGAGATATCTGCACCCCCCTATGTTTACTGCAGCACTATTCATAATAACCAAGATATGAGATCAACCCAAGCATACATCAACAGATGAATGAAGAAAATATGGTACATATACACAATGGTGTATTATTCAGCCTTAAAAAAAAAAAAAAAAGTCTGTCATTTACAGCAACATGGATAGAACTAGAGGTGATTATGTTAAGTGAAATAAGCCAGGCACAGAAAAACAAATATTGTGTGTTCTCACTCATATCTATGAGCTAAAAAACAAAAAATGGATCTAATGGAGGTAGAGAGTAGAACAGTAATTACCAGAGACTGGAAAGGGAAGCTGGGATGGGGAGGAGGAAGAGAAGTTGGTTAATGGGTACAGATATACAGTCAGATTGAAAGAATAAGTTCTAGCATTTGATATTACAGTAAGAAAATTATAGTTAGCAGTTATTTATTATATATTTCAGAATAGCTAGAAGAGAATAATTATAATGTTCTCAATACAAAGAAAAGATAAATGTTGACTAGGTGCTGTGGCTCACACCTATAATCCCAGCACTTTGGGAGGCTGAAGCAGGAGGATCACTTGAGCCCAGCAGTTCAAGATCAGCCTGGGCAAAATAAGGAAACCCTGTCTCTACAAATAGTTTTAAAAATTTTGCCAGATGTGGTAGCATACGCCTGTGGTCCCAGCTACTTGAGAGGCTGAGGTGAGAGAATTGCCTGATCCCAGGAGGTAGAGGCTGCAGTGATCATGCCACTGCACTCAAGCCTCGGAGACAGAGTGAGACCTTGTCTTAAAACAAAAACGAAAAGATAAATGTTTGATGTGATAGATATCCTAATTACCTTTGATTATTATACATCGTATACATGTATCCAAATATTACATGTACCCCAGAAATATGTACAATTATGATACGTCAATAAAAGATAAAAATAAACAAGGAACACTTAACTGACAGACATTTCTTGATTCATACACTGGCTCTGCCAATTATAGTGTATGACCTCAAGTGAAATCACTTATTTCTTTGAAACTCAGTTCCTGGATTTATAAAATGGAGATTAAAACATCTCACTGGGTCCTTATGAGGATGGAATAACAGAATGTACATGGAATAGTCTAGCACTTCTAGATATATAACAGCCAGCCAAGAAATGTCCAGATATCTGCCAAAACATCAGTGACAGATCTTAAGGGAACTCAAACTACAGTTTTTCAGTAGCCTCACAAAAATAAAATTCAGTTCTCAAGAATTGTAAACCTGGATTTCAAAGCAATTAGAAAATGCAATGACTGCCCTTCCACAGGATGTCTGGTTACATCCCACTTCACCTCCCTGTCTTCCATCTTCGTGAATGCTGATTTTTCTACTCTGACTGCTGACTTCCCCTTCCACGCCAAGGATATCACTTAGCACAACAGAGTGGGGACACAGAGTGCTGGTTTTCCAGCCAGACAGGCCTAGGTATGAGCCTGAGATCTGCCTCATTGTAACCTTGAACAAGAAGCTTAGTCACTCAATTCTCAGTTTCCTTATCTAGTCAATAAGAATCATGTATCACGTGCAATTCTCTCACGTGCATGCTTTCCCTCTCTATCTTTATCTCTGTCTCTGTTTCTGTAGTTGAGCTAAAGTGAATGAAGTAACAGACACGCAAATACAATACATATTACTAATAATATAAGTACCTCTGTCCCCTACTCCACTCACTGGATGTCAGCTTTGAGAACTGTTCAGAAACGCATTATTGCATTCATTCAATCATTTAATATTTAATGAGCACCTACTCTGTGCCAGATGTCAGGTTTTTTTTTTGAGACGGAGCCTCGCTCAGTCGCCCAGGCTGGAGTGCAGTGGTGTGATCTCGGCTAACTACAAGCTCCGCCTCTCCCGCTTCACGCCATTCTCCTGCCTCAGCCTCAGATGTCAGGCTTTGAGGAAACAGGTTTACAAGACGGATGCAATCATTTGTTCATTCCCCTATGGAGCAGAGTCTGCAGGTCCTCAGGTGAAAGAACTCTCTATACTGCCCTCACACCACATTTCAAGAGAAGTGGTAAGATCCAGCTCTTTAAAGAGCAAGTAGCCCACTAGTACTTCTTCTTTTTCTTCTCCAAGGTCCCAGGATTCTAGGAATTTGAATTCCTGGAAAGAGAGGTCTTTTGTCTCTCCCCTTGGTCACACAAATAAGCTAAGGCAAACCATCTCTCTAGCTCCCAAGAGATCAGGATTCCTTGAAAAGATGACATCTGGGCCGGGCACGGTGACTCATGCCTGTAATCCCAGCACTTTGGGAGGCCGAGGCGGGTGGATCACGAAGTCAGGAGATCGAGACCATCCTGGCTAATATGGTGAAACCCCATCTCTACTAAAAATACAAAAAATTAGCCTGGCACGGTGGCGGGCGCCTGTAGTCCCAGCTACTCAGGAGGCTGAGGCAGGAGAATGGCATGAACCCGGGAGGCGGAGCTTGCAGTGAGCCGAGATTGCACCACTGCACTACAGCCTGGGCGACAGAGCGAGATTCTGTCTCAAAAAATAAAATAAAATAAAATAAAGAAAGAAAAGAGAAGACAGGACCCCAGTAGAGGGAGCTTCAAAGGATCACCAGAATGATCAGACTCCCTATTCACACTTGGAAACACTTCTTAGCTATTATTAGGAAGAGAAAGGACCTTCATGGATATACCATCTTCATGAACTTTCTTTGCAGCACTGAGGTTTTCTTTTCAAAAAGGAAGTTTCTCTTTCTTCCATGGACCAATAGCCTTTTTGAAAACAAAAGTATTAATCCTCATGGACAGGAAGACAATTTTAAGTTTTGGAGTGCGACAGGCAGGGTTTGACTCCCTGGCTCTCCTTGAAGAAAAAAAAAAAAAAAGCCTATGCAAACATCAGGGAACTTTATTTTATTGCTGGCCTTAATTACAATTTAGTGAGAGGAACACATCCTTCTTTCCAGGAGACACTGCCTACCCAGAGCTTGGAAAAGAAACAGAGTCCCCCTCTGGCCTTTGTCATCAACTTTTTGCCTCTTTAGTGTTTTTTTTGTTTGGTTTGGTTTGGTTTTTGGGGTTTTTTTCAGACGGGATCAGCTCTGTCATCCAGACTGGAGTGCAATGGCATGATCATGGCTCACTGCAGCCTTGACCTCCCAGACTCAAGCAATCCTTCCACCTCAGCCCCCCAAGTAGCTGGAACTACAGGCATGCGCCGCCACACCTGGCTAAGTTTTTAATTTTTTGAAGAGACAGGGTCTCCCTACGTTGCCCAGGCTGGTCTCAAATTCCTGGGCTCAAGTGATCCTCCCACCTCGGCCTCCAAAACTCCTGAAATTACAGGCATGAGCTACTACGCCTGGCCCATTTTTAGCCTTGGAAAGATGACTTTCCAGGCTGTCACAATTCCCCCCTGCTAGGTACCATTGCGTATCTATAAATTTAGATGCTTAGATCTGCTTTCACAGTTTGTGCTCACAATGTCTGGATATAACATTTGCTACATAGATAAATTTCTCTCTTAAAAACATTGGATGCTTTCATATCTAATAAATTATTTTACAATGCATCACCAATTGCATTATCTCATTTAATTCTTGTCGCAATTTTGTGAGGTAGGTATAATCCTTATTACAGAGGAAGAAACCAAGACTAAGCAATTTTATAGGGAGTTAGATGAAGATCCAAATCCAGGTCCTCAGATTTCAAGTTCAGCATTTTTCATCGACTCCACAGCTGTCTTACAAAATTTTTCTAAAGCTCTCTTGGAAATTAAATATACGTATATAATAAACACATATAACACTGCACTTATTTTATGGGCAATAATAAAATTAGAAACCAATGCACAGTTTAGCCACAGTGAAACAGAGAATAGAGCTCACTTCTTTTCTCTACCTAGCCATTTTGCCATAATCTGGAAGATTTAAAGCAGTTTTAATGCACTGAACTTTCTTTAGACTGCTCAGTCTTTATCTGGCGAGGCAGAATAAATTCTGTTTTCTACATTTATAAGCGAATCACTGCAAGGCCCAGAGAGTTGGCTGGGGAGTGAAATGATCTGGGGCTCCAACAACAGCCAGGACCACCCTTGAAGGGTGAGGGTCCATGAGGAGTGCCAGTAGAGACACCGAATTCTACTGTGTTACAAGGGTATTAGCACATATGTACTCTTTCTTCATGGTTTTTGGCATTAGGTAGCTTCTGGAAAGTTGTATGAAGTCACACGTTTATCAAGTCACTCAGTAAGTAGCTATAACAGGGATCATCCTTTGGGGGAAAATACAGAATTGTCTTTTTCTCCCTTTCTCAACCCACACATCATTGCTCATGATTTTCCCTCTTTCTGCCCAGAAGCATATATTCCTTATTAAATAAAAAAATAATTAATTAAACTTCATTGAAAGGAAAAAATGGCTTTCTACATTCCATTACCTATCAAAACTCAAGTCTAGTGGACTTGGGATTGAGAGTTTCCTACAAGCTATAAGTTAAAGGAGAAGAAACAGAAAATGCTCACAAGACAAAAATAAAGGAAGATGAGGAAGGAGGAGGTCAAATGTCACCTCCAACTCCCTGTAAGATTAAAAGCCATAGATGGGAGAAGAAGTAAAGGATAATACCAAAACTCTTAATATAGCTGTGAACTCCAAATGCTGGCATAGCAGACAAGTTTTAGAAATGGTTGACATTGGTGCTTTGGACAAGGGACTTGCTCTCAGACACATTTTGGAAAAAAGAAGATCCTGAGACCGAAGGGCAGAAACAGCTCTGATAGAGTTTAGATTTGGAATACGCCAAGTACATATCTAATTAACTTGTGAGTTAATCCAGATGAAAGTGTTTTAAACCAGAGAGACAGAGTTTCCCTTAACCGGCAAACTTCTCCTCCCCACCCATCCCCCAGGGAATGGGAGTGGAAGTTCCATTGCAAAATAAGGTCATTTATCGATAAACACAGAATTTATTTTTTAAACTGGGACACTTCTGAGGGTGAAAGGGAGCGCTATTAGTAATTTCTCCAGAATAGCAGGCATAAATCAGAACTGTCCCAAGCAAACTAGTTAGTACGATCCCCCCAACAATAGAAAACAAAAATGCCTCCTTTTGTGTCTTAGTTGTAAAGTGTAAATATCTATCCCCACTTATTTAGTGTCTCTTCTGGACAAAACACAGTGGGAGAAGGGTAGCCTCTCTAGGGAACACTAGCCCTCTACCCTGCTTTGCAGAATGTGGTAGCCAAACTGCAGGGATGGCTGGAGGGAAGTCACATCCTCAGGCTCTCCGATGGTAAAGGGCAGTGGGAATGCGGGAAGATGGAGACCCATGCCCACTGGGATAAGGATGTCAGGAAAGGTGCTGAGAAAAAAGGTACCCCAGAGACAGGGGGAACTTGAAATTGTGGAAATAAGAATATTAGAATGGAGGTGAAAATATTTCAGGATGAAAGAAGAGTATAAGCAGAAATGTGAAAGCGGGGTCCATGGATATGAACAGGGCACTGCAAGGCATTTATTCTGGCAGCACAGCTGTGTGCAGCAGACACTGGTAACGACCATTCCTACTGCCATTTCCTTCTTCCTTTCACAGAAAACACAACTTTGTTCTGAGTGACAATGGTCCCAACTAAAGATATGTGGATCTTCCCGGCTCCATAGTACTCTGGCCAATGAGATCTGGCGGAAGTTCTTGTCCAGGACACTCTTTCCCAAAGCCCTGCTATGAGAAAGCCCTTTACCCATCACTCTTCACCTTTATTTTAGCCCAGGCAGAAGCCATGCCTGGAAGTGCAGAAGCCATCTCATCTTCTGTGAAGAAAGTTATAGTCTGTGAATGGCAGACCAGGAAAATAAAAGGAACCAGGGTTGCTGGTGGCGTACACATGCTGCCATACTAGCCCTAAACTGTCTACCTTGAACTTCCTGTTGCATGAGATGAATATATTCCTTAATTGTTTGTTCCACTGTCGGTGGGACTTTCTGTTATTTTCAGGCAACATAGTTTTAACTAAATAGATGTAAAACGGATGTAAGGCCAGCTGCAAATCAAATAGTGAGGGCCTTGAATACCAAGCCACTGGTCTGTGGAGTGTCTTATATATCACAAATGATAAGTTTGAAAAAAATAAACAGTAGACAAATGGAAATGCTAAGAATCTGAGGACATTGTTATTAAGATTTGTTTTTCATTGTTTGTTTTTGTTTATTGCAAATAGCTGGGGTGGTCAATATAGTCCTTAAAGTCAGCGGCCAATCAAAACCTTCAGAAATACTTGAGTTTGTGACTATTAAATTTTTTTAATTCTAGCATTAACTGAGCACACATTGTGGGCTAGTTTCCACAGTAAAATGAACATTTTATGTCACTACTCTTAAAACGCAAAAGGTTGACATCTGTTCCCATTCTGATGTATCTTTCTCTGTTGGCTCCTGAATTTCCTGAAATGCATGATTATAGCAGAGTAAAACAGATTTTTCAATTATTATATTCCTGGTTTGAAAAGTTTAACGAGGTTTACATACTCAGGAAGTCAATGTTTGTATACTCTACCAAGATTCAGCTCGGAGAAAAGCATCACCCAACAAAGTTCAAAGCTGATAAACAGCAGTAATCAGGCATCTCATAACCGAACCATCTAACTCAAACTGCAACATCTGCTGAAGAGTCTAGAGGAATTTGCTGAGAATGGGCTTATCAACAACCTCTCTGAACACTCCTTTTCTTCTTACTTTCCAAATACACCATGGTCAAGGCTCAGGAGCAAGAATTAACAAAAAAAAAAAAAAATTTTTTTTTTTTTTTTTTTTTTTTTTTGAGACTGGGTCTTGCTCTGTCTCCCAGGTGGGAGTGCAGCGGTGTGATCACAGCTCATTTTAGTCTCCATCTTCTGGGTTCAAGTGATCCTCCCACCTCAGCCTTCCGAGTAGCTGGGACACTACAGGTGTGCACCTCCATGCCTGGCTAATTTTATTTTTAGTAGAGACTAGGTCTTGCTACGTTGCCTGGGCTTGTCTCAAACTCCTGAGCTCAAGCAACGCTACCAGCCTTGGCTTCCCAAAGTGTTGGGATTACAGGTGTTAGCCACCGCACCCAGTCAAAGAAAAGAATTTCAAGGAGAAGGAAACACCATGTCCACTGCTACCCTAGTGCCACATCCCACGGCTAAAGGGCATGATCTGCTGTCCAACATGCGCAGCACCATGAAGTGATGTAGACGGCCACTCGTGCATGCCCTGAGTCTACAGCGTTGCCTCCAGATGATCCTTGCAAATTTGAGTAAGTGTGGCATGCAGTTGAGGACATACACTCAGAATTGAATTGCCTTGGTCTCAATTCCAGTTCTGCAATTTATTAGCCGTTTGACCTTGATGATAACAACAATGTCAACCTCACAGGGTTGTAAAGATTAAATAAATTAGCACATGTATAATGTTTGGAAAAGTCCCTGATACATAGTAAATATTTCAAAATATGAGAAGATTAAAGTGGAGCAGTTCTAGGGAAGCTTGGGATGGAGCCCAGAGGTTTGTCTGCTAGGATTTTCCCCCTTGTCCCTCTCCAAGAGGCCCAGCCCCAAAATTTACTCCTGTCTTAGGGAAGTCTCTCACTTAAGTTAACCAGCTATTAGGAAGCCTCTGTGTGTGGTGAGCGGTGATGACTGTTTAAGTCTCTGCTATGTTTTTATTTTTGTGAATTCCCTCAACCAATATTCTGTAGTTCTCTACTCCAATCCCCGATCCTAGTTTACTGAGAAGTGATTGTAGCTTTTTCCACTTTCCAACCTAAATTAGTATCATTTAATGTTCTTTAAATAGTTCAGAACTATGGTGATAAAAAAAGAAAGTATTTCAATAATGCTACATTTCACGATTAAAATTCAACAGGCACACACTTGTCTTTATTTAAAACCTCTTCCATAGTATATCTGAAATCTGTGACAGCTTTTCCTGCTCAATATTTAAAAACAGTTTTATCTCCCTTTGAAAGAAAACTTCCATAAGGACCAGCTATTCACTGCCAATGTCAAAACAGGTGAAATATGGAAATAGCTCCCACCAGCAACATGTTTTCTCAACATGTTTGCTACACAGCAAAGTGTAGCAAAAAAAAAAAAAAAAAAAAAAAGGATTGAAAATAAAAAAACCTGGACTTTGCAGACCATTGTTTCCTCTATTTACGATTTGTTATGCAACTTCGCATAAGAAATTTTCTCTCTCCGAAACTCAATTTTTCTATTTTAAAATGAGGGGCTTAAATTAGAATGATGGTCTTTTCTTACTCCTTCTTTCTTGCCTTCCTGCCTCCCTCCCCTACCTCCTTTTCCTTTCTTCTTTCCTTTTCTTCCTCACATTCCTCCTCCTCTCTTCCTCCTGCTTCTTTTCCTTTCTTCTCTTTTTCTTTCTTTCAATAGTAGAGACCCCTCCCTCCCCAAAATCCACTGGAGTCACAGTGGATAAGAGTCCTGAAGAAAGCTAGCTCTCCAGGAAAGCCAGCATTTGTTTATGTTAGAGGGCACGAGTTTGGGGAAAGCAGTCCCTCACTCTATGTTTCCGGCCATCTGATGTTTTCTCTCCTTCTGAACACAAACACGCACAATTCACTCGCATGTTTGGGAAAGAAAGCACTTGCATTGTACACTCAGAGCTGAGAGTAAAAGAGCACAGATCTTAAGATGTATTTGGACACAGTGAAATGTGTATGAGTGGGTAGTGTGTGTGTGTGTGTGTGCGCGTGTGTGTGTATGCTTTGTGGTTATCATCAAGCAAATCCATTACAAGCCAACAAACATTTGCAAACTTTTTTTAGCCTTCGTGACTCTGTTCTCAAACCATTGGCTTATTTGTGGAACTCACTAGTATCTTCATTAGAGCGAAGCACTTCAAAACTGTGTTTTAGGCTTCTCCATCAGCCTTGAGAACAAGAGAGTAAACACAGCATCACTTATCACTTTGGCAAGCTCAACAAACACCATTTCAGAGTGTTAACAGCCCTTAATAAGGACTCTCACTGGTGTTAGTTAAACAAACAGCATTAAGTTGAGAAAAGCAATCAGCGGCCTGATCTCAGTATTGACTGATTGTTATCAGGCTTGGCCTCAGCTGGCTTGGTGCGGTGCGCACGCCTGTCCCAGCACACTGATGAGAGCTGGTGTTATTGGCCACCTGGGAAGTGGAGGCCTTATTATTTAAACGCTCAGCTGAAACTTGCGGTTGTCAACAGACCTTTGTGTCACTTTCAAATGCCAGAGGTCATCTTGGAAATGGAATTTGAAGATTTAAACATTGGCATGTCTGGAATATTTTCATGACTTACTGCATCAATGGGGCAGAAGTTTTAGAAAAATCCACGACCCTTAGTGACTGTACCTGTGAATTTGTCTCCTTAGGGGGGAGGAAAAGGGTGTATGATCATAGGAAGGACAAGAAGTATTTTAAATGCTTATGGGCAAATAAGGATGTCATTTTAGAGTTGGATCTACTTTCAAAGCTGGGCTACCACTAGCCCTGTTTTAAACGACCTAGAATTTAAACATGTGATGATTTAAACTGTCCATGTTCCCCTTTCCCCACAACTAATGAAACCCCACTCACTTTTCCCAATTTCACCCACAGAACCACTCACCTCCTCTAGGAAGTTTTCTCCTCACTCCACCTTCCTCGAACTCCAGAAGAAAATTATATTTTCTCCTCTAAACTTCTATAATGCAAACATTAGCAGGCTAAGAGTCACTGAGATGCTTGTAAAAAATGCAGGTGCCTCTAATCCAAAGACTGGCAATCCTGGCTCCATATTTCAATCACTTGGGGACAATTGAAAAACAAAACAAAAACACAAAAGCTCTCCAGGTGAATCCTATAGCCCAACAGAGTTCAGAACAACTACTCCTCCCCAGAGAGATTCTCATTCTGTTTACCTGGGGTAGGGCTCCAAAATTTTATTTTATTTTATTTTTTTGGAGACAAGAGTCTCACTCTGCTGCCCAGGCTGGAGTGCAATGGTGTGCTCTGCTCACTGCAACCTCTGCCTCCCAGTGTGTCCGGAATTGATGGGTTCTTGGTCTCACTGACTTCAAGAATGAAGCCGCGGACCCTCGCCGTGACTGTTACAGTTCTTAAATGGGGCGTGTCCAGAGTTTGTTCCTTCTGATGTTGGATGCGTTCGGAGTTTCTTCCTTCTGGTGGGTTCATGGTCTCGCTGGCTCTGGAGTGAAGCTGCAGACCTTCGTGGTGAGTGTTACAGCTCATAAAAACGATGTGAACCCAAAGAATGAGCAGCACCAAGACTTCTTGCAAAGAGCGAAAGAACATAACTCCCACAGCCTAGAAAGAGACCCCAGCCGGTTGCCACTGCTAGGTCGGGCAGCCTGCTTTTATTCTCTTATCTGCACCGCCCACCCCCGCACCCCCACCCCCATCCTGATGATTGGGCCATTTTACAGAGAGCCGATTGGTCCATTTTACAGAGAGCTGATTGGTCCGTTTTGACAGGGTGCTGATTGGTGCATTTACAATCCCTGAGCTAGACACAAAAGCTCTCCACGTCCCCACTAGATTAGCTAGATACGGAGTGTGGACAAAAAGGTTCCTCAAGTCCCCACCAGAGTAGCTAGATACAGAGTGTCGATTGGTGCATTCACAAACCCTGAGCTAGACACAAAGTGCTGACTGGTGTGTTTACAAACCTTGAGCTAGCTACAGAGTGCCCATTGGTGTATTTACAATCCCCTAGCTAGACATAAAGATTCTCCAAGTCCCCACCAGACTCAGGAGCCCAGCTGGCTTCACCCAGTGGATCTCACACCGGGGCCGCCGGTGGAGCTGCCTGCCAGTCCCGCGCCGTGCACCCGCACTCCTCAGCCCTTGGGCAGTGATGGGACCGGGGGCCGTGGAGCAGGGGGCGGCGCTTGTCGGGGAGGCTCAGGCAGCGCAGGAGCCAAAGGCGCGAGGTGGGGTGGGAGGAGACTCAGGCATGGCGGGCTGCAGGCCCCAAGCCCTGCCCCGCGGGGAGGCAGCTAAGGCCCGGCGAGAAATCGAGCGCAGTGCTGGTGAGCCAGCACTGCTGGCGGACCCGGCGCACCCTCCGCAGCTGCTGGCCTGGGTGCTAAGCCCCTCACTTCCGGGGGCTGGCAGGGCCTGCCGGCCGCTCCCAGTGCGGGGCCCGCTGAGCCCACGCCCACCCGGAACTCGCGCTGGCCTGCAAGCACCGCGCGCAGCCCCGGTTCCCGCCGGCACCTCACCCTCCACACCTCCCGGCAAGCTGAGGGAGCCGGCTCCGGCCTTGGCCAGCCCAGAAAGGGGCTACCACAGTGCAGCAGCGGGCTGAAGGGCTCCTCAAGTGCCGCCAAAGTGGGAGCCCAGGCAGAGGAGGTGCCGAGAGCGAGCGCGGGCTACGAGGACTGCCAGCATGCTGTCACCTCTCACCAGGTTCAAGAGATTCTCGTGCCTCAGCCTCCTGAGTAGCTGAGACTACAGGCGTAAGCCACCATGCCTGGCTAATTTTTGTATTTTTAGTAGAGACGGGGTTTCACCATGTTGGCCAGGCTGGTCTCCAACTCCTGACCTCAAATGATCCACCCACCTTGGCCTCCCAAAGTGCTGGGATTATAGGTGTCAGCCACTGTGCCTGGCCGAGAATTTTAATTCTTAACCAGCATCTTGGAGCAGAGATTCTCAGTCCACATTTGAGCAAAGCTGCCATGCCCTTTGGGTGCTAAATGGGGCCTGATAACTATCACATTAACATTGCTTTATAAGGAGCATACATTCTGGAAACTGGGGGTCCTTTAGTCTTCTAACCATTACGATGCCTTTTGCATATATAAGAATGGAGGTAGAAGCTCAGGTATAGATTAATTGATCTACTTCATAAAAAAGAGTGCCAAATGTGTGGGAATGGGGGAGGGAAGTGGATACTGTAATGGAAGAAACTGAGGCCAGCAAAGCTGAGGAAAAGGGAAAGCAGGAAACTCATGACTCTAGCACACGGCCATGTCCTAGAACCAACCTTGAATGATGAAAATGTTGCAGGGGAATGTTGTAAATTGTTTGCTAAGGTGTGCAAAGTAATCTCCTTCCTCCATCTCCCTTTAAAACTCTTGAGTAAAGAGAGGTGCTGGAAGCCTTCTCTACATTGGCAGGGGTGGGAAAAGGGAGGAGGGCCTGAAGAAGTAGAGCAAGGCAATGAAGGACAGCTCACATCTGGCTCACATGTGTGGGCTTCGTCTTCTACACAGCCTGTTACACAAAACAGGTGTTCAACAAGTATTTGTGAAACAAATAAAATAACTACTAGGAAAAAAGCTCACAAGGAAGACTGTGGTTCTTACCACTGCAAAAGACTGACAGGGATCGAAACAGAAATATCCTTATCAGTTTGCAAATGCAAATCCTGACCTTCTCAACCTCAAGCTAGCACAATGTGCAAATGTTTGCCAAGAAAGAGCTGGCAAGTTTATAGCTTACAGAGTCAAAGAACTATCCGTGTGACATAAGGTAGGCTTTGGGTGTTTGGCTGTTACTGCTTTGGAAAAGTTGGGTGGTGGGGGGAATAAAGGGGGCCTTCAGAATACTGGCAGAACAGTTCCCATGTGCCCTTCGATACTGATGTGCACGGCATTGGTCTTAAAGCAACTGAAGCAGGAGACATCCATGTGACACCCAGCTGGCTGAGTGAAACTTTGCCCTGAGTTCCATGTGTTTTAAGCCAAAGTCACAGACTTTGCCTGGGGGTCCTACTTACAATTCAGATTCACACAGCTCAACAGCAACTCTTCTGCAAATTATTTTACTTTGATGGAAGCTATATGTATTTCTAAGCCAACAGAATTCTCTTTAATGACTTTAGAAACAAATTTACTTGGACTAGGACTGACTCATAGGGAGACCTAGGGAAGAGTCAGGAGCAAATACCTCTTTCTCTAAGGCTCTTGAGGTAGATATTGCTTTGTTTTCTTCAGCCTAGCATCCTTAACGCCATTGAAGAACGGCTTGTCTCCAGTCTGTGTCATCCCAGCCATCTACCAACATCCCCCTCCTCATCACAGAGTTGGTCATGTGACTCCAGATTAACCAATCTCAGTGCTCTATGCCTCTAGCAACAGTGATTGGTCCAGGTGTAAGTTGTGTAATCTAAGCAAGGCCAATCAAAATCTTCCCTGGATTGATAATAAATGGGCATTGGGAATTAATAAGCTGGAAAACATGTGAATCTGGAGCTGTGGGTGGCCACAGCCTGTCTACAGGATACAGCCAATACCCACAGGGACTCTGAACTAAGGGGTGAAGAGAAGCTGGGTCCTGATGTCACTGTTGGAATCCCTGAATCCAGCTGCACCTAAAGTTGGTCTTGCTGAGTAAATAAAATTTTATTTATTAGTTTATGTTTAGGTTAGTTTTAAGCTGAGTTTTGTTACTTACGAGTGAAAATGTTGTAATGAATATAATGTGTTTATATTTCAGTAAACTTCATGTAGCAAAACGGGATAATAACTGCAATTATTTATTGAATGCCCATTTGGAGTTAAGGCCTGTACTAAGACATTGACAGCATCTCTCATGTGAACATTCCACGAAACAAATGAAGTCACCTGAGACTCAAGAGAGGTTGCTTGACTTGACAAAAATCACTGAGCTAATAAAAGGAGGAGTGGGGATCCTAATCTAAATTTCAGTTTACGTTGACTGCACTCTCTGCTTCCAAAGGAAGAGTGTATAGGGAGCAACACCTCTTTTGTGTTAATTAGCAAGATGTCAACACTTCCCTCCGAAGCTTAGGGCCACAGAATGACTTTTGTCCTACACAAGGCTCCGAGCTTCCAACCGGGCTCCTGAGGGTGGCAGAACCCAGCTCAAAACTCTGGCAGCAACAAAGCCTCCCTAGTGGTTGTTTGGGCTGCCTGTGCCACATGCCAGGGAATCAGTGGAGACATGCTCTGCAACTGACACTCATGGGCCTGAAAGCTGGAGGAAACACAAACACTAAGGCAGTGCATTTCATCCAGGACCTGCCACCTTCTTGGTCCATGGTGAGCTCTTTCAAGCTGAAGTGGGGAAGTCAAGGAGCAGGATGGCTGTGATATATCAGTAACAGGAGTGGAACATATCCAAGACTGTCTCTGCACCCATTCTTGACTAACTTTGCTCATCCTGCTACACCTTCTCCTGCAGTTCCCTTGGAAGTAGCAGGGGAATAACATCCTACATTCCCAAACCCCATTAATGAAAGTGTCCTTTATTTGAATGTAAATTCCCATTCTAATTGTAAAAAAATGCATGATTTCTCTTATTAAAATCCCCATGCCAAGTTTTGAAAAATGCATGGATGTAGCCCTGCACTGCCATTGATTGTCTATGTGACATGGGCAAGTCACATGGTCTCTTTGAGCCTCAGTTACCTCTTCTGAAAATGGAAATCATGCTGCCTACCTGAAGATATCATAAGAATGAAACAAGGTGATGTGCCATCGCTCCTTCTGCTGCGTGGCATGCAGCAGATGCTCCCTAATTGTAAATAATGGCAAGGTTTCCTGCGTGTTCATGGGAACTCTGTTAATGCATGCCAGGCCCTGTCTCCTCTGCTGAATCTTGAATTGCTGCCTATTAAATAGCCAGCTTCTTCCAAACGAGGCCAGAAGTAATTCATAGCTTTTCCCATTTTCCATATTTAATGACTCTGGAATCCCCACAAGTGGTCCTGGCCTGGTTAGATGAGGCAGAGCTACCCCAAGGTCACATAATCACTGTGATGCTAAGGTTAACTATGGGTTAATCGTGGTGCTATCGTGATACAGCAAGAAATATATTGGATACCATGTAGAGAAGTCTCAGGGCTCAGGCACTGCCTCTCTGCCTCCAACTGAATCCCCCGAACCACAAGTAGGGTGTAGCTGATGAGGAGATTAGGGACCCTAAACACTTTCTAAGATAGAAGACTTCTGTGCTTTACTTTCCATTCTGTTAAGGTCTAGAGGTGTATACCACATATGCACGGCTAGGAAGGAGTGGTCACCCAGGCTCTAGACCAAGCTTTTCCAACTTGGGGCCCATGGGCCGCATGCAGCCTAAGATGGCTTTGAATGCAGCCCAACACAAATTCATAAACTTTCCTAAAACATCATGAGATTTTTTTTGCAAAATTTTTTTTTTTAGCCCATCAGCTATCATTACTGTTAGTGTGTTTTATGTGAGGCCCAAGACAATTTTTCTTCTTCCAATGTGGCCCAGAGAAGCCAAAAGATTGGACATCCCTGGTCCAGATGATCACAGGTGCACTGAAGTGAAGAAAAAAAAAATTGTGGTCTAGAGGTGCCCCATTGTTCCTTGTGTGGATTAATGTAATATTGTAAAATATATATTTAATCTTCCATCCTGTTACTGGCATACAACTCCTAAAATCCTTGGAATCTGCACAGCGATGTTTTTGTATGCTAATGAGTTGACTGATGGCTTGTAGGCCCTAGGTAACTTCAGAATGAGGGCTAGTCACCAAGACACGACTAGAGGGTTAGGACTTTCAGCCCCACCCACAACCTCTGGGGTGAGGAGAAGGGCCAAAGGTCAAGTTGATCACCAATGGCCAATGGTTTAATCAATCAATCATGCCTACATAATAAAGCCTCCATAAAAATCTAAAAGGGCAGAGTTCAGAGAGCTTCTGGATAGCTGAACGCATGGAGGTTCCTGGAGGGTGGTACACTCAGAGAGGGCATGGAAGCTCCGCCCCCTTTCCCCCATGCCTTGACCTATGCATCTCTTCATCCGTATCCTTTGTAATACCCATTATAACTGATATGGTTGGGCTGTGTCCCCACCCAAATCTCAATTTGTAATAATCGCCACGTTTCATGGGAGGGACCTGGTAGGAGGTAATTGAATCATGGGGGCTGGTTTTTCCCATTCTGTTCTCATAATAATGAATAAGTCTCATGAGAGCTGATGGTTTTATAAAGGGCGGTTCCCCTGCACATGCTGTCTCTCTTGCCTGCCACCAGGCAAGACGTGTCTTGCTTCCCCTTCACTTTCTGCCATGATTGTGACACCTCCCCAGCCATGTGGAACTGAACCGTGAGTCCATTAAACCTCTTTCCTTTATAGATTACCAAGTCTCAGGTATGTCTTTATTAGCAGCATGAAAACGAACTAATACAATAATAAACCAGTAAATGTTAAGCGTTTCCTTGAGTTCTGTAAGCTCTGCTCCAGTAAATTAATCACACACAAAAAGGAGTTCAGGGGATCCCTGACTTATAGACAGTCAGTCAGAAGCACAAATAAAACAACCTGGGGCTTTTGACTGGTATCATAAGTTAGGGGCAGTCACGTGGGACTGAGTCCTCAACCTGTGGCATCTGACGCTACCTCCAGGTAGGTAACATCAGAATTGAATTGGATTGGACGGCACCCAGCTGGTGTCTGCTACAGAACTGACTGCTTGTTGGTGAGGAGAAATCCCCACAGAGTTGGTCACAGGAGTCTTCAGTGGTGATTACTGTTGAGTGAGAGAATTGAAAAAACACTTTGACTTTTTCAGTTTTTTTCTACTCACAATAAGGAAGGTAGCAGTACTGGGAGTCCTCCCAATAAGTATTTCACCAAGATAGAAAAGCATCAAGGAGGCCAGGTGTGGTGGTTCACACCTGTAATCCCAGCACTTTGGGAGGCCGAGGCAGGTGAATCACCTGAGGTCGGGAGTTCAAGACCAGCCTGGCCAACATGGTGAAACCCCATCTCTACTAAAAATACAAAAATTAGCTGGGCATGGTGGCACGTGCCTGTAATCCCAGCTACTTGGGAGGCTGAGACAGGAGAATCATTTGAACCGGGAGGTGGAGGTTGCAGTGAGCCAAGATCATGCCATTGCACTCTAGCCTTGGTGACAGAGTGAGACTCCATCTCAAAAAAAAAAAAAAAAAAAAAGAAAAGAAAAGCGTCAAGGATAGCAATTTTCAATCTTTCATATATGCTGTGAATCACCCAGGGATCTTGTTAAAATGCAGATTCTCTGGTTCAGTTGGTCCGAGGTTAGGCCTGAGAATCAGCATTTCTAATAAGCTCTCAGTGATGCTGATGCTTCTGGCTTAGGAATTATGTTTTGAGTAGCAGGATTTGAGGACATAGGAAGTTCACAGTAGCTGAGCACAATGGCATGTACCTGTAGTCCCAGCTGCTGGAAAAGCTGTGGTGGAAGGATCACTTGAGCCCAGGAGTTCTGGGCTGTAGTGTGCTGTGCCCATGAAGTGCCCACACTAAGTTCAGCATCAATACAGTGACTTCCTGGGAGTGGGGCATCACAGGTTGCCTAAGGAGGGGCGAATGGGCCCAGATCAGAAACGAATCAGGTCAAAACTCCCATGCTGATCAGTAGTGGCATCACACCTGTAAATAACCACTGCCCTCCAGCGTAGGCAACATAATGGCATAGCCCTGTCTCTAAAATGAATAATAATAATAGTAATAATAAAAGGAAGGTCACAGTAAATGCTTGCCAAGGAATTAGCAATAGATAAATTGCTCAATGAACATACAAATGAATAAAATAGGGGGAAGGCACCCAGCTGGTGTCTGCTACTGCTGTAGCAAGATGAAAATGCTATTATCCGAGGCTAGACTGAGGTTAGAGACTATGCTTCCAGCCTCCTATATTTGACATTTATTCCTCCAACTGTTCTTTTTGATTTTGTTATCTCTCTCTCATCAGTGTCAGGGCAATGAGAAGATCAAAGTCACTATATCCGGTGTACCCCCTGAGCTTCAATGTCCATATCTGTAAAATGGGAATAATACTGTCTATCTTGCAGTTGTTGCAAAACTAAATGGCTCGTAAGAGGAATTTAAGAAATGGTTGCTATTGGATATTTTCAAATTAATTAACTTGAAGAGACAACAGATGCCTCTCCTCCACGTAGAAGGAACAGAGAAAAAAAACTGTTACTTATATCTATGTGCTAGCACTGTGCTAAGTGCCTGAATAAATTGTTGAATAAATTGTTTTATAAATTGTTTTGCTTGTAAAGCCTTTTGAAGTCCATAGTGTTATGTCAGTTTCACAGTTGGGGAAACTGAGCCTTAGAAAGAATAAGAGACTTTTCCATCTGAGGTCACAAGGCTGAGTAAGTGGCGGGGACCAGTTGTGTCTGATTCCAAAACCACACTCTTTCCCCACATCCTGCCTCTCCTCCATGCCCTAGTAGTGGGCAGCCTGCCCCTTTGAACACAGTCGTCCACAGTCAAAGGCTCTGGGTATTAGCTGTTAAGGCTCCAGTTCCGACCCACGTCCAGGGCTCATTCCTTGGCTGTGAAGCAGACAGCCTGTTTACATGACACAGGTCTGGGATGGCAAAGTCCTCAGTGCCTGTTTGTCTGTTTTTGCCTTCTCCCCTACTCAGACCTTTGGTGAGTCAGTTATGGTCAAATTCAGGGACAGTTTGTGCCGTGCTCCCTCCAATTTATGGGGAAGGTGTCTTAAGCCCTGAAGTTCAGTGGGTGAAAGTGTCAAAGTAGACAGACAGATGACCTCTCACCTCCTTGCAGAAGGGAGGTGTTTGTTGAGCAAAGCATTCAAGAGCATCTTCTTCCCAAACAGGCCTGAATCACCAGCCCCATTTTCCAACCACAGATGTTTTCTCACACATAGCCAGGTTCCAAGTGGGACAGGATCTGCTGGATTGAGCTCTAGAAGAGACAGAGAGGAAAGAAATGTGAATCTGACATGTTGTTTTCACCACTATAAACCCAGCTCCTTGGCCCATATCCCAGTCCTGCCTCAGAATTCCCCCTCCTACGGTAGAGACAGCTAACTGCTTCCCTTCCATAGTGTAGAACTGTCACTGGGAAGTAGCTGCCATGTCGGTGATTACATTTCCCAGCACCTCTTGCTTCTCGTGGGTGGTCATGTGACCACTTTACAGCAATGAGCAGAAGCGATGTGTCTCACTCCTGGTCCAAGGCATTCCTTCTCCAACCTGTCTTTTCACATCTTAGGTGAGAAAGAAGCCACAGGAAGAAGGAGGCAGGGTTTCTGACTCACCGTGTGAAAGGTTTTCTGGCAACCAGGAACATCCATATCAACAGCTTGGTGAGTGAAAAATAGTGTTTTATTACTTTAAGGTCACTGCAACTTTTGGACTTGTTCATTAGAGCAGCTACCATTGCTCTCATTAGTATACCCAGGATAGATAGCAGCATCGACGCTGACTGGACTCTCGGCACTGGGTGCAGTGCACTGTGCTCAGAACTTCATCACCATCATCTCATGGAACCTTCATATAATTTTGGCAGGTAATCCCCCTCCCCATTTTAAACTATAGAAACCTTCGCTCCAGAATGTTAAATTATTTGTTCCAGATCACATGGTTAGGAAGTGGCAGACATAAGATTCAAACAAATTTCTGTCTGACAACAGTTGCAGGAAGTTCTCCCTTTTACACTCTGGTCTGAGTGACAGAGTGAGACCCTGCCTCCAAAAAAAATGAAGGAAGGAAGGAAGGAAAGAGAGAGAGAAAGGAAGAGAGAAAGAAAGAAAAGAAAAGGAAGGAAGGAAGGCAGAAATGAAGGAAGGAAGGAAGAAAAAGAGAAAGAAAGGAAGGAAGGAAGAGAAAGAGAAAGAGAAAGAAAGGAAGGAAGGAAGAAGGAAAGAAAGGAAGGAAGGAAGAAGGAAAGAAAGAAAGAAAGAAAGAAAGAAAGAAAGGAAGAAAGAAAGGAAGGAAAAGAAAAGAAAAGAAAGAGAGAGAAAGAAACACTGCCTAAACCCTCTCACCCAGGTGTGTTACAGACCCCAAAGAAATAGCAGCAGGTTTGGTTGAAGCACCTTTAGAGTAATCAATGTCTTTTTAAAGTGTGTCTTAAACTTGCTGTTGGCAAGTCATAGTGAAATAGAGTTCCAATAAATTTCCCAACTGGGGTGACTCAAAACTATTGAAATTAAATTTGCAAAGGTGGTCACATTGCAAGATGTGAATTATGCTGTACTTAGATCCAGCTCACCGAGTACAACTTTAGAGGGCACCTATGACACTGGCGACAACCTTGTACTCAAGTGGAAACATAGTGAGCTTGGAGCAAGAAGCCAGGGCTCTGAGACCTAACACCATGGCTTACTGACTTTGTTACATGTAACTAAGACACACTGGTTACATGTCAAGACACAACATCTCAGAGATGCAGCACCCTGGTTTCTGAACAGGGGTTGGAGTGGAATGGGGAGGTGCTTCTCTATCTTTCTCCCAATGTTGTCAGATTTCCTTGTCTTTTTCATCTTTATGCTCAGACCTCAGCCTCTTTTTTTTTTTTTTTTTAATTTTACTTTAAGTTCTGGGATACATGTGCTAAACGTGCAGGTTTGTTACCTCGGTATACATGTGCCATGGTGGTTTGCTGCACCTGTCAACCTGTCATCTAGGTTTTAAGCTCTGCTTGCATTAGGTATTTGTCCTGATGTTCTCCCTCCCCTTTCCCCCAACTCCCCAACAGGCCCCAGTATGTGATGTTCCCCTCCCTGTGTCCATGTGTTCTCATTGTTCAGCTCCCATTTATGAGTGAGAACATGTGGTGTTTGGTTTCCTGTTCCTGTGTTAGTTTGCTGGACCTCAGTCTCTTATACCTGAACTATTGCAACAGACCCTGGGAGTAGGGACAGTGTGGTACCAGAGCCACACACCCCTCCTCATTATATCCAGTGAGATCACACTCCTATTGAAACCCAAGAGTTCCCTTCTATCCTCAGGATAAATCCAAGCTCCTCAAATTGCCATTCAAAGTATTCTATGATACAATCTTGACCTTCATTTCTGTTGGATATACCATGACTCCAATTCTTCACCCTATACTGGATCCCATTGGCAAGTCCCACATTTCCTGGGTACCTTCCTGCCATTTCCTGACTTTAACTCCTCCAGTGTGCTCTTATCCTAATCGTTATAAATTCAAACTCTACTCACCTTTCAAGGCTGATGTTGGTACAGCCACTTCTAGAAAGCCTGATGTCCACAACTACGATTTCCATTTCTCTCTTAAGAGCTCAGGCGGCAGGTTTTATTGGACTCTGATCCCTTTGAAACTTGTTGTTCATTATTTGATCCCATTTCTTATCTCCTCTCCCAGCTCCTTAGGAAAAAATGACTCCACCTCCTTCATCTTTTAAATTGTCCAGTACCTATAATGATTCTTGGTGCAAAGTCAGCCTTTGGTAAGTTTACTAAGTTAACTCAAAATCATGAGTCAAGGAAAGACTCAGAAAAGGCAGTTGATAAGAGGAGGTGTTAGAGGAAGCCATGCTGTAGTAACATGTAAACCCTGACATTAATGACTTAACACAATAACAGGTTACCTCTTACTCTCCTCACAGTCTTTCATGAGCTCGCAGCTTTGCTTAGCAGAGCTCTTCCAGTCAGTGTCAGAGGGATCCAGTCTCCTTCCATCCATTGAGGGAAGCACTCTACCATTCCAAGTGCTTTACTTGCAGCTGTACAGATAAAGCAGAGAAATCTTGGAAGACTGCACATGATATTTTATGGCCAAGTTGGAATTGGTGTACGTTCTTACTACTTGAAGTGTTGTCCATAAAACCAGCAGCACTGGTATTAACTAAGAGCTTATTGAAGTGCAGAATCATGGGCCTCACCCAAAACCTACTGAATCAGAATCTGCATTTCAACAAGATCCCTGAGTGATGGGATGACTCATTATACACACTGTAGCGTGAGAACCACTAGTGGACATCATTTCTGTGCACATTCCGTTGGCAAGAACTCCAGCGCAAGCCCCAACCTAACTGCAAAGAAGGCTGGAGAATTTATCCCATCCTAATACCTAGAAAGAGGACAAAAGTTTTGCCTGCCATAGACTGCCACAAGCAGCATTTAAAATGGAACAAATCCAGTTCCTCTTCCAAGTCAAGCAAGTCATACAACTCTAAACCTCATCTCCCTGCTATGCAATATCAGGGAGGTTGGAGTGTCTGTGCTGGCTGAATAAGGGACAGGCTGTTTCAAGATGGTGGACTGCAGCAGAAGGCAGGGACTTTAAATATGTATGTAAAGAAATGGAAGCCAGGTGAAAAGGCATATTAAACAACCTGTTAGCCAACAAAGTTGAAAGAACGTTTAAACCATGTACTCTGAAGAAAAGAGCTCCCCTCTGCTCCCACCAATAAGTCATCCAACCAAGACATAGGCCTTAAGGAAACACAGAAGCAAAGCCAGACCAATGCACTGCTAATTTTCTGTGAAGTTTTTACCTGTTTGATCCAAATGTTTTCATTATTTCCAGTGGTCATTGTTCCTGGTTCTCATTAGTTGAAATTTATTTTCATTATTCTGTGAGTATGTTTTTTTTCCAGAACACAAGGATTTGAGGTTCATATACTTTCATCTTTTCTTTATGATTGGTTAATTAACAAGCACTGAGTGGGGAATAAGGAATGGAGGAAACTTTTAAAAATCCCTTTTCATGTAAATGTATAGGGCACTTAACAAGGAACTTGGAGGTCCTTGGTAATATTTGTACTTGATGGTGTTTTACTTGGAAAATATTGTTAACCCAGCTCTGATCTTAAGTTTTAAAGCATTTCAATAAAATAAAAAGAGAACACATTATATTTCATAATACAAATTAGCTTCATCTTGCATGTGCCAGGCATGGAAAAGAACAACCCTGAAGCGATCAAAATTTCCCCATTAGTACTGATCATCTAACTTTTATAGCAGACCATCACTTCTCCAAACAATGTTGTATGTTTGTTTTTAAACCACAGGGAAATAAATAATTTATAAACTCAATAAGAAAAGAAAACAAATCTATAAAAAATACATATCCCGGAAAGAATTTCTAGTGCCAAGTGTAAACTGGCACTTCATGTCTATTCATAAGATTTAAAATTAGGTGTCAATGTGGTGTTATATAATTCACTTGTGAGCTGCATGGGTGAATGGGTAATGTACATGTGTATGCCATCAGTCACGGGATAATTTCTGCGTTGTTAGCGGATCATATATCTTTTCTCTTTCTATTGCTGTCATTTGTGGCTAATGACACAACTGTCTTAGCCACAGTTAGAACTGTCTTAAAGAACTGTCTCTTTCCTCCATTGGCTTCAACAACTGGGGTGATGACTTCTAAACTTTCTCTCCAGAATCTACCTCACTCCTGAGCTCCTTACTTACATAACCAATTCAGTATTGGACAGCTCTGTTTCCAGAGGACCTCAAATGTGCATGTGTTAAAAGTAACTGTCCATCTTCTCCCAAAACCTTTCATTCCTTCTTGTAGTATTCCTAAGAATGTAGGAATTCAAGTATTTGCTGAGGGAGATGAGGCATCATTCTTTCTTTTCCTCATTTTCATTTGCACAGAATTAATAGAACCCTTTATATACATTTATGTTTACCACATCCCACTCCCCCAAAAATCTTGAAGTAGCTATTTAAAAAATCTACAATACAATACAATGAAAACAGTCTTTAAAAGTAATGGGAATGGCAAAATTAAGTTAGAATAGTTGCATGAAGCCAGAGGAAGACTGATTCTCCCAAGGTAGAGTAGGAAGTTGGGACACAAATTAACTTGAGTTTTCCACAGGCTAAGTTGGAAACACTTATCAGGGATGTGTGATTCATAATGTCTGTCAGATTAAAGGAAATTCCAGCTGCTCAAGAGGAGCATGATTTTATTACATAACAAAAGCAGTGCCAGCAGAAGTGCGAGGTATGGACTTTCATACAAGATGACCTGGGTCAGATGAACCTCCTCGGCTGCATGCCTTGTCTATTTAACAATAAGATAGTTGACAATGGACTTAGGTAAACACCTTAATAATTTTTTTTTTTTTTTTGAGACAGGATCTCACTCTGTCATCCAGGCTGAAGTGCAGTGACATGATCTTGGCTCACTGCAACCTCTGCCTCCCAGGCTCGAGCAGTCCCCCCACCTCAGCCTCCAGAGTAGCTGAGCTGGGACTACAAGAATGTGCCACGATGCCCAGCTAATTTTTGTATTTTTTAGTAGATATGGGGTCTCACTACGTTGCCCAGGCTGATCGTGAACTCCTAAGCTCAAGTGATCCTCCCACCTTGGCCTCCCAAAGTACAAGTATTACAGGCGTAAGCCACCATGCCAGCCCTTAGTGAATACCTTAGTTAACTTTCTCTTGAGGACTACCTGGAAAAGACAGTGGAGGTGGGCAAAGAACTACCTTACTTCCACTGTCTCTCCTACTTCTCTGAGTATGCAATTCTAGTGAGCATCCTAAAATGAAATGTCAATCAAATATAAAGCACGTTTACTGAATAAGGGTCCTCTGTGGTCTGCCTTCTGTCTCATCTCCTGCCCCGTAACCACCACACCATCCACACTTGCTGTTCCTTTCACTGCTTATGTCTTAGCTGTTCCCCCTACAAAGCATACTCTTATACTGTTTCTCTGCCTCATATTCTTAGTCATCTTATGTAACCCAATACTCATTTCTTCTGTGAATCTTTCTCTGACTCCAGTATTGGAAGCTCTCTCCTTCAGGTTCCTACCCTCCATGTACATTTTTTTTGCCATAGCATTTGTTTATAGGGTATTAAGATTTCTTGTTTAGTGGCTGTTACCACATATAACAAGTAAATGTTTCTGTGGGTTGAGAAACTGTGAGTGTTGGTTACCTAGGTGCCACTGGCTCAAGGTCTCTCATGACGTTGCAGTCAAGGTGTGGGTTGGGGCAGTGGTGTCATCTGAAGACTCAGCTGGATGAGGATCTGCATTTGAGCTCACCACATATGGTTATTGGCAGGTCTTAGAAAATTCATTCCCCAGCTCACTCACATGAGCATCTCCAGAGGGCTCCCTCAGGACTGGGCTTCCTCCAGAGTGAACAATCCAAGCAACAGAAAGAACACTCTACGAAGAAGCCACAATTTTTATAACCTGATCTTGAAAATGACATCCCATCACTTCTGCCGTATCCTATTCATTAGAAGCAACTCTCTAAATTGAGCCCACACTTAAGAGGAAGAGATCACACAAGAGTGAGAGTAACAGGAGGTGGGGAATCATTAGAGGTCATCTCAGAGGCTGCCTACCACGATCTCCTAAGCAATCCTGCAAATTCAGTCTCATAACTTGCATTTGCAGATAGAACACTGAAGCTTAGTGAACCAAAGCAGCTTAGCAGGTGATTAGGTCTGTAGGACTCTCCAGTTTACCTTTCACTGGTCCATGATATATCTTTGTCTCAATGCCTAGCATGGTGCAAATCATGTAACAGGCATTCTAAAAATCAGAGATCATGGATAGCCCACAGATCTTTGAGAGTGGAACTTCATAGAGTGTTAAAATTTATTTAAGTTCAAGTCCCTTTAGAAGCCATATATCCTCTCCACAGTCTCCTTCACTCCTTATTGTCTTACCCGGGCATAATTCACCCAATTACACTGACTGTCTGGCCCCTGAAGTCATTTCAGTTTGGGTTCCTGCTATAAGTAATTGGTGACAGAAGTGAGGTTTGTCATTCTTCATCCCCTATCCATTCATTCAACCAGCAAATATTTCTTGAATGCTTACTATCAGCTAGGCAGTATGTTAGCCAACTGTGGGGAGAGACTAAACTATTCAATGCAAACAGGTTCATAATTCAGGAAACTTGGTGTATATGGATCAGTATATGGATGCTTTTTACTTTCTTGTTTGTTCAAAAATTTCTATAATAAAAAGGTAAAATCAAAGGTGATCCATAAAATTTCTAAGCCATGTTGTGAAAGGAAGGGGTAAATACTGGGAAAATACCTTGTTGAATCCCACAATACTTCTTGAAGGAAGTTTTAATATTTCAGTTTACAGATGAAGAAACAAGTTGATTGAGACTAGAAGGTTCTGGAGCTGAGATTCATAGCCACATCTGTTTGGATCAAAGGCAAGCATTTTCCCCCACTGAACTACACTGCTAAACATATACAAATGTTATCTCCGCATCTCAAATCTTAAGGCTGCACTGGATTCTGGAAACCAACGAGGTTGCTTTCATGACCACCTAACAAGTGACTCTCAGTCTTCACTGTCCCTTACTTAACATTTCCCCCAGTTACCTGTGGTGTCTCCCCTATGTTAAGCACATAGTGTATGCCAGGCACTGGGCCTTAATATCAATTCACCTTCACAAGCCTCCTCATTGGTATTGTTACTTCCCTTGTCCAGAGAGGAAAAGAGGCTCAGAGAGATGAAGTCATACATCAAGTCATATAGCTAGACAGGGTGGAATTCAGATTTGAATCAAGGGCAGCTGGATCACAAAATGATTGTTCTTTCTGTTAACAGGACTGTCATTTTAGAACCTATGAATAGGGAAGAAACAGAAAATACAAAACTCTAGGCTAGCCATGTGGTAGCTGATTCCTGCTGATTACCAATTAGACCCTCCCCAGATTGTTTGCCCTCTCCAGTCACAGACTTCACATCTACAAAAGAGAGACCTGGTTTCAATATCCCTTAAGGTGGGATTTTCAAACCATAAGTCAGACCCATCAAAAAGTAATCAGATCAATGGAGTCACCACAAACATTTTTTTATGAAACAAAAGGAACAAGGCCGGGCGTCGTGGCTGACACCTGTAATCCCAGAATTTTGGGAAGCCAAGGCGGGCGGATCATCTGAGGTCAAGAGATTGAGACCATCTTGGCCAACATGGTGAAACCCTGTCTTTACTAAAAATACAAAAAATAACTGGGTGTGGTGGCATGTGCCTGTAGTCCCAACTACTCGGTAGGCTGAGGCAGGAGAATCGCTTGAACCCAGGAGGCGGAGGTTGCAGTGAGCCAAGATCATACCATTGCACTCCAGTCTGGTGACAGAGTGAGACTCTGTCTCAGAAAAAAAAAAAAAAAGAAGAAAAGAAAAATGAGTATTGAGTGTTTTTTTATGACAAGTATACATACACACACGTGTGTACCTTTGTGTATGTGTGTATGTGCATTGGGTCATGCTGTAAGATCAAGTTCTCACTGTGGATTACTGTCAAGATTTTGAAAGTTACTGCATTAAGGAGGATTCTTTCAGCCTAGGGATTTACGTCTCACAATTGCAAATGCAAACCTAACACTTTCCTGGAAACTCTATAGACCGATAGAAAGAGGAGGAAGATAGAATCAGGCAGATAGATTTTAAGGGTTTTTTTGGTCTTTTGTTTAATGTTGCCCAGGCTAGTCTCAAACTTCTGACCTCAAGCAATCTTCCTGCTTCACCTCCCAAAGTGCTGCAACTACAGGTGTGAACCACCACACCCAACCAAGACTTGGATTTGGATCTGAACTCTTCTATTTATGACTGTATGCCCTCAAGCAAGTCATTCTACCTCATTGGGCCACAATTTTATTATCTGTAAAATGCAAATAATAATGCCCATCTTACAGGGTAATAATGAGGCTTAAATGAGAAAATATAATCACTTAGCAGAATTCCAGGAACATCATAATGCTCAAAATATGTTAATTATAATAATTGTTGATTTAAACATTTTTATTATGACCATTATAATTATTATTTTCAAATTGCATTGAAATTATTTATTTACATATCTCTTCCTAGACTAGACTCATAAAGAAATCCGAGGTAGTCTTTATCATTGTATGTCAAAACCATATTGTATTCAATGCAAATTGATTATGTTGACAGTATCTCCAAAGTTAGAACTAGGAGCAGAAGCCTAAAAGACTATTCCACACGCCCCTCAACAAATTTATAAAAGGACTTTCATTCAGTTAAAAGCTCTTTGAAAAGAAAATGCACTGTCTTGAAAAGTAATAACAATGACTTAGCACTGCAAGGCATTTTATTATTATGAGGTGACATCACCCACATAATTTTATTTCAATCTAACAACCACATTGCAAGGGAAATACTGTTCTCAAGCCCCATTTTACAGCATGGAAACTGAAGCTCAAAAAAGTAAAATGATGTGCCTAAGCCATAGAACCAGAACTGTTGACTTTGAGCTATATGTTCTTTCTCTTGTACTGGCAATTGATAAATTTTAGGTTGTATGTAAAATTAACCAGGAAACTGGTCAAAAACAAATTGCCAGTTCCCAATCCCAGAGATTGTGACTCAGTTCTTCTATTATGAAGAACAGGAATTTGCTTTTTTTTTTTTTTTTTCTAAGAGGGAGTCTTGCTCTGTCACCCAGGCTGGAGTCCAGTGGCGAGATCTTGGCTCACTGCAACATCCACCTCCCGGGTTCAAGCGATTCTCCTTCCTCAGCCTCCCGAGTAGCTGGGATTACAGGCACCTGCCACCACGACCGGCTAATTTTTGTATTTTTAGTAAAGATGGGGTTTCACCATGTTGACCAGGCTGTTCTCAAACTCCTGACTTCAAGTGATCTGCCCACCTCGGCATCCCAAAGTGCTGGGATTACAGGCGTGAGCCACCGCACCTGACCTGGAATTTGCTTTTCAACAAGCATCCACAAATGATTCTGATCTAGGTGATCAGAAAATGACTATTTCCCTCATCCAACAATCTCTTAAAAACACAGGTTGAATGCCCCAATCTGAAAATCCAAAATCTGAAATGCTCAAAAATCCAAAATTTTCTGAGCACCAACATGAGATAGTGACACTTTTGCTTTCTGGTGGTTCAGTGTACACAAATTTTGTTTCATACACAAAATCATTATAATATCGTATAAATAATCGTATAAATATTATCGTATAAATATAATAATCAATATCATATAAAATTACCTTAAGGCTATTTGCAGAAGGTGTACATGAAATATAAATGAATTTTGTGTTTCGATTTGTATTCCATCCACAAGATATCTCATTACATACATGCAGATATATCAAAATCTGAAAAAACCTGAAATTCAAAACATTTCTGATCCCAAGCATTTCAGATAAGGGATACTCGACCTGTACTCACAAACAAAGGTCTTATTTCTCTAGCCTAGTGATCCCATTTGTACACTTGCCGAAGGCTGTTCTCAGTTACAATGGGCACATAAGGACCCAGGATCTGGAATTCCCAGGCTTCGCTTTGCTAACAGTTTCATTTTGCCTTCTGACCAAGCTTTAGGCCCTACTGCTGACAGTGGTAAGAAAAATGTCTTTAAATCACCTGCCTGTCTGACCAGCAGTGCATGCCCTGAGGGTGGAGCCAGCCTGTATCTACACCACATCATAATGAAGGTGTTGTAGGGATAAGAGCTCTGAAGCGCTTTGGGAGAGCTGAGATCCATCCCATGGAAACCATCCTCAACTTCTTCAGCCAGAGTTGGCACCCCCAGCTACGGCTCCTATAATCTAACATATTGTTAGTTTACAAGCCTGCCTCCTGGAAAAAAAGGTGCAGGGAAGAGAGGGCAGAGGAATCATACCTTATTCATCTTATCTCTCCACCCCTATACTCAGCTCTAGTCACTCAGCAGATGCTGAGCGTATGAGTCAATGAATCAATCACTGAATGCAGAGCAAACAATACCACAGCAGACTTACTTTTGTAACAATATTGAATAAAAGTTTTCTAGGCCAGGCGCGGTGGCTCATGCCTGTCATCCCAGCACTTTGGGAGGCTGAGGCGGGTGGATCATGAGGTTAGGAGATCGAGACCATCCTGGCTAACACGGTGAAACCCTGTCTCTACTAAAAATACAAAAAAATTAGCCTGGCGTGGTGGAAGGCGCCTGTAGTCCCAGCTACTCGGGAGGCTGAGGCAGGAGAATGGACTGAACCCGGGAGGTGGAGCTTGCAGTGAGCCAAGACTGCGCCACTGCACTCCAGCCTGGGCGACAGAGTGATACTCCATCTCAAAAAAAAAAAAAGTTTTCTAGCTGCCTATGTCTCATTTTATTAAATTTGACCACCTCTGGAATTCAAAGGTGGTTAGTTTCTTTTTTTAACCGTGATGGAAACATTTTTAATTTTTCTTGGAATACATTAAAAACATAAAAAAGAGCACTTTTTTGAAGCAGAAATGATGAACAATAAACTCTGTGGTTTGTGAGACATGAAACACCATAACTCTTTTGAAAAGATAATTTTCCTGGAAACAATATATTTGGAAACTAATTTGCTATTTCAATGGCCAAAACTTGGCCCGCTAATCCCCCAGAGGAATATGGAATATGAGGCTTTGTGGTACAACCAACAACCAACATTTGACAGAGTGACTTTTCCAAGACAGATTCAGTGCACACAGTGCACAGTTCAATGTTCTGATGGTGTCTTCTCATTCACCCTCTTATGGCAGGAGTATCATTCCTATTTTACAGCTGTAATAACCTAGGTTCAAAAATCACACAGCTAATAAGAGTTAGAGCTGGAATGATACAATAGCTGTCCTCCCGTGATTGCTTTATTTCACTTGGCATAATGTCCTCCAGGTTTATCCATGTTGGTGCATATGAAAAGATTGCTTTCTTTTTTTAATACTGTGTGGATTTACCACATTTTCTTTATCCATTCATTCATCAATGGACATTAAGGTTGTTTCCATATATTGGCTACTGTGAATGCTATGGTTTGAATGTCCCTGTCAAAATTCATGTTGAAATTTAATTGCTATTGTAACAGTATTGAAAGTCAGGACTTTTAAGAGATGATAAAGTCATGAGGTCTCTGCCCTCATGCATGAATTAATACTGTTATCATGGGAGTGGGTTAGTTGTCAAAGAAGTAGGGTCCTGGTTAAAAAAAAAAAAAAAGATGAGTTCGGCTCACTTTTCTCTCTGTCTTATACATTCACTCACCATGTGATACCTCCTACCAGGGGATAACGCTCGCCAGATGCTGGTATCACGCTCTTGGAATTCCCAGTCTCCAGAACTGTAAGAAATAAATTTATTTCCTTTATAAAATACCCAGTCTGTGGTATTTCGTTATAGCAGCAGAAAATAAACTAAGCCAATGAATAATGCTGCAATAAACCTAGGAGGGCAAATATCTCTTTGAGATCCTGATTTCAAATCTTTTGGATATATAGCCAGAAGTGAGGTTGCAGGTACTATGGTAGTTTTATTTTTTAATTTTTTGAGGAATCTCCATATTGTTTTCCATAATGGCTGCAACATTTTACATGCAAGATGAATAAGTTCTAGAGATCTGCTGTGCAACATAGTGCCTATAGTTTACTGTATTGTAAACTTAAACATTTTGTTTAAACATAAAACTCATGTTAAGTGCTCTTATCACAAAAAAAGGGTTGGAATGCTCACTTCAGCAGCACATATACTAAAATAGGAATGATACAGAAATTAGCCTGGTCCCTGCCCAGGGAAGACATGCAAATTCATGAACCATTCCATATTTTCTAAAAAAAACAACAACAACAACAAAAAAAAAACAGCATAGGGGACACAAGAAGACTTTTTGAGGTGATTGATATGGTTCGGCTGTGTACCCACCCAAATCTCAACTTGAATTGTATCTCTCAGAATTCCCACGTGTTGTGGGAGGGACCCAGGGGGAGATAATTGAATCATGGGGGCCAGTCTTTCTCCTGCTATTCTCGTGATAGTTAAACAGTCTCACGAGATCTGATGGGTTTATCAGGGGTTTCCACTTTTGCTTCTTCCTCATTTTCTCTTGCTGCCCCCATCTAAGAAGTGCCTTTCACCTACTGCCATGATTCTGAGGCCTCCCCAGCCATGTGGAACTGTAAGTCCAATTAAACCTCTTTTTCTTCCCAGTCTCGGGTAGGTCTTTATCAGCAGCATGAGAACGGATTAATACAGAGATGGTTGTTTATTACTTTGACTGTGGTGATGGTTTCATGGGTGGATGCACACATCTAAACCCATCAAATCGTATACATTAAATATGTACAGTTTTTTTAATAGATCAATTATACCTCAAAAAGACTTTTTTTTTAAAAAAAAAAAGCCTAGTGGATGTATACAAAAATGTAAATATACTTAATATTACTGAACTGTGCACATAAAAATGGTAAAATTTATATCATGTGTTTTTCACCACCAAAAAAAAAAAAAAAAAGAGACGACAAAACAAAGAGAACAAGGTAGAGCTGGATTTTTAGGTCCTTTTGGTCTCAGCCCTATAGACTTCCTGTAACACTCAGGCTATTTGAAGTTCAGCAGCGTCATCATAAAGCGCTTTCAATTAACTCTACCCTAATACAGGGTGATATGGTTTGGCCGTGTCCCCATTCAAATCTCAACTTGAATTTTATCTCCCAGAATTCCAAGGGACCCAGGGGGAGGTAATTGAATCACGGAGGCTGGTCTTTCCCGTACTATTCTCATGATAGTGAATAAGTCTCACAAGATCTGATTAGTTTATAAGGGGTGTCCGCTTTTGCTTCTTTCTCATTTTCTCTTACTGCCTCTATGTAAGAAGTGCGTTTCACCTCCCGCCATGATTCTGAGGCCTCCCCCACCATGTGGAACTGTAAGTCCAATTAAAGCTCTTTTTTTTTTTTTTTTTTTTTTTTTGAGACGGAGTCTGGCTCTGTCGCCCAGGCTGGAGTGCAGTGGCGCAATCTCAGCTCACTGCAAGCTCCGCCTCCCAGGTTCACGCCATTCTCCTGCCTCAGCCTCCCGAGTAGCTGGGACTACAGGCGCCCGCCACCACGCCCGGCTAATTTTTTGTATTTTTAGTAGAGACGGGGTTTCACCATGTTAGCCAGGATGGTCTCGATCTCCTGACCTCGTGATCCGCCCTCCTCGGCCTCCCAAAGTGCTGGGATTACAAGCGTGCGCCACCGCGCCCGGCCAAAGCTCTTTTTCTTTCCAGTCTCTGTTAGGTCTTTATCAGCAGTGTGAAAATGGACTAATATACAGAGCAATGAAAATCCAGGCAGAAAAAAAATGCCTCCTCTCTTCAGTGAACCCTCCTGACCCCTTCTCCAGTCTCCCCTGCCAGATCATTCAATCATAATTTTGCTTTTTTGAGAAAAAATCTAAAAATGCCACATATTATAAACTGTATGAAACATGTGAAATTGACTGATGGCGATGTCTTCATTATCCTGAAGTCCTAAAGAATTATGGAGCATCAGTAAGATAAGGCTGTAACAAATAAACAAAATGTAGTTAAGAAATAAATTATCATACAATAAAGTTTGGAATAAGTAGAAACTAAAATAAAGAATAAAGAAAAGTGCCTAGTAATCTAATATGCAAAGACTGTGAAGTATTTGACTAACATTTACTTAAAGATACAGATACATATTTTACATATATAATCTATATAATATTATTTCAAATATATAAATATGAAATCAGAGTATGTAGCATGAAATAGTACATCTTTTTGTTTTCCACTAACATTTAAGCAGACACATTTTCTCATGTGTATTCTTCCATTTTCATACTGCTGTAAAAAACTGCCCAAGACTGGGTAATTTATAAAGGAAAGAGGTTTAATTGACTCACAGTTCAGCATGGCTGGGGAGACCTCAGGAAACTTACAATCATGGTGGAAGGCAAGGGAGAAACAAGGCACCTTCTTCACAAGGCAGCAAGAAGGGGAAGTGCTGAGCAAAGGGTAAAGAGGCCCTTATAAAACCATCAGATCTTGTGAGAACGCACTATCACAAGAACAGCATGGGGGAAACCATGATCCAATTACCTCCACCTGGTCTCTCCCTTGAAATGTGGGGATTATGGGAATTATGGGGACTATAATTCAAGATGAGATTTGGGTGGGGACACAAAACCTAACCATATCATCATGCGTTGACACAGTCTCCATGGGTTTTACTGGATGCATAATACTTTATCAAAGAAATATTTATTTAATTAATCTTTTTAAACTATATATTTAGGTTATAACTGGTTGTTCACTTCTCTCATGGCAATTCTGTCATGAGCAACTTTGAAAGTAAAGCTTTAATTAGAACATTGAGATACATCCCCAGAAATGGAGTATGAGTCTATTAGGTATGAATATCACACAAATTGCCAAATCCTTTCTGAAATGCTGCAATCGCTTCATCTGCAGTGCATTTTCCTTCACTGTCCTCAGGGCCAGCTTCATAGCAGTGCAACCTGGGCAGCCCCAGAGAACCCTCACTCAGAAGGGCCCCATGTTTGGTTTAATGCTTTGTTGGCACCATCTTGAAATTCTTAATAGTTTGAGCTTTGAATATGTGTTTTCTAAGCACAATCTGATGGAACATGGGAACATACAGGTTACCAGAATAGATTCAGGCAATCTGTGTGCCCCCTGTTCCCTGCTGCCATATTCACATGGAGTGCCAACCACGCCTCGTGAGCACAAAATTCCAGCAGACCCACAGTATGTAGAAGTTCAGTGAGGTTCAAACAAGTACGAGGTAAGAGTGTTATTTCTAGAACTAGGTAAGCCGGGGGGTCGGGGGCTGGGGGCACTGACCGTCCTAAGAGACCATACTTTTTATTGAAAACAGAACTTACTTCAAATGGCCAACAAGCCCTGTCATATGTTTTCTTGCTTGTGTTACTTTCCTGTTTCAGGCAATCATTTAGCCTGGTTTCCTTTTAGGCCATCTTTACTCATCAGTGAGCCAAAGGTAGACAGCATTGGTAGAATGTTCACATATCAAGAAGTGAATTGAAAACAATTGAGTTAGTTTTGTGCACCATTTACACTGTTCTAGTAAGAATGAAATGCATATGCATGTACAAGCTACAGAACATATAGTTCAAAGGTAATGCAAATACAAAATGTAATTTCAGTAATTCTGCACAGGAGATTGAATACTCTTTCTAAATGAATCCAATCAGTTTGAGGGAGCCAGAGCGGGATTTTACTAGCAGCAATCTTCCTTCTTCCTCTTCCATACCTCTTCTAACTGCCTTCTGGCTCAACAGCAGGCTGATAGCTTTTCTGCACAATCTAATATGTGACAAACCACCAGGCCAGCTTCTCCAGATAGGGACAGATTAATAGCAATGTTGGTTTGAGGGCTAATCTTTGGTAAAAGGCAACTAGGCTAACATTTATTTATTGCTATGTGCCCTATGACTCTTAGGTTCTTTATTTACTTGCTTGCTGGTAAATTTTTACTGCCTTGTTCTGCCAAATATTGTTCTCCTTTGGATTAAGGCCTCATTTCTGAAATATAACTTTTGAACTTTGGACTGCAGTAAAATCACTATTGCTATTATGAGTTGACTATAAAATTACAAAGTTGTTCAGGATAGAAGGTTGGAGAACAGTAAAAAAAAAAAAATTACAAAGTTTTCCTTCTAAGGACATTATTATAGCAAGAGATTATCTGGTAGACAGTGTGCAAAATCTTCTTAGGCTGATAACCCATAGCCTGGAGAAGAACCAACCTAACCTCTACGGCAGAGGATGAAAGTTAGAATCAACTGAGAAGCTTTAAAAAGCAAGAATGCCTGAGTCTAACTCTCCAATATTTTGACTTAATTGATCCTGGGTGCATGCTGGGCACTGAGAATTTTACAAACTTTGCAGGTGTTTCTTTATGCAGCTACAGTTTTGAAGCTGCTTAGAGCCACTGCTCTAATATCTCATCTGTTTAAATTCACAGGAGAAAATACACACAACTAGGTCAGGCAGAATGTCCACTTCTATATCATCAGGATTCAGCCAATAATTCTGGAGCCCCTACTGGCTGACTAACACTAGGCCCTTTGGGAATTGCAAAGATGAATAAGATAACTCCTCTGTCTCCAGAAGCTTCCAAGAGATTGGGCAAGTGAGGATCAGCAAGCTAGTCTGAGAGAAGAGAGAGTGTCTAGAACAAGATATACCCATGAGCCAATAGGAGACTCTACCTGTGCATTGCCTTTGGACGGGAACTTCTGGGGTCTCTTTACAGAGGAAGTGTTGGGTCAGATACTTGTGCATTAGGAAGAAGAGCAAAAAAAATGGCACTCACATCTGGAGATTTTGTCCAAATCCATCCCAAACCTTCACCACTAACAAAGGCAAAATAAACTTCACCACTAACAAAGGCAAAACAGAAAATGTTTGACTCAACTTATTTTTTTTTTTTTTTGAGACGGAGTCTTTCTCTGTCACCAGGCTGGAGTGCAGTGGTGCGATCTCAGCTCACTGCAACCTCCACCTCCCAGGTTCAAGCAATTCCCCTGCCTCTGTCTCCCGAGTAGCTGGGACTACAGGCATGTGCCACCATGCCCGGCTAATTTTTTGTATTTTAGTAGAGACGGGGTTTCACCATGTTGGCCAGGATTGTCTCAATCTCCTGACCTCGTAATCCGCCTGCCTTGACCTCCAAAAGTGCTGGGATTACAGGCATGAGCCACCGCTCCCAGCAGACTCAACTTTTTAATAGTAATGTACTTTTCAACAGCTACACAATCATTGACTATCAGTGCATACTAAATAAGGAGAGAATGATGAGGGGATGAAGATTAGAAATCACTCTCTCCCCAGCAGGTTGAATGAACAACAACAAAATCTGTATCTTTGTCTAGATGTGATGGCTAATCTCATGAGTCAACTTAACTGGACCATGGGGTACTCAGATCTTTGGTTAAACATTATTCTGTGTTTATCTGTGAGGGATTTTCTAGATAAGACTAACATTTGAATTAGTAGACTAAGTAAAGCAGATTGCCCTTAGGCCTCATCCAACCTGTCAAAGCCCTGAATTGAACAGAACAAAATTTGCCTGATTGTCTTCAAGCTGGAACACAGGACTTCTGCCTTCAGACTCAGACTTGGACTGGAACTTATACCATCAGCTCTCCTCAGTCTCAGACCTCTGGACTCAGACTGCACTATACCATCAGCTCTCTCTAGAGAACTCAGACTAATACACTATCACAAAAAAAGTTTCCATGCACATTCACGTTTAATTCTCATAACAATCCTCAGTCAAGGGAATGGTGGTATAATATGTGTCTTAGTTGGCTCAGGGTGCCATAACAAAATGTTTTAGCCTGGGTGACTTCAACAACAGAAAGTTGTTTCTCATAGCTCTGGAGGCTGGGAAGTCCAAGATCAAGGTGCCAGCTGATTTGGTTTCAGGTGAGAGCCCTCTTCCTGGCTTGTACATGGCTTCGTTTGTCTATACCTAATTACCTCCTAAAGGCCCTATCTCCAAATACCATCACATTGAGGGTCAGGACTTCAACATATGAATTTGGGAGGACACAAAAATTCAGTCTATAACAGTATGTTTCCCATTTTACAGATGGGAACACTAAAGCCTGAAAAAGTGAAGTAACTTGCCAAAAGCCACCAATCTTATGAACGCAAGAGCTAGAACGTGAGCCAATCTCTCTCTCACATACACCATTCTTTCTACTACAGCCATGCTTTTTATGCTAGCTATTCTAACACATAGCAAGATACTCATCTTTAGAGATAGCCAGTAAAGGTCTGAAAAGCTACCAGCCTCGCTAGTTATCTGGAAAGTGCTAATTAAAATGACAGCAAAATTCTATTTTTCACTCATTAGATGGGTAAAAATTAAAAGACTAATACTATCCCAGTGTCAGGAAGGGAGAGGTGAAAGGAATGCTCCTAAATACTTCTTGTAGGATCACATATCAGCAGACTGTGTGGAGGGCAATTTGGCAGTATCTATAAAAATTTTAAATGTGTATTCTCTTTGATCAAGTAGTTTTAGTTCTTAATACCTACCCAAGGGAAATAGTTTCACATGGGTATGAAAAACATCCACTGCGTTTTCTGGTAACAGCGAAATATTAGAAGCACCATAATACCCATTCATAGGGAATGGGTAAAAGGATCATGGTGCATCCAAACTATGACATCCTTGAAACCTTCCAAAAGAATGTGGCTGATTTGTATATTCTGACATAGAATGTTTTACTTAGTAGAACAAAACATGTGGTATGTATAGCATAATGTTACTTATCTGATAAAAAAGCATTGTATGTCTATATGTATATAATTTTATACAAAAATTCAGGGACATACATATCAAACTGCTAATAATTACTGCTAATCATTCTGGGATTGGAACAAAGGGAAAACAAAGAGAGCTTTTGCATTGATGGCATACTGTCTGAAATTCATAGTGAGAATGTGCTCATTATTTTTCATATCATTATAATAAATAAATAGATACATAAACAATAAAAGCATGGAAATAAAGGTGCTTTTCTTTACACCATTTATTTTACTTCTCTCACTATAACGCTATGGGGTAGACAGATTCCACATCCTAAATGAGAAACCAGAGAGTCTGAGAGGAGAGGGGACTTGTGAGATGAGCCAGGAGGTGTTAGTGATAAAGCTGGGACCAGAACCCAGGTCTTTGTGTTCCAGTTCCAGTGCTCCATGGATGGCACCTTCCTGCGTCATTTAACTTCCACAGTCTTCATGCCATTTTGCCTCTTGTGGAAGGAAGGCATCAACCCATTCTTTCAAGGGAAACTTCAACTCTTAAAGAGTTAGATTTGAAAGCTTTTCTTCTCCCTCTTCTGTTTTTTAAACCAGTCTGGATCCAGGGGCCAGCATCCTCCTAATCTCTACTTGAAACCTGCAGGTTCACTGTTGCAAAAGACTTCTCTGATGTTCCGTCCAATTTCTATCCAAATAAATCTCATTTTGCTGATGTCTATAAAGTCTGACTTTATAGCAGAGAGCTCTCCTAGAACTCTGTCTTTAATAAAAGGGGAAAGAAGTGGAACTACTAATTTAGTTTCTTTAAAAGGCATGTATTTTCATGCACATTAAGTCCATCTGTTGGTGAAATGATGCCTTTGCACAGTGTATAATTTGATAAAACCCAAAAGAACTCAGAGCTCCTAGCTTGAAGCAGAAATAGAGAAAGTGGCTGGGAACCTGACTAAAGTGGAGAAATCCACCAAACACTATTTTTAGAATTAAAAACTGATTTAAAAAAATTATCCGTCATGGAGAAAGATTCACGTTCTCAGTGTAAGCGCCTCTCAGCACATTCGAACCACTTCAGAAACGGAGATCAAAGGCCCTTGGTCTCTTCAGCTCATCCACTGGGGATATCTTTTTCATGGCACTATGCAATATCTGACCATCTCACTGTCTTCACACTGTCCAGTGGGTCCCTACTGGCTACAGAGAGCTTACAAATTGGCAGCCACATGTTTGTTTGCCAGTATGAAGTATTTTTAAATGTTAAATATTGACAACATTTAAAACTTGGCAGTCCACTTAAAATTCTGATTTCTGATTTCTCAAAAAATCAGAAGATCTGGCCATTCCAGGTCCAAATTCTTGCACAGCATATAATGTGCTGATGCTGAGTAGCAGAAGTATAAAAGAGACATAACTTACTATGCCACAATTCCACCTCCACTGCCTGGCCCCTACAATACTTGAAGTTGCAACACCCGGTCTTAAGGATCAAACTCTAAACTTCACAAAAGGATATCCAAGGTTCTTCACTATTGGCTACTGGTCAGCTTCTACATCTTCAGCCCCTCTCACTTCCCTATTTATTTAATCAATAAACCTTCCTTGATCCCTAGCATGTACCAAGCAGTGTGCTAAATGGATATGGAGATGAATAAAATGCATGCCTCAGTTAGGGCCCCAGCAGATGGCACATACAAATTAAGACAATTTGAGCAGGGTTGGTTGAATGGCAGGACAACCACAAAGATAGTGCAGTACTTTGAGCCTAGAATTTTGGGACTTTTGTATCTCTAGACCTGAAGAGGGACTTCTCCTACCTGGAGAGAAACTACAACCTTCTGTTGGGAATGCAGTCAACTCAAGATAACCCTGCAGACCAGGCACTTTGGGAAAGATCACCTGCTTTCACTCTCATCTCTACCTCTGGTTTTCTGAGAAGGCTTCTTCTTTGGCCAAAGTCAGAAGCAAAGGAGAGGGTGTGCCTCTTGATACAGTCCAGAGAGGTCAGCTTCATAGACAGAGAGCAGGACAGAGATAGGACAGAGTGGGTCCAAGGTACAAAGAGATGACACTGAGCCAACCCTGCTCTGTCCTTCAAGGAACTCACAGCCTAATGAGGAGACAGGTGGGTCATCAGACAAGGCCAGCATGGTGGGGGCAGTGCTGTGTTAACTAGAATCATAGCAGGCTATAGAAACTCTGGTAACTACCCAGACAGAGGCAACTAACTCAAGACAGCTGAAAGCTCCAGGAAATGGTGAACTCAAAGCTGCTCTAGAAATGACTGAAGAACAAGGAGTTAGAGGTGAGGAGGGAAAGGCGGGTCATCCCAGAAGAGAGAGCATCCCATTGCTCAGGCTTCATGGGCACCATATGCCCAACCCACTGAGCCATTCTGTTCCCCAGATGTTTCTCACCCTTTTGAACTATATGCCTGTGCACAGACACTGCCCTCTGCTGCAATAGCTTCCCCCTACCCTTTTTGGAAAGTTAAATTCAGTTCAAATTCACCTCTCCAAGCAATTTCACTCCTGTATCTACCCAATAGAAATGTGGTCACACATGCACAAAAAGACACACATTAGAATGTTCACAACAGCATTATGCATGGTAACCAAATGCCTATCAACAGTAGAATAGATCAATGAATTCTTAAGATAGAATACTACCCAGCAGTGAGAATGTACAATCTAAAATTCCATGTAAAAATATGAATAAATACCACAAACATAATGTTGAATTTATTAGTCCATTTTCACACTGCTGATAAAGACATACCCAAGACGGGGAAGAAAAAGAAGTTTAATTGGACTTACAGTTCCACATGGCTAGGAAGGCCTCAGAATCATGGTGGGAGGTGAAAGACACTTCTTACATGGTGGCGGCAAGAGAAAATGAGGAAGATACAAAATTGGAAACCCCTGATAAATTCCTCAGATCTCATGAAACTTATTCACTACCATGCGAACAGTATGGGGGAACCATCCCCATGATTCAAATGATCTCCCACTGGACCCCTCCCACAACACGTGGGAATTATGGGAGTACAATTCAAGATGAGATTTGGGTGACAACACAGCCAAACCATATCATGAGTGAAAGAAGTCAGACAGCTTTAACTGATGTACACTTCATAAGGTTTCATTTATAAAAAGGTCAAAATCAGGCAACATCAATCTATAGTGTTTGTATTAGGCTGTTCTTACATTGCTATAAAGAAATACCTGAGGCTGGATACTTCATAGAGAAAAGAGGTTTTAAGCAGCTCATGGTTCTGCAAGCTGTACAAGCATGGCACCACCATCTGCTTGGCTTCTGGTGAGAGTCTCAGGGAGCTTACAATCATGGCAGAAGTGGGAGCAGTTGGTGTCAAATGGTGCAAGTGGGAGCAACAAGTCAGGGGGAAGGTGCCACTCTCTTTTAAACTACCAGATCTCATATGAACTCAGAGTAAGAACACCTTTATCACCAAGGGGATGGTGCTAAACCACTTATGAGGGATCTGCTCCCATGATCTGAACACCTGCCACCAGGCCCCACCTCCAACATCGGGGATCACATTTCAACATAAGATTTGGAGGGGACAAACATCCAAACCATATTGGTGTTAGAAGTCAGGATGGTAGTAATCCCTTAGAGGAGTGGTAGGTACTGGAAGGTAGCACGATATGGGGGGGTTCTGTGTTGCTAGTAATGTCCTATTTTAGTATCTGGGGGCTGGTTGAATGAGTTCATAAAAATTCATCAAGCTACACCTATGATACAATTTTCTGTGTGTTATATTTATTTATTTATTAGTTTAAGTCACTTTCTCAGGGAAAATTTCACAGGTTGTTGAATAACAAGGGCTTCCTGTCCAAAGAGCTCAGAAAACTCTTCTGTAGAACTCATCAAGACGTTTGAAAACCACTGAGAAAAGAGCAAGGTCTCAGGAGCCCCACACCTGCCTGGATTTCCCTGGCAATCCTGAACAAGTCCTGTCTACTCTCCACCTGTTCCTTTAATGATGCAGTGCAGCAGATGTACTTCCATTTCTTTTCAGTAATCAGGAGTTTTGTAGACATCAGAGATCAATGGATCATTCATCATTTTCTGAATTTCCTTGCCAACGTGTACAGTCTGTGCTCAGAAAACAACCTTGAAGGCCGGGCACAGGGGCTCATAAGGTCAGGAGACCAAGGCAGGTGGATCACAAGGTCAGGAGATTGAGACCTTCCTGGATAACATGGTGAAACCCAGTCTCTACTAAAAAAACAAAAAATTAACCAGGAGTGGTGGCTCATGCCTGTAGTCTCAGCTACTCAGGAGGCTGAGGCAGGAGGATTGCTTGAACCTGGGAGGCGGAGGCTGCAGTGAGCCAAGGTCGCACCACTGTACTCCAGCCTGGGCAACAGAGCGAGACTCCATCTTACCAAAAAAAAAAAAAAAAAAAAAAAGAAAGAAAGAAAAGGGAAAGAAAGAAAACAACCTTGAAATAAGCTGGACCCAGGGGCTTGTGCCTGTATTCCCAGCTACTCAGGAGGCTAAGGTCAGAGGATTGCTTGAGCCCAGAGGTTTGTTGAGATTAGCCTGGGCAGCACAGTAAAACCACATCTCTATAAAATAAATGAATAAATACATATATTTTGAATAACAACCTGAAATGGCTGCAACTCTCAGCTGAGTGGCTCCCAACTTTGTCATCGTGGAGGGACCCTGCTGTGACTTCTTTCCTTTGAGCCATACATACTGCAAAACGATGCAACCAATAACAACAACAAAGATGTTTATTGCATAATGATCCATTTGTTTTAATTGAGACAATTATATTAACGCCAACCTAACCTTGTGACCAGCATGAGATAACCAATGTTTCTCCACTGGGTTGTGTAATTCCTGCTCAAAGCACAGTAATAAGATAGTTTAGTTCATCTGGGAATATCCATAATAGGGGTTCAATGTAAGATTGCCATCCTTAATTTTATGATACAGAAATTAACTCAGGAGACTTCATTTATATTTCTCAAACTCCTCAAGGTGGCATTCCTAGGTTAGAACCACAGTAACAGCTCCTCATCCCACATACCAAAGAGACTTTGGATTTTGTCTTCAGATATTTCATGGTACTACTTTCCTGACTTCTTTTCAATGATGATCTCAGAGTGATAAGGCCTTTGTGATGCTACGTAAGCCAAGTGAAATGAAATATGATTACTTCAATCATACCAATTGTCTTACTATGTTTGGGCTGCTAACAAAATCCCATAGACGGGGTTATCAACAACAGAAATTTATTTCTCATAGTTCTGGAAGCTGGAAAGTCCAAGATCCGTGTCTGGTGAGGGCCTGCTTCCTGGCTCATAGACAGAGCCTAGCTCTCTGCGACTTCTTTTATACGGGGACAAATACTGTTCATGGGGGCTCTGTCCTATGACCTAATCACTTCCTAAAGGTCTCATTTCCTAATGCCATCACTTTGGGGGTAGAATTTTAACATATACATTTGGGGGGCAAGGGAGGACGCAAACATTCAGATCATGGCACCAATATTGGCTTGCATGTGCTGCTGTTGTCCTAGGCAATTTACATGGGTTAATGCAGGCTGTGGAGTCAGATGGTGTGGGTTCAAATCCCACCTCTGATTCTTACTGTCTCGGTGACCTTAAGTGGGCAGGTAGTTAACCTCACTAAGTCTTCATTTCCTTATCTGTAGCATGAGACTTAATAGTTATTGAGTTCTTTGGATGATCCAATGTATATAATCCATGAAAGAATATGACATATGGTTTGGCACATAGATATATTTAAAATGGTCAGCTTCTAATAGTAATTCTACTTTCTTTTTCTTTCTTCTTTTTTTTTTTTTGTGGCAGGGTCTCATTCTATCGCCCAGGCTGAATTGCAGTGTTGCAATCTTGGCTTACTGCAACCTCCGCCTCCCAGGTTCAACAGATTCTTCTGCCTCTGCCTACCCAGGGGCTGAGACTACATGTGTGCACCACCATGCCTGGCTAATTTTTTATATTTTTGGTAGAGACAGGGTTTCACCATGTTGGCCAGGCTGGCTGGTCTCAAACTCCTGACCTCAAGTGATCCACCCGTTGAGCCTCCCAAAGTGCTGGGATTACAGGAGTGAACCACTGTGGCCAGCCATAATTCTACTTTCTTCACAACATTCCTTTTAAGAAAGTATCATGATCCCCATTTTATAAAGGAGAAACTGAGGCTCAGAGACTTGCCCAAGATCACACAACAATTGAATGGCAGATCCAGAACTTTTAACCCTAGTTCTTCTTGATGCCAAAGCCTGACCTATTTCCATGAGTCAGTCCTTCAACCTGGCAGATGTGGGGGCTGAATACCCTCAATAAGTGCTTCGATTCTCTTATAAATATTATTTTTGAGAAAAAATAACATTTTAATTATTTTAAAGAATAAAAAATAAATTCTTAGATAGGCCTTTTGCCCTTGTCATCATTTTTTTCCAAGCTCATTTTTTTATGGACCCATTCAACGTTGTCAGTCCTAATTTTGTGACTGTTGCCAATCTTATATCGGGCTTTCATTAGCCAAAGAGAGCCCTGGCCAAGCTGTGTGACTGTGGGCACCTCCTTCCCTCTCAAAGAGACCTCAGTTTCTTCTTCTGCAGAACGGGGGAGTGGATGGAGGTTCTCCCAGCTCCTGCAGCCTGACCTGGAAGCTTTTCTCCTGACATCACTCCAGGGCCTTTACCCTTGTGAGCAGCTCAAACGTTTGACTCCTGCCCTGGCTTCCTGAACTATGTCAGAGGGGAAAGGAAAAAAAGACAGAGAGAATCGAACATCTGTTTTCACACCAGGGCTAGGAACTCATTCCTAAAACATTTCTCATACTTGACCAGAAGGGCATTTCGTCACGAGGAACAGGATTCGTCCCTCACTCTCTGGCTGCCTCTGCACTCTGCTGATAAGACAGTAACAAATGTGCTGATGTGCATTTCCAGGAATCGAAGCTTCTCCCTGACCAGGGCCAGCCCTGCTGTGTTCAGAGGCAGGTGCCAGCACCCAGTGCCCAAAAGCCCTTCCCTTCCCAGGCGAGCTGGCCAAGACCCTGTCCTTGGGGCTCTCTTCCTCCCGCTCAGCACCTCTTTCAGGCCCTGTAGACAGGGATTGGTTGGTTGTGCAGTCACCAATTGCACCTCCTTCTTCCTGACTTCCTGGTTCAGATGTGGGAGAAAGCCCACCCCCCATCCCTCTGCCTGGTTCAGCCATGGGAGGAGCTAAACAAACCCTCAGTCCTACCAATCAATGGCTCAGGGCTTTGCCACCCACTCCAGTAGGACCTTGAACAGGTCTCAATGTCTCTGGGCCTCCATGCTAGCTAATCTTCAAAGAACACTGTTTACCAGGCAGTATTCTAGTTACTTTTGATAGGAATTGACTCCTATTTAATCCTCTCAACAACCTTACATCCCATGTGATTAGTTTTTGGGGTTTGTTTGTTTGTTTGTTTTGTTTTTTTGAGACTGTGGAATCTCACTCTGTCACCAGGCTGGAGTGCAGTGGCGCAATCTTGGCTCACTGCAACCTCCGCCTCCCAGGTTCAAGAGACTCTCCCACCTCAACCACCCGAGCACCTGGGATTACAGGCACCTGCCACCACTCCCAGCTAATTTTTTTATATTTTTAGTAGGGATGGGGTTTCACCATGTTGTCCGGGCTGGTCTCGAACTCCTGACCTCAGGTGATCCGCCCACTTCGGCTTCCTAAAGTGCTGGTGAAATTACAGGCATGAGCCACCGTGCCCAGACCCCCACATGATTAGTTTTATTGTTACCCTGTTTTGCAGATGAGGACATAAGCCACAAAGAGCCACAAAGAGTTCACCTAAGAACACACACATCCCAGATTTGAACCCGGCCTTTGGACACTAGGCATGCTCACACCCTGTCAGCAGTCCTTGAACATTTGGGTCTTAGGATCCCTTCACAGTCTTTAAAAGTATGGAGGATCCCAAAGTACTTTTGTTTCTGTGGGTTATATCAATCACCATATTAGAAATTAAAACTGTGAAATTTTTAAAGCTAAGAATACACAAGCACACGTTCCATTTGTTGTCCAAGTACAACATCATCTCACATCAAACAGCCTCCAGAAAACGCCACTCCAAGCTCATGAGAGAATGGGAGTGAAAAAAGCAAATGACATCTTAGTATTGTCACAAAAATAGCTTTGACCTCAAGGACCCCCTGAAAGATTGTTGGGGACTCCTGGGGTCCCCAGACCACACTTTGAAACGTATGCACTACACAACCTCCATGACCTTGCTATGGCATGCGCCTTGGAGTAACTCCTCTACCTTTCTCACAAGGTATTAATTCAGTCAGTAAATACTAATTGACCACTGACTACATCTCAGGCACAATGTTAGGCACTAGGATACAGCGGCAATCAACAAATACGTCCCAGCTGCTGTGACACTTCCAGGAAAGTGGAGGAGTCAGATATTAAGCCAAAATAATCACTCCAATTAGTAATTTAAATCTATTAAGATTATTAGAAAAGAGCAGGACGCTAGGGGACCATAACTTAAAGACATGACTCTGTTTGAGCAATCAGGAAAAACTTTCTTGAGGAAGTGGCTTATCTCACTGAGGTTTTGCAAACCATAATTGTGCTTTGCAAGAAGAAACTGCTGATGGTCTCCTTCTAATGAGGGTCTGAGATCTGTCATAACCTCCTTTCTTACAGCATTTTCTGTTCTTAAAGCTACCCCAGGTAAATCCTTTCAGTCCAAAGACTCTCAACTGGGGACCCTTAGTTATTTTCAACTCATGATCCTTTCCCTCCCATCATTCGGTCCCAACACAGCTGCTCCCAGTGCATATATACAGTGGTAGAAATCAGTGGCAAGGAAGGGAAGAGGCAACGTGGGGGAATGAAAAGACTCTGGCTTTGGCTTGAGTCCTGGTCTCCATCCCTCTCCTTCCTACTCATGGGACGCTGGCCAAGCTGCTGTTCTAGGTTCTCAGCATCCTCAGCTGGACTCATGAAGAGCATAGCATCTTCCTCATGTGGTTAGGATGACTAGTAAGTGGGTTGGCATGTATGAAAACACCCTGCAAATGTAAGATACATAAGGAAATGCACAAATATAAAGTGCAGTGCCAGTACAGCAATAATGACAATATTGAATTAGAATCAGACAGTGAGACATACTGGATGAAACAGCTTTATCTGTGTTGTTCTCAGTTACATGTTGAAATCCATGCTTAAAAATAGGTCATGTCAAAGAACAGCTATAATTGAAAATACATGTTCTTTGAAGGAGGCATGGGTTTTTGGTTTTGTTTTTGTTTTTTGTTTTTTGTTTTTTTTTTTGGTCTGTTTTCTGAATGCAGAACCAGAAATGCAAAAAAACAGCTATAATTTTCCCAAGACAAAAGACTTAGTAATTCAGAGCTTTGCTTTATTCATGCTGTTTATCATTCAAAACCAAACCTTCTTGCAAGATCCACCGGGGTGTTTGGTAAAAGGCACATGGAGCTGGGAGTCAGAAGCGCCGGATTCTCATCCCAGCCCAGCCACTGATTCACTCATTGCTTTTGAACAAGTTTCCTCTCTTGTTTGGGCCCCAGTTTTCACATCTATAGGATGGGCAGGGAGGTGGTGGCAGGTTTTAACTATGTTATTATTTCTCAAAGAATGGGCACAAAGCAGTTGCAGAAGCCCTATGAGAGAAGACTTTAGGAATCACAGGCTTAAAAGAAAATCACTCGTTAAAAGGGTAACATGTTTTAACTCTCTTTTAATCCTTCGAATTATATGTCAAGGAGAAATTCTCATATCGGAGCTAGCCTGTCTTTAACAGCTTTCTAACATTTGCTACTTTTCTCTTCAACTGAGAACACTCCTTAGGACAAAGCTTCAGAAGGCAAGAATGTTTAGCTAGAATTTAATATCATTATTTTGCTATCATCGTGCATGCGTTTTGATTGACTTCTGTTTTAACAAATGACTCTTTTTTTATTAGATGATATAAAAGCTTCCTTTGTAAATAAATTGTTTAGTTTTAAAAAGTGATTTGTTGTTTTAAATGTAGCAGGTATTACAAGAAACACATAGCTATGGTGGTAATCGTGGCCATACCCCTCGAGTTTGGAGCTGTGTGCTGATATCTGAGGTGACTCCCCTCACTGCTGAGGGTCTAGTCTTAGCCCCTATTTAGTGGCTGTAAATGGCTTGGTCACAGAATGTTCTCACTGTTGTCTGTTGTCCAGGCTCCCTGGGTGCCAAAGTTGCGTTAGACTCTGGGTGAGGGGTACAGAGGTCCAGGTTGCTCAGGAATTTTGTTCTGCCACAGACCTAAGAGCAGCAGGTGCACTCTCTGAGAATAATCCTACTTATAGCAAGGGGAGGGCTCTAGCTGTCATTTCAACTGTATTCAGAAGAAATTACCATAATCATGAGTTCTGGGTGATGTAAGAGTTTATGAGGTCCTTTCTTACATATGAGCTCAGGAATCCTCACCACACACCTCCAACTTTGGTATTATTTCTGACTTCATTTTATAGTTGAGGAAACAAAGGCTCAGAGAGCTGAAATGTTATGAAGCCACACCCCTAGAAAGGGGTAGAAGGAGGATTTTCAATCTGCATCTTGTGCCACCAGAGCTCATTGCTCTTTCCAATGCAAATGATGCTAAAGAAAGTTTGGAAATAAATCTGAAAGACGAAGTGTTACAGCTCACTAAAAAACACCCAGATAAAATAAGAATAAAAAACGAAATATGAACCCAGATTTTTTTTTACAGTGACAAGTATCCCATTTTATGAATATGCTATGTAAATAGTCTCATGCTTTAGAACACATATCTTGTATCCAAAAAATGAACAACCTGTGGCTAATTGTGTGCATCTATAATATGCTTACAAGATAAATTCCTAAAATTCTAGCTGCTGTGTCAAAAACTGAGTGTACATTTTTAAGCTTCTTGACACTTATTGACACATATTGCCAAAATGCCCTTTAGAAAGATTGCACCAATCAATTCGTGTCGTCCCTGAGAGAATGAGACGGCCCAAGTCTCTCATACTTCCTCTACTTCTGAGCATTAGCATTACATTTGTAAAAATAGGAAAGAAATGGTACACCAGTTTTTTATTAGCATTTCTTTGATTATTAGTGAAGCTAAATATTTTCCAATCTGTTCATTTACCATTTGGATTTGTATATTTAGGACCTTTATGTTCAAATCAATTACTTACTTTTTCAAAATTTTATACATTCAGGATTCAAAATAAGGGGAGAAAATTCCCAGAAACTCTCTGGGCCTCACTTTTCCTAATTATGAAACGAGTTTTGGAGAAAGTGCTCTCAAGATGCCGTTGGCTCTAATTTTAACTGGAACAGAAGCAACAGCAATGTTGCTACCGTCTGGACATGCTCCCTAGACCAGAGTCTCGGCCCCACCAGCCCCTTCCTGCTTGAGCCGGTAAAGACAGTCCAGGCTGCCAGATGTGCTGGACCACCCCTACTAGAATCAGCACCATAATCTGGCTTCCCCACAGGGATACCCCACCCATGATCATTTATTGAGACAGTGCCTATCTATTTCATTCATGTTAAATAAAATTGTGAAATCTCTCCTTAGAATTTAAGAAGTAATTTTGCTCGTGCTTGTTACTTTCATCATTTTTAATTACTCCTTCCTCTTCTTACATCCCTACCAACACCACCAGCCATCCTGTCCTTAGGAAAGCAGGCATGCTAACGGGGCACTTGCCACGGTGCCATAACCATCTCCATGACAACCAGTGGTGATGGCCTTGACATGACTATAAAAGAATATATCCTCAGCTTATAAGAAAAGAACTTCAAAGCCTTAAGAAAAATCCCATGTCTGCCTTTACAAAAAAGGTAACTGCGAGATTAATTTCTAATTATAGATCTTCTTTAATGATGATGATGAAGTTAGAAAATATTTTCATTTTCTTTTTTTCTTTCTTTTTGTTTTAATATAGACAGGGTCTCACTAGCTAATCTCAAACTCCTGGGCTCAAGCAATCTTCCCATCTCAGTCTCCCAAAGTGCTAAGATCACAGGTGTGAGCCGCTGTGCTTGGCCTTTTTTTTTTTTTTTTTTTTTGAGACAGAGTTTCACTCTGTCACCCAACCTGGAGTGCAGTGGTATGATCATGGCTTACTGTAGCCTCAATTGCCTGTGCTCAAGTGATCCTCCCATCTCAGCCTCCCAAGTAGCTGGGACCACAGGCATGTACCACCATGCCCAGCTAATTTTTTAAATTATTTTTTGAAGTGAGTTCTCACTATGTAGCCCAGGCTGATCTTGAACTCCTGAGTTCAAAGGATCCTCCCACCTCAGTCTCCCAAAGTGCTGGAATTACAAGCATGAGTCACTACGCCCAGCCCGTAATTTCATTTTCATCTTGTGTGGATATCTGTTTAAGATGAATTACATTTAGCTGAAAATTTGGTTTTCATTGATCAAATGAAACTGATCATTGCTTGAAAGTGAATATGTAAGCATAGAATGGTAATGAGGAAAGTATTGGAAGTACATACATATCTTAATGTCCTAGAGAGGTGGGTATAATATGTTTTATTTCACAGAGATCTTCCTGAGAAGGAAGACATTGTATGTTTTAACCCATGGCCTCTCTTTATGTCCCATGTCCTATCCTTTCAGCTGGACTGACTCATCCACATATCACACTCATGGTGGTTACTGAAAGTCAGCTGCAAACAGAGCTGGTCTTAGAGTGCATGGAGTAGCTCCATTCTCTATGCCATCTCCACCTGCTCTCCCTCTTGAACTCTTGATCCTATTCACTGCTCTCCTCTGCTGACTTTCAAAGTTGTGGTGCTCTTCTTGACTGCCTATTGTAGGGTTTCTAGCTTTGCCAATCCTTGTGTTCTGAAAGCTCTTGATGTCCCAGTCTTCCTAATCCCACCCCAGTCCTTGCTCCTCAACTCTCAGTAGGATGAGGAAGGGTAGAGGCCAACGTATTCCTGGTTCCATCTTTGGAGAAGGGGCCATCTGGCATAGCCAAAGGTGAGTGCTTTGCTAAATCACTGCATATAAGCATTTGAACCAAACTGTGGGTTTGCCTACTGTCTTTTCCAGCCTCTTCAGTATATTTCTGATTATAGATAATTAAATGAGGCCAGGCACAGTGGCTCATGCCTGTAATCCCAACATTTTGGGAGGGCCAGTTAGGTGGATTATTGACCTCAAGAATTTGAGATCAGCCTGGACATCATGGCAAAATCCCCCTTTTTACAAAATATTTTTAAAAATTAGCTGGGTGTAGTGGTTTGCACCTGTAGTCCCAGCTACTTGGGAGGCTGAGTTGGGAGAATCACCTGAGCCCAGGAGGCTGAGACTGCAGTGAGCCATGATTGTACTACTGCACTCCAACCTGAGCAATGGAGTGAGACCATGTCTCAAAAAACTAATAATAATTAAATGCTAAAAACTATATTTCAAAATTATCTTTCAATCTAGAGCTCATTTTCTAGAACTTCCAACAATTTTGTACACATCATTTTCCTTACATTAAATTGTTTTTCTGCCTAAACTAGCTAGGATACTTTCCATTGCCTGTCCAATACACTTCTTCTCCAATAACATACTTCAACATAAATTTTACTTTTATAAAATACACTTCTTCTCCAATAACATACTTTAACATACATTTTACTTTTATAAAATACTGTCTTAGAATTATTCTCTTTTCTTTCATGGAAGCCTCATAAGACCCCAAGAAAAGATATGCATGTCACTAGACCCATTTTTTCATAGGATTAAGCTTAGGTTCTAGGTAGTAAGCACCCTATGGCTAGAAGGCAATAGGACAATGCAAACCATTTCAAATCCTAAGCTCTTTCCTCCATATCACATAATCTTAAAGCCCAGGCATTTCAGACAGGGCATCTGGGTAAAGGTTCTACTTCAGGTGGAATTATAGACTCAGTGAAAACATAATAGAGCTAGTTGATTAGCCTTGCTGGCACAGGGACTGGATCCTGATATGGTTTGGCTCTGTGTCCTGGCTCAAATCTCATGTTGAATTGTAATCCCCAGTGTTGGGGGAGGGACCTGGTGGGAGGTGACTGGATCACGGGGGTGAATTTCCCCCTTGCTGTTCTCATGATAGTGCATGAGTTTTCATGAGAGCTGGTTATTTAAAAGTGTGTAGCACTTCCACCTTCGCCCTCTCTCTTCTGTTGCCATGTGAAGGCATGCTTACTTCCCCTTCCCTCCTGCCATGATCATAAGTTGCCTGAGGCCTCCCTAGCCATGCCTCCTGTACAGCTTGTGGAACTGTGAGTCAATTAAACCTCTTTCCTTTATAAGTTACCTGGTCTCAGGTAGTTCTTTATAGCAGTGTGAGAAGGGACTAATACAGAAAATTGGTACCAGGAGCAGGCTATTGCTGTAAACATACCTGAAAATGTGGAAATGACCTCAGAACTGGGTAACGGGCAGAGTTTGGAACTGTTTGGAAGGCTCAGAAGAAGATAAGGAGATGAGGGAAAGTTTAGAACTTCCTAGAGACTTGTTAAATGGTTGTGATCAAAATGCTGACAGTTATATGGGCAATGAAGTCCAGGCTGAGGTGGTCTCAAATGGAGATGAGGAACTTACTGGGAACTGGAGTGAAGGTCACTCTTGCTATGCTTTAGCAAAGAGACTGGAGGCATTGTGCCCCTGCTCTAGGGATCTGTGGAACTTTGAACTTGAGAGAGATGATTTAGGATATCTGTCAGAAGAAATTTCTAATCAGCAAAGCATACAAGATGTGGCCTGGGTGCTTCTAAAAGCCTACACTCACTTCCACAAGTAAAGAGATCTTATATTTAAAAGGGAAGCAGAACATAACAGTTTGGAAAGTTTGCAGCCTGATTTTGTGGTAGGAAAGAAAAAACCATTTTCCGGGGAGAAATTCAAGATGGCTGCAGAAATTTGCATAAGATGAGCCACATGTTAATAGCCAAAACAGTGGGGAAAATGCCTCCAAGGCATTTCAGAGACCTTCATAGCAGCCCCTGCCATCACAGGCCCAGAGGTCTAGGAGGGAAAAAATGGTTTCATGGACCAGGTCCAGGGCCCTGCTGCTCTGTACAGCCTCAGAGCCCTGTATCCCAGCCACTCCAGTTGCTGCTATGGCTAAAAGGGGCCAATATACAGGTCAGGCCATGGCTTTAGAGGGTGCAAGCCCCAAGCCTTTGTGGCTTCCACTTGGTGTTGAGCCTGCAGGTGTGCAGACTGCAAGAGTTGAGGTTTGGGATCCTCTGCCTAGATTTCACAGGATGTATGGAAATGCCTGGATATCCAGGCAGAAGTCTGCAGCAGAGGTAGAGCCCTTATGGAGAACCTCTACTAGGACAGTGTGAAGGGGAAATGTGGGGTTGGAGCCCCCACACAGAGTCTCCACGGGGCCACTATCTAGTGGAGCTGTGAGAAGAGCTACCCTGGAATGGTAGATCCACCAACAGCTTGCACCATGTGCCTGGAAAAGCTTTAGGCACTCAACGCCAGCCCATGAAAGGAGCTGAGGGGGCTGTACCCTGCTGAACCACAGATGTGAAGCTTCCCAAGGCCATGGGACCCTGCTGCTTGCATCGGCATGCCCTAGATGTGAGACATGAGTCAAAGGAGATTATTTCAGAGCTTTAAGATTTAATGACTGCCCTGCTGGGTTTCAGGCTTGCATGCAGCCTGTAGTCCCTTTGTTTTGGTCGATTTGTCTAGAAATGTCTTCTGCCAAATACACTAAAAACCCTGATTTCTCTCTGTTCCAGGTTTACCTAATGCCTGTACCCCCATTGTATCTTGAAAGTAACTAATTTGTTTTTTATTTTATAGGCTCAGAGGTGGAAGGAACTTGCCTTGTCTCAGATGACACTTTGGATTTGGACTTTTGAGTTAATGCTGGAATGAGTTAAGACTTTGGGGGACTGTTGGGAAGGCATGACTGGTTTTGAAATGTGAGAAGGACGTGAGATTTGGGAGGGGCCGGGGCAGAATGATATGGTTTGGTTCTGTGTCCCACCCAAATCTCACATTGAATTGTAATCCCAGTGTTGGGGGAGGGACCTGGTGGAAGGTAATGGGATCATGGGGGAAGATTTCCCCCTTGCTGTTCTTGTGATAGAGAGTGAGTTCTCATGAGCTCTAGTTGTTTAAAAGTATGTAGCACTTCCCCCTTTGCTCTCTCTCTCTCTCCTGCCACCATGTGAATATGTACTTGCTTCCCCATTGCCCTTCTGCCATGATTGTAAGTTTCCTGAGCTCTCCCCAGCCATGCCCCCTGTACTGCCTGTGGAACTGGGGCAATTAAACCTCTTTTCTTTATAAATTACCCAATCTCAGGTAGTTCTTTATAGCTGTGAGAAAAGACTAATACAGACCCTGAGAGACCTGCATTTAAGCCACAGCTCAGCCATTACTCTGCACCAGCTGCGTGATTTTACTACATTTATTTAACCTTTTTTGAGTCTAATTTTTCCCATCTATAAATTGGAGATAATAGCACTTCCCTTGTAAGGCCAATGCAATAACTAAATAAGACAATTTATGTGAAGTGCCTAGCACAGTGCCTGACTCCTAATAAACATTCAATAATTCAGTTAGCTCTCAGGTTATGGGACCTTTCACTGAGGTATGCTTGGTAGGAAAGCCAGCATGAGGCAGTGAGAGAACACTGGGTGAGGATAACTGTCTATCACTGCCATGAATGCACTGCATGACCTTCACTACCCTGTGAAGCCTCCCCTGGTGGACTTGGGACTCCATTACTTGCACCTTCACGGTATCTCATTTGTGTCTCCATTAAGGTATTGATCACAATGCAGTCATGGTCCATTTGCACTTCTATCTCCCCAGCAGACTTCAAGCATTGTGGGATCAGGGACTGGCCTTCTTTTCTCTCTATTTGTAGGCCTGCTACAGTGCCTAATGCAAGTGCCTGTTTATGAAATGTGGTTGAGTTAATAAATTAATGAATGAAGGTTATATAATTGTGAAACTTCAAGTCAACATCACTCTGCAGAAGCAAGTTGTCCATGGCCTTACTGGTAGCAATCCTCTCAGTCTCCTATATTCAAAGTCTCTTCCAGTTCTTACAGTTTTATAAAAATACTGGTTAAAGGGGGCAATTTTTCATCCTAATAAATGCAAAACCTTAATACTCGTACTCCTGGCACAATTTATAAAGAATCATTGACACTGATTAATAGTTCTAATCCAGATTACGGAATTTTTTAATTAAGCAGCTGCCAAACAAAACAACATAGAATACTAATAATGAAGTAGAATCTTCTCTCCCTTTTTTCCTGAGGCATCTATCTAGTCTTTTTTTGACTCAGTCTCTACCTCAGTAAAATAAAATACATAAACAAATATTATTTATTGAGCACTTTCTATGTGTTATTCAGTACTCCAAGCATTTTACATATAATAATTTCTTAAGTCCTCATAACAACTTTATGAGGTAGATTTCATTCTTACTATCAACAAATCAGGAAATTGATGCACAAAGAGATTAAATATCTTGCCTGAGGTCACTCAGCTAATAAGAGGGCCAGCAGGAATTTGAATGTATAGACATATCGCCTCCAGGGCCTCTGGTCTTAATCCCTACTCAAGATAACATATTATTTTACTCAACATTTAATAATAGCATGCATAAAATGTGAACCATGTCCAAAATTCTTTATTGTGTTCATTCTCACTGACTTCAGCTTCTAAAGGATTTCCCTTAGTATCTCTATTGAGAGGTTTTATTTTAATTCAGGAAGGCAAAAGGTGGGCTAAGCTCATCTATGCCTCTGATCAGTTGAAGACTCTTCAGCTTTGGACTGATTGTCATTCTGGTCAGGAGCCTTTGGGCAGGGGATTAGTTCTGTCCTAAGGTGGCTGATGAAAAGTGGATTTGGACACCTTCTTTTAGCTCTTCTCACCCTAATCCTGCTCTGAAGAGGAAGAGAAGGAGGGAGAATGACATCTATTGAGCACCTGGTTTATTACCAAAATACATACTTTTGCTAAATTCCTGGCCTTATAACGTTTGCATTATTTTCTCCATTTTATAGGTGAGGGAACTGGAGTTCAGAGAGGTTGAGTGACTTACCCAAGGTCACTCAGATAAACTGTGGCACTGACCATGGAACCCTGGTCTTTCTGGTTCCAAAGCCCAAGACTACCTTTCCCAGTGCCAAACGAGGCTTTCCACAGCCTCTTGTTCCAGCAGTGTCCTGAGGGATGGAGAGATTTGGCCTGCTCATGAGGCTCCAGTCTATGTTTCCATGACAAGGCCATGTGGTCAGCACAACGCACGTGGGAGGAAGCCTGCATCAGCCAGGGCGTGAATGAGGGCTGCAAGTCAGGAGCTCAGCACCTCCCATCCATCTGCCTTACCTCCCACAATTTAACTGTTACCCTCACCGCCCACCCCCAAGATCAGGACAGGAGAGAAGATGCTGGGATTGTATGCGTGCTTCTGTGTTGGCCTTGCAGTGAGAGATGATCAAGAAATACTTAGAAACTCTATGTGCATGCAATTTGGGTACCTCCTGAGTGTGAAGAGCTCATTGATCCCATTGCAAGTATTGGTGGGCCATCAGATGAAAGCTCCAAATTCATAGTCCCCCTAAGAAAACCACCCCATTAAAACACTAATGAACACACTAGCAGGAAGGGAATGGAGGAGAGAAAAGGAAGCAGATGATATTCTTTCAAAACCAAGGATTCCTCAGTAATTCTTTTCCAGGTTTCCAATTCTAGCTCTATGAGAATCATCCACTGTTATCTTGGGGAAGTGACTTGATCTTTCTCAAGTGACTTCCTCTGTAAAAGGGTGGTAGTAATACTCATCACTGGGCATGGTGACTTAACACAGTGCCCAGCATCCAGTAGGACTTCAATAAATGGTAGGTCCTTTCATTGTCCTTCTCTGTGGAAACAAAGGCTAACAGAACAGAAGTCCTGGAGCTTACAAGAAACTCTAAAAATGAACAAGTTGGAGCCAAAAGGAGGCTGGGAGAGTAGGAATCTTTTGAGCCCTGTAGCATGATGGGGATGAAACTGGTGGGGATGAGGAAGAGAATGAGGCTAATGAGCAGGAAGGGATGGGAATAACCAGGCAGCAGCAGCAGCAAGCACAGTACCTCTGGTTTAGAAGGCTCTGGCCTCTTCCTGCAGACGAAGGGACTGGGGCTCCTCGCAACCTTTGCTGCCTGTCGCACTGTGAGATGAAAGAGACACCGAGGGTATAGGAGGGGGATTGAGAATGAGAAAGGGGCCCCACTTTGGCCCCAGCCTCTAGCGTGACAAGTAAGAGGAGAGGCTCTGGATTCTAGTCCCCTGCTCCCCTGTTTTCTAAGTTATGGCCTCTGTAACCTCAGGCAAGTCAGCTCACATCTCTGAGCCTCAGATACCTCATTTGTAAAGTGGGTATAATGATAATTCATAACTCAAAATGTCACCGAAATGGTTAATCGAGGGAAAGTTATGTAAAGCACTTAGTATAGTTTATTCACTTAGAAAACACTCAGAAGTTGTCATTATTGGTCTTATTATTATTACTATATTTTATCTTAATGATTGTTACAGGGCCCCTGTGAAGTCGCTTTTATGCAACTCTTTTATGCTCTTTGAAAAGTCTCTGTAACAGAATCCTGCATTGTGGCTCAAAATGAGTTAATGCTGCCAAACGTCAAATGGGGTTGCATTCATTGCTATTCACTGGGCCACTCTGAACCTCAGTTTCCTCATCTGAAACCCAGGATGGTCTGGACACTGCAGGGTTATTGGGAGGACTCCACGAGGCAGGAAATGGAAAGTGGCGAGCACCAGGCTTGGCACAGAGAAAGGCTTGAGAAATGGGAGTTCCCTTTCTTTTCCTGCTGGCTTCCTGGGAAAGTGCAGAAATCCAGGTTAAGGACCCCCTGGGGCTTCTCTGGTCACCTGACCGGAGAGCTAGGGTGGAGAGCAGGAAGGGGGTGGTGTGATGTGGAACAGGTCAGTTTCTTTTTCCCTGTGACCCTGCAGTTTGGAAACACACTCCCTATCTGTAGTGCTATTCTCCTGCCGGTCGGTCCCACCGTGGTCATTCCCAGAACAATGGCAGGATACAGGCCTGTGCTTACGAGCAATGGCATGCAGCCGTTTGAGCCAGGTTGAGTTGGACCAGGCCAAACGGGGCTTATCCTAGGCATAGAGAGGGCCAACAGCCTCGACATCAAATGCAGCAGCCTCCTGCTGCGGCCCTGGAGTTTTCACCTACTGCAATTGTCAGGGAGATCCAAGAGTTAAGTCCAAGGAGTTAGGGAGTTCTTGGAGACCTGGCCGAGAGGTGACAGAGGGACTGAAGGCTCCCTGGAGCATTGATTTGAGGGGCTCCACACTTGCAGATTTCCCTCCCACTCCTATGGGCACCAGTTGGAGTTGGGATTCCTGGTGCACCCTAACAGATCTTTACCAGACCCTATGCTTTCCCTGATGATAATATAATAAGCTGCCAGTTTTTTACTGGCCAATTACTAAGCACAGTCAAATCATTATTTGCAGATTCCATATTTGCAAATTTGCTTACTCGCTAAATTTACTTATAACCCCAATATTAACATGTGCAGTGTTTCAGCATTTTCATGGCTGTTCACAGACAAGCACAGAACAGCAAAAAAAAAAAAATGGTTGCTTAATGCACACACACATTCCCAGCTGAGCGAGGCCATGCTCTACCTTCTTTTTTTTCTTTTATTTTATTTTTCCAAGATGGAGTCTCACTCCATCACCCAGGCTAGAGTGCAGTGGCGTGATCTCAGCTCACTGCAACCTCCTCCTCACGGGTTCAAGAGATTCTCCTGCCTCAGCCTCCTGAGTAGCTGGGATTACAGGTGCATGCCACCATGCCCAGCTAATTGTTGTATTTTTAGTAGAGACGAGGTTTCACCATGTTGGCCAGGCTGGTCTCACACTCCTGACCTCAGGTGATCCACCCTCCTTGGCCTCCCAAATGCTGGGATTATAGGTGTGAGCCATCACTTGCGGCCCTCTACCGTTTTTTTCAGCTCTCATCCTATAAACAGGTGTCCTTTCTGCAGTCTATTTAGTGCCATAAATTTCACTTTTTTTTTCTTTTATTGGAGATTTTGCTGTTTGAAATGGTCTCCAGATATAGTGCTGAAGTGCTGTCTGGTGTGTTTAAGTGCAAGAGAGCAGTGATGTACCTTCAGAGAGAATATACATATTAGATACGCTTCATTCAGATATGACTTAAAGTATTCTTAGCCATGAGTTTAATATTAATGAATCAACAATGATATTAAATAAGGTACCTTTAAAAAGAAACACACATACATCATGGTTATGTATTGATCAGTTAACAAAGATGCTGTGACCAGAGATTTTTCAGGAACCTAATCCTGTATTTCCAGTAAGAGCAATGGCTCACTATTCCAGTAATTCAGTGTTTGCAGTGACTTTATAGAACATAATTGCCTCAGAAAAATGGTATGCCACTGTATTTGTTATTTTATGTAATCCTCCAGACAGCCACGGAAATAAATATTATTGTTTCCATTTTACAGAGGTGACAATTGAGGCAGAAGGAAATGGGCTTTCCTAAGGTCACCCTGCCCAAAAGTGGATTAAACTGATCTGCCTGTAATGTTTGCATCCTTCCCCCTGCACTGGGCTGCTGTTTGAGGGACTACTTCCCAGAGGGCAGGTGTGGCTCTCACATTCATATGAGCAGGATGTGTGAGCAGGCCCAGACCACTGAGATACAGCCTTGTTCTCACCTTATGAGGAAACTGAAGTCTGAAGGGAGCAAGTGTTAGATCCAAGAGACTCATGGCGGCTGACCAGAGACCCACTGCAACATTTGCATCCTCTGCCTTTACTAGAGAGTACTACATGAAGTAATTTTGGCTCCTAAAACCTCATTTTGTAAGATTCCCAAGAGCCTTTCTTTGGGGGGAAAATACTGACTTGTTTTCTTTTTTCTTTTTTTTTTTCTTTCTGAGACAGGGACTTGCTCTGACACCCAGGCTGGAGTGCAGTAGTTTCATCACTGCTCACTGCAGTCTTGATCTCCCAGGCTGAAGTGACTCTCCCACCTCAGATTTCCAAGTAGCTCGGACTACAGGAGCATGCCACCAAGCCTGGCTGATTTTTCTGTATTTTTTGTGGAAATAGGGTCTCACTATTCTGCCCAGGCTGGTCTCAAACTCCTAGGCTCAAGCCATCCATCTGCCTTGGCCTCCTATAGTGCTGGTATTACAGTTGTGAGCCACCATGCCTGACCTGATTTTTCTGAAAAAAAAACAAATTTATATATATCAAGCACCAGGCACTTACATCATTTATTCTCACAAAAACTCTGAGAGGTACAGGGTATTACCCCTATAATTGTCCTTATAGAAGCTCTGCCCACATGCCTTCATTATTAGCCTCTGCACACCAAAGGCTGCTTAACACAAAGTGAGCACATGTAATTTTCTTTTTTTCTGGTCATAAGAGTCTATTTGGCCCAAGCACAGGGCAAGGCAGAGGGCATAGAATCAATGCCCCTGTGAACAGCCCTCTGACATAGTACAGCTTCCTTGCTTCTCTGTTGGTTCAGCCTTCAGTCATGATCTGTACCATCACCCAGGGCTCTCCATGGGACTGAGCTCCAGTAGCTTATAATAGCAACTGGCTTGATGATATTTCTCTCCCCTCTGTGTCTCAGATCTAGCAAAATTTGTTGGGGCCTCCTTCCAAATAAACTACCCGCACTCAGATAACAGCTTTCCATCAAAAAGACAATGTTCTGGGAACATGGACGGGAAGTGGTAGTGGTGGAAGCTCTGGTTTTTTTTTTTTTTCCCATTTATCCTTCATTTCTCCATTATTTATCCTTTATTTCCATTATTTTTTTCATTTATCCTTTTATTTCTCTCAATTTTCATTTTATATATTTTAAAGATTGATATGAGTGAATACAAATTTGTAAATGTTATGTCTTACAACTGAATTGATCTCTTTATCATTAAAAAAATTCTTCTTTATTTTTGGTAATATTTTTGGTAACATTCCCTCTGAGAACTAAACAAGACAAGGATGCCCACTCTCACCACTCCTCTTCAACATAGTACTGGAAGTCCTAGCCAGAGCAATCAGACAAAAGAAAGAGATAAAGGGCATCCAAATCGATAAAGGGGAAGTCAAATTGTCACTGTTTGCTGACAATATGATCGTTTACCTTGAAAACCTTAAGGACTCCTCCAGAAAGCTCCTAGAACTGATTAAAAAAAAATTCAGCAAAGTTTCCAGATACAAGATTAATATACACACATCAGTAGCTCTTCTACACACCAACAGGGACCAAGCAGAAAATCAAATCAAGAACTCAATCTCTTTTACAATAGCTGCAAAAAAAATAAAATAAAATACTTAGGAATATATCTAACCAAGGAGTTGAAAGACCTCTACAAGGAAAACTACAAAACACTGCTGAAAGAAATCATAGATGACACGACCAAATGGAAAAACATCCCATGCTCATGGATGGGCATAATCAATATTGTGAAAATGACCATACTGCCAAAAGCAATCAACAAATTCAATACAATTCCCATCAAAATACCACCATTATCTTCATAAAATTAGAAAATACAATTCTAAATTTCATATGGAAGCAAAAAAGAGCCTGCATAGCCAAAGCAAGACTAAGCAAAAAGAACAAATCTGGAGGCATCACACTATCTGATTTCAAACTATACTACGAGACCATAGTCACCAAAATGGTGTGGTACTGGTGTAAAAATAGACACATTGGCCAATGGAAAAGAATAGAGAACCCAGAAATAATCCCAAATGCTTACAGCTAACTGATCTTTGACAAAGCAAACAAAAACATAAACTGGGGAAAGCACACCCTTTTCAACAAATGGTGCTGGGATAACTGGCTAGCCACATGTGGGAGAATGAAACTGGATCCTTATGTCTCACCTTATACAAAAATAAATTCAAGAAGGAATAAGGACTTAAACCTAAGAGCTGAAATTGTAAAAATTCTAGAAGATAACATTGGAAAAACCCTTCTAGACATTAGCTTAGGCAAGGATTTCATAACTAAGAACCCAAAAGCAAAAGCAATAAAAACAGAGATAAATAGCTGGTACCTAATTAAACTAAAGAGCTTTTGCACAGCAAAAGGAACAGTCAGCAGAGTAAACAGATAACCCACAGAGTGGGAGAAAATCTTCACAATCTATACATCTGACAAAGGACTAATATCCAGAATCTACAAAGAACCCAAACAAATCAGTAAGAAAAAAACAAAAAATCCCATCAAAAAGTGGACTAAGGACATGAATAGACAATTATCAAAAGAATATACACAAATGGCCAACAAATATATGAAAAAATGCTCAACATCACTAATGATCAGGGAAATGCAAATCAAAACCACAATGTGATACCACCTTACTCCTGCAACAATGGCCATAACAAAAAAATCAGAAAACAATAGATGTTGGCATGGATGTGGTGAACAGGGAACACTTCTACACTGCTAGTGGAAATGCAAACTAGTACAGCCACTATGGAAAACAGTGTGGAGATTCCTTAAAGAACTAAAAGTAGAACTACCATTTGATCCAGCAATCCCACTATTGGATATCTATGCAAAGGAAAAGAAGTCATTATTCGAAAAAGATACTTGCACAAACATGTTTATAGCAGCACAATTCACAATTGCAAAATCATGGAACCAACCCAAATGCCCACCAATCAATGAGTGGATAAAGAAACTCTGATAATGTTAATTCATTCCTTTTTATGGCTGTATACTATTCCATCATATATATACATGGCTGTATAGTATTCCATCATATATATATGGAAAAAGGAATGAATTAACAGCATTTGCAGTGACCTGGATGAGATTGAAGACTATTATTCTAAATGAGCAACTCAGGAATGGAAAACTAAACAATTGTATGTTCTCACTGATATGTGGGATCTAAGCTATGAGAACCCAAAGGCATAAGAATGATACAATAAACTTTGGGGACTTGGGAGCAGGAGTTGGAGGGAGGTGAGGGATAAAAGGCTGCAAATATGGTTCAGTGTATACTGCTCACATTATGGGTGCACCAAAATCTCACAAATCACCACTAAAGAACTTACTCATGTACCCCAATACCACCTGTACCCCAATAACTTATGGAAAAAATAAACAATAATAAATTAAACTAAATTAATAAGAATAAATAAAACTTTTAGGTTCGGAGTACATGTGCAGGTTTGTTATATAGCTAAACTGTATCATGTTTAGCCTACAGATTATTTCACCACCCAGGTGATAAGCATAGTACCTCATAGGTAGTTTTTGATTTTTTTTAACCCTCTTGATATATCTAAGTAGATTACACCAACACTACAGATGAAAAAACTGAGTCACACAAAGATAAATATAGGCAAAAGTTGCATGGTAGTATCTGGCCTATCTGACTACTAAGCTTTTGCTCTTCTCCTTAACTGCCTTGCCTCTAAGACTCTAAGAAGTTTACTCAGGCCAGGTGCAGTGGCTCACGCCTGTAATCCCAGCATTTTGGGAGGCTGAGGCAGGCAGATCACTTGAGGTTGGGGGTTTAAGACCAGCCTGGCCAAAATGATGAAACCTCATCTCCACTAAAAATACAAAAATTAGCTGGGTGTGGTGGTGCACACCTGTAGTCCCAGCTATTCAGGAGACTGAGGCACAAGAATCACTTGAACCTGGGAGTTGGAGGTTGCAATGAGCTGAGATCACACCACTGCACTCCAGTCTGGACAACAGAGTGAGACTGTCTCAAAAAAAAAGGAAAAAAAGAAGAAGTTTACTCTCCAATTGCCAACATGCAATGGAGGGCTGTTAGGGGCTGGAACACCTGGCGGGATAGCACTTGCTCTCAAATTCCACTTTGTGGGTAGCTGCAGATGATACCAGCTTGTAAAGCAGGCATATCTGCAGTTTTGTAATCCTTAACATTAACTATAATAGTCTCCCAGAAGCAGATTCCTGCACTGCTCATTTAGGAGAATCTGTGTTAGTTATCTATTGCTGTATAACAAATTATCATAAAACTTGCAGGTTAAAACAATACACATTTATTTTATAGTTTCCATGGGTTAGGAGTCCGGGCATAACTTAGCTCTGCTCAGGGTCTATTATTCTAAATGAAGTAACTCAGGAATGGAAAACCAAACATTGTATGTGCAGGGTCTCACAAGTTGTCAGGCAGGCTGTGTTCTCATCTGGAGGCTCGATTGGATAAGAGTTTGTTTCCAAGATCATTTGAGTTGCTGGGAGAATGCATTTCTTTGCAGATACATGACAGAAGATGCTGTTTTTACTGGCTGTTTTCTGAAGGCCAACCACAGGTCCTAGAGACGACCCACAGTTCCCTGCCACATGGACCTCTCCATAGGCAGGTCACCACATGGCAATTTGTTTCTTCAAAGCCAGCAGGAGAATCTCCTGCTTCAGTCCACTAAGATGGAGTCATAAATAGTGCAATATGATCATGAGAGTAATAGCCCATCATTTTTGACCTACGATGGATGGATTTATTTGTATTTTTATCACCACTATCATTTACAATAATTAATATTATCATTCATCATAATCATGCTAAATTTGGTATCCTGAAATATAGTATTAAGATTCCATTTACCTTTTACATAAAAACCTTCCTTACTTCTCAGTGCCTATGGAATAAAATCCAAGTTCTATAGCCTGCAATTCATGCCCCCCATCCCTGTTATATTCCTGGCCTCATCTTTGCCCAATCCTGGCTCTTTCCCAATGACGCCAAACACTTTCGTCTCCTTTCCTCCTTTCAGCACAGGTAGCCTCTCTGCCTGACCTGCCCTTTGCTTTCCTCTTGGTCAGGTTGGTGTACATATCTTTGCAAACTCATTGGGAAAATGACCTTTACTCTCCCTGAGCCTGCTCAGCCTCTCCCCTCTCTGGGCTCCATAGCTCTGGGAATGTGCATCTTTATACTGCCAGTCACACCATATTATATAATTGCATCAAGCAGTGAGTTTCAATTCATCTCTAAATTCCAAGACTTGGTACAGATTAGGTCTCAACAAATCATGCTGAATAAATACACAATTAATTTAATTAACAGCAACTTTTCTTTTATGTCCTCTTCAGGTTTGCAAAGTATATTAAGCTGATGTGGGCAAGTTTGGAGTGAGGACGTTCAGCAAAAGACAGAGGGAACCAGCTGGATGACCCTAGCAGGCCTGGAACAGTTTGGAACCGGACGTCCTCTTCTTGTAGACTGACAGGCTCCGGAAAGAAGCCACAGCTTCTCCGTGGAGCCCTGGGCTCAGCACTTCCCGTATTCACTACTGCTATTCTCAGTAGTCCTCTTCCCCAAAGTCTGCTTCCATATTTTCAGGTCTTTGAATGTTGCAGCCAAACCACTGCTCTAGTTCTGAAAGCAGAACCAAAACACACCCCAGGCACCGTTCCGTCACTGACTTCCTACTCCTAGGGCTCCAATCCCAGCCTCCTACCCCTTCATCCTCTCCCTGCTCCCTTACCCTAGAAGCCACACCCACGTTTTACACCCTGGCCTTGCACACTGCCAGCCTCCTGCATGCTCTGAGTTTCCCTCTGGGATTCCTCTTCCAGCCAGGCTTCCTGAGACCCCTGCGGGTCTCAGGAACCCTGCTCCTCCCCGCTCTCCTCCTTGCTGAACCACTTCCCCATTTGAATCGTTAATCTCCTCCTCCCTTTATTCTGGGGGAAGCCTGTTCCAAAAGCCAGTGGTGACTTTCTTGGGTTAAAGGCCAGGATTAAAAATAAGTAGGAGTTACCATTTCTGGCCCCATAGTTCCTCAGGCAGGAAGGAGCCACCAAGGCAGCCTGGCCCGACCCAGCACAGAGACTGCCAAAAATGACCAGGCCAGCCAGGCCCCCAGGAAAACAGGTCAGGAAAAGCCAAGGCCCACCAAAGGGGTCCAAGAATGAGTTTCGTTTTGTATGAAATGTAGGGGATATTCAATATGCCCATTTTAGAGGCGATTTCTCTCCATTTTGATTCTAGTTAAAATCCACAACCAGAATTCACAGAAGCAGGACTGGGTGAGGGAAAGATATGAAAAAGCTTGGATTTGAATCCCAGCCGTGTAACCCAGGACAAGGTGTGCAAAACCCTGAGAAGCCAAATTTCTCCTATAAAACGAGAAGGACAAAGCCCTCTACTTGGGATGGTTGAGAATCAAATGAGACAATATTTAGTAACTAGCACAGCACAGAATCCGTGGAAGTCTCGCCAAACAAAGCTAATTACCTTCTCCTCTAAAAGTGTTGTTGTTGCCTTCAGTGGAGGCCCCTGGGAGGTTGTCAGGCTGTAGCACTGCCCTACCTGGAATGCATTTAGTACCTGTACCTGCACAGCACTGTCGTCACTGCCTCATGGGCCTCGCGGCAGGCCTGCCACCACTCCAGCCACCAGTCCAGCCAGGGTGGTGATAAATGGCCCTGAGCCAGCATCCTCAGCAACTTCAGGAGCTGCTGGGAAGAGGTGGCTTTGATGTCAAGCCAAGGGAAGACGTGTTACAATTATCTAAATTATTCAAGGCCCCCACAAATTTCAGAGAGCTGTAGGTTGCTTGCAGATGATTGTAAATTCCCTGCCTACCACTTCTTTATCACACCAACTAGGCTTTCAGTTCCCTGTCAAGTCCCTCTGTCTTACACCTCAGTGCCTTTGTATGTACCAGAGTCTCTGCTTAGAATTCTCTTTGCTCCCCTCTGTCACTGCCCAGAACATCCCCCCTCACACTTCAGGTCTCAGCCCCATGGTCCCTGTTTCAGGAAGCCGTCCCTGATGGTTCTTCCCCAGTGTTCTTTACATGTGGCATTTTTGAGTCTGCTATAATCACTCATTTATGTGCCTGGGTCCCCAACAAAATTGAAACCTCTTCGTGGTTAGATACTGACCTTTGCTCACATTCATGCCCGGTGTTCACACAATGCCTGCCACAGAGAGGTTCCCAATACATGTTCATTGAAACTCACTTCTACAACTGTGTGGTAGTAGAAATAACCAAAGCTCGAAAAACTAAAATACCTCCTTTTGAATTCAGGCTGTATCACCAAATAGCTATGACATTGGTTTGAATTCCTTAGACTCTCTGCCCATCAGTTTTCAGTTTGTAAAATGGAACTATGAAACCAGTCTCAGAGAATGGTTTTGAGAAAACACACACATGCCCCAGCGGGGCCACTTCTGCACAGCTAGGGAGAAATGGAGAGTAGAGCCATTTCACTGACACTCCAGGTCAAACAAGATTACTCATCACCACCTTGGGTGTTGACCTTGATGTCTTGCTCTCAGCCTTCTTCCATGATCCAGGCCTGGGACTCAGGAGGGAGTCCAGGAAACAGGAGGCTTCCTGGCCTTTAGTTCAAGGGCAGAAAACAGGAGGACTCTTGGCCAAGGGCAGAGCCCTTCACACAGATCTCAGCCAGATCTTACCTCCCTGGATAGCATCCACAATGACGCTGAAAGAGGAACTTCCAATGGATGCTCTCTTAGGCAAGAATGGACACAATACCTGGCTCCAAGATGCAGATTCTGGCTGCCATGTTGAAAAACAGGACAGCTGGAAATCTCAAAACAGGACTTGTTTTCCCAAAGCATAAACCTGCATTTCAAGCCAGGACTCTTTTCCTGTCCTAAGAAGAATGGCGCCATGAGTCGGATATTAGTTACCATAGGTTGGGTTATACTCCAGTAACAGAGAACCACCAATAATCTCAGTGGCTTAAAATCACAAAGGTGTCTTGCTCACAGATTGGTTTTATGGACCTGCAGAGTCCCCAAGACCGCCAACCTCCATAGGGGATAGCTCAGAGAGGCAACTTCACATCAGCATGAGTTTCCCCAACAGCCTGGCCAAGGAAGAGCAGGCACCAGAGCTATTAGCCATCACATGCTCCACCTGGACGTCAATGTGGTATCAACTTTGTGTCTGCTTATCCTCTAGAGTATAAGTGCCTTCAGAAATATAGCCATCCTCCTTATTTTCAGTGCTGTGTACCTCTTTATATGTTTATAATTCATTTACACCTCAACTAGAACTCTGAGTTGTACCCACAATAATCCGTGCCAGGTTCTGGGCTGGGTGATGGGGACACAACTATTAACAGAAACAAGCCTCAGCCTCTACCGTCCGTGAGCTCACAGTCTAGAGGGCGAAGCTAATGTTAAACAAACAAACAAACAAACACAAAAAAACTAATTCAATCCTATATAATAAGGGCCATCACTGAAATCCATGAAATCTGCTATAGGAGTGAGTTAATGGAAAAATAATCTTCCCAGGAAATCTTGAAAGGATTTAATGAGGAAGTGATACTTGAGCTAGCTTTTAAAATATATTTTCCCAGGTAGAAGGGATGAGAAGGGCAAAGTCAAGGGCAATAGCATGGACGTGGACATTAGGGGAAGTCTGGCATATTCAGGGAAGGGAGAGCTTCATTCTGTGTGTTCCTGGGAAGTTGCAGATGAGATGGGGATGGTGAGGGTACAGAGGGCAAGAGGAGCAGGGCTACATTATGGGGCACCATGTATGTCTGACTAGGGAGTTTGGGTTTTATTTAGTGGGAAATGGGAGCCTTTGTAGGTTCTGTAGGAGGGACGTGATGCTATGGAATATTAGAATCTCACCCTGGCTGCAGGAGAAGAATGTATTAACAGGGGAGCACCTGGAGCCATGGGACTAGTGATAATGCTTTTGAAGTAGACAGCCTCCCAAGTCTCTCTAAAAAGGGCCCTTGGTCTTGGTTCTGTAGCAAGAGGGTCCTCCTGATTTCTACAGATGTGTCTTACTTACGTGGGTACATGTGGATACATATGCACATTACAGGGTGTTTAAAGTCCTTCAATATTGATTTGTGTATAAAATCTCTCCAAGGAAGGCAAACAATGGGCAAAACTGAGCTTACCCAGAGTTCAGTATCAAAATTGCAGACGACGGTTGTCAATTTTTCTACAGAGAGCTAGAAGCATTGGAGTCCATGACATAAGACACAGCATCTGTGAAAACAGGGACTGGCCTATGGGTGGATCTCTTAAAAATGTTGATGCTTTCTATTTCTATGAGGAAATCTGCTGTGAGACACTTATTTCATTTTGTCAATGTCAAAATTAGGTGGCCTGTTAAGTTCCTTTCTGCTCTGGCACAGACTTAAATTTTAAATAAAACTTAAGTGTCGAAGGGCTAAGTGACCCATCCAAGGTTGTACAGAGAGTTATTAGAATCCTGAGATAGCAAGGTCTAGTGGAAAAACACTCAAAGTGGGTTAGTTTGTCTTTGTTTTGCCATGACACAGAAATCCACATATGGGGGCCCTAATGATAAATCAGTTAACTATTCAGATATAAGATTATTTTTCAACTCAATAATATAAAAGTTGTTTTTGGCCAGGCACATTGGCTTATACCTCTAATCCCAGCACTTTGGGAGGCCGAGGCAGGTGTATCACTTGAGGCCAGGAGTTCCAGACCAGCCTGGCCAACATGGTGAAACTCCATCTCTACTATAAATACAAAAATTAGCTGGGTGTGGCAGCACACACCTGTAATCCCAGCTACTTGGGAGTCTGAGGCAGGAGAATCACTTGAACCCGGGAGGCAGAGGTGCAGTGAGCTGAGATTGTGCCACTGCACTCCAGCCTGGGCTACAGAGTCAGACTTTGTCTCAAAAAAAAAAAAAATTGTTTTTAAGAATTACTTAATTGACTTTATTTATAAAAAGACAAAACAGATTTCCCTGAGTGTAAGTCTTGTGCTGGTCCGTGCTCAGTCTAAATTGGTGAGAACATTGATGTGTTCAGACAGAATGGGTTTGGAAAGAACAGGTATTCATGGAAGACTCCTCCAGGTTAATTCCTAATTACATCAAAGAGTGTTGCTTTCACCTGTAGCCAGTCAATCATGAAAGAAGGATTTCTATAGAACCAGATAGGGCTAAACGTGATCTAGAATTTGGCCATAGGATTCAACAGAAATCTCAACTTACCATCCAGAACTTTTCATGAGTAGCCATAGTGTGTTTTTCAGCTTCATTTTTCTACAATTGAGTCAGGCTAAGCAGGGAAGGTGCTTGATAATCATACCTACCCTCAGGCACCCATTCCAAGCACATCATAGAAACAGGATGGCCTGTCCTTTGATCAAAATCCTAAAATTTTTTCTGGATTGTTTCATTTCATTTATATCATATATATCAGTCAAGGTTCTCCAGAGAAAGAAGACCAATAGTATCTAACTATCCATCTATTTATCTATTAATCTATCTATCCACTCCTCCACCTATGTGTGTATGTATATACACACATGTATATATACATATATGTGTATATACATGTATGTGTGCATTTGTATGTGTACACACACGTACATATCTCATTTGCCTCATTGAATTGTGAGGCTGGCAGGTCTGAAATCCATAGGCTAGGCTGGCAGACTGGAAACTCAGCCAAGAATTGATGCTGCAGTCTTGAGTCAGAATTTTTTCTTCTCCAGGAAAATTCAAGTTTTGCTCTTAACGCCTTCAACTGATTAAATGAGGCCCAGTTCTTTCCTTTACTTAAGGACAAGTGATTTCCTTTACCTCTTCAAAATACCTTCACAGCAACATCTAGATTAGTGTTTGCTTAAATAACTGAGCTGACACAAAAAACTAACCATCATGCCAAGTTTCTGCCATTTTTCAAAATCTGTGATTCGACTGGATTTAAGAAAATTTAGTCACATGAGGACAATACTTTTTTCAGCTGCCATAAGCTTAATACATCTACCCAAATCAGTCACGCTCTTGTTTTTTTCCTTGTAATATTGAGTTTAGTGTGCCCGGATGTCTTGTCACATCAATTAGGGAGCAAAAATGTATGAGTCATGGAGCATGCAGCAGAGTGAATTTTCAAGTCCCCTGAACAGGTTTTTATGACCCAGCCATCTGATTGCCCTAAAATAAACCCAACTGCCATGTTCCGCCTCACCTTTTCCCAAATGCCCCATGGCCTGGAGATGACTCAGGGCCCAAGAATGAAGAAAATAATCAGAATCTCAATCACTTCCTCTATCACATCTTCAGTGAGCCTGACTTACAAAACAGAAACTCTCCAGAAGAATAAGGCAGTGAAAGCTGAACCCAGCTACCTTCTTCTTGGACATGAACAAACAATTATAATATTCTTTCCCTTTCATGGAAGGAGCCCATCTGTGTCAAGGGAACTCAATTTTTCTGCATTTAGCTTGCATGTCTCAGATGCCATGTTGGCAGGTGGACAGCCCTGTTATTTGTTGTGTGCTAGCTAATTGTACAAGATCCTCAAACGCAAAATGAAAAAGACAGTTTGGGCACAGTGGCTCACGCCTCTAATCCCAGCACTTTGGGAGGCCGAGGCAGACAGATCACCTGAGGTCGGGAGTTTGAGACCAGCCTGACCAACATGGAGAAACCCCGTCTCTACTAAAAATACAAAATTAGCCGGGTGTGGTGGCGCATGCCTGTAATCCCAGCTACTGGGGAGGCTGAGGCAGGGGAACTGCTAGAACCTGGGAGGCAAAGGTTACAGTGAGCTGAGATCATGCCATTGCACTCCAGCCTGGGCAACAAGAGTGAAACTCCGTCTCAAAAAAAAGAAAAAGAAAAGAAAACAAAAGAAAAAGACAGAAAACAGCTAGTTCTAAGGAGAATATGGAGCAACCATCAAACACTGTTGAGAAGCATATAAACCAAGTACAACCATTTTGAAAACCTGTGTATATACACACACACACTGTAGGAGAGGAATTGCTAGGGAATAAAGTACTTATAACTTTGTAAGTAATGTGTGTGTGTGTACACATACCCTAGAAGACCTATATATATGTGTGTGTGTATATGTATATGAGACCTATAAGACTGGGGAGGTGTGTGTGTATATATATATATATATAGGTGTACATAGGTATGTATATAGTTGGACACACACCTATATGCATACCTATATACATAGTATTAGTCTGTTCTCCTGCTGCTAATAAAGACATACCTGAGACGGGGTAATTTATAAAGGAAAGAGGTTTAATTGACTAACAGTTCAGCATGGCTGGGGAGGCCTCAGGAAACTTACAATCATGATGGAAGGGGAAGCAAACATGTCCTTCTTCACATGGTGGCGGCAAGGAGAAGTGCCAAGCAAAAGGCGGAAAAGGCCCTTATAAAATCATCAGATCTCATGAGAACTAACTCACTATCACAAGAACAGCAGCGTGGGGGTAACTACCCTCATAATTCAATTACCTCCCACTAGGTCCCTCCCATGACACATGGGGATGATGGGAAATATAATTCAAGATGAGATTTGGGTGGGAACACGGCCAAACTATATCATACACCTATATACACACAGACACACACCACCCCCAGGAGAGGAATTGCTGGGGAATAAAGTGTTTAAAACTTTGTAAGTAATGTGTATGTGTGTGTGTGTGTGTGTCTATATATATATATACACAGAGAGAGAGAGAGATAGAGAGAGAGAGAGAGAGAGAGAGAGAAAAGTCATGGCAAAAACCACAATTACTTTTACACCAACCTAATATATATGAGACCTATAACACTGTGGGGTGTGTGTGTGTATATATATAGATATAGATACAGATATAGATGGATATAGGTATGTATATAGGTGGACACACAGCTATATACATATCTACACACACACACACCCCCCATCTCTCTCTCTCTCCATGTATATATATGGAGATACATGTATATATCAAACAGAAATGCACATACACTGAAATGTTCGTAGTGATGTTATTCATAATAGCCAAAAGCTGGAAACAACTCAAATGTCTATCAATAATAGAATGGATAAATCAATATAGTCACACATTGGACTACAATGATGAGAATGAGAATCTGCAGCTACATGCAACATTAGGGAAGAATTTTATAAACATAATATTGAGCCAAAGAAGCCAGGCTCACAAAAAAGAACATATTGTATGATTCCATTGATAGAAGGCATAAAAACAGGCAGAACCAATCTATGGTAGAGGAAGTTGACACATGGTTACCATTGGAGGGAGCATAATGACTGGAAAGGGTCAACTGGGGGCTTCTGCGCTGGTGGATTATATTTACTTTTCTTATCACTGCCTAATAAATTACCCCCAAAATTTAGGGGCTTAAAACAACAATCATTTCATTATATCTCATGATTTTGTGGGTCAGAAATTTGGTCAGGGCTCAGGTGGGTGATTCTTTTGCTCCATGTGGTTTTGACAGGGGTCACTCAGTGGTCTTTAGCTGGCAAATGGGCTGCTTTGCAGGGTCCAAGAAAACTCTCCTAACAAATTTCCTGCTTTGTCAGGGATCACCAGAAGTCTGGATTCCACTGAACTGTCAACAGGAGTACCTATATGTGGCCTCTCCAACATGGCAGTCTCAGAGTAGCTGGACCTCTTATGTAGTATTTCAGAGCTCCTGGAGAGGGTTTCCAAGAGACCCAGGGAGAAGCTGCAAGGTTTTTTATGATCTAGCCCTAGCAACATTTCCGCTTCATTCTATGGTCAAAGAAGTCATTAAAGCCAGTCCAAATTCAAGGGGAAAAGAGGAAGAATTCCACTTCTCCAGGAGAAGGACATTAATATACTTGGAGGAAATGAACTGATGGCAGTCATCTTGGAGACAGGTGACCACAGGAAATGTTCTGCTTTTTGATTTGGGTGTTAATTATAGGCTCTATTCAGGTTGTGAACATTTATCAACCTGTACACTTCTAGGTGCCCTTTTCTATGTGTATATAATTTTAATAAAATATTGCAATCTAAACAGACTTACCAAGCAGAATAACCTTTGGAACAGACAGGTCCCATTTGGACAGGTCCCATCTCTGTGGCTGGATGGATACTCCTGCTTCACTGGAGTCACATGGCCCCTCAACATTTCTGTGACCTTGGGTTACATAGGTGTGAAGGTCAGGCCTCTTGCTCTGTTAGGGTCTCCGTTTCAATGACAAAAGAAAACATTTATTTGGATTACTGTGAGGAAGAATGAGACAAATGAAGAGAAAACTTCTGGCATATCCTAGATGCTCAGTAAATGAGCTTCATTTCATTTCAAGCCCTGAGTGCTGCCTCAGACCCTTGACTCCTAGGCTGCCAAAGAAATTAGCAGCTAGGACTTTCTAGAAGTCTTGCCAGGAGTCCAGAGAGAGCTTGTCTTCCAGGCTCCCTTGCTCACCTTGTGAGCAGAGACAGGGGTACATTCTCAGGCACCTGTGCCCTGCAGGGAGGGCCTGGGTCAGAACCCGATGAAAATAACTTTGCAACTGCCAGGACTAGTCCAAAGTCCCCAAGCGGAGTGACAAGTGAATCACCTCAACGAACGCTTAGTCACTGCAAGGTACTTTCCACACAGACACATGGAGATGGTTACCAAAGAAACGTCTGCTGGCTGCTCTCACATCAGCTCAAAGAAAATGTTGTTGTAACCTTTACTTTGGAGGGGGAAAAAATAGCATCACTTTCCCTTTTCCTTTCCTTTTCTTTTTTGGAGAGAGATTCATTGGCAACATTGTTGAAGTGGTTGTTTTTATTTACCCTGGAGAAAGAGTTTCCAGATAGCTCTGAATCCAGAGCTTTGTGTATGTAGCAGTCCCTTCAAGTCCTAAGCACTTAGTGTCTAAGTGTGTAAACAACCCCCTTAGAGGAGACTGTCACGGACCATCCAGATCACAGGGCCTCCCATGAAGCTCCCTGATTGCAAGCAGAGTCCTCCAAGATTTTAAAAGTCAGAGATGGGGGGTCCAAATCCCTCTGCCCTGTATTATCAGTATAGCCTTAGGGCAAAGGATTCCAACTTCCTGAGCCCCCTACTTCTTTATTAATAACAATGAAGCTTCATTATGTGTACCCACAAGGTGGTTGTGAGAATTAGATGAGGTGGTGTGCAGAAGCATCCCCAACAATGCTTGGCATTCTCATAGTAGTTGATTAGTTAAAGTAAGTTAATCTCTCCTTCTCTCTCCTGATTCTTCCTTTGTTATTTCTCTTGCTGCCTTTCTCTTTTTAAACTCCCTCTCTTCCTTCTCTTTTCTTCCTTGCCAAACTTAATCAACCCTCATTCTCTCCTATTCTTACCTTTCCTCTCTGCTGTCTGCCTGTTTTTTTTTGTCCTTCCTTTTTTGCCTTGTTTTCAAGCCTCAACCCCCACCCCTCCACACACACACACACACACTCACAGCCATCTCTCTGGCTGGTACAGCTTTGGCATAAAGCTATTGAAAGCCAGCCAAATTCTGGTTAAAAACCCTGCAATTCTTGGCCAGACTTTCTCTTCTTACAAATGAGGGTGATGTTTCAGGCATGGGAAGTCTTCCCATCCATTTAGGCCCCAGGGAAAAAAATAGCAACGCCTCAGTGTGTGGCCTTAGGTGGACGGCGAAGTGGGGCTCTGGGTATTGACAGAAATAAATCTGGTGTTTCTGAAAATTGTGAAACATGCACAGTGAATGTGTCATCCCAGCAAAAGTGAGTCAGCTCCTAGGCCGGGGCCCAAATCTGGCTGCATTTGCTTTCTAAATAGAAAGTGTATTCCTGGCCAGCCCAACTTAGCAAATCAGCGGTCAATGAGAGTGGAAAGACAGGCAGAAAAAGAGACATGCAAATGTATACTTTGCAAGAAGATTACTGGAAAAATCAAATTCTGTCTCTGTGATTTAAAAAAAAAAATCATTCATTTTCTTCTTTTCTTTCTATCCTGATATCTGCATCAAACTTTTCTTTTCATCATTATTTTACCCCAAACTTCTGGAGTAGCCTTCAAAAATAGGAACACAGCAAAGTTGCAAAAAAGCGGCCTGGAGTAACTGGGTGCTGTAAACTTTAGGGTGAGACAGACCTGAGTTCAAATTCTGACCCCACCTTCAACTAGTTCTGTGTGGGTTGTGTTGTGTTGTGTTGTGTTGTGTTGTGTGTGCATGTGTATGTGTGTGTGTGTGTGTGTGTGTCCTTGGGAAAATTTCTAACTTCTCTGAAGATTTAGTATCACTTTAATCAAATGGGAGAAATCCAGTGGAGAGTAAAGTAGGTAACATCAGCAGTGCCTAGTTTATGGCAGGTGTTTGTCGTCTCTGAGTCACCTTTCTCTTTTTTAGGAAGGGAAGTATGAGGAACTCTGATGCCTCTTAACTCCCTAGTTCTCTGTCCACATGGGGTTATCTCTTTTAGAGGGTGTGAGCACCCAGAATATGGGAGCAGCAGCTTTGCCTCTTCTACTTCAGACATAGAATTTGGAGAAAAGAAGCAACACCAGGCTCAGGGCCTTCTGCGCCAGCATCATGGACAGGCAGGGCTCCCCTGCATCCCTGGCAAGCCCAGATGCTAGAATCATGTGGCCTCCACTCTGCCAGAGGAAGTGATGCAACTGCCCATTGGCTTTGGGTCAGCGTAGAAGAAAGTGTCCTGTTACAGCATGGGAGTGGCTGGCTTCAGGGCTCCAGTCCTGTGCCCTGTTCCAAACCCACAGCAGAGGGGCAAGCAGGAGATCCTGCCTTTGTGCATAGACTGCCTGCTGTTTACCCAGCTTTGTGTACCACTATCCGGGCCCTAAAAAGGGCCCAGCCAAGCAAGTCATCTCTGGCCCTTGGCCTCTCCCTTCTCTCTGCTCCAGCTCACAAATTGCCCTCACTACAAACACCTGTTTCCTTTCTCCCAGACCCTGTGGGGTCGAGCTAGTCTATTGACCTCATATGCATGGCAGGGATATAATTGAACTCAATTATAGTAACTATATCCATTAAAAACCTATGTAATGTTCATTAAGCAGCCTAGGTAATATGCAATTAATGGCATTACCATATGAATTGTGCATTGGGTCACTAATATGCAGATTATATGTAATGTTCAGTGTATGTATTAATTACAGCACATGCTGGAAAAGCACAGCACTCCAAGCTTGCAGGTCTGTCCCAGTTAGAAACCCTTTTGATCTCATACAAATCCTTTTATAGAAGAGCCTTTTCATTAATTGGAACATTTGCTTTTCGGCTCTTTACACAAAGATGACTATTGGAGAGAAAGGACTCTGAAGAGCTGGTTAGCGCTAGAGTTGGGTAAACTTGAGAAGCCTGTATTGGAGCTACTGCTGGAGAAGAGCCATGACCTTCAGGGCAGAATTCGGGCTTCAGAGTTCTGACCTAGCCTTTGCCTGTAATTTTTCTGCCAATCACTGCCATCTCCAGTGGGATGTCCGTCATCTGGGAAATGGACATAATAGGCCTTGATGATGCCTACGTCACCAGTACATTACATAGATTCTCTCACGAGGGAGACTAACATCCTTTGGAAAGGCAGAGTGGTAAAGGCATTAAGCATCATTTCCACGAAGCTCCCAATGGAAAATTTCTTCACTAAAAAAAAAGAACCTGCTCCAGTCCTCCCAGCCTGACCTTCATGTGGGTAGGTTTGTCCAATAATGCTCAACCTTAATGAGAGAGCATCAGTGATGTCCACCCTTTAAGTGGGGTTCTCTCATAGTTTCTCTTCAGAGTATATTACTGGCATTGCCAGGGTCCTGGAGTTACCATCTCTGTTTTAAAGAATTTGGAAACAGAGGCCCTGGTGAATGAAGAGAGTTGCCCAAGTTCATGTTAGAGAGTGTCCTTGACATGAAGGAGATGATAGAAGATGGACAGAGAGATGTGCATCTCAAGTCCTTGTAACTGGCTTCTGACTCTGCACCCAGCCTTCACCTCCTCAGCTGACACGAACACTTTTCTGAACACTCACACCCATCTTGTTCTTCTTCCTGTTGTTGCCTATCAGGAAAGCCCTGGTCATCTGACCTCCAAACCATCTGGCAGTCCACACTCTGCTCTCCGTATAACATTCATTTGAGCATTTGGTGAATGCCAACTCGAGACCAGGCACTGTGCTACACATGGGCTAAAAACATGAGGAACTTATGGCCCTGCTTTCAGAGAGCTCAGTGACAGTCTTGGTTCAGGCCTTGACCTCCTGTTCCTGAAATATGGATGGCCTAATGGGTCCTTTTCCTTGAATTTTACCTTTTTCCAATCCTACCTTCTTATAGCCACTGGAATGGGCTTTTTAAATCCAAAGCTGGCCTGCTTAAATCTTTTCAGGAACCCTCAATGCTTACAAAATAAAGTTGAAGCCCTTCACTTGGCATTCAAGGCCCATCAGGATGTGCCTTTGTTTCTTTGGTTTCCTCTTCTCTACCATCACCATATGCAGCAAAAGCACTGGATTTCCCACCCGTAAATCCTTCCCATACCTGTAGTGTGAGTTGTGGCTCCTTATATGAAGAAGTGGAACATATTTCTCTGCCCCTTGAATCTCAGTAGGCCATGAAACTGTCTTTGGCCAATGAGACCATTAGCAAATGTGAAGCAAGCAAAAGCTTGAAAGCTCTATCTTTCTGCAAGCCCCTCCAGCCACTATGTTTACTAACCTTAGCTAGACTCCTTGAGGATAAGGCCCATGTGGAAAGAGATCTCAGCTGACCCCAAACATGTGGGTAACACCATCCACAACTTCCAGCAACAACTAAGCTCACTTAGACCAGGAGAATCACTCACTCAACCCAAAAAATCATTCTAAAAAATGATAAATACTGGTTAAGTCACTAAGCTTTGAGTTGGTTTGTTATACAGCAAAAGCTAACTTACACAAACTCACAATGTGCATGCTGTTTTGTGCTACTCTGCTCTACCCCATACTGTTCCCTTCAACTGGTGTGCAGTTCATCCTCCTCCTGTGCCTGAACACATTTCTATTCTGCTCACTGAATGACAGGCAGAGAAAGGGAGAGAAATCCCCATAGAAAGAAGAGCATAAAGCCAAGTTTGCGTTGGCTGTGCATTCTGCTCTCAATATTCTTAGCCTGTCTTACAATCATTCTTCTGGGTGGGCATACGTGCTTTTCTTTCTCATGAAAAACTGGGCATCTCAGAGCATGGACTAAAACCCACCTACTACCAAGGCTGTGCCTGCATCTGACTCATCACCCTCAAAGCCCTCCTCATCCTCCTTTCTCATTCCCTCATTTTCCTCACCAGCCTGGGAGAGCACTTTGCCCAGCATGGTGCTTGGCTCATCATTAAGCTTCCTGAAAGGACCCACACCATCATCACTTCCTCCATGAAGGCTTCAACAACATCCCAGGCTAAGTTGCTCTGTGTTTCCACCCAGTGCTCCCACATCCTGTTTTGCTTATGGCTGGCACCTTGTAGGGAAAATCTGTTTACCTATCCATCTTCCACAACTCTCCATTCCCAGCACACAAACACTGTCAGTCACCAGCAGGCCTTCTCTATCTTTGTGTCTCCATGCAGTAGAATCAAAGAAAGAATTGGTTGGATTAATTCATCCATCACCAAGGGCACACAAGGGAGCCACGGAGAATTAAAAACAAGCAGCTTTGAGTCAGACAGCTCTGAATGTAACCCCCGTTTTCACATTTTCAGGTAGAAAATTACTTAAACCTTTAGATTTTCAATCACCTCATGTGTGAGTGATGTCAATCAAGGAAAGTGACTGAAACAAGTCTCAGTCATTTTAGGAGGTTTATTTGCCTAAGTTAAGGATACCCAGGCTGGGCGCAGTGGCTCATGCCTGTAATCCCAGCACTTTGGTAGGCTGAGGCGGGCGGATCACCTGAGATCAGGAGTTCGAAGCCAGCCAGGTCAACATGGTGAAACCCCGTTTCTACTAAAACTACAAAAATTAGCCGGGCATGGTGGTGGATGCCTGTAATCCCAGCTACTTGGGAGGCTGAGGCAGGAGAATCGCTGGAACCAGGGAGGTGGAGATTGCAGTGAGCCAAGATCATGCCACTGCACTCCAGCCTGGGTGACAGAGCAAGGCTCCATCTCCAAAAAAAAAAAAAAAAAAAAAAAAAAGATAAGAGATAGGTCTATGCCTTTCTCCAAAGAAAGGGTGGGACATTGAGAAATACACAATTTTCATGTGAGAGGCGGGGAGGGGAAAACAGTCATTCATGCCTTAGTCTGGCTCAGTGAATCTGCATTTTTATGTAAGATAACATAGACAATAGGGCAGAGGAAACAATCAGATATGCATTGGTTTCAGGTGGGTAGAGGGATGACTTAGAGTTCCATCCTGTGTTGCCACACCTGTGAAGATAAACTATCTATTTATTAATAAATTGTCGTGTTGAGCTTTAACAGAAATGCTTTAGGGTAAAGATCTTGGGGCCCACCGGGAATTTCCTTGTAGCTTTTCATCTTTATGTAGCTTTTCATCTTTGTATCCATCTTATTTAGGAACAAAACTTGGAGGCAGGTTTGCATGACCCAGTTCCCAGCTTAACTTTTGCCTTCGGCTTGGTGAGTTTGGGGTGCCAAGATTTATTTTCCTTTCACGGTGAGCACTATCTAAAAGATCATTGACCCTTGAACAACAAAGGTGTTAGGGGCACCAGTCAAAAATCTGTATAATTTTTGACTCCCCCAAAAATGTAACTACCAATAGCCCACTGTTGACCAGAAGCCTCACCAATAACATAAACAGCCAATTAATACATATTTTGTATTTTATATGTATCAAATACTATATTCTTGCAGTAAAATAAGCAAGAGAAAAGAAAACATTATTAAGAAAATCATAAGGAAAACAAAATATATTGACTATTGACTGAGTGGAAGTGGAGCATCTTACAGGTCTTCATCCTTATTGTCTTCACATTGAGTAGGCTGAGGAGGCAGGAGGAAGAGGAGGGGTTAGTCTTGCTGTCTCTTGGTGGCAGAGACAGAAGAAAATTCACATATAAGGGTGGGCAGAGGGATGTGCGCAGCTCAAACCCATGTGGTTCAAAGGTCAACTGTAATCCTTTCCTCATGAGATGGTTTTGAGGATTCATGAGATGGTTTTGAAGACTCATGAAACATTATAAGTAAAACTCCACACTCAAAAGCTGGCACATGGGAGAGATTCAAGCCAAGTTCTGGACATCTTCTCCCTTCTCTCCAACTACCCACAAGTTCTCCTGCTCACTTTAATTTTTGGCTCCACCCCTGGCTGTTTCCCTGGATTACAGAGATGTCTTTCCCACACCACATGGGCGTCCTGAGCTGGGAAGAAATGGAGCATCCCCTCTGCTCAGCACCCTCTTGGAGCCTGAAGTTTATACACTTTATCTTAGCTTCCTTCTGCTTTATGAAGAGAAATAAGATGAGGCCTGCTGGTGTGGTTTATGAACTGTAACTCGGGATGCAAATTTTCACTGTTACCTTTCCGAGATGAAACAAAGGCTTTCAGCTGTCACCTCTCCTCTCCTGACCTCACTCTCCTGGAGTCTATAGTTGCAGATGGCAAAAGTCTCTGGCCTGGTTTGGTATTAGAAATGGTGTTAAAAGAGGAGGGCTACTCCATCCTCATTCATTCATCCCATTCATTCATTCTCTTTCACACACACACTCTTTGATTCATTCATTCATTTATGCATTCTCTACATATTCATGGAGCATGCGTTTTCTGTGCCAGGCTCTGTGCTGGGAGCAGAATGAAGAAGCAAATACGACTCAGTTGGTCTCTTCCCTGAAGGAGTTGAGTCCTCTCTTGACTTCTCTGTTATGCGCGTATATGAGAAGAGGTGCAGGTCATTGCAATGTGCAGTGTGTCTTATGAGCCTGCCCCGGGACACAAAGGTGGAATCACCTTTTCCACGAAGCTGGAGTGTGAGCATAAAGTGCAATCGACAGGGGCGAGTGCAGAAAGTACATTGGATTGTGGCAATTGTGAAGGGCACTCCAAGGAGCTCTGTTTTTCGCCTCGGGCAAACAGGAGCCACTGAAACCCTTAAAATAAGAAATAAACGGGAGCACTCATCTAGTTACTTCTTCAAATGCAGCTTGATCTGCTTCCCAATAGTTATTCCCCAAGAAGGCAGGAATCAGAGCAATCCTACAAAGCATTCCTTTCTATGGCTTTAGCAGATTACTTTATCATTTTGAATCTCAAAATAGGAAATACCAGAATTCTTGACTTTCTTCACTGAGTGGCTGAGCCTTTAAAACGGTTCTAGCCAAGCCGTTAAGTGTGTAGTCTCAGGGGTCAAACCTGGTTTGCCAACTCTGTCGTTCTGGGACCACTCAACTGTTGAAATCCCCAGTTCTCCCACCTGTAAAATGAGCATGATCACATTTCCTTTGTTGTTGTGTGAATGAAAAGGGATAATGCATGTAAAAAGATTAGCACAGAGCAGGGCATGGTGGCATGTGCCTGTAGTTCAAGCTACCTGGGAGGCTGAGGGAGGAGGATCACTTGAGCCCAGGAATTTAAATCTGCAGTGAGCTATGATCATGTCACTGCACTCTAGCCTGGGTAACAGAACAAGACCTCGACTCTAAAAAAATTTTTGAATAAATACATAAATAAAAATAATGTTTTTTTTTTCTTTTTTTTGAGACAGAGTCTCGCTCTGCCACCCAGGCTGGAGTGCAGTGGTGCGATCTCAGCTCACTGCAAGCTCCGCCTTCCGGGTTCACGCCATTCTCCTGCCTCAGCCTCCCGAGTAGCTGGGACTACAGGCACCCGCCACTACGCCCAGCTAATTTTTTGTATTTTTAGTAGAGATGGGGTTTCACTGTGTTAGCCTTGATGGTCTCGATCTCCTGACCTCATGATCCACCCGCCTCGGCCTCCCAAAGTGCTGGGATTACAGGCGTCAGGCCACCGTGCCCTGCCATAAAAATAAATTGGAAAAAATAATAATAAATAGGCTGGGCTTGGTGGCTCATGCCTGACATCCCAGCATTTTGGGAAGCCAAGCTGGGTGGATCACTTGAGGTCAAGAGTTCGAGACCAGCCTGGCTAACATGGTAAAACCCCGTCTCTACTAAAAAATATAAAAAATTAGCCAGGTGCTATGTCTCATGCCTGTAATCCCAGCTACATGGGAGGCTGAGGCATGAGAATCCCTTGAACCCAGGAGGTGGAGGTAGCAGTGAGCTGAGATTGGGCCACTGCAGCCCAGCCTGGTCCCAAATAAATAAACAAATAAGTAAATACTAAAAAATAATGGTTAGCACAGTGCCAGCACGTAGTAAGCACACAATACATGATATTATTATCTGTATTAATTGATAGGATAACTCCCTGACACGTGTGACTCTATCAGAACTACAAGCTCATTCCATGTTCTTGCCTCACACACTCCCAAAGGTCTCAGGGACCACACAGATTCCAGGCCCATGTAGTGCCCCCTCCCAGAGCTCCATATTTTGAGAAGGAAAGAACTGCCAAAGAAAAATCCAACTGCATGCTTTTCCTATCAAAGAGAAAAACAAAAAAATGCAAAACACTTGCCGGAACACACCAGTTTTCTTCCCGGAACTTCTTAGAATTCTATGGGCCTTTCCGTCATATTCCTGGCCTATGCCTGCCACCAGGATATTTCCCGGCAGATAGCGCTGGTGCCCCCAACCAGGCTCCGAGGAGAAGGAAAGGAAGGTCGTGCCAGGTACAGATGTGCCCAAGGCAGAGCTGTGCTCATCTTCCGGGCCTCATTGGCCTGCAGGGAAGGCAGAGAAGGCTTTGGGCTGCATCCAGAGTTCTCAGGAAGAAGCCCTGTTCATCTCCAGAACAGGAGACGTAAGGCTTTCCCACCACCCTGGGCATCCTGCCACCCTGCTCCTCTGGAGAGAGAAGCTCCTATGATCAACCAGAGCACCCATCGCTTCCCATGCCTCCTGGTCTTGTTCTGCTTTCTCATCTGGGAAAAGCCAAGGCTTTGTGCAAAACCCTCTTTTTGCCCTGGGGAGCGGCACTTAATCCTCACAGTGCAGCAGGAAGAGGGTGCTGGACCCACTGCTGGAGCTCCCTAAGGGCAGGGGCTGCTCAGAGTCATCACTGCATGATGGGAGCTGACAGCAACCCTCCTAGCACAAATGAGGTGCTTTGAAAATGGTAGCTGCTTAAGCAGCTTATCAAGTTCTGGAGCAGTTAGATGGAGGAAGCAGAAGAGATCGGCCCTCAGTAAGTAGCAACTGGCACCAGGCACTGTATTTTCTCATTTAATTCTCATGCTAACCCTGGAGCTATGTCTTCATAGCTCCACTTTGTAGACAAGTAAATTGAGGCTTAGAAATAACTTGATCCAAGTTGCAGGAGTAGAAAGTGGCAGCGCTGGAACGAAACCAGGTTTTTCTGACCCCAAGCCTCTTTCCCACGACAGCCCCTGCCTCTCTGGAAAGGGAGATGTGGGTCTCCATGTTGACAAGCCTGCGGCCTGCAGACCTTGCCCACAGCACTATGCCAGGCATGGGGAGGGGGACTGAGTTCTGACCAGGAAGGCAACGCAGGGAGAAAATGCAGAATGAGGACAACAGCAAGTGGCATCGAGGAGCTGGGAGCAGGGAGGTGCAGAGGGCATGGCACAAATGTGATCTGTGAGTCTGTGCAAAAGGGCTTTGGACATCCAGGCCACACAAATGCCAGGCACTAACTCCCCTCACCTCTTTGGAAGTCAGGAAGACTCTACACAGGAGGGACCTCTGAAATCCAGATAAATTGAGGGAGTAAAGGAATAATAACAAAAATCAGAGCTGCCATTGATAAATTACCTATGCCGTCCAGATATTCCACTAGGTACTGTAAATACATCATTGCATTTAATTCTCACAACTCCAAGAGGTGAGAGTTATGATTCCCATTTTACACTTGAGAAAATTGGGGCTCAGGTCGGGTCACTGACCCATAGCTGGCAAGTGGCAGAGTCAGAATTTGCACTCACATTTGACTGATTCCAGTGACTGCCCTATTCATAAGCCCCAAAGGCTACAGATACCAGGCAGATTATGCACATGAGGAAAGCAGGGTGGGCTTAATAGGAAGAGGTGGAGAGAGCAGACAACCCCAGAGCACGTGCTTCATCTAAAGGGGCAGCTGCTCCTCAGCTTCAGCCAATTCTTGCCATTTGAGAATGTGGACCCAGTGTGGCCAGATCTTTCCATGTCAAGATAAGCCAGAAATCATTTATATTTCTGGGTGTAAAATCTGATTTTTAAATACTGGAGAATAATGTTTAAATTGTTTAAACACATAGAAAACTAAACAAATCCTGTCTGAAAGACAGATATGGCCTCAGGTCAACATTTTGCAATCTCTGTTCCGCAATGTGGGGTGGCAGAGGGCACCCCATCCCTAGAGATGTCAAGCATATTCTGAACAACAGACCCCAGGGGATGGTGGAGAAGCAACTGGAGGGGGTGCTGCTGAGGACGGGCCTGGTAACCTTTAAGATTCCTTCAAAGGTTTGAGACCAGCCTGGCCAACATGGTGAAACCCTGTCTGTACTAAAAAAATTAAAAAATTAGCCAGATATGGTGGCGGGCACCTGTAATCCCAGCTTCTTGGGAGGCTGAGACATGAGACTCACTTGAACCTGGGAGGTGGAGATTGCAGTGAGCCAAGATCACCCCACTGCACTCCAGCATGGCTACAAAGTGAGACTCTGTCTTAAAAAAAAAAAAAAAAAAAAAAAAAGATTCCTCCAAAGCTTGAGACTGCGTGAATCCAGGAATTGGCAGAGTGGAGATGGGCGGGATCCCTAAGCAAGGCAAACACTATGAGCAGAGGCGTGGAGCCAGGAACAGTCCTTTTGTCTTCATTCACTCCCTCTTCTGAAAGCCTTCATGTCTTCCCCCTGTCTCTTCATTTTGGTGATGGCTCTGCCCTAAATCCCTGGCCTAACCATCAGCTGCAATGGCTCCAGGAAAAGGCACCCTCACCGCTTCCTAGACCTGCCTCCAGATCTCTCTCCACCTGCCTCAGCCCTGCCTCTCCTCTCTGAGCCACCTCTCCAAACTGTCATCTTATGTGTAATTTTAGCTACCCAACCCAGGTGACCCAGATGATGGTGGCCTGCCATTTGTCTTTTCTCTTCCAGATAATCCACATGCCCCGAATATTTATTCCCCAAGTACTCATTGCACCCCCGCTATCCGTAGAGCTCTGTGCTAGGCATGTAGGGTGCTGCTGGGAACAAGACAGATGCCATTGTCTAGTCCAGTGCTGGCCATGCGGGGACTGCTCAGCAAAGACTTTTGCTAAGTGGAAACAAGTGATGATAAAGTGGAAAGACTTTTGACCTCCCCCATCTCTCTGGCTTCAAGACCCTGCATCTCTTCACCCTACAGACACCCAGTCCTGTCGATCCTACTTCCTTACTATCTCTCCCAGGCATTCAAGGAGGCACGTGGGGAAAAGCCCTGAGGACCCGAGAAGAAGGTAGTTACAGGTGGCATCTTTTCTTTTTTTCTCTTTTTTTTAATGTTCTCACTCCCCCACCCACCATGGCAAAGGTCCCACTTGCAGACACACTCCTCCTGAAGTTGGAAGCTGGCCTTGCCTCTGCTATGGCAGGCAGCCCTGAGTCAGCTGCCAGGACCTGGGGTGGAGTACAAATAGCCCCAGGCCCCTTCAGGCAGACCAAGAGCCAGCAACTCACCCCCTGGGCACCCAGCCAGGTTTCCTTCAAGCCAGGGCCTGAGCACATGGACCCTAATCGGCGAAACCCCCCACCCTTCCTTTGCAAACACCCTTGTGGTCAGCTCAGGGCGGGCTGACAGGCAGAGCTGATCTCCCCCGTGCTCCCTGAAAGCCTCCACACTGAAGGAGCTGGCTCAGGACCGCTCAACCCCGGCCAAGAGCAGCCCGGCCATCTGAGAAGGGCTGGGAGCTGCCCTCTGGACAAGGAGCGGAGCTCCGGGATCTGAATAGGACGCTGACTCTGGTGGACTCCCGCCTGCATGTCCTCCAGTCCTCTGCTCAAAGGCCTGCTCCCACCTACTGCGATTACACACATACACCCCAGCACTCCTGTTTATGCCCCTTATCATGCTTTATTTTTTTATAGGATTAAAAAAAATTTTTTTTTGCCATTTGGCATATCATAATGTATATTATTCATTTGTGGGAAACTCACTAGGATGAAAGTTCTATGAGGACAGCAATCTTTTTGTTCTATTCCCTACTATATCCCATTTCTAGCTGCTAATAGGTGCTCAGTAAACATCTGAAGGAGGAGGAAGGAAAAGAAGGAAGAAACGGAGGGTGGGAGGGAGACTCTTTAGAGAGGGTAGGTCTGGTTAGCCTTCTTCTCTTCCCGGCTGGCATCTCTCCTTCAGAACTACCCCAGACTGGTGGCCTTATAACCTTTTGGAGAAATGACTTTAGCAGCCACTTTTTAAACTTCCATTTATCCCATTTATCTGGGGCTCACTCTGTGTCAGGCAGTACAGACAGATGATCTCACTTGATCTTCTCAACAACTCTGAGGTCTGTGTCATTGCTTTGACTCAGGCTTTCTCAACCTCAGCCCTAGTGACAATCGAAGCCAGACAGGTCCCTGTTGTGGAGGGCTGTGCTGTGGATTGCAGGACGTGTGGCAGCATCCCTGGCCCCAACCCACCAGACACCACCAGTACCCTTACTCCTAGTGTGACAACCAAAAATGTCTCCAGACATTGCTAAGTGTCCCTTGGGGTGGCAGGCAAAATTGCTTCATTTGAGAACCTCTGTGTTAACTCCACAAAGGGGGAAACAGGCTCAGAGAAGCTAAGGAAGTTGCTGGAGGCCATGACAGAGGAAGGAATCCCGCCTAGATCTGCCTTGCTTCAAAGCCAGCGTTCCCTCCATTCTGCCAGGCCATCCTCCCTCGGCAGGCAGGGCTCACAGTCCAGGGAACTGTTACTGAGAGGCCTCTGCCCAGCCTCTGCCCAGCCCCTGCCTGTGTCCCAACGACGACAGAGCAAGGCCCCTGACGTGCGAGAAGAGCCTTCCCCAGCAGCCGCCGCTGAGTTTAAGGCCAAGCAGCTTGAAAAACACTTACTCATACCCTGGCCATGACGGGGAAACATCACGAATGATAAATCATATCTCTTAATTATCTGTGATTTCTGAGGCCGGCCAAAATTTCCTTTTCATGACAAATATTTGCTCTGAGATTTCTTTTCCCCTGAAAAAGAGAAGCAATGCAAGGAGATCCCTGGGGCTGGTCTCCCAAGTGGGAATCCCAGCATCTCTGATCAGCCCTCTTGTCCCACTCAAGCTGTCTGGAGCTGGGTTCCTGCCTGGGCATGCCTCTTCCCTCCACGCTCCAAGTAGTAAAATCCCCAGGTTTCTGTTTTGTTTTGTGTTTTTCGTTTTCTTGGAAGGGTGCCTGAATTGGAGATGTTTACTCACTTAAATGAGACCTATTTGAAATTACTCTGAGGGCAGGAGGAAGACAGAAAATAAAAGGGCATAGGGCCCAGGGTGAAAAGGCCAGGGTTCGAGTCAACTTGAAACTGCTGCAGGAAAATTTATTCCACTAGTCTAGCACCTCTTGGCATGATAAGGAGAGTGCCCAGTCTTCTCAGCCCCCATAACTTCTGGCCCTTCACCCTGCAGGGCTCTTTCTAGCTTCATCTTCCCCCCTCTTCCCTTAGGGTGAGCCCATTTACTAGCTTTTAAATATGATTTTTCACATGTTTTTGTCTTTGCAGTGAATGCTTTTCCCTATTTTCTGCCCATAAAACTCCTATTCCTCTTCCATAACCCAATATAAATGTCCCTTTCTTTGCCAATCCTTGCCCCACCCCGAGTAGAATTCATCTCTCCCTCTCCATGATTCCTCAGTAGTTTACACAGACATCAGTTTTACTTGGTTTATACTCTCTTGGAGATATGCATGTACCAGGCCTCTGGAGTCCAGGGGAAAAGCTGAGTGGGCGACCAGAGCAAGCCAACTGCCACTGGAGACAGAAAAAGACATTCAGGTTATTTCGCTCCAGGGCTTTCCTGTCCACCCAGCTTGGTTTTCCCAGGTCCACTAACATGTATGACTGTCCTGGGCGCATCTGCTAGAAGAAATTGCAGAGGAGCTTTGCAGCAGTCAGAAACTCTGATCCTATTTTGTTCTACATTCTGAAGAAGGTGACATGGGCCACCACATTCTTCACTTTTCCTTCCTTCCTTCCTTTCTTCCTTTTCTTTCTTTTTTTTTTTTTTTTTTTGGCAGAGTCTTGCTCTGTTGCCCAGGCTGGAGTACAGTGGCATGATCTCAGATCACTATAGCCTCAACCTCCTGGGCCCAAGCAATCCTCCCACCTCAGCCTCCTGAGTAGCTAGGACTGCAGCCATGCACCACCATACTCAGCTAATTTTTTAATTTTTGTAGAAATGGGGTTTTGCTGTGTTGCCCAGGCTGGTCTCAAACTTCTGAGCTCAAGGGATCCTCCTGCCTCAGCCCATCAAAGTGCTGGGATTACAGCCATGCACCACCATGTCAGCCGGGCCACCACCACTTTCTATGAGAATATTCTGGGTTCTGGTTACACTCACGTGCCATTGTCATGAAGCTAGGCTCATTGAAGGCACTTGACCATAGTCCATCTCAATCTCTCTCCTCTTGGCATAAAAATGTGGAGTGAGCAGAGTGGGGTGCCTGGTCCTGGCTGAAAGAAAGCAGAGAGCTCATATCCATTTCTGCAGGTCAGCCTCCCACTACAAATTCACAGCCACCCTACTGACTACCCACGAGCTCTGCTGAGACTCAAGGATGCTTCTCTTCTGCTCCAGTCCTAGTGATGAGGGAAGAGCAGGTCAAAAGGCCTGCCTCAGCTACCCAGAGCCAGCTCCTGTCCTTCAACAAATCCTGAAGTGCCACAGCTTATCCCCAGAGAGTACCATCATACTTCCTTTGACTTGCACTGCCAGTGAGAACCAGCATCTGTGGTCCCTTGCAGAAGCTGGGTTGCAGTTGGTCTGCAGAGCTCTGCTTGGCAGGCAGGCATGATGTGGGTCTGCTGGAGGTAACACAGCGAGGCACCCTTACTCCATTATCTCCCCAATGTCCTGAGTTTATAAAACAGCAAATAGATCTGGAATGTCACCCCAGTACAATCATTCAGAAAGTGGCTTCAGGACCCACCCAGGGATTACCAGACTGTTATGTTTTAATTAATGGCAGGAGATGAGACCAACGATGAGGGTGGGTCAGTAACTTAAGGATAGGCAGCAGCAAGCATTCAATGCGAAAGTTAGGAGTTTGGTTGTTAATTCTTTAAACAGTTTGCAGCCAGAAGCAAATTCTGACCTGTCTCAGAAGCTCACCCAGCTGCGAGTGGAAGACACACTTCCAAGGGGGCAATGCTGGAAGCCAGGAGGTAAGAGAAGGGCTGTTGCTGCTGCCATTAGGAGAACTGCCAGAGCCTGAGTTGCTGAACTGTGGAAACTGGGAGGAAGGGGCAAATTCAAAAAGCCTGAAATCCATAAAATCAACAGGGCTTGGTCATTTATTAGACTGGTGGTTAAACAGAAAGAGCCATCAAGATGGGTGCCCGGGATTAGGTAACTAGGTGGGTGGTGATAGCATTAGCCAGGGCAAGGAATCAAGCACACAGGACCATTTGTTGGAGACAGAGGAGGTGGGGAGGACAACAGAGAGGTCAAGCATGTTGCTTTGGGTCTATTGAGTTAAAGGCCCCTGGCAACATCCAAGTGAATATGAATGTATGGGCCTAACCTCAGGGAAGAAGTTGAGGATGAAAATACAGCATAGAAGTTGTTAAATCTATAGAAAAAGATGCATCTGCCTAAGGAGAGTGTATGGATACAGAAAAGAGGAGACCTGCAACAGAGCCCTGTGAACTTGCAGCCAGTCAGGAAAGTCAAGAGAAGAGAGAATCATGCAGAGAAGAAAAGACACTCAGCAAGGTAAGAGGCAGAGGTAGGAGACAAGGTGGGATTCTCATTAGAACTGAGTTAAAAGCAGCTAGTACAGCACCTGGCACATACAAGGTGTCCTCAATATTGGCAATTTTCTACCCAACTGGCAGCAATGTGAACAATAGTAACCGTCATTGAGTTATTGAACTCTTTTTTGTTTTCTTTTTTGTGGCAGGGTCTTGCTCTGTCATCCCGGCTGGAATGCAGTGGTGCAAACAGGTCTCACTACAGCCTCTACTTTCTGGGCTCAAGAGATCCTCCTACCTCAGCCTCCCAAGTAGCTGGGACCACAGGTGCATGCCACCATGCTTAGCTAGTTTTTTTATTTTCTATAGAGATGGGAGTCTCACGATGTTCCCCAGGCTGTCTCAAACTCCTGTGCTCAAACAATCCTCCCCACCTTGACCTCCCAAAGTGCTGGGATTACAGGTGTGAGCCACCATGCCCAGCCATATAGAACTCTTACAAGGCCAAATACTAAGCATTTTCCCTAAATAGCTTATGCATCCTTCATAGCCTATTACTGTTATCCCTATTTTCAAGATAAAAGGAATGAAGCACAAAGACATTCATAAGTGTAGGTAACACCCTAGTCTATAGATGGAGAAGCCGAGCCCAGGGTGACAATGCACAGTTCATTTCAGATAAGTGGCCTTTGAGCACATGGTAAAGAAGCAAGCACAGTCCGCAGGCCCAAACCCCTGCTCCACCTACCAGTTGCTGCTGCCTCTGCAGATTTTCTCCGGCCCTGCTGGGGCGTCCAGAGCACTCAGCACCAAACTGTACAGCACATCTTGACTCCAAGTCAAAGGGCCTAAAAAAAAAAAAAGCCTCCAAGATCTCCTGGCTGCCAAATTGTGATTGCAAAACTACTGATGATTTAACTGTAAATGAATCTGAAACATACGGACTGAATTTCTCTTGAACTACGCATTAAAATGCTCGTTTGATGAAAATAAAGGCCCTGTTGAAAAATTGTAAAGAAAAAAATAAGGAAAAAACAAGGTGGTAAATATGTGAGATTCAAGGGGGTATGGAAAGTGAGGAGCTGGCAGAGAGAGAACACTTTTGACATCCCCTAAGTGCAAGGCAAGTGAGAGATTTTACAAGGGGACTGTGAATTTCTTCTGCCTCTCCAAGGGGATACAGCTTTGTTGGCCCTGACAGCCATGTGGGGGTGTCCAATGACTGCTGAGGTATGGCAGCTTAAGAAAGAGGAAACTCTATATACGAGATGCTTATGTGCGTCTGTGTGTGTGTATCTGTGTGTGTGTGTGCAGGTAACTGGAAAAGCTGGAAAAGGAGAAATATATATATACATACATATACATATATACATATATATACAGTGTGTGTGTGCATGTGTATATATCTATTTATATGAACCATCTTTGCTGTATTTAGATATAAAGATATATAAATATATTTAGGAGCTGGAAATACATAGATATATAGATATCTTGAGAAATAACCATTCTATGTATAAAATTTAAAGTGATAAATGTAAATATTATACTTACTTTATGTACAAATAATGTCAAGCTTAGATGTTTCATATATTCAGAATATGCATATTCTAGAAATATCTATGTTAAATATATATGCTAAGTATATATCTTTAAAATACATGTAATATATCTAGTTAAATATATCCATGTGTATTCCAAAACCCCAAAAGGAAGGACAATGTGCAGGAGAGCAATGGGTGCTCACAACCCTGACCTAGCTCCAATCTGATTCCCTGGTTGCTGGGAAAAGGCCAAAAATCACTGTTGGGATTTTTTAGGAGCTGTGCTTCCAGTGGCCGCTGGTCCAGTCTGTTCAACTCAAGACGGTATGAGCAGCGGGCTCCGTCAGCAGGCCTGAGCTGGACACACGTGACACCAGTCACCATGCAGAACAAGGAGTTCCTGCCCTTGAAACCCACAGGTCATCAACATCTTTGCATCTGGCCTCTTCTATGACTGGGTATTTTCCAATCATCCACTGCCTGCAACTTCTCTCCTGGAAGTCACGGTTGCCAACTGAAAACTTCCAAAGGGGTGAAGAGAAACCCCTCTCTGAACCTTAATAAAAACAGAGATCGCCTTTGCCAGAGAAAGGGCACCTGCTCAGAAGCTCTGATTTCAAATTATGAAGAGCGCAGAGCCACAGTCCAGGCTTAGGGGTGACGCTGGTAAATGGTGGTGGTGGTTTCACTTTGTGTTTTTCCTCCCCAGTAAATTCTACTATCCTTTTTTATTTTCTTTCCTCCTCCAACCCCTTGGTGCTGTTAGGAAATAGTTTTGGGAAACACTTGTTCAAAACACAACAGCAGAAAACGGGTGAGCTGCCAATAAGTTTTTCAAAAGAACTATTTGGCAGCCCTGAAACAGATTACAACGCTGGTACAAACCTTGACTGACTGCAGGGTTACAGATGTCAGAATCGTGTGTCTTCAGAAATATGCACAACAACAACTGGATTCCCTGTCATAATGCCTAGCCCTACTAACATTGCAAAATGCTGGCCGGCAGAGAGGACAGAAACCATTCGGTCACAGCCTTTTTCCTGAGTAATAGTGGGGTCCTGCAAGCTACAACTCAGTTGTCAATAGGACTGGAAATTCCTTGACTAAACTCATATAAACTGGACCTTTCCATGCATGTCTCTGTCAAAAATGACTTTCTTTTAAGAGAGATCAGTCAGCAGAAGGGAATGGGAATCTGTGCCAAGGCCGCAAAGGGATGAATACACACTGCCAGAAATCTGCCAGTGCTCCTGGCACAAGGCAAGAATTAACCCTTGACAGGGTGCAGGAAGTGAGATAATCCACTGCCAAGGTCCAGAACTCTGATGTGGGAGGGAGACCGCATTAGTTCAAACCTCGGCTCTGAAACTTACTTGTTATGGGGACAACTGAACCTCTCCATGTATCAGTTGCCCCTCCTGTAAAATTGGCATGATAATAATTGTCACTATATCATAAAGACAGTCTGAGAATTAAATGGGTAAACATGAGAAGGACTTGGTACAATCCCTGATATATAGTAAGTTCTCACTAGATAGTAGTTATTATTTGTGTTGCTTTTTTGTTGCTGTTAGTTTCAGCTCACTACAATTAAGAAGCTACAAAATATGCTTTGCCTGAATTGGCACTAGCAAAAATTTAAGTACAAGAAGTACAAATTCACGTACAAGAAGTGTGTACGTGAATCCTTCTCCTAAGTACCACAGGGATATTTATTCACGATGGTGACTCCACCCAAAATCACACTATGCTCATTTCAACTACTTAACTAATTCATTGATTGATTGATTGATTCCTAATCATTTAACATTAGCATGGAGGGATAGCTACTTGAAGAAGATGCAGTTCCTGCTCTGACAGGATTCTTAGTCTACTTGAAGAGATAAACATGGACAGAATGATGACACAAGACACAGTCACTCACATTCTAAATAGGAGGACCTTCAGAAGCCAGAAGAAACACAGGTCCACTGGGTGGCTACTTGTCAATTCTGGCTCTCGAAGGGCACTTTTTCCGACACTTCCTCCCACCCTCAGCCTGGTGCGCACCTGCTTTCCTCCAGCACCCACAGCCTGCAGCTGCACTCCTCAGCCACTGTGTCTCCTCCTCTGGATTGGATACTCCCTGAAGGCATGGCTGCTCCCAGTCTTGTCTACCATTGTATTCCCAGTGCTAGCTTACAATCCTCATTCAGAGAATGAATATATGAATGATGAGACAGAGAATGAAGAAGGGAATAAGGTAGAGTAGATTGAAGATGATAATTCTGGATTATCCGCAAGAGACCTGTTAGGAGGCAGTAATGCTGGCCTTGGACAACATGATCAGCATAGTCAAAAGGCCTCAAGCAGAGAAACAACTGTCTACCTTTAGGCACACAATCAGTCTGTCTTCACCATGAAGACATGTGTCAGTGCTGAGATCTGAGAATCCCCAGGGTGAGCTAGCACTCGGCCAGAGAACTGCTGAGCTGGAGGTCAACCTGTACCATGTTAGAGTGACAAGTATTGATGTAATAACAGTGCCAATTGCCCATGGAAATGGGCCATCAGGAAATTGGCATAAGCATGACCCATACAAAGTAGCCTCTTAGCTTCATTTTTAGAATCTTCCTCCCAGCCTTTCAGCCAGTGGATACCCAAAACAGAACAGGAAAGGAAAGCAATGTTGATAATTAGAGTTCCATGGTATTGCCTGTACTATTTCCTTTACATACAGCGTTGGAAGGTAACTAGTATTATTTCTATTTTATAGCTAGGGATCTTGAGGATCAGAGAGGGCAAGTAACTTGTCTAATGACACACAGCTACTAAAACTCGAGGATGGGACTTGAGCCCAGATTTTCTGACTTCAAAATCCATGCTCTTGCTTTTAAATCACGCTGTCCCTCTTCTCTTACACATTATGATGGACTCACTCTAACTCCCATCACAAGGCATTTGTTTCTCAAAGGAAATCACAAACTGCTTATTTCACTATCATTTGGCAACTGCACACAGTTCTTCAGGGAAACTGGGGAGCCGGGGATGAAAATTCCACCCATGGATTATCTTAAATTGCTTGTGTTTCCTTGAAAAATGCCTGGCACTACCAACAGCTCTGGTATGGTTTCCAGCAGTGACCAGAGCCTTGTTCAACAAGGACGCTCTGATAATTGATTAGCTGTGCTCTTCTTAACATTTGACACCAACAGATGCTATGAATCTGAAGCTGCCATCTGTTCATGACACTCAGGTTTATGGGGGCCTCCAGGGCTTCAACCAGCCTGAAGAATCAGCCTTGGGTCCATTAGGGCACTGCCATGGCAAATCCAAAGCACTGGAGGAATGCTAGCTTCCCAGTGGGAAAGCCTTGGCAGGCTTTGGGATCCCGGGTGTGCCCAACTGCAGAGTGGAAGACAAAGGCTTCTAACGAAGAGGTCGATCCCCAAAAGACACCAAATGTGTAACAGATGGAAGAGTATTTAGGTGGGTCAATGAGAGCAAGGTAGCAGGAAAAATACCAGCATTGACCTCCCTTGAGAGACCAGGGAAATGGGGACTCTGCATCTCATGCCCACTGAGCACATCATGCCAGCCACTGAGCTGGACACTTTACACAATCATCTCTAGTGCTCACAGCAGCTCTTTGAAGTTGGAATGACTATCTCCATTTTACAGATGAGAAAACCGAGAATCAGAAAGTGAGTTGTCCCAGGTCGTCAACCTCCTATAGTATACTCTATGCTAGAGCAAGGACCATGGCTGGTTTTTACTCAGCTCCGGATTCTATACCTAGCATCAGTCATCAGGACCAGCTACATAATTTGTAGGCCTTAATGCAAAATGAAAATACAGGGTTTCAGGGCTGTTTTTTGTTTTGTTTTGTTTCGTTTTGCTTTTTTTAGAAAGGATCTTGTTTGACACCCAGGCTGGAGTGCAATGGCATGATCATAGCTCAGTGCAGCCTTGAACTCTTAGTCTCAAGCAGATCCTCCCATCTCAGCCTCCCAACTAGCTGGGTCTACAGACATAAGCCACACCATGCGTGGCTATTTTTTATTTCTCGTAGAGATGGGGTCTCACTGTGTTGCTCAGGCTGGTCTTGAACTCCTGAGATCAAGCGATCCTCCAGCTTTGGCCTTCCAAAGTGCTAGAATTACAGGCATGAGCCACCATGCCCAGTGGAAATGCAGGGTTTCTTGTCTAACAATTATTAAGAATTTCAAGATGGTAACAGTAGATCATTAAATCAAGCCTGGGACCTTCTGAGAGCTAGCTGTGCTCCCATGTTTATCGCAGCACTGTTCACAATAGCCAAGTTGTAAAATCCACGCAAGTGTCCATCAACAGATGAATGGATGAAGTAAATGTGGTACATATACACAATGGAATATTACTCACCCTTAAAAAGGAAATGATATCCTGTCACTTGCAACAACATGGATGGAACTGCAGGTCATCATGTTAAGTGAAATAAGCCAGACACAGAAAAACAAATATTGCATGTTCTCACGCATATGTTTGAGACAAAAAAGTGGATCTCATGGAGGTGGAGAGTAGAATGGTGGTTACCAGAGGCTGGGAAGGGTGATGTGTGTTGGGAGGGGGAAGACGAGAAATTGTTTAATGGGTATAAAAATACAATTAGAGGCTGGGCGCAGTGGCTCACACCTGTAATCCCAGCACTTTTGGAGGCCAGGGCGGGTGGATCACCTGAAGTCAGGAGTTCGAGACCAGCCTGGCCAACATGGTGAAACCCCATCTCTAGTGAAAATACAAAAATTAGCTGGGCACAGTGGTGGGCACCTGTAATCCCAGCTACTCAGGAGGCTGAGGCAGAAGAATTGCTTGAACCCTGGAGGTGGAGGTTGCAGTGAGCCGAGATTGTGCCACTGCACTCCAGCCTGCATGACAGAGCAAGACTCCGTCTATGAAAATAATAATAATAATAATAATACAATTAGATAGTCCAGGAGTGTTGGCTCAGGTCTGTAATTCCAGCACTTTGGGAGACTGACGCAGCCAGATCATTTGAGGTCAGGAGTTTGAGACCAGCCTGGCCAATATGGTGAAACCCTTTCTCCACTAAAAATACAAATATTAGCTGGGCATGGTGGTGCACGCCTATAATCCCAACTACTCAGGAGGCTGAGATGGGAGAGTCGCTTGAACCCAGGAGACGGGGGTTGCAGTGAGCCGAGATTGTGCCACTGAACTCCAGCCTGGGTGACAAAGAGAGACTCCATCTCAAAAAAAAAAAAAAATTATAAGAATGAATAACTTCTAATATTCGACAGTGCAGTAGGGAAATTATAGTTAACAATAGTTTGGAACAATGGTATATTCCAAAATAGTTAGAAGAGAAGAATTGTAATGCTCTCAACACAAAGAAAAGTTAAACATTTGAAATCATGGATGTCCTAATTATCTTAAGTTGATTGTTACACATTGTATGCATGTATCAAAATACCACATGTACCCCCAAAATAAGTACAACTATGATATATCAGTTTTAAAAATGCAAAAAAAGCACATGCAGGAACCCCCCACATGTGGAGTCCTGTGTAACTGCAGAAGTCATGTGCCCATGACACCAACCCTGCCCAGCACCATTTTTAGCACATAATAGCTTACAAATAAGAAGCCTACGGAATAAATGAATGACAAACAATAAAACTGAAAACTAGGTCTGTCTGTTAGATCTCAAATCCTGTCTAGATCTTTGCATCATTCTTTGCCGCCTTCTCCCTAAGTATAATCTCCCTGGTCCCAGTTTTTTTTTTTTTACTCTGTTAAGAGGTCAGAGCAAAAGAAATGTCAAAACAATGAATGAGAAAGCATTTTAAAATGACGATATTCTGCAAAACATTCCTGGTTTTTCATTTTGTTTTGTTTCAGATATAGGTCTTACTGTGGCTACGTTGTCCAGGCTGGAGTACAGTGGCACAATCATAGCTCATGGCCTCAGACTCCTGGGCTCAAGTGATTCTCCTGCCTCAGCCTCCCAAGTAACTGGGACTACAGGCAAACCCCACCATGCCTGGCTAAAATATTATTTTTACAATGTCTCATTTCCAAGTTTTTCATGTTACCTTAGGTCATGACCCTAGTCAGAAGAAGAGGTGGCATAGGATGAGTGCATATCACCGTGAAATCTAGTAGAGTCCCCTTTAGCTCCCTGACACACAGTACCAACCAGATCCAGAGAGGGGCCTGCTAGCTGTGCACTCTCTTCTCCATCAGCAGCACTGATGATACCTTCTAACCTCCTGCAACTCATCCCAGCACTATTGCTAGCATGGTGCTTCTGTGCTAATGTTTTAAAAGCCCCTTTTTTTCTCCAGGGGGATACAACCCTCAACCACTGGAGTGCAGTGGCATGACCATAGCTCACTGCAGCCTTGAACTCCTAGGCTCAAGCAGATCCTCCCATCTTAGCCTCCCAAGTAGCTGGGACTACAGGCATGAGCCACCATGCTCGGCTATTTTTTATTTCTTGTAGTGATGACTAAGTAGCCTCAGGAACCCAGAGCCTAATTACTGTTCTAGGAGCCAAAAGCACTGGCAATGCTGTTGAATGAATCTGCCTACAATCTGAGGGAGAATGGAGTAAGGGACAGAAAGAAAATGTTGACAAGGGATGTCAGTTGATAGCTAAGGTTCCTCAGTTACAAGTAATGTGAACCGACCTTCTTGTTCAGGCACAGAACAATGGAGGACTGGAGTGGGGGCAGCTTACAGGAAGGATTCAGTGTTGCTCACAGAATCCAAGGAAGACCAAAACAACAGGCGTTGGGAGAATGCAGGAGCCAGAGAAACTCACAGAAGCTCTGGAAACTTCTCTCTAAGCAGCATTTTTAGACTATTGGTTTAGCTCACTCATGAGTCATGAAATGAATTTAGTGAGTTACCCTCAGTGTTTTCTTTATTATTAAATACAGAGATGAGAAAGAAAGGGAAACGGGAAATGGGAAAGAGAAGGAAAGGGAGGAAAGAGAAAAAGGAGAGGAAAGAAGGAGAGAAGAGAAGAAAACAAGAAAGAAAAGGGGATGGAAGAGAAGTGAAAGAGAAAGAAAAAGGCCAGGCATGGTGGCTCATGCCTGTAATTCAAGCACTTTGAGAGGCCAAGGTGGGCGGATCACAAGGTCAGGAGTTTGAGATCAGCCTGGCCAACATAGTGAAACCCAGTATCTACTAAAAATACAAAAATTAGCCGGGCATGGTGGTGTGCACCTGTAATCCCAGCTAGCTACTCAGGAGGCTGAGCTAGGCGAATCGCTTGAACCTGGGAGGCGGAGGTTGAGGTGAGCTGAGATCGTGCCACTGCACTCCAGCCTGGGTGACAGAGCGAGACTCCATCTCAAAAAAAAAAAAAAAAAAAAAGGCCGGCACAGTGGTTCACGCCTGTAATCCCAGCACTTTGGGAGGCCAAGGCAGGCAGATCACGAGGTCAGGAGATCGACACCATCCTGGCTAACACGGTGAAACCCCATCTCTACTAAAAAAATACAAAAAAATTAGCCAGGCGTGGTGGCGGGCACCTGTAGTCCCAGCTACTCGGGAGGCTGAGGCAGGAGAATGGCATGAACCCAGGAAGCAGAGCTTGCAGTGAGCCGAGATCACACCACTGCGCTCCAGCCTGAGCGATACAGCGAGACTCCATCTCAAAAAACAAAACAAAACAAAACAAAAACAAACAAACCAAAAAAACAGAGAGGAGAGGAGAGTAACACCAATCTCCAAAAATGTGTGGGATGAAACTACAAATTTTCTAGTTATCAGTACTACGCCTAGCAGGTAAGAATATCTATCAGCATATGTAAACAAAACATTCTGCTTTCTTGAGAAGAAATTTACCAATTAATCGATGTCTTAAACAAACAAACACAAAACCTATCCAGGGCAACGTGAAGAAACCCTGTCGCTACAAAAAATCAGAACTTAGCCAGGCGTGGTGGCACACACCTGTAGTACCAGCTACTAGGGAAGCTGAGATGGGAGGATCACTTAAGCCTGAAAGTTTGGGGCTCCAGAGTGAGCTATGATTGCCACTGCACTCCAGCCTGGGAGACAGAGTGAGACCCTGTCTCAAAACAAAACAAAACAACAACAACAAAAAGGCCTGGAGTAAAAAGAATGTGGATTTCAAATTGTAATTGGAAAACTAGACTCTACCTCCAGACCCTACCCCTCACAAGTTGGATGACCTTAGGCAATCACATACTCTCATTACACCTCAATATCTACATAAATGAAATGGAAATAGCACCACATTACCCTAAAGAGTTCTGGTTAAAACTAGACAAGATAATGATGCAAAACATCTAGCATGGAGCCTGGCACCTCATGGGCACACAATATATGCCAGTTCCATATGAATATCACCTGTTACTCTGTAGTGGAAATATAGCTCTTGCATCAGAAAAAAACACCTAAAATACAATCCTGAACTAAATAGACACCCGTGATGTGGCATTTCTTTTGCACAAAGTTGTGATCTGCCTTGTAGGCAACAGTGAAATACCCATTGGCTTATGGACACTCTATGAGACAACAATTCCAGCCCTGGTCATACACACACATTTGCCCATGCCCCCCACTTGCCTCTAATCTGGTTTCTCTCAAGTGAATAATATCTGCCTTGGCCTAACCTCTTTGTTGCTATGCATACAACCACAGAAAACACTGTTAATGCCTTGGCCTGACCTCTTTGTTGCCATACATACAACCCCAGAAAACACTGTTAATACCAAAGCATCCTAGATCTTTCCCAGCACCGTGTATCAAATGGAAGGATTTCTTCCAAAGTCAAAGTTCACCTCATATCTGATGAGTCAACAGGATCCAAATTTTCCTTGGACTTATATTGTACTGCTCAAGTTGCTTGTGTGCATTCATGTAACTTTGCTAGAAACAGTTCACCAATTTCCTCAGACTTTAATTTTTAATTAATTGTTTTTGTATTTCAAATTTTTGAATTTTATTTCTAACTTCTCTGGGTTCATAGTGCGTGTATATATTTATGGGGTACGTGAGATGTTTTGATACAAGCATGTGATGTGCAATAAGCACATCATGAAGAATGGAGTATTCATCCCCTCAAGCATTTTCCTTTGTGTTACAAACAATTCAATTACATTGTTATTTTAAAATATATAATTAAGTTATTATTGACTATAGTCAACCTGTTGTGCTATCAAATAGTAGGTCTTATTTATTCTTTCTATTTTTTTGTACCCATTAACCATTTTCCAACCCCTACTACCCTTCCAAGCTTCTGCTAACCAACCTTCTACTCTCTATGTTTATCAGTTCAATGTTTTGATTTTTAGATCCCAAAGTAAGTGAGAACATGTGATGTTTGTCTTTCTGTGTCTGGTTTATTTCACTTAACATAAATCCTTCCATTTCCATCCATGTTGTTGCAAATGACAGAATATCATTCTTTTTTATGGCTGAATAGTACTCCATTGTGTATAAGTACCACATTTTCTTTGTCCATTCATCTATTGATGGACACTTACATTGCTCCAAATTTTGGCTATTGTGAACAGTGCTGCAACAAACATGAGAGTGCAGATATGTCTTCAATAGCCTGATTTCCTTTCTTTTGGATACATACCCAGTAGTGGGACTGCTGGATCATACGGTAGCTCAATTTTTAGTTTTTTGAGGAACCTCCAAACTGTTCCCCATAGTTGTGCTAATTTACATTCCCACCAACAGGGCATAAGGGTTCCCTTTTCTCCACATCCTTGCCAGCATTTGTTATTGCCTGCCTTTCTTTAGACTTTTTATATGTCAAATAAATCATCTGGGGCTCCCCACAATCCCCCTCCATTGGCAAAGACGAGCAGGAATCCTCTTTGAAAGGTGTCTAAAATGTCTTTGGTTTGCTTTGCATGTTAAGAGTATTAATGGTCATCAGAAGGTAGACTTTCTTGTGGGAATGTCAGTAGTCAAGAATACCACCTAATGAATTGGACAAAATTTTCAAACCATAATAAATACTTGACAGTATTGTCGATTTGGTTTGCTCTGACTTGGTATGAGGACCTCAAGTTGTACATCATGGTGCTGACAGAATCTGGTTTTAAGCCTCTCAACTATAAGGCTCTCTTAACCAGATGTCCATAACTGCTACCCAAAAGAGCTAATGCTCTGAGAAGTGTGGCCAAATCTAACTGCCTTGTCATCACTACCATTCATATTCCCACTCTACCCTGAACAAGCTTGCAAATCTGCCATGGCCAGCCGACTGTGGTAGCTCACACCTATAATCTTAGCATTTTGGGAGGCCAACCTAGGAAGACTGCTTAAGTCCAGGAGTTCAAGACCAGCCTGGGCAACATTGTGAGACCCCATCTCTTAAATTTTTTTAAAAATTAACCAGGCCTGGTAGCATATGCCTGTGGTCCCAGCTACTTGGGAGGCTGAGGCAGGAGGTTCACTTGAGCCTGGGAGGTCAAGGCTATAGTGAGCCTTAATCACACACACTACTGCAATCCAGCCTGGGCAACAGAATGAGACATTATCAAAAAAAAAAAAAAAAAAAAAAAAAAAAAAAAAAAAAAAAGAAAGAAAGAAAGAGAGAGAGAGAGAAAGAAAGAAAGAGAAAAAAAAATTTGCCATGGCCATTCATACTCCTTAGACTGGTACTCATGGCCCTTCATAACCTGGCCCCCCAATCTTCCTATTCAGTGTAATCTCTAATTTCTCCTCCTTCCCTGGACTTTATTCAGTAGCAGCATTGATAGAACAGCAGAAGGAACAAACAATCTCCAAATCACAGTGATCTAAGCAATAAACTTTTCCAGCTCACATTAGAGTCCTCTGGGTCTCTATTCCACACAGTCATTCAGGGGCCCTGGCTCCATCCAATTTTTGGTTCTATCATCTTCGTCTTTGGAGTTCTCTTCATTAGGCCAAGGGATGGGGAAATACAGTGTGGGAGATTGCACACATTTCACTGGCCAGAACTTAGTCACGTGGTCCTGCCAAACTACGAGAGGGAATGGGAAGTATAGTCTAACCATATATCTAAGAGGAAAATGGAAAGGGGATTGGTGAGTGCACACATTGTCCCTGCCACACACACTAAGTAGTTTGACATCTCCAAACAGCTTTACTTCATGTCCCTCTATGAGGAATTGTAAGCATTCACCTGTGGCCTCATCCCTATATTCCCAACTCTTCCAACCCAGGTCAATGCCATTGTCAGCATGAGAACTTCTATTCTTTTTTCTTTAGAAGCTCACCACATCCTCCTACACCTGAGCAGCCTGTTGCCTCCTCCTCTACCCTTTCCCCCGTCACTCATGCCATCACCAACTCTCACCACGGTACACGACAGCGCTCTCTTGACGCTTCTGCCTCCCTGACTAGACTGAGAACTCTAAGAGTAGGGAGCAGGCTTATTCCTGCGTGTGCCTCTAGCCTCTAGCACTGTGCCCAAGATATGTTTGGCATTCTGAAAATATAGCTGAATTATGGAAAGAGAGTGAAAGACATGGGTTATCAACAATACATGACATGGAGTCCATGATGATGGAAGCCTCGTCTGGATCCTCTATTCTGAGACCTTTTTAGAATAACCTCAAGAGACCGTCATTTAATGGAGACCTCTGAAAAAGTGTCTTGAAAAAGAAGTAGGGGCCAGGAGTGGTGGCTCACACCTGTAATCCCAGCACTTTGGGAGGCAGAGCAGGGCAGATCACAAGGTCAGGAGATCAAGACCATCCTGGCCAACATGGTGAAACCCCGTCTCTATTAAAAATACAAGAATTAGCTGGGCGTGGCGGTGTGCACCTGTAGTCCCAGCTACTCGGGAGGCTGAGGCAGGAGAATTGCTTGAACCCAGGAGGCAGAGACTGCAGTGAGCCAAGATCGCACCACTGCACTCCAGCCTGGACAACAGAGTGAGATTTCATCAATTAAAAAAAAGAAGGAGGAGGAGAAGGAGAAGGAGGAGAAGGAGGAGGAGGAAGGGGGGGTGAAGAGGAGGGGGGGAAGAGGAGGAGGAGGAGGAAGAGAAGGAGAAAGAGGGAGGAGAAGGAGAAGAAGAAGAAAAAGGCCACCATCACAAGTTTTTGAGAGAAGTGTCCTGTCAACGGCCACTGGCTGGTGTGCTTCAGGGACAATCTTGTGCAAATGGCTGAAGGACCCCGAGAGTCTGGGGAGGTCAACAGCACCTAATGGGAAGAGATAAAGCACTAATTGGCAGGGGACGAGAGGAGCTAACTGCTTGAGACATGCAAAGTCACACCCTCAGGGGAAGAAGACGGATGTGGCATGGCACTCCCTGAAACAGAAGCATGAGTATGAATCTCAGTCCACAAACTCAGATGCGAGTGAACGAGCATAGTAACTTTACACAAATCAACTTAACTTTGATCCTGAGCTCTTTCCTACCAAAATAGAAGAAATTCAATCCTACTTTGGATCTCTCCTTCTCCCAAGGTTGCATCAGTGACTCCAGGGTGTCACCTAGTATTAAGGTGTTCAGGAAGGCTCTCTATGGTTATAAGTGGTTTGTCCAAAGCAATTTCTCCTCTGACCACCCCCACCCCTGCCACTGTCCAGTCCATATGACCCCTTTGAGCCTGACACCCTGATATGTGACACAAGCTTCTCTGGATAGGGGAGCCCCACATGTGTTGCCAGCCTCCTGTGTGAACCAAGTAGCTTTTCCCCCTAGGGTCTTACCATATCCCAGGGTGCAGGTCTTGCCATCAGGATGCAGGTCCCTTTGCTCAAAGAGTCCCTAGAGGCCAGGAGCGGTGGCTCACACCTGTTATCCTAGTCCTTTTGGAGGGCAAGGTGGGCGGATCACCTGTGGTCAGGAGTTCGAGACCAGCCTGGCCAACATGGTGAAACCCTGTCTCTACTAAAAATACAAAAATAAGTCGGGTATGGTGGCGCATGCCTGTAATCCCAGCTACTTGGGAGACTGAGGAAGGAGAATCACTTGAACCCAGGAGGCGGAGGTTGCAGTAATCACAAGATTGTACCACTGCACTCCAGCCTGGGTGACAGAGTGAGACTCTGTCTCATAAAATAAATAAAAGAAAAGAAAAAGAGTTCCTAGAGACATCCTTCTCTCCCCATATCCTAAGTGAATCTCTCTTTCATTTGAGGGATGCTTCTTCTCTCAAACCCTGTATTCCTTGGCTGTACCAGAGGACTGCCTGCAACTGTCAGGGTAAGCCTTTTTTTCCAGCAGTGTGTTCACCTGCCTCTGGCTTAAAAAAATCAAGCTGAATTAATTGCCAAAATTTTAGACCAGGACATTTCACACAGATATCTTTGGAAAGTTATAAGATCTGGTATCGCTGGTACCTTCGGATACAGTATGCACACATCAGTTTGCTCCAACTCCTCCACGATTATTTATTATGTTTGTACCCAGCCTGTTTCCTCTGTGTTTTGCTGACATTTTACCTACCTGAACCCTGCAGGACTTTGGTCTTTCAGCACTTAGCTTAGGCCACAAACCTCCAGTCACAAGCCTCCTACTATAAACTTCTGAGCTAAGGAAGCACAGACCTTCTGCATACTTGAATGGAGGAAAATGAAAGATAAAGGAAAAGAGAAAAATCCAGGCAGATAAAAACAAATGTTTTCAATTACCTTGCCTGAGAAGCATTAACTGGGATCCAGTGAGGGGCACAAAAACATGTCTCAGGGATTCTCACATCTCTCATCTCACATCTCTCACCCATGCTTTGAGTGAGAACGTCATTCATAGGCCATTCCCCCTTAGAATCCTTAGATCCTCCTTAGAGCTGGATCTCTAGCGACATCTGAGCCACTAAATGTAATGAGCTCATTGGCAGTGAAGCCCATGGGTAGTAGAAAGACTTTACAGGGTGTTGTCACGGGGTTCTTGGTGTCTATGAAGTGCTAGGATAGGGACTGCACACAATCGGTACCCAATCAACAGGAGCTATTACTACTTTAAAAGTCAGAATAGCAGGCCGGGTGCAGTGGCTCACACCTGTAATCCCAGCACTTTGGGAGGCCGAGATGGGTAGATCACCTGAGGTCAGTAGTTCGAGACCAGCCTGGCCAACATGGTGAAACCCTGTCTCCAATAAAAATACAAAAATTAGCCGGGTGTGGTGGCATGCACCTGTAGTCCCAGCTACTTGGGAGGCTGAAGTATGAGAATTGCTTGAACCCAGGAGGCAGGGGCTGTAGTGAGCCAAGATCATGCTACTGCACTCCAGCCTGGACAACAGAGAAAGACCCTATCTCAAAAAAATAAATAAATAAAAATGAAAACGCCCATAGCCTCCTTTAATTCTCACTATAACCCTGAGTGAGCAGCAGAGATATCCTTGGGTTAGAGATGGAGAAACAAGCCTCAGGAGACAAAGTTAACTTGTCCGAGGTTCCAAAGTTTGAGAGAAGCAGAGAGAAGATTTGGGTCAGATAGTGCAGTTGGAACTCTGTACTATATCAGAAAGAACCAGTGACCACAGTGGGCTTGGGGTTCCCAGATATTCTAAATGGGGGTTGGCACCAGCCAGGGAGCCCTTGGCACCCTGCAAAGAGAGCATTCAATACAGGAGAGGCAGCCAGAAGCAGCCTGGAGTGACGGGTGAAGAGCACAGACTACAGCTGGAGGGCTGAGGTTTAACTCTTCGTTCTGCCTGTTTCTGCCTGTGTGACATGGGGCAAGTTCTTTAACGTCCCTGTGCCTCAGTTTCCCTACCTGTGAAATGGGGATAGTAACAGTATCACCTTCATAGAGTTATCATTTTTTGTTTTTTGAGATGGAGTCTCACACTGTCACCTGGGATGGAGTGCAGTGGCGCAATCTCAGCTCACAGCAACCTCCACCTCCTGGGTTCAAGCAATTCTCCTGCCTCAGCCTCCCAAGTAGCTTGGATTACAGGTTCCCACCACCATACCTGGCTAATTTTTTGTATTTTTAGTAGAGATGGGATTTCACCATGTTGCCAAGACTGGTGTCGAACTCCTGACCTTGTGATCTGCCTCCTCCCAACCTCGGCCTCCCAAAGTGCTGGGATTACAGGTGTGAGCCACCACACCCAGCTAGAGTTATCAATTTGAAGGAGTTGGTGTTTGCAAAGCACTAAGTACAGCCTGGTACATAGTAAGTTCTGTATGATTGTTAAATATGTGACCTTGTGTCACATCATCTGGCAAGCCCACACCTTCACACCTGGGTCATGTTGCTCTGTGCCATTATGATGCTCAACTCCAGGTATCAGGCCTGGTGCTCTGTCAGCTTTGGGACACAGGCTGTCTCTGGAGCGTTTCCCTCTGCAAAGCCCCTGTGTCCAGCACTCCTCTTCACCATGCTCCTCCCATTCTTCTCTAAAACATGCACCCCACTGAGGGCAGGCCCAAAGCTGGGTCTGACTCTTGTTATTAATCCTAATGCAGCATTCAATTCCGATTACCCCTTTTTGCGACTTGAGTGGAGCAGGACTCACTCAGAAAACAAGAAGCACAGAAAGTGTTTTTGTTTTTTGTTTGTTTGTTTTTAGAGACAGAGTCTCGCTCTGTCACCCAGGCTGGAGTACAGTGGCACAATCTTGGCTCACCACAACCTCTGCCTCTTGGGTTAAAGCGATTGTCCTGCCTCAGCCTCCCGAGTAGCTGGGACTATAGGCGTGCAATACCATGCCTGGCTAATTTTTGTATTTTTAGTAGAGACGGGGTTTCACTATGTTGGCCAGGCTGGTCTTGAACTCCTGACCTTGCGATCCGCCTGCCTCGGCCTCCCAAAGTGCTGGGATTACAAGCGTGAGCCACTGCGCCCAGCCAGAGGTGTTTTTTGACATATGGGAGATTCCGCAGCTGGAGAGACATTGGGAGAGGCTAGTTAGGAGGCAGGGGAGAAGGTGCAGGATTTCGTAGGCTGACATGGGGCATCCACGCAAGCATCAGGGGGATGTGAGAATGGACTTACAGCACAAGAAGTGCAGCGGGGAACAGCACGGCGCTGGTGGGCATGATGGGGAGCAGTCTTCTGAAAGAAGACAAAACTGCCATGGGAACAAAAGACACTTTGCAGAGGTGTCAAAGCCTGAAAGACATAGGCAGGTGTCTGACTTCCAAGCCAGGGTAGACCCAGGAGCTGGCAACCATAGGGACTGTGGGGATAGAGGGCACTCTCTGCCTGTCCCCAGCCTTCCCATCTACTCTGGTGCACTAGTGGTTTAGACACTTAGAGCAAGGTTTTGAACATCAAGTTCACATAGACAATACTTAAGACGCAGAGCCTTCATGTGCTAGCTCTGTGACCCCAAGCAGGTAGTCTCTGGCCTTAAAGAATTGCTGTGAAGGTTCAGTCAATTCATCTAAGTTAAGCTCTTGGCAGCACTGATCAAGTTAAACATAAACTATTATAGTTATTGCTCTGGTGAGGGCCTCAGATGTGGGCCTTATCTTCTGATTTCCTTACCTCAGCCAGCTGAGCTTCCTGCCTCTGGTTTTCTCTACTTCCAGTGGTTTCTCTGGGTGGTAGACTCGCTGCCCTCTCTAACCTGGTCACAGGGCTCCTCTGCCTACAGTCTTAGAATGGCTTCCGGAAGATACTGCATCTTGGCAAGCCCTTGTGTCTGCTGCTGTCTCCGCAGGGAGCACCAGACTTCCTGATGAACCCCAACTCATCCTTCTGAGCCAGTTCTAAGTTCTCTGCCTCCTCCAAACCTTCAGTGATGGCTCTTTGTGATGTACTAGAATCAGCCAGTACCTGCCAGCCCAGCACATACCTTGATTAATGCATTGATCACACTCCCCTACCGTTATCCCCTTCCAGTTTGGTTCTTACTACATCATTATCTCCTTTCAGACAGTATATTATGACCTTTATGCACTGGGCCTTCGCATCTCCAGCACTGGGCCCTTTCATCTCCAGCACTGGGCCTTTACATCTCCAGCACTGGGCCTTTACATCTCCAGCACTGGGCCTTTACATCTCCAGCACTGGGCCTTTACTTGTCCAGCACTGGGCCTTTACATCTCCAGCACTGCGCCCTTTCATCTCCAGCGCTGGGCCCTTTCATCTCCAGCACTGGGCCTTTACATCTCCAGCACTGCGCCCTTTCATCTCCAGCGCTGGGCCCTTTCATCTCCAGCACTGGGCCTTTACATCTCCAGCACTGCGCCCTTTCATCTCCAGCGCTGGGCCCTTTCATCTCCAGCACTGGGCCTTTACATCTCCAGCACTGCGCCCTTTCATCTCCAGCACTGGGCCTTTACATCTCCAGCACTGGGCCTTTACATCTCCAGCACTGCGCCCTTTCATCTCCAGCGCTGGGCCCTTTCATCTCCAGCACTGGGCCTTTACATCTCCAGCACTGCGCCCTTTCATCTCCAGCGCTGGGCCCTTTCATCTCCAGCACTGGGCCTTTACATCTCCAGCACTGCGCCCTTTCATCTCCAGCGCTGGGCCCTTTCATCTCCAGCACTGGGCCTTTACATCTCCAGCGCTGGGCCTTTACATCTGCAGCGCTGGACCTTTACTTGTCCAGCACTGGGCCTTTACATCTCCGGCGCTGGGCCCTTACATCTCCGGCGCTGGGCCCTTTCATCTCCGGCGCTGGGCCCTTTCATCTCCGGCGCTGGGCCCTTAACATCTCCAGCGCTGGGCCCTTTCATCTCCAGGACTGGGTCATTTCATCTCCAGCGCAGGGCCTTCACATCTCCAGCGCTGGGCCTTCACATCTCCAGGGCTGGGCCTTCACATCTCCAGGGCTGGGCCTTCACATCTCCAGGGCTGGGCCTTTACATCTCCAGGGCTGGGCCCTTAAATCTCCAGCACTGGGTCCTTTCATCTCCAGCGCTGGGCCTTCACATCTCCAGGGCTGGGCCTTTACATCTCCAGGGCTGGGCCTTTACATCTCCAGGGCTGGGCCCTTAAATCTCCAGCACTGGGCCTTTATATCTCCAGCAGCAATATAAAGCCAAGGACCCAGCAAGTGTTCAGTGAGTATTAGTTCAATGAATGCACGAGTGAAGGAATTACTAAATGAATGAATGAGTGAATGGTTTACTACTTGGCTTCTCCCTAAATTCAGCCACCTTTCTGGCTCCACAAGGATTGCCAGTTTTTCGTGTAGCCGAAACACAGGGCTTGACTTTTGGGGGTCTTGGCTGCACCTCACCCTAAAGACTATGGAACTCTCATCATTTCTTAGTGATGCTGGTGAATTTCCATTGTTTGTGTCCCTAAAAAAATAATCTATAAAAGAGAAGGGGTCAATAAGATTGTATTTGGGACTATGGTATCCAATTTCTTTACAGTTAGAGAGCAGAATGAGTTGTTTTTCAGAAGTCAGAAATGGCCTTTAGACATTAGAAGAAGGTCCCCCAAAGAGTGACTTCCCTGTTCCCAAAGGCACTTGCCCCCAACAGAGCTGCATTATGCCGTCTGTTTGTGGCCCAAAGCTGCAGCTGCAAACCTTTGATTGTCTCTCCAAACAGCTGCCTGACCATCCGGAGAGAAGGCAAAGCCAAGGCTTTGTACTTTGTGTCATGTGGATGAGAGCCTTTGTCCCCCCTGGCCTGGCTGGGCAGGTCATCTGTCTCCAGCATGGAGTGGTGTTTGGTGTGGGAATACAAGCAGCAGAAGCCAAAACAAAAGAAATTATCACCTACTCGGTGCTGAGGCCCTCACCATGTGCTGGTCACTTTATATTTGTGATCATACTTTACCTTCTCAAGTAGAAGGGGAATCTGATGAGATAGAGGGTCAAATCTCCATGTGTCAGATGAGAAAATTACAGCTCTTTGAGCAAGTTGCCTGAAGCCTCACAAGTAAATAATGAGCACACGATTTGAACCCACACCAGTCTAGCTCTGAATCCTACATTCTTGGTTCTTTCCTTGCAGCCTCTGGAGAATTTGATGAATTCTATGCATCTGAAAGGCCTCCGATGCTTAAGACCTTTTTTTTCTTTTCAAGTCTCAAACATTTATTGAACGCTTATATGTGCCAAGCGCTATTCTCAAACTGCCCCATGAGGAATGGATCACAGAGCTCCATTTTACAGGTGAGAAAACTTACTAGCCAGATGAAAGAAGATGCTTTCCTGGAAAAATGACCTCTGCTAGGCTGGAGCACAAGCAAATCTCTGACCCCAAGGAAGGAGAAAGAGCAAAGACAGAGCTAATTCACAACACACATGTTTTTGTCTCCTTCTCACCAGCTTGTCTTATCTGCCCACACTGCTGCAGTCAGGTCTGGAGACTGCAGAACACTGGAGAAGGCTTTTCATCTGCCTTCTGCAAATCCTTCCCCCATGACTAATAATTCTTGAGGCACCCCAAGAAGGTACATATTGTTCTCCCATTTTTCCAGACGGGGAAACTGAGTTGGGAGGATGAGCCTGAGACCACACAGGAAGCAAAGCCTACAGCTTCCAAGATGAAGCATGGAATTCCGGACTGAGGGGCTTTACAAGTTCATCTCTCTCCCTACATCCAACTCAGTCTGCTCCTGCAGCAGATCCCACTGCCAGAGAGACAGTAAACAGGCACTTTTACTTACCACAAAGAGAGGCATGGACCTTACTTTGGTGAAGCAACTGGGGGCTCTTCGTGGACAGTTTGGATTATAATCTTTTTTTTTTGCTTTTGTTTTTGTTTGTTTTTGTTTTTGAGACGGAGTCTTGCTCTGTCACCCAGGCTGGAGTGCAGTGGCTTGATCTCAGCTCACTGCAACCTCTGCCTCCTGAGTTCAAGCGATTCTCCTGCCTCAGCCTCCAGAGTAGCTGGGACTACAAGCACACACCGCCATGCCCAGTTAATTTTTGTATTTTTAGTAGAGACAGGGTTTCACCATGTTGGCCAGGATGGTCTCGATCTCTTGACCTCGTGATCCACCCACCTCAGCCTCCCAGAGTAATTTTGTATTTTTAGTAGAGATGAAGTTTGGCCATGTTGGCCAGGCTGGTCTCAAACTCCTTATCTCAGGTGATTCACCCACCTCAGCCTCCCAAAGTGCTGGGATTACAGGCGTGAGCCAGCACACACAGCCTGCATTGTAATCTGTAGAGTTGTGTGAGGTAGGATTGAGGTTGAGAGAAAGCATGCGCAGGAAGATTGCAGAGCTGAGGCCATGAGCAGCTCCTTATTCTCCATCCAAGGGGAGACTATAGACCTTCATACGTGAAGTGCTTCTTTGACAAAAGTAAATTTTCAAAATCCAAACCTCACCAAGCAACTCCCATTTTAAAAATCCTCTAGGCTTGGGCGCGGTGGCTCACGCCTGTAATCCCAGCACTTTGGGAGGCCGAGGCAGGAGGATCACCTGATGTCAGGAGTTCAAGACTAGCCTGCCAACACGGCAAAACCCCATCTCTACTAAAAATACAAAAATTAGCTGGGCGTAGTGGCAGGCACCTGTAATCCCAACTACTCAGGAGGCTGAGGCAGAAGAATCGCTTGAAATGGGAGGTGGAGGTTGCAGTGAGCTGAGATCACGCCATTGCTCTCCAGTCTGGGCAACAAGAGCAAAACGTCATCTCAAAAAAAAAAAAAAAAAAAAAAAAAGAAAGGAAATCCTGTAGGGCTGCAGCTCACTCCAGTTACCCACAGGATTATGCCTGAGCAATGCAACCAGACCCCCCAGTCTCCCTTGCCAGCTGCCTCAGCCTCCCTCCCTCTACTCCTCCACCAGAACACTGCCTTCAATCAGGACAAATGGCTTGCCCGCCCTGACACCCTCTGGTCTGTGAAGTGACCTGGTATCTTTGCTGGTGCTATTCTCATCACGGAATTCATAGCCTCCCTTCTCCAACTGGAGGATGTGTCATCAAGCCTCAAGACTGACGCTTGAACAGCCCCTCATCCCATGACACCAACCTAATGCACCATCCAACCGCCATCATTACAACCCAACAGAATCCACATCCATCACTGTTGATGCTTTTCACACACACAGGGTCTCTCCACTGTGGCATTTAACACTGTAGTTGTTACTTCATTGGCCAATCTCCCTAGACTGTAAGTCCTTAGAGGCAGAGTGACTAGATCCAGTCAGATTCTAGATGTCTTTCACCAGCACAAGGTCCAGCACTGGCTCCGCTTAGTGAGCCTGCTAAATGGTTGGGCAAATGGTCCTTTTCTCATGGGTAAACAGAGATCAAGGATACTTCCCTCTCTGTATGATGCCCACTTTAAGGATCTCTCTGTCCTATTTCTTACAACTGTATATGAATCTACAATTATCTCAAAAATTTTAATAAATTTAATCTAACATTAAATTAATTTAAATGTAATTAATGAAAGGAGTCCTGTACATTGGTGCCCACTCTCCTGTGAAGCCCTGATATATTTCTGTTGCTGGAACAAGAGATCCCCACACCCCGCATCATGCCCTGACTGCTTATCCCCCAACTAAAACCTGAGACCCCTGAATCTGGACAAAGCATTCTCCTTGGAAGTGCTGACAGCTTGCATCGAGCTTGTATTTACCAGTTTTCATTTTACTTGCATTTTACCCAGTTTGATACTGATCCTGGGGGCCACTGTGTGTCCCATGGTCAGGGCCAATCAGAAAGGCTGGTGGGTTCCTCCCTCCAGTTCTACCTGCTTCCACTTATTCTCTTTCCCCGCAGCCCGTGAGTGAGATTTCAGCATGCCTTGTGGTTAATGTCTCAAAGGTTTCCTGAATACTGACTGTGAGTCATGCTATCTGACAACCACTGGGTGTTCAAAGAATAAGACACATTTCCCTCCCATGAGGGTCATACAGACTCATGTGGAAGAGGAAGGAGAGAGCAGGTGACTCCAGCAAACGGATATGGATCCATTCGTATTAGATTGGTGCAAAAGTAAGTGCAATTTTTGCCATTCATTTGGCAAAAACCACAATTACTTTTGCACCAATTTATATATTTTACAAGATGCTATGAGAGGACAAGAGAAGGCAGGAGGACCTAAACCTGACTAAAGATGTCAGGGAAGCGAGTCTTAGAGCTGAGACTTGGAAGATATTCAAGGACCAGGCAAGGAGACAAAGTGAGGAACGGCTTTTTAAGGAAAAGGATCAAAAGGGCAAAGACCTGGGTCAGCATGGCCATTTCTGGAACTCCCAGGATGCCGGTACAACTGGAGCATGAATTGTAAGAGATAACAGTTAAGAGAAAACATTGAGACAAAGGCAGGCAAGGGCCAGATCATGGACAACTGGGAGATGCCTTTATCAGGAGTTTGGATTTCAAACTTGAAAGTGGATGAGGAGAAGAAATTAATGGTGTAGCTCTTAGATTAAAAAAAACCAAACAAACATTATCTGGAGATGTTGGTAAATCAGTCTACATGATCCCATAAACAGCTGAATTTGACCTGGGTGCTGATTAACATAAGTCACATGATTTCTTATACTCTCCATACGTTGCTGGGAGGATATTGCTTAATAGAATTGCTCTTCTGGATTGCTGGGGCTTAAACATGTAGGAGACACAGGTGAATTGCTGTAGTTCCTTAGCTATAAACTCTCCAAATGGAGTAATGGGGTGACTCATGGTAAAAGCACTTCTGCCGTGGAGCAGTCTCTTGATATTGCCCTCATCGCCAAGAAAAAGCTATGTCCTCATGGCACTCGGCCAGTATATCCGGGCATCTGTTCAGCAGATGCTCTTCCCTCACACGGGATGCAATTGGCTTCATTACTTCCTGGATCACTCTCTATTATGGGAACTGCATGTAGGGGAAAGGACACACCTGTGTTCACATCCCAGGCCTACCACTTACCAACTGTTTGACCAATGGCAAGGAACTCCTGAGCCTCAGTTTCCCCATTTCTAACATGGAAATAAGCACCCTTACCTCAGAGTGTTGTTAAATGACATAATACATGAGAAGTGCCTAGCTAATTAGAGATTCTCAAACAGAGAGAGATGGGTGTTATTAGTGTTGGGGGCCAAGTGTTGTTTTCAGTTCAGATCTTCAAAGAGGTGGAGAGGGAAGTGCTGAGGATCTCAGAGTCAAGATCTCTCCTAACTGTGTGGCTATACATCATCTCAGGGGATGCAGTGCTGGGCCAAGGAGGAGCTGGCAAGTGCCTGATCTTCCTGGCATGAGCACCGCCTTCCTCTGACTGTTTGGCTCACCATTCATGGGGATGACTGCCCATGCCCAGGAGGACACTTCCATTGCTGCCAAGGACCTTGCCAAAGGACCTGAGTTTGAAAGACTGAAGGGCCATCCTGGGAAGAGAATATTTGCACAAATCCGTTTAGAAGTCCAATATTTCAATCCAGCCACTTCAAAGAGGGACAGAAGGAACTGTCTCCCAAATGCATTGCAAATAAACTCAACCCAGGAGGAAAAGCAGAGAAAGAAAATTAATGCATATCAAGTTACCTAAGAAAATTATTACATATCAATTACCATTTGCTTAGAATCTACTTTATGCCAAGCATTTCCACAGTATTTCATTGATTCATCATAGAAGCCCTTTGAGGTAGGTCATATTTCACAATTTTCATAGGCATGAAAACTGAGTCAATATACTCCTACACTTGTATATTTCCTATACAAGTTATTAAGAAAATATGTCCCATATCCCACAGCTATGATGCAATATAATTGCCTTAGGATTCTAAGAAGGCTCCATCGTAGCCCTAAATTAATTTTAAATCCTGATGTCAGAGGATGTTAAATACTTTACACAGGAAATATAGTGGAGCTACAAAGGTATTCTCAACAGACAGTGATTATTCCTGCCAATCAGGACTCAGATGCTCTTTCTAGACTTACAACAAAGAATGGCCACCCTGAAGCAGGACATATTTTTCCAGCATGAGTGTAGCCCAGTATGTTTGACTAGAAAAAGGCAGCTCCCACATTCATTGTCATTGCAAGCAGTGGACACAGGCAGCACTTTAGAAGGCACATTAGAGGCAAAATTCAGCATCCATAGAAATCAAGTGATAAAGATGAAGCACTTTCAGCATCTCCTTTGAGTAAGTTCCTAAGAAAAGACTACATATTGTCTATGATGAGTGATAGACTCTGAAGCAAGAAGTATGTGCCTTGGTAACCACTGCCTGTGATAAGACGGCATGGAGCATAGCAGAGAACTCCTGGGAGAAGAGTCGCAGTGGAATCAGAGCTGACTCCACACCCACACTGGGTAAGCTCCAGCTACCGAAGGGCAGAGGAGAGAGATTCTAACATCAGTGCCTAATAGGTAGTCCTTGTAATTCCTTGACTCTATATTCATGTAGAAACTCTATCATCCTCCTTAATATCATCCTCGTTATTATCATTATCATTACAGAGTATGGACTCAGTCTCCCAATCATTATCAACAAATCCTTCAGTCACCTTCCTAAAGTCCTAAGTCAAAGAACTACTCTAGATACTAGTATAAAATATTCCCAAGCTGGGCGCAGTGGCTCACGCCTGAAATCCCAGCACTTTGGGAGGCTGAGGTAGATGGATCACCTGAGGTCAGGAGTTCCAGATCAGCCTGGCCAATATGGTGAAACCCCAGCTCTACTAAAAAAATACAAAAATTAGCCGGGCATGGTGGTGCATGCCTGTAATCCCAGCTACTTGGGAGGCTGAGGCAGGAGACTTGCTTGAACCTGGGAGGTGGAGGTTGCAGTTAGCTGAGATCGTGCCATTACACTCCAGCCTGGGCAACAGAGCAAGACTCCCTCTCAAAAAAAAAAAAAAAAAAAAAGATTCCAAGATTCCCAGCTTGGAAAGACTCTACCTGACTATGAAAATCAAGATTTTGGTGCCCTGTGCAAATAAAACCAGCTCCCAGAGACATGCTTTTTTGTCTCTGGCTATGTTGCATGTTACTCCAGGATCGTACTGGCCTTTTCGAGTTGGGGCAGACATGGACCAGGTGCACTGCTCAGATCTCTCTTAAAGAAAGAACTTGCCATTGTGCTGCATGAGAGAAGGTAGCTGATAGTGTCTTGCCATAACACCTTCAGGATGTACTCGGCTTTCAAGCCAGGACCACCTTCCTCCTGAGAATCCTCTAGCCAATGCCTGGCCATTTCTGCCTAATATGGGACTCCTTTAGTAGGCAGTCATTGCTCTGGAGCTCTCATTTGGGTTGGCAGAGACTTTGGGAGACCTGAATTGAGGTCTGAGGTTCTCCTTGTCATGGTCTGAAGGCTTTCCTTGCCCAATTCTGCTTCTCGTGCTTGTTATTTAACACAAGTGACATTGCTCTCCCCAATAAACTGCTTATATTTCTAACTTCCTCTCATAAGCTGCTTCTCAGGGAACCCTACTGACAAACATATCTTATCTTAGTCTGACAGAAGAGAAGAACTCAAAAACTTTCTTTGCCCCTTTGGAGATTTGTCTGGGCAAAGGAGTGATCTGTGACTCCTGAGGCTTTTGAGAATGAGCTGCTACCATCATGAAAAGCATGCATATCTGTACATGAACTTCTTTGGTAATCTGGTGATACCTACAGACACCTTCTCAGATTTGGTCAGACCAAAGCCAGCAGGATTGGATTGAAGTTTGCGCAGTACCTAGAGTCATGCTCAAAGGACTTGTTTTTGTTTTGTTTTGTTTTTTGTGTGTGTTTTGTTGTTGTTGTTGTTGTTGTTTGAGATGGAGTCTCACTCTGTCGCCTAGGCTGGAGTGCAGTGGCATGATCTCGGCTCACTGCAAGCTCCGCCTCCAGGGTTCACACCATTCTCCTGCCTCAGCCTCCTGAGTAGCTGGGACTACAGGTGCCCGCCACCATGCCAGCTAATTTTTTGTAATTTTTTTTTAGTAGAGATGAAGTTTCACCGTGTTAGCCAGGATGGTCTCGATCTCCTGAACTCATGATCCTCCCACCTTGGCCTCCCAAAGTGCTAGGATCACAGGCGTGAGCCACTGCGCCCGGCCAAGGACTTGTAATCAATAGGATTGCATTCGGACAACAACCAGAGGGACCAAACACTTTGACATAGGAGTGGTGGTCTAAGTCACCAGTGGCATTTAGTCTGATAAAGAGAAATTTTGGAAGGAAAAGGACACAGAGATAAGGCTACTATGTAGAACAGGGGTTGGCAAAGATATCCTGTAAAGGATGATACAGTAAATATTTTCGGCTTTGTGGACAGATGACTCATCTGGTCTCTGTCACAGCCGTACACTCTGCCATTGTACACAAAAGCAGCCATAGAGGATACAGAGATGAATGGGTGTGGCTATGTTCCAATAAAACTTTATTTGCAAAAACTGGTAGGTGGTCAGATTTGACCAGTCCGCCATAGTTTGTTGACCTCTGATGCAGAAAAAGGAAAGTTGGAGGAAAACATTTACTTAGAATCTACTTTATCCCAAGCATTTGCACAGTATTTCATTGATTCTTCATAGAAGCCCTTTGAGGTAGGTCATATTTCACAATTTTCATAGGCATGAAAACTGAGTCCATATACTCCTATACTTGTATACTTCCTATACAAGTTATTAAGAAAATATGCCCCAAATCCCACAGCTATGATGCAATAGCCTTAGGATTCTAAGAACGCTCTATCATAGTACTCCCCAGAGAACAGCGGGGGTAAAATCTACATCTGGCATGATTCATCACCCTAGTGATAACACATAGTACATCGGTAAGGGTCACCAAGTTCCAGACGCATCCTGAGAAATGTGAAGACTGTGATTCCAGCAATGAGGAGGAGACCTCGGTCACTGGGTTGAAAGATGTGATGAGGCAACATGTGATGCCCATTCTTGATGGAAACAAACCAGCAAAGGGTTCTTCTCATTGTTTTAAGTGCTTTTAATGAATTGATTCATTAACCACAGAGATATTTTCCACAGCACCACTTACTGCCGAACTTTCTGCCAAGAACAAGGCCAAAGGCAAAGATCTCCAGACAGCTGCAGCATCAGGGAAGACTGATGCAGTTATATCATCCCCCCGACCCCATCCAGGCAGAAGAACTGCTTCTCCCCCTCCCCTCTTCCCATCCCATTAACTTGAAATATATCCCTTGAAGGCTTCCCCATATTAAACTATCCAGCCAAACACCAGATAATGACTCCCTTCTCCACAGCCTGTCCACACTGCCATTATCACATCTTTTTCTCTGAAAGACCATCCCGACATTATTTATCACTGTACCCAGTACTCAGAGAATGCCTAATACACAGACTCACTCCATAGTGAGTTAAACTTCATTTAAATGTGCCTCATCCAAATGCATTCATCTGTGTTTCTTATTTAACCCCCACGGCAATCACTGAGCAAATTATCATCTCTTATTTTATAGATGAAAGAAACCAAGGCTTCAAAAGGAAGCTACACTGAAGCAGAAAGAACTACTGGTACCCCTGGAAGCCACACCTGCTCTTCCTATGCTCCAGGGCTCTGTGCCATTCCTGCAGCTTGAGCCAGGAGGAATGTTTGCAAGGATACCAGCCATTTTGCCAATGTGCACAGTTTTTCTTTAGTCATTACTGGAGGAGACTGACTTTCTTCTATTTCAAATATCTAAAGATCACTTTCAGAGCAAACTGGGAGTAAACTAACTGGATGGGCTAATCCTACCTTGGATCGTCCTCTGCCATTTCATTGTTAGAATCCATTTCTGCAGGAGTATTTCACATATTTTACTGTCAGTGTCTCTGCAAACCCAACACATTATGGAGGAGAGAGCAAGCCTCTGAAGCCAGACACACCTGAGATTAAATCCTGGTTCTGCCATTTTATTAGCCATGTGACTTTAAAAGGTTACTTAATCTCTCAGGGCCTTGATTTCCTCATCTGTAAAATCGGGTAAGAATGCCTACTTTGTTTTATTTGTTGTTGTTGTTTTGTCCGGTTTGGGGTGTTTGTTTGTTTGATAGAGACAGTGTCTTACTCTTGCCCAGGCTGGAGTGCACTGGCATGAGTATAGCTCACTGCAAAGATGCCTACTTTGTAGGCTTGTGGAATTAAGAAAAATAATGAGCCAGAAAAAAATATTGTTTAAATGTTTATATAGATGAAATATATAGATGACATATGATAGATATAGAGATGATAAATGACGATGCTGATAGATAGATAGACAGACAGACAGACAGACAGACAGATAGATAGATAGATGGCAGCATGTAACATTAAACTTATTTTGTAGCCTAAGAAATTGAATATTAAGAGTTTAAGAAAAGGAAGAATAATAATACCCTCCATAAACACCTGGCCTCTTTCTGGATGGGAATCTGAGACTGAGATATTAAAGAACTTACCCAAGGCCACACAGCTAAAAATTGGCCAAGTCTCATTGCACATCCTGCACTTGCACAGTGCCTGGCATGCACTAGGCATTCAGTGAGCCTTTGCAGACTAATTAACTGAATGCATAAGATGTGGCCTAAAAACTAGGATGTAATTCGAGAGAACAATTGTCTGGCCTTCTTCAAGCAGTGCCATTCTTGTTATCTCTTATTTGGATGAGAAATGTTACTTGAGTTTTAGTGACCACAGTGGGAATTATCTCCACAGCCCTGAGAGCTAACTCAACCGACTGTCTACAACCTTCTCACAAAAGAGAGGCCAGGGCTCAAGAACACAGGAATTTTAACTGCTCCAATGACTAATCTTTAACAAGTGAGGTCAAGTTTTCTTCTTGCCTTGAGAATATTACAGAAATACATTTCCACATGGTGATATTCAATGTATCATCAGTTCTCATTTGTTTTAATGCTATAAAATTAGGTTTGGTTCTACAAACACGGAGAACCATGATTGCATAATAGAAAGAGCACTGGCTACAGAGTTAGGAGACATGTGTTCAAATTTCAGTTTCTCTACACTCTGGGCATGAATCTCAGCCTCTTTGCCTCTGTTTCCTCATGTATAAAATGGAAATAGTAATACTTGCTCCTCTCCATTACAGTAGAGAGGATTAAGCAGGATCATGTATATTAAAGTGTCTGGCTTAATGATTCACACATAGAAATTGCCTAATAAATATTTATTCCTTTCATGGAATGTTCATGCAGTGTCTGGCATATTCGAGATGCATAATAGGATCCTATCCAATTAGTTCAATTCTAGCCTTATACCTGGGTCCATAGAAGGTCCTTAATAGGTGTTTTCATTCACTCAATGGAATACTTACCCAGTGGCTGGCATGGTAGTTGCTTAATGGGCATTCATTCATTCAGTCAAATTCTAGTGCAGTGCATACAATTTAGTCAGCACTCAATAAATGACGGCTGAATCCAAGTAGGAAAAATGGAACTTTGTTCATTTAATGAGATTTTGCAATCCCATAAATATTATATGCTGCTGCCAGTGCTTTACAAAGTGAATCAACCATTCCTGAAATGTTCTCAGCTTATGCTTGTTAACAAACCATTGTAAACTATTTTTCAAACATACAGCATTCCACGAATGTGTCATAATAACATTGGCAATGCTAAGCACCCCCATGACCCCAAATAAGTGGCAGGAGTACACAATATATGAATTAGTTTAGAATACAGAAAGGGATCCATCTTTACAAAAAGATATGCTGCTGCACAATTCCTTCTATGTGTGTCCAAAGCTCATCTTGACAGTTGTTCTGGCAGTTCATTGAGAACTTGGGCCCCAAGGGAAAAACCCCATGTGTAGGCAGAAACTATCAGGAATTAGAATTACATATATGATAATGTGTGCATATATGAGTCTGTGCATACATATATATAATATTTTTAAATAAAGGATCAGTCTTTGAAAGTTTTGCTTTATTTAACTACTTTACAACAATAAAGCAGTCCCCTGGGAAGAAGGGGGAGTGGCTTTTAATAGTATAATTTCTCCTTTCAGAAGCCACATTCTCTAAAAAGACCAGCAAGCAACAATTTTAAAGAAAGGAGAGGCCAGGCACGGTGGCCCATGCCTGTAATCCCAGCACTCTGGGGGGCCGAGGCGGGCAGATCACCTGAGGTCAGGAGTTCGAGACCAGCCTGGCCAACGTGGTGAAACCAGTCTCTACTAAAAATATAAAAATTAGCCAGATGTGGTGGCACATCCTGTATTCCCAGCTACTTGGGAGGCTGAGGCAGGAGAATCACTTGAACCCAGGAGGCAGAGGTTGCAGTGAGCCGAGATCGCGCCACTGCACTCCAGCCTGAGTGACAGAGACTCTGTCTCAAAAAAAATAAATAAATAAAAGAAAGGAGACAGATATCCTTTCAACAGGCACCTGGTTTCTCCAGTTAATTGGAAGTCCAAGAGGGAGAGCTTAACTCTGCATGATTCCTTTATATAGCAGTTGACATTGAAGTTTGGTCCTGGAGAGTGGATGTGAGTTCTCCAGGCATTCCAAGTCTAAAAGGGAAAGTGGAATGTAAGATACGGCAAGGAGCTTCGTATGGCTGGACATCAGGTGTGATTGACCCAGGGATGAGTAGCAACAAGTGATGCTGAAGAGGTGGACTAGCTGGGAGACCTTTAATGCCATGGAATGGAGTTTAGACCTTACTCAGTGACATGTGAGGAATGTTCTATTTATATCTCGTTTACGACACTTATCTTCATCTGTCTTATTTTAGACCTAATTGCTTATTGTTTTTTTTTCACTCTACTTCCTTCTTCTAGTCTGAAAATTCCTTGAGACCAGGATGTGTGTATTTGATGCTGTTATTAATATCTTTGCATCTAGTTAAGCACATTACCCATAATAAGTACAAAACAAGTTCCAATGTAAATAAAACGCGGTGACACCCTTCCAGAAGTTAATATCCATTGCCTATTATCTAATCCTCCTTTATATACAATCAGGGTAGCAGTTAGGAGTCAGCGCAGGAAACAGAAGCCCCTCTCAGTATTTTAAACAAAGGACATTTAATACAGAAAATGAGGTGTTTATATAATCCTTGGAAGGTTAGAGGACCCATCCTAGAGGACTGCTGGTTCGGTGCACACCTCCAAAGCCAAGTGCAGAGATCAGAACACCGTTGCTGCTGCTGCTACTGACTTAAACCACTGATGCCTCTCACACTCAAAAAGCCAGTGACTGCATGACACGCCATAAATTTGTGTCAGTCCACAGACACGCATATGTTTATAACCTCACTTGCCAGCAGCAATGACAACAGGACCATGGATTCCATCTCACTTCCAACTTCCAAGGCTCCTGGGAGTTCATCTCATTGGTGGAATCTAATTGGCTTCCAAAACTCCAACTGCAAGGAAATCTGAGAAATGTAGTTATTTGCCTTGCAGGCTCTGTGGTAAAGAAAGGACCATACAAGCTGGTGGCAAAAGATGCCTGGTTCTAATCAAAGATATCCATACAGTCAAGATTAGTTCTGATTATTGCCTGCTTCATTCACAAAATATATTCTCTTTTTTACTTATTTATTTATTTTTATTTCTCTTTTTGAGACACGGTCTCACTCTGTCACTCAAGCTGGAGGGGACTGGTGAGATCATGGCTTATGGTAACCTTGACCTCCTGGGCTCAAGCAATCCTCCTGCCTTAGCCTCCCAAGTAGCTGGGACTAAAGGGGCATGCCACAATGCCTGGCTAATTTTTTTTAATTTTTGTACAGACAGGATCTCACTATGTTGCCCAGGCTGGTCTCGAACTCCTAGCCTCAAGAAATCCTCTTGCCTCAGCCTCCCAAAGTGCTGGAATTACAGGTGTGGGCCATACCACACCCAGCCCTAAATATATTCTCCTTTAAAAAATATTCTTTTAGCCTGGATAAAAGCTCCTAAGAGATAAAAGATGATTTTTAATTCATCAGCTTTATTGAGATATGATTGACAAATTGCCTTATTTTTTAACTGAAATGGTAAGCACTCACTTTTTTCTCCTTCTCTATCCTCTTCCTCTTTCCTTCCTTTCCTTTTTCTTCCCTTTTCTTTCTGAAAAATTCAGTCCTAAACTATTAGTTAGGACAAAGCCATGTCTATGTTGGGCATGGAAAAGCCATGGTGGTTAACAGCAGGGTGTCAGAGCCTGAGCCTACAGAGGGGACACCTGGCACAGGGTGCTAGGTTTCTAGCAGGGTCAGGAGGGAGTTTGTATAGGGCACATTCTGGGGTGGGGTGTCAGTGCCTAAGCAGGGTGAGAAAGATGTCCATATGAGGGAGGAATGGCCCAAAGAGAGGGAGTTGGCCAGGCCTGGTGGCTCATGCTTGTAATCTCAGTGTGGTAAGAGGCTGAGGCGGGAGGATCACTTGAGGCCAGGAGTTCAAGATCAGGCTTGGCATCATAGTGAGATCCTATCTGTATAAAAAAAAAATAAAAATAAAAGAGAGGAAGTTAAAGCCTAAGAAAGGTGAGGCAAACATACATGTATGGGGATGGGTGTCAGAGCCCGAGATAGGGGAAGATGACTTGTGTGCAGATGGGGGTAGTGGCAGAAAGGGAAGATAGGTTACCTTCAGGGGAATCAACTCATAAATATGACTGGGCGAGGTGGCTCATGCCTGTAATCCCAGCACTTTGAGAGGCCGAGGTGGGTAGATTGCTTGAATCCAGGGGTTCAAGAACAGCCTGGGCAACATGGCAAAACTCCATCTCTACAAAAAATTTTCAGTGTGTTGTGGCACTTGCCTGTCATCCCAGCTACTCAGGAGGCCGAGGTGGGAGGATCACCTAAGCCTGGGAGGTTGAGGCCACAGTGAGCCCTGATTGTGCCACTGCACTCAGACCTGGGTGACAGAGTAAGACCCTGTCTCAAAAAAATAAATAAATAAATAAGTAAATCTATTAAGGATAATGGAAGCTAGGTTTTACACAGTGGGACAAGGGAGTTATAAATATGGAAAAGGAGAAAACTAGAATGAATTGTATGGTGTTAGCCTGGAATTGGAACTACGTGTGTGAACTTACTATCTTCAGTACATAGGTAAAAAGAAAGTATAGAAAGAACTATAGATATAAATGTAAGCCTGTGTGTGTGTGCGTGTGTGTGTGTGTTGTTTATTTGCTGACTCTGTCCACACCAAGGACCTGAGAACAGCAACACCCTGAAAGCAATGAGCACATCTAGCACCCAAATCTTAGCTTTCAAATAACATTTTGAACTAAAAGGAACCAGAGTTCCTTGGAGAAATGGCTGATTCCAAGGTAGGGCAGGGAAAGAGCAAGATCAGCCTGGAGCATCTTGTGCCAGAGAATGAGGAGGGACTCACAGAATGATGGGGACATGTCAAAAGGACACAGAGGCCAGATTGGAAGGACTCCCACTGGCCGAATCTGGCACACTTTAAACATCAAAATAGATCATGATCGCAATGGATTATAACTCACGGACAAAATAGGAAACCACAAGTCCATGCTGACAAACAACTTCAAAAGTGAAAGTGTGGTGGAGAACAGTCTGCATTATTTCAAAATTACCTCCCTACAAAATCACAACGGGGAAAAAGAGTGTAACTTTCCAGTGGATAAGCCCGGCAGATATCACCTTAGGAAGTGAGTGTAGTGAGCATCATCAGTAATGGGACGAACTGGGATTCCACACCCTGCGATGGGAGGCAACGAGAACAGTGTCGCTTCTGTGCTATCCCTGCCGAACATGCACAACTGGAAAAGTATCATGAAGACACATCAGATAAACTCATACTGTGAGGTGTTCTACAAAACAGCTGCTCATGATCTTCCAAAGTGTCAAGGTCATGAAAATAGTCAAAGACTGAGAAACTGTTTCATGCTACAGGAGACTGAAGAGACATGACAGCTAAGCACAATGATTCTAAGCAGGAGTCTTTCAGGACTGAAAAAACGTTATGAGGCTGTTGGTGAAACTTGAATGGGGTTTGAGAATTAAATAATCATATTGTATAGATGTTAACTTCCTGATTTTGATGGTTGCGTTGTGGTTATACAGGAGAATATCCTTGCTTGTAGGAAATACTCACTAAGTATTCAGGGATCCTAAGCCATCAAACTGGTAACTTATTTCCAAATATTTTAAAAGGAAAAAAATTTCTTTGAATTGTACTTGCAACTCTTCTTTAAGTTTGTGAATATTGCAAAGTAAAATTTAATTTTTAAATATAAGTACCCAAATTTCAGGAAAACTCAAGTGTATAAAATCAATAACCAAAAACCTCACCAGTCTCACAGCTTCAAACAAAACTCCATTTAAACTATCCAAACAGAAGAGAATCCTTCTTTCTTTTCACATTAGAGCTTGGAAATATAAAACGAAATTCTATTGATAAATTTTCTGAAACATGCAGTATCCCTGGAGACTGCATTAAATATACACATCTCCAACCTTCCATTGTCTTATCATAATGGATGAAAGGAAGGCTTAGTTAAGAGTGAGAAGACCCGGGTCCGATTGTCATGTTTGCCACTTCTTAAATATGCTACTTTGGGCAACTGCTTAATCTCCCTAAGCTCTAGTTTCCTTAACTATAAATTAGAGATAATAATATTTACTTCACAGCGTTGTTCAGAGAATTTAATACAATACTGGGTGTGAGCCTGCCCACATAATGATCGGCATAGGAGTACAAAGTTTTCTGTTTTGTTTTTAATTCACAACGATTTACTCTTATATAACCCAGCAAGTTCCTCTGACCCTGACATAATTTCTCCTGCCTATAGCTACACACATTTGCTATTTACTCATTCATTGTCACTCATTTTTGCACTTAATGTTTGACAAATTGTTATTGAGAGCCTACTATACAGCATACTGTGTTCCAAGTCAGAAATAATGAACTCCAAATTACCTTTTTTTCAATCCTGCAAAGAGGCAGACGCAATGAAAAACAATGCTTTACATACCGCTGTGAATTATGAATTTAAATCGGTTTAGTAATCCAACCAAGGGTGTGTTTTCATTTCATTCCCTCTCTCTTATTGTAGCTATTGAATTCACTCACTTCTCCATCACATGCATATTTATTTTCCAATGAATTCTGAAAGATTTCCAAGGTAGAGCAAGAAACGGGGAATGCAGCTGACGTCTGTCTCCCCCTGGGAATTATGTCACTCCTTGATTTAATTCCTTCTGACATTTTCCCCATCATACTTTCTGCTCTTCATCAAAATATATCCCTCTCAAAAAACAAATGTGCTTATTGACTACCCATGACAATCTTGGAAATGGTTGCAACTGTTCATGTGTAGGGTTAAAAAAAAAAAAAATTAAAACAAAACAAAACAAAAAAACCACAGGCAAACAAAATCTAGAGACCTGTGCCATAAGGTCAGATGAGCACAAAAGGGTTGGTTAGTCCATCCAAAGTCTCAGGGGTTTAGGCAAGCTAGAGGGATTTATTTTCCATTTTTAGGCCATAGGCAATTTTGTTTGCTTAAGCTTAATTGTTCCCGGATACTGAAAGGGTACAGAAGGTAACTGCATGTTTGATTTCAATGACTCTTTTGGCGTTGATTTAACATCCTCACTGAAAAAAAATTACCAAAACACATACGTGCAAAACAGGCAGAGTTTTGGGTTTGGTTTTGTTTTCTGAAAAAATTCCCATGGAGGTGAAAGGCAAGTAAATCCAGCCATGGAGACATGCTCCTTATGTGTGTTGACTGGAATCACAAAGAGACATGGGGCCAGACACCACGCACTTTCTGTTTGTCAGAGCAGAGCTGACTTTCCTGCGAGAAACAGTAGCTATGCCCTCAGCCAGCCAAGGAGAGAACAGTCCATCCACATCCTCCCTGCTCCTCCATCTTCCTCTCACTCCCCAGCTCTCTGCCTCCACTGTTTGTCTGAACTGGCTCTGGACAAATGGCACAGTACCGGGGCCACCCACCTCCCCGACTTCCTAAAGACAGAATAATTTTAACTGGCAGAAATGTCGCAGAACTTTCCAAAGTTCACAAAATCAGCTACACAAATTGTGAAATAACTGGTGTGTGGCAGCATCAAGTCATGCAGTCAAGATCCCCTTGAGGGAAGGAAGCCCCCTCCACCCTGACCCAGCCTGCACCAATGTGCAGTCACATCTGTGTCTGTGGGAAACGTGTGCACCTATAACCTTCCCATCCACTCACTAATGGCCTCACCTTGGTCCTTATCTTAGTACCTGGGACAGTAAACCTACCAAAAGAAACTCTCTCCTCCCCAGATGCCCTGCTCCATTTCTTTCCACCTCCCTTTCCCCATCTCTTATGCCCCGCCTCCTCTCTCCATTTCTTTTTTCAGGGTCCTTTTATTCAGCTCTTCCTTTATAAGTTGGTGTAGCACAGGCCTCAACCCCCTGAACTCTTCTAATTTCCCGTATTTTCTCCCCCAATTGTTTTGTAGCATTAGAGAGAGAGAGCAAAGGTTTTGCAACCCTGTACTGCACTGTCTGGTCCTATTATGTCCTAGAGAACTTGAGAGGACAATAACACTGCTACAAGTCAGAAGGCATACTGAGTTCTTCATTCAATCATTCATTCATTCGTTCGTTCATTGATTCATTCATTCATCCCCTACTCTGCACCAGGCTCTGTGTTAGATTCTAGGGAAACATAGAGGCATTAGGGAGGGGAAGGGAGAGCAAAATGCCAGCCCTATCAGAATCTTTGGAATAAGATAAACACATTTTGAAAACATCATGTTCAATATTATAACTTAATATTTAACAAAGGAAAGAGATGTTTCTATTGTTTCTAATACAAATCACTAAGGGCAAATCTTGGCAACACCTCCTTGGTGGTAGAGACATATGGATGATGCAGTGAATCTTAGCTGGCCCAGCATTATGTTTGCCAAAGAGTGTAGGCCCTGTGTTTTCAAGTTGAGAAACGCTTGCCCTCAATAACCTCATTCACTCCCACAGCTTCGATTATACCTATAATCTGACAACTCCCAATGCTCTATCTCCATCCCACATCTCTCCATGGGGTCTCTGATCCACATATGGACTGCTTACAGGATGTTTCCACTTGAAAGTCCAAACCTCACAGCTCGTCATCTTCCCCACACCCTGCTCCTGTCTGTTAGTGTCACCACCCTGAGCCCATCACCCAAGCCAGGGGAGGGGAATACCTCCCTTTTTCTGGTTCCTCCCAGGTAGTGGTCACCCTGCAACATCTTACATACCCATGTTCTCCTCATTGCTGCAGACAACTTCCCTGTCTCAGGATCTCCTTCCAGGATCTCTAAGGAAATAACAAACTCCAAACTGAAATCCTTGGCTTCAATCCTTCCTGCCTATCTTCCAGACTGGAAAACAGCCCATCCAAAATACAAGTCTAGGCAACTCACTCACTCCCTTCCTCAAAATACTTGAGTGGCTCCTTGTTGCTTAGAGAAGAAAGTTAACTTCCTTAGAACAACCATGGAAGGCTCAACACAATAGGGCTTCATCCTACTTTCCCTGCTTCTTTTCCTGTGAGTCCTTCTTCAAATTCTACTTTCCATCTGCCATATTCCTCCAGCCCTCTGCTTCCCTTCCCACCTGCAGACTTTTATGCACAGTTTCCTCTGCCTAGAATTCCTGCTCCTCATCTGGCTGCACAGTGAACTGCTACACTTCCTGCAGAACCCAGTCGAGTGTCACCTTCAGTGTAGAGCCTTTCCAAAGTCCTCCACGTAAAAATAATGGTCCCCTCACTGTTCTTTTGCTGTACTGTCTGCAAGTTTCTTTGAGCCCTTACCAGTTTGTAAATTTAATGAGTTGGTTAATGTCTGTCTTCCGCTGTGGATGATAACCTCTTCGAATGCAGAAGCTGGCGCAGCATATACATCTATGTTTCCCCAGACTTTAACACAGAGCCTGGTGCAGAGTAGGGAATGAATGAATGAACTCAGGGTGCTTGCTGCCTTGTAGCAGTATTATTGTCCTATCGAGTCCTCCAGACACAATAGGACAGACAGGGCAGAACAGGGTAGCGACATCTTTGCAACCAATATTAGCTATCTAATGCTACAATACAAATTACTCCAAACCTAGTGGCTTCAAAAAGCAATAATTATTTGTGATCTCACTGTGAATTTGTTTTTTAAAAAATATATTTACCAGTTTATTATAAAGAATATTACAGAGAATACAGATGAAGAGATGTATGAAAGAAGAGGCACAGAGCTTTCATGCCTTTCTCAGGCACACCACCTTCCAGGCATTTCCGCATGTTCAGCTATCAAGAAGCTCTTTAAACCTTGTCCTTTTGGGTTTTTATGGAGGCTTCAATATGTAGGCATGACTGATTAAACTATCGGCCATTGGTAATCAACTTAATCTTCAGCCCCCCTTTCCTCTCCAGAGGTTGGAGATGGATAGAAAATTCAGACAAGGCATATGGGAATCAATGCTCACTTTCTCATCATGTTTGAAGCCTCAATTGGAAGACTCAAAGGCTGGAGGCTGGAATTATCTGAAGACTCATTCACTCACACATTGATATTGACTGTTGCCTGGGTTTAGCTGAGGCTGTCAGAATGGTTTCTCCACATGGCTTCTCCACGTGCACTGAGACTCATCACAACATGGTGGATACATTTTTAGACCAAGCATCCTCACTTTGGGAGGCTGAGGTAGGCAGATCGCTTGAGCTCAGGAGTTCAAGACCAGCCTGGGCAACATGGTGAAACACCGTCTCTATTAAAAATACAAAAAAATAAGCCTGGTTTGATAGCACACACCTGTGGTCCCAGCTACTGGGGCAGCTGAGGTGGGAGGATCGCTTGAGCCCGGGAGGCAGAGGTTGCAGTGAGCCAAGATCGCACCACTGCACTCCAGCCTTGGTGACAGAGCCAGACCCCATCTCAAAAAAAAAAAGAACAAGTGTCCTAAAAGTGAGAAAAATAACAGGTAGAAACCATATTGCCTTTTGCAGCCTACTCTTGGAATTCATGCAGCATCACTTCTACCACATTCTATTGATCAAAGCGTATACAAAGTTCCACCAGGTCCAAGGGAAGGAACATAAACCATATTTCTTGATGGAAGAGTGTTAATATCACATTGTAATAAGAACTTGTAGGACAGCACACACATGAAGAAAAAATTGGTGTGGCCATATTTGGAAAATATCTGCCACCATCTTCTTCAACAAACATTGCCCTCTGCTATTGCGTGAGTGTTAGCCTTAATCCCATGAGGCTTTGCAAGCACACTGCAAACATAACCCAAAGTGGCTGCCCAATTTTGTCATGGACATTTCTGTTTTAAATCTCAGATGGGAGCTTTCCATCTAATTAGGCAGAGTCCCATACCCTCGGTGACATACAGCTATGGTAGGAGGACTGAAAGAAATTATGTAGGATCCATTTATAGAATTCACTCACAAAAGCCTGGCTACTCTGTACCAGGTCCTGCAGATGAGTCGGATGCAGCCCCTGCTCTCCAGAAACAAAAATACTGTATTCAAAGCCACTTCTCCCCATCCCCTATCATCTTTAAGCAACTTAATGTACTTTCACTTTTTGTTCCTTGTTATCTGAAACGTTGGTTTCATATGCAAAATGGGCCCTACAGAATTTCCAAGTTACGCCTGAGTCCAGGGACAAACACAATCTAGGCTTCTGAGCCGATGCCATCTATTGCACAAAGAAGAATTCAATAACCACCATAAAAATAAAACAGAAAAACATTATTAGCAATTAGAGTATGTAGATACTACAGGACTCCTTGTGTGAGAAAATTATAACCCAGGAGCCAAACCCTGCCAGCAGCCTGCTTTTGTAAATAAAGTTTTATCATAACAGAGCCATGCTCCATTGGTCTAAGTATGGTCTATGGCTACTTTGACATAGCAGAGTGAAGTGATTGCAACAGAGAACCACATGGCCCCACAAAACCTAAAATATTTACTGTGTAGCCCTTTAGAGAAAGCATTTGCTGACCTTGTTCTCGAGACTAAACTAAATCTGTTTACTTGCTTATATAAGTCATAGCAGCTGCCTTGTGTCAGGTATCACCTATATGCCAGGCTCTATGCTAGGAATCCCTACATGTGCTATCATTAAACTTTACATAGAGCCACAAGGAAAATATTATTATCCCCATCTTGAAGATAGAGAAAACCACAGCTTAAAGAAGTTAAAAGATTTGCACACAAGCCACAACTAATAAGTGATGGAATTCAAACCCAGGTCAGTATGGTTCCAAAGTCCATGTTATTTTCTTCATACCCTTCAATAAATGCACAGGGAATAGACTCTTCCACTTCTTGGCTGCCTGGGTGAGAAGGAATTGCTATCCTTGCTGGAATCTAGAGGCTGCTGTGCATGATGATTAGCCTTAGGAATCTGCACTCAACCATAACCACTTTTCCCAGATGACTGTTTGCAGTGGAGATTATTTATCATCTAGGGAGGTAGGGATCGCAGAGGGTGCCCCTCAAAGCCTTTGGAACTAATAGAGAGAGATGGGCCACTACACCCCACAGCACATGCTTCCCACCAGCTGAGACAAGGGACTTAGAGCCACAAACTCAGAACTAGAGGAGACTCCACCACCTGCCCCAGAGCTCCCCGACTAGAGGGGTTGCCCAGTCCATCTGGAGGATCAGAAAGAGCCAGTCACCACAGATAGCTTTTATTTGGACAGCAGCCACTGCAGCAATGAAGCTCCATGGTACTTGCCAAAACTTGTAAGTCTCCAGTTCAGCTGAGAGCTGTGCCACTGAGCCTACGTCTGCATTCTCCAGCTCCAAAGGGTTGGCCTCCTGACAAGGGAGAGAGAAGTGTTTTAGGGGCACAGGGTTTCAGAACCAGAACAAATCTGCCCAGACATTCCCTGAGAATTCACCTCTCCCATCCTTCTGGGCACTGGGACCCAAGACTAAGTTCTGCTAATAAAAAGAGGGGCATTGCCTACAGTTTGCAGAGGGGCTTATTGGAGATTGCTATTTTTTAAATTATCTCTCATTCATTACACACATAGTTATTGAGCACCCACTATGTGTCAGCTCTAAACATTGAGTATAATGTTTTCTCAAAGAGAGAAAAATCCTTGCCCTCAATAATAGTGACTGAATGCTTATTTCATGTAAGGCACTTGTCTAAAAACTGTACAGGTAGTACACAGGCAGATACATTTGAAACTCACAGCAACATTATGAGGTAGGTACTAGCATTGTCTCATTTCATAAAGAAGAAACTGAGGGACAGGAATGTTCAATCATTTAACAAGTACATTATATATGCACACATCTACAGAGCCAACTATACTAATATTCACAATAACGAGAATGTATACGGTTAGAGCCCTAAAGTTTTTTTTTAATTCTTTGCCATAACATTTATCAATCATTTTACATCATTGCACCAAAATGGCTAAGAGGGCCATTTTGCAGATTGTGAAGTCATGATGGAATTGAAGTGATTGCTCAAAAGCCAATTAGAGTATGTAGCAATAATAGCCAGGTATGGCTATTATTCCAGCACTGTTCCATTTGACAGATTGGGCCAAGAGATCCTGGAGGTACCTTTCAGCTTTAGAACCCTAGGGATCAGTTTCAGTGTGTCTTCTCTTCCACCTTGCCCCATGTCTTCTCTTCCACCTTGCCTCATTAGGAGTCTTGCCACCATGCCCAGGTGACTTCCAGCAAAAATTAAATATCTGCTCAATTAGTGCAAAGTAAATCTAAAAACCCGACCACCAGAAGGTGAAGAGTCAAAAAGCCAGCCTTCTGGCTTCAAGGTCACCCTTAAATTCACTTTAACCTTCAGTGCAGAACTGCCTCAACCAAGTCACCAAATCAGTTGTATTAATAGCTGTGGGTACAAAAAAGCAGAAGACTTGCTCAGCCTTTTGGGACTAACAAGCAAATATACAATATCTTAGCCAGGCACGGTGGCTCACGCCTGTAATCCCAACACTTTGGGAGGTCGAGGCGGGCAGATCATGAAGTCAGGAGATCAAGACCATCCTGGCCAACACGGTGAAATCCCATCTCTACTAAAAATACAAAAAATTAGGCCAGTATGGTGGCACATGCCTGCAGTGCCAGCTACTCAGGAGGCTGAGGCAGAAGAATCACTTGAACCTGGGAGGCGGAGGTTTCAGTGAGCTGAGATCATGCCACTGCACTCCAGCCTGGGTGACAGAGCAAGACTCCATGTGTGTATATATGTGTGTGTATATATATATATATATATATATATATATATATATATATATATATATATATATATATAAAATACATATTTGACATTACAACGTACTGAGTGCCAGACTGAATTATGAGCAAGAGAAAGAAACACTAGCTCTGATGGGACTAAGCCTGGGCCCATAACACTATTAATACTACCAAACGCTTGTTTGAGCTGTGTGATCTTCAGCAAGTTACTTAACCTCTTTATGTCTCAATTTCTTATCTGTAAAATGAGGACAAAAGTCATATTTTCCTTGGAAGTGTGTTGAGAGGATTTAATGTTAATACACAGAAAGTACTTAGAGCAGTGCCTGACACATCCTGAGAGTCATTTGAGAGCTATCATTGTTGAATGTTCACTGTGCACTAGGTCCTGTTCTAAGTGTTCATGAACCACCTACATGATAAGGACTCTTACCGACCCAATTTTATAAATGAGGAAACAGAGGCACCAAGAAATTGAGTGATGAGGTTACATAGTTTTTAAGTGCTGGGGCTAGGATTTGTTCCCAGGTAGTTGGACTTCTGAGTATGCACTCATAACATAATATAATTCTGCCTCAAGACCCTGCCATGCTGACCCAACACAGAATAACAGATGCGTTATGACAGGAGGTTATTCCAGAAGACGTAACATTGGAGCTGGGCTTTGGCAATAGTTCATATTTATAAGAAGCTGGGCAGAGAGAAGTGTTGCTGATATCAATGAGTTTTCTGGCAGGATTCAGGGGCATGGATTTGGAAGTTAGAATCCCTAGTCTGCCATTTGCTAGCAGCATAACCTAGAATGAGTTGCTGCATGAGGAAACACGTCAGTTTCCTCACATGGAAAATGGAAATGACTATTCCTACCTTGAAAGGCTGTTGAACGGATGAAATGAACTCACAAAAGTAAGCCATATACTTGGGATGGTATCTGGCCCATCAGTGGGCAGTAAGTGGAGGCTATTTCTTCCTTATTTTGTTTGTCTTCAGCTGCTTCAAATCACTCTTCCTTCACCCCTTCTTCCTCCTGCCCCAAATTACTACCTACCCCGCATTCTCTTTATAGGACATTGGTGGTTAATTTCACTTTGTCTCACATAATTTGCCCAGAAAATACTCTCTTAGTTTTCCTCTTCCCTTCTGAGACCTCTTTCACCATTGTCTTTTCAGGTTCTCCTTCCTGTGTCCATCCCTAAACATTTCTATGCATCCTACCATTGACTATCTCCCCTCACTCACTTTACATGTGCTTCTGAGAAATTCGTGCATCTCTATTCTGACAACTCCCAGATCTACACATCCTGAGCAGATCATTCTCCTGGGCTTCTGACCCACATTTCCATCTACCACCTCTGCTTGCATGTCCCAATCATACTTGTCCAAATTGGAGCCATCCTTTTCATCCCCAAACCTGCTCTTCCTCTTGGCATCCCAATGTCAGCAATTGGTACCATCAGTTGCCCCATTGCCCAAGCTAGAAACTGGGAGTTGTCCTAGAATCCTCTTTGCATTCCACCTCCACATCTGATTAGTCACATAAGATTAGTCTTATTGATTCCACTTCTTTTGGAGATTTTCTTTCTGCCCCTGCCTCATTCAAGCTCTTGCCATGGCTTTTATAGTTTAGAGATGGCTTCGTAACACAGCTACCTCTCTTCAGCTTTTGCTTTCCTCTAATCCATCCTCTCCACCAGGTTGGCAAACTTTATCTGTAAAGAGCTAGATGGCAATTACTTTAGACTTTGCAGCCACAGGGACCCTGTTGCAACTAAGCAACTCTGCCACTGTGGTGCAAAAGCAGACATAGACATATAAATCAATGTGTGACTGTGTTCTAATCAAATTTTATTTACAAAAATGAGAGCAGGATGGATTTGGCCCATAAGCCATAGTTTGCAAGCTCTGTTTGACATTGTTGCCAAAGTGGTTTTTCTAACATGACTAAGGGCCCATTTAATTTTCTTGTTTAAAAACCTTCAACAATATATTAGGGTTGTCAAGATAAATACCAAAACGCTTAATAAGCTTACACAGTCTCTGATCTGGTCTCTCCTTCTTCTGTCTATCCATCACATGCTCCCCACATTTCAACCTTTCTCAACTGCAATAGATCCTAGAATCTATTGTGATTTTTTTGTTTCTCAGCTCTATGCTCTCTACACATGCTGATCCTTTTGTCTGAAAATGTTATTTATTCTCTTTATTCAATTATCAAACTGGCATTTATGGCTCAAGATTGAAGTTAAGTCTCTTTTTCTATTTTAAGCCTCCCATCCCACAACTAGGGAGAATTAAGTACTTTTGAGTGCTATGTATTTCTCTAACAAATTGGGAAGACTTTGATGAAACAGGATTATCCTACCCATGTCACTTTTTTGATAGCTAAAGGAACCCTCATTTTACATAGCAGGAAACTGAGATATAGGGAACTCATGTTACCAACTCAAGGTCACCTAGCAAAGGAGGATCTATACTGGAGTCAAAGTCTGGAACACATGGATCTTGAATCCAAAACCACTCCACACTGAAAGTCAGAAAGACTTTTATTTGTCTGATGTCTACCCAATGCATAGCACAGAAATAATATTGCTAGTTTTTCTCCACATCCATGTGAGCTTTCAACAATAGAACAAGGAAAAATCAGCTCTGTATGGATCCTTCAGGAGAAACGGTGTGCTCTTTCTCTTTTCTCTTATTTTCAAATATTCTGGGTAAGCTGGTGAATGCAGCCTAAAGGAACCAAGTGTTGCTGTTGCCCCAACACTGTGAAGAGACTTCTTGGAGGTCCCTAACTAGGCGAACGGGTCCTCTTCCATTGTTGGTTTACTTTTCTGGTTCCTTCAGTGAGCATCCTTCACAAAGTAAGTCATTCTGCAGACAAATGAGTTTTCCTGCCTTATCAGTTGTGCTCACAACACAATGAACAATGAAGCTCATGATCTCCATGGTGATCATGTTTCATTGTCAGACACTCTATAGCACGGGGGTAAACATTGCATGTTGCAGTTAAGATATTGGTTGATGTGAAAAGACTGAAAAGGGAAACACAAAACTTAAAGTTCTTTATTTTTTCTGAAGAAATAATCCAGAATTGCCTTGATTCCCATTCAGCAATGGGCTAAATATTTTTTTAAAAAATCCTCCAGGTTTGATGGGTTCCCAGGAAGAATGGCAATATCTCATCTTCAGGCACTTGGCTTTTAAATTGAAGCCTTCAAGTTCTCAAATGAGAACTGACCTTGGCTTCTTGGCCTGCCATTTCTACAGAATTCTTGGCCAGGGAGCTCTACAGGATTCTAGGGTTCCCTTGAGACCTTTAGAAGTTCTGCAAACAATGAAGTGTTCTCTACTGATTGTTGAAAGTTTATACTATGTCCTCTTGATTTCTATGTTGGATTGCAGATAAGATTTTTGTTTAAAAAAAAATAGTTCTACTGCTTTTTAGAAAAAATTAAAAACAATACCACTGCACTCAAATGGACAGGTTAAATTAATGGATCTGGAACATACCTAGAGATCAAGTTGGACTAGATCTGTAGATTACTTGTACTAGTTTTGTCAAGAAATAATTTCAAATACAAAAATTAGCCAGGCGTGGTGGCAGGCACCTGTAATCCCAGCTACTTGGGAGGGAGAGGCAGGATAATTGCCTGAACACAGGAGGTGGCAATTGCAGTGAGCCAAGATAGTGCCATTGCACTCCAGCCTGGGCAACAGAGCAAGACTCTGTCTCAAAAAAAAAAAAAAAAAAAAAAGAAAGAAGGGAAGAAAGAAAGAAAGAAAGAAAGAAAGAAAGAAAGAAAGAAAAAGATTTTCAGAAGCAAATCAAAACCTGGAACTGCTTGCAAGATAACTGAGCAACAAGCCGTTTTTAACTTTCTACACCACCCAGCGGGTACCACGTACCAGGAGCCTAATCACCTCTCCCCTGGTCTTCTCCTTGGCTCCTAATATCTTGGGCTCACTTATCCTGGCACTGCACTCCACCCTGCCTATTGCATCTCCACATTCTCCTCACTATGTGTCTTCCCATTTGAGAGCTGACATTTGCCTTTGATCTTGATGCTCAGCCTCATCCTCTCAGAGACACAGCCTTAGCTTGCCTTAAACACAATGTGGGCTTTCTTACATCAGACACATCTTGCATCTCTCCACCTCAGGCTGCCTTAGAGGTGGCATGGATTCCAGGTCTACTCAGCCCCTGAAATTTTGGTCTGCAAATTAGGACTGGACAGGTCCCATTTAGCATAACAGTCCATGAGGAATACGGTCATTTGTCACATAACATTTTAGTCAAGAAACCAAATGTACAATGGTGGTCCCATAAGATTATAATGGAGCTGAAAATTTCCTACTAGATCTAGTAACACTGTTGCTGTTGTAACATCTTAGTACAATGCATTACTCAAGTGTTTACAGTGATGCTGGTGTAAACAAACCTACTGTGCTGCCAGTGGCATATAAGGATAGCACATAAAATTATGTACTTGACATAATACCCGACAATGATAATAAATGACTGTGTTACTGGTATATATAATACTCCATGTTCTATGATTATTTTAGAGTGCACTCCATCTTATTTAAAAAATTAACTGTAAAACAGCCTCAGGCAGATCCTTCAGAAGGTATTCCAGAAAAAGTCATTGCTATCACAGGAGATGATAGTTCCATGCATGTTACTGCCTCTGAAGACCTTCCAGTGGGACAAGATGGCGAGGTGAAAGACAGTGATATTGATGATCCTGACCCTGTGTAGGCCTAGGCTAATGTGGGTGTTTGTGTCTTAGTTTTTAATGAAAAAGCTTTTAAAATAGAATAAGAATTAAAATGTTAAAAATAGGAAAAAATGTATAGAATAAGAATATAAAGAAAATATTTTTATACAACTGTACAATATGTTTGTGTTTTATGCTAAGCGTTATTACAAGAGTCAAAAACTTTTTTAAAAATTAGAAGTGCATAAAGTAAAAATATCACAGTAAGCTAATTTATTATTGTGAAAAAATTTTTAAATAAATATAGTGTAAAAGTAAGGATAATGTCTTAGATATGTTTGTGTACATCATTCATTTCCCAATACCTGTATGACCTCCCTGGAATCAGCACAGCTTAATATATATTTTGATATATACTTTATGCTCAAAAAGTGATTGGTAAAACAATAAACATGAGGATGAATGACAGATATAAAAACTCATGCAGGGGCCAGACATGATGGCACATGCCTGTAATCCCAGCACTTTGGGAGCCCGAGACGGGCAGATCACTTGAGGTCAGGAATTCAAGACCAGCCTGGCCAACATGGCAAGACCCCATCTCTACTAAAAATACAAAAATTAGCCAGTTGTGGTGGCGGGTGCCTGTAATCCCAGCTACTACGGAGGCTAAGGCAGGAGAATCGCTTGAACTGGGGAGGCTGAGGTTGCAGTGAGTGGAGACTGCACCAATGCACTCCAGCCTGGGTCAAAAAAACAAAAAAAACCCAAAAATCTCATGCAGGTACAAAGAAGAGAGTATTTATTGTTAGTAGGGATATCAGAAAAGGCTACATGGAAGAGATGGAATAGGAATTGAGCCTCAAGAAATTACTAGACATGTACTTAAAGGAAAGAGAGGAAGACATTCCAAGAGAGGGAATAATGTGAGCAAATTGATGATGGGTAAAAAATTGGAGGCCAGGAAATCTTTCTGGTACAGCTGCCCTTTGTCCCTCTCCAGCAGACTAAAGGAGAACATCCAGACTAAGAATCAATGTGAAGTTGGAAGAGGGAGACACTCATAGATCTTTGGGAAATGACTCTATGGGGCTTTACTTCTACAGGAAGAGAAGCTCAGACATCAAGACAAAGGGACTTGTTGAAAATGTGGAATAAAAGAAGTGGAATCAGATCATCAGGTGACCTGAATGCGAAGGCATTGGCCTTCTAGAAGAAAACGCTGTAAATTCAGATGTCAAGGAGGTGCCGTGGTGAACAGGGACTCCAAGCAAGGAAAAATTCTCTCCACATTTTACAGGCGTTAAAGGCTGGTAAGGAAAGCTGGGTTCTTGGCTGAGGTTCTTATTCAGCTGATTACAGAGAACAACACATACATGCGTGACTAACAACCCCATAATAGGCCCTTCGTTTTGAGCTGTAATGGGAGCCACACTGACAGATGTGATGGGTGTTCTCAGCAACCCTCGAGGAGTGACAACTGCAGTGCTCACTTACAAAAAACAGGTGAGACTCACTCTTGAAATGTTCTAGCTGTTGGCCTGTGAGTGGGCTGGGTTCCCCAAGCATCCTAAACATTTCCTCTGCCCATTTGGAAGGGTGATCCTACCATCTTAGCTGGGAGACCCTGTGAGGGCCTTCCTTACCTCCTTTTGGAGGCTCACTTTTCATATCTGTGAAATACAGGTAACATCACAAACAACTTTGAAGGGTGAATGTGAGAAAATGATGAGAAAATAGATGCGAAGGTTCTCAGGAAACTAAGAAAGATTAATAAATGTCAAAGGTTAATCCTATTTTTTACAAGCCAAGAACTTTACCTGGCATTCATTTCTGCATATTTCTGAGAAAATATGTGGTCTGTTTCTGTGCAAACCATCCAAAGTGTAAGCATTTTTTTTCTTGATAAAGAATAACTTCTTCTCTTAAAAGGGAAGTGATGCTTTGCAAATGGCAAGCACATCAGAAATTTTGAGTATAGTCTTCTCAATGCCTCTCAGAGACAAAGGATAGCCCACCAGCATCTGCGACGGCTCTGAATGGGCAGAAGGCAAATGGAGCTGACCACAAGGCAAGGAGAGAAGGCTTTTGCAACAAAGTCCTCTCCAAAGGAAACCACCAGTGACTTGCCACATCTCTGCAAGAGCTTAGAAACTAAAGAGAAAATGAACAGCTCAATTTCTTTTTTTTTTTTTTTTGAGACCAAGTCGCGCTCTTATTGCCCAGACTGGAGTGCAATGGTGCGGTCTGGGCTCACTGCAACTTCCACCTCCCAGGTTCAAGCGATTCTTCTGCCTCAGCCTCCAGAGTAGCTGAGATTACAGGCGCCCACCACCACACCCAGCTAATTTTGTATTTTTAGTAGAGACCATATTGGCCAGGATGGTCTCGAACTCCTGACCTCGTGATCCGCCCACCTTGGCCTCCCAAAGTGCTGGGGTTACAGGCGTGAGCCATCGCACCTGGCCTCAATATCTTAACATGTGCAGGCTAGGGAGAGTTTAACAAAATTTGTTTATTTGTAATTATTCATAAGATTGATTTTTCTTTGTGACGGTATCTTATGTTCATGAGTTTGCTTAGAAAACACTTTCACTCCCATTATTGTTTATAATCCTCACACCAAGCCATGCAGCTAGATAGTATTGTTATCGTTATTATTCCTCCTTAAGAGTTGAAGAAACTGAAGCTCTGAGGGACATGCGATCGACAGCAGGGCTGTGATGCCAGAATCCCCAGTCCCCAAGGGCAGGACCGTGTCTTCCATCCCTCTTAGTGTCGAGTCTGTTGCTCCAAGCAGAAGCCTGTACATGCTTCCTAACTGAAGTATCTTGTTTGTTCCTGTGTGTATTCATTCCACACATACATGTTGGGCACAAATAAACGTTGCCGTGGATAACGACAAATTTGTATGTGAACTTAATTCTGCTTAAAACCTAGTGGGGAAAGGTGTGAGGGGAAGGAAAGGCAGGAGCCCCACAACCTTTTAGGATCAGCACTCCTGTAAGAAGAAGCATAAGCAGATCACAGTAGCTGAAGAGATTGGATGAGTCACTGTTGTCTAAGCCAGTGGTTCTCAAACTTCTCTCTGAAGTAGGATTAGGCCTGGGCCTTGTTGTTTTTCCAGAGTTCCCTAGGTGATTCTGACAGTGACCAAAGTTTAAGTGACCACTGTTCTAAGTGAACTTTCCTCAGGGATGAGATTCCATAGGTGGTGACTCTGAATTTTTGTCTGCTTCTTCTCTGGCACCAGTATGGGGAGCAGGGCTTCCAATAGAGGTCAGTGGTTGACCTCTGCACATCGAGGCATTACTCCCACGTGAATCCACAGGACTCAGTCAGGGTTGCCAGGCTCTAGCTTAGGACTTGAGGAGGGGGACAGCGACCTGGGGGAAAGCTAGCTGGGGTGCTCTGTCCCTCCAGGGAAGGATATTGTCCCAGCAGCACTGTCAGGACGCCTTGCCAACACACACTTTTGCTCTTTAAATAGGGCTTTGTTCAATGAACATTGACTAAGCTGCTCTGGTGCTGGGGCAGAACCAGAGATGAATCAGGCAAATGTACCTTCAAGGACCTCCCTGGTTAGTGGGAGAGATACACACCTCTAATATAACTATCAGAAGTGCTGTAAAAAAGACAGGAGCCCTGGGAGGGAACACTTCAGTCAGCCTGGCCAGGGAAAGCTTCCTAGAGGAAGTGACATTTGAAATGTCAGAGTCCACAAAGCAGGGAAGGGGAAGCAAGTTCTAGGCAGAGAAAGCAGCTGGTGGCAAGGCCAGAGGGTGCCTGGGAAGAGTGTAGCTAGGAGGCTGGTGTAACAGTGAGGCAGGATGTTGGGGACAGAGAAGAGGAAGGGGTGGCCAGATGAGAGGGACCTGGAGCCCCAAGCAAGAGAGTTGTCTTAATTCTCCACAATGGGGAGCCTTCCCTTTCTCCATACCCTTTGTTTTCTTCTCTGCCTTACTCTCCCCTTTAGGAGGTAAACAAAGGAGGAAGGGAAGGGGATACAGAGGGAGAAGGGAGAGAGGAGGAGAGCCATTCCACTTCCATTTTGGTTGGCTCCACCTTGAAATGCTGTTGCTGTGTTTTACATGGAATTAGTAAGTTAATGACTTCTGACTCCATGAGAGACATCAGTGCTGGAGCTTCAACCCAGAAGGGCTGGGCTTAGCTCTGGGCACAGTTTAGGTAGGTCCAGTACAGCCTAGACTAGCGGTTTCCAACCTCTTGATCTCAAGGGCCATCCCTCACCTCCCGTGACGTTACTTAGGCTTTCAGTGCCTGTTGATTATGAATATACGAAAGGAAAAAAGCCAGCTGTTAATTCAGGTGCACTCTAGAGTAAACTTGCATTCGTTCTAGACAGTAGGATCCATACACATCTAAAAATCTGTTAGTGTGCAATAACTTTCATCAAAGGCCAATAGCACACATTGACAAACATTTGTAACATATGTGATAGAGCAAGGACTAATGCCTTTTATATAAAGAGTTCTTACAAATTACAAAGAAAAAACTCAACAACTCAAAAGGAAAAAAAAGGAATGGGCAAATGACATTAGCAATGGTGTTCACAGAAAAAGAAATAGAAATGTTTTAACTTCCATCATAATGAAATATACACATATATATGGAATATATTATATATAAATATATATATAAGAAATATCAGTTTTTAAAAAAAATCTGGTAGAGTAGCAAAGACTAAAATGAAAAGGTGTCAAAGGGAGCCACTTTCATCCACCCCTGGGAAAGTGTTAATAAGAACAAATTATTTGGAGGGCAATTTGACCACATCTATCAACATTAAAATATACTATATTACTTGACACAGAAATTCCACTTCTAAAAATTTATTCCTCATATAAAATCACACATGTTCTCAAAGGACGTCCAATGAGCTGGATTCAATAAGGGGCGATCATAATGCTGCTTTATTTTTGCTCACCCTGTGAACTTATTCACTGGGTCCCTTATTTCCAAAGAGCAGTCTCTGTAATTTAAAAGCACACATTCCAGCATGTTTGCCAGAACTCTGAACAAATCTCATTTGAAAATTTCTCCCTTCTTCAGCCCAGGTCTGCTTCAAACTTAAATGCCAGCTGTGGGGGAAGGGGGAGACAAGGTTGTCCCCCCTCTTCCTCTCACCCCTTCACCCTCAGTATCTCCCTACCTGGGACAGGACCCAGAAAAAGAGGAAATAGGGAAGGGGGCAGAGCTTCCCAAGGCTGGTCTTGCTGGGCGCCGGGGCTGCCGCCCTCTGGGCTGGGTGGTGTGTGTAGGTTCCCCAGGCATTCCGCCCTTGGGAACTCACTGGCAGTTGCCTGAATGCAGTGAGGCCTCCTCCTGGCTCCTCCTGGCTGATTTCTGAGTCTATCTGTTGGACTGTTGGGCTTCCAACAGTCCCTCCTCTGCCTTTCAAAGGGCGCTGTCAGGAAAAGCCCCATTCTAGGTGGCTCTAGTCTATCTCTCTCCTGCTGGCCCCTTTTTGATTCCCAGACAACAGGGCTTTTTGCTCTCCTCTGCTGGTGGACGCTCCCTTGCTCCCGGGAGGAGGAAGGGTGTTCTCTCTTTTTCTCTCTCTGTCACCTCAGGCCAGCCCAGCCTCAGCTTCTCTTTCCTGGTCTTAAGCTCCCAAATTCAGGTTCCAGGGACCAACGCTGAGCTCTCCCTTTCAGCCTTTCTTTCAGCCAAGACCAGTCTGGCCAACATGGCGAAACCCCGTCTCTACCAAAAACACATGAATTAGCCAGGTAAGGTGGTGCACGCCTATAATCCCAGCTACTCGGGAGGCTGAGGCAGAAGGATCACTTGAACCTGGGAGACGGAGGTTGCAGTGAGCTGAGATTGCGCCACTTCACTCCAGCCTGGGTCACAGTGAAACTCCATCTCAAAACATGAAAAATAGCCTAAATGCCTGGTAAATCACTTATAGAACAACCGTACGATAATCTGCATATGTCATTATAGGAAAAGCTCTATGTGATATATTGTAAAGTTAAAAAAAATGCAGAGTGTAGCACACCAGGGGGTCCCATTTGTCCATGAATGTTTTCTGAAGGGGCATTTTATTATATACTTGATTGTATTTGCACAGAAATTCTGGAGATGAGAGTGAAAATTGGCATGGTAAGGAGACCTACTACTCATTGTACAACTTTTAATACTTTTTGAATTTGTGTCATAATACATGAGTTTTATAACTCTAAAACCTGTTATTAGGAGATAAACAAATATAAACACAGTTTATTGTGTTCCTTTTTAGAAAGCATTGGCTTTATCCACAAAAGCAATAAGCCCTCCAGCAAACAAAATGGAAATATAAAAGGAAAAAAAATCTATAGAAAATACCTATAAAGAATATAACGGAGGCAGGACGCGGTAACTCACCCCTCCAATTCCAGCACTTTGGGAGGCCAAGACAGGAGGATCACTTGAGCCCAGGAGTTCAAGAGTAGTCTGGGCAAAATAGTAGGGCCCTGTCTCTACAAAAACAAAAGCAAACAAAAAAAAAAGTTTTAAAAAATTAGCTGGACATGGTGGTGCATACCTGTAGCTTTAGCTACTCAAGAAGCTGAGGCAGGAGGATTGCTTGAGCCCAGGAATTCAAGGTTGCAGTGAATTGCACTACACTCCAGCCTGGGCAAGGACCTGAGCAAGACTCTGTCTCTAAAAAATAAAAATAGAAAAAGAAAAAAAATGAAAAATATATTTCTCACAAAACTTTGTTAACCCCATCTTCCATCTTCCAAAGGTCACACAAGGTAATCACTTTATACATTTTCTTCTAGATATTTCTCTGTGACTTTACAACATGTATAATTTTTCAAACCAGAAATGGAATCACATTATACAGAATGTTCTTTTTATTTTATCCCTTTTTTTGTTTGTTTGTTTTTTTGAGATAGGATCTTCTTCTGTTGCCCAGACTAGAGTGCAGTGGCATGATCACAGCTCACTGCAGCCTCAAACTCCTGGGCTCAAGTGATCCTTCTGCCTCAGGCTCCTGAGTAGTTGAGACTACAGGCACATCCTACCACACCCAGCTAAACTTTTAATTTTTTGTAGAGATGTTGCCTTCTTATACTGCCCAGGCTCAGAATGTTCTGAAACCTTTTTTTTTTCCACTTTAAAATTGGCCAAGCGCAGTGGCTCATATCTGTAATCCCAGCACTTTGGGAGGCTGAGGCAGGAGGATTGCTTGAGCCCAGGGGTGTGAGATCAACTTGGGCAACATAGTGAGACCCATCTCTACAAAAAATTTTCGTAAAAATTAGTCAGCCATGGTGGTGTGCATCTATAGTCTCAGCTACTAAGGAGGCTGAGATCAGAAGATCATTTGAGCCTGGGAAGTTAGGGTTGCAATGAGCTGTGATGGTGCCACTTCACTTTGGCCTGGCAACAGAGCAAGACCCTGTCTGAAATAATTAATTAATTAATTTTTAAAATAAAAGTAATGTAGACCTGGCGTAGTGGCTCACGCCTGTAATCCCAGCACTTTGGGAGGCCGAGGCGGGTGGATCCCGAGGTCAGGAGTTCGAGATCAGTCTGACCAACATAGTGAAACCTCATCTCTACTAAAAATACAAAAAATTAGCCAGGTGTGGTGGTGTGCTCCTGTAATTCCAGCTACTCAGGAGGGTAAAGCAGGAGAATCACGCGAAACTGGGAGGCAGAGGTTGCAGTGAGCCGAGATCGCGCCATTGCACTCCAGCCCCGGTGACAGTGTAAGACTCCGTCTCAAGAAAAAAATAAATAAATAAGATAAAAGTAATCTAAAATATTCCTTGGACAAGCTTCCAAGTCAGCACATTTAGACTCACTCCATTCCTCTTAACCTTTGAAACGGTGTACCTCTGGCCGGGGGCGGTGGCTCACGCCTGTAATCCCAGCACTTTGGGAGGCCGATGCGGGAGGATCAAGAGGTCAGGAGATTGAGACCATCCTGGCTAACACGGTGAAACCCCATCTCTACTAAAAATACAAAAAACAAAAATTAGCCAGGTGTAGTGGCATGTACCTGTAGTCCCAGCTACTCGGAGGCTGAGGCAGGAGAATGGCGTGAACCTGGGAGGCGGAGCTTGCAGTGAGCTGAGATTGCGCGCCATTGCACTCCAGCCTGGGCGACAGACCGAAACTCTGTCTCAAAAAAAAAAAACAAAAAACAGTATACCTCTGTACGTCCCCAATATTACAGTTTACTGGACCATAACTTGACACTGCTGCCCTTCTAAGCCATGCTACAGTGACCACTCTTACACACACACACAAGTTTGCACACAGTAACGACATTCTCATGTGTTAGATCCCTTAAGTAGGACTGCTGGGACATTAGCAATGTTGACAGATCCTGCCAAAATTCTGCATAACTCTTCTCCCTGCCGGCCCCTTTCACTGCAACCCTACTTTCTGACACTGACTGAAGCAATAGGAGCTACCTTGTTGACACAACTTATAAACCACACTGAGCGACTCATGACCTACAGGCTGGGACTCACTGACCTACATCAGAGGTTTTTTATCCCAGGCATAACTAGTCCTGAAGCTATGCAGTGGAATAAGATAGAGGAAAGAGGCTACACATAGTAGCTCATGCCTGTAATCCCAGCACTTTCGGAGGCTGAGGCAGGAGGACTATTCGAGTCCAGGAGTTTGAGACCAGCCTGGGCAACATATTGAGACCTTGTCTCTCTCTCTCTCTTTTTTTTTTTTCTGAGGTGGAGTCTCACTCTGTTGCCCAGGATGGAGTACAGTGGCACAATCTCGGCTCCCTGCAACCTCCACCTTCCCCCAGGTTCAAGCAATTCTCCTGCCTCAAGCTTCCAAGTATCTGGGACTACAGGCGCCTGCCACCATGCCCAGCTAATTTTTATATTTTTAGTAGAAATGGGGTTTCACTATGTTGGCCAGGCTTGTCTCAAACTCCTGACCTCAGGTGATCCGCCCACCTCGGCTTTCCAAAGTGCTGAGATTATAGGCATGAGCCACCACGCCCGGCCAACCCTGTCTCTATTTTTTTTTTTAATTTTTAATAAAATTTTTTAAAGACAATGCTATATTTCTATTATACAACCACAGATTAAATTAGAAATGAAAAGCAAAATTTCTGCATCATCATCACTAAGATGAAACATAAATCACCCTTGAAATGCCTTGCTTCAGCTCCAGGGATACCCCAGACCCCTTGTAGGATCCCTGTCCATTCTCTTTTGCCCTTAGATAACCATGCTGCAATTCACCAACCTTGTGGAAAAGTAATCAATAACTGGGCTGAGGAAGGTTCTGGACCCCACGTGAGAAAGGGAAGAGAGCCACTTGAGAAAATGGTCTGTGAGTAACAAGACTGTCATCAAAAATCTTTGAAGGGCTGTTCTGTTGAAGAAAAAGCAGACTAAAATGCAGAATAGGAGCAAAAGTTCAGAGCAACAGGCCCACAGGTTTTTAAGCTAGACAAGAGAGAACTTCAAAACTGTGCAGAGCTTCCAGGGAAAACATGCATGAGCCAAAACCAGAATCAATTACCTCCATAGAAGACCCAAGGGCAATGTGCGTGGCTCTACAGAGGGCAAACAGGTGACAGATGGTGATGTGCATGGAAGCCTGAACAATATTGTCTAAAGAAGTCCAATTGGCTGTCACCGAGGAGCCACAGCGTTCTACATTTATTTTATTACTTTCTATGAAATCCACCTACTTCAGAATTGGGCCTATGCCTTTTCATTTCAAAAACCTGATTTGGCCAGCTGTGGCGGCTCACACCTGTAATCCCAGCACTTTGGGAGGCTGAGGTGGGTGGATCACCTGAGGTCAGGAGTTCAAGAACAGCGTGGCTAACATGGTGAAACCCCATCTCTACTAAAAATACAAAACATTAGCCAGGCGTGGTGGCATGCACCTGTAATTCCAGCTACTCAGGCTAAGGCAGGAGAATTGCTTGAACCTGGGAGACGGAGGTTGCAGTGAGCCAAGATCATACCATTGCACTCCAGCTTGGGCAACAAGAGTGAAACTCCATCAAAAAAAAAAAAGAAAAAAGAAAGAAAAAAAACCCACCTGATTTGATTAGAACAAGAAGAATAGATTAGTCTCTCAAAGACGATTCATATCAACCAAGCTCAAAGAAATGGATGTACATTTATTTATACAGAGACAGAACCAGCTGTCAGGTAAACCAGCAACTCAAGTCATCCCCATCAAACATCCTCTTTCCTATGGCAGATGGACTCAATAGGGATAGTTGTGTCCTTGGAATGATCATTCTCAAGGTCTATTATTGGTCAAGACTCTGGCTTCACCTCATATCCTGCCTTTCATGGATGGTGAAACCCCTTTCAATGTTCCACTCCTTCTTCTAGTATATAAATACCTCAGTCCCATTATTGACTAGTCCTGCTGTTCTGGGAGAATCTTTTCTTCTTTTTTTTTTTTTTTTTTTTTTTTTTTTTTTTGAGACTGAGTCTCTCTCTGTTGCTCAGGCTGGAGTGTCGTGGCACAATTTTGGCTCACTACAACCTCCGCTTCCTGGGTTCAAGAGATTCTCCCAAGTAGCTGGGACTACAGGCACATGCCACCACATCTGGCTAATTTTTGTATTTTTTGTTGAGACAGGGTTTCACCATGTTGGCCAGGCTAGTCTCGAACTCCTGACCTTGTGATCCACCTGCCTTGGCCTCCCAAAGTGCTGAGATTACAGGTGTCAGCCACCACGCCTGGCCTGAGAATCTTTTTAAGGTGACTGTGAATCTCCACCCTGATTTATTGTATTTGGCTTTCATGTGTCAACTCTCATAGGACAGATCCTGTTCTGGCAGGAAAACGTGACTCGCATAAGGGAATAGAAAGGACTTCACACGCACTGGCTTACCACACACCGTAGTGAGATACAGTATGGGATCATAGCTAAAGACGCGGGCTTCCCAGACTGAACCTTGGTTCGTCACTTACTCACTGTAAATTACATCATCCTCCTCTATTTCAGTTTCCTCTTCTTCAAAGTGAAGATAATAATAACACCTGCCCATAAAGTTTGTGGTGAGGATGAAATAAATTAATAAACAAGGCCCTTATATTAGAGGCGTTTGAACCAGAGTGACTCCATCTTGAATAGGGGCTGGGTAAAATAAAGCTAAGAACTACCGGGCTGCATTCTTAGTCACAGGATGAGATAGGAGGTCAGCACAAGATATAGGTCACAAAGACCTTGCTGATAAAACAGGATACAGTAGAGAAGCCGGCCAAAACCCACCAAAACCAAGATGGCCACGAAAGTGACATCTGGTCATCCTCACGGCTCATTATACGCTAATTATAATACATTAGCATGCTGAAAGACACTCCCACCAGCACCATGACAGTTTATAAATGCCAAGGCAACATCAGGAAGTTACACTCTATGGTCTAAAAAGGGGAGGAACCCTCAGTTCCGGGAATTGCCCACCCCTTTCCTGGAAAACTCATGAATAATCCACCTTTTGTTTAGTATAGAATCAAGAAATGACCATAAGTATACTCAGTCAAACAGCCCACACTGCTGTCCTGCCTATAGAATAACTATTCTTTTATTCCTTTACTTTCCTGATAAACTTGCTTTCACTTTATGGACTTGCCCCAAATTCTCTCTTGCACAAGGTCCAAGAACCCTCTCTTGGGGTCTGGATCGGGACCCCTTTCTGGTAACATCCTAGAACAGTGCCTGACAATGTGTCTGCATCCTAGAAGGGTTTGCTGCTATTATGACCAGGCCCTACAATAAACCTTACCTACTTAATTCCCACCATGAGATAAGTCATATTCTTGTCTCCATTTACCGGTGAGAAAGCAGAAGCTTGGCAAGAAGGTCAGATAGAGCTGGAACTGAAACCCAGTTCTCTCTGACCTTCTAGCAGGGGCTCCCTCCATCACCCCCATCCAGCAGATCCTTCACAGAGGCACAGTAGAACCACTTCTCTTCACCGGGTTGGGGTAGGGTGGGGGAAGTCTATTTTCATCACTGCAGCTCAGCCTTGAGCAAGAAAAAGGATCGTGTCCCCTGCTGGTGGCAAGACCAGAGGGAGTTGGTGAGAAGCATACATTGTGCAACAAGACCAGCTGCATGGCAGATGTGTCCACAGCTAAACATGACAGGAGTTTCATTTCCAGAGTCAAGAAAGAAGACCTATCCTGAAACATCCTCAGTGACCCTACCTGAGCAGATGGGGCGGGAGCAGCAGGGAGGCCCTGGCATTCCTATGCACTTTGATTTCCTCTCTGTTTCTTTGCTGCAGTAACTGCTGAAATGCAAAGGCTGCCGGATCCCCACACACCGTTGGCTCTGATCACAAGTGTCCCTGATCCTCCTGGGCTTACTGAACATCCGACCATTGCCCTCAGAACAACTACCTATGCATGAAAGAGAAAATGATAAGAGAAAGGGAGGGCCAGTGACTGTGAAAGTCAAGGCCATGAAGGGACCCCCATCTGAAGTTGCTGCGTAGTTGGACAGGCCTGGCTTTCAACTGTTGGTCACAGCCCTATGAGTTTGGGCAAGCCATTCAAACTCTCTGACTTCACTTTTCTCTTTTTCAAAATAAAAAAACTATTCCTGCCTAGCAGGCTCATTGTAAGGAAAGGCAAATGTATGTAAAATACTGGAACCATTATGATGGAAATTGCAAGAACCACCATTAGCCTAGGACAAGCAAAGGCTAGGATGGGTGGAAATACTTTTTAAGAGACCAAGAAAGCAGAACACTTAAGTTTTTCTACATGCAAATAAACTGCAAAGGGAAAAGAAAAAAGGAACAAATATTCTTTAGTACCTATCATAGGCCAGAGATCCAATTATGCTCTTTCCCTAGATTGAATCTCACTATATCCCATGTGGTGGGTTTTATTACCCTCATTTTACAAATAATGAAAGTGATCATAGGGGAGGTTTTCCAAGACCACACAGCTAGACTGGCGTGGGGAGGCCAAGAACCAAGGGTTCTTTCTGATACATCATTCACTTTTGCCCCTGAAAGTGAAAATGCTGGGAACTCCAGGGAGAGCAATGTGTGACATTTATAGAGTGGCCCGAAGCAGCACTTCTCCATGCATCTTTGGGGAGGGTAAGTTTTGTTTTGTTTTGCTTTAATTAACTAATCTAGCACAGACTGTGACATTTGTAAAACATAATGAATTACTAGAAATGTAAAAATTTAAAGGACATACAAAATACACACAGACTCAGCCTTTTTATATTAGATTGAACACACATAACATGACTGTCAAATAGTTACAAAATTTCCCATGCACTCATTTGCTCTCAGTGTTTGTGCTCATCTCATTGTGGAATACACTTTGAGAACCACTGCCTTGGTGTTAAAGCCATCCGCAGATCCTGGAGAAAAACCTCAAAAAGTTGTCTGGGTTTGCATCCTTTCTCCAGGCAAAAATTGTGTAAAATCCCAAGGCTGCTGGGCTATTTTTTCTTCAGAGCATCTCTCCCGAGCCTCACACCAGCTGTGTGGTCATAGATCATAGCCATCTCCCAGTAGTCTCTATCCAGCCTGGAACAGAACCTTGAATCTCAAGGTTTGTTTGAAGGATTCAAGCTCAGACTTCGTCCTCCCTTTTCCCTTCATCCCTGATTTCCTGCCGTTGCCTCCTCTCTAAACACCAGGCCATTGGCAAAGTCTGCATGAACCAAGGAGAGGCAGAAGGTACAGCTTTTTGTTTTTTGTTTGTTTGTTTGTTTGTTTTTTGAGAGAATTTCGCTCTTTTTGCCCAGGCTGGAGTGCAATGGCATGATCTCAGCTCACCGCAACCTCCGCCTCCCAGGTTCAAGTGATTCTCCTGCCTCAGCCTCCCAAGTAGCTGGGATTACAGACATGCATCACCATGCCCGGCTAATTTTGTATTTTTTAGTAGAGACAGGGTTTCTCCATGTTGGCAGGCTGGTCTTGAACTCCTGACCTCAGGTGATCTGCCAGCCTCGGCCTCCCAAAGTGCTGGGATTATAGGCATAAGCCACCATGCCCGGCAGGTACAGCTTCTTTGAGCAGGTGGGAAAAGTAGGACAAGTAGATAAGAAAACCTGCAGTCACCACCTATTGTATGTTTTCAGGTTAGCCCTGAGCTGGTGTCAGCTTCACATACATTAGCTCACATTATCTTCGTAGCCTCCCTATGAGGATGGTTTTTTGTTTTTTGTTTTTTTTTTTTGAGATGGTGTCTGGCTCTGTCGCCCAGGCTGGAGTGCAGTGGCGCCATCTCGGCTCACTGCAACCTCCGCCTCCCAGGTTCAAGCAATTCTCCTGCCTCAGCCTCCCACGTATCTGGGATTACAGGCATGCGCCACCACACCCAGCTAATTTTTTGTATCTTTAGTAGAGATGGGGTTTCACCATGTTGGTCAGGCTGGTCTTGAACTCCTGACCTCAGGTGATCCACCCACCTCCACTTTCCGAAGTGCTGGGATTACAAGTGTGAGCCACCACGACAAGCCGAGGCAGTATTGTTGTCTCAATTTTATATATAAGGAGATTGAATATCAGAGAAATGACAGAGCAGGGACTGGATCTTAGATCTGTCTGAGACTTTCCAACCTAAGCCCTTAACTCCTATCTAATACTTAGCTGGAGGAAGCTGAAAGGCCTAGAGTCACCTCCACAGTCAACCTGGAGCACCATAACCTTAAGCAAACCCGGCCGGCAAGGTCCACAGTTCCTATTCCCACTTCAGTGCCCGGATGCCAACAAATTTGTCAATAGCACTTCTCCACTGCAGTCTCTACCATTTGTCCTTCCCCAGACTCCTGGCTCCATATTGGATAACGAAAGCAGAGGCCCAGGGCAATGGATTCCAAAGCAGGTGTTTGCAAGTCTCCCCACTTTGTCTGTTCAGCCCAACTGTGTCCCTTCAGGGCTAACCCTGGGCTCTGAGTCCCACACAGACACTGTCTCTGACCACTTTCCCTCAAATGGAACAGGACACCCTCCACTGCAGCAGTGACAGCTACCATTTGCTGGCCACACTCTGTATCTTTTCTCACTTCATTTTTACCATTGTCCTTTAAGGAGAGTACCATTACCCATATTCTCCACAGGAGGTAGCTGAGACCCAGAGAAGTTCAGTAACTTAGTCAAAGAGCTAGTAAAGAACAGTGATGGAATTTGAATGGAAGCCTCTCCATCACCAGGCACTGCCTCCCATCAAGTCATAGGGTTTGCAAAGCATTCAGCACATGGAAAGGACTCAATAAATAAATGCTTGAGACTAACCAAAATCGGTAGTCAGCAAAATTGGAAGTGGGTTTAAAATGTTATGATACATCCATGTAACGGAATACTACTCAACCATGCAAAATGATGTTGTGGAAGAAGGTACTGATGCAGAAAGATGTTCTTGATGTTGACTGAGTGAGGCAGCATACAAAAGGGTATGTATATTATAATCCTATTTGAGTACAGTCAGCCCTCTGTATCTGGGGGTTCTGCTCTGCATCCATGGATTCAACCAATCTCAGATCAAAAATATTTTAGAATTGGCCAGGCGCGGTGGCTCATTCCTTAATCCCAGCACTTTGGAAGGCCGAGGCAAGCAGATCACTTGAGTCCAGGAGTTCAAGACCAGCCTGGCCAACATGGAGAAACCCCGCCTCTACTAAAAATACAAAAATTAGGAGGGCTGCCAGGCACAATGGCTCATGCCTATAATCCTAGCATTTTGGGAGGCCGAGGCGGGTGGATCATCTGAGGTCAGGAGTTCAAGACCAGCCTGGCCAACATGGCAAAAGCCCATCTCTACTAAAAATAAAAAAATTAGCCGGGTGTGGTGGCGGACACCTGTAATCCCAGCTACTCGGGAGGCTGAGGAAGGAGAATCACTTGAACCCAGGAGGTGGAGATTGCAGTGAGCCGAGATCGCACCACTGCACTCCAGCCTGTGTGATGGGACCGAGACTCCATAAAAAAAAAAAAAAAAAAAAAAAAATTAGCTGGGCATGGTGGCAGGCACCTGTAATCTCAGCTACTCGGGAGGCTGAGGCAGGGAGAATTCCGTGAACCTGGAAGGCGGAGGTGACAGTGAGCCAAGATCATGCCACTGCACTCAAGCCTGGGCAACAGAAAGAGACTCCATCTCAAAAAACAAAAAACAAAATTAAAATAAATAAATAAAAGGATGGCCTTGTTTGTATTAAACATATACAGAGTTTTTTGGTCATTATTCCCTAAACAATATGGTATAACAACTATTTACATAGCATTTACATTGTATTAGGTATTAAAAGTAATCTAAAGATAATTTAAAGTATATGGGAGGATGCGCGTGGGATATATGCAAATACTACACCATTTTATCTATATAAGGAACTTGAATGTCTGTGGGTTTTGGTCCTAGAACCAGTGCCTCATGGATTCGAAGGCATAATGGTGTATCTATTGTCTGGCCCTATAGATAGATGTGTATACACACACACACACTACAGAAAAATACACCAAAATGTCAACAACAGATTTATCTTTGTCATGAGATTGAGGGTGGTTTTTGTATTTTTCTTTCTGGATATCATAATTTCAAAAGTGTCAGTAGTAACTCTGGCACATCTGATCTTGGATGATCACACCTAAACACCACTGGGAGACTGCACAGAAAGAGGGTGTGTGACAAGGATAACAGATTGTTTTATTTTGCCTTTTTAAAAAAAATGTCTCATGAGTGATTTCAGTGTATCTCAGTCTTTCGTGCCACCAATCTAGAACACTATTAATTCCAAGAGTCCAGTGATTGAAATGTGGAAGGAATTAGGGCTTCCCGAAACCAGGGTTTTTGAAGATACTAACTAGATTTGCTCAATGTCACTCATTGTTTGTTTCTGTTGGATGCTTGGGAGCCTGTTTATTTACGGCGAATCCATTTTCCTGGGCAGCTGACAATGTGGGGGAAAAACAGAGAAACAGGCCACGAGAGCTCTGTGCGCTTCATTATCCTTGATGTCACTACTGTGAAAGGCTTAGGGGTCCAGAAGTACGCAGTTGTCTCAGACCCCAAGCTGAAGTAAAAGAGGCATATTCATTGAGTGTAAGGGATACCCCTGTGGCTGCACAGTGGAACTCATCACTTTTTCAACCTCCCTGACCTTCCAGCCAGGCTCTCAGTTACCAGCAGATGCAGACATGCGGAAGGTCTGTCTCTCGCTGAGCTTCCTGAGCATTTTTTTTTTAACTTTTTTTTTTTTTTTGAGATGGTGTCTCACTCTGTCACCCAGGCTGGAGTGCAATGGCACAATCTCAGCTCACCACAACCTCCACCTCCCAGATTCAAGCGATTCTCCCGCCTCAGCCTCCTGAGTAGCTGGGATCACAGGCATGCCCCACCACACCTGGCTAATTTTTGTATTTTTAGTAGAGACGGGGTTTCACCATGTAGGCCGGGCTGGTCTCAAACTCCTGACCTCATGATCCACCCGCCTTAGCCTCCCAAAGTGCTGGGATTACAGGCGTGAGCCACCGTGCCTGGCTGCTTCTTGAGCATTTTGCAAGGTAATTGTGTTTTTGGAATCCTAGGTTGGCCATCAGGAAAACAGAACACTAGGAAGAGCACAGCTACTGTCATCAGAAACACCTGGATTGACATTTCCACTCTCACGGACTAGCTGTATGACCGTGGACCAACTTCTTATCCTTTTCTGAATTTCATGTCCTCCCTGTAATGTGGGGATAACAATGTGTTGTTGCAACTCCTAAGTGAGATAATCTGCGTAAGATGCTTTAGCTTCCCTCTGCTGCAGCCTGATATCAGTAGGTTTTCAATATGTGGCCGTTACTGTCCCATGAGCTGGTTTTCAGCCTGACTGCCTAAGGTAGGAAATGCCGTTGGAATTCTTATTAACTGGGTTCTTGACAAGCAGGAGGTTGTAGTCATAGGTGGAGATGCTGTGGCTTAGCCCAGAGTTAAGAGACAACTCAGGTCGGGCGCGGTGGCTCACGCCTGTAATCCCAGCACTTTGGGAGGCTGAGGTGGGCGGATCATGAGGTCAGGAGTTCGAGGCCAGCCTGGTCAACACGGTGAAACCCCATCTCTACAAAAAATACAAAAATTAGCCAGATGTGGTCGCGCGTGCCTGTAATCCCAGCTACTTGGGCAGTTGAGGCATGATAATCACTTGAACCCAGGAGGAGGAGCTTGCCGTGAGCCGAGATCGTGCCACTGCACTCCAGCCTGGATGACAAAGTCCGACTCCATCTCCAAAAAAAAAACAAAAGAGACAACTCAAACTAAAGCCACTTTTGAGGAATACCTCCTTGTTAACCAAGTACAACATAGTTACTATAAAAACTATCTGGCTAGATAATAGAGATACTCAACTTTTGTATCCTACCTTACTCAGTCAACATCAAGAACATCTTCATGTTGGGACCCACTCTTCTACATTACTTTGCATGGTTGAGACACCACTCAGTCGCAGGACATGAAGAAAAACAAAGGCAAAATAAAACACCATGTCATACTTGTTGTCACATCCTCTCTCCACGCAGCCCTTCTGATCATGCCCTGGTATGTGCTTCTGAGACTAGATAGGCCAGCGGTGGCTCAAACAACCTGAGACAGCCCGAACTCAGCTGTGCGCCCACCCCTCTGCCTCAGCCCTTATTCTGCCAACTCAAGAATAGCACAGACGGCTTTGACCAAACTTAACGCCGTCACCTTGGAACACAGTGTGAGGTGGAGGCCACGGGACAGAGTGAAACCATGTTCTAAAATACAGCAGATTTTTAAAGAACAGCCAGGCAGGGTCGAAGGCAGGGAGAGGGGCTGGTCAGGAAATGCCAGTTTAAAGTTAGCTCTGACCTATTAATCAGCAGTGGGACAATGATGCAGTGGGGGGCGGGAAAGCTGGACATGTGCTCGTGCCAGATTTATGGGCCCAGAACAAAGGATGGCCTGCTCGTTCAGAGAGTCTCTTTCCCTTTTCCTCTGGCAAAATGAGGACATTGTTCGATAAGCCAAAAAGAACAAATATTCCAAAGACTGAGGTCATTTCCAGAGATGCAACCAGTCCTGATGGGGATCCATACACCCTGGGGTGAAGATGAATCCTGCAGGGGGTTCTTGGACCAGCGCAGTGGGTGCATGTCATGAAAGAGAAACCACAGGCCCCTCTCCTGCGCTCTCGAAGAAGCTGGGGCCACCTGCCTGAGGCCACTCTGAAGGTCTCTGAACTGCTCAGCAGAGCCCCTTGGGATAAGTCCAGAAGCTTTTCCATGCAGACTGAACACATAATCCCTGCCTCCACCTAGGCTCTGCAGGCTTTTCTGGGAAGGTCTTCCTGAGCATGGACTGCCTAGGATACTGTTGATTTCCGCTTCCTCTCCATCCAGAAGAGAGTCTTGTTTCAACAGCTGATCTCGTGTCATCAGATTAGGAGAGAAGGGGAAAGTGATTAGGAAGGAAAGAAAAGAGAAAGTGCTCAGCCAGGCAGCTGAATTACAAAAGAAGCCAACCTCGTGGAGAGGAGACATTGACTCTGCTTCTCAGAATCTTTCAGAGTTTGGGAACTATCTGTGACTTCCCAGCCCCTCCTTTCTTGGGGTTGCCACATTTCACCAGGCGCTTGTTGCCTTGTACCTGGCTGGACCTTCCAGAGGAGTCACCTTGGCTCCTGTTTTGCTTTCCTCCAACCCAATATCCACACAGCCCACAGCCAACTGGGATGAACTTTCTCTTTTTTTTTTTTTTTTTTTTGAGACGGAGTCTCGCACTGGAGTGCAGTGGCGCAATCTTGGCTCAGTGCAGCCTCCGCCTCCCAGGTTCAGGTGATTCTCCTGCCTCAGCCTCCCAAATAGCTGGGATTACAGGCACCTGCCACCACTCCTGGCTAATTTTTTGTATTTTTAGTAGAGACGGGCTTTCACTATGTTGGCCAGGCTGGTCTTGAACTCCTGACCATGTGGTCCGCCTGCCTCTGCCTCCCAAATTGCTGGGATTACAGGCGTGAGTCACCACACCCAGCCCTTGGGATGAACTTTCTAATCTAGATATCTAACCATCTCCCTCCTGGCTAAAAAACATTTAATTGCTCTCTAATGTCTTCAGAAAAGATGTGCAGAAACCTCAGCCTGACAACAGGTCCTTCATGTTGTGACCACATCTGTCTTTCCAGCTCATGTGCCATCTCTTCCCAGCCCTCTCTGCAGCCTTTAGACCCATAGAATTATTTTCTCCTCCCTAAACATGACATGTCCCTCCTGGAAAAATTCTGGCCGTTCTTTAAGACCTAAGTTCCGATGTTATGTCCTCTGTGGGAATGACCTACTGTACGTTGCTAACCAACTCACACACTGGCTGTGTTCTCCACTTCTTTGCCTGGGGTCCGATGCATGTGTTCACTCTGCTAATAATAATAATAATAATAATAATAATAATAGCATAGCACTTATCATAGGGCCTACACTAGTTAATTGAGGGGTCAGTTGAAGGCATGAATTCATTGAATGACTGCCTGAATGAATGAATGATGATCTATTAGACATGGTTAGCCCTAAGGCATGTGAAGGCCTATGCAAATGTTTTCTGTGGGGTCCCTGTATATATAAACAATTTGAGTTACCTAAAATCAATGTTTAAGCAGCATTCTGATCACCCAACTTCATGCAGTACTGCAAAAGAAATACTCTCTGGCTGGAAGTAAAGATCCTTTCTCCCAGTAGCCCTTTGGGAATTGGGCCTGGTCAGGGGTCCCTGAGACAATCTCATAGGTGTAAACCTTAGAGGTCTCCTAGGGCATCTGGTCGACCCCCTGTACTAAGAAGCGAATTGAAGAGCATTCCAAAGGAGAGAAAACAGGGACACGGGCTGACATGGTGGAGGTTGGGCCTAGAGCACCCTGTCTGGTTGGCACTACTGGCCTTGGCCAGTCTTGGTCACTGGAAGGGCTTAGAAGATGTTAAGGACAGCATTCTACAGTACAAGACCCCTTCAAGACCAGCCTGGTCAACATGATGAAACCCCGTATCTACTAAAAATACAAAAACTAGCCAGGTATGGTGGCACACGCCTGTAATCCCAGCTACATGGGAGGCTGAGGCACGAGAATCACTCAAACCTAGGAGGCAGAAGTTGCAGTGAGCCGAGATCGTGCCACTGCACTCCAGCCTGGGTGACAGAGCAAGACTCTGTCTCAAGAAAAAAATTAAATAAATAAATAAAGTGCAAGACACCTGAGGCCCAGGACCTAAGGCAGGTGCTCCGCTTGCCTGGGTGGTACTGCTCCCAGATAACCATGTGATTATATACTTCATCATTCAACAAACATTTACTGAGCTCCTACTATGGACTAGGTACTTTATTAGAAGCTGAAGTCACATATTCATAGTTATTTATTACTATGAGTTAACATGTTATCTCTGCCAAGCAGTGAACTTAATAATAACACAATGAGACCTGCACAGTACGGGAGCGTAGCTATCATCTGGCCCATTAGGAAACTGAGCCAGAGAGGGGCTGTCATACATTCCATGAGCATCTACCACATGCCTACTCCTGGGTGTGGTTAGAAACGCAGCAAAGAGGTTTCTGAAAGAAAGCAAAAGACAATCCATTGATTTCACTTCCAAAAATAAACCAAATCGTGAGGAGAGAAAGAATAATGACTTAAAGCCTATTCTGAGGTTCAACAGATGATGGAAATAATGACTAAAATCATCCAAATGACTTTATACTGGGCTTTCAGTGATGGCAGCAGCAAAGCCGGCTGCTCAAGCCTGTCAGAGTAGAGCTGTGGAGACGTGCAGCCACACAAGGGCCACAAAGGACAATGGCTTCAACTTCTCTCCCTGAGCCTCTATTTCCCCATCTGTAGACCAGCCCTTAGCATATTGATCAGGACCCCCATGTGTTGTTGTGAGATTACAATGATACTAAAGATCATGAACAACCTGTATGCACTTAAAGCGCCTGCCCTGGGTTGCTCAGTAATAACGAAGAGGACGAAGGGTTAGTGTGTGGCTTTCTCTCCTAACCAAAAAAAAAAAAAAAAAGGGATGGGTTTCCGCCATGTGGGTTTTTATGAAAGGAGAGGAAAGCAAGAGAAGAAATACATCTCTCCTCAGACTAACTCTGAAGCTTTCTAGGGTTAACACCCCACCAGCCTTCTCGATTTTACCGTGTGCCCACTGTGCACTTGTATAGACACACACACACACACAAACACAAATCCCCCCACAGCCTGACCCCTGATCATCCCAACCTCTAAGTCATGATTCTCAACCCAGTGCAATTTTGCCCCCCACAAAACATTTGGCAGCGTCTGGAGACATTTTAGGTTGTCACACCTAAGGGGCAGAGAGGGCGGCTTGTTACTGGCATTAGTAGGTAGAGGCCAGGGATACCATTAAACATCCTATAATGTCCAGGACAGTCCTTACAACAATGAATTATTCAGCCAAAACACTCAATAGTGCCGAGGTTGGAAAACTCCACTGTAAGCCTTTGTTTATGCTGTTCCTTCTATGAAAAGTGTTCTCTTCATTGCTCTTCTTATTTAAATCCGGCCGGGTGCGATGGCTCATACCTGTAATCCCAGCACTTTGGGAGGCTGAGGTGGGTGGATCACCTCAGGTCAGGAGTTCGAGACCAGCATGACCAACATGGTGAAACCCCGTCTCTACTAAAAATACAAAAAAAAATTAGCCAGGTGTGGTGGCGGGCACCTGCAATCCCAGCTACTCAGGAGACTGAGGCAGGAGACTTGCTTGAACCCAGGAGGCGGAGGTTGCAGTGAGAGTGAGCTGAGATCATGCCACTATACTCCAGCCTAGGCAGCAAGAGCAAAACTCCATCTCAAAAAAAAAAAAGAAAAAAGAAAAAAAATTCTACCCCTCCAGAGAAAGGAAATGCACCCTCACATGCTGCTGGAGTATATATAAGCCAATATAACCTTTTTGATAATTTGGCCAGAGTTAACAGAATTATAAACATCCATACCCTTGGAACAAGTCATTTCATTGCTCACACAAACTCCTATGCACAAGGATGTTTATTGCAGCACTGTTTGTCATAAGAAAAGACTAAACACAACCTAACTCATCCCTTTAGGAGGGGTCAGTAGCTTTAAATTATAAAGCTTGTATACAAAACAATTATCTGCAAGCCCTTAAAAGGAGTGAGGTCATTTCAAAGGGGTCAATAGGGAAAAATCGCTGAGATACACTGTTGAACAAAAATAGTAATGTACAGGACAGCCTTATTAATATGTACCATTTGGTGAATGAGTAAAAGGAATATTCATACACATATTTTTATAAATATATATCTAGAAAATATCTATAAGCCTGTATAAAAAAGGTGTTAATAGTGGTTGCCTTTGGGGAGAACTTGTCATGACAATTAGAAGATTTAGTTGTCATTTTATTATCCTTCAGACTCTTTGAATTTTTTAAACCATATTCATGCATTTCTTTTTGATTGAGGAAAAAAGATTTCATTAAAAAATGTTTGTGCTTGCTCCAGCAGCACATATATTAAAATGAGAACAATACAGAGAAGATTAGCATGGCCCCTTTGTAAGGATGACATGCAAATTTGTGAAGCGTCCCATATTTTGGGGGCTTAATTCCTGGGTGATGAAGTAATCTGTAAAACAAACCCCCATGACATGAGTTTACCTACATTAACTAACTTTCAAATGTACCCCCAAACCTAAAATAAAACTAAAACAAAAATAGGAATATATCTTTATCATCTTGGATTAGGTAAGGATTTCTTTAATAGTACACAAAAAGAACTAACCCTTAAAAAATTGACATACTGGTTTTTGTTAAAATTGAGAACTTCTTCCATAGAAAGAGACCATGAACAGTAAATGGTTGAGCCACATACTCGGAGAAGAGATTCACAGGCCATAAATCCAACAAAGGTCTTGCATTCATAATATATAAAAATAGTCAATATAATTTTTGAAAGTGAGCAAAAGACTTGAACAGACACTTTACAAAAAGGATATTCAAATAGCTAACAATCATATGGAATGATGCTCAAAATCATTAGTCACCAAGAAAATGCAAAATAAAACCATGATAGAATATCTCTCCTCTCCTGCCAGAATAGCTAAAATTAAAAAGGCTAAAAGTACCCTCTATATTCATTTCTCATACATTGCTGGTAGAAAAATAAAAAGGCACAACCACTTTGAAAGTTCTTTGACAGCATCTACAAAAGCTGAACCTTCCAACCTTACCTCTATAAACCTTCCCTGATTTACACAGGTTTTCCTTCTGATAACCCCTCTAATCTATGTATGTGTTTGCTACCGTTTAAAATCTCCTGTAAATTCCCAAACTTTCATTGGTTCTATTTAACTGGGATTTGCTGAACACTTACTCTAAATCAGACACTTGGGAATCTTACTGGGATTAAAGAGAGGACCTATTTTATAGATCCTTTCCTGCGGGAGCTTGTAGACCAGATGGAGTTGAAGATATACATACAAAATAAGAGATAGGCTGGGCGCGGTGGCTCACGCCTGTAATCCCAACACTTCGGGAGACCGAGGCATGTGGATCACCTGAGGTCAGGAGTTCAAGACCAGACTGGCCAACATGGTGAAACCCTGTCTCTACTAAGAACACAAAAATTATCTGGGCTTGGTGGCGGGTGCCTGTAATCCCAGCTACTCAGGAGGCTGAGGCAGGAGAATCACTTGAACCTGGGAGCGAGGGGTTTCAGTGAGCCAAGATCGCACCACTGCACTCCAGCCTGGGCGACAGAGCAACACTCCGTCTCAAAAAAAAAAAAAAAACACTAAGAGAAAAACAGCTCTTTAAACTAACCTTCTCTTCCAAACTAACTTCTACTTTTCGATCCCTGTGGCACACTTCTTTCATATTCTCACAGTGCCTGAATCTACAATGACCCAAAGTAGAAACTGAGTAAAACTCTGTTGAACCAATCCAGTTGATGTATATTCACAGATAGCAAGAAAGATTTGGGCTAGGTGAAAAGAATAGATTTTGGTCACTGACAGCTTCAGTAAGGCTTATTTAAAACCTAGCCCTACACTGACCAAAATTTTGTATCTATTAGCTAATTCCATTCTCACAGCAACCTGTGGAGCAGGTGCTATTATCGCCATTTGGCAGATGAGAAGCTTGAGGTCAAGACAGATTATGTTATTTGAAGACAGATTATGTTATTTGCCAAGGTCATATGCTCAGGAACTAGCAAGGCTGGGAGCCAAACTCCAGCCAAACTCTCATTTTAAATTTTGGTTCTTGCTACTACATCACATGCATCAGAAACAGCCTAATACCACTCCAGAGAGGTGTGAATCTAAATTTCTCTCTGGCTTTGGATTTTTACAGGTGTTTTTATTCCCCTGAAATACTTGTGCAGCCCCATATTTTATTCTCTTCTCCTGTCCTCCCTTCTCATGGGCAGCACCTCTTCCTCCTTCTTTAAATCTCTTCTTTTAGTCTTTCCAGAAGGCCTTTTCTGATATCTTGGACAGGTTTCAATGCCATGGCTGTGAACGACCCGAGCACCTTGTATCTTTCACAACCTATGATGTCATTAATTGTTTAAAGGTGACTTCCCCTCTAGGCTGTGAACTGCTATCTTTCTTGTTCATTGCTGAATTCCCAATGCTTTGCACATCATAGTGTTTCATTATACATTATTGAATGAATGTAATAATTCATTCAATTATGTAATTATTCATTCAATTACTTTATATTCATAGAAAGTAAAAGCATTCTTGCAGGTCTAAGTTTGACCCTATTTTCTCCAATTCTGCCTATCAAGCAGTAGTAACTCACGGTCCAAAAGGGAATAACTATATAGTGAGATGGATTAAGACTCATAGGGCCTTATCCTATTCTGAGACTTATTTAGTGAGAACTTTCCTCTCCTTTATGTAATTCAGCTCTACCAATTTTACAATAGCAGTATTATACTAGATTGCTTTGATACTCATGCCTGGCACCACCTTGCTCTGTTACTCTCAAAAGACTTGGCCATGCCCACAATTGACCTATGCTAGGAAGTCAGTTTTGCCTACATCCACCTGCATTCCCAGTTATGAGAGGTCAGCTCCTATGAGCTTTGTATGGTTCAGTGGATATTTCTGTGGCTGGAAGGTGATGCATGGTGATGAAAGTAAAACTCATGAATGACAAGCATATGACCACTAACAATGTCCTGGTATGCTTTCTTATAATTTTCAGTGGTTCTGAGCTATTTTCATTTAGTGCTGCCTGATCTGCCACATCAACTTTGGTCCAGTTGCTCTTGGAAACCCCAAATTTTGCATGGTGTTGCAGTTTTGAAAAAAGTTCTCTGGGAAAAACAATTAGAATTACATTATTGGCATTCCATTAAAAATCTGCCTTGTAAATAATTAAGGATGCCAGAGGCCATATGGCCTCATCCCGTACAGCATCACTGTCGGTGGTCATGCAATTCATACTTAACAGCCCCTAATTATGGAGATCTCACTACCTGTGAGAGAGCGTATTCCATATCTCACAGTCTTAATTGGGAGAAAGTTGTTTGTTATTTTAGTAAAAATCTGCCATGCTGCAACTTTCTCCCATCGGACTGATTCTGTCTTCTTCATAAATGTCTAATCCTCTTCCATATGACAACCATTACATATAATGAAGGATGAAAGGAATGAATAGAATTGCTATGCAAAAATTGAAAACTTTAATAAGCAAAAACGATTAACCAAAACAAACAAGCAAATGACCATGAAGAAGTTTAACTGACACACTGGGGGAAAAATGTATGTGTAACATATATAAGAGATAAAATGTCATTACACTTACAAAAAACTTACACAAATTTATTCAACAGAAAAATGGGCAAAAAGTATTAACTGGAAATTCATAAATTAAGAAATACAATGGTAGGCCGAGCATGGTGGCTCATGCCTGTAACTCCCACACTTTGGGAGGCCGAGGCGGGTGGGTCATTTGAGGTCAGGAGTTCAAAACCAGCCTGGCCAACATGGTGAAACCCCACCTCTACTAAAAATATAAAAATTAGCCAGGCGTTGTTGCAGGTGCCTGTAATCCCAGCTACTCGGGATGCTGAGGCAGGAGAATCGCTTGAACCTGGGAGGCAGAGGTTGCAGTGACCCGAGATCCTACCCTGGAACTCCAGCCTGGATGACAGAGTGAGATTCTGTCTCAATAAATAAATAAATAAGAAATACAATGGTACTAAACATATGAAAAAATATTCAGGCTGGTGTGCAGTGGCTCACGCCTTTAATCTCAACATTTTGGGAAGCCAAGGCAGGCAGATCGCCTGAGGTCAGGAGTTCGAGACCAGCCTGACCAACATGGTGAAACCATGTCTCTACTAAAAATACAAAAATTAGCTGGGTGTGGTGGCATGCGCCTGTAATCCCAGCTACCCAGGAGGCTGAGGCAGGAGACTCGCTGGAACCTGGGAGGCAGAGGCTACAGTGAGCCAAGGTCATACCACTGTACTGCCTGGGCGACAGGGCAAGACTCTGTCAAAAAATATATATATATTCAAATGCACCAAGGTACTATAAAAATATAAATAAAAACAAGATCATCACAGTGTGCAAATTGATTTACTCTTTCTGGAGGACAGTTTAATAACATCAAAATTTTAATTGTGTAACTATTAAATCCAGAAGTTTTACTCCTAGGAATTTATCCTAAGATAACTAGCCAAATGAACAATGATATAAGTTAAGGATATTGATCTAATTGTTCACTTGTAATAGCAAAAATATTGAACAGTTAAATTTCTTTTTTGGGGGGGTGGGGGTGGGGATTGGAGTCTCACTCTGTTGCCCAGGCTGGAGTACAGTGGCGCAATCTTGGCTCACTGCAGCTTCCGCCTCCCAAGTTCAAACAATTCTCCTGCCTCAGCCTCCCTTGGAGCTAGGATTACAGATGTGAGCCACCACAACTGGCTAATTTTTGCATTTTTAGTAGAGATGAGGTTTCACCACATTGGCCAGGCTGGTCTCGAACTCCTGACTTCAGGTGATCCACCTGCCTCAGCCTCCCAACATGCTGGGATTGTAGGCAGGAGCCACCCAACAGTTAAATTTCTATTAATAGGAAATTAGTTATATAAATTATGGTCAAAACATGCAATGAAATTCTAAATAGCTATTAAATGTGATGACCTAGTTGACACTGAAATATGTCCATTACATAATGTTGAGTAATTAAAAAATTAATATTACACCTTCTGTATTTGTCTGCTTTCACACTGCTGATAAAGACACACCCGAGACTGGACAATTTATAAAAGAAAGAGGTTTAATGGACTTAACAGTTCCACATGGCTGGGGGGCCTCACAATCATAGTGGAAGGCAAGGAGGAGCAAGTCACATCTTACATGGATGGCAGCAGGCAAAGAGAGAGCTTGTGCAGGGAAACTCCCGTTTTTAAAACCATCAGGTCTCGTGAGACTCATTCATTATCATAAGAACAGTGCAGGAAAGATCCGCCCCCCATAATTCGATCACCTCCCATCTGGTTCCTCCCACAACATGTGGGAATTGTGGGAGTTACAATTCAAGATGGCATTTGGGTGGGGACACTGCCAAACCATATCACCTTTTATGTAAAATTATATGTATATTGTGTGTGCATGTATTTGCAGTGTGCTGTCTAGAGCAATGTTCATCAAGATATCAGTAATATTCCTCTTATATAATACAATTCAGGATCATTGTTTTTTCTTCTTTACTTTTTTTTTTTTTTTTTTTTTTTTTGAGATGGAGTCTTACTCTGTCACCCAGGCTGGAGTGCAGTGGTATGATCTTGGTTCACTGCAACCTCTGCCTCTCAAGTTCAAGCAATTCTCCTGCCTCAGCCTCCCAAGTAGCTGGGACTACAGGTGTGCACCACCACGTCCAGCTAATTTTTGTATTTTTCGTAGAGACTAGGTTTCACCATGTTGGTCAGACTGGTATCAAGCTGCTGACCTCGTGATCTGCCCACCTCGGCCTCCCAAGGTGCTGTGATTACAGGTGTGAGCCACTGAGCCCAGCCTCTTCTTTACCTTTTTTTAGTTGTGTTCACCTTTTTGTATTATCTATAATTTTATAATTTAAAAAATAACAAAGATATTTTTACTGTAAAACACAAATACTGAAAAATGCTTTTCACGTCCCTTCTGAGTCTTCTCTAAATTAAGGCTTCCTGGCACATTCAAAATTTCTTCAAATGAAATGAACTGGAGTCCTTCAGCATCCTACATTCTCTCCTCAAAAGCACCTTCTCCCACCCAGGTAATTTTCACCCCCTCAGAGTACAGTAGCCAGAATGGAACCCAGTGATGTGGATATGGTCTCAGCAGCCCAGAGTAGAAGGGAGCACTCACCAAGCAGCCAATAGTGTGACTAGCATTGATGGAGGCACACCCCACTGCTGATTCTTATTGAGCTCCCTGGTCTTTTTCACACCTGGGTGGTGTTGAAGTCACTGGGTTCCCACCATGTGTTAATGCTATTGTTTACTTGAGCCCAGATGCAGAAATTGACATCAATCTCTATTGATATCTCATCAGCCTAGATTGGGCTTATCTTTTCAGCCTCTGAAGAGCTTTGTAGAACCTGAGTCTTCCAAACAGCACCTTCACTGTTCCCTTAGACTACCAGGAACTCTAAAATGACATGGTCAATTTCTCCCAAGGTTAACCCAGTTCCTCCTTGCAAGAAAAATTTATGTCTGTTCCTCTAGTTGCATCCTCTATGTTCTGGGAGATGAAATGATCTATGTTACACATCAATAGTGTCTATTTTCTCTAATCCATTATTGGTAAGAGTATAAGTCAAAACAGCTTCTGGAAGGCAATTGGAGAATGTTTATAAAAATGTTAAATGTAAATAATCTTTAACACCAAAATTACCCTTCTCTCTATATATATTTTTATGCACTGTTTTATATAATTTGACTTTCAGGATGACTTCCTAGGAGGTGGTGGGCTGTATTTGGCCTATGGGGAATAGTTTGCCAACCCCTGATCTACACCTATGTCAAGTGCATTTTTCTTTCCCTACTTGCTGCTTGCCATCTGTTGCATATACTTTGCATCAGTTAGTTTTTGCTGTATAACAAATAATCCCAAAACTTAGCGTTCAACACAACAACTGTTTATTTGTGTATGATTCTGAGAGTCAACAGTTTGAGTGGGGATCAGCTGTGACAGCTCATGTATTCCATGTGGAATCAACTGGGCCCCCTCATTTACCTGAGATCTGCTGGCCATCAGCAGCCTCAGACATCTGGCTTTCAGCAGGGTGATGGAAGCAACTGGGCTATGTGTCTCTTGTCATCCAGCAGGCTGCCCAGGGCTTATTCACGTGCTGGTGGTTGCAGTGTAACCAAGGGCATCAGGAGAAGGCAATTCTCAACCTGAAGCATTTTTCAAGCCTCTGACTGCATCACATTTGCTACTCTTTTACTGACCAAATAAGTCACATGTTGGAATCATGGCCAAGGCAAGATGGTAGGGCTGGAGAAATAGATGTCACCTCCTGATGAGAGGAATTGCTGTTACATCGCACAGGGATATACATACAGGGTGGGGAATAATTTGTGACCATTTGTACAATCTGACTAATTCCATCAACAATTTCACCTCAGGTCCTATCTCCTTCCAGGAGCTCTGTCAGGCATCTCCTTCTCAGACAAGTGACCATCCTGCACAGAGGACAATTCCCCCTCTCCTTGAGATACTCCTTGGTTGATATCTTTTTGTCCAAGAAGCACTAACCTCAATGCATCTTTTCCAGATACAGAACCGTAATTCTTTTCCTCACCTGCAGCCAATTATTTCTTAACCAGGAAAAGCAATTTGAGCAGCTCAAAGACTCCTCAAAATGTTTCTCCACTCTCTGATTTCCCACTTCAAAACTTGTATTTAAATTATTAGCCTGCATTACTTCCCATTCACTGAATTTTCCCTGCTTTCCATGTGTTCATTTTCAGGCTTTTAAAAAATGAAGATTATAAAACTGGGACATTTCCCATGATAACACATTGGTTTCTTTCAACCTCTTTACTCTCACATGCCGAGGGAACCACCCAGTCAACTGAGGCTCGTTATAATCCTGTCTGTGAAGAGGGAGCACGCCTGCTTCATTCACCCTCCTTCCAAAATTGCCTTTCTCTCTCTCTCTCTGTGTGTGTGTATATATATCTGTATATATATATACATTTTTTTGAGATGGAATCTCACTCTGTTGCCCAGGCTGGAGTGCAGTGGCACAACCTCTGCCTCCGGGGTTCAAGTGATTCTCCTGCCTCAGCCTCCTGAGTAGCTGGGACTACAGGTGCACACCACCACTCCTGGCTAATTTTTGTATTTTTAGTAGAGACAGGGTTTCACCATGTTGGCCAGGATGGTCTCAATCTCCTGACCTCATGATCCACCCACCTCGTCCTCCCAAAGTGTTGGGATTACAGGCCTGAACCACCGCGCCCAGCCCTCTCTATATATTTCTTATTCACCCTCCTTCCCCCAACACCATATATGACATCACTGGCAGTCTTTAAAAGAAAAGACAAATCTTGCTCAACAACCATCATTGATAGAGATATTGCCGGACAGCTGAAGTGTGAGGAAAGCACTACATGTAGAGCCGGAAGGTCCAACCGGGTTCAGATCCAGTGTCCACCGCTATCCATGCAAGCAAACAGACTAATGTAGAGAACAATAGAGTGCTCAATAAATGTTCGTTCATTCAAGTTTGTCCGCCATTGTATGCAAAGCACTGTAGAAGGGGCCATACAAGGTTCAGAGATCAGTGAGACCCAGCAGGGAGCTCATAATATGGTGGTGAGTGAAAGCTCACAGCCCTATTTTAATTCTCAAATAAAACAACGATATAAGAAGAAAGAAACTCTTAAACATGCCTCAACTTCTGAGCTTAATAAGGAGAAAATGCATAACAATGACAATGATGTCAAATTCATTCTGTCATCCAGACCATCCCCGACTTGAGCCCCAACCCAAGTCCTGACTTGATTCCTATGGAATAAACACTCCCATGTCAGTCCACTGAGAGTATGACTTTCCTGCATTTCATCCTTGATAGGCAATATCTCAAAAAGGGCTTGGAAAGTTCAGCTCATCCAAGGAGCAGAGAAAACTAGATAATGAGATCATGGAGTCACAAATGACAACTACTTTCATGAGAGAATATCTGGATAAAGAAAAATAGGCCAGGTGCGGTGGCTCATGTCTGTAATCCCAGCACTTTGAGAGGCTGAGGCAGGCAGATCACTTGAGGCCAGGAGTTCAAGACCAGCCTGGCTAACATGGCAAAACCCAATCTCTACTAAAAATATAAAAACTAGCTGGGCATGGTAGTGCATGCCTGTAATCCCAGCTACTGGGAAGGCTGAGGCACAAGAATCGCTGGAACCCAGGAGGTGGAGGTTGCAGTGAGCCAAGACCATACCACTGCACTCCAGCCTGGGCAACAGAGCAAGGCTCTGTCTCAAAAAACAAACAAACAAACAAAAAAAGTGCAGAGAGCAAAGGCGACTGCCTTTTTACAAGAAATACAGGCAGTTTCATTTAGGCGAATATCACTTGCTTGTTTCTTTTCATTTCTGAAAAAAAAAAATGACAAGAGAAAATTAAAAATAGAGAGTCAGTTTAAATTAGGGTCAATGGTAAACCCAACCTGTTATTTGGGTGAATATAAGCAAATTAACTTAAGCTGTCTGAACTTGGAATGTTTATAAAATGGGGATAATTGTGTTTATAATCTCTGATAATATATCAACACCTAGTCAAGAGCACTACAAAAATAAGCAAATAAATGACAAATGTACTCTACTTCTTGCTCGTTAGTATCCCCAGAGTGGTCTTTAGGAGGAAGAGAGAATGAATTCTGTACCTAAGATGAGCCAGGTGCTTTCCATGGAACAATCCCATTTCTCAACTCTATTTATCTTCAGTTTTCCAGACTAGGAACACGAGGGTCAGAGAAGTTAGGCTACTGAACCAAGATCACAGCGCTACTAAGTGGCAGGTCTTCCTGACTCCAAAACTAATGCTCTAAGTCACTCTCCAAATAGTGCTAACTATAGCACAGGCTAGAACAGAGTATGGCTTTGGTGCCCCATGGGGAATGTTTATCCTGCAGAGACACCTGGATTAGAGGTTGGCTGGCTGTCCCCAGAGAAGGGAATCTGGCAGGGCTGGTGGAAGTGTCTGGCAGGCACCCTGGGGAGCTGTGTTCAGTCTGGCCTCATGCAGTCTGCACCGATGAGCAGGAAGAGGGTGTAGCACAGGCTCTAATGAAGTCCACAGATGCTGGAGGCGTATTGTAAACACCAGTGGGCATGAGTGACCAGGAGGGTGGAGGAACAAGGAGGTTGTGCTGGCAGCTCAGAGCGTGTAGAAATATGGGCAAGAAGTAATGAAAGAAAAACTCCATCCCCACGGCTTGTTTGGGAACACAGCAGCCCAGACACTCTCTGAACAAGAAGCAAGGGTCTGTAGAGGCACGTGTGGCCCTGAAGCCAGAGGGAGAACTCCCGGAAAACACAGATGAGGCAGAAACTTAGGGCTCTGAACTACAAGCCTCCATCCACCAGCGAGTGTCTGCCGAGCACCTCTGGGTACAAGACTGCAGTGAGAGTCAGAGTCTAAGACTTGGTCCCTGTTCGCCAAATAACAGTATTATTAACATCAACTAATTTGAATCCTGATTCCCCTGCATACTAGCTGGATGACTTAGCTAATCACTAACACCTTAAAGCTTTACTTTTCTCATCTGCAAAATGGGTGTAATAATTAATATCTCCCACACAGCGCCTTTGTGAAGATTCAATGATATAATGGTTCTTAAAAAAACTAAAACAGAAAAATGACTGGCCATAATGCCCAAGCTAAATCCTGAATAAAGAGTGGCTGCTCAGGTTATTATTATTAAACCTCTCTTACAGCCCAGACACCAGATTTGATATTGTCCAGGTACTGGCAGAAAGCAGATGACATACTGGTCTGGGATACTTAAAATAAATTATATTAAAGGGACTATATGTCAAGGTCTGGGTAGGATTGCACGGAATAACAATGTATTTTGAGACACTCTGGGACTAAGAAGGCTGAAGACCTAATTCCTCCTCAACCCTATGCCTGGCTAAGAGCTGGAGCCCAAGGAGATTGGCGGCCACCACTGGGAGCTGGAGCTGGATCGTGGAGGCTGTGATGTTCGATGTATCATTGGTCAGACCAAGCTGAAGCAAAGGGGAGCCTTATTTTATTTATTTATTTTTTTTTGAGATGGCGTCTCGCTCTGTTGCCCAGGCTGGCATGCAATGGCGTGATCTTGGCTCACCGCAACCTCCATCTCCCAGGTTGAAGTGATTCTCCTGCCTCAGCCTCCCGAGTAGCTGGGACTACAGGCACGTGCCACCACGCCCGGCTAATTTTTTGTGTTTTTAGTACAGACGGGGTTTCACCGTGTTAGCCAGGATGGTCTCAATCTCCTGACCTCGTGATCCACCCGCCTCGACCTCCCAAAGTGCTGGGATTACAGGCGTGTGCCACAGTGCCTGGCCAGAAGGGAGCGTCTTTCTCCTCCCACATGCCCCCAGTCTTCTGCCGCTATTCCCACTAGCTAAGTTCCAGGGGACGGCTGAGGCCAAGGAGTGCTGTCGCAGTCGACTTCCAGGCACCAGCGGAGAAGGGCAGGGAAGGCTAGAACATGGGGATGGGGATGGGAAACGAACAGGACAACCGGTGCAGCTCCAAAACTTGTTTACTGGTCTCATTAACCCCATGGAAGTTGATGGCATGGCTTCCTTTTTCCGATAATGAAACTTGGCTCAGAGAGGTACAGCACTCAGATGCCCAGCTAAAAAAAGTGAGAAGCCTCCATCAGAATCCAAATCCAATTCACCCCATCATGATTGTGCCAGTGTTGACAGAATGGATTGGGAGGGCCCTTGTTGTCCAAAAGAATTTGGTGAGAGAGTTTTCACCATGAAACAAAAACTTGCATAGAATTCTAAATTATTGTGGACAGGCCCGGCCTATTGGCTCAAGCTTATAATCCCAGCACTTTGGAAAGCCAAGGTGGGAAGATCACTTGAGGTCAACAGTTTGAGACCAGCCTGGGCAAGATAGCAAGACCCTAATCTTTACAAAAAAAAAAATTTAAAAATTTATTTTCAGCAAAGAAATAATCTGTAAAAACAAGAAGAATAAGGAAAACAGAGCTTGGGTACCCATTTAGGTTAAGAATTAATTCATCCCTTCAGTAGACATCTTGGTGCTTCTGGCCTTTACTGGGAGACAAAGGTAACAGCTAGTAGGCATAGCTTTCACTTATATGAGCACTTCTAAGCGTGTTATATGTATTCACACGTTTTAATAATAGGTTCAATTCACTTAATCATCATTAAATCCTGTAATCAAAACATGGGTGCTAACCTTTAAAAACTCACACAGTCTCCTGTAAGAGACCTGTACACAGATGATTTCAGCTATGTGATAGTTGCTAAGCCACAGAGGCCACCACAAGTTTCGGGGCAGAGAGAAGAGTTAGTAACCTTGTGGTGTGCTCGAGGTGGCACGCACTTACTTCCCAGAGCTGACTGTGTATTTTTTCCTGAGCATTCAGTAACTTCACTTTGCTAACTTGATATCAGACTGGAGGGGGTCATTGGCCAACACTATAAATAAAGGCTTTTTATTTTATTTCATTTTTGGAAAGATGATGATTGTTTAACATTTACCAGTACACCATTGCCAGAAGGCTTCCTGGAGGAGGAAGTGTTTGAGGTAGACTTATTTATAAGGAGACGGAAAGGTGTCCCAATGACCTCTCCATCCAATTCCTTTTCATACTCCCTTGCTCCAGCCTCATTGAGCTAATCACCATGCTCCTGTCCTCTCACCCCCAATTCGTTTATGCAATTCTTTCCCTGCCTGGGTGATCCTTTTCCTCTTATCCACCAGAGAAACTCTTACTTCTGAATAGACTCTCTGAAGACCTTTCTGTGCAAATTCCTGCCCAGGACTCTGATACCAGCTGAATGAGCTTGGGCCATCTTTGACATCTCTAAGCCTTGTCTTTGCAGGCTGTCTCCATACACTGTAGGACGGGGAAGATGTGAGCGGCCCTGCCTGCTCCACAGGGTTGCTGTTGGAATGAGATAGATGGTCCAAGAGCCACACTGGAGAGGTGAGCACCAACAAAGGCATGCAAGGAAACACTGGATGTCAGAGCTGGAGGCAAGTTCTGAAACCACCGAAGCCAGTCTTCTCAGCTTACAAATGAGAAAAGCGAGGCGCTTTCAGCTTGTGTGCTTTTGGCTAGATTACTGAGGGAAGTGGAAAAACATGATCCCATGAGTGTCCCAGAAGATCTCTCTTTTGCCCACCATTGACCTGTGGGCACCACCAGGCCAGACCTCCCAGGAATGAGATTCTGGAATCAGTGCAGAAGTAACAACTGCCCATCACTTTCTAGGCAGTGGGCCAGTAAGACAAGCGTTACATCTTGGGAAGGAAAAAAGGGAGGTAGGCTGGGGCTGTGCAGAGACCCCCAGTGGGGTGGGACCTTGGAGGGTGTCCTTGTGTGATGGTGTGGCTTATGTGGTCTCACCCCCACTTCTTCTGCTCCAGTAGAGAGAAGGAGGGGAGGTAGACAGGGAGGTAAGGAAAAGGGGGTCATGCCAAACTACAAGAGCCAGTCCAAGAGGAGAGCTGGAGCCCTGGGGGCTTTCTTGAAGATGCTCCAGGAATTGGCTTTGTGTGGGCTCAGGTGAGACGAGGTGAGGCCAGTCACATGGGTGACACTGACATGATGCTCAGGTCAAGGCCAGGTTAAGTCTTGGAGGGCAGGCCACGGGGAGGGACTTCTGGAGCACATGGGCACCAGTAGGACCCAAAGACAAGAGATAGATCCTATGGGCTGAAGAGCAAAGGACACTGCCGAGGTCCTGGGGAAAGGTATGGAGGGGCCGGAGCTGCGGTTCTTGTCATTCTTCCCATAGGAGTTCAGGGAAAGATTTGCTTATGTTTTTAATCATTTTTTAATTATAAAAGTAGTATGTCAATACATCTCAAAGCAAACACTCAAACATTACATACAAAGCAGAAACCTCCCTTGAAACTCACCCATCCCACCACTCTCCTAATTCTGATGTGCATCCCTCCAAGGCTTCGGCTATGAGTTTATCCCCATATTTGTTCATAGGAGAAATATGTGACTCTGTGTGTGGGTGTGTGCTTTATTTTGTTTGTTTTTTTTGTTGTTGTTCATTTGTTTTGAGATTCAGTCTCACTCTGTTGCACAGGCTGGAGTGCAGTGGCACGATTTTGGCTCACTGCAGCCTCCACCTCCCAGGTTCAAGCGATTCTCCTACTTCAGTCTCCAGAGTAGCTGGGATTACAGGTGTTTGCCACCATGCCCAGCTAATTTTTGTATTTTTAGTAGAGACGGGGTTTTGCCATGTTGGCCAGGCCGGTCTCAAACTCCTGACCTCAGATGATCCACCCGCCTCAGCCTCCCAAAGTGCTGGGATTACAAGCATGAGCTACTGCACCTGGCCTGCTTTTATATTAAAGGGATCAACCCTACATGTTCTCCTGAATCTTACTGCCTGCACCCGAGATCACTGCATGTACAGACCCAGAACTACAGCACTCTTTGTAAACCGCCCCTTAACAATTCCACAGTCTGGGTAAGTGATCCATTATCTAATCATCCCCCCAGTGATGGACAGCTTAGACTGTTTCCAATTTTTCATTTTCAAACAATGCACTAGTGAATATCCCTTTACAAGGCTGCTACAGGAAGAAAAAAATATATATTTCATATACATTTTTATGTCATATATATTACATATCATTATATAGAATATATTCATTTACAATATATCATACAATATATCCATTTTATATATATATGAAAAACTATTTCTTTCAGAGGTGAAAATCTCCTAGGAAAAGTGGGCACCTCCACACCTAATGTACCCCTTGACTTAAAACAGGTCTAGGCTGAGATCTTGAAAAATACCGTCAGGAACTGTGACTACATAAACCCGAGATGGGACCAAAAACCTTAATAAGTCCTTTCCATCTCCACTTGTGAGGACTCTGTATATTCGTCCTCTCTTAGTCATCATTTGGGTGAGTTCTCCATATTTACGCTTGTTCTTTTTTTCAGCTGTCCTCATAAATCAATCCCTGCAGTCTCCTAATCAAATCCAGCTTTTCAAATGAAACTGTAGCCGGGTGTTTAACTAACTAAATATTGTTTTTCCCCCAGCACTGACAGAGAGAGAGGGTGGGATGAAGCCTTGATCGGTGTCCTCTCCACCTCAGCAATCCAGAAAGCTGCTGCCGCAGTTACTGACAGGGACCCAGGTAGGCGTCAGGCCATGGGCCATGGGTCTATAGGAGCAGCAGTTAAGAGGTTTCCTTTTGCTGTCTGGATTTCAGATGTCTATCCCTGGGATCCCCAGGAAGTAGGTCACCCTTTCCATGGCTACCCTTAATAAAGGCAGAAAATCGAGGGTGAAGTGGCCTGGAGTGGCACCCAGCTGCCACCCTGCCTTTGGAGCATGCCTACTGAGTTCTGCTTCCACCGGGTCTACTAACAAAATTGGCTTGTAGCCGTTCTCAGAGAACAGAGGATGCCAGCCCCAGCTATTCCACCTCTAGACACTCTTCCATTCTGGTCTCAGGTGGCTGCTCATGTGGCCTCAGCAGTAGCAAGACTGAGTGCATTTTTCCTGAGACCTGCCCTTGAACCTGGCTCAATCCTCCCATTGCCTATGGGATCTACAGCAGGAGTTATCAAAGTTCTCCACCTGCAGTGGAGGGGGATGGTTTCCAGATGTTCCCTGGACTAGCATCATCAGTGTCATCTGGGAACTTGCTCAACAGGCAAATTCTCAACCCCCACCCCGGACCGACTGGGTCAGAATCTCTAAGAGTGGGACCCAACAGTGTGTGTTCTAATGAGCCCTCTAGATAATTCTGATGCATGCTCAAGTTTAAGCAGCACTGATCTACAGGACCAAGCCCCTAACTCAGATGCTCAGCTCGCCATGAACCAGCCCTGGCAGCTCCTCCAACCCCATCTCTCATTGCTTTCCCTACGGGATGCTACACTACATGGAGCAGCCCAACATACCAGGAGGGGTCTCTCCTCACCTCTGTGCTTGCCAACCCTCCTCCTAGCCATGCCCTTGCTCAGATGTATCCCATATCCACCTTTTAAATCCCAGCTCTGTGTCCTCTAGAAAATCTTCCTTGGTTTCTCCAAGAAGAGCTAAAAATAGCTAACATCTACAGGGTACTGTTCCAAGAGCTGTTCAGTCATTTCTCGGTAACCATGGGGGATTAGTCCCAGAAACTCTGGAGGATACCAAAGTCCACAGATGCTCAAGTTCCTGACATAAAATTTGGTTTGCCATATAAGCTAAGCACATCCTCCATGTACTTTAAGTCATCTCTAGATTACTTATAATACCTGATACAATGTAAATGCTATGTAAGTAGTTGTTACACTATGTTTGCTACACTATTTTGTTTAAGGAATAATGACAAGAAAAAAAGAATCTGTACATGTTCAGTAAAGATGGTTTTTAAAAAAATATTTTTATGGTGAAACCCCGTCTCTACTAAAAATACAAAAAATTAGCTGGGCGCGGTGGCGGGCGCCTGTAGTCCCAGCTACTTGGGAGGCTGAGGCAGGAGAATGGCGTGAACCTGGGAGGCGGAGCTTGCAGTGAGCCGAGATCGTGCCACTGCACTCCAGCCTGGGCTAGAGCGAGACTCCAACTCAAAAAAAAAAAAAAATTTTTTTTTAAGCCATGTTTGGTTGAACCTATGGGTGAGGAACCCAACTGTCTTTCTCTCTACATGTGACTGACTATAGGTAGAGAAATAAAATATCCATATAGTCATATGCAGAGAAAAAGATGTTGTTGTTGTTGTTTTTGAAACAGGGCCTGGCTCTGTCACCCATGCTCGAGTACAGTGACACAATCTCAGCTCACCTCACTGAAACCTCCATCTCCCATTCTCAAGCCATCCTCCCACCTCAGCCTCCCGAATAGCTGGGACTACAGGTGCATGCTACCATGCCCAGCTAATTTTTGTATTTTTTTGGTAGAGACAGGGTTTGGTCAAGTTGTCCGGGCTTGTCTCAACTCCTGGGCTCAAGTGATCCTCCCACCTCTGCCTTCCAAAGTGTGAGGATACAGGCGTCAGCCACCACGCCCAGCCAAAAGACAGTTGTTGAGACATATATCTATAGCTGTAATCCCAGCACTTTGGGAGGCCGAGGCAGGCAGATCACTTGAGGTCAGGAGTTCGAGACCAGCCAGCCCAACATGGCAAAACCCTATCTTTACTAAAAAATACAAAAATTAGCAGGCATGATAGCACACGCCTGTAATTCCAGCTACTTGGGAGGCTGAGGCAGGAGACTCACTGGAACCTGGGAGGCGGAGGTTGCAGTGAGCTGAGATTGCATCACTGCACTCCAGCCTGGGCGACAAAGCAAGACTCTATCAAAAAAAAAGCATTGGCCAGGCGCGGTGGCTCACGCCTGTAATCCCAGTATTTTGGGAAGCCGAGGCAGATGGATCATGAGGTCAGGAGATCAAGACCATCCTGGCTAACATGGTGGAACCCGGTCTCTACTAAAAAATACAAGAAATTAGCCGGGCGTGGTGGCGGGCGCCTGTAGTCCCAGCTTCTCGGGAGGCTGAGGCAGGAGAATGGTGCGAACCCGGGAGGCGGAGCTTGCAGTGAGCCGAGATCGCACCACTGCACTCCAGCCTGGGCGACTGAGCCAGACTCCGTCTCAAAAAAAAAAAAAAATTATCAGATAGTTATATATGACTATAATAGAGAGAATTGGGCAAATTTAATTTTATATCTATACATACATCTAATCCTCTCAATAACTCCATGAGAAATGTATTACTGTTAGCTCCATTTTACAGATGAAGAAGCAGAAACCCAGAGAGCTTAAATAATCTGTCCAAGTGAATAAGTGGTGAAGTTGGCTAGGTGAGGTGGCTCATGCCCGTAATACAGCACTGGCATTGCCTGTAATCCCTGGGGCAAAGGTCAGATGATTGTTTGAGGTCAGGAGTTTGAGATTAGCCTGACAACACAGCAAGACCCTGTCTCTAAAAATGTAATAATACTAACCAGTGGTGAAATTGAGATTTGAGCCCCTGGCTCTAGAGCCTTTAACTATTTTCTTCTATTGCTTCCCTGTGATATAGCCAGACCAATGGTTTTAGTTCCTCACCTTGGACCCCATCAGAACACACCTGCTCCCACTGCCCTATGACAGCCCTTTAGTTGTGCAAAGAAAACTCTTATGTCCTGCCCAAGACTGCTCTTCTCCAGGCCAACACCCACTGTTTCCTCAACTGGCCTCCATGTGACTTGGCCCCGTATCCACCGCTGCCAGCCCTGTCATTACAGCTGGCTTCTGAAAGGAGGGACCTCGGCATGTCCTCACATTGGCTGCCTTTGCTTTCTGTTGTTTCCTGTTTCAAATTGCAGGGCCCAATACTTTGCATCAAAAATGAAGACATGACATGCTTTCAAAAAAATCTCATTTTCTAAAGGCATTTCCTATTGATTTCCTTCCTTGTTGAGGCTCCTCCCAGCCTGGCTTATGTTTAAAAAAAGAGAGAGAGAAGGATGAATTTTTTTAAAAAAGGAAGAAAGAAATCTGTGTTTCTCCAAGCTCAGACTGGTGTGAGCCTTCTTGCTGACTTAGCTGAAAAGTTGCCGCCTGGGTGCCCCATGGATGAGCTGCCCAACCAGTGTTCCCCAAAACCACTGGCCTTGGGACCATCTCTGAAATACAACCACCAAAATTCCCCTCAAAATCCCCTCTTCACCACCTGTTGTGGGATTACTGGAAGGGGCATTTCTCCTCAGGAAATTCTCTGCCTTAAAAGCTCTGCTTCAGAACTGAAAGGTTCATTTTCCATCTTTCTTTTTTTATTTTATTTTATTTGTTTATTTTGAGACAGGGTCTCACTCGGTCACCCAGGCTAGAGTGCAGTGGTGCCATCTCAGCTCACTGCAGCCTTCGCCTCCTGGGCTCAAGAAATCCTCCCTACTCAACCTCCCGAGTAGCTGGGACCATAGGCACGTGCCCCCACACCTGGCTAATCCCAGCTTTCTTCCGTTTATCCAGTCTGACTTTCCTCATCCTAGGCGTTCTGCCACTGCATCCCTTGAAATCTCCCATTGTCCACTTGAAGAATCGGAGTACCGGCTTTGGAATCAGATAAACCTGAGCCTGAGTTACAGTTCCTCATGAGCTAGGTGGCTTTGCAAAAAACACTTACCCTCTCTGATACAGTTTTCTCATTTGGAAAATGGAGATAAAGATAATCTGCATGAGTTTCCTAGGATTGCCATAACAGATGATCCCAAACTTCATGGCTTAAAACAGAAACGTATTCTCTCATAGTTCTGTAAATCAAAGTATGATTTGGGGCTGGGAGCAGAAGCTCATGCCTGTAATCCCAGAAATTTGGGAGGCTGAGGCAGGAGGATCACCCTACCTCAGAAGTTCAAGACCAGCCTGAGCAACATGGTGAAACTCTGTCTCTACTAGAAATACAAAAAAATTAGCTGGTGTGGTGGCACACACCTGTAATCCCAGCTACTTGGGAGGCCGAGGCATGAGAATCACTTAAACCTGGGAGGCAGAAGTTGCAGTGAGCCAAGATTGCACCACAGCACTCTAGCCTGGGTGACAGAGAAAGGTTCTGTCTCAATATATATGTATATATATATCAGTAAGGCTACACTCCTTCTGAAGTGTATACATAAGGAAGAACCCTTCTTCGTCTCTTCTAGTGGCTCTGGGTGTTCCTTGACTTGGAGTTGCGTGACTCCAATTTCCAACACCATCTTCACATGGCCATCTCTTTCCCCTGTGTATCTCTCCTCTGTGTGTCTCTTATAAAAACATCTTTAATTGGGGCCGGGCGCGGGGGCTCATGCCTGTAATCCCAGCACTTTGGGAGGCCGAGGCGGGTGGATCATGAGGTCAGGAGATCGAGAACATCCTGGCTAACACGGTGAAACGCCGTCTCTACTAAAAATACAAAAAATTAGCCAGGCATGGTGGCGGGCACCTGTAGTCCCAGCTACTCAGGAGGCTGAGGCAGGAGAATGGCGTGAACCCGAGAGGCAGAGCTTGCAGTGAGCTGAGATCGCGCCACTGTACTCCAGCCTGGGTGACAGAGCGGGAGACTCCTTCTCAAAAAAAAAAAAAAAAAAAAAAAAAAATCTATAATTGGATTTAGAGCCCACCAGATAATCCATGATAATCTCATCCCAAGATCCTTAACTTAATTACATCTGCAAAGACCCTTTTTCCAAAGAAGGTCACATTCATAAGTTCCAGGAGTTAGAACATGGATATAACTTTTCAGAGGTCATCATTCAACACACTACAAATATCTCCTTCATAGCTTGATGGTGTGGTTAAAATGAGATCATGAATAGAAGATGCCTGGTAGAGTGTGCTCAACAAGTGTGTAGATACATTAAATTGATGCAAAAGTAATTGCAATTTTTGCTCTCACTTTTAATGGCAAAAACTGCAATTGCTTTTGCACCAGCCTGATAGCTTTTTTTCCCTTCTCCTCTGCCTCTATGCCCTTACCCTGTCCCACCCCCTGTCTGTGGAAGCTGGCCTCTTGACCTGGCTGCTTATAGCTGGCCCATGGCCACTAATGGTCACATTAACAACTTATATTTGGCCATGACATCACAAAGCCCTCCTAACATATGTAGCCCCATCTGACATATATCAACATCTTGTGAAGTAGGCATGGCAAGTACTTCATTCATCCCCACTTTACAAATGAGTACATGGAGGCTCAGAGAGGTTACATCACTTGCTAGACCCACTCAGCTAGTAACTGGCTATCAAATGAAGCTATGAAATTTCCCTAAGTTCCAACATGTAGGCAGAAGATGACCCTGATGAGGATGTCCGGCTATGGGTCATCTGGGGGTAACAAGAATGCAAGGGAGATAACTGTCCAAGAAATGTCATTTCTGCCAAAGATCAAACCTAGCTCTGCCTTTGCTGCCAAACAGAATTAAGTGCAGGCAATATGTCTGCCATTCCCCAGGGCTTGTCTCAGGGTTCCTGCCTACCTCACCTTTCCATTGATGTCTGAAAGAATGTCATAAAGTTCTTGTTTCTGATTCTCTTCATGGTCAAACGTGAAAGTGGGAAATAATCTCAAAATCATAATTGCCTGGCTCCAAGACATGTCTGTAGGAGGAAGGAACATTAGGAGGGAGTGAGATCTGCCTGGGTTGTAGGTTGGACCCTCACTCACAGACTGTGTGACACTAAGTTCATACTTAGCCCACTCTGTGCCCCAACTTGGCCACTTGGGGATAAAATAGATTGGATAAAGTGATGGCTCAGTGTTTCCACCATACCCATTCTAAGAATTCCAGACTCACCAGGCGCGCTGGCTCATGCCTGTAATCCCAGCACTTTGGGAGGCCGAGGCGGGTGGATCACGAGGTCAGGAGATCGAGACCATCTTGGCTAATGCAATGAAACCCTGTCTCTGCTAAAAACACAAAAAATTAGCCAGGCGTGGTGGCGGGTGCCTGTAGTCCCAGCTACTTGGGAGGCTGAGGCAGGAGAATGGCATGAACCCGGGAGGCAGAGCTTGCAGTGAGCCGAGATCGTGCCACTGCACTCCAGCCTGGGCGACAGAGCAAGACTGTCTCAAAAAAATAAAAAGAATCCCAGACTCCAGCATCTTCATACCATCAAGATTGTCTAAAATGATAGAGATGGCATAGAGCCAAATCATTGGGATCCATGTCTTTTTATCTCTTCTGCTTCCAAATCCTTGGTCTAGTTGCTTGTTATGACAATAAGAATGTATTTTTCCTACTTAGTTTTTCCTACATAGCTGTGTTACTCTGAGCAAGTATCTAACCTCTTTGAGTCTCAGTTTTCTCATCTATACAATGGAAATAGTAACAATACGTATATTACTGGGCTGCCAAATGGCTAGATCTGTGTGTGTATGTGTGTCTGTATATGTGTGTGTGTTCGTGAATATACGTTTGGTGGGGTGGGGATGGGGTGGGATCTTTGTATCCAAGTTGACCTGAGCCTGGCTCTCCCACTTCTTGTATCCTTAGCAAAGGATACAAAACCTTTGCTAGTCACCTCCTCTCCTTCAGCCTGTCCCCCTCTCCCTCACCCTCTTGTGGGTTGGGATAATAATGTTAGGCTGATTCAGTGACACAAAGGGAGAAGGAGCTTAGAGTTACACAAATCACTGCATCATCTCATTAAATCAAGTCAGAAGTGAGCTCTGGAGGCTGGGGGTTGGGGGACATGTGCAAGGCCATAGAGCACTCCATAATCCTGTCAGATAGGCTGTGATTTCCCTAGAGAATGGGTTCTTGGTCCATTCATTCTTTTTTTTCTCTTTCGAGATGGAGTCTAGCTGTGTCACCCAGGCTGGAGTGCAGTGGCACGATCTCAACTCACTGCCACCTCCGCCTCCCAGGTTCAAGTGATTCTCCTGCCTCAGCCTCCTGAGTAGCTGGGATTACAGGTGCCTGCCACCATGCCCGGCTAATTTTTGTACTTTTAGTAGAGACGGGGTTTCACTATGTTGGCTAGGCTGGTCTCGAACTCCTGACCTCAGGTGATCTGCCCGTCTCAGCTTCCCAAAGTGCTGGGATTACAGACGTGAGCCACCAAGCCTGGCTTCATTCATTCTTTTATTAATTCAACAAACATTCACTGAGCCTTTCCATGCATTAGGGCTCTATGTACTCTTAGGACACAAAGTCAAACAAGACCCAATCCCTGTGTGGAGAAGCCCACACTGGAAGGAGCCCTTCCAGTGAAGGAGACAGGCAGGTCAAAAGATCGCTAGAGTCCAACATACACCACTATGGGAGTGTGAGCGGGGAGCAAGGCATGGAAGACAGAGGAGGCTGGCTCTGGGTGAAAAACTTGGGAACGCTTTGGAGAAGCAGCAGCACTGTATCTGGGCTCTGAGTGGGAAGAAGTTCACTAGGCAGTGAAGAGAGGAAAAGAACATTCCCGGCAGAGAGGAGGGCAGATCTAAGAGCATGGGGGGCCCAGAGGGCTGTGGGGAGTTCACTGAGGGGACAGGGAGAAGTTTGGTATAAACACATGATGATGGCCAGGCACAGTGGCTCATACCTGTAATCCCAGCACTTTGGGAGGCTGAGGCGGGTTGGTGGATCGATTGAGGTCAGCAGTTCAAGACCAGCCTGGCCAACATGGTGAAATCCCATCTCTACTAAAAATACAAAAATTAGCCAGGCGTGGTGGCAGGCACCTGTAATCCCAGCTACTCAGGAGGCTGAGGCAGGAGAATCACTTGAACCTGGAAGGTGGAGGCTGCAGTGAGCGGAGATCGCACAACTGCATTCCAGCCTGGGTGATAGAGCAAGACTCTGTCTCAAAAGGAAAACAAAACAAAACAAAACAAAACAAAACAGCAAGGGAGACGCCAAAGTGGCTAGGTGGAGCAGTGGCAGGAGTAGAGACACTTTTACCCAACATAAGGACATCAGGAAATGACTAGGAAGAGATGAGGCTGCCCACTGGGATTGCAAAGCACAAGACAAATATCAGAGATGGAAAATGTCCCCATAAGAAGTGGAAAACAGGCCGGGCACGGTCCATCACGCCTGTAATCCAAGCACTTTGGGAGGCTGAAGTGGGTGGATCACCTGAGGTCGGGAGTTCAAGACTAGCCTGGCCAACATGGAGAAATCCCGTCTCTACTAAAAATACAAAATTGGCCAGGTGCAGTGACGCATGTCTGTAATCCCAGCTACTCGGGAGGCTGAGGCAGGAGAATGGCTTGAACCCGGGAGGCGGAGGATGCGGTAAGCCGAGATCATGTCATTGCACTCCAGCCTGGGCAACAAGAGTGAAAATCTGTCTCAAAAAAAAAAAAAAGAAGTTGAAAACAGAGCTGTGATCCACTTCTCGGTGAGTGGTATAACCGCAGGTATACTGGATAAAACCAGAAAGTATGCTTAGCTCAAATTACTACAGCTTAGGAGTGTCAAGCATTGAGGGGAACTAAATCACCACAAGATTTATGAGTGTGCAGGGGAGGGAGGAGGGTTCAGGTTGGGGGACATTGTTCTCACCATAAGCAGCAGTGAAGGAAACCAAGTCTTTGGAACCAGTCATATTCCTCCGAGGTTGTACAAACTCAGCCTTGATATGACCTTTTCTGGGGTCTCAGGAAGAAAGAAAAAAAAAAAACGTGCCTTCATGGTAAAGAGGTATCAGACCAATTAATAAGACAGATTTGAAAGCTTCTGAAATGCGCCTAAGCAAGAAGTCAGGTGCTGAGTTCACCTGCTCTACAGACAAGAAAAATGCTTTTTCGGTTCCTATTTAGATAAAGCTGGACATAAATCATTCTTTGAAAAGCTGTCTTGGGTGCCTTTCATGGTGGGGGCTTAAGCCTTTTCCAAACATTGCCTCATTAATCCTGGCAGACACGACGAGAAAAAGGCTTGACAGACATCACTTTTGATGTCACTGAGCAGATGTCACTAAGTAACTGGCCTCCAACTTTAAGACACACGCAAGTTCCTGCTCGATGTGGTACAAGATCCTCCCTGCTCACTAGCTGTTAGCTACCCTGCCCTGTGGCCTGGAGGAGGGAGGGTGTGTGTGTGTGTGTGTGTGATACACATACGTGTAAGCACTTTTAGTCTTAATTATACTATGAACAGAAAATGGGGCAACAGCCACTGGTGTTACTAGCTGGGTGGCTGGGATATATTTTACCGGGAAATCTATATTCTCTTCTGAAACTGTCAGATTTTTGCAAGCATTTTCCCCATCTCAGGGTGGGTGGGCTGTTGTCCTTGGTAAATGCTTTTTGTTTATTTCCAGCCCTTCCAACATGTTGGCGAATTATTGCAATATGAACTTCTAATCCGAAAAGGGGGGTGAGGAAGGGGCACTGAGAAGAAGAGAAAGTTATAACAAACTCAAGCGACTGACACCCCAGTTTTACTTGTCCGTTTGGACTCGTTTAAGAGTTGGGTCCAGTTTGGTGTTTCAAAGGAGGGAAAAGATATAAAAGTACAAGGTGCCTTAGAAATGGAAATCTTCTGATGTGGCCTCTTCTTTTCTTTTTAATAAAGAAGGTAAAAGAAAAAAACGAAGAGAGAGAAGACAGGGAGAAGACAGAGAGACAGTGACAGCCAGAGAAACAGAAAGAGAAAAAGTTGGGGGGGGGCGCAAGAGGGAGAAGAGGAAAGACAGGAAAAGAAAAGGAAGGAAAAGAAAAAGGAAAGAAAGAAGAAAAGAAACAAAAAGAAGAGAGAAAGGAAAGAAAGAGAAAGAGAGAAAGAGAGAAAGCGAGAAAGCGAGGAAGAGAGGAGAGGGCGAGTGCCCCGAGGGAGTCGGGCAAAAGCGAAATCCCGGCTTCCTACCCGGGAGAGCAGGAGAGCCGAGTTTTCCGCAGCGGCCGCGGGCTCGGAGCTTTTAAGGGTTTCTAATCCTGGAAGGCTGTCTGACATCACCCCGTTTCTTGTCGGCTGATGTTTCGTACAAGCCTCTCATTTCCTCAGTGTTTTCAGAGCCACCAATTACTGCAACAGTCTCGTGTTTATGTTTGCGCGCGCTCTCCTGCCTCGCTGGCCCTCCGCCTGGGAGGCTGCGCTTCCCTCCGACGCGCGGAGCCCAGAGGGGGTGGGTCGGGGGAGCGGGGAGGGGGGAATCTGGATCAGGCATTGAAGAAAAAGGGAGGGGTCCCCCTTAATTTTTTTTCATTGACTTCAGCACCATGTGATCAGGAAGTCTGGCCTCCCTCCATTTCCCCTCCCGACTAAAGGGAAACATTGTGTAGCAGCCGCCTGGGCCACCGGTGGGATGGCCTTCGCTGCCTGACGTAGGGAGATAAAAATAACCGGCATATTTAAGGCAGGATCAGGAATCCCGGCGCTCACACGCGGCCTGGTCAGTTCCCGAGGCCGCCCGGCAGGCAGCGCAGCCTGCGGGGAGGCCCCGCGCTCGACTGTGCGCGCCCCACCGCAGGCAGTGCTAGGGCGTACGACCGGACCCCGACCCTGACCCCGACCTTGACCTCAGGACCCAGGCCGACTCAGGCCTGGCTGAGCCTCCCAGATTCCCCAGGGAGGCCGAGCAAGACCGGACCGAGGCAGTCTGGCTCAGGCTTGCTGGGCTGGGGCTGGGCCTGGGTTCTCTGTCCTGCCTCCCTGGAGACGAGAAGGAAGGATGCCGTGGCAAAGGGAAGGTAGTGCGAAGTTTGATGCCGAGGGGGGGTTACAGAGCCTCTGTCTCAAGAGAAGGCGCACAAGGTGCCACCAAAAAAGCCACTTGTTTCTAGCCAGGCCCCCAACTCAGACCCACCACTGTGTGCACAAACTCTCAAATCAAATCTGCCTTCTCTATCCCCACTTTCCCTTCCAACTGCACATTGCAAAGATTTGCAAACATGTGGCAGGGCTGGAAATAAACAAGAAGCATTTAGCAGGCAAAAGGCACTGATGTGTTTCCACATTCATGCTCTCCTTGAAACCTCAACCCACACTACACAGGAAGTTCTGTTATCCTTATCTTACACAAAGGGAAACTGAGGCTCGGGGAGATGGAGCCACACATGGGCAATGCTTTCCCTACCACCTCAGTGGCCTCTCGAAACTGCATGACATTGGCACATTGCTTTATCATTCTGGAAACCACCTACCCTCTCTTCTTCCTCCTCCCTAAATAAAATTATTACCAAGCAAAAACAATGATGGTGAGCTTTCACTGACCTATGAAATCTCAGCTTTGCCCTAGCCCTGGGGCACAAAGAAGTTTTCACATCCATTTAATAATGGGAAATCTCCCTGCCTTCTGATGTCTAAAGTAACAAGATGTTTCAAAATTCCTGGCAGCTTTTCACCTAAAAACCAGATGTGCTGATGAAAAATGAACAGACATTCACCGCTAATCCAGAGATAGCAAATACCTATTTATCTGGGTAGAAGAGGCAAAGAACTTCCATTTTGGGAGATCTGGGAATTTAACCATCTATGGGGATGGAGACCCCGGAGTCTGGCAAGATTTTTCTGAATCTAAGCACCCAGCACAATGCCTAAGACTGAAAATACTCAACCCATAACTGTTGGATTGAGTGAATGGGGGTGGGGGGGTTGTGGAAGGTGACAAGCAGCACTTAAAAACACATTGGGATGAGGTATGCTGGTCATATCTCTAGTGATCATATAAGCATGATCTCATTTAGTCCTTATAACTACCCTAGTCTGCGGGTATCATTATCATCCCTGCCTTGTATGTAGGGAAACCGTAGTGCAGAGAAAAACTGCCCAAGGTAACACAGCTGGGTGCTGGAATTTGAATGCATGCAGTCTGACTGCAGTAGCCAAGTTCTTCACCACTAGACTAAATCCAAAGAGTTGTGCCATGAGATGTCAGAGAAAGGGACCTGTTATTTACTAAGCACCTCTTTTGACTCAAGCTCCATGCTTACTATTGGAGAGGCGGGTCAGACACCACAGGCTCCAGGCTCTCAAAGAGGTGACTCCGGAAGCAAGACTGGACTTCAGACTCCTTGAAAGCAGCCCTAGTTCTCATTCACCTCTATCTTGCCAAACATCAACTATCACAAATGTCTGTTGAATCGTTCCCCCTGAGAGAAACCTTCTTTCACCACCACCAACCGCAGCATATTTAGATCTCCTTCCTGTTTCCACATTAGATATGGCACATGCCTGCCTTAAAGCGCTTGTCACCCAGCATCTGAGCTTTTTACTTACCTGCCTGCTCTCCCACTGGTCTAGGAGCACCTTGAAGGCAAAAATGGTGTCTAGATCAGTATAGACTCCAGAGCATGGCGGCCACTCACTAAATGTTTACTAAATTATGAATGAATGCATATGAGACCTTCACTAGCCTCCCATACAATGTAGGCCTCCTATCACCACAACACCCGGTTTTCTCTATCTCAGCACCCTGTTCTGTTGCCTCATAGAATTTGTCACAGTTTGTAATTTAATCTGTTTTTCTTCTCCTCCCACGAACCCACGAATGCAGGAACTGCCTCGCTTATGCCTGCCACCATAGCATTCCCAACATGTATTAAAGTGCCTCACACATTGCTGGCACTCAGTAAATACTTGTACAATGAATGAGTGAATGAATGAATGAATGAATGAATCAACAATAACTATGCCAAAGCCAGTCATAACTGAGCGAAGCCACTTGAAATAATGCCATTACACAGATTGTATTCATAAAGTGAGGGCCTTTTGTTTGGTGACCACGTCAAATCTAAGTCTCATCCATATTGATGATAAAAAAGACTTAAAAGGGAGGTTATTGAATGAGGCCCTTCTTCTTACACAATGTGGGCTGCAGTGACCACTATAGTTAGAGCTGCACACAGACTCCCTTTATGCCCCTCTGTTTTCATTAGCTCAGGGAACTTGCCAAAGAGTGATCCTTTTGCGCTGAAATTTTCCATGCTGGGTCTTGGCAAAAGGTGAATTTTGGGGAAAAGTTTGAATAAAATCCCTTCAGCCATTTTTTAGTTTGATGAAGATGAAAAAAATACATTTTTTTCTGGCTTTTAATTGAAGACATTTTTAGGACACAGGAAACTCAAATTGAATTGAACTTTGAAAACTTGAAAGTCATATCTAATCCCGTCTGAGGAAACTGTGGAGCTCATCTTGGGCTCATTTTTTTTAATTTAATAATAATTTTAAAAACTAAAAAGGACTTGAAAAATCTCTTTGCAGCCTTAGCAATCTTGACATGCTTTCTCCAACTTGAGCTACATAAGTCTTTCTGTGATTCTAGCAAATCACAGAAGCTCAGAGCTGTTTAGAAGTGATTTTAAAACTTGAATTTCAGCTCCCATGCCATGACAGATCATATTTTTTCCCTCTTGCCTTTGTCTCAAGAAACTTCTTCACAATGTACCAGGAATATGTGATTTAAACCATAGCCTCAGAAAATAACAAAGCTGAGGTTCCTGGAATGAAAGGACTACTTCTTCAAAGCCAAATATACAACTTGCTTTCCAAAACTTTCTTAGATAAATGCTAACCAAAACATTTTATCTTGCATTGGATTTGGATTTTCTCAGTACTCATGTTAGTACCAGATTCTTGCTCCCTTTTTTTGGGGGGGGGGGGTGCGGGGGGATGGGGTCCCACTCTGTCGCCCCGGGCTGGAGTGCAGTGGTGCGATCTCGGCTCACTGCAACCTCTGCCTCCCGGGTTCCAGCAATTCTTCTGCCTCAGCCTCCCGAGTAGCTGGGACTACAGGCATGCGCCACCATGCCCAGCTAATTTGCCCAGCTAATTTTTGTATTTTTAGTAGAGACGGGGTTTCATCATATTGGCCAGGCTGGCCTCGAACTCCTGACCTTGTGATCCGCCCACCTCGGCCTCCCAAAGTGCTGGGATTACAGGCGTGAGCCACTGCGCCCGGCCAGATTCTTGCTTTCTTATTCACTGGAAACTACCTCACGCTAGTCATATAGTTCTTGCCACAGAATTATTTGCAAAAACCAGTGCTAGGCTGGAAAGTCAGAAACACTTGGATTTGATTCCCTGTGCTGATGTTTACCAGGCAAAGACCTTAACCCCTCTAAGACTCAGTTTGTTCACCTGTAAAACAGGGATAATAATACTGACTCAACAATTGTTGCAATGGTTAATTTAGGCTAAATGCTACCCCCACAACCCACCAGACCCCCACATAGTGCCTGGTACAAAGTGAGTGCTCAATAAACGGCAGTGTCCTTCTAACCCTCCTCTGTCAACTCTTTATTCACACTTATCCTATCTTTACATTAGCTGGTTGGCACGTCGTGTCTTCAGCTTCTCAGTTCCTCCTGGTGTCTAGCCGGTCTGAGGCGCATAGTAGACACAGTCAGAACAGAAGCACGGGAGGGCTGCTGTGCATTTCCACTTAGGCTGTATATTTTCCGAGATAGCAGCAAATGTCTTATCTTTAACTCCTCACTGTCTCTCTCTCTCCTGCTAGAATGATCCTTTCCACCTTTGTAAATCCAGGTTGCAGCTAGGTGAATGAGCGCATGGGTGAATGAACCGGCAAATGCCTCCCATTTCCTCACATGACCTGAAGCCTGAACGTTGGCTTTAATTTTCAAGCAAGTTTCATTTTAACTCAGGCATTGTCTGAGAGCCAGGATTTCTTTGGAATGCTCATTTACCTTGATGGTTGTGTATTCAAAACCCACCACAGCTCAAATGATCTTATTTACATGCAGTTCTATTTAGCAGTGAACAGGCAGGGGACCTTCCATCACAGTCCAGTCCTTTGTTGGGACAAAAACTGCCCCTATTCGAATTTCCACTGTGCTGACATACCACCGCTCCAAAAGAGGAAAGTCCTAAGGAATCAAAAAGAAAAAGAGAGGGAGGGAAGGATCCAGCTCAAGCCAGCACACCTCCACCTCCCCTGAATAATGTATATCTGATTTGTTTGTTTTCCTTCTGCAAGGTTGGCTGGCCTTGCCTCCTCTTTAATAGATACATTTTTTTAAAAAAATCAGAACTGGTTGAGTTCCAACTATGTGCCATTTCTTTTCACACATCTTATATCATTTCATTCTCATCTCATTCATTTTATAGATGAAAAACAGGCTCAGAGAGGTTAGGAAGTTTCCCTTCCGTCACACATCTAGAAGATGCCACTGCATGCTGAGAGCACTTTCAAATTCTTTTTCTCCAATCTTCCCCAACAACTCACAGCCGCCCAACATATGGGCTTGCGCACATACACACCATACTCACACTTCATTGACTATGTTTTACAGAAAGATTCAACACTGGAAGAAGCTTACTTATTGAAACAGAGTGTATCATTCTGGGAAAGATAAATTCACAAATTCACAACAGGAGGAAAAGGGGGGAAAAGGGAGATACAATCAGGAAAGAACGCAGGGAAAGTTTAAGCTGTATTTGGTAACATTTTATCTGTTAGGCTGGATGGCACTTACATGAGTGTTTGTATGTTGGACTTTGTAAGTGTTCATTTATTGTAAATCTGTCATAATACATTTTCAGATTTAGCAGCATTGCCTGTGCTCACTCCCAGTTCTTGCCATCCACACATACATCCCCAAACATACACACTGACAAACACAGAGCCATACTCCACACACCAACAAGTACACACAAGCACCGACACACACTCACCCATACACATTCACACATTTATCTTCACGTGTTGAGTCACAAGAACCCCCACACTGGCTCGTGTTGACAAGCACACACTCACACACACACAAACACACTGCCTGCCAGCGTAGCCTCTGACCACCCCTCTTCTCCAGTCAAGGACAACAGGGTCAGATGCAGAGACCCTGAAACCTGGGAGGTTGAGAAGACACCAGCTGAGCGATGGGCCCACCTGAAATTGCACAGTGTGGGAAGGCACAAGGCCTGCTTCAGGGAGCTGGCACAGGCAGGTGCCACTGACGGCCAGTCACACGAAACCCGTGTGTGTCCTCCAGGCCCAGGCAGATGTTCTCTCTCACCACAGGCTCCTCTAGGAAGGGACAGAGTTAAGGAGCAGAGGGAAGACTCTGGTGTTTCACAGTTTGGGGTGGGAAGCAGTAACTTGTGTGGGAAACAAACTCCTCGGAAACCATAGCAACACCCATTTGGCAGCTCTGGATTGGACCCTGACCAGACATTTATTAAGCAGCCGCATAAGCTGTGGTCTCCAGAAGAACAATACCAAACTGATCAAATGTTAATAGCTTCAATCTGTTCCTCCTCACACAGCTCCTACCCATCCCCCTCTCTCAACAGACTGTGCATTTCTGCTGCTTAGCCTCAGCAGAAGACTGCCTCTGCTGCTACCCTAGAGCCTAAGTTCAAGTCCAGGACCACGAGGCATGTGCAGGTGACTTAGAGTGCAGAGATGGAAGGCAGGTCTCATCAGGGGGCCCTTGGGGTCTAAATGGGGCCATTCTTAGGTTAGACTCACGGAGCTGAATAGTGTCCAAGATCATGTGATTGGATACTTCTTAACTTCACTGCTTTTAAGAATTAGCTGGTAAGCTTTAAAAAAAAAAAAAATCAATGTAATCTGAGTCTCTAGGGAACAGGGTCTGATCATTTGTATTTTTTAAATTTCCTCAGTCAATTCTAATATGCAGCCAGTATTGAGAACCACCTCATAATTTCAGCTCCTTGTAGAAGTGGGGGTGGGGAAGCCCAAAGAGGGACAGGGACTTGCCCAAGGTCACAGAGCTGGTGAGACACCATGCTGTGGGAGAACCCAGACATCCTAACCCTAGACAAGTCGTGTTCATTTTCCTGGGCAACAGCACTCTATGTGAGTCTTAAAAATGTATCCCTCTCCAGCCACGCGCGGTGGCTCACACCTGTAATCCCAACACTTTGGGAGGATGAGGCAGCTGGATCACCTGAGGTCAGGAGATCAAGACCATCCTGGCTAACATGGTGAAACCCCGTCTCTACTAAAAATACAAAAATCAGCTGGGCTTGGTGGCGCCTGCCTGTAATCCCAGCTTCTCGGGAGGCTGAGGCAGGAGAATCAGTTGAACCAGGAAGTTGGAGGTTGCAGTGAGCTGAGATCACGCCACTGCACTCCAGCCTGGTGACAGAGCAAGACTCTGTCTCAAAAAAAAAAAAAAAAAAAAAAAAAGTATCCCTCTCTTTAACTCACTATGGGTCCTGCTCTTTTCTGCCAGGACTTGGGGGTCGAGGAGGTGGTTGCGGGGGAAGGTGATAAAATGAATCCAAGGAGGATGCCAGAAAATGTGTTTTTGTGCTGGGTTTTGTTTTGTTTTTGTTTTTGCTCTGTTGTGCAGGCTGGAGTGCAGTGGCGCGGTCTTGGCTCACTGCAACCTCCGCCTCCCAGGTTCAAGGGATTCTTGTGCCTCAGCCTCCCAAGTAGCTGCTACCAGGCCCAGCTAATTTTTTGTATTTTTAGTAGAGACAGGGTTTCACTATGTTGGCCAGGCTGGTCTCAAACTCTTGGCCTCAAGTGATCCTCCTCCCTCCAGCCTCCCAAAGTGCTGGGATTTATAGGTGTGAGCTACTACACCCAGCCCAGAAAATGTAGTTTTAACAAAAATATAAGGGACCAGATATTCAAGACATCACGACAGTCACACTGACTGGTTTACATTTGCCGTGGTTAAGACAGAATTTATCATGGCTAAACATGGGACTCTCCAACCAGATACCCAGGCCCCCAAGCCCCAAACCTGGGAAATATCTTCACTTCCTCCAGTGTCATTAGTGCCCCTGTGAAGTCAGTCTCCACGCTGTGAAGAGACTACCTCATAGGGATATGGCGACATCCTCAGAAGCATTGGTTGATTTCCCAATCCATACCACCATCCTCTCTCACCCAAAATGCCTAACCAGCCTCCCTCCACAGGCAGAGGTTCTGTCATCCATCCTCCACAGAGCCACCAAAACATTCTCCCTAGAACACACATCTGGCTATGCTGCCCCACGGCCAAAGCCTCTGTTTTTAGGTGCACCCAAGCAGCTTGCTCATTGCACACTGACCACATCCCACCCTCTAGGTGAAGGCCAGGGACTCCAGCGGGAAATAAGATAAACATGGTCCCAGCTAGTGTTCAAGTTACATTCTCCATGAGGAGACCAACACTGACTAATCATGCGACTGCAACAGCTACAGAGCTGAAGGAGGGGTAATACTGAGAGAGTATGTAATGGGGGTCACATTGCCCTCTCTGGCAACGTCAAGAATGGATTGTTCTGGCCAGGTGCAGTGGCTCACAGCTGTAATCCCAGCACTTTGGGAGGCCGAGGCAGGTGGATCACTTGAGGTAAGGAGTTTGAGACCAGCCTGGCCAACATGGAGAAACCCCGTCTCAACTAAAAATACAAAAATTAGCTGGGCATGGTGGCACACACCTGTAATCCCAGCTACTCAGGAGGCTGAGGCAGGAGAATCACTTGAACCCAGCAGGCGGAGGTTCCAGTGATCCGAGATTGCACCACTGCACTCCAGCCTGGGTGACAGGCCAGACTCCATACCAAAAAAAAAAAAAAAAATGGATTTTTCTGAGCAAAGGATGGGATGTTTAATCTGATATCTGAAGGGTGAGGGAGTTAAGAAGAAGGGGAGGAAGAATGGTCTCAACAAAGGGAACAGTGATATGCACAGATGCTCTGGGTGGTACAGGAGCACAGTCTAGGACCCAAGAGCAAGGAGAGAGGGGTGCACAATGAGGCAGGTCAGGGGTCAGATCACACAGAGCCTTTTAAGTCATGGAAGAGATTTGGGGTTTAGCCTTTGGATTTTAGTAGAGTGACTAACCATCCCAGTGTGCCTGGGCTGAGGTGTTTCCCAGGGTGTAGAACTTATAGTGCCAAGATATGGACGGATGGTGGGGAGGGTGGAGAGTACCAGGACTGCGGGAGGGTAACAAACTCAGTGGCTGAGTTTGGGAAGTTAGTGCAGTATTCAAGTGGAAATGTTAGCTAAGCTCCTATTTCTACTGGTCTGAAACTAGAGATCTTTGCAGAAAGAAATAGGTGTGGGAGCTATCAGCTCAGAGAAGGTAATTGAAGTATGGGAGTTGAATAGTCAACCAAGAGATAAAGTAAAAAGAAAGCTGGCAGATAAAATAAACTCCAGCCTTCATGAACCCCAGCGTATAAAGATCTGGTAGCTAAAGGTGAAAACAAGTAAAGGAGGCTGAGAAGGAGCAGCCAAGGCTCTCCAGCAGGAAAACCACGAGTCTGTGGGGTCTCTATGCATGAGAAGAGGGAGGGTCAGCAGGACAGAATGTTCCACTGTCATCAATGCCACTAGAAAATCTAACCAAACAACTGGGAAATACCAACGGACTATGGAATGTGGAGGTCATGATGACCTTGTGAAGCAGCAAAGGTAGAGGTGGATTGGGGCGTGATTGGAGGGGGAGGGAAATGGAGACGATGCGCATAGCACAGAACATTTATTTGAAAAATTTGGCTGGGAGGGAAATTGATGAGTCAGGAGCTGGAGTAAGACGTGAGGTGGAGTGAGGGTTTGCTGTAAGATGAGAGACCTGAGTGCGGGTAAACGTTGATGGGGAGGATCCAGCAGAAAAGGAGGGATCAGACAACGCAGGAGTCCCCACAACTCACCGCACACTGCCTCCTGCAAGCTCTGCACACCGCGCCTCCAAACACTCCATGCATTCTTTGCCTGATACGCACCCTCCCTTTATCCGTGATAACTCTTACTGGAATCAAAGGACCACCCCAGGAAGCCATCCCTCATCTGTATTTGTACAGCCCAGCACATGCACCCTGCCACAGCACCCAAATTTGGCTGCTTTCCATGTGGTCTCTCCTGCTAAATGGTGAGCTCTTCAAAGGCACAAAACTCACTCCAAATCTTAGCCCACACATTGGCTGGCCCAGAGTACATGCTCAGTAAACACTTGTAGAATGAATAAATGAATGAACAATGTTAGTAATCAACAATAAACTAGAAGATGCACATGACCAACATTGAGGACTTCTGGGTTGGCAAGAAGGGTGAGTTCTGTTCCCCAGAAGCAGGGCCCTCAAAGAAGCTGGTTCCTACAATCCCTGAAAGGGGGAAGGGGACTGGAAGGCAGGGTGTGGTGGACTCCTCACCGAGCTCACATTCTTCCCTTCCATTGTTCCTGGCGGCTGCACATGGAAAGTACAACACCCACTAAGGCCCATGTGTTTCCCTCCTGCCCTCCCTCAGCAGGGAGGGAACAGATGGGTGTAATTTATGCCCACACCCTCCTCTTGCAGCCTTGGCACTGGGGAGAGGGGATGCAGGGGCAGAGACCCACCCAGGTTCCACAAACTTCTCTCAGTACTGAGGCAAGAGAGCCACAGCAGGGGCTAGCTGGGCCAGGAGCAGGAGAGGACAGGCAGAGGGGAGGAGGGGGATAAAAAGAACAGAACTGCCATGTGGGAGTGCCCATGGCATGCCAGCATTGTGCCAGGTGGGTGCATACATTATCTCAGCACATTTCTGCAAGGAGCAGGCTCTCGCACCTACTTGAAACTCAGAGAGGTGAAGGAACTCCTCCAAGGTCACCCAGCTGGTGAGTGGCAGCAGTGTCAGGGTTCTAATCCAGGTCTCCCTGGTTCCAAAAACAGTGTCCTCCCCACTAGACCCCACTGTGGGAGAAAGTCACGTCTTCAAGCCTCCCTGCACCCTCCCTCTCATGGGTCATCTAGGGCCATGACAGGCAAAAGGACCCTCAAGGTTCACATTCTTCTGCTGAAGGAAGCTGGACACTAATGCCAAGACTGTAGAAAACACATACAGATGAGCTGGAGAAGGCAAAGCTGGAGAGGAACACAAAGATGAGTGTGGAAAGGGCCGGGGCCAGGTCCTGTCAGGGCAGGCACTGCCTTGGAGGTGAACCCTCCGAGGGTGACTGTCCTGCAGCCAATCCTCAAAGCTGGAAAATAGGCTAAGAATGATATTCTGAGAAATGCTGAGCTCTGAGACACCAAAACATACCTTCCCTTCTTGGCCACCTCTTCCCTCTTCATTTAACGGCAATTGAGGCAACTGGCATAGAATCCATGTTTAGGGAATCACATGAACCTGGATTCAAACCTGTAGATCCTCTGCATGCTAGCTGTGTGCCTGTGGGGAAGTCATGTGGCCCTCCTGAGCCTCAGTCTCTTTATCCATAAAATAAGGTTGTGAAAAGGAGATGACTGGGCCGGATATGGTGGCTTACACCTGTAATCCCAGCACTTCGGGAGGCCGAGGGAGGCGGATCATCTGAGATCAGGAATATAACACCAGCCTGGGCAACACAGTAAAACCCTGTCTCTACAAAACATACAAAAATTTGCTGGGCATGGTGGTGGGCACCTGTAATCCCAGCTACTCAGGAGGCTGAGGCAGGAGAATCGCTTGAACCTGGGAGGTGGAGGTTGCAAGGCTGCAGTGAGCCGAGATCGCACCACTGCACTCCAGCGTGGGCAACAAGAGTAAGACTCCTTCTCCAAAAAAAAAAAAAGAGATGGCTGAATTCAACACGCTATTGCTGCAATTGTGTCTATTGAGCCCATCCGGTGCTGTTTTGGTTTGGTTTCTTTTTGCTTTATCAAGTCAGCTACTTGCAAAAAATGAGACACTGCACTTAAAAATCCAGATTTCCAGCTTCTTTGGATAATCAGAGTGCCTGCAAGTTGGTTCTGCATTGACTCATAGCTACAATTTAGAGGGGATATACACACTTCATTTTTCCACTGCCCCATTACTCCCTCCCAGCCTCATCAATATCACCTGCCCACGGAATGTGGCTTTTGCGGCCTCTGGTGTAAAAACCATTTTGACCTTAACCCTGAAACTCTGACCACCTTGAGTGCAGTGACCCCAACAAGTTCTGGTTCACCAATATCTCCCCAGAGCCCAGCACAAGGCGTGGGTCCTAGTAGGTGCTCAGCCATTCATTTGTTAACAAATATATATGTCGAGTCCCTACTCTGTGCAGGAACCACGTAATATGCTAAAGATTTGAGCAACTAATAAGCCAGATATGTAAATGATGCTCACAATACAATCCATGAGACAAGTTGTGTTATTATCGCCAATATTTAGATGAGCTGGGGAAACTGAGCCACAGAGAAGGTAAGAAACTTGCTCAAGACTCCAAGATAAAGAGGAGCAGAGGTAGAATTCAGTTTTTCTTCTCCAGAACCAATCAATGCTCTGAACTAGGGATCTGCAAACTACAGCCTATAGGCCATCTGTTTTTATAAATAAAGTTTTATTTTCTTATTTTTGTTTATTTATTTTGAGATGGAGTTTCATTCTTGTCCCCTAGGCTGGAGTGCAGTGGTGTGACGTCAGCTCACTGCAACTTTTATCTCCCGGATTCAAGTGATTCTCCTGCCTCAGCCTCCCGAGAACCTGGGATTACAGGCGCCCACCACCACACCCTGCTACATTTGTATTTTTAGTAGAGACGGGGTTTTATCATGTTTGCCACGCTGGTCTTGAACTCCTGACCTGAGGTGATCCACCCGCCTTGGCCTCCCAAAGTGCTGGCATTACAGGTGTGAGCCACTGGGCCTGGCCTAAATAAAGTTTTATTGGTGCATGACCACAACCATTTGTTTACTTTGAGGCTGCTTTCACACAACAATGGCAGAATTGAGTGGTTGCAACAGAGATCCTTTAGGCTCTCAAGGCCTCAAATAGATACTCTCTAGCCCTTTGCAGGAAAAGTCAGCTGACTCCTCCTCTGAACCACGATTCTAAGCATCCTATCTTCATGAGGGGTCTTTGCGCTCATAAGATTTCTACTGAGGGGAGGGGGCGCTTTTTAAAATACATAAAAGAGATACATGTGGCCAGGCGTGGTGGTTCACGCCTGTAATCCCAGCACTTTGGAAGGCCAAGGTGGGCGGATCATAAGGTCAGGAGTTCGAGACCACCCTGATCAACATGGTGAAACCCTGTCTCTACTAAAAATACAAAAATTAGCCAGGCATGGTGGTGCACACCGGTAGTCCCAGCTACTCAGGAGGCTGAGGTAGGAAAATCACTTGAACCCAGGAGGCGGAGGTTGTAGTGAGCCGAGATCACGCCATTGCACTCCAGCCTGGGTGACAGAGAGAGACTCCGTCTCAAAAAAAAAAAAAAAAGATACACGTTACAATGGAGAGGACCCTGGTAGCTACTCTACTGAGGGTCCTGGAAAGACCTTTGATAAAAGGTCATTAAGCTGAGATCTGGGTGACAAGGAGCCAGTCACATGGAGATAGGAGAAGAGATTTCCAGGCACAGACCGCCTGGAGCACAGGCCCTAGGACTTGAGCAAGCATGGGGGTTCCAAGAACAAAAAGAAAGCCAGCATGCTCCCAACTCAGCAGGAGAGCAGGAGGGCGCGGTGCGGGTAGGAAAGGATTTGGCCATGAAGGGCTTTCTGAAAACGTAAACGGATGAACTGTGCAGGCCTGGAGGAGACCAAAGCCTCCTCTGGCATTCGCTGGCTTTTTGAATCCAGATCCTTCCTTTAAACTGGCAGGCCCTCCTCTCCCTGGCTATGAAAGGAGTTCCACTATGTGCCGCGCTTCTGGGACTGAGGCAATAAAAGACTGATGGAAAAGCCCCCTGGAACGACGCAGGGCAGCCCGGAGACTTGAAGGCTGCCCCTGATGTGTGTGCTGAAGTGAGCCAGAAGATTCATCACCCCCAAGAGCTGGAGGCCCCTGTAACCCGGGAAGCTTGAGGCTCCCTTCCCAGCCAGGCTGACTCACAGCGCAGCCTCCCATGTGCACTTTAGCCTGGGGGTGCCTTCCCTTCACACAGCCCTTGGCTACTGGGGAAGGTTTGCCAAAAGGAAAGGTGGCCAGGGGAAGGAGGCACTGAAGGGATAGGGTAAAAGTCCCATCAACTTCACTGCAAGGAATGATTGAGTTTGCTGGGAACATAAAAGCAGAAAGCCTGGAAGCTGAAGAAAAAGTACGCGTGTGTGTGTGTGTGTGTGTGTGTGTGTGTGTGTGTGTGTGTGTGTGTGTGTGTGTGTGTGTGTGTGTGTGTTGACATTGGGAGGCAGGAGCCAAAAAGGAGTGCCTGGGTAATATGTGACCAGGGCAAACCAGGTTTTCTAACTCATTTATCCAGATCCCGGGTCTTTGCTGTGTGGGTGACGCTAAGCAACTGTTTGCATGACTGGCTTGTCAAATCTGTAAGGATTTGAAAAGGGGATAAGTGAATGATGCATGGATGAAAGATTCGGGGTCCAACAGGCTTCCTGGCTCCACCCCTTATTAGCTGGATGACCTTTGAAAAATCATTTCAACTCTGAGTCTCGGTCTCCTCACCAGGAAAGTGGGACCACCACCTCCTATAAAAGGCTATTTTGCAGGTTAACTGGAATTATGACACCCTTAGCAAAGTGCGGGTAGCACCTCTTTCCCTTCCTGGATTCCCTGGATCCAGCTGGGTACCTGGCACAGTGAGACTGGATAAGAACCTAGACAGCACAGGAGGGACTGGGTTTCTGAGGTCTCTGTGTGTCTGATGCATGTAGAATGGTCTGGTTCTTCAGGACACATAGTCCTGAGTCCTGAGAACGCCCAGGGTATCAAATGGTGCTGTGACTGAGCTTTATTAATTAGTGAATTCACTCAACAACAATACATGGGGCATCTGCTCTGTGCTGGACCCTGCAGGAATGCAGGAAATACAGAGATGAAGAAGAAAAGTGGTGTTGGGATGCTACCAGATTGCCAAGTGGGAGAAGAATAAATGAAACACTGTGGGCACATAAAGAAACATTGGTGGCATGAGCACACAACTGCATGACCATTTTCTTAAGTTATTTGGACACTAACATAGCTCAAAAACAGATATAGCTGCCCTCCCTGCTCATAGGAAAACATCACCTCTATCAAAAAGCAATCACACAAATAACTCAGGTTTCATATTCCAGGCAAATGTGGATTCCGTTCTCAGCTCCTTTAATACCCAACTATGTGACCTGGGGCAAGCCATTCACTCCTCTGAGTCTCAGGTGGCTTAAAACTAAACTGAGGATACCTACCTACCTTCTCGGGCCCAGAGGTTTGACACGGTGGAACAGAGGAGAGAGAAGCTCCGGTTTGTGCTACTGACTCTAATTGCCCTCCAATATTGGTTCTCCCCTTCTCTCTCAGAAGAACCCCATGATATTTGCTGAGTACATGGCCACCCTGAATAAATCACAGCTTTCCTTGCTGCTGTGTTTGGCCAGTCAATTAAGTTCTGACCAATGGGATAGACTTGGAAAAGTTGTATACAATTTCCAAGGAGCGTGCCTAAAATATGCTCTCACTTATCTCTGCCTTTCGTTCTTCTTGCTTTCTGGAATACAGATTTAATGGCTGGAGCTGCAACAGGCACCTTGGACCAAGAGGTGACCTTGAGAATAACACAGGAGGAACCTGGGGCTCCAACACTATGTCACATGCCAGCCCTGGACTAGACTACCTCTGACTTATTACATGGAAAAAAAAAATTGCTGATGTTACGCTTGCTGAGGGTTTAGAGGAGGGGTGATTATCGCCCATCCTCACAACTGAATTCAATTCTAACTAATTTTCATTAATATTAGCACAACACATTCAGGGGGTGAGCACTGTGTGGTGGGCACTACCCTATAGGCACTGCCTGCATTTCCTCCTGAGGGACCATCTGCCCGACAATGCATTGCCTCCCAGACCTCCCACACTCTCCCCTGGTTTCCAGTGCTCCTCCAGTGAGATCATGAGCCCTGTGGGATGCTCTCAGAGAGCTGAGTTCATTACAGCTAACAATGACTGCTGCTGAAGTCCGGTGGCTGCAAGGTCAGAAATACAGGAACACCTTTTTAAATGTACAAAGATGAGAACGTTTCCAAAAGCAGCTCCCAAATTCGTATATGGTTCAAGTTCAGCTGTGTGATTCAGCACCAGCAGCCTAAAAAGCTATCCATGTATGTACTCGTCCAGTATGTACACACAGAATGCCTTCTCCAGCCAGGGCACTGTGCTAAGCCCCGCAGGCTGGAAGGACAGAGAAGGCCCGGTCCCTGAGAAGCAGGGGCCAACATCTGAATGAGGAATTAACGTGTTCACACAAAGCAGTTCACACAATGCAGTTTATTCATTCATTCAGCAAATATTTATTGAACACCTACTATGTGCCAGGAAAAGGGCTAAGCTTATAGGAAACAGGGAGGAAATAGGTGAGGAAGAAAATTAGCAATTTAATCCAGGGCTGCCAATTGAACAAGAAAACAGCTGTCCTCACCCTCTCGGTCCCAAAGAGGCCAAGCATCCCCCAAAACTCCCTCACTTTGAAGTCCAAATTTTCCTAACAATGAAAAGAGTCACAGAGCTTAACAAATGGACTTGACTTGCTTACTTGTTGGTCACAAGAAAGCAGAGGTCACTAGCAATGGGAAAATACCAGCAGTTTCCTTTGTTGTAGGTGAAGGTTGGAATCTAGAATGTAAGGCCCTCCACTTCCTAAGCGTTAGTCAATGAGCTCAGCTTTACAGTGGTATCGTGATGGCCATCAGACACACCTGAGATGGAATCCTGGTTCAGCCACCACCCAGACAACACAGCTGTGTGACCTGGGGGGATTTAATATTTCTGTAAAAGGGAAAGAATATGCCACCATCCGCATTTGGTACTAGGAGGAAAAACTGCTCTCTATCTATGGGGAATAAAGGAGAAGGAGCAGAAAGGTAGAGTGGGGGAAAGAGCTTAGAGAGGCCCCCCACCCAGCATGAATCCAGTGAGTCTGCCATCCTCCTGGTCTACGAGGGCCTTGTCTATTCGTCTTTCTCTCTCTCTTTTTTTTTTAGTTGTAATACAACATACATATTATGCAAGTGCTTTCCCCTTTCAGGGCCTCGGTCTCCCCATTTAAAAAGCAAACGGGTTGGCTAGGTGAAATCTGCTGCTGTGCCTCTATTCAGGAGAAGCCGGCTGTAACATTCAACTAGAGGATTTCCTGGACTTCTCTCGAGTGTGACTTAGCAGCCTAGTTTTGTATTTGCAGGACGTTTAACAATCAATCATCTCAGAACAATATCCAAGTAAGCATTTTATCAGGGAAGTTAAAGGAGAGGCGGACAGAGCACACGGAACACCACCAGCACAGACCGGGGCTGGAGCGCAGCCGGCCAGCACGTTCAGAGCCCTGAATTCCAGCCTTGCCTGCCCTGGAGCAGCCAATCACATGGGCCTGGCTGTATCCAGAAGTCTCATTAAGTCTGTTTTATGGCTGTTTTTTTTTGACAAGTGAGGCCTTTAAAACAGGTTTCCTCATTGTACAGAGGGTGAAGTTCAGTCCAAACATTGTCTGCAGAAGAAACTGGGTGGACCCAAAAGCCAGGAGGACCCTAATAAACTCTACTCACACTCTGGAGCCAAAGAAAGCGATGCTTCTTCAGACACCCTGTAAGTGGCTTTGCTAAGAATAATAATGCAAAACAAAGAATAGAAACCCCAATCTCCCAACACCTCCTAGCTGTCTATACCTTCTATATCTTTAACCTCGCAAATCTAGTACAATATTATTGTCCTGGTTTTCCGAAAGAAAAACTGTATTTCCCTTCAAATCCCTGCAGCTAGACAGGACTAAACCAGTATTGAAATTCTAGTTCATCTGATGTCAAAACAGTTCTGTCTGTTCCACCAGCTGCCTGCCACAGATGGTGATCGCTTGGAGTGGATTCCTTAACAGCCCAGCTTTTTAGGAAGAGTCTTTGAGAGTCTAAATTACCACACTTCTCCTTGGTCCCCCAGAGGAAGACCAGTCTCATCTTGGAATTGTGTGTGGTTTGGGAAGCTGAATTGGAGTCAGATTCTCCATCCAGGAGGACAGAGCAGCTGCAGGCCCTGCTGGAAGGGAACTCACGTCGTAGCAATCGCGCACCAGATTTGAAAGCCTTGCTGGTGAAGTTTCTCAGGGCCAGGTCTGGTGAGATGGGCCTCCTTGGCCATCCCGGAACCCTAGGAGAGTCACAACCACCCACTTGTTAAGAGAAGATCAAGGGGGAAAGTCAGACCCTGAGGGCAGAAGGGAGACCAGGCCAATCAAGGAAAATCTACTTCCCACAGCCTCCTAGAGAGAGATTTCTCAAGCTCTCCTGACTGAGTCAATGTCTGTTTTAGAAGGCAAAAGTCAAGTTTCTTGGCTCAGGACACACAAGCCCCTTTTAGGACTGGCCTGTCCTCGCTGGGACAGGCATCTCCCACCTACTCCTCCCCACCTGCCCACAGCCAGTGCTTGGCCACAGAGAAAGGTGAGCATCGTCTACCTGCTCAGGCTCACCTGTGGCCATACTGTAGATGTTCTTTCCAGGCCAGTCCCTCCAGGCCAGTCCAACTGTCACCTCCTTGGCAAGGCCTAAGTCCCCTGGTTCCTCTGTCTGCCCAGCGCTGTGTTCTTAGGCAAACCACTTAGCCATTTGGTGGCTCAGTTCCCATTTTTGTAACTTAGAGATGATAATAGTACCTTTCTCCTAGGTTTGATGTGAAGATTCTATGAGATGAAATAAGTTAGCACTTAAGCAGGACCTGGCCAGACTCAGTGATTCATACATGTAAACATCATCATCATTCTATCTGGCCTGGATTCCAAGGATCCAGGAGGGAATTTGCTAGCAGGAGCTCCACCTGAACGGCTCAGTACTCAAGCTTCCATGCAGCAAAAGCCTCCTTGGTTGCCCCAACAGAGGGGTTTCCACCCTGCTTGGGCCCCCACTGGTCTGTGTATGTGTTACCTTAAGGCCCCTGGCCCCTGCAGAGCAATAGTCTGTCTACACACTCTTCTCCCATTATACTGAGATAGGGATTGTTTCTGAAACTGAATGCTGACTGCCTCAATAATGAAAGAAAGCCAGGTGTGGTGAACCATGCCTGTAATCCCGACACTTTAGGAGGCCAATGCTAGAGGATTGCTCGAGCTCAGGGGTTTAAGATCAGCCTAGGCAACATAGTGAGAACCCTGTATCTACAAAAAAAAAAAAAAATTGTAATTAGCCAGGCATGGTGGCACGTGCCTGTAGTCCTAGCTCCTCAGAAGGCTGAGGCAGGAAGATCACTTGAGCCCAGGTGGAGGTCGAGGCTGCAGTGAGCAGCTCTCCAAAGGATCCTAGGGATTGGAGGATTAGACATTAGTCAGAACAAACCTTGGAAATTCTTTATTGAATATTTTCTAAACTTCTTATTCCAAGTCAGCACTCAGAAAATGGACTCCAACGTTCGAGACCAGCGTGCGCAACATGGTGAAACCCTGCCTCTACTAAAAGTACAAAAACTATCTGGGTATGCTGGAGTGTGTCTGTCGTCCCAGATTCTTGGGGGGCTGAGTCAGGAGGATCGTCACTGCATTCCAGCCTGCGTGACAAAGTGAGACTCCGTCTCAAAAAAAAAAAGGACTCTAGCCGGGCGCAGTGGCTCATGCCTGTAATCCCAGCACTTTGGGAGGCCAAGGCGGGTGACCACGAGGTCAGGAGTTCGAGACCAGCCTGACCAACATGGTGAAACCCCGTCTCTACTAAAAATACAAAAATTAGCCGGGCATGGTGGCGCACACCTGTAATCCCAGCTACTCAGGAGGCTAAGGCAGGAGAATTGCTTGAACCCGGGAGGCAGAGGCTGCAGTGAGCTAAGATTGCACTACTGCATTCCAGCCTGAGTGACAGAGAGAGACTCCATCTCAAAAAAAAAAAAAAAAGACTCCAACACTGTTTTAGTCTAAGATACAGACTCCCAGGCTATGTGTTATGAGCACTCTCTGAATGTTGAACGCCTTAAGCAATCATCTTAGTCTTCCCAACAATCCTTAAGGTAGTGTTTCTCAAACTTGAGTGCACATCAGAATCACTTAGAAGGCTTGTTGAAACACAGATTGCTGGACTCCACCCTCAGAGCTTCTGATTTAGTAGGTATGGGGTGGTACTCAGGCTTCCAGGTGATGCTGTTACTGCTGGTCTGGGAACCACACACCACACTTTGAGAACTACTGCTAGAAGGAACTATTCTCCCATTTTACAAATGAAAAAACTGATGCTCAAAAAGATTCAGCAAATTGCCTACAATCATATGATGTAGAAGATAGTATTATGAGCTGACCTAACAGCATTTCTCAAATCTCTCTTGCTGCTTTCCAGAATAGAAGTTGGAAATGTTCATAATTCTTTTCCAACATTCCTTGCAGTTAGGGATGGCTAGGCAACATTATTATTCCAATGAATATATCCTTCTTCCTGCCTAAGATGCTGACAGTGTGCTTTTCTCCCGCAAGAGCCACATACTAGAGACGCGGAGCAGAAGAACAAAATAGCCCTGGTCCTCAGTGATTGGCAGTTGACCCAAGGATTCCAACACTACTGAATAACTTATTGTTATGTATGAAAAATAAGCCACTATTGGTTTAAGCCACTGTTAGTCAACCTTTCTGTTATTATAGCTGAGGTCATTCCAAATAATACACATAAGTGATCAATATTGGGGCCAGTATTGACACCTGAATCTGTCTAACCTCATACTCACTCTTTACACAACCCATACTGTGACTAGAAATAGAACTTTTGGCCATGAAGTACTCAACAATCCCTAAATCTCTTAACTTCCCTCTAATAGTGTTCCTCAAATGGAAGTGGCTTGAGTGCTTAATCTCAATCCCAAACAAAGGAATTAGATGTGTCTTGAATCTAACCAATGTCCTATGACTGACCCAAGCACAAACATGCCTTTAGGTTCTTACTACTCAAAGTGTGGTTCACCCACCAGCAGAATCACCTGGGAGCTGGTTAGAAATACAGAATCTTCAGCCCCATCTCAGTCCCACCAAATCAGAATCTGTATGTTAACAAGTTCCCCACGGGCTTCGTAGGCTCATTAAAGTTTGAGTAGAGTTCTAATTCAATCAGTGGTTCCCAAGACTGACTGAGCGTCAGAATCGCCTGGAAATCTAAAGACAAAATCAAGAGGCCTGGGTCTCGCTCCTGACTTACTGAATCAAAACTCTACTTGGGTGGAAACAAGGAACCACGTCACTAGTTATTTACATTATTTCACTCAGGGACTATCTTGAGAAACTGATTAAAGCTATAGCCCTTCTTTCCGGGAACATATACACGTACATGAATTTTGCTTCTAATTTAAGGGATTCACAGGTCACTGAAGTCCACCCAGAGTCCTCCTAGGACCTCCTAGGACATGCGAACTCCAGAAAAGAAAAGAAGCCCTTTCAACAAGTCTGGGCAGTTACAGAAATGCAGTCAGGAGCCTAATGAGAAGAGGCAGCCCAGCCCCTGCCTGCTGGGTAAGCTCTGGTTAGTTCTCACCTGAAGATGGTTTATGTAACCAGCTAGAACCCAAGGTCACAATTCAATTAGCAGCTTCTGCCACAGGTTTAGCTTTGTGCCCCCTGGGATTTCCATCACCCCAGATTACAGAGCTATTCATTTCATTTTCACCAAATTAACCTAATTCGCATGGAGGATGACTTCCTGCTCAACCACTGCCCACAAGGATGCCACAGAGGCAGGTGCCTCATTCAATTAGGAGATTTTGAAAAATACATGCAAAACATGCTTTTCAAAACAAAGTACTCAACAAGCAGGGGCAGAGTATCACCACCTCTCCCAACCAACTGGGCAGACCTAGTCTCCCTCAATCTACATATTTCTACTGCCACACTTATTTCAGCATTATATCATGTAATTGGATATCTGTTCTTTTAAAGGCTACAGGCTTCTGGAGACAAATGAAAGTTTTCATGACCATATTACTCTACCTAGACCTAGTATAGGACCTGCTACAAAGTAGGCACTGAAAAGATGATTGGGTTGGTGGGTGGGTGGGTGGATGGATGAATGAATGAATGGATGGATGTGGATGGATGGATAGGTGGGTGAATGAGTGAATGGCCTGATGGGTGGATGGATGGAAGGAAAGATGGATGGATGGATGGATGGATGGATGGATGGATGGATGGATGGATGGATGGATGGAAGGATGGATGGATGGATGGATGGATGGATGGATGGATGGATGGATGGAAGGATGGATGGATGGATGGATGGATGGATGGATGGATGGAAGGATGGATGGAAGGATGGATGGAAGGATGGATGGATGGATGGACGGGCAGATGGAAAGATGAAGGATTATGCTCTTTAAATATAGTATAATAAAAAATATCGGAAGTTCAAGTCTACGAAATTCAGGTGCAAGTTCTACCATGCCCTCAAAAGTTGTGAGGTCTCAGTCAAAGCACTTAACCTCCTTGATGAAATTTCTCTCTGTGAAATGGAGGCACTAACAACAATACCTGAATTTCTAAGGTTATCATGACAATTGAATTGGAGAATACATGGGAATGCCATATTTTAAGCAGGCCTCAGACAAGGACTATGGAAAGAGATGCATTCCAGAATCTGGCAGAGCTGAGCTCCAAGTCTGGCTTCATCACTGTCAGCTGTTTGACCTTGGACAAATATCATAAACTCTCTGCACTTGCATCCTCATTTGAGCAATGGAGATGGCAATAACTCCTCCAACAAAGAGGCTCTGAAGGAGGCACTAAAATTACAGAGTGTGTCACTCTGCCCCTTGCCTCCTGTGGTTGGATAGCTTCTGTAAGTTTGCGGAACTTCCAAGAAGAGGTGGTTGAATAAGAAAAATGGCTGTTTCAATAAATCTGATCAAGCTGGGTAGAAAAGCGTGAACCAGCAACCGGATCTCTGATTAGAGGCTGGAGAGAAAAGGGTGTGCTGGGAGAACTCTCATCATGTGGGCCTCACAATCTATCTAACATAAAGCTTTCATAGCCAAGTTTCACAATTTCCCACCACATGAGCAAACTTCATTTGCCTTGATGAGGCAATAACTGTGTGCATTTATTTATATATTTCCCTTTTCCTCCTCTCCCCAGCCTCCTCACTAATCCACTTGGCCTTTTTCTCAGGCCCTGCTTCAATCTTTCTTCTTCATAGCCTCAGAAGCAGTAAAGTTGTGTAGGGTTTGGGGGCTCAAGTCCTCGGTTCAGATACCACCTGCCACCTCCTGACTGCATGACCTCGGGAGTCAGTCCACTTCCATGGGCCTTCGTTCCCTCTGCGTGGGGGTTATTCACTCCAGCCTGGGGGTGGGGGCTGCTGTCAGGATCAGTGTGCTATCATGGATGATATGGCAGGTGCTTGTGGATCATAGTTTCTCTCTTCCTCTGTGTGGGGAGGGAATCCAGCCAGAAGCTCAAAATGGATTTGTTTTGTTTGTTCAGGAATTAGGGAAAGTGAGAAACTCCCAGACCCAAACCAGGCTTGAACTGAAGTCTGGGAGTAGGGAAAGCCCTTTACTGCAAACGCCTGTAGAAACATCCTGGTCTTTTACAAGCCTCTGGCGCCTTCCGCCAGGGCTGTGAGACCGATTGAGTTGGAAGGGCCAGCACCTGTGCACTCGGTGGCCCAGTGGCTCTCCATTCCTCTCTGCCTGGCTTTGCCCTGAACCCCCAGGTCAATTCAACCCAAACCATGGGTAAAGCAGAGCTCTAACAGAGAAAGATCAGGGGAGATTTGTGACAGGGCTCTTGTTAAGCCACTGAAGCACAGTGTGGCAGGCTGGCCGGCCAGGTGCCCATTCACAATGTGTGAGTGCCCCACGCTCCAGGGCATGTCACACCATGCCCAGCCTCACAAGCACTGGGACCCTGAGAGGGTGTCCAGGGTCTTCTTCAGTCCCATCAGTCCTTCTCAGGATAAGGAGAGGAGGAGGAACTGCTGAGTGGCCCTGGACAGCTTGCTCAGAACCTGTGTGGTCTGTGATACGACATGCCATGCTCTTTTGCAGGCATTTTCATTTTACCTTTCCCTTACGAGGTAGACCCTGTTAGGCCCATTTTACAGATGAAGAAACTGAGGCCCAGGGAGATGTGAAGTGTTCGAGTGAACTTAGCTGGACAATAGTAGTTCCAGTTTTCTAATCTGTGTCTGGCTTCCTATCCAATGGCCTCCCTACTCCCCAGGAGCTACCAGACACTCAGTTCAATGATCTGTAATTTTTCAGTCCTTCTCCAAGTTTTCAGTGTCCTGGGCCCAGCTTAAAGGGCAAACGGGATAAAGAACAAGGTGCCAAGCAACAGAATATGCTTGCTAGCAGGTGATTTGGGGTTTCCTTCTGCATAGTCATGGGGCAGGAACACCCAGTCTTTGCCCATGGTAGCAGTGGCCAGGGCTCCTAGAAGTCATCCCAAAGCAGAAGACAGCACATGAGTAGTCCCCATCAATTCCTGAAATACCTTTAAGTCCCAAAGTTCACTAGTTGTCAATGATAGAGTCTCACATCTAGGAAACACCCATCACATAGCCAGGTTAGGCAAAATGAATGCCTTTCAAAGGCTATAGTACTAGCAGAGAAAAAAAAAAAAAAACACACAAAAAGACTGAGCAAATGTGGCTTGGGTCTGTAGCCAAAATCCAATGTTAAATAACAGGCTGGGGGTGGGGAAAGAAAAGAAATAATTCATCAGTAGAATGATATAGGCAGTCCATGGGTATCACCAGAACTGCATTTTCTCACCATATAGAGTGGTTGTGTAATTTCCCCCATTTCTCTGTCAAGAAGGGGCTAGTGCTATCGGTGAAATAATTTACAACCCAATGTGCTCCACTGTAAATGGGTGCTATGTTTACTGGCTGTAAAAACACCTCTGAACACACTGACCTTCAACAGGTGAGCCCTTGAGTTTATAGCACTGAAGAATTGTTTTACTGCCTCAGCACAGGCAACAGGCATGCTGGACACCTGTTGGGGGTGAAGGGTAGGGAATCAAGCCCTCTGGGTATTCAGGGAAAGGAATCCTAAGAACAAGCTGCCCCCAGTGTGAGCCAACCAGATCAAACAAACCTCCAGGTGCCTGGTCAGTGCTGGGTCCATGGTAAGCATCTGAGTCTTGGATGAACCCACTAAGCAAGTCCAGGCTAGAGACTGAGGCCTGCAGAGCACTTCCGGAACTGGAGAACCCTATGGAAGGCCAGTAGGATGGAGTCCAAGGCAGATGCTGAGGGAACTCCAAGCACTGAGCTGGGGGAACCTAAATAAATTGGTCAATATGAGGGGCAGGAGCAAGAGAAAGACCGAAGATAGGAATTACAGCCAAAGGCCCAATGTTGAACGAGTCTAGAACCCAGGCAAAGCAAGTTTTCTGCAAATAATTAATGAACCAAAGAAGCAGAGCCTCTGCCTTTAATGACAGCCACCAAAAGGTATGTGGGTGAATAGAGCAGACAGAAAAGGATAGGACTGGGGTGAACAAAAATGTTATTCTGGCCAGGAGCAGTGGCTCGCGCCTGTAATCCCAGCACTCTGGGAGGCCGAGGTGGGCGGATCGCCTGAGGTCAGGAGTTCGAGACCAGCCTGGTCAATATGGCAAAACCCCATCTCTACTAAAACTACAAAAATTAGTCAGGGGTGGTGGTGCATGGCTATAATCCCAACTACTCCTGAGGCAGGAGAATCGTTTGAACCTGGGAGGCAGAGGTTGCAGTGAGCCGAGATCACACCACTGCACTTCAGCGTGGGCAACCGAGCGAGACTCTGTCTTAAAAAAAAAAAAGGTTATTTCTTTCTCACCCTTCAGCTTGCTCTGGAAAGGTTTTTGTTTTTCCCATCCACGCCTTAGTATGGAGGTTTCAGAGAGGCCCCTATGGGGAGCACACTTCCCCAAAAGCCAATTACCAAAATGGCCAGAAGGATAAATGTGCCAGCCTCAGCCCGGCATATATTCTTTGAGTCTTCACCAGAAAGCTAAAGTGGCATTTGACAAAACCTCTGGAGTGTTTCAAACTATGCTATCAGGCCCAAATCCTGATGACAGACAGAAGAGTATAAAAAAATAAAGATTTCCCAGATGAAAAGCACGCTTGGAGGGTCCTGAGCCCTTGCAGGCAGTGACGAAATCAAGGGCTGCATGCAGTTTGTTCACATGAAGAGCCCTGGAAGAAGGCTTCACACTCAGCAAGCGCCCTGGCCAAATGAGGAAGAGCCAAGCAGGCTGGCCTGAGGTTGCTCCATACCCTGGGCCTCTGGGGAGAAATCAGAGGAAGCAAACCATTGTGTCCACACCAAATGAGAAACCTAGTGATTTTCATTCCCGGTGTTTTTAATTCTGTGCCTTTGAAGATCATCTTAATTTTTTAATTAAAAAAAAATTACAGTTGATGACCTGCCAGTTCTTCACACACACAATTATCATTGAAAGCCAAGGGTCCCCACCTTTTTGCAAATAAACAGGCAGAATAATCTGTGAGAAGACCTCATGGCCAGGCAAGGTGGCTCATGCCTGTAATCCCAGCACTTTGGGAGGCCAAGGCAGGCAGACCACATAAGGCCAGGAGTTCGAGACCAGCCTGACCAACATGGCAAAACCCTGTCTCTACTAAAAACACAAAAATTAGCCATATGTGATAGCTCATGCCCGTAATCCCAGCACTTTTGGAGGCCGAGGTGGATGGATCACTTGAGGCCAGGAGCTTGAGACGAGCCTGGGCAACATGGTAAGACCCTATCTCTACTAAAAATACAAAAATTAGCAGGACATGGCGGCACATGCCTGCCACCCCAGCTACTCCAGAGGCTGAGGTATGAGAATCGCTTGAACCCAGGAGGTGGAGGTTAGCCAAGATCATGTCACTGCACTCCAGCCTAGACAACAGAGTGAGACTCTGTCCCAAAAAAAAAAAAAAAGACAACAGGTTGCTGGGGTTGGGGAGGGGTCCTTCATTCCTGTCTCTGCTCTCCCTGCTGCACACATGTACAGGTGCAAACACACACACACACAAATACACCCCTACAACTCCCCAAACAAGACTTGTTCACCACCATAACCCAGCACCTAGCACTGGGGCAGGGATAGTGCAGCCACTCAGTGAATATTTGGCAAATAAACTGATTAATATATAAGGATATAAGAGAGCTAGAAACCAGACATGCAAGGAAGGGAGAGGGGAAAGAGTGACAAAGTGGGGGTGGCTTGGGATCCCACCCCCAGACGGTTCATCCATCTATTGGCAATAACAAGCCCTAGCATAACACCATTCCGATTATAAAATCCAGACGCATCTCACATCACTTTTGATTCCCACCACTCCCCCTACTCCCAGGAGGTAAGGATCTTTGTGCTAATGCTAGGAAAAAAACTGAAGCAGAGGAAAGGTCTACTGGTTTGTTCAAGGTAGGAAAGAAAACAAAGCTAGGAACTAAAACTTCTGAAGTCAAAGCTTGGGCTCTGGGCCATGCACAGTGGTTCACGTCTATAATTCCAGCACTTTGGGAGGCCGAAGTGGGCAGATCGCCTGAGGCCAGGAGTTCAAGACCAGCCTGGGCAACATGGTGAAACCCCATCTGTACTAAAATTACAAAAAATTAGCTACTTGGGATGCTGAGGCAGGAGAATCTCTTGAATCTGGAAGTGCCTGTTTCAGTGAGCAGAGATCGTGCCACTGCACTCCAGCCTGGGTGACAGAGCAAGACTCCATCTGTGATGGTTAATGCTGAGTGTCAATTTGATTGAATTGAAGGATGCGAAGTATTGGTCCTGGGTGTGTCTGTGAGGGTGTTGCCAAAAGAGATTAACATTTGAGTCAGTGGGCTGGGGAAGGCAGACCCACCCTTAATCTGATGGGTATAATCTAATCAGCTGCCAGCAAATCTAAAGGAGGCAGAAAAACATGAAAACGTGAGACTGACTAGCCTCCTAGCCTGCATCTTTCTCCCTTGCTGAATGCTTCCTGCCCTCGAACATCAGACTCCAAGTTCTTCAGTTTTGAGACTTGGACTACACTCTGTGCTCCTCAAGTTTGCAGACAACCTATTGTGGGACCTTGTGATCATGTAAGTTAATGCTTAATTTATATATATATATATATATATATCTGTCCCCCTAGGAAACCCTGACTAATACACTGTCTCAACAACAACAAGAACAAAGCTTAAGCTCTGGTGGCTCCTGGTCTCTGGGTTTGGGACTCTGGTCTAAACCTATATTATTTAAGCAAGTGACTTCATCACAACCAGGAAGACTGAAGACACTAATGTCCATCTATTCATTCCGTTACTTTATACATATTTACTCTACACATAGCACCTGTTATGTTCCAGGTGTCTGAGGAGCTAGAGAAACCACAAGGAACAGGACAGGCACAGTTCCTATCCTCTCCAAGCTTATATACTGGTGAGAGAAACAGAGACCAAAGGGGCAAACAAAGAGACAGACAAGGTGATGGAATAGCAATTAATTGGGGATCATGAGCAGTGGTGTATGCCTGTAGTCCCAGCTACTCGGGAGGATGAGGTGGGAGGATCATTTGAGCCCAGGAGTTCAAGACCAGCCTGGCCAATAAAAAGATCCTGTTTCTTAGAAAGAAAGAAATTAATTGTAGTCCCACCTGAATGGACAGCCAGGGAAAGACAGCCAAGGAAGCTTCTGAGAAAAAGTCATTTGAGCTAAGAGCTGAAGGGTCATTCCAAGAGCGATCCAAGCAGAGAGAAGGAACATGTGCCAAGTGTTGGAGACAGATGGGAGTTCCGGGCTTCCAGGATGAGAAAGGAAGCCAGTGTGGCTACAGTGTAATGAGTGAGACAGGAGAATCTCTCTGTAGATACGGAGGTAAATGTAAGTGGAGATGGAGACAGAGGTGGAGATGATGATGGAGATCATCTTGCATTTGCCTGCCCAGCATTCCACGTCTTCTTCTTGCAGTAGAATGCTATTTTCTTTTCATCCTATGAGGTTTGGATGGTATTGACTTCCCTCTGCAGTACCAGAAATTCATGCTTGGCTAATTGATTACTGCCTCCCCCCGCCTCTCCATCATCCCAACCAATTCACCAACCCACTCCCAGCATGTCGCTCAACCAGGCCAATAAACAAGACTTCAGCCAGAACTGTTGGTAAAGACGCAAACTGAACTGCTAGTGCCCATCTTACCACAACAGGGGGACAGCATGCATAAGAGTAACTCCCAGAGGCAAGCAGAGCTGAGAAAGTCCTGAGCTATTGTTTGACCCTTTGGATCCAGATGTACCCAGACTTTTCAGCTATGTAAGCCATTAAATGCTATTTTTTTTTTTTTATTTTTTGAGACAGGGTTACTATGGGGTTTCTCAAACTTGCAGCTCATGCATGATGCACGCTTACACAGTCTTGCTGGCTGCTGAGTGGCAAATTGATTGAAGAAGGACAAAAGTGAAAACAGAGAAACGCATCAGGAGGCCACACAGGAGTCAGGAGAGAAGAATTAAATAATTTCACTAAACAGAATCCAGATTTTTGGAGCAAGTGATTACACTGAAACGTGTGGCTGTCTGTATACTGTACACTGCTCAGATCAAGCCCACTCCATATGTTCAGGTGCCCATTTTGCATGTGAGCACTCTCTCTCAGCGGATCACTCTGAATGGCCAGTTCATTCTCATTCTCTGGGTCTCAGCTCAAATGACCCTTTCTCAGAGTGGCTGCCAGGAAAGCTATCCAAGTGGACTCTCCCATTATTTTCTATCCCATCACTGTGTTTATCTTTTCACAGCACTATCACAATGCATAATTATTTTGATTTTGTTTTTGTTTTTGTGTATATTTTTGTTTTTGTTTTGAGACAGGGTCTCACTCTGTTGCCTAGGCTGGAGTGCAGTGTCATGAACATGGTTCACTGCAGCCTCGACCTCATGGGCTCAAGCAGTCCTCCCACCTCAGCCTCCCGAGTAGGTGGGACCACAGGTATTCACCACCATGCCCAGCTAATTTTTTAATCTTCTGTAGAGACAGGATCTCACTATATTGCCCAGGCTGGTCTTGAACTCCTGGGCTTAAGTGATCCTCTTGCCTCAGCCTCCCAAAGTGCTGGGATTACAGGTGTAAGCCACTGCACCAGGCCCATAATTATTTTGTTTGTTTATTTGCTTATCCCTTTGGTCTCTGTCTCCCCCAGAGCGATGAAAGCTTGAGGAGAACTGGGGTCATGTTTGTCCCATTCATAGTTGTGCCTCCAGCTACTGAGCATAGCCTGGAGCAAACAGGTGCTCAACAAATACATGTTGACTACATTTTAACTTAATAACTCCTCTCCTGACAATTTACTCCGAGAAGTCAACTCAGAAGAAATTTTCAAAATACCATAGACATAGATAGTCGCCATAATCTAAAATGTTCAAAAAATAGCCGTCTTTAAGTGAGTGAATAATGGCATATCCACAAGGTAGCTACTACAGCCAGAGAAAATTATAAAATATTAGAAAAATGTCCCAATATAGGCCAGGTGTGGTGGCTCATGCCTGTAATCTCAGCACTTTGGGAGGCCTAGGCGGGTGGATCACAAGGTCAGGAGTTCAAGACCAGCCTGGTCAACATAGTGAAACCCCTTCTCTACTAAAAATACAAAAAATTAGCTGGGCATGGTGGTGGGTGCCTGTAATTCCAGCTACTCAGGAGGCTGAGGCAGGGGGATCACTTGAACTCAGGAGGCAGATGTCACGGTGAGCCAAGATTGCACCATTGCACTCCAACCTGGGCAACAAAAGTGAAACTCCGTCTCAAAAAAAAAGAAAGAAAAAGAAAAGAAAAGGAAAAACATGGCAATATAGAATAGAAAATAATGTTAAGTGATAATGGAAGGATATAACATCACACAGATTGTACCTATATTTAAAAATGAACATATACCTGTAATCAAAATCTAAACACATATGGATCACTACAGGAAGGGAGGGTGTAAAAACAAACAGGTGATGTGGAAGTCATATAGATCCAGGGTTATTTTACTTGTGCTTTTTATTTCCTTACAAGTTGATTTTACAATAAACAGGCAATGTGGAGTTATGCAAAATGACCAGATTCAGAATGAAAAGCTGCAGAATGTTTGGGCTGTAGGAATCATGCCAACCTCCTAGAGATGTTGTAAAGTTACAATGGGATCTTGGATTCAGAGGTACACAGCTCAGAACTAGGATAAATGTTTGATGCACAAATTTAATAACGGTAATGACAAGTACAATAAAAACATAATGCTAATCATCATTACATTATAAGGAGTATTATAACAAGATCAGGAGCTCGAGACCAGCCTGGCCAACATGGCAAAACACTGTGACTGCAAAAATTAGCCAAGGGCAGTGGTGTGTGCCTGTAGTCCCAGCTACTTGGGAAGCTGAGGCAAAGAATCGCTTGAACCCAGGAGGCAGAGGTTGCAGTGAGCTGAGATAGCACCAATGCACTCCAGTCTGGGCGTCAGAGAGAGACTGTCTCAAAAAAATGTCAGGGGAACCCAGAGAACTCTCTCCCACCCTCTCTTTGCCATGTGAGAGGCTACAACAGAAAGTTGGTAGTCTGCAACCTGGAAGAGGAACCGTGGCAGAACCTGACCACGCTGGCAGCCTGACCTTGGATTTTCAGTCCCCAAAGTGTGAGAAATCAATCTCTGTTTTCTAAGCCACCCAGTCCATAGTAATTTGCTAATAGCAGCCTGAACTAAGACAGACACTCAGCTCCAGTCACACTGAACTAACTGTTCCCCAAGTCGTCATGACCTCTCATGGCTGGTGAGAAGCCCCATCTCTGTACTCTCTTAGCCCCTGTGTGTCTTATTATAGGGACACTTAGATACTGAGTTTTCTGGGCTATCAATCTGTCAGTCTCTCCCCCTAGTTCATGAGTCCCGCGAGGACTAGTGTCTGATTCATTTCAATGTCCCTTGTACCTATCGCTGAATCTAGTTCAATAAACCCGGGTTTAATCGAATGGAAATATAATAAACTGTTTGTGATGTGGTAGAAGCAATACAAGTCAAAGGTACAAAGAAGAGAAGGAGCAATTGTCAAGGGTAGAGCCTGGACTCTACACTTACCAAGAATCCTCACTCCATGCAATCAACCCCAGCTCTGAACTCCAGGGAGGAGTTCAGCTCCTGCCTTCCACCCCCGTGGGGGCCCTCGTGATGAATACATACACTTCATACCATCTCACAACCTACCTGGGTTTCCTCATCTGAGCTTGAAGAAAAGAAAAATCCTCCATCCACCTCCATCCTCCATCCACCAAAAGCCCTTCTCTCTTGTGCCTGGTTCAATTATTCTTTTCTGGGGTGCAACATGCAGGATGAGAAAAAAGGGCCAGGTCCTAATTGGGGCTCTCCTCTAAGAAGCAAAAGCACGAGTTTCAGAGAGATGAAAAAGAAGACTGGGCCGGGTGCAGTGGCTCACGCCTGTAATCCTAGGACTTTGGAAGTCTGAGGTGGGCAGATCACCTGAGGTCAAGAGTTCAAGACCAGCCTGACCAACATGGTGAAAGCCTGTCTCTACTAAAAAAAATAAAAAAATAAAAAATTAGCCAGGCATGGTAGTGCATACCTATAATCCCAACTACTTGGGAGGCTGAGGCAGGAGAATCGCCTGAACCCGGGAGGCGGAGGTTGCAGTGAGTTGAGATCGTGCCATTGCACTCCAGCTGGGCAACAAGAGCAAAACTCCATCTCAAAAAAAAAAAAAAAAAAAAAAAAAAAAAAAGAAGAAGACCCATGTTCTGGGACTTACTGCTATCACAGAGATGCTAGTCATTAGTTTGTTGTATAAAAACAGACTTATGCCGGGCATAGTGGCTCACGCCTGTAATTCCAGCACTTTGGGAGGCCGAGGTGGGTGGATCACCTGAGGTCGGAAGCTCAAGACCAGCCTGACCAACATGGAGAAACCCTGTCTCTACTAAAAATACAAAATAAGCTGGGCGTGGTGGCGCATGCCTGTAATCCCAGCTACTCAGGAGGCTGAGGCAGGAGAATCGGTTGAACCTGGGAGGCGGATGTTGTGGTGATCCAAGATCGCGCCATTACACTCCAGCCTGGTGACAAGAGCAAAACTCCATCTCAAAAAAAAAAATTAACTAATTAATTAATTAATTTAAAAAAAAACAGACTTATTCCCCCATGTCACATGTTCATTTCCCTGAAGACATCACAAGCTCAAAGCCTCCCAGGCTCAAAGTGTTCAATGCTTGATATGCTATCCCTGTCCACCTGCAAAGGCACTGTCCTGAAGATTAGATGTATTTGTTCTCTTCTACAATGCTTTAGATAAGATAAGGACACAAGAGCCAGTGAATACACATCAGGACCTGCACAGAAGTATTGAGAAGTATCACCACTGTCACTAGGGTGGATCATAAAGCTGAAAAAAATGCCCATTTGAAAACCAATAACCCATGATCTGAGACCCAGATATTTAATATGTGGTTACTTTCTGCCTCCAATGTAAATATTTATTGTGTTTTAGCATGTAAAGAAAAGCTATGGCTATTACACTTCCCAACGTGATGTTCTTGCTGACCAACATGATGGACACATTTATTGAAACCAGGGCCACACAAACCTGGGTTTTCTAATGACAACAGAAGCAAGTCTCTCCTTCCCTGGCACATCTCAGATGGATTAAAAATCTTGAAGTGGGCCGGGCACGGTGGCTCATGCCTGTAATCCCAGCACTTTGGGAGGCCGAAGCAGGTGGATCACCTGAGGTCAGGAGTTCGAGACCAGCCTGCCCAACATGATGAAACCCCATCTCTACTAAAGATACAAAAAATTAGCTGGGTGTGGTGGCAGGTGCCTGTAATCCCAGCTACTTGGGAGGCTGAGGCAGGAGAATCGCTTGAACCCGGGAGGCAGAGGCTGCAATAAGCTGCGATTGCACCACTGCACTCCAGCCTACGCAATAGAGTGAGACTCTGTCTAAAAAAAAAAAAAAAAAAAAAAAAAATCCTGAAGGGACACATAAATGGTTTCCAAGATATTGAGAATCCTGTAAGAGAGTTTAGCAGGCAGAGCCACCGAAGTGTTTGTCAATTAGATCATGATGTTCCCAAGGCAAGACCGCTTCTCCAATGTATTCCCAGTGCCAGGCACAGTGGTTGGCACATGAGAAGCACTCAACAGGTTCAAATAAACAAATGAATCAAGGGCAGAATGGACTGGATTATTTCGAACATGATCTCTCAGATTCACTGTGAAAACTTAAAGCAAAATTTAGAAAGCATATGCTTTTCTATGTCCCTAACCCCAGTGTTACCCCTGAACCCATTGGCCAAACATTCACAGTTGGAACATATATCAATTAAGGTGTTTTCAAGAGCAAAGAATAAGCCACTCAACTTAAAGTGACTTAAAGAATTAGGAAATTTAGGCCAGGCATGGTGGCTCACATTTGCAATCCCAGCACTTCGGGAGGCTGAGGCGGGGAATCACTAAAGTATAGAAGTTTGAGACAGCCTGAGCAACATTGCAAGACCCCAGCTCTAAACACACACACACACACACACACACACACACACACACACACACACACAAAGTGTTTTTGTTTGTTTTTTTAATTAGCTGGGTGTGGTGACATGTGCCTGTAGTCCCAGCAACTCAGGAAGCTAAGGAGGGAGGATCACTTGAGCCTAGGAGTTTGAGGCTGCAGTGAGCTATGATTGCACCACTGCACTCTAGCCTGGGTGACAGAGTAAGATCCTGTCTCAAAAAAGAAGAAAGAAGAAAGAAGAAGAATTATTAGGAAATGTATTACCTCAAATAGAACAACTACAGGGATTTCAGGTGAGTTACAGAAGAGGCACACACACACTCACGCACACACACACACACCCCTACACATCCTTACCCATTATAGTAAGTCACCGTTTTAATTATTCAAAGGTAGAGAATATTATTAAATTCAGAATAACACGTCAGTCAGTCAGGTGCAGATCACAGCACACATCTTAGTGAGGCTTCTAATGAGATTCAAAGGGCTGTGTCACTGCTCCTTTTTACTCGTTGCTCATGTCACTAGAATAGAATTTACTCTAACATCTATGGCTTCTATTCAGGGGAATGTTTAAACACAACATGAATGAGTCCATTTCCTCAACTGCAGAAAGAAAGCAGAGTCCATGCCCAGGAATTCTCAAACATCACTCTGCCTTCAGCATTGCACAATACCGGCAAAGCCATTTCCTCACATTTTATTTGAGGATTTTGATACGGAGTGCTAGCACAATGATTACAAGTTCATTTTGTCCAATTTATACACCATAAAGGCCAGAGGTGGAGTGACTTCAGAGTTGATTCAATAACTTCATCTAGGATCCATGTTTTTTCCATGTCTCAACATATCAACTTTGTTCTTAGACTGGCTCCCCTCATGGTCCCAAGAGGGCTGCCACAGTTCTAGACCTCACATCTGGACTGAAAAACATCCAGAGGCAGAAAAAGACTGAATCTTCTAGTGGTAAGAGTAGAAGAAACCTTTTCCAGGGTGCCTCCCATCAGCTCCTTGCTTTAATTTTTTTTTTTTTTTTTTTGAAACGGAGTTTTAGTTTGTCACCAGCCTGGAGTGCGGTGGCACTCTCTCAGCTCACTGCAATCTCCACCTCCTGGGTTCAAGTGATTCTCCTGCCTCAGCCTCCCGAGTAACTGGGATTACAGGCGCGTGCCACCATACCCAGCTAATTTTTGTATTTTTAGTAGAGACAGGGTTTCACCATGTTGGTCAGGCTGGTCTCGAACTCCTGACCTCGTGATCTGCCCACCTGGGCCTCCCAAAGTGCTAGGATTACAGGTGTGAGCCACCGCATCCGGGCTTTTTTTTTTTTTTTTTTTTAATTAGCCAGGTGTGGTGGCGTGTGCCTGTAGTCCCAGCGACTCAGGAGGCTGAGGAGGGAGGATCACTTGAGCCTAGGAGTTTGACTTTAAGTCTCAGGCTGTACTGAGAGACACACCCATCCCAAAATTCATTACTGATAAGGGAACACGGGATTGCAGTTACTGGTTAAACTAATCAAGATTCACCCCTGAGCTGGAGACAGAGACACCTTCCATGACTAAACCAGGGCTCTGTCAGCTGGGAAGAATGCCCTAAGCAAAGGACAGGCCAAATAGCCCGAGCCCCATCAGCAGAGACCTTTTGGGACTCTGTGGCTGTGTGGGCTCCAGGGGTCCCTTGAGGTAGAGAGACTATTAAAGAGAAGGGATTCAGCACTTAAGCTCACCCATAGTGTTTGATTCTGGCTCCTCTTGGGGCAACAGCAAAGTATGGGGGCTATGCTGACATCATGATCTATGATGCTGCTGCCACCATGGTTTATTAGCCTGCCTGTGCCACTTCCTGAGCCTCCAAATCACACAGAATGTAAGACAGAAAAAAATGTCATCAGAGTACAAGAGCAAAGCAAGCTGCTTTACTGGGTACCTACTAGACACAAGACATGGTTTTTCACATTAGATCATTTAATTCTCACAATAGCCACCAGCTAGGTATTATCAGCACTCTGTTAATAGAAAAGAGGGCAGTGGCTCAAGCCTGTGATCCCAGCACTTTGGGAGGCCTAGGTGGGTTGATCACTTGAGCTCAGGAGTTGGAGACCAGCCTGAGCAACAAAGTGAAACCCCATCTCTAAAAAAATTTTTAAATTAGCCAGGTGTGGTGGTACACATCTATAGTCCCAGCTACTCAGGAGGCTGAGGTAGGAGGGCGGCTTGAGCCCAGGAGGTGGAGGTTGCAGTGAGCCAAGTTATCATGACTGCACTCCAGCCTGGGTGATAGAGCCAGACCCTGTCTCAAAAAAATAAATTAATTAAGCTAAATTAAATTAATTTAGAAGTTGAGGGACAATCAAACAATTTGTCCGACATCTCATCACTAGAAAGTATCAGAGCCCAAATTCTAGCTCCAACCCTGACTCTAAAACCTGCAGCCTTTGTATGCAGACATACTGTGTTCCAGTGCAGAATAGAATGCCAAGTCACAAGCAAAGAGAAAAGGACATACCAGAAAACATTGTCAGCCCAAGAATATAACCAGAGAAGACAAAGAAAGAGTTACAAACATTCAGGAAACATGAGATCGGCGTTACATTATGATCCCATAAACACGGTTCACATATGCAAGTTACATATAAAGCACACTCTCAGTCCCAAAGCCCTATCCCATAAGTTGCCTTGATTTGATTTCATAAGACTACTAAGGCAGTGTCGCTCGAATCTGGTCCATGGACTGATGCTAGTCTGCGAACTATGCGTTTCCTGTTCACAATAATAAACGCAGAATTGAAAGCAACATGTTAGAAACCTTTCTAGTGTTTTGACAGTGCAATAACATTCAAGCATGTGACTAGCAGACTTGTCTTCTGGAATGGGGTCTAGACCAGTTTGGGTGTTGTTGAACTTAGGTTGCATATGGCCCAAGCTGCATGCTTGTACTGGTTCATCATGGATTGAAAAATAAAAAATTAAAATAAATAGGCCGGGTGCGGTGGCTCAAGCTTGTAATCCCAGCACTTTGGGAGACCCAGGCAGGTGGATCACTTTAGGTCAGCAGTTCAAGACGAGCCTGGCCAACATGGTGAAACCCCGTCTCTACTAAAAATACAAAAATTAGCTAGGTGTGGTGGCGTGCACCTATAGTCCCAGCTACTCGGGAGGCTGAGGGAGGAGAATCACTTGAACCTGGGAGGTGGAGGTTGCAGTGAGCCAAGATCACATCACTGTACTCCAGCCTGGGTGACAGAGCAAGACCCTGTCTCAAAAAAAAAAAAAAAAAAAAAAGATAAATAAATGAATTAAAAAAAAAATCCCTGGTGGTTCCCCAGAGAAAGTTGGAAAAGCACCACCCTAGAATTCAGCTGGGTAAATATAATTACCCTCATTTACAAGTAAAGAAAATGAGATTCAAGGAGACTGAGTCACTTTTCCAAGGTCAACACCCCTGGGAAGAGGCAGGACAGGAAAACACTCTAGTTCAATGACAAATGAGAACTATGAAATCTCCCAGCTCCTGATAACAGAAAGTGCTGGCAAGAGGGGCCTGTAAAAAGGTGGAGGCTTGTTTTAAAAAAAAAAAAAAAAAAAAAAAGCATTTCCCTCAGCTTTGCCATTGCCAAAAGTTCAGCCAAGATAAAATGCCTCTGATGAGAACTACCTATAAAGTGAGGCCAGGAATAAAAGGGAAATGGATGGGCTCATTCCTGGCAAAGCCCAGTCTTGTGCATCCTAATTTACTAGTGTTACTCGTAGAACTGACTTGTTGTTACTACAATTTCACCATAAATTACGAAGACTAAGAAGACGAAGGTGTCTTCTCAAAGCCCTTCCAGTCTGGCTCCAGATTTTACCAGCCCCATCACTGACTCTACGCCCAGCCAAACTGAACCTCCCACCCTCTCAGAGCTAACGTTGGTTATTTGAGAATGTTCCACTATCACCTCTCTCTTCTTCTTACCCAACTAGAAAAGCCCTGCTCTCCATGAAAACATTTTTGGAATATTGTTATAGCTAAGACCCTGGGTTTCAAGAACCAAGGCTCATTTAAGCTCATTTTTAAAGGAGGGGGGATGTATGTGGGGCTGTTCAGTGGTCTCATGCAGACATTCCAGGACAGGAAGGGCCACAGTGGGGACTAAGAAACATTGTCATACCCGGCAGCTCCTAATGTTTTCTCTGTTTCTGAAGTCACTGGACTCTCTAGCCCTCACTACATCTCTGCTTTCTCCCTAGGCATCTCCTGTTTCCTTGTTGCTTTAGTGTCCCTACACCTTCACTGGTACACAATCATTGTGGCTTCCCAATTCTACCTTGCATATTTGCAAATGCAGCACCAGCACCAACTAGATCCATCCGTCTCTTCCCAAGTCTAACTTCCCAAAGAAGGAATCTGATTGGCTGAGCTCATCTTTTCAAGTCAGGCCACTAATCAATGATCTCCAGCCTATCTAAGAATTAGCTTACTTGGGGTCTGAGGTCAATCTCTGGTCTCAACAGCTATTGTCAGGAAAGGCCAGGTACGTGACATGGAGAATGTCTGCTTAAATGCAGGAGACTGGAAGCAGGTGGGTCTACACCACTGATATGGTCTTTAAAGGAATTAAAGAGAAATTAATAAACTCCTATTTTTGCTTCAGTTCCCAACTCTCGTGACACTTTCTCTAGGAAGTCTTCCATGATTTCTTCAGGTTAGTTTTTGTTTTTGTTTTCTTTTTTTGAGACAGAGTCTTGCTCTGTCACCCAGGCTGGAGTACAGTGGCACAATCTTGGCTCACCGCAACCTCCGCCTCCCGGGTTCCAGCAATTCTCCTGCCTCAGCCTTCCAAGTAGCTGGAACTACAGACAGGCACCACCATGGCCAGCTAATTTTTTTGTATTTTTAGTAGAGACGGGGTTTCGCCATGTTGGCCAGGCTGGTCTCAAACTCCTGACCTCAAGTGATCCACCTGCCTCGGCCTCCTAAAGTGCTGGTATCACAGATGTGAGCCACTGTGCCTGGCCTATCTTCAGGTTGATTTTTGTTCCTTATGTTCTTGCAACACAGTGTAAGTCCCTCTCTAGGAGCTCTCATCATGTTAATTAGAAACTGCTTGCTTGCATCTCTTCTTTCCCCACTAGATTATGAGGGCTTTGAAGATCTGGACCACACCACAACCACCTTTGAGTCCACAGCATGGAGCTTGGTGTTGAACATAGAAGGAGAACAGGAAATGAGCATGGAATGAATGACTGAATTTACAACCGGGTAAGTCAGCACCTGAATAAAAGGCTGACGAGTGAATTATGCTGAAACAAATGTAGGTCCCACTGCATCCACTCCAGATCAACTAAGGAGAATGACAGGGGTAGAGTGGGTGGGAGGGAAGGGGCAATGGAGAGGTAGGAAGATTCTTTACAAGAACAAGTAAAGTGAAAGAAAAATCACCCCAAAAGGAAGAGACAAAGAAGTAGTTGAACTTCTTTGTGGCAGCATCTTTTACGTCCAGATGTTTCTTTAGGTATTTCTGCATTCCTTGGTCTAGCAGGGGAATGAAAGATTAAAGCTTGGATTCATCTTCCACATCTGTAAAATGGAAATAGGTCCAGCTGCTTGGCTGGGTGACTGGGAGAATAAAAATGAGATAATAGATGAAAAGTACCCTGCAGAGCACCTGGGGGCAGGTAAAAAAGGCTCATACACTGTGGGTCACAGTGGAGAGTTTCAGAAATGCCCAGAACCTACCAAGCAACCTCTCAATGGCAGGAGGAAGTATGTCCTGGGACTTTCACAGGGAAGCACTGAATCTTTATTAAATTACCCTTCCCCCTGGGGTTTAGAGCAAGAGGCAGCAGGGCTGTTCCTGCCTCACTGATGGCAAGAGGCCTGCGCAGGCCAATAACACGGTTACCGTGTTAATCATTAAAATGCTGTGTCTGTTTTTGTCTGGGGACGAGGCATTTCGATCTTTGTTCTCCCTCTATAAAGAGGAAAGGTGAGGTGCTAAGTGGTGACTCCAAGCCAAGAGGCTAGCATGCCTGCCAGGCCACACGGATGGGAAGGCTTCAGATTCCCCCAGCCCCAGCATTTTTGGAGATGTCCTTGGAGGGTAAATCCTGAGTAGACGCAGTTGGAATAGGAGGAAAGGCAGATTAGCTCCTCCCAGAAAGCCAGGTTGTGCCCATTCAAATGAGAGGCTTCTATCATTGGCTGTCAAAAGAGAGTTAAGAAGCAAGGTGGTAGGCTGGGCGCAGTGACTCATACCTGTAATCCCAGCACTTTGAGAGGAGGAGGCGGGCAGATCACCTGAGGTTAGGAGTTTGAGGCCAGCCTGACCAACATGGCAAAACCCCGACTCTACTAAAAAATATAAAAATTAGCCAGGCTTGGTGGTACGCACCTGTAATCCCAGCTACTCAGGAGGGTGAGGCAGGAGAATTGCTTGAACCCGGGAGGCAGAGGTTGCAGTGAGCTGAGATCACGCCACTGCACTCCAGTCTGGGTGACAGAGCAAGAATCTGTCTCAATAAAATAAATAAATAAATAAATAAATGAAGAAACAAGGTGAAAGGATATACCCAACAGAAATGCAAACACATATCCACCCAAACACATGTATGCGAATGTTCATAGTAGCATTATCCACAATAGCCGAGAAATGGAAAGAACCCACATCCCCATCAACTGATGGGCATATGACAGGATTCCATTTGTATGAAAGGTCCAGAACAGGCAAATCCATACAGATGGAAAGTAGATCAAGGTTGCCAGGGACTGGGGGAGAAGGGGAATAAGGAGTGACTGCTAATGAATGCAAGGTTTTCTTTTGGGGTGATGAAAATGTACAACTTTGTGAATACACTAAAAAAACATTTAATTATACACCGTTAGGTGAATTCTGTGGTCAGTGAATTATATCTTTTCTTTTTTTTTTGAGACGGAGTTTTGCTCTTGTTGCCCAGGCTGGAGTGCAATGGCACCATCTTGGCTCACTGCAACCTCTGCCTCCTGGGTTCAAGCAATCCTCCTGCCTCAGCCTCCTGAGTAGCTGGGATTACAGGCATGCGCCACCACGCCCAGCTAATTTTGTGATTTTAGTAGAGATAGGGTTTCACCATGTTGGCCAGGCTGGTCTCAAACTCTCGACATCAGGTAATCCACCCACCTCGGCCTCCCAAAGTGCTGGCATTACAGGCATGAGCCACCGCACCCGGCCAGTAAATTATATCTTTAATAAACCTGGACTCTGAGTCAGATTCTTTGCTCTTATTTCTTTTTATTAAGGAAATATTAAACACCTACTAAGGGCCAAGCATTGTTTTAGGTGCTGGGGCCACAGGATGAACAAGGCAGACAATGCCTCGCTCTCTTGTCATTTACATTTCACTGTGGAAATCTGTCCGCCACGCACCCCCCAAGCTTAAAGGCAAATAAATAAATAATTGCATGTGTGGTGAAACTGTGAAGCAAACGTAGAGCTTAAAGAAAGAATTTTTTAGAATGTAGCAGTATGCCCAGAATGGGAGAAATTCCAGGCAGAGACCAGCATGTGCTCAGGGCATGGGTGAAAAAGGTCTTGGGGTGTTAAAGACACTGAAATCAGACCAGGAGGACTGAAACAGTCACTCCACCACTTCTCTGTGTGTGACCTTATACAAGGCCCTGCAGCTCCCTGAGTTATTCTGCAGGGTAGTGGGGAGACAGTATCTATCCAATCAGGGAAGCACCTGGCTCTGTGCTGGACATAGAGCAGGTACCCAAATATCATTCCTCACCCTCTCCATCTATCCCCTCCTGACATGCTGGCTGCAGTCTACTCCTCCATCCTGGATTGCATATTCTTCCTCTCTCTCTCTAAAAGGACAGACATCCCCTAAAAGAGTCTACAAAAATAGCAAATGTGCAGGCTAGGTGCAGTGTCTCACACCTGTAATCCCAGTACTTTGGGAGGCCAAGGCGGGCAGATCACTTGAGCTCAGGAGTTCAAAACCAGCCTGGACAAAATGGCAAAACCCCGTCTCTCCAAAAAATGCAAAAAATTAGCTGGGCATGGTGGCGTGCACCTGTCATCTCACTACTCAGGAGGCTGAGGTGGGAGGATTGCTTGAGCCCAGGAGGTTGAGGTTGCAATGAGCTGAGATCACACCACTGCACTCCAGCCTGGGTGACAAAATAATAATAATAATAATAAGAGAAAATGTGGCCAGGCACGGTGGCTCACGCCCGTAATCCCAGCACTTAGGGAGGCTGAGGTGGGCGGATCACTTGAGGTCAGGAGTTCGAGACCAGTCTGACCAATGTGGTGAAACCCTGTCTCTACCAAAACTGCAAAAATCAGCCAAGCATGGTGGCAGGCGCCTGTAATCCCAGCTATTCAGGAGGCCGAGGCAGGAGAATCACTTGAACCTGGGAGTCGGAGGTTGCAGTGAGCTGAGATCTCGCCACTATACTCCAGCCTGGGTGACAATGTTAGACTCCATCTCAAAAAAAAAAAAAAAACAGCAAATGTGCCACATAATTCTCTCATCAGTGGTACAAGCCAGACACATTATCCCTGAATGCCTGCACTGCATGGACCACAAGAATTAGCCTGTGATGGTTTGTGAACTGTTTTCCTTGATCAAGTGTGAGTCATTAGGTCTGTGCTAGGTCCTTATTGAGAAGTAGCTCCATAGGAGTGGCTACTGTTGCCTTCCACCTATAAAGGTGGCCTTTCAGCGGCCTCTGGGCTCTGTCTAGAACTAATTTGATTAGAAAAGCTCAGCTAAGGAGGAAAACACAATACTGTTGATCAGGGCATAAGCTTTAGAGTCAAGCCTATCTGGATTCCAGGCTGCGGACTTACTTCTACTTCTTCCTGGCTAAGTACCCTAGATGTAGGACTTCTCCTTTTTTTTTTTGAGAGGGAGTCTTTCTCCTGTCCCACAGGCTGGAGTGCAATGGCGTGATCTCAGCTCACTGCAACCTCCACTTCCCAGGTTCAAGTGATTCTCCTTCCTCAGCCTCCCAAGTAGCTGGGATTACAGGGGTGCACCACCACACCCAGCTAATTTCTGTATTTTTAGTAGATAGATATGGGGTTTCACCATGTTGGCCAGGCTGGTCTCAAACTCCTGACCTTAGGTGGTCCACCCGCCTCGGTGTCCAAAAGTGCTAGGATTACAGGTGTGAGCCACTGCGCCTGGCCGGGACTTCTCCTTTCTGATCATTTTTCACCAGCAGCATCAGCCTTCTGCTACCATTTATGGGGAATCATTAAATAGCTAATGGAATTCCCACTATCACCTATGAAATTTGGCTGCTATTCCCATTTAACAGAAAAGTAAGCAGAGGCACAGATCTTAGAAGTCAAGTACCCATGGTCATACAGTTAGGTGATGGAAGAGCCTGGATTTGAATCCAAGGAGTATAGCTCCAGAGCCCGTGGTCTTTAACAACCGCACACTATGATGTCCCTCAGCTGCAAAATGGGACAATAACATTGGCACTGTGGAGTTTTCACAAGGACCGACTGAGCTGAAGTATATGAAGTATTTTGAGATGCTGGGAACCTAGAGAGTATCCAACAAGTGGTACTGGCCTGCCTCCCTTAAACTTAAGAAGTTTCAAAGGGACTCTGCTATTAGAAGTGACTTTTTCAGACACAAAGGTAGGGTTTGCCCAAGGAGAGATTGACAATGCTGAGCCACTGCCCTGTGGAGCTCTCCAGCAATCACCAAAGCTCCCATCTTAACCCAGGATCCTCCACAAAGATCAGACCCAGGAGAGGTGATTCAAGCTTTTAGGGGAACCTGCTGGTGTCAGCTGCTAATATATGTAAAGTGTCTAGTACAAGGTCTGGCACATATCTTGATTAAAAATTAATAGAGCTCTATTTGATTGCACTAAATTCTATACACACATTTGATATTCCCATTGAATCCTCACAGCTGTTCTATCGCGTACATACTATTACTACTCCCATTTTGCAGATGAAAAAACTGAGACCTAAAGAGTTACATGATGGTATGTTCAACGTCATGCAGCTGGTGAGTTGTCAAGCGAGGATTTGAACCCAGGCAATGCGATCTCTGAGCCTCCATCGGAATTGGCTCCATTCTCAGAGACTTTCTCCTGCCCTTTCTCAGGAGATCACATTATCAGCCCAACACCAATTCATGTTTACATGGGCCATTCTTGTTAACTGAGACAGTAGAGAGGAATGGCTGAGTTCACGCATGGGCTTTAGGCAGCATCAGCTCCTCCTTCATAGAAGTGATATAACCATATCTCATTTAATCCTTTCAATAGCCCTATGAGAGACTTAATATATTAACTTCACCCAGACCAGAAAACAGAGGCAGGCAGATAAAGTGTACCCAAAGTTACACTGCAAGGCAGTAAGAGGAGAAATGAAAGCCCACTTCAGCTCAGGCTGGGCTCCAGGGAAATAGTTGCTAGATAATAAGTTATCTCACCTCTGGGAGGCCAGGCAGCCTTGTGTCTACACAGGAAAACAAAGGTAGATAAATGCAGGAATTCACAGCCCTATAAAAAACGAATTAAGATAAAATGCATACCCTTACTACTTAATGAGGGAGGTTTATGAACACAAATGCATGACAATGACTCAGAGGAACATAATTATCTTATCATAAGTTAAAGGCAATCGATTTTCATTTCTAAGTAAATATCATATTTCCTCCATCCTAACACACCTATTTTTTTTTTTTTTTTCTCACATTTGGCCATTTCTGAAGTCTGGCTACAACTTACCACAGATGCTCATGGTGACAATGCATCTTCCTTCCCCGTCCCGTAAAGGCGAGTATTGAATTAAAAATGTGACCTACAACCAATGTTGCCTTAGAATTGAGGTTCCCCTTTCAATCTCACCCCGTCCTAGCTAAGGCATTCTATCACTACCCTGTCTTCTTTTTTCTATTTCAAGTCACAAGAGGAAAACTATGAATTTCTTGTTAGAAACTAAAAGGAAACTCTCTCACCTGCAGTAGATGTTACAGGAGCAGACTCACAGAAGAATTAAATGATTGGAAAATAGAAAATAAAGATTTTCTCTTCCCCAGCCCGTAACTACTCCTGTACCCTGATCCCTAATGCAAGAACACGGGAATGAGCCTGGGCAATATCGTGAGACCTCGTCTCTACAAAAAATTTTTACAAATTACCCAGATGTGGTGGTGTGTGCTGGTAGTCCCAGCTACTCTAGTGGATGAGGTGGGAGGATCATTTAAGCCCAGCAAATCAAGGCTGCAGTGAGCCGTGACCATGCCGCTACACTGCACTCCAGCCTGGGCAACAGAGAGAGACCCTGTCTCAAGGGGAAAAAAAAAAAAAAAAACATGAGAATGGTTGACTGAGCCTGAGCCTGGATCTGCCTGGAGACGTGTGGTCAGTGGAAGGGGTGTCTTTATGCAGCTGGAACAAGTGAGTCCAGACAGGAAGAGCCACACTCCAGACCATGCAGTGACTTTGTGGCAGAGCCGCAAACTCAAGGCTCTGCGTTCCCAGAACAAGTGCTTCTCACTGTGCTGCTTCTAGTTTGTTGCCTCAAACTCTCTGCTCAGAAGGCCCTCTCAAACCTGGGCAACACAGTGAGATCCTGTCCCTACAAAAAAAAATTAAAAATTAGCTGGGCATGGTGGTGCACAACTGTGGTCCCAGCTACTCGGGAGGCTGAGGTAGGAGGATCACTTGAGCCTGGGAAGTAAAGGCTGCAGTGAGCTGTTATCGTACCACTGCACTTCAGCCTGGGAGACAGAGCAAGACTCTGTCTCAAAAAGAAGGAGCCTTCAGCTTGCCAGATGAGAAGTGATACAGTGATATTGTCTTCCTGGAAGCAGAAAAGTTCTGTGTCCCTGAGCAAGTCGCTTCATCTCCTCTCCTGCTGCTAAAACTCCCTCATCCTCACCCTGCCTCACGCTCCTTCTCAGAACAGGCAACAACCTCCGTCCAGGGCCCCTATCTACATGTGGGACTTCCACCCATCATGGGTTGCTGGGGCCTTCTTTCTCCTGAAGTTTTGAAAATAGAGATAATGCAGTCATAAAAAGAAATGAACTAATGGCATTCGCAGCAACCTGGGTGGAACTGGAGACTATTATTCCAAGTGAAGTAACTCAGGAAATGGAAAAAACTTCGTATGTTCTCACTCATATGTGGGAGCTAAGCTATGAAGATGCAAAGGCATAAGAATGATACAATGGACTTTGGGGACTTGGAGAAAAGGGTGGGAGGGGGGTGAGGGATAAAAGACTACAAATTGGGTTTAGTGTATACTACTCAGTGATGAGTGTACCACTAAAGGATTACTCTTGTATTCAAATACCACCTGTTTCCCAAACACCTATGGAAATAAAAAATAAAATAAAATTAAAAATTAAAATAAAAAATAGAGACAAAATGTAAAAGGAAGAAAGGAGTCAAAGAAATCACCAAGTCAAGAGTCAGAGTGCTGGGTCTGGGCCTTAAACCTTACCCTTCCTCTCTGTGAAATGGGCACAGCCTCTTCCTCTCTGATCTGGTTTCCCAGTTCCCTTCCAGACTGGCCTCTGGGGCTTGCAGGTGCTAAAGCTAAGACACGCATCCCTCTTGCTCCTGACAGCCTAGCCTGGGTTGGGGGGATCCTGCCAGCAACACCACCGGCTGTAAGTTCTGTGGCAGCAGCCTCTACCCTGTCTTGTTAGTGTCTGTTGAATTGAATCGCTCAGAGGCCATTTTCTGGCCTCCTTTTAAATGGCAGACCCCAGAAACAAACGCTGCTTCAGTTTATGCCTCTTAAAACTTTGGCCTAAGGTGCTTTGCTCCCACTCATGGGTATAGAACTAGAAAATGGAGCCGGATCCCAGCCTTTGATGTGTGGACAGGATGTGGGAAGGTAACAAAGGGAGAAAAGGGGCGAATGAAACTCCCAAGATGGCTTAAGAAGCAGTCTCATCTGGCCAGGCACGGTGGCTCATGCCTGTGATCCCAACACTTTGGGAGGCCTAGGTGGGTGGATCACCTGAGGTCAGGAGCTCCAGACCAGCCTGGCCAACATGGCGAAACCCCGTCTCTACTAAAAATACAAAAATTAGCCAGGCGTGGTGGCGGGCACCTGTAACCCCAGCTACTCAGGAGGCTGAGGTGGGAGAATCATTTGAACCCGGGAGGTGGAGGTTGCAGCGAGCTGAGTTCGTGACGCTACACTCCCGCCTGGGCGGCAAGAGCAAAACTCTGTCCCAAAAAAAAAAAAAAAAAAAAACAAAAAACAAAAAACAAATCAGTCTCATCAATGCAAATGCTCGCAGCTCCCAAATTAGTTGGGAGCAACTGGACCCAAGAAACACTCAGCAAGCACACACATCTCGAGGTTGTGAAGAAATGTTTAAGAGTCAGACTGCTGGACGCAGTGGCTCACACCTGTAATCTCAGCACTTTGGAAGGCCAAGACTGGTAGATTGCTTCAGCCCGAGAGTTAGAGAACAGCCCAAGAGTTGGAGACCAGCCTGGGCAACATAGTGAAACCCTGTCTCTATAAAAAGTACAAAAATTAGCCAGGTGTGGTGGCACACACCTGTGGTTCCAGCTACTTAGGGGGCTGAGGTAGGAGGATCACCTGAGCCCAGGGAGGTCGACGCTGCAGTGAGCCATGATTGTGCCATTACACTGCACTCCAGGCTGGGCAACAGAGAGTGACCTTGTCTCAAAAAACAAAAACGAGCCGGTCTTCTAGATTCATGACCCCAGCTCTGCCACCTACAAGCTACCTGACCTTGGGCCATGACTTAACCTCCCTGTAAAATGGGAGTAAATAGTCCTTTCCTCCTAGGGTTGAGGAATGCTTGGAACAGTGCCTAGTACACAGCTAATTCTACAGTATTGTTCACTACTATTACCTGCCTGGAGCTTTAATGCACTATAATCTCATAGAATCTTCCTAACAAGCCTGGGAAAAAGTAATTATTTTATAGATGAAAAACCTGAGGCTCAAGTCATACTGCTGATTTGCAGCAGGGCTGGGATTTAAAGCCTCCCTGGTCTTTCCAACTTCAAGTTCCACTGTCCTGGGTTCCCTCCCAGAGAGAGGGGATAGAAAAGGACAACACCGTGGGGGAGGGGAGGTAAATCATGTGGAAGGGGCATGGATGCCATTGGGAACGGCTCAAAGTGGGAGAGGCTGCCCGGTGGGGTGGTCTGATGGAGACAGTTTTTCCCCATGACCTCTTGAAGTGCCACTTCCCAGAAAAGATGCTGGCTGCATGCTGAGGGCACACTGGGGACTCCACATCTTTCATAGCCATTGCTGAAGTCTCTGAGCCTCAAGAGAAATTTACTGCAGACCATGCCACACATCGGCAGCCATGAGAGGGAAGGAGGAAGGGCAGGCCAGATGGGACAGTCCCCAGGCAGGACTCTGCACAGGCTCTGGGCTGACCACAGCCTGGAAGAGCCTAGTGACACCCTGTCACCCCTAGACTCCTCAGTTCCCAGACACCTTGTTCTGATGAAGTGAATGGGGAGGCTGGGCCTGGGGGTGGGAGAATAGCCACATGATAGCCCCTCACCCCCGCATGCCAGCAGGCAGCAGGGAAGGCAGACAGGAGCCCAGAGGGCCAGCAGCAGTGACCACGGGGCTGACGTTTTTCTGGCAACAAGGGTTGGCAAGGGAGACCAGACAGAAGCCTGCTGTATCAGGCTGGAAAGAGAAGGACTCTCCTCAGCTTGGAGAAATTCCTACCTAGTACCATTTGCCCATTCCCACACTAACTAAATGTTAGAGCAGAAAAAGGGGCTTCCTGAGGTCAGCCAACAGGGCCTCCTTACTTTGCAATGGAAAAAAATTAGGTCACACAAGGTTGAAAGCTGTTGTAAAGGAGACCAGAACTTGGGTGCCTCAATACCTAGTCCCATGGTCTTCAGGGCATGCATATGAGATCCAGAATCAGGTCACCATGGCTCTGACTCTGGATCTGCCCCCAGCCATCAATCTGCACTATTCTAGAAGCTTCCTTCAGGTTGTAGGTTCTATAGCTCTGAGATAGAGTGGCATGCACTGTGTGTGCACGTGTGTATGTAGTATGCATCCATTCAACAGCAAATATTTATCGAGTGCTCCATTTAAGGCCCTGGAGATAAAGCAGTTCACAAATAGAGGAAGCCTCTCCTCTGTGTCTCTAGGGCTGATTTTCACTACAGAGAGAGCCTCATGCACAATTTGTGCCTAGACTCAAAGGTAGGATGTGTCCTGTGCACACCATCAAGAGCTACAGCCCTTCTCCGGGTCTCCTTGTGCTTCACAGGGGTTTTGGACAAACCTTATGGGAGCATTTCCCCAGCCCCAACCCATGGCCTGACTCCCGCCTCCCATGGCACCCCAGGGTGCTGCTTCTGGCATTTGGTGCCCCGCCTTGCAATCACTGACTTCCTGAGCAACCTGAAGAGGGACTGTACCTACTTCACCTCTTAATCCTTAGCACCTGGTGGATGCAAGCTCCCTAGGAACTCCCGTTGAATAAAGGGATGATTAAATGAAGGCATCGATTCTCAGTCTCTCTCATCTGTAAAATGCAGGTGATAACTATCTGGATGACTCCTGATTTTCCTCCAGATCAGATGAGACATAGGAGATGAAAGGACCTTGGAACTAACATGCTGTTCTTCCCGAGATACAGTTCTTATTATCCCCCATAAAAATGGCACCAGCTCTGTGTCTCTGAGAAAGGACTCAGCTATAGAGAGCCTCGGTTTTTATCCGGGAGTGTGTGCTTGAGCATGAATATGTGTGTGAGTGTGTGTATATGCTGGCCTGGAGAGCCAAATCGACCCCATAAGAAGATATAATTTCAAGGAGGCTTCAGGGAACCCAGACCTCCTCCCTGTCTGTCCCTATTTACAGGGACATATGGCTGCCAGGCCAGCAGAGCCCCAGAGGAGTCAGCCCTCAGCCGAGGACAAAGGGAAGGACGGGAAAGAGAAAGCACCCCCAAGAGCCCTTGTCTCTCCATCGTCCGTCTGTCTGTCAGCAGCAGCCAGTGGCTTGCCAGGCAGGACGGAAGCGCTGCCCGGCCATAAATGACCGCTGGCTCCAGGCTGGCCACCCGCCCTGGCCGCCCGCACGGAAGGGCCGGACTTTACCCAGCAAATCGGGAAGGAACTGAAGCCTCTGAACTTGGGACTTGGGCTCCGTCGATAAGACCAGTGGACAAACAGAGGGCAGGGACCAGGGCTCCCCTTTATACACACAGAAGCCCGGCTCCAGGCTGATACTGCTGAGATCTTTGCCCTTTAGTTCAAACAGGAAATCTTAAAATGGAAAATGAGCTGCGTAAGGAAGGGGCGCGGCCACTAGCTTACAGGGAAGACGGAGCAGGTTGTTCGCCAAAGAACGTTTTGGCTCCACGCGGCCTGGGGTGTTTGGGAGGGGGCAAGGGTCTGCCTGGGGAAGGGAGAAGGCAGCCTGGCAGGTGAGGAAGCCCTATAGGCAGCTGTAGGGCGGGGGGAGTGTCAGAAACCTGGGCCTGAGCCACAATACGCAACTGATCCGTGGTGTGGCTTGTGGGGAATGACTTCACATATAGGAACCTCAATTTCTCCGTCCATAAATGTGGCTAGCCATACCATCCACCTAGAGCGCTCACGGAGGATCTGAATGAAGTCATGGTGTGAAAGTGCCATGCAAGTCACAACCCTACATCCTGGCAAGGCCCTCCCCAGAAGGAATTTCACAATCACAAGGGGAAATCCAGAATAACATCTCCAGCCCCCCATGCCACCCCCGTACACCCCCGTGCTGGCAGTTCAAAGAAGAGAAAATTGGGAGAAGAGAAATAATTAGAGAACCCCAGCAGTCTCTCTGCTGAGGTTTCCAAGTAATTATTCACCTGTAAATTACTCCTCTCACCTTAATTCTATCTCCAGATCCTTTAGACAAGGTAAATTCATTTATTTACATCTCTAACTATCCTGCTTTGGTAAACATTCCAACAAGGTTGGATGGCCCATTAAAGAAAAAAAACAAGTGAAGAAGCGAGGCAAGCAGGAGAGAGAGAGATTAACTACTGGTCATTACTGGCATTTGCAGAATTACCTCCAAGGGTAATTAATGAGGAATCATGCCAAAGCAAACCTCAACTTGAGCCAAAAAGGAACCCATCACAGCCAGGTGGAAACTACAGGCGGCCCCACTTGCAGATGGCCCTCGCTTCTCACCTGCAGGATGGGACCCTTCCATGGGGCTCCCCTCAACTCCTTCTGCCTCAGGCAGTGGTGTGGGCTGCACCTTCATTTCAGGAAGAACTCTCCTTATCTGGTGAGGTCACTTTTGACTCACCCCTCTCACTCACAGACCAGCAATCTTTCTGGGCCACCCCCCAACCCAGGCCTGGCCATTTCTGGGCCTGGCACATCTTAGCTGCTCAATAAACAGATGGCTAGGCATGGCGGCTTATACCTGTAATCCCAACACTTTGGGAGGCCAAGGCAGGAGAATCACTTGAAGCCAGGAGTTCAAGACCAGCCTGGGCAACATAGACAGAACCCATCTCTATAAAAATTTTTAGTAGTGACACGCACTGTATTCCCAGCTACTTGGGAGGCTGAGGCAGGAGGATCACTTGCACCCAGGAAATTGAGGTTATAGTGAACCATAATTGTACCACTGCACTCCAGCCTGGATGACAGAGCAAGATCCTGCCTCTAAACAGGCGGATAGTAGCTGCTGAGTGAATTAATCAATGTACTATTCATTCTAATTTCCTAAAGCCTCTTGAATTTGCCAGATTTCAAAGTCACCCCCCCCCCCCACCAAGATTAAACTCACCAACCTCTTTTGCCTGAACCAGAGCCTCCAAAGGGCCTCTCCGCTTCTAGTCTCTCCTCCTTTCCTCCTCCACACAGATTTAACTCTCAAAAAGGTAAACTGAAAAATCAAGCAAGATAATACTTCAGCTCCGACCACTGAGGAGAAGGGCGGGGTTAAGAGAGTGGTCCCTAGAGTCAGATAGCCTGGGTTGAAGTCTGGGTCAACAACAGACCACCTGTGTATCCTTTGAGTCAGTTACTTAACATCTCTGAACCTTAGTTTTCTCATGGCTTCTTCACCTTAAAATGAGAATAACATCTATCCCACTTACAATGGCTGTTGAGTGCATTATGAGTTAATGAAGAAATGCCTTTCACCTGATGAACACTGGCTGTTAGCAGCAGCAGGGAAATTAGTCTCATCAGCATCGTCCTTACTAGAAATGCCTTCACTGCCTTCTCATTGTCCTCACATTAAAGCCCAAGCACTTTAGCATGTCAAGACACATGGAGTTCACAAGGACAAGATCCTGATTCCTGTCCTGGTCCAGAGTCCAGCTCAGAGAGCCCTCAATAGATATCACAAATGGATAAATAAATAAATGAAACCAGGCCCTGCTCTCTCTCAGCCTCAATTCTCACCACTTTCCCACCCTCCCTAGTCCAGCCATAGAAGGCCTTGCAGTTTCCCAAATGCTACGTGCTCTCTCAACCTCAGCTCTTTGCACAGGCTGCTTTCTCTAAGAATGCCCTTCCAGGAATCCAGGCACTGCATCCCAGGACCCAGGCATTCACAGACGACAAACGCAGAGAGGCGACCTTAAATGGGCTCGTCTCTCAGAGGTGTATCCCATTTTGGACAGTGTGTGAGCCAGAGGGTTGGACCTTTCAACTGGCCTTTTAAAGTTCATGTGTCTTCTAGAAAGAGCTTTCTAGTTGCTTTGAAATATCCAACAACCCCATGAAAGGGGAAGATAGATATGGGTCTCCCCAGCTTTAAAATGAAAGAATTGTGGTCCATAAAAGGCCAGTGATTTGCCCGTGGTCACCACTTAGTATCAGCAGTGACATAACCTTAAACTTTCCAAGACCACAGAATAGGGGAAAGAACACAGACTCAGAAGCGGGTGTGAGCTTGCAACCCTGGCCAAGACTTTGAGCAAACGTTCACCTCTTTAAGCTTCTAATTTCTCCATCTGTAAAACAGGGGTAAGCATAACTTTCCTGCAAGGTGGTTTGGGAAGATGTGTTGAGACACCTACCACATGAGAAAGCAGCCAGCCACTGCCTGGTCCTAGAGGCAAAGTCAATGCATGAAATGTGAGTGAAGGTTTGGAGAGGAAAGGGAGGCTGAACAGTGGCAGGTGTGCAAGGATCTGGAAGTGGCAATGAAAAGCAGGAGAAGGCAGCCTCTGCCTCCACATCTGGAGTCAGGAATTTTTTGAAACCTTAACTCTCAAAGGCCAAGGGCAAACGGTATCCTCGGCAGAGAGTCGAGGGTCAGTTAAGACAAGAAATAGAGGCAAAATTAGGGCTAGAGACGCAGCTCACAGGCAGCCTGCAGCCAGCATTCGACTCACACACACTGCCCAACTGGGATAAACTTCTGAGAGCCAAGCCCCTTTAAAGTTGCCTCTCTGGGTTTGTCGTCTGTGAACGCCTGGGTCCTGGGATGCAGTGCCTGGATTCCTAGAAGGGCATTCTTAGCAGAGAAAGCAGCCTGTGCAAAGAGCTGTGGTCGAGAGAGCACGGAGCATTTGGGAACTTGCAAGAGCTTCTGTGGCTGGACTAGGGAGGGTGGGAAAGTGGTGAGAATTGAGGCCGAGAGAAAGCAGGGCCTGGTTTCCATGAGTCATGCTAAGGTGCTTGGCCTTTAATTTGAGGACAATGAGAAGGCAGTGAAGGCATTTCTAGTAAGGACGATGGTGTGAGAGTAATTGCACTGCTGCTGATTAACAGCCAGTGTTCATCAGGTGCGAGGCATTTCTTCATTAACTCATGAGAAAACCACAGTGATGGGATCAGGTGAACTTTTCCAAAAAAGAGTTGGAGATGGAAACCAGAGGGGTAGCTAGGACCAGGAGGTAGGGAGAGAGACTTGGAAGAGGCAGAGGCCAAAAATATGCAACAATGACCAGCAATAATAGAAATGTCACCACAACAATCAGAGAGTGAAATTAGCTCCTGGTCATTACTGGCATTTGCAACTTCTATTTATTCAACAGTTTCCTCCACATGACTGCTAGGAGATTCTTTTTGTATCTCACTAAAAGAGTAAATAATCGGCCGGACACAGTGGCTCATGCCTGTAATTCCAGCATTTTGGGAGGCTGAGGCAGGTGGATCACCTGAGGTCAGGGGTTCGAGACTAGCCTGGCCAACATAGTGAAACCGTATCTACTAAAAATACAAAATCAGCCAGGTGTGGTGGCACATGCCTGTAATCTCAGCTACTTGGGAGGCTGAGGCAGAAGAATCGCTTGAACCTGGGAGGCGGAGGTTGCAGTGAGCTGAGATCACGCCATTGCACTCCAGCCTGGACAAGAGTGAAACTCTGTCACAAAAAAAAAAGAATAAATAAATAAATAATCTCATAATGCTAAGAAGCAGGTCAGGACACATGAAGTTCACAAGGATAAGAGCCTGATTCCTGTCCTGGTCCAGAGTCCAGCTCAGGGAGCCCTCAATAGATACCATGAATGGATGGATAAATAAATAAATAAATAAATAAATAAATAAATAAATAAATAAATAAATAAATAAAGAGCTAGCACTAATATCACAAGAGCAAATCCCCAGACAGCCCTTAAATTCATATTTACCAATAATCCCAGATTCTTTTATCTTATTTTCCAAATGACTGACTAAGCAGTTACATAAGTAAAAAAACTGCTTGAGTTAAATCAACCTGAATTAACACCTGCCTTCTCTATTTGCCCCTCTTGGCCTCAGTTTCCTCATTTGTTTAATAAATATTATTGTGTATTTGGGAATTCTTGAGGAGTCAGGATAATGTATATATAGTGTCATCCACATGGTTTTCCGTGAACACATGAAATCTTGTCTACCAGTCTATAAAGCAAATCCAACAAAATTCAGAAACATTGCATGTACACAGTGTTTAACCACAAAGCAATTCAGCTGGAAATAAATAACAAAAAGATAACAAAGAGAACCTTATGCTTTTGAAAATTTATGAGCTTATAGCTAAATAAGTCAAAAATCAAAGAAGCAATGAAAGTGGAAATTATAACATATCTAGAACTGAATGTCAGTGAAAATACTGTATGTCAAAATGTATGGAACACAACTAAATCAACACCGGAGAGGGAAATCTGTCACTGTAAATGCTTAGATGGCCAGGTGCAGCGGCTCACACCTGTAATCCCAGCACTCTGGGAGGCCAAAATGGGCAGATTTCTTGAGCCCAGGAGTTCAAAACCAGCCCATGCAACATGGTAAGACCCCCGTCTCTGCAAAAAATAAAAAAATTAGCAGGATGTGGTGGCTCATGACTGTAGTCCCAGACACTTGGGAGGCTGAAGCAGGAAGATCACATGAGCCTAGGAGGTTGAGGCTGCAAGTGAGCCATGTTTGTGCCACTGCAGTTTAGCCTGGGTGACAGAGCAAGACCTGGTCTTAATCAATCAATCAAGCAAAAAAACAAAAAACAAAAAAACTTAGATTAGAAAAACAAGAAATGCTGAAATGTAATAAACTAAACATCCAACTTAAGGAATTAGAAAATAACCACAGGATAGGACCGGGCACAGTGGCTCACGCCTGTAATCCCATCACTTTGGGAAGCTGAGGTGGGTGGATCACCTGAGGTCGGAAGTTTGAGACCAGCTGGGCCAACATGGTGAAACACCGTCTCTACTAAAAATACAAAAAAATTAGCCCAGTGTGGCAGTGCGCACCTGTAATCTCAGCTATTCCGGAGGCTGAGGCAGGAGACTCACTTGAACCCAGGAGGCAGAGGTTGCAGTGAGCCGAGATAACACCACTGCACTCCAGCCTGGGTGACAGAGTGAGAGACTCTGTGTCAAAAAAAAAAAAAAAAGAAAATAACCACAGGATAAACCCAAGGAAAGTAGACATAAGAAAATAAGAAAATGAGAACGGAAATTGGTAAAATAGAAAACAAAAATAAAATAGAGAGCTTTAATGAAGTTGGTTCTTTATGAAATCTAATAAAATTGATAAATTTTAGGTGAGAATGATCAATAAGAAAATTATGTGAGGCTCAAAAAATAACATTAGGAATAATAAAAGGAATGAACAATTACAGATAGAGCAAAGATTTAAAAGATAATAAAACACACTATGAATGACTTTATGCCAATAAATTTTAAAACTTAGATAAAATGGAAAAATTCCTAGAAAAGAACTCTACCAGAACTGACTAAAAAATAATTAGAAAACTTGACTCTTCCTTTAACCAATAAAGTAATTAAATCTATCAAAAAAAACTATTGTATATCAACTTTTTTTTAATAAATAGAGACATAATCTCGCCATGTTGCCCAGGCTGGTCTCAAACTCGTGGGCTCAAGTGATTCTCCCACCTCGGCCTTCCAAAGTGCTGGGATTACAGGTGTGAGCCACCGCACACAACCATATGTCAATTTAAAAAATATATTTTATTAATAAATTAAATCTATAAAACTATTCCATAAATAACTTCCAGGCCCAGCAGTTTGTCATCTTTTTTTTTTTTTTTTTTTTTTGGCAGGGGAGGTTGGTTTTTCGTTTTGTTCTCTTTTTAGACGGAGTCTCGTTCTATCACCCAGGCTGGAGTGCAGTGGCCCTACCTCAACTCACTGCAACCTCCACCTCCCAGACTCAAGTGATTCTCCTGCCTCAGCCTCCCAAGTAGCTGGGACTACAGGCAAGTGCCACCATGTCCAACTAACTTTTGTATTTTTAGTAGAAACGGGGTTTTACCATGATGGCCAGGCTGGTCTCGAACTCCTGACCTCAAGTGATCGGCCCGCCTCAGCCTCCCAAAGTGCTGGGATTATAGGCATGAGCCACTGCACCCAGCCCAGGCCCAGTAGTTCTTAAAGCAAGTTCTAACTAAATGTCAAGGAACAGGTAATTACATATCACTTCAGACTCTTGCAGGGAACAGAAAGAGGGGAATAAATTTCCCACTCATTTGATGAGAAAAGTACACCTTTGCTATTGAAATAGGGCAAAATAATATAAAAATGAAAAATCATTAGTCAATATTTCACGTGAACTTAGTCCCCAAACAAAATTTTAGTTAATCAAAGCCAGCAATCATAGAAAAAAAAAAAAAGATAGTCCACATGACCAAATTTGGCTTAAATTAGGTATGCATTTTGGGCATTCATCATTTTAACATATTAAGGGAGATAAATGACAAGATCATATGAGTTGTCACACAAAAAGCTATTTAAAATTCAACACTCATGCATGATTTTTTTTTTTTTTTTTTTTTTTTGAGATGGAGTCTTGGTCTGTTGCCCAGGCTGGAGTGCAGTGGCGCAATCTCGGCTCACTGCAGCCTCCATACGGGGCTCACTACCCCGCCATTTCTTTCTACTTCAGTTTGCTAAGCTTTTTTAAAAAAAAAAAAAAATCATGTAGGGCCGGGCGCAGTGGCTCACGCCTATAATCTCAGCACTTTGGAAGGCAGAGGTGGGCAGATCACCTGAGGTTGGAAGTTCAAGATCAGCCTGACCAACATGGAGAAACCCCGTCTCTACTGAAAATACAAAATTAGCCAGGCATGGTGTCGCATGCCTGTAATCCCAGCTACTCAGGAGGCTGAGGCAGGAGAATCGCTTGAACCCAGGAGGCAGAGGTTGCGGTGAGCCGAGATTAAGCTATTGCACTCCAGCCTGGGCAACAAGAGCAAAACTCCATCTCAAAAAAAAAAAAAAAAAAAAAAAGAAAGAAAGAAAGAAAAAGAAGTAAAGAAATAAAAAGGAATGTCCTTAACGAGAAGAAGAATATTTGCAAAAATCCAAAATAAATATTATACTTAATGGTGAATAATTAGAAGAATTTCCCTAATAGTCAGCATATAAAAGAAAGGTACAAAAATTCTTTATTCCCAAATTATGATTGTCTACAGACAATATTCAAATACCAATAAAAACTGTAAATGCTTAGAAAGAATAAGAAAATTAACAAGATTGTTATCAGTAAATGAAACTCAATTACGTTTTTACAACCAAATAACCATCAGTTAAAAGTGTAATTTTAAAAATACAACTTACTAGCCAGGCACAGTGGCTCAAGCCTGTAATCCCCGCACTCTGGAAGGCTGAGGCAGGCAGATCATTTGAGGCTAGGAGTTTGAGACTAGCCTGGATAACACGGTAAAATGCTGTCTCTACTAAAAAAAAAAAAAAATACAAAAATTAGCCGGACATGGTGGCACAAGCATGTAATTCTAGCTACTTGGGAGACTGAGGCATAGGAATTCCTCGAACCCAGGAGGCAGAGGTTGCATTGAGCCCAGGTCACACCACTGTAACTCCAGCTTGAGTGACAGAGCAAGACTCTGTATCAAAAAACAAAACAAACAAACAAAAAAAAACCAAAAACTTATTATGGCAACAAAAATAATTCTAGTAAAAAATGTGCAAGACCTCTGTGGAGAAAATTATAAAACTTGTTAAATGACATTTTAAAAGACACAAATGGAAGAAGAGAGAGGAACTCTGTTCATGAATAGGAAGTTTTGGTATATAGATATCAACTGTTCCTAGACTGATCTGCAAATTCAATCCAATTCAGCAGAGTTTTCCAAGGAACTTGAACACCTAATTTGAAATGAATGATCAAGAGCAAATGGCAAATAATTTAGACAATTAATATAAATTGTGATTGTAATTTAGACAATTTTGAGGGAGAATAACAAAGTAGGTAAACTTGCTCTGTGAAATATCAAAATTTGTTATAAAATTATAAATACTAAGATAGTATAGTATTGATATGTGGAGAGAGATATACAGTAATTGGGGGAGAATGAAGCCCAGAAACAGATCCATGGACCCATGCATTTATAAATATCTATGATAGGAAAGAGTTTGCATTGTGCGTTGGTGGTGGTTAAACATGGACTATTCAATAAATGGTTATGGACAACCAGTCATTCAGATGGAAGATATAATAAAATTTTGATCCCTAACACAGACATACACACACACACACACACACACACACACACATCAGGTTCAGGTATTATAGTGACTGAAATAAAAAGCATAACTTTAAATTTGGGGGAAAAATATAGAAGATATTGATAACTTCAGGGTAAGGAAAGATTTCTTAAATAAGACACTCCAAAAAAGCATAAACCTTCATCAAACTAATAAATTCAAAAATGTGATTGAGTGCACTGGGTCAAGCCTGTAATTTCAGCACTTTGGGAGGCCGAGGCAGGCAGGTCACTTGAGCCCAGGAGTTTGAGACCAGCCTGGGCAGAATGGCAAGACCCTATCTCTACCAAAAAAAAAAAAAAAATTAGCCAGGCATGGCGACATGCACCTGTAGTCCTAGCTACTCAGGAGGCTGAGGTGGGAGGATTGCTTGAGCCTAGGAGTTGGAGGTTGCAGTGAGCTATGATCATACCACTGCACTCCAGCCTGGGTGATGGAGCAAGACCTCATCTGTAAAAGAAATAAAGTTGTATTTTTTTTAAAAAAAAGAAAGGTGAAAAAACAAGGCCAAAACTGATAGAAAATACTGACAATACTGACCGAGGAATAATATGTGGAGTATATAAAGAATTCTTAAAAAAAAAAAGATAAACAGCCTGCCAGAAAAATGGGCAAAAGACACTAGAGACATTTCAAAAAAGTGGAAAATTTAAATAGCAAAAGATTTTTTAAAAAGGCATTCAACTTTATTAACAAATCAAGAAAATGAAAACTAAAATAAAGATATATCATTTTCACCCACCAGAAAGGCAAAAATTGACAAGTCTGACAGTACTCAGCATTGGCCAGGTGCAGTGGCTCACGCCTGTAATCCCAGCTGGGAGTGGCCTCCCAGCACTTTGGGAGGCCAAGGTGGGCGAATTACCTGAGGTCAGGAGTTCCAGAACAGCCTGGCTAACACGGTGAAATCCCGTCTCTACTAAAAATACAAAAATTAGCCAGGTATGGTAGCGCACACCTGTAATCCCAGCTACTCGGGAGACTATGGCATGAGAATCACTTGAGCCCATTGGGGCGGAGGTTACAGTGAGCCTAGATCATGCCACTGCATTCCAGCCTGGGTGACAGAGCGAGACTCCATCTCAAAAATAAAAATAAATGAAAGAAGCATAGTAAAAAAAAAGTCTAGAAGAAAAAAAGCCATGAAGCATTAACCATGGCTAGCTTTGAATGACAGATGTCATTTTCTTCTTTTTTTTTAGTAGTTTCTAATTTTCTATAATGAACATGTACTCCTTTTAAAATCAAGGAAAAAAATATTTTGTTTAACAAGACCAACCCCCTAATTCTAAGGATAAATACCACACAGTTGAAAGGAGAAGGAAAAAAAAAAAAAAGACTAGGTATAAAAATAACTTTCTCTGGGTTTGATCTTCAAGCAACAAACTACAATCTCAGGAACTCTTTCTCCCCTGAGCTTTTCTGGGTCCTACGCAAAGAAATCAGGCAAAGTATGCTTGTCGGATTATATTGTTCCCTGGGCAAGTAGAAAAGAGAAAACTTTTGTGCATTTAATGAAAAAGCACACAAGGCCTTATTTTTAGATTTACCGTCATTCTGTCCCCTACAAGACTCTGCAGCCAAGTGAACTCAGAAAGATTTTCCTGCTTTAAGCATCATTTGTTTCTCTTGATTTTTTTGTTTTGGTTTCGTGTGGAGGTGAGTGCAATGCGGCCTCTACTCCAGGCAGGAACTTCCCTTCAGATGAGCATGTTCTGTGGTATTCATCTGATTTGGACTCAGCCCCTTGCTGGCCTCAGCAGTTGCTACATTATTTCCTGGGAGGAGATTAGGAACTTGAGGCAGTGAGACAATAATAGTAGCAATAATGATCAGCTGGGATTATGGTGACCCTGATGCGGATGCAGAAACTGGGATGCCAAAAGGTGAATGATCTGAATGCCCCAGGCTATGACCGGCTTTACCTTGAGCCTCACCCTGCTGCCCTAGGCCCCATCCTTTAGCCCCTCTGTGATGTCCCATCTGCGTAGATGCCAAGAACCAGTTCCAGGGCTCTGCTCAGAACCCCTTATAAATCTTCTCATGGGCATGTGTGAAGAAAGGAAGAAGAGGCAGAGAAGAGAGAAGGAAAGGAGAGACAAGAGGAAACTCATCTTCATGGCAATAGCTACTATTTGTCATGCTTGTCAGGTGCCAGACGTCGTCCTGGGTACATCAATGCTATATTATCTCATTTAATCCTCACCAAAATGCAATAAATTAGGTGATTTTTAAAAATCTATTTTTCATAGAAGGAAATTGAGTTTCAGAGTAGTTAGGTGACTTCCCCATCATCACATGCTCTTTTTTTTTTGAGACGGAATCTTGCTTACTCACCCAGGCTGGAGTGCAGTAGCGCGATCTCGGCTCACTGCAAGCTCCGCCACCCGGGTTCACGCCATTCTCCTGCCTCAGCCTCCCGAGTAGCTGGGACTACAGGTGCCCACCACCACACTCGGCTAAATTTTTTTGTATTTTTAGTAGAGACAGGGTTTCACCGTGTTAGCCAGGCTGGTCTCGAACTCCTGACCTTGTGATCCACCTGCCTCGGCCTCCCGAAGTGCTGGGATTACAGGCGTGAGTCATCATGCCTGGCCTTAATCACATGCTCTGAAGGGGCAGAGCTAGGACTCTAGGTCCCAGGAATACAGTTTTGGAGCTTGAACCTTAACAATGTTTCCTCCTCCCTACCCCCTTCCCCATGCACCTATCACAGAACCCTAAATTGTTGAGCTTTTCCTCTGAAACAGAAACAAATAATACATGTGGTTTGGCTGCCCTCAAATATTCCGGGGCTATTTCCTGAAATAGCTTAATCAGAATTCCCTGTCAACCCCTACAATCTCCCCGCAGTGTGGCCTCCACTTGAAACCTACCAAGCCCCAAGACTGTACAGACTACCTGATCCCCCACACAGGCTTTCATACCTCCAGGTTCAAGTCTGTCTCTGGCTTCAGCTGCCAGGCCACTCCTCTCCTTGCTCTGGTCTCATGGAATGTCAGCCCACTGGAGCAAGGTGCTCCTCCTCCAAGAAGCCTTCCCTGATTTTATTGAATTCATTAGCTCCTTCATTTGATCAGCAAATTTTATTAAGCAGCTATCATATGACCTTCGCTGCAAATTAAATAAGAGATCAGTGTACCACTGAAACTTACCCAGAAAGTCAAGAAATCCTTTCCTGAAAAATCAATACTTGTTTAGGAATCCAAAGAGTGATTAAGAGGAGTTAATTAGAAAAAATGGAGGAGTAGGGGAATGTTGCTAAGAGGACCAGATCGAGGAAATATCATGAACCAACAAAAAGACCATGGATAAATCATAGCTGCACCATAAACTAGTTTGTAGAAATATGGGCAAGGTATTTAACCAGCCTCTCTGAAACTCAGTCACCTCTGCTATAAAAAAGCAGGTAGTGGTGCTTCTCATGCTGTCAGAATGCAATGCAGATATATTTGCAAAACCCCTGGCACAAATTCTATCATATAGTAGGTTCTCGTTAAATGGCATATCCCTTTGGACAGATTTTTCTTTTAGGGAATAGAAATAATTTGGGATGCCAAAAGATGGTAATCTTTGTAGCTATCAAAATCGCAGAGCTGACAGTGGGATATTATTGATCAGGTCAGCTTCAGATCCCTGAGTCACCCACCATGTCCGTTATTTATGTCCATGCTGGAAGCTCCACTGAAGGAGGGGCCTTCACTTGTCTTGTTCACCGCTGTATCCCCAATGCTGAAGCAATACCTCTCACAGACTACTAATTTTAAAATGTTTGTTGAATGAATGTTTGATGACTTTACTCATCTGCTCAATCAATGGTCACAAAGACTGGTTCCCTAACTGTCAGCATCAGCATCCCTGGAAACCTGTTGGAAATGCACATTCTCAGGCCCCACTCTGGGGCTGCTGAATCAGAAACTCTGGGGATTGGCTCCAGTAATCAGTGTTTCAACAAGCCTGCCAGGTGCAGGTGCTGCTTGAGTTTAAGAAGCACTACTCTGAAGGCCGGGCGCGGTGGCTCACGCCTGTAATCCTAGCACTTTGGGAGGCCGAGGCGGGTGGATCACGAAGTCAGGAGATTGAGACCATCCTGGCTAACACGGTGAAACCCTGTCTCTACTAAAAATACAAAAAAAATTAGCTGGGAGTGGTGGTGGGCGCCTGTAGTCCCAGCTACTCCAGAGGCTGAGGCTGGAGAGTGGCATGAACCCGGGAGGCGGAACTCACAGTGAGCCGAGATCGCGCCACTGCACTCCAGCCTGGGCGACAGAGCGAGACTCTGTCTCAAAAAAAAAAAAAAAAAAAAAGAAGCACTACTCTGAAAGGAGCATCTAGATAGCAGCGGTTGGCTTACTCAGCTCTAATACGCAGCCCTGGGCAAATGCATTAGGACTGAAAATTGATTGCCCCTCCTAGGACTCAATCCTGCTGCAAAACTCAAGCCAATCTTAAGAATGTCAGAAACAAACTGGCTCAAGAAAGAGCCCCCACCACCGCCATCCACCTGTACCAGCCGCCAGATGGGTGATCCTACCTTTCCAAGGATGACCCGCTCTTCTGAGTGCAATCAAGTCCAACTCAAAAGCCCCCTCCTCTGGAAAGCTTTGAGAAACAATTTCCAGGTAGGATGAACTTCTCCCTTCCCGGGGCTACAGGTACAGGTTTTCGCTATGGCCAGGAGCCCATAGTGGTTTTCAAATACATTTAGAAATATCTCCCCTCTAGATATTTGCCATCCAATATGGTAGCCACTAGCCGCATGTGGCCATGGGGCCCCACCAGAGGGGCTAGTAGAAATTGAGATATGCTGTAAAGTGTAATATCCATACTGAATTTTGCAAGTACAGATTTTTAAAAATGTAAAATATCTAATTATGAATTTTCATTTTTAGACCAGATGCAGTGGCTCACGTCAGTAATTCCAACACTTTGGGAGGCCGAGGCAGGAGGATTGCTTGAGGCCAGGAGTTTGAGACCAGCCTGCACAAGCAAGACCCTATCTCTACAAAAATAAAAATAAAAATAATTAGCTGGGGCCAGGCGTGGTAGCTCACGCCTGTAATCCCAACATTTTAAGAGGCGGAGGCAGGTGGATCACCTGAGATCAGGAGTTTGAGGCCAGCCTGGTCAACATGGCAAAACCCAGTCTCTACTAAAAATACAAATTAGCCAGGCATGGTGGCAGGCGCCTGTAATCCCAGCTACTCTGGAGGCTGAGGCAGAAGTATTGTTTGCACCCGGGAGGCAGACGCTGCAGTGAGCTGAGATCACACCACTGCACTCCAGCCTGGGCGACAGAGTGAGACTCAGTCTCAAAAAAAAAAAAAAAAAACTAGCCATGTGTGGTCGTGCAGGCCTGTAGTCCTAGCTACTTGGGAGGCTGGGGCAGGAGGATCGCTTGGCCCCAGAGTTTCAGGTTACAGTGAGCTATGATCAGGCCACTGCCCTCCAGCCTGGGTGACAAAGAAAGACCCTGTCTCAAAAAAGTAAAATAATTTTCATTTTGATTAAATGTGAAAATGATATTTTAGATATATTGGGTTAAAGGAATATAGTATTAAATTAATTTCACCTGTTTCTTTTCAGTTCCATTGTGGCAACTAGATAATTGAAAACTACATACAGCCATTGGTTGCTTAATGACAGATACGTCTGAGAAATGTGTTGTTAGGTGATTGCATCATTGTGCGGACATCATAGTGTGTACTTGCACAAACCTAGATTGTACAGCCTACTATACACCTAAACTGTATAACATAAACTCTTGCTCCTAGGCTACAAACCTAAACAGCATGTTGCTGTACTGAATACTGTGGGCAATTATAACACAATGCTAAGTATCTGTGTGTCTACACACATCTAAACATAGAAAAGGTATAGTAAAAATGGGGCCCAGCACAGTGGCTCAGGCCTGTAATCCCGGCACTTTGGGAGGCTGAGGCAGGCGGATCATCTGAGGTCAGAAGTTCGAGACCAGCCTGGCCAATATGGTAAAACCCTGTCTCTACTAAAAATACCCAGACGTGGTGGTGGGCGGCTGTAATCCCAGCTACTCGGGAGGCTGAACAGGAGAATCACTTGAATGTGGGAGGCGAAGGTTGCAGTGAGCTGAGATCACGCCACTGCACTCCAGCCTGGGCAACAGAGCGAGACTCCATCTCAAAAGAAAAGAAAAGAAAAGGTGTAGTAAAAATACAATGATAATTTGATGGGACCACCATCGTGCACACAGTCAGTCATTGACTAAATTGCCATTAGACGGTGCATGATGTCCATGGCCCACATTGTCTTTTTATTGGGCAGTAAGAATTCCACCATGGTGGAGGTCAGAGTTCACTCACCTTTGGACCCCAGTGCCCACCTCTTGCATATAGTAGGTGTTCAAGAAACAAGTGTAGAAAAGTAAAATATTTCGCAAATTTCTCAAGGCCTAGAAAGAATTGTTTATCTTCTCAACTACAGATGCGCTGATATCAACATCTGGGACTGATTCAATTGGTTCCAACTCAAAACTCAAAGAAACAAAACAAGTTTGTGGGATCTGAAGACCCGGATTCTGATGCTGGCTGCTAAGTAGCCAGATGATTTTATGTAGCTCAACCTTCTGCTTAACTCCAATAATTGCTGTGTGCCCACTCCACAGGCTCTTGGGAACTGAATAAGAAAATAAATAGGATCCTATTGCAGAGACTATGAGCACTGGAGGAGTGAGAAATTATTCTCCAGCCCCCACTCTCCCATCCTATCCCCTCCAGTTGCCTGGCCTAGATTTTCTGGAAAGCTGCAGAATGTGCAGACATTGTGTTCCCTGGATTTATAGCTCATTTTATAATGTTTTTGGGTGAGGTCAGAAGCTTTACACGCACTATTGTTCTTTTTGTCTTAACCTAAATATGATTTCTCTCAAAGAAAAGAATTCAGGAAAGAGGGAATGGGAGGAGGCTACTGAGAGGAAGAAAGTTCCCGTCCTCTTTCTCTTATTTACCCAGACTTTGGATCTCAGTCCATGTCTAGGGAATTGGAGGGAAAATTATCATCTTAGGCAGGGCACGGTGGCTTACGCCTCTAATCCCTGCACTTTGGGAGGCCAAGGCGGGCGGATCACCTGAGGTCAGGAGTTCAAGACCAGCCTGACCAATGTGGTGAAACCCCATCTCCAGCCGGGTGCGGTGGCTCACGCCTGTAATCCCAGCATTTTGAGAGGCCGAGGCAGGCAGATCACGAGGTCAAGAGATCAAGATCAGCCTGGCCAACATGGTGAAACCTCGTGTCTACTAAAAATACGAATATTAGCTGGGTGTGGTGGTGCGCACCTGTAATCCCAGCTACTTGGGAGGCTGAGGCAGGAGAATCTCTTGAACCCCAGAGGTGGAGGTTGCAGTGAGCCGAGATCACATCATTGCACTCCAGCCTGGGTGACAGAGTGAGACCCTGTCTCAAAAAAAAAAAAAGTTGTCATCTTAGAGTTTAAGGTTTATCTTATACCAGCCTTGCAAATATCAAAAAAATGCAATAGCCCACCAGATGTCTAATTCAGCAATTGTCACTGATGCAATTACAGTCAATCCTCATTCAAAGATCCCATATTTATGAATTTGCCTCCTTACTAAAATGTATTTGTAACCCCAAAATCAAAACTTATTGCACTTTCATGGCCATTCACAGACACGGGAGAAGGAATGAAACATCTGAGTCACCCACATACCTTCTCAGCTGACGTTAGCAAGGTGGTACTCTGTCTTCTTGTTTCAGTTCCCCAACTATATATGTGTCCTTTTTGCAACCCATTTAGTGCCACACACATTTTTCGTATGTTTGTGCTTTTTGTTTTGTTTTGTCTTGTCTTTTTGTTTGTTTGTTTTGTTTTGAGATGGAGTCTCACTCTGTCCTCCAGGCTGGAGTGCAGTGGCACGATCTCAGCTCACAGCAACTTCTGCCTCCTGGGTTCAAGTGATTCTCCTGCGTCAGACTCCCACGTACCTGGGATTACAGGTACAAACCACCACGCCTGGCTAATTTTTGTGTTTTTAGTAGAGATGGGTTTCACCCTGTTGGCCAGGCTGGTCTCGAACTCCTGACCTCAGGTGATCTGCCCACCTTAGCCTCCCAAAGTGCTGGTATTACAGACATGAGCCACTGCGCCCAGCTGTTTCTGCTTTTTGTTGGTAATTTGGCTGTTTAACGTGGTCTCCAGGAACAGTGCTGAAGCGCTGTCTGGTGTTCCCAAGCCTAAGAAGGCTGTGATGTGCATTATAAATAAGCTTTATTTAGGCATTCGTTATATTGCTATAGGCTGTGAATTCAATGTTAATGAATCAACAAGATATATTAAATAAGGTGCCTTTATTTTATTTTTTGTTTGTTTGTTTTTTGAGACAGAGTCTTGCTCTGTCACCCAGGCTAGGGTGCAGTGGTGTGATCTCAGCTCACTGCAACATCCACCTCCTGGAGTTTAAGTTATTCTCCTACCTCAGCCTCCCGAGTAGCTGGGATTACAGGCATGTGCCACCACACCTGGCTAATTTTTGTATTTTTAGTAGTGACAGGGTTTCACCATGTTGACCAGGCTGGTCTTGAACTCCTGACCTCAGGTGATCTGCCCACCTCAGCCTCCCAAAGTGCTGGGATTACAAGCCTGAGCCACCACGCCCAGCCTAAATAAGGTGTCTTTAAACAGAAGCACACATACGACACAGTTACATATTGATTGGTGGGTGAAAACACGGACCAGAGATTCAAAGGGACCTTACCCAGTATATCCCCTGGGAGCTACCGTTTAGTATTCAGTAATTCAGCGTTCATTGCAACTTTACAGAGAACAGCTGCCACAAATAATGAAAATCGGCCGTAAATTTTTTAAGTAAATGAGTTCAGAGTTATGCCCTTTGAATGTGTTACTCTTTCCACGAATCTAGCTCTCTGCGCTTGCTCCTCTCCTGTCTTTCGAATAGACAGTCACTACCTGGTGACATGAAGCAGATATGCTCAGGAAAGACAAGGATGGGGAAGCTAATCATTTCTCAGTGCTCTTTGGTAGGGAAGCATCTCGGTCTGCTTTTTGTTTTTTGCTTTATTTTATTTTATTTTTTTTGACACGGGGTTGGACTCTGTCACCCAGGCTGGAGTGCAGTGGTACAATCACGGCTCATTGCAGCCTCCACCTCTCAGGATCAAGAGATCCTCTGACCTCAGTCTCCTGATTAGCTGGGACTACAGGTGTGTGCCACCATGCCTGGGTAACTTTTATATTATTTGTAGAGATGGGGTTTCACCACGTTGCCCAGGTTGTCCTGAACTCCTGGGCTTAAGCAATCAGGCCCACCTTGGGCTTCTAAAGTGCTGGGATTACAGGTTTGAGCCATGGCGCCCAGCCCCTGGTCTGTTTTATATTGTTCAGGGGAGGGATTATGTTGGTCAGGCACAGACATCAGCATGTAGACTAAGGAATAGAACTCAATCCTCTAATTGGGCAGAGAGGTGCCAATGTACTGTTATTTGAAGAAAGAAAGAAAATGCCTTACCCTTTATGAGCTTACTGGCTCATGGAATGCAGAACAGAAGATAGCCAGACAATAATAAATAAAACAGGGACCTTTGATTAGCTGCCTGGCATGAAAGGACACTTGCCTCAGAGAGGGAAACCTATGACTCTATTTCCTGAGTCATTCATCTGGCGCCTCTCCTGCCCCGTGGAAAGGTCAGAGGTTGTGGAGTTAGACAGATATATTAATAGATTAAAAGCCCGTCTGCCCCACTCACTGGCTGTGTAAACCTCAGCCTCAGTTTTCTTATCTGTATATTGAGGGCTAATAGTACCTATTTCAAGGAGATATCGAAAGGATTGAGAGAAATTAAGTGCCTATTGCAATACGTGGTCCATACTGGGTTATTCAGTAAAGTTCTTCAGCGTTGCCATCTTTTTTCACTATTGCACGTTGATTTGTGAATATGATCTCTCAGTAACCCTTTCTCCTGGAGAAGAAAGAATCATGTGTCAAACTTTCAGTCCTTTTGCAAAGTTTAATTGTGTGCCTACTACTTAGCAAGCCCCGTGTGATATGGGAGAAAGAGAAATGTAAAGCTCATATGACCTCGTTCTGAAGGAACTCTCAGAAAAAACAATTTTGGAATCAATAAGAATTATCTAGAATAATAAGGACCTGGTTAACAGACTGACTTTACTCCACATCTAAGAAATTCCAGACTTGGCCAGGCGTGGTGGCTCACGCCTGTAATCCCAGCACTTTGGGAGGCCGAGGTGGGTGGATCACCTGAGGTCAGGAGTTCGAGACTAGCCTGGGCAACGTGGTGAAATCCCCGTCTCTACCAAAAATACAAAGATTAGCCAGGCGTGGTGGCACACGCCTGTAATTCCAGCTACTTGGAAGGCTGAGTGAGGCAGGAGAATCACTTGAACCTGGAAGACGGAGGTTGCAGTGAGCTGAAATCGCATCACTGCACTCCAGCCTGGGTGACAGAGCAAGACTCTGTCTCAAAAAAAAAAAAAAGAAATTCCAGACTTGATAGTAATGCCTATTTGATAACAAGCAAAATCAGGTCTGTTTTCCTAGTAGCTGAACTTGTTCTCCTCTTCTTTCTTATAAAGAAAAGTCTAGATATCGTAATGCTGACTACAATTGCATTATATAGAACTTAATTTGTTTTAGGATACATGTATTTAAAAAAAGCAAAAGAATTCTACAAGACAAAAAGAATATGTACAACTTCTTCAAAAATAGTCTGGTCTGATATTCTCATAATAAATTAATTTTGAAAACGTGGTAGAGCAATGCAAACAGGGCAATGAATAAGGGTTAACTGTCTACATGACATATTTCTTTAATGCTTGCAATTTTATTCAATGAAAGCATTAACTTTTTATCAGAACAAAATAAAGGTTATTTTGGTTTTTCTTAAGCCATGAGAAGTTGAAAGAAAAATAAAATCATTCCTATTCCCAACACCTACTGTTAATATTTTGGTGTGTTTCCTTGCAACCTTTTTCTCTGCATACTTAGTAGCCTGTATTTACACAGCTGGGACCATAGCATAAAATATTACATCCTGCTTACTTCAATCATAAAGTAAGCATTTTTCATTTATAAACTTTTCATAAAAATTTTTAATGGCTGCATAATATTCCATTGAGCAGTATATAATCATTTACATAATGCTACTCCTATATTCAAACACTTAGGTTGTTTCAAGCTTTTCTCTATTGTATATAAAGTTTCAACCTCGGTGCATGAATCCAAGTCTGCACTTTGGATTATTTCCTTATGAGAGATTCCCAGAAGTGGAATGACGAGCTCTAAGGCAATGAACATATTTCAGGCCTGTGATACAGATTGCCAAATCGCTTTCCCAAAAGAGTTGTACCATTTCACACTCCCACTGACGATGTTGCTTATTCCATTTTTAATGGCATCATGTGACTGAAATGGCCAATAGCAAGGTTTACATAAACTATGATACATCTAGCCAGTGAATTATACAGCCCATGAACTTTCTAATGGGGTCTGGGTAACAGCATGGAAAAACAGTTATGCTGCAATGTTAAGCAGAAAAAGCAGAACACAGAATTGAATGTTATTGCCAGTGCCTCAGAATAATAATAATAATAATAATAAATCTGCCTAAGGATAAGGACCAGGAAAGCAAAACAAAACCAATAAAATAAAATAAAATAAAATAAAATATTGACATGTATAGTAAGTGTGGCAAGGTGATGACTGCGAGATTGATAACTGTCTCTCTGGTTGTAATTATTTTCACTCTCTGTGTTAATTTCACCTTGTGTTGCTACAGCACTGTTCAATATTTCAAAAACTTCACATACCAGCAAAGTATTCGGGCTACAACACTGCACAGTACTGAATTTCTCAAAAGCTTCTCCTGGAGGATTCTAGCATTTCCAAAACTGGCCCAAGTGTTTTCACGGCTAAAGGATCATGGTGGTCTTTTCTGAATTCCCAGAAATAATTAAGTCAATGAATGGAATTTTCTGAAATGTAAATTCTCCCATGACTTCTTTTTCCTCAAACCTCTGGCAACTGGCACCACTCTTCTGCTAGAGATGACAAGAATGAAGACTTCACAAATAGTAACAAAAAACCACTGAAACAGCTGGTCACATTCTATGGATCCTGGCCTTGTGGTTGTACTATTTTACCACAGCATAGGAGAGAGTCGTATTTTCTGCTAGCAGAACTATTCCGAGTCCTGTGATGGAGGGAATATCAATAGGTTGTGACGATCCCCCAGGAGCATTGTGATGTCAGTTGCCGACATTCACCAGCTGTACAGACGTGCGCACAGCTGAGTTCTGACCCCTCCCATCCCCTGCCCTGTTCTGGGAGGGAAAAATACAGGGGATGACATAACCCAGGGCTGATGGGGGCTGCTTCCAAAAGTAACGGGAGAAGCAACAGTGTTCTTAAGAAGCCACCACCCCCAGTGCCTTGTCTGATACTTTTCCTGTGTCTAGTCTTTTCCCTCCTCAGCCGATCTTCCACACTGACTTTAAGTATAGCTACCTAAAATCTTTCTACGTCAAGTATAATCCAGGGACCAGTAGCCTCTGCATACCCCTGGGAACTTGTTAAAAATGCAGAACGCCCCATCCCAGACATATGAAATCAGAATCTGCATTTTAACAAGATCCCCAGGTAATCTACTTGCACACTATGTTTAAGAAGCACTGGGGGCCGGGCGCGGTGGCTCACACCTGTAACCCCAGCACTTTGGGAGGCCAAGGCGAGAGAATTGCTTGAGCCCAAGAGTTTGAGACCAGCCTGGACAACACAGCGAGACCCTGTTTCACCTATTTATCATTCCTTGAATACGTTAAGGCTTTCTGAAGCCCAACAAAGCGCAACTTTGTATGTGCAGTTCCCGCTGCAAGAATGCCTTTCCACAAATGGGGAAATCAAGCTCAACCTTCAAAACCCAACCCAGGCCAGGCGCAATGCCTCACACCTGTAATCCTAGCACTTTGGGAGGCTGAGGTGGGCAGATCGCTTGAACTCAGGAGTTCAAGACCAGCCTGGGCACCATGGCAAAACCCCATCTCTACAAAAATACAAAAAAATTAGCTGGGCATGGTGGCAGGGGCCTATAGTTCCAGCTACTTGTGGGGACTGAGGCTGGAGGATCGCTTGAGCCCAGGAAGTCGAGGCTGCAGTGAGCCAAGATCCAGCCACTGCACTCCAGCCTGGGTAACAAAGTGAGACCCAGTTTCAAAAACAAAAAAAACCTGACCCAAGTACTCCTCCAAGAAACCTGCTTGGTCTCCTCCTCCCAACACACTCCCTACTTCTCCTTCCTGTGAGCTCCACAGCCCTAGTTTTGTTTGTTTGTTTGTTTGTTTTGTTTTGTTTGAAATGCAGTCTCACTCTTGTCCCCCAGGCTGGAGTGCAATGGTGCCATCTCGGCTCACTGCAACCTCCGCCTCCCAGGTTCAAGCAATTCTCCTGCCTCAGCCTCCTGAGTAGCTGGGATTACAGGCGCCCACCACCACACCTGGCTAATTTTTGTATTTTTAGTAGAGACGGGGTTTCACCATGTTGGCCAGGCTGGTCTCGAACTCCTGACCTCAGGTGATCCACCCACCTTGGCCTCCCAAAGTGCTGGGATTACAGGCGTGAGCCACTGCGCCGGTCAGCCATTGTATTTTAAGTAGTCTATGTGTGTGTGTGTGTGTATTCACTACTAGGTGACAATTTCGTTGTTGGTGGCTCAGTAGACACTTAAGCTATGTTTGCAAAATGGGAATGACTGATTGAATAAATGAGTGCTGCTTCTGGCTCTGCAACATGATAACTGATGTGATTTTCCTCTTTGAAAAATGCCCTGGATGTTGTGAAAATCAAATAAGTTCTGTGCGTGGAAAAGTGATTCGTAAACTGCAAAGATCTGCAGAATTTACCTAAATCTCAGTGCTCTGCAAGGGCACTGATCTGGATCTGTGCCTGGGGATCCAGTGCTCTGGATCTGCCTGGGGTTGGCCTTGTGATAACGACCCAAGAGGATATTGATATATACAGATTCCGAGGCCCTACCTGCAGAGATTCGGATTCAAGAGGAATTCTGCAATTTTCACAAGCTTTTCAGGTGGTTCAGTATGAAGCCAAATCTGGGAACAGCTGGCTTGTGAGTTCGCCTCTCACTTCTTGACCCAGGGCCTGGACTTGAGCGAGGCAGAAGAACCAGAGTGAATATTTAAGGAGGACCTCATTCTCAAGGGCATGCAAGTGCGGGATGGGCCCCCTGAGAGAGAGAGCCTTCTTAAAAACTGTGCACCCTAGGAGTCCTTTGGCAGTGACCACCGGCAAAGCAGGTAGGATCATCCAATGTGACCCCTGTCTGAGCCTGCTGCCTGGGGATCTCCAGGGCCTCAGCCTCAGGCAGGCCCAGGTGAGATGAGGACAAGATGCCCACACGACCTTGAAATTCCAGGCTCGACCACTGCAGCCCCATTAACGGCCTGTTTTCCCTTAAGTGGAGAAGAAGCAGACTAAGTCTAACCTCAGTGCCCCACGGAGTCTGACCACCACAGGGCACCAGGATCCTTTGAAAAGCCCAGGTCTTGGCACTCAAGCAAGCAGATTTTCCTCAGTTGTTCAGACCCCCCGTGCCAGCTCTGAGCATTCTAGACTCCTGGTGGTCAGCATCCTCTCAGGCTCATGGGGACTGTCCCTAGGTTGTCATGTGTGGAGGTTAAGTGACTTCCTACCCCTCTGACTTCCCAGAAGGCACAAAGCTCACTCTCCTCCTTCCCTCTTTTCCTTTTTCATGAGCTGGCCTGGCTGTGTCAGGCAGGGTCAGGCTCAGCAGAAGGCACATCACTTATATCTTTTTTATTAAAGACAGGGTCTCACTTGTTGCCCAGGCAGGAGCACAGTGGCACGATCTTAACTCACTGCAGCCTCGAACTTCTGGGCTCAAACAATCCCCCCACCTCAGCCCCCCAAGTAGCTGGAACTATAGGCCCATACCACTATGCCCAGCTAATTTTTTTGTATTTTGTAGAGATGGGGTTTTGCCATGTTGCCTCCTGAGTAGCTGGGACTAAGAGTGCACCACTACACTCAGCTAATTTTTAAAAAACTATTTTTGTAAGCAATGGGGTCTTGCTATATTGTCCAGGCTGGTCTCAAACTTCTCACCTCAAGTGATCCTCCTGCCTCGGCCTCCCAAAGTGTTGGGATTACAGGTGTGATCCACAGCACCCGCCATTTTATTTTTTTTTTTTTAGAAACAGTCTTGTTAGCATTCGGTGATATAATCATAGCTCACTACAGCCTCAGACTCCTGGGTTCAGGCAATCCTCCTGCCTCAGCCTCCTGAGTAGCTAGAACTACAGGTGTGCTCCACCAGAGGGCCAGTTTTTAAATTTTGTTGTAAAAATGGGGTCTCATGGCTGGGTGCAGTGGCTCACGCCTGTAATCCAAGCACTTTGGGAGGCCGAGGCAGGCGGATTACCTAAGGTCAGGAATTTGAGACCAGCCTGGCCAACATGGTGAAACCCTGTCTCTACTAATAATAAAAAAGTAGACGGATGTGGCAGTGCGTGTCTGTAATCCCAGCTACTCAGGAGGCGGACGCAGGAGAATCTCTGGAAGCTGGGAGACAGAGGTTGCAGTGAGCCGAGATCATGCCACTACACTCCAGCCTGAGTAACAGAGCAAGATTCTATCCAAAAAAAAAAAAAATGGGTCTCACTGTGATGTCCAGGCAGGTCTTGAGCTCCTAGACTCAAGCAATTCTTCCCCCTTGGCCTCTCAAAATGTTGGGTGTGAGCCACCATGCCCAGCCATATTTCTTTCCTGTCACCATTACTACATCTCACAAGGCGGGTACTATTATCTCTATTTCACAGATGATACTACGGTTCAAAGAGGTGAAGGAATTTGTTCAAAATCACAGGACGAGCCAAAGGCAGACGGGATTTAAGCCCCAAAGCTCTTCCTCTCCTTCCTCTGCTTCTCTAAATTTGTTTTATTATATTCATGTGTATATGTATATATATGTATATATTTATGTAATTTCCCCTGCTTTGCATTTCTAAACTTCTTCCTGATTTTCCTGGAGCATCTGTAGTTAACAGTAATCAGAAACTTGGGTTCTAGCTGTTTCCCCTGAGGGTGTTTCTCCAATCTGAGACTGGATTCTTAAGGGATTTTAGAGTTTGTGTGTCTGTGTTTGTCAGTGTACCTCTTTCAAAATAATGTGTTTAGACAACATATTAGCATCTTTTAAAGGCTGGGAGTAAGGGACGAGGGCAGAAAACACTGCCAATCTAAAATTCCATACCCAGTGAAAACAGTTTTTGGCCAGGCCCAGTGGCTCAAGACTGTAATCCCAGCACTTTGGGAGGCTGAGGCAGGAAGATTGCTTGAGCCCAGGAGTTTGAGACCAGTCTGGGCAACATGGCAAAACTCTGTCTCTACTGAAAATATTTTTAAAATTAGCCAGGCGTGGTGGCACACGTCTGTGGTCCCAGCCACTCTGAAAGGCTGAGGTGGGAGGATTGCTGGAGCCCAGGAGGCTGAGGTTGCAGTGGGCTGAGGTTGCAATGAGCTGAGATCATACCAACCACTGCACTTCAGCCTGGGACAGAGTTAGACCCGGTCTCAAAAAAAAAAAAAGAAAAAGAAAAAAGAAAAAAAAGGAAACAGGCTTTTAAAATGAAGGTAAAATAAGATTCTTCAGGCAGAAGAAAAATAATTCCATATGAAATAACAGAAATGCAAGGAAAAGGGCAAACATAAGTGAATATTGACTCTACAAAAGCAACAATGATAATAGTATGTGTAATTTAAAATATATGAAAAATGAGGCTGCGGCCGGGTGCGGTGGCTCACGCCTGTAATCCCAGCACTTTGGGAGGCTGAGATGGGCGAATCACGAGGCCAGGAGTTCGAGACCAGCCTGGCCAACCTGGTGAAACCCTGTCTCTATTAAAAATACAAAAAATAGCTGGGCATGGCGGCGGGCGTCTGTAATCCCAGCTACTCATGAGGCTGAGGCAGGAGAATTGTTTAAACCTGGGAGGCAGAGGTTGCAGTGAGCTGAGATCGTGCCATTGCACTCTAGCCTGGGCGACAGAGCGAGTCTGCACCCCCCCCAAAAAAAAGGAAGCTGGGCGCAGTGGCTCACACCTGTAATCCCAGCACTTTGGGAGGCCAAGGCAGGCGGATCACCTGAGGTCAGGAGTTCGAGACCAGCCTAACCAGCCTGACCAACATGGAGAAACCCGTCTCCACTAAAAATACAAAATTAGCCAGGTATGGTGGTGCATGCCTGTAATCCCAGCTACTCAGGAGGCTGAGGCAGGAGAATCACTTGAACCCAGGAGGCGGAGGTTGTGGTGAGCCGAGATCACACCATTGCACTCCAGCCTGGGCAACAAAGAGGGAAACTCCGGCACAGGGCCAGGCACAGTGGCTCACACCTGTAATCCCAGCACTTTGGGATGCTGAGGTGGGCGGATCACCTGAGGTCAGGAGTTCAACACTAGCTTGGCCAACATGATGAAACCCCATCTCTACTAAAAATAAAAAAATTAACTGGGCTTGGTGGCGGGCACCTGTAGTCCCAGCTACTCTGGAGGCTGAGGCAAGAGAATCGCTTGAACCCGGGAGGAGGAGGTTGTGGTGAGCTGAGATCACGCCACTGTACTCCATCCTGGGCGACGGAGTGAGACTCTGTCTCAAAAAAAAAAAAAAAAGATGACAAAGAAAAGGTTGTGTAAAAATCCAATCATCAAAATACTCAAAACCAAATTTGTGATATTATAGCATAGGTGGCTTTGTTATTGCATTAAATAACAAGATCTGATAGTAAGTCTAATTTCTAAGTCGTAGAAATGAGCATAAATGATACTTGGGAAATCTACTATTACTTTCATTTGATATTAAATACCTGTGATTTGCATATACAACACACATAACATATGCACACATGGTCGCCCCACATTAGCAGAGACCAAATGAAATGGAATCTACTGCCTTTGAGAAGTAGGACAAGATGCAATGGCTCACACCTATAATCCCAGCACATTGGGAGGCCAAAGCAGGTGGATCACTTGAGCCCAGGGGTTCAAGACTATTCTGGACAACATAATGAGACTCCAGTCTAAAAGAAACAAACAAACAAAACTCAAAAATAAATAAATAATTAAGAAAATAAATGTATCAGGTGTGGTGGCTCATGCCTGTAATGCCAGCACTTTGTGAGACTGAGGCAGGCTTGCTTGAGCCCAGAAGTTTGAGACCAGCCTGGGCCACATAGGAAGACCCTGTCTATACAAAAAAAAGTTTTTTAGGTAGCCGGGTGTGATGATGCATGCCTGTGGTCCCAGCTCCTTGGGAGGCTGAAGTCGGTGGATAGCTTGAGCCTAGGAGGTTGAGACTGCAGTGAGCTGTGTTTGCACCACTTCACTCCAGCCTGGGCAACAGAGCGAGACCCTGTCTCAAAAGAAAAAAAAGAAGAAGAAGAAGAAGAAGAAAAGAAAATTAATGGCAATGCAAAATGGAGGCTGGGCGCAATTGCTCATGCCTGTAATGCCAGCACTTTGGGAGGTTGAGCTAGGCAGATCACTTGAGGTCAGGAGTTGGAGACCAGCTTGGCCAATATGGTGAAACCTCATCTCTGCTAAAAATACAAAAGTTAGCTGGGCATGGTGGCACATGCCAGTAGTACCACCTACTCAGGAGGCTGAGGCAGGAGAATCGCTTGAACCCAGGTTGCAGCGAGCTGAGTTCGTGCCACTGCACTCCAGGCTGGGCAAGAGACCAAGACTCATCTCAAAAAAAAAAAGTGGGATGCCTCCAGTACAGCAAGGACTCCATTTCCTTAAGGCTATTCCATTTAAAGTGTCTGCATAAAATCCTCATGGGGTCTCCAGGATTGCCCAGAAAGAGGGTAATATGACTCTTTTCTTGAAAAAATAGGTAACATTTAGTCCTCTATAATACAAGAAAAGAAAATTTAAAAAAATTTTTTTTGTTTTGGAGACAGAATTTCACTGTTACCCAGGCAGGAGTGCAGTGACACAATCACAGCTCATTGCAGCCTCTATCTCCCAGGCTCAAATGATCCTCCTGCCCCATTTTTAAATTTTTTTTGTAGGAATGGGGTATCACTATGTTGCCCAGGTGGCCTTGAACTCCTGGGCTCAAGAGATCCTCCTGCCTCGGCCTTTCCAAGTGCTGGGAATTACAGGCGTGAGCCACCATGCCTAGCCCCAAAAAAATAATTTTTAAAAAGTAGGAAGCAAAAGTTCTCATATGAGGTCACAGCTACTGAAAGAAGTAACCAATGAATCCACAGACCTCTCTCTTGCCTGTCCAATACCCCACGCAAGACAACTAGTCAGGCAGAGACTTATTAGCAGCTTATCAGCACGGAGCTGGAAAGGACTGCCCATTACCTGGGTAACAGAAGAGACAAGTGTGTTTGGATGGCGAGGAGAATGTGTGTTTAAAGTACTGTTGTGTTGTCAATTCTGATTCTCCCAAACTATCAGAGTTGCCTAAGTGACCCTGTATCAGGTGCATCGCCGAGAAATGCTAATTTCCAAAACAAGCCAAGTGGGAATGAATCACAAGCAATCCAACACATGGCAACGGAAGACAGGAATCCCTGAACTTAGCCCACTGGTTGTCTCGGGCGCTGGGGATCAGAGAGGTGACAATGAGGGCAGATGGTGAGGCTCCTTAGACAGCAGAGAAAGGGGTTTGGGATTTTTATGACTTGCAGAAAATGGGGAACCGCCAAAAGTTTTGTAGGAGAGGAGAAACCCACCGAGCACTGTGCTTCAAGGTCACAGAGTTCATCTCGGAGCAACAAACACTTTCTAGGGTTTGCTTCACATGGATCTTGTGCTAGGTACAGGCTTGAGGTGACGAAAGAAAGACAGAGTTCCTGTTCCCAGAGAACAAACAGTCCCCACAGTATGACAAATACAGTGATGGGGCCAGGCCGGGTGGCTCACGCCCGTAACCCTAGCACTTTGGGAGGCAGAGGCAGGCAGATCACCTGAGGTCAGGAGTTCGAGACCAGCCTGGCCAACATGGTGAAACCCTGTCTCTACTAAAAATACAAAAATTAGCTGGGCGTGGTGGCACGTGCCTGTAGTCCCAGCTACTTGGGAGGCTGAGGCAGGAGAATTGCTTGAATTCAGGAGTTGGAGGTTGCAGTGAGCCGAGATCAGGCCTCTGCACCACTCTAGCCTGGGTGACAGAGTGAGACTCTGTCTCACCAAAAAAAAAAAAAAAAAAAAAAAAACCCTGACGCAAAGGAGCTCCAGGAGGGTTTTTTGGAGGAGGCAGACCTGACTGAAAGGCTGACAGGTAGGAGTGAGCCAGATAAAGAGGGGGCTGTGAAGGCACTTATAGCAATGGGAACATCTTTGGAGGGGAGGGAGAACAAATGTGAGTAGAATGGGGTGCTGCACCCCTCTCATCTGACCCCCAGATCCACTCTGTACATTTCAGCACTTTGCTCTGTGCCCCAGGCAGTTGAACTTCATGGACTACATTCGTGATAACCTTGACCCTGGTTTCTGGTCAGGTTCTGCCTGTGGAAGACACTGGCAGGAGATGGGAGGTGAGGAGAAAGGCTGGTATATATATCCCCTGCTCTCCCTCTCTCCTTCCTCTTGACCCTTCAAGCCAGGGGGAGTGGATGAGGTGCCCTCTGTTATCAGTCTCAAAGTACTGCTTTTTGGTTTTCCCAAACCCTACTAACCCTCCATAAAAGTTGCTTTATTAAATACCCCCAAAGGTATCCTCTGTACCCTGCTGGGACCATGACTGATACAGCAGCATGGAGGAGGTTTTTCATTATCCAAATACAATATGAGGCGCGGTGGCTCACGCCTGTAATCCCAGCACTTTGGGAGGCCAAGGCAGGCAGATCACTTGAGGTCAGGAGTTCAAGACCAGCCTGGTAAACACAGTGAAACCTCGTCTCTACTAAAGATACAAAAACATTAGCCAGGTGTGGTGGCGGCCCCTGTAATCCCAGCTACTAGGGAGGCTGAGGCATAAGAATTGCTTGAACCTGGGAGACGGAGGTTGCAGTGAACCGAGATTGCGCCACTGCACTCCAGCCTGGGCAACAGAGCGACTCAGTCTAAAAACAAAACAAAACAAGAACAAAACAAATACAACATGACAGTCTCCTAAACTAGGAGAGGAGTGGGAACATTACCTTGTGAATGTACAGCACTCTACAGCAACAAAGCCTTTTCTCAGCATGGACTTATCCACAGCTCCCAACTACCCCAGGTCAGAGGCCACCAATTCCATCTCACAGATGTGCAGCAGCAGAGGCCTGGAGAGTATGTGGAGACTTGGCCAAGAGACATGACCTGTCAGTGAGAGACCCAGAGCCCACAGCCTGATTTTTTCAGTTGCTAATCCATTCCCTTTCTACCAGTGCAGCTCTAAGTGGGCCTGGAATGGTGGAAGAAATTCAAAGAGGCCTTCCAGGTGCGTGCACACATACATGTACATGTCTTCCACAGGAATCAGTGAGTCATTCAACAAACATTTATTGAGCTCTGACTGGATTTACAGACCTGTCTTAGAAACTGAGGGATGAAAGAGATTAGATATGGGGAAAAGGAGAATGAGTCAGAAGGAGGGGTGGCAGCACAGGGTGGTAGAAGAAAACACTGGCCCCACAGTCCAGCAGTCCTGGTTCCCAGGCCCAGTCTATGAAATGTGTCTCTGAGATCTTCCATCGACTGAACCTGGAGAGATCAGCCATTTCTGGTTTTGAACAAAGAAGTCAAGTCAATTTCAGATGCAGCTGCAAGCTGAAATTCCTCCAACAGCTCTAGACTTCTGGGCATGACACACAACACCCTTTATCAACTGGCCTTCTCTCATCTCTCCAGTCTTGATTGCTGGAGGCTGTCTGCCTCCCATCCTTCTACCCTGACATTAGAAGCTACCCACAGCTTCCCATAAGCCACACTTGCTCTCACCTCCAAGACTTTGCACTAGCTATTCCTTGTGCCTGGAAGGCTTTTTCTCACACTTAGCTCTACAGTTGACCCTTGAACAACACAGGAGTTATGAGTGCCAACCTCTCTCACAAACCCACATAGTCAAAAATCCACAAAAATTCTGACTCCCTCAAAACTTAATTACTAATAGCCTACTGTTGGCCAGAAGCCTTTCTGATAACATAGTCGATTAACACATATTTTGTAGGTTATGTGCATTATATACTGTATTCTTACAATAAAGTTAGAAAAACAATTATCTATATATCCACCCACCCACTGGGTGGCATGAGCCACTGGGGATGGTGGCTCATGCCTACAATCCCAGCAATTTTGGAGGCCAAGGTGGGCAGATCCCTTGAGTCCAGGAGTTCAAAACCAGCTTGGGTAACACAGTGAGACCCTGTCACTACAAAAATTACAAAATTAGTCAAGCGCGGTGCCATATGTCTCTAGTCCCAGCTACTCAGGAGGCTGAGGTAGGAGGATCGAATCACTTGAGTCCAGGAGATGGAGGCTGCAGTGAGCCATGATCACACCACAGCACTCCAGCCTGGGTGACAGAGCAAAACCCTGTTTGGAAAAAAAATAAATAAATAAGAGAAAAAATATACCTACTATTCATTAAGTGAAAATGTATCATCATAAAGGTCTTCATCGTTGTGATTTTCACATTGAATAGGCTGAGGAGGAGGAGGAAGCAGGGGCTTGGTCTTGCTGTCTCAGAGGTGGCAGAGGCAGAAGAAAATCCTCCTATAAGTAGACCTGCACAGTTCAGTGCTGTGCTACTCAAGAATCAACTGTAATTTCTTCACCTGTAAAATGCTTACTCAAACTTCAAGACTCAATTCAGGCTAATTACTGTACCCTCAGTAATACCCGCACAGAGAAACCCCCCAAATCTTGGGAAATAATGATTCAACTGATTAAGCAAGCATAAAATAGCTACCATGTAGTGAGTCCATGCCCATGGGATAACAATAAAAATATCAAACAAGCTCTTTGGGGACTAGGATCTCCAATGTAGCTGAAGAGTGAGTGAGCAGGGAGATGAGTAGATGGATGAGTAAACAGATGGATAAAAATAAATGGATGGCCTAGCGCGGTGGCTCACACCTATAATCCCAGCACTTTGGGAGGCCGAGGCAGGTGGATCACTTGAGGTCAGGAGTTTGAGACCACCCTGGCCAACATGGTGAAACCCCATCTCTACTAAAAAGACAAAAATTAGCTGGGTGTGGTGGCATGTGCCTATAATCCCAGCTACTCAGGAGGCTGAAGCACAAGAATCATTTGAACCCGGGAGGCGGAGGTTGCAGTGAGCCAAGATTGTGCCACTGCCCTCCAGCCTGGGTGACAGAGTGAGACTCTGTCTCACAAAAAAAAAAAAAAAAAATGGATGGATGGAGAAATAGATGGATTGAAAATGAGTGTGTGACAGTTGGCAGATGAATGGGGAATTAAATGGATGGATGACTTCATGAACAAATGGTTGAATGGATGGGATTACTTGCTTGCATTGATCAAAACAGACTTGACCTAGTCTTAAAGTGGTAAGAAAGGAGAGGAATCTAGCTGGTGAGATTGGAACTATGGAGCTTAAAAAAACATTGCGAATCTTGCTAGTAAACATAAGGTCTGCTTGTGAACAAGTTACTATCATCACAAAGCTCTGAATAAGTTCCAATCTGCTATCCCAGGCAAAGTCCGGAGGATGATGCCAGCCATGAAAGTCTGATCAACTGGACTGACTGATCAACAGAACTTAACTTGATGGAAGTCTATTGGAGTTAGGTCAGATATAGAACCTTAAGGCTTTGGGATCTGACAAAAACATCTGTATTTGTGATTCTTATGACAAGACAGCAATGCACAAATCGATGGGAGAAGACAGGAGGGGTGCATGAACTGCTAACTCCTCTTACTGTCAGAACTTCAAAGTGCAGGTTTTGCACAAACCAGCCTGCCTCCCCAGGACCTCTCAGCACACTTTCCTTACGATGGACTTTCTTGAATCTCAAAGTATTCTGACAGCTGTGTCCCAGACCGCATTGCTCCTTGGAAACTTGAACTTCACATTAACCCCATCTCCTCTGTTACCCCACAATCTCCCTTTAACTCCTCTCATAGAGGGTGCTCATGGCTTGCAAATCCGTAGCTTCCAGAGGGCTGGGGAGAGCACTCTGATGACCAGAGCAATGCTGCTTCACCCAGGAAAAGCCCTATTGTAAGTTATTACTAGGGTAGGGATGGATTTCCTTTGGAGCCAAAGATGAAGCATTAGCAAGAGTCTGCTTTCAATGAGAGTCTGCAGTGTAAGGGAAATTTTTTTCTTTTTCTTTTTTTAAATTACAGAACTTACTTTTCTTTTAAAAAAGAATTCAGAGCTAGCACAGGAAAACAGTGAGGTTTCAAAAGTACTTCAGCCTTGACAAAGCCCTTCACATAGTTTTGATTTTTGTTTGTTTTTTGATATGCAGTTTTACTCTGCCTCCCAGGCTGAAGTGCAGTGGCGCAATCTCAGCTCACTGCAACCTCTGCCTCCCGGGTTCAAGGGATTCTTGTGCCTCAACCTCCTGAGTACCTGGGATTACAGCGCGTGCCACCACACCCAGCTAAATTTTGTATTTTTAGTAGAAACGGGGTTTCGCCATGTTGGCCAGGCTGGTCTCGAACTCCTGACCTCAAGTGATCCACCCGCCTTGGTCTCCCAAAGTGCTGAGATTACAGGCATGAGCCACCGTGCCTGGCCTTAGTTTTCTTTTTGATCTCCACAAGACCCTTCTAAGAAGGGTTTCTACTTTGGCTGCACAATAGAATCACCTGGAGAGTTTTTAGAACTCCTGATTTCTAAAGCCGGATCCCAGGACAATTACATAAGAATCATGGGGATGAAGTAGGTCTGAGCCCCAGGTGATTCCAATATCAGCCCAGGTAAAAACAAGCGCTCCAAGGTCTTAGCCTCATTTTGCCAAGGCAGGAGGCTCCAGGGGGGTGAAATAAGTTGGCCCCAGATCTCAAGCTTGTGAAAGTGAATTTCAAAACCAGGTCCTCTCTTCACTCTCTGTGTTCTTCCAGATGTGGCTCTTATGGCCACAGGAAAAAGTAGTAACTAATATGTACAGTTGTTCCCTAGTTTCTGAGAGGAATACATTTCAAGATCCCCAGTGGATGCCTGAAACCACAGATAGTACCTTATATAAAACCATGATTTTTCTTTTTTAAAAAATGTTTGCTGGGCAAGACGGCTCACGCCTGTAATCCCAACACTTTGGGAAGCTGAGGCAGGAGGACTGCTTGAGCCCAAGGAGTTCAAGACCAGTCTGGGCAACACAGGGAGACCCTGTCTATATAAAAAGTTAAAAAATTAGCTGGGTGTGGTAGCTCATGCCCGTAGTCCCAGTTACTTGGGAGGCCAAGGTGGGAGGATCACTTGAGCCTGGGAGGTCAAGGCTGAAGTGGGCCATGATCACACCACTGCACTCCAGCTTGAGTGACAGAATGAGACCATTTCAAAAAAAAAAAATAGAGATAGGGTCTGTGTCATCCTGGCTGGAGTGCAGTGGCATGATTAGAGCTCACTATAACCTCAAATTCCTGGGCTAAACATTTCTCCTGCCTCAGCCTTCTAAGCAGCTAGAACCACAGGTGTGTGCTGCCATGCCCAGATAATTTTTTTTTTTTGTAGACACAGGGTTTTGCTATATTGCCCAGGCTGATCTTGAACTCCGGGGCTCAAGTAGTCCTCCTGCCTTGGCCTCCCAAAGTGCTGCGATTACACACATCAGCCACTGTGTGGGCCCTATACTATGGCTTTTCGATCTGAAACCTCTATTATTATACCCATTTTACTAATACAGACCCAAAGCTCAGGGCAGTAAACACACCTAGGAATTGTTGGGGTTTGAACTCTGGTCTGTCTGAAAATATAGTCTATGTTCTTCATCATCATGCTGTACCTTCTCAATTTTTTTTTTTTTTTTGAGACGGAGTCTTCCTCTGTGGTAGGCTGGAGTACAGTGGCCTGATCTCAGCTCACTGCAACCTCCGCCTCCTGGGTTCCAGTGATTCCCCAGTCTCAACCTCCAGAGTAGCTGGGATTACAGGCAACTACCACCACATCCGGCTAATTTTTGTATGTTTTTTTTTTTAGTAGAGATGGGGTTTCGCCATGTTGGCCAGGCTGGTCTTGAACTCCTGACCTCAGGTGATTCGCCTGCCTCGGCCTCCCAAAGTACTGGGATTACAGGCATGAGCCATGGCGCCCGGCCTCCTCAAATATTTTTGAATATCTGATAACATCCCTGTAACTTGATCATGTGTTCAGGCAATGAGTCTAAGAAGACAATATTTAATTCAAAACAATTTTTTTTTTAATTTTTAGAGATAAAGTTTCACTATGCTGCTCAAACTGGTCTTGAACTCCTGGCCTCCAGCAATCCTCTCATCTTAGCCTCCCAAAATGCTGGGATTACAGAGAAGAGAACATTTAAATATGACTTGTTTTTTTCACCTTGATCATTCCTTAGACAGCTTCTTCCATCTAGAAGCAGAAGAGCAGTATAGAGAAGAGGATACAGTTGTATATAATTTGTCATAAGTATATGACATATAAGTTATTATTTATACTTATGGTATATATATATATATGTATCATAAAGCACCGGACTCCTCATTCCATCATACATTCCTCTTCCCTTCCAAACATACCAAGCAATTTTTCACACTTATTATGTCATTTAATAGACATAATAGGCCTATAAAGTAGTTTCTAAAATGTCGGTTTTCCAGGTGAAGAAACTCAGCCCTAGAGGACCAAATGATACAACTAATGTCATCAGTGACGGAGCCTGGATGGCCTCAAGCCAATCTGCCTCCAGAGCTCAAGAGCTGAGATATGCCTTTCTCCCTGCACAACCATGACCTTACACCCTCAACCTGTCATCAGAACTAAGGAAATTCTGTTTTAACCAGGAGAAACAATTATTTGGGTATAGGTTAAATGCATAATTATACATGTATTTTGAGTAGAAGTAGACGGTTTAGAGGTACAAAGATCAAGAATATTTTGGTATAGAGATGAACCAAAAGTTGAGCCTTCTACACTGGCTGATGTCAGCTGAAAGCTGAGCCTAAGGGGATAAAAGGAAGGAAAGACCTACACCTCAATGGCAACTTTTTTTTTTTTTTTTTAAGAAACAGAGTCTTGCTCTGTCACCCAGACTGGAGTGCAGTGGTTCAATCTCGGCTCACTGCAACCTCCGCCTCCCGGGTTCAAGTGAGTCTCCTGCCTCTCTGCCTCCCAAGTAGCTGGGATTACAGGAGTGCACCACCACACCCTGTTAAGTTTTGTATTTTTAGTAGAGATGGAGTTTCACCATGTTGGCCATGCTGGTCTCAAACTCCTGACCTCAGGTGATCCACCTGCCTCAGCCTCCCAAAGTGCTGGGATTACAGGCGTAAGCCACCACACCCGGCTTAATATTTTATAAACAACAAAAAAACTTCCTTTGCTTGAATCCAAACATAGTTTTGATACCATGCGTGGTGGCTCATACCTATAATCCCACTTTGGGAGGCTGATGGGAAGATCACTTGAGGCCAGGAGCTAGAGACCAGCCCGGGCAACATGGCGAGACCCTGTCTCTACAAAAAGTTAAAAATCAGCCAGGTGTGGTGTCATGTGCCTGTAGTCCTAGCTATCTGGGATGCTGAAGTGGGAGGAGCACGTGGGGGTCGAGGCTGCAGTGAGCCATGATGGCACCACTGCACTCCAGCTTGGGCAACAGAGTAAGACCCTGTCTCAAAAAACAATGAAATATGGCCAGGTGTGGTGGCTCACGCCTGTAATTCCAGCACTTAGGGAGGCCGAGGGCAAGCGGATCACTTGAGGCCAGGAGTTCCATGGCCCATCCTGTTCCACGCCTCATGCAGCTGCATCTACCTGCAATGCCTTTTTTATTTTTTTTTGTCTCGCTCTATCGCCCAGGCTGGAGTGCAGTGGTGTGATCTCGGCTCACTGCAATCTCCGCCTCCCGGGTTCACACCATTCTCCTGCCTCAGCCTCCCGAGTAGCTGGGTCTACAGGCGCCCACCACCATGCCCAGCTAATTTTTTGTATTTTTAGTGGAGACGGGGTTTCACTGTGTTAGCCAGGATGGTCTCAATCTCCTGACCTGGTGATCCACCTGCCTTAGCCTCCCGAAGTGCTGGGATTACAGGCGTGAGCCACCGTGCCCAGCCTCTACCTGCAATGCCTTTCTTCCCTCCTCAGCCTCCAATGAGCCTGCTCAAAAGTCAGCTCTGGTCACACGGGAATCCCATCCCAAAACCAGAGTGCATCTTTTACCCCTCGCTCTCACAACACATACGGGTTGAGTATCCCTCATTTGAAATGCTTGAGACCAGAAGTGTTTTGGATTTAAGATTTGGGAATATTTGCATACACATAATGAGATATCTTGGGGATGAGACCCAAGTCTAAACACAAAATTCATTTATGTTTCATATACACCTTATACACATAGCCTATGGCAATTCTATACAAAATTTTTAACAATTTTGTGCAAGAAATAGTTTTGACTGTGACCTATCACATTAGGTCAGGTGTGGAATTTTCCACTTGTGGTGTTACGATGGCACTCAAAAAGTTTCTGATCTTGGCCAGGCATGGTCGCTCACACCTGTAATCCTAGCACTTCGGGAGGCCAAGACGGGTGGATCACCTGAGGTCAGGAGCTCGAGACCAGCCAGGCCAACATGGCAAAACCCCATCTCTACGAAAAATACAAAAATTACAGGTGGCGCATGCCTGTAATCCCAGCTACTCAGGAGGCTGAGGCAGGAGAATCGCATGAACCCAGGAGGAAGAGGTTGCAGTGAGCTGAGATTGTGCCACTGCCCTCTACCCTGGGCGACAGAGCGAGACTCCATCTCAAAAAAAAAAAAAAAAAAAGTTTCAGATTTTGAATTTTTGAATTAAGGATGTTCAAATTATACTATATTTTATTGAGATCACTGCTTTCCACCTCCCCCAGTATGCTTGGCATTTTCAGGGCAGAGATTTATATCTTACTGTTTATGTATCCCAAGCATCTGGCATGGTACCTCCTACATACTGAGTGATATCAGAATTTTGAAGAATGTGGCCAGCACAGTGGCTCACACCTGCAAACCCAGCACTTTGGGAGGCTGAGGCAGGCAGATCACCTGAGGTCAGGAGTTCGAGCCCAGCCTGGCCAACATAGTGAAATTTCATCTCTACTAAAAATACAAAAATTGGCCAGGCATGGTGGCGGGTGCCTGTAATCCCAGCTACTCAGGAGGCTAAGGCAGGAGAATCGCTTGAACCCGGGAGGCAGAGGTTGCAGTGAGCTGAGATTGGGCCACTACACTCCAGCCTGGGTGACAGAGCAAGACTCCATCTCCAAAAAAAAAAAAAAAAGTTTTAAGAATAAATGAATGTTGTCCACACCTCAATTCTTAAAAGTTTATACTTATGTGTAGCCTCTGCCTATAAGAATTAAGCCTGGGTGTGGTGGCTCACTCCTGTAATGCCAGTACTTTGGGAGGCCAAAGTGGGAGGCTTGCTTGAGGCCAGGAGTATGAGGCCAGCCTGGGTAATATAGTGAGACCCTGTCTCTGCAAAAGAAAACAACAATAATGATAAAATAATACAGATTTTTTTTCAAGAAAGTTAATGTTTGTAATGGGTCCCTTAATTTGCACAGAACTTCAAATTAAATTATTCCAATCTTTGGAGTGACCCTCAGGGTATTATTATGACCTTTCCCAGATGAGAGAAACAATAGCCCAAAGTTACACTGTCAAAACTGGTGCAACTGGGATCCTGGTATTTTGGCCCTCCCTTCTCCACTGCAATGCCAGCCCCCGAGATGGCATGTACAAATCTACATTATCTGTTATTTTTCACATGCTGCCAGCATGTCACAAATCCAGTCTAAATAAAATGTACAACTTCCTCTTGCTACCACAGCTCACCCCTCAGCTAGGATTTCTAATTTGCTGTCACCAACAGGATCCATTCCTGGACTGTGCTCATGCCTTTTCCATAAACCAGGACCATCTCTGGGAATCTGCTCTCCTTCTACCCAAGCCCAAAGCGAGTTTTGGGGAGGGGAAGGTCACAAATCCACCTGTTAGAGAAGGGAGTTTCTAGTTCAAAAAAAGTTCTTCCTCTACATCTCTAGGCATAAGAACCCTATTCCAGTCTCAAGCTACCTCCAAGAAAAGTGGCTCATCCAATTGGCCCTGTTAATTATGCCCAGGAGATGATCCTGGAATTGTGTTTGTGAACATTAAAATCCTAATGAAACACACTAGGAAGCTTGGCATTTAAAGGATTCCTGCTAGCAGTGAGTAAGCCACAGTGAAGATTCCTTCTGGAAGGGGAGTAACTGACCCCAGAGTAATTGTCCTGTTCATCTTATTGATACCTAATGGGTTGACTTAAAGAAGCGCTCACCAGCTCCTACTTCCGGGCCTGGAATTCTTGGAAATGTGGTCTTTCCGGGCTCCCCACTGCTTGGCATTGGAGCCTCGTTTCCTCATTCTGCTTCCCTTTCCTCCTGAAACTGTTTATAGACCTGAGGTCCCGCTTGTGAGCTGAGGAAGGGCTGAGGGCCCTCAGTGAGTTGTCCACCTTTGGGAAAATGAGGACACAGGGTGAGCAAAGCGATGTGCTAAATGATAAATAGTTAAAGAAAGATTTGTCTAGATTTCACAATGGCTCTGTGTCTTATATCACTTTCATTTTTATGTCGGAAACAGGATTCAGTGCCTCTTACTCACGGTTGCATCATTGATGGCAGAGAGACATTGTGTTTCTTGGCAGAGGCTGGCCCTTACAGATGAACTGGGGAGAGGGGGCTCATGCTGGGCCTGAAACATACTTTAGGAAGACTTTTTCTCTCCTCTGTTGGAGACGCTTCCTCACATTTCTCTCAACAATGGGTTCTAAGCCCCTCCACCCCTTCCTCAAACTAACAGCCGCACACACCCCAAACAGGCTCATTCACCCTGAGCAAAGAAGACCCCATCCTACAGTCCCAGTGTTCCTCATCCACACTTCTGGGCCTGCCTCCCTTCTTCCTTTCACCTAAGTCTGCCACCTCCCCATCCATCTGCCCAGGAGCATCACACTAACAAACATCTCCTCTCCCTAAGGTGTCTGCAATCAACTCTTTCCACCAGCCCTTCCTGACAACATCCAAACAGGCCCAGGTTTCTCACACTGAAAAGTTAAAAAATAAGTAATCCTTTCACCCCTCTTCCTCTCCAGTTATGGCCTTAGCTCTCCCTGCACAGCTCCAAAACTGGCATCAGGCCCATCCTACTCCCAAAGCAGTTCTTAACAAGGTCACTGTGATCTTTGGTTGATCAAACCCAGTTGTCAGTCTGGTTTCCATCCTCCTTCCTCCTTACAGCTGATGCTCACTTCGTCCTCCCGAGCTTTTCTTGCCCACTAACTGCTCCCACAGGTTCCCAGCTTCAGCAGGCTCCTGGCCCCCATGGGCAGGACTGGGAGATGTTCTCCCTGTAGACAGACCTGCCCTTGAGAAGCCACATTACAATCTTGAAGGGTCCTATGTTATGGTCATGTGATCTAAAAATTAGTACCTTAATAGAGAAAGACTCCAAGTCCCCATCAATAATAGTTCCTATTTTCCAAAATTCCAGGAATGACTCCAGCCTCCATTAGATGGACGCAATCTTTCTTTAGAAATGCTAAAATTGTGGAGGGCCTTGATCTAGTCAGCTGTTCTGTCTTTACCAGAGATTTGCATATCTCTGGTTCCATCCTAGTTGATAGTTCCTTTCTTAGAAGGCAACCTCATTTAAAATGGCTAAAATATGCTGTTGCCCTTGGGTATCAACAACAAAGAGTCCTGTAACTGGCATGAGACCATCCGCAAGAAGTTCCTGATTCTTCATCTACTGACTAACACCCGCCCTTGCCCCCTCCTCTGGTTCCTCCTCAGAGGCCTCCTAAAAGCCTTCCCATCCTGTAAGCCCCCAACCCCATTATGCAGTCAGACAGAACTAATGGTGCCCCTCAGCAGTCCCTCCCAGGATTATAAATTTATCATACTCAAGTATTGATTAGTCTTGACATTCTATTAGGGCCATTTAGGGGCTTATTCTCACATTTATTTTCATTTCAAAACAGTGTTAAAAAGCAATCAATAACTGCCTGATACCTAAACAAACACCCAGACTCATTATGTCAATAACCTGGTAAATGTTTTACTTGCTGGTTTCCAGCTGCCATGAGGAAAGATCCTCCCATTTGCCAGATGCTCAAATGGTGCCTGGAAAACAGATCTATAAGGTGCATTATCCTAGGAGGGAGCACTACAGTAAATCAACAATTTCAGGGTTGCTGAATGTTTCATACCTATTTTTTGTCAGGGAGGGGGATAAAGGCATGGTGTACTGGAAAAAGCATGGATTAAACTTGGATTCATAATTCACGGTAAGACTATAATTCTTACTGTGTCACTTACTAGCTCTGTGTAGTCTCCAGAACTCAGTTTCCTCATCTATACGCAATGGTTAATGCAAATAACAGGATGGAGTGGGCACAGTGGCTCACACCTGTAATCCGAGCACTTTGGAAGCCCAAGGCAGGCAATCACCTGAGGTCAGGAGTTCGAGACCAGCCTGACCAACACGGTGAAATCCCATCTCTACTAAAAATACAAAAATTAGCCAGGCATGATGGTGGGCTCCTGTAGTCCCAGCTACTTGGGAGGCTGAGGCAGGAGAATCGCTTGAACCCAGGAGGCAGAGGTTGCAGTGAGGCAAGATCGTGCCGTTGCACTCCAGCCTCAGTGACAAATAACAGGATGGCCTCCCCTGCTAGGGACTGTTAAGGTAAGAGATATGAAAGCCCTTTGTGTGCTGTTAACTTCATGAGCCTTTTGTGAGCTTCAATGCCCTTGCTCAAATGGGCAGCAGAGTTGCTTTTGGCTGGTATCATGGATGATCCGTGATAGAAGAAAAACTGGAACAGCCAATTAAGCAGCTCAACTTTGCCTTGACCCAGCTGGTCACTTTGGACATAGTATGCCTGCATTACTTCACAGGATTCTTTGGAAGACAGTGACATAGGAAATGGCAAATGGTTTCCAAGGGGCAAGCAAGTCTTGGGGCACTCAATAGTATAAGCCCTTTATGAAGAAGCAAATTGAGGACATTTGTTCTTCTTCTTCCTGGGTAATACCAGCCACAGCAACAAGCACTGACAGAAAAGGAAAAAAAAAAAAGAAAAAGAAAAAAAAAAGAGAGAAACAGTGGAGAAACCATGTCTCTACTAAAAATATAAAAATAAGCGGGGTATGGCGGCGTGCTCCGGTAATCCCAGCTACTTGGGAGGCTAAGGCAGAACTGCTTGAACCTGGGAGGCGGAGGTTGCAGCGAGCCAAGATCCCGCCACTGCTCTCCAGCCTGGGCGACAGAGCAAGACTCCGTCTCAAAGGAAAAAAAACATTTAGTCATCTACTGATAATACGAGCCACCCAACCCAACCCTCATGTGCCCAGTCTGGCCGCAGAAGACCCCCGCAGTCTAACTGACCTTGAACTGGTCACTTCAGTTTCCTGTCCTCTTCATCGGTTCAACTAGGGACACTAAGAGAGCCCTCCTTCGGTGCTTATCTTGTCAGCATCAAGTGAGGTAATACATTTGAAAGAATTTGGTAAACAGTGTCTGTTTACAAAGCTGTATGCATGTGAATGATCAACATTATTTACAGTAAGTTTGTGAGATAAATACGAAGGAAACCCAATGATAGTCCATTTTTTGGCCCCACTAGGCAGAGGCAGAAATTTCTGTTTAAGCAGAGCCAGGGTGGGTGGGGCCTTCCAGTAACTAATGCAGCCCCAGAGAGAGGGTCTTAGATCAGGTTCTAGAGCACAACAGCTTTGGTATTTTAGATTTGAATCCTGCCTACTGTCAGTGACAATTTACATAATCCTAGGCAATTTATTTAATCTGTTTAAGCCTCCGCGTATCTTCTGTAAAATGAGAATAATAATAGCACATACCTCACAGGGTTGTTATGTTGATTATTTGAGATAATGCACTTAAAATAATTTGCACAATGCCGGCTCAGTACAATGTTAGTTGTACTTTGGGTAGGCTGAAGGAGGAAAAAGGGAGTGGATGTATTCACTGGTAATTTAGTTCTGTTTTGCTCCCTGCCATGGCTTGTTCTCACCTAAGGAAGTATTTAAAAATTACACATATTTGCAAGTACTGGAACATCATATGGAAGATGAGAGTTGGTATTGCTGCTTATGGTGGAGAGATAGGGAAGTGATTGCTTTTCCTTTATCTTTTGTCACAATGTTGTTTGCACAAAGGATACAGCTTTGTTTTGTTTTGTTTTAATTTAAAACTAAAATACAAGACTTGCCCTGAAATGTAGTAGCAGTTGGCTCTGAAAATGCCTTAAAGTGGGGAAGTCTTTGAAAGGTAGAGACAGAAATCTGTAGCTTGCAGGAAGAGAAGTCAGAAAGATAATATTAAAGTGATACATTCCCATTGCACTTGAAATAAAACCTATGGGCCGGGCACGGTGGCTCATGCCTGTAATCTCAGCACTTTGGAAGGCCGAGGCGGGCGGATCACCTGAGGTCAGGAGTTCGAGACCAGCCTGACCACCATGAAGAAACCCCGTCTCTACTAAAAATTCAAAAATAGCCAGGTGTGGTGGCACATGCTTGTAATCCCAGCTACTCGGGAAGCTGAGGCAGGAGAATTGCTTAAACCTGGGAGGTGGAGGTTGCGGTGAGCCAAGATCACGCCACTGCACTCCAGCCTGGGCAGCAAGAGTGAAACTCCGTCTCAAAAAAAAAAGAAAAAAGAAAGAAAGAAAACCTATGAACCTCACTGAGGCCTAAAAGTAGTTCCATGAATATAGAAGATACTCGAGGTAGGACTGAGCTGTTACCTTTTGCCTTCCAGTTGCCTTTGCCCCTGCCTCCTGGGCCAGCAAGCATTCTGGTGTCCAGCTCTCCCGGCCTCTATCAACACTGCCTGCCATGTTCTGCCAGCTACTTCCATGTTTGCAACTCAGGTCTCTGCTCATGTTATCTACTTCTAAAATACCTTGGCATTCTATCTCATTATCCTTTTAATTTTCTTTTATTTATTTATTTATTTATTTTGGGACGAAGTCTCACTCTTGTCGCCCAGGCTGGAGTGCAATGTCACAACCTCGGCTCACTGCAACCTCTGCCTCCTGGGTTCAAGCAATTCTCCTGACTCAGCCTCCTGAGTACCTGGGATTACAGGCATGCGCCACCACACCCAGCTAATTTTGTATTTTTAGTAGAGACGGGGTTTTTCCATGTTGGTCAGGCTGGTCTCGAGCTCCCAACCTCAGGTCATCCGCCCACCTCGGCCTCCCAAAGTGCTAGGATTACAAGTGTGAGCCACGGTGCCCAGTCCCTTTTTATTTTCTTTATCGTACTTATACACTGTCACACATTATCTCATTTGCTTACATTTTGCTGTGTTTACCCATTTATTTACGTGTTTGCTTTCTTTAGAATACAGTAGCTCCCCCTTATTGGAGGCTTTGCCTTCTTCAGTTTCAGCTACTGGAGGTCAGCGAAGGTCTGAAAATACTAAATGAAATAGTCCAGCTTTGGAGACATCAGTGCCATCCAGAGCCTGTTGCCACCAGCTATAGTCAACCCCACCATATACTTTGACATCGTGGTCCACGGGCCACATCTCCTTCAGGCTGTTTGCAGACAAAATTCCAAAAACAGCAGAAAACTTTCATGCTCTGAACACTGGAGAGAAAGGATTTGGTTATAAGGGTTCCTGAATTCATAGAATTATTCTACAGTTTATGAGTTAGGGTGGTGACTTCACATGCCATAATGACACTGGTGGCCAGTTCATCTACGGGGAGAAATTTGATGATGAGAACCTCATCCTGAAGCACAAAGGTCCTGGTATCTTGTCCATGGCAAATGCTGGACCCAACACAAAAGGCTTCCAGTTTTTCACGTGCACCACCAAGACTGAGTGGTCGGATGGGAAGCACGTGGTCTTTGACAAGGTGAAGGACAGCATGGATATCATGGATGCCATGGAGCACTCTTAGTCTAGGAATGGCAAGACCAGCAAGAAGATCCCCATTGCTGGCTAATAAATTTGACTTGTGTTTTATCTTAACCACCAGACCATTCCTTTTGTATTTCAGGAGAGTACCCCTCCACCTCATTTGCTCACAGTATCCTATGATCTTTGTGCTCTCACTGCAGTTCCTGGGTTCCATATCTTCCTTATTGCCTTCCATGTCTAGCTGGATTGCAGAGTTAAGTTTATGATGATGAAATCAAAGCTAAATAACATAAAAAAAAAAAAAAAGGAGAAGAAATATTCAAAGGCCAGGCATAGTGGCTCATGCCTATGATACCAGCACTTTGGAAGGCTGAGGCAAGAGGATCATTTGAGCCCAGGAGTTTCAGACCAGCCTATGCAATATAGCAAGACCTCATCTTTAAAAACAAACAATAAATAAGTAAATAAATATTTACTTTTTTAAAATAACAAAAAGAAACATTCTGGAAATAATTCATGTTTTAAATTGCACACAGTTCTGAGTAGCGAGATGAAATCTCTCACTATCCCACTCTGTCCGGCGAGGACATGAATCATTCCTTTGTCCACTGCATTGACACAGGCTACACACCCATTAGCCACTTAGTAGCTGTCTGCATGATCCATTAGACTGCCGTGGTAACTCAGTGCTTGTGTTCAAGTCATCCTTAATTTACTTAACAATGTCCCCAAAGAGCAAGAATGGTGATGCTGACAGTCTAAATATGCCAAACATAAGCTGTAAAGTGCTTCCTTTAAGTTAGTCTCTTACTGTGCCTAATTTATAAATTATACTTTTATGTATGTATTTATTTATTTATTTATTTATTTATTTATTTATTTATTTATTTTTGAGACAGAGTCTCACTATGTTGGTCAGGCTAGTCTCAAACTCCTGACTTCAAGTTATCCACCTGCCTCGCCCTCCCAAAGTGCTGGGATTATAGGCGTGAGCCACCATGCTTGACCTAGAAGCCACTTAGATCTGATGCCTGGGCTTTAGAGTGGCAGCGGATATAAGAGCAATGGTCCATGTCTTTTCTAAATAAAAAACCAAAAGACAAAATTTAGCTTAAGGGAATGAAAATCTTAGGAAATCTCATAGCTCACTTTGATTTAACCCACATTTACTGGGCCAAGTCCCATAGCAAGATGAACAAGATTCAGAGTGTATTCCTCATAGGGTAAATATGACTAGAATGGGAATCATGAATAAAAAGCAGAATGGGAAAAGAGTAATAAGGTACCAGCAATAAATTCTTCGGGAGCATGGAGTGAAGATTCAGAAGCCCCATCTAAGGTGAACTCTAAGGAGACTTTGGCCTTCCCTTTCTGTCAAGGTGAAAGTGCAACCTGTGAAAAGTGAAATCCACAACAGAAACTGCCCATGAGGTCATCTTACCAGCCTCCCCTGCTCTCACGGTCAAGATAGCTCCTTAATGTCTGACATCTTTTTCTCAGCATTGCAAACAGCGGCAGGCCTGGGGGCAGATGGGCAAACTGCCTTGCTGTTTGCAGAAAGGAGGACAAGATCTTGAACCACTTAGTTCTTCAAGAGGAACAAGTAGTTCTGACCACATCTTGAGCTGTTCTAGAGGCTGCTAGGAAAGAAATGAAACTTCTGCTTACACTGGCAGGTGAAGGTGAAGCACTGAACTCCAAGGGAAAATACCCTAGTGCCTCTTTTTATTTATTTTTATTTTTATTTGATTTTTGTAGAGACAGGGAGTCTCACTACGTTGCTCAGGCTGGTCTTGAACTGCTAGGCTCAAAGGATCCTTCAACCTCAGCTGCCCAAAGTGCTGGAATTACAGGCCTGAGCCACTGTGCCTGGCCAAGTGTCTCCTTTTAGCAATGAGCCTGCTGTTGAAAGGGTTGTGTGCTTATGAGCTTTTGTGGACCCTTTTACAATTAAAAAAAAAAAAGTCCCTTCTAACCTACCATGTTAGAAGTGCCACTGTTTACACAGCAGAACCTGGAGGTTCATCTCCATGAAGTGGTTTGTGGAAAAGCTAGAGCTGTGGGATCCACACATCTCGGCTCAGTCCTGTGCCACTCGCTATTTTACTTAAGCAACTCTTTCCCCTTCTGAGCCTCAGTTTCCTCATCTTCCATATGAGGAACTGGATGAGAGTAGTGTCTTTCAAACTGCAAATTTTGATCCATTCATAAATAATAAAATCAATCTAGTGGGTTGCAACCTTTTCTTTTTTTTGAGATGGAGTCTCGCTCTGTTGCCTAGGCTAGAGTGTAATGCCGTGATCTCAGCTCACTGCAACCTCCGCCTGCCAGGTTCAAATGATTTTCCTGCCTCAGCCTCCTGAGTAGCTGGGATTACAGGCACCCACCATCATGCCTAGCTAATTTTCGTACTTTTGTAGAGATGGGGTTTCACCACGTTGGCCAAGCTGGTCTTGAACTCTTGACCTCAGGTGATCCGCCTGTCTCGCCCTCCCAAAGTGCTGGGATCACAGGCGTGAGCCTCTGTGCCTGACCTGCAACCATTTTTTTAAAATGGAGAAATAGAATAGTTTAGAATACAAAATGCCAGGGTGCATTACAGTTAATAAGTATTGTCTTGTGAAATGTTTGTTTTATCCATAAACACATATTACTGACATCAACACAAAATGTATTTTTCACTGTTAGTCATTCTGAAAAAAAAAAAAAAAAGAAAAGAAAAAAGCTCAAAACATACCATATCGAGTTTTCAGGGCTCTTAAGCAGTGACAGACCAATCAATAGGTTGGCACTACTCCTTGCTTAATTGCCTATTTCCCATTGTTTGCCTGAGGACTGAGCCTGGCTCCAAGTGAACATGCCATTTGGCTCCTCTCTCTAACTGTGGACACAGTGACCCAGAAAAGGAGATGCTCAATGCTGCATTTATTGTCCAGCATGACATCAGCCAGAAAGCATTGTGAAAATAATAATATTATGATTATTGAGTGAAGGCCCGTTATGTGCCAGATTTTGTGTTAAGTGATTTAAATATAGTAAAGTTCATTCTTACAACAAGGTGTCTGTTGTTTAAGGTGTATGTGATTGTCCTCATTTTTCAGAAAAGGAAACTGAGGCACGGAGAAGTTTTGGTGTGGCATTCCAAGGTCATAGAATGGGTAAACGGCCAAGGTAGAATTGGAGCCCTTATCTGTCTGTCTCTAGAGTCCTTTCCATTACACACTTTTTCCAGGCTGAGATGCTTTGCAACAAAGTGGCTTTGAAATAGCAGTTCCCTTCACATTGTGTAAGTAACCAAGTTCTCCCCTGACTGGCTGTGGCTCTGGCTGTGACCTACAGGTGGTGGAATGGAGTTGGTTTACATTTCTAAGGAAGTAATCAAATTACCTTTCCTGGGCTGGGGGGGTCTCAAAAGGACGGAATTAAACTGAAGGTCTAATCTGGGGACATTCTTTTTTTCTTTTTTGACATGGAGTCTTGCTCTGTCGCCCAGGCTGAAGTGCAGTTCAGCTATCTCAGCTTACTGCAACCTCTGCCCCCCAGGTTCAAGCGATTCTTCTGCCTCAGCCTCTCAAGTAGCTGGGATTACAGGCATGAGCCACCACGCCCGGCCAGTTTGGGGACATTCTTATTGCACAAAATTTCTTCCAGAACATTTGGTCCTTTGGGATTTCCCCAGATTGCCAACAATTAGACAGAAAATTCCAACTCTCCTTCCCTGGTTGCTTCATAGTATCTACCATTTCCCCCGTCCCCCACCTTACCTATGAGTATACCTCTCTTGTGGGCTGCATTGGTAATACCTTACTATCCAGGGAATCTTGGGTTTTTGGAGTTTTTTAAATTGTTGTTTTAACAAATATAACTTCATTTCACTACTTGTTTGGTGAGGCCACGTCCAACCAATGACGTTGGTTAGTAACTTGTTCAGTGTACCCAAGAAGAGACGATAAAGAGATCAATATATCAACTTTTCTTATATTAGAGGTTTTAGAGATTTTTAAATTCAACATCCAGATTACAATACACCCACTATCCCAGTGTTCTAAGGAAATCAGTCAGGGCTTAAATTAAACTTAAATCTTGTTTCACATTTAAAATACAATTTAGCACATTAGTTTCATATGTTTCTATTTTCTAGCCTAAAAAACACTAACAGCTCCTTGACCACAGTAGTTGAAATCCTACTTAGCACTCAATAACCAACACAACTTCTCCAACCCCCAGGCAAGGCAAATTCAGTGGTCCTTTGGCACCCACTATGCTTTGCAAAATGTTGAAGGCTTGACTCTCCATCCTTTTTCCATTCCCCATTCCCTACCCTCCATCCCTGAACTTACCCCAGGGCAGTAGCCACAATTGTATTCTTACTTACCCTGATATCTGGCTCCCACACCAGTGCAGGATGAGATTCCCTGCATATGTTAAGCCTTCAATGTACGTTGTCACATTGAATTAATTTTTAAGTTAACTTTGTGTTGAAGTATAAGATGCCTATAGAAAGGCGCACACTGGTGTTTGAATCCTCACAAAGTGAAAGAGAACATACATCCAGTACCCCAGAAGCCCTGCACCATAGCCCACCATCCTCAAATGTCATGACTTTCCTAACTTGTAAAGCCATAGAGTAGCTTTACTAGTTCATGAACTTGTTATAAATGAAATTACAACATGAACTCTCTTGGTTTGGGTTTACTGCATTAAACACTATGTTGGCCAGCTTTAGCCATGGTTTTGTTTTGTTTTGTTTTGAGATAAAGTCTCGCTTGGTCTCCCAGACTAGAGTGCAGTGGCGCAATCTCTGCTCACTACAACCTCTGACTCCCGGGTTCAAGCAATCCTCCTGCCTCAGCCTCTGGAGTAGCTGGGATTACAGGTACACACCACCATGCCCGGCTAATTTTTGTATTTTTAGTAGAGATGGGGTTTCACCATGTTGGCCAGGCTGGTCTCGAACTCCTGACCTCGGATGATCCGCCTGCCTCGGCCTCCCAAAGTGCTGGGATGACAGGCGTGAGCCACCGCGCCCGGCCTACACCAGTTATTTATGTATTCATTCTACTGTGGATGGACATTTGGGTTGTTTCTAATTTGGGGCTCTTATGAATAGAGTTGCTATGAATATTCTTTGTATATTTCTTTCTGTTAGGTATTTACTTAAGAGTACAATTGTTCAGCTTTAGTGGATACTGCCAAATGGTTTTAAAGGTGATTGTGGAAGTTGACAAGCTGATTCTAAAATGTATATGAAAATAGAAAGGGCCAAAAAACATCCAGACAATCTTGAAGAACAAGGCTGCAAGTCTTACAGTACTATGTATTATAAAACTACGGTAATTACGACAGTGTGGTGTTGGCACAAATAAGCCAAAGGACTGGAAGAGAGAATCCGGAAACCGATTCGCAGTTATAAGCTACCCGATTTACGATATAGGTGACATCGCAATGCAGACAAGAAAGGACGATGTTTTCAATAAGTGGAGCCACATCGATTGGATAAACAAATTAAAAAAAAAAAAAAAGCTTAACCACACATTAAAATCAATTCCAGATGGGTTACAGAGCTAAATGTTAGAATGTTTAAAAGTAAAACAATAAGGCTTTGTAAATATGTGTATTAAATAGAACATAAAAAGTACTAACCATAAAGAGAAAACTTGATAAATTTAACTACTTTAGAAATGAGAACTGTTCATCAAAGGACACCACTAAGAAATTGAAAACAGCCAGGTACCGTGGCTCACGCCTGTAATCCCAGCACTTTGGGAGGCCGAGGTGGGCAGATCACGAGGTCAAGAAATCGGGGTCATCCTGGTCAACATGGTGAAACCCCGTCTCTACTAAAAAAATACAAAAATTAGCTGGGCGTGGTGGCATGTGCCTGTAGTCCCAGCTGCTGGGGAGACTGAGGCAGGAGAATCACTTGAACCCGGGAGGCAGAGGTTGCAGTGAGCAGAGATTGTGCCACTGCACTCCAGCCTGGCGACACAGCGAGACTCTGTCTCAAAAAAAAAAAAAAAAAAAAAGATAGACAACCCAATAGAAAAAAAATGGGCAAAAAAGAAAAAGAAGAAAGAGGAGAACAGTGAATGAGCACTTTACACACATACACACACACAGTATATTCAAATGGCCAATAAACATATGAAAAGGTGCATGAGGGAAATGCAAATTAAAACTACCAGGAGATACCTGCACATTCAAGAGTTGAATAAAATGGAATACTCAGTGAGGTAGTGAGGTAGTACTCAGTGTTGGTGAGAATGTAATGTAACTCCTGCTCTCATTTGCTGTTTGGGGAATAAATATTGGTCTGTCCACTGGATTTCTTCTAAGCTGGATTGACTGAAGTCTAGAAAGCAAATTGACAGGATCTACCCAAATTTTCCTCTCTCCCCAGCTCCTAGGGGAGTTGACTGGTGCAGGAGTATAGTGGCTAGGAAGCTCCATAGTTTTTACTACCAAGCAAGTGTACCTCAAGCTATGGGCAGGCATCTCCTTGCTCTCCTAATAGAAACCTCTGTTTATGTCTTTTATTGCTTCTAATCATTTACCCAGGTGTCATCAAACACTCCCTGAGCAATATTCTCTGCCTGACCCTTTGCAAAATTCATGGCCATCATTGGGAGCAAGACTCATTTCTCAGCAGGCTGGGCTCCCGAACTCCTGGAGAGACAAGCAGGCACAGGTTACAAACAACATGTGGTTCTTATCTCATCCAAAGACTCGAAGTTCCTGACTATTAAATCTATCCTCAAAATACATTCCTAGTATTCAGGGTGACACTCATTTTTTTTTTTTTTTACAGGTTCAAGTTCCAAAATTGTCCTCCTAGCGGGGCACCATGTAACCCCAGCAGTTTGGGAGGCCAAGGTGGGAGGATCACTTGAGTCCAGGAGCTCAGGACCAGCCTCGGCAACATAGGGAGGCCCTGTCTCTATTTTTTTTTTAAAGGCTGGGGGTTGCCGGGGGAGGAGAAAAAAAATTGTCTTCCTCAAAGGGATCAGCTTACCACTAGAGGTATATGTTGGCACCATTTTTTGTCCACATGATTGGTGAAAAATGTGTCTTGCTTTACTTACGTCTTTGATGACTAACGAAACTAAACTTCCTTTTTTTTAGATGGAGTCTCACTCTGTCACCAGGCTGGAGTGCAGTGATGCCATCTTGGCTACCTGCAACCTCCACCTCCCGGGTTCAAGCGATTCTCCCGCCTCAGCCTCCCCAGTAGCTGGGATTACAGGTGCGCACCACCATACCTGGCTAAGTTTTTTTTGTATTTTTAGTAGAGATGGGGTTTCACCATGTTAGCCAGGCTGGTCTCGAACTCCTGACCTCAGGTGATCCGCCCGCCTCAACCTCTCAAAGTGTTGGGATTACAGGCGTGAGCCACCATGCCCGGCCATTAGCTTTTTATATAGTAAAGCCTGCCAATCTGTTATAACTGATATTTTTGCAAAATCCTTTCTTGTTTTTTTTTTTTTTTTGAAACTTTAAAATCCCTCAAACATTGTATATTATACAAGTGAATTCTGATCCTCTTGATGGGCTTATCGGCAGGATTCACGGTAGCGAATATGGGCACTAGGGCCTCCAAACTTTGGACTTGCAGCAACCAGTGTCAGCTGCCAGAAGGATACATGTCATACTGGATGAGGATGTCTTTGATCTCCTTCTTGGAAGCCTCATCGACATATTTCTTTTCTATTTTTCTTTTCTTTTTGAAATAAGGTTTTCTTTTCTTTTTTTGAGATAAGGTTTGGCTCTGTCATCCAGGCTGGAGAGCAGTGGCATGAGCTCAGCTCACTACAAGCTCCGCCTCCTGGGCTCAAGGATCCTCCCATCTCAGCCTCCCAAGTAGCTGGTTCCACTGTCGCGCGCCACCACGGCCAGCTAATTTTTGCATTTTTTTTGTAGAGGGAGGGGGTTTTGCCCTGTTCCCCAGGCTGACCTCAAACTCCTAGGCTCAAGCAATCCACCCGCATCGGCCTCCCAAAGTACTGGGATTACAGGCGTGAGCCCTCACCCGCCCGCATATTTCTGGCAACAGGCCACAAGGGCTTTGGAGATGGACTGACAGATAGTACATATAGGACCCACATGACCATCACCCATCACCCTTCATGAATGTACACACCAACAAATCGCCCCTTGCCCAGAAGCAGCACTGGTTCTAGCAGCTTGTATTGCAGCCTGCCTGGCTCAATTGTCTCCAGGGCCGCCAGTTCACCTTGACCAGGCCATTAGGGCGTTTGCCATGCACCACAGCTGTGGATTTCTTCTTGTGTCTGAAGATCTAAACAGACTGTAACCGGCCCTTGGATGGCCTGGCTAGGTAGATTAGAGCTCCCTACCACGCAGCGCCACAACCGGAAAAAGAGCAATTTTTCCAATATGGTTTTATTTTTACTTTTTGTTGTGACAGGGTCTCGCGCTGGTTGCCCAGGGTTGAGTGCAATGGCACCATCTCGGCTCACTGCAGCTTCAGCCTCCCGGGCTCAGGTAATGCCCCCACCTCAACCTCCCAAGTAGCTGGGAATACAGGCACAGGCCACTATGCCCAGCTGGGTTTTTTTTGTATTTTTTGTAGAGACGAGTGTTCAGCATGTTGCCCAGGCTGGTCTGGAACTCCTGGACTCAAGCAGTCCTCCAGCCTCAGCCTCCCAAAGTGCTGAGATTACAGGCATGAGCCACCACGTCTGGCCTCATTTATTTTTAAATATGTAAATCACCTAGAGTTTACTTTGCACAGGGTCTGAGGTAGAATTCCAATTGTTATGTGTGTGTGCACATAATTTTTTTCCTGAATGGTAGGCAATCATTCCAGCCCCATTTCTTGAATAATGTATACTTCCCCTACTTGTTCCTGTGTATTTCAATAATATACTAGTTGGATAGTGAGATTTGGTATCAGAAGGATCTCCCTTAGCACAGCAGAAGGACTCCAGCATAGTAGATTGACCCCAGAGTGACCAGACTGGAGGTGTGGAACAGTAGAAGTCTCAGTTGATACAAACCTGTGGGAGAAAAAGTGAATGCCTGAATTACAACAGGCACTTTGGAGAGGTGAGACGCTGATAGCCTCACTCTTTTCTCTGTTTTCCTATAATCACTTCCTCTAGCGGTCTTTCCCAAATCTGTAAGCCTCCTTCTGTTGTCGATGGAGGAGATAAAGCCCAGTTGTTAATCTTGGGGAACCTGGATTCAGAATGGTTCATTTAAATCTTGACTTAACCACTTACTAACAGACACTTAACCACTTACTAACAGCATTGTAATCTCAAGCAAGTTTCCTTATGGTTCTGGTCTCAATTCTCCCATCTGAGAAATGGGGATAATAGCAATAACTATTGCAGATCATATCAAGGAGGATTTGACCAGCCGGGTACAGTGGCTCAAGCCTGTAATCCCATCACTTTGAGAGGCCGAGGGGGGCAGATTGCCTGAAGTCAGGAGTTCGAGACCAGCCTGGCCAACATAGCAAAACCCCGTCTCTACTAAAAATACAAAAATTAGCTGGGTGTGGTGGTGCATGCCTGTAATCCCAGCTACCCAGGAGGCTGAGGCCGGAGAATCGCTGGAACCGAGAGGTGGAGGCTGCAGTGAGCTGAGGTCATACCACTGCACTCCAGCCTGGGCAACACAGCAAGACTCCATCAAAAAAAAAAAAAAAAAAAAGAGGATACGATCAGCTAATTATTCATATGAGGCTCTTTTCCTGGTGCCTGGCATGGACTGGTTTTAATTAGTCAATATCGTTATCAGTTTGTTTTTAAGAAAAGGTGTAACCATCACTTTTCTCAATGGAGAAAAGCTTGTATCCTACCTTTGGATGGGTGTGGAGGTCTGGGCTTAAAAGAGAGTTTGGGTTGGGTGTGGTGGCTCACACTGGTAATCCAGCACTTTGGGAGGCCGAGGCAGGCGGATCACCTGAGGTCGGGAGTTTGAGTCCAGCCTGGCCAACATGGAGAAACCCCATCTCTATTAAAAATACAAAATTAGCTGGGCACGGTAGCCCACGCCTGTAATCCCAGCTACTCGGAGGCTGAGGCAGCAGAATCGCTTGAACCCGGGAGGTAGAGGTTGCAGTGAGCCGAGACCACCGCTCCACTAAACCCTGGGCAACAAGAGTGAAACTCTATCTCAAAAAAAACAAAGAGTACATAGAGGGGTAGGTGGAAAGGGCAAGGTGACAGAGAGGGATTCCAGGTCAAATGATGGAAGGCACTGATCTAGAAATGTTTTCTCTGGGGCTTGTTTTTTTTTTTTTTTTTTTTTTTTTTTGAGACAGTCTCGCTCTGTCTCAAAAAAAGAGACAGAGTCTGGAGTGCTGTGGCACAATAACGGCTCACTGCAACCTCCACCTCCCAGGTTCAAGCAATTCTCTGCCTCTGCCTCCCAAGCAGCTGGAACTACAGGTGCCCACCACCATGCCCAGCTAGTTTTTGTATTTTTAGTAGAGATGGGGTTTCACCATCTTGGCCAGGCTGGTCTTGAACTCCTGACCTGGTGATCCACCCGCCTTAGCCTCCCAAAGTGCTGGGACTACAGGCATGAGCCACCACGCCCAGCGGGGGCTTGTATTCTTTAAGGTGTGCTTATGCAATAAAGCCTGAGAACTAAGGACTACCATTAGTAAAAATAAGTTAGCAGATGAATTGACCCAGCACAATGGCTCATTCCTGTAATCCCAGCACTTTGGGAGGCCAAGGCAGGTGGATCACCTGAGGTCTGGAGTTCGAGACCAGCCTGACCAACATGGAAAAACCCCATCTGTACTAAAAATACAAAATTAGCCAGGCATGGTGGCACATGCCTGTTATCCCAGCTACTCGGGAGGCTGAGGCAAGAGAATCAATTGAACCCGGGAGGCGGAGGTTGTGGTGAGCCGAGATCCGCCATTGCACTCCAGCCTGGGCAATAAAGCTAGACTCTATCTCAAAAAAAAAAAAAAAGAGAGAGAGAGAGAATGTTACTGCTAAACACACTGCTAGGAACAGGAGACAACAGAATCCAACATGTGAAATGACAAAGGCTTCAGAATCTGTACAGATTCCCTCATCAGCATCCCCCGAAAGTGACAGCAGCCTTCCCTGGATGGCCTCAAAAAAAAAGAAAGAAAGAAAGAAAGAAAATTGTCAGCCCAGTGCAGTGGCTCCCACCCGTAATCCAAGCAGTTTGGGAGGCTGAGGTGGGTCGATCATCGGAGCTCAGGAGATAGAGACCAGCCTGGGCAACATGGTGAAACTCTGTCTCTAACGAAAATACAAAAAATTAGCTGGGCATGGTGGCACGCACTTGTAGTCCCAGCTACTCGGGAGGCTGAGGTGGGAGGATCGGTTGAGCCTGGGAGGCGGAGGTTGCATTGAGCCGAGATTGTGCCACTGCACTCCAGCCTGGGTGACAGAGTGAGGTCATGTCTCAAAAAAAAAAAAAAAAAAAAAGAAAGAAAGAAAAGAAAATTGTCTTAGGAAGTCATCTAATCCAGTGTCCTTGCATTGTACTACTGGAGAACCTGGAGCCCAGGAAAGGAGACATGCCCAAGCTGATGATCCATGGAGTTTTCGCATTGAGTCCTGGGTCTCCTGACCCCAGTGCACTGTCTGTAATCTCCATGTGGCCTCAAGATCAAAGACCAAGAAGATGAAGAGGAGGAACCTGCTTGGTGAAGGAGAGCCTACACAATGAAAAAAAACATTGTTTCTGCCCGAAGAAGCCTGCAGATCAGCAAAGGAGAGAATTCAGGCCCAAATAACAAATGCCAAGAGAAAGAAGGTAAAAACAAAAACAAAACAAAAACCTTTAGGGTCTTTAAAGGGCTTCATCTCTCAGGACAGAATGGGGGAAGACTTCTTGGAGGAGGTTATGGGGGAGCTAGGCCTGCAGTAGAGACCACAGGAAGGTGGAGGGGCACACCTAGAAGGAGTACTAATAACAACTAATATTTATTGACCTGGCTGGGCATGGTGGCTCATGCCTATAATTCCAGCACTTTGGGAGGCTGAGGCAGGTGGATCACTTGAGGTCAGGAGTTCAAGACCAGCTTGGCCAACATGGTGAAACCCCATCTCTACTAAAAATACAAAAATTAGCTGAACATGCTTGCTTGAACCCAGGAGGCAGTGGTTGCAGTGAGCCGAGATCGTACCACTGCACTCTAGCCTGGGTGACAGAATGTGATTCTGTCTCAAAAAGAAAAAAAAAAAAATTGTATTGAGCCATAATGTACAGGTTCTATGCTAAATGCTATGCAAGTTACAAGTACGAGCTCCTTTAAATCCCATATCAACAGTGTAAGGTAGGTATGATAATTACACCTATTTTTCAGAAAGGGGAAATTGAGACACAGAAGATAAGAGAGTAGTCCAAGGACATGTGGCCAGGCAGTGTCAGATTCCAGAATGAGAATAAAGGCTGGAGCGGAGTGACTCCGGCATTTGGATGCCTGAGGGAGGATTCCGGGTCGGCAAGGGGGCAAGGATGTAGGATGAGGGATAGGAGATAAGGCACTCTTTGTTGAAGGCAAATCAACTTCCAGCTTTCTCCAGGCTCTTCCCTGACTACCTGGGGCATCCTACAGCAGGCAAGGAGTACTCAGTTAATAGGGATCAGGACCCAGACTCACTGGCCTCTGGATGTGCCAAAAGACCTTCCAGAAGCCACCAGCACTAAGTTGAGGAGCCCTGGCTAAAGGGTCATGGAAGCTGTTGGACTCATACTGGAACCACATGTCCAGGCACCTATTCCTGACTGATCTTATACAAGCTGTGGGAGCTCTGTGGGGAAGACCTTGGACCCTAGTCCTAGAATCTGGTGCATACTTTCCAAATGCCAATCACAACTATGGCTCGGCCCCCATGAGGACAGTGGGGTTTATGAGTGAGGGCACAGGTTGTGGCAGCAGCCCAAGCCCCGCTCTAACAGCTGAGACCTCAGGCCAGCTCCAGGCCTCAGGACTTCAGTGAGTACCTGAGAGTGATCATCCCGACCTCATGGCTGGTTAGGAGGAATCTGTGAAATCAGATGAATGACAGTCAGTATAATGCCTGGTGCCCATTGGTGTTTAAGAAATGCTAAATTCTTGCAGTTGACTTTGAGGCTTCTCTTCTTCTTGGAGCGGGTTGGGCATGGGATGGGCATGCCCCAGTCCTTGGTTCCTTTTCTTCCCTAAAAACAGATCCATGGGCCTTTTGAGGGTTGAGAATGTTACTGCTTCTCATCTGATAGTGGTGAAGGAAAAAAAAAGAAAGAAAACAAATGCAAATAATTTTAAAAAAAAAAAGAAAGAAAAGGCCATGCACAGTGATGCATGCCTGTAATCCCATCACTTTGGGAGGCCAAGGCAGGTGGATCACTTGAGGTTAGGGGTTCAAGACCAGCCTGCCCAACATGGTGAAACCCCGTCTCTACTAAAAATACAAGAATTAGGCTGGGTACAGTGGCTCACACTTGTAATCCCAGCACTTTGGGAGGCTGAGATGGGCAGATCATCTGAGGTCAGGAGTTTGAGACCAGCTTGGCCAACTTGGCAAAATCCCATCTCTACTAAAAATACAAAAATTAGCTGGGCATGGTGGCACATGCCTGTAATCCCAGCTTCTCAGGAGGCTGAGGCAGGAGCATAGCTGGACCCTGGGAGGCGGAAGTTGCAGTGCTTAGATCACGTCACTGCACTCCAGCCTGGGCAACAAAGCTAGACTCTGTCTCAAAAAAAAGAAAAAAAAGGAAGAGAGAGAGAGAGAATGTTACTGCTAAACACTGCTAGGAGCAGGAGACAAAGGAACCAACATGTGAAATGACAAAGGCTTCAGAACCTGTACAGATTCCCTCATCAGCATCCTCCAAAAGTGATAGCAGCCTTCCCTGGGTGGCACCCACTATTTCAAGGGGGCAGCTTTCTTCAACTCTCCTCCACCCCAGACCTTCTTGAGATGCTGCTGGAGTTTTTTTCATCCATTACACTCACTGAACATCGACCCAGTGTTGTGGATGTGAGACAACTCAATGGCAAATGGGAAAGCCACTCAAGCATTCATCAAGGGATGAATGGATAAACAAAATGCAGCGCACACATACAATGAAATAGTACTCAGCCATGAAAAGGAAGGAAATTCTGACACATGCTACATCATGGATAAACTTTGAAGACATTATGCTAAGGAAATAAGCCCGTCACAAGAGGATTTTACCTATATAAGTAGAGTAGTCAAATCCATAGAGACACAAAGTAGAATAGAGGTTACCAGGAACTGCAGAGAGAAGAGAATGAGGAGTTAGTGTTTAATGGGAACCGAATTTCTGTAGAAGAAAATGAAAATGTTCTGGAGATGGATGGTGATGATGGTTGCACAATAATAATGTACTTAATGTCTCTGAACTGCACACTTAAAAGTGGTTAAAATGGGCAGGGCGTGGTGACTCACACCTGTAATCCCAGCACTTTGGGAGGCCAAGGCCGGGGGATCACTGGGTCAGAGATCATGACCATCCTGGCCAACGTGGTGAAACCCCGTCTCTACAAAAATACAAAAAAAAAAAAATTAGCTGGGTGTGGTGGCACGCACCTATAGTCCCAGCTACTCAGGAGGCTGAGGCAGGGGAATCGCTTGAACCCGGGAGGCGGAGGTTGCAGTGAGCTGAGATTGCACCACTGAACTCCAGCCTGGCGTCGGAGCGAGACTCCGTCTCAATAAAAAAAAAAAATTTTAAAGTGGTTAAAGTGGTAAATTTTGTGTCATGTATATTTTACCACAATTTTAATAATTAAAAAAAAGGAGGGGATGGGCAAATAGGGGCTTTCCTGCTCCCAGAGCTCTGCCTGTCTAGATTTCTTATCACAAAGCCATGTGATAAGAAATCTGAACAGCCTGGCCAACATGGTGAAACTCCGTCTCTACTAAAAATACAAAAAATTAGCTGGGCATGGTGGCACGCCTGTAGTCTCAGCTACTCGGGAGGCTGAGACGGGAGAATCACTCGAACCCCGGAGGCAGAGGTTGCAGTGAGTCGAGATTGTGCCACTGCACTCCAGCCTGGGGGACAGAGCGAGACTGTGTCTCAAAAAAAAAAAAATCTGAACCGTACAGGCAGCTGTGTGTGTCTCAATCTGGTCTTTCTCCCAGCCCAGAGTGTAGAGGGTTCCCTGGAGGCAATGAGTCCTTTCCCTGCTGGGAGGCGGGCAGCCTGGCTGCGTCCATCTCCGTACATACTGGAGAAGTCCCTTCAAAATACAGCTTGTTTGCTCGGTACCCCGGGTCAGTCTGTAATCCCAGCTATCCCAGCACATTGGGAGGATGAGGGGGAAGGATCGCTTGAGCACAGAAGTTCAAGGCTGCAGTGAGCTGTGACTGCACCACTGCACTCCAGCCTGGGTGACAGAGTGAGGTTCTGTCTCAAAAAGAAATTTTGTTGTTGTTGTTGTTGTTGTTGTTGTTGTTGTTGTTGTTGTTGTTGTTGAGACAGAGTCTTGCTCTGTCACCCAGGCTGGAGTGCAGCGGCGTGATCTCGTCTCACTGCAATCTCCGCCTCCCAAGTTCAAGCGATTCTCCTGCCTCAGCCCCCTAAGTAGCTGGGACCACAGGCGTATGCAACCACGCCTGGCTATTTTTTTTGTATTTTTAGCAGAGATGGGGTTTCACCGTGTTAGCCAGGATGCTCTCAATCTCCTGACCTTGTGATCCGCCTGCCTTGGCCTCCCAAAGTGCTGGGATTACAGGCATGAGCCACCGCGCCCGGCCTAAAAAGAATTTTTTTTAAGCGACAAAATACAGCCTGTAGACCTGTGGGTCCCAACCACCCCCCATCCCCAGCCCGTCGCAAACCAAGCTAACTATCAACTGCTCAATTAGGGCAGTCGTGGTGGCTCATGCCTTTTTTTTTTTTTTTTTTGAGATGGAGTCTCACTCTGTTGCCCAGGCTGGAATGTAGTGCAGTGGTGCCATCTCGGCTCACTCAACCCCCACCTCCTGGGTTCAAGAAATTCTCTTCCTCAGCCTCCTGAGTAGCTGGGATTACAGGCAGGTGCGCCACTAGGCCCGGCTAATTTTTGTATTTTTAGTAGAGACGGGGTTTCACTATCTTGACCAGGCTGATCTTGACCTCATGATCCACCCGCCTTGGCCTCCCAAAGTGCTGGGATTACAGGTGTGAGCCACTGCGCCCAGATCATGCCTATTATCTCAATGATTTGGGAGGCTGAGGTGAGAGGATTCCCTGAACCTAGAAGTTCAAGACCAGCTTGAACAACATAGCAAAACTCCCACTCCACCAAAAATTTTAAAAATTACCCACGCATGGTAGCACTGGCCTGTGGCCTCAGCTACTTGGGAACCTGAGATGGGAGGATCACTTGAGCCTGGAGTCTGCAGTGACTTATGATGGCGCCACTCTCCTCCATCCTGGACAACAGAGTGAGAACCTGTCTCTGATAAAAAACATTTAGGCCAGGTGCAGTGGCTCACACCTGTAATCCCAGCACTTTGGGAGGCTAAGGCGGGTGGATTGCTTGAGCCCAGGAGTTCCAGACCAGCCTGGCCAACATGGTGAAACCCTGTCTCTACTAAAAATACAAAAATTAGCCAGGTGTGGTGGCATGCACCTGTAATCTCAGCTACTTGGGAGGCTGAGGCAGGAGAGTCGCTTGAACCCAGGAAGTGGAGGTTGTGGCGAGCCGAGTTCGTATCACTGCACTCCAGCCTGGGTGATGGAGCAAGATTCAGTCTCAAAAAAAAAAATTAAAAAGTAAATAAATTTTAAAATTATTTTATAAAACTGCTCAACCAAAATTCACTTCTTCCGCTAAGTGGGCTTTGACCAGAACAGAAATGAATGTTGCAGACAGGGCACTCCTCAAATGACCCACTGCTGCTCCTGAATTTCCAACCTAGGTAATGGCCCTGGTCCTTGTTATTAGGCTCTCTTCTTTTCCTACTACCTTCCTTCTCGAAGTCTCAAATCCAACTTGACCTTTTGTTACCCACTTTTTTTTTTGCTTTTGAGACATGGTCTCCCTCTGTCGCCCAGGCTAAACTGGGCAAATGACAAAATACACCTTGTAGACCTGTGGGTCTCAACCCCCCCGCTTTGTCACTGCAACCTCAGCCTCCCAGGTTCAAGTGATTCTCCCACCTCAGCCTCCCGAGTAACTGGGATTACAGGTGCCCACGACCACGCCTGGCTATTTTTTTTGTATTTTTATTTTATTTTATTTTATTGAAATGGAGTCTCGCTCTGTTGACCAGGCTGGAGTGCAGTGGCACGATCTCGGCTCACCACAACCTCTGCCTCCCAGGTTCAGGCAATTTCCAGCTAATTTTTGTATTTTTAATAGAGACGGGATTTCACCATGTTGGCCAGGCTGATCTCAAACTCCTGACCTCAAGTGATCCGCTGCCTTCACCTCCCAAAGTGCTGGGATTATAGGCGTGAGCCACCGTGCAGGGCTTTGTTACCCACTTCTAGGGCCCAAGATAGGGAGGACTGAATGGGTGTCCAGGGGTCTGATTCTAACGCTGCCGCTACCTCCTTCTCCAGGCCACTCACAGGTCAGTCATAGGCCAGTCACAAGACCTTTACAGATGGGAGCTTGATAGAGGTGACACTGACATGCCCTGAAGCATTAGGGCAAAGATATGCAGAGCTGAAAAGAGATTGGATGGCTGTCCCAAAACAAAACTAAACTCGACTCAGGATTAATGTATCTAAAGAAGGAATGTGCCCAGGAGTGGCTGGCGGAAGGCAGGAAGGGAAGGGACTTTGTCAGCCTGGGAGTCACAGAAAAAGCAGTTATTTATCTATTTATTTTTTAATTAATTTATTTATTTATTTTTTCGAGATGGAGTCTCGCTCTGTCGCCCAGGCTGAAGTGCAATGGCATGATCTTCAGCTCACTGTAACCTCTGCCTCCCAGGTTCAAGTGATTCTCCTGCCTCAGCCTCCCAGATAGCTGGGATTACAGGTGCCTGCCACCATGCCTGGCTAATTTTTGTATTTTTAGTAGAGACGGGGTTTCACCATATTGGCCAGGATGGTCTCTTGGCCAGGCTGGTCTTGAACTCCTGACCTTGTGATTCACAGGCCTTGGCCTCTCAAAGTGCTGGGATTACAGAGTGAGCCACTGCGCCTGGTCACACCTGGCTAATTTTTATGTGTTTTTAAATAGAGGCAGGGTTTCGCCATGTTGGCCAGGCTGGTCTCAAACTCCTGACATCAGGTGATCTGCCCACCTTGGCCTCCCAAAGTGCTGGGATTACAGGCGTGAGCCACCATACCCAGCCATATTCATTCATTTATTCAACAAATGATTACTAAACTCTCACCCTATGCTAGGCAGTGTTCTCGGTATGAGGATATAGAGTGAGTAACACATGCAGTTGGAACCCTGACCTTGCAGAGCTTATATTCTAGGGAGGAAGTCAGACAATAAAAAAGATAACCAAATATAATAAGTTATATGGCAGATGCAGGTAAAAGATACAGAGGAAATAAACTTGGCTGGATGCAGTAGCTCATGCATGTAATCCCAGCACTTTGGGAGGCTGATGCAGGAGGATGGCTTGAGTTCAGGAGTTCAAGACTGTCCTGGGCCAGGCATGGTGGTTCATGCCTGTAATCCCAGCACTTTGGGAGGCTGAGGTGGGGAGATCACCTGAGGTCAGGAGTTTGAGACCAGCCTGGCCAACATGGTGAAACCCCGTCTCTACTAAAAATACAAAAATTAGCTGGGCGTGGTGTTACATGGCTGTAATCCCAGCTACTCGAGATGTTGAGGTGGGAGAATTGATTGAACCCTGGAGGCGGAGGTTGCAGTGATCCGAGATTGCACCATTACACTCCAGCCTGGGCAACAGAGCAAGACTCCATCTCAAAAAAAAAAAAAAAAAGTCATCAAGAGGAATATAGATTTCCAAGTTTGGGGATGAGGAATTGCAATTTTATTTTATTTTATTTTATTTTTTGAGACAGAGTTTCACTCCTTTTGCCTAGACTGGAGTGCAGTGGTGTGATTTCGGCTCACTGCAACCTCCGCCTCCTGGGTGCAAGCGATTCTCCTGCCTCAGCCTTCCGAATAGCTGCGATTACAGGCATGTGCCACCACAGCGGGCTAATTTTGTATTTCCAGTAGAGACGGGGTTTTTCCATGTTGGTCAGGCTGGTCTTGAACTCCCAACCTCAGGTTACCCTCCCGCCTTGGCCTCCCAAAGTGCTGTGATTACAGGCATGAGCCACTGTGCCCAGCCGGAATTGCAATTTTTAAAAGGCTGACTATGGCAGAAAGTGGGTACTAACGAAAGACTTGAAGTTGATGAAATTCACTGTTTGGATGTCTGGGGAAGAATATTCTAGGTAGGGGAACCCACAAAGGCAAAAGATTTGGGGTAGGAGGCCTGGAGCACCGGAGCAACAGTGAAGAAGCCAGTGCTGGACGGGACTTTGCAAGTGGGGAGGAGGAGATGAGGTCAGCAAGGAAACAGGGAGCTAGGTGGTCTAGGGCCTTGCAGGCCACTGCAAAGATTTGGCAAGACCTACGGCAGATCCCACTCCTGTTCAGGGAAGAGGGGTCTTCACCAGTGGATTGGTGGTGGTTGTTGTTGTTGTTTTTGAGACGAGGTCTTGTTCTGTTGCCCAGGCTAGAGTGTAGTGGTACAATCTTAGCTCACTGCAACCTCTGCCTCCCGGGTTCAAGCAATCCTCCTGCCTCAGCCTCTTGAGTAGCTGGGATTATAGGCAGTCGCCACTACGCCCGGCTAATTTTTGTATTTGTAATAGATACGGGGTTTCACCATGTTGGTCAGGCTGGTCTTGAACTCCTGACCTGATGATCCGCCCGCCTTGGCCTCCCAAAGTGATGGGATTACAGGCATGAGCCACCATGCCCGGCCACCAGTGGATTTTAAGCCTTCTCCCAGTGGCGGAATGTACAGGGCAGGTTGCTTGGGACCGATACCTTTGAACAGTGAAGGCCCATAACTAACCTGCCTGGATTCCAGGCCCACCTGGTAACCTCCAGGTCACACTCTGGCTTCCCAGGGACAGATCTTCTAGAGGGAGAAAACCTGGGCATTGTTCTCACTGTGAAACTTCTCCTTTTTAAAAAATTTTTTAAACACATTTTTTATTAAATAGAGATGGGGTTTCTCAATGTTACCCAAACCAGTCTCAAATTCCCGGCCTCAAGCGATCCTCCTGCCTTGGCCTCCAAAAGTGCTGGGATTACAGGAGTGAGCCACTGTGCCCAGCAGGATCATGTTCTTATATATCATATTTCCTTAAGTGCAGCCTCCCAACACATTTTTTTTTTTGAAGACGGAGTCTTGCTCTGTCACCAGGCTGGAGTGCAGTGGCGTGATCTCAGCTCAATGCAACCTCCACCCCCTGAGTTCAAGTGATTCTCCTGCCTAAGCCTCCCGAGAAGCTGGGACTATAGGCGCACGCCACCATGCCTAGCTAATTTTTGTATTTTTAGTACAGACGGGGTTTCACCATGTTGGTCAGGATGGGCTCGATCTCTTGACCTTGTGATCTGCCCGCCTCGGCCTCCCAAAGTGCTGGGATTACAGGCATGAGCCACTGCACCCAGCTGCCTGCCAATGCATTTTCAAAATTTATTTTAATTGGAAAATAATAATCATATAATAATTACATATATATTTTATATATATATTAGAGACAAGGTCTCTCTGTGTTGCCCAGGCTGGTCTTGATCGCCTGGGCTCAGGCAATCCTCCTGCCTCAGCCTCCCAAAGTGCCAGGATTACAAGCATGAGCTACCATGCCTGGCTGTCATTTCTATATTGCCCTGGACTTCTCTTACATGTCCAAGGCTTCCAGAATGACAGGGCAGTAGCAAGGCTGCACTGTAGAAGGTCATTCGGGAGGAGGTGGAGGCAAGCAAGCAGCATTGGGCCACAGAAGAGGACCTGGTATCCCACGAGAAAAGAGGACAAGGAGTGGGGTTGCTGTCGGGAAGATAAGAGGTAGATATGAGGTGTTTAAAATCCTCTGTTGTGATATATAGACCAGTGGAACAGAACAGAGGCCTCAGAACAGAGGCCTTAGATGCCACACATCTAAACCATCTGATTTTTGACAAACCTGACAAAAACAAGCAATGGGGAAAGGATTCCCTAGTTAATAAATGGTCTTGAGAAAGCCGGCTAGCCATATGAGGAAAACTGAAACTGGACCCCTTCCTTACACCTTATACAAAAACTAACTCAAGATGGATTAAATACTTAAAGTAAGACTTAAACCATAAAAACCCTAGAAGAAAACCTAGGCAATACCAATTCAGGACATAGGCATGGGCAAGGACTTCATGACTAAAACACCAAAAGAAATGGCAACAAAAGCCAAAATTGACAAATGGGATCTAATTAAACTAAAGAGCTTCTGCACAGCAAAAGAAACTACCATCAGAGTGAACAGGCAACCTACAGAATGGGAGAAAATTTTTGCAATCTATCCATCTGACAAAGGGCTAATATCCAGAATCTACAAGGAACTTAAACAAATTTCAAGAAAAAAACAACCCCATCAAAAAGTGGGCGAAGGATATGAATGGACACTTCACAAAAGAAGACATTTATGAGACAAACAGACAGATGAAAAAATGCTCATCATCACTAGTCATTAGAGAAACACAAATCAAAACCACAGTGAGATACTATCTCACAACAGTTAGAATAACGATCATTAAAAAGTCAGGAAACAACAGATGCTGGAGAGGATGTGGAGAAATAGGAATGCTTTTACACTGTTGGAGGGAGTGTAAATTAGTTCAACTATTGTGGAAGACAGTGTGGCGATTCCTCAAGGATCTAGAACCAGAAATACCATTTGACCCAGCAATCCCATTACTGGGTATATACCCAAAGGATTATAAATAATTCTGCTATAAAGACACATGCACATGTATGTTTATTGCAGCAGTGTTCAAAATAGCAAAGATGTGGAAGCAACCCAAATGCTCTTCAATGATAGACTGGTTAAAGAAAATGTGGCACATATACACCATGGAATATTATGCAGCCATAATAAAGGATGAGTTCATGTCCTTCACATGGACATGGATAAAGCTGGGAATCATCATTCTCAGCAAACTAACAAAGGAACAGAAAACCAAACACCTCATGTTCTCACTCTTAAGTGGAAGTTGAACAATGAGAACACATGGACACAGGGAGGGGAACATCACACACCGGGGGTTCTGGGGAGGGATAGCATTAGCGGGACTAGGGGAGGGATAGCATTAGGAGAAATACCTAATATAGATGATGGGTTGATGGGTGCAACAAACCACCATGGCATGTGTACACCTATGTAACGAACCTGAACATTCTGCACATGTATCCCGGAACTTAAAGTATAGTAAACAAACAAACAAAATGCTAAAGCAGAAAAATAAATAAATAAAATATAAAAAAAAAATCCTCTGTTGTTCAGCAGGATCAAGCTGAGACTATGAACTTCAGAGCACAAAACCTTGGCCTTTAGAAGTGTGTTTTTATGTATGGGTAAACCTCTGGGTTCCATGTTCAAAAACAGCAATGAATATTGTGTTCTGTACTCTGTTTCCGGTTGCCCCACTCTCCCTCAGTGAAGCTCCAGCTGGAAAAGGGACTTTCTTTTATGAAGAAAGAGAGAAGGTGAAACAGTTATAACCTAAGGAAAGTAATTATACATCAGGCCAGAAACACCCCACTGTGTTTCCAAGTGAATGTAATTTTGTTTGAACAAGTTGAACTAAAATTTATTTTGGCTGATCTTGAATTTGCAGAACACACACACACACATACACACAAACCTTCACATGGGAAAAAAAAAAAAAAAAAAAGAAGAAAGACCTCATTTCTTGCTGTTGTATTTTAAGTTTAGGTAAATGTAGGAGGCTGTACTCAAGCCCTGACACTTACTTGGCTACCCTGAGCCTCACCCTGTTCACAGAGGAGTGTGTCAAAACTGGGGCAGGTTCTGGTCAGCCAAGATGTTGGACATCACAAGGAATAGAACAGACAGGAGCAGAAGGCTTCAGTACTTCCTAGAAAGAGCTCTAGATTCACAGAGAGGGGAATCAGGAGCTTGCTGAGTGATCTTGATAAGTCGCTTAACCTCTCTAAGCTTCAGGCATAAAATAGAGTCTGTGAAACCCTCCCTATGGGCAGAAGTGGCAGTGTGCATTTAACAATCCAGATGGCAGGAGAACTGCAACAAGGGTACTGCCATAAGTTCCTGGTGGGCTTGGGGGAAGGTACCCAAAGTTAACCCTTTAGTAGCTGAATCATAGGGAGGACCAGGGCACTCCAGGAGAGGAGCCAGTGTGGTGGGGGACACTCAGTGGTCTCAGGACAGTGGCTATTTACCAACTAATACAATGTTGACATAATATTGCAGCAGCAGTTTCAATGGCACAGCTTATGCCAGTGTGTTCACATGAATGGCACTTTGTCTATGGGCTTTCTGCAAAGATTAAGTGAGATCACGCAGATGAATGAATGAGTGGGTGAATGAGTGAATGGGCATCTTGGACTGTGCTCATAAGTCAAGAATGCACTTAAAAACATTTTATTGAATATCTACATTATGCCTGTTTTCATGCCAGACGCTGAGGATGAAAACTCCTTGGGGCAGTACGTGATAGATGGGAAGGGCATTGCCAGTGGAGGTCACGGTATGAATAAAGGCACAGAGGTAAAAACAAAAGTGAGCAAAAGCAAGCAAACAATAACCACAAGCAGACAAACAAATAAAAAGCAGCCTGCCTTGCTCAAGAAGCCACAAGGTGTCATGGTGCTCAGCATGAAGTTTGAGATTGGAAAGAGCAAGAGACGGAGTCACTGAGGCATAATAAAGACCAGTCTTGCTGAGAGTTGAATGCTGCCATAGAGGGGCACCAAGGATGGGCAGTGACAGGTTATTTGCTAACTAAAATAATCAAGGCTGGGCGCGGTGGCTCACGCCTGTAATCCCAGCACTTTGGGAGGCTGAGGTGGGAGGATCATCTGAGGTCGGGAGTTCGAGACCAGCCTGAAAAACATGGAGAAACCTCGTCTCTACTAAAAATACAAAATTGGCCGGGCATGGTGGTGTATGCCTGTAATCCCAGCTACTCAGGAGGCTGAGGCAGGAGAATCGCTTGAACCCAGGAGACGGAAGTTGCGGTGAGCCGAGATTGCGCCATTGCACTCCAGCCTGGGCAACAAGAGCGAAACTCCGTCTCAAAAACAAACAAACAAACAAAAATCACTTCGGCAGCGTGTGGAAAATGGTTCCCAGGCAGGGAGGCTGTTTAGGGAATATTGCAATAATCCAAGTTAATGAAGATGAAACAAAAAATAAATTGGCAGAATAAATTCAAAATATGGAGTATTATTGGTTTTGTTTTTGGGGTTTTTTTTAGACAAAGTCTATCACCCAGGCTGGAATGCAGTGGCACAGTCTTGTCTCACTGCAGCCTTGACCTCCTGGGCTCAAGCGATCCTCCTTCCTCAGCCTCCCAGTAGCTGAGACTACAGGCCCATGCCACCATGCCTGGCTAATTTTTTTTTTTTTTGAGGCGGAGTTTTGCACTTGTCACCCAGGCTGGAGTGCAATGGTGTGATCTTAGCTCACCACAACCTCCGCCTTCCAGATTCAAGTGATTCTCCTGCCTCAGCCTCCTGAGTAGCTGGGATTACAGGCACCCGCCACCACGCCTGGCTAATTTTTGTATTTTTAGTAAGACGGGGTTTCACCATGTTGCCCAAGCTGGTCTTGAACTCTAGACCTCAGGTGATCTGATGCCTGGCTAATTTTTGTATGTTTTCTAGAGACAGGGTTTCACTGTGTTGCCCAGGCTGGTCTCAAACTCTTGGACTCAGGCAATTCTCCTGCCTTGGCCTCCCAAAGTGCTGGGGTTACAAGCATGAGCCACACACCTGGCCAATTTTGTTTTGTTTTTAAGTGGAAGAGTGAGAGAAAGACAACTAGGGTCAAAACTAGGTCAGTGAACACAGGGCTAGAGAGAAAGTGACATATTTAAGAAATATTTAGAAAGGAAGATCAGTACAACTGGAAGATTATTTATTTATTTATTTATTTATTTATTTATTTATTTATCTGAGACCGAGTTTCACTCTTGTCACCCAGGCTGGAGTGCAATGGCATGACCTCAGCTCACTGCAACCTCTACCTCCTGGATTCAAGTGATTCTCCTGCCTCAGCCTCTCAAGTAGCTGCAACTACAGGTGCCCATCACCATGCCCAGCTAGTTTTTGTATTTTTAGTAGAGATGGGGTTTCACCATGTTGGCCAGGCTGGTCTCGAACTCCTGACCTCAGTGATCCACTGGCCTTGACCTCCCAAAGTGCTGGGATTACAGGAGTGAGCTACCACACCCAGCCTGGAAGATTATTTAAATAAGAGGTATAAGGGAGAAAGAGTAGTCAAGAGGAATGCCCAGGTTTCTGGAGTGAGTAACCCAGAGGTGACAGTGCTACTAAGATCAGAAACTGAGGGCCCCGAGATGGTTTGGTGTAAAAATATTAGGAACATGTTAAGCTGGAGGAATCTCTGGGACATCTAGTACCTGAGGCTGACCCTCGTCCTGCAACATTAACAACAACAACAAAAATGTGTTTGCTATGAAAGAACAGGAATCGGAGGTCCAGGTTTGAGTCCTAACTTTACAACTAACCAACTGTGGACCATGGACAAATCAGTTAACCTTTCTGGGCCTCAGATTTCTTCTACTTTTCAAATGTCCATGATGCTCAAGCCAAGAGTTTTCAACAGAAATAAATAGTATATTAGCAATCTTGTTCTATTTCCACCATCTCTTATTTGGTATCCATTTATGTGAATCAAGACTGATGTAAAACATGTTTCTTTTCATTGTCATACTTCACAGTGTAAAACTGAGAAACAGAGCAGGAGAGAAACAAGAGATGCTGAATTCTTCCTACACATGATACAATAAAGTTAAATAATGTGGGGTTTTAGTTGTTCTCCACAAGAGAGCTTGATTCAATAGCGTGGTTAGCAAGCTCTACATTGGGCCTCTCTCTTTCTCTGCAAGGGCAATGAGATATGTACTTTCTCAAGGGCACCAGCCAACCGCCCTACATCAGTCATTCTCTCTAATGAAGCTCGCTCCATTCGGACCCCATTTTCTTGTACACAATTCATTTTATTAAATGGCTGCAGCTGCAATTAGGGGTGGTAGAATCCAGGCATGTTTTTGGGTTCGAGATGTGTACTGTGTGATTTTTCAAATACTTTGGGTTTGGCAAAAGCCAAGACACATTCTGTCAAGTTCTTTTTCCCCTTCGTTTCTAAGCCCGTGTGCATTCAAGAGAAATATGGTCCATCTGATTTTCATTCATTTTCGCTTACCTCAACAAAAAGTTGTCTCAGAAGAACTAGAAAATGTCCAAGCAGCAAATCTAACCTCTTTAATGGAAGCCTTGTTAGAATGTCTTTCTCTCAACCCCAGACAGCTTGACATTCTCCAAACAGGCCAAGTCTTTTCATTTCTCAGTGTCTTTGTACTTGCTCCCTAAACCTGGAATGATGGCTTTGCCCTTTACCCTCTTCTCTCTCTATTGACTCCTACTCCTCCAATTCCAGCCCAAAGGCTTTCTCCTTTGTGAAGGCTTTCCCCATTGCCCAACTTGCAAATTCAGCCCTCTGGCCCTCCACATCCGCAGGTTCTGAATCCCTGTGGATGGAAAATATTCAGTGGGAAAAAACAATTAAGAAAACCAACACAGCAACAAAAAATAAGGCAAATAAAAACCAAGACACTGTTAACAACTAGATAGCATTTACAATGTATTAGGCATGATAAGTAACCTACAGATAATTTTTTCTTTTCCTTTCTTTCTTTCTTTCTTTATTTTTGAGACAAGGCCTTGCTCTGTCACCCAGGCTAGAGTGCAGTGGTGCAATCTCAGGTCACTGCAACCTCCACCTCCCTGGTTCAAGTGATCCTCCCACCTCAGCCTCCCAAGTAGCTGAAACTACAGGCACACACCCGGCAAATTTTTTGTATTTTTTGTAGAGACAGCAGGGGGAGGGGTCACACGATATTGCCCAGGCTGGTCTCGAACTCCTGCGCTCAAGAGATCACCTCGGCCTCCCGAAGTGCTAGGATTACAAATGTGAGCCATCGCACCCGGCAGAGATAATTTTTTAGAAACAACAACAACAAAAAATACGACAATTAAAAATAATACGAATAAAAGAATACAGTATAACAAACACAGCATTTACATTGTATTAGGTATTGTAAGTAGTCTAGAGATGGTTTAAATTATTCAGGAGGATATGCACAGGTTATACGCAAATACTGTCATTTTATATAAGGAACTTGAGCATCCAATCTCCCGTGAATATGAAAGGGCAGCTGTAATTGCATGATCCTCTTGAGATCCTTTATACTTCACTTGAAGTGCTAACTAGTTCCTGATTCCATTCTGCTTTGGGTTACAGACAGTTGTTGAACTAGGTTAGCCAAGCCCTCACTGATGTCTGCTTCAGTGTTAAGCCCTTGACCTTAATTAAAGACCTTCACAAGAAAGGGCAGACAAAAATTGGCAATTGTGGTAAGGCTGTTGCCAAAAACATTAATTATTGTGTCTATCAATGTCCCTCTGTGGGCTTACAGGTGAGAAGTGAGCTTAAGGTTTAAGGACCAAAATAGCAATGGACTTCTTCCTTTCTGATAATGAGAGCTACGGAACTTAGCTTGTTCCCTTTTTGTCTTGGCTGCCAGGAAGCTAAGTTGCTAAGATGTGATGCTCAATCATAGCAACTATATCACATGCTAGTTTCCTTCTTTTTTTAATGACTTGGTTTTCTATTTCTATACTATTAACTTTATAATGGAAAAAAACATATTCTTCACTGTGAGTCACTTCAAATAGTTTGTAGAGTGGCAGAGTAAAGTAAAAATATGAAGAAGCTATTCATGCTGGCTTCACCTGCAGAACAGTTCTTTGACATTTCATAAACTGTTTGAATTTCTTTCTTTCTTTCTTTCTTTTTTTTTTTTTTTTTTTTGAGACGGAGTCTCATTCTGTCCCCAGGCTGGCGTGCAGTGGCACGATGCCGGCTCACTGCAACCTCTGCCTCCAGGGTTCAAGGAATTCTCCTGCCTCAGCCTCCTGAGTAGCTGGGACTACAGGCACCTACCACTATGCCCGGCTAAGTTTTTTTGTAGTTTTAGTAAAGACGGTGTTTCACTGTGTTAGCCAGGATGGTCTCAATCTCCTGACCTTGTGATCTGCCCGCCTTGGCCTCCCAAAGTGCTGGGATTACAGGTGTGAGCCACCGCGCCCAGCCAACCGTTTGAATTTCTTAGTGTCTATATTAGTTAAAACAAAAGTAATTTTTTAAATGTAACCATTTATAATTCTGACTCTCCCAGGAAGGAGCTAAAAGCTTTCTTTCTTTTCTTTTCTTCTCTTTTTTTTTTTTTTTTTTTGAGACGATGTCTTGCTCTGTCACTCAGGCTGGAGTGCAATGGCACCATCTTGGCTCACTGCAACCTCCGTCTCCTGGGTTCAAGCGATTTTCCTGACTCAGCCTCCTGAGTAGCTGGGACTACAGGCACCTCCCACCCCACCCAGCTAATTTTTGTATTATTAAAAAATATGATATGTTGGTCAGGCTGGTGTCAAACCCCTGACCTCGAGTGATCTGCCCGCCTCGGCCTCCCAGAGTGCTGGGATTACAGGCATGAGCTGCTGCACCCAGCCTTTTTTCCTTTTTTCTTTTTCTTTTCTTTCTTCTTCTTCTTTTTTTTTTTTTTTTTGAGATGGAGTTTCGCTTTTGTTGCACAGGCTGAAGTACAATGTTGAGGTCTCAGCTCACTGCAACCTCTCCACTTCCCTGGTTCAAGTGATTCTCCTGCCTCAGTCTCCTAAGTAGCTGGGATTACAGGCATGCGCCACCACACCCAGCTAATTTTTTGTATTTCAGAGAGATGGGGTTTCACTGTGTTGGTCAGACTAGTCTCAAACTCCTGACCTCAGGTGATCCGCCCGCCTCAGCCTCCCAAAGTGCTGGGATAACAGGCATGTGCCAGCACGCCTGGCCTTTTATTTATTTATTTATTTATTTATTTATTTATTTATTTATTTATTTTTGAGACAATATCTCACTCTGTCACCCAGGTTGGAGTGCAGTGATGTGATGACAGCTCACTGCAGTCTCGACCTCCCAAGGCTCGGGTGATCCTCCTCTCTCAATCCCCTTAGTAGCTGGAACTACAGGTGTATGCCGCCATGTCCAGCTAATTTTTGTATATTTATTTATTTATTTTATTTTATTTTTGAGATGGAGTCTCACTCTATTGCCCAGGCTGGAGTGAGTGGCGCGATCTCGGCTCACTGCAACCTCTGCCTCCCAGGTTCAAGCGATTCTCCTGCCTTAGCCTCCTGAGTAGCTGATATTACAGGTGCACACCACCACACCCAGCTAATATTTGTATTTTTAGTAGAGACAAAGTTTCAGCATGTTGGACAGGCTAGTCTCAAACTCCTGACCTCAAGTGATGTGCCTGCCTCAGTTTCCCAAAATAGTGGGATTACAGACATGAGCCACTGTGCCTGGCGGCTATAAGCATCTTGATATACAGCTTATACCATTTATACTTATCTCTGGATCTCCCATCATACAGCAGAGTACCTTCTACATAGCTGGCATTCTGAAAATATCTGTTAAATGGATGGGGAAAAAAGTCCACCCAAGTGAATGCACTCCATTAGAAGCCAAAGAGAGTCCCAGGCTTCAAATCAAATAATTCTAAATTCAAACCCATCTCTGGCTGGTCACACAGCGCTAAGAGGGGCAGTCACTTGGATCTATCTGAGCCCCCTTTCTTTATCTGTAAAATAGGGCTTTATCTACTACTGTTTTAGAGTTGTTTCGAGGATTAATTCAGAGAAGACATGCTTAATATTGCAAATTACCTTCCTTTTAATTAAAAGCGTTCACAGCGAGGAAAAACAGGCAACTGACCACCACAAGCTGCACCGCTGGAGAGCATGGGAGGAGGTACACAGTGGGTTGTCATTAGTATGGACAATGCATTTTTTTCAGCACTAAAGAAATTGGACAAAATAAGATGAAAAGAGAGTCTCAGCCCAAAGGCAGAAAGATACAATGGTCTTTATCTGCTAGTTATACAAACCAGCTGTTTAGATTGAAAAGATTTTGCTCAATCACTAAATATAATACATAAGTGATGGAAAAAAATAATGAGTTTTTGTTTTTTACCATCTATATTGTCCTAGAGTTGTCGTAGAATTTTTTTTTTCTTTTTTGAGATGGGGTCTCGCTATGTTGGTCTTGAACATGTGGTCCCAAGTGATTCTCCTGCCTTGCTCTCCCAAAATGCTGAGATTACAGGTGTGACCCACCATTCCCGGTATAATTTTTTTTAATCAAGGAATACAAATACCACTGATGGGACTCAAGGTGATTTGATGTGGTACACAGGGAAATATTTATTATTTTAATTGTTATGCATTTATTATTTATGCTTTACAAAACATTGAGCTGGCATATCCAAACTGCAATATTACACATATTATTATTAAATATGCTTTAAAGTTTCAAAATATTTTTTAAATGAGTGGAGTTAAAGAAAAATATTATCATAATATGACTAATCAACACACCCGTGCCAAAAAACTGAACATAGTTCTAGGATCACGGAAGTGGTGGAAAAGACAGCTTTAACATGTGGGTCTTTTTTTTTTTTTTTTGAGACGGAGTCTCGCTCTGTCGCCCAGGCTGGAGTACAGTGGCGCGATCTCCGCTCACTGCAAGCTCCGCCTCCCGGGTTCACGCCATTCTCCTGCCTCAGTCTCCCGAGTAGCTGGGACTACAGGCGCCCGCCACCGTGCCCGGCTAATTTTTTTGTATTTTTTGTAGAGACGGGGTTTCACCGTGTTAGCCAGGATGGTCTCGATCTCCTGACTTCGTGATCCACCCGCCTCGGCCTCCCAAAGTGCTGGGATTACAGGCGTGAGCCACCGCGCCCAGCCAACATGTGGGTCTTGAGCAACTATTTGATTTAAGAGAAGTTGTGACCCTGGGCCCCTCCATTTCTGTTTCCAAATGTCTTTTCAAAAGATTTACTTATTCTACCTACATACTCTATGCTGGCCCCCTGGATTTTATCCTGGTCCACCTGCATACCCTATACCCTCCCATCTCCGTGGCTTATTTGTGCTGAATTTTTTGCCTGGACACCCCTCCTCTTCCCTATCTGCCAGGCGCACCCCAAGCAGAACCAATCCCCTGTGCCCTCTGGGCTCCTAGGCGTCCTTGCACACCCCTCTTGCTAGTATCACCTTGGCACCTTGTATTACAGTTTCTTTCAGGGTTTGTCTCCTAGGCAATGTCTTGTTTATCTCTGTGCCCTGAGTTCCTAGCTGGGGGCGTTACATGATTTTAAAAAAATCATGGAGACCATATTAGATTTAGAAATACAAGGGCACAAATGCTTGTCTTAATCATTTATCAGCACTCAGAGATCACAGAGAGAACATGACTTTCCTCTTCCCACTACTCTCCTTATTAACCCTAACTAGGTTAGTTTTCCCTATGATAAGCTTTGCTACACTGTGCATCCTCCCTCAAAGCAGTGATTGCAGTCTGGTTTTACTTTTGCGATTATTTGATTAATGTCTTTCTTCTGGCAGTAGACTATAAGCTCCTTGTGAGTAGGGATCACATCTATCTTTGTTCGCCATTGATGTTCCGAATGCCCAACCCTGAGCCAGACACATAGCTCGTGCTCCCCAAATATCACACACGCGCGTGCACACACACACACACACACACACACACACACACATACACCCAGAGTTGGTCTTCTAGCTCTTACATTGTTGTAGAGATCATTGCGGAGGCAGATGGTTGAACACAGAGACCTGTGTAAACTTTCCTGTTTGTTTTTCAGGTGGATTACAGTGGAAACACGATGTTGGCCAACGAGAAAGGGAGAAATTCAAAATGGTAAACGGAGCACTCTCACTTGCAGGGCTCTCTGAAGCCTTGACAAACAACACAGAGCCAAAATAAATTTTTTTAAAGTATATCCCAGCAAAGGCATATTGACCGTGTCCTTTCAAGAATTTTCCCAGCCATTAGGAAGAAAACCCTTAAGGATGGAAATTTGAAGGGGACTGAGGCAAACCAGGTAATATATTATATATGCTGACAGCTTCTTAGAACTGGGAGAACACTGAGACAACGGAAACAAAGGAGAAAGAATCTGTGTTATACTAAAATAAAGGCAAAGCCACTCTAAGAACTGCTTTTGTTTAAGCAGACAACAGATTTTTTTTTTTTTTAAGGATCAAAGCTACTTTACAAGCTCAATTTTCAGAAGAGTTGCAAGAAGAGCTAAGGAGATAGAATGTCTCAGCCTTGAGAGCCAGCTGGTCCACTGCTCTTTACCTTTCTACTGTGAGAATATCTAGACCGGGCCACATGCAGTGGCTCATGCCTATAATCCCAACACTTTGGGAGGCCGAGATGGAAGGATCATTTAAGCCCAGGAAAAAAACATTTTAATAGAATATCTAGGCGAAAGCCTTCCACCCCAAATCAAGAACTGATCTAGCCATCCTCATGAATCCTGACACTCTGGAGCCACAAAGACTGCCTTCTCTCCCTCCTCTTGCTACACATAAAGAGCTTAGCCATGATGGGCTATGTCACAACCACACTTTTAGGAAGGTCCATAGCTGAGATTAAGTATCCCCCACCTGTTCTGTGTCTAGGTATGAGAGTCAGCACCTTTTATATGTTGGGTCCAAGTGTACAAATGACTATCTTTCTTTTTTGAGACAGTCTCACTCTGTCACCCAGGCTGGAGTGCAGTGGCGCGGTCTTGGCTCACTGCAACCTCGGAGGCCTCCTGAGTTCAAGAGATTCTCCTGCCACAGCCTCCCAAGTAGCTGGGATTACATGCACCTGCCACCACGCCCAGCTAATTTTTGTATTTTTAGTAGAGACAGGGTTTCACCACGTTGGCCAGGCTGGTCTCGAAACTCCTCACCTCAGGTGATCCACCCGCCTGGGCCTCCCAGAGTGCTGGGATTACAGACGTCAGCCACTGCACCCTGCCAAGAGTGACAATTTTAACGTTGTATTGGATTTGTGTATGAGAGCCTCAATCCATTCTGCATACTGTGTCTCTACAGTGAAGTCACAGCCTCAAAGGTGTACTTAATCTTTGTCTGAGAGTCACCAACCCACCTGTGGACTTTAATCACATATCAAAGTCAATTTTTGAACTTTTTTTTTTTTTTTTGAGATAGAGTCTTGCTCTGTCACCCAGGCTAGAGTGCAGTGGCGCCATCTCAGCTCACTGCAACCTCTGCCTCCCAAGTTCAAGTGATTCTCCTGCCTCAGCCTCCTGAGTAGCTGGGATTACAACCATGTGCCACCACACCGGCTAATTTTTTTTTTTTTTTTTGTATTTTTAGTAGAGACAGGGTTTCACCATGTCGATCAGGCTGGTCTGGAACTCCTGACCTCGTGATCCGCCCACCTTGGCCTCCCAAAGTGCCAGGATTACAGGCGTGAGCCACCATGCCTGGCCAAGAGTGACAATCTTAACAGTGGATTGGATTTGTGTATGAGAGCCTCAATCCATTCTGCACACTGTGTCTCTATAGTGAAGTCACAGCCTCAAAGGTCTACTTAATCTTTGTCTGAGAGTCACCAAACCACCTGTGGACTTTAATCACATATCAAAGTCAATTTTCAGCTTTCATCTGCCTTCGTGTAGAAGATTCAGAACCTCAACAGGTTCTGAACAGAGCAAACAGCAGACCTAAGCCTCCAAGTGTGTGGTAGCCAAGCTCAGACTAGAGCCCAGGCCTTCCACCTCCGCAGCCAGGCCCTGTCCCTGCCTAGCCTGCTCTGTGGCTAGACAAGACCAAACATTAAGCCTCTACCTCCCCACAACCAGCATGCCAGGCAAAGCTGACTGGCTGCAGGCTTCGCCTTCAGATCAACCGTTTTCACTCCACATACGCTCTTCCATGGTTTATTATCTCTTAGTGGCTTTTCATCCCCACAGGCATTCCTGAGAAATCTGCAAATAGTAGCAACTTGGAAAACAAGTAGTGAGTCTGTTGGTACTATCTTTTCTTCAATATTAACTTGTTTACAGGCAGCCTAAACTGATTGTGCTGCATTGGTCTTGAACACCAAGACAACAGTATTTTGGCTGGCCCCAAGCTCTTCGAGGGCAAGAACTATGTCTGATTTATTGGTGAGACCCTGGTGCCAAGGTACCTGTCTGGCTTATAGTAGGATAACAAAATAAGAGGCTGTCCGAAACTCACACAAAATTTGAAATTGAAGCCAGGGAGAACTGGGTGAGAATCCTTAAGCAGAAGATTACAAAGTTACCTAATCTCTATGGGCCTCAATTATTCTCATAATTATTCTCATATAAAATAAAACAGGCATTCAGGCGCGGTGGCTCATGCCTGTAATCCCAGCACTTTGGGAGGCCGAGGCGGGTGGATCATGAGGTGAAGCATTTGAGACCAGCCTGTCTAACATGGTGAAACCCCCATGTCTACTAAAAATACAAAAATTAGCCGGGTGTGGTGGCACATGCCTGTAATCCCAGCTACTCAGAAGGCTGAGGCAGGAGAATTGCTTGAACCTGAGAGGCGGAGGTTGCAGTGAGCGGAGATCGTGCCACTGCACTCTAGCCTGAGCGACAGAGCAAGACTCCATCTCAGAGAAGTAAATAAAATAAAATAAAATAAAATAATACAGGCCAGGTGCAGTGGCTCACACCTGTAATATCAGCCCTTTAGGAGGCCTAGGCAGGAGGACTGCTTGAAGCTAGGAGTTTGAGACTAGCCTGGGAAACAAAGCAAGACTCTGCCTCTACGAAAAATTGAAAAATTAACCAGGCATGGTGGCACGCACCTGTAGTCCCAGCTACTTGGGAGGCTGAGGTGGGGGGATCCCTTGAGTCCAAGAATTTGAGGTTACAATGAGCTATGATTGTGCCCACTATGCTCCAGCCTGGGCAACAGAGCAAGACCCTGCCTCTTAAAAATAAAATAAATAGGCTGGGCACGGTGGCTCACACCTGTAATCCCAGCACTTCGGGAGGCTGAGACGTCTGAGACCAGCCTGACCAACATGGTGAAACCCTGTCGCTACTAAATACAAAATTAGCTGGGCATGGTGGCGTGTGCCTGTAATCCCAGCTACTCAGGAGGCTGAGGCAGGAGAATCGCTTGAACCCAGGAGGAGGGGGTTGCAGTGAGCTAAGATCACACCACTGCACTCCAGCCTGGGCAACAGAGCAAGATTCTGTCTCAAAAAATAATAATAATAAAATAAAATAAACAGGCCAGGTGCGGTGGCTCATGCCTGTAATCCCAGCACTTTGGGAGGCAGATCACCTGAGGTCAGGAGTTCAAGACCAGCACGGCCAACGTGGCGAAACCCTGTCTCTACTAAAAAATACGAAAATTAGCCGGGTGTGGTCGTGGGCACCTGTAGTCCCAGCTACTCAGGAGGCTGAGGCAGGGAGAATTGCTTGAACCTGGGAGACGGAGGTTGCAGTGAGCCGAGATTGTGCCACTGCACTCCAGCCTGGGCAACAGAGTGAGACTCCTTCTCAAAAATAAATAAATAAAAATAAAAATAAAATAAATAATAAATAAAAGTAAATAAAGTCCAGGCGCAATGGCTCCTGCCTGTCATCCCAGCACTTTGGGGGGCCGAGGTGGGCGGATTGTCTGAGCTCAGGAGTTTGAGACCAGCCTGAGCAACACGGTGAAACCCTGTCCGTCTCTACTAACATACAAAAACTTAGCCAGTTGTGGCAGCATGCACCTGTAGTCCCAGCTACTCGGGAGGCTGAGGCAGGAGAATCGCTTGAACCCAGGATGTAGAGTTCGCACAGTGAGCTGAGATTGTGCGATTGCACTCCAGCCTGGGCGACAGAGCAAGACTCCATCTCCAAAAAAAAGGAAATAAAATAAAATAATACAAATACCACCTACCTTATAGAATTGCTATGAGAACAGAATGAGATAACAATGTATATGGAGCACTAGGCAAAGTCATAGCCCTGACAATGACCATGTCCCCCATCAATGTTAATGCAATGAAAGGATGAAGTCAAAGTCAGATTTGTTCCTAGGAGACGAGCAAGAAATAAAAAGAAGCAACGAATGCAATTACCCAGCCTGTGAGTGGTCAGTGTTTCTTTTGCTACTTGTTGTCTGAGCTTACAGCCTTCTTTTAAAGCTGGTCCTGCCTCGTCTCCCAGCTTTTGCTTCATCTCTCAGTGAAGTCATAACTCTGGGCTGACTCTGTCTGTCTATTGACACAGAGAGCCTGTGAGTCACAAATTCAACAGGATGACTTTGCTGCAGGGTGATTGACTGGAAAATGTTCCCTCATCTGAAAAAATCTTTTTTTCAAGCAAATGGACATGCTTATTTTTGCAGCATGGAGTGCAGGCTCTTTATTTATTTGATATTGGTTTCTTGACATTCAAGTTGACCAAGGGAGGGCTCACGATAGTCATGTTTTGCCTTGTGAAGTGATATATACTTTCCCCCTCCCTCCCCTTCTCCCTTCCTGCTGACTATTATATCTAAAACAAACAGTCCCAGCACAATAGTTAGATTGCACTTGAATTTGGTGTTTACTTGACATTTACACACTGGCCATGCTGGACAGCTCAGTCATTCCAGAACAGGGCCCGGCCAGCAAGGATTGTGTTCTCCTTGTGCTCAACCCTGAGCAGGACAAGATCCTGAGACAGCTAGACAGCGTCTTGAGAAAGTGTTTTTGCTGACTCTTATGCCTGAATTACTCTTACACCTGAGTAAGTGTATGTTAGGGGAAAGGAGGGTATCAGAATGTCTTCAGTCTTGCCAGAAAATCTCTCCCTTACCCACGTGGGGCAAACTGGTGGTACCACTCTGCCTCTTCTTAAATCCAACTCAAACACTGCCCAGTGCTAAATCTCCTCAGGACTGGCTGGAGATTACTAATTTGATCAATTTCATCTCCAGTTCTTTCATTTCCTCCTCTGTGTGATAGAATTAATAAACTTTAGGCCAGGCACAGTGAATCACGCCTGTGATTTCAGCACTTTGGGAGGCTGAGGTAGAAGGATTGCTTGAGGCCAGGAGTTTGAGACCAGCCTGGGCAACACTGCGAGACCCCAACTCTACAAAAAACTTTTTAAAAGTAGCCGGGCTTAATGGTGGCTTCCTGAAGTCCTAGTTGCTCAGGAAGCTGAAGGGGGAGGATCACTTGAGCCTAGGTATTTGAGGTTGCAGTGAGCTATGATCATGCCACTGCACTCCAGCCTAGGCAATGGAGTGAGACCTTGACTCTAAAAATTAATAAAATAATAATAATAATACCTACTTTGCAGGATTATTTTGGGTATAACATATGCAAAATATATGGGGAAGTTTCAGGCTTTTTAAAGGTTCTCTAAAAGTGTTGGTTCTCGGCTGGGTGCGGTGGCTCACGCCTGTAATCCCAGCACTTTGGGAGGCCGAGGCGGGTGGATCACGAGGTCAGGAGTTTGAGACCAGCCTGGCCAACACAGTGAAACCCTGTCTCTACTAAAAATACAAAAAATTAGCCGGGCATGGTGGCGGGCGCCTGTAATCCCAGCTGCTCAGGAGGCTGAGGCAAGAGAATGGCTTGAACCCAGGAGGCGGAGGTTGCAGTGAGACGACATTGTGCCATTGTACTCCAGACTGGGTGACAGAGAGAGACTCCGTTTCAAAAAAAAGAAATGTTGGTTTTCACCCTCTTCTAAGGTCCATGCTTCTGGTTTCGAAAGGTAGATGGGCTCATAAAAGTAAAGTGTCAGGGCCAGGTGCGGTGGCTCATGCCGGTAATCCCAACAGTTTGCGGAAGCTGAGGCGGGTGGATCACCTGAGGTTAGGAGTTCCAGACTACAGGATGCCCGTAATCTCAGCTATTAGGGAGGCTGAGGCAGGAGAATTGCTTGAACTCGAGCAACAGAGGTTGCAGTGAGCCGAGACAAAGCCACTGCGCTCCAGCCTTGGCGATAGAGACTGTCTCAAAAAAAAAAATCAATAAATCAATACATGTATATTTTAAATAAAACCCACAGCCTGCCTCTCCAGATATGACCACAATTCAGTTTGCTGTATAAATCTTCACATTTTTTATACATATGTGAAAATAATAAAATTTATTTATTTATTTATTTACATAGGGCCTTGCTTTGTTGGCTGGGTTGGACTGTAGTGGCATGCTCATGGCTCACTGCAGCCTTGACCTCCTGGGTTCAAGTGGTCCTCCCATCTCAATCTCCTGAGTAGCTGGGACCACAGGTTCTTGCCATCACATCTGGTTCATTACTTTTTGTAGAGATGAGTTCTCACTATGTTACCCACACTGGTCTGGAACTCCTGAGCTCAAGGGATCCTCCCACCTTGGCCTCTCAAAGTGCTGGGATTACAGTTATGTGCCACCATGTCCAGCCCAATCTCCTTTCGATGGACATTTAGATTGTTTCCAACTTTTCATTACTACAGAATTTCCATGTGTACTCTTATTCACTTATTTCCTTAGGCTCAATTCATAGAAATTGATTTACGATACATTTCAACCATTTCAAATTGTTCCTCAAAAAATTTACATCAGTTTACATTCTCATCAGCAAGATATCAACATGTTGGTTTCCTTATGTACTAACCAGTACCTAATATTATGATCTTAATCTTTCCAGTGTTAGCATCTACATAATCAGCTTTTGGCTGGTGAAACTTTCATGGCAGTTAGTTTGCACTTCCTTGAAACTCTGAAGATATGGAAATTGTACATTATTAGAATATAATTGGAAGACTCCACTTTGCACAGATGAAAGGGGCCTAGGGAACAGAGGTAAATTACCCATGCCACACACTGGCAGAGCTGGGACAAGAAAACCCAAGTCCTAACTCCTAGCCAAGTTCAAGCCTCCTTCCCTGCATCAGACAGCAATGACACAGGAACCCCTGACACATCACTTCTTTTTTTTTTTTTTTTGAGACAGTTTCGCTCTTGTCGCCCAGACTGGGGTGCAATGGCATGATCTCGGCTCACCGGGTTCTAACGATTCTTCTGCCTCAGGCTCCCAAGTAGTTGGGATTACAGGTGCCCACCACCATGCCCGGCTTAATTTTTGTATTTTTAGTAGAGAAGGGGTTTCACCATGTTGGCCAGGTTGGTCTCGAACTCCTGACCTCATGATCCACCTGTCTTGGCCTCCTAAAGTGCTGGGATTACAGGCGTGAGCGACAGTGCCCAGCCGTATTGATTTCTTTTTTTAAAAATAAGCACGCATTTTGAAACCAGAAAAAAAATGTACATTTAAAAAATGAAATAACAGACTGGGCGCGGTGGCTCATGCCCGTAATCCTAGCACTTTGGGAGGCCAAGGCGGGCGGACTGTATGAGCTCAGGAGTTCGAGACCAGCCTGGCCAACATATAGTGAAACCCCGTCTCTGCTAAAAAATGCAAAGATTAGTTGGGCACGCCAGGCGCAGTGGCTCACGCCTGTAATCCCAGCACTTTGGGAGGCCAAGGCGGGCGGATCACCTGAGGTTGGGAGTTTGAGACCAGCCTAACCAACATGGAGAAACCCCGTCTCTACTAAAAATACAAAAAAATTAGCCGGGCATGGTGGCCCATGCTTGTAATCCCAGCTATTCTGGAGGCTGAGGCAGAAGAATCGCTTGAACCCAGGAGGCAGAGGTTGCGGTGAGCCGAGATCAAGCCATTGCACTCCAACCTGGGCAACAAAAGCGAAAGTCTTTCTCAAAACAAACAAACAAACAAACAAATTAGCTGGGCATGGCGGCACATGCCTGTAGTCCCAGCTACTTGGGAAGCTGAGGAAGAAGAATCGCTTGAACCCGGGAGGCGGAGGTTGTAGTGAGTCGAGATCGTGCCACTGCACTCCAGCCTAGGCGACAGAGTGAGACTCCCTCTCAAAAAAAAAAAAAATTAGCCAGGCATGGTGGCGCGTGCCTGTAATTTCAGCTATGAGCGAAGCTGAGGCAGGAGAATTGCTTGAATCTGGGAGGTGGAGGTTGCAATGAGCTGAGCTCATGCCACTGCACTCTAGCCTGGGCGACAGAGTGAGACTCCATCTCAAATAAATAAATAAAATGTTATATATATATATATATCTCAAGCAGTTACACAATTCATCCATCCATCCACCCATACGTACATACAGGCCCCAAGATTCCTCACTAGCCCTGTTCAGCTGGGTGACTGCTTTTCCCCCAGCCTGGACAGAAGGTTAGAGGTTTACTCTCTGGGGAACTCGATCCAGGGGCTCTGAACTCAGAGAAGCCAGGCACAGCTGAGGATAGGTTACTCAGAGAGCAGTCATACAGCAGGCTTCCTCCTCTGGGTGGGCTCCAGGAGACACTGGCTGACTCCCTTACTTAGCTGCACAATCCTGGGCTGGATTTAACCACTCTATACTGCAGTTTATTTGGTTGTTTTTATTTTATTTTTATATTTATTAATTTATTTTTTTGAGATGGAGTCTCCCTCTGTCACCCAGGCTGAAGTGCAGTGGCACGACCTTGGCTCGATGCAGCCTCCGCCTCCCAGGTTCAAGCGATTCTCTGCCTCAATCCCAAGTAGCTGGGATTATAGGTGCACACCATCACGCCCGGCTAATTTTGTTTTGTTTTGTTTTGTTTTGAGAAGGAGTTTCGCTCTTGTTGCCCAGGCTGGAGTGCAATGGCACGATCTCAGCCCACGGCAACCTCCGCCTCCTGGGTTCAAGTGATTCTCCTGCCTCAGCCTCCTGAGTTGCTGGGATTAGAGGCGCCCGCCGCCACGCCCAGCTAATTTTTTGTATTTTTAGTAGAGACAGGGTTTCACCATGTTGACCAGGCTGGTCGCAAACTCCTGACCTCAGGCAATCCGCCCACTTCGGCCTTCCAAAGTGCTGGGATTACAGGCATGAGCTACCATGCCTAGCTAATATTGCAGTTTTTTTAAAACTGTAAAATGGGGTTTATGTATTAAACAAGTATGTATTGAGCACCTATTATGTGCCAGCAAACTGTATTACATTCTGTAATAAAAGTAAGTCAGTTACTTCCCGCTGACAGGTCAAAAAAAAAAAAAAAAGTAAGTCAGCCAGGTGAGGTGGCCCACGCCTGTAACCCCAGCACTTTGGGAGGCTGAGGCAAGAGGATTGCTTGAGCCCAGGAGTTCAAGACCAACCTGGGCAACACAGTGAGACCCTGTCTCTACAAAAAAATTTAAAAATTAGCTGGGTGTGGTAGTACATGTCTGTGGTCCCAGCTACTAAGCATGGTGAGATAGGAGGATTGCTTGAGCCAGGGAGTTCGAGGCTGCAGTGAGCCGTCATTGCGCCACTGCACTCCAGCCTGGGTAACAGAGCAAGACCTTATCTCAAGCAACAAAACAAAATAAAACAAAAACTTATGATTAAAAAGAAAGTAATGGCTGGTCACAGTGGCTCACGCCTGTAATCCCAACAGTTTGGGAGGCTGAGGCAGGGGGATCACCTGAGGTCAGGAGTTTGAGACCAGGCTGACCAACATGGTAAAACACCATCTCTACTAAAAATACAAAAATTAGTCGGGCATGGTGGCATGCGCCTGTAATCTCAGCTACCCAGGAGGCTGAGGCAGAAGAATCACTGGAACCCGAGGGGCAGAGGCTGCAGTGAGCCGAGATTGCGCCACTGCACTCTAGCCTGGGCGACAGAGCAAGACTCCGTCTCAAAAAAAAAAAAAAAAAAAAAAAAAAAAAAAAATTAGCTGGGCAGAGTGGCACGTCCTCTAGTCCCAGCTACTCAAGAGGTTGAGGCAGGAGAACAGCTTGAAACTGGGAGGCAGAGGTTGCAGTGAGCCGAGATCACACCACTACACTCCAGCCTGGGCGACAAGAGTGAGACTCTGTCTCAAAATAATAATAATAATAAATAAAAATAACATAAAAAATAAAAAGAAAGTCATACAACTGTGATATATCAGTTTGTAAAATATACACACACAAAAAGAGTATATTTTAAAATATACACACACAGGCAGCGTCTCTGCCCCCTGAAGCCTGCATTCTAGCAGCAATGGCAGCACCAACCTCAGAGAAGTAATGTGAAGACAAGTAACTTAATGAATGAAAGTACTTATCACAGTTACCTGGTACAGCGTCTGAGAGCAGTGATGTTAATGAATTTGAAGGTCCCTGCTCCCTCCTTTTCCTGGAGGGAGAACCCAGCAGACCCTTTCAGTACCCTTCTAGGAAAGACAAGGTTAGAACTTTGCTAACACTGTCAATGACTATAGAATTCTTCAATGTTGAATTTGACTTTGAAATTATCTTTCGTCCAACCTAACTCTTGACTGGCTTATCAAGGGTCAAGGTCACTGTCTTTAGGGATTTGACATAGCCACAAAAGGCCTTTGCAAGTCATGGAGTGACCCTAGGAAGTGAGATTCCCAAGTTAATGTGTACCTTCCCTACTTAAAACAGTGTCTTTGTGAGATTTTCTGTGAGCCTGGTCTTTGGTTGTGGATCTGTAGTGACACTGAAATATTTTGAGGAAAGAAAATACTGTGACAAAGCATTTCACTCTTCAAACCAAGATATTATATCATCTTCCAGTGCTGAATACTGCAGGACCAATTTGAAGTTATCAAAGGGGGATTAACCGTGTAAGGTTTCACTGGTAGAGGGGACACACTAACATTAATGCCAGTATCTCACTTAATGCTCACACTGGCCTTGTGAGGCAGGTACATTCGTAGACCCATTTTGCAGACAAGGAAAGTACAGTGCAACTAGATGAGGTAGCTTGTCCAAGGTCACCTGGCTAGTAAGATGCAACTCAGGGCCTGGAGTCCAAACCCTTGCGTGGCAGATCCTACCTATGCCCCCAGAGTCTGTGCACTATTCATCCCTGTCATTTCTTCTCCCACAGCCCAGAGAATTCTGTCAAGTTCTCCTCCTTAATTGAGTTACCGCAAGAAGGCTCTAAGAATTAAAGTCAGACAAGGACACTCTAATCTGCACTCATATAGACCAAAGATATTGTCTTGTCTTTAAAGAAACCCAAATGAGCTTCTTTTCAAATGGAAAACTGAGTTTGCTGAATGAAACATCAGAACATTGAAATTCAACACTTTGCTCTGAGAACTTTGTTAGGTAAATGTAGCAACCAGAAAAATTCATCAATAACTGACACCATAGACCAAGTTCACTCTTTCACTAGATTACCTTTTTTATTATCAATGATAATGCTGGGAATTCTTCTAAGATTAGGTAACTATTCCAGGGGCTTCCCCCTTTAAGAAGCTTCTGGTCATCCCTGGATATAAGAGGAGTTTGCATCTAGACTCGAGTTTGAATAAGGCATCACACACTGTATGAGATATTTAGTTGCTGCCAGAACATTCGTTTGGCTTTTTTTTTTCTCCACATTGGCACTCGCTAGCCCCCTTCCCACTAGCCAGGACATTAAAATTGATTAACAAACACAATGTTTGTGAAAAAAAAAAAAGTCAACTACAGGGTAATAAAATGCATTCTTAATTTTTTTTTAAATCATTTCCCTGGCTCAAAGTACATAATTTCAAATTGGCAAAAATAAGCTCCCCTCTTGTCCAGCCCACAAACTGAAAGAGAATTAAACACAGAATTGTTTTTTTCTTGTTTGCATTTCTCAGGGTGTGAAGCATTCATTTTTGTACCTTCAACATTCCTACATTTTCCATAAAACAAAAATGTTACCTCCAATCCAATCTAAACCTAGGGACTTTATTTTCCTCAGAAGAATGACATTGTCTTAGTCTAAGAATCTGAGGCACTGAGGCTTTTAAATAAAGGAAGTAGACTCTTGGTTCTCTTTTCAGAGATAATTCTCCCCCAGGGGAAGCAGGCAAAACTTGGTGAACCAAGTGAAGAAGAAAATTCCAGCAACAGGTTTTTCTCTGCCCACTGACTTCTTTGCTGGTTCATTTAAGTACTTTTATTCTTTCATTACAATTTAAATACTTTTAAAATTTGCTAGTTCATTTACTTTTAAATGTGTTTCAAATGCATATAGTATTGGACTCATGCTCTACGAAGATGGTAAATGCTAGCCTGCAATTTCTTTTATTAAGGGAAATATTACTGAGATGTACCTCACTCTTACAAAATATTTCTTTTTTTATTTTTGAGGCGGAGTCTTGCTCTGTTGCCCAGGCTGGAGTGCAGTGGTGCGATCTTGGCTCACTGCAACCTCCGCCTCCCGGGTTCAAGCTGTTCTCTTGACTCAGCTTCCCAAGTAGCTGGGACTACAGGCATGCGCCACCACGCCCAGCTAATTTTTGTATTTTTTAGTAGAGATGGGGTTTCACTATATGTTGGCCAGTCTGGTCTTGAACTCCTGACCTTGTGATTCACCCACCTCGGTCTCCCAAAGTGTTGAGATTACAGGTGTGAGCCATTAAAAAATATTTCTCTCTACTTAAACAGACATTTAAAAATAAGCAACCTGGCCGGGTATGGTGGCTCATTTATTTATTAAAAAATAAATAAATACATAAATAAATAAAGTAAAAAAAATCAGCAACCTAAAAAGAGGGATTTTTTTTGTATCCTTTTTAATATCTCAGAACAAGTTGAGGACACTGAAAAGCTGAATTTAATATATTGCAGTCAGAATACTTCAAAAGTCTTGAAAATAATTTCATTAATTTTAGATTTTATTTTTAAATAGCTTAAAGGATGTATTGGGCCTAAGTTTTTTGAGCTAAGAACGTAACTTAAGTGATCAAACCTAAGGGTTCACGAAAAAGATTCTAATGAAATTTCTGAGAATTGATTTTTAAATGTCTGTGATTCATTTTCTGCTCTAAAAACTTCAACCCTTAAGGTTTGGGTTTTGAAAGGCAATGAATTTGGCTGCAGAAAAGAGTGGACTCTTTCTCCATTTGGTTTTGGTTTGGATTTTGGTTATTTTTGTTTGTGTTTTCAAGTTTGTTTTATTACAATGCCTTGGCCAGCACTGTTCTATTACTTTGTCCAACTGTTTTTGAGAGTACAGAGTTATGAAGGATTTTATTTCCTTCATAACTTTCTTTGAAAAGTTTTCCTTCATAGAACTTTTCAAAGAAAGAGATGAAGTGGTGAAGAAAGAGAAGGGATGGAAAATGAAGTACCAAACCAATGACCCTCTCAACTAGAGAGAAATGCTATTGACAAGGACCAGGTCCCCTGACTCCCTGCCTCTACCCCATTAATAGTTTACCAAGTCAGTTTTGCTCTCTTCATTCATTCTACAATTAATGGTCATTGGGCATTTGTCCTGAAGATGCCACAGGGGAACAGAAGCTACAAACAACCAGATCATGCAAGTCCACTGGGTAAACATCATAGCAGTCATTACACGGCTTTGTTAGAGCTCAGAGAAAACAGGACCGGCTTAAAAGGGAACTCATAGACCAGGGAACAATTAAGAGGGACTTTTTTGGAGTTTGGGTACGATGAGGGCCCCGAGGGGAGAAAGGGCATTTCAGACAAGAAAAACAGCTGATGAAAATACACATCCTGTATTCAGGGATTTGAGAGAACATCCAGTTAAGAGTTTAGAGAGGGTGAGGTCAGTCTCTAGAGAAGATTCTGGAAAGTTTGCCTAGGGCCAGAGTAGTAAGTGTTGGGTACATCAAGCCAAAACAGTTTGGTTTTATTCCTCTAGGCAAAGTGGAGCTGTTGAAAGACTGGCTGGTGGGGAGGTGAGTAGAGACAGAACTGTGGTGGTCTGTTAGAAAAATGGATTAGATCTAGCTGGAGAATGCCAGTGGGGCTCTGAGGGAGGAGACAAGAGGACTATTTGGAGTGTACAGACATAATTAAATCTGTAAATGAGGCTGGGCACAGTGGCTTACGTGCGTAATCCCAGCACTTTGAGAGGTCGAGGTGGGTGGATGGCTTAAACACAGGAGTTTGAGACCATCCTGGCCAACGTGACGAAATCTCTATCAAAAAAAAAAAAAAAAAAAAGAATCAGTGCCACAAGATACGCGCTACTCGGGCGGCTAAGGTGGGAGGATCGCTTGAGCCCGGGCAGTGGAGGTTGCAGTGAGCCAAGATAGTGCCATTGCACTCCATCCTGGGCAATAGAATGAGACCCTGTCTCAAAACAACAACAACAACAAAAAGCTGTAAATAAGGCAAACTTAAACCAAAGCAGCCCGAGAGTAGTAAAAAGATAGTGGAGATATTTAGGAATGAAAATGGCTGAGTTTTGTAGATGTCTGGATGCTCAGGTCAAAGAAAATAAGGCAGGAGTTGAAGAAAATCTAGGTTTCTGTCTTAGAAACCGGGGAGAGAATGATGAAATTTTAAATCCGGGTGTGTTGCGGTTCTTGGTAAGAAAGAGGATTAATGAGTCTACAGTGGATGCTGAAAGATGAGCTTCCTGCTAATGGATTATTCAAAAAGAAAAAACACATTAAATGTGCATTATTCATTCATTCAACAAACACTTACAGGGCATTACCATGTGCTAGGTAGGCACTATAATAGGACCTGGGGATATAGCAGTGAACAAAACAATAGCCTCAGCCTCATCATGTTTATGATACCCTGGGGAATACTGGTGATAGTAATAGCTACTATGTATTGAGTGTTAAGTCTGTGCTAAATACTTTACTTTAGATTATCTGATTTGATCCTCATCACTCTAAGAAGTAGGCATTATTAATATCCCCATTTTACAGAAGAGGAAACAGGCAAAGTGCAAAGTGAGGTCAGTAACGTGCCCAGCTAGAAAGCAGCAGAGTCGTGTTGGGAAACACAGAGTCAAAGCCTACTTTCTTAACCTCTAAAGTCTACACAAGACAGAGGGTAAAAAGAGGCTGGCATTCTTATGGTTTTAGGTCTAACATTTAAGTCTTTAATCCATCTTGAATTAATTTTTGTATAAGGTGTAAGGAAGGGATCCAGTTTCAGCTTTCTACATATGGCTAGCCAGTTTTCCCAGCACCGTTTATTAAATAGGGAATCCTTTCCCCATTGCTTGTTTTTGTCAGGTTTGTCAAAGATCAGATAGTTGTAGATATGCGGCATTATTTCTGAGGGCTCTGTTCTGTTCCATTGGTCTATAATGAGAACACATGGACACAGGAAGGGGAACATCACACACCGGGGACTGTTGTGGAGGGGGGGAGGGGGGAGGGATAGCATTAGGAGATATACCTAATGCTAAATGACGAGTTAATGGGTGCAGAACACCAACATGGCACATGTATACATATGTAACAAACCTGCACGTTGTGCACATGTACCCTAGAACTAAAGTGTAATAATAATAAAATTAAAAAAAAAAAAGAGGCTGGCGTTCACAAGGAGATGAGCGTGGAGGCTGAGAAAAGCTTTGCCACCTTGTGAAAGCTGCAAGCTCCTTTTACAGTTATTTATTAGCAGGGATTTCATTTCAAAGCAATTCGGGTACTTAAAATCATCTCTTGTTTTCACTTTTTTAAAAAGCAGTTTTTCAGGCAGGGCGCAGTGGCTCATGCCTGTAATCCCAGCACTTTGGGAGGCGGAGGCGGGTGGATCGCCTGAGCTCAGGAGTTGGAGACCACCCTGGGCAACATGGTGAAACCCCCATCTCTACTAAAATACAAAAAATTAGCTGGGCATGGTGGAACGCGCCTGTAGTCTCAGCTACTCTGGAGGCTGAGGCGTGAGAACTGCTTCCACCTCCACCCTGGAAGTGGAGGTTGCAGTGAGCCAAGATCACGCCACTGCACTCCAGCTTGGGCTACAGAGTGAGATTCCGTCTCAAAAAAAAAAGAAAAAAAGCAGTTTTTCTTGAGTCCTGCGGCAGTTATGCAGAGACACCCAGCCAGGGTGCAGCCAGGTCATGGGGTGCTCTATGTGTCCAGACCCCATACCCAGTTATGGGTGCTGAATCTTTCATTTGAAACATGGATGCAGCTTCTTCAGTCTATCACACCCCTCCATGGCTCCACATTAATCCCCTAGCACTAATGGTGTTCATCACATCTTCTGCCAACTAATGCAGTTTGTGCTGGAAAAAAATTATTTTATAACTCCAAGGACATTAATAATTAACTTCTAGTCCACAAAACTAGTAATATCAGTTTGCTGAAATAAAGTCACCAGTGAGTGTTTAATTCTTCTTTAAAGGGTGTCTTCTATTATTATTATTCTACAGTGCAATTCAGTCATCAAAGGTTTACTCAGCCTCATGTTTATAAATTATATAGGGCAAGGATTTAAGTCTTCTGGCCCTACCTGTTCTGAAGACAGGGAGGGCCATAACCTTGTTGTCATACAGGGCACCTGCCTTGAGAGATGATTTGTGAACTTGAAGTTTCTTGCTTCTTTTAGAAATCTGGGGTGAATATACAGATTTCCCTTTATGACGCAATCAGAGGAATAACCAGCTAGTTGCCTGCCACGAATAGAGACTGGCTTTTATCCTTCAGAAGGCCGGTTGGAAACAAGTTCATCTTTTTCAATCGAGTTTCAGAATCTTGTCTTGATTATGTGACATAATAATGGTGGCTTTCCAATTCATCTGTGCAATATTGTTTTTTCATTGTGGTGGTTACAGATATTTTTTTTTGAGGGGGAAGGGCTACTGCCTTAGAGAAATAAAAGTAAAGCAGAAATAGCCTAGTGTGCTGCCTACCTAAGTTGGAAATTCCAAGTCCTGACCCATATGTTTACATCCCAAGGGAGATGGCTGCCAATCAAGGGCTCAGCCACTGTTCATCCAGGGTGAGGGACTTTGGCTTTCCTGAAAAAGTGGTGAGTTTCCCATGCAGCCCTCAAATCACAGCATCCCAAGATGTTGCCATCACAATTAAAGGAGTAGGGGAGGAAGTGGCAGGTGTCTTCCTTTTTTGGTTCCTCCGTTTGAAAAGGGCTTAAAGTAAAAATCAGAGTTAAAGTAACTGGCCCGATCCTATATAGGGGGGTGGGGTTGAACTCCTCGAGGTCATAGGAAGGAGGACCTCGGTTTCCCTGCCAAAACACTCTCCTCCCCCAGCTGCAACCCTGGCAGCCCTTGGCCAGAGCCAAGCTAAAGGATGGAAGTCACACTCAAGGGCGTCCGACTCTGGATCTTAGAGGGATTCCTGGCGTTGGCAGGGAGGGCCGAGTCAATTCATTCGGGGCGAGATGCATTCCAAGAATGCTTCTGTGGTCGGCGAGGAGTGGAAAAATCAGGTATCACAAATATTCTGAGGAAACCTAATAGGTACCAGAATCGCAGGGTTCAAACAGGTGACAACGACAAAGGACATTGGCAACTAGAACTCAAAAAGGGGTGAGCGCACTCTCTGCCCGGTGCCCGAGCTTCCACCACTTTCCCCAGTGTCCCCTCTCTTCTCTTTCCTAGGTTGACACCAGCCTAAGCGCCAGCGTTCACCGGTGAGGGGGCTCCGTGGAGAGGGGGGCGGAGTCCCGCGCCGCACGCCGGAATCCAAAGTAAACACCTCGCCAAACCTACGTTTAGAAAGTGATACCGAACACCACATTCACGTTTAAAAAAAAAAAAAATACTGTTTGCTGAGAAGATGAGAGCAAAACATTTCCCAGCTGGAAAATTACTGATCACAAACCAAGGGGAGAGTGGGGGTGGGGGAGGCAGCGTTATAAGACTGAAGTAAAGATCGCTGTTTCCTATTCCCTTCCCTGTGGGCAAGGACGCCTGCGGCGGGCTCGGTGTGCACTTTTTGAGAGCTAGGATCCCACCGCATCGCTCCACTTCCTGGCACATAGTCACTTCCCAGGGAAGTCCCTTTAGGGGGGCCTGACCTACCCGGAGCCTGAGCCGAAGGAACGAGTTGTCCTTTGACCTTTACTGGCCATTTCACCTCTTTATGACTCAATTTCTCATCCATAAAGTGGAAAGGAGAGTGCGTGGCTTGAAAAGTCATCAGTGAGTATTTAATTCTTCTTTAATGGGTGTCTTCTATTATTATTATTCTACAGTGCAATTTAGTCATCAAATATTACAGGCAGTGGCTCACGCCTGTAATCCCAGCACTTCGGGAGGCCGAGGCAGGCTGATCACTTGAGGTCAGGTGTTCGAGACCTGCCTGGCCACATGATGAAACCCCGTCTCTACGAAAAATACAAAAATTAGCCGGCGTCGTGGCGTACGCCTGTAATCCCCGCTACTCGGGAGGCTGACGCAGGAGAATCGCTTGAACCCAGGAGGCGGAGGTTGCAGTGAGCTGAGATCGTGCCACTGCATTCCAGCTTGGGCGACACAGTGAGACTGTCTCACAAAAAAAAAAAAAAAAAAAAAAAAAGAGAAAAAAAAGGAAAGTGCTTCGAGATGGCTGGTTGAAAATTGTCTCCGCGCCTCACAGTCCTTCTTCTCTCCCTCACGCCTCTGAGTAAATCTTGAGCCCTTTCACTCCCTTTCTCGCTATTTAAAGTATCAAAACCATAACTCCCCATTCGTGCCTCTTTCCGCCTGTTCCCGGCGGAACACTCCTCTGGCCTTCTCTTGAGGCTCCCAGTTCACGCTGCACAGTGCTGGGCACCGCCTCCTCTCCACACCCCTAGCGCCCCCCACCCCTCGGCAGAAGGGCCCGCGAGGAACCGTGCGAGGTCAGGCCGAGCGCCGGCACCGCCACCGGCACTGGCGCTGAGCGGCGAGAGCGGACTCCTGCGAGCGCAGAGAGGGAGGGGGAGATGGAGGGCTGGATGAGTCACGCGGATAATCGCGCTCTTCTCCAGCGCGCAAACAGCGCGGCAAGCGCGTATGCTAGCAGGGGTGCGGACGCGTGACCGTGCCGCCCGCTGACCCCACCAGTCTTCGCGGGCTTCGAACCCAGGGAGCCGACAATGGCGGTGAGTACGGCCCTGGTCGCGCAACGACCGAACCTGCGCCCGGTTCCTCGCGCCCCGCGCTGGGGCGGACGCCGCCGCCGACACCACTGCCGCCGGCGTCAGCTCGGCTCCAGCCCGCCAGCTGCCTGGCTGGCGTCACGGCCCGGCCCAGCCCCGCCCGCGCCCCTCCTTCCCCTCCCCCGCCCCCACGTGCGCCGAGTTTGTTGATTTAGCTGCCATAGCAACGATGGAGGGGAGCCTCGGTGGGGCGGAGAGAAGAAAGGGAGGGGCGGGGCATGGGAGAAGGCGGAGGAAAAGGCTGTAGCGAAGGAAGTTATAAGTAAGGAGCGCGCGCCGGCGGCCGGCAGTTCCCCGACCAGAGAGAACGAACGTGTCTGCGGGCGCGCGGGGAGCAGAGGCGGTGGCGGGCGGCGGCGGCACCGGGAGCCGCCGAGTGACCCTCCCCGCCCCTCTGGCCCCCCACCCTCCCACCCGCCCGTGGCCCGCGCCCATGGCCGCGCGCGCTCCACACAACTCCCCGGACTCCGCGCCCTGCGCCGCCGACCAGTTCGCAGCTCCGCGCCACGGCAGCCAGTCTCACCTGGCGGCACCGCCCGCCCACCGCCCCGGCCACAGCCCCTGCGCCCACGGCAACACTCGAGGCGACCGCGACAGTGGTGGGGGACGCTGCTGAGTAGAAGAGAGCGCAGCCCGGCCACCGGACCTACTTACTCGCCTTGCTGATTGTCTATTTTTGAGTTTACAACTTTTCTAAGAACTTTTGTATACAAAGGAACTTTTTAAAAAGGACGCTTCCAATTTATATTTAATCCAAAGAAGAAGGATCTCGGCCAATTTGGGGTTTTGGGTTTTGGCTTCGTTTCTTCTCTTCGTTGACTTTGGGGTTCGGGTGCCCCAGCTGCTTCGGGCTGCCGAGGACCTTCTGGGCCCCCACATTAATGAGGTAGGTGAGGCGCGCGGCGCTGGGAGCAGGGAGGGGTGAGGACCGGTGGGACGCGCCGGAACAACGGCCGAAAGCCGCCCCTGACTCCTGTCTCTGCGCCCTGCCCTGCTCGCAGGCAGCCACCTGGCGAGTCTGACATGGCTGTCAGCGACGCGCTGCTCCCATCTTTCTCCACGTTCGCGTCTGGCCCGGCGGGAAGGGAGAAGACACTGCGTCAAGCAGGTGCCCCGAATAACGTGAGTATCGCCCCGGGCCGCCGGGAACGCCCGGTGGGTTTTCGTGGGTGTGGTGGGGGCGGGCGGAGCCTTGGGGTCACCAAGAGCCACTGAACGAGGGTAAGGAGCGGCCACCGCGCGGACTCCGCAACCTTCCCGGGATAGCTTCCGTGTCCTTGGCTCAGCTGTGTATGCCCGTGGTGCGAGCACTGCGGAGCCGCCTGGGGCGCAAGCCGGGTCTTCACCAGTCCCCGGGCGCGCTGTCGGTAGGGCGGGAGCTCGCGGGCCACCGGGCGGGAGGTGGCCGCGTCCCCAGACACTGCCTGGGCCAGAGTGAGTTTAGCGCGTAGGCGGCCCCGTGGCGAGAGCGCACCGAGAGAGCCTCGGTGTGCCAATTCCGGGGACGTCCACGGGACCTGGCGGGGGAGGGACCAGCCGCAGCGCTCGCTCACACGCAATTGGGCAGACAGGACATAACACCCGCAATACAGACGCATCACCTCTTCTCCGACCCGGGAGTGGGCCGAGATTGCAGCGCTGGCGCCCTGGGTTCCCGGGTGCTTCCTGCCTGACCAGTCCCCATGTCTGGGCGGTGCAGTCGCGCGTGGCCGGCCAGCACATCAGTATGTCGGGTGGCAACAGGGGACCACCACTGACAGGTCTCTCCCGCCCTGTCCCCGCAGCGCTGGCGGGAGGAGCTCTCCCACATGAAGCGACTTCCCCCAGTGCTTCCCGGCCGCCCCTATGACCTGGCGGCGGCGACCGTGGCCACAGAACTGGAGAGCGGTGGAGCCGGTGCGGCTTGCGGCGGTAGCAACCTGGCGCCCCTACCTCGGAGAGAGACCGAGGAGTTCAACGATCTCCTGGACCTGGACTTTATCCTCTCCAATTCGCTGACCCATCCTCCGGAGTCAGTGGCCGCCACCGTGTCCTCGTCAGCGTCAGCCTCCTCTTCGTCGTCGCCGTCGAGCAGCGGCCCTGCCAGCGCGCCCTCCACCTGCAGCTTCACCTATCCGATCCGGGCCGGGAACGACCCGGGCGTGGCGCCGGGCGGCACGGGCGGAGGCCTCCTCTATGGCAGGGAGTCTGCTCCCCCTCCGACGGCTCCCTTCAACCTGGCGGACATCAACGACGTGAGCCCCTCGGGCGGCTTCGTGGCCGAGCTCCTGCGGCCAGAATTGGACCCGGTGTACATTCCGCCGCAGCAGCCGCAGCCGCCAGGTGGCGGGCTGATGGGCAAGTTCGTGCTGAAGGCGTCGCTGAGCGCCCCTGGCAGCGAGTACGGCAGCCCGTCGGTCATCAGCGTCAGCAAAGGCAGCCCTGACGGCAGCCACCCGGTGGTGGTGGCGCCCTACAACGGCGGGCCGCCGCGCACGTGCCCCAAGATCAAGCAGGAGGCGGTCTCTTCGTGCACCCACTTGGGCGCTGGACCCCCTCTCAGCAATGGCCACCGGCCGGCTGCACACGACTTCCCCCTGGGGCGGCAGCTCCCCAGCAGGACTACCCCGACCCTGGGTCTTGAGGAAGTGCTGAGCAGCAGGGACTGTCACCCTGCCCTGCCGCTTCCTCCCGGCTTCCATCCCCACCCGGGGCCCAATTACCCGTCCTTCCTGCCCGATCAGATGCAGCCGCAAGTCCCGCCGCTCCATTACCAAGGTCAGTCCCGGGGATTTGTAGCTCGGGCTGGGGAGCCCTGTGTGTGCTGGCCCCCCTTCGGGACACACGGGATGATGCTCACCCCACCTTCTTCACCCCTAGAGCTCATGCCACCCGGTTCCTGCATGCCGGAGGAGCCCAAGCCAAAGAGGGGAAGACGATCGTGGCCCCGAAAAAGGACCGCCACCCACACTTGTGATTACGCGGGCTGCGGCAAAACCTACACAAAGAGTTCCCATCTCAAGGCACACCTGCGAACCCACACAGGTAGGGGGACAAACTGCAGAAGGAAGGGGGGGTTAGCTTCCAGCCCCATAGGCTACCAGTGGACACTCCTCAGTGCCTCCTTGGCTTCCCAGGGCAGTCTATCGCCTTGATCTCCGGGATCACTGGAGAGAACAGCAAACCGGCGCCTACTTTTCTGCCCAGGAGCCTTTTGCTTGATGGATGGTATCTGTGCTTGAATGTGCAATTTTGTTAGGCCTTTAAAAGGCAGGAGATTCCCCGCGGTCTGTGGGCCTCTCCTAGCTTGGCATTATAATCAAGAAATTATACTTTGCTATGCAAAAGCATGATGGCTTTTTTAAAAAATCGTTTTTTAATGTTCCCTTCCCAGGTTCACCCTCCCTTTCTGTTATTTTGAATTCTGGTCGTAACAATTCGGTCTTATTTTTTATTTTTTATTTTTTGTTCGTTTTGATTTACATTTTAATTGTTTTTCCCCCACAAGCAGAAGGTTTTATTTTAAATTCCAAGAATATGATGGTCAAAATTGCTGGGAAGATTCTGATTTAGGGTTGTCACTGCAGAGCATTTCCATGTCAATGTAAGTAGGTACCCAAAGTCGTTTAGGTGCAGCATTCAATAAGGTAAAGGTAAAGAAAAAAAAAGTAGCCACCTGTGGCTTTTTATCCCCAGTCGTAGTAGGAATAAGATTGCATGGTTTGGGCACACTACCAATCACAATTTCCAAATTTCATTTCCACCACTGAGATGCCTTGACTCAAATGAAACATTAGTATAGGTTTAGGTGGTGTTTGTGTGTTTTTGGTGAAACATTAGTATAGGTGTAGGTGGTGGTTGTGTGCTTAACTGACCCCCTAAAAACAAGACCAAATACTTAAGCACGGAATGTATACCTGTTTATGATATGGAATTCAATACAGCCCTTCAGTGGTATAAAGACATTCCTGGATTTCTTTAGGATAGGGTCAGAGTTGGTTTAATATCTGGCCTTCAGTTTTTAAAAGGGGTGATTCTTTGATATAGCAATGGCGTCAATTTTTTTTTTCTTTTACCTTTACAGGTGAGAAACCTTACCACTGTGACTGGGACGGCTGTGGATGGAAATTCGCCCGCTCAGATGAACTGACCAGGCACTACCGTAAACACACTGGGCACCGCCCGTTCCAGTGCCAAAAATGCGACCGAGCATTTTCCAGGTCGGACCACCTCGCCTTACACATGAAGAGGCATTTTTAAATCCCAGACAGTGGATATGACCCACACTGCCAGAAGAGAATTCAGTATTTTTTACTTTTCACACTGTCTTCCCGATGAGGGAAGGAGCCCAGCCAGAAAGCACTACAATCATGGTCAAGTTCCCAACTGAGTCATCTTGTGAGTGGATAATCAGGAAAAATGAGGAATCCAAAAGACAAAAATCAAAGAACAGATGGGGTCTCTGACTGGATCTTCTATCATTCCAATTCTAAATCCGACTTGAATATTCCTGGACTTACAAAATGCCAAGGGGGGTGACTGGAAGTTGTGGATATCAGGGTATAAATTATATCCGTGAGTTGGGGGAGGGAAGACCAGAATTCCCTTGAATTGTGTATTGATGCAATATAAGCATAAAAGATCACCTTGTATTCTCTTTACCTTCTAAAAGCCATTATTATGATGTTAGAAGAAGAAGAAGAAATTCAGGTACAGAAAACATGTTTAAATAGCCTAAATGATGGTGCTTGGTGAGTCTTGGTTCTAAAGGTACCAAACAAGGAAGCCAAAGTTTTCAAACTGCTGCATACTTTGACAAGGAAAATCTATATTTGTCTTCCGATCAACATTTATGACCTAAGTCAGGTAATATACCTGGTTTACTTCTTTAGCATTTTTATGCAGACAGTCTGTTATGCACTGTGGTTTCAGATGTGCAATAATTTGTACAATGGTTTATTCCCAAGTATGCCTTAAGCAGAACAAATGTGTTTTTCTATATAGTTCCTTGCCTTAATAAATATGTAATATAAATTTAAGCAAACGTCTATTTTGTATATTTGTAAACTACAAAGTAAAATGAACATTTTGTGGAGTTTGTATTTTGCATACTCAAGGTGAGAATTAAGTTTTAAATAAACCTATAATATTTTATCTGAATAATGTTTTTTATTGTTTTGTTTTCCTCCTGGAAAAATATGAACAGTGTTTGGTTTAAACAGACCGGGTTAATAAGGCATGTAAGAAGCACGCACAAAAAAGCCAACTTTATGTCAACAAATTAAAATACCTTTTTTTATTTAAAAAAAACTATTTAGTTTTACCATAAATACTATCAATATAGGACTGAGAACTCTTGATTATTGTACGTTTAAAAATTACAAGATTAAAAACCCAGTTCAGGTTTGCTCTTTCCAAATGTACATAAAACTAGGTGAAAGCAGTTTCCTTACCTATGATTTTCCCAGTAGAAACAGCTTAATCATTCTTAAATTTGCTCAGTTTAGTATGAAAATATTTATGAAATATATACATTTCAGTTTCATATTTGAAAAAAATCTTTATGGTTTGTCTTTTAAAGTAAATAAAAATACAAAAGTTTCCTATGGAGGCCTGTGCCAGCACCCCTCACATTTGAGTAACAAAAGAACCTTCCCACAGCAGACAACCCTAAGAACGTAGTTCCACAGTGCCCTCCTGAGGATTAAAGGGTTCATTTGTGCTTGGTGTGTGTTACAGATACATCACTTCTACTAGTTACAGCCTTAAAGAGGTCAGAACCAAAGTTTCTGGCAGATTGTTTTAAAGCTAAATCAGTTCCCCTGACTGAAGGTGGGAAAACAAACTGAAATAAAATAATTTAAAAATTATTCAAATTCACAAAACTAAGTGTAAAGTAAGATGGTGTTTTTGTAAGTTTGTAGCGTTTATATTAGAAGTTTTAATATTAAAACTCAAAACTGCCCTGTTAGAATCTGAAGTTCTTGAGGTGGGTGCCTGAGAGATTGAAATTCATTTGGGGCTATCGCCAAATGAATGTGGGTGACTAAACATCATCAAGGGGACAGAGCTCACTGCTCACTGGCATTTTTTTTAGAGTGCTTATTAACTATTGATTGTATCTAGTGTCCAGAGGTGCGTTTGTACCATGGGTACATTTAATAAATGAAATAAAAAATGGATGTTTATAAGAGGCTTATGGTAGATCAGCACAGGGTATTTTCTTTGGCTTTTGAGAGTCCAGCATGACTGGAAAGCATGGCATGTGTCTCTGCTTAAAAGAAAACAGGTGCATCAATAGGATGGAATTTTATGTGGCCAAGAACATATTCAAAGCATATTTAATGACATGGAAAAATGCTCATAGTAATGTTAAGTGGAAAAAGCAGGATATAAGACTATAAACAGTACCAATTCAACTGTGTACATTTAAGTGTATGTGTGCTTTGAAGGAGAGAGAGAGAAACAAAAGGAAATTAAGAGAAAACCCTAGAAGGAACTGCCAAAATATTCATACTGGTTTTCTCAGTTTTAATTTTCTTTTCTTTTTTTTTGAGATGGATTCTCGCTTGTCACCAAGGCTGGAGTGCAGTGGTGTGATCTCGGCTCACTGCAATCTCCACTTCCCGGGTTCAAACGATTCTCCTGCCTCAGCCTCCTGAGTAGCTGGGATTACAGGCGCCCACCACCACACCCGACTAATTTTTGTATATTTAGTAGAGACAGGGTCTCACCATGTTGGCCAGGCTTGTTTCGAACTGCTGACCTCAAGTGATCCGTCCACCTAGGCCTCCCAAAGTGCTGGGATTACAGGCATAAGCCACCACACCCAGCCTAAATTTTCTTTTTTGAAGGTTTCAAATATTCTAAAACAGCTATAATAAGTTTGAAAAACTTTTTCATAAGAATGAAGATATAAAGAACAATTAAAATTATTTAAACAAAAAGCCCTCATTAGAACACATTATTCTGTAAATTATGTTTAGATTTCTTTAAGTTTAAATTTCTTAAATTTCTGTTAAATTGTGGTTGGTTGCTTTTGTAATCCACCTCTGTTATACAGAATCTTTTGGCACACAGTTGGTGTATGAAAATGACTGAAAAATGCCATCTTTATATTTGCTAAGTGCATATTATCTTGAAGAAACATGCATAAACTATCAAGAATTTTAAATTTATTCAAAATTTTCTGATGTCATAGATTAACATTCCTCTACGTTAACTTTTTCTTTATTCTTAATTTTTATTTAATTCTTTTTCTTCAGCTTTTAAGTTCGGGGTACATGTGCAGGATGTGAAGGTTTGTTACATAGGCAAATATGTGCCATGGTGGTTTGTTGCACCTAGATATTAAACCCAGCATCCGTTAGCTATTCTAACTGATGCTCTCTCTCCCCAACCCCTATTTTTGTAATTTTTAATTTAATTTTAAAAAATTTTATAGAGACAGGGTCTCACTATGTCACCCAGGTTTGGTCTCGAACTCCTGAGCTCAAGCAGTCCTCCTGCCTCGGCCTCCCAAAGTGCTGGGATTACAGGCATGAGCCATAGCACCCAGCCTACATTAACTTTTTCTAGCCTGAAAAAGAAAGCTTCAATATTTAAAATGAATGAGGAAGATTTCCCAAAACTTCATTAACAAACAAAATACTATTCAACATACGCCAATAGCTAAATTATTTACTCTGGGACCTATCAGCTGTGGGCTCCTAGGTGTGCTGTCATTATGGTGTTACAGAGCCGTTTATACACTATACAATAAAGAGTACCTAATAATTGTGATGTCTGCTTATTATATTTTCCTTATGACACTTAATTTTACTGTTTTTTATTTTAACTTGTGTGCCTACACACACAAAAGATTAAGAATGATGTTTCCTACACACATCAACAGACTTTCAGTCCACCTATTTTCCAGCAAAATGTCTCTTCTGATAAAATTCTTTCTGCCTGAAAACGTATTTGACTCTTGCTATCCTGTTTCAGTTTGTAAAACAAAACAGATGCTTTCACTATCTCAAGTAGGATGGTCATGAGGAATATTTCTTTTTCTTCCAAAAATTGTTCCAGGCCGGGTGTGGTGGCTCACACCTGTAATCCCAACACTTTGTGAGGTTGAGGTGGGAGGATTGCTTGAGGCCAAGAGTTTGAGAGCAGCCTGGGAAACATAGCAAGACCTCATCTCTACCAAAAAAAAAAAAAAAAAAATCAATGAAAAAGTGTTACAATTTTTAGAAACATGAAATGCTCTTCACAGTTGGAGATTGATAATTTTTACATATAATTTATTTCCATATAAGGAAGCCCAGGGGAGGTAGTCTTTATGCTACAGAAGCAAGTCCACAGAGAAAATATTAAAACAAGCAGCGGTGGTACCTGTTGTACTTCAACAAATGGGAGTATCTAAATTTAGCAGCCTGTATCAGCCACCTGTCCTATTAAATGTTCTGGCTTCTGAAGCTCCATTCAACACAACATACATACATAGATGGATTTGTAGCCTAGATACTCCCTCACCCACTCTTGTCCATTTATTTCCCTGTCTCTCATACAGACATGAATGCCACCCAGTCCCACATAAACCCTTTTACTTTATGTATTATTCTTATCATTTTATTCATGACTTTATTACATATTGCGTTTTATCTATTTGTTTTACTTCTTTGTATTTTCGTAGCACCTTCTACAGGCTATTGTGTAGTGACATGTTTTTATAGTGCTAAACCGAAGCTATGTCTGCCTCCTAAAGGTTGTTTATGAAACTATCATTCATTGTTCACACGCAGAGTCATTCAATAATATTTCATATAAAACCTCCAAGACCAGTCTACATAATGAATGCTGTAAAAAATATCATGGAATGTTCTACCGGTGGTGGGGAAGAAAACCACAAACTACTGTTAAAGTTAGAATACTGCATGAAAATAAAAACTTTTTTTCTACATTAAAGGAAACTAAAATGAAAGTTGGAAAGTTTCCCTTTGGAAAACTTTATCTTAAACAAAAAGGTGAATCTTGAGTAAATTTCTCACCATCTCCTGAAAAACTAATAAATTCTTAAATCCGTTTGAAGATCCTGGTGCTTTACTCCCCTGGTCACAGTCAAAACAGAGGGAAAGCAACTGCTAAAATGTTAGCATACACAGAAAAATCTTTCAGGCTGGAATCAAGGCTACCACAGCCAGTTAACTTAGCTGGGGAGGAACGGGTGCATGGGGTTGAAATATTAGTCAAATTGCTTCTCTGGAGTCATGTGCATCTGGAGCCCATCTTTTTAATTGTTTTCCACGGTGCCCTTGATATAATATACTTTTCTAAATTGCTTCGGTCTTCTCGACACCCTAGATGAGTCAGCATGTTGCAATCATTCGCCCAAATGTCTTTCTCCACTTGGTCTTTTTTTTTTTTTTTTTTTTTTGAGACGTTGCTCTGTCGCCCAGGCTGCAGTGCTATGGCGCAATCTCTGCTCACTGCAACCCTCCGCCACCCGGGTTCAAGCCATTCTCCTGCCTCGGCCTCCAGAGTAGCTAGGACTGCAGGCAAGCACCAACACGCCAGGCTAATTTTGCATTTTTACTAGAGACGGGGTTTCGCCATGTTGGCCAGTTCTCGAACTCCTGACCTCAAGTGATCCGCCCGCCTCGGTCCCCCAAAGTGCTGGGATTACAGGTGTGAGCCACCACGCGCGGCCTCCACTTGTTCTTAAAGGAAAGGAGGAAATAAACAAATTCAATTTAATAACAGCAAAAAGTAAATTCACAGTTAGAAATCCCTTTGACATCTCACCTGAGGATACCTAACACAACATTTTTCTTTTTTTTTTTTTTTTTTGGTATTATTAGTAGAGATGGGGTTTCACCATGTTGGCTAGGCTGTTCTTGAACTCCTGACCTCAAGTAACCCACCCGCCTCGGCCTCCCAAAGGGTTGAGATTACAGGCGTGAGCCACCGCGCCCGGCCTGCTTTTGTTTTTTGTAAAGACAGGGTCTCCCTATGTTGCCAAGGCTGGTTATGTTTCTTTTCATGTCCATTTTACATGTTATAATAATATAATCTAAATAGAGCAGGAAACGAGAAAGTTAGGTTTTTAGAGAGAGAGAGAGAGGACCAGAAGGTCAAGTGGGGCTATAATTCCTGTCTCACGTATAATATTTGAATCTGTACTAACTGGCACTGGATCAATATATTACTAAATAGTGGCCAAATCCCCATGATACAAAACCAATGCACTCAGGTGCTATACCTATATATCCATTTAAAAGCTTAAATGAGCAAATAACTTTATGGAGAAATTGGAGAAACCCTGAATACACTTGCTGAAAGACCAGGAGATGGTAATTGGTACAAACTATGAAAGAATAATGTCTTAGACATGACAAATAGAAGAGATTTTATCTGTAAGGACAAGCATGCTTCTTGCCTGCTCCAGGTCACTTTTTGTCGGTGTATAACAATCCCTTCTGCACAGCTCTATGAGGCTTACAAAGTACTTACACCCTACATTACCTCAATCTTACAAAGTAGGGATGGGATTTTCCTCTCCCATCTCCAGTATGCGGATGAAGAAACTCAGGTTCCCTTTACAGGTTAGCATTTTGCTGTCACTTCTCATTCTTGCTGACATACTCAAAGCACATCTCTTCTAATACCTTTGTTTCAGTCTGCTGGGCAGGTAGGGCTACAGGTATAAAGGATCCACCCCAATTCAAAAGGATTTGCTAACGTCCAGGTTCTTTCAGTAAACCTGTTTAAGAGTCAAAAGCCTCAGACTTTCTGTCTCCCTATCAATGTACTATTTCCTTTGTCAAAGTAGACAGATAGGGAAGGCAGAGTTTCCTGCAGTTGTTTCTTCAGCTGGGGCCACTATGCCATGTACACAGTTCATACTTTTTGTTCTGAAGTTCTTGTTTCTGGCCTCACCTCTGGCCCAGCACATAGCTCTCCTGGTCAAATAGATCTGGTCAAGCCCTTCCCCTATTCTGTAACTTCCCATGGTCCCCAGTGCTTAGTGGATATAGATTTAACATGGTCTCTTCCCTATTTGTGGCTTCCAGCTGCTTGTTCAAGATCCTATCTAGGGCCGGGTGTGGTGGCTTATGCCTGTAATCCCAGTACTTTGGGAGGCCAAGGCGGGCGGATCACGAGGTCAGGAGTTCGAAACCAGCCTGGCCAACATGGCGAAACCCCGGCTCTACCAAAAATACAAAAACTAGCCAGGCGTGGTGGAAGGAGCCTGTAATTCCAGCTACTCGGGAGGCTGAGGCAGAAGAATCGATTGAACCCAGGAGGTGGAGGTTGCAGTGAGCTGAGATTGTGCCATTGCACTCCAGTCTGGGTGACAAGAGCAAGACTCCGTCTCAAAAAAAAAAAAAAAAAAATTAGCTGGGCATGGTGGCAGGAGCCTGTTATCCCAGCTACTTGGGAGGCTGAAGCAGGAGTATTGCTTGAACCCGAGGTGGAGGTGGCAGTGGGCTGAGATCATGCCACTGCACTCCAGCCTGGGCGACAAGAGTGAAACTCCGTCTCAACAACAACAATAACAAAAGACCCTATCTAGTTCCTCCTTAGGTAAACCTGCCATGCTCAACAACTTCTGGTCCTCCAGTGCACATGGCTGTTTCAGCATTTGAAACTTGCCTGCAGATACTGGTCTCCACTGCTTCTGGAAAGACCCCTACTACCCTGACAAAAGCCTATGTCTCTTAAAAGCCCAGCTCTTAAGAATACGCCTCCATTCTATTTACATCTTGCATTAAACACTTATTCGTATGTATTACAAGCTTATGTGGGGTTTTTCTGTGTATTTTGTTTGTTTGTTTAAGACAAGGTCTCGCTCTGTTGCCCAGGCTGAAGGGCAGTGGTGCAAACATGGCTCACAGCAACCTCAAACTGCTGAGCTCAAATGATCCTCCCATCTCAGCCTCCTGAGGGGCTGGAACCACAGGTATGTGCCACTACTTCTGGTTAATTTCATTATTATTTTTCTGTATAGATGGGGTCTCACTATATTGCCCAGGCTGGTCTCTAACTCCTGGCCTCAAACGATCCTCCTGCCTTGGCCTCCCAAATTACTGGGATTACAGGTGTGAGCCACTGCACCCAGTCTATTATTAGGTCTTATGGGTCTGGCTTCCCCTAAAGACGTGAGCTTCTGCAGGGCACTAGGAGGTTTCTTGATGTGTCCTTGAATACCTTCAGTTACTAAACTTAATTGAATAAAAGTAATCATTGACTGAATATTTAGCCAAAATCCTGGGTTATCCAAAGAAACGATAAAATATCTCCTTTCCCCAAATTTTGGCATCCTGGAGGACAGGCCCAGTGGTCTCTCAATTGCTTCCTATAGGTCACCTGACATCCATCTGCCTTCCCCAACACACAACAAACCCCTCAAATGAACAAAACTCTTTCCAGAGTCAATCCCACACTTTGGGAGGCCGAAGTGGCTGGATCACTTGAGATCAGGAGTTCTAGACCAGCGTGGCCAACATGGTGAAACCCCATCTCTATTGAAAATACAAAAATTAGCCGGGCATGGTGGCCTGCACCTGTAATCCCAGCTACTTAGGAGGCTGAGACAAGAGAATTGCTTGAATCTGGGAGGCAAGAGGTTGCAGTCAGCTGAGATCACACCACTGCACTCCAGCCTGGGTGACAGAGTGAGACTCTCTCAAAATCCTGGCATCTCCTTTTTGTGAACTCTTCCTTGCCATGTGATTCTCTGCATTGACTCTGGAAAGAGTTTTGTTCATTTGAGGGGTTTGTTGTGTGGTGGGGAAGACAGATGGATGTCAGGTGACCTACAGGAAGCAATTAAGAGACCACTGGGCATGTCCTCCAGGATGTCAAAATTTGGGGAAAGGAGATTTTTTTTTTTTTTTTTTTTCTGAGACAGAGTCTTGCTCAGTTGCCCAGGCTGGAGTGCAGTGGTGCCATCTCAGCTCACTGCAAGTTCCACCTCCCCGGTTCACACCATTCTCCTGCCTCAGCCTCCCAAGTAGCTGGGACTACAGGCACCTGCCACAATGCCTGGCTAATTTTTTTTGTATTTTCAGTAGAGACGGGGTTTCACCGTGTTAGCCTGGATGGTCTCGATTTCCTGACCTCGTGATCCACCTGCCTCACCCTCCCAAAGTGCTGGGATTACAGGCATGAGCCACTGCACCCAGTGGGGAAAGGAGATATTTTATCCTTTTTTTGGATGACCCATTGGGCCTCCTTTCAAGAAAAAAGGTATGTGTATCATGGACGTATGACAAATAACGAAGGCTAAAAAAAAAAGAAAAAAATTGCACTTTAAAAGCTTAGGCCAGGCATGGTGGCTCACGCCTGTAATCCTAGCACTTTGGGAGGCCGAGGCAGGTGAATCACTTGAGGTCAGGAGTTCAAGACCAGGCTGACCAACATGGTGAAACCCCATCTCTACTAAAAATACAAAAATCAGCTGGGCGTGGTGGTGGGCACCTGTAATCCCAGCTACTCAGGAGGCTGAGTCAGGAGAATCGCTTGAAACCGGGAGGTGGAGGTTGCAGTGAGCCAAGATCACGCCACTGCACTCCAGCCTGGGCAACAGAGTGAGACTCCATCTCAAAAAATAATAAAATAATAAAATAAAAGCTAAAAGAGGGTACTTTCCTGACCTCATGATCCACCCGCCTTGGCCTCCCAAAGTGCTGCGATTATAGGCATGAGCCACCGCACCAGCTAAAAGAGGGTACTTTCTACTCTAGGATATCGAGTGGGCTAGTCTGCCCAAACAGGAAGGTTTAGCTTTGGGTGCTGTGAAACCCTCCCATCTGGTTTGCTCCACTTCAAGCTTGAGACTCTTCTAGTTTGCCTGGATGACAGTAGTTTTCTGACCTCTGAATACATCTAAATAAACTCTGACAGTGCGCGGAATTCACCATTGACCTGCCTTTGAGGCACTGTTACCGCTTCACCTAGGAATGGGTAACATTGCAAGGACTGAAGCTGTAAAATTACGTAGGTAGCTGACAACTATAATGCCAACACTTTGGGAGGCAGAGGTAGGAGGATCACTTGAAACCAGGAGTTCAAAACCATCCTGGTCAATATAGGGAGACTCTGTCTCTCCAAAAAATAAAAAATAAAAAATAAAAATAACAAAATTAGCCAGGAGTGGTGGCATGTTCCTGTGGTTCCGGCTCCTCAAGAGGCTGAGGTGGGAAGATCCCTTGAGCCCAGGAGGCTGAGGCTGCAGTGAGCTATGATTGTTTTACTGCACTCCAACCTGGGTGACAGAGCAAGACCCTGTCTCAAAAATAAAATAAAATTACGTAAGATGTTTGAAAAGGAAAGCATCTTCAAGACCATTTAACTCAAGGAAAAGACCCAGATAAAGGACTTGTGACCTTGCCCAAGGTCACATCGAGTTGACATCTGAGCAACCAGCACCTAGATCTGATTTACTTAACAGGCCAATCATTCATGGCTTCATCCTAACAGCCCAAGGGAAGCTTAGAGGAATCAAGATGATCAAAAACATCTTGCTGGCTGGGCGTGGTGGCTCATGCCTGTAATCCCAACACTTTGGGAGGCCAAGGTGGGTGGGTCACTTCACATCAGGAGTTCCAGACCAGCGTGGCCAACATGGCGAAACCCTATGTCTATTGAAAATACAAAAATTAGCCGGGCATGGTGTCGTGCACCAGTAATCCCAGCTACTTAGGAGGCTGAGGCAAGATAATTGCTTGAACCTGGGAGGCAGAGGTTGCAGTGAGCTGAGATCACGCCACTGCACTCCAGCCTGGGTGACAGAGTGAGACTCTGTCTCAAAAACAAAACAAAACCAACCAACTAAACAAACAAAAAACACCATGCTCACCTCGGCAGCACATATCCTAAAATTGGAACAATACAGAGAAGATTAGCATGGCCCCTGCACAAGGATGACACGCAAATTCGTGAAGTGTTCCATATTTTTCTGTTCTTGCACGGGCTCTTAAGCAACATGGAAATAAGGTTGATGGAAAATAAACATCTGTTTCTAAACAAACAAACAAAGAAACAACAACAAAACAAAACAAAAAACAAGCAAAAAACACCATGCAGAAAAGATGGCTTTCAGAGGAAAGTTCTGTTTTTTTGTTTTTTTTCCTTTTTTTGAGATGGGGGATGAGGTCTTACTCTGTCACCCAGGCTGAGTGGTGCAATCACAGCACACTGCAGCCTCAACCTCCTGGGCTCAAGAGATTCTCCCTCTCAGCCCCCCAAGTAGCTGAGACCACAGACATGCACCACCATACCTGGCTAATTTTTTTAAAAAATTATTTTGTAGAGACAAGGGTATCCCTATGTTGCCCAGGCTGGTCTCTAACTCCTGGGCTTAAGGGCCTTGACCTCTCAAAGTGCTAGGATTACAGGCATGAGCCACAAGTGCCTGGCCCTGGAAAGTTCTAAATTCAATGTAATGTTGGGCTCTAACATCCAAAGAAGTATTTTACTGTGCTTTATCATCCTTCTGTATAGTGCTCTGTTACCGGCCAGCTAGGACAGGACTACTCACTGGTCACTGTGTTCCCTCTAGAGAGAACATAGGAACCATTCCCTCAAAATGTTATAGTATCATTCTGGCTTTGTTCCACTTTCTCTTTCCATGCAATTGATTCAAACACATGTAATCAATTCAAGGATCTACTTTACTAGCCACTGTGCAAAGGGCAGGAGAAGCAAAGATGAGTAAGAATCTGTAAATATGGCCAGGCGCAGTGGCTCACACCTGTAATCCCAGCGCTTTGGGAGGCCGAGGCGGGTGGATCACCTGAGGTCAGAGGTTCGAGACCAGCCTGGTCAACATGATGAGACCCCCATCTGTACTTAAAATACAAAAGTGAGCTGAGTGTGGTGGTGGGCGCCTGTAATCCCAGCTACTTGGGAGGCCGAGGCAGGAGAATCACTTGAACCCAGAAAGTAGAGGTTGCAGTGAGCTGAGATCATGCTACTGCACTCCAGCCTGGGTGACAGAGTGAGACTCAGTCTCAAAAAAAAAAAAAAAAAAGAATACGCAGGTTTACAGATACTGTTTCCTCCTGCAACTGCTCTGCAAAGGGCATAAAGTGTAAGTTAAATGAAAATCAGCTTTCCAGCCCCAGTAAAAAAATTGTTACCTTTCTTAAAAAAGTGATACATGATTCTTTGCAAGACTCAACCATGTTAACTACAACCACATATACCATTCTCCCCCCTACAATTTTCTTGATTGCTTCTTCTTCTTCTTATTTTGAGACTTTGTCTTGCTCTGTTGCCCAAGCTGGATTGTAGTGGCGCGATCGCAGCTCACTCCTACCTCTGCCTCCTGGGTTCAAGCAATTCTCTGCCTCCGCCTCCCGAGTAGCTGGGATTAGAGGTGCCCACCACGCCCAGCTAATTTTTTTGTATTTTTAGTAGAGACAGGGTTTCACCATCTTGGCCAGGCTGATCTTGAACTCCTGACCTCATGATCCACCCACCTCGGCCTCCCATAATGCTGGGATTACAGGTGTGAGCCACCGTGCCCGGCCGATTGCTTATTATTTTTTAGATACATTTAACTTGTTTATCGGGTGCATGTTAAGGCATATTAAGATGTGTTTTTCAGATTCAGCATGAAGGTTTTGGCCTTATTCAAAAATATCACAAAATTCTGTTGGAATTAATAATTTGGTCAGAATGGGTCTTAATTTTCAAACCAAGACACCTTGGGTTGCTATGGATTGGAAACTGCATAGTTAGACCACGAGAACACGTGATTTTGTTTTAAGCACAATTAACTTTACAGCGAGAGAGCATAACTGACATCACATATAGCTCTCGCTATGCCAAAGCCCACAGAAAGAGAAGAGGCTTTGCCTAGGGGATTCTTTGCATTAACGACTTTGTTAGACAAAGCCACTCTGGCATGGGAATTGGATTTGCAATTTGGGTCTTTGTAAAAGGATTAGATGATCTCTATTGTTTAATGTTTGGATCTCAATTTGCATTTGGAAACATGACCCCATTGGAGGTTTAGTTCTCTTTTATTTTCATGTTCTTGTTCTGATACACAAATGATACTATTTGTTAAAAAGTTGATAAAACTGCTTGGTCGAATGGTTGTACTGATTAGGAAGTGTGATACGTTGATCTTCTCTGTGAATGGTGGAGTCTACCTGGGCTCCAGCAAAAGCAAGCCAGTAATCCATTTGCCAACTGACAAATAACTCATAGGGTAGAGGTCTGCACATTTCATTGATTTCCTTAATTAGAATGCATGGCTCTTTGTTAGAGAAAGAAAGCACACAGAGATATGGTCAGACAGTGGATCTGCAGAAGGAATGAAAGAGAAAAGCCTCTGACTGCCTGGGGACATATTTGAACACTCCTGTTCAATGTCTTTCTTTATAAATAAAGGTTTGAGAAAATGTATTTTAGGTTTCGGATAACAATACTCTCAGCTGTACACGATGTTTAACTACTGGTCCTTTGGTAAACTTTTTTTTTTATATATATGGAGTAGGAGTCTTGCTCTGTTGCCCAGGCTGGAGTGCAGTGGCGCGATTTTGGCTCACTGCAACCTCTGCCTCCCGGGTTCAAGTGATTCTCCTGCCTCAGCCTCCTGAGTAGCTGGAATTACAGGTGCCCACCACCATGCCTGGCTAATTTTTGTATTTTTAGTAGAGATGGGATTTTGCTATGTTGGTCAGCCTGTTCTCGAACTCCTGACCTCAGATAATCCGCCAGCCTCGGCCTCCCAAAGTACTGGGATTACAAGGGTGAGCCACCACACCCAGCCCTGATAAATATTTTTTTTTTTTTTTTTGAGGCAGAGTTTTGCTTTTGTTGCCCAGGCTGGAGTGCAATGGTGCAATCTCGGCTTACCACAACCTCTGCCTCCCGGGTTCAAGCGATTCTCCTGCCTCAGCCTCCCGAGTAGCTGGGAATACAGGCATCTGCCACCACACCCAGCTAATTTTGTATTTCTAGTAGAGACAGGGTTTCTCCATGTTGGTGAGGCTCGTCTCGAACTCCTGACCTCACGTGATCCACCCGCCTCAGCCTCCCAAAGTGGTGGGATTACAGGCGTGAGCCACCAAGTCCAGCGTGGTAAACATTTTTAATTAACATTTGCTTTGAGAACCTTCTCAGATTGGCCACGTGAAGCCTGGAATAGAAACTGCGTGAGGAGGGACAATTTCTCAGAGTGTGGGTTTAGGTCACGTGGTTTGTTTGTTTTCTTTTTAACGCTTGAGATTCTTGCTCCTTTATCTTTGTCATTGACCACAGGAAAACATTTTTTGCATGTCAGGATGAATGTACTGGGAAACATAAACTTGGAGTTGCTGGTTGATTGAGCTAGAGGTAGAATAGAAAAAGGCATTCACATTCATTGAACACCTATGGTATGCCAAGAACTCTGCTAGATGTTTAGGAATTTGTTATTATATAACACCAAGGCCCAGAGGAGTCAAGTGACATGTCCAAGGTCACAGAGCTGTCATTGGAACACAGATGTGCCGGATTGCAAGCCCAGGCTCCTACTGCCATATCACACAATTTCTCAGATAAAGTAAAGCTAACTTCTGCTGCTCCTTACCTCCTCGGAATGTGTGTTTGATTTTTTCTTCTAAACAAGGGTTGTATTTGGTGCACGTGAAGCTATATGGGCAAGATTGGCCTAACCCATCCCTTTTCTAATACAGGCAAGTAATCTTTTATTTATTTATTTTTTTTGAGATGGAGTCTTGCTCTGTCGCCCAGGCTGGAGTACAGTGGCGGGATCTCGGCTCACTGCAAGCTCCGCCTCCCGGGTTCATGCCATTCTCCTGCCTCAGTCTCCTGAGTAGCTGGGACTACAGGTGCCCACCACAGCACCTGGCTAATTTTTTGTATTTTTAGTAGAGACAGGGTTTCACTGTGTTAGCCAGGATGGTCTCGATCTCCTGACCTTGTGATCCGCCCGCCTCGGCCTCCCAAAGTGCCGGGATTACAGGTGTGAGCCACCGCGCCTGGCTAATTTTTTCATATTTTTAGTAGAGAAGGGGTTTCACCGTGTTAGCCAGGATGGTCTCAATCTCCTGACCTCATGATCCACCTGCCTTGGCCTCCCAAAGTGCTGGGATTACAGGCGTAAGCCACCGCGCCCGACAAGGCAAGGAATCTTATCTGTGGCTCGATTAAAAATACACCACGTTCTTCTAGGATCCAGTTTGGATAGTGACTTAAGAAAAGGCAATAGTTTTCTGCATGATAGCATCCCCACAACCGCTATAAAATCACCAAGAGTAAATAGGTCATTGCCTTTCTTCCCGGGTATTTCACTCACGGATTTCAAAGCATTTTACGCATGTGTTCAATCTATTGAAACAAAAACTAGCAGCCCTTTTTATAGTTGGGCCAACTGGAAGTACTCCGAAGAAAGAATCTTTTCTGAAGTTCACACACTCTGAGGCCTCCTTAAATGGAGAACGCGGGAGAGGAAGTTCACCCCAGGAGTGGCACATTTGAGTATTGTGCTTAGAGCCCACATTCTCAGCCATGGCCCATGGGAAACACTCCTGCTTCTTTGCCCATCTTCCAAAATGCTTTGCCAACATTCTCCTAATGCTGCCAATATTTAAAGATAATTTCTTTCCCCTAAACAGGATCTCAGCCTAAAATAGATCTGGGTCTGTGTCACTGGGCATGAACAAATGACTCAGAGAGCCATTTCAGATCTCAGAAGCAAGGAAGGCTCTTTGGAGCACCAGAGCATAGTCTGGGAACAAATGAGTGACAGAGCTGAAAGGTGTTCCAAAGAACATTTTATTTCTTTTTTCTCTTTTTGAGATGGAGTCTCACTGTGTCACTCAGGCTGGAGTACAGTGACACAATCTTGGCTCACTGCAACCTCTGGCCCCTAGGTTCAAGTGATTCTCCTGCCTTAGCCTCCCAAGTATCTGGGATTACAGTGCCCGCCACCATGCCTGGCTAATTTTTGTATTTTTAGTAGAGATGGGGTTTCACCATGTTGGCCAGGCTGGTCTCGAACTCCTGACTGCAAGTGATCTACTTGCCTCGGCCTCTCAAAGTGCTGGGATTACAGGCATGAGCCACTGTGCCCAACCCCAAAGAATATTTTATTTCAAGGCTGCTTTGCACAAACGAGGAAGATGAGACCTCACATTCCCAACAGCTAGGCCACTGCAGAACTTCATTCCAACCTAACACTTCCTGACCCTCATCCTCCGCCTGCACATGAGGTCATAGAAGCAAGACCTAGGGGGGGTCTCCTAACCAAGATGCAGGTGGTAGGTAAGCAGGCAGGTTGTTATGAGTGGGTATGTTTAGCATCAGGGATAGCAGAAGAAAAATGAGTCTCTCCTAGAAAATGTGTTGATTTGGACTATTTTCTACATGTGTTGGGTTTTGTTTATTTTGTTTAGTTGTTGTTTCACTTTTCTCCTTTAGCTCATTCACGTCATCTGCTAGGTTTATATATATCCCATTCTGTCTGCCCAACAGTAGGGCATTGGTTATATAAGTTCTGACATCCCTAGAATGGACTCCTATGTGCCGTTAAAATTATCTAGTAGACAATAATAAGGGCCGGGAGCGGTGGCTCATGCCTGTAATCCCAGCACTTTGGGAGGCCAAGTGGGGCAGATCACCTGAGATCAGGAGTTCGAGACCAGCCTGGGCAACATGGTGAAACCCCGTCTCTACTTAAAATACAAAAATTAGCTGGGGGCAGTGGCAGGGTGCCTGTAATCCCAGCTACTCGGGAGGCTGAGGCACGAGAATCGCTTGAACCTGGGAGGTGGAGGTTGCAGTGAGCCAAGATCACGCCATTGCACTCCAGCCTGGGTGACAAGAGCGAGACTCTGTCTCCAAAAACAAAAAAAACAGTAATAAATAAGGGCCAACACTTAGGAAGGTTTACTCCATGCTGTCTCTGTACTCAGCATTTCACAGGCATTTTTTTTCATTCAGTCCCGACAATAATCCTATAAGGTAGTCATGGCTGTTCTCATTTTAGGGACGAGGCATCTGAGGCAAAAAGAACTTAGGTAACCTGCCTTGAGTCACAAAACAAGCAGGTGATGGAGCTGGAATTTAAACCTGATTCTACTCAGACCCATATTCTTGAGCCACCTGCTCATTATATGCAGAAGAATGTTCAGAAGTTAACGGGGAGGGGGCGGGGTGAAGGGGAGGAGCTTAGAAAGTACTATCCAACTTGGTAAAATACATTTATGTTTATGTGTTGGGGGGTATATATGCCCTCAGAAAATTCTAGAAGGGCCACTTAAATGCCAATTCCTTGAAGCAGCCTTTTCCGACTATACTAAAAGAGCCCTCCCACCTTGCTCATGTTATTATCTCTTTAACCTGCTTGATGTTGTCTCATGACACTTACCATTACCTGAACTGTAACATATACTGGATCTATTTATTCTCTAGCTTCCCTCTAGAATGAGGAGGAGGACAATGCCTAGGAAACTACCTGGCACGTAGTAGGTGTTCAATAAACATTGTTGATTTGAAAGACTGAACCAAATCCTTGATGTTGGTTGCTGTTGTCCTCCTCCACCCCGCAACCACTGCCAAATGGGAACAACTTAGATTATTATCATTATTATTATTTTTATAAGGCAGCTTCCTGAGCCAGAGTAGGCTCAGACAGACTCCCAATTTAGATTCCTGATCTTAAATGGATTGAAAGTTTTTCTTCATGTTTCGTTAAAAATATTCCAAGTGGAAAAAAAAAGAAAAAAGACTGGGTGCAGTGGCTCATGCCTATAATCCCAGCACTTTGGGAGGCTGAGGCAGGCAGATTACCTGAGGTCAGGAGTGTGAGACCAGCCTGGCCAACATGATGAAACCCCATCTCTACTAAAAATACAAAAGTTAGCTGGGCGTGGTGGCAGGCACCTGCAATCCCAGCTACTCAGGAGGCTGAGTCGGGAGAATCTCTTCAACCTGGCATCGGAGTGGTGGGGTCAGGGTAGGGGTGTGGGGCGGGTGGCATTGAAATGAGCCGAAATCACACCACTGCACTCCAACCTGGGTGACAGAGAGACTCTGTCTTAAAAAAAAAAAAAAAAAAGCCAAGCATGATGGCTCACTCCTGTGATCCCAGGGAGGCCAAGGCAGGAGGATCACTTAAGGCTAGGAGTTCAAGGCCATCCTGGGCAAATCTGTGAGACCCTGTCTCTACAACAACAAAAATCAAGAACCTAAAATGGTCCACTTTAAAGTGCAAAAAGGTAATCTCCCCCTTCCTGGACACAGGCTTCTCTAGAGCAGAAAGTTCTTTTGATTGCAAAAGAGAAGACCATTGGAAATCTGCTTAGATAAACTTGCTTTGAGTCAAAAGTGAATCATTAATGTTTCAACTGCTAATCCACTTAGCGTCCTATTCACCCAGATGGCTGTTTTGAGCACTCACATCATGCTTCTTTAGAAAGATAAAAGTTTCCAGTCACCAGAGATTCAATTGAGCAAGGGTAAAAGACAATTGATGGTAGATGAAGAGATTGAAGTTTCTGAGATGAGTGAACAAACACTTATCTGGTCAATGTGAAAATGAATGAAACATTTGAAATGAACTGATATGAGTTGGTTGGGTTTTATCCCTATAATAAACTCTTTCCTTTGCCCTCCAAAAAGGATTAGGTCTTCTGCGAATGGGAGTTATAACCAACTCATCTCTGTCCTCAAGCCATATGGCCTTGACCTTTCTTAGTGACGGCCTAGTCACTTTAAACCATGGGTGGCTGTTGGAGATTTTTCTTGTTTGCAGCCAAGTCCTTCTGAAGGGTGACTTTGGCCCCATCAGCAGCTTCAGGAGCCATCTAAAAGCCAGGAGCAATGCATCCCTGCATTCCCTGAAGGCAAGGGACTGCTCTGGCTGGCGTCCTTCCCTCTTCCCCAAACAGAACCAAGCTCCTATAGAAAATTCATAAATTCTTGGCAGGAAAGAAATCCTCCCGTTGGAAGGAACAGATGTTGTACGAGTAACTTTTGCCATTATACTGTTCCTAATATCATAGTTTTAAAGTGTGGGGGGATGTTAACTTTTTTACAAATGTCAACATGTTCTGGGCAGTTTTTCCATCTCCATCTGTGGCATGCACATCACCAATCCTTCTGCTGCCCCTTTTTAAAATTTTCCAGGGAGTAGTTGGAAATTGGAAATATATTAAAAAGTGAAGGCGGAAAATTCAATTCAACAATATGCTAATGTATACCCTAATGCAGAAAGTAATATGCTGTTTCCCTCCCGTTGTAAATGTCAAAAATATTCTTTCTCTTGTCGCCTTAGAACTTGGAATGGTGTACAGACTTCTAACAAAGTAATTATGACCAATTAACAATCAGAGACTATTGCTGTTACCAGAATTCCCAGAGTGAGTAAAACCCCCCTTCTAAAGAAAGCCTCCATCCTGCTTCCACTTCAAGGGGCTTCTAGGCCATTTGCACTTGGTTTACACCTCATTAAACCGCCCACATTATATGCCTGGGTCCCAGGTGACTGTGGGAAAAGATCAAGGTCAGTGGATGCCGTATCTACCCTCCGAGTAACCTTAAAAAGGGTGACTGCACCTTTACTGGTGCTAGCTGGGGTCCCCTCCCCGGGGACAGCGATGCCGCTTGCGGCGGCTTCTGCGAGGGCCAGAGCGCCCGCTGGCTGTGGCCGGGCCCAGAACACGCCTGATCGCTTTTGGGTTCAAAGTCAGAATCGGGTGAGCAGTCTGGGTGGGATGGGGTGGAGTGGGGTGTGGAATCGCTGCGCAGAAGCAGAGGAAGGTGACAGCGGGGGCGGGGCGAGGAAGCAGCGGAGCCAGATTTAAGTGCGCCGCGGGATCGTCCCGCAGTTTCCGTTCTCAGGCCAGGTTTCCCCCCTTCCGCCAGGTCGTAGCCAAACCAGTCCCCAGATCCGTGTGGGGCCTAGTGTCGGAACCCGCACCCCAGAATAGCCCGTTCTTGAAGCTCCGTGCTCAAGTGGAGGTGCAAATGGGAGCGCTCGCGGGGTGGGGCGCGGCTCGGGGGGCACCCACATCCAGAGCCGATCCCATCCCGCGCCCTTACCCCGTCCCAGTGGGCCCCTGTGCGGCTTCCCCCGCATCCTCTCTGGGAGGCCAGTCCGCTCTCCCAGGCGCGGCTAGGGGCGCGAGCGACACAGGAGAGCGTGGCCACCCCTCTGCGCCCGGAGCTAGAGGCGGGCGCAGCGCCCGCGCGGTCTGCAGTGCCCCCCACCGGACGGCCCGGCACAGGACGGCTCCGGACCTGGCTACCCGCTCCGCGCCGCCTTTGCTGGAGGGAGCCGGCGCCCCTCCTCTTCCTCCCTATTGAAGCTACCAAAGTTGTGAAATTTAAAATCAAGTCAAGGAGAATACGCTGGCGCTGTCACTGCCTGGCTTCCAGCTCCCGAGCACTGTGGACTTCTAGGCTTCCCTTTGGCTAACGTGAAAATAGACCGGACAAGGTCATGTAACCATTAAGTGGGAGTGTGCAATAACGTGTCTGCTACATGACAAATACTCGCTGAAAGACGGACATTGTTATGATTACTCTCTGGCTAGGCTTTGGCTTCTCTGGAGTCTGCTCCTCTGTGGCAGATAGGGATGGTTTCTACCTTTCCTTTGAGGTAGAAAAGGAACCTGAGCACCCAGCTGGGGTCCGGTCTTGCAGTGCCGCTAACTCTATCTATGGCTGTGGCCTCAGCTGTCTCCTTTTTGAACCTAAATATTCTCATTGCAAAATGGGAGTAATCATACTCCACCCACAGAGTTGCTACAAGATGAGAAATGAAGGACTCCTTGTTCGGGGCAAACTCACTCCCACTGTCAGCTGGCGGGTCCCAGACCACCTGTATCTGTAGCACGTAGCAGGTGCAGTGCATAACATTTGACCCTACTCACAGGCGGCGCTCTTTTCTTTATAATTTATTTTTGTAGAGAGAGGGTCTCCCTTTATTGCCCAGGTTGGTCTCAAATTCCTGGCCTCAACCAAGCCTCCCACTTCAGTTTCTGAAAGTGCTAGAATTACAGGAGTGAGCCACGACGCTCAGGGTCCTTTTTCCTGAAACACATAGTAGGTACTCAATGCAAGTCTCGCCCACCCACAGCAGCTAGCCCATCTAGGGTGCCTTTTGCAGCCCTGTCTGTGACCAGGAAGCCTGGGCTGTGGGAGGTTTTAACTGTTGGGATTCTTCTTCCTTCACTCCCCTTGACACCCCTTCCATAAATGCCTGGGATCCTTTCTGGAAATTGGTGATGTTAGAAATAATAACACATAGTCCTGAGACATAGTGCAATGGAATGCACAGTCAGAGGACCTGACTGTCAAGGGCAGCCCTGCTAGTTAGTTCCTGGCTATCTTTCTCCTGCAACCTCTCTGAACTCCAGTAACCTTATCTTTCTTTCTTTTCTTTTCTTTTCTTTCTTTCTTTTTTTTTTTTTTTTTTTTTTTGAGACAGTCTCACTCTGTCACCCAGGCTGGAGGGCAGTGGCATGATCCTGGCTCACTGCAACCTCTGCCTCCTAGGTTCAAGTGACTCTCCTGCCTCAGCCTTCTGAGTAGCTGGGACTACAGGCACCCACCACCATGCCTGGCTAATTTTTGTATTTTTAGTTGAGACGAGGTTTCGCCGTGTTGGCCAGGCTGGTCTCAAACTCCTGACCTCAGGTGATCCGCCTGCTTCAGCCTGCCAAAGTGCTGGGATTACAGGCGTGAGCCACTGCGCCCAGCCCAGTAAACTTATCTTTCTTTTTCTTTTTCTTTTCTTTCTTTTTCTTTTTTTTTTTTTTTAGAGACGGAGTCTCACTCTGTCGCCCAGGCTGGAGTGCAGTGGTGTGATCTTGGCTCACTGCCACCTCCCGCTCCCGGGTTCAAGCGACTCTTGTGTCTCAGCCTCCTGAGTACCTAGGATTACAGGCGCCCACCACTATGCTCAGCTAATGTTTTTGAATTTCTGGTAGAGACGGGGTTTCACCATGTTGGCCAGGCTGGTCTCGAACTCCTGACCTCAGGTGATCCGCCTGCCTTGGCCTCCCAAAGTGCTGGGATTACAGGCATGAGCCACTGCTCCCGGCCGTAATACAATATTTTATGCCAGCAATCCAAATTTTGGGACTGTGTGATAAGGCACCAGCACTTTTGAGGTCCCATCCCGGTAACTTCTCAAGCTCTCTAATATGGTGAACTTTAAGTGAGAAAAAAAAAAATACAGAAAACCAGTGTTCAATATTTACATGGCCTCACCAGTCACAGTGCACTTCTGTGTACATTATATCCATTTAATTGTCAGTTAGCCCATTTTCCAGATGAACCTCAAAGAGGTAGAGCGACTTTGGACACAGTGCTCATCTCTACAACACAGAGTCTTCTCTCAATTCAGCCTTATCTCTATGCTGTTAGACAAAGATGCTGGGTTGGGTGCAGTGGCTCATGCCTGTAATCCCAGCATTTTGAGAGGCTGAAGCAAAAGAATCACTTGAGCCCAGGAGTTCATGACCAGTCTGGGCAACATAGCAAGACCCCATCTCTATTTATTTATTTTTTAATTTTAAATTTTTTTTTTTTTTTTTTTTGAGACAGAGTCTCACTCTCTCGCCCAGGCTGGAGTGCAGTGGCACGATCTCGGCTCACTGCCACCTCCACTTCCCGGGTTCAAGCGATTCTCCTGCCTCTGCCTCCTGAGTAGCTGGGACTACAGGCACATGATGCCACCACACCCAGCTAATTTTTGCATTTTTAGTAGAGACAGGGTTTCACCACGTTGGCCAGGATGGTCTTGATCTCCTGAACTCGTGATCTACCCACCTCGGCCTCCCAAAGTGCTGGGATTATAGGCAAGAGCCACCAAGCTCAGCCTATTTATTTAAAAATAAAATTAAAAAAAGATGCTGCTTTCCTAGGTATGACAAAGTGGGACTTTTCACCGGCCATCTGAGCAAGCGTTCTTTGAGACTCTTTGGAAATGATAGGACACAAACTTTATTAATACAGAACATTGAACAAATTAGAGAGTGTTTACATATTATGACAAGGCATGCAGCAGGCTGTTACTTTACCAAAACTATTCATTATGGGGCCGTTTGTTTAAAGGTTGCCCTGGTGGCTTGGAGACAGTGCCTTTTGCTCTCTGACTCACAGGAAGCAAAAATAAGTTACTATCAGGTGATGAGCATACTTAGAAGCCAAACTAAAAATGAGAGGGTTTATCACCCTTGGCGTAAAGCAGTCAGCTCCACTTTCAAACTGGTAAATGCCAGGCAGTTGAAAATGTAATATTTTATTTGTGTGATACATGTTGTGTGTGTGTGTGTGTGTGTGTGTGTGTGTGTGTGTGTCTATTTTTTGTTTGTTTTTAAGATGGATCTCGTTCTGTTGCCCAGGCTGGAGTGTAGTGGCATGATCTCGGCTTACTGTAACCTCTGCCTCCGGGTTCAAACAATTCTCTGCCTCAGCCTCCTGAGTAGCTGGGATTATAGGTGTCCACCACCACGTCTGGCTAACTTTTGTGTTTTTTTTCGGTAGAGACCGGGTTTCACCATCTTGGCCAGGCTGGTCTTGAACTCCTGACTTCATGATCCACCCGCCTTGGCCGCCCAAAGTGCTGGGATTACAGGCGTGAGCCACAGTGCCCAGCCTGTGTGTGTTTTTAAAAAAGCTCTTTACTAAGCATTTGCTAATTACAGTATGCTAATTTCTGTGTTTGGAAACACACAAAGGGATATGATATAATCTCTGTCACCAAATGGTCCGCAGTCTGATAGGAGAGACAACTATATAAATGTGTCTAGTAGTCACCTCATTTGTAAAGTGGGAACAACCATAGGACCTCTTTGTGGGGAACTTCTGAGGACAAGCCATGAAAAGCATGGGTGAGAAACAGTTGTTGGAAGCCTGAGCCAAAACAGGCTCTTACATAGGTAGGGCTTGCATTAGCCCCTTTTTCACATGAAGAAACTGAGGCTCTGAGAGGGGAAGAGATTTGCTGTTTCACAGCACAGCCAGCATTCAAATTTAGATCTGATCCTTCTCTTCCCACCACATTACATTCAAAGTTTATGTTGATCAGGCTGGTCTTGAACTCCTGAGCTCAAGCGATCCTCCCACCTCCCAAAGTGCTGAGATTACAGGCATGAGCCACCACGCACAGCCCAATAAACAGTTTTATTTTTTGTTTTTTGCTTTATTAGCTTTATTGAGATATGTGTACATCTAGATTGTATATTTAATGTATACAACTTGATGAGTTTGGATATACCCATGATTTCATTACCACAATCAAAGTAATAAACATATCCATCTCTCAAAATGTTTTCTTGTATCCCTTTCTGTGTGTGTAGTTTGTGGACTTAACATGAAATCTTAACATGAGAACTTAACAAATTTTTAAGTGCACAATGCCATATTGTTAACTGCAGGCCCTATGTTATACAACAGTTCTCTAGAACTTACTCATCTTGGGTAACAAAAATTTTATACCCATTAAGCAACAATTCCCCATTTCTTTCTTCCCCCAACCCCTTACAACCACCATTTTACTCTATGCTTTTATGAGTTTAACTATTTTAGATACCTCGTATAATTGAGATCATGTAAAATGTGCCTTTCTGTGGCTGGTTTATTTCACTTGCGTAAGTGAAACTAGCTCTTTATCAGATAAATAGTTTTCTTTTCTTTTCTTTTTCCTTGAGCCTCAGCATGTCTACTTTTTTATGGTTTGTGTCTTTTGGTTGACTTTTTTCATTTTAGTTATGTATTGCTTTCATGGTATTATTTAGTGTTCTATCTACGTTCTCTTGTAGCTCGCTGAGCTGCTTTAAGATGATTATTTTGAGCCAGACTTGGTGGCTTACACCTGTAATTCCAGTACTTTTGGAGGCCGAGGCAGGTGGATCACTTGAGGTCAGGAGTTCGAGACCAGCCTGGCCAAAATGGTGAAACTTTGTCTCTACTAAAAATACAAAAATTAGATGGACGTGGTGGCGCGTGCCTGTAATCCCAGCTACTCGGGAAGCTGAAGCATGAGAATCGCTTGAACCCAGGAGGCAGAGGTTTCAGTGAGCTGAGATCCTGTCACTGCACTCCAGCCTGGGTGACAAAGCCAGACTCCGTCTCAAAAAAAAAAAAATTATTTTGAATATTTGTCAGACAATTCACAGATCTCCATTTCTTTAGGGTCGGTTGCTGGAGATTTATATCATTCCTTTGGTGATGTCATATTTCCCTGATTCTTTGTGTTCCTTGTAGTTTTGCATTCCTGTCTGCACATCTGAAGAAGTAACCACCTCTTTCAGTCTTTGTACATTAGGCAGGGATAGACCTTCACCAATCCATCCAGTTAGAGATTCTGGGAATCTCTCAGATCTTTTCTGTGTGTGTGCCTACTTTAATCCTCTCTCTCTGTCTCCTGCTGGAGAAGTCTCAGGATTGCGCACCTCCTCCTGATCCTGCAGTGCTCTGCCAGGTGCTGAGAGCTGTCCAGTTTTTTTCCTTGGGGTTATGCACAGAGATGCTGGTTGTTGGGTGCAAGCTCTCCCTCCTGAAAGAGAAGTCTCAGGACTGTGTGCTTTCTCCCAGTCCCACAGAGCTGAGCTGGCTGCTGAGATCCGCTCTGGCTGTAGATATCTGTGCTGGCTGCTAATATTCATATCAGCTGCTGAGACCCACAGGCCAGTTGCTGAGATTTGTGAGCTGGCTGTTGAGATTTACATGCAGGCTTCTGAGAGTCCCACCCCTTTTCTTTGTTCTTAGCTGCCCAAGACATTCTAACTATGTTGATTCCCTCAGACTCTGGGTGAGATAAGACAGAATTGGGTCTTCAGCTCTATGGGGCATTGACCCAGAGACTCTACTCTGCCAATTAGCAAGTAGTGCTTAAACTAGCAAGGTGGCTTTGAAGTTTGCTTAGATAACAGAGCTATTATGACTTTATTTACAACATGCATCCTGAAGTCTCTAAATATGTAACGTCATAACTTATCACATATCATCTGCTTGCTTTGGTGACAGAATAAGAAAACAGCAGACTTGGGTCAAATCTCTGCTCAGTCACAGATTAGCCATGGGACATTGTGGAACTCACTGAACCTTTGAACCTTTTTTTTTTTTTTTTTTTTTTTTTAGATGAAGTCTTGCTCTGTCACCCAGGTTGGAGTGTGGTGGCGCGATCTCAGCTTACTGCAGCCTCTACCTCCCAGGTTCAAGCAATTCTCCCAACTCAGTCTCCTGAGTAGCTGGGATTACAGGTGCATGCCACCACGTCTGGCTAATTTTTTTTAGTAGAGACGGGGTTTCATCATGTTGGCCAGGCTGGTCTCAAACTCCTGGCCTCAGGTGTTCTGCCCTCCTCGGCCTCCCAAAGTGCTGGGATTACAGGCATGAGCCACTGTGCCCAGCTTGAACCACTCTGAACCTTATGTTTACCCTTTTTTAAATGGGCGGTTGGAAGGACACAAGGAAGCAACCAATGGGAAGTGTCTCTGCACACTTACATGTTATGAATATGAGTTTTGATGTACATTTGAGAAACCCTACTTGACCCTTTCCAGCTCCTCCCAAACACTGGCCTCCAAAGATCCATGGTGCTTACTCCCCTCTTCATGGTGCTATGGTTAAATAAATTTGAAATTGGAAGCCTAGACTCAAGTGGAGATAAAGCCAAGGTTAAGGGTGAGACTTTGGTTTAGATTATTTAACCTAGCAAAACCTCAGTTTCATCATCTGTAAAATGAAGACAATAGGGCTTGTTAAAGTTAAGATCATTAATAAGAATTAAATGGGATACTGCTTATAAGTGTTTAAAACAGTGTCTACCTCATAGGAAGCATTTCATAAACACTAGCTATTTTTATCATTATTATTAACTAGGTCACATTTCCAGGGTATTGGGACAAGGAGTACAAGCCGAGGTACAGTTCCTAAATAATGCTGATAATGTCATCTCTAAGAAGAGATTGTTGGAGTGAACTTCCTAGGGCCTCTGATGCTTGATGATTTCCAGCTTTAGCTCATCTACTCACTGGCCCATGGTCTTAGAGTCTAAGGCAAGTCCCTTCCCCTGTTTACACCTTAGTTCCCCCATTCCTTCACTAGTCATTTAAAAGAATTTATCTAGGTCTTTAAGAGCACCAAGCATGCTCTTTGCTATAACTTGGGGGACCTCAAAAAATTTGTCATTATACTTCTATTCTATTTCAATTCCTTGCCCTGAAAGTGGAAAAGAATCCATATTAATTTCACTCCCCATGGCTGCAAGTTGAAAGTTCCAAGGGGCCACATCTGGCATGTTGAGATGAGTTCCAGACAGTCAAAACTTAATATAAATTGACAAATTTGGAATATGGATGGTACATAAGACAAAAGTCCCATATCAATGTAAATGTATGAAATGATAAGTGAAGTTGAATGAAGTTGGATATTCCTATCTTTTGTAAATGCACACTGAAGTATTTAGGGGTGAAAGGCCTTGATGCCTGTAACTTACCCTCAAACAGAGTACAATCTTAGCAATAGGTGAATCTGGGTAAAGGATATATGTGGTGACTTATACTATTTGTGCTTTTGCAAGTTAAAAATTATTTCCATATAAAAATTTAAAAATAAAAACCTAGGAGCAGTGTGAAGAAGAAGAGGCAAGAACAACCCCTGGACCAACCAAAGCCCTGTGCCCTTGCATCCCATACCCAGCACCCACATCCTGCTGCCATCGTCACCACCATGCCCAAGAGAAAGGGTGAAGGGGATGCTAAAGGAGATAAATCCAAAGTTAAGGATGAACCACAGAGAAAATCCACGAAGTTGTCTGCTAAACCTGCTCCTCCAAAGCCAGAGCCCAAGCTTAAAAAGGCCCCTGCAAAGAAGGGAGAGAAGGTACCCAAAGGATAAAGGGAAAAGCTGATGCTGGCAAGGAGGGGAATAACCCTGCAGAAAATGGAGATGCCAAATCAGACCAGGCACAGAAAACTGAAGGTGCTGGAGACGCCAAGTGTACTGTCTGTATTTTTGATAACTTGTGTACTTCTGCTGACTGTACAGTTTGAAATACTATTTTTTTTTTTGAGACAGATGTCTATAGACTCAAAGCCTGGCTCTGACATATACTGGCTGGGCAACCTTGAGCAAGCTATTTAATGTGTGAGCCCTTAGAGGTTAATTAAACCTTATCTAGTAACTACTCGTGACTGAAATGAAAGATATGGCATAAAAGTCTGTCAAGTGATTGGCTGCCTGAATAGGATTTGCATACTCCTCGGAACTCAGTGTTTTATAATGAAGTATTTGCCCAGGCTGGAGTGCAGTGGCACGATTTTGGCTCACTGCAACCTCCGCCTCCTGGGTTCAAGCCATTCTCCTGCCTCAGCCTCCCGAGTAGCTGGGACTACAGGTGCCCACCATGCCTGGCTAATTTTTTTGTATTTTTAGTAGAGACGGGGTTTCACCATATTAGCCAGGATGGTCTCGATCTCCTGACCTCATGATTCGCCCACCTTGGCCTCCCAAAATGCTAGAATTACAGGCATGAGCCACCGTGCCCGGCCCTTTGAAATACTATTTTTATCAAGTTTTATAAAAATGCAGAATTTTGTTTTCCTTTTTTTTTTTCTTTTTCTTTTTTGAGACGGAGTCTCACTCTGTCGCCCGGCTGGAGTGCAGTGGCATGATCTCGGCTCACTGCAGCCTCCACCTCCCGGGTTCAAGTGATTCTCCTGCCTCAGCCTCCCAAGTGGCTGGGATTACAGGTGCCCGCCACTACGTTCAGCTAATTTTTTGTATTTTTAGTAGGGATGAGGTTTCACCATGTTGACCAGGCTGGTCTCAAACCCCTGACCTTGTGGTTCACCCGCCTTGGCCTCCCAAAGTGCTGGCATTACAGGCGTAAGCCACCACTCCCAGCCAACCTTACTTTTTTTTTTTTTTTTTTTTTTTGAGGCAGAGTCTCGCTCTGTCACCCAGGCTGGAGTGCAACAGCGCAATCCTGGCTCACTGCAACCTCTGCCTCCCAGGTTCAAGTGATTCTCCTGCCTCAGCCTCCTGAGTAGCTGGGATTATAGGTGCCCGCTACCTCATCCTGCTAAGTTTTTTGTATTTTCAATAGAGACGGGTTTCACCAGGTTACCCAGGCTGGTCTTGAACTCCTAACCTCAGGTGATCCACCTGCCTCGGCCTCCCAAAGTGCTGGGATTACAGCTGTGAGCCATCACGCCCGGCTTTTTTTTTTTTTTTTTTTTTTTAAAGCTGTGCTGTGAGCACACGGAACACTTCATTGTTGTTTTGGGGGGACGGGGCATATGTCACTAATAGAATGTCTCTGAAGCTGGATTGATGCGGGGAAAACACATTTCCCTTGTAGGTTTGAGAGAGTTCCTGTTGGCTCCCAGGAGGAGGGACTCCCTGACTTTGACACACTTGGCCACCTTGGCACAAAAGCCTTGTGGTATGAAAAAACAAATTCATTTTTATGTCCTCTTCTCCCTTTCCATCTTTCAGCATAGACTTAACTCCTTTAAGCCCAGACATCTGTTGGGACCTTACCTCCAGTCATTGGTTGCCAGTGTGTCAGGCAATCTGGACTTTCCAGTGATGCCACTGAGATGGCGCCCCTCAAAAGAACCATGGTTCCATCTCTAGATTGTGGATCTTCAGATAAATTCTGCCATTTTCATTTCACTTCCTGAAAGTCAGGGTTGGCTCGTGAAAAGTTGTTAAACAACATGCTAAATGTGAAATGTCAACCCTCACTCTAAACTTTCCCTGTTCAGAGCATCAGGTGAAGACTTCATCGGGCTTTATAGTGGCTTCCTGATTTTTGGTAGTCCATTGAAGAAAGGAGTTTGAAGGTTGTTATATACTGTTAACATGTCCTGTCTGAAATACCATGATTGTTTATAGAAAGTTTCTGTAATAAAGCTGGACACAGTCTGAAAGCATAACAAAACAAAACAAAAAACAAACAAAAACCTAGTAAGGGACAAGGAAGTCATGACTTTCTTGTTAATCCTTCCTCAACTAACATGAGCACTATAAAGCAAATAGATGAGGTTCTGGAGCAAAAGTTCCCAAGCAAATACTTCATTATAAAACACTGAGTTCCGAGGAATATGCAAATCCTATTCAGGCCGCCAATCACTTGACAGGCTTTTATGCCATATCTTTCATTTCAGCCACGAGTAGTTACTAGATAAGGTTTAATTAACCTCTAGGGGCTCACACATTAAATAGCTTGCTCAAGGTTGCCCAGCCAGTATATGTCAAAGCCAGGCTTTGAGTCTTGAGACACTGGTCTCCAAACCCTGTGCTCTTTTCTCCCCCACCCCCAACCCTGTGCCAACATGGGCCCTGCCCTGGGGGAATTTACAGTTTACAGGGGACAGTACATACCTATATAAAAAGAGAGGCCAGCACTTGCATGTAAATCATGTATGGGGTTGTAGAAGCAGCTGTAAAAATAATGGCATCATTACAGAAGATTAAAACAAAATCAACTTCGGCCACAGTACAGGCTTTGTGTGCTTTCAGCACGGACTCCACAGACTGCATCTGCAGTTAAAAGGAAACCCCCAGGTGTTTTATTAACAATGTGTTTCAAAATCATATAAACATAAGGAAAGAAATATGCTGGCATTTATTACCATATTTACCTTTTCATATTGTTTCTTTTTTTTTTTTGAGACAGAGTCTCGCTCTGTCGCCAGGTAGGAGTGCAGTGGCGTGATCTCGGCTCACCACAACCTCTGCCTCCTGGGTTCAAGCGATTCTCTTGCCTCAGCCTCCCGAGTAGCTGGGACTACAGGTGCGCACCACCACACCTGGCTAATTTTTGTATTTTTGGTAGAGACGGGGTTTCACCACATTGGCCAGAATGGTCTCGATCTCTTGACCTCATGATCTGCCCGCCTCAGCCTCCCGAAGTGCTGGGATTATAGGCGTGAGCCACTACGCCTGGCTGTTTTTACATCTTTTCTCCCCAAACATTGTTATATTGCCACATCTTATATGGTTTTTGTCTCCTCCTAGATTTCCTGCAACCTCACTGGGCATTTTCAGAATGATCTGTACAAGTGTTGACTGAATGACTGATTCCAAGTTCCCCCTTCCTAGGAATCTAGACCTCCTCTTGACAAGTGATGAATGGGCCATCTTAATCTTGTTTGGATCAGAAAGGACCATACAACTGAGGTAAGAGGGGAGCTGGTTTCTTGAGTGTGACAGAGACAACACCCTGTCCATTCAGGTCCCCTCACCAAAAGCTTTTTTTTTTTTTGAGATGGAGTTTCACTCTGTTGCCCGGGATGGAGTGCAGTGGCACCATCTCTGCTCACTGCAACCTCCACCTCCCAGGTTCAAGCAATTCTCCTGCCTCAGCCTCCCGAGTAGCTGGGGCTACAAGCGTGCACCACCATGCCCAGATGATTTTTGTATTTTTAGTAGAGATGGGATTTCACCATGTTGGCCAGGCTGCTCTCAAACTCCTGGCCTCAAGCGATCACCTGCCTCAGCCTCCCAAAGTGCTGGGATTTTAGGTGTGAGCCGCCATGCTCAGCCACCAGAGCTCTTATTTTTTATTTATGTATTTTTTTGAGATGGAGTTTTGCTCTTGTTGCCCAGGCTAGAGTGCAGTGGTGCGATCTTAACTCACCGCAACCTCCATCTCTCAGATTCAAGCGATTCTCCTGCCTCAGCCTCCCAAGTAGCTGGGATTACAGGTTTGCGCCACCACATCTGGCTAATTTTGTATTTTTTGTAGAGACGGGGTTTTACCATGTTGCCCAGGCTGGTCTCGAACTCCTGAGCTCAGGTGATCTGCCTGCCTTGGCCTCCTCTCATTGTATTTTGTGTACACAATACTCCCTACAAGGTCTGGAACTGCCTATAACCTCCTCAGATGAGCAACCGAGAACGACTGTCTTTCTGAAACAGCCTTCACGTGGTGGTGACGGTAGCTCAAAGCAGCAATCTCCTTCCTATTCCTCGTTGTTTCCCAACCAGTGAAAACTGATAATATAACATTGCCCAATTACATGCCCATAATGTGTTTGTATTGTGTGCTCATATGTGCACTTGTATAAAGCCAGGTGTTCATGGGGCCAGACATACATTATATGCCCATATTGGTGTTTATATATGTACAATTGTATAATATGTAGATTATAGGCACATAGATATTATGAAAGAATGGCACGAACACGAGTAGAAACTGAAGTTTAAATGCTTTTCTCCAGCCCCACAGTAGGTCAGGCAAACCTCTTGAGGGACCACTGCTCCAAACTAGTGACGTACAGTGTGGCAGGCAGGATCACCAGCACTCAGATTGCCTGAAGGCAATATTAAAAATGCACATTCATAACTACCTCCCTCACGCCATCAGAACCTCCGCAGAGAGCCAGACATCAGTATTTAAAAGATGCCCCCAGGTGATTCATAAACTTAGACATTTTAGTAGGTTTTCAAGACCTTAGGTCTAAACCTGGCTTATATATCCCTGGCCACTTATCTTCTCTGAGCCTCAGTGTGTTCATTTGTAAATGAAGAAAACAAGACCCATTCTCAACGGAGATGTATGTAAAGGTGCCTATCGTGCACCGTTTTTCAAACGTTAGAAAAATGTGGCCTATAGTAAGAAATACATTTTATATCACCACTAGTATAAACATATATCTGTCCATGTATATATAACTGCAATAAATTCTATACAACAATACTCTCAAGCCGTGGCTCCTGCCTCTAATCCCAGCACTTTCGGGAGGCTGAGGCGGGCGGATCATGAGGTCAGGAGTTTGAGACCAGCCTGGTCAGCATGGTGAAACCCCGTCTCTACTAAAAATACAAAAATTAGCTGGACGTGGTGGCACATGCCTGTAATCCCAGCTACTCGGGAAGCTGAGACAGGAGAATTGCTTGAACCTGGGAGGCAAAGGTTGCAGTGAGCTGAGATCGTGCCACTGCACTCCAGCCTGGGCAACAAAGTGAGACTCCATATCAGAAACAAACAAACAAACAAACAAACAAACCCAGAAACAATACTCTCACCCTTTCTATGGGCGGTGCCCCCTGAGAATTTCTGATTTATTCTATTCTGATTCATTTAAGGAAAAAACACTGCTAGGGATCCTGGGTGACTTTTCTGAGTAACAGCTGGCCTTTGTAAAGTTCTTGTACATACGTGACTTCACTGTAGTTTGGATCTTCACAATAACCCAGTGAGGTGAGAGGTAAAAAGTGGAAGTTCAGAGGGGAAAGAGGGATCTATGGATCTGAGACTGGGATCTATTTTGTTTTTTTGAGACATAGTCTCACTGTTGCCCAGGCTGGAGTACAGTGGTGAGATGACTCACTGCCACCTCCTGGGTTCAAGCAATTCTCCTGCCTCAGCCACCTGAGCAGCTGTGATTACAGGCATGCACCATTATGACCGGCTAATATTTATATTTTTAATACAGATGTTGTTTCATCATGTTGGCCAGGCTGATCTCGAACTCCTCACCTCTAGTGATCTGTCTGCCTTGACCTACCAAAGTGCTGGTATTACAGGCATGAGCCACTGTGCCTAGCTGGGACTGAGGTCTTAACCTGGGCCTATATTGCTCTATGCTCTCCCCCAGTGTCACCCCAGCCATGCCTCCCAAACTGGTCCTACAGGGCTTCTTGGAGACTGAGTGAGACTGGGGCCATTTTCATCTTTGAGGGCCCTGTTTTTTTGTTTTTTGTTTTTAATGGAGGTAGTGCCAAAAGGGGGAGAACTATTATATTATATTTCACAAATTAATGCCCTGAACATACAAACACATCAACTGCAATGACTACACATGTACTCTCATTGGGAGATGATGTCAGAAGCCTAGGTTTAAGACCATTCATGATGTGGGACCCTGTATCAATAACCCTCGTGTGTCCCTCTCCCTTGATTGTTGAGGGGTCCTCATGGCCAAACTTGTTTCACATGAATTTAGCTGAATGGAGGTTGTAGGTGAACATGCTGGAGTGGGTTCCCTGGAGGGTGAGGATGGAAGCCAGCTGTCTACGATCCAAGGTAGAAGAGAAGATAAAGAAGGAGAGTGAATGAGTATAAAAATGCTTTCCCAAAGCGTGGCTCTGAAAGGCAGGTGGAACCAGGGTTAGTAATAGCATGGGTTGCTTAAAGGAGTACTGAGATAAGACAAGATTGAGCATGTAGGAAATGATAAGATGATCTATCTAATAGACAAGGCTGAATTTAAAGACACAGAAGAAATTAAAGTGTGGAAAGATGGGAAAACATGAAGACACAGACTATGAGAAATCAGTGTCTTATATAAAAAGGCACTTTCTTTTTCTCCAGAATCAAATGTAATAGGTGAACTTCATCACTGAGCCACCAAATAATATGTGAGGGAAAATGTCTCCTTATAAGATTTTCATAAGGTCAATCTGCAGAGGACTTTAAGAAAAATATAAAATGTATGGATCATGTCCTCCAGGTTTATCTATGTTGTTGCAAATGGCAGGCTCTCCTTTTAAAAGGCTGAATAATATTCCATTGTGTGTATATGTGTGTATAGATGTGTGTGTGTGTGTGTGTGTATGTGTGTGTATATACATAAAACAATTTATTTATTTATTTTTTTTCCTGAGATGGAGTTTCACTCTTGTTGCCCAGGCTGGAGTGCAATGGTGTGATCTTGGCTCACTGCAACCTCTGCCTCCCCAGTTCAAGCGATTCTACTGCCTCAGCCTCCCAAGTAACGGGGATTACAGGCATGTGCCACCACCCACCACGTCCCCCACACCCCAGCTAATTTTTGTATTTTTAGTAGAGACAGGATTTCACCATGTTGGTCAGGCTGGTCTCAAACTCCTGACCGCAGGTGATCCACCCACCTCAGCCTCCCAAAGTGCTAGGATTACAGGTATGAGCCACCACCATCACTCCTAGCGGACCACAATTTCTTTATTCATTCATCCATCACTGGACACATAGGTTGTTTCTATAATTTGGCTATTGTGGATAATGTTGCAATGAACATGGAAGTGCAGATATCTCTATGAGGTGCTGATTTCATTCCCTTTGGTATATATCCAACAGAGGGAATGCTACACAGGTAAACCTGGAGGACATTATGCTAAGTGAAACAAGACAGGCTGCATAACGAAAAGACTGCATGATCTCAAGTATAAGTAAATCTTTTAAAAAGTCAAATACATGCCAGCCAGGTGTGGTGGCACACACCTGTAATCCCAGCTACTGGGGTGGCTGAGGCAGGAGAATCGCTTGGACATGGGAGGCAGAGGTTGCAGTGAGCCGAGATCATATCATTGCACTCCAGCCTGGGCAATAAGAGGGAAACTCCATCAGACCAAAAAAAAAAAAAAAAAAAAGTCAAATGCAGGCCAGGTAGGTGGCCCATTCCCATAATCCCAGCACTTTGGGAGGCCGAGGCAGGTGGATCACTTGAGGTCAGAAGTTCGAGACCACCCTGGCCAACATGGTGAAAACCCATCTCTACTAAAAATACAAACATTAGCCAGGCGTGATGGTGCGTGCCTATGACAGAGTGATACTCCATCTCAAAAAAAAAAAAAAAGTCAAATACATAAAAAGAGAGTAGAACATGGTGGTTACCAGGAGCAGGGAGGGGAAGAAAAAGGCAGAAGTGGGTCAAATGGTATGAACTTGCAGTTATGTACTAAGTCTAGAGCTCTAATATGCTTCATGAGGGCTATAGTTAATAATATCGTATCATAGGCCGAGCGCGGTGGCTCATTCTTGTAATCTCAGCACTTTGGGAGGCTGAGGCGGGTGGATCACTTGAGGTCAGGAGTTCGAGACAAGCCTGGCCAACATGGCAAAACCCCATCTCTACGAAAAATACTAAAAATTAGCTGGGTGTGGTGGCATGTGCCTATAATTCCAGTTACTCAGGAGGCTAAGACAGGAGAATTGCTGGAACCTGGGAGGTGGAGGTTGCAGGGAGCCCAGATTGCACCACTGCACTCCAGCCTGGGCAACGGTGCGAGACTCCATCTCTAAATAAATAAATAAATAAACTGTATTTTATATTGAAAATTTGCTAAAAAGTAAATTTTAGGTGCTCCTACCACACACACATGCATGCAACACACCCAAACACACACACTCACAAAGATAACTATGAAAGATGATAGTGCTGGGCGAGGTGGCTCACGCCTGTAATCCCAGCACTTTGGGAGGCTGAGGTGGGAGATCACGAGGCCAAGAGATTGAGATCATCCTGGCCAACATGGTGAAACCCCGTCTCTACTAAAAATATAAAAATTAGCTGGGCGTGGTGGCACACGCCTGTAGTCCCATCTACTGGGAGGCTGAGGCGGGAGAATCATTTGAATCCAGGAGGCGGAGGTTGCAGTGAGCCAGGATCACCCCACTGCACTCCAGCCTGGTGACAGAGCAAGACTCCATCTCAAAAAAAAAAAAAAAAAAAAAAAAAGATGATGGATAGGATATTTTCTTGACAGTAGTAATTAGTTCACATTTATATGTGTATCATATATATATCATATATATCATCATATTATGTACTGTATTTATATCTTTTTACATTTTTTTGAGACAGGGTCTCACTCTGTCACCCAGGCTGGAGTGCAGTGGTGCAATCTCAGCTCACTGCAGCTTCCACCTCCTCGGCTCAAGCGATTCTCATGCTTCAGCCTCACGAGTAGCTGGGATTACAGGTGCCCATCACCACGCCTGGGTAATTTTTGTATTTTCAGTAGAGACGGGGTTTCGCCACGTGGGCCAGGCTGGTCTCGAACTCCTGGCCTCAGGTGATCCACCCGCCTGAGCCTCCCAAAGTGCTAGAATTACAGGTGTGATCCACCATGCCCAGCCTACGTAATATACTTTAAATATATAGTTTTAATAATAAAATCAATAGATTAAGTAGACTTAAGAGACATATCAAATTTTTTAAAAAAGAAAAATTATTATTATGTTTAGAGATGCCTAACTGGATGATGAATGCAAGAAAGTGAGTGTTGAAGAAGTGAGAACCTAGCTGGGCGTGGTGGCATGTGCCTGTGGTCCCGGCTACATGGGAGGCTGAGGCAGGAGGATTGCTTGAGCCCAGGAGGTTGAGGCTGCAGTGAATCATGATCGTACCACACTTCAGCCTGGGTTAGAGGGTGAGACCCTGTCTCAAAACATAAAATAAAATGACAAAATAAATAAAAGTGAGAACAACAATTACTTTTGGAGGAGGATTGGAGCCATGATTGGGATGGGGTTGGTAGATGGTTACTGGGATGACTAGTAAATTCCCTCCCTCCCTCCCTCCCTCCCTCCCTTCCTTCCCTCCCTCCCTTCCTTCCCTCCTTCCCTTCCTTTCTAAATTAGAGATGGGTCTAGCTACCTTGCCCAGGCTGGTCTCAAACACGAGGCCTCAGGCGATCCTTCTGCCTCAACCTTTCAAAGTACTGGGATTACAGGCATTAGCCGCTGTGCCTGGCCAAAGTTCTATTTCCTGATTGGAGTGGTGATTAAAAAGAGACGTGCCTCATAATAATTCACTAAGCTAGATTTCTGTGGTTTTGTTTTTCAGCTTTAGATAAGACTAAAAATATCAAAAGTAGCACTCTGCAATTTTATGTGCATGCGGCTTGAAGCTCTGACACCAACACAACAGGTAGGGAGCCAATGACTGTGGTACTTCAAACCCTAGCACATTTACAGCTGTCTCTCCTCCTCACAATACCACCAGGAAGGAGAATTTGTAGCCTGACATAAGAGAAATAACAAAGGACTTGGAATCAGGTAGTCCTGGGCTAAAGTCAGCTGTCCACACTTTTGACTGGTTGCCTTCTATTTAACAGCTGTGCAATGTTGTGCAAGTTGGCCAGTCCCACAGAGCTTCAATTTCCTCATGTATCAAATAGGGTTAATGAATTGTGTGGATTAGATAAGTGTGTGCAATGTACACAGTAGATGCTCAAGTGATGCTATTACCATAATTGTTTTTATGAGTCAAAGAACAGGTTGACCAGGTTCTAGGACCTGGAAACTGTGTGTGAATCTGCTGCCATGTGGGCTCATTGTCCTGATTATTCCCATAGTTGTTCTAAACTCCAAACAAGGGTCTGTTCTCCTGCTGCTGGCTGCCTTCCCACGAAAGACAGGCCCAAGCAGGGAAGCAATGGGTCATGCTTTTGAGTGCTGGAAGCATGTGACCCTCTTTGAGAAGTCTTTCCTTGCACATCAAATGACAATCAATAGTCAATGAATGTTAGGGAATCAATGAGTCACACTTTCAGTGACAAAGGCAGTGATAAAAACTCCTTCATTGACTATTCCTTTCCCATCTGGGGTTCTGAAATTGGGTGGCACTGGTTCATCTGCTGGAAGCCTTCTGCTCTCCTAGGTCCAGCTTCAGCCAACACGGCCGACACCACCAGCACTCACTCTACTTCTCTAAAGACAAGTCTGGGTGTCATCCTCCTCCTCCTCCAGGGGCATTTGGCAATGTCTGGAGACATTTTTGGTTGTCATAGCTTGGAGGATGCTACTGGCATGTAATAGGTAGAGATTAGGGATGCTGCTAAACATGCTACATCACACAAGACAGCTCCCCACAGCAAGGACTTATCTGGCCTCAAATGTCAATAGGGCCAAGGTTGAGAAATCCTGATCTAGAGGGAAGTGGGCAAAGAGACTTGGAGCCCACAACCTCCAGGTCCCGCCCAGGTGCCTTGGTATGCGTCCAGTTCACAGACAGCATACTTGAGGCCACAGGTAGTCATATGACTTGCCCACAGTCATGTAGGTGTCAGGATGATGGTTTTCTGACTCAAAGCCTCGTTCTAGGTTAGAAATCTGCCTCCTCAAGGCTTCCTGATAATTGAGGTCTAGATCTTCAAAGTACAGCCTGAGCCACAGGAAAGAAGTCCTGGCTTTCTCTGGCCTTGTGACCTGTTCATAGCACAGCCTTTCAGTGGCTGTCTCTCCACGGCTCTGAGATGATCCAGCCTGAGTCAGGCATGCAAACCCTTCCAAGTTCGGGTCCTGTTCAGTCCCCTGTCCTCACATCCCAGTTCCCTTTTGCTCTTTTTTTTTTTTTTTTTTTTGAGACGGAGTCTTGCTCTGTCACCCAGGCTGGAGTGCAGTGGCACAATTTCAGCTCATTGTAACCTCCACCTCCCAAGTTCAAGTGATTCTCCTACATCAGCCTCCCTAGTAGCTGGGATTACAGGCACCTGCTACCACGCCCAGCTAATTTTTTTTTTGTATTTTCAGTAGAGACGGGGTTTCGCCATGCTGGCCAAGCTGGTCTCAAACTCCTGACCTCAGGTGAACTGCCTGCCTCGGCCTCCCAAACTGCTGGGATTACAGGCATGAGCCACCACTCCTGCCCACCCTCTTGCCCTTTCCCGCTGCTTTCTCAACAGCCCCATCACCCCCACACTCTTACTCATCGCTGTGCCTTTGTTTACAGATTCCCAAATATGGTACTCATTCTACCTGGATATACCAGAGGATTTTGTGGGAATAAAAGGATGACTGTTTTTTCACTTGAATAATTAGGTATCTATTTATTTATTTATTTATTTATTCATTTATTTTTGAGATGGCGTTTCGCTCTTGTCACCCAGGCTGGAGTGCAATGGTGCAATCTCGGCTCACTGCAAACTCTGCCGCCTGGGTTCAAGCAGTTCTCCTGCCTCAGCCTCCTAAGTAGCTGGGATTTCAGGTGCCCGCCACCACGCCTGGCTAATTTTGTATTTTTAGTAGAGATGGGGTTTCTCCATGTTGGTCAGACTGGTCTCAAACTACTGACCTCAGGTGATCCTCCTGCCTCGGCCTCCCAAAGTGCTAGGATTACAGGAGTGAGCTACCATGCCCAGCTAGGTATTTATTTTAACGTATATTAGAAAAAAGCAGCAAGCAAACCCATGATGTGCTATGTGGGTTTTTTTGTTTGTTTTTGTTTTCTTTTTGAGACGATGTTTTGCTCTTGTCGCCCAGGTTGGAGTGCAGTGGCATGATCTCGGCTCACAGCAACCTCCGCCTCCTGGGTTCAAGCAATTCTCCTGCCTCAGACTCCTGAGGATTACAGATGCCCGCCACCACACCTGGCTTTAGTAGAGATGGGGTTTCTCCATGTTGGTTAGGCTGGTCTTGAACTCCTGACCTCAGGTGATCCATCACCTCGGCCTCCCAAAGTGTCGGGATTACAGGAGTGAGCCACCACACCCGACCTACTATGTCTTTTTTATTTAATTATATTTAAATTTTAAATATAGTCCAATACGAATATTACATAAATATCGTATAGGTGGCAATCTTATGGAGTGAAAATCATGAAGGTGGATGCATAGACATGAAGTCTATCTTCACTTAAGCTCTTTCCCTAGGTTAATGTCCTTCTCCCTGCCTGACCTCTGTGTATCCTCACTCACTGTACCCCATGCCTGGCTAATGGCCACTCATCCTTGAGCTGAGTAGCTCAGGCTTTCATTCCTCTAGAAGCTTCTCTTACCAATACCCAGCACTCCTACCCCAGGCTGGGTCAGGTGTCTCCTCTGCGAATCATTGGAGGAAGGGCACATAGCTAAGTTAATTCAGAAATAAGACTGCCTACTATAAAGCCATATTGAGTGGAGGCTCTGAAGAGTTACAGTTGTTGAACTTGCAAGACATGGAGCACTGCTTTCTTTCTTTTTTTTTTTTTTTTTTTTTCAGATGGAGTCTAGCTCCATCGTCTAGGCTGGAGTGCAGTGGCGTGATCTCAGCTTACTGCAACCTCCGCCTCCCAGGTTCAAGTGATTCTCCTGCCTCAGCCTCCTGAGTAGCTGGGATTACAGGCACCCGCCACTACACCTGGCTAATTTATTGTATTTTTAGTAGAGACGGGGTTTCACCATGTTGGCCAGGCTAGTCTTGAACTCTTGAAGTTGTGATTCACACACCTCAGCCTCCCAAAGTGCTGGGATTACAGGCATGAGCCACCGCGCCCGGCCGGAGCACTGCTTTTCTACTGTGAAGTTTTTATTTCCCATTCAGCTCAGCCTAAGAAACAAGCTTCTGACCCCAGTCTTAGTAACAAGCCAGGGCATGAGAGCAATGCAACTTCATCCCTGGACAGAAACCAAGCACCATGTTGCTTCCTATACCAACCTGTCACTATGTGCCAGGAAGTCTCTGACTTTGGGACTGGAAGACCTGGAGCTGTTTGAGTTTGGCCAAAATAGTTTCCCTCTCTGAGCTTCGGTTTCCCTATTTGTAAAATGAAAGGAATGAGCCCTACTCACCTCCTAAGGTGGCCATGAGTTTTGAGCTGAGTGAATGGACGTAGAAGCACTTTGGAAATCATGAAGCACTTTTGAGTGAATGGAAGGGGTTGTTGTTTTTAAGCACTTAAATGAGAACAGCCTGATACTGTGGGGTTTTCAGTGCGATGCTGTGTAACCAGAATAACCGGAGTGCGTGTTTGTGCATCTTTACCCACATGCATACACACACCCTGACTACAGAATGTGGCTTTAGGCCTCTTTTGAGATGCTGCGAGGTACAGCACACACAGGCAGCTCACGGAGGATATTAGGGCTTTGGGGTTTCGAAGGGCAAAGCCTGAGAGGAGAGATGTATGATCAAAATCAAGAAACAATTTCTTTCCTTCAGACATTCAACAGCTCCTGCTTGAGCAGCACCTCTGTGCCAGGCTCTGGCAACATTGGAGATAAAGGATGTGTCTCTGTCCTCAAAAGGATCGATTCCAGCAGGGAGAACCTACATGTGAATAAGTCACTCCATGCAAGGTGTAGCTGGGATTACAGGTGTGCGCCAGCACTCAGCAACACACAGTGCTGCAGAAACCCTAAGATTTAACTCCAACTTCTGGAGAAGAGCTCACTGCAAGACAGATGAGAAAGAGGTTGTTTTAAGATGAAAAAAAGGAATGATACTTGATTCATCATCTTATACATGATTCACAAGACAAATATAATGTCTTTATTTTTCAGAGGGTTTTTTAAAATTAAGAGATGGGATCTTGCTACATTGCCCAGGCTGTAGTGCTGTGGCTATTCACAAGCATGGTCATAGCTCACTATAGCCTTGAACTCCTGGGCTCAAGCCATCCTCTTACCTCAGCCTCCCATGTAGCAGGGACTACAGGTGCCTGTGACCACATCTAGCTTTCCAGTGGGTTTTAAAATGACCTAAGTGTTTGAGGAGAGGAACAGGCTGGCACTGAGAGGCATGACTAAATTGTGAGCCCTCCTTGAGGACTGGAGCTGTGTCTTATATTCCCAGCATAAAGCCCAGTGTGAAGCAGCACACTCTGCATAGTGGTCAAAGCAGCTGACAAATATAAGGTCAATATCAGGACACTCTGACAGCCTCACACAGCCAATAAACACTGACTTGCCAAGTCCTGTGCAGGGCATTGGGGGTGGGAGGGTATGGGAGGATGCACACTAGCTAGAAGTCAAGAAGTCAGACTGCAAACAGTCGCTCGATAGCGGGTTGGCGGAAGTGTAACAGTGTGATGGTGCCTCCACCTGGGCAGAGAGCAACAGGGGGCCCTGCACAGAAGACAACATCTGCCAGTGATGAAACCAGCTCCACCCCTGCCAACCGTGGCCTCCTCTACAGCACATCCCTGGGGCCACCATCCGAGGCCCAGAGGAGCCAGGAGCTAATTCCATGGCTTTGCTCTACTTGATATTTCTGGGTTCCTACATTTCACACCTGTCCCAACACTTTGAGCTCCTCTAGAGCAAGGACCAATTCTTTATCTCCAAATCTCTGGAACATAGAGGAACTGAGAATGGGTGCTGAATGAATGAAAGATTGAAACAGTATTACATATCTAATAGAATTGCTCCAGTGACCTTGTTGTATTCTCAAGAGTTACAAGGGGGCCGAGCACGGTGGCTCATGCCTGTAATCCCAGCACTTTGGGAGGCTGAGGAGGGCAGATCACTTGAGGTCAGGAGTTCAAGGCCACCCTGACCAATATGGTGAAACCTCGTCTCTACTAAAAATACAAACATTAGCTGGGCGTGGTAGCGCACACCTGTAATCCCAGCTACTAGGGAGGCTGAGGCAGGAGAATTGCTTGAATCCAGGGGGTGGAGGTCGCAGTGAAATGAGATCGTGCCACTGCACTCCAGCCTGGGCAACAGAGTGAGACCCCATCTCAAAAAGAAAAAAGTTACAAGGGGCTGTAATTTAGATCTCACTCATTTAATTCATTTGAGCATTTCTACTAGACTCCTCTACACTAAAAAAAAAAAAAAAATTGTGGCCGGGCATGGTATAATCCAAGCACTTTGGGAGGATGAGTTGGGAGGATCACTTGAGGCTAGGAGTTCGAGACCAACCTAAGTAACGTGGCAAGACACTGTCTCTATTTAAAATTTAAAAAAATAAAAAAATAAAATTAAAATAAATAAATAAATTAGTATTAGGAGGCAATATAAATATAATGCATACAAAAGTTACATGTACTACATATGTAAGTTAAGTATATATGCTTTTAGATAAAAAATATATAAATTATATGTTTTTATATAATAAAAGATGAATACATATAAATCATCACCCAAGTTAAGGATTAGAACATTCCTAGTGTTATTGCATCCACTGGGGTGAGTCCTTCCTAACTCATCCCTAGAAGAGCACCCCAGACTACCCCCCATGGCCCCATGTGTTTGCATTCCCTTTATTTTATAAAGGGTTTACTCCAAGTGTATTTGTAAGAAAACAATCTATGATTTTATTTATTATTTATTTATTTATTTATTTTGGAGATAGAGTCTCGTCTGTGGTCCAGGCTGGAATGCAGTGGCGTGGTCTCGGCTCACTGCAACCTCCGCCTCCCAGGTTCAAGGGATTCTCCTGCTCAGCCTTCCTGGTAGTTGGGACTACAGGCATGGGCCACCAGGCCTGGATAATTTTTGTATTTTTAGTAGAGATGGGGTTTTGTCACGTTGGCCAGGCTGGTCTTGAATTCCCGACCTCAGGTGATCTGTCTGCCTTGGCCTCCCAAAGTGCTGGGATTACAGGCGTGAGCCACTGCACCTGGCCTTTTTAGCTTGTTTTGAGCTTTATAAAAAGGCATTATATTCTAATGTTTTAAAGTTTTATTGAGGTATAATCGATATATCAAAAATTGCACATATTTAATGTGTACATCTGTGTGAGTTTGGACATATGCCTATATCTGTGATACCATCACAACTAAGGTTCTGAACATATCCAACACTTCCAAATACTTCCTTGTATTCTTTTTTTTCCCTTTCTGTGTGTAGTAAGAACACTTAAACGTGAAATCTCTCTGCCTAACATAAAGTGCACAACACCATATTGTTAACTTTACGTGCTGTGTTGTACTACAGATCTCTAGAATTTATTCATCTGGCATAACCAAAAGTTTATACCCATTGAGCAAAAATTCTTTATTTCCCCTTCCCCCAGCCCCTGGCAACCACTGTTCTATTCTCTGCTTCTATGAGTTTGACTATTTTAGATGACTTGTATAAGCGAGATCATGCACTATTTTTTTCTCCCTCCCTCCCTCCCTTCCTTCCTTTCTTTTCTTTCTTGACAAGGTTTCACTCCCATCACCCAGGCTGGAGGGCAATGGCGCAATCTTCACTCGCTGTAGCCTCCGCCTCCCAGGCTCAAGCAATTTTCCTGCCTCAGCCTCCCAGTGGCTGGGACAGCATTTGTCTTTCTATAGCTGGCTTATTTCACTTAGCATAAAGTCCTCCAACATAATGTCATCTACGTTGTCACAAATCGTAGAATTTCCTTTTCTTTAAGGCTGAATAATGCTTCATTGTGTGCAGCTTGTTTTCTTTAGTTATTATTTCCGTGTTATTGAATGTGGCTTTAATTCATTCATGTTCACTTCTGTGTAGTATTCCACTGTGTGAATAGACAAAAAAATCTTTTTTTTTTTTTTTTTTTCTGAGATGGATTCTCCCTCTATCGCTCAGGCTGGAGTGCAATGGTGCAATCTCGGCTCACTGCAACTTCTGCCTCCTGGGTTCAAGTGATTCTCCTGCTTCAGCCTCTCAAGTAGCTGGGAATACAGGCACCCACCATCATGCTTGGCTAATTTTTGTATTTTTGTGGAGAGCGGTTTCTCCATGTTAGCCAGGCTGATCTTGAACTCCTAACTTCAGGTGATCCACCCACCTCAGCCTCCCAAAGCATTGGGATTACAGGCGTGAGCCACCGCACCCAGCCAAAAAAATCTTATTTATTTGTTGGTAGACATTATGCTTATTTGTAGTTTTTTTTTTAACCATTATTTACAATTCTGCTATGAACATTCTTACGTATATCTCCTGGTGCACAGGAGCAGGGCTTTATCTAGGGTATAGATCTCAAGAAGTTTATTGCGGGGTGGTAAGATCTATGAATGTTCAGATGTATCTTGGCCTGGCATTCAGAGGTATCTGTGACCTGGCCTAGGATACCCTCCCGCCTGGCTCCCACATCCCTAGCCAAGCCCACTCCCCTGTGTGCCATTTCCGGAACTCTGATTCACCCTGCACTTCCATGTCTCTAGGACTTTAACCATGCTCTAGTCTCCTGCCTGGAATGCCTCCCTGCCCCTCTTCCCTCTCCTTTCCTCTTTTAAAGTCTGGCTCAAAGCCCCTCCTCCCTGACTGATAGTCTCTTCTGTGCCTTTGCACACTTTGTTTGTGTTTGGGGAGGAAAGATCCAGTGCTAAACCCCGGCTTTATTATCTCCTGGCATTGTGACTCTAGAGAGCTTTGTTTAACCTCTCTGAACCTCAAGTCCACATGCCACATGTAGAAGGGAAATGCTACAACTTATTGTACTGAGGCTGGGCTTACTTTTTTTTTTTTTTTTTTAACAAGCATCCCTCAATTAATAAAATGAGGTGTCACACTGTGGTTAAGATCATATGCTTTGGGATTAGATCATCCTGGGCTTGAGGATTAAATGAGACAATGTATATAAATGATTTAGCACGATGCCTAGCCCACAGAAAATTTCCAGTAATTTCTGGCTGTTATTCATACTCATACCCTTCTACAGGAGTCACTATTTTTTTTTTTTTTTTTTTTTTTTTTGAGACAGAGTCTTGCTCTGATGCCTAGGCTAGAGTGCAATGGTGTGATCTCGGCTCACTGCAAACTCCGCCTTCCGGGTTCAAGCGATTCTCCTGCCTCAGCCTCCAGAGTAGCTGGGATTACAGGCCCCCGCCACTGTGCCCAGCTAATTTTTGTATTTTTTAGTAGAGATGGGGTTTCACCATCTTGGCCAGGCTGGTCTTGAACTCCTGACCTCATGATCCACCCACCTCGGCCTCACAAAGTGCTGGGATTACAGGCATGAGCCACCCAGCCCGGCCAGGAGTCACTATTTTTATCCCAAATTTACCGACAAGAAAACTGAGACACAGAGCAATTGTATAGCCTGTCCACGGTATATAAAAGCTAGGATTTGAGCCTGGGTTCCTTGACAAGCCCAAGCCCCTAACTACTTCTCATAATCACAGTTTGAAGATAAATGGCTAAAAGGAAAGTATGAAAGGAAGTATCTTCTCCTTTTCCGTCTTCTGGATATTTGGCCAAACCACTGTGACCTGTGCCTAGGTCTATATTTTATCTCTTTGCAAATAAAAACTCCCAGATAGAAAAGCCTGGCCATGTATGCATGTGGCATCTAGTGCTTTCTTGGTATAGTGGGGGACAAAGGATGTATTTAAATGACCAAAATGGCTCTCTTAGGGGAAATCTTCTAAGAGCCATTGCCTTTCTCTGTCCCTCTTTCTGTTTTTTGTTTGTTTGTTTGTTTGTTTGTTTTGAGACAGAGTCTTGCTCTGTTGCCCAGGCTGGAGTGCAGTGGTGCAATCTCTGCTCACTGCAACCTCTGTCTCCCAGGTTTAAGTGGTTCTCCTGCCTCAGCCTCCCAAGTAGCCGGGATTATAGGCATGTGCCACCACGCCCAGCTAATTTTTGTGTTTTTAATAGAGACGGGGTTTTGCCATGTTGCCCAGGTTGGTCTCGAACTCCTGACCTCAGATGATCTGCCTGCCTCAGCCTCCCAAAGTGCTGGGATTACACAAAGTGCTGGGCCATTGTACCTGGCCTCTGACCCCTCTGTTGTCTAAAATACAAGCTTATAAAGTAGTAAACGAATACTAAACATGTTTTCTGATCACTATCAGCTGTCTGGTGAATCATGCAGCTCCTTGAAATGAGGTATAAACACGGACTATCTTGACAGTGAAAAGATCAGGTTAGTTTCGGTTTTCAAGTGGTAAACTGGCAAACACAGGCCTTTGGACCACTTAGGTCTTTTGAAGAATAAACACCCTGCCCTATGCCTCTTTGGCCTTTTCATCCAGGTACCCCCAAGCACTTTTCAACAGGATTTGGCATTCATCCATGGATGTTTCAATCCATGGACAGGTGCTGGGTAGAGGGGTGAAGGGGTGCTGGGAATCCTGCCTTGGGCTGTTTGTCCCTGGAGTAAACAGCATTCCTTTGGGAGGAGGGTAGAGTGAGGGAGCAATTGGCATGCAGATGGAGAAGGGCTGGGAAGGGAAACAGAGTTGTCCTGAGTGTTCCCAAAGGTCAGAACAACGATGCAAACTTGGGTTCCATATCAAGAGGTCCTTTCTGCATAAGTACCATGCCCTAACCAAGTGCCACTGGAGCTCCTCAAGAGGAACTTTCTAACAAGTCAGCACTGCTTGGTGGCAGAGGGAGCTCCCTATTTCTAGAGAAATGTGAGCAGTCACTTGATGAGGGTGACACAGTGAGCTGTCCGGCAGCCTGGAGGCAACATCAGGGACTCCTTGGCCTACACAGAGGCTCTGACCGTATCACTCCCTTAAACCAGTGTCCCTTGACCTAAAGCCCAGGGCTCTCCACCCCAAACCAAACTGCCTCCTGGTTCCCAACTTCCAAGTTTGTCACTCTGCAAGAGTCAAGAATTTTATTGTTTTTAAAACATTTTTTATTTGTGGTAAAATATATGTAACATAAAAATTTATCATTTAATCATTTTTATGTTTTAATTTATTTTTCTTCTCTTTTCTTTTCTTTCTTTTTTTTTTTTTTTTTTTTCAGCCAGCGTCTCACTGTATCACCCAGGCTGGAGTGCAGTGGCACCATCACAGTTCACTGCATTCTTGACCCCCTGGGCTCAAGTGATCCTCCCACCACAGCCTCCCGAGTCACTTTAGCCATTTTTTTTTTTTTTTTTGACAGAATCTCACTCTGTCGCCCAGGCTGGAGTGTAGTGGCATGATCTTGGCTCCTTGCAACTTCTGCCTCCCGGGCTCAAGTGATTCTTGTGCCTCATCCTCCTGAGTAGAAGGGACTACAGTCACGTGTCACCACGCCTGGCTAATTTTTTTGTATTTTTGGTAGAGACTGGGGTTTCACCATGTTGGCCAGGCTGGTCTTGAACTCCAGACCTCAGGTGATCTACCCACCTTCGCCTCCCAAAGTGCTGGGATGACAGGCGAGAGCCACTGCACCCAGTTGCTTTAGTCATTTTTATTTTTATTTTTTGAGACAGTCTCTATAGCCCAGGCTGGAGTACAGTGGCACAATCCTGGCTCACTGCAACCTCCGCCTCCCGGGTTCAAGTGATATTCATGCCTCAGTCTCCCAAGTAGCTGGGATTACAGGTGTGTGCCACCATACCCAGCTAATTGTTGTATTTTTAGTAGAAATAGGGTTTCGCCACGTTTGCCAGGCTGGTCTCAAACTCCTGACTGCAGGTAATCCACCCGTGTCGGCCTCCCAAAGTGCTCGGATTACAGGCGTGAGGTACCACACTTGACCTTTTAGTCATTTTTAATGTACAGTTTAGTGACATTAAATACATTCACATCGTTGTGCAACAGTCACCACGACTGTTTTTTTTTTTTTTTTTTTTTTTTGAGACGGAGTCTCACACTGTCGCCCGGGCTAGAGTGCAGTGGCGCCATCTTGGCTCACTACAACCTCCACCTCCCAGGTTCAAGCGATTCTCCTGCCTCAGCCTCCAAAGTAGCTGGGATTACAGGCGCCCACCACCACGCCCAGCTAATTTTTTGTATTTTCAGTAGAGACAGGTTTTCACTATGTTGGCCAGGCTGGTCTCGAACGCCTGACCTCCTGATCCACCTGCCTGGGCCTCCCAAAGTGCTGGGATTACAGGCGTGAGCCACCGCGCCCGGCCTAACAGTTGATATTTTCTGTTGTTGTTTTTATTGATATCACTATTCTAAGGGATGCAAGGTGATATCTCCTCACGGTTGTGAAGCTACTAAGTCTTAGTCACCTCTTGTTCAGGTCCTCCAAGAAGCAGATGCTAAGATGGGTTTAAACACACAGGGATTTCATTAGGACAAATGCCTGTGAGAGAAAACCAGGAGGGAGTAGTGGGAGGTTGAGGGAGCTCCAGGGGTGGGAAAGGGAAATAAGTTGTCTGTAGAGTTGTCGCAAGAGGCAGACCGCAGGTGGATGCAATTCTGTCCCAAAGTGAAGGCAATAAGGGAGGAAGCGTGGGTAGACATCCTAGGCTGCCATTCAGTCTACAGAAAGTTCAGCAGGTGTGTTGGGGAGTCCCCGAACCAGTGGCACCTGTCACAGGAGTCCAGCATCTCTAGGAACAGGGCTGCTGTGGGTTGCCTGCCACACTCAGTCAAACCAAGAAGCAGCCTGTGGGAAGTGTGGCTGGTACAAAAACAGTGATAGATTTCACAGCAGCCTCTGGGTCGGGTATGGTTAACTACTCTCCTTGTAGTTGCACTCCTCATGGCTGCATACTTGTGTCACACGGGGGGACTATTTAAGGTGTTGTGGGCTTATTTTCTTTTTTGGTAATCTGTATATATTCAAAGCTAGTTAGCAGACGTCTGAAACATACTAAGTGCTCAACAATTATTTGTAAACAAAAGATTGCACTTCTGGCTTCAATGTGTCTCCTAAATGTTTTCACTCACTTAGAGAGTGGTAACCTTTTTATCTCTAAAAACGCATATATGATACTGTGTTTGTTTGTTTGTTTTTTGAGACAGTCTTGCTTTGTCAATCAGGCTGGAGGGCAGTGCATGGCTCACTGCAGCCTCAACATTCCAGACTCAAGCAATCCTCCTACTTCAGCCTCCTGAGTAGCTGGGACTACAGACGTGCACAACCACACCTGGTTAATTTTTTTAATTTTTGTAGAGATGAGATCTCACTACGTTGCCCAGGCTAGTCTTGAATTCCTGGGCTCAAGTGATCCTCCCACATGAGCCTCCCAAAATGCCTGTGAACCACTGTGCCTGGCCATATGATACTTTTGTTTTCCCCCAAAAGCATATGCTACCATATACTCTAAGGTGTTTTCCTTTCTGTGTGATTGCTGAAGAAGATAGCTGTTTAACAATGGAACACTTTCTATCTAACTAGCTGTCCTCCTTAGTCAGAAATGTGGGGGATTTTAGTTTTTTTTTGCATAATCATCAGAAAATCCTCACCCAATATTGTTTGACTTAGGATTCAAATCCAAGACTATTGGAATCCTCCAGCTTGGACAATCTGTCTCTCTCCTCGCAACCCACCTCCAGAAGCTGGTATTTGTATCTAAGGAGAGGATATATATGAAGAGTCTTGCTCATGGCAAACTCCTACAAAGGATTTTGTTACTGTGAAGAACACGGTAGTCCTATGTTGACACTGAACCTGAACATTCACAATTTTCTTGAGCCCCAAGGTAGTACTGCACACCTCACAGAAAAGTTGATGAGGAAAGGTGTTCTGTTTTGTGTTCTTCCCCCACTAATTCATATGTCAAAGGAAGTCCCTTGCACTCCCAAAAGCACCCCACTCCTCTCTAAGGAGAATGGCTCAGTCCTTTCCCGAGTCCACACAGGGGAGGTGATAGCATTGCTTTCATGGAAATTACGAAGTGCAGGCAGGGTGCAGTGGCTCATGCCTGTAATCCCAGGACTTTGGGAGGCTGAGGCAGGTGGATCACCTGAGGTCGGGAGTTTGAGATCAGCCTGACCAACATGGTGAAACCCCCGTCTCTACTAAAAATGCAAAAATTAGCCAGGCGTGGTGACAGGCGCCTATAATCCCAGTTGCTCATGAGGCTGAGGCAGAAGAATCACTTGAACCCGGGAGGTGGAGGTTCCAGTGAGCTGAGATTGCGCCACTGCACTCCAACCTTGGAGACAAGAGCGAGATTCCATCTCAAAACAAAACAAAATTACAAAGTGCAAAATTTTTTAAATCTTCGCCTTAATACTTTTTTATTTTGTTTTATTTTGAATGATCAGCCTTTGTGACCCCTCCTTTTTTGTCCCCCAACTTGAGATGTATGAAAGCCTTCTGTCTCCCTGGGAGTGGTTGGAGGCAGCCAGGGCTTGCCTGTACACTGACTTGGACCAGTTGAATAAAAGTGCACACTTTAAAAAAAAATCATATGTCAAATTCACATGTCACTATTTCATATGTCCAACTCCTAACCCCAGTACCTGAGAATGTGACCTTCTTTGGAAACAGCATTGTTGCAGGTATAATTTGTTAAGTGAAATGAGGTGATAGTGGAGTAGGGTGGCCCCTAATCCAGTATGACTGGTGTTCTTATAAAAGGGAGATTTGGGGCCGGGTGCGGTGGCTCACGCCTGTAATCCCAGCACTTTGGGAGGCCGAGGCGGGCGGATCACGAGGTCAGGAGATTGAGACCATCCTGGCTAACATGGTGAAACCCCATCTCTACTAAAAAATACAAAAAAAAAAATTAGCCAGGCATGGTGGCGGGTACCTGTAGTCCCAGCTACTCGGAAGGCTGAGGCAGGAGAATGGCGTGAACCTGGGAGGTGGAGCTTGCAGTAAGCCAAGATCGGGCCACTGCACTCCAGCCTGGGTGACAGAGTGAGACTCCATCTAAAAAAAAATTAAATAAATAAATAAAACAAAAGGGAGATTTGGACACAGGCATGCACACAGGGAGAATGCCATGTGAAGATGAAATTGTGGTGATGCTTCTACAAGTCAAGGAACAGCAAAGGTTACCAGACAACTGCCAGGAGCAAGGGGAGAGGCATGGAACAACTTCTTCCTTACAGCCCTCAGAAGGAACCAACCCTGTCAACACCTTGATCTTGTACTTCTAGTCTCCAGAGTTGTCAGACAATAAATTTCTGTTGTTTAAGGCACTCAGGTAGCAGTACAGTCATGCATCCCTTAAGAGTGGGGATATTTTTTCTTTCTTTCTTTCTCTCTCTCTCTTTCTTTCTTTCTCTTTCTCTTTCTTCTTTCTTTCTCTTTCTTTTTCTTTCTTCTTTCTTTCTTTCCTTCCTTTTTTTTTTTTTTTTTTTTTTTGACGGAGTTTTGCTCTCATTGCCCAGGCTGGAGTGCAATGGCAAGATCTTGGCTCACTGCAACCTCTGCCTCCTGGGTTCAAGTGATTCTCCTTCCTCAGCTTCCCAAGTAGCTAGGATTACAGGCATGCACCACCACACTCTGGTAGTTTTGTATTTTTAGTAGAGATGGGGTTTCACCATGTTGATCAGGCTGGTCTCAAACTCCTGACCTCAGGCGATCCACCTCGGCCTCCCAAAGTGCTGGGATTACAGGCATGAGCCACCGTGCCCAGCCAAGAGTGGGGATATTTTCTGAGAAATGCATCGTTAGGCAATCTTGTCATTGAAGCATCATAGAGTGCACTTACACAAACCTAGTTGATAGAGCCTACTATACACCTAGGCTATATCGCATAGCCTAGCGCTCCTAGGCTACAAACCTGGACAGCATGTTACCATACTGAATTATGTGCGCAACTGTAACACAACGGTAAGTATTTGTGTATTTAAACCTATCTAAACATACAAAAGGGACAGTCAAAACACAGTATTATAAACTTACAGGCATTGTATGTGGGGATCATTGTTGAGCGAAACCTTATTATGTGGCACATGACTATCTTTTGTCACAGCAGCCTGAGAAAACTAATATAGAAGGAGAGGAAGAAACCAGATTAACATGATAAGCACGTGGGATATTTGCTTTTTAAGGGGCTCTATCCCACTATATGATTGCATTGCAGAAAATGATGTTACTAGGAAAAAAATAGTTGCTTATGGGGAGATTATTCTATGTGGCAATACACAAATGTTTTCAAACAGCTGGTACCTTGTAAAAGGAGGCTTCTGTAAACAGGATATTCCTGTTGGCATGGGACTGCATATTTGTTTAAAAAAAAAAAAGTGCCCTGTTTCTGCAACAGTCAACCCATAGAAACAAGGAAATATAACTCGAGAAATTAGAGACCGCATGCATCACAGAAAATCCCCTGAACATGAAGTGTAGACAAGGCCAGCCAAAGAGTGACAAAAGATGTCTGGCAAACATAGAAGCTTGCCCTTTGAAATGTTTGATGTTTTCCTGGAAAAGTCACAGTCAGGTACATTTAAAAGGAAAAAGCACAGAACATCAAAGCTGGAAAGGGGCTTAATCTAATCCATCTACTGAATTTGACTGGTTGAGAAAACTGAGGCCCAGAGAGGGGAAGGGATTTGTCCAAGGTCACACAGCAGTAAGTGGCTGCTGGGAGTCCTGAACTGAGCTTTTCTTTCTTTTTCTTTCTTTTTTTCTTTTTTTTTTTTTGAGGCAGAGTCTCGCTCTGTCGCAGAGGCTGGAATGCAGTGGCGCTATCTCGGCTCACTGCAAGCTCCACCTCCTGGGTTCACGCCATTCTCCTGCCTCAGCCTCCCGAGTAGCTGGGACTACAGGCGCCCGCCACCGCGCCCGGCTAATTTTTTTTTGTATTTTTAGTAGAGACGGGGTTTCACCGTGTTAGCCAGGATGGTCTCGATCTCCTGACCTCATGATCCTCCTGCCTCGGCCTCCCAAAGAGCTGGGATTACAGGCGTGAGCTACCGCGCCCGGCCTCTTTTTTTTTTTTTTGAGATGGAGTCTCACTCTGTCACCAGACTGGAGTGCAGTGGCGCAATCTTGACTCACTGCAACCTCTGCCTCCCAGGTACAAGCGATTCTCCTGCCTCAGCCTCCCGAGTAGCTGGGACTACAGGCACATGCCACCACACCCAGCTAAATTTTGTATTTTTAGTAGAGATGGGGTTTCACCATGTTGGTGATGGTCTCGATCTCTTGACCTCACGATCTGCCTACCTTGGTCTCCCAAAGTGCTGGGATTACAGGCATGCGCCACTGCACCTGGCCGAACTCAGCTTTTCTTACTCCAAGTCAATGAGTCCTTCCCGGCCTGCCATCCTTTCCTCTTTCATTATTTCACATCTCTCCCTTTGGCTGGTTCCTGAGTTGAGTCCATGAAAAAAAAACCTCTACCTGACAAGTAAGTTCTCACCACTATTCCTATTGTCCCCGGGATTTTTGCAGGGCTGGCTTTATGCTGTCTCCAACTGGCCTGCGAGTGTCTGAGAATTATTCAGCGTTATGTCAGGGAAGCCGATGGTCAGGATGACATTCTTCTTTACTGCCTGATGTATCATGGGAAAAACTGAATGCGTGGGAAAGTCCTCCCTTCCTGGCTCTCTCTGTCCCCATGAATATTTCCAAAGAGACTCTTTCACCTTCAGTGACAAGAGGGAGAGGAGGGGATTGGGAGGCAACTATCTAGCAGTATCCAGCAGACATAACACAGACACTGCATACTCACACCCACCTAGACATGCACACACGACACACACATACCCGGAACACACACCCACCCAACACACACACTGAGTACTCATAACACATATGTCTACAGCACACATAGCCTCAAAGCACCTGAAATAGTGGGGCAGGCTCCTAAAGAATCTAGACTGTGGGGAAATGCGGAGTGCTGGAGAGAGAATGGGTTTCACCCGGGTTTGAATCTGGCTGCATCCTAACCTTGGTCTGGTTCCTGAACTTCTCTGAGCTTTGATGTGAACACCTGATCCCAAGGCTGTGAGGAGTATGTGAAGAGGTGAAGCACATAAAGTATTTGCTCCTGGGCTCACTACTTACTGCCCACTCAGTGGTGGTCCAGGTTGCTCTTTTACAGGAACTGCTGCTTGTCTGAGTTTCTGATTTCTCCCTACTCCTGGGACTCTGGGTAGCATAAGATCAAGGCTAGTGGGATCTGACAGACTAGTGGTGACAGCCTCCTAACTAGTCTCTTGGCCTCCATTTTCTCCTCCCCACCCCACCTGTCCTCCAAAGTGATCTTGCAGACTGCCAGTCTGTTTGTATTCTTCCCTCCACAAGAACCTCCTTTAGACATCCTTCACTTCCAGGATCCAGTCCAAACTCCTGGGCTTGGCACATGAACCCTCCATCATCTGGCACCTGGCAGCCCACATGCTGGAGCCTCACGGATTTGCTCATCGCCCTCTGAACACCTGTTGCCTTCTCACTCCTCTATGTCTCTGCACATCCTTTCCCCAGCCTCGTGGTAGGTCCTTTCTCCTCCTCTTGATCCAGCTCAGTGGTTCTCATAGTGCAGCCCCTGGGCCAGAGAAGCAGCATCACCAGGGAGCTTGTTAGAAATGCCAATGTGGGCTGGGCACGGTGGCTCCCGCCTGTAATCCAGCACTATGGGAGGCTGAGACAGGCGGATCACCTGAGATCAGGAGTTTGAGACCAGCCTGGCCAACATGGTGAAACCCTATCTCTACAAAAATTAGTCTGGGTGGTGGCGGGCACCTGTAATCCCAGCCACTCAGGAGGCTGAGGCAGGAGAATCACTTGAACCTGGGAGGTGGAGGTTGCAGTGAGCCAAGGTCGCGCCACTGCACTCCAGCCTGGGTGATGGAGTGAGACTCCGTCTCAAAAAAAAAGAAAGAAAAGAAATGCCAACGTTGGGCCCCATCTTAAACCTACTGAATCAGAAACACTGGGCATGGGGACCAGCCACCTGTGTTCAAACAAGCTCTCCAGGTGCTGCTGATGAGAATCACTGACTAGTGAAAGCACTCTCAACCATGCTCAGGGGTTGTTTTATTTTTACAACATTTTCCCAACTCCTTGTTCCCTTTGCAGAGATAGTTATTCTTTCCCCAAAGCCCTTCAAAGTGTTCACAGAATTCCAAACACCCCTCATCGCACTTAGTGAGTTCTGTGCTTGTTAATGTTGTCTCTATACATTTATATTCCCACCGTTAACCCAGGGAGCTTGTCACACCTGTGTCTGCCCTGATGTCCAGCATAGGACCTAAAACATGTGACAAAAGTGCTCATGAATATTAGTGTTCTGAAGATTTGCAGAACTTTGATTTGCCTATGCTTACAAAGCTCATCAAACTCTATAACCCTGGGTCAAGTTCAGTAAAGTGGGCAGACAAGGCCTCTGAGAGGGTTTATTTGTAAACTCTGCCTCTCTACCTTCCCTGCAATCAGTCCATATCCCCCAAACCCCAACTGCTAGAAAGTCCTTAAAATCTCATTTTTATTCAAGTGCTTTTGCACTCTATTCCCTAATAGATCTGTGCCAGTCTTTAAAATTTTAGTTTTTTTTTCTTTTTTTAAAGATGGGGTCTCACTCTGTCGCCCAGGCTGGAGTGCAGTGGCGCAATCTCGGTTCACTGCCACCTCCTCCTCCCAGGTTCAAGTGATTCTCCTGCCTCAGCCTCCCAAATAGCTGGGATTACAGGCACCCGCCACCACGCCTGGCTAATTTTTTGTATATTTAGTAGAGACAGGGTTTCACTATGTTGGCCAGGCTGGTCTCAAACTCCTGACCTCGTGATCCACCCACCTTGGCCTCCCAAAGTGCTGGGATTACAGGTGTGAGCCATTGCGCCCAGCCTAGTTTTTGTATTTTTAGTAGAGACAGGGTTTCACCAGTTTTTAATTGTAGTAAAATAAACGTAAAATTTACCATCATAACTATTTTATTTATTTATTTTTATTTTTTTGAAAGGGAGTCTCACTCTGTCGCCCAGGCTGGAGTGCAGTGGCGTGATCTTGGCTCACTGCAAGCTCCGCCTCCCGGGTTCATGCCATTCTCCTCCCTCAGCCTCCCGAGTAGCTGGGACTACAGGCGCCCACCACTACGCCCGGCTAATTTTTTTGTATTTTTAGTAGAGACGGGGTTTCACCGTGTTAGCCAGGATGGTCTCGATCTCCTGACCTTGTGATCCACCCGCCTCGGCCTCCCAAAGAGCTGGGATTACAGGCATGAGCCACCATGCCCGGCCCAACTATTTTTAAGTTTCAGTAGTTTTAAGTATATTCATTCTGTGCCAGTTTTAATGGGGGAAAAGATAAAGACTTAAATTACTTGAAAACAAGTAAAATTGGCAATCCAAGAATATTCACCACATCTATACTGAGACTTGAAACTCCCCGAGAGGTATGCATGCTCAGCTTTGAGGGTAATAATAGTCACAGCTAATGTTCATTGAAGGCTCAGTACGTTCCAGGCACTATGCTCAATTATTTCAAACATATTTTATTTAATATTGATGTCAGCTCTAGGAAGCAAATGATTACTAGCTCCATATTGTAGAAGGTGAAACCAACATGTAGAGAAACAGAGTAGCTTGCTAATCCACAGCTGTGGATCTCTGGATTCATATCTCAGAGCCACCGTGCCGAGGCATCTTGCCCTACCTAGAGCCCCAGTCCCAGCACGCTGGAGATACCGACATCTCTTGAGGGCAGGGCAGTCCCTTTCGCCTTCTGGATCCATTCTTAGGTAGGTTACCTTTGCCTCTGTGAGCTATAAATGACCCATGCAACTTTCTCTCCAGCCAGGCCATTGCTTTGTGATCCAGGCTCAGTCTTTGTTCTGCTTCGTGGCATCACAGTCCCTTATTTGAAACTGAACCAGGACTGCAGTCTTCAACTTTGACATCAAATTTGACACCTCAGTGGCCCAGTACGTGTTGCTTTCCTTACTGAGTCTCAGCTTTCTCATTTGTAAAGTGGGAATAATAGGCCAGGTGTAGTGGCACACACCTGTAATCCTGGCACTTTGGGAGGCCGAGGCAGGCTAATCACTTGAGCTCAGGAGCTTGAGACTGGCCTGGGTAACATGGCAAACACCATCTATACAAAAAAATACAAAAATTAGCTGGGTATGGTGGAGCATGCCTGTACTCCCAGCTACTTGGGAGGCTGAGGTGGGAGAATCACCTGAGCCCAGGAGGTCAAGCCTGCAATGAACTGTGATTGTGCCACTACACTCCAGCCTGGGTGACAGAGTGAGACCCTGTCTCAAAAAAAAAAAAAAAAAAAAAAGTGGGAATAATACAAGCCCACAATCCCTGACTTAAAACTCTCTAGGCCAGGCCAGGCGCAGTGGCTCATGCCTGTAATCCCAGCACTTTGGGAGGCCGAAGTGGGTGGATCATGAGGTCAAGAGATCGAGACCATCCTGGCCAACATGGTGAAATCCCGTCTCTACTAAAAATACAAAAATTAGCTGGGCCTGGTGGCACATGCCTGTAGTCCCAGCTACTCGGGAGGCTGAAGTAGGAGAATCACTTGAATCCAGGAGGTGGAGGTTGCAGTGAGCAGAGATCATGCCACTGCACTCCAGCCTGGCAACAAAGCCAGACTCCGTCTCAAAAAAACAAAACAAAACAAACCAACAAACAAAAAAACCTCTCCGGGCCAGATATGTCTCAATTCAGAATGTTTTGGATTTTAGAAAGGCAGAAAGTACATGTATATATATTACATAACACCCAACTGGAGTCTAGGGCAGCCCGCAAATATCAAACACATTACTGTTTTTCACAGCAAAAGTATTAATATTCACACTGAGTGGGATACTCAGGTTATTATAAATTAGGTTTCACCAACAAATAAGTTACAAAAGTGTTTCCACTTTTTCAGAGCTTTCAGAAACTTGGAATTGCAGAGATTATGGATTTGGACCTGCCCTCAGAGGGTTACTATGAGGACTAAATACATTCAAAGTACATGCAAGTACTTTTTAGTAGAGGCTATGGTCCATTGGAGGTACAGAAGGCACTTAATAAGAGGTCACACTCTTCTCTTCTTCCTTCCGTTTCCAAATCCTACACTTTTCTCAGGCCCCTTCCACACTGTCTTCTTTGTTTATTTATTTATTTTCTTTGAGACAGCGTGTCACTCTGTTGCCCAGGCTGGAGTGCAGTGGCGTGATCATGGCTCACTGCAGCCTTGACCTCCTTGGGCTCAGGTGATCCTCCCACCTCAGCCTCCCCAGTAGCTGGGACTTCAGGTGTGCACCACCACACCCAGCTAATTTTTGTATTTTTAGTAGAGACAGAGTTTTGTCATGCTGGGCAGACTGGTCTCAAACTCCTGGCTTCAGGTGATCTGCCCACCTCGGCCTCCCAAAGTGCTGGGATTACAGGCATGAGCAACTGTGCCCCACCCAGACTGTTTTCTTTTTCTTTGACTTTTCCTGTTTATGACCCACCTCGTCAATGTGCTCTTCCCAAACCAAGACTTGCTTTCTTTTTTCCTTTTTTTTTTTCTTTTGAGATGGCGTCTCACTTTGTCGCCCAGGCTGGAGTGCAGTGGCACGATCTTGGCTCCCAAGTTCAAGCTATTCTCTTGCTTCAGCCTCTGGAGCAGCTGGGATTACGGGCGTGCACCACCTCGCCTGGCTAGTTTTTGTATTTTTAATAGAGACGGGGTTCCACCGTGTTGACCAGGCTGGTCTCGAACTCCTAACCTCAAATGATCCCCCTGCCTCGGCCTTCCAAAGCGCTGAGATTACAGGCACGAGCAACCGCGACTGGCCAAGGCTTGCTTTTTTCATATCCTCCTAATCGTACTCTGTCCAGGGCATACGTAGTCATTTGGTTTCGTCTTGCAGCTTTGGAAATGCAGCTTGTACATTCCTTGGTGAGCTGGCTGTGCCATATCATTAGGGCTGTTTGAGGTAAGCTACTCCTCAAGCTGGATGTTTTCTTGCAAAAGCGTTGTCAAACACAATCCAGGGATAGTTTTCCTAGAAAGACGAGTATGACCCCCTTCCAGGGATAGTTTTTCTAGAAAGATGAGTATGACCCCCTCCCTACCAGAAAGCCCACCCCAAACAGCCTTCTCTTGCTAACAAGTGGCTGAGGGAGGGTGAACTAACACGTGAGGAACCATCTGGGCCAATCTCTTACTCCTCTAGCAATCGGCCAACTCTAGGTCCCTCCAGGGTCCTCCAGTAGTCAAGCGTTGTCACACTGTTTTGGGGATGCCATTGGAAAGCACAGAAATATGGAGAGGGCAGAGGCGAGGCGTCCATTGTTGTTGCCTTTATGACGGTATTGCGCCATGGAATGAGAAAGTCCCTTCCCTGAGCTAAGCCATTATTATGTGGGTCCTATTCTGGCCACAGACACCACGTGAGTAGTCAGGCCTCAGCTGTTATTTCAGCCTCAGGGGTGAAAACATCCGAACAGTGGAATCTTTTTTTGTTCCTGGCTCCAGTCTCGGAACCCACAGACTTTGGATTCACTGTAGTCTCCACCTATCCCCATATCAAGCGGATGGGCCTCCCGAGGCTCAGCTACCCGCTCTTTCCTTTGTCTCTGGCCTGCTCTGCGGGCACTTTCCCACAAGGCCTGGGACCCTGGAGAACCTAAGTCATCGCTCGAGGGAGAGTTTACTGGGTTCAGGGTGAGGCTGGTGGAAGGAACATCGTGGTGGTACGCCTGGGGTCTCCACGGGGAAGAGGACAAGGGGGACGTCCAGGAGCTTCAGCGGCAGCCAACGCTGCGAGCCTCATCTGCGTGCGCCCCTCGTGGCGCTCGCGGGAACTGCGGGCCGACGTCCCCGGTTTCTCTCGTTGATTTCGCCGGCTCTGATGAGGCCGGAGCGGGCCTCCTCAGAGGAATGTAGACTGTTTGCACCCGAAAACCAAAACCGTGTCCAAGGGGCGGGGCCGGCCTGCTGGCATCTAGAATTGGGCCTGGCAGAGTGGGCCCGGGAGGTGGCTCCAGGCCCAGGGCCAGCCACGCTGCTTTCCCACGTGCACAGGGGTTGGCTTCCTCTGAACCAGACTCTGGGGGGAGGGAAGAAGCCTCCGCCGGGAAGGAGAGCTGGGGGCTTTCCCTTCTGTGTGCAGCGACCTGCGCCAGGAGGCAGCGTCGCCAAAGAGTACAAGGAGAGCTTTCGCCTCTGAGATTCCAAGAACTAGCTGGGATGTTCTGAATCATTAGAATCCATTAGTTCTGACCCCTGACTTAAAATCCTCCCAAGGCTCCTAGGACCACCCACACTGGCCTGCCCAATGCTAGCCACTAGGTACCTGCATGTGGCCACTGAGCGCTTGAAATGTGCTTCTACCCACACCAGACTTTGAAGATATAGTAGGAAAAAAAAAAAAAGGTAAATGTCATTAATTTTTTTTTTTTGTCTCTTGGTTTAATAAAACATAATAAAATCAGGCCGGGTGTGGTTACTCACGCTTGTAATCCCAGCACTTTGGGAGGCTGAGGCGGGTGGATCACCTGAGGTCAGGAGTTCGAGACCAGTCTGGCCAAAATGGTGAAACCCCGTCTCTATTAAAAAGGCAAAAATGAGTTGGGCATGGTGGCGCACGCCTGTAATCCCAGCTACTCAGGAGGCTGAGTCAGGAGAATCACTTGAACCTGGGAGGCGGAGGTTGCAGTGAGCCCAGATCATGCCACTGTACTCCAGCCTGGGCAACAAAGCAAGACTCCGTCTCAAAAAATAATAATAATAATAATAAAATAAAAAATTAAACATATTAAAATTAATTTTACCAGTTTCTTTTTGTTTTTAAAATGTGCTGCTAGAAAATTTAAAATGATGCCCATGACTCACACTGTATTTGTGAGACAGAGCTATTCCAGACGTTCTCCAATGGGCCAGGCTTCATTCCTGCCTCAGGGCCTTTGCAGTTGTTTTTCTCTCTGCGCGCAATGCTTTTCTTTCAGCATGACTTTCTTTTTTCTTTCTTTCCTTTTTTGTGAGACATGGTCTCACTCTGTTGCCCAAGCTGGAAGTGCAGTGGTGCAATCATGGCTCACTGCAGCCTCGAATCCCCATGCTCAGGTGATCCTCCCACCTCAGCCTCCTGAGTAGCTGCGACTATGGGTACCTGCCACCACACCCAGCTATTTTTTTGTATTTTTTTGTAGGGACAGGATATTGCCATGTTGCCCAGGCTGGTCTCAAACTCTTGAGCTCAAGCGAGCCACCTGCTTCGTTCTCCCAAAGTGTTAGGGTTGTAGGCATGAGCCACTGCGCCCAACCAGCTTCCTTCTTTCGTATCATGCAGATCTCAACTGAAATTTCTCATACCTGGCTACTAACTAAACAGTCCCACTCCATCCCTGTTTTGTCATATTATCCAGTTTTATTGCCCTAATAGCACTTAACACTCTCTTTATATTTCTTGTCTCTCCCCGTCCCCACCCAGCCCCACTGTCTTCGTCCTTAGAATGTAAAATCCTTGAGAGCCCAGGCCTTAAACATCTTGTTCACTGTGGGCTCCCCAGTGCCCATGGTAAATATTTGTTGAATGAATGTTGAAAGTCTCCTCCAAGGCGTTGACTCCTTCAAGTGCCTTTGTGACAAAGCCAAAATTCTAATCTGTATGCTTTACGTACACGTTCTCATGGATCCTCTGTGGTGCCTTTTCGGCTTACCAGTCCTGGCAATGGAAAAGTAAACGTGGCGTACGCCTGACTGCAACAGTCTTTTGTTGGTTTGCTACTGAGCTTCAAGATTAAGGGTTTGGGCTTTGGATACAAGAGGACTCGTCTTGGTCCTGCCAGTCAGTTCTGTGAACCTGTATAGGCGACTGTCCCTCTCAAATCCTCGCATTTGGGCAGGAGATGCTCCCTAAGCATTGATCACCTGCCCAAATGTGAGGATTTGAGTTTAGGATTTAGGTCTCTGCTAAGAGCAATTCATCCTATTTTGCACTCCAAAGCCACTTAGCTGGCATGGCGATGTCTCCATTAATCAACTAGCTAGAGTGCTTGGGGCCAGAAGTGTCCTGGTTAATCTAACTTCCTGGCTACCGATCAATTAACTACGACATCCTTGTTAAAAATATGAAGAGTATATGAATTCATTTTCCAGCTCTAGAAGGCCACTTCACTGAACAAAATTCACGTTCTTAGAAAGTATTATAAGGTGGCATTGTTATTTCCCTCCCAAAATTAAAACTGAGCACACAGGGGCTGAGTCAGAGGGACCCTTTGGGGTTTTCCAGCTGTTAAGCACAGCTGTGTAACTTTAGGCAAGGCATGGCTTTAACCCTCCAGTGTATCCATTGTCTTATGTAGGACATGGGGGAGATATTACTCCGCTTCCAGAGAAGTTGCTAGGATGAAAGGACATAACAAATACAAGGTGCTTAGCATAGTGCCTTGCGTGTAACAAGTGCTCAATATTTATTATTATTGTTTGCAATGTCTCTGACCACTGCGATATGACCACCCACCTAATTAAAGGAGGGCAAGTGCTGGGACAGAGCTGTCCTCTGGTTCTGGCCTGCCTCTAACACCCTCTGGGGTCCTGGGCAAGCTCCATCACTTTCTGGCCTGTTTTCTCTTGGGCAATATGGGGTAATCTGGTTGATCTCTGATTTTCATGCAGGTGCTGAAAGCCACTGGGTTCTGGGTGCCCTGAGATCTTTTCCTCTGTTGAGCTCGACCCTGAAGGGCCAGGTCCCTCCTCTCGTGGTGAAGCTGGCCCCTTCCAGGGACCTCCCTAGGTGCTGGCTTCCAGCCCAGCCAAACTTGTCAACCAGTATCCCAGTGCAGCAGCTGCACATACTAGCCCCTGTCTAGGAAAAGCTGTCCTGCGACGCCCTCTGGAGGAAGCAGGGCTTCCTTTCCTCTGCCATCACGTGCTCAGTCTGGGCCCCAAGGATTGACCCAGGCCAGGGCTGGAGAAGCAGAAAAAAAGCATCAAGCCTACAAATGCATGCTTACTTGCAGCAGAAATAGACTAACTGCATGGGCGTTTCCCTGGGATCCCTGTCTCCAGGCTTCTCTCATCCATGCCTTTCTAGGCAGCCCACATCAGCCCTTGCTTAAAACTCTCCAAGGTTTCTCATGCCAAGCTCCCTGAAGGACATCCCAGGCCCTCTGGGATGGCAGCTCACGGGCCTCTCCAGCCTCATTTGCCACTGCGACCCATTCTCCAGCACTGATTCATCAATTAGCCCATCAGAGGCGTAGCTGCAAGATTAGTTTTGAGACTCTCATTCTACATATTTATGTACATCCTCCAAAACTGATAAAACAAGGCCATCAAGTTGTAATTGATAAATATGTAATTAAATGTCTACAAAATGTAACATGTCAATTGTCTTTGCAACTGGCCTCAACCTTAGGTAGCCATATATAACTCATATTTCCTGTGTGATGTGGGTGAATTTTAATAAGCATGGTATAGTGTGGGGGTGGGGCCTTGGAAAATAACAGTGCCTGGGGCCTCTAAGGTCTAAAGTCGTCCCTGCCCTTCACGACCTCTGCTTTAGCCATCCTGAAACACTGGCTGTTCCTCCCACAGACTCTGCTTTCCCTAGATTCCGGGCCTTTGCACCTGCAGTTCGCCTGTTCTGAATGTCCTCTCTTTCCTCCTCGCCCTTCACTCCCTCCCCCTTGCCTGGCTGAGTCCTGTGACAGACATTTCAGGAGCCACTTTGGAAGCTTTTTCTTTTCTTCTTCTTCTTTTATTTTTTTATTTTTTGAGACGGAGTTCACTCTTGTTGTCCAGGCTAGAGTCTGGTGGCACAATCTCAGCTCACTCAAACCTCCACCTCCGGGGTTCAAGCGATTCTCCTGCCTCAGCCTCCCGAGGAGCTGGGATTACAGGCATGCACCACCATGCCTGACTAATTTTGTATTTTTAGTAGAGATGGGGTTTCTCCATGTTGGTCAGGCTGGTCTCAAACTCCTGACCTCAGGTGATCCGCCTGCCTCGGTCTCCCAAAGTGCTGGGATTACAGGTGTGAGCCACCACACCTGGCCTTTGGAAGCTTTTTCTAATGTCCAGTGCGACTCCTGCTGTAAGCTCCCTTTCACGCAAGTCTGCAATGAGGATGCAGCAGGAAAGCCTAGTACCAGCATATTTTATCTCCTTGTTTGTTTTTGCACTGGCCCTGACCATCCTGAGGATCAAGGCTGGGTCTGATTCAGCCCTGTATCCTCAGCACTAGGCTCAGTGCCTGGGCCATAGTATCCTCACATTTAATGGCTGGTGGATGGCCAAGGAAATGAGTGATGGATGGATGGGTGGATGGCTGGAAAGCCTCAGCATTAGGGTGTTGGAAAAGAAATTCACCAGAGCACTTTAGTGGTGTGGCTGGTCAGGGCACTGATGTGGCAAGGTTGGAAAAGATGACCTACTGCCCTTTCATTGAGCCCCCTCCTGCTTGCATGCTGCATGTCTACACTGGACCAAAGGAACTAAAGAATCAGCCTCTGGGTAGAATGACATCCCAAGGTTGCAACTGGCAAACCCTAGAATGTGGCTAACTCTAGATATAGGACAATAATCGCAAGTGAAAACACAACAACAAATAAATGGCAAGAGGAAGAAAATAAAAGAGAGAAGAAGCCTTTAGACTAAAAAAGACTAAAGAGACATATTAACCAAACCCCATACGTGGATTTTGCTTGCATCTTGATTGCAACAAACCAACCATTTTTAAAAATTATAATAAAATCAGAGAAATCTAAACAGTGGATGGTATTATACTAATAAATTATTTAATTTCGTAGATGCACGTACGGCATTGTATGTTTTTAATTTTTATCTTTCAGAGCTACCTACTGAAATATTTACAAGTGAAATGATGTGAGATGTGGGATTTGATTCAAAATGATCCTTTATGTATGAAGAGTGGGTCGTGGAGAATGCATGAAGATACAGATAAAATAAACGTGTCTATGGGTTAATACATGCTGTAGCTGGGTACATGGTGGTTTATTATGCTATTCTTTCTAGTTTTGTGTGCATCTGAAATTTTCTATAATAAATACTTTTTAGAAAACTCATGAACCATTCTGATTCCTGGAGATGCCTTGGTGCGCATGACCATATAATCCTTCTTTGAAGGTGAGGGCTGGAGAAGAAGTCCTGTTGAGGGAGATGCGGAGAGGAGCGGAGGGAGGAGGAGCACCGAAGCACCGAGTTAGCTGCCTCACTGCTTAGCTCCAGATGGGCCACCATTTCTGATCTCCTACAACATGCCAGCCACAGCCCTGAGCATTCTCCACTCCATCATCTCAATTCATCCTGTGGGGAAGGTGTTATCATCTTCACAGAGGAGAAAGCTGAGGGTCAGGGAGGTCCCATTGCTTGTCCCAAATCACAGAGCTCAAAAGTGTCCAAGTTGTGCTGGTGGGGGAAGGGCAGTGAAGCAGTGGGACAACACCAACAACCAAAAAGTGCAACAGGAAAATGAAGGAGAATACCAGGAAAATAAAGACACGGGTTTCGTGAACAGTGAAACCAACCCGGCAAGCAGTAGAGGCTGTCCCAGCAGACAATTGAGCAATAGACCTGAAGAAGTGAGAGTGGATTGAAGCAGGAGAATGAAACATCCTGAAAGACAGGTCACTGGAACCCTTGAAGCAACACCAGACTGTATACGACAGTTAGCAAACTTTGATGTTGTAGGGTTTTTTGTTTGTTTGTTTGTTTTGTTTTGTTTTTGTTTTTGTTTGAGACGCAGTCTCTCTCTGTTGCCCAGGCTGGAGTGCAGTGGTTCGATCTCAGCTCACTGCAACCTCTGCCTCCTGGATTCAAGCAATCCTCCTGCCTCAGCCTGTCAAGAAGCTGGGATTACAGGCACCCACCACCACACCAGGCTAATTTTTGTATTTTTGTAGAGATGGGTTTTAGCCATGTTAAATCTCAGACTCCTGACCTCAGACTCCTGACCTCAGACTGATCTCAGACTCCTGACCTCAAGTGATCTCCCTGCCTCAGCCTCCCAAATTGCTGGGATTACAGGGGTGAGCCACCATGCTCAGCCTGGGGAAACTGTTTGAACACATGAATTAATGAATCAGTAAAGGCTAATTTTAGTAGTATACTAAACATTCTTAAAACTCAATGAAATATAGACCAATAATTCAATAGAAAATTGGGCAAAGAACATGGACAAACAAAAGAAAAGGACAATGTCTTAAAAATATATGAAAAGATGCTTATTCTTACACATAAGAGAAATGCTAATTAAACTACAGTGAGACACTATGAGATGCGGAAGAGCTAAAATGCTGAATAATATCCCTGTTGGCAATGGTGTGGGGCCAAAGGCACCCCTATAAACTGTTGTAGGGAGTGTAAATTAGGACAACCTCCATGGAAGATCATCTGCTGTAATTGAAAATGCATGCAAGACTGGACATGGTGGCTCATGCCTGTATTCCCAACACTTTGGGAGGCCAAGGTGGGAGGATCACTTGGGTTCAGGAGTTTCAGACCAGCCTGGTCAACATAAGAAGACTCTATTTAAAAAAAAAAACCAAAACTAAACTAAAAAACACTTATTATACCTTGACTATGGAGGAGGTCTAGAGAAAAAAAAAATGCATACACACTTTCATGTAAAAGTTCCACTCATAGGAATTTACCCCACGTGACTCAAACATGTATTATCTATCATCTATCTATCTAATTACTATATAATGTAAATGCTGCTTATTACTTTTTAAAAGTTTTTTTTTTTTTTTGAGACAAGGTCTCACTCTGTCACCCAGGCTGGAGTGCAGTGGCTCAATCACAGTTCACTGCAGCCTTGAACGCCTGGGCACAAGGAATTACAGGCATGAGCCATTGTGCCCAGCCTGTGAATAATGTTGCTATAAACATTTTTTAAGCCTAAAAGTATCTCTAAGCTTTAGTTATTGATTGAGATTAATTCACATGTGATAAAATTCACCCCTTTAAAGTATAAAATCCAGAGGGTTTTAGCGGATCTACAGAGGGAGTAACCATCACTGTTAGCCAATTTCAGGACATTTTCATAACCCCAAAAAGAAACCCTGTGCCCATTAGCAGTCACACCCCATAGCCCCTTTCCCTAGCTGCTGGCAGCTACTAATCTACTTTCTGTCTTTATGGATTTACCTATTCTGGGCATTTCATATAAATGAAATAATACAACATGTAGCCTTTGTGTCTGGATTGTTTCACTTAACATAATGCTTTCAAGGTTCCTATGTTGTAGCATGCATCAGTACCTCATTCCCTTTTAATGCTGAGTAATATTCCATTGTATGGACATGCCACATTTTCTTTCTCTATTCATCAGTTGGTAGACATTTGGGTTATTTTCACTTTTTGGCTATTATGAATAATGTTGATATAAACATTTTATTAACATGTGCTTTCAGTTTTCTTGAATATACATCTAGGAATAGAATTTGTGGGTCATATGGTAACTCTAGATCTAACCTTTTATTTATTTTATTTTATTTTATTTTGAGACAGAGTTTCGCTCTCGTTGGCCAGGCTGGAATGCAATGGTGCAATCTCGGCTCACTGCAACCTCCACCTCCCGGGTTCAAATGATTCTCCTGTCTCGGCCTCCCGAGTAGCTGAGATTACAGGTGCATGCCACCAGGACCAGCTAATTTTTGTATTTTTAGTAGAGACGGGGTTTCATCATATTGGTCAGGCTGGTCTCGAACTCCTGATCTCAGGTGATCCTCCCACCTTGGCCTCCCAAAGTGCTGGGATTGTAGGTGTGAGCCACTGTGCCCAGCCTCTTTTTTGTTTGTTTGTTTGTTTTGTTTTTTTGAGACAGAGTTTCCCTCTTGTTGCCCAGGCAAGAGTGCAATGGCACAATCTCCACTCAACTGCAACTTTCACCTCCCGGGTTCAAGCAATTCTCCTGCCTCAGCCTCCCGAGTAGCTAGGAATACAGGCGCCAGCCACCACACCCAGCTAATTTTTGTATTTTTAGTAGAGATGGGGTTTCACCATGTTGGCCAGGCTGGTCTCGAACTCCTGACCTCAGATGATCCGCCTGTCTTAGCCTCTCAAAGTGCTGAGATTACAGGTGTGAGCTACCATGCCCGGCCTCTAGATGTAACCTTTTGAGAAACTGCAAAATTGTTTTATTCCCACCAGCCATCTATGAGGGTTTCAATTTTTCCACATCCTCTCCAACACTTATTATTGTCCAAGTTTTTTTATTATAGCCATCCTAGTGGGTGTGATGTGGTATTTTATTGTGATTTTGATTTGCATTTCCTTAATGACTAATGACATTGAGCTTCTTTTTAATGTGATCAATGCCCATTTGTATATTTGTTTGGGAAAATGTCTATTCAAATCCTTTGCCCATTTAATAATTAGGTTGTCTTTTTGACTGTTGAGTTTTAAGAGCTCTTTATATATTCTAGTACTAGAATCTTATCATGTAAGATCGTATATGATATACAAATATTTTCTTCCATTCTGTGTGCTGTCTTTTTACTTTCTTGATAACGTCTTTTGAACCACAAAAGTTTTTAACTTGACGAGGTCCAACTTACCTACTTTTTTATTGGTTACTTATGTTCTTAGTGTCATATTTTTAAAATTATTACTTAATCCAAGTTCATAAAGATTTATGCCTATGTTTTCTTCTAAGCATTTAAGTTTTTGCTCTTACGTTTAGATCTTTGGTCAATTTTGAGTTACTTTTATACATATGTTGTGAAGTAGAGGTCCAAATTTATTCTTTTTGTTTGTTTGTTTGTTTGTTTTTTTTTTTTTTTGAGACAGAGTTTCACTCTTGTTGCCCAGGCTGGAGTACAGTGGCATGATCTCGGCTCACTGCAACCTCTGCCTCCCGGGTTCAAGCAATTCTCCTGCCTCAGCCTCCTGAGTAGCTGAGATTACAGGCACCTGCCATGAAGCCCAGCTAATTTTTGAATTTTTAGAAGAGATGGGGTTTCACAATGTTGGCCAGGCTGGTCTCGAACTCCTGACCTCAGGTGATCCTCCCACTTCGGGCTCCCAAAGTGTTGGGGTTACAGGCGTGAGCCACCGTTCCCAGCCCCAAATTCATTCTTTTGCTGTTTACTTATTTTAACTTTTAGAATCAACCTGTATACAAAATATGGAAGACTTAATTATAATTACTTCACTCAGAGATAAAGTGCTCAATCTAAAAATACAGAAGTAAAAGTGCCTCAGTAGCAGTGAGTGCACCTACTGGGCAGATCCTCACTGCTAATACCATTCTTCAGTATGAGCAGTCAGGACTGCTTGGAGAAATGTTTGATTCTAGGACTGGGGCCGGAATATATAAGATGAGCCTGGAGCATCTTGTAGTGCCAGAAAGTAAGGAAGTGCTCAAATTTGTGCAACAACTTTGTTGGGGATATGTCAAAGGGATACAGGAAGAGTCCATTGAAAGAGGTAACAGTAACCATAGCTGGAACAATGTGAGCAACACAACGCATAGCATTTTATTATAACCCAAAGTGTAAAATAAATGTCTCTGAGTCCATACTGATATAAATAAATTATTGAATAAATAAATGAATGGAGGAGAAGAGATAAATATCCTATGCTAAAGAATTCTGGCCAGGCATAGTGGCTTATGCCTGTAATCCCAGCACTTTGGGAGGCCGAGGTAGGTGGATCACCTGAGGTCGGGAGATCAAGACCAGCCTGACCAACATGGAGAAATCCCATCTCTACTAAAAATACAAAATTAGGTGGGCATGGTGGCACATACCTGTAATCCCAGCTACTCGGGAGGCGGAGGCAGGAGAATCACTTGAACCCAGGAGGCGGAGGTTGCAGTGAGCCGAGATCACGCCATTGCACACTAGCCTGGCAAAGAACGAGACTCTGTCTCAAAAAAAAAAAAAAAAAAAAGAGAGAGAGAGAGAATTCCAAATAAATTATGCGGATATTCCACCCTAAAAAACAGAGCGCATAATTACCCCACTCCTTAAGCATGGGTTGTGCATAGTAACTTCCTTTTAAGGAATACAATACTGAAAGAAAGGAAAATACATGTGTATACACACATTTACAAAACAATTTTAATGTCAGAGCAGGGAATTCAAATTAAATCTTTTTATAGTGCCAAAAATATAGACTTTGGAAGCTAGATAGATCAGGGCTCTAATTTTCACTCTTTGTTAACCAGAATTCTAGGCAGATTATTTAATATCTACATACATCATTTAATGCCCACTGTAAGCTCTCCTGTACTATAAGCTCCTTTTGTGTGTTTGTTTCACTGATGCATCATCAGTACCTAGAACAGTGTCTGAGAGAAAGTGCCTTATGAATATGTGTTAAAAGAAGCATTCTCCAAACCTGAGTCTGAGTTTCCTCATCTGTCAAGTGGGTATAAAAATAATACCTTCCTTGCATGGTTGTTAGCAAGACTCAGTGAAATCCTATGTGCCAAAGCACCTCCTGAACTCCACAGTTTTATGTATCTTTAAACTTTAAGAGGAGCTGAAGAGGATAAGGATTCAGCTAGGTAGGTGTGGTTTTTTTTTTTTTTTTTTTTTTTGACAGAGTCTCCCTGTTGTCACCCAGCCTGGAGTACAATGGTGCGATCCCGGCTCACTGCAATCTCCACCTCCCAGGTTCCAGCAATTCTCCTGCCTCAGCCTCCTGATTAGCTGGGATTATAGGCGCCCACCACCACGCCCGGCTAATTTTTGTATTTTTAGTAGAGACAGGGTTTCACCATGTTGGCCAGGCTGGTCTCGAACTCCTGACCTCAGGTGATTCACCTGTCTCGGCCTCCCAAAGTGCTGGGATTACAGGCATGAGCCACTGCGCCCGGCCTCTAAGCTTCACTTTCTTACCCAATCTATAGAGATAGTCCATAGTCATGCCTGCCTCCCAGAGTTGGGATAAGAATCTCTTAATGAGAGCTTTTGTAAATATACACCACCCCCCTCCAGTGCTTCAATACTCACACCCTACCCTCTTGGCCATGCAGCAATCTCATGCAGTGATCCACCTGCCTCGACTTCCCAAAGTGTTGGGATTACAGGCGTGAGCCACCATGCCCGGCCGGTAGGTGGATTCTTATACCTTCTGAAGTTATGTTCATTTGGCAACCCCTTAGGATATGGTTTTTCTCTCTAAATATTTTTTGACGGAACCAATTTACTTACCTATTATATTGGTTTTCCATTGCAGCATAACAAATTACGACAAATGAAGCAGCTTAAAACAACGTCCTTACTATTTTCTGCATTGGAAGTCCAAGATCAGGAATCCAGGTGTGATTTAACTGAGTTCCCTTCTCAGGATCCCAGAGGGCTAAAATCAAGGTGCTGTCTGAGTTGCATTATTTTCAGGCTAGACTAGGGGAGGAACTGCTTCTAAATTTCCTCAGGTTTTTGAAAGAATTCACTTCTTTGTAGCTGTAGAATTTATGGCAGCTTGCTTCTTAAAAGTCAGCAGCAGAGGAAAGGGGGGGTGTGGAGAGAGACAGAGAGAGAGAGAGAAAGGACCCTTACTGTCTGCTGCTTGGAGTCTCTGACTTTCAGGAATGCCTGAGCCCTTTATAAAGGACTCCTCTGATTGGGTCAGGCCCACCCAGGATAATCTGCCTTTTGATTAATTCAAAGTCAACTGATTAGGGCCTTAATAACATCTGCAAACTCCTGTCACTTTTGCTATACAATATAATGTAATTACAGTAGTGATATCCCATAAGCTCTGCCATATTCTATGTTGGAAGCAGGTCACAGGTCACACCCATACCCAAGGGCATGACACCAGAGGGAAGAGATCTTGGGGGCCATTTTTGAATTGTAGCCACACCTATTGTATCAATAATTATTCTAGGTTCAGTCTGAATTGCTATACTTGCTAATTTACCATGTAATGTGTCAGTGAGAGCCAATAATGTGCTTGAGACCCTCAATTTTTAGATTCCGTAGGACAAGTACTAAATGCCTTGGACCTGCGTACAGGAAATATCGTTCTGGTTCTGGCGGCACTGCTAATTCATTGCAGCAATTTAGATACATTCCTACATTCCTTCTTTTCTCTACGCCTCACTTTCTTTCTTTTTTTTTTTTTTAGATGGAGTCTCACTCTGTTGCCCAGGCTAGAGTGCAGTGGCGTGATCTCGGCTCACTGCAAACTTCGCCTCCTGGGTTCAAGTGATTCTTCTCCCTCAGCCTCCTGAGTCCCTACTAGCTGGGACTACAGGCACACACCACCATGCCGGGCTAATTTTTGTAATTTTTTAGTAGAGATGGGGTTTCATCATGGTGACCGGGTTGGTCTTGAACTCCTGACCTCAGGTGATCCACCTGCCTCGGCCTCCCAAAGTGCTGGGATTACAGGCGTGAGCCACCGCGCCCGGTCTCTAAGCCTCACTTTCTTACCCAATCTATAGAGATAGTCCATAGTCATGCCTGCCTTCCGGAGTTGGGATAAGAATCTCTTAATGAGAGCTTTTGTAAATATACACCACCCCCCTCCAGTGCTTCAATACTCACACCCTACCCTCTTGGCCATGCAGCAATCTTATCTCACATTCCCCATCTTCCGCAGACATACGACAGGGTTCTACAATAATACCCCGTCCCTCAAAGCCCTCCAGGACCTCAGCTTTCTCATCCTTTCCACCCAACTGGCCTTCCATCCCTGTGCAGGGAGCATGCCAGCCATAGGAAATTCCACCTTTGCATTAACAAGGCACATGGATTTCATATGTGGCTGCCTCCTAAGGAAGGCACACCCATTAGGATGGCTGTTATTAAAAACAACAACAGCACAAAAACAACAAAATAACACAAGTTGGCAAGGATGTGGTGAAATTTGAACTCTAGTGCATTGCTGGTATAAATGTGAAAGGGTGAGTCTGCTGGGAAAAATAGTCTGGCAGTTCCTCGAAAAATTTTTCCCTCCTAAGGAAGGGAAAAAAGTACGAAGAAAAGCATAACCTTCTAAGGAAAGCTGAGCACAACACACACTGTGTGGCGTTGAAGATAAATTTCTACCCTCCTGACGACCACCAAAGCAAGAATAAAGAGCCAAGCTCATCCCATCCAAAGGTGTCATTAGTTTTGACTCCCTCTGGATTACGATGGCCTTTCGTGTGGAATGGCACATAACCAGCTCTAACACCTTATCTAAGACTTCGTTCCCACAATCCCGTCCATTCACAGTAGGCTGAGGCCTGAGCAGCAGCAGTGACCTTTGAGGTGACTCTGGCTTTCTGAGTTTCATCCTTTTATAAAAAACTGTGGTTCCATATACATAACATCAAATTTACCATTTTAACCATTTTAAGTGTACAATTCAGTGGCATGAAGTACACTCACACTGTTGTGCAACCATCACCATTATCTATTTCCAGAACTTTTCCATCTTCCCCAACTGAAACTCTGTACCCATTAAGCAGTAACTCTGAATAATTCCCCACTCCTCCATCTGGCCTGGAGACCCCATTCTAATTTCTGCCTTCATGAATTTGGCTATTGTTGGTACCTCAAGTAAGTGGAATCACACACAGTATTTGCCCTTTTGTGACTGGCTTATTTCACTTAGCAAAATGTCTTCAAAGTTCATCCCTGTCATAGCATGAATAAAAATTGTCTTCCTCTTAAGGCTGAGTAATATTCTATTATATGTACATACCACATTTTCTTGATCTGTTCACCGGTCGAGGTACATTTGTGTTGCTTCCACCTTTCAGCCCTTGTTTGGAATATTGGTGTACAAATATCTGTTTGAGTCTCTGCTTTCAAATCTTCCGGCCAGGTACAGTGGCTCACACTTGTAAACCCAGCATTTCAGGAGGCTGAGGCAGATGGATCACTTGAGGTCAGTTTGAGACCAGCCTGGCCAACATAGCGAAACTCTGTCTCTACTAAAAATACAAAAATTAGCCAGTTGTGGTGGCATATGCCTGTAATCCCAGCTACTACTCGGGAAGCTGAGGAAGGAGAATTGCTTGAACCCAGGAGACAGAAGCTGCAGTGAGCTCGCACCACTGCACTCCAGCCTAGGCAACAGCGTGAGACTTCGTATCAAAAACAAAACAAAACAAAACAAAAACAAAATCTTTTGGAGATATACCTGGAAGTAGAATTACTGGATCATAGGGTAATTCTGAAGTTAATTTTTCATTTTTTTTCTTTTTTTGAGATGGAGTCTGGCTCTGTCGCCCAGGCTGGAGTGCAGTGGCACAATCTCAGCTTATTGCAACCTCTGCCTCCCGGGTTCAAGTGATTCTCCTGCCTCAGCCTCCCGAGTAGCTGGGACTACAGACACGCACCACCATGCCCAGCTAATTTTTGTATTTTTAGTGAAGACGGGGTTTCACCGTGTTGGCCAGAATGGTCTCGACCTCTTGACCTCATGATCCACCAGCCTCGGACTCCCAAAGTGCTGGGATTACAGGCGTGAGCCACCATGTCCGGCCTGAAGTTAATTTTTCAAGGAACTGCCAGACTATTTTTCCCAGCAGACTCACCCTTTCACATTTCTACCAGCAATGAACTAGAGTTCAAATTTCACCACATCCTTGCCAACATGTGTTATTTTTTGTTTCTGTGCTGTTGTTGTTTTTAATAACAGCCATACTAATGGGTGTGAAGAGGAATCTCACTGTGGTTTTCTTTACATTTGTATCACTCCTCTTGGCCCAATCAAAATTCAGGGCCAGGTACAGTGGTTCACACTTGTAACCCCAGCACTTCTGGAGGCCAAGGTGGGATAATAGCTTGAGTCCAGGAATTTGAAACCAGCCTGGGCAACATAGCAAGATCCTATCTCTAAAAAAAAAAAAAAAGAAGAAGAAGAAGAAGAAAAAAATGAAATTAAAAAACTTCAGATCCTTCTGCTGTGGCTGAGCTCCTTCTCTGGGGGAAGCTTACCTCCTGGGCTTGTCCGGGTCCTGTTAGTACCTTTACACATCAGGTTATGTCTCATCAGAAGGTCTGTGATTTTGTGAGTAGTCCTCTCCTCCTCTGCTCAGAGACCAAATCCCAGTCTTGTCTCAGATGTCTTAGATAGGAGGCTCCTGTGAGATGTGGAAATACCCCAGCCAGCCTCTCCCTGGACTGCCTCACACAGAGCCAGGCGTCTGTCTGGAGGTGAGGGGGTGCTGGTAGAGGCCAGTTTCAGCGCTCAGCCTCTGAAGGAATGTGAGGGCCTGCGGGCATCATGTCCCCATAGCGCAATGCCCTCTGCGTGCTATTTTCAACTGGGCTGTCATTATGTCATTTGGAGCCGAGGTGGAACACTTGGATGAATTTCCCTCATCCTCTGAGCCCACAAGAATTTATATTGGTCAGAAGTGATGCATTATGGAAGCCTGTTTGGGGACACAAAGGCTTCCAGGGTATATTTTTGGTAAATTTGATATATCCTTGATACGTAGTTGCTTAGAAACAGCAATTTGTATAAGGTATACAGTGACTGTATTTTCCGTACCTAAAGTCAGAAGCCTACGTCTGGCAAGAATGAGTGTAGTTATGAGGACACAGAATATTTGAAATTGGAACTATCCCCAAAAAAGTCTGGAGTTACAGACTCTGTAGAAATGCATGACATGTTAACTAAGCTCACAAACAGAATGTGATTCTGGGTGATTTATTTCTTCACATTCAGTCTTGGTGTTAGAAATGAGCTTCTGCGCATGGCAGGAATTGTCTTTTTAATTTGATTTCTACAACTCAAACAAGACATAAATACATTCTCACTAAAAAAATCAAAACAACACTAATAAAGCCAAAGTCTTTCTTGACTATTATCCCTAATTCCAGTCCCATTTTATTTTATTTATTTTTTTGAGACAGAGTTTCGCTCTTGTTGCCCATGCTGGAGTGCAATAGCACGATCTCGGCTCACTGCAACCTCTGCCTTCCAGGCTGAAGCGATTCTTGCGCCTCAGCCTCCCAAGTAGCTGGGACTACAGGTGTGTGCCATCACATCTGGCTAAGGTTTTGTATTTTTGGTAGGGACGGGGTTTCACCATGTTGGCCAGGCTGGTCTTGAACTCCCGACCTCAGGTGATTGCCCACCTCTGCCTCCCAAAGTGCTGGGATTACAGGCATGAGCCACTGCACCCAACCTCCAGTCCCATTTTAAAAGTAACTACTGCTATAAATGTAGTGTGTTGTCTTCTCAGGCTTTTTCTACCTATTTACATACATGTACCTATATGTAAATATGTTATTTGTTTTTTACATATAAATTATATATTTTATATTATATTGCAACTTACTATTTTTGCTTAATATAGAGATTTTTTAAAGTCTGAACATATAGTCTATTACTATTATTACTATCTTATTATTACTATAGTATATTAATTATTAATATACTACTTTAATATACTATATCATTTTGTGTCTATATTATTTTATTATTTTATAGTATTCCATGACATGGAGATACTTCAATTGACTTAGTCACTTCCCAGTAGATAGGTATTTAAATTATTCTCAGCTAATCTTTATTATTAGCAATACTGTGATAAAATATTTACTCATGTTACTTAAGAACACATGGAAGTGTTTCTTTAGGATGAATATTCAAAGGTGGTATCCAAAAAGGATTTTGCAGAAAGTCAAGTTACTTTTGAGGTTGTGCATTACTGTGGTCCTGACTGAAAGTGAACTCTTTACCTACAAGGAGGACCCCGTTGAATGGAGTTCAGGTTGCAAACTCTAATGCCTATAGGAAACAAGTATTAAACATAAATGGTGGGCCAGTGGGCGTAAGATAGCTAGGTGAATGGCCGACCCCTGTGCCCCTGTGTCTGGGGTAGCTTCTACTCAGCTCCAGCCAAATCCTAGCATATGGGAAAGAAGACTCGGTAATGGTATTGACAAATTTTCTATAATTACCTGGATTTATTTTTATTTTTTTTGAGACAGAGTTTTGCTCTTGTTGCCCAGGCTGGGGTGCAATGGCGCAATCTCAGCTCACTGTAACCTCCGCCTCCAAGCAATTCTCCTGCCTCAGTCTCCCGAGTAGCTGAGATTACAGGTGCCCACCACCAAGCCCGGCTAATTTTTGTATTTTTAGTAGAGACGGGGTTTCACCATGTTGGTCAGGCTGGTCTCAAATTCCTGGCCTCAGGTGATCCACCCACCTCGGTCTCCCAAAGTGCTGGGATGACAGGCGTGGGCCACCACACCCCGCCTACCTGGATTTTTTAAAATGTGAAAGCTTCTGGTTAATTCCACTTTTTAAAAAACACTGTGAGGTCAAAAAACACATCCACAATCCAGATTTGGTCTGTGGGTTGATGGCCAGCATCTGGCCTGCAGGGAGTAGTGGGTGCTGTGGGAAACGGCTACTCCAGATGTAATTCTGACCAATGCAGACCAACCACCCGGTGCAATGGAAGAGGCAGTAACCTTGGCAGAGAGTGACTGTGTCATCCAGAGAACCAGGGAGGGGCTGCACATGGCTCAAATTCAAGGAGTCAGTGCTCGAGCAGTCAGAAAAGGGCTATAGTCTGGTTCCTGGGAGGAAGCCCCGGAAGACAGATTTCAACTCAGTCCAGAAAGTAACCTGGTAACAGGCAGAGCTGCCCAGAGCTTGAAGGGGCTGCCTTAGGCCGAGTGAGTATCCTTTCCTGAGAGTGTGCAGAGGCTGGCTTTCCATCTGGAAGAGATATTGAAGCCGAGGTACTGGCCTCAGAAGGGGGCTGGACCAGAGAACAATTAAATTCTGTTTAGTCTTGAGATCACAATTTAGATTTAACTTGAACTGTTAGTTAATGAGAACTTACTGGGTGCAAGAGAAAAGGGACAAAGGGCTTACATTTGTAGAGTACGTGCTGAGAGTCACACAGGCTGCGGTGGGCACCTTCACCCACATCATCAGATCCAGCCCTCCCTACGATCTCACAAGGCAGGCACATCACACATTTAGCTGATGCGGAAAATGAGGCTTAGAGAAGCAAAATGACTTAACTTGCCTGAGGTTTCACAGCCAACAAGTGACGAGTCTTGAACATTGATCCCTCTGGCCCGAAATCCAGTGCTCTTCCCACTATGGTTCTTCGTATTTTGGAAGTCTCTATTTTACTTTTACCATGTATGAAAGAGTTTAAAATGAACGTAACCACCCCATCTAGGTGCATGGTGTCCTATTGCTTACTAAGCTCTTCTATGTTCACGTTCTCATTAGTTTCCTGGGAACTCTGTTGGAAGTCTCAGAATCACCTATCGTCCACTCTGTTATCCAGAATTTTTTTTTTTTTTTTTTTTTAGATGGAGTCTTTTTTTTTTTTTTTTTGAGACGGAGTCTCACTCTTTCACCCAGGCTGGAGTGCAGTGGCGTGATCTCAGCTCACTGCAAGCTCCGCTTCCTGGGTTCACGCCATTCTCCTGCCTCAGCCTCCCGAGTAGCTGGGACTACAGGTGCCCGCTACCGCGCCCAGCTAATTTTTTTGTATTTTTAGTAGAGACGGGGTTTCACTGTGTTAGCCAGGATGGTCTCGATCTCCTGACCTCGTGATCCGCCCGCCTCGGCCTCCCAAAGTGCTGGGATTACAGGCGTGAGCCACCACGCCCGGCCTAGACGGAGTCTTATTCTGTCACCCAGGCTGGAGTGCGGTGGCACAATCGCAGCTCACTGCAACTTCTGCCTTCCAGATTCAAGCGATTCTCCTGCCTCAGCCTTCCAAGTAGCTGGGATTACAGGTGTGCACCACCACGCCCAGCTAATTTTTGTATTTTTAGTAGAGACGGCATTTCATCATGTTGGTCAGGCTAGTCTCAAACTCCTGACCTCGAGTGATCTGCCCACCTCAGCCTCCCAAAGTGCTGGGATTACAGGAGTGAGCCACCACACCCAGCCTATCCGAAAACATTTACTCCTCACTGTCAGTCAGCAAAACCAAGGGAACTTCTACATTGGTGCCATTTCTACATCTGGGCAAGAGCAAAGGTCTTCTCACATCACCTCTTAGATACCCTGGCAGTATAAGTGTGACTATTACAATGTTAGTTTCTTGTTTTCAGGTAAATCCCTGCTTTAATTCTGAGAGTACTCTAATTCTGCAGATAGAGGAATTCAATCTTTTAGAGAGTTATTTGGTTGCAGTTAACAGAAACCCAATCACAAGGGTTTAACAACCAAGAGGTTTCATTTCATTACATGTCAGAAGTCTGGAAGCAGCAACCAGGGATTGAGCAGTGACTCTGTGAAACCAATAAGAACTCAAGCTTAGCCAGGCACAGTGGCTCACGCCTATAATTCCAACATTTTGGGAGGCCAAGGTGGGCAGATTGCTTGAGCCCAGGAGTTCAGGACTGGCCTGGGCAATATGGTGAGACCTCATCTCTACAAAAAATAAAAAAATTAGCCAGGCTTGGTGGCATGTGCCTGTGGTCCCACCTCCTTGGGAGGCTGAGGTGGGAGGATTGCTAGAGCGTGGGAGGCGGAGGTGGCAGTGAGCCGAGACTGTGCCACTGCACTCCAGCCTGGGCGACATAGTGAGACCCTGTCTCAAAACAAAAACAAAAATCCCTCAAGCTTCTGCCGTCTTCCTTCTCTGCCATACTTAGCATGTGACCCTCTTTCTCAGGCTCAATGGACAGCTGTAGTGCCTCCAGGCATTCATCCTCATTCCAGGCATGAAGCCGAGGAAGGACAAAAGGTAAAAATCATAAGCCAGTTGAGCCTGTTACTTTTATCAGAAAAACAAACAATAGATTTCCTGGAAGCCCCACCTACTGTCCTCACAGGCCACCCCTAGCATATAGGTACCTGGGAAACCCACTTTCTTTTAGCTGGGCAAATTGCTGCCCTCAATACTTAGGGTTCTGTTACTAAGGAAACAAGATTGTAGGCTACATGGATATTGGGCAAACTCCTAATGTCCGTCGTATTGAACATGTCCTTTTCTAGATGACAGTATCTTTTTTAGAAAATACTTTTTGAACTTTAGTAATAGCTCAGGGTCATATCAACTTGAAAACTGAGGCAAGCTGGGTGCAGTGGCTCATGCCTGTAATCCCAGCACTTTAGGAGGCCAAGATGGAACCATTGCTTGAGGCCAGGAGTTCAAGACCAACCTGGGCAACATAATAAGACCCCATCTCTATAAAAAATAAAAAACTAGCCAGGCACGGTGATGCACACCTCTAGTCCTAGCACTTTGGGAGGCTGAGGCAGAAGGATTGCTTCAGGCCAGGCAATGGGGGCTGCAATGAGCCACAGTCGTGCTTTTGCAGTCCAGCCTGGGCAACAGAGCAAGACCTTGTCAAGACCCTGTCTGTAAAAAATGAAAAAAGAAAAAGAAAAGTGAGGCAATCCATGACCTCATCTTGCCAAAAGCTTCTGACCGTAGAGTCCTTGGAATACGGGTGATTGGGGCTTTCAGAGTTGGCCACACTGGTCCATCGCCACATAAGTAAGGAGCTGAGGCTCCAAGAAGCTGCGGGCCTTTCCAGAGACAGTGACGGTTGGTACTCCAACCCAGGACTCCTCATCAGGCCCAGTGACCTTTCACCCGGAGCCGTTCTCCTCTCTGAAACAAATCACCTCTGTTTTCTTACTTCTTTATTTTCCAAAAATAATCGTTATTGTAAATAAGACACAGATACTGGAAGCCACAGAACTCAAATGGTGGCTTAATGAATTATAATGAGGTGAACTCCACCTAGAGACAAGAAAAGGACTTTGTCAAAATCCCCTTCCACTCCCCATTAAAAAAAATTCCTGAGCATTGTTTATGTCACTTCCACATATTTTTTTGTAGTGTTATCATCCATGTATACATTCCAAGATTTGGTTTAGTCTAGCCCATTTAAAAAAGGTGATGTGTCTTCTAAATGTTTTTTAATCTATGCAAACCTCCTCCATCTCGTTCATTTTGTGACAGCTCACCAGTTGATGGACCCAGGCTGTTTGACTTGTGGAGGGTCCACAGCCTGGATTTTGCTGATTGTGTACTTTTGGTGTAGTTCTTCATGTTCCTCTGTCCTTTGTATTTCCTGGCAATTGACAGCTGGATCTAGACACAGGCTCAGCTTTAATCCCTCTGGCAGGACTATAGGTGGTATTTGCCAAGACTATAAGAGGCACATCACATCTGGTGTTTCTGTTTTTGTGACCTTAGCAGCCATTGATATCTAAGTTTCCTTATAAGGGGAATGCAGAATCTGTAGAGATTAAAAGTGCTTGCTACTTATGTCTCCTGTCTCTCCTTCCTCAAGGAGTATTGGGCCCCTAACCTTCAAAGTTTGGGGACGTGTCTGTGCAAAAGGGTGGGCAGCTGTTTCTCCCCTGGAGATTTCTGAGGCCCCTGCGCTCATGAAGTGGGCTTAGGAGGGATGCCCATCTCTTGGTCCTACTCACATCTTAGAGGGGTGAAGGAGGGTTCCGCTGGCTCCAGTCATTACTCAGGCAGGAGCACTGCTTACCTGAGGGTCAGGGGTCATGCAAGCTAGACTGTGGGACACACACTAGAAATAGGACAGGCTGTAAACTGTGGGTGGGATCAAAGATAGATGCAGCTGTTCAGTGGGAGTGCCCTGGTACATGTGAGTCTTCTGACACAAAGCATTGATTGAAAAAAACCATGCCCACTAACTATACCAAAACAATTCCATCAGCAAAGTCCTCTGATAATGGGTTAAATTAGATGAAGACCAAAGGCTTACAGCTCCCCTTGTCCTGACAGCACCCAGTCATGACTGAGCCCTGCAACCTGGGTCAGGATATAATAGTGACAATGGCAATGGGAGCCAGAAAAGAAAAAGAGAGAGAGAGAGAGAGAGAGAGAGAGAGAGAGAGAGAGAAAATACAGCTTCCAGGGCACAGAACCAGATGGGAGAGCAGGGAAATCATTCGGAGAGACAGAACATGCAAAGAGTGAGCCACATTTAAGCTGTGAACGGTGCTTGAGTTGGTGTTCTTGAATTTGATAGGTTTTTTTATCCACCTTCCCGGCTATGGCAGAGGTAGCAGCTTCCCTGGAAGCCCACTTCTGTGTGTTGTTCTAGGAACCATTTCCGGAGACTCAGCCCAGAGCTGCCTTTCAACCCTAACAATTATTTTTTAAGCATGTAATTAATTCTCCATATCATATTGCCTTTTTACTTAAAATAGCTAGGGTGTTTCTTTCTACAACTGAACTTTATGGATACAACTGGATTAGACAAAAACTGATGGACAGGACTAGTTTATAAACTAGGATGACATACTAAGAGCTTAGAAGGGCCCCTCTTCACCTCCCCTTCTCTTCCCACAAAGGCTGAGATTAAAACTTCTTTGGAGAGCTCATGGCTGCCAGAGGATCATGCAGCCTACTGGTGGCAAATAAACTTGCCACAGGGTTCAGGCCAAAGCTGGTGCAAAGGAATAGGCTTCCAGGTGGCAGAGAAAGGTACCAGAAGGTACAGGCAGGCTGGAGTCAGTTAATAAGAGCAGCCTCTGGGGGAAAGTAAGACTACCTGTAATCGTCCCACTACTTATTAGGAGTGTAAGTTTGTCAAAGAATTTGTAGAAGAATCCAGGCTAGAATGTAGTGGCGTGATCATAGCTCCCTTGAACTCCTGGGCTCAGGTGATCTTCCTGCCTCAGCCTCCCAAGTAACTGGGACCACAGGTGCATGCCATCACGCCTGGCTAATGTTTTATAAAGATGAGGTCTCACCATGTTGCCTAGGCTGATCTTGAACTCCTGGCCTCAAGTGATCCACCTGCCTCAGTATCCCAAAGTGCTGTGATTACAAGTGTGAGCCACCACGCCTGGCCCCAACATTCCACTTTGAATTGAGCATATATGCTGAATCGTAATCTGTTCGTCCAAGCACCTGGAACAGAAATGTCAAATCTGTTTTGTGCTTGTTATTATTTCCATCCTATACTAATGATAAGACATTAGTAATTAATCATGCACTCTTTTCCCCTGAGGCTGGATGTGGCTTTATCTATCTCTACACAGCACTTCAAGCAGCCACTTCTAATAGACTACATTGGGAGACAAGGCAGAAACTGCTCAGCCATGTGTGCCTGATATGCATTGGATCTGTGTCCCCACCAAATTTCATGTCAAATTGTAATCACCAGTGTTAGAGGTGGGGCCTGGTGGGAGGTGATTGGATCATGGGGGCGGAGTTCTCAGGAATGGGTTAGCACCATCCCCTGGGTGCTGTTCTCCTGATAGTGAGTGAGTGAGTTATTCTGAGATCTGGTTGGTTGTTTTTTTGTTTTTGTTTTTTGTTTTTTTTTGAGATGGAGTCTCATTCTGGGTAGAGTGTGATGGTGCGATCTTGGCTCACTGCAACCTCCGCCTCCCAGGTTCAAGCAATTCTCCTGCCTCAGCCTCCCAAGTAGCTGTGATTACAAGCACCTGCCATCGTGCCCGGCTAATTTTTGTATTTTTGCAGAGATGGGGTTTCACTATCTTGGCCAGGCTGGTCTCAAACTCCTGACCTCAGGTGATCTACACACTTCGGCCTCCCAAAGTGCTGGGATTAAGGCGTGAGCCACCTCGCCCAGTCCAGTGTTTGTTTAAAAGTGTGTAGCATCTACCCTTTTCCTCTCTTCCTTCTGCTCCCGCCATGTTAAGATATGCCTGCTCCTGCTTTGCCTTCTACGTGATTGTAAGTTTCCTGAGGCCTCCCCAGAAGCCGAGCAGATGCCAGCATCGTGCTTCCTGTACTGCCTACAGAACTGTGAGCCAATTATCCCTCTTTTCATTATAAATTACCCAGTCTCAGGTATTTCTTTACAGCAGTGCGAGAAAGAACTAATACAGTGCTCTAGAACAAATACGAATTAGAAAGTGTCATAAACTTTTTAAAAGTCTATTTTTTTTCAACTTTTTTTTTAATGGAATGCCTGTTATATGCAAGTCTGTATGCTATACACTCTAAAGGAATACAAAGATTATTTCAGTATGGATTTAGTCTCAGAAATCCTCTAGGGAAGTAGAATCACGTACGTGATTGTATTACAAGATTTGAAGGTATAACACAGAGAGATGCACCTAACATGTCACGAGGGATGAATGTTTCTTGCTGGGAGCTGGTAGGGCAGGGCCTTGCAGAATAGTTGAGCTTTAAACATGTGACAACCTGAGGATGGAGGAGTAGTAGAAGGAATTCTAATGGGGAGGAATGGCCTGAGCAAATGCAGAAGTTAAAACAAAGGTCAGGGTGCGCAGAGAGGAGAGAAGGTGGTATACTCTAGCTGGATGGACAAGAGAATGTGATGGGGAGTAGTAGGAGCCGAGGTGTGGAAGGCAAGATGGCATTAGATTATCAAGTTCCCTGAATGCCTGGCTTTGGGGTCAGAGCCTTACTCACTCAGCAGAGAAAAGCCAAGGAGGGGATGTGGAGCGGGAGAATCATAGGTCAGAGGTGCATTCAGGAACATGGATTTTGTTGTTGGGTGAAAGATGCATTATAGGCTGGGCGTGGTGGCTCACGCCTGTAATTCCAGCACTTTGGGAGCCCGAGGTGGGTGGGAGCCTGTGATTGGGAGTTTTGAGACCAGTCTGACCAACGTGGAGAAACCCTGTCTCTACTAAAAATACAAAATTAGCCAGGCGTGGTGGCGCATGCCTGTAATCCCAGCTACTTGGGAGGCTGAGGCAGGAGAATCACTTGAACTGGGAGCTGGAAGTGTGGTGAGCTGAGATTGCGCCACTGCACTCCAGCCTGGGCAACAAGATCACAACTCCATCTCAAAAAAAAAAAAAAAAAAAAAGGAAAGAAAGAAAGATGCATTATAGAGAGAGGCCAGAAGGAGAGGAGGCGAGGCCATTGAGGAGGCTGCTGCAATGGCCTGGTGTGTCAGCCAAGGCCCAGACAGGAGACAGAAAGCATATATGTCATTTGAAATTTTAATTTAAAGATCTTTTTAAAAATTATGATAAATTATACATAACATGAAAACAATGATTTTAACCATTTCTTAAAACTTTTTTTTCTTAATAGACAGGGTCTCATTTTATTGCCAGGCTGGTCTTGAACTCGGGCTTCAAGCAATTCCCTCTCCTAACCCTCCCAAAGATTTGAGATTATAGGTATGAGCCAGCACACCGGCTCCATCTTAAACATTTTTAAGTGTACAGTTTAGTGGCATTAAGTACATTCACATTCTTATGCAACCATCACCACTATCCAGCTCTAGAACTTTTTTTATCTCTAGAACTGAAACTCTGTTCCCATTAAACACAAAGCTGCCCACTGCCATCCCTTCCCAGATCCTGGTAATCACTATTCTACTTTCTTTCTTTCCTTCTTTCTTTCTTTTTTTTTCTTTTCTTTTTTATTCTTTTTTTTTTAATGTCTCTTTCTGTTTGTTTTATTTAATTATACTTTAAGTTCTGGGATTTTTTTTTTTTTTTTTTAAGACAGAGTCTTGCTCTGTCACCCAGGCTGTAGTGCAGCGGCACGATCTTGGCTCACTGCAACCTCCACCTCCCGGGCTCAAGCACTCCTCCTGCCTCAGCATGCCAAGTAGCTGAGACTACAGGCATGCAATGCCATGCCTGGCTAATTTTTTTGTATTTTTTGTAGAGATGGGTTTTGCCAGGTTGCCCAGGCTGGTCAAACTCCTGGGTCAGGTGATCTGCCCTCCTCAGCCTCCCAAAGTGCTGGGATTACAGGTGTAAGCCACTGTGCCTAGCCACTATTCTACTTTCTATCTCTATAAGGTTGATTATTCCAGGCAACTCCTATAATGATAAAGGACTTTCAACTAGCAAAATGTGGTTAATTATTCGAAAGTATAAAAGAGAACTCTAAAGGATATAGAGTAGCAAGTACAGAGAGTAGCAACTCCCTCTAAAGCTGAAAGAGAGTGAACAAGGAAAGAATCAAAAACTTAGAAGGTCCCCTATTCGCCTGCCATCCCTCTCCTTCCAAGGCTGAGATTCAAATCTCTTTAGGCCAGGCACAGTGGCTCATGCCTGTAATCCTAGCACTTTGGGAGGCTGGGGCAGGCAGATCGCTTGAGGTCAGGAGTTTGAGACCAGCCTGGCCAACATGGTGAAACCCTATCTCTAGTAAAAATACAAAAATTAGCTGAGTGTGGTGGCACATGCTTGTAATCCCAGCTACTCGGGAGGCTGAGGCAAGAAAATCACTTGAACCCGGGAGGCGGAGGTTGCAGTGAGCCGGGATTGCGAACACTGCACTTCAGTCTGGGCGACCGTGCAAGACTCCATCTCAAAAAAAAAAAAATCTCTTTAGAGAGCAACTGGCTGCCACAGGATTACGCAAACTGCAGGTGGCAAAGAAACTTGCCACAGGGTACAGGCCAAAGCTAATGCAGAGGAATAGCCTTCCAAGTGGCAGAAGAAGGCACCAGAAGGTACAGGCCGGCTGGATTCAGTTAATAGGAGCAGCCTCTGGGGAAAGAGAAATCGTTGAAGGTCACATGTTAGAGCCAGCTCAAGAGAGCTGTAGGTGCTATTGGGCTGCATGGTGATGGACTGGATGGCTTCTCTGCCAAAAAGCATCACTCCAGAGGCAGGAAGGGAATTCCTACCCTCTTACTCTGGCCTGGCAGTGTCCCCCCATGCTCTCTATTGACAAAGCCTAATGCCGAACCCATTGGCAAAGGAGAAATACCTGTACGGTCTAGTCCCAGTATCAGAAAGCAGGGCAAAGAAGGGTGGATTTGGCACTGAGAGACATACATTGGTAACCGGTACAGTAGGTAACTGGTAACTGGGGCTGAGCTGCATGGGTGACGCTGGAGATATACAGGAAGAACTAACCCCAGAGACATAGGGAGGGAGACTGGACAGCATTTCTGATGCCACCCTGTTTTTGTTCTGTTTGTTTATTCTTCGAGACAAGAGTACAGTGGTGCGATCTTGGCTCACTGCAACCTCCGCCTCCCGGGTTCAAGTGGTTCTCCTGCCTCAGCCTCCCGAGCAGCTGGGACCACAGACACACACCACCATGCCTGGCTAATTTTTTTACATTTTTAATGGAGATGGGATTTTGCCATGTTGACCAGGCTGGTCTCGAACTCCTGACCTCAGGTGATCTACCCACCTCGACCTCCCAAAGTGCTGGGATTACAGGTGTGGGCCACCATGCCCAGCTGCCATCCTGTTTTTGTATAGTCAATATGACACTTTTCCAGCCCCTAAATCATTTACCTCCATAGAAGCACCCCTCTAGAGGCTCCCTATAAGCAGGTGCCATGGCAATATCTAGGTAAAGGAAATGCCCACACAGAGAGAGCAAAGCAAACAAAGTGCAGAATACCTGCTATGAGCCAAGAAGACCAAGCACATTCAGAAACACTCCCACCTCGAATCCAATCAGATCAAGAGGTAGGAGCTATGATGCCCATGCCACAGAAGGAGAAAGTGAGGCTTAATTAGATGAAGCAACTTGCCCAAGAGTCACAGAGTCATATGGCTAGCCAGATAAAGGGCAAAGCAGGGATATACAGAGGCCAGCCTCTGGCTAACCAGCTAGAGCAGGAGTTGGCAAAGTTTTCTGTAGTGGGGAAACAGTCAATATTTTAGGTTTGGTGATTCATGTGATCTCTTTGTCAACTACTTAACTTAGCCATTGTAGCACAAAAGTGGCCACAAACAACATGTAAATGAATAGGCATGGCTGCGTTCCAGTAAAACTTCATTTATGGATAGTTATATTTAAATTTCATCTAATTTTCATGAGTCACGAAATGTTCTTCTGTTGATTTTTTTTCCCAACCATTTAAAAATGCAGAAATCATTTTTAGCTTCCAGGCCACACAAAAACAGGCCGGAATTGTTCCATGGAACTGTGGTTTGCCAACTGCTAATCTACACTCATGCTACTCAGAGTGTGGTCTTTGCACTGAAAGTGCAAGAGTGGTAGCTCTGAGGAAATGCAGAATTTCAGGTCCCGCCTCCAGCATGCTGAGTCTTCATTTTAATAAGATGGACCTTACAGCTTGAGGCACAGGACCTGATCTGTGATTCTTTGTTAAAACACATATTCCTAGCCTATCCATAGAGATCCTAACAAACACCCAGGAGGAGCTGACGCTGCCAGTCTGAGGCCTAGATTTGAGGTAGCAAGGCTCTAAAAAGCTGCTCTCAAACTTGGCTGAATACTGGCATCGCCTCATCAGCTCTGATGTACACAAACGCCTGAGTCACACCCACAGATATTCTGATATCATTGGTCTGGGGTAACGCCTGAGCGCTGGCATTTCTAAAACCTCCCCAAGCCCAGGCACAGTGGCTCATGCCTGTATTCTCAACGTTTTGGGAGGCCAAGGTGGGAGGATCGCTTGAGGCCAGGAATCGAGACCAGCCTGGGCAACACAGTGAGACACTGACTCTATGAAAAATAAAAAAAAAAAAAATTAGCCATATGTGGTGGTGTATTCCTGTAGTCCTAGCTACTCAGGACACTAAGTGGGGAGGATTGATTGAGCCCAGGAGTTCGAGGTTACAGTGAGGTATGATAATGCCACTGCACTCCAGCCTGGGAGATAGAGCTAGACCCTGTGAAAAACAAACAAAGGAACAATCTAAGGTAACTAAAACCTCCTCAGGTAGTTCTAATGCACAGATAGGTAGTAGAGAGCAGAAGGTGACCTGAGAGCTTACAGGAAGGTGACCTGAGAGCTGAACACAATCAGCACAGCTATTTAGGTTGGCCCATCAGGTGTTTTAAATGTCTTCAACTAACAATTTTTTTTTTTTTTTTTTGAGATGGAGTCTCGCTCTGTCACCCAGGCTGGAGTGCAGTGGTGCCATCTCGGCTCATTGCAACCTCTGCCTCCCGGGTTCAAGCGATTCTCCTGCCTTAGCCTCCTGAGTAGCTGGGATTACAGGCATGTGCCACCACGGCTGGCTAATTTTTGTATTTTTTAGTAGAGGTGGGGGTTTCACCATGTTGGTCAGGCTGGTCTCGAACTCCTGACCTCAGGTGATCCACCTGCCTCGGCCTCCTAAAGTGCTGGGATTACAGGCATGAGCTGCCGCGCCCAGCTGACAACATTTTAAAATGGAAATTTCAAGCCAGATGCAGTGGCTCAAGCCTGTAATCCCAGCACTTCAGGAGGCCAAGGCAGGCGGATCACCTGAGGCCAGGAGTTCGAGACCAGCATGACCAACGTGGTGAAACCCTGTCTCTGCTAAAAATACAAAAATTTGCTGGGTGTGGTGGTGTGCGCCTGTAATGCCAGCTACTCGGGAGGCTTAAGCATGAGAATTGCTTGAACCTGGGAGGCGGAGGTTGCAGTGAGCCAAGATCATGCCATTGCACTCCAGCATGGGTGACAAGAGCAAAACTGTCAAAAAAAAAAAAAAAAAAAAAGAAAAGAAATTCCATAGACATGTAAATACAAAATCCTAGATTTCCAGCTTCTCCTGAAAAATCAGAAAATCTGGCACACTCAGCCCTGATTCCTTCATGGCCACAACAGACTGGTGTCCAGTAGCTGCTGCCTTCAGAAGCCCAGCACACCTCACTCCCCATTGGCGTGTCACCTTTACTGTCTCATATCTGTGGACACACAGGCTTGCCAACCTGGATTGTACTCCAGAAGCACCCACTGGATCTTTTCCCTTAGATTTTGTTTTTCTTTTCTTTCTTTCTTTCTTTTTTTTTTTTGAGACAGAGTCTCGCTCTGCTGCCCAGGCTGAAGTGCGGTGGCACGATCTCGGCTCATTGCAACCTCTGCCTCCCAGGTCCAAGTGATTCTCCTGCCTCAGCATCCTGAGTAGCTGGGATTACAGGTGTGTGCCATCATGCCGGGCTAATTTTTGTATTTTTAGTAGAGACAGGGTTTCACCATATTGGCCAGGCTGGTCTCGAACTCCTGACCTCAGGTGATCTGCCTGCCTCGGCCTCCTAAAGTGCTGGGATTACAGGCGTGAGCCACTGCATCTGGCCGGATTTTGTTTTTCTTTGGCTGTGCTGCTTGGCTGGGAGAGAAAAACATTTCTTTCCAAAATCTGGTTTTACATTTTAAAATTGCAAAACAGCCAATATGTTGTAAATCTGGGTATCATGCCCATGCATCTTAGTCTAGTGAAGATTACAGCCTGCACAGTATTGTTTTACAGGGGTTTTTGGATGGCCCAAGACAAATTATGATCCCTTGTTAGCAAACCATATGAACCACTTGATGAGTCCATCGCCTGGTCAGTTTTGACATTTCAAACCAAGGCATCAATCTCACGATTCACTTCCAGGCATCCGTTGCTTGCATTTGCACACAGAATAATAATGCCACATGTATTCAGAGTTCTTCACAGTTTACAAAGCACTTTCGCAGACATTCCTTCATAAGATCTTCACAGTAAACTGAACAAAGGCATATGTATTACCTCTAGTAATTGACAAGAAAAATGAGGCTCAAAGACGGCCAGTGACTTTCTCAAGTTGACCTAGCCTGTTATTCAGAACTCTTTGCAGTTCTACTATTTTCTTTCTTTTTTCTTTCTTTCTTTCTTTCTTTCTTTTTTTTTTTGAGACGGAGTTTCACTCTTGTTGCCCAGGATGGAGTGCAATGGCACAATCTCGGCTCACTGCAACCTCCGCCTCCCGGGTTCAAGCAATTATCCTGCCTCAGCCTCCCAAGTGGCTGGGATTACAGGCGCCTGCCACCACACCTGGTTCATTTCTTGTATTTTTAGTAGAGACAGGGTTTCACCATATTGGCCAGGCTGGTCTCAAACTCTTGACCACAGGTGATCCGCCCACCTCGGCCTCCCAAAGTGCTGGGGTTACAGGCGTGAGCCACCGTGCCTGGCCATTCTACTATTTTCTAACCCTGTGCTTTCTACTCCCCCATCCTGCCTCTAATGAATGCTCCTCGAAGAAAATGCTCCTCTGAGAAATCCCACGAGAACTGTGACCCCTCACAGCACGACGTCAATCTGGAAAACATAAGGCTTTGGAAATGCTCACGCCTGCACATCTGCTTCCTGGCCTCATACTCTTCAGATTAGATAGCTCTTGGAAGAGGCTTGATGTATCAGAAAAACAAAAGTTACTAAAGGATGCTTGGTACAGTGGAGAGATCATGGACTGTGGAATCACACAGACCTGGTTTCCAAGAGTCCCCAAACCTCACCCCCACCAGCTCAGCCAAGGGGAAAATCAGATGCACCCAATTGGCTGAGCAGGAATCCCAATTGGCTGAGCATGAATCACAGCCAGGAGAAGGAGGAGCAGAACCCGTAGGGTTGGGGGGGCAGAGACATTTAAAAATCAAAAACAAAAACATGAGGATTGTGAGGTAGAAAGAAAAAGGGGCAACCGAAGAGAGCAAGACAATTTCAATGTCTAGCTTAGGTGGGCTCAGAATGAGCAGGGGGCTACTCAATGAAAAGTAAAGAACTGTTTCATACCACCGTTGAGACTTAGTGTAGATGCACAATCGTTTACTAGGGCCTCTGTAGCATCAGGCTGTCCCTTGCCACCCTCCCTTTCACTAGGAGGATAAAGTGTTATACTTGCTTAGGCAAACTCACTCCCTTGCTGGAAGGATGTACAACCAAGTGGAATTGGGAAAAGGTACCTTGGAGTCTGCATCCAGGAACATATTTACTAATTATGCATCTGGCCTTGAGGGAGGTCAAAAGGGTAAGCAGAGCTCTCTCTCTCTCTTTTTTTTTTTTTTTTTGCAAGATTGAGTCTTGCTCTGTCACCCAGGCTGGAGTGCAGTGGCACGATCTCGGCTCACTGCAACCTCCACCTCCCAGGTTCAAGCGATTCTCGTGCCTCAGCCTCCCAAGTAGCTGGGATTACAGGCACCTGCCACCACACCCAGCTAATTTTTGTATTTTTAGTAGAGACGGGTTTTGCCATGTTGGCCAGGCTGGTCTCGAACTCCTGATCTCAAGTGATCCACCCACCTCGGCCTCCCAAAGTGCTGGGAGTATAGGCGTGAACCACCGTGCCCGGCCAAGCAGAGCTCTCTTTCCCGCTGATTCTGTTCTTGTTCTTGACTTTTTACTGCTCACCTGAACCACTGCATTAGCCTCCTAAAGGCCTCCCTGCCTCTAAGTCTCAATCCAACCACTTTCTCCTCCATGCTGTAGTTACACACAGTGGCCTTGTCTTTGTGTGCAGATTGGAATCACCTGGGAAGTTAAAGTAATAGATGAGAAAGGCTGTGACCTGGCTGGGAACAGTTTGATAAAGCTGGTTATGAGGTTTAGACCTTATCCTGCAAGTAGTTTTAGAAAGATTATTTTAGCACAGTAGCCCTCAACCTTGACTACGTTCAAATCATCCAAGGAATATTTAATTATCATATTGGGCCACACCCTAGACCAATTATATTACAATCTCTGGGATAGAACCCAGGCATCCATGGGCTGACACTTTCCAGGTGATTCGAATGTCCAGGATGCAGTCCACTGCTCTTAGCTCCAGCGTGGAGGATAGATTGAAAGGAGAGATTCTAAGGAAGTCTCTTTCAACAAGGTAAGAGGCTCATGTAGGGTCCAGGTGAGAGATGCTAAGGAAGGAACTGGGGCAAAATTGGTGGAAATAGGAAGAGAGGGAGGGATATGAGCTGGTTAAGGAACGAGAACCTACAGGATTAATTAACTGATGGCTGCGGCAGGTGGGACAAGAGAGGCATTGAGGATGATTTCCAAGGTTTTGCTTATTCAACTAGTTGAGTGGTGGTGTCACTGCCAAGATGGGGAGACAGGGAGAGAATCAATAGCCTTGGGGTGGGTATGGGGAGGGGACGTTGAATGGGACAGGACTGCAAGACACTCAGGAGGAGACGTTGGGAGTATGTCTGAAGCTCAGAGGCAACATCCAAGGGAAAGAATATACGGTTTTGTTCTGGACCAGGAGAATAGGTTGAGAATGCTCAGCATCAAGGCAGTGGTTGTTGAGATGTGGGTGTTGATGAGATGACCAGGGGAGAAGATGAGGACAAAGTCAAAAACAGCAACTAGAAGACAAAACAGTTAATACTGGAGTAACATTAAACCAAAAAAGGTGACTGAGGCCAAGACCAAGGCCAAGGATTCTTTTCCTTGACTCCTAGAGAACAAGACAGAGATGGGAGGAGTACAGTTCACAGAGATGAGAGGTAAGTGGACTTGTCACTTGGTTCCTAGCTGACACTGCTCTTCTGCTTAACATACTGCTCAAGTATTTTAAAGGTCTTGAACACAATCCCTGATCCTACCCTACCATATGCCTCATAGCCTGGGTTAGGGATGACATTTGAAGTAATAAAATAAATCCGAATGCCACATCCTATCCTTGTCCAATGAGCATTGAGAATCCCAGCTAATATCATAGACTTGAAACTGGGAAAGAATTTGGCCTTATTTTACAGATTTGAAAACTGAGGTTCAGAGAATGCAAATGCCTTGTTAAGTTCTCCCAGAAAGTTGGTAGCAGGGTAAAGGAACTCGAATCCTGATTACCCAGGGACCAGTCCACAGCACCCTTCATTGCGGTTTTGGACATTGCTTCTCATTGTGGCAGAGTCCAGCACAGTGCTCAGCAGCTATTCAGGTACTCAGTGCATTCAAAGGCAATTTATAAACGTCGTATCGAAGAGATAAATGTTGTCTCAAAAGCATCTGAGATCTGAGAAAGTGAGGATTATTATTAAAAGCAAGGCAAGAGAATGCCAAGGGTCATGAATTTGAAAGTATTTATTTGGGCACAATATTTGCTGAGAGGAGAATGACACCTGCTCTAAAGAGTATTTCCTTGGCTACTTAACCTTGTCCACATCTGTCCAATCTAGCAACCACCAACAGACTCTGGCTAAGAAATGCCATGCTACTCTGGGGTCAGGAGACTTTGTCTATAGGAGAAAGAGCAGTGGAAAGGGAGTTGGGAGATCATGCCCAACTGTGTCATTCACCAGTTTCTTGAGCTAATCATATCTCCTTCCTGAGTTGCCAGTACAATTATGAGGTCAGACTTGATCATCTTTGAGATCCTTCAAAACCAGTGACCTAGCTGGGTGTGGTGGCTCACGCCTGTAATTGCAGCACTTTGGGAGGCAGAGGTGGGCAGATCACTTGAGGCCAGGAGTTCGAGATCAGCCTGGCCAGCATGGTGAAACTCTGTCTCTACTAAGAACACAAAAAATTAGCCGGGCATGATGGTGCATCCCTGTAGTTCCAGCTACAGGAGGTTGAGGCAGAAGAATCGCTGGAACCCACAAGGTGGAGGTTGCAGTGAGCCAAGGTCACACCAGCCTGGGCACTCTAGCCTGGGCCACAGAGCAAAACTCCATCTCAAAAACAACAACTACAATTAAAAAATCCCAGTGACTTGGTTTATCCTTTGCCTTTCCCCAGATCCTCATGAGATAGCTACCGTAAATTCTTTCCCAAACATGGAATAAGGACTCTTCCTTACCCAATGCCTGGCTCCCTCCTCCAGGTGGAATTAATTAGCTATCAAGGCTGGATGTAGGGAGAAAAGAATTCCATTCTCATGTTATATTTGTTAAAAACACATTTCCGTATAAGCACATGCATCTGTCTTTGTGCTTGCTCTGAAAGATTCTTCTGCTGACAGGTTTTTGGCGAGTTCCTAGAGCAGGAGGCCTCTTTTTCCAACACTCACCTTGCTCAGCAGTGTGAGCTTTGAGGTCCAATCAGTCCAGTAAACTTCACGGTGTTAGGATGTGTGCTTCCCCCTTTTCAGCTTATAAGGTGCTTTTCCATAAATGATGTCATTGGGTCCTCACTGCAGCCATACGAGGCAGGTAGCATAGGTGTTGCCATTACCACTCTACCGGTGAGGTGTCTGAGGTCAGGAGAGGTTACGTGGCTTGGCCAAGATCACACAGTGGTCACTGGTAGACCTGGGGCACCAATCAAGGTATCTGGATCCAACAGCCAACCCTGTTTCCATTACTCATTCTTTCATTCATCGACTTGACATGCATTTACTAAGCACTTCACACAAGGTCAATCTTGTGACGGGCTCTAAAATACAAAGATGAGCAAGACATGGTTCCTCCCTTGAGTAGCTCACAGACTGATGAGTTGGGAGACAAGTCTTCAAAGCATTAATGGAAACACAAGTGCTGTGCTTTGGGAAGAGAGAGGAGAAAGCAACTAAATTGGCCTGGGAGAGTGCGGGAAATGCTCTTAGAGAAACAGATGTTGGAGTAGGGATTTTCAGAGCAATAGAAAGGGAGAGAACCCTGCCGGGAAAAAGAACAGCATGGAAAAGGCACAGAGTCACGGGCACTGGGAAGTCCAGTGGGATTGGAGACTAGGGTCATGCTGGGGAGTGGAGGGAGATGCAGTGAAGGAGTTAGAGGGACATGGTAAGGAAACGTACAATTTCTGAGTGGAGTTGGGCTTGACCCGGCAAGTAACAGGCCGCTGAGTAGTCAGTGTGTGGATGTTCTAGATTTTCCTGTTTGGTTAATGGTGTATTGGCTGCTGCTTGATACACAGCCACCTACACAGTCCAATTGTCTCCTCCTCCCTGCACAGGCCTGACTTGACCTAGTTATTCCAGAGCATTGCTCAATCACCAAATAGCTTCCATAAGAGGTGAGAGAGAGAGAGAGAGAGAAGAAGGAGGAGAGGGGGAGGAAGAGGAGGAATGCTTGAGCAATCCAGGAGACCGAGCCAGGATCGGGCCTCTGAGAGGCCCATGTGAGTTTCACATTCTCGGGACAATATTTGCCATCCTCACTGGCAGAGGGAGAGTGGAGACTATGCACCGAGCACAGGTCTAGGCCTGAATGGGAATGAGTCAGTGGCCAAAGGGCAGGGTTGGGAGGGAGTGGGTGGCTGATGGTGGACACAGGTGGAGGAAGAACTGGGAGTGTGCCCCTCTGCTGGGATTTCCCTGCTCCTGAGGCTCCCTTCAGCCATCCAAACTCCTTGGGTTTCCTCTTGTACCCACAATGCAAGGGTTGGGAAAGGGGGCCCAGTTAAGTATTTTGGGTGAGGAGAAAACCATTTTAACTCCTTTCTTTTCCTGCCTTAGTTTACAGTTAGCAGCAATAGCTTCCACCCATAAATACAATGTACACTGCTTGGTATTCGCACAGCCCTTTCAAGTTTTTAAGTTTATACTTTATTATCCAAATTAGAGCCAAATTGCTAAACAGGACACTAGGACATCAGATATGCACTGGGACTATTCTGGTCATTCCATGATATATGACCACCATAGATACTTAGAAATCCAGGGCTTCATGATACTCTCGCAAGATCCTGGGAGTGGACCTCACCATCTCCATTTTACAGTTGAGGAGACACATGTGTTTCCTCTTAGCTGCCAGGGGGATGGAAGAGGAAGGTGGTCCAGCAGAGACTGGGTGAAGTCAGCTGCTCTCTTGCGCAGCTTTTCAGAAACAGCTGGGACTGTGCTGTTAGAGGCAAGGTGCACAGTGGAGCTGGGAAGGGAGTCACCATATGTGAGTGCTGGGGATAAGGCAGGCCTTGCCTTCATAAAATGTTCAGTGCTCGTACATCCATTGCCTCATTCAATTCGTTTTTTGTTTTGTTTTGTTTTGTTTTTGTTTGTTTGTTTGTTTTTTGCCCAGGCTGGAGTGCTGTGCACGATCTTGGCTCACTGCAACCTCTGGCCTCCCAGGTTCAAGAGATTCTCCTGTCTCAGCCTCCCTAGTAGCTGTAACTACAGGCATGTGCCACCACGCCTGGCTAGTTTTTGCATCTTTAGTAGAAACGGGGTTTTGCCATGTTGGCCAGGCTGGTCTCAAACTCCTGACCTCAAGTGATCCACCTGCCTTGGCCTTCCAAAGTGCTGGGATGACAGGCATGAGCCATTGTGCCCAACCTAATTCTGACATTTAGCTCTGCAAGGAGATAATATTTTATAGATGAGGAAAACAAAGTTCAGAGAAGTTGAGTCACTTTCTTAAGGCCATAGAGGTAATAAGTAAGGAGTTGAGATTTAAATCTGGCACTGTACCTCTTCTATCACACTATCCTGCCACATTGGCACAACCCTGTATGAGGGTTCTCAAGGAGGCCCATGTCTGAGTGGTGGTAGCTCTTCTCCAACCTTCTTCTCTACCCTCTTTAATAACCAACTATAACTCTACCCCTCAGGCACTTATCTAAATATTCTTTAAGTCTAGCCAGAGTTTTACCCAAGATGAAATACGTACATGGAAAGAACCAAGAAACAAACCAATTCTAAACCAATTTCTCCTCTCTGGCAGAGAGGCTGCCCTAACTGATACGCTCTGCAGAAAACTGAGTGAGAAGGAAAATAAGAGCCAGGCATGGTGGCTCATGCCTGTAATCCCAGCACTTTGGGAGGCCGAGGTGGGTGGATCAATTGAGCCCAGGACTTTGAGAACAGCTTGGGCTGGCAAAACCCCAGGGGTTGGAAGTGTGAGGGACTGAGGAAGGAGGATCGCTTGAGCCCCGGAGGTTGAGGCTGCAGTAAGCTGTGATTATCACTGCACTCCAGCCTGGATGACAGAGTGAGACCCTGTCTCAAAAAAATAATAACAGGAAGGAAGGAAGGAAGGAAGGAAGGGAGGGAGCAAAGGAGGGAGGAAAGGAGGGAGGGAGGGAACTCAGTTACAGAGGTTGTCTCTCGTTGGTTTACTGTGGCTCCACCAATGTAAAGGGCATAGCCCCCGGCTACCGTCCTCACCCCTAGGAGACTATGGTTTCCCCCTTATCCTGTCCTGATCCCAGTTAACTCTAAGAAGTCTTCTGCCAGCCCCCATTCTGCCTCTCTTCCCAGGTGACTAGGCAAGGTGCCCAGCAGCCATCACCCACCCCTGCTCGTGAACTGCAACTTGCACATAGGGTGATGGGAGGTCGGAGTGTGTATTCTCCTCAAGCTACTTTCATAACATGGGTCTGCCTGGAGAGTTACCTCATCCCAGATTGCTTGTCCAGGTGGCTGCAGGATCTTGCCAAGTTTTCTCTAGAACACTGTGAGCTCTATTAGGCTCTTTTTTGTCTGAAAATTTCCTCTCCTCTCCAGTGAGTCTATTTCCTTGCTGCTCAAAGTGTGGACAACAGTTCAGTTGCATTGGTACCACCTGGGAGCTTGTTAGCAATACACCAACACAGGTCTCACCCCACACCTACTGAATCAGACTCTGCATTTACCCAGATCATATATGCAGAGTGAAGGTTGAAAAGAATTGCTCTAGATGCCCATGAAAGGTGAATTCCAAAACCCAATCATCTCCTAAAATAATATAATGAAGGATCAAAGATGATGGTCAAGTGCTATTTAAAACACCATGGAAGGCCCAGCGCAGTGGCTCACGCCTGTAATCCCAACACTTTGGGAGGCCAAGGTGGGCGGATCGTATGAGGCCAGGAGTTTGAGACCAGCCTGGCCCACACGGTGAAACTCCGTCTCTACTAAAAATACAAAAATTAGCCGGGTGTGGTGGCACGTGCTTGTAGTTCCAGCTACTTGGGAGGCTGAGGCACGAGAATCCCTTGAACCCGGGAGGCAGAGGTTGCAGTGAGCTGAGATCGCGCCACTGCACTCCAGCCTGGGTGGTAGAGCGAGACTCTGTCTTAGAAAACAAAACAAAACAAAACAAAAACACCATGGGGCACTCCTGTACTCAGGCTATAAAAAGTTAATTCGGTGCCAGTTAGAGAGATAAGTAAAATAGTCCTAAGTCAAGAATATTATACTAAGTCTGTCTTGTAAATCAAGGCCAAATTATTGAAAGTGACTACATGGAGCTCTATGTTGGGATGTGTTCAGGTTAGAATTAGGGGTAGAGTCAGAGGTTCAGCAGGAAGAAGTTGTGGTAGATTAACATGTCTCCCCTGGTCCCAAGAGGGTGGAGTGGCTGCCAGTGTGCCCTTATTTGCCCTCCCTGTCCTAGGTGTTCTCTGCTTTCTTGGCACTCGGTTTCATTTCTATCTCTTAGCAGTTTCCCTGCTCAGCCCTTGGCATTACCAGTAACTCCTGTGAATAAGAACTGGATGACTGTGGACCTGACCATTTGGGACAAGGACTAAACCCAACACTTGCTCACTGCCCTGTAGATAGTGACCCCCTGTTTCTGCCTTCTTCCATTCCATAGTCACAGCAACAAGGAGGAAGACAGCACAAATATGGCCCTGAAATGAGCTCCCCCTGCTGTATTTGATCCACTTTCCCCATGCAAGGGCCGTGGGAACCATGGTTTTCTTAGCACAGGGTCTGGGATGTCTCACAAGTCCTGGAAACTCATCCAAGTCACAGGGGCATTACTGTAAACACAAATTTTCCTCAGAACACAGTGCTCAAGGTTTTAGGCACAGAGGCAGTCACTCTTAGCCTGGATTCATCCTGCTCAGCCCAGAGCTAAACTACAGCGAGTATAGTGATTGACTAGAGGGAAACCTCATGACCTAGGATTTCATTAGCAAGGATGCTTGAGGTCAGGCCTAAAAGCAAGAAGAGCTCAGTGTGGGACCTGAGCGTAGAAATCTGCCCTCATCTCCTTCTTGGACAGAGTCAGCTGCTCCAGCTCTCAAATCTCTGGGTCAATAACCCTTTGCTTTGCTTTGACAACACACACTACTGCAGCTTCAAAAACAGAACCCAAGCACACAAGGACCTCTTCCCTGGGGCTATCCCAAGGACCTTGACTTTCCTACGCTGCCTAAAAAATGGAAACCAATGAGTGCCTATTAAGTGCTTGCAATTTCACAAACTTTACCTCCCTTAAACTTTACAATTCAATAATGTAAATGTCATTATCGAAAGCTATAGACAGGTTAAGTAGCACATCTAAGCTCTCACAGCTAGTAAGTGGTAGAACTAAAATTCAAACCCAGTCCCACTGGGCTTCAAATGGCAACGTCTTTAACATTCACACTGTCTGTGATAAAACCCAGTGATCCCTCTGTTGCCAGATCCAATGGCATTTTCTTAGTTCTTTTTTTTTTTTTTTTGAGACAGAGTCTCGCTCTGTTTCCCGGGCTGGCGTGCAGTGGTGCAATCTTGGCTCACTGCAACCTCCATCTCCTGGGTTCAAGTGATTCTCCTGTCTCAGCCTCCCGAGTCGCTGGGATTACAGGCGCACGCCACCATGCCTGGCTAATTTTTGTATTTTTAGTAGAGAAGGGGTATCACTATGTTGCCCAGGCTGGTCTTGAACTCTGGACCTCATGATCCACCCACCTCAGCCTCCCAAAGTGCTGGATTACAGGCACGAGCCACCGTGCCTGGCTCACCTTTTCTTAGTTCTTATCACACTCGATGTTTTAGTGACATTCCGCAAAGCCTTACCTGTGTGCCCCTCTTCTCGAAACATTTTCTTCTCCTGGCTTTTATGAAATCTCACTTGTTGATGTTCCTCCTGCTTCACTGGCTGCTCCTTCTCAGCCTCCTTTTTGTTATTCTTTATTTTCTGCTTAACCTCCCAACTTTAGAAGACCTAGAATGCAATCCTGAGCTCTTCTCTTCTGCATCTACAATCCACCTGGGTGAGCCCACCAATCTCCTGGTTTGAATACCATCCATGTATGGAGATTTTCAAATTTGCTATTCTTGCTTTGAGCTCTCTCTGCAAATCCGGGCTCATATAATCAACTCTTTGTTTGACATTTTTACTTGTAAAAAAATTAATAAGATTATTAATCCACTCCCCTCCCCTCAAGTTTGCTTCTACTCCAATTTTCTCCACCAAAGTAAACAGCACCTGGTTACCCTCAAGCCAAAAATCTAGAATTATCCTTGATTTCTCTGTTTTACTAGGCACCATGACCAGTCCTTCAGCAAGTATCGTAACTTCTGCCTCCAAAAGATATCCTGACACCCACGTATCTACTTCTTCATTGCCAACACCCTAATTGAATCCCTGGTCATCACTGCCTGGATCACTGCAGTGTTCTTATAACTGCTGTTTCTGTTTCCAATATCTCTGCAATCCATTTGCCATATGGCAGCTAGAAGGATCTTTCTAAAAACATGAATCTGATTAAATCACTTTCTTACTTAAATTCTTCCAATGACTTTCCACTCCACTTTGAATAAAATCTAAACTTCTTACCCTCTTCCACGAAGCCTCCCATGATCCAACCTCATCTCATTCTGCTCTCACCCTTGGCCACCACCCTCCAGCCACACTTTAGCCTTTCTTCGTGCCTCATCCCTACCAAGTGAGTTTCTGCCTGAGAGTCCTTGAGCGTGCTGTTAGTGCTTTAGAGTATTCTTCTCCTGGTTTTCCTAGGTCAGGCTTTCTTGTCATCAACTAAAGTGCTACCTTCTCAGAGAAGCCTTCCTTGACCACGAATCTAAAATATCCATACGCCAGCAATTATCATAGCTCATATTTTAATTCTCTGCATAGCTGTTATTACTATCTGATCATTTCTTGTTTACATTTGGGGGAGTTATTGCCTAACTTCTTCATTAGCAATCAGGATTCACTGTCCTGTTTGCCATTGTATAGCTCATGCATAGAATGGTGTCTAGCACATAGGAAGCTCTCCACATACACCTAGTAAACAAATGGATGAATGAATGAAGAAGACAAAGCCACCAGTGTGCCTTTGGAGAGAAGAAAGCATGGCCAGATAGCCCCTTTAAAGGTATGGCACTGGTCTGAAGGTGCTTGTGAACCTCCTTCGCACCTTCAAGGGCAAAGTCCACAGAATTTACTTCCTTTTTTTCTTCTCTCCCTTTCTTGTTCATTATAGAATGATATAAAAGCATTAAAAAGCTACACATGACTGGGCACAATGGCTCATGCCTATAATCCCAGCACTTTGGGAGGCTGAGGCTGGAGGATCGCTTGAGCCCAGCAGTTCAAGACCAGCATGGCAGCATAGGGAGACTCTGTCTCCACAAAAAAATTAAATATTAGCTGGGCATGGTGGCACATGCCTGTAGTCCCAGTTATTCAAGAGGCTGAGGCAGGAGGATCACTTGAGCCTAGGAGGTTGAGGCTGCAGGGAGCTGGTGTCACACCACTGTATTGCAGCCTGGGCAACAGAGTGAGACCTGGTCTCAAATAAATAAAGCTACACGTAATCCCATCACTGTAACAAATTCTTTTCACATAAGCATATTTTATTCAAATCTTTTTCCATAAGCAGATATAGTTTTTACAAAATTGCAATCATAAAATACACAGTATTTAGTAGACTTCTTTTGAATTTGTTATTGTATCATAAACATTTTCCAAGCTACTCCAGATCTGCATATTTTCTATAACAATAATAGCTGGCGTATGTTGAGTATCTACAATGTGCCAGCTACTACTCAAACATTATTATGGATTGTCTCCTACTATCCCCACAATAACCTTATAAGGTAGCTACTATTATTGGTATTTTCATTGTGCAGATGAGGCCACTGAAGCATTAATAATTTTTGTAAGGTAACACAGCCTGGAAGCAGCATTCTCATTCCAGATCCCGGACTCTCCCTGCAATGTTTTACTGTGTCAGGTGGAAGTTACTTTATCATTCTCTGGCTTTGGATCTTCAGTTCTTTATCTGTAAAAAGGAGATAATAATAGTATTTACCTCATAAGGTTGTTGTTTTTAGGATGAAGTGAAAAAACATGTAAAGTATATAACAGATAATTCATAGACTGCAAGCAGCCATTAAATGAATTGAAAGACACTCCACTTTACTTGTAATCAGCAAAGTGAATATTGAAACAGCAATGAAAGATCAGTGACAAATGTTGGCAAAGATTTGGAGAAGAAGGCATATTCACACACTGTTGCTGGGAGAAGAAATTGGTGATTTTTTTTTTTTTTTTTGGAGACGGAATTTCTTTGTAGCTCAGGCTGGAGTGCAGTGGCACGATCTCAGCTTACTGCAGCCTCCGCCTGACAGGTTCAAATGATTCTCCTGCCTCAGCCTCCCAAGTAGCTGGGATTACTGGCGTGCACCACCATGCCCAGCTAATTTTTGTATTTTTAGTACAGACAGGGTTTCACCATGTTGGCCAGGCTGGTCTTGAACTCCTGACCTCAGGTGATCCACCTGCCTTGGCCTCCCAAAGTGCTGGGATTACAGATGTGAGCCACCGCGCCCGGCCTGGTGATGATTTTTTGACTTGGAACTTGGCAGTTGCACGAATAAGCATAACCTAGGATCTGGAAATTCTTCTTGACCTCTCTCCTGACAAAACATATGCCCAGGGGCATAATGTGTGTTAACAAAGATACTCAGAATAGGACTGTTGCTAATATTTGCTGTACATCATCAAAATATCAATAATGGAATGGTTAAATAAACTCTGATATACCTGCACCATATAACCCTGTACGCCTAGTAAAAAAGAATTGTGTAGACCTACATAAGCTATAATGAAAATAGAAGTCATTAAGATAAAAAGTAAGATTTGGAACCTTATGTGCATTGTGATCCCATTACATTTTTTAAGAAGTTATATGTGAGATATAAATGCATACATTTGAATTTAAATGTTAAGGAAGAGGCCTGGGAGAATGCACACAATGGTTGAGGAGAGACGAAGGAATGAAGATGTGATATAAAGGGGCAATTTGTTTTTTCTATTTTATATAATTCTAATTGTTTCATTGAGAAAATATTGACATGCCCATAATCCCAATTCGGGAAGTTGAGGTGGGAGGATTGCTTGAGCTCAGGAGTTTGAGACCAGCCTGGGCAATGCAGTGAGACCCCATCTTAAAAAAAAAGAAAAATCAAGAGTTGCCAGGTGCAGTGGGTCACGCCTATAATCCCAGCACTTTGGGAGGCCAAGGCAGGCGGATCACCTGAGGTCAGGAGTTCAAGACCAGCCTGGCCAACATGGTGAAACCTCATCTCTACTAAAAATGCAAAAATTAGCCGGGCATGGTGGTGCACACCTATAATTCCAACTATTCAGGATGCTGACTCAGGAGAATTGCTTGAACCCAGGAGGCGAAGGTTGCAGTGAGCCAGGATCGCACCACTGCACTCCAGCCTGGGTAACAGAGCAAGACTCCATCTCAAAACAACAACAACAGAAAAGAAATTCAAGAGAATGTGTTGGAAATGGATACTCATGTGAGGATTCCTCTGTCTTTGACTACATCAAGGGATTAGCTCAACTGCATTATCTTTGTACTTCACTTGGAGAAGATTTTGAATTTGGATTTTTCTTTTTTTCTTTTAGAGACAGGGTCTCCCTCTGTCACCCAGGCTGGAGTGAAGTGGCACAGTCACAGCTCATTGCAGCCTTGAGTTCCTGGGTTCAAGGGATCCTTCTGCCTTGGCCTCTCAAGGAGCTAGGACTACAGGCACACACCACTATGCCCAGGTCATTTTTAATGTTTCTTTTTGTGTGTGTGGAGACAAGGGTTTCGCTGTGTTGCCTAGGCTGGTCTCAAACTCCTGGCCTCGAGTGATCCTCTCACCTCGGCCTCCCAAAGTGCTGGGATTATAGGTATAAGCCATTATGCCTGGCCTGAATTTGAATTTTGAATTGAAAAATGGGTGGGGGAAATGGAGTATGAAACTCTACAGGGTCCCCTTCCCTGCTGCTTGTTCCAGGTCTTTCTCTGTCCACTCCTTTATTTTGAAGGGTAGCAGGGCATGCTAAGATCTTGCTGGATGGATTAGAGGTGGAACACTCTGGCACATAGTAACTAACAATAAATGGCTGTTGAGTGAATGACAGAAAGCAGTGAGAGAAATGGGAGGAATTATTTCAAAAGAACCAAGAAGTACACGGATCTCCTCTGGCCATTGCAACCACACAAGGCCATCTCATGGGAATTAACATGAAGGCGTTACCTTGGTTACCAGGCTGTAGCTGGGCCATTTCATTCTATGTCATGATGGGTTGGCAGGTGGGGGAAGAGCATTATCCCCTGTGATCCTGAGGGGAGTATCAGGAAAGTCAGGTGGAGAACCTCTCATCTTTGAGGGGATGTTGGCTGCTTTGTGGGGCTTTCCGCCTGGTGGTGCACCAGTGGGGAGGGGACAGATCATGGGTTGGTCCCCGTGGGAAAGCCAAGGGTAACCCCAAGCGTGATGAGACTCACAGGCTGCTAAGGGGGCTGTTTCTGACATCAGTTTTACCAAGTGGCTCTCTCAATACAATTTGTTCGTTTGTTTGTTTGAGACAGAGTCTCCCTCTGTCACCTAGGCTGGAGTATAGTGGTGTGATCCGGGCTCACTGCAACCTCCACCTTCCAGTTTCAAGCAATTCTCCTTCCTCAGCCTTCTGAGTAGCTGGATTTACAGGTGTGTGCCACCATGCCCGGCTAATTTTTGTACTTTTAGGAGAAACAGGGTTTCATCATGTTGGCCAGGCTGGTCTCGAACTCCTGACCTCGAGTGATCCGCCCACCTCGGCCTCCCAAAGTGCTGGGATTACAGGTGTGAGCCACTGCACCTGGCCTACAGTTTGTTTTGTTACTAACTTTAGTAACAGAACATCAATCCAAAGCAGGAGTGGTGACTTAAGCCAACTCATTTGGATTCTTGAAAGCCTCCCGCAGGATCAGCTACATCATTTGCAGGTCTCAGTGCAAAATAGAACGGTGAAGCCCCTTGTTCAAACATAATTATTGGCCAGACACAGTGGCTCACGCCCTGCGGCTCATCCCACACTTTGGGAGGCTGAGGTGGGAGGATCCCTTGGGCCCAGGATTTGAGACCAGCCTAGGCAACAGAATAAGACCACATCTCTACGAAAAAATTTTAAAAACTTAGCTGGGTGTGGTGGGGTGGGCTTGTAGTCCCAGCTACTCTGGAGGCTAAGGTAGGCGGATTGCTTGAGCCTAGGTGGTCAAGGCTACAGTGAGCAGTGAGTGCACCACTGCACTCCAGCCTGGTTGATAGAATGAGACCTTGTCTTCAAAAAAAAAAAGAATTATTAAACATTTTAAAGACAGCAAATTAGAGGATTAAACCAAGTGTAGGGGACTCCTAAGCACAGAAAATCTTTCACTGTGCTTAGAAGATAATTCCTCCTGAATCACCTAAGGGCAACCCCCCTCAGCACTGCAAACATTAACTTTCTGCCAAAGGTAACAGTCTAGTCTCATAGGTTGACTGCCCAGGTCTCAGGCTTGTGAAGATAGTCCTGCCATACACATTAACACACATTCATTCCCCATCTTTCTCTGACTCTTCAATCTCTCATTGTCTGATTCCTCCCACATCCTCTCTTCAAGTCACCCCTCAATCCGGTGTCCCCACCTCCCCTCTTGGGAAATCCCATGGCCCTCATGTGATGAAAGGGTCCTAACTCTCCATTCTTGCATCTTTCAAACTCTTGTACCTCAAGCTTTACCAGTTGTTAGTGGAAATGCTCTTCTGCCCATTGTCGGAATCAGTCCTGTGAATTGGTGTGAGGAGGGGTCAGGGAGGCCTGGGGTGCTCCAACTGCAGTTTGATCTCCCCAGCAGAGAAGCTTTCACTGATTCCTTCTGAATTACCTGAGGGCAACCCCCTTCAACTCTGCAAACATGAACTATTTCCAAAGGAAATAGTGTAGTTTCGTAGGTTGGATATATATTTCTTTGATTAAGAAAATATTGGCTGGGCACGGTGGCTCATGCCTGTAATCCTAGCACTTTGGGAGGCCGAGGCGGGCGGATCATGAAGTCAGAAGATCGAGACCATCCTGGCTAACATGGTGAAACCCCGTCTCTACTAAAATACAAAAAACTAGCTGGGTGTGGTGGCGCACGCCTGTAATCCCATATACCTGGGAAGTTGAGGCAGGGGAATCACTGAACCTGGGAGGCGAAAGTTGCAGTGAGCTGAGATCACACCACTGCACTCCAGCCTTGTGACAGAGCAAGATTCCGTCTGGAAAAAAAAAAAAAAAAAGAAAAAGAAAATATTGACTCTTTTCTTTTTTGAGACACAGTCTGTCTCTTGTCACCCAGGCTGGAGTGCAGTGGCTCCATCTCGGCTCACTGTAACCTCTACCTCCCGGGTTCAAGCTATTCTCCTGCTCAGCCTCCTGAGTAGCTGGGATTACAGCCGCCTCAGACTCTCGAGTAGCTGAAATTACAGGTGCGTGCCACCATGCCCAGCTAATTTTTTGTATTTTTAGTAGAGAAGGGGTTTCGCCATGTTGGCTAGGCTGGTCTCGAAATCCTGACCTCAGGTGATCCACCAGCCTTGGCCTCCCAAAGTGCTGGGACTATAGTCAGTGAGCCACTGTGCCTGGCCAAGAAAATATTGACTCTTTTCCTTGCAATACAATAGCCCTGGCATTACTGTGCTCAAAAACCCTACTTTTTGGCCTACTTGTAAAGAGCCACGAGTAGCTCAGTTTTGTTTTTTTTTTTTGACTCAGCCATCTGGAACTGTTCTAAACAGTTCCTCTTGGATTGCCTTATTTTTTCTTTGACAGAAGGGGAAATTTGAGTTTCTGTCCCAATACATTTCAACAGGTTGAAGAGCAAAGATAGCGAAACTGCTTCTTAGGGGCTACCTCTGGGTGGTTAGAAACGGATTCATAATACTTGACAGGTTCTTTATGATTTTTAAAAAATTTTTTATTTTGAATTTAATTTCATTTTTATTGATGAATTATTTTTACAGATAAATTACAGAGTATAATTATAAATAATAAATAAATTATAGATTATAGTTTGCTAGAAATATAATTTATAAACATAAATTATATGTTAAACATAAATTTATAGACAAAATATACATTATATTTGTGTGGTACAAAGTGGTGTTATCACTTTGAATATAATGGTTAAATCAAGCTAATTAACATATTTATCACCTCAAATATTTAACATTTTTTGATAAGAACATTTGAAATGTACTGTCTTAGAGAAATTTAAACATAATACACAATTATTAACCATATTTATCATGCTATGTAATTGATCTCAGCAAAAGAATAAAGAAAGAAAAGTTCAGACTTATTCCTCCTCTCTGAGGCTTTATACACTTTGACCATCATCTCCCTATTTTCTTCCCACCCTCCAGCCTCTAGTTACCACCTTTCTACTCTCTGCTTCCTTGAGTTCAATTGTTTGAGATTCCACATATAATTGAGAAGATGTGGTATTTGTCTTTCTGTGTCTGGCTTATTTCACTTAACACAATGTTCTCCAATTCCATCTGTGTTTTCACAAATGACAGAATCTCTTCCTATTTATTTATTTATTTATTTGAGACGGAGTCTTGCTCTGTCACCCAGGCTGGAATGCAGTGGTGTGATCTCAGCTAACTGCAACCTCCTCCTCCCGGGTTCAAGCGAGTCACCTGCCTCAGCCTCCTGAGTAGCTGGGATTACAGGTGCCCACCACCATGCCTGGCTAATTTTTGTGTTTTTAGTAGAGACGGGCTTTCACTATTTTGGTCAGGCTGGTCTCAAATTCCTGACCTCGTGATCCGCCTGCTTCAGCCTCTCAAAGTGCTGGGATTACAGGCGTGAGCCACTGCACCTGGCCATCCCTTCCTTTTTAAAGGCTGAATAGTATTCCATGGTGTATATATACCACATTTTCTTTATCCATTCATCCCTTGATGGGCTCTTAGGTTGATTCCATAACTTGGCTACTGTGAATAGTGTTGCAATGAACATGGGAATGCACATATCTCTTTGACATTACTGACTTCAAGTCTTTTGGGTAAATACCCAGAAGAGGGATTGCTGGGTCATATGGTAACTGTATTTTTAGTTTTGAGGAACCTCCGTACTGCTTCCCATAGTGATTATTTATGGTTTGATTAATCCTGATCTGGGGATCCTATGTTACCACGCTTTTCCTTCTGCCACACCCAGTTGCTCCTTTTTCAAGGAGCAGGGAGTAATATTAGCAGGCGCTAAACTCATGTTGAAGAGTCAGTGGCCCCACAATGTTGTTCCACAATCCTCTTATCCAGCTTTAGCATCTTTCCTGCACCAGTTTTTCAAAGATGCCTTGCCTCCTAAAACACCCCAAGCATTTCCCAAAGTCTTTCATCCTATCTCACCTCCTACTGCACCATGCGAATGCCCACCTTCTGTCCACCTCAAAATATCTCTGTATTTTCACTTCTTTTCTCCCTCTCTACTGGTGCTCTGAGTCTCTTCCATCCCCTTTAAAACTCTGCTCCATTGATTTTCCTTTTTCTGTCTTTTACTCCAATCCATCTCCTATTTCTCTCCTCTCTGCAGGTAAGCACTCCAAATGTCTTCCATTTTGAAATAGCTCTCCCTTCTCCATGCCTTGCCCTTAACTTGTCATTGCATCTTTTCCCCACACTTTGCAGCCAAATGAATTGAACAGATATCCCTCACGCTTTGTCTCCACTTCTTCGCCTCCTACACATCCTCAGCCCACAGCAATCTGGCTTCCTCCTGACCTTCCCACTGAAACTGCTTTGACAAAGCCTCCTTTAGCCAAACCCAGTGAGTGCTTTTCAGCCCTTATCTTACTTGACCTCTCTTTGACAGCGTCATGTCAATCATCCCATTCTTCTTGAAACTCACTTCCCTAGGTTTCCACACGTTTCTCTCAAGGTTCCCCTCCTACATTCTTGGCAACTTACTCTTTTTTCCTTTTTCTTTTCTTTTTGGTTCACGTTCTCTCATGAAACTTATGCTTTTTTGTGGTTATACTTAGATATGAACCTTTTCCTACACTTGCATCCTCTATCCTGATGAGCGCACCAACACCAATACTTAGAGGCAGATTACATGAGACGTGACGTCCCAGTGCGTTTGCTTACTGGAGTTATACAGAATTCCACTGTAATTGATGACCAAGAGCTTGGCAAACCCAGACAGAGGTGTCCAAGAAGCTAAAGACTGTGTGTATGAGTGCCAGGGAAAATTTTGCAGGGTCTCTCTTCAAGCTATCTCCCAAAGGACCCAGAATCCATCTTTCTGGAGACGTTAATAAAATAGACACATGGCCCCAACACCAGATGCCATCTGGCTCTATAATATTAAATAAATCAAAACAATTCCAACCTTACAACTCTGAGCACCAGAGATGGGGAATGATTGATTCACGGTCTCTTCCCCCATGCGTTATGTCTCCGCCCCCTTGCCTCCAAGAACGTTGCTCTAGCAGTTCTTCTCTCTCCCACCTACGTGATCGGTTTTTTGCTCTCTACTAGATCATTCCAATAAGCAAAGAAATAGGCTGTTATTCTTCCTATCTTTGAAAAAAAAAAAAACCCTCCTATCCCTCTTCCTCCTTGCTCCCTTTTATAGACAAAGTTCCTTGAAAGACTTATCTATATGTGCCATCTCCAATTTCTCTCTCCACATTTTTTCTTAAACCAACTCTAATTAGACTTTCTCTCCAATTCCCCCACCAAAACCATCTTTATCACTAGCGACCTCCACATTGCAAAATTCAATGGTCAATTCTCAGTCTTCCTGTTACTTAACCTATCAGCAGGGTTTGACATCATTAGTTATTCCCTCCTCTTGATATATTTCTTTACTTGGCTTTCTGGTCATCTTACTTTCTTGTTTTCCACCTTCTCACTGGTAGCTCCTTCTTAGTCTCTCTCTCTATTTTTTTTTTTTAATTTTGAGACAGGGTCTTGCTCTGCTGCCCAGGCTGGACTGCAGTAGCATGGTCACAGCTCACTGCAGCCTCAACCTCCAAGTCTCAAGGGATCCTCCCACCTCAGCCTGCCGAGTAGCAGTGACTACAGGCATGCCGCCACGCTTGGCTAATTTTTGTATTGTTTTGTAGAGATGGGGTTTTGCCATGTTGCCCAGGCTGGTCTAGAACTCCTGGGCTCAAGCCATCTACCTGCCTCGGTGCTCATCCCAAAGTGCTAGGATTACAGAAGTGAGAAGTGAGCCACTGCACCTGGCCACCTACTTAGTCTCTTTTGGCCTCTCTGTTGGAGTGTTTTTAGAGGCTGGTACTTTTCTTCTCCTTTTCTCTACCTACACTTGTTCCTTGGTGATCTTACTTTCAATATCATCTCTAAGCTGATGATTCTCAGACATTTATCTTAAGCCCAGATACCTCCACCAGCCTTTTGACATCTGCCCTTGGATATTCAATAGACATCTCAAATTCAGCATCTCCAGAATGAACTGCTCTGCTCCCAATCTGCTCTAGCCACAGATTTTCCCTTTTCAATTGATGGGGATCTTATCCTTCCATTTGCTCAAGCAAAATGCCTTAGATCAACCTTGATGTCTCTCTCCCTTCCTGTCAAACTCCATCTTCAATTCCACAGGAAGTGCTGCTGTCTCCATCTCCAAAATAAATCCAGAATCCAACCACTCCTTCCCTCTACTGCCGTTTCTGTGGTCCAGGCCTCCATCATTGCTCACTTGAATTGTTAAATTGCCTTTTACCCAGTCCCCCTGATTCTACCTTTGCCCTCCCCTGCCCAGGGTATTTTCAAAACAGACTCGGATGAATGCTTTTGAAGCATATGTCAGAGAAGGTCACTCTTGTCCTTAGAGTGCAGAGATGGCTCCATATTTCACCCAGAATAAGACTGTGGCCTCTGTGATCTGTCTTTACCCAGATCTCCTTATCTCTCTGCCCTCATCTCCTACTGTTGCCCTCTTACTCATTCTTCTCCAGCCGCCTTGGCCTTCTTTCTATTTCTGATTCACAGACATGCATGTGTCTTAGAGCCTTTGAATCTCACATTTATTTGCAAAGCTGGCCTCCTCACCTCCTGTCACCTTCTTAATGAGTCTCACCCTGTACACCTCATTTAAAATTACAGGCTGCCCCTCATGACTTTCTACCCTTTTGTCATGTTCAAGTTTATTATCTTACTTATTACATTCTAACATATAATACTACTTGTTTTAAAACTGTATTTATTTATTCTTTATTGTTTATTGATATCATTGGATTTAAATCTACCATCTTGCAATTTATGTCCCATCTGTTTTTTCTTTCCTCTTTTTTTTTTTTCTGCTTTTCTTTTGATTAACTGTGTGTTTTGTTTTTGTTTTTGTTTTGAGACCAGGTCTCGCTCTGTCGCCCAGGCTGGAGTGCAGTGGCACAATCTCGGCTCACTGCAACCTCCACCTCCCGGGTTCAAGCGATTCTCCTGCCTCGGCCTCCTGAGTAGCTGGGACTAAAGGTGCGCCACCACTCCTGGCTAAATTTTGTTGTTGTTGTTGTTGTTGTTTTGGTAGAGATGGGGTTTCTCCATGTGGCCCAGGCTAGTCTCGAACTCATGACCTCAAGTGATCCACCCGCCTTGGCCTTCCAAAGTGCTGGGATTACTGACGTGAGCCACTGCGCCCAGCCAATTGCATTTTTTTTATGATTTCATGTTGTCTCTTTTGTTAGTTAATTAGCTCTTACTCTTTGTTGTCTTACTGTAATGGTTGCTTTAGAGTTTACAGTATGCATCTTTAACACATCACAGTCTACCTTCAGTAATATTATGCTACCTTACCACAGTAAAAGAACCTTACACCAACATACATCCGTTTCTTTCCTCCCAGCCTTGTGTAATTGTTGTTATACATTTTACTTCTACATATGTTATAAAACCTATAATCATTGTTAGTATTTTTGCTTTTAAAAGTCAATTATCTCTTAAAGAGACTTAAGTAATGATTTTTAAAAATCTTTTATATTTGCCCACATATATAACAGTTCTAGTGTCAGTTTTTCCTTTGTGTGGATCAAAATTTCCATCTGCTACTATTTTCCTTCTCCCCGTCTAGGGAGTAATCATGGGGCTTGCCTCACTTGTATCCCACCTTTCAGGTCCTTCATGGCCTGATGTCCAATGTCTTTAAAACAGTTGTTTTATAAAATTTATCCAAATTTTTTCATTGTTTCAAGCAAAAGAGTAAAACCAGTCTCTGTTATTTCATCTTGGTCTGGAGCAGAGGTCTGGCATATTATTGACTGTCTTTTCTCTCCAGAATGTAAGAGAGGGATTTTTGTCTATTTTGTTACCAGATATCTACCAAATGCCTGGCATATAGTAGGCTCTCAATAAATACTTGTCGCATGTTTAGTGACTATACTAAAGCACTTTGTAAGTTAAATGTACCATATGGATTACTATATCTTAGACATATATATCTTAGACATATATCCAGCTAATTAGAACATACGAGTGTATCTTTGTCAGAGCTTCAGTTCAGGGGCAAACATGAAACACATCGCTTGCCATTTCAAGCTTGTATGGGGACCCCTTGCAAGGGTACATCTCTGAAAATTCTGTCCCTGTTGGGCATCAAGATTCTCTCTGTGAAGCTGATGCCTGGAGAGCCTCTGTGGGAAAACAAACAAACAAACAACAACAACCAGAAAAAAACAAACCTGTTGTTCCAACTCAGAGAACAGCTGCTTTTAATGTCTTTTTCTTTCTTTTTTTTTTTTTTTTTGAGACAGAGTCTCGCTCTGTCACCCAGATTGGAACGCGGTGGTGCTATCTCTGGTCACTGCAACCTCCACCTCCCGGGTTCAAGAGATTCTCCTGCCTTAGCCTCCCAAGTAGCTAGGATTACAGGCACATGCCAACACCCCTGGCTAATGTGTGTATTTTTAGTAGGTATAGGGTTTCACCATGTTGGCCAGACTTGTCTCGAACTCCTGAACTCAGGTGATCCTCCCCACTCAGCCTCCCAAAATGCTGGGATTACAGGCGTGAGCCACCGCACCTGCCTGTCTTGTTTATTTGTTTTTAAGCAGTGAAACCCTTTCAATGAACAAAGTCTTCCACAGAATCCAGTCTATCTGTAACCCCAATACCATGCGCTTAGTGAAGAGAAAGAGGAGTGGTTCAGCGCATCACCAAACCCTCAATGTTAGAAGCTACAATCACAATGCTGAATCCAGAAGACTGAATCGAACATATTTTTACTTTAGGTATGGATTCATCCTTGGTTCCAAAAGCCTCTTACATGATCAGGGCTCTCACATTTGGAACCCTCTTTTTCTTCTCTTGACATTTTGTTTTCTTTTTTCTTTTCTTTTTTTTTTTTTTGAGACGGAGTCTCGCTCTGTCACCCAGGCTGGAGTGCAGTGGCGCGATCTCGGCTCACTGCAAGCTGCGCCTCCCGGGTTCATGCCATTCTCCTGCCTCAGCCTCCCGAGTAGCTGGGACTACAGGTGCCCGCCACCATGGCCGCCTAATTTTTGTAGTTTTACTAGAGACGGGGTTTCATTGTGTTGTCCAGGCTGGTCTCGACCTCCTGACCTCGTGATCCACCCACCTCAGCCTCCCAAAGTGCTGGGATTACAGGCGTGAGCCACCGCGCCCGGCTTCTCTTGACATTTTTAAACTTCGTCCACCTCTCTCCTTTGGTTCCCACCTTTAGAATGTTCACCATTTTCTTTTCTTTTTGAGACAAAGTCTCACTCTGTCACCCAGGCTGAAGTGCAGTGGCACGATCATAGCTCACTGCAGCCTTGATCTCCTAGGCTTAAGTGACCCTCCTGCCTCAGCCTCCCAAGTAGCTGGGACTACAGCTGTGTGCCACTATGCCAGGCTAATTTTTTATTTTTTGAAGAGATGGGGTCTCACTACATTGCCCAGGCTGGTCTCAAACTCCTGGGCTCAAGCTATCCTCCCACCTTGGCCTCCCAAAGTGTTGGGATTACAGGTGTGAGCCACCATGCCCAGCCTCATCATTTTCATATTCTCTCTAATTATAAACCTGGTGACAGTGTAGGTGTGTTCAGTAGGGACCTGTACAACAATTCAAACCTTCAAATGTTTTAGATCGCTTCCTCTCAGGTGAATTGTTATTACTAAAAATAGATTTCTCCCCTCTTTTCTGATAACCAGTGCCGTGTCCTGTGGAGCAGTAATGGGAGAAAAAAAATGTCATTCCATCTCATAAAAATTAGATAAAAGCCACAGTTCTCATCATAAACCTTTACGTGTCTGAATGTATTGATTTTCTTATTATAATAAGAGTATAAACATGCAATTGTTTGAACAAATAACAAAAAAATGGAAATTGGGAAGCCTGTGGATGCTTGCTAATGGCCTAAAATCAGTCTCTGCATCACTTTATTCTAAATTTTCATTTTTGTTTGGTTGCACAGTACTGAGGAAATCTACATTTGTTTAAAGAAGTAGTTGTAATGACTGTTTTTTACATGAGCTTGGCTTGCTGTGTTAGACACTTCTCAGTTAAGGGGAGACAACAGGAAAAGCTTTACCTTGGGCTTTCCCTGGCAGCATGAGGCCATGTGCCACTGGTCTGCAATGAGTTAAGGTTTGGTAAGGAAAATACAATTTTTTTTGTTTGTTTTTTTGAGATGGAGTCTCACTCTGTCACCTAGGATGAAGTGCAGTGGCACTATCTCGGCTCACTGCAGCCTCCACCTCCTGGTTTCCAGCAATTCTGCCTCAGCCTCCCGAGTAGCTGGGATTACAGGCACGCGCCACCACACCTGGCTAATTTTGTATTTTTAGTAGAGACGGGGTTTCACCATGTCGGCTAGGCTAGTCTCAAACTCCTGACCTCAGGTGACTCACCTGCCTTGGTCTCCCAAAGTGCTAGGATTACAGGCATAAGCCGCTGTGCCTGGCCACAGTTTTTTAAAGTGTTAATTTTTTTAAAAAAGCAATATTAAAGGTTTAATTTTTAATCATTGAAGTCAATAATATTGAATCACTGAACTCCTTCTAGAAACTTAAGGATAGCTCAGTCCTATGCCTAACTTATCAAAGCCAGAGATGAAAGTCCAAATGTGGGTCTACATACTATATGTGTAGATGTTTTAATTATTATGAATCAAGCTAACAAACTGCTAAATAAAGTATTCCTATTCTCCTACTTTGATGATTTGGTTTTTGACAAAATCAAAAATATGTAAAAGCTATGTTTTTCATGGAAAGTCAGCAAAGTATTAAAGACAACTGCATTTAATTACTCTTACATGTCTGGCTGTTCTGTTGATGAGCCAGCAATATTTACAGGAGTCATAACATAAAAACATATACGACCCCTACATTATTCATTATTTAGTCTATAATTTGAAATCTTTATTTCAGAAAAATAACTCTGAGATATTCTATTCTGCAGGTGCTGCAGTCAAATCCCAGAGACAGTGCAGGATCCAGAAACAAAGTGCCAGAAGCCGGGATGCTGACATAGAGATGGAAGAAGAGGGAACTACTTGGCATGATCCCTGAAAGCAGAGTGGGGCCTTAGACTCATATAATCTGGTAACAGTGAGTATCAGGGAGTTTCCCCGCACCAACCAATTCCCCAACTCTCCAGACACCAACTGGGTGCCTCACAATTCATTTGCGACACTGATCACCTAATGTAAGCACAGACTCCACAGGTTAAGGGCTCAGCCCCACAAGATCACCCACGCTTCCGCCACCAACCACCAAGAGTGGATCTCCAGGTGACTCACACTTCCATCCAACTTGGCAACAAATCTGGGGTTCTCACAACCCCCTCCTCAGGTTCAACAATATGATAGCTCACAGAACTCAGGGAAAGACTTACTCACATTTACCAGTTTATTACAAAGGACTTGATAGAAGAAACACATGAACAGCCAGATGAAGATCTTGCATGTAGGGCAAGCTCCAGAGGGCGTGAGCACGGGAGCTTCTGTCCCCATGGACTTCGGTTGTGCCACCTTTCCAGCACATGACACGTTCACTGATCCAGAAGTTCTCCCTTTCTGCCTTTTAGGGATTTTTATGGCTGCTTCATCACGTGGGCTTGACGGATTACTAACTCAGTCTCCAGCTCCTCTCGTCTCTCTGGAGCATGGGGAGTGGGGCTGAAAGATCTAAGCTTCTAATCATGGTTTGGTCTTCCTGGCAATCAGCCCCCACCCTGACATTGTTCAGGGGCTTACAGAGAGCCACCTCAGATTAGGACAAAAGACGTTCTTATCACCTAGGAAATTCCAAGGGACTTAGGAACTCTGTGTCAGGAACTGGGGTCAAAGACAAAATATTAGAACAAAAAAAAATGCTCCTAGCACCACTATCACTCAGGAAATGAGAAGAATGTTAGAAGCTCTGTGCCAGAAACCAGGGATAAATAAATATAAATATATCTATATATTTCTGTTGTCACAGTGGGTCAGCCTACTGTGGCCTCATATGCATCCACAGACTTATGATGTCCCACCTACAGACTTGACTTTCAGAGCATGTCAGCCTCAAGTCAGCTAGCTCAGCCTCCCTCCTCAGCCACTCTGCAGGAGTTCAGGGAGCAGGAACTCTGGTATCAGAGAGACTCAGGCCAAGACTCTGCCATTCACCCAGGCATGTCACCTCTCAGAGACTTCATTTCCTCCCTTCTAATAGGGGAAGAATGGTGCCTACTCATAGGGCTACTATGAGGATACATCAGGCAGCGTAAGTAAAGTACTCCCTTCTCTACAATGGTAGCACAACCAGCTGACTAAAAATCAGTTCGTTCATTCATTCAACTGGAATGTGAGTAAACAACAAAGACCTTGGGAAATGTCAGCTGTCACGGTCCTTGATTTTCTTCACTTTCTATGGTGCTACAGTGGCAAAACAGTGGGTACCCCCACTGCCCATCATCGTGGAGCAGAAATGAGGGGGCCCTTGGAAACAGACCACACAGAGGCTTCCTCTGGGGACCTGGCTGGTGCAGTGTGGCGAGACCAGGAGGTCAGTTCTCATGGTGGAGGTTGTCAAGCACTGATGATGAGTGGTACGGGGGGGTTTTGGCTAATCAATCACATGGTTTTGCTCCCTGAGATCTGAGCCACTTGACAAATAGACACAAGGTCAAAAAACACCAGGTTTTCAAGGTGAGCTGGACTGAAGAATGCAATGTGGACCTGCCTAACTGTTTCCCCCCACCCACCAAAGTACACCCTAACCCTCATCATGACCCTAATTGCAACCCTAACCCTAATCCTAGCCCACCCTGGCATCCCATGCAGGGGCTGGCTGGGAGCCCCAAGAAGGAGCACACAGATCCTGACGCAGTCTGGAAGAATAAAGCGAGCCCACCGGGATGAACACCTGCATTCTTGCCTGAGTGACAACCTACCATGAGGACAAGTAAAGAGGAGGAGAGAGAGGCCGGGCACAGTGGCTCACTTCTGCCATCCCAGCACCTTGGGAGGCTGAGGCAGGTGGATCACCTGAGGTCAGGAGTTCGAGACCAGCCTGGCCAACATAGTGAAACCCTGTCTCTACTAAAAATACAAAAAAAAAAAAAAAATTAGCCAGGTGTGGTGGCATGTGCCAATAATCCCAGCTACTGGGAGGCTGACGCAGGAGAATCGCTTGAACCCGGGAGGCAGAGGTTGCAGTGAACTGAGATCATGCCACTGCACTCCAGCCTGGATGACAGAGTGAGACTCCCTCTCAAAAAAAAAATTAATTAAAATTTGAAAAAATAGGAGAGAGAAAGGACATTCTTTCCAGAGAGTAGAGTGGAGTCCCCTTCCCTCTGTGTCAGGAGAGAGACCACTGACATTTTCCCTGACAATGCTCCCAACCTCTTCTCCCCACATAACTGTGGCGTTGCCCCATTCAGTGGGATCACCAGCCTCTAAGGGTGTAAGCCTGAGGGTGATTAGAGATTCGCCATTGAGCAACAAACAGACCAGGGCTGACACTGGGCACTGAGCCTGGGTGCTCCTTCACCCAGGTGGTAGGAGTGGGATGGCTCTAGGATCACTGTGCTCTGGACCCCAGTCCTGCTGAGACCGTGGGATTGCCTGGTGGAAAGTAGCTCTGTGTGTGTGTGTGCTCGCAAGCTGAAAGAGCCCTGTCCCTAAAGCACTGTACCCTGCTATAGGGAAACCACTGGCAGCTGGTTTCTGCAGTGGGTCCCCTTTCCCACTCCCCCAGGGTGGCACTGTTGAGAGAAGAGCATCCTGTACTGAGGAACGACCCGGGGATGAGCATTAGTGGTGGCAATCGGCTGTAGCACCGGGCTCGAGTTTTACTGAGAGCTTCAAGTTGGCCCTGGGATTAAGCAAGGGAGAGCGATGGCAGGCAGGCCGGAGATGGTGGTGGCATGGCAGCCACCACTGGCAGCCAGCCTTCCCTGGAGTCAACAACCAGCTGAGGTGGCCAAGGTGGCCCTGCTCCCCAGCAGGTGGCTGCAGAACACCCCAGGGCCACGGCTGGGGTCAAAACTGCACCTCTGGGATTATTGGATTTAGCAGAGTAAGAAGAACCAGGGAGGGGCAAACGATGTCCCCTCTTTGTCAGCAGTCTTAGAATTATCCCATTCAAATTTTTTTTTTTTTTTGAGACGGAGTCTTGCTCTGTTGCCCAGGCTGGAAGGAGTGCAATGGTATGATCTCTGCTCACTTCAACCTCTGCCTCTCGGATTCAAGTGATTCTCCTGCCTCAGCCTCTGGAGTAGCTGGGATTACAGGTATGCCACCACACCTGGTTAATTTTTATATTTTTAGTATAGATAGGGTTTCACCACGTTGCCCAGGCTGGTCTCAAACTCCTGACCTCAGGTGATCCACCCCCCTCGGCCTCCCAAAGTGCTAGGATTACAGGTATGAGCCACTACGCCCAGCCCCATTTGAATTTTAAAAGACATCCTACGTCATTTGTAACTCCAGCTGATGACTGATAGAGTGACACCTATCAGTCATTTAGTTTGTTTTAATTATCATTCACCTTAGAAGTAGATTTTTCTGATTACATAAATAATACATATTGACTTCTCATAATCAGAACTATTTATATAAATATCTGGACCAAAAAAAAATAAGTCACCTAGAATCTCACCACCCTGCGAGAACTAACTACTATGAATATTGCCTATCAGATTTCTTTTTTTTTTTTTTTTTTTTTGACAGAGTCTTGCTCTGTCGCCAGGCTGGAGTGCAGTGGCGTGATCTTGGCTCACCACAACCTCCACCTCCTGGGTTCAAGTGATTCTCCTGCCTCAGCCTCCTGAGTAACTGGGATTACAGGTGTGCACCACCACGCCCAGCTAATTTTTGTGTTTTTTTTTTTTTCTGAGATGGAGTCTTGCTCTGTGGCCCAGGCTGGAGTGCAGTGGCGCCATCTCGGCTCACTGCAAGCTCCACCTGCCAGGTTCACGCCATTCTCCTGCCTCAGCCTCCGGAGTAGCTGGGACTACAGGCGCCTGCCACCGTGCCCGGCTAATTTTTTGTATTTTTAGTAGAGACAGGTTTTCACCATGTTAGCCAGGATGGTCTCGATCTCCTGACCTCGTGATCCACCCGCCTCAGCCTCCCAAAGTGCTGTGATTACAGGTGTGAGCCACCATGCCCGGCCTAAATTTTGTATTTTTAGTAGAGAGGGAGTTGGTCAGGATGGTCTTCTATCAGATTTCTTTGCACCTCTTCATACAGCCACGCACACCCATACACAGCATATGTAAATGATCATAAGTGAGAAGGTGCCAAACTTTTTAAATCATCAACACTATCCACTGCTATCCCCTGACACCAGCTCCCTATCTCATCTAGACCCCACAGACAATCTTTGTTCACATTCTGAACATTTCCTTCCTTTTCTCCATACACATACGAACACACAGTGTTTGTTGTCTGTAGCTGGATGCTATACTGGTCTTTGTTTTATAAAACGAGATCACCCATTTCCTTGCATCTTGCCTTTTTCCATCAGCAACAACTCCCAAATATTCCTCCGGGTCACCTAGAAGGGCTCCATCTCTTCTTAAATGACTGCTTAATATTCCATGGTAGGTTACGCTAGGCTGAAAGCTCCTCACCCCACTACCTCCAAGGCCTCTGATCCTTGCAGAAGAAGGCCACTGAATACGCACTGAATATGACAGCATGGTAGGGTGCTAGACCAGGAACTTTGGAGGCAACGACCAATTTCTTACTTACTGACTACTACTTACTTACTTACTGAGAGTAAACTGGGAAGATTATGTGGAAATAAACTTTTAAATAATGGGCCAGGCGCAGAAGCTCACGCCTGTAATCTCAGCACTTTGGGAGGCCAAGGCAGGCAGATCACCTGAGGCCAGGAGTTCCAGACCAGCCTGGCCAACATGTACTAAAAATACAAAAAGTTACCCTGGCGTGGTGGCGCATGCCTGTAATCCCAGCTACTCGGGAGTTTGAAACAGGAGAATCACTTGAGCCTGGGAGGCGGAGGTTGCACTAAGCCGAGATCGCACCACTGCACTCCAGCCTGGGCAACAGAGCAAAACTCAGTCTCAAAAAAATAAATAAATAAATAAAATAATGATGACACTGGTGATTTTGACCATGATAATGATGATAATGACGATTGCTTGCATTATTAATTCTGACCTTATTATTGCCTTTATTGGCTTTTTTTCTAAGTTTTTTCAATGAATAGTTTATTCTTGTGGTTCAAAATAGCAAAACATGTAAAAAGATACACACCATAAAGTCTCCCTCCCATTCCCGTCTCCCAGCCACCCCGTTCCCCTCCCTATAAAAGAATACTATTACTGGTTTCTTCTGTAGGAACTTTGTGAATTATAGGCAATTTTTGTTTTCTTTATTTCAGTGACTCTTCCTACCACAGTAAAGTAGGTAGAACATATAGCACCCCTGTATTACAAATAAGGAAGCCGAGACTCAGAAAGATGAAGAGATTAGCACAGCCTGGACTGGGCCCCGCAGTCTGCCAGATCGCAGGCCCACGCTGCCTGGCTTTCTGCTCACTGAATGAGCTCGCCGTGTGGCTCAATGAAAGGCAGCCAATCATAAATGCCTCACTAGAGCAAGCGCTCACCTCTCCCACTGATTTATTAGTTCAGCAAGCCTGGATTTTTCTCCCTAGGCTCATTTTATTTTTTAAATCTTACCATAGAACACACCTGATTCCCTCAGCAGCAGGAAGTGACCAAGCCAAGGGCCATCCCACTTTTCAGTCCCCTCCCTGCCTGCATTCTTGCAGCATCTGGGAGCACTCCTGGAGCCTGTGCAGCTGGGCTTCTTTATGTGGCTTCCCTCTGTCTGCCCAGTGTCTTGCCCCCAGGGCCTATAAGACAGAGGCCATCTGTTTCTGCATCTCTTTCTTTCTCTCTCTGTATTTTTTTTTTTTTTTTTTTTTTTTTGAGACACTATCTCACTCTGTCACTCAGGCTGGAGAGCAGTGGTGCAATTATGGCTCACTGCAGACCTACTGGGCTCAAGCAATTCTCCCACCTCAGCCTCTCAAGTAGCTAAGGACAACGGGGGCTGCCTCCATGCCTGGCTATTTTGTTTTATTTTTATTTATTTTTTTGAGACAGAGTCTCACTTCGTCACCCAGGCTGGAGTGCGGTGGCATGATCTCAGCTCACTGTAACTTTTGCCTCTTGGGTTCAAGCGATTCTCATGCCTCAGCCTCCTGCGTAGCTGGGATTACAGGCACCCACCACCATGCCTGGCTAATTTTTATATTTGTAGTAGAGACAGGATTTTAGCATGTTGGCCAGGCTGGTCTCAAACTCCTGACCTCAAGTGATCCACCTGCCTCAGCCTCCCAAAATGCTGGGATTACAGGTGTGAGCCAGTGCTCGGCCTATCGTTTTTATTTTGTAGAGACGGGGTCTCGCTATGTTAGCCCAGGCTGGTCTCAATCTTCTGGGGTCAAGTGATCCTTCTGCCTTGGCCTCCCAAAGTGTTGGGGTTACAGTCATGAGCCATTGTGCTCATCCTGGCCTGCATCTCTTTTGCCACCTCTGCCAGGAAGCATTTCCTGATGTCCCTCATTAAGAATCTTCCAGTGCTCAATTGAGAAAGATCACCTGGGCTTTCATGCCTTCATCATCCGATGAAGATTATACAGAGGTTAAAGTCATGGACTTGAAGATCAGTAGGCTGGCTTCAAGGCCTGGCTTTGGTACTTGCCAGCTTTATAATTTTGGGCATGTTCTGAATCTCTAAAGTATGGCTAGCTACAGAGTGGAGCTGATGATGAGATTTGACTCATAAAGTCCCTGGGAGATCACGACATCCAGTGAGAAAAATGAGACCATGAGCACAGCGCACTCAACAAGGGCTAGGTTGAAAGTGAGCAGTAAAAGCTACCTATTATGAATTTTTAAGGTATTTTACTGTGTACTGGCTGGGCGTGGTGGCTCATGCCTGTAATCCCAGCACTTTGGGAGGCTGAGGCGGGTGGATCATGAGGTCAGGAGTTCGAGACCAGCCTGGACAACACAATGAAACCATCTCTACTAAAAATACAAAAATTAGCTGGGCGTGGTAGCGGACACCTGTATTCCAGTTACTCAGGAGACTGAGGCAGGGGAATCACTTGAACCCGGGAGGCGGAGGTTGCAGTGAGCTCAGATCGTGCCACTGCACTCCAGCCTGGGCCACAGAGCTAGACCACATGTCAAAAAAAAAAAATCTATTTTACCGTGTATTTTAAAAACTTATTAGATCCAGTTCTCTTCCCTTGCCTCTGGCAGTAGGAAGCCTACAATTTCAGATCTTTGAGTTTGGGGCACTGCTTTGCACAGAATGGTTGACATATTAGCTGAGCTTGAAGGATGACAAGTGAGACAAATAAGGTGGAGGCGGCCAAAAGCAGCAGGAGTAAAGAACTGCAGGTGTGAGAGTACCTGGAGTTTTCCAAAGGATGACTGGTCCCTTGTGGTTAGACCTACCAGGTGGCCTGAGGGGGCGTGGGGAGAGATAAGCCTAGAGAGGTAAGGAGGTAGGACTAGACCCTTACCGAGGGTTAAATTGATAACAAGGTTGGCTTGTGGCTTGGAGCAGGGGATGGGGAGGGAAGGAGAGGGCTCCCTGATGGAGATCAAACTAGGCCGAGGCTATTTTAGGTCAAACAGAAAGAATACAGGATCTCCTCAGTGCCACCAGCTACCTCACAACTGATTAGCAGCAAGAATAGCACTTTCGTTGTTGGATGAACTCATCTGTTTCTCTTCCCAATTGCAAGTTTTTCTTATGGTTAATTCTGGCTCCCCTAGATTGACAGTCTACCCTTCCCACTGCTGGGATAATTTTAGATAAAGATGATCTCGTATGGATTTGAAAGTAGAAATGCGTGGCCAGTCACAGGGGCTCACGCCTGCAGTCTCAGCACTTTGGGAGGCCAAGGCGGGCGGATAACTTGAGGCCAGGTGTTTGAGACCAGCCTGGCCAACATGGTGAAAGCCCATCTCTACTAAAAATACAAAAATTAGCCGGGCGTGGTAGTGCGTGCCTGTAGTCCCAGCTACTCGGGAGGCTGAGGCATGAGAATCACTTGAACCTGGGAGGTGGAGGTTGCAGTGAACCAAGATCTCACCACTGCACTCCAGCCTGGGTGACGAAGTGAGACTCTATCACAAAAAAAGAATAAAAGAAAGTGGAAATGCTTAGGAAGACTCAATGGTAAAACCAGAAAAGTTTTGATTATTGGGATAAAGATCGGACTAAAATAAGAAAAAAACAAGAAAACAAACAAAAAGCTTCCTTTTAGCTTGTCTGCAGCATAGCAAAACAAATTCATAAGTTTCTTACGGACACTGTGGGGAAGAAAACATTTCTAAAGTTTACATTGAACAAGACATGGTACATAGAAAATAACATGGTACCCATAATTTCTAATTTTACATATATAACAGTCACCAGCACTTGCTTCGCTCAATATGCCATCTTTATTATCTTATTTTCATGGAAATAAAAATATTTCTAAGCACAACCTAGTTTCTCCAAGCCTTGCCAACCTGTAGTTAGTCTTGGGGTTACATTGAACAGTACTAACTCAATTTCTCAGTCTATGCCTGTGAGAGGCAGAATCATGGCCTCCCAAAGATGTTCATGTCTTAGTCCCTGGAACCTGTGAATCTGTTAGAATCCGTGGCAAATGGAAATGAAGGTGGCAGATGGAATTAAGGTTGCTAATCAGCGGACCTTAAAATGAGATTGTTCTGGATTATCTAGGTAGGCCCATTGTAATCCATCACAAGGGTCCTTGTAAGAGAGAGACAGGAGTGTCAGAGTTGAAGAAGGAGATGTGATGATGGAAACAGAGACCTGAGTGCTGCAGCCACAAGCCAAGGAATGTGGGTGATCTCTAGAAGCTGTAGAAGGCAAGGAAACAAATTCTCCCCTAATGTCTCCAGAAGGAAACACAGCCCTGCTGGCACCTTGATTTTAGCCCAGGGAGAACCATGTGAGACTTCTGACCTCCGGAACTGTAAGATAACATATTTGCATTGGCTTAGGTCACAGAGCTGGTGGTCATTTATTGCAGCAGAAATGAGAAAGGAATGTAATGCCTTACTTGCTGCCCTGGGAGCTGGGCCCTTTCCACCCACCTCCAAGTCTCACTGTTGATTCTGCACAGACGGCCCCGGGGCTGACTCATGAGGACTCACAGATCCCTCTCCCACGTTCTCCCACTTAAGTTCCTTAGGTGGTGTCTGATGCCCATGTGGCCATTGGCCATGCTTTGCCACTGCTGTCGGTATCCCCTGAGAGCACCCACGTCCAACCCACGGGACCATCTTGCAGGACACACAGAGCATCTGATGCTTGAGTTTCCAAAGCAGCACTCTGTCCCTGCCATCTTCATCTCTTTGAACTCACCATTGTCCATGCAGGGGTAGGGAAGGCTCCCCACTTTGTATCATTCTCAGGCATCTGGGCCTCAAAGGAGTGCTGCTGCTTGTGTCCCTGTACAGGATCTTCAGCTCCTGCCTGTGGGGTGCAGTCCCTAGGGAAGGACTGGGATCTGTGCTGTGGCCTCCACCCCAGCCAACCCTCCCCTTCCCCGCTTCTTCCAGGCTCTACCTGCAACTTGCCCTGCTCCTTCAGCCAAATATCCTGTAAATGAGGTCCACGGACACATCCACTCATTCACCAGATATGCCCAGATACATTTTGTCTCCAAGAAGTCCACAGGGACATTCTTCCATTAGCACAAAAGAGCTTCAGAGTTTTACTTTCCCACACCCTGCCTGCTTCCTAACCTGCTTCTGGAACCTTGAGTTCCCCTGAAGTAGACCCGATCACTGCAGGGGGTTTTAGGGCCTTGACTTGCCCATAGGGAAGAGCCACTAAAATGCTGTTCTCCCAGGGAAAATAAATCATCCCATCATCCCAATGTCTCTGTCCCTGAAGAGTACCAACCCTTCAGCAGCAGCGGCATAGTGATCAGAGAGAAGTCATCACCATGGCCAGGTCGGTGACCTCAAAGACTTGTTTGCCAAGGCAGGCCCCTTTGGAGTGAGACGAGGATGTAGCAGGAACTGAATACCACTCCCCAAAGCTGTTCAACCTCTCATCACTGATAGAGATCAGTAGCAGGCAAGGGTGACCCCAGGGCCACCTGTGCCAGCCCTGGGGCTGACCCAGCTTCTCTGGCAGGCCCAGGTGGCTGCCTTAGGCTGACAGAGCAGTCAAGGGGAAGGGGAGGGGTCTTCTGCAAGCGGGGCCAGGGCCCACCAATCAGACCGTGTCTCTGCATCTCTGCAGCTGAGTCTCTTGTTTGAGCTCATTTGCATAATTTGGTTCAATATTTACTGAGCCAACCTCATTTTCTGGGCTGTCTCCATGGCCGACAGCTGGGAAGGCTGCAATTACAGCATTATCCATGCAGGGTTGCCACTGGGAGCCCACACCGAGAGGCAGCTTCCAAACAAACCCAGCCCCGGGGAGCCCCTCCTTGGGCCGCCCCAGATCTCTGCAGCTGGAAGTCGGCCTGGGCCACAACTGCAAACCAGGCTATACCCAGACACAGCCACAACAACAACAATGGCAACAGCAGCGATCATGGTTACTTGACATTAAGTGAATAATAGCTGCCTTTTGTTGGGCGCTTGTGCGCAGGCACCGGGCTGAGTATTCTACGTGGAATTTCTCACCTCATCCTCACAGCAGTCCGGGAGGAGGTGAATCAGGTACGATTGTTTAATTTAATTTAACTGTTTTAGACAAAATAGCCCAGGCGGAGCATTACCTTCAGGCACAGCTAGATTCAGGATGTGAATGACACCATTAAAACTCAGTTTTTCTGCAGCTAACTGCTGACTTCCCAAGTTCTGAGCATATACTCAAGACTGCAGCAACTCCAGCCTTATACTCAGGCTGTTCTAGAGGGCAGGAAGTCTGAGACCATTCACCGGTGTCCTGAGATTCACCCAGATTGAATGGGCTTGAGTTACGGAATCATGCCCAGGTCCACAATGGTTGGCTTAGCCGATGGTTATGTGCCTCCCTCCTATTCCTACATTAAACACCAAGAGAAGGGGAAGAGTGAGTGGATCCTCAAATACAAGTCAGGAATTGCCCTTGGATGAAATGGAAGCAAATAAATGTGCCTTACAGGTAGGGACTTTTATTAACTCCATTATTCTGATGAGAAAACAAACCTGGAGCAAGAGGCTCTGAGTTCACCCAGACACAAAGTGCTGGAGCTGATACTCAAACCCAGATCTCTGTGAATACCCATATCTATCCTCTTAGGCTTAACCCCTCCCCACAAAAAACACAGGAAGGAAGGCAATCTTGGTTCCCCCAGTTGGTGGAGCAGGGACAGTTGCACAGGGTCCTGTGCTGGATGGACTCTACTGTTGCTGTCCTGAAATTCATAATTTTGGAACAAATGGCCTTGCACTTTCATTTTGCACTGGGTCTCCCGAACTTTTTTTTTTTTTTTTTTTTTTTTTGAGACAGAATCTCACTCTGTTGCCAAGGCTGGAGTGCTGTGGTGCGATCTCGGCTCACTGCAACCTCCACCTCCCGGGTTCAAGCATTCTCCTGCCTCAGCCTCTCGGGTAGCTGGGACTACAGGCTCCGCCACCACAACCAGCTAATATTTGTATTTCTGGTAGAGATAGGGTTTCACCATGTTGGCCAGGCTGGTCTCAAACTCCTGACCTCAGGTGATCTTCCCACCTCGGCCTCCCAAAGTGCTGGGATTACAGGTGTGAGCCACTGCACCCAGCCTACTGGGTCCTTTTTAAATGTAATTTATGGCCAGGTGTAGCGGCTAATGCCTATAATCCCAGCACTTTGGGAGGCTGAGGCGAGAGGATCGCTTGAACTCAGGAGATCAAGACCAGCCTGAACAACATAGCAAGACCTTGTCTCTACACATTATTTCAAAAATAAATAAATAATGTAATTTATATAACTGCTCCCAATTGGGGGTTTAGACAGAATTCTGCTGCTCCTAAGTAGACCCAGTCCCTGGGGTGCTGGAATTCTAGGATTCCTTGTAGGTTCCAGGTCATGGCCTTTCTTCTCCTTTCCCTGCCCTCATGTTGAGCTGGACCCATACCTTGTTTTCTCTGCTGAACTTTTCAGCTCCTTAGTAGAGATCCTGGTTCTGAGCCAGGACCTTTTAATAGCCCTCCAAGGTCCAATTGCTGCCCCTTCCTCTGAGGTTGGATTCTCCTTCCAGTGACTTGAGGCTGCTTGGAATGAGCAGACCCAACCCTTAGGGCAATCTCCATCTTCCCCAGATTCCTCCTGGCTAGTGCTGCTGGCCACCATCCTATGCATTTGAAACAATGATGACTCAGTTCCACTGGCTACCTCTGTTTGCCATCACCTCCATCCCAAGGATTTCTGGAAGTCTCCAAAGGAGTTCCTCTCACATGCAACATACAGCCTCAGTCACAGTCACTGCGTGACACTCGCCATACACTACCTCTCCCCAGGGGTAGGGAGCTTTTGCTCTGCTGAGGCCAATGCTCCCCTCCCAAGAATATTGATACCTTGGCCAAGAGCACTGCCTTGCACAGTTTTCCAGATGCCCTTGAGGGGCCAGGCTCTGTCCTGAAACAGAAGTGAGAGCCCCTCTCCAGTGATGGCAGGAGGTCCCCAGGCAGCCGTGCTAGGGCTGAGAATCCCAGAAAATCTTTCCCTAAACACACTTCCTTCCTCTTCCATGCTCTTCCAAGAGAAACTCTTGAACATCCATCGACATTAAGGAGCATGCAGAGCACTGCCCAAACATCTGATTTAGAAATTGATATTCCTTCTGGTTCCATTTCTTATTTATTTAACAAATACATAATGATGGTCTCTCTGTTCCAGGCACGGGCCTAGATACTAATGTGCAAAAGAACCAGTCTCAGAAAGATGTTAATAACTGTCCTAATTACCTCGGGCTGCCGTAACAAAATACCATAGACTGGAATTCTTAAACAACAGACATTTACTTCTCTAAGTTCTTCAGGCCCCAAGTTCAAGATCAAGGTGCTGGCTGATTGGGTTCCTGGTGAGGGCTCTCTCTGGCTTGCAGATGGCTGGTCACCTTCTTTCTGAGTCCTCACATGGGAGAGAGAGAGACAGAGAGAGAGAGAGAGAGAGAGAAAGAGAAAGCAAGAGTAAGCACTCTTCCTCTTCTTTTTTTTTTTTTTTTTTTTTTGAGATGGAGTTTCACGCTTGTTGCCCAGGCTGGAGTACAATGGCGCAATCTTGGCTCACCACAATCTCTGCTTCCCAGGCTCAAGGGATTCTCCTGCCTCAGCCCCTTGAGTAGCTGGGATTACAGGCGTGTGCCACCATGCCCGGGTAATTTTGTATTTTTAGTAGAGACGGGGTTTCACCATGTTGGTCACGCTAGTCTCGAACTCCTAAACTCAGGTGATCCACCTGCCTCAGCCTCCAAAAGTGCTGGGATTAGAGGCATGAATCACTGCACCTGGCCTCTTCCTTTTCTTACAAAGATACTAATCCCATCATGGAGGCTTCACCCTCATGACTTTATCTAAACCTAATTACCTCCCAAATGCCCACCTCCAAATACCATCACACTGGGGCTTAGGGCTTCAGCATACAAATCTGGGGAGGATGCACACACTCAGTCCATATCAATAACTTGGCCCTTAAGGAAAGATTCTGGAGTCATACCATCTGGATTCAAATGACAGTTTGATGTTCATTAGTTATTACATGAACTTGAACAACTGTGCCTCAGTTTCATCCTATGTAAAATGGAGGTGGAGGCTGGAGACCCAGGGAAGAGTTGCAGTGTGAGTCTGAAAGCTGTCTGCCACAGAATTCCTTCTTGCTCAGGGAAGGTCAATCTTTGTTCTGTTCAGGCCTTCAACTGGTTGGATGAGGCCCACCCATATTATGGACAGTCATGTGCTTTACTCAATATTTTATTTATTTTTCCTTCCTTAATTTTATTTTTTGAGCTAGAGTCTCACTTCGTTGTCTAGGCTGGAGTGCAGTGGCACGAGTACAGCTCACTGTAGTCTTGAAACTCCTGGGCTCAAGTGATCCTCCTGCTTCAGCCTCCCGAGTAGCTGGGACTACAGGCCAGCATCACCATGCCCAGAAAATTTTAAAAAAATTTTGTATAGACAAGGACTCACTGTATTGCCCAGGCTGGTCTGGAGGTCCTGGGCTCAAGCAATCCTCCCACCTCAGCCTCTCACAAAGTGCTGTGATTGCAGGCATGAGCCACCACACTTGGCCTGCTTTACTCAAAGTACGTTTTTTAAAACGTTATTCTCATCCAAAAAGCACCTTCACAGAAACATCCAGAATAGTGTTTGACCAAATATCTGGGCACCATGGCTCAGCCAAGTTGACACATAGGATTAACTATCATGATGGTAATGAAAATACACGCCTTAAACGCTTCTCCTGGGGGTTAAATGAGTGAATATATTAATAATCCAGATTTTAGAACATTGCCTGGTAGGCTGGGTTACAGGCAGGTTCTCGTGGGCAACAAATTGAGAAGCTACAGGGAGAACGCTTGTTCTCAACAGGAAGCTGGGATAATGTTAGCTGGGGAGTTACCAGTAGCCAGGAGCTTCCTTTGGGGAGAAATCCAGGCTGAGGCATTGGAAACAACAGTGAGAAGAGGAAGGACCTCTGGAGGCACTCAGGTTCCCAGCCTGGCGGTCCTGAGTCTCCCGCTCTCCCCATTGAACACATAAGTCAAAAAGCTCCTCTTTTGTCCAAGCAGTCCCCCATTGGGGAGCTTGGGTCTCTACATCCAAGAAGGCAGTCTCATCCAGCCTTTCTTCACCAACTTTGGACTCTCTTTGACTTTGACAAGTGGCTCATTCCATTGGTTTCTCTGGGAAGGAAAAGGAGCTGCTCATTCATTTAACACATTTGTTGGGTGCCTACTCCATGCATGGTGCCACTCTGACCAAAGGATCATTCACTGAATGTACTGACTCCTTGCTTGGTGTCTCACAGCATACAGCAGTCAGGAAAACACATTCCCTTTTCTTGGAGTTTGGGTGAGTTATTCACCAGTAGTGGTAGGCAGCACCTGAGTTTACCTGATACAATTATTTCAACCCAAGGGCGGCACCACTACCCCACCAGTGAGGTTGCATTTTCCCAATGCCATCCTAAGAGTGGAAGTCACTCTCCAGTTTGGGACCTCTGTTTCCCATTTCTGAAAGGCAAAGTTGGACTAAATGACATCTAAGGGCCTTGCAGCCCTAAGATTCTGTTTTCCAGCCTTGTTGGTGGCAAACTATCTATCTGCTGACTGCAGACAGAAGTTAAGAAAATGCTTTGGAGTACAGAAAGAAGTCTACCACCTCTCCTGGAAAACTTGGGTGGTGGGACTCCAGCATGGGGCTGAAGAATGCTTAATCTAGGATTCAGACTTGGAGGGAAAGGGAAGTGTCTCTAATTTGACCCTTCTAGGATCTATTTACCAGAGAGACTCAGGAGCTTCCTGGGAAGGAGAAAGATCTCTACAATGAGAATTACAAAATACTGCTCAAAGAAATCAGAGATGACACAAAAAAATGGAAAAACATTCCGTGCTCACAGATAGGAAGAAATCAATATCATTAAAATGGCCTTACTGCCCAAAGCTATTTACAGATTCAATGCTATTCCTGTCAGATTACCAGTGATATTCTTCACATATTTTAAAATTTATATGGAACCAAAAAAGAGCCTGAATAGCCAAGGTTATACTAAGCAAAAGGAACGAAGCTGGAGGCATCACATTACCTGACTTCAAACTATACTACAGGGCTACAATAACCAAAACAACATGGCACTGGCACAAACCAGACACATATAAAAATGGAACAGAATACAGAACCCAGAAATGAGACTGCACACTTACAACTATATGAACTTTGACAAACCTGAAAAAGACAAACAATGGAGAAAGGATTTCCTATTCAATCAATGGTGATGGGATAACTGGCTAGCCATATGCAGAAAATTTAAACTGGACCCCTTCCTTACACCATATACAAAAAACAGCTCAAGATGGATGAAAGACTTAAATGCAAAACTGAAAACTGTAAAAACCCTGGAAGACAACCTAGGCAAGACCATCCTGGACATAAAAACAAGCAAATATTTCATAATGAAGACACCAAAGGCAATCCCAACAAAAGCAAAAATTGACAAATGGGATCTAATCAAACTTAAGAGCTTCTTCATAGCAAAAGAAACTATTAAGAGTAAACAGACCACCTACAGAATGGGAGAAAATGTTTGCAAACTATGCATCTGACAAAGATCTAATATCCAGCATCTATAAGGAGCTTAAACAAATTTACAAAACAAACAACCCCGTTAAAAAGTGGGCAAAGGACATGAACAGACACTTCTCAAGAGAAGACATACATGCAGTAAACAAGCATATGAAAAAAATCTCACCATCACTGATTATTAGAGAAATGCAAATCAAAACCACAATAAGATACAATATCATACCAGTCAGAATGGCCATTATTAAAAAGTCAAAAAATAACAGATGCTGGCAAGGTTGCGGAGAAAAAGGAACACTTATACACTTTCAGTGAGAGTGTAAATTAGTTCAACCATTGTGGGAAGCAGTGTGGCAATTCCTCAAAGAACTAAAAATAGAACTACCATTTGATCTGATCCAGCAACCCCACTATGGGGCATATACCCAAAGGAATATAAATTGTTCTACCATAGAGACACATGCACATGTATGTTTATTGCAGCACTATTCACAGTAGCAAAGACATGCAATCAACCTAAATGCCCATCAATGATAGACTGGATAAAGAAAATGTGATACACATAGACCATGAAATATTATGCAGCCATAAAAAAGAAAGAGATCACATCTTTTACGGGAACATGGGTGGAGCTAGAGGCCATTATCCTAAGCAAACTAACGCAGGAACAGAAAACCAAATACTGTATGTTCTCGCTTATAAGTAAGTGAGAGCTAAATGATGAAAACTTGTGAACGCAAAGAAGGGAACAACAGACACTGGGGTCTACTTGAGGGTGGAGGGTGGAAGGAGGGAGAGGAACAGAAAAAATAACTATCGGGTACAAGACTTACTACCCGGGTGATGAAATAATCCGTACAACAAATCCTCGTGACATGATTTTACAAACCCCTGAATGTAAAACAGAAGTTTAAAAAATGCTCTATTGTTTAAGTCGCCCACTTTGTGGTCCTCTGTTATGGCAGCCTGGGAAACAAATACGTCTAGGTCCTTGGAAGAAGCACATGCAGTGAAAAAGTCCAAAACGGAAGGAGCTACTTTTCTACAATTTCTGCGGGCCCTTGGGAGCTCAAGACATCAGCTGCTCAGATGACGGCTCCAGTTATTTGAGAGTGCCCTCCATATTGATATCCCTGCCTTGACAATGGTAGTCATGTCCTGGGAAGACCCGGATGGGAACCAGCACCTCTAGCCCAGCTGCAGCTGCTCAGCTGATTTTTGTTGTGCTGTCAACAAAAGGAGACAGTATGCTGGAGAGCCAACAGTGGGTGTTTTTCTTCCTGATTAGTGAAGGGAAAAGCTGAGGCACTCTCATCAAAAGAAACTTGCTCAGTAAGTCAGGCCAGTGCTCCTGGCTCCCCTGAATCAGGAAAGACCTGCCTCCGTCCTGCTGACTCACACCTTCCCCTTCAGACAAGCCCATCCTCCCTCTGTTAGCACACATCCCACAGTCTTGCCTCCACTTCTTTGCTAACTGTGGGGCTTCTGTCTTAACTCTCATGTGCACCTATTTCACTCAAACTCTTTTTTAAGGCTTATCAGCGTTTCATGAAGTTTCCTACCTGTTCCTGCTGTGCTGGAGCCCAAGCCTCTCCCCACCACCCCTTGTTAGAAGTAACAGTCCCTCTGGCCGGGCACGGTGTCTCACGCCTATATTCCCAGCACTTTGGGAGGCCGAGGCAGGTGAATCACTTAAGGTTCAGGAGTTCTAGACCAGCCTGGCCAACATGATAAAATGCTGTCTCTACTAAAAATACAAAAATTAACTGGGCATGGTGGCGCATTCATGCCTGTAATCCCAGCTATTTGGGAGGCTGAGGCAGGAGAATTGCTTGAGCCCAGAAGGTGGAGGTTGCAGTGATCTGAGATCGTGCTGCTGCAGTCCATGCTGAGTGACAGAGGGAGACTCCATCTCAAAAAAAGAAGAAGTAGCAGCACCTCCATCTGAACTCTGTCACCTGTTCTTCCTTGGCAGTGTTCCCCTGAACCTTGTATGGTGTTAGATACTCCTGCTATAGTATGAAGTCACTCTGGTATTAGAGTTACTTAGGGATAATCTCACCTCCTTTTCATTTCTGCCTCTTGAACACACCAAGTTTATCCCTAGCTCAGTGCTCCTGTGTTCACTGCTCTTCCTATTTCCAACACTCTTTCTACAGATTGTCACAGGGCTGCCACCTTCTCATCCTCCAGATTTTAACTCAAAAGTCACTTTTCGGAATAGACCCCTCTTTCCTGGTCATCCTAACTAAAGATACCCCCCACCCACCCCATTTTGTGATCTTCAAAGCACTTGTCATTGTCTGAGGTTATCTTATTCATTTGTGGTCTCATTCTGGGTCTAGCAGGAAAATAAAGCCCACTTCAGGTAATTCAACAGGAAGGACTTAATATAGGCAATTAGTAGCAAGGTGCTAGAAGAGCAAACTGAAAAGGTGCACTCCAGCTGAAGGAAAGCATCCTACCCTGAGAATTGGAGGAACGAAAGAGGAGGCAAGGAAATGACACTATCCAGGAAAGCTGGAATCACTGGGTCTGATGAAGGAAGCTGGACCATGAGGTGGAGCTGTCCAGCAGAAGCTAGAGCAAGGGAGGAGATGCGGCCCCTGCCTCAGACATCACCTAAAGCGAAGAAAGGTGGTGGGCAGGCGGAGGGTGGGGGGAGGGGGGAATACTCTGACTTCTCCCTTCCTTTTACTCTTTCTAGTACATCCATTGGACAAACTTAAAGCCAGTTGGCAAGGGAGCCTAGTGTGCAAGGGAGGCCGCCTCTGTGATACCAACCAGAAAAAGGGAAGGCTAGGGAAAGATCTGAGAACAGACGGGCAAATGACTGGCACACTCATTCCCATGTTCAGTGTGTCTCCCACCAGAATGCAGGTTCATTTAGGGCAGAGTCTATTGTGTTTACTCCTCAGCGCCTGGAAATGTCTGCATGTGGGAGGCTTTCAAGAAATATTGACTGATTGAGGCTGATTCCTGCTTCTTGAGGAATGGAATATATTCGAACCTTAGTTTAGACAGCCATTAAGTGTGGTTAAAAATAGCCACCCCACAGTTTGCTTGTGATTAGTAAATGAGAAAATACGAGTACACATGCCTAAAATGATGGGCAGCACTTAATAAAGGTTCCAAAAAGGATTGTAGACTTTATAAGCTCATCCATTTTTCAGTTGTACTTGGCCATGGTAATGAAACCTACACAGATAATAATTTTCTATGGACTACTTGTGTCTCCTAACACTATAAAGTACAGTCATGTGCCACATAATGATGTTTCGGTTAATGACAGACCATGTATACAATGGTCCCATAAGATTATAACGGAGTTGAGAAATTCCTATCACCTAAGGATATCGTAGCTGTCATAATATTGTAGTGCAATGCATGATGTTTTCTTTGTTTAACTATGTTTAGATATACAAATGCCATTGTATTACAGTTGCCTATAGTACAATAACATGCTGTACAGGTCTGCAGCCCAGGAACCACGGGCTATACCATTTAGCACAGGTGTGTAGTAAGCTATACCATCTAGGTTTGTCTAAGTACCTTCTATGGTGTTCAACATTGCCTGAGGATGCATTTCACAGAATGTATTCCCATTGTTAAGCCACACATGACTGTGGTTTTAAAAAAATTCGTGCTAACATTTTTTTAGCAAGCCTTGCCATTTACAATGTACCTTTACGATAATAATCTCATTTGATTCTCTCTAAACATCCATCTGAGCTAGGTAATAATAACTATTAATTACTGAGAGCTTATCCGTGCCGCATATTGTACTGTTCTAAATGTTTTTGCACCTATTCATTACCTTCATCTTCACCAGAACTCTATAAAGTAGATGTTGCAGATGAGGGAACTGAGGCACAGAGAGCCCCAGGGGCTTAGGACCCAGAGCAGACACAACGGGCATGTTTGAGTTCTGCAAGGTAGCTCAGTGATGTGGGGATGAGAGCAGGGATTCACCTTCTTAATTCCTCTTTGACTCAAGCCAAACCTGCTTGCCAGTGAGCACAGGTGATGGGCAGGTGAGAGAAGCTGCATGCTGGCTAGCAGCTCCTGGAGAGGAGGGTCGACCTGAAGCAGCCATAGGTACCTTCATACAGCACCTGTCTCCATGCACGCAGCAGAGGCCCAGGAAATGCCTGCTGGGCCAAGTAAACACCAGCACGTTGCTGAGTTGGGCCTGGTGGGAGTTTTTTCCCACATGCCAGCATAAAGGAAACATTCACAGATTAAACAGTGACCTAGTCAGCCAGCAGGGCACATTCTGGGGCTGCCCACGTACACCTGAGGCAGCGAGCAGGCACCCGAATGGTTTATGGCTACAAAGCCTTTGTGGGAACAGCAGGCGGTAATGAAGACAGGTCAAAAGTTTACACCTGAGGGTCCACGTCTCTGGGATATACTAAATAAAAGGTAACATCTTGGGTTTGATTTTAGAACAGTAAAAGGACATGAGTGGAAACCCAAATAAAGTCTGCAGTCTAGCTAACAGTCATGTTCTAGTGTGATGAATGGACCATGGTTGTGTACTGTTAACATGAGGCGAAATTGGGTGAGGGGTACACAGGAACTCTACATTATCTTTGCAACTTTTTCTGAAAATGGAAAATTATTCCAAAAAAGTTTTATTCTAATAATTTAAAAATTCTCTGAAATGGAAATTCATCACACACTCTGTGAGTCATTTACACTCTCTTCGTGTGCATTACTTAGCTTCTTCATCTGGAGCCACAAATATGGTGGTAGTAATGGCCCCTGCCTTGGAGTTTGAACAGCATTTAGCCTTGCCCAGCACAGCAAATGCTCAATAGATGTTCGCCATTGTTACTATTCACACAGTCTTCAAACTGCTGTCAGAGATGGTGATAGACATGGAGACCACCATTCAGGCCCCTCTTCGTGGAAGGACTTGTGGCCCAGTTGCAGACAGAAGTCCTGCCTGAACTCTTGTGCTTCCTGGGGGAGCCATACCTGCTGACCGAGTGGTGGGGGCTGGCGGGTCGGGTATGAAGACCCAGCCACTTCTGCGAGGTGTAGGACAGCTCTGCCAGGCAATGCTTGCTCCAGGTCTCCCTATGGCCTGGTGGAGGCTTTGTCAAGTCCTCATGGCAGTTGGCTTCTTCCTCCACCCAATCCCTTCACAGGTGTTGATCCGTAATAAACATCCCATCTGAGTGTTTTCTTTCCAAGAACCTTATCCGCAGCAGTTGCTGCTGGGAATAGTCCAAGAAAGCTGGTGACTAGATGGAGCTTGGGAGCTGTGTTACTCGCCTCTCAGCTGGCAAGGAGGATCCCAGCCTCATGGCAGGTGGAAAACAGGAAAGCCTGTGCACACAGTGGCTTCCCACCATGGTGAACTGGCTAGTATACTTGTGGCTGGAGTGGGCTGGCAGTCAGTGAATGTATCAGGCACTTGAACTTGGGGGTTGTGAGTTGGGATAGTAGCTATGAAGGTAACAGCACTGGATGGCCATTGCTAAACACCATTGATGTCCCTACAGAAAGATAATGAATAGCAAAAGCTAGTAACAAGTAATGGAAAGGCAGAAATGGAAGCTAGAGGGCTTCTTTAATTGCAGGCGAAGAAACTTTCATCTTCTACAGAAGGAAGTGGGGAAAGAGCCTAACTAGAAGCCCAAGACTTAATACAGTGGTTAACAACAAAGACAGGTGAGCAAGCTTCATATAGAGGCCCCTCTCTGCATGGCAGCCTGTGTTCCCCCAGGGCCCTCCTCCATCTCACCTCCCCACTTTGAGATTTCCTTTAAGAAATTATTACCTACTCTGAGGTTCAATAATCTTTTTTTTTTTTGAGACGGAGTCTTGCTCTGTCAGCCCAGGCTGGAGTGCAGTGGCACGATCTTGGGTCACTGCAAGCTCCGCCTCCCAGGTTCACGCCATTCTTCTGCCTCAGCCTCCCGAGTAGCTGGGACTACAGGCGCCCGCCACCACGCCTGGCTAATTTTTTTTGTATATTTAGTAGAGATGGAGTTTCACCGTGTTTGCCAGGATGGTCTCGATCTCCTGACCTCGTGACCCGCCTGCCTCGGCCTCCCAAAGGGCTGGGATTACAGGCGTGAGCCACTGTGCCCGGCCAATAATCTTTCTTTCTTTCCTTCCTTTCTTTTCTTTTCTCTTTTCTTTTCTTTTCTTTTTCTTTCTCTCTTTTTTCTTTTCTTTTCTTTTTCTTTCTCTTTTTTTCTTTCTTTCTCCTTCTTCTTTTCTTCTTCCTCTCTCTCACTTTCTTTCTTTCTTTCCAGAGACAGGGTCTTTTCCTTCCTTCCTTCCTCCTTCCTCCCTTCCCTCCCTCCCTCCCTCCCTTCCTTCCTTGCCGGCTCGCTCGCTTGCTCGCTTGCTTGCTTGCTTGAGACAGGGTCTTATTCTATCACCCAGGCTGGAGTGCAGTAGCACGATCTCGGCTCACTGCAACCCCTCCGCCTCCCAGGTTCAAGAGATTCTCCTGCCTCAGCCTCCCTAGTAGCTGGGATTACAGGCACTCACCACTGCACCTGACTAATTTTTGCATCTTTAGTAGAGATGGGGTTTCACCATGTTGGCCAGGCTGGTCTCGAACTCCTGACCCCAGGTAATCCACTCACCTCGGCCTCCCAAAGTGCTGGGATTACAGGCTTGAGCCACTGCACCAGCCTATAATTTTCATAGTCTATTTATGAATTTTTATAGGTTTACCTTTTACATTCAGATCTTCAGTCAACCAAAGATAACTAAACACACACATACACACACTCAGACACACAAGACTTTTTTTTCCAGATAGGAGCCAGTTTCCCAACTCCATTTATTAAACATTCCACCCTCTGCCCACTGATTCTTCTTCTTCTTCCTCTTTTTTTTTTTTTTTTTTTGTGATGGAGTCTCACTTTGTGGCATAGGCTGCAGTACAGTGACACGATCTTGGCTCACTGCAACCTCCACCTCCTGGGTTCAAGTGATTCTCCTGCCTCAGCCTACTGAGTAGCTGGGATTACAGGCATGTGCCACCATGCCCAGCTAATTTTTGTATTTTCAGTAGAGACGGGGTTTCACCATGTTGGTCAGGCTGGTCTCAAACCCCTGACCTCAAGTGATCCACCCGCCTCGGCCTCCCGAAGTGCTGGGATTACAGGCATGAACCACCATGCCCGGCTTGCCCACTGATTCTTGATAGCATGTCTATCACCTATCAAGTTCTAGGATAATCATAGATCTGTTTTAGGATTTTCTATTTTGTGCCATTTGTTTGCTTTGTCATGTGCTGCTTTTTTGGCTCTGGCTTTGTAATATGTTTTAATAACTGGTAAGAAGGTAGGTGTAAGTAATAATTATCATCAAAGATGAACATACTGAGGCTGGGAAAACTTGAGGAAGTTGTCTAAGATCACATAGCTAAGTGGGCCAAAGGAGGATTTGAACTCAGATTTGAGTTATTTCAAAGACTGAGAGCTCTTTCCCCACCACCAGGCTATCTTCAGAGCTGGCTTTCTTTCCCATGAAGGAAAAAAGAATGGGATGGTGTTTTGATTTCCCTGGCTTCATGCTCCCAGCCTCAAAGGAGGTCAAGTTCCTTCCCAGAAGAAACTGATATTTCCTTTTGGAACCCATGAAGCCACATTGTTGGCTTCCCTAGGGAGCACCCAGCAGGGTAGAGAGAACCACTCCTGAGCTCAGGACTCAGAGAAACAGCCCCCGCTTCAGTGAGCTTCCTGCTTCCTGTACTATGGTTGCAGGGAAGGGCTGGGAAGCCTCATAATTATCTTTATTCTTTGAAAATAGATCTAAACACACCTGTCCTCTGCTAAAAACAAACATATAACACTACCCCTCTCCAAGAAAAAACAAAACCTGCAATGGCTCTCCGAGGAAGCAATTGGCTGCAGACTTTTGCTTGTTTTGGTTTCTTTTTAGCTAATACACCTCTTTTTTCTAGAATAGATTCACATGCAGAAGTCCCAAATGTAAAACATTAAAATGTAGCTTTAGAGACAAGTGGCCTGGAACCCCTCGTGTTGAGCCTCTTCCTTGTGCCTGGCATGCACTGGGTGTTATGTGAAATATTTGTTGGCTTAATAAAGAAGGCTTTGGAGCCTGTCTATGGAAACCCATTGAGTATCAACTGACCCTGAGTTCAAGGCTGAGCCTCCAATATGGCATTTAAGCCCCTTGTAAATTTGGCTGTGTCCTAACTTAATCTCCTACCCTCTAGACCAGTGTCTGAGCCACACCAACAATCTCCTCATTCCCCACTTTGCTTGGTTCTTTTTTGCATCTGTGCCTTTGCGAAAGCTGTTTCCTCAGCCTGGGGTGCCTTTCCCCTCACTTCTCTTGTTGTGTGAACTCTTAGAAAACCTTTGCAGCGCAGCTCACATATGCCCTGCTCCATGAAGCTTTCCTTGATTTCTTGTCAATTACCTTGTAGGTCCCATCTTTATGATGATCATGAATCTGCTATAGCACTTCTCATGGCATTGGAAAGCTTCATCTGTCACAGAACTCCTTGGGACAGGGTTTGGAGCTCTTAGTCCATGTTTTCAGTCTAGTACTTGGTCTAGCAGTTAGTGCTCAACAAATATTACATGAATGAATGAATAAGTGAATCAATAGCACAAATTCAACAAATGAATATGGAGATAATAGTCAACCCAATGGAGGTCTGTTATGTGAGTAGTCAGCCCAGGACAGAGCTCCTGGATGAAGCAGCAATGGCAGATACCTGGAAATGTTTGTCATGCCCAAGGAAGGTGGCTGTACCTGCACCAAAGTCTGGGAGGGCCAGGAATCTATGGGGCTGGGTTTCTACCATCTCCAGCTGGCTGAGAAGTAGCAGCCAAACAGGAGTTAGCTCTTACAAAAGTGGGGGCTGTCTCAGGACTCCTCTTTTCCAACAATATCCATACCTTCCTCACTCCTCAGTCCCAGACTCAGGCCCTGGAGTTCTCGGAAGAGCCCCTCCCACATTCTAACCTCTGAATTTCCTCGGGAATCTTATAGTTGAGTGTTCTGTGGGCCCCCTCCCAGATGGTGATCCTTTTGGAGGACTGGGGTCCTGCCTTATTCATTATTCTCTCTGCTGGCCCAAGGGGGTATCAAGTGTTGGTCTTTGTCTTAAGGGTTCAGTGAATATTCAGTACTCGGAAAATCTTTGGTAAGGCAGAAAAGTCATTAAATTCCATGAACAAACTATAGCCAAGCCCAGGGTGGGAAAAGAAGCCACGAGGAGCCCCACTATAAGGGAAAACATGGTAAATGAGCAATGACAACATGGCGGGCTAAATACATGGACATACTTGCGTTAAGCAGTGACTAGTGTGCCAGATACCAGTTGCTGTCATACCTGGTAAAGTCTTGCTCATCAGATTATTGAAGGATGATTATAAACATCTCCATTTTCTAGATGATAAAACTGGGCTTACAGACATACAACGACAATATCAGAGCCATGGCCAGAATCCATATCACTCTGCTGCAGAAATTTTGAAAACATATGACATGAATTCATTGGTTAAGGAAAAAAAAAAGCCGGGCACAGTGGCTTACACCTATAATCCCAACACTTTGGGAGGCCGAGGTGGGAGGATCACCTGAGGTCGAGAGTTTGAGACCAGCCTGACCAACATGGAGAAACCCCATCTCTACTAAAAATACAAAATTAGCAGGGCGTGGTGGCACATGCCTGTAATCCCAGCTACTCAGGAAGGCAGAGGCAGGAGAATCACTTGAACCTGGGAGGCGGAGGCTGTGGTGAGCCGAGATCACGCCATTGCACTCCAGCCTGGGAAACAAAAGGAAAACACCCTCTCAAAAAAAAAAAAAAAAAAAAAAAAAAAGAAAGAAAGAAAGAAAAAAAGAAAAGAAAAACAAATGTTTTGAAAATAAAAGCCATTCACTTGTAATTTTTTTTTTCATTGTGGTAGGGAAGCATCAGGGAAGTCTTTATGGAGGTGATTATTAATCTGAGGCTTGAAACTCCTTGTCACTGATTCATTTATTCAACCAAAATGTATTGAGCACCTACTAGGTGCCAGGTAGTAAGGACATCCAGAAGAAAAACATACAGGCCTGCCCTCCAGGAGTTCACACTGTCATGATGGAAAAAAAAAAAAAAAAGAAAAAAATCAGACAGAGGCAATGCTTTGTGTCGAGGGCAAGTATTGACAGCAGAGTCCATGGGAGACTCCTGGTCCAGTGGGGGCGTGAGGGATGTCACAGGAGACCCCCGGTCCAGTGTCAGGTTGTGAAGGTGTTCATGAGAGTCCCTTGGTCCAGTGAGAGGGTCATGGGAGGCCCCTGATCCAGTGGCACCCAGTGGCAAAGCCTGGGGAAGAAGGAATATCTGGGATGAGGAATAAGGGCTGAGTCTAGAAGGCTGAATGGGAATAGAAGGGGAAGAAGTATCCAGAGAGACCCTAGAGGGATATATGCAAAGGTCTGGAGGCCAGCCATCTTTCCCTGGGCCCTGAAACAGGCTAATAGCCATTTGTATGTGTGTGAGTTCCAAGCTAACTGAGAAATCTATGAGGCCTAAGCCAGCTTTTCTGGGGTTATTGCAAATCCATCATTGCTCAAAGTTGCATTGTGTAGCTTGCGATTACGAGCTTTGTAAAGTCCCATAGAAAGGGATACAGGAGGCCGAAAGGCATTCCAGGCCACAAGAAAGAATAGCCTTTTGGAAAGATTCTTGGTTCACTTTTTCCCCAGACACCTCCCCTGCCCAGGGGCTGCAGGGACCTCTGGCTTAAGAATGGCCATTGCTCCAGCTGGAAGATAGCACCTGGACTGGCTCAGGGCTAGACAGAGGAGACGGGGAGCTTCAGGTGGTATCACAGGCCAGATAGGGGATCCTGCCATGACCTATGGATGCCTCACAGAGCACTTGTCTTTGTTTGGATGGCTTTTGAAGGTGATTATTATTTTGAAGGATTGATTATTCTAAAGCAACAGACTTCCCTATCCCTTCTCCACTGCATTTACGGCAAAATAAACTTGAAAAAGAAAAAACCCACTCATCTGACTCCAGATCCTATCAGTTTTCCCTGTGCCTCTTCCTCCAGCCATGGCTTAGAAGGGTAAAAGTTCAAGCTATCTCAGATACCTGAAGAAAAGCCCACTGTCCCCCCAACCCTAATATTTGTATAGACAAAAAAAAAAAATTGGTCTAAATGGGCTCAGAGAAGGCCTGGAGCCAAGTGAGTCCCCAACCTCCCTGGGCTATGTTCTAGTTATGAGAATTTGGGCACATAGCTCACCCTCTCTAAACCTCAGTTTCCTCCTCTGCATGGCATTGTGTGTGTGTGTGTGTGTGTGTGTGTGTGTGTGAAACGGAGTTTCGCTCTTGTTGCCGAGGCTGGAGTGCAATGGCGTGACCTCGGCTCACCGCAATCTCCGCCTCCAGGGTTCAAGTGATTCTCCTGCCTCAGTCTCCCGAGTAGCTGGGATTACAGCCATGAGCCACCATACCCAGCTGATTTTGTATTTTTAGTAGAGACAGGTTTTCTCCATGTTGGTCAGGCTGGTCTCAAACTCCTGACCTCAGGTGATCCGCCCACCTCGGCCTCTCAAAGTGCTGGGATTATAGGCGTGAGCCACCAGGCCCGGCCCGACACTTCTTAGAATGGCCTTAGTCAATGCAGATAGAGCTCTCGGTACCTGAAGTTATAGGGGTTTAGTTCTCTTCCTCTTTCCCCTGTAGTTTCGGCAATAGAGGCAAGTATGAGCTGGGTCTCTAGACCAGCGTCTTCCCTTCCTCCAGCGACCCGATTTCCCACAGCTTTTCAGCGACCCACGGATGCTGGGCCTTTCCCTCTTTGTGCTCCTCCCCTGAAACTACACGGCTCTCCCTCACCACAAGGGGGCGTGCCGGCGCATGGCAGACAGCACTTGCCCTCCAGGTGTTCAGCCTGTTGCATGTCAGGTCCTGGCTTTTTCCATCACTCACTTGGACTTTTTGTTTTACTTCCTCCCTACAATGTGAGACAGACTCTCCCTCCTCTCCCACCCTCTATCCTTCAAAGACTTCAAGCAAACTTCCTTTTAGTTCCCTTGTCAGCTATAGGTGCTGAATTCCCACTACTGCCGACAAGGCCAGTTTTGCTTTTGGTTTTGAGACCAATGTCCATGAAACAAACGTGCAAATCAATAGCTATGGTCAGATACGCACCGTTTGTGTACCACATGTTCAGGGAGTGGAACAAGGGAACAATCCTCTGCTGGCTCTGGGGCAGGAAAGCCTTCACAGAGCCTGTAACGTTGTTTGGTTTCAAGCGATTCTCCTGCCTCAGCCTCCCGAGTAGCTGGGACCACAGGCGCCGCCACCATGCCCAGCTAATAGTAGAGACGGGGTTTCACCAAGTTGGCCAGGCTGGTCTCGAACTCCTGACCTCGTGATCCGCCCGTCTCGGCCTCCCAAAGTGCTGGGATTACAGGCGTGAGCCACCGCACCTGGCCACGTTGAAGTGGGTTTTAAACGTTGGCCTACTGAGGAGAGAGGAATGGGGGAGAGTTTCTAGGCAGAGCACACCAGAGTGTAAATGCATAGAGGGGTGGAAAAAGCCAGGGTAACGAAGCCCTGTTGAATGCTGTGGGGAGGGAGGGAGACCAGACTGAAGGTGTAAATTGGAGCAAGTTTATAAGGTACGCTGAAAGCCAAGCAGGGAGTTTAGAGTTTGTTTTCCTGAAAGCAGGAATGGAGAGCAGAATGGCGGAGAAGCATCACACAGCACCAGGTATGTGAGCTTCCAACCATGTCTCCAGCAGACAAGAGGGGACACTTCACCAGTGCCCCAGTGGCCTTCCCAGGTACTCTATTCTGAGTCATCTAATACATCTAACAGAGAACCATCACCTAACACGGCAGTTCTCAAGTTTTTTGGTCTTATGCCCTTTTCCCTCTTAAAAATTGAGAAACCCAGAAGATTTTGTTTTTGTTTTTGTTTTTTGAGATAGAGTCTCGCTCTGTTGCCCAGGGTGGAGTACAGTGGCACGATCTCGGTTAACTGCAACCTCTGCCTCCCGGGTTCAAGTGATTCTCCTGCCTCAGCCTCCCGAGTAGCTGGGATTACAGGCATGTGCCACCATGCCCGGCTAATTTTGTATTTTTAGTAGAGATGGGGTTTCTCCATGTTGGTCAGGCTGGTCTTCAACTCCTGACCTCAGGTGATCCGCCAGCCTCGGCTTCCCAAAGTGCTGGGATTACAGGCGTGAGCCACCGTGCCCGGACTAGTGTTTTTATGAAAATAATTTTGACGCTTGTAATCCCAGCAGTTTTGGGAGGCCAAGGCAGGCAGATCACTTGAGGTCAGGAGTTCAAGGCCAGCCTGATCAACATGGTGGAACCCCATCTCTACTAAAAAAAAAAAAAAAAAAAAAAAATTAGCCAGATGTGGTGGCAGGCATCTGTAATTGCAGCTACTTGGGCTATTGAGGCAGGAAAATCACTTGAACCCGGGAGGCAGAGGTTGCCATGAGCCAAGATCATGTCACTGCACTCTAGCCTGGGTGACAGAGCAAGACTCTGACTCAAAAAAAAAAAAAAAAGTTTTGATTTCATATAACCATCCCCTGAAAATAGTCCTCATACTGCATGTTAAGAACTGCTGGTCTAGCAATAACCAGGCAAATCACCAGAGGAACAAATAACTGTCAAAACAGCAGAGAGAGAAAGAAATCACAGGCAGGATAGAGACTGGCTCAGGGAATGTGAAGCGGCAGGGGCTACAGGGAGGCAGTGTCACTTAGGGTGACTTCGGAACCAATCAACTTAGGTTTGCCACCTGGCTGTCACTTGGTAGCTGTGTAGCTCTACCCTGACTGACCTCAGTTATCCCATTTGTAAAATTGCAAAAGTGCCTCATACAAGCACTTAGCACAGGGTGAGACACTGGACTTGTAAATAATAGCTCCATTTTCTTGGTCCAGAATATAACTTTATGAAAACAGCAGTATTTGTTTAGTAGGCTGTTTCTGCTTCTATAACATGTGTCAGACATGACCCCCAAAGGCACAGACACCTTGAAAAGTCTGGTGTATTATTAGCACAGTCACTTAGTCTAAGGGCACAGTGTGATGTGGCTGCCAAATCAGCAAGACCAAATTTAGGCTGTATTAATAGAGGTATTATGCACAGAACAAGGGAGGTGAGGGCTCCCCTGTAGTGCCTATTGCTCAGCCCCTACTGAAGTATCGGGTTCATCTGAATGAAGGACTCAATACACTCGTCCCAACTGAGGGACTTTTTTCAGCTGAAGGCTTGGCCAGAGGGAGGGACATGGTCAGAGAAAACGCAACCACTCTTCTCAAAGACCTAAAGGATTGACACAGGAAAGAGGGGTTACATTGGCTCAGGGTGACCCCCAGAAGTGAACTAGAACCTGAGGATAGCCTGGTTAGAGAGGAAGATCAGAGATCCTAACATAGCGACCCTTCAACCACTGGAGTGTCTGAAATCCAAGAGGCCTGAGCTGGAGGGTGTGTGTGCAGTTATTGGAAGTGTGCATGTGGAGGCTGGAAGTCACGCGTGCGGGAGGCACTGCACTTGATCGTGGGGGTCACCTTCTAGCCCTTCCCAATTTGAGTTCCTGTGCCTCTGGAAGAGCAGCAAGACTGTCAGAGGAAATCAAAAGAAAACATTGAGAAGAGACAGTTCCTCGAGATGGGAAGGACCAGCAGTGGGCATTCTGTTTGACAGGTTTGCTTGGTTCTCCGCCAAATTTGACCTGGAGGTTGGATGCAGCTGCCAATCCTGTGGCCTAGAAACAGACAGGAGAAAACAAGGCATTGCTCAGAAACAGCTCATAAAAATAAAAACTTTCTGTTCCCCAAATGCCAAATGCTTGGGCGGTGCTGCCCAGCTGAGTGGGAAGCGCCCTGGCCACTTGGGAACGCTGAGCCGATCACAGTGAAGCAGGGAAGGCAATGGCACCCTGAGATCAAAGAGGCTCACCCCACGCTCCTGGAAATAACTCAGCAACACACTCGTCGTGGGAGAAAGGCAAAGAGAACTTCTCTTCCCAGACGGTCTTTGACTTCAGGGTAGGCAGTTGGCACCCGCATCAAAAACCAAACCTGGCCTTTGTAAAGATGTTTTCAATCCACTCTCTCACTTGATCTCCACCAGCAACCTGGGGCAGGCATCCGCAGCTCTATTTTGCAGATGAGAAAACAAGAGCAGAGGTAGACTGATTTGGCTGAGGTCACCCAGCTGATGTGGCTGTGAAGATAACAATCGGGGCCCGACGGACTCCAAGTTCAAAGCCAGGCCCTCAGACCTGGCCTCAGCACAGGCTTTCCGGGAGTGCAGCTGTCAGTGTGCTCTCCAACTAAGTCTCAGATGCATGCCCATCTGGAACTGGTCAGTAGAACCCTGCAGTCTCCACCACCAGCCAGCTCACTGCATTATGTGTCAAGTCTTTCAGAACCTGGTGGAAAAGTCCTTGGAGCTGAGGAAGGAAAAACAGAGCTGCCTTTGAGGCACTGTTCATTGAACATCTTAGGCCACTTTCAGAACCGAAGGGTTCCGGAAAAGGTAAAGAGGAGCTTAGGGCCACAAGAAAAATGACAAAAGGCATCCCAACTATTGTTCATTGTCTGTTTATCCATCCAATGATGCCTCAGCATCTCCTTTGGTCTTTGGTCCAGCCCTTCACCAGGTTCTGGGGATACAGAGATGAAAGGCACAGCCCTGAATTTGAGAGAGCTCACCAGTTTTCTCTCGTTCAGTACCTTCAGTGATACACCAAATGCAGATAATCCCAGTTCAGGGTGTTCACCTTTATGGCAGATACTTAGAAGCAGCTGAGGGAACCCAGAGGAATTCCTGGCCCAAATTAGAGGGGAAAAGGGGGTCATGGGAAGGCTTCCTGGAAGAGGGGCCATATTTTATATATAAAAAAAATTAGCAACATAAAGGAGGTGGGAAAAATTCCAAACCACATGGCAATTGCTCCTTGTTCACGGGACGCATGAATCAGAACAGCAACATGCGCCAGGACAGACAGGAGGGCACAATGCCAGGGTGGGGGGTGCACTACCAGCCTAGCCTATGGGGCTGCTTTTTCCCCTAACCCCCAACCCTGTCTCTCACCACAAGCAGCACCTGAAACACACTGGTCCTAAACTCCAAGTAGGAGGTAACCTTCCGGTGGAACAGCAACTAGAGCAGAACAAATAAGGCCCTTCCTTTCCCATGTAGCTGTGCTTTCCTAGAAGCTCCATCATAGGAGTGCTACACTAGGAAATCTAAACACATTTCACTTCCATTTCCAAGTCCACTTCAAATATGAATGCCTCGGCTGTGCAGGAAAGTGGCCAAGCCGAGTGGCAACTCAGCACAAGAAAGGGAGCAGAGTGCTGCTTGGCGCTGGTTACCTTCAGGGAAGGTGAAATTATATTGAGGATAATGGGATCCAAGTTTCTCACTGCCCTGGAAGGAGTCAGAAATATGGGAAGGGAGAAGACAGAATGAACCTCATGGCATTTTTATTTTTTGAAACAGGGTCTCCCCCTGTCACCCAGGCTGGAGTGCAGTGCCGTGATCTCGGCTCACTGGAACCTCAACCTTCTGGGCTCAAGCGATCCTCCCACCTCAGCACCCCCAAGTAGTTGGGACCACAGGCATGTGCCACCATACCTGGCTAATTTTTGTATTTTTCGTAGAGACAAGGTTTCACCATGTTGCCCAGGCTGGCCTTGAACTCCTGGACTCCAGCGATCCGCCCACCTTGGCTTCCCAAAGTGCTGGGATTACAGGCTTCAGCCACCATGCCCAGCCTGAACCTTATGGCATTGGATCAGAATTAATGGTACCAGAGTGAACTCCCTTTTCAGTGTCTATGTATCAAATGTAAATGTAAGGACGTATTTACTGTGTGTCCACTTAGACGGCTTGGGAGCAGTGAGACTCTAATAGCAGTGAGCACGCCTAGAGCAAGGGTTTGCTTTCTAAATACAGTCTACATTAAGGGGAGCTAGAGCTCCTTGATAAATAGCCGATTCCAGGACTAGGGCACAGGAAATGCAAGAGCCTGGAATACATTACTGTGCCAGAAGGTAGGGAAGTACTCAGAGGGTAATGGCATGTCGAAACACAGAAGCCAGCTTTAAGAAAACACACAATCAGCCAGGCGCGGTGGCTCACGCCTGTAATCCCAGCACTTTGGGAGGCCGAGGCAGGCGGATCATTTGAGCTCAGGAGTTCGAGACCAGCCTGGCCAATACGGTGAAACCCTGTCTCTACTAAAAAAAAGAAAACACACAATCACAGAACCCGGGACAATTCCAACATCAAAGTAATGATGGTAAGGGATTATGTACCATCGAATAAAATAGGAATCAAAGACCATACAGATATGACTAATAAATGAGGGGAAAGAGAGTAAGAATACAGGACAATGTTAACTAATAAAGTAGAAGGAATTTGAAAATCACCACTTGGAAACCATTACAGTAGGCAAGAAACAACAATACTAAAAAGAATGGGCCAAACTTTGATGAGAAATAGGATATTTATGAAGGCTCAAAATATCTCCCTATAAAATATTTATCCAATACAAAGGGACAAAGAGTAACTTTCCAGGGAAGACTGGCTGACACCACCTGCCTCAGGGACCAAGTGACCACCACCAATGATGGGACAAATTGACACCCTGTGTCACCTTATGGGGTGCAGCTAGAAGGGCACAACAGCACTTCTGTTTCCTCCAAACACGCATACCAAGGGTAGTAATGAGGAAACACCAAACATACATTGAGGGACATTTTATAAGACAACTATCCTACAGTCTTCAAAAAATGTTAAGGTCATAAAGATCAAGGAGGGAGAGGGACTGAGAAAGTGAACTGGAGATTCATTAAATGCAGTTAAACACAGCGTGTTAACCTGGATCAGGCCCTTTTGCTTGGAGGACAATGTTGGTGCAAGTGTAAAATTTTATAAGGTTCTCTAAGGTGGTGGTGGGGTATGTGGGAGCTCTGGTGCTGTTCCTGCAACTTTTTCTGCAAGTGTGAAATTGTGTAAGTATGAAGAAACTGCCAATGCTCTTTGCAAAAATGCAAATATGGTATAAAAATTATAAAACCATCTTGAATTACAACACTTAAAGATATGACTGAAAATATTTTACAGTTAAGAAGTAACAAACTGGTTAAAAAGCAGTTTAACTTTGCAATTTCCTTAGAATCGAAGACAATATAAAAATTATAGTCAAAATGCTGTTAAGCAGAAGCAGACCTAATTGACAGCTCCCTATACAAAAAATAACAACAACAACAAAACGCCTACAATGAACTAAAATGTTAAGCTGCAAGAATCACTCCAGGGTCCATAAAATCATCCAATAAACAAAAAACCGAACCCTCAAGCTGTTCTAAGACATAGTCCCACCACCAAATATTCTCAACAAAATAAATTTCAATGAATTTTGAAGCAATATTATTGTGCTCAAATCTGCTATTGTGTGCAAACAAAACCCATATGGCTTGTACAATTGTGCAGCCAAACAAAAGCAGTTTTAAAACAATTTTGGACTTACAGAGGTGGAAGCTGTCAACATCCAAATCCAGTTATCCATATAAAACATCCCAAGAGCCTGAGGTGGCAACCCAATCGGCAGTTGCAGTCCTGGTCAGCACACTGAAGTGTGGAGGGCCATTTACAGCTGAGAAGCCTGTGATGGTTTTGTGTCAACCTGATTGGGTGAAGGGATGCCTAGATAGCTGGTAAAATGGTATTTCTGGTGTGTAGGTGAGGGTGTTTCCAGAAGAGTTTAGCATTTCAATCAGTAGACCAGAGTACATCTACTGGATGATGCCCACCCTCACCAATGCAGGTGGGTGTCATCCATTCTGTTGAAGGCCCAAACGAAAAGGCAGAGGAAGAGCCAATTTGCTCTTGAGCTGGAACGTCCACTTTCTCCTTTTCTGGGTACCATGGGCCTTACACCAGTGCAACTGACCCCACCCTTGGCCATCTCAGGCCTCTGATCTTACTGAACTACACCAATTCCTCTCCTGGTTCTTCAGCTTGCAGACAGCATACTGTAGAACTGCTAGGTCTCCATAATCAGATGAGTCTACTTCCATAATAAATCTCCGTTTGTTTTTTTCTGGAGAACCCTGACTTACGCAAAGCTCATCTAGAAAGCTAACAGATATGTAGGAGAGAGCTTCTGGATCTTTTCAACATGGCAAACATGGTACTTGTATAACACGCTGGGAAAACAGATGAGGTTGCCTGGGATTAGAGCCCAGGTTCCCCAGCTGCCTTGAAGACGACCTCATGGGCTGAGGAAAATCACCATTTCTAAACATCTACACCTATTGCAAGCCGAGTTAGGAAGCTCTGGAATAGGAAGATGAGGAGTGCATAAGTCAAAGGCAACAAGAATGGAAAATTAAATATGACTAAGACATGAGGCAGAAGTCTGGGATGACTGTTTTCTAATTTGTGCTCGTGGAAGACAATTAGGTTAGATCTGTAAAGGATCCATTACTATTAAAATGGCCACTGTCACAGTACATCAAGTTCAATGGCAGAGACCATGTTGGTATCCGCAGCACCATACCACACATGAAGCAAACTTGTCATCCGTTTCTTTGGTCCTCCCAGCCTCCTCTCCACAGTGAAAACCCTACATGAGGGACCACTGCTTTCTAAATCTAACTTCATCACAGTGAAGGCTCTTTACAACCAACTTGTAACTGTTCTTGCAGTTCCCCAAATGTTACTGACAATGCAGTATCTTTTTCCTAGCAAGTCCGAGCCTTCACTCAGACTCATCACTCCCCTTTCCATCCTCCCATCCACAAGGTACACAGTTCTGGAAGCTACCCACCCACCCAACAAAACAGGTCCAATTGCTGTAACTTCTCCCTCTAAGGTTCCACCCACTCTCTTCTTCCAGCTGCAGTTAAGATGCTTCCTCCAGTTGCCCCAACTCCAATCCCAGGGCATAAGAATTTCCAGATGCTTTCATCGGGCTTTTGTTTTCTGGTTGACTTGTCACACTTTGCCAGGTGCTTTTGACAACATGGTGATGGACTTCATTATCCTACTGTAAGAATAAGAAACAGTGTAGCAAAATCCAAGAGTAACTTAGACACCACTAGGCCAGCACATCAGGCTCACAATGTTCCTTTTCTTTGTGAGTGGATAATAGGGGTTATATCACTCCTCTGGAAAGATCTGTGACAGTCACATGGAAGCCAGCCTACAGCTAAGACCTGAAGTCAAGAGTCCAAGAATGTCAGGAGAGGAATAAAAAGCATCATATAACTTAGGGTAGACTAGTCAGTTTTGAACAGGGGCACCAAACCTTTGCTGTAAAGGGCCAGATAGTGATTATTTAGGCTTTGCAGGCCACAGTCTGCTGCAGCTATCCAACAGCAAACTTCTGTAGCACAAAAGCAGCTACAGACAATATGTAAACAAATGAGGATGGCTGTGTTTCAATAACACTTTTAAGGACACTGAAATGTAAATGAAAACTTTTGAGGTGATAAAAAACATATACAATTGAAACCATTTAAAAATGTAAAGATCACTCTTAGTTCATGGACCACATAACAGGCATATGCCAGATTTGGCTCATGAAGCTGTAGTTTGCCAGCCCTTGGCTTAGGGGGAAAAAATGGGGAAAATGGATGGGGGAGGCCAACTGAACTTCATGGCTGGAGAATCCACCAGAACTGACTGGGTAAGGAACACTCATTCTCTCCAATTGCTTACTTTCGGTAGAACATTTTGTAGCAGGCTTTGGCTGGCTGCTTCAGACAAGAAGTATGGAACAATGGAAATTTTATGCATTCCCTAAAAGACCTCACTAACCTTAACATCCCAGCAAGTATCCCATCTCTGTGTTGAGAAAAGAACCAGGAGACCCAATAAAGTCAATCTAGTGCCTGGGCCTCCTATATGATACACTCACCAATTACTGAAGTAAAAAGAAGTATCAGTGACAGAAGCGTTGTCAACTTTCAATCTGATTCTATGTGACAGAATCATTTAAAAAATGAGAAGTGCAATGTTGGATGTATTGAAAATATTTTATAATCAATTCTCTAGAATCCTAGCCATCCAGTACAGGAAAAAATTATATTGGAACACTTCTGTATTTTTAAACAATGAAAAAAAATTTGACTAGAGGATGGCATAAGAAATTTACAAATACAAACTTACGCTTCCTCACATTTCCCACAGAGCAACTAAACGAGAAAAAGATTTCAAGAAATGACAGTATACCTCAAATGCAAAATTCCAAAGTCAAACAGCTACTTACATTAAGAGATTTACCAAAACAGTTTGTAAATTAAACAATAACAGCAAAAGGCACAAAAAGCCTATTTCTTTTATGGTGTCTCGGCTGATTCTTTAAGAAGCAGATAAACAAGGTACTGTAAGGAACGATCAAAACTTGGCCTGAGCTGTCTTCTGATAATTATTAATCCTAGTATATCCAGATTTGTTGTCCAAGGACAAAAGCTCCATGCCACCTTCTGCTGTCACTTTCCAAGGAAGAGGCTGCTGTTTTTTTTTTTTGTTTCCAGTTTTCACTATGATCTGAGTAGACAGAGAATGTCATAAAATAAATGAGAGTATTCCATTATCCAATCAGAAATGCCACCTCTTTTCCCAACTCATTGCTCTGACTTGAAAGATGAACGTATATATGAATTCTCATTTTATTCTCCTGAGAAATTATGCATGATCCATTATAAAACATACAGGTAATACAAAGTCCAAAAGCCTGTCATGTTTATGGCAGTGGTGTGATCTCGGCTCACCGCAACCTTCACTTCCCGGGTTCAAGCAATTCTCATGCCTCAGCCTCCCAAGTAGCTGGGACCACAGGCGTGCGCCACCATGCCTGGCTATTTTTTGTATTTTTAGTATAGACGGGGTTTCGCCATGACGGTCAGGCTGGTCTCAATCTCCTGGCCTCAAGTGATCTGCCCACCTCGGCCTCCCAAAGTGCTGGGATTATAGGCGTGAGCCACCATACCAAGCCAGTTTCATTTATTTTCATAATAGGTTATGAGTACGTGATGTAAATGCTTAAAAGTCATCACCATACTGTGCTAAAGATATTGAGAAATTATGCAGATAAATCTGTGCAAATTCATCTTCTTAGTATCAGATGGTTAAAAAAAAGGAAACAAAAAACAAAAGCAATCCAAATTATTTCTTTAAATACTCTTATTTATACTCAGGAAAACAGATTTGAAAAACTGAACAAGTAGACATCTGCCCCGTTTATGATTAAATAACAATGCCAATGAAGTAGATTCCACAGAAAAAACTGAGATGAAAAAATCCAAATAAAAGCCAACACTGCTATTAAGATTTTTCTTTTAATATGCCATGAAATATCTTGATTGTATATTTTCCAAAGTACTTTCCAGCCACATCTCCCAACCCTTCCAAAAGACTTTGCCAGTCTTTCCAATGCAATAAAAGATGCTGGATTATAGTTTTGTCTACCATTTCTTTTTGAAAGCAATATTATACTAATGACTTTAATGGTAATACACTCTTATCTAATAAAGAAACACATTTACAAATATCAGAAACCCAGTTTTGAAACATTTGCATTAATTTTGAACTGAATCAGCATTTTGTGGGTTTTTAAAAAGGCAGCAGTTTGACTCACGACTTGCTGATAAACACGTTTCTGCTGAGGGAAGGGGAAAAGACAGGGAGAGTGAAATGCTGCATTTCTCCATTGGCCCCAAAAGTGCTAATTTCACAAAGGGATACATCAAAAGCAAACATGCAATGGTTGTTTTAAAACTTTTACTGCAATATAACAATGAAGTAAACAGTAATTAGACACCTACCAATTTTTTCCCCAAAACAAAAAAAAATGTAAACAGGAAAATAACTCTGCCTATACTTGTACAGCTTCTCAAATCATGTTAGAAGGGTCTCACATTCAATGATCAAGAAATTTTAAAATAGCAGTAATTATTTTCATTTTAAGAAAAGGTTCCCTTTCTCCCCTCCCACCCCAAGTATTCAACATGAAAGAATGGGCTTCCTTACACATTAATTTTATACTTATTTTTGAAGCAGCAACAATTAACCATCAATTTGGCATTTCTGTTTACAGTCGCTACAAAAATTTTTTAAATTTCACAAAGCCATTATCCAGTGTTGCCATGAAACAGAGACTGTAAATTCTAGGTAGCTAAGATTCTTTCTGAAACCAATGTTAAGTCAAAGAAATATAAAGCAGGGCATTACACTAAGTTTCTGGATCTAGTACACTAAAAAGAGTGAAACCTAGGAAAAGTTACCTACTGTTTTACAGAAGAAATAAAGACCTGCAAAAGCTGATTTTTGGTTGTATATATTTTACACACTGTGTGGAGTTGCGGCATCTGCTAACTGAAGCAGACATGCACTGTATTTATCCCTGCCCTGTATCCTAGATCCCTCCCTCCCCACCCCCAACAATCTACTACCTTATACCAAGTATTGTGGATATGAGCCCAAGTCATCCCAGACAATCCAGTGAACAAGTTAGTGTAATGCACTGGTGTGAAGTGTGAGATATAAAAAAGTCCCTTTCAATCTTCATCAAAGTTCTGCTGTAGAAGAAAATTGGCAGCCAAATTCTCATTCTTCTCACAAGCAAAATACGCTTGTATCACAAGTCCTTCAGGAAATCCTAATGCCTTTAACTGGAAGAAAAAGGAAAAAAATATAAATCCAACACACCAATTATGGCACATTTAATTTTATTTACATATTATAGATTCCAGCATAGCACTAAAGACAAATCACTACTCAAAAACATACTGCAACCCAAAAAAGCTCTTGAGAATTTTACATGAATTCATCTCTATCAATATGGATTTACTGCCCAACCCAAGGGATTAGATGGAATCTAGACCCTTTCCTTTACTAATCACCTAAAAAAGTCTTTGTTTCTAGTTAAAGCTTAATAGATACTATGCAAATACTCTTTGGCCTAATTAAAAATTAGCTGCTAACTGCTATGGTTTAAAAATAAATGACTCTACAGAAATATGTAAATCAAATGGCTTTTAGTATATTAAGAGTGAAGATAAGGATGAGAGTACCTGCAGTATAGTTTAACCACCTCACCTAATTATTTGTAAATTAAAAGCAAATTATGTTTTATTTATTAATGCCAACTCATGTCTTTCATTTGGATCAAACATCACTCTCAATCTCCTTGCTTTATTCAACACTCCATACTAGAAAAACAGGTGACCAATTATTAGTAATACATGGTACATTTTGAAGATAGTGTTCTATTTTTATCTGCTTAACAGTTACAGCATTTTAAATGGTAATACCAGCTACTTAATTTCATTTTCCTAGTCTATTATATTAAAAATCACTTGTGACAACACTCACTCCTTTTAAAAGCCTTTAAAAACTCAGCCAAATGTCACCCTCCTCAATTGTCTCAATCACCTTGAGTTAGATCACAGGTCCCAAACCCCCAGACCGTGAACTGGCACCAGCCATTGGCCTGTTAGGAACTGGGCCGCCCAGGAGGAGGTGAGCAGTGGGCAAGCAAGGAACTGGGCTGCACGGGAGGAGGTGAGCAGTGGGCAAGCAAGTGAAGCTTCATCTGTATTTACAGCCACTCCCCATCACTCGAATTACCACCTGAGCTCCGTCTCCTGTTGTATCAGCGGCGGCATTAGATTCTCACATGAGCATGAACCCTACTGTGAACTGTGCATGAGAGGGATCTAGGGTCTGTGCTCCGTATGATAGCCTAACAAATGCCTGATGATGTGAGATGGAACAGTTTCATCCCAAAACCACCGCCCCACCCCACTTCCTAACCTAACCAACGCCTGATGATCGGAGGTGGAACAGTTTCATCCCAAAATCACTGCGCCCACCCCACCTATGTTGGTAGAAAAAAAGGTCTTCTATGTAACTGGTCCCTGGTGCCAAAAAGGTTGAAGACTGCTCTGTCAGATTATATTCGGAAATAACCCTTAAAATTTGGGCAAAAATCCCAATTCATCACGAATAACTATTCATCTACGAAAGCAGAAGAAACTAAAAAATCAGTTTGTTATCTGGGTTTTATCCAGATTAAAGCTAGGATAGGTGAAGTAAAGGGTACAATCCAACTGCCTGCTTCTATAAAACACACAATTTAGATTCAAAGACACAAGTAGGTTGAAAGTAAAATGATAGAAAAAGGTATATACCATGCAAATGGCAACCAAAAAAGAGCTAGAATGGCTATATCAGAGGAAACAGATTTAAGATAAAAATTGTTACTACAGACAAAAGGCATTTTATGATAAAAAAGGATCAGGAAGACACAACAATTACATGTAACAGAGCCACAAAATACATAAAATAAAAACTGAGAATTAAAGGTAGAAATTGGCAATTAACAATAATAGTTAGAGACATCTATAGCTCCACCTTCAATAATAGATAAAACAGCTAAGGAAGAAGACTTGACTACAAACTAGATCTATCAGATATTTATAGACCACTTAATAAGAACTACACTATATTCTTCTTCAGTATACACAGAACATTCTTCAGAAATACCATGTTAGGCCACAAAACGAACCTCAATAAGTTGAAAAGTATTGAAAGTATATTCTCTGATTATAATGGAATGAATTTAGAAATCGAAAGGAGAAAATTTGGGAAATTCATAAACTTATGGAAATTAACACAATCCTAAATAACGAATGAATTAAATTAGAAACCAAATGGGAAATTAAAAAACATTTTGAGATGAAAGAAAGCAAAAATACAATATACTAAAACTTATGGGATGCTGCTATAGCATAAACGCAGAAGGAATATTATAGCTATAAACATCTATGCTAACAAAGATAGATAATAATTTAATCTTAAACTAAAACTAAACAAAGAACTAAACTAAACCTAACCTAAAAAAGGAAGAACAAACTAGAAGCAAGCAAGAGGGAAATAAACATTAGAGAGACTTAAAAACAAACAAACAAAAAAAAGACTAGAAAAACAATAGGGAGAATCAACAAAACCCAAAGTTATTTTTGTCATTAACAACAACCACAAAATGAACAAAATTAAAACCTTTAGCTAAACTGAAGGGAAAAAACAAAAATAGGACTCAAATGACTGAAATCAGGAATAAATGCAGGAACATTATTACTTTATCAAAAGAGGAAATAAAATGATTATAAGGAAATACGTACAATTGCATGTCAACAAATTAGACAGCTTAGATAAAATAGACAAATTCCAAGTCAAAAACCACCAAAACTGACTCTAAAAGAAATAGAAAAGTTGGCCGGGTGCAGTGGCTCACGCCTGTAATCCCAGCACTTTAGCAGACTGAGGCGGGTGGATCACGAAGTCATGAGATCAAGACCATCCTGGCTAACATGTTGAAACCCCGTCTCTACTAAAAAAATACAAAACAAAATTAGCCGGGCATGGTGGCGGGTGCCTGTGGTCCCAGCTACTCGGGAGGCTGAGGCAGGAGAATGGTGTGAACCCAGGAGGTGGAGCTTGCAATGAGCAGAGATCACGCCACTGCAATCCAGCCTGGGCAACAGAGCGAGACTCCGTCTCAAAAAAAAAAAAAAAAAAGAAATACAAAAGTTGAATAGACAAGTAACAAGAGACTGAATCAGTAATCACAAAACTTCCCCCCCAAAAAAGCCCAGGCCCAGACTACTGGTGAATTCTATCAACTATTCAAAAAATTCACACCAATTCTTAATAAATACTTCCAGACAACAGGAGAGAATAATTCCCAACTCACTCTAAGAGGCCAGTATTACCCAGACACCAAATTCAGACAAAAACATCACAAAAAAACTACAGACCAATATGACTTATGAACAGATGCAAAAATCCTCAACAAAATACAAGCAGGCTGAATCCAGCAACGTATAAAAATGATCGTATGCTGTAACCAGTAAAATTTATCTCAGAAATGCAAGGTTGGTTCAACATACAAAATCAATCAACGTAATAAAGCATATACTAAAGGACAAAAATCACACGATCATCTTAATAAAGAAAGAAAAAAACATTTGACAAAATCCTACACCTTTTCGTGATGAACAAACTAGTAACAGAAGAGAATTTCTTCAATCTGATAAAGGGCATCCACAAAAAACCCATAGATAATATCATACTTAGTGATGAAAGACTGAATGCTTTCCCCTAAGATCAAGAACCAGACAAGGATGTCGTTGGTTCTTGCTAGTCTAATAATATACTGGAGGCTCCAGATAGGGCAATTAGATAAGACAAAGAAATAAAAGGTATCCATATTGGAAAAGAAGTAAAACTGTCTCCATGTGCAGATGACATGACCTTGTATATGGAAAATCCTAATGAACACATGCACAAACTACTTAATGAATAAATAACAGTTCAAGAAGGTTTTATGATAAAAGATCAATATACACAAATTGTATTTTTATATAGTTAGCAATGAACAGTCTGAAAATGAAATTAAGAGAAAAATCCATTTATAACAGCATCAAAAAGAATAAAAATACTTAGGAATAATTTTAACAAAAGTATTACACAACTTCTACACTGAAAACTACAGGACACTATTGAAAGAAATTATAGAAAAACCTTAGTATTAATATGTGACTTCTGAGCATTTGAAATGGGGCTAGCATGACTAAGGAATTTTTTTGTTTTTGTTTTTGTTTTTGAGACAGAGTCTCACTCTGTTGCCCAGGCTGGAGTGCAGTGGCACAATCTCGGCTCACTGCAACCTCCACCTCCCAGGTCCAAGCAATTCTCCTGCCTCAGCCTCCCAAGTAGCTGAGATTACAGGTATGTGCCACCACGCCAGCTAATTTTTGTATTTTTAGTAGAGATGGGGTTTTACCACGTTGGCCAGGCTGGTCTTGAACTCCTGACCTCAGGTGATCCACCTGCCTTGGCCTCCCAAAGTGCTGGAATTACAGGCATGAGCCCAGCCAAGAACTAATTTTTTTAAAGTTTTATTTAAACTCACCCTTTCTATAGCTTCTTTTTCCTGAGGCGTTACTTGAATGTAGTTCATATGACCACTTCCAGCTTCTGCAATTCCTCCACTGCCACCTCCACCTCCTCCTCCTTGACCACCAGCTTCTTGAACTGGTTCATTTAACATCTGAATAAAATGCTCCTGGTGTTGGCTAATTTGCTGTGGTGATATGAAGGACAGAGAAAAATAATACACTGATATTAAGTATCTGCAGGAACAGAGAAATTCTAAATATTACTAAGAGAAAAGGCTACACTTTTGCAAACGTAGTAATTTAGTGATTCTGGATTATTCAGTCTTTGGAAGGATGTGATTTCTTGTACATTAGTAAAGAAATTCAGTACTTTTGGGCAAAGTAAACAGCGAAGAAATTCAAATTCTTAAGTGCTCTGAGCCTCCTGTGTTTAAAAAAACAAAACAAAAACAAACAAACAAAAAAAACCACTGTGGGACTGTAAGAATAGAACTTATTCTTAATACTTGCATATATTTTTTACCTTCCACACTAGTGGGCATTAAAATGCTGTATAAAATTCAAATACTTGGTGATCTGATCATTAAAGAAGCCCCACAGCTATTTTTTCCAAGAGTAAGTTGTTCCTGTTGCTTAAAAGTTCCTAAGAAAAAGGAACTGAGTAATAAGCTTGTGAAAAGTGATTTAAAGTTAGGCAGTTTCTCTGTTAAACAGCTTCCCAAATTCTTTAACATATTAATGTGTAGTGGGAATCTCCAAAAAGGAAATATAAAATGTTTCCCAAACTTATTACTATTTGGTCAACTTAATTTAACCCAACCTCCATATCCCAACTGCTTTTTTTAGTACACCTATCTAGATTACAGTATCTAAGTGTAGCTTGGAAGAAAACATTCACATTCTCAAATACAGAGTTGTATTTGAGGAGCGGAAGGACCGTTCATGGACTTTTTCAAATTGTGACACACTCTAAATCACTTGTGAAACTGACACTGATTAGTCACCTGAAGTAACTGAGGATTCTCTCGACCTATCTGCTGTAGTAACGCTGGAAGCAAGGAAGGATTCTGTTGAATAATTTGTCTCATCTGTTGAAACTGAGGCTGATTCCGTAAAAATTCAAGGGGATGTCCTGAAATACACATAAACATTTTTAAACAAAAGCAGTAAATACATACAGAAACAGTGGTTAAACAATACATTTAGACAGCAAACACTATCAAGGAAAAAATGATTTGAGTTCTCAGATGTAATAAAATGAAGTAAATAATGATGAAATCTTCCAACTGTACCAACTTGCAAGTTTTATACGGCAAAAATTACTCCTATTAGTAAAGGCAGGGAGTGCAGAACGCTGACTGTAATATGAACCAAAGTTTCCTATAATTGCCCTTGGCACTCAACGTTATAAAATAATATTAGAAACTTGTCTCCTGTGTGTGTTCTATCAAAATAAAAAGTACTAAAAGTTGTTCCTGTTGCTTAAAAGTTCCTAAGAAAAATATACACCACAACTAACAAAAACAAAACTCACTTACTTTATAAACAATGAAAACCCCTAAAAGAACACAATCTGAGCTTGAATTCCTAGGAAATGCTAAACCAAAGAAGAAAAAGATATTTAAAGTCTGAGGTCAGGTTTTGCAAATCAGGAGAAACTTTAATCCAAACTTACATTAAGGAAGACTTCCGGTTATTACCATTAATTTTCAAACATTTGTGAACTACAAAAACTCGGATAAATAAGCTGTATGGCAATCTAGTACTAATATATCTAAACCCTTCAGTCTAAAATCCATTCACAATAATAAATGTTAATAATGCCAAATAAAATATAAAATACAGAACTTCTGGCTTTTTCAGGGTGCTGGTAATTGTCTGGTTATGCTATAGGAAACCAAAAATCGTACATACAGGAATTGTTTTTGAGGTTACTAATGAATAAAAGAGAATTTTTAGATGTATGTTGTAATTTCCTATTCAGGAAGACAATCATTCCAATTGAAATGACCACAGCACAAGGGTTTTTTGTTCTTCCATATATAATACTACTAGCTTTACAGGTGAAGGCAACAAGACTTAGAGACTATGTCACCTAATAAGTGCTGAAAGGAACAGGACCCCAAATCCAAAGCAGAGCTGTGGTCATCTCTTTCCACTTCCATATGCTGAATCACAACAAACAAAGGGCCTGTCCTTGGGAGACTGTACACAAAGCACTGAGTGACCTTTGTCAACCAGAGGTGACTATCATTATCAGAGCTAGGAAATGCACGGAAGAATGGCCTTTTCAAGATCAACAGTTTAAATTACTTTATTAATATACAGAAGAACGAACGAAGGAGAACACTGCGTAATTCCTAAGCTGACCGCAGGTTCCAGGCTTTGCTCTGTTAGTCAGACCTATAGCAATGTGTGGGGTATGGTCAGCATCCCAGTAAAGAGACTTCAATTCAAGCTTTGCTTTCTCCTCTGGATACAAGGTTTTAAACCTCTCACGGTTTCAATTCCTTGGCTGTATAATTACTAAAATCCTGCTGGCTTTGAAATTACATACACTTTGTAACATTTATGGAGAGAGTAAGAGACAAAGTGAGCAAACCATTCTGAATGGCATCAGAAAGTAACACTAAATACAAACTGGAAAGCATCTTTTCCTTAAAACAAATAAAACAGAATATGCCCTTAGGCAAAACTGCAACACTGATGTTTAATATCAGCAAGGATACCTTTTACATCCACTTGGGAAAGTTTCTTTTGGGCCTTTCTCAAACATTAGTGAAGAGAGAACTTAACGAATTATTCGACTGCTCTGGGAATGAACGTCATTTCTGAAGTATTTCAGATTAAATTATTTTACACTAAAAATTCAGGGCCATTCCCTCCCCATCCAAAAGATTCCACTTTACCTCCAGAACTTGTTGTTGTAGTTGTTGCTGTCGTAGTTGCTGCAGCTGCAGCCACTGCTGAAGACTGAGGAGCCCCAGTACTAGCTGCTTGAGGGGGGTCAACCACAGCCTGACTTTCTCTATCTCCAGGGATTCCCTATAATAGAATTTCCAAGCTTTAAGATATCCCATCATGCAAAATTAAATATTATACAGAGTAAAAGATTTATAGTCTATTTAACATCTTGTTTGATTTTCAAAAGCATCAAACAGATGTCTGCTTCAATTAAAAGTAAAGGATTATTAAGCTGCATGGATTCAAATTAGATTAGAAATGACCTGGGTGCATTATAGAAAAACCCACATTGCTATAACAATGCAAAGCAGCACTGTCCAACAGAACTTACCATGATGATGGAAATATTCTCTGTGTTGTTCAATAAGACACCTACCAGGCACACGTAATTAGCATCAAATTTGAAAAATATTGATACATGTACCTTCTTAAAACTGAACACAACCAAAGGTTTTTGTGCTACCTATTAGTTCAGTTGACTTTTTAACTTCCTAGAAATCTTTACCAGCTGTTACTCAGTGATAAAAAGGATTGAGTTTGCAACTCTAGCTTAAGATAATCCAAAAAAAGAGGTTTTGATGCACACTTGACAGTTCTGAAATGACTCCTGGGGGAAAAAATATCTAATGGATACAGACCAGGTACACAGTGGCCAGGCAGGAGGATCTCCCCTACTGATCCATGGTACTGAGAAACTGTCACTCAGAAAGTATCTCATAAATTTGAGATACTTTTGAGTGAAGTGTTTCTTAAAGTGTCAAAGTATCTCATAAATGAGATACTTAAAGTATCGCAAAAAATTTAATTTTTCAAAATTCATAAAATCGATATAAAAGAAATTGAAACCATTTAGTTTTTAGGTGATGCCTTTTGTAAGTTTATAGTACTTATCTTTTAAAGTTATTAAGAGCTTAAAACTGCACGCACTAAACTCTTTTGGGACACCTATTTTGATGCACATGATTGACAGACTTGTCATTTAAAATTTTTAAAAAGTCTTTATCAAGTTCTTATAGATTTTGAAGAGAATAAAGAACCAAGTATTATAATTGAATAAGATGATAAATGCTTCCATTCCCTAATAAACCAGAAGCCAAAAGCAACAACATATAAAGGATGAAGAGTAACACAGCAGGAAAATGGCTGCATGGATTAGATGTCACTCCAGGCATTAAAACCAATGTTTTTGAATGAGTTCACCAATTCAAACCTTTAACTCAGATGGGCAGTTATTTAAGTGCTAACAAACTACATACAAATTTAGGATCCAGAGCGTCCATCAAATTCTCTTTTTATTAAACTAAAAAGTTAATCTTCATTGCTATAGATCGACCTCTATTCTCACACATTACATAGCCTCTTATATAAATGCTCAACATTTCTTCTTTCCATCCACTCACCTTAACCTGTCTCTTAACTAGTAACAGTTAAAAGCAACTTTTCCCCTCCAGTCTATGAAACAAAGAGCAAATATATAAAAAACATTTTAGTTATAAATTGTTTTCAATGAACTCATGTCTCATCTATTTATTTGCATTTGATGCTCTACAGCAGTTTTAGCATTTGGTAACAATGATTCTGTATTTTTATACCTCAAAACTCCATATCTATTAGATCAAAATAACTGATACTGTTGAACTTATACAGAATTCTAAATCAAGTGTAAATGAAAGCCACTCCATAAAAGCTAATACTTTTATACAATCTGTTTAGGGTACGCACTCCTCACCAAACAAATTCACAACAATTATTAATTCCACAATTCCAAACAAACTGGATAAACTGTCAGCATTTAAAGACACTACTCAAGAAGACAATGAAAAAGTGAATTTAAAAAGATAAAATAATATGCTAAGAAAAAGGTTTTGTGAACTTCACATGCAAATGCATGGGCAAATAAATGGTGGAGGCAGAGTACAGTTATGAGGCTTACAACTGACTCTTCTGAAACTAGCTAGCTACCTGAAAGGAGTTTTTAACAGAAGTACAACCTAGACACAAATGAATGGGTTAAACTGTGGATGTAATTCCCAAAAGGGTTAGAATCAGGCAACTTTAAGATGATATTTAGGGCAATTCAGACTTTGATAATACTCCAAAACACCACAGACAATTATAGAAGTCTAAGATTTTTAAAAAGTTAATTCAATTACTTTAGCCTGTGTCACATCTGTCAAACTAACAGACTTTCATCTTAATACCACGGGTTTCAGTTGATGTCCACAACAACCTATTTCTCAAAAACTCCCATTACCAGTAAAAAAAAGAATACTTTATTCAAAAAGTCCCTCAACTCCTACTGACTATAAAAACAAATTCAAATGCCAACGGAACCAGGTAAGTAACATCATTCATTAAACGCATGATGCTACATTGGTAACAGAGTGAATCAGAGGATAATGAATTAGATTCCATGATCTAAAATATTTTCCTTAATCCCTTGCAAAAATCTGGGATCAAAGTTGTCCAGTGAAACCAGAAATCTGTACTTTTATGTGAAATTTCCCAGTTTTTAAAAAGCTGGCAACTTATTACAGAAATATACACAGTATAAGCAAAAGAATTTGGCCCGGATTCTCAAGCTTGAAATTTTGGCCGGGCACAGTGGCTCACGCCTGTAATCCCAGCACTTTGGGAGGCTGAGGCGGGCGGATCATGAGGTCAGGAGATCAAGACCATCCTGGCTAACATGGTGAAATCCCATCTTACTAAAAATACAAAAAAATTAGCCGGGCATGGTGGCAGGCGCCTGTGGTCCCAGCTACTTGGGAGGCTGAGGCAGGAGAAAGGCGTGAACCCGGGAGGTGGAGCTTGTGGTGAGCAGAGATCATGCCACTGCACTCCAGTCTGGGCGACAGAGCGAAGACTCCGTCTCAAAAAAAAAGAAAATAAATTTTTGTTCTGAATAATTCACGCATAGTGGCACCTAAAAAGCTACTACAATGTTGGACCATTAGATTAAAAAAGGTTACATTTTATTAACACAAAATACAAACATACTAGAAAAAAAAAGCATTATGTATATCATCTAGCATATATCAGTGACAAGTGAACTGGTCCTTTAAAATCTGTTTCTTTGAGATTTTAATCTTAAACAACAGAATGGAGTAAAGTAAAACATATTTCTCACCATTAAAAGATACTCCACTGCTCTGTCAGGGTTGTTGAAACTGGCTCTCAGGGCTGCAATTACTTGCTCTCGTTCATAGCCCATTGACATGATCTCAGTTACCATATTCTCGTAAGACTGACCCGTCACTAAAAAGGGAGGGTGGAGGGGAAAGAAAAGGAACATTTAATAAATAAGCATTCTCTATACATTTACTGATTCATGTATACAACATTTCAGGCACTACTATGCTAGGAATACAAAGATGAGTAACAGTATAAATTACAACATATATGTAGTAGGTAATGGTCCTCCAAAGATGCCCTCTGGTTTGATCCCTGGAACCTATAAATAGGTTACATGGCAAAGGGAAATTGCGGTTATAGATAAAATTAAGGTTGCTAATCAGCTGACTTTAAGACAGAGACCTCATTCTGGATTATCCAGGTGGGTCCAGCGTAATGACATGAATCCTTAATAGTAGTAGGAGGAGGCAGATGAGGGGGTCAGAGAAACAGGTGTGACGAGGAGACAAAACCAGGATGAGATGTTATGCTGTTGCCTTTGAAGATGCAGAAAGGGGCTACCAGCCAAGGTATGTGAGCAGTCTCTAGAAGCTGGACAGGATCAGGAAAAAAATTCTTCCCCGGAGTCTCCAAAAAGGAATGCCTGCTCCCTGATTTTAGTACAGTGAGCCCTGTGTTACACTTCTAACCTACAGTACTAGAAGACAGTTAATGTGTGTTGTTCTACACCACTAAGTTTGTGGTAACTTACTACAGTAGCAACAGGAAACTCATATAATATGTTTCAGAGTACAATAGAAAAATGAGGTATGAAGGTAAGGGAGAATTAGCAGGAGGTCAGGGAAGGCAACTGGTAAGAAGAGACACCGAATTCTGAAAACATGCTGGTGAAGGGATGGTATTTCGAACCATCAACTCCGATGGAACAAGTTCACAGTTTCCCTTTGATACCTTATATAACTGAAACGGGGGAAAGAGAGGTTAGGAGCTAGAAAGTTAAAATCTTGTACACTATACAAAGTTGGTAAAATGCCCAAAGCGCTAATATTCCAACAAGTCACTTCTTACAGACTCCTATGCTCCCTCCTCTCAGCACAGACAACACTCTGAATAAATGAAACCTATTTTCCTCATAAACTTACCTCACTTAAAACTATCCGTTCTTCTGCTTGTGTTCTGGGGACCATTACCTTTATTGTTGCCTCACACTCAAACCAAACTGGATTTGGTTATCCTCCCTCTTCTCCACCAACATCTTTCCCCCTCTGTGTAATTATCCTGGGTAAGTAGTTAACTATGTCCTATATTTCGCTCTAAAACAAAAACACACCTCCCACCTTTGACTTCATCCTAATTCCTCTTTGAGGAACCATCTGCTGTCTTCTCATCACAGCCATTGCTATTGAACATGTGTCCACTTTCTCACATTCCACTCATTCCTCAACTAATTGCAATTCAGATTTCCCTCTCAAATGTGTCCCACCATTGTCTGTCTTCTCTCTTTAAACAAATGGCACCTCTATTTACCTAAGCGCTTGGACAAAAACCCTGGTGATTCCAGTTCCTTTTCCTCTTCCTTCCACACCTCACTTAACAGCATACCTGGTAGGTTCTATCTCTAAATTACACCCCAAACCCATCTCTTCATTCTCTACTGTCATCACTGAAGACAAGCCCACAACAGTCTCTAGATGGGATTACACCCTGTTTCCAACTCTTGTCTCCATATCTATAATCTATTCTTCAGCCAGCTGCAAAAGTCAATTAAACACACACACACACACACACACACACACACACACACACACACACACACACGCGCACACGCACAAAACCCCTCATTTCATTTCTGGCTCCCAACCCTCAACAATCCTCCACCCACCACAATCATCTTCCCGGTGTTACTTCAGCAGGCCACACCTTTTCCTGCCCCAGGGCCTTTACACAACACCAGCCATCTTAGATGGCCAGTTCCTTCAACATATTTCAGTTCCATATTTAAAAGGCATTGCCTAGTCATACTAGGTAGCCTTCTGTTTTTTCTTTAGGGAAGCCCTTTGTGTTCTTAATATCACTTATCTTTTTTTTTTTTAATGTTTCATTATTTTTTTCTTGCCCCAACTGAATGCAAGTTTGACTGTGCAGGAAACCACGTCATTCTGCATGTTTCCCTGATACACAGCTGACACCGAGTATCTGTTGAATAATTTTTTTCTGCAGAATTTTCAAAAATAAAGGTGTTTAATAGCTAAAAACCCCCAAATATCACAAACAGATTAAGCATTTGATATCTTGCTTAAAATAATGACTTTCCTTTTCCCATCCCATAAAACAATAAATTTTAATTATTTATTTTCTTATCTACTGATGTAATTCGAGCACAAAGCAACTCAAGTAGCAATACACTTTCAGTAACCTAATTCCCAGATACAGAAATCAGTATCAATACAAACGAAATTACGAGCTACAGAAAATCAGAACTGCACTATTTTAACATGGTGTTTCTCATTTAGTTCTCTCTCACTACTTCATAAGAAAGGTTTAATTTCAACTCCTTTAAAAGATGAGGAGGGTACAGCTTGGAGAGATTAATAATTTGGTAAAGACTAGGTGTGGTGGCTCACGCCTGTAATCCCAGCACTCGGGAGGCCGAGGCGGGCAGATCACGAGATCAGGAGATCGAGACAATCCTGGCCAACATGGTGAAACCCCGTCTCTACTAAAAATACAAAAAAAATTAGCTGGGCATGGTGGCACGCGCCTGTAGTCCCACCTACTCAGGAGGCTGAGGCAGGAGAATTGCCTGAACCCCGGAGGCGGAGAATGCAGTGAGCCAAGATCACGCCACTGCACTCCAGTCTGGCGACAGAGCAAGACTGTCTCCAAAAAAGAAAAAAATTCGTCAAAGTATTAAGTCATGGTGCAGAGATACAAACCCAGGCTGACAGTCAAGAGTCTCCACACCTAATCATTACACTATGACTCCTAAAATCATGTTTCCTAGTTAAATTATACAATCTCAAAAAAATACCCATAAGCAATGTGATACTTTTTAGATCTTAAAAGTCCAAAGGCAAATGACTTGTAAAAAGAACTAGAGAGGCCAGCACAGTGGCTCACACCTGTAATCCCAGCACTCTGGGAGGCCGAGGCAGGCAGATCACCTAAGATCAGGAGTTCGAGACCAGCCTGGCCAACGTGGTGAAACCCCGTATCTACTAAAAATACAAAAATTATCTGGGCATGGTGGCAGGCGCCTGTAATCCCAGCTACTTGGAAGGCTGAGGCAGGAGAATTTCTTGAACCTAAGAGGCGGAGGTTGCAGTGAGCTGAGACTGTGCCACTGCACTCCAGCCTGGGTGACAAAGAGAGAGAGTCTCAAAAACAAAACAAAACAAAACAAAACAAAACAAAAAAAAAAGAAAAACGAGAGAGACTGGACAAGAAACAGAGTAATGAGGCAAAAGAGGTGGTGATGAAGAACCTTATATATGTCATTCAGAATAAGCTTTGATCATATTGCCTGACTTCAAATAATACTACCAGGCTATTGTAACCAAAACAGCATGGTACTGGTATAAAAACAGACACATCAATCAATGGAACAGAACAGAGAACCCAGAAATAAAGCTGCATACCTACAACCCAAATGATCTTCAACAAAGTCAACAAAAACATACACCGGGGAAAGGACACCCTATTCAACAAATGGTGCTGGGAAATTGGATAGCCATGTTTAGAAGAACGAAACTAGACCCAGACTTCTCATCAAACACAAAAGTTAACTCAAAACAGATTAAAGCCTAAATATTAAGACCTGAAACTACGAAAAAACCTAGAAGAAAACCTAGAAAAACTCTTCTGGACACTGGCTTAGGCAATCTAACAAAGTGCTATTATCCAGAACTTTAAAACATCAAGAAAAAACCAAATAACCCCATTAAAAAGTGGGCAAAAAACATGACTGGCAAAAAACATTCTTCAAAAGCAGACACACAAGTGGCCAACAAACATGAAAAAATCCTCAACATCACCAATCATCAGAGAAATGCAAATTAAAACCACAATGAGATGCCCCATCTTACACCAGATGTTGGGCAAGGATGTGGAGAAAATAGAATGCTTATACACTGCTGGCGGAAATGTCCATTAGTACATCCTTTATGGAAAACAGTACGGAAATTTCTGAAAGAACTCAAAAACAGAACTATCATTTAATCCAGAAATCCCACTACTATGTATATATACCCAAAGGGAAATAAATCATTATATCAAAAAGATACCTGCACTTGTATGTTAATCACAACATTATTCACAATAGTAAAGATATGGAATCATCAATGGAGGATGAGATAAAGAAAATGTGGTGTGTGTGTGTAATAATACTCACCCAACAAAAAGAATAAAACCATGTCTTTTTTACAGCAACATGGATAGAACTACAGAGGCCACTATCCTAAATGAAATAACTCAGTAACAGTCAAATACCCCATGTCCTCACAAGTGGGAGCTGAACAATAGGCACACATCATATAGAGTGGAATAATAGACACTGGAAACTACAAAAAAGGTGGGGAGTGGAGTGTGGGTTCAAAAATTTCCTGTTTGGTACAATGTTCATTATTCAGGTGATGGCTACACTAAAAGCCCAAACTTCACCACCACATAATATATGCATGTAAGAAATCTGCACTTGTACTCCCTATATACAAATTTTAAAAATTAAAAAGAATAAGCTTTGGACTTATATTCTAGGTCATGAGGAACTATTAAAGGAATTAACGAAGACCCCATTAGAGTTGCTTTCCACTCTGGTAAGGAAGAGGTAGACCAGGTGGATAAGGATAATGCAAGAGTACAAGTGAAATAAGGACCTGAACTAAGGCAACTAAATGACAGTGAAAACAAATATTCCAGAGACTTTAAGAAACAGAGTCATTAGTAACTGTGGAATGAGGGGAAGAAAGGGAAGGAGGAAGGAAGGAGAAAGGAAGGAGGAAGGAAGGAGAAAGGAAAGGAGAAAGGAGAGAGGACAGAGGAGAAAGGAGAAAGGAAAAGAAAAGAAACACTCACTGGGCCAAAAGAGGCAGAGGGTGGATGAATGAATGACGGTACAAGTAAGAAGTGAACAAGAAAAGAGTCAGACTGGGGAATAAAAAATGAGTCAGTTTGAAACCTGAAGTCATGGAGGTTCTAAAGTTTTCTAGTTGACAATGTGAAGATACGAGTTTGGGAGTTCAGAGGGAGATCTGTACTGCAGCTGTAATTTGGGGAATCTATATAGTATATGGATGGTATTGGTCATTCCCATAATTTAAACTTTGAACTATGACCTAGAATGGAACCATAGAAAACTCATACATTTAATGGTCAGGTAAAATAAAATGAATTAACTGGCCGGGCACTGTGGCTCACACCTGTAATCCCAGCACTTTGGAGGCCGAGGCGGGCAGATCACAAGGTCAGGAGATTGAGACCATCTTGGCTAGCAGGGTGAAACCCCATCTCTACTAAAAATACACAAAATTAGTCGGGCATGGTGGCACGTGCCTGTAATCCCAGCTACTCAGGAGGCTGAGGCGGGAGAATCGCTTAAACCTGGGAGGTGGAGGTTGCAGTGAGCCGAGATCATGCCACTGCACTCCAGCCTGGGCGACAGAGTGAGACTACGAAAGGAAAAGGAAGGGAAGAAAGAAAAGAGAAAAGAAAATAAAGGAAAAAAGAAAAGAATTAACTAGAAAGCTTGAGAAGGAAGAGCCTGAGGTATGGATCAGGAAAAGAGTGGTATCACAGAAGCCAAAGAAGGAAAGTTTAAAGAAGCAAGGTTAATTTGTACAGCAACAAGATAAATCAGAAAAATAAAATAAAAAAGCAGGGAATCAACATAGAGACTTGGGTAAATTAAAGATGAAAATGTAGAGGGATCCCGAGACCATAAAGCTGAGAATGGGAAGACATCGTCACAGAGGCTTGAGTAGCAGCAGCTACAGCATGGCCTCCCAGGCTCCCGGGAACTCAGGAGCATCAACGCATTCCAGCTGCAGCAGCAGTGACCACAGCCAGAGCCTTCAACACCATCAGGGGCAAGTGCCAGCTGGCTCCAGCCCCGAGGCCACAGACAGTTTACTGCCTCTCTGGGTAATCCTATTTTCCAGCCCTTCCAATTCCTAACAATTTCCTAAGATTAAGCCTTTCCCTCTTCGAAATAGAGTGGTTTCTGTTTTCCTGGCTAGAGACTAACTCACACTGTATTTGATAGCAGAGTGGTTTTAGGACACTGCTCCTCAAAGATGAAAATCTGGGGTTGTCACACCCAGGCGATCTTAGATAATTTAAACTACTGTTTTGCCACTAAATGTACATGCCATTTTCCACAGCAACGAGGGCATCACGGAGTTCCAGCCCAACTACTCAGAGAACCAACTCAGATGCTAGGAGGTGGTACTGCTGCTGGAACCCTGCTGATGTAGAAGCTAAGCAGGAATCCAGAAGCCTACAGGCACCAAAGCTGCTGTTTCTACCTATTCCTCGCTTTCTCCCTCCCTGCCATTTAAGAGTAACAAACTAGGAATGGAGTTGCCAGCCAATAAACCAGTAATTAGCAGGAACTGTATCAGAGATGCCACAATGGGAGAAAAAAAAAGCTGCTTCATGTTGACAGATTGGGGTGATGGGAGATGGAAAGGCATTATTCAGTAGGTAAAATTAAAAGTTGGGGTAAAAAGGCATTTTTGCTGCAAGCCAATGCAAGCAACAAGATGTAGATGGGAATGTATAGTGCCATCAAGTTGAATTAAGTCTGATGGTGTATACACATGAAGTGTGAGGCAGATCTAGAAAAATTTCATACCCATTTCAAAGACCCTTGGTAATAAATCCATACACAGATCAACCATGTTAGGATCACATTTAAAATTCACATCCGGAAAATGGAAATTTATTTGCTTTAACCAAGTATGCTCAACTCAGAGCAAGTTTTAAAGAACTCAATACATAAATATTAAAAGTCTTTAGTAACACTATTAATTGAATAATTACCTAAATCGATCATCTTACAGCTTGATTATAAACAACCATGCAAATTATTAACACTTACTTTTATCATGATCTAGAAAAGTGAAACCTCTTTCGTATCTCTTTATAGGTTATTTATAAAGAAAAGTAGATACTTACCAAGTGCACTCGTTGCATCTTCAAAAAGGTTTGACCGAGAAGAATCACCCGATGTACTATAAAAGGATTTTAGAAAAATCACATTTTAAAAAGTATATAAAATTTAATTTACATTAGTTTAGTAACTATCCAATTGGTAAATAGATTCTTTGATTTTAATTAAATATAAAAGTCTGACTACAGTATTTAAACTGTCTCTTCTAGATTAAATCCAAAAGCTTTATCTACAACATTTGTGGTTTGGGGAAAATTTTCAGTCTTGGTACTCCTTCTATTCTGAGACTCCATCACTTTAAATATCAAAATATATAAAATAATATCCTAACAGCTATCTATTGAATACAAAAAAGATAATGCACAATTATTTACCTGAAATAATTTACATGAGAAGTTAAATAATTTATAAATCAAGTCACACCAGAAGAAATATCAAAAGCAGTATACAAAATAGCACATGGAGAAACCAAATTAGGCTATAAAGTCTTTACATAATGAGGTCTTATAGGTAAGTTCTGAATGAGGACACTGAAAGAAGACATTCAAATAAAGAAACATGGCATATGCAAAAAAGGTAGATATGGGTTAAATCCAAGTTTGAATGTAATGAAAATCAGTTTAAAGAGATTAAGTTTCTGTTGGGAAACTACAGAGAAGTCTGCAATAAAAGACAGAAAATTATGAAAGACCAAGAGCAGGCCAAAGAAAAATAAACTTAAGTTTACAACAGTGGTAAAGGTAGTAGTTAGAAGTTTAAATTAAAGCAGACACACATACACACTTAGACCTGTATCTCAATTAAAAACAACACACACATTATATTTCAGTTCTGAGAAAGCCCTTGGTAGTATATGATAAGAGCAGAAAACTCAAGTTTGGATTCATAAATTACTTAACCTTTCTAAGCCTGTTTCTTCATCAGTACAATGTCAACGACCGTATCATATACTCCAAAGTGTTGTGGGTAGGGCTACACTAGTACAGTGCTTAGCAAAGTGTCTGGCATCGTAACACCCAATATGAATATTATGATTAATATAATCCTTTGGTATAATTTAAGTTCTTCATTAAATATACTGTAAAACTAATACAGAGAAAATAAAATTTCAAAATGCACAATATATAAAAACTAAATTTTTCCTACCCCTAACCCAGAGACAACCACTATGACACCAATTTCTATTTAAAAGAATAACAACTTGTGTCTTGCTTTGGTGTTTTTTTTTGTTTTGTTTTTTTTTTTTTTAGCCTTTGTGTTTTTTTAACTTAACAATCATTCTATGTTGGCACAATCAAATCTACTTCAATTTCTTCCCAAAGGTGCACAGTATTCCATTTAAAAGACCAAATCAAGCTCTTATTAAGCAATGTGTAGTTTGGTTTCCTGCATTTAAATTCTTTCTATAGTCAAATTTATCAATCTTTCCTGTTATAATTTTTTTTTTTTGGTTGTCTTGCTTAGGAATGACTTCTCACAGTGAAGACTATTCTCTTGTTTCCTTGTTCTCCATTAGCTTATGGCTTTGCTTTTACATTAAATCCGTATCCATCTATAATTTATTTTTGCAGGTGTACAGTATGAGGGGTCATTCTTTTTTCATTCCAGATGGTGAGATCTCAATAGCATTTTCCCCACATTGTTCTGAAACTGTACCTTTATATTAAGTTCCTGTATCTATTTGGGTCTATTTCGAAGCTACTGTTGATTTCGCTGACCAATCTTTCTAATATGAGCCGTTCCAAACTGTTTTAATCATTACTGTACAATACATTTTAAAATCCGGTAAGACACATCTCCCTTAGAATAATTTACACTATTATCACACTTTTTTTTTTTTTTTTTTTTTTGAGATGGAGTCTCACTCTGTCGCCCAGGCTGGAGTGCAGCGGCGCAATCTCGGCTCACTGCAAGCTCCACCTCCCGGGTTCACGCCATTCTCCTGCCTCAGCCTCCTGAGTACCTGGGACTACAGGCGCCCGCCACCACGCCCAGCTAATTTTTTGTATTTTTAGTAGAGACGGGGTTTCACTGTGTTAGCCAGGATGGTCTCAATCTCCTGACCTTGTGATCCGCCTGCCTCTGCCTCCCAAAGTGCTGGGATTACAGGCGTGAGCCACCGCCCCCGGCCCACACATTGTTTTTAAAAAGTTCTCTTTAAACATCACCGATAAGACTGGATGTACATATACTTTAACCACTATTCTTTAATCTTGATTCTGCCTCACTACTTCTCCCCTCTCCAACCACAGAGGAAACCACTCATTAGTTATATGTCAACGCTTGCCTTTTCTTCTTCTACACATTAACATGCATACCCACAGAAAATGTACAATGTTGTTTATGGGTTTTGTCTGGTTTATGGTTATTGCCTATACTCTTTTGCAACCTGCTTTTTTCACTCAATAACAAAGCCTCAAAACCACACTCATTTAACATGCTTATACAGTACATACTTTAACTGTCTTGTAGTATCAGCTATCAGGGTTTCTCAAATTTTACAAAGTCCGAGAATCCCAAGTATTCACCAGGAGGGCTTGTTGATTTCTGGGATCCACTCCCAGATAATTCTGATTTACAGGTCCAGGGTGGCCCAAGAATTCAGGTCAAACACACTCCCAGTGATGCTGATGCAGCCTATTGACTACCACACTTTGAGTAGTCCTGTTCTCTACTACGAATAAACCACAGGTCAATTTAGGATTCCAATTTGTCCTTTATTACAAACAATACAGTCATGTGCACAAGTGCAGTTTCTCTCAGGTAGATATCAAGTGGAATTTGCACTGTAACAAACAATTTTTAAAAGAACAAAATTGACCTAAAGAAACAAATCCCTAATAACAAAACGTCAGGTCAGTGGTCCTAAACAGACTTCCTGACACTCCACAAACTCTTATCAGCTTATCTCCTGATAATTATTCACTAGGTTTTGTGCTTCACAAGACACTAGATATTTTCCAGCAAAGATAAAGGAACTAAGACACATTTTAGCAGCTTCTTTTCTGAGTTTCTCTCATTCCTCTCTTCCTGTGTTGTATTTCTGAGGTAAAATTTTGAGAAATAAGAGTAAGCAGTTGGTGTACAAAGTCCAACTAAGTAAGAAACTCTAGTGTCTGCTTTCCTGGATCACTGACCATCAAGTTACTTGTGCAACTTCTGTAGGTCTGAAAAGATAACCCTGGCTCTTTTTAGAATAGGCAAGTAAAACTGCAACTCCAGGAAGAAAATAAAACTAGAGTTAATGGGCTGGGCATGGTGGCTCATGCCTATAATCCCAGCACTTTCGGAGGCCGAGGTGGGCAGATCACCTGAGGTCGGGAGTTCGAGACCAGCCTGGCTAACATGGTGAAACCCCTTCTCTACTAAAAATACAAAAATTAGCTGGGCATGGTGCCATGCGCCTGTAATCCCAACTACTCAGGAGGCTGAGACAGGAGAATCGCTTGAACCCAGAAGGTGGAGGTTGTAGTGAGCCGAGGTCACGCCACCGCACTCCAGCCTGGGTGGCAGAGCAAGACTCTGTCTCAAAAAAAAAAAAAGTGGAGTTAATAAAGAAAGAAATTTAAATTGATGGCATTAGCACATTAAAATGTATTGATCAACTCTAAAATTCTCACACTGTAAGCTTTTTTTTTAAAAGGAGCTTAAAGCAATTAAGAGAATAAGATGTATTGTGCTGATTGACTTAAGACATATTAAGTTTGTAATATTTAAGTGCTTTAGTAAACCGATTTTTTTAAATGTGTAAGTTCCCTCTCATATACAGACCTGATCAACAGCCCTTTGATGTAACAGCTTAACCTGACTCTAGGTGGTATCCACTAGGATAAGACGGTTGAATGCATTTCTAGTTGTACATGGGAAAGATGGATCAAGTTAGGCAATGGTGTCATAGAATGCTTAAAGCAGTGTTCTAGGCAAGTAACAGGGCAAATATTCTATTGCCTAAACCCATGTTGTCTTCTTAGGGAATCAATTATTTAGAAAGATACCACCAAGTAAGCAATGAACCAGGTGGCTCAGACTCCTCCAAACATGGTTGACTAAGTCAGACACAGAAACCACACTCTAAGGCAGAACACTAAAATGAAGGATCACAACTATATCTTTCTGATCATTGTCATATATATCTTAACCCCTTTCCATGTCTGTAAACCCTTCCAGTCACTGCATAGTTTTCCACTGTGTCTGATTCTGACTCGAAAGATCATAACTACTGCCTCTGAGGTCCTGAGTTGCACTAAGTCACAAAATACAAACAGTTGTAGTGCCAGTGAAGGCTGGTCATAATATAACTCATCCTCTTAGATCAAGGAATTGTGCTGTATGATTTCCAACCAAGAGAACTCTGACTTAAGCATCTGCTTTGGTCATTTTACCTGATCATCTGGGGAGAAAAAAAAAGTCTTGTCTTAAACTGCTCAATAATCCTAACTGCGTAAGCAGCCACTTAGTTGAGGTGTCTCTGCTGTCAACTTCCCACAAGAAATTATTTCTTGCTCCTCAAATATCTCAACACTCTTTTCCATTTTTTCCCCTAAAGATCCACACAGGCAGAAGCCTGAATTTCTCACAAGTTCACAAAGATACAGATACAACAGTGAAAAACTGAAATAATCCATAGGTTCAGGTTACAAGAGCTAACAAATGTCAGAACCAAACACAATGCTATATAACTATGGGAAAGATTTACTAACATGGAAGGATGCTTATGATACATATGACAATGACCACAAAGAATACAGATCAAGTACAAATGATGATCAGGGTGGCAATGTCATGATGTAATCCTTATTCATTTTGGTTATTTGTATTTCCTAACGTTTCTACTCAAAAAAAAAAATGACTTTCACCTGCTTTCTCCTTTCCACTGCCTCCCACCCTGCCCAAATCAACAGAGTACAGAAATCTGATTACGAAAATTTGTACTTATATTCTCCTTAGTAAGCTATCAAAACAGACGCAGCATATGTTTTAGTCAAACGTTTAAAAAAAGCTTAACATAGTAGATATAGTCGGTTTGATCAAAACAATATCAAAATAAATGCATGAAGTTCCTGTTAAACACGGATTTTGAGATAGAATTTCCTAGAATCCAGTTCCTACCTGTCAGTTGCTGTTGGGCTAGTAGCCACTGGTGTCTCTGCTGGCTTTTCTGCAGGTTTCTCTTGTTTAGCTGCACTAGCAGGTGCAGGTTCAGAAGATGCTGTCGCTGATGCTGGAGTGATGGATGCAGGTGTGGAAGTGGGAGCCAAGGCAGGGACAGGGGTTGGAGCCTGAGCCACAGTTGTGGTGGTGGAGGAAGTAACTGCTGTAGTGCTGGCAGGAGCTGACTGCTGAGTTGTAGCTGGTGCTGGTGTGGACACTGCTTTGGGCTAAACACATTAAAAGACAAAATAATTACGATAAAATACTACATACTGCCTGATCTCTAATTAGACTGTACCGTTACAGGATGCCACAAACGTAGCACTAATAACAACCTATAACTTGAAAATAATTTTGTAAAATGACACAATAAATGATCAATATTAACAATCTGACTCATGGTTACTCTTTCGAAGCTCATGACAGCGTATGTTAATCTTAACTATCAACCACAATTAATTTTACCCAACAATTTCCGTCTTCATATCAAGTTAATATAAAATAAAAAATTTGAAATAGAGTATATATATATATACATATATATATATATATATAAAAACCCCGTATCATTTTCCCAAAAAAACTTTACGTACCTAAGTTGTAACTTTAAGGTACCTAATACCACTTAAAAGCATTAACAAAATAATTTTCTTTAATTTTAAAGACAGGGTCTTGCTGCCTTGCCCAGGCTGGTCTTGAACTCCCGGCCTGAAGCAATCCTCCCACCACGGGCTCCCAAAGCGCTAGGATTACAGGCATAAACTACCACATCCAGCCCAAAATAATGTTCTTGAAATGGCAGTATAAATGTTTATTTATAAACATGTCAAATATTCTGTTGTACTGTATTTTTAGAAGAGGGAGGAAAATCCCAAAATTGACTACAAATCAACAGATCCAAGTACAAAAAGGTTCACAATACTTTCAGACATATATGTAGTTAAGCAGAAAAATAAAGTCCAAATTAAGTTACCTCCACACGCTCAGCACTTTCTGAACTGGAAATAGAGCCATAAAGTTTCCCACAGAGCAAAAAACAATTAGTTGACCCTTGAACAACAAGGGTTTGAACTGCACTGGGTCCACTTATATGATAATTTTTTTCAATATAAGTTACACTGAGTGTGCCTGCCTCTCCTACCTCCTCCATCTCTGCCACCTTGAGACCGCAATACCAACCCTTTCTCTTTCTCAGCCTATTCAGTGTGAAGACAAGGATGAAGACCTTTATGATGATCCACTTACACTTAATGAACACTAAAAATATTCTCTCTCGTGATTTTCTTTTGTTTCGTTTTGAGAGAGGGTCTCACTCTATCGCCCAGACTGGAGTGCAGTGGTACGATCACAGCTCACTGCAGCCTCAACCTCCCAAGGCTCCTGGCTCCTGCCTCAGCCACTGCCCCCGCCCCCAACACCAGGTAGCTGGGACTACGGGCTCACACTACCACTCCCCGCTAAATTTTTGTATTTTTTTTTTTTTGTAGAGACAAGGTTTCGCCATGTTACCCAGACAGGTCTCCAACACCTGAGCTCAAGCGATCCGCCCACCTTGGCCTCCCAAGGCAATGGGATTACAGGCATCAGCCACCATACCTGGCAATGATTTTCTTAATAGTTTCTCTAGCTTACTTTAATACAGTATATCATGCATGTAACATATAAAACATGTATTAATCCACTGTTTACGTTATCAGTAAGGCTTCTGGTCAAGAGTAGGCTATTAGTAGGTAAGTTTTGGGCAAGTCAAAAGGTATATGCAGATTTCTGACTGTAGGGGAGAGACCGGCACTCCTAAGCTCAGTGGTGTTCAAGGGTCAACTGTACATGTGTAAAAATCATACATGATTTTTAGTCTTCTCCTAAGGCCTGTCAATGCTTGCTACCTGTTTAGTTCATAACTTTCCCAAGGACAAAAGGTAGCTGTTTTAGTGGAAGACAAGGCTTAAATTCAACATAATTTGCCACAAGCATAAACAAACTCTAAAACCAATGAGCTGCCTTGTCTTTTTGATTTGAACTAATAAAGAAGACACTAGGAAAAAGGTTAGTGAAAGGTGATAGGTTTTTAAAAAATACTAGTAGCATTACTCCCTTCTTTTCCTATTTAACTTAACTTTCTTAACAGCCAATATAATATTCTGCAGATTATTAATGTTCTAAAACTAAAATGAGCTGAAATCCTGAGATGATTCTGGATCTTCAGTTATTCTGGATAAACTGGAGCTTCACAAAGGTGAAAATTCAGAGTCTTAAGCACCAAAACTTTATAATAACCAATCTAGATAAAAATGTATTTTTAAATGTGGTATACTCATTTAATATTTTCCTTAATTATTTGTTATCAAAATAATATTGCAATATAACTTCCCTTCAAGGTTCCTACTGCCAAGAACAGCTATTTATACTTTATTCTAAACAGTACCAAGCCCTTCTCTGCTTTTTAGTTTTTATTCTTGCTTTTGATCTTAATAGCTTTTTCCTTTCCCTTCTTTGTATTAATAAGGTCATTTCTCAGTGCTTCCATAATGCCTTACTGTAGCAGCATTCCCTCCCTTCTCATAGTTGTCCTCTACTATTAACTTCAAATAAAACAATCATAAATATCATTAGAATCCTATGTAATATTAGGAATAAAAGACTTTAAGGAAAAACAAAAGGACTGTATGCAATATAACGATAGGCTTCAAGTATCTATTCCTCAAACACACGCACCTATTGAGACTTTTTCTGCTTAATTCTTGTGTTCTAAATAGTCAGGATTACTGAATATTAAAAGAAACTAAGACCAGTAACAAAACATATTTAAATGTGTGGCTATCACATTTCCCATTATGTACTATGTATGCTAAAACTAGATAGGAAAATAGGACAGTATTCAGTCTTAAAAGTTCAGCAAATTCTGGCACAAGCTATAACATAGATAGATGAACCTGGATGACATTATGCTAAGTGAAATAAGCCAGTCACAAAAAGACAAATACCATAGGATTCCACTTATATGATGGTGATAGCTGCAAAACAATGTAACTATGTTATTGAACTGTACACTTAAAATGATTAAACTGGAAGTTTGTTATATTTTACCACAGTTGAATAAAAAAACCTAGATGATACAAGGTTTCCTCAAGATTCTGCTTCTGTTTTTAAACTTAACATATAATGACTTAAGTTCTTAAGTATAGCAAAATCAACATGGTTCTTAATGAATTAAAAAATGTTCAACACATGTAAACTATTTAGCTTCTTGTTTCCCAGTACAAAAGCATGTGGTAATTAAAATTTATTTCTTCGATTCTATTTTCTATGACTATTAACTATTTTGTGACTTTGAGAAAAAACCCACATTTAATCCACTTTTGGCTTTTGATGAAGTGGTTTCAATTAGTGATTTAAACTCATTTTCAGTGCTACAAGTAACACTGTTCTTTCTCAGATTATGACAATCCAGTCCTAAAAATGAATGTCATGAGTACCACTTCTCCATTTGTCTCTTAATTCTACACTGCATTATATATCTTTAAATAAACAAGTATATAGTCTCTTAAAAAAATCCATGTTCATTCTCTGCTTTAAAAAAAATTTAATTTTATAAATTGTTCCAAATACATTCCAGCCTACTAAATCACAAAAAAGTATCTGTTTAAAACTTCCAGGCTGGGTGCGGTGGCTCACGCCTGTAATCCCAGCACTTTGGGAGGCCGAGGTGGGCGGATCACGAGGTCAGGAGATCGAGACCATCCTGGCTAACACGGTGAAACCCTGTCTCTACTAAAAATACAAAAAAATTAGCCGGGCGTGGTGGCATGCGCCTGTAGTCCCAGCTACTAGGGAGGCTGAGGCAGGAGAATGGCATGAACCCAGGAGACAGAGCTTGTAGTCAGCCAAGACAGCGTCACTGCGCTCCAGCCTGGGCAACAGAGCAAGACTCCGTCTCAAAAAAAAAAAAAACAAAACAAAAACAAAAAAAACTTCCTCATAAAAATCATTCCTTCATTTCTTTAGTTATCTTTTCCCTTTTTTTAGTTTCTAAAAACATATTCTTTCACTAAGAACTATCACTGTAATAATAAGCTTTCATGCCTTTTCTGTCTTGAGGAATCTGTTAGGACTAGTACGTAATTTAGCAAGTCTATTTAAGGCAAGCTTACAAAAACTACAGAATAAACATTTATTCCACTTATAAAGACATTTTAAAAGAATTATATAACGATTTCACTACTGTAGCAAAAATAATTTTAACATGACATTTTATTTTTCAATTGTTTTAATTTACATAAAATTTTATTAAAACTATATTATAGTTTAATGTGTAATTAATGTAAAACATTAATAACTTTATGTTTCACTTAAGGTAAATTCTTAAAAACCTTTCATAGTAGTTAAGTGTACACCACTATGGATATGTATAAACTGTGTCCATTGTGTGGACTTGTGATCATCATTTTTAAAAAGACCCACATGCATAAAGATATACAGAATGAGGTTGAAACTTACTTTGGTCACCATAACCACCACAAAGTTTTTCTCATCAATTTTATATTCTTTGAGAGCAGTATCATCATTGAGGATTTTGCCTAATACATTAAGAGAAAAAAAAATCATTTAAGGCATAATCTTTCTCTTACACTTAAGTTAAAACAACTTTCTACTCGAAATATGAATATTTCAGAAATATTAAAATATGAATCACCAACATAAATTCTATCAGTTTGTACTTTTCCCAAAGAAAAACCAATCAATCAAGATAAAAATAAAACAACTCCTAAGCGGCAGGGCATGGTGGCTCACACCTGTAATCACAACACTTTGGTAGGCTGAGGAGGAAATATAGCTTGAGGCCAGGAGTTTGAAACCAGCATGGCCAACATAGCAAGACCCTGTTTATGAAAAAAAAAAAAAAATTCAAAATTAGCCAGGCATTGTGGCACATGCCTATGGTCCTAGCTACTTGGGAGGCTGAGGCAGGAGGATCACCTGAGCTCAGGAGTTCAAGGATACAGCAAGTATAATCACACCACTGCACTCCAGCTTGGGTGACAGAGCAAGACCCTCTCTCAAACAAATAAAACTAAAAAGCATAAGCATTTGACTAAAAGATGTCAAACTTATATAGTGTATATAGAATGACAATCAATTTTTACAAATGTATTGATTATACAAAAGACTTACTGGGCAAGGAAATATGAAAGAGGCCCTGAAAAGGAGGAGATCATGAAGATAAAGAAAATTCAATACTCCGATTGCTCAGGGGTCCTCTGGAAAATAACCTATATTCTTTTATGATATGAAGAAAGGGAGAGAAACAAATTTCCTGCTCCCCAAAATACTGATATCTGATAAATCAGAAATGTTCTAACACTATCAAAGCAAGATACTAAAAGTACTTCAGAAAACGACATGATACACAAGAAAGGGCAAGATGCTACAGAACTCAGAAATGCACGAAGTACACAAGACTGTGGTCGTGCTGAAGGTCACTATTAGGTAGGTAGGACTCTCTACTGTTTCTTGATACATGAATTTAGTTTTCCACCTTTAAAAAGCTATTGAATCAAAAGCTGCTAACATTAAGTCAGAAAGGAATATGGATAGGAATGGGAAAACAGGCCAAAACAAGAAACTGGAAATTTGAATTTTATGTCCGCTTCTTTAGGCTTCTGAATTCTGACCTATAAAAATAATGGGACTGAATCACCAGGTTAGCATTTCCTTCAGGCTGTCTCACTTTAGGGAACACTATTCAGAAAAAGAGAAGAATCCATGGGCGATCAAACACCCACCTTACTAACATCTACAATGAAAGCATTTTCTCTAAAAATTTGGATATCAAATGTATTTTTAATATACATTTTCCTGGTTATTAGTGAGGCTAGTCAAATGTGTAATTCCTACTCTTATCCTTTGTTGCTTTATTGGTCATCCTTTCCTTATTGATTTCTAAGAATTCTTTACATAATCTGAATATTAATTTTTCTTCTCCCTGTAGGTGTCTGTGTGATGTGTTTTTTCTGTACTCTTCAGTTAGTTTTGGTTAAAATAATTTTACAGGAATGATTCCAAACATACGAATAACAACACAATCAGTATAAATGGTTTCAATTCAATTTAAAAAAAAAAAGCTCCGTTTGATTAAAAACACAAAAGCCAGTTACATGATGCTTACAAAAGATAAAACAAAACTAATACCATTTGATGGAAAAATACATAGGGCAAATGTGAATAAAGAGAAGATTGAATATTAATATTAGATTCAAATGACTGCTCTTTCACTGCTTTTATTTGTACAGTCATTTTTCTGACAATTTGAATATACTACAATATATAAGATAACATTTCTAAAACTAAAAGAATATCAAGACATGGCATGTTAATTTTAATATTTAATTCATACCTGCATAAATTAATTTTTGACCTGCTACCGGAAAGGCATCTTTCCCCTTTTCAGATTCAATCTTCTCTTTCAGTGCTTTCACCTATAGGAAAAATAAAGATTTGTTTTGGAAAAAGTCTAAATAAAAAATGACAATCCAGAATCTGAATAAATAATGGAAGACAAAAATTATATACATAATTATTAATGCTTCCAAAACCTCAAATATTATGTTTTTCCAATTTATATCAAAAAAGATTCAACACTAACTCATATTATTAGTTATGATAGGCATAAACTTTAACACCATCTGATACACACAGATTTTTTAAAATTTACTAGTTGACCTGATAATTTAAAATAAAGTTTTCAACATCAAAGTTTTGGTTTATATAGTGTTTATGGGTTTATTTTCCACGGAGCAAGAAAGTAAAGCTCAATCACCTAAAAAATCTAAGAAATAAAACAGTCTCATCAACAATAAGAATACTTCAATGTTAAAGGTTAAATTGTGAATGTTAAAAGGCAAATGATTCATTTTAAGTGTTATGTTTCATTACAATCACCAGGGGGACTTTACAAACACCAATTAAAACATAATCTCTGAGAGTGGGACCTTGACATTAGTATTTTTAAAAAGTTTTACAGGTGTTTCCAAAGTTCAGCCCAGGCTGAAAACCTCCAGACAACTTCAATGCTCTTAAACAAGCAGCTTAGCTTCTCTCAGCATCAGCTTCATCTGTAAGAGGAGCTGGAATCCATGACCTTTATAGTCTCTTCATTTCCTAAAATTGTGTGACAATTAGGCTCATTATACAGTATTTACAAAAATGAGTCTAATGAACTTCTTAACTTGTTAAGTAGGGAGGTACAGGAGTAAAAAAGGCAGAGATGGCTTTCCCATTTGCCTTTATAGAACTACTTTCATTACTTTAAAGGCACAAAAACCAAGGAGAAAAATTCAATACTTCTTGAAAATTATCTAAGTTGACAGTTCTCTTGAGTTTTAGACAGAAAGGGATACAAATAAAGGTTTCTTTTGTACAATTAAAAAGTGATGGTGTGTACTTCAAAGATAAAAAAAGCTTATTTAGCTTCAGATGTTAACATACAATTTCACACAATCCTCAAAACTCTGGGACAAAGGGAAATGTCACCCACTCAATTTTATAGATGAGGAGACGGAAATAAAGAGGTTACCACCCCTTATGACTCCAAGCAGAGTATTTTGCAAATACCATATAAACCTTCCTTGCTGCACTGATCTTCCTGAAATGGGTCAGTAGCATCACTGCTATTCTGATGTTCCCCAAAGTAGAAATCCATCACAAAAATCTCAATCCACTATTTTCCACTGTTCCCCATTTCAAAGGTAAAACACAAGTAAAATTTTTTTAAAGCCAAACATCAGATTTGCAAAAAAAAAAAAAAAAGTAAAACAGTGTCAGTCTTTTCAGTGCTTTGTTGTTACTGTTATTTTGGCACACAGTTATTTTTTGCAAAAAAAGTAAGTATAATATTTATTATAATAAGTTTATATTTATTTTTAAATGAACATTAATAAAGTTTGTTTTAATTTCTAATGTGGTAAACATTAATAAATGCAAGTACATTGGGTCAGGCGCAGTGGCTCATGCCTGTAATCCCAGCACTTTGGGAGGCTGCAGTGGGAGGATCACCTGAGGCCAGGAGTTCGAGGTCAGCCTGGCTAACACAGTAAAACCCTGTCTCTACTAAAAATGCAAAAAAAAAAAAAAAAAAATTTGCCAAGCATGGTGGTAAATGCCTGTAATCCCAGCTACTTGGGAGGACGAGGTACAAGAATCATTTGAAAAGTGGAGGTTGCAGTGGGCCAAGATCACACCACTGCACTCTAGCCTGGGTGACAGAGTGAGAATCTGCCTTAAAAAATAAATAAATAAAATAAAACGTAAGCATATCGACAAAAGTTATTTTGGAGCCCTCAATAACTTATTTAAATGTAAACAAGTCTTGAAACCAAGTCATTTGAGGACTGCTGTCCTACATGCTAAGAGACTTGCCAAGTCAACTGATGGCAGAGCATGGGTGGAGCACTCAGTGGTGTATGGTAAATTTCTTCTCAAACTTTGTTTACAGAGGGACAAAAGGATACAATATTTGCAAGTGTGATTATTTAGGAAAACTACAAATAAATTACAGACCAAGTGTATCTCTATGCATGAACCCAGTTCTCAGAACAATACATAGTGGCTTGGCATGGAGTGGGTGCTCCATTATCCTGTGCTGGACAAATAAATGAACAGACCATAGACATATGTGAAGAAAAAAAAGACACACATGAAGCAACAAATAAAAGAAAATAAACATGCAGGAATATCTCATTCTTGACAGGTTACAATGAAGTATAAGACAGACTTAAATATTTCATATTTCAAAACGCTTAAATAAATAACGGGACTCTCTAGCTTTATATCAAAAATGAGGGAGGACAAAAGGAAAAAAAAGCCCCATAAATTAAGAAAAGCTGGACCAAAAAAAAAAAAAGGCCCTTTAGTAATTTACTACTAAATAACTTTTGCTTCAAAGAAATCAAAATTGATTAAAAAATATTAAGGCTGGGCACAGTGGTTCACGCCTGTAATCCCATACTTCGGGAGGCCAAGGCAGACGGATCACCTAAGGTTGGATTCGAGACCAGCCTGGCCAACATGGTGAAACCCCATCTCTACTAAAAATACAAAAATTAGCCGGGCATGGTAGCTGGCACCTGTAATCCCAGCTACTTCGGAGGCTGAGGCAGGAGAACTGCTTGAATCCCAGGAGGCAGAGGTTGCAGTGAGCCAAGATCATACCATTGCACTCCAGCCTGGATGACAAGACCAAGATTCTGTCTCAAAAACAAAACAAAACAAAACAAACACAGAATATTAAGAACATAACAATGGGAGCTCCACACAAGATACCTATATGATTTGGCTAAAGAAGTAATTGTAGACTAAACACTAAAAATGTTTATTCAATAAAGAAGAAAAATTAACAGGCTAAACATGCAACTCAAACAGAAAAAAAGGACAAATAAAAATTAAAAAAATAAAAGAAATTAAGAGGCCAGGCGCAGTGGCTCATGCCTGTAATCCCAGCACTTTGGGAGGCCAAGGCGGGCAGATCACAAGGTTAAGAGATCAAGATCATCCTGGCCAACATGGTGAAACCCTGTCTCTACTAAAATAAAAAAATTAGCCGGGCATAGTGGTGCACACTTGTAGTCCCAGCTACTCGGGAGGCTGAGGCAGGGGAACCAATTGAACCAGGGAGCCGGAGGTTGCAGTGAGCCGAAACTGTGCCACTGCACTCCAGCCTGGCGACAGAGCAAGACTCCAGCTCAAAAAAAAAAAAAAAAGCAATTAAAAAAGAGAAAAGGCAGCTGGGTGCCATGGCTCACGCCTGTAATCCCAACACCCTGGAAGGCCGAAGTGGGTGGATCATTTGAGGCCAGGAGCTCAAGACCAGCCTGGTCAACATGGCAAAACTCCGTCTCTACTAAAAATACAAAAATTAACTGGGCATGGTGGCGCACGCCTGTAATCCCAGCTACTCGGGAGGCTGAGGCTGCAGTGAGTCAAGATCACGCCACTGCACTCCAGCCTGGGTGACAAAATGAGACTGTCTCAAGAAAAAAAAAAAAAAAAGAGAGAGAGACAAGGCACAAAACTGTTTTTGCACTAATAAAAAAATTGGACAAATGATAGGGCAGGCAATTCACAATTACACAGTCACAGCACAGAAAAGCTCAACCTCATTAGTAACCAAAGACATAAATTTTGATGCCTATTAATATTTGATAGGCATAATATTTGATGCCTATTAATCCAATAGACTATCACACTGGAAAGATTGTTTTGAATAATTCTTGGCATTGAAGGTGAAGAAATACATTCTCAGAATAAGAATTAAAGTATCAAATGATCAAAATTTTTGAGGGCAACATGCCAAGATGCTTCAACATTTTTAAGGTGGTGGGGGAAGGCACGGGGATTTGACCCAACAGTATCACTTCAAAGAAAATAACTGAACCAGACTTTGGAACCAGGTGCACTGACCTGTCTAAAATTCTGGCATTGTTCCTTACCTTGAACAAAACAGTGATCTTTACTTACAATCCAATCTATACTTACAGAACACAGGCTGAATTTTGTCATCTAAAAACCACTCCATGTTTAAAATTATAAGTGACCAATCTCCTGTTCCTACCAGCTCTTAGTAACTGTTCACTATACTTGATCTTGAATCTCCTTAAGACTTGGTCCCTAGAGTCTCTACTTTCATTTCAATCTTCACTATCATTGCTCCTATCACCTTCTTCCTAATATCAAAAACTTCCTTGTCTTTCTGCTGCTCCTGACACACAAAATTCTGTATTTGGACCAACACCATTTATTTGTCAGTACTCAACCTCTAAAATTTACTCCAACCACTCTGTGGTGTCTCATTGTCCTAACCTTGCTTAGCTAACAAATCTCACCTTTTACCTAAGAGATTGCCTATCTATATTTATACCATTTTCTAAATGCTAGTGGAGAAAAGGATACACTAAATCTTCTGTTCCCCCTAGTTAGCCCTCTTCTCCATCCTCCAAAAGAATATCTCAAATCTGCATTCTACTCTAAATCTGATTCACAGCATCCTCTCGTACTCTCCACAGGTGACCACTTTCTACCTTATTAAAAACAGAAGACAGAGGAACTTATTTTCAACTTTGTCTAACTTTGTTGCATCCAGACCCACCTACATCTCCTTCTCACCTATTAAATGAAAAAAGTATCCCTTTGTTTCAAACCTAATTATTTCCACCTGTCCTCTGGTTCTCCTCCAAGTATTTTTCAGTATCTTACTAAATTCATTATATTTACTAACCCTCCCAGCTTTTTCAGCCTCTCTCTCACTCAGTTCACTTTCATTCACACTTAGACCTAATACTTCATCGTTTTAAAAACAAACACTTAACAATCACGTCTCCTCCTAGACTCTCTCCCCCCATAATCTAATTCTTCAAAAACTTAAATACACACCACTGTCCTCACTTATTCATAATCCCAAACCAACTACTCAAAAGAGAGCAATAGTGTGCTGATAAACAAAATCATGAAATTTATTCTCATTCTGCTGCTTATTTTCTCTGGTAGTCCCCCCCCCCCAACCACCCACCACTGGCCATTCCATTAACACTGCTCTTTACCAACATCACTGAATTCTGCAACACCATAATGATAGGACACTTCTTAATCCTCTCCTATCTTCCTCTTGTCACGTGTGACAGTACTGACCTGTCCCTCCTTTACACACTGCCATCCCTTGGCTTCCAGGATGCCACACTTTTGGTTTTCCTATCTCTCCATTCACTGCTTCATGAAATCCTCCTCCCTGGCCAGCCCTTTAAGTGCTACTTAGACTTCCAGGATAATCCATCGTGTCTACTCCTAGTTTCAATAACCATGCAGATGTCATCTGTACTTCTAGCCCAGCTCTCTCTCCCTGACCTTCATTTATGCACACTTAACTCTCTACTGAACACCTTCACGGGATGTCCTAGAGACATTTAAACCATAATGTATCTGTAGAAGAACTGTGTCTAAATTACTTTGTTTAAATCATCCCTAATCCAACCTAATTGAGCATACTTCAAAACAGATTAGCAAGAAAGACTGCCTTCTTTCTGGATGCTTCAGCACAAGGTTTCTCTTGGAAAGGATATGGCCCACCAACAGATGCAATTATGACTCCTTTAACTGCGCTGAGCCCCACACCAACGCTCCCATTCCAGTAAGCCATCTCAACAGAGTGAATATAAACCTGAGCACCACAGTCCCAGTACATAACCAGGGCTAGAACTTTCATTGTGCTGCATTTCCCACTACATAAATAATGGTGGTTTATCATCAATTCCACTAGAGACAAAGACATGGTTAACATTCAAGAAATCAAACATTTTTTCTAGCTACTTAATTCTCTCTTACAAAATCATGCATTTAAAAATAAAAACGTACTCAACATAATATTAAACATGATGGGCATGGTTTTTCTTTTTTCCTCCAAAGGATGACAATCATAATAGTGTATTTAAAAGTGCCGCCACAAAGCTAAACTTACCATCTAATTATTCCCTAATGTGAGCACTACTGTGCATCTCTGTGGCACTGGCACTATTCTAGTTCAGGCCAACAGCCATTGAAAGTAGTCATTTCCCGTTATCCCAACAGTTTGAGGTCAGCCTGGTCAATATAGTGAGCCACCATCTCCAAAAAAATTTTTTTAATTAGACGGGTGCTGTGGTGCCTGCTTGTAGTCCCAGTTACCTCAGGAGGCTGACGTGAAAGGATTGATGAGCCCAGGAGTTCAAGGTTGGAGTGAGCTATAATCTCGTCAGTGTACTCCAGCCTGAGCAACAGAGCAAGACTCTGTCTCTTTAAAAAAGCAGTCGTTTTCATTCGACAAATTTAGGTCATGCATGAGACATCAAAATAATATCTTGTAAATCATATTCCTATGATGGTATAATGAGCTGCCATGTCAATCTTCTTACACAGCACTTTGCATAAGATTTCTAGGCTACTGCTTGTTAATTAGGTCAGCAATTGCATATTCCATATAACAGCTTGCTCACTGTTACAGTATTATTTTTCCTTCTTACTTTTGTAACTATGTTGTTCCTTATTACTGTTGTAACTATATACAGTATAAATAATTGTGTAAAGTTTTAATGGGTAGCCCTGAAATATAACATCTGAATAAAAGCTAATGCAGGCTATGTACTTGCCATATGCCAGGCAGTGTACTAAGAGCCTCACAATAATTAACTCTTTTAATCTGTACTACATCTCTATGAGGTTGTAGTAGCCAACACCCAAGATGGCCCCCAATGACTCCCATCTCTTGGTATTCAAGCCTTTGGTACATACCCTTCACATACTAAATTATGGCTAGTCCACAAGAACAGTAAGATACTGCTGAAGTAAAAGTGTGACTTCTGAGGCTGGTTTATATATAAAAGCCATCGTTTCTATTTTGCTCTCTTGGATCACTAACACTGGGAGAAGCCAGCCACAATGTCATGAGGACACTCAGGCATCCTGGGGAGAGGCCCATATGGGGAGGATCTGAGGCCTCCAGTCAATAACCATCACCAAGTTGTCAGCCATGTGAGGAAGTCACTTTCAGAGGGAACCCTCCAGCCAGTCAAGCCTTTAATGCATAGAATGAAGTCCTTAAATGCAACTTCCTGAGACTCTGAGTAAGAACCACAGAGCTAAAATATCCCTGAATTTCTGACTCACAGAAATTATGAAATAGTAAGTGTTTACTGTTTTAATTAAATTTTGGGGTAATTTGTTATGCAGTAATAGGTTAACTAGTACACAGGTAGATACTATTATCCTCTTTTTCTAATGGGGACACTAAGGCAGATGAAATAAAAAGGTTAAACATATAGGCTCTAGAGGCAGAGTCTCTAAATTTGAATCCTGGCTACTCATATGGGAGATGGTATTTGTAAATAACAAATATTGTTAATTTTTGTAAGTACTGACCAGGCTTTTTTTTTTTTTTTTTTTGACGGAGTCTCGCTCTGTCACCAGGCTGGAGTGTAGTGGCATGATCTTGGCTCACTGCAACCTCCACCTCACGAGTTCAAGCGATTCTCCTGCCTCAGCCTCCCAAGTAGCTGGGACTACAGGTGCACGCCACCACACCCAGCTAATTTTTTGTATTTTTAGTAGAGATGGGGTTTCATCACGTTGGCCAGGATGGTCTCGAACTCCTGACCTCGTGATCCGCCCACCTCAGCCTCCCAAAGTGCTGGGATTACAGGCGTAAGCCACGGCGCTCAGCCTGACCAGGCATTTTTAAAGGCAATCTGCCACACTTTGACCAAATAATTCCGCATCTAGAAATCAATGCTAGAGGTGCTCATGTAACTACTTCAAAGACAAAGGTACAAAGTATGTGCACTACATTGCTTTTTGCAATACTAAAAACTGAAAACAACCCTAAACATCCACAAAGGAGAAATGGTAAAATAAATTAATGTACATACATTCATTTGAACACTATGCAATATAAATGAATGAAATATTTATAACTATGAGGAAAAAAAGCTAGTTGCTAATTAATTTTTTTAAACAAATAGTGTAGTTGTGTCCACGTATTACGTGTAAATATATTTTTTAAAAAGACTAGAGGGATATACAGAGTCTACAGTGGTTCCTTAGACCGATGGCAAAAGCCATTCACATTTTACTGTACTTTATTTACTATAACAAGCCTGAATTATTTGAGTAATTTAGGGAAAACTGGACTTTCAAAGAGAAAAAGATTTCATTTAAAAGAAAAAGGTCTAAGGCAGTTCTAATACTACACGGCCTAATTAAAAAATAATAGCAATTAACTTTTGGCAATCAACAATTAGCAAAATTAAGGAGATTCCCAAAGCCAAATGTTTACTAAAGGATTTCTTATGTTTACACTACAGGTAATGCTTTTTCTTTTTTGGTTCTTTGGTTCTTCTCCTTCCACTTGAGAAACTGGTACAGGCACCAGAGTATTTCCTGGGGAATTTCTGTCCCAAGGTAGGTTCCTGATATTTCTACAAATACAAATTTGATTTTAAAAATGTCAGCTGACTTCAGTACAAACAGGAAAAATCTCCTCACTGGACCCAAGGAATAAAATAATTTAGTACAGGAGATTTTTACAATTGAAACAATAACTGATAGCATAACATTAATTATGTGAGAAGAGGCAGGCACTATAACAAAGGCAATCCTCAAATTGGGGTTATGATCCAAAAGGCTATTATTTTAAATATATGATTTGAAATCCAAAACCCATTTGTCCCACAGAAATTAAGCCAACCAATTCATGCCAATTTAATCTATTAAAAAATATATTCCTAACAGTATGATTTCAACAAGACCAAAAGAAACACAGGAATTTGAAAACTGAGTAAGCAGAATTCCCAAGATACCTGTAAGTTTCTATATAGGCAAAGAATGGATCTCTCCAGTGCACTAGCAAAAACAAGGTGCCTACCTAATTCAACCAGAAGTGTGTGGGGAATAATGTGTGAGAACAACTTTATCTACCTGTTTAAGCCTCTAGAATCTGTTCATGTATTGTCAGTCATTTGTAGCTGGTCTACCTCCTCGAAATAAGTTTATATAATGTTTAAAAGTTTTATAAAGCTCATTCAGTTGTAAAATTCACTTTCGTGACACTATAAAAAACATTTATTTATCTAAACTTATAGGGAACAGATGGTGTAGTGTCCTTCGTACGACTCACTGTGCCACAGTAGGGTTAAATTTAGCAAATTTCTTTCAGAAATTAACCGGAATCCTATACGGCATCTATCACGGCAGGAGCTTGTTCATTGATTTTACACACTGTTCAAAATTGCTGATTACGTCAATCTAAGAAAATGAGAATATCTCATTCATACAAACCTTTTAAAGAAAGAATAGTGAAATGATCGAAATAAAAACTGATGAAAGCAGGATTTGTTTAAAAACTGCAAAATTTATTTCTAATTTCACAATTCACTAAATATTTCCATGCCCATGATCTCACCTGATTTTCACAACTGTTAGGAAAGCAGTTCAATTATTATTACTCCCATTTTAATAAAGAGGAGAAACACTTTTTTAAAAGTATTGTACTTAAGGACAAAGCACAAGTACAAAGTTGTGAGGACTCCCTTTTAGGAACAGTATGGTGGATCTGAAAAGAGCAAGATGTGGAAAAAAGTAAACAGAATTAAGAGATACTCCTGAATTTTCTTGAGAAGCAGGGAAATAGGGCAGCAGCTAAAGAGGGATGTGGACACAAGGGAGTGTACCATTAAGATGGGGAAAAAATGTTTGTATACCCTAGAAATGGGAAAAATCAGTGATGAAGAGAAAAGAAGATCTGATGGAGTGATGTCCTTCACACATGACAGGGGATGAGGTATAGTGGAAAAGTGGAAGGACCTGCCTTAGATAGCACCGCCCACAATTCAGAACTATCTACAGTAAGAGGAGGCTAGCAGGTAGGTAGCTATGGTAGGACCTTGTAGACATTCTGTCTCGATTATTTCCAAATTCTCAATCCAATAAAGACTAGGGTTATCAAGTGAAAATAAGCAGGGTAGATGATATGAAAGCATCCTGTGGCAGTGGAAGAGTGACTGGACTAGTAAACTGTAAGACTGTCAGGTGCTGCATACTAAGGACCCAATTAAGGTTCCTTAGTGTGCCTTAGTGTTCCTTAGTGCTCATGAACTTAAGTTCCTTAATGTTCATAAATTTAAGCAAGACAAGTCAATGTGGCTACAAGGTGCATCTCTGGCCGCTCAGGTGCAAGTACAAACACTGAGTTGAATTTAATCACATTTGAGGCTTTCTAAGCAAGAACAATGGAGGGAGAGTGGTACCACATTGCCAAGCACTGTTAATATTATTTCAAAACTCATATACCAATAAGTTAGTACTTTCATACTAGTATTCTCATTTTACAGCAGAGGACCAAAAGGCACATACTGAGTAACTTGCCTGAGGTCACAGAGCAAGTGGTACAGCCAACTGTACCTCTCAAAACATATCCTAATTCCATCTACTTCTCTACATCTCCACTCCTACTGCCCTGGTTCAAGCTGCAATTACTTAAAACTACTGCCCAAGCTCCCTAACTGATGTCTCTGCTTTTCAGTCTTGCCCACCCCACAGCATCAAAGTAACCTTTAAAAATCCTACAAGAAATATTTCTTGGCTAGGTGTGCTGGCTCATGCCTGTCATCCCAGCACTTTAGGAGGCTGAAGCAGGAGGATCACTTGAGGCTAGAAGTTGGAGACCAGCCTGGATAAAACATCAAGACCCCATCTCTACAAAAAAAAACTAAAATTAGCTGGGCGTGGTGGCATGCCCCCGTAGTCCCAGCTACTGGGGAGGCTTAGGGTGGAGGATCACTTGAGCCCAGGAGTTTGGGGCTGCAGTGAGCTATGATCATGCCACTGTACTCTATCCTGGGTGACAGAGCAAGACCTTGTTGAAAAAGGAAGGGAAGGAAGGGAGGGAAAGGAGTGGGGAAGGAAGGGAGGAAAGGAGGGAAGGAGAGGAAAGGAGAGGGGAGGGAGGAAGGGAGGGAGGAAGGGAGGAAGGAAGGGAGGGAAAAAGAAAGAGAAAAGAGAGACAGAGACAAAGAAACAAAGATTTCTGTCCTGCTTGTAAATGTTTCCAAGTTTACCCTGAAAACCCCTAGCCTAACTCACTTGCCTAACTCACTCTCTTTATCTCTTACCCAACTCACCCTTATCTCTTACCTATCACCTTAGCAATGCAGGCTTTTTTTCAGTACCCAAAACACATTCTTAAAGGTCTTTGCTCTAGCAGTTCCCTATAGAAAACATTCTCTTCATTCTCGAGTGCTCATTTTTACTCAGCTGTTAGCTTAAATGTCACCTTATTCAGAAAGGCCTTCAGTGACTAGTAAATTTAAAAGTAGCCACCCAGATCTCCTGAGCTCAGGAGTTCAAGACCACCCAGGGCAACATGATGAAACCCTGTCTCTACTAAAAATACAAAAAAATTAACCAAGTGTGGTGGGGCACACCTCTAGTCCCAGCTACTTGGGAGGCTGAGGCAGGAGAATTGCTTGAGCCCCAGAGGCGAAGGCTGCAGTGAGCCAAGATGGCGCTACTGCACTCCAGCTTGGGCTACAGAGTAAGACTCCGTCTCAGAAACAAAACAAAACAACAACAAAAAAGTAGCCACCCAGTGAAGTATTATCAAATACTTTATCCTATTTCAACTTTCTGCATAGCACTTACCATTACCTGGTTTTTAAAATTTATTTTTTGACGGTTTTATCCCACTAGAATGCACATACCATCACAGCAGGGCCTGACATCTAGTAAGTACACAGCAAATATTTATTAAATAAATAAATCAACATGCAAACACACTACGTTGAGGGATCACTGCTTTGCCAGTTCACCAAAAGAATATATTCAGTTCAAAGATCTTTACTAAATGCCTACTGTGTGCACGGCATCAAAACAGCAAAAGTCTGGCAAAAATGTACCAGATTTCTCAGTTTCTTCCTGTATCTTGTTCTACCAATATGCCAAGAACTCTTAATTTCACCTCTGTGATATAGTACTTTTAATACATTTACTACTCATTGCCTTAATCTAGGAAGCTTCCATAATATGAAATTGTATCTAGCATGACTATATTGAAAATACAATAAACCACCACAGGAATACTTCACTAATAAATGATGGCTAGTAAATACTGTATAATACAGAGCAAGTACTAGAGCAATATACACACACAGTTTTGTTTTTTTTTTTTTTGAGATGGAGTTTCGCTCTTGTTACCCAGGCTGGAGTGCAACGGTGCGATCTCAGCTCACTGCAACCTCCTCCTCCCAGGTTCAAGCGACTCTCCTGCCTCAGCCTCCTAAGTGGCTGGGATTACAGGCATGCACCACCATGCCCAGCTAATTTTCTATTTTTAGTAGAGACCAGGTTTCACCATGTTGCTCAGGCTGGTCTGGAACTCCTGACCTCAGGTGATCCACCCGCCTCGGCTTCCCAAGGTGCTGGGTAAAGCAGTATTTTATAACCATCACATTATAGAGATAAACCACGAAATTAGGTAATTCTTCACAGCACACTAATATGCTATTTATAGATATTAAAACTGATGTCTTTGCAATTCTCTTAGCAAAAACATCCAACGTATATGTAGAATTTTAATGTCACTTATATACTAATCCAATCACATTTCAGCTTTTGCATTTAAAGTCTCATCTCAAACTTACTGAGTTTTGTTTTTAGTTGTTCAAGGCAAACAGTGTCAAGAGTTAGACTGCAGGATTAATTTGTATTAGACTGCAGGATTAATTTGTATATCACATACTTTTTCTTGTCACCATTTCAGTGATGCAATAAAATACTGCACTGTATTTTTTTTATCTCAAAAGGTTTATTCCTAAATCTTCCTTTCTTAATGGCTTTAAGCAACAGTAATATAAAACACTAATTGACTATAAAACTGAGCTTAAAAACTGTATTCCATTTCCCTCTAAATGTCCATCACACCATTAAACTTCAGAATTTTTTTTTTTTTTTTTTGAGACGGAATCTCGCTTTGTCGCCCAGGCTGGAGTGCAATGGAGTGATCTCAGCTCACTGCAACCTCTGCCTCCTGGGTTCAAGCGATTCTCCTGCCTCAGCCTCCCGAGTAGCTGGGACTACAGGTGCATGCCACCACGTCCGTCTAATTTTTTGTATTTTTTTAGTAGAGACGGGGTTTCACCGTGTTAGCCAGGATGGTCTCCATCTCCTGACCTCGTGATCCGCCCACCTCGGCCTCCCAAAGTGCTGGGATTACAGGCAGGAGCCACCACACCCAGCCTAAACTTCAGAATTTTTAAGAATTTCAGAGAAGCAGTGCTCTATCACACATCTCAAAATGCTTTAATATGTAGGCTACTTAAAAGTCTCCCACAATTTTTACAGTAAAAAAAAAAAAAAAGCACATAATGAAGAAAATCTAGCAATGGTCTCCCTACCCCACACATACCACCTTCTCATTTTGTTTCTGTATTGTTTGAATATTTTATAAGAAGGCTTGCATTACAACTGTAAAAACAAAAAGATCTTTGTAAAGATTAACACTAAAGGCAGTCGTCATGTAATGTATCACAGTAATAGTCAAGTAAATGGTACAAAACGCCTAATAAGTCTAAGAAAGTTTTGTTAAAACTAGGGCAAATAAAAACACCTTAAAACAAATTATCTTGCTTTTTCCATTTTGTATATCCCCCTACTCTATAGCCAATGAGCTTTGACTAAGTCAATAAGGCTCCCAGAAGCCCCAGACCACGTTGTACAGGTCCCTGTACTCCTCCAGTCCTACCAGCAAAGCTCACTGAACATTTACTTGTTCAACAAATGAATCATTCCCATGATTCCACTTATCACACAGTCCTTTCTTCCATTTTTGCTCATGCTCATCTCAAGCTCACAAGAGTTGCTATACTGGCTACGTAAGTTACTTAATTTCCTTGGTTCCTTCTAGGTAAAAATTAAACAAGGACAAATCTGTGACCAGACCAAAAACAGGTCTCAATAAGATCCTATCTTATTTTAGATCTATTTCTAATATCCTTGGTTACCTCGTTCTCACAACAACTTAGAAACAGGACACTTGGCGTTGCCCTAGAAAACATAATTTTCATTGTTTATTTTCTTACTGGAATTCTAAGGTGACGTATCAAAAACAAATACTAATTAAAACCCACTACAAACATAGAATTGAAACAGTTGTCATGAAAAATATTTCCTAAAGTCATTAAAATAAAAACTGACAAGTCATTAAATGCAAACGTTCCATACATCCCAGGGGAAATGCTTTAATTTCTTGCCCCAGACTAATAGTATTAGTTTTTTTATACTAATAGCAACAAAATTATATTTATATAAATAGCAGCGAAAGCCGTAGAAACCGCTCCCTAACAATGGGCTTTTCAAAAATATACTTCCAGACATATAACATATTACTTTTCCTTGGAAATAAACTGGAAAACAGCAAAAATAGTTAAGAATTCACACAAACACAGGTACAGCATTGACTCTCAGTTAACACTGTATGTGTAAAGTGCCTAAAACGCTAAACAAATCTTACAGAACATAAATACTTCAGTGGAGCTGTTGAAACAGTCACTGCATAACTTCAATACACCCACACATATTTACCAAAAAGCCACAATATTTCTTTAGCTTTCAATAATTCTGAAATTAACTGAGTATTATAAGCCGATTAAGTTACTGGGGCACCAACATTTGTTACCACAAAGAACCAAAGTCAAATAGGCATTTTACGTAGTTTGTCTGAAATCATCAAACAAACTCCATTTTAACTTTCACCCTTCAACTTATTAATGCACATTAAGCAGTAAAGAAATATTCAAGAGAAATTAGATTCTATTAGTACTGTCAGTCCACAGGGTGTTGTCAATTACTTCTGAGGACACTGAAAAGTTTCTCATGTATAACTGAGATCTCCTGTACTTTTAAGAAGTTAATCACACAGCATACACCCACATATAAATATTCTCAAATCAAATAATTTTGTACCAAAATCCCAAAAAGGCTGTTTCTTAAAAAATTAAAGATGTACAAAACTTAAGATTAAATGAGATAAGTAAAACGTAACACTGTATCTCCACTCAAAGGAATCCATTGTTTAAATAATCGATTCCATTTACTGACCACCAAGTAAATACATACCATCTAATCTTCACATCTCTGCAAGGCAGGTATTATCCCTATTATACAGAGGATGAAACTAAGCGTAATTTGCCCAAGGTCATAGCAAATAAGTTACAAAACCACAAATGGAACTCAGGTCTACTTAACACCAAAGCCCCTGATCTCCACCCAAAATAGAATCAACTACTTTTAAAAATAGAGCTGGGCAGAAAGCTGCTGGTTTAAACTTAGTATTATGACAATCTTGGCGGTGTATTTCCGAACATAAGCAGTAAATTTACACTCACAGCGTTTTTAGATTCTTGGCATAAAGTTGTACTGACCTCAACAGTGTCTCTTTATGCAGTCACAAATACAGAAAAATGTATAATGTGGACTTCTGAAATGTTTAAGGCTTTAACTGCAGAAAGGATTCAAAGTTGTTGTTTTTTTTTTTTTTCTTTTTTCCCCCTTGAACTGCTACTGTTTGGGGCATCGGGGGAGGGTGGCTGCAGCGTTCCAACTCCTACAATTCCAAGATTTCTAACACAGAAAACCCGTTAAATCTGAAGTTTAGTTTGAGCCTGGATGGATCTGAAGAGCTCTAACAGCTAAAACCATCACCAAAGAGGCCTCAAAGTGCAATCTACGCAAGGGTGTGGGTTTGGTGGCGGGAGCAAGGCAGCAGAACGATTCATTTGCAAATAAAAGGGTTAACAATTCTGAGGGGAAAGGGGCAAATTCATTTTCACCACCACTCACCTCTCGGCGGCAAACGGAACCTGATACTTTTTTTTTTTCTTAAGGCTCATCTTCTCGGGTTACCAACTCTAGGAACTAAGCGGCTAACCAGGTCCACACAGGGGTAGTGGCGACGCCTACGTCTCCCTCCCCCACCTGTGCACCCATACCAGAAAGCCAGGCTCTACGGCCGAGACGGCCTGGACCTCCCCATCCCCCTCCGGCCCCGCTAGCACGAGCTCCTAGGCCCAGGCCCGCGGGCGTGCGCTCCACGCCATCTGCCACCAGGCCTTCGGCGTCCGGCCACTGCTTCCCCATTCTCCTGCCACAAAGCCCACGGCCAAGACAGGAGGATCGGCTCCGCTATACGCCGCCAAGGCCGGCACCAGGACCCAGGGCCCTCATCGCGCCCTCCGGGGCTTCCCCCGCTGGAGCGCGCCGCCCGGCCCCACGAGCTCCGGGCGCTACCCGCGGCCCGCATGCGGCTGCCCCTGCCCCCGGCCCGCGCGCATACCGTCTCCTCGGGGTCAATGTCTATCTTGAAGGTCTGCTGCTGGAGGGTCTTCAGGGTGACCTGCATGGTGCCGCCGCGCAGCTCGGCTGCCGGGCCTGCGCCAGGTGCTGGCCGCTGGGCGGGGTCTGTGGCCTGGCGGGGCCCCGGGGTCGCCCGCGCTCCTCGCGCTCTGGGGAGGAAGGCGGTGGGGGTGGGGGCTTGTCACATTCGCCCAGCGGAGCGGCCTCTCCCCCAGCCCGTGCCCCGGACCGCGCCGCTGCCTCCGCGACTGCGGCCTTCCCCGCGAACTCGGGCCGCCGTGCTTCCTCACGCGCCGAGCGCCAGCCGCGGAGTCTGCAGAAGGCGCGAGGGGGTCGGCGAGACAAGCAGGGAATCCGCTAGCTCACCACAGGATGGTGGCCGCCATCATCGTGACTCGCCGCGACGTGCCCCCTCCCCCACGCGAAAAACCTGGGGGGGATGGGGCCGGGCGGGCGAAGCGCGCAGGCGTGGGGTGCGGCGACGCTTTGCGCCGGCGCGGCCGAGGACTCCGCCCCGGAATTGGGGGCGGGGCGGAAGGCGGCTCTGGAATGTCGGCGGCCTGGACCCGGATTACGCAGGCGCGTTCCGTGGGCGGCAAGGGCTCTTGGGGCTTCCTCCTAGTGACTACTGCTGGGGCGTTCTCTCCGTCCGCCGCGGCTCCGCCTCTGTCCAGACTCCGCCCGGCTGCCGAAGTTACGCAATGTGTAGCCCGGGAAGCGCTACGTGGAGACCCGGCAGAGTGGATGCGGAGCCCTGGAGCGGGGGAGTAATCGGGGCGGAGTTTAAGTGAAAGGATGGCGGTAACCACAGTCTGGGGGCCAGCACCCGCGGGGCGCTTGCTGCGGGGCTCAGCCCTGGGGGTGTCGACTGATTCTTTAATCCCGACAGCACAGACTCCTGAGCTGGACTGCGCGAGTTCAAATATTGTTTTTTCTCACTAGCCTTGGGACCTTGGGCCTAAACAGATGGACCGATTTAAAATGAAGGTCAAGTTCTGTCACACCTCGGGGGTAGAACTGTCCAGTGTTTCCCCATCTAGCCCCGAGTTAAAAGTCAGAGTTATTAGAACGGATGCATTAGCCCCTCGCCTTTCTCCGAGTCGCCTTACTCTCCCCACTGGTGGATTCTAGGTTGCCCCCGGCTCCCTTAACATCCTTGCTCAGATATTGCCTTCTTGGGTGAGGTCTGTTCTGGCTGCCTTAAAATCCCAACTTCCTATCTCTGTTATCCTGCTCTGTTTTCTTGTATAGCGTGTATCCCCTTATAATTACCCTGTAATGTACGTATCTCTTGTTTATCATCTTTCTCCTTTTCCTGTGAACCCCAGACTGAAGCTGCACAGAGGCAAAGATTTTGCTGTGTTCACCCATGAACATGCCTGGCACATTGCAGGTGCACAGTAAATATTTGTGGAATGGGTGAATGTGCTTCTGGATCCTCAGTAGTAGAATGAGAATAATAATGTCACTCATTGATTATTGGAGGGGGGAAGTTGAATATTGTATGTAAAATCTTGATAAACAGTCTGTAAGCAGTTAGCTATTAGTAGAAAGTCCGTTTACAGATAGAAAACTGAAGTACAGAGATGTTGAGTAATGCACCTGGAATCACCCAGCCAGTAGTAAATGGCAAATCCACAATGTGACCTCAGACAGAATGACTCCAGAGTCCGTGTCCCAGGGTGTGCCACTATTCCCCTCTTTTTTGTTTTAAAGATTATTCTTATTTTTTTAAAGCGTCTGACTCTGTCATCCACGCTGGAGCGCTGTAGCACAAACACGGCTCACTGCAGCCTCAACCTCCTGAGCTCAAGAGATCCTTCCACCTCAGCCTCTTGAGCAGCTGGGACCACAGACACACACCACTGCTTCCCAGCTGATATTTTATTTTTTTGTACAGATATGTTCTCCCTATGTTGCCAGGGCTGGTCTTGAACTCCTGGGCTCAAGTAATCCTCCTGCTTCGGAGTCCCAAAGTGCTGGGATTATATGTGAGCCATCGCGCCCAGCTATTCTCCTCTGTTTTATACTGTGCCTGTGGCACATTTGATTTAGTTCAAGTATAAAACACAGTTCTAGTCAGGCCACTAGCTCTATGACCAATTACAAATTACTTCTCTGGGACAGCATCCTCACTAATACAGTGTCACTGCTTGGTTTTCAGTGGCTTCAAGGAGCTTGGGTTTAATGTTTCCAAGAAACTTTCCTTGACCAGCTTCTCCCTCCACTAACCTGATATTTCCCCTTTCACAACACATAACTCCCTTCATAGTAATTAAATATGCAATCTTCTGCCCTCTGTCTTCCTGTGTCTACTCGTAGTCACCAGGTGGTTTCATCTTGGCCCTTGTTTTGAAATACCTCCAGCCTGGACCTTTCCCCTTAGCTATAGAGTTAGCCAATTGCCTAAGCAATATCTTCACCTGAATATGTAACAAGCCTCTGAAACTTAATGTGGCCAAAGAGAACAATTGATTTCTCTCTGGACCTCCTTCCCCTCTGCAAACTGCTCCTCTCCCAGTTTTCCCCCATCTTAGTTTATGGCCTCACAATCTACCCAGGTGCTCAGACCAAAAATCTGGTCTTCATCCCTGAAAACTCTCTTCCCTCACTCACGCACTCCCAACCACCACATGCAATTCATTATCAAGCCCTGTCAACCTTATTCTCCAAAGTATATCCCCAAGTCAGCCTTTTTTCACCGTTTCTACTTCTACAGCCCTAAGCTAATCCATCATTATCCTTCACCTGCGTCCCACCTGGTCTCTCCGCTTCCACCCTTTACCCCCAACAGCCTCCCCAGCAGCCAGAGTGGCCTTTTAAACCCATAAATCAGAGCATGTTGTACCTATGCTTAGTATCTAATTACATATTAGAATAAAAGTCAAACTCTTTACGGGGCCTTGGAGAGCCCACATGATCTGACTCCTGCCAGTTTCTCTGACCTCATCTCTTTCCTTCTCTCACCCACTCATTCACTGTCATCCATTTCCCTTTCAACCCTCAAACAGGTTAAGCTGGTTCTAGCCTCAGGGCCTTTGCACTTGAGGTTCCTTCAGCTTGAAACTCTATCTTCCCAGATCTTTGAATGACTAACTCCTTTTCATCTTCAGGTTCCAATTCAAATTTTACTTTTTTAGAGAGGACTTCTCCAACCAATTTAATAATACATATTAAACATGTGTTAAGCCTTTTTTCTTTTTTTTTTTTTTGAGCTGGAGTATCGCTCTGCTGTCGCCCAGGCTGGAGTGCAGTGGCGCAATCTCGGCTCACTGCAACCTCTGCCTCCCGGGTTCAAGCGATTCTCCAGCCTCAGCCTCCCGAGTAGCTGGGATTACAGGTGCCTGCCACCATGCCTGGCTAATTTTGTATTTTTAGTAGAGATGGGGTTTCACCATATTGGCCAGGCTGGTCTGGAACTACTGACCTTGTGATCTGCCCGCCTTGGCCTCCCAAAGTGCTGGGATTATAGGCATGAGCGTCCTCGCCTGGCCTAAGCCTTTTTTCTAGGCAAGCCACTTACTTTTTAGGGAGAGACACTGACTCGTATTCATGACTGTTGTCACCTACAACAGTGCCTACAACACAGTAGGTGCTCAATAGTGTATGCTGACTGACTCCTAACTCAGTTGTAAACTCCATGAGACGGGCTGAGTCAGTCCTGTGCATCTTGTTATCTGAAGGAGCTAGCACAGTGTGGATACTCTATACAAGTTGTTTGAAAACATGGTAAGGCCATTTTAGTTACAATTTACAACAGTTGTAAGAAAATGTGAAAATATTTAAAAATATGTGTACAGTTGTAATATTAAAAGTTTCCTGCTACAACTTATTGTCTGCAGAAAAAAAAGGAGAGAGATGCCTTTCCATATATTAGTGCGTGCAAAAAAAAAAAAAGTTTTTTTTTGCTCGTGGCAAAAGGAAAAAAAAAGCCAATATAGAAAGGGAGGGATTGATTGAAAATAAAAGTCCTCCTCGCACCTCCCTAGAAGTAAGCATTGTTTTGAGTTCTTAGAAACTTTCTAGATATATAAAAGAATATATTTCCCCAGCTGGGTGTAGTGGCTCACACCTGTAATCCCAGCACTTCGGGAGGCCGAGATGGGTGGATCACGAGCTCAGGAGTTCGAGACCAGCCTGGGCAATATGGTGAAACCCCATCTCTACTAAAAATACAAAAGTTAGCTGGGCGTGGTGGTGCGTGCCTATAGTCCCAGCTACTTGGAAGGCTGAGGCACAAGAATCACTTGAACCCGGGAGGCAGAGGTTGCAGTGAGCTGAGATAGCGCCACTGCACTGGGCAACAGGGTGAGCCTCTGTCTCAAAAAAAAAAAAAGAATATGTTTCCGCAAATACAGTCATGCGTCACTTAATGAAGAAATTTGTTCTGAGAAGTGTGTCATTAGGCGATTCGGTTGTTGTGCAAACATCGGAGAATGTACATATACAGCCTAGGTGGTATAGCCTACTACACACCTTGAATATATGGTATAATGTATTGCTCCTGGGCTACAAACCTGCACAGCGTGTTACTGTACTGAGTACTGTAGATAATTGTAACACAATGGTAAGTACTTGTGTATCTACACATAGAAAAGGTATGGTTAAAAAAGTGGTATAAAAAGATTAAAAATGGCACACCTGTATAGGGTGCTTATCGTGAATGGAGATTTCAGGACTGGAAAATGCTCTGGGTGAATCAATGAGTGACTGGTGTGTGAATGTGAAAGTCTAGGGTGTTACTGTACACTACTATAGACTATAAACACTGCACACCTAGGCTACACTAAATTTAAAGTGTTTCTTTTTTCAATAATAAATTAGCTTGCTGTAACTTTATGAACTTCTAATTTTTTTTAACTTTTTGACTGGTAATAACAGCTTATAATACAAACATTGTACAGCTATAAAAAATAAAAAATATTTTCTTTATATCCTTATATCCTTATTCTATAAGCTTTTTTTTTTTTTTTTTTTTTTTTGAGACAGGATCTTGCTCTGTCATGTAGGCTGGAGGGCAGTGGCATGATCATAGCTCACTGCAGTCTCGAACTCCTGGCCTCAAGAGATCCTCCCACTTTAGCCTCCCAAAATGCTAGGATTACAAGCACGAGCCATTGCCTCTGGCCATTTTTTTCCTTTTTTTTTTTTTTACTTTTTAAACTTTTTGTTGTTGTTAAGAACTAAGAAACACACATTAGCCTAAGCCTTTAGGATCGTCAATATCACCATCTTGTACCTCCACATCTTGTCAAACTGAAGGGCCTCAAGGGCAGTAACACCCATGGAGCTGTCATGTCCTATGATAACAATGCCTTCTTCTGGAATACCTCCTGAAGAACCTGCCTGAGGCTGTATTACAGTTAACTTTTGTTATATAGGTGGAAGGAGTACACTCTAAAAGAACAATAAAAAATATACCACAAGGCCAGGCACAGTGGCTCATGCTTGTAATCCCAGCACTTTGGGAGGCTGAGACAGGCAGAATGCATGAGTCCAGGAGTTTGAGACCAGCCTGGGCAACATGGCAAGACCCTTTCTCTACAAAAAATAAAAATTGCCAAGTGTGGTGGCACGCACCTATAGTCTCTGCTACTTGGGAGGCTGAGGTGGGAGGATCACCTGAGGACGGGAGGCGGAGGTTGCAGTGAGCCAAGAGTGCACCATTGCATTCCAGCCTAGGCTACGGAGCAAGATCCTGTCTCAAAAAAAAAGTATAATACAAGCTGGGCACTATGGCTCACGCCTGTAATTTCAACACTTTGGAAGGCTGAAATGGAAGGATAGCTTGAGCCCAGGAGTTCAAGATCAGCTTGGGCAACATATGAAGACTTCATCTCTACAAAAAAAATTTTTTTTTAATTAGCCAGGCATGGTGGTGCACGCCTGTGGTCCCAGTTACTCTGGAGGCTGAGGTGGGAGGATCCTTAGAGTCCAGGAGGTCGAGGCTTCAGTGAGCCATGATCGTGCCACTGCACTCCAGCCTGGGAGACAGAGTGAGACCTTGTCTCAAAATTTTAAAAGTGTAGTATGTTAATGCATAAACCAGTAACAATCATTTTTCATCAGGTACTACATACAATACATAATTTTATGTGCTAGACTTTTATGTGACTTGCAGTGCAGTAGGTATGTTTACACCAGCATCACCACAAACGTGAGTAATGCATAGCACTTCGACGTTATGACACCCAAGATATCACTAGGTGATAGGAATTTTTCAGCTCCATCAAAATGTCATGCATAAATATGGTTCAGCATGGACTAAAATGTCATGTGGCACATGACTGTAGTTGTGGCAACAGTAGATTTTAGATGTCAATTAATTAAAATGTTTGCACAATATCATTTTTCTGAAGTACAATGTTAAGATGAAATTTTGTTTTGAATTTCTAGAAAAACTGCACACTAGACGTGCTAGATAATAAGACCTCCACCCCTACTCCAAAACACAAAAACCATCAAGATGAAGCTCTTGTCAGCAAGGCATTGTAGGCTAGGCCTTGAGCCTCGCTTCTAGAGCTGTTGGGCCAAGATTAAATTCCAAATGCTTCATAACAAGCATTGCTTGCATTTTTGGAAATCCATCAAATGGTTTTAGGGAAGAGGCTGAGCAAGAGAGATACAGCAGCTGCTGACTTAAAAAATCCAGGGTAAAAATGCCAGACTAGACAATTCATTTGTCCAACAAATAATTTTTAAGGATTCAGTAGGAAGCAGAACAAAGTCCTTGCACCCATGGAGTTTATATTCTAGTACGATAATAAACTGATAATACACTAAAAATAAATTATACATCAGATGATAAGCACCATTTTAAGAAAATGCATGAAGAGGATGAATAGTGCTCTGGAAAAGGAATATTGCTTTACAGATTGTTCCATTTATGTTTTATTCCCACCCCACCCCCAGTATTATTTTTGTCTCCTTCTTCACCCAGAAATTAGCCCCAAGAAGGCTGATCTGTAGGACTACCGCAATTGGCTTCCTGGGGCATCTCTGCAGGAGACAGGTTTCAGGGAGGAGAGCGAAGTTAGGGAATTTATTCCTCTTTGAGGTTGGCAGTGCACTTGATACAGGGTCATTGCTTCTGAAGGGTGGCTTTTCCCCAGGTGATTCTGGTAACTGCTCCTCACTTTGCCCCCTCAAGCCTAGAGGGACCTTATTTCTCACTCCAGGGAAATGTACTCTCCCTGCAGTTTCCCTGTGCTCTCTCCCACATCATTGCAAAGCGTCTGTTGCGTGAATGTTTTCAGTATATCCATTATTAGTTTCTTAGGGCTGCCATAACAAAGTACCACAAATTGGGTGGCTTAAAATAATCAAAATTTGGCCAGGTGCACTGGCTCACACCTGTAATCCCAGCACATTGGGAGGCTGAAGCGGGTGGATCACCCGAGGTCGGGAGTTCGAGACCAGCCTGACTAACATGGAGAAACCCCATCTCTACCAAAAATACAAAATTAGCTGGGCGTGGTGGCACATGCCTGTAATCCCAGCTACTCGGGAGGCTGAGGCAGGTAAATCGCTTGAATCCAGGAGGTGGAGGTAGCAGTGAGCCAAGATCGCACCATTGAACTCCAGCCTAGGCAACAAGAGTGAAACGTCGTATCAAAAAAAAAAACTATTTTTCACATTTTCACATTTCTGGTGGCTTGAAGTTCAAAATCAAGGTGTTGATAGGGCTGTATTCCCTCTGAGATTTGGGAGAATTCTTCCTCATCTCTTTCTAGCTTCTGGTGCTTTTCCAACAATCCTTGGCGTTCTGTGGCTTGCAGCTGCAGCACTTTGGTTTCTGCCTCCATCATAATCTGCCCTTGTGTGTCCACATCCCTATGTCTCTTCTTATGAGGACACCAGTCATATTGGATTAAGGGTCCCCGTCTACGCCTGTATGACTTTGTCTAACTAGTTGTATCTGCAATGACCCCATTTCCAAATAAGGTCACATTCTGAGGTGCTGGGGTTTCAGTTCTCACCATATCTTTGGGAGAATACAATTCACCACCAAAAATAGCAATGTGATGTCTGTTTTTCTGCTGAGGCCCAGATTGATGTACCAGTTAATGAAGAAAAGTCTCCTTAATCAAGTGATATTGGAGTAGTGCAAAGCAAGGAAGCCAGTCATGCCAATGCTAGGGAAAGAGAGAGAACTGAATAAAGGGAACAGCAATAATAGCCATAAATGTTCATATTCATATAGCACTTATTACGTGCAGATGCAAGGCCATGATATAGGAGCATCCTTGGTGTATCGGAGGAATAGCAAGGAGGTGAGGTGAAGGAGCCAAGGAAGCAAGGAGGAGAGAGATAAGGGGAGGTGGGACAGTGGGCTGAGAGCCATTGTAAATACTTCGGTTTTAGTTCTGAGTAACATAGAAAGTCTTTGGAGGGTTTAAGACAGAGAAGTGACATGATCTGACTTATGTTTTGAAAGAATTACTCTGATTACTGTATGGAGAATTCCCTAGAGGAAGGCAAGGATGGATGGAAAGAAGCCAGTTAGGAGGTTTTTGCAATAATTCAGAAGAGAGTGGTGACTCATATCAGGGTGGAAGCTGTCCAAGCGGTAAGAAGCAGTTGGGTTCTGGATTTATTGAAACTACAGCTGACAGGCTTTGCTGATGGAGTTGATGTGGTATGTGAGAGAAAGATGCTCATGGAATGCACGTTCATGTTAGGAAACTTCCTAGGCATTTTCTGATCCTCCTCACTCACATCTTGTCTACCCTGACTCACAGTGTTCTGCAGACATCAGTCTATCCAGCAAATATTCTCTGAGCACCTATTCTGTACCAGGCATTGTGTCGGAAATACGATAATAGGCAAAGTTTGATTTTGGATCCTATTAAGGAAAATAAGTGTTTCACTTAACCCCTTCTTGTAGGCAGAACACACACTGCATAAATTTATTTAATATAGTTGTAGTCTTGGCATCCATTTTTAGGCTTGACATAAGTTGTTTGAACCCCAGTTGTACCCTATCACCTTGGGCTTAATTAAAACTTCCCCCCCTGGCCGGGTGCTGTGGCTCATGGCTGTAATCCCAGCACTTTGGGAGGCCGAGGTGGGAGGAATGCTTGAAGCCCCGAGTTTGAGACCATCTTGGACAACAGAGCAAGACCCCATCTCTACAAAAAAATTTAAAAATTAGCCAAGTGTGGTGGTGTGTGCCTGTAGTGGCAGCTACTCAGGAGGCTGAGACAGGAGGGTTACTTGAGCCCAGGAGGGCTATGATCATGTCAGTGATCTGTGATCATGTCACTGCACTCCAGCATGGGTGACAGAGTGAGATCCTGTCTCTAAAACAAACAAACAAAAACAAAACCTCAAACATTTCCCCTTGTGGTTGTTTGAGATATAGCCTTTCTGCTCCCCATCTTGCTAACCCCAAACCCAGCAGGTTCCACAGATGCTGACCATGATAAAACCTAATGGTCAACACCAGGGGCAAGTAAGTAGTTTCCCCTTTCGCATTTGTTTTCTTTAAACTAGCCAATCCCCAGCCCTCTTCACGAAAGCCTAAGGGATAATGATCATGGACCTTAATAAAGGCATAGCCTCCCAGGTCCTCTCTCTCCCTCCCTTCTTCTCCCCATCTTCTTTCTCCCACTGCACTCCTTCTCCCTCCTTCTGTCTCCTTCTCCCTCCTTCTGTCTCCTTCTTTCCTGCTCTCCCATTTTCCCTCTCTGTCTCTTTCTCTCTCCACCCACTGGTTGAGCTCTCTGCCACCTCCAGACATTCTCAGCACCCCTAATACCTCTGGGATCTATAAGTAATAAATTTATTCTGTTTCGTGTATTTTGGCTTCACTTCCTCATTGTGTCTCCCCTGACCAACACACCAAAGCTAACTTCGCCCCAGTCAGGGCTCTTCTAGAGAGTGGCTATCTTGGCTTGTGGCCATTGTCAAGAGAGAGAGCTTCAAACCAAATTAGAAACCGTAACAATAGAAGTCACAGTACATGCCTAGTCATTGAGCTATTGTTCCTTTTCCCATTGTTAATAAGTAGATTGGTGATTTATGACATACATTTTATGCTCATAGAACCTCTTTCCAAATTCTAGATGCTTGTAGAGTGGTGACATTTTGTTAAGTATAACAACAGTGCCTTATTGTAACAAAAATGTTCATTATTGAAAGCATTTCAGCATCCCACAATTAAACACTTAAAAACAGTTTCAGCCTGCAACAATTAAACTTTAAAAATACCTTTTGTCAGACTGTGCATCATGTCTCACGCCTGTAATCCCAACACTTTGGGAGGCTGAGGTGGGAGGATCACTTGATCCAGCAGGAGTTTGAGACCAGCATGAGCAACATAGGGAGACTCCGCCTCTACAAAAAAAATAAAAAAAAATTAGCTGGGTGTGGTGGCACATGCCTGTGATCCCAGCTACTGAGGAGGCTGAGGTGGAAATATCACTTGAGTCTGGGAGGTTGAGGCTACAGTGAGCTGTGATCGTGCCATTGCACTCCAGCTTGGGTGACAGCATGAGACCCTGTCTCAAAATAATAATAATAATAATAATAATAATAATAATAATCTTTGTCTTCTTAGACTTCGGGCTTCTTCAACCTCCATCCTGCTGCTTACAGCTCAAGTTTCTCATCCTTGTAAATCTCTTATTTGTTGTTCAGTCACTGTGTAAGTTCAGGTACCTGGGAAGCAGACACCAAAACAGTTAGGAATAATAGTCTTTTTTTTTTTTTTTTTTGATGGTTATCAATTGTGAAAAATAGAAGGGAGGAAGCAGGATTTGGTAAGGAAAGCCTTTAGACAATGGTGATAATATTTCCTTTGAAAGGAAAGTGGAAAGGAGGCACAATTGGGCAGAGAGAGAGAGTCAGACTGTGATGTAGATCAGACAGTTTCAACCAACCTAATGGGCAGGTCTGGAGTCAACATTGCCCATCCCAGCAGTCAGTGGACAAAACTGCCAGATTCTGGTGCTGTCACCATGCTCAGTAGCTAGGGGCTGCCCTGAAAGAGCTGCCAGTTAATTGTGTTTCTCACAGCTAAGTTTTGCTTTTTTGTTTCTTTGGAAGTGCAGTCTGAGCAGTTCACTTCCCTAGCTGTCATGGGGATGCCACTTGCACCATGCAAACCCCCCTGCAGTTATCTGCCCTCTCCTTAACTTGCCCTAATCTTTGTTCACATCCCACCTTCTCAATGAACCCTACCCTGAGCCCTTATTTCATACAAAAAAATGCCCAACACTTCCCATTGCAGCTTTCCCCAATGCCCCTTAGCCTGCTTTTCTTTTCCCTCCCTTTAAACTTATCTTCTAACACACTATATCATTTATTTATTATATTTATTGTGTAGTGTCACCTCCCCTGTTAGAAGACAGAGATCTTTGTCACATTCTTTAAGCACCAGGAAGTGTGCTTAGTGAAGTACAGAAGTGAAGCAGAGAATGAGCTCAATTAATAATGAAAGGAAAACTTAGCCATCAAAACAAAGCAAACTGAAACAAGATGATATTGTTATATACAAAAATTAAACAATCAAGACTTAATAACCTGCAATAATATCAAAAGTGGATTGAAATGGTGTTTTCATAGTTTTCTGATGAGTTTGCACTTGTTACAAGCATTTGGAAAGCCACTTAGCCGTACAGGTGGTTTTTAACTTCCAGAATTTTAATTCTTGTACACACCAAAGTCTTGCCAATTATACATGAATAGCCCTAAAACTAAGCGATTCTCATCTTAGCTACCTAACTATGATTTGGAAAATTGGTTTTATGGTGCAGTCAGCGAGCTACTGGGGCAAAAGTCTGGCATTCACATTTTTTATGTTTAAACAACACCGTTTACGCAACTCAACATTCCTTTTTCTCATTTGAACTGATTTTCTCAGTAGTTTTGCAAGAGAGAGTAGAAAAGTTGTTCACAATAAATTGTGAAATAGATCTTTTGCTAAAGTTCAATATGTTTAAACAGTTTTTTCTCCCTAACATTCTTTTTCTCATTTTTTTTAAATTTTCAGCTAAAGCTGATTTTAATACATGATATATTTCAAGTATTCCTGGCTTATCTCTGGAGCTAAAAATCATGGCTGGCCTTTTGTTGAAATTGTGTTTATTTGTTAATAAACTTATTATCATTTATTCTCCAACGTTTCTTGGGATGTGGTGCCATGTCAGGTCCTATGTTGGGTGAGTCTTTGGATCTCTGACCTGAGGAGCCCTACCAAGAGAGATAAATAAAAACCTGTGTTATGTGCTGGGACTAAGGAATGTTCCAGAAAGCCTGTGAGACCTGATAGGCTCTGGGTGGGGTGGGATGTGGACAAGGGACTCATCGTCTTTCCAGCTCTCCCTATATCCTACTTTTACAGCTGGTTGTCTAGTAAATGTTTTGGATACATGCTCTGAAAATTGTATTAGCATTAGAATACTATCTTCTCACAAAATAAATTCTGAGTAAATTAATACAGTTATGTGGGCTTCTTGTTGGAAGAACTTTATGTAGAGTACTACATTAAAAACAAACAAACAAACAACTTTATGACTGGGAGCGGTGGCTCACGCCTGTAATCCCAGCACTTTGGGAGGCCGAGGCAGGCGGGTTTGTGACCATCTTGGCCAACATGGTGAAACCCTGTCTCTACTAAAAATACAAAAATTAGCTGGGCCTGATGGCGGGCATCTGTAATCCCAGCTACTTGGGAAGCTGAGGCGGGAGAATTGCTTGAACCCTGGAGGCAGAGGTTGCAGTGAGCCGAGATCCTGCCACTGCACTCCAGTCTGGGTGACAGAGCGAGACTCTCTCAAAAAAACAGACAAAAAAAAACAAAAACAAAAAAACAACTTTAAATGTACTTAAAAAAACTTTAAATGGGTTCCTTCTGATGGACCCATGTTTATTATATTTGTAATTTTGCAATACAAGCTTGCCTGTGTTTTGCAGAGCTGTTACACTATGTATTATAAACACAGGGGTTTATAATTAAACCACCTGTGTATTATTAAATAACATGGATTAAGGTTGCTGACTCCCACACCGTTAAAAATGTGCGTATAACTTTTGAATCCCCGAGAACTTAACTACTAACAGCCTACTGTTGATTGGAAGCCTTATGGATAACATAAAAGGTTAACACATATTTAATATGTTGAATGTATTATATACTGTATTCTCACAACAAAGAATAGAGGACAAGAAATGTTAAGAAAATCATAAGGAAGAGAAAATATATTTACTATTCATTAAGTGAAAGTGGATCATTATAAAGGTCTTCATCCTCATCATCTTCATGTTGAGTGGGCTAAGGAGGAGGGGAAAGAGGAGGAGCTGGTATTGCTGTCTCAGGATGGCAGAGGTGGAAGATAATTCATGTATAAGTGGACCCTCACAGTTCAAACCCGTGTTGTTCAAGGGTCAACCATAATTAAGGAGAGCCCCAGGACCTGAAGTGTTTAACGTTTAGATATCAGTTATCCCACAGATACATCTTTTCTTTCTTTCTTTCTTTTTTCTTTTTTGAGACGGAATTTCACTCTTGTTGCCCAGGCTGGAGTGCAATGGCATGATCTCAGCACACCGCAACTTCTGCCTCCCAGGTTCAAGCAATTCTCCTGCCTCAGCCTCCTGAGTAGCTGGGATTACAGACATGTACCACCACACCCGGCTAATTTTGTATTTTTAGTAGAAACGGGGTTTCTCCATGTTGGTCAGGCTGGTCTTGAACTCCCAGCCTCAGGTGATCCGCCCGCCTTGGCCTCCCAAAGTGCTGGGATTACAGACGTGAGCCGCCGCGCCCAGCCTGGATACATCTTTTCTTGCATATATGAATATTGTGTGAAATTGATTTTATAGTTTCTTGTTCCCATTGTATTTCCAGCCGGTCTCATTCTTTCTTTGTTTCCTCACTGGAGTTCCAATGTAGCCCACATGGTAACTTAGTTAAAAATAAAACCAAAAACATAGGGGGTCTGCGAATGGGACATGCTCCTAATCATAGCAAAAATTGTGTCTCTAAATCTTCTACATAACTTTCATGACAAAACCAGTGGCTCTAAGAAAGTCAGAAACAAAGAAGACTGCTGGTCAGAGTACAGATTTTTGGCAGAGGGAAATAATTGAGTTGTGTTGTTGCATCATATGACATTTTTAAATCTTCACATTCAACTACTTGTCAAAATTATTAAAAGCCCCTTAAAGATATATCTCCCTCTCATAGTGGTACAAGAATGGACAGATAGATCACAAAGTCAAAAACAAAAGCCTGAAAGAGACACTAGTATATATTCATTTAATATGTGATCTAATGGCACAATAAAACATTATTTAACAATCTTTAATAGGGAAAAGTGTCAGGGCTGGAATAATTTGTTGGGTATTTAAAAGCTGTTGTGGGTTGAATTGTGTCCTCCCAAAAGATGTGTTCAAATTCTAATCCTTGGTACCAGTGAATATGACTTTATTTGGAAATAGAGTCTTAAAGATATTATCAAATTAAGACGCTGTCATACTGGATTAGGGTGGGCCTGAATCCAATAACTCGTATCCTCATAAGGACAGAAATTTGGAAACAGACACAAACAAGCATGCCATATGATGATGAAGGCAGAGATTGGAGTGATATTGCTACAACCCAAGGGAACATTAAGAATTATTAGCAACTACCAGAAGTCAGAAAGAGGTAAGGAAGAATCGTTCCTCAGAGAGACCAATGGCCTTGCTGGCAATTGATTTCAGACTTCTAATCTCCAGAATTGGAACTCAATAAATTTCTTTTGTTTTAATCCACCCAGTTTGTGGTAATTTGGTGTGACATCCTTAGGAAACTAATAAAAACCTATTGATGTACACTTACATAAATTCCAGATGGATGACCAGCCTGGGCAATATTGTGAAACTTCGTCTCCACAAAAAATACAAAAAATTAGCCAGGTGTGGTGGTGTGTGCCTATAGTCCCAGCTACCCGGAGGGCTAAGGTGGGAGGATCACCTGAGCCCAGGAGGTCAAGGCTGCAGTGAGTCAAGATTGTACCACTCCACTTTCTCCTGGGCAACAGAGCGAGACCCTCTATTTAAAAATAAATAAATAAATATTCCAGACGAATTAGTAAATGTAAAAAGTCAGACTATGAAAACAGAAGAAATAAGCAAATATTTGCAAAATTTCTGATTGGCAGCAAATATTCTAGTTTAAAAAATATTCACAATGGAATTGACTTCATAAAAGTTTTAATATCTCATTATGTAATAAAACATAAAGAGGCTGGTCACGGTGGCTTATGCCTGTAATCCCAGCACTTTGGGAGGCTGAGGTGGGTGGATCATGAGATCAGGAGTTCAAGACCAGCCTGGCCAACATGGTGAAACCCCGTATCTACTAAAGATACAAAAAATTAGCCAGGCATGGTGGCGCATGCCTGTAATCCCAGCTACTTGGGAGGCTGAAGCAGGAGAATCACTTGAACCTGGGAGGCAGAGGTTGCAGTGAGCCAAGATCGCGCCATTGCACTCCAGCCTGGGTAACAAGAGTGAAACTCAGTCTCAAAAAAAAAAAAAAAAAAAAAAAACAAACCTATAAAATAAAAAAACATGCAACTGAAAACTATTTTCAACATATGACAAATTTAACATCTTTAATATACAAAACTACAGCTTGAAAATGAAAGCGTTAAGAGCCAACTAAGCAAAGCAGAAAAACTACACAGAAAATGTATTAATAAAGTACAATTAACTAATAAAAATGGGAGCAAATGCTTATATAGTACTTATTATGTGCCAAGGCCTCTTCTAAATGTCTTACAGATTAACTTTTAACCCTCATGTCAATTATGAAATAACCCTTATCAAGTTAGTTAATCTTTTTGTGCCTCAGTTTTCTTCCTCTCTGCATATGTCTAAAAATTTCTCCATGACAGGCACAAAAAATTGAGCTATCTAGGTCATAGAGAATGTATATTTTAAACTTAATATATTCTACTAAAATTTCATCCAAATTGCTGCATTAATGTACACTTCTAGCAACATTATTTGGAAGTAGCAGTTTCCCCTACCCCCAGCCAATACTTAATAGGTTCTATAATTTTCTTTTTTGCCTCTCTGATAAGCAGATAACTCTTGCCTCTCAATAATTCAAATTCTATGCATCCTTGAAAGTACTATGTGAAGCATATGACATACATAGTGATCTGAATAAAGCTATCAGTGAATTTCACAGCAGAAATTTTACAGACCAAGAAAGAGTAGGATGTTATATTCAAAGTGCTGAGAGAAAATGCTGCCAACCGAGAATGCTTTATTCTAAGAAACTTTCTTTCAAAAATGAGAGTGAACTACTTTCCAAGACAAACAAGCTGAAGAATTTATCACCGCTAGATCTGAAACATTAAAGAGTTCTTCAAGCTGAAATGAAAGAACTCTAATTAGTAACATAAAATCATATGAAAATGTAAAATTCACTGGTAAAGGCAAATAATAGTCAAATTCAAAATACTCAACTATTGTAATGATGGTATGTAAATCACTTTCAACTCTAGGATAAAGGTTGAAACACAAAAGTATTAAAAATAACTATAACTCCACCAACTTGTTAACAGATACACAATATAAACAGACATTAAGTGAAATATCAAAATATAAAATGGGGGGATAAGTACAGAACTTTTGTTCATGATCAAAGTTAAGTTGTTATCATCCTAAAATAGACTAGTATAACTATACAATGTTATACTAGCTTCATGGTAACTACAAGCCAAAAACGTATGGTAGATACACGCAAAAGATAAAGAGAAAGGAATCAAAGCATACCATTATTTTAAAAATTATTAAATTATTTTTATTTGAGACAAAGTCTCACCCTGTAGCCCAGGCTGGAGTGCAGTGGCGTGATCTCAGCTCACTTCAACCTCTGCCTCCCGGGCTCAAGCAATTCTCCTGCCTCAGGCTCCCTAATAGCTGGGACTACAGGCATGTGCCACCATGCTCAGCTAATTTTTTTGTATTTTTATTAGAGATGGGGTTTCACCATGTTAGCTAGGAGGGTCTCGATCTCCTGACCTCTTGATTCACCACCCTCAGCCTCCCAAAGTGCTGGGATTACAGGTGTGAGCCACCATGCCTGGCAAAAAGTTACTAAATTATTTTTAAAAAGCCAGCAAGAGAGGAAGAAAGGAGCAATGATTGTGCCGAACAACTAGAACAGAATGAACAAAATGGCAATGCTAAATCTACATTGTCATTAAAGATTTCCTTCAATTGCTCAGAAAGTCATTTTTCCTTCCTCTCATTTCCTTTGGCATTTTATCCACTCGATCAAAAATATTTATTGAGCATTTACCATGTGTTCTATTCACTTAAGATAAGGCAATTAACAAACTAGGCAAACGTTTCTACCTTTTTGGAGCTTACATTCTAAGGAGGAAAGCAAACACTAAAAATAAAGTTACATTTATAGAATATCAGATAGTAATAAGCCATAAGGAAAAAATAAAGCTGACATAGAAGATAAGAAGTATCAGAGTGGGAATAGAATTGAAATTTTAGACAGGCTGTCTGAAGTAAACTCTGGAAAAGATTATTTGTCCTCATTTTATAGTATTTATCACTATTTTCTGGGTTCATTAAAAATTATTTTTTATTGTAGTAAAATATAAATTACATTAAATTTACCATTTCAATCAATTAAAAATGTACAGTTCAGTGGACTTAAGTACATTGACTCTTATGTGTGAATACATACACTTATGTATTTTTATTGTAGCAAAATATAAATTACATTAAATTTACCATTTCAATCATTAAAAAATGTACAGTTCAGTGGAATTAAGTACATTCCCACTTACATGCAACCAACACCCATATGAATCTCCAGAATTTTTTCTGAAGAAGGAACAAACTTTTTCGGAAGGAAAAGTTCTGGAGATTCACATGGTGTTGGTTGCACGTAAGTGTGAATGTACTTACCCAGTAAATGATAGCTCCCCATTTCTCCCTCTCCCCAGCCCTGGTAAACACTGTACTACTTTCTTTGAATTTGACTACTTTAGGTACCTTATAGAAATGGAATCATATAATATTTGTCTTTTTGTGTCTGGCTTATTTCATTTAGCATGTCTTCAAGTTTTGTCCATGTTGTAGCATGTATCAGAATTTCATTCCTTTTAAGATTAATATTCCACTGTGAGAATATGCCAGATTTTATTTATCTATTTATCTGTTCATGAACATTTGAGTTATTTCCACCTTTTGGCTGTGAGTAATGCTGTTGTGGCCAGGAGCAGTGAGGGCATGCCTGTAGTTCTAGCTACCTGTGTGGCTGAGGCAGGAAGATTGCTCGAGCCTGGGAGTTTGAATCCAGCCTGGGCAACATAGTGAGACCCTGTATTTAGAAGAAAAAAACAAAAAACAAACAAAAAACCCCCGAAATCACCAGATTCTTTAGTCTCATAAGTAGCAATGATGATGATAATGATGATGATTATAACAATGCTGTAAACGTGGATCTACAAATATCTATTTAAATCTTTACTTTTAATCTTTTTGTGTATATACCCAGAAGTAGAATTGCTAGATCAAATAATAATTCTATGTTTAATTTTTTGAGCAACTGCCATACTGTTTTCCATAGTGGCTATACCATTTTACATTCTCACCGTCAACGCATAAAGGTCCTGATTTCTCCACATTGTCACTAACACTTGTTTTCTATTTTATCCCAGCACTTTGGGAGGCCAAGGTGGCGGATCACCTGATGTCAGGAGTTCAAGACCAGCTTGGCCAGCATGGTGAAACCCCGTCTCTACTAAAAATACAAAAATTAGTTGGGCGTGGTGGCAGGCACCTGTAATCCCAGCTACTTGGGAAGCTGATGTAGGAGAATCGCTTGAATCTGGGAGGCGGAGGTTGCAGTGAGCTGAGATTGCACCATTGCACTCCAGCTTGGGCAACAGAGGGAGACTTTGTCTCAAAATAATAATAATAATAATAGTCATCCTGATGGTGTAAGGTGGTATCTTATTGTAGCTTTGGGTTGCATTTTCCCAGTGATGAGTGATGTTGAGCATCTTTTCATGTGCTTATTGGTTATTTGTACATTTTCTTTGGAGAAATATCTATTCAAGTCCTTAGCTCATTTTTAAATTGTTTATTTTTTTGTTGTTGAGTTTTACAACTTCCTATACTTTGAATATTACTCCCTTATCAGATATGTGATTTTTCAAATACTTTATTCCATTCTTTGAGTTGCTTTTTTACTCTGGTGACAGTGTCCTTTGATGTCCAAATTTCAAAAATTTTGAAGTCCAATTTATTTTTTTTCTTTGTTGTCTGTGGTTTTTGTTCATATCTGAGAAATCATTGTCAAAGCCAATGTCATGAATCTTTATGCTATGTTTTTGTCTAAAAGTTTTTTAGTTTTAGATCTTTAGGTCTTTGATCTATATTGAATTAATTTTTGTATGTGGTGTTAGATAAGGGCCCAAGAATGTCTTTTGTGTGTGCATAACGTGTTCATTTTTATTACATTTAATAACTATTCCTATTTTAAGGCCCCCTGAGGACAACACTGCCTTAAAATCCTTTATACCCCTATAGTTCCATAAATTTAATAAGAGCTTAATGTACTTTTTAAAAAAGAATGCTTTATGATTACTGATCATTGAATCAAATTGAAAATATTAGTCACTCTGCACCTTGATCATAGGACCCAGCATATAAGAGATATTTTTAAAATGTTTATTGAATTAAAGAATTGAATATATTCTTATTCTGAGAGATTTTATTTTCAAAGAAAACCATATTTTTTCAATTAAGTGATGTTGACAGGATTAGAAAATGAGATTATTGTATATGTTGTATTACACAATGCACATAGTAAAAAGAGAATAACACAAATACCAAAAAATAATTTCTACAGCCATTTTCAAAACAAATACTGGATTCCCACTTTAAGATGGTGAATTAAAACTGAGTTCATTTTTTTCTCCTCTAAATCTTTTTGAAGTAATTTCAAAAAACCTCCCAAAACACAACAGCTTTGGAAACCAAAACAAAGTGATGTGATACTTATACAAAAACGATCCCAATGAACCACGCTTGTTGGTACTTATTCCTCTGTGTAGTCTCCTCCCATATTGCAGGTGGACTTTAATCAATAAAATGCAGTGACAGTGATGCTGTAGCATTTTGGATTTAAGCCTTTAAAAGTCCTGGCACCTTCCTTTTTTGCACTCATGAAAGCAGACCATAATGTATGCATCCAGCTACCACGCTGTAGAAAGAGGTCATGTGTAGAAACCCTGGAGGATGAGATACCCCTAGGGATGAGGAGAGAGGCCATGTGGAGAAGCATCAAGTTGCTAGACATGTGAGAGAAGTCATCTTGGATGTCTCCATGCAGCAGAGCCTCCAGAGGACTGCCGTCCTAGCTGCTATCTATGACTGCATGAGAGACCGGAAGTGAGACCAGAAGAACAGCTCAGCTAAACTCAGTCAACACAGAGGCTAATAAGATAATAATAAATTGTTGTTTTAAACCACTACGTTTTTGGTAGATTGTACTCAGCTATAGTTCTGAAAGCTATAAAGCATCTGGAAATAGATTGACAGAAAAAAAAGAAAACACGTAAATTTTTCTGTATGAGTTCAAAGAAGAAAATTCCAAGCTCAGAGCCCAGGCACAGCTGTTAAGAGCCAGCCCTGAGGCAATTCACAGAACTGGGGGCTGGGATGTGAACTGAAGGACTTCAGAAATTGCTAGCCTTCACTGTGCTAGATGTACTTGCTAACTGAAATTTGCCACAGTTCCTAAGCTGGAAGCTAAGGAGTTCAGTGGGATCAGTGCCCCTTCAGGTTACCATTATACATTGAGTGTGTCACCTCCACAGTAACATCCCACAGCATCTCTTAGGATCCCAAAGGCAGAGGCTGGAATATTTGACAGTGTCGGGAGTGTGGGTGTGGGCAGAAACATCAAAACAAAGAATTAGGAGAGCTTCATTTATTCTACTCGAGGGAGTTTCTAAACTGCCTCTAGGGAGGTGAGTAACTGAACCGATTCAAAGAGCAAAGGTTGAGCCTTACTGAGCTTGTTGTTCTCACCAAATAAAGGGGGAAGTGGAAACAAACAAAACCACAAAGGGAGAGATCTTTTAGCCAGTGCAATAATAAGAGCTATCACTTATATGCCATTTACCATGTGTTAAAGGCCACTGTTCCAGTTCACTCACAACGTTATAGAAAACTGTGGTAAAGAGGTTTGTGGTGTATGAATGGCAGCAGCCTGATCTTAGAGTTATAAACACAAGGCGATAAAAGTGACATTTCAAATCAGTGGGAAAAGAATGGATGCTCCAATAATAGCAAGTTTCTAATGCAGAAATTCGGCCAGTTATAGGTGGGTCAAATGTTCCAGCTACCTTTATGCATAAAAATATAAAGAAAAATTAAAATAAAGACAAAGATAAACCATGTGCTATGTTCAATTAATAGAGTGTGATTACGAATCAGTAAAAAAAATTGAGTGCCCTAAACTTGCCAAATTATATGGACAGACAACAAACAAATGAAAAATATAAGTGGTCAATAAATACACATTTGGAAATGCACTCCGTCTGGGTACGGTGGCTCACGCCTGTAATCCCAGCACTTTGGGAGGCTGAGGCGGGTGGATCAATTGAGGTCAGGAGTTCAAGACCAGGCTGGCCAACATGGTGAAACCCTATCTCTACTAAAAACACAAAAATTAGTCAGGAGTGGTGGCACACACGTGTAGTCCCACCTACTCAGGAGGCTGAGTCAGGAGAATCGCTTGAATCCAGGAGGTGGAGGTTGCACTGAGCCAAGATCGTGCCAATGCACTGCAGCCTGGGCAACAGAGTGAGACTCCACTTCAAAAAAAAAAAAAAAAAGAAAAGAAAAGAAAAGAAAAAGCACTCCAAGGCTGAGACTGGAAGATCGCTTAAGTCGGTGAGGTCGAGGCTGCAGTGAGCTATGATCATCCAATTTTACTCCAGCCTAGGTGACAGAGCGAGATCCTGTCTCATATAGACACATGGACAAAAAATAAAAAATAAAAAAGCATTCCACTTCACCAGTATTCAAACTCAACAGGAGTGATAACAACATATTAGTTACCACATATGGAACTTACAAGGAAATAATTTGAGGCAATATGCCTTATTAAATATTTAACCTTCATATGAAGTTGGAAAATGCCAAACAAGGTGATACTGGGACAAAATGGAACAAATTGAATATTGAAAAAGATTATGTGATGAAAGTGACAACCAAATAACGAAAAGGAAGATTACTCAGTTACATTATATTGGGACTATTAATTAAATGAAAAAAAATCCGTTGGATTTATATCCTATACCATAGACTAAAATCATTCCAAACAGATGAGGGACTTACGTGTGCAAAATGAAACCTTTAAACAACTAGCAAGAAGTAGAGGTGAATATTTACCTTATCTCAAGATAGGGAATGGCTTTCTGAGCACAAAATGAGGAATAAATTATAAAGTAAAAGACTTAAGCTGGTTGCAGTGGCTCACACCTATAATCTCAGCACTTTGGGAGGCCAGGAGGGAGGATCACCTGAGGTCAGGAGTTCCAGACCAGCCTGGCCAACATGGTGATGAAACCCTGTCTCTACTAAAATATAAAAAATTAGCCGGTGAATTGCTTGAACTCGGAAGGCGGAGGTTGCAGTGAGCTGAGATTGAGCCATTGCACTCCAGCCTGGGAGACAAGAGGGAGACTCTGTCTCAAAAAAAAAAAAAAAAGGCTTAATAATATCAATATCTATAATATATCTATTAAAAAACAAAGCAAAAACTAATTTAATTGCAATAATCTTTCATATGTAACATAGTAAGATAATACTCTTTATTGTTATCTTGCTAATCAGTTCCAATATCAAAGGGATACAGTTTTTGACTTATTTAATTGGCCAGGATTTGTATTAATGTGGCAATACTCAATGTAAGTAAAGATACAAAGAGATGAAGATTTTCTTGTGCTGCTTATAGACATATAAATAGGCAGTATTCCTGGAAAGTTATTTGGCAATATGTGTAAAAGGTCTTTAGAACTGTCATCGTTTTTGACATAATAAATCTACTTCTAGGAATTAATCCTAAGGAGATATTCAGAAATATGAACTCTTTTTATAAATAAGATTTATATATCATCCTCAAACATAATAGTAAAAATTAAAATATGGAAATAGTCCAACTGTTCAATACTAGAACACAGCAAATTATGTGTTCACAGCAAATTACATTATATTTATTTGATAGAGTTGCTTACTCATCATACATCATGATTTTGAAGCATATTTACTGACACATAAAATGCCATTCATTCATTTGTTCATTCAGCAAACCTGTTTTGGTGACTAACATATGCTAGACACTGTGGAAGGTGCTGGTTTTGTGTGGTGTTTTTGTTTGTTTGTTTGTTTTTGAGATGGAGTCTTGCTCTGTTGCCCAGGCTGGAGTGCAATGGTGCGATCTCGTCTCACTGCAACCTCCGCCTCCCTGGTTCAAGCTATTCTCATGTCTCAGCCTCCCGAGTACCTGGGATTACAGGTGCCCGCCACCATGCCGGGCTAATTTTTATATTTTTAGTAGACCATGTTGGTCAGGTTGGTCTTGAACTCCTGACCTCAGGTGATCCACCCACCTCGGCCTCCCAATATGCTGGGATTATAGGTGCGAGCCACTGCGCCTGGCCTTGAAGGTGCTGGTTTTCATAGTGAAAGGCATGTTCTCTGGATCACACATGCAGGAAAGGACAAAAAATAAATAAGCAAACAAATATATCACTTTTGTGATAAGTGCCCTAAGAAAAAAATAAAATTAGATCAGAGGAGAGCAAATCATGTTAAGATGCGATACAATTATATCATGTTAGGAAATTATACTTATTAAGCATAATCCCAGGTTTGTAAAGTAATAAACCACCGCTGCCACCACCACTACAATAAGTACATGTACATAAAGACATAGAAAAATGACTTGAAGGAAAAAAAGTTAAAATGTTAACCATGGTTAGCTCAGGGTAGTAGAACAGGTGATTTTTAAAAAATACATTTCCATATTCCCCAAATTTCAATAATAAACATTTATTTTGAATCATAAAAATAAACCACAATATACATTATTAAAAGATTCATTTGATTTCTTTAAAATGAAAACATATTTATATATACATGTTTATTGTTAAGTCAAACATTATATTTATATATACATGTTTATTGTTAAGTCAAATATTATATTTATATATACATGTTTATTGTTAAGTCCAATTACTTTAAAAAGAATATAATAGTCATTATGACGTTAGGCACAGAGTTTTTAAAAAGAGATCCTATTTTGGAAATATTCTTTATCTCTGTAAATTTAGCACAAATCATATTTTTGTCTCTTGCAAACCCAGAGGCATGATTTTTCAGTATCACATAGTAAGCACATCCGTCTATTGGGGCAAACCAATATTTAGCAAGCTCCTCAGATTGGGAAACAAAGCCAATGCCTATTTATTATTTAGAATGAGAAAGAATGCTAGCACAAGGGCTGGAATACAGGGTGATATAAGCAACATATTTTCTCCATGAAGCCATGGAAAAAGGCTTTATTATTAGAAGGTTGTCTGGAGAGCCTAAAATTAGAGCAAGTAGGTGGTAGTTTTATGATTTGATTGTCTAATGAAATGCTTCTCCAAGTGTAGGTCCATGGACCACCTACATCAATCTCATCAAGGATGATCATTAAAATGCAAGTCCTAGACACTCAGCCAAACCTACTGTATAGGAATCTCCAGATATGGACCCAGAGTCTGCATTTTTAACAAGTATCCAAGGTGATATTTATGTGCATGGAAGTTTGGAAATCACTGGTACTTAGTGCCAGTGGAACCAGGATAGAAAGTAGCAATGCACCACTTTCTCCATACGGAAGACCTTGCCAATAGAAAATTAACAACTTGAGGGTGTTGGTAAGACTTACACTTTCCCAAATCTACTTCGGGAACACTGCTGATTTCAAACTCGGAGATTCTGCTTTTTATCTGATTCCTTAACTGTTTATGTTAACTTCATTTATTTACTGTCAAGTCACGGGAGAAAAGTTATTCTTTTTCTTTTCATATAACTGCCCAGATTTATATACTTGTATGTATTTTTACAGAGGTGTAATGACATACAGTGACACTTTAACATACAATAATGAGATTTGACCAACGCATATACCCATATAACCCATACCCCAATAGAAAAATAGAGTGTGCCATTATCCTAGGAAGTTCACTAGTGTTCCTTTTCATTCTATCACTCCCTCCCAACTATCCTGGCAATCACTATTATGGTTTCTATCCTCACAGATTAGTTTTGCCTGTTCTTGAACTTTATGAAATGGTGTACTAATTAGAGGAAAATTCCATAACCATTATAAAAGCACTTTTACTAGTTCTTTCATGAAGAGCCACTCTAAAAGTTCTTAAGAAACTCCAACACATTGCAATTTGCTTTCTTAAAGATAGAATACCTTAATTAAGTAACATTTCTTTACCTAGAGATACACACAGCATCCTGCTGAGGACCTTGGAAACTGTCCTTCTGCAGCTAGTTAGCTAGTTTTAAGCTTTCAGCTGGACATATCCAATTGAAAAATTCTGATAATAAAAGAGAATATGCAGACGATCGAAAAATGGAATCAGTTCTTCTCACCCAAATGAATTACACTCCCAAGCTCACTCCCAAGCTTCTGCAAGATGAATTTGAAGATCAACTTGCTGAAATGCGATTCATAATACTTAGGAATAAGAACGTTTGAAAATCAGCAAATGTATACTCTTTGATTCCCAGACTGTGGACCAGAAACTTTGATCCTAGATTAGATTTCAAAAAGGATCAGTAACATTTCCCCAAACTTGGATTTCAACATACTCGTATTCACTTTTGTACAACCTTTTCAGTCCTACAATCATGGTCCTCGACAGGGCCTAACAGAATGTGACATCATTTAAGAAATAGTGCATACTTTCTACCATCCATTATTGTAATCCCATTGGCCCCATAACACTCTCTCTGGTCCTTCCCGTTTTTGCATGCTTTGATCCTTCCAGGATATTAACATCCCTGCTACTATTTCTGTTGTTCTTTGCCACTCTCATGCAGTGATCACCTACCTCCATCTTTTTGAACATCCATTCTACGTCCTTGCTTAAAGGGCTCTGCCATCACTAGTTTCTTTGAGAGTCTCCCCTTCTCTCTTTTCTTCTCATTGGAATTATCCAAAGCCATGCTTTTGAGTGCTTGTTGATACTGTTTCCTTTTCTAGAAACTTGTGGAATTATGCCATATTTTCTTTTTCTTTCTCTTTTTTTTAGTAGAGACAGGGTTTCACCATGTTAGTCAGGATGGTCTTGATCTCCTGACTTTGTGATCCGCCCGCTTCAGCCTCCCAAAGTACTAGGATTACAGGCGTGAGCCACCATACCTGGCCGCCATATTTTCTTAAAATATTTTGGAGTCTAACTTCCTGAAGTCCTGTATCCACCTTTGTTCTAGCTCCACCAGGCTTTCCCCTGAAGATGACAGGCACATTCTCTAGTTCTCATCCTTTCCACTTTGCCAGGTGGCTTCTTCCTAAGTATTGGAATCAGTCAGAGCACAGTTGTTTTTATTCCTCCCTCTACCTTCTAGGACATAAAATTGTTAGAGAGGCAAGTGAAAACCTCTGCTTTTATCTGAATGAAGTATCCTGAATCTTATCCTCATTAACTGTGGGTACTGTGCCAATTTTGTGGCTTTCCTCCATGTGGCTCAGCTGTGTTTCCACAAAAACATCACTTGTGTTCCTCTGTCCTTTCATCTTCATCCAAGTGTTCAGAGATTCCTCTCAATCTATTGTTATCACAGCCTACAGTGCAGCTTCTCCTCCTCTCAACAGGTCTTTTGTACACAGCACACCCTTCTATCGCTATGTTCCCATGGATGTGTTCCAGCCCGCCAACTCTCAGTGGTATCTGTGAGGTCTTGTTCGTCACCCTGTGCTGTAATCTCAAGGTTACCACGTTGCTCATGTTCTGTGCATGATATCTGGACATCTGCTGCCTATGTTTTGTTTCTGATGTCCTTCCCAGCTGTTTTCTCATTGAACTATGCGGCACCTCCCTCACTGTTGAAATTCTTCCCAGGCCCTCCTTAATATCATCCATGGAAACCCGTTTCAGTTTTATCTAGGTGTTTTTTTCTCCCTTCCCATCTGTTTTCCATTTACAGCCCTCTGGCCAGATGAGTTAGTCTCTGACTAAACACATTCTTTTCAGTCTTTGAAAAATTCTCTCCACTCTTAGCCAAATAGCCATCATTCCTACATTTGAAGCTATGGCCTTAAAATAAACTCCAGCACCAACTGTGTACCTAGCCATTGATTTTTCATATTATATTTTTATTCTCAATGTGCTCCTAAGTCTTTTATGTCCTGAGCTTCACAGCATCTTGTGATGCTTCCATATTCTATTTCAATGGGTTTTCATTTCCCTATAACTTGGCAGTAGATGACTTTGACCAGCCTCAGTAGGTTCTGCCATATGCTAGATTCATACTCCATGAACATAATACCCACTTCTTACATGGTTTGGTTATGTCCACTTACAGGCACTATCGTATCCCTTACCAGGGAGTCCCCAAGTCCCAATATGTGGCTTTTGCTCCATAGCTTTAGCATTTCCTGTGTCCTCCTCCTCTGTGGGAAAGGGATTTTAAAGAGGTGGTGGAGTACAGTAGAAATAAAGCTTGCTCTGATACTTACTACTGGGTAGCTAAAAAGAACAAATAACTGAGAGGACTCTGAGCCTCTGCTTCCTCATCCTTCAGGTAGGGATCTAATACTGAATTTGCAGGGTTGTTATGATGATTTCATAAGATATTATATGTGAAACCACTTTTTAAAAAATATTTTAACTTTTATTTTAGGTTTAGGGGTACATGTGCAGGTTTGTTATATAGGTAAACTCCTGAGTTGGGGGTTTGGTATACAGACTAATTTGTCAATCAGGTACTAAGCCCAGTACCCAACATTTTTTTTTCCCTGAACCTCTCCCTTCTCCCCTCCTCTACCCTCAAGTAAACCCCAGTACTTGCTGTTCCCCTCTACATGTCCATGTGTTCCTATTGTTTAGCTCCCACTCATAAGTGAGAACATGTGGTGTTTGGTTTTCTGTTCCTTCATTATTTTGCTAAGGCTAGTGGCCTCCAGTTTCATCTATGTTCCTGCAAAGAACATGATCTCGTTCTTTTTTATGGCTGCATAGCATTCCATGGTGTGTATACACCACATTTTCTTTATCCAGAGTACTGTTGATGGGCATTTAGGTTGATTCTTTGCTCTTGTGAATAGTGCTGCAATGAACATACACATGCATGTGTCTTTATGGTAAAACGATTTACAGTCCTTTGGGTATATACCCAGGAGTGGGATTGCTGGGTCGAATGGTAGTTCTGTTTTTAGTTCTTTGAGGAATCACTACACTGCTTTCCACAATTGTTGAACTAATTTACATTTTAAATGTATTTAATTACATTTAATTAATTTACACTTAAATAAATGTACATTTGTACACTGAGAGTCATACAAACATAGGTTTTAAGAATAATCACTGGGGGCCAGGCGCAGTGGCTCACGCCTGTAATCCCAGCACTTTGGGAGACCAAGGCGGGCGGATCATGAGGTCAGGAGATGGAGACCATCCTTGCCAACATGCTGAAACCCCATCTCTACTAAAATACTAAAAATTAGCCAGACATGGTGGTGGGCGCCTGTAGTCCCAGCTACTCGGGAGGCTGAGGCAGGAAAATCGCTTGAACCCGGGAGGGAGAGGTTGCAGTGAGCCAAGATTGTGCCACTGCACTCCAGCCTGGTGACAGAGCAAGACTCTGTCTAAAAAAAAAAAAAAAAAAAAAAACCAAAAACAAAAACAATATTCATTAGATATTTAGGTTTTTACAAACCTGCAGAGCACATGCAGCATGTATGAGAAGTTGCCCAGCATTTTCCCCAACCCTACATTCATGCCTTAATCATGTCCTTTCCCCAGAGGATGATAGCAGGCATTGTGAAAGTCTGAACACAGCCTAAACATTCATGCCATGCCCCACTTTTTAAATTTTATTTTAACACTGTGTACACAAATGTTTCTGCTCATCCCAGCAGTGTGCAAGAATCTTTCCGTTTTCTAGAACCCTGGGCAGTTCTGACCTCTAGCTCAGGCAAAATCCGCCAAAAGCTAGCTTCATCTGTGAACTTGGCACAGCACAACCTTCTCTGCCCTAGCTATCATGGGTCTGGATGATTTCTCTAATGAGTTTGCAGAACAATCATAATAACAACTAATGACTATAATAGCAACTACAATTCTCATGTATTGAATACCTACTATGTGTCACATGCTATGTTAAGTTCTTTATATTCATCTATGTTTTTCAACCATTAAAAAAATCATTGCTCTCCTAAGGAGCTGGTTAAGACGTATTTTTCTTAATCAACCCCTCTATGAAATTTTAATATCATAGATATACTGTGTATTTTTTTGAGTTCTCAAGAACCAATTTTCACCCCACTGGGGGCAATACTACCTGATTGAGAATGCATGATATGTACATATTTTCTTCTTCTCTCAGTCATTCCCCAAGTAATTGCTAAACTGTTTGCTCAGTCCCTGAGCTATTTACACAACTATTGACCCCAGGGAAAGAAACCTTGATTCAGAGGTAACGGGCACACATTCCATCTGAGGAAAGGCTGCATTTTTCAGACAGGGCCCAGCTCCCAGGTCATGCCTGGGCAGACCCCAGCTTGATGAAGTCCTGTGGCCTCTGTCTCTGTATGTACTGGTTTCTTTGTGACCTTCTCCCCCAGGACCTCGAATGGGATGCTGGACATTCCTCCTGAGAAACCTGAGGAGGATATTAAAAACACAGCCACAGTTTTCCTACTGCTTGCTGCCAGGCTTCTTAGGGGCCCAGCTGCTGGGGTAAGATTTTGTAGATATTTTTAAATATACTGAAATATCTGAGGTTTCAAATGCTTCTTCAATTTTCTGACATGTTAAAGGGCTAGAAAATGTGGCAATGAGGAATGGTAGTCATAGAGGGCTCGGTGGAAGAGAGGGCAAGAGAGAGAAGAGAAAGGAAGATTGGAAGAATGGGGGTGGAGGAAAGATAAAGGGAAGGGAGGGAAATTGTAATGGAAAGAGCAAGGGCCTTGGCATCCGACAACTGGCTCAGTCACTTTGTGACCCCGAGCAACTTACTTAAACACGTTAGGACATAATTTCCTCATCTGTAAAGTGATAATAACACTTGTTTTCCAAGGTCTATTTGCTATTTGTATGTACAATATCTAACATATAAAAGGGGCTCAATTGTGTGAACACTATGATCATTACATGTACATATTGAGAATAAAGGGATTAGAATAAAATAAATTTGCCAGTCGGTTTTTCTTTTAAAAAGGGCTAATGGCTGAGCACGGTGGCTCATGCATGTAATCCCAGAGCTTTGGGAGGCTGAGGTGGACGGATCACAAGTCAAGAGATCGAGACCATCCTGGCCAACACGGTGAAACCCCGTCTCTACTAAAAATACCAAAATTAGCTGGGTGTGGTGGCACGCGCCTGTAGTCCCAGCTACTTGGGAGGCTGAGGCAGGCGAACCACTTGAGCCCGGGAGGCGGAGGTTGCAGTGAGCTGAGATTGTGCCACTGCACTCCAGCCTGGTGACAGTGAGACTCTGTCTCAAGAAAAAAAAGAAAGAAAGAAAGAGCTTATGTGTGCCAAGAAATATGGGCACAGCCACAAGGCATTCTGGGACCTCAGGAACAAAGGCTGATGGGAGAGGACCACTGTGGAGTTTCTAAGGGGGCCAATAAAGAGCACTCCTTTTCTCCATTCAATTTTTCAGCCAATTGAGAAATAAAGCCAAGTAGCCAGCAGATGGAGGCCAACATACCTGCTACCTGCAGGTAGCTCCTTATTGATCAATGCTACTTGGGAAAGCATAGCTTCTATCTTCAAGCAAGTGCAGTTCTTATCAACTAAACTTTGGGATTTGACCAACTTGCCCATCAGCCTCAGGCAACACCAGAACAAGGCAGGCTTTGCCTCTGGAGAATGATGCCCCTTCTGCGGGTAGCTCCTAAGAAAAGGAAAAAAGCTAAGCTATGTATGACACAGTTTTTCTTCCAAATTCACCAACCGGGTAAGTCAGTTTGCCTAGAGGAGTGTGGCGGGGAGCCGAAGCCAGGTGTGTTATGCTAATGGATGTCCTGCCACATGGATGAGATAAATTAAGAGTGGGTTGGGTATGAGCCTCCTGTTCTCCAACAGTCTCAAAGTCAGTGCAGGAGGTGAGCAGAACCGAAGGAGTGGATGAGACCATAGAACTGGGCTCACAGTCCGGTAGATGGGATACAGTGGTGTGCTGGGAAATGCTTAACAATAGGCTCTTCGGAAAATAAAATACATCAACTTATAAATTTTATTGATACAAAAAAGGATGAGTAGCATGCCATTTATAAATAATAATAAAATATGCAATACCCTTTATTTTAAGTCCCATATGGCCAATTGACTCTCACAGAATGCTTTCATTGATTTTTACTGAACTCTTGTCTCCATAGCCAACCGATGGTTGCAATTCAACCATGATTTGATAAGTGGAGTAATTTCCACCATACAAGTAACACTACAGTCCTACAAATAACACTACAGTCGATGTAAATAACTCAGAGCATAGACAGTAGTAAAATGTAGTAAGATAAGAAGTGATGAGTTTTGAGTATGACCTTTATTTTTAGTATAGATTAATTAAAAGTTTATATGACTCAAATTTTAATACTGGGGGTGTTTAACAGTCCAACTTGCAAAAATCCTGAAAATTTATCAATCGGCTCCTGCTTCTGTATTACCCCTGAGGCATACCCTACGGTCCTAATTATGTTTTACAGGTATAGCAAATTAGAGTTCAATCCCATCCCAAGAAAATTTTTGGGTGTCTCATGTGGAGGGGGGCGGCCAGTTGCTTGCATGGATGTCATAGCAAGAGGAATGGCATCCAGGAGGGGGCAGTGTGGTTTCAGGTGGTCCCTTATGAAGGGAGTCAGACCTCAGCCTGTGGTTACTACAGGAAGAAAAGGGGCCACTTCTAGGGGGCTGAGACTGTGGGCTTCCCCCTGGGTATGGGCCAGGGGAACATTCAGAAAACAAAAACAGAAGTCCCAAGGTGCTATTGTGAATGACAAGGGGTCAGGGGAGAAGCCTCCAGACCTAGCACCCATCTGGCTACAGGGCAGGGTAGCAAGGCCCACTCCACCCTACTCTGGTGTGGCAAAGACTCACTCTGGACAGATGATGAACTTGGACTCAGAAGTTGAGTGGGGCAGAACTTAGTTACCTGAGATAGGGCTCGGGGCCTGCAGTTGAGAGACCTAGCAAGGGGAGACCAACACCAGAAGCAAAGCAGAATTTTCGAGTCAAACAGTTTGGAGCCTTGGAGGGCATGAGCAGAATCACAGTCCTGCAATTTCCAAACTGCTGTCTTTCCTGCACACAGGATGTGCGGTTGGGTCTTTAAGCAAGAGCAAGTACATAGCACAGCCCACCCATCAACAGAGGCTGATGTGAGAAGTTCATTACATTTAATTTATTCCAATTCCATTGTATATGCACACAGTCATTTTCACTTTCACTTTCAGGAAGGCCCACTTAAAACTTGTCCAGGTGTGGTGGCTCATGCCTGTAATCCAGCACTTTGGGAGGCTGAGGCAGGAGGATCACTTGCATCTAGGAGTCTGAGACCAACCTGGGCAACAGAGTGGGACCCCATCTCTACAAAAAATAAAAAAAATAGCTAGATGTGGTGTTGCGTGCCTGCAGTCCTAGCTTGTTGGGAGGCTGAGTTGGGAGGATCATTTGAGCCCAGGAGTTAGAGGCTGCAGTAAGCAACGATCATGCCACTACACTCAATTTGAGTGAAACAGAGAGACCTTGTCTCAAAAATAAATAAATAAATAAAATTTAAAGCTTATTTTAGGAGTGTGAAAATGTTACGGTGTGATGATTTGTTTTTTTTTCTGAGAGCTGAGGTAAACCCGGCCATCTTAAAAGAGCAAAATTGGTACCTGGAGCAATCACATTTTCTTATTAATTTAGGCAAAATGGCCCTTAAAATTTTTCTAAATTACTCAAATCATTTATATAAAAAAGACGTTTGTTTGTTTGTTTGTTTTTTCCCCTAAATTCGCCTGTTAAGATGCTCAGTTTCTTTCCTTGTTTTGTTTATGAAAGTCCAGCTTTGTATGAAAACTGGAAAGTCCGGGGTTTTGCGTGAGTTGTCCTGATCTCCTTGCTTGCCCCAGGCATGAATTATCAGGCTCCCTGGCCACAGGATAAAAGTCACCTCACAACTGAGGGATGGGCCTTATGATAATAGAAGATCTTAATTTGAGACAACATGTGAGTCCATCTCACGCTGTCATTTTTAATAGTTTATGAACTGTAAACTCAGTAGTATATTAGATATAATGGGAAAACAGCAAATTTTGAGAGATTAATGGCTAGAGTAAATCAGTTCAAGTTGTCAAATTACTTATTTATTATAAAAAGTATGTTTGGGCCAGGCGTGGTGGCTCACGTCTGTAATCCCAGAACTTTGGGAGGCCGAAGCAGGCGGATCACTTGAGGTCAGGAGTTCAAGACCAGTCTGGGCAACATGGTGAAACTCTGTCTCTACTAAAAATACAAAAATTAGCCAGGCATGGTGGCTCTTGCCTGTAATCCCAGTTACTCAGAGGCTGAGGCAGAAGAATCGCTTGAACCTGGGAGGCAGAAGCTGCAGTGAGCCAAGATCATGCCACTGCATTCAGGCCTGGGTGACAGAGTGAGACCCTATCTCAAAAAATAAATACATGAATAAGTAAAAAGTATTTTTACCTCAAAATATTATCATGTCTTATATAGAAGAATAAGAAAAAAGATATTAAAATAATTAACAAATAGGGTCACTGTTTTATAACTTAAAAAAAACCTTTTAACAAATGGATCATTTTCAACATGTACATAAGTAGAGAGAAGTGTATAGTAAACTTTCAAACTTCCTCAATCTTGTTTCATCTATATCTTTACATTCTCCAATCAGCATAGTATTTTTTCTCTAAAATATAGAACTCAAAAAAAAAAACCATTATCACATTTAAAAATAATTATAAAAATTCCATAATATAATTCAATAATTGGTCAGTGTTTACATTTCCTTAATATTCTGTATGTGTGCATGCTTAGACTTATGAGGGCAATGCAGTACATTGCAACTGGTTAATATGTTTCCTGGCTGGACATGGTAGTATGCACCTATAGTCCCAGCTGCTTGGGAGGCTGAGGCAGGAGGATCACTTGAGATCAGGAAGTTGAGGCTGCAGTAAGCCATGATCACACTATGCACTCCAGCCTGGGCAACAGAGAACTTGTCTCTCCCATTAACAAAAAAGTTTCATAAGTCTCTTTTAATCTGTAGGTTTTTCTGATATCTTCTTCTTTTCACTATTTATTGAAGATACAACTTTTAAAACAATATATCACAATTTCCTATCATTCTTCAAGACTTCATAGTATTTCATTGTATGAATATTCCATAATTAAATTTCATAGCATTAAATTTTTGGATAATTTTCAATATTTTCCTAATATTCAATCTACTGCAATAAACACCCAGTACATACATCTTTCAAGACTTGCTTATTTCAAGAAAAACTAATAGACACAGAATTGCTGATTGAAAGAGAATCTCTCTCTTTCACTATCTCAATCTCTCTCCCCCAGTGCTTTTTCCAATGATTTGCTTTACTTCTAAAGTAAGATATGAATTTGCCTCTGAATTTGATTTAAATTTAAATTCTCCAAATAGAAGATTTCTGCAATAAACACTGAAATCATTTCTTACTATACAGGTAGGATTCAGGATTTGGTAGCAGTTTCTCTTGTCACAGAAAGGTCAGGGAGAGATTTATGGCAAGATGACTATTACAGGTGTTCATAGTCGCACAGCAGGTTAAACTGGAAAGCGTCATATGTCTTCCATGACTCACCCCTCTGGCTTGATGAGTCACTTTGACCTGAAAATGTAACTCTCTTTTACATGATTGATGAAAAACCCTGAGTATGTAAATAGAGTGCCTCAGGAAACGTGTTCATTCCTGCTTTGATGGCTGTGATCAATCTGTAAGGCCACAAGAAAGTCTACATCTCCGGGAGTGAATATGAATGGTTGTTATTGACACAGAAGATTCCACGACTTCCTTTGAAAGCCTCTCTGGAATCTAAAACATGATTGAGTGAATGGAAAGGCGGTGAGATCATGAAAAGTCATGAATTGATAATTATCAAAGCTGAGTGTTGGGTACATGGTGGTTAATTGTGCTATTCTCTCTAATTTGGGGTATGTTTGAAAATTCATGTCCATAATAAAAATTTAGAAAGTCTCTTGGAGCAATATGGCCAACCTATGGCCATGTGCCCCTGGATGGCTCTCCAGGTTCTAATTACAGCCCTTGAAGCAAGCACGAGTGAATAAGATGTAACAATAAATTACTGTAATGGGGTGTTTTTAAAGTAATAAGAAGCCCTTGGAGAGATTTCAAATGATATTCCATGTGAGCATGTGCCACCATTCACTTTTATTTAGTGCAATAAATGAATCATATAGGAATATTTTAGGAGAGAAATTATTGTGGCCCATTGTCAATGACGCTGGGAGATTCTGCCTAAGAATCTCCTTTGTCAAAGGGACCACTCTTGCATTGCAGTCTTAAAAAAAAAAATTGTAATCGGAAAATTCTACTTTCTGTATAACCTGAAGCATAAAAGCTATTGAAAACAGCTATGGTGTACCAAACTGGGATTAGTGAGATAGCATCAGCCCTGATTATTATTATGTTTTTCTTTTAAACTTCTTTAGAAAGCCAGGGATGCCTGAGGACCTCAGACAATTGCATACAGTAAGCCAGTACCTAGAGAGGCTCTAGAAAATCAGGTACTTTAATTTTAAATGGTAGAATTAATCTTAGGTCCTGGAGGAAAAAAAATTTGGATATAAAAAATGCTTGCAGTAGTTTTACAGATATTTGACTTATTAGATGACTCCTCACAGTAGGCTCAGGACTAGGTGTTAAAAAGGCAAAGTCAAATCACTTAACTAGTCTCAGTGATGATTATGTAAAGAGAAGAGGGAAAATGCCATTTTACGAGTCAGCAACCACTAGCAAGCAGATGGCAGATGTTTTGTGTCCCCACGCCCTGACAATGAAACTAGAAAGCTATAACTGTTAATGAACATAAGTTAAATCTTGATCATAAAAGACATTTCATAAAATAATGAAGATTTTATCCCTTCAAGGGATTCCTCATTCTACGCATAAGGAAGCAAAGAATGAATGAGATTTATAAACTCAAGGTTAGATTGAAATCATAGTTTTCTTCTGATTTATTACATGTTTCCCCCCTATTTTGGAGAGCTAGTTTGCCATTATGATACTGGTTATAGAACAGATCCTTAATACTCAAGGTTTAACATTTGTAGTTCCACTCTATTTTCTTTCTTTCCTTCTCTCTCTCCCTTTCTCCCTTCTTTCTCCCTCTCTTTCTCTGTCTTTTCCCTTCCTTCCTCCCTCCCTTTTCTTTTTTCTTTTCTTTTTCTCTTTCTTTCTCTTCCTTCCTTCCTTCCTTCCTTTCTTTCTCTTTCTCTTTCTTTCTTTCCTTCTTTTTCTTTCTTTCCTTTCTTTCTTTTCTTTTCTTTTCTTTCTTTCCCTTCCTTCCTTCCTTCCCTCCCTCCCTCTCTCCCTCCTTCTCTCCCTCCTTCTCTCCCTCCCTCTCTCTCTCTTTCTCTCTCTCTTCCTTCCTTTCTTTCTCTTTCTTTTCTTTTCTTTTCTTTTCTCTTCCTTTCTTTTCTTTTCTTTTCTTTCCCCACCTCCTGGGTTCAAGTGATTCTCCTGGTTCAATCTCCTGAGTAGCTGGGATTACAAGTGTGTATCACCATGCCCAGCTAATTTTTTAATATTTTTAGCAGAGATGGGGTTTCACCGTGTTGGCCAGGCTAGTCTCAAACTCCTGACCTCAAATGATACCCCTGTCTCAGCCTCCCAAAGTGCTGGATTACAGGTGTGAGCCACTGTGCCTGGCCTCACCTGGCCTTTTGATAGTTCTTTTTGTGCCCTAACCCACGTGTCCTAGTAAACACCTATGTAGCCTTTGGCTCATAGCTGAATTTCCACTTCTTCTGAGAAGCATTCCTTGACTTGGAGTCCTAGTCAGGTACCAGAGTTAGAAGCTTTCATAGCACTCCAGCCCTTAGCTTTGTAAAACTGATCGCAGTTTGTAACTATGTGCCTATCTATGATTATTTGATTATGGGCTACTTGCTTCAGGGGGCAGTAACTCCTGTGGGAGCTGGGGCTGTATCTGCTTGTGCTCCCTGTGTTTTTGTCTTTTTTATTTTTTTGTAGTAAATAGTAGGCATTGGGCCTTTGAAAAATATGCAGTTATAAAACATTTCAAAGATTTAGAAAAATATCCAGAAGAGTATAATAAATGCCTGTGTACTTACCAGTCAGTTTTAACAAATACCAACATTTTGCTAGAATTGCTTCAAAAATTTTTTTAAGAACAAAAACATTGGTTTTTAATTAAAAGCATTGTAAATTCCTCTCAATCCCACAGCGCTCCTTTCCTCTCTGCAGAAAAACACTTCTCATGAAGGTGTTGTGTATCACTCTTCTACACAAACAAGCCATAAGTTACATGGCACGGTCCATCTACATACATAGCCAGGAAAGATAATACTCAGCTTTGCCAGCATACATGGGTAGCTAAAACTGATCCATGAGTTGCTAAAACAGAAAACTTTAAAAAATGGAGTTGCCGGAAGTGAGCAAAATACCCTTATTCGTGAGAATCTATGAATGGCATGCTCCTTAGAAAGAGAGCTGATGCTCTGTTTGGTTCAGACTTTTCCAATATCTGATGTGAGCCAGTCATTTTCTACTGTCTCTTTAAAATCTTTTATGGTTTACTTAAAGTTGTCTAAGTTCTGACATTAGCTTGAATGTTAGACATTTCAAGCTCCATTAATATAACATGACAAAGAGAGAGTGTTGAATACTCGTGCAGAGTGTGAAGAGCTGGGGTGAAATCTTTCTTTTTTTTTTTTTTTTGAGAGGGAGTTTCTCTCTTGTTGCCCAGGCTGGAGTGCAGTGGTGCAATCTCGGCTCACTGCAACCTCTGCCTCCAGGGTTCAAGCGATTCTCGTGCCTCAGCCTCCCAAGTATCTAGGATTACAGGCACCTACAAACATGCCTGGCTAATTTTTGTATTTTTAGTACAGATGGGGTTTCACCATGTTGACTAGGCTGGTCTCAAACTCCTGACATCAGGTGATCCACCCACCTCCCCCTCCCAAAGTGCTGGGATTACAGGCATGAGCCACCGTGCCCAGCCAGGGGTGAAATCTTTATTAACTCAATGATCTAGAGCAGTGAGCTCCTCTGGGCAGCATCATGGGCATCACTGGGGAACTTGTTAGAAATGCAAATCCCCAAGGCCCGCTGGAGACCTACTGCATGAGAATCTCGGGGTGGGGCCCAGCAATCTGTGTTTTCACAAACCCTCCAGATGATAACTGGGGCACATTAAAGATTGAGAACAACTGATCTAGGGCAAGGACCTTAAGCTCTTTAAGCCTCAGTTTACTTATCTGTAAAATAGGAATGATAGCAATATTTTTTATGACACAGCGTCTTTGCGAGGATTAAATATTAATTAACATTTATTGAATACTTAGTGCTAGACACTGTTCTTAGCACTTCCCATCTCTTAGCTCACTTGAGCCTTAACTCCTTAAATTAACTTCATCACAAATAAAAGGAGATTAGAAAAGTACCTGGCATATAGCAAGCACTCTAACTTTTAGTATTATGATATTATTGTTACCTTTTTGAGCTGAAAAGATTAAATGAGAGGATGTACTTAGCAAGGCATCTAATACATAGCATGTACTTAACAAGTATTAACTATTTGCCTGTAAAAGTATTTGTCTAATGAGTACAAAATATTCACGTGGGTCCTTATGGGAAGTATGGCCTAGTCCAAAAACAACAACAACAAAAACTGATAGAGAAACTCCCAATGGGACAAAAAGCCACCATAGAAAAAAGTTTTATAGATCACATTTCAATATTTCTTTTTCTGATTTGTCGTAAGCTAGGAAGCCAAAGAGAGCTCTTTGAACTAAGTGGGAGGGCCGAGAAGGTAATTACACTCCAATTAAGCTGGTAATAGCTGCCCTCTATTGGAGAGATCAAAAGCCAGAGAATCACTGCTTATGAGGAATTTTGAAGACAGGCTGCTCTTGGTGATGAGCAACTGGAAGTTTTGACCCTACAAAGTAGCTCAGAGAGAGGGAATTAGCTGTCTGCTGGTGTCCAAGAGAAAGACAAGAAAGGTGCAGGCAGAGGCAGAACAGTTAAAGGTTTGTCAGAGAAGTGCTAATGTGCATTTGGGCATTTGTATTTGTTTTAAAATTTTGCTCTGAATTGTGCCTTCTAAAATAAAAAGTCTCTAGTAATTACTCTGCAGTTTTACATAAAGAATTTCTATCTCTTGGGAAAGGATTTTTTGCATAGAAAATCAGGCTCTACCTTGTCTGCTATGAATGGGAAACCAAGCAGTTGAAGTCTTTCCTATTTTCACTCTCTTCCCCAGCTAAACTGACCACTCCCTCTTGTGACCTCAAAACACTGCTGGCTTCTCCTGTTATGGCACCTAGTACACTCTGAAGTGATTATTGTTTTTCTTGATCTAGACCAGCACTGTCCAACAGAAACATAATGCGAGCCACTTATGTGATTGGAAGTTCCCTGGTAGACACTTTACAAAAGTAAACAGAACAGATGAAATTAATTTTAATAATATATTTTATTTAAATCGACATCTCCTAAATGTTATCACTTTAATATGTAGTCATTACACAAATACTGAGATATTTTACAGTCTGTTTTGTTACCAATTCTTTGAAATCCTCTGTGCATTTGATACTTACAGCACAGCACAATTTAGATCAATCACATTTCAAATGCTCAGTAGCCACACGTGGTTAATGGCTTCTGTATTTGATAGTGCTGGACTACAGCATGAACATCTCAAAGGCAACTGTAATGTATCTTTGTCCCTACGGTGCTTTGAGCAATGCCTAGGACATAAACGCTGTTCCATAAGTAAATGTGGTAGACAGAATTCTAAGATGGCCTCCAACCACGCTTGCCTTTGTGTAATCCCCTCCTCTTTGAGTGTGGGTGGAAGATAGGAATCTGATGAGGTATCAGTCTCTTAATTGTGATGTTATATGGCAATTGGGAGGTTGTCTTGGGTGGCCTGCACCAATCAGGTGAGTCCTTTAAGAGCAGAGCATTTTCTCTGACTGGTAGCAGAGGAAGAAATCAGAGAGAAATGTAATTGCTGGCCTGGAAGAAAGCATACAGCTATGTAGCGAATTGCTGATGGAGACGAGCAGCCTCTAGGAACTGAGACAGATCCCCAGCCAACAACTCTTAAGAAAACAGAACCTTAGTCCTACAACCACGAAGAACTGAATTCTAGCAACTATGAGCTTGTAGGAGGGTCTTGCATCCCAGGAGAACCACAGCACAACTTACACTTTGATTTCAGCCATGTGGTGCCCAGATTTCAGACCTACAGAACTGTGAGCTAATACATAGGGTGTTGTTTAAAGGCATTAAATTTGTTATACAGCAATAGAAAACTAATATAGCAAATAAATGTTTCAGTTGAGCAATGATCATCTAGATGACGGCGATGTCTCCAAACCTTTAAGCACAGTCCCTGAGAGGAAATAGTAACCACTGAACATGAGACTTCAGAGTCAAACCAGTATCCTGATGGCAACATACTTATCTTAACGATGCCAGGGTAACAGCAATCTGTGATGTTTGAGTCATTCTCTCTTTCCCCGTGCCATTTGAATCAGACAGAAAGGCTAAGTGAGGAGTGAAAAAAATGACAAAGTATTTGGAAGTAAGTTTGGGATACTCATCTTGTAAAGGAATGATTATTGATTAAACAGAGGCAAATGTGACGAATAATAATAATGACAATGACAAGGGTAGCTCACATTGGTTGGGTTTGTACTCTGTGCCAGGCATATCACCCCTTGCCTCACTATATCCTCATCACAGCCATGGAAGGTAGATAGTACTATTGTATTCATTTTATGGATGTGGAACCTGAGGCTTAAGAGGTAGGAGGTTTACTTGCATAACCAGACAATAAAGATGATTGGGAAAAAAAGAGGAGATATTTTTGGATGAAGCACTATTCAGAGCAGATTACCTTGACTCAGATGCAGCTCTTTGTCTTGAATGACAGAGAACTCCATTTCTTCTGTGTTAACAGGTTCTCATTATACCCTTTCCTTTAACAAAACGGTCCTCAACCCCTGCATTTCAGTCTTCACATTTTCTCCTTTGGAGGTATCACTGAATCCTGACCCCCAATAATGTTTCTGGTCTTCACTCTGAAAGGCGTATCTTGAATCCTGTGTTTCTTCTGAACTCCAGCCCTCTATGCCACTTAGATGTCTCATTATCCTCTCCTGTTCAGTTTATTCAAAATGAAGTTTATCATTATGCCCTGAAAACCAGTTCTCTTCCCCAGTACTCTAATCCTGTGAATGATTCCATAATCTGTCTCATCCATAAGGCTCCAAATCCCAAAGACCATTCCACTGTATCTCGTCTCCCTTTCCTTTAGCCAATCAGCTGTTAAAGTATCTTTCCAGAATGTTTACTCAACTATTTCTTCTACATTCTCCAACTTCCTGAGCCCTTTAGGCCGCTAATCTTCTTCCTTTCTTCCTTCTCCAGTCTGAATCTATGATGCATCAATTCAGTCACTCTTGCCAGAGCCCAAAGCCCCTTGCTACTCTATTTTTTATCATTTCTATTTGATTCAACTTAGACCCAACCATCTTTCTCTTCTACTAGGAGGCTGAGCAGTACTGGAGAAATTGCACAGAAGGAAGATAGAGTTAAAATAGAACTCTTCGTTCTAGTTTTCACTGGGCCCCAAAACCAAAGATGCCAAATACTGTCAAATTCCAAGGCAAAGTATTAGCCCATCTATCAATGACTTCTAAAGAACGTGCATGAAAATAGGTTTTGTGATCTGTACTTTACCTTTAGCTGTGAATTCTTCCTATTTGACACTCCTTACCACCCCATCCCCAGACCCTCCATCATGTGAGAACTTCAAAGAGATCTTGATAGGTATCTTTTGAAGCTTGGAGACACAGGCAGGAATTGACTTATGCCAAAAGAGAAAGCCTTTGAGTGAGAGGCTGGCTGAAGTGAACAGTGTCAGCACAGCAGAGGGCTGCACTTAGGAAGTAAGCACTTTTTGGCTTATGCCAGGCCAAAGTTGTATTTTTCTGGGGACCAAATAAAATCCACAGTAGGAATGTGAGTCTGAGTTGTTTTATAAGGAATTCTAACCCAGAGGGCTTCCTGGAATGGATGAGGTGTCCTTGACAAAAAGAGGTTGAAGGTTTCACTGGATGGAGAAGTAGAGGGAGATTGTAAACAGCTGCTTAAAGGAGGGGCACTACCTGAGTGAAGGAATTCCAGTTGGACAGGTGCAGAAGGTGAGTGTCTGAGGAGGCTACAGATACTGAAATGAGAGCATAAAAGTCAGCTTGAAACATCAGCCGGAGCCAGAGGGCAGCTACACCAGCTTATACCTATGTAGGCCAAATAAGACCTTTCTTCCTCTTCCCTTCCTGCTGTCTCTGCTTCCCATCCTGGAAGACCCATTGGTAGCTAAGTGCTGGGGAAACAAAGTCAGGGTCATGGAGAAGTAGCATTAAGGGAACACAGAGATGGGTATCTCATTCCCCACTATAGGCCCCTTAGTCTAAAGCATTGCCAAGCCTACAATGAAGTTGGGAGTTTCTGGGCAGATTAATTTATAAACCGAGGTTGTGGTTTGGAACTGAAGTGACCAGAGGGCATTTTATTATCTGAGATGATCAGAGAGTCCAAAGACCTTTCTATTATTTCATTTGAAGTTGGGGAGGGGAAAAGAACTGGCCTAAAAGAAGATTCAAATGGGCAGTTGAAGGTGAAGAATAAAGCTATTTTCTTTTTGCATCCTAGGAATCCAGCTTGCTCACGGGGATCATTCTATTAGTATCATTAAATACATGAATCATCTCAATCATCCACAGCTGGGTCTCAAACTTCAAGCCATGGCAATCCTATAACATCTGTCTGGTGGACAAGCTCTCCTATTCTCTGCAAAGCTACCTTAAGCATCTCTACCTTCCTTAATTTCCGAACTTATACTGCCTCCTTACACTCAGATGATCTTGCTTCAGTCTTCACAGAGAAAGTCATATCCATCAGATGTGAGCAAACCCTCCATTTATTTTACATTGCCAAATGGAGCTTGGAACTAAGAGTATTAATTGTTAATTAACACATATGTTACAAATATGTAATGGAGGGCTCCACTATTTGAAAATGGTATAGGCCCAGTGTGGTGGCTCAAGCCTGTAATCTCAGCACTTCAGGAGGCCAAGGTGGGAAGATCACATGAGTCCAGGAGTTTGAGACCTGCCTGGGCAGCATAGTGAAACACCATCCCTAAAAAATAAAAAAAATAAAAAAATTAGCCAGGTGTGGTGGCATGTGCCTACAGTCCCAGATACTTGGAGGCTGAGGTAGGAGGATCACTTGAGCTCTGGAGATTGAGGCTGCAGTGAGCTGTGATTGTGTCACTGCACTTCAGCCTGGGTGTCAGAGTGAGACTCTGTCTTGAAAAAAGGAAAGAAAATATATTCTCCTTGGCAGGTGCACCGTTGCCTCTATAATCTTATTTTCATTACTGGTTTGCTTATTTGTATTAAAACCTACGAGCGGATCTAAAGTCAAGTTTTAATTTATATGTGTGGTATTTTGTAAAATACATCCCAAAGATTGCCATTCATATAGTATTTCACAATATTTGAAATAGGGTATTTTACGCCTTTGCTATTACCTTCAGAGAACTTTTGTAGTCTCAATTCTCTTATTCCATCTAATTACAACTTCATTTTAAAAGCAGCTGGGAGTATGTATACCCTCAGCATTTAAGAATGTTACATTTAATGTATCGAATGAGTTTTTAATTCCAGTATAACTAACAAAAATAATTGAAAAACAGAATTGCTAATGGAAGCATGCTTCTCTATATAATTTACATTATCATAAAAGAACTCTAAGTTCATTATAGAAAATTTGAATATCACAGGAAAGTATAAAGAATAAAATAAAAATCAGTCATAATCACACTGTCACTTCCATACTCATTCTTAAGATTTTCCAGTCTTTTCTACTTTTCAAAGCTGATAAAATAGTGCACATACTTTGAAAAAATCCTGCTGTTTTACTCTCTGAACATTATATAGCAGCCATCTTTTTTTCCTGTGTCGTGTAATACTCACTAACAATCTAGTTTTGATGACTGAAGTGTATTGTATCATTTTATAATGTGTTATAATTTATTATATTATAATGCCTATTATTGTATACAGTATTGTAGTATATAATCTTACCCTAATATAATTTATGTAGCAATTCACAGCATGCTTATTTTTAGAAATAGAAAAATCTGATACATATTTGTCTTCTGGCTTGTAATCGGGTTTGGTATTTTCATCCCACCATCAATAACCTTAATTTTTTTGCCAAATTATACTCACTTCGTAGTCTGTAAACAATTACAGTCCCATTTTATTTTACTTAATTAATTTATTTATTTTTTGAGATGGAGTCTCGCTCTGTTGCCCAGGCTGGAGTGCAGTGGTGCAATCTTGGCTCACTGCAACCTCTGCCTCCCAGGTTCAAGTGATTCTCCTGCCTCAGCCTCCCAAGTAACTGGGATTACAGGCATCGGCCACCATGCCCAGCTAATTTTTGTATTTTTAGTAGAGACAGGGTTTCACTATGTTGGCCAGGCTGGTTTCGAACCTCTGACCGCAAGTGATCTGCCTTCCTTGGCCTCCCAAAGTGTTGGGATTACAGGGGTGAGCAACCGCACTGGGCCTGCAGTCCCATTTTAAATTCAGCAAAAACAAAAAGGCCACCAAGCTCTTTAAATATCTGAAATTGCAGTCTCCACTCATGGTCTCTGTTTTCCCTATTTCGTTTACTGCTTAATTCCTTGTTATCCAGCTCTCCCCCTTCTTGAATTCTCCTTTTTATTCTCCCCTCTGTCTCTCTTCAATAGGAAATTTGCCTTTATTGGCTTTTTCTTTACTGCTAAATGCTCATAGAAAAATCAGATATTACACATAAAGCTCATGGGCCTTATATTTGCCTGCATATCAGGGGTGGAACCATTTGGCGGGAGACTCATATATACCAAGTTCATCACACTGAAGTATCAGAATACTGGGTTTTAAACTTACCCAATTAATAGTGGAGTTGTCATGTGGTCTGAAATGCTCTAAGTCTGTATGACTAACATTTTCTCTTACCGAAGATAGGTATTCAAGGGAAGCCAAACCATAAACAGTAGTTTGCTTAATAAGAATGACACCAGAGCAAGAGAGTTTGGATTAGACGTTTAGAATGTTCAGTGGCAACAGGCAACCCCACGTGTACCTCATAACAACTAAGGTTAGATGTGGTGTTAGGGTTGGGCTGAGGCAAAGAAACTGCGATCCTGAGAAATCCATCAAGGAGATAAGTGCCATTTTGAAGCTCCCCTTGTGAGACAGCTGGTTGGCCTTCTTAAATCTGTCTGTCTTAACTGTGCATGGTGCACCTTCCTATCAGAAACTACTGCATTCATCACTTGCATCTTTCTTCACTGTCTCTTCTTCCTCCTGGTCATCCATGACCCTTGCTTTCTTGGTCCTCCTCCTATGTCTGATGGTTCTTTCATTAACTTCTTTCTATGCTAACTCTTAGTTCTTACATCTCTCAAGCAGCATGTTTATACGAATTCTGCCCTGGGCCTTAAAGTAGTTATTAACATGGCTCACTGATGGCAGCACGCCTTTTTCCAGACTCATGGTTGGATGATATTTCCTGCCTCCTTGGTGGTTGAGTGGGGCTATGTGATGACTCCTGGCCTTTGATATGTGAGCACGATAATGTCTGTCACATCTGGGCTAGAATATCTAATTGCCAGCGTGAGATCCTCCTTTTTTTCTGCTGTAGAAACTAGCAATGTTCCAGGTGGGTGGTTTGCTCATCAGCTCAAATCCAGGACGAGATGATGCTGAGCAGAACTCATAGTCAGCTCTTGACATAAAGAATGGATGAGAAATAAAACTGTCATGTATTAAGTCACTGAGATTTTGGGGTTGTTTGTTACTGTAGCATAATCTAGCTGTGGCCTGACTGAAACAGCCTTTTTTTTTAAAAAAAAAAAACTCTTTACCTTATCCCTTGATGGTTTTATAAAAGATTATGACTTTAATTTTATCCTCTAATCAAATCTACCAGACTAAACTTGATTGATGCCCTAGCTCAGATCCCAGTTTTCTTTTCCTTTATTTTATTTTATTTTATTTTATTTTTTGAGGCAGACTCTTACTCTGTTGCCCAGGCTGGAGTGCAGTGGTGCGATCTTAGCTCACTGCAACCTTTGCCTCCCAGGTTCAAATGATTATCATGCCTCAGCCTCCCAAGTAGCTGGGATTACAGGCACCTGCCACCACACCAGGCTAATTTTTTGCATTTTTAGTAGAGACAAGGTTTTGCCATGTTGGCCAGGCTGGTCTTGAACTTCTGGCCTCAAGTGATCTTCCCGCCTCGACCTCCCAACGTGCTTGGATTACAGGTGTGAACCACCGCACCTGGCAGATCTGTTTTCTGGTTAACACGTGACAACTTCAGGGGTGATAAGAACCTTAATCTGAATGTTCTGCAAGATATCTCAAATTCACCATGCCCCAAAACAACTTATCATCTCCTTTCCCTCAATTGCTGCTGCTTCTCTATTGCCATTCAGTTAATAACACCACTTTCTCTAATTAACTCAGCATTTTAACCTTGAAAGTGTGCTCCTTATGGGTGAAGTGGGGCCAGTCTTACCAGTGACAAAATTGAAAAAGCAGAAAGACCAAGCCAAAACACGAAGTCCAGGAACCAGAGCTGTATCCATTGGAGTCCTTAGGAATTGTATTTCTTAAATTCTGCCTTGTATAGAAAAATTAGCTTCTCATTTTCCTTTTCGGATCATGCAAATTGACTTCCATTGGTTTGCTGAAAGCAAATGTATTCATCTTCTCCATCTTCTCACCTAAAAAGATGAGATCATTCTTTTTAAAATTTGATCTCCTCCTCTTCGTCCTCCTCCTCCACTATAAAAAGAATACTTGCAACAACACGATGACAGTGTGTGTCAAGCACACTGGCTTCTGCAGGCTCCATAAACTGTGGTGGACTTTCTTTGTATCACCTTCTTGTCTCCATTACATAGTTGTGGAGGAGCGGGCATCTAGCCTCTAAATGCAGCCAAGAAAGGGAAATCAAGACTGATGTTCTAATGGTGAGGTAATATCCAATCTATGGTCTCTGAACCCAGCAACTCCACCCCAGGTTCGTTATCTGTGTCTGCAGTTTTGTGGTGATTGCAGATCTGGAAAGCTGACACTCCAAATGTCACCAAGCCATTTATTTAATCATCAAACCAAGCTCATGATCCAATTGCTCCTTCCATCACCAGCAAAAAGAAAAAAAAGGAGAATGTGATGAAATCTGCCTTTGGCTACGTTGCAGAAATCAAGAACATATCTGAGATTGGCTTCTACAGTTGCCAATTAGGTTATAATCAAAAGAGGAGAACAGGGAATTAAGGGTAAAGTACTATCCAAAGAATAGAAGGTCCAGGGGCACAATCCATGCTGGTCTTTTCCTTTGTTAAGGCTGCTTCTTAATATCTCTTTAGGATGAAAGCCAAGACCATTTCTTTGGTCCCAGGGGCTGGATGGATATGCTATGCTTTAAGAGGCAAACACTAGTATTTTATAGGAGTCTATGCATGAAGTCAAAGCCACAGAACCAAGTATTTTGAGGTATGTGAGGGTGGGATTGAATCAGAGTAAATTGAGATCAAGCTGCCATTGTTGCTACTGAGAAGATGATGCTATTCTTATTTCTAGTTATTTATGACTAGTTTTCTCTCTCCTGTCTACAGTTCTAAGCTTTAATGACAATGCAGTATTTCTGAGAATTGACATAAAGAAGGGGGTGGAGTTGGGTCAGATTTTTTTGTTTATAATGTGATTTTTTGCTTAGTTTCTCCATTTAATTGTGGTACCTCAGCTGTGTCTGGTGTTCCCAAGTCTGGAATACCTATTCATCCACATCTCCAGGGAGGACATCTTTGGTGTTCTGCTGGAGTAGGGAGAGTTGGCTACCGGCCACAAAGGGTTGATGAGGAGACCTCAGAATTTGCCTACTCCTAACAAAGATTTTTAATTGATTGTCTTGTTTTCAATTTGCCTTCAGAGGCAGGTGGCATCCTCAATTCCTGACACTTTCTGGGGATTCTGAGCTATACATTGGTTTGCTTCTTCTGGTTGACTCCTCCTCCCGTAGCCTCATCCCTCTCTCCTCTTGGGTTGCCATGTCCAAAATTTTGTGGCTATCATCTGTGGTCATTTCCCTTTCTGTTTCCTTTGTTTTGGGGGATCCGTGTTTTATTTTTATTTTTCCTGTCATTTTACAGGGGCTTGGAAAAGGGAAAACAAACTTCTGTATTCAATCTTTCATATTTACTGAAAGTCTATTTAGTCACTTTTTTCTGTCAATTTCTATTATGTTTTTCAGAACACTCCTGAATGTGTCTTGAACCTAGTAGGAAACACGATACAAATCAAAGCAATTATAATATGATACAGTGGCTTCCCTGACCCAAGGGAAAATGGCAGACATTAAAATTACCCTGCATAAATATTTCTGAAAACAGTAGACAATGCAGTATTTTTCCAAATTTCTTGTCCTTCATTCATGCAATATCTACTGAGCACCATGCTCAGATGTAGACACTGGGATGTGGATAAAATGATCAGCAATCTTAGAGCCTCTCCTGTGAATTTCTTTTGTGGTTTTTCATATGATACATGGTTGTTCAATCAGTAATGTAAGTAGACCTTTTGCTATAGACTGTAGTGATAGAGAGAAGTGACTGCCTTTTTATAGTGAGAAAACAGCTGGGCCATCATTGCATTGCCAGGAGAGAGAGGAAAAATTGTCGGGGGTTCCTGTTTGTCATTGGCAGGAACAGTGAGATGCTGGGAAGATGCAAATTATGCCAGAGGTGCAGGCCTCTTCTGTCACTTCCTGAGAATTGGCTTAGTTTCATCCACAAAGACTCTGATGGAGGGTCTGAAATCCCACTTTTGATCAGTCAAAGCATGGCCTTTTACACAGAACATTTCATGATGCCAACAGATAGTTTCCAGAGAGGAACTGGGAATTAAGTTGAGCTCTGGTTGCAGATGATTCTTTTTCATGCCTAGCTACCCAAACAAAGAGAGCAAGCCAGAAGCCAAATCTGCAAGTGAACATACTCAATGGAATTGGTGCATGGGAATGTACAGGGCTCTGGCTGATTAAACTGCTGCCAGAGCGCCAAGGGGCAATTTCTCTAAGCCTCCCTGTCTTGTATTTTGGCAGCTCTCTCTTCCCTGCCCCCTCCGTATCCCCTTCCCCACATCCTCAAATCCATTTGCACTGTTGTTTGGAAGAATCCCAATTCACACAGATTGGCAACGCTGTAATTGGTGTTTTACTTACCTCTGCCTCTTTTCTCTCTGTGTTTGATCATTCCGATAATGACAGCTTATTTTCTCTCCCATTACCATTGGAAAACAAAAAGAAACTCTTGAAAAAGTTGTGGAGTTATATTTGAGTTTTCTGATATACTGCTATGGAAAATAAAATTCATATTTTAAAATGTTTTTCCTCTTTTGTTTCCCTCTTCCTCCCCCATCCCCCAAGGAGTCAACACTCATGGGAAACATTAATGTTGAGAATTGATTTTCCCTCAGAAGGTGTTGTGACTACAGTGGCAACATCCTTGGGAGCTGACATGTCAAAATGTTTATGTTCTCATTTAAGACCTTCGTCATTGTCATCATAATTGGTGCCTCCATTTGCTAGACTCTGTTTATGCATGCGCATTTTATTTCAAGTGATATTTCTCAGGATAATATTCACAAGGGCTTGGGGCTCCTGGAGTGATAAGTGTTATATAAACTGAAATGATTACCCCCCGGCAAAAGGTGATCTCCATTGCACACACCACCTGGCTTAACAGCTCACGTTTGCACAGTGCTTTGCAGTTAAGAAACAGTTTTTTGTGTATATTATTTCCTGTAATCCCCCTGATAACACTGCAAGGAACACATCAGGGATGATCTGGCTCCAGGAATCACCCCATCTTGCCCTGCCACCAGGTGTGTGTGCTTCTGTACCTGGTGCACTGCTAACTATTTGCAGGTGTCACTGTGCAACTCTAAAGAAGCTGTGTCCCAGGTGGTTTCATCTCTGAGAAGAGTCAAATTTACAGAGGCACAAACAAGCAGAAAATAATTAGAGGAATTCTATTCTTTTCTCATGTCTCCTAAGAAGAAAAACTGGGCAGGTAATTACAGGATCTCTCTGGCAGTCTTGGGAAGAGGAGAAACCTGTGAATGCTGTAAAATTAATAAAATTGATTCCATCACAACTATGTAAACATTTCAGTTAAGGAGACATATAATCAGGGCAATGTCTATAATATGAATTGAGTGTGTCACGTGACTCATAAATTAGCATACCATGACTTGTTATGAGCAGCTATAATGCAGTGTTAAGCTAGTGGCGAGGAATAAAAAAGCCGATTGTTTCCTGGGAGATACACAACCTTTGAACTGAGATTTTATAAGAGCATTTCAAGTCAGTAAACAGTTCCTCTAGAAGAACATCCTTCTGGAAGAGAAGACCAAGAAATACTGTAGTAACTGTGGATGTAATCTGATTCCTTCAGAGGTCTTGGCTAGAAATCTAGTTCCGGAAGGAATGCCTTAAGTCAAAACTTAATAAACTCAGCTGTAGATGGCCACATAACGCTGTGAGAAAAACATGGAGTTTAGGGAAGAGACCCAAAGCACAGACCTTGGACAAGCTAGAACTGATCATGACTCCTAGATCCTTCATGTACCAGTTATGTAACTCTGGACAAACCTTGATTTCTGTGAGCCTCAGTTTCCCCATGTGAATACTCATGGGTTAACTATGCCTCCTTTACAAAATCGTTGTGAGGATTAAATGGGATAAAACGTGCAGTGTACCTAGCCTGTAGAAGCAGCTCCACAAATGGTGGCCATTCTTATCATAGTCTGATGTTATTCTCCTTCTCCATAGAATCTAAACACCTTCGGGTTAGAGCTCAGTTCAGCTCCTTCTGTTCCCTTCAAACCCCAAGTTACAAAGGCTCTCAGAAAGGCTTTAATTTGGCTATGGTTCTAACCATCATAGCCTGGCTTCCAACTCACATCCTGATGGATAAATTGGCTTGACTAGCTGAGTTTTAGAAAGGACTGTTTAAGAAGTACTCTTTTGGCTAATCACACAGCAGTTGACACTTGGTCCAGAATCTGGTTTGTGTGAACAATTGTAAATAGGAATCAACTTTTCTTTTCTTTTTTTTCTCAAAGGAAAAAAAGATTATAGCTTTATTCATTATGTATTGTAAATCACTTAAATATGTCTCACCTATGAGTTCTGAAATCGTATTTAAAGAATGTGGGGTCAATGAATGCGTTTCTGGGAATTTGAAGTGAGAATCACACCAGCCCTGCATTCTCTTTTATTTCCATTACATCCACCAACAGACAGATCCCTGATGAGATGCAACCAACCTCTAGAGGTGTCATTTGACCATCCTCCTTCTGCACATAAGTTCTCTCATATTAATAGCCTCAGAAGAAGGAGCAACAACAGACTTGTGAGTGACCCACAATATGGCTTAAAAACATTTTGTTGGAGAACAGAAAACTGCACAAAGCAACCCTGGCAAAATAAGAAATGTATTGACCACACGAATTGGAAATTCAGGGCTACAGCTGGCTTCATGAAGATGACAGGCTATCAACCCCAATGGAAAAGAGATATTCTCTTCTAATTACTCTGGCAGAAAAGTCCTAAGGAGGATTCTAATGGGCTCCACTTATGTCACATGCCCATCTTAGAACCATTCACTATGACCAGAGGGATGGGGCATATTGATTGGTTGGCCTGGGTCACATGATGGCTCTCGAGTTGAGGATGATGAGGCAATCTTTCACAATTCCATCAGGACCATGTGAACCGGAGGAGGGTGCAGGGCAGACAAGCAACACAGACCTACTACACCCAGCCCTGTGTGGGACCTTTTCTGTTGAGAAATAGAATTTTTGTGACTAAACTGATTCCTTCTGGCTCTAATTTGATTCCTTTCCTCTGCCTGCTACTCAATATCTTTCCATGATTCTTCCTCAACAAAAGGCAACAATTAAACCCTTAATTGCTCTTGAGAAGATACATTATTTTATAGGCTGTAAAAATTAGCATATCACTAAGTTTTCCCAGGCAGAATTTCTAAATCTTTTGTCAGCTTCATAGAACTACTAGACAGTATTTTATTTCTTTCATGGCTTTCTATAGTTCAGGATTTCAAATGGAGCTGATGTGAAGGATATAATACAGGGTATAGGTAAAAGAATTTCTGAGTCATTTGATTTGTATTCAAATCTCACTTCGAATAACTTTGGTTAGAAAAATGCTAGTAAAATGCCATATTTTTCATATATTGGGAAAAATTTAAAATAGTGGTGTTACATGCGCACATATGTATTTATATATTTATATATTTTATATTATATATATTTATATTTTTATATATTTCTTTTTCCTTGTCCTGCATTAATTCTTCTGTTCCATGGATTGATTCACATATATTGTGAACCAAGCCCTATCTGAATACACATCTACTCTTGGACTGTTCAGTTATATGAGCCAAATAACCTCCCTTTTAAATTTAAGCCCCTTTGGGTTAGTTACCTATTACTTGAAACTGAATTACAATTCATATAGTTGATACTTTCCTTTCCTTGTGAAAGTATGGGGAAAACAGGTGTTCCTATATACCATTGCTGATAGAAGTATGCATTGTTACAGTATTTTTGGATTGTAATCTGTCAGACTCAAATACAGTAAAAATACAGCAAACCGTCTTTTGGAAATTTATGTCACAGAAATAAAACTATACATGAGATATGTCTGATAGGATGTGTTCTTTGCTATAACAAACAGAAAAACTAAATTGGCTTAAATAGTAAGAAATGTATCTTTCACCTGAAAGGAAGCCCAGAAAACAGAGTAGACGCTAAAGTTGGTTAATTCAGTGTGCCAAAATGTCATTGAGTATCCCGGCTCTTTCTGTTTTCTTTATCTTCATTGTCATTTTTATCTTTGAGTTGGAACATGGTGTTTGAAGCAAATGTTTTTTTTTGTTTTGTTTTGTTTTGTTTTGAGACAGAGTCTTGCTCTGTTGCCCAGGTTGGAGTGGAGTGCAGTGGCGCGATCTCGGTTCACTGCAACCTCTGCCTCCGGGTTCAAGCTATTCTCCTGCCTCAGCCTCCCAAGTAGCTGAGATTACAGGCATGGGCCATCACACCCAGCTAAATTTTTGTAATTTTAGTAGAGACTGGCTTCACCGTGTTAGCCAGGATGTTCTTGATCTCCTGACCTCGTGATCTGCCCACCTTGGCCTCCCAAAGCGCTGAGATTACAGGTGTGAGCCACCGCGCCCGGCCTTGAAGCAGTTTTATGAATCAAATCTCACAACTTCCATGATCAACTTCCCCTCACATTCACTGTCCAGAGCTGGGTCCATTTATCATGGACATTTGTCCATTTATCACCATTCGTTAACAAAGGGATAGAATTATCCTTGGCTTTGACTATTTATCTGGGAGTGGATGTTGAAGAGTCAGCTACAGAGTCTATCCACAAAAATATACCACTCATGTGTGTGCACACATGAATGTTTATTGTAGTTTTGTTTATAGCGGTTAAAAAAACCAGACAAAATTTAAATGTGAATGTCCATCAGTAGCGAGGATCATTGAATAAATTATGCTCTTCCCATACTGAGAAATATTTTGCAGCTATTAAAAATAGTGAGTTAGATATTCATGTATTAATTTGAAGAGATACTTGTGATGTACTCACAGGTGAATAAGCAAGTTTCAGACACCTGTCTGTAGGATAATCTCATTTTCCTTGGAAGAAAGGATATAAATTTTAACCTATTTATGTACATGTGAGATGTGTATGTGTGTGTTTGTGTGTGTAAGTGTGTGTGTAATAGCACAGAGAAAAGTACAAATGTAAATACAACAGATTACTTACTGGCTCTCTTAGTGTTTATATACCAAACTATTAACAGTGGTTACCAGGTAATTTGAGAATTAAAACAAATATTATGACTCACACGTCATAATAATTTTTATATAAATATTGTTACTAAAAGAACTGTACTAAGGAAATGTGAAAATATCATCCCTTTAAAAGTGCAGTCTGTGAATGCTTGGCTCCTAGAACACTAGCGAATCTAATTAAGCAAAAGCATTTCCAAAATGATAAAATCTCCCAAGCATTACCAGAAACACAACATTTTACAGGATACTAGACTGAAAATTAAGCATTTGCAACATTTCTATATTCCCCATATCTATTACAGCTCCTCAAACATAGAAGACATTTAATACATTTATTTTTTCATGAAAGCTTTCAGGTCCTGGAAAACGCTAGGATGGATATCTATTAAAAAATAAATTGCAGGCTGGGTGTGGTGGCTCATGCTGGTAATCCCAGCACTTTGGGAGGCTGAGGCAGGTGAATCACAAGGTCAGAAGATCGAGACCACTCTGTCTCTACTAAAAATACAAAACATTAGCCGGGCTTGGTGGCACGTACCTGTAATCCCAGCTACTTGGGAGGCTGAGGCAGGAGAATCGCTTGAACCCGGGAGGTGGAGGTTGCAGTGAGCCGAGATCATGCCACTGTACTCCAGCCTGGGCGACACAGTGAGACTCCGTCTCTAAATAAATAAATAAATTGCAAAGTCAAAGACAGAACCCATCTACCTGAAAGTTTAGAGAACATTTTAGGGAAATTTTTTTTCCATATTTTTTTGAGAACCAAAAATATTTCAGTTGAAAAAGTTTAGATGATGTATTTTTTGAATGATAGATTAAGTAAATATGCTAATTCATAAGCTATTACTTTTCCATTTCTGTTACACCAAAAATGGTAAAAATGATGCAATAGATTATTTTACCTGCACCATGTATGCAGTTGGATATTTACGATTCTTGTGTATGCGGAAGCTTATCAATTCTTAAATGTTTGCTATTTAAGAATATAGTTCATCTTAGAGACACACTAGTCAACACGAGGTAGCAGAAAAAACATTCCTGTTCCTTGTTAGTTTTTAAAAACACATTTGCTTTCTTTCTTTCTTTCTTTCTTTCTTTCTTTCTTTCTTTCTTTCTTTCTTTCTTTCTTTTTCTTTCTTTTCTTTCTTTCTTTTTCTTTTTTAGGCAGAATCTCACTCTGTTGCCCAGGCTGGAGCACAGTGGCGCAATCTCGGCTCACGGCAACCTCCGCCTCCTGGGTTCAAGTGATTCTCCTGCCTCAAACTCTTGAGTAGCTGGAATTACAGGCATGTGCCACCATACCCAGCTAATTTTTGCATTTTTAGCAGAGATGAGGTTTCACCATGTTGGCCAGGCTGGTCTTGAACTCCTGACCTCAGGTGATCTACCCGCCTCAGCCTTCCAAAGTGCTGGGATTACAGGCGTGAGCCACTTTGCCCAGCAAAAACACATAATAAAAGCACCTTTTTCATCTCATGCAATCCCCACTTTAGCCAGTAGTATGGAACAATAAAAATGACCATGCAAGCTAAAACTCTGCAGTGATTTTCATGATCAATGGGAAAAATTATGATTGTCCTGTAGCCTTTAACAAATTTTGTCATAACATTAAATATTCTCTTACTTTCCATTCTAAATATGTAGAGTAATGAAAAAATAGTAAAGCTCACATTTATTTAGTACTCTGTAATTTAGAATGTTGGAAGTACTGAGAACTAAAGGTTTTTTTTCTGTGTAAAAAACTTATCAAAAATAGTTTGAATGGTGCTTACCTTCTTCTCATTCTGTAACTTATGATAGAGCAAGCATCTTTTTCTACCCCTTGGTGAGCTGTCATATCATTTCTAAGTTTCGATTAGTTGCCAATATTGTATCCTTTGTGCCTTGTATGTCATGAAATATCTCAGAGAGTTCCTTCAATGAGAGGTTTTTTGTTTTTTTTTTTCCTATTGCTGGTGTCACTTCCTCTGGAGCATCTTCATCGTTTCATCACAGTCACTTTCTAACTGGTGTCAGTAAGTTCACCTTCTTTAAGCTTCCCAGGCTGCAGATACAGACAGTGTCCACATTCCACAGTCATCTATTTCTACGATCACTCCATTTATGCTTGGTTCAAATTTCACTCCCAGTGTTACCACTTCTCATTCCTTTGCTGTGTTTCATCTGGGCCATTTGCTTCTTATGATTACCTGTTTTTGTAAACCGTCATGTGGGTTTATCCCTGGGAGACAAGGAGACAGCACAAACCCTTGGTTTGCTGTCTGTGAGTGAACTGAATAATAGATGTGCAGTGACCGAGCCTGGACGAACTGAAAGGAGGGACGTGATTGGCTAATGATGATGATGTACATCCATTATTTATGTAGTGATTTGTGTACTCAAGACTGAGCAGGGAAGTTTCACAGTTAATATACTGTGGAAACTGGAATTTGAACCGTGTTGCTGGGGGACTGGTATTATTTAAACCATGGTAACTGAAATTTGTGCACACAGGAATTTGTGCAAAGCAAGGACTGCCTGAACATGTTCATTATAGAAAATTTAGAAAAGATAGATAAGCAAAAAAGGGACAACATATCAACTTTTGATCCAGGGGTTGAAAGCTTTACACCTGAATAGGAAGAGAATCCTTACAGCAGCAGTGAACATTTGTTCTGGATAAATTTAGAAACACAGTGTTAATTTTCTGCTCTTCAAGGGTTCAGGGCCAAAAAAGGAAAATCAAATTTAAAGGTTTAGACATCAGAAGGGGATCAGAAGGAGAGGCTACAGGGTACGCCCCCTGCTCCCTTGTAGTTAAGATCAAACCAAAAGAAGAAAACCTTGAGGCAAAAGTTTCATGAACTGTAAATCCCTCTGAATATAAGGATTATCGTTTGTACCTAACTGAGGCTCTTCCTGTGGATTTTTAAACTTCCTCTTCTCTGTGTTGTTCACGGAACCGGCACTGCAGCCCTGCTGAGCCTCAATCCAGGGACAATTCCTAAGCTTCCTTTTCAGGGTCTGGCACTACTCCTTCCCCAGTCTTTGTCTTGGGAATCAAGAAGCTGCTGTCATAGGCTTCATTGCTCACTTAATTGCCTATCCTAGGGCCTCAACTCACTTGACAGGGTATTTCTTCCAAGTAGTTAGGGAAGGAAAGGGACTTCTCATCAAGTGGGCCATATACTCCCTTTTAGCTTACGAAAAACTAGGCTTTTACTTTTTAAATTTTATAATTGAATGTAGAGGCTAGCTTCTTCACGACATCTTTCAGGACCCTGCCTCATCTAACACTTCTCAGGGGGGCCTATGGCATTCTGTGCTTTCTGTGGGTCACATGAAATTGACTAGGATTCTTTTTTGATTTGATAAACCCAGTTAGAATGAACATACCCATTCCAGGAATTCTAATCCCCCACCAGAGAAGTTTCAATCACTTTCTTTTTCTTTTGAGACAGAGTCTCATTCTGTAGCCCAGGCTGGAGTGCGGTGGTGCGATCTCGGCTCACTGCAACCTCTGTCTCCTGCGTTCAAGCAATTCTCCTGCCTCAGCCTCCCTAGTAGCTGGGATTACAGGTGCGTGCCACCAGGCCCAGCTAATTTTTATATTTTTTAGTAGAAATAGGGTTTCACCCTGTTGGCCAGGCCGGTCTTGAACTCCTGACCTCAAGTGATCCTCCCGCCTCGACCTTCCAAAGTGCTGGGATTACAGGCATGAGCCGCTATGCCCATCCCACTTTCTTTTTCATTTGGGAGGTATGTGAAAAGTCTAAGGACCAAGACAATTGGTGGAAGGCCTAGTCTTTTACTTAATGGCATCATGAAGTTAGGAGTTGGGCAAGCCAACGTTGTGCTATTCTAGAGGTAGCAATTAATTAGTAATGAATTAGATGGGGATGTGGGAGGTCATAACTAATTAGTAAGCAGTAAAGATTGGTAGTGCACCACCATATAGGATAACTTGTGTACACCACCTCACATTTTCTTGGCCACCATTTGCTTTAATTACAGATGTGACAACTAGCTTTGTGTAAGTGTATTTTGATAGTACCTCCCTTCAGCTTCATCTGTTCTTATGCCCTGGGACATCACTGATATGGTGGCTACTTAGCTCTCATGCATGCAAAATCTGGAAGGGTTGAGGGATTGAAGATCAGGGGCAATCCTGACTAATAGGGAGATAAAAGCCAGTGGACAAGGGCTACCTCCATCCATTCCTTGGGCAGAAAGCACTATGGCATATTCTGTGTTGTGCCATCAGGGAAGAAAGGACTAAGTGGAAGGCCCTGAAGCTGTGGGAACCCCCTCATTTGTCTTTTTGTGACTGAGATAGTAACTCAGAATCAATACCATACCCTGGGAGGAATTGCAGAGGCTAATGTCATCATTAAATATTTAAAGGCTGTAGGGATGGTGGTCCTTATCATATTCCTGTTTGATTATCTGTATGACTTTTATAAAAGCCATAGGGTTATGGCAGATGATGGCCCCAATTACAGATGCTGTGGAGAAATGTGGAGTTTTTCCCTGGGTAGATCAGCACAGCTTTCATTATTCTGGTATAACGTATGTGGTAATTAATCTGGCAAATGCATTCTTTTTAATACCCATGACTCAGGAGTTTCAAAAGTAAGTTCACATTATGTGGGAGGGATACAAGTATACATTCACTACCTCGACACAGAGATGTTATCTTACTTTTTGCTGCCATAATATAGTCTACAAGAACATTGATCATTATGGCATTTCACAGAATGTCATGAGGAACCTCTACATTAGTGACATCATGCTAATTGGACCTGGTGAGTAGGAAGTGACAAGTATCTGGATGTTCTAATAGGACAAATGCATGCCAGAGGGCAGGAGACAACCCCATAAAGATTAAGGGGCTTTCCAAGTCAGTGAATATTTTAGAAATTCAATGGTCTGGGACTTACCAGGACATGCTTTTTGAGATAAGTGACGAGTAGTTGCACTTTGCATCCTCCTACCACTGAGAAAGAGTCATGGTGCTTGGTAAGCTGCTTAGAATTTGGAGGGAAGCCCTTGGGAGTACTGCCAGAGCAAGAGAGAGCTTTGCAGCAGGTCCAGGCTGGATATAAGCCAACGAGGTTAATGGTGCTAAAGGAGTCTGTTGTGGATAAACAAGGTGTGTGGATATTCTTGCAAACTCCAATAAGAGCATCATAATATACATCAGTAGGGTTCTGGGGCAAGGACATGCCTTCTGCAGCAGAGAAATAGTCTCCATTTGAAGAGCACCTCCTGGCATGTTCTGGCTTCTAATAGAGAATGAGTACCTGGCTATAGGACATCAAATAATTATGAATAGATGCTACCCATCATGATCTGGGCATGATTCTGCCCTCAGAATCATAAGATCGGGGGATATAGCACCCAGGCATGGCCTTGAAGGGTGTTCCCCTAAAAGAAAGTGGCAAAGGGGAAGTGAGTAAAGCTGAGAACAGTGCAGTGGCAGTTACTTTTTATGGTGGGCGAAGTGCCCTGAAGTGGCGATATACATAGAGTCTTGGGCAGTGGCAAATGGTTTGGGTCGTTAATCAAGGCCCTAAAAAAGTCAAGCTTGGATGATCAAAGACAAGAAGTATAAGTAAGAGGCATGTGCATGGACCCATGAAAGTAAGCATAAAGCATTGGCTTTCTGTGTCTCACGGTAATGCCCAGTGAAGAACAGTCATCTGGAGGAGGCCGTCATCAATTGAGTCTACAGATCACTTTTCCTGCAGATTTCAGCCACCCTCTGTCTCAGCCACTCCAGCTCTGTGCAATGGGCTCATGGTAGAGTGGTTATATGGTACAAGGATGGAAGTTATACATGACTGCAATGGCATTGGGTTCCATCTCATTAAAGCTGAGGGCCCAACCTGGCAACAACAGAGACTGATATTAATGCTCTAAATGGCCCCACCACTTGAAGAGACCAAACTAATAACAGTTTGATTGCATCAAACCCCTTCCACCAGTTGCAGCAATAGGGACTATAGCTTTATTCAGGAAGCTTTGCATATTAAATCCTTTGTAGAGACTGTGGTTGGCCACCACCTTGAGCTCTCTGGGGAACAGGATTTAATAATGTAGGGCATGAGTGGAGCTGAGCAGTGCAGGAGATGTACTCTGTCAGACATCTTGTGTGTACCACTTCACATCTTCACAGCTTCTCAGTATATATTTTACTCCAGTCATTGCTGCAGCAACTAGTTTTGCACAAATATATTCTGACAGTGCCTCACTTCATCTGCATCACATTTTTCTGCCCTGGGACTTCTCAAATGCTGTGCTGTGAGATGGCTGTGGAAACCCACTCAGGCATGTGTACCTTGAAAGGGCAGGGGAGTTAAAGCCCAACAGGGCATCCCTTTTCTAATGGGGGATGAGAGCTGTTAGATAAATGATGGATAAATGAGGCATATTCTACATGGCTCCTCAGAAGGTCTTAGTGGGGTCAAGCCCTAGTCACAAAGTGGTGACCAACTTGATAATGTCCTCTCACAGTGCTGTTCCCTCCTATCCTCTCTTTCCTGGATCATTTCCCAGATAAACTACTGGCACAAATGCTTGTCTTGGGCTCTACTGTTGTGGAAAAATCCAAAATCACCATAATTCCAATAAGATTCTCCAATATAACTCAAATTTCCTCAAGTCTTACCTGTATATTTAGGTACAACGGAGGCACATTGCGGGTAAAGATGAAAATTTCTTGGCTCTTCCTCCAAACTGCATGACCCTAATCTTAAGTTCTTCCTCCCTGGCTTACACAGTCAATGTCCACTGAACGCCCCTCGGCAGTCGTGCCTCAGTACTGTCACTGATGTCTTGGGTGACAATGCTGATGCCTGTGCTGAGTCTGCACTCTCCAGGTGATACCCAGGATGTAGACCCTGACTCTCTAGCTCCTACATGGCTCTGCAATCTCTTGGATTTTCTCTGTGTTGGATCCATACAGCAATAAAAGAAAATTTCCTCTCCCCTTTGGTGTTATACTTAGTTTCTGAGGCCCAATGCACTGTGAGCAACATCCTAGTGTCTCCTTTTGATTTTGCCTATGGCCCAGACAGATCAGACCTAGTTCATGGAGCTGGGCCAGGGAGCGATAGGCAACACAGATCTCAAGCTCTTCCTCCCATCTTCATCTCTTCCAGACACTTCTCAAGCCTTCTCTACTAGCTTCCTTCCAAATAGTCTCAAAATGCAGATAGCCCCTTCCTCAATGGTTATTCCATTAGGGCTTTTCCCTTTGTTTGACTTGTCAGAAAGTCCTGGGACACAGCATTGGGTGCATCTCAGGAACACATGGAGTCTCTCCACTTTTTCCTCTACAATATTACCCTGAGAAAGTCTACTTCATAACTTAAATGTTAATGTTTATATGGAGTGGAATGCCAATAAAAGCCTTCTTGTTGTAGACTGTGATTTCAAATATGACCTGTGGATTTCCAGTCCTCACCAGCCTTTGACTGCCAAATAAGGTCATATTTCTTTTTACAATCTAGAGTAATATGGCCCTGAGCCCCCACCCTTTGAACACCCTTCCTCTGTTGAGTTTTCCTCCACAATTGAATTCTGGGAATCCAGGGATCATTCCCATGCCCCACACACCTGTGCTGTTGGGCATGTTTATCAACCATTCATTCCCCAAGTTATCTGCTTCTCCAGCATCCTTCACTCTCCACACATATCTGCGAGTGAGGAAGGGGCCTATGAACTGAATATAATCAATTTGATAATCACAGCTCTTAGGTTTTATTATTATTTTTTAAGATAACACAAACCACCCAAAGTTTGAGGAGGGGGTAAGAGTTTGCCATTCCCACACAACCTCACTACTGGGTTACAATGAAAGCAATTCTCAGACCAGATTCTGCTACACAGCAGGCATTTGCTAAACACACACTCACTAGCAAGTGAGCACAAAATGGCTCACATGACCTATTCTGGAGGCTTGATGAAGTCATAGCCCCTGTCTGGCCTTTTACATGCTCTGATGAACACCTCGCGTGAACTTCTGTTCACTGGAGACAAAAGCCAATACTTCAGAGGCAGGATTCTGTTACCCTTATAGTCAACATCAGATAGCAAGGATATTCCACATCGATGGCTGCACACCGATGGCTGCACATAGAGCCTTTTAGCAATCAAGTCTCCCAGGGTAGTAGGCTACCATATTCCCTGGATTCTAATACTCTGATTAGATGGGGGTAGAGATATTTTAGCCAGTCCACACATTAAGAATTCTTCTAATGTTACCAACAAAAGATCATTTCTGAAATTTGTTAAGTGAATCAATAGAACACAATGTTGCATAACCCCCCTCCCTTTTTTTTTTTTTGAGACAGAGTCTTGCTCTGTCACCAGGCTGGAGTGCAATGGCGTGATCTCGGCTCACTGCAACCTCCACCTCCTGGGTTCAAGTGATTCTACTGCCTCCGCCTCCTGAGTAGCTGGGACTACAGGTGCGTGCCACCACGCCCAGCTAATTTTTGTATTTTTAGTAGAGACGGGGTTTCACCATGTTGGCTAGGGTGGTGTCGATCTCTTGACCTCATGATCCGCCCACCTTGGCCTCCCAAAGTGCTGGGATTACAGGTGTGAGCCACCACACCCGGCCAATAAAAACCCACTTTTGATATTCAGTGTGTAAGATATTCAATGGTGAAGCTTTGACTATTGATTGAGATGCAGACAACAGAAGCACTGGTGGGTGGACTCAAGGCGAAAGTGCCAGCTGACCACCCCTGGCCGCTCCTAATTAAAGCTGCAACTAACTGGCACATATGTAGTATCTCACTGTCTATGTTGAAGTATTTTATAGTACCTTGCTGTCATCACTACAGGTCCTCAAACCTTAAAGTCTAAGGCCCCAAACCTCCTGGACTCCACAGACTGGAGAAGGTGCTCCTTCTGCTCAGTGGAAGGTTTACTCATTTCTTAACCACTCCCCTTCACAGAATGTGGTTGACCACTGGATCCAGATAAAGCAATCACAATAGTTCAGTGTTTTACCAACTACAAATTACGAACCATTAACAGGTTGTAGTATCAATTAAATGGGACATGACCAACATTAAAAACAATGAAATAGGAACATATAGACATAGCAGAAAGCATTACATATAATAAAGATAAGTATTGCTTAATGAAATTTTGTTACTGTTAAGATATTTGTTGCATGTATTTACTGGAATACAATGTAAAATGTAAAATATCTTTTAAAAAGTCTTTAAAAACGGTGCTTCAAAAAAAGTTGAAAGTACCCAAATTGTTGAAAGTACATTCCACAAGGTTGTTATCATTTACTCTTCAAATACCACTTAAATACCAATGCCCTAGATTCACATTTGGGCAAAACATTTCTCCCCCTCTTCAAGGGCATGGTCCTGGCTAAAGATACTTACTTACATCACTGGGCAAAAGAGTTGGCATCTTAATCTGCACCATCAGCATTCAGATTTATGGTGACTTCACTGCTGTCGCCAAGGACAAGAAATGGGTACTTGCTTTATACTTATGTAACTATGGGATCAATCTTGGTAATTTTCCAAAAACAAGTTCATTCCAAAGAGCCTGAGAGCCTTTCAGCCTCCCCACACTAAAAACTCTGAGCAACATCCCAATGGCCATTTCAGTAAAAACAAACACACAAAAAAGAAAGAAATCCTGTCTTTACCAGGTACCAGCATCATGCCTCACAAATAGTCTGTATTCTGAACACATATCCTAAACCAGATTTTTTTTATATCAAATAAATTGGAGAGAATGGTTGACACTTTTCTGACAATTGCACTGACTCCTTCTTTGCTTAAAAATGGTGGCTTGTGTAGAGAGAAAAATCTGTAATGCATAACCAAGTTCCCTAGTTTGGTCAAGTGTTTTTAAGAACTCTTATTGAAAGGGAGCACTACCCCAGAAGTAGTTCTTAACTTCCGACAGCATTTTTATTAGCCAAGTCATCAATGCTACAAAGTCGTACGTAAGAATTGACAATGGAATTTGCTGGGATGAATATATCTACACGATATTTTAAACTTAAATCTAGTTTTCTTAAATCTAGTTTTTGCTTAGTAATATGAATAAAAATTTGTGGTATTGACTGCTAACACACACACAAGCATTTTAATTTTATTTATTTATTTATTTATTTATTTTTGAGACAGAGTCTCACTGTGTTGCCCAGGCTGGAGTGCAATGGCATGATCTCGGCTCACTGCGACCTCTGCCTCCCAGGTTCAAATGATTCTTCTACCTCAGCCTCCTGAGTGGCTGGGACTACAGGCACCCACCATCACACCTGGATAATTTTTTTATTTTTAGTAGAGACAGGGTTTTGCCATGTTGGACAGGCTGGTCTCGAACTCCTGACCTCAGGTGATCTGCCCACCTCGGCCTCCCAAAGTGCTGGGATTACAGGCATGAGCCACCGCACCCGGCCACACATGCATTTTAAAAAACAGTTTAAGAACATCATGTGTTGAGAGTGATGAATGAAAAGCCAGTTTGTTCTACTAGTGGGACATTTCAATGGGAGGATACACAGTTGGTTTAGCTGAGGGGAGAAAGTGCTTAACCACGAGTGGAAACTATTGAAAGGAGCTCACTAAAGATGGTGCATAGTAAGATCATTCTCAGAAACCAGAGGGAAAGGAATTTGTGATGCCTGGGGCAGAAATCTAGGAGAAAAGTGATTTGGAGGGTCCTGGATTGGGTGTATGCAACGGCACTTGTTGAAGAGAAGCAGAAATAACACAACTTGTGATGTGGAAGCCTGTGAACCAGGGTTACAGGAAATGACTCAGAGGGTAATGGTGTTGACTCATGTAAAGTACCAGAACCAAGGAAAGGGCTTGAACACACTAATGAACCACATCGTTCTTGGGGCAGCCACTAGAAGGTGAGAGCCCTCGCCTAATGCATCCATGCAGCGTGAGAAATAACCTATTGAAAAAGCCCTGTCTCCTATTCTAGCAAACAAAATAGCCCAATTCTTCCAAAAGACCTCATAGCTGGCATTTCTTTTTTTGTTGTTAAGAATTACGAAACCGTAAGAAATATTTGCCTTTCATAGTTTGCATTTTTGATGTACACTCATAAAAAAAGGGGTGTTCCCAAATGAAGCACATTTTAGTTTAACATACAGTATGTAGCATATCATGCAATGTATAGTGAGCCTGCTAAGTTTATCTTTGGACACATGTGATCCACCCGCATTGTGTTGGATGCTGAGTGAAGGTGAGTAGGGCAGAGGGCACAGGAAGGAGCTTCAGAGAACTAGGGCTGTGCAAGAAATACTCTAATGCAGAGGCAGAGGGCAGCCCACGGCTTCACATTCCAGCTCTACACTTTCCACCTGGGCCGTAGCTTCATTTGCTGGAGATCTAGGGCAGGGATACCTGGAGTTTGATTATTTAAATTGGTTGGATGGTGCTGGCCCCAAATCCCTATTTGATTTCTCAGATCTCTGCTAGTTCTACATAGGATGCGTGGAGATTGAAATGTTAGGTTCCAGGCCTGGGCTCAAATCCTGACTCTGCCACTTACAACCTAAGACTTTGGGGGCAGTTCAGCAACCTTTCTGTGCCTCAGTTTCCTCAATTGTGAAATGGGGATAAAGACCTATCTCATTCGGCTTTGTTTGTTTGTTTTTTTGAGACAAGATCTTACGCTGTTGCCCAATGTAGAGTGCAGTGGCGCAATCACGGCTCACTGCCGCCTCTATGTCCCAGGCTCAAGCAATCCTCCCGCCTCAGGCTCCCAAGTAACTGGACTACAGACCCATGTCACCATGCCTGGTTAATTTTTTTTTTTTGGTAGAGACATAGTCTCACTATATTGCCCAGGCTGGTCTCGAACTGCTAGGCTCAAGCGATCCTCCTGCTTTGGCCTCCCAAAGTGTTGGGATTACAGGTGTGAACCACCATGCCTAGCCCTCATTAGGTTTTTTGTGAGTTTGTGAGTATAAAATTATTCATGAGGATTTACTAAGTACTCACCAGCTATTATTATTATAATACTGAAGGGAGGCGGTATAGTGTAGTAGTTCAAGTGAGGACTCAGAGCCAGACTGTTTGGACCTGAATCCTGGCTGTGTGACCTTAGGCAAGTTCCTTAAATTCCCTTTGCTTCAGTTTTCTTATTTGTAAAATAGGGATAATAGGAGTACTTTCTTCAAAGGAAATAAGCAAAAATAAAAGGAGTGGATATATTTAAAGCACTTAGAACAGTGCCTGGCTTACAATACATGACTGTTTGCTGTTATTACGATTGTGCTTATTTTGATTGTTTTCTATTTGTTTTTTAAACCTAGCATTGGGCCTGGCCCATGCTAGGTGCTTATTCAGAGGCTGTTGAATACATGAATGAATGAATAAACGTAGTCCAATTCAGTGAACTGCAGTATACATATTGGCTGTTCATAACATTCCACATTTGCCAAATACACTTGGATTTGTCTGCATCACACACGGCTTTGGACGAAGCACAGACATTTTTAGATACTGACCCCAGCTCCATCTCCTGTTCTGCCTCATGGTGCTCAGTGGTAAACAGGGAGCTATAGGATATGGGATCATTACAGCCTTGGGAAGCAACACTAAAGAGTCATCATAAATTTTGAAAGCTTGGAAACCCAAGAAGGAAATACAAATTATAGACGTAATTCCAATTGCCCTCCATCCCTTTCTATGTAAACACTTCTGGAGGAGAGAAATGCCACTGTCATTTGAATGCTTGGGCAGTGCTGCTGGGGAACTGAGTAGGACCCAAGAGCAGAAAAGCTCCCGCATTAACCCAGAGATGGATCTATCTGCCGCCTGGGTGGCAGCAGCAGTTCCGCCCCTTCATAAACATCAAGACACAAAATAATGGAATGTTTAGTCTGAGTAATACATTAAGGAAATCAATTAGGCCCACATGCAACTTTCTAAGATTTTAATTACAGTACTTAGGGTACCACACTAGAGCAGTTTGTCAGGAACATAATTTGTTAATGAATAACAACTGACACAGTGAATTAGTTGGGATTGTAATTAGCTCTTGCTAGCCATCCATTGGAACCCTGATCAAAGCCAGTCAGCGAAAGGAGAAATCTGCTGTAAATGATAACCTCGACAGCTCTATCTGGGCTGCCTCCTTGATGCCGGTGTACCCAGAGGGGCCTGGTGAAGACCACGTGCACATTTCAGCTCCAGTGTGGTCTTCAGGGGAGCAGCCTCAGCCTCACCTAGGAGCTTATTCGAAATGCAGAATCTCTGGCTCCACCTCAGACCCGCCAAATTGGAATCAGCATTTTAAGATGCCCAGGTGATTCTTAAGCACATTAAAGTTTGAGAAGCACTGAAGGAGCAGAAAGAGCACAGGTTCAAAATCAGACAGATTTTGTAACTCCTGACGCACTCACCTTCTCACTAAAGATGTGTCTGCTGCCCTTGGGTGATTGCTAAGCGATTGCTTTGAGCCTCAGTGTCCTTTTCTGTAAATTCGACCTACTAATACCTATGCCGCTGAGTCATTGTGATGACTAGCAAAAGCCTGTGCATGTGCCTCCAGGTAGTAGGTGAACAACGAATGATGACATAGGAGAAATTCAGCAAGGCTTCCTGAGGAGTGCACCTGGCTGAATAGCCTTTTTCTCTGACCTGGCTCCCTTTTATGATGCCTTTTCTGAAAAGTCTCTGAGGAGGTGGGCGGATCATGAGGTCAAGAAATCGAGACCATCCTGGCCAACATAGTGAAATCCCGTCTCTAGTAAAAACACAAAATTAGCTGGCTGTGATGGTGCGCACCTGTAGTCCCAGTTACTCGGGAGGCTGAGGCAGGAGAATCTCTTGAACAGGGGAGACGGAGGTTGCAGTGAGCTGAGATCACACCACTGCACTCCAGCCTGACGACAGAGCAAGACTCCGCCTCAGAAAAAAAAAAAAAAGTCCCTGAGGACCTTCACCTCTCCAATCTTCCCATTCTACAATGGTGTAGGACCAGGAGAAAAAAGATTAAATATCACAAATAAGTTAGAAGTGCAGAGAAAATATTTTTAAAGATAAAATAATGAAAATAGTAAAATTAGCCGAAGCATATGCTAAAAGTAGACTGAATTGTCTTTAAAATTTTTTGTTTCCATTAGTTATTGGGGAACAGGTGGTGTTTGGTTACTTCAGTTCTTTAGTGGTGATTTGTGAGATTTTGGTGCACCCATCACCTGAGCAGTATACTCTGCACCCAATTTGTAGTCTTTATCCTTCATCCCCCATCCCACCCTTTTCCCGTGAGTCTCCGAAGTCCATTGTATCATTCATATGCCTTTGTATCCTCATAGCTTAGTTCCCACTTATGAGTGAGAACATACAATGTTTGCTTTTCCATTCCTGAGTTACTTCACTTAGAATAATAGCCTCCAATCCCATCCAGGTTGCCGCAAATGCCATTAATTCATTCCTTTTTATGGCTCAGTAGTATTCCATCGTATATATATTCCACAGTTTCTTTATCCACTCATTGATTGTTGGGCATTTGGATTGGTTCCACATTTGTGCAATTGCAAATTGTGCTTCTATAAACGTGTGTGCAAATACCTTTTTTGTATAATGATTTCTTTTCCTCTGGGTAGATACCCAGCAGTGGGATTGCTGGATCAAATGGTAGTTCTATTTTTAGTTCTTTAAGAAATCTCACCATGTGTCTTTAGAAATTGTTTTTAAATATTTCTTTAAAAAAGTGATCAAATAAGAAAACACGACTTAATAAGATAAAACACCTGGGAAAACACAGGACCCAGGTTGTTCTATTTCCTCCCATGGGAAGGAGGGTCCCAAGAACGAGGTAGATGTGAACCCTCCTCTTAAAAGGAGAGGAGGTTCATGCTAGAATCTTGAAGACTGAGAGCCATAGTTGAGGATCAAATTTTTTATGGAACAGTCCTTGGATGCTATACACAAGGAATATATTCTTTATAAAACATCAAAACTTTAAAATATGTATGTTGAAGCCAATTTCTTATAAGAAAATAAAAATTTAGAAAGATATTAGATATGTTTGCATAGAACATCTAAATAGGGTATTGTCAGTTTTAAAAATGAGAGTTTACTTTTAGAAACACAACTTTTTAATATCAAGTTTGATGCTTGAAATGGCTACACTCAATTCCTGATCAAAAGTTTTTTAACAATGATCTCTTCAAATTTTGGATATTCACTATCAGTGAGAGAATTTGCATGAAGATGTCATAAAATAGTATTTAGATTATTGTTTTACAACAATTCCAAAACTCATAATAGTTGAAATTATAGTTAGGACTATAATAGCCCATCTTTTCATTGACAAATTTACTATTGAAATGTCTTGTGATAATGCAAATGCTTTTCAAATGTAATTAACTTTGTCATATCTGGTACTTCAGAATAATAATGTGACTCTCATTTACAGAACTCTCACATATCATTAGAGAAGTTGCCATGCAGAAGGCTTGAATGCCATTAAAGTGCACATCAATAACAAATGACCAGAAATTCCAAATATGTTGGCAGGCCACCTCAGGAGCTTGACGTCCCTGTCTTTCAATGCAGACAGGTGGCACCTTAGTCTGTGTACTATAGACCTTGGACATCAGGAACACAAACTTCTCTATAAGCCCCATGGGCCACTTGTCCATGATGAGCTGTTCGCTCATCCATTAGATCCAGCATTTGATCCAGCAATGCCACACCATTTAGCTGCTGGTGTGGCTGCCTGGATGGAAGGGCTTCTCCTTGGCTCTGCTCAGTATGTTGAAGCTGAGCCATTATTTCACAGTGGTGCTTATTACACTCCTGCCTACAGTGACTGTGGGGTATACAGACTGATCCCACTAATCTTGAGCCAGCCTCTGAAGAGCCCCAAATAAGGCTGCTCATGGTCAGAGGTGACCCATCCAGGGTCTCTGGCAGCCCCAAAGGTTTACGGATTGAAGGTCTTGTGGCACAACTGTAGCCTATTCATGATACATAACTTGGCCAGTTAGAAGGCTTTGTATTACTCAGTGGCAGAAACCAAGCCAATCTCTTTCTCTGTCACATCTTCAGTTTTTACAAGGTGGGCTCTCCTGCCCCTTCTTCTTTTACTTCCTGCTCTAAGAACTGGTTAAAGGTCTTGGGTCCTTTACTGTGGTGGAAGACACTTACTCATCTCTAATCAGCGTTCTTTTCTCCCAGATGACAACTTGACCCTGTTCATTGTTCTCACTCTGCGCCAAGATGCCTGGATTACTCAGCACCTGATTTGGGGTCAGATGTACTTCTTTTAGTGATTTGACATGCTCCACTTCCTCTAGTAGTCATGGGGTGCCACTTCACATCGGTCTTTCCTTGCACTGCAGTGATAGCCTCCCACCCTGGTGTTTGGGGAATGGAAGAGGGAGAGAGTCAATGACTGGGAAGCAAGAGGCTTTGGCCTCATCTGTACTCTTTATTCTCTTACAAGGGCTTTGCGTAGGAGCATCAAGCACTTACTGCTATTAATAAATTCTGTAATTTATTTTCAACTTTGTCTCTGAAAACTAAACAGGATATTATATTGAAGGTTTCAGTTTATGCAACACCATACATTCTATAGTAGATTTTAGGTCATATGCAGAAATTCTAGAGAAGATAAATTGAAAACCATAGCTTGCCTAACCCCCACCATACCCAGGATATAATAGGGTTGAGAGAGTGCAGATTTAGGAAAAATTTATGGGGATTTCTTTGGAAAGAGTTGTGGCTATGTTGTGAGTCCTCCACAAGAGTTGTGAGTTCTCCATCCAAGGAGGAGGGTTGAAAGGGGAGCTTTCCCCTTCACCTTGTCAAGGAAGAGGAGTTCAAAGGCACCATGCAGAGAGCAGTTAGGGGAACACACGGGCCTGTTGTCTGACCCCCATTCCCCCACCCCACCCAGGATATCAGAGGATGAGAATTGTTCCTTCTGGGGGTTAGTCTTCACTCTCAGATTTTTTCTGGACAAAGACAGAACAGTTTATCTGACAACCGTGGGTGGGATCATCTTATCATCTTATCCAATAGGGTTATCAAGTGGGGAGAAATGGCCTCAACAGAGGGTAAGTTGCACTTCTGGATTCCTAAGAGCAGAGGAGAGAGTGAGTAATGCTGGATCAGTGGGCTTTTACTTCGATCAAGGGCATGGCCTGTGGAAGCTTATCAGTGAGCTCCCTAGAAAGCAGCTTTAACATTTCCCATCCCCATTGCCCAAACTGCTTACAATACACCCAGTCAGGGAAGACGTTACCTGTTACCCTTACCTTTTTTTCCTACCACTGACACCTATTCCACCATGCCCTAACCCAGTCTCGAGGGGATCAGGAACTGCCATTGATCAGCTGGGGGAGGGGAACATTGTTAGGTGGAGAAAATGACTGCATTTCCCCCTTTCTCCATTCTCTGCCCCCTCCTCCTAGGAAGGAGAAGAGAGTCATAATTTCAAATGATTTGGCAGCTTTGAGTACTATTACACAAGATTCGACTTTTCAATCACTGAACGTATACTATGTTTGCAGGTATAGATGTCCATCAGACTTGATCAGAAAGTGATCCATAAATCCGAAGATCACCAGAGTTTTCATCCCATTGAATACCTCTGGAAATTTGCCTTCCAAACTAGTTGTTCAAGTAATTTTTCTGTTTGTGAGTGCACTGAGGGTAGGGATTGTCTTGTTTGTTGTTAAATTCACAGCATCAAGCTGAGTATTGAGGACTAACAGGCGCCAGTAAATTAGTTCCTTCCCCATCACTGCATAATCCGTAGCCTTCACTGTTCAGTCTTATCAGGAGAACTCTCGAACAGATCGATTACCTTTTTTTTGTTTTGCTGCAAGCTTCATTCCTAGGTTTGTCTCTCCAATTCTAAGAACACTTCGATTTTTAAAACTGTACTGAAAAGAGAAAGAAAATGACTTTTCAAGGTCAGCTGGTTGGGCTGTTGGGTCAACTGGGAAAGAAATAGATGACTTCTGACACAGTGCATGAAACTTTGTCCATAAAAAACAAACCATCCTGTTCCACCTTTTTCAATGACATTGTTTTCCTTGGAAGAGCAGAACATCTATTATTCAGACTCTGGGTAGAAGAGTGAAATGGCCTAGGTCTAGAGATAAGGAACAATTTACTACTGGCCAGCTGCCGCCCTTGCCACCTAACAAATATAGGTTTAAATGAAAATATCCTTGGCCCGTTGCTGCCTCTTTTCCAAAAGAGAACCAGTTATTTTAAGCTGTTTTTTTCCTATCTTTAATATGTTTTTTGAAAAATGATGTCAATTTTTATCTCACTGTGTGATTCCCCCCTCCCTCCGAGCCTGTCCCCTTTCTCAGAAGAGTCTTACAACCACTCCTTAGATTATTTCCAAAGCCTCCCACCTCGCTCCCTTGACCCTAGTTTCCCTTAATTCTTCCCGTTCATCCTACACGACACACTTTTCCTCAAGTTCAGCCCTGGCCTCCTTGTCAAGAGCTCCCATGGTTCACTGAACAAGGCCCAGATATTTGAACATGGCCTTCAAGGCTCTCTACCTTTTTTCTTTCCTATTGTGCTTTTACTGCTCCAGCCAATTTCACCAACAGCTGCTTTGTAAAAATGTTTTTTCTTTTTCTAGAACTTTTCTGTTTCCTCCCTTGGAATGTGCCTTTTTTCCAATTCTGTATGCTCTACCTTCCTCGCCCTTCAAAGCTCAAAATTAGAATTGCCTTTTCCTTGATGACTTCCCCAGTCTCTCCAGCTGAAAGTGGGATGTCACTCATCACAGGGCTGTGGAAAGAATTGAACAAGATGATGCATAGGAGCAGACAGCAGAATGGTGGTTACCAGGAGCAGGGAAGAGGGGAAAATGGGGAGTTGCTGTTCAACAGGTATAAAGTTTCAGTGATGCAACATGAATAAGTTCCAGAGACCTGCTGTACAACATTGTGCCTGTAGTCAACAATACTGTATTGTCCAGTTGAAAATTTATGAAGAGGGTAGAGCCCATATTATGTGTTCTTACTTCCATAAAGAAAGATTATGCATGTGGATATGCAAGGTGAAATGCCTAGCACATACCAGACACAAAATAGTTCTTTCTTTCCTATATTTAAAAATTCTTTGAACTCTAAAAGGATTTACCTATTCTCTTCTAGAGTAGCAAAGTTGTTACCATTTACCTTGTATCGTAGTTATTTGTGTGCATATCTTGCTACAGCACAGTGAGAAAAAAGAGTAACTGCGTGGTCCTGAGTAAGCTGCTCAATCTTTCTTCTTTTTCTTTTTAAAAAAGTCCTTATTCTTATAGAGCCATTTCAGGGTCACAGAAAAATGGAAGATAAACAGACTTTCCTTATACCTCCTACTACCACACAGGCATAGCCTCTCCAATTATAACATCCCCCACCAGAGTGGTCCATTTGTTGCAATTGATGAACCTACGTTGACACATCATTATTACCCAGGGTTCATAATTTACATCAGGTTTACTCTTGGGCTTGTATATTCTGTGGGTTTAGACAAACGTATAATAATCCGTATCCACCATTATGATATTGTACAGGATATTTTGTCTACCCTAAAAATAGTCTGTGCTCTATTCATCTCTCCTCATACTCAATTTCTTTTAAGACTCAGTTTTTCATCATCTGTTAGGGAAAAAGAGAATAATAACAATCATCTCTCTGGTTCTGTGAGTGGATGAAATGTGACAATACATGTGAAAATTTCCAGAATAGAGCCAGATACCAGGTACGGGCTCGGAGCCCTACTGTGGTTTCCTTCCTCCTTTGGGGGTGGTGACTATCATATCTACACGTTTCTAGCTCTATGGTCCAGAGCAGGTAGCTTTGTGCACAGTCATGCCTCAGCAAATGTTTGCTGAATGAGTGAATGAATGATTGGGTGAAAGGAAAGAAGAAAAAAAGGGAGGAAAGGATGGAAGGAGGGAAGGAGGGAAAAGATGTTAAATGAAAGAGTTGTCCCATTTATGTCTTCTTTGGAATACAAAAGTTATGAGGAGTTTCAACTTAAAGACCAAGTATATCCAAATAGAACTGGGATAGTTCCTTTTCTTGCTCACCTATGACATTTTCAGCAGCACCAAACATCACATCTAGAAAGGAAAGCCATTTGAAGTTTCCAATGTCTGAAAGTCAATAGCTGATAAGCTAGCAATGCTTTCTCTATTAAAGAATGAGTTATCCTGACACTTGTTAAAATAGTGAGAAAACTTTATTTAAGACAATCACAATAGGGGCTAACTTTATTCCAATGGAAAACAGAGATCAAGCTCATCTCCAAATACAAGGACAAGTGGATATTTATTGCCAAGGAGAAGGGTAAAGGGGTCAGTGAATGAAAAATTTCTAAGAGGGGGTAGGGGAATTTTTTCTTGCTGAAGGCAGGTTATGGACATATACATCAAAGGTAGGGGGTGAGAAACTTGATTATATACTAAGGGTGATTAGATATTAAGGATGAGAGATTCTATCTCAATTGACAGCAGGATTCTTTCTAAAAGTGGGCTAGACAGGTGGAAGGTAGGACAGGGGCCAAGGTTGAGGCCTAGTTGAAAGGAGGGCTCAGAGGAGCCTGACTAAAATTTGGTCAGGGAAAGTCTTTGTCCCCTCTCTCTTGTCTCACAGGAAATAAAGGCTTTAAAGGAGTCTAGGGAAAGTCATCTAGCCTCATCTAGCTGGGGGGAATAGGAGTAGTGTGAGTTTATAACACAATGTCATAAGCATCCCTATCTCTGGGTTTTCATTTATTTATTTATTTATTGAGGTGGAGTCTCACTCTGTCACCCAGGCTGGAGTGCAGTGGCGCATCTCCACTCACTGCAAGCTCTGTCCCCTGGGTTCACGCCATTCTCCTGCCTCAGCCTCCTGAGTAGCTGGGACTACAGGCGCCCGCCACCACGCCTGGCTAATTTTTTATATTTCTTTTTAGTAGAGACAGGGCTTCACCATACTAGCCAGGATGGTCTCGATCTCCTGACCTCGTGATCCGCCCGTCTCGGCCAACCAAAGTGCTGGGATTAGCCGGTGTGAGCCACGGTGCCCAGCCGCTGGGTTTTCATTTATAAGAGGTATACAACACTGCCTTTCTTCTTGATTACTTTGGTGGGTGTATTTGTTTCCTGTGGCTGCTGTAATACATAACCACAAGTGTGGCAGCTTAAAACAAAAGAAATGTATTATCCCACAGTTCTCTAGGCCAGGAGTCTGAAATCTGTTATCACTGAGCTGAAATCAAAGTGTCAGTTGTGCTGCCTGCTTTCTGGAGGCTCTAGGGGAGAATTTGTTTGTTGCCTCTTCCAGCTTCTGGTGGCTGCCAGCATTCCTTGGCTTGTGGCCACATCACTTCAGTCTCTGCCTCTGTCTTCACATGGTCTTCTCCTTTTCTGTCTGCTCTAATCTCCCTCTGCCTCCCTAAGAATGCATGTGATTGCATTTAGGGTTCACCTGGATAATTTGGGGCAATCGACCCATCTCAAGATTCTTAATCTAATCCCGTCTACAGAGACCCTTTTTCCAAATAAGGACATGTTTATAGGTACCAGAATTAGGACTTCATATCTTTGGCCATTATTCAGCCTACTACAGCTATCCAAATGGATTGTTAGAACCTGGATTTATAAAGGGCCTGGAGGTACTTCATGGTTTTAATAGAATCCAGAGAATTACAGATTTATTTGTAGTAAATTCTAAATTTATTTGCAGTAAAATGATTCTTAAGGTCACTTGAAAGTTTTATTGTTTTAGAGTTTTGTTGCAATGAGGTTTGCTGGTGTGGGTAGTGACTGGAAACCTTCACTTCACCTATGAAGTCTTTCTATTCTTTTCCATTAGGATGTCTAATAAGTACCAAATTTAACAGAATTATTATTTTCCCCCTACCAAACTTGTTCCTCTCCAGTTCCTCCACATGTCAGTAAATAGCAATGCTATGCATCCAACAGCTCAAGCCAAAAGCCTAGGTGTTCCCCATTCCTCCTGTTTCTTTTCCTCTAAAGCCAGTTGTGATCTTTAGCTAATGGTACAGAACGGGACTCATCAATCCGAACAGAGGCAGGGAATAGAGCTGTCTAGAGAGGTCTCTACCATGCCAGGCATTAACACTTTTGTTTTTGCTTACAGGGAAGTCTAGGAGTATTGGGGTGTTGCAATTGAGGCCCCACTTGGGGGCCCTTGGCTGTGACTGTTTTCCAAAAGGTATAAAAATATTTCAATACTTTGATAACTGGGGAGCTCTCTAGGGACTCACCAGCTAAATAATAGCCCTGTTCATATCTAACTTACCAAGTCTGGCTGCCTTTACCTCTAAAACATATCTCAAGTCCAGCTAGTTCTGTCCATCTCACCTCCTACTGCTCTAGAACCAGCCATCAATACCTCTTGCCTAGATTTCTGCCACAGTATCCTAGGGTTTCCCTGCTCCCAAGCACGCACCTCTGAAATGAATCCTCCAAACAATACCCAGGGTAATCTTTTCAGAATATAACATATATCATGTAATTCTTCTGCTGAAAATGAATCCTTTGTATATAATACACTTACCAAACTTCTTTATTTTTTATTTTTATTTTTGGATCTCTAAACTTCTTATCCTGACCTACATTATTGAGCCTCTACCTCTCTTCTCTGATCTCAGCTTCTCCCCTCTCTTTTACTATCCCCATGTGCCTGATTTCTGTATCATTTTTCCTCCCCTCATGTCTTGGCACTTACAGTTCTCCCTTGACTGCTATTCCTGCCTAGATATTGCATGTCTGTCTCCTCATTCAGGGCCCAAGTCAAAAGTCAAGTCATCCTCCTCCATTCATCATAATGAGATTTAATTTGTAGAAACCTTTTTCTTTGTTCACTCAAACTTTTATCGATTTTATTACCGTAAACTTGGCACTCTGCTAGGTACTAAGGGCACACAAATGAATAAGACTAAGTTGCTCTCTTTAAGGGCCTCAGTTGAGTAAAAGAGGCAGAAAAATAACTTTAAAGACCTCAAGATATTTATGGTACTATGCAAAACTGAGCTGTAATATGTCTTGTGGGAGCAGAGACGAGGACATAACACTATTAATAACCGTGCCTGGGGAAATTAAGGAAGGTTTTAGAGAGTAGCTGACTTTACCTGGATAATTATGATGGAGAATCCCTATTTTAGAATGAATAAACTGACATGGATTATACTGTTCTATATAAGATCTAAGATTTATCCATGTTTGGTAAATATTTAAACATGAGGTACTCCTGATTTTCATATACAATTTTAATGGGCATTAAGTATATCCAAAGTAGATTTCTTTTCTTTTTTTTTTTTTTTTTGAGACAGTCTCGCTGTTTCACCCAGGCCTAACTACAGTGGTGCTATCTCGGCTCACTGCAAGCTGCGCCTCCTGGGTTCACGCCATTCTCCTACCTCAGCCTCCCGAGTAGCTGGGACAACAGGTGCCCGCCACCGCATCTGGCTAATTTTTTGTGTATTTAGTAGAGATCGGGTTTCACCATGTTAGCCAGGATGGTCTCGATCTCCTGACCTCGTGGTCTGCCTGCCTCGGCCTTCCAAAATGCTGGGATTACAGGTGTGAGCCACCGTGCCCAGCCAAAGTAGATTACTTTTTTATTCAGAGTGGGAAAAAGTACTTCTCCCATTCAAGTACTAACCAGGCCTGGCCCTGCTTAGCTTCTGAGATCATACGTGTTCTGGGTGGTATGGCCATAGGTAGAAAAAATACTTCTCCTTTAGCTGACTTTGTAACAAAGATTGATACAGTAAGTAATATCAGGAGGTAGAGATCTTTGTGTGGTAGGACTTGTTCCAGTTACATTGAAGCGAGTGGTAGGTTATGATCACCAGTTGTATTAGTCCATTTTCACACTGCTATAAATACCTGAGACTAGGTAATTTATAAAGGAAAGAGGTTTAGTTGACCCACAGTTCCACATAGTGGTGGAGGTCTCAGGAAACTTAAAATCATGGTGGAAGGTGAAGAAGATGTGCCTTCTTCACAAGGTGGCAGGAAAGAGCATGTGAAGGAGAAACTGTCAAACACTTATAAAATCATCAGATCTCATGAGAACTCACTCAATATCATAAGAACAGCATGGGGAAAACTGCCCCTATAATCTAATCACCTCCCACTGGGTCCCTCCCTGGACATGTGGGAATAATGGGAATTACAATTCAAGATGAGATTTGGGTGGGAACACAGGCAAACCATATTACCAGCTGACCTGTTTTTTAATCCCGGAAAGGGACGAGTGGATTCCTTATCCCTTGGCACATTCCTACTTGCCCTCCTCATTTTCTGGGAGGCTAGATGTCTTCCTAATCAATATTTGTAGAAACAGGAAAAAAGAGAAAATGTTCAAACTCACGATTTTCACCCCATAGTTAAAATAACCATGATAACCATAGGGTTTTTTCTTTCTCTTACACTTTTCCTTCCAACTAGTCATCGGAATTTGTAATTATGTATTCATTTTTGAATTATTTGTTGAATGCCTGTGTTCCTGCTATACTGAAAGTTCCATGAAGTTCCATGAAGCAAATTTTTATGATCCACTGCTGTATCTCCATAGTGAGCACTTGGCACATAGTTGGTGCTCAAATGTATTTATTCAGTGAATGAATGAATGAATGAATGATCCTGATAATTTGAGTAAAAGCCTAAAAGAAGAAATCAGAGGATTCACATAAATTAAAGGATAATTGGGGTTGTAAGGACACTCCTCAGGGGGCAAATCAACCTGTTGTGGTTCATAGAGACATTTCCATTGGGTGTGAATTCCAGGTTCCCTACCATTCTGATATTTTCTTTCAAAAGGATAATTTAAATTAGACTCCTGGGACAGAAAGTGCTCATAATCATAGGTAATAGAAATACCATTATTTTCTCACTTAGCAAGTGTTCTTTGCTTCTAATAGAAGGGGAGAAGTGCTAGACATTATTCCTATCTTTAAGAGAATATTCTGAAATTTATTTAATATTTCAAGAATAATTTTAAGATAAGTTTCAGTAAATGATTAAAGTTAAAATTTGGGAATAGATCATTAATAGGTAGTCCAAATTTGGATAATTGGTTATTGAGCAAATAGTTTACATTAGGCAACTAGCTTCTTTTTAGTCCTCTGTGTATCAAGCTTCACCTGCCTGTTAGTGAAAGAGGCTTCTGAATGCCTTTGCTATTGAAAAGGGGGAATGATCACCCAGATGGTTTGACTGGGACTCAGTCAAGTGTTCTGACAAGTCTGCGCCCAGTGGTTTCCCATCCTGATGTTATGAACTGACTTGTTGTAGTCTGATCATGCACAAGTCTTTGGTTCCTTTTAATAGAAAATAATAGTTGGAAAGTGTTGATGTCTTTTGGCCAAAGACCATGAAGAACATAATTGAACAAATACAGGTTTCTTGTTGTCGTAGGCAGATAGCCCTGAAGATACCTGCTCCCTGGTGAACATGCTTTGTATAATTTTCTCACCTTGAGTCTAAATTGAATCTGAGTAGGACCTGTGAATACATTGGAATATCATTCCCATGATTACATTACTACAATCAAAAGTAGATTATATAGAGTGGGCCTGACCTAATCAGGTGAGATCTTAAAAGAAGATGAAATCTCAGAGAGATCATCTTGGCAGCTTGGAAGAAAGCAAACAGCAAGTTGTTCATTGCCTGTGGAGGGGGCTTATGGGGCTAAGATGTGAGGGTGGCCTGTAGGAGCAGAAAGCAACCTCTGGCCAACAGCCAGTAAGAAGATAAGACCTCGGTCTTTGCATTAGTCCATTTGCACGCTGCTAATAAAGACATACCTGAGACTGGGTAATTTACAAAGGAAAGAGGCTTAATTGACTCATAGTTCAGCATGGCTGGGGAGGCCTCAGGAAACTTACAGTCATGGTGGAAGGGGAAGCAAACACATCCTTCTTCACAGGGAGGCAGCAAGGAGAAGAATGAGAACCGAGTGAAAGGGGAAGCCCCTTATAAAACCATCACCCCCATGATTCAGTTACCTCCCACCAGGTCCCTCCCACAACATGTGGGGATTATAGGAACTACAATTCAAGATGAGATTTGGGTGGGGACACAGCCAAACCTTATCAGTCCTATACCTTATCAGTTCAATTCCTGATAACTGAATTCTGCCAACAACCTGAATTAGCTTGGAAGAGAACCCCAAGCTGCAGATGAGAATGTAGCCCCAGCTGACATTTTGATTTTAGCCTTGTAAGAGTCTAAGGAGAGGACCCAGCTACCCAAGCCCAGCCTTTTGCCCTGTGGAAAATTTGAAATAATAAATTTGTATTGTTTTTAAGCATCTAAATTTCTAATAATTTGTTATATACTAACATATAATAGAACACTAATACGAATAGGTAATTGTAACAAGGGAGACAAAACAAAATGGAGAAACTTGGTCTATCTCAGTAAGGGAGTTATGGAAGGGGCTTTTTATAGAATTTAGGCTTGTGTTAGGGGAGAGTTCAAGGGAATATGATTTTGCTCTGGTTTGGGTGTTATCAGAAGCAAGGCTATTCTGTGATTGCACAGTTCCTAGATAAGTTTTATTTAGGAGGTGGGAGGAACAGAGCAGAGCCAAATCTAGAACAGGTAAAGAAGCACCAGCCACTCTAGTAGTTGGTAGAAGGTGTTTGACCATATTCATGGTTTGGCTGGTGGTTTTATCCTTCTGCTGGGACGTGATTCCAGAGTGGTCGTGTTTTACATCTTGTTCTGTAACAATGAGAGAGGCTTTGCTTATGTTCTAGAAGAGAACACCATGAGTTTGCTATTAGAGCCAGGCCAGCTCTATGCTGACAGCCATCAGGGGCTGCTCTAGTGCAGGGTGGGTGAGAGTCACATGCTTTTACATCCTTACTAACACATTTTAATTAAACCAAGTCTCAGAGACAGTTCTGCTAGGTGTACAAACATTTACTAACTAAATGCTTGTTAGCAAGTCATCACGAAAGGATTCTCATGACCTGTTCTATACCTGAGGAAGTTTGCTCCCAGGTGCTCAACTTAGCACTTTGCATCAAAGGTTCATTTGTGGTTAATATGGTTTGGATTTGTGTCCCTGCCCAAACTGCATGTCGAATTGTAATCCCCACTGCTGGAGGTGGGACCTGGTGGGAGGTGACTGGATCATGGGAACATCTTCTCATGAATTGTTTATCACCAGCCCCCTTGGTACTGTCTTTGTGACAGTGAGTGAGTTCTCATGAGATCTGGTCATTTAAACCTGTATAGCACCTCCCCCCACCCTCTTGCTCCTGCTCCTGCCATGTAAGATGTGCCTGCTCCCATGCTCCCACTTCACCTTCCGCCATGATTGTGTTTCCTGAGGCTTCCCCAGCAGCCAAGTAGATGCCAGCATCATGCTTCCTGTACAGCCTGCAGAACAGTGAGCCAATTAAAACTTTTCTTTCCAAATTGCCCAGTCTCAGGTATGTATGTATGTATATACATATGTATTTATTTTATTTAGAGACAGAGTCTCTCTCTGTCACCCAGGCGAGAGCACAGTGGTGTGATCTCAGCTCACTGCAACCTCTGCCTCCTGGGTTTAAGCAATCCTCATGCCTCAGTATCCTGAGTAGCTGGGACTATAGGCACGTGCCACCATGCCCAGCTAATTTTTGGTCTTTTTAGTAGAGACAGGGTTTCACTATGTTGGCCAGGCTGGTCTTGAACACCTGGCCTCAAGTGATCCACCCACCTTGGCCTCCCAAAGTGTTGGGATTACAGGCATGAGCCACTGTGCTCAGCAAGGTATTTCCTTATAGCAATGTGAAAATGGACTTATACAGTGGTGAAGGCCAAAGTTCCTGTCACCCCGAGAGATGGCATTAGGCAACCAACACCTTTGAGAATTCACAGCTGAACATGGAACCACTTAGAGATTTCACTTAGGGCAATATATCTCCAATATAGTTTCAGTGTAATATTTCTAAAATAATATCCCTAATAGTAAAGGATACAGGCCTCACTGAATTTCCATACCCTATTTATGCAAAGGTAGAAAGTGTCTCTAAAATATTGTTAGCCAATACATATATATCATCTAACTGCGATTTCACCAGTGGACAGCCTGCTCATCATATTCATCATGCAATTTAATAAAAACCCATGTTTAATGTCCAGTATGCTAATTTGCAAAGCATTTGTTTTTTGATTGAGATAGGGTAGTAGAAGAATGTATAGATTTCTCTTGAAGAATGAGTGTCTAGATTAGAACTCACCTGACCACCCCCAAACTTTGCACGCTTAAATATACTGTGGTTTCTGAGCTAGAACTTGATCCAGTGGGCCTCATTCTTGATCTCTATTGGAGTCACTAGAAGAACTTTTAAAACCATCGACGCACCTGCAAACCAAGTACACTGGAATCTCTGATGGTGGAACCCAGGCATTGGTATTTTTTTTAAGCTCCCTAGGTGACTTCAGCATACGGCCCAGGTCAAGAACCACCAGCTTAATCCTATAACACAGTAACACCATATAGTCTGTGCTGAGGTGGTCTAAAGAAAATTATGGTTATCTTAGCACATGGCAGTCCATTAGAATTACCAGGGGAACATTAAAAAAAGATGCTTAGACCAATCCCAGACGAATTAAATCAGAATCTATGCCTGAACACTTGTATCTTAAACATTTCCAAGTGATTCTGATATGCAACTGATGAAGGACCATTGTGATAGGCGATGCATTGACGGTTGCAGGCAACTGGGATGTAAGAGCATAGGAAGGAGAAGCTCCTGTGGCCCTTCCACCTTTATGGCATGAGGTGCTCCTTCCCCCCAACCCCTGAGGGTTGGTAGGGGCTGGTTCAGCTCCCTGGAGATTCTCAGGCCCCGGCCACCAGGGGTACCTGGCAATCTCCTAATGCTGACTCCCTTTCTTTCCCTGAACCTCCCAATCCCAGTTTACATCCCCTCATCTCAGACCTCCTTTAAAGCCATGAACCCAAGTCTGCTCCTTTCACCCCCATCTCAGCCTGCAGAAGTCCTCAGTGGGTCTCCTTGTGGGATGATGTGATGCTTAATTTCATGTGTCAACTTGACTGGGCTAAGGGATGGCCAGATAGCTGGGAAGAGGTTATTTTTGAGTGTGTCTATGAGGGTGTTTCCAGAAGAGATTAGCATTTGAATACATAGACAGAAGAAAGAAGATCGTCTTCATTAATGTGGGTGGGAATCATCTAGTTCCTTGAGGGCACAAATATAACAAAAAAGCAGAGGAAGCGCAATTTCTCCTTCTCTCTTCTTAAGCTAGGACATCTGTCTTCTCCTGCCCTCGACATTGGAGTGCCTGGTTCTCAGACCTTTGAACTCCTAGCCACATGTAACAACAAAAATAATAAATAAACAAAAGGCCCCAATACAGTAAAACAACAAAAATACACAAAGACCAGTTGCTTTCTCTTCTAAAACCACTTAAGTGTGGAACCTCTGTTCTTGGGGTTCTCCAACCTGGAAGGATAATTTTGAGGCAAAAATGCCACAAGATTCTGAACATTAGCTGGAAACTCTTCCAGCGTCCACGGCATTTTGTGTGGTCTGGGCATGGGCATTGTAGGACATTTTGCCTCCACCCAGGCACTGAATTCTGCTATCCATCCTCCTCCCACTCCTCTAGTCATCGTGGTAACCCCCAAATTATAACTCCCCCAATTCCAAACCTTTTTAATCCTCTGATAAATGTAGGGGTGATGGGATCAAACAAAGTTCCACAACTGAAGTGTTACTCCAAAAGTGTTTGGCTGCTGGTTTTTGATACCAGATTTTTCAAAATCTTCTGTTGATGCAAGGCAGAATGTTTTTCTGAATAGCTCATATTTCACCAATGAAACATTATTTCTAATATCCCTTATGCTAATTAACAAGCTCAATATGCAGCTTCACATAATGGCATTTAAAGCAAGCACTTGTCTGAGTGCCTGTGGCAGGCGCTGGAGTTGGAGTAGGGGCTCCTGATTAGGGTCTTTCAAATGCTAACCAGCCACCTCTAGAATGTGGATTCCTGATTAGGGTACTTCACATATTAATTAGATCTTTCTAGGGTATAGATTACTTTTAATTTACACCTCCTATATCTCACTATCTATGCTAAAGTATGTTCATGTAAATTACAGATAAGGTACTATACCTCTGAAGAGAAACCTCTTACATGGTGGGTATGGAAATTAGCACCCATTTTGAGAGTGATCCAGCAGTATGTGTAACAAAGCCCTAGAAAGTGCATTGTCTTTGACCTAGAAATCCAGTGGCTGGCTGTCCTGGTTTGCCAAAACTGGGGGAGTTTTCCAAGACATGGGACTTTCAGTGCAAAAACCAGGATAGTTCATGCAAACTGAGACAATCGGTCACTCTACCAGTGACTCTGTCTCTAAAAATCTATCCTAAGTTAGGGCTGGGAAAGTTTACTTACAGGTGTTACTTCTGAAAGTGCAAATTTGAATGCAATTTATAGAATTAGCAATGAGGATATTCCCACACTGCTATAAAGAAATACCTGAGACTGGGCAATTTATGAAGAAAAGAGGTTTAATTGGCTCACAGTTCTGTAGGCTGTACGGGAAGCATGATGCTGGCATCTACTTGGCATCTAGGGAGGCCTTAGGAAGCTTACAATCATGGCAGAAGACGAAGAAGGAGCCAGCTCTTCACATGGCTGGAACAGGAGGAAAAGAAAGCAGAGCGAAGTGCTACATACTTTTAAACAACCAGGTCTCACGAGAGCTCATTATCATGAGAACAGCACCAAGGGGATGGTGCTAAACAGTTAATGAGAAACCACCCCCGTGGTCCAACTGCCTTCCACCAGGCCTCACCTCCAACATTGGGGATTACAATTCAATATGAGATTTGGGTAGGGACACAGATGCAAGCCCTATCAAGGGAATGTGTTGAATAAATTTTGGTGTATCCATCCAATGGAGTATTATAGTCCTGAAAAACTATTAGTCTGCTTAGGCTTACATAATAAAGTACCACAGACTGGGTGGCTTAAACAACAGAGATTTATCTTCTCTTAGTTCTGGAGGCTGGAAGTCCCAGATCAATGCATGGCAAGGTTGACATCTAGTGAGAGCTCTCTTCCTGGGTGGCAGATGGCCATCTCCTTGCTATACCCTCACACGGCAGAAAAAGTGAGTGAGCTGTCTGGTGTCTCTTCTTATAAAGACATGAATTCTTTGGAATCAGAGCCCCACCCTTATTAACTCATTTAACCTTAATTACTTCCTTTCTCCAAATACAGTCACATCGTGGGTTAGAGATTCAACATATGAAATTTGTGGGGGATGCAATTCAGTTCATAGCATCAATTTAGACAATTTATAAAAAGGAAAGATGTTCAGAGCATATTGTTAATGGAAGCCACAAAACAGTATGTATAGTATGATTCATATTTTGTCTAAAAAAGCAAATAATATGTGTTCATAGGAAGACTGAAAAGCTATACAGAACATTAACAAAGGAAATTAAGGTAATTTTAAGTTTCTTTATACTTTCTGTAGTTTTCTGTATTCTTTTTTGTATTCCAAAATTTAGAAAACCTTAACATATAATAATTTTTAAACAGGAAAATTGTATTTTAAAAATATAGTGTCTGGTTAGATCACTGCCCTACGAGGGTATGATACCTATAAGGAGAAAAATGGGTTCTAGATTTTTGGTAAATGAGAAAGAACAAATGAAGAGAGAGTCTATAGAATTTGTGTAAACCTGAGTTGAATATTCGCTTTATAATTTGGCAAATTGAGCCTTACTCTTTATGAGGTTAGTGGTTAAACATGTAGTATCTAGAAATGACAGTCATGGTTTGAATCTCAACCTTGCTGCTTGCTGGCTGGCTGTCCTTGGGCAAGTTTCTCTGGCTCAGTTGTCTGCAAGATAGGAAGAACAGGAATGCCTATTCCACCGGCTTGTTGCAAGGTTAGGGTAAATTATTACACAAAAGACCTTAGAACAGTGCCTAGCACATAAAAGGGTACTCAATAAATTAGCAGTTGTTGTTACTGTTATTATTATCTTTCTTCTAAGAGTGCTTGGCTTTTTTGCATTATGGCTTTGAACAACATGCCCCCTGATCTCTGGGAGCAGATTCTTAATTGTTTTTAGGGTTGCTAAATTTAGCAAATGAAAATACAAGACACCCAAGTAAATCAGTATGTCCCAAATGCTGCTGAAGGCGTACTTATACTAACAGATTATTCATTATTTATCTGAAATTCAAATTTAATTGGGTGTCCTGTATTTTATCTGGCAATCTCTATTATTATAGATATGACAACATTGAAAAGGAACCCAGCAATGAAGCTTTCTTAATCAGATCCATCTAAGCCAAGCCTGATCCTGCTGTACTTCTGGTGCTGGTGTTACCTTTATAGTAAGAAATATGTGAAATAAATTCTAGGTAGATCCTAGCTTGGCACCTGGCATGTGATGTTTGTACGAAAATCAGGCAAGAGAGCCTGTCCGTTACTAGCCATGTGACTTTGGGAAAAATTGCATGATCTCTTTAAGCTTCAATGTCCTCGTTTGCCAAATGGGGCTAATAATAAGACCTGCTTTGTTGTGAGAATTGAATAAAATGAGCTAATACATTTAGTAGGGCATAATGTAAAATGTTTGGCATATGGATTAGGTATTCAGCTAGTAATGGCTATCATCACTACTAATTCAAAAACAAACAATACATGAATAAAATAGATGTTAGAGTCTTTAACCTTTTTGTCTTTTTCAGGGTTTGTAAGGCACAAAATGAGGAGGCCACTACGCCTTCCCTCAAGAAGTTCACAGTGGCAAGTACCAGAGAGCAAAAGACAATGTTCTATTAGATTCTTTCTACTGATGCCAGAGAATCCAATCTGCAAGACAGAAGACCTTAGAAATGTTCAGCAAAGCATATGGAGAATCCTTAAGCCAAAGTCACCCATCCAAGGAGCTCATGTCTCTCTGCCATGCATAGTCACTGGCTGCAATCAGTCTGTGAGAAGCATGGCTGTGGTGCGGTAAATGTGAGCATGGATTTCAGACTGCAGTAGCAAGACTGTTGTCAACCCCAGTCCTTGCAGTGCAGAAGTGAGAGGTGCATTGTCATGGCTGCCACAGCCCTATATCCTCATGACATTTCTTACCTGGAGAAATGGTAAAAAACAGGGAAATGGTCTCCACTTCCCACATTCAGATCTGGCATGAGTGCATTTAATTTGCATGGCAAACTCTAGCCACAAGTAAGCCAAGAAATTGTAATTCCCCTTTCCAGCTCCCACTAACACCCGCCCTCTGCCCCCTGCCCCGCCCCCCAACACACACATGATGGGAAGGCGCAAGAGAAGTGGAAATGAATACTAGGTGAGTTGGGTGCTGCTTGATCTCAAGGTATCATGAAGGTGAAAGTGTTGTAGCTGTCTGATGAGCTGGGGCCAATAATTGATTTCTGAGAGAACCAACATCACTCCCATGATCAAAAGTGAGTTATCTAACCCCTGTTCTCTGGGACTCAGCCTTATCCTTCTTGCCTCTAGGCTTTGTGTTTGAGACCCAGCCTTGATTCTTCTCTTTCTCTGGCTCTCACCTTCTTTCTCCCTAGGGGCCAATCTCCTTCCTGACCTCATTCTAGGGTTCATGACTTGGCTATTGGTTGTCAGACTTCTCAGGGCTGCCAGCCTGAGTTACTAAGCATTGCTTCTCCCGGATCCGTGTCTTTGTGCCCTACTGGCAAACAATTTTCCTCTGCTCTTTGAAGTCTGCCGTTTCCCTATCAGACTGCACTTTTTCTTATCACCTGGAGCTTATCTGCTCTGGCCTCCCCTGACATCGCTTGTGAGCCTGATTCAATTTGTCACCCCCACAGTTTTCCCAATCTTGCTATGGTTAAGAGTTGCAAAAGGGGCAGGGGAGCGGTGGGGGAGTCTTTATAGACCAAACCCAGGCTGTGGGAATTTCAAGCCATGAAGCGTGAGCCCAGCTGTAGCCAGAGTACTCCTGGGTACTGGGAGCAATAATAGCATCTCAGCTCCAGGTTCACACTGTCAGCCAATCACTTTGCATATTAAACTGCTACTGAACTCTTAAGGACCAGCAGACACACCATTTGTTAAAATCACAATGCATCCCTTCTGCTGCCAAAGATGGAACTGTAATTTTCCCCTGCTCTCAAAATAAATACTTTGATGGTTCTGAAAAATTTTAGCAATTAGCTTGTACCATCACCTCTAATTAGCCACTGGCAAACACAATTGAGATAATAAAGCTTACCGAGGGAGAAGCATGAATAAGCACCAGATTCTAAATCTACTGGGGAAGTGACCCTGATGAATCATTTAATAGTCACTGTAATGTAATTTTGCAGGTTTGTTGTACACACACCACAGAGAACATATTAAGTGGGTCTGATCCATAAGAGAGTCTTAATGATTAATTTGCCATATGCTCCTGAAAATCTCATTTTTTTGAGAAACAATACACATCTACTCTTTTTCTTATTAATAAAACTACCAAGAAAATAAAACAACTTTTCTTTCCATCCTACTAATGACTCCCTCTAACTTGCATAGATATCCAGGGATTGGTCTTTTTAAAAAAATTATATCTAAATTCCCTCAGAAGCTAGTAGAACACAGCAATTTACTCTCCTATTATGTGTTTGACTTCAATTGTTGGCAATTGCTTTTTAATAATTTTTATTGACTGTTCCACAGTGACATCATGGGGAAGATAATTATTATTCTTTTTTATTTACAGAAAAAACACCACTTTGGGGTAAAGTGGCACGCCTGAGATTCCAGCACGAGGAAGTCTAGATGACAACCCAGCCTTCAGATTCCCAGTATGTCTCACATGGAAAAAGCAAAACTAAAATCCACCACTTTGAATGGCAAAAAGCGACCATGAGTAGAGAGTCCTGTATCACAGCAAGACCTTCACCTCTGTGAAACTCAGTTTCTAGGTTTGTAAAATGGGCTTGTCATGGGATATTGTTGTAAGAATTCAACAAAATTGTGGATATAGAAGGGCTTTTGGGGTTGTACATACCTAAGGGATTTCAGTGTCAGTGGAGGGCATGACTAGCTTTTTCTCATCCTCTTCTTCTACAAGATGGATGTCTGGCCTGTCTCTGGCAGGTCGTCTTGGGGGATTGGGTCTTCCTCCAAGTGGGTCATCACCTGTGGGTGTCTGTTGCTGGAGACATAGCTGGTTCCAGTGAGGATCCAGCTGACCTTCTCCATGTGGCTGAGATACCACAGTACAGCAAAGGCATATTTTCCCACTGAAAATTCAAACAGGTCTTTACTACGGGGGCCCTGATAGTTCCTTCAATGTCTTACAGAGCAGGGGGCAGAGCTAGGTGGGTTTGGGGAACAGGTCTCAGCCTAGGTTATATTGCTCCTTCCTATCACAAAAGGGACAAGTCCTTGCTGCTTGTGGTGGGGTTGGTGAGCATGGGGGTGTGCTCACATAAGGCTGTCCAAGTCTGGTGGACTTCTACATCCACTCCGTCCCTCCCTCTGCTTCTAGAAACTCCCTTTAACTCACTACCTGCTGTTCCCCTTGTTTCCTTCCTTGTGTCACCGCTGCTTTTTATCAGTCCTTTCTCCATCTCTTTTAGTATCTGGCAAATTTTGCATGGTCCTAACAATTTTAGCAGGTACTTTATACCATCACCTCTAATTGGGCACCGGCAAACACAGTTGAGGTCATGAATGTCGATGGTGAGAGTCTCTCCTAGCCTATACATTGCTTTATGCAAATCAAAAAAAGGAATCCCCTTTGAGTGGGCACACTGCATGGGAAGTGAGCAGCATCTTTGTGGGAAGAAAAAAATTGCTTATTTTTTTCCAGTGGATGCAGTGCTGACCAGACATATGGTTTGACCTGCAGAGAGAAAGCTGGATTTAAGTATCCCTTCCTAATTACCCCTTAGCCAAGGGATTAAGCAGTACACAAATAAGACAACCATATGTGGAGAAAAGCTATCAATGGCTTTTCTGCTCATGTACAGCTGGGACCAAGGGAAGGTGGGCTCTATGTCAGTGTAGGGGTCTCTCTTTGCTCCTTGCAACACAGAGGAAAAGAAAATTGACTCAGATGATTTTAATGGATGTGTAGTGAATTAAATTGTAGCTTCCAAAAGATATGTCTAAGTTCTAACCCTCAGAACCTGTGAACATGGCCTTATTTGGAAAAAGGGCCTTTGTAGATGTGATTAACTAAAGGATCTTGAGATGAGATCATCTTGGATGACCTCAGTGGGTCCTAAATCCAGTGATAAATATTTATTTTTAATTGTCAGCCAATAATTGTATATATTTATGGGGTATGTATATATTATGGGGTACAGAGTGATTTATTGATATACATATATAATGTATAATTATCAAATTATGAAAATTAGCATATTCTTCAGCTGAAACATTTATTATTTCTGTGTGTTGGGAACATTCAAAATTCTCTTCTCTATTTGAAAATATACATTATAAACTGTAGTCACCCTACAGTGCTATAGAACACTAGAACTTATTCCTCCTATCTAGCTATAATATTGGATCCATTAACCAACCTCTCACTAGACCCCCTCCCAATTTTCTCTCCCCACTACCCTTCCCAGCCTCTAATAACTACGATCTACTCTCTACTTCTATGAGCTCAACCCTTCTTAGCTCCCACATATAAGTGAGATCATGCTATAATTGTCTTTCTATGCCTGGCTTACTTAACACAGTAACCTCTGGTTCCATCCAGGTTGCTGCGAATGACATGAATTCATTCTTTTTAATGGCCAAATAATATTCCATTGTGTATATATATCACATTTTCTTTCTCCATTCGTCGATAGTCACTTAGATTGATTCCATATTGTGGCTATTGTGAATAGTACTGCAATAAACATGGGAGTGCAGGTTTCTTTTCCTTTAGATAAATATCCAACAGTGGGGTTGCTGGATCATTTGAAAGTTCTTAATTTTTTGAGGAACCTCCATACTGTTTTCCATAATGGCTGTTCTAATTTACATTCCAATCAACAGTGTGTAAGAATTCCCTTTTCTCTATATCCTCAGCAGCATTTGTTATTTTTTTTATCTCTTTTTTTGAGATGGGGTCTCACTATGTTGCTCAGGCTGGTCTCGAATTCCTGGACTCATGTAATTCTCCTGCCTCAGCCTCCCAAGTGGCTGAGACTCCAGGCATAAGCCACCACACTCATCTTATTTTTAATCTTTTTGATAATAACAATTCTAACTAGGGTGAGATGATATCTCACTTTAGTTTTGCGTTTCCCTGATGATTACTGATGTTGAATGTTTTTTCATATACTCGGCCATTTTTATGTCTTCTTTTGAGAAATGTCTATTCAGACCCTTTCCTCATTTTAAAATTGTATTATTTGTTTTGTTGTCATTGAGATGTTTAAGTTCCTTGTATATTCTTGGATACTAATCCCTTGTTGGATAGATATTGCAAATATTATCTCCCATTCTACAGCTTGTCTCTTCACTGTTGTTTTCTTTGCTATGCAAAAGCTTTTTAGTTTGGTATAATCACATTGGTCTATTTTTGCTTTCATTTCTTGTGCTTTTGGAGTCTTACTCATAAAATCTTTGCCCAGAACAATGTACTAAAGCATATCCTTTGTTTTCTTTCAGTAGTTTTACAGTTTTGGGTCTTACATTTCTGGCTTTAACCCATTTTGAGTTAATTTTTATATATGATAAGAGAGAGCAGTCTAATTTCATTCTTTTGCATATGGATAGTTTTCCTAGCACCATTTATTAAAGAGGCTGTCCTTTCCCCAATGTACATTCTCAGCACCTTGGTTGAAAATCAGTTGGTTATAAATACATGGGTTCACTTCTGGGGTCTCTATTTTGTTCCATTGGTCTATGTGTCTGTTTTTATGCCAGGGCCATGTTGTTTTTGTAGTATAGCTTTGTAGTATATATTAAAGTCATATGGTATGATACCTCCAGCTTTGCTCTCTTTGCATAGGATTGCTTTGGCTATTTGGACTCTTTTGTGGTTCCATATGAATTTTAGGATCATTGTTTCAATTACTGTGAAGAATACTGTGGTATTTTAACGGGGATTGCATAAAACCTATAGATATCTTTGCATAGTATGGTTATTATAATAATGTTAATTCTTGCAATTCATGAACATGAGATTTTTTTTTCACTTTTTTGTATCCTCCTCAATCTCCTTCATCAGTGTTTGTAGTTTTCATTGTTGAGAACTTTCATTTTCTTGCTTAATTTCTAGATATTATTTTTTGGTAGCTACTAAAAATGAAATTACTTTTTGATTTTTTTAAGATAGTTTGTTATTGGTATATAGAAATGCTACTAATTTTTGCATTAATTTTGTATCCTGGGCTGGGTGTGGTGGCTCATGCCTGTAATTGCAACACTTTGGGAGGCCAAGGTGGGCAGATCACAAGGTCAGGAGTTCGAGACCATCCTGGCTAACATGGCGAAACCCCGTCTCTACTAAAAATACAAAAAATTAGCCAGGCTTGGTGGCAGGCACCTGTAGTCCCAGCTACTCAAGAGGCTGAGGCAGGAGAATGGCGTGAACCCGAGAGGCAGAGCTTGCAGTGAGCTGAGATTGAGCCACTGCACTCCAGCCTGGGCTACTAAGCGAGATTCCTTCTCAAAAAAAAAAAAAAAAATTTGTATCCTGCAACTTTATGGAATTGGTAAGTTCTAAGAGATTTTTGGTGGAGTCTTTAGGTTTTTCTACCTATGAAGTCACATAATCTGCAAACAGGGACAATGTGACCTCCTCTTTTCCAATTTGAATGTGCTTTATTTCTTTCACTTGGCTGACTCTGGCTAGGACTTCGAGTACTGTGTTGAATAAGAGTAGTGAAAGTGGGCTTGTTTTTTTTAACTGTTCTATTTCTTAAAAGAGAAAAACTTTCAACTCTCTCCCATTCAGAGTGATGTTTGATGTGGGTTTGTCATATATAGCCTTTATTGTGTTGAGGTATGTTTCTTCTATATCTAATTTGTTGACTCTTTTTATTATGAAGGGATGTGGGATTTTATCAGGTGAATTTTCTGCATTTATTGAGATGATCATATGGTTTTTGTCTTTCATTCTATAGATGCAATGTATCACATTTATTGATTTGTGTATGTTGAACCATCCTTGTATCCCTGATTTGAATCTCACTGGATTCAATTTAAGTGTTTGTTCTTCATAGTCTTTAATGATTCTTTGTATTTCGGTAGTATCAATTGTAATGTCTCCTTTATTTTTTTTTAAATTTTATTTATCTGGAACATCTCTTTTTCCTAGGCCATCTAGCTAATGGTTTGTTGATTTTGTTTATCTTTTCAAAAAACCAACTTTTCACTTGTTTACCTTTTGTACTTTTTGTCTCTGTTTTGTTTAGTTCTGCATTAGGTTATTTATTTGAAATCTTTCTACTTTTCTGCTGCAGGCATTTATTGCTATGAACCTAGTGCTGCTTTTACTGTATCTTATTGGTTTTGATATGTTGTGTTCCTAGTTTTATTTGTTTCAAACATTTGTTGGATTCCTTCTTAATTTTTTCATTGACCCATTGGTTGTTCAGGAGCATGTTGTTTAATTTCCATGTATTTATACAGTTTTCAAAGTTCCTCTGGTTATTGATTTCTATTTATTCCATTGTGATCTGAAAAAATATTTGATGGGATTTCAGTTTTTAAAAATGTGTCGAGATTTGTTTTGTAGTTCAACATATGGTCTATCCTAAAGAATGTTTCATATGCTGATGAGAAAAATGTGTATTCTGCAACTATTGGATAAAATGTTCTGTAAATGTTTGTTAGGTCCGGTTGGTCTACAGCGCAGTTTAAGTTCAATGTTCCTTTGTTGATATTCTGCGCAGATGATCTGTCCAATGCTGACAGGGTGCATTGAAGTTTCCAATTCTTGTTGTATAGCGGTTTATCTCTCCCTTTAGCTCTAATAATACTTGCTTTATATATCTAGGTGCCCTAGTATTGGGTACGTATATATTTAGAGTTGTCACATTCTCTTGCTGAATTGATCTCTTTATCATTATATAATGACCTTCTTTGTTTCCTTATGTGTTTTTTTAGGCTTAAAGTCTATTTTAACTAATGTAAATATAGCCTCTTTTGCTCACTTTTCATTTATGTTGCTTGGAATATCTTTTTCCATCCCTTCACCTTCAGCCCATGTTTGTCTTTACAGCTGAAGTGAGTTTCTTGTAGGCAGCACATAGTTCGGTCTTGTTTTTTTTTGTTTGTTTCTTTCTTTTTTTAAAAAAATTTATTCAGCCAATGTATAAATGTATAAATACATATCTTTTTTTTCTTGACCATAAGGGTGGGCTTGAATATATCTTTTAATTGAGGAATTTAAACCATTGACATTCAAAGTTATTATTTATAGGTGAGGACTTATTCTTGTCCTTTTGTTGTTTTCTGGCCGTTTTGTATACTCTTTGTTCTTTTTTTCCTCTTTTATTGTTTATTTCTGCCATGTTTTAGTGTAATTTCTGCCATGCCAGGTTTTCTGTAGCAGTATCATTTGATTTCATTCTCTTTATCATTTGTTTATCTGTTCCACCAGTGGATTTTATAGTTTTTTGTGTTTTCATTTTTATCCTAACCTCTTGACCACCTGGGAGTCATATGTTTTCATGATTGTAGCTATTGCTCTTTCACTTCCAGATGCACGACTCTCTTACACATGTTTTTTCCTTCAGACATGGTCTCACTCTGTTACCCAGTCTGGAGTGCAGAGGCATGATCATGGCTCACTGCAGCCTTAACTGCCTGGGCTCAAATGATCCTCCCACTTCAGTCTCATGAGTAGCTGGGACCACAGGTACACACCATCATGGCTAGCTAATTTTTTTTTTTTAAGAGATGGGGATCTCATTTTGTTGCCCAAACTGGCCTCAAATCCCTGGGCTCAGGCAATACTATTGCTTTGGCCTCCCAAAGTGCTAAGATTACAGGCATGATTCACCATGCCTAGCTTTTACACATTTCTTGCATGACAAGACTAATGGTGATCAATTCCCTCAGTTTTGCTTGTTTTTCTGAAAGACTTTATTTCTCCTTTATTTATGAAGTATACTTTTGCTGCGTATAGTATTCTTGGCTGATAGGATTTTTTTTTTCTTTTTTTTAATCTACCACTTTGAACACATCATCTCATTCTTTTTTGACCTGTAAGGTTTCTGCTGAGAAACTTACTGTTAGTCTGATGGGGGCTGCCCTATATGTGACTTGATACTTTTCTATTGCTGTTTTTAGAATTCTCTCTGTTTTTAACTTTTGACAGTTTGGCTGTGATGTGCCTTGAGGGGATCTTTTTGGGTTGAATCTATTTAGGAATCTTTTGAGCTCGCTGTATCTGCATCTCCTGATATTTCCCAAGACTTGGGGAGTTTTCAGGTATTATTTTATTAAATAGGTTTTCTATGTGTTTTCTTATGTCTTCTTGAAATCTCATAATTTGTTTTTTCTGTGTTTTTCTTTTTCTTTTCTTTTCTTTTTTCTTTTTCTTTTTTTTTTTTTTTTTTTGCTTAATAGGATACTATATGTCCTATAGGTTTCTTCATTCTTTTTATTCTTTATTTTTTTTCTGGCCATGTTATTTCAAAAGAACTGTTTTCAAGTTCAGAAATTTCAACAACTTTTGCTTGATCCAGTCTATTGTTAAAGCTGACAGTTATATTTTTAATTTTATTCATTAAGTTCTTCAGTTCCAAGCTTTTGTTTGGCTCATTTTTAAATGATATTTATCTCTATTGGATTTAAAATTTAGCTCATTAGTTGTTCTTCTGATTTTGTTGAATTGTCTATCTGTGTTCTCTTATATCTCACTGAGTTTCCTTAAGGTCATTATTTTGAATTCCTTTCTAGGCATTCATTGGTTTCCTTTTCTTTGTGGTCTGTTACTAGAGAATTATTGTGTTTCTTTAGAGATGTCATGTTTCCTTGGTTTTTCATGTTTTCTGTTTTCTGTTAATATCTGACATTTGGTGGAACATTTGGTTCTACCAATATTATGGAGTAGCTTTTGTAGGGTAAGACCTTTTTCTGTAGATGTGTCCTATAGTATTGATTGTGTAGGGTGCTTTGACTTTGATTCTGGATGGGTGTAGTAGTATAGTCTCTGTATAATTTCTTTGGCTATAATCAATGTCAGCAGTGTCTGCAAGTGCCTCAGCAGCCTAGGCTGTGGTTGTTTGTGGAAGCTTTGTTATGGCTTTGGTGGGTTTGGGAACACCAGGGAGGCCAGTCCTTGAGCCCCTGGGGGGCATGCACATGCACATGGTGGTTTCCCTGTTAAAGAGGGCATGGTTACCAGTAGCAGCAGGCCCTGGGCAGGCCAGTTCTTGGGCTCCTGGGGGTTATACATGGGTGCTTGGCAGCTTTGATGCTGGAGAGAGCAGGGTTGGTGGCAATGGGCCTTGGGTAAATGGCTCTCAGGCTCTGGAGAGTGCATACATCAGCTCCCTCTCTCCTGAGGGCAGCCTCCTTAACTGTGCTGGACTGCCTGTTCCCCAAGAGGTAGGGTACTGTGTGGGATCTGGTGCCAGGAATATGGCTGTACTGATCATTTCAGCTGGTCTTTTGACTCTGCAGCCGTCTGGGTAAATGTGGTGGGATATCAGTGGAGCTCCAGGGATGGAGAAATGCAGAGACTGTTGATCCTCAGTGCAGGATGCACTGTGGTGATGGCTCTGCTCTCCAAATTACGTTGTGCTGCAGCAGCCTGGGTTGTGGGGAGTGGGGGGTGATTCTATGTGAATTTGGTCTCTGGAATAATGCAGTCATGTGGATTCCAGGCCTCTCCTTACACTGGGCTTAAGGCCTGTGAAGGTCGGGGGGTAGGGGGGCTCTCGTGTAACTAAGATAGCAGGCATGTGAAGTGAGAATGTGGACTGCTGGAGATTTCCTGCTTACCTTTCCCCCACACTGGGGAGTCCCTTTTGGCTCTGAGCTGATCTTGGATGGGTGCTGTACTTCCCTCTTCATGTTGCTGTCCTGAGTTTCTATCTCAAAAGGTATTTGTCACTTCCTTGCTGAATTCTGGTGTTCTTCTTTAGACATTTTATTTGACATGTGGTTATCTATTTGTATTTTCATCCTTCCTTGTGGAGGAAGTGAGTGCAGAGCACCTCAAGTAAGCAATCTTGATGACATCTCTCTGTATTTGATTTTTCAACTTTAAGTGTGAAAGTGATATGCATTCAGTATGCTCCTCAACTTACAATGAGTTTATGACAGATGCCTTTATAAGAGTCAGGCAGAGGGAGATTAGACAAACTGAAGAGGACACATAAGGAAACATGGGGAAGAAGGTTGTGCAAAGATGGGGGCAGAAATTGAAGTTGATGCAGCTACAAGTCAAGGAATGCCAAGTGACGTCAGTAGCCACCAGAAGCTGGAAAGGCAAGGAACAGAATCTCCCTGGAGCTTCCAGAGGGAGTAAAGTTCTGCGGACACCTTGATTTTAGAATTCTGCCCTCCAGAACTGTGAGAGAATAAATTTCTGTTATTTTAAGCCACATAGATTGTGGTAATTTATTACAGCAGCCCTAGGAAAATTATCTACACATGGGGACCAAAGAGAGACTCGACAGGGCTTTTTTCTTTTTGAGTTGTAACTAGTTCTTTCCTGCAGCAGATAAAATCAAGCACATTTTATCCTGTGTAGATATCTTCCCTTCCTTCTGGCCCCAAACTGTCCTTAACTTTACAAGAGAAATTTTTTCTCCTTTTAACAAAACTATCTTGAAAACTCACATTTCTTTTATTGTAGAAAAAAAAACAGAATAAGCATAACTTCTGCCCTTCTCAATTTGATACAAGAAATTAATATTTCTCCTATTAACATACACTTATGAACATGCACCACAGCCTTATTTTGTTAAGAGAGCATTTTTTCACCCTGGCCTAAGTTATATTCAAACCATTTTCCTTTAACTTGCCCTTGGCAGTGAAGGAGAGGAATCTCAACCTACTCTTCCATAGGTTTTAGGAGCTTATAATCCATTATTTCCCCCCACCAGGCTGTGGGCTGCACAAGAGCCTGCTCTGTGCACTGTTAATCTTGATATCATCCAATATAGCATGTGGCATGTAGCAGATGCTCAGGAAGTGTTTCCTAATCAGGGTGACCAAATGTCCTGGTTTTCCCAGGACAGAAGGGTTTCTCAGGATGTCAGGCTCTCAGGGTTCAATTGGAACAGACTTGGGCAAACCTGGCAGTTGGTAACCCCTGTTAAATGAACTGGACCCCACTGCTCTTGGCGACATCCAGGCTTAATACCAAGTTGGGAAAGTTGCCTAATATAAAGTTATGTGGTCTTTGTCCCTACTCTGCCTTCTTTCTGGGTCTCTAAGCTTCCCAGAGTTCTTCCTTCCCTGGGACTCACCTCGTTGGGCTAACATTGTTACTTGGGTGCTAATTCCACCTAGGTCCCAGTGGCTCTCTGCTTAATGCGCCCCATGTATAATTCCATTTCTCTTGTCACGTGACTATTTTTTTTCTCTGAATTATTTGCTAGCTGGTTTTTCTCCTCCTGCTTCAGAAATGTTGAAGTTCTCCAGCATTCTGTCCTGATCACTTCCAAATAGCTCAGGGATGACCTCAGGACCTGAGCTTAAAAAAACCTACAGCAAAGCACCTTGGATGTTATTATTGACTCCTTTTCCATGCCCACAATTTGATTTATCCACTGATTCCCTCGTATTGAATAAATATTAAATCAATTCCCTTCTCCCCATCCTCATGGTTGTGGCCATACACCAGGACCTTATTATTTATTGCCTTTTACTGAGATTTCCCATTTATATTCTTAACCTTTCCAATTTACCCTTTTCATTGCTTCGGAGTGATTACTCTAACATGCAAATATGACTACAATCTTCCCTAGCTTAAACTATGCCAATGGCTCCCTGTGGTCCACAGAAAAAATTCTTAGACAGGCACATGAGATGCTTCCTGACCTGCCCTTGCCTAACAGTTTGGCTTCACACATCACCACTTGTTCTTCTCAGACCCCACATTTTTGCCTCAATGCACTCATCCTGCTCCCTCTACAACCAGACCTTTGGACCTACATGTCCCTCCCTCTGTCTCTGTTGCCTTCCTGACCTCCTTGCCTTGGCTACCTCCTGCCAGGCCTTCAGAATTCAGCTCAGTGGTTGCTTCCATGACCCTGTTAATTTGGGGTGAGATGCTTCATCTGTCCTGTACCAGCAACGAGTGTTTACTGCTCTCAGAATAGGCACCAACCTGCTTGTCTCCCTCTCTGGGGCTGAGCAACCTAAGTGCAGAAAAATGCTTATTCACCTTTACCTTCTTTCTTCACAGCACTTGGCGTAGTGTAGGTGCCTGTACTGGGTTGAATAATGTCGCCCCAAACTTATGTCTATGCAGAACCTCAGAATGTGACCTTATTTGAAAATAGGGTTTCGAAGATATAATTAGTTAAGATCATATTGAATTAGAACAGGCCCTAAATCCAATATGACTGGTGTCCTTATTAGAAGACAAAAGGATGCAGAGGTGCAGACATACACAGGGAGAAAGCCATGTGATGTGATGGCAGAGAGGGAGATTAATGAGTCAAGGAACACGAAGGATTGCTGCACCCACCAGAAACCAGGAAGCCAGGAGAGAGGCAAGAAAGGATCCTTCCCTAGAGGTGTCAGAGGGAGCATGGCCCTTCTGACATCTTAATTTCAGACTTCTGTCCTCCAGAATAAGAAAATAAATTTCTGTTGTAAGCCACCGATTTTGTGGTACTTCATTTTGGTACTTTGTTATAGGAAACTAGTACAGTGCTCAACATATTTGGTTGACTCAGTGAATGATCCTACCCCTTTCCTACCTCCCCATAGCCATTGGGAAAGGCCTTTGTCAACTCTGGGCTAGAATGTTTTGGTAGCCTTCTGACTTGTCTCCCTGTGTTTATTAAATGGAACAGTGCCATAAGTTTATGACTCCAATGGATTCTGTGTTTGTTAGACTGATTATCAGCTAATTTTTTTCTCATGACTCAATGACAAGGTTAGCTGAATCGTGGTGCTGAAAAATGTCACCTCTGCCCTGAGTGAAGCTTTCATGCGAGGATCTACTGGGGCACCTAAAAGGACAATGATTCAGGATGTCATTGAGCTCACAGAGCAAGCCACATGCCTGTTTCTGCACCTGCTTTGCTAATAAATGAAAGTCTGTATGGCAGAATTCTATCTGACACCTGCTTTCATTACAACATGCAGAGACCTACGGCCCCAAGACCTCTTACATCTACATAGTGAATGACAAAATTGACTCAGGTCAGTTCTAACCAAGTAGGTCATGGAAAGAACTCCGGTTTCGGAACAAGACAAATTTGGGCTAAAATCCCAGCTCCACCACTGACTGCCTGAGTCACCTATGATGTTGCTTCACAGGGTGGTAACAATGATCTATGCCCGCCTCCCCAGGTTATTGCTATAATTAAGTGAGATCAAGCATGTGAAAGGCTTCAGGTGCTGTAAATGCTTGCTGCTATTCAGTAAGTTGAACACAGTCACACAGCTAAGAGGGAAGGTGCTGTCCAGGGTCTCACCCTGGGGACGAGACTCCCCTGAAACAGAGGCAATGGCCTCTAATGAGGGAACTGAACATTAATTAGAAATCCAGGATATACGACTTTATGCATTTTCACATACATTTTTTTTCCTTTTATTCCCATGAAAGCCTTTTACTTTAAAAAATTTTTATTCTCATTAAAAAATATAGGAAATGAGGCTCAAAGGCAGGGCACGGCTCCCTGTAGCACTTGTGAGCAGTGATTCTCAACCTGGGCTGTGCATGAGGATCCCCTGGAGCTTTGAAAAATCCCCACACCATGCCGCCTCTCTGACCAATGAAACCAGAATGTCTGATGCTGGGGCCCCGGCTTCAGAACTTCAAAAACCTCTTCAGGTGACTCCCAAATGCAGCCAAGTTTGAATATCTGTGCTCCAGAGTTCACAAATCACTTTCCCCCAGAGGAAGTGGTCTGACCGACCTTTACACCTCTATGAGGACAGCAGAGTAGATTTCATTGTCCCCACTCTGATGATGGGAAAACCAAGCTCAGAGAAAATTCCAGAAAGGACTTGAACTAGAACCAGATTCCTTGATTCTTCTCCACTGCTCTATCCCTGTCCTGGGGGGAGGAGCTATGCCACATCACTGACCTCTATTTCCCTTTCAGTATCTGCACCGGAGAGAAGGCTGCTTTGGGTGTTTGGAACAGTTTACCTCTATCTAGCCACCATGGGGTTCTGATGACCCCATCCCCAGCCCCCATCACCTGGTCTCCCCTGCCCTCCCCTGTAGTTCATGGGTTCTCCACAGCCCGGAGCAGAGGCCAGGGGGTTTTCCACACAGGCTTGTGAGATCCATTTCGTTCCCGCCTGTTTTTCCATCTGCCTTGTCATAGGGTGTGTGGTGCAGGCTTGTCTCTGCCAAATGCTTTAGTGGCTCTGGAATGGAGAAAGCAGCAGAAGCCCAGAGTGTTTATGCCATGGGAAAAGCTGGGCTTTTCCACAGATCATCCTTCTCCCCCGCCCCCAGGTTCTCATGCCCTACATGATTCCCAGGGGGCCACCCAGCAATTAAGATACAGTTCTGGAGAGCAGAAGGCTCTGACAGCCCCACAAATCAGCCTCCATATCCCCACCCCCAACACACACACATCCCAGTCCCTCCCAGAACAATGCTATCGAGTCATCTTGAGCAATGGCACCAGAAAATCCCAGTGTAATGAAAGAAAACAGAGGCCTGTCTTTCTGGCTGCTGGTGCGATTTCAATAGAAAGCCCTTCTTAAGCAGGAAGAAGCAATTCTTCTGCTATGTCCCTAACAAAAGCTGACCTCTTCCTTGGCGGCATTGGGTAGGCCCAGAATCAAGCTGGGGTTATTTCCCCACCATCGCCATAGTCATAGCAACAGCTTTGATTAATGCGGTGTCCCATTAGAGGGATAATGTCAGCCCTAATCAGAAACGCCTCAAGTATCTCTCTTTGCATTTTGGTAAATGGCGTAATCACATTACGGCTGGATGTGTCTGGGAGCTGATTGCTGTCATACAAGTCTGCCTGATTTTCCAGGTTAAGGGGTGTCAGGGGGCCCGAGATGCAGCTAATTACTGTGCATTGTTAGGAGAGAGGACCAAGGCCACGGAGGCCGCCAGGAACGTTCCTGCCCTATCCTTCCTTCTAAGTCCATAGGAGCGCCCTGGGCTGATGGTCTGTTTGCAAGGATGCCTGCCTGAAGGAGATGGCTGAGAGTCAGAGAGGGGTGCTATATGCTGCTGTTAAGCATAAGGGAAGCAGAGGCATGGTTGAAAAGAACAGGCACGTAACTGAGCTGGGCTTGGCTGTTCCTGTCCCTTGTCCATCAAGCTTGTGATGGACAGTCAGCCTCCGGTCATGCCACTGGGCTGGAAAACTGGCAGGAGGGGCCCCACTTGGGCCTGGAGATAGGAAACGGCAGGGGTGACATGTACTGCAAAGGCATATAATGAGTGTGGACTTGTCATAATAGCATTTGGCTGTTGGCAGGTTCTGCTTTGTCTGTTGAAGCTTCCTACTTGAGGGTAGATTCTTACTGCACCCTGGGGAGAGAGACTTCTCCTTCTCTCCCCTTTTACTAGCAGGGAAACCAAGGAAAGGAGAGGTGACATGTCTCATCCCTGTATCGATGCTAGGTTCCACTTCCCAAGAGACCCTTCCCACACGAAAAGCTTCCTCTCTTTGCCTTCCAGCCTAGCTGCTTTTGTTTCTGTAAATCCATAGGTGACAGTAACAATAAATCGTCACCACCTATACTGAAAGATTAAGAGGAGGACCTGAGGAAATATGCATTGAGCCCCCAGAGGCTATTTTTAGACGCTTCTGGGAGGTTTTAAAAAAGGACTCATACAGTTAACTATTTATGACTTTTTGAATGCAGGACAGAAATAGAAGGACAGCACTTAGCTTCTTCTCCAAAGCTGGGGAGTAAATTCCTCTCAGAGACCTGAAACCACTTTGGGGCCATTAAATTTACTGTCTCTTGGATGGCATTTAATATCTAGCATAACTAATATCTAGTTTTTATTTTTGGCTACAGCAATAGTTGTTCTTTTCGGTGTTGAAAATTATCTCAAGAGTAGCTGAGGAAATTGAGTCACAGAGTGAGAATTATCTCAGAGTCACACGGCTGGTCTGTGGCCAAGCCCTGGTGGAAGCAAATCTCTTGCTATTTGGGCCAAAGTTCACTGCAGAGGGTTGAACTGAATGTCCCAGGGCAGGTTTGGGTGTGGAAAGTTCTTCAGGGGATACTCAAGCCAACAAACGGACAAGACGCTATGGTATCATGAATCAACCAAGCTCCATCTGCCACCTTTCCTAGGAGGCTCCAGGCCAGCTTTCCACTTGGAAGAGTCAATATTCTCCCCAAGAAGATGTTGCATTAGACATGTGAGAGGACACAGGCTCACTGCCTACCCCGAAACCTCACATGCTTGTGTTGTATTATGAGCAGGACAGAATGCATTTCCAGGCCGGGTTGTACCTCAGGTCGGGGGGAAACTAGTAGGGTTTCCTCAACTGCTCTCCGAAGCTTTATGTCCTTCCCAGTAGCCAACAACTTGATCATCCCTTCCTTTAAACTTGGCCAATCAGGGACTTGGAAATCAAGGATGTAGAGCCTTAGCCCCAACAGCCAATAGCTTTAAGCTAAACAAACCCACAGGAGACTGGTATTTGCCTGAACAGAAAACCACAGAGGAATGAATTAACACCACGGTCAGAGTTTCCATCTGGGCCCTGCTGGTGCCCTCACCACAGAGGCTGCCTGTGCCGGCAGCCCCACTCCCTGCTGGCTCAGCCTAGCGCAAGTCCCTGGGCCAATCCCGACAGAAGCAGGGTGTACATGAACACTGTCTTCCTCAGCCAGGCTGCGGGGCTTCCCAAGCAGGGACTCAGCGGTCCAGCCTCTGCTACTGCCTCCTTCTGCCCCTCTGTCTATTTCTGGTGACTACCACACCCAGCACGTGGCATGCCAGGGGCCAGCCCCCCATAGCCAAGCAGCCTAATGGGCTGTATGGGTCTTCTTGATGCCAACTCCCACTGGACTCTCCAGTCTGGCAGTGCTGCCATTGTATACTTGGCTGGTCTGCACCAGCACCTTGCACAGCAGCTAGCAAAACATAGCAATATTTAGTCCATATTGGGTCCATGAAAATGAAAAGGTGATATCCTATTCCTGTAGAGGGGAGTGATCACTTACTTGATTTTGCTGATGCACATCCATCTCTGTTCAAATTGAAAGTGCAAGTTCATTGCAAACCATCTCTGGCAGAATTGTCACTTCTGAGCAAGTGTCTGTACAAAAACCTTTGCTCATTACAAAACAGGGGTCGTAATAGAAATTGGTCCCTTTGGTTTATTTTACAATTGTATTTAATTGCTCACCATTCTGCCAATTAATCAAGCCTTCAGTTGCCCTAAGTAAGGAACTTTTTTAAAGAGGTGGATTAAAGGGGAAATTGCACTTGATGGGAGAAGATGAGGCCATGGCTCTGAAATATCTTTAAGTGAGTCACAAAGTATTTTTAAACCTTAGTTTCCTCATCTGGAAACTGAGATAGTTGAACTCAGTAATCACTACATTTCTTTCCAGGTTTATGGTCCTATTAACTTATAATTTTGTTTCACTAATGCAAGTCTCCAAGCATGCTGTCTTGTGTTTTGGCCAAATCAGAACCTCAGGGTTAAGCCTTTGCATGACTTTTCATATGTTGCCACCAGGTGGCAGGAGTGTGCCACAGTCCTTTGGTCTCATGCATAAAGAGCATGAGCATCAGAGGTGGACTTAGGATGGTAGCTTTCTGAGCTAGAAGGGCAGAGTCTTTGAGTTTTTGAAATAGCAAATCCTCTTGTTTATGAAAACACATTCGCTTTTATGCAAAACAACACTTTGAGGGTTAGCAATGACCATATCTAGAAATGACCAGGGACCAAGAGTTTCATGGTCCAGAATTTTAAGGACATGGTCCCCAGCCCCTGGTGGTCTTCTCACTCCCACTTTATACCTGAGTAGGTCATGGCAGCCCATCACCCCAGCAGCCACTGTGGAATTCAGTGTCCCATGAGGAACACCACGGGCTGAACCAGGGTTGATAGATTTACACTGTTTCTTTGCTCCTTCCTGTCTCCTTCAGGGAAAGAGATCAGGGCTAAGCCCACCCAAATTTAGGGTCCCAAAGTCCTTTGAAAAAAAAAAACTTTCAACTATTTGCCTAATTATAATAAAGTTTTACCTAAACACAAACTCAGCAAGAAAAATTGTCACCCCCTGTGATGGTCAGTTTTGTGTCAACTTGTCTGGGCCGTGGTGTGCCCAGATATTTGGTCAAACATTATTCAGGGTGCTTTTGTCAAGCATTATTCAGAGCGTGTTTTTGGATGAGATTAGCATTTAAATCTGTAGACTCAGTCAAGCAGATGTGGCCCTCCCTAATGTGGATGGACCTCATCCAATCAGTTGAAGGCCTGAATAGAACAAAAGGCTCTCCTTCCTCCAAGTAAAAGAGATTTCTTCCTACCTAAGTACTTTCTTCAGACTGCACAATGGCTCTGTCTGGGTCCCAAGCCTGTCAGTCTTCAGCCTAGAAGCTCACCATCGGCTCTCTCGCATTGCTAGTTTGGTAACTCACCCCGCAGATCTGGAGGTTTCTCAGCCTCTACGATCACATGGCCAATTCCTTAAAATAAATCCCTTTGTGTGTGTGTGTGTGTGTGTGTGTGTGTGTGTAATATATATATAAATATGTATAGTATATATAAAATACGTATATTATGTGCATATATGTATATGTAAAATATCCCATTTCTTCTGTTTCTCTGGAGAACTCTCACTAACATACTCCCTGGCTGGCCATTCATCCTTTGGCTATGCTTTCATTTCACACATGTATACTGAGAACCTATCTAGTACTAGGCCCTGTACTAGGCATCTGAAATAGAAAGGTGAACCCAGCTGCCCGACTTAAAAGATTCAAGAACAAGGGAAAAGACAGTACAGAAATGAGGTGTCACAGAATAGAAGTCAACGTGGAGCTGGGGAAAGCTAAGAATGACCAGATGCTGAAGAGGAGAAATGTAAGCTTATTTCCTGATGATGCTACTTGTCCGCTGCAGAAAAACCACAACAATCAGGGCACTGTAAATTAGTCTGTTGATGACATTGTCAAAGGCATAAATAGCAACAATGTGGAAAGTTAGCTCCAAGCTACTCAAGCTGCCAGGAAACTACTTTCTAGAGGAAAACAGCCCCGCCCCCGCCCCCCACCACCCCCCGCCCCGCAAAGACAACTTAATGTGGGCTGGTTTGATTCCAAAATTTGTGTCTTTCTTAGGCAGAACTGATTGTAGTCCCATTCAGTTTGAATCTGCCTGGATGCTCACTAACATTGCTTCTGGGAATCAGAACAAGCCAAGGTTGTGGTAGATGGAGGTGCCATCCTAGCATTCGTTTCTCTGTTGGCATCTCCCCATGCTCACATCAGTGAACAAGTTGTATCGGTTCCAGAAAACATTGCAGGTGATATAGCTCAGTTTTCCGAGACTTGGTTACTAAGTACAGTGCCGTTGACCCACTGTTGGCTCTTCTTGCAGTTCCTGATATGTCATCTTTAGCATGTGGTTACTTATGTAATCTTACCTGGACACTTTCAAATCTTTGCTGCAACAAGAATCCTGCACCCCCGTTAGATGCTGTTGAGGAAATTCTTCCTATCTGAGTTCGGCTCCTGCATCATGATGATCCAGAAGTATTAGCAGATACCTGCTGGGCTATTTCCTACCTGACTGATGGTCCAAATGAATGAATTGACATCGTCATGGAAACAGGAGTTGTGCCCCAACTCGTGAAGCTTCTAGGAGCTTCTGAATTGCCAATTGTGACTCCTGCACTAAGAGCCATAGGGAATATTGTCACTGGTACAGATGAACGGACTCAGGTTGTGATCGATGCAGAGACACTTGCTGTCTTTCCCAGCCTGCTCACCAACCCCAAAACTAACACTTGGAAGGAAGCTATGTGGACAATGTCAAACATCACAGCTGGCCGTCAGGACCAGATACGGCAAGTTGTGAATCATGGGTTAGTCCTATTCCTTGCCAATGTTCTAAGTCAGATCTTAAGACACAAAAGGAAGCTGTATGGGCCGTGACCAACTATACCAGTGGCGAAACAGTTGAACAGATTGTGTACCTCATTCATTGTGGCATAATAGAACTGTTGATGAACCTCTTAACTGTAAAGATACCAAGGTTATTTTGGTTATCCTGGATGCCATTTCAAGTCTTTCAGGCTGCTGAGAAACTAGGTGAAACTGAGAAACTTAGTATAATGATTGAAGAATGTGGAGGCTTAGACAAAATTGAAGCTCTCCAAAATCATGAAAATGAGTGTGTATAGGCTTTGTTAAGCTTAATTAAGTATTTCTCTGTAGAGGAAGAGGAAGATGAAAACATGGTGCCAGAAACTACCTCTGAAGGCTATACCTTCCAAGTTCAGGATGGGACTCCTGGGAACTTTAACTTGTAGATCACATAGCTGAGGCATAAATTTGTTGTGTACTATGTTTGGTATAAGTTTGTTTCTCTACTATGTTTGTATAAGTACTGTTTCTCTATAAAGAACTCTTTTTAAATATGGTTTGGTATTGTAGCACTTTTTACACTGAAACTATACTTGAACAGTTCCAACCTGTAAATACTGTATAAAGCTTGTCCTCTGAATGGGTTTCTTATTTCTTTGTGGAATTTCATATCTCGCAGTGTCCTGTAAATAAAGATTAAAGTCCACCCCCCCGAAAAAAAAAAAAACAACATAGAGAGGTGAACAAGTTAGCATGTTTCCTGCCCACAGAAAACTTCCAAATTACTGAGGGGGATAAACGATCAAATGCTCACATAAGTGTAAAAATGTAGCTATAGCAAGTGCTGCTGAGAGACAGGAGTGGCCACTGGGAGGAGTAGAAAGGAGAGGCTTGAGCTGCACTGTAGCCGCTAGCCACAAGTGCTCATTTAAATTCAAATTACAAGGCCAAGCGTGGTGGCTCACGCCTGTCATCCCAGCACTTTGGGAGGCTGAGGCGGGCAGATCACCTGAGGTCAGGAGTTTGAGACCAGCCTGGCCAACATGATGAAACCTCATCTCTACTAAAAATGCAAAACTTAGCCAGGCATGGTGGCAGGTGCCTGTAATCCCAGCTACTCAGGAGGCTGAGGTAGGAGATTTGCTTGAACCCAGGAGGTGGAGGTTGTAGTGAGCCGAGATCATGCCACTGCACTTCAGCCTGGGTGACAGAGCAAGACCTTGTTTCAGAAGAAAAAAAAAAAATTCAAATGACAGTCAGACTCCACATAATGATGTTTTCATCAGTTAAGGACCACATATATGATAGTGGTTCCATAAGATGACGATACTGTATTTTTGCTGTACCTTTCTAGGTTGAGATATGTTCAGATGCACAAATGCTTACCATTGTGTTACAGTTGCTCACAGTGTTCAGTACAGTAATATGCTGCTCAGATTTGTAGCCTGGTAGCGATAGGCTATACTGCATAGTCTAAGTGTGTAGTAGGCTATACCATCAAGGTTTAAGTACAGTCTAGGATGGTCTCACAATGACAAAATCACCTAATGATGCATTTCTCATAATGTGTTGTCATTGTTAAGTGACACATGACTGTAGTTAAACTTGAATACAAATAAAAAAGTTAAAGCACTCTGGGAGGCTGAGGCAGGAGGATTATTTGAGCCCAGAAGTTTGAGATGAGCCTGGGCTACACAGGGAGACCCCATCTCTACAAAAAATAAAAATAAAATACGTCAAGCATGGTGGCACGTGCCTGTAGTCCCAGCTACTTGGGAGGCTGAGTTGGGAGGATCGCTTGAGCCTGGGAGGTCGAGGCTGCAGTGGGGCTGGGATCATACCCCTGCACTCCAAGCCTGGGCAACAGAGTGAGACCCTGTCTCAAAAAAAGAAAAAGCTCCTCATCTGCACTTGTGAAGTGCATGGTAGCCGCAGGCAGTCAGCAGCTACTGTATTGGACAGCACACATAACAGAACATTTCTATCGTCACCAAAAGTAATAGTGCTGACCTAGAGCAAGGTTTCTCAAACTCAGCACTATTAACATGTTTGGCTAGGTAATTCTTTGCTGTTGAGGGCTGTCCTGTGTCCTGTTAGATGTTTATCAGCAGTAACTCCCCTCACCCAGTTATGACAAGCAAAATGCCTCCAGACATTGTGAAGTAGCCCTTGAGGGGGCAAACTTGCCCCCAGTTCAGAACCACTGGGCTAGAGGACATTCAGACAGAAATAATTTTAGTAATCAGAATGCGGAGTGGTAAGGGCTTTGAGGTGGTAAACCAAGGTGTTGTCAGAACATGGGAAGAAAGTTCTCATGTCAGACTGGAGGATGCAAGGGAAGGCTTCCCCAGGGAGCTGACTCCCAAGCTACATCTTGAAAAGCAAGACAATGGCAGCAACAAGGCTTGATACCACCTAGTATGTCACTAGTTCCACCATCAACCTCTTCCTGCCTTCATCATCTATTCCGGTCCCTGGATGGTTCCATGCTAAACTCAGAGGGCGCTGTATGAACTCTACTTCCCTTCATTCTCCTTTATTTTTTTAGATTACTAGTCTTGTAATGTTTAAAAATCTCAGCTGGGTGTGGTGACTCACACCTGTAATCCCAGCACTTTGGGAAACTGAGAGAGGAGGTTTGCTTGAGGCCAGAAGTTTAAGACCAGCCTGGGCAACATAGCAAGACCACTTTTCTACAAAATGTTTAAAAATTAGCTGAGTGTGGTGGCGTGTGCCTGTAGTCCTAGCTACTTGGGAGGCTGAGGTGGGAGGGCCACTTGAGCCCAGGAATTCAATGGTGCAGTGTGCCATGATTATACCACTGAACTCCAGCCTGGGTGACAGAGTGAGACCCTGCCCCCAAAAAAGAAAAGATCTCTTGTTCTTTCCTGACTTGGTTAGGGCTCTTAATGTGGCAATAAGAGCTAGTTCAACAAAAGGGGTACCAACTGTAAAGACAGGCCACATGAGACTCAAGACAGGAACCCAAGTTCATTCAGGCCCCATGCATATGTGAATGGGAATATCACTGCACAAAAAGGCTGCTCTATCTCTTGAGGGCTTCATGACCTCACTTAAGACATCTCTGATGCTCTCTGCACATGACCTGTAGTCTCACCTGTCTGCTGATCTGTTTTCTCCTCCTTCAGTTGCAGATAGTTCATAATGGCCACCCAGTTCCCTCTACAGATGGCTAATGCTTCGTAGTCGGTTTGACTTCATTGTCAGCTGGAACTGGCCTATGTGAATTTCAGCTCAACATCCTGCGTAGGAATATAATAGGCCTAACTCATCATTTTTCGATAAAGGCCACACAAGTCAAGGGCTCCTAGTCTAAAAGACAGTTCCCACCTGGGGCTGATGTCTACCCCTATTCTGTGCCACTTGGTACAGAGTCTGTGTCTACTCAGCGGGGACCTGCAGTGGGAGATAAGGGAAGGCTAGTTGCCCTGTACACAGTTGGCTCAAGAAATGAGGGTTAGTTCCTCATTTCTTTTTTCCATTCTTGTCATAATTTGCTCTGGAATTGTCCCAGATTCCTCCATTTTCTTATCTGTAATCAACTCCTTACTTTCTCTCATCACCTAGTACAGTACCTAGCACATAGTAGATGCTCAATAAATATTTGATATATTGAAGCCTACTAGTCAAAGACTGCCAGGAACACACCTATAGTCAAACACATGTAGGTTTGTTGATCTTGCTGCAGTAAGGAAGAGCACGTGGTTTCTCAACAAGAGGGCATTGGAGGGGCTTATTAAAGGATTTGGGTTTAGGCTAGGTGACTGTAAGGGAAAAACTAGAGAAACAAGAGCCAGTTTTGCATTAGATGTTATTAGAATGTGAGGACAATTCAGCAACTTGGTATCTGAGAAATTCTTGTTGAGGAAGCAGGAAGAACAAAATGGGACTGGGATGTCATTGGTAAAAAAAGTAATAATAGTAATCTCCCAGAGGTAACTTTTTAGCTCTAATGTGGCTTTGACTCTGTTTGCGTAGAAACATTATTTATTACAGTCTGATTGACAACAGGGTTGATTTTTTTTTTACATTTTCAGTTAAATTAAAAAAAAAATAACTGAATGACTATTTACCCAAATGAAGAAGCAATTGCAATGAGTTACAGGCAAGGGCAAGGTGCTAAGTTTAAGCCAGCCAAAGTGACTCTTCATATTATCTGTCTTTCAAATGATTGCTTTTTACTGATGTTGAAGAAAATTGGCCTTTAGTATAATGATGTAACACAGATTCATCTGAGGCTTCCTCTACAATTTTGAAATAAATGGTGCTGTATGTGTTCCATTGTTGATATTTTCACCCTTCTTTATTTTGATTGCTCATTCGAGGTTATCTTGCAATTGGCCAATGTTCCTCTTCAAATGTGGTCCCATACATTCCAGATATTGTCTGGTTGGAGCTGAAAACAATAGGTCAATTACTTCCTGAGTTTGCAACACCATGCTCATGAGACACACTTTTTTTTTCAGTAGTCATATTACCCTATAGGTTCACATAAGGCCAGAAGTTTAAGACCAGCTTGGGCAACATAGCAAGACCCCTTCTCTACAAAAGGTTTTTTAAAATTAGCTGGGTGTGGTGGCATGTGCCTGTATTCCTAGTTACTGGCTTGACTTGGTTAGAGCTCTTAATGTTTTTAAGCATGAGCACCCTGGTCTAGTATTTGATTTTTGGAATATGAATAAAAAGTGAATTTGTCATTACTCACAACATTTTATCCATTCTTACTCAACATTCTGGAAGGTTGGAAAAACACCTATTTTATTTGCTTTTCCTCTGACTTTTTGTTGTATGCAATTTGGTTTACATCACTTCTCTGTAACCCATGCACAGCGTTGGCCAAATGTTGAACTGGATACCTGGAAAAAGAGAATCTCTCCAGCTTCAGGAAGTCATCAAGCAACACTCTTTTGTCATGGTTGTTGGACTGCTTTCAATTTATTAGCCCATTTTACTAGTCAGGGTTCTCTAGAGGGACAGAACTAATAGGATAGATGTATATATAAAGGGGAGTTTGTTAGGAAGTATTGACTCACATGATCACAAGGTGAAGTCCCACAATAGGCTGTCTACAAGCTAAGGAGCAAGGAAGCCAGTCTGAGTCCCAAAACCTCAAAAGTAGGGAACCTGACAGTGCAGCCATCAGTCTGTGGTTGAAGGTCCCAGAGTCCAAAAGCTGAAGAAGTTGGAGTCCAATGTTCAAGGGCAGGAAGCATACAGTATTGGAGAAAGATGTAGGCTGGAAGACTCAGCCAGTCTAGTCTTTCCATATTCTTCTGCCTGCTTTTATTCTGGCTGTGCTAGCTGCTGATTAGATTGTGCCCACCCAGGTTGAGGGTGGGTCTGCCTTTCCCAGTCCACTGACACAAATATTAACCTCCTTGAACAACACCCTCACTGACACACCCAGAAACAATACTTTGCATCCTTCAGTCCAATCAAGTTGACACTCAATTATTTACCATCACACCCCTGCACATTTCACTCCTGTGTGAGTAGATGGGGAGCTTCTGGCCATGGTGCAGCTTGAAGAACCAGGAGGAATGGAGAGGATTGGGGGAAGTGGGAGCAGGATGACCAGTGAAGATTTCAAGGAATAATACAAGACTGAGTCCATTTGTTCTCAAAGTAGGACAGGTGGCATTGGAAATGGACAGGAAGATGTTACTAGAAATATGAAAGAAAAATTCAACAAGTCTCCATGAACAACAAACGAATATAGGCAGAAATGGGGAAAAGACAGGTTTAGAGTGTGAATAATTTGGATGGTGTTGGTGAAAATAAAGGTCTTGGAGAGAAGCTGTTTGGGCATAGTTGGATGGTGATGGGGAATTCTTGCTGAAATGTGTGAGTCAAAAGTACTAGCAAGATTTGAATTTTTTTTTTTTTTGGTCTAAATTCTGGGCAATTTTTTGTTTGTTTTTGTTTGTTTGCATTGTTCATTTTGTTTTTACAAGAGCCATTTGAGGAGGGTAGGACTAATTTATTTTTGCAAAAGTGAATTTGCAGCTCAGAGTAGCTAACACTTTTGTCCAAGAGTATACCTTGTAGGAAGAGTGCCACCCTGGGGATATAGAAGTAACTAGACATGTGCCCATCCTCTCTTGCAGAACAGTAAAGGTAATTGCTAACCAACTTAAGTTTGGAGAAGACAAAAGACTGCATTTAATTCAGTCTGGTGGGAGTGAGGAAAAGAATAGGAAGGCTTCTAAGAGGATACAGTATATCAGAATGGAAGGTCAAGTCAGAGAAAGGATATTCGAGGCAGAGAGAACAATGTGCAACTATAGAATGCTTAGGAAACAGCAAAGAAATTTCTTTCTGCTAGAGAAAAGATGATGTGAAGATCAGCTGGAGAGGTGGCAGGAGGGGTAGTCAGAGCCCAGCTGGGGGAAGTCCTTTTATGCCAGGCTGGAGTTTGGACTCCAGCCTTTCTATTGTTTGCAATAGAAAGCCAGTAAAGATTTTAAACTGTAGGATTAATCCAACAGGATTGAATTGGCATGGTAGAAAGATAATTCTGGCAGAAAGATGAAGCCTTGATTAGAAGGGGAGAAGTAGGAGGCCCTTCAGAAATCCAAGGATGATAGTAGTCTGGCAGGCATGTAGTACTCTTGCGAGGCAGAAGCAAGAGTAATGGGACAGAGAAGACTGACTCAAGACATGGGAGGAAGAAGGGATGCAGAAGACTTGGAGACTGCTTCAATGTAGAGATTTGGGAGACGGGACAGTGAGGAGGACTCTGGGATGGTGGCTGAAGTCACTGGTTAGATAGGTCATTAGCAGAGACAAGGAAACTAGGAAGGTGAATCGGTTAGTTGGGGAAAGAATGGGATGAAGTTGCAAGTCTAGCTTTCCATGTGCTAATTATAGTGTTTTGTGACAATTGAGGAGAATTGTTCAGTAGGCAACTGAATATTTGGGTTTACAAAAGATGAGAAGTTTGGGCAGAAGACAAAATGCCCTTAGGGACATTGTGGTTTGGATTGTATAGTTGGTTCTCTTTATTCATGGTAGTTATGTTCTACAAAGTCACCAAAAACACTGAATTAGTGAACATTGAGCCATTGCTCCTAGGGGAAATATAGGGTTAGGCTCCTGTGAGCCTTTGGTCATAATATTTTTATCAACTAATCAGTGCATAACCTTGTTTTAAGTGTGTTTCCATTTAAAGATGCCTTATTTAATATATACTGTTGATTCACTAACATTAAACTCATGGGCAACAACACTATAACTTATGCCTAACTGAAGCTTTTCTAATACATATGTTTTCTCTATAAGGACATCATAATCATCTTGCATTTAGAAACACTAGCCAGTGCTTCAGCACTGTGCTTGAGGGCCATCTTGAACAGTGAAATCTCCAACAAAATGCACACAAATGCCAAAAAAAAAAAAAAAAAGGAGGGGGGGTCCTAAATAGATTATGAAAGGATAGTTGTTTGCAGTATAAAAGCTAAAATAGGAGTGCTGCCTTGTCCAGCGTTAGTTGCTCTGTTCATGTTCATGAATGACCATGACACTGCCCAGAGTATTGATTTGGTGGTTACGAATAAATTTTAGTGAGTAGGGAAATTCTTGAATAATGAGGATGCAGTGTATTTAAAACCATGACTGTTTGGTTGATGTCACTTTCAGAAGGATTAGAATGAGAGTGAGAGAGGCTAAAATATGCCTTGGGTACACTGACATTTGATAAGTGGGCAGCAGAAAAGATACATGGAAGGAAGACTTAGGAAGAGGAGCAAGACAGTGAGGTTTAATACCCATAGAATATGAAGTTTCAAGAGCAGAAGTACTCAAGAGTATCCATCATAATTAAGAGTTAATTAAGTTAAGGAGTGTGCACTAGATTTTACAAACAAGAGGAGACCTTGAGGAAAATAGTGTCCATGAGTTTGTAGGGGTTGAAGCCACATAGCTGAAGGTTGAAGAATAACAAAGAGTAGAAAAGTGGTAATTCAAGTGTATATTACTCTTTTGATATGCTCCAATGTAAAGAGAAGAAAAAAGATGGTACAATGGCCAGAGAGAACCATAAAGGGTTCTAGTTTTGTTGGCTGAAGGGTAGATTAATTTAACTATGGCTGAAAGGAGACCAGTAGAGAGGGAGAGGTAAGAAATACAGAAAAGATAGGATGTGGCAGATGGAGTAAAGTCCATGAGTGGGCAGACATGGATTAGGCTTTGGCTGCACAGGAAGGAGGCAGGAAGGCAGGGCTATGAATGAGAGCAAATATTAGTTCTTTGAATATGTCAAATTCACCCGCCTAAGGGCCTTTGCAATTGCTGTTCCCTCTGTCCAGAATGCTCTTCCCCTGCCATGTTCTCATGGCTTTATCTGTGGATCCTCATATGACTGGCTCCTTGTTATTCAGATCTCAGCTCAAATGTCACCTTATCACAGAGGCCATCCCTGGCCATCCAGCTAAAAGTAGTCCTTTTGCACTGTCACCTGAAATTATCTTATTTGTTCATCTGTTTACTTGCTTCATTCCCATCTGCTCACTCGACTGTGAGCTCTGTGACAGCTGGGACCTTTGTCTGTCTTGATCGCGGATATACTCCCAGTGCCTGGCATGTGTTTGTTGAACAAATGAATAGCATGCAGAAAACATGGAGGAAGTTTACTTGAGGGGAGGGAGGGGTTTTTTCTTATTCCTCTCTGTACTCTGATGCCTCGCAGAGAGTAGGCGTTCAGTATTGAATGCAAAAATGAATAGAATAATCATTCCACTTCCAGGTATGTATACTGAAGAACTGAAAAGAGATGTTCAAACAAAGACTTGTACAAAAATGTTCATAGCAACATTATTCTTAATACACAAGATGTGGGAACAGCTCAAATGTCCATCAACTGACGAGTGGATAAACAAACCGAAATAATGGGATATAGCCATGTGATAAAGTATTATTCAGCCATAAAGAGGAATGAAGTTCTGATAAGTACCATAATATGGCTGAACCTTGAAGAGTTTATGCTACGTGAAAGAAGCCAAATACAAAAAGCCACATGTTGTGTGATGTTATTTATATGGAATGTCCAGAAAAGACAAATTCAGAGAGACAGAAAGTAGACTAGTGGTTTCCAGGGGCTGGGGGAAAGGGGAGTGGGGAGTGATTGTTTAATAAGTAGTACAGGTTTCTTTTTGGGATGATGAAAATAGAATTAGATAGCGGAATTAGATAGTGGTGATGGTTGTGTAACATCATTAATGTACTAAAAGCCACCGAATTGTACACTTTAAAATGGTTAATTTTATGTTTTCTTTCTTTCTTTTTTTTTTTTTTTTTTTAAGACAGGGCCTTGCTCTGTCACCCAGGCAGATCACAACTCACTGCAGCCTCAACTTACTTGGGCTCAGGTGATCCTCCAACCTCAGCCTACTGAGTAGCTGGGACTACAGGCAAATGCCACCACACTTGGCTAATTTTTGGTATTTTTTCATAGAGATGGGATTTTGCCATGATGCCCAGGCTCGTCTCAAACTGCTGGGCATCAGCTATCTACCCACCTCGGTCTCCCAAAATGCTGGGGTTACAGGCATGTATTAGTCTGTTTTCATGTTGCTGATAAAGACATACCTGAGACTGGGAAGAAAAAGAGTTTTAGTTGGACCCACAGTTTCACATGGCTGGGGAGGTCTCAGAATCATGGCAGGAGGTGAAAGGCACTTCTTACATGGCAGTGGCAAGAGAAAAATGAGGAAGAAGCAAAAGTGGAAACCTCTGATAAACCTATCCAATCTCATGAGACTGATTTACTATCACAGGAATAGCATGGGGAAGACTGGCCCCCGTGATTCAGTTACCTCCCCCTGGGTCCCTCCCACAACATGGAGGAATTCTGGAAAATACAATTCAAGTTGAGATTTGGGTGGGGACACAGCCAAACCATATCATTCTGCCCCTGGCCCCCACAAATCTCATGTCTTCACATTTCAAAACCAATCGTGCCTTCCCAACAGTCCCCCAACATCTTAACTCATTTCAGTATTAACCTAAAATTCCACAGTCCAAAATCTCATCTGAGATAAGCCAAGTCCCTTTTGCCTCTGAACCTGTAAAATCTAAAGCAAGCTAGTTACTTCCTGGATACAATGAGGGTACAGGTATTGGGCAAATACAGCCATTCCAAATAGGAGAAATTGACCAAAACAAAGGGGTTACAGGGTCCATGCAAGTCTGAAATCCAGTTGGGGCAATCAAATTTTAAAGTTCCAAATGGTCTCCTTTGATTCCAGGTCTCACATCCAGGTCACACTGATGCAAGAGGTGGGTTCCCATGGTCTTAGGCAGCTCCACCCCTGTGGCTTTGCAGGGTACAACCTCCCTCCCAGCTGCTTTCATGGGCTGGTGTTGAGTGTCTGTGGCTTTTCCAGGCACATGGTGCAAGCTGTCAGTGGATCTACTATTCTGGGTTCTGGAGGATGGTGGCCCTCCTCTCAGAGTTCCACTAGGTGATGCCCCACTAGGGACTTTGTATGGGGCCTCCGACCCCACATTTCCCTTCCACATTGCCCTAGCAGAGGTTCTCCATGAGGCCCCCACCCCTGCAGCAAACTTTTGCCTGAACATCCAGGCGTTTCCACATATCTTCTGAAATCTAGTCAGGAGAAAAATGAGGAAGAAGCAAAAGCAGAAACCCCTGATAAACCCATCAGATCTCGTCCCTGATAAACCCATCAGATCTCGTGAGACTTACTCACTATCACAAGAATAGCACGGGGAAGACTGGCCCCCATGATTAATTACACCCCCCTGTCCTTCCCACAACACGGGAATTCTGGGAGATACACTTCAAGTTGAGATTTGGGTGGGGACACAGCCATACAATGTCAAGGCATGAGCCACTGCACCCAGCCAAATTTTATGTTAAATAGATTTTACCTCAATAAAAAATACATAATGGATGTGCACATAATGCATAACCAAACTCCACAGCACACAGGATTGATACTTCAAACTCATCTACAGACAAGTCTTAGAGCCACTTAAAGCAACCCTGAGGCATGAATCTACCAAATAGATATATTATTCAGAGTTATCAAGTCACTACTCACAGGATTCTTGAAGTATTTCTTCAGATTGTGAGCTCTCAACTCTTTTGCATGAAAACAACTTGATTTTTAGATAGGCCTTTAGGGAAACATTTATTGCATGAAAGAAGACCTGCTTTGGGTAATTGCAAATGCTACCACTAAATGTAGAAATGTTTATTTAGTGACCAGGAACCATTTCCTCAGCTCTTTCCTTCAAGCCATGGCTCAGGACAGTCAGTACTTCTAAGGGGTTTTCTGTCCTTCCATGATGTTTGGGGGAGGAGACCCAACATGAGGTTTCTGATGGGTAAAAAAAAGACCACAGCAGAGGCACTGGCAGGTGTGATGTGAGCTCAGTGTGCTCTGGGGGCAGACTCTGGGGCAGGAGGCTCTCTCCAGAAGCTCTGAAAAGGCTACAGGAGTGATGCCTCTTCTTATTTCTAGCTGTGAACAGACCTCTAGTGGCAGCTGCTGAAATTAACCTGCTCTCTCCAGAGCCCCCTCTGTGAATGGGTGTGATTCTTTTCTCTCAAAGCATTATTGGCTGCAGCCATTCCAAGAGAGCAGGACATTTCCAGCAACATTAAACTTCCTGCAGGTCTGGTTTGGCCAAATGTGCTCTTTAAAATTTCGGAGCAAATTTTCTTTATTGCCCCTTTTCTATGTGGGCTGAACCATGGACACTAAAGATGCCTTGTACTGACAGCCACAAGCCTCCATTTCTACTGGGCACTGGGAAGAAGATCCAAAGGCAGGATCTCTTATGTGAAAGGAGTTTGGAAGTCAGGCACACCTGGTCCCCTTACCAAAGAAAAGAATGCCTATGAATGGTGATATTTGAGCAGGAATCAAGTACAAGCTTCAATGGGCATAATTTCTACTTTGTTATTGGATAGTGGTTCTCAAACTTATGGCAAACAATTCAATGTCAGATCCCTTTCTCCCAGGAGGCTGCCCTTATGACCTTCTCTACAGTCAGATAGTCATGCTGTGTTCTGTGTTCATCTTCTATTTTGGCACTTCTTGTATTGGGGTCATTTATTCATTCATTTCATTAATTCATTCAACAAGTATTTATCGACCAACTTTGAGTCAGACACTGTTCTAGGTGCTAGGGACAAAGCAGTGAATATAAAAAGGCAAAGTGTTCAAAGCATTAGCATCTATGGGGAGTCAATATTATATACATACATATATATATATAAAATCAGACAATTTGTGGAACACCATAAAATATTGATATATGGAATTTAATATATGTCTGTGAAGAAAAATAAAGTTGGGTAAGTACAAAGGAGTGCAGTGAGTCAATAGGGATTAGTAATTTTTAATAAGGTGATCAGAGAAGGGCTCTCTGGTAAGATGTCATTTGAACAGAGGGCTTGATGGAGTAAAGCACGCAGAAGATATCGGACAAAGGAGGGATATGATGTGAGCCCCTTTTCACAGGATCACTCTGGGTGTTGTGGGGAGAACAGAGTGAAAGGAGCATGGAGACAGCAGAGAGTTCAGTCAGGAGCCCATTGCTGGAATCCAGGTGGAAACTGTTGTGGCTTCAACCAGGGTAGACACAGTGGATGTGGTAAAAGGTGGATGCATTTTTAAGATGGAGCTTGCAGGATTTGCTGATGGACTGGATGTGAGGGAAAGAAGAGCCAAGGGTAATTCCGAGTTTGGACACCTGGAAGAATGGAGCTGCCAGTTCCAAAATGAGCAAAAATTTGGAAGGGAAATTTAAAACAGGAAAAACAAGAGTTTGGTTTGAACTTGTTAGGTCTAAGATGTCATTTAGCCATCCAAGAGGAGACGTCAATGAGACAGTTGTAGATAAAAGCCTGGATTTCCGGGAGAGATCCAGGTTGGATATGTATATTTTGGAATTGTCAGAGTACAGAAGGCATTTAAAGAGTATTTTAAAATCATCATCATTCTCCAGGAAACAAAAATAGATACGGAGTAACAAAAAAGAGAAGCAGCCCAAGAATCAAGCTCTGGGGCACAAGGGGCAGCGAGGGAAGGACACTGAGAATGAGGTGAGGTGAGGCAGGAAGAAAGCCACAGGAGTCATGTCTTGGGAACCAAGTGAGGAAAGTGGTCCAAGAAGGGGTAAAATGAGCTGGGAATTTGAGAAAGCGGAGAATTGAGAATTGACTACTGGATTTTGCACCATGGAGGTCATGGTGACCTTGCAAGAGCTCTTCCAGCAGAATGGCAGGACCAAAAACCTGATTACAGTGACTTCAGGAGAGAAAAGGAGTAGACAAAGTGCTAATAGTGAGCTTCAGCACTTGATCTACTTGAGAGTTTTTCTATAAAGAGGACCTGAAAAATGAAATGTTAGATCAACAGGAGTGAACTCCAAGTAGATGAGAATGGATGAGATCCATTTTACAAATTGAGGAGTTGGGCTTAGAAAGAAATGTTGATATGGCCATTTTTTCTTTTTTCCCCTTTTAAAAAGAAAATCTGTGAGTCAATGCCTTTGTTTCACAGCTACTATGTATCTCAAGCTGTGAGCAGGCCAAGATGGGCAGGGGAGCTGACACGATCTGTGTCTCGAATTGCACTGTTTGTGGAAAGCCATACAATATTGATATATGAAATTTGAAATAGCTAAGTATATATGACATAATTCCATACCAGATTCTAGCATGGACAAGCACTAACTGGTGACATAGGTATAAGAAAAAATTTGAAGTTGAAAAATGTCCAGCAATTGGCTTAATGTATTTCCATAAATTGGGAAGTGATCGCTGTGCTGTTAGTTTTGCAGCTGACACCTGGTCCAGTCTGCAGAACACCATGGTTCCATAGGTTAAGAGACTGCCCTCACTGCCCAGAGAATTTCACATTTGGAAGGAACATTTTAAATGCAGACGTGGTCACTCCACTATGTTCTGAGATGCTTCAAATCACAGGTGAGAAGAGAAGAGATTCTCGGAAGCTGGTATTTCCCAGCATTGAGATTGCCCAGCATTACCTTGGCAAGGTTGGACTGACTTGCTACAGGTTGCCCAGGAAGGTGCTCTGACATGAGTAAGAGACACACCATAGGAGCATCCCACAAGGGCTTTGAAAGTCTTTTTGGGAGGCATCTCCAAGAGGATGAGGTGCAACATCACAAAAGGTGATGTGCTGGATTTCTTGGTAAACAAGGACAGAGTATATGTCACGCCAGGCTCAAGTTTGAAACTCCTTGAATCAGTTCTGAAGGGACCACTCTATCCCTGGCCACAATTCTTAACCAGTCAAACATATTAGTTTATTAAATCCTGATAAAAACCATAAGCCTCAGAGAGGTTAGGTGACTCTGAGGTTACACAGCCAGTAGGTGGCAGATCTGGGGTTGAAACACAAGGCTCCTGATACCAAATTTTGTGCCTGTTCCATGAAAAGAAACTGTTAAAAGGCAAGCCAAGGCTTAAAACCCAGTCTGTCCCTAAGGATACACCTTCCCTACTCATGGGAGGCCTGGTTGGATAGGGTCCTATCTGGGCGGGGTCAGGTTTTGGGTAAAGGTTGGATGGAGTGGTTCCCGCCCCTTGTTTTTGCTTGTGAACTGTGTGTCCTCCCTGTTGTCCCTGGGTCTGGATGGGACCTGATAGCAAGTTGACCACATTTAACTGGAGTGATGTCATAGAGATCCAAAGGTAAACAATAAAGGAAAAAAAGCCATAACTTGTTTAAGATTCTTAGAGTTTTCTGTTACTGTCATATACATTCCTCCCTTTGATTGTCATTGCAACCCTGTGATGTGGGAATTAATTTGGGGCCCACTTGATGAATGAGGTAGCTGGGCCCAGAGAAGGAAAGTTGTACATATTACATCCCTGCTCTGGATTCTTCCATAGGGAAATTTTAGGATTTTGAGGCACTTCTGTCTCTAGTGCTATGTCTTGGTTTCTCAAAACTCGAGGAGGCAGGAATGAGGAGGGGGAAATTGTTCTCTCTGCTAGGCATTTTATTTATTTATTTATTTATTTATTTATTTATTTATTTATCATTCATTCATTCTGCTCTGTACTTTACATGTACTTTCTCATTTAATCATCTCAACAACCCTAAGATTATTGAGCGGGAGTGGAGGCTCAGAAAGGTTGAGAGATTTGCTCAAGGCTACGTAGACAGCAAATAGCCAAAGAGGTCTTAGAATGGGAACCCACAACTTTCCACTGCCTGTTCCTGCCCCTTTGTGAGGATTTCAGTTTGCTGGTTTTGGGTGTGGGATCTGGGTTTTAAACCCTGCATGCCTAGATCTCTTCAGTGGGCATCTAAGGGGGTGTGTGGAGGAAAGGGGAGGTTGGGTCTCACAGCGAAATTTCTAATTTGAATTCTAATTCACTACTGACCTGTGTGACTTCCCAAAAGGGCATCACCTCCCTGAGCCTCCCTTCCTTGTCTGTAAACATGGTGACTGCAATTCCTACCTAACGGGTTCTTGTGAGCAGCTGATGAGAAAACAGACCACAGGGCTCAGTACCAAGTAGGATGTTAACAAACAGAAATCCACCCTACTTTGCGGCAGCCCAGGATTGTTTTTGTTTGTTTGTTTGTTTGCACTGGGAGCTGGGTAGGGAGCTGGGCAGAGAAGGGAGTGGGTTGTTCCAATTGCTGTCTCTCCTCCTTCCTCTGCCTGGGCTCCTGATTTCAGAGACAAACAACCCTCTTATGATTATGGTTTAAGCATGAGTAGACCCACTCTGCAGCTCCTTGTGCTATTTAAATTGGAAGCAACAATAGCAGGAATGTAACAGGCTTGGGAAAGTGCTCTGGTTTGCCCATGGTCACAGTAACCCTAATTAAATGCATTACATTCATTTCCCTTGAAAATTTAACTCCCCGAGTTTTACCAAGACACAAATTATTCCATTCTCTGTGGTTCTCTTGAAGTGGCAAAGGTACAAGTGTGCAGGATGAACGAGATCTCTTTCTGTAGGTCACCAAATTCATTCCCCAGGACCAGGTTCAGTATGGCAAAAGTTGAAAATGCTTTCTTTTTCTCTTGTGCTGATGTGCTCAATGCCAGCTCTGTGCTTACCTTGAGCAAGAAGTCATCACAGATGTGTGGCTACTCTTGCATGGCCACTGAGTGAGATCAGGTATTAGCTCTGTGCTCAAGAAGAGCAGGGAGTGGCCACAGGAAGGTGAGGAGGCCATAGTGGTACAAATGCCTGGTTCACAGACTCCTCCTCAGAGGGAAGAACAAGATATATTGGCTATGTATTGCTGTGTAACAAATTACTCCAAACCTTAGCAACTTAAAACATTTATTGCCTTATATGGTTTCTGAAGGTCAGAAATGTGAGAGCAGCTTAAATGTGTGGTTCTGGCTCAGGGTCTTTTAGGGTTTGCAGTTAAGTTCAAGTTGTCAGCTGGGGCTGTAGTCATCTGAAAGACTGACTAGGGTTGCAAGATGTCCAAGATGACTCACTCAGATGGCTCTTGGCAAGAGACCTTAGATTCTTGCAGTGTGGTCCTCATGACCTGGCAGCTGGCCCCTCCTTGAGTGAGTGACTTAAAAGAGAGACAAACAGAAGTCAACAGGTCTTTTATGATTTACAGTCTCTATAGTCAAAATTGATCAATTCCACTTTATTCTGTTGGTCATGTAGACCAACTCTGATACAATGACCAGCAAAAGGACTTTAATATGGTTTTATTGTGTCACCCTGCCCCCAATATCATCTTGAGTTATAGTTCCCATAATTCCCACAAGTCATGGTAGGGACCAGGTAGAGATAATTGAATCATGGGGGTGGTGTTCCCCATACTGTTCTTGTGATAGTGAGAGTTCTCACAAGATGTGATGATTTTATAAGGGTCTTCCCCCTATGCTAGGTTCTCATTCTCTCTCCTGCTGCCCTGTGAAGAGGTGTCTTCTGCCATGATTGTAAGTTTCCTGAGGTTTCCCCAGCCATGCAGAACTGTGAGTCAATTAAATCTCTTTCCTTTATAAATAACCCTCTCTTGGGTATTTCTTCATAGCAGCATAAGGATGGACTAATACAGACTTCATAAAGGTTCATTCCAGGAGGTGGGATCTTGTGGGGCCATCTTGGAGGCTGACTACCTTGAAAGGCATGGTCATCAAAGAGACCTGGGCTCAGACTTCACTTCTGCAACTCCAGCTGTGTAGGATCCTGGGAATTCATTTTTCTGACCTTCAATTTCTTCACCAATGAAATGAAGATAAATATAATAACATCTGCTTCAAATGTTTATCATGAGGTTTCAATTAGATAACACATGCAAAATGCTTGGCACATTAAAAAATAGCTCAATAAATATTAACTCTCTTTTTTTCTCTTTCCTGCCACTACATTTCTAGTATTAGAAAGAAAGGGAATTATATTGGTACGGGAGGTTGCAAATCAGAGAAACAAAGTTTCTCCAGAATGGGGGCCATATTTGACTTAGAGCTAAAATTTCAGACGGACTCAATGTGATTCAGTCAGATTTCCTGAGTCTGTAAGTGCTTTGGTTTCATCCTCTGCAAAGTAGAGGTAATAATACCTACTTCTCCAGGTGTCTGTCAGAACTAAATATGTTCATACACAGAAAGTACTTAGAATAGCATCTGTCAGGAATAAACACGCAATCACTCTCTGCTGTTTAGGGAAGCACAGGCAGGGTCCCCTCTTAGATGCAGGGGATTCAGATGTGATTGAGGTGTGGACCTTGCCTATCGGGAACTTACAAATGGAGGAGGATGAGACAGATAAATCACCAGTTACACTGGGAAAATTGAGAAACCCCAAAGTCACCTGGGGGCCTCACAGGCATTTATATCTTTGCATGCTACTCTTGGGTTGTCTTTCTCTCTCCTTTCTCTCTCCTTACCTCCTGTCTCCTAGATTTCTCCCAGGCTCCAAATTCCCTTCCCTCTGGTATTTATTGTGTTTCCTCTATACCCTAAGTGGCAGCCAATGCTGAGATTTCTGGAGTTGTCTGCTCCAGGTGGGTTAATCAGGGCATTTTCCAACAGAGATGCTAATAAATAAATAAATAAATAAATAAGCTTTTGGAACATGACTCATTCTTAGGTTGGGGATTGCTGGTATACTTTCACAGGCCTCCATACTTAGCTTAGTAAAACCTTTCATACCTTCACCAATCAGAGGCATAATAACATTAAGAATAAATGCATAGCATCTTTCACATTCCTCCAAGATAGGCCTTATCATTCTATATTAACTTTAAAATTAAATTTTATATCAAAGGATAATACATATGCATAGGTAAAAATTACATTATTTGAAAAGATTTATTACCAAAAACCCAAACTTGGTCTTACCATCTATCCTCCAGAGGCAGCCAATGCAGTTCTTCCAGTTATGTCTTGTGGAATTTGCCTCTGTATTTCTAAATAATGTGCTTATACAGCTATGCTGCAATTTCTTAGAATCATCTATTCTTTTATAGTAGATGACTATTCCATTTTCTTATAAAAAGTCCACCCCACTTCTCATTTCCTGCATAGTCCCAATATATATATATAACAATTTTTTGGTTATACTGATATTTGTTCTGATTACATATCTGTCATTGCTGAGTCAAATAGTGTACTATAATTATGCTACCTTTCTTATACAGCTATTTATTTTTAATCTAGAAATAATTCTTTCCTTCATTTCCCCATTTGGCATTGTTTGTTTATATGACTCCCTTCTCCTTCAGGCTGTGAGAACCTACAGCAGGGACTATGTTGTACACACTTATATTTGAATACCTAGACTAATAAAGTAGTTGGCAATAAAGGTACTGAGCATAAGCATGGATGATTGGCTAAGTTATCAGTCGACTTGTGTTCCTCAAAGGAGACACTGCTGGCATTTTAGACAAGACACATCTTTGTTGAGAGGGACTATACTATATGCTACAGGAGATTAAGGATCTTTGGCCCCTGCCCATTAAAGACCAGCAGCTATCCCTAGTCACTGGGACAATTCACAGCTACTCCTATACATTTCCATACCCCCCTTGTGGTGATGGAACCACTCATGGTTGAGACCAACTATATCTAGTGCAGTAGGTGTCAGTCTCTAGATATGAGTGTATGTTGGGCTTATGCTGGAAGCAGCCGAAATGCAGCAGTAAGAGCAGAATGAGAACTGCTAACTGCTGCACAGATGGGATCGCCTTCCACCTTTGGAAGAGAGGTTCGGGTCTAGAATGTACAAAGGTTTGTTCTGGGCTCTGATCTAGGAAAACAAAACAGCGCCAAGCAAGAAATAGTCACCTTAGCAAGGATATCATGCTATGCGAATTAGAATGTCTTGAGATATCTCCCTTTCCTACATTCTACCTCAGAAAATCCCATTCACTGCCCTTGTGGGGAGCATCTCTATGAACCATATGATGGCCTCTTGAGCTACGTCTGATTGGACCAAAGATAAGTACCTAAAATACAAGACGATTCATTGGCCAGCTTGAACCAGCAGGCTAAAGACTGTAGTAAATCAGTGGTGGATCAGAGCTGAAAGGTCATAGAGACTTGAGGGGAAGTTTGAACATGACAAAGGGAAAGCCATAGCACATGTACTTCAAAGTTTTTGGAGAACAGAGAAACCATGATCCAGGAGTGAAAGCCAGCTGTTAAACAAAGGAGCATAACTCAGCTCTGCAGAAAGAAAAAAGGATTCAAGAGCATGTGGCCTCAGAGGGGCAGGGGACAGAGACAGAGACAATAACAATAACAATAGTTGCCTGCCTATTACCCTGGGATCTATGAGACTCTCTGTTGAATTTCATTTACTCCTCTTTTTTTTTTTTCAGTTTGAGGGTTTCTGACTCATGCAACCAATGGTACACATTGATTATAATTCCATGGTTGGAGCTGCTATCAGAGTCTGGCCTGATGTCAGTTGTTAAAGCCAAGAGTCAAGAACTCAAGATAGAGAGGAGAAGGAGGTCAGTCGGTCATGGTAAACTTGCTTTGACAATGCCAGAGCAGATCCAGCCCTTTCTTGAAGCTGGGGAGCTCCTATGATGAAAAGAGACAGCTGGGGGATGTGGCCTCTCCCTGTGAGGAATGATGTGGGGGCAGTAACTGCTGGGAGCTTCATTCAGCCTCACACAGGGCATCTGATCCATTTTGTCTTGCTCGACTTGGCTGATAATTTCATCTTTCAGCCAGAAGCAGAAGAGACTTGGGGAACTTCTGTTCTGGACCTAATTCTGATCAACCAGGAAAAATTGCTTGGCAAAATGGATGTGACAGGAACCTCAGGAGAGAACAACATCATTCTGGGGTTTGTGAAAGCTGAAAGGATGGGAGGCTGGGCAGTTAGAATTCTAAGGCAGTGATGTTTATACACTTATTCAGCAAGTTCTTATTCAGCACAGGCTCTGGGCCAGGCAGCGTCCTTAATGCTGGTACTACGACATGAATAAAGCAAAATCCCTACCCTCAAGAGGCTTCTATTTGATGGTAAGCAAACAAAGAACAAAACCATTTCAGATAGTTTTTAAATTCTAGGCAAACAATGAAGCAGGGTAATGGGGCAGTGAATGGGAATTGGTTGAGTCTAGATCAGGTGGTTTGGAAGTCCTCCCTGGTGTGGGATATTTAGGCTGAAACCCAGGTGACGAGAAAGAACCAGTTATACAAACAGTAAGTTATGGAAGAATCAGCAAATGCAAAAATCAGCTGTGGAGATCTGCCATGGTGTGATCAAAGATCGAAAGCAGCAGCAGATTTTCCTAAGAGTGATGGTGGCTCTGAGAGATTTGCAGAGGAGTGTTTCCATTACAATACTATTGCATTTGAACTTGGACCATCAACTTGGTGATCTTGGGGGATATTCCAGTATAGAGGATGAAACAGATTGTTCATATGCACTTAGACCAAAATTGATGGTCATTAGCGTCCAGTTTATCACCACAAACAGAATTAGACCCTCTCCACATTTTTTAGAGGGTCAGGTTTAATAGAGTAATAGAGCAGCGGGAGGCAGACACAGTGTACTGTGATTTCAGCAGACCATTCGACGAGGTACCTCATGTTTTTACGGACAAATTAGAAAAATAATGGTGGCATTCTGGTTTAGCCAGCTAAATGGGTCCAAAGGAAAAACAAAACAAAACAAAACAAAAAACAGGGTCTTGGAGAAGAGGGTCTAAACTTGATATGTGTTTCTAGAAGATAAAACCAGGACCAAAGGCTGGAAATTATGGGAAAGCAGATTTTAACTCAGTATAAGGCTGACCTTTCTAAGAATAAGAGATGTCCTGAAGCTGCTTTGGAATTAGGACGAAGATGAGTAAAATTGATGCAGCAGATGGTGAATGTTTGGGGGACTGGTCTCATCCACCATGATAATCTAAGATTATAGATTTAGGGGAAATAACTGAACAATTGTTTACGTGCCATTTTCTCTCTGTGGTTTAATAATGATTTCTCTCTATAATAAAGGCTGTGCCAATCACCCAGGTGAGAAACCTCAGCCTCTTCACTTACTCCTCCCTCTCCTCTGGCCCTGACATTCCATCCCTTTGGACTCCTTCTCCTCATTCCCACAACCTTTGCCCTGGTGCAGACTCCCACAGTCTCTGAACTATTGGGGTGGCCTCCTGATTGCCCTCCAGCTTCTGCTCTTTTTTCTCACTGCTTGTGTGTGGCCTGAATAGCACTTTAAAAAACTGATATCACATCAAACCCCTCTAGTAAAACCTCTACTAGTTCTTCTTTTCCCCCAAAAAGTACTACACAATCCTTGGAATGTTTCCAAGGCTCTGACCTCATTTAATGCACATCTGCCCTGCTCCACCCATGCTGTGAAAGTCCAGCCTCTCAGGCTCTCTCCAATATCGCCTCCTCTAAGAAACCTCCTGTTTCCCTAATCAAGGGTAATTCCACTTTCACACTTATTCCCACACAATATTCACCTTAATTAAACAATTCATTCACTCTTTATTTTATTCATATATTGTTTATTCTTTTAAATATCCACTAGTGGTACCTACTATGGGTGATCTCTATGATCGGTGCTGGGGAAAAGTGAGCTAAGGTGAACACTGTTTATGTGGCAGGTATTACAATATATGTTTTATATTCATTATCTCAACCTTCATCCATCTCTTTGAGATAGTTACTATTATTATCCTTATGTTAAAGATAAGGAAACAGAGGTTTATAGAAGTTAACCATCTCACCCAACTAAGTTCATACAATAGGCAAGGGTTTGGGCTTGGATTCATACCCAGGCAGTCTGACGCCAGAGTTCAGATTTCCAATCAGTGCATCAGCTGTCTCTCACTCCAGATGAAGGGGCATAGACAAAACCTTGCCCTGAAAGAGTTCAGAGATTTTGGTGCTTCTTGCTGCTGAAGGTGTAATTAGTATTCACTTATTTGTGCTTGAGACTATATTTAGCCATTTCCTTATCTATCTTATCCACTAGATTATAAGCTCTTTGAGGACCAAGATGGCACCATACCATCTCATCCATCCCCCACTTCCCAGGCACAGTTATTCTCATTACATTTGCATATTGAGTTAATAAATCATTAAATGTGTCAGACCAACTATGCTGCAAGTTTTCCTTGGTAATAGGATTTAATTATATCCCGCTCTGGGCCCTGCACAATGGGGACATTGACAAGCTGGTGCACATTCACCAAGAAAGTGGAGGGGGCTGTTTTGAATGCTATTTATAAACACTGCCTTCCTTGGCATTTATTTGGAATGTATTAAAATAACCTGTGAATGTGTTAGAAGATCTTTCTGTTCCCTACTTTATAAGTGATTGTTTCAGTCTGAACAAAGCAGTTCTTTTTCCTTCGTATGTAGCACAGTGTTTACATCCTGATAATCATATCCTACTAATAATAAGGAAGCACATTACAGCTGTTAAAAATGGCATGAAGAAATAAGTTTGCAAAGTCAAGAGGACAGTAGGCACAGTGGAGTGAAGACACATGCCACTGTGCCCAGTAATTGCTTGTGTTGAGCATTTATTGGGAGCTCGCTATGTGCCTGGCATAGTGTTAAGAGCTTTCCATGTATAAACTCATATCATTACCTATTTTATAGTTATGGGATGCAGAGGCACAGAGTGGCTTAACTACAGGTCTTCACAGGTATTTACCACATTCTATCATTAGCATGCTTGACTTTCCATTGACAGGTTCTTTGGCGGCAAAGATGTTTGGTGCACCTGTATACCTTGGAGCCTGGCAGAGCAGAGAAGAATCTCACTGCACAGGCAGCAGGGCCCCTCTCTTCCTGCTCCCCTGAGAAAAGCTCAGTAAACACAGTGGCCTTGCTCTGCAAGGAAGACCAATACAATATTCGGAGGCTGACCCAGGGAAAGTTCTAAATTAAGCAGAGTATTTCCCCCATAGAATTAAACAAGGTGACGTTGTTGAGTGCAGAACCAAGATGTGGAGTTAGATGGTTGGAATAGTTAATGGCCTCATCCTAAGTGGCCACAATAGGTATGATCTTGCCCATGGGACCAGAATCCTCTAGGCCTGTGGTAAGACTTGTTTGAATTTATTGGAAGAGCCACTGCCTCTCGTCCACCTTTTTATCATGCTCCTATTTCCCATCAAGTCCCCTTTGGTTGCACCATCTCCTTCTTCGGATCTGTTTAGTACTTTTCTCTTTTCCTTTTTGTTTTGATACCAGACTGGAGTACAGTGACATGATCATGGCTCACTGCAGCCTCGACTTCCCAGGCTAAGTGATCCCCTTGCCTCAGCCACCTGAGTAGCTGGGACCACAGGTGTGTGCCACCACACCTGGCTAATTTTTAACTTTTTTGTGGAGACAGGGTCTCACTATGTTGCCCAGGCTTGTCTCAAATTCCCAGGCTCAAGAGCTCCTCCTGCCTCAGCTTCCCAAAGTGCTGGAATTATAGCCAGGAGCCACCATACCTAGCCTTTTTAAAACTTTTAATCAAACTCTTGCTCAGCCTGGGCACTTTTCTGTCTCTTTCATGTGACTTTGCCTATCTCTGCTTTGATCTGTAACATGTTGATTTCACAGTTTTAATCTGCAGAGGGTTACCTCAGTCTCCTTATTTTAAATTGTCTTTTTTCCCCCCTTCCCTCACCCCTAAGGGTGAACTATATTATTATCCCCATTTTACAGGTGGGAAGGAACAGAGCCAGGTCTTCTGACTTCAAGCCTAGCTTCTCCCCCTGCCTCCAGTATCAGCACCACTTCAACAGTTCAGAGTACTTCCACTGGGGCCATTTCATTGTGCACATATAAATATCTTCAAACGATGGCATGGCTACCGCTACAGCCTTTGCGCAGGGCTGTGAACTGCTAGGTACCCAACCCAGGACTGCTAGGTCCTTCCTACCTCCTGGCTACTTTGGTTCTTTCCTGCATGTTGAAGCTGAGCAGCCTCTAAGCCAGCCCCTTTCTTTCCTATGCAACGTGCTGATGGGTTTCAACTAGATACTGGCCCTTCATCATGCAATCTCCCTCTGCTTGGCTCCGAGATTCTCCTCGTTTGGCCACATTTTTTCTCTTGTATACACAGAAGCCTTCTTGTACACCACCCCCAACAGTACTTATAATCACCTCTCCTGAGACCACATCCATACTGTAGTTTCATCTCTAATTCATTGTCTTCCTTTCCATCCCTCTGCCTCCTTCACTTTGCTCCTGTCCTGAGCATGTCTTCCCCTCTCAATGCACACCATTTCTCCACGTATTCCAGGTTGGCTGGAATCCTCTTCCTGCCTAAACAGTATGAACCTTCCTTTTCTCTGCCTGTTATTTACCTCTTTATCTGGGAGCACATCCCATTTATTATTAAATTTCATTTACACAGACCTCAGGCTCCTGTGTGTGATTTCCCGGCTTTCAGCTGATTGGATACCTTTTTTTCTGTCCCCAGTTGCAAGCAGACGTTAGTAACCAACACAGAGGTTTTCTGGTAATCAAATTAGACAAGTGGGACTCTGCCTTTATTTTCTTCTTAATCACTGGGCGTGATAGTAATAATGTCAGTTCGAATAATCTGGCAGTGTGAAAATCTCTCCATGTTATTATTATTTTTTTTTCCCAAATCTATCTTAGTATCACCCTGTAGCCAGAGAATGCAAACCATGTTCTCATCCAGACTGGGCTTAGAATCTTTATTGTGGACAGTGTCAACTGCTTCAAGCCTGGGTGAAGCTCATAATTGAATGGTAGTATATCACACAGGGATGTTTTTTTTTTAATCCTTAACCGTAGCTGGTAATGAGTTTATGCCCTGCAGCTACAGTCTTGATAGCCCTTGACATTTTCTCTTCCTTCAGGAGAGAGGCTACAGCTGCTGCTTAGCCCTTTGCTGGTGAGTGGACCAGCCTTGGCTGGAGCAGAAGAGCCGGCTGCCACTCCTTCAATTCCTTAGGAGACCTGGGCCAAGTCACTTTTCTCAGTTGTAAAATAAGGGCTCTGATCTCTCAACTTACTGTTAAAGGCCAGAATAAGAACTGGCCTTTATGAACAAGGTCTTTGCCCTTTTAACAAAATTGCCATTGAAAGTTTATTCAAATGTTGCTTGGCATGACTGACACTCAAACCAGTGATTCCTTTTTACTAAAAAAAGAGGTCTATGTGACTTACTGTGTTTGTCTCTTGCCCTTGTTGTCTGGAACCTCTGAAATAAGTGTGTGCTCACTTCCAGAGCCCTCACTTAAGAGTATTTCTGACATAATGACCACATTCGACCCCCCACCCCCCGTCTTTATTACCCACCACTTATCTCTTTACTTACGTCTCAAAAGTTTTATTTTTTGATGTGTACCCCCTCAAGTTTTAAATGTAAGGAGATCATCAATAATAAAAGCAAATTTTAATGGCTTTCCCCCCCCAAAAAAAATAAGGGCTCTCTCTGATCTCTGACTGTCTCCACTGGGTTGCTGAGAGACAATGAGCTCGTGTTTCTGGAGCCCGTAAAGCCACTTACATAAAGATGCCATCTAGACGGTGAAGTGTGTATAGAAATACAGTGATTAGTAGATGGTGAAAATAACAAATGTGAAAGCTTGAAGATGAGGCGAAACTCCTTGGGTCTTTCTGCAACAGGCACAGAGCTCTGGCTTTCTGATATAACTAAGTTGTCCAGGGGGAAGCTGCAGGCCCTGAAAGGTCACATGTCCACTAAAGTGCCTGGAAAAGGGGAACCAGAAACCAACACAGAATCTGTGCGTACTTAGAACAGCGCTGCATTGAATTCATGCTGCCGTGGTGGAGTGGAGACTGCACTAGATTTATAAACAAACAAAAAATCAGATATTTCTCACTTGCTGTTGATGTTGGGCAAGTCATTTAATTTAACCCTCATTTTTTTTTTCTGTAAAGTGGGTATAATACTACCTCAGAGGTTGTTTCCAGGGTATAAGGAAGAGGAAAGAAAATAATAATAATAATAGTAATAATAATGATAATGATAATAGTGGTTTTTAAACTAGACTTCCAGAAAAAAGGAAAAGCACTGATGTATTGCATTTGCTGATTTCTATGGTATAAGGACTCACACCATGGCTGATTTCAGGCTACTAATGGTTTAACCACCGACTGGCAAGATTCCTGAATATTTCACAATTGGCTTTTGTGAGCCAGCTCACATAGATACCATGTAGCAAGTGCTTTGCATATTCCAGGCTTCTCATATATTATTTCATTCCAACTTCACTGCTACCCCACCAGGTAGTTTTAATTAACCCCTATTTACAGATGAAGAAATTGAAGTCTGAGATATGAGAAGCAGTTTATATAGGATTTTGCAAACGGTGGAGGTAAATTTGATCTAATTTTAGAATTCATGCTCCTTCCTCCATGCCAAACTAAGTAAGTGTGGAAACACATGACACTAACTCAAAGGATTGTTTCCAGGCAATAAGGAAGAAGAAGTGCAGCATATTCCAAACAGAAGGTAATTACTCTCCTGTCTGAGATGTGGGCAGGCTAGGTTCTCACTCCCAAGTCTCCTGGAGTTTGCCCTGGGCTTTTATAATGGCTTTTCAGAACCATGAAGAATATGAACCAGCCCAGCCTTTTTCTCCTGGTCAACAAACCCTCACGTGGAAGGAGGGTTCCACTTCTGCTTCCACTTCTTTATTGGGAACTCTCACACAGTTTTGTCAGAGAGGTATCGGGCAAAAATATTCCTAGGAGGCCATTAATTAGTCCTGGGAAGTAAGACAAAGCCAGGATTTGGCCAAATTCCAGCAGACTGTGCTGTCCTCCAAAATGGGAAAAAGAACATTCCTTCTGAGATAGTGCTTATTTTTGAACACTGGGGCCTGGCACAAGTGACTCGCAGAGCAGAACTCCATGGAGAACTCTGTGTCCACTCTCCCTGGTGGCTCTCCCCTTTGCTAGCCCTGCCTTTGGATCCAGCCAGCCACTGACATGCTCCCTCCTATGGACTCATGATCCCCAACCTCCAGTGGGCTTTTAGGACTTCCTAGGAAGCTGTCCATGTGGCCTAGGTTTCCACGAAGCCTCTCCCATTCCCCATAGGGGCTGTCCCCAAATTCTCCCACTCTTCCTGAGACCTTGCTTTCTGCTTTTCCGGGAAAATAGAAGAAGAAACACCCCCAACAACTTCCTTCCATCCTCAATTCTGACTTCATCAGAGTTCTCAGCCTTTCTGCCTAGTTTCCCTCCCGATTCAGGGAAAGAAGTTTCTTTCATCGCGTGTGTATTAGTCTGTTCTCATACTGCTATAGAGAACTGCCAGAGACTGGGTAATTAGTAAAGGAAAGAGCTTTAATTGACCCGCAGTTCCTCAGGAAACTTACAATTGTGGTGGAAGGTGAAGAAGCAGCGAGTGCCTTCTTCACAAGGTGGCAGTAAAGAGAGCTTGAGAAGGAGAAACTGTCAAACACTTATAAAACCATCAGATCTCATGAGAACTCACTCACTATCACAATAACAGCATGGGGAATACCGCCCCCATGATTCAATCACCTCCCTCAACACATGGAGATTACAGGTCCCTCCGTCAACACATCAGGATTACAATTCAAGATGAGATTTGGGTGGGGACACAGTCAAACCACATCATTATGGAAGACCATTTCCTCTACCAGTCCCCACTTGCTGACCCTTCTTCCAGGACCAGCAAGAATCTCACCTTATTTTCTCCTACATTTCAACTTCTCTCTACCAACTTTTCCTCCTCAACACAGAAGTTTATTCAGGTGTTTTCTAATTAAAAAATCCTTGTTCAAGCTGATATTTCATTCTAGAAACACCCATTTCTATTTTTCCTTCATGGCCAGACTTTGGGCAAGGGTTATCTAGTGTCTCAGGGTTTCAACTCACTGCAGTTGCCTGCAAAGGAATTCATCTGAAATATTCCATTTGAATATTGGTCATTTCCAGACCTGGTGAGCCCTCCCTAAACTCTGGCTGACTTGGCTTCTCTGTAGCGATGGACAGTGTTGACTACTCACTCCTTCACACTGTCTCCTCAACTGGCCTCAGTGATACTCCTGTTTCCTGATTATCCACCCTTTTCTTGTTTCAGTTTTTCCAAGGGACTGTGAACTCCCCGCTCCCCAGGATTTGAATGTTGATTTCTTTAGAATTGGGTCTCTGGCTTTCTCCTTACTTTCAATCTGCTTTCCTTAGGGATCTCATTCACTCCAATCTATGTGCTGGTAACTCCCAAAATCTCATCTTCAGCCTTGACCATTTCTTCATGATCCACATGCATATATTCATTTCCTTATGGGACATTTCCATGAACTCTCCAATTTCAACGTATCCAAAATGGAACTTCTATTTCTTCCTCCATTGGCTTCTACTCCTGGGCTTCTCATTTTACGGAATGGCTCCACCGTCCACTTAGTATCCTGAGTCAGTAACCTGGGTGTTATCCTCAACTCCTACCTTGTCCTTACACCTCACTTTCTGTGATTCTTCAGCTTTTCCACTGAAAAGCTAACCATTGCCCCGCTTTCCACACTGTACACTTTGGAAGGAAGTCTCCATGCCATACATGTACTTAAGGAGTGAGGAGTTATGCTCCCCATTTTCCTGACTTTTTGTTTTTCTTGAGATAGGTTCTCACTCTGTCACCCAGGCTAGAGCACAGTGGTATAATTCTAGCTCACTGCAGCCTTGACCTCCTGGGCTCAAGCGATCTTCTGCCCCGGTCTCCCCAGTAGCTGGAACTACAGGTGTGCACAAAATGCCTGGCTAATTTTTAAATTTTGTGTAGAGAGTGGGTCTTGCTATGTTGCCAAGGCTGGTCTCACACTCCTGGCCTCAGGTGATCCTCCCACCTTGGCCTCCCAAAGTACTGGAATTACAGACGTGAGCCGCTGCACCTGGCCCTAACTTTTTCAAGTGATGCAAAGAAGTAGGGAACAGGTGGTGGCAATGGTGCCCATGACAGCATCTGGCGTGCAGTGCTGGTGCACAGCACCTCATACCTGGTGTTGGCAGCAGTGCGTTTCATTTCAGGCAGCTCCTATTCCTGAATATCTTGTCTGCTTAGTCGTCCTTGGCTCTTGCCAATTTTCAGAACCAATTCTCTAGCCTTCCCAGTGATTTGTAAACATCCAATGTTTCTTTCTTTAAATACCTTTTCTGCTTAAGTCTGAGTCCATTTCTCTTGCTTGCAGTTGAGAATCCAGACTGAAAAATCTTGTAGATTCAACTTTTAACATATCTCTTGACTCTGACATCTTTTCTCTATTTCTGTGGTGAAGAGACTGCCAACTCCACCCCTAGAATCTATTCCCCTCATATACCTTTGGATAATAGAACCCCCTGAGTTTTAGCTGGGCATGTGGCCACCCTGCCATGGACTACATTTCCTAGACTTTCTTTGAGCTAAGCATGACAGCAGTGATATGTACAACCACATCTCCTTAAAGCCAAAGCTGCTTGCTGCCCTGGACTTTCTTTCCCCTTTGTTGCCGGCTGGGAAATGGCAACAACTGCAGCAGCAGCCTTGGATCCAGCAATGGCAGCCACATGTTGGGTTTGGCAGAGCAGGCCAGCCAGCTGGATTTCTGGATGATTTTGCAAAGCAGAGATATCTGCCCACCATCAGCCACCCACCTAGCTTTGGCCAGAATTGTGGGAAAGAAATACACTTATATCTCATTTAAGCCACTGTATTTGGACCTCTTTCTTATAATAGCTTAGCCTGTATCCCAACCAGTACCCGATGCTACCTCATTTGTCACACAATTTTATGGAGCCTTTGCATCCCTTACTAGAACTACTCAACAGCTTCCTTGATGATCTCGTTAACTCCAGTGTTCCTCCCAACACTAGTCTATCCTCCATGTTGGTGGTCTCCAACATTTTTGGCACCAGGGACCAGTTTTGTGGAAGACAATTTTTCCATGGATAGGGGAGTAGGGAATGGTTTCATCAGGCGTTAGATAGATTCTTATATGGAGCAGATAACCTAGATCCCTTGCATGCGCAGTTCATAGTAAGGTTTACACTCCTATGAGAATCTAATGCCACTGTTGATCTGACAGGAGCTGGAGCTTAGGTGGTAATACTCACTCACCTACAGCTCACCTCCTGCTGTGCAGCCCGGTTCCTAACAGACCATGCACGGGTACTGGTCCATGGCCCCTGGGTTGGGGGCCCCTGCTGTACGTTTCCTGCTGAAGGGATATATCTAAAATTCAAATCCACTTGGAGAAACTTCCCATCATCCTTTAAGATCCAAATTTATTAGAATAAGACATGGGATCTGTATGATCTGCCAATCCTCTGTCTCTACTCCCCCTAGGCACCTATCGTTCAAATCCTGCGCAGATCACCTTGAGGTTCCCTGGTCATGGACCGCGATGTTCTGACTCCCGTTTCTTTGCTTGAGTGCTCCTTCTGCCCCAAACACTTTTCCCTTTCAACTGCCTCACTAACTCTTGCTTTTCTCCCAGCTCTCAGCTCCAGCTGAGAGTTCTTCTCAAGACATCTTCTCTGGCCCCTCCTCACCCCAGGCTGTGTTTTAGTTCCCTTGTGTGTACTTTCACAGCTCCTGGGGAGTCCCTAATAGCACTCACTAACTTGGTTACAATTTATCTGTCTGCTAGCCTGAGCTGCTCTCAGAGCTTCAGAAAACCAACTGTAGTCACTGTTGGACCATGTTTCTCCCAGCCAGAGGCCATCCTCCAACACAGGAGCAATGCTTCTCCACAAGGACTTTGCCCACAACAAGGGCAGCAGCTAATGCTGACTGCCAAGATCAATCTCACTGTCTGCCCTAGTGACATCCAGATCCCAGTTTTCCCTTTTCTTCTTTCAGAGAGCCCATTCTTCTCAGCTTGCACAACTGATCAGAGGTGGGGTGACTCACCAAGTTACCAACTCCCAGCCTGAGATTCTACTTGCATCATGCTCAGCAGTTGCCAATAGCAGTCTCCAATGTGTAGATGGCAACCAGCATAGATCCTGGGCAGTGATGATGTGCGGTCACCAGCCAGAGAGGCAGGTGCTGGGAGCAAAGGGGAAATAGAGCAGAGGGGGATGGATGTCCAGCTTAGTCTCTGCAGCTCACAGTGCTAGCCTGTGATTTCACAGTTGGCTCTACAAAACAGGCAGTGGGCCAAATTTGGCCCATGGAATGTAGTTTGTTGGCCCCTGCCCTAGATAATCAACAGAACAATAAATCAAGCCCTGGTTTGTAGTGTTTGCCAATTTCTGTGGTGCAAATACTCCCACCATGGCCAATTTCAAGTTACCAACATGACCCCACTGAATGTTGGGCTGGGAAGACACGCAGTAGCACACGATTATGTAATATTTCCAACTTAAAGATACAATACGCGTGACCTCAACATCAGAGCTGACAGTAAAACACAGTGAAATAATAATGATTTTTGAGTATTTATTACTCTTGTTTATAATGATTTATTTACTTGTAAATTTATATGATTTAGTATTTAATAATAGCTGTTAAACAGAATTCCTGAAAATTTAACAGTCCTTGGTCTGTAGCACACCACTGCGCTGGGTCTCTGACTACTCCAGCCATATGGGAGGGAATCGAGAAAAGACACCCAAAAGAGAGATCTGAGACATAGATCTCTTGACATGGAAGCTTTGACATAGAAGGTTTAAACTCTTCTATTCCTTCCACTGAAGACTTTATCTCCTAGGCAATGTCCAATTGTGATCTTAGTCTCACAAAGATTAGATATTTTTCCTTCGGGACAGAGTGAACGGGGTTTTTGAGCACCCCCTAGTGGTTACAATGTGTCACCAATATGAACTCCACATATTCTGTGTTCTTTTGCGTTCTACTCCCATTAGGTGCTGTTGGCTGTGTACCTACTGTGTGCCAGGTACTTTTTTGGAAACATTCTATACATTTTATTGCCTAATATTTACAGCAAACTTGCAAGTCAACATTCTTGTGTAAATTTTACAGATAAAGAAACTGAGGCTCAGAGAGGTTAAGCAACTAGCCCAAAGGCCACACAGCTAGGTCACATCAGACATAGCATTCAAATCCTAGAAGTGGCTTCCTCCCAACCTTTGTGCTGTCTTTTGCTCCTCTTTGACATCTTTTTTTTTTTAACTTTTATTTTAGGTTCAGGGGTACATGTACAAGTTTGTCATGTCATGTGGGTTTGTTGTACAGATTATGTCATCACCAGGTATTAAGCCTAGTAACCATTAGCTATTTTTCCTGATCTTCTCCCTTCTCTCACCCTTTGCCCTCTGACAGGTCCCAATGTGTGTTGTTCCCCTTGATGTGTCCATGTGTTTTCATCATTTAGCTCCTACTCATAAGTGAGAACATGTGGTTTTTGGTTTTCTGTTCCTGTGTTAGTTTGCTGAGGATAATGGCCTCCAGCTCCATCCGTGGCCCTGAAAAGGACATGATCTTGTTCTTTTCATGGCCGCATAGTATTCCATGGTATATATGGACCACATTTTCTTTATCCAGTCTATCATTGGTGGGCACTGGAAGACAACCTAGGCAATACCATTCAGGACATAGGCACGGGCAAACACTTCATGATGAAGATGCCGAAAGCAATTGCAACAAAAGCAAAAATGTGACAAATGGGATCTAATTAAACTAAAGAGCTTCCGCACAGCAAAAGAAACTATTAACAGGGTAAACACACAACCTACAGAGTGAGAGAAACTATGGATCCTTTGACACCTTTAATTCCAGTACACAGCCACCTCAGAAACAGAGGGAAGACTGATGTGGCAGGCACACTGGATGTCATGGCCTTTGCTTCCCTTCTCTGTTTCTCAGTTAAGTGGACAGTGGTTCTGGAGAACTCAGGCATGGGAAATACATGTTACAGAAGGTCATTTACAGAAACAAATGAAACCCTCACATTTCAAAGGTTCAGGAGTAAACTGGACAAGCAGACAAATCCAGTATGGCAGAGACAGGCCTTGCAGCCTCTAGGAGCTGTGCGTTGATCACCGTGCTATAATGCACATCTCTTGTCTCATAGTTGCCCAGTTGAGGTGGACTTTGACTTATGACATGGTTCTGCCACCCCAGCCCACTTCATGGGCAAGTTAGGGAATATCCCTGATACCTTAGCCTCGTCAGATAGGAAAACTTTCCAGAATAGACTAAAGGTGGAGGGGGTAGTGTATCAGTTCCTTATTGCTGCTGTACCAAATTACCATAAGCTTTGTGGCTTAAAACAGCACAGATTTATTATCTTATAGTTCTATAGGTCAGAAGTCCAACCCAGGTCTCACTGGGCTCAAAGTAGGGTGTCAGTAGGGCTGTACTTCTTGGTGGAGGCTTTAGAGGAACATCCATCTCCCTGCCTTTTCCAGCTTCCAGAGACCACCCGTATTCTTCAACTCATGTGCCGCTTCTTCCACCTTCATGGAAACATTGCCTGTCTCTGACTCTGCCTCCATATTGGCAGCTCACTCTCTGACTCAGCTGGGAAATGTTCTCCACTTTTAAGGACTCCATGTGATCAGATTGGGCACGCCCAGATAATCCAGTATAATCTCCCAATTTCAAGGTTTGTACACTTAATCACATCTGCAAAGTCTCTTTTGCCCTGTAAGGATTTGGGGATTAGGGCATGGACATCTCTCGGGGTCCAATTTGCTCCATACCATAGAGGTTAAAGCAAACAACAGAACAACAGCTAGAGAGCACTGGATGTTCAAACCAGGGAAGCTAACATTCACCCTCAAAGGACTAGAAGTGGGAGACAGGCTTAAGAAATGTGTACATTGGGAAGACAAAGGAGTAGACCAAAGAGCAAGGACAGGGCCAAGACCAGACAGAGAGGGTCTGCAATAGTTGGAGGACAAGCAGGGAATGGTGGAGTCTAACTTGTATGTTTATTGAGTACTGACTGGGCCAGCCTTGACTCCGTGGGTAATGGGAGATAATATCTTACCATTTTTTTTAACCTAACAGTTTTAAATAGGGGTAAGACCTGATCAAATCTGTATTGCAGAAAGAAAAGTCTGATGGCAAGACTAGGGGGTAGATTGGAGGTGCCAACCCTGAAAGCAGAGAGACCAGTTACAAGAAAAGAGGTGATGAGAGATTTACCCAGGACTGTGGCAAGAGAATGAAGACACGAGACACTTCCTGGGAAGTCAGGTGATGGTGCAGAGAATGCAAAGCAGTCGGCCAAACTGGGGGCCCATTGCTCCTGAGTCCTTCCTCCCTTTCCCTCTTGTCATCCCTTGTCGCTTGATCATATTTTTTATAGACTCCTTTTATTTTGACTCCACCCTCAAAGAGATGGGCACAATCAGGATTAGATGTTCATTCCATATACATTCACCCTCACCAGTATCTACCTCAAACACTTGACTCCAGCCTCTGCTGACCCAGCTCCATCCAGCTGGTATCTCCTTGTACTTCCAGACACTAGATGGGGAGGGAGGTAGGTTGAATCTTCAGTGAGGCTTCGCTGCACTCTCTGATCCTGGGTCTAGTGACTGGGACCTCCCTGCTGGGGCCCTTGAATGCTTCTCAATGATCTTTTGCTGTTCATAGGGGATGCCCTTGGAGCACCTTCCCAGGCACACATAATCTGTCTTTTCCCAACCATAGGACTGGCCTTCTGTCTTGGTTCCCACTTTCTGTGCGTTTCCTGCCTTCAGAGGGTTGGGGTGCAGCTGCCCACACCTGGATTTCCCAATAGTCATCAAGTGTTCCTCACTCCAGGGCAGTAGTTTTTGAAGGGTTGTCTGTGCACCTCTGCAGGGTCACTGAGATCTTTTCAGGGAACCCTCAGAGTCAAAACTATTTTCACAATAGTACTTAGATATCATTTACCTTTTTCCATTCTCATTCTCTCATATAGTAAAGTTTTCCAGAGGGTATTAAAATAAAATGTGTCAACACCTGGAGGATCTCTGTAAATCCTGGAGTCGGGACTTTCCAAATGACCAATGCGTGATATTACAAAACACGCATGTGCAAGGCCAGGTGCGGCAGCTCACGCCTGTAATCCCAGCATTTTCAGAGGCCAAGGCGGGCAGATCGCTTGACTCCAGGAGTTCAGCACCAGCCTGGGCAACATGGCCAAAAACCTGTCTCTACAAAAAATACAAAAATTAGCCAGGCATGGTTGCACACGCCTGTAGTCCCAGCTACTAGGGAGGCTGAGGCAGGAGGATCACCTGAGCTCGGGAGGCAGAGGTTGCAGTGAGCTGAGATGGCATCACTGCACTCCAGCCTGAGTGACACAGTAAGGCCCTGTCTCAAACAAAAACAAAAACAAAAACCAACCAATCAAACAAACCCAAAACATGCATGTGTAAAAGAACCATTCAAAACACAAGATAGACCAACAAATTTTAATGTTACTGAGTATGAAAAGTTTGTTGATAGGTATTCAGATGTCACATTGCAACTAATTTTTTTTTTTTTTTTTGAGACGGAGTCTCGCTCTGTCGCCCAGTCTGGAGTGCAGTGGCATGATCTCAGCTCACTGCAAGCTCCACCTCCAGGGTTCACGCCATTCTCCTGCCTCAGCCTCCCGAGTAGCTGGGACTACAGGCGCCCGCCACCACACCTGGCTAATTTTTTTGTATTTTTAGTAGAGACGGGGTTTCACAGTGGTCTGCATCTCCTGACCTCGTGATCCACCCACCTCAGCCTCCCAAAGTGCTGGGATTACAGGCGTGAGCCACCCCGCCCGGCCACATTGCAACAAATTTTTGGGAAGCTACTACACGCTGAGTTTTGGTACGAAGAACAACCACAATTATCTGCAAAAAGCAGATAACTACCTATCTGTGTGAAGTTGGATTTTCTTTACATACTTCAAATGAAACAATGTATTGCAACAGATTGACAGAAGAAGCAGATGAGGAAATCCAGCTCTCGATGTGCACAAAGGTAAAACAACGCCATTCTTCTAACTTTTGTTTCAGAAAATATAGTTTGTTAAAATAAAAGTATGTTATTTGTGTTAACAGATATTATTTTAAAATACATTAACAAATATTTAAAACATTTTCAGTATTAATTCCTTATGCAGTATTGATAGGGCAGTTGGGGTTCAGCTGCCCACAGCTGGGCATTCACATGCACAAAACTCTTTGAGGGTGTCAATAATTTGTATTAGTTGTTAAAGGGGTCCTGAGACCAAAAAATTTGAGAACCACAATTCCAGAGTCTCAGCTGGTGACTGGATTCCCTGCTGTGGAGCTTGGGCGAACAGATCAGATTCTTCCATTCTGGGATTATAACTGGGTCATCTTGTCTTCTGAGATACTGACAATCCCTAGTCCTATTGTCTTTCAAAGCTGTCCTGGCTGCACACACCTGACTGATTCCTAGCTCAAGGTGACTTTGGGCAAATGAGCCTCAGTTTCTCTGAGCCTCAGTTTCCCTGTTTAGAAAATGTGGGTTTAATACTTAGGAAGCTGTTCTCCTGCCCCAGTTAGGAGGGGTAAGTCTGGCTCCGTTTTCTAATCAGTAAGCTCATTCTGTCCAAGAAACCCATTATGTCTTACAATCAGTTGCTGTCTTGCAATCACGGAAATGACATATGTGATGCCCTACAGCAGTGGTCTCCAACATTTTTGGCACCAGGGACCAGTTTCACGGAAGACAATTTTTCAGTGGGGTTTGGGGGATGATCTTGGGATGAAACCTTTCCACCTCACATCATCGGGCATTAGTAAGATTCTCATAATGAGCAGGCAACGTAGATCCCTCGCATGTGCAGTTCGCACTCCTATGAGAATGTACTGCTGCTGCCCATCTGACAGGAGGTGGAGCTCAGGCGGTAATGCTTGCTCGCTTGCCACTCACCTCCTGCTGCACAGCCCAGTTCCTAACAGGCTGTGGACTGGTACCGGTCTGTGGCCTGGGGGTCAGGGACCCCTGCCCTACAGAGCATCCAGAGTAATTTTCTGTCCTTGTGGAAACTGAGAGCAAGAAAGAAGGAAGTCCAGCACTTTTATTGTTTGCTGCTGTGTTGGCGACTGGCACAGAGACACTGAGCACATAGATGTCGGGTAGATGTCACATGAGTCTTGGTGCCCTTTAAACTATGGTTAGAGCCCTCTGGCACTTTATATGAGGGCAGTTCTGCAGGAGAAAGCCTTGGATCCAGGCAGTTGACGAGGGCCACTGAAATACACAGGAAGGCGGCCCTAGAATGTCAACCCCTGAGGACAGGGACCTGCTGTTCTGGTTCACCTTTGAATCCCCAGTATCCAGAATGGTGCTTGGTACACAACAGGCGCTCAAGAAATGCATATTGAATGAATACGTGTAAAATGTAAGTGCCTAGAGAAAAAGCCAGGAGGTGAATATAACACACATGTTTTGGCAATGGGGCCTTGATTTTCTTTTTTTCTCTATCTTTGGATTTTCTCAATTTCTATAATAAGCAGGTATTACAGTCACAATGCAGACAAGTGAAATACGCTTCTAAAAAAGCTTCAGTTCAAAAGTGACCTGGCCACTTGCTGGCTGTGTGACCTTGGGTAAGTCACTTCTGTCTGCATCTGTTTCCCTGTCTGTAGTAATACTTACCTGATTTGGTTGTTGTGAGAATTAAATGACACCAGTGCTAGGGACATAAAAAGGACTCAATGTCGACTATTCTTTTGTTGTTTGCATACTAATCATGTTTTGATATTTTAGTGGATACCTCAAGACTCGACCTGAAGGCTTCAAGGAAAGTGACAGTTATGGGACGGAAAAAAATCGGGGTTGGAACTGGTTGACCTGCCACTTACGGGCCAAGTGACCTCATGCAGGGTCACAGTCTTCTCTGTGCCACTGTCCTTTTTGCCCCACAGAGACTTTTCTGTGAATCTAAATGAGGTGATGATGTAAGGTGCCCTCCAGGTGTGAGTCATTATTTTTATTACCTAGAAGGTTAAAAAAAAAGAATAGGACTCTCCAGGCTTTTCTCCTGTCCCTAATGGGGTTACTGCCCTCCTTTGGTTTGAACAGAGAGTTCCTTGTCCCTGAAAGTCCCCAGGTCCCGGTCACGGGGCAGTGCCCACAGCCAAGGGTGGCTTTTCTGCCAGGGCTTGAGAGGCTCCTGCCTCCAGATAATTCTGGGCCTCCCCGTCTCCTGCCCCAGTGCTTCCCACACAGCTGCGGCCTCATTATCCAGGGTGACAGTGAGCAGCTGAAAGGAGCTTAGCCAGGGGTAAGCTTTCAAGTGTTCATAATAAAGCTTCAAAGTTCACACCTTCATTAAGATGTGAAGAGGCAGGTCCTCCCCCACTTCTCCTGGGGCTATTGTTGCCTCCCCATCTGGCTGCAGATTCAAAAGACAAGTGGGATTGGTTTTCTTTGTCCAGACAGCTCTCCTAACCAGAAAGGCTAGACCTGTTTGTTAAGAAAGCTTCTATCCTGCAGCTCCTTCAGACCTGCTGTGAAGGTGTCACAGACGCTGGGGAATTGGGGCATTTCTCAGGGCTGGAAGGGCTGTCTCTGAGAGGCAAGACTGGGCTTGTTCAGTGGGGTCTCAAGGGAGTAGACCTGGGGCTAAGGAGGTGGAAGGAAAGGCAGGTCAGTTGTAGACTACCAGAAGGAAGAGCTCCCAAACAGGCGGGGATGTGCAAAGGCAGACCTTGGTGCTTGGGGCCGTCATGTGCTCCCTGTCAGTGAGGCCTGTATGCTGCAGAAGACACCCGAGCTGTGGACGTGATGTTGGATAGGCAGATATTTCAGGCCCCTTTCAGCCCTGTCACGCTGGGTTCTCTTAAATCCGTGACCCATGCTTCTGCATAACCATCTACAATTTAGTTTTTTTCCTTTGAATTGCTTTTGTCCCCCAGACAGTCTTCATGGGTGAACGTTTGGCCCCCCCTTGCCTTTTCTGGTTTTTTTTGAGACAAAGTGCAGTGGTGCCATCTCAGCTCACTGCAACTTCCACCTCTTGATGAGGCTCAAGTGATTCTCCCGGCCTCATCCTTCCCAGTAGCTGGGACTACAGGCTTGTGCCACCACGCCTGGCTAATTTTTGTATTTTTAGTAGAGACGGGGTGTCGCCATGTTGTCCAGCCAGTCTCGACTCTCGGCCTCAAACAATCCGTCTGCCTATGCCTCCCAAAGTTCTGGGATTACAGGTGTGAGCCACCAAGCCCAGCCACTTTTTCTGTTTTCTTTTATTCATTTGAGAGTAAAGCTATCCAGATATCTTGGAGCATCCTTTGATACTGAGAAATTGTTTGCTTGCATTGGCTAAACGTGCAGGTTCTAAGGGACCCCTTTCCTCTACACTCCCTGCTCCAGGACAGGGCAGAACTCTCAGAAGTCCCAGTCACCAGCTGAAGCTGAGACAGTACGAATGTGTTCTCATAGGTAGGAGACAGCCTCAAAAAGAGGCCTCTCTTCTGTCTCCTAAGAAAGGATACAGAGGGAATTTTCTGTGAGGGTGCACACCCTTCCGATGGTCCTCTTGTTTTAATGATGAGCCGTGAAGCAGGAGGGTAGTTTTTAGGTGAGACAACAGGTGAATTGGAATGAGTGATTGCAGATGAGCAAGTTTCATGGCACATTTTTTTTTTCTATTGAACAGAAAGAGGAGGCTGAAAAGGAAAACCCGTGGTGTACTGCAAAAATAGTGGGCTTTGCAAACAGGCCTGGATTTGGGTCACGGCTCTGCCACTTAATAGTTGGGGGCTTTGGGTGTGGCACCTCCATGCTCTGAGCCGCAGTTTCTTCCAGTTTCTTAGGGCGAACAATACCCACTCTGCTGGGTGCTTGTAAGTTTGGATGTGAAATACCCATGGAAAGCATTGGAGGCCCTTATTAAGTGTAAATTCCCTCTCCCCTATCATTATATTCAATAGTCGGTCTTTGGAAAATTGAGTTATTGATTGGTCTCTTGATAAAAGATTATTCTATAGTATAATTATTTCTATTTTTAACCGTTCATGAATATGATTGAGACTGTTTCTTTGTCTTTTAGGTATCTTTCCTGCAGACATATTGATGTGTACTGCATTGTGTGAACAAGGAAGTTGGTTGTAGCAGCATTTGTAGTAGCCAAAAATAAGAGCTGGCCTATCTATTCCTTCCACACTGCATTAAAGAAAGTTCGATTGCATCTGTACCAAGAAGTACCAGGCAGCCACTAAAAAGAACATAGTTCTAGGTGAACTGAGAAGCAAAGATCCATAAAGTGTATTGCTAAGAGTAAGTTGCAGCACAAGACATAGTGTGACACCATTCTTTCAAAGGGAATTTGTATGTATCTCTCTACAAAGTACGTGTCAGTGCAAAGAAAGGGTCTTCAAGGAAACATTAGATAGTAGTGTCTGGTGGGGATGTGGAGTGGCGTTGGCATGTGTGAAAAGGGGAAGGAATTTTGTTACTCTGTATACAACTGGGTTGGAATATTTTACAATGAGAATGTATCCACATCTTACTAGAGTCATATTTTAAAAGATAAATAAAGATTGTACCTTTTGCTGCCACTCAAAAGGTTCCACCCATACTAGTGAAAAGCAGTTCTTTCGATCAAATTAAGCAAACAGCTCTGTTCCTTCCCTTTCAAGGAGTCAAGATTGCCAGGATGAGGGGCTCAGAGGGAAGCCATCTACTGGTATAGGGAGCTGGGCTGTGTGGAGTGAGCTGGACAGAATTTAGGACACTGCCACGCTAGACAAATGTGGGAAGAACACTGCTTCATTCATTCTTTCATGCAATAGATACTTATTCAGGGCCTGCGACCTATTAGGCACTGTTTTAGGTGCTGAGGATAACAGGACAGAAGCAAGTCCTTGTCCTAACAAAAGTTGCATTTCATTGGGGGAGTTAGATATGAAACTAACACATGCAAACATGACGTCAATGTTCTGCAAAGACAAATAAAATAGGATAACGGGATGAAGAGGGAAAGAGTTGAGGTGCAGATGGGGCTGGCATGCTGGCAAGCAGCGCTTTGAAATAACATAGTGGGGGAGACCTTTCTGAAGAGGCTGAGTGAAGACCTGCATGATATAAAATAAGGGAGTGGCTCCCACATCAAAGCAGAAGCCTTGGAGTGGGACAAGCATGGTGTGGTCATGAAACTGCAAGAAGCTTCTGAACAGCGGAAGGCAGGTCACCGGGCAGGGGCCTTTTAGGGCATAGCAGGGACTTGAGATTATTTTGCACACACAGTAAGAAGCCATTGGAGGGTTTTGAGGGAAGGATGCTGTGATGGCTACATTTTGGAAAAGGCCATTCTGGCTGCTTTGAGGGAAAAGAGGCTGTGGGAATGCGGCATCGTAAGTCCCCAAACTAGCTGCATAGCTATTGCAATTTTCCAAGAGAGCCATGATGATGGCTTGGGCTGCAGTGATCGTGGGGGAGGTGGAGAGAAATGATTGGAAGCATGGTGTATGTAGAAGGTAGAGCTAACAGGATTTTTTCTGCAGGTTATGGGAGAAAGAGAGGAGTTGAAGATGACATGTCTGGGAAACTCCAGGCAAATGTGCACTTTCATGATCAGAAGAACATTGTTAATAACAAGCCCTCCAGGGAAGCTTTACAATTTTCTGTGAGGTTTAACATCCATTTTCTGACTTTATCTTCTAAGGTTAAAAAAAAAAAACCTGTTGTCCCTATTTGACAGAGGAAGAAATTGAGGCTTCAACAGGAGATGTGACTTGCCGAAGGTCCAGACCTGCAGCCTAGAGGAACCATGTTTTGATCCTCTGAAGTCCTGTGCTCAGGATTAGTTCTGTCCATGGTCTTCACCAGGGATGGCTTCTACGTTAGCAAGTTGTGTGAAGTGGCCTCCAGGAGGCTCTCTATGGAAGATATTTGTGAGCCACGTGAGTGAAGGAGGAGGTGGCGGTGAAGGAGGAAGGCGCTTTTCAGCAAATGAGATTTCAGCACCCATTGTTAGGTTCCTTTCAAATGATGGTGAAAAACAGCTCATGCTACAGCAGCCTGGCTGGGCCATCAGAAACAGGTAGTGGCTGCTGAAATCTCCACAGGATAAGGCAGAGAGTGACTCCCTGCAACCCTCAGGACCACAGTGCCAGCCACAGTGGGTTGCTTTTTAGAGAGCTGACCCAAGTAACCTTAAGCCAGTCTTCCTGAAAGGTCAGCTCCTTCCATTGCCTCCTTTTCCTTATCTCCTCTTCATTCCTGAACCCACTGCCTTCTGGCTCCTGCCTCAGTTATTCCAACAAAAAAATTCTGACTCTCTCCTAGCCCAAACCAGTGAGACTTCTCTCTCCTTACCTGCCTATCTCCCTGCAGTATTTGATGCTAGTCATCCTCCCTCCTTCTTGTCACTGTCTCCTTCCTTGGGCTCTGTGCTGCTTCCTGCTTCCATTTCTCCTCCCACACCAATGTCTTTGTGTTCTTCCTCTGCCTTGGAGCCTCCTTCTTCCACTCACAGTGCCTCCTCAAACACCAGTCTACCCGAGATTTCCCTCCCTCCCCCCTCCCTGACTTCCTCGAGGCTCCTCTTCCCTTCTCTTCCCCACCTGTACTGCCCACTGAGCTCACCAGCTCTACACTTTCAGCTCTTCCTTTTATAGAGATATTCCCAATCTACGTCTCCAGCTCTGAGTTTGTGAGATTCCTTATCTCCATTTGCTGCCTGGACCTCCGAACTCCCAGGCAGAGAGAAAAGTCTCGAAAGCAGCTGGGGTACCCAGGAAATGAGTGGAGAAGAGGTCTGTTTGACCTGGACTGGGGGTAATAAGACTAGAAAGGGTAGGTTGAGACCGGATTGTTAGGGGTCCTGAGAGCTATGGTAAAAGAATTCCAAGCATCTTGAATGCAGGATAACAAACAGAAGTTTCTAGGCCCAGAGAAATGGAATGATTGTGTTTTGGAAGGATTGCTCAGCAGCCTTGTGGCAGGTGGACTAGACTGGATTTTACTGGTTCAAGAGAGAAGGGGAGGAAGCCTAAGGATTGACTAGTTTAGGAAGACATAAACAAACAAAGAAGCCAACTTCTGAGTATAGAGGGTAGGATTTGAGTGAGAATGGAAGAAAATGGTGAGAAGGGAGGAAGGTTTCAAGCTTGTCTTATAGCAGACTCGGTCACAGCTGTGCTGTCTCTCTCCCCAACGTAAGATGTATTATATATCTTGCTTAGGTTTTTCTTCCTAAAGCCTAGCCTGGTGCTAATTTTTATGGTTCTATGAACGAGACAAAATATTTTTCTGTGTGAGACCAAATAGACTCATTAATGCTTTGCTCTAACCAACTGGGCAAATCCGCATGCTTTTCATTGCTTCTGACAGCGTCAGGTTATTGGTTTGTTTACAGGCCAGCCCAGGGCTTTATATAGTCTACATCACACTCAAACTCACATAATTGTATTTGATTCTTACAGTCAAGCAGTCAAGCAGATATTGCAATTGCCATTTTGCAGATGAAGAAAATGAAGGTCAGAGAGAAGTGACATGCCTGGGGTCACACAGTCATCAGTAGCAGAGTCTTTTGAACCCTACCTTTTGACTCTTTGACCAGTGCTTCCATCAAGCCATGGTAACTGACTGATTAAACCCATCAGGGTGTCTGAAATCTTCAGCACTAAAGGCATAGAAGCTTTGTAGTAGACATCAGCTGTTTTGCCTGTTCAGTTTATAAATGTCTTTTTTTTTTAAATTTGTTCCTTATTAGTGAAGATAATGTTAGCTGCTATAACAAATTCGCAAAATGTATAATGTTTTCAACATGATAGAATATTCACAATGGATGTTTGGTGGGCAGTTTTCCTCCACGTGGTAAAGATTTAGGGACCTAGACTTCTTTTCGATTTTGTGTTTCTGCTATCTTTTATTCATGGCTTGCAAAGTTTGATGGGCCTAGAGGCAATACATATTACTTTTCCTCACCTTCCACTCATTGGACCCCAGTTACATGGTCACACCTGTCAAGAGGCTGGGAACTATCATTAGAATGTGTAGTTAGGAAGAAGAGAAACAGACTTGGGAAAGAGTGAGCCATTCATCACCATAGGTGAGCTGCTGTTCCCTGTAGCTCAGTCCACCAGCCCAGTTGGAGTTGCCTGACTCCTACCCTCCACCCCTCATCTAAGATGTGGGATGACACAGCCCTGGCCCATCAGCTTATTTCATGCCCTGCATGTGGTGATTGGTTCAGGTTCTGACACATGACCTAGGCTGGTTCAATGAGACTCAATCCGAGGACTTCATTGAAACTTTTGGCAAAGAGAAGCTCTCTTTCCACCAAGGTTGCTGAGCTGTAGAGATATGAACCAGTGAGCTGCCATTTTGTCAGCATGATAGGAGAAGTGGCTTGAGAATGAAGGTGACAAGTAAGAAAGCAGAGCTGAGAGATAGAGATACATTGCAACGATATCCTTTGAGTATCTATATTCACGCATGTCTGATCAGTCCTACCTCAGAATTTTTCAGCTAAGATAATGAGTGGATCATTTAAAAAGGATTCTTTTTCTTGAGCCTAGTTTAAATTGAGATTCTGTTACTTATAAAGCAAGAAGCCTAATAGAGGCTCATAGAGGCCCATTTGTAAAATTCTTGGACAACCTTCCATCTCTTCCCTCTATCCTCAAACCCAAGGGCTCTCTCCTCACCCTGCTCTCCTCTGTTAGAACACTCCGTCTGCTGCTGAGTGAATGGGCCCTCTGAGATGGGCCTGCCTTTGAGTTATCCCATCTCCGTATGGCTGGACTACTCATTTTCTTACTTGTCTTTAAAAAACCATGGGAAATGCTTTGAATCAAATACACCATTTGTTGTCTTCCTAAAGAGGTCAGAATTATTTAGAATCACATTTTTTTTAATACCCTACTGAAATTATAGCAGAAAAACACTTATAAAAGGATGCAAACTCAGTAGAGGGTGTTGGTTTTACATTGGTTTCCCATATGAATGTACCAGTTTTGAATCCTGTAAGGAAAAACTCATCTAAAAATCAATTACACAAGAGTGTTTTAAAGGTCAGAGTATGGCGTCCATTCACAAAGTTTTCACTAGTACAAAAACATGGCAAAAATCTGGTAGAGTTTAGTGGACATGTAGCATCACATTCATGAAAACACACACTTTAAGATATTGAGAGATATAGTAACATTACTATTAAGGAAGTTCAAAGAAAATGTATTGAAATCCTAGGGCCATTGGAAGTTCTGTTGAAGAGGTGGCAGGAGCTAGGAGACTGCTCAGGTTTGGTTTTCACTGCTGGGGAGGACTGTAGGAACCCAGAGAGACTTTAGAAACCAATGCTTCACCCTCTTTCACAGTAAGCTCCAGCCACACTGCAGGTGGAACAGATCCTCACACATCTCACACTCTCAAGCTTCCTGAACCCTGCACATATAAGGTACTTCTCACACTTCTTCACTTAGAAAATGTTATTTGAGTTGTCTCAAACATGACCACTTCAGTGATATTTTCTAGAGAAGAGTTAATCACCCTCTTTTCTGTGTTCCATAGTGCTTGCACACACTTCCATGTCAGAATTGATAACATTGTCTATTTTTGTTAATGGCTTCCTCATTTGTCTCCCTGGCTTAACTGTGAGTTTTTTTTGAAAGCAGAGACTATGGCTCACCCATCTTTGTAGTTCCAGTAAATTTAGGCTAGAGCTTGGCATATACTCAATGTGTAAAAATGTAAAATAAATCGAAAAGAAGCCACAAATCTTATAAAATTACACATGAAGATTTATGGGAGAGAGAAAGAAGTTTGCTTAGCTCCTAGAAGAACACTAATAACAGAATGGTCATTCAAAGAGATGGTGCTAAATGTTCTGGACAGGTCAAATAAACTTTGTGCATACTGCAGTCTGTGTCTGACTTAATTATTTTTTTCTCAGTCACATGGGAATAACTGCAACAGCTCTAATGAGTACTTTGAAATGAAGTGACCTGATTTCCCCACTTGCTTTATATAGACTGGTCCTTACTTGGTTAATACTAGGGTGGCCACTCTGCCCGGAAGAGGTCAAGTTCACACATGTTGTTCCTGGTAACTATTTACAGTGCCCCAGTTACGTCTCAAAAGTGTCTCAATGTGGATGTAAATTCTTTGGCCATTCTATTAATGGAGAACTCTGTTGGTCTGAGATATCAAAGATAGAATTGGACTAAGAGACAGCTGCTTCTTAGTTGGAGACCTTGACTCTAGCCATTCTCCATGTCTTAACCATCAAGGAGGAAAATGTCACTCCTGGTGCCCTTCTGTGGCTTTCTGCATGGAAAAATGGGAGTTTACTTTCTCTCTCTATTAATGTATGGTAAACATGTAGTTGATGTTCTTTATCATTATTTTAATCTTTAGAACCACCCTGCAGTAGATATTAGTATTTTATAAAGAAGCTGGGGCCCAGAGAACTTAAGTAAATTGCTCAAGAGCACACAGCAAATAAGGATTAGGGTCAAACAATCTCATTTGTCTGACTCCAAGCTCATACTCCTTCTGCTTTGCAGCGTTGCTAATAATGTAGCAAACTGCTTTTATACCTAAATTCCCTTATTTTGGAGCTAATTTTCTCCTGTCTAAATTATTAAGTAATGATGTACTTCTCTCCGTACCAAAGAAGATCCTGTTTGGCATCTGTTTGTTGTAAAAGATCACTCTGGTCTGTAAAGTTCAGTCTGTAGATTCATGTGTAGTTTCTGATAGGAAATGAGGATTAGGTTTTTGCGAACAAGTGTCTCTGTTGTAATTAATCCCAGCAATGATCTTTTGACTTAGGAACCATTAATAAATAATTAGATAGGTATGACTGGAAAACATTTTAATTATTTATACTAGGGACAAACAGGAGAGTTAGAAGTGGGGAGAGGAATTAGATAGCAGAGCTAATAAAACTTTGCCTTGTGATTATTTCAGCATTGAAGATCACAGTATTGATTGCAATAGCAAAAATTTGGAAACCACCTACAATCTGGGCTATGTCCACACAATGAAATACTATGCAGCTGTGTAATAAGCGATTATAGGTACTTATCTATATGGAATGACAGATCTAAAACATCAAGTATGTCTGCTGTCAAAATTATGAGGTTTCTTCCCCCCACTTACGATTTATATGTATTTTCCAAGTTTTTTTATCACTAACATAAATTACATGTATAATTTTTAAGCTAAAAATGAAGGATTTAAGAGAATAGAAAACGCAAATTTCTCTCTGATCACTATCAAAAGGCTGTATGTTATTCAGTATCAACAAAGAAGGAAATCCTGCCACATGCTACAACATGGCTCAATCTTGAGGACATTATGCTAAGTGAAATGGGCCAGTCACAGAAGGACAAATGCTGCCTAATTGCACTTATATGAGGGATCTAAAATAGTTAAACGCGTAGAAACAGAGTCAAGTGGTGGTTGCCAAAGACTGGGGCAGGGGAAGATGAGTTTTTGTTTAATGGGTATAAAATTTCAGTTATGCAAGATGATTAAGTTCTAGAGATCTGCAGTATAGCATTACACCTACAGTTAACATTGCTGTATTTAAAATTTGTTAAGAGGGTAGATCTGAAGTTAAGTGTTCTTATTACATACAAAGAAAACTTTAAAGGCTGTATGTGTCCTGCAAGGCAATTTCCTGGTGCTGAGTCCTTCACCATTATCTGCAGGGAGTTTCCCGAGTTTCCCTTCTGAGGACATGGCAATATACGGTTCAGGTACTGAATGCCTTTTGTGTGCTGGAAACTGTGCTACAGGTTTTCCCCTGGGAGATCTTTTTAACTCCTCCTATCAACCCTGTAAAATAGACATTATTGAATTCCCATTTTGCAGATGAGCAACTGATTTTGAGGGTCCTGAAATTTGTGATGGGGAACCTGGAATGCATGGCCTCCGAGTCACCACGGTAGGAAAGAGAAAACTGAGGAAGGCACCACAGCCCCAAGCTGCCTCAGCTCAGACTGGGACATGTCACTTCTGTTCACAGTCTATTGGCCAGAACTAAATGCACCTGTCCAAGCAGTCATAAAAAAGGCTGAGAGACCAAGGGGAGCCCATGGACAATCAGTGCCAAGGTGTGTTCCATGGGTGAGTGTTTCCTTCTGTCCTACTTCTGAAGGTATTTTTTGGGAACTAAATTCATGCTCTTTGGTTCTAGGCAAGTAGAATCAGTCCTTCACAGTTTTTATTTTACCCTGCATATGAGGAGAAAATATAAGTGACTTATTCTGATCATTTTACACACTTACATTGCCAGTGGAAAAAATTCAGAATTAAATCAATACCAGTATCACATTTTGGGAAACTGATTAAGTGGATTGAATGTCTCTTGAAAAAAAGAAGTATCTTAATCTGATATGTGTACATATATTTCATGTTTGTATCGTATCATAGATAATTAGAATTGAAATTACCCTAGCATTTGTTTGCTTTTGGATTCTCATCTCAGCTTCTTCCACAAAGATTTCAAGCAGCACCTTAGAAAAAATTACAGAATACTGCAACAATCAGTTCTTCCTGCTTCCTGTCTCCCACCTGCCAATCCATTCTCTACCCTGACACCGAAGAGATCTTTTAAATGCAAATCTGATCAAGCCCCTTGTACTTAAAAATAAAACAGAAACTTTCTAAGACTTTAGTCTGTCCCCTCTAAATCCCTGTTTTGGCCGCACAGCCTAACCTACCGTTCCAGCCTGTGATAGCTGTGTTTTGTGTCAACTCAGCTAAGCTGGACGCGGGCTTTTCAGACTTTCCTTCCCTGTATAATTCTGGGTCAAGGTTGACTGCAGATAAATTTGCTGCAAGGGAGACTAAGGTGGGACTCATAATATTAAAAGATTTCTAATGAAAAGCTATAGGATGAGAGAACATGAGCATGTCAGACGTCCACTATTAGCATGAACAGAGTATGAGCGATGTGCCAGGTGCCAGTCCAAAAACCCTTACACGTATTGCAGTGAGCCACTGAGTGAAGCCTTATTGTTATTCCCATTTTACAGATGTGGAAACTGAGATTTTCTCCGTTATCTGAAATCACCCACTATATGAGAGAGTCAGCATTTGAACCCAGACTGTGGGACTCCACAGCCATGCTTTTTGTCTTAATTATGATTGTATGCTACAGAAGATCCAACAGTTTCTGTGAAATTTTAATTCTCTCTGAAAGAGACACAGAAAGAGCCATCTCTTTTTATATGAATATGATAACTGGAATTTTCAGTCCTCTCTTTACTAGCCTGGGATAAAGACAAACCCCAAAGAGGACAGAGATGATAGAAACTCAAACAAATGAATTATAGTCTGACTGTGCTTGCACATGTGGGTGACCAACATTTCTGTGGCACTCTCCAGTTAGCAAGAGCTGTCCTTGAGGTCAAAGGATCCCATTAGCTGTGCCACCATACAGTCAGGATGGGAGAGGTTTTACTGTGGGAACAATGCCCCCTAACTCTTAAAACAAAAGAAGTTCATTCCTTGCTCATCTGATAGGCCCCTTGTAAGCTGGCTGTGGCTCTGCTGCAAATTGTCTCTATTCCAAGATGATCTGGAGCTTTGCTAATCCCTGCAGCAGAAGTAATGAGCAAGGCGGAATGTGTTCTGGCTCCTGAAGATCCCGCCTGGCAGTGACATGTCACTTCTGCTTGCATCTCATTGGCCAAAGCAAGACGCATGGCTACATATGAGTCCACGGCATGAGGAAGTATAATTGTCTCTCTAGAAGGGCCACTATTGTGGGTGTGTCATCAACCAGTTTACCATGGAGACATTGATTCTTTAGCCACGGGGTCGATGAACAGAGGCTGGGTGGTCAGAACTCTCTAGAGGTCATTTTTTGGTCACAAATAATCTTTTATATTTACTCCCAATATTGTCTTTTTCTGCACCATGAAAGAAAATCAACTGGGAATTGTGACTCTGATTGCCTCACCTGCTTCTCATAAGAATTAGAGAACCATGACACCATTGGTTTGAGGCCAAATCTAGTCAGAAATACAAAGACAGAAGCAGAATTTGGGATTTTAGTCTTCATACCCAAGGTTCTGTGGCTTTAATGAGAGATATATGGAGTAGTTGGTGGAATCTGTGGCCTAGACAGCTGGAGCTCCTGGCCCTTTAGTTCACCATGCCCCCACACCCCTTCTTCTGGCTCAGGAAGAGCTAACTAGCTGTTGACAGGTTAGTAGTGGCCACAGAGGCTCAGTGATAACCAGGGAGAGTGTTGAGCACATATACACTCCAGACTGTATTTTTTCTTCTTATTAAGGCTCTGAAGACAAGAACATGACAACATTTTGGCAGCTGGGACTGTAGCCATGTGTGAGGAGAAAGTGATTTGCATGAGCAATGCAAAACCACCTGGTTTATTGCAACTGATTCTGAACAAGTTAAATGAATCAAATTCCCAGTTGGATACTGAAGGAGCTAACTTACATACACACACAGCCCCTGCAAAAAGAAAAAAGAAAAAAAAAAACCCTAAGAAACAGCACTCCAGTGTTATACAAATGCACTACTAAGGAATCTTTGCCCAGTTGCTCTTACCACCCCACATCCCATCCCCACCCACCTCCACCCACGCTCCCCTTGTCTCTTTCCTATCGAGCCTGTGTGAATCCTCTTACCTTGACAGGTTTATGGTTGGGATTTGTCTCTCCAGCTCCACCCCTCCACAGATACCCTCCAGAAGGGTGACCCCAGTGGTACAAAACAGCTGGAGGAGTGGGATTGTTTGTTCACCCACCAGCAATCAGAACTCCCCACAAGCCTGCCTAACTGAAGATTCTTGGGTTCTAACCTGGACACATTACCAAACTCCCTGCTGAGTCTCCCACATGCTGGTTTCAAAACCACTGCCTTAGACTCTCAAATGCTGCTTATGGCATCTGTCAGGCCCTCACATCCCCTCCCAGGGCCCTGCTTTCTACTCCAGGTACTAAAGCAAAGACATATTTCAGTAATGCGTGATTCTTTTTTTTTTTTTTGCCAGATGAGCCATTATCAGGTTGTGTACAGGCTGGTACAGGCTGGGAAAGATAAGGCGGTGTGTCCGAGTATTGGAAAAGGGGGCACATGGTAGGGGAAGTCATAAAGAAGATAGTGTGGTATAGGGAGAGAGCACTAAGAGACTGAAAACCTGATTTCAAGGCTGACTCCAGCTACTAATCTTGGTAATATCGAGTTGACTTGAGCTGTCCCCCTTCACTCATTCATCGAGCCAACATATATTAAGTGCCTGCCATTTGCCAGCATGACACTGGCTGCTAAGGGAAAGAGTAGTTGTGGTAGCCAGCTTTCCAGATGGCCCACAATGATCCCTGTTTCCTGACATTCACATCCATGTGTGATCCCCTCCCACAATGAATGGGGCTGACCTGTGTAACCAATAGGATAGTGCAGAAATCATAGTGTGTGACTTCCGTGACTGGGTCATAAATGACACTGTGGTTTCTGCCTTGCTTTCTCTTGGAATGCTTACTCCAGGAGAAGCCAGCTTCCATGTTGTGCAGATGCTCAAGCAGTGCTTGGAGAGGCCCCTTGTGGAAAGGAGCCGAGGCCTCTGCTGACAACCAGCACCAGGTGAGTGAGCCTTTTTGGATCCTTCCACCCCAGCTGTGCCTTTGGATAACTGCGTCCCAGCTGACATCGTCCTTGATGTTGAGAGATTCCAATCCAAAGCCATCCAGAAAAGCTGCTTCTAAATTCCTGACTCACAGAAACTGTGAGATAATAAATGTTTATTATCATTATTATTATTTTTTGAAATTTTCCAATGAATTTTATTATTCCCAGCATCTTTAATAATTAAGAGGAATTCTCTGAGAGTATATATAAAAAAGAAATTAAAGGCAAATATTTTGCTGTTAAGGATTTAAAAATAAACAGAAACATAGAGTATAAAATTTTCATTTCACTGTCCCCTCATTTAAAATTATAAGAATATAAGCAATGACATCCAATGTCAGAAGAGATTCAGGGTGACCATTTGCAGTATTTAATGGCAAATTAGTAGCATCATGAAAAATTTCAATTCATTTAAAAAAATAGCTTTCATTTAAATAATAATTACATTTAGCTTTATCTCTGTATATAATTAGACTTTCTTTTGGCTTACACAATTCCATTTTCTCCAACTGGGAGCTGTGAAGGATCAAGTCCTACTTTCTTCATTGATACGGCAATATCAAATAAATAGTCATAACACTCACACATGGTTTTGGCCTTCTCCCATGTTTCCCCCTACACATATACTCCATGACGTCTGACCAGTACTGCACAGGAGTCTGGGTATTCATTCATTGCATGAGCCATTCTATCTTTGAGGTCTTTCTCCTCAGGTGTATTCTCAATAATGGGTGCCACTAACATATCATCATATCTATAATACCCTCCAGAAGTACATTTCTTTATTCCTTTTATCATCTCTTGATGTGTAATTTTAAACTCCCGTCCTGGAAAGAGAAGGGTGGCCATCAAAGCAGCTTTACAGTGGGTATGAATCACCGCACCTGCTCCTCTCATTGTGTAAGCATTCATGAGAAGAGGAGTATACTGGCTTTATTTTAGCTTCTTAGATGGCGAAGGTCCACTTATGTCCTTTTCATTTATATCACAAACAAACATGTCTTCAGGCTGAATTCGTTCCTTTTGCACTCCTGAAGGAGTAATGTAGATTTCATCGCCATGCCTTAAGCTAATTCCTCCTCCAGTCCCAGTGACCCAGCCCAAGTGGTAAAACTGTTTGCAAAGTTCTGGGATCAGGTATCTTGGATGCTCCTTGTCCTGCGCTCCGCATCTCGGGGAACAACAGTCTCCCTCCCGAGCGTCACAGCCAGACATGGCCCAGACCAGGGATCCACACGGCCTCCAATCTCTGCACGGCTTTGCGCGCAGCGCTCAGCCTGGCATGAGGCAGCCAAATGTTTATTATTTTGAGCTATTCTGTATTGGGGTAATTCGTTAAGCAGTAGTAGATAACTAATACAGTAATGAATGAGGCATATAAGATTCCTACTCTACCCTTATGGAGACTATCAGTCTAGCAGTGTAGGAAGGGGAGGAAGGACAGATAAAAATAATTAAATCTAATAAATAAGTAAATAAGTATAAATTGTGGTAAGTGCTGTGAAAGAAACAAGCAGGATGCTGAGCTAAGACAAAATACATGCTGGGTAAGCTCATTTAGATAGGGTGGGCAAGGGATGCCCCAAGGAACCCCTTAAGCAGACTCTGAAAAGTGAAAGAGCTTGGAGGAGCCACCTGCACCCAGATACAGAGCTCCATTCTAAGGATGACAGAGACTGCCTGCCTTCCCTTCACCACTCATCTGTGACTAATTTTCATTATTCACACTATTTTATTTACAATAAAATTTAACAGACCAGATGGGGTGGCTCACTCCTGTAATTCCAGCACTTTGGGAGGCCAAGATGGGAGGATCACTTGAGGTGGGGAGTTCAAGACCAGCCTGGGCAACATGGTGAGACACCCCACCCCCCTCACCGTCTCCACAAAAAATTAAAAAATTGGCCTGGTCTGATGTCACGCACCTGTTGTCCTAGCTATTCAGGAGGCTGAAGTGGGAGGATCTCTTGAGCCCAGGAGTCCGAGGTTATAGTGAGCTATGTAAGGGGAAAAAAAAAGTCTTTATGGACTGAAATGTAGCAGATATCACCTGTGCATTCTGCTTCATTCCTTTAAGATGTGCTTCATCGTCACTGGAGCTACATACCATCTTCCAGTTTCTAATCCAGTCTCTTCTTGTTACTCTTCATCATGCATGTGAAGTAGGCCAGGGTCTCCTTTTCATTCCCTGGTATGTTCCTGAAGTGTCAGCTGACAGTGTCTGTTAACTGCACCTTATTGAGGCCTGGCCTGGTCTGCAAATTGTGCCATGTATAACAAGGTAGAGAAATAAACTTCTACCTGATATTTGGGAGTCTCTTGATTGTATAGCTTAGCTGATCCTCTACCCAACACAGAGGGACAAGTGCCTCCATGTGGGGTCTTGGAGACCATGGCTTGGGGCTGGCTCTTTATTCTAACATCAGTGGGGAAATCATTGGATGGTTTTAGGCAGCAAAGCAAAGTGATCTCATTTATTCTTTAAAATGTTCACTCTGGTTATTCCCTGGGTTTGTGCTAAGTCTCAGGTTTCTAATTTATAAAACAGGAGTCTGAGACAGAATTTTCCACCCTGCTTATCCCCACAAAAGTCTCTCGTTTCCAGGCTAAACATTCCAGTTCTTTTAACCAACCTTTACTCATTTTGGCCTCTTCATGATCTTGGTTATTCTCTGCAAAGTTGACATGTGGTCATGTCCTCTGGATTTGGGGTACTTCAAACTCCAGCCCAATGCTCTATCCATGGTATGTCCAACGTTGGGCAGAGCAAGGCTGCCAGCCATCTTGTGAGATCATTTTTGACATGTGTTAACATTTCCGATTTCATTGCAAAATCTCTTTGCTGCTAACCCTGAAGGTGAATTGTATGAAATCATTCTTTGCTACTGTGGTACTGTTTCCCTCTATCAGGCATTCTGTCTACAGTTGGCAACATTAGGACAGAAACACCAGGGGTCCATGCACGACATTGCTTCTGAGATGAGCTTGGGCAGGAGATGGCCTAATTGGGATTTAGGTATCACCCTTGTGAGAGTGTCAAGTTCTTTTGAAAAGTGGCTACACTGACAATCTTTACATTTAGAAACACTGAAGACTTAAATCTTAGTTCCAAAGTAAGTCATCTGAGAATGATGCTGCAGATGGGTCTGAAACCTGATGGGTAGTTCTCATACAAAGGATCAGCTCTGCCTGGAGTTCAGATAAAAGATCACACTAGCTAATTTAGATACAAATGATAACTTTCCAACTGGGGTAACAGATAAGTGCTTCCAGAAACAGCTTCTTTAGGCAACGAAGCCACAAATGGCTGCCTTCAGAGAGAAGGGAGAAATGGTAGAAGACAGAGAAGAATTTAGGTCAGCCAGAATGGGGGCCCAAAAAAGTCAAGTTCAGAAATAATTTAGCAGATAGGGATCCAAAGAATATGTGGTTTGCCTGACAAATGACATTCACTTTGAAAGTGAAAATGAAATTGGAGAAAGCAAAATTGCTGCATAATAGGTCCCGGAGATTGAAAAGATTCTAGAGGAGAAAGGAGCTGTAAAGCCTTCCTAGTTAAGCACAGAATTGGAATGTATGAATTTTGGTCCATCAAGGGTCAGGTGAAGATCACACAGATAATGGCTTAATCCCAACCAGCTCCAAAATGACATTCATTAACAGAGCATCTCAAGCTCTTGACAAGCGTGCCTGACCAGGCTCACGCTGCCTTCTCTCAGCATCGCTCATCCTGGGTAGAACTCTCTAACACAATAAGACCACGTAATTTTACAGTTAAGCCTAGGAAAGACGGAAAAAGACTTTTACCCTGACTGTCAAGGGGCCCAGAAAGAGCTAAGGAGGCGTAGGATGGGGGAAAGACGGTGTGCGTCGAAACTGAAGAAGCACTCTGGGGCTGGCAGAGTCTCACCCATGCAAAATAATGATCCTTGGCCACCTCGCAAAAGGCACATGGACTTCTGCCTAGGGACATCTGGGCTTCATTCCTGCTCTAATGAACGACTCTCTGTGAGATTGTTAGACTACTCACTTCATCTCTGTGAGACTCATTTTATTCACTCCCAGGAGAAGTGTAATCATATCTATTGACTTCTTTCTACCTCAGAGAGAAAAAATTTACACAGTGCTTTCATCAGCATTAGCTTCTCATTTAACCCTCACAATAATTCTGTAATGTGGCATGATTGGCTCCATTTGATGGATGAGGAAACTGAGGCTCAGAGGTGTTCAAGGACATGCCCAAGGTACAGACCCAAGTGGAAGAACCAAGACTGGAACACAAATAACCTGATTTCAAATATAGGTCTCTTTCTTGGACCCCGTGACCATTTATTGAAGGAGAAAGAAAATGAGTGCTTCTTCTGGGATACAGAATACTGTGGTAAACAGCATTGGTTTTGGAATAAGCCAACTTGGGTTCAAATCCCAGCTTTGTCATTTTCTAGTGGCATCACTTGGTCACACAAACCTTAGTGTCCTTGTTTGTAAAATGGGGATCAAAATGGTCTGGTCCTTCAGTCATGAGGTTATTGTGGATTGAATGTCTACAGCGTGTTTGGTGAATCACAGAGCAAGTGCTCAATGAATGGAAACTTAGTCTCCTAGCCAGCCGGCCATAGGAATGTGCTGCTTGATTGGAGAGTGATTAGGAGGGATGGCTCTGAAGTCAGATAACATGGGTTTGAATTCTAGTTCTGCCATTTATTAAATGAGTGACATTAAGAAAAGCATTTGACTTCTCTAAGCCTCCATTTTTTCATCTGTAAAATCAGATAAATAACAGTCTATGTCTCATCTTATTGTTGTGAGAATTGAATGAGGTACTTGGAAGAATGCCTGGCACATGGTGGGTACACCAGAATTATTACCTATTATAGTGATGTTGTCCTGTAACTGTTTATTAATGAACAGGAGGAAGGGCTAGGGCTTTACGAAAGTGAGCTCCAGAAACCAGTATACCACTTCCCCATAAAGTAAGTCCAGAGTGAAACATGGGGCTAGTGGGACATAAAGAGTGTTTTTCAGGTCCCTAGACCTGCAGCCATATTTGCGTTTTGGAATCATCTTAATCTCAGTGTTTCTTCTCTCCAGCATGCTTTGCAGTGAATCCTATCTCATCACTCTGTATAATGGCTGCTTGGCATTCTTGCTATCCTCTACGGGTTTTCACTTTCATTTCATTAGTTCATTCACTCATTTATTCCCTTTTTCATACGTATATTCATTTACTCATCTATCTGTTCATTCTTCCATTCCATGGACAGTTCTTATGTATCTCCTAGGTATCAGACCATGTTTCTTGGGAGTGTAGCAATAAATTAGACATGGTCATGCCACCTCAGAGCCTCTAGTGTACTGGGGGACATGAGGCATGTGTATAAATCCCAAAGTACGAGGGAGGTGAGGTAAGGGTCACTAGAGAGGGATGGTTAATTTGGAGAAGGACAGGGAGACATAGTTCACAGTCCTCTGGATGGTGAGTTATGAGGGAGGCAGCTTGAGCTGGATTTGGGTGGGAAAAGGAGGCTCCATGTAAAATAGCAGCACAGCCAAAGACTCATGGGCTGAGGAGAGAGGTGAAAGGATGCCTGCCTGGCTGCCTGAGCTCTGAGCCTTGCTGTGGGCAGTTCTGTTGTGTGTGTGGGGAGACGGAAGGGAGCCAGTGTGTCAGTGTGCTGTCCGAGTTGCAAGGAGCACAGAGACCAAGAGCCGGATAGACACAGGTTCACATCCCAGCCCCACCTCACACTAGCTAGATGGCTTCGCTTCTTAAGAGTCTTGGTCTTGGCTGATATGGGGATCACACAGCCTTTCTCATGAGAGGGTTAAAGGAACTCAGATTAAATAATATATGTGGAAAAGTCCTCCTATAAGACACAGATCTTGCATTGGAATAGAAGGCAGGATCTACTTTTGTTGCCAAATGACAGTTTCATCAGGAGTAGTGGTAACAGCAGGCTGTGACACCATCTGAGAGCTGTCTCCCAAGCAATCTCATCTTACTTTTCCTGTAGGTAACCGATCTGTCACTCACTCAAGTGCACACCCATGGAAACTCTAAATGGCAGAGTAAGTTTTGGAGATACAAACTGATAGTTTTCCTCTGTGTCCTCTTCTTTCCCATCACCATTTAGGCAGGGAGGAGGCTCTGTGCCTTCTTACCTCAAGGGAAGTTCTTGATAGAATAAAAAGCAGGAGTTGCTTGCAAAATACTTCCCTTTCTGGCTTTTGTTTCCCAAAATCTAAGCTCACTGAGGAGAGGAAGCCTAGTGACCTCAAGGGAGACTGCTACCAAGGGAAACCCTAAAAGAGAGACTAAAGAAAGGATCTATAGAAATCAAGTAGGGGCTGAAAGGTCAGCAGCAGGACCCTAATCCTGGTAGGCATCAGAGGAGAAGGGCTGCCTGGGTTCCAGGCTTGGTAAATAACACTTTGCCCCAGAAGCAGCCAGAAGCAATGAACCCCAAAGGAACATATGCAGTTGGGCTGTCTTAGGCTGATCTGTATAAACAAACGAATTTGCCCTACTCTGGGAGAAACCCCAAGAAGACTGAGGCTAAATTCTCTACAGCTTGCAGGAGGGGTGGCTTTAAAATGTGATATTGCTTCCACCTTTGCACATATGAAATGACGTTCACACCGCCTCAGCTATAATATACAGGTTCACACATTTTCAGTCCATTTTACTTGGAGATGTGTTTGGGGATACATTATTTGCATAATCTGTTGAACTACATATTTAATCAAGAGCAAAGTGCTTCGTTCCATATACAATTTTCTTGCCATGACATCACAGCAGGAATAGTCACTGCAATGCACACTTTTGTAAATGTCATCACTGCCTAAAATTTGGATCAATCAGATCATGAAGCAATTCCACCAATCAGACCTCAGCTGGGCTGGCCAGCCACACGCAGAGGCTGCTTTCAGAGTACTCAGACTGGCCTGCCTTCAGGGGTGCTGTGGTACCTCGTCTGCAACTTCAGCCACTTGACTTACCTGTGGCTAGTATGGGGTACCAAAATAATAGCTATCGTCATTATAGAAATGTCTACAATAGGACAAAGGCAGAACATTTAAATCATGATATTCAAAAAGACAGAAGTAGAGACCAAAATGTTGATCTTGCTAGTCTATGACTTTTCTGTAGGTCTCCTTGGCTTTAGCTACTTTTGATCTCTATTTACAAACATAAAGTTCTCTTTGCTTTTCACAAGTCACATCTGGTTGGTGATAAGGATTGAGGTGGTGGTGGTAGTGGTAGTGATGGAAAACTTGACCGTAATCTGCTCTTTCTTTACCCCATCCCAGAGTTCAATATACAGGTACTCAAACTATATTTTCCAAACTGTATAGAACTTAAAAGAGTGGGTTTCATTGGTGTAATTTAATGACATAGGCCTCCTGCTGCTAAATGCCAGAGATCGCTTCCCAATTTCTATCTCTTTCTCTTTGCAAGACCCTAGAGATCCCTACCTCCCAGTCAATTTCATAATAACAACATAACTTCTATCCTAGCTGGAAATACCTCCTTTTCAGGTTAAAGTTCCTTTACCCTTTATGGTCATTTACTTTACAGCTAACTATTGCAGTCGATCCCACAGCAAACCCAGCCCTTGCTCAGCCCATCTCAGTGACAGAAGTTTTCATTATGTATGTCAGATCATGGTCTATTGCCTCACATGCCTGAGTCTCAGCTAGATGGATTGTGGGGCCACAAGTGAGTTGCAAAATTCAGGTGCCAAGTGGATGTGCTGGGGAAGAGACTGCACAGGGTCTGGAGCAGGTCGAGGCCCGCCATCAAGGTGGAGGTTTCCATGTGTAGTTGGATATATGGGTTTGAAGCTCAAGGGAGAGGACAAGGGAGATATTGATGGGGGAGTGATGATATGGACACAGATACAGTAGAAGCCATGTGAGTAGGTACCATGACCCAAGAAGTGGGTAAAGAGCAAGAAAAAAAAGGGAATTCAGGATGAATTCCCCAAGAACGCCTGTATTTAAAGAACGAACAGGCCAGGTGTGGTGGCTCACGCCTGTAATCCCAGCACTTTGGGAGGCTGAGGTGGGTGGATCACGAGGTCAGGAGTTTGAGACCAGCCTGACCAACATGGTGAAACCCCGTCTCTACTAAAAATACAAAAATTAGCTGGGCCTGGTGGCGCGCGCCTGCAATCCCAGCTACTCAGGAGGCTGAGGCAGGAGAATCGCTTGAACCCGGGAGGCGGAGGTTGCAGTGAGCCGAAATCAAGCCACTGCACTCCAGCCTGGGCAACAGAGCAAGACTCTGTCTCAAAAAAGAAAAAGAAAAAAGAATGAAAAAGGTGAAAGACCCAGGGAAAACTTCCTGCAAGGGTGAATGTAGAGGGAAGAGTAAAATTCAAGGTGGGTGCAGTTTAGATGACAGAGAAGAGGGTTCTAAGTGAAAAGATATGGCCAAACTTGTCAAATGCTTTAGATATATCAACACAAAGTTGAGTAACTACAAGTTCACTGGGTTTGGCAAATACAAGGTAACTTTAGAGGTGGAGTGATAGAAGAAAGAGGTTGCTGAAATACGTACTATTTCAAGCAGATGATCATAGGTTTCAAGAGTGGAAGGATCAGCTTTGAAAAGAAGCTTTTCTTCCTAAGGGACCACAAGAGAAGAAATAATAATAGATGGAAATATAGTTAACTGTGGAAGTGAATGGCCAGGTCAGAAGCTGGAGGGAATCTGAGAATAATTTATATGTGGTAACATTTACTATGTGAGGTGAGACCGGTGGCATAGTGACAGAACAGATGTGGAACAGGACTTGAGAAAAGTGGTGGTGGTTTGGATCAGTCCTGTGGGGAATGGGAGAGGAGACAGAATACAAGGTTGTGGTCAGATGGATAATGTTTTGAAGTCAAGGTTTCAGAGGTAAATGTTGGCAGAGGCAAACTGTGGCCATAAATGTGAGTTCCTGGAATGGAAGAGAAGGCTATGAAAACAGGTAAAGTGAGATTCTGGAAGAAGAGATGCTGGAAGGATCTCTCAACAGATCTCAAGGGCATCTGAGATGGCAGCAGGGGTTGGGGGTGGAGAGGAAGACTGAACTGATGCCAACATTGAGCAAATGTTGAATGAATATCTACTTTATGCCAAGCACTAGATGCCATGGTCTCCAGTAAACACAGAGGATGAATTTAAATATAGCTCAAGTGTAAGAAGAGGGCTGGTGGTAGGAGATGATGATACAGCCTAGTATCGTGAGTCATGGAGTCAGAGGGTCTTGGAATCCCAGGGGAATGGACATTCCTGCTAATCACCATGGGACCCAGGAGAATGCAAACCCCCTGGGTTGTAGGCTGTGTGTTTTAACAACGTGGTAGTGAGGATTGTGGGCAGAAGAGCAGCCTCCCCTGGAGAAGGCTGCAGAGAAGCAGAATCATTAGGAACACACCACGTGCCTAGCCATGTGTTAACCACTTGAATAACGACAGCGTTTGGCCCTGCTCTGAGGGTCCCTGGAACCTTTTTGAGCACCCATCTGTGCTGCCAGACCTTGAAGGGTTTACTGTTTCTCTCTGCTCTGTTGGCTAAGCTCTGCTCACACAGGGATAATGAAGGTCTCATTTGCCTCCGACAATATGGTGCCTTTCTGCATAATTTACATGTTTTCTTCAAGGCTCAGACACTAAGTAATGAGGTAACAAATTCTGGTGCAGGGTCTTGCAACTGAGACATGGAAACCCAGACTCCACGCCTTTATTCTTCTGTGATCTCTTCCAGGGCAAGTTTGGAGCTGGGAAAGGTGTCTCCCTGTCTTGGTCTTGGCAGGCACCTGTTAAAGAGAGGACTTGGACATCTCAGGGTGACTGGAGGCATCTAAGTGCTAGCTCTATGTCACTGTCACCTTCTGAAATTCAGCTGCAGTCAGTAGATTTATAAATACTTCTCAAAGATTGAATTTTGTTTCCAATTTGTAAGAACATTAACCACCACTTATTGAGTACTATAAGTGTCAGCTGTTCTGCTAAGGATTTACATGAACTATTTTTTTAAACCTGCACATCAATGAAGTAGATTTTTTCTTTCTTTCCTTCCTTCCTTCCTGCCTCCCTCCCTCTCCCTTTCTTCCTCCCTTCCTTCCTCCATTCCTCCCTCCCTCCATTCTTCCCTTCTTCCCTCCCCGCCTTCCTCCCTCCTTTGCTTTTGAAGGAGGTAATTGAAGCTTAGGGAAAATCTGATGTGGAAGACACAGCTCCTGATGAAGATTCACACCAAGGCAGTTTGACTCCAGAGCCTGCCCACTTAGACACTACCAGATCACTTCCTTAGGTCTTCTATCTCAGTCATAATTTGGACTCATTCTATCAGTGTAGTATCAGTGTTTCCGGACTGACACATCAATTCATTCATCAACCTTTTACTGACTATCAACTCTGCTGGACCCCATGGGAGAGGGCCTTAAGGAGTTTAACATTCGTGGAGTGTAAAATAAGGCAAAGCCTGAAGGTCTCTAAGGCTAGACTGGATACAGGAGCCAGCTCAGCTCACAGAGTGTGGTGTTGGCCCCATTCAGTCTTCTGCAGGTGATGTGGAGACAGAGGATTTCAAGTAGTGGAGAGAATAGCGTGCAAACCAATACTCACCACCCATCTGCTGCGTGTCAGATACTCAAGAGGGTGATGAGGCAGGCAACAGTTAGGCAAGCCAGGGCTCTGGCACACAGCATTTTAGGACTCTCAGAGTGAGAGCTTTCTGAAATTTTGTGCCCTAAGCACCTGGCTTGCCTGACCCTCATCCAGGCCCTCTGAGGATGCTATTTGTGAGTAACGGATGAATACTACTCGGATCTCCACCCTTAAAACATGATGGACTTTGGGGAGAGGAGGAGAGGAGTGGATAGAGTTACATTTAACCACTTTCACAAGGAGTGACTTTAGGAGTATTAGATATTACTGATGTTCCTATTAAAGATGAAAACCTAACTATATCCATAACCTTCCACCATCCTTTCCAGTGAGCCCAGTAGAAAATATTTTTACAAGCATTGTGTAAGTCTTCTCAAGTGGGTAATGGGATTTTACTAATTTCGTTTGCTTTCTGCTGTTGACTATATACCAGCCTCTGGTACACCAGGCCCAGAAGCTGGTTCTGTGATCTCCTACAATAAAGGTTCATCTCTGGTCACCAAGACCCACTAGGATTCAAAGTCAAGCTAGATAAGAGCTCAACTGCTTGGGATGAAAGTAGGATGACAGAGCAGCCTCTGTATTTTTCTAAGTTCTAGGATCCAAGATCGGGGAGCCTTCAGATCTTCCCAATCTTTTGACTCTTACTCTGTTAGTCCAAAAACGAGTTCATTGCTCTTTATGAATTATGATCACCTTTGCCCTAAATAGATAGCAGCTGTCATTCCAGGCCACTTCTGCCTGCACCTTTTCAACCTCAATAATTCCTAATGGTTTAGACTTGTGTTATTAATATGTAGCCGGGATTAAGTGGCTAAAGAGCAAAACTGCAATGAGGTATCACATTGCTAGAGGCGAGGGAACACTGCTGGCACAACACAGAAGGTAACTGTGGAGTCAAATGTGAAACACAGCCATGCAGACCCTACCCTGTAAAGGGCCAGGCAGACACAAAAAATGCTCAGTTCTGAGAAGAGTCAATGGCAAACTCAGTGTGGATTCTGGGAGAATGCCTGTCCATCCTGGACATCAACTGCAGTGGGCTTGAGATTCTCTTAGGAAGAGAGACAACACATCTGCTTTCAGTTCTTATTGTCAACTAGATGATGAAAAGCAGCTCAATTCAGTAGAAAGGGCATTAGCCTGGGAGATGAGACACTTGGTTCAAGGCCAGCCCTGCTACTGTCCCAGGACAATTAACTTGGCTTCTCTGGCCCCTGATTTTTCTTCACCTCCAAATGACTAGATGATCACTCAGGTTGCTTCCAGCTCACGGATTTCCCATTCCATGAATGCCCAGGAAAAAAGAACACATCACCCCATCTGGCTCCTACCATATATGCGATGAACTGTGGAGCTGTAGTTCTTTGGAGACAGATGGTAGGCAGGTATCTGTTTCCATATTTGGTATGAAGTACGAGGAGGAGGGAAAGAAAATACTGATGCCTGAGCCAACTTACACAGGCAGACTGGCTCCCCAGCCAGGCTCCTTCATCCTCTGCTCAAGGTGTGTGACTTGTCACAGGACCCGCAGCAGACACCAGAGGTCCCTGCCTCAAACTCTTCAGTCCGGTGGGTTGTTTTCAGGATTCTGCCCCAGGGAAACCTTTTAGCCTACCTGTTTGGGGATTCTCTATTTTTGATGCTGCTTTCAACTCAGCCCTAGAGGTCTTCATGGAAGCCAACCAAGCACGTAACACTTCAAAAAAAAGTTGCCACGTGTAAGACATTCAGCACCAAAACGCCTCTCTCTGGGCACAACTTCTGTCTTTCCACTTTTCTCCCAGAACCTGCAGCGTGGAGTAATAAATAGAGCAGAGGCTTTGCAGCATGGCAGAGATGTGGGACCCTAGGCAGGGGCCCGTTGCCTGAGCCTCTATGTTCTTATTTGTAAAGAGAGAGTAATAGCATGTGCCTGCAGAGTGGATGGAAGAATTTAAAGAGGGGAGCATGAAAAACACCCAAGGGCTTAGAAAGAACACCTGGGCTCCCTCCTTTTCTCCTTGCAGGGGCCATTCAGCTGAGTCCCCAGCATCTATTCTACTCCAGATGATACGCCAATCATGGGAACCCCTTCCTTCTGCTGTGCTTGGTACAGACATGGACGAATGAGCTATTTCAGGCTAATGAAACATGAGAGGGATTCTGCTGGGGGGCTTTTGGAAATTGTTTCCTTCTTCCTAATAAAAGGCACAAGAAGGATACAGTCCCAGGTTCTCCGTGGTTAATGTGCTCTCTGAGGTGACCTCTGTAATTCTTGCAGCTATTTTGCTACTGACCTGAGGATGAAGCCAATACATAGAGAAGGGCACAGAACCTGTAGGTTATAAGAGAAGCAGAGCCCTCACAGTCCTTGTCTAGTAGTGCCTTACTTATGGACTTCTTGTTATATGTGTTAACACATTGATTTCCTTATAATTTAAACTCATTTGATTCAGAGTTTTCTGTTCCTTGCAGCAGAAGTAATTCAAATTGTTAAATCCCTTATTACAGGCTCCTATTCTTCATCATCCATCCTTCAGGTTCTCATGGCCCATCTCAACTTCCTTCTGCAATTCTTGATTTATAGCTCAGCTGAAGCTCCAAAGCCAGCCATGCCCACAGTAGGACACTTCTGCCAACCCTTACATCATTGACATTTGGCCTTTTCTGCCTAAACAAGTTGTGGTATTGTGGCCACAATTTCGAGGGCTGCAGAGTATTGACGGAGAAAAGTAAAATTATGTCCAGTGGCCATATTATACGGCCATGCTTCCTTCTCCTGCCAGGGCCTTAGCTGCTGCTACAGTCAATCTGGATTACTTGGTATTTCCTCCTTTATGGGATTATTGGTAGAGGAGTTCCTGCCAGTGGGTAAGCCCTCTCATTCTTTCTCCCCTAGAGCAATCTTTCCAGGCCAATCCCAAATGCCACTTCCTGTGAACTCCCATAACATCATTTCTCTTTTCAAATCCAGGTCAACCTCCTAATATAGATATTTGTCCATTTCTTTTATACTCCCTAGTAGACCCTGATTTACTTAGACACACTCTGTTAACTATGAAGAGCCACACAAACATTCATTAAGAAGGAAGCCAAGGATAAAGACCAAGGGTGCACTTTTTAATTCAGCCAGAATTCAGTCTGAAGATGGGCCGTGCCACTGAATAGCTAAGGGAAGTAGGGAAAATGATTAAACCCTGTGCTACAATTTTTATCTGAAGGTAAAACTAAAATACCTACCTAAGGTAGTTGAGAAGATTATAGGAGATAATTGTATAAAAATATACGGAACTGTTAGGCACATAGTTGGCCCTCAATATTATTTTCTTTTTTTCCTTTTCACCATAAGTCTGAGAGAGCACGTCCTTTCTTTATGCTGGCCAAATGTGTATGTATGTATACATAAAACCTTTCTCCATGGATATCAAGTAATCTGTAATATTATAAAACTAAATTCATTTTGGCAACATTCAAGTAAAAATCAAATGCTTCTCCCTGCTTTGCCCATCAGATGGAGGTTGACATATAGACATAAACTCAACATTCAGTGCACACCATCTGCCGGCCAGCCCTGTGCTACATGAAATGATATACAGATGAACTGAATATGGAACTTGTCTTTTGCCCTAAGATTTCTCATTACAATTTCTTGAACACGTGGGCCCTTCACAGATAGCAAATGCTTCTGTGTGGTGGATTGCCTCACTCAGATGTTTACACACTCCTCTCCATGGATAAAAGCAGAGGGAGGACTATGCAATTTTAAGAGTCTTTCTGTTACTTTCTTGGGGTGCTTCTCAACTTTTCATCAGCACAATAATGAGTTGGGGGTTTCCTACACAGGCAGATCCCTAGCCTTACCCTTAGAGATTCGGCTTGGGTAGAATCATATCATTTTCTTTACTTCCTTTAGCTATTCAGTGGCATGAGTACAGCCCAGGACTCTGCATCTTTAACAAGCATCCAGCGTGATCCTGTTTTAGATGAGAAACAATGGGTGCTGGGTTGTGGATGGTAGCAAGGAAGTTGGTTCTTGCAGAAGTGAGTACATTGTGACTTTTTTTTTTTTTTTTGAAACGGAGTCTCGCTCTGTCGCCCAGGCTGGAGTGCAATGACATGATCTCGGCTCACTGCAACCTCTGCCTCCTGGGTTCACGCCATTCTCCTGCCTCAGCCTCCCAAGTAGCTGGGACTACAGGTGCCCGCCAGCACGCCCGGCTAATTTTTTTGTATTTTTAGTACAGACGAGGTTTCACCATGTTAGCCAGGATGGTCTCGATCTCCTGACCTTGTGATCCACCCGCCTCGGCCTCCCAAAGTGCTGGGATTACAGGCTTGAGCCACTGCGCGGAGCACATTGTGACATTTCAAGCAGGCATGGCTAATAACCAAGGTCATTCGTTGGATCTCAACAGATGGACCTCACAGTCTTGCAACTAACATGGGAACCAGTAATCTCATGCCAGAGGAAGCACTCCTGAGGCAGAGGAGATTTCAGGAGAGAACAGGTTGAACATTAATAAGGAGGAGCTTTGGCACTGGTCCAAGAAACAGGATAAGCTAAATCTCTGGATCTATTCTGGACACCAGAATGGCACGGGGACCATTTAGAGGTGAGATGGGCAGGTAAGTTGATGAAGAAGAACCACCAAGGTATGAAACCATCAGGAACTTGGACTATGGAAGAGATAAAATTTTCTCAGCCAAATAAAATATTTATTCATTTATTTCCTCTTGGCTTCCCTTATTAATTTATTTAGTTTCTGTGGAAAATATGAACCCAATTTGAAGGAACAGCTCTGGGTGAGGTCAGCTACTGGAAGGGTGGGAATTAAATAATAATCATCACTCATTTTAGGGAATGCTTTTCTAGGCCAGGCACTTTACATACATTATGTTTAATTTTCACAAGCACACAATAAGGTAGGTGTTAATTTTCTACGTTTTTCAGATGAGGAGCTGAAGTTTCAGAGAGGTTAAGCAATTTGCCTAGGTTCACACAGCAAAGATGATGAAACTTACAAACACAAGGTGAGCCCTTCTTACTAGAAGTTCTCTTCGTGTCTCCTGGTGTTCACATACTGGAAGACTTAATCCTTCAGTGACCGGGAAAAGACCTCCTAGGACCTACCAATCCAGCCTTATCAGACACCTGGCAGAGAAAGTGATTTCTGAAGCAGGAGAAAACCCAGAAAGATTGCTCAGTTCCTGTGCAAGCTGCTTCCCAGCTGGAGATGACAGTTAATCTTGAAAATCAATTCAGTGCCTGCTCTCACTGCAGACACTCCCCAGGGCAGGCCACGGCTCCTCTCACCACCGTTAAACAGAATAAAAAGTGGGGAATTGAATAGCATAAGACATGCAGTGGCCACCAGTGGGAAGCGGTCAGGAGCAACTGTGTGCTGGGCCCGGGGTCGCCCTAGAACACTGCTATTGGGCTCACAGGTGGCACCTTCGGCCTCAGGCACAGACAAGGTATGGGCGGACAAGAAGTGGTACTGGCCGATTTTGCCTGAGAATGGGCAGAATCAGCTCATGTGGGCAACCTCAGTCTTTCTCTAACAGCCTGGGCATGGGCTGCTTTGGCTTTGTGGCAAGCCTGTTCTTTTCTGGATACTTTCTGGACTGTGACCCTGTGTCTTCTGAGATTCTCCAAAAGTGGACGAGGCTTACCCATGGGTGATGACTCAGCAGGGAGCCCAGGGCCCTCTGTGTGTGGCTGCAAGGCTTCAGATATCTCACATGTCTTCTCAAGGTTGCAATTATGTCACATGGCTCCAAGACTAGTAGACTAGGCCAGATTATTCTAGAATCTTCTCTCAGATTCTGGAAGGTAGGCAGAAAACACCACTTTCAGAGAGGATTAATTCTGCTTCAGAAAAAAAGTGAGATGAGAAAGCAATGATATCCTCCAGTGGGACATGTGACATTATCACCTCACAGCACTGGGGTGTTCATCTTAATGTCTTTCACTTACAAGATCAAGGCTCTGGGAGGTAGGTAGGCAGGGCAGAAACTATTGTCCCCATTTTAAAGAGGAGGAAACTGATGTTCAGAGACTTTAATAAGGATTGGAATGGTAGAAAGCAAATTCAAAGACAGACCTTACTATAAACATCTGAGGTTTTTTTTTTTTTTAACAATTAACCCTCATTACATGACTCTGTATATCTGAGACCGAGTATCTTCTTTCCTGAGGATATTGTATGCTTGAGGTGAGGGTAATTATGATAATAGCAACGTGTATATAAGAGGGCTGTGAGGAGTCCCGGAGAAAATAGATGTGAAAGTACATTGTAAAGCAATAGTGCCATGCAAGGGAATGGAATATTAATATTATTCAAACTCCTGCCACCTCATGTTCTCTTCAAATGTCTCTTCAGCAATGACTTGCCTTTCTGTCCTTTGCTTACCCAGCTTCATCATCTGAGTATAATGAGAACAAACATATGGGGGCTATGCACTGGTGCTTACTATCACTATTTTACAGATGAGTAAGCTGAGGCTCCGGGAAATGACTTTCCTCAGCTAATAAACCCAGTGTATGGCAGGATGGCGATGCTCCGCCCCTCCTGCTGCAGCTCACCTCCCAGGTGTGTTCCCGCTCACACTCTGTGTTGCCTCTCTGTATGGTGACCTCGAGGCTCTCAGACCCTGCATGCTGTAGAGAGAGCCCATGCACTCCTTAAAGTACGGTCACGTCTCATTTATGCACATCACCCTGTCCCCAGTGGCTCTTAGGCAGGAGGAAATCTTCATTCCATCTGAGGCCCAGGAACGGGGTTGTGTGAGGGCTGCTCCCCATAATGTCACAGTGGGGGCTGCCAAAATGTCTTCACATACAGGATGAGCCACAGGAGCAGCCAGTGGAAGGAACCCTGGTACTCTGCCTTCTACAGTCTGTGGGGAGGAGGACACTTTCTTAAACCCAATTTGTCTGAGGATCTCAGCCATCAGGGAGGAAAAAGCCACCCAGTCCTCAGTCCTCCCCTTCTAGGAATCAGGAATGTTGGAGAGAACTGGGCACTGGGCTCAAAGACAGGGAATCTGGAATTTTAGGAATGAGTGAAGTTTCCAGAGAAAGGCTGCATGTGGTCAAATTCCAGTTCTGCCATTTCTTAAGTATGTGATCGTGGACAACTCACTTGATTCCTCTGAGCCTCAGTTATCTCATCTGAAAAATGGGTGTTTATTTGTTAATTAAAAACATTTATAATGAAGGAGCAAGTGATGCTGTAGGTATGAAGGATACAATGAGGCAGACGAGGTCTTGGGGGCTGAAAATAACTCAAGGAGTCAATCGCTAGTGAAGGAAGTAGAGCAGCTAATAAATGCACAAGAAAAATTTACATAGTATGAGTACTACAAAAGAAAAGCAGCATAAGGTGATGACTAAGGGGGCTCTTTTGGATTGAGGTGGGTTAGGGACGATGTTTCTGAAGAAGTGACATTTGAATGAGATAAGAGTGACAAGAATGAGCCAGCTATGCCAAGACCCGAAGTTGGACAGTGAGGAAGTAGAAAGAGGGTTTCAGGTAGATGGGGCAGCCTGGGCACAGGCCCCGAAGGAGGAGCAAGTGTGATGAGCTCAGAGTGCTGCAGAGTTGAAAGGCAGCCAGTGTGGCTGCAGAGAAGCAAGAGGTGGGGCAAGTGGTGGAGGAGGTCAGAGAATGAGGCTGGGCTGATCCTGCTGGCCTCACGGCATGGTCAGAAGAAGTATGCATGTCACTGCAGCGTGGTAGAAAGCCATTGGAGGGTTTTAAGCAGAAGAGCAACATGACCTGATTCGTATTTGCAAAATATCTGTCAGGCTGCTAGTAGGGAAAATAACTGGGATGAGGGGTAAGAGTAGAAGCAGGGAGATCATCTGTGGCATTGCAGTAGTCCAGGAAATCAATGGCAGTGGCTTAGACTATAGTGGAGCGAAAGAGGTCAGATATGGGATGTATTCTGTGGGAAAAGCTGGCAGAACATGATGGGGGATTAGATGAGGGGATGTGGGAGAGAATTCAAGATGGTACCTGGCTTTAGGAATGACTCGATTGTCATCTGGTAACAACTCACCTAGATAATGGATGAGTAGTATGCAGCAGAGTGCCAGAAACTTACTAAAGGATCAGTACATTTTTATCACATTCATTATTCCTGTAGGCCGGTTCTGCAACTGACATTTAGTTGAACTTTCAGTGATTGCCTCTCTGATCCTCAGTTTCCTCATGTATACAATATGGCAGGCCATATATTTATACATTCATTTGACAAATATGTATTAGACATTTATCATACACCAGGCTCTATGCTGAGTACCAGAGATACAGGGTAAAGACCAAATAGTATCAGCCTTATGGGAGAGTGGAGAAGACACTATTGAACAGAAAGTTACTAGTCCTAGGGAGGGTCAAGAAGGAGGTGCTGGGAGAAAGACCTTGTTCAAGTGTGTGTCCTTGGGGAGGCTTCCTGCATGGGATGACATTTAAGTGGGGTCACAGGATAAGTAGGGGTTAGCAAGGTGAGGGATGAGGATGGGTGGGCTGGGGTGAGCAGGGAAAGAGGGTATCAGACAGGGGTAGTAGCATAAGTTAACTACTTGAGGCATAAAAGAACATGGCCTTTCCAATGCCAAAATGTCCAAGTGTTGAACTGCCCAAACACCCCATCTCCTGCTTGAGAGACCATGGAAAGAAAGGTGCCAAGACTCATCAAATGCAGGCAAGTGCATTTTCAAATTATCTGGATAAGCCACAGATTTGTTCAAATTTTTTAAAAGGTTAGCAAACCACATTAAATGCTTGTGATCTTTTGGAAGGATCTGGTCTCTAGTTGTGTGTTGCTCAACCCCTTTGCTAAGATAATTTATCAGCTGTTCTTAAATAAGGATGTGCATCAGCCTCTCTAGGGGGAACAGAGAAAGTGGCCTCACTCCCAAAATTCTGATTCACAGGTCTCTCTATAGCTATTCCTGACATGCAATCAGGATTAGACACTGCTTAATTATGGGAATACGCTTCACTGATTCTGCAACATGTTCTGAGTTCTGTCCTTGAGTGCAGCTGGATCACTAAAAAGCTACTGGACTTTATTATACTATGTTCCTAATGGACAAAAGTCTTGGAATTATGCACAGATGTGGAAAAAATTCATCTTCAACATTTCTGCATTCCCTGTAGAACTATTTTTGAAGGTATTACAATGTTCATTATAATCAATTTGCTTTAGAATTTATTTCAATTAAAGAATTGGTATGCTTCCTTTTTACAGATGGTGAGCATTAAATAATCCAATATAATTACCTTTTTGCCTTGGCTGCTAGGAAGCTCAGAGTCAAAACTGAATCCCACCTACAGTAACTATTCTCAACTGCACAAACAGCATATTGGCATACCATTTTTCTCGTGGTTTTAATTTCAAAATTTTAGTTTAATACTATGACAAGTATATATGAAGAACCCACTGTTTCTACATCTGAATGAAGGCTCTTCACCAGCACCAACATGCACCGTTGCTGGAGTCCATGGAAGAATGACAAAGACTATAGACATCACTGCTATGTGGGTGGCAGACACTGTGAAACCAAACCACTAGGCACTTGGAAATAGAAGCATTTGTTGAAATCACATGCAATTAGATCAAAGACAAAAGTATTCTTTCTCACAATTCCATCCAGAAAGAACACTGAGGGCCAGGCCTGGTGGCTCACGCCTGTAATCCCAGCCCTTTGGGAGGCTAAAGTTGGTGGATCACTTGAGGTCAGGAGTTTGAGACTAGACTGGCCAACATGGTGAAACCCCATCTCTACTAAAAATACAAAAATTAGCTGGGCATGGTGGCACACGCCTGTAAGCCCAGCTACCTGGGAGACTAAGGTAAAAGAATCACTTGAGCCTGGGAGATGGAGGTTGCAGTGAGCAGAGATCACACCTCTGCACTCCAGCCTGGGTGACAGAGTGAGGCTCTGTCTCAAAAATAAATAAATAAATAAACAAACAAATAAATAAATAATAATAAAAAGAAGACTGGGTATTCCTGATGTGAGTCAGTTTGTCTTATGAATGTTTCCTCAGAAAAATAGCAAGAAGCAGGTTACACTATGTGCAATCCATTTCCCTCTCCTTTGATTATCACAGCAATCCCCAGAAGCAGCCCTTTCACAGAGAGGAAGCTGAGGCTTAGAGGGTGTCAATGGATGATCCAATGCTGCAGAGCCAGAAGGTAGCAGATCCAGGATGTCTGTCTTTTGTGACAAGTCCCACCTTCCTTCTGGATGTATCTTTCTATCCCCTGTAAATGAGTCTGACTGCAGGTACCAGCCTTATAAATGTGATTTTCTCCATCTGCTTGGGTATTCCACCAGGCCCCCCACTGTTGGCACCCTGCTTCTTCTCAGTCAACAAGGCCTTTTGATGATGTGCTGTGTTTCCCTGTCTCTGATAACCCAATTTAGGTCTTGTTATTCCAATTTTGACCTTTATCTCCAACATTACAGAGGAATCTCCGTATTCTTCTCAGTGCCTTTCTGTCTTCTATCTCCCCACCGTCCTGTCACACCTCAACCCCATTCTAAGCTTCACGTCCAATATCTGTAGAGTACAGGTGCTCACTCCCAGAAACTGTGGGATCCATCCTTAGTGGGGGAAGCTGCATGAGCTACTTTGCTGCTGCTCTTGGATGGATCCTGGGATGATTGTTGGAAGCCCTAATCCACTGGGCCCTCAACTTCTAGAAGGAATTTTCTTTTTCTTTCCCTATTTACTAGTATTTTGTAGTCTTTCATGTTCCACAATAATTTAAGGAGGTTCAAATTTAGAAACATTTCCTACTGAAGCAAAAGCTGATATTTTGCCCCAGGACAAAATATTTTTGCATTGATTCAGGGGGAACTGAGACCCAGTGCAATGGGAAAGACTCAGGCCCAGAGGGCCCGTTCTGCCAGTATGCACCATCCCCTCTGTTCCAATTATGCTGTCAGCAAATGTATCCATTTTTGAAATTACACCACTATTATGGGTTATTTATATAGGGTAGACTGAAGTGTCCATAATGCTTATCCATAAGGTGAGCACTTTCTTATTTCTGACTGCTCTCTACTCCACCTGTTTCCTGGATTTGAGCCAATTTGCCACCCATTTTTAATAGATGGTCCTACTTCTGTGCTTTTAGACTATTATCCACTTTCTTGAGTGCCACTAGTCTCTATTAGTTTACTGAGTTTAGAAGGGTCACAGTCTCTATCTACCAGGTTACCAAGACAGGTGAGTCTGTTCTGTTTTACACACACACACACACACACACACACATGCATGCACACATAGAGTTCTCCCAAAGCTTTGTAGTCCCTGAATAGGGTGGTTTCCCATGAGCTCTTATTGCCTAAGTGAATAAAGAAGTTGAGACGTTTTCCTTGCTCTGGAAACATTAGTGTCTGTCTAAGTCATTTGTGGTTTCCTTGGTCTAGTCTACTAGAAGTTCTTTCTTGTGTGAAAAAAACTGAAATGGAACTTGAATGATCCTCCTCCCACTATTTAAGTACTGCTTTCTGAAACTTTCAGCTATATAGCAATTGCCTCCAAAGAGTTCCTGTTATTTTCCTCTATTTTTTTCCCTTGTATTTGGATGTACCTCTTTAGAACCATGCTTCTTCTCATCCATCTTCTGTCCCGAGCACCTTATTACTCTGTTCATTAGAGTCTTTTCCAGAACATACCTCATAGTCCCTCAGGATTCTTTTTAACCATCCTTTTCTTTGGAAGCCTAAGTGCAAGGGAAAGCCATTGTGAAGATACAGTGACAGGCACTTAGTGGGTTCAGGTCGTTTCATCCCAGCAATTGGCTGACCAAGCCAAAGCACTAGAAAGAGTTGACCACTTCTGCATAAAACTTGGTCAATGGGTGGCCGAAGAACTGATTTCAGTCCTGACCCCTTCAGAGCCTTGGTTTCTTCAACTGTGAAATTATTGAGTTGGGTTGGAGGAATTCTTCAGCTTCATTTCTAAAATTAAACTTTTGATTTTGATAAAATTGGGGCCATCTGCAATTGCAAGAAATAATGCAGAAAGATTCCATGTACCTTTTATTTCATTTCCTCCAATGGCAACTTCTTGCAAAACTCTAGTACAGTATGACAACCAGGATATTGACATTGACACATTTAAGATACAGAACATTTCCACCACCACCACAAAGACCCCTCATATTGCCCCTTTGTAGACACACACCTTCCTCCCTTGTCCCTGACTCTTAGCAACCACTAATCTATTCTCCATTTCTATAATTTTGTCATTTCAAGAATGTTCATACCAATGAGAACACATGGACACAGGAAGGGGAACATCACACACCAGGGCCTGTTGTGGGGTCGGGGGAGGGGGGAGGGATAGCATTGGGAGATATACCTAATGTTAAATGATGAGTTAATGGGTGCAGCACACCAACATGGCACATGTATGCATATGTAACAAATGTGCACGTTGTGCACATGTACCCTAAAACTTAAAGTATATATATAAAAAAATGTTCGTACAGCATGTAACTTTTCAAATTGACTTTTTTCACTCAGTGTAATTCTCTGGATATTCATCCAGGTTGTAGCATGTATCAGTAGTTCATTCCTTTAATTTCTGAGTAGTTTTCCATGATATGAATATACCACAGATTATTTAACCATTACCCATTGAAGGACAGGAGGGTTATTTCTAGTTTTGGGTTATTATGAATATAAAGCTGCTATAAACATTCATGGACAGATTTTTGTGTCAACATAAGTCTTCATTTCTCTGGGAGAAATGCCAAGGAGTACAATTGCTGGGTCATATGGTAGTTACAGGTTTCATTTTTAAAGAAACTGCCAACATTGTCCAGAGAGGCTGTGTCATTTTACATTTCCACCAGAAATATGTATTTTTCTACATCCTTGCTAGCATTTGGTGTTGACGCCATTTTTTATTTTAGCCATTCCGATAGGTGTATAGTGGTATCTCAATGTGGTTTTAATTTGTATTTCCCTAATGACTAATCATGTTGAACACCTTTTCATGTGCTTATTTTCCATCTGTACGTCTTCTTCAGTGAAATGTCTTTTCATCTATCTTGCCAATTTTCTAATTAAATTTTTTTCTTTACTGTCAGGTTTTGAATATTCTAGATACTAGTCCTTTGTCAGATTTCATGCAAATATTTTCTCCCACTTCATAGCTTGTCTGTTCATCATCTTAGGATCTTTCATAGAACAGAAGTTTTTAATTTTAATAAAGCTCAGCTTATCAATTTCATCTTTTATGGATTATGCATTTGGTGTCATATTTAAATACTTTTTGCCTAGTACTAGACCCTGAAGATTCTCCTGTTTTTCTAAAAGTTTTGTAGTTTTATGCTTTACATTTAAATCTGTGACTCATTCTTAAGTTAATTGTTGTATAATGTATGAGACTCAAGATTAATATTTTTTTTGTATGTCTTTGTGTCCAATTGCTCCAGTACCATTTATTTCCTCCATAGGCAGGCACACCTCATTTTATTGTGCTTTGCAGATACTGAGTTTTTTTTTTTTTTAAACAAGTTGAAAGTTTGTGGCAACTCTACATTGAGCAAGTATTGGTACCATTTTTCCAAACGCGTGAGCTCACTTAGTGTTTCTGTGTCACATTTTGGTAATTCTTGCAATATTGGAAAGTTTCTCATTATTATATGTGGCATAGTGATCTGTGATTAGTGATCTTCCAGGTTACAACTGTAATTGTTTTGGGGCACCATAAACCACACCCATGTAAGACATTAAACTTAGCCGATAAATGTTGTGTATGTTCTGACTGCTCCACTGACTGGTCATTTCCCCATCTCCTGCTCCTTAGGCATCCCTATTCCTTTACAGACAACAATATTGAAATTAGGTCAAAATTCAATAGCCCCACAATGGCCTCTAAGTGTTCAAGGGAAAAGAAGAGTTGCACATCTCTTACTCTAAATCAAAAGCTACACATGATTAAGCTCAGTCAAGTTGTAAATTCAAAGGAAAAGCTCTTTAAGGAAATTAAAGTGCTACTCCAGTGAACATATGAATGATAAAAAAGGGAAACAGGTTGGGTGAGGTGGCTTGTGCCTGTAATCCCAGCACATTCTGGAATTGATTTTTCTATGTGTATTTTACATCCTGTGACTTTATTAACTCATTTGTTAGTTCTAGAAAGATTTTGAGGGGCTAGATTCCTTGGAACTTCCTACACAATCATGTCATCTGAAAATATAGATGGTTTTATTTTTTCCTTTCACTCTATGTAACTTTTATTTCCTTTTCTTGCCATATTGTACTGGCGAGAGCTTCTAGCACTATGTTGAGTAAGAGTGGTGAGAGTGAATATCCTTGGCTTGTTCCTGAGTTTTGGAATAAAATGTCAGTCTTTTGACATTAAACATAATGTTAATTTTAAGTTTTTGTAGATGCTCTTTTTCAATTCAAGAACGTTCCCCTTTATTGCTAGTTTGCTGAAAGTTTTTTTTTTATGATGAATAAGTGTGGAATTTTGTCAAATTCTTATCTGATTTGATTGATGCGATCATGGTTTTTTTTTTTTTTAAGCCTGTTAATACAGTGGATTACACTGAGTAGTTTTTGAATATTGAGACAGCCTTACACTCTCTGGAATAATTTCACCTGCTCATAGTGTGTTTATAAATAAATGATATACACACACACACACACACACACATATTTGCATCTATACTTATTAGGAATATTAGCCTTTTTTTTGGTACTATGTTTGTCTGGTTTTGGTATTGGGGCACTACTAGTTTTATAAAATGAATGGGGATATATTCCCTTTTCTATTTTCTAAAAGAGATTGCATAAAATTAGTATTAATGCTTCTTTAAATATTAGAATTCTCCAGTGAAATCAGCTGGGCCTGGAGATTTCTTTTTTGGTAGTTTTTTTTCTTTTTTTTTGAGATGGGAGTCTCACTCTGTCTCCAGGCTGGAGTGCAGTGGCATGATCTCAACTCACTGCAACCTCTGACTCCCTGGTTCAAGTGATTCTCCTGCCTCAGCCTCTCGAGTAGCTGACATTACAGGCACGTGCCACCACAGCCAGCTAATTTTTGTATTTTTAGGAGAGATGGGGTTTCATCATGTTGGCCAGAATGGTCTCAATCTCTCGACTTTGTGATCCACCTTCCTCGGCCTCCCAAAGTACTAGGATTACAGGCGTGAGCCACCGTGCCCGGTCTGGTAGTTTTTAAAATTATAAATTCAATTTTCCTTAATAATTATAAGATTATCTAAATTATTCCATATTAGGTGAGTTATGGTAGTTCGTGTTTTTCACAAAAGTAGATCCATTTATCTAAGTTGTCAAATTTATGAGCGTACAGCTATTTCTAGCATTCTCTTGTTATTACTTTGACACCTTCAGGCCTGTAATGACTTCTGATATTGGTAATTTGTGTCTTTTTTTTCCACTGTTAATCTTGTGAGAGGTTTATTAATTTTATTGCTCTTGTCAAAGCACCAGCTCTTTGTTTCACTGTCTCTATTGTTTTTCTGTTTTGAATCTCATAATTTCTGTTTTGACTTTTAATATTTCCTTCTTTCTGCTTGCTTTGGGTTTATTTTGCTCTTTTTTCCACCTTATGTTCTTGAGACGGAGCTTTGACCACTGATTTGAGTCTTCCTTTTTGCAAATGGAAGCATGTTCAGTGATAAAAATTTCATTTTCAGCACTGCTTTAGATGTGTCCCACAGATTTTGACATGTTGCATTCTTATTTTCATTCAGTAAAATGTATTTTTAAATTTTCCTTGAGACTTCTTACTGGTTCTTTTCTTATTTAGAATTATACTGTTTAGTTCCAAGTATTAATATGCAAAGATCATCTTATTATCTTTCTGTTATTAATTTCTAGTTTGGTTCCATTATGGTCAGAGAACACAATCTGATTTCAATAATTTTAAATTTGTTGAGGTTTATTTTATGGCCCAGGATGTGGTCTATTTTAGGATATGTGCCATAAGCACTTGACAATAGTGTATATTTTCTTGTTTGAAGGTGACAGGTTCTATAAATGTCAATTAGATACTGTTGGTTGATGATGTTATTGAATTATTTGTTAGCCTTGCTGATTTTCTGTCTAGTTGTTACTATCAATTGTTAAGAGAGAGGTTTTGAAATTTTCGACTATAATTGCCCATGTACTTCTCTTTTTGTTTCTATCAGTGTTTGCTTCACATATTTTGAAGCTATCTTTTTCTGGTGTATTTAGTAGTGCTATGTCTTCTTGGCGGACTGACCTTTTTATCATAAGTAATGTCTGTGTCTCATAATTTTCTTTGTTCTGAAGTTACTTTGTATGATAATATTGCAACTCTTGTTTTCTTTTTATTGATGTTTGCATCCTTTTACCTTCAACTTGCCTACATTATACTAGGTAAGTTTTTATAGGCAGCATATAATCCGGTCTTGCTATTCAACCAAGTTGGCCAGTCTCTGTCCTTTAATAGGTGTATTTAGTCCATTTACATTCAATGTGATTATTAATATGTTTGGGATATGTATGCCATTTTATTTTTTGCTCTTTTCTTTGTTTCCTTTTTCCTGCCTTTCAGTGGGTTTCTTGAACATTAAAAAAAATATTTTATTTATAATACCTTTTTGGCTATTATTATTTTAAATTGACACATAATTATATATCTTTAAGGGGTATGGTGCAATATTTTGATACATGTGTGCAAGGTGCAATGATGAAATCAGGGTCATTAGCATATCCATCACCTCAAACACTTATTTCTTTGTGTTGGGAACATTCAAAATCTGCTCTTTCTATCATGCTTTTGAGTATACCTCTTTATATAGCATTTTTAGTGGTTATCTAGGTATTATATTGTGTGTACACAACTTATCACCATCCACTGGTGGTATCATTTTACCAGTTCAAGTGAAGTGCCAGAAACCTTACCTCCTTTTATATCCCATTATGCTCCTCTGTTTACAATATAATTGCCTTAAATATTTCCTCTCCATGTGTTTGGAACCACATCAGAGAGTGTTATAATTTTTGTTTCAGCTGTCAAACATAATTCAGAAAATTCAAGTGCAAAAGGAAACTCTATTATATATACTCATATTTTTGTTTACCATGTCTTTTATTCCTTCCCAAAATTCAGAAATTCTTTTATTATTTCCTTTCTGTTCAGAAAACTTTTGTTTGTCATTTTTTGAGGGTAAGTCTGCAGATGACGAGTTCTTTCAGTTTTTCTTAATCAGAGAATGTCCTATTTTTCCTCAATTTTTGAAGGATAATTTGCTGGATGTAGGATTCTGGGTTGACAAAATTCTATATTTATTTTTTAGCACTGGAAAATGTTGTGCCTCTGTCTTCTGACCTACATAGTTCCTGATGAGAAATCCACTGTAATTTGAATTGTTTTCCCCTGTAAGCAAGGAATTTTACTGTGGCTGCTTTCAAGAATTTTTTTTCTTATCTTTAGTTTTCAGAGATTTGACTCTGATATGTCTTAGTGTGGATTACTTTGGGTTTATCCTGTCTGAAGCTTGCTCACCATTTTGAATCTGTAGATTTTATGTCTTTTGCCAAATTTGGGAAGTTTTCAATTATTTTGTTAAGTGCTTTTTCAGCCTCACCCTCTCTCTCTTCTCCTTTCATGACCCTGATGACATTAATGTTAAATATTTTCTTATAGTCCTACAAGTCGGTGAGTTTTTAAAAAAATATTCTCTGTCGTCTCTGTGATTTCTACTATCCAGTCTTTCAACTCACTGATTTTTCTTCCCTCTATTTTCTTAATTCTGCTGTTAAGCATAACCTTTTTTTTTTTTAACATTTCAGTTCTATTTTTAGTTCCAAAATTTTCATTTGGCTTTTTGTGTCTTCTGTTTTTTTGCTGAGACATTCCCATTTTTGATTTATTTGTCTGAAGTATGTTTGTATTGCTCATTAAAACATTTTTATGACTGCTTTAAAATCTTTGACAGATAATTCTATTATCTCTATCATCTTAGTGATGAAATCTATGATCTTTTCATTTGATTTGAAATTTTATTCAGTTCTTCCTGATTCTTGACATGTTGAGTAATTCTGTATTGAAATCTGGGCATTTCTGCTACTGTATTATGAGACTATGGGTCTCGTTTAAGCTGTGTATTTTAGCTGGCTTCCTCTGACACTACTTCAACAAAGGAAGGAGAAGCTGTGCTGTTTTGTTAGTGGCAGGTAGGGGTAGAACTCTGGTTTCCCCACTAAATCTCTGTTAACACATGAGATGGGGGCTCATCATTACTGCTTGGGGATGGTGGGAGTCGTGGTTCTCTCTAGGCCTCTACTAATAACTCCCTGACTAAGAGGGGTAGGAATGCCTCTTTCTCGTTTCATATGTGGACTCTCTGACACCACAGAGGTGGAAGGGTGGCCTTATTATTGCTGGGCAGAGGTGAAGGTCCTGACTCTCCACTAGGCTCCACTGATGTCCAGTGGGGAGGGAGGGGGGCACCTTGTTACTAACAGGTGGGAGATGGAAACTCAGGCTCACCAGCCTGACATTATGAGGAAGGATATGAGCTCATTACCACCCAGTGAGGATGGACATCCCAGCTACCTTCTTGGCCTTCCTGGACACCAACCCAGCAGGAGAGGAGGTATGGTGGGGCACTTCATTACAGCCTGGAGAGAGTGGAAGTCTAAGCTTCACACTCGATGCCTTTGTGTGTGTGGTGGGGTGGGCGAGGCTAGCTTTCATCTGTGTTGTTTGGCTACAAGACAGTGGTTAGTGTCTAAAAGTTTCTATCTTGCTAGGCTGCCCCTTTCCTGGTCCTTTGGCAGGATAGAACCAGCTTCTGTTGTTTGTGCTTATTGACATTTCTGGGTTGCCAGCTTCTTCCGTCCCAAGTCTAGGATACATGAGGTGAAATGAAAACCTAGGGAACTCACCATGTCCAGAAGCTCCTAGCTGGTCTATCTTCTTATCTTTATCTTTCAGAGTATTCTTGTGTTTGTTTTATATATAATGTCCAGGGTTTTTAGTGGTATTTAAGAGATAGAATAGGGAACGACCCGTCTATCCCACCTTTCTGGAAGCAGAAAGGAGAAGTCCCCACTTGAACATTTTTGTTTTGTTTTGTTTTTGTTTTGTTTTGTTTTTTAAAAACAATGGAAATATTTGATGGATATCCTACATCAAAGTCCAGGACATAAAAGATGGATGCAGAGCTTTCCCTCTAGTGGAATCTAGGAAAATTAACCTGCAGTCCCATTTTCTTGTATACCCCTTAATTACTGTGGCCCCTAAAAGGCTTTCAAAGCACTGCCAGCCTCCTCAGTACACAGTTTGCATTAGGACCTCTCTAAACACTTTCAGTGTGACAGAGGCAGGCAGGAGAGAAAGGCATTGTTATTGATGTGGATTCCCCTCTCTCTATTAGATCATACGTTTCTTAAGGACAAGGGTTTAATCGTCTCTGAATCCACAGTGCTCAATCCTGTGCCCAACATGAAAGGAATCATTATGTGTGTTGAGTGGATATACAAACTTGAAGGTGCTCCCAGGCTCTAAGAGTTCCCGTTTATGTCTAAAATAAATTTATGTATGTCATCTTACAAATGTTAATAAAATCTGTATAGTTGACCATTCTGCTTCATAGACAAATGTTTGAACTATTTCACCCAAAAGGGTTTGGTTTCTAGTTCTATGTCTACCTAGAAGTCTTCAAATAATTCTACAGGGTTTGGGTTTGAGATAGATCCTTTCCAACATTTTAGCTGTGCCCTGGATGAAGATACAGAAAGCATTCTTCTCATCTGCAAGGTTCTCAAATCTAGAAGTAAGTTTTAAACTATGTACTAAGTAGTCCTGGACAATTAGCCACCCCTGCTGGAGACTCTGAGAGGATCATGTGAAGTAGCCAGTGGTTTATGAAGCTGTTCTTAGAGTTCTCTGGTGACAAACTTTTGCTTTCCAGAGTTCCGTCATCTGTCATACAGCTGGTTCACCTCTTGTTTCACATATTTCTGGCAGAGACAGTTGGGAATGGATGAGAGTGGAAAACCTTGCAGCAGTTATTTGCTAGCCTTTAATAAGAAAAGGAGCACAACCAGGGAAATGAAACAATGTCCTGTTGCAAAGGACGCCAACCCCCTGAGGACAACTGTCGCTGACAGAGGTTTATCCTTATTTTGAGATTGATGTTTTACTAAAATGGTGTTAGCTCTGCCGTTCTGTCATCCTGGGAAGTGCCAACAAGGGCCCCCGTGTTGAAATGCAAACTGTGGAAGAGGCTTTAGTACAGGAATTATTGATAAGGAAGTTGTTGATATTGCAGCTGCATTCTTCCAGCAAATCTGTTTTCTTCTTGGTAACTGCTCTGTGGATGGGATGGAGTCTGAACTCCCTAGCCTGGTCAGTAAGGCTCCTGATGATCTTGTTGCAGAACTGCAGATGGCTCATAATAGAAGATTCATAGCTAACACACAGGCTTTTTAGGTCACCTGATGCCCTAGGGTTCTAGTATCACAGCATTTAGCTAGAAAATAATTCACATCTCCAGAAAGGCCAATGTGAGGAACTGAAGATAACTGAAGACCCATTCCTTAGTCTTTCAGACAGCTAGTCAACTAGCAGTTTTTGATGTCGTCTTTGTTACTTTGACTCCTGGGGTTGCCAAGTACTGCAGCTCACTTATGCTCCATCCAGAAATGTAAACTCAGTAAAAAGATACATAGGACAAGACTCGAAACTCATGGAAAACCAAGAACCATCTCCACTGTGAAAACTATCTGAAAGTTCATGGAGAATCCAGGTTGCAAAAACCATTGCAAGAATTCTCCACCTGGCCCAGGTACTCTTAGGGTAACTATTTCTACCTATCAATTTTGTCACATACCCCCTCCAATCTGCTCTGCATGTCTCTTTCTATCATACTTATTTTTCTATTAGGTTGGTGCAAAAGTAATTGCAGTTTTTGCCATTACTTTTAATGAGAAAAACTGCAATAAAGTTTTCACCAACCTAATATCCTCCCTCTTTAGTTCACTCATGGCACCTAGTACTTATCTCCTTTGGAACTTGTGAGCTGTGGTTACTGCTGCCAATTTGGTGAATCTGTCTGCATTTTATGGTCTGCATTTTTGAGACCCTGATCAGCTAATTTTGTCCCTATTTTGGCGGTGTTTTGACAACTACCTGAACTCATAAGTTGCTGGCATGCACTGGCTGCTCTTAGGTCAGGTGCTAAGAGGGCACCACACCATAATGCATGATTGCCTAAGGCTGAGCCCTCAGCAGGGGCTCGGGAAGGGGCAGGCACCATTGGAGGGGCTCAAGGATGCGACCTTTACCATAATTTACTTGTCTGGTTTTCTTGCCTCATGATAAACTCTGTGGATAGAAGTAATTAAGACAGCCCTTGATGGTGGGAAACACAGAGTCTAGTGGATATGGGATACTAGATCAGGATTAAGGTAAGATCTTCTGTGTGACTATTGCAAATCAGCTGTTTTTAAACAAAGTATAACATAAAAGGGCTTAGCAAAGAATTGTTAAAGGTAATTAGAAGTAAGCTGTTTATGACCGGGCGCAGTGGCTCTTGCCTGTAATCCTAGTACTTTGTGAGGCCAAGATGGGAGGGTTATCTAAGGTCAGGAGTTGGAGACCAGCCTGGCCAACATGGTGAAACCCTATCTCTACTAAAAATACAAAAATTAGCCAGGCATGGTGGCATACACCTATAATGCCAGCTACCCAGGAGGCTGAGGCAGACAATCACTAGAACCCAGGAGGTGGAGTCTGCAGTGAGCCGAGATCTTGCCACTGCACTCCAGCCTGGGTGACAGAGTGAGACTCCATATCAAAAAAAAAAAAAAAAAAAAAAAAAAAAAAAGTGGAGACAATTTGAAGGAATTGGGAGAAGTATGCATTCCAATGAAAGAGCGTAATGAAAATGCACAGCAGTGTAGTATCAAGAAAAAGGACTTTAGAGTCACAAATTTAGGTTCTAGTTCTGGTGTATCTCAAGCTAAATGAATCACTTTAAACAAGTTATGTAGGTTTCTGGAGTTTGGTTTCTTTATCTGAAAGTGAACTAATAATATTTACCTTGGAGTTTTTATAAGGATTAAATGCAATAATGCATATAACATAGAGCCTAGAACATAGATGTTCAATAAATGTTAGTTGTTAAGTTGGTGCAAAAGTAATTGCAATTTTTGCCATTAAAAGTGGCAAAATTACTTTTTGCCAGTGCAGTAATTACTTTTAATGGCAAAAATCACTATTACTTTTGTACCAACCTAGTAATTAACAGTGATAAAGATGTGTTCATGGCATCAAAAAGGTTCTTGGTTTACAATGCCTGGGAAGTCAATGAAAGATCAGCCTTGTGGCTAGGAGAGAAGGTCAACCTGAGCTGGTGTACACTGAGGGGGGCCTCTTTGGGTGCAGGGAGTTGGACGATTAGCCAAAGAAGTTTCAGAAACTTTAGGCTTTGAAGTCCATCAGAATTTTTCCCCAGACACAGGACCCTCGAAGCCACAGATGTGCACATCAACAGGAGTTCAATTAATGATTATTGAATTAGAAAGTCAAAGAGATCTGAAACTTACATGAGAAAGGGGAGTGCTATAGTTCCTCCTTGGACCTTGGTTACTCTAGCTGTCAAATGAGGTGATTCCTTTGAGTTATGACATCTTAGGATTGTGTTTTCATTTAGTACTCTTAAATTGACAATAAAAATGGCCTGTATTTATGATGTACACTGTGATGTTTTGAAATATCTATACACTGTGGAACCACTAAATCAAGTGAATTAACATGTACATTACCTCACATGCTTATTTTTTGTGGAACACTTAAAATACACTCTCTTAGCAATTTTCAAGTATACAATATTATGAACTATAGTCACCATGATGTACAATAGATGTGTCGCACTTATTCCTGTGTCTAACTGAAATTTTGTATCCTTCAGCCATGATCTCCCCACCTACCCTCGTACCCCCAGCCACTGGTAACCACCATTCTACTCTCTACTTCTATGAATTCATATTTTTTAGACTCACATATGAGTGAGGTCATGTGATATTTGTCTTCCAGGTTCATCCATGTTGTCACAAATAACAGGATTTCCTTCTTTTTAAAGGTTGAACAGTATTCCATTATGTATATATACCACGTTTTTCAGGAAAGACTCTTCTAGTAGATCAGAGTGGGTGAAGAGTAAAGAAAGGAGATGGCACCAGCACACGACACAGCTTTTTCCTTTAAAGTCTCTTATAGAAAAAGTTACTGAATTTGGAATCTCCTAAAATTACTGTTGATTTAATTTTGGAGAAGTCATTTGCCTGCATTTATTTCTGGAGACCCTTCTGTATTTTTTTGTTGTTGCTGGTCTTTTTTCCATAGACTCTAACATTTCCTTTTTTTTTTTTTTTTTTTTCTTTTTTTGAAGCAGAGTCTCACTCACTCTGTCACCCAGGCTGGAGTGCAGTGGTGCAATCTCAGCTCACTGCAATCTCTGCCTTCCAGTTTTAAGTGATTCTCCCACCTCAACCTCCCAAATAGATGGGATTACAGGTGCCGACCACCACACCCAGCTAATTTTTGTAGTTTTAGTGGAGACGGGGTTTCACCGCATTGGCCAGGCTGGTCTCAAACTCCTGACCTCAGGTGATCCATCCACCTCAGCCTCTCAAAATGCTGGGATTACAGACATGAGCCACTGTGCCTGGCCACATTTCCTTTCCTTTCAGAAGTAATTTATGTTTCAGTGAAAACCACAGAATGATGTCCCATTTCATAGACATTATCAGTAAATTCCAGAGCTAGCATGGGGACTGGCAGGTAGTGGGCACTAAGAAAGTGTTTGTCATATGGATAAATAAATGGAGCGTCTTAGAAATCTAGTGCAATCTGCCTATTTTACAGATTGGGAAACTGCAGCCTGAAGAGGAAAAATGAGTTACACAAAGTCATCAGTGACAGGGCAGGTACACAAACCCAAGATTCTCCCAAGCTTAAACATTATTATAAAGCTCCAGGTTTGTAATGACTAGGTAGATATAATTGTGAACAAAAGAGATTCAGTTTTAACTATAAAATAGTCTCTGGCAGGCATTGGCAAAATTTTTATATAAAAAAGCCAGACAGTAAATATTTCAGGCGCTACAGGCCACAGAGTATTTGTCACATCTACTCAGCTCTATTATTGGAGCACCAAAATAGCCATAGACAATATGTAAATGACTGAACACAGTTGTGTTCCAATAAAACTTTATTATTCATGGACACTAAAATCTGAATTTTATACAATTTACATGTGTCATAAAATATTATTATTATTCTGTTTTATTTTTCAACCATTTAAACATGTAAAAAAAAAGCATTCTTAGCTCTCAGGTTGTACAAAACCAGAGTGGGCTGGACTTGGCCAAACTTTGGTCTGTGACATTAAAAAAGAGAAAAAGTCTAATCATCAAAATTAGTTTTTTTTCAAAATTTTTGGCAGCTGCAGAAATTCCCTTAGCCCTTCTCTCATTTACACTACAATTGAGAAGCATGCCATAAGCTTAGAATGGAATTTCAAAACTTATTTTAATTGTAACCTGTTTCTGTCCACATTTTTTCAAAGACTGTCTGTTCAGGATCAGGCTAATTTCTTTCAGAATAGTTCTGTGGGTTTGTTCAGTACTGAAAAAACTAAAATGATCTATAATGAGGGTTGGTTAAATATTTGTACACCCACATGGCATATAATAAGCAGCCAAAACATTTATAAGATCTATTGATATGGAAAAATTGTTTATAATTAAGTGTGGAAAGGCAAGTTATTAAACATTATGTCTAGTTCAATCTCATTGAAGTAAATTTAGTGCTATGTAAATCCACAGGAAAATTATAAGTAAATATAACACGTTAAAGATAACATGTTTTGTTTATTTTTCTTATAATTTTTCTATAATTCATAATGAACTGTGTAATAATTTTTAAATTACATGGAACAGAACCTTTAAAAGGACAAAAGACTTCCGATTCCTTTTTTTGAAATTAGGAATTTATTATTCAGTTTTAAGAGTTTCCTTCTTTATATAATCTGAATATGAGTCCTTTATGAAATATGTGATTTGCAAATATTTTCTCCTAGTCTATGGGTTTTCTTTTCATTCTTTTAAGTATGTCTTCAATAAAGCAAGTTTTTAATAATAGAGTCTCTAACTGGTGATCTTGAAGCAAACTGTAGCAAAGACCAGATTCTACCCAAATAACGGCATCGGCTTAGATCATTCCTGCTCTGCGTATTTTTCCACACATCAAACCTGTTCAAAGGGCACAGATGCAGCCATGCATGACCATTTCTCCACTTGTTTTCTTTCTTTTTTGTTTTAAGCTACAAATCTTTCCATTTTACAGATATGCCTCTTGGATGGAGGAAGTACTGATAAATTTGTTAATAGATAAATCAATGTCAGCATCCAAGAAAAGATCATTGTTTGTCGGTAGAGCAAACTTCCAGCCTTATTTGGGGGAATTTCTGTAACCTTTTATCTCATGCAAATCTAATCCAAATGTTAGATATAATTAATGACTCAAAAATATTTCAAAGGCATTATCTCTTTTGCTTATGTATAAATTCTTAAACTAGATGTGGAGGAAAGAAGGAAAGCAGAAGTAAATATTTGTGGACTGACTACTGAGTGCTGGGCATTGCACCTGTCTTTCTTTACTTCTCATACAACTGTGTAAAGAAGTTAATAGTCCCTCTTTATAAGTGAGGGCTGCAAAGCTCAGAGAGATGAAGTAATTTGGTCAATGTTACACAGCTAGTATGGAGAGGAGCAGTATTAAGAGTACAACTCCACCTGGCTTCAAAGACCGTGTGCCTTTCATTATGCCAAGGTTATTAATTCAGTTTTACCCATGTAAATGGGGCTCACTCATTTTGCTTTTAGGAAAAATTTAAGAAACAAAAATTTAGTCAACGGTCTTAAGTCTCAAAATAAAACAATACTGACTAAATATTTAATAAGCATATCTAAAATACACACATTTACATAAAATTAGAGCACACATCTCAGGAACTGTAATGAAGCAATCGGAAAACTGTTCTAGAATCCAAGATTTTTAGAGACATGAGAGAAAGAGACCTTGGTGATTCTGTAGTCCAACCAGCTCATTTTACAGGTGAGAAGACTGAAGGTCTAAGAAATGAAATGGTTTGTTGGAATTCCTAGCAATCAGTGAGACAGCTGAGACTAGACTCAGTCTTTCATCTCCTCTTCCCTTCTGCTTAGTCAGAGGGTTTTATGATTTTCTGTCCAGCAAATTAGACTCTGTGTGAAATGTTTGAGAGGTTTTGAGAGCTCAAACTGAGGAAGGAAACAAAGATGAGTAAGAAAAATGCCCTGCCCTCAAAGAGCCTACAGTCTATTGCAGGAACATCCCTGGGAAATGAATTCAGTATGTTCAGTGTTAGAATAGAAGGGGACATACGTTGATAGTGCACACAGCTGCAGGAGGTAAATTGATTTTATTTTTTCCTGTGTGTGTGCATGTGTGTGTGTGTGCAAGTCTGTCTTACACAGGTGATCTCTTAAATTCTCAATTAAATTCTGTTTTGAATCACAAAAAACAAAATTTTAAAGGTGTCCCTAAATTTTACTTCTTGAGATCTAAGAGTTGGATTTATAACTGGTCAGTTGCTTACCCTCTCAAGAAGTAAAATTTAGGGATACCCTTAAAATCTGTTTTTTGTAATTCCAAACAGAATTTAATTGAGAATTTAAGAGGTCACCTATGGAAAAGACACACTTCTTGAGATATAAAAGTTGGATTTATAACCGGTCAATTCCTTAGCCTTTTGTTCAGGTCCATGTGGCTTGAAGAAACAACTCTAGTTCAGAGGGAAAAAATGCCGACAGTTCACAGCAGAGCATTCCCCAAGCAAAATAAATGTATTGAAAATCTTTTCGGGTAGCCAAACTCTTGGCAAACAAGGAGTTTGTCAACCTGCTTGGGTCCTTGCCAGAAGGCTTTGTTGCACAGCCACACAGCTCCTAATAAACCCTTTTGAGGCACAAACTTGTTGTATGCCTCTTGGTGCTTCTCTTTTGACAGCGTGTAAAGGTCTTTATGAAGAAAAATAGCCTTTAACCAAGGAACCGGCCTGTGCTTCAGACTTGTTGTAAAATCTTGATCCAGTTTTTTTCTCTCTGGACTTCAGGTTCTCTCTCTGTAAAAGGAGAATGTAGGACTATCTCCGGGGCAGCAAATGCATGCCATTTATACCAGTGGTGTGCTAGAATTTCCTTGTACTAGCTCATGAGAACTAATTGTTAAATTTTTAGAAATTTTGTGAGCTAGTTCACAACTTAGTGCTTGCTTGAAATCAGCCATGTGAGAATGTTTACACCACATAAATTGATAAATGTTACAAATCAGGATGTCACCTCCCCACTGCCATCAACCCTCAGAACTAGTTACTAGTACTAGTTAAACATTTGCCAGTGTACTACCGTCCTTATCCCACATCTGTCCTGTTCTACACTCATGGCAGATAATGCTAACCAGTCACAGAATTCTCACCTAGTCCAGCCTGCATATGACTTAGCAATCTTCCCTCTCTCCCTTCCTCTCTCCCCTCTATTCCCTCTCTCCCTTCCCCTACCCTCCCCTTTCCTTTCCTTCCGTTCCCCTCCCCTCCCCACCCCTCCCTTCCCTTCCCTTCTCCTCCCCTCCCTTATTCTCCCCTCCCTTCCCCTCCCCTTCCCCCTCCCTTTCCTCTCCCCTCCTCTCCCTCCCCTTCTGCCTCCCTTTCCCCTCCCCTCCCCTCCCTTCCCCTCCTCTTCCCTCTCCCTTTCCTCTCCCCTCCCTCCCCTTCCTTCCCTTCCCCTCCCCTCCCTTCCTTCCCCTCCCCTCCCTTCCCTTCCCCTCCCCTCCCCTCCACTTCCCCCTCCCTTCCCTCTCCCCTCCCTGCCCTCCCTTTCCTCCTCCTTTTCCCCTCCCCTTCCCTCTCCCTTTTCCCTCCCCTTCCCTCCCCTTCCCCTCCCCTCTCTTTCCTTCCCTGCCTTCCTTCCTTTCCCTTTTCATTCTTTCAAGCAAAATTATCTTTAAATGACTTCATGTGCCAGGCAGTGGGGATGGAGTAATAAACAAAATCTGTAAGATTCTTCTCATAAAATTTATTTTTTAGTGGCAAGAAACAGACATTAAACCAGTAAAAATGAAAAGAAAACATAACTTCATGTAGTATAAGTACTCTAAAGGAAACAGACTCAGGTGGTATGATAGTGCCTAAGGAGATACAGTCATCAGGGAAGATGTCCCTGAGGAAGTGGCTTTGAACTGAGACTTGCATAAGACAATAATCACCTTGCACACCGAAGGAAAGGGCATTCACGGGAGAGGAACAGCAAGTGCTAAGGCCCTGGAGTGAGAACAAACTTGTTGTGTTGAAGAAAGCAAAAGCTGCATGCCCAGCATGCAGGGTAATAAGAGAGGTGAAAGAAGTAGGCAGGTTCAGATTTGTAGAGTCTTATAATACATACTAATGAGTGTGGAATTAATTGCAAAAGAAATAGGAAGTTGATGGGGCAGTGGGAAGGGTTCAGCTACTATTCAGCTACTATTAACTGATGAGATTTCTAAAAATTAATGGAGGTGAAATTCATATAACATAAAATTAACCATCTGAAAGTCAGCAATTCGGTGGCATTTAGTACACTCACAATGTTGTGCAGCCAGCACCTCTATCTGGTTCTAAAGTATTTTTATCATTCCAAAAGAAAACTCCAGATCCATTAAACTCAACTGACAAGATTTGAAATGCCAGATTGAGCTTTCATGGTAGTGGGTCATCTCTCACTTTTGCTCTACTTTGTATGAATCTATGATTCCATGAGCCTTCATTACATATAGCAGAGCTTTTTGGGATACTGAGGCCCCAGCTTTTCGGGTGGAGAGGAAAATGTCTCCGATTAAACCAAATGTCTTAGAACCTGGCCTGATTACCAGTGGGGTTACCTCTTTTATAATGTAAAACATTGTGCTAAAATTTTGAGAATTGAATTCTTAGAGCAAACTTACTTACTTTCACAGTTGTTGCAGGTAGTACTTCTTGTAGTACGCAATACTAGTTACTAAAATACTCAACATGGTTTTTCATTACCTAGCACCAGTTTATTCTGTTTGTGAACCAAAATCTCAATGCCTTTAGTAAGGACTCTAGAGGTCTTCATTTTCCTCTTTGATCAAGTTCTTTAGCTCAGTGTGGCCCATCCTGCCTCTCTGCACTAGCCTCTTTGCCACCTGAGATAGTGCTCATGTGCCCAGCACTGTATAGTAGACTGATAACATGGGTGTGACTTCTGGAGTTGTCCCAAATCATCAGAAATGGCTCCTTCATGACCAGGTCTTATCACACAACATAAAGGTCACAGGAATCGAAGATTATGCTGTTAATATATATATATATTTTTTCCTTTGGAGTCTCATTCTGTTGCCCAGGCTGGAATGCAGTGGTGCCATCATGGCTCATTGCAGCCTCAAACTCCTGGGCTCAAGTGATCGTCCCACCTCAGCCTCCTGAGTAGCTGGGACTACAGGTGTGAGCCACTGCACCCAGTCTTATGCTATTAATCTTTCATATGTTCCTATATATCCTAAAATTTCAAACAATGCAATTCCAAAAGCATTACGAATCTCACAGCTTGATTAATGTTGCTCCCTCTGCTATGCCTCACTCATGGAGAGAGGAAAAAATGGGTGGATGTTAGTGCAATTCATCTCTCTCTCTCTCTTTCACACACACACACACACACACAAGAGAGAGACAGAGAGGGAGAGAGAGAAGGAGAAAAAGAGGGAGAGAGAGAGGGAGAGAGAGGGAGAGGAGAGGCAGGGAGAAAGGGAGAAAGGGGGAGAGGGGGACTGGGGGAGAGAGAGAGAGAACAAATGAACATGAGATAAGATTTGGAAGTGGGATATAGGTAATTTTTGGACATGTTTGAGAATTATACCACTACAACATCTAAGTGAAAATGTGGCAATTGTGTATGTGATTCTAAGGTTGAGGAATGAAGTCTGTGTTGGGAGTTAAAAACTTTAGTTATCAGATTGTATGTGGCAGTTGAAGCCATGGGATTCCATGAGATGGTCCAGGAAGACAATATAAAGTGACCATAAAAGAAGACCCAGGGCAGAATACAGTACCAACATTTAAAAATAGGTGGAGAAAGAGAAGAGTCAGGATGCCTAAGAGCTTTCTAGAAAAGCATGTACTACAGTCTTCTGGGCAATATACTTTCATGAAGGGGCACAATTACTTCTCCTGGCCAGGAAAAGCTTCGAGGTGGTGCAGAAGTACCAGATGTGATACTCTTGAGGAACAGTATTTACCAGATGTCCTCTGGCCACTTCTACTTTCCAACACAGAACCTCCTGAACTTTAGACCTATATTTTCTAGTGTTTCCTCAATGCCCACCAGCATCTCATCCTTCTTCGCAAAGCCAATCCCCGTTGAAAAGTGTTTAGAAGGTGGAATATCAGGGATCAGAGACTAACAGCAGGAGTGAAGACAAGGAAGGTATTGACCAATTGAAGGCTGTACCATCCTTTAAAAAAAAAAGGCATGTAAGGAGAGAAAAGCTGTAGTTTTTAAAGTAAAGATGTGCTTTCAGAAATATTTCCTTTATTAAATTTCTACATCTACTGTAGACTTGAGGTCTTAAGAGCTAATGCTGTACTATTTATTTCTGTGTCCGAGTACTTACAGCAGTGTCTGGCACAGGTAAGGGCTATGAACAAATGTTTATATCATTGATTTGAATGCACTTTCAAATGGGGCCAGCAACACCTTCCCACAAGGATTTATCACAAACATTTCCTAGTCACTTTTGCTTAGGCAATAATTTCATCAGTTAAATGAGGGAATTGGGTCACATTCTGGGACAAGCAGCATAAAACTTTCCTCAATTGCACCAGACTAGCTTATTACACCTATCTACAATGGATACTTTTTCACTAATACCATTGTTTTCACTGCTAACACAGATATATATAAATTGAGTGAGAGAGCGAGAGAGAGCTCCATTATGTATATACACACACAACCATTATATATATAAAACCATTACAGATACATATATATATGCATACACATTATTGTGTATTATGTTTACACATACATTACATATGTATAGACATTATATATACATTACATACATATGTATATTACATATGTACATCATGTGTAAGTATATTTTGTATATACATAAATAGTTTTTATATATGTATATGTAATGGTTATAAATATCATGGTTATATATTATATACAATGAAATTAAAACCTTGGTTTAGAGCAACTGAATCATTAATTATCTACGATAAATTCTATACTTAGGAGAACCATCAAGGGAGTGAAGAATCAGTGTTATTGTTTATGGGGACAGAGTTTCAGTTTTATGTGATGGTGGTGATTGCACAACAATGTGGATGTACTTAATGTCATTGAACTGTACCTTTAAAAATGGTTAAAGTGGGGTATTTTATGTTATATATATATTGGCACCTGTACTAGGAACCACAATTAAAAATAATAATTAGGCCAGGTACACTGACGTCTGTAATCCCAGCACTTTGGGAGGTTGAGGAGGGTGGATCACCTGAGGTCAGGAGTTCGCGACCAGCCTGCCCAACATGGTGAAACATTATCTCTACTAAAAATACAAAAATTAGCTGGGTGTCGTGGGGGGCAACTGTAATCCCAGCTATTTGGGAGGTTAAGGCAGGAGAATCACTTGAACTTGGGAGGCGGAGGTTGCAGTGAGCCGAGATTGCACCATTGCACTCCAGCCTGGGCGACAGAGTGAGACTGCGTCTCAAAAAGTAATAATAATAATAATAATGATAATAATAATAATAAGTTGTAGCTCAATTTGAAAAAAGGAACTGTAATTTTTTTTTTTTTTTTTGAGACAGAGTCTTGCTCTGTCACCCAGTCTGGGGTACAATGGTACAGTCTTGGCTCACTGCAACCTCTGCCTCCCAGGCTCAAGCAATTCTCATGCCTCAGCCTCCCAAGTAGCTAGGATTACAGTCACGTGCCACCATACCCAGCTAATTTTTGTATTTTCAGTAGAGACAGGGTTTTACCATGTTGGCCAGGCTGGTCTCAAACTCCTGACCTCAAGTGATCTGCCTGCCTTGGCCTCCCAAAGTGGTGAGATTACAGGCATGGGTCATTGCCCCTGGCCAGTATCATTTCTTTTATAAGAGTTTTGGGGTTATTGTTGTCTCTGAGTGGGAAAGTGGAGAGGAGGTGTAAGCTGGGGTACTCATCTGCAGTGCATGAAGGGTGGCGTTATGTGACTCTGTGAGTAAGCTGTACCGGGAGAGTTGTGGGTTGAATTGTGCCCTACTGCAAAAGATGTTTAAGTCCCAACTCCCAGTACCTGTGTATCTGACCTTTTTTGGAACAGGGTCTTTGCAGATGTAATCAAGTTAAAATGAGGTCATACTGGGTTAGGGTGGATCTTAATCCAACATGCCTGGTGTCCTTACAGAAGAAAAGGGACATGGGGGAAAGGAGACACTCAGAGAGCTCACCATGTGAAGAGGGAGGATTGGAGTGAGGCACCTACAGCCAGGGAACACTGGGGGTTGCCCACAGTCACCAGAAGCAAGGAAGAGGCAAAGAAGGGCTCTGCTGCAGCCTTCAGAGAGAGGACATGCCAACACTCTGATTTCAGTCTTCTGGGCTCCTGAAATGTGAGAGAATAAATTTCTGCTGTTTTAAGTCACTCCATTTGTAGTAATTTGTTACAGCAGCCTCAATAAACTAATACAGGTGCCAAGGAGAAGGGGATCCCCACTAACCCTTTCTGGGCTGCAAATACATTTGATTGGCTAAGAGGGATTGGCTGATATCAATCATCTTTACAGAGCATTCTGACTGTACACCAACCTCATTAAGGGGTATGTGTGTGTGCGTGTGTGTGTGCATGCTTGTGTGTGTGTGTGTGTGTGTGTGTAGGAGGGAGTCTTGCCATTACAGGCAAGGACTCATAAAAGAATGACTGACAGTCTTTCTTTAATGGGTGACAGGAGGCAGAATTTAAAGGCTACCTATGTGTTAAGAAGCTATGACAAAACCAATCAAATGTTTCCATTTCAAGGAGACACACTACCAGTATAGCTAGTTTAGCCACTTCTCTAAAGGAAAGATGCAGTTTGGAGTATTGGAAAGAATGTGAGTTTAGCATGAGATGAATGAGAATGAGTTACATGCTTTAGGAAGCTTATAGTCTTGAAAGGGTAATAAGATGCAAATAATTAAATCTATTAAAAGGAAGAACGATTCAACTTCATCTATGAGATACAAAATACACCAAGAGTACCTATGATTCTAACTCTCCAGAAAAATGTCCAGAAAAGAAGGGTACCTCAATGGACTTCTGGGAACATGGGGGCACAGAGGGCTGGCCATCTAGTTAGGAGGAAGAGATTGAATAAAACGCAGAGAAGGGGGCAATCAAGGCCTAGGGAAGTTTAATGAGAGCCTTCATTCTATAATGGCAGGTGGCATCAAAGGGCAGGCTAAAAATTACAGGTTTGCTTTTCCAAATGCTGAGGAGACTCTGAAGGTTTCTGAGCAGGAGAGTAATGTGAGCAGCGCTGGGCTTTGAGTAGAGTATTATGGTGGCTGGGTTTAATATGAATTAGAGGCACAAAAATACGGAAGCAGGGAAAACAATTGGAAATTTATTGTTAAACCAGTTGTATTTTCTTGGGTGGCAACTTGCTTCTTGATTTTCTATTCTTTAGAGATTTCATTACAAATGAGGCTTGGAATCCAAAAGGAAAGTTCACAGAACAAGAGAGTCTTCAACAGTAAAAGTAGAACAAAGGAGCAAGTCAGCAGCCTCAATTTCCCCTCTTCCTGTCACCCTAAATAATAATAAATATCAGGGAAGCAACTGATTCATTTGTTTTTATCATTTCTTTACAGTTAACAGAATTTAAAAAGAACAATTTTTCCAAGCAATTTAGTTGTGAGCCCCTGATTTCTAGTTATAATACAGAATTACTGTAGGCCAATTGAGATTTACTAGTCACCTACAAAGTCTACTCTGAGGAGCCTTAGCTGTTATTTCCAAAAGAGTTAGAAATATTCTACCCAGTGACAGCAAACTTTTTCTTTTGCACTATCTCTCCCCTCAAAAAAGTATATATGACCCATTTTCTATCAGACAAAATGAAAAAAAAAATAGCTTTATTGATTCCTGTGGAAAAATGCATACTCTAATAATTTGATACCTGTTATATTTTAGCTTAGAAAACCACGTAGAAAAATGTGGCACTGCCTTTTAGTCATTGAAGTGTTAATTTCTGGGAATACTCTGGAAATTGCAATAAAGAAGCCACTTTCAACAAGGCGCGGTGGCTCACGCCTGTAATCCTAGCACTTTGGGAGGCCGAGGCAGGTGGATCATGAGGTCAGGAGATCGAGACCATCCTGGCTAACACGGTGAAACGCTGTCTCCACTAAAAATACAAAAACTTAGCCGGGTGTGGCGGCGGGCGCCTGTAGTCCCAGCTACTTGGGAGGCTGAGGCAGGAGAATGGCATGAATCCAGGAGGCGGAGCTTGCAGTGAGCCGGGATCTTGCCACTGCACTCCAGTCTGGGCAACAGAGCAAGACTCTGTCTCAAAAAATAAAAACAAATAAGAAAAAAAAAAGAAGCAACTTTCTAATTTCTAACTTCATGCTTAAATTATATCAAAGATAATATTTGCTGTCATAAATTCACACAAATTAGATTATATGTGTAACTAGGTGGGCCAATGCATTCTTCAGGCCAAGAGTTTGCTCATTGCTGATTTAGGCAAAGCTTTTTATTGCACAACTGGGAAAATGAATTCCAAAGATGTAAAGTGATTTGCTTGTGGTCACATGTCTAGTAAGTTATTTAATTCTAACATAGGTCATTCATTTGGGAGCCTGCATATTTAGTGTCTTCTTATTATTTTCCTACTATTTACACTCTCAAGTAGATCCTTCTCTTAGGTTACACAGAAAGCAATCTGGGTCAATACTCTGTCACTCACTTCTAAAAGCAAAACACCATTCGCAACTTTTCAACTCATTTTCAGAACTGTAGATTTTTGGGGTTCTTACCACTACTTATATTGGTTCCGTGAGAATGTAACCAGGACATCAGTTCTTTCCTGTTCTCTTCTCTGAACTATCCTATAGAATTAAATTGTACAACAGCATTTATGAATAATGTGGATTTCACTGGAGACTGTATAAGGAACGTGGAGAATGTTTGCACCATCCGTTGAACAGCATTCAGCTTGGAATCCCAAGTTCAGACATCTCTCTTTATCTCACCCCTTTTTCTATTGCCCAGTCACAAGGGGTCCTTCTTTTCTATCCTTTGCACCAATGGCAAGGTGACCATTTTCCTTTCCCACAGGTCAGCTCCACCCCAGTTTCTACCTCCAAAATACCCCCAGGGTCTCAGTGAAAGGAAAGGTTGGCCAGTTCATAGACCCACCATTGTAGCAAGCAAGGGAGGAGTCCCCTTCTGTACTTGATCGTGACTTTTGAACTCTTGCTCTTACATACATAGCTTTCACAGCATTTTCCTACAAATTATAGAAATGCTTTACGGAGGAGGAATTCTATTTTCAACTCATTATTGGGGTGATATATGAGCAAAGCAGATGATGTTCCTCAGATGTTGTAGATGAAAACTTAATGTGCCCAAGGAGGGAGAAGAATCTTTAAAGTCACTGATTGAGATTTTGTGTACTCTTCTGTGCTCAAGGTTGGTTGTTTAATTAATACCATCTGGCTCATTCACCACTTGCTAACACAAGGAAATACTTAGAGGACTGGCTTTCTGATATTAAATATTACTTTTGAAACCCAAATAGTTCTTCTTATTAAGCTGAGATCAAAGTTGAATTTAATTAGCTTTAAGAATAGAACTGTAAATAGAAAAGGCATTCATCAACAAGCATATTATCCTTCCTCGCAGATCAGCCTACACATCATGTATCTCTTCATGATGATGAAAATAATATGTTTTGGGAAAAGTATTAGCATAATACTATCAAAGGAATTTGCCTGATATAAATGTAATATACATATATATATACATTTTTATATAAAAAGACATACTTATCACAGTAGCATCATATTTCTCCATGGCTTCAATAATTTTTTCTAAGATTTTCCTCACCATCAGACATTCAGAAACATTTCCTGAAGGATCCTTTAGTAAATTAATACTGCTATATTAAGATTCTTAAATCCTTTAATAATTCTTTGGATAATTCCTAAATTACTCTAAGAACTGTATCCTTGGAAATAAATCCTAAGAACAAAACGAACATGGTTTTGTTGGAAGGACCAGCTAGAGAAAATAGCCATCTTAAAATGCAGTCGAAAAGTGGCAAAAGCTTTTAGACAACCATTAGCTATCCTCATGGAGGAACAGATTAAAATGTCTAAAAGAAACAGAAATGTTAAATGTTCCAATTTTGCATCAAGTATGTAATTTCTTTTTTGTTTTGTTTCATATCCAACCAGTTGGAACCTACAAAATAATACAGCACAGATTTCTTTTTGTTGGTCCTGTAATACTTCCCCTGGAACAATTATGCATGTGATTGGGGGACTGTCACAGCCAAACTGATGTCCTCCCTTGGGACCATGAGGAACAATTGCCCTTCCCCATGGGGTGGCTCTAAAAGCTGAGTCTAAAAGCTGAGCCCGTTTGATGAATGGCAGCAGCCCTCTGGACTGTGCCACCCTTTGTGGATGGGACAGAGAGACTACACAATTGGGCCAAAATACTTTCTCCCAAATGGTCAACTGCAAATTGTGTGTGACTGCAGGAGAGCTCTACAATAACCAAGGAAGAGAAACCATGACAATTTTAAAAAGTACTGAAAAACATGTTTGTTTGTTTTTCTAAATCCCTAAGGGTCTTTTTGTTTGTTTATTTTTTTACTTGTCCCAGTTTGTTTCCATCCTTTTCTAGGCTTTCATGTCATTAAATGGACAAGGCATGGACATTTTATTTGCAAACCAAGTAACACGTAATATATTTCTGTGTTCCAAACCCCACATGATGTAACTTCAAATCGACAATGTGAGAAAAATACATATTAATTTAATTACTCTCCAAATATCTATTTTTTAATCCTCTCTGAATGGCTCTCCCACCTCATAGGCTTTAAAACTTCTGGAAAATGCAATGATGAGTTCTAATAGACCCTGCTTTTGCCTCTGGATAGTGGAACTCTATCATTTATCTCAGGCTAATTTGCTAAAGCTGTGCACACATTAATAAAATATATTATTTTAGGGGAGATGGAGGTGTCGAATTATTGCTTATGTCATTTCTTAAGAAGTCGTGCTATTAATGCTTAAAAGAAGGCTAGCATTGTTTGCACCAAAAAGTTGGTGATTCCCTCCCCGAAACAGTAATGAAATTACTTCTGTTGAATAAACTTTTAAAGTCATTTTAAAAGCTGACCAAAAAAAAAAAAAAAAAAAACTTCTGGAAAACAAACCTACAGAGTGTCATATATGGGGTCAAAATGTGGGCCTTGGAGGCAGGGACTGAAATCCCTGTTTGGCTAACACTGTGATTTTCGGAAAAATGTTTTAGCCTCTCTGAAACTCAATTTCTTGTCCATAAAATGGGCTAGTAAAGCTTTCAGGGTACCTGGAAGGATTAAATTATAGAATGTGAAATACAGTCCTAGGAGGGGAATAAAGGTTAGACTCGGGTTCAGGAGCCAGCAGCCTGGGTTTGATTCCCCATTCAGCCACTTAATATGTGCATCAAACCCCTTCACTTCTCTGTGCTTCATTTTTCTCATACATAGAATGAAAACAGACCCAGCACGACAGCTCGTGGCTATAATCTCAGCACTTTGGGAGGCCAAGGCAAGTGGATCACTTGAGGTCAGGAGTTCAAGACCAGCCTGGCCAACATAGTGAAACTCATCTCTACTATTAATAAATATACAAGGGTGGGTGCAGTGGCTCATGCCTGTAATCCCAGCACTTTGGGAGGCCGAGGTGGGTGGATCATGAGGTCAGGAGATCGAGACCATCCTGTCCGATACGATGAAACCCCATGTCTACTAAAAATACAAAAAGTAGCTGGGTGTGGTGGTGTGTGCCTGTAATCCTAGCTACTCGGGAGGCTAAGGCAGAGAGAATTGCTTGAACCAGGGAGGTAGAGGTTGCAGTGAGCAGAGATCACATCACTGCGCTCCAGCCTGGAGACAGAGGGAGACTCCCTCTCAAAATAAAATGAAATAAAATAAAATAAATATACCAAAATTAGCTGGGTGTGGTAGCACGTGCCTGTAGTCCCAGCTACTTGGGAGGCTGAGGCAGAATCACTTGAACCTGGAAAACGAAGGTTGCAGTAAGCCGAGATCACACCACTGCAATCCAGCCTGGTTGACAGAGTGAGATTCCATCTCAAAACAAAGAAAAAAAAAAGAAAGGAACGAAAACATTATGTACCTTGGCTGATCATCAGAAGGCTTAAATGATTTCATACATGCAAAGTACTTAAACAATGCCTGCCCCATACTAAACACGTGATGAATGCTTGCCACTATTGTTGAACAGCATAACTCCCCTGCTCTCAGTCTACTTTCTCATGTTAATGGGGTGTCAGAGGCATGTCTCCTCTCTCCACCCCAAGCTCAAGGATATTTGAGTGAGCCTGACCAGGTCCAAAGTTCAGCTTCTTTCCCATACAGAGAGATAACGCAGTGTCCCTTTATGAGTTTATGAGTGTGTGGTGGTTTAGCTGGGAGGTGCCCACAGGCAATGGCTAGATTTCTGTCTTGTAAGGTCTAGAACTGCAGGTAGGGTGTTGATGGCATTCATTCCAGGGAAGAAAATGTTGCAAAGCTAAGTGATGACCCCACTCACCAAATGGTCCCATCTGCCCTGGCCAGTCTGTGGGGTTGGGGTTAGTGCCTTAGTCTAACAAGGGCTCTTGGTTATGATCCTCATTCAGGTTACACCTGAGACACCTGAAGAAGACCTAGTGCTTCTGCAGAGCTTCAGATTACACAGTAGGCACCAAAGAGCTGACCCCTAAGAAGTACTCACCTAGTCATACCAGGCAGAGTTGGACCCTTGCTTGTGTACAAGGTGCAGGGAATGATTGGCCCCAGGGAAGTCATAGCGATCCAGTGAAATAATTGATTGTCAGAGATCTGGTCATGAGAACTGCCTCAGAATAGCCCAACAAAGTTGAGTCAGCCCAGCAGAAGCCTGGACCTACTCTGCAAGAGGAACTTAAGACATTTGATACCTGCCTCAGTCAGGGAGACCAAAGGATCCAGGCACAAGCTTCGCAAGTGGAGTTTTATTAGACTTGCACACTTCCATTAGACTGGGGCCTTCTCACAGTAAATTGCTATTAAATTAAGTTTGGCCTAAAGCTGCATCCATACATATTTTAATATTGGCTTAAAGGTTTCTTCATACATATTAAACTGTAACCTGACTTGCTGTGTACACAGAGTGTAACGTACTCTCATAACAGGTAGCGAGTCTCAGCCAATCACTGCAGCCGAGTTTCAGTCCATTACAGGCAGCCAAATGTTTAAACAGTGTTCAGATAAGGCAAACGCCAACCTGTACCTAACCCTGCTGTTTCTGTGCCTTGCTTCTGTATGTGTTCTGTATGTCACTTTCCTTTTTTGGTCTGTAAATGTTACCCAACCAAGCAGCATCCCTGGAGTTGCTCTGAACCTATTCTGGCCCTTAAGACTGCCCAATTGGTGAGCTGATCTTCATTCAATTAAACTCTGTTACATCTGATTATTCTAAAGTTTTTCTTTTAATACTATTTTCAGAATTTTCACATCATCTGGGTGAATTCTGACAGGACACCTACATAGTAAAAACACCCTCTCTCCTATAATCTGGGTGACTTTGGATAGTGGAATAAGCCTGCTATAGTGGGTGAAGCAATTAGTCCCCACCTGTGTATTTCCTGGGTGTGGGCTCCTTGCTCCTCCAGACAGTGGATGTGTAAGCAGGTGGTTTTCCCACTTTGAGATGGCACACCCAGTGACCCTCTACACATATACCCGAACCTTGCAAATGATTGCTTAAGGCCAGCGGTTCTGAATTGTGAGTTGGGCGCCTGGTTTGTCATATATACAAGCCTTTGGTAGTGAGATTTGTAGGGTCCCTTTCCTCTTCATTTTTGCCCTAATATAATTTAATCCCAGGCCCTCAAAGCTGACTTTTTGCATAAGATAAGGACTTAATGGAATCTTGTGAAGGCAGAACTCTAAATACTTGGTCACAGCCTTCCTTTACCAATTCTCCAAAGGTGAAAGGCAGTGGTGGTGGGGATGTTGGGGTTATTACTACTCCTGGAGCTTCCTCTTCCTCTTAAATAGTACCCCAGTCTTAACTGGATAACCTCAAAATAGGTCACTAAGTAGTTTAGCAATCCAGAAATAATCCTTCACAAATATCCTGTAATACCTCTACCTGCCCCAAAGCTATCCTATTCTGAGAAGCACCAAATGAACCCTGTCAGCCAAGGTCTTCTTTTTAAAGATGGACAGGCAGATTCTTGCTACAGCAGAAAATAAATGTGTTCTCTGCAGGCCATCAAAATACACAGGTACTTGGTGGGATAATTTGCTATATTCACAGTTTTTTTTTTTTTTAATAAACATGAGGTCTGGACTATAAGATCCTTAGGGACCCAGCAACTTGTTGGGATATTTTATCTGAAATATTTGGCCATCAGAATATTGGAAAGGTTATTCTGGGACAACTGTAGGCACTTTTCATGATGACTTTCCTAAGATAATTTAAAAATTTTGAAAGCCTGCCAACTTGAAGTTATCTGATCCATTTGAACCATGTTTCTAAAGCTCAATCCTAAATAGAACTCATGAAACCAAAAGCTTTGTCCCTCCTTGGTGACATTATCCCTAGAAGATTATTATAGAATGCTGAGGATGTCACTTTACCTGAATAAAGGATTGTGGCATGGGAGAGGTGGTGCTGATGCATTGAAGACTTAGTATTTGAATGACTAATTTGACCTTCTTCTAGCCTGGAGCTAACAGAGTAGATCTCACACCAGCACTACAGCATGAAGGTAGACACAGCATGATAATGGCAAAGTAGAATTACCACAACCTCAGCAAGTCAGTACGGTCAGAATCAAGGTTGTTTGCTTGGAGGGAAGTGTATAGAGGAGAGTTAATACTGGCAGTAAAGTGGGTATGGCCTCCCCAGAGGCCAGTATTAAGCTGACATTCTTAAGGTGGTCTCACTGGCATCCAAAAGCAGATACTCATTTAACTCATGCACAAATTTGTAATATCCAGCAATTGTCATCATCTGATTTAACTCCCAAGGCCTACCCTGGAAAGACTTCTGGCTCCCTTGCCTGTTTTATGCACAGACATTTCAATCTTAATTTGGGACAATCCCTGAAGAAGATGCCAACATCTTGCTTTGATTTTTTTGCAGGTGATTTCTTCGGACTTTACCCTGTCTTTGTTTTGATGTCTGTAGAGAGTGCTGGAACACTGGCCTGGCCACGGTTACTTCCTTTTTCAGCCTGGCTTGGCTCCTGAGTGATTTAAGACCTGTTTTGGAACTAAGTGTGGGAGTTGGAATGATGTGGAAGGGAAGGTCAGATAAATAACCATTGTCATCAGGAGACCCAGGCAGAAATGGGTCTGCAGAGGCACAGAGAATGTTCTTCATGGGCCCTGTTCCATTGGTTACAAATGGCCCTTTTATTTTCGTTGGAAGGGATAAGGAAAGTTGTCCCCTAGGAACGTTCTCACAAATCCAAGGTCCCTTGCTCTTGCAGAAAGATATAAGAGCTTATAGTCCTGATGGTTACCTCTTTCCAAGAATTCCTCATTTGGAAAAAGAGATGGTGTTGGAATCCACCTGAGAGGCTCACGTGTTGGGATCAGAAGATAGTGACTGGATGGATAGAGTTTTTATAGTTCAGATGAATAAAGACTTCCTTTGCTACTGCACTAGCTGAACCTTTATAAAACACAAATCAGATCATGTCCCTTCCCTGCTTAAAGCTCTTTGATAGTTCACCATTGATTCCACATTCAAGTCCTAGATTTTCTGCCTGCCATTTAGCCCTCCATGATCAGCCACTGCTTATCTCCCTGGCCTTTCCCCTCAGTGTGGACCCTCTCTACTCATCCTTTATGGCAAGGGGTTAGCATACTGCAACTCATAGGCCAAATTTGGCTCTCAAGGACTAAACTACAAGCTAAGAATGGTTTTTACATCTTTGAACAGCTACACATTAAATGATTTTGCAAGGAGTTTGCAAGGCAAAAGGGATTCAGTTAAGGGTTTTCCAGGCAGATAAACAGCATGTGAAGCCATACAAGTGTCAAGACATCATATCAAGAGAAAGTTGTTGTGGGGTCATAGAAGGATTTTTAACAGAAAATGGCAAAGTCATATATATGTATGGTAGGAACAGAAAGGAGAGGGCAGGGCAAAACTGGGGGCAGGGAGACCAGACAGGAGGTGATTTTACTTGTTCAGTTAAGCAGTCATGATCTATAAACTCAGACAAATGTGAGGGTGAGGGGAAGAAGATGAGCACTCAGATCTGAGAGGGCTTAATGAATTATTACAGATGGGCTGTCGTTGGTGGGTGGGGGAAAGCTTGGCTCTGGTTTCCTCTTACAGGTGGCTGGTTCTGTTGGCTCTGGTTTCCTCTTATAGGTGGCTGATTCTGGTCACTGAGAGGATAATGGAGAGACACCTGAGCTAGAGAATGCCTTAGAAGTCAAGGTGCTGGCGTGCAGGGAGGATGAGGCATTGTTCAATGTGAATGAATCATGGTTCAAATGTAAATGAATACCTTCAGCCATCACCTCTTCTAGGAAGCCTTCAGGCTGAGTTAGGGTCCTCCTCTGTTGGAGCATTGGTTAGTCATTCAGAACCTTTACTAAGTAGCTCTTAACTGGTTTGTACTTTTATTTTTTACCCCACTTAGATGGGATGAACTCATTGAAAGTTGATGTAATGATTAATCTTTATTTTGTCGGGGCCTACAGTGTCCAGTTGCTCAATAAACGATCATTGAGCTTCACTGAATAGAAGTGGGGCCTCTTGGGGAAGGTCCCCCTGGGTGATGTGGTGGGCAGAGCAACAGCTTTGTCCTCTAACAGACCTGTAGAATCTTTCCACTTTCTACCTTTGTGAATGTTGACAAAAAGAGTGAAACTCTATAAAATATTTGAAGAGATTTATTCTGAGCCAAATCTGAGTGACCATGGCCTGTGACCCAGCCCTCAGGAGATCCTAAGAACATGTGCCCAAGGTGGTCAGGGTGCATTGGTTTTATACATTTTAGGGATACATGAGACTTTAATCAAATACGTTTAAGAAATACATTGGTTCAGTCCAGAAAGGTGGGACAACTCAAAGTGGGGGTGGAGGGGTGGTGGGGGTAGGGCTTCCAGGCTAGGTTATAGGTAGATTTAAAGTGTTTCTAATTGGTAATTAGTTGAAAGAGTTATCAATAGAAAGGAAGGTCTGGGTTGAGATAAGATGTTGTGGAGACCAAAGTTTTATCAAATAGGTAAAGCCTCCAGGTAGCAGGCTTCAGAGAGAATAAATTTTAAATGGTTCTTATCAGACTTAAGGTCGTGTTGACGTTAATACTGGAGAGGCATAATGGGGTATGTCCTATCCCCACTTCCCTTCGTGGCCTGAACCAGTCTTTCAGGTTAAATTTTAATGTGCCCTGGCCTAGGAGGAAGTCCGTTCAGATAGTTGGGGGGTCTTAGAATTTCATTTTTGGTTTACATGAGCTTTGCCAGATCACTTCATTTTTATATAAATATTGGCATACCTCATTTTATTGTGCTTTGTTTCATCATGCTTTCAGATTTTGAGTTTTTGACAAGCTGAAGGTTTGTGGCAACCTTGGGTTGAGCAAGTCTATTGGTGACTTTTTTCCTACAGTGTGTGTTCACTTTGGGTCTCTGTGTCACATTTTAGTAATTCTTACAATATTTCAAACCTTCACATTATTATTATTACATTATTATGCTATTACATTAGACTACTACATTATTATTGTTGTATCTGTTATGGTGATCTGGGATCAGTGACCCTTGATATTGTAATTGGTTTGAGGCACCACAAGTTGTGCCCATGTAAGAGGGCAAACTTAACCAATAAATGTTGTGTGTGTTCTGACTGTTCTACCACTGGCTATTTTTCCATCTCTCCCTCTCCCCGCTCCTGCCTCCCTATTCCCTTAGACACAACAATATTGAAATTAGGCCAATTAATACTCCTACAATGGCATCTAAGTGTTCAAGTGAAAGGAAAAGTTGCACATCCTTCACTTTAAATCAAAAGCTAGGAATCAGTTATGCTTAGTGAGGAAGGCACCTTGAAAGCTGAGATAGATTGAAAGCCAGGCCTTTTGTGACAAAAAGTTAGCCAAGTTGTGAATGCAATGAAAAAGTTATTGAAGGAAATTAAAAGTGCTACACTAGTTACCACACAAATAAGAAAGCAAAACAGCCTTATTGCTGATACTGAGAAAGCATTAATGGTTGGGATATAAAATCAAACCAGCTACAACATTCCCTTAAGCCAAAGCCTAATTCAGAGCAAGGGCCAAACTCTCTTCAATTCTATGAAAGCTGAGAAAGGTGAGGAGCTGCAGAAGAAAAGTATGAAACTAGCAGAGTTTGACTCAAGAGGTTTAAGAAAAGACACTGTCTTCGTAACATAAAAGGTGAAGCAGCAAGTGCTGATGTAGAAGCTGCAGCAAGTTACCCAGAAGATCCAGCTAAGACAAATTGATGAAGGTGGCTCCATTAAACAACATATTTTCAATGTAGACAAAACAGCCTTCTATTGGAAGGTGCCATCTAGGACATCTATATAGAAGGTGCCATCTAGGACTTTCCATAGCTAGAAAGAAGAAGTCAATGCCTGGCTTCAAAACTTCAAAGGACAGGCTGACTCTCTTGTTAGGGACTAATGCAGCTGGGGACTTTAAGTTGAAGCCAATGCTCATTTCCCTTCCTGAAAAGCCAAGGACCCTTAACAGTTATGCTAAATCTACTCTGCTTGTGCTGTATAAATGGAATGACAAAGCCTGGATGATAGCATTCTATTTATAGCATGGCTTATTGAATATTTGAAGCCCACTGTTAAGACCTACTGCTCAGAAAAAGATTCCTTTCAAAATATTACAGCTCAGTAAGAATGCACCTGGTCAACCAAGAGCTCTGATGGAGATGTACAGGAGATCAATATTTGTTTTCATGCCTGTTACCACAATATCCATTCTTTAACCCATGGATCAAGGAGTAATTTTGATTTTTAAGTCTTATTGTTTAATAAATATATCATAATGTTATAGCTGCCATAGATGGTGATTTGTCTGATGGAAAAGTTAATCCCAATCTTCCTGAATCACTTTGAGGGGTTCAAGATTTTATTGGAGGAAGTAACTGCAGATGTGGTGAAAATAGCAAGAGAACTACAATTTGAAGTGCAGCCTGAAGATGTGACTGAATCTCATGATAAAATTTCATTATAAAACTTGAACAGATGAGGAGTTGCTTTTTATGGAGGTGCGAAGAAAGCAGTTTCTTGAGATGGAATCTACTCCTGGTGAAGATGCTATGAATATTGTTGAAATGCCCACAAAATATTTAGAATATTAAATAAACTTAGTTGATAAAACAGTGGCAGGGGTTGAGAGAATTGACTGCAATTTTGAAGGAAGTTAGGAAGTCCTACTGTGGGTAAAACACTGTCAAACGGCGTTGCATGCTACAGGGAAATCTTTCCTGAAAGGAAGAGTCAATTGATGCAACAAACTTCATTGTTGTCTTATTTGAATAAATTGCCACAGTCACCCCAATTTCCATCAACCAGCACCCTAATCAGTCAGCAACCATTCATATTGAAGCAAGATACTCCACCAGCAAAATGATTATGACTCCATGAAGGCTCAGATGATATTGTAGTTGGCATTTTTTTAGCAATGAAGTATTTTTTAAATTAAGGCATGTACTTTTTTTTAGACATAATGCTATTGCAGATTTAAGAGACAAACAGTATAGTATAAACATAACTTTTACATGCTTTGGGAAACTAAATTTTATTGTGATATTTGCTTTATTTCAATTATCTGGAATCAAACCCACAATATCTGCCAGGTATAAAGAAAATATACTTTTCCTTTATATTTTTCAGGGCCACCATAAGAATGAAATGGAGGCAGCATACATTGGTAACGGAAAGAGCATGGGAGTTTGGAAGTCAAAAGACGCGATTCCAATCCTGATTCTGGCACCAAAAGTAACTTATTCCTGCTCTCATAGCCTCAGTTTCTCCATTTGTAACATGAGGGTGTTGGATTAGATCATGTTACCTTCCCATCTAGAATTCTATTAGGATTTATGAAACCAGATGACAGATGTAGAATTGTCATGCAAGTGTAAATCCAGAAGCAAATTGCGATGGTTTGAATGTATCCTCCCAAAAGCATGTGCTGGGAACTTAATCCCCAATGATACACTGTTGAAGGGTGGAGCCTAATGGGAGGTGTTTAGGTCATGAGGGCTCCATCCTCATGAACAGATTAATGTCAATTATTAAAGGACTTTATGCTAGGAGTTCAATCTCTGGCTTTCCTGCCTTCTCTTCCACCTTCTACCGTGGATGCTGTTAACAAGAAGGCCTGCACCAGATGCTGGCACGTTGATCTTGGACTTCTCAGCCTTCAGCACTGTGAGAATTTCTTTTCTTTATAAATTACCCAATCTGTGGTATTGTTACAGCAATACAAAACAGACTGAGACATAAGTGACAGAGAAGAGTCCCATTTTAGAGTCCAAAAAAGGCTTCAGAAGTGAATTGTATACATGTATAAAGAGTGGCCCCATAATGAGTGTGTGATGTACCACTCACATTCCCCCCTTCAGAGCTGAGGTATTCACTTCCTGGCTGCTGGGAGCGCTGCCTGCTGACTATCTACAGAAATCGTCCTTAGCTGAAGGGAGCTGCCTTTCCCAAGGTAGCCCCTCCGTGGGGGACAGCCTCTATTCAACCACTAGTTATTGTGGGGATACAAAGTCCCAGCCCTCTCATCTCAATTTTGGAGATCTCTGAGAGTCATTTCAGCCTCAGAGCTCTCCTGGGATCTGTTGGAACTGCATCTCAGCTCAACTTCCCCTTCAACTCCACCCAATTCTGCTTTCTTCACTTCCTCACTGGTATTCCTTAAGGCATTCTCAAGAAAACATCTGCACACAAATTCAGGCATTTCCCCTTAGACTTGATCTCTGACTTCTCCCCTGGCTTCTAGACCTCTATGGACTTGGCTCAGGCTCCCCATCAAAAAGCCAAGGTGGAAGGCCAGCAAAACCTGGGCTCCTTTACGCTTCTTACTCAACAGTTACAGAAATGCAAGTTGGGACCTTTTACTCTACATTTTCTGTGTATCCCACTGTACTTTAAAATAGCAAAGAAGATTTCTTCTCCCAGGAAAACTATTCTAATGTCTACAGTCAGAGAAAGCAGTAAGTCAGAAGGACTGGCCAGTAAAGCCCCCTCCAAATGGTGCCATGGCAAAAATAAAAACAAAAGGCTCTAGGAAAATATACTTAAAGAAGCTTAACTCTATAAATCAACACCTGGAAGCTGGGGGCATAAGCTTTGTTTTCCACGGGGTTTGCACCAATTGTCTGGGCCTCACAGTTTGGTCAAATCTCAGCCACAAGTTTTCTTCTGATATCGTAAGGCTTGGAATGAAGAAGCTAGAACTTCATTCTGTTCCCCCAAGTTCAGTGTACTACAAAGAGGCAAAGAAATACATTTAAGGAAAAGGAAAAAGAGATCAACAATTGGTTATAATTCTTTGAATAGCTAGATAAATATTGACTAAGAGGGCCTATGAAAAAGAAGCATTCAGATCTGCCTGGAAAAATTAGCTTCCCTTCCTCGCTTCCTCCCCTACTGTTCAGCATCTCTGCTGCAAGAATCTGGCTCCGTTATTTCTCTCAGTGGGAGCTGCCATTTTAACGCCTCAGCACAGCACTTTTTCAGCAGGAGATCCTGCCTCAGGTGGCAGATCAGGCCTGGGAGAATTGAGGTCTCATTTAAACTAAGTCAGAAATTTCCCAACTTGTTTTAAAGTGAAATAGATTTGTAAAAATAACAATAATAATTATTTGACAGTGCTGTTATAGCTCCCAGATCAAAATTTAATCTTTAAAGTGGAATCCGTTCTTTTTCTTTCTGAAGGAAACTAACTTTCTACTTCTCTGTCAGGCATTACCAACCTGAATTGAAACATTCACCAGCTCAGAGAAACTTCATGTGCTTGAGGAAGACAGCAGCAGAATAATTCGTTTCTTTGTTTGAGGTCTTTCTTAAATATTCATTATTGTTCATGTATTAGCCATTATATTTAGATTTTAAAAAGTTATTTGGTCTTCTTCATACTTTAAACCTCTTAAAAATGTGTATAAAACCCAAACTTCTTCATTTGGGGGAAATGGTTGATATATTTCTATGTAATTTACATCATTTTTTAAAAAGTTGCCCTCATGAGTTTTATTTCATTTTTTTAAAATTGGGGTATAATTCACATACAGTGAAATGAAGTAGTCATAATGGGGCTTGTTGTCTTCCTCAGTCTGAGGTCCATCTGGTCAGCTCTTCTCTCCCGTTTTCTCAAAGTCCCACCTAGGTCAGCCCTGGCCCATTCCCAAGCCATTCTCCTCTTGGGATCTCCTTTGCATTGGGCCTCTATAAGACCCCTGCCTACCCTCAAAGGCCTCCTGGTATGCCCTCTGCACCGCTTCATCTGGACTGAGACCTGGCTGTATCTGAGCCCACTGTATCTTTTACGGCTGCAATGGACTGAATGTTTGTGTCCCTCACATTCATACGTTGAAACCCTAAATTCCAATGTGATGGTATTTGCAGGTGGGTCCTTTGGGAAGTGATTAGGTCATGATGGTGGCACTCTCATTAATAGGATTGGTGTCCTTTTAAGAAGAGTCCCGAGAGTTAGTTAGCTGTCTTTCCTCCATGTGAGGATACAACAGGAAGTTGACATTCTGCAACCCAGAAGAGGGCTCTCAGAAGAACCTGACCATACTGGTACCCTGATGATATACACCCCAGACTCCAGAACTGTGGAGAAGTCAATTTCTGTTGTTTATAAACCAGTCTATGGTGCTGTGTCCTGGCAGCCAGAGCCAACTAAGCCCTCTCAAGAAAAGGCTGCTCCTGCTCTCATACCTTCCACCTCGAGACCACACCATGGAGCTGGGAATCCTCCTACCTTTCTGCTCCCCTGTCCAGAATACTGTATGACTCTTTCCTTATGCATCTCCTTTAAGGCAGTCCCATTGCTCTTTTCCTAACTCCAGTGATATTATTTATCAACCTCTGTGCCACTTTCAGTCATGAAGGATTTTGTAACCTATTCACAGACTTCTCCTCCTTCCACATGCCTGTCATCTTTCTTAAAGACTTAAAATCTGCAAAGATGAGGTTTTCAACCAACCACTTTATATATCCCTAAGCTTGTCCCACTGTCTAGTCTTTTTGATGGCCACTTCTACCCAGAACTATCAACATGTGGTATCTCCCTATTGCCCTGGGCCTCTGAGGCCCCAGCCCTCTGTCCAATTCATGATGCTCCTGCAAGCAGCATTTCTCAAACTGGAGCAAATATCTAATCTTCCCCACCATGTCTTCAATGGCTTTCCATTGATTTGACTGGGATCTGCAAGTGCTGCCATACTCTTTTCAACACCCTGATCCTATATCCTTAAAGCCAAATTCTCACGAAATATTTTACAATTTGGACCTTGCAGATCCATATCATGGCAAGCTAGCTAGCTGTTAATCAAATCCTCCATTCACTCCTGCTCTGATCATGCAGTAAGACTACATTTCCTGCCTTCCTCGCTGTTAAGTGGGGTCATATTATGGCAATCTAGCTGATGGATTATGAGTGGTGGTGAGGTGTGTCCCTCTGAGGCCTGGCCCACCAATATCTCCCACATCTAATCCTTCATGCTCTTCTTCTTTTGCAAATTGGATGCTAACACCAGGGTGACCCTGAAAGCCACTTGATGCAAATGGAAAACTCTGTCACCTTGAATCCCTAAATGGAACATAAGCCTGTCTCTCCCTGCCCGTGTGGACTGGCTCCCCTAGACTGAAGAAAAACATACACATTGACCACAAATAAAAAGCAAGCTTTTAACAGAGTTAAGCCACTGAAATTTTAGGATTTGTTACAGCAGTTAGTTTCATCTAACAAATACGATGTGTAAGGAGAAGGAATTCTAAAATGGATCATATTCAAATAGAGTCATCAGGGACCAAGAACTGGGCCACGGTGAAGGCAGCAAGCTTTGGGTGAGGCAACAAAGAGATCTGAAGTTCTCTCTTCTTTATGGATTTTTTAAAAAATGTTTTATTCTTTCAAGAATGGTCCATTCATGGAACTGGGGCTACCACTGTCTCTATGTGTAATGCCAGGTAAGAATAAGAGAATGATCCAGAGAAAAGGAGGGACTCAGCGGGGTGAGAGGAGCTAATAATGACCTCCCCTCCCACAATCTAGCCATCACCCATCCTAGTGGTCGACAAAGTGCTTATGTTCTTTTTGTACTATGCACTCATGAGGGACCTGTGACATCAGTAAGCAGCTAGTCAGGAATTTGGAATCCTGGATCCTAGCTGTCTTTTTTTCTGTCATAACTGACCACCGGAATTAGAATGGGAAGTGGAATACAAGATAGGTAAGAGAGAAAAGTTCAGGACCAAGGCGGTGAGCAAGGCTCCAGAGCCCCTGGTAGTCTGTTTAATGTGTGAGTGGCGTGTGGCCCAGGGTAGAAACTAGTGGGTGTTTTTCCAGTGAAGGATGCCACATGGGCCTGAGCATCTGGACCCAAGCCCCCTAACTGGCATTTCTCTGTGCTTGCGGTAATGGATTGTTCTAGCTGTGATGCTGATGAGAGAAATTACTTAAGGACCAAGTCTTCCCCCTCCACCCGCCTCTGTTCTGTCTAGCATTCCTGCAGTCTGGCATCTTCACTTAGAAACATTATCTCCCCAGATCTTGCAGAGTCCCTAAGTGGTAGCTGTAGCATATCGCCTTGGGGAGTTCAAAGCACCTTATGAATATTATCTCATTAAATCCCCCAGCCTTTTCCCCAGGAGTAAAGCCACACCCCTCCCCCACCCCAACTCACAATCCCTGCTTCATTCAAACCAGATTCTGAATAATAAATATTGTGAGTTATTGCAAGTCATTTAGAAGGAACTATAAATTGACCCTCAACTTCTCCATCTATTTGAAAGGTACCATCTTAATGTGTGTATAGAAGAAATAATGGCTGTTCTGACAGTCACTTACCTGGAACACCAATGATTTATGGTTTTTGGGCAGAGATTGCCAGGTGCCCTTTACTCCCACTGGACAAAGAAATCCCAGAATCCTTATTCTTTCCCTGAATACTGGCATTTCACACCTTCCACTCCCCTCACTATCCCAGTAATACACCAGGCATCTGGAAGTATTTGCTACTCTCTAAATGTACCAATTTTCTTCAGGTTTTCAAAGCTTTGAATAAACTATTTCCTCTGTCAGAATGCTCCTCTCCACCCCAATCATCCTCTACTTTGTGATCTCCTGTTCATCCTTAAGAACTAGCTCAAATCTCATGTCTTTCATCAAATTTTCTTTGACTTCTACAGGGTGAGTTAGTGGATCTTGCCTCTAATCTTCCACAGCTTCAAATAGAAGAGCTACCACTTCTACCAGGCTCTAGTTACATGCTGTACATATATATTATCATTTAATTCACATGATACCCCTCTGAAGTTGGTGATACAATTATAACTAATTTTGCTGATAAGAAAAAAGAGGCTTGAAGAGATTAATTACTCCCAGTGTTTCATTGATAATTAGGAGGTAAAGCCAAATTTCAAACTAAGGTCAAACAGCAAAGCCCAAATCCTTTTTTTTTTTTTTTTTGAGAGAGTCTTGCTCTGTCGCACAAGTTGGAGTGCAGTGGTGTTATCTTGGCTCACTGCAACCTTCGCCTCCCAAGTTCAAGTGATTCCCCTGCCTCAGCCTCCTGAGAAGCTGAGATTACAGGCATGAGCCACCACATCTGACTAACTTTTGTATTTTTTGTAGAAACAGGGTTTCACCATGTTGGCCAGGCTGGTCTCGAACTCCTGACTTTAGGTGATCCACCCTCTTCGGCCTCCCAGAGTGCTGGGATTACAGGTGTGAGCCACCGCACCTGGCCAGCAAAGCCCATAATCTTTTACTTCATAAGCTGCCTCCATTTTGTTTTGTTTTTTTGTGTGTGGGTTTTTTTTTTTTTTTTTTTAAATCACTTGTTGGCCTATTAGGCTTGAGCTTCTTAAGGTAAGGGATTATGACCTTCATGCTCATATCTTTGTACCTAGCACAATGCTTAGTATAAAATAAGTGCTCAGTAAATGTTGGTGGAATGAATGAATGAAAGAAAGAATGAATATAAAATTTTGTTGCTTCAGATAAATTTGTTGTATTTTTAAATTTCAGGGAGCATGTAAGTTGCCAGATTTCCCTTCTGATGAAGTGTTGGGAAGAGGGGTCCCTATGGAGAGAGGAGGATTATTTCACCAATGAGGCAAATCCAGGAGTCATTAAAATTGGGCTATCCACTTGAACTCATGGACGATCCTAAAGAGCTCAGCCTCCACTAGGCTTCCCCACAGAGTAACTGGAATATAAACAATCTCTGAACTCATTCATCCATTCAACAAATATTAATAGAGTTCTCTCTATGTGACGAGCATTGGGCTGGGCTTTGGGGAAACAAGAGTCAGCACAAATAGTCATGGTCCTTAAAGTGGACTCCTGTTGTTTGCCTGTCCAGCATCTCTTCTGCTAACAGAACCACTCTTTTCTCTTGAGAAAATATTCTTCCTATTTTCAGACTGTGTGTTTTAGGTTGGGCTAATTTCCAGTTCTTGGCTTTGAGTTTGGGCACTTGGCCAGGCACGACCAATCATTGTGTTGTGTCCTCTCTATCCACAGTGATTGGTTTAGGAATGGTCATGTGGCTCCAGTTGGGTAAATGATTATCAGCAATGAGTTTTTGACTGGAATTAGAGTCATACATCACTTCTCAATGGGGCTCATTGAGAATACACTCTGAGAAATGTGTCCTTAGGAGATTTCATCATTGTGTGAACGTCATAGAGTGTACTCACACAAACCTAGATGGGATAGCCTACTACACACCTAGGCTGTATAGAATAGCCTGTTTATCCTAGGCTACAAATATGTACAGCATGTCACTGTACAAAATACTGTAGGCAATTGTAACACAATGGTAAGTATTTGTGTATCTAAACATAGAAAAAGTACAGTAAAAATATAGTATAATCTTATGGGACCACCACCATATATGTGGTCCATTGTTGTTTGCAATATTCTTATGTAATACGTAACTGTATTCAAAAAGTGATGCTTTATTTCTTCTGGTTAAATATAAACCTGGAACTACTGACAGAGAATAAAATCAATACAAAGGAAATCAGAGCTGAGATTTTGAGGGAGCAAGAGTAGACTGATAGCATAATTTCAGGCTTTAGAAACGGCCACATCTAAAGCCAGCAGAAGCCCTGGATTTCCCATTCACATGAGCCAATACATTCCCTTTTCTTCTTAAGCCATTTTAAGATGGATTTCTTTCACTTACAATGAAATGAAACCTAAATAACAATAATATTGGCTCTTGGAAGTGAGGTTTTGTAAGTGACATCCTAAAATGTAGAATTGGCTGAGTCACAGTAGGTTGCAGAGCACCAAGAATTTCTCTGTTCTTGGCTGGGAAGTTGGCTGGATTGAACTGTTTTATGTAATATTATTAAGGCTCAAACCATGTTCTAGAGATAGAAAATATAATTATATTGGAGAGAATTGTCTATTCCTTATGGCCTTCAGTAATGCCCTGTAAGGAAGAAGGAAGCTTAATGGGAAGAAGAGAGAACTTCTCTCAGAGAAGCCCACCCTATATCAGTCAGCAGTCCAGAATGGCTGAGAGGAGCACTGTGAGTTGGAAAAGCTAAATTCTCTATCCCAGGATAAATTTAACATAAATGAAATGAAGGGAGGCTAAATACAAAGAGAAGAGACTGGAACCTTGAGGTAGCATGATATCCAACCCCTCCGAACATCATCTTTCTTCCATAGCATAAAAAGCCCTTCTCTGGGATGCAACGAGAAGCAAAAGAAATTTCAGTCTTTCCTCCCTGCCTTAGTGCATCATTAGTACGGTGGACACAACAGGAAGGCTTGCTGCCAAGGAACAGAAACTTCCAGACGGTGGTTGAGATTCAAGGACCCACCTTTCTGACTAGATTTGACTGAATGCAAATCAATCAAGTGTTTATTAAGATTTAAGAAGGTTGTAATGCCTGAAAAACAAAACCTGACAAATGATAATCTGCAACAAAGTGGTCAACAACTGGGGCAGTCCCAGGCTCATGAACTCACTGAGAGAAAGCAAGTAGCCATGGGAAGGGAAACGTCTTATTGTCACACTTAGTTATGGCCACAGGATGAATAGACAAAGGATTTCCTGCCAGAGCAGAACGAGAGGAAGCCAGACGGGTTGACCAAGGAATACCTTTCATCACAGGGCAGAGATGCCCTGGTTGTTCCTACCTACCATCCACTTATCCTCATGGTAGATGCTATACAGTTGATGATTACAATATATTGTTTCTCTTCTCTTTGTCCAAGAAAGAGTTTTTAATGGTAGTTATCTTTTTCTTTCTCATCGTGTATCATATATTTTGGGGAGGAGTGAGTGAATATGTCGTTTACCATGATTTTCTAGACACACGAAACTTCACGCACACCAGAATAGAATTTTCATTGCAGAAATCCTGTCTTAGAAGAGAGATGCAGTCAACTAGTTAAGTTTGTGTAGAAATTATGAGCACTGGCTCTGGAATCAGATTGCTTATGTTGGTATTCCAAGTCTACTACTTACTTGCATAACTTTTGGCAACTAATAACACTCCATTGTGCCTCTGTTTCTTCATATGTAAACCTGGGATAAAACAGTAATATCTTTTTTTTATATAATTTTGTGAGGCTTAAATAAGTCAATACGTGTAAAGAAATTGTAGTGACTGGCATAAATCAAGAGCTTAATAAATGTTAGTTATTTTTATTATTTATATAGACTTCCCTTTAGAATATGAGTATGTTTTCAGTTTTAAATGGAATATTTGTACCATGTTAGGTGGGGGCATTTTGGAAATTGTATGTACATACATTGGGCAATGGAGTTGATTGAATGTGTATTGTATTTTTCTTCTGGTAACAGAATACTTCTTTTCCTTAGCGAATCATTTTTGTGGTACATGTGGGTTAGATAAGCATTATCACCTTGGCTCCTCTAATATGGGGCTAATAGTACATACCACACAGAGTTGGTAGTATTAAATGTAACAATCTAAGGCACTAGAACAATGCTGAACACATAATAGTGAGTCCAAAGTCTCAGGACTCTTCACTGATGCTGCTTCTACTATTGGACCCTGGAACTCAACAATGGCAAAAGAAATAATTCAGAGACCCCTCTCCCCAACACACATACCTGCTGCTTGGCCCCTGATCTTTTACTTCCTGAAACAGGCTGTTCTGATAAATGTCTATTAATTTGGTGCAGGGAAGGTGTAAGGGGAAAGAGTTAAGTGGGTCACTTTGAAGCTAATATAGTCTAATTACCCACATTCTGGTCGTTCCATTGTGGCTAGAAGGCTCTCAGTCTCCCCTCTGGGCCTCTGTCCCTCTGCCAACAATGTCCTCTCTCCTTTCCTTCCTCTACTCAGAGCTTAAATCACTTTTTAACCCCAAACCCAACTCATTTCTTGCCTCCTCTCCAGCCACCTGCACCTCACTTTTGTCTTGGCCAATGCAATACATTTTGCTCTTTCAAGTCTCTAGAAGCAGACTCAGCAAACTATGACCCATGAGCAAAATCCTGTCTTTCCCACCTGTTTTTGTAAATAAAGTTTTGAAATGCCCATTCATTTATGAATGAAAATGCCCATTCACTTTTGTATTGTTTGTGGTTGCTTTCAGGTTATAATGCAGAGTTGAGTAATTGCTACAGAGACTCTATGGCCAATAAAACCGACAATATTTAGTATCTTACCCTTTACAGAAAAAGTTTGCCAGTTCCTGCTCTGGAATGTAGGCATTGCTTAGGAGCTTGTTACAAGTGCAGAATCTCAGGCCAACCTCAGACCTACTTTATTAGGTTCAGTAATTGAACAGATTCCAGGTGATTTTTATGCACATTGAAATTTGGGAAGCTGCTTTGAAGCCTTTTTAGGGCAAGCAGGGAACCCTGACTCAAATTCACAGCACTTAGCCCACTTCAGGATATGCAAGAGCGTCTCAGCTGGTTCAAGCTGATTGAAATGGATAAGTAGGGAAGTCCTGGGCCTAGATAGTGGTTCTCAAAGTGTGGTCCTCAGATCCCCCCATCATCCACATCACCTCGGAACTTGTTAGAAATGGAAATTCTAGGGCCCACTTCAGGCCAACTGAATTAGAAACTCTGGGGATGGAGGTCAGCCATTTGTGTTTAATGAGCCCTCTAAGGTGATTCAAATGCAAGTTACATAGCACTCCAGAGATTCTAATTAATTTAGTTTAGGGTAGGAACCTGTTATTGAGATGTGTTTGACATAATCTCCCAGGTAAATCTAATTTTGAGCCAGGATTAAGGACCTCAGGTTTAGATCCTCTCATCCAAAAAGGATTTATTGTGCATATACAATGGGTCTGGCACTGAGCTAGGTCCAGGCTGTGGACATATGTCTGTATCTATATCTATAATATCTAGCTCTATATGAATAAACAAAGTCCCTGCTTCCGAAACCATCATCACCTAATAGAGGCATCATGTAAATCAATAAATTTCATTCAGGGTAATGTCTGCTATAGTAGAAGTAGCCTGGCATCCAAAGGAGGGGGGTAATAAACTCACTTAAAAGGCCACATAGGCTTCCAGAAGGAGGAAATATTTGAGCTGAGTCTTAAAGAAATGAACAGGACTTCCCAGGGGAATTTCAGACAAAGGGAACAGCATGTGCAAAGGCACCAGGGCACAGAACAGGAATTCATGAAATTGCACAATCAGAAAGTTGCAAGGAGCTTGGTGTAGCAGTGCCAAATCTGAAAATGGAAAGGTGGCCGAAGAAGTTCCCAACCTATGGGGAAAAGTCTAATGAGGTGGACCTAAATAATCTTTAGTCCACTGAGACTTTGTGCCAAAGTTGATTAGAATCTATCTGCATCTCAATGCCTGGTGGAGAGTGGCCACATGTGGAGAAAATCAGGTGCAAACAGAATGCTCTGGAGGAAGAACAACAGCCAGTGGCTGAAGTTCCCAGGCATGCCACTTAAGCATTCAGGTCCCCATTGTCTTTGAAGGCAAAGCAGATTTCAAAGTGGGAAGTGCAGCAACTCTACATCCAGGTATACACACCCACAGGCACACCTGGGCTGAGAGGAGCTGGCTCGACTTTCCCTAGGAATAAACACCTACTATCTGCCCCCACTCAAGCTAAGAGGCGCCCTCCTCAGCCTGTGGGTCCAACAGAAAGATGAAGCTGGCAGGGCCGCCCTAGTCGTGCAGCCGGGGAGCGGACGTGGCAGTACACAGCTGCTGACTTTCTCCCCCCTCACGTTAAGCTGGAACATTTTGCACTTTTCTTCTTCAACTCTTTCAAAGCAAGTCATTTTCCTCCTCTGGAAGGACGCCCATTGTTCCTTTGACATTAAAGATAGGTCTTCACTGTTTTCTCTTAAGGCAGCAATTGGTGAAGTTAAGATGTATTATGGGGACTTGTCAGAAGGATACAACATTATACAAAGGAATGATGTGAAACAAAAATTGCTCTCTTCAACCTTCCCAACCTCTCCCGCATACAGATTTCAAGCCATTTTTCTGCCCTCATGTGTTCCCGGAGCAGCTGGGAATTGGGGGTAATTGAAGAGATGGAGTTTGTGGTTCTCTGCAGATGGCCCCTCTGGCTGCCGGGGAAGCAAGGTGGAACTGGGACTTATTCAGTGGACAGTGCAGGAGGAGGGGAGGGAGGAGTCAGGGGAAGGGAGACTCAGGAGGAAAACCTCGCACATGTTTTTCTTAGGAATGTCTTAGGAATGCTTACTTCAGGTTCTCAGGGTTGCAGGATGGCTGGTTAGTTTTAAAAAGCTAAAGGTCTTCTCTTTCCCACAGTGAATTCGGAGTTGATTTCCCAGTGACTTTTACTCAGGATGACACGGTTAAATACTACTACTGACACGTGGTCCTATCTCAATTTTGAGCGCAGGGTCAAGCCAGAGTCACAATTTCCTCCTTTATTCATTAATTTGACGGGGCTCTGGTCCCCACTCCATCACTTACTAAAGGTGTCACTTTGGGTAAATTAACTAACATCCCCCACCTCAGTTTCCTCATCTATAAAATGGGAATGAGAATTAGAGTTTCCTTATAGGGTTGTTGTATGGGTTAAGTGATACAATGTCCATAATTAATATGGTGCCTGGTAGTCTAAGTCCTCAGTAAGTGTTTGGCACATGTTATTATTTTCATCATTATTAGGCCACGGACATTTATTAAGTGCCACTTGTACTGACCTGTGCTCTGGACAGAGAGAGATGAACAAAATGGGAAGTTGCTGGTGTTCCACTGGGAGGGAGTGATGGTTCATGGTTGGTGGCAAACTCTGGGAAAGAAGGGTCACAGGCTGCTGTGGCAGGCAAGGGAGGGGTACCTGCCCAAACCCAGCAGTCAGGGAGGGCTTCTAGAGGTGGTGGCTCCTGAGGCAGACTTGAAGGATGAACAGTGGAGAAGGAGATAGTGTTAAGTGCAGAAGTCAGCAAAGTCTCTTCCTGCCAGAGAGAACAGCATGTGCAAAGATATCAAAAGACCCTGAAGCTTTCCCAGAACTGTGTGCAGGTCTAAGTGCCTGGAGCACAGATAGAACTGTTTGATGGGGAGTTGCAGGGGATGTGGCTGGAAAGGAAAGTCTGGCCCCCTCAGGAAGTGCTTTGGGCAGGAGATAAAAGACTGGGATTTTACCCTGAAGCAATAGGGAAATACTTCATGGTTTTCAGTAGGCATGTGGCCTGGCTACTGGGAGGAGAGTGCATTGGGTGGATAAGAACCTGGTCAGAAAGACACTAAAGGGATCCATCAGCGCCCTGAAGAGAAAGAACTGGGACAGAGGCCATGTAGATGGGGACCTGGGGGTGCTCCTTGGGAAGTTAGGAGCTAGAATATCTGGCATTTGGTAATAACCTGATGCAGGAGGGGTGGGGGAAACACCCCCCAACATAAACCACCAGGTCTCTGCCTTCAGTGACCCATGAGTGATCCTTCACAGAGATGAGACAGCAGTAGTAGCCAGAGAAGACTCTGTCATCCATTACAGACATGCTGCATTTGAGGTGCCTTGTGAGATAGCCGGGTGGACACTATCAAGAGGCTTGGGGATTTCAGGGAGCTCTGGGTAGGTGATGTGCATTATCCACACAGAGGGAGCAATTGAAGCCATGGGGTGGATGAGGTCACCCAGGGCAAGGAAAATGGCAAAAGAATGTGGCTGAACGCAAAGTCCTGGGGAGAGACAGAATGAGGCCGGAAGTCAGTTAGGAGACTTAATTAAAAGAAGAGGCCAGAGTAGTATGGGAGGAAAACCAGGAGAAAATGAATGTTATGGAGAATCAGGAATGAGGAGTGGTCACAGGCGTTGGTGGCCACTGAGAAGCCAACTGAGGTAAGCATCTGAAAGCGGCCTCTGGACTTACAGTGAAGGCAGGTTGTCAGTGATGGAGGCAAGGACAGAGCCAGTTGTGGTGACGCTGTAAGTTAAGGATGGAAGATGGAAACCTACGAGGCAGGGTTTGCCATTAGAAACCTTGGCAGTTAGGGAAGCTGTAATAGAACCTCGTGCTTTTCAAGCACTGCAAGTACCTGTGGCATGTGTTATAAACACAGCCACATAGGCCCTTACCAGATCTGCTGAAACAGGTCTTCAGAGGCAGAATCTGAGAACCTACCCTTGGAAAAGGCTACCTTGGTGATTCTGTGGTGATTCTGCAGCAAGAATTCCAAATGACCGGGACTGGGGCATGAACACTGGGGTTAGCATCAGAAATGTTGGGTCTAAATCCAGCACCAGCCCATGTGAGTTGGAAACCACATAAGTGGGGCATGGATTTGACTACAGATCAATGGTAATTTGCTATCTATGTGAGTGGGCAAGTCATTAGCTTCTTCCATACCCAGCCTTCTCATCTACAAGACAGGGAGCGTTCTAACCCTCTCCAGGTTATTGTAGGGGTTGTTGAGAAAATCCACAATTGAAAGCACTCATTACTGCTTTATTAATGTTGTTGTTAGCTGCATGACCTTGGGCAAATTTTACAACCTTTCTGGACTCTCATTTCCTCATTTGTGTAATAGAAGCAATTGTTTCTTACTTAGCAGGCATTAGAAGACTAAGTCAATAGTGCTTGGGGAAGTCCCTGACACATAGCAGGTGCTCAGTGAATAGTAATGTTGTGCATTAGTTAGTGCAGGAGGTTACACTCAGAGATGGTCACCAGTTAGGCTATCTGCAGTGGCAGCTCAAGTCTGTCCTCTGCCTCCCTAGGTACTAGCAGGTTTGTGACTGTGTAGGGTCCTGCAGGTGAGCTGCAGAAACCTGGGCTGCTGGTTCTGGTCATAGGCTTTGCAGAAGCAGTGATCAAAGGCCAGGGCCAGCTGCCAACTACTAGCCATCCCAGTCTGTGGTCCTAAAAATTTGCTGTCACCCCTTCCAGACTGCAGGGTAGCCTCTGGTTCCATGGGAGATGGGTGTAACCCAAGGACAGGGTCCTCTACAAGGACACGGTCCTCCCAAGGACAGGGTCTTCTACATACCCAAAGGCCTTGGGAAACAAGGCAATGGCTGAGAATTGAGATGTTCACACCAGCAGGAAAGAACTAGTCAAATGCCCTGGATTTTCCTCATGGCTATTGCATAGCCAGGGACTCAGAGCTACTGTGCAATATGGAAAGATTTGCAGCTCACTCTTCTCAGGCCCTGTGGGAGAGGAAGTGGACAGAGGGAAGGATGGACAGTGGGGTGGTGCTGAGGCCTGCTTCCTGCCTTCTAGGTGCTCTGGGGACACTGTTCTGCTGTTCTGTTTAGGGCTCCTGTTGGAAAGTTGGGCTCCTTTGGGATCTCAGCTACAGATGGCAATATGACCATGAGCGGTATTCATTCAGCGCCTTGCAACTTACAAAGCACTTTCACCCAACCTGGATCATTTGATGTTTTTAACCACACAATACAGGAGGCCCAGCAGGAAATGACTGTCTCCATTTTACAGATGAGGAAACAGTAACTTTGAGAGACTTACTTAGGCCTCAGAATTGGTGTGTGCCAGGGCCTGGATTCAAATTCAAAATAATCTGGCTCCAAAACTAGTGCTCTTTGTACTAGCCAGGAGTTGCATTAAAAATGGTAGCCCTGGGCCGGGTGCAGTGGCTCACACCTGTAATCCCAGCACTCTGGGAGGCTGAGGGGGGCAGATCACAACGTCAGGAGATCGACACCATCCTGGCTAACACGGTGAAACCCCGTCTTTACTAAAAATACAAAAAAATTAGCCGGGTGTGGTGGCAGGCGCCTGTAATCCCAGCTACTTGGGAGGCTGAGGCAGGAGAATGCCATGAACCTGGGAGGCGGAGCTTGCAGTGAGCCAAGATCTTGCCACTGCACTCCAGCCTGGGCGACAGAGCAAGACTCCATCTCAAAAAATAAAAATAAAAATAAATAAATAAATAAATAAATAAATAAATAAATGGTAGCCCTGGAATGAGAGACAGGAGAACTAGTTTCTTTTCAAGACTTGTCCCCAGCCTTGCTCTATGCCCTGTGACAAGTCACTTAACTCCTCTGGGGCTTGAGTTAGCAATGTTAACAACACAGATCTTGGAACAGAAAATTGGAAAGATTCCTTCCAACTGGACTATCTCGCTGTATTAATGCTGGCGGTGCTCCTAGCCACAAGTTGTTCCAGAAATCAACCTCTGAAGTGCTAACTTCTGAAGGGATGCTCTAGACTCCACCCAGCTCCCCAGGGAAATATCCCTTGCCAGAGAGCTCTTTATTCCTACCTGAAAGCCACAATGATGTATCTGAGAAGAACAGAGCTTGATTTAGAGAGGGGGAAATCCACAGACATCAAAAATCACCAGTAGGGTGGCGCCATCCTCCTTGCCAGTTCCTGGCCTCTATGCCCAGCTGCTTCCCGAGGCATGACCCCAAGCCTGGCTCTCTCTGCCCCTCTAGGGCCCTTCTGTAGCATCTGCAGAAGGTTTTAGGCTGAATAGGTCTCCCTTACTTTTCTGATTGGCTTGTGTGTCCCCAGGGTCTGTACAAAAGCAGCAGCTCAGCAGGACCTCAGCGCCATTTGTGAAATGAATTGGTAACAGAATTATCCATCAGTCTGTGGCTTTATGTCCACTTAGGCTCTGCTGAGTGGTGTCTTCACTTCCCAGAAGGACCTGCTGTTTTCTTCCTGAGCATCAATTTTTCCTTGGGAGCCAAACTTTGGTTTCTGTAGTTCACAATCACAGAGAATGCAAAAGAAAAATTTAAAAATTAATGAAGCCCTTCTCTCCTAGAGCTCACCTTGTCAGGCTCCTGGCTGGGTGGAAGGATGGAAGTTGACTTTCTTTGCACTCGGGGAGAGCACGTCTGGGGCCTGGTGGTCTGCCCAGTTCTGCCAAGCAGAAGGAAGGCTGGACTTCCCCGGGGTCCATACCTTGGCCTAAAGGCCACTTCCTTTATTTTGCTTTGGTTTCTTTGACCTTTTGGCTCAATACACAGATTAAGGAGAGGGGCCTAAGGAACAAATCCTCTCCAGTGCCACATGGATTATTCGGGAATTAGGCCGCTGCTGTCAATTTTATTTGGTGATCCCAGTTGGATCTCCAAATTATACCTGTAATTTGGTGCACTCTGTGTATTGCAGTCTGTCAGAGAAATCCTATAATTATTTTTTAAGTGACAAAGTTTTAAGGAACAGCTAAATAAATGTAGCTAAATTTAGTGCACTGTCTGTACAATGAAATGCGGCAGGAGGCAGAGATATGATCAGTGGCTGGTGGAAAGAGAATTTTGCTACCATCCAAAAGGTGGCAGCAGAAATTACCTCAATTAACTTAACAAGAAGCCTGTCCTACTCTGCCAGCCCGCCCGGGAACCCTGGCACGCACCTTTTCTCTTTCCTGCCAGGATTCCAGGCCTTCCTTACCAAGCTGTCCCTGGCTCCATCTGCTGCTCCCGTCTGAGGCTGATCCCCTTGCCCTAGTCACGTCCTGCCTCCTCCCTGAGATACTCCAGCCCAGCATTCCAGAAGGAACAGGGTCAGGAGTTCACACCTCCAAGAAACCTCAGTGCAGATCGGCGTCTAACAGGGAGATCAGATAGACAAAACAAGGGCCCGTTTCTGCCCTCTACATACTCCATAGAAAACGAGAGATTTTCTACAAACCCAAAAGCATAAGATCTTGGGAGGAAACATGATCCATACCTCATCTAGCTGTTCATTTAATTGTTTTTGTTTTTTGAGATGGAGTCTTGCTCTGTCGCCCAGGCTGGAGTGCAAAGGCGTGATCTCTGCTCACTGCAACCTCCGCCTCCTGGGTTCAAGTGATTCTCCTACCTCAGCCTCCTGAGTAGCTGGGATTACATGTGCCTGCCGCCACACCTGGCTAAGTTTTGTATCTTTAGTAGAGATGGGGTTTCACCATGTTGGCCAGGCTGGTCTGGATCTCCTGACCTCAAGTGATCTGCCCACTTCATCCTCTCAAAATGCTGGGTTTACTGGCATTAAGCCATTGTGCCCAGCCTAAGCTTTTAATTTTGAGAATCTACTCTGTGCTGGATTTTTAAAATGACTTAGATAAGTGAATGATTCCTTAAGAAAATATTTATTTTGCTCTTACTATGCGCTACATACCCTTCTAGGTTCTGGGTTTACAGCAGTGTACAAAAGGGCAGTGCTTGCCTGCAAGTAACTAACATTCTACTGGGGACACTAAACAAGATAAATAGCAAGATAAATGGAAAAACTACATGCTTGGTTATAAAATTACGTGCTTGAGAAGTACAAAGGAGAAAGATGAAACAGGATAAAGGGCATGAATTGTAGAGGAGGCTGCTACACTTTTAGATGTGTGGCCAGGGCCAACCTCGCTGAGAAGGACAAGGACATGAAGGTGGTAAGGAAGTAGCCCTATACTGTATGAAAAGACACTGAAGAGGAAAATGTTAAGTGGGCTGTTGGAGAAACAGAATGAGTACTGCAGGCTCCTGCTTGAGAAGGTCAGGGGGAATTGGAGAAGAGAGATATGTTTAAAAACTAATTACTATTCTAAGTTCAGTGTAGTGGTTTAGGCCAGGGATCAGCATACTATGTGTTTTTGTACAGCCTGTGAGCTAAGATTGGTTTTACATTTTTAAATGGTTGGGAAAAAAATCAAAAGAAGACTATTTTGTGACACATGAAAACTATATGAAATTCAAATTTCAGAGTCCATAAATAAAGTTTTATTGGAACAAGGCCATGCTCATTCATTTATATATTTTCTATGGCTGCTTTTGTGCTATAATGGCAGAGTTGAGTAGTTATGATAGAGAACATATGCCCTGCAAAGCCTAAAATATTTACTATTTGGCCCTTTACAGAAAACATTCACCAACTTCTGCTCTAGGCAATACAAGAGAGTGGTTAGACTTTGGTTTTGGGGTCAGGAGCCCCTGATTCCAGGCTTGGGTAGGGCCACCACTTGGTGTTTGTAAGACTTTGGGCAAATGGTCTATCTACTCTGTGATTTTTTCCTCATTTCTGAGATAGGGACAAAAGTACTGTATTATTAGTCCATTTAATGTTGCTATAAAGGAATACCCAAGGCTGGACCATTTATAAAGAGGTTTATTTGGCTCATGGCTCTGCAGGCTGTACAAGAAATATAGTGCCAGTATCTGCTTCTGGTGAGAGCCTCAGGAAGCTTTCAATCATAGCAGAAGGTGAAGGGGGAGAGAGCCTGTCATGTGGCAAGAGAAGGAGCAAGAGAGAGGGGAGGATGTGCCAGCCTCTTTTTAACAATCAGATTTTGCATAAACTAATAGAGCAAGAACTCATTCATTACCATGTTACCACCAGGAGGGCACCAGGCCATTCATGCATGAGTGATCTGCCCTGGGGACCCAAACACCTCCCACTCAGTCCCACCTCCAACACTGAGGATCACATTTTAACTTGAGATTTGGAGGGAACAAATATTCAAGCCACATCAATTACCTACCCTCTTAGGATAGGAATGAGAATTGAATGAAATAAAAAAATATGAAACACATAGTAAGTGCTTGATATTTGTAGTCATTATAATGATTACACATAGTAAAGTAGGAAGGTAGGATAAAGAGATTTACGGAGTGAGGAATGTTTGTATCCCCCTGAAAATTCATATATTGAAGCCCTAACCCCAATATGATGTTATTTGCAGGTGAGGCCTTTGAAGGTTAATCAGATTTAAATGAGGTCATGAGGGTAGAGTCCTCATAGATGAGCGCCCTTAAAAGGAGAGACCAGAGAGCTTTCTCTCTCTCTCCCACCACCATGTGAGGACACAGAGAGAAGGTAGCCACCTGCAACCCAGGAAGAGAGCCCTCACCAGAACCTGACCATGCTGGCACCCTGATCTTGGACTTCAGCCTCCGGAAGTGTGAGAAATGAGTGTCTGTTCTTTAAGCCACCTAGTCTATGGTGTTTTGTTTACAGCAGTCTGAACTGACTAACCCAAGGTAGGAGCAACTATCTTTACCTGGGGCAGTCAAAGAAGTGGCCACTGAGGATGAGCAGAATTTCCCTGGGTGGAGAAGGAAGGAAGGAAAAGGCAGAGGAACACATGTGCAAAAGCAATGGTGATATGAATGAGCATATGAATGGTCATGGGGTGTTTGCAGACAGGAGAGGACAGTTCTGGCCACTTGTAGCACAGACAGCAGTAATGGGGGTGAGAGGAAAGGATGGGATTTGGTAGAGCTAAGTCTGGAGAGGCACATTTGTGAAAGGCTTGCATCTCATACTCTGGGTAGACTTATTTGTTAAGTTCTGCCCATTTGATATTTGGAGAGCTCCATTCTCCGTCCCCAAAGACATTTTAGACTATAGGGAGAAATGTCAGCTAACAAGATGACCTCCTATTTTGTTCTTTCGTGGCTGTGGATGGTTCCTGAGCTCCTTCTCTGTGGCTAACAGCTGCTAATCATGGGGATATACTGTGGTGAATAAGAAAGACACGACCCTTGATGTCAGGGAAAAAGAGTGTTATGAGAAATAAGGATTATTTTTTTAAAAAGAAAGGGGATGGGCACAGTGGCTCATGCCTGTAATCCCAGCACTTTGAGAAGCCGGGGCAAGGGGATTACTTGAGCCCAGGAGTTTGAGACCTGCCTGGGCAATGTGGTGAGAGCCCTAATTCTACCAAAACTAAAAAAATGTGCTGGGTGTGGTGGGATGCACTTGTGGCCCCAGCTATTCCGGAGGCTGAGGTGGAAGGATCACTTAAGCTTGGAGGTTGAGGCTGCAGTGAGCTGTGATTGTGCCACTGCACACCAGCACAGAGAGAGGTCCTCTCTGGAAGAAAAAAAAAAAAAAAGAAAGTAAAAAAGGAATACAGATGCTAAGGAAAAAAGTATACTGCAGCATAAGGTTTTTAAAGAGTTTTAAATATGCAAGTGATGTTATCAGTTCGAGGGTTTTTTGTTGTTTTTAGAGATGGGGTTTTTCTATATTGCCCAGGCTGGCCTCGAGCTCCTGGGCTCAAGTGATCCTTCTGCCTCAGCTTCCTGAGTAGCTGGGATTACAGATATGAACCACCATGCCCAGCACTGGCCATCTTTTTGAGCTTGGAGGGAGCACAGATGAAAGAGGCTGTTGCTGTAGCCCATGGAATAAATAGTGGTAGCTTAAGCAATGGAAGTGACTGTGGGAATGAGGGAATGGACCTGAAGAAAAAGGCATGGAAGAAAGAATTCACAGGGCTTGCTGACTGGGTGTAGAGTGTGAGGGAGAACAGACAATGGGCAGAAATCTGCCTGTGCAACTGCTGGATGGTGATGCCATTTGCTGAGATGGGGAATGAGAGAGATCACTGGTTTTAGTGGAGTGAGGTGCAGTGGGGATCATGAGCTCAAGATTAGGGATGTTGAGTTGGAGATGCTTGTGGGATCATCCCTTGAGGCATTTTGCTATCTCATTCTGAAGATCAGGGAAGAGATCTTGGGCTGGAGCTAGAAATTGAAGAGCTGTTAATAAACAGATGGTAACTGATGCCCTGGAGTGGCTGAGGTCACTCAGATGCTGCCCCCCAGCCATGGAATAAACCCTGCATAATAGTCTGCCTTTTGAAAACAGACAGACAGACAGACACACACACACACACACACGCAAATATTCAATCCCTGGTGACTCAGTGGCATGTATCTGGCCCTGATTGTGCAGACAGTTTTACAGGAAGTTGCCAACACAATGAACCATCTGAAGCTTCTAATGAAGCAATTATAGTATGTGGAAGGAACAATCAATCAACTGTAAACTCAGTGGTGAGAATTTTACCGAGACAGAGGGTTGATGACAGGCTTGCTGCGGTTAAGTCAAAGAGAGTAACTTGATCCCTTATTGGAGATGAAGTACACATAATATGGGAAATTCCCCACCCCTCCACCAACAGTCACAAAGAAAAAGATTTCTGTAACAAGACTGCTGCCTCCCACCAATCAGTGCTGTTCTCAAAACTTGTCATGAAATCCTCCCCCCCAAAAAAATTGCCCACATTTTAGGATATTATGCTTCATAAAGACCTTTTTACCCCAGTGAGATCTCTACAGGTCATACCAGTCAGTGCTCTACCCTTCTCATTTGATTCTCGAATCTCAAAGAGCTGTGCTAAGGGAGATGTCCCATCTAAGGCAATGATTATGATATTCTTATTTCCACTGCTCTATAGCAGTCCTCTGCATGTATTACTTCTAATTTTCATAATGAGCCTGCAGAATAGGTATTATCTGGCTCAATTTATGAGGAAAGAGAGACTCAGTGTTTAAATAACCTGTCCTATGTCACGGAGCTCAGATGTGGCAGAACTAGATCAACCCAGGTCTTTCTGACTCCAGAGTGCATCTCCTTCCCCATGGCCTGATGCCTTCCAGTCTGTCTGAACACCTTGCATGACCTTCCCTCTGTTAAGTCCATTCTCTTGACTGCTGGGATATTAGAGGATTCTTACTGAAATCTCCACCCGTTGCACTGAGCTTACCTTCTAGAGACACTCATATAAAAGTCTTAGGATGCTTGAAGACAGCAATCATACCCTTTCATTATTCTCCTCTGCAGTAAACACTTCCAGTTTCTTCAGCCCTGTCCCATGTGCTATGGGGAGGCAGCCACTGCTGGCTGCCTTCCTAACAGCGATTCTCTCTTCCCCCGCAATTTCCTTGCCAGAAGCTCACCTCCTACTGTAGAAGCTGAAAGGGCCAGAAACTCACTCCTAAGAAGTGAATACTGAGAAGTTGATTTTGGAGCTAGGTAATGAGGACATTGAAGAGGCAGAGAGATGAATGTGGCATAAAAGAAGCATCTAGATCCTGACCCTGACCCCCACCAGCTGTGGGCAACTTGTTTAAACTCTCTGGGGCCTCAGTCTATTTGTCTCTAAAATGGGGATGACTGTACTCACTCACTGCAGGGTTGTGCTGAAGACAGAACTGCATTAAGCATATTAAGCACCCAGCATAGTGCTGGGCACAGGGGAATTACATAGTAGATGGATGCGGTTATTTTTATAACCATTACTGAAGATGGGAGCTGCAATTCTTCATGGACTTTTGTTCACTTAATGCAACGTATGGCATGAGATTCACACATAGATTAGGCAAAGGGACATTCATATCCTAATGTTTATTCATGTATATAATGTTTCCCCTCCCTGCAAAATATAACAAGCAGTAATATTTGTGCATGTGGATTCATTATTTATTGACTCTTGGTCTTGTTGGCTAAAATGTTATCCCAACCACAGGTGCCAATATTTGTCTCAGGAAAGGAATTCTCATATTTTAGGAAACATAGATACATTGTTCAGCCTTTCTTTCAAGAAGCTTACAGTCACTGAAAGCCAAAGATATAGGTGTAAATTATAATTACTTACAGAATTCAGTAGAGTAACAGGCTGTACAGAATTGCTGCCTAAAAATAGGCTATATGCCATACAGGCTAGGTGTGTAGTAGGCTATACCATCTAGGTTTGTGTAAGTACACTCTGATGTTTGTATGATGACAAAAATCACCTGATGACACATTTCTCAGAACATATTTCCATTGCTAAGTGATGCATGACTATGTATACCCACATTAATGTAAAAATACATATATATCTATATGCTTATATATATTTATACATACACACATGCATTCCTTTGTTCTCCAAATATCTGATTACTCTCCCTTCTGGGAACATAGGAGACTTAATGTCTCCCAATCCCCTTATGATGGGGTGGGGTCCTATGACTAGTTCTGGCCAATGAGTTGTAAGCAGAAGTGACATGTGACTTCTGACATGTGTCACTTCTGGATTAGAACATTTAATTGGCAGGACACACCCCTTCAATCTTTTTTACCTCTGCCATAGTGACTAGCAACATTTAGATCAGTGGTTGCTTGATCAGCTTTGGTCCCAAGTAAGGGAATTTAGAACAGAGCTCTCAGCTGCCCCTCAGTGTACTGATAGTGTGAACAAGGCAGAAACCTTTGTCACCAGCCACTGAGACTTGGAGATTGTTACCACAACATAGCATAGCCAGTCCCAAGACTGAGGGCCTCCAGCAGCCCAGTGTTTACAGGTGTAGCTCATGGATTCAGCAGAGGAAAAAACTCTCCCTTTTCAGCACCTTAATGGGCTGTTTGATGGAGAGACCCTCTTTGCTTTTCTTTTGTTGTGTCCTGTCTTTGTATTCATCACCGAGGACAAGAAGATGTTGTAACAGAGTTGGCCAGGTCTGGACCATGTGGCTTTCATCTAGACAATGGAGAAACACTACGATAGGTGGTCCTCCTGGAAGCATTTCTCAAACAGAATGAGGGAGACAGCACAGAAAATACAACAGGGACTGTGACCCATGGGCATAGCTAAGCGTCTTTTCTTTCCCTTTTTCTTTCTTAGCTTTGTTTCTTCCTTCCCTCTATGGGTCTTACTTCCTGCCCTACTTCTTATCCATGACAGTACTTTTTCAGATTTCAGAAACAATGTTATAGCTTCCTTGGTGTCCCCAGTACCCAACATAGGGACTCAGTAATTGTGGAGGGAATAAGCAAATGAAAGAGGTTGTGTAAGATAAGACAGAGGCAGAATGAAGAAGCACATTTTATTTTTTCTGTGACTGGGAGGTCAAACATCAAACAATGGATTATATTGACAGAAAACCTTCCAGGATAGGCCAAAAAATGTTTAATTCTCACTCTCTCTAGAATTCCCCCTAACAAATGCAACCAAACACCTGGGAATGAGAGACCTGCCACTGTATTATCCATTTGATTTCAAACTGGAAACCCTAGACAGATTCCCTTGCCTGCAATTAGCCAGGTGGAGCACAGACAAGTTAATATCAACAGCTCATCTTAATGCCTACGCTGTCTCCAGAACCCAGGGAAAGGTGTTCTTCCCTTTAATCCTCTGTGGCAGGACAGATGGCACTTACAACCCAACCCAGCCCTGGGGAAGTGTTTTTTATGCCACCAATTAAAATGCGTTTCCTCCACTGCGTCCATCACTTGCACCTGCAGGACAACCAGTAGCCTCACCATGAGCCTATTCCATCTGATCGCTCCCTTGTCCATTGCGGCATGTTGCTACAAATCCAAAAAGTGTTGCCAAGGAAGAAAGTGAGAGTTGCATCTGTACTGGAAACTTTCTAGTATGCTCCTAGAGTGTTCGGCAAATTCTTTCATGTTTTCATCCAATTGACAATTACCGTGAACCTGCTATGTGCCAATTAATACTAGAGGGAAAGGAAAAGGTAAACAAGACTGCCCTTGAACTCAGTCTTGTAGAAGAGACAGATTATTAAGTAACTAAAATTCATTGTGAAAATACTTTAAGTAGAGACAATTTCAGGTACTGATGAGCACAGAAAAGGGAAGGCTTACTAGTTTGGGGGAAGGGCCCAAATCAAGCCTCAGTTATAGACAGGCCCTGTAAGTCTATATTTGTATTAAAATAATAACCCATGTTTTTATAGTGCAATATGGTTTTAAAATCATTTCCACATATTTGTCACATTATTTCCAACAACTTTTGTGTAGAAATTACTCTTCTTCTCTATTTACAATTTAAGGAGTTAGGGCTGAGATAGGCTAAGAGATTTGCTCAAAATTACAAACAAAAATGGAAAAGCAGGACTCATAACTAGGTTTTCTGATTTTGGAGTTTGTTTAAAACTTATTTTGAATTGATCAGGGTTCTCAGCTGCAAGCAACAGTTAACAACAAAATTAAAACACACAAACAATCTAAAAACCTCTCTGACACTAAGCTTGGAGGCTCTGTAGCCAAAACCCAACCAGGATCGAGAACTGACAACTGAGCTGGTGAAGTCACCAGTGTAACCTCCCCCGAGCATTAGATACCACAGCATGCATACCTGAAACCACCAACATGCCTTGTGCTGCCCCTTGAACTTCTGCTTCAGGTGCTTCTAGAAACTCAGTAGAGTTGCCCCACTCCTTGACAGGTGGGTTCTCAGTAATTCCTGCTTCTTGGGTTTGTTAACTTCAGGTAGAATCTGGAGTTACTGCACTGAGGGGCAGAGTCTCCATCAGGTCCCCTAAATGCAGGGAAGATAAGTGCCTGGTATTTGCAGTTTCTTTTATGGGCACTGGACTCAACTTCACACATTTGTAATTCCCAGGCATAAGAAGGAGGCTTAGAAGGCAGGTGGCAACATTTTATATTCCCTTCAGCATTACCTCTCAGTAGTGCTTATTTCCCTGCTTAAAAATTATATTTACTCTATTTGGCTGTTTCTCACTCCCTTAAGTCCTTTTTAACCCAGTATGAACGAGGAAGACTGCTCCTAATCGCCTCCTGCATCGTGCAGCATGACCACGCCTTCATCATCACAATCATGCCAGAAACAGCTCATTTCATTATCAATCAAACCCATTCATTTAGGTGTGTGGTTACAGCCTCTTCCCTCAATGACTGGCCAACCAAGCTTCAGAGTTTAATAATGAAAAGTCAGTGACTTTCACTTCAGAGCACTGATTGGGAGAGAAGGAACAAGAGTCCCCACTCATCTGTGAAACGAAAAATGTCTTCCTCTATTGACAGGGAATAGTGCTGGTGGCTCTGCTTTGAAAAGGGGTCACATGGGGAATGACTCGCTGCCTCAGATCTGTAAGTCTTTTAGACCCATTGATTCCTTTTTTTTTAAGGGGTGCAAGTGAACTTAAATTTACAAACCAAACCAAACAACCCCATACAAAAGTAGGCAAAAGATATGAACAGATACTTCTCAAAAGGAGGCATACATGTGGCCAAAAAGCATATGAAAAAAAGCTCATCGTCACTAACCATTACAGAAATACAAATCAAAACCACAATGAGATACCACCTTACACCGGTCAGAGTGGCTATTAAAAAGTCAAAAAATAACAGACGGTGGCTAGGTTGTGGAGAAAAAAGAACACTTATACACTGTTCGTGGGAGTGTAAATTAGTTCAAACACTGTGGAAGACAATGCGGCGATTCCTCAAAGACCTAAAGACAGAAATACCATTTGACCCAGCAATCCCATTGCTGGGTATATACCCAAAGGAATACAAATCATCCTATTATAAATAAAGACACATGCATGCATATGTTTGTTGCAGCACTATTCACAATAGCAAAGACCTGTGATTCTTCAAGTGTGGTCTCCTGGATGGCAGCAGCAGCAACTAGGAACATTTTAGAAGTGAAAATTCTTGGGCCCCACCCTGGACCTACTGAATCAAAAATTCTGGTGGTGGAACGCCACCACCTGTGTGTTAACAAAACCTTCCGTGTGATTCTGGGGCAGGCTGAAACTTGAGAATCACTACTTTAGACCAAGAAACTACTTCTGATGTGGGCACCAAGCTTAAGATCTTTCATGTACTCAAGTATCTTTCAGTTTCCCTTAGTGAATCTGGATGGGAACTGAAGAAACTTTATTTAATGCAGTAAATGTATCCCAGATCATCCTTTTAGGTAAGTCAGCCTCAAAGAAACCTACTACAGTGGGCACTCCAACAAAATAAGGACTAACCCTTGCATTATTTCATATCCATTTTCTCATTCTGCCCACATTACAGCCCCAGAAGAGAAGTCATTTTCAAGATGAAGAAACAGACTAAGGAAGGTTAATTTACTTGCCCAAGGTTACATATCAAGGAGTGGTGGAGCTCATGGAGTCTATACTGTGCTAGGTCTATGGGCATGATGGGGGACCATGGGGGGGAGTTCTCTCACCACCCATCTGTAATTATATCACAAACACCTCAACTAATCATCTATTTCTGCTAAAGAAGTGTGTCTCTTTGACCTGGTGAAATTGTCAATATTTTTTCTTTCTTGAGGAGTCCCTTTTTATAAAAGCAATTTTATTCAAATCTCCCATTAACTCTATGGCTTTGTAACAAAAATGATTCAACAGATGAGTGTAAACCAGGCAGTCCATCCTAGGAGAAAAAAGCAGAGGGTTTGAAATGGGGATCAAGTAGCCACCAAACCCAACTTCTCAGGTTTAGACACAAATGGTCTCTTCGTGAGTGCTTGTGAAATGAGATATATTTTTAAAGATGCTCCTAAGCCCTCTCTTTACTTTTATTGCAATATTTCTAATCACATAAATATTTGCCTGCATTAAATCCCATCTGTATTCGTCTGTTCTCATGTTGCTAATAAGGACATACACGAGACTGGGTAATTTATAAAGGAAAGAGATTTAATTGACTCACAGTTCAGCACACCTGGGGAGGCCTCAGGAAACTTACAATCATGGCAGAAGGGGAAACAAATACATCCTTCTTCACATGGCATCAGCAAGGAGAATTGCAGAGCTAAAGTGGGGATAGCCCCTTATAAGAACATCAGATCTCATGAGAACTCACTATCACAAGAACATCATGGCGGTCTAAGCCCAATGATTCAATTACATCCCAGTGTCTCTCCTATGACTCGTGGGGATTGTGGGAACCAAAATTCAAGATGAGATTTGGGTGGGGACACAGCCAATCATATCACCATCCCATTTTGCTTCATTCCTAACCTATCCTGAATTCCATGGACAGTTATTTCAACTACATTCAACTTTCTCAATTCCCCGCCTCGTCCCCGCAAACACACACTCCCCTCCTGCCCTGAATAAATTCACTGTTCTCTTTGCTCCAGTTCCTAAACTATCATCCACTCCCAAATTAAGGTGCACAGTCATGTTTTGGATCAGGTTTCCTTAAAATCTATACCTTCCTGGGCAAGGACTTCATGACTAAAACACCAAATGCAATTGCAACAAAAGCCAAAATTGACAAATGGGATCCAGTCAAACTAAAGAGCTCCTGCTCAGCAAAAGAAACTATCATCAGAGTGAACAGGTAACCTACAGAATGGGAGAAAAGTTTTGCAAGAAGTATTAAGGAGTATTGACTCACGTAATCACGACGTGAAGTCTCACAATAGGCCGTCTGTAAGCGGAGGAGCAAGGAAGCCAGTCTGAGTCCCATAACCTCAAAAGTACAGAAGCCGACAGTGCAGCCTTCAGTCTGTGGCCGAAGGCCCAAGAGCCCCTGGCAAGCCACTGGTGTCGATCCAAAAGTCCAAAAAGCTAAAGAACTTGGAGTCCGATGTTTGATGGCAGTAAGCATCTAGCACGGGAGAAAGATGAAGGCCGGAAGACTCAGCAAGTCTCTTTGCATAGCAAGAGTGACCTTTACTCTTGTTCCCAACAAATTCCTCATCTCCATCTGAGACCACCTCAGCCTGTACTTTATTGTCCGTGTCACTATCAGGATTTTGGTCAAAGCCATTCAACGAGCCTCTAGGAAGTTCCAAACTTTCCCACATCTTCCTGTCTTCTGAGCCCTCCAAGTCTCTAGGAAGTTCCAAACTTCCCACATTTTCCTGTCTTCTGAGTCTTCCAAACTGTTCTGACCTCTGCCTGTTACCCAGTTCCAAAATCACTTCCACATTTTCAGGCATCTTTACAGCAGTGCCCCTCTACCTGGTACCAATTTACTGTATTAGTCTGTTCTTATGCTGCTATAAGGACATAGCCAAGACTGGGTAATTTATAAAGGAAAGAGGTTTAATGGGCTCACAGTTCAGCATGACTGGGGAGGCCTCAGGAAACTTACAATCATGGTGGAAGGGGAAGCAAACACATCCCTTTTCACATGGCAGCAGGAAGGAGAAGAATGAGTGCCCAGTGAAGTGGGAAGTTCCTTATAAAACCATCAGATCTCATGAGAACTGACTCACTATCATGAGAACAGGATGGGGGAAACCTCCCCCATGATTCAATTATCTCCACCTGGTTCCTCCCACTACATGTGGGCATTATAGGAACTACAATTCAAGATGAGATTCAGGTGGGGACACAGCCAAACCATATCAGCAATTAAGAGGAATGCCTACAAATTCACACAGCAATGGAAATAAAATTCACAGACATATAAGTAAAAGAAGCCAGACACAAAAGAGCATACACTGTATAATTCCATTTATATGATGTTTAAGAATGGTCAAAACTAATCCATGGAAAATGTAACCCTAGCAGTTGTTGCTCGGGAGGTGGTAAGATTGGTAGGAAAGGAACACAAGAGAACCTTCTGGGGTTACAAAAGTAGTTTATATTTTTATCAGGAGTGTGGGTTACAAGGCTGTATGTATTTTGTCAAAATTCATAGAACTGTAAGATCTGCGTATTTTGCTGTATGTAAGTGATACCTCAATTTCTAAATTCCTAAAAGAAAAATTTATTGAAGTCTTTTACTAGTGCCTTCTCCCTCTTAAGTCAGAACTGCTTGGCAGAGCAGGAGGTGCAGGACTGGGGAAGGGTTAAAAGATTGTTGTGTGAGCCTGGAATTAGCACAGAGGAAGTAAGGTGAATTGAATGTTTAATAGCATTACACTAAGATGCCTGATGAATTTATCTCATAATGAGAGGGCCTGCCCTGAAGACTTGAAGTCTATAAGCTACAATCTCCTTTGGGTCATCTAAAGCTGGAAAAAAAAAAACCATCACAAAATTCAGTGGTTTAAATAGAAAATACTGTATTGTTGCTCGCAATTCTGTAAAATGAGCCTGGTTTAGCTGGGCAGTAATTTACTGGTCTTACTGAAGTTTACTGGCTGTTTTTAGTTGGCTGGTCAGTGGTTCTGCGCTCAGTCAGAATCCTGGGTTGCCTGGGTCACCTCTCTTTCCGTATAGTCTCAGGACTGCTTTCCCCACATGGATTTCTATAAGGTCTCTTCAACAGACCTACCCTGTTTCTAATATGGAGGCTCAGGGTTCCTAACAGCAGAAAAGTAGAAGCTGCTAGGTCCTGAGGTTTACGCCTGTGACTGGCACAGCATCACTTCCTCTGCAGTCTACTAGTTAAAGCATGTCACAGGACAAGTCCACATTCAAGGGAAGGGACTAAACAAAGTGTGGTTCATTGAGGGCCATCACTGTAACAAAATCTTATCAATATTTTGCATATATTGATTTATAACCATAGGAAAGAACTTTCCAATAGGACTGCCCACATCTGTTTCTGAAACTCTTGATGTTGCCTAGCATTTCTAACTCCATCTTCTGAATAATATATCTGCTAAGATATAATAGGGCCCAGTTTTTTTGGGTACCACTGTCTTGCTCAGGTGACTTTGCATAAAGGAGAAAATTTACTTCCAAGTTCTTGGCAGAATATCTTTTAGCTTTCAGGTACTGACAATTACGATTTTAGGGAGCTTTTGCCCTTGCTATGCCTTGTCTCTGCCTTCCATGTCTGGGTTTCAGAACCAGCATAAATTTGAGCTCTGGCTATTTTCAATGGTGTTTACAAGGCTGCAGGTATTTGGCAAATAAGCTAGGATAAGGTTTTTGAGTTAACCTGAGAATTTTCCATGCTTCATGTACACATACCTCCACATTTCTTATGTATCATGGGAACCTTCTACTTATTTCAAGGCAGCAACTAGGGCAATTGGAGCTCACTGCCTCAAAGAAGGGAGGCCACAGCCAAACAAAAGAAAACAAAGGCATCAATTCTCAATCTTGAGTTTCAAAAGAGCCTTTTCAAAGTCCTGGCAAAGAAAATAGGTTGATAGAAAAAGTTGTTGAGTTTCAAAAGCTTGGCTTTTTTTGGTGCCAAAAGCCACATGCTATGAGAATTGGGGCTATTGAGTGATAACATATAAAAGCTAATGGTCCACTTCTGTAGAGTCTGTAAAACTTCCAAGGGCTAAACTGAGGGAGGGAGCTCTCAGGGGGAGCAAGAAACTTGCAGAGTATTCATGAGAAGGGATCATGAACATGATTCAGCTTACCAAAAACAGAAGGGTGGGTTCTCTCAAGTAGACTCTGAGGTGAGGTTTGGGGTGCAAAATACTGATTTGCAATTAATGATTAGGAAAGGAAAAAGAAGAAAGCAGAATTGGGTTGAGGGAAAAGTTGAGCTGCAAGGCAACCTTGACCAAGCCTTAAGCAGCAGGCACTCTGGAGCAAATAGTACTCCCAAAGTAATTCTGTGTTGGGCAGAATGGCTGGACCTTTATACCCCCACCTTACTTAGTCACCGGATACAAGCTGTTCTGGGAAGGGCATGACCTTCGGCAAGGTTCTGCATCTGCATCTGGGAGAAGCTGACAGCTGGAGACCATCTGCTGACTGTCCTCACTCCCTGCACCTGAGTAACAACATCTAGCATAAAAAGGGATCTGGGCAGTCATTTATCTCTGTGTCTGCCACATTAATTATCTCCTCCCTGAGCTTAACCTCAGGCCAGGAGATAATGGAACACTTGAATAGGTTTGAAAAGCCTAAAGAAAGAACCTGTGTAGAACTTTGCAAGTGTAGCCCAAAAGCAGTATAGTGAACTGGAAGCAGAGAGGAAATGGGAATAAGATACATAGAGGCTCCAAAATAGCTCTTTCAGTCTTGTGTGGTTCCAGACTGCCATGGGAGAGTGTCCAAAAGTTTCCAAAGTTGCCTGTGACCACAAGAGGGTCTGGCAATGATTGATAAACAGTCAACCATGGACTGCTTGGACCAATTAACACCTGGAGTTGATGGTGGAGCCCAGGATATGTCGACTTATTAAAGTGAGATTAACCAAGACCACATAGGACAAAGTTCTTAGTAGATTCCAAGCAATGACAGATGCCAGCCATAAACCAATTCTCTCTCTCCTTTTTTCTGACAGAGGCTAGGATTCTATAAGACCTCTCTGAGCCCTACAATTTCCATCAATCTGGATACATCTCAGGTCTTAAGCAGAAAAAAAAGGGGTGGGGAAAACCCAAATTGACTCAGTTTAAACTGGAAGTGACAGAGAAAATCCTAAGTGACTGAGTTCCTTAAATAGATTGAGTTTTCTGCCATTAGACAACATGGGGGCTTTAGGTAGCTACTAAGTTCATTTATAAGAAAAAGTATTTAAAAGTTACATTTTAATTCACATGCATCATGGATTGAAAATTCATGCTGCTATATAAATATGAAATGATCAAAGAAATAATTATTGCATTAACCAGTAGGAGAGACAGAAGTGTAAACCAACAGAAACATTCAAGCTTACTCTTGGCCAAGTGCATGGCACAAGTGAGGATGCTATCTTAAAATCCAGACACGGCTGGTGCAATTGATATTGGTAGATAACTTCTGTAAATCACCTTGGAAATATATATATATACACACACATATATGATATACATGTGTGTATGAAATGATATATACACATATATGATATACATGTGTGTATGAAATGATATATACACATATATATCATATATGTGTGTATGAAATGATATATACACATATATATCATATGTGTGTATGATATGATATATACACATATATATCATATGTGTGTATGATATGATATATACACATATATATCATACATGTGTGTATGATATGATATATACACATATATATCATATATGTGTGTATGATATGATATATACACATATATATCATATATGTGTGTATGATATGATATATACACATATATATCATACATGTGTGTATGATATGATATATACACATATATATCATACATGTGGTTATGATATGATATATACACATATATATCATACATGTGGTTATGATATGATATATACACATATATATCATACATGTGTGTATGATATGATATATACACATATATATCATACATGTGTGATAAGATATATACACATATATATCATATATGTGTATGATATGATACACACATATATATCATATATGTGTATGATATGATACACACACTATATATCATATATGTGTAGATATGATACATACACATATATATCATATATGTGTAGATATGATACATACACATATATATCATATATGTGTAGATATGATACATACACATATATATCATATATGTGTAGATATGATACATACACATATATATCATATATGTGTAGATATGATACATACACATATATATCATATATGTGTAGATATGATACATACACATATATATCATATATGTGTAGATATGATACATACACATATATATCATATATGTGTAGATATGATACATACACATATATATCATATATGTGTAGATATGATACATACACATATATATCATATATGTGTAGATATGATACATACCCATATATCATATATGTGTAGATATGATACATACCCATATATCATATATGTGTAGATGTGATATATACACATATCATATGTGTGTACGATATGATATATACACATATCATATGTGTGCACGATATGATATATACACATATCATATGTGTGTATGATATGATATATACACATATATCATATATGTGTAGATATATACACATTGTAGATATATACACATATAAATGTGTAGATATATACACACACATCATATATGTGTACGATAGATACACACACATCATATATGTGTACGGTAGATACACACACATCATATATGTGTACGGTAGATACACACACATCATATATGTGTACGGTAGATACACACACATCATATATGTGTACGGCGTATACACACACATCATATATATGTGTACGGCGTATACACACACATCATATATATGTGTACGGCGTATACACACACATCATATATATGTGTACGGCGTATACACACACATCATATATATGTGTACGGCGAATACACACATATCATATATATGTGTATGATGTATACACACATATATCATATATGTGTACGATATATATATACACATTATATCATATATGTGTATGATATATATACACATTATACCATATGTGTATGATATATATACACACATTATATCATATATGTGTATGATATATATACACATTATGTCATATATGTGTATGATATATATACACATTATGTCATATATGTGTATGATATATACACACATATATATCATATATGTGTATGATATATACACACATATATATCATATATGTGTATGATAAATATACACACATATATATCATATGTATGATATATACATATATATCATATATGTGTATGATATGATATATATACACATGTATGTCATGTATGTGTATATGATATATAAACACGTATGTCATATATGTGTATGATATATATACACATGTATATCATATATGTGTATGATATGATATATACACACATGTATATCATATATGTGTATGATATGATATATACACACGTATATCATATGTGTGTATGATGTGATATGTACACACGTATATCATATGTGTGTATATGATATGTACACACATGTATATCATATGTGTACATGATATGTACACACATGTATATCATATGTGTGTATGATATGTACACACATGTATATCATATGTGTGTATGATATGATATATACACATGTATATCATATGTGTGCATATGATATGTACAGACATGTATATCATGTATGTATATGATATGATATATACACATGTATATCATATGTGTGTATGATATGATATATACACAGATATATCCTATGTGTGTATGATATGATATATACAGATATATCATGTGTGTATGATATGATATATACAGAGATATATCATATGTGTGTATGATATGATATATACACATATATATCATGTGTGTATGATATGATATATACACATATATATCATATGTGTGTATGATGTGATATATACACATATATATCATGTGTGTATGATGTGATATATACACATACATATGTGTGTATATGATATATACACATATATCATATGTGTGTATGATATGATATATACACATATATCATATGTGTGTATGATATGATATATACACATATATATCATATGTGTGATATGATATATACACATATATATCATATGTGTGATATGATATATACACATATATATCATATGTGTGTATGATATGATATATACACATATATATCATGTGTGTATGATATGATATATACACATATATCATGTGTGTGTATGATATATACATATATATCATATGTGTGTATGTGTATATATCATATATGTGATTATATATACACATATGTATATACATGTGTACACACACATATATAATCAAGAACCTTACGTTATTTATTTTTGTGTTTTTACTTTTAAGTAGGAGGCTTAAGAAAATAACCAGATAGCATTCTGAATGCCGTACAAAGAATAGAGAAAGCAAGGAAATGGGTTAGGAGACTGATCTTACAAGATTCTGGGCAACAAACATCAGCATTTTGCACTTGGGTGATGTCAGTAGAGATGGAAGACGTAGGAAATTGGATTTTTTTTGGAGGTAGAGGTAAGACTGATGGACTAAATGTTTGTGACGGTTAAAGGTATGACTTTTTGTTTTTGGCTTAAGCAGTTGGGTGGATAATGGTGGCATTTACAAATATTGGGAAGATTGGAGGAGGGAACATTTTTGCAGAGAGAGGGTAGAAAGCAAGAGATTTATTATGGCCATATTGAGTTTTTGATGCTATTAAATATCTGTAAGGCTCTGTCTCTTTGACATCTCGTCTGGAGCTTGGTGGAGAGGACAGAGCTGGAGAGATTAATTTGAGACTCATGCACATAAAGACAGCATTTAAAGCCATGAGACTGGATGAGATCATTTACTGAGTGAGTTACTGAATGTAGATATAAAAGGAATCAGGCGGATGATAGGATCAAGTGTATGAGATTATTACAGATTTTTATTTGCCTCTTTATTGTTTTCTATATTTTCCAAGTTTTCATAATGAAAATACGTTAGTTCTATAATCAGAAAACAAGTAAAATTATAATAGATCTGCAGCTGCCGCTCAGAAACACATCTATACAACTCCCTGCTCTTTTTTCCCCAGAAAAAGCATTTCGCTTAGTTGGGCCTTAAAAATCTAAATGCGCCTATTTAGTTGGGAATCTCTGAGACAGTGCTTGCATGAAAATCAACATCTCACCTCTTCTGCAGTGCAAATGAGCCACTCATCCTCTCACACACTCCCCTAACCTGCATCTTGCTGCTGATTGAACCTGTGCCTAATTATGTGTTGCTGCTTGAGTTCTGAAGTACATAATAACAATGTTTATTTGCCAAGATTGACAGTGATGACTAAGTAATTTTCCTCTTCATGGTTTTTTTCTTTTTTTAAGTGAAATAGAGGGTAGCTCTGCCTGTCATGCTACTACCCCAGAGAGTTGGCGGGGTTGTCCCTGGCTGGTGTGAATTGAGGCAAAAACCCAGATATCTCAGGAGCAGTTTGTCAGAAGCCCTAGTGAGAGCGATTTTCCATAATTCATTTGGCATGACTTTCAGGCAATGGCAAAAGGGCTTCTTGGCCTGAACATTTATTCACTCAACTGAAATTCACTATGTCCCTTCGTTGTTCCTGGCCCTACATGCTGAGCTGAGACACAAAGATAAATATGACCTTGTATATGATCTCAAGGAATGCAAATTCTAGTGATTCAATTTGAATTCAGTTTATTAAGGGTAATGATGAGGGAAGTGTGGGATAACACAGGAGTGCATAACCAGAGAGAGGGATATGGTTCAGGGTCAAGTCAACTTGGAAAGGATGAAATAGCTAACATCTATTGAACTGCCAGGCACAGTTCTTCATGCTTTAAGTGGATTAACCCATTCATGCCTTCCAACAACCTGCGAGGTAGGTACTCACAGAATAATTAATAATAATAATAATAATAATAATAAAGCTCACAGGCATTTATTCTCATTGTATGGGAGAAAAAAATTGAGCCACAAAGTGGTTAGATTTTATAAAAGTATTGAAAGTCAAAGAGAAATTACTTAGGCTGGGTGTGGAGGGAAGTGTTCCCAGAAATTGGAGCAGCATGTGGAAAGGCATGAGAATGAAGTTGAAGTCAGTGAGGGATTGCAGGTATTCATTAAACTGGCATTTATGTCGGGAGGAAGTTCAGGGGAGGGGGCCAGAGAAAAAGATCAGAACCCAAACCCTTGATGGCATCATTGAGCTGGTGATCCTACTGCATGGTGTATCTGACTTCTGATTTTTCTCGGGAGAGATGGAGCTGGAGGGTTTTGAGATGTTTTCAGAAAGGAAGTGACAGAGTCTGATGTGCCTTCATTCAGGCTGCTTTATGTGGTCTGGATGCACTGGAGGAAACCAGACAGGAAATGGTTACAGTGGTCTTGATAAACAATGAAAAGTAACCTACAGCCACCTGGAGTGAGTGTGGACAGAGGCTAATGGATTCAAGGAGTCTCATGCAGTAAATGATTGGACCTGGGGACCTATAGGAGGTGAGGGTCTAATGTGAGGAGTCCAGGCCCATGTCCAGGTTCCTCCTTGGGTAACTGGGTAAATGGTGGTGTTTCCCTGAGACCAGGAGACCCAGGGAAGGAGCAGGTCGTGTGTAGACAGATGGTCCATGGGGTTTGTTCATTAAGGTGCCTTGAAAGTGGGTCTCTGGCGAGTAGGAGAAAACAATGCCCAAGTGAACTGGCAGAAATACATGAATGTGTAGATGGAAACCCAAATGCAGGAACAAACCAACCAACCAACAAACACCTCTCAACCTGCCTCTTATCTGCAACCTGAAATTTCAGCATTTTCCTGAAAACTTAAGGGGAGGAAGATCTTAAAGATGTTCTTACAAGCAAGGGGTGGTAAATAGAAATTAATTGGATAGCACTTGTTATTAGTGTTTTAATACGTGTTAAATGTCACTGACATTTTGTGCCTTTTTAAAAACTCTATTTTAGGAAAAATATGAAACTTATATTCATGAGACCTTTCCTAGGTTTGTTGTTGATGTTTCCTCCTCTTCCTCCCACCGTCTGTTCTCTATAAGGTCTTAATTTCTCTAAACCCAAATTCTTCTACTCTGACAGTTCAGAAGCCCATTCTTTCTGGTAGAGAAGGCAGGTCTTTATTTATGAGTGTCCTATTTCACAGATAAGGAAAAGAAGAGTCACAGAGAGTAAGTGATTTTCTCATGGTCTCATTCTGAGTCAACAGTGGAGCTGGCATTTCAGGACAGACCCTTTGGGTCCCAAAGGCCCATGTTTCCATCCACCCTCACCAGCTTCCTGAGAAGTAGGTTGGGGAGATATAGGACACAGGCTTGGAAGAAGGGCTGCACTCCCTTCATTGTTCCCAAGCACAGTTTCTGGTTCTTTAAAAATAATGAGCACTGAACAGTTTGGGTTGTAAGATAAGAGCTGCAGGTCTGCTAAGCTCCTTTTTAGAGTCAGGGAAACGGTCTGAAATAAAGCGATGTGGTGTTGCTTGCAAAACTCTAGAAATGCTTTCACTTGGCTAGAGAAGTTTACCACTATCCTCTCTGAGCAAGAGGATGGTTGAGAGAGAAGCATCAGATTGAACATGGTTCTATTGTGCCTAGATCAGTTAAAGGTTCCTTAAGTGGAGGACATTTCAATGCCAGGAGAGGTGCCATGAGAGCCTCAGCCCCTCCCACTTTGTTGATGGACTTCCCCATTGGAGTAGTTTCTAGGAACACCAAGACACACTTATTCATTCACCAAATAGTTATTCAGCACCTATGTAAAGTGTACTCCCGGTCGCTTAGCCTACATCTGTCTCTACTTTCCTCCTCTCTAATTAAACCTAGATTTTTTTTATATCTCATTCCTATTCTAGATAGAAATCATAATTTGTCTGGGACAATCAGATGATGGTGATTACCTGCCAAGGACTGTATGGGTGGACCAACATAAATTGACCCAATCAGATTACAAGGAAGGTTTTATAGACTACACTTGGGAAAGAGGTTGCCCTCTTTTCTCTTCTAGATGTGAATCATAAAGTATGGGGTGTTGAGGGTCATGCTGTGACCACAAAGGCAACTAGCTTTAGGGTGGAACTGAATTGATGATGGCCAGAGAAAAAGATCAGAACCCGAACCCTTGATGAGATCATTGAGCTGCTGATCCTACTGCATGGTGTATCTGACTTCTGATTTTTTGAAGTTATACATTTCCTCATTGTTTAAGCCAGTTTGAGTTTGAGCTGGGATCTGCTATTACTTGCAGCACAAAGCATCCTAACTATATCAATGACTTCTTTGTTCTAGGCACAGTGCCAGGCCCTGGAAACCTAGTCAATAAGACACAGTCTTTGCTCATTGTGGAGTGAGAGAGGTACACAAGTGAGCACAACACTTCAATTCTGACTTATCAGTTCAGTGCAATGATCTCAGTAAGCCCTGAAGGCTACAGGAGCACCTGGGAGGGAAGCCTCATTCAATCCTGGGGGCAAGGGAACCCTTCCTAGAGGAGGTGGCACGTAAGCTGAGACCTGAAGGATGAGTGAAGATTCACTGAAGAGATGTGCTTTAAGTCTGAGAGAGACAGGCTCAGATTTAAATTCAGAAGAATCCCTCTAGCAGGCCATGGAGTAGAGTGTTTTACCCTCAAATGCTCATGCATATTGGCTCCCAGTGCTCCCTGAACACTTAGGGTCAGGCAGCTGAGTGTGTGCTTCATCAGTAAATCTTGGGGAGAGGGAAGCCCCTTTTCTAACCCTCATATACATGTTATGAGGATTAAATAAAGTAATACATGTAAAGAATTTAGCTCCATGCCTCTTTCATAGTCTGTGTGCAATTGATGGTAACCACCACCATCCTCATCATCATTGTTGTAGTTTTTAATTCTTTAGTAACGTAGGAACTTTGTTTCCAAGAACTCTCAAAGTGTGATTTGGAGGTCAGTTAGGATCTTCTAGCATCTTCACAAGGTTCATAAGCAAGAATCCTGCAGTGTTTACATTTAAACCAGGACAGTGACTATATTTCTAAATCTAACCATAATCAATAGCCAATTTAGGATAATTAATAGAAGCAAGACATCTTCTCACGGCTGCTTAGTCAAAGCATGACCATCTATCACTTGGGAAGCCTCTTCACAGGTAGTGTCGGGCGTGGGGTGGTGGGATGCATGGTGACTGACTGGAACTTTTTAAGTATGAGAACCCTCTGCAGTGGCAGAAAAGTATTTGTAGAGCAGTACTTCTGTTTCTGGAAGACTCAAACAGAGCTGCAGTACAGAAAAAAAGACTAATAAGTGAGGGTGGAACTTGCTCAACCAATTACACAGAGTGAAATTATGAGGCCCTCTTGGGCCACACCTCATTTCAAAGATCAGCACTGAGCTTCTGCCTCACTTCTACATTAGTCAGGCTGCAAATACTTATGGAGCAGCCCTACAACAAGCCAGGTATGCTCATAGGTGTGGGGATATAACAGGAAGCCTGAGAGAGCCCCTGCCCTCAAGGAGCATGCATTTCACACTCTGCAGTCCTCCTCTGGCCCCGATACTGCTTTATCACATGGCATTTTCACAGTGGATACTTTTATTCCCCTTTCTACGGATTAAAAAAACTAAGGCATAAAAGAGGCTAAATAGCACCCCAGGTTTCAAAGCTCATAAGAGAACTCAAACCTGGCTCTATCTGACCCCAGAGCCTGTGGTGTGAGCTCTACCCATCTTCCATCTTCATACTTACGACTGAAGAAATCAAGCCATTTACATTTCTGCAAGGCCAGCAAGAGAAAAATCAGTGGATGTAGTAGAGATGTAGTAAAATCAATGGCCACATATCAAGTGTCTACCACACACCAAGCACATCATAGTCTCTTTAATCTGTTTTTATTTTAAGCCACCTTAAGGAAGGCGATGTTATTGTCCTTTCTTTGCAGATGGGGAAACAAAGGTTCCAAGTCACTGAAGAATTAAGCACAATAACAATGAGAATGATGATGATCAATTATACCAAGTGAGCACAAACTATGGAAAAGGCCTTACTTATTGTATTTAATCCCTGTAACATGTATGTGACTAGGTACTTTTATGTCAATAACTTTAATGCCAAAAATAGATGGAGAAACTGAAGTGTGGGAAGGTTAAGTGCCCAAGGCCACACTATAAATGGAGCAGTCAAGATTTGAACTACGGCAACTTGGCTTCAGAGACTGCACTCTTAACCAGGCTGATGCCCTGTCAGGGACAGGACACAGACGCAGGGCTTCCCTGCTTGACAGGCTACCAGAAGCCAGAGTCTTGGCGAGATGTAGATGGGCCCAGGCCTGCATCTGCAGTCTTCCAAGCAGCCCCCTGGAGGAGGTTCTTCCAGCTCTAGGGAAAGGTCAGAATTTCAGTCTCATGTTTTCACACATCTTAAATGGATTTCAGAAGTGCTGGGGCTGCCCCAGCTCCTCTCTTTAAACAATGTGGTTAAGCTGTTGTAGCGTTGCTAGAGACTGCATTCCTCCTGCATTGTGATGTGGTTTTTGGAAGTCATGCATGCAGTTAGCTAAACCAAACTAAGCTGTTTCATTAAAGGGAATTTCAAGAGAGAAATTGTGGTAGAAACAAGGCAAGTTTGCTATCCAGCCCTAATTCAAAAAGCCACATAATTAGGTAGGTGGGGAAAGGTAGTGTCCCCTCAGATTCCTAGAGTGACTCTCTCTCTCTTGCTTTTCTTTATTAGGTGGTGGTGGTGTGTGCATGCTTATGTGCATTTGTATGTGTGTGGAGGGATGTTGTGAAGGGAGTCCCAGCAAAAGATCTATTACCCTGGACCCTCTGGGTAAGCTTTCTCTGTCTTATGAAGAGCATAATACTGACTAATCGGGTTCAGCTCTGTTCAGCTTCCTTTTACTTCCACCAGTTCTCTTCTACACAGCCCTCAGCAGCAGCTCCAACCCTTCACCTCTCTGCCTACTCATCCCTCTCCTCTGACTTCGGATCCCACCTCAGCATGAACCCCGTCACTCCCTGAATCTTTCACCTTCATGGAGAGGAGAGCACATTCCCTTTGCACTTCCTTCCCTCTTCATCTCTAAAGCCAATTGTTCTCCTGTGCCCTGTATCCCAGTAAGAGTTTGCTTGTCAGTACCCCTACAACTGCCATGGCTCCTTCTTTCCAGTGTGATAAACATGTCCAAGTCATGTGTATCTAAAAAACAGTCTTCCCTCAACCCTCTCTCTCTCAAGCCACCGTCCCACTCTTACTCACTTGCCTTTTCACCACTAAACATCTTGACACAGTCTGCCCTGTTAGTCACAGCCAAGGGTCTCCACTCCCATCACAGCCAATTCCAGCTTTTCTCCCCTCCTCTACTAGCAGTCACTGCTGCCATCTATTATAATTTTCAGACCCAGGGGACCTCTTCTTCCATTTCCTAGCCACCTCTAAGCAAGGAAGGAGGAGGAGGGTCAAGGTGACCTCTGAAGGGAGAGTGTTGGTATTGAGTTCTCTGGCGTTTTCTCAGAGAGAGCCTGGAGTTGCAGACAAAGACATTTTTCATCTACCAAGCTGCATATTTTTACTTAGATATTTTAAAAAGCAATATCGAGTTCTGAAAGAAAATGTAACATTGATGCCAAATCAGATGAGAACTAACACTTGGTATCAACAGGAATATATTTGAATTTAAAAAGGCTAGCTGCATCTGACAGCAATGTGTCTCAGCTACTTAGAGGCTGAGTGGGGTGGGGGTGGGGGAGAGAAGAACATTTCATCATCCATCCATCCATCCATCCATCCATCCATCCATCCACCCATCCATTTCTTCCACAGACATTTATTGAGTCCTGATTCAGGGCCAGGTTCTGTGCATGGCACTAGGGAGGCAACAATGAATAAGACAAAGAGAAGGGTGTAGAGCAGTGGTTAAGGGAATGCACGTTGGCTGCTTGAAGTGCTCCACTCCTCCTGAGCTGTGAATCTTGGGCAATTATCTAGCCTTTCACTAAGGGTTCTGATTTATAAAATGGAGCTAATAATAGTAGTCACTTCATATGTGTTTTAGGAGGACTGTAGTGGGTTGAATGGAACTCCCCCCACCCCCAAAGATATGTCTAATTAGAATCTGTGACTTTGATCTTATTTGGAAAAAGAATCTTTGCAGATGTTATTAAGGATCTTGAGAGGAAATCATTCTGGATTAGGGTGTGTGCTAAGTCCAATAACAGATATCCTTTTAGGGGAAAGGGAAAAGACACAGAAGAAAAGGTGATGTGAGGGGAGATGGCAGAGATTTGAGTAATGCGTCTGTAAGCCAAGGAACACCAAGGCTTGCCCACAGCCTCCAGAAACTAGGAAAGAGGCATGAATCAGGTTCTCTCACAGAGCCTCCAGGAGGAACCAACCCTAATGACACCTTAATTTTCCACTTCTGGCTTCCAGAACTGTAAGAGGATACATTTCTGTTGTTTTAAGCCACCAAGTTTGTAGTCATTTGTTACAGCAGTCTTAGGAAAACCAACACAAGGATTAAATGAGATGATGTGTATAAAGTATTTAGAACCATTCCTGGGACATAATGAGCCTTCCATAAATGTTTATTAAGATGGGGGGTAGGTGACAGCTAGGGTGATAGTCTATATCTTGTGACTCATAGGGAGGCAGGGAAGACTTCACATCAGAAGTGACATTTAGGCTGAGTCTTCAATGGGAGGTAATTCCAGAAGAGAAAAAAAGCTTAGCACTCAAGATACGTGAGGTGTGAGTTGTTTAGAAAGCAACTGACATTTTCAGGAAATGATGAGCATGATATTTCAAGACACTTTATAATTTCTATGATAGAATGCTATTGCCTATCAACTCCCAGGCCTTGCCAGAGAAGCTTACTGGAAGCATTTTATCAACACTTCCTTTCCTATTTCCTTTCTGTTCCCTACCGGAGGCTAATAGAGAAGACAGTGAGATGGGAGAGGCTGATGTGATTCCTCATATTTCCCACCTACAATTCTGCCTTAAATAGCCCCCTCATAGCTCTGTGACATAATGTGACTGCTGGAGTCAAATTCTCCCTTCCGAAGGGCTACAAGAAATCACCAGCCAAAGCTCAGTCAATATAGAACATGGAGGCTTCTATCTTACCATTGCTTTTGGAATTTTTTCACTCACGAGGTTCAGTTTAAGAATGCAGTTGCAGTGAACTTGTCTTGACTTCAGCTGGCTATCACTTTACAGCAGTAGAAACTGCTTCCAGTTGTAAATAACAAAAAGCCTAAATAACAGTGGTTTAAACAAATGTCTTTCCCCCTCTCTACTCCATCTCACAAGAAATTCAGGATGAGTCCATTTAGGCTTCTACAGCATAATCACAATGCATTTAGGAACCCAGCCTCCTTCACCTTTCTGGGGCACCAGTAGGTCATACTTTAGAAAGCATCACACTTTCACACTCCTGTGGTCTCATGGTTGTAACTTGGCTGCTCCATATTCCAGAAAGAAGAAAAAGGATGAGGGGATGTAAAAGGGGATGTAGAAGGGGAAAAGAATGCAGTGTGGAGAAAGAGGTGATATCTATAATTGGAAAACAAAAGTTTCCCAGAAAGTTTCAGCTTACATTTCATTGGCCAGAAATGTGACATATGGTGTTCCTAGCTGCAAGAGAAGCTGAGAAATGTATTTTTTAAAGCTGGGTACATTACCATTCCAATTAAAATTAGGCTTCAACTAAGTAAGAAAAATGGGAGTGATAGCTATTGGGCAGGCAACTAACCAACCACCATTGCCTTTGTTAGTTGAACATAGTCTTTGTTAAACTTAAATCTGATTGTGTCAATCCCTTGCTTAAAATTCTTTATCGAGCTCACAATTCTTACAGGCATCTCCACTTCTTTATGTTGAAACTCTTTGGCATGGTATTGAATGCCCTCATGAATTCTCTGATCAACCTTTCTAGCTTTCTCCTCTCTTGGCATTCCTCATCAGGTCATCCAGTACCACCTGCCATCCCCAGAACACCAGGCTCAGCACTTTTCACCTCTATGATTGCATAAATGCCTCCTTTTGCACCTGGAATGTCCTCTCTCCATCACGTTTTCTTCCTGGCATACATCCCAGACTAGTCATTTAAGACTCTGTTCAATGGTCTAGCCTTTCCAGTGTCAACCACTCCCCATCCCTCAGGCAGCCAGTTCCTCCCTCCTCCTTGTTTCTAAATGACCTTATCATACTGTTCTGTGAATTGTCCCTGTAAGCCCCAAATGAAGTAAACATAAACAATATCATTGGTGCCTGCCATCAGCGTTGGCATCATAGTTTTCAGTGGGTCTTGGGCCATACAAAACTGAATAAGAATTCTTCTCTTTCTAATTAAGTCTTAACATTATTTTACAGATAACCCAAATCTGAAAGTCTAGCCTCTCAACTGTGAATATCTTGGCTATGCTAAAATATCTAGAAAATTTTAAATTGCAATAAAAGCATGCAAGATGCATGGTTGAATATTGTTATCTTCATTTTACAAATAAGGAAACTAAGACATAACGTAGTTTAAGTAGCTTGCCTGAAATCACACAATTAAGTGGGTCAGCTGGGATTTGAATCCAGGTGGGCTGACTTTAGAACCTACATTCATGATCATGGTAGCTCCCTCTCTTTTGTATATCCAAGGGCATGATTAAGTTATTACTTCCATTCATGGCTGGTGTTGGTGCAAATTAATAATACCCTTTTGAATGCTAATTGTACCTTTGAAAATTTATTTTAATGAAATTATCCAGAAGTGTGGCTGGGGATGCCATGGGCAAGATATCAACTACATCATTATTTATAATATTGCAAAATCTAAAAATCTAAATGTTCAATAACTCATGAGTTACACAGTTATGTGTTTCCATTCAATATGTTATGTCGTTCTGAACATTTTTAGTTGTGAAGACTCTATAGCAACATGGAAAATATACTATTAAGTGGAAAAAAGCATGTTTTAAAATTGATTAGAACCATGTAAAAAGTGCTCAGGAATGAAACTGGTAGAAAGCATTCCTGGATATGGATGTGGGAGGCAGGAAAGTGACTTTATTTTGATGTCTCCTCTAATATCATTACATTAATAATTGTAAACATAAATTTTTAAATTCTGAAGGTAAAGACTTCTCCAATCCTTAAAGCTCCACCTGTTGGCACGAGTGGAGTGTACACACAAGTGTACAAGTGAAAGGAAGTGAGAGATAGTTTTGTTTTGCTAAACTTATTCCTCTGAGAGCTATGCCATAATGGTGGCAAATAGTGAATCAATAAGGATAGTTGCAAGCAAAAAACATAGTAATTTTTGTTAAACATAGGACTAAAAGACTCAACGAATGTATGTGAGTAACCAATTTCTTTTATGCCTCCCTAAGTCAAATATGTTCTTTTGGATGGACAGAAAAAACACATTTACTATCAAGACCATGTTTCCCAAGGGTTGCCACTATCAATGCAGAGGTACAGTCAAAGCCTCACACCAGGAAGCTAATGGGTCCAGCAAGCCCCAAGCATCTCCAGTGGAAGGCACGTCTCCAAATGTTGCATATCTATGCTCACCATTCATGAGCTGTCAGAAGACACATCTCACGTCTGTCCTGTTTCTTGCTGTAGCTAGCACCAAATATTTGCTCAGAAATCTTGGTTAAGTGCGTGAGCAATGCGGTGGGATCAGCATCCTGTACCTTCTAAAGAACAGAGTTTCTTTCTCTACCAGTTCCTGACTATGGTGGAGGCTGCTTGGTCACGTGCTCTTCCTAAGCACACTGGAAGCTCACACACTTCCCAGTCCCTTTGTGGACAGGTGGAACAATGTGACCAGATCCAGCCCATAAAAAGAGGCTGAAAGTGATGTGTGCTACTTCCTGGATCAGGCATTTGAGTGAGTGAAACATTTCCAAGCTCTCAGCGTTGACCTTGAGATTCATGTGTTGAGATGACAGCATCACCAGATGGAGCAACCCAGACTCCCGAGTCAAGAGGTCTAGGACACCTCAGACATTCACAGGGAATGTGTGTAAGAATCAAATCTCTATGGTGTTAAGCCAGAGATTTCACGATTTGCCTTGTTGCACCCCCTACCATGACTTATATAGCAATAAATTCCATTTCTTTTACATAAACAAAGTGAGAATATGGATTAGACATGAACTCGGTAAAAGCACTGTTCATAAAATATTTCATGGAGACCATGAGAGAACAGCTGTATCGCAGTGAAGTCCATTAAGTCACTTTCTCTCCTTTCCGAAAACATACAGGATAAACTTCTGAACCTGCAGTCCTTAGAAAAGGTTGAGTATCTCTTGAGTATTCGAATATAAAATGTTACTCAGAATGCGATCTTATTGATTGATAGGGATGGGGAGGAGGAAGGGTTAGAACCAAGTTTTTAGAATGAACACTGAACAAATGATTCAGGAGCCATACTTCTAACACTGGTAGAGGCAGATAGTGTAACTCAGCTTTGAGTTAATAATTAATGCTGTTGATTTTAATTTACTTTTCTTCTAGGTTTCAGGACTATTAATTTTTCCATTGATTTATAGCAGGGTAGCTCAAAGAATAAGTTAATGGTGATCATTATGGCTGCAGGATGTTCAGTAAGATAGTTTGTGGCGCAGGCTTTCATAAGCAAGGAGGGCAACATTGAAATAGATCCTGTGCAGTGGGTGTGACTTGGCAGTTAGCTTAAAATGACTGTGCTTGTGGATTCAGGGTCCCAGATGATGTTTAATCACGGGTGCTTCCTCCTTCTGAAGTTCACACATCACTTTGATTCACATTTTTAATGGAAAATATTCCTTCCCTAAAACTCCCTCAGTTGGTGATGAATACCTGATGCAGAAATATTAACATTTGAAAATCCCAGCTCAACCTCAACCTCACCTCAGCTTTACCTTTGCTTTCCATACCTGTGTAGATTCAATGACTTAAAATATCTCGTGTACAAGCATTGAAAGGTAGTGCTATAATATTTCTAGATTTCATATCTGTAGTCATATCTGTAAATGATTTACAACAGATGCACATAGACACATGTGAAAAAAATTCTTTATTAATTTCTCACATTTCATTACAAAATGTATGTTGCAAACAACTTGAATAACCTACTTGTGGTTTTTTTTGTTTTTTTGTTTTTGTTTTGTTTTTAAACCCTTGGCTTCAAGGACTCAGGGTCTCCCTATCTTTTATGAAGTATTGGGAAACACTGATTACTGGAGTCAATAGGTTATCATTTTGCTATTTATTTTCTTCTCTCAAGCTCTGAAAAAAATGTCCTCTGTATAAATTAAACAACAACAAAAAATGTTGTAAATTCTATGTCATTACAGTCAACAGAATTATAATAATGCATCCAAAATGTGCGGCCACAAAATATCAGGTATATGTTTGAAAAAGAAAAAAATGACATTCTAGCCTTGTTAAAAGGATAATGGTCCCATATTTTTATTAACAGGTTAGCAAAACAAAATCCAATGGATTACAATATTTACATGTTATTTGAAAAATAAAGTAGTGATAAAAGCATGTCACAATTATTTTCTTTTTTTTTCCTTTTTCTTTCTTTTTTTGTTTGTTTTTTGGTAACCATTACAAACACCCAATCCAGGTATGGAACTGTTTAATACATTTGAAATGAGGCCAATTAAAAACAAATATAGACACAAAATGAAACTTTGTCTGGATAGTTCACACTTTCCCCATTTTCTGGTTTCCACATCATGGCCCCCATCCCTTAAAAAAATTAAATTAAAACAAACATCCTACAAATAAAAATTCTTAACAGTAAGAAAATAAAAGAAGAACATGCTTTTCAAGTAAGCACTTATTCCACAAATGCAACATCTTTCCATGGATTTTATTTGAAGCTGTGTGGGACACTGTCATCTCAGCAATTCCCCTTCCCTTTCTTCCCTCCCACCCTCCCACAACCCTTCCAAGTAAAAAAAAAAAAACAAAACATGAAAACCAAAGGACTCACACGTGCACACACGCACACACACACTCATACACGCACACACACATCCAAGCGCGCACACACACACACACGGGCTTCTAAAACCTAGGCTTCAAGAAAAGTTCTTTTCTATTTTTTGGAACGAAACCCTTTGTTCACAATCAGAACATATTATAAATGTAGGCTTAGATTTAGTCTAAGCTGCTCCCTCCTGAAAAAGCTGATATGGGGGACAGAGCAGCTGGCAGCTAGATTTAAAAAAAAAAAAAAAAGAAAGAAAGAAAGAAAGTAGTTCTCCAGGCTCCTTGTAGGATATGTTATTTCTTGTCCACTCTCACCAAAGGGATGGGATTCTAGTACATCCCCTCGTCCCCTAAATAAATGAAAACCCCCCGCAAAACACAATGCCAGCAGAAACAAAACACAGATTTTAAAATCACACACAAAAGCCAGCCAATCCTAACAGAAATTATTTATGAGACGGATAATGCGTGAATTTGACAGGCAACAAAAGGGTGAGGAGGACCTCCTCGTCTGGCCCACAAGCTGCATAGCTGTGCCGAAAGTTTGGTTCTTTAGTTAAATTAAAAAAAAAAAAAAAAAGAAAGTTAACTTCTTTGTTATTTCCATGTTTAAAATAAAAACATTCCTATTCACAAAAAACTAAATCTCCCTTGCCCGGAAATTAAAACAACAATAACAACACACACACGAAAAACAATTCATATGAAAAACTGAATTGTGCTGTGTTTGTAACACTCAAATTGATAGAAAATAAACATGTGGCAAACAAAACTCCACAATCACCTTAAAATTAGCTCACATGAATCTACCAAATTCTAAATTATAGTTGAACACTAATAAACAGCTTACCTGGAATAAAGGATGACAATTCACAAACAGTTATCTAATAATTAAAGTCTGTTTCTTTTTTTTGTTTTGTTTTTTACTAAAATAATTAAAAAAATCACAGTATTTTAAGAAATAAAACCCACATGGGGATTTTAAGCACAATTTGTGTTCCTTTCTTTAAAACTCTTTTTTTTTTCTCCATTCACCATCTTGCCCAGCAGTTCTCTCTACATTTAACCACAACGACGACAGGTAGTACTGACAAATGCAGAGAGTTCCCTTGGTTAAGTTTGAGGTACTAGGAAACAGGTGACTGTTTTATGCAAAGCAGTTTTTTTTTTTTGTTTTCTGTTTTTTGTTTTTTGTTTTTTTTCCCAAAGCGGCTGCAGTTAGGTCTTGAAAAAGCTTAAGGTATTAAAACTAGAAAAACGCACCAAAAGTTGTGCGTCAAAAAGTTGCTCCCCAATGAGAAGTCTTCTACCGTCATGGAGCTTCTGTTTCCACATACTGTCCAAGACCACCACAGGGTGCACCGTACCCTTGGGAGGTGCTTCCATATTCCGCAACAAATGAAACTTCCATGATGAAGATCCGGAAGAAAAGATGTAGTGATGGAAAAGGAGCCACATATTCCAACCATTTAAATAACTTTAATTTACATACTCACTCACACAGGTACCAGTGCTTTGAAAATAGATTGTTCAGTCCTAAAAAGCAGCTTTGTTCTGTCTTCTCTTTTCTGTCCCTCCCTTCTCAGCCCAAGCCAGCCCTCCCACTTTTTCATCACTGTTCAAGTAAGGTTTGATTAAGAATTTCACCAAACGCTTATTCTTTTTTGGCCTCTGCATTCTCCAGGAGAGATTTGTCGGCAGTTACTACACAGATGGCTACTGTTTCATTCTTTAGGGAAAAGTCTATCCCAATGGCCTCGTCATCTTCCTTTTCCTCTATGGAGGGCATTTTAACACTGTTCTCCATGATCTCTTTTGGGTGGATTTCTTCTCTGCTCACCTGCTTGGTGTCATTCAATGCCCTGGAAAAACATTTATCGAAGAGACAGATGAGTATAGTATATATATTTCTCTTTTTAAACAAATAAATAATAAAAACCCTCGAGTGTCTTTATTTTCCTGATCCTCAAAAAGCCTTGGGGTTTCCTTTGAACAAATGCCATGGGTGTATGACAAAATACCAAGTGATGCATCCCTGCTATGTTTTGCTTAAGTCATATATTTCTGTATCTTAAAGATTTGAACTTACAGAAGTATCCATTATTATACTATACATTGATTATCCCGTGTTTTTCTTTCTAGATAAGCGTAATCATTTTATGTCACTTCCTCTACTGGGTCATAAGTGGTAACAGCAAGAATTGTCTTATGCTCAGAGTCATCGGCTGAACCCAGAAGCTTGGAGATTGGTTATATTTATTAAGTCTAAAAGAGTAACTCAGGTACTAAAGATTTATTTGTCAGGTCCCGAAACAAATCACGAAAACAAACTAAAAGCAAAAACCTGAAGATGGAACCCATGTCTCGGGAAGCTTGGTTATATTCTCTGAGGTCTAGACCCTTGAGGCTTCGGGGACCAAGCTTCAGGCTTCATATCACCACACAAGCCATGTTTCCTCCTGAAAAGACCACATCCTAGGTTCTCTCTGCGTCTGGTGGACTAACGTGCCTTGTTGAGGGGCTGATTTTATGTTCAGGGATCTCATAAGTATTTTACAAGTATGCTCTCACCTACCTGGGAGGCAGGAAGAAGCTGGCTCTGTCCCCAAGGCAGTATATGGGAATGTTCAGGGCCACTCAGGGAATGATCAGTCACAGAGGCAGGAACAGAAGCCAGATCTTTTGACCTCGATTCACGTTCTATTATAGAATGTCACGCTAATGAAGACTAAAGGGATATTGGCTGGAGAAAACACTATACTTCTGCACACGGGCTTGAGCAGGACTGATCATTCATAGAGACGATTTTTTTCCCTATTTGACTTGCGGCTGGGTGACCATTTTAAAAAACAACAGAAAAGGAGAAACTTGGTTCCTCACCATTGCCTCTCCTCCCACGGCCCAGAAATGTGACACAGAGGGGTGTACATACTGTCAGGGGAACCAAAACAAGAGCCCCTCCCTCCCTCCCTACCTCTTGCTTTGGACAAAGGCATCCTTGAAGTGGCCCAACTTACATGCCGTGTCTCAGCACATGTCTTTCCCACTCAGAGCCCTGTGAAAACGCCCGTCCACAAAATTCACATGGAAAACGCTTCTCAGTGTTAAGAGCAGCCCCGTGGTCAGAAAATCTCATCAGCTCTACAAAGAGAAAGCAGAAGTGTTACCTGTGTGCTGTGGGAATCAGCAGAATAGGTAAGTCAGCATTCATTAGGATACCCTCTCTCCTACCTTCACTGATAAAGCCATGTGGTGAAAGCAATTTCCAGATTCCTTACTTTTTCTTAGGTTTCCCCCTTAGGGCATTCCTTGAATAGCATTCGAGAACTGTTTCTGGTTCTTGGGCCCCAAGACCTCATTTCGCCTCACCTCCCCAATGCTTCTATCACAAAATCTGGGTCTTTCTTGACTGAAGAGCCCCTTGCCTGAGATTCCAAAGGAATCTGAGCATTATTTTTTCCATTTATTCTCTCCCTCGTGTGGTGATTTATATCAGTGCCTCACAGGCTAGCATCTATTCATTTCCTTTTTGACACAGGTTTATCTTTGTTCACTGAAAAGAAAATAGGCTACCGAAAGCCCTGGACCAGGTTATGTGTTGTGGACCTCAGGGTTTCTACTTGTTCCAAGTAAGGCTGAAGGCTCATGACTTGTGGTCATCCATCATAGATATTATAATCAATACCTTACAGGGCGGTTATGTGCACTGAATGAGATCTGCAAGCGAAGAATCTACCATGAACATTTATCTGGATGAGTGGGAACCAGTATGTGAACACATGTACCCTGCTATTGAGAGATCCTGGCCACCTGCCTGGCACCTACCCCTCAATTGGTGGTATTCACGAATATGGGGATATGCAGACATTTCTGGACGATCTGTTGTAAACATCAAATATTGACTTAGTTGTTTTGTTTCCTCCATGGTACTAGGCACATGGTAGAAGTCTGATAAATGTGGATTGGCTGTTTAACTGTTTTCAGGCCACGTCTCCTGGCAAACTCAAACATAAGAGATTATATGGCCATTGTGTTAGCCCGAGTTCCTAGCCCATATGTGTTTCATTATACCACAGAGGGCCAAGTCTTCATGTAGGTAATAAACAGCAGGACATTGCCAGTTCTGCAGCCGTGTTGCAAAGTGAGGGCATCGCACAGGGAAGTGTTGATCATCTTTACACTCTGATCACTCTGGTCCACACATACAAGACATTACAGGAAGATGCCTCCTGGTTGAAATGCCCCATCTAATAAGATTCTCAGGACGATGTTAACAGGATGGGGGGCTCTGTGATGCCTTAATCTTCAGCACAAACAGCTATGTGACTGGGGCCAGTTTTAACAAAAGATGAAACATTTTCTCACAAATTAAGAAGATCACCACACAGCCATTAAAAATAATTGCACAGACTATCTTCCTTGATTCTTTTCATTGGAAATGAGACAGCACCATCTGCTCTGCGCATTAATTCCTTAGCAGGGATTATCTTGGGCAAGAAATCAACAGAATGCCTTCCTGACTCCTCCCCAACTGCATAATGAGAGGGGGGTGGGGAGGATTCTGCTTGGGTTAATTTTGATTTCTTCATGCCTGGATTCTTCTCTTTCAAATCTTCCCTGAGCTTCCTAGGCAGGACCTGCAGCGTGTCCATATTCAGTCCGGCACTTGCATTTAGAAAGGAGGTAGGGAGTGGGGTGGCTGCGAGGCTGTGAACCCCCTAAACTGAGGGTGTCTGATAAACGTCTAAATTGCCAACAAGAGGAATAATGTTCCTGGTACACTTGTTTCTTTACCCTTAATCTGTAAATAGGAAACCAGTCATCTGTCCTTTCCAATGGCACATACTAAGTTCCATCCTCAAAGGAGGAGGCCACTGGGCACTGGCCACACTTCCAAGAGCTCTCCACCAGCCTGAGAGCTGCACGCAAGCCACCTCCTGCCCTCTGCTCCTAGAAGCTGGGATGTCTAGCAGAAACACCCGAGGCTATTGTGTGTATTTCTTTTTCCTGCCAAGAATACACCTAGATGGTGTAAAGTTGATTCTTGGTCTATTCAAAGGAGAGATGGGACAAAGGAGGCTGCTCTTTCAAGGATCGGCGAGGGGGAAGGGAAGGTTTAGGCTTGTAATTCCCATTAATGTGACTGGAAGTTACTCATGTAAATCCCCCACCCTCTGAGAGGAATACGTGCTTCTCCACCCTGAGGCCTTTTTTTTCCCCCATGTGGTAAAGCTCATGAATGTGGACACTATACTTTTTCCAGTGAGAAGAGGAGACCCTGAAGTTCTTTCCAGCCAAACCACTCCAGTGTAATGCTACAGTGCCAAGTAAAAGGGGGCTGCCAAGTAGGGTAAAATAAGGAGGTCTGCCTGGTATACCACACACATCTCAACCACCGTCTTTTAAATTCGAGTTTTCTTTCTTTCCTTTTCTTTTTTATAAGGAGTCATAGGGGAGCAGAAGCCTAGAAGGGTATTTTGCCTTTATAATGCTTATAACCTTTGAAATCACACATGCTCAGCTTTAGAGATTAAAAAGCCATAATATCCAATGAGAAATAGTTTATTTCCAGAGGAGAAAAGGCAAGGCCACAGAGCATCATGAAGAAAAAGGAGTCTTTCTGTCAAAAGTATCCTCTCCCAGAAAACTCCGGTAACAGTGCAGAGATGTTAGGAAATCATTGTAAAGAACATACTCATGAAATGGTTTGAAAAAGAAAAAAAAAAAAGCCATGCTTCTCCAATCACAACCGTTTTCCTTGTAAGAAATGGATTCATACAGCCTCTACTAATAAAAGTAATAACTTTATAAGAACAATCAACCTGTATGGTAAGGATGTTTTATTTGTCCATGTATTTTTCAGGTTAATTACAGGCACAGGGTTTTTGAAAGGGTAGTGTACCTTGGCTGTCATTTCCTGCTGACTGTCTTGGTCAGGGGTTCAAGAGCCAAACTGGGGCCCCCTTCGCAAACCCATAGTCTTTAGCCCTGGCATCATGGTAGGAGGGTGAGTGCAAGTCAGGAAAAGGAACAGGGAACACCTTGGAGGGAAGTAGCCCACCAATAGCCTTCCTTAATGTTTGCAGACAGAACAAGCAGAAAACACAAAGAAATTCTGCAAAACTGCTCCTTAGAGCAAGGTCCCAAGGGCCACTGAATCCACAGATTTCAGGGTCAGGTCCCCTTCAGTGAAGATTACACTACTCGAAGCACTGGGAAAGTGGTGTGCAGGGTAAGAAGAGGGCTTGCCTTTGGAGCCAGAAGATGTAAATTTGAATTGAATTTGATCCCCAGGGTTTATATTTTTTTGTTTGTTTGTTTTGTTTTTTACTTTGAACATGCTCTTAAATTTCCTGGGTCCTTATTTTCCCATTTGTGAAATCACAAAAATAACACCTACATTGCAGTCTTATCATTTATGAGGTGATTGCTATATTCTAGGAACTGGGTGAAGGTCTTGTGTGTTATCTCATTTAATCTTTACAACAACCCATGGAACCACACCCTGGTTAGCCAAAGCAATCTTAAACAAACAGAACAAAGTTGGAGGCACCACCCTACCTGACTTCAAAGTTGACTACAAAACTATAGTAATCAAAACAGCATGGTACTGGCATAAAAAACAGATACACAGACCAACAGAACAGAATAGAGAGCCCAGAAATAAATCCACACATTCACGGTCCATCGGTTTTCAACAAAGGTGCCAAGAACACATAATGGGGAAAGGGCAGTCTCTTCAATAAATGGTATTGGAACAGGTGGATATCCACATGCAGAAGAATGAAATTAGATCCTTATCTCACACCAGATACAAAAATCGTCTCAAAATGAATTAAAAACTTGAATATAAGACCTAAAACTATAAAACTACTAGACAAAAACAAAGGGGAAAAGCTCCATGACATTGGTCTGGGCAATGATTTTTTGGATATGACCTCAAAAGCATGGGCAACAAAAGCAAAAACAGATAAACAGAATTACATCAAACTAAACAGCTTCTGCACAGCCAAGGAAACAATGAACACAGTAATAGACAACCTATGGAATGAGTGAAAATATTTGCAAACCATACGTGTGATAAGGAGTTAATACCCATGCTGTATTAGGAAATCAAGCAACTCAATAGAAAATCATCTGATTAAAAAATGGCAAAGGATCTGAGTAGACATTTCTCAAAAGAAGACATACGAATGGCCAGCAGGCATATGAAAAAATGTTCAACATCACTAATAATCAGGGAAATGCAAATTAAACCACAATGAGCTATCACTTCACACCTGTTACGAGGCTATTATCAAAAAGAGTGAAGATAACATGCTAGAGAGAATGTGGAGATAAGCGAACTCCTGTTGCATTGTTGGTGGGACTGCAAATTAGTACACCCGTTATGGAAACAGCATGGAGGTTCCTCAATCAGTTAAAAGTAGAACTACCACATTGATCTAGCAATCCCACTCCTAGGTATATCCAAAGGAAATGAAAGGAGGATATTGAAGAAATATCTGCACTCTCACGTTCACTGCAGGGTTATTCATAATAACCAAGATAAGTAATCAAGCTAGGTGTCCATCAATAAATGAATGGATAAAGAAAATGTGGTATATACACACATGAAATACTATTCACCATTAAAAAATATGAAATCCTGTCATTTGTGACAACATAGATAAACTTGTAGAACATTACATTAAGTGAAATGAGACAGGCACAGAGAGGCAGGCACAAATACTGCATGATCTCACTTATATGGGGAATCTAGAAAAGTCAAAGTCATACAAGCAGATAGTAGAATGGTGGTTACCAGGGCCTCGGGGTTTGGGGAGATATTGTTCAAAGGATACAAAATTTCAGTCAGATAGGAAAAATAAGCTCAAGAGATCTATTGTACAACACAGTGACTACAGTTAATAACAACATATTGTATACCTGACAATTGCTAAGAGAGTAGATTTTAAGTGTTCTCACCATAAAAAATGACAAGTATGTGAGGTAATGCATATGTTAATTAGCTTGATTTAATTTTCCACAATGTATATGTATTTTGAAACATGTTGTACATCATAAATATATACAATTTTTATTAAAATAATTTTAAAAAGTAAATTTAAAAAGTCCAAAATATGAAGTTTTAAAGTTAAAAAAAATCTTTACAACAATCTTAGGAGGGAGGTGATATTATTCTCATTATTATGATTGTGATGATTTCACAGATGATGAATGTACAAGGAAATACAATAATTTACCCCAAGCCATCTAGACAGTAAGTAGCAGAACTGGAAACCAAATTCAAGCAGGCTAAATGTACAGTCCTCTCTAGTCATGAGATTAACTAGTCATGAGATTAAAGAAAAATGTTATATAAAAACGACCAGCACTGAGGCTAGCACATAATGATGCTCAGTAATGGCAACTAGTACTATTCTCATCTCTAGGTCAATATCTGCAATGTTGATTTCTGATGTTTATGTTATCCACGTGCTTCCGATAAATCTGCAATAACTAAAGTAACACATCTCAACCTATATTCTTGTATGTATAGTCTGGGGTTTTTCACAATATTCTATGTTGAACAATATAGAAAACCAACTCTGAATCACATAAATGTATATCCACAACTAAATATACTTTTGAAAACTTTTTCATTTTGAAATAATTATAGACTCACAGGAAGTTAGAAAAATAGTACCAAAGTCCCACAAAACCTTCCCCAGTGTATTCTGTAAATACATAGTTGAATGAAAGAGGTGGTCTCTCTTTCTCTCTCTTTACAAAGCAAGTCAGAGCACAAAGGGGGTTAAGAAAAGGGCCACGCAGAGGGACATCAGAGAGTTGGGGCTCAAGTTCTTTGCACCACCCTCCCCTACAGTTCCAGCAGTGTGTGCCCCAGCAACAATTTTAAATATGCATTCAACTGGAAGTTCATTCTCATTCCTCTAGAGCTCTACAGTGTCATCTATCTTGCTGTCTGCTTGTCCTTATTCTGAAGATTCCCTAGATACCAGTTTTCCTTATTAAAAACAAATCACTGCCATCTATTTTTCAACAAACATATATCTATAATTAGGGAGAAAATGTCTGTTTTCCTTGGCGTTTCTATAGCTGGTAATAGTTTACAAAGACACAGCTCTTGATGTGTTTCCTAAGTCAGTCTGTTCTGCTACTTAACTAAGAAGGATCATTCCTTCTGTTACTCCTACAACAACCTCCTGCCTCCCTTCTGTCTCACTACGGACATGCCAGATGCCATCTGGGATTGGGAGGGCAGGATGAGACTAACCTCTGTCTTCAGCCTTGCTGTTCATTTCTTCTTCCTTGTCCTCATCATCGCTGCTGGAGCTCTCCATTTTCTCCTTCATCTGTTCCAGCTGATCCAAGTTAACCCGTCCAACCAGCTCAAAGTTACGGCTTACCTGAAAAAGGCCCAAACAAATGATGGAATAATAAACTGCAGACCAAATGGGGTTCTCCCTGATGGAGAGATCTTTCTAACATCATTTTCCTGTGACTGTGGTTTTGCAACCAGGACCAAACAACTCTGGGGCCTAAGAGGTCTTTTTCTTCGTTTTGACTCTTTTGGAGATGGAGCTGCCCTTTGCTCCCACATTCCATCATTTTCACCGGAACTTTTGTACACTGGACCTTCATTACCAAACTTGTGAAGAAACATGAGCTATAGTACGCAGGAGACCAAAAGTAAAATGAAGGCTAGAGTATAGAGTAAATATGCAAAACACATTTTTTTTGTAGTTGAATTCAAAGGTGTAACTCTCATAACAACCCAAGTTTCAAATACTTCTGCAGGTGAAGAAGTTCTGCAAGCATGCCGACCACTAGCAATGAGACACAATACAACCTTCTTTGCCACGATCCCATCAACCAGGGTGTTGCAGGCTGTCCCGGCTTAGGCCAGATGACAGCCATCTGATCCTTAACTCTAGTTTAAATGGAAGATAATATTATTACTGTTAGTGTTACTACTGTTTTTGAAGCTGACCACAGCCTATGTAGCAAGGCTGGGATTATCTGAGAAAAACCTAGATGACTAACCCCTAAAAGCCCTTTAAAAGTGTTAACTATGGCTGGTTTTTATTTATGTAAAATGTGGTCAGAATAATGTGGGAATCCAAGCTTTCTTCAAAGTATCATTGGAGGGAAACAAAAATCTACACTAAGAAAAGTCTTTAATGATTTTTCCATTTTGGGTTCTCAGATCAATGGCAGCACAAAATTTACCTTCATCATGAATCGATTTTCAGAACCTCTCCAGTTGCATGCATAGAATGATCAGGCATGACAAGCTGGTGCAGGGCTAAAGTCAAAAAATTGCCATGGGTTACGCCTTCTATGTAAGGTGTTATGCTTCCCTTGTTGGAGGCCTGGGGAGGGGACATACAAGATGAATGAGACCTGGTTCTGGCCTCCAGAGGCTCACAGTTGAGTTGAAGAAGGAAGACAGACATCATTAATTAGATTCCGAGGCCGACTTCCCTAGCTGCCACAGTAGGGCACAGCTAGATGATGAGGACACAGGAGAGGAAAGAGGTAATTTACAAGACAATTCCAAAATAGTCTCTGGGACCAGACTGGAACAAAGATTTGCTGAATGCCACCAATTCCATGTGCCTGGCAGATGGGAACATCATTATCGACTGTGACAAATGTAAAGAGCCTCAGCGTACCAGGCCTTAGACACTGAGACTGAATACTGTCCCAACAACATCCTGTAAGAGATAGGTAGCATTCAGGAGGAGAAGAACTCAGGGAAAAACCTCTTTTAAAACAGGAGAAACAATACACTGATCTATCTATAACAATGAAATCCATGAAATTAGTTAACTTTGAAAACAACTCAACATGGGGGTGGACAAGACGCAGACAACAATGCCAATGCTAAACAAGCAGGGAAGGCAACTTCTTGTTTTTCTCAATTAAAAAAGCTATAAAAATTAAGGGACTAAGGCAAGAGGAGAAAGAGGTCAATTCCGAATCCTGATTTCTCTTTCTTCCCCTCTAAGTCCACAGTAACGGTTTCCAAAGGACTTTTGCTTGTAGCACCTTACTAACTAGGGCTTTAACATTTTCACTGATTTCCTTTTATGACATAAGAGCAAAAAGGGACAGCGCAAGAAAATGCTCTTTGAAGTCAGACAGACCTGAGTTCAAGTTTAGGATTTGCCATTAACCACTAGATTCTGGATAAATGACTCAGTATATGTCCTTGATATCTTCATTTGTAAAAGGAGGTCAGCATGGTGCTTGAGACACAACAGTCCCCCAAAATGTAATTTCCTTCCCCTTTCTGGGAATGCGAGCCTTTTCTAGTTTTGGCTCTTGGGAATGCTTACAACAAGCATTGTAAATGCATATTTACGAAGTTATGTTTAGCCACAAAGTCTACATTTTAGCCAAATAGCATTCATGATAAATATTTGAATAAAAAGTTTTCTGGCTTGCTAGTTTTTCAGGAAAAGTGGGCAGGGTTCCAATTTGCCTAATTTTTAAACATATTTGAAGAGAAGTATTTTTAAGTGACTAGCACATAAAAGGCAGACTTTCCTGGGCCACTTTCTCCTGCACTTCTCACCATTAGGAATCAGGGAAACTATAAATACGTGTAAAGGACATGAGGGGTGGGCTGTCACCAGGAAACAAAAACAATGAAACCAAGGAGACCAAAGAAGAATCCTCAAACATCTGCTTTAATCCAGTTGTTTTAATTCATTCATTCATTCATTCATCAAGGATTCCTGGAGGGTTGGCTTGCTGTGTGCCAGCCTCTGGGGTCCACACTGGAACCCCTGCTTCTTTTGGAGCTCTTGGTGACAGAAGGAGATCTGTCACCAAACCAAATGTTATTTTTTTCCCCCTCATTCTGGGTTTTTTTGAAGACTGTATTTGTCCATTTTCCCAGCACCATCATCCCTTCACTGGAAAACTGTTAACATTTTAAATTCTGCATGATTTTAAAATAGTACATGACATTTTCACAGTATGATGTTCATCCCAGGCTAACCCAGGATTTATTTGGTCCTGAAGATTTCTAAAATCTTTGCTAGGCAATTAAAAGATTTAAAAATGAGAACTAAAATTTTTGCTATGTAATTAGAAGATTTTAAAATAAAAACTCTTTATTGTTTTGGGTTATGACGGTATTTGAAATCCCCAAGCCATCTATCCAAATATTAATCCTAACACAAAAGGAAGACTCTTTTCCGCATTCCTGAGCCCATTATCATCTTTTACCTGGATTACTGCCAGCCCCTTCCCCTCCCATGTTGGTCTCCTAGCACCTACTCTTGTCCCTTCTTGTACCTGATTCTTTAGTGTGGTCAAAGCAATCTTTAACAAAATGTAAATCTCTTCATGTCAGTCTCTGCTTGCCCTGAGGATGAAATACAAATTTCTTAACTGTCGTTTACATGGCGGGCTCTCATGTTATTCTGGCCCATCTTCTCCAGGCTCCCCCTTGCTCCCACCACCCTGAACTTACTGAGGTCCTGGAATATGTCAAAGAGTCTATGCCTCCACCATCTCACCTGTCTGAAACTCTCTCATGCCTGCCGGCTTCATGTGTTGAGTCCTTAATCTCCTAGCCCTGCTTCTGTCACTTCTTCTGGGAGACCTTCCCTAAACTCCTCCTGTGTTCGATATCCTAGCTCCATGTGTTCACAGCATCCTACACCCCGCCTTCAAGAGCTCACCCCACTCAGTAATGAATTGTTTATGGCCTGCCCCTCCCCAGTCCAACTACAAACTGTGAGGACAGACTTGCTGTGAGTCTTACTTACAGCTGAACCCCCACTGGCCAGCACAGTGTCTAGATTAAGAGAGGGTGTTATTCTCGCCTCCTGGCTACTGGATATCTTCATTTCCATTTAAAATAGTTTCTTTTATATAAACATTCACAAAAAAATTTATGAAAATAAGAAAAACTCATTTAAAGTCCAACTGCCTATACATAATAACTGTTAATGAATTAATGTATTTCTGTATTCCTGTTCTCTATCTGTAGATTATTTACATTGCTGTTATCATTTTAAAACAAACAAGTGTATATCCAACTTTTTCATGCCTGGCATAGTGTACACATCATTCTCTGAATAAACATAATTTTTAATCACTACGTAGCATTTCATCAAGTAGGCATATGATAGTTTACTTGACTATTCATTCCCGTATGAATTTACAGTAGATGATTTCTGGCTTTTCACTATTAAAAATGTTTGTTGCAAAAAGTAATAAACCTTATTGTATTTAAGCCTTTCTTTCATGCTTAGTTTTAATTTTATAGGCTAAATTTCCAGATGTGAAATTACAGGGTCAAAGTCAAAGGGTATAGACTTTATAAAAGTTCCCATATATTTTGAACTGATTACACTACTTTTTGGGCCCGGAGATTGGTGGGTATTTGAATAACTCCTTGATGATGCAGATGACATATTGAGAGAAACACACTTGTTTCCTCTAAAGATGAGAAGCAGTTTATTATCATTTCCCCAAAGGCCCACAACAAAGGGAGAAGGAGCAAGCTTAAGAGTTTGAGATTTAGAACCCGGCTCCTTCCAGGCTCTTTCTGCAGGCAAAAGAAGCCGTACATGTTCTTGAAGGGTGGATTGTTCAGATACATAATAATTCAGACTAGAAACCTATATGCAGATCTTTATTCCTGTGAAAGCTATCTGTGAATGCCCATTCACTCAAGGTCCCCTGTGAAGGCCACTAACCCAGAGTTTGGTGAAGTCATCTGTCTAATGAGAACGTGAGATGAGGGCTGGGTGCGGTGGCTCACATCTGTAATCCCAGCACTTTGGGAGGCTGAGATGAGTCGATTACTTGAGGTCAGGAGTTTGAGACCAGCCTGGCCAACATGGTGAAACCCCGTCTCTACTAAAAATACAAAAATTAGCCAGGTGTGGTGGCGGGTACCTGTAATCCCAGCTACTTGGGAGGCTGAGGCAGGAGAATTGCTTAAACCTGGGAAGTGGAGGTTGCAGTGAGCCAACATCATGCCACTGCACTCCAGCCTGGGTGACAGAGCAAGACTCCATCTCAATAAATAAATAAATAAATAAAAATAAAAGTGAGATAAGGCGTCAAATGTTTTATCCTTTAACACTGAAGTGAGGACACTGCAAAACCACTTCCACACTTGTCTATTTGTTGGCTTTTAACTATTCAGCAAAATGGTTTAGATCTGGTCTTAGCATGTATTTCCATACTTCTGGCATATTCTAAGGTGATAATAATTATATGTGATTTACAAATATTATCAAGTTGAATATGCATTTTCATATTTTACTAGGATAGCAAACCCAGTCTGATAGAAGACTGATATGAATGTGCTTGCTAATGACAGAATGGAACTGGAACCCTTGTCTTCAGATTACATTGCAGGCATCAAATAGGACAGATTGAGATTGAGAAAGTCCACTTAATGTTTCCAGAATTTTTAACTCTAAGGTTGCCCCTCTTACTTAACATTTGTAGCTTCAAAAAGAGGCACCCAACCAGGATGCTCATATTACCTAATACTGCATGTTGATGTTAAAAGGAATGTGCAGTGCTGTGAAGATTTTGAATGACTTATAACACAGGCTGGTAAACTTTTTGTGTAAAGGGCCAGATAAGTAAATATTTTAGGCTTTCTGGACTCTATAGTCTTTGTTACAACTATTCAACTGCTGTTGTAGCTCAGAAGCAACCATAAACAATAAGTCAATGGATGACCATGGCTGTATTCCAATAAAGCTTTATTTAGGGAAAGTGAAATCTGAATTTCATATTTCACATTACAATTTTTTTGATACTTTTTCAATCACTAAAACATGTCAAGACCATCCTTAGAGAGCGGACCATATAAAAAAGGAGGTGGGCTAGATTTGGTTCATGCACCATAGTTTGCCAACCCCTAACGTACCAAGTGGTCTACTCAACAGACAGATCTTCTTTGCCTGTCCTTAAAAATCAGAATGGGAATGAGGGAAAGAAAACAGTGGGACAAAGATTCAGCAAAGTATTGTTTCTATGATTTCTTACAGCAAGATGGTCAAAAGTGCAGGTAAAAAAATCTTGAATTCTCAGATAAGAGCACCTCAATTAGAGTTCTTGTAAAAGCTTCAAGGAAGGATATTCAAAGTTTGTCCATACAGTCCCAAATGGTAGAATGTCTGTTTTCCATGGCTGAATAATATTCCATTGTGTGTTTATGTACCACTTTTTAAAAAATTCATCCATCAATGGATAGTTAGGCTGCTTCCATGTCTTGGCTATTCTATTATGAATACTGTTGCAGGGAACATGGGAGTGCAGTAGCTCTTTGAGACACTGATTTTGTTTCCTTTAGTTAAATATCCAGAAGTGGGATTGCTGTATCATACGGTAGTTCTATCTTTAATTTTCTGAGGAGCTTTCATGCTGTTTTCTCTAATGGCTCTCCCAATTTACATTCCTATCAATAGTGCACAAGGGTTCCCCTTTTCTTCACATATATCAAACCATCACATTGTACACCTTACATATATACAATTTCATTTATAAATTATACCTCAATAAAGCTGGGGGTGGGGGAAGAAAGAAAAGATATTCAGCCAAACAAACCAGTTAGGCAGTATTAAAGTTCTATGGAACCTGAGCCATGAAACTATATTTGTTGTGCACTGTGCTCCTCTCCAATTTTAAAACTACCTCTTATCAAGCAAGTAACATGCTGAATTCTGCTTCTTTGTTTAAACTTGTCTCACCTAGTTGCTTATAAACTCTTCCAGGGTAGCAACCATTTCTTACTTAGCTTTATAGGCTCAGTGCAGAGTCATACACTTGACACAAAATAAATGTTATTTGAATTTACCAGTAACATGAAAACCCATGAGATCATAAGGTATAAAGACTTCATAATATTGCCACAAGATCAACCTATAGAACAGGAGAAAATTTTTACAATCTACCCATCTGACAAAGGGCTAATATCCAGAATCTACAAAGAACTTAAACAAATTTACAAGAAAAAATCAAACAACCCCATCAAAAAGTGGGCAAAGGATATGAACAGACACTTCTCAAAAGAAGACATTTAGGCAGCCAACAGACACATTAAAAAATGCTCATCATCACTGGCCATCAGAGAAATGCAAATCAAAACCACAATGAGATACCATCTCACACCAGTTAGAATGGCGATCATTAAAAAGTCAGGAAACAACAGGTGCTGGAGAGGTTGTGGAGAAATAGGAACACTTTTACACTGTTGGTGGGACTGTAAACTAGTTCAACCACTGTGGAAGACTGTGGTGATTCCTCAAGGATCTAGAACTAGAAATACCATTTGACCCACCCATCCCATTACTGGGTATATACCCAAAGGATTATAAATCATGCTGCTATAAAGACACATGCACACGTATGTTTATTGTGGCACTATTCACAACAGCAAAGACTTGGAACCAACCCAAATGTCCAACAATGATAGACTGGATTAAGAAAATGTGGCACATATACACCATGTAATACTATGCAGCCATAAAAAAGGATGAGTTCACGTCCTTTGTAGGGACATGGATGAAGCTGGAAACCATCATTCTGAGCAAACTATCACAAGGACAGAAAACTAAACACTGCATGTTCTCACTCATAGGTGGGAATTGAACAATGAGAACACTTGGACACAGGGTGGGGAACATCACACACTGGGGCCTGTCGTGGGGTGGGGGTAGGGGGAAGGGATAGCATTAGGAGATATACCTAATGTAAATGACGAGTTAATGGGCGCAGCACACCAACATGGCACATGCATACCTATGTGACAAACCTGCACGTTGTGCACACGTACCCTAGAACTTAAAGTATAATAATAATAAAAAAATGGCCATAAGATTTGCATCCCATGAAATAAAGTTGCTTGTTAATGAGAGGATAAAAAAGTAGGCACTTTCTAAATGATTTTGTTTCAATACTTACCAAATATCTATTATGTGCTAAAAATGCCCCCCAGTAGTTTTTACATGTATTACTTATCCCTTACGACCACTGTGTAGTAAATGTGTTGCCTTCTATATTTGTAGATGAAGATCACAAAACAGGTAAGTGATGAAGCCCGGATTAGTTAGGACTCAGATCTCCAGATGACACAGCTCAAGCTTTTCCCATTATAACGCAAATCATCTGCAGAAATGCAAAATTACTCACAAAATATGTCAAAACTACCATGGCTATACTGGCTGAACACAGGAATGAGAAAGAAAAAGTATTAACAATAGCGTTATGTTGCAAAATGTGATGGGATAGAACAGTAGCATCTTTCCGAATTTTTTTCAAAATAAAAGCCTAAGAATATTAAAAACAAAGGATCATAGAGTACCCAGAAGGATATAGAGCACGGAAGTCAAGGAAGGTATCTACTTTCTTTTGCAATCACTGTGTCACAATCAGAAAACATATTTCCATCATACCTAACTTAGCAAAAGTCCAGACAAAATCACTTATTTGGAGACACTCAGCATAACTTCAGACACAAGTACTCAAGGAAGCTAGGTGAAAGACATAATTAAGAAAGGCTCAGAGCTTTGTGGCTGGCCAGTTAAGCAGCTGTCAATCTCCTGGACCCAAAATACAGAGGGAAAAGATGCTAATGGATGCTGCCACATTTTGCTTATTTGAACAGGATACTTAAAATTTCATATTTGAAAAGTTGATTTCATTTATTGATTTATTTAACAAACAATTCCTGAGGCTTTACTGTATGCTGGGCACTAGGTTAGATTTTGAAAGAAAGGTGAGATAAATAAATCTGCCTTAAGAAAGGAAGGAGAAAAGTTCTATGGAAGCTTTGAATCTGGGACAAAGAATTTTGACTGGGGAGTTTAGTGGATGGTTTCGAAGGTACAGGTAAAGAACATCTTCAAATGTCTATTTGAGAAATACCGTCTAAGGTTTTGCCAGACACACCCCTCTGAAAAACGGTCACACCTCTTGCTCATCTAATTCTGGTTTCTCTGTCTTCTACAACACACGGAAGAGACAGAGCTATAGTTAACAAATCAAGAAGCAGAACTACATGAGGGAAAGCAGAAACGAAATGGCATAGTCTTCTAGAGAAGCCTTCAGCTTGCAGAAATCGTTGTTGTGGATAAAGCTAAAGCTGCTAGCATTTAGTTCAGAAATAAAAAGCAATCCAAAAAAAATGTGGCCAAAGGTGTGTTTTATGATTTGGGAAAAATTCTTCTTATGATTTATTTGGGAAGAATCTTTGGAGAAAGATTCTTCGTTTATTTCTCATTTCCTTTTCTGGAAACAAATGTCCTAAGTGACTTTTTTGGCCACTGTGGATTCCACTAGTCCAAAAAACTGAGCAATTTTATTAGAATAACTAAAATGTTGATGATTCCTTCTGAGCTTAATGTTTTGCTGTTTTCCCCAAACTGGCAAAAAGTAAGATATGAGTTTCTTAAGAGTTCAACTGCCTGAGGCTCCATTTACATAAAAAATTAAAAACATTTCAAAGTAAATTCAATTAGTGAATGTGTATTGCCTGAATAGACTATTCTTCTAAATTTAATATACTGAACATGACAATTTTACGAGCGGACCAAGTTAGAGATAATATATTTTTATGTTCCTTAAACTAGCAAAGAGAGTTCAGAACCATAAAGAACACTAACAAGGTATTGCATATAAACTTTCTTTTAAAAAAAGTGTGTGTATTTTTTAAATGTGAGAAGTGCAAGGTTTGTTTTTCTTCATGACTTTAAGGTTCCTAAAGATGTTGTCTTAGGCTGGGCACAGTGGCTCACACCTGCAATTCCTGTACTTTGGGAAGCCAAGGTGGGAGGATTGCTTGAGCCTAGAGTTTGAAGATGCAGTGAGCTATGATTACGCCATTGCACCTCAGCCTGGGCAACAGAGCAAGACCCTGACTCAAAAAAGAAAAAATGTTGTCTTCATCCTTCAACGGTATGGCTAATAAAGGGCATTACTGATAAATAATTCACTATGTGTGTTGGGGGGTAGAATGTTGGGGGACAGAGAATGCAGGGAGTGAAGGAAGGGAGAGGGAAGTAAAGGGGAGGGGGAGAGGAGGGAGAGACTACACTAGTCAACCTTCTAGAGGACCCACTGAGATTAAAAACAGACAGGGAGTCACAGGATAAAAAAATAAAATTTCAAATAACCTGCACTGTTTCCTTTAGATCCTAAGAGATTACAAGTGATGCCTTGCTCACTAGTAACAAAGATAAAGATCTAGGAGGAAAGATTGTGTTTATCACCTATAAAATGAGGGTTCTGATGGTTATCCCTCTTGCACTCTGGCTTCTGAGGATAAACATGCAGCCTAAATCGACTGCACTGGAGATTTTGGTTCTTAAAAGGAATGGTATATTTGACTTTAAGGACCTTTCTTGCTGGTACCAGGATTCTGTCCAGTCCGTGAATGATATAGTCTGACATCTTTATAGATGTTCCTGAGGTTTATAACCTTTGCAGGCAGAATTCAGAAGTCCAGTTTTGAATGTTCAGTTCTTTTTAATGAAATCCTTTAACTGAAAATACACTCTACGTGTCTTATAGTTTATTCTGTAGATTCTCCCCACCACACAAATCACCTAATGCTATTTGTAGAAGAATATAATGAGCAATGCACTGTTTTACTGGGAAAAAAAGTGAATCCCTGTTTGGAACCAATTGCTAAGTCTATTCCACATTAATCCGGATCTTGAGTATCTTGTTGATATAGCTGTTCTCAGGATGAACGTCATAAAAAGACTACAGGAAATTAACATGTATTGAAGACCTACTGTGTGTTGCGTTATGGGAAACTTGCATCTGTTTTAGGTATTGAGGTATAATTTACCTACCATAAAATTTATCTATTATAAGTAAACAACTCAATGATGTTTAAGAACACTCTCATCACTCTGAGAAGCTCCTTCATATCCTTTGTAATCAATCCCTGCTCCCATCTTCCAGGCCCAAGTAACCTCTTAGCTGCTTCCTGTCTCTATCATGTTGCTTTTTCTAGAAATTTCATATAAACAGAATCATAAAATACGTAGTCTCTTGTGTCTAGCTTCTGTCCACGTAACACTTTTTGGATTCCTCAATGCTGTTAAATGTATCAGTAGCTCATTCTTTTTCATCGCTGAATAGTACTCCATTGCATGGATACGCCATATTTTATTTATCCATCCATTTTATGTGAAGGTAGGATAGGTCAGATGGCAAGTGTACGTTTAACTTATAAACAAATGCCAAACTGCTCCAAAGTGGCTATGGTATTTTACATTCCAATCAGCAATGTATGAGATTCCAGTTTGTCTACATACTTGCCAACACTTTGATACTATCAGCCTTCTTAATTTTAGCCATGCTAGCTAGTGGTTGGGGAGTTGAATCTTATTATTGTCTTAATTTATATTTCCCAAGTGGTGAATCAAGTTGAACATCTTTTCATGTGCTTATTTGCCATTTGTATATCTATCTTCTTTGGTAAGGTGTCTGTTCAAATCTTGTGCTCATTTTTAACTGAATTGCTTATCTTCTTATTGTTGAGTTGTAAGATTTCTTTAAATATTTTGGTTAAAGCCCTTTGTTAGATAATTACTTTGCAAATATTTGCTTCTAGTCTGTTGCCTGCCTTTTCATTTTCTTAATGGTGTCTTCTTTTTTCTTTCAGTTGTCCATAACTTTTGCATCATATATAAAATTTTTTTTTCCCTAACCCAAGATGATACAATCTTCCATTATTCTTCTGAAAGTTTTATAGTTTTAGCTCCCACATTTAAGCTTATGGTCCATTTTGATTGTTGTGTGTGTGTGTGTGTGTGTGTGTTTGTGTGTGTGTGTAGAGAGTGCTGTAAAGGTCAAGGGTCATAATTTGCATACACAAATCCAATTGTTTCAGCACCATTTAAAAAAAATCATCCTTTCCCTATTACCTTAACACCTTTTATGAAAATCAACTGACCACATATATGAGGGTTTATTTCTTGACTTTTGCTTCTGCACTAGTGATCTATGCATCTATCTTACGTCAATTTACAGTGAGTTTTGAAATCAAGATGGGTGAATCCTCTGATTTTGTTGTTTCTCCACACTAGGATATTCTATAGGTCATTTGCATTTCCATATAAATTTTAGGGCCAGTTTGTCACTTTCTATCCCCAAAAAGCCTACTGGGATTTTGATAGAGATTATGTTGAATCTGTATATGATTATGGAAAGAATTACCAATATTGAGTCTCCTAATAAACATGGTATATATTGCATTAATTTAGTTTTATAAATTTCTCTCAGCAACACTGTAGTTTTCAGTGTATAGTTCTCATGTTAAATGTATTCTTAAGACTTTTATTCTTTTTGAGGTTATTGTACATGAAATTGATCTTCTTAAAATTTCATTTTCTGGTTGTCCATTACTAGTATACAGAAACATAATTGATTTTTGTATATTGATTTTATATCTTGCAATCTTGCTAAGCTCATTCATGTTCTAGTAGCTTTTTTTTTGTAGATTCTGTGGATTTTCTACCTATAAAAATCAAATTGTCTATAAATAAAAAGTTGTGTTTCTTCCTTTCCAATTCTCATGCCTTTAATTTCTTGTTTTAGCGTTATGGTCCTTGACTTTTATATTTGAATTTTCAGCATAATTCTGTTTAGTACATTGTACACTGATACCCCTGTTCCTCTCTCATGAACCCTGAAATCAGGTGTTTGTATATCTTTCCCCCTAACAAATGACCATTTTTAGCCAGCACATAATTCCACTGGCTGTCAGCCAAAAATTCAGTTTCAATAGCACTGCCATCTTTACTTACAAAAGTCTTTGGAGAATTATTTCAAAAATTCAAATTGCATTTTGTACTCATCATGTAGGGAAAAAAGATTAGAAAATGAGAAAAAAAGTACTGCTATCTCAGTAATAAGCATGAGTCTCATACACCTAACAATTGAGACAAACATGAGAATCATTAGGCATGCTGAAAGTTGCAATTCTTTAGCCTCAATTAGGTGCTCACTGGACTTAATAAGCTGGTCAACCATGAGGAAGAGAAAAAAATTAAAGAACATAATATGGCATAGTGAAAATATTACATTAAAGACTGTGTCTAAACTAAGAAATGAGACAGACAGCAATACAATAATAATGGGGGACTTCAATACTCCACTAACAGCACTACACAGGTCATCAAGACAGAAAGTCAACAAAAGAACAATGGATTTAAAATATACCTTGGAAAAAATGGGCTTAACAGATACATACAGAACATTCCATCCAACAACCACAGAATACACATTCTATTCAACAGTGCAGGGAACTTTCTCCAAGGTAGACTATGACGAGCCATAGAATGAGCCTCAATAAATTAAGAAAATTGAAACTGTATCAAGCAGTCTCTCAGACCAGAGTGGAATAAAACTGGAAATCAACTCTAAAAAGGAATCTTCAAAACTATGCAAATACACGGAAATTAAATAACCGGCTCCTGAATGAGCATTGGGTCAAAAATGATATCAAAATGAAAATTAAAAAATTCTTCGAACCAAACGACAATAATGACATCACCTATCAAAACCTCTGGGATACAGCAAAGGCAGTGTTAAGGGAAATAACCAAGATCAGAGCAGAACTAAATGAAATTGAAACAAGCAAACAAAAAACAATACAAAAGATAAATGAAACAACAGCGGTTCTTTGAAAAGATAAATAAAATTGATAGACCATTAGCAAGATTAACCAAGAAAAGAAGAGAGAAAATCCAAATAACCTCATTAAGAAATGAAATGGCAGATATTACAACTGACACCACAGAAATACAAAAGATCATTCAAGGCTACTATGAACACCTTTATGCACATAAACTAGAAAACCTAGGAGAGATGGATAAATTCCTGGAAAAATACAACCCTCGTAGCCTAAATCAGGAAGAATTAGATACCCTGAACAGACCAATAACAAGTAGCAAGATTGAAATGGTAATTTAAAAATTACCAACAAAAAAAGTCCAGGACCAGATGTATTCACAGCAGAATTCTACCAGAATTGGTACTCAAAGGATTGGTAGCATTACTTTTGACACTATCCCACAAGATAGAGAAAGAGGGAACCCTCCCTAATTCATTCTGGGAAGCCAGCATCACCCTAATACCAAAACCTGCAAAGGACATAACCAAAAAAGAAAACTACAGACCGATACCCCTCATGAACACAGACACTAAAATCCTTAACAAAATACTAGCTAACCAAACTCAACAACATATCAAAAAGATAATCCACCATGATCAAGTGGGTTTCATACCAGGGATGCAGGGGATAGTTTAACATACACGAGTCAATAAATGTGATACACCACATAAACAGAATTTGAAACAGAAATCACATGATCATCTCAATAGATGCAGAAAAAGCATTGGACAATATCCAGGATTGCTTTATGATTAAAACTCCCAGCAAAATTGGCATACAAAGGACATACCTTAATGTAATAAAAGCCACCTATGACAAACCCACAGCCAACATAATACTGAATGGGGAAAAGTTGAAAGCTGTCCCTCTGAGAACTGGAACAAGACAAGGATGCCCACTCTCACCACTCCTCTTCAACATAGTACTGGAAGTCCTTGCCAAAACAATCAGACAAGAGAAAGAAATAAACGTTATCCAAAACTGGTGAAGAGGGAGTCAAACCATCATTGTTTGCTGATGATATGATCATTTACTTCAAAAACCCTAAGGACTCCTCCAGAAATCTCCTAGAACCGATAAAGGAATTCAGCAAAGTTTCCAGATACAAGATTAATGCACACAAATCAGTAGCTCTTCCATACATCAACAGCGACCAGTGGAGAATCAAATCAAGAACCCAACCCCTTTTAAAATAGCCGCAAAAAAATAAAGTACTTAGGAATATACCTAACAAAGGAGGCAAAAGACCTCTACAAGGAAAACTACAAAACACTGCTGAAAGAAATCACAGACGACACAAACAAATGGAAACACATCCCATGCTCACGGATGGGAAGAATCAACATTGTGAAAATGACCATACTGCCAAAAGCAATCTACAAATTTAATGCAATCTGCATCAAAATAACCACCATCATTCTTCACAGAATTAGAAAGAACAATTCTAAAGTTCAAATGGAACCAAAAAAGAGCCCAGATAGCTAAAGCAAGACTAAGCAAAAATAATAACTCTGAGGACATCACTGATATGGTTCAGCTCTGTGTCCCCACCCAAATCTCATCTTGAATTGTACTCCCATAATTCCCATGTACTGTGGGAGGGGTCTGGTGGGAGATAATTGAATCATGTGGGCAGTTTCCCCCATACTGTTCTTGTGGTAGTGAATGTCTCATGAGATCTAATGGTTTACCAGGGGTTTCCGCTTTTGTGTCTTCCTCCTTCTCTTTTTGCCTGTCGCCATCCATGTAAAACGGGACTTTCTCCTCCTTGCCTTCTGCCATGATTGTGAGGCTTCCCCAGCCACCTGGAACTATAAGTCCAATTAAACCTCTTTCTTTTGTAAATTGCCCAGTCTCAGGTACGTCTTTATCAGTAGTGTGAAAACAGACTACTACAATCACACTATCTGATTTCAAACTGTACTATGCTGTTCCTCACCAAAACAGCATAGTACTGGTATAAAAATAGGCATATATACCAATGGAACAGAATAGAGAACCCAGAAATATACCCAAATACTTATAGCCAATTGATCTTTGGCAAAGCAAACAAAACATGAAGTGGGGAAAGGACACCCTTTTCAACAAATGGTGCTGGGATAATTGGCTAGCCACATGTAGGAGAATGAAACTGGATCCTCATCTCTCACTTTATACAAAAATCAACTCAAGATGGATTAAGGACTTAAATCTAAGACGAGAAACTATAAAAATTCTAGAAATAACGTTGGAAAGACCCTTCTAGACACTGGCTTAGGCAAGGACTTCATGACCAAGAACCCAAAACCAAATGCAATAAATACAAAGATAAATAGTTGGGACTTAACTAAACTAAAGAGCTTTTGCATGGCAGAAAGAATAGTTAGCAGAGTAAACAGACAACCCACAGAGTGGGAGAAAATCTTCACAATCTATACAACTGACAAAGGACTAATATCAGAATCTACAATGAACTCAAACAAATCAGTAAGAAAAAAACAAACAATCTCATGAAAAAGTGGGCTAAGGACATGAATAGACTGTTCTCAAAAGAAGAGATACAGATGGCCAACAGACATATGGAAAAATGCTCAGCATCACTAATGATCAGGGAAATGCAAATCGAAACCACAATGCAGTACCACCTTACTTCTGCAAAAATGGCCATAATAAAAAAATTTTAAAAAATCCAGTAGATATTGGCATGGATGCAACGAAGAGGGAACACTTCTACTGTGCTGGTGGGATATAAACTAGTACAGCCACTATGGAAAACAGTGTGGTGATTCCTTAAAGAACTAAAAGTAGAACTACCATTTGATCCACCAATTCCACTACTGGGTATCTACCCAGAGGAAAAGTCATTATTCGAAAAAGATACTTGCACATGCATGTTTATAGCAGCACAATTCACAATTGCAAAATCTTGGAACCAACCCAAATGCCCATCAGTCAACAAGTGGATAAAGAAACTGTGATATCTACCTATCTATCTATCTATCTATCTATCTATCTATCTATCTATCTATCTATCTATCTATCTATCTATGATGGAATACTACTCAGCCATAAAAAGGAATGTATTAATGGCATGTGCAGCGACCTGGATGAAACTGGAGACTAGTATTCTAAGTGAAGTAACTCAGGGATGGAAAACCAAACATGGTATGTTCTCACTGATATGTGGGAGCTAAGCTATCAGGAAAAAAAACCTAAGAATAATACAATGGACTTTGGGGCTTGGGAGGAAGGGTGGGAGGGGGGCAAGGGATAAAAGACTACAAATAGGGTGCAGTGTATACTGCTGGGGTGATGGGTGCACCAAAATCTCACAAATCACCACTAAAGAAATTACTCATGTAACCAAATGCCACTTGTATCGCAATACTCAATGGAAAAATAATTTTTAAAAAAGACTGTGTCTAAGATGCAAAGTATAATTAGTGGTTTTGTAATACGTCTTAGGTCTTTGGGAACACAGCTGCCATTATGATAGGTACATCTATTACTATATTTGAACACAATTCAATTAACAAATACTCTAAGGAATGTATTGGGTCTCAAAGTGGAGGAAATACAGGACTTCATTTAATCTTACAAAACTTCTGAGAAAGGTTTAACAATTCCCATTTACGAACTGGAAAACAGACCCAGAAATTTAAGTAATTTGTTGAAGTATGCACAGTAAATGGTGGAGACAAGATTAAAACCCAGATCTTTTTGGTCAAAAGCTCTTAATTGGGCCCTATGTTCCTGAGCAACTCATTTCCATGATCCATACCTCAAAGCCTCAGCCTTCCGCCCACTGCTGAGGAACCCTCTGGTTCTATGGTTTCTAACATTTTCTGGATTTCCTCAGTGATTTACAAGCTACCGTGCAACAACCAGAGAATAATCTTCTTTCTGATTTGTTCTGTCTGAAAATATCAGCCTGGAGGCTTAAACACTGTAATAAAAAGGTCTGAGGTAGTTACATAAATAAGATACATGTGAATAATTATAGAAAGCTTTGTTTGAAAAAGATGAGTAATTTACCCTTAAGTTTGGGGAAGAAATGCCCAGGAAGTTTGAAAAAGAAAGGATATGAAAAATTTTAAGTGAGGTAATTCAGGCTTTTCCTCTCTGCTTCATTTTCTCGGGCAGACACATTGGAAAATAAGTGCATTCCAAAGCAGAGAAGTTACCATTAAACTGGTCCATTGTGGACAGGTGACAAAGCTCAGCCTTCTCTCTCAACACCCCACAGAGCAATTCTAACCCATGGGTGCAGATGATTCAGACTAAATTCTTTATAATGTGGGTTTGTAAGGCCAGAAAAGAAGGACTATATTTCCACTCATGAGGATACAGAGCAAGGAAAAAGCAAACAATATCAAAAGTGCTTCTCCTTGTGCCTTCAGTAAATACTCAATAGATATTTTGGACTTGTTGGCTAATTAAAAAGCATTTTGATAGGCTCTTGTCATTAAACAAATACTAATTATAGCTCCTTCTGTACTCTGGGCAATACACAAAACCAGAAATGATCATCTCAGTTCATGAGATGCCAGATGAGCCCTGTGCAGAGTGAGGAAGTTGTCCTGTGTGATTTCTACCCTCTGATCGGCAAACCTCTGGAAGAGAATTTTTTTTCACCAATCCTCTATTTTATGTCCTGTACTAATGTATTCATTCTCGAGTCTCCTTCCTCCCAGAACATATATTTTACAATCCTTATAATGTTCAGACATACTGGGTAATGCCTTGACAAATCTTTGTAGTTAGCAAAATATTGGAAACCACGTACAAGACTGAGAAACACAGAGGTAATTCTATCAGAACAGGGGTTGGCAACTGTGGGCCCACAGCCTGTTGCCTGTCTTTGTAAATAAACTTTTACTGGAACATAGCCATGTTGGCTCATTTATGTATTGTCTATGGCTGCTTTCTTTCTTTTTTTGTCGCCCACGCTCCAGTGCAGTGGTGCTATCTCACTTCACTGCAACCTCCACCTCCCAGGCTCAAGTGATCCTCCCTCCTCAGCCTCCCAAGTAGTTGGGACCACAGGTGCACACCACCATGCCTGGCTAATCTTTTGTATTTTTTGTAGAGATGGGGTTTCACCATGTTGCCCAGGCTGGTCTTGAACTCCAGCATGGCTGCTTTCTTAATTGCCACAAAGACTACATTTTAGGCCTGCAAAGGCTAAAATATTTGCTCTCTGGTCCTTTATAGAAACTGCCAAACCTTGTCATTTAAAATGTATTAACATTTCAAATAACATAGCAAAATACTTCTTTTAGAATAAGCTTTAAAAATGTGAGGTATCATGTTTTATGTATAGTATAATCACAATTACGTAAAACAAATGAAAGTGGGTCTAGAGAACAGACCAGAAATGTTCAGCATTTGGACTAGTGTGGTAGAATTATGGGTGATTTCCCTTCCACCCAACCTGTGTTTCGCAATTTTTAAAAATGACCTTATGTTTCTAATAGAAGAAACTAGACCTCACTTTAAAAGCTCTTTGAGTTCACATCTCCATCTGGTACACAGTGGGCGTGACTAAATGCAGTGGTGTCTCCCTCTTGGCCCCTCCCCACAAGTGTGCTGAGGCGGGAGCAGGAAGTCCTGGTAAGTACCTTATGCTCATCCCGAAGGTGGCTGTCCAGTTCCTCCGTGTGCTTGGTCTCATAGTAGCAGAGCTGGCATTTGTAAGGTTTCAGTTCATTGTGCTTTTCTATATGTTGCTGGAGGCTCTCATCACTGGAGCAGGTGAAGGTACACTTATCACAGCGGAAAACTACTCCCTGCAAGTATTTGGACAGTTTGGACCGGCAAACTTCAATGGGGACAACACGCTCTTCTGCGGAAACAAATTGAATGGAAAGATGGGAATTTTTACTGATGGCAAAACAGAAGTTCTTTCTTTGGAATACAAGAAGAAACTCACCCAATCTTGCTGCTCCTCGTGGATCTGGTTCCTTGAACTGACGCACATGCACCCTGCCCCTCCCCTAACCCCCAAACAACATATTCCTCAGGAATGAGTGGGTGTTTCTAAGACCAAAAGCTCTTTGTGTACTTAATACCCAGAATGACCTATAAATAGAGGTGGGGCGGGCTAGTAGGTGCTTGCTAATTCCTGAATGGAGGTGATTAAGGCAAGGGGGAGGAATAGAAGTAGCTGCAATTTTTACCAACATTAATGATTACTGACAACAACCATTAGCATGCCTTCCTTCCTCAGCAAGTGCAACTGAGGCTGGACTTACAGATGTCTTTAATGGGGAAAGAAACTGACATTCACCAGGCACCTATGTTCTGGTACCTTTCTATCAGCAACTTTATGAGGCTGGAGTTACTCTCATTTTTACAAATAAGTACAAATGGGCAACGAGTCTTTAAGTAACTCTCCAAAGGTCATAGACATTGCAGTTGGCAAAGCAGAGATGTGAAACCAGGTCTGCTTAACTGTAAATCTATTATTTCTCACTATTTCCAATTCCATTCTCATTTCCCCTTCTAAGGTATTCTCAAAGAGACTCTTCCCTCCTTTTGAAACTAAGGGGATTTCTCATCTAATATCAAGTCTGAAAGCAAACCTGTACACTTTCATTCACTAAAACTCCAACTATGAAGAGCTCACAAATGAAATGACTGCAGGCAACAATCGGGGGAGGTAGGGTTGCGCAGGAGACAGGGAGGATTTGTGTCTTTTTAGACAGTCTGTAATCTGATTGTCAGAGGGAAAAAATAAAAGAGAGAGAGGATTTGGGTGCTTTTCCCGTTAACATACCAAATGCTGTAGGGCTGGAAATGCGTGTGCTTGTTTATTTTGCACTCTCTCACCCTTGTGTTTAACTGCTCAAATTAAATTTCACACCAGTCTGCCCAGAGTATCAGCGCACACGCCAGATATCCATAACTGGGATAAAATTAAAATCTGTGCTATTTATGCAAGAATCAAATATAGCATGTGTTTTCATGCTGTGTCTGGATTTCAGAAGACTCAGAAAGTTTACAAATGGACGCACACACAACATATACTTATATTATTTAGAAACAGCAATGTATTATTAAGTCAAGAAAGCATGATTTATTCCCAGAGTCACTGAATAGCAATGTTTCCAGGGCATCGGTACGTTGTACACCGATGCGACTCACTCTTTAGAGTCCTCCCTTTGTTGCTGGTCAGTGTGCAGGCCCTAGGGAATTTTCCCCACCCAATGTCGTGCCTTAGTCTCAACCACAACACTCTGATTGTAGGGCAGTCACTGCCTTGGGAGTCCCTGAATGCAGCGATTAATCGGCCAGCAAAATGCTGGGCAGAGGAAGCGTGGAAGGTGGTATCTGCAACATACTCCCTGGAGCTCTAATGCATGTTATTTTCCCTATACAAAGAATCAGTTGCTTATTTAGAAATATAAATATTTTTAAACCCAAGTATAGCAGACAGCTAAGAAACACATGATTATAATGTAATCCACACATTTTTTTAGAATAGCAACTGTTTAAGTCCTCTAACCATTCAGTTGTATGGTTTGGTGTAAACGGAGAAAAAAAAATGCTTTGGCATAAACTAGTAAATCTTAAGGAGCTCATGCTAGGATATTCTATTCTTGTAACTCAAGGTTTCTAAAAAGTAGCATTATTGAAATTTTGGGACAGGATAATTCCTTGTTGTGGGGGGCCAGCCTGTGCATTGCAGGATGTTTAGCAATAACTGTGGCCTCTACCCACTAGGTGTCAAAAGCACCCCCTTCTCTCCAGCTGTGACAACCAAAAATGCCTGCAGACTAACACACTCTGGGGAGGCAAATTGACCTCAGTTGAGAATCACCGCTCTAAGCAAAGTGCCAGGCATTAACTGCAACTACGCTGGTTAAGGCACTCATGGACAGAACCCATGAACAAGCTAGTGTCAACAGCAAGAGATGGGGCATGCAGGCTGAACCACGGGGAACTGCCCCCATGCTGGGGATATGCCTTCAGACCTTAGGAGTTCATGGGAAGTGTTGACATGAACTTTACTGGCATCTTCCTTGGGACTGCATCCCCCTTGCTCTCTCTACATTTTTGTTCCTCATTTATATGTTATCATCTCTACTGTTTCTACTTTCATTCTTTGGCTTTGCCCTGTCCTGCCTGCCTTGGTTCCGTTGACCTCTGCAGTGAAGAAGAACAGCCTGGTATCATTTTTCATATAATGATGTCCCACACGCCTCAAAGACAGTCATTCAGTGACTCTCCAGTCTTCACTTCTCCACAATTAATAATCAGTTCTTTCAAACTTTTTTATGAGCCTCCTTTTCAATTCCTCTACCACTTAGGTTGGTTTTCTTTGCAGTTTCCAATTTCACTATGTGTGTCTAAGTGAATTTTACACAAAGTCATGAATAGTCAGAATAATACCCTGAAGTTCAAGTAATTATTCATGTGAACACCACTGCAGACTATTAAGTGCTCGCTATGGCTCAAGCACCGTTAGGTGTTCTACCCTTGACATAACTTTTTGTTCTCATAACACCCTGCAAAGTCACTTCTATTTTCTTCAGTTTGTTGATGTGGAAACCGAGAACTGATCAATTAAGCTACTTCCTCAAAGTCACACCTCTGGTTCAGCACAAAGCTGTGACCTGGGAACACAGGTCTTCTGATCTCTGCCAGGGCCCTCCTCCTGCACCCCTGATAAGAACTCTCCAGTCTGTATGTGTGTGCTTATAAGCCTTTCATTCATAATATTTAAAAAATGCAAAAGCTACAGATTTCTAAGGTAACCCTTTATATCTGAATGTCTTTCAAGCACCTTCTACATTTGAGGGAAGGGTCAAATCCCTGCTGAACTTAAATCTGAAATCTAGAACTTCTCATTTCCAAACTAAGACAATGCCAGTCTACCAAATCTCTTAATTATGTGAGTTTTCACTGAGATATTAATTTTAGAAAAAAGTTAGCTTTTTCCCCTTTCTAAAAACATGGTTAACATGACCAAGATAAAAATAAAAAAAGACAGACTTTAAAAGGTGGGCAAATGACTGACAGTGTTTTCTGAATGAGGTCATTCATCCTTGAGGCAAATGAAAGACATAAAAGTTAAAAACTGGAATGGTTCCAGGTATAGACTGGGCTCTGCCTTGGTTACAGAAGCTCAGTGCTCAGGGCTTTTTCTATGGGGGCAGTGACAACTGTGGGTCTTTTTGACTTCACACCTCTCAAAATTACCTTGGGTGAAAACTCAAGGCCTGAATCACACTCATTGTGACTCAGCTTCTAGCACTGGCTGCAAAAATATTATGACTTCACCAGTTCAACTACAAGATGGATTGTGTCTCTCATCTCCTCCTACTCAAAAGATGCTTGGTGCTGCAGCAGGACATAAAACCGAAGAGGTTGGGCCCGAGAGTAATGTCACATTGAAGCACATGTGTACTAAGGTGCAACAAGAGCTGAGAATAGCATGCTTTCAAGCCTCCATGGAGGTCAGTGGAAAATTCTGCACAGCTGCAATACAGAGGGTTCACTTCTGCTCAAATTGGCGAGAAACCACACCACTGCAGAGCCCAGATTCAACTAGCAAAAATCCTTCCTGAAAGGCACACCACAACATAGGTGGGTTTCCTTCCCAGAACATGCCAAGTCTACATGAAGCAATGAGATTGGAAGTTCTTCACTCCACCAAAACTTTGTGTGCAAATTGCCACTCTAGAGGACTGAGTCCCTCTTTGCACCAAAGCAAAGAAGTGACAAAGTCTGAGTATTAGAGAAAGCTATGAAGAAAATAACATTATTTTTATATAAATCATCCCAAAACATAGCCATAAATAGACAAACATAAACACAAGCAAAACAGTTCCTGGTAGGAAGTATGAGGTTTTGATGTTAGCCAGGCTGCCATCCTCAAGCTAGAAGGAACTGGAAATGGCACCTCTAATTCTATCAGGCAAAGGTATTTGGAGAAGTTGAAAGGAAACATGTAATTTCACTGAATAAAATTAAAGATTGGCAATCTCACTGTAGACTTTATTCTCAAGAAAAATGACACTGATCAGATAAATTAGGGGAGATTATTTCCTTCCCAAGGCTCCCACTTGCAAGGTTCAGTTAAATGCAGCATTTGTCTATGTATTGGGAAACAGAAACTTTAAGTTAATATGCCAATTAAAGACCCATAGCAGTGATTACATGGTTCCAAAATTACAATGTAAATATTTGGCAAAACTGTGTTTCATCCCTAAAATCTGTGGCCAGTTTTTAAGGCTCACTATGGATGTGCAAGATACATATATATGGGCAAAGCTAAGCATGAAACATTGTGCTTCCAATGGTGATCAACTCAATAGGAATACCCTCATAAAACTATTTATTCACCTGTTTTTAAGTCTCTCTTCTCATTCAAGTTCAAATTCCTTCAGTGCAGAAACCTTGCCTGACTCTTCATGGCTGTATCCCTACAGCTTAAAACAATGCTAGAGCTTTCTCCTCCAGCTGCCCAAGATGCCAAAAGAAAAAAAGGCCAAGGGGAAGAAGATGGCCTTGGCTCCTGCTGTCATGAAAAAGTAGGAGGCCAAGAGGGTGGTGAATCCCTTGTTCGAGAAAAGGCTTAAGAATGTTGGCATAAGACAGGACCTCCAGCCCCAAAGGGACCTTAGTCCCTTTGTCAAATATTCCCACTACTTCTGGCTATAGTAGTAAAGGGCTACCCTGTAAGCAGCTCAGAATGACTCCTGTGATTAACCAGTTCACCCATGACTTGGACCCCTAACAGCTACTCAACCGCTTAAACTGGCTAGAGACAAAGCAAGAGAAGAAGATTGTTGGCCTGCATTGAGAAGAAAGCTGCCAGCAAAGGGAATGTCCCCACGAAGAGGCCACCTGTCCTTCCAGCAGGAGTTAATACTCTTACCACCTCAGTAGAGAATAAGAAAGCTCAGCCGATGGTGACTGCACATGATGTGGATCCCATGGAGCTGGCTGTCTTCTTGCTTGCCCTGAGTCCTAAGAAGGGAGTTCCCTATTGTATTATCAAGGAGATGGCCAAATTGGGGTGCCTAGTCCACAGGGAGATCTGCACTACTGTTGCCTTCACACACGTTAACTTGGAAGACAAAGGCGCTTTGGCTAAGCTGGTAGAAGCCATCAGGACCAATTACAATGACAGGTATGATGAGATCCCACATCACTGAGGAGGCAAGGTCCTTGGTCCAAAATCCATGGCTTGTGTTGCCAAGCTGTAAAAGGCAGAAGCTAAAAAACTTGCCACTAAACTGGGTTAAATGTACACTGTTCAGTTTTCTGTACATAAAAATAATAAAAAGTCTCCTTCAAAAAGCCAAAAACAAAATAAGGCTGGCATATAGTGAGTGTTCAATAAATATTTGTTGCATGAATGAAAACCTACCAAAAGTCCTACCACTGACTTCATCCTTGAAACAGAAGTTCAGGGCTTAATTTTTCCCTAGTTAAACTCATCAAATCATGGTCAATCTCACCAAATGTTGATCTGACCTAAGTTCACAGTTCCTGAATGAGATGGGTCTACCAATCCTTTGCTTCAACCTTTGCTAAATTAGTATTCAATAAGTGTCTCATCAGTAACCTGATCAGAATTTGTCCTGGCTTCCCATCTGTCTACTGACTAAAGTTCCAACTTCTATATTAGTATCCAGGCGCTTCATAATTTGGCCAGAACATACTTCTCTGGTATGCTTCCTATTCTCTTCAGGACCCCGGAAATGTCTAATAACATTCTGCAAACATGTCTTACTTCCACTGACCTCAGTGGTTTATTAAATCGTCTCTTCCCTCGTGTAGTGGGTTGAAGAGTGTCCCCCATAAACTTAAGTCTACCTGGAACCCCAGACTTTATTGGGACATAGGTTCTTTGCAGATGGCAATCAGTTAAGGCCACACTAGATTAGGGTGTGCCCTAAACCCAATGACTAGTGTTCTTATAAGAAGAAAAGAGGGCACAAAGAGATACACATAGAGAAAAAGCCCATATGAACATGGAGACAAACATGAGAGTGATGCAGCTATAAGGCAAGTAGCATCAAGGAATGCTGGGAGCCGTCAGAAGCTAGGAAGAGGCAAATAAGGATCCTTCTCTTGTGCCTTCAGAGGAAACACAGCTCTGTCAACACCTTGATTTCAGAGTTCTAGCTTCCAGAACTGTGAGAGAATACATTTCTGTTGTTTTAATCTACACAGTTGGTGGTCACTTGTTACAATAGTCCTTGCAAACCAATAAGCCCTGCCTTAAGTCTTCTCTGCCTGTTGAAATGTTATCATGGTTCAGTTTGAAAGCCACCCCTCTCTACTACAAACAGAAATAAACCTAGATACCCATCACTCACTGTCTTGTCTATACTACGCACATGCTCATCTCTGAGGAGAGTGGGTACCGGGTCTTATGTTCCCCATTTTGCCCAAAGAACCAAGCATAGTGTGGCACATAGTGTGGCACGTAACAAGCAAATAATGAATGTTTGCTGAACACATGAGTAAACATCATACTCTCTTTTGCTGTGGCCAACATAAATCCCTGATTAGTTCATATTCAGATGTCCCATGAGTGAAGTAGATTCTCTCTCTACTTAAATATATCAATTTATACAGACAAAAAGCAATGGAAACTATTTCCGCCAGCAGTAGTTCGGTCTCTGGGCCAGTTCAGAAGTTGGTTTTCTTGCTTTTCATCCCACATGCTTTAATTAACTAAGACCTCAGAAAGATCTTGTACTGTGGACCTGAGAGACCAAGGATGTCATGGATAGAGCAGGAAGAGGACAGGTGCAGAAGGAGCCACATCTTGTTACTTTGAGATCGGCCCCAACTCAAAATTGCAAGGCAGACATGCAGCTCTGTCTCTCGGCTTGTCAAGGTCAGCTTCCTACTGAGCTGCCATTTTGAGTAGAGATGGACACCAAAGCCAGGCCGGGACACAGATGGTATACATGGCTGTCCTGAGGCACTCCGCTGCCTGTGGATCCGTGGACTTCCCCTCTGACCTCCTCTGATAATTCTGTCTTTGAACCCAGCCGCCACAGCTACTAGAACACTCAACAGGGTGACACTACCTCTCTCAGGGTGAGAGAGTGACGCCTGGTGGGTAAAGGCAAGAGCTGTGGGTCAGACAAGCCTGGGTTTAAATCCCAGCTGGATTACTTACTAGACATTTCATGTTCATCAAGTTGTTAGCCTTTCTGAATCCATTTATTTCCTCATCATGGGGGATAACAGTCATCCACCACATAGGATTTTGTGAGAATTCTATAAAATGACATACTGTAAAGCACTTAGCACAGTACCTGCTAGGCAAGCAACCAGCAACAGTAACCATTGTTGTTATTATTGTTAATGTTGTTATTATTACTATTAATCCTCAAATGCTCATGTTCATTTCAGATGGATGTTTTCTGACCTTGATAAGGACTCTGAAAATGATCCTTACAAGTAAACAGAAGAGACCACAAATAACCAGTGACAGGTAATGTAATGAGACATGGGATCAAAGGACTGCAATTGACTGCTTACCAGTTGGGTGACTTTGAGTGAGTGATTCCAGCTCTCATGCGCCCTGCAAAACTTACTATTGTATTTATGGTGGGCACAATATGCACTACGTCACACACTGTGCCCTTCAGGAAAACCTGCTAGACAAATTCCTCTAGGTTTCAGTGTCTAGGATTCCTGAAAATTTCCTGAATGACAGTTCAAAAAAGTCTAACAAGCAGTTGAAATCTGGTTGCTTCTGTGGTTTTCTTTTCTACCATGGTAGGCAAGGAATCTCAGGGTGAAATCTGCAGCCCACTGTGAACAAGTGCATGGCACCTCATGGTATCCACTGGGTATCCAAACTCTCAGCTAGCTTTTTCATACTTAGAGGTGAACTTTCCACTAGTTTCTTCTTATTTTGCATTTACCCCAATTTCCTTATTTGTTTTTAAACCTATAGTTCGGCACACACGTCTTTAAGATATCTAAAAACCTTTGTGAAATGAAGTAGATGGCAAATAAGTACATTAAATTATTTTAAAAAGTAGTTTGTCTCACTCTCAAGTTTCACAGGCATACAACGGGAATAGAGTAATAGTATCCTTCACAATGTTGCTGGAAGATGAAGTGACTGTGCGTGTAAGCGGCACTTTGTTGAGGGTAGAATGCTATGGGAGTATTTGTGGTCGTAGTGTTTAATCTCTCTTTGCTTCCCCCTTTCTTGTGTTCTCAGCTCAGGGAGGGAAAGTCATTGAGCTTGTTAGGCATCAAAGCTCTGTTCCTGCCAGGCAGCAATATGGGAAAAGAAAGGAACCAACCACAGAAAGTGAAGATTCGCCGTGTCTGCTCGGCAGCAGCCCTGCTGATGGCCCCTTACCAAGCTGTGATAGGGCACAGAGCCACCGCAACACATGGGCTGGGGGACCGGAAGCCAGGTGACTGAGGCGGAACACCAGGCAGGACCACTCGGGCCAAGAATTCCTGCCTAAATGTTCCTGTGATGCTTCTCCCAGCTTGCAGGTGGACATCCTAGCCAGCAACGATCTCATGTCTCATTAGAGTGCAAGGGGGAGGAGGGAAATCTGTGCATGTTAAATGTCCAGCCTTCCGTTGAGTTTGCATGAACATGGGTGAGTACGTCACAAATGTATTGGCCAAAGGCAATGGCTCAGGGGCAATGTGAGGTGTGTTGCCAATGGCCCCCAAATACTCAGCATTTCAGAGTGAGTGACATCCCAGCAAGACAACAGATGACACTCATTGCTTTTGAGGCATATGTGACAAATATTGAAAGGCTTTCTAAGGTCAGAGGCGAAGGAATGAAGATAGGAGGGAAGAGGATGAAAAGAAGGGATGGAGAGAAAGAATGAAGTAGATGGAAAGATCAGTAGAAACACCAATCAAGACTGGCAATGAGCACTCCAGTAATCTTTTTCTAACCACCTGTAGCTTGAATCTTTTCAGGACGAAACAGGTTCTACATATTTTTCCTTCCAATGAAGAGGAAGCCTGTTGTTTAACAATGTTTTAATTGGCCAAGGGTAAATGCAACTCAAAGAAAGACCGAAGTGGACTTAAAAGAAGTATCACTGTTTATCAGCAGGAACCAACATTTATGGAACAGTCATTATGCATCCATTATGAAAAACCACTGGACACTTTACCCATTATCTCATAGGTACAATCATCTCTTTTAATGGATGGAGAGGTTAAACACAGTAGGCTCTAAAACCAGAATTTAAATCCAAAGCCCATGGATTTTCTAATTATTATTAGAATATATAATAGAGACTATTATTAGAATGTATAATATACATTATTTTAAAGAATTCTCTCTCCCTCCAACCATTTCAAAGGAAGTTCCATGTTCTGCTTTGGAAATCATTTTGGTCTTCTTGAAAGAATCTCTCACAGCCATAGAGCTCTCCACATTTCACATTTGCTTTCACCCACCCGTTTTGTTTCTTGTTCATTCCTTCTATGCAGTCTACGCAAGGCTGTGGGTGGCAGAATTGTCAGAATGTACAAATCCCCCATGCTGGGAAGCCCTACGGAAGTGTTCACTGCAGAATCCATCACCTTTGCCTCCCTCCAGGTGGAGGAAATACTCCCAGCAGGAAGGTGTTTTTGCCCTTTTGGCTGTCACTGTGGTTATCACTGTGGTTTCTTGCCTGAAGATAAGGTGAGGAACAAGGCACAGGTGCTACTGCCACTCTGAGAGAGCATCCCTAGAAGGCCATCTCTGCTGCCTGCCCCCCGCTGCATCCAAGAAAACCAAGTTAGAAAGGTTACCTCGGTGCAGCACGATGTGGTCAATCATGTTGCGCTTGTATTTGGTGTGATAGAGGCAGAGAGGACAGCGAAGATCTTTGGGGCCCTCCTCGGGAACCGCTGAGTGCCCAGCTTCCACGTGCATAGTAAAAGCAGATCTAGGAGAGAGTTTGGGAGGAGAGGTGATGCGTGTAACCAGGGATCATTGCATTTTCACATTTCCTGCTGGCAAACCCGTTATATATGTCCAAGTGCGGCTCTCCTGCTTGCGGGGCTAAAAAAAAATCTGTTAATCATGTTTGTTGACCACCCAGAAACTTGGTCACTCAACCGAATCTGAACACTGTCAAATGGTAGTAACTTCTTTCTGGAAACTGTGCCCTGGGCTGGGTTCAGAGCTTAGTTTGAAAAGAAACAAATTCCCCAAACACCTTATTCTTAAAAATTGTCTATTAAGAGTATGAAAACAAAATCCCAAAAAAGGAACTATTTTTCATCATGCTTGGGAGGAGAGAGACTATTTTAAAGCTAGGTTGACTTAGAAACTGCCTGTATAATTCTTCACAGGTAAGGGGGGGAGGACAAGTTGTCCAGGAAGTCAATCATCATGATTGATGATTAGGTAAACTAAGTGGTGTTGTACCAGCTTAAAGGTGGAATGGTACTGCTGCCTCTTCCTCCATCCTTTTCAAATCTTCAAAATTTGCAAAGCCTTAAATGTCTCATTAAAATCGATAAAGCCAAGACTTTAATGGGCAGGGACCCTTTCTTGTGAACCCGAGTGTTGCTCTCTGGAGAAAGTGTGTCTGCCTGTCTGTCGGCCCTTGCCCTCTGGGGTCCTCTAGCCTTCTCTCAGCACCAAATCACACATGTATTTATCTGAAAAGTAACTGGAGCAAATTAATAGAGATAGAACACACGTTCCATCAAATCCCAGCTACTACGATGCTGGTGGGAAAGAGACTTCTTCTTCTTCCAATTCTTCTTTTTCTTTGGACATGAAGCCTCTCGGTGTGAAGCATGTATTGAAGTAGTCTAAGGCTCAGATCCTGATTACAATAGGAACAGAAAATAATAGCTTTTTATCTATGATATCTAATGTCATATTATTATAATAGCTTTCTATCTACGATATTATTACACTTACTAGTGTTTGCTTTGTGCCAGGCACTATTCTAAGTACTTCAAGATACACTGGTTCATTTATTGCTCATAAGAGCCCTATGATGTAGGTACTATTATTATCTTTATTTTATAGGTAACAAAAGAGGGACACAGAGAGTGTCTTAGTGACTTGTCCAGAATCACCCAGGCAGTCAGGCTCCACACTCTACACCTGTAACCACTAACCTAAACACTATCTCACAGGATGAGATTCAAATGCAGAAGTTTAGATTACATCATAGGAAGCATTCCATTCTTAATAATTGAGTCCATCAATTCTGTCATCCACAGGGGCAAGGGTGACTATGGATTCTCTTTTTCTAGACTGGAGCAATCACTCTAAGATTGCTCAAGTGTAGTGTTGGAAGTGCCAGGGTCTTGATTCTCTACGTGTCTTTCAATACTATGATTTTAAGAATTAAAGAATTTCCTATCAGGGGAGCAGGGAAGACACTACTGCCGGATGTTTTCTCTTGACTTTGACTTTGCTTCCAAGAACATACTTTTTTTTCCAAAGCTAAAAAAAGGAGAAGAGACAGTTCTCTGAAGGGAAACACCACTCCAAGCATGGGAGGAAATCATTTGCTTCAATCTTACACTACTTGAGAGCCCATTTGCTCCCATTTTAAAACTCATTTGTTCTGATATAGCTCTTCATCCCTTCCCAAATCCCAAAGCAGTCTTCTGAAACTACCCTCCTTCCATGAAGCCTGGACCCAACCCCTACATCATCGCATGGGCAGGGCCTCCCATAAGCTCCAAGTAGGAAAGTGTAAGGGAAGCCTGCAGTGAGGGGTGGAGCAGGGGCGGCCACCTTGTTTTCCACAGCTGTTCATTACATCACTTACTTAAAGCCTGTGTAAAAGGAGCAGTCTTTGCACTTGAAAAGCTTCTTCCCACCATGCTTGTCCCGGTAATGACGCCTGATGCTCTGGATGTAGCCGGAGGAGAATTCACAGAATTCGCAGTGAAGCACGGCTTCAGTTTTCTGCTCAGTGCCAGCAGCAGCCCCAGAAAGAGGCACAGGGCTAACACGGCTGTTGTTCCTTGCCAGGGCAGCTGACTGATAGTGGTTCAACTGCTGCTGAACATCTGGGGGCTCTGAATATGATGAGTCTGTGAAGAGACGGGAAAAATGACACGGGGCACAGAGAACACAGTAGGGGATCGATGCTTGAAAACCCCTGACATCAGGTTTCTTTTTACCCTCCAGCTTTACTAAGGTATAATTGACAAACGGAAATTGTTTATACTTAAGGTGTACAAGATGATAATTTGATATATGTATCTGCTGTGAAATGATGACCACAATCAATTTAATGAACGTATCCATCACCTCACAGTTACCATTTGTAATGTGCAGGGAACACACCGAAGACCTACTCCCCCAGCAAATTTCAAGTACACCACACAAATTTCAAGTATTATAAATTATAGTCACTATGCTGCACATTGGATTCCCAGAACTTACTAATTTTATAACAGAATGTTTGCATCTTTTGACCAATGTTAGTTTTGAGAGTTCTTTTTTTTTTTTTAAGAGGGATGATTATGATTCCATCTTTTATCTTCATTTACATTCTACAACACAGATTTGGGGAATGCATGCTGGGAGGAACTATCACCTCTTTTAATCTGACTTTGAGGGCTCATGGCATTTAAAAATAAAATTTTGAGGTTAAAGGTTTCAAAGCGTAGGAAGAAAGTAAACCGTTTTTTTGTTTTTGTTTTTTTTTTGGTTTTTTTTGGTTTTTTTTTTAAAGGAAATCGCAGCATGGCAACAGGTTGCCACAGAATACCCTTCCCTGTAGGTGAGAAAATAAACCTGCATAATGTACACAGGCGTCTACACGACAAAGGAAAGGACATGATGCAACATCTCCTCCTTTGCAGCCCACATTTATTCAAGCAACCAAATTAAAAAAAAAATCAGTCTTTAACAGAAATGCTCAAGCACAAGGCACTCACACAAATATAAAAATGTTTTATGCCTTCACACTCAAGTGATTTAAATTTTAAAATATAAAAATCCAATAGCGTTCTCCTGGAATGGATGTTTAAAGCTTAGTCAGCATTAAGATGGAGATTTATTCATAAATCCCATTAAAATGAAATTCCAAACAAGTTTCCCTGAAAGGTATTTTAAAGTTTGCGATTCTGAGGAAAATGTCGGAAATGACAGGCACAAATCTTAACCCCGAGAAGCTTCAATGGCATGCGGTGGAGAAATCTGATCTAGGAGGGAGGAGGGGAAATCTCAGCGTTTCTTCTTCGAATTAAAAAAAAGAGAGAGAAAAAAAAGTAAAAATAAATAAATAAAGGGGTTGGGGGAGAGGAAAAGTAAAAGGTCTTGAACCTTTTCCCAACATGCTGCTTTCAATGTGGAGGTTAGAAATTCAAAAACATTGTCCTATATAACCTACAGCTGCCTATGAATGACACAAATGAAGTCCATGAATACCACACAGATGAATTTCAGTGTAACTTTCCTTGAAAAGAAAACAAAGGGCTCTTTTCTTAAGCCTTTCAAAAAGCAGGGGGGAAAGGGGATAGAAACTGTACAAGCCTCCTCCTGATTTGATGGACACTTAATTTTCCAAAGCATAATTCCCTAAGGCAGGACATGGAGGAATTCTCTAAAACCCATACTTGATGAAACCAGCACCATCCATCCCATCAGCCTCTTCGAACAGGAAAACAAAAGCAGAGCAGCCTCCCTGACTGCTGGGCCACCGCCTGTCTGCAAAACACTCAAATATCTTCCCCTTCTTATTCTCCTCCCCGCCTCCTCAATTCATATTCCTCAAGATTGAGAAAAACCCCTTTGGAAATTGTAAACAAACCTGCCACACACAAAAAAATAAAACAAAAGGAAACCTGAACAATGTCTCCAAGCCTCCATAGGTTCATTACCAGGTGTAAATGGAAGACAAAGGAAGAAAGGAATGACAACTGAATTCATTTTACCCAGTTCTTTTATCTCCTTTTTCTTTATTCCTCTACCCTAGCTGATGAACCCACTCTGGATCACAATAATGCAATTGTCAACTTTTCATTCTTCTCATTCAATAGCAGGTTTGTTTACCATTTCATGGATTGTTTGAGATGTTTTCTATTTAAGCCCTCAAGTCTAGTTTCTGCTTGAAACACACGCACAATGAAGCACAAAACACACTCCACCTCTCTTGTTATCATAGGCTTGAGCTGTAAGTTGAGCACTGCCAGCCAGGATCCCCAGATAGCTTCTGTCCTCTTGGTAATGTTGGTCCTAGTTTGCACTCTTAGCTCGGCAGAATAGAAATTCTATAACCAGCAAGGCCAAAGCCAGGTCCTGCTGGCCTGTGATCTGTCTACCATCCACAATCCACCCAGAGACCAAAACAAATCTCCCAAGTGATGGTCTAGGTCTTAAAGGAGTCACAGTCCCCTCCATAACAAGGCACATCCCTGGATCTCCCAGATTAGTATGGATGCTTGTAGTCATCTCAGATACCAGGTACCTGACATCTTCAGTCCCTTTCTAGCAAAACTATAAAGAAATGAACGGCTCCTAGCCAGATGATAAGCCAGACGAATGCACTCCCAGACCTTCCATCCACCCCCAACTCAACATGTGCACTGATCTGTCAGGCAGACCCCCTCCAAGGACCCCAATCTCTTTCAGTTAACACATTTTTATCTTGTCTCTAGGGCCTATTGCATATTATTTCATCCATCTCAAAAAACAAATTCTATATTTTAACTCTGGTATTTATACAGTATGGAAAACCTGAAGAAATAAAAATGCAAGAAGTCACGGGAAAAGCATTCCAAGAAACAGAGGCTCATTGCCCTTCTCAAATGGCAGTGCAAAAGGAACAGCTAATGCGTCCATGTCATAAAATTTTTTTTTCCTCCTGGTTAAAATCAGATGGACAGGTTTATTGACAAAAACAAGCAAATCCCATCATTTAGGATACATTTGTAATAATGCCCAGGTTACAACTTTTTGGATTTTCTTAGGGCTTTACTTTCCTTTCTGCTGCCAACATTCTCAATTTCGCTCTCGCTCACGTGGAATTTGTGAATAATGTAGGATTTTAGCACTTTGGGCACTAAAGTGATAAAGACATGAGTGTGTATCATTCCACCGATCTTTAAAAAGCCCACTTGCTAAGCTACATAAAATTCCTGTTTGTTCATGAAGCATGGCCTGAAGAGCAGGAAGGAGGTCATTCGGTGCCCAGGTTAGAAAGGCAAACAGATTGTTAGCTGTGAAGGGCATGTCACATAAGTTAAAAATCATCATTAAGACTATTTTCTTTCATTTTGAGCTTAAGGAAAGAAAGGTTAAAAATATCCTTGTGTTGGGAGAGTCAGACTTCTAGTCATGGGGAAATACAGCAGCTGAATCACATGGATGTGAATTCAGTGGGAAGTTCTGCACCCAACTGTGGCTCACACAAGTTACATCTTTAACACCTGTGTGGCCAGTGGTATCTACAATGGAACCAACAGCAAAGACTAAGGTGGTCCACCTTTAAAAGCAGGTCATGGCTTAGCATCACCATACATTCCCAACCAACCAACCAACCAACCAACCCTGACACATACAGTCTGAGAAAAGAGTTTTATTCTCTGACTTGTGACTTTAATTATATGCGAAGTTTTAGAAATGAAATTATAATGTATAATTGTAGTTATAAAATAAATTTAATTAAGTTATATGGAGTTCTCCAGTTTGTAAGCTATCATAAGAAATGAATTAAAATCAGGATCAAATTAGAATTTTAGCAATGATGGTCACAGTGCCTATAGGATTTAGAATTTATTCAGAAGCCAGCAATTAATTCTCACAACTATGGTGTGCGGTCTAATTGGGTTTACATCTCAATTTTACCAGTGAGGTAGCTGAAGCTGAGGATGACGGGTCACATAGACACGAAGAAGCAGAGGTAGGATTTGAACAAAGACCTGTCTGATTATAAAGTCTGAGTCTTGTGTCTTAGGGCATCTGTTCTCAGTGGTGACCTCTAGGGTTCTGTGATACAAATCAGAGGAGCCAAAAAGAACATGAACGTTGCTTCAGCAATAAACACATAGTAGAGAGGAAAGAGAGAAAGTGATAGAAAGGTTGAAATAGTTAAGAAAATAACATTAGAACAGATGCAAATGATAATAGAATAGATAGAAAATAACACTAAAATGAATAGGGAAGAAAACACTAACATTTTGAAGCATTATGAAAAAAAATAAAGCAAGACTCAAAAAGAGAAAGAATATCCGAAATTTCAAAATGCTTATATAAACAAAATAAGGGACCACACAGGAGACATTTCTAGAAGCATGTTGTGAAGATGAGCCCTGCAAATACCCAGAACTGGAAACCTATCTGTCTAAATGTCATGGTTTAGATAGATGCTTGATAAATTGTCCTCAAATAATAACACTCTAACATTCCTCAAGTGGGGTTTGGCTGGGAAAAGAAAGATACACAAATGCAAATGAGAGATGGGTGCTTTTTCGTGGCTCTTGAACAGCTCAGGATTTCAAACCAGGTAAGGGCTGAATTCTAAATGGGATGTCCTAACCCTCTCATTTTTCATGTTCCTGGAGAAATTGGACTTTTTTTTTTGCTAATTCCAGCTCTCTAGAATAACAGTTTGAGTTGTTTTGATTTTTTTCCTTTTTTTATCCAAAACTTAGAGAAAAAATGAAACAATCACAAGAAATTTGACTTTATAAAGGCAAACGACAAATAAATGGACCATAAGCCTGAGAGAATGAGACTTTCTTGAGTATTCAAAGTTCCAATTCCACAACATTTAGTTAACATTGTGCTAGTGCCAGGTCATGTGCTGGCTCTGGGGATCCAAAGTCAAAGAAGACATGAGAGATGCTTTCTAGAAACTCATATTTATTAGGGGAGACAGCTGAGCAGTTGACTTATGAAAATATAGGCCTCTCCATGTCTAGTAAACTTACTCCACTGATTGAAGGAATAAAAGAGGCAAAGAGAACAAATGAACAGTAACAGGAGAGTTCAGCTATTGTAAGTTTAAGGAAGACACAAGGAAGAATAAGAGTCAATTGGACAGCAAATTGTAGGAGCCGCAGAGGACAGCCCCCTTGCACGCTCTAAGTGATACAAAGAGGAAGCCATACCAGAGGATCAATTCTCAATTTTCTGCAGCCCTGCATAGAGAATATGAGTGAAGGTGAAAGGGAACAGAAGTACCTTGGTGCCAGCAACTACATTTAATTATATTTGAGCTAGATTTTTGTGCAGACTTGGAAGACAGGCTTGTTGGTCAGTGTGAATCAAGTACCAAGAAAAAATAAAAGACAAGGAATTTTAGGCAAGCAAATTTTAGAGGTGGCCAAGGGGCAAATGATTCAATTACACCCATTCATTCAGCAAATATTTACTGAGCATTTAATAAATAGGAGACCCTGTTCTGGGACAGTAAGACTTGAGCCTTGACCTCAAGCAACTCACTTTCTCAGACAAAGATGTAAATAATTGATCGTGATACAATGCAAACAAAATGTTTTAATAGAGGTATTTATAAACAGGCAGGGGAAGGAAGGAAAAATCAGCAGCACTTTGTGCCTCACAGAATGTGGGAGTGAGAGAGATGGAGAGGGGATGTCAAGAGAACTATGAGTGTCCATTAATAAATATAACTAGTATTAATTAGTGTGCTAATTAATGAAATCAACACTAGACACGCAGCTACCTAAACGTTCAACTCACTACACCTCCACCTTAAGTCGTACATTTTGGAGAAACTAAACAGAAATTCAACAACTACATTATTATCACAATGAAAAAAAAATGACTTAATTTCCCCAGGGTAAAGAAATGATGAGTCTCAACAGAAAAACATGTACATCAGAGGGTGGGGTAGGTTGTGTAAGGGACAATTTAAAGTCGCCAAGTTCTAAAATAGCATAGGAAGTTCAAAATAATACATGGATTGTAATTTTCTTCCGAAAAGCAGACTATTTAGCAACTAATGGTTGGTAGCATGGGCCATTAGAAACAGAATATTATCTGTGGGTAACTTAAGATATTGTAAATGCCCAAAGTGAGGAGGTTGAGGGAGAACCCAAATAAGCTAGATGTATAGACCATTATTTCTAGTGAAGAAAATTTGAGAAAGGTACACAAACAAAGGTAAGAGGGCAGCTAAAAATGTACTTTATTTAATAGCCAGGAAACTTTTGGGATGCCATGCAACTTCTATTATACAACTGCTAATAAACTTAGGCAAAGGACAAAAATAGTTTCAGTATTTTCATGTATGCGACAGTGATCCAGGAATCTGTAGCGACCAGAAACAGAATTCTGCAATGGGAAACCTACTGAGCTTTGTGATCATCTGAGTCTTCATCTAAAGCTGAAAGACTGTTCAAGCTTTGTGTCTGATGGACTCCTGAAACTCACCACGTTGAGAACTGACACCATCTTTCCCTAAACATCTCCTTCTGCGTTCTGAATATTGGTAAATGGCCCACCACTTTGTTTGAGCTCAAACTGTGAGATTCTTCCTTCAAAGTTTCAGATTTCTCCCTTCCCTGTGGCAGCACATTTAAACAGGTATAACGCATCAGAGACATGCCTCATGACCCGCCTCCATTCATTTTCCTCCTCAGTCCTGCCTTCCCTACCCCTTGTTCATTGAGGTCCTCCTATCACATATGGGCAACTCTTGAAGTCTCCTACCTGGTGTTTCTTCTTCTAAGATCAATTCCAGTTCAGCCAGCATACATATCATTACTCATATACGATTATGATATGAGTGTGCCCTATTGCTCAAGAGTAAAGCTCTTCAGTCTCGTCTCAGCCCACGTCTCCAGCCTCACTTCCAGCTAGCTTCCAATTTCTTGCAAATTCTACGTATTGCATCCTTGGGGATCCTTAATCAACGCCACCAGTGCACTTTCTCTTCTTTTTCCCTGGCAAATTCTTACCCATCCTTCAAAACTCAGCTGAAATGTCACACCCTCTGTGAAGATTTTTCCCAGCAATCCAAACAGAACTCTTTGCTTTCCTCTATGCTTTGCCAATACATACACATTGTGATTCTTGCCCTGATCTCATTATACCTCATATTACATTTACAAGTCCTCCTTAAGCAAACTTGGCTAAATCAATGTCTCTGACCTTAAAACATTCTAACCAAAGAAGAACCATGGCAACAGTGGTGTCTAGGCTGATGCTGTACACCATCCTTTAGCAGGTCCATCCATTTCTGCTTCTAGCACTAGACCTAATGCTAACAAGAATCATTAGTTTCATTTGCTCCTAAAACATTTTTGTACCAGTTATATTTGCTACTGAGCTCATTCAATTTAATTAATATTCTATAAGATAAAATATAGGTATAAAAGTGTTATTTCTATGAAAGCTATGTTGAATGCTTTGAAAAGACTTGATAAAGTCAAGTTGCTAAAAAAAAATTACTGTTAAGTTACATTTTGGCAAGACCAACTATAAAAGATTGAGAACATAAAAATCTAGAAGGACTCTGCTCTAAGACTGTTTCACAAATGTCTAAGTTCTCATTCCACTTCAAAGAAATGGAAACTGGAAGTAACACACAACGCAGTGCAGGTGAGTGTGGTTTACACAAGGGAGAAAACAGGGAACTTCAATCAAAGGAACGAGATTCAAATACATAGGCTTTACCCTGTATCACAATACTGATGAATACATGTATTTACATTTTAAATGAAATTAACATGCTTAAGGCATTTTGAAAAGGATTCCCTAGTTAGGATGGTGATTATCAAAAAAAGAAAATAAGTGCTGGCAAGGCTGTGGAGAAACTGGAACCCTTGTGTGCTGTTGTTTGGAATGCAAAAACGGTACAGTCTCACGGAAAATAGCATGGAATTTCCTCAAAAAATTAAAAACAGAACTATCGTATGATCAAGCAATCCCACTACTGGATATTTATCCAAAAGAACTGAAATTAAGATCTTGAAGAGATATGTACTCCCAAGTTCACTACAGCATTAGTTACAATAGCCAGGAGGTAGAAGCAACCTAAGTGTTCATGAACATGTGAATGAGAGAAAATGTGGTGTATAACACACACACACACGAATATTATTTAGCCTTAAAAAAGAAGGAAATCTTGTTATATGCTAAAGCCAGTCACAGAGGGACAAATACTGCATGATGCCACTTCCATGAGGCACCTAGAGCAGTCAAACCCATACAGACAGACAGTAGAATGGTGGTTGCCAGGGGCTGTGGGTAGAAGGAAGTGGAGAGTTGTTGTTCTATGGATATAGAGTTTCAGTCATGTAAGATGAAAGAGTTCTAGCGATCTGCTGTATAACAATGTGTATACAGTTAACAATACTATCCTATATACTTAGAAATTTGTTAAGAGGGTAAATTCCCATGTTATATGTTTTTTACTGCAGTCATTTTTTTAGGTGCCTTTAGACAAGATAATCTGTTAGGTTCTTTACAAACTTCACAAACTTTAATTATCACCATAAATACTTAATGATGGTACTTAAGAAAATATCCATTAGATTGAATTTGTGGACAGCCGTGCTATACAGGCACACAAGGCATTGTTCCTGTCAATCTGAAATGACAACCAAGCAGGTAATGTCAGCTCCACAGGAGCAAGGGTTCATGCTGTCTTTTTCGCTGATGTATCTCAATTGCTTAGAATTGCCTGGAAAGGTACTTAAGAAAATGTTTCCTGGATTAAACTTGTGGACAACTTTGTTAAGTCCAGATACATATATATTGTTTTAAGTTATTAAAACAGTGTGTAACACAGAGCTATCAAGATGATTCACAGACTCAAGAAGTCTGCTGATTTAAAAAATTCTTCTCGGTTCTATCCGAATTCCTTTGTACCTTGATTTAATTCCCATTCTCAAAATACCTGTTTCTCAAGTGCTGTTAACACTGAGCAGAATTTGGTATCCAGAGAAACAATAAAAACCACAAATCACCAATGCAACTTTCCAAGTATTTCCTCTGAAGAGCCTCAAAAATGTTCTTTATCTATGGGCTATTCCAAAAGAAAATTATGTTCGAAACTAAGCTTTAGAATACAAACCATTTCCATTCCATAGTGTCTAACGGGGAACATACGCCTCTAAAGGCAGTCACATTATTTTATTTCCTTCTTTTGATTATGCCTTGAAAATCTCCAGGCCAAGGACTCTGGCACCTCCTTGTCTACTGTCATCAGTGGAGCTCTCTGGCCTGGACGCACAAGATTATGATACAATGGCCAGGGGGACAATGGATGCTGGATGACTATATATAGGAATTCTGGACTCTGTTGTCATGGAGGCAAACGGAAAAACAAACGCCTAATCCTGAAAATAAGGTTGAGGCCAAACTTGAAGGAAACACACACTGAAAACTTCCTGTCATTCTGATGAGTAAAAACAAAACCTTGAAATATGATCAGGGAATAGATTGAGAAAACAAAACAGAACAAAATATTAGCCTGCAAAATGATACAAACATGGCAAAAAATGGGCAATCTTTCTCTTTTTTGAGATCTAGTTTCCCATCATACTTACATTCATTGAAAAGGTTTCTCAAAGGCCTTATTTTGTGTGAAGCCTCATGTTTTTTCTTTATATTTTTGAGAAATCCAGGCAGGTCTGACCTGAGGCCAAGGAGGATTCCTGGACTTTTCAGTTCACTAGATCGTATACTTGGGAACATATTCATTCGTCTTTCTATATTTTTTGTCAATGACATCACCATTCATTCACCCAGTCAATGAAATCAGAATAAATCCTTGATTCATTTCTCTCTTTCATTCCACACATTCAATGAGTCAAAAGCTCTGTTGGTTCAGCCTCCTGAGAAACTCTATCTCTGTGATCCACTCACTAGCCCACTGCCATGGCTTTTGTTCAGGCCCTCGTGGTTGCTGTGTGAACTTCTACTGCAACATGTTCCTAACTGGCATTCCATTTTCCAGTTTCTTCTCCCCCTATGATTCCTTTCTTTTCTAAAATGCAAATGTGATCATGATACTCACTTTCTTACAGAAAAAAGTCCAAACTCTGAACCATGGGGCTCACACTCTCCTTCATCTTTCCAGGCCGATCCTCACTCCCATGCCCACACTGTTTCCATGCTGTGCTTAATGCCAGTCACATACAGGGCTTCTAATATTCACTTTTTATGCCTTTTCCCCCTGCATTGTTGTACATTCTTGCAATATCCTTCTTATACTTTTCAGTCTGACAAACTCTTACTCATCTTTCAAAACTGAACTCAGTCCAAATCTGCCATCACCATGAAGATTTTCCTTGACACTTCTAGATACACATATTAAATTCCCCCCTTAGACTCCCCTACTACTACATATCATGCTGTATTAAGGTTAATTTATTTTGCCCCTACGAGACTATGATCTCTTTGAAATTAGGCCATCCATCCATCTATCCATTCATGTATCCATGTGTGCATCCATCCATCTATCTATAATTGTTTTAAGTCGACGTACCCCAGAACTTAGTCCAGTGGCTGGCCTAAAGCAAGTGCTCAACAAACATGCTACAAACATCCAAAAAAAAAAAAAAAAAAAAAGAGTACAAACTGAAAATACTGTTCTGGAAAACCCAGATTTAAAAAGAAAATGCAACTGACCAAATGCTACTCTCTCTTTGGATACTGAGGTTTAAGAGTCTTCCCACTGAAACACTGAACCATGTTTGCTGAAATAAGCCTGGGTCTTTTTTAATTACATGGACAATGGCTTCTGAACATTTAAGAACTTGAATGCAATGTAATTCAGAATCCATGGCTGTCTCAAGAAACCAAAGGCATTAATTTCTAGTCTTGCCCCTAAATCAGCTATAAGCCAAAACTCAAAACACATGCTATCAGCACATCTGGAAGCCACTTGAGATTATTCAGTATGCAGCTCTCTATCCCTCATTTTTTTCACCCATCAGTAGGCATCGATGTTTGTGAGATGCTCAGGTGTAATGGGTACCATGTATTTAAATGCATCATAGCTTTTTGATAAACAATCAACACCTGAGACCATACAAATAGAGCCCTTTGCAATCTGTGAAAAGGTATTCATGGATTACCTTCAGGTGTTTAGAACTATATTTTCACTGTATACACTGTTTTACCTATTTTCCTCCATTAGAAATGCACTCATCCCAGATATGTAGCATACAGACTATCCATTTTGCCCAAAGACTTGTAGTGGCTCAGAAAAGCAGATATGGGTTTATGTTGCCCAGGTAACCAATGAAGAAACAGAAGCATAACTTGGGGATCCTGAATGCCCAGTCCCAAAAATGTGTGTGTTTGTTTTTTCTGCCACTGTAGCTATTCCTTCTTCATTAAACAGTATTTGTAATTCAAAGTGTGTGTTCTTAAAAACCCTCCTTGAAACAGGCAGGAAAGTTGCAGGGAAATGAATGTGTGGTGAAGGATCCTTTTTCTAATGTTTTTTGGAGGAAACTCTGGGTGGCATCTGCCATTGTTAATTGAGAAGCTCTCACAATACCGAATGCATAATTCACCTGTGACTCTTTTGAATTGTGTGATGAGGAAGTAAGGTTTCCTGCTGTTCGTTTAGATCATATAGATGTCTTTACCACACTGAAAAAATCCAACAAAAAGTGTTGAGCACAAAAGCCTCTTTATATAAATGACTTGGCCTCAACCGTAGACAGCTTGTGAGCAACCTCAGATGGTATTTAGAGCTCACAGGCCGTGGGCAAGGCCACAGTGCTTCCTCCTCAAGACCTGACTGGAGGTAAGATGCCTACTGACTTCAAGGAGTTGGTCACAATTGATGGCTTGCTATGAACAGTGCTGTGAGAGCCCGGAGGGAACAACTGTGGAGATTTCTTAAAAGATTCGATAATCAAGAGGAAAGAGCACATCTGGGTATAAGCATATATATATTTAGATACACGTAGAGCTCTAAGTGATGCTACACGGAAATCAGGTGAGAAAGGCTATGGTTGATCAAGAACAAGAATGAGCAGCCACATTTCAAAGCACAGAGCTCTTCTAAAATTGTCCCCGAGCGGGAGTCTCTGAGCCAACAAACCCAGTGGGTTTCTTAACCCTTTTTTTCTTTTATTTTCACCTATTTCCATGCAGTGTAAGAAAATCCTCGCTCTAGGTTAAGCTATATTTTTAATCACCGTTAAAGCAATAGGTTGTTCCCTTAGGATAGCTCCTACACCCACTCCAAACTCACCCCACAGAAATGCTGCCCAGTGATGCTGGATTCAGGTGTAGGGTATTAAATTTCCAAGAAGCTGGAGGGATCAGGTAGTGAGATCCAGGTTCACCTTTCACTGTCTTAGCCAGCTCTGTCTAGCATCTGTGTCAGGTGTTTTTTATAAAGTCTCTTGTTGCCCTTCACCATGACCTTATGAGAATTATTACTTCCCATTATATAGATGGCAAAACCCAGCAACAACTGGAAAACAGACAACTTTTCAGCTCCCAGAGTGTTGAGGAGCCTCCTTCTAGGTCTGCAGCAACTTTTAACCCAACACACCTCTGTGTCCTCATTTGTCAAGTGGAGAAGATAACATTGGCAACTTCATAGGGTGCTCTGGAGATTATATAAGACCAATATGTGAAGTCCAGTGACTGGCACATAGTGAGTGCTTCCAAGGGCCTCAGTTCCACAGCAATGAAGTCTGCATTATATCAATTCTGCACCAAGTAAGTGTTTATGGAGTGTGTTCTATGGATGGAAGCATTTGGACTCCTTTACTGGACTGCAGAATCAAGTGGAACAGGGATCTCTGACACGGCTGTAAAATATGTAGTATTCACCCCAGCTCTAGGCACATAGTAGCTGCTTGGAGGCTACTTCTTGACTGACCAGTTCTGGCAGAGCCAAATGCACTGCTACTTATGGCAGCAACTTGTCCAGTGATTTTGTAGGGGGAGATGGCTGAGTGGGGAGGGGATTGATTGTGGGACTTGGATTCAGCTCAAAGGCAGGGCTCAACCTGAGTAATACCACAGACAGAATGATTCACTCCTATTTTGTTAGTTAACAATGCACATGGAATGGTCACAAATCAACTTGCTTCAAAAAGTCATCTCAGGGCAAATTCAATTCCCAAACTGGACAGGCTTTCCTGGCAATGATTCTGGGGTCTATTTCCTTTTCAATATTCTTCAAGATTACCTGCAGCTTTGAGCAAGGTTCTTGGCATCCAATTGATAGGCTTGGCCTCAATCATTCCTGTCATCAATGATGCCCTCCCCAACCACCTTACCTGACACTCCAACTCCCATCCTTTCTACCCTTCACCATGGCTTGCTTTCTCTTGATAGCACTTCTTGCCACATCATCTACAGTGGATGTATTGGTTGACTGTCTGGTTCTCCCTGCTACCCACGAGGAATGTTATCGCGAATTTCTTAGTGTGCATGGATGTTTGGATTTTATTTCATGATTGATAAGGACATCTCAGCTTCCTTGGGAACTTCTGGCTCAGCTAAATATGGGTTACTCTTTAGGGGTGTTTGCCTCCTACTCATTTTGAGAAATCTTAGGCTCTGTGCTGAGAGGTGCTTTCTTCCCACTATAGATCTACAAAATAATGTGAAGAGAAAATAAGTGGAGAAAGGGATTCCAGGAAGAAGGAATAGCAAGGGCTAAACTGTGAGAAAATAGGACCCTTTTAAAGACAGGGTATTCAGTGCAGCTACAGCGCAAGGGAAGAAGTGGTGAGGAATGATCCCAGTGAGAAATGCAGGGCCCAATGAACAGCTTTCCATGCTGAGCTCAGAATTTATTCTGAGGGCAACGTAGACAGCCACGGAAGGGTTTTAAGCAGGGAGCAGGTGAGATAGTGGCCTCCCAGTTTTACCTTTACTGTGTCTGTAAATTGTACCCACAGTCCTGACCTCTCAGATGGGAAAGGAGGCTTGGTAGAAATGCATTCCCACTGTGAGAAAAACCAACTGGCAGCACATTCCCTAGTGATGATGGAATATCATCAGCACCCCATGATTCCATACTTTGTTTTGTTAAGTAGAAAACACCATCTTTTCTTCTCGGGATTTTACTAGCAGGTTAGAATTGTTCATCTGAAGTGTTCATCTAACTGTTTCTATTGAACTCAGTATACTCACATCTCAAATGGACTATGGCCCTACCTATGGGAAGGAAAGAAAGGAACTTAGTAGGCTACCTTCTCTGCTCCCTACCAACCCTTCATGTGCAAAAATTAACAATAATGTAGAACAGGTGACCAAGTGCTTTATCCATGTGCTGCAAACCACAGTGTGTAATCATCAGCCACCCTTTGCTCTATTTCCTGAATACACACTCTCAGCAACATCCAAAATATTTCTAGATCTGCATTTTACTCTTAGTTTTAACATCCATGTGTCAACTCAGATGCTTAATACATATTTCTTAGATTCATTTAGACAACACCGTGATCAAAATATTATTTTGCAAAATGATGCAATATTCTTCTGGATGTCTTAGCTTTTTATAAATGGTTTGATTACTCATGACATATATTATATGTACTATACAGGCATATGCTTTATTGCACTACAAAATATTACATTTTTTTCAAGTTGAAGGTTTAACTCGAATAAGTCTATTGACACCATTCTTCCAGCAACAGGTACTCATTTCCTGTGTCCGTGTCATGCAATATTCTGTAATATTTCAAATGTTATTATAATTTCTGTTACAGTGATGTGTGATCTTTGATGTTAATATTTTAACTGTTTTGTGGTGTCATGAACCATGCCTATGTAAGATGCAAACTTAATCAATAAATGTGTGTGTTCTGACTGCTCTACTGACCAGCCATTTCCCCCATCTGTTTCCCTCTCCTTGGACCTCCCTATTCCCTGAGCCACAACAATATTGAAATTAGGCCAATGACTAACCCTAGTAGAATGGCCTCTAAGTGTTCAAGTGAAAGAAAAAGTCACACGTCTCTCGCCTTAAATCAAAAGCTAGGAATGATTAAGCTTAGTGAGGAAGGCATGCTGAAAGCTGAGACACGATGAAAACCAGGCCTCTTGTGCCAAACAGTTAGTCAAGCTGTGAATGCAAAGGAAAAGTTCTTGAGGAAAATTAAAAGTGCTACTCCAGTGAACACATGAATAATAAGAAAGCAAAACATCCTTATTGCTGATTATGGAGAAAGTTGTAGTAGCCTGGATAGAAGATCAAATCAGCCACGACATTCTCTTAAGCCAAAGCCTAATCCAAAGCAAGGCCCTAATTATCTTCAATTCTGTGAAGGCTAAGAGAGGTGACAGAGCTGGAGAAGAAATGTCTGAAGCTAGCAGAGGTTGGTTTATAAGGTTTCAGAAAAGAAGCTGTCTTCAAAGCAGAAAAGTGCAAGGTGAAGCAGCAAGTGCTGACGTAGAAGCTGCAGCAGATTATCCAGAAGATATAGCTAAGAGAAGGGATGAAGCCGGCTCCACTAAACAACAGATTTTCAACGTACGCCCCACAGACTTTTATTGGAAGAAGATTCCATCTAGGACTTTCACAGCTAAGGGGAAGTTAATAACTGGCTTCAAAGCTCCGAAGGACAGGCTGACACTCTTGGTACAGACTAATGCAGCTGGTGACTTTATGTTGACAGCAGTGCTTTTCCCATTCAAAAAATCCTTTAAAATTATGCTAATTGTACTCTGTGCTCTATAAATGGAACAACAAAGCCTGGATGATAGCACATCTGTTTACAGCATGGTTTACTAAATATTTGAAGCTCACTGTTGGGACTTACTACTCAGATAAAAAAGATTCCTTTCAAAATGTTACTACTCATTGGCAATGAACTTCATCACCCTAGAGCTCTGATGAAGATATACAAGGAGATTAATGTTGTTTTCATGCCTGCTAACACAACATCCTCTCTGTAGCCCATGGATCAAGGAGTAATTTCCATTTCAAGTGTTATTATTTAAGAAATACAGGTTAATAAGGATTCAGTAGCCATAGATAGTGATTCTTCTGATGAATTCTTCTGACTTAGGCAAAGTAAAATAAAACACTTTTGGAAAGGAATCACCATTCTAGATGACATTAAGAACATCTGCGATTCATGGGAGGACGTCAAAATATCAACATTAGCAGGAGTGTCGAAGAAGTTGATTCCAACTCTCATGGATGACTTTGAGGGGTTTAAGACTGTGGTGAAGGAAGTAACTGCAGATGTGGTACGAACACCAAGAGAACCAGAATTAGAAGTAGAGTCTGGAGAGGTGACTGATTCTCATGATAAAATCTCGTGATAAAACTTGCAAAGATAAGGAGTTGCTTCTTATAGAGGAACAAAGAAAGTGGTTTCTTGAGGTGAAGACTACTTTTGATGAAGATGTTGTGAACACTGTTGAAATGACTACACAGGATTTAGCATATTTCATAAACTTAGCTGATAAAGTAGTGGCAGGGTTTGAGAATACTGACTCTAATTTTGAAGGAAGTTCTACTGTGGGTAAAATGCTATCAAATAGCACTGCAACAGCACTGCACGCTGCAGATAAATCTTTTGTGAAAGGAAGAGTCAATCAATGTGGCAAACTTCATTGTTGTTTTACTTTAAGAAACTGACACAGCTACTCCCAATCCTCAGCAACCACCACCCTGATCAGTCAGCAGCCACCAACATCAAGGCAAAAATCCTTCATTAGCAAAGAGATTATGAGTCACTGAAAGCTCAGATAATCATTAGCATTTTTTAGCAATAAATCATTTTTAATTAAGAATGTACATTTTTTAGACATAATGCTATTGTATACTTAGTAAACTACAGTATAGTGTAAATGTGACTTTTATGTGTACTGGGAAACCAAAAGATTTGTATGACTTGTATATTGCAATATTTGCTTTACTGAGGTGGTCTGGAACCAAACCCGCAACATCTCCAAGGTATTCCTGTGTGTTAGATATCTGATAGATACAAAGATAATCAGATCTCATATTTCAAGAGCTCTCAGGTTGTTAGGGGAGATTACAGCAACACACACTAAGATGAGTGAGTGCTCAAACAATCAAACAAATGCCCATGAGTCCATTATCTGTTGTTAGTAGCGTGGCCAGAAGACAGTGGGGCTCTGGAGTCAGAAAAGCATTCAAATCTTGATTTACTACTTTACTACCATGACTATTTACAGGACACAACAAATTTTCATTTTACATTTACAGGACATCTACTCTAGGAAGGAAGCAGCCTTATATTCATTGTTCAGAATAAAAAAATAACAAAAACCCTGCTCCTAAAGAGCTCCCTCCTGGTAATATTATGGAGTCAGCAGACTGAACTACATGTTCTTAAGAGAGGTAGGGCACAGCATTGAGGGATTTCAGAGGAAGAGTTGACTCACATCTCGGGAGATCACTGTTGCATCACAGAAATGAAGGAATTTGCAAGTGGCTTTGAAAGACAGGTAGTACCTGGGCATGTGGAGATGAAGGAAAGGGGACATAACATGAACAAAGGCAAAAGGGTAAGGAGAGAGATGCTCATTCCAGTTAGGCTAGAATATAGGGAGAATGAGGCAGCTGATGGAAAGAGAAAAGGCTGGGTATAAACATGGAGAATACTGACTGAGTTTTTTTTTTTTTTTTTCCTCTTTTAAACAGGCTGATATGGTTTGGTTCTGTGTCCCCACCCAAATCTCATCTCTAATTGTAATCCCCACGTGTCAAGGAAGGGACCTTGTGGGAGGTGACTAGATCATGGGGGCAGTTTCCTCCATGCTATTCTTGTGACAGTAAGTGAGTTATCACAAGATCTGATGGTTTAGAAGTATGGCACATCCCCCCCCACTCTCTTTCTCTCTCCTGCCACCATATAAGATGTGCCTTGCTCCCCCTTTGCCTTCCACCTTGATTGTAAGTTTCCTGAGGCCTCCCTAGCCATCTAGAACTGTGAGTCAATTAAACCTCGTTTCTTTATAAATTACGCAGTCTCAGGTAGTTCTTTATAGCAATGTGAAAACGGACTAATACACAGGCCATGCAGAGCTGTTAAAGACCTCTGAATAGGAGGATGATTTGAACTCTTAACCTTGCTTAGAATAGAATGAATGGAGGACTTTGCAGGTGGGATAAACACGGTAATTAGTGGCTTAAGTAAGAGATGAGGATGGGAAGGAGGGAGATGGATGTGAGAAGAATTAAGGAAATATAAACATCAGGACTAAGCAGACAACAAATGACTGGCTGATGGAACGTGGGTCCAACAAGACTTGGAGTGGCAGAGGATATTAGCTAGGTCCCAAGGGCTCTGACAAAGGGACAAGTTTAGTGGGAAATTAATGAGTTCCATTTTAGAACCTTTGAAACGAAGGTTGAATGAGACCCGTAGGTGGAGAAGGTAGGGAGCAGTTAGAACAGAGGGTCTCAGACTTAACATGAGAGGTTAGCACTGGAAGTATTGGTGGCATCAGAAGAGGGCAAGTTGACTTCATATATTTGTAAAGAGAGAAAGAGAGTGCAAAGAGAACTGAGGACAAGAACCAAGTACATGTAAGGGGAGCAGGAGAAACATGGCAAAAACAAGGTAAAGGGAAGGCATCATCAGAGAGGCTGGAGGAGAGCCTGAAACACATAGCAGGACCAAAACCAAGGGAAGAGAATTTCCCCAGGAGGAAGGTCAGCAGTTTTAAATGCCACAGACAAAAAAAGAAGGATGAGGCAAGAGCAGAGGCCGTGACCTTGTTTGTCTGAAGTCATTGATGATCCTTGTGAAAGCTATTTCATTATAGTCAGGGATCAAGGTCATGCTGCAAGGAATTCCAGAGAGAGGGAGGGGGAGCCAAGGAGGCAGCAGGTGTAAACAGCAAGAAGGAATGACTCCTTCCCAGAGAAAATGCCACTGCAGTTAGCCTGTATTAGATCACTTCATGAAAGTGGTTTCAATAAAATGCTGAAGGCAGAACACTGAGTCTAGCAGTTTACGAAAAGCAAAGAGTGAGTGGTGAGAAAGTAGAAGTTGGGATTATTGGTTTTTTCCTTCCAAGAGATTTGGAAGATAAGATTGCAGAAGGTCACATCCAAGAATGGTGTTAATATTTCAAACACAGAGCACTTTCCTGGGGCTCACGTATAACCTTTTTAAGATTTGCCTGGGGAAAAACAGTACATCTAAGAACTGAGGCTTAGGGAAGCAGTGGCACAGTAAACAGACTTTGGAGTCAGGCTGATGTGCCCCCTAACCTCAACTCTGCTGGATTTAACTATGACCCAGGGCACACCACTTAACTTGCTTAAGCCTATTTTCCTCCTTCCTAAACAGCAAGGAGCTAGTCATGGAAGTTCCTGTCTCATGGGATTGTTGTATGGCTTAAATGAAATGAAACAATGTTTACAAAGTACTCAATCAGTAGATATGCAATAAGTGATAGTTATCATTAATTAAAAATGATCATCGATTAATGTCAGTAATAATTATAGTAATGATGTCTAACACTGGGACTCATCAATGCATTCCACTAGCCCATTAGAGTATCAAGTGCTAAGGAGTTTCTTATTTGGGTGGTTCCAACTAAGCCCTGAAGTTCAGATAAATTTATATCAACAAGGCTCCAGATTAAGCACCACCTTCCAAACACTGAATTGTCTTAGGCTCCCAAGAAAGCTCATGATGTAAGGAAACTTCATTCAGCTTGAGGCTAGATGTGAAATTTTTTCCTCTTTTACTTAAACCCATTCTATGGTTGATTAAAAAGGATCATAAATTGACAAAAAATTTGCTTCTACTATAGTATTTTAATAATAGCTACTATTTCTATAGTAACTTAGAATATGAAAGTACTTCCATTGTGTTATCTCATTTGATCCTTGAAATAACCCCATAAAGTCGGCATCATTATTTTGCATATTAGAAACTCCAAGGCTCAGAGAGGGTAAATGCTTTATTTAACTAAGGACATGCATGTGTGATAGGGAGCTAGACAGGACCTCTACCTAAGGCTGCACATTTCATTAACAGCAATGTGAATGGTACTTCCTGGACTTGAGCCTGCAGCAGCCTTCAAGCCAAATCTCAAACTCGTGGTTCCAACATCTCCAGTGTGATCTGTACACCATTAAGTAAAGATGATCTATACGGAGAAGTGGGCTCAAAAAGATCATTTGCCCCTAATGTTCACTAGCTCCAGTTGGGTGAAAGTGATCCCTCCTGGTATGTGCTCAATCAAAATGAGCCCAGCAATACACTGAAAGAGTCACACTTGATGCCGGTACAGCACCACGACTCCAAAATTCCACTGGAAAAAAAAAAAAAACAACAACAACACTGTTATGACTTGGAGAAGAGGTTCCATGGAACATTTGGATGCTTCCCCAGGGTGAGAGTGCCGGATTGGGGCTGAGGCAAGCAAGAAGGCCTGGGGTGGAACTTGGACAGGCTTATGGTACCCTCAAATGTTGCAGATCCGTTGCTGTCAACAACCCTCCTTCCCCTTTTGGATACAGGAAGCCCAGGAGCACAGTGAAAGCTGCTCTGCCTGGGCTAGTGCTGTGCAACTGGGCTGCTCTCAGTACTTTGTTAACAGTGGCTTTATATGGCCTGTCCCAGTAGAGTCACCTCTGTTCATTGGGATTATGATAATTAATATAAAAACAACCACCAATGTGTGCAGCACAGTATAGTTTTGAAAGCTTCTTTCTTACCCTTGTTTTTGCTTTCTCTCAATTTGGAAACAGATAATAAATAAATAAATAAATCTTAAACCTACACTTGCACAGCATTACTTCTCCGACCTCAAGTTCTCTAACTCTTATTCTGCTCTTGGCAACACATAGTGGGTGATATCTATTTACTCAACGTTCTCTCCTAGGCATGCCGTGATTTAGAAAATACCCCAAAAAATCAGAAGAGAAAGAAGTACAGTGAAAAGTACTATGTACCTTTTTGTTAAGTTATAGGGGTAGAGGCACATAATAATGAAGCTATTCAAAAAGTAACTAAAAAGCTTTCATTTTAAAACAGAAAAAGCAAATCTTATCAATATTTTACTTAAACCTTGAACTTAAAATTTTTTTTTTTTTTCTTTTTTTTTTTTGAGATGGAGTTTCACTCTGTTGCCCAGGCTGGAGTGCAGTGGTGTGATCTCGGCTCACTGCAACCTCTGTCTCCTGGGTTCAAGCAATTCTCCCACCTCAGCCTCCGGAGTAGCTGGAATTACAGGCGCTCGCCATCAAGCCTGGCTAATTTTTGTATTTTTAGTAGAGATGGGGTTTCACTATGTTGGCCAGGCTGGTCTTGAACTCCTGACTTCAGGCAATCCGCCTGCCCTGGCCTCCCAAAGTGCTGGGATTACAGGTGCGAGCCACCACGCCTGGCCTGAACTTAATTTTTTAAAGAGTTATTGTTTTCCAGACTTCTGTTATGGAGATGACATAGCTAAGATGCAACAGTATACTGTAACCATATTAGCAAAAATGATCTTATTTTATTGTTCATAGAACAACACACAGAACTGATCAATTTTAATGTGCTAATAGGGAACTGCACTTACACTTCACTGTCTGCCTGTGGTTTAGTTATGACAATTATTATGTTTCTTCTAATAGACATATTGATGGCATTACTCTTGCTTACATGCAAGGTAGATGTGAATTTCCTCATCTTTCCTTCTCTGTATCCCTAATTAAAAACTTACCCATGGGCAAAATTTTAAAATACTATAAAATCAGAGTAACAATAAAATCACAACTCACAAGGACAATAATTTGTGATTGCCACAGCTACTAACCACACAGCTGCTCACTCCATTTAGTTTGGGACAAGTAAGATAGACTGCAGATATTTGCAACTTCTAGCACATTGGTTGTGGCTCTATTCCTGTCTCTTTCACTTAAGAAAATACCCTGAAATACTTAGGTGTAAACTGACATTACATAGGGGTAAGTCTGACTCAGCTCAAATTTATTTTGAAAAGTAAATTGGATTTGTGATTAACAAAGATATCCTGGAAAACAGATTGGAAAAGATGGAGGTTAGAATCAGAAAGACTGGCTAACATCAGAGGAAGGGCAGGAGTGAAGGTTATTCAGGGTTGGAGTCTGGCAAGTTGGAAACCAGAGGACAAGCGGACGAGAGAAACCAGGATGCCGGAGAAAGCCCCTTTGAAATGGCTAACCCTCTGGTCAGGTCTAGGTTGGATGGGGAAGGAGATCCACCCACAGTGGTCAGAGTAAAGGCAAATTTGAGGTGCTGGAGACGGAGCTGTTATGGTGAATTTGGCCACAGGTGGGCAGCTGGAGGACAGTCAGGAAGGAGACAAATTTCCCTAGCTAAGGCGACTGAAGTGTCTGTTGAGTTATTACCATTGAGTCTAGTCTATTGTAATTCCAGAGCATGAAGATTACATTTGGATTGGAAAGCAAGGCTGTGAGCCAGTCACCGAGTTCATACAGGAAGACAAAAGAATACTCCAAAAGAGAGGAAGAAAATAAGCAGGAAGCAGGCATTTGAAAAAGGATCATTAAACAAAGGAAGTAGAAGTACTCTGAAGAGGTGGCAGAAAGTAAGGAAGGTACCCACTTGTCTCCCTGGCTGCTTGGAAAAAAAGGAATTGGTTGCTTCATTTGCAGAAAGTTGAAAGGGCTATGGTGTTGCCACTGGGGTGGGAGGAAGGGAGAAGTAAGTTAACTCAAGGACAAGGGAATGATCCATGAAAAGTGCAGTAACATGGGATGGCACATCTTGCTATACACACAGCCAGATTCCATTGGCTTTTTCCAGATTCCCAGGCTTGTTCACACATAAATTGTTCTCTTGGCTTTCCTTGTGTGTGGTTGCTTTTGCTGTCCTAATTCAAAACAATTTAAGAAATATCTATTGAATGGCCTACCCAGTGCTAGGGCTCTAGAAATGAATAGGAAATGGTCCCTGACCTCGGAGAGCACACAGTTTAGCTGGAGACACAGGTAAGGTAGCTAATAATTATAAGAATATTTGGCAAGTCCAGGAATGGAAATAAATGCCAAGGGTCATCAGCTACCCAACTTACTTTGTATTTATCTTTTCACAAAGTCTTATTTCTAGCCCGTTACTCTGAACAGTCTAGGCAGTCTGTAATCTTGATTTTTGTCTTTTAAGAACTGTTCGCCAATACTGTAAATGTATTAAGTCTCAAGTAAGTAGTGGGGAAACAGACTCTACTTGAGTAATTTTTGAGGAGGTGAGTGAGCCTTAAGATAAAATTAATGAATTTTTGATTGGCAAAATCTCAAAGGCCTTCTATAACTCTGAGAATCCCACCTTAAATATAATATATATATAATTTATTATACATAAACATATATTTGAAACCTTTAAGTACCCAATATTTATTATTTGAAAAGGAATTATTTTTGAGATATGAATCCTTATATTTCAAAACTATAGTAAGTCATGTGGTGATGGAACCTATATAGCGAGAGCAAAAACACATGAAAGAAAAATGGTTTGTGTAGTACGGTTCAGTTTTGAAGAAAAAAAAAACTAAACTAAATGACAACCTATGTTTGTATACTCATAGAACAAATATCTAGATGACTTCAACATACTGTGAATAGAGATTATACTGGGTAGGGAGAGGCTGGCATGATGGGTGACCCTTACATTTTATTATGTATTGCCATAAAGCTGTTCGTTAGTCACGAGTTGGTATTACTTTTGTCATCAGAAGGTAAAAATTCTATGCAGCCATCTTAAAAGAGGGTGACTACTACCTATGACTGATTTCATTGCACATTCCTTGTTGAAGACCTATTGATGCTAGCTGAATGCACTTATAGCTCAAATGTACCCTGGCGCTTCCAGAGAGGAAGGAATCTTGCTGCTAGTCTTCCCCATTGAGTCTGTTTCTTAATAAATCCAAAGTCCTCTTCCCAGTGTTAAGTACTGCTGTCGTCTGGCTCTACCTCTCCTTCCTTCACTAACCTCACCACACATCCTTTGCTCCAGCCACACTGGATTTTTGCAGTCCCAGGATCCTTTCTCCTGTATCTCTGCTCATGTCTGATACTCCTTCCATCCACCTGTATACATCCACTCACCCTTCAAGTCCAGCTTGAGTACTGCCTCTTCCATGAAGCCCTACATGACTCAATTCCTTCTCCTCTCCAAAGTTATAGCCATTCAAATGCGGATATACAATTTCTCACTTTATTCTATTCTGGTCTTTTAACTTAATATTATCTGTACATCTGTTAACTTAAGCTCCAAATATCAATAAGTAATAAACACTTGTCTTTCATTTCCTGTAGAAGATTCCAGAGCCCACAGACATATAAGCAGCCAAGGCTTCACCACTCTGGATCATTTCTTGTTTATGTGTTTTTGCTACTAGACCCCACTGAGGCACAAAGTTCAAGGGCACAGGCTCTGGAATTGGACAAACCTGTGAATGAAACAGCTCTACCACGTACATGCTTTGTGATGTCTGACTCACCATTTCACTCCTTGTGCCCTTCTCTTTCAAATGAGATTAATCATTTATACCTCCAATTCATTAGACATGTTAAAGCAGATGACATATTTAAGGCAATTGGTAGAATTTTAAAAATTAAGAATTATTTTTCATCACTTGGGAATTGAACAAAGAGACATGCAGAACCCTTATGTAAACCAGAATGGATGACTTTCACACTGGCCAAAGGGGAAAAAAATAACTAGCAGTGCTAAAAATCAACACATAGGTTAAGAGTTTAGAAGGTCCTGCATCTCTTCGATGTGGCTATCATAGCAGCTCTGGTGGAGGACTCACAGTGCATCAAAATAAAAGATGACATAAGAGAGTGACCTGTGCGAGTCATCTAAGAATGTTTTGTGTCCCCATGGAAGCTGAAGAACCTAGCCTTGGAATGACTTCTCCACAAGCAGTGTGCTGGGAAATGAAACTTTAGCTGGGCCCTACATTCTCAGCCAAACACTTCCTTTGGGTTGAACTTGACGACTCGGAAACTATTTGCAAAGTGGAAGAGCCCCAATGGCAGGAACATATCATTTCCTGAGCCTAAACAGAAACGGACTGAATCCAGCAGAGAGCAAGCAGATTCTCCCAGCTGTATACTTGCCCCTCATGTCACTTTTGGCCATTTGCTATTTCACCATTTTTGTTTAATCACCACCACTGGGATTTTTCTGTTGGTTGTTATTTACGGTTAACAAAACATGTTAACAAAAATATGTGTACAACATTTGAACATGCTTTCCTGGGACATACAATCAAAATGTATGTAATTTATTTTTTCAAAAAAATAATTGTAGCTAAAAAGTTATTTCTGGCATCTTATTCTCACTTCCATACTAATTTACTTTTATTTTATTTTATTTTTATATTTTTGTAGAGATGGGATCTTGCTATGTTGCCCATGCTGGTCTTGAACTCGTGGCCTCAAGAAATCCTCTTGCCTCAGCCTCCCAAAGTGTTGGGATTACAGGCACGAGCCACAACACCGGGGCTCTTCACACTTCTAAAAAATTATTTCTTTACATACCCATCTTTCCGAGGACATACCCTCGACTCTAGCAAGGCTGTTGCAGGATTTCTACCTCTAAATCATGGCTCACTCTTGTGACTTCTCCCAACTCAAATATCCTTCCTTCTGCCTATGTAAAATCCTCTCACACAGAACAGAAAGACTGGAGAGACCTATGAGTCATAAGAAGTCTCAAGACAGTTTGAGGGATTTTTATCTCAAGTAAAATTGGGCTAAAATACTAGCTTCAGCTCCAGGGACAGCAAATTTGAAGTGGGCAATGAGAAGACAAGAAAAAATTCTTTATTTTAAAAAATAACTGAGATTAGTTGCTTTAGATGATTCAGCTAATGACTGACATATTTTTCTGCTAAAGAATAAAGTAGATTTCTTCTCTTTTAGATACTTTCCACAAATGAGGTCTGGAAGACTTGAAGTAATCTCCAAGCAGTTCACCCAGAGATGTGAAAGTCAGATGTGGAATTATGAAGCAAACTCCAGTGTTGCTGGGAACTAGTTCTGAATAAGTTTAGTAGTATATGGTTATATTTCTGATGAACAATGTTTTTGTTGGCATGGGAACAGGGAGATGAATTAGTTGACTAAGTTCCCAGGACATGGAAAGCCTATACTTGAAATGTTTTCATCTCTGGCACAAAGGATGATAGCAGCCACAAAACTATGGCTAATTCAAAGTCACAGAAATCACAGGCAGGTTGGTATCTTGGGAAGCATGTATCACATGACCTTTGAGTTCAGAGTGGTGATAATATTGGAGGGTTGCTCTTTGCCACTGAGGCAGAGTCTTAACATTTAATCCCTGTAGATTTCCAGGTAATAACAGAAGATTCGGGGTCTTCAATGCCACTTTGCTCCACTGAAGTTGCAGACCTCTTAAGTCTTTACGGTAGAAATATAGAAACATAGTAAGTGTTAAAATGAACTTTAGGCCACATTTTGATGGAGAAATTCTGATGTCAAAAAGAGAAGGTTAGTTAGTATCTGGTCAGATAATTTTGAGACCAGCAGAACCTATTGAAAATTATAGTCAAGCCATTAAAATTATGTCTTACATCGCATGTGCTATAAACGATGTAAATTTTTGTACTTTACAATTAATTATTCACTTGGGAGTCTCCATTTCATGATTGTCGTTTTTAAAGAAACCACCTCGTTTTTTCTTTTAATCTGATTGCAATTGGAACCTGTGTGGAAGGGCTGATGCCCTAGCAACTAACTGGATCCTCTTAAAGGTTGAATTTTATGTCTGACCTATTTAGAGATCTGAAAAGCTTCTCTTCAAAAATAAAGCATCCCAGATCTTAATTTTTAGTTGTCAAGCATTGCTGCAGCCAAGGTTAAATGAGTTGATAGACTCAACATAATTCTTAGAGAAGGTTTTCCTTTTAAGCTTAAATGTAATTCATGCACAAATATTTTTAAAACTTTATCTAATACCTTACATTTCATATATGAATCTAATAATATATTTAGGTCAAGTTACATTTTTAAGTGACATCTAGGAGTATTCCATATGTTAAATATAAAGGCTCAGAATGACATTTATTAAAGACTGGATTAATCTCATGGGTATTGCTGTAATTATTCCCCCCAATCATCTCATCTATGGCATGGGTTAGTGAAGTATCATTCATGGGCCTTTCCTTTGTTTTTGTACATAAAGTTTTATTGGAACACAGCCATGTCGTTTGTTTACATATTGTCTATGGCTACTTTCACGTTACAATGGCAGAGTTAAGTAGTTGTGACAGAGACTGCATAACCTACAGTGCTGAAAATATTTTCTGTCTGGCCCTTTTTATAGAAAAACATTGCCAATAAGCCGGCACAGAAAGACAAATACTGCACATTCTTATGTCCTATGTAGAAGCTAGAAAAGTTGATCTCATAGAAGTAGCAAGTAGAATAGTGATTACTAGAGACTGGGAAGGGCATTAGGGTGGTAAATAGATACAAAATTATAGCTGGATAGGAGAAACAAGTTCTAGAATTTTACAGCATCTTAAGATAACTAGAATAAACAACAACTGATTGTATATTTAATAACAGTTTAAAGAGCAGACTTTGAATGTTTCCAACACAAAGAAATGATAAATGTTTGAGGTGATGGAAATGCTAATGACCCTAATTTAATCATTACACATCATATGCATGTATCAAATTATCACACTGTATGCTACAAATATGTGTAATTATTATGTGTCAATTTAAATTTTTTTAAAGGAAAAAGTTTGCCAATCTCTAATGTTTAGAAAAACTGAGTCTCACCAAATGAGTCTCTTCTTCTAACCAATATATTGTTTTAAAAGTCTGATGGGAAAAGTTTTCAGGTAGAATAGAAAGCTCTACTCATTGACAAGTTTTGTTGCTCAGTTTATTGCTATATCATCTTTGAATCTGAATTTAACTGCAACCAAACACTGTATATTGACACAGAGAACAAATTAGCCCACTCTAAGATCAATAATTGTGCGCACTTGCTCCAAGAAGCAACTCTGCTAACAGCTGACCATACTAGAAATGTTCATTTCTCTGGCGCCATCATACTTTCTATATCATTCTGAGGGACAGAAGGGTTTATATCCTGTCTCAACCTTCAGCTTCCCACCTATACAGGAGGTCTCATCATGCAGGGAACAATGACAATATTTAAAACGCTCTTTGTCAAGGAAGATCTTTTTATCTTGGCAGAGTAATTGTGTCAGAGAATTAATGTTAGAGCATTCCCTAAGGTTTCATCTTCAGATTGTCTTTTGATCTGCCTCTTAAATGGAAATGAAATAAACTCAGCCTGTGTAATTTGGTTAGTGGAGTTAAAATGTATTTGAGGACCCAGTACAATTAACAGAACTGAAAACTGTGATGCCTCCAAGATACCACTGGTCCATGAAAAGAATAAGTATTTAATAATTACTTACCTAACTGTCCATATTGGAAAATTAGGGGACAGAAAAAATAGCATATCTGCAAGTACTAATACAGCACCAGGAAGAGTAATAAGAGTATGTTTGGGGCCAATGAAAATCAATCCTTAAAGGAAGTGAAAGTCATGGACTAGTAGAGAGAAGCAGACAGGAAAGAAATCCACCTAACCTCTCAGCAGAGCTTACTGAAAGTGAGTAGAAGTACAAAGGAAGACATTAAATGCTTAGGGTAGTAAGTAGAGAGATGGTAGGAATGTCAGTATTTGCTAGTGAAGCCACTGTGCAATGGAGAAAGCATGACTAAATGGTGAACTTTGGATGCAATGCTGAAGACTTTGATATGACAGACAATAAGTACATGTGGTTCCTTGATGAGAAATGTCTTGATAAAAATAGTGTTTGTCAAATATTATTCTAGAGTTTAGAGCAGAAAAACCAATTGAAATTTATTAAAAAATCAGTACAAAAGGAAATTGCCAAGCTCCTTGCAACATTTTTCTATTAATTCATAACATCACAGACTTCTCTTTCGGGAGGACTATGTCAAGTTCTATATTATAAATGGAGGGGTATCACAACCAAGTGTTCTTTGTGTTTTCTCTGGGTTGCTAACTAAGGCACCGGCCAAACACACACAGACACACACACACACACACACACACACACACACACACACAAACAAACAAGCAAAACAAAACTATGTTACCATCATTCACCTTATTCATTTTGTACCTGGTCTGATTTTTGTTTTTGTCCTAAATGCATCGTAGTAACTATTTTCTAAAGCAGGCAATTCCATAGCATAACTGCATAGATAGAAGAAACAAAATAACTTATTAGTCCCCGGGAGAAACTAGAGGGAGGAAAAAGATGGAATGTCACCGCTGGCTTGACTTCTTATAAAACACATAGTTGAATTTTAAGTTACATATCCATTGCCCATGTCCTGTATAGCTTCTCAGACCTAAAACAAATCTCATAGCTAAACTACGCTGTCCTAGTTTCTTTGTTATTTTACAGCTATGCCTATATGTGTATTTTTCTGTACTGAAAGCAGAGACTTGGAAATAGCCAGATAAAAGCTAGTCCTGTGTTGTATATGGCAGGAGAAGGAACACAGTAAACACAAACACAGCAGAGCATTTCCCTTTGTTGACAACCTTATTGTTTCCTCTTAATGCATTGTTTAGAATAGCAATTACATGTCATTGCCCATTATCTTATACACAAAACCAACACCATAGAGCCGTTGCTTTTCTTTCCAACAACTGATCATCATGAATATATAGAGGATTCGTGTGCTGGTGAAACATGTCAACACTGACAGCTCAGAGCCCAAGAGCAGGGCTGAAGCACAGAACAGGTGTGTGGCCACGCAGCTGGAGTGAAATCTCCCCTTTACTTTCTCATTTTTGCTTTCTCCACTTTCCTCCCTCCTCTGGGTTGGGAGGGAGAGCAGCTTAGAAAGAACCTCCCTTTTCAGGCTGTTTCCCTCTGCCAGAGAAGACTGGCTCACTCTCAAGACGGCAAGCATTTGACCACTGCAAATAACAGCAGCACGTCAGCTTGTTTTATTCACATCCCTCACTAGGGAATCAGAAAGCCAAAGACACACTGGTGATTTCCCTGGTTTTATGGATCTTGACTCCCCCCAGGCCTGCAACACATTTTTGGTTGGTGTGTTCACATTGTCCTGGCATCTGCAGTGTGGGAAACCTTAACTGTGAGCCAATAGCCCCACAGCTTCTCTCTATTAAAGTGTGCAATTGGATTTCACATGTGTGTTTCAAACACCATTCAAGGCCTAATTTACAGGCTACTATCTAGCCCCACAGCTGTTTTTCCATCCTGTAGACTTAGCTGTTTCTAGGAATCCACCATCCGGCCCCTTAGCAAAGTCTTCCCACTTTGGGCCCGCCCAGCCACTCTTGGCCATGCAAAACTATACAAAATCTATAGTAAGGATTCAAGAAAATACTTACTGAATGAACAATTATTAACTACTCTTTCCACAGAATTATTCATTCATGTGAATAGCCTTCTTTTTGTTTACCTCATCTAATCAGCTTTTATGTCATCAAATTAAACTAATCGCTGCTGATCCATTGATATCGGTCATTTATATACATTAAAAACAGTACAGGCCCAATGACTTTTGTGTACGGATCACTAAATAGTTACCATACAGAGCTTTCAGTTACTGTGTTCTTTCATAAGGAGAAAAGTAAGAATCCCTTTTATATATTGCAAATTATTTCCCTGTGGCTAAACAAAAACAGACTATCTATGTTATAGAGAGAGCTACTCAACATCACTTTGTCATATTTCTGTGACACCCACTCCTCCCCACAGTCCATCCTCCAGGAATCTGAAATCACTCCACAAATAGATTAGGCCTGAGGCTTAGGGTTATGGTTAGCTCAAATGTAAGCGCTAATAGTATCATCTAAACAGTTGATTTTAAGTTGTCGGAGGGCCAGAAAAATACTATACTCATTTCTGATTCTTCCGTGCATAGTACAGCCCTCAGGAGAGAGTACAGGCTCAAGAATATAACTGAACTCAACTCTTCTTAGTCTATGCAGAGGGTGATGATACACGCAGTGGGTGGGTTTAAAGGATTCCCTTGACCTCTGACTGAGACCCACCTTTCAAGGAAGACAGACAAAGGAAAAAGAAGGTATGACATTTAGAAAAATGTCCCAGCAAAAGCCTTTGCTAGCAATGGCACTGAGATGAATCTGTTTCATCCAAACAGCTCCACAAATGTAGCTTCCATGTCAGATGAAAACAATTAATTAAAAATCACATTAATACAGATCTTACAATTTGAGTCAAGTTAGATTTTGCCCTTCTGGTTGCAATATACCAACCTTTCCTGGTGAATAGAAGATTTCAGGTGAAAAGGCGACATTTTCTTTACCCTTCCACAGGTACTCTCACCCAGCCCTAGACGTGTGACTCTGAATTTTCCCAGAAGAAAAAAAAAAACACCACAGGCTTCCTTCCCCATTTTAAACTACTACGCAGTAGCTAAGGAGATTGGGTGGTCACTTCATTACAAGTCGTAGCCACCATAACAAGCCTTCTTTGTTAAACAGAAGTCCTTTAAGGCCGGGACACCAGTAAGGAGCTATAGTGTTGAACACTATAAATGATTTGCAAAGGACAGACCACCAAGCTTCAAAAATTTTTTAAAAAGCAGCTTTTCATCTTAGGACTTACCATTTCATTTCCTCCTACAGGTGTCTGCTCACAGACCTCATGAATAGAGATTACTCATTTACTCTTTTGGTAATCTGAGAATTAGACCATGTTGACAAGTTGGGCTGTCAGATCATCAGGTTATCTGAAGAGTCTCTTGTTTTAAACACACACATTAAAAATAACCAAAATTCGTACTTGCTATAAATGGTCCCAAAGGCCAGAATTGCAACCAAAGGATGAAACGTACAGCAATAAAACGGCCTTTTATTAAATTCCTACTATGTGTCAGAGGCTGTATTAGGTATTTTACAGGTGCGTATCTTTTCTCATTAATCTCTGAAGATAATCAGTTGAGGCAGATATCACTATCCAATTTTACATATGGGTACAAGAAGCTAAGATTGCCCAGGGAAACGTGACCATCATCGAGAGAAGTGAGATTCATACCCAAGCTTTTGTTCTGCTTTCTTTCCAGTCCACTAAGCTCCTCCCAAGAATGTAACAGTAGATCTTGGGAGACAGTCATTCGTTGACCTGGGAAGTACTCAAGCTGATGGTAGCTAACTGGCTCCCGCAGAAGGGATTCAAGAATTAGAAGGGGTTGGAAGAGAGCAGGTCTACCTCGAAGAATCTGCAGACTTCCTCTCCTTCTCTTCTAAGCAGCTGATTCTGCAATCATTTGAGGTGAGATGAGAAATCAAGCAGGTCTGCTTCCTGGTCTTATAAAAACAATAAACTATCCCTTTGCTTACTATGCCATATCTGCAGGCCCTAAGGTCTGGACTCTTTCTCTCCCCTACAGCTTTGGTCACACTGCTAGCGAGGAGACCCTCTCCCTGGCTTCCTGTATTTCTTCTGAAACTCCAAAACTAAACAGTAAAACTCTCCTCCCAACTCATGCCTCCTTAGCATCCTTTAGCTGTAAGAAATCCCTATGTCACCCCTAAGGTATCACGTGGCTCAGTCAGACACACTTCCCCACTCATTCACCCTTTGCACTCCTACTCTGAATTTTGTGTCATTAATGTACATACCTGTCTCCCCAAACATTTCACAGAACATATTTTTAGAACAAGACAGGATATAAATAAAAACAAACAAATTGGCCTGGTACTCTATTCGCTTTCTTGCTTGAAACCACAGTGGAACGATCCAAAACTAATCCATCCCACTTGACAGGCTCTTTCCACTAGCAACACTCCAATGAGCGCTGAATTCCATTTTCATCATGGCATCACACAGATGCTCAACAAGTTCATTTTCCCTTCCCACTCCAACTTCCACACCATTTCAACTTTTTCACATTTCTTCCTTCACTTGAACCCATCATGTTTTCACATAAGATTTTCCTCTAAAAAAAATGATTGGCAATGAATCCCAGCCCACCTCAACCCTGAGTGGTTAATTCCAGCTTGGAAGCCCATTTTTACCATTGGAGTCTTCCACTTCTTCAGCCGGGGTAGCTTTTTGGGAGGAGTGGTGGGAGTGTGAGGAGAGGAGACTGACGATCCGTGGCCTGGGGAGGGTCAGGGCTTTTCCGTGGACCTTGAGGGAGTGTTCCTTCAGCTGGCTGATTGTCATGGTGGAGAATGAGCACCAAGAACACTTGTAGGCATGCTCACCTGGAAGAGGATGGTGACAAGAAATAGAACAGGAAAAAGAGGGGAGAAGGGTATAAGGCCAGGGTGGAAACAAGATAACTCAGTTAACTCATGCTAGAGAAGCGCATCTCAAGCTTCATGTTCTATGAACGAACCTCACAGACCAACAACCTGCCACAACCACAGTACTCCTTCGGAGGTGAAACTCTTCCATGAGCTCCAGAATCTAGTGAACTGGTCCTTTTTCATTTTGGGCTCTGCTTACAGGAGTGAAGCTATGAATTAATTCCCCAATAGGAAGTGAAACCCAACTGCCCATGATACCTCCTTTAGAAAAATTTCCAATCCCTTTCCCTCCCTCTCTACACTAGAAATGACCATGTCAGGTTTCATTCAAGGTGGCCTTTTTGTCAGTCCCAGAAAATAACATGCTTAATTATTATTCCAAAGATCTATTAGTGGCTTTTTAATCACAAAGTCATTCAGTGCAAGCTCTGTTGTGCTATTCTATTCTGTACTTCCTTGCTAACCATACACGTTCTCATCCCACATATATATATTTTTGGACCAGTTCATAAACCTCAGCATAGAACTCCATTTCCTTATCTAGTCAATAGCACAGAAATGGGTAAAAATAAGTCATTTCTCTAAGGAAGAGAGCTGTATATGTAAACATGGGGGTTTAGGGGGTACAGTGTGTGTGTTTATCTCCAATATTCTTCAATAAAGACTGCCTCTCAGTAAAAATAAGCACTACTTTTAAAATTAATTTTATGCCACTGAAATACAACACAGATCACCATGACCAAATTAAGTTAAAGTGTGATTTACCTTCGCCATATATTACCTGTTAAATTAATTACATTTTAAGAACTAAGAGTGTGAAGTGGGCATGCTTAAATTGTTGGACATACATACACTGGTAAGATCAATTCAGAAAGCCATTTTGCTTTTAAGAACAATAGACTTAGAAATGCTCATGTTTCCAACCCAGTAACTCCATTTCAAAGAGTAATAAGAAGATATCCTTTAATAAATATAAAGTTTTACTTAGAAATATACATCATTTATGCTTGAAAACGGTATGAAATAACCTAAATTTACAACCATAAGGAAAAGATTAAGTAAATCTGGGCACATCCTATTGATGATTTATTTTATTCAATTAAAATAAATTCTTAGAGTTTATAATAACATAAAAATAAAAGTAAATACAAAGGCTAAATATATATATTCAATTGCATTAGAATTACAACTATTAAAAATAATCACAGAGAAAATGACTGAAAGGAAATATATGAAATGTTAACAACAGTGGCATTTAGATAACAAGATTATGAATGAGTGTATTTCTTCTTTCATTTCCAAACTTTCTCTAATGAACATGTATTTTTAAAATTAATTTTTAAGGTGACATTTAAAACTCAGAGAAGAAAAAAGAGAAAACAGAATCATAAAGTTTTGTGGACCAGTGAAAATGAACAGAGGTGTGGTCTAAGGATTAAAAGTAAGAAAAACAGGTATTGGAAGATCATTCTTTGCCCCTACATTTCCGAGATTATTATTTTCCTGCCACCATGAAAATTACTAAATGGGTTCACATGTGAAGTGAGTATAGCATCCAAGTTCTGTAATTAAGCCTTCCTCTCCCCACTGATGACCCTCAGAGCTTGCATTTCCAAAGAAGTCTTGAAGAAACCCACAGAAAAACTTGAATTGCCCAGCATCACAAAGCACAAGGAAGGACAGAAGTTCAAAAAAGTCAGAGGACCCAACCAGGAACACCAGCCAGTTGTACCTCTTTAGGAGTTAGATGACAATGCTGGGTATGATGTTTACTAATATATATATATATATAACAATATATAGAATACTACTGCCCTCTTTATTCTATTTTTTCATTTTTTTTTTTTTTAATGCAAGCTTGGTTGTGTGAATATTGCTGGTGGCTGCGAGTTGCACGACCTGAGAGAGAATTCAAATCCAGATGTTTGGGTTAGCACACATTACCCTTTTCTTCTTTAAAATAAAATAAAATAATCTATCTAGAAAAGACAAGATGAGTCAAGAGTCTTTCAGAAAAGGTACTGGCTTTTTCCAAGCCAAGCCCCACTCAGTCACTCAAAGCAATGTCATGGAGGCCAAGGTTCCAAGGTATGTCAAGAACTGAATTACATTGCTCCCAATCTCTCTTACTGGATGCTCTCTTCTTGCCTGCCAGTGAGTACAGGGAGGCCAGTTTGCTGGGTCAGCTCCAAGAGCAGACACTTCAGCTTAATACGCTGGCATCAGTGTGCAGGCTCTGATGCTCTCTTCAAGTCTTTCCCACAGGCCGAATCATCTCTTCCCAGCTCTCGCTGGTAAAAGTGCTTTTGACAAGGCTAAGGCCTATGGGCAAAACTCACCAGGATAGTGTCCCAGCTGGATAATTTACAATATACACAAGTTAGAAAACAGTGATTTGAACCTTGAAGCCACTCACTTCAAGGACTTTAGTAGAAATTTCCCAGAGACAGAAAAATACAAAAAGATAGAGAAAAGCCCCTATAGCTAACTTCCCTGTCCCATTCCTTACTCCTAGTGGAGTTTGGGGCAACTGGGAGCCCTGGGTAATCTTTCTGCCTTAAGTCAGTTCAACAAAATCCAACACTCAGAAGACAATGAAGAGACATGGTCCTGTTTACACAGAGCATGAGGAGCTGGCGAAAGTGAAGGACCCAGGTTCTGAGCGGTTCTTACAACACTGTTCAAACTGTGACCAAGGGTTATACAAGGCACAAGGAATGTGACACAATGCCTCCCCTTTAGGACGATTATAGGACTAAAAAAGATGATGCATTTAACACGCCTAGTGCACAGCCTGGTGGGTAAGGGTCATGACACATCAGACGTCAACAACAGTGGTCTTCAGATAAGATTATAGATGACTGACTGTATTTCTTCTTTCATTTCCAATTTTTTCTAATGAGTAATGAGATGGAACAACAATATGATAGAGACCAGCACAGCTGCTGGACACTCACAACCCAAAGTCATTTCTGTCTTATGTACAGAAACATATCTAAGGGTATCTCTTGAAAAATCTCGCACATCTTGAGTTCCCTTTGCCCTTTCTAACTTCCTTAAGTTGGTAACTTTATTTTAGCTGGAAAGTCTTTTTAATAGATATAACAATTCTTGGCAATTGAATTAGAAAGTATAGGCAATTTAGAAATTTCTGTAAAAATCACCAACAGTCTAATTCTAACTTGTCAGTAGCACGAACGAACTAACCATAACATGGGTGACATAGGCTTTGTATTATTTTGGATTTAGGTGATTTTGTTTAACTTTTACCTTTTTCTTTATTTTTTCTTTACTAGGTGAAAATAAAACTGAATATACATCCATCCCAAGAATAACATTCTCAAGTGTAAGGCAGGACAGTATTTCACTCAATAAAGACCATCAGGTTTCAAACTCAGAGAGTGCTAAAGAACTTGTGCATCATCAATGCACAACTCACCAGCATGAGCTTTGAGTATATGTGTTTTCAGCCGGCTGTTATAGGAGGACTTGAAGGAGCAGAGTTTGCATCGGAATGGTTTATGGTGTCCGTGGTGGGTTTGCATATGGCGATCCAAACTTGATGTAGAAGGAAAACAAAAAGAAAAATGACAAAATTAAAAATTGCATAGAGGATTTGCTCATTGCCTTTTTTCCAGGAATCCTACTTCTAGGTCATTCAAAGTCCTTTTGTTTACTTTCCAATAATGGCATTTATCGATTTAATTAATTAATTTTCAAGAGTTGTACCTACTCTAAGAGGACAGGAAGCTAAAGGAAGAGATCAAGAGATTTTTTTTGGATTTAGAGATAGGGCAGTGGTAACAGGTCATGGTAAGAATCTTTATTGTCCCTTCTTAGAGCTCTGATCATTGGAAGAGTGTATCTAAAGAGAAGGTACAATATGGGTGAATTCAAGCTTCCTGCCAAGCCAGTGAGAGTGCCTATCAATTAGTCCTCTAACTTATTCAAATAACAGAATGGGAATTAGAGAAATTTAGCATTTGAAAAGAGCTGACTTTCTTTTTGAATTCTAATTCTACTTTCATTGTGAACACTAGAGTGAGGAAGGGAGGTTTCGAAGTGGCTGACCTTCTTGCAACGGGCTGTCTTGTTGCCAGGGTCTATATTAATATGGAGGCACAGTGCACGCATGTTTAAAGGAGCCACGTGGTCAAAAGGCCGCACATCCCTTCTGATACACACAGCCATGTTTGCTGTAAGTCTTCCAGAAGCAATTTACAAGGGAGTTATTTAATTACAACGAACCCCTAGTACTTCATAATAATTATTAGCCTAAAAAAATAATAAATCTACCAAACAAGGTGTGGGAAGTTCTAATTTGTATCAGTACTCCAGAGAACTAAATTCCATTCTAAATGCCTCATGTGGGAACGGTACTGCTTACCATTTCAACATATAATGCTCTCCTGAGCTCCAAAGCAACATTTTCAATTGCCCCTGGACAGCTCCCTCTGGGTGTCCTTTAGTTATCTTTAACTCAACCTGTTCTAAACAAACCCATCAGAGAGTTTTCTACAAAACAAATTCTCTTCTTCATTTCCTCGTTTCTATAAATGGCACTAACCTTTCTTCCAGACGAGTAAACTGAAAACCTAGGTGCCATTTGTATTTCACTTTGTCCCTCATCCCATGCATGAAGTCAGTTTTTCCAAGTCAGGCAAATCCATTCCTTCAATCATTCCCTAACTTCTTGAACTAGCTACTATTATTGCTTCTTAATTCCTCGTCCCCCAGCCCCCACTGATTTTTTTTTTTTTTTTTTTCATCTCAAGAGCACACGCTATGGAGTCAGACTACCTGAGATAAAATCTCAGCCATTACATATAGGCTGTGTGTCCTTGGGCAAATTACTTAATTTTTCTAGGCTTTACTTTTCTTATTCATAAGATGATAATAATGGGGCCATACCTTATAGGAGTGTTTTGAGAATGAAATTAAGTAATACTTAAAGGCACTTAGTACAGTGCCTGGTATACAGTGAGATGCAATAAATGTTAGCAATTATAATTATCTTGCTAATAATTTGACTCTTCCTTTTACCAGCAATTTAAATTATGAAATACTATTTCCTGGCATTTAAAACTCCAAATATGGTCTCCTTTAAAGTATTTAGACCTTATCTTTCACTATTCCTTTACATGTAACTTAAGGATTAGCCAAACTGAACCCCCAGCTAGGGCCCCAGTCAGCTTCATGGTCTCCTCCCTCAGCTTTTCCTCTACATCATATGTCCTTTCCAAACTATTCAAGTCCTATTTTCCTACTTTAAGACTTCACCCAAATGCTCCTTACACCGTAAAACCTTCCTGACTCTTCCAAAGCTGATGTAACATTTCTCTTCTTTGACACATCATGGTATTTTACTGATATTTTCAAAGACGTGCTTTATTTTGCTGAGTCAGTGGGTTTTGTTTTGTTTTTTTTTAAATTTCATAAACCAACCCTTGACCCTAAATTCCCCTGGCCACAGACCATGGCCTGTGTCTTTATATTTCCCAAAAGTACAGTACCTAGGACAGGATATATTCATTTATTCACAATTATTTAAAGTTCCACTGTGCGTCAGACAATGTGATAGATGCTGTTCAATAAATACTTCTTGAACTGAAGTATTTCAAGTTTTATGCCAATGTATGGATCTGATGACAAAGATTAGATATTAGGCTCTGTATAATAATAAAGTGTTTACAACCCATCCTAACCTCTGTGAAAACACCACCTCCTTCTTCTGTTCAACAACCACTAACTGGCCCTTTATCTTTTGTAAGAAGCAAATAGTCCATCATTTATTTCATTTAAAAAATTGTTTTAAAAAGCATGTCAGTCTTAGTCACCTTTATCCAAGACTGTCCAAACGCATTATTGAATATTTATCTCTCTTTTACATGGCTGAAAGAGAAAGGCAACAAAAAGTTGTTCTTAAAACCACCCCTCTTTCCATGGCCCCAAAAAGCCTTACACACCTATTTCATATTTACACTTTCAAAGCTGTGATGAGTAATGGGAAGCTCCCTCTCCTCAATCTCCCTGTATGTCAAGCAACTCTTTGGCATCCATGAACTTCTTTACCTTTCAAGATCTTTTGAAAAATTGCAAGCAATGTTTCTTTGGTCACATGGGTTAATAGTCCTAATTTTACCTCTTTAGCAACTCAGTTTTCTAAATGGACTTTACTTCCTCAAACAATGACTAGATTTTGGCTGAATGTTTGACAGATGAATCAGGAGACTCATCTACTCTCCACAGCTGCCATTTTTCCTTTGGGTAAATCATAGGAATTCCTCCAATTCTCATTTTTAAAATGCCTGCATTTGCCAAATCTAACGCCATCCAATCAATCTCCTGTTCTCAGCCCCATTTTACAGAAAAGGTGACTGAGGCTCCAGGTAACATAGCAGCAGGTGTGAACCATGAGTGGAGCCTTCTTACTCATCCAAGCTTCTGCTTTAGCTTAGTGCCTTCCACTATGACATCATCTCCCAGCAACCACTAGTGACCCCCCAATAGCACTTACTTGTGCCTGAAAGCAGAAACAAACGAGCAATACTGGCAGCTGTACTTGTCCTCGCGGGTAAACATGGCCAGGGCCAGGTGGCTCCTCTCATGAGAACGCAGCCCCTGCATGGACATCAGGACTCTGTCACATTGACTGCAATGGTATCCCCCCGGCCGGGTTTCATCCTCCAACATTCCATCAAGCAAGCAGTGTTCACCATCCACCCGGCCCACCAGGGCGCCACTGGCGTCTTTGGCTGCTTCCAATCCATCCAGGAACAAGTGGGCAGGGTCATCCGCCTCCTGCTAAGAGAACCACACACACACACATGCCCCACCAACAAAATAAATATCCATCATCATTGCCTCCAGCTTTCTTTTTCTCCCTTCATTCTCCCAAACTCAACAGCACTTCTTGTCAAAGCTTCCTCCCCTGCCTCTCCAGCTACCCCTAGAGGGAGAGCAAGCCCAACTGCCATTCTTCATGCAGTGGAGGTGATTTTAGGACAACATACCCGGACACAGGTTGCTACTGTTTGCGAAATGTGAACAAGGGCTTCTCCCACTCTGAAGACACTTCACTCACTTCTTCCCCATCTTAAAAGAAAATTCAAACTGCAACCCCATCTAAGTTGACATAAAGTTGGGCTAGGGTTGTGGCTCACAGAAAAGAGAGGAAGAAAGGAAGAGAAAGAAAAGCAAAGTAGTATGGTCATTGAGGAGCCTTGGGCCATTATCTGGAAAGGAAGCAAAGCAAAAGATCCCGCTGTCTGCCCCCTACCCTGTAGATGGTGACTTCACTCTATGACTGGAGACTGCTGCATAATCAATTCAAAAAATTAAGGAGCAGCCTAGTTTTAAGTCACCTGTTTTTCAAGATAGCTCCTTGGGTTACTGATTACACCAAGCCCTTCTGTCTCTCTCACATGATCCCAGGAAACGAGCCTGGGACACACCGCAGTGGTGTCTGAAAGAAAGTGACTGCTGATATCCCTGGGTTGCCACTGTTCTGCCAAAAGACAGAAAGCTTCAGTCTTCAGTGAAGAAAAGTAGAGACTTTATCTTCATGTTAAATTGGCAAAATAGGATGTAAGCTCAAGAAGGGCAGATGACAAAAATATGTTCGCGTGTACCCATAGAGAAAGGGCAGAACCCCAAAATGACTTCTGTTTTAATAAATAATAGGGCTTAGCAATATCCTGGAAGACGGGGATGGTGGCTTGGTTACTGACATGGTGGCTGCTATTAGGATTATGATGTTCAAAACAGGTGGCCTAATAAAAGTCAGAGGGAAAAGGGAAGACACTTGTCAGCATCATATGGGAGAGGGGATGGAGGAGACAAATCAAGGCTTTCAGGGTCAATTGTGACTTGAATGCTTTTAGTTTTAATGTCTCTTGCAGTCCCCAGAGGACCCAGGATAAGAAGACAAAGAGATTCTCCTAGGCTCTCTGCATCCTCAGCCAGATGAGAACAGTAAGAAGTCAGGAAGAAAGAGGAGCAGAAGATGATGGGAACAGAACCCACTTGATTCCTCTCAAGAGCTCGTGCAACTTGGAAGAACGAAGAGCTAATGGCACTAAACGCAGAACAGAAGGACGACCCGAAGTCTCCTAGACCGAGAATCCTGGACCTTCTGCTGCCACCAAACTATCCGCGTGGAAGGAAACCAGATCGAAACTCGACCTTTCCCTGAACAGAAAGATGAGGAAGGTCCAACCTGCAAAGAAATCAAAACAAGCCAAACCAATCCAAGCATAATTCAGGAATGCCCGCATTCTGAGATGCTCTTTCCTGAGCTGCTTTAGGCAATGGGGTTAATAAGTAACTCGAATCGCTCACACACAATCCTCATCCAGACCTTCCAGTTCTCACCTTCACAGCAGCTGACACAGCTGGGACATTGCCATACTGGACGTGCTTTCGGAGGTGATTGCAGATGGCTCGGAGCGTTGGGTGCACTTCCACACAGAATTTACATTTGTAGCCCACCACTTTCCTCTCCTTGATCTTTGGCACCTCTTCTAAGTGACCAAAAGGCTGGTAAAATACAGTGGTAGCCATCAGTACTCTGAGCCCTCCCTCAATTGTCAGAATTTATTCTTGCAGTTTACTAACATACTTTATTTTAAAGCCGATTAGCAGGTTAAAAACCAAGGGAGATATAGGCGAGTATTTTTATATAACAAATTTGTCAGCACCATGGCACGCTGCCTACTATGCAAAGTCTTTGAAACCCAAATACATTATGGCTTGTGAGTAGAGAAGATTTCTGTGCAGAAGCTCATCGTCACTGCCACTAAGTCATCTGGTTTTCAAACCAGTTTCAACTAGGCAGGTGAAACGTTGCATAGGTGCGCCATTAATGAACTTCTTGATAAAATAAAATCTACTCCTGGAGACGTTAGGTTCATGTAGCAAACACTGAAGACCAAGACATGGCTGAGAAGTGCTAATGGTACCAAGAGACAGCCCACACTGCCTTAGGAAAGAGCGAGCGTCGTTGTAAAACTAGGCTTCAGATAAAGCTACTTGGCAGAAAGACATACATAGAAACCACCCCAAACCTCCCCTGGGGAGCCATGGGAGGAGTCAAAGGGAAGGAGGGAGGGGAAGGGACCAAGGAGAGGGGTGAGCACAGAATGGGAGATAATCAAGCTCGAAATGTTTAACTGACTTATTGAGCTCTCTGGCAAGCTAAGTCACTAGGAAGCCTGCAGCAGTTTGGCTGGCAACGAAGAAGTGCATGTGGGCACCAGTGATGAGAGGCCTCCTGGGGGAAGGGAAATCAAAACATATCCTTACCCTCTCTTGTTTGAAATCTGCAAAAGCACCATCTGCATATTTCTGCTTGCTCAAAAGCTGTTTCCTCCTCTCCTGACGTTTGGCACGCTTCTGGAATTCCTCATTGTGAATGTTCAAGTGTGAGGTCAGCTCGGCTGTGCTTTGCAGTTTGCTATCACAGTGCTTACACTGGTAGGTGGAGTTCTGCAAGCGGGGGCCGTTGCCCAGAATGATGAAGTCCCTCTTTAGGTCCCGACTGTGGTGGTCAGTGTAATGCATGCACAGCAGCTCTGCAGTGCTAAAGGACAGCTTGAAGCATTTGATGCAGCGGAACGGGAGCCACTCGATTTCCTGAGCTTCACCCTCCACCTCGGCTTTCTCAAAGCTGCCTCTCTCCTCTTCTTCCATCAGCGTGGGCTTCTCATGCTCATCTGCATAGACGGCCGTGAAGTAGCCCCCTAACTTGCTGGCATGCTGCTTCTTTGGGAACACCCCTGGGTGGCGTTTCATGTAATGGGACACGATGCCCTTCTTGCTGAACGACTGGAAAGAGCACAAGGAGCACTTTTTCTTCTCCACTGCCCGCCGGAGTTCCTCGCTCAGCTGAGGGGAGTCGTCCTTGGGCGGAGATGGGATGATCACTTTGTTGGGCTTGTCGCTGATGGTCCTGGAGGCTGCCAAGCAGTGAGTGTAATACGCATCAATGTCGTGGCGCTTCTGGTAGTGGGCTGCCAGACCTTTGCGGATGGGGTTGGTGTAGGCACACAGGGCACACTTGAAGAGGTTGTTCTTGCCTTCTGGCTGGGCTCGGACATTATTGTGCTTGATGCGGTAGTGCCTGGCGATCCCCTTTCTCGTGGAGCAGAAGTACTTGCAGAGCTGGCACCGGAACACAGTGTGGGAGACCAGGTGGGAGGTAGAGAAGTGAGAAGTGGACACGGGCTCCTCTCCCACCTCCTCCTCAGTGATGGAGACTTGGGAAGGGCTCACTTCAGTGGTCATCTCGGGCTCGAGGGGGACTGGCAGCTTTGGGGGCGACTGGGAAAAGACATCAAATTCAGGCTGATTGTGATACTTCTCGTAGTGGATTTTTAGTTTCTCCAAAGTGCCGTGTGTGTACGGACACAGTTTGCACCGGTAGGCGCCATACCCTTGCTTGAAGATCCTGCTCGTCTCCTCCACGTCATTCTGGGATATGTCAGCAGACTGCTCTACGTCGTGCACAAAGTCCTCAGCGGTCACCTTGATGGACGGGTGTCGCTTCTGGTAGTGGGTCAGTACGCCGTGGATGCGGGTGTTGATGTATGGGCAATGCCTGCATTTGTAGACGGCACCTGGGTTGATGTCAATGTCCTGGGCAAAGTCAGCAGCCTTCACTTTCATGCCAGGGTGCTTCTTCCCATAATGAGTGAGAAGGCCGTGCAAGTTGTTATACTCAGATTGGCATACCGTGCACTGGTATGGGGTGGAGGATATGGCGGGGTTGGCTGAAGCTAGCTGCAGGCTTTTCTCAGGGGACAGTCTTGCATCCTCTGGACATTCAGCTTCCTGCTCCGGGAGAGGGGTGGGTATACTGTTCTCACAATTCACAGGGCCTGCCAACTCTTCTGATGAAAGAATGGGCTTCTCCACAGCATCTTTCTCCTTGATGATGTCCAGCAGCACTGACTCATCACCATTCATGGCCCAGGGGTGGAATGCTTGGTAGTGATTAGTGATGTCCCAGATGGAGACAGCTTCGAAAACACAGTCCCTGCATCTGTAGGTTTTGGCTTCGGCTGGCATTGTGAGAGAGGGAGGGGATGGGTCTGGCCCAGCCCACAGTTTAGTAGCCATGTAGGTGTAATCAACATAGTGTTCTGGATGCCTCCGTTGGTAATGCAGGAGCAAACCGTTGGGCTCTGTATGGGAGTAGATGCACCACTCGCAGTGGTAGCCAGCTTCTATCAAGCCATCTAGAAACGCCCATCGCATGATGGACGTGACTGTGGCTTTCAGGGCAGGGTGGTCTTTCTTGATATGCTTCCTCAGTGCATAGAAGTAGGGGGAGGTATATGAGCACTGCCTACATTTGAGTGCTCGGAGTTTCGTTTTGTCCCGCTCCAGATTAGAGGGGGAGACAAGCACACAGCTGGCAGGCTTCTTCTGATTTCGGTCGCAGAGGCTTCGAATGGTGGCCGTATGCTGCCGGATCACATCTGCGTTGGCCTTGAAGTCTCGGTGCTTCTTCTGATAATGAATGAGTACCCCTTTGACCGTCCGGTTCCCATAATCACAGTGCTGGCAAAAGAACATCTCATTCTCCACAGGAGGGCCATCTCTCTCAGAGCTGCTTCGGTTCAGCTGTTGTATGGGGGCGGGTGGCCGGGGGGAGCCTTGGGGCCCTTCGACCCCTCTCATCATTGCAGCTGTGGGAGGAGCCTGTCTGATATATTTGGCAGTAACCTTTATTTCTGGGTGTCTTTTCTGGTAGTGGACAAGCACTCCCACAACTGACCGATTGCTGTAGGAACAGTGTTTGCAGTAGTAAAGCTCAGTACTGAGGTCTGGTGGCGGGGGTTGTGGGGGGGGTGGGGAACCCATGTTGGACATTTTGGGAGACATTGGAGCACCCACCTCAAATGATAATTGAGAAAGGGCAGAGCCCCTGTCCACAGACACCATTCGCATAGTTTTCTGGATCCTAAAGTAGGAAGCCTTTTCTTCGGGGTGTTTCTTCTGATAATGAACCAAGACAGAATGCATGTTGGGGCTTGCAAACGAACAAACATCACAATCATAAACAACAACAGTGTTGACCAAAGGGTCCTTCTGATTTTCACATTCAGGAGTAAAGGTCTTAGGAGTGTTTTTGTTGAACGTAGCTGGCAAACCACCACCACGAGCCACAGGTGTGGAAGTCGCCATGTTCTTGGGAGCCGAATTCAGAATCTCCCTCAGGGTCTGGGATTCCGTATTCAGCCCTTCCTGCTGCTCCACGACATAGCTTGAAAATATCATCGCGTTGTTGATCTTCACCGTGGGATGCATTCTTTGGTAATGTGGCATCAGGCTTCTAACATTCGGGCTCGTGTATGAACAAAACCGACACCGGTAGATCAGGTCCGAGTGATCAAAGTTGAGTACATTCATGGCTTCTGGGTGGTGCTCGCCATAATGCTGCTGGAGATCTTCGAAGTTGGTGTAATCGATGTAGCATTCCAGGCACCTGTACACTGCACTGTGATCGTTGGGGTCCAAGATGTACCTAAAGCTGAATTTAATGTATGGGTGCATTCGTTGGTAGTGGGTGCTAACACTCCGGGCAGATTTGTTGTTAAAGTCACAGTGTTTACAATAGTAAAGCCTTCCAGAGTCACCAAAGTCTGTGTTTTCACTATTGTGCTCAGTCCCATAGATGGGAGTTTGGGTATTCAGCAGAGCAGTATTGGAAACTTGGTGATCTTTCAAGTTTGTTGAGGAGCCATAATAATCCTCTTCATCTTCAGAAAGGGTGAGCTCAATCTCAGCCCCATTGGTGGCATTGTAATCGTGGGTGATGTTTCTGAAGTTGGGCTCTTTCTGGGGCTCACTGGTATCTCTTACCCATATCTGTTGGGCAGAAAAGGAAGTGGGAACCTCTATGATGGGTTCTGTCGGTTCTTCCTCCCTGTCCAACTCAACCTCTATCTCGACTTCGTTGTCTTCCTCTTCCTCTTCATCATCCTCAACATTGATCACTGCATCTTCCTGCTGTTTGGTTTGGTTAATTTTGCTCTGAAGGTTGCTTGCTATCTCGTCAATCCTGGTTCTCTTCTTCACGGGTGACAAATCTAGAGGAAAGTCATTGGCGAGCTTCCTAGAGGCTTTAGCTACAAAATTGTTCTTGGAGGACAACCCAAGAATTGAGGTCTGACTTTTCTTCACAGTGTTGCTGGAAGAGGGGTGGCTGTCTGTCTCATTTTCCAATGGTAGGCTTGAGGGCTGCCCCTCGAATTTTGGCAAGTTGTCACAGAATGAATGTTTATGCTGCTGATGGACTCTTAGCCCTTTCAGAGTTGTGGTGGAGTAATTACACATGGTGCATTTGTATGGGTGCAGAGGTGCGGCTTGTGTGGGTGGCTGTGGCTGCTGCGTTGGTGGTGGCTGTGTTTGTGGCTGGGGTGGCACCTGATGTGGTGGCTGCAGCTGTGGTGGCTGTGGCTGCTGCAGTGGCTGTGGCTGTGATGGTGGTGGTGGTGGCGGCGGTGGTGGTGGCTGCGGTGGCTGTTGCTGCTGCAAGGGATCCAACATGACTCCTGACTTTCTACCATTGATGCTTGAGCTCTCATAAGACACCACACTTTCATTCAGTGAGGAAGAAATGCTTTCACTCTGGGAATTCACAGCATCCCAATCTGACGTTGTACCCGTGTGACACTGTTTGTGAGCCCCAAGTTTCAACGAGCTCTTGCAAGTAAACGGACATTCGTCACATTTGTAGACAGCTGTCTTTCCAGATAAGTGGATGTTTTCTATGTGACGAGAGATGCTACGTCGATGCATGGTGAGGAAAGGACAAAAGGGGCACTGGAACCTATTCATGAATCTTCTAAATGGAATCCCCTTGGTCTCCAATAATTTGTTGCCATCTGAGCCCATCAGCTGCTCTGCAGACAGGCCTGATGTCTGGTGATCCATAGCACTTAAACCATTCTCACTATCTATTTCATTTAACTCTTCATCAGAACTAGAGTCATTTAGCATGCTGTTAGTTTCCAGGTCAGCAGAAGAATTGGTCATGTCAGTCATTCCATAACGGGATCTCTCTGTCAAGTTAACTAGACCAGAATTGTGAGGTGACTTCGGCTTCATCTGAGGGTAAGACATGGGCGAAAACTTGGAAGCTGAAGAATTGGGTCTCATGATGGAGTTGCCCATGGAGCCCCTGAAGTTGGAGACGGTAGTATTGGGTATCTCCCGGCTTGCAGCATTCATGGTCAGATAGGTGGAGTTGGAAGTGGGGCTGGGGGCACTCTTGTTCGGCACATCAGGTAGATTAGTTCCTTCTTGTTGCTGTCTGAGACTGGAAAGGATCTTGACCATACTGCGGTGTTTCTTCATCATGTGGTCACACCAGCGTTCTCGGCGGGGGGTCTGGTAGCTGCACCACTCACAACAAAAGTTGCCTCGAGATTTGGTCAAAGGCTTGACCATAGACTCTAAGATGCTGCGCTCCACAACCTCTGCTGGCAGTTCCTTGCAGGGGTCCTGCAGTGATACGGGCGGAACCACAGGGTCTGGCATTGGAGCAGGAGCAGGTGGGGGAGCAGTGGTCTCCTTCAAATTGTTTTTGTGATACATCTTCTGATGCTTAATTATTCTTGCCCTTCTTGGTGACTTGTATGTGCAAAACTGGCAAGAGAAGACCTTTCCAAATCCCTCGTGCATCATGATATTATAATTTAAGGATCCCGGGACAGGGGGTCCTGATGAACTCCCTTCAGCTTGAGCTCCATGGACCTTTCTAGTGTGTTCTATGAGGAGGTTTTTTGACCTGAAGTAGCGTACACAGAACTTGCATTGAAAAAACTTGTTTGTTGGTTTGGGATTAGCGGCAATATGCTGACCATAATATCCTGGACTGTGGCCATAGTAACCTCCGGTCCCCAATGCAGTTGCATTTTGACCTAAAGAAAAAGCATAAGGAAAGTGACAAAGCAAAAGATAATTAAAATATCCAATCATGCAAATCAGTACCATTCCAATTATTCTTCATTACTAAACATCACATGCAAAAGGCCTGAAGTCTCAAGATGAGGCCTTGAAGAGTATTCACAAAGCATCAATGAAGATATACGTACTGCACCTTCTCATGGATAAAGATGCAGTGTATAGCTTTAGGTAATCTCCTCATCTCCATAAATGAGCCACACAGCTATAAAAATACAAGTTTCATAAATTGTACTACTTTTTCTAGAACTTTCCAAGCAACTATCTTGTTCTCCAAATTGAAAGGTAGGATATATGAGGAAGCTTTTGAAAGGATAAAACCTAAGGTACTCAAGAAGAGATACATGATGTCCAAACCACAAAAATGGCTAGCAAAGCACAAGAAACTCTGCAAAAGCCACGTATATTAAGAACCACGGCTACAGGCTAAAAGGAAACAAGAGCAATTAAAATACATCGGCCGTGCCAAGTTTAGTATAGATTTACCTGATAAATCTTCTGCAATGGCAAATTCATCCTTTATAGAAGAAAACTCCACCTCTGTCTGATTACTGGCATTCATGGACCCACATCGTGGCTCATTCACATTGTCCTCAGCAACATCAGTTGGCTGCAGAAATGCCGTGTGGACATCCTGAATGTGTGCCTTGAGATCTTCATAAGACGGGGCTCTGAAATCACAGCCATCACACTGAAGCACCTCCATGATCTGGGTCTACCCTCTCACATTAGGAACCTGTGGCAGAAGTCAGAACAAAACATCTTAAGGAATGCACTAATCACATACCTCGAGCTGATGGGGCTATATATCCATTAATGGGAAAAAATTCCAGTATCAGTAGATTTCTCTTATTGGACTTTGCCAGTTGGAACATTGGCTAAAGAGAGGCAATCAGACATAATGGAGATGATGTCCTTGACCTCATAACTTCAAAGAAGGAAAAATACCAGATAAACATTTTCTAGCATGATATGTCTTCCAATGCCATTTGTCAAGGAAACGCTTAATACTTCAAAAGTTTTAGAAGTTTCTGAGCTTCTCCACTGAATCCAAATTTCTTGGTAACTTAATGTTGGCTTTGGTTCTGCCTTGGACTCATTTTCTTTTTAAATTGGAACCATCTCAAAAGTAAAGAGGATGTCCACACAGAAGAAAGGGAAAATTTCAACCTTCATTAGCTGTTTATTTAGTATTATTGCCTTGGTGTTTTATCACCAATTAGTGAAATAGTATTTAAATCTTGCGGGTGGAGGTAGAGCATTTTTATTGTGGCTTTTCTTATTTTAATAACTTTGCTGATATTGGGGTGCACCTCTCTTTCCTCCCTTCTCCAAATAGTTTAGTTGTGGGTTTTTTTTTCCATGAGCTAAATGACTATTTGCTGTTTTACTACCTACCAATTATAACCTAACAGCTTCTTCAATCTAATTAGGTCATAAAATATTCCTCATGAGATTTTCAAACAACCAACTTTAGATGACAATCCAGTTTCTGTTTAAAGTTGCACCTTGGCACCTCAATTTGCATGAAGACAACAGAAACTTGTATTTTTGAAGAAGGGCTTCTAAGTCATGACTTTACCTTTTTCCACTTCTTTCCTTTACAAACATGAAGCACATACCTGGATGCAAAAAGCTGTGAACCTACCGTGAAATAAATCAAAACTTGCCCAGCTACCTTCATTCTGCTATTTACTTTGTGACTGAAATATACAGAAAGCTACACACTAACTCAAAGGACAGTCCCACCATCAAGAAGTCAAAAATGTATTAGAAAGTTGGAGTCCTTCCTATCTTAATGTATATCCTAAGTTGAGATACCCTGTTATTATCTAATGAGTAAGTTACTTCAGTAAGATCATCACAAACTCTACTGAGTCACTGTAATCTAGAACCAGATGTCCAAGAACTAACACTGTAGCCAATGTATTTTATGATGTAATACTCTATACTTTTACTGTAAAAGATAAATTATTTCTGCAGCAACAAAAAAGTCCAGTAATAATACATCAATGTAGTGAAAGGAGCCATCACACAAGGATTTTCTATCAAAGAATGCTCCTCCTGATCGCCTGCTAAAATAACTTCTGGCAAGTCCAGTTCTGGACAGACTGAGCTTGCAGAGTGAGCCGCAGATATTTACCTCCTCTTCTTTCACCCAGCAATTTATCCTTTTTCAATAAACATTGAACTGTGCACCAGACTCTTTTCAGCTAAGTCTCAATATTCCAGATACACAAGCTTTTATGTCTAAGCACCAACCCAAATTGTGTGGAAGAGGTTGCTATCAGCTCTGGATCAAATTACAGCAGTCACTGAGGCCCCACCCCACTTCTCCTTTCGCACAGTCCATTAGACCTGAAAACAAATTTTTCCATGGTGCAGACAACTCCTGCATTTAGAACACTTCACAGAAAAAAGCAGATCATCCAGTGTGCACTCCCCATCCCCCAAGCTTAGTCCTTTCATCTCAGCCAAACAAGCCACAGCTCTGCTGAATGTGTTTATCACACTTTCAAGAGATATGAGCTCCTGCGTCACTGAAGCTCTAAGACTCACTAAGCTGCCCTAGTCCTCTGAGCTTTAGGGGCAGCCATTTTAGCTCAGAGCTTCTCCTCCGTGCACAACATGGCTTCTCCTGGAGTCTGCTAGGCTAACAATCAGAAATGAATGCTAGAAGAGCAGGCTGGGCTCCTCCTATGCTCTTCTCTTCCCAACAAAGAATTAACTGTTTTCATTTCTCTCCGAAAAGCAGCACCTTTCTCCTCCTCAAATGTCATTCACCAAGATCTCCAAAGGTTCTTTTATTCCATGATTGATATGCTCGTTTTGTTAGTCCCAGCAGAGCCCTGGTCAGAGCAGGATGACCCTGGGCCAGATCCTGTTCTACATCAGGATTTAGGGGTGCAGTGGGGGGACCTCCAGAATGCCTTGGCTTCTTGGAAGTCGTCCTTCCACACACAGAAGACATACCATCCGACTCTGCTTGCCAGATTCCAAAGTCTAATGACCTTTGTTAATCACCAGCCAGTCTGTCTGCATCAGCAGACCCTGCCAACAGACACACCCTTCAACACAAAGGCTGTAGCTATTCCTTTTAAAGGAGGTTCTCTGAAAGCTCCATTGTGTAGCAGAGAGGAAAACAAAATCTCTTCCCTTCAAAACTTCAAGCCTTTAGAAATAATGCAACAAAAGGCTTTCTGCTGTGTGTCTTTTGGAAAGTTTGAGCCTGATTTGCACAACATCAACAGAAGTTACGGTTCTGCAGAAGGAAAGCAGGGCACCTTCAGCATTAAGTCATCCACCTAGAAATGAAATTCATCTATGTAGTTCTCTAATATCTTGGTGTCTTCTGAAGCTATTATCAAGGATGCTAACTTCACTGGACACAAACATAAACTAACAATCTCCTTGTTCTGCTACAAAGGAGATTAAAGGGTTATGAGATCAGAAAAAGAGTCACTGATTTGGAAAAAGAAGAGATGATGAAAGTGATTTCCTAATGGGTTCTAGCTTTAATGTTGTTGCAGCCTCTGCCTCAAAAATAGCTCAGAGCCTTAGAAGAGGTTAATCTCCAGGCCGCTGAGAGAACCAGCATCAGGTAGAGCTGAATGGCCTTCAATTTCATGTCTGCACCAAGTACTGAAAGGAGGATGTAGCCTACTTTGAAAGCCATCTTGCTTTTGTGTACACATTTCTCCTGAAGACGCTGACAGAAGAAGAAAATAGAAGTTGCTGGCGTGGCCCAATCAAAGAGATAGAAACTTGATATGTTTATGAGATGGTACATGGGCACATGTGCAAAAAGTGACAGCAAGTGGAGGGGAAGGGAGTAGGGAAGGACAGTGACAAAAACATACTGGACATGAAGATGACCCATTCACATGTTTTTGCAGCAGATGGTAATCCTCTAAGAAACCAAAACCGAGAAAAAAAAAAAAGGTGAGAAATAAGCTCTGCATATCTTCTTCATCAATCCCGAAGAGCAGCAACCCTAAGAGGCTAACCTAGTCACTGATGTGCTATAAAATTATGATTTTAAGTTAAAAGCTTTGATCTCATATCTACTGACTTCATTTAATACTATGATTATGAAATTAGCGATGTTTTTTCTCACCAAAATCAGCAAAATCAAAAGTAAAAGAGGAAGTTTCTGAACTAACTAAAAAGAGTCTATTTCAAAAGGTCATGAGATGAATCTACATATCAAACAAGCACCCCTGTCTTCTACCCCAGATATATGTCCAGGCCCTTCAAGGTCAAATAGACCTCAGATGCCTAGACTTTAAACACCACCCATCATGATCCCTGCAAGGTGAACACAGATTCATTCTAAAATAACTGGCACCTAATGTGACTGGTCCTCCTAACATGAAACCCCTAAATCATCCTAATTAGTCACTGCCTTTAGTACTACTTATTCGTTGCTGGTTTGTTCAGTTTGCATTTACAGTTTGAAGGATTTCAAAATGTGGGGTTTTGACGGGCAAACCCAAAATCCAATTGTTTATGTTTGACAAACTCTTGAAGATATAAAGAACATCCAGAGATGATGAAAAGATTTGAAACATATATACAGAAATGGGGAAAAGTAAATTATGGACAAAGCCTGCTCATTTTCAATCTTAAGAACACCAATTTTAATTTATACCACCTGCCCACCTACTTTCTGTGCTCAGAATTCCAGAGATCCATTTGCCTCAGTTTTCCCTCCTGTGAAGGAGGAAGGAGACAAACCACAGCTTCATTGTCCATCCTTCCAACTCACTGCTCAGACGTAACCGGAGCGGGGAGGTGTTGACATTGTACAGCATTCTTACAGGTCCGCCACCATCACTTGGTCCAGGTCAGCTTGGCAAACACTGCTCTTTAGTTTGAGGGCCCAGGAGCATAAATGTGGTCCTCAAGTCAAAATCTCAGCTCTCTTCAGGAAGTGATCAAATTAAAAGGCATAGGCCTTGCCTGGATCTAACCTGTTCTCTGACTGAAGGACTGCAGCCCAGAAATAAAGCTGTGAAGCACCACAGCCATGTGATTCAGTAGCAACTAATTATAACCTTCAAAGCCTTTGAGAAATAGAACCAGAAACACCATAAGGTGCTTTTCCTCTGTCCACTCCAGAAACCTAGTTTCATTTATAAGACACTAAACTTCCCAGTTCTCCTCAATCATAATTCTAATAAAAGGCTCTCATTAGCACCTGTTGTTTGAACTTTTCTTAGTTTTCTTTCTTATGAATGGAAAAACCAATTATCCAAGGACAGGTAATAGAATACATAAATTCTGGAATAGTTCAGCTAGAAAAACAGAAAAATCAAGAGACTAAACATCATTCTAAAAAATGTATTTGCAGATCAGAAGTTGTTGATATGCTGAGGTCAAAGATTTTTGATGTGTATTGGGAGATTAATATTTTCAGTTGCAAGCCCCAGGACCTTAAGATGAAAAATGATTTCTTTTAAAAAGGCACTAGTAAACTTATAAATGTTGGGTTGGTATTCTTAGCAACAAGGGAAGTTCTATATCACTACTAATCATTTACACTTGTTATGGCTGAAGTGGAAGTTCTAATAATTTAATAGTCATTTAAAGCATCTTTCCAAAGAGTAATGACCTGAAAAGTTGAGGTGAAATCTCTTTCAGGAACAGCAGTTATGGAATCAAATCTACAAATGCAAATATAGAATTTCTAAATATATATATCTATACACAAACACACATAATTATAGATATAATTAATGACATACAGATATATGTAATTAATTTTCTTGATTTAATTTTAACTCATATATGGGCATATGCCCTCCAAATTTAACAAGAGCTGGGGCAGAATCAGTTCTTTTCTGAATAAATACAAATGACATCGGTACTATCTCCATGTTATAGTGTAAAACAATAAACCAGCAGGCAGGGCATGGTGGCTCACGCCTGTAATTCCAGCACTTTGGGAGGCCGAGGTGGATGAATCACGAGGTCAGGAGTTCGAGACCAGTCTGGTCAACATGGTGAAACCCTGTTTCTACTAAAAATAAAAAAAATTAGCCGGGTGTGGTGGTGGGCACCTGTAATCCCAGCTACTCAGGAGGCTGAGGCAGAGAATTGCTTGAACCCGGGAGAAGAAGGTTGCAGTGAACCGAGATCACGCCACTGCACTCCAGCCTGGGTGGCAGAGTGAGACTCTGTCACAAAATAAATAAATAAATAAATAAATAAATAAATAAATAAATAAAAATAATAAACCAGCAAAATAAACCAACAAGCAACTTCCAACAACAAGCTACCTCCAACAATTCCATAGCATTTGGTACTACTATAGATTCTGGCTCACCATGTAGTCTTCAAATGACCTATCAAATGTTTATACTTTTTGCTACATGATCTAAGCAGTTCTGTGTACTCTTGGCAATTCACCACACTAATGAAAGGTTTAACATATCAGGGAGGATAAATAATTAAGGAATTCAGAAGGGAGACACAGCTGTTCTTCAAAACCAAATTTTCAGAAGAGAAAGGATTAATTTGCAATCACATATGTAACCCCCAATATGAGACTGAATTTAAATAGTAGCAGGGAAATACCATGAGACCAAGTCCTGCCAATGCATGTGGCCTCTGTTGTATACAGTTGGCCTGGTCCATCTGTGGGACCTTGTATATAAGCACAAAGTCTGAAGCAGGCAATTTGCAGATTAATAACCCAATCACCTACTGGCCAAGGATGCTAGCCTTCAGGTTACTTTTTATTTTAGGATCGCTCTCCTGCATAAAGTTTTCAAGTACTACAGAGTATGCTGGAGTACTGTTTCTTAATAGATACCTTTGGAATCATCATTAAAATGAAATGAGCATCTAGGGATGTAATCCAAGTGGCTAAAAATGTTGGATATGTAAATAAGAAGTCATTCCGGCTGAGTGACCTGTTATGAAAGCAGGTAGTAAGTGTCTCATACAGAAAGAGATACTACATACCTTCTGGAGAATTCATGCATTCCTTTGCAATGATATAAGGCTAATTGAGGCCAACAGGCCAATAGGCAGTCTGCCAGCTCTCCTGTCCGTAGAAAAGGAAGCGTGTGATTTGAATAAGGAGATAAAAGGAGAGAAGGGACAAGAAAAGAAAGGGAGGAAGCAGGCTGATATCTCAGCTTTAGACTTCATTGTCTGTAAAGGGGAACTTGCAGTTCACTGGATAATTCTAATTCTGAGAAGCGTCTTGACAATTTTCTTGAGATGTGGTTTAGAAACAAAACAAAACAAAATGAAGACGACTCCCCCTCAATGAAATTCTCAAAATGCAACCATGATAAATGAGATTCCAGCTCATCATGTCCTTTCAAATGATGGGAACCCATTCTTGGTGTCCTAGGAATGAGTAAGTGAGAAATAATGAGTATTGAGGAATTCTCTGAAATGTCATGGGTTCACCAGGAAGTTCCTTGGAAACTGCAGCTGTTCTTGCCCTTGTACTTAGAACAACAGATAACTGATTTCTCCCCCCCAGAGCTAAACCTCGCCCAAACAGCAGAGACAGAAAATCACGGTGTTGCTTTATCGACTCTTCAGAATGCTGGCTGGGTTTCTACAGACACTTTTCACACAAGAACTCTCATTATAAAAATTGTAAAATTAAAGGGAAGTTGCAGATATGCTGCTGGGTCTTCATTACAGAACTGATTAAGACGCAAAGTAAGCAGAAGCTGCAGTACAAGTCATCTACCACATCATGAAAGACCAAGACATGAATTGAGAACTTTCCCTGGGGGCTGGTCAGCCTGACTGACCTTGGGCCTTGGGTGTGTCTTCATGGCCCAAAGTGTTCGTGGCTCACAAGATTCAGCCAAACATACCAAGTCTCAATTTTACAGATTCAGTGAATGAATCCAGAAACCATTTTTAACAACTTACCTTGTTTTCTATTACTATGCAAAGAAAAAAATGATGTATGGCCAGTGGCTTGCGGAGTGTGTGAGGAAGTTTTGCTGAAATAACTTCTTTTATCTGGGGAAAATCTCAATCTAATCTCCCTGAGACTTGCTCACTTTTGTATGCTCACGATTTGCTCAAAAAATTCAGACAATTCACTTGCTTTAGACGAGAATGATTCTGAGCCTGCCTCCATCAGTGGCAGCCCCTGATGTAATAACCCTTCCAGTCTATTTTCTTATAGCAGACAAAACTGATTACCTAAGCCTGGCACCTGGATCTGCCTGCCTGTGTGTCTTTCTCCAAACCATGGTTTCTAATATAACTACCCTGTGAGGATAAAGTCCTAAACCCCTGCTTTCTGAAAAGGCAAACAGTGCCTGAGCCTATATAGACCGTAAATGCTTTCAAGTCCTCCTACTCAAGGGGACTGTGATTTTTTTGTTTTCCTCTTCTTGACTTCTGCCTGTAGCAGAAGCCAATAGAAGGCTGTCCTTCTCTCTTATGAAACTAACCAACTGGCCCATTCGGATACATTAGTTTCCCCACCCTTGCTTCAACAAATTAATGCAGCCTTATAGCAGGAGAAACATCCATATGTGTTTCTATATGGAACTGGAATATACCCCAAAATTAGAAATTTTCTAAAAATGAAAGCTAAGAAATTTCTTTTCTCTTGCAATCCCCAATCTACTTTTAGCAAGTAAGTTTATTCCTAAAACTTCTTACATCCCAAGAACTGAGCAGAAAGCTTAGACATTTGTCCACCAACACAACAGTAGACTTTATTACCAGGTGAAAACACTACAGTGCTCAGTTAAGGAGCCAAGCCTCGCATTCCATATATCCTTAATGATAAATCCCACTTTTGCCCAACAAAGTTAGGTTTTTCAGCATATCCACTGTTGAGCTGTTTTTTAAAAAAAAACAACAACAACAACAAAAAACCATACAGAAATGCCTATCCAGCCATTAAGGAATTTGTTCTCAGGTCACTAAAACCAAAAAGCGACAGTAGGTATGATGTCTCTGCCTGCCATCTTCACCTTGAGAGCAAGTCTTTTGAGGCCCTTACTTTGATCATTTTGTTAAATGAAGAGATTAGATCATGACGTTCAACCTTTTTGTACAAAGGACCTGTTTTACAAGATTTTCTTCTCATATTTTCTAAGATTTTTTTTTCCCGATTAAATTCATTCCCTTACATTTTATTATTCAGAGGCATATAAATGCCAGTCTTCATGTGACTGCCTTCTTATAAATTAAATCCAGGGGCTTTCCTTGACAACTCTATCTTAGCCACCACTCCCAACCCTTACAAAATCTACAAAATTGAAACCCCTACTCACAACACCAACCCACACACAGTTTCTCTCTACCACAATACACTACTTTATTTCCTTCACTATTGGCATGACCCTTGTTTGTTTGTGGTCTTTTCTTCCCACCAGAACACAAGTACCCTTAGAAGGAATCTAGGTCTGTCTGGCTCTTCAGCCTTGGGAACACTCAGTGTACTCAACAGGTACTCAGAAATATACGCTGAATGAAGGAAGGAACAAATGAATGAACTAGAGCTTCTGAATGATAGGATTCCAACCAACCAACAGAGATTGGTCATGAGTGTTAGATGACTCTACTAACCCTGTCTTGTCATAAAGCAGTAGTCCCAACGAGCAGTAATTTTATTCCCCGCTTGCCCCAACTTGGGGCTGTTTGGCAGTATCTGCAGGCAGTTTTAGTTATCATACCCAGCATCTGTGGGTAAAGGCTATGGATACTGCTAAGCATTCTACAACGCACAGGACAGCCCCCACGACAAAGAATTATCTAGCTCCAAATGTCAATAGTGCTGAGACTGAAAACTTAATGATCTCCAGGTATTTTCATTCTCTGCATATAACCCACCTGTCTTCAGAGGCCCTTTATGGGGTCCTGGCTGGGGAGTCTCTGGATCCTTAGAGGGTCAACAACCTGGGAGAGCCCAGGTCCAAGATTTTATAATTGTGTGGTTCTAAATGATCTTAGCAGCCCTCATGCTATATGATATCATGATGAGTTTTCAGTTTTACTTTTCTAATATGGGTATGTTACCAAAAATCTCTTCAGAAAAAAAAAAAAAAATCCTAGGCGAAGGCATGTGACTGGTCTGTCTTTCCTAGTGATACGGCCTTTGTATCCACCCTTGCACAGTTGATAATCCTGTGATTTTTGTGAGTAAGGGGCAAATGTCATTAAAAATGGTCAAGTCAGCTGGGCACAGTGTCTCATGCCTGTAATCCTAGCACTTTGGGAGGCTGAGACGGGCAGATCACTTGAGGTAAGGAGTTCGAGACCAGCCTAGCCAACATGGTGAAACCTCTTCTCTACTAAAAACACACACAAAAATTAGCCGGGCTTGGTGGCAGGCGCCTGTAATCCCAGCTGCTCGGGAGGCTGAGGCAGGAAAACTGTTTGAGCCTGGGAGACAGAGGTTGCAGTGAGTCAAGATCATGCCACTGCACTCCAGCCTGGGTCACAGAATGAGATTCTGTCTCAAAAAAAAAAAAGTTAAGTCTTTAGCATGTGGCCTCTGACTAAAATTTCTGTGAAAAACAATGCATATGTTCTCCTCTCCAATGTGTAAAATCATCTTCTTTCAAAGTGACAGGGCCCCAGGCTACTACTATAAGTCACTCTTCAGAGGACAAGTAATACGTTCTTTTTTATTCTTATATCCCCAGGGCCCGGCATAAGTCTGGCTCTGATGAGATTTGTGCTATGAGTACTAACTGTATGCAGGCCTGCTTTCCAGGAGAAAATTAACCAGTGGTACAAAACCGAACTAAATGTTCAAGAACCTAAGGAATTCCAGAGAGCATCCATGAACAGAAAAACAAAACAAAACCTAGTGCTTATGAAGCTAATGAAGCCACATCACAGTGGTTAGCTGACTACTGAGACACTAGCAATTCTAAGTCTCCACTAGCAATTCTACGTTTCCACTTGTCCATGAGTTTTAAGTAAATGACCATCCTCCTTTTCCTCATCATCCATGGAGAAGCTGCCTCTGGCTGCATTGTTCCACCTATGTGTTTATAACACTGCTAAGCTACCCTGAACTGATGTGACACCTGGAGTCATCACCTGACTACACTTGAGACCATTTGGTTGCCTTCCCTCCACAAAGCCTTTTTTATTCTTGTTTGCAAAGTATCCTGGAAAGCCAGAGGAACAATTCTGTCCTATAGCTCAAAACTGTATAAACATTTTCAGTGGAGGGAGTGTAACAAAATTAGGTAGAAACAGAATTTTTTCTTCTTAGCCTCCCTGAAAAATACTGAAATATTATTTGTGCCTTCCTTAAGTCAAAGAGAAGACTCTACTCTAAAAGTTAACCACCAATAGGTTCATCATGTCCAATGGAGAGGAGATCTTAAAGACCATATAGTCCAACCTGGTCCAACATCTTCATTTTCCAGAGAGTGAAACTGAAGTCTCAAGAAAAATAACCTGCCCAAGCCTTCTGGCACATGCATTTTCTGAAGCCAGAAAAAAAATCTTTTGAATTTCATAATTTGAGACAGGAACTCACAAGTAAAGACATTCCATACGTGTCAGTTGTTCAACAGTATTCACGCTTAAGGTCCATGCCCCGTATATTCTCAGTAATGAGTCTTCATCAGGAAGGCAGATTTCAGAATAACCACAAGTGTCTCCTCTACCCTGAATCCACACCCAGGAGAGTAACTGAAAAGGTACAAAATCCATTTTTTGCAGATTGACTATTCAAAGAACTTCTTAGGCATGCAAGCAGTGCGTTTATACTTTGGAAACATGTTTGGAAGACTGAAAGTTGCTGACAAAGGTATACACAGAAGAACAAGAGCTATAACACTGAATTATCTTTAGAATCCAACCTCATGGAGTCGGAACAACGTTATGTAGTAGCTTTATGCCTGCCAAATCTACCCCACGAGAAACATCGTCTTGTTTCTTATGGAAAATGTGCACTGCCAACAAAGTCACTGAAGAGGCTAGCTGAACGAGCCTTAGGAGGATCTGGACATAGCAGGGTCGGTTCATGTAAAATGGAAAGGAAAGGAGTAGTCAGCCTTACGAATGTCTGTCAAAAAAAGCCAGCCTCTTTGTGGCACATCTAGTGAATGACTCAGACTAATGATACCAGAATATTGTTCATACTGGATTTCGCTTCAAATTATATACTGCATTCTGAAACCAACTTGGAATATTTTTCTCTCTTTACTAATATATTAATTTATCTTTATCCGTTCTTTATTTATCTAACTTTATTCCTAGAGGGTATCTATATCCATTTGTTGGATATAAAAAAATCTAAATGTATCAGAAAGTCTGGGAATCATCTTTAACTTTTAAACTATCTTCCCTAAGGGTCTCTTAGAAGAGCCTGTTATCATTCTGAAGAGAATAGCTTAGAAAATCAGGAAGATGTTGAGATCTCTATGTTTGTTCACGGTTTTCCTCCATGTAGAACACTTTTACCTGCTTTTGGAAGGTCTAAGTAATTCCCATCCTTTACGACAGTGGTTCTCAAAGTCTAATCCCTGGACCAGCAGCATCAGCATCACCAAAGAACTTGTTAGAAATGCAAATTATTGAGTTCCACCCAAGACTTGAATCAGAAACTCTGGTGTTGAGGTCCAGTAATTTTTTTTTACATATTCTCAGGGTGATTCTGAGGCCCAAGCAAGTTTTAAGACCAAGCTCAAGTTTTCCTTCCTGTATGAAACAGTCCCTGAGACCACCAGCTAGAACAGTCAGCATTCCCTGCTCCACTGCATTGGAGCCCTATTTTAAAATGCTGCCGACTGGATGAATGCAATAATAGCTATGCAGTCCTTGAAGAGCACAGGAGATGACTACTGTTTGCAAATATTTAACTTCTTATATAGCAATTAATGAGAAAATACTAAGTTGCAGAACCAGCATCAGAAACTAACATGAGTACACTCATAAAAGACAATTACTGGTCTTGAAAGAATGAAGACTGTGGCTATTTCAATTGCTGATACTGATACCTACGTCCCTTAAAAACTTCAGAAGGGTTCAGGACACAGTGTCCTTGATATTTCTAAAGCAGGACATGGATCCACAAAGGAAAGAATCAGAGTATTTTACCTAGAAAATACAAAGAGTTGGGTAAATCCTCAGGATCCCAGACTCTTCCATGACACGACGCTTTCGTGATAAATAAAATCTTATTAGAAAATACCTCCAAGCTTAGAGTGGTCATTTGATTGTTGCCCTAAAGCTATATTGCAGGGCTAAACTCTCAGTTAAGAACCAACATCTGAAGACAAAGATGTGTCTGGAAATCTCTCAAAAGAAGGATATATGCTTTAGGCTAACCAAAGAAACTTCCAGAAAAAAATGGTGGCTGATTGTCTCACACTGCTAACAAAGGCTTGGCTGGGGAAAAAGAAAGACAAAACATAGACAAAGAAAAAAAGAGTTTGCCCACACCAAACCCATAAACGGACAGGACCCTTGAATCAAAAGCAAGACTTAAAACTTAGAATCATGAAGTTCAGAGAGAAAAATTCAACTGTGTCCTGCCCAGGAACCTAGCCAGAACCCTTTTAAACTGCTGAAGGACTACCGAAGCAAGTCAAGCCATCAAGACACAAACTCAGGTTCTAAAAGCAGAATTAAGCAGGGCTTGCGGAGGGGATTTAAAGAGATGTTTCTCTCATTTTTTGAGGGCCAAGAAAAAGTTCTGCTAGTTATGCCTCGAAGACAAATGAGTTATTATAAAAAAAAAAAAAAAAACTAAGACAAGGGGTGGAGGACGACAGAAAAATGTAGCATGGAAAAGACTCATGAAAAAATCTATTTTGGAGGAACAGGACACAGAAGAAAATTATATACAACAATTAACAGAGATTCTATGAAAGAAGAGATCAAAGACAAGATGACAAGACATCAGCACAAGATGAAAGAGAGGCTGGCAGCTGAAGAAAGAAAATGATGACAAAAATAATATCATTGCAGAAGTAATAAATATATTAAAGTTATAAGAGGCAAAATCCACAAATCAAAAACAATGTTGATGATGTGGAAAACAGTCTTCAAAAAACTGCACAAAATGCAGAGGAAAAGGACAAGTAGATGAAAGCAAGTGGAGAAGATGACAGATAAGAAGGTTTGAAAACAGATCGAACATACAGATAAAAGGTTTCGTAGAAGTAGACAGCAAAACAAAACAAAGCAAAACAAAATATGCTTAAATCTGTGGTAGAAAATACTTAGTTGAAATAAAAGAGTATCTGTTATTCCAAGAAAAATTAAGACTGAATCAGTGAAATGGAAACATCTTGGTGAGGTTACAGAATTTCAAGGCTAAACATTGAATCCTATATACATCAAGACCTTTAACAATTAGTCAATTATAACAGAAAAAGTCAGGTGTCCTCTGACTTTTTCACAGTAACATTTGATGACAGAAAAAAAGTGAAGCTGTGTCTGTAGAGGCTCAAGAAAGAGGCAACAATACCCAAGTATTCAATTCCCAACTAAGTTCACAACCAGTTTTTTAAATATATAGAAGTAATAAAAAATGATTTTCTAATCAGCATAGTCAGAGAATGCAGCACGTAAGTAACTTTTCTTCAAAATACAACCAATGGAAGGTTCAAAATCAAGATCTCAAGAATAGGTAATTTAGAGGTAAGCAGAAGCTGTGAGCACTGAATCCACTTACATTTAGAACTAAAATTGAATAATTGATAATACTTACAAAATAAAATTATAATTCCTTAAATGTAGTGGTTATAACAATAAATAATTCCGTAACAATAACTATAAAAGTATGTAGAATTGGAAAAAAAAACTTAACCATAATAAAATACATAGATGGAAGTGAAAAAGCTTTAGAGGATAAATATTAACGGGCAGCAGTGGCTCACGCCTGTAATCCCAGCACTCTGGGATGCAGAAGCAAGTGGATCATTTGAGGTCAGGAGTTCAAGACCAGTCTGGCCAACAAGGTGAAACCCATCTCTACTAAAAATACAAAAATTAGCCAGGTGGTAGTGGCTATAATGTGCCTACAATCCCCAGCTGCTCGGGAGGCTAAGACAGGAGAATTGCTTGAGCCTGGGAGGCAGAGGTTGCAGTGAGTCGAGATCATGTCACTGCACTCTTGTCTGGGTGATATAGTGAGACCCAGTCTCAAAAAAAAAAAAAAGAAAAAAAAAGAAAAAATATATATATATGTATATATGGGCAACTATTCTCAACTTTCATAGCAGGACAGAAATACTCATACTATTTCATTTCTGAAGTTAACAAATTTCCAAATAAAGGAGTAAGAACATTAATTTAATCAGTAATAAAAATAAAAACAGACTATAGCTTTGAATTACTAGAGGAAAGAACTCAAAGAAAATGCAGATTATATAATAAAATGAAGAGGACAAAGGAAATTGCACACAAATATAAAAGAGAATGCATAAAATTAATTAGAATTAGGTATATGTGATATATCAATAAATGTGAATTGGATAATTCTTCCTCAGAAAATATCCCCAGAGTAAATTAAAAAACAATCTCTAACTGGATTCTGTCTGTAAGAGACACATATATAGTAAAATGATATAAAAAGTTTGAAAATCTAATATCATTAAACATATACCAAGCAAAAGAAGGAAGAAATCATGATTAATGGTATTCATGGTTAAATTCAAGATGCAAAAGCTTTTAACATGATAGAGATGAACACTTAATAATGTAAAAGTACAATCCACAATGGAGATTTATTATGAATATTTATGCTCTCTAGCAGCACCAAATAAAGAAAGAAATAAAGATGGCAACAGATACTAGAAATAGGCATAAGCACTTAACAGATTAATTGGAGAAAGACCACCAAGGATATAATTCATGTAATTCATAAAACTGAGTTAAGAGGTATATTTCATATTCTATATCTGGAAATAGAAAACATATTTTCGGCCGGGCGCGGTGGCTCACGCCTGTAATCCCAGCACTTTGGGAGGCCGAGGCGGGCAGATCATGAGGTCAGGAGATCGAGACCATCCTGGCTAACACAGTGAAACCCCGCCTCTACTAAAAATACAAAAAATTAGCCGGGCGTGGTGGTGGGCGCCTGTAGTCCCAGCTACTCAGGAGGCTGAGGCAGGAGAATGGCACGAACCCGGGAGGCGGAGCTTGCAGTGAGCTGAGATCGGGCCACTGCACTCCAGCCTGGGTGAAAGAGCAAGACTCCGTCTCAAAAAAAAAAAAAAAAAAACAACATATTTTCATTTCAAGTATCTGTGAGACATCTACAAAAGTTTTCAAGTGCCCATGGAGGTTTATAGAAGTCTTTAATGCCAGAATTAAGAGATAATAAATTACAAATTTAAAAAATAGTACACAATTTCTACTTACAGTGAAATAAAGGTATGTTAAAAAAAAAAAAAGAAAAGAAAAATCCCAAACATTTGAGAAAATTTTTTAACATTCTCCTAAGCAATTTCTGGGGTAACCAGAAATAAAAACTCACCAGTAGAATATGACTTTTAAAATGCTATGTATTTAAATATGGAATCTGGTAAAAGCAATACTTAGAGGAAACTTCACAGATCTATGAAAATTATAAAGCAAGAAATAATAATACTAAATGAATCAAACATCTAACTCAAGTACAGGGGGAAATGGAAAGACAGAAGAAGAAAAGTGGAAGAAAAGATTTGACTACAATAAAAACAAACTCAGGAATCAATATATTACATAATAAGGTAATTTCCTCAGTAACTTTTATTTTTTAAAAATATGCTATATAAAATTAAATTAAAACAATTAGCTAGCCTAATTAACAACAAAAAGGGAGTAGGGCAAAACATAAATATAGAAAATAAGTATAAGAAGTAGACACTATCCAAAAATGTAAAGGAAAATGTATTATAATTTTAAAATTACCATGTAAAACTCATGGCAATATATGTAAAACTAATGTAATGTGTCTAGAAACACATATATTACCAAAATTAATCCAAGAAGAAACAACATCAATGAAAGACTAGCAAACAGTCAAATAGCCAACCTAATCACCAAAACATCTTAAGTGACATTAAGGAATCAGTAAATCAGATGCTTTTTAAACTGGTCTAAAGTATAAAGCACAAGATTGTTACCAATGTATTTCCAAAGCCAGTGTGACACAGATTACAGAGCTTAGTCCACAATAAATACTAGTAAAAAGCAGAAAAATGTCACTTAGAAATATTGAGGCAGAAATTCAAAATAAAATCCAGGAGCTCATTAAAGAAATATCCCTCCAAGATCAAGCAGGGTTGACTGAGAAAAGTCAATTTCAATACAGGAAAATCTATCAACACTCCACTATATTAAAATGTCAAAAAAGAAAATAATAATTTTATCAGTACCAAAGAGGCTGAAGAGCACTTGATGCAATTCAAGATAAACTCAGTGTTATACTTAATGATGAAACATTAGAAAAATTAAAGTAAAAAACCAGACAAGGATTATCACTGGTAGTTAGCATTGCTGTGGAAATGCTAGCCAATGCATTTGTACACGAAAACAAAGAGAAACAACTACTAGAAAAGAGGAGATAAAGTTTTCAAAATTTACAAATAAGGTAAATTATCTAGGCGTGGGCCCAAGTGAATAACACTTTCATTTTCTACTTAATGATGTGAAAAATTTTCAACAAATTTCAACACTTTAAACATTTAAAAATAATCATCAAATGTAAAACAACTGGGGTGATTGATAAAGTACTAGTTATCAATAAACTCAACTTTCTTATTCCAGATTACTAAGAATGTTGACTCTTCTGCTGACAATGACATTCTTTTTTTCCACCGTCTGGGATTCTTGAATGACTACTTCTAAGTCAATAACCTCAGACAATCCATATTCAGTGATTTTAGAAACTCCAGCCTTAAGGTTATGAAGATAATTTTTGGTGATTATATCTTTATATCATCAATTCTCAATCAACACATTGCTCTACCCATACCTTTAAAGGAAAAGCAGGGATCTCTGGTATCACGGCAGAAGGGAGGCAGGACTAGATTGTAGCTCCAGGCAGAGCAGCATGCGGAGGCTTGCATTGTGAATTTTAGCTCCAGATTGACTGCAAGAACAAACCAGCAATCCCAAGAGGACCCACAGGCCCTCTGAAAAGAGCAGACTGCTCCTGCAGGACCCGGGAGACACTGCAAATACTGTGAGTGCCCCAGCTGCAGAAATGGGAAAGGGAGACCCTCCTCTCCCAAACACACACCCCCCACTGGAGAAGCTGAAGGTCTGTTTGCAGGAGAAGTTTCCGACTTTATACCTGGAGCTGAGTCAAGTTAGAGAACCAAGTGAAATACAGGGGTAGAGGAAGCAGCAGGAAAGCCCTGGGATCTCACTGGGTCCCCAAGCGGCCCATTCCTGCCTGGCATCACAGGGATCCATTGGGAGGGTGGCCAGAGGAGCAGGGTGTAAAACTCCACAGGGAGAAGGAACTCTGTAGCTGAACTTTGTAAGAATTTAAACGTGGTGAGAAGCCTCCTGGCCAGAACTCCGCGGAGGGCATAAATCCGGCGTGCAGACTACACAGGTGTGGAAGAACTAAAACCCTTTTTTCTCGCAGCTGGGAGGTGCGTAGCCTCAGAGAAATTTTCAAGCCCATCTCGCCCTCCACCTGGAAACAGACTCAGGGCTGTTGCGGGGGTCACGGTGAGAGTGAGACCGGCCCTTCATGACTGCTGGCTTTCCCCCACTTCCCTGACAACCCGTACGACTCAGCAGAGGCAGCCATAATCTTCCTAGGTACACAACTCCAGTGACCTGGGAATCTCACCCTCATCTCCCACGGCAGCCGCAGCAAGACCTGCCCCAGGAGAGTCTAAGCTCAGACACATCTCTCCCCACCCTACCTGATGGTCCTTCCCTACCCACCCTAGTAGTGGAAGACAAAGGGCATATAATCTTGGGGATTCTAGGGCCCCGCCCACCTCTGGTCTCTCTCCACACTACTATAGCTGACAGTTTTTAGAAAGTGCTACCTCCTGGCAGGAGGCCAACGAGCACAAAAATAGACCATTAAATCACCAAAGCTAAGGACCCTCAGAGAGTCCATTGCACACTCTGCCACCTCCACCAGAACAGGTGCTGGTATCCATGGCTGAGAGACCCCTTAGACAATTCACATCACAGGACTCTGTGCAGAAACTCCCAACCAGCCTGTTGCTAGGTAGACTCGCTGGGTAGCTAGACCCAGAAGAGAGATAACAATCACTGCAGTTCGGCTCATAGGAAGCCACATCCATAGGAAAAGGGGGAGAGTACTACACATCAAGGGAACACCCCTTGGGACAAAAGAATCTGAACAACAGTCTTCAGCCATAGACCTTCCTTCTGACAGAGCCTACCCAAATGAGAAGAAACCAGAAAACCAACCCTGGTAATATGACAAAACAAGGCTCTTCAACACCCCCCGACAAAAAAATCACACTAGTTCACCAGCAATGGATCCAAACCAAGAAGAAATCCCTGATTTATCTGAAAAAGAATTCAGGAGGTTAGTTATTAAGCTAATCCGGGCGAGACCAGAGAAAGGTAAGGCCCAAGGCAAGGAAACCCAAAAAATGATACAAGAAGAGAAGGGAGAGATATTCATGGAAATAGATAGCTTAAAGAAAAAAAAATCAAAAATTCAGAAAACTTTGGACACACTTTTGGAAATGCAAAATGCTCTGGAAAGTCTCAGCGATAGAATTGAACAAGTAGAAGAAAGAAATTCAGAGCTTGCAGATAAGGTCTTCAAATTAACCCAATCCAACAAAGACAAAGAAAAAGAATAAGAAAATATGAACAAAACATCCAAGAAGTCTGGGGTTATGTTAAATGACCAAACCTAAGAATAATCAGTGTACCTGAGGAAGAAGAGAATTCTGAAAGCCTAGAAAACATATCTGGGGGAATAATTGAGGAAAACTTCCCCAGCCTTGTGAGAGACCTAGACAGCCAAATATAGGAAGCACAAAGAACACCTGGGAAATTCATTGCAAAAAGATCTTCACCTAGGCACACTGTCATCAAGTCATCCAAAGTTCAGACAAAGGAAAGAATCTTAAGAGCTGTGAGACAGAAGCACCAGGTAACCTATAAAGGAAAACCTATCAGATTAACAGCAGATTTCTCAGCAGAAACCCTATGAGCTAGAAGGGATTGGGGACCTATCTTCACTCTCCTCAAACAAAACAATTATCAGCAAAGAATTTTGTATCCCCCAAAACTAAGCATAATATATGAAGGAAAGATACACTTGTTTTCAGACAAACAAATGCTGGGAGAATTCGCCATTACCAAACCACCACTACAAGAACTGCTAAAAGGAACTCTAAATCTTAAACCCTGGAAACACATCAAAACAGAATCTCTTTAAAACATAAATCACACAGGACCTATAAAACAAAAATACAAGTTAAAAAACAAAAACAAAAAACCAAAGTACACAGGCAACAAAGAGCATGATGAAAGCAAGGGTACCTCACATTTCAATACTGACATTGAATGTAAATGGCCTAATGCTCCACTTAAAAGATACAGAACCACAGAATATATAAGAAGTCACCAACCAACTATCTGCTGCCTTCAGGAGACTCAACTAACACATAAGGACTCACATAAATTTAAAGTAAAGGGGTGGAAAAAGGCATTTCATGCAAATGGACACCAAAAGTGAGCAGGGGTAACTATTCTTATATCAGACAAAACAAACTTTAAAGCAACCATGGTTAAAGGAGACAAAGAGGGACAGTATACAATGGTAAAAGGCCTTGTCTAACAGGAAAATATCACAATTGTGAACATATATGCACCTAACACTGCAGCTCCCAAATTTATAAAATAATTACTAATAGACCTAAGAAATGAGATAATAACACAATAATAGTGGGGGCTTCAATATTACACTGACAGTACTAGACAGGTCATCAAGACAGGAAGTCAACAAAGAAACAGTGGATTTAAACTATACCTTGGAAGAAATGGACTTAACAGATATATACAAAACATTTCATCCAACAACTGCGGAATACACATTCCATTCACCAGCACATGGAATGTTCTCCAAGGTAGACCATATGATAGGCCACAAAATGAGCCTCAATAAATTTAAGAAAATTAAAATTATTTTAAGCACTCTCTCAGACCACAGTGGAATAAAACTGGAAAGCAATTCCAAAAGGAACCTTCCAAACCATGAAAATACATGGAAATTAAATAATCTGGTCCTGAATGAACATTGGGTCAAAAATGACATCAAGATGGAAATTTAAAAATTCTTCGAACTTAATGACACAACCTATCAAAACCTCTGGGACAAAGCAAAGGTGGTGCTAAGAGGAAAATTCATAGCTCTAAATGCCTACATCTACATCAAAAAGTCTGAAAGGGCACAAACAGACAATCTAAGGTCACATCTCAAGGAAACAGATAAACAAGAATAAACCAAACCCAAACCCAGCAGAAGAGAGGAAATAACCAAGATCAGGGCAAAACTAAATGAAATTCAAACAAACAAACAAACAAAAAAAAACCACAAAAGATAAATGAAACAAAAGCTGGTTCTTTGAGAAGATAAATAAAATTGATAGACCATTAGCAAAATTAACCAAGAAAAGAAGACAGAAAATCCAAATAACCTCACTAAGAAACAAAACAGGTGATATTACATCTGGCACCACAGAAATACAAAAAGATCATTCAAGGTTACTACGAACACCTTTATGCGCATAAACTAGAAAACCTAGGAGAGATGGATAAATTCCTGGAAAAATACAACCCTCCCAGCTTAAATCAGGAAGAATTAGGTACCCTGAACAGACCAATAACAAGCAGTGAGATTGAAATGGTAAATTAAAAAATTACCAACAAAAAAAGTCCAGGACCAGATGGATTCACAGCAGAATTCTACGAGACATTCAAAAAAGAATTTGTACCAGTCCTTTTGACACTATTCCACAAGACAGAGAGAGAGAGAACCCTCCCTAATTCATTGTATGAATCCAGCAGCACTCTAATACCAAAACCAGGAAACAACATAACCACAGAAGAAAACTACAGACCAATATCCTTGATGAATATAGATGCTAAAATCCTTAACAAAATACTAGCTAACCAAATTCAACAACATATCAAAAAGATAATCCACCATGATCAAGAGGGTTTCATACCAGGGATGCAGGGATGGTTTAACATACATGAGTCAATAAATGTGATACACCACATAAACAGAATTAAAAATAAAAAATCACATGATCATCTCAATAGAGGCAGAAAAAGCATTCAACAAAATCCAGCATCCCTTTATGATTAAAACGCTCGGCAAAATCAGCATATGAGAGACATACCTTAATGTAATAAAAGCCATCTATGACAAACACACAGCCAGCATAATACTGAATGGGGAAAGTTGAAAGCTCTCCCTCTGAGAACTGGAACAAGACAAGGATGTCCACTCTCACCACTCCACTTCAACACAGTGTTGAAAGTTCTAGCGAGAGCAATCAGACAAGAGAAAGAAATAAAAGGCATCCAAATCGGTAAAGAGGAAGCCCAACTGTCACTGTTTGTTTGCTGACAATAGGATTGTTTACCTTGAAAACCCTAAGAACTCCTCCAGAAATCTCCTAGAACTGATAAAAGAATTCAGCAAAGTTTCTAGATACAGCATTAATGTACACAAATTAGCTCTTCTGGACACCAACAGCAGCCAAGCAGAGAATCAAATCAAGAACTCAACCCCTTTTACAATAGCTGCAAAAAATAAAATAAGTACTTAGGAATATACCTAACCAAAGAGGCAAAACACCCCTACAAGGAAAACTAGAAAACACTGCTGAAAGAAATTATAGATGACACAAACAAAAGGAAACACATCCCATGCTCATGGATGGGTAGAATCAATATTGTGAAAATGACCATACTGCCAAAAGCAATGTACAAATTCAATGCAATCTCCGTCAGAATACTACCATCATTCTTCACAGAATTAGAAAAAACAATTCTAAAATTCATATGGAACCAAAAAATAGCCCACATGGCTAAAGGAAGACTAAGCAAAAGAACAAATCTAGAGGCATCACACTACCTGATTTCAAAGAATACTGTAAGGGCATAGTCACCAAAACAGCATGGTACTGGTATAAAAATAGGCACGTATACCAGTGAAAGAGAATAGAGAACCCAGAAATAATCCCAAATACTTATAGCCAACTGATCTTCAACAAAGCAAACAAAAACATAAAGTGGGGAAAGAACATCCTTTTCAACAAATGGTTGAAATTTGTTGAAATTATCCAATTAGCCAATTACTGGGATAATTGGCTAGCCACATGTAGGAGAATGAAACTGGATCATCTCTTACTTTATACAAAAATCAACTCAAGATGGATTAAGGACTTAAATCTAAGACCTGAAACTATAAAAATTTTAGAAGATAACATTGGAAAAATCCTTCTAGACATTGGCTTATGCAAAGATTTCATGACCAAGAAGCCAAAAGGAAGGGCAATACAAACAAAGATAAATCGCTGGGACCTAATTAAAGTAAAGAGCTTTTGCACAGCAAAAGGAAGAGTCAGCAAAGTAAACAGACAACCCACAGAGTAGGAGAAAATCATCCACAATCTATACATCTGGCAAAAGACTAATATCCAGAAACTACAACAAATTCAAACAAATCAGTAAGAAAACAACAATCCCATCAAAAAGTAGGTGAAGGACATGAATAGCCAATTCTCAAAAGAAGAGATACAAATGGCCAACAAACATGAAAAAATGCTCAACATCACTAATGATCAGGGAAATGCAAGTTAAAACCACAATGCAATACCATCTTACTCCTGCAAGAATGGCCATAATCAAAAAATCAAAAAACAATAGATGTTGGCATGGATGCGGTGAACAGAGAACACTTCTACACTGCTGGTGGGAACTAAACTAGTACAACCACTATGGAAAACAGTGTAACAGTGTGGAGATCCTTAAAGAGCTAAAAGTAGAACTACCATTTGATCCAGCAATCCCACTACTGGGTATCCACCCAGAGGAAATGAAGTCATTATTCGAAAAAGATACTTGCACACACATGTTTATAGCAGCACAATTCACAATTGCAAAATCTTGGAACCAACCCAGATGCCCATCAATCAACGAGTGGATTAAAAAACTGTGATACACACACACACACACACACACACACACACACACACAATGGAATACTATGCAGCCATAAAAAGGAATGAATTAACAGCATTTGCAGTGACCTGGATAAGACTGGAGACTATTATTCTAAGTGATGTAACTCAGGAATGGAAAACCAAACATCATATGTTCTCACTGATATTTGGCAGCTAAGCTATGAAGACACAAAGGCATAAAAACAATACAATGGACTTTGGGGACTTGGGGGGAAGAGTTGGAGGGGGGCAAGAGATAAAAGACTACAAATATGGTGCAGTGTATATGTGGGTGATGGGTGCACCAAAATGTCACACGTCACCACTAAAGAACTTACTCATGTAACCAAATACCACCTGTACCCCAATAACTTATGGAAAAGTAAAACAATTAAATAAAATTAAAATTAAAAAAAATGAAAAGCCACACTATCTCCTCCTAAAGGAATTTAAGCAGGTGGAGGGAAACCTGAGAATGAGCTGTTGTTATGCAACCCAGTCCTTTGCCTTTCCCACATAACCATCTGAAAAAAATGTCAACTCTGGAACAATCTTAAATGAGTGTTTTCTCCCAAATTCTTTTTGCATATCCTCAGATTGGTGTCCCTGCAAATTCATGGTCTCAACTCCACCCAGTAATCTGATGTTCACATAGTTAAGTCTGTCTCCCATTGCTCACTGTGTCTAACTGAGAAGAGGAAGAGGATTCCATTTTCTCTCAGGGTTTCCCTTCCTCATCTGCACAGACACCTATCTTTTCTCTCTTATCCTCGTGCCACAATGGAAGTGGCGCTCCCATGTCCCATCATCTAAGGCTGATTCCTTAACTTGAGCTCTTGAGTCAGTCCTCACTGCCTCATCTGCGAGATGGTCTGATAGTTATCCTTTCTGCATTTTCAATTTATCTTTGACTACTAGCTAAGTCATCCCCACCTTAAACTCTCACCCAACTAGGGGAGAAAACACACATGCATGCATGCGTGCGCGCACACACACACACACACACACACACACACACACACACACACACACACATTCTCTCTCTCTCTCTCTCTACATGTCCCTCTGGCCTAACTTCTTCTCTAGGGAAATTATAGATAGAGTCAAAGAGGCCTGAGGTTGAATCCCGACTCTTATGATTTATTAGCTATATGAATCCTTGACAAACTATTTAAATCCTCCAAACCTCTATTTCCTCATCCATACCAAGTAATCCATATATCACAGGGTTGTGTAGAATAATCTGGATAAGGAACATAAAGCATTTGGCATAGTTTCTGGCATATACAAAAACTTAACTACAATTGCCATTATTATCATTAATTCCTCCTTTTCACAAACTGCTTTCATGTTCCTTCCTTCTCCTTCAGTCTTCTACATCTGGCTTTTGTAACTCTAATTCTGCTAAACCAAATTCATCGTGGTCAGCAACAACCTTCTTAGGAGCAATAATAGGATACTTTTGCTTCTAAACCTTACAAAACCATTGTTTCTGTACCATTCTCCATCATGGCCAACTTTTCCTCCAAATAACTCCCTTTCCTGGACACCTATGACTCTCTCCACCCTCACCTCCTCCCCCAGCACCACCAATTTGTATTCATCCCTCAATCTCAACTTACAGGAGGGTTTCTCAAACTCAGGGTGCTATTCACATTTGAAGCCTGATAATTATTGTGAGAGGCTGTCCTGGGCATTGTAGGATATTTAGCAGCATCCCTGACATCCCCACTAGATGCTGGTAGCATCTTCCCTCATCCCCAGTAGTGACAACCAACAGTGCTTCAACTGTCTCTCTGGAGACACTGCCAAATGACCCCCCCTCCACCTCCAGAAGGGTTAGCGCAAAATCATACCCAATTGAGTACCACTTTCTCTAGAAGGCCTTTCCTGGCACCCCAAGGCTGGGCTAGACCCTTCCTAGGGACCCCTGAATCTCCCAAACATTTTCACACAGCACCATCCACTTAGTTGTCTCTTTCCCCACAGTGCATTGTGAGTTTCTTGAAAGCAGGGACTGTGTTCTGTTCTGTTCAAACCCATCTCCAGGCAGAGTCCAGAACCCATACATTGTTCTTCCTCTATTTGGAGTTCTTCCTCCAAATGTTATTATAAGACTTAGTTTAATAACAAATTTTCAAGGGAGGACTCCATGCACATTAAATATAAACTGATGATAACATGCATCCCTTTTGAGAAATGTATAAATGTGGGGAAAAGTGCAACTTAGCACTGACGAAATAAGGAATTACACATTTGCTAATGCTGAGGAACTGCAAGGCTGTATGTGTTTGTAGGGGGAGGGAGAGGGCTGGTGGAGAAGCTGAGGATCAGAATTAGAGCACGGCTTTAGCCTCAGTCCCATATGGCCATGAGCTAGGGACTGGCTTGTGGCTGGAGGCGAATCCATGGATCAGCAGGGCCCTGCTGCTGGCCTCTTTCCCTCTCTATTCTCCTTCCCTAATCTCAATGTCATCCTTGTCTTAAGACTGTCTAGCAGATCTGGCATTTTCGAACTTAAGGATACTTCTACCTTTGTCTTCCTTTTCTCATATCCTTGTGCATATTACTGTGCTCCTTATTCTGTCCCTGCCTCTGGCAATGAATTTCAGACAAAGAGGAGTGCCCTTACAAAACATAATTTTTACTCATAAAACATTACTACATTCCAGAAGACTGGTGTATTTAGGGGATGAGAAGCATCATGACTGAAAAGAACTGGTCTCCAAATAGTTTATTTCCATGGAATTACTAAAAAAAAAAAGTAAGTCTTCAAAGATCGACATATTAAAGTAGAATGAGGTCACTGATGGCAAAAGTTCAACAGTGTAGACAAAGTTATCTTGTCACCAAAGCTAAGAACCCCAGGCATCTAGTTCTTTTTCCTGCATACCAAAACCTGTACTAAGGGAATTCTTAGGGGAAGTGTTCTTTCATGTTTATAGTTAAGTGAAAAAATAAGTTGCAAAACAGAATACATAATCTGTTTCTACTCAAATACTGATAATAATAATATGATGCAAATATATAAATATAGAAAAATGACCAGAAGCCATATACCCTAAACTTTTACTGGTGAAGTTTTCTCTGAAAGGGAGGTTGAAAAGAAGTTTTACTTTTTCTGAATTCCAACTTCTATAATGTTTGTGTGATTTTTACTAGTATGTGGGTTTTACAAGTTGGAATTTTTGTCTGTTTGTTTAAATGTTTTCAGAGAAATCAGAAAACAAATTAAATAGTTTCTCTCAAAAAATCCCCAGGTTCATGAATGGTTGGCCAACAAGTCAGCCCACATTTTAGGGAATGTGTGGGTGTGTGATCACTTTGGTGTTTAAATACTTAATATGAATCCACAAAATAATGTTGGCACGTGAAGAAAAGAGGCACAGCCAAGACTGACCACAGAACATTAACTGCCAATTAGCAAGTGGACCAAATGTCAATGCTTTGTGAGCTGTCTTCATAAACTTCAGACAGGAGCAGGTGTATCCTATACAAGAGACAGCAAGGTTTAGCAGAAACACATATTTGAACAAAATATTTCATCAATCAGTCGACCTCATTGATCTAATGTTCAATTTCGTTCTAGGAGGCCCTAAGGAGGACACAGGTTCTGTCCTCAGGGGATTATATACTTTACCTTCTATCCCCCAAACACAAATAAACATCTTAAATGTCACTCCAGGAAATATTAGAAGCAATATAACCCATTACCTTCTGGAGCTATATAGAGTACTAGCCATGACCACCTCATCCCGCAACCGAGATTAGGTGGGAAATCTGAGATGCCATGAGGTCGAGTCTGGCTTAGAAGTGTCCTGTCATTGCCAAGGTCCACTCTACCTCACATCTAGACTAGTGAAGAGGGAATCATTGATCTGGAGCTCTCTGCCCTCATTTTTTAAAAAAATCATTTTCAATTGAGCCAAAAACAAGTATTTATTGACCAGCTGCCACATGCCAGCACCATCCACTAACTAAACATTTGAGTGCCTACTACGTAGCTAGTATGGTTCTAGACGTGAGAGAAAAACAAAAACAATGAGGGGGACAGAAGGCTGGTATAAGGCATGTTCTTTCTCATGGAAGTTAAAAATATAGTTGGGATGAGACTAACATTAAAAAAATCAGACAATGAAGAATTCCAAACACTCTATAATAAGGCATAGATTGTTATGGTACAGTTTCCAAGTACAGAGATGGAGAGGGCAGTTACGATTAGACCACTGGGAAAGAAAAGGACATGATTTAAAGCTAGAAAGGGCGGGTTAGATAATGAATGTTCTTGTTTTTTTTTGCATTGCATTTCTTCTCATAAGTAAATAAAACCAGGATGTAGAGGGGAGGTGAACATCATAACCAGACTGAATGGTTTGTCTATGAATAATTCCATGAACATATGTAAGAAAGAAGAACCCAATACATATTCCCACCCCCAAAAAGATGGCATTACAGGAGTTCCAAGTTTTTGTTTCCATGAATGTTCTTGAAAGCTAGCAATCAGCACAGGTCACTAGAACTAGCATAGGTTTTAGCAAAGAAAGACAACAGGACCTCTAACTTCCTGACCTGTATAATGGGACTAAAAAATATCCATTTCATAGGGATTAAATAACGTAAGATCTATCCAGTTTCAAATGTCAGAGCCTTCCCTCCCTCCCTTCATTCGGACAGAAACAGGGATCTCTTATCATCCTTAATCAGGGCAATGTGATATAATGAAAGCTGTGCCCTATCAAGATTATTTTGCTAGCATTATGAGGGACTCCTAGAGGTGAAGAGGATGGTGGGAAACAGGCTGCTAAGCAGCTGCTGAGATGGTCCAGGGAAGAGATAAAGGAAGCCTGGGCCAGATGATGCACTGGGGATGAAGAGGAGGGGTCAAGCCTACATGATATTATTTAGAAGGGAGCACGGGCAGAAGCTAATGCTTGGTGCACTCTGTCTAATAACCAGGTCACCACTTTCTGACCCATCCAGAGTTAACTAATGAGCTGTGGTCTAAGCTCAATTTTTTCTAACATATGTCAAGAACAGTCTACTCTTTGGTAATAAATGGAAAATGATACTTTTAACTGAATTTTAAAAGAACAGTGCCAATAATAAAGGTATGGAATATTATCCAAGAAGCAACAGACCTTAGGTTGGAATAGTTTAAACAAAGGGTACTCAGAGGCAGTGCATCAACCTATGCTAATGGTATTCCCATAAATTTCCTATTTAACTAGAGAGCAAGGAAATTACCTAGACCAGCAGCGTCAGATTAAAAAATCATGCCAGCCATGTATGTAATTTTAAATTTTCTAGCAGCTAGAAACAAGTGTAGTTAACTTCAATAACACAGTCCACATAGCCTAATATATCCAAAAATATTATCTTAATATTTTTATATTTATCAATAGAAAACTTACAATATTTATCAATATAAAACTTACTAATGAGATATTTCATCCTTTTTTTCTAATAAGCTTCAAAATTCAGTTTATTTTAGACTTACAGCACCATATGCATTTGGACCAGGTACTGTTTCAAGGGCTGTTTCACTGTTTCAAGTGCTCAACAGCCACCTGTGGCTCAGGGCTACCACACTGGACAGCACAGACCTAGAAAACCTTGAAGGATTCCTTTGAACAAAGTACTTATTTAAGAGTTTTCATTGGTACTCACCTTGAGGTAGTTACCTAATGCAGCTGAACATCTGGAGTGAGAGATTTAAAAATCTAATCTAATCACATCTGTTGTCATGCTTACAACCCTGTAATACCTTTACATTTTCCTTAAGCTAAAGACCAAAGAGTTAGAGATCCCTCCCGCATAAAAATGAAAAGTCTGTTATATTGTGTTATGGAAGACTGAACTAATATCTTTATATCTTCTCTCTGTAATAGAGATACAAAGTTCTTTCTTAAAGCAGCATGTCTCTACTACCTACACTGTCAAACTGATCATTTACAGAATGCACCAACCCCCCAGAGCTGAGCCAGCTCAAAAAAACCTTCAGCCAACAAGGGCTGTTTTGAACCTCGGCCTAGCAGCACCCAGTATGGCAGTGAGGAGCATGGGCTTGCAGCCCACCTACCAGTTTAAATCCAGTCTTTATCACTTAACAATGGTCAGATCTTGGCAAGTTGTATAACCTCTCTCTGCTTCCATTTCCTCACTGTAGAAAGTGTAAAGATGGTACTATTTCGTAGGATTATAACAAGGATTAAATGAGGAAATACTAAAAATCAGTTTGCACATAGTCTGTTGCCAGTAATTCCTAGCCATATATTTTCATGGACTTCTCTAGTCCTCCAGAAATGTCAGGATCACATTTCTCAACAATCTCAAAGAGGTTTGTAGGCAGCACTTCACAATGGATAGAGCGCAAATGACCTGCGTTCACATCCCAGTTTTTTGACACCTACCAAGTAGTACAAGTGTGCAAGTTACTTAACCTGTCTAAAGCCTCTGTTTTCTCATATGCTAAATAGAAATAACAATAAAATTACATCCACTGCACAACAATATAGTGAGGATTAAATGAGACAACAGAAATAGCAGGGAATCTGACTCTTAGAAAATATAGTTCCTGCCGTCTCCTGAGTACTGTTAGCATTACCCCTTTCCCTCTCCATCAGAGCCTGTTGCTTTCGACATATTAGTTTGGGGATGAGTTAGGAGATATCGCTTTGAGTGCGGTTAAGACAAATGGAAACAATTATGATAGTACTGTTTACAAGTTCCGTGGGCATTTGTTATATTACCAAATATTTACCATGTCCTTTATCATCACTAAAATCCATCCTGCAAAAGCCATAGCAAGCCATCTCAGCAACTGACTCCAAGGACTACTCTATGAAAAGGATGGTGATTTCCTTCCATGATGATACATTCTCACAAGGTTAGAGGATGTCCCCTGAATATCCCCAACTTCCTTTAAAAGACTACAAAGCATTTGTCATTTGTGGGTGAGTCATCCATGGTGTACTGGAAAGGGCTGGTCAGAAGACAAGGTTTGGGTCTCTGTCCTGGCAATCAACCAGCTATGATTTTGGGGAAGTTGCTTGACCTCTGTGGGTCTCAGAAAGCACATCTGCTTCTTGGCATCGTGTTGTGAAGAACACATTTATATAACGTATACTGAAAGCCGTGGTCTGATTTCTAAAGAGCTCTGCAAATCAATGTAAGGCAAGGATTTGTCTAAAGTTGACGTCCACACTTTTATGTTTTGGTAGTATATTTCAGGAATTTGCTCTGAGATATAGAAGGGGGCTCTTGTTTTATGTCACCTGTGTCATCTTCCCCCTAGTTCCAAAGTCGGTAACTGGAGATCCAGACCTCTGACTTTGAGAGCAGGAATGGGATGAGGCAAAGGCGAGAAGCCTGGGGCCAGGGTGACTCACAGCTATGGAATCCATTAAGGGTGAAAGGCTCTCTGCATTCCTCCTCCATGTCAACTCTCTGGGTTAGCAAGGTACAGATGACGGAGGAAACAGGCCTATTTCTTTGCAGACCAAATATTATTCATCTATGCATAACATGCGTGTGTGTGTGTGTGTGTGTGTGTGCGTGTGTGTGTGTGTGTGTGTGTGTGAGTATATGCCTCCAAATATGAAGGCGAAGATCTAAGCAAATTATTCTTCTGTTAAACTATATAAAACCAGAAACTGACTTGATGCAGTTATCTTCTTTTCCACTGCCTTGGAGTTTGGCAAATTGAACCCCACAAATCCTTAGATATTGTAAAAATTTTCAATAAAAAATGTTAAGTGAGAAGAACTCTTAGATGAGCCATGGAAATTCTCCAACACTGTGAGACCCTGAGATTGTGGTGTTATTGAGTGGGGCATGGGGATGTGCAGGTTGTGTGACAAGTTTGATGATGCCTAAAAATATTTTTAATGGTAATAACCTAAAGCAAATAAAGCCTGCATGATATGCTTACGTATATAGCTACCTAATCTTCTGAGTTGCACTTTCGTTAAATGGATGCCAGGATTATTATAGAACAAAAGGAAAGGACCTCAAAGGGAACATTCCAAATACCTTGTACTTGGATTTTCTCACAGCTGTAGTTATTAAAACTCTATTAAACCAGCTGCTAATAATTTTCAAATGGTCCATTAGTTCTACCAATGACCTTGGGCCACCACCAATTTTAGACCTAGTCTTCATGTCTTAATCAACAGCCTCAAATGGAATCCCCTGCTCTTTCAATAGAGAAATACATTTAAAAGAAAGATTGTTGATTGCACAGGTTATTTGTCATTAGGGAATTTGTATAATATGGAATTTAACCTAAGAACCCCAATCCTCCTGAAAGGAAAATGGTTCCTCTGAGATTTCTCTCTCTAAAGCAAGGTGAAAGCTAAACATTATTATTATTTTCATTGTTTAACAGAATAGAATGCATGGATGGGTCTCTCAGGACTCTCGGGAAAAAACTCTCTTGAATATGCTTGATCAACAATGGGAACCTATCCAGAGGGGGGAAAAAAAGCCAGGAAAACATACTCTAAGCTACTTCAGATAAATATCAAGAAACGTCACCTTTTCTATAATCAAGGGTGTGGAGAGGGGAAGAACTTGCAAAAGTGATTTCACGTTCAGATGTGATTTATTAATGGTACTAATGATAATTCAAAGAGAAATCAACACCATGAAAACAAGAATGCCAAGACTAAAAGGAATGTCCTTTTCTTAGGCTTGGAACCGAAAATATTTTTCTCTCTCGTGACCATCTTAACTTCAAAAGCAGAAGCAAGGAATGTCAATCCGTATGGAGCTCCTCTGGCCACTTACTATGTTTCCATTCTTTCCACAGAGAAGGGGAGAGGCAGCCTATTGTGTGTCTCCGCCAACAAGATGAGGAAAAAAAATCACTTGTTTTTAAACTTTCAGAGGACACAGATAACTCAGGGGGAAAACAAAGAAAACACAGACATGAATAAAAATTATTTTGGAATTAAATATTAGATTTTAAAAATCAAGAAAGTCTAAGAATTCAAGACATGTTCAGAATTCCTAATGGCAAAAAGCATGAGCTTCAAGGTTTGTGTACCAGGGAAATGCATTTTTCTTTTTTGTCTCTTGTTGTTGTTTATTCAGTACTTTTGTTCCAGGAAGAACTCTTCTTCATTACTGTAAATATACCAAACAATCTCCCATTTCCTAGAAATCAATCATCTCCTTTTTTCAGCCGGTGTATTTTCTGTTCCACCTCTGACTTTTTTTTTTACTAAATTAGCTAAAAATCTCCTTGATTTCCTGTACTAGCCATACGATTTTTCCAAAAAAGAAAAAGACTATCTTACTCTTTACTCAACCAGAAGGGTACAAAGAAAACCATCAGATTTTAAGGATGCCATTTAGTCTTCAAGAATAAAAGTGAGAAAGTTGCTTGGGTCATCTCTTTGTTCACTATTGCTGGCAAGATTCCAGGCAAGAGTATGTGGTAATCTCATGATAATTGAACAACATAGTCTACTATGCACTCCCTACGATGCAATATTGTTTCATGTCACAGCATGATGCAAGTGACATGAGCCTTAGAGCAGAGGACAAAGGCAGGGAATGACCTCCGAAATTCCATATCAAAGCATATGCCCTCTCACCCTAGGCACATTTGGCTAACCTGAGACATTTACCCATATTACGAAGGTAAGCCTAAGTACATCATCATTGTGAGTGGGGACAAGCTTCAAATGTTTCTCACTACAAATGGAGTTGAGCCTAACTACATCATACAAGTGTAAAACCATGTTTGTGGACATAGAGAAAGAACTGCAGGTGTGTGGATATGATATTTGATTAAGTGGCTTCAAGTGCTATATTTTTGTATGCCCAAAAAGGACTCCAGAAGGAAATGAAGGAATTCTCCCGACAATGTTTAATTAACTCCAAACCAAGAGACCGGAAGATCACCAGTGTTCCCGGAAGGGGCACTGCATGTGTTGCCGGGTTGACTGAAATTCTTGAGGTCCATACACACAAATGATTGTGGAACATAGGCTGACAACAGAATTGAAGAGTGAGGCCATACAGCTCAGTCAAGGCCACGAAATTCTCACATATAGTTTTTATTGCCAAAAGAGCTAAATGCCACCACTAGATTTTACAAACTTTTAGGCAGAATATATACAATGATGTATGCCTAGTCTAAGAATCCTGTGGGTATGTTAACTGGATGGCCGCCGGAAAGTAAGGTGGAGTCAAGCTCTACACTAGAGCATAAAACAAAGAAATGGTCACATCTATTAGTTGGCCTGGATATGTGTAAGTATCAATGCCACTGTAGCTTCTTAAGGCAGTTACCCTGCACTCTAATCACCTGGGTAAGCCAATATGTCTGAAAGAATGGATAACAAGAAAGATATCCAAATAGCTTTATTTGGGGGAGTTGATCGTCAGCAAATAAAGATAGTACATAAGCCAAATAAAATGCATTAAAACGCACCACTTCTAGTGGTGGTGGTAATGTGTTAGACCTGTTGACAACTGGAGATGTAAATACTAGATTATGAGCCTCTGAAAGGCAGGGTCTAGGTCTTTCACTTCTGTAGAGCCAACATTTAGCACAAAGCCTGGGAAGCAGTCAAATGCTCAGTAAGTATTTAAATGAATGAACAAATGAATGAAAAAGAGTAAAAAACAAGTAAGCCCAGGGTCCAGCATTCAGTAACAGGAAAACAGGCTGTTTCTTTCCAACTAACCAAGGAAAGCGTGAGCGGGGAAAGGCTGTGTAAACACCAATGGCAGCCACAAATCAAAGAGCAGAGCAGGGGGAATCACAGTCTGACAAAGAGAGTTCTCCAGCCCTGTTCCCTTTTAACCAGACTCCCCCGTACCTATACCACATCCCATCACGGCATTACTTTCAAATCCACAAGACAGCAGCAGTGACAGTAACACCCTGAGCTCGTTAACGATCACAACCCTCTGAGCTACCCGAGCACAGCGAAGGAGAGACAGGAAAGTTTTACAAGATAAATGGGGAGGCAGCATTTCTGAGGCCTCCCTTTTAAAAGGGGTGGGGAGGAAGGGTGTGTACATAGGGAGTGGACATACTTACTGACTTCCACCTAGGTGCCCCATTAGGCCAATATTTTGCAAAACCAGGTGTGTGCAATTTGCTTATTAAAGTTCTCACCCTGGGGCAACTGACAAGACTCATCAGTCCTGGGAGATGTGTGCTATGACCCCAAGGCAAGTTAAAGCATATCCAGAATATTTTAAGCTAGAAAGAGAATCTTTCTGTTAAAGTGAAAGGGGATCATTCTGCTGAAACAACTAAGAGGAAAAGGAATTAAAAGTAGTTTGTTCCCAGTTTTGTGTAGAAATTGTACCATTATCTTCCAAAAACAAAGGCTCAAGGTTAGATTGAGGTTCCAGAAGGAACATGGGAAAGGTTTGTAATCGATGATTCTATAAATGGTGGCACTTCAGAAGGAAATATTCCAGCAGAGGGTAAAAGCTCCAAGGTGGCCTACCTTGCCTACTTCCTAAGAGGTCCAAGAGTTAACACTTTTGAACACCAGGATCTTAGAAATCTAGGTTAACTCTCTCTCATTATTAGCTAATACGGTGGGAAGAGTGACAGATGTGGAGTAGCCAATGGCAACAGACCACAGTGGCATTGCATATAAGGAGCTATCTGATACTGAAGACGCCAAAAAAGAGCCCCAGTTATGTTTTCCAAACTGGCCAAGATGGGCAAATGGATGCAACTGAATGGGAAATGACAGTAGCTTTTTCTATGCTGTTATCAATAGCATTCATCTCAAATTAGACGTTAACAGACTGCTCTACCAGTGAAACATAGCTTCCTCCCTGCCAAACACTAACCCTATTCAGGGCAAAGTATTGTCAGTTCGTACATAAAAAGATAACCATGACAGAGCTCTGGTGGTAAATCTAAATCCACATTTGGCCAGGCGTGGTGGCTCACGCCTGTAATCCCAGCACTTTGGGAGGCCGAGGTGGGCGGATCACGAGGTCAGGAGATCGAGACCATCCTGGCTAACACGGTGAAACCCTGTCTCTACTAAAAATACAAAAAATTAGCCGGGCGCGGTGGCGGGCGCCTGTAGTCCCAGCTACTGGGGAGGCTGAGGCGGGAGAATGGCGTGAACCCGGGAGGCGGAGCTTGCAGTGAGCCAAGACAGCGCCACTGCACTCCAGCCTGGGCGACAGAGGGAGACTCCGTCTCAAAAAAAAAAAAAAAAACCCACATTTACAGAACAGCTATCATGTACCTAGCACTGGGCTGGACAACCACGAACTCATGGCATGCTTTAGACTGCCAGGCACATTTATCTCCCACATTCATCTTCACAACAGCTTGTCTTTGGAAGTAGAAAGGGTTCCAAAATTACACTTGTGAGGGTCGTGTTACGAGAAAATTTATTATCAGTCTTTCTTTCTAAATGTACTACATAAACTATGTAACGATAACCCAAAAAGTCCTTTTTAATCACAGTTTCATCATTCTATTTGAAATCTAGAGATTCTAGTATGTTGCAAGGCAATCATGACCCCTGTGAATTCAACAATAAACAGTTCATTTGTCTCATTAAAGTAAGAGAGAGAAATGAAAGAAATAGATGTATATACAATGTGGGTTTAGCTTTCAAGATCCAGAGGGTGTTTGTGCTACTAAACAACTTCAGTACCTTGAGCAAGTCCCTTAAATATTCTTGGATTCAACTTCTCTGGCTATAAGATAACATTAAATAAATAACCTCAAAGGTTCCTTCTAGTTTTATTGTAACAAGTAGGAAACCTGTCAGGAAGTATCTTGGAATACTGATGGTCAGGGAACCAAGGTTCCAGTTGGGCTCTGTATTATCCTGGGCAAATTATGACCTTTGTGAAACTGTTTTTTTACTTCCATTTACGGAGGGAGAGGATTTAGTAGATGGCCTAGGAGGATGTAGGCAAGGAAAAGCCAGCTGTGGATAACATGTAAGAACAACATGTTAGAAGATGGTGGTGAAACAGATGAATGACTCCTCAGCCTTATCAGGGTTAGACAATACCAACAATGCAGAAAGACAGCTCTTCATGATAGGTTATAAAACTTATGGTGAAAACCTTATCATTCGTTCAAACTGCTACTCAACAACTTAGTTACCCTGGATAAATCACCTGGACAAGCTATTCTGAATGAGATTCTCTGCCCTTGACTAAATATTCTCTTTTTTGTTTGAAAACATTTGGAAATAGGATGTCTTCATGAACACCAAGGGAGAAAGTGTTTTGGTAAAGAGTAAGGCTGTAATTTTAAGTCACATAATTGTAAGGGACAGCAAGTATAGGGAAGTGCCACCGCCTGTCATTTACCCTCTCCCGCCTATTGCAGACTTCTCTGCTTGATCTCCACACTCTTTTCCAACAAGCCTAGACAAGGCACAGAATACTCAAAGTGGAGCTCCAGGCATTCTCCACCAATCAATCAAAATTGGCACGAGAAATAGAAGCTATCTGCCAACACTGTTGTAGTGGAATAAGCATGGATCACCAGGGCAGAAAACTGAGATTCCATTTCAGCCTTCCTTAACTAACTTCCTACATTGTGGACTTTGGACACATCATTTCGGCCTTTCCAGAGCTGTAAAATGAAGGGGTTAAGTGGGATGATTTCCTAGGTCCATATAACCAGTTTCTTCACATTGACTGCGGATGACAGGAACTCCTTCCTTTTCAGACCCTATCTCTTCTATTTTTTTTTGTAGCTGACATTGTTGTATATTTGAGGATGAAGATTTCAAATGTGCTCACAGCCTATGTCTGGATCCTCAGGGTGGCATCCTGGCATTTTATTTTTAAAACCAGGATCTAGTATCATTGCCAACATGCAGTGGCTTGAATCCTGAGAGTTGGATACCCTTGAGTCATTATCAACTTTCGAAATAGGCAGCACATTCACACAGCTAACAGAAAGACACTTCAAACTTTAAAATAATTTTGGATCTACATAAACATACCCGAGTCATGAAAAGACAGAGAAAGTTTAAAGAGCGGTCCAGTGAGGTAACAATCCCAGCCACCTTCTTAACCACCCCACCCATACTTTTCTTTTTTACTAAGTCAGTAGTGCTCAATGAGTCATTATGTGGCTACCACCTATCAGGCTAAGGCCAACAAACCCACTTCTTGGGTATGAGTTACCTCTTGATTATTATTTAATAAAATACAAACTGTTCTAGTTTGTTATTTTATTTAAAATAGGCATCACACATTTTTTTAAGGCTACCTTGAGCATACGTTACCTTTTCCTGGGGAAAACAAAAGGTCCCGTCTATCTAGATGAGGAAATATCCAAAGAGCAAATAATTATGAGAACATGACTCTCTCTGGCATCCTCCCCTTCTCTCCAAGTGGTTTATGTGATGACAGGGAATAGGGATAGAGGAACTGGAAACTCTTAAGAATCAGGTGGGCTCCAAAACATCAAGCAGTCCTCAACATCAGTCCCATGTGCAAGATAGCCACTTCAAGTTGTCCTTGTTCTAAAGTATTGATGGTAGCATGAGCTCTGCACCATACGCCTAAAGGGTGACCTAATGCTGAGTTCTGCTGGGGCAGCTGGAACTGGACAGGATTGTTTGCCACAGTGATCTGAGTCACTTCTCAGCAACATCTCAGGGTTAACGAGATCACATGTTCAGCTGCTACTTAAAGCCTTGGAGGCACTTCAACCTCTTAACTTGGGTAAGCATTAGGAACCTAGTAGGTAGTGTCCAACTCCTCAAAATAACTTTAAAGAGACTATACTCCCTTTCTTGAACCTTCTAAGCATGGCAAGGACACAACCAAGAACCATAGGTTCTTGGGCCATGACTGCTGCTTTCTGTTACTAAAAAATTACTGTCAACCAGACAAGTTTTCTCAAATTATTTTCTTTTTTTACTCAATTGTTTCTTCTCTTCTACTTCTAAAACAACATTCTTTTCATTCCCATGAGGCTCTTAAAGTTAGAAGGAAAGTGAAGAAAGATTAAATTCTCTTAATAACATTTATTCTAGAGGCACTTCCTTTAATGTGTATGGAGAGTTTAATGGTAGTAGTGATAGTTGTTTTAGGAGTAGACAACATGTAAAGAAAATAAATAAATTCCTTGCATTTTCTCGGGAAGCTGAAGTGTCTGACCTGCCAAATTTTGCAACAGGGCCATTTTCCTTTTTATTGAGATTAAAGCAGAAATCTCTCTAGAAAGGTTATGTTGAACACATACATTGCTTTGAAGCAGAATCTTCACCTCTCCAGGTTACTTCTTATCTTTTGAAGAAACATCTACTGAGCTGGTTCAGTCATTCACTAATAAGCATTGACGATCAGCTACACATCAGGCATACTATTAGACCCTAGACCGTGTTGATCCTCTAGCCAAGGTTACTCTAATTTACAACTAGGTCAGTTAGCAGTGGCCCAATATCAGAAGCAACAGCTTCAAACCAGGCCAGGCGGGAAGCCATATGGAACAAGTCCTCGGTCAACAAGTGCATCTCTTATTGTCAATAGAAAAAACAAACAAACAAACAAAAAAACCAAAAATGTACTTGGGTGAATTCATAGCAATTTCTTTGTATACAGAAATCAACATAATGTGTTTCCTTTGTTTCTGCCAAATATATTAATATGAAAAAATTGCGTCCAATTTAACTGATGAATGACAGATATTCTGTTTCCACTGCCTCCATGGTGGGAGGAAGGGGACAGGGCAGAGGTGGATGGTGGTGGGTTGCAGTATGTAGCCTGTCACTGAGATGACATTTCCCAAACCTAAATCACTCAGTATCCAGTAACCACAGTAGTGAGTAAATCACTCAGTATACCGTACCCTTAAGGTGCTCTGAAGGTACTAAATTCCTAGAGAAGAAAAGACGAAAGCCTATTCCATAGCTCAAATTATTAGCAGCCACAAATATCAAGTTCTGACAGCAACTCTTTTCCTTTTCCTACTTCCTGCATGTCAACCCTTCAAGCACAGTGGCTGCTTCTTCCTCCCTTCCTTAATGATACCAAGACCAGTGGCTCCCAAACCTGGCTTCTAAGAATAAACATTCTAGGCTCCTACCCTAGACCTAATGAATTCCTCTCCTGTGGTAGAACCTGAAAGTCTATTTTTAATAAATCCCTTTTTGTTTCTAAGTTCTCAGAATAATTCTGAAGATCAGCCTGATTTAGGAATCACTGCCGCATACCACAAGTTTATGGTGATTTAAAAAGAAAACTTTTTAAAAGGGAGCTGTCCACCCTTCCCCCACCATATATACACACTTGTGGTTGCTTAAACATTTTTTTATGAGCAATGAAGACAGCATAACAGCTTCCTCTATTGCCACCCAAATATCCAGCAATTAGCAGACTAGACCTACAGATTCTTCACATTCTGAAGCTGTTAAAACAAACACTTGTGTGCCTGGTGTAGAGTTTGCTCACCAGCCCCCATGACTTGCGTAGGCTCCCCTGTCCATCTAAATGAACAAGCCAGGGCTGCTGATTCCAGGTAGAAGGATAAATAAGCCAAAGGAGCCTCAATCTTAGCTCTGAACCACATCCAAACTTCAGAGGAAAAGATTTACTAATCCCCTGTTTACAATACAAAAATAATAACACAAAAACAAAATCACCTGCCATTAGCCAACTCTAATCTAATCTTTCCTTGCAGTAATAATTTTACTTAGGGTACTTCAACACTAACCTTGGCCTAGCATGCACTGAGAAATGAACTAACGACGCAGGCCTTATGTATACGGTATTCTGGGGGAAAATGCAACTCCTTAGAATGAACTGGGATAAAATGTGAGGATTAAAATCAGAATTAGCAAACAGGATCATGAGGAGAAAAGTCTTTTCATTTTCCATCCACACACTATTCTGTCTTCACTGGGCCAGCATTAATATGGTCTCTGCTTTAGAAAGGCTTTGACTTTCCTGCTATTATCCTAGTCTTGCTTTAACACATACTTTATATTAGAATGCGTTCCAGGAAGCATATGGCATTAGAACTAGGTCAACCATTAACCAAATAACAGGAAACTGCTCTGCAGCGCACACCCTTCAAAAGCTTGCTTAATGAGCTGGCTCTTCAGAATATGTCCTTCAGTGAGGTTGGGACTAACAGGACCCATGGGTTTCTTTAATACTGCAAGGTCACCTAATACCTAGAAGGCTTCTGCACATAGTAGACTTTCAATGACCTAAATCATTCCATTGAAATGTTCAAGAACTAAAGTCAAAGGTGAAGAAGGATGTTTTCTGAATCTGCTTGACCATCTTCAAAGAACATGACTATCATCCTGGTTCCGTTGCTTCATCCTTCCAATTTTGTTAAATTGATAGGAAACACTATATACTCATCATTTTTTTCCATAACATTTTTCTCTATATTCCTTGAGGCTTCCATACCACCAATTTACCCTACAAAATACATGCCACCATCCATTTAGACTTAATAGGTCAAAGAAAGTCTTGGAAAAAGACCTGTCTTCCTCTTTCACATAAAACCGCAAATGAGTTTCCTCCAGAACCAATGGCCTTGAATCACTGAATATTCGAGTTTGAATTTTTCTTATCCAATGTTTCAGACTCAATTCTATGAAATTTAACTCTATAATGCACTGAAGATCATTCAGGATCATACTAGTCAAATGTCATCCTCACATTAGTATCTTTCGAAAGCTACCAACAAACAAATTTTCCTTGGCTTCTTTAACCTAGACTGTTAGACATTCTTACTTCAAAATGTACATAATATGGATTGTAGAGATGGGTAGTTTTCTTTGATTGAGAACTTACATTAACTTTCATTTTTTAATTGAATGCTATAAATCTAGCGATGTTTCAGGCAGCAATGACTGCTCAGAAGCAACTAAGAGACTATTCTGTTTCAGATATGTAGGCATTTTTAAGGAACAGATATTTAGGAGCAACGTGACATTTTTAAAAATGCTAGGTTTGGTTTACAGACTCCATACATTTTGACTGTGTACATCTGTTTTAGGCACTGCTCAAGGCACTAGTGAACAAGGGAGACTCCGCCTGCCTTTCTGTAGCTTCTAGTCTAGTCCTGTTCAGGAACTCATTATGAAATAAATCAGTGGTTGGCCTTCAAAGTTGATCAGCTAAATTTTAACTGAATAAGATCTTTTTCCCTGAAACCAGTCAATAAGGCTGCCTGCACACCAACATGAAGAGTTGCACACTGGACTAGAAGTGACAGAAAAAAGGCTTGTAAGACATTAAAACTGTTAAGACATTTGGATTCTAGATAATCAAATAGCTAACATCTGTGCTATTCCTGGAAAATTTCAGGTTTACTATAGAGGAGTTAGTCGTGTAACAATAGTCAAAAAACCAGAACTTCATCTAAGGAATTTAATATATAATCTATTATAGAATGTTCAAGACAGCACAAACAGAGGGTAAGGTACTTTTCTTCCCTTTTATCAGATTTTGGAGTCATGTTTCATAGGGGAGCACACTGGCTTTGAAAAGCCACCATATAATAAAAAATATTGCTCAGCCTCTTTAGCCAAGAAGGTATATGTTTGTCAATTTTACCAGTACAAGCTTCAAGGAGCCCTCAATTGGGATTTCATGTAAAACTCAGGTATATTCTGACTTCTAATCAGACAGTCACTGTTTAACAGTGCTCTACCTATAATAAGTGTTTAATACAAACTCAAAGATGGGAGGAAAGAAAATTAGGATTTTTTGTGTGTCCACTATATGTCAAGCTCTGCACCAGAGATTTATTTTCATGATTTCCTTTATTCCTCAAAAGAACTTTACAAAGTGGATTTTTTTTCCAGATAGGGAAATTGGGGACCAAAGATTAAATCATGCCCTCAAGGTCACCCAGTTACTCACTGACTCTGAGGTCTACGATCTTTCCACTATACACCATGGCCCTCACCACCAAGGTCCTCACAGGCCTACCAATACTGACAGAAAAGGGTCCCCCTTCGATGTGTCCTCTGCACTAGAATCAAGTGCTCCTCCCTCATATGAGGGCACGCTGCTGCTCCCAACATAATCTCCAGGTCTAGTGTTTGAAAAGATGGTCTAGAGTTTCTCAGAGGGCCCAAACACTGATGATGGAGCAGGGTCAAGCCAGTTCCTAAGATACGAAGCAAGATGAACTCAGCAGGTCCTCCTGCCAACTGTCCTCGTCCTTACTCATCTGGCGAAGCATGCCAAGGCCTGCCTGGAATGACGCAGGAAAGGGTCACCATGGGTGATCCTATACCCCTCCAAATTGTTACAAAATAAAAGCTCAGTGCTGAGACAGGCTGGCTCCTTGAAAACCTGCCAATATTGTTTTGTAGGAATCAGAATTCTTAAAGAAACTATTTGTATCTATCAACCTCAGAGTTAAACCCAGGAGGTACAGAGTAACGTACAGGTCTAAAGGTGAAAGGTTTAGGAATCTGTGGACCCAATCCATCTTGGGAGTCCAGGTCCCCACACCGCCTACTAGACATTCCTTTTTAATTCACAAAGGAACCAAAATGTTTTACTTTTCCCTTATACCGAAGTTCTGACTACAAACACATTTAAATAGAGAAATATAGGTGAGTATCAGTTATAAAAGGCCCAACTTAAACCATTAATAAAAATATATCCCAACAACCACTCTTTCTATTCTAGCAGCTCCACAAAACTGACACCAGAAAGGCAGGATCACTGAAATTTAGAGCTACTTAACATAAACAAACACAAAGTCCACACTTGGGTTAGGAGATGTGGCTAATTTTAGATGAGTGTTTTACACGGGATGAAATGGAGCCTTGGACTTCTCACTGGTTTAATGCAGCCCTCGTACCTACATTTAGCCAACACCACCTCAAAGTTTTCTCAACTATGGAAAACAAGTGGTAAGGTAGCTGAAAGAAGGAATTCATTTCTGCACTGTTAAGTTCTCACAGGCAAACCGTTCAGTCTGTCCAGCTCCTGGACTGCACAGGCCCAGACAGAATCATGAGCTGATGCCGAGAAGATTTCAGCATTCGAGAATATCTGAAGAGTCAGGCTTTGCAGTGCTTCCACTGATCAGCATCTGAGGCAAGTTTTCATTCAAGAGAGGCTGTGAAAATCCTCCTGAGCGGGCGGCAGAAATTGAGAGGGCTCTTGGTGGTTACGAGCAACTCTGTTTGTCCCATTCCTAGGAAAGCTCTGGAATACTCCATGCCTTGAATGCATATAGAACACAGTCTCAGATATCAGAAACAATTCAACTATCATGTTCAACTGCTACAAGGATCCACGATTCCAAGAGTCAGTGAGTTGCTGTCTCTCCCTTTAACACAGCTGTGAAGTCCACTGAATATCCAGCCAAGTGTACTTGTGAATTTCTTCCATTCTCATGCCAGTGAGAGGACCTGGTTTCAGCCTAGTGGTATGATGTACTTGCTCATCAGCTTTCAGGTTTAACAAGGGAAAACAATCTACCCCTCAAATTGTAGAAGCTTTCTTTCCAGGGGAACTAGACAATCCTGATGGCTCTCTCCAGTTACATAGCAATTATATAATTGCTAAGCTTCTGCAGAATCACTGGAACCATTCTGCAGGCTTCTACCAACTACAGCTGCAGCACAATGTTCCGAGATGATTGCAGGCTTTGAATGGATGGCCGGTCTCAAATCTGAGCACAAAGGGACATACAATGGGATTCCATCTCAAGCACAAAGATGCTCCTGCCTAATGAAGCCCTTTCTCCTCCTCCCAGTCTGTGCAGTAAACTCTTTCCTTTGCCCGCCCTACATGTGTGTGGAATGTGGTTTACTCTGTTTATGCTGACAGGTTCCAAAAGAGGCAGAAAAATCAGCTGAAGTTTTGCCATGGACCATGCACAAGATAATCATTTAACACATAATGTGAAAGCTCCAGAAGAGGACAAGAGACAAGGTGGGGGGTTGGGGGGGGGGGTGGAAAGCATCTCTCTAGGCTTCCTGCACTGGCATGAAATGACTGCTTCCCTTCCTTCTGCCAGCTCCAATCCTTCATGTTGACATTACACATCCTGTACTGTAGATCCACCCCCATGCTGCTGCTTGCCCAGCTGAATTATCTCCTGCGTCACAGCGGTGGTAACAGAACTGCTGGCTCGGCAGACCTGAAAGCACCATTTCAATGCTTAATGCATTCAGCAACTGGACACATTACCAGTGCGTCAGGGCTGGTTTGTGGCCCTCTCAGCAGCCATGCAATACTTGACCTAACCTTCTGCTAACCAGATGGTCTGTTTGCCTCTTGGGACCAAACCATTAAACTTTACTTTATTAAATTCTATCCAAATGTGGGGACAGTTTACAGCAGCATGTCTGGTTCATCTCCAACAGGGTTGCTAAGATGAAAATGACCTAAAAATAACTGGAAACTCTACTTCACACCAACAGAGAACAAGATATTTTGGAGTAAATATTTAAATCATCTGCCAGATTACGAACCACAGCAGCACTGACTATATGGTTAGCAGATTATATTGTAAATATATACACACAAAGACGTAGAAATGAATGCGTCTAAACAGGAATCCACTACCCACAGCCTAAGCCACTCTTCACCATCCCCTGGCTCCAGGCTATTTGAATGTGGCTGAGGACACCTATCTCCATCATAATCACTCAATTACCAAAACAAAGAGCCTAACACAACTGTGATAGAGAGATCTCATATCCCCTGGGTTTGACCACCTAGGCATACTGTAGCCGTGCTTAGTACTCACTCAAAAGGAGGAGCTCAGTAAGTGTTCAATGAATGAATAGACGTATGGGCACATATTCCTTAAATAAACAGCTTCTATAAAACACATGAAGATGAAGACACTAAATTATTCCCAACTCTATCATCCCACAACTGCTAACTAAGCATGCAAAACCAGGCATTGGATGAATGGCAAGAGCATGCTATCTGTACCAGAGGCATTGGGTGGCCCCTAATTGATCATTGCAAATGAACTGTAGAGGTGGCCATTTATTGGGCCCCTGGCAGGGTGCTGAATGCTTTACATACATTATGCCTCTCAGGCTTCACCAGAAAGAGAATTCCACTTTAAAGATAAGAAACTGGAGCAGAGGAGCATTATGAGCTTGACCCAGGTTCACAAAGCTAGGAAGTGGCAGGCAGGGGAGTGAATTCAGGTCATACCCCAAAGCCAATCACTTTCCCACTACTCTGTAGTCACAAATAAGCAAGGATCCTACATGTCACGAACTGAACACATGTGACAGTAGCATTCCCAAATACATCTCTTAAGGAATTAAACAACTGGACAACCTTCCCACTCCCAGTCTTTTAGGGGTCCTAGGGAGTCTGGGGTTCAGCTCCTACTCTTTCATCCCATATTTCTTACTGTATTGAGGGCATTCTGTACTAATAACCACTGCCACAGCCACAGCTACATCTCTACTCCTTTAGTTTTGAGTTCTACCCTTTGAAGACCAAAAATCTCTCATTTAGGAGAATCCTAGAGATTTGAACACCAGTAAATAAACACAAGGTTTTTCTTTCCTCCTCAAATAGCTCTGGACAAAGTTAGAGTGGCAACTCTAAAGTTTATTTATAATTAAAAAATAATAACATTCTGGCTGGATGCAGTGGCTTACACCTGCAATCCCAACACTTTGGGAGGCCAAGGTGGGCAGATCACTTGAACTCCTGTTCAAGACCAGCGTGGCCAACATGCTGAAACCCCATCTCTACTAAATATACAAAAAATTAGCCAGGCATGGTGGTGCATGCCTGTAGTCCCAGCTACTCGGGAGGCTGAGGTGGAGGAATCACTTGAACCCAGGAGGCGGGGTTACAGTGTGCTGAGATCATGCCACTGCACTCCAGCCTGGGCAACAGCGCAAGATCTTGTCTCAAAAATAGTAATAATAATGATAATAATAATAACAACAACATTCCAATGACATATTTATTTCTCTGGAAATTTCCCAAATGTAAAAAAAAAAAAAACATCATGAGTACTTTGCTTGTACAGGTGAAAAATCACTATATGGTTTTACCAAAGAACCACTTACATGTTCTTCATCTTTCCCACTAACATTCACACCACCACCACCACACCACCACCACCACACCACCACCACCATACCACCACCACCACCAATAAAGCTACCAATGAATGTCCTTTTGGCTAGACCCAAGAAGGTAAGTCTGGTTAGGCCCTACCAACACCATTCCACGTTTTCTACATTTTAAAATATCATCTACCCTTAAAACACTCTAAAATTAGTCTCCTTACCCATGAGGTCTCAAAGCATCTGATATTATAGTACATTAGTAAGACCAAGTAGATGTGGACTATTGAAATAAACATTTGCACAGAGAAAACCAAAGCATTTCTAAGCCAGGCTATGGGGCAGTCCTCAAACTGGCTAAGAGATATGTATGTGAGTAGAGCAACAGTGAGGCAGACAACATTTATATAAACAGCACAGCCAATATTTTCTCTGCAATAAGGACAATTTTCTTCGACATATCATTTTTGCCAGAATGATACCAAACAATAGGAACAGTAATAACATCTTTCTTCTGAAAAGCTCAGAAAACTTCATGTTTATTAAAAATTGTTCCCCTACAACACTCCAGGGAATAGCTCTGCAAGGTCAGGTTGAAGGCGTTGTTACCATATAAATGTACTTTTTCCAAGAGGAAATGGCATCATTCTCGGGTAGTTTACAAGCTCCTACTGAATGCACACACAGCAATACAGAGTGCTGCTTCATCCACAGACCATCAGTTGAAGATGTAATAAAGTCTAGCTGGGAATGGACAACTGCAGCAAAGACTACTCATCAGTAAAGGGACACACAGCACAAAATTAAACAAGCAGGATTCCAAAAGCTGACTTTAAGACCAAGAACAAAATACCTAATATACTGACCATAGATAAATGGGGCAAAGCCCTGGAGAAGATCTCTGCCTCAGTTTCTCTATCAGTGAGGAAGGAAGAAACTATCACTTTCTTCCTTCCTGGCCATTATGAGCCAGGACTCTTAGACACATATTATTTTTTAATCCTTATGTTAGTTCTACAGATTCAAATTACAATAATTCCTATTTTACTGGGTAGGAAATCATGGGGACAGAAAGGATAAATGACTTACTCAAGGTCCCACAGCTAGTAATGGACAGAGACAAATTTCAACCTCAGCTTGTGTGGCCCCAAAGAGTATACTCCACCTACTACACATCACTTTCTTAACAGAGACCCCTGCACAGAGAACTGCATTTTCACCCCAGAAATTCTAAGAGATGACTATTTGCACTCTTGATGTTTTAGAGAAAAATAAGTGCCTAGAGAGTAACTATCTATCTATCTTTCTCTTTGTATAGAGATACATGTGTGTACATATACATACATATACATATATACACATATAAAGCAATATATACAGTAGCTAAGTTCCTAGTTGTTCTTTAGATGGATGAATTGCTCTGAAGTTCAGCCATGGTGTGCAAGTTTTAAGTGCATTATTTTCCCATATAACTGCATGTCAGAAAGGGAAGCCTGCCAAATGACAATCTGGCCCAGTGATTCACGATGTCACACTGACATACCCACACTGTATCACTTCTGATACAGGTTGTTGTTAGTATTTCCTGGAAATCATTGACTTCATTTGGGAGATGAACAGTAAACAATGTCCCTAGTAATGACACGTTCTTTTTTATACTAGAATACACTGGCAGCAAATTTCATAATTTGGAGGAAAGGAAGGGGTGATATAAAGTTAAAAGTTCTCGATTTACAGTTCCCTCAAATCTTAGTGATCATGTTGCTAAGGCATTATCTTAAACACAGATGACTCTCTTTTTCGTTTTAAGATTATGCCTTATAAAGTAAAAGATCTATTCAAATGAATCATATTCAATCGACTTAACAGGTTTCATGTGCTGAGGAAAATAACAATCCAGCCAATTTGGGATTTTTATTCTTCAAGATTCCTATTTGCTGATTTATGAAAGCTTTGCAGTTATACTTGACCCCTAAAAACTTAAGAATGTCTTTTTCTGTAGACACCAACACAAGCTATACAATATGTGCATGGTCACAGACAAAATAATATTGCCATGACCTTTCTACTAAGATGGGGGAAAGATCATGGAAAGGGGGCAAGAGGGGAAGAAAGAACAGGCAGAAGCACATTGGAAACATCAGATATTCACCGTTGAGAAGCTGCTTCAAATAAGATTTCTAACACTTACCTATGCTGGGGTCAATTTTGATAATTGTAGTTGATGTCTAGAAATGGGGTTATGAATATAATTATCATGAAGCAGCAATTGGGCAATCACCACCTAATTAAGCCCACTGACTAGATTATCTTGTTTTCCCCTAATAATCACCTAACATTTAACACTTGCTAATTTCAGGACCTATGGGTGATGTTCATTCATTATTAACAAGCTACAGCCACTGGTCAGAAAAAGAATGGGTGAGGTATTCTGAAACACTGAGTCAACCACGGGGCAGGGATGAATTTCAGGAACAGCTGATATCTGTTCTTCAACACCACTTCAGTTCTCAGGCCTGCAAAATTGCTCATTGGAGGCAAAGCCACGGGAGAAGATGGAATGAATGACAAAAACTTCCACACGAGTGGAAGGATACAATTCCACCTCCTTAAATACGTGCTATTTTATGTGATCTATACAATGTACTTTTTAAATTATCATGGAATCTGTCTTTGAAAATGTGGTTTTCTTTTCAAGAGAATGAATGATTCCTTTGCCAGGCCTGCATACATAAACTTTCTACGTTTACCTCCTTAGAACATATCCCAAGCTTCCTCTCCTATGGAGCCCCTCAAATTGAATGTGTTCGCAAATTCCCAGTTCTCACTGTATCCACAAAGATATATTGACCCAGTTCACCTTGTTTCCTGCAAAGCAGTTCCTGAGGGTAGCCTGGGTAGGTTTCCTCAAAGAATTAAAAGGAAAACTGAAGAAACCCATTGAGAACTGGTCTTTGAGACAGGCTGCTCTCTGAGGGATTATCCTAGAATGCTAGGCCCTACTGCCTAGGGTCACAGTTTATGCTGTCCAAGGCTGAATGGAGTCCCTATTCCTCTAAATTAGAAATTCTGCCGAGAGAACAACACGCTTCAGTTCCATTTTACTCTCTTTAACTATACAGTTCAATTGTTCACTTTATATATTTTTTCTAAGCCTTTTTTCTATTTTAGTCCTTTATCTAAGAAAATAACAGTTTTTATAAATTTGGTAGATAATGATATGGATGAGAAGTAAAAATGGATGACTCTGTGGCCTTCTCTAGTACACTTTATAAACAGGACATGTGTTTATCCTTCTACAAAGGTTTTGATTATGGGTCTGTCTGGAGACCAGAGATCAACTGGATAGATCCACAGCAAAGTTAGGATTTTATAAAACCACCACTAGTTTCTTGGGGGCTGAAGAGTCTATTCAGCAACTAATGTCCAACCACCATTTGCAGAAAAGCTACTCTCTCGGATACCGTAGGGATATCTGGATCTGCTCTATCTCCCTTAGCACAGTATGTCACTCTATTAGGGACATTTGTGCTCATCAATGAACTTCCTTACTACCTTGTAATGTTTCAGAGACAGGCAAATAAAACCAAAGCACTCATCACATCTCCATGATCTAAATAGAGCACATGGTGATCACAAAAAGGGGTGGGGGGGGGGGTATCAGCACCCACACTTTTAAGAGAATATGCACCATGTTCCAAAAATGACCATTAAAGAATAGAACTAATTTTCAAACATCTGCGTAGCTTTTGAGAACATTTCTCAGGCTGATAGTAACCAGAGCCAATACAGGGCACTGAGGTTTCAAAAGGGGCCCTATGAAGAAAAAAAGTACAACACCTTTTCTACAAAAAAAAAAGTCACCAGCAAATCTTCCTGCCATAACAGGTAGGTGGCTCCTTTTTTTCTGAGTTTGATATAATTTTAAAATGTTTATTCCCTAAAGTGTCCCCTACATGGTCTCTTGCTGTTTTTCCCTATCATCTCCTCTACAATTCAGAAAAGGGCACTCTTCAGTTAAACACACTTCCTCAAGCTATTGCAATAAGTTATATCCCTCACATCAAACAATATATTACAATTAATTTTCCATTATTCTCAGATTTCCTTCTAGAACTCCAAGGATATACTCCTGGCATAAGCAACTGGAAGAGATAAACCATCAAGAACATAAGCTATTAGCAGACTAAGTAATAACCAAGGCCGGGTCCCATCAGCTGAGAGCCAGGCCTCTGGAGGCAGTCCCCACTCCATGTGAATCCTGGCTCCCCCACTCTGCAGCCTCATGACTTTGGCTAAATTACTTTACCTCCCTAAACCTCAGTTTCCTCTACCCTATGAACAGTCCCTGGTTCATATTAAATGTTAGAAAAAAATAAAAACTGTTGTCCAGTATTAACTATGAGTCAGTCCACGAGGGAAGACAGCATTTTTTAAGGTCCTATGTGGTATTCCCACTGTATAGAGTTGGCAGATTTTTTTGATGAAGCAATCATATTTATTTTCTATTGTTCTTACCCAATATTAGAACAGACAATATTCAATTGACAGCAGAAAGGGGGGAAGTTCTTGCAACTGAACTCTGATATTTAAATTAAAATGGTCTTTTCTGAGGCCGGGCATGGTGGCTCATGCCTGTAGTCGTAGCACTTTGGAAGGCCGAGGCAGGCAAATTGCCTGAGCTCAGGAGTTCGAGACCAGCCTGGACAACACAGTGAAACCCCGTCTCTACTAAAATACAAGAAATTAGCTGGGCATGGTGGCTTGTGCCTGTAGTCCCAGCTACTCGGGAGGCTGAGTCAGGAGAATTGCTTGAACCTGGGAGGCAGCAGTTGCTTAAGTGGAGATCGTGCCACTGCACTCCAGCCTGGGAGACAGAGCAAAACTGTCTCCAAAAAGAAAAGAAAAAAGAAAATGGTCTCTTCTACAAAGACTCCCTTCCCACTTATTGTTATCAAATACTAATTAGTCTTCAGAGAAGACTATTTAAGATAGAAACCACTGAAGAGAAAAGATTCTGGGTGATAAGTACTTGTAGCTGGTATCTATCTTTGGTCATCTTCAGCTATAACCCAGCATTCAAATTCAAATTCGTTGTACCCCAAACGAAGGACCCTCCATCAGGCCCATGGCAATCTGGGTTGAATGATTGGTGCTCAATTGCTGACTAATTAGTCATAACACAGAGGGATGATGTAATTAGGGATTAGAATGGCTAAACATTCTGGACCACAGTGGCCTTATTTTGGATTTTAAAATGCTGGGACTGGAAGGACAGACCAGCCTGTGACGCTTGGCTCAAGTCAATGGCTGAAACCCAAACTGACGCCAGGTAGTAGTCATAGTCCATTCCTTTCCCCTCTGAAAAGGCATGTCTTTGTTCTTCACTTCTTCTAACACCCAGGGTGTAGGTAGAGAAGCTCTATGGATCACTTCAGAGAGGACTATCACATTTTCTGTCCATTAATAATGCAGCTGTTTTCTGCTGTGCTCTATTCTCTACTTTGTTCATTTTCCAGGAAAATCTCCACCTAGGCCTACTTAACCAGTTCCCTTGAGTTTCCATCTGTCCTTTATCAGAAAGGCTGTAATTGTAACCCCAAAGTCACATAAATTGTCCTCCAAACCCAATTCTATTTTTTACAATAGGAACTGGCCAAAGAATGTGTATCTGAGCACTGGTCTTCATATTTCACGTGTTAGGTACCAAATTACAAGGTCTTTTTCTACTTGCTATAATTGCTTTCTTAAAAGCAATGCCTTACTTCTTCCTGTAGGATCTTCCCAGTGGACAGACTTCTTCAATTTGGCTAGTCAATTATTTTCCTGCTTCTCTTCTTTTCCTTCTCCCATCCAACCAGTCACTCCTTCCCAGCAAATTTCCACTATAAAATTACAGCAATGCTTTAGCCTACTTTCCTGTTAGCTTTAACAACCTTGTCTATTTTCTACTTGTGCTGATGCTACTGTTTGCTTTTCTGACAGGCTAATCCACGTATCCTTTCAAGGCCTAACTTCCCTACCATGACAGCAGCTGGAGCTCTAATTCACAGGTGCCTTCCAAAGCTTTTCATTAGCAATAGAAATGAGATGGTTTAGAAACTCATTTCTTAATCTGCAGGTGAGTATTGGAACCTTTGTGCAGCAAACATCTTTCAAGTATCCCACATTGTGCCACTGAACAATTATTTTTGGAGGAATAAGTACAATGTTAAGGCACATTTGCAGTGTTAACGGGGAGAATTTTCCCTTAGAGGACATCGGCTCCCAGCCCCCAGCCTCTGGCATTTCCCAGTTCAAAAGAGAAACACTCAGCTGACATGAGCAAAACTGAAGAATAATGGCATTACCTTCTTAAATCTGAACAGGAAAAAGAAGAATTCCAAAATTTGGAGGCCTTAGCGTGTGTTCTGGTTCAACTGCTCAGACGAGAACTTAGAGTGAGTTTGGCCTTCCCCAGCTGGGCTCTGTGGCGGCTAAGCTCTCTCCACAAATCCTGGGCTTTATTACTTCTGACACAGTTGTCTCACCTGGGCCTACAGCTCCTTTTGTGCTCCAAGCAAGCTGAACCCAAAGGTAAGACTTCGCTTCCTCATCTTGGGCAAATGCTTAATTTCCTACTAAGTGATCCTAAAACATTTTAATCAGGATCTATTGGTTCCTAGTAGAATTTTCTCCATTTTTCCTAGTGTGGTCTTTGTTAAAATTTGTCTATGTGAAGGTCTAGCAAATAACTTCCTGAATTACACAGTTCTCATCTTCAAGTATTTATTTTTTGAACAAATAAGTACCTGTCAAACTTCCTTTCACCCTAAAGAACAGGGCCTACTCTTTGAATAAGGTTGGGGGTAAGATGTGGACAGGCGCAGCACAAGTATTTTATTAATATCCAGAAGCAAAATGCAGTGAACTGAACAAGCAAACACATGAAAGCAAGGAAATCAATACCAAAATACCCATGACCTGGCACACAAAAAAAACCTTCCCTCCAAGAATAACTCAAGAAAAAATGTCTCCAGCTAGGAATTAGGCAAGAATGCTTTGAAGACACCAAGTAATGTGCTCACCAGAAGTAAAAGGCAATGCATTTGTAGGTGACAATACTAGCACCTCCTCACACCACACCACTCTATCCTTTGTCCTTCTAAGCCGTGAAAACAATTAACTTTGTGTTGGAATCACACATCCAAAGACTTTAAAAATCCTGTATGTGCTTCAGCTGATGAGAATAGGAGGACTTAGAAAAAAGATAAATTTTATGATAGCATTTCCAAGCACAAAATGTAAATCCAAATTGCTTCCAATGGATTTCCCTTTTATCAGTGTGTGCAGTTCTCCAAATGCAAAGTTCAAGGGGAAAAAAAAATCCAAAAGAGCTTCCTAGCATACTGCAAATACAATCTAAATTCATAAAAACCCATTTTCCCACATTTGGAAACTTCTCCTGGGTCTTATAAATCCAAGAGACAGTTCAACTTACAATTATCTTCTCTCCAATGCCCCCCCAACCCAAACTTTTTTTTCTTCCTTTAGTACTGGCATGCAAACCATGCTGTTTTAACTTCTTTCCTGTTCTCCCAGTTCTTCTGGAACATTTTATTTTCGACAGTCAACTCATTTGGAGGAGTGCCACACTGAGGTTCAACTGTTTACAGCGTTAACTGTGTTTCTGCCAGAAGTCCACATCCAGCACTACCTTCTCCAGACTGCCTCCTGGATTAAAAATTGATGCATTCGTTTGGAAGGAGCTTAGAAAATGTGGAAACTTCCAAACATCACTCTTCTTCTTTACAAAATCACTTTTGCTCATCCAAGAAGAGACAGAAGTGGAAACCCATTGCACCCTTCCTTACAGGACTGTCCCATTGCTCATGGTTAAATGTCTGTGTTGTTAAAAGTCATTTTAAGGATGATTTCATGTATACTGGGAAAATGGGAAAAGGTTAGCCATTAGTCTGCAAGAGAGTTGGGCTCCAAGAAGATACACGGAGGGCACATTTTGAATGAGTAAGAACATTGGAAAACCACCAGTAATTGTTTCAGACTGGATTTCACCCTCTCAGCCATTCATCAGTATTACAAAATGGCATCTCTGAAAAGAGCCAATTTAAATCTGCACCACGTTGCAAAATAGATCCTCAGAGTCCAATTGTGGGCACTATTGTAAGTTGCAATAGACTCACACAAACTTCCAAAGAAGGGCATTTGAGAAGGGCTCCCAAGCCCTTGGATGATGGAATGAGAGATGAGAGCAGGAAAGATGAAAAGAAAAGTACAGCTACAAACCCGGGAGCTAACACTTTACTGAATGTCACATGAACAAAATTGGGCTCTGGATCTATGAATGAAACCACGCTCAACCCTGGGCTCCCCAACGTGTTAAATCCAACTAAGAAAAATCCATACTCCTGCCCACTAGTGTATGAGTACAGAGTTTCTCAGAAAGCTGTGGGCCCTGGAGAAGAGAGCAGCTATTTCACAACCCTCAACAATCAAATGCAATGGGGTAGTGGAAAGGGCACTAGGCTGGAGTCGGCCGACCTGAGTTCTAGGCCTGGCTCGGTTACAACTGAACTTTCTGACCTTGTGCAAGTCACTTCATGTCTTTGTGCCAGTTTCCTCTTCAGTATAATGCAAGTGGAAGGAGGAGACTTCATCTAAATGATCTAGGGCCTAAAACAACTAGCTTCTAAATTGGAAGTTCTGCCTGGTGAATATTAAATAACTAATAGTCCTTACTTACAGTGTACATATTTGTCACTTTTAAAATAATTTTGTTAATTTCTACATGAGAAATAATATTTTTGCTCCTCACCCCGAAACTTCAGTTTTCACTCCCTACTCCCTAGAGTTCTTCCACATAACACTAAGTGCCTCTTTTCCTTTCTTTCTTATTTTTTTAAGCAACCTTCCCCAAACTAAGACTTGTGCTATTAAAAGAGCTTAGAACTTCCCATTTCCTTGCAAGGGCTAAAATTAAACTGTCCATTCCTTAGGGCCCAACATAACATCTGCCAGATGTCTTGGCATATCACACAAGGAGAGGAATTTTCTTCTAGCATTATCTACTCTCCTCTCTGTTTTCTCATAATCAATTAATAGGTCACCAACACCTAGCTAATGTTTCTCTCAAAGCCATCATACTCCATAAGTATGTGAAACTCACAAGATACTTGCTTTTACACACACTCACACACACTGATTTTTTTTTTTTTTTTCAGTTCACTGGATTTTAGCTTTCAGTCATGGAAATAGTCTCCCTCCACTTCTGTTGAATATACCAATCATCCCAGTCATACATTCATGTTAGATCCTTAGCAGTGAGTCCATTATGTGTCTCCTAATTGTGACTGCGGCATTATGAAACAGCATCTCTGTTCTCCAATTATCAATTTAGAATATCTGATACAGTTTTGTCAATTTCATGATGCAGTGAAGTGTAAGTCTGAAAAAGGCACATACCATAAAGAAGATAAGTAAGGTTACCTTAACCAAGAAATTGCAACATCAAGGAATAATTTAAGACAGACTAGACCCTATTAAACTCCATCACACAGAAAAAAGGACTCTTTCCCATTGCAACTTTACCATTCCTTTCTTTCAGGAAAACCGACCACAAGTACTCTAAAGTCCATTAGTAGAGTTGGATTTTTTTTCTTCTGCTGTCTTCCGGAAGATTCATTAGGAAGAGTAGATAAGTTTGTTTTTTTTTTTTTCTCTAAAAGTTGTCTCCAACTCCAAACAGTAAGGGGGAAAAAACAATTCCTCGGGGAATATGGTCAATGAATTAGACTGACATAAATCCAATATGAGAAATATGGAATGTGAGGATCCAACAAGAATTTTTTTTATGGCAGGATGCATCATAGCTCGCAAATATTTCTCCATGATTTCTCCCTGTGATATATTAGAGCCATGGCAAAAAATTTGCATAATAAGTCACATGAACTTGTCTCATAAACAAAAATGATCTTTGAGCTTTGACATTAAATGAAAATGTCTGATTTAATACTTTTTATTTCTCTCATGGTGGTTTATTCAAAATAATTGTCTTAATTCAAATGGGTATGTCTAGAAAAATTCAAAAAACCATGTCCTTAAATATTATGGTGTTTGCCATGCTGGTGAAGGGCATCAGAGATGGATGTGTCTTAGATAACCAGTTAGAATGCATTTCCAAATTCCAAGATGCCTCTTAAATACCTATTTTTTCCCTTCCAGAAAAGTTCAACTCTAAGACCCCAAAACATTTGGTTTCAAAGTAAAAAATGTGGAGAGTCAAACAGCTGGACTGACAACCAGATTGTCAGATGTTTCCCCCCTGCTGAAATAAGCAAATGAACCAATTGTCCTGCTATCAATAACAATAAAAAAAGATATCATGAAAGTTTGTTTCAAGATCAATATATAATGTACTTATGTTTACATAAACATACATGGTTAATTAGATGTAAAATTATGTGGTAATTACTTTTCCAAATAACTCTTTATCCATTGCAACTGAACTTCCCAGTTTGGACACCCAGTTTGGTGCATCCATTTATGCATTAGCAAATTTAAATATAATATTGGTGAAATTTCACTTAAGAGCAAAAGTAATGGTATCAAAAGATAATGTTCAAAAATGAATAATAAAAGTTATGATTCCAAGTAGGATTTTTTTTAAGTGCTCTTGGAGAGGCCTAGGTTTTTCATAAAGGAGCAGAGATCTAACAGAAGTATTTTTAAATGAGCATACACGTCAACTGAAACCATACATTTTTGTCTGCACAAACATGGTTTTACTTCATTGACCATGGACAATTATCAGCTAAAGAACCATATATTTCCCCTCTCCTTTCACACCCCTCAGAAGAACAATAACCCTCAATTAATGACACAACAGTTTGGTTTGAAAAATGTGATGTTGTCATATACAGCACTGTGCATTTACTGAGTGACAGTGCTACCAGCTACTCAACAGAATATAATTACATCTGGAATCTAAAACCACTTCAATATATACAAAAATATTGTAGACATAAGGAACTTTACACAAAAAAATCTGACACATAATGAGAAAGCAAAGCAAGAAAAATGCTGTTGTAAGTTGCTCACCAATGTGTTCCTTATTTCTGTTGAAGCTGGTACCTTTCTATATTTCTTCTTAGTTGAAAGCAAGGTCCAATTAGCCTCCTTAGAATATATTAACTGGTTCTGAATCTCCTCCAAGTTTTCATTCCACCGTGGAGCCCTCCTCACCTATCTTCAACAGTTCATCTAAAATTCTTCCAACATCTTCCCTCATCCTCAAGATGGCTACCTCACCTAATGGAAAAGCAACATCTTCATGGCTGGCTTTTAAAAACTCCTGAAGCATTTCGGGATTTAGTTCTTTGCTTGAGTCAATTATGTACATTCTCTAAAACTAATATCTGAAGAGCTCCCATCAATGTGTGTGGACTAGGGTAGCACTGGGTCCTTTTTTCAAATTATCCTCACAAAATGTCTTCCTACATGATTAATAAATTCCTCCCAATTAAAAAGGTGAAGATACCTGGACGTAAGGTTTTCTCAACTGACATCATGTTTTTAAAATTTGTTTCCATAGCGACATTGTTAAGAAGACATACTGATATTTCTGAAGACTTAAGAGTACTTCAGAACACGAAAAAAAATAGCCGACGGAAAGGGAAAGGGGAAACAAAGAAACTGAAAGAAGGCCTAACATACAAATGGAACAACCTGAAGAGAAATGGAGAACCTGGAGAAACTGCTGTTAGCCAGTCTTAGAGTTCCTCTGAGATCTTGCAGGATTATTCTTATTATTTTTTATATTTGCAGAAATCAACTCAAATCAGACAATAAAGTCTTGCAATGCATCAAAACATGATGATAACCAAACCCTAGAACTCAAAAAAATCTCAGCTTAGGGCCATCACCATCTTCACAAGGAGGAAATCACATTTCCTGGTGACTTTCAGGAGACCTGGAGCAGCTTAAAGTTGTGTGAAGACCTCAGTGGAACTGTTTTAAGGTTTTTGCCTTGCCTTTCCTGAAGGAGGTCAAAACCCTTCAGGTCCACTCAAAAGGAGAAAAAAATTCCAAAAGTTTACTTTAAAATGGAAACAAACGCCTCAATAACTCGTGAAAGCACTCTTTGGTGGAGAAAAATCTGAGGAACCCTTAAAAGCCCTCATTTCCTTGCATAATGAATAGACAGTGTGGAACCACCACAAGGTTTCCCTCTGGAAAGAGAGAAGGAGTAGGCAAGCAAGCCTCCTCCTCCTCCAGCCATCACCAACAGAGCTTCAAAATGGAGACATCCATAATTTTATAAACACTTCTCATCTCAGCTTTGTCTCCTGGAAACCCGCTCTCCTCCATTTTCTGGTGGAGTTACAACATGACACGGCTTACCTGACTCAGTTCCCAGCTCTTAACCAAACTAGTCACTTCCTCCAAAAACCTGCAAGCAACCTCCAGAAACAAAACCAAAGCAAACCAAACAGCCAACACAGACACTCAGACACAGCCCCCGGGAGCCCTGGGAGAAAGCCCCAACTGGTTGGTCTTTCCCCATCCCAGACGCGTGCTTAAAAATGAAACTTTTTTTTTTTCTTGGTTGGGGAGGAATATAAAAGGAACTCCAGGCAGCCTCCCTCCCTCCCTCTCTGTAGGTTAGAAGCCACAATGAAAAGAAAACGAGGGTTCCTTCAGGAATGGTGAACAGCCTGGAGAATGAACGTGAGAAGGAGCTTTGTGTTTTGGAGTCTGGACTGGAACCAAAGCAGACAGCTTGCAAATGGAGGACAGGGAGATAAAGAAAGGGAAAGAGGGGCTGCTCCAATGGGGGGCGGCTGCGGCTTCCCCTCGTGCCTGGAAGGAGGGCAGACCCCTGGGAACTGCACCAGGAGTGAGACGCCCCCCCAGGCCCCTGCCTTCCTTTCTCCCTTCCTCAGAGGAGAGCCAAGCGTGTGTAATGGCTTCTCCTCTCCAGAAACCGTTGTCCTCCTCCACCAGACGCTTCTGAACCTCCAGCCTGGAGACAGCTCCTCAGCCGCTCCTGAACCTGCGCCCCCCACCCGGCCGGTGCCCCCCGCTCCTCGCCTCTCTGTTCACCAGCAGCACCGGCACCAGCAGCTGCAGCAGCCACCCCCCGACACATCCCGACCCCGCATCCCAACTTCGGGCAGAGAGAGAGAGAGAGAGAGAGAGAGAGCGAGCGAGCCAAATACCTGAGGAAGAGGGGGGGTGCCAATCCGCACGGCTTTGCCATCGGGCGGGGGACAGGCAGACAGAAGGGGGAAAGGAAGGAGAGGGACAGAGAAAGAAAGAGGTCAACCCGCTCAGGTCGGGGCCGTTCGCACGGAGCTCTCCCTCCTCTGACCCTCGCTCGCTCCCTCTGGCTCTCGGCTCAGGTCTCCGGCCTCCCGCCCTCCGCCCCCCTCTGTCCCTACTCCTGTCCCCACACTCGGAGCATCCGTCCTAAGCCTCCAGCTCTCTTCTCACTCATCTTTCATTTTCTCTTCTCTTCATAGAACTACACGAAATTAATTAAGCCACCGCGCTCACTCCCCCCAGCAGAAGGAGCAGCCAGCAGGAAAAGCACAGCCACCTCCACTGCCACCACTACCACCTTCTCCTCCTCTTCCTCCTCCTCCTCTTCCTCCCTCGCTTCTCCTCCTCCTCTTCCTCCTCCCCCTCCTGCTCTCCCTCCTCCCCCTCCTCCTCTTCTCTCTCGCTTCTTCTCCTCTTCCAACAGCCAGTCCATGCAGGGGACTTCCTCTCCTCCCCGCTCCTCCAACCCTCCTTGGCCGAATGAATGAGCGCGTTTGTGCCTCCACCACCCCGCGCTCTCTTCCCCGGAGCACTCGGACCACCCCGAGGTGGTTGTTAATTGCAGTAACTTACAGAAGAAGCGTCCCGGCGCCGGGAGGTGCTTCGGGTTCTCCAGCCCCACCGCCTCCTTATCCTCTTTCTCTTTCTCCTCTTCCTGCTCGGGTTATTGTTGTGGAAGTTGTTTGGGAGTCTCATGTGCTTCTGCCGGGTCTCAGCAATGGAGGATCGCCATCTTCCCTGCCTTCCTCGGCTCCTCAGACTCGCTGCAGCTGCAGATGACCTGAGATATCCGTCTCTCTCCCTCTCTCTCTCTCTCCCTCCCTCCCTCTCCCTCTCACTCTCTCTCTCCCCTCTCTCTCTTCTCTCTCCTCTCCTCCCTCTCCCTCGCGCGCTCTCTCTCTCTCCCTCCCTCTGTGTCTCTCTCTGAATAATGAGCAACCAGGGGGAGAGAGAAAGCAAGACAGAAAGAGAGAAGGAAGACAATCTTCTCCTGCCACACAAAACGCCGGAGCACCAGGGGGTGCGCGAAGCCTTTCTAATAACAACAACAACGTGCAGCAGAGAGGAAGAAAAAAAAGAAAGAAAGAAAGAAATGAGGGAAAAGGCTAGGGGAAAAAAGAGGAAGAATTATCCAAGAGCTCGAGAAGAGCAGAAGGAGAAGCTGGAGGAGATGCTGAGGCTGCTGCTGCTGTTCCCCCTCCCCCCTGCTGAACCCCAGAAGGAGGCAAGGTGGTTGCAAAGTTAAGGCTGGGACATTGTCTTTGTCACTCAGAGCCAGGCCAGTGAGATGCAAGAGGAGGAGGTGGCGGCGGCAGAGGAGGAGGAGGTGGTGGTGGAGGAGGGGGAGGAAGAGGAGGAGAAGGAGGCAAAGGAGAAGGAGAAGGGGAAGAGGGAGATGAGATGAATAAAGACCTGCGGAGAAGGCGGTGCGAGGAGCGCGGCCGCCGGGCCGAGGCGTGCGCGCTCGCGTCCCGGTGGCGCCCGGCAGCCCTGGCCCGCAGAGGAAGCCCCCGGTGAGGACCCTGCCCGGCAGCTCATAGCGCTCCCACCGTCAGCCCTGCCCGAGGCGCCAAGCCCGAGCCCCAGAGGGTCCCTTACTTGCATCCATCTAGAGGCCAACCTTTGCAAAGAACATACGTGGGGAACTGGAGGTTGCAAGTCTAAACCCAGATCAACCACGTGGGGCTTTTTAATCCCTTTCCAGCTTGCGGTGTGAGTATTTCCAGTGAAAAGCTCAAATTGTCCATTACTGGCACGTATTTTGAAGTCTTCTCTCCTGAAATAAAGGCTCATTGTGCGTTTTATTTCTTTCCTGATATGGAAGGTGGGGGGTGGAGGAGGAAAAGAGCCCATCATTCCGAGCTTCGGAACCACCACTTTCTTTTCCTAACTTGTGAAATGTTTTGACTGCGCACCAAAAGAAAAAAAGAAAGCCTGCTTAAATAACTTTACACCCTCCAGCCCCGCGTTGTTTGCACTTTCTGGCTGATCATCTAAAGGCTCGGAAAGTAACAATCAGCGCTCTTAATGATAAGGTGTCATGGTGTTGAAGACACGCGAGCCAAGATGAAGCTTTCACACCTTGAATTTTTATTTAGTGTAATCTCCCCCGTATCATTCTGAACTATCTCTTTTGCAAAGGAGTGGTTCCCCCCCCTCCACCACCAGGTCGAAAGTCTCCTAAGGTTTTAATTGGACCGGGAGCGGTGGGGGTTGGGGGTGGGGGTTCTACAGTATCAAAAAAATCAATGCAGCAAGTCAGGAGCAATTGAAGTTCAAGGGCATGGGCTAATTGTACCATTTCTATTTCTCGGATCTTGGAGTTGGACATCAACAGCCTCAGGAGAGAGAAACGCGCAGCGCGCGGGGCAGAGACCTTAATTAAAGTTTCTTTTGTCCGCGTCTGAATTGGGGATGTTGCTGGATTCCTTTGCATTGAGGAGCGCGCATCCGGTGAAGGCGCGGTGTTAAGGATCCTGGGCAAGTCTGTCCTCTTTAAATACTCGCCCTTTTTCCTCCCTCCCCACAAGCAACAGTCCGAGAAGATATATACCTATAAATCCATACAATAAAGGAAGAGGAGGAGACGCGCGCGGAGTTGGTTCCCATCCGATAGCGGGGCTTCATAAACAGATCTAAATCCTCATTTTCCAAGATTTTCCCGACCCTATATTCCTGAGCAGAATCTCTCACCCCGAGGCACGATTTCACCCACTTCCAGTCAACACTTCCTGCCCTTTTCTCCTCCCACTCACATTGAAAAGCTCGGGATCCCTAAAAGGGTGTTGATGGCGGGGGTGATAAATAAATAAATAAATGACACTCTACGCGTGCGGTGGAGAAGAAAGGAGGGGGAGGGAGAGGAAAGGCGAGGAGAGGGAAGAGAAGTAAGGAGACGAGAACAAGGCGCAGAAAGGACAGAGGCGAAAGGGGAACGGGAGTCACCGAGAAGAGAAAGAAGAAAGGAGAGAGGAGGAGGACGCTGAGGCTGTTCCGGATTGAAATGATCCCGGCTTTGTGCGGCTTTGGGAGGACTCCCCCTTCCGAGTGCCCGGAGGGACCTAGGGAAGTCCTCCTGCCCCGAGCTCCTCCCCACCGGGACCCGGGGGGTGTCTGAGCGCTGGCCGCCGCCACCCCATAAATTCCTCGTGGCAACCGGAGGAAGCGCGCCAGGTCTCCGCCGTCCCTCCACTGTCCCGGCTGATAATTTACCTCTTTGTCTTTAATAAAAAGCTGACTTTTTCTGTCAAGCTCTGCACCGGGAAAATAACAATCGTATTTCAGGTTGAAAGCTCCTATTACTGCTGGGTTTTGGAGGCTGCGATAAAATCTTCATCGACGTGAAGGTACCTTCTGGGTTGGCTTGGGTCGTAAGTCCTAAGATGGGGGCCGTCCTTCCCTGGGGGCAGGGACGTAGGGAACCAGGCGGTGGGGAGGGAGAAAGGAGCGACGAGGTCAGAGGAAACCTTGGGTTCCCAAGGCTCCTGGGGCACCAAAGGGCTTCCCGCAGTCGGGGAATTGAGCCCTGGGGAGGAGCCTTTTGCGAGAACGTGAGCGCGCCCCAACACGCCTCAGACCTCGTAAACCCACTTGGCAAAGACCGGGGAAGCGGCTGGCGGACCGACTGCGGTGAACTCAAGAAATTAACCTGCGCTGCAATTAAACGGGCTGCCGCCCTTTCACACTCACCTCGAGCGACCGAGATAGAGAAAGCTCCCGAACCGGCCGCGGGGGGACCTGGCTCCACCCTCCCGTCCCGGGAGAAGAGGACAAAAAGGGGAGATGGACTTGGAGGTGGCCCCGCCCTTCACAGCGCTCCAATCCTTGGAAACCAAACCTCCTCTCCAAGCCTCCACGTCTAGAAGGGACAAAGGCAGCGAGGAGATCCAGAGACCGACGGGGAGATGGTGGCTTTCAGGCTTCTGGTGTGGGTGCGTGGGGGAAAGGTACAATGGTTAAGTTTCCATCCCAAATACGGCACCACACGATGGTCTTTAGAAGACACACTCGGTCTTCTGGTTTAGAAGCAAATTGACTTCCTGAAGCTGTGAAGCGAACTATCGCAAAACTGTCTTGCTTCTTGAATGTGGGGGCGATACAAATTCAATTAATGATGCCATACACGTAATCTTTTCGACTTTTTAGAAGTCACGAACGCTTTAACTCTCCAATGAAAATAATTGAAAGAGGTTAAACATAAGGGGAATGGGCTTTTTTTTTTTCTTGTTTTTATTTGGGACAATTTTTCAAATGATAAAACTGTATAAATACAAGCTGGGTCAGTCAAGGAAAGCGCTGTGGCTGAAGATTTTCGTAAAAACCTTAGTAAACTTGGCATTTAAGTAACTAATTATGCTTTGCCATTAGCAGACCATTAAGATAAACAGGAGAAAGTTCACACCTCCTGCTATTTCGTTCCCTAAGAATAGTCACAAAGATAATACCAGGCTAGTTGGTGGGTTATCTTCTCCATTAGGAGGGTTAATGTTTAAATTTGCTAATTAAAATACAAAAAATTTGGTTTCCTACACAGCCAACAATGTGAGGGAAGTCTCACGGGGACATCCTGACTCCTTGAAATTTACCTTCTGTTACTTTATCCTGTGGCATTATCCCCTGGAGTCATATGGGGTTTCAAGACTGTTAATGTTGCAGGGAATGTGAGTGAATATGTTAGAAGTCTGGACTTTCTTCTCCCTTATCATAGGTGACTGGCATACACACTCCTCATAATGAGAAGTTATGGCTCATCAAAAGAGTGACTTTATGAGCATTAATAGAATAATAAATCTTGCACTTTTAGTTCAAGAAACAGTGAAGTCCTATAATCAGAGTGACCCACGCAAATATGATCCATTCACTTGCCCAACTCTAACAGGATACGGATAGTCTATAAATCATTTTAGTTTTTAAAACCTTAAAAAAGGAAGGCACCCAAATCTCCCAAAGGAAGGTGTTTATGGGGGGAAAGGGACTTCTAGCAAACCTGCAGGAAGAGATCATGGAAAAACGAACAGTCGGTCCAGAAGCTGAATTAGATAGAATTTCCACCGAAACAAGAATGGATAGATGTTCTAATGTCATTGTTTCAGTATTTATGTTCTATCATTTAAAAAGAGAAAAGTCTTCCTGCTTCCTGAAAGCTATACAAAAAAAAAAAAAAAAAAATCCAGTTGATAGCCCGGTTTTCTAAATTCCAGCTGGAAAACTATTCAAGTTGATGATTTTAGCAAAAGAAAGAGTAGGTGAATACAATATGGCTTTTAAACCACATTTTACGCATCTCTTGGTGGTATTTCCCTGCCTATGTAAAACTTCCTTTCTATGCAATGCAATGTAGTCTTTTTACTAGTTGAGTTTGCTTGTGATTTTTCAATGAGTTATTTATTTTGAATTCTTGTGATCTTTACTCATTGGAAATTACTCAGTCTTCAAAAAGTTTTTCTTAAAACTTCAAATTGGATAATTATGGACCCTCCAAATATCAAAAAAGTGAAGTCACTAGCACACCTTTCTAATTTCTTACAGAAAAATCAATATGTTGTCATAAACCCATATTTAAACATATATAACTAGGTAACTAGTGTCCATGCCTAGGGAAAAGTGACTAACAGAAGACAAAGGTAGATGATGCATGATTCTGAACAGCTTTCAAACGAAGAGACATTGCAATAACTTATATTAAACTTACTCCATATGAATCTTTGTATATATGCCTTTGGATACCAAAGATGTTTCGATAGTGATATTCTAAAATTCAAAAGAAAGTCTTTCTTCCATAGGTAGTAGTTAAATTTACAGTTCTATCAAACTAGTTATTGTAATATGTAATGTGTAATTTCATTCAATCATTGAGTATTTGTTTAGCATCTGTATTACGCCATTCTCAGAAGTGAGTACTAGGGATACGAAGATGAATAACTGAAAGGAGTCAAATTTTTGATGCATGATCAACCACTAGCTTCAATATAACATTACTTGGATATAAAACTTCAGATTTTTTACTCAAAAGCAATACCAGGATTTGGCCTATGATGAAACTATAATGAATTTGAATATTTCTGTTCTCACAATGAAGCTATTAAGGAGTAATATTTTGTCAAAATAAAATTTTTGGAGTTCGTTGTAAAGCCAATGTGTTGGCTTAACTCATAATTTAACATGAAATTCTCCCTCAAAGAGATATTTTAATTTATTTTATTTTAGATGGAGTCTTGCTCTGTCTCCCCAGCTGGAGTGCAGTGGTGCTATCTTGGCTGACTGTAACCTCTACCTCCCGGGTTCAAGGATTCTCCTGCCTCAGCCTCCCAAGTAGCTGGGACTACAGACATGCACCACCACACCCAGCTAATTTTTGTATTTTTAGTAGAGACGGGGTTTCACTATGTTGGCCAGGCTAGTCCCAAACTCCCAACCTCAAGTAATCCGCCCACGTCAGCCTCCCAAAGTGCTAGGATTACAGGCCTGAGGCACCTCGCCTAGCCAATCTTTTTAAAAGTGCAAAATAACAACCTTCGATCAACTAGGGTTAGATTAACCAAATTCTGAAGACAAGACTCAAGTGAAAGATTGCCCATTTGTTGAAGCATCACTTCCAGCAGAAAGACCAGCATTTCCAGGTTCTTACTATTTGTTCTCTATCTGAAGCTTAGAGAAAGGAAGTGATTTATTCAGGAACGCAGAGCTGGTAAGGAGCAGTCAGCCCTAGAGTCTACACTTCAATGGTAGTTTCTCCAAAGTTATCATTCTCATATCATATTCAAGGTTTCTTCTTATTCTTTTTCTTTTTTGGGGGGGGATATATTTTCATGTAACTTGGTCCTGTTATTTAATTAATATACATTTTTAAAATCAACTTTAAAAAATTTTTAACTTCATCATAAGCAATAATATTCACAAATCACAGGTCTGATGGGCTATTTATACATTTTCAATGCATATCAAAATACATATACTGTTATCAAAATTGAAAGAAAGATTTTTGGAGTAAAAAATGTCTGATAGTATACTTGCTAAACTGTATGCTAATGGTAAGGAGTGAGAAAGATGGGGAGGAAAGTGTTGTTACAATTTGTGTTTGTGTGTGTGTGTGTACAAACAATCACTTTTATAATTTAAAAAATGTTACAGAAAAAATTATGTGGCATAGTAGTGGTTAGTATATCTCCAAATTAAGTCATTTCTTTGTATATTCTTAATAGGAAATAAAAATTAGCATGAATCTTTTTTAGAGCAATTTAACAATATACATTTAAAGTCTTTAAATGTTCACACTTTAGTGCCCTTAATTCCTATGCTTAGAATCTACCTTAACAGAAATGAAAATATATATATATACATAAGAAATGATAAAGTAAGTAATCAAAAATAAGTGATTAAGATAAGAGGACTAGTTAGGTAGATAATAATCTATTCCCATTATGACACATTAAGTAGCTTTAATTGTTTGAGAATTTGCAATTAAATAGAAAAATGGTCCAATATTAGGTAAAAGACCTGGATACAAAATTATGATCATGAATCACTTTTTTCAAATTGTATACCCCCAAAATCACCTTGAATGAAAATATACCAGCATGTCAACAGCAAGTTGACTTCTGATTAGAAAAAATTTGGAAAATTTAGAAGGTATAGACAAGCTATGTAAGTTATATAGCTCTATAATGATGTTTATATATATATATATGCTATGGAGTCAACTGCTTTGTTTGGACTGAATTAACAATTATCTTTTTAAGTATTTAAAAACATTTTAAAGTTAAATGATAGAACCTACTTTGTATAAGACTGGTAATTGTAAATGTGTCTCAAGGAACATATTAATACTGCTAATGAAATAGTGGTACAGTAACCTTTTCACACAGATATTTTTCCCTTCACAGATAGTACAGGAAGAAGGTTTGAGTGGGCATTTTAAATATATTTTATATAGAAAAGAAAATTTAGGACCAAAGAGATTGAATGATTTAACCTAAGGTCTTCCAGTGCTAATGGTATAAAGACTAAAATCCAGGTCTCTTAATTCTTACTGTTACATTTTGAAATCTGTCATTCCACTACAGTTGAAAAATGTTACCAAATATTAGCAAAAGAAAATTACTAATGGCCAATATGAAAAAAGTTCAACATAGCATTTACATTGTATTAACTATTATAAGTAATCTAGAGATGATTTAAAGTATATCAGAAAAGGTATGTAGATTATATGCAAATATTATGCCATATTGTATAAGAGACTTGAGCATCCATGGGGGTCCTGGAACTGATATCCTTTGGATACCAAGGGATGACCATATACTGAATGTTTGTGAGTGTGTGTGTATTTCCCAGTTGTTAAGAGCATATATAATTCCCAGTTGTTGAGAATATGAAAAAATAGACCCTATAATTCTCTACTGGTGAGACTGGAACTATGAAAAGTTTTATTCTTTCCAGATATATTAGAAGTCTTTTACCCAGGAATTTAACTTTTGGAAATTGATTTAAAGAAATATTCATGACTGTCATCAAAATTTTATGTATAAGGAGACTCATTGTAGCATCGATATGTAACAGCAAGTGATCAAAGAAGTTATATTCATTTATGTGGTAGAAAGTTGTATGCCTATCAAATTCTGTAGGAAATGTCAAATGACACTGAAATATTTAAATGATTTTTTGATAACCAAAAAAGCAGATTTCAAAACAATGTATATAGTATTATCCCATATTTGTATGTGTGTGTGTGTGTGTGTGTGTATGTGTGTGTGTGTGTGGCTAGGCACTGAAAAATAATCAGACAAGTATAATCAAAGTGTTAATAGTAAATTTTTCCAGGTAATGTCATTTTTTCTAGCAAAGTAATGTGTATACATTATACATTTTTTTCACTCTGGCTTTTCAGATTTTTAAGCTTTTCTACAATGCATGTATCACTTTTGCAATTAGGAAAAGTTCAGAGCTTGCAAATAAATTTTGCCAGCACAAAATTTCTTCCATATCATAAGACTGACCAAATCAAATGCTTTTCTAACTTATAATGTTAATTGTGAGGTTTTGTTAATCATTATTTAAACACACACACACACACACATACACACCTTGAAATTCTTGGTGATATATCCATTTGATTTCCCAAACAGCCTTGACTCAGAATTCAGGGTATCCAGTATGCAGTATGCTAGCACAAAGTTGACTTTGCATCTGCAAACTACCAGCCCATGACTGATCCCTTGTAGATTTCATGTTATTTGCCCTTTCACCATTACATGAAATCTACACATACTCTCCTGTCCACTAGGTTGTGGTTTGATTTCTCAGCACATTACTAATAACAATGTTTCAAAAAAGTTACTCATTGGTTGTTTTTTTAAGTATCTAGAAGGCAGAACAGGTTTATTTTTAGTATCTTTCTGATGTTTCTGTTGAAAATTTGCTCATTCCAAACAACAGGTTTTATGTGAACTTTTATTGACTTAATGTTTAGAACAAAGATGAAACCAAATCTAGCACTGAACACCTACTCACTGGTTTCCACCTCCTGCTTTTGCTAATGATGACCTTGGACAAGTGTCTTAATGACTCCATGCATCAGTTTCCACATCTGTAAAAGAGGAATAAATTAAATACTGATAGGATTGCTATGAGGATTGAATAACATGTATATAAAATATATGGGAGTCTGTATCTGTAAGCTGATATGCTCTAAATCCTTAAACCTTTACTGTGAGGCAGGATAGATGAAGCAAGAGCTCTAATTTTGGAATCAAGAGAGGTATCTAGTCTAGAAAATCAAAACCATATTATGTAGCCATGATTTTAGAAAAACAAGCCATTACTATTTAAATAAACAAGACAACAACAATAGTTTAAAAATTTTAAAACCTAAACATAATGAATGGTATCTAAATTCTTCTATTGCTGTTGATTTGCTGCTTACTAATTCATTTTGTCTTTTGCAAGAACTAATCTACCAGTTATGTGAGAGTAGGGCAAAAGCTATTATTTTTAAGTGTAAGAAAAAAACCTAAAATCAAGGAAGCTTTGTTTGTTGATATCTCAAATACAAGAAACAGTTCGGTATGCTTAGAAAAATCAATATTTTGTAGGAATTGTTATAATATAAATAAAAAACTACAGCAAATAGGAAACATTTTATATCACTTCATTTTTTCTGTTAATTGCACAGACCACCACTATTCCTTGGTCTAGCTTCTAGTCAGCAGTGTTCTGCTGGAGCACAATTGGAAAACCACTGATCTATTCCAGATGAGAAAATCGTCTCAAGGAAAAGTGATTTGCCCAGGGTTACATACCAAGTTACTGAAGAAGCTAAGATCCAGACCTACTCAATCCCTCTTCATGGCTATTTCCACTACATCCAGTTTGCCTATCCTAGCAAAAGAGAGTTCCTTGAGCTGGTATTGAACCAAAAGCTCAGTTATCTTCTTTCCTCCCTTTCTCACTCCTTCTTTAACTTTCTCCCTCTGTCCCTCTCTGGCGTTTTCCTCCCTCCATTCTTAGCTTCCTTCCTTCCTAAGGTTTCTCAGGAATGAAATCCTGTACTTTATGTGACCAATAATAATTAACTGCTTAGTCAATCAGTACATAATTTTTATGTTTTCTCTAAATTATTTTGATGACTTTCAGTTCATTTCATTTTCTTTTCTAACCTCAGAAGATTAGCGGAATAGCTAATTGTGTTCTCTGTATATCAATATCTTCTGTTCTTTGGGAGTATTTGGAGTTATCCTCCACCTTTTTTTTTTCATTTTTAATCTAAAATGATTTTTATAGGCTTGGGATCAGGAAATAAAAAAGACAAAAGAAACATACGATTTTTCACCTGGAAAAATATAATTCTTTTATTTCACGTATAAATATAAATGGAAAATATAGCACTATTCTGCATTATCAGGGATCATATGAAATAAAAATTGATTCTTCTGGTCCTTTTGCATTTATTTTCTAACATGGAACACTCACAAAGGGATTATTTCTATTATTCAAAAAGAAGGATGGTCAATGTTCTCATTTGCCGTATGATGGAACACAGAATTTGAAAGTAGTTGGGACTTTCTGAATGTTATAGACAAGAGATTATAGGATCATTTGGTAATCACATTAACTTTGCAAATATTAGAATTGAGTGTCAAAGCAATTGACATGGAGAAAGAACAGCAATAGTGATCTTTATTACAGTTTCCCTTGACTATAGCCTGTAGCTAGCGTCTGTCCCATTCACTTAGGAGATGGCAAAATGCAAGACAGCCCCAGCTGTCACCTGGACAACTCAGGAACATAACCCCTTATCAGGCAGAGGGATGTAGTGTTTGTAAGAGATGGTGCACAGAGGCTGTGTTTGTGTTTGGAGGCTGGGAAAAGCCCCAACGTACTGCATCAGTAACAGGAATCTCAAACATCTGTAAATGATGCTCACAAAGCATTTCCACATACATTTCGAAAACTATTCTCACAATTGTGACATGAAGATTATTTCCTCTGTTTTATATTTGGAGAAACCAAGGCTCAAAGTGGTTCAGTGACTTTCCCCAGATCATTCAACTAGCACTGGGATTTGAACTCAGAACTGATTCCAGATAGCACCCACCAGCTTTCCTCATTGTCAAGTATTAAACTCCTATATAGCATGGTAATATGTCTTTTGCATTTATGCGTGTATATGTATATATACATGTTTTTTGATTATGTAAGTAATATATATTATAGAAAATTTAGCAAACACAGAAAAGTCTGAAAAAAAGAAAAATATTTAACCTTCAAACACAGAACTGTTACTCTTTCCTATTTCTCCCCTTGTGATTTGACAGTTTGTGTCCTTTGCTTGTTTTTTTTGTTTGTTTTTTTTGTTTTGTTTTGTTTTTGTTGTTGAGACAGAATTTCACTCTTGTTGCCCATGCTTGAGTACAATGGCGCGATCTTGGCTCACTGCAACCTCTGCCTCCCAGATTCAAGCGATTCTCCTGGCTCAGCTTCCTGAGTAGCTGGGGTTACAGGCGCCTGCAACCAGGCCAGACTAATTTTATTTTGTAATTTTAGTAGAGACAGGGTTTCACCACATTGGCCAGGCTGGTCTTGAACTCCTGACCTCAGGTGATCCTCACTCCTTGGCCTCCCAAAGTGCAAGTGCTGGGATTACAGGCATGAGCCACTGCACCCGGCCCCCTTTGCTTATTTTTTATTGGTATGATGTGTGAGTGTCACACTGATTTATGATGTTAATTTGCAGATTAAGAATTTTAGCCCCTTATAATGTGTAATAAAATAGTTTTCTTAGTTTTAAATTTTGCTTTTTTGTTTGTTTGTTTGTTTTGAGACAGAGTCTCACTCTGTCGCCAGGCTGGAGTGCAGTGGCGCAATCTCGGCTCACTGCAACCTCCACCTCCCAGGTTCAAGCAATTCTCCTGCCTCAGCCTCCCGAGTAGCTGGGACTACAGGCAAGTGCCACCACGCACAGCTAATTTTTGTACTTTTAGTAGAGACGGGGTTTCACCATGTTGGCCAGAATGGTCTCGATCTCTTGACCTCGTGATCCGCCCGCCTCGGCCTCTCAAAGTGCTGGGATTACAGGCATGAGCCACCGCGCCCGGCCTTAAATTTTGCTTTTAACTTAATAATAATGTTTTTTTGATATATGGAAGTTAAATTTTTGATATATGGAAGTTAAAAAGTTTAAGCTTACCAATCATTTTCCTTACACTTTCTACCATGAGTATAATATTAGGAAAGCCTTCAGAAATCCTAATAAAATAACTATTCATTAACTTGATTTTTAATCCATTTCAGGAATTTTATCTTCATATTTAACTTTACAATATGTGTAGAATTTATTTCAACATATGATATGAGGTAGAGATCAAACATAGTTGCTTTCCAAATTATTAACTGTCACAGCATCATTTAAAAAAAATCCTTTTACACTCTTAGTTGAAATGTCATTTTATTGCACACTAAAATTTTATATATCGTAAGATATGTTTCTAGACTATCCATTTGTTTCCATTTATCTGTCCACATTAGCAAATGTGTGTCAGTTTTATTTTTATTTACTTTAAACTGAAAAAGATCACAATATTAAATATTGCTTAGACTTTATTAAATATTTGAGCAAAACTTCCATATATATACATATGTATGTATGTATATATATAAATTAACTTCCCAGACTGAATTCTGTTCGCATGTACACAAGTTTAGCTCATGACCCAAAACAGTGGTTTTTACAAAATCGCAGATACGTTAGTGGGTTACAAATCCATTTAAAGCTTTACATGAGCTTTTTTCTTAACATACAGTTGGCCCTTGAAAAACTCAGGGGTTAGGAGCACCAAATCCCCACCACCCTGTCCCCCGCCACAGTCAAAGATTGGTAGATAACTTTTGACTCCCCGGAAGCTTAAGTACTAATAGCCTACCATTGACTGGAAATCTTACCAATAACAAACAGTTAACACATATTTTGTATGTTATATGTATAATATACTGTATTTTTACAATAAAGTAAGCTAGAGAAAACAAAATGTTATTAAGAAAAAAACCATAAGGAAGAGAGACTATATTTACGATTTATTAAGTGGAAGTGAATCATCGTAAAGCTCTTCATCCTCATGTCTTCACGTTCAGTAGGCTAAGGAGGAGGGGGAAGAGGAGAAGTTGGTCTTGCTATCTCAGAGATGACATAGGTGGACCAAAAACTGTGTATGAGTAGACCTGTGCAAACTCATGTTGTTCAAGGGTCAACTGCACTTAGGTTCAGGATTCTGAGTTTAATAACTTATGCTACTGATCACTGTTAGATATTGTTTCATCCCACTGAGAAAGCAGTAAAGATAATAGAGCAGTGGCTTTAAAACTCATGAAAGAAAAGAGGAACAAGAAAATTCAAGTAACGTAGTAAAAGAAAAGAAAAAAATAAACAAGATTATATAATAGAAAACACGAACACAATGCCAGAGATAAGAATAAGATGTCAGAAATAAAACTGTTTGGTTAATATGTTTATGTCAATTTTCAGAATAAATGTTAAAAGATAAAATTTTCTTATCACGATATAGAAACTCATACTGTTACACCCAATAGATAACCACAAACTTTAATCAAGTTTATTAAATGGGTTGTTCAATTCTATATATTTTTTTTCCTTTTTTTGTCTGAGAGTCACAGAATCTGTCAGTTTCTGAAGGAGATATGTGAAATAAGATAGTCTGAGAAATGGAAAATGCAAACAGCTCTTTAAATATATCATAAATAAAACTAAATGATCAAAAAAGTTTAAAATAAAATAGACTAACCAGAAATCAGGCAAATACTACACAAAGGAAAGCAGAAAATATGGTAATATCAGACAAAATAAAATCCAAAGTGAAAAACACAAATGAAAAAGAGAAGAAAGTTTTAATTGATAGGAGGAATAATTCACCATTTCTATGTACAATATGGCTTCTTAGTATGTGAAGTATAATGTGTTATATATACAAGGAAGAATTGATAAAACTACAATGCTAATTGTAGATTTTTGATATGCCTCATCAAAAAATGACAAATTAAATGATCCTCAAATACAAAGTTATAGAGGAGTTGAATGATACATTCATTAAACTTGATTAAATGGAGGTATGTATAGAACTATGTGTCTGATATTCTTTTCTAGTACCCTTGGAACATTTTTTTAAATGGCCGGTTATTTAGTCACACATAAAAATCTCTACAAGTTCAATAAACATCCAAAGTAGATAACAAACATAATGCAATAAAACTATAAACTTAAAGGACAAACACACAAACCCAAAATACACAAAATACTAAAAAGTTTAAAAAACCTCTTAAAAAGAATACCAAGCCAAAATTGCAGCCTTTTTAAGTAAAAACAACATTGAGAATACTACATATCAAAACCTATGTGATGTGACCCAGTTGTAGTCACGTAAAAATTAATATCCTTAAATTTATTATTTAGAAAATAGAAAATATTAAAAATACACAACCACTTTCAATTAAAGGAGCTAAAATTAGACAAAAATTTTAAGTAGAAAGTATTAGAAACAAAGTAGAAAGTTTTAGAAACAAAATTCTATGAAAATGAACAAGTAAACTTTATCAATTAAACTATCAACTGAAAATCGGGTAAGTCTGATGACAAAAGAGGAAAACACAAATATATAACATTAAACTAAGAATAGAGACATAACTCCACAGAGGAGATTAAAAAGTTATGAGACTATTGTATCAATGAATTTAGAAATATTAGATGAAAATAATAATTTTTTAAAAGTCTATATAATGATGAAAATTGTCTTAAGAGGAAGAAGAAAAAATCAGTTTTTATAGAAAAAAGAAAACATCCCCTAACCCTCACACCAGAAGTGCTAGGTAGATTCTAGTACACCTTACAGAAACCAATAATTCCTGTGTGTATGTATATATATTAAGCCTCTTACAATAACCCTTAGGTAAAAAGAATACCAAGCCAAAATTACAGTCTTTTAAAGTAAAAATAACAGTGAGAATACTACATATCAAAACTTATGTGATGTCACACAATTGTAGTCATGTAAAAATTAATATCTTTAAATTTATATATATATACTCAGATATATATATTCACTCTTTATTATAAAAGTAATGAATGCTTATTGGAAAATCTAAGAGTACAGAAAGTCTACACATTAAAGTAAGAGTCCTATACTATTTAAAGATTTTGTGCTCATTCTTTGCATCTAGTATTATTCTGTCATCTCACCATCCAACAAAGCAAATCAAATGCATAAACAACTTTATAGCAATATTACTTGTAAATATGGACTTGAAACTCCTGTATAAAATATTTTATATAAAAAATCTCATGTTGTATGAAAGAAATGATTCTTCATGAATAAATAAGGTTATCCCAGAAAACTAAGGATGCTCAAAACCAGAAAATCTATTGATGTTCCTTATTACATTAATTGAATGCAGTAGACCTACCATGTGATCATCTTGATATATGCCAAATAAGTAGTTGATATAATACTTATTTCTGACTTAAGAAAAAACAACATAAAGCAAAAGTAAATTTTTAGTAATCTAGGACTAGAAGAATGCTTTTTTTATTATCAGAGTATCAACCAGAAATTTATAGCACAAAACTTACTACTGAAATATTACAGGCATTCCTATTAAGGTCAGGAATTAAAAAGAGGAATACCTGCTATTTACTGATACAATTCAACACTTCACTGAGGTCCCAGCCTTTTAGATAATGCAAGAAATAGTAAGAAGTATTAGAAAGATCAAAACCAAAATTCATTATCTGCAAATGCAAATTCGAAACTCTAAAACAAACCTCTAAAAAATTAGAGTTCAGCAAGGGAACTGAATACAAGGAATATATACAAAAATCAACAATTTTTCCATATGTCAGTAATATCTAAATAGGTTTGGATGCATTTAGCTGTAGTTAGAGAAACTGAATTAACCAAAATTTAAACCTTGTTTCCTTAAAAGGAAATCTGGAAAAAGGCAGTTTATCTATATGTTCAGTGGCTCTGTAGTATCTTCAAAGACTTCAGCAGTTTCCATATTTCTACCCCATCATTGCAACTCATTGCCTTTTTGTCTTCATATTTGTAGCCTCATGGCTACATTATGGCTATTCCAACCAGATATAATGCCAGCTCATCAGCATTGAAAGTAGGAAGAAAGAATGGAGATAGGCACAAAGGGGCTTTCCTTGTACCAAGCAGTAAAATTTATCAGAATTTCCCTTATTACATATTTTGTAAAGGTAGGTGGCAAGTGTAGTAGGGAAAGTGAACCTGAAGGAAATTACACAATCATTTGGATTGCTATATGACTGGCTTATACCAATCATGATTCATCCTCTGGGAATGGGCACATTGCTACTTCCAAACAAAATCAGAATTCTGTTAGCAAGAGAAGTGGTCAGAGGGCTTCTTGGTAGATGACTCTCAGCATATGCCACTATACGAATTATGACGCAGGTATAAGATATATACCAAAAAATCAATAGAGATAAAATCTCATTTACTCAACTGACAATTTTTTAAAACCCATAAAATATCTAGAATAAACAATAAAGTATGCAAGACCTATATAATTATATATTTTAAATTTACTAAAAGACTATAAAACATGAAAAATATAGAGACACATCATGTTCCCATATGAAAAGCCTCGATATGGTAAAGTGTTGATTCTCCATGTAATTATCTACAAATCCATAGCAGTCCTAATCAAAGTGACATCTTTTTATTACCTTGATAATTGATCCCAAAATTTATCTGTAGAAGGAAATGAACATTTAGAAAAGTAACACTACTATGTAGACTAACTCCCCATCAGATGTTATAAACATATAGTGATAAAAACAATGTGGTATTGGCACAAGAACAGAATACAATAGCAGAACAGAGAATGGGGCACAATACAGAGTATAAAGTCCAAAGGCAGACTATGTACATATAAGGATTAGTGTGCAGTAAGTATGGTATTTCAAATCAGTCAGAAATAATTGATTATTTTCCATTGAATTCTGAAGAATTATCTCTACTTGGGAAGAAATGGTTATATTTCTTTTTCACACTGTATACATAAACAAATTGCATACAGACTAATATAAACATAGAAAAACAAAATTATGCTAGAAGTCATGGGACAATATTTTTATAGTCTTGGGTGTGAAAGGGCTTTCCTAAGATGACATAAAATCCAGATTGACCAGTTAATCTACAAAATAAACTCTATGGGTGAAGAAAGTTAAAGGCAAATGACTGGCCCAGTGCGGTGGCTCACGCCTGTAATCTCAGCACTTTGGGGGGCCAAGGCAGGTGGATCATGAGGTCAGGAGTTCAAGACCAGCCTGGCCAAGATGGTGAAACCGCATCTCTACTAAAAAAAATACAAAAAATTAGCCGGGTGTGGTGGCACGCGCCTGTAATCCTAGCTACTCCGGAGGCTGAGGCAGAGAATTGCTTAAACCTGGAGGGGTGGAGGTTGCAGTGAGCCGAGATCGTGCCACTGCACTCCAGCCTGGGCAACACAGCGAGACTCCGTTTCAAAAAGAAAAAAAAAAAAAGACAAATGACTGACCTGAAGAAAATGTTTACAATATATATAAGAAAGGATAAATGTTATTTGCAAAGTGTTCCAGTAATTTGTTTAGAAAAATTAAATCTACATTTTAAAAAACAGGCATAGGGCATCATCAAGCAGTTGATCGAGGGCATACAAAATGAGCAAAACATTAAAGAGACACTGTTGGCCAGGCGCGGTTGCTCATATCTGTAATGCCAGCACTGTGGGAGGCCGAGGCAGGCAGATTGCTTGAGCTCAGGATTTAAGACCAGCCTAGGCAACATAGTGAAATCCCGTCTCTACTAAAAACACAAAAATTTGCAGGCGTAGTGGCACGCTCCTGTGGTCCCAGCTACTCTGGAAGCTGAGGTGGGAGGATAACCTGAGTCCAGGAGGTCAAGGCTGCAATGAGCTGTGATGGCACCACTGTACTCCAGCCTAGGCAACAGAGTGAGAGCCTGTCTCAAAAAGAAAAAAAAAAAAAGGCACTGTATCTTTAAAGACTACATCTTTCTATCATTATTATTGCATTTATATTTTGTTATGTTTATATATGTTATCATATAAGTGTGTAAATGCATAGAAGAGTGTCTAACAGGATGTTTTTACAGATCATTTTTTATAGGTTGGAGGATGGAAGGGGGTTGAAGGGGGTGAAGAAACAATAACTATAAAAAGAAGTTTTAATATTTTGGTCTATATATTTCTAACTGCTCAAAACTTTCAAAATAAGCATATATCATGTTGCTTTTGCAATTAAAAATATTTGTAAAGGAATCGTTTAGCATTTGGATTAGTCAGACTAAGGTTCAAATCCTGTATATTACCACCCAATGGCAGTGTGACTTGAATATTTTTAAGTTCTCAGACACTACGTTTCTTGGTCAACAAACTGGGTGAAACATTACTTACTTCATAGATGTGTGAACAGACCAAATAGAATTAATATTATTATTATTATTTTGATACGGAGTCTCGCTCTGTCGCTCAGGCTGGAGTGCAGTGGCGTGATCTCGGCTCACTGCAAGCTCCGCCTCCCGCGTTCACGCCATTCTCCTGCCTCAGCCTCCCGAGTAGCTGGGACTACAGGCGCCAGCCACCACGCCCGGCTAATTTTTTTTTTTTTTTTTTTTTTTTTTGTATTTTTAGTAGAGACGGTGTTTCACCGTGTTAGCCAGGATGGTGTCGATCTCCTGACCTTGTGATCCGCCCGCCTCGGCCTCCCAAATTGCTGGGATTACAGGCATGAGCCACCACGCCCGGCCCCAAACAGAATTATTATGAAAAACACCTGGCCCGTAGTAGGTGCTAAAAAATGTTAGTTTCTTAAATAGCTATTTAGAGACAAATAAATTATAATCTTTATCATTTGCTTTGTTTATTTGGGCTTAAAGGAAGCATGGTTTGATTAAGCCGATTTGAGCAAGCATTTGTACTTGAAATTTTCATTGAAAGATGGCAGACATGGTCTATGTTTTCAGATGAATTAAATATTTAGTTATTTGATCATTCATTCGTTTATACAGTGATATAGTATTATTTACTATATGTCAATCAGTGTGCTAAACACTTGCGGGTGTGAGGTTAAACAAGAGATACTCTTTTTTTCTGGAGGAGCCTGATAATTGTTTTAACTTTATGCTTTTAACTTAGTGAGATAAATGCAATTCTAGAACCATTCATAAAATGCTAAAGATATAGAAAAGAATAATGTTGAGAAAACACAGAATTAGAGAAGCTTTGAATTGAGTGGGACCAAGTGATCATTTTTTCAACTTCCCATTCCATGCAAAAATCCCTTCTATAACATTCTTAGAAGACTGTCAAATACTGTCTGCTAGAATAATTATTACAATTTATTGAATATTTACTGTTGTTTCAGGCACTGTACTAACTCCTCATAGAAATTATTTCAATTCTGTCTATGGCTACACTACCCTGAACGTACTCGATCTTGTCTGATCTTGAAAGCCAAGCAGGGTCAGGTCTGGTTAGTACTTGGATGGGAGAAATTATCTCAGTTCAAACATCACAAAAAATCTGAAAGCCAGCTACCATTATACACAATTTACAGACAGAAAGTAATATCCAGAGAGGTTAAGTAACTTGTCTGAGTTCCTACAGCTAATTAACAGGGCTAAAATTTGAATCTAGGTCAGCCTCATCTCAGAACTCAAGTTCTTAATCTGAACTAATACACTATTGTCCTCACAGCTGGAACACTTCCAATGGTGAGAAACTCAATATATCAAAAGGCAGCTGTTTTGCTTCTTACAAAGTTCTTCCCTATAGAGTGCTTGAATCTGTCTTGTGACATCGTTCCACACCCCAACAAGCATCAAATGACACCTCTGTTTAATTGGACCTACTAAGAGTACAAAGATGCTTAAGACATGGTTTCTATGCTCAAACAGTTTATAATCCTGATTTTTCTCTTTGGAGGAGCATGGAACACCTGCCCCTTCTACAGGACAGCCCTCCAAAGATTTACAAACAGCCTACCCCCACCCTCTTCCAGATAAAAAACACTTTACCTCCAACTGAATTTCTGATATTGTGCATCAAATAGCCTCAGTTCCTTCAATTGTTGCTAAATTTCCAGAGGTTTTGCCACCTCGATTTTCTTTCTTCAGATGTGTACTTGATACTGTCCTTAAAAGACAGGGTTTTCAAACAAAACAATACAATGTCATGGTAGTACAGAGGAACTTTAGCAGATTTTCATTTGAATATTGACTTCAATTAATATTTGCAGTGATAATTCTAGCTTTTTCTAAGTGTTATTTGTTTACTTACATTAAATGAACTTAACATGACTCTACCACTCTGTCGACCCCAACCTCTGTGGGTTTGGTTTTTTGTTGTTGTTGTTTTTTGTTTTTGTTTGTTTGTTTGTTTGTTTTTACAAATACTGGTCTATCCAGATCTTGGTTTTTCTCCTTCACTTTGAACTTATAAAATCAATATTTTTTTCCCTAGGCTTAGCTCAGCTGAAGAGTGAAATCAAATATTAAATTCTTAAATCAAGACTTTATTACTATCCTTGTTAAATACAATCTTTTAAGAAATGTTTGGTCTATCATTTCAGACTGCCAAACTTTTTTAGTCTTGATATTGTTTTCCATTTTATTATATATCTCCCAGTTGTATGAAACCCTAAATCCTCAGAACCCAGTGTTTTTGTGATCTCTTTGAAGGATCAAGGCAAAGGAGATCACAAAGGTCACTGTGTTACTAATGACCTCTTTCCAAGATGGAATAGGTTCATTATTCAATCCTTTTTTGTTATCATTGTTCAACTAGGGACAAATTCACCTAGCTAAGTTAGCATCTGATCTACTCTAAGAAACAAAAACATGCTCTTGTAATTAGAATACATTTTTTTTTCTGCATTTGTCAATTTGACCTGGTTTATTCTTAATGAACCCATGCCAGATCCAAAAACCACTGCAATTTTTCCCTAAATGCTCACAAATTATTTCATTTATCTACTTACCATCTTTCTTTTTATTTCTTTTTTGGTTCTACAAAGGATGCAAGTCAAATTATACAAATAAATTTAATACAAAATATAAAAAGTAGTTAAAGAAGTCTGAGCAAAGGGAAAAATGAGTAGAAAAATAACAGTAGCAGATGTAATATGGGCACTCAGAAGTGTGTGGCACAGAGTCCTACAGTTGCCTTCAGAGTCAGCCAGAACAGGTAGGACATATTACTAGTGACATGGCATGGTGTTCAGAAGATAAAAGCAAAACTAACTTTTGTTTGTTTTGTTTTTTAAAACAAGAAGCAGAGCTTTTTTCCTGAGGCAGATAAGTAAGAGAGCCATTATTTCTGTGGATTCATCCTGTGAATCCACAGGTCCTCAAAAGACTGCTTGGGATAACACAAAATTTTGATTGAGAATAGTTCTAGAAGAGTCAAAGCAATGAGTCCACGTGGGTGTGTTTATGACCTGACCTTATCCAGGATGACCCAGAGGATCTAGAGGAAAGAATATACTGCCATGTGTCAGGCAATCCTCTATTAATCCTGTTTTTTTAAAAAATTAATTTGGAATAGCTAGATACCCAGTGAGAACATAAAGTTCAGACAAGCTGTGTTGCCAATTAAAGGCATGTCTATGTGGATAAGTTCCCTAGAGAAAGTTATGAAACTTTGCTAAGACAAATATCTATCATCTATTTAATAAAGACCCATTGCTTATCAGGCAGAGAAATACTGTTTCTTGAGACAATGGCAGTAGTTCACGGCATGAACTAATAAATAATTTCCTTTTAATGAACTATTCATATAGACATATCCACTATTAAAACAAATTAAAAATTATTATTTACTTTAGCCAGATGAAATCCTCTTTGGTACTAGGTGGATCTAAATAATACATTTTAAAAATAAAAACAAGGAAATAATACCACTTATAATATTTATATTTCAATAATTTTCTTTCTGTTTTCTCTACACAGCAGAAACTAGAAGATTTTCCAGAAATTTATAGATATAAAAAAATCCAAGCAGAATGTTATATCTTCTAATATTTGTCAGATTGTATTACTCTTAGGACATGATAAATACTATTTAAAAGCTCTCACACATATATATTTTCCTCAATCTAGCATGTGCTCAAAAGAATGCTACCTGATCATTTAGCTAAATATCTTAGTTCATAGTCTAAAAATAAAGTTCCGACAGTCTGCTCTCAGGTGATGGTGAACAAATTCTGCCACAATCAGATTTGCATTGTCCTCAACAGCAGATGCTCATACCAATTCAGTCCACCTCTGGATTCATCTGCAGTTGTGATGAGCATGCTTCTCAGTTTCTCTGCCTGGGAACTTTTGCTACCACCACAGGACATGCACAGGGCAATGTGGAAATGCTAAGTATTTAAAGCCCCAGGTAGGCAACTCACAGCCAATGAGTCTATAAACAACTCCTCCTGACAATGCTGAAGCATATTCTACATGTTTCCTCAGAGGATTCCCATTAAGCTGAGGCAGTTGCCCAGAGAAGTAGCATGCTTATTAGTACATCTTTGGCCTCTGTCAAATCCTTTTTTCTGGGTTTGCCTTTGGAAAAACATAAGCCAAGTCATTCTCCTTCACCATTTCTGTTGACATTTCAGTGAACTTCAATATGAATGAGCAGCTCCCAAGAGGTCCTGTCTATAGCTCAGGCAAGGATGGTGTTATGGAAAAAGCATGGAAATGAGAAAAAAAAATCTAATCTATGGCCTGTGGTCAAATCTATTGAGACTCAATCTTTGTCTCACTCAACTGCTTCCTCTGCGAACATGCTCTTCATTTGGCCTCCAAGACTGAGCTCTTGGTTCTCCTCCAATCTCACAAGCCATACTCTCTCAGTGTCCTTTGCTGGAACCTCCTCATTTTTCTAGCTCTATTTGTAGGAGAAATCTAAGCTCAGTCCCCAGACTCCTTCTGTTGGCTATCTAAACTCTCTTCCCATGTAATTTCACCCAGTCATGTATTTTAAGTACCATAAATATAAAATGACCCCCAAATTTACACCTCCAGCCTGAACGTCTCTCCTAAATTGCAGAACCCTTATAAGTGCTATGCAACATATCTGCTTGAATGTCTAATAGGCATCAACTGAACATATCCAGAATGGAATCCTTGATTTTCACTTCCCCAGTTTTCTCTAACAGCAAATGGCAGTTCTATTTTTTTAAAACCTCAGAGCCACATCTCACGTACGCCCAAAATAGATACACCTACTATACACTCACAAACATTTTTTTAAAAATTAAAAAAATCTCAGAATCATTCCTAATTTCTTACTGTATCATGCTCAATATTCAATTAATAATCAAATCATATCCCTTTACTTCAAAATACATTCTCAGTCTAGCTACCCTTTACTTCCTCTATCACTGATCTGAGTGAGCCAAGACACCCTTATGTCTTGACTGGTGATTTCAATAACCTTCCGATTGACCTCTCTGCTTCTACCCTTGACTACTTAAATTTAATTCTGAGTGGCCTTTTTAAGACATTAAGTCAGAGCAAGTAACTGATATAGTATGGCATCATAACTTGTACAGTATAACATCCAGTATATATTGGATTATCTTGGACTGTAGGGCCTGATATGACCTTGTCTTCACTACTCTTTAGACTGTTGCTCCTGTTATTCCCCTTCTTGCTCAGACTGCTTCAGCCTTAATGGCCTCCTTTTTTTACTTCATTGTTTGCACCTGCTGTTCCCTTCTTTGGCATTCTCTGCAATCATCTATCTTCAGGGGCATTCTCTCTTCAACCAGGTCTCTACTCAAATATCAACTTATTGAGATGCTTTCTCTCACTACTTTATCACACTCACCTCACATGTCAATACACACACACCTGAGTGCACACATACACACCCTGTACAGCTTTGTTAGCATTATCAAACATATTACAGATTTCTTTATTTGGATATTGCCTTTCTCCCTCAATAAGAATATGGGTTCTTTGAGATCAGAGACTCTGATTTATTTCCTGTTGTATGCCCAACACCCACCATAGTTTCTGGTTCAAATCAGAAACCCAACACATATATTGTGAGTGATATAATAAACCAGCCACAGATCAGGAGATGTTAACCTACAAGATCTTTAATCTCTCTTTCATTCAAGTACAACATGATCTTAGTTGACTTTGAAAGCATAAAAGATTTGTTTAATGAGACACAAGACTTGTTTTTCACTATTTTTGTTAATCTTCCAAGGTTTCCTGTCAACTCACATTTCAATACGCGATGGGGAATGTCTATTAGAATGTTTAGTTAAATTGATTTTATAAGGTTATATACATATCTAAAAGCACTTTTAAGCCAATATTATTTTTGTGGGTTTTCTTTCCCTAACTTGTTACTTTTCTATGAACATTCTAATTTTCTCTGAGTACATTGTATTTCTAGTAGAATTTGGATTTAGGAGCAGAAAAAAATCAGAATTCTTGTTCTGATCATGAACAGCCCCTTCTTCCTAAATATTTCCATCCAGCCATTTGCTACTTTTAGAAAACCAAGAGAAATAGAGGAAGGAGCAATAATACCAGTTTTGCATCTATACAATTAGCCCAAGACACAGAGTCTCATCCTTTAATCTTCTCTACCCAAACCCATATGTGCTCATTGCCTTATATGTTCTCCACCTATCTTGATTAGTTAATGTTTCATTTTTAATCTGATAAATTATTTTGGAAATTATAAAATATTTAAAGTTTATAAACACATAGGTCTTCTTTTTGATACTTGATTGAAATCTGCTGGGATTAAGACCAGATTCTAGCCTTTCACAAATCTCTTTTCAATATCAAGTACAGTTGGTACATGATTGTTTAACTTTATTCGTTAGTATGTTCCTTTTCCTCAGCATGGTTTTGACCTGGTCCTTTCTTTTGTAAATCCTATCTTTCCCTTTTTGGGTAGTTCAGAAATGCTTCGTAATTATTTGCCAAGCAGAACTGAGATCTTAGTGATTCTTTCCCTCACCTCTCTATCACGCCCACCTCACATACAAACACACACACACCTAAATGCACAAATATAGACACACCATTCATCTCTGTTAGCACCATCAGATATACTACATGTTTCTTTACATCCCACTATTTCTAAATATCCCCATAGGTTGCACATTTAACATGCAGAAAAGAACAAAAATTAAACACATGTTAAAAATGAAGAAACTCTGAATAATAAGAATGCATTTGTTGGATATCCTGTGAAAATAATGATTGTTTCCATTTGTTGAGGACCTCAATGTGTCTCTATTACTGGTGTAATTTTGGTGCAAATAGCCACCTGTGGAGACTTCTTAGAAAGTTTTAATGATCTTTGTGTATGGATTATCAACAGGATGGAAATAGAAAGGGTAAGTGGAGGAAAGGAAAATAACAGTGACAAAAAGAAAGATTAGAGTTATTCATTGATGTGTAAAGACTTATTAAGTACTTGTTTTGTGTCAGGCAATGTCCTAGACAATGAGAATACAATGGTAATCAAGTCCAGACAATATCACAGAACTCTGGAGTTCAGCGTCTTAATAAGGTACAGTGGAAAGAGGCTGGAGTTAGAGAAATGATTCCCTATGAAAATTGTTAAATTGCAGCTGCGATACATATGAAGGATGGTAGGGCCACTACAGTGGTTCAGACTGTGCCTGACCTAAAACACCAGACCAACGTGTAAATGATGCCTGAACACCAGTCAGAGCTCTCCCTGCTGAGTTTCTTGCAGGAAACATTAGAAGAAGGGACACCTTTTTGAAATTCCCACAAAGGTGGGTTAGCAGGGACCTTGAAGGGAATGTTCATGGGAGCTTGTAATAGAGAGATCAAGGAAGGTTTCTTTGAGAAAAAAACAACCAAAGACAAGAGATCTGAAAAAAGTTTTTAAAAAAATTAACTGGGGGATGAAGGCAGTAGTGGTTGGAGAGGGCAGTGAGAAGGAACTCAAGGAATGGTTTGTGCAAAGAACTTGTGCAAGGTGTCCTGGAGAAGCTGAAGAAAGGATGCTGGACTGGAGTGAGAAATGGAGAACGAGAAAGCCAAGAGCTATTTAGGGGCCAACCATGTAAACTGGAGTGTGTAGGCTGTATTAAGGACTGAGCTTTCATGCGGGGTAAATGGCTGATGTTATATTGTGGAGTGCCAAGGGCAATACAGATGAGTTAGGAGGCTACTGCACTGATGGGTAAGAGATGGTGACAGCATCATCTATGGCCATGGCAATATCTATACAAATGTTTAATAAACATACATTAAAAGAGTGACAAACATACTTATTGGAAGCATTGTGAAGGAAAAACTGTATATAGTGTGAAAAGTAGAATTAAGAACCTTTAGGACCCAAGGCATGATTTTCTGCCTTCGTAAACAGAGCAACACAATTACAATTTGCTTTGTTCTTGATAATGAAGGTTCTCAGTCAAGATGAATTATATTGATTTTTTATGAGAAGAATCTGGGGTGATGAATTGACTCTACCCTAGTCTTAGCTGTGCCTTGAATTCGTTCCTTAAAATTGTTGACATCAGACTTATTTCTTATCCTTTATTTGCATAAACTGAACTGCTATATGAACTACTCAACACAACGTAGCTACTGTAATGGAAAACTAATGATCTAATTACTTTAGCAATCTAACGTTGTTGAATAGTTGGCTGTTGCCAAACTCTAGTTACTTTCTTGTGATAAATTCTGGAGTGATAATTTCTGGGTTATAGGATATACATGTATCTAAGGCTTTTGACAGACATTGCCAACTTCTCCAGAAAGTTTTGATATTTTGCTCTCTCACTAACAGTGTGAGAATGCTTATTTCTCCATACTTGCACCAACATTGAATGTTTTTATTAAGAAATTAAGCTTTGCCAATCTTGTAGATAAAACAGAACTTTATTATTTTGATTTTTCTTTTTCTTTTACAATATATAAATTTTTTCAAAACTAAATACATGTTAAAAATGAGGAAACTGAATAATAAGAATGCATTTGTTGGATATCCTGTGAGAAAAATGATTGTTTACATTTTTTTGGAGTGGAGGAATTTAGACATGTATTTTTTCATCTAAAACAGAATAATTTAGACATGTAGTTTTTCACCAAAATTTCTATTGAGGTTCATGTTTTTTACTTATTGATTTTCAAGGATTGAATATTCGATTATAGAGGAATCATAGGGAAACAGTAAACTTCTTCTAACCTTTTAAACAAGACTTAAAATATTCTGCCATTTCAGCATGTTTTATTGTTTCGCTCACTTTTAACTTAAGGTAGATTTTTTTTGTTCTAAAAATTCAGAAAATGATTAGCAAAGAAAATTAAAATCAGGTTGAATTTTTGCAACTTTAAGCATTAGTAAAACTCAGACTTTGGTTATTCATTCATTCTCTGATCTATTATGCTGCTACATATTTGAGGGTGTACATTTTAGAATGTGAATTGTATAGGAAATTTATAATTAAACCTGTAATAATGATCTAGAAGTTAGTGGTGTGCTGGTAAATGTTTAACAACTCATTCTCATTGTAGAATTTACTGCTTTCTGTGTTATAAAGATTTCCATCCTGGCTGATTTCAGGCTACCAGTGTGAAGTTGCATAGTGAACTCTTGAAAACTGGTACTGAAGCAATGCAGGATTCTAAAATGTCATCTGAGTCATCAGACAGGTTAAATTCTGTAGCACAGAGTTTTGTTGTTAAATGTATTTCAAACTTTTAAAATATCAAATATATGGAGAGTGTTTGATTAATCTGAAAATCCCATTCACCGAATTAGTCAGCCAAATAAAAAACTTTTTAGTGTAATTTCTTTCTGTATTTTTTTATTATGACTTTTATTTTAGGTTCGGGGTACATATGCAGGTTATATGAGTAAACTGTGTGTCATGGGGGTTTGATGTACAGATTATTTTATTACCCAGGTAATAAGCATAGTACTCAATAGGTATTTTTTCTTATCTTCTTTCTCCTCCCACCATCCACCGTCAAGTAGGCCCCAGTGCCTGTTGTTTCCCTCTTTGTGTCTATGTGTTCTCATTGTTTAGCTACCACTTATAAGTGAGAACGTGTGGTATTTGGTTTTCTGTTCCTATGTTAGTTTGCTTAGGATAATGTCCTCTAGCTCCATGATATGTTGCTGCAAAGGACATGATCTTATCCTTTTTTATGGCTACATAGTATTCCATTGTATGTATGTACCACATTTTAAAAAATATAATCTACTGTTGATGGACATTTAGGTTGATTAGTGTCTTTGCTATTGTGAATACAGCTGCAATGAACATATATGTGCATACGTCTTTATGGTAGAGCAATTTATATTCTTTTGGGTATATACCCAATAATGGGATTGCTGGGTGGAATGGTAATTCTGTCTTAAGTTCTTTGAGGAAGTGAACACTGTTTTCCACAATGGCTGAGCTAATTTACAGTCCCACTGGCAGTGTATAAATGCTACCTTTTCTCCACAGTCTCTCTAGGATCTGTTACTTTTTGAATGTTTATTTTATTTTATTTTATTTTTTGAGATGGAGTCTTATTCTGTTGCCCAGGCTGGAGTGCAGCAGCAGGATCTCGACTCACTGCAACTTCCCCCACCCGGGTTCAAGCAATCCTCCTGCCTCAGCCTCCCAAGTAGCTGGGACTACAGACACCCGCCACCACACCCTGCTAATTTTTGTATTTTTAGTAGAGATGGGGTTTTACCATGTTGGCCAGGCTGGTCTCGAACTCCTGACCTCAGATGATCTGCCTGCCTCGGCCTCCCAAAGTGCTGGGATTAAAGCTGTGAGCCACCACTCCAGGCCTTGACTTTTTAATAATAGCCAATCTGACTGGTGTGAGATACTATGTCAATGTGGTTTTGACTTGCATTTCTCTAATGATTAGCGATGTTGAACACTTTTTCATATGCTTGTTAGCTGCATATGTGTCTTTTGAAAAGTGCCTGTTCAGGCCAGGCACAGTGGCTCACACCTGTAATCCCAGCATTTTGGGAGGCTGAGGTGAGTGGATCACCTGAGGTCAGGAGTTTAAGACCAGCCTGGCCAACATGGTGAAACCTCATCTCAGAAAGAAAGAAAGAAAGAAAGAGAGAAAGAGAGAAAGAGAGAGGGAGGGAGGGAGGGAAGGAGGGAAGGAAGGAAAGAAAGAAAGGAAGAGAGAGAAAGAAAGAGGGAAAAGAAGGGAAAGAAAGGAAAGAAGGAAAAAGAAATGTACTTGTTTACGTCCTTTGCCCACTTTTTAATGGGGTTGTTTGGTTTTGCTTGTAAATTTGTCTAAGTTCCTTACAGATTCTGGATATTAGATCTTTGTTGGATGCAGAGTTTGCAAATATTTTCTCCCATTCCATAGATTGTCTGTTTACTCTGTTGATAGTTTCTTTTGCTGTGCAGAAGCTCTTTAGTTTAATTAGGTCTCATTTGTCAATTTCTATTTTGGAGTTGCTTTTGGCGACTTTGTCGTAAAACCTTTGCCAGGTCCTATGTCCAGAATGATATTTCCTAGGTTATCTTCCAGGGTTTTTATAGTTTTAGACTTTACACTTCAGTCTTTAATCTATCTTGAGTTGATTTTTGTATATGGCATAAGGAAGGGGTTCAGTTTCAATCTTCTGCTATGGCTAGCCAATTATTCCAGCACCATTTATTGAACAGCATAAGGAAGGGGGTTCAGTTTCAGTCTTCTGCATATGGCTAGCCAATTATTCCAGCACCATTTATTGATCAGGCAGTCCTTTCTTCATTGCTTATTTTTGTCAGCTTTGTCAAGGATCGGATGGCTGTAGGAGTGCAGCATTATTTTTGGGCGATCTATTCTGTTCCATTGGTCTTTGTGCCTGTTTTTGTACCAGTACCATGCTGTTTTGGTTACTGTCGCCTTATAGTATAGTTTGAAGTTGGGTAATGTGATGCCTCCAGTTTTGTTCTTTTTGCTTAGGATTTCCTTGGATATTTAAGCTCTTTTTTGGTTCCATATGAATTTTAGAATAGTTTTTTCTAATTCTGTGAAGAATGCCATTGTTAGTTTGGTAAGAATAGCATTAAATCTGTAAATTGCTTTGGGCAGTATGAGCATCTTAATGATATTGATTATTCAGAAGTAACCAAAATCAGAGCTGAACTGAAAGAAATTGAGACACAAAAAAAACCATACAAAAGATGAATGAGTCCAGGAATTGTTCTTTTAAAAAATTAATATATAGATATACCACTAGCTAAACTAATAAAGAAAAAAAGAGAGAAGATCCAAATAAACACAATTAGAAATGACAAAAGGGACATTACCACTGACCCCACAGAAATACAAAACACTGTCAAAGACTACTATGAATACAAACTAGAAAATCTAGAAGAAATGGATAAATATTTAGACACATATGACTTCTCAAGACTGAACCAGGAAAAAAATGAATTCCTGAACAGGCCAATAACAAGCTCTGAAATTGAATCGATCAGTAACAAAAAGCCTACCAATAAAAAAGGAAGCCCAGACCCAGACAGATTCACAGCTGAATTCTACCAGATGTATAAAGAAGATCTGATACCATTTCTACTGAAACTATTCCACCAAATTGAGGAGGGACTCCTCCTCAACTCATTATCTGAGACCAGTATCATTCTGATACCAAAACCTGGTAGAGACACAACAAAAAAAGAAAACTTCAGGCCAATATCCTTGATAAACATTAATGCAAAAATCCTCAACAAAATACTAGCAAACAAAATCCAGCAGCATATCAAAAAGCTAATCCACTACGATCAAGTAGGCTTTATCCCTGTGATGCAAGGTTGGTTCAACATACAGAAATCAATAAATATGATTCATCACACAAACAAAACTAAAAACAAAAACCACATGATTATCTCAATATATGCAGAAAAGGCTTTTAATAAAATTCAACACTCCTTCATGTTAAAAACCCTCAACAAACTTGGCATTATTGGAACATAATTCAAAATAGTAAAAACTATCTGTGACAAACCCACAGCCAATATTATACTGAATGGGTAAAAGCTGGAAGCATTACCCTTGAAAATCAGAGCAAGAGAAGTATGCCCTCTATCACCATTCCTATTCAATGTAGTGCTGGAAGTCCTGGCCAGAGCAATCAGGCAAGAGGGGAATAAAAAGGCATCCAAATAAGAAGAAAGAAAGTCAAAGTATCCCTGTTTGCAGATGACATGTTTCTATATCTAGAAAACCCCACAGTCTCTGCCCCAAAACTCCTTGATCTGATAAACAGCTTCAGCAAAGTTGTACGAAAATCAGTAGCATTCCTATACACCAGCAACATCCAAGTTGAGATCCAAATGCGGAATGCAATCTCATTCACAATGGCCACAAAAAGAATAAAATACCTAGGAATACAGGTAACCAGGGAGGTCAAAGATCTCTATAATGAGAATTAAAAGCACTGCTCAAGTAAATCAGAAATGACACAAATAAAAGCCAAATAAAATTTACTTGTAATTTTTTCCATTTAAACCAACACATCATAGGAAATTCTAGGAGTCTTTAGGTAAGAAATAATGAAAAATTTTAATTTGAAGTTATTTTCTTTTTTTCTTTTTAGTTTAAATACTTTTATTTTATCTTATTTTATTATTATTATACTTTAAGTTTTAGGGTACATGTGCACAATGTGCAGGTTAGTTACATATGTATACATGTGCCATCGAAGTTATTTTCTAACATACCAAATAAGACTCGTGGGGACGTTGGTGGAGGGAGGGTAATTATAGAAATTTGGGTTAATTCATCTAGAAATGAAGAGGTTAAGGATTGCATTAATACTGATATTCAAATGCCTGAGTGGTAATGGTTAACCAAAACCAAACCATCACTACCACCAACACACACACACACACACACACACACACACACACACACACACACACACTTTTCTTTATTTCTGTAGAGTTAAGAACAAAATAAAATAAATACACACTAAAAGGGGAGGGATTTATCTTGAATTGAATAAAGACCTGCTTGGTTGCAAAGATGATAAAGAATGAGTTAGTTTTGTAGTCTTCTTTTGTTGTGATATATCTTTTGAAATAATAGAATGCTGTCTGCCTGGGATCATTTTGGTGTGATTTGTGATATATCTGATGAATTTCATACATTGGATACACTAGTTTTGTTTTTCGGTACAGAGGGGGAGAATGTATAAAGCACAAACAACTTAAAATATCTAGCAACGTGTAGCTCTTGAAATCCAAGCATTTGTAATGACACTGAACATATGAATATTGCCTTTGTAGCAGGGAGAACTCAGTGATTCAGGGAGGAAAACCTCAAGTTGGGGGTTAGAGTGACTGGAAAATGCATTCGGTTGCTTTAAAAGATCATCTTAACTCTGGCTCAAGATTCACATTTCCCACTTGTGTCTTGTCTTCAAAAATAAAAAAGAGGAAACCACCAATGAGAACATGTGGCATTATAAATCATTCTGACTATTGTTAGAAAAATGAGTAAGGGTTCTAAACAGTTTCAAAGGGCCCTGACCAGCTCTTTTCACTCACCTTGAGAAGAACCATAAAAGTTAGAAAACAAAAGGAATTTTTTTTCTCTTTGGACACCAGTCATCAGCAGTGTTCTCTTCGGGCTGCTGGCATCTGGGCCCAGTTGCTGGGTTACAGGCAAATATAATCAAAACAAACACTAAAAGGTACTCTTTTGGCTTTTAACATGTTGGAAAGGTCTTCTGCCTTCCATCCTCTGTGCTAGCCAATTCTCAATGCAGAAGTGTCTTTCCCACTTGTCCTTCCCTTTTCTTCTTGCAGGACAACTTCTGATTATAAACTTGTTGTGGAGCAGAAGAAGCCCTTAATGAGGCCATCACCTTTAGACCTTTTCTCCAACTTCCTGCTGAGCGGCACCAGGAATTTAACCTGTTTCCAGTCACTCTCCCTTAGTAGAATTTACCACCCTATCCCCTCCTCTGAGAATTGGTGAGTGTGGCGCTTCTACAGTAGCATTAACCCTTTGCTCCCCACTTTTTCTAGTTACCAAGGACAGATTGCCAAGGAAACAAATGGTATTTTCCATTCAGGACTGTGGTGCCAGATTCAGTGATGGGCTTCCTGCTTCTCAGCACTTGTGATGTGTTATACTATATTTGAACTTGGACAGGAAAGCTCCAGGCATGCAAGCATGTTTAGAAGTTTGGCAAATAAGATCTATGGCAAAAGTCAACCCATTAGCCAGTTTGTCTAGAGTATTTTATTAAGGTCCATGGGGTGCCAGGCACTTTAATGGAGTCAGGGTACTTCAGCATGCTCTGCAGAAGTTAAAGGCACCAGGATGATTTGTCCTGGAGAAGAGAAGAGTGAGAAGAAGCTGTTATAAATCCTCCAGGATTGAAAAAAGTTTATTTATTTATTCAGAGGGTAGTAACCAATTGTACTCCAACTCTGCTAAAGCTAGAACATGATGAAATACACTTGAAACATAGACATTCTACATACATTTAAGGAAGAAATTCCCAACAGTGCAAAAGGCTAAGTATCTTGATGAGTTCCCTAGAAAGATGGTCACATATCGTTTCTGAAAACCTAGACTGATAAGGCTTGCCTCTTATCTACCTGAAATGGTTTGGTTGTTTGTGTGTGGTTGTATGTATGTGTTTTTCTGAAGACAAGAGCTGGACTGACTTCTAATATGGGAAAATTCTAACCATGACTGATCTTTTAAAAGCAAATATTCACTATATTTCTGGAAAGGTCAGAGGTAAGTCTTTTTATCCTGGTGTTTTGCAAAACCTGAACCAAAGAAGACAAGATATCTTTTCCAGGGTCACCCGAAATATGAATGTTAGAACCAAACATACATTTTAAAAGTATATATTGTGTTTAAAAGTTTGGAATCTCCAGAATGAATTTTACCCTCATGAACTAAATAAAATCACTATATTTTTCCACGGCTGGCTTATAGTGTGTGTGGGTTTTTTTTCCTTTATTCTCTTTCATCATCACAGCTACTATTCATTGAACTTCTGCTATGTCAGGGATTGGACTCAGAGCCTTATATGCATTTTTATCTCTTAATCCTTACACCTATTATATGAGGTAGGTATTGTTATTTTTATTTAACAGGTGATGAAACTGAGCTCAGATAAATTCTGCTGTGACTTGCCCAGTTGCAGTTACCAAACTAGTGTGTGGTGGAACCAGAATGAAAATCCTGATATCTCTAAATCCAAAGTTCTCCTTCCACTGCACTAGTCTGCAAGGGAGAATCTGACTCAATTGTGTTACATCACAAAGATTAAACTCTTGTTAATACAAAAAATAATTTATACATACTAGCCTTTCTGAATTGCTAAAACATATATGATTTATGTTCATTAACACCCTTAAAATTGTTGAAAACCCTTTTCTGCCTAAGAAAATACAAAACAATCTTCAAAGCAGAAAACATTTTAATTCCCTTACTATCCTCTTTTTGCAATGATTTTCCTGAGTGATTATAAAGCCATAAGATTGAATTTATTTGAGCTATGTTTCATAATATAACTAGCATCAAATTATGGAAACCTTCTCTAATGGCCTAGATCTTATATTCCACAGTTTAATACTATTTTACAATCTGACTAAGGCGTGCCTTTTATCCTGGCTGCTGGAATATTCTAAATTCCTTTTAGAAATGACTCTTCTACTTGGACCTCCTCAGCCAGAGATTTCCTCTCTCTTCTCATGATCAGATCAAATTTACAGGCTCACTACTTAATAAGAGAGGCTGCTGTCTAGAACAGGCACTGGCAAAATGCATCAGACCAAAATGTAATTTTGCTTTTTTTTTCCCCTAGCCACCAAACCACCAGGGACCAAATGTGATTTTGAACAAGAGTCTTAAACTCTTTGGGTCCAGGCTTTTCATCTGCAAAATGGAGGTAATGACCCTGATATCTCCCAGGTGTTGTTAAGAGAGGTAAGTGAAATGGTCAACAAGAAAACTTGGTTAAATGTATAATAGGTGTTGTTTGCATTTGCCATGTGAATGGGGTTATACCTTGGTTCACTCTAGATCCAGAAATGTGTAATAATTAACCAATTCATCGCGTGGTTCAATTGACCTTCACATTCTGCTTTCTTCTATAAAAGATAGAAACACTTTGATGGAAAAACGGAATGCCTTTTTCTTTGTGCTTTAAATTTTCTCTGATCTGGACCTCTACCAAAACAGAACTCATTATTTTCTCCACAAAATCTGTTCCGCTTCCCATATTTCCTATCACCATTGATGATGCCACAATACACCCAGTTTCAATCCCAGTCTCCCAAGCGGAAATGCTAGGAGTATTCTCTTTCTCTCTCTTCTCCCTCCTCTGCCTTACCACTTCCTTCCCTTCCCTCCCCAATTCAGCTAGGCTCAAATTCAGCTGATCCCTTCAGAGATATGTCTATTGGATCTATCCTTCACTTAGCCTGGATTATCTCTTACCGGGACTAGTGAATCCTTTTCTGCCAGGATAGATGGAAACATGACTTCCATCCAAAGCCACGGCCTACAAAATTGTGTCTAAGGAAAAGTATGTCAACAACTGTCTACCAATTTAACTTCTTTTTCTAGTTGATGTGGCTTTTGTTTCAAATTCCTACATTAGGAATTAAATTGGATAATATGCCAGCTAAAAATATTTTGTTGGCCTACAAAGATTTTGTGTTGGTCTTGTTGGGGTATGGTAGTTTGGCAGAAGGTGAGGACAAGACCCACGCCTGTCTTATCTTACTGGCTATATAGGAAACAATTTATGGGACCAAGAGGCCTTCCATGGAAGAAAGTGAGGCCAAGGGAGAAGATCTCTCTAAATATTTTTCCACATGGGATCAAAGATGTTTCCCCCTTGGCTTCTTCCTCAGAAAGCGCCAGCTCCTAGTACCGTGGCCCAGCTCCGGGTTCTTGGTCTCAATCCATCGCTAGAGCTTGGTCTACTACTCAGGAGTAGAGTTGGGAAGAGAAAAGGAAGACTTGGGTTTTTCCCAGAGTAGTACTGTCACATTAGGTGTCATGAAATCATTTCTGTGGGCTGTGACCAGCACTTAAGAAAAAAAAAAAAAAGTAATGTTATAGAGTGGAAAGAAATAGGAAACAACAGAATAGAAAGTATTGGAGTAGATGCCATAAGTTAAGGGTATAGGCTTTTAATGAAGCCTTTATTTTAGTCACATGTGAGGGTAATATGGGTTTGTGTGTGTGTATGAGTGTATTGGGTCACAATATGAAAGATATCATTACTCTGGGTCAAGATCTAAACAGTTTGGACACTGTTCGTTTAGAATATATAAACAACATTCTTTCTGCTTGTAGTTTTCCCCCTTTGATCCATCCTCCATACCTCAAATGGTCACTTGGATAGTATTTCTATAAACCAATGGGATTGGGCCATGTGCGGTGGTTCATGCTTATAATCTCAGCAGTTTGGGAGGTTGAGGCAGGAGTGTTGCTTGAAGGCAGGACATTGGGACCATCCTGGGCAACATAGCAAGACCCACCCCCCCATCTCTACAAATAATTTAAAAATTAGCTGGGCATGGTGGTGTATACCTATAGTCCCAGCTACTTGGGAGGCAGAGGTGGGAGGATTGCTTGAGCCAGGAGTTCAAGACTGCAGTGAGCTGTGGTTGCATCATTGTACTCCAGTCTGAGTGACAAAATGAGACCCTGTCTCTAAAGCAAAGCAAAACGAAACAAAGCAAACCAATGATCACCCTGTGTGAAGAGCTCCACTACTCATAGGACCAAGTCATGAGCATGACATTCAATATCTTCAATAATCTGATTCCAACCACTTTTCCAGTTTCATTTACCCTGCATCCTTCCTACTCATCTACTCTATCTTTTCTGAAAGTGCCTTTCAAATTTGTCTTTTTGTCTCTACTCATATTGTTCTTTAGGCTAAAATAACAGTTTCTCTTCTTCACTTGTCTAAATCCAACTCATTATAAATGATGTTAAAATTTAAAATAATATTACTTAACGTAACATTAAGATAACATTATTTTTCTGACTATAAATTTTGAATATTACAGAGATTACTAGATATAAAATAAAATCACATAATCCCACAATCCAGAAATAGTATGATATCTTTAGATGTATTTTCTGATCTTTGCTTCAAAGTACACATACATACTTTGTATATATACATGCATATATATATATTTATTTAGAACCCTTTTTTATTGAGTACATTATGAAAATTTTATAATGTCATTACATATTCTTCTAAAATATATATAATGGATGTATTATATTTTATTATATTAATATTATATTTTATCTTTATAAGTAATGACTTGACCTATGTCTTTATTACTTCCCCTGATTTTTTCTTTCCCTTAGAATAAATTATTAGATTTGAATTTACTGAGTAAAGTTATATTAACATTTTTAAGGGCCTTGATATGTATATTGCATGATCTCTCATAAGAACTATAAAAAAAAAATCCCCGTGTTTGCCAATGTTATAGAAAAAAAGTTCACATTACTTTAATTTGCATTTTCTGAGTATTAACAAGGTTAATCTTTCTTTCTAATGTTTATTGGTTATTTATATGGCATTTTGAGGAAATTACTTTTTCATGGCTTTTGTCTATTTTTTTTTTTTAATTAGGGAAGATTTTTTTCTCATGTTTCCTTTGTTTTTTTCTCTCCTCATTATGAATCCTGCTTATTCCTCAAATCTCAATTAAAAACATATTTTTCATGGAACTTTCTTCTAGTGTTTTAGTTTGAATCTTTGTTTTTTCATAACACATTATTTGTACCTCTATTTAGAGATCAATTTAGTCTGCCATATTGATTGCTATCTTCCCCATTTAGTTACAAGATATTTGAGGGTAGAAAACTTTTTCTATTTGTTTTTATATATCTCTCCAGTAAAAGCCACAAATCAAGTATTCAGTATGTTTTTCCTGTATGCTTTTAGAATATTCCATCTGAGGCTGCACTCACGTATATTTTGGAAGATTTACTGAGCACCGAATGCATTCTTCTCGGGGTGCCGGGGAGGAGAGACCGATGCCCTTTCTGAAATCTACTTGGTTATGTTTCCTACCTCCATTTAAAATAATTTCTCCAGCATTAGAGGCTTTGCACTCTGGCTGATGTGAAGTTTTTTTCAATCCCTCTTTCTCTCAACACCATGGTGTTCTGTTCTGCTTTCATACATTTACAAGACATGTGAGATCATTTAAATGATTTTTACAATTTGTCAGTAGTTAAAATCATAAAATGCAACTGCTGGATAAAACCTTGGAGATCATCCCATTCCAAACCTTAGATCCTCTACTAGTTTCTCCTTCCAAGACTTCCTTCACCTGAGCTGGCATTGGCTTCTCACAAAGTCTAAAACTCAGACGAAACATCAGGAGGCAATTCTCCCTTTCCACTCTTTTTTTAAAATTATTATTATTCGTGTGTGTGTGCATCCTTTTTTAAAATTATTATTATGCTTTAAGTTCTAGGGTTCATGTGCACAACGTGCAGGTTTGTTACATATTATACATGTGCCATGGTGGCTTGCTGTACCCATTAACTCGTCATTTACATTAGGTATTTCTCCTAATGCTATCCCTCCCCCTGCCCCTGACCCCACGACAGGCCCCAGTGTGTGATGTTCCCTGCCCTGTGTCCAAGTGTTCTCATTGTTCAGTTCCCACCTATCAGTGAGAACATGCAGTGTATGGTTTTCTTTCCTTGTGATAGTTTGCGGAGAATGATGGTTTCCAGCCGCATCCATGTGCCTGCAAAGGACATGGACTCATCCTTTTTTATGGCTACATAGTATTCCATGGTATATGTGCCACATTTTCTTAATCCAGCCTATCATTGATGAACATTTTGATTGGTTCCAAGACTTTGCTATTGTGAATAGTGCCGCAATAAACATATGTGTGCATGTGTCTTTATAGTAGCATGATTTATAATCCTTTGGGTATATACCCAGTAATGGGATGGCTGGGTCAAATGGTATTTCTGGTATCTCTAGATCCTTGAGAATCTCCACACTGACTTCCACAATGATTGAACTAGTTTACACTCCCATCAACAGTGTAAAAGCGTTCGTATTTCTCCACATCCTCTCCAGCACCTGTTGTTTCCTGACTTTTTAATGATCACCATTCTAACTGGCATGAGATGGTATCTCATTGCGGTTTTGATTTGTATTTCTCTGATGACCAGTGATGATAAGCATTTCTTCATGTGCCTGTTGGCTGCCTAAATGTCTTCTTTTGAGAAGTGTCTGTTCATATCCTTTGCCCACTTTTTGATGGGGTTGTTTTTTTCTTGAAAATTTTTTTAAGTTCTTTGTAGATTCTGAATCGTAGCCCTTTGTCAGATGGGTAGATTGCAAAAATTTTCTCCCATTCTGTAGGTTGGCTGTTCACTCTGATGGTAGTTTCTTTTGCTGTGCAGAAGCTCTTTAGTTTAATTAGATCCCATTTATCTATTTTGGCTTTTGTTGCCATTGTTTTTGGTGTTTTAGTCATGAAGTCCTTGCCCATGCCTATGTCCTGAATGGTATGACCTAGGTTTTCTTCTAGGGTTTTTATGGTTTTAGATCTAAACATTTAAGTCTTTAATCCATCTTGAATTAATTTTTGTATAAGGTGTAAGGAAGGGATCCAGTTTCAGCTTTCTTCATATGGCTAGCCAGTTTCCCTAGCACCATTTATTAAATAGGGAATCCTTTCCCCATTTCTTCTTTTTGTCAGGTTTGTCAAAGATCAGATGGTTGTAGATGTGTGGTGTTATTTCTGAGGCCTCTGTTCCATTCCATTTGTCTACATCTCTGTTTTGGTACCAGTACCATGCTGTTTTGGTATCAGTACCATGCTGTTTTGGTAACTGTAGCCTTGTAACATAGTTTGAAGTCAGGTAGCATGATGCCTCCAGCTTTGTTCTTTTTGCTTAGGATTGTCTTGGCGATGCAAGCTCTTTTTTGGTTCCATATGAACTTTAAAGTAGTTTCTTCCAATATTGTGAAGAAAGTCAGTGGTAGCTTGATGGGGATGGCATTGAATCTATAAATTACCTTGGGCAGTATGGCCATTTTCACGATATTGATTCTTTCTATCCGTGAGCATGGAATGATTTTCCATTTGTTTGTGTCCTCTTTTATTTTGTTGAGCAGTGGTTTGTAGTTCTCCCTGAAGAGGTCCTTCACATCCTTTGTAAGTTGGATTCCTAGGTATTTTATTCTCTTTGTAGCAATTGTGAATGGAGTTCACTCATGATTTAGCTCTCTGTTTGTCTGTTATTAGTGTATAGGAATGCTTGTGATTTTTGCACATTGATTTTGTATCCTGAGACTTTGCTGAAGTTGCTTATCAGCTTAAGGAGATTTTGGGCTGAGGTGATGGGGTTTTCTAAATATACAATCATGTCATGTGCAAACAGGGACAATCTGACTTCCTCTTTTCCTAATCGAATACCCTTTATTTCCTTCTCCTGCCTGATTGCCCTGGCCAGAACTTCCAACACTATGTTGAATAGGAGTGGTGAGAGAGGACATCCCTGTCTTGTGCCAGTTTTCAAAGAGAATGCTTTCAGTTTTTGCCCATTCAGTATGATAATGGCTGTGGGGTTGTCATAAATAGCTCTTATTATTTTGAGATACATTCCATCAATACCCAGTTTATTTAGAGTTTTTAGCATGAAGGGCTGTTGAAAAGCTTATCTACCACAATCAAGTTGGCTTCATCTCTGGGATGCAAGGCTGGTTCAACGTACACAAATGAATAAACATAATCCATCACATAAACAGAACCAACAACAAAAACCACATAATTATGTCAATAGATGCAGAAAAAGCCTTCGACAAAACTCCCTTTTCACTGTTTATCCGGAGGAACCATTCCTCTAAGTACTGTCTCTGGAGAAAAGCATGAGTTTGACTCACCAGTAAACCAGGGCAAGAAGCAGGTGCCATTCCAGAAGTCACCCAGATGAACATTTCTGCCTGCCTTCTTGGTGAGGTTCTCCAGGAGTGGCATAACTACCAGACACAAGGATTTTCAGTCTGCTTCTGGAAATTTCAGTTGCTCTCATACTTTTATCAGGTTTCTTATTGATTAAGTCTCTTCTATGCTACTTGTGCTAGGAACTTTGCAGATATTATATCATTATTTCTTCCAGTTGTTCCCATTTTACATTTAAAGAATTGAGGCTTGCGGTATTTAAATGCTCAAAGTCACACAGCTGGTTAAGTAGGGTAGTGAGACCTGGAGCTCAGGTTTGCCTTATCCAGAGCTCCTGTTATTTTCACTATACCAGGTTTCAAGACATAAAAAGGTGATTTGGATTACTGAAACCATATGTGCATCCCTGAGAGGCTTCCACCCTCTTGGCAATGCAACCATTGAATTTTAGGTGTGAGAGGGAGAGGAGTTGTTTTAAGGAACATTTATTTTGAAAGATAATTATGAGTGTTCAGAATAATGAGTGAATTAGGTGCTTATAGGTATGGTATGAGAAATTAAAAACATAATAGGTGAACTAAAATACTTACCAAATGAAAGATAATTCTATGCTTATTTTAATTAAGAATATGTTTGATTTAATGAGGAAGTGAGATTTGGGACCCGCAATGCTAGAAGTTTTGGGGGAAGAGTAGTTATAACCACAGACATTGGAGTCAATCAGAACTGGATTTAGATCCTAGTTTAGCCATGAATACTTCATCTGTCTAACTAAGTTTACTCATCTGTAAAAAGGGGTAATAATTCATATGTCTTGGTCACTCAATGAGATAATTGATTCATTCGTCTATGTATTCCTTTGACAAAGATATTTTTGAATATTTACAATTTGCATGATTCTGAAGATGTTACCATGAATGAGATACATACATGATTCCTGCCCAAAGAAAACTGATAGTCTTATGGTTAAATGTAAAGTGTTTTCTTTTCATGGTGTCAGACACATGCTAAGCAGTAATTCATGACAGATGTTATTATAATATTATCATTATTATTATGAGTGTGTGTTTCTACAACTGCTTGTAATTTTGACATATCTTACATTTGATAATAGGTGTGAAACCTAGTTAACATTTTCCTGTATTGGCATTTCTAATTAAAGGATAGCATCATAAGGTAACAAGCAATTATTGTTAACAAAGGAAGTACTGTATAATCAGAACCTTGCCTCAAGAACGTAGGGTTTCTTCTCTCCTTATTTGACTGCTCTTCCATCTTTAGCCACATGAAACACTCAGAACAGTGTCTGGCATGATGAATAACTATTAGTTGAAAAAAAGAATGTATGACTGAATGAGGGTTGCACAAACTCTAAACACAATATCTGGCTGTTGCCTGAAAAGAGATGTTATCTAGTTATAAGTTGTACCATGATAGTCTTCATGCAATAAAAACTTAAGACTTTTTTGTAAACTCAAGCATCTTAACTTGGGGAAAAATCCAAGGTGGGAGACTCTAATCAAGAAAGTTATTTTTAATGTCACTACACTACAATAGGGGTAGAAAAAGTGAAAAGGCTGAATATATAATAATCATTTCCTGCAAATGAAGGAATCTAGCCTGAGGGAATTAAATGCTGAAATAGTCATTCAGGTATTTTTCCATGCACCCATACATTTTACAATGAGTTCCTTTAAATGTAATACTTTGAGTTCATATTTTATAACAATTTACTACATTTTGAGATTCATATGTTAGAATTTAATGCCTTATTCAATGAAAATAACTTTTACATGCACTTAGTGCATGTCCTTGAAAAGTCTTTAGTAATGAAAAAAACGTGTGGCATGGAGTTTTGAAAGGGTTTCTGCCATATCAGATTCGCATTCATACAGATAAATTTGTTTGTATGGGTCAGATTCCATTTCAACAAATACCTGTTTGCAAAAGATGAAAAAGCCCCAGGTTATAATCTATTCACTTCATATTATGAGATCTGCCCATTTAATATTATATTAATCAACCCATATAATATTATATGAAAAGTAGCATAACAAAAAATACACTTTTATTGAACTTAAGATCATGGAATTTGACCCATACATTATTTAACTATGATTTAACGGTATAATTTCTAGACCATCTGGAGAAATCTTCTGTTCTTAATAATCTTTGGGAGAACATTAGTAGTTATTTAGTTTCAATGTTTTCACATTGTAATTCAAACTCATTACCACCATAAGGAAGTTAATGTGATCAGTATGAGCACATTTTTACCTTTAAAGACATAATCATAATAATTTTAATACGTAGGCCAAGTGATGTTGATAATGAAGTCTAAAGGAAGTTATAACTTTCTCTCCCTACCCCCACCTCTTCTTTCCCCCAACACACACTATCATTTTAGATAAACATTGCAAGTTACAAGTATAATACTCATTTATTGAAATAGTCACTGAATTAATATTTGACCCCTAAATTCCAACCTACATCAGCTACTGTTTTTTCTCCTTTCCCTTTCCCTTTTAAAAGAAATATGCTTTCATTCTCTACGTATTGAATGTAAATCAGAGAACCAATGCATCAGAGATGAATGTTACTTTTCAAAATCTATCTATACACAAATGCTCATGTATCTCGAGCCCTAATTGTATGCATGTGTGCATGATGATTGCACACAGTGTGTAAAAACATTGTTATGGTGGGTGAGCACTTATGAAAATAGAAATCAGTCAGCACTAGTTTAAGCCAGACATGGTGTGGGTAGGTAATATAAAAGCTTCTTTCTGCAGACCTCCTCAGTTGTCTGTAGCATCCCAATTCTGAGCTAAAACCTTCATTGCTATTCTAGTCATAGAATTCAAAGATGGAAAACACCTATTAGGTTACTTAGTTTATCCCCCTAGGGCCAGCACTGAAGATTACTCTGATAGCATATTTTATTCCTTCTTCTACTTCTCCTTTGGTATTTGGTCCACCCTCATTCTAAATTGTGCTGACAGGGTTTCAGTGTGTTTCCTTAGATAAGTATATTCACCTTGATTTCTTTACATTCCTTTGATATTTAGATACATCTTGTAGTTTGCAAATACTATTGTGTGCTTGTAATCAGATCAAGGCAAATGACTTTTCCCTCTTCACAGTAGTAATCGTCTACTCACGGATCATAGTATACAAAACAATATGGGGGTAGTAATAACAATAGCTTTGATGCATTTTTTGCTTCTACGCATAAATGTTTGTGTACATGTACATAACTGGCCACCAATCTCTTTATCAGATTGCTTATCAACAAAGGCTTATGAAAAAGCAAGAAGATCATCTGAATTACGTAAAATTCTGCATAGTAACGAGCCACAAAATAGAATTGCTCCAAATCTCATTATTAGAGCAAATAGGATATGGCAAGAGACTTTGATTAGTTCAACTGAAGATATCTGGACTTCAAGAGCAAATCTAAGTTGCTGGCCCTTCTTAAATCAGAAATCCAGCTGGATATACCAAAGTGAATGGTGAAGAGCTTAAGATGTGTCAGGATTTTTTTTTAAAGCACTTCACATATGTTAACTCAACCCTTCTAACAGCTTTTGGGACTATGTTCTAAATAACTCTTATTTTACTGAAAACACTGAGGTGCAGGTTTCCTTGTACCCTGTCATAGGACTGGTTAGCAATCCAGTAGGTCAGCTTCAGAGTCCATGCCCATAACCATTATGCTGACTAGAGTCAAGGGGGAAATGAGTGAGCATGTGCTTTGGAGGCTGATGGACCCTGCTTTGAATATTGGTTTTGTCACAGCTGTTGAAACTTCGTACAAGTTAGTTGTCCTTGTTGAGCCTCGGTTCCTTTGTCTGGATAATGGGATTAATAATGTTCTCCTCTTAGGATTTTATGAGGATTAAGGAAGAAAATGCATGTCCAACACTTGGTACAGTTTGTGACATGTGATTGACATCAAACGAAAGTTTGTTACCTCCTTTTGAAGTTCTCTCTAATGGCATGGAGGGAGATTGGCCACCCCACTTTCTTCTAAATTGGGGGTTCCCAACCCCCAGATCATGGACCAGCATCAGTACATGGCCTGTTGGGAACTGGGCCACACAGCGGGAATTGAGCAGCGGGTGAGCAAGTGAAGCTTCATCTGTATTTATAGCCGCTCCCCATTACTTGCATTACCATCTGAGCTCCACCTCCTGTCAGATCAATGGCAGCATTCGATTCTCAAAGAAGCATGAACCCTATTGTGAACTGCACATGCAAAGGGTATAAGTTGAGCACTCCTTATGAGAATTTAGTGGCTGATGATCTGTCACTATCTTCCATCACCCCGAGATGGGACTGTCTAGCTGCAGGAAAACAGGCTCAGGGTTCCCACTGATTGTACATTCTGGTGAGTTTCATAATTATTTCATTATATGTTACAATGTAATAATAATAGAAATAAAGTATACAATAAATGTAATGTGCTTGAATGATCCTGAAACCATTCCCCCACCCTGGTCCATGTAAAAATTGTCTTCCATGAAACCGGTCCCTGGTATCAAAAAGAGTGGGGACTGATGTTCTAAGCCACTCATCTAACATTCTTAAATTATTTTCTAAGTGCTTGGCCTTTATTCTCCACATAAAGGGCATGTGTTTGTGTTAAAGTGTGTTAGAGATTTTGTGGTATGCAAGTATAACCTTGTAGAATCAAGTTGAGACACAGTCTGACCAGTTTCTTCATACAGTGTCTACCAACTAAACCAACATGTTTGTTCACACAGTGTCTACCAACTAAACATGTTGGATAGCCCCCAATTTAAAAGTAGATTCTGCTCCAAAAATTTGTTGCAATTTGTGACTTGGAGCATTTTTTCTTCTAAAAGCTATGTCATCAATGGTTAGTTCACACATCTTTTGAATCCATAAGATATCTAAGCTGTCCTAGTAGCCTGTAGCAAAGACTGTGGTTGATTTGCTTGCTGTAAGTAAATTCTTCTATTTAATATCTAGTTTAATCTATTCAACTTAGAGTCCTGAAAGGACAGAAGGGAGTACTACAAGTTCTATCGGCCTCTGATAAGTGGAGGAATTTTAGAAAACATATAGCTCCATCAGCTGGCTGGTGGTCAATGAAGAGTTCTCCCTATAATTTAAAATGAGTCACAAAAACTAACTAGGGCACAGAGACACTATACTCATGAAGAGGTAGGGACAGAGTCCATGCAATGGCCATGTTATGTATAGGGCAAGAATGGCCAAGCTGCTATATAGGAAGAAAAGAATGAAGCAGATGTATGCGCAGAAAGAAGCCATGTGGTTCAGAGAGTTAGATGGAGTGAATAGGTACCTGATGACCTTCCAGGTCCCATAAGGCCTGGCTATAGTAATCTACAATTGGACCTCATAGGATCCTCTTCTGTTATTTTGATAAACCCTTTTTACTTAAAAAGTGGGTTTCTTTTATAGGCAACAAAACGATTCTTGGCCAAACTAAAGTTCTCAGATCAGAAGCCTTCTGAATTCTACTTGTTGCCTTTCTGGATGGCTGTCTAGGAGTGAATGGGTAGGGGCTCTGATGTCTTGATCTGATAGTATTAATGAAAGGCTCTGGGTTGGAAGAAATGGGAAATGAAAGTCCTGGTCTTGGTCACAGTCTATTTTTGTTAACTCTGAACCCATAAGGCATTGCTGTCATCCCCTCAGGGTCTTCCCCACTACATGCAGTTTACCACTTTCCTTCTGATTCACACTGTTCCTGTCTTGAATGCCCTTTTGTTCCTCTTTATTTATACAAAGTTTATTCTGCCTTCATTGTATCTCAAGATGAGATATAGAGAGTTGTCGAATTTTATGGCAGGAAGGGGGCAAAGCCATCTAGTTTAAAGGCTCAAAGAGGTTGCCAAGGCCACTCAACTAGAAAATAATGCTGTCAGGACTTGAACTTAGGTTCTGACTTCAGTATGTTTTCCATTAGACAACTCTGCCTGTGGTCCACAGGGCCTTACCCTCTTCTTAGTGTATCAGAGTGACCTCTTTACAATACAGTATTAAATTATATATTCCCCTGACTTATAAGTACTGCAAATACTGCGTTGTCCAATGTATCTTGTGTAACTTATGTTTTTCTTAATAGACTGCAAGCTTGTTGAGAGCAGAAATAGTACTTTCTTTTATTGTAGTTCCTCTTAGCTCTTCATGGAATGCTTGGCATATAAGTGATCAATACATTTCTACTTATTCCTTAAGTGATTGAAAATATCACATGAAGATAAATGATGAACTTCAAAGGTTTCCAGAGCTGACATCTTTAAAAGATGAATAATGTTTTTAACATAGGTAAGTCCCATGAAAATTGTTTTATTTTACAACCACCGATGCCAGATAATTTTGCTATGAAGGGTAGGGATTGGACCTTTGCACATTTTGAGTAGGAGCCAGATTTTGAGGCTGGAAGCTGCATTAATTGCAGAAGTTAGATGACGCTTAGGTAAGCACAGAGACAGGGTATATATAGCAGTCATTCCCAAGTAGGTGTGGTCGGGGGAGTGATATATCCAATTGGAGTAGATAAGATAATTCATGGATTAACTTGTTTATTTCAAGTGATGATCATGTATCTTTCAGAACAACATCCTAGTGGTCCTCCTCTAAGATTTTGTACTTCGTAGGGAGCATGGATAAAAGGGTGAGTTAGCTTTCGTTTTTTGCTGATTCTAGGCATGTCTTCTTGCTTTCTGATTTTCCTACTGACCACCATCTTCATGGTCCTAAGTTTCATTGTTCACACTTGTATCTTAATGCATTCTGACTGTATATTGTGGGGAACATAGACATAACATTCAGTTTGGGTTATGGGGACCAGCAAGTGGTAGTTAAACTTTCTGGAATCTTAGACTCATGAAGAGAGTTCATCTTTGCTGGGACCACAAAACTGTGGTTTTCTTTAAGATCATGTCTCAAAGCTACCTTCTTACCATTCACTTTGTTATATCCCATTGGTATTCCTGGGTTTGAGAAAGACCAGCAACTTAGATATGCTCTCTTTTTTTTTTTATTTTTTTTATTATACTTTAAGTTCTAGGGTACATGTGCACAATGTGCAGGTTTGTTACATAGGTATACATGTGCCATCTTGATTTGCTGCACCCATTAACTCATCATTTACATTAGGTATTTCTCCTAATTCTATCCCTCCCCCTGCCCCCAACCCCACGACAGGTGTGTGTGTTGTTGTGTGTGTGATGTTCCCTGCTCTGTGTCCAAGTGTTCTCATTGTTCAATTCCCACCTATGAGTGAGAACATGCGGTGTTTGGTTTTCTGTCCTTGTGATAGTTTGCTGAGAATGATGGTTTCCAGCCGCATCCATGTCCCTGCAAAGGACATGAACTCATCCTTTTTTATGGCTACATAGTATTCCATGGTGTATATGTGCCACATTTTCTTAATCCAGTCTATCACTGATGGATATTTGGGTTGGTTCCAAGTCTTTACTGTTGTGAATAGTGCCACAATAAACATATGTGTGCATGTGTCTTTATAGTAGCATGATTTATAATCCTTTGGGTATATACCCAGTAATGGGATGGCTGGGTCAAATGGTATTTCTAGTTCTAGATCCTGGAGGAATCGCCACACTGTCTTCCACAATGGTTGAACTAGTTTACACTCCCATCAACAGTGTAAAAGCGTTCCTATTTCTCCACATCCTCTCCAGCACCTGTTGTTTCCTGACTTTTTAATGATCACCATTCTAACTGGCATGAGATGGTATCTCATTGTGGTTTTGATTTGCGTTTCTTTGATGAACAGTGATGATGGGCATTTTTTAATGTGTCTGTTGGCTGCCTAAATGTCTTCTTTTGAGAAGTGTCTGTTCATATACTTTGCCCACTTTTTGATGGGGTGGTTTGTTTTTTTCTTGAAAATTTGTTTAAGTTCTTTGTAGATTCTGGATAGTAGCCCTTTTTCAGATGGGTAGATTGCAAAAATTTTCTCCTATTCTGTAGGTTGGCTCTTCGCTCTCATGGTAGTTTCTTTTGCTGCACAGAAGCTCTTTAGTTTAATTAGATCCCATTTATCTATTTGGCTTTTGTTGCCATTGCTTTTGGTGTTTTAGTCATGAAGTCCTTGCCCATGCCTATGTCCTGAATGGTATTGCCTAGGTTTTCTTCTAGGGTTTTTATGGTTTTAGGTCTAACATTTAAGTCTTTAATCCATCTTGAATTAATTTTTGTATAAGGGGTAAGGAAGGGATCCAGTTTCAGCTTTCTACATACGGCTAGCCAGTTTTCCCAGCACCATTTATTAAATAGGGAATCCTTTCCCCTTTCTTGTTTTTGTCAGGTTTGTCAAAGATCAGATGGTTGTAGATGTGTGGTGTTATTTCTGAGGCCTCTGTTCCGTTCCATTGGTCTGTATCTCTGTTTTGGTACCGTACCATGCTGTTTTGGTAACTGTAGCCTTGTACTATAGTTTGAAGTCAGGTAGCATGGTGCCTCCAGCTTTGTTCTTTTTGCTTAGGATTGTCTTGGTGATGCAGGCTCTTTTTTGGTTCCATATGAACTTTAAAGTAGTTTCTTCCGGTTCTGTGAAGAAAGTCATTGGTAGCTTGATGGGGATGGCATTGAATCTATAAATTATCTTGGGCAGTATGGCCATTTTCACGATATCGATTCTTTCTATCCATGAGCATGGAATGTTCTTCCATTTGTTTGTGTGCTCTTATTTCGTTGAGCAGTGGTTTGTAGTTCTCCCTGAAGAGGTCCTTCACATCCCTTGTAAGTTGGATTCCTAGGTATTTTATTCTCTTTGTAGCAATTGTGAACGAGAGTTCACTTATGATTTGGCTCTCTGTTTGTCTGTTGTTGGTGTATAGGAATGCTTGTGATTTTTGTACATTGATTTTGCATCCTGAGACTTTGCTGAAGTTGCTTATCAGCTTAAGGAGATTTTGGGCTGAGGTGATGGGGTTTCCTAAATATACAATCATGTCATGTGCAAACAGGGACAATTTGACTTCCTCTTTTCCTAATTGAATACACTTTATTTCTTTCTCTTACCTGATTGCCCTGGCCAGAACTTCCAACACTCTGTTGAATAGGAGTGGTGAGAGAGGGCATCCTTATCTTGTGCTGGTTTTCAAAGGGAATGCGTCCAGCTTCCAGTTTTTGCCCATTCAGTATGATAATGGCTGTGGGGTTGTCATAAATAGCTCTTATTATTTTGAGATATGTTCCATCAATCCTAGTTTATTGAGAGTTTTTAGCATGAAGTGTTGTTAAATTTTTTCAAAGGCCTTTTCTGCATCTATTGAGATAATCATGTGGTTTTTGTCATTGGTTCTTTTTATGTGATGGATTACATTTATTGATTTGCGTATGTTGAACCACACTTGCATCCCAGGGATGAAGCCAGCTTGATCATGGTGGATAAGCTTTTTGACGTGCTGCTGGATTCGGTTTACCAGTATTTTATTGAAGATTTTCGCATTGATGTTTATCATGGATATTGGTCTAAAATTCTCTTTTTTTATTGTGCTTCTACCAGGCTTTCATATCAAAATGACGCTGGCCTCATAAAATGAGTTAGGGAGGATTCCCTCTTTTTCTATTGATTGGAATAGTTTCAGAAGGAATGGTACCAGCACCTCTTTGTACCTCTGGTAGAATTCGGCTGTGAATCCGTCTGGTCCTGGACTTTTTTTGGTTGGTAGACTATTAATTATTGCCTCAATTTCAGAGCCTGTTATTGGTCTATTCAGAGATTCCGCTTCTTCCTGGTTTAGTCTTGGGAGGTTGTATGTGTCCAGGAATTTATCCATTTCTTCTAGATTTTCTAGTTTATTTGTGTAGAGGTATTTATAGTATCCTCTGATGGTAGTTTGTATTTCTGTGGGATTGGTGGTGATATCCCCTTTATCATTTTTTATTGCATCTATTTGATTCTTCTCTCTTTTCTTCTTTATTAGTCTGGCTAGTGGTCTATCAATTTTGTTGATCTTTTCCAAAAACCAGCTCCTGGATTCATTGATTTTTTTGAAGGATTTTTTGTGCCTCTATCTTCTTCAGTTCTGCTCTGATCTTTAGTTATTTCTTGCCTTCTGCTAGCTTTTGAATTTGTTTGCTCTTACTTCTCTAGTTCTTTTAATTGAGATGTTAGGGTGTCGATTTTAGATCTTTTCTGCTTTCTCTTGTTGGCATGTAGTGCTATAAATTTCCCTCTACACACTACTTTAAATGTGTCCTAGAGATTCTGTTATGTTGTGTCGTTTTCTTTGTTTTCAAAGAACATCTTTATTTCTGCCTTCATTTCATTATTTACCCAGTAGTCATTCAGGAGCAAGTTGTTGAGATGCCATGTAGTTGTGCAGTTTTGAATGAGTTTCTTAATCCTGAGTTCCAATTTGATTGCACTGTGGTCTGAGAGACAGTTTGTTGTGATTTCTGTTCTTTTACATTTGCTGAGGAGTGCTTTACTTCCAACTATGTAGTCAGTTTTGGAATAAGTGAGATGCAGTGTTGAGAAGAATGTATATTCTGTTGATTTGCGGTGGAGAGTTCTGTAGATGTCTTTTAGATCCACTTGGTGCAGAGCTGAGTTCAAATCCTGAATATCCATGTTAACCTTCTGTCTCATTCATCTGTCTAATATTGACAGTGTGGTGTTAAAGTCTCCCATTATTATTGCGTGGGAATCTAAGTCTCTTCGTAGGTCTCTAAGGACTTGCTTTATGAATCTAGGTGCTCCTGTATTGGGTGCATATATATTTAGGATAGTTAACTCTTCTTGTTGAATTGATCTCTTTACCATTATGTTATGGCCTTCTTTGTCTCTTCTGATCTTTGTTGGTTTAAAGTCTGTCTTATCAGAAATGAGGATTGCAACCCCTGCTTTTTTTTGGCTTTCCATTTGCTTGGTAGATCTTCCTCCATCCCTTTATTTTCAGCCTATGTGTGTCTCTGCATGTGAGATGGGTCTCCTGAATACAACACACTGATGGGTCTTGACTCTTTATCCAATTTGCCAGTCTGTGTCTTTTAATTGGGGCATTTAGCCCATTTACATTTAAGGTTAATATTGTTATGTGTGAATTTGATCCTGTCATTATGATGTTAGCTGGTTACTTGGCCCATTAGTTGATACAGTTTCTTCCTAGCATTGATGGTCTTTACAATGTGGCATGTTTTTGCAGTGGCTGGTACCAGTTGTTCCTTTCCATGTTTAGTGCTTCCTTCAGGAACTCTTGTAAGCTAGGCCTGGTGGTGACAAAATCTCGTAGCATTTGCTTCTCTGTAAAGGATTTTATTTCTCATTCACTTATGAAGCTTAGTTTGGCTGGATATGAAATTCTGGGTTGAAAATTCTTTTCTTTAAGAATGTTGAATATGGGTCCCCACTCTCTTCTGGCCTGTAGAATTTCTGCTGAGATATCCGCTATTAGTCTGATGGGCTTCCCTTTGTGGGTAACCTGACCTTTCTCTCTGGCTGCCCTTAACATTTTTTCCTTCATTTCAACCTTGGTGAATCTGACAATTATGTGCCTTGGTGTTGCTCTTCTCAAGGAGTATCTTTGTGGTGTTCTCTGTACTTCCTGAATTTGAATGTTGGCCTGTCTTGCTAGGTTGGGGAAGTTCTCCTGGATAATATCCTGCAGAGTGTTTTCCAACTTGGTTCCATTCTCCTCGTCACTTTCAGATACACAAATCAAACCTAGATTTAGTCTTTTCACATAGCCCCATATTTCTTGGAGGTTTTGTTCGTTTCTTTTTACTCTTTTTTCTCTAGACTTCTCTTCTCACTTTATTTCATTAATTTGATCTTCAATCACTGATACCCTTGCTTCCACTTAATTGAATCGGCTATTGAAGCTTGTGCATGTGTCAGTAGTTCTTGTGCCATGGTTTTCAGCTCCATCAGGTCTTTTAAGGTCTTCTCTATACTGTTTATTCTAGTTAGCCATTTGTCTAATCTTTTTTCAAGGTTTTTAGCTTCCTTGTGATGGGTTCGAACATCCTCCTTTAGATCAGAGAAGTTTGTTCTTACCGACCTTCTGAAGCCTACTTCAGTCAACTCATCAAACTCATTCTCTGTCCAACTTTGTTTCACTGCTGGCGAGGAGCTGCGATCCTTTGGAGGAGAAGAGGCATTCTGGTTTTTAGAATTTTCAGCTTTTCTGCTCTGGTTTCTCCCCATTTTTGTAGTTTTATCCACCTTTGGTCTTTGATGTTGGTGACCTACAGATGGGGTTTTGGTGTGCATGTCCTTTTTGTTGATGTTGATGCTATTCCTTTCTGTTTGTTATTTTTCCTTCTAATGGTCAGGTCCCTCAGCTGCAGTCTGTTGGAGTTTGCTGGAGGTCCACTCCAGACCCTGTTTGCCTGGGTATCACCAGCAGAGGCTGCAGGACAGCAAATATTGCAGAACAACAAATATCTGGAAGCTTTGTCCCAGAGGGGCACCCACCTGTGTGAGGTGTCAGTTGGCCCCTACTGGGAGATGTCTCCCAGTTAGGCTACGCAGGAGTCAGGGACCCACTTGAGGAGGCACTCTGTCTGTTCTCAGAGTTCAAACACCTTGCTGGGAGAACCACTGCTCTCTTCAGAGCTGTCAGACTGGAACGTTTAAGTCTGCATAAGTTTCTGCTGCCTTTTGTTCAGCTATGCCCTGCCCCCAGAGGTGGAGTCTACAGAGGCAGTGGGCCCTGCTGAGCTGCGGTGGGCTCCGCCCAGTTCAAGCTTCCCTGGCCACTTTGTTCACCTACTCAAGCCTCAGCAATGGCAGATGCCCCTCCCCCTGCCAGACTGCTGCCTCACAGGTTGATCTCAGACTGCTGTGCTAGCAGTGAGCAAGGCTTGGTGGGCATGGTACCTGCCGAGCCATGTGTGGGATATAATCTCCTGGTGTGCCGTTTGCTAAGACCATTGCAAAAGTGCAGTATTTGGGTGGAAGTGTCCCGATTTTCCAGCTACAGTCTGTCATGGCTTCCCTTGGCTAGGAAAGGGAAATCCCCTGACCCCTTGCACTTCCTGGGTGAGGTGATGCCCTGCCCTGCTTGGGCTTTCCCTCCATGGGCTGCACCCACTGTCCAACCAGTCCTAATGAGATGAACCAGGTACCTCAGTTGGAAATGCAGAAATCACCCTTCTTCTGCATTGATCATGCTGGGAGCTGCAGACCAGAGCTTTTACTATTTGACTATCTTGGAACGGTGACCCACCAGATATGCTCTTAATGTTTAGATATCTTCAGTTGAACAAGGTCTCCTTGTTATACTCTATTTGCTTCAACAGTGAGATTTGGAGCAATCCTAGCAATCCTAGCTTGTGGCTTGTTCAGCATGAAGTGTTTTATATAACTAACATGGTTTGCTTGTCTTTTCTTCCACTTCTGTTGATGAGCAATCTGAGAAAAAAATTGGTGGCTCACGAGGTAAATACATACATATATATATGCATAGAAGCAAAAAAATGCATTAATGCAATATTAACAGATGATTAAATTAAAGTGAGCTTTCACCCCCGAAATTTTATAAAATGAGTATAAATTACTTTACAGTCAAGAAAGCAATAAGTACTCTTAAATATGCAATAAAGAATAATTTTGAAATATAGAGAGATATCACCATTTACATCTCAGATGCATTCACTATGTTCCTAATTTTTGTTTTTAAATTATAAGACCACAGTTTGGGAAAGTATAAGCTAGAAAGAAAAAAATGTAAAATTTTCCCCAATGCTTGATTTACTCAATAATTATGCTGTGCTCATTGGCATCAATGAAAATATACATGTTAATTTCCCCATGGTCTTGAGCTTACAGATACTCAGAGGTGATGCTGGTGATCTGATGGAAAGAGCATTTTACTTGCAATTTTAGCTGAATATTTGCTGTGTAATCATTGACAAGCCAGCCAATCTTTCTGAAATTTGGTTTCCTCATCAGTAGAGTGTAAATAATAATAAGAGCTGTTGTAAATGCCAACTTAGATAATATATGTAAAATTTCTTTTAAATTGTGATATGTGTTATATGTCTAGAAGCAATAATAATTACCATAATTTTTACCTTAAAGTTCATAGACATCCTTATCAAGCTCTCATTTCTTTGATGAGAAGGGACTGACTGAGTCTCTCTCCTATTAGAAGCTATACTCGGCTTCACTGGGCAACCCTAATCTGTGACTACAAGAAAAGTCATGTCACTGTGCCTCTGCCCATATTTTAACCTCCACCTGGAATCCCCTCCTCCACATTCCCTGCAACTTTCCTTCTTAGATAGGCTTACCTCAACTCCTCTTTCACAGATCAGCTCAAAAGCCCCCACCTCCATGAAGCTTTCTCTCTCTCTCTCTCTCTTTTTTTTTTTGACAGATCCTTGCTCTGCCGCCAGGCTGGAGTGCAGTGGCACAATCTTGGCTCACTGCAACCTCTGAATCCCTGGTTCAAGCAATTCTCCTGCCTCAGCCTCTCAAGTAGCTGGGATTACAGGCACGTGCCACCACACCCAGCTAATTTTTGTATTTTTAGTAGAGACAGGGTTTCACCATGTTGGCCAGGATGGTCTTGATCTCCTGACCTCGTGATCTGCCTGCCTCAGCCTCCCAAAATGCTGGGATTACAGGTGTGAGCCACCATGCCCGGCCAAAGCTTTCTCTGATAATCCTTCAAGAAGAATCCTCATCTTGAATTTCCTTAGACATTACTGTAATTAGTTTTGACAAATCTGTCTTTTTAACCAGATAGGTATTTGACTATTGCGTTAAAATTGACAGCTACATCCTACACCATGAACCCTTTCCTGGTGTACTATCGAGCGTGGGTCCAAGTGTAAAGTTTATTTTTGCTGTAACTGAGTACACTCTTTTTTTGGTTGTTGTTTTGTTTTTTGAGATGGAGTCTCACTCTGTCACCCAGGCTGGAGTGCAGTGGCACCACCTTGGCTCACTGCAACCCCCACCTCCTGGGTTCAAGTGATTCTCCTGCCTCAGCCTCCCAGCCTCCAAGTAGCTGGGGCTATAAGTACGTGCCACCACACCCAGATAATTTTTGTATTTTTTTTTTTTTAGTGGAGTTGGGGTTTCACCATATTGGCCACGATGGTCTCGAACTATTGACCTCCTCCTGCCTCAGCCTCCCAAAGTGCTGGGATTACAGGCGTGAGGCCACTGCGCCCGGCCTTACACTCATTTATTACAATGTGTAAGAAGGTACATTGAGTTGAGTAAGTGTATTAGTTCATTTTCACACTGCTGATAAAGACATATCCAAGACTGGGTAATTTGTAAAGAAAAAGAGGTTTAAAAGACTCACAATTCTATGTGGCTGGGGAGGCCTCACAATCATGGCAGAAAGCAAAAGGCATGTCTTATATGGCGGCAGACAAGAGAGAAAATGAGAGCCAAGCAAAAGGGGTTTCCCCTTATAAAACCATCAGATCTCATGAGACTTATTCACTACCACAAGAACAATATGGGGGAACCACCCCCATGGTTCAGTTATCTCCCACTAGGTCCCTTCCACAACATGTGAGAATTATAGGAGTTACAATTCAAGATGAAATTTGGGTGGGGACACAGCCAAACCGTATCAGTAAAGTATGCAATGTGGTCTAAAGCAGGGTGTTAGTTGCTGCAAAGAGAGCTAAATATTGTCAATAGCAGACCAGAAATGGATAAAGATCAGAAATTTATGTCACGCCAGAGCAGCCCATGCTTTACCCAACAGTTCGACAGTGCTTTGTGACTGATGGAGGAAACCTAAACCCTCCATGCCCAGATTTCTAGTATTTAAAAATATACCCAGTATTTAAAAATATATTCAGTATTTAAAAATATATTCTTGTGTTTAGAAATAAAAAATACAAAAGGAATTGAGAACTGCTGCACTCACTGTATTTGATGTTGAGTTCCTTGAGGGTGTGCATGAGTATTTGAATAGGAAAAAAAGAGTAATACATCAGGATCAGGGTTAATAAATCTAAAAACATAATTAGTCAAATAATTTTTTGTTAAGTCTGGCACTTTTCTACTGTGAATTAAAAATATTTTTGGTATGATAGTGGCCAACAATTTCTGGAAACTTAAGAAAATAGGTTCAGTTCATTTTGTGGTTAAGATCTTGGGCTTTGAAATCAGAAGGATCTGTTCTCAAATCCCAACTTGGCTATTTACTACCTATGTGATTTGATTGCTTAATGTCTTCAAGCATCAGTTTTCTTTTCTTTAAATGAGACTGATAGAATATATGAGTTGGGATGATTTTGACTATAAATAACAGATGTTTTGATAATAAAATAATTGATTATTTTACATAATGAAAAGTTCAAAGGCACAGTGGATTCCAGGGTTGTGAGAGATTCAATGACACAGTGATGTTCTTTCCATCTTTTAGTGTTACCATCTTCAGGGTTGACTTCTTTCAGAGGAAAACTCTCATTTTCAGAGGGCCGCATTTTCCAGTGTCTCTTAAGAGTGAAGGAAATTTTATTTCAAGACCGCTGGTATGGCTGGGTGTATTGGCTTATATCAGTAATCCCAGCACTTTGGGAGGCCAAGGTGGGAGGATCACTTAAGGCTAGATGTTTGAGACCAGCCTGGGCAACATAGTGAGACCCTGTATCCACAAACAAAAATAAAATTATCTGGATGTGATGGTGCATGCCTATAGTCCTACCTACTCAGTGGGCTGAGGTGGGAGGATCACTTGGGCCCAGGAGTTTGAGGCTGCAGTGAGCTAGGGCTGGTGACAGTGCAAGGCTGTTTCTAAAACAAACACGACACAACAAAACAAAAGGCTACCGGGTTAGCAGCTTATTCCCAAAGTAATGACGAGTAGTGAGGATAGAATTATCATGATGGTCGCAAATCAGTCATCTCAAGAGAAATAAATGTTGGAGAGTCACCATAGCTACTACAGAATCAACTTGTATTTTTTTTTATTTTTTGTGAAAACTGCTTATAAAACTCTGAGCTCATTGTCCCACATATAGTAAGAACGTGGTAGCTTTTCTTATCAACCACTCACTAATTTGGACCTAAAAAGTCCACTTCAGATTTTTGATTTGTAACATTTCTTGCACCTACTTAACAATCGTTCTGTTCTCTCCTCTGGCCAACATTTGGGAGATGTGTGCCTCATATAAGAGTAAACTTGAGAGTGAGTATCTAAATGCATTGATGGCTCTTGACCTGCCTGGTTTTCAGGTATTGTATTGTGGAAACTTTCCTTCGGCCTGAGAAGTATGAATTCTGCTGTGTACATGGTCTTGAGGAAGGAAACAGTCAGTTCCTTACAAGTCAGGTCCTGGGTTAAGTGCATTCATGTAGGATTTGGCTGAAGGAAACCTGGGCTGCTTTTGCCCGTCATCTGGGCAACCTTGTGCAGACCACCATATCTTGTGGGTCTTAGTTGCCTTTTCGGCAAAATAAGGATGATCTGGGGATCATGGAGCTAATTGCTGTGGAAAGGCTGTCTAAATGTTTTAACTCATTGAAGATACTAGTTATTTTTGCTCCACTGGGTAGCTTTTTTGTATAATACATAAGCATGATAGTCAGATAGGCATTGCCTACATAAGGGGAAGGTGCAAATCAAGCAATGCAATGACTTAGTCTGGGAGCAACGTCCCATGTTTAAAGAAAAAAGAAAGCATGTTTCTTCTGCTCTTCTTCTGCAGGTACTTCCCCTCCCTTGAAGTTTTTAATAACCTCAGTGGAGTCTCCAAGTGTTCAGAAAAATGTCTCTAACTGAACAGGAGAAAAGTGGATTGGTTTGTTTGGTTTATGCACTTGTGTTAAGAGTTCCCCATTTCTTCAATGAGAAGTGAAGCTATTTGCTTTTCTGTGTACATATGGACAAAATGCCACAAACATCTACAGTCAGTAAATCAATGAAATGCAATAATATTCAAGGATGAATATTATCTCTTGATATAAAATTTATTTATTTTCTAATTTTAAAAATTGATATATACAAATTGTACATATTTATGGGGTACATAGTGATGTTTCAATACATGTAATGTATAGTGATCAGACCAGGACAATTAGAATATACATCATCTGAAACATTTATCTTTTTTGTGTTGGGAACATTCAATATCTTCATTCTAGCTATTTGAAACTATAAAATATATTATAGTTAGCCATAGTCATTCTACAATGCTATAGAACACTTGAACTTATTCCTCCTATTTAGCTGTAGTTTTGTATCTTTTAACAAATCTCTCCCTATCCCTCTTTCCCACCCTATGGTATCCTCTGTTTTACTTTTTATTTCTAAGAGATAAACATTTTCAGCTTCTGCATGAGTGAGAACATGTGGTGTTTAACTTTTTTTTTATTTTTTTTTGAGACAGAGTCTCACTGTCACCCAGGCTGGAGTGCAGTGGCACGATCTCGGCTCACTGCAAGCTCTGCCTCTGGGGTTGACGCCATTCTCTTGCCTCAGCCTCCCGAGTAGCTGGGACTACAGGTGCCCACCACCATGCCCAGCTAATTTTTTGTATTTTTTAGTAGAGATGGGGTTTCACTGTGTTAGCCAGGATTGTCCCAATTTCCTGACCTCATGATCTACCCACCTCGGCCTCCCAAAGTGCTGGGATTACGGGCGTGAGCCACCATGCCTGGCTGGTGTTTAACTTTTTGTTCCTGGCTTATTTGACTTAAAATAATGTTCTCTAGTTGCATCCATGTTGTTGCAATTGATAGGATTGCATTCTTTTTTATGGCTGAATAGTATTCCATTATATGTATGTGTATATATATATATGCACACTTTCTTTATCCATTCATCTGTTGTTGGACACTTTGATTGATTCCATATCTTGGCTATTGAGAATAGTGCTGCAGGCAACAGGACACTGCAGATGTCTTTTTGATATACTGATTTGATTTCTTTTGGACAAATGCCCAGTAGTAGGATTGCTGTATCATATGGTCTTTCTATAATATTTGTAGTTTTTTGAGGAACCTCCATACTGTTATTCATAGTGGCTGTACTAGTTTACATTTCCATCAACAGTGTATAAGAGTTCCGTTTTCTCCACATCCTTGCCAGCATTTGTTAATTTTTGTCTTATTTTTTGGACTTAAGACCCAGCTAGTCAGAGTTGTCTTTCAAAGAATGAGAACTGCCATTCCTTAGAAAGTAGCATCAAATAAAGTGACTTGTAGGGATATTCCTTGGCCCAATCTAAAATTGAAACAGACAGTGCACATGGCTTTATTTAGGATCCTAGAAATTGAACATAGAAGGAATTCTTAGCTCAACATTCTTCCAGATTGTAGAAACTAGTTGATGTTTCCTGACAAGGCCTCTTGCCAATCTCACCTCTCCTAGCTAAGCTCTTTTAACTCTGGTCTTAGGCTGATCTATTTCCTGGCAACAAATCTTCTTTTAAATAAAAACAGATCTCCTAGATGGTCTTGTTCACTCTTTCCTTCTACTGACTACCTTTGTTGCCCATTCTCATCACTTTCTCAATTTAGTCATTATTTTTCTTTTTTATTCTCTTCCTTCAACCTCATTATTTAATTGTTTTCTCTTCATCCTTTTAGATGATGATTAGGTTATCACTGTCCAATATGGGAGCCACTGGCCACATGTGTCTATTTAAGTTAATTAGAATTAGAGAAAATTAAAAGAAAATCAGTTCCTCTTCAGTCACATTACAAGTGTTCAATGACCACATATGTCTAGTGGCCAGCACAGTGATTGGACGGGGCAGATACAGAAGATTTCCGTAATCACAGAAGGCTCTATAGACAGTGTTGACCCAGGTATTCAATTTCTCTACTTCCTTAAGTGTTTTTTCCACTTTCAGGAAATTTCTACCCATTTTCACCCTTATTACTATAAAAAAGTCAAAGATACATATTGGAAACAAAGGGAATATCTTCATAGATTGTTCACATACCTAGAGGACAGGTTCTTCTATCCTCTTGGTCATAGTCATTTCATAGTCTCTGTAATTGTTTCAGCACATTAAATAGAGGAATAGTGAATCGATGTAGTCTTTAAGATTTTCATCCTTAAAAATGGAATTTCATATAAACTCTGAAGACATGCAACTTATCGTGCTTTTGGGTGGCCATCACCACAATTCAGCAATGATGGCTGAGTGGACTTTGTCGTCAAAAGAGCTGGACCTCAGCAGAGAGCTGTCTGCACACTGTGGCCCTATGTTTCAAATTGTATTTCTCTGCCATCTTCCCTTTTAGTTCCTGCTAGCTCTGATCTTGACTTATTCCTTCCTGCCTTGTGTCCTTTTCCACCCTTTGATTAGTGTTGGCATCTTTTTCATAGGAGTCAGATTCTGATCTCAGCCATCCTTTCTGTCATTTCTATGCTAATCTTACTAAATTTGATGACTCATCTGCATTGTTGCCAATGTGTGGTCTTCCCTGCACCCACATTTTGCTTTGTTTTTCAGAATTTGAAGGCACACTTAGAGCTTGAGGAGACGCTACCCATTTCTTCCTTAGCAAGCATGAGTTCTCATGTCTTCCATTTCCCTTCACTCAGCTTGGAGAGTGAAAAGAAGAAACAAAGAAAAATTTTTACCTTCAAAGAGTTTACATACTAGTAGGGGATACAAGAGATAGTTAAGAAATTAGGCCAGAAGCTTTGTAGAGAACTCAATGACTGATGTCAGCACAAGAACTATCAAGGTTAAAACAAGGGTTTGGACTATTTCATTAGAAAGGTACAACATGGCTTGATGGGAAAGTTTAGACAAGATTTGGACTGGCCCAGGGAGGGCATCTCAGTCCGTAAACTGGGGCAGGCTATATGAGGCAAGAATTGCTTAGGTCTTGCTTTTCCTCTGCATTATTCTCCTTTCTTCTTCATTTTCTACTGACAATTATGTCCACATCTGTCTGGCCCAGGGTGTCACCATCCTTCATTCTGATGCTTTCCTATAATTGATTTTGTTTGGCTGTTCATGATAGGGACTATTATCACAGGGAGCTTAAGATTCATTTACTTTTTTATTTTTATTTTTGGTGGTAGATTAAGACATTATAGATATTTCACTGGGGATAATAGTCATTCATTCTAAGAGCTGAGTTTAAATCTGTAACTAACTGTGCCCACACCTTCTACAAAGAAGGGGAAAAAAAAAGAAAAGTTGCTTGTTGGTTGTTTTCTGGGGGCTTCTGAGATCTGAGATTTTAATCGTTTGGAGCATTTCTGTTGAGTTCTTTTTTTTTTTTTAAGTATTATTCTTGAGTATAGACAGGTGCCAAGGGTTTATACATTTTATTTTTCAGATGAAGAATCTGAATTTCCAGAATGGGAAATGATGAGCTCAAGATGTGAGCTCCTTTAAAGGTTGGGACTGTTGTTTTTCTTTGTGTCTCCGGTGCCTGTGGCGGTTCCTAGAACATATCAGATCCCCAGAAAATGTTTCCAGGGCACATACTTAATGAATATCTCAGAAAAACAACAGTGATCCAGGGTGTGTGCAGAGCTCAGCTAAGCTGAGGAGCTGAGGCTGCAATACTTCATCTTTTCACAATGTTTTCGAGTTCTTCCACTTGTTCAAGAGTGTTTGATGCTTAAGATTATGTTCTCTTTGGGCTGGGTGTGGTGACTCATGCCTGTAATCCCAGCACTTTGGGAGGCTGAGCAGGGTGGATCACTGGAGGACAGGAGCTCGAGACCAGCCTGGCCAATGTGGTGAGACCGTCTCTACTAAAAATACTAAAATTAGCCAGGCATGGTGGTGGGTGCCTGTAGTCCCAGCTACTTGGGAGGCTGAAGCAGAGGCAGAGAATCACTTGGACCTGGGAGATGGAGGTTGCCATGAGCCTAGATTGTGCCACTGCCACCTGGGTGACAGAGTGAGACTCTGTCTCAAAAAAAAAAAAAAAAAAAAAAAGAAGATTGTGTTCTCTCTGAAGTTTTTCATGACATCCCCTCTTGGCTGTTACATGGTTTCATAGTACTTTTATCCTTGAAGCACCAAACACATTATATTTTAGTGACCTCTTTATATCCCATTCCTTCTGCTGGGTGTTGAACTTTTTCAGAAAATAATTTCTTGTTCACTTTAATAAGCCTAGTACTTGGCCCAGAACCTGGTACACAGTAGGCACTAAATGATTATTTGGTGAATAAATGAAGGTCATATGTCATAGTGGATGCTGTTGGTGATCCAGACAAATCCCCTTGTATACCATCCTACAGCTTCTGGCTGTTTTGCCTCTAACAGCTTATACTAGTGACCTTCTGAAGAGGACCACTTTTGAGCTGTTGGACAATTTTTGCTTGGACCTCCCGAGAGCCAAAGTGCTTGGTAGTTTACATCCCTTGAGGGCATCTGAAGCCAATGTTTTACTGGTGCAGCAGTATGAAATTCCAGCTCCTTTGCCCCAGTGTAGACCAAACTGCAACATTAAATATCCTCCAGAGTTCCCCACAGATTCAGGTTGAGGCTGGAACTTCACCTGATATTACATCATGTTCAGCTTCTTCCTTTTTCCTATTCTGATTTCCTGACACTTACCAATTTCTCCAGAGAATCCTTCTTTAGTAGGTCACCCATGAAACAATCCTCATCTCAGGTTCTGCTTCTGGGAAACCCAAATGAATACCTCAGTTGCTTCTCAGTGCTAGAATTATACATGCAAGCTTATTTATTTATTTATTTTGCCATTTACACTGAGGTAATAAACATGTTCCAAATAGCCAAGTAACTTCAAAAAGCATTAGAGATAGAACCTCTGTAATGATTTTCCAATCTCATTTCTATAATGTAAAATACCTTTTATGGGGAGGCATATGCATTGATAAAAATATTGACAGGAAAGACTGGCTTTCTTCTTAACAAAAATAATTGCGTCTTTCTAAAACAAAACAAAAAACAAAAAACAAAAAAACCCAGGAAGCCAGCACTGATGTTAAATCAGAACACTCATATGCCAGAGCTGATGAGATGGGACCCTAACATATGAGTCACAGAAAAAACACAGCTGGAATGAAGCAAGACATTCCAGCACATTCAGGAATGTCACTAATTTATTTCTGAATACTTGGGAAAATGTAGTCAACTGTGTAACACATACCTCTCTGTTTGCTATTTCTCATTTCACCTCTTGCTTTCTCTATTTCTGTATCTCTCCAGATCTGTTTCTCTCACTGTCCCAAAATAGCCCGCAAATTTCTTTCCATCCTCTGGTGACTGTAGCCGCAGTGAAACTGAGGTGCCAATGGAAGGAGCAACAGCTGAAAAATATGGCTTTCTTAATGGCTGTGTATATTTTCCAAAAAGAGTAGATCACTGGCATTTTAAAAGGATCATAAATATATCATTAATGAAACTGGAAGCCATCATTTCAGTAGCCAGATTAGTGTCAGGAGTTGACATTGTTCCTAGAGGAGCGAAGAACACTAAAAGAAAATTATCCAAGTTCAAATATCTCCATGATGCACAGGCATTGGGTGAATGACACTTGGGGAAACACACACATCAATATCTTTTAAGTGTAAACTGTCCTTTCTGAAACCCTTGGGCTGGTGACAACTTGACACAGAGAAGATATAACTGCATAGGCTATTTAACCAAGTAAAGATGATTGTCAGTTTTCTCCAGTTTGTCTTTGTTAATAGTCTATAAACACGGATGTGCCTATTAGGTGTAGCTTCCTCTCTTTATTTGAAATCACCATTAAATTGCTCTCCAAAAATATTGTAGAGCAGCCGCAGACCTCACTGAACAATAACTTTATAAGCCCTCCCTCTCTCCCTTGAGCTTTCGTCTGCTTAGCTGCCCGTCCTCAGGCTCCGAGTGTGTAATCAGGCCCAGCCTCCTGCAGAGCACCATCAGGAAAATGGCAGCTCTCACTGAGAGACAGCAGAGCCATTCACAGTCATGGAGCTATTGAAACATTGACAGATATGACAGACATTTCCAAAGCTGTGCGAAGCATTAATTTTAATGTATGCTGTGTGTCCTTACTTAGTAAATATTTATTTGACTGTGAAAGATAGGAGAGGTAATCACTGCTTTCCTTCAAATACAGTTGCTGTGTGAGCCCCAGCCCCCTTCTCTTGAGGGAGCTGAGGACTCAGTCCTGGAGTTTTGAAACAAAACATGGGAGAAGAAAAAGAGGCAAGAGACAAGACCTCTATTCTAGAGTTAAATTTTAACATTCTTCTGTGTTTTATTCAAAGTGTTTCCTTTGGTCACATGGATACAGCATAATCACATTAGCTCAGCAACTAACAAGAATCATGCTTAGCTAGAAAATAATTTCTAGGAAGTCTGGATTGGCAATAAGATTTTATCTGAAGATGGGTCAACCTAGCTGACATTGTCTTCTATTCCAGCTTTCCTGTCTGAATCTCCTATTATGATCTTCCAGTTAACCTCTATTGTCATTGACCATCTGATCTACATAGGGGGTCACTCTGGGGCCACCATATCTTCAGATGTAGAGCAGACAATTTAGACAATTTCACTCTTCAAATTAAATGGTTGGAGAAGTGGGAAGGCAGTAGATTGGGTCACGACAGTCATCATTGAGCACCTGCAAAGGGGGTAGTTATGTTTACATGTACTATCTCAGATAATCCCAACAACTCCCTGTGAGGCAGGCAGCATTAGCACTCTTTCCAGCGTCACATAATGGCAGGATTGAGATGACTGAGATATAGACTCGGGTCTTTGAAATCCAAGGTCTGGTGCTTTGTCTGCTACACTGCAACAGAGAGTATTGCATACATAAAACCACTTTGTAAACCTTACATCTTTATAAAAATGTTAGCTACTGCTACTGTGGACAGTGGAAAATGTGCTTGTTAGTTTTGTCTGGCTGGTTAGTCATCCAGGGCTTTTCTAATGAGGCAATGAACCCAACAGGGGTGAGAGGATGAGTTGCCAAGCCTTCACGTCGACTTTGTGTGCACTAATTAAACATCATGCCTGGATAAATGGCCCAGGATGGCAAAGTCCACAGCTTCTCACAGAAGTTTCCAGGAAGTCTCTTGGTTGCCTGAAGATGATTTGGTCATGACTGAGGTGCAACCTCAAGCCTCCTTCACTTGCTCTGTGTGACTGGGTACATTAACCTTTCTTTGTATCAGTAGCAAACTGTGGTGTGAATGTCCAGTGGGCCCCCAAAATCAATTTCTCCTTGGTGAGTACTTGTTAAATGTATGTCTATTTCATTCTAATATACAAGGAGAGTGACATATATTGGATTCTAAAATATTAATTTATTATAAGTTTTTTTTTCTTTGAACCTATGCTGTTTATCTTGGCAAGCTCTCTTAAATATCCTTTGACCTTTTCCAAAATGTCTTATTTGTTAAGTTTGCTCTCTTCAGTTTTCTGTATTCAGTGAAACTCTTTGGAATTTTACTCAGACAAAATTTTACACTGGAGAGGGAGCCACACATAGTCAAAGTTTATGGGGAATAGATTTATGTTTGAAAACTATGCCAGATATTAGTCATGCATACTATGTTATAATATCAAGGCAGCTCTAGTCTAGTGTCTTAAAATCAGCTAGTTCCCTACCCAAAACTTTACTAAATCTGAGGGATACTCTACCTTTTCTGTCTGAAGTTCTGCATATATATATATTTTTAATTTAAGCAGTTGTGTTGTCAGATTTTTATGGCTTTTTTACATTGAGGTAAAGGTATGTTCTCTTGTTGAGCACCTAAAAAAAATCACAAACAGAAAAGCAACGACTTCTTAAAAGTCCTGAATTTTCTAGTCACTCAAATAAGAATGCATTTGCTGATGGTTAATATAAAGATGGGTCATGTCTGGTCTCCAACTAATATGACTCAGGATCTCTAAGTTCAATAAAGCAAAGACTCTTTCATTAGAGCTAAGACTCATTCTACTATATCATTAGAACAAAGACTCAACATCTGGCATAAGCAGATCATGATCTTATTTGGAGCCCAAGCTGTTTTTCTGATCCAGTACTGATGTTTGGGGGCAAGTCTTTATTTACTTGGTGCTATGATAAAGGTTTTCACATATATTATCCCACTGATGCTTAAACAAAACCCTGTAAAGTGGTACTATTTTCAATGTTTTACAAACAGGGATAATAAGCCCCTAAAAGTTTAATTAATTTGCTCAATATTGAAGCTGGGATGCGAACCTAATGTTTCAATTCTTTGCTCTTTCATTGATGATTTGTTATAACTGGCTCCTATTGTTAAGAAGACATGGTATATTGAGCAATGAGGAAACTACCAAGCCATTCTGGTTAATTATATCCATCAGTCAACTCAAAGGCATCCTTAGTCTGCAACTTCTTTTTAGTCCAACATTAAGCTTGAGAATGATGAGATATTATGGCTGTCTAATAATGGCCCTGCCCATAATTCTTTACATTCATCCAAAGCAAATGGTGAACTATTGCCCAAAATGACGATGTTTGGTCATTCATTTGCTTCAAATAACTGGCCTGGGGCCTCCTCCTACCCAGCCCAAACTAGGATTCTGGTGGAAAAAAATATTCTCTCTCTCCTGGTAGATATCTGCTTCATAAACCCTTAAGATCATCGTTAGCCCTTTAGAGACATCTTCTGTGATCAAAATTTCTTATTCTAGAAGAGTCATGCAATTCATTATGGACCTGGGACACGATAAAGGGCTTAGCCTTATTTGTAGAGAAGAATCTACCTGCTAAGACTTGAGAGGAAGAAAAAATGTAAAAGGTGGAAGGGCCTTTGAAACATTGATTTGTCATAAAATTATGGGTTTCTTGGTAAATTTGTATGCAGCTACTTCCTGAAGATGAGTATGCATTGTAAAAAATGGTCAATTTAGTCCTCCAACATTTTGAGGCTGAACAAAGTTGAGGCATAAATTGTTTATGGTAAAAGGCTGGTTTCTGTCAAGAAAACAGTCCCAAAAATCCAAGGAGCAGTCTTTTTGTTGATGAATTCAATGCCAAAGGATGCTTCTTCTACATGAGACAATGAGGTGACTTAACCATGGCTGCATTTTGTGGAATAAAAATGTGAAAGGTGAATAGCTCTAGGACGGCTTGAAGACGTTATTTTTGGAGACCATGTGACATGGATTGCACTTCATTTCAGAAGAGTGAATAGCAGGGAAAGTAATGCAACAGACCAAGAAGAAAGCTTGTTCAACTCCTCTTTTTGGAATCAATCCCGGAGTTTTCACTGCTCACTATTCTCTGATGACTCCCAAATTTATATCTCTAGCTCAGAGCTTTGCAATGAACTCTAGACCCAGTTTCCAACTACCTGTTCAACAGTCCTACTAGCATGTCTTGCATACACATACTACTCATCTGAACAACCAAATCTATGCTGCCTCTGCTTCTCTTGTCTTTATTCTAGCTTGAGTCATTATAGATTACAGACTCTTCCTTCTCTCTTGTTCCTTGCATTCTATCAATCATTACGATCTGCTCATCCTACCTTAGAATATTCCTCAAGTCCAATTCTTCCACTTCATTTCTCGCTCATTATCACTACCTTAGATTTTTCTTGCCAAGATTATTGCAAACATTTCCCACGGATATCCCTGCCTCTGGATTTGCATCTTTCCAATTTTTCATACACTCTTCTGCCAGGATTTTCTTCCTAAAAAAATGTCATAAGGTTACTTCTCTGCTTAAAGACTTCCATTGTCGGCCGGGTGCGGTGGCCCCAGCACTTTGGGAGGCCCAGGCGGGCGGATCACGAGGTCAGGAAATCAAGACAATCCTGGCTAACACGGTGAAACCCCATCTCTACTAAAAATATAAAAAAATTAGCCGGGTGTAGTGGCAGGCGCCTGTAGTCTCAGCTACTTGGGAGGCTGAGGCAGGAGAAAGGCCTGAACCCAGGAGGCGGAGCTTGCAGTGAGCCGAGATCGCGCCACTGCACTCCAGCCTGGGCGACTAAGCAAGACTCCGTCTCAAAAAAAAAAAAAAAAAAAAAAAAAAAAAAGACTTCCATTGTTTACTCTTTGCCTGAGGGATAAAGTTCAAACTTGTTCATATGGTTTACAAGCCCTTTCACAATCAGGACCCAGCTTATCTTTCCAATCTCATTACTTGCCCCTCCCTTCAAACACATACTCTTCACCAGCTTTCTTAATTCTGGTTTGTTTTCATAAGTGTTTTTGTCTCCTTAGAATCCCCTTCTCTACTTTTTCTTGGCCCCCCGCCCCCGATCCCCCCTGCCCAGGAATCCTAGTCATCTTTAAAAACTTAGCACAATGATTGATAACAGTTGCATTTATTGGCCATTTATTTTGCTTCAGGCACTATACTAAGTACTTTACATGGATCGTCTCAATCAGTGTTTTTTTTTTTTTTTTTTTTCCTGAGACGGAGTCTCGGCACTGTTGCCCAGGCTGAAGTGCAGTGGCGGGATCATCGTGGCTCACTGCAACCTCTGCCTCCCAGGTTCAAGAGATTCTCCTGCCTCAGCCTCCCAAGTAACTGGGATTATAGGCGCCCACCACCATGCCCGGCTAATTTTTTGCATTTTTAGTAGAGACGGGGTTTCACCATGTTGATCAGGCTGGTCTCGAACTCCTGACTGTCTTCTTATATTAATAAGAAAAATAAAACGAAATAGCGGTAAAGTATTGGGACAGTGAAAATTTTTGAGGGGTGGTATGGACAGATAATGGGCGATGTTTCTCAGGGCTGCTTCTAGCAGGATTAGGGGCGGCGTGGGAACTTAGAGTGGGAGAGATTAAGCTGAAGGAAGATTTTGTGGTAAGGGGTGATATTATGGGGTTGTTAGAAGAAACATTTGTCATTTAGAATTATTGGTGATGGCCTGGATACAGTTTTGTATGAATTGAAAAACTAAACAGAATAAGAGAAGGAGAAACAAAGGTATTAAAGGACCAAGAATTGGGAGGACCTAGGACATCTAATTAGAGAGTGCCTAAGAAGGTTCAGCATAGCCTTGCCAGCAAAGATTATTTATTTACTTCAAGAGTTAGGAGTGGCGGTTTGGGGATAGCACCAGGAGATATCCGCTGTGATGGCTTGGAGAAACAGTGTAAACTGGCAGTGTAAACAAGAGCAGGGCATGTATGAGTAGTTGAGAATGGTGAATAGGAGTATGACTAGACAGAAGACAGTAGGGATGACAAGTTTTTTGGGGCACAATCTAAGTTGGTCTGGTGTCTGGAATGAGACTGGGGCTTAATAAAAAGCGTCTATACAGGAGCTTAAAATGGCTGTACCTTGTAGCATTCTGAGGACAGGCCTGAATTCTGAGAAGGGAAAGTGGTAAAAGTACTGTCCAGTCCTTTTTAAGTTGGTGGCTGAGCTTGGTGAGGTGTGTTTTTAAAAGACTATTAGTTTGAAGACTTTTCTGAAGACTGAGGACTGTAAGGGATATAAAGGTTTCACTGAATACTAAGAGCCTGAAAAAATGCTTGGCTGATTTGACTAACAAAGGCCGGTCTGCTATCGGACTGTATAGAGGTGGGAAGGCCAAACCGAGGAATTATGTCTGACAGAAGGGAAGAAATGACCGTGGTGGCCTTCTTAGATCCTGTGGGAAAGGCCTCTACTTATCCAGTGAAAGTGTCTACCTAGACCAAGAGGTATTTTAGTTTCCTGACTCAGGGCATGTTAAGTAAAGCTAATTTGCCAGTCCTGGGTGGGGGCAAATCTCTGAGCTTGATGTGTAGGGAAGGGAGGGGGCTTGAATAATCCCTGAGGAGTAATAGAATAGCAGATGGAACACTGAGAAGTTATTTCCTTGAGGATAGATTTCCATGATGGAAAGGAAATGAGAGGTTCTAAGAGGCAGGCTAGTGGCTTGTACTATAGCATAGCCTGCCTTTGCTGGTGTGTGGCGATTAGGCCTGGTGGAACTGCCATCAATAAACTAAGTGTCATCAGGGTGAGAAACAGGGAAGAAGGAAATGTGGGGAAATGGGGTGAACGTCAGGTGGATCAGAGAGATGCAGTCATGAGGGTCAGGTGTGGTATCAGGAATAATGTGGGAGGCCGGACTGAAGTCCGGGCCAAGAACAGTGGTAACTGTGGGAGACTTAACAAAGAGTGAGTACAGCTGAAGGAGCTGGGGAGCAGAAAGTATATGCGTCAGGTGTGAGGAACAAAATAGATTTTGGAAATGATGAGAGCTGTAGAGAGTGAGTTGAGCATAGTTTGTGATTTTAAGGGACTCTAAAAGTATTAGGGTGGCAGCAGCCGCTGCACAGAGACATGATGGCCAGCTTAAAACAGTAAGGTCAAGTTGTTTGGACAAAAAGGCTACAGGACGCGATCCTGGTCCTTGTGTAAGAATTCTGACTGCACAGCCTTGCACTTCGGCTGTGTGTAATGAAAAGGGTTGGGATAAGTCAGGGACAGCTAGGGTTGGGGCAGTCTTTAAAGCTGTCTTCAAGGAACGGAAAGAGGAGTGGGGAAAGATTTAGGATCTATGGAGTCAGCTAGGTTTCTTTTTGTGAGTTTATATAATGATTTTGTTAGGATGGCAAAACCAGGCATTTAAAGGCGAAAGTATCTAACGATGCCTAGGATGTAGCAGGTGTTGGGGTTTGAGAGATCAGTCAGACATGATCAGCAGGGAGAGCACGTGTGTTTTTATGAGAATTACGCCGAGGTAGGTAATGGATGGAGAAGAAATTTGAGCTTTGGAGGGGGATACTTGATATCCTTCGGAGAGTAAATGCTGAAGGAGCAGAAGTGTGTCTTGTTGCGAAGATTCAAAGGAGGGGCTACAAAGAAGAAGGTCATCAATATATTGAATAAGGTGAGAAGCGGAGGGGTGGAAAGAAAGTAAATCATGAGAAAGAGCTTGGCTGAAGTAATGAGGGCTGTCCTTGAAACTTCGCGGCAGCACAGCTTAGGTAAGCTGCTGGGGCTGATGGGTGTCAGGGTCAGTCCAGGTGAAAGCAAAGAGAGGCTGGGATGAGGGGTGCAGGGGAATAGTGAAAAAAGCATCTTTAAGATCAAGAATGGAATAGCGAGTTGTGGAGGAAGGTATTGAGGACAAAAGAGTGTACGGTTGGGCACCACAAGGTGGGTAGGCAAAACAATTTTGTTGATAAGGTGCAGATCTTGAACTAATCTGTAAGACTTGTCCAGATTTTGGACAGGTAAAATGGGGGAATTGTAACGAGAGTTTATAGGTTTTAGAAGTCCACGCTGTAGCAGGCGAGTGATAACAGGCTTTAATTCTTTTAAAGTGTGCTGTGGGATGGGATATTGGCGTTAAGGCGGGTAAGAGTGATTAGGTTTTAATGGGATGGTAATGGGCATGTGATCAGTTGCCAGGGAAGGAGTAGAGACGTCCTATACTTGTAGGTTAAGGTGGCGGGATACGAGAGGAAGACGCAAAGGAGGCTTTGGGTTGGGGAGAAGGGCGGCAATGAGATGCGGCTGTAGTTCAGGAATAGTCAGGGAAGCAGATAATTTAGTTCAAGTGTGTTGGCCTAATAAGGGAACTGGGCAGGTGGGGACAACTAAAAAGGAGTGCTTAAAAAAGTATTGCTTAAGTTGGCAACAGAGTTGTGGAGTTTTAAGAGGTTTAGAAGCCTGGCTGTCAATACTCACAACAGTTATGGAGGCAGGGAATCAGGCCTTTGAAAAGAAGGTAATGTGGAGTGGGTAGCCTCCGTATTGATTAAGAGGGGGACGGACTTACCTTTCACTGTGAGAGTTACTTAAAGCTCGGCGTCCGTGATGGTCTACGGGGCTTCTGAGGCGATCGGGCAGCATCAGTCTTCAGCCGCTAAGCCGAGAAGATCTGGGAAGGAGTCAGTCAGACAGCCTTGGGCCAGAGTTCTAGGAGCTCTGGGAGTGGCTACCAGGTGAGTTGAACAGTCCGATTTCTAGTGGGGTCCTGCACAGATGGGACACGGCTTAGGAGGAATCCTGGGCTGCTGGCATTCCTTGGCCTGGTGGCTAGATTTCTGGCACTTGTAGCAAGCTCCTGGGGGAGGCAGTTCTGGAGGAACGCCTGGCCACCGCGGTTTAGGCGTTTGGAAGTTTTTGTGTGCTGGAAATGTGGCTGGGGTTTGTCTCACAGTGGAGGCAAGGAATTGCAACTCAGAAATATGTTGCTATTTGGCTGCCTCTACTTTATTATTGTATACCTTGAAGGCGAGGTTAATTAAGTCCTGTTGTGGAGTCTGAGGGCCGGAATTTAATTTTTGGAGTTTTATTTAATGTTGGGAGCAGATTGGGTAACAAAATATATATTGAGAGTAAGACGGCCTTTTGACCTTTTAGGGTCTAGGACTGTAAAGCGTCTTAGGGTTGCTGCCAAATGAGCCATGAACTGGGCTGGATTTTTATATTTGATGAAAAAGAGCCTAAACGCTATCTGATTTGGGATAAAGAAAAAGGAGTATTAACTTCGACTATGCCTTTAGCTCCAGCCACCTTTTTAAGAGTAAATTGCTGGGCAGGTGGGGGAGGGCTAGTCACAGAACGAAACTGTAAGCTGGACCCGGTGTGAGAAGGGGAGGTGATAAAAGGATTATAGGGTGGAGGAGCAGAGGCCGAGGAAGAATTGGGACCTAGCTCAGCCTGGCAAGGAGGGGAGAGGTCAGATGGGTCTGTAGAAAAGGAATATTAGAAAGACTCAGGGACGCTTGGGGTTGGGACTGAGGGGACAGGTGGGAGGGAAAGAAGGAAGATTTGGGACGAGTTGCATTGGGAGCAGACTAGGGAGGGACTGATGTGTAAAAGAATGCCTGGACGTCAGGCACCTCAGACCGTTTGCCTATTTTACAAGAATTATTTAGATCGTGTAGGATGGAAAAATTGAAAGTGCCAGTTTCCCGCTATTTGGAGCTACTGTCGAGTTTGTATTGGGGTTAAGCGGCATTGCAGAAGAAAATAAGATGCTTAGATTTTAGGTCAGGTGAGAGTTGAAGAGGTTTTAAGTTCTTAAGAACACAGGCTAAGGGAGAAGACGGAGGAATGGAAGGTGGAAGCTTGCCCATAGTGAAGGAGGCAAGCCCAGAGAAAAGAGTAGAGACACAGAGAAGGGGTTGGGGGTTCTTGCCCTCCAGAAAAGCAGAGGAGGGGTCAGGGCATGGAAATAAGGGGTTGGAGCACAGAGATAAGAGGTCCGGGCATGAAAATAAGGGTTCCTGCCCCTCTAGAAAAGCAGGACTTGCTGCTAAGGGTGATGGAGAAGGGGTTGAGAGGTTCTTGCCCCTCCTCCAGAAAAGCGGAGAAGGGGTAGAGACACGGAGAGAAGGGATTGGGGTTCTTGCCTCTCCGCCAGAAAAGTGGGACTTGCCGCTAAGGGTGAAGGACCAAGGCAGGCGTCCTTGCGTGGTCTGATACCTCTCAAACCTGGGTGAATAATAAGAGAGGTGTCCTTGCAATGATTAAACACCAAGGGAAGGCTGCCTTCCCTAGTCTTGTGACTGGCGCCGGAGTTTTGGGTCCATGGATAAAACGTGTCTCCTTTGTCTCTACCAGAAAATGAAAGGAATTGAAATTAAGAGAAGGGAGAGATTGAAGTGTGGCGCCAAGATTGAAAGGAGGAAAGAGGTTGAGGGATAATGAGGGAGGTTGGAGAAGAGGGTAAAAAAGGTCACTTACCGGATTTGAAATTGGTGAGATGTTTCTTGGGCTGGTCGGTCTGAGGACCTGAGGTTGTAGGTGGATCTTTCTTATGGAGCAAAGAGCAGGAGGACAGGGGATTGATCTCCCAAGGGAGGTCTCCTGATCTGAGTCATGGCACCAAATTTCACTCGCGTCTGTGTGAAGAGACCACCAAACAGGCTTTGTGTGAGCAATAAAGCTGTTAATTTCACCTGGGTGCAGGCGGGCTGAGTCCAAAAAGAGAGTCAGCGAAGGGAGATAGGGGTGGGGCCATTTTATAAGATTTGGGTAGGTAAAGGGAAATTACAGTCAAAGGGGGGTTGTTCTCTGGTGGGCAGGAGTGGGGGTCACAAGGTGCTCAGTAGGGGAGCTTTTGAGCCAGGATGAGCCAGGAGAAGGAATTTCACAAGATAATGTCATCAGTTAAGGCAGGAACAGGCCATTTTCACTTCTTTTGTGGTGGAATGTCATCAGTTAAGGCAGGAACTGGCCATCTGGATGTGTACGTGCAGGTCACAGGGGATATGATGGATTAGCTTGGGCTCAGAGGCCTGACACTGACCTCAAGTGATCCACCTGCTGTGGCCTCCCAAAGAGCTGAGATTCCAGGCATGAGCCATCGCGCCTGGCATCAATCAGTTTTTTAAAATCACAGGATGTGGGTTTGTGATGGTTACTGTTGTCAACTTGATTGGATTGAAGGATGCAATCCTTCCTGGATGTGTCTGTGAGGGTGTTGCCAAAGGAGATTAACATTTGAATCAGTGGACTGGGAAAGGCAGACCCACCCTTATTCTGGCTGGGCACCATCTTATCAGCTACCACCATGACCAGAATAAGAGCAGGTGGAAGAACGTGGAAAGACTAGATTGGTTTAGTCTTCAGGTCTACATCTTTCTCCTGTACCGGATGCTTTCCGCCATCGAACATGGCAGAAAGCGGAAGTTCTTTAGCTTTGGGACTCAGACTGGCTTCCTTGCTCCTCAGCTTGCAGATAGCCTGTTGTGGGACCTCACCTTGTAATCATGTGAGTCAATACTCCTTAATAAACTTCCCTTCATATATGCATCTATCCTATTAGTTCTGTCCCTCTAGAGAACCCTGACTAATACAGGGTTCTATTCATGTTTTAGAGAGAAGGTAATTAAGATTTAGAGGGCTTGGGTAATTGTCAGATTTACAAAGGGTATCCAGGCCAAGTAATTTCAGACCCCATACTTTAATCTCTATAGCTTAGTGCTTGAAAAATTGAGTTAATGAGTGAATGAATGAGCAAGTAGTACTAAGGAGATTGAAAACTTTGTTTTGGGAGAAAACATAGCATGAAATGCATGTTGCTTACCTTTACAGTAGGAGCTACTAGGCCCATTTTTGCAGTAAGAATTATAAATTTATCATCAGTGAACCTCTTCTCATGGGCTTCTGTAACTTCTACCATAACTTACCCAGCTGGGATTAATAAGGTCTCCCACTATGTTCTCATCAATTCATGCCTACACCTCTGTTGGTGTGCATATAATGTTGCTGAATTGAATGATCAGTATTGGTCCAAACTTCTGTCTTTCCCTTACCCAACAATGAGCTCCTGGAGGATAAAAAATATGTTTCATTGCTCTATGTCACTGCTGCAGTATCCAACCTGATGTTTGATACAGAATAAGCCTATGGTGTTTGTTTCTGAAATAGATGAATTAGTAAATAGCTCTAAGAAGACTTAACACCCTGATTTAGTTTAGGAGTAGATACATTATGGCTACTATGATGCATAGATATTTCTGCTCATATTTCCACTCAGTGAGCTTGTACCCCAGAGTGAATGTGGGTTGAAAGCTGTGATTCTGGTGCTCCTATGTCTCCAAGTTACCATGCGACTCTCCTACTGGGAACATATTGACATGTTGATCTAGAGTTCAAGTCATAGTTTACATTTTTTATACAACACGGCCTCTAAGCACATAATGATTTTCTCCAGGGCTCAACTGAAGCCACTAGTGATGTATTCGAACACTAGAGAAAAACCTGGGTTTGCTGGGCTTTTAGAATTATTGAAGAATTACATAAAACTTTTTGGGCTATTTAAGGGATTTTTAAAACTATTTTTTTATGATACACAGTTTTAACCAAAAAGCAAACACTGGAAACTAAATTTCAAATAAAATATGACTCTACTCCTATTAAGTGGTGGGAGTGGGGGTGGGTAAAGTATTCATGTCATTACTTAAGGGGGAGTTGAAATTCTAACTTGACTTCCACATTTTTTCTTGTTTTATAATTTGTGAAAATATCAGGCAATCAAAAGATTTTCATGAATGTATCTTCCTTTGGTTGTGTGATTGGTATGTTCTCTCTGCCGTATAGACTAGTGCTAGCTGCCTAGGCCAAGCTAATATTACTGAGCCAAATCAGGCAGGGCTGGCAATGCTATGGGAGTGTGTATAAGATGGATAAGATAGCAAAGCTCACACTATAAGGAAAAGCAAAAATAAGGGGTGGTGACTGGGGATAGTGATCAGGGCTTAAGTCGATACCAGGATAGCAAAATCTTCAAAGTCATCCAGATTCTAGATTCCATAAGTAAAAGTCAGAATCTGGGGTGGGGTTGGGGTGGGATAGGAGAGGACCCAGGGTCAAAGTTGATAGCAGCATGTCAGCGTATAAACCATATGAGCTTTGGTGAAGACCCAGTCAATTCAGAATCGTTTCCTCGGAAAATATTTATATAAATTAAATATAGATGTCTCACCTTTAGACCTGTCCCTAGTAGATAAGACATAAAAGAGCCCAGTAAGAACAGCTCTCTGTCATCTCACACTCCACCTCAAACCACTACAAGTTTAACTCCAGAAGACCGGAAAATGGGGATATGGCTCAGTGGTGGAGCATTTGACTGCAGAAGACCAGAAAACAATGTGAATCTTTACAGTCTTTTCTTAAAGAGCTAGTCCAGGAGTTTACACAGTAGTATATCATTGAGCAAAATATGTTAAAATTTTTCTTCAATCTTACAACTATCCAAAGACATGAAAAAAGTTCTCTTCTTTCTGTTTCTAGTTCACTCTCTGATTCTCCCTCAATCTCTGACCCTCTCCCTGTGTTCCTCCCTCCCCCATCTTCCTTTCCTCAGTCAAGACAATGCTCCTATTTTCCTATTCTGGGAACATTACTTCTACTTCACAACCCAGACCAGGATTCTGGTGGAATAGTGTTATCTCTCTCCTGGCAGATACCTGCATTAGCACGCTCTCTGTCTCTCTCTTTTTTTTTTTTTAGACTCAGTGAAGTCCTAATTGCATCTCTTTTAAAGTGTATTTCTTCAAAGTTACCCAGACACTGAAAAATTTTATGAAGGAAAGAATTTCCAAAGGGAAGCCTTGTAACCTGAAATAACCTTTCACCAAGTGATGGTTGCTTCATCAAAGATCAGCTGTTGACCAACTTGGACAAGGCTAGGCTTTGCAAAGTCCCCAACACCAGTGAAGTCATCCAGAGTCAGATTGTCCAAAGATAATGCGTATAGGTGCTGCTTAAGCGTTTGTGGTTGCAGTTACATTCTGCCCAGTGCCCAGTTATAAGACAATAATGAAGTGGCTAAAGTATGGCTAAAAGGCAGTGGTGATGGTTTCAGGGCACTTTTATTATCTATGGAAGCGTCTTCAATTTCTTCTTTGGAGCCAAAGATTATTTTTAACATGAGAATGAACTAATTAAGTGGTTAAATTCAGAATAAATGACACAGATTCATATAGGTTTTCAGAGAATACTCTGGGAAATATTCTGTCACTTTGCTGAAATTGGGATATTCAAATAATATTAATGACATTTCAGGTGGGAAATACATGCATTTAGAAAAATAATTTGACAATATCTACTCAGTCTTAAAAATGATCATTAATTTTATTTCTGAGCATTTATCCAATGCAATAAGCCTAAATATTGGACAAAGCATTTATGGATCAAGACCCATTGCAAAGTTTTTTATAACAGAGATTAATTGGAAAAACTCAAAAGGACTATTGTACTGAGAAAAAAAATATACAAATCATGACAATCATGGTCCATAGAATATTAGCAGCTACTAAACTGGTGCTTGTTATTCCCATGTTACAATGTTCAATGAAAAAAGTAAGACCAAGTTATATGTATAATATGATGACGACTTTATAAAAAATACACAAAGGTATATAAAACTATAAATATTAAAAACAGCAAAAGAAAAAAGAAAACCCAAGCTGTCAGTTGTGGTGGACTTGGGATGCTAAAAACTATACATTTCTCCCCATATTCTTTCTACTTTTTAACTCAACAATTTTTTCTATAAAGAGCATGTATTTTAAAATAATAATAATAATAATAATAATAATGCTCGTAAAGATCAGTAAAAATATTTAAATACAATCCTAAGTGGAATGATTGTCTTGACTACTGAATCTCATTGCCATAGACTAATTTTTTTGTTTGTTTCGTTTTGGTTTTACTCTTGTAATGACACCTCAAAATGCAATTTCCAGCATCGTCAGCTGTGAGATTGTTGTAATCTCAAGGAATGCATGCTGGTCTTAACAACCATGGCAACAGACTTTGAAAAAAGTTAAATGGAATGTGTCTGATTAAGGATCTACCACAACTCGGTTCAATTTGAATCTTACTCTCCTGGTCGATGATGGAGTTCTGTTGCTAATTCTTGGGGAGATGCATTGTGGTGTTATTGGAAGAGAATTACCACTTACTCTCTGTCTGGCTTTTGGTGCCATTTATTTTCTTGAACCTCAATTTTCCTGTCTTTAAAACAAGAATAGTAATACCTATATCAGAGGGCTGTTGACTAGAGCGAATGAGGCAATTAATATACAGAAAAGCACCACACATACCTTAGTGAAGTAGTTCAATATGTGGGGAAATGCATCAGGTTTGGTGTTAGGCAAACCTCTCTTTGATTCCTGGTTCAACAAGTTACTATCTCTTAGGTTTTCAGAAGATGACCCAACACTCCTGATCCTTAGTTGTTTCATTTGTAAAATGGAGATAATGATACTCAACTTGCAAAATTATTATGAGGTTTGAAAATGATATTTATGTAAAAATGTTTCATATGAATCCTGTAGAATTAGTAGCCACTGTTAAGTATTTATCAAAAGCTGCTTAACCTATCTTCTCTGAATATGCTTCAACCCTTTTCATTTACTATACAGTCATGCGTCATTATACAGACAAGAATACATTCTGAGAAATGCATCATTAGATGATTCCATCATTGTTTGCACATGGTAAGAGTGTACTTAATGAACCTAGATGGTATAGCCTGGTATATATCTAAGCTATATGGTATAATCTATTGATCCTAGGCTACGAACCTGTAAAGCATGTTACTGCACTAAATACTGCAGGCAATTGTAACCTAAAGGTAAGTGTTTGTATAGCTAAACAGATCTAAACATAGAAAAGGTACAGTAAAAATAAGACATAAAAGATAAAAAATGGTATACCTGTATAGGGCACTTACCATAAATGGAGGTTGTGGGACTGGAAGTTCCTCTGGGTGAGTCAGTGAGTGAGTGGTAAGTGAATGTGAAGTCCTAGGATGTCACTGTACACTACTGTAGACTTTATTAACACTGGACACTTGGGCTACACTAAATTTATTTTTTAAAATTATCTTGCTTCAAAAATAAATTAACCTTAGTCTATTGTAGCTTTTTTTTTTACCTTATAAGCTTAATTTTTTTCAATCCTTTTGACTCTTTCATAATAACATTTAGATTAAACCACAAACACATTGTAGAGCTGTCAAAAATATTTTCTTTCTTTATATCCTTATTCTGTAAGCATTCTTTTATTTTTAAAATTTCTAGTTATTTTTACTTTTTAGACATTTTTGTTAAAAATGAAGAAACAAACACACATTAGCCTATGCCTACACAGGGTCAGGATCATCAAAACGTCACTAGGTGATAGGAATTTTTCAGCTTTATTATGATCTTATGGGACCACCATTGTGTATGCAGTCTATCATTGAAGTGTCATTATGTGGCCCATGATTGTATTTGAATAATCAAGAAATCCTGATGACAGATTAAGGGTGCTGATAATAATGTTGCTGGATTCCAGTTTAATGGATTCTGGTAAGCAGGCTCTGTCAACATTATCCTTCCTTTTGGAGAACTTGCATTTCAAATTGATAAATTTGTGAGTAGAGTTTTAATGTTAATTTCTGCAGCTTGGTTATTTTGTTATATTTGAAGTTAACTATAGAAATTCTGGAATGAGAGCTTTTCTAGATTTAATAAGTTGGTTGTTTAAGGATTTTTGTTTATGCTTTGTGGAAAGTGCTTCTCATGGAAGCTACATCCTTGATTTCTAAGAGACTTAGTTATGCAGCCTATTGATGATGTAGAGATTTTTCCTGAGTCATTAAAAATGACTGTAACTTCACTTAAGTGCATTGATTCATCATGGTCTTTTCAAACAGGATCATCCTAAAATATGCATATTAATAAATTCCAAAATTTGTAGTTTTGGAGAAAAAAGGATACCTCTGTGAAGCCAACAGATTAGCTTTTTCCAGGACAGTGATTTTATTTGTAAAATGTCAGTTTCTAAACAATACTTAATGGTTTGAAAATAAGTGCTGCACTAATAATTTGTTCATTTAATTTCATACCTTCACCTTGGGTGAAGCAGAATCTCTGAGAATTCTTACCACAGCCTATGGTAATTAGTTACTACTCTCTAACTGGAAGTTCTCTGGTTGGTTGAAGCTTGAATGAAAGCATCCTAGCACATGAGTTCTGTGAAGAGGGATGCTTGATAAGGACTCTTCACTATGGTTCAGAGTAACCATTTGAGCACAGGATATACTCAGTTTGAAGGGGATGTTGGGATTAATTTGCTTACCCAGAGAATAGGAAAATGGATTTGCGATGCATCTTGTTCAGTTTTCTCCATGTTAATAAGAACTCATCCTATCATTCAAATGAAGGCAGGATTTGAAGCCATAGTAAGAAGCTCTGATCATGATTCCAACACTGAAATATATTACATTTGAGAACCATGTAACTACGTAATTGCACCCTTGTCTGTAGTACATGCATAATGAAATCCCATAGCAGCAATAACATTAGAAAATCTTAAGCATTTTCCTCTGGGGCTTCTCTTTATCTAGCATCCACCAGACCAGTCGGTGAATCCTAGATGGCCTGTTGGCTTCAGAACAAAGATTTTCATCCAACCAGAAGCAAATGTTCTATTTTGAAATTTGGACATAAAGTTAGTGGTGTGAAAGTGTAAATGAGGGAAGAATGACATCAACCTTTTTGACGAGCATTCTGGGGCTTCTCAAATGATTTCCAGATAGCAGAGAATATGAGGAGAGTCATACAGTTCATTTCAGAACACTACGAAATAATGATGTATTTCTTTCTGTTATATGCATTGGGGAGAACTTCACAATAAGGAATACTGATGAAAAATAATAATAATAAGTAATATTTATTGATAAATAAATCAGTGCCTGACACATACTACGTTCTCAAAGTGTTAGCTATTATTATTGTTTTTATTATTACATTTTTTGTCATTGTTCCTAATGGTGGAGTTGTTTCTAATGTATGTATGCACTTAATTCTCACTTCGACCCTGCGATATGGCGTTATAAATATCCTCAGTTTACAAGTAGGACACCAAGGCTCTGAAGGATTAGATGATTTGCCTAAGGAAGGACACACAGCTTATGAGGGGCAAGGTAGAGGTGTGAATTCAGGGAGAATAGCTCCCAATCCTGGGCTTTCCTCTCCATGAATACTAGTTCATGAAAAACAAACAAATAAACCAAGGAAAACTAAGAGTACATACTGTTTCTCGTTTTCCCCATAGTGTTTATTTGCAATTTGTTTTGTTATCAACAAAGAAAACTTGTGTGAGAGGACTGAAAAATTTAGAGAAGAAAAACTCAAAATTGAGCAAATACTATTCATGAATATCTTTTCTCAACAATTAGAAAAAGACCAGATTGTAGAGGGAGAACCCATCAGTCCAACTCAGGACAAACTGTTGGCTTGTGGTATCACCATTGGAGAGCTACTGGGAGATGAAAGAGTCTTGGGGTTGAGATAAAAACATTTGGGTTTAATACATATTTTGCTTTTTCTAATTGTTACATGACTCTAGGCACAGTAGACTAGAAAGAGACGGGACGACGGGATGAAGTGTCGCCAGCACACACCATTTGGCAGTAGAAATGCTCTTCTTAAGAACACACACACTCCTCCCAACTGGTTTTGGCTTATACTCTATCACTTATACCTTATCCACTCTCCTTATACTCTATCACGTATATCCTATCCACCTTATCTTATATAGCTACCAATCCCTGCACATAAACTTCCTATCTGAAGTCCCAGTCTCTTCATGAGGCCTCACTCGAACACATCAGTCTTTACTAAACTCTTGTTGCCTTCATAAATCCTATTTCGTAGGCAAGGACTTGGGAGGTTTTCAAGACATTTCATGTATAATAATCATGGGTCTTCAGTTTGAAGGTAAACATCTTGAGGTCTGGAACCAAGTCTTTTGCATCTCTTACTTTGCCTGGCAGAAGTCTCAGGATATGTTTGATGGTAGATGGCATTGAGTAAGAGAATTGAATAGGCATTGCCTTAATGCTTGTTCCACATTCATATCTGAAAGGGCTATTTTATGGTTTATGTAACAGGAAAAAGTACTTTAAAAACCACAATCAACTGTTAAAGAGGGTAGTTTTTATTAAATGGAAGGTTGATAGGTTTGGCAAGTTTGACTCCTCAAATCAGAAAGTAGGAACTAGAGAGAGCTGACTCATTCTGAATGGTTGAGGAAGAGGAATTCAGAGTTGCAGAGAAAATCTAGGAGGTTGGTGGGAGGAGCAAGGGGAAAAAGGAACCAGGGGCCAGGCAGGAATTTAGGTGTTCTGTGGGGCATGGATCACAAAAAAAACCCCTCTAGAGGTAGGTGGTCTGAAAGAACCTTTGAAGACCAGAAATGTCTAACATGAGATTTTCAGTTGTTTGATCTGCAGTGTGCTCTCAGACTCCATTACCTGATTTTTTTTGTATACATGTGTGTGTGTACATGCATTTTTTGACTCTCAGTTTGCTTTGTTTTGGTGGAAATGGTGAAGGGGCTCAGTATCATCTCTGGTTTCACATTTTGCAGGACAGATTCAAATGAAGAATCAGGATTCCAGGAGGCAGGGAAGAGCTTGGGCTCATAAACCCTCTGGGCATTTGCAAAATTCTTGGGAAAAGATTTGATGTTCTGTAAAATGTCAATATGGGATTCAAATCATATGTCTAGGTCTTGGAGATTGAGATTCAAGTGATAGCTAGGTTACATTTGATGAGACCACATTATGCCCTAGAAATAGTAGGAGAGGTCATGGGGTATAGTGAAAGGGAGGCCAATTTTCTAATGAGAGGATTTGGTTTGTATTTTGACTCTGCAACTTACTGTTCTGACCCTGTTTTATCATTTATAAAATACACCTACATTATTTATCATTTATAAAATATGCCTATAAAATATACCATCCAGGAGGTATGAAAATAAAGGCAAAATATGTAGCACAGTGTGTGTTTTGTGTGTGACACATGAATGGTTAATTATACTTTTAAAATACTGTATTGTTGATTCAACTCTCAAATACGTAGAACTTATCACTCAGCAGAGGCTAGATTATACCTAGTAACAAATAATTCCCACATTTTAGTGGTTTATAGCAACAAAGGTTTACTTCTCACTTACTTTGTATGTTCATTATGAAGTGTCTGGTAACTGCTTTGTCTTGTTCCCATTCTGGAACCAGGCTGATCCTGATCGAGCAGCTGTTATCATTGGCCATCAAGATGGAAGGGAAAAAAGCTTTGGAGTATCTGGAATAACATCTTGAAGGAAATATAATCTTACCATGTACCTGGAAGGCAGAAAGCTAGAATTATGTGTCAAACAGAGCTAAGGCTACCAAAATAATATGTTTATTCTTTATTGTTTCCCTGATCTCTTTATGAAGGATGGGCCATGAAGTTGTTGGACAAGTTTCTGAATGAGTGCTAGGAAGCTTCTTTAGAGCACTGTACCCTTCTGTGATCCATTGTCATCTGGTTCATTGTAAAAGATGGCTTTCTATCTACCACAATGAATTTGAAGCAATAGATTTTAAACATCATTTAATTGAGTCAAAGATTTTGAAAGTACAAGTGCACAGTCTTTGATGCAAGTTCTGATGTGCTCAATTTTATGTCATCGGAGGCTAATTCTTATACCTTAATAGGAAGTAAGATGTTTTATATCCCAAGTCAAATTTGAGTAACTATTGGTAAAATCAAATCCCCAATATGTTGAGTAAAAAGCAACTCGGTACTTCTATGTCTCATTATGATAACTTACAAGCTAAAATATGTATCTGTATACATATATGTATGTATACTTTGAGAAGACAAGCATTTATAGAGGTAAATTTTATTTACGGTTCTCTGTGCCATTAAGTTACGAAGGTGTGGGAGTTGAGTTTATGGAAGGATCTTAGAAATACAGAGAGAGGCTAGACATGGTCCTTTAACTTTTCCTACCTGCCTAAAATTCTCATCAGCCATGCTGATTTTTTTTCCCTTCTCCTCAAATGCCATATGTCTCTAGTAATACAGAGACATAGACTAATTCATTTTCTCTACCTAGAAAATACTTGTTCCTCAATCACTTAGCTCAAATTTTATGTTTTATATGAAGCTCTCTACATTTTGTCAAAGAGACCAAACTGCTCCCTCCTTTGTAATTCCAAAGCATTTTGATGGTGATTCTTTCATAGCACTTAGCACATTGCATTGTAATGGCCTGTCCCTCTCCCCTAGTAATTTCTGTGCCACTAGAACCAAGCATAATTCCTGGTACACGGTGGATGCTGCATGAAAAAATGAAAGACATGAAGCTAGGGCTTGAGACCATTTAATCATGAATGCAGATCACATTACATTTTTTCACAATGATTGTGATTGATTTGGCAGTAGAAATGCTCTTCTTAAGATAAAGGCATGGCCATCTCTGAGCGTTCTCTGTTCACAGGTTCTAAGAATGTTAAGATCCTCACAATAATATACGAAGTGCCTTACAAAGACACTCGTACTTTGAGGACACTATTCACTTATTCACTATTCTATTGCTAGTGCCTAGAAATAATATCTGATTTATAATAGGGAAGCAATAAACATGTGACAAATGAATAAGTGAAATACCCTTAGAAGACATTTTAGCCAGCATGTGTCAGGCAGAAGGAATAGGACACTGGAATAGGACAAATGTATTGAGATATTAGGAGAGAAAAGGAAAAGTCTGCAGAGCAGGGACGATTTGGGGTAGGCAGATCTGTTTGTCGTAGTAATAAATACTATGCCGTCCATGGCTTAAATGATACTTATGTGTATCGAAAGGTATAGGTGACTTTGAACCACAGCCTACTTGCTTTGCCATCATTTGTGTGGCCATCATCAAAACTCTTGGGGTCTCCAGATTCCGGACTATAATGTTTTTTCTTATTTAGAATAATGCAAATAAAACCATCAACTTTCTTAATAAATTTAGATCCAGGACCTTCAAGTCTGGCAAGGGACAGGGAAGCCCATGTAGAGAAGGCTGGCAGAACCTGGTTGTCATGACTGTAGCCTTGCTAAGATGTTCTTTTCACTATATATTTCTTTGCCACCATCACTCAGCCTGATCCCTTATTAACATGTTTGTCAAAGTATACACACAGATTAATTCACTGCAATGGTATAAATAAAGTGCATAAAGACATATTTCTTCCATCAGACATCCTGGGTTCCAAACTTGCTTTTTAACTACGACAAAAATCACTTTTCTGAGCTTCAGTTTTCTTAGGTGTACAATAGGGAAAATAATAGCGTTAGGGACTGAATATGGCACCCCTGACCAATGCCAATCCATGTGTTGAAGCCCTGACCTTCACTGTGACTTTAAGGAGATAATGAAGGTTAAATGAGGTCATAGGGGTGGGGCCCTAATATGATGGGATTGGTGTCTTTATAAGAACAGGAAGACACACTAGAGAGCTTGCCCTCCTAGCAGGAGCAGAGAGGAAAGGCCCGGTTAGGACATAGCAGGAAGGTGGCCATCTATAAGCTAAGAAGAAAGCCCTTATCAGAAACTGAATTTGTTGGCACTTTCTAGCCTCTGGAAGTGTAAGAAGATAAATGTCTATTTTCAATCTGTTTCTATCTTCAATCTGAAGATAAATGTCTATTTTCAATTTTGTTATGGCAGCCTAATACTAATACTAGCAAACTAATACTCATAGTGTCTAATAAAGCTTTTGCGAAGACTAGGTGAATGCTGAAAAAATGTGACTTCTTATTTGTTGTACTAGTATTCAACCAGCTGAAAAGAGGATGATTCACAAACAAGACTTTACTGGAAGTTCAGAGATAACCAGAATAACATAGTAACATACAAATAGGCACCTGGTCTATAAGACATCATTTACTCATCTCTAGCCGGGGGCCTGCAAAAGGATGTTTTCATGAGCTAAAGTCCTGTTGTCCATACTATAGAGCTATGCTCGCATGGTCTCATCTCCAGATTCCAGAACCAAGACACTGAGATGCATGGAGAGAAGGGTGTGTCTTCTACCAAAGGACTGCCTTATAAATTCCAGTTTTCTGTTTCTGTTTGCTTACAGGATGACTGACTATTGAGGTGTCAATGGCAGACTCTTTCACCATCGTTTAAGACTTTACCCTATGGCACTTACTGAAGACATCAAAATAAGCCCATGAGTCATCGAAGAAATACATATATAGCATAGTGGTGGACAGGGATGTCCTTTGTTACCTTCTTTTTTAACTATATGAAGAAAAGGTAGCTTTTCAATTTTTCAAACAGCATTATTGAGATATAATCCACATAGCATACAATTCACCCATCCAAGTGTGACATGCAATAGTCTTTTGTATATTCACAGATATATGCAACCATCAGCAAGGTCTTTTTATTTTTAATGTTTATCAAAGTCTGGGTTTGCCATCCTTATATAGCCCCATGCATAAGATATTGGTACATCAATCTGGGGAGTTTCACTAGCCCCAGTCAGCTCATCTTTATGGTTCTTTCTCCAATCTAAGAGGGAAATGTCACAGTGGCTTTTCTTATATTCCTTTGGGAGTTGGTTCTAGACTCTGTTGTGAGCATGACCCCGTGAGAACAAACACATCCCCATGAGGACAACAACAGTCAAATGCTGCTTGAGCTATTTAAAAAAATGTACTCCAAGGAAGCAGTCACCATGGCACACACCTGCTGGAAATTCAGAATTCCCTTAGAAAGCTAGTTGGTATCAGCTCTTTCTTTGAATTTTCTTGCATTTGGAGACTTCTGTCTTAAGCCCTGCAGTAAGACTTTATAATTCCTGTCTCTTTTTGCATCTGGGACCATCCCAGCTCTTGTCTGGGAAACCAGCTCCAGAGAAGAAACACTTGTAAAGAAATAGCAGAAGGACTGCAGAAACGCAGCTCAGCCTAAAGATGCCCCAAATTTACATTATTGCACAAAACAGGATAGATGATTGCTTAGATCATAGAAATCAGTTTTGCTTTTAAAACTTAACAACTTTTAAGCATCTCCATTTTATATGCTGGCTAATAAAGCCACTGCAAAATGGGTTTCCAAGAACAGTACCCAGGTATTTGCATTACATTTGCACGAACATATCAGCTTTCGTGGGCTGCTCTGCTAGAGGAAAGGGAAACATTGCAAATTTATTCACACATTTACCTCTCACAAGACAGACAGCTACTTACAGATTTGGAGTATCTCGTTCTTCCAACATCTACCATTCTATCAACGCCTCACAGCCTTAGCGCCCAGTCTCAGCCAAGGCCACACTCAAGGTTCCTGGTGCTTTCCCTCATCCTGGCAGTGCCATCAAGGTTAAACTTTCTCCCAAAGATGTAGTTTTCTAGTTCATATTCTTGATATTTGACAATTTTAGAAGATTTTCTTTCATTCTAATTTCCAAAGGTTCTCAGTCAAGGTTTCTTTTTCCCATAAATGTTCTTGGCCATCCAAGGAAGCAGTTGTTCACATTTCCTTGTTATTCACTCTCTTGAGGACTAAATGCATCCTGAAAGTTTTCTGAACCTCTGGGTCACAGGGCTGATCTTATTCCCAGTTTCTCAACACCCACTCAAGGATCCACTGCTCTTCTCCTTCTTTTCTTTGCAAGATATGACCAAATGGCTAAAGTACTCTAGACATAGAGCCATACATTTGGGTGGGAATTCTGGAGCTTCCACTTATACGCTGACTAATTTTGGGGAAAATTATCTTCTGAGTTTTATTGTATTGCTTACACAATGGGAATGATAACATCTACCAGACAGAGTTATTGTAAGGCTTAAATTAATGAACATGGAGTTAAGAACCTGACACAGTCCAGCACTGTCCAACAAAACCTGAATCCCACTTGTAAAGCTGTGTGTCACTTTATACAAACGAAACAGTAGAACAGGGTATCTTGCTTGCAAGAAAGACATGCACGTCAGAAATCTATTTATTAACAAGAGTCAAAAATAAACTATGCTGACATTATCATTTTGTCTAGGGCTTGGTAGGGGAGACTTTTAAGGGTCTTGGTTTCAGTGAGAAGTTTTGTTATTGTGATGGTTGTTTCTATATTTTATGACACGACCATGAGACACTATATTTTCCCGTCTCATATGGGAAGCAGTGGACTGGGACATCTTGGAGTGAACGAGCTATATCATGTGCCCTCTTGCCGTCCGTTCTCCTGAAGTTGTTTCCTACTGTTCTTCCCGGCTTTCTTCACTCCAAGCTCTCTGGCTGCCTTGTACCTCCCTGACTGTGCAGAGCATGCTTGCACTTGTTTCCTCTGGAATGTTCTTTTCAGGTCTCTGCTCGAATGTTACCATATTTCTGAGACCTTCCCTGGCCACCTTGTATAAAATCACAGCCCCTGACATGCCGACTCTTGTGTGACATATTAGATATTTACTTCCTCACATTGTCTCCCTGTATCCATGAGGGTGGGAATTTTACCTATTTTATTGATTGCTGTGTCGCCAGCATGCAGAGCAGTGTCTGGAACATTGTAGGAACTTATGGCACAAGTATTAAAAGAATAAGTGGATATTCTTCATATTATTATAATCATGAATATTATGATAAAGAAAGTGTTTCCTGGAGAGGTTGTATGATGTCTGCCTCTTTTAAGCTCACCCTGAATTTGGTCATATCTGGCTTACCTAACCAACCCTGCCTCTTGGAAGCCCTTGGCCTGATCCCATTTTTCTATTGCCTACTATATTATCCACTTTTTTCACGTGGAAAACAACGGAATTGGCATGTCTTGTAGTGAGAAAGCTACTTGAAGTGACCTTGCTGCTGTGTTCCTCCCAGCCTGCCTTCTCAAGTGGTTTGCTAGAAGCCAGCTTTACAACCCAATGTATTGCTAGATGACTTGGTTCTCCTTGTTGCAAAGAGTGCCAGTGTCACCGGGAAAGGTGAAACTCAGAGCTTAGACAGTAACTCATTCTTGCTTACTTAGCACACATCTATAAAGTGCTCAGTGTTTGCCGGAATCTGTTAAATGGAGTGGACACAAACAAGAGTGGCCCCAGTGGAACAGCCAGTGAAGTCTGTGGCTAGCCTATGATGTGGGACACAACACAGGGGTGCCCTCAGGGGTCTCAAGATTGCAGAGAAAGAATCCCCACTTTGCCTAAATTCCTGTTTGTTTGTTAGAACTGGGCCAATCATGCTATGCCTGGTTATGAAAGTGAGTCATCCATGCTGTTGAAATAAACAGGCAACATCAAAATGCTGAAGATAGTAAAATGTAATAGATTTTTCATAAGACGTGTTGAAGATACGCCACTGGGGTGGCTTCCAGTGGTTTCCAGAGATTATTCAAGGTTTCTTCATGCCTTATAGAAGTGGCCAGTTGTTTGTTTGTTTTTGTCATAGCCCTATGGCCCTTTAAAATGCTCATTATACTCAGGGATTAGGCTGTCTCACTGAATCTGGTAAGGGTCTTCACAGAGTTTGTATCAGAACACGTGCTATGTCCAGAAAGACAAAGTCATATGAGTGTCTTCAGAGGCCAAGAAGTGAAATACTAATCCTGATTTTTGTGCCAAAGACTAAAAATAATTCAAGCCCAGAGCACAGTGTATCACAGAGGTCTCATCAGCTGAGAAATCTTATTTTCCTTCAAAGTCCCGTGCTTTTCATATGCCTCCTTTATTTAAGTTCATCGGTTTATACTTCATGGAGGCAAGATCAAATACTGCACTTCTCGGTTCCTAAACTAGAGACATTATTATACCCTCATTCACTTAAGGAAAACACACAGTCTTGGAGAAGTTTCACTTTCGGAGTTAATAAACAGGTTTTGATATCATGCTTCTGAGGAGACTGGGCTCAGATTTTACCTAACCACATTTCAGAGGCTCTTTGGGACTGCGAGATTAAAGGGGACAGCCAGGAGTTTCCTTAAACATGTTAGGTCTTACATATGGTTCTAACTGTGGTCATGGTTTCAAGGGACTATGAGATAGACTTCACAAAGAATTGTTCTTGTGTCCGTGTTAGAAATTGGCTGTAGCTAGCTTGGCTTACAGACATACTTAATATTTCGAAAGTTTGAAACACTTTGAAGTTACTTTCAAAACTTCTGCTTCTTCTCCCTATTCTTTCTGACTTTCTCTTCCCACCCAAGAGTCAGAGCTAGATGTGAATTTCTTTGAGAGGGGTGGCTTGATCCTTATCTCTGCCACTCACATGCATGGGAGGAACTCGCAATATTATGAGGTGCTTACCTGTTACCAGGTTTATAAACAATCCCAAACATGGTGACTCTGTCTCCACAGGGCTCAACCCTGCCCCGTGCAGGTCCTGAAGCTCATGGCCTTAGTCCCACCCATTCACAGACTTGGCCCTTTGTCTGGGGCTCCTCCCCGTTAGGAGGTGAGGTAAGATATGTATCCTGCTGCTGTCATTGTCATCTCTGTTTTCAGAAGGCCTGGGCCAAGCCCAAGTACTGGCAGGCCTGTATGTTAGCTTGGAACCCTGCCTGGCTTGGCTTTTTGATTATGCTCCACTTCTAACACATGCAAGCTGGATTCTTGGCTTGGTCTGTTTGTGCTGCTGTAACAAAATACCTGGCCAGGCATGGTGGCTCATGCCTGTAATCCCAGGACTTTGGGAGGCTGAGGCGGGTAGATCACATGAAGTCAGTTCGAGACCAGCCTGGCCAACATGGTGAAACCCTGTCTCTACTAAAAATACAAAAATTAGCTGGGCATGGTGGCGGGACCTGTAATCCCAGCTGCTCGTGAGGTTGAGGGAGGAGAATCACTTGAACCTGGGAGGCAGAGGGTGCAGTGAGCCAAGATCGTGCCATTGCACACCAGCCTAGGCAACAAAAGTGTGAAACTCCATCTCAAAAACAAAAACAAACAACAACAACAACAAACACACACACACACCTTAGCCTGGGCGATTTATCAAGAACAGAAATTTATTTCTCACAGTTCTGGAAGCTGGAAGCCCAAGATCAAGGTGCCAGCAGGTTCAGTGTCTGGTGAGGGCCTGGTCTCTACTTCCAAGATGGCACCTTGAATGCTGGCTGCATCTTCTGGAGGGGATGAATGCTGTGTCAAAAAAAGCTGAATGCTGTGTTAAGGCTCATTTATAAAGGCCTTAATCCCACTCATGAAAGAGAAGCCCTTATGACCAAATCACCACCTGAAGGCCCTACTCTTAAATGCTGTTGCATTGGAGATTAAGTTTCAACATGAATTTTGGAGGGGACACAAATATTCAAACTATAGCAGCCTCTGAGTCCAACCCATTGGCTGGGACAGTTGCTGGCCTAAATGAACATGGTCCAACAGACATGTAGTGTGAGACAGGCTTATGGGCCCTGGGCCACACATGTAACTTTAATTTTTCTAGTAGCCTCATTAAAAAATGGAAAAAGAAACAGGTGAAATTAATTTGGCGGTGGTAGGGAGAAAATGGGGAGATATGGGTCAGAGGATACAAAGAGGCAGATATGTAGGATGAACAGTTCTAGAGATCTAATGCACCACATAAGGATGATAGGTAATAAAATTGTTCTGTATTTGGAAATTCTGCTAGATGAGTAGATTTTAGCAGCTCTTGCCAGAAAAAAAGGGTAACGATGTGAGCTGATGGATATATTAATTTGCTTTACTATAGTGACCATTTTACTATATATATGTATCCCAATAACATCATGTTATATACCACAAATAGACACAATAAAATTTATTTAAACATAATTTTAATAATATATTTTATTTAACCCAATATAACCAAAGTATTATCACTTCAATATGTAAGCAGTATAAGAAAGATTATTGAAATATTTAACTTTTTGTACACTAAGTCTTTCAAATCCAGTGGATTTTACACTTCACATCTCAATGTGGAACCACTTGTGACTAACAGCTACCATATTGGACAATGCAGGCCCTGACCCAATTCTGCTTAATTTGGACATTGTTGTAACCTGGTTGTGGAGCTACCATTTTCTGTGAGGGCACCTCTGATGGGAGGTTACTGTCTACCAGCCAAGACCCCTTCTTCCCCTGGAGACTGAAATCAGCCTGGAAAGAGCATTACTTACAGTTTACCATTGACCAGGCCATGTGCTAAGAACTTTACAAGCAGTATCTCTTTCTAACCGCAGAACAATTTGGAGGTTCTTTTATTACTTCTAAGGCACGGCATAAGAGGTTATGTAAATTGCCCAAGGTCAGAAAGTCGCTAAGGGGCAATTCCAGAATTCCAAACCAGTTTTATCTGACTTTGGAGTCTGAGGTCTTCCCTGCTGTCCTGTAGTCCCTCTCTTGCCACTTTGAACATTAGGATTTGGATGGCTGCTCTCTCCCTTGGAACCTGTCCCACCGCCGGGTCAGCCCTTCTCTCCCAGCCATACCTGTCCTTGTTTACTCACCTTTCTCGGTTGCCTCAGCATGGACATCTCAGCAGGCCCTGCAGCTAAGTCTGCATTGGTTACGGTGGTGACGAGCCTCTGTAATACAGGGTCCTAAAAAACACAGATCTATGTGAATATATGTAAGGCACACTTCCCTCTTCTCTGCTTAGAAAAGCTGGTACCCTGCATTTCTGGCAGGCTTATAGTTAATGAACACAGGAATATGGAATAGAAAGCACACCCAAAGGCGGTTGCTTGGCTAATGGAGACATACTGCACGTCTCGGGAGCTTGTCTCAGGTCTCCAGGGACGGGGAGCCTCTTGTGTTAAACAGCTGGTTTAGCACATTGTCTGCCCTGTGAGCGGGCGCAGTGGAAAGCTCTTATGACGAATCCTTAGGGACTGGAAGAATGTTTGCTAAGAGATGGATTTTTCTTGGTGCAAACACTCCCAGCCGATCTGGTTTTCTCCTGGGAGAAAAGAAGGGTTGGAGGGAGGTGTGTTGAAGATGCAGAGAGCTATGGGTGCACTCACAGACCTTCGGAACCCTTGTGGGCATTCAACGTGATGGGACCTTCAACTGTGTTCTAGCAGCATTTCTTCCACGCCCCAGGAGTAAAACACAATCCCTGCTCTCAGCTAGCTCACTGCAGACCTGCGGAGGCAGAAGTCTAGGACAATGTGAAGCCCTAAATGCAGGAAGTGTGCATTGAAACATCATGCATGACATTTGGGTCCAGATTGACTAGGAGCTGTGTGTTCTTAGATGAGTCATTGAACTCCGAGTCTCAGTTTTTCCCCCTCTAAAATTGGGATCTCACTTTACAGGAATTACTGGGTATGTAAAAGTGACTAGCATATCCCTGGCTCACAGAAGACACTTAATGTATGCCACTTTCTGTTCCTTTAAAGTCACAAATTGTAAGCAGTAGTTAATAGAGAAAGGAGGGATGAATCTGGACAGAGAAGAATCAGAAAATGCTTTATGAAGGCGATAGTTTGGGGGCTTGACCTTGGCAAATGAAGAGTTAGAGAGAAAGTGTTTAGAAGCTATTGGTGGGTGTCTTTGGGCAGAAGGGGTGAAGTTGTCCCTTGACAAGTAAACTCTTGGTCTGAGCATTCACCAACTCACTGTCTTCCTAGATTCTGAACTTTCTTGACTCTTCTGAGTCTGAATTAGGTCCCAATTCATGTGCTCCCATAGCCTCCTGTGTTTCCTATCTGGCACTTGTTGAGTTTTGTTGAATGTGTGTGTGCTTGATTGAATAGTGTTCCCTCCAAATCCATGTCCAGTAGGAACCTCAGAATACTACCTTATTTGGAAATAATGGGTTTTGCAGATAGAGTTAGTTAAATGGAGTCATATTGGATTAGAGTGGGCCTTAAATCCAAAAACTGGTATCCTTACAATAAGGCCCTAGGAAGACAGAGGCAGAGATTAAAGTGATACAGCTACAAAGAATGTAAAGGATTACTGGTAACCACCAGGAGCTAGGAAAAGGCAAAGATTATTTCCTATAACCTTCAGAGGGAGTAACAGAGTGCACAGCCCTGCCAAAACCTTGTTTTGAAAGCGGGGTCCTCCAAAACTGTGGGACAATAAATTTCTATTGTTTTTAGCCATCCGGTTTGTGATAAGTTGTATGGCGGCCCTAGCAAAACAATACAGTGGGAATATTTAATTTCTTCTCTCTGAGACTAAGAGTTTTCTTCATGTTGGCTCAGTTAAACTAACACTCCCTGGTACTGTGGCCCAGTGAAATGTCTTGGAATTTGGACAACTCTTTCCCTTGGGATAGAACTGAAGTCATTAAAAGGAGAGATAATTCCAATCTCCCTCATCTAGAGTCAGCATTTAACAGACAATATGACTTTATTATTAAGGATCAGGAATATATTTGAGATAAAATTGTCTATAACTGAAAGAATGACTGTTGATCAATCCAAATGTCACTATTTTGGATACATAAATCAATTTTAATCTCATTTTTCATGTATAATCTGTACAACAAATGGCATAAATCTGTTAGGTTGTGGATATTTTGTAGTTAGTTACTCCTGGCAAGTGGACCAGGAAGGCGAGTTGTTTCCAAACCATTTATAGATGTCATCTGTGTGTCAATACTTCTAATGAACTTTTACTTAGACTGTGTGTGTGCATATGTGTTTGTGTATATATGGCTAATAGGAACATTACTATATACCAGCTTGGAGTTTTTTTTCTTATACCTAGGGCATGTCATATTTTGATGCCCCTTCTCCTGCCTCTGTTCATTTATTTTTAGTCGAATTGTTTTTGGTGTGATGAAATTGCTCGACATTGAAGAACACAAATTATACTTATCACTGACATATTTTGAGAACAATGTTGAGGACATTGCTCATTACATGATATCATTTCTTCTTAATGAAGATTAGTAGGTGAAAGTAAATTCTGATTTCAGCATCAGGGACAGATAAAATTCTTTAAAAAAGTCTGATAATCTGATACAGTCTTACATTGTGGATATAGTGAATGGTCCAGTTTGTTATTCTTGCTTCCTTTTTAGCACTGGCTGCTAGGAAGCTCAGGATCAAATTTTAGAATCACTTTTCTTGTGATACATAGGATTTTCTGTACTATATTTGCTAAACTAACCTTACCTTTGAATCCACTATCTATATATCTTCTCCTAAGTGCTTCTGAGAGGATTTATTTTTAATTCAATTTATGGAACAATGTTATATTCGTCTTCATAATTTACCTTAAGTACCTCTTTGGAGCCAGGCAGAGTTGTAAATAGAATAATACTACAATTTTGTTCTTTAGCCTTCGGATAGAGGGAAAGGTAAGGATTTACAATCTGTAGACTTGCCACAACTCACTTCATTTCCATGATTCTCAATGTCCTCACTTATAATATAGGGCTAACAGTAAATTGTATCTCAGAGAACTCTTGTGAAAAACCAAATGAGACAATGGATGTAACAGTGCTTTGTAATATTATTTGTAATAGTGACAACAGGAGACATCCTTCCTTTTACACTAAAAATCATGAGTGTGACATACATAGTTTAAACATAAAGTAGTGCCAAAGGCATAAATGAAATATGACAGCTGCTTGCCCCAACCCTTTCCATACCCATTCTACTCCTCAGAGGGAGCTACTTCTAAGTTTTTAGCAGTTTCTTCTGACATTTTCATTCAAATGTCTACTTTTTACAAATTACATATTAAATGTCTATTATGCTACTTGAGGATTTATATCTCTTATAAACCCATGTCTTCTTTTTCTCATCCTCCAGCCTCGCAATACAATTATATGACATTTTCTGCCCAAATCTCTAGAAAGAATAACACGATCACGAATATTTAGTTTAGTGCCTAGCCAAGTATGATATGAACTCTTTTTCATTTAACTTTTTGTTTTTTATGTGGTTATTGTCTCATATTTTATTTATTCAATTTTCTATTTACTTATCGCACTAACAATTTTCTAAACACACCAACAAATATGTCAAACAGATTACCCAGCAGTAATTCTTCCAAATGCTTAACTACATTAGATAAAACCTATCAATTGTATATATTTTTCTCCATAGGGATTTCTTTCTTACAGTTTCTCTCTAGGCCTGGTGTACATCAGAAAATTCCATTTGCCGTTCTCCAGTGTTGAAGCCTTTAATTCCTAAGTCTTTTGACTTCCATTTTCTTGACACAGTTTTTCTCTTGCTGAGGTATATTTTTTTTAGTAGCTTCTAGAGAAATTTGCCTAAGAAGTAAACATTTTTGAGGCTTTCCATGTATAAAAAATTTTCCATTTTTCATTCTAACCTGAATGATAATTGAGCTTGATATAAAATTCTACCTTGAAAAAAAGTTCTCTCCAAATTTTTAAGACCATGCTTCACTGACTAAAAATCCATGCAGATGCTGATAAGTCAAATGCCTCTTATATCAGTTCCTTGTCTGTGACCTGCAATTTATTTCTGAAAGTTTTTGTATTTTCTTTTTATCTCTGGTGTCTTAATTCTTTTTTCTTTTCTTTTCTTTCTTTCTTTCTTTTTTTTTTTGAGACAGAGTTTTACTCTTGTTGCCCAGGCTGGAGTGCAATGGCGTGATCTTGGCTCACCGCAATCTCCGCCTCCCAGGTTCAAGTGATTCTACTGCCTCTGCCCCACAAGTTGCTGGGATTACAGGCATGCACCACCATGCCCAGCTAATTTTATATTTTTGGTAGAGACAGGGTTTCTCCTTGTTGGTCAGGCTAGTCTTGAACTCGCGACCTCAGGTGATCTGCCCATCTCAGCCTCCCAAAGTGCTGGGATTACAGGTGTGAGCCACTGTGCCCAGCTTAAAATGTTATGATAATTTGCATTTTGTGAATCTGTTGCAGTTTTGCTCCTAGGCCTGCATGGGCCCTTTTAATGTCAAGCTTTGTATTCTTTATTTTTTCCCTTCCTTTTTCTTGGTTCTATTTTTCTTTAACTATCATTATTGGGATGTTGCTCCACCTGATTGATCCTCTTTCCCATCTCTGTGTCTTTCTGTTTTGCTTTTTGTGAGACTTTCTTTACTTCAATACTTGCAATGAACTTTTACTTAGGCAAATATATTTTAAACACTTGAGTGTTTTCTCTTTTTCTCTATTTCCTTTCTATAGCACCCATTTCTTATTTTATGGATGTAATATCATTTCTTACCACTCTAAAGATACTAAATGTAAGATTCTTTAAGAAAAAAAGAAAAAAACCTTTCTTAAGCTCCCTCTATTCATCTCTTTTTCCAATTTTTTTTAATGTTTAACAAATGGAAAAACATTCCATGTTCATGGATAGGAAGAATCAGTATCATGAAAACGGCCATACTGCCCAAAGTAATTTATAGATTCATTGCTATCCCCGTCAAGCTACCATTGACTTTCTTCACAGAATTAGAAAAAAATTACTTTACATTTCATATGGAATCAAAAAAAAGCCCATATAGCAAAGACAGTCCTAAGCAAAAAGAACAAACCTGGAGGCATCATGCTACCTGACTTCCATGGTGCTGGAACCAAAACAGATATATAGACCAATGGAACAGAATAGAGGCCTCAGAAATAATGCCACACATCTATAGCCATCTGATCTTTGATAAACCTGACAAAAACAAGCAATGGGGAAAATATTCCCTATTTAATAAATGGTGTTGGGAAAACTGGCTAGCCATAAGCAGAAAACTGAAACTGGGCCCCTTCCTTACACCTTATACAAAAATTAACTGAAGATGGATTAAAGACTTAAACATAAAACCTAAAGCCATAAAAACCCTAGAAGAAAACCTAGGCAGTACCATTTAGGACATAGGCATGGGCAAAGACTTCAGACTAAAATGCCAAAAGCAATGGCAACAAAAGCCAAAATTGACAAATGGGATCTAATTAAACTAAAGAGCTTCTGCACAGCAAAAGAAACTCATCAGAGTGAACAGGCAACCTACAGAATGGGAGAAAATTTTTGCAATTTATCCATCTGACAAAGGGCTAATATCCAGAATCTACAAGGAACTTAAACACATTTACAAGAAAAAAAAACAGCCCCATCAAAAAATGGGTGAAGGATATGAACAGATACTTCTCAAAAGAAGACATTTATGTGGCCAACAAACATATGAAAAAAAGCTCATCATCACTGGTCATTAGAGAGATGCAAATCAAAACCACAATGAGATACCATCTCACACCAGTTAGAATGGTGATCATTAAAAAGTCAGGAAACAACAGATGCTGGAAAGGACGTGGAGAAATAGGAATGCTTTTAGACTGTTGGTGGGAGTGTAAATTAGTTCAACCATTGTGGAAGACAGTGTGGTGATTCCTCAAGGATCTAGAACCAGAAATACCATTTGACCCAGCAATCCCATTACTGGGTATTTAGCCAAAGGATTATAAATCATTCTGCTATAAAGATACATGCACACATATGTTTACTGAAGCACTATTCACAATAGTAAAGACTTGGAACCAACTCAAATGCCCATCAATGATAGACTGGATAAAGAAAATGTGGCATATATACACCATGGAATACTATGCAGCCATAAAAAGGATGAGTTCACGTCCTTTGCAGGGACATAGATGAAGCTGGAAGCCATCATTCTCAGCAAACTAACACAGGAACAGAAAACCAAATACCGCATGTTCTCACTCATAAGTGGGAGTTGAACAATGAGAACACGTGGACACAGGGCAGGGAACATTACACACCGGGGCCTGTCGTGGGATGGGGGACTAGGTGAGGGATAACATTAGGAGAAATACCTAATATTGATGATGGGTTGATGGGTGCAGCAAACCACCATGGCACGTGTGTACCTGTGTAACAAACCTGCACGTTCTACACATGTATCCCAGAACTTAAAGTATAATTTTAAAAAAAGTTTGTTTCAACTAATTTATTTGAAAAAATAATGTTGATGGTATTTCTTCGATGCCTAATGATTGCTTTTGTTTAAAATGAAGCCATTATTTGGATGGTGTGTGTGTGTTTGTGTGTGTGTGTGTGTATGTGTGTTGGGTGACTGCTTGTGAACCTGTGGGCTTCAGTTTGGGGAGATCAAGGACCAAGACAGCTTGACCACTGGTGAAATCATGGAACTTGTGTGCATGGTCTCCAGAACTACTTCATTTTTCCAGAGATAGATCTTTAAATCTTCTACTTGAAACATTTTAGATGACTGAACTGTGGTGGTAATCTGGAGAGGGCTGAAGGGGTTGCGGTTCAGGAGGTCAGCTTCCTTGTAAAGGGCCTGTCTCAGTCGGCCACCTCAGCCTTGCTCTCCACTGTGCCTGGTGCCTCTGAGTCTGGGGTCCCTCTGAAATAAGCCTCTGTCTGACCACTGGGGAGGATAAGAAGGGGTAATTATCTGACTGCCTATACTGAAAGAGGGCTTGGGGAGTCCCATTCCTCTCCATATAGACTTTTAGCCAATCTCTCTCTCATTTCTATGTTTCACTGCTCCCTCCAAGTACTAAGCTTCCCCCAACTTCTTTCTCCTAAGTGTTCTGCAGGGGAAACTGCCCACTAACTTCTCATGATTTTTTCATCCATCTGTCGGCACTGAGTTTGTAATTTCCTCTGCTAGGCTAAGTTCTGAAATCTGTTGAATTCTCATGTTCTGAAAACGTTTTTCTCTTCTCTTTGTCCTTGGATGTCTTTCATCCATTCCTTTACTGCCATTCTAGTGAGGCTATGGGAAAGAGAAAGGTCAAATAAATTTAACATATTTAGCTGGGAGCCCAATTTGATTATCCTAATAAATATATCAGTATTTCTAAAATTTTAATCAATTTTATTGAGGTATAATCTACATATCATAAAATGTACCCATTTTAAGTGTGTAGTGTGGCGACTTTTGACAAAGGAATATAGCTGTGCAGCCACCATGATTGAGATATGGGACACTTTAATTGCCCTGAAAAGTTTCTTCTTCCCCCATTCAGTCATTTCCCCTACTCTTGGGCCCAGGAAACCATTGATCTGCTTTCTGTCATTAGAGATTATAAACGTATTGTTTTTGCTTAAGAAATGGTAAGAGGGGTTACGTGTTTGTGGAGTTATAAAGAAATGGTTTTTCTTCTCTGTATTAAAAAATAAATACATTTTAGGAAAAATGTAAAATGCAAATCTGATAAAAGAGTGCTTTGTAAACCATACTGTGCTTGCCAAATATTGCTTAACAATTTTTAATTTAATTTAATTAATTTATTTATTTTTGAGACAGAGTCTCTCTCTGTCGCCCAGGCTGGAGTGCAGTGGCGCCATCTCGGCTCACTGCAACCTCAGCCTCCTGGGTTCAAGTGATTCTCCTGACTCAGCCTCCTGAGTAGCTGGGATTACAGGTGTGCGCCACCATGCCCAGCTAATTTTTGTATTTTTTTGTAGAGAAGGGGTTTCACCATGTTGGTCAGGCTGGTCTCGTACTCCTGACCTCGTGATCCAACCACCTTGGCCACCAAAAGTGCTGGGATTACAGGGGTGAGCCACTGCTCCCGGCCAACAGTTTTTTAATATCAGTTTACATGTCACTGAAAATTGACTGGAAGAAGAGTATTTTGCTATGAGAAGGTGGGTAGAGGCTGGGCCAGGGAGAAGGGTATGGGAGTGACAATAGGACCAGCTAGAGATTTCCAGGTAAACATCTACCACGTGTGTTTCCGTTTGGAGAAACTGGCTACTAGAGAACAATTATTAACTCAGAAGTGAGCAGCCAGTTAAATGTCTGTTAACCCCTCCATATTTGGAGCAGAGAAGGATTGTGTGCTCAAGAAATATATAAAGAATTGACAAGGTAACATGTTCAGATGGTATTTTCCCCATCTGTTAGCAGTACAAATCCAGATAATCTAATTTTTCAGCAGCAATAAACATAAGCAATAGTTTACAGATCTGAATTAGCAAAGCTTAAATTAATAGCCACTGTTTCTCATGGACATAAACAGAATGGAGGGCTGAAATGTTCCTAGAGCCAGGAGGGATTTTCAAGTCCTTGAACTTCAATGTTTTAAAAGGGCAGAAAAGTACGCTTCTTTAGGATGAAGGTGATTAATAGCTGGTTGGAATTTTTATGACTTATAAAATTTTCTTTTTATTTTAAATTTCAATAAAAATGCTTGAACTTTAAAAAAAATGAAAGATGGTTTTTTTTAAAGCTTGAAATTTGATACCACAAATATTCTTTATAGTTAACATGTACTCTTCATGGACAATAGAAATGAAGAAACAAAGTGGAAAGGGGAGAGAGGGAACAATTTTCATCTCTCCAAACACTTAAATCCAGTTTAAGAAAAATCAATAACCATATTGAAGTTATTGTGGAAAAATGGAGCAATTAAAATTCACTTTACACCTGAAGCTGCATCCTAAGAACATTTTTTAAAAAAATTTTGAGACTGAAAGGGAAATATAATTGGGAATTTAATGTTTTAATTTATTGAAAGCACTTCATAGCTAGGATTTCTGATAAATCTGAACATTACTAAAAAGACAAATCAGTTTTATCAGCAAGAGTGTTGCTGAAAACAATACCGTAAGGCGTGAAGCAGAATAATATATGTCAATTTAGAATTATTTGATTGGACTTGGCGACCTAGTTTTTGCTGTAATCCTGTTCTACAAACCTTAGTGTTTTTCTTGCTGTTCTCTCTTTCCTAACCCTTGACTAAGGGAAGTAGACACTGAGTGAATGGTCAAACAGCTATAATAAATGATATCCATGATAGTCTTCTTTGCCTTTGCAAGGCAAGTGTTAGCATGGTGTAAACAGTTTCTTCAGTTGCCAAACGAGTATCCATCTGACAGTGGGAAGGAAAAAAGAAGAGGAGGAGGAAGAGGAGGCCAATCCAGCTCCAGCCCTGAAACTGTAAATATTTTCAGATACTTTCTTGAATTCTCTCTTTTAGAAATACATTACTACAAAGGGATCTGAAGAGAAAAAACACAATTAATTGGGAGATCAGTGGCTTTATGACTGAGTTTTTACTTAGTCCCATTTTACTACAGTAAAAATAAAAGTAAAGCCTAAGTGTGTTTAGTAATGGGCTTGGGATATTTTTATAGTTAGAGTATAGGGTTCAGGGCACTGAGTTAAATGCACTTTGGCCCATGCCTCAAGGCATGGAAGGTTTACTGTCATTACAACTATCATCACCACCCCCACCAATTATATGTTTTTGTTGTGAGTTTCTTGTTTTATTCAGAGAGTCTGGGGAAAACAGTTTGTGATGAGTTTGGTTCATTTTGTTTAAGATACTTGATATTTAACTGTGTTTACAAATACTCTGTAACTGTAAGCCCTATTTTAGTTTACAGCACAGATATGAATAGCACTAGACTGGGCTTCAGGAACCTGGGAATTCTAGCGTAGGCTGTGCCAGTAGCATGCTCACTGTGTGATCTTGAGCAAGTCTTGCCATCTTGGTTTCAGTTGTTTTTTTGTTTGTTTGTTTTTGGTGGTAAAATATACATAACATAAAACTTACCGTTTCAGCCGCTTTAAAGTGTACAGTTTAGTGGCACTAGGTATATTCACATTGTTATGCATTCATCACTATTATCCATCTCCAGAGCTTTTCTGTCATCTCAAACTGAAACTCTGTACCCATTAAACAACAATTTTCCATTGTCCCCCTTCCACAAGGCCCACGCAACCGTCATTCTACTCTTTTTCTCTGTGAATTTGATTTTTCTAGATACTTCATGTAAGTGGAATCATACTGTTTGTCCTTTGGTGTTTTGCTTATTTCACTTAGTACAACATCTTCAAAATTCATTGATGTCATAGCATATGCCAGAATTTCAATCCATTTTAAGGCTGAATAATATTCTATTATATGTGTACTACATTTTGTTTATTTATCTGTCAGTGGACATTTAGGTTGTTTCTGGCTTTTGGTCATTGTGAATAATGCTGCTGTACACATGAGTGTGCAAATATTAATAGCAGTTTGAGTTCCTGCTTTCAATTATTTTGGGTATATATCTAGAAGTAGAATTTGTGGATCATATGGTAATTCCATGTTTAACTTTTGAGTAACTGCCATATTGTTTTCCACAGTGGCTGCACCATTTTACATTCTTACCAACAGTGCACAATGGTTTTAATTTCTTCACATCCTCGCTAACACTTAACAGTTGTCATTTTCTGTTTTTTTTTTTTTTTTGGAGGGGAGTTTGTTTTTGTTTTGTTTTGGTAATAGCCATCCTAATGGGTGTAAAAAGGTATCTCATTTCGGTTTTGGTTTGCATTTCCTGAATGACTAATGGTACTGAGCATTTTTTTCATGTGCTTATTGGCCATGTGTATATCTTCTTGGGAGAAATGTTGATTCAAGCCCTCTGCCTATTTTAAAATCAGGTTGTTTGCCTTTTTGTTGTTGTTGAGTTTAAGAGTTCTTCATGTATTGTGAATGTCAGTTCCTTGTGATTAGTTAGTATTTCCTTCTATTCTATGACTTGCCTTTTCACTCTCTTTATAGTATCCTTTGATGCACTAAAGTTTTTTATTTTGATGAAGTTTAATTTATCTATTTTTTCTTTTATTGCCTGCACTTTTGGTGTCAGTATATTCCCAAATATTTTATCCTTTTTGATTCTATTGTAAACGGAATTTTTTAAATTTCCTTTTCACATTGTTCATTGTTAGTGTGTAGACATGCACTGGATTTTCATGTTTTCATCTTTGATTTATGAGGATAATAACAACCTGACTTGCAGGGATTTGTGATGATGAAATTTATGTCTAAGACAGGCCTTATTGAATTGCAGGTGCTCAATAAATGGCAACTATTATTAATAATATTATTACTGATTGATTTGTTATTGGCATTCTGGGCTAGATTCCCATAGAGAAAGTGTAGCTCAACTCTAAACTTTCAGGTCATGGAGAGGTATCAGGCATTGGAAAAACAGCTTGATCTGGGGTTAATCCAGCCTCTGACATTTCTTATCCTCATGATCCTGAAAAAATTATTTCACAACTCTAAACTGGAGTGTGCCTATTTGAAAATTGGGAATGGTAATATCTGACTGATAGTATTTCTGTAAAGATCAAAGAAAGTAATGTGTGTGGTATATGCTAGATCTGATACCTAGCACACAGCAGTGATTATTACTATAGCTAGGAACCCTACAGCTAGACTAGTTGGGCTTAAAGCTTGACTCTTACACTTACTAGCTGGTGAACTTGAGCAAGTTATTTCCCTCCTGTGCCTCAGTTTTCTCATCTATAAAAGGGAGATGATAGTGGTACCTACCTTGTAGTGTTGTTTGGAATTAAATGAGTTAAGATATGTAAAGTGCCCTGTGCCTGGCATATATAGGCAGTATGTGATGGCTATTATTATTATCATCATCATCATTGTAACTACTATAGTCGCCTTGCTGCCCTCTATCAGAAAGTATGTAGATTGCCTTATAAAACTATTTATAATCTTTTTCCCCCACATTAAGTGAATGATGTCTTTAAAAAAAAGGAAAAGGAGGAGTCTCTACCCACAGACAAGAACTCCCCCATTGGGAGTGCTTCCTCTGTCTCCTGCTTGCAGTGACACCACCTGGAGGGAACCCACCACCCCCCCCACCCCACCACCCCCAGCAGCTCCAGCAACAGGCCTGCCAGAGATCTGAGCAGATGTTTCTGCTTTTCAGACCCAGGCATTTCCTCTCTTCTAGGAGCACATGCCAGCACAGTCAATATCTGGAAACCCGCTGCTTCACAGTAGGGCTGAGAACTAAACTGGTACTTTACTAGAAAATGGTAATAAAGCAATTTGAATTGCTTTTCATCCTCCTTGCTCTTAACAGCTTTTAGGTTCATATGAGACCAATCAATTAATCCTGCTTCAGAGCTACAGGAATGGGGTGTTTTCCAGCCTCTGAATAGGAGATGGGCCCATAACAGAGATTTTTCCAGCCGTATTTCACAAGGACCATTTAGCCTGGCATCTAGAGCAATGGTGGGCAGAGGTGCCACTTGGTTGGCACCATATTCTTACAGCCTGGCCAGTTCCCCAGGTGCAAAAGAATGGCTTCTACCCCAAAGGCAAACCATAAATGTGATTCTTCTTTGTATAGTCTTTTCCTTCCATTCTCACTTCCTTCAATCCCAGGTTTCTGTATGAAAGAGTTAATAAGGTAGAGAGGATGATTCACCTGCATGGAAACTGATATGTACATTAAAAAAGGAGCTGCCATTTCCTTCCTGATCAAGTGTGATGTAGTTCCTTTGAAAGCCTCCTCTCTCACCTTGAGGAAGTTCTTACAGATCTCAGCATCCATAGATCTGTGTCCAGCACACAGTAACACTCAGAGAATAATGGATGAAGTGGATTAAAATAGAAATGAAATGAAAATTTAGAAAGAATGGAGACGAGGGAAGGATTTTTTCCTATTTTTTCATGACCAAGTATTGAATATTATTATTTTAAGAATTAATATATTTTAAAAATCTTCACATTAAAAGATAAATGGGGCTGGGCATGGCGGCTCATGCCTGTAATCCCAGGACCTTGGGAGGCCGAGGAGGGCAGATCACTTGAGGCTAGGAGTTCGAGACCAGCCTGGCCAACATGGTGAAACCCCGTCTCTACTAAAAATACAAAAAGTAGCTGGGCATCGTGGCAGGTGCCTGTAATCTCAGCTACTTGGGAGGGTAAGGCAGCAGAATTGCTTGAACTTGGGAGGTGGAGGTTGTAGTGAGCCGAGATCTCACCACTACACTTCAGCCTGGGTGATAGAGCAAGATTTTGTCTCAAAAAAAAGAAAATTAATAAATAAAGACAAATGGTTAGTCCATAAATGGAAGGTAACAGATTAAAAGTGGTCAATGCCCATGGACGAACATATTTACTCTGGCACACGAATTGGTGTTGAGAGAAATTTATGTTCTTCCTTCATTGTGAAATTAGTGGAGGGTATTTATCCACCTCAGCACAGATATTTGCCAGAAGTTGTCTCAAGACCTCAAGCACAACTTGTTTAGACATTTTCCAGTTGTAATTTTTCTAGGCTGTTAAAAATATTGACTTTGACAGCTTTAAAATGATGGCCTCAAAATTGGAATAATTTACATTCTGGAATTAAGATAATTCAAGCATTTCTGCTGGCAAGGACCGAGGGTAGGAGCCAGTTATATAAATCCCAGATTTGTGGGAGACTGAACCATTAGCATAGATTCGTCGTCTGTGGATATTCAGAGCAGTCACCTTCCCATGTAAATGAATCTTTATGTCTCTTCCAGGCAGGCCCAGATTCTGAGCTATTTTCGTAACTTCTTTCGGATCAGGTGATCTGGAAGAGGGTGGGCGAAGGCGTCAGACTCGGGCCACACTCATGTTGCCGGCCTCTTGGTGTTCTGCAAGAGACACAGAAAGCCTGAGGAAAAATTCTAGCCACTGTCTGGCTGTTGTGTGTTTACCTTAGACGTTCTCTCCTTTAACTCCTGAGTCTCAGTCCCAGAGACTCAACATAGAAGGCATTCAGACCAGCTCAGTGGTCCTGGACCTGACCCAGCTCTCTCTGCCAGATTCCAAACACACCTGCTAAACAGATTCTTTTCTCCCAGCGCTCTGCTGACACTTCAGCTGGAACCAAAGTCACTCTCTTAGTCCACAGCATTCCTCTGACTGCTAACGGGACCATTTGTCCTTTCCATTCCTTAGGAGCTTCTCTTTGACTCTGAGTGGAAACACCTAAGTCAAAAGAAAACTTGATCCAAACCCCGAGGCTATGGCTGGGAAATAATTGAGTGGTAATCATATTCAATAGGAAACAATGAAAGCAACAGCTTCCCTCAAATGGATTTCTCCTCATCCTTGGTACTAGGTACACTTGTGCTTGTCACATTTTGTCATCCTCGAATGGCTCTGAGGTGTCATCCAGATTTCACAAGTGAAAAAAGATTAGAAAAACTAAAGAATTTCCCCAGAGGCACCTGACTGGTGACTAGGTCAGATGGACCCCAAGCCCATGGTTTGGATATTTCAACTGTCACCTCTAGCAAAGATGTAGATGACTATCCCTGTGGAAATCAAGAGGTGGAAGAGACACTGGAGATGACAAGGGCTTCTCCCAAATACGTATCATGTGCATGAGTGTAAGTTCAAATCAGTCACAGCATCATGGTCATTTGGAATTCTGTGATTGGAAGATATATTAAAGCCCTTCTAAATCAAATCTTTAACACTCAAAGCCTGACACCCTTAAGCATATGGCAGATTATTAACTGGGGATGATTTTGACCCTCTGGGAACATTTGGTGATGTCTGAAGGTATTTTCAGTTGTCACAACTTGGATGGGACGCCCGTGGGTAGTAGAGACCAGGGATGCTGCTAAAACTCCTGCAATGCTCAGGACAGCCACACCCCACCCCATTCCCTTCAGCACAAAACAATTATCTGAATCAGATCATGTCAGTAGTGTTGAAGTTGAGAAAGCCTGAAAAATGGAAAGGCAAGATGAGAGAAACATGGACGCTGGAGATCATCTGGACCAAACCCTTCAACGTTATTAAAAGAAAGAGACCCAAAATGGTGAAGTCACTAACCCTTGGTCACACAGCAAGATTTTGGTAGAGTTGGAGTTGAACTACACTGGACATGAGCATATGAATAGCTATATTAATAAATGTCTATAATAATATGAACAATCACAATTGCAATGCATTAATAGAAAAATGTGAAAAGAAAAATATTGACAGTTATTATCACCAGGGATAGTCACATTTACTCTGCATATGTAGGTACAACAAGTATGACAGGAAGATACTGCCCATATATAATTCCTGTTTAAAAAAAACTTTTTTTTGAGCAACAAGAGAGGAATGAACCAGCTTAAAATCTCACAGCTCATAAGAACCTGGAATTGAACTCTTTTCTCTTAAATCAAAGGCCTTTGGGATGACCAGCAGGGCCTTGGTTCTTTCCATGACTGAAAGGGCATTAAAAAGAGAAAGTTTATACCCATATACATGAAAACCGCAGGATATTCAAACATCTTTTGTAGTATCACAGTCATCTGCATTTGATATATCTTTTGAGTCTATTGCTATGAAGGATGTTGCATTTACTCCTGCAGGCTCTGCTATTGGGTATATAAATCGCTCTAAAATTTCTGGAGGATAATTAAGCACTGTGTATGAAGAGCCACCCTTTGATACAGTGATTTTACTTGTTGGAATCTGTCCTAAGAAAACAATCAGAGTTGCAGATAGATTTATGCACAAAGATATTATGATAATAATAATGGCTGGGATTTATCGAGCTCACACCATATGCCAGAGTCTGTTTTAAGTGCTTTCCATGCATCATCTTATTTGCTCCTCATAACACTATGAGGTAAGTATTATTCTCATCCCCATTTATACATGGGAAGCTGAGGCTTAGAGAGTCTCAGTGATTTGGCCAAGGTTACTTGGCTACTATATTATAAAGGGAATTCAAGTCCAGGCAAACTGATTCACAGGGTTTCTTCATTTTAATTGCTATACAATACCAACTGATAGCAATAAATTACACATTTATCAGGAAACATTGGAAAGAATCTGATGTCTAACATGAGTGCACTTGGTTAGGGGAATTATGACCTGTTTCCTCTTTTGGTATCTTGGCCTAAAGTAAACCTGGACTATGTCTTCCTTGGGTAGAAAAGGACGGCAGATCTGCTTAGAGGCTTTGCAGATAGTTCACACTTGTGCAGTCTGTCATTTAATAGAGCTTAACTCTGGTCACAGGAAGGAGAATGCAGCAGACTGGAACTCAGACAGACCTCAGTTTGAATCCTGGCTTGGCCACATCCTAGAAGCTCAGCCTTTGATAAGGCACATTTTCTTCACCAAACCTCGCTTTCCACATCGTTAAAATGGGGAAGTCACATCCACCTGGTGGAGTGGCTGCATGAAACCCTTGACTTGCAGAAGTGCTCAATGACACACAGTGGGTGCTCACTACGAGTTAGGTGACTAGAAATAGGCAGAGATGGAGCTCTGCATTGGTGACCTGAGAAGGAAGGCTTGCTGCTGTCTGAGGGAAGGGGATTCCCAGCTGTGCTTGGGGAAGAGGAAGTCAGCGAAAGCCACTTAAGAACGTTGAATTCTTGTGGACAAGTCCTGTAAACAGCTTTAGAACAATGTAAATAGGATAACTGACAAGTCCTGTGAACAGCTTTAAAACAATGTAAATAGGATAACTGACAAGTCCTGTGAACAGCTTTAGAAAAATGTAAATAGGATAACTGGCTGTGAAAATTAACACAAGCAGGAAAAACAGACTCTGAGAAATCCAGAGACCTGAATGCCTAAGGGAGAGGGCTCTTTCTTCTGTAGAAGCCCGGGCAGGGTCTTATGGCCCCCCATCTGGGTGAGCACTTGAGGTGCAGAAGCTTGGAGAAGAACGAGTAATCAAGGAGCTGCCCCAGCCTCAGATCAGACCTACTGGACCCTAACTCTGGAGAATAAAATTGGGGATGTCACTGCAGTGACTGGATTCACATTTCTTGGTCAGCCCCCAGAATAATCCCTGCTTCAGAGGTGACTCAGCTTGGGAAAGGCCAGCGTTGATGGCCCCTTATCACAAGTGTTTGGCTCACAGAGTGTGACAGCTGGAGGGGGCCTTGGAGATAAATCATCTCAGCCAGCCCCTCCATTTGAGAGACAAGAGAGACTCAGAGAGGAGAAGGGACTTGTCTGATGTCCACACAGTTACTAAGCAGCGGTGCTAGAACACCAGCCCATGCACTGCTGACTCAGAATCCGGAAGAGATTTTTTTTCCCCTAGCACCTTAATGCTGTTTATTTGTAATCGTTGATGATCTATTCATTGAATTATGTATCCTTGCTCATGCATTTAGAGAGCTTGTGCACATTTTGTACACCCAAAGCATGTATGGTGAAAGCACGGAAGTATATATCCATTCTGTCAACAAATGTTGTCAACTCTTATCCAATAATGTCTCTTGAATCCATTTCCATCTCTCTAGTTCAGACTTATCACCTTGCTTCTGGATCCTTGTAAATGTCTAGCTGATTGTCTTATCTTCAGTAACTGCTTCTCTTCTGAGACATTTTTCAACCCTGCAGACAGAATCATTTTTCAAGGAAATATTTCCATGGTTCCATTGCTTACTGGACAAAAATAAACTTCTTAGGAAAACATTCAAGGCCTTTTATGATCTGAGCCCATCCTCCCTTACCAGGCTTATATCTAATGCTTTTGCCTACCCATGCATGACACCCATACCTACAGAAGCCACTTCAGGACTCTGTGCTCTTTTTCACAGTGTTCCCTCTTCCTAAAAGGCCTGTCTCCCATACTACAGCCCTGGAACTTTTGCTCATCCCTTAAGCACAGCTCAACCATCACCTTCTTTATGAAGCCCTTCATCATGCCTCTCCAGGCAAAACCCATCACCCTGTCTGCTCTGTTTCTCCAGTGTTCTGCACACGCTTGCATTACGGCTCTCCTATTGGATTGAGACGAGTTATTTATTTGCCTGCCTGCATCACCAAGGAGGCTGCGAGTGAGCGTTTCACAGCAGCGACTATGTCTATCACATTCACTCGCAAGTCCTAGCATAGGGCCTGACACGGAATAGGTGTTCAATAATGTTTTATGAGTTAATGAATGCATAAATTATTGAATTAACACACATAAAATTATTTATTGCTTGTAAGTTGCCCCATCAAGCAAATAGCTAGATAGATGTTTACCAAACCTGGAGGGTATATTTGGCATGGTCTGAATTAAATTACAGCTTATGTAGGACAGAGAAATGTGCATGGATAGAGAAAACATGAGTGATTTAAATATAGCCCCAAATAAAAATCCTAAGAGAAGACATGTTGAATTGCAGGTGTGGAATAGAAGTGGGAGCTGCTTCTCATGTGGGCAACTTTACATCCCATACTCTAGGGTGAGTAGTGGCAGGTGTTTATTTGGATAATGAAGATGTGATAATTTCCAAATGCAGAACCAGGGAGCCCAGCTAGAATGCAATAATTTTTTTAAGTGAACCTGATGAACGCTAAAGTGTTGGGTATGGCATAATGTTTTCTAGGCAGTCAGTATAAGAGAGCTGGTTCTTTATCAAGGACAACTCCTTGCCAAAGTTAAGTCCTGAAATCAACTCTGCTCCACCATTACCACCAAACATGGACCCAGGTATTTAATCCCCATATTTAATCCCTCGTGGCTTTAGACATAATCTTCTGACTTATGTATGTGTTAGATCTGACCTCCTGTGTTTTGAACTTTTGGGTTTAAGATAGTAATTCTTAGGGGGACTTGATGTTCTTCAGTCAGTCTATGTTCAGAGGAGAAATGAAAGCTAGGAAGTTTTCACCAGCATTTTAATAGAGCTTAATTGTAACTCTCAGGTGACTTAATTGACAATGAAGTCTTTTAAGTCCATGTCTTGTCATTTGCTAATATTATATATTTGCCCAGAAGAGGGGTGGAAATGGGTTTAGAAGACAGATGAGAAATGGTTCCATTGAATTTTAAAAAATTACATTGTTGTGTTGTGGAAGGTTGAAATTTTTAGCTAAAAAGATTAGGATTAGTTATTTTTAACTATCCATCTACACTTTTTTTTAATTTAGATGAATAGGTTGAAGGCAGAGTGAGTTAAGCAATATTTCTTTACAGTAAAGAGTACAGGGTGCTTTTATATTTGACATCCCATGGTATCTTTCTAACAACCTGGGATGTAGGACTTAACAGACCTATTATACAGATGAGGAGTCTGAGGTGCAGGGAAGTGAAGTCATTTTCTAAAAGAAGTGAAGTGGTGCCAATGGGACTTAAACAGATTTTTGTGACTTCCATTGCAATACTCTTGAATGGTTCAGAGCTCCTGAATTCCCATCTTATCTCCACCACCTCTACCAAGTGATATGACTTGGGCTAAGTTACTGTACTCTCTGCACTACATTTTCCTCATCTATACAATGGGCATAAAGGTCTCCCTCTCTCAGGATGCCCTGAAATCAGTTGAGGAAACACACAAAGTAGGGAAGGAAGTAAGATTGGCAAATCCAACAAATTGCAATTGCGTCCCTGTGTGTGGTTGAAATGCAGGGTAGGAAGTGGGAATGGTGAGACTTAATGACTTTAATATATTTGTCCAATCATTCAAGATCACAGGATTTGCATTTTATCCCAAGGGCAGTGGAGATCATTGAAAGTTGTAAGGTGATCATTTAAGAAAATGGGAAGGTTTGCATTTTCTAGCAGAGTCTATCTGGCATGAGCTCTTGCAAGAGTGTCCTAATTGGTCCCCAATCCTACATTCTCTCCTTCTGCAGTCCAGCCTCTGCAAGATTATCACAGTGATACTTCTGCAACACATCCCATCATCTCCATCTCCAGCTTACAAACCTTCACCAACTCTGCATTTCTCATAGGATAAAAGTACAAACTAGCATTCAAGGCTCTTCACTGCATTGTCTCTGTCAATTCTTCTGGCTTCATGTTGCTCTCTCTTCCCCCAGATTCTGCAGATTCTCTGCAGGGGCTCATCCTGATTAAAACTCCATGACTGTTACAGCTGTTTCTTACCTTTGTACATACTGTACCTGGGGGTGGAATACTTTGTTCTGATGTGTTCCAAGATGTGTAATCCTAATCATCAAGACCCAGCTCAGCCAGCACTGTTGCACCTTACTGTAATAATGTGCCTATCTCCTCCATCAATTGTGAACTCCTTAGGAATAGTGGCATGCCTTATTCATCTCTGAACCTTCACATGTGGCACAATGCTCAGCACAGTGTGGATGCCACAAATGTGCCACGAACCCATATGGGCTCCAGGATTAGACTGCCTAGTTTTAACTCCAGCGTCATCACTCACTAGTTATGTAGATTAATGTAAACGATATGTATCTTGGTTTCTTTATTTGTAAAGTGTTCCTACCCTCTGGGGTTGATTATATGTATTTATATATTTATATGTAATAGTAGTATATAGTGGCATCATACATTAGTATACATAGTGTGTGTAAGTATACAGTGTACAGTATTTGTGTATATATGTGTATATATATATATATATATATGCCCCTTTATGTGTGTGTGTAGTATATGTAGTGTCAATAAAAGAGCCTGTTACATAGTAAGTCCTCAATCAATGTCAGTTGTTACTTGACGGCAATTGGAAACCATAAAATGTTTAATGACTTTCTCCTCCTGGATTACTGTTAACAATGGAGATACAATGAGAATTGGCATACAGCAATCTTTGAAGTCAGAAGTTAAGTTTATGTTAAATTTCCACTTTTAGCAGAGCAAACGTCTACATTTTCCCAGTTTCCAAAAAAAAGAAAAATGGTTATCAACCAAAAAACAAAAACTGAAACAGTATCCTGGAATGGGAGATTGACCCCATTCCCCCCAGGTTACTCTTGATGAACACATTCATGCTGAACCACTCTAATGACACATGCCAGTAGCATCTAGAGAGAGACAGCTCTGTACCTAGTGGTGAAGTGGCTAAAGTCTGTCTTTGGTAAATCCTTTCTCTTGTTCTTTGTCTACTTGCACATCTCAGAGTTGTTCTAGCTTCAGATGATGCTCAACCCTTCTTACTTTTCCTCGCATATCAAAGCTTTTTGTCTGTGTTCTCAATCTCTCAAGATGCTTTTCTGTTTCTGCAGTGGTGTGATAGTTCATGGGAAATGGCTTTTCACATTAATGTGTTCCAATTGCCATGTCGGAATCATCCCAGATGAAAATAATCCCTTAGCAAGCGCTCTGGTCTGAATGTTTGTGTCCCTCTAAAATTCAGTTGTTGATACCTAATCTCCAATGCAATAGTGTTAAGAGCCAGGGCCTTCTGGGAAGTAATTAGGTCACAAAGGCAGAGCCTTCATGATTGGGATTAGTACCCTTATGAAAGAGGACTGAGGAAGCTTGTTCTCCCTTTCTACTATGCGAGGACACAGCTAGAAGGCACCATCTTTGAAGAAGAGAGAGAGCAAGCCCTCACCAGGCACTGAATCTGTGGGCACTTTGATCTTAGACATCCCAGTTTCCAGAGCTGTAAGCAATACATGTATGCTGTTTATTAATTACCCAGTCCAAGATTTTCTTTTTATAGCAGCTCAAACAGAGCAAGACAGCAAGTCAGGAAGACTGATTGGGATCATGAAGTATTTACATATCTAAGCCTCTTAACTGACAAATTTCTGGGGATTTCAATGTCCAGCTCTATGTTGATGTTTCCAATGACATATTTATATATGTGTGTATACACACACACACACACACACACACACACATACACACACACATATATAAAATTGTTTTCAATGACATATATAATATATATTATATGTTGCTGCAAATGGGCTTATATATATATATATAAATGGAGTAATATATATGTCTATTTGCAGCCATATATAATAGATATTATTTCCAATGACATATATTATGTATAATTATAATATATAAATGGACCAATCCCTATGTCAATATATATACATATATGTGTGTGTGTGTGTGTGTGTGTGTGTGTGTATTCTCACCCTCAGGGCTAAACTTGTTCCACTTTTTTGAAGTCCCAGTTAACAGCTGAATGCCTTGTAGGTGGATTCAAGCATGCTTGGGAAAAGGCTCATCTCTGGTGGTGGTGGTGGTGGGTAGCAATGAGGAAAACAAGAGAGAAAGAAACCTAACAGAACCTCTGGGAGAGATGCCTATACTCCATTTGGCCAATTTCCAACTCAGAAAGAGCTCTGGATGGGAAATAAGATGAGTGAATGTATTATATTATGAAACTAATGGCCCAATCTTTAATAAATTGAATGATTGTATTATAAATAATATATAACATATAAAGCCAAAAATGCTTGTTCTGTAGACCTGTTTATTCAGCTGCTAAGATATATACTAGGCCACTTTCTCTTTTTTCCATTAAAAAATCTATTTCATTGAAAAAATAAAACATCCTCCTGACATAAATTCTGATGTTATTTCTTAGATATGTGAAACTTGATGAAAATATAGAGCTCCCTAAAAAGGCCTAGCAAACCAGCTGGTTAATACGTATCTGAAAGAACAAAAAGGTATATAATGTGAAACTGTGTGTGTTTAGGGATGGGTGACATAAGAACTGTGGATTCTAGTTCCCCATCTTGAACTAACTAACTGTATTACTTTGGGTAACTTACTATTAAATCTTTTGGACCTAGATTTAACCCATTAGAAGACAACTCTGAACTATGTTAAATATACATTCTAATGGAATTATGTGTTCAAATGACTGGAGGATCACTAAATTCCTTTCTTGATCCCTGATGAAAACATATAGCAGCCCCCAAGAGCTCGAAACATCTTCAGAACTCATCTTTCTAGCCTCCCACCCAAAATGGGTCCCGATGCACACTGTGCTTCTTAGAGCTTTCTCTCATGCTTTTCTTAAAAGATCTCCCACGAAAAAGATTTCTACAACTTGCCTCTGTAAGTCAGTCCACTGTTTAACAACACTTACCGTCATCCTGGAGTTTTTCCTCTTATACTCAACATCGTAGAATGCCTTAAAGAACACACACACACACACACACACACACACACACACACACACACACACACACACACACACACACACACACACACCCTGGCTGCGGAGGACTATTCAGATGCAACAGGTGCAATGAGTTATAGATCTTACAAAGAGCACAAAGAAGCACCCAGTCAGCAGGAACAGCAGTTGCCAAGAATTTAATTCATCAGGACAAATCCAAATTTACAAAGAACTAATCCCACATAATGGATAAAGGACAAAAAGGAAGGATTAATGGGGGAGAAGGGACTTTCTAAAAATTCACATCTCAAGTCCACTAAACTCCTCATTTGGCCTGCTTCATTTTCCTTCTTTTCCCAGCCAATCTTTATTTAGTTTTCTTAAGAAAAATAAAGTTGACTGTGATGAATAATTGCAACCTAAGAACATGTATGTGTTCAACCGCCTTGAAGTTAGTTTGAGTGTTTCTGGGTGCAGAATAACATTTGTATCAGAACTATGGAAAGACTGCAGTTGAAAATAATGAATCCCTTCCTCGTGACCTATGTTGTCTTTGCAGAGTCACAGCAAAAATCTGTTTCTTCTCCAATGAAAAGAAGCCTTCTTTCTCTCAGCCATGGAAAGAATATTCTCCTGGTGACAATCCAAAATGAAAGGCTCAGTCTACCACCCAACAACATTCTCTTCAAGACTTACTATCAGCACTTCACTGGTAGGAATTCCTGCCCAGGTTGGAAGTCAGCCCTGTTGTGCTGGTTTTAGAGATTACATTTTTCCCCCCTGGTATTTGTACCTTGAGGATGACCTACATGTAAAGGAATAGAAGGAGAATGACTTCTCAACAAACATATATACCTTGGCTTCAAGGACTCAGGTCTTCCCCTGCTTTCAAAATATTCTTTTTAGTTAACTTTGTTGGACTTTCTTACTCCCTATCTGTTCCTTATCTTCTAATATATGAGCCCCCATTCTCTATTATTCTCACCATGTACTCTCCCATTTGTTGAGTTCATTCACATCCATAACTTGAAACCTTATACCTCTGTAGATGACCCCCAAATCTTCATCTCTTGTAATCATTTTTCTTCCAATCTTCCAACTCCGTGATGAAATTGGTCAATTACACATTGCTTTCTGGATGTTTTATAGCCATATCCAGTGGAACTTGTTCCAAACTGAATGAATCATAATTCTCCTCAAACAAAAACTACTTCTCTATCTAGTTGCCCTAGGGAGCAATTCAATATATTTTTGAATATAGACTTAGGCCTGTGTTCAGCTTTTCTGGAAAGTCACTACCTTTCTTTTCTATTCTTCGAATATCAGTTTGACTTGTTATTTTCATGCTTTATTACTGTCCTGAACTCCTTACTAGGTTTTCCATCTCTTCCTTTGTACTCCCACACACATTGAGTGTATATTTTTACATTGATTTCACACTAGTCTTTCTGTCTTTCTTTGTTTTGCCATGAAATAGCCTCATTTACTGTTGAAGACAACTCTGAAATATGCTAAATATACTTTATAATGGAATTATGTGTTCAAATGCCTGTCTCCCCATAAGAGTGTAGGGTTTCTCAAGGTCAGCTTTATCTTTCTTACCCCAGGCATCCTGTACAGTATTTAGTGTCAAGGCTCAAGTTGGTGCCTGAGGGTTGACTCTAAACCTTGGATGCGTTTTCTTGGGCCTGCATGTTTTGTTTTGTTTAATTTGTTTTCTGTTTTTGTAAACAGAATTATTTTTCAACTTAAAAATTCAAGATATTTTATACAAAATTTGTTTTTCAAGTTTACGTTGAATGATCAGAATGGTTGATAATGCTGGGCTCCATTCTTACTCAGCAACAATGGATGGGGCAGATAAATGGGTATTCGCTTTAGACAAAGCATGTCTGCTCCAGCATGTCCCTCTCTCCACCACTTTCCAGTGATACCCAATATGCATCCCCCTTCCTGATGAAAGTCACCTTCCTCACATGTCAGCTGTAAGCAACTGAGCTTGTGTTCCTTTCCTTTCCTTTCCTTTTTTCTTTTCTCTTCTCTTCTCCTTTCTTTCTTTCTTTCTTTCTTTTCTTTCTCTTTCTTTCTTTCTTTCTTTTCTTTCTTTCTCTCTCTCTCTCTCTCTGTCTTTCTTTCTTTCTTTTTTCAGAGTCTCAGTCTGTCATCCAAGCTGGAGTGCAGTGACATGATCTCAGCTCACTGCAACCTCCCCTTTCCAAGTTCAAGTGATTCTCCTGCCTCAGCCTCCCAAGTAGCTAATATTACATGCACTCACCACCACACTTGGGCTAATTTTTGGTAGAGACAGGGTTTCACCATGTTGGTCAGGCTGATCTTGAACTCCTGACCTCAAGTGATCAGCCCACCTGGGCCGCCAAAAGTGCTGGGATTACAGGGGTAATCCCAGCCACTACGCCTGGTCGAGTTTGTGTTTCTGATTGGAGCCCAAAGTAGGTGCTCAGAAGATATTTATAGAATAAATGCTACCTTGCTATATATAATCCAGAATTTCTGAGTGATACAGGACTTCAGAGATTTTTTCAGACCCACGTTCCTATTAGATGTTAAAATCTTTACAGAGGTTTGGGGATTCATTTCAATTTCCTGACAATGACTGAAACTGCATGCAAACTTAGTGAGGATCAGTTCCCTGCCTTCACAGGCAGCTCCTCCCTCATAGGCAGTCAGAGAGCTCTAATTGTTGGAAAGGCCTTCCTTGTACTGAGTTAAAATCAATTAGAGAACCCCATAAAAGCATGCATCAAAGTGCTAAGTGGTATGGTGTGAATTTTTAGGTACAATCGAGTGTTTGGAGAAACTAGAGATCACACCAATTTGGGAAGCCAGGAAAGATTATAGACCATTCTTTGAAATAGGTGGTACTTAATATGAGCATTGACAGAAGATTAGGATTTTGTCAGAGGAGAATAAGAGGAAGGCTATTCCCAGGGATGAAAACACCAAGCAAACAGGCATTGAAAAGGTTAGCCTGGAGTGCATTGCCAACACTTGGGTGGTACAGGTTGACTGAGGCATGGCACGTGAGTAGGGGAGGGAAGATGGAAGAGGGTTTCCGGGGAAAGGGTCGGGGAGTTCTGAGGAGGGGTTCAACACTGCCAGGCCTTTTATCCAACTCCTACTTACTTGTTCATTCCCATTTCCAGCACTTCTGCCAATGTTCTCCACTGATCCAGCTGCACATCTGAAGTACAAATGCAGCTTCCTTGGATCAACTCTCCACCTAGGTACTTCCTTGCTCCCTTGTAATGCATCTTGCCCACCAGGACCAGGACAATTTTCCTAATATAATATTCTGATTAGGTATTAGGCAATTCTCTTACCAAATGTACCTACTTTTTTGTTTTGTTTTATCTAATTTTAAATCCCCTTTCCTGATTCTTAGTGACATAAACCCATGCTATCTACATAAGCTTGTTTGGTAGAGACAGGGTTTCTCCATGTTGGTCAGGCTGATCTCGAACTCCTGACCTCAAGTGATCAACCCACCAACAAATTTTGAGAAATAAAATTTGTTTCTCAAGTTTCTTTTGAATAATCAGGATGGTTGATAATGCTGGGCTCCATTCTTACTCAGCATCGATGGATAGGGCAGATAAATGGGTATTTACCCCCACACATGTCTCCCTATGGCTAACATGGACTCCTTGTTGCTGTAGACACACACACATACCATGAGGGACAAGCGTTCCCACACCAAAAGATGCCGGTGTGAAACGTGCGTTCATCCCTTCATCTTTTACTAGTTGAGTGACCTTGGGTAAGTTCCTTAACTGAGTCTCGGTTTCCAAACATTTTAAAAAATGGGCTAATAAGGCCAATCTGGTAAAATTTGTGAGAAGACTGAGATCTAGTAGCTTCTATTTTTTAAGCCTTTTCTAATCTCCCAAACAACTGAGCATTCCCCCCATTCAATATATGTCTTGCCCAGAACTTTAATACACCTCTTAGTAGACTGTATTTTAATTATTTAATAATAAGAACTAACTTTTTGGAACACTAATTTTCATTTTTCAGGCACTGAGATAAACACTTTACATTTATTTTTCCCCCATTTAATCCTATTCTTCTAGCTCTATAATCTTGTTGTGCTTATCATCCAATTTATAACTTTTTGAAGACAACACATCAGATTATTGTTCAAATTATTTCTGTCAATTATTTGCTTGGCAGATAATAGATGCTTGTGGTAGGCAGAATTATAAGAAGACCCTCAAGAATCCCACCCCATAGTGTACATACTCTATATAATCTCCTGCCTTCAAGTGTGGGAAGGATCTGTTAATATGATGGATGCCAATCTTGGGAGTAGGTTACATTATTTGGTAAAGGTGAAGTGATTTTTGCAGATGTAGTTAAATTCCCTAATTACTTGGCTTTGAGAAACTTATCCAGGGTGGGTCTAACCCAATCAGATTAAAACCCTTAAAAGAGGGACTGCGTCCTCCTAGAGGGAGAGAGATTTTCCTGATGGCCTTGAAAAAAGAAGCCTTCATGTTGTGAGAGGGCCTGTTGAAGATGGCCATGTGGCAGGAATATGACAGTGGCCTCTAGGACCTGATAGGGGTCCCCAGCTGGCAGCCAGCAAGAAAATGGGACTTCAATCACAAAGCTGCAAGTAATGAATTCTTCCAGTAATCTGAATGAGCTTGGAAGTGGGTTCTCCTCCAATTGAGACTCCAGATAGGAATGTAGCCCAGTAGCATCCTCATGAAACCCCAAGCAGAGAAGCAAGCTAAGCCATGACTCGACTCCTAACTCATGGAAAGTGTGAGATTATATGTATGTGTTTTTTCAAGCTACTACCTTTGTGGTAAATTGGTACGCAACCATAGAAAAGTAATACAGCACTTGATAAATGGTTGAATGAATAAATGAACCAAAGTCTTCATGCATATGCTCCAGATGCCCTTGTTATACATTCCTACAATGCTGGATCACACCTTTCCACATTCTGGATAGCCTTCTCTTTTTTAATATTTACCCATTTAAATTCTACCCATTCTTAATGGTCCAAATCTCCCCATGAGTCCTCCATGGCACTGACCTCCAGGGAGCTCACCATCTAGGTGAAGTGGTACCACTTGGGGCTTCTCCATGATGTGATAATCTTCTGCTTGGTGCTGCTCCTTGGTGGTCTCCTGACTCCCTAGCCTTCAGGGTAAATTTGTGAGATATTTGTCTGAAGCTGACAGTAGTAATAATGCAAAGAGCTGAGCTTGACAGGAGAAAGGATGTAAGGAGAGAAGGAATATAGACAGAGCATTGGCCATCATCTTCTACACCAGAGGAAGAGAGAAAGAATTCTTGAACAAAAATAAATGTAGATACAAGATAATTTCTTGATACATACATCAAAAAAGTAACATTTTAGCAGTTAGAGTACCCATCACTCAATGGGTCCTAAATTCATATTAATTTTGCATTACCTTTCTTTCTCTGTACTATCATGTCTAACAATTAAAATATTTTTGAGGAATGTCTTATATTTTACCAAGTATTTTTATTTCTGTAATCTTATCACAGGTCAATGAACTAGGTATTATATTTTCATTTGACAAACGTGTAAATCAAGTTATGGGGACATGGAATAACTTGCTGACAACTCAGTCACCTAAACTGTGATGAAATCGGGATTATACCTAAGTTCCTTACTCTTGATACTCTCTTTTACTAATACCCACAAGACAATAATGAAGTGTCAATGTCTGTATAAATTTATTTCAACCATCTTCTGAGCTGCTGGCTGGCTCAGGCTGACAGGAGGGCAGGGAGGCTCTGACGAAGGGACTCAGAGAGGAAGACATAGTTCTTCATCCCACAATAGCTGGGAATTCTTGTGTTCATAAGAAGCATTTGAAATTGGAAATTATAATACCTAGCAGTAAAGGGAAGTGTGTGTGTGTGTGTGTGTGTGTGTGTGTGTGTGTGTGTGTGTGTGTGTATGTACAAATGAAAGAACATGCTTCTCTAAGCTGCAAAGGCATTTAGAAATTCCCTTCTTTAAAATGATCAAGTGGGGTGGTAGTTGCCTACAAAAAATACTGCACATAGCAATGAAGGTGGAATGAGGAGATTAAATGACTCAGGGCTGGTGAAAGAGAGTGAGAGGAGAATAATCTAGGAGGCTTTGGGTTCTTCAACTGGCAAGTCAATGAACTTCTCCCCAGGAAGCTGGAGATGTTGTTCTTGCCTCTGGGGGTTGCAGTGTGACATGGAAGACATGACAGAGTTAACATTTACTCATCTATTCTTGCAGAAAATTGAGTAAAAGCTTTCCTATCTCCAAATCAAGTATCAGTTATCAGTAAATTGCCTTTTCTGCTGTTGACAATTCTGTGTTCAACCCAAAAGACTTTCTTCTTTCTCTTTAGGGACACAATAATAATAAGAGTAATAATAACGATGATGATAATGATGCACAATCAATGCTTTTTAAGTGCCAGACATTGTGCTGCATGGTTTACAGATCCGATTTCATTTTGCCATGAAAATAATCCAGGGAGATTTTAATTTTTATCTCCATTTTGCAGATGAGGAAACTGCAGCTTAGGAAGGTTTAGTGGTGTGCTAAAAAACTGACATCTGGGAGAGGATAGAGTGAAGTTTAGGGAAAAGACCTGATTATATGCCCTCTAACTCTGAACAATTAAGCTATATAACCATTAAGGTCATTGAGATATATGACTTCTGAGTTATATGACCAAGGAGTTATGTGACCACTGGCCTATATATATCACAACTGAGCTATCTGTTCATAGACCTCTATAGCTACTGAGCTATATGATCACTGAGCTCACTACTGAGTTACATGACCATGGAGACATATGACCACTGAGGCTTATGACCACTGGGCTATGCAGCCACTGAGCTATCTGGCCATAAAGCCATATGATCACTAAGCCATATGCCAAAGTGCTGTTTCACACAGGTGGTTTTAGGTATAAAAATAAATATTTTATGGTGTAGAAATAAACATTCCCAGTCTCCCTGTCTCACTTGGCATCTTCTTCTTCTAATTTTTATGAGCCAACAGTAACAATAGGTAAATAAAACACAGCTAAGGCTTTAAAAGAACAAGTGACGTGGACATCTGACATCATGTCTCCATGCCTCACTAGTTGTGGGAACTTGATCAATTCAATTCAACAAATGGTTATGGAGCACATACTGCACATCAGATGCTGTGCCAGGACCTTGTTTCCATGAAACTTAGAGAGGAAGACATGCGTCAAGTAATCAGACACAAGTGAGTGTTACAGACAGAGGTCTCTGGAAACAGTGAGCAAGGGTATGTTCCCAAGTCATTTAATGGTTTTGACCAACCTTAGTTTATCCAGCTAAAAATGGAGATGATAGTAATACCCGATCTACCTATTTCATGAAAATCAAAGTATTATATATGACTGTGTTGTATGAACTGTAAAAAATATGTTAATTATCCTATTATTTGTGTTTGTTATTGTTAGAGTGATAAGATTTCTTATAAGTTACTAAGCTCCCCATTACATTTTGCTTGCCTGTGGGTATTATATCCCCAACTTGTAGTCTAAAAAAATTCTTAGAAGGTACAAATTCAACACTACGCGTTAGCCAGAATGTGGATATAAACCAGCTTATGGACTTCAGAACTAATGCGTACATTAAAAATTTGAGCAACAGAAATATATTAGCATTTAATACCCTGAATCACATAAATCTTGAATAGTGAGTTGGGTGAGAAAGATGTGGATTCATAGCCTAGATATATAGTCGCCTGGAGATTACAAAACAGTAGCTGTGGCTCTGGGTTGATAAACTTGGTGGGAGATTTTACTTCTTTCTTTCCCTCTTCTGTTTTTTTCCAGTTGTTGCAAGTATTTGCCTCAAGAAAAGGAAATAGTTCTATTTACTCAAACACATATGCATTTCCCATAAACTCTACAGTCATGATCTTGAAGTGAGATCTCAAAACTAAATTTCTAAGAGAATCAGTTGGAAACTGATGCTTTATGTAGAGAAGGAAAAGCTTTTACTCAATTATCTACAATAACAGCAGGGGAAATGCTGAAAATTACTGACATAGTAAATGGATTTTTTTTTGCATAAATGTTCTCTGTTTTCAAGTTTACTTTAGTGTAAAATACCTTTATTATGAAATGGTCCCTTTATCTCATTCCCTTGTTTCTCAAAAAATAGACATTTTTTTTGGTCAGAGGCAATGGGCCAATCATCATGGAAGATAGTTTAGTCTTAAACATCTGATGGCTCCCAGGACTTGATGTTTCATAGTTAGATGGACAATGTTTGATGTGATTGTATAGAGTGGTTTGATCTTAGAAGTAGCAGATATATCTTCCTATTTTTTCTTTTCTTTTTTTTTTAAACAGCTCTATTAAGATGTAATTTACATACCATAAAGTTAGTCATAGAAAGTGTCCAGTTCAATGGCACAGAGTTGTGCAACCATCAACATAATCTAAATTTAGGACACTTTCATCACCTCAAAAAGAAACTCCATATTCATTAGCAGTCACTGCCATTTCCCTCCACTCTGCCATCCCCCAACAATTGCTAAAACACTTTCTGTTGCTGTGGAATTGCCTATACTGGACATTATATATAAGTTATATTATACAATACATCGTCTTTTGTGACTGATTTCTTTTACTTAGCAGAGTGTTTTTGAGATTCAGCCACATTGTAGCATATTTCAGAACTTATCCCTTCCCATTGCTGAATAACATTCCATTGTATGAATATGCCACATTTCGTTTATTCAATGTCCTGCTTTTTTCACCTCTCTGAAATGTTTGCCTTTGTTGATAACTACTTAGAAATTCTTCTCCCTTGATTTTTATAGTACCACTTTTGGTTTTGCTCTAATTTCTCTGGCTATGATACTTCAAACTCTGTCACGGGATTCTCTTCTTCCACCCACTGTTTAACTCTTGATGCTCCTCAGATGCATCTTTAGACTCAGCAACAGGAAGCCCTGCCTGGAGAATCTTCTTGAAGGCCCCACATGTCACAATCTCCCAGTACATTTATTAAAGGACACAAGGGCACCACTACAATTGGGATCCAGTACTCAGTACTGGGACTGTATGTCTCATAACCTTAAACAACTGCTCTCGTGACTAACGCTGTTCAGACTTGGGGAAATCCTTCTCTACATCTGTTAACCCATGTAAAATTACATGGGTCATGTAATTTACAGTTATGTAAAACATAACTGTAAAATTAATGGTTCATTTCTGAATTGAAATGTTGCTTTAATAATTTTGTTGACATCTCCAGTTGGTACTGCCTCAGTTTTCTATTTTGTCACTACCGTGAAAAGAACATGACTATATAAGAATCTTGATTACAACAACATCATTAGTGATTTTGTTGAAAAGAAGACAAGAAGATAAATTTCATGGGATAAATTTATAATAATTCATGAACTGTGCACGTCTTTTTTTAATCCCTCATTTGCACATTGCTGGGCAATCAACAGAGCATGCAGACATACAAAATAATAATTGAACTCAGTCATCCTATTAATTTTTGCCAAATTTTAGACACATAAAAACCATCATTTTATACACTCAAACTTGTATTATTGTAAAGATATCTATCTATCTATCTATCTATCTATCTATATATATATATATATATATTTTTTTTTTTTTTTGAGATGGAGTCTCACTCCGTCGCCCAGGCTGGCATGCAATGGCATGATCTCGGCTCACTGCAACCTCCACTTCCTGGGTCAAGCCTCAGCCTCCCAAGTGGCTGGGATTACAGCCACCCCCCATCATGCCCGGCTAATTTTTATATTTTTGTAGAGACAGGGTTTCACCATGTTGGCCAGGCTGGTCTTGAACTCCTGACCTCAGGTGATCCGCCCACCTCAGCCTCCCAAAGTGCTGGGATTACAGGCGTGAGCCACCACATCCGGCCATAAAGGTATATTTTTAAAAGCAGGAGAATTAAACATTTTATTTAACAGCCTTTTGGTTTGATGTATTGCTTTCCATTGGTAGTCTTGCCCAAAGCCCCTCAAACATAGACTGTCTTCAGGGATCTCCAGTAGGACTCCTCTCTTTTCACTACATACCGCTTCTCAGGGTGAACTCATCCATTATCACAGTTTTAAATACCCACAATTTGCTGTGAAACCCAAATTTATTTTTTTCCAGCCCAAATTTTTCTCTTGTATGTCTTTAATGCTTAACTTGGACGCCCCACATTGGACACAATAGGTCGTTAACTAAATGCAGTCTAATTCCACTCCTTCTCAAACTGCCTTCCCCTGAAACCTGGGAATCATCTCCTCCTTGTCCTTCTTCCTCCCCTGCTTTTAAAATAGCCTGTTGGCAGTTATCTTCTACTGATTCCACTGACTTGATGTCTCTTTCATCTTCTCTTCTCTATTCCCAATTGCTACCGTCTTTGTTAAGATGTTCCTTATTTCATGTTTATTTTTCTACTAGTCGTTCTGACTCCAGGCTTGGCCCTCCCTTCCAGCAAAAGTCTGGTCAGTTTATAACCCTGCTTAAAATTTTCCAATGGAGCTTTAGGAAAGGGTCCAAATTCCTTGACATGGTATAAAGGATGTCTTGTGATCGAGCCATTGCCTCCTGTTTCTCACAGCCACCTCTTGAAATAGCTTCCCCCTTGTTCTTGTGCTCCAGTAACACTAGCTTTTGGTTTTCTGAATTGTGCCATTCCTCTTCCTGCCTCAGTGCTTTTGTACTTGCAGTTTCCTTGGTCTAGAATGTTCTCTCTTGCCTTACTCTTACCCTTTACCTAGTGTTTGGATAAGTATATGATAGAGGTCTGTCTCTACCATACAACGTCTGTCCCTGCTGTGCCCTCCTTCTGGGCAATCTCTGTATATTTTTTCCTTTATAGGTTAGGCCCTAATGGTTCTCTGTCACATAGTAAAAACTCATTATATGTTTGTTGAATGAATAAAAGGTTCATTCACTGTTGTATCCCCAATCTTTAGCAGAATGCATGGGGCCTAGATTAACTGCTCACTAAATCCTTAATAAATTAAATCAATAAACTTATGCATTCAAAAGCAGGAATATCCAGGTAGTTGCTTGAGGAATGGCTTTTCAGAGCTTGAGTTTCCCTCAGAGGTTAGGTAACTTGTCCTTTAATTCACCGAGCTTAACCAAGTGCTGGCTATGGACAGAAACATAATAAATGCAGCGCAAAAACATGGAGTAGATCATATAGTTTGCCTCTGCCTGCATGTGTTCTAAATTCCCTTTCTTGCAACAGGTGTCAGGAGGCTGGCTTATCAAGTGAGTGTTCTAGAAGTCTAAAGGAGGAGGGAAGGGGTGGTATGTGATTTGGGCATGTAATTAAGGGACTATATATTAATAGAATCAATAGTTCAGTCTAGACCTAATCTAGTAAATCAATGGGTCACTCAGCTGAGGATGAAGACCAGTAACATGGTCCACAGCAGAGCGTGGGGTCTGGGATATGAAGAGGAAGTGGCTGAGACAGGTACTGGTTCTCACCTGTTTGTTGTGATGGAGTAGGTGCAAGAGCTACGCTTAAAAAAAAATCCTCAAACGTTTTAACTAATTCAGTAATCCAAATGTATTAAGATTATTTTGGCTTCAAGTAATGAAAGTGTGGTGGCACGTGCCTGTTGTCCTAGCTACTTGGGAGACTGAAGCAGAAGAATCACTTGAACCTGGGAGGCAGAGGTTACAGTGAGCCAAGATTGCACCACTGGGCAACAGGAGTGAGACTCCGTCTCAAAACAAACAAACAAAAAACCCTAATTCTAAGTGGCTAATACAATAAGGAAATGTATTATTTCATATTACAAGAAATTCAGAAGTAAGGGGTCTCCAGTGTTGGTTATTCAGTAGAGAGATGGTAGTATCAAGAATGAGGGTCCTTTTTTCTTTCACATCTGCCACTGTTGTCTTTATTCTCAGCCTACGATTCTCTCTTGGTTGCAAAATGGCTACTGCAGTTGTACATAACACAGCCAGACAAGACAATGTCCAGAGAAAAAGAAGAGACCAGCTTTTCTTATGTGTCTTTTGTTGTTGTTTTTTTTTTTTTGAAAAGATATGCTTTCCCACAGTTCTCCAGCTCACACCTCATTGGCTGGAATTACAACCATACCACCATACAAACCAATGTCTGTTCAAGGGGAATGGGTTCATAACCCACTCCTGGGGCTGGAGCTAGCAGGGAGCATAGGCACCAACAGTAATTTTCTTCCCCAGGCTGCCTCTACCTTGAACTTCTGACTCAAAACCTTTGCCAAAAAAATATCCTTTTTCCTCCAAGCTCCTGTTCCACAGGAGAAGGACTGAATTTTAAAAGAATTAATGAATTTTTGTTTGTAGACTCCTTTATGTACTGGAAACATAGTCAATGGGCCTACCTCCATGGATTGGGTGTAAGTTATGGAGCCTGGAGAGCAGTCCAGGGATGTTGGAGATTAGTTGCATGATGCATAAGAGTGATTATGTTTAATCACTCTATTTTCTCCCCCCTCTTATAAAAAGCCGCCTAGGTGTGGTTTGCCAATAGTATCAATCTGTTTCAGCTTCTAGGCCAGTAGTATTTGCAGTTATGTGGCCCTGGAGTGACATTTTCTGTCACCATTAACCAAAGGAGCCACATGAGCCTAGTATAACAGAATATTCTAATACAGAAATGAAAGGTCTTGCAGCCTTGCAGGCTGCAAAAGAAGGACCCACTCTCAGCCTATTATCTTTTGCCTGGCAGTGTGATTTCCTTAGACAAAGCTCCAAGTTTGGCTTTATATCCACAGGGAAAGAAACTGGTCAAACTAGTTTATTTTTAATCCTTTGTTTTCTCTCCACCAGTTTTTCACTTTGAAAACCTTTTTAGACCACCAAACAGATAAAGTTATGTCAAAGAAGAAAATCAATCAAGCTGAATGTTTCATATATGTTCAATTCAACTCCAAATACACTTTTTGAGAATCTACAATGAGTACAGTATAGAAACAGATATTGTGGAGAATACATACATTCATAAACATGACGTACACACACATTTTCTGAGAACATATTTTGGCTGAGTACTTGGATAAGTTTGGGGATGAATAAGAGATTTTCCTGTTTTCAAAGTATACATGTTCGGGGTGAGAGAAGGCAATACAGACACGTAAATAATCCACAGAATTTCATTATGATATATCAGGTTAGTGCCAGTTGCTGTGGCATCAAAGAAATAACCAAGCCAAGGCTAGAAAGAAAGTGAGGGAAGCCATTGCCCTGGAAAAAATTTTTGGGTGAGTATAGAGGAAACTCTTTGCCCTAGAAGTGATATTTAGGTGAGTATTGAAGGGAAATAAGGGTTTTACAGATGACCTTGAGTCTCAGTTTTCAAAAGTAGAAATAAGACATTTACACCAAAAGCTATAAGAAAAGATAGAATGTGCAAAGTTCTCTAAGAGGGCATCATGGAATGTTTCGAGGAGGATCTTCTGTTCTGGGCTTTAACTATTGAGTGGGGTATTGATGTTAGAAATGGGCCAACAGTATTCCATGCAGTGTGTACACTGTAAATGTGACAGGAATAAGACAAACTAAAATAATTTATTTTTTCAATTTTTTTCCCTTACCCTATGTCCTAGCCTGGAAGAATTTTTTTTGTTTATTGAGTCAGCTCCAGGGCTCTTACGGGAAAGTTCTAAGAAGTCAGGGAGGCTGAAATGATATAGATATGAAGAGCTTAGGAAGGGAGACAAAAGAACCTGAATGTGGGCTTGAAGAATATCTTGGATTGGGAGCTTAGAGTTGGGGAGAAGAGAGACTTTAGGTGAGCCTAGGCATATCGGGGGAAAGGAAGGAAAGAAATGGGAGAAGAGAGGTTTTAGGAAGTTTTTCTATGTTCTCTCTTTGGGTATGTTTATGAAAGACTGCAGTAAAGATTAAATTATTTGTATGTCTATTTGGGTCAGGGTTGATATACCTATGACACACACTGAATCAAGATGGTGCCATATGGCACATGGGCTTTATGTGAGTTACATTTGCTAAGGCATGAAAGTGGTAGGGCACTAGCAGAACTGGGAAGCAAGAAATCACACCATATAACTAAAAACAGGGCTGTCTGAAGGGAAGTACTGGCACAGAGGTTAGGTTTATTCAAAGAAGTGGAAGGCTTAACAGTCAAGGTTAGGAAGGTGGTACGTGTTCGTGGGCAGAGCAGAGCCTCTGAAGTTTCTGAATAGGATGGCTCAGTATCAGAGTGTGTTGTAAGACAATTACATTGATAGCAACATTGGTGGGAAAGGCGATAACAGGGTAAGGGATAACAATTAAAGAGTTATTGCAAAACCTGATGCCAAATAACAGATTTGGAAGATTTTTCATGGATTTAATTTGTTTGTTTATGTGACTCAATCAAGGGTTTGATTCTATCTGGATTCAGCCTTAGCCAGAGCTACAGGATAACAATGTGTCCACCAACCTCATTACTGTTTTTTATTTCTATTATTTAGGAGTGATGGAGGACTTACAAAGTGCTCAGGGTGGATCTGGAGTACAATGCAATAGAGCAAGTTTTTATTGAGCCCCCACCAGGTGGCTGGCACAAGGGCCTTGAGCACTGGGCTTACCATATAATTAGAGTTACCAGATCAACACACAAGCCAGCCCCCAGTGCAGAGGGAGACAGAGGGCTGTAACTTAATGAGAGGCAGATGTCAACGGGGAGCAGATGTTTGCAGCTCTTCAGTTATATCAAATTAATCATCTCCTGACTTCAAGGTGCTTCTTGGAGTCCAGGAAATTTCCCTGTAATAAATTGCTCCTGGGATTGATTTTTAAAGTGAGAATGTATTTGCCACTGTCTTGAATGCTTTAGAACAATTCTTTCTAGAAGCAGAAGAAGTTTTTTAATATGGAAAAATTTAGGTGAAGGTTAAACAAGACCAAATCTAAGTTCCCAGACTGGTTTTTAAAAAACAGAGGGGCTGACTTTTTACTAATAAAATTAGCTGCTGGTTCTGCTCCACCAGTCTGCCCACTTTTGCATTTATTTAGCAAATAATTTTCACAGACACAATATGTACTGAAGCTATAACAGTGAAGGAAAATGTAGAAGCCAACCTCATGGAGGCTGCAGCATTGTAGTAAATAATCACACAGATATATCTATAATTACAAATGGGGAAAGTGCTATGCCAGAGAGTTATGTGGTTCTTGAAGATAGTTAATGCAGGGATTCGACTCAAGTCAGAGAGAGCAGAATAAATCTTTTCTAAGCAAGAGATATTAGCAGAGTTCTTCCTTCTCTCTTTTTGATCTCTTTCCTTCTCCCTTCCTTCTTCCTTGTCTTTCCCTCTCTTCCCACCTCACCTTTCCTGCTTTCTCTTTCCTCCTTCCCAGTCTACTTGCTTCCCTCCTGCCTTTTCTTTCCTTTTCTCACTTCCCACTTTCTTCCTTCCATCATCATTCCTTTCTTGTCTTCTGTTTCCCTCCTCACCCTGTCCTCCTCCCCACCCTGTACTTTTCTTCTATTCTTTCCCAAATAGTAGTTGAAAACTTGTTAGGGACTCAAGCCCTGCACCATACCCAGAGGGTTGATGTACATACAGAGATGAACAGGAAACCATTTCTCTTCAAAATGCCTAGAGATGATGCATAATTAGTTGAAATTCAGGACAGTACGTATTATACTGGAGGCAGATACAGGTTTTTCTGGGAAGGGCACCAGACTTAGGCCAGGGTATTGGGAAGGAGCAGGGGCCAGGTGAGAAAATAGTTTTAGAAGTGGTGGACATTTGAGATCATTCTTAGCAGACAGCTAGGAGTTAGTTGGAAAATAGGGTGGAGGACCTTGTGGGCAGGGGAACACTCCCATGTTTAAAAACAAGAAAAGTGTGATGGGACAGTTGCATCTTGGGGAAGACAAGATATCCAGTATAACTGGGGTAAATGATGTGAGCCGGGAAGATCCAGAAGATGAGATGGTTGGAGATATGGTAGGAGCCAGATGGAGAAGAACAGTGCAATATATTGTCCTGTGGGCAGTCATTGAAAGCTTCAAGAAGAGAGCCACATAATCCAATCTACTATTTAGAAAGATCTTTCTCAACAGTAGTGTGGTCCCACCCACTCCCAGCAGATTAAAAAATCATGTATCTTTATATTTGGCTTTTCCAAAACATTATTTCAGGCTGTGAGGTCTGGCGAGGGCTGATGGCCTCAGATGTGGGAACAAAGTGAAATCTCAAGGTATTTGACTCTGACAGTATTGCAGAAGTCCCTTCACCTCTTGTCTAAGGTCTCTGTTTATAAGACTCCCCCCGCTGTCCTGTAAAAAAAAAAAAAAAAAAAAAAAAATGAGTAAACACCATTGGAGCATCTTAATTGTTGGGACTTTTCTATTACTGTAGTGATGATAGGTAAGCCAATTCCTTTGTTTTCAAGGTATAAAAGTAAAAGAATCCTGAAAATGATGGCAGTTCAGAAAATATTCATTATTCTTAACTATGGCTTCTCAACCTCGGCACTGTTGGCATTTTGGCTGAATAATTCTTTTTTGTGAAGGGCTGTCTTACAATAAATAGTTTAATAGCTTCCCTGGCCTCTACTCACTGGATGCCAGTAGAAAATCTCTTCCAACTGAGGACTATCAAAAATGTCCCCAGACATTGTCAAATGTCCCCTGGGGGACAAAACTGCCCCCTGTGGAGAACCAGTTTTAAACCGTATGGTTGGAAGTATTGTTGACATGAAGAAACTCAGATAAGATTTAGCCAAGGTGTACTCAGCAAATTCTTCATGTGTTTAGAGTCACATAGGGAGGGACTGATGGCATCTGATGCCAAGTGAATTCCAGTGTTGACTCCAGAAACATCCCCTCTCTGCACTCTCAGGCTCCTGCTAATTATGAGGCCACCCCTTCCTTTCTCTCATCTCCAAATGACTCTAATGTGTTATCATGGCACAGATCCTACTTTCTCTGCAATTACAAGATCAGATGGACATTTTTCAGTTTGGCTTTCAAAGCTGGTTGCTCCTCAGAGACAGCTTTGCTAAAAGCATTTAATGATCCTTGAGGTAGCCAAGCTTTAGAGGTGCCTATCTGCGGCACTGGGCAGGATGGGGAAGCTATCCGGGGTTCTGTTAACCTTCCAGGGTTACTGCATCTTCCATTTCTCTGTCCTCCCAGAGTGAGGCCTGCTGGTTTTATTTCGGTTTTGCATTTCAGATTCCTGTTTTATAGGATGCCAGCAGCAATGTTTCAGACATTTCTAGGCATTGCATGAGGCTGCTTTTCCCCAGTTAGGTCTTGGGCACTGTAGCACAGCTTCACATATTAAAATTAGGATATCTTGGAGTCACCATTAGGCTGGTGACTAGACTTCACACCCCTTGAGAACAAGGACTCAGTCCTATTTCTTTGATTTCCCAGTGCTTATACTTCTCTCAGCCACCCTGCTGGTTGCTGAAAATGCGTATCTTCCAGGACACACAGGAGTCTTGGCCTTGCCACATTTGTCAGCAATGTGGGTTGTCTCGTCATCTGGAACCTACATTATGGTTGTGAACCCACGTTTTACCTGGAACCTTCAGCAGGGAAAGTGTATGCTATTTTTAACAGTGTCCCTTTTTTTCCTAACATGGTTCTTTAACAAGGTCATATCATTATCAGTTATTTAATATTTCTAAAATTAGAAATCATCTCACTGCTGTGGTAGCTCAAGCTTCAGGCCAGACTCTTTGAGCCTTCTCACACTGGGGCTATTGATACAGCCTCGTGGTGAGTCTTCCCGCTCCTTCTTTTTCTAGTTTATGGTTGGATTCAATATTCAGCCAGGCTAAACTTTTTGCTCTCTTTTGGTCAGGATTTATACTTATTTAAGGCACCGCAATAGCCACTTTTAAGCTAAAAAACTGGGATATAGCAGCCTGGTTGGAAGTCAACATTCTTACTCAGTGGTCTTATACCTAACTAGCTCAAATAGCTCTCTGACTAGCCTAGGGAAAAGGCCATGCAGTGAAAGGGAGTGGAGTAATGATCCTCTCCAAAGTGGCCCTCCCTGCTGCTCCCTCATAAATTCAGTATGTATTTGGGGATAATTAAGAGGGGGCAAAGTGGAAAGCAAGTAGAAGGAAGACAAGGGAAGAGAAGATGCATGCAATCCTTCACAAAGACCTTTCATCACCTGCAGTGTGCCAGTCCCTGTGCTAAGGCCTAAAGACAGTATTAAATATGGCATGGTCCTGCCCTCACCAAAGTCATAGTTCACATGAAAAGGACAGAATGAGAGCTAAAGCATCATTAAGACTATATGAAAGCACTTCCTGGAACAGAAAGAACTTTGACTATCTCAATTAATCTCTACATTGTATGGGTACTATCAGTATGCTTATTTTACAGAGGCGAAAACTGTTGCTTGGACAGATTAAGTAACGTGTCCAAGGTTACTTTTCTGATAAAGGATAGAGCCAGCTCTGGAGCCCAGATCTTCTGACTGCAAGTCCGGTGATCTCAGCAGTCAAAAGAAGAAATCTCACCTTCCCGCCTGTGACCAGCCTCCCTCCTCCACCAACAAGCCCTCTGTGATGTCTCAGTATTGATGTCTTGGCAGTGTCTTTGGTCCTTGTGCCATGTCTAAAGACAATATTTACTTCTCCTCCCATAGGGCTCCTTGCTGGCAAAAGGATTGCTCATCAGACGTGCTGGAAAAAGATCCACAGCACACCTTCAAGGACAGCCTTAAAGCAGGAGTCTCAGGATGGTTATTGATTACCCTGTTTCCATTTCCCATTGTGGAGCACCATTCTCAAACACCTGCAAGGGCTCTGTGGCCATAAATCAGCTCCCTGTAATAGTAATTCATATGGTGACCCACACAGGATGAATTCTCCTTTTCCAAAGAACCTAAATAAGTGGGTCATAGAGATGAACATGACTGAAAGATGAGGGGGAACCTCCTTAATGCAAATACATTGTTTTTTTTTTCTCCTGAGGAGAAATGAGGAAGGTTTACTAGCCTAAAAATGACTATCACACTAGAAAATAAGTACAAAAAGAAGTGTATAACATTTTCAATTTGCATGAATTACTTAACCTAAGTCACAGGGAGAAAACTGAAAATTTTAGCATTATGTGTAAAACATAGTAGGCATTCAGTAAATATTTGTTTTATAGTGAATGAACACATGGCCAAGTAATCCACTCAAGGTGGAAAAACTTTACTGGCTCAACTGGACATTTTGACTATATTATGAGAAAAACAACTACTATGATGGTTAATACTGGGTGTCAGCTTGATCGGATGGAAGGATACAAAGTATTGACCCTGGGTGTGTCTGTGAGGGTTTTACCAATGGAGGTTAACATTTGAGTTAGTGGGCTGGGTAAGGCAGACCCATCCTTAATCTGGGTGGGCACCATCTTATCAGCTGCCAGCACAGCTAGAATATAAGCAGGCAGAAAAATGTGAAATGAGAGACTAGCGTAGCCTCCCAGCCTACATCTTTCTCCCATGCTGGATGCTTCCTGCCCTCGAACATCGGACTCTAAGTTCTTCAGTTTTGGAATTTGGGCTAGCTCTCCTTGCTCCTCAGCCTGCAGATGGCCTGTTGTGGGACCTTGTGATTTTGTGAGTTAATACTTAACAAACTCCTCTCTCTCTGTGTGTGTATATATCTATAGATATAGATATAGATATATATAGATATATATATCTATCTATATCTATACACAGAGAGAGAGAGAGAGAGATGGAATATATATATATATGTTCCATTAGTTCTGTCCCTCGAGAGAACCCTGACTAATACAACAACCACAAAAAATCCACCAGACTCACTGATTCTTTTCCCCCCAACAGAACTAGCCCAGTGGTGGGTGTGTGTTTGGAACAATTAGAAATTAAATGAGATTTTCGACTTGGTGCACACACCAATTGATATACATGCCCTATAATTACTCTGTGGTGCAGTGAGAAAAAAATGCAAGGGATTCAGAGTTAGAAGAGTTGGGTTGAAGCCCCAGTTCTGCCTCTTAGCAACCGTGAAACTTTGGGACAATCATTTAACCTCTCTGAGACCGGGTCTTCTCCTCTGAAGATGGAGATAACATAAACAGAGAATTGAGTTGGCAAATGGGGTTGACAACGTCTGTGGAAGTGAGCTGTCCACCATAAACTGGGATGCAAATATAGATTGGGATTCATGTTATGAATCACCAGTGTCATTAATATCATATTAATGGAACAAATGACCAACTTTTTAATTATGGTGTTAATAACTATGAACATTAATTAATTTGAAGTCGCTCCAGTCATTGCTTAGATAAGTTACCTATTGAAGCTGGAGGAAAACTTTCCTAAATGTCACTGGAAAACCAAGGGAAGTGTGGGTTCCATTCACCCTCTGGGACCATCATGGTTATTTTGGGATCAGTCTTGGCTGACAACATCTGAGTGAAGAGCACTGATGGTTTCCCTACAATGTGTTGCAACCAGAGGATATGGGACAACTGACTTCAGTTGGAACCAAACCAGAGCTGTGTGCTGGAGTTGCAGTTTGCCTATGTGTGCAGATTCTTTCCTACAGCCAACTCCAAATAGGAGATAGAGTGCATGCTTCTGTCCCTAGCAGAACCCTATTTGCTGAAGGGCAGCCAGAAAGTGAGGAGACGCTCTCAGGCTTCCTCAATTTGTTCTAACACGCTTTTCTCCCAGTGGATGTATGGATTAAGAAGTCTGGGTGAAAGATTAACACAGGGCCAGGCTAGATAGGAAATGGAGACTGGGGGTTTTACCAAATCCTCCCTATTTCTGATCTTCAGGAATTGGATACTGAATGGAGTAAGAACATAAACAGATATATTTCAAGTTGTAAGCCCCCTCCTTCATTCTCTTAAAAAAGCTAGTTGTTAATCTCCTTTGCATCTTAAATTTTATTTTACATAGAAGCTTTATCTTTGCCACCATTTCAATAATTTGTATCCCTGCTAGCTCTGCTTCACTTGATCAAACTAACCTGGAAAATTTGTGAGCTATTAAGAGAACATACCATTTCCTTAGGGAGCCATTTATTCTCATCCTCACTGATAATAGAAAGTCCTTTTCTGGGTTTGATACTAGCCTTCTCAATCCATACTGGGTGTGTTTTCTTCCATTGCCGGTTGTTCTCAAGCTATCACTTATAGTCTTGTACAAGCAGAGGTGGGATATGCTTCATGGACTCATTTTGGGCTCTGTTTTTATGATTGTCAGCAATGTGGATAAGGCAATGGAAGTAAATGGTGTTGGATCATCAGTTTAATTGGTGACTAGAAAAAGAAAACACGAAGTGCGTCTATTTTCCTTCTTGTTTGGAATTCAGAATGGGTTTATAAACAAACTTTCTTATAGAAGTTATCCCCAGACTTTCTTATTTCCCACTTCAAGTCTAAGTTTGAAAATGGAGATGTCTCATAGGCACATATAGAAATATTGTCTAATTCCCTACGTGTTTAAAATTAAGACTATTAACATCCCTCACTTACTAGTTGTCCCTCAATGGATCTACATTGTTCCTGTCATCCCACTTAAAATTCCAGAGTCTTCTATAACTCCTCTCTCATTCTACATATATGGTGTTTGATTGGCCTATGTCTGTTCTTGCAGTTATTATTTTTTTTTGCCTTCCAATATTTATCCACCTAGATGATGCCATTATTACCCGCACTGAGTCAACCAAAAGGGCCTCTTCACTGGTCACTATGGTGCTATGCTTTCTTACTCCAATCAGTCCTTCACCTTGCCTTGAGATCAGTCTTCCTTCTGAAAGCAACACTCTGCTCATGCTCTTCCCTGCTCTAAATATCACTAATTTCTCATTTCTAGTAAAAAAGGCCAGACTCGTCAGTGTAGGATTTAAAGTCATTCATATCTCGTCCCAGCCTGCTTATACTTTTTCAAGACTTTCCCCCTCCATTCCTCTAACACCCAAACAGTGATTCAGTCATTCCTTAAAATAGCCTGGTACTTTTTGCCTCCACATTTTTGCTCATGCTTTTCTCTCTTCCTGGAATTCCATTCTCTTACATCCTAATGTGTATTTAAAAATGCCTCTTCTATAATTAATTGCCAATGCAGACTGATGTATTGTAGTCATATGCATATCTATTATATCTCCTCATTAGACAGTTAGATGTCAAAAGATAGAGCTATGCCCTATATACCTTTAAACTTTCTACAATGGCTAATATAATGCCCTGGATAGAATACACTTTCAGTAAGTATGTTTACTGATTGAATGAGTGTGTAAATAGAGATATAATGAACATATTGTTTAAACTTTGGATTACATCAAACTCTGGAGTATAATGAATGGAAACTTTTGGAAAGCTAACTGGTGCTTTCAGAGCAGAATGGAATTGAGAGTTCTAAAATATTTTCAGTCCCATCAAGGCCAGAGTTCCCTACTGTTCTCTTCCTTTATTCTCTCTTCATTTTTATTTCCTCAGACCCCTACCCCTTCATTGTCTCATAAATATAGCATGTTATATAGAAAAAAATGTTAAAAGCTGTTAGCATTTAAAGATATGTGGCAGTTAAATCTCTTATCCATAACTCTGCCAAACTGTCTCCACTATTCAAACACAGCACATAAATAAAGACAACTGTCTGTGATCAGATCATGGGCAAAACTATGCAGTGGGTCACTCTAGCCAAAGCCATCACTGGAACAGCTTAGAAGCCTCCTGGAAACCTCATTAATGTAGCTCATTTTAAATTGACATCCTCACATTCTAGAAAATTGGCCTTCCATTGATGTTTTGGAAGGGTGGATGAACCTATGATGAAGTTTCTAGTTACTGGCACATGTATAAGCCTATGTACAGGTGTACATTCTGTGTGAAAGGATGTCTATTTGCATTTATGGGTTGGTTTTACCCAAAAGTTTGAAGATCTTTGGAGACAGGAAGAAAGTGCAAGTCTTTATTTCAGCTTAAAAGAAGGGCCCAAGTCCAAGAACTTAGAGGTTTGGTTTGGACAGGCATCCAGAATTTAGGGTGACTATCTCAAGCTCCTGCATCTGCAAATGTGGACTGGATCAGTTGAGGACAGGCAATGTTATGACATTTTGTAGTAGTCTTTACTGCCATTAACACTAGGAAAGAGTGCCTCCTTCACCATAATACATTAAGATTTGGGGAACTGGAAAAACAAACAGGAAAAACAGAGAGAAAAAAATTGGTTTCATTACTTTAAGAACTGCTATTCTTTCATTGCCTCCAAAGTTGCGATTACATCTCTATACTGCTAATATTTGGATCAGGCTATCACATGAATGTTATTAATCAATAATAACTTTAAAATAGATCCATAGATCCAAAGAACTTGAAAGTTAATGGGGATCTTGAGAACCTTCTGGTCAAACCATATTTTTAGACAGATTGAAAAACTGAGGCTTGAAGAGAAGACGTGGTTTGTCATGGACTCAGAGAGTACAACTAAGATTAATTCCAGAGATCTGATCTTTAGTTAACGTGGCTTTTCTTTTTTTTTCTTTTTCCTCAATAAACTTTTATTTTTTTGTTGTTATTTTTATTCAAAAGAATTTGTTTCTCTACCACAAAAATTAGATAACCACACCACCCAGAGCAGCAATGTCCATGGAGTTACACTGATGATGGAGAATTGGCTGGGTATTCCCAAGGTCCCAAAGGTCATAAAGGAGGGAAAAGAGAAAAAGAAAAAATATTCAAAACAAACCCAAAACCCTGATGACTTTAGGGAGAGACATTACATGACATTTTCTGTTTCTTCTCTCATTGTCAGCTGCAGATGTATTTCAGCAGGATCAAGTACAATTTGACTTGAGTTAACCCTTCATACCAATTCTAGCACCTTAATTGTACCCTGTTAGCAGCAATCAGCACATTGGAATCTCCATCTGATAGTGCCCTCCAGCACACAGCACTAACGTATTCATTTGTATCATCTCCTTTTTGGTCTTTGTCCAGAACACTTTTGACTGTATCAAACTTAAAAGTTAGCAAGGTCTTAGAAAGTCCTTTATAGCACAGGTAGAGAGAGTTATTCTCACTTCCACAAGCTATATAATCTCCATTGGAAGCCAGATCTACAAAGTTTTTTTCATTGATATGACCCTTGAAGGAACATAGGGAGTATGATTTCCCTACATTCTACAGTTTTAGCTGACTGTCTGTTGAGGCAGAGACCATCTCCTCACCACTCACAAACGTTGCGTAAGAGACTGCTGTTTGGTGTCTTTTGAATACCGTGATTGGCTGTTTAGTGTTATGAAGATCATAGTAGTGGACACAGTGATCTGCATAGTCGAAAGCCAAATAGTATGTGGAAGAGGGGCTGAATTTAACACAGCACACATTAGCCTTTGCCTCAGTGCTTGCCACTGAGCTGTCTAGATTGGTATACCACAGCTTCACTAAGGGCAAAGGACAATAGAAACAAAAAGAGAAACAAAACTTGGCTCTTCCAAATCATCACACAGTTAGTCCTATTGTAGTGCATCTAGATGGATTGAATGGGCTGAGATTAGACAAGCTGAATTTTACTGTAATTCTCATTTTTATGTAAAGTGACTTGGTTTTTACCAATTCATTTGTAGAATAAAGGCTTAAAATGTGAGATGGACTAATAAGTAAGAGAGCCATCAGCAGGGAGAGTAGGACAGCCATTGACATTCATTTTCTGGGAGGGAGCATTATTGATTGTTCTGAGCCAGGAGAGGAAATGTTTTTCTTCCTGGTGGAAGATCACTACCAAAGTTTGGAGGAGAAAAGTTAATTTGACCAGAATCCAATTTAGGGAAGTCTGCATCATGAGCCAGAAAATAATCAACTAGGAAATCAAGGAAATAGACCAGGGTGATGAGAACGTTTAACCAAGCAAGAACAGGAAGAATAGGGAGTCTTGAAATCAATCCCAAAACAGGAAGAGAATTGTAGTCAAGAGACATGGCCAAAGGGTCCCAAAGGGCAAGTTGTTTCTGCACATAAACTTGTGGTTACAGTCATATTTTGAAGCTCCTTCTTGTTCTGCATTTTTGGTTTCTAACAGTTTTAGAAACCTCCTGATGAAAGCAATTTTGTGTGTTTGTGAAATCCAGTTTTCTAATTTGTTGATGCAGCATATCTTTCAAATCTTACTATCCTGAAAAATCAGATTTACACATGTGAATATTGGTGAGGTTTAAGTCTATCATGGTGGGATTACAGAGTAGGGAAGACTTAAAATGCTCCCCGACAAGTGTTTTAATGAAGGCTCCTGAGCTATACAGACCTTGTACAAAAAGAAAATCAAGATTATTTCCTTCGGTCCTTTGCCTTTAGGTAAAAGAGGCATTTTAATTTTCCCTCCCCATTTTTTTTTCCGATCTGGTAGTGATAACAAATATATTACATGGTTGAGTTAATATCCAAGAAATCTCAAATCTAAAATCATGGGCAGATAAATTAATTCACCCAAAGATATGAAGAAGTAATATTCTTTGATCAATAATGAAGCTTTAATAAACTGTATGATTTAACTTTGGGAAGACAAATGATGAATTAATCTACTTATGACTTGATTAGGCATTACATAGATATTTATAGGAAAGAGGGCAAATTCTACTAATTATCGGCTTAAAAGTTTGTTCCTAGACAAAAATCTCAAAAATATCATTAAAGAAATAGATTATGAACCTTAGGGGCTCGAGTGGGTCCACTGAGAACTGGTCATGCCAGACTCACTTCTTTTTCAGTAAGGTTGCAAAACTAGTCAACAAGGGAAATGCTAAAGACATAGTATGTCCACATTTCAGTGTTTCTAATGTGTCTGTACTTGACTAAAGATTATAAAATCCTACAAATAGAAGAACGTATGACAAAATTTTATTCCAGATCTTTAAGACTTTATGAATATGATGGCAACTGGTGCTACAATCAGATAGATAATAACTAATGAATGACCACCTCAGTAACAACTGATTAATGGATGGATGGAAACCAAGCTTTCTTTCTATATGATAGTCTTCTTGGTAGTTCCCAGTTTCATATTTTGTATTAAAAGAAGACTCATTGAGCCATATTATATGTGGAAATTCCACAATGCTACCCAATATGATGATAAGGGAACTAGTATCTGAGATCCCCAAAACATGAATCTCTAGGGAAAATATTTTTAAAAATCTAATAGGGGTAGATGTAAAATGCATATGCATGTAACAGTACATGAGTATACTTGTAACAGTAATAGATCGGTAAAAATATTTAAGGTAGAAGGTAGGAAAGATATAGTTGACACAGCACACAGCACCCTGTGATGGTTAATTTTGTGTCAACTTGAGTGGGCCATGGACTGACCACATATTTGGTTAAACATTTCTGGTTTTTTCTAGATGAGATTAACATTTGAATTGGTAAGCCATGTAAAGCAGATTTTTGCTCTTCTCAATGTGGGAGGACCTTATCTGGTTTCTTGGAAGCCTGAATAAAATAAAAGGCTGACTTAAAAAAAAAAAAAAAAAAAGGCCGGGCATGGTAGCTCACGCCTGTAATCCCAGCACTTTGGGAGGCTGAGGCGGGTGGATCACGAGGTCAGGAAATCGAGACCATCCTGGCTAACAACGTGAAACCCCGTCTCTACTAAAAATACAAAAAAATTAGCCGGGAGTGATGGCGGGCGCCTGTAGTTTCAGCTACTCTGGAGGTTGAGGCAGGAGAATGACGTGAACCCGGGAGGCGGAGCTTGCAGTGAGCGGAGATCGTGCCACTGCACTCCAGCCTGGGCGATAGAACGAGACTCCGTCTCAAAAAAAAAAAAAAAAAAAACTCTCTTTGCCTGACTGTCTTTAAGCTGGGGCATCATTCTTCTCCTGCCTTCAGACTCAGACTTATATTGGGACTTACGCCAATGGCTCTCCTAGTTTTCTGACGGAGACTCGGATGGGACTTGCACCCAGTTTTCTTGCTTTTCAAGCCTTCAGACCCAGATGGAACTGTACAATCAGCAATTCCCGGTCCAGACTTCTCAACCTCCGTAGTTGTGTAAGCCAATTCCTGTAAATTACTATGTCTCTCAATCTTTCTTTCTGTACACACACACACACACACACACACACACCCTATTGATTTTTTTCTCTGGAGAACCCTGACTAATACATACCCCTTACCCCTACAAAAAAGAGGGGGTGGTACTGCTAACCTTGGTATAAGTCAAGAGAGTCATATGACTACCAAAACATCAAGATCAATCTTGGGTCCAGAACAAGCAAGGCTTTAATCAGAATATGCCCAGAGTTTCATGTTCAGTTCTGGTAACCCCAATATAGGAGGAAAAGAGTCAAACAAGAGAGAGTCCAGAAGGAAAGGACCAAGGTACCAAGGTAGATGATGCCTCTAAAGTCATGCCAATGAAAAATAATCAAAAAAAAAAAATGAGGCTGTTACACTTGGAGAAGATTTCAGGGAAGCATACAACAGCTGTCTTCAAATTCTTGAACAGTTATCAAAACAAAGAGGAATGATTCATTCAGTGGAACTCCACAAAACAATGACAGAGAGTGGACATTTTAAGAAGAGTTCAGCCTAATCTAAGGAAGCACTTTCTAAAGAGGGACTGGACTGAAATGGAAGTGTAAGTTTTCTTCACTGAATCCATGTGACACCAAGTCCTGGGTGGTATGAGGGTTTCCTCAGTAAGAGGGAGATTAGCATCAATTATCCTAAAGATGCTTTTTTACTTTATGAAATTGCTTTCTGTAGAGGAAATGATTGTTCTGGAGCCAAGCAAATAGTGTGATGTGATGGAATACTTACCCTACTTAATAGAAGACACTTTTCAAAGGACGTGTTCATTTATAAGCAAACTGTTAACTTACCCATTTTTTGAAGTATGCCCCTTATGAAACTTTTAGCATTAATACTTTTTAGTTACTTTAGTTTAAATATCTGTATCTTTTTGAAAGTAACATGATGGATTTTTTAAAAAAGGATTTTATAATCTACATTTTTCATTAATTCAAGCAGATTTTTCCTTAATCATTCTGAATGAATCATACTTCTCTGAACATCTGAATGACATGTACTAAAGAAGTATAATAATAATAACTTACTTTGGTTAAAAGTACTATGTGCTGGGCATGGTTTTAAGCAAGAATTCATTCATTTACAAAGTTTTACTCCCTCAGTCTTCACAGCAACTATATGAAGTAATTACAATTTTGATAATATTTTACTGATGAAGAAGCTAAATCACAAAGAGGCTAAGTGATTTGTACTAGGACATATTGTTAGTAAGAAGCAAAGCAGGATTCTGGCTCCAGAATCTGCATTCTTTTTACCATATTATTTCTGTTTAACAAGTTTCTGATTTTACAGCATTCCAGTTAGAAGAAGAAGTAAACTTTGAAATCCCTGCACATGGTTCTCAACATCCTGCTTTAGGGTAGCTTCATAAAAAGTATCTAACTATGCTATGCTATGCTGTGGGAGAAAAGTAATTTTATTGCCTAGGTTCACACTTCCATAGAGACAGGTAGGCAGATTGAACACCTTTTTGCATATGAAGATTAAAAGAGATATTATATATAATCTCTCCTTTAAAGACCTGACAGGTAAAATAAATATCCCTCAGAAGTGGGAGATTTTCTCCCCCCTCTCATTTGACAAATGCCATATGGTCTACTTACAATTTTTTGATACTGTTCCTTGAGGGAAAAGTTACTCCTTGTAATCTGAGTTTCTGTTTGAAGATAAAGAATAATCACACTGAGAATGGCTTCCAAGTAGTTTCTCAAGTTTAAGTAGCCTCCTTGTGCCTGCAGTGGGGAGTTGCATTCCAATGCAATGTGTAACTGGGTATTTTTCATGTTGTGCAAAAGCATTCCATTGTATCTTCAATTTCTACATTATTGATATTAATGATATGACTGTGTTTTAGACATGGCCACCATGTCAAATGCACTTTCCACGAAGTGTCCAGTATTTCCACAAACACAGTGAGCATCTATTATGTTCTTGCCTCAGAATAACAAGACACAGGACTTATTGTCTAGGCAGAAAGCTCTGGAACACAACATAAACACAGAGAATAAATAAAGGCAGGGGAAGAGAAGTCCTTCTACCTAACCACAAATTCAAGCATTCAAGAAAAGACCTGCACAATGAACAGTTTTGTGAATTATGAATGAACCTTACCATATAACTTCTTGCTTCTTCAGTCTACCACAACAGATTTTTTTTTCCACCTCTGGGCAACTGGGTTCATGATTAATCCTTTGCATCTCTTGGCCTTTTTGGATAGAAGAGAGTATTTTAATCTGGTAGTCTACTGACATTTCTTTCTCCTGTAGTTAGAAAAACAAATTTATATTGTCTTAAAGTAATACATGATGCTGCAAGTTAGAAAAATGCAAGAAAAAAAGTGAAAATTATTTGTAACCTAGTATTCAGAGATTATTTCTATTAACACTTGAAAAGATTTGTCTAGCCTTTTGCATATATATCTATATATATATATAGTACATAATAAGGTTAACAAGGTTATACTATACATGTGGTTGTTTATACTGCTTTTAAAAATAATTTAATAATATTTGCACATTTTCCTGTGTTGTTAAAAAAGGGAAAATGAGTACAACAACTTTGGAAAAAGATCTGGCAGTTATTTATTAAACTACACATGCATATACCCTATGACTCAACAATTCCATCCTATGTATAAAGTCCAAGAGGAAATAAAACATTTATTCACAAAATACTTGTACAATAATGTTATGTCAGCTTTATTTGTTATAGTAAAAAATTGGAAGTAGCTCAGATATCCATCAACAGGTGAATGGATGAACAAATTGGTGTATTCATAATTACTCGGCCACAACCACTCATGTCATTGCATAGGTTTGGTGCAAAAGTAATTTCAGTTTTTGCCATTACTTTTAATATCCCATACCATTGACAGATACAACAGCATGAATAAATCTCCAAGGCATGATGCTGGGTGAAAGAAACCAGAATAAAAAAAAAAAGTACATGTTGTATGATTCCATTTATATGAAGTTCTAAACCAGGACAATGGTTTCCTCTCAAGGTTGGGATAGGGCAAAGGCAACATTGATTAGAAAAGCATGCAAAAGAATTTTTCAGAGTGATACAATATTCTACATTTTAATAAAAACTTGTGTGACACAGGTGCGTACATTTGTCAGAATTCATGAAATGGTACATGTAAGATTTACACATTTGACTGCATAAAAAGTTTTACCTAAAAAAGAGGAAACACATACACATTTTAAGCCTCTGTTTCCTTATCAGTGAGACAAATAAAAAGTGTCATCTTTGTAAAGCATAATGCCTTTATATAGCATTGTTCCATAAGTGACAATAATCCTTCAAAACCTGGACATTTCTTCAAAACAAAGGATTGGTATACCTAATATATAAAAAGCTCACTGAGAGAAACCACTAAACTTTAAATAGGGAAATGAGAAAAATAAATAAATTTAAAATTCTAAGAAGAAATGTACATAGCCAGAAACCATGAAATCATGTTCGAACTCATTATTAAAAATAATTTTGCTTTATTGAGCATATACTAGGTTTATATGCATCGTTTTAATTAATACTGTTGATTAATAAACTTATAAACTATATTTAACCTCACTAGTAATCCAAAAATGAAAGTTAAATGAAAAACTTACATTTTTTCCTAATAAAGATTTTAAAAGTATAGTAATGCTGGGGTAAGTGTGATTGGATAAGCATTCCCAAATATACTCCGTGGGATATAATTTGTCACTACTTTTTGGGAAGTGTTTTTGCCATATGGATTAAGAGTTTAAAAAAAGAATATACCCTTTGAATTTGTAATTCCATTCTGGGATCTTTTCTAGGAAATGGTCAAAAGGTGTACAAAAATGCAAGTATAAAAATATCCAATCTAGCATCTTTTATAATTGCAGAAAACTAAAGACAACCTGAAAGTTCAATGTAAAAGGCTGAGCAAATAATTTACATGATTTATCGGGAGTGCATCCACATATTGGAGTAGCAGGGACTCATCCATTTTCTTTCCTAGGATCCCTAATTTTCATCATATTACCTCTCAGGATAACTGAGGGGCACGAAGCGGGGAGAACGTTTCTGTTTCTTGTGCTACCATGGAGAAGAGTAGGGAAACAATTAGGACCAGAGTTACTCATTTTCTTCTAAGCATGTATGCATTTCTGAGGTATAGGAATGCCTCACAAAGACAAAACACTATGGTTGGGCAAGCAACGTTTTTATGTGCCTCCTTTCTCAAGATTTTTCTCCCTCTTTTCCTTGATCGTTCCTCTTGTCTCTCCCTCTCCCATCTTTTTCCTTTACCAAGATCTCTGGGCACTGAATGAATCCTGGACATAGGAGAGGAGTCTGGGCTATGTCCACATGAGGATAGTAGATGGGTTATTGCAAACGCTGTCAGGACCTCTTCTCTGTGTGCCTGCACCTCCCTGCACACCCGTCCTATCATCCCACTTACCTTTACTCTTACATCCCACTTAACAATTACTCTGTATTGTTCTACCTGTTTATTTGCCTGCTTTTTTCATTAACTCCTTGAGGATAAGAATGATGCCTTTTTCATCCTGGTGACCCCAGAGTCAGCGCCCAATATATTAAATAGAGAGACTGTATAAAATAATTGGTCAAGCATTCTGTGTTCAGACAGCCTGGGCTTTAATCCTAGCTTTGCCATTTCTTAGCTGTCTGACCTTGGGTATCACATTTCTCTGTATTTCAGTTTCCTTATTTTTAAAGTGGGATTAATAAAAATCACCAAATGTATGGAGTTACAGTAAGTATTAAATGAGTTACATGTAAAACTCTTAGAACAATGCCTAGAAGATAAGTAAGTCCTTAATAAATGTTGGCTATTAATATTCACATAGTCATAGCAATTTTAATAGAAAATTACTCAGATAAAATTAACTATACCTGATAATGAGTTCTAATCATTAGATATCAATGAGCTTGCCTTGGGGACACAGAAACCCATATTTATCTTTTTGGGTTCACTCCAAATGCTTGCTACAATGTCTGGTTAATAGTGGGTGCTCATTGAATGTTGAATGAATAGATACATGTATGGCTAGATAGTCATACATAGATAAGAAAGATAATAAAGAAGACAGAAAAGGAAGAAAATCTGTGACTGCCACAGCAAAAACAAATCCTCCATTTTTGGTGTTTTAATGACTATGAAAGGTCTCTCATTTGAAAGTGGATGGGTACACATCTTTTAGGTGGAGGTCATGTGGCTTAATAACATGACATATGCATGTATCTTAATGAGAAGAGCTGAGGGAATGGAGTCTAATCTGGGCCTTAGCATTTAGTAGCTCTGTGACCTGATATAAATTACCTAAGTTCCCTGGCCCTCAGTTTTCTTCTTCATAGGTAGGGTTAAAAATTCCTACCTCTTGAAACATTTATGAGAGTTAAATATGATAAGGTATGTAGAGCCATTTTTACAATGTTGTAGTTATTGGTTTTATTTCAGTTTACATTGATGGTGAGACTCCTGGAATTCATTTTTCTGTCCAGTAAACAGTAATGGAAGCTAGTGGACATGAAGTTCTCACACAGAAGCAATGTGTAATTGACAACAGGGAGGTCATTCAGATCAGGTCAGTTATTGAATATCAACATGGAAAGAAAATTTATTACATATGGACTTAATGGAAACGACACCCTAATTTTATGTCAAGTTGATCCAAGAAGCCTGCCTGAGATCCTCTGCATGATGTTTTCTATAGGAACATCTATTTTTATTGTATTTCATTAATTCAGTCAAAAGGGTTCCCTTGAGTTGACTTATAGTAGGCTGTGATATCAAATTATCTGAAGTTAATACACAGGATACAAGTGGATGTTTTATCTTTTGGCTAGGAGTCCAAAGCTACATTTTATTGAGAATACCAACAACTGGGTTGTTGCCTAGAATTGACTGGGTGTTTGGAATGTCCAAGGTTGCAGAGAAGGGATCTCAGGATCAGACGTGCAGTTTTTGCATTCATCAAACATTTCTGTGAGTACTGTGTCCCAAGCTCCACATGAGTTGCAAAAGATAGTGCCAAAAATGAACAAAATAAAGACAGATCTGGCCTGAAGGAATTCACTGTAGCGAGGAAGACAGATACAATTTTCATATGTAGTTTTACACATATAAACATACATCTCTGTTCTAGCGGAGATATGTGGAAAGTTCTGTGAGGACATAGAAATGCAAACAATTCATCCTGGGAGCATCACAGAGGAGATGAGATTTTTAGTGGCTTTGAAGGACAAGTAGGGGTTCACCACAGAAACCAGAGACGGATGGTCATTCCTGGATGAGAAAAGAGAACTAGTCAAAGTAGTACGGAGGAAACATCTGTCACATGGGTCGTCTGAGGTCCCAAATGTGTGGAGGAGCAGCGAGAGGCAGATGAGGTTACATTGTTAAAGAGTTGGACTGTTAATTTTTTTGAAAATTAAAAAAAATTGACTCTAACATGACATAAGTAATAAAGGTAATGCTTACTGCAAAATCTGAAAAACAGTACTAAATTGCCTAAAGTGAGACATTCAAGGCCTAGGTCTCCTCCTTTTTCCAGGCTCCAAATTCCACTGCCAGAGAGAACCATGAATGATAACTTTTTTTTTCAGGGATCCTTCCATATATTTTCTCCACATATATAATACATATGAATGCATGTATATGTGCATTCATGCACACATTTTAAAAATATAAATGTAATTATCAGTATTGTTTAATTACAACTTATTTTTTTAACCATGTAAAATTATATTTTAGACATCATTTCATATATTTCTATCTTATTTTGAATGGCTATATGGTATTCTGTTATATAGCTAGACCATAATTTAACTAAAATGATGTTTAAAGTTCTTCTCAACTTATTACTCTGAAAATTTTCACTGGATTTCTTAGCTTTCAGGTAAAGATGATAGTACGATAATGTCGATTACCATTTAAAATGCACTTTTGGATTAAAACAATCATTTTAGAAGTGGGGGGATCTGTTCTTCCGGGCATCATCTCCTTAGAAATATCATGTTATTTGGTATGACGAGGAATTATCAGAACTTTTCTGTTAGTGGGGCTGTTGCAGAGGACGTAGCATTTTGAGCCAGATCTTGAAGCATCAGCAGAGGTTCATCAGGCAGGAAAGCTTAACTCTGTTCTGAAGAGAATGCTGCTGAACCAGATTCAGGCAAGACAGTGGCCATATTCTCATTTTAATCGGTCAATCAACAAACAAGTTTTGAATACCATCATAGTGCACAGTAGGAAGCAGCACTGGGAACATGATTCTGGCCTTTGAATACCTTATAATCTGGTGGAGAAACAAGATTCATGAAGCAGTTAGTGAGGTCTATTAAGCAGTAGGTAAATATTGTTGAATTATGTCCTACATAAAAGTACCATAGGGGCTGCTCAGAAGAATGAGATGAGCCTGGGCTGGGATACTCGGGGCAGTGTCTCTGGGTAGCGTGAGATGTGAGATGGACCTAGGAGGATGAGTAGGACTCCCATAAACAGGGTAGTAATGGGGGACTTTCCAGCCAAAACCAGTGTACAAACAACCATGTGGTCCACTGATAGGACTATTCAACCTAGTTGTTTTGTTAAATAACCAGAAAGATCTAAATTTTCTGTCTGTGTTTTCAGACACAGAAGCATCCTATAGTTCTCTTTTGCTCATGAGTCACAGATTCCTCCTGGCAAATAAAGAAAATAATGATTACTTACTATTAATACCGTGAAAATAAGTTGCAGGGCTCTGATATTGTTGATCTTTATGCCTCACCCTTCTTATTTTCAGACATATCATCACCCTTATTTCTGAGGTTGCTGGAGGGCTTTGATTCATGACTGCTTCCCAGACCAGAGTAAGACATTATAATGTCTTGACTTTCAGATGTTTTGACCATAATCAGAAACCAGCCCAAGATTAATTAAAGAAGAACTGCCCAAACTGGATATGATGCTGACATGAACTCTTGTCCATTGAAAAACTGGTGTTGGGGACTTAGCATATCCCTTTTAACCCAACTTTACTCCAAGTGTTTTCTCAGTGTTGCATTCCCAGGAGATACCTCAGTCCTCCATGGGATTTGCCTAAGTGTGTCATAGAGATCCTCCTTTCTACCAGGATTGTGGGAAACTGAGCAGGTTTTAAAACCTAAGTGAACAAAGGATGTGGGAGAAGGAAGGTTGTCCTGGGAATTAGAAGACCTGATTTTTATCCCGGATCTGCCATTTAATTTGTTTTATAATCTTGGATGAGTTACTTCACTCATGTGATGGGACTAATTTTGCAAAAGTAAGAAATATTGTTCAATTAGGTAGAATAATGTATCTTGCTCTAAGGTTTTCTCAGAAAAACAAGGTTAAACTAATTCAGGTGTTCCTATCCTAGGGAATTATGGATGAACATGAGGGAATTCTTAAACTTCTTCAATTTTGGCACATGTATGTATATTTCTGGGGCAAGACTCCACAGTTTTTGAGAGTTCAATCTACAAAGTGTTCTTGGCTTTCCAAAAGTTAATTGCCTGTGGATGACAGAAACTCTAAAACTTCTCAAGTTTGAAAATGTTATCATTCATTGATTTTCTATCTTTGTAGTAAGTCTTATAGAGGAAATATTACAGAGAGAAGAATTGGCACAAATCCCTTTAAATTATACTTTCTTCACTTTAATCTGAGGCTAACTCTATATTATGGAGAAACACTTTTTACTACAGTAGAGAATTCTTAGAGGCCCAAGGTCCTGTAACTTTTATCCTATTTAACTTGGAGTTGTTTGTATGCCTACAGTATTGTTTATTGAATTAACACAGTTCACTCTAAATGACTTTGAAGATATAAAATATTGGACATTTGACCCAAGAGTGTTCCTCAGGGTCCTCTAAGCTCTAACCCTGGATTAAGAGGTTAGGTACTCCAAGGGAAAAAATGTGCTTACTACTTTACCTTACTTCCCTGTAAAAATGTCTTTTCTGAGTTATTATTTACTCTTACTTCCTTAGCGTTTACTCTTTTTAGTGGGCCACTGTGAAGCTTGTACATTTAAACAAAGTTTCTGTGTCTTTCATAGGGACAAAGTGAAGACATTGTCCAATATGTTACCTAAGGTCCCTTACAGCCAATACGATTCACTTTTAATTTAACATCAGGGAAAAAGTGTTTTTGAAAGAGAAATTTGTATTCTTTCTATTAAAAATGACAATATGTACTTTATTTCTCCTTTGCTTCCTCTGCCAGGACTTTCAGAACTGAAGTCCGTGCTCAAATGTAATTTGCAAGAGCTTATTCATTATAGATGTCTGGGCACATCTATGTTTTCCTATATTTACTCCAATATTACTTAAATTTTTTTGATTATAAGAGAATACATTTTCATTGAAGAGGAAGTTTCAGAAAAAGTGAGAATCATGAGTTGTCTGATCATCAGGAATAATACTTGGTTACACTCCAGTATTCCAGTGTTTCTTTTATGCATAGATATACTTTTCATAATGTTGGAATCAAATTGTCCATACCTTTATACAAACCCCTCTTTCATTTAATAACATCATGGAAATCTTACATTTATATTAATTTTTAAGGGCATGCATTTTGATGATGGTTTGCTATTCTACAATAAAGATGTACCATTATTTTAAATAATGCTGAGGTTGATAGCTTTATAGCTGAATGTTTGTTTTCACTCTTGACTATTTACTTAGTATAAATATCTAGAAGAGAAATTACTAAACTTATTTTAAAGACTTTATATACTGAGAATTTTCTTTCCATAAATGTTGCAACAATCTATACTCCACACTAACGGTGTTTAAGAGGGGCTGTTCCTCACACCATTGTCAAAACTGAGCAGCATTTTTTTCTTCTAATCTAATTCGCCTAGTAGAAAACAAGCAGATATCATTGTTTGCATTTATGTTTCATTAATTTTAATGTAGTTTCATAATTTAAAAGTTTATTAACCATTTTTGCACTTTCTATGTATGAATTGCCTATTATCTTTTGCCCATTTTTCTACTGAGGCATCTGACTTTTTTTTCATATTGTTTTGCAAAAGTTCTTTATATGTAAAGAATATTACTTCTTTGCCTTCTAGCTTGCATATATTTCTCCCATTTTTGGTTGCCTTTCCATTGCTATAAGCAGCGTATAGTACAGTGATCATAAATAAAGACACTAGTGACTCTCTGGGATCACAGAACAATAGCTGTGTATCCTTAGGTAGATTACTTAATATCTTTGTTCATGTCTTTCCTTATCTATAGTTCTATCTTCCCAATATGTACTCTGCTTGGAATAATGCCTGGTGTATCATGTGCACTCAATTAATATTAACAAATTTTATTAATCAGAATTTTATTTTCAAATATCCTGTGTTATATTGTGTCAAGATTTTAATAGTTGTTATATTTTTAGGGAACGTTAGGGGTGGGAGAATTGAAAGAACTTAAAGAATACCTGTGTCAATGTCATTAGCACTTCATGATAGCTTTGTAAAGAACAAAGAATGCTTCTATTCCAGGTTTGATTTACACCCAAAATAAATGTGGGTGCATAGAAAGTGAGGTAACAATATACTTGGAATGTGCTGGTCATCAAACACATAGGTTGTTGCACTTATTTAATTTTTCCATTTTAAATGACAGATAATGTTCCAATGACCTTTTTCTATAAGGATCTCAGGATGTCCCACAGGTCTTTAAGCCTCATCTTTTCCATCCAGGAACTAATCCAAGTTGGTCTCTCACTTAAAGGGGAAGAAACTGAGGAGCTGCCAGTCAGCCATCAACCATGAAAAAGCTCGGGATAATTTCACTTGAGATCGGAGACCCCACCAGCTGAAAATAAAGCAAATTATGTTCCAAATCTGGTTTTGAAATGAAGAGTGAAGAACCTACAATTTGAAAATAATCACATCCACTGTATCTTCATCCTCCAGATGAGGACTCTCTTACATTTTAGTTAGTCAGTGTGTAATGTTTCTTTTATTTCTGTTCTCAAAGTCTTGACATCACTAAAAATAAATGACTCAATTACACTTGTGCATAAGCAGCTGGAAAACTACCAACATGTTCCCAATGTCTAAACCGTGTAAACAGAGACACCAGAGGCAGGGTGGGGGATGGGGAGGAAAGAAAAAAAAGGAAAAGAAAGTAAAGAAAGCAAAATAACTTTGAAAATAGAATTATGCAAAAGCAGCTTCCAGGGAAGATAGTATGATGTTTATACCTTTTCTTTGCTCCCAGTGGCACACTGCAGTCCATACACCAACTGGGTCCCGGAAGCAAGCCAGGTGGAAAAAAGGATCAAGAAACTTTATAAACACCTTGCAAATCAACGTGCTCGGCCAATACACATTCCATTGCTCATCATGGGAAAATGTTGGCAGCTGTCTCTGGTCAGATGTCCCAGGGTTTTGGGGGCCTCAATCTAGAACTTGAGGACTAATAGGGAAAATTGAAACAGAATCCTGGCTGGTCTGCAACCCTGAAATACAACCACAAACCCCCTCAATTTCCAAAGACCAATCTTTTGTGGTGGCTCTTAGCTCAGAATGCACAATTACAAAAATGAAATGTTCCAAATGTCCTGTACACCCACAACATTCTTTCTTTTATTTACTGTCTCGGGTAGAAGAATATACTCTATCTCCTCGTGTCCTTTTGCCAGGAAAGCGAAGCAGGTTTGGCCGGCAGAAAACTTGATCATCTTTATTCCTTCCTTCATGTTACCAGGAGATGAAGGAAAAGGTCACAGCAGCTGTGCAGCTCAGCTGATTCACCCTGGGTCGGGCTACATGTTATCTACACTTTTCAAGGGGAGAACCTTGCTTGCGATAAAAGTAGGTCATCAGGCAGTGAAAAGAGAATGTGACTTAGCCAAAGAAATGAGAAGGGAGAGCGGGGTCAAACCCAGGGCCTTGGTGCTTCTGAAATGTTGACCAGAGAGGGCGAGATGAGCGTTGCTGTGTGACCTCTCTCTCTCCATCTCTTGCTCTCCCAGTCTCCATTTTGCTCTCATTTTAACTAATACATGAAGTGCCTGGAGAAGCCAAAGAATCTATGAAGGGACCCTGCAAGGACAGTGGCAAAGAGCTTTCTTTTTTTTCCACACAAAGTCAGGCCAAAGGGGGATGGTTTAAATCGCTTCCAGCAGGACTTAGGTTCGGCATGAAGAAAATATCTCTGAGTGAGATGAGCCTCTGGAATGCATTACTAAGGGAGTTGATGGAATCCACTTCAGAGATCTCTGAGGACACCATGGAATGCTAATCTTTTCTTAATGGCTAATATTTTGGTGTAGAGGAGGAGACATGGATGAACTTTCAAGTTCCTTTCACTCCTGAGATTTGAACATACACTGGCAGAAGAATGAAATATCAGTTGTCCTGTGACATCTGCAACATCCAAACCCTGCTTCTTCTAGGTCACCTGAGGCCCTTGGGGTACCTTCCCCACCCTCCAATTGCCCCCACCTCCACCTCTGACACTGGTGATTAGGTTTAGTTCCTGAGGGTATAGATCTGGTGGGGTGTGTGGGTGGGCGGGTGGAGGTTATTGAATGGAGAAGAATCATATATATATATTTAAAAAAAAAAAACAAGAACAACAAGTACCAGTCAGGCCAAGATTTTTGGGAAGTGCTGAAATTTAAGTGGGGGAAATGACAATAATCTATGAAATATTCCGAGAGGTAGGAACTATACCAGAAGTGAAAAACAGAGCCAAGGCCACCAAGCTAGGTAGGAGGAAGATAAAAACAGAGTATATGAGGGAACAGGATTTTTTACTTACGGGACTCTTGATACTCACAGTGTCAAGACAGGTAAGAGTCACAAGTCAAAAGAGTTGTGAAGGGAGGCCAGGTGTGGTGGCTCACGCCTGTAATCCTAATACTTTGGGAAGCTGAGGTGGCAGGATCACCTGAGGTCAGGAGTTCGAGACCAGCCTGGCTAACATGGGGAAACCCCATTTCTACTAAAAATACAAAAAATTAGCAGGGCGTGGTGGCGTGCCTATAATCTCACCTACTTGGGAGGCTGAGGCAGGAGAATCACTTGAACCCAGGAGATGGAGGTTGCAGTGAGGCAAGATTGAGCCATTGCACTCCAGTTTGGACAACAAGAGCAAAATTCCATCTCAAAAAAAAAAAGTCGTGAAGGGAGTAAATGAATGAATAAAAAATTCATAAGATTTGTTATTAATATAATTTAACATTCTGGAATTTATAAATGAACATAAGATTGACTTCAAGGGTGTCTTTTTTTTTTTTTTTTTTTTTTTTTTGAGGCGGAGTCTGGCTCTGTCGCCCAGGCTGGAGTGCAGTGGCGCAATCTCAGCTCACTGCAAGCTCCGCCTCCCGGGTTCACGCCATTCTCCTGCCTCAGCCTCCCGAGTAGCTGGGACTACAGGCGCCCGCCACTACGCCCGGTTAATTTTTTGTATTTTTAGTAGAGACGGGGTTTCACCATGTTAGCCAGGATGGTCTCGATCTCCTGACCTCGTGATCCGCCCGCCTCGCCCTCCCAAAGTGCTGGGATTACAGGCGTGAGCCACCGCGCCCGGCCAAGGGTGTCTTTTTATGAATTATATCACTCTTAGACCCATGTGCTTTCTCTAGTGAAAGCTAGTGGGTGGAGAATTGGGATAAACTTACATTTGCTCTTGAAGGTGTTTCATACAGGTGAACGGGGTCAAATGTTTGAGAGTCATGGGGTGGTACTCATCTGCAGATGAATATGACTGTGAAGATCATCCTCTGGAGAGCAGACGATTGGATGAGTTGGTCAGGCCACTTGAAGGTCCATACCTTAGTGTTAAGACATCCTCACTGGTGCATCTTCATTGTGACAATATTTTCCTATGCAGAGGGTCAGCACTTGCTTCCTTTACTTTTTTTCTCCAGAGCAACTTTATTACATAAGCATGCTCCTTTCTATTGACTCATTTTGTAGAAACAACCCATATATTTATATGCCAGGACATGGGTTACAGATTTTACCTCCATAGAGACTCATCGATACATTTCTTTCAGTTTGTGAGTTTTGAGCTAACAAGCAAAGAGGAGCTCACAAGCAAAGGTAAACCTTTCTTTCATGCTTCACAGTGACATTCATTCCATGCTGTCTTTTGTACCATGAACTAGGCTGTGGAATATGGAGTCAAAGATGCATAAGACAAGGTTCTTGACCTCAGAGCAATCCATTCAGGATACCCATTAGTCTGCATCAGGCTTCTGTGTCATGGAACCCACACAGAGAGGAGGAAAGGGATGGAGCCACCAATGATAAGCACCATGACTTCTGGCATCACATTTTGTTTGACTAAGAACCCTAATTTAATGAGAGAATGTAATCAAGGAAGGTTAGCAGAAGTCATAGCCTTTGGAGAAGATTGCTTAACATACAGTCCATTGGTTCTTCCCACAGGAGAGAATGGTAAAGACAGCTGAGTTAGAAAATTTTAACAGGATGTTGCTATAAAGACACATGCACATGTATGTTTATTGCGGCACTATTCACAATAGCAAAGACGTGGAACCAACCCAAATGTCCAACAATGATGGACTGGATTAAGAAAATGTGGCACATATACACCATGGAATACTATGCAGCCACAAAAAAGGATGAGTTCATGTCCTTTGTAGGGACATGGATGAAGCTGGAAACCATCATTCTCAGCAAATTATCGCAAGGACAAAAAAACCAAACACTGCATGTTCTCACTCATAGGTGGGAATTGAACAATGAGAACACTTGGACACAGGAAAGGGAACATCACACACTGGGGCCTGTTGTGAGGTGGGGGGAGGGGGGGATAGAATTAGGAGATATACCTAATGTAAATGACGAGTTAATGGGTGCAGCACACCAACATGGCACATGTATACATATGTAACAAACTTGCACATTGTGCACATGTACCCTAGAACTTAAAGTATAATAAATATATATATATATGAAAATTTTAACAGGCATACCTGAAACTCCTTTACTGTCTAAGATGAGGAACAAGGAGAATTAAATTAGTTAGAAACCACAGCAACCAAGGTGCTCCAATGCTCTAGACAAATATTTAACACTTTGGTTTTCTTCCTTGGTGCCTCTCATCAGAATATTTTTAAAGCAAGAGGTCCTGAGATTTCTCTGCTCCCTGGGGGTGGGTGGAGGGACTCTTATTGTTCAATGTCAGGGATGATGCTAATCACCCAGGTCTGGGAGTTGTTGGACTGGTGGGAATTGTCTGAATCTTGCCACTGACTTTTCTAGGAAGGAATTTTGGCCTTGATGATTTTGGCTGTAAAAAGTCTGTAAGATAACCTTCCCCTCCCTCCTCCCATTTTCATCTCCTCTGGGGCAGAGGAAAACCCCAGACACCAGCTTTCTGGTAACATAAGAAGCTTCCCATAACAATGGACTATAAATTATAATAAGCACGGCTCTTCTCTTTCTCTTCCCCTTTGTTTCGCTCCCCGAGCAATATTGTAAGAGTCTACCCAATCTCATAAGGGACTTGGCTGGCAATCAGTTGAAGATACTATTCCTTTGGCAGCAGTTCCAAGTGACTAAACTAATGTATTCCTTCTTGCTTAGTTTCTGCAAAATTGCATTATGGTTCTTTGCAGCTAGGGGCTGGAAGAAGAAACCAAAGCATAGAGAAAGCTGGGGCACAAACTGACAAAGCCACTCAACCAAGCAGTGTGATTTCACCAGCTTTAAGTCACAGGGCTGTACACGTGTAGCAGAATTGCTCTTTTTGGGGGGTGTGGCTTCCTGAGGTCCAGAGTCTCTGGTTGACCAAGAAGCAGCTGGGGCTGTGATGAGTCTCTACAGAGGTAAAATCTCTAGGCTGACTTCGTTTTCTTTGTGTGGCATGTCCTCCTTTAACTTTGTCTTTGATCTTGCTGAATCTGGCTGCGTTTGAGACTGGATGATATGCTTTGCACAAATGTTTCTGGAAACAAAGACCACTGACTAGCTTGCCCAAGTAAACCAGAGAAACAATACTAATTGGGAAAGCCTTTTCCTGCTTACTTGGAGCCATGTGAAATGAACTTTCTTAACTCCAACACTAGCTACCTGTGTGACCTAGGGCAAATTGTTAGCTTTTCTGCCTTATACTCCGTATTCCTCATTTGTAAGGGGACTGGGGAGGCAAATACTCTCTGTACTATTTTGTTTCTCACTTAGAATGAGCCTATGAAACAAAGCCTTAGTTTCTCTAGATTACATTATTGGTAGATGAAAACTTTTTTTTACCCCATCTTCTGAAATACAAATAAATACGTACTGTATTATCAAACCCTAATTGGGGTTTCTAATGATTATCTTAAATTTTGTTTCATAAAAAGTGAAACAAATTCAAACCAAATATATTATCAGTATGAAATAAGTAAAATTTTAGCCTGGCTTAGCAATGAAATAGAACAGCCTGGATGAAATGGAGGCCATATCTACGGATGCTCTAAGAAAGTTCAGTCTCACATAAAAAAAAGCAAGTCCCGAAGAATATGCAGGTCCAATTCTCATGTTTTTAAAAAATTTTTTTAATTTTTAATTTTTGTGGGTACATACTAGGTATATATATTTTGGGGGTACATGAGATGTTCTGATTCAAGCATGCAATGTGTAATAACCACATCATGGAAGATGGAGTATCTATTTCAGCAAGCATTTATCCTTTGTGTTACAAACATCATGGTCTTTTTTAAAGCTTTCCTGCCTGTCCCATGTACTATATGGTTCACAAGGGGACATCTTTCACTTAGGTCTACAGTTTTAGTTCTCACCACTTACTCTGAATTATTCATTGATGTGTGCTCTGTTTTGCTGCGGATCCATCCTGCTACTAACCTCAGTGTTTATTCACTCGTTCCTGTATTTGCTCTGCTCTTTGGATTTGATGGTGGGTACCGTGGTCCCAGCAGGATTTCCATAAGATTTCATTTCATGCAGATACACTACTTTAGGTGTGCCTGCTTGAAACTGGCCTTGGACTCTATCCATGTGAGCTCTGCTACTCTGGGCATGATGCTTAACCAGTTTTAGCTGGCTTCCTTGAGTAGCTCTTGAACATGATAATCAATACTAGGTAAAATAGGAGCAGTTAGAATCAGAGGTCTAAGAAGATTTTAATGGAGTTTCTGATGGATGAGCAGGGAACACAGGCGTAGGTGATATTCCAAAGTCTAGGTGTGCAGTAGGAATCAATGATGTCAAATAGCTACTGGCAAGAGTTCAAGGTTTGGCTCTCATTCCTGATGGGGATGAGGGTTCTGTATTAGTCTGTTCTCACACTGCTCATAAAGACATACCGGAGACTGGGTAATTTATAAAGGAAAGAGGTTTAATTAACTCACAGTTCAGCATGGCTGGGGAGGCCTCAGGAAACTTACAATCATGGTGGAAGGGGAAGCAAACACCTCCTTTTTCATATGGCGGCAATAGGGAGAGGTGCCGAGCAAAGAGGGAAATGCCACCTGTAAAACCATCAGATCTCGTGAGAACTCACTCACTATCACAAGAACAGCATGAAAGTAACCACCCCCATGATTCGGTTACCTCCCACCAGGTCCCTCCCACAACATATGGGAATTATGGGAACTACAATTCAAGATGAGATTTGGGTGGGGACACAGCCAAACTATGTCAAGTCTAACAAGGTTAAGGTTCTAATGGCTCCAGGGATCCTGTTAGCCCATAATAGTAACACCTATTAGAAAACATTAACATGTCAGCATGTGTACTTACAGGACCATAATAGTCGCATTTCAGATAACGAATCCTTGCCACTGTGAGACATTCTTTGGGCAGTTTGTAATCTCTGAAGAAATGCAATCATGATCTTTAGTCTGTGGCTTAGTGCCTACTGGGGCTGGACTCTTTCTACCTGGCCTTTTCCTGCAGGTGGCAAGCCCAACTCACTTGGCCCAGAGAAATCATATTAACAAGGTCTTGGACATTTCAATGTTTTCAAACTTGGTGGGCCAGGTCATCTACATGCAGTCAAGGTTTCTGTGTGAAGCAGCCAACAGAAGGTTTATTGTTGAGAAGAGTGGAGTTGAGTAATAGGTGAGTGTGCGAGGATAGCATGGGGGCATGGGAAAGTAAGTGGGAAGGAGTCCAGTGCAAGTCAGGAATGAGTTAGGGGTGATGGCACTTCCTGGAAACTCAGTAAGTACTTGGGGATACATGCATAAATAAACCACTCTTTCCAATTTTCCGCAGACTCAGGATGAAGGATTAAGGCTGAAGATCAGTTATTCACACTGAATTCCAGGTTATGGTTGGACTATCAATGGAGATGACTCAATGTTTAGTCCTAAGGTGAGAGGCTACTGCTGCTTTGTACCTCTAACCTCAGTTCAAGTTGGTCTTTGGGTGTTGAGTTGTGGGAAGAAAAAGATGTGAGTGGCGGGCTGGAGAGGGCTTTTCAGGGCAATGGTTTTCAGCGCCAGCCCATTTCTGGCAAATGTATTACTCTCTAGGCAAGTGTCTATTTGCTGTGTTGATCCAACACAACATTAACTTCTGAAACAGTTGCATTCGTTTTGCCAATTTTCCAAGTTTAAAACAGGAATGGAGTTAATAAAGTAACAGAGGCATTTTGGATGGTGAAACTCTAATTTTAAAATGCCCACATGTGTATAATTTACCACTTTCTTTCTAAATTCCTAATGCTGGAAGGAGTCTTAGAAACCCAAACCTCTTGTTTATAGATGAGAAAACTTAGGTCATGAGAAGTAGACGATTTGCTCAAGGCCACACAGCTAGCTAGGGAAAAGCCAGAGTCAGAATCCAAGAGCTGAAGCTTCTAGAAAGTGCCTTTTCAATCCTATCCCAATCTTCTAATTAATGAATGGAGACCATTGAGGGGATTTGAGATGCTGCTTCAGCATCAAGGGCAACTGTATCCATGTAGAATCATGGTCATCTTTTCAGGGAAGTTTCCAAAAGGTTTGATAAAGTAGTTGGGAGGATTTATCATCAGCTGATATTTTACTTTATATCAGCTGTTTTATGCTGTGATATTATTTGTCATCATAAGCTGATTCATTCATGTGTTTGTTCTACAAATACTTGTGAGAGTTGGCCATGGACCAGCACCATTGTAGAGATGAGAGAGAAGGTAATAGTGGTGAATGAGGCATCCTAAAACCTTGCCCTTATGGACACTTCAGCTTAGTAAAGGATTTGGGAGACTATTTTTTAAGTCCTGCTTCATTTTACCTCTCCAAGGATCTCTGTTGGACTGTATCTTTACCCAGCTTCCTGCCATGACACTCTATTTGATAAAGACAAACTTTAAAAGAGTGAAACAAATGCTGGTTCCAGATTTAACCCTTAGTCAAATATTTCATGGTGAAACTACTGTACTATCTCTGCAAACAAAGCAAGAGGAGCTTGAAAAGCCTTAAATGTCAGGAAAGTACAGGAGCTACCCAAAGCAGGAGAGTGATTTATTCAAGGCCTCATATGTTGGTAAAGTCAGGAAGAGAAGTGGGTTCCTAAACTCTTGGTTTTTTTGCTGTGTTACAAGAACGCATTCCTCTAACATTTAAACAATATTCTCAAAATTCAATAACACTTCTAAAAACTTAGATTATTCCTAACACAGTAGGAAAGCCTACTGAAAGGACCACCATGTAACTTGCTCACATGGAGTACATTTGTTCCCTGTTATCACCCAAGTCCCTGACAAACTGTCCTGTACAAATAGGCACTCAATATATGAGTTTAATGAACCAATGGATGAATGTTATGAGCATTGATATAAGATGTTAATTTACATTGTTCACTCATAGACATCTATGGAGCACAGTTTGGAAATTTCCTGCAGAATCATTATGCTCCTAGCAGAGCTTTGTGTAGGGTTTTTGAAAATTCTGTTCAATTCCACAGGAAAGGGAAATAAAAGCTATTTCTATGTCCTCCTCTCCTCTCAGGTGAAACTCAAAATGGGTTTTTGATGTAAAGTGCTAGGCTGGTCTCTAGAATATTATGAGTCCTTTTAAATGGACTTTTACCTTCTGAAGGGAGCATGGGAAGAGGGAGATAAAATATCTCCTCTTAAACTCTCATCAGTCTGGGAGAAACAGAAGATTATTTGAAGGAAATGGAGGAATACTGAAAAAGAAACTACATTAGTATATTACTATACACAAAACACCTTCCTATCTGCTATCTCATTTAATACCTAAAACAATTGTGTAGGTGCCATTATTATTACAGTATTACAGATGAAGACACTGAGGCATAACAGTATAAGCCTGGAAATGGTAGCAGCTGCACTCAAAGAGCATTCTTCTGACTTTAGAACTGGTGCTTTTCAAGTACCTCACCCTTTTTTTTGTAAACATGGTAATATCACAACCACCTGCATGCATACAGGCTTTCATCTGTGAATCACGAAGCAGGAGGGTTTGTGGCAAACCTGTCTTGAAAATGGTGGATGCCATACATTGGTGCACATTCCCTATTTTAGTTGACAGCATCACCTTGTGGATGAAAATGCATCTGGTATATGTTTTTATTTGTAAATACGTGTTTACTCTGTTGATTAGGGATAATGAGCTGAGCTACCATGCTGTCAATCAGAATTGTTTGGGAATTGAAACTTCTTTTGCAGAGTTTAATTTTTTTAGTAATCAACTATTAAAATGATCAAATAGTAACACTTAACTGGCAAACAAACAGAATGAGAGCTGGTTTGTTGCTGGCTGTATTAGTTAAAACTTACTGCAATTTTGCTTGCTTAATTAATATTTTTTGAATAGTGGGAATTAGCATTTATAGCATTTGTGGCTTTGTGGCGAGAACTAAAAGGGCAAAGTGAAATAGTAGCAGCTTAGCAGAATCTCATTGTCTAAAACAAAAGGGTAGGGCCTCAAGTCCGAAGATCCTGAGGTTCTGCCATTTTAACTTTGAGTAATTTTAAACTCTCTTAGCCTTAGTTTCTCCGTCTCTAACATAGAGCAATGCCAAGCTTGTGAGAGGATCATCAAATGCCTGGTAATCTGGGTCCTTATATTTAAGATTTTAAGGGAAAGAGTCTCTGCATTTAATAACAAGGAATGAAAACCACAAGACAATCATCCATCCAAGTGCATGCAGACAGTCTGTGCCACTCACACAAAAGATCTAGACACGTTTTAGCAGGAATCTTAGCTGATTTAGGTTCTTTTGCTGCTGTAGATTTTTGGTAGACAATTAGGTTTTAAAAAATATTTTTTGTTATAGTGAAAAAACGTTGAAAAATAACAAATACCCTGATTTTTCCCCGATTCCTTAAATGACAACATAAAGCTGACAACTAATTTAACAATAAGGTAAGGGCAATTTATCCTAATTGCTCTGGAGGTGATTATTTGATAGGAAAACTAGCAACCTGTATTATATTACATGCAGTGTCCTGATTAAATGTTTCCTTCAGAAGTTCTATTGGAAAAAGTTTTGTGTTTTTTTTTTTTTTTTAGTTCCTTTTTTTTTTTTCTTGTAAAGGGAAAGACTTCTTGGGCAATCTATGAACAGTCAGAATGGATTTTAAGTAATGTCTCATATTATTCATAGAGTCTGGAAAAAGCCGGCCTACTTAACTCTATCTCACCAGCTTTTTTGCAGACTGCTCCCTGCCAACCTCCCTCACCGTACACCCTTCACTCCTCCCCAGCCCAACCCTCACAGCTGAAAGTCTTGAGGGCAAACTTTCAGTTTAAATTTCCCAGCTTTTTGTCAGTTTATGTCAAAGCCCTAGCCACCTCTCCCACTGACTGCAGTGGCTTTGTTTTTTCTTCCCCTCCATTTGCTACTTGTTAGCCTCCGTGTACTGTGTCGGCACACTTACAGTAGGCAGAGCGCTGATGACAGATGGCGGGGGGGGGGGGCTGGGAGCTGGGCTGCAGTGGCACCATGCCAAGGGATATGCCTCGCCGCGGGAATGAGCCGCCCAGAAGCTCTCCTTGAAGCCTTGTCCGCTTGGTTTGGTTCTGTGGGCGTGTTTGTATATGCCAGTGCACACGTGGCATGTTTTGTTGTTGTTGTTGTTGTTGCGGTTGTTTTTGTTGTTGTTTGGGCCAGTGACAACAGAGGCCTCGCTGGCTGGCTGCAGCTTTCCACTCTTGGCAGTTTCCAGACTCCCAGACAGGAAATTCTCCCAACGATTGCAGCTGTGAATTGGCCCATTTTTCTGGAAAGAGGATAAAGAAAAGAGTTTTGTGGGATTCTTTGCTTTTCTCGCACAAGCAGGGACGCGTTGAATACAAACAGGAAAATGCGAGGGAGATCAAGGGATGGGAGGGAAGAAGGAGGGATGGGAGTCATCAGAAATCAGATGAAATTCTGTACCAGTTTCAGGCAAGTGTTTGAGACACGCAAATGCAATTGCCTGGGAGCATATGCAGCGCTGTTCTCTGGAACCAGGTGCAGGTCTGCCCTAATGGTGAAACTGCCCTTGGCCTTTGTGGGGTTTTAGCAATTTGAACTCCTTTGACAGCCAAGAGGCACTCACTTTCATTCATTCCTTCAATAAATGTTTGAGAGCCGGCTCTGTGACTGGCAGTTTGCTGCGAGGCTAGGCGAGGGTACACCGGGGGAAAGAGAAACAAGATCTATCCCTTAGGGAACTAATAATCAGATAGACAAAAAGAAAGGAAGTAAACACACATCACAGTCACACACTCCTGTTAGTGTTCTCCATGCAATTTAATAGGCTACTGTGGCAGAGAAGGAGGATGATATGATGATGATAATTATCACAACTTTTAATGAGCAGTTCTTATGTGCCAAGCACTGTCCTAAAGGCATTTCTCATTCAAACCTCATAAGAACTATGCAGTAAATACTATGAAAACTAGCATTTGGGGGCCGTCAGGAAGGACGTCACTAAGGAAGTGAAATCTGAGCTGAGGTATGAAAGATGTAAAGGAGTTAGCAGCCATTCAAAGAGCCAGGGGAAAGGAACAGCAAGTACAAAGGTCCTGAGGTAGGGAAGAGCTTAAGGGTATTCACATCACTGAGAAAAAAGCTATGGGACAGGGGTGTAGAAAGTAATGTAGCAGGGAGAGGAAGTTGGGGAGATTGGAATGGTGTGGGATAAACTTGAAGAAATGGGCAGGGTTCCAATCATGCAAAGCCTTGTAAGGAACGTGTTCTGGTCAGGGATATGAGAATTGGAGGACTTTGAGTTGGAAGGGGACATGAGTAAAATTACATTTTTTAAAAATTCTCCCTTTCTATTGGGGAGGATGGAATGGATTTGACTGGACAAGTATGAAAGTTGGAGTATAGGAGGCTATTACTGACAAATGATGATGGCATGAATTACAATAATGGCTGAGGACATGGAGAAGTAGAGGGATTAGGTCTGTACGTTGAGGGTGGACCCAAAAGGAAATGCCCATCAACTGGATGCAGGCACTCTGGCTCCGACCCCTGGATAGCAAATGGTGCCATTCTCTGAGAAGCAATGTGCTGATGACAGACCAGGGGTTCCCGCCTTAGCACACACAGCAAGTGCATACCGCTTTGTACGCTAGAAACAGCAGTGTCCAGAGAGGAAAACTAAGGCCTGCAGATGAAGAGGAAATACCATTCACTGAGATGAATAAAGATCATATCATATGAGGAAAGAAAATAATTTCCTAATGTTTGTGAAGTGAGGTTTTACACTTTAGCTTCTCTCCTTTGTCTTACTTGATCTTTCCTATAGTATTGCAATGTAATTATGAGGATCTCAATTTTATAGATGGAGGAAATAAGACCTACAGGAGTGAACTGCCTTCTTGTGGACACACAGCTAGTAATCCTGGTTATTGCTAATTTTTTTTTTTTTCCAAGATGGAGTCTTGCTCTGTAGCCCAGGCTGGAGTGCAGTGGTGTGAGCTCAGCTCACTGCAACCTCTGCCTCCTGGGTTCAAGCAATTCTCCTGCCTTAGCCTCCCCAGTAGCTGGGATTACAGGCACATGCCACCACACCCAGCTAATTTTTGTATTTTTAGTAGAGATGGGGTTTCACCACGTTGGCCAGGCTGTTCTTGAACTCCTGACCTCGTGATCCATCCACCTCGACCTCCCAAAGTGCTAGGATTACAGGCGTGAGCCACCAAGCCTGGCGTTATTGCTAATATTAACTGAAAGCTTACTTTGCACCAAACCCCATTCTATGCGCTTAACACACACTGAGTCTTCATAATCATGTAAGGTAGGTTCTACTCTTATTCCATTTTGCAGAGGAAAAATTGAGACATATAAAGTTTAAATAACTTGTTCAAGGTTATAAGAACAGAACCGTTTTTCAAACCTGGGAGTTTAGCTCCCTGATCTGAGCTCTTAACCACCATACTACACTAAGCATGCTTAAATGAGCACTCTGAATTTTACAACCTCTTCATACTCTAAAATACCTCCTTAATGCTACTTTTGATTATTACTCTTACCCTGCAGTGGATTTGTGTATTTGGGGCATTTTCAGCATTGCCTTAGGCAGCTGGATACCCATTTCTCAAATATTTGCCTCCAAAGGCTATACAGCACCATGACAAGACAACTAAAGAAAGACTATACTCTGAAGTGATGTAACTTTTAGGTAGCTCTGTGGAGCAATGGATAGTGCATTGGAGTTCTAGTGGCGAAGTGATATAACTTTCAATCCCGTTTTATAATAAGAAAAAAAATAGAACCTATATAATAGTTTGGTCTATATATAATATTTATTGGATTTTTTTCTTTTCTGAGTTGATACATATGTCATGGAACGTCACTTTTATTTTCTTGAAAGTCCTAGAGCCAAGTAGGTAGGCAGAAAGTCACTATATCAGTTATCTCATCAATTAACTGATATCATTATATCAGTTTCATTTTCATATCTCTTAAAAGATGACCTATATCTACAACAAAGACAAAATAATTAGACCAAAAACAATCCGCATGTGTACCCCAACAAGGTCCTATAGATGATCATCTGGACAACATCTTGAATGTACTTCATGTCACATTTATTCATAGAGGGCGGGATAGGAGAGAGATTATTTTAACTTTAATTTGTTCATATGTATCTTATCAAGGTTTTTTTTGGCTCAAGTTACACCAGCAGTCAGAAAGCAAAGATGAACTCGCATTCTGGCATCGCACAAACTTTCAGTGAGCTGCTCAATTCCTGAGTAGGTTTGAAACAAGCACAGGCTTTTGTTTGTTGTTTTGTTTTGTTTTAGCTAATGGTTAAATAGCTAAATAACCACAGGGCTGGGTCTTCATTCTGAAGTGCTCTAAATTGATATCTCATACTCAGATGGTGGTGAACAGCTGCCTCACTGGGTTAGTTGTTCTGAAGATGAAGTGAGATAATTTCTCAATTTTGGCCACCATCCATCCAATCAGGTAGCAAAGATAAGACAGGCAAAATGGTTATCCCATATTTCTCAAAAGTACTGTGCAACGTTGGTGCTACGCTATGTCTAAAATGCACTGCTTGGTTAGGTTTAGGGAATGTTGCAGTCTATTTCTGCCATGTATTGGCATATTAGAAGCTCTAATAAGCCCCATAGTAAAGAAACCTGTTTAATATTGCCTAATGTGGTATTTTCCAAACTGTCTGTTGTCATCATTGCTAATGGTCAGCGGTGAGACTGATATTCCAGCCAGATTATTCTTTAGCCCATATAAGGTATACTGAAACTAAATCCCTCTTAGGTAAAGCTCTAAGAGAAAAAAAATAGTGTCTAGAATAAGGTGTCTCCAGTCAAATGACTAGGAGCCCATGTCCTGGCTTAGTCTATTGGCAATTCTATAATTTGAGGCAACCATTGTTAAATTCTTTGAGTTTTTTTTGTTTATCTGCAAATGAGAAATACATCTTTCTTCAAAGGGTAGTTGTGATTTTTTTAATCCATTAGTGAATTCATACATTTAACAATATTTATTAAATATCCTCCCAGTGCTAAGTATTATACTGTTGACTGGGAATTTAGGAGTTAACCAGCTCACTTGGAATTGAATTCTTTACCCATTGGAAATCCCTGATCCACTCTTGCACCTATATCATCCTGGAACATCAGTTACTTATCCTATTTTTGCTATCACATAGGAAGAAAGATTCACCAGCAAGCCGGGTCTGTGCCAGACCAGGCCAGATGTTTTTCAGAAATTCCAAGCAGAAAAGAATGTCACTCACAGCCTGGATGGGAAACGTAAAATGTGCTAAGAAAAGACAAGCTATTTGTCAAGGCTTCTCCTACAAGAATTTAAAAAATGCTATTTTGACTTCTACCCTTTGTTCTGCTTTAGAAAAAATTCCTGGCGTTTTCAACCTTTGTTCTTTCTATTTGAGTAATTCATTTTTAAGAGTCAACACCTGGCTGGGCATGGTGGCTCATGCCTGTAATCCCAGAACTTTGGGAGGCTGAGGCGGGTGGACCACCTGAGGTCAGGAGTTCGAGACCAGCCTGGCCAACATGGTGAAACTCTGTCTCTACTAAAAATACAAAAATTATCCGGGGGTGGTGGGCACCTGTAATCCAAGCTACTTGGGAGGTTGAGGCAGGAGAATCGCTTGAACCCAGGAGGCAGAGATTGCAGGGAACCAAGATCATGCCATTGCACTCAAGCCTGGATGACAAGAATGAAGCTTCATCTGAAAAAAAAAAAAAAGAATGAACACATGAAAGACTTTCCTTTGAAGATGAATATATTACTAAGAGGAAAGAAGGAAGAAGAAGATGGTTCATATGTACCTTGTGTTGCTATTACTGGTCCCCAGGTGGAGAAAATGTTTTTATCCCCTCACCTCCTCCTTCTTTCCTGCTGCTCTTTTAGCCTTGAAAAGGAGTTCTACATTTTAAGTGAGATCACCCTAAGGGAAACCACTGAAATAGCCATGCAGTCCATGCAAGGCCTGGCTAGCTAAGCAAAGGGCTCATGGACCATCTTGCTTTTGCCTATGGGACAGATTTCTCACTTACATTTCCAAGATGTTAGCCCAATAAATTCAGCAGCAATCATAACTCTGCCTTGCACAGAGCATCTGGCTCCCAGATCCAGGGGAACTTGTAATACTTGCTCAAATTGGGGTAGGTGCAATAATTATAAACAAAAACATATAAAACCACTTCACTTGTGTGAATACTCATAGGGAGATCAAGCAGATCAAAAAAGATGAACGTACTTGGAAATTAGGTGAGAATACAAAGTCTAGCAACTTTTTGGCCTTTTGCTGTATACTGCTCCAAAACAGGGTTTCTGAAGCTCAGTATGATTGACATTTGGGGTACGATAACTCTTTGTTACGAAGGAGCTGTCCTGTGCATTGTCAAATGTTTAGCAGTATCCCTGGTTGCTACATGCCAGTAGCAACTCTTCCTAGACATGGTGAAATATCCCCAGGGGCCAGAAGCAAAACTGTTTCCAGTTCAAAACCACTTCTCAAAGGCAATAATTTCTTACAAATTTTGGTGCAATGGATTCCTTTGGCAATCTGGAGAAGATAGTTAACTCTTTCTCAAATTAATGTTTTTAAATGGATAAAAATAAAATACATAGGATAACAAGGAAAAGCATTTATCTTAAAGTTATCAAAATTATGTTTAAAAAATACAAAATTGTGCAATAGTCATTTATATAGTGATTAGACTGAAATCAGAGTAGGCATCCTAGTGTAGCTTAGGGTATCAACAGAACTGCTGGGCTCTGGTGATGGCAGTGACTGTGGTAGTGTTGGGAATTGGCTCAGTCAACAACTTGCTGCCCACCTGAGCTAGCAATCTGATTCCTCTGGACCTCATAGGCTTATCTGTAAAGGGATGGGCTCTGCTTGGATCAGATTTTATTAAATCTCTGCAGTTGATATATTTTAAGCCACTGTAACCTACACAAACCTCATTTAGGCTAACAGAATCTCTCGAAGTGAGTATTATTATGCCCATTATAAAAGTAAAGGAATTGAGAAAAAAAGAGAGGTTAAGTTGTTTAACTGGACAGGTGGTTAATGGTACGGTCAAGTAAGATTGTTGGGACCAAGAACTGGGCTTGTTTTTTTAATCCAGGAATCTTAGCAAATGCCAGGAATGTAACCCACCCAGTTAATGTTGAATGCATGAAGAAGAAAATGAATGCATTCATAAATCACCGACTTTCATTTTCAGTGTTGAGTCAACCCATTTATCTCTTAACATCATACTTCTCAGGCAAAAGAGTTGTTCAGATATGGTTTAATTTGCTTACTTATTGTGTAATTCTCATTCATAAATCACACACACACACGCACACGCACACAAGCACACACACACGCACGAGTTCCTTTTCTTGTGGGTCTGTTGGCTCCCGTGGGATAGAGAAGAATTTCATCTAGGAGTATCTTGAAGCTCACTCAGAGCCTGAACCAGTTTTTTGTTGTTTCTTTAAAAATTTTAAGTTCTGGGGCGCATGTGCAGGATGTATAGGTTTGTTACATAAGTAAATGTGTGCCATGGTGGTTTGCTGCACCTATCAACCCATCACCTAGGTATTAAGCCCAGTATGCATTAGCTAATTTTCCTGATGTGCTCCCACCCTCCCACACTCCCCTGCCCCGACAGGTCCCAGTATGTGTTGTTCCCCTCCCTGTGTCCATGTGTTCTCATTGTCCAGCTCCCACTTATAAGTGAGAACATGCAGTGTTTGGTTTTCTGTTCCTGCATTAGTTGCTGAGGATAATGGCTTCCAGCTCTATCCATGTCCCTGCAAAGGATATGATCTCATTCATTTTTATGGCTGCATAGTATTTCATAGTGTATTTGTACCACATTTTCTTTATCCAGTCTATCATTGATGGGCATTTGGGTTGATTCCATGTCTTTGCTATTGTGAATAGTGCTGCAATGAGCATACGCATGCATGTATCTTTGTAACAGAATGATTTATATTCCTTTGGGTATATACCCAGTAATCCTATTGGTCAATGGTCAAACGCTATTTCTGCTGAACCAGTTTTAATACTGTTAGCAGGATAAATTCTGCCAGACCGTTTCCCCTGTGGTGTTCATATCCTGCTGAAGTGAAGTTTCTTATAACGTGACTAGGCCTGTGAGCACACAGTCATGGAAACTGTAGCAGAGGAACTGCCTAACGGACACTGGGGTGGGCAAGAGTGGCCAAGCTAAAAAGGGAAATCAAGACAGGGTTTTAATTGAGGATTATTCTCATTTGAAATCTAGCTTTTCAAGAGGGAGCTAGTAAGAGGGAGCCCAGATTAGCTACAGGACAAACAGAGGATCTTCTCTCTTGTTTTGTAGAAAATAAATGAGCTTGATTGTGGGCTCAGAGCTTCAAAGTTGTGGTGTGTGAGGCACACATGAATTAAAGAGTAAGTGGCCATAAAGATTCTTCTGGTGGGTTTCAGTGCTTGCTGGGTGAGGGTGACCAAGACCCTACTTTCCTGGTCTGCAGTGTTTTCTTTTGCAAACTATGGTGACAAACTAACTGCAGGGTCGCAATCCAAAGGCCTACAGACAGGAAGTGTAAATGAGTGAAGCATAAGACAAAAGGGAGTAGTGATGACTTGTGGCCAAGTGGAGGGTAAACATCCCATCTAAAAGAGGCTCCACCACTCAATTCTAGTCTATTATTGCCATGCTAGAATGTGGGCAGTATGTTGTCAGATCTTCCAGACTTTTTAAAACCCTGAAATTTGAGTTTGAAATGTTGATAATTCAAAGCTTTAAAGACATAGTGCAGGCCAGATTTGATCCCAGGATGGCCACGGATGATCTATAAAGTCTGGCAGAATTAACAATCCCATTGTTAATATGTAGATATGTTAATATGTTAACAAGTAGATATGCTAATTGTGAAATTTTTAAAATATACATGTTATAGTGCTTTACAGTTTGCAAGTCACTTTCATGATTTTATCAGAGTCTCATGAAAACCCTGTGAGGTGCTGTTATCCCTATTTTGCAAAGGAGAAACCTTAAGTTCAGGAATGTTAAGTGACTTGTTCACAAGTCACAGAGCAAGAAAATGCAGAACCTAGGTTCATCCTCTAGTCTTGGACACCCCAGCATTCCTGCCAACAATATTGTCCTGTCTCCAAACACAGACATTTTTCATCCTGTTTAGCAGCTCTGGAGGTCAAATAAGGAAACATCACTCCTCCAACCAATGGTCTGTGAAAGTCTGTTCTTACAACAAGAAAGGGTTTTGAGAGGATCCTCATAAGGAAGGAATACTGAATCTCCGTTCTTGTACCAGTTCAATTTCAAACTGATGAACATTTAATATGTGTTTATTCTTTTGCTATCTCAAAATGTTTCAATGTAATTTATCATAATAAAATAAATTTATACTATTGGTTTATTATAGGTTTTGAACATTTGCTTTTAATGAAGCTGAACATCTTTTTCAAAATCTTATAAGCCATTTGTATATTCTAAGAAGAAGCCTGCTTGTGATCTTTATCCATTTTTCTATTGGATGGTTAATCTGCTTTTTCTTGTTGAATTATAAGAGCTTTTTATATATTAAGGAAACCAGATCACTTGTAGGTCATATGTGTTACAATTTATTTTTCCAGCTTGTCATTTGTTAAATCTTCCATGTTTTTTAAAGACCTATTTTTCAATGTTTTAAAAATCAAGATGGCTCTTCAAGATTATCTGATTATGTGGCTGATGCTGCTGAAAGTTGAGTTTGTACAACTTCACTAAAGAGCTTCTGCTTATCATCACAAGGGGATGGTGTAATGCTTCTCAACAGGACCTGGTTTATACCACTGTGAGTCATTTAAATTACTGGAAAAACTGACTGACCACTGGAAATTATTGGCTTATTTCCTATAACCCTCAAAGGAATTGGGGGCATCGTAGAGGGAATGTTTCTCATTCTCTCTGTATTCAGACATTGTCCTGACCGACTTCAAGGCTTTGAGAGAAAAACGAAAGACAATTCCAAAGCAAAAAAGTTTCCTAAGTTATTTTAAGTTCATGAAAAATAAAGTTAAACAGCTGCAAGTTGTGATCCTACTTATTCATTACAAGAATTCCTCCTCCTAAATGTAAGCCCATTTTTTCTGATATAGGTAATGTAAGCCCATTTTGTCTGATATGTGCAAATTTATCAGAGAGCTCATACCTTCAGCCATCATTATTTGGTTCACAAGCCACTCAGTAATGTGCTTTTGGCATCCTAGCCAAAGAAGAGAGGACTGCCGTTAATCAGACAGACAAATACATTGACAAGAGAACTCAACTTTGGCCTAAATCAGTGGAGACAAAATTCACATACAGTCACTGAAGTAAAAAAGGTGCCATGTTTTTGTTCTGATCCAGGTTGCATAAGACAAGACACAAAAACAAGCCTTTCACTATAGACACTGTTCATTCAAAAGTCACTTCACATCAAGTTGTGAGATTCTAAGATAGCATCAGATATATAGCTACAACGGGAAGGCCACATTTCTTCCACGGTGACTATAACTACCAAACCAGAGAGTCCTGGCAATGTAAAGACCAGGTTTAATTAAGGGAGAAAGGTGGCAGTGCATACACTGGTCCACCTGGGGCATTTGCTTCTAGTTTTCTTACCACTCCTAGTTGTCAGTATTTGTATACAGTAAGAAATAGAATGTACTGAGGTTGTACAGTTTTTGGCTTTTCTAGCTTAACCAGAGGTCAAAACATGGCACCACTAACTGAGGTACAGTGACCAACTCTCTGTTTCCCCAGGACTGTCCTCATTTTAGCATGGAAAATGCAGTGTCCTGGGAAACTCCTTGGTTCCAGGCAAACCAGAACATTTGGTCATTTTAGATCTTGGTCTTATCCAGATTTTTTCTCTAGTCCTGTTATTCTACAGAGGAATAAAATAAGACAAAATGATCTTACATTTAGGAGGAGGAATTCTTGTAATGAATAAGTCGGATCACGACTTTTGGAGTAAGAAATGCTAGAACAAGATGTGAAAGACCATAGTCTCAGAAAGAGAAAATACAATTTTTGAGGTCATTCTAGTTCTATGATTCCTTGATTCTGCAACGCTACCTCTATCATCTTGAGATAGTTGAGCTGTAAGTAGAACAATCTTTATTGCCATTTATCAAATAATAACTATGAACCGGGCACTGTGCTAACTCTAATTTTATTCTCATGACAGCCTTAGGAAAGAGATATTATTAGATATAATTTATAAGTGAGGAAACAGGCCCAGTTATTCAGGTAACAAGTGGTGAACACAGGATTTGAATTCAAGTCTGTGTAGTTTAAAGGCTTGTGCTCACATTCATTCTGCCCTTGTCTTCCATCACCCATGAATAGTTATGAAGCATTACTCTTGCTGTTTCCCTGTTAGGAGATTGTCCCTACTGCCTATGCTGTAAGTGATCCCTGGAGAGCAGAGAAATGGTAATGCTAACAACATACACTTACATAACATATTTTACATTGCAAATAATTTTACAGGTGGTCCCTGACTTATGATACTTCAACTTATGATTTTTTGACTTTTCAATGAGTTTATTGGTGTATTAAATACATTTTCAACAGGACATTTTTGATTTATGATGATGGGTTTATTGGGATGCAATCCCCTCACATGTCAAGAAGCATCTGCACTTCTATTTTCTACTGTTATCATCCAAAAGGAACTGGGAAGTAGCTGATATTGGTTTTCTCTCTATTTGTAAGAGTTAGGAAAGAGTGGTGTGTATGAGCATGGCCAGCTGTTGATGAGTATACAGGGGATTAACGGTGAAATTGGACTCTTCTCTATGGTTCATGATCCTAACTCCTGAATAGCATGTCTAGTTGGTAAAGATTGAGCAATACTGTGATTTTTTCCTAGTTGTCATCAAAGACCCCCAAAGGGATTTTGTTCAACTTTGTTACCTCCACTTTTGTGTCTTCCTCACTAGGCTATGAGCTCCAGAGAAGGCAGGTTCAAGTATCTGTCTATTGTTTCTTGATGTCCAGAGCCTGGCACTTAGATTCTCAATACACATTGGATAAATAAATGAGTACTCTCCACATACCCTTCTCTTAATTTGATAGTGGTTATCACTACCAATTCCCATGCCACTGTACCTTCTTTCAAACTGTTCTTCTTTTAAACTCCCCTCATTCTCACATCCTCAAATATCACCTTTACCAGGCAGCTCTCCCAGCCCTTCCAGTTGCTAGTGTTCTCTTGAATATGCAGAAGTCCCATCTCCCTGCCAGTTCCCCTTCTTTTGTTGCACTTACCCCGTCTCTCTTTTATTATAGTGATTTTTAACTTACATAAGCCAAAAGGGAATAGTGGAGACTGTGGCTAACTAAAAGATAACTCTTCCATATAAAAGTAGCATTGCTACTCAATTTTAGCCCATTATTGTTATTAATAATGTGCGTCCAATGCTGTAAGATTTTTCAGATTTTTATTTAATGGAATCTAAATTTGAGTTTGAAGTGTTGAGACTCTTTCAAAGTTTTAAAAACACACAATGCAAGCCAGGTTTAACCCCAGGATGGCCAGAATTCCAGTTTCAACCATTCAGTGAATATAGTAGATATGTTGATTGTCTGTGAAATTATATTTTAGTTAACATTTAATAGTACTTTATAGATTGCACATCACTTTCATGATTTTATATGAGTTTTGTGAAAACCTTCAAGTACTGTTATCCCTATTTTACGGAAGATAAAACTAAAGCTCAGGAATGTTAAGCTACTTATCTGAGGTCACGCAGCAAGAAAGTGGCAAAATATGGACACATTCTTCAGTCTTGACACTCCCCTCTCTTCTGCCAACCATATTGTCTTATTCTTCTCTTCCTGAACATGTTAAGGGCAGACACCTATCTGACCCTTTACTGTCTTTCTTACAGTAGTGTTTTATATAGGTGCTCAATGTGTGTTTGTTTGCTTGAAATAAAGAAAACATATAGACACACTTAGAAGTAGGAAAACAGCCAGGACAGATTATGTTTCTCTTTTTATACCAATGAAACAGTTGTGCTATAATTTTTTTATGAGTATTTTCTATGGTGTAGGAATCCACAATCAGAATTCAACCATTTCATTTTTTGGTGCAGGTCTTACAAATTCTCATAACTTCCATGCACATTGTACATACTCAAAAGTGTTTCAGTAAATATGTATTGATTAGCTCTTCCTAGACTTCCTTATGAAGTATCTGAATGTGTTGTGTGTGTGTGTGTGTGTGTGTGTGCGTGTGTGTGTGAGAGAGAGACAGAGAGATAACTAGGTGAATGTTATGGAATTAGGTAACCAAAAGAGATAAGTAAGTGGTCTCTATTTTCCAGGAGCTTATAGTTAATGGGAGTTTCTAATATGTAGACAAGGGGAAAATAGTGCCATTTTAAAGAAAAGAAAGACTGGGAGAGGAGTAGATCAAAATTTATCATTAGAAATTTATTTGATTTCAATTCAGCCCAAATATCATAGTCTCTGTCTTCAAATGATTTTCAGTCTAGGCAGAAGACAGATTTATACATGTCCACACACACACACACACACGCGTGCGCACACGCACACTCTTACTCACACTCACTGTTACACTCAGCCAGAACTATTTTTACTTATTTTTAACCCTAAGGTGATTTAGGGCCATTTCATTACCTTTTGTTTTCTATCAATTTTTAGACACAATTAAATATTTCTCAAAAAGAAAGTTCATTTTTAAAGCCCAAATAGTTTCTCTTCTTTCTAGGCAACCATTCTGTGATGTAATGTATATTTTTTGTTGCTTAGCTACTTGAAAAAAAAAGGGCAACTTGCCCCGTTTTCATGGAAGAAAGACTCCTTGGTGCTTTCATTTGCATGATGCCAGGAGCTATTACAGTCTGAATCTGAATCAAAATCACTCTGCCCCTAGGAGATGCTCCGTATCCTAATGAGTGCCTTCCTGTTCCCCAGACACACTTTCTTACCTTTTCCCTGTAGGCCAGGAGAGCTTCACTTTTTGTATTTTCTAGACCCTCCAAACCAGCCCCAGGTGAACTGGGCCTCTCTCCCTGTTGCATGAACCAGTGAGTAAACCCTTGGATCATGAGTTCACCGTGGCTTGGATTCCAGGACCTCCACCAAGCCCAGGGACTCTGGGAATAAACCAGAGACTCTGCATCTTAGGACTTCAGTCAACACCTCAGGAAGAGCCCAAGAACAGCCTCTGCAGGGACTGTTAGTTATAAGTAGTGAGATGTCGATTGGTTGGTTCACATGTAACTCCTACATTTGGACTAAGATGAAGACAGTTTGAGATTCATCGGAAGGGCTTGTTCTTTCTTTATGAGATAGGATGGCTGTACCCTACCTATATCTCCCTGTGGGGTCAGCTTCATGGGGTCTCCTCTTAATGAGATCTTAAGGGGACTTTTGTAATGATTTTATCCTACTGAAGAGTTGAAGGAAAAATACTAAAAACTGTGGATCTAAGACAATATCAGGCCTTGGAGATTTGCCTCTACTACTGTTATTTTGATATTTAAATACAAATCTGAAAAACCATTTTCTTCTATTCAAAAATACAGATAATCAGGAGAATCACTGAACGACCTGAGGTTGTGTCATTCAGGCCAGGTGTCTGCTTTCAATACATATTGTTTGACCTCAGATTTTTGTTTTAAAATTTCCATTATGAACACTAGGTGATATTCAAGATAAGGCTCATTGAACCAGGACAAGATAATAGCATTGGCATGACACTTACTAGAGAAGCCTCAAAAATTTAGTAATTTATATACTTAGGCAGAATAAAAATAATTTGCTACTTTAATGCACTTTGTAATGGCAATGGTTTGGTGTGGTGAGTTTTCTTATAACAAGGAATAGCTATGTCATTTTGATAAAATATGTGGTAGATTTAGTTTTCATGCCAAAAACAAAAACACAGAACAACCCCCACTTCTCCACAAAACCCTAATGATGATGCCCATAGAATATAAATGATTCTTCTCCAAATGTCTGCTTTTTCATTTGTTGGTGAGGGGTACAAATGACCCCTCACTTCTCTCCTCCTTGTCCCCACCCCAATTTCACCATTATTGTAGGGGCAGAGGCAGAGAGGTGAGATGGAAAGAGTTCAGACAGACTTGCCCTGCCCCTTTTTAGTGGTGCGACATTAGGCAATTTATTTGAGAATAATAATAATTCCATCACAGGTGAGAATTGTGAGAAGGTAAAATTCCTTACCTCATGCCCAGTGTAGGTTGGACCCCATTATCCAATTTCAGGTTCCCTTCACTTTCCCAGGAGGCCACCTGCATCATCTCTTCTGCTTTTTTCCCACAAAGATCCTTCATGTTGTCTCAGGATGTACCTCTGAATGGCCTCTCTTGGCTGACAGTGACCATAATGACCATAGAGGTGGGAGGGAGGGAAATCCTCCCTTCCAGAAATTCTTAAGTGGGCTGTCTGGATGAACTTTTACTTGGAGAGTATCTCTGCTTCTTGCTATTCTAGACATAAAGCAGAATGTGGAAGGTGAAGAGTCCAGAAATCAGTAGACAGCCCCATGAAAGGAGGTGTGAGATACTGAGTGAGAACATAGGCTCTGATCTGTTGCTGTGGTTTGCGATCCAGCTCTGTTACTTAATATCTGTGATGTCTCGGGCAAGACCTTTCTCTTAGGGGTCTCAGTTTGCCTATCTGTAAAACAGGAACAGTAATATGCTTATCTCATAAGATAATTGTGAGGATTAAATTAATTGATTTGTGTGAAGCACTTATACCATTGCCTGGGACAGAGTGATGCCCTGATGTCACTCTTATTACTGTTACCTGAAAGCGGTCCCCATCCAGACCCCAAGAGAGGGTTCTTGCATCTCGCGCAAGAAAGAATTCAGGGTGAGTCCACAGTACAAAGCGAAAGCAAGTTTATTAAGACGGTAAAGGAATAGAGAATGGCTACTCCACAGGCAGAGTAGCAGCCTGGGCTGCTGGTTGCCTATTTTTATGGTTATTTCTTGATTACTTGCTAAACAAGAAGTGGATTATTTATGAGTTTCCCAGGGAGGGCGTGGGCAGTTCCCAGAGCTGAGGGTTCCTCCCCTTTTTAGACCATCTAGGGTAACTTCCAGACTTTGCCATGGCATTTGTAAACTGTCATGGTGCTGGTGGAAATGTAGCAGTGGGGATGAACATAAGTCACTCTCATCACCATCTTGGTTTTACTGGGTTTTGGCTGGCTTCTTTATTGCAACCTGTTTTATCAGCAAGGTCTTTATGACCTATATCTTGTGCCGACCTCCTATCTCATCCTGTGATTTAGAATGCCTAATTGTCTGGGAATGCAGCCCAGTAGGTCTCAGCCTTATTATACCCAGCCCCTATTCAAGATGGAGGCACTCTGATTCAAACACCTCTGACATTACTCATGCTGTTGTTATTGTTGTTATCTTTGTTGCTACAATGGTTTAGCAACCAAAGTTGACCAGTCCTTCAACAAGTATCTGTTAAGTGCCTACTACTTGACTTGAGTTCTGCTAGAGTTTATGGATGCAGGATGAATAAAACATAGTGTTAGGATGGAGGTCAACTTTGTTGTCTGGCATTGGACATGCCTGGTGAATGTCTAGTAAGTGTTTAATAGATACATTAAACCAAAAACAGGTGTACAATAAAGAGTCAGGCACTTAGAAAGAGTCAGCACACTTAGAAAGTGTGAAGCCTTAGAAAGCCCAAGCAAGGCCATTCAAAAGCTTTTGTTCTGGTTTCCTTGACTTTGGTCTCTTAGCCAATGAAATTCTTCCATACATGACTCTAAGATCCATCTTTGTGAGATGCTGCTCAGATTAGCTCAGGCCTCCCCATATTTCCAGTGGCTGTTACCTAATGAAAACAGCTCAAATAGCTTTATGTGACACTCAAGGCCCCTTGCCATCTGGCTTCAATTTGTCTGGCCTGCCTTGCTTCCCTCAGGGCTCTAACCAAACAATTCTAGTTGCAGTTCTTGCCTTTCCCTGCCCTTGACCTTTGCCTGTACATTTTTATCTCTTAGAAAGGCTTCCTTTTCCTGTGTGCACACATTTTTAAAGATATAGCCCAATATCATCCCTTTGTGAAGTCTCCCTTGATTTATTATTGTCTAAGTGCTTATTGTTACTTGTTCCATGAAGATGGTACTCAATACCTGCCATCTTGTATTATGTTATGTATGTGAACCTTCATCCCTCCCTTGAGACTGTAAGATGCCTTTGGCAAGAGGCATCAGAAAGGTAGATTGTCAGAGGTTGGCTGGAAAGAGTAACCACCAGAGAAAAGAATAAATGACTGTCCCACGCGAAGGGAGAAGTGAGACCGCAATGTTAATTGGAAGGAAAGAAGAAAGCAATGAGAAGAGGCTCACTAAGCTTATTAAATGTTCTTCTTCTCATAACCTTCACAGTTCATTCTAAGGAGCCATGAGCCTAAAACAGCCAAGCAGCACCCTTTGTATGGTGGGCAGACTTGTAGTAGATGGTAGAAGAGGAGATTTCAGCATGAGAACCTGTGAGATGTGCCAGCCATGGCAGAGAGTAGAAGTGGGAGGGGCTTGCTACCCAGCCCTGCAATTAGGCATGCATGTAACTGTAGGAAGGCTGGCTCTAGAGAAGGATGAGATAGAAGTTGTATTGTGCCTGGGAGATTCTAGTATATGCCTGTTTTGAGCTCCCTTGTTCACTGAGTCTGTCACTACCAGGCAGTTTCCTCACTGGTTTCCCTGCATCCCCTTATCCAGCCAAAACCAGTTCAATAGATTCACGTTATGCTTGGTACAGAGATAGAGGCCTTAACGTGGCTTTATAAGACCCGACATGGTGTGACCCAGGCCATCCCTACACTGCCCCCATGATCTTAGCATTCTAGCCTCCCTGCCCCCTTTTAGTTCTCATTCTGCCAACTGTCTCAGGACTTCTCCTACAATTTGCCTCTACAGGGAAGGTTCTCACCTGGTTAACATCCATCAGATCAGACCCAAATATTCCTTCTTCAGGAAACTTCCATGAGACACTCAGGTTAATCCAGATCTCAATAGACTTTATAACCTTCATTCATACCAATCAGCATTATTGCAATCTTATTTTTATTGGTATAATTATTTGATTGATATCTAGCTTCACGAGACTGTAGCTCCATGAGGACAAGGAATTGTTTTAGTTTTTACCTCACTTATCACCTAGTTCAGTGGTTAACATCATCTAGCTCAGTGTTCAATAAATAATTGTTGAATGAAATGTCTTTGCCATCTAATGGCCACATATGACTATTTCAATTAATATTAATTAAAATTAAAATTTAGTTTCTCAGTCACACAAGCCACATGTCATGTACTGGACAGCCACAGGTGGCTACCTCTAGATAGTACAATGCAGTTCTAGAACGTTTCCTTAGTCACAGAAAGCTCTGTTGGACAATGCTGCTCAAGCTGTTGGCATCTTGTTCATGTCCAATATGGTCAATGGTTAGATTTTTCTCTTTAAAAAAATCTCAGCTGGGCATGGTGGCTCATGCCTATAATCCCAGCACTTTGGGAGGCCGAGGCACATGGATCATCTGAGGTCAGGAGTTCGAGACAAGCCTGGCCAACATGGCAAAACCCTGTCTCTACTAAAAATACCAAAAAAATTAGCTGGGCATTGTGGCGGTTGCCTGTCATCCCAGCTACTTGGGAGGCTGAGGCAGGAGAATTGCTTGAATCCAGGAGGTGGAGTTTGCAGTGAGCCCAGATTGTGCCATTGCACTCCAGCCTGGGTGACAAGAGTGAAACTCCATTAAAAAAAAAAAAAAAAAACTCAAGAGATACTGTCTGACTTGGCCTGAGGACTCCTGGGAAGTCTGTTCTGTAAATGGAAGAAATCTGAAAATAAACCAGCAGAAGATTCTAGATAAATTTTTCACTCACTCATTTTCATTTAAGAGATAGTTAAGGAATGTTTACTATATATGGCCCTGGCCACCCATAAGGAGCAGTCTTCCTGAATTTTTCAATTTTCTGTTTAGAGAGGTAATATCACTTGATGATGAAGAATGTAGACTTTGAGAGCTTGTTTAGAGGTTCTAGCAGTGGAGCACAGCTACTCATATACCCTTCACTGAAGACTGGCCCTCCTCTGTTGGGGATGGTCATCCTCTTCAACCAAGCATGCAGCTTTGGGAAGGACACACATGGAGCGGTGAGGGAGGAAGGGGACATCTGCCCAGACAGCCAGATCAGCTGAATCAACCCTGGTGATCAGTGGGTGGCAGATGTCACAGCCAGATCACCCTCACATTCAAGAATGTAGACTTTGAAATCAGGCAAACTGGTGTTCAAATGTTGACTAGGCTGTTCACTAGTGTGTGTGAGGTTCTGGGCAAGTTATGGAACTTCTCTGAGCTTTCATTTCTTCCTACAACAAACAGGAATAAAAAGATAATTGTGAGAAATAAATGAGATAAATATGAGATATTTTGATTCATAGTAACTTTATTATGATTCTTTACGATTGTTTGGAATTGGTGTTAGCCTTCTACTTTGTTGTGTCTTTTCTCTTCAAATTCTCATCAACTGTACTGACTTTTTCATTTCCAAAATAAAGCAGGCTCCCTGGCTCCTGTGTTGCCATTAAGTTTCACTGGATAACATCAAGATGGACTTTCTCAAGGCTATGAGGGTATTTTTGGCCACCTGTTCCCTTGCCTCAATGTTCTCATCTGCAAAATGAAAGCAGAGCTACTGTGAACTTCCAGAAAGGTGTGGAAGGTTTGCTTGGCTTTTAACTGTAAGTGCTGGCCATTTAGTTGTGTTCCCACTTCAGGATGCAGGGAAAACCCACGAGGACCCAGGAAGTCACTCTTCACTAGGTCCTTGAGGCCTTCTGGGTAATATGTTGGGCTGAGAGCTGCATTTAGACTGTCAGTCATACACTGAGATGGAAATTCTCACTCAACCTTTGAGTTTTTATGAAGCACCATGTGGGAGGCCCTCTGCTAGAAATCGACTTTGAGAAGTGAAGAAGACATGGGCCCTATCTTTAAGGAGGTCACAGTTTAATAAGGGAGGAGGGTGATGAGAGAATTCTTCCTGGAGGATGTTCCACTAGCTAACTTATGGGTAAAAGGAAAGAAATAGGCAGAGAAGAGGAGTGCTGTTTAAGAAGCAAGGGGTCCATACATCTATGCAGGGAAGTGAGAGAGAGAAAGGAGGCTGGGGAGGCGGGTAGAGAGACTGGGGGAGAGTTGGAGGGTAGAAGTAGGCAGATGGCTGTAGAAAACAGGGCTATATAGGTAGGAAAGGGTTAAGGTATGGAAAACTTTTAAGCCAAACAAAGGAGCTTGGACTGAGGGTCACGGAGAGCCACTGAAAGATTTTAGTAGTGAGTGACATAGTCAAATAAGCATTTCAGAAAGATCACTCTTACTTGCATAGAATCTATTGAAATTGGACAAGAATAGAGGTGGGGAGAAATGATGGGAAGCTGATGCAGTGATCTCAGTAAGAAATGAGGTTGGCTTGAGCGACAGCAACAACAGGAAAAGGCACAGAATTCAGGGATGTTAACAGGCAGAGTGGGCAAGTTTTATTAATCAATTTGTATAAGATTGGTGAGGGAGCTGGATCAATAGTTATACCTAGTATTCTGGCTTAGGCAAAATGTGCTGATAGCTTTCCATCAATTAGAAATTCAGAAGAAGGAGGAGGAAAGAGAATGAGTTAAGCTTTACATTTAAGTGTGAGGAATGCAGAGTTTGGGACTATGTAGGGTGAGCAGAAGTGTTCATGAGGCAGCCAGGTGGAAATGTGCATGCAGCAGACAGTAGTACTCACTTGTGGATGACAAGAGGGAGCAGGCTGCCATCAGCATCAGGTGGTGGCTAAAACCACATGCATATTGGAATGAATTCATTTGTTAAAATGAAGTTTAAACCAATTGAATGACTAAATAAAGGAAAGAAGGAAGTCACCCAGGGAGCAAGCAGAGGGAAGAGGGAACAGGGCTTAAGGTGGGAATTGTTTTCTGTCTTAGCAACCATAAACATCATCTTGTCAAGACTATTCAGTTTGGTTGTATCAGACTGAAGATGGAAAAACACTTGGTAAGCTACAGACATTATGCAATTCAACTCTCTAAAGACTGGCAGATTTTTAAAAATGCTATGTTTTGCTATCTTTGCAGCCAAGTTGAGTTGTAGCATGTTGAGTCTCAGCGATTGTATAATCTGATGGTCAAACAACCAAAACTGGTAAAACAAAACAAAACAGAACAGGCGGGTTTCCTGACTCAGTCATGACATGGATACAAACATGGCCATGAAAACTGAAAGCAACTGCCTCAGAAGTGCTGACCTACTCCACGGCTGGGCCTATTCTGCTCAGATTTGGAGACCCTTAATCCTAAAATATTTGCTGTCTTTCGAATAGCTCTTGGCAAGATGCTCAGAAGCAGTGCAAAATTTCAGTGTAAAATGTGATCTATTTCTCAGTTTCGTATTTGAGAAGCGACACTTGCATATAGGCTGCTACATGTCTCTGCTCACCCTACATAGTCCTAATCTTTATCTCCCTTCCACTTCCCAAATGCCAGGCTGGTGTCAGAATGGATAGAGGATTAGCAGGAAAATTCTCTCTCGTCAGCCCTCTTCCAACAACACCACAGAACTATTGCATATTCTACCTTTGCTGCAGGCTGAGTGGCTACTCTTCCTTTGAATAGGACTTAAGTGCGTGGCGGGAGTCATGCAGTGGGAGTTATGCAGTGGGAACCATCACTGTGTCTCAGAGAGAAGAATTCGGCCTTAAATGACGGGGCCAGAAGTCACACTTGGAGTTTCCAATTGTTCTGTTTTTCAGCCCCCCAAAAGCCTGCAGCTTTTATAAGGAGCTCTCTCCAAAAGCAAACTATACTAGTATTTTTTTTTTTTTTTTTTACTTTAAACAAGAATGTTCTTTGGTTACTCAAAAACACATGAAAAGCAAGAGGGGAAAAATGGATTGGTGCTTCAGTGGGTTTTCCATGCTTGTTTTCTGACACCGTGAATTTAATGCATGTCCAGGTGTCTGCACAAATCAGAGTAGCTAGTATAGTCTGAGCTCTGGGTTTTGTTTTGTTTTGTGCAGTTTTAAGGAACTCCAAAAAAGGAACTCAGCTGTGTTATCTCCTATAAATTCAGGCACTGCTGAGAAGAGTTTTACTTATATGAGGGTCTGGGGATCCTCTTTGGACGGATCAGTAACTCAGTAATTAAGAAATCAGTAACTCAACAAACCAGCTGATGGGTGTGTCTCATTTTTGTCCCAACCATGGAGAATAAAAATCACATCTTAGTGTCACAGGAAGTGGGAAGGAACTCTTCTTAAAAGAAGAAAGTTAGGGCCGGGTGTAGTGGCTCACACCTGTAATCCCAGCACTTTGGGAGGCTGAAGTGGGTGGATCATCTGAGGTCAGGAGTTCGAGACCAGCCTGGCCAACATGGTGAAACCCCGCCTCTACTAAAAATACAGAAATTAGCCAGGCGTGGTGGTGGGTGCCTGTAATTCCAGCTACTTGGGAGGCTGAGGCAGGAGAATCACTTGAACCCTGGAGGCTGAGGTTGCAGTAAGCCGAGATTGTGTCATTGCACTCCATCTCAAAAAAAAAAAAAAAAGAAAGAAAAAAAAATGTAGAAGGTCAAGGTGCACATCTTGGTCCAAAAGTAACAACAATGAAGAAAAACTATTGTGTCTTTTTATATGATAGGTCCTGTACTGGTGTTTTATAAGCTATGATGCAGTTATTATTACTCTCCCTATTTTACAGAAGAGGAAGATGAGGCACAGGGAGATTATTTCCCTTGCTCAGGTTCACTCAATCAGTGGAAAATGGGCTTGAACCCAGGTCCATCTGACCCCACGTCTGGGCTCCTATCCACTAAGTATACTAGAAAAGAGAAGAGTTATGTGGAATAGAGCATGATTCCATACATTTTAAATGTCTTGAACTCCCAGATTAGTAAAAGCGTTCCAGGATGCCACTTCCAGGGTAGTCTGAATGAACTGAAGACAAGATTGTATAAATAGATTCTACTCAATTAGGGCTGGCAAGAGAACTAATCACAAGTCTGCTCTGTGATCTAAGTCTTGAGTGCAATACACATAAGGAGAAATATTCTGTTCCCCAAACACACATCTCTGTCCTTGCTCTAGTGTGGTGATTATGAAAGAGAACAGGGCAGTGGCTAGAACTCTGTCAACACTGGAGATATCAAATGGCATAGCAGGAACTGCAGGAACAAAAAGCCCAGGCCCCACATTCAGTGTGACTCTGGAGAGTCACCACGAGGGAGCCAGGAGTTGAGTCATGATTGTTCCTGAGTCAGTGCAGGAATCCTGAAATAAATAGGAGCTAATGACTTCAGTGGAGCGGGAGCACCTGCGTTTTTGCTCAAAGAGATTTCCCCATTGCTTGCCATGGACTGTCCAGATTGCCTTTGATATTCCTTGAACATACCAGTCTGTTTCCACCTAATGACCTTGTTGCAACTCTTCCCAGAACTTCACCTGAAAAGATCCTTTGTGGCCTCCAGGTCATAGTTTTGATGTCATTCCTTTAGAGAGGCACTGTCTAATCAAATCAACAGCCTTTTCCCAATGCTCATGTCCCAGTCACTCTTGGTCACATAACCCTGATTTATATTTCCACAGCACTTAAATTATCTTGTTCCATTTATTTGTTTCCATATGTTTAGTATCTCTCCCCTTCCATTGGCATTTAGGCTCCATTGTTTCAGACACCTCATTTGTTTTGCTCAGCACCATATACCCCAGTGCTCGTAATAGTCCCTCCTTTAATAAATGCTCAATAAACACCTCTTGAATGAATGGATGGATAAATGAATCAATGAATGGAATAGGACTGTGTTGTTATTGTTATTATGATCATATTGTGCTACCAAGCCCTCAATGACTGGGGGAAACGTGTGGTCCTAGATGTCTAAGATCCAGACAATCCACTCAGTAACTGATTGAGAGGAGAAAAATAATAATCAGGGAGAGAGCACACCTTCGGTAGGCTGAGGCCATTGCACATGCTAAATCATGTAACTACTGCAGATGAGGAAATGTAGGCATAGCTACATAGCTGAGAAGCATAGAGAGCAGAGATGTGCACTGGAATCTCTGGCTCCAACTCTTTTTCATTGCAAATGGAAGGCTGGGGATGAGGGCCAAGTATAGTTTTAAGTATTTCAGTATTTTCCCTATTGTACAAATTGTTCATAGAAAAGTTTGGTAACTTGTGTAAAGTTACTTAACTAAGAAGTAACAGGGGAACTTCAAGATCTATGTCCCTAATGACTAGGATATAGAATCATCTTCCAGAAAAGATGACAAGGAAAGTTTTCAGAGGAGGCAGCAGAGAATCTGGGACTATCAGGATGGGGATTCTGGGAAGGACACGCCAACATTCCAAGCTAAGGATACTGCCTGAGCTAAAGCCTGCTGTGTTCTTTTCCTGCTGCCTGACATTCTTACTGATCTGTCTGAAATCCATATATTCTTGGAAACGTTGCTGCCTCTGATTTCTGTATAAATGACACAGCCGAGACTGGAGTAAACAGGATTCATGAAGGCCATTTGTTCTCCTTGAGCCATTTTATCTGTGCTGTCTGTGAACCAGACTCATAGAGTCCTGAGTGCATGGCCAGGTGTGGTCCAGCCTGGAGGTTCTGCCCTGTGAAGTGTGCAGGTATGTCTTCTGAGTGGGAAGTGGTTATAAGCACCCATTTTCATTTCATCTGTAACAATTAAATAGCCTCACAGCAGCCCCTGAGTTGCTGATGGGCTCACACCCCATTGCCATGTAATCACATCTAATCTCATTGAGCTCTGCTCAAAATAGCCATAATTGGTGGTTTTATCCAAATCAATAAAGACAGCTTCTACATATTGATTATCATCCAGGGTATAAAATCATCATCAGTTACCTGGAAAAGAGAAGCAGCCTGCCAAGGGAAAAGGTCAGATATTCCATCTGAACAGAGGAGGGAAAGGGGAGGCGGAACCAGTGAGTTTTAAGGTAATAGTATCAAATTACCTGAAAATGCACACAGTATATTCTTGTAATTTGCAACAACAGAGAGCCCAGAAATAGGTCAATCATTTAAGTGAGTCTTCAAGTTTTCTCTCAGCGATGTGCTGAGCTAGCTTGCATGAGCAGTCTTAAAGGGGCTGGAGCCAAGCTACAGAGAGCGAGAGAGCCATGGGGCTCACAACAGTGGTACAATTTCAGTCAAAGAGATGGCTCAAGCCTATTTCTTTGATCCAATTAATGATCAACAGAGATTCTCAGCCACTGTCATGAGTGATTATGGGAAAAGACAAAGGTTGGGGGTGAATAGACCTTTCCATTTGAGCACCCAGGACATGGAGAGTGGGAGGAACTCACCTCCAAAATGACTGTGAGGCATTTTCCCCAATAGCAATGGAATACGGAGACTGCCCAGATCTAAAGTTTATACTTCTAATTGCAGAATTAAAAATGAACACGCTGTTTACTTATTACAAGATAGAACTCATTGTCCCAGTCTTCTTTCTAGCAAATATTGAAACAAAATTGCATAAAATCATCCAATATCATTAATGGAAGACACAATGACAAGAAGAAAATGCACTCACAATACTGCCACTTCAACATATTAAAACTGGTCTTGGGCAATTCCTGAGTCCAGTTTCCTCTTCCGTTAAATGGAAATAGCAGGGATGACCACAAGATTATTAGAATTTGACTTTTAAAAATTCATTTATGAATGTCCTCTTAAAGTCCTTGCCTAAATGACTAAATCATTTTCATATAGCTATGATTATTATAGAAATATAAGTGGCTATCACCTTTATCCTTTCCCCTCTTAGTTCTTTCTTCATAAATATGCCATTTTAAGAGCTGCATACAATTCTGTTAAGTGAATATTTACTTAATTAATCTCCTGTTGTGAGATATCATCTTTCTACGATAGATAATATTTCAAAGAATGTCTATGGCACAAAATTTACTCTTTCTTTTGGATTATTTTCTCAATATAATGTGGAGAAGTGGGGTTTTTATGTCAAGGGTATTGTGATACCACAACCAAGGAATTAGAAAGGCTTAACCTGCCAGAAAAAATCCTATGAATGATTTTACTAGAGGGAAAACAGTCAAACCCAAAGGTAGTTTGTAATGCAAGAGTATTAGGTAGAAAAATCAGTACAATTTCCATTTTACAGATGAAGAAAATTGAGAATTTGGACAGACTGTTTAAGAATAGACAAATATTAATACAATAGTCAAGAAGTAGACACAGCCTTCGCTTACCACAGGTGTTTGTTGAGGAAAAGAGGGCTCATCAACTCTATTCTTTTTGTGTTCTGGGCTGGATGGCTGCACTGGGACAGTGGAAAGTAAACAAGATGTTGAGGGGAGGGAACATGGTTATGTAGCTTGACAGAATAGAATCTGCAAATGGCTGACTCTACTAGTAAAGATCAATTGTCACATGCCCATTATTGATAGCTAGGTTTTCATCCCTCAAAGTGGAGGCTTCCAGCCCTCCCATTTTGTGTGACGATTGAATAGGGTCCCTGCCAGGTAAAGACTTTTTTACTTCCGTGTACTTCTATGTTTTCTTTCATGGAGGTGAAAAGAGAGGTTAGATAACCTTTACCTGTTTTATCTAACTTAATTATTGCAATTATAACTTTGAATGAGTTCCTTGGGGAGATTTGGTTTATGAATAATGACTATATTTTTAATACATTGCATTACTCCAAATAAAAAAAATCAGCAAAATAAATGAACAAAATAAAATGAGATCACCAGAGGCATTTTTTTTTTGGTTGTCACTCTTCAAAGTCATGGATTTGATTGTATTTGTTTTCATAAACTAATGTATTCCTAGATGACAATATTCAATATGAACCTAGAAAGTCTGTAGTCTTCCAAATATGTGAGTTACCAACAAATAGGACAAAGCCAAAGCTGGTGGATTACTGCTACTAAGCCTAGAGTTTTATCATTAATCCTGACTTCCTCTCACTATGTCCATTTTCTCTGAAATATGGATCTATTACCATGACTTCAGTTATATTTTCTATGTAGATGACTACAGTATCCACATCTCCAGCCAGAACCTCTCTCAAGTTTCAGACTGGTAGAGATGGCCATCTATCTGCTATCTCCCATGGGATATTTCTTGAGTACTTGCAACTCAACTCAACTTTTATCTTCCTCTGTATTTTATCCCCTACTCCATCCCACCTCTAAATGCATTCCAACTGGATTCTCTTCTATCTTTGAAGTTTCTAGGAATGGCTCTATCATCCAACCAATCACCCAGCCAAACATGGGATTTATCTTTTCCTCCTTAACTTCCCTTATGTCTCTTGTTTAATCAGCCATCAAATTTATTTGCTTTTATTTTCTAAGTATTACTGTGATTCCCCCCACCACCCCACCCCAATCTCTGTAATATCTGTGCTGGTTTATTTATCATCTCAGGCCTGGGCCAGGGCAACAACTTCTTCAATGGCCCCCCTGTTTCCAGTCTTGACTCTCTTCAATCTGTCTTTACTTTGCTACCAAAACTAATAACATTCTAATAAACAAATGTGGCCATGTCATTTCCTTTCTTGAGACTTTTCAATGATTTAACATGATGTGCTAGGAAGTCAGTAAATGTGTGTGTGTGTGTGTGTGTGTGTGTGTGTGTATAAAATGAATGAATGAGTATAAGATACTGACCACACTCCTTGGCTCACAAGGCCCTTTATAATATGTCTCTGCCTACATTTCTAGTCACACTTTCTATAATTTCTAACTCACTAATTTTTATACTAATAGTTCCATAAACACATCACATTGTGTCACTTATCTGCACAGGCCTGGAAAGTTCTTCCTCATTTTCTTCATTTGGATAACTTTTTTAAGCTTTTTGGGGCTCTCACTTTATGTGTCAGTTTCTGTGTCTCATCCCTTCTAATTTATTTATTCTAACACATCTAATTATCCACACTATGCCAAAAACTGTTAGGCACTAGGAACAAAAATGGCAAAATGGCAAATTAGAGAGATAGATATGGAAGCCAATAGATATTATTCATTGAAAGAAAGGTTATAATAGAAGAGGAATACAAGAAAATGATGAACAAGATGAAGAGAAAATAGAAGATTTTAATTATTCAAATCTACCTGTGGCACTTAGGAGCTGGGAGGAAAAGAATCTCAAGCAAATGGACCAATGTGTGTAAAAACAAGGAGGTATGAAAGGGGCTGGATGGATGATGTTATGAGTTAAACCGTGCCCCTCCAACATTCATATGGTGGACTCCTAATCCCCAGCACCTCAGAATGTGACCTTATTTGAAGACAGGGTCCTAAAAGAGGCAATCAATTTAAAATGAAGTTATTAGGGTAGACTCTCATCCAATGCGAACAGTGTTACTCTTAGAGAAACCAGTTCTTTTTGTTGAAGACTAATAGAAGACAAAGACAATTAAGCAATTGAGAGCTGAGTTTTAGTAAACTCACTCTGGTGGTTGGATAGAGGATAGATCAGAGGTAGGGAAGTGGAGAGGCTGGTTGAACACCATGAGGCTGTGGTAATCCTTCAGAAGAGAGAGGTGGAAAGCTTGGCCCAACGCAGTGGCAGGGTGTTTAGAGAAGATGAAGCAGATATGGAAAATATTTATGAAGGAAAATTGGCAGCAGTTGCTGACATGACTGGATGTGCAAGTGAATGGCACTGGCAAATTGCTTTCATTGCGTTTATCCTTATATTATGAGCAACTAACTGAGCCTATGCCTGAAAGTACAAAGAGAGAAGACACAGACCAAAGAAAAAACTGAGGTAGATAATGACAGATTTCCTCCCAATGTATCTTGAGCCTTGATTCAGACCTTGTGGCACAGTCCAGACAATTGTAAGTCCTAATCCTAATGGTTCAATATTAAAAAACAGTGGGGACTTATTAAAAATTGGTTATGTATAAAGCCCACAAAAAAATAAAAGGAAACTGTTAAAAGAAGTCACCAAGAGAATAATAATAGAAGAAACAAACAAAACATCAGTGGGCTTCCTTTCTTCTGCAGACTGTACAGAAACTGTGATAGGTTAATTTACGTGTCAACTTGACTGGACCATGGGATGTACAGATGTCTGCCCGAGCAATATTTCTGAGTGTATCTATTTGTGAGGGAGTTTCTACCAGAGTTTAGCATTTGAATTGGTGGACTGAGTGAAGTGGATTGCCCTCTCCAGTGTGACTGGGAATCATCCCATTCATTAAGGATCTGAATAGAACAAAAATGTAAAGGAAGGGAGGATTCACCCTCTCTGCCTGTCTGCTTGAACTGGAGCATCGATCTTCTCCCTGCCTTGACGATCCTGTCTCAGGCCTGCAAACCCAGATGGGAATTTATACCATCATCTCTCCAGCTCTTAGGCCTTCAAATTACACCATCAACTTTCCTGGTTTTTCAGTTCACAGTGGGCAGATCATGGGACTACCTGGCCTATGTCATCAATGAATGTTTGCCAATACTTCGTAATCTTTCTCTCTCTCTCGCTACACACACACACACACACACACACACACACACAGAGAGAGAGAGAGAGAGAGAGAGAGATTCTCTTGGTTTTCTCTGAAGAACTCTAATACAAATACTCTTTCTTCATTCCTGCCTCCCTCCTTTCATTCCTCCTTTTCCTCTTTTCTCCCTTCAGCAAATAGTTACTGAGCTCGAACTTTATGCTAGGCGCTGCATTAAATGCCGGAGGTATGTAGATATAAAATAAACAGATAAAAACACAAAAATTTTTATAAGGACCTTATGATTTAGTGGACAAAGGATGTGTAAACGAAGAATCACAATCTTATGTAGTAAGAGTTGTAGGCACTCAGAGCTGATTGACCAATGCCTTGCTCTGCTTGAGAGAACTAGGAGAGATTTCTCAGAAGCTGTGATTCTTGAGCTGGATCTTGGAAAAGGTAAGGACAGGCTCAAAGGCTTGGGAGGATGTGGTATCTTCAGGGAAATGCAAACAGTTGTCTGACTACTGAATTAGGCCATCTCAGGGCAGACAGAAACCAAGTGAGAAGGTTGGAAGCGTGGTCTAGAGGCCTGATCTTGTAAGCCTGACATCTTTTCATTGAAATATTACCAGTTTGGTCCATGAGACAAAAAAAACTTGATTTCAGAGAGCAGAAAGTATTTTCCAGACTCTTTTCTCAAACATGCAGGCTTCAAAAAATAATAAAAATAGTAAGTTAAAGAAAAGAATCTAAACTCAGAGAGCTTCACTAGGGCAATAAATGCTTCACTTAGGTCCCACTGTGGTAAACTAAACAAACTTCTCCAAGGCTCTGGGCTTCAGCTTCTTTGTGAGACAGTGTTACATAGCGGAAAGGCTGTAGAATTTGGATATAAGTCAGCACTCAATGACTTACTGGCCAAACCACCTAGGATTAGTTGCTTTGTTTCCCTGAGTCTCCTTTTGCTTCCTGGGCAGTACTTACACTCCAGCCCTCAGTTTAACTTCCTTCGGGAAAGCTACAGTCACCACTGCTCCTGCTGGGCCTAGGAGGTTAGCAGTAAAATGCACATGTATAATGAGTGAAAGAGGGAAAGCGACTCTCTCTAGTCCTTTTGGGCTGGGCACAAGAGCCACCAGCCAGAACTGGCACAAAAGGTTTGGGGAATCAGAGCATGGCTACATCACCACCTTGAGTGAAGTGAATAATTCAGCTAAATGAAAGTACTCCAGTTGGTAGTTTTTGGCTACAGCAGAGCCATCTAGTCAAAAAGCATAATCCTAGGGTATGAAAAATCACAAACAATCACAGGACATTGGTACAAGGAGGAGGCTTATAGGCTGTTGATTCAAACTCCTTCATTGTACAGAGGAGAAAACCAAGAGTCTGGGAAAGCTCAGTTAACCAAGTATTATTAGGCATCCCATTACTCTTTTATTAGGAGAAATCTGGTATTAGGAAAAACTCAACTTCACCTGAGCAACTGGTTTGGTCCTTATCTTTTGGGTATGGAAAACCTGATTATAGATTGTGTTGCCAGATAAAATACAGGACATCCAGATAAAGCTAAATTTTTGATAGACACTAAATAATTTTTTTAGTATAAACGTATCCTTAATACAGCATAAATATAGAATACTAAAATTATTCATTTTAATCAGAAATTCAAATTTAACTTGGCTTTCTGTTATTATTTTTCTGTATCTGGCAACCCTAATTATAGAGTGTCTTTTCATCTCCCATCTTTGCTCTGACTGTTAGGAAGCTTAAAGGCAAATGTATCATCATTGGTTTCTAACAGTACTTTATGGTATGCACTTGGCTTTATCTTGTTTGTTTATTTTCCATTCACCCTTTTCTTCCTTAAAAAAATCTAGTTGTTACAAGTATCTCAGTAAGCAACATTAAAAACTTTGCTTGGATATTAACTTAAAAAACACCCGCATCATGGGGTACTAATTAAGGGCTATACTTTGTACTCAGTTCTGCAGATGTAAATATAAGTAATACCTTCTGTCCAATCTCAAAGAGCCCTACTCAAGGCGGGGTGAGGGGGAAGACAGTTGTTTATATAAGTAATCAAAATGCAGAGAGATGAATGATGAGGTCCAAGGTCACACAGCTAGTTGGTGTCAGAACCAAGCTGTGTTTCCTTACATTGCATTCCATGTAGTGGGCTAGTTCACAAGAACTTTATTACCCATATCTACCTAAATACCTATGGGACAGTTCATAAGGCACTGATCATTTGGCCTTCTCAGCACCCATCATTTTTCTAGGAGTAGCATCCCTTTATAGAGGCAATTGCTCCTTCTCTTCCTCAAACTTTTTAATATTAGTAGGATCTTCCAATCAGTGTACTTCTCCATGACCTCAGATGTTTGATTCAGGGTGTGGACATGTGACCCAAGCCAGAGTAGTCCTTCCCCAGGAATTCCCAAATTGGAACAAGACAAAACGCAGTCCCTCTCTGGTGGCAAAGATGGAGATGAAAATATAAGCAACAGCCATATCCCTTGCAGTGTGGAGGAAGCCAGGCTGAGCACATAAAGTTAATACACAAAGAGTAGCAGAGACACTTGCAGCATTCATGTCTTTAATTTCAGCTGTTCTCAAAGCTATGCTGCAAGTCTCCTCGATCCTTCTAGCCGAAAATAATTTCAGTCATGTTTTTGTCTCTTGCAACCAAAAGGGTTATGGCTAATAGAGATTATTTGAGCTGAATTACTATTGGCATCTTCCCAATGGGCTTTCAGAATAACGTGGCTACAGCACAGTTTACACAAAGCTCATTCTGTGTCTATGCAATGCAGAAAAGCTCCTGTTGCTTTAAAGGTACTGCTAAAAGCAGTATTTTTCCAGTCAGCTTCCAAGACACCGTCAAGATGCTTTCACTTATGACAGATTTGTATCTAGCAAGATCAACCAGCAGCATGGTGGCTTAATGCTAAATAGCCAATCCGACTTCAAAATCTCCAAACTAGCTGCATGCTGCTGTTGTCATTGCTCCCATTTTAAAGATGGGGAAATTAAAACCTGGAGAGGCAAAGGAGATTGTTCGAGCTCATACATATTTGGCTAAGTTTATTCTAGAATCTATGTCTCTTGTCACTTAGAATATTGCTTGTTCCACTATAGTCCCTCTTAAAAGCTGCTATCATTTTTTTAGGATCTTCAATCTGGAAACAAAAACCCATTGATTATGACAACATAAAAAGAGCAAAAACTTCTCGGACTTTATGGTTACATATTAAAATTAGTCATTTGGGGGAGGAAACCTTAAGAAAGTTGTTAGACATAATATACACTTGAGCATCCTCATTTTGTCTATACATCACAATCCCTTGTGAAGCCTTTTAAAAATAAAGATTTTTGAGTCACCTCTATTCCCACAAAAACCTACTGAATGAGAATGTTTGGGAGATGGGTACCAGGTTTTCACATATTTAAAGAACTCCAAAGATGATTTGGATTGAACTGGTCTAAGGACTAGCATTTAGGATCAGTAATGTAGATTTCTTTTTTTGGGGGGGGGGGGTTCTATATCCTCAGCTTTTAATTAACAACATTTAGAAAAAAAATGTCTCTTGGTTGGATTGATATAACCATTTATACAACCAGTGTAGACATACTATTTTAGCAATGTTATACCTCATTCATTCAACCAATATTTACTAATTCCCTACAAGTTGCTGGGTTCTGCACAAGCCACTTGAATTCAAAGACGAGTCAGATGGAAACACTGCCATCAAGAAGCCTTGAGGGACAGATAATAGATGAGTATACATGATATTTAAATGAGATGGTGATGTCAGTGTACCATGGGTGGGTGTTCCAGGGAAGAAGCTGGTGAGAATCAGGGAGGGTTTCTTGGGAGAGTATTTGAAGTGGGCCCTGAAGGGCAGGTAGGATTTGGACGTGCAGATGAGAGGAAGATCAATTCAGGCAGAGGAAACAGCACGAGCCAAGAATAGGAGCATGGAAAGAAGAGTAGTAATAATAATAATAGCAGCAAGCAATTATTGAGCACTTGCCATATATGCCAATTGCTGTTGTAAGTGCTTTGTGTGGGCATCTCATTCAATCCTCACAACAAAGCAATGAAGTAGGTACTTCTATTATTCCTCATTGTACAGATGAGAAAACTGAGTTACAGATAGGTTTAGTAATTTGCCCAAGGTCCGGTGCCAAATAAAGTAGGTGGGGGGAAGGATTTCTATTTTGTTCAATACGTTTTTGGGGAATGAGTGGATATTTTAATCCAATACTATCATTTCAAAGATGTGGAAACTAAGGTTCAGAAAGGTTAGGATCACTCAACTGGTTGGTGGCAGTGTTAGAATAAGAGTCATTTTAATGCATTTTCCATTATGCCAAGCATGCAGTTTGAGACTGAGAGCAAAATCTTAGTTTATCATTTTCTCTTAATCAAAAATTATTTTGAGGAACTGTGATATCTTGAAAAGTAGCTAAACCCAGAGCTGACCTCTAACCAAGATACAGCTTTTAAATCAGGAGGACAAATCACAAGGGAGAGGGAAGTAAAGCATGGTAGAGTGGAACTTGTTTTGGACAAGTCTTATCTATAAAATGTTCTCATCTATAAAGAGATGAAATTAGACAAGAAGTTTCCTAAAGGTCCCTCTATGTTGGCTATTCTGTCTGATCCTAGGCAGGGCTTGAAACTGAGATTATGTCTGTATAAGTCTCTAAGTTTAATGGACTGAAATATAGCCAGCAATAAATAATCATGCTCTAAGAAAACTACATCTGGAGGCCAGAAAGCAGCTGTTAGGTAAATGGAGAGGGTAGCATTTTTTGAGTTTTTGTTCTTCACTTACTGTTTCAGATGATGCTGAGAAAGTCACTTGATGCATTTATGACAACTTCCAGGACCTAATCCATTTCCTCCTCCCAAAAAATAGGACTTGGCAGGAGAGAGCATCATTTTGTGTGATGCTGCAAACTGAAGAAAAGACAGAGTTATCTTTGGTTGAGGCCACCTGGACACTTCTAGCTTATTGTCTATTGCTTCACCCTAGAGAGCATGCCCCATCTGACCTGAGTTGAAAGCATTCCCTACTTTAAGTAGCAAGATAGGTTCATGTGTATTCCCTATGTTGTGCTGCATTTTTTTAAGTAAAATAAATTTTAAAAATACGAGAGTTGAGTGTTGCTTATAATTCATTTTGACTGATGCCATCGCATCTAATGCAATATTTAGCTGTTTTACCTGTTTAGAAGCCTGGGAAGAGCAGTGATCCTGGCGAACATTCTCCATCTATTGTAGAACAAGATGGATGGAGAACATTTTTTCCACACAGCAACAATGATTACACTTTAAATTTATACAGCACCTGTCTCTGGAGAGTCTCAGAGAGACTTTGAGAATATTTTTTTCATTTCTCATTTTAAGAAGCCCATAATGTCAGTTAAAGAGCTCGCTTGTCACATGCAGACAGTGAGGCATAGAACTAGCCTCCGGATTTCTTGAAAATTCTCCAGTCTGTAGTTTCGTTGCTAAAGCCAAGGTTGCCCCTGGCCCAGGCACTAAAGAACAGCACTGATTTATCGAGTCCCTGAATTTTGCACACATTGGCAGCTCTCTGGTGAATGCAAAGGCAAGAAAAGATCGTTGCTCTTAAGTTTGTTAAAATATCAGAGTCAATATTGAGCATAATTGGAGAAGAGATTTATAAATATGGAAAGGAGAAGTCTAGAGAGAAACCTGAAGTGTTAGATTGGAACTGGAGATATAGGAGTAAACTCATAGCTTTGTTTTAAAATATGTATATATATATATATATACACATAGATGTAGAAATAGATGTAGATGTGTATATATATGTATGTATGTATATGCATGTGTGTTAATGTATGTATATACATATGCATATATTTCTTACTGCTGAAAGGACCTAAAAACAATGCCATTCCAGTAGCAATGTGCACACCCAGCTCCCATATCTTGCTTTCCAAATATAATTTTTTGCTAAAAGGAAACAAGGTCCCATGGAAAAAGGGTTGATTCCAAGGCTGAGGCAGGAAAAGTGTAAGATGAGCTCAATACATTTTTGGCACCAGAAAGTAGGAAAATAGAAAAATGCTCAAAGATTATGGTAACAAGTCAAAGGAAATAAGAGTCAGGTTGAAGGGCTCCTGCTGGCCAAATCTAGGACAATTTAACCATCAAAATAAATAATGATTGTAACATTTTATGCAACCACTCGTTGCATAAAATAGGAATCCTTGAGTTCATATTGATGACAGAGAAGAGAGAGAGAGAGAGAGAGAAAGCTCTTCCTTATAGTTCCAGTACAACTTTATTTACAAAAATAGGCATTGAGCTGGATTTGGCCTATGGGCTGTAGTTTGCTGACCCTCGACTAAAGGAAGCTATTGAAGACTTTGACCCTAAAAATGGCATCATCAGAATTATTCCTTGGGAAGATACATCCAGCTACTGGATAGAAAATAGATCTGAGGGAATAGCATAAAAGTGGAAAGAAAAACTAGGAGGCTGTTGCAATGGTCCACATGTTTGCACCATGGAGAAACCAACACAGCTTTTATAAGCCAAATATACCTGGGAATTTGGCCTCACAAACCTTAGCTGGCACACAGCTGGGTCTGTCTGTCCTTAGCTGACCTTGATTCTCACCATCTTGCCAGTTTAGCCACTCTGAAATCTTAGCCATCTCTGAAATCCTATGTCAGAGTTTGTAAATCATCTTGGGAGCCCAATTATTCTGTTTCTTTGCTCTACAGTGTTTTTGATTTCGAGAGCTAAGTCTGTACTATTTGTATGAGAGGAAAAAATCAATAGAAAGAGAAAGTTTAATAAAAAAATACATTCTCCATTGACTTTAATTAACTTGGCCTTAGGTTTACAACTTTGGCAAGTATGGAAAATGAAAAAGAAGAGAGAAAAAACAATCTCATATCTCACCCTATAACACAAAGCTTTTTAAGAATAAAATCTCAAATTGAAATCTGAATGTATCAGCAATTTATTTGCCAGCAACAAGTTGAAGAAAAAGGATAAAAAAGAAAAGAAAAGAAATTATCTTATAGGATGTAACAAAGAACAGGCTGGCACTTTTAACTACCGTGATAAATGGCCAAACACCAGAATGAGGCCAATGGTTTATCGATGTCATAGAACACTTGCATGTTCTTCCAGAATCAAATGGTCATGGCTTTGGTGTCTTCTCCAGTCTCATGACTTAAGATCCATAGTCTTTGAAACCTGTTGATATTTGCTAGTTTTAGCACTGAAGCTTTCTGCCAGGGAACAAGGTTCTCTCTGGAGGAGTAATGGTCAGGAGGAATGATGTGAGTTTCTGTCTCCTGCCAGGTGTCTGCAGAGAGAAACCACGAATGCATGGATATTTCACAAAATTTCACACCCATGAGACTTTTCTGTCATTTGAAATGATGCAGGCTATTAGTAGACAGGTACAGTAATATAGTATATAAGTACACATGCACACACGCATACAGGATGCTACACATATTCCATAAATTCACATGTGCACTCAATTGCACAATAGATACATGAGTGAACATCTGTTAGCATAGATAAAGCATATATCTGCATAATCAAATAGATGGTGTCATGCAAATATAACATATTTCTCTATACATTTACAATAGGCATTTATATGAAAATACATGTAAGTCTAAAAATACATTTAAGAGTAAGAATACAAACACATCCAGGTATGTGTACCATACATATACACACAGCATCTATATATTATATCCATGTGAGTTACATGATCTGGTCCCCATCATCCCTGACTATTTCCCCTATGACTGTAATATTTCTCCCTCCATCATTATATTCCAAACTATTCCCTGCTGTCCCACAAATGTCAAGTACATTCTCACCTTAGAGTTTTTTGTACTGGTTGCTCCCTGTAAATGAAATACCCATATCAGATCCACCAGACTATGGATCTTAGGTCATGAGACCAGAGAAGACACCAAAGCCATGAGATATCATGAGGACTATTTTATCACTTCTTTTAAGTCTCTGTTCAAATATTAGCTTCTCAATGAAATCTACATAACCACTCAATCATTCTATTTAAAATTGCAGCCCACTCATTCCAGCCCATGCGCTTATCTAAATTACTTTATTCTAGAACTTATTACCTTATAAGATATCATATAATTTACTTATTTATTACATTTACTTTTTATCATTACTCTCCTCCCCTTCCATCAACCCCCGCTAGCTGAAATGTAAACTCTAGGAGGGACAGGGCTATTTTTCTGGTTTGTTCATGAAACTATATTTGTTCACTAATGTTCTAAGCAACTAGAACAGAGCTAGGTTCAGAAAACATTTAGTATATATGTGTTGAATGAATGAATGAATGAATTGATATATATGAATAAAATGTAGATATATATATATGTTTGCCGAACCATGTCTATATATCATGAGTGGCAACATTTATTCCTATAAACATTCCTATGGTTAAATGTAAGCATATATGTGTTCATATTCAAAGGAACTGAGACGCATTGGTAAGGGCTGTGTGTGCGTGCGTGTGTGTGTTTGTGTGTGGAAAGTATCTGCTCCTGTTGAATATGCTCAGCAACTCACACTGAAATGTGAAAGGAGTGAGTCTCAGTGACTCCCTGGGCACCCTAGCTACAGTAAACTATCACTATAGTACATAGAGAGATAAGTCCAAGGTGGCTAGAAGTTTTGGGGAAAAAAAACTACACTGGACGCTGGGAGATAGATTTTGGACTCTGAGAACTATGTTGGTTCCCAGAACTTAAGTGTCAGGAATGAACTCTGTTCTCTATTAAACTTGATTAACAAACTAGTTCAGAATTTCAGCTCTGAAAACTTTACTATAAGGTGAAGGAGAGGGACAAGACAGAATAGTTTTGATTTCTTTAGATCTGGGCTCAAACATACCTCTCTCTTTCATGATTTTCATCAGGCTTGTCCTAGGGAATATGAACTAGCTTTACAGGGAAAGTTTCAGGTCATAAGCCATGACTTTTGGAGATCGGTGAAAATATAAAAAGTCACATATTTCTCTTCTCTGCTTTCCCCTGTTATTGACTGGATGTTTGTGTCCCCTCAAAATTCATATGTTGGCTGGGCGTGGTGGCTCATGCCTGTAATCCCAGCACTTTGAGCTAACATGGTGAAACCCCGTCTCTACTGAAAATAAAATTAGCCAGGTGTGGTGGAGGGCGCCTGTAATCCCATCTTCTCAGGAGGCTGAGGCAGGAGAATCTCTTGAACCTGGGAAGTGGAGGTTACAGTGAGCTGAGATTGCGCCATTGCACTCCAGCTTGGGCAACAAGAGTGAAACCCTGTCTAAATAAAATAAAATAAAATAAAATTCATATTTTGAAACCTAATCCCTCATGTGATGGCATTTGGAGGTGGGGCCTTTGGAAGGTAATTAACGTCATAAGGGCCCTGCCTTCATGAACAGGAGTAGGATACTTATAAAAGTGGTCTCTGCTGGGCGCGGTGGCTTGCGCCTGTAATCCCAGCACTTTGGGAGGCCGAGGCGGGCGGATCATGAGGTCAGGAGATCGAGATCACGGTGAAACCCTGTCTCTACTAAAAATACAAAAAATTAGCCTGGCGCGGTGGCAGGCGCCTGTAGTCCCAGCTACTTGGGAGGCTGAGGCAGGAGAATGGCGTGAACTTGGGAGGCGGAGCTTGCAGTGAGCCCAGATCATGCCATGGCACTCCAGCCTGGGCGAGACTCCATCTCAAAAAAACATTAAAAAAAAACAGATCTCAAGAGAGATCCCTCACCCCTTCCACCATGTGAAGACACAGCAAGAAGGCCCAGACCGGAAACCAAATCTCCAAGTTCCTTCATCTAGGACTTCCCAGACTCCAGAACTGTGAGACATAAATCTGTTATTTATAAGCCTCCTAGTCTATGTTATTTTGTTATAGCAGCCCAGAGGGACTCACACATCTTTCTTTTTCTTTTTCTTTTTCTTTCTGGTTTTTTTTTTTTTTTTTTTGATGCAGTCTCCCTCCCATCCTGCAGGCTGGAGTGCAGTGGCATAACCTCAGCTCACTGCAACCTGCAACCTCCACCTCCCAGGTTCAAGCAATTCTCCTGCCTCAGCCTCCTGAGTAGCTGGGATCACAGGCGCCCACCACCACGCCCAGCTGATTTTTGTATTTTTAGTAGAGATGGGGTTTCACCATGTTGGCCAGCCTGGTCTTGAACTCCTTACCTCAGGTGATCCATCCGCCTTGGCCTCCCAAAGTGCTAGGATTACAGGCATGAGCCACTGAGCCGAGCCAAGACATCTTTCATCTGTGTGTGTGTGGTGTGTGTGTTGTATGTTATAGGGTAGGGAAATGTTTTGGAGATATGTTGGTTTTCCACTAATATAAAAAAGAAATCAAGTTCAGATCTGAGCTTCCACAAGCAGGTGGATAGAGACAGCCCATTTTGAGACTCAGAACACCTGTAAGACTCCTGTGACTTCTTAGGGACCATAAGAAATGGAATTGTCCTATCTGGCTTCCTGACTGCCTTGTAACTCCTCTGTAGAGATAAGGCACATTTCCAAGTCCTAATTTATTTCACATACATTGCTCTCTGACCTAAAAAAATCTTCAAAACATTAATAAGACATAAATACAGTGACCATGTAATTTATTGTCCAAACTGAGACACTTCTGAGAGTAAAGGAGGTGTTATTACTGGTTATGTGTCTGCATCATGTTCTTCCTTCCCCTCATCTTGCCTTCCTTCTTTATTTATTTACATTATTGAGTACCTACTTTGTGCCAGCTACTGTGTAGGTCCTCCCTAAGGCACACAATGATCTGCAAAAATAACACTATCCACCCTCATGCAGCTTGCAAGTTAAGGAGAAAGTTGCAGACACATTCTTTTAACACATAGTTCTTGAGTATCTACTACATGTCTGGTGCTCTTTTAGACACTGAGTACCACACAATGATCAAGATAAGTAAAGTTTCTGCACTCACGAAACTTAGAGAGGAACATAAACACTGCATAATTATGAACTATGATTAATTCTCTGAAAAAGAAGTATACAATGCTAGGAAGACCAAATAACACCCAGCCCTAGAGTGTCAGTTTGGCATGACTATTCTGAGAAAATGATGTTTGAGTGCAGATGTGTGCAAGGGTTAACTAGATGAAGGGGAGTAGAAGGGGGGAGAGAGATTTTTTCAGGCAGAAGGAACAGCATGTGCAAAGGCCCTGAGGCAGAAAGAAACATGGCATCTTCAAGGAGCCAGAAGACAGCAGTATGATTGGAGCACAGCTGCAGGGTGGAGGGTGGAGGGTGGAGGTGCAGGTGGAGGTATGTGGATGAAATGAGATGAGTCTAGAGGAGGCAGGGAACAGACCTTGTAGAATTTTTTAGGCCAGGGAAAGACCCTACTTTCCACTTTGGTTGCCCAGGGATGTGGCAGGTCCTGAGATAGTTCCTAGGGTATGACAGCAGGGAGGAGGCCAGCAAAGCAGCTGCATAGAGTGCTTAGGAAGATGATCTTGACACATGCAGTCAACTGCTTGATAAGACACAGAACAGTCAGATGTTTTCCTATGTGGTCACACATGGAAAAGGAAGTGCAGTGAAAACTGGTGGGACAGAGGTCTGTGGTCATGATAAAAAGATGTGGTCTCAGATGAACTGGCATAGACCACATCAGAGGGTACTGTTTATACTTATGCATTTATTTAGTTTTATTTGTTGAGTCTCTGTAATGAGCCAGAAACCTTGTCAGTCATTGAAGAATTAACCATTACCATAATAGATGCTATTTCTGCACCAAAGTAATTGTACGTTACTTGACAGACTAGGTCTATGTACCATATTTTAAGAGGGACTGTGAAAACTAGAGTCTAGACCTGATAGAAGTGATAAGATGTCTAGACATTACAGCCCATGAAGAGAGCTGAAGATTAAAGGTCAACATGATAATTGTCTTCCTAATGTCCCTAGAAGAGAGTGCAGAAGTATTCTGTTTTATTTTAGGAGATGGGACTTGAAGTAGGGGAGCATTCTAAAGAGGTCTGTCCTGGTATGTAAAATAAGAAGACTCTTTTCATAGATAGAAAAGCCTTGGGATGCAGTAAGGTCCCCATTCACAGGAAATGCTTAAAGTCTGACCTAGTGACCATCCATGATAGATGCTGTAATAGGAACTGCCCGTAGGAAAAGAAGGTGGTCTGGAAATTTAGTCTACTAAGGGACACAGACATACACATATAACGCAAAGAATGAAATCCAATAGTGGGGAGCAGTGAGGACGGATATTTAATAGTGCCAGATGGAAGGCTCAAGCTTCCTGGTTGTACTCTGGCTCACAGAGCCTTGCAGGTAGCAAGACGTCCTCTCAGGTTTGGGAACAGGAAAGTACTCTGGCCAGATGTTCTGCTGCTCTATTAGCTCCTACTCGGCTGGTCATTGAGATGCAAATCTCTTGGATATGACACCTTTCAACTATAAAATTCCTTAGTTTTAAGCCTCAGATTTTACCAGCTAATGTTTAAGCAGTGGATTCTGCTCCTTAATGAAAGCCTGATGATAAAGTTCATTGGAAATTTTTGTTATCTTTGGTACTATTCTTATCATCCAAGGCTAGCCGTTGTGAAGGAAATATGTTCTGAAGTCACTTTGGGAAGACAAATTCTTCCATCCTTTTTAATGGAGATCTGGCAAGGAAAAGAATTGCCATTGTTAAAAGCATTTACTGTTTATGTGCAAATTTTAGACCATTGGACAAGTGTAGCTATTTTTACAGATATTGCCATTTTAGAAATGAGAAACCTGATGTTTAAAGGAACAAGAGTTATGCTCAATAATCTGCAGAAAGTGTTTGTATTCATCAGGGTAGACTAAATTATGTGGCAGTAACAAACAACCCCAAAGTCTTTGGGACACCAAATAATAAAAGTTTACTTCCCTCTTATGCCACTTGAATGTGGGATTGAGAGTCCCTGGGCGGCTGGCTCTGCATCATCATGTTCCACACCCTGGGGCCCAAGCTAACAGGGAAGCAAGAATTGGCATATTGGGTATCATAACAGCAAAAGAAAGAGAATGCATCTGCTCTTAAATCTGCCATTCAGAAGTGACTCGCCTTACTGTGTTCACATTTCATTGGTCAAACTTAGGCTGCAGCCCAGGAGCGAGAACTAGACTATCTGTGCACAGCCTTAGTGACTGCCATAGTGCTGGGGGGTGGGATTCCAACTCATTACCTCTGTTGCAGCAAATTCATGTCCTTCCCACTGAGTTCATTGCCTCTTCATGCTAAGTATGGAATCAGGACTGAAGTTGGCATAAGCAATTCAACTAGCTGGAAAAATCCTTCATGGATTTCTTGACACTCATCTTTTCATCTTTTGGTTTCTTTTATTTTCCCAGAGCCCAGCCTTTTGGACATTAACATAAGTTAGTTTCCCCTTTCATGTGGCAGTGTGGTCTGGCAGGAAAACACTGGACGGGGCTCTTCTGAGAAGGTTTAACTATTAAAAACCTTGTTATGTTTTCTCAAATGAATTGTTCAAAGATTTACCTGGAACACTAGTTCAAAGGAATGATAGTTATTCTCTCCACAGAGGAAACACATTCCATCTGCCACTGAAACATCCTTCCAGCTCTACCATCATCTTGCTCACAAAACCCTGAAACATTGTCCCTTACTGTTCCCAAATGCCATTTTTGATCCTGTGGACCCTGTGTCTTCAAGAATCTCTAGTCTGGGCTGCCTTGCTTTGTGTTTTTTAAAAAATAATATGAATTATTACAGACAAGAGAATCCTAAAGCCTCTCATTCCTCCAATCAATTAGTCCCAGTATTTATAGTAGCAATGACAGTGAGAGAAACAGTGGCAGCTGAGAGAAATCAAATGTTTGCTAAGAACTTACACAATGAAAACAGTAAGTAAGCAAGAGAGTATTGCAGCAAAACCAAAAAATGTGAATGGCAATAATTTTAGCTTGAAGCTCCTCTTCCTTTGAACCTAGGGCATATAACTAGAAAATTTATAACCAGTGTCCTCTTTGATGCCCTGGATATCATAGATGCCTAGATGAGATGAGTACATAGAATTGTCAAGTAAATAGATGATATGTGTTTGTTGCACCTTAATCTATGGCACCTTGTGCCACAAAGCGCCTTGTACTGTTCCTCCACAATGAGGAGGAAGAGCAAACATAAACCAGTCAGGGTCAGTGCTGGGTAGTCTACATATATTAACTTATTTAATACTATGATCTCCCTGTAAGTTAAGTTTTACTATCCAATGAAGAAGTAAAATGAAGATCAAAGAGATTAAGAAGCTTGCCTAGGGCTACACAATTAGCAGAACAAAAATTCAAACCCAGATCTGGCTGACTTCAAAATGCAAGTTGTTTTTGTTAGTTTGTTTGTTTGAACACACATTGCTGTATCTTGCTGGCCATAGGCTCATCCCTGAGAGGGCTAGCCAACTATTTGATCAAAATATAATTTTCTAAAGAAATACCAACAAGGCTTAAAACTGAACAATCTCATCATGCAAGAGGGCCCAATTCATTTAATGTGGCTGAAGCTTCAGTGGTATATTGTGGCATTCTAAATTCAGGTGATCATTTGCTACAAAGGAGGGGCTTGGAACAGGATCTCCACACAGGTTCTGTTGTGAATGTATGTAGTGCACAAACTACACAATTTTATGTGGCAGTTTTGCCTGGAAAATGATTGTAAAATGTGGGCAGCATTTAGCTTTTCAGGGATGGGTGCAGACTAGAGCGAGCAAGGTACCAGGACTCAGCCAAGCCTTTTGGGTTGAGAGCTGGACTCTGTTGCCAACAAGGAGTAAAGTGATAATGAGGGAAGAGAGTCAAAATTCCTTCATATACACTAAGTAAATACATGTAGTATAAGAACCCAACATTTTAGATGGTAGATCAATCATTGCTAAAAATGGGAATGTTTACTTACTTGTATCTGTAGATGAGACAATGGCCAAAATAGATTATTTGCTAAGCTTCTTGGATATGGTGACATCTGAACTTAATCTTGGAGGACATGTGTGAGTTAGGTGTGAAAAGTTGGGAAAGACACTTCAGCAAAAGTGAGAAGTATGTGCAGAAGCACAAAAACAAAGAAAGGACACTCCCCATTCCAAGAATATGTTGTTCAATATGACAGAAGGAGGTTGTGCTGAGGCATGACACTAGAAGGGAGGCAGGAGGCAGATCATGAAGAACCTTTTATGCTATGCAAAAGAATTCAAACTTTATCCAAGGACAACAGGAGGCCAAGTCCAAGTTTCAAATAAAACAGTAACATAATCGGATTTGTGATTTATGTAGACACCCTCACCATAGAAAGCTAGTTGTTGGAGATGGGAGAGAACACAGACTGGGACAGGGAGACCAGTTAGAAAATTTGTAGAAACCCAGCCCCCAAATGGAGTAAGGCAATGGGTTATAGGTAGGAAGAGAAAGAGAAGGGCGAAATAAGAATTTAAATCATCATCTCATAGGCTCCGATGCTTCATAGGTAGAGAGTAGAGGGTTCAAAGATGAATCCCACATGTCTGGCTTGGGGGAATATGAGAAAAGTGGTACATTCAAGCAAATAAAGGAAAAAGGAGGCCGGGCACGGTGGCTCTCACCTGTAATCTCAGCACTTTGGGATGCCGAGATGGGCAGATCACCTGAGGTCAGAAGTTCAAGACTAGCCTGGCCAACATGGCGAAACCTCGTCTCTACTAAAAATACAAAAAAATTTAGCCAGGTATGGTGGAACATGCCTGTAATCCCAGCTACTTGGGAGGCTGAGGAAAGAGAGTTGCTTGAACCTGGGAGGTGAAGGTTGCAATGAACTGAGATCGTGCCACTGCACTCCAGCCTGGGTGATAAGAGCGAAACTCGGTAAAAAAAAAAAAAAAAAAAAAAAAAAAAGGAGAAGGAGCAACTTGGAGGATGGAAGGAGGGAATGTGTTAAGTTTAGTTTGGGGCATGCTAAACTTCCTTGGGGTTCTAGAGTGGATATGTACCATAGGAAGTTATGCATATGAGTCTGTCGCCCATGAGAGAAGTATGGAAATTTGTATCCCTAAGATAGAGTTGGGATTTATCCAGGCACAGGCCATGGTTGAAGCCACAGCAGGGGTGAGATCATTCAGGAAAAACATGCAAACTGAGAAAATGGCCAAGAACATGACCCCAGGGAATACCAGTGTGTGCAATATGGGCAGAGAAAAAGAATTCTGGCAAAGGAGTTATAGAAAGAATGGTCAGAAAAATAGGAGAAAGGCCAAGAGAGTAGAACATGATGGAATGCCAAAAGAAGACAGAGAGCAAGATCCAAGTAAGGAGCATGCAACATAATTAAAGGTTACAGAAAAGGCAAGTAATATAAGGACTTAACAATTGCAAGTGAAGTTGATAGGGGCAGAAGCCAGACTGTCTGGAACTGAGTAAGAGATGAAGACATTGAGTATAGACCAGTCTGGTATTTCCCAACCTTTCTAAGTATAAGGACTTTTTTTTAAAACGTAAGTATGTAAATTCTCACATAATAGAAATTATTCCTTGATTTGTTCAGCCAGCAGTTGCCCCTTGCAACTTCTCTACCTTCAACCCTGTATGTTCTGCCAGGACCCCAGATATTTACAGCTCAGAGGCTACAACTCATGGGGTGGCTGGTTTTTTTTTTTTTTTTTTTTTTTTGAGACAGAGTCTCACTCTGTCACCCAGGCTGGAGTGCAGTGGCGCGACCTTGGCTCGCTGCAACCTCCACCTCCCAGGTTCAAGTGATTCTCCTGCCTCAGACTCCCAAATAGCTGGGATTACAGGTGCATGCCACCACACCCAGGTAAGTTTTGTATTTTTAGTAGAGACGGGGTTTCACATGTTAGCCAAGATGGGCTCGATCTCCCGACCTTGTGATCCTCCCGCCTTGCCCTCCCAAAGTGCTGGGATTACAGGTGTGAGCTATGGTGCCCGGCTGGGAAGGCTCTTTTTTTTTTAGGTTGAGTCTGTGTGAGGGAAAAGGAAAGGAAAAGTTTGCATCTGAAATGTTTATTGTCTCCTTTCCCCCTAAAGATGGAAGAGAATGCTTATATAATTGTAGTAATTAATACTTTTATTATCATTGAAACCTGAGATAGATTTTCCTGTGATTTCTATAATTCTCACAGCTGTAAGGGGAAGATAGTATCACTTATGTTCCTGATTTCCTGTCTACCAAATTCAAGTAGGAAAATGGGTTTCCACAATTGTGGTTTAATGTGAATAACTATGTAAGATAAAATGTTAATTTCTACTTCTATCAATAAACAATCAGCCAGGCATGGTGGCTTATGCCTGTAATCCCAGCACTTTGGGAGGCTGAGGTGGGCGGATCACCTGAGGTCGGGAGTTCAAGACCAGCCTGACCAACATGGCGAAACCCCATCTCTAATAAAAATACAAAATTAGCCAGGTATGGTGGCACATGTCTGTAATACCAGCTACTCCGGAGGCTGAGGCAGGAGAATCGATTGAACCCAGTAGGCGGAGGTTGCAATGAGCCAAGATCGCACCATTGCACTCCAGCCTGGGCAACAAGAGTCAAACTCCACACCCCCCACACCCCCCAAAAAAATAAAATAAATAAATGAATAAACAATCATGCATTCAAGAGCATGGAAGTAAACACTTGTATGTAGAAAGTGCTGAAATAAGAATTAAAATATCTAAAGTTATTTTTAAAGAGTTTTTAGTTAAAAAGACTCAACTACTCATTTCAGAAAAAGAATAATTACTATTTTCTGACCATATCTTACCATGGTTGTTCTTAGGTAAACCAAGGAAACGGATTAGGAACCAGAAAATACTGCATTGCCTCCTCCATATACATCCATTAGTGTTGTAGGGGATATAGCTTTGAGAGCAGATTCTCTCCTATTGGAGCCTCAGTTTCTTCATCTTTTTTTTTTTTATTATACTTTAAGTTTTAGGGTACATGTGCACAACGTGCAGGTTTGTTACATATGTATACATGTGCCATGTTGGTGTGCTGCACCCCTTAACTCGTCATTTAACGTTAGGTATATCTCCTAATGCTATCCCTCCCTGCTACCCCCACCCCACAACAGGCCCCGGTGTGTGATGTTCCCCTTCCTGTGTCCATGTGTTCTCATTGTTCAATTCCCACCTATGAGTGAGAACATGCGGTGTTTGGTTTTTTGTCCTTGCGATAGTTTGCTGAGAATGATGGTTTCCAGCTTCATCCATGTCCCTACAAAGGACATGAACTCATCATTTTTTATGGCTGCACAGTATTCCATGGTGTATATGTGCCACATTTTCTTAATCCAGTCTATCATTGTTGCACATTTGGGTTGGTTCCAAGTCTTTGCTATTGTGAGTAGTGCCATAATAAACATATGTGTGCATGTGTCTTTATAGCAGCATGTTTTATAATCCTTTGGGTATATACCCAGTAATGGGATGGCTGGGTCAAATGGTATTTCTAGTTCTAGATCCCTGAGGAATCACCACACTGTCTTCCACAATGGTTGAACTAGTTTACAGTCCCACCAACAGTGTAAAATTGTTCCTACTTCTCCACATCCTCTCCAGCACCTGTTGTTCGCTGACTTTTTAATGATTGCCATTCTAACTGGTGTGAGATGGTATCTCATTGTGGTTTTGATTTGCATTTTTCTGATGGCCAGTGATGATGAGCATTGTTTGACGTGTCTTTTGGCTGCATAAATGTCTTCTTTTGAGAAGTGTCCATTCATATCCTTTGCCCACTTGTTGATGGGGTTGTTTGTTTTCTTTCTTGTAAATTTGTTTGAGTTCATTGTAGATTCTGGATATTAGCCCTTTGTCAGATAACTAGATTGCAAAAATTTTCTCCCATTCTGTAGGTGGCCTGTTCACTCTCATGGTAGTTTCTTTTGCTGTGCAGAAACTCTTTAGTTGAATTAGATCCCATTTGTCAATTTTGGCTTTTGTTGCCATTGCTTTTGGTGTTTTAGACATGAAGTCCTTGCCCATGCCTATGTCCTGAATGGTATCGCCTAGGTTTTCTTCTAGGGTTTTTATGGTTTTAGGTCTAACATTTAAGTCTCTAATCCATCTTGAATTAATTTTTGTATAAGGTGTAAGCAAGGGATCCAGTTACAGAATTGGAAAAAAAAAACTACTTTAAAGTTCATATGGAACCAAAAAAGAGCCCTCATTGCCAAGACAATCCTAAGCCAAAAGAACAAAGCTAGAGGCATCACGCTACCTGACTTCAAACTATACTACAAGGCTACAGTAACGAAAACAGCATGGTACTGGTACCAAAACAGAGATACAGACCAATGGAATAGAACAGAGCCCTCAGAAATAATGCCGCATATCTACAACTATCTGATCTTTGACAAACCTGACAAAAACAAGAAATGGGGAAAGGATTCCCTATTTAGTAAATGGTTCTGGGAAAACTGGCTAGCCATATGCAGTTTCTTCATCTTTAAGTGAAGTTATTCTTCCTCCTGGATTGTTATGAAGGGTTGTTAGCACTGCACCTGGACATAGTGGGCATTTCACTGATGACAGCTCTATTAAGTGCTTGTGTTGCAACTAATTGTTCATTGTAAAAGCAAAATGTTAGATTTATAATGGAGTGATCAAATTTAACATCAGTAATCACAGAGCAGCTTGACATTATGTGCTTTCCGTAAAGATACGGAATACTTAGCATCACCATTATTCTTACAAAAAACATATTTACCCTGAATCCAATCAAGCTTCTATTCTTAATTTCTAAATAAGAGGAAACACAGGTAGCTGAGAAAACAGCTAAATGACGTCACAGAGAAATCCTGAAGCAAATCCAGAATGTAGATCTATTAGAAGGCAACTGATCAGGTCTCTTCAAAAAGTCAGTGTAATGACAACAACACCAACAACAAAAAAAGTTGTGAGAGGGGCTTTTGTAGAGTAAAAGGGACACGAGACATAAAAACCAAGAAAAACGTGTGAGCCTTCATGGATCCTAGTTTGAAAAAAAATCTATAAAATATAATTTGGGGACAATTGGGGAAAATTTAAGTATGGACTAGTTATTAACTGATGTAGGGAATTGCTATTAATCTTCTGGATAAAATAATGCTACTGAGATTATGTAAATTAATGCTTTTGTTTTTAGGAGATGTAGGTTGAAATATTTAGTGGTGAAGTATCATAATTCCTATAATTTACTTATAGCAAAAATATAAATACATGTGTATATATGTATATAGAGATATAAAATAGATATGGCAAGATAATTATTGAATTCAGATGGTGAATATGTGAATGCTAATTGTACAATTTTTCCAACTTTTCTGTGTGCTTGAAAATTTAGTAATAAATGTTTGGGAGAAAAATGGAAAGAAATGACTTAGTAAGATGACAACCAAACTGATTTAATTAAAAAGTAGCAAATTTAGCAGCAGAATCACAACACAATATCCATAGCACAGAAAGAAAGATTTTGTAAATGTTTATAAGAATATGGAATGCTAAAATAAGAGATGTATAAAACAAAAAGTTTATCATGTACTATAAGCAGAATCGTAAATGATTTAAACAGAAATATGTTTGGCAAGCCAAGGGCTTATCTGGCAAAAATTTGAATTTCCTGGCTTTGCTCGATTTGCAGATCTTGAGAACTATCCAGGTGATAATAACTCTATTGCTCCCTCTTTTGGAGAGTAATGTAGGTCTGTCTCCTTTTCATTTTTTGTAGTTTTGGTTCTGACCGTCATGGCAAAATTGGGCAGACATTTTTCATCTATCCACCCATTTAGCCATCATTCATTCACTCAAGTCACTGAGCTCTGGGGATACAGAAATGGACCCAGCACTGTGCCTGTCTCAAGGAACTCTCAGCACAGTGTGGAAAACAGACATTTGAATAAATTACCACAATGCAGTACCATAGAAGATATTAGGAATGGCTATTAAAATGCTTCAGGATACCACAGAAGGGATACCCTATTCTGGCTAAAGAAGCTTGAGAAAGAATTTAAAAATCAGTTAAAGGAGAAAACAAGGGACATCATATGTTCTCCAAATTTATCATATGAAAGCATCCTAAACATGTCCATTAAATATTTGTCTGTGTACAGACAACTCTAAGCCATAGAAAAATGAAAAATTCTCTTGAATTACTATTCACTCACTCACAGACCAGATAATCACAAAGCATCTCCTATATGCCATGTGCTATTGTAGATGATACAGATGAAACCTTGGGCAGACAAGTTTCCTTTCTAATGGAGTTTACTTTCTAAAAGGAAGAATAAGAAAATTACCATTAAATCAAGTCAAAACACAAAATATGATAACTCTGACAAAATTAAAGTGGGATATTGCAATAGAACTACTATAGGTTAAGTGATTAGGAGCAGCCTCTCAATGAAATGATATTTATGTTGAGACCTACAGGACAAGAAGAAGCCAGCCCAGCAAAAATTTAGAACATTCTAGGAAATGGTATATACACAATGGAATACTATTCAGCCATAAAAATAATGAAATACTGTCATTTGCAACAACATGAGTGGAACTGTAGGGCATTATGTTGAGTGACATAAGCTGGGAATGGAAAGTTAAACACCACATGCTCACACTCATATGTGGAAGCTAAAAGTGTTGGTCTCATAGAAATCAAAAGTAGAACAGAGGATACCAGAGGCTGGGAAGGATTGGAGGAAGAGGGGGCAGGGAGAGATTTGTTAAAGTAAACAAAATTATAGCTAGATAGGAGCAATAAGTTGTAGTGCTCTATAGCATTGTAGGATAACTATAGTTAACAATAATATATAGTTTCAAATAGCTAGAAGGAGAATATTGAATGTTAAATGATACATGTTTAAGACGATGGATATGCTAATACCTTGATCTAACCATTATACAGTATATGTATTGAAACATCGCTATATATCCCATAAATATATACAACTATTATGTGTAAATTAAAAATAAAATAAGGAAATATTATAATAATCCATAGGCAGGAGTTGGCTTGGCAGGTGTGAGCATAGAGGACCAGCATGGACTGAGAGCAGTGGAGTGGGAGAGTGGGCCTAGGTGGATTAGGTGAAGGGAACAAGCTCAAATGATGTAGGGCCTTATAGGCTAAGAAGTATGGATTTTGTTCCAAGAACAATGGGTGATTTTAAACAAGGAAGAAGACAGGCTCAGATTTATGTTTCAAAAAAACTCACTCTGGCTGCTAAGTGTTGAGAGGCAGAATGAAATTCTGAAGAATGTCAAGGGCTAGCACAGAGGTCCACAAGAGATGATGGTGACTTAGATGGGAATGACGATGGGAGACTGGTGTTGATGGTGGTGGTGGGGAGAAATGAAAGGCATGTGGGAGGTGAGAGGAAGTTTGGAGTTAAGTATGTCACCTGGTTCTAGGCTTGAGCAGTTGAGCTGATGGATGGTTGTATCATCAGTGAAAATGGAAAAGCCTAGGGGATGAACAATTTGACTGCAGGGTAAGATATGGAAAAAAGAGTCCTGTTCTGCCCGTGTTATTTGGGATACAAACTACACACCCAGATGAAAAAATAAAAAAAAAAGGGAGTGGGCTGTATAAGCTATAGTAAAGATCCTATTTTACTTGAATTTAAATTAATTTGTCAATATCCACTAAGAAAGTAGAAAATCCATATGCTCTAGGACCCAGAAATCCTGCCTTTAGCGATTCCCTACCGAAGTTCCTGCCCATGTACACCAAGGAGACCTGAACAAGGACATTCATTGCAGCATTGTCTGTAATAGAGGAGAATTAGAAACAATTGAAATGTCCATTAATAGGAGAATGGATATATAAATTGTGCTATATGCTTGTGATGGAATTCAAATGTAGCTGTTAAAATGAACTAAGTCTACATGTGTCAACATGGGTGTATCTCATAAACATTATGTTGAATGGATGAAAAGTTGCAGAATCATATAGACTATATGACAGCATTTAAAAATGTATTGGGGACACATATAGATGTAATAAAATTATAAACATATGAAATAGGATACACAGTAAATTCCTGAGTGTGGTAGCTTTGGGAGAGAGGAAGAGGAAGAGGAATAAATGCTCTTGTGAGGGGTAACAAAAGGGGCTTCAACTTTATCTGCCGTGCTATAGTTCTTATATTTAAACAAACAGAAGCAAGACAAGAAACAACAACCTGACCTGGTCAGTTGCTTCAACTGATCAAATGGGGCATTGCTTGGTATTATGTGGACATGTCTAATAAAGAGGGTTCAGGCCACAAATGAGTTCCTATTGCAGAGTCCAGTCAAGGTCTCAAATCCCAGTGATTGATTGGAGCCTCTGACCTAAGTTTCCTTGCCAAGGCATTTGCATTGAACATGAACACACATGTGTAAGTTAGACATATTGCTGTGTCTTTTTGCCAGAATTTTAGCAGAAAGGTTATATTCGGTCTTACTAGTTGAAAACACAAATAATTCCAGGATTGCACTAATAACATTCAAGGGGGGTAAATCTGCTTTCTCACAGAAATTTAGGCAATGCTAGAGTAATTTAATTCATAAACGGCTCCTGGTTGTGATTGCATTAGGGCTGTGAAATGTACCACAGTGAAATGCCAATGACTGTCTGCTAAAACAAGGAAGGTGGGGATATGGCCTTTCTTGGTATTTATATTACATCATGATGAAAAATATGTGATCTTTAAGTTGTTACACAACAAATAGAGCCTTGGTCAAAATTTCACAGGGCAAGTAGTTGAAATTTTGTACTTTCGATGTTTTATATTAATTTTGATTATTATAATTTTTTGATTAATTTTCCTTGGGGATATCAGGACAGTATGATGGTACCTTGGGATGGTGTTATATGATGTTGATGGGGTGAGGAGAACACAGATTAGTCGGTTCTGTCCAATAAGCCCCTCTATCCATAAGGAGAGTATTCTCAGCTAACTGTTATAATAGAAATGTCTCTATTTTCAATCTTTAAGCATTTTGAGATTTTTTTACTTGATGCTGGTGAATTTAATTTCCTACTTTAAGTTTGTATAATCATGCCTAGTACTCCTCTTCTCCCTCCTCCATTTTTTAAAAGACTTTGAGTCACAACTTTGCCAGCCTAATCAGACTAGTATGGGCATCACATTGTCTAAAAGGTGCTGCCCTGCTGGGATTTACATTATGGCTCTTTTTGCCACCCTGTCTGCTACTGTTTAAAGAGCTAGCAAGCCTGGGTGGGGCGCGGTGGCTCACGCCTGTAATCCCAGCACTGTGGGAGGCCGAGACGGGCAGATCACGAGGTCAGGAGATCGAGAGCATCCTGGTTAACATGGTGAAACACTGTCTCTACTAAAAAATACAACAAAAATTAGCCTGGCTTGGTGGTGTGCGCTGTAGTCCCAGCTACTGGGGAGGCTGAGGCAAGAGAATGGCGTGAACCCGGGAGGCGGAGCTTGTAGCGAGCCGAGATCATGCCACTGCACTCCAGCCTGGGTGACAGAGCCAGACCCCATCTAAAAAAAAAAAAAAAAAAAAAAGAGCTACCAAGACTGGAGAACTGGCCAGAAAAACAGAAGAGAAATAAAACACAGTAAAACTAGTTTGACTGTCCAACTTAAAAAGATAGACTCCGAACTAAATATTTTGTGTGTAATGGGACAATATTTTGATGATACTAGGGCAATGTGCAGCATTTTTTGTTTTCACGGTGAGCTCTTGTTCCAGGTTGGCTTGTGCCTTTCATAACTAGTGTCAGTCCTAGACAATTAGAACAAAGGGAGTAGAAAGAACTCAGGATATGACATAGGGGACATACAGCAGTTAGAAAATAGAAGATGTGGGTGGAGATGAGTCAGAAATATCCAGATAGACATGAAAGAATTTAAAAATATGGTGGGAGGATGTAGAGAGGAGACAGTCACCAGCAACCTTGGGGATAGTAGAGGAAGGTCATATGCTTTCAGGAGAAGTCTCCTCACAAGGCTACTTTCAATATGGTGTGGGGTTATACACAGCAGTGATGACTGGGGAGGAAATAAATAGGTGAAAGACAGGGCTGTCTGTAGCTATGTCAGGTAATCAATCCAGAAGTTTCTGTGAGCCTCGCTGAGGGGACACTGAGGAGCTGAGAGACAGCACTGTGTTTAGGGGCTTTCCAAACAGGGACATATGACCAGAGCCGTGGATTCCAGTTTTCAACAGCAGCACCTTGCTCTAGATGGGGCCAATAACACCTCAGCAGTGATCAGTCCAAGTATCAGAATAGATCGGACGCTTCCCAGTAAAGATAAGAGAGGATCCAAGAACACCTGCTGGAACTTACGCCTTTTCTCTCTGCTTTGAGAGTATGCAAAGAAGCCTTGTCATCAGATCCAGAAATCATCTCAGGATAAAGAACAGGGAGGATTCAGGACACTATAAGATGAAACACTTACCTAAAGTAAAAGAGCAGCCAGAAATAAGGAAAACTTTAAGCCATCTCTAAGAGGAAGGTGAACTTAAAATATATCCAACATTTTATGTGAAAAGAGATTAAAGTGGAAAAAAGATTGAGATATTGTAAATTTCCAGTTCTAGGTTTCCCAGCTACCTAGAGAGCTGTGGGAGGGGAATTCTTGAGAAAGAACAGATCATGAGACAAAGAACTTATATTTTCTTTGAATATTTTAGTGTAATATGCAAACTTTTGACTCTACTAGATGTTTATGGTTAGGGTTGTACCTAATTTTTTTGATTGGTGGATAATATATACGTGTGTGTGTGTGTGTATGTGTGTGTGCGTATATATGTATATATGTATGTATATATACATTCACAGCTCTCTTCATGTGCATTTCATGACTTCCAAAGAATACAGAAACTCTTATCAAGACACAAAACATTTCCACTACTCAAGAAAGTTTCTTCATGCCCCTCCTCAGTGAACTACTGTACCCTCTTATCTGAGGCACTGATCTATTTCTCATCATTACAAAAAATGTTGTTTATCATTTCATGTAAGTGAATCACACACTTTGTACTCTTGTGTGTCTGACTTCTTTTGCTTAGCAAAATGTTTTTGAGCTCTATCCATGTTATTGTGTATATAAATAGTTCATTCCTTTTTATTGCTGAGTAATATTCCATTAATTGATGTTTGAGTTGTTTCCATTTTAGACTATTACGAATAAAGTTGCTACGAACATTCTTAAACAAACATTTTTATGGACATTTGTTTTTATTTCTCTTGGGTAAATACCTAGAAGCGAAATTGCTAGATCATAGAGTCAGTATACATTTGGCTTTATAGAAAACTGACAAACAATTTTCCAAACTGGTTTTACCACTTTAGACTCCCACAAGTAATATATGAGGGTTATTGCTGTTCTATATCCTCACTAGTATTTGGTGTTGTCAACATTCTTATTTACAGCCATTCTAATGTGTGTGCAGTGGTATCTTATTGTGGTTTTGACTTGTAATTTCCTCACGACTAATGATGTAGAGCAATTTTTTATGTTCTTTTTGGCCATTCATATATCATCCTTTGTGAAATGTCTGTTTAATTCTTTTGCCTATTTCTTTAAACTGTGTGATTTGACATCCATAGGAGTGTGCTGCTCAGATCTCCTTTGAGAAAGCTTATTTTGGGAAATATAATCGATTGACAGTTCCCCATTGCTGCTTTCAACCAGTGCCTAAGCACTGGGGAATGTGAGTCTAACCTATGCCCACCTAACAAGGATTCCTCTAAAGGGCAACTTTTGCTTAAAGATTATTCATCAGCCTGATTAAAATATTCTGAGAGTGTGTTGCAATTTGAGGCTCTTCCTAGCCAATTTTTCTTTCTTTCTTATCTTGGACAGGTATCAGAATTGCCCTGGGGTTAGATGTCTTTCCTTGTTTGTGTGCCACCACTCCCCCACCAGTTTATCTTCACAGATACTTCAACCAGTACATCTCTAGCACTTCTAATCCTATTTTGGCATCTGGAGACACACTTTGTTTTTGTTGTTGTTATTGACTTGTATGAATTCTTTTTATACTCTGGATACAAGTCCTTTGTCGGAATCTGTATTGTAAATATTTCCTTCCGGTTTGCCTGTTAATTTTCTTAACAATGACTTTTTATGAGCAGCAAGTTTAACTTTGATAAATACAACTTATTAATGTTTTCTTTCATGGTTCGTGCTTTTGGCATTTTAAGTTATTAAATTTATTGGCATGATGTTCATAATATTTCATTATTTGTAGAATCTATGGTGATGTCTTTCCTTTGTTCTGATATTGGTAATCTCTTTTATTGAAGATCATATTTTCTTGATATTGGATATTAGTATTTTTTTCTGGATTAATCTACCTAGGGGTTTATCAACTTTATTTATTTCAAATAATATATTTTTGCAATTAGTGATTTTCTCTATTATTTAACCATCTCCTATTTCGTGGATTTCCATTTTTCTTTATTATTTCATTCTTTCACTCTCTTTAATTTTCTCTCTCTTTGAGTTTCTTAGAATGAAATTCTAGAGCTTTAATTATCAACTTTTTATATTTTATAATGTATTCATTTAAAGCTATACATTTCCCTCTAAGCAATGCTTTATCCCTATTCTGCAAATGTTGGTAAGTTGTGTTTTTCATATCATTCAGTTCAATATACTTTCTCATTTCCCTTGTGACATCTTTGACTCATGGCTTGTTTATGAAGTGTGTTGAATTCCCAAATATTTGAATATTTTTCAGATGTCTATCATACTTAATTTATTGCCTTTTATTTATACCCACTTAAAATAATTTTTTATCATTTCACAGAAATGTAAGAAACTTGTAATAAATATAATTACATTTACCATTCCATCATTTCTGCTACTGTTGTCGTATCTTTTACATCTACATATGTGTTAAAACCCACAATATACTGTCATCTTTCTTTTTTTTTTTTTTTTTTTTTTGAGACAGAGTCTCACTCTGTCACTCAGGCTGGAGCGCAGTGGTGTGATCTCTGCTCACTTCAACCTCGTCTCCCGGGTTCAAGCGATTCTCCTGCCTCAGCCTCCCGAGCAGCTGGGATTATAGGCACCTGCCACTATGCCCAGCTAATTTTTTGTATTTTTAGTAGAGACGGGGTTTCACCATGTTGGCCAGGCTGGTCTCGAACTCCTGACCTCAGGTGATCCATGTGCCTTGGCCTCCCAAAGTGCTGGGATTATAGCCTTGAGCCACCGATTATCTTTCTTTTAAAAAGTATCTTAAAGCAATTCAAAGAAAAAGTAGTGTTTTGTATTTATCGACATATTTATCATTTACAATGCTTTTCATTTCTTCTTGTAGGTTTGCATTTCAATTTGGCATTAGCTTGAAATCTTTTTAACATTTTTTTTGTAGTGCATACCTACTGGCACCATATTTTCCTAGCTCTAACTTACCTGAAGATGTCTTTATCTCATCTTTATTTTTGAAGCATATCTAATTCTAGATTAGTAGGTTTTGTTCTGTTTTACTTTTAGTAGTTTAAATATACCTTTTTCTTATTTTCTGGCTTGTATTATTTCTGATGTGAAGTCACCAGTGAATCTTATCATTGTTACCTTCTAAATAATGTTATTTTATTCTCATTGCTGTTAAGATTTTTATTTATCTTTGATTTTCAGAAATTTGACTATTTTGTCCTAGGTATGTTAGTTGTGTGTGTGTTTATTCTTCCAGGTATTCACTGAATCTCCTGGATCTGTGGTTGATATTTTCATTTGCTTTTGTAAAATTTTTGGCCATTTAAAAAAATTTATTTTTCTTCCCTTAGATTCTTCTAAGACTCCAAGTATACTTACAATAAGAATCCACTTGATATTTTCCCACAGATAACAGAGGATACATTTTTTAAAGTATTTTTCACTCTTAGTTATTCAGTTTGGATGTTTTCTATTAATCTCTCATCAAGCTTGCTGATCTTTCCTTCTGTAGTATTTAATAAGTTATGAAGGTCATTCAGTAAACTTTTCAATTAAATTTTAATTACAGATACTGTATTCTTTATTTCTAGAATTTTATTTTCCTTTAGCTCCCTTTAAAAAAATAATTATTTTGATTGGCTGAGATTCCTCATCTGTTTATTCATCATGCTCATCTTGTACTTTACAGCTTTGAGTACATTTATTCTAGCTACTTTAAAGTCCATATCTACTCAATCCAATATATGTGTAGTCTATTTTCTTTTTCTGTTTACTTTTCCCCTCCCTTCCTTTATGGTTTATGTCTTCTTGATCCTCTACATGGCTAGTAAGTTTTGATTATTTAGATTTTGTGGTTCCTACATTGTTGACAGTCTGGGTTTTGCTGTTTCCCTTTATAGCTTCTATCAGCCTCTCCCTCCCTCCCTTCCTCCCTCCCTCTCTTTCTCCCTCCCTTTGTGTGTGTGTGTGTGTGTGTGTGTGTGTCTGTGTGTCTGTGTGTCTGTGTGTCTGTCTGTCTGCAATTCAGCTAATTCACACACAAGCAGATCAGCTTGGTCTTGTCAAGGCTTGATGTTAGTTCAGATGCATCAGGCTTTCAATTAATCCTTACTCCATGATTAAAGTGGTAGCACTGCCCCCAACACGTATCTTTTCTGAAGACTTACATTCATGGCAGAGGTGTTCACTGAGGACAATCTACTCTGGAAATCTGATCTCCGTTTGTACTGTGTGACCTCTGTGATCGCTCATCAGCTGACAGTTTGCATGTAGTTATTCCATGCCAGTCTTTGTTGAATCTTGCTTTTTTTTTTTTCTTTGCAAAACTCTGTCACCCAGGCTGGAGTGCAGTGGCACAATCTGGGCTTACTGCAACCTCTGCCTCCCAAGTTCAAGTGATTCTCCTGCCTCAGGCTCCTGAGTAGCTGGGATTACAGGCATGGGCCACCATGCTTCGCTGGTCTTTGTATTTTTTTTTTTTTTTTTAGTAGAGATGGGTTTCACCATGTTGGTCAGGCAGATCTCAAACCCCTGACCTTAGGTGATCCGCCCACCTCGGACTTCCAAAGTGCTGGGATTACAGGTGTGAGCCACTGTGCCCGACCAAATCTTGCCATATTCACATACAGATTAGTATTTGGGCAAAGACTTAAAGAGAATCAATGGAAATTTCTGGAGGTCTTTTTGGTACAGTTCTCTTATTTCTAGTACCTTGCCTTATAAATTCTAGCTGCCACAGCAGTCTGAATTCTGATCTCTGTTTCCTTTCTCTAGGGATACTGATGCTTTCAGTTTGGGGTCTACTTATATGAAATATTTTAAAATATTCTCATGTAGGAACACAATATGAATGTGGAGCTTACCTGTGTGTTTCCTGCTCTCAAGATTATAGCTTTGCACTCTTTTTTGTCCAGTGCCTGCAAACGATTTCTTCATGTACTTTTATCTTCTTTCAGAGTTGCTTACAATGATAAGTAAGTGTAAGAATGATGCACGTTAATTCAACATGGCTAAAGTCCATGACTATTGTAAAAGGTTATAAGAAAGTATTGCCATATCTATCTATCTATACAGATACATATGCATATATGTTATATGCATATAATAGGTATGCACACTATATACATAATACAGTATGTGATATGCATATATGTATGTATGATATATATGTTTATTCACATACATACACATATGTATACCAATGCATTGTTTTACACTTCCCTCAATGTATTCTTTCAGAAAGATGTTTCAAAGGGGTCCTATTTATTCTTCACCCAACTTGAACCAAGCTGTAGAAGTAAAAGATTAAAATTCCTTGTTTGGGAGAATTTTTCGTTGATGCCTTCATGACTATGGGATAATGTCTAAACCCCTGACAGATTTATGTTGAGCAATCCTCACACTCTGGCCTCATTTCCTGCCATTTCATATTCCACTCTAGTCCCCATACCATTTATGGCCCCCAGTGATCTACTTGTGATTTCCTAAATATATCATCCTCTTTCACACCTCCATGTCTTGCATATGCCATTCTCTCCGCCTGGAATGCCTTTTATTCCTTCTGTTCTTTCTTTTTTTTTCTTTAGAAAGCTCTTTCACCTTTTCTGCAAAGGTTGTCTATTCTCCACCAGAAATACTACTTATACTTTCTAAATTCTTCCTCTGCTATTTCATATATCTCAGTGAATTGAAAGTATATTTTAATGTATCAACATCCCTACTTCCCATCCCTATTATACTATAAAATTACAACAGGACCGAGTCTTATTCATTGGTGTATCCTCACCACATTCACACTATCTGGCACATAGTAGGTTCCCAATGAGTGTTTCTAATTAGGTGAATTAATTAATATGCGTGAAATGAAAAATAGATATTTCTATTTTCTAATGGTAATACCCCTAACCCCTAGATGGTAGGATCTAAAGTCCAAGTCACATGTTTCCCATGCTGTTCAACATCTACCCTGCCTCCTGGTTGCAGATCTGAATTGTGTTATTTCTCAAAGGCCATTAAGAAGTCTTCAGAGAAAGCACATGAAATTACCTCCAGTGCTGGTTTGCAGTAATGTCCTTTTGTTCTCAGATAGTCTCCAGTTGACAGCTATCAAGGTTGTTCTAATTTGTGTCAAACGGGCCATCTACAGGGAACATTTTGGAATGGGGAAGGTTCAGGAGACAGAAAAAAAGTAATGAATATAAAGTGTAAATGCCATAGTAAAGTAATAGAGACATATAATAACAGCAAGGGAAATTTGACCTTCTGGCCGAAAACTTGATCGTGAACCAGTTGGAGAACTTTAGAAAACTGGATCAGCCTCAATAGTCACAGAGTAAACATGGGAAGTGCAATCCAGTCTTATTAAACATAATGCACACTTAATGCATAATTTTATTGCAACCAATTTCATGCTACTGCCTTAAATGAAGCTGGGTTTACTTCCATTGCACCAGTCCACTACCATTAGTGCCTCTTAAGAGAACGGCAAGGCCAGTAAACTGTTACTGGGCTGATCTCTTCCTCAGCCCATACCTTCTGCTTCATAAATTCACCCTACTCCCACAGCTTGTACAGAAATCTTGTCTCCATTCAGCACATGGCTTTTGAAACACTACACTGTTTTGGCAAGTTGTTTGCATACGGGAATGTTATAGCATTTCCATTTATACCAGTACGTAAAGCACTGAACCTTTGCCTTGGGAGAATGTTTGTCTGAATCCCAGACCTAAGAGCTGGGGTTCTTATTATCTGTAAATTCAGTCTGGGGAAAACCTAACGTCTGCATTGTGATAAGAAAGGAGATGTGATTCTGAATCAAAAAGAGAGAGACTAAAACCCATAAGATGCATCTTGTCTATATCTTGAGGCTTGGCTTACTTTTTTCTGTCCATGTTAATTTTGGACTATATGCCCTCAAATTCTGTTTGACTTCCTCTGGGGTCTAGTCTTCGCATATCTGAATATGAATAGGATAAGGTGAGGTGCTGAAAAAGATAAAATCTAGAGCCTGATGCCTGACTTTGAAGTCTTGGTTCTGCTATTACCTGTGTGAGCTTGGCACATCACTGTACCTCTCTTAAGCTCAATGTTTTCATCCATAAAATGAGGTTCCTAGTCATCTTGTGATGAGGGCAGACTGAAAAAGCACTTTATAAGCCTGAAGATGGTTGCATATATTATTGTAATTAAAGAAAAGCATCAAATGTGATAAATTATGAGCAAACCAAATTCTGTCAAAGCCACAATTATTTCTAAAACTTAATAGGCATTAAAAGTCTAAAGATATCAAAAACACATTGCATATATTTTAAATCTTTCACAAAATTCTGAATTCCCTTCTTCAAAAAAACAAAATCTAAATAACAATTTTGTATTGAAACAAAATTTCTGAAAATATTTTCCAGCTGCTATGGGATGAGAAAGCAAATCGTACCAAAGCCTATGAAGACATCAGTAGCAGAAGGTCTTCACAGATCTCTGGGGCTCTTTAAATCCTGAACAATGCCTTGCTTTCCCCTTGAACAACTCACTCCCCACAGGACTCCCTTGAAAGTGCCTGCTCTTCGGAACCAGGAAGAGCTCTGACACTGGGGTTTGTAGTGGCCTCATAAGGGGCGCTCTTGAGGTGGCCACAGGAGATCCAGAAAGAAAATTACTGATCTGCATTCTGAATTTTGGATTCATCTATATTTCAAAGAACATCTATAAAAGAACGCAACTGCTCCCAGATAGTTAAATGCTAACCCCAGCCAAAGTTTTCTACAATTCCCAAAATCTAACTAGTGTTATAAAGGGGAACCATGTTCCAGTTGTACATCATGAAATGGCTGCTCAAAAACATTAATAGAAGTCATTTCAACATAGGATAGAGTTGGAGGCTGTGTCACTGGGGAAACTGAGCCTAATTTGGGGAGTGGGTATAGGCAATAGTCCTTCTACCCCTAATATAACAACATTTTATATTATTTTTTTAAATCCCTTATATGTGTATCAAAAAGAAAACAAATTGTTCTACCAAAAAGACATATGCATGTGTATGTTTATCACAGCATTACTCACAATATCAAAGACATGAAATCAACCTAGGTGCCCAGCAATTGTGTATTGGATAAACAGAATATACATATATACCATGGAATACTACGCAGTCATTAAAAAGAACTATCCAAAGATTATATCCTTTGGAGCAACATGGATGGAGCTAGAGACCATTATTCCAAGCAAATTAATGCAGGAGCAGGAAAACAAATACTACATGTTCTCATTTATAAGTGGGAACTAAATATTGGGTCCTCATGGATATAAAGATGGCAACAATAGACACTGTTAGAACTAATAGAGGGGGGAGGGAGTGGGGCAAGGTTTTAAAAACGAACAGTTGGATACTATGCTCACTATCTAGGTGACAGGATCATTCATATCCCAAACCTCAGCAGCATGCAATATACCCATATAACAAACCTGCTCTGAATCTAAAATGAAAGTTGAAATTATTTTGAGAAAATTCCCTTATATGTGTACTCTGTCCAGTTCCAAATGGAATTAGAGGTTCATTGATTCATTTACCAACAAACATCAACTGAGTCCAGGATACTGTTGGCTAGCCCTGTGCTAGGCATGAGGGTTACAGAGATGATACTGCACTAAAGAATTGATAATCTGTCAGTGAGATAATACAGACATGAAAACAGCATACAACAAGATAGGGTGAAATAAGGGCCACAAGACAGATAAAATTCAAGGTTAGAGAAATTCAAAGAGAGAGAGAGAGGCCATCCCCATCAAACAAATATTTATTTTATACTGTATCAAATTTAGTTGTTATTAATTGATCATGATTATAACAATCTTTAAAATCCTTCCCAGATTTGAATTATAATTTTAAAAAATCTGTGCAGCACACATCACCTGGTCTTGGGCACATGGAGTATCTGTCCAAATGTAATGTACAGCATCTATGGTTCAAAAGCTCAATGTTAATATGTTAGTAATGATGTTACACCTGATGGGGACAGCATAAGATATCCCCTGCTACCTGTTGGTAGGTTGAAAGGATCTGTCAAATCTGGAGTTTTAATGAACCTAATCTTTACTGGCAAAGTAGCTAACTTGCCTCCTGGAACTTTTTCTGCAAAATTGGAAGTTATTGTCCTGCTCACTTTACTACTTCTTCTCCTCCTCCTCCTCTTTTTCTTCCTCTAATTCCTCCCTCTTCTCCTTCTTATTCTTCCTATCCTTCCCCCTCCTCTCCCCTCTTGCTTCTCTTCTCCTTTCTTTTCCTCCACTTTAACATTTTAAAATTGAGGTGTAATCGACATAACAGATGAATGATATGTGAAACTCATCACTTTAAAATTTACAATTCAGTGTTTTTAGTGTATTAATAATACAGTTGTGCAACTATCAGCTCTATCTAGTTTCAGAACATTTTTTTCCTCACCACACCCTCCCCCATAAAAAAAAAAGCCCATAGCTTTTAGCTATCACTCTCTAAGCTCCTCATCTCTGCCCTAAACAAAAACTAATTTGTCTTTATGGATTTCCCTATTCTGGAGATTTGTATCAGTAGAATCACACATTGCAAGTTTTTTTTTTTCTCTGTCTGATTTTTTCACTTAGCATAGTATTTTCAAGGCTTATCCATATTGTAGCAGGTATCAGCACTTCATCTCTTTGTATGACTGAATAAAATATATCACAATTTGATTATCCATTTATCAGTTGAAGGACATTTGGATTATTTCCACTCTTTGCCTATTGTGAATAATGCTTCTATAACCATTTGTGTACAGCTTTTTGTGTGAACACATGTTTTTTATTTATCTTGGGTATATACCTATGAGTTGAATTGCTGAGTTGTATGGCAACTCTATGTTTAACCTTTTGAGAAACTACCAGACTGTTTTTCAAAGCAGCCACATCTTTTTGCATTCTCATCAGTGATGTAAGAGGATTCCAGTTTCTACTCATCTTCAACGCTTGTTCCTGTCTGTCATTTAAATTAAAGCCATCCTAATGGGTATGAAGTTGTATTTATCTGTAGCTTTGATTTGCATTTCCTTAATGGCTAATGATGAACATTTTTACATGTGGCTTATTATCTATTTGTATATCTTCATTGGAGAAATGTCTATTGGAATCCTTTGTCAATTTTTTAATGGGGCTTTTGTTTTTATTATTGAGTTCTAAGACTTCTTTCTATATTGTAGATACAAGTATCCTTTCAGATATATGATTTGCAAAAATCTTCTAATCTGTGAATTATCTTTTCACATACTTGATGGTGTTCTTTAAAGCAGAAATATTTTTCATTTTGATAAAGTCCACTTTATTTTTTTCTTCAGTTGCTTGTGCTTTTGGTATCATACCTAATAAGACTTGCTTAATTCAAGGTCATGAAGATTAACTCTCATATTTTCTTCTAAGAGTTTTATAGCTTTAGCATTTACATTTAGGTCTTTTGCCCATTTGGAGTTAATTTTTGCACAGTATATGGTGTGATATAGGAGTCCAACTTTATTCTTCTGCATGCAGATATCCAGTTTATCCAGGAGCATTTGTTTAAAAGACTATTATTTTTAAATGGTCTTGGCATCCTTATCAAACTGCATTTTATATCTTGATCAACACAGGATATACTCGCATAGAGACTTGGGAGAAAGCTACCATGCCATTCTAGATGAGGAATCTGGTCATCCAGCTAATCCTGGTAATTGTATTATATTGGTGCAAAAAGGTAACTTGTGGGTTTTGCCATGACTTTCAATGGCAAGAACTGCAATTACTTTTGCACCAACCTAATACATTTGTTATCAGATTGGAGAAATAATGACTAAGCAAGAAGTAATAAGCAAAAAAAAGTATGGTAGTTCTCTGTGAGTGGGTCCAAGTTTTTGTTACATTATCCACTTTAATACTAAGCATATGCTATAGACTAGAGGTTGGCATGTAGCAAAAATCTTAGTGAGACCTGAAGTAGCATGCAGAGCTTGTGTTCCCAGCAAGAAAGAGTTCTATGAGTTTTTTGGGATTGTGTGAGCAGTACTAATTTCAGAGACATTGCAAGTGGAGAAAGGAAGGGAGGAGACTTCTCTCTTTCTTAGCATCCATGGTCGAACAAGATAGGCATTCATAGACTGAAATGATCTGTCATCCCTATGTGGTCTACAGACTTAATGTTATTTTATATGCTGATTTTAACATGATAATTGCCACAAATGTATCTTTTGTTAATTATTTCTTTTTTATTTATTTATTTATTATTATACTTTAAGTTCTAGGGTACATATGCACAACGCACAGGTTTGATATATAGGTATCTTTATATACTCTTGTATAAAGATTAACTAGCAAAGGGACATAGGCAAGACCCCACTCGTTCTGCATGACAGACATTCTCAGGAATGCTAGCAGGAAGTCTTCTGAAAGTAAGGTTATGTGTGTGGCTGACGAAACTCAAGGTATGTCCCTGGACTTTGGAAAAGCTGATTTAAGAATTTCAGAGAATGACTAGCTATGTTTCTACAACATGCCACTTGGAGCAGGGAAAGTGGAAAGAGAAGGTGAAGCAACAATCAAACAGGCAGCTCTGACTGTAAACCTATAGAGGATCTCAAGAGAGAAGGAGTCCAGGAGTAAAAAGGTCTGTAGCAAAGATAGAATAAAGACCATATATCAAAGGACAACATGACAAATGATTGTAGGGAAAATTCAGGATGTAGTGAAACTGTTAGAAAGTATGAAGAAGACTAGAAAAGGTTAAGCAAACATGACTGGAGGAAATCAAAGCCCAGCCATGGTTTCCACTGTGCTCCACATCATGTATCTGCTTTCACATCCTTACCTCCCACTAATGCATCATCCACCCACAATATGGTCTGGCCCCACCACCTTCTATAAAATTGCTCTATCAATGATCACCAGGGACCAACACAATTCAAAATCTTGCTTTTTTTCAGTGCAAACTTCACTCATATTCTCCGTCATGTTGAAGAGATCAAACATTTCTGCATTTTGACACTCCTCTCTTTGGTCATTTGCTTCCTCCTTCCTCCCTAATTGCACCCTCTCTTTTTCCATCTCCCAGTCCTTTGAAGTCAGCATTTCAGCATGTCCTACAATTCACTCACACTCTGATGAATCTTGTATAGTTTGTCCTATAATGAACTCATTATGTTTCCTCAAAGATTGTCATCTTCCTCCAGCATTGATTGTTACTATAAATGCCAAGCTGGTCTCCCAGAGTCAGCTTCTCCCTTCCCCATTCTCTCTAGGTTCATTCTCACTGGGATCTTTCTCCATCGTATATGTGACCATCACTCTCTAGTGCCTTCACTGATTCCCCATTGTTGACAGGATCAAGCCTAACACAAGGCTCCATTTCTGTTTCTGTGTCTTTAGGACAAGTTTCTTGGTTCTTAAGGTCTGGGCCCCACTGTGGACTGCGGCTTTGGGATTTTCTCATGATCTCCCTACTCTGGTCCTGGTTGCCTTCTCATGACCCCAGTTCTTGGATCATGAATAAAGCCATTGACTCTCCATTCCATCATTGCATATGAAATATTATCCAATGGCTCACACTGCTTATCAGGTATTCCGTGATTTGGCCCAGGTGACTTTGTCAGTATGCTATTTATTCTCTCTCACACACATACATGCACACACACAAATATCCCTTTCAGTTGACCTGAAAATCATTATTTACCCAAACATACCCAAACCATGGTAAACCATTATTTACCCAAAATACCTTTGCTTGTATTAAACATGCATACATGTGCACATGTAAACACACACATAGCTATACATAGCTAAATACATAATGATAACTTAGCTTTGCTAGGTGTGAAAAAGGCTTTCAACAGTGGTCCCTAACCTTTTTGGCACTAGGGACCAGTTTTGTGAAAGAGAATTTTTCCACGGATCAGTATGGGGGGATGGTTTTGGGATTATTCAAAGCAAATAGACCAGGAGGGCCAGGGGACAGTAGACAGTGTAATTCGGCTGAGAGTCTGGGAGATTCAAAGGAGGGTCAGGGAGCTGGGGGAGCTACTTAATGAGTGAGAAGCTATAACAGTGATATGTGCACTCCTTGGACTCTGTCTTACTCCCTTTTGGCTGCTATAATAAAATATTATAGACTGGGTACCTCATAAACAACAGAAATTTATTTCTCATAGTTCTAGGTGCTGGAAATTCCATAATAAAGACATAGGCAGATTTGAGGTCTGGCAAAGACCCATTTTCTGGCTCATAGATGGCAACTTTTTGCTGTGTCCTCACATAATGAAAAGGAGAAACACATTCCCTTAGGCCCAAGACCCAAGAGCCCTAATCCCATTCCTAATCACCATCCACAAAGCTTCACCTCCTAATACCATCACCTTGGAGGCCAAGATTTCAACATGTGAATTTTAGGGGTACATAAACATTCAAACCATAACCTCTGGTAAAACCAGCTATCAAACTTCAACTTTTAAATTTCATCTTTATGTTCAGCATACTAAACATGGCAGTATTACTAGAACCTGACTTTTTCTGCTCAGGGAATCTGTTCTAGAGCTTCTCAGTGGGTCCTCCAAGACTTCCTCAGATGGGTATTGCACCAGAAGCTCTCCCTACCCAGCCTGTCTGCTTCCCAGAGAACCTGAATTGACATAGACTAAAAAGCTAGAGAAAAATAGGAGTCAGGCCATTGCCCCATTATAGTAATAAATAGGTCTTAGGCAACACTTATATGCCAGACGCTGTTCTAGAAACTTTGTGTATATGAACTAATTTAATTCTCAAGACACTGGGAGTGAGTACTACTATTAGGACCAGTTATAGGTGAAGATCCAGAGAAAAATACAGAACCACTTTAAAGTCTCACAGCTAGCAATTCATGGAGCCAGAATTTGTATCTACGCAGTCTGAAATACAGTTGGTGTTCATAACCCTTATGCTCTTTTCAGGCAACCTGCTTAAGGGGATTATAGACAAACTTGAAAAACAAAGGAGCAAGTCCTTGTGAAGTGTTTGAGTGATGTTTGGGGTAGCTTTCCTGACCTCTCTCCCCACCCCACCTTCTGCACTCTGCTCCATCCACATTGGCCTTCCTTCCTTGCCCAGAACTCTCTGGGCTCTTTTCCTTCAAGGCCTTCACAGCAGCAATTTTCTTAGCTTGGAACTCCCTTTTCACACTCATCTAACTTCACTGGACCAAGGTCTGCTCGATCACCACGTTCTTGGGGAACTGTCTTCTGACCCCAAGCCTATGTTTGATCCCTTTGTTACATTCATGTATGGCATCTAGTTCTTTTCTTTTAGAACTCCCATTACAACTTCAATGAAGTAACTAATTCTGCAATGACTTATTTGATGCTTGTCCCTTTTCACAGGCTTGCCATTTGTTTTGCTTTCCAGGGTATCCCCAAGTCCAGCCCCAGGCAGGTGTGAATATATTGGCTGGATGAATCTATCCTAGCAGCCTGGGTCTCAGACGAGTAGGAGAGAGGGTAGACAGAGGCCAACAACAAACATGTATCCATTCTTATTTTAAAAATGTGTTTGAAAATGAGGTCAGGATGGTCTAGATGGGCATTGAGTGTGCCATCACCAGAGGTATAGAGAGGATAGCGGACACTTGGTGGGGATTTTGTAAGAGAGTCAGTATAACAGGTTTGATTACAGAGCCAGTTGTATAGTACTCACATTGCTATAAACAAATACCGGAGACTGGATAATTTATCAAGAAAAGAGGTTTGATCGGCTCACAGTTCCCCAGGCCGCAGAGGAAACACAGTGCCAGCATTTGCTTGGCTTCTGGAAAGGCCTCAATGCTTGAGGAGCTTTTACTCATGGTGGGAAGTACAACAGGAGCAGGCACGTCACATGGCGAAAATAGGAGGAAGAGAGAGATGGGGAGATGCCACACACTTTTTTTTTTTTTTTTTACTACGGAGTCTCACTTTGTCGCCCAGGCTGGAGCACAGTGGTGCGATCTCAGCTCACTGCAGCCTCTGCCTCCTGGGTTCAAGCGATTCTCCTGCCCCAGCCGCCTGAGTAGCTGGGACTACAGGCAGATGCCACCACGACCGGCTAATTTTTTTTTTTTTTTTTTTTTTTTTTTTTTTTGGTAGAGACGGGGTTTCACCGTGTTAGCCAGGATGGGTCTTGATCTCCTGACCTCATGATCGTCCCACCTTGGCCTCCCAAAGTGCCGGGATTACAGGTGTGAGCCACCGTGCCCGGCCTGCCACACACTTTTAAACAACCAGATCTTACGAGAACTCACTATTGCAAGGACAGCATCAAGAGGATGATGCTAAACCATTCATAAGAAATCCATCCCCATGAGCCATTCACTTCCCATCTCCAACATTGCAGATTACAATTTGACATGAGATTTAGAGGGGACACATGTCCAAACTATATCACCCTTCTATTTCTGAGAGTCCCTGAGTGACTTCTCCAAGGCTGCATCATCCACGGGTGCCCTGCCATCACCCAGAGAATGTGATATTTGGTCCTTATAAATGAGACAGCACAGTGTAGTGAAATAGCTAGCTTCAGAAAATAAAGCATTTTCTATGGTTTTGGTTTGGTCTTTATTCTTGCACTGCTGAAAATAAGGCCCATCTTTCCCACACCACCTGTCCTGTTTTCTTAACTGAGAAATTAGGAGCTAGACTAGATCATCTCTAAGGTCCTTTAATTCCAAGAATTATAGGCCATACTTCTTAGGATAATTATTCCACCCTCTCAGATTCCCACCCTCTTTCATGTCATAGGCTTTTATCCTTCCTTATCAGTAATCAACACAATGGAAACATGACCCTTGGGGAACAGCACAGCACAGATTGAATACTCTTGCCTCCATATAGCTATCGCTTGAAAGAATTACATGGAGAAAAAATAAATTATCTACAAGACTTTGAATTTCATAAAACTGTTCCATAAAAAGTAGGTCTTTTATTTCTCCCAAGAATTGTGTGACACAGGTGTGATATTATTTCCACTTTACTGATGATGAAACTGAGGTTCAAGGAGGAATGAGATAAGCCTAAGGTCTTAGCTAGAAGCATTTCTGGGGCTTGAACCAGCTCTGAAGCTCGGCGATGTTGTCATTACTGCATGTCACCTAATGAGATCAAGTATTAATACAAGGAACACATATTTAAGCAGTATTAGCTGCTTTTTTGTACACAGTGAATGTGAACATAAACTTGGTCATTGGCTTGGTATACGTAAGCTATCAGGGAATTGAAAATAAATTGTTTCTGAAAACTAATTCATTAACAAGTGTTTATTTGTGAGACTGTTGAACAAGTGAAAAACTCATATATTTTTGGTGTAAGTATACTTAACAAAGGGAAAAAACCCAAGGACACATGTTTCAATTATCAATAGGCTAAAAATTCCATGTATTTCAGCTTTTATAAGTAGGCACATAATAATATATATAAATGATGGAGAAGATAAAGAAATTTCAGAAAGAAAATGATTTCGACATCAATCTTTCAAAGAGTTATTAAAGACAGTTTTTTAAAAAAATTCTGAAAAATATCTTTGGTCTTTTCTCTCTTGATGGCTGAACAGACATTATATTTGAATAGAGTTGAGGTGAGGAATATTTTTCTCAAAAAGGCAACATGGTTGAAGAACACAGGCTGTGGCTGGAAGGCAGTGGACTAGGTTTTCATCTTTTATCCCTGGTTTCTGGGATATACTGAGTGAGCCAGTGTTACTTGTCTGGGTCTTTCTTGCTCTATTTGTAAACTGGGAGCAACCTGGCAAATATTTAGACATAATGGTCAACATAGACACAATTACATTAGTCCTTTTGTGTAAGATTTAAGAAATTTTAAATACTTCCCTATGCATTATCTTATTAATTTTCTCCCAAATCCTTGCAAGGTAGGTAAAAGAGAAATGTGTATGTCCCTTGAGTAGATAAGAAAGCTGTGCCTAAGCGAGGTAAATATTCTTGCCCAAGGTTGCAATGCTAGGATGTTGTTGAGCCAGGATTTGACCTCAATCAGGTCCGATGCTCCACTCTGCTATGTTTTTCTCTCCAGCACAAGGCACTGACTGACACAGGCAGGCCAGCTGAACAAAAGCTCCATGTTTCCTTTTTAACGTACAACTTTGAGGAAGGATGTGAGGTGCCTGAGCCTGGTGAGAAAGGCATTTATGTGTAAGAGCCCTCTGTGCATTAATGCTGTGAGTGAGAAGTCGAACTAACACCTAATTTTAGTATGCAGCTAGCGCAGTGTGCCTGTTAATCGTATTCAGTCAGGCTGACTGAAGAGGAGAAAGGAATAAAATAAACATTTCACTTAACCTTTACAATTCGTATATTTTGATCGTCCCACCAGCTTTAGAATACCCTTCTCTATGTAATTGCCAGCCATTTTCTATGCTTTACACATACTTGACTCCTTTCTGTCTGTCTTCCCTTCTCCTCCTACCCCTATCATGCTTCCCTATCCCTGCTTTCTACCCCCTGGCACTCCTCACATCGCTGCTTTCAGCCCTGAGTCCCTGTCCAGCCTCTCTTCTCTTACCCTACTTGTGGACAGGAAGCAGGCTCCAGAGGGGCTGAAAGGGACCTCAGACATGATCTACTCGACATTCTGCATGCAAAGACCTCCAGAAAGAAGAGAAGGCATGGAACTCCATAAACCATGGAATAAGGAAGGTGACAACATCTTCAACACACAGGAAACAAAGAAAGAGGAAAAGAAAATAGTGAGGTGAAACAGTAAAGTAAAAGAAACCTTTTATCCTGACATTCTCACCCTACTTAAGTAAAAACAAACAACAACAACACAATATGATGCAGTCAAAGCTATGAAATTGGAAATACTTTTTGCATTACTGTCTTCAACATGGCAATTACAAATGCAGTGATTAAACAAGAATAATGCAAGGAAGTTGGGGTGAACAAAGCTGTGGAGTTTAATCGACAGGCATTGTCATGGGGCATCTCCTTGGTGGGCAAGTGGGGAGTTATTTTCAGGTTGATCTGAATCAGGAAGTTATATATCCCACTGAAATGTGAGCAACATGAAAATCTCTCTGTTACCACAAGCAGTTGGTGAGAACCCAAGGCCCCTAGAACAGATTTGTGCTGTGCTGTTCAATTTGGTAGCCACTAGTGACATGTGGCTTTTGGGCACATGTAATGTGACCAGTCCAGATTCGGATGTGCTGTAAGTATGAAATATACACCAGATTTTGGAAACTTAGTCTGACAGGGAAAAAAGAATGTAAAACATCCCATTAATGATTTTTGTGTATTGATGACATGCTGATATAATATGTTTGATACTATATATAGTTCCACAAAATAGATTATTGAATTAATTTTACCTTTCTTTTTAATGTAGCTACTAGGAAATTTGAAATACGTATGTGGTTTATATTTGCAGATCTCATTATATTTCTATAGAACAGAACTAGATTAGTTTCAGAGTTGTAATCAGGAGCAAACAGAAAGAGAAATCCTATCCAGAATAATAATCAATATACCCAGTCTAGACAACATTGGAGAGTATTTGAGGGAGAAAACGGTCTTAAGATTATTGTTGATGAAATCTAGATACTCCAAGTGAACTTTGAGCAACTGTAGTTGGAACCAGAGGAAACAGGCCAATGTCAGTAGCCCATGGTAACAGAAACAACCACTTCGTGAGGAAGTTGTATGTGGGAAATCCAGGCCAGGCCAACCAGAGACTTTTTCCTCTTTTGCCATCTTTGTCTAAGGATATTTTTAGTTTTAGAGGAAGAATGGAAAGTTCTCATGAAAAACCCATTGTTATCTGTGTATCACATAAGGCACTGCGTACATTGAATACAACAGGTTATACTTAACAAACTAATTAGTTCTGCACAGACCAGGCCTTCTGTGATGCTCAGTGAATCCTTTTGCAGGCTTCATTAAGCTCCACTTTAAGGACTCTCTTCGGGTATTCCCATGGCTCTCCATCTCAACTTGGTTCTACCTCAGATAAAATTCCACAGACCAGAGTGTCTGAAAAAAGTGAGCTGTCCCTCTTACAGAATGTGGCTTCAACCAGGCCCATCTAAGCAAGAGATGCTTCAGGGCCTATTAACATTCCTGTCCACTTAAAAGAAATCCCAATTTTTCAAGACCCAGTGTAAAAAAGAGTCTGAATTTAAATAAGATCTTTGCAAACCCAGCATTCCAAAAGGAAATGCACACATCAAGCCATCAGGGTAACCATATAAGTGCGGTTTACTCCCATAGAGGGGATTTAGTGAGGATTTCAACTACTCCTTCTGTGTCCTAGAGTTACTATTTACAGTGATTGTGGCTATAGACCAAGATGAGTTCCCTTGGGTTTTTAGTTAAAAATATAATAATATTTGTTTTAAACTAATCAAGCAATCTAATACCAGAAACTATTCTCTTCTTGGTCTTTAGTCTTCACTGTTTCCAAATTGCAATATGAGAGTGGAAGATGTGGCCATTTTTAAACCTGGGAGAGAATAGATGACTGTGAGTCTTTTATATGTCTAACATAAACACAAACTAAAGGAAGCTATTACAGAATGAAACCGAAAAGCCAGATCTTAGCTCTCAACTGTGAGATACAACATAAGAGACTAAATTCTTTTAGATTCTCTCTAGAGATACTCAACCGAGATATATATTTTCCTTATAGGTTTAACAGGGGGAATACTCCAGATAGGGGCTAGTCCCCATCTCTAGGTACTTGCTGTAAGCATATGTATTACAGTTGCCTGATTCAACTATGAGCAAACCCTTGTTTGTATTGACCATTGAAGATGTCTGCAACCTATTATTTTTCTTCTTTGTTCTGTTTTTCAAAGGTACAGATACAAACATATGGTTTTCTAATTATGCTCATCAACATAAGTTACTGAGATTTGCCAACTTTCCATTTCATAGGGTTTTTTTTTTTGTCTGTTTGTTTGTTTGTTTATGAGATAGGTTCTCATTCTGTCACCCAGGCTGGAGTGCAGTGGTACGATTACAACTCACTGAGCCTTCAGGGCTCACACAATCCTCTCACCTCAGCCTCCTGAGTAGCAGGAACTACAGGCATGTGCCACCACAGCCGGCTAATTAAAAAAAAAAAAAAAATTTTTTTTTTTTTTGTAGAGACAGGTTTTCGCCATGTTGCCCAGGCTGGTCTCCAACTCCTAGGCTCAAGGGATCTGCCTGCCTCAGCTTCCCAAAACACTGGGATTACAGGCATGAGTCACCATGCCAGGCCCATTGGACAGTTTTTCACAGAATTCATATCATGTGCTGACCTTAGCATTCAAGTTTCTTATTTGTATTACAGGCAATTGAGTTGCCGATCTCTGCCTTGAAAGCTGTGAGATCTCGGGCAGGTTGTATAGTCATTCTGAGACTTAGTTTTACTTATCTGTAAACTGAGGATAATCATATTGTGCTCCCATGGAGATTGGATGGGGGAGACATGGTCTGCATACTCACACACGGGACAATTTTCTCACTTTCTGTAATTGCCTAGCACACATAGTAGAGATGCAAGTCATAGCTGCCGAATAGCCACTTCTTAGACCCACTTCTAAAAGGCTATGTTAAGAGACAGATGCCAGCAACTTCAATTTTCTCCCACAATGATGGGAATGCTATGTGATGTTGCTGCTCATACCAACAGGAACTCTGAGCAGGGGAAATAATACTCAGGAGGGCTTTGGGTTGGTTCCTCTAAGTCAGAAACCCAAGGAATAATTGCTAAAGTGTTTTTAGCTCTCAGTGTGTGCTATCTTATCCCAGAGCTTTATTTTACAGGATGTGGGCTGTGTTGGGACCCAGGTTAAAAATAAGACTGTGTTATTATCTTAATATTGCTCAATTCATTCATCAAAAAATGTATGAAACCCTGGCTGGGCCTAGTGGCTCACACCTGTAATCCCAGCACTTTGGGAGGCCGAGGCAAACGATCACTTGAAGTCAGGAGTTTGAGACCAGCCTGGCCAACATGGTGAAACCTTGTCTCTACTAAAAATACAAAAATTAGCCAGGCGTGGTGGCACATGCCTGTAATCCCAGCTACTCGGAAGGCTGAGGCAGGAGAATTGCTTGAACCTCGGAGGCGGAGGTTGAAGTGAGCTGCGATGGCACCACTGCACCCCAACCCAGGTGACAGAGCAAGACTATCTCAATTAAAAAAAAATGTGTGGAGCTCCTACAGGTGACAAGCAGCGTTCTAGTAACTGAGACTATAGGTGCAAACAAGGCAGGCAATGTCCTTACCCTCCTGGAGTTTCCATTCTGGAAGGAAACTGACATTAAAAATAGTTATCAAAAATAAAGTCACAGACAAGGCCCATGATAAGAACAACATAGACAAAGCATATTGCCTTGAAACCTCATAACAGCCATCCGGCAACGCAGGTACAGGGTGTTTCATGTTACATGGGGATGAACCTTGAGAAGCCAGTGAGCCCCACCAGGCTGCTAGGAGACAGGAGCAGAGGTGAAGTTGTGCTTTTCCACCTCCACCTCACCGCTTCAGGGATCATGTGGGGGCCGTGGTGCAAAATAAATTAATCCTCAGTTTCCTCATGGTAAAATGGGGAGAGTTCCTCCCTGTTCGGGTCAGGAGGATTAAACAAGCTAATAGAAGAAAAACACTCAGGATTGTACCTTACACTCAAGGTTCATTAGAAACACATGGTAGCTGCCATCAGAAAGTCCATAGAAAACAAATAGCTACAAAGCGGGGTAATAAAAGTACTAAGAAAAGGTGCTAGAAGCTTCCGGAAGAGAGAGTGACTAACACTCGTTAGCAAAAGGAGAGAAGGAATCTAGATGGGTTTTGAACACAGAATAGGAGTGCGCTGTGGGCGCCAGGGCATTATGAGGAGAGGAAACAGCACGTACCACGCATGAAAGAGCACGACTCCTGGCGGGGGGTGGACTGTAATTGCTTCTTATGGCTGGAATATGAGTGCCCTGGAGGAGGGGCAAGAGGTGAGCTGGCTAAGCGCAGAGAATAATCCCTCTTTCTATGGCTGTCAGGAGCTCCGGGAGGTGATGGGAGAATAGGAGAGCCAGAGAAAACCTCCTCGGAGGCCCAGGCCCAGACGCAGTGGGCCATTTGAACCTCCATCATTTGAGAGGTAAACCCCAATCGTGTGCCAAATTGCCTCTTCAGGCTCCAGCCTCTCCCCACTGTGGACTGTTTGCCTGTCTGGAATGAGATAATTTGTCAGACACCAGCTGCTGATCATTCTTTCCTCATGGGCACATTTATTATTATGTTACAGTGTGCATGAAGAATCTTTACCATCACTGGAGTGAAAATGATTAAAATGTGGGGTTTTGTTGTTGTTATTGTTGGTTTTTTTTTTTTTTTCCTCCAGAAATGCTCAAGTCTTCCCTCTGCCAGGGACAGCATCATCGGTCATGAACCATGTTTGGGTAGCAGGCTGTGGGGGGTCATTGTCATAATTAACAAAACAACAAGCAGAGAACCCCAGGGTGTTGGGCTGGGGAAGGAGGACTGTTTGGAGCCTTTGTGATCAGAGCAGAAGTTCGGCAGCCACGAAGCTGGGCCACACGTCTCTGAAAGAGTGCCGAGGATGGGCTAGCTGGCTTCTAGAGCCGCACCATGTCTAATTATGTACCAGGAGGCAAGAAAAGGTGTAGGTCTGTCTTTCCAGTTCAGAGAGAGAAAAAAATCTGTGGTGTCTCGCGTCTAAGAAACGAACAGGCTGACCTTTTCAGAGCATCTGAAAGAAAAAACCAGATGTATTTCTCAAGAGTCACTGTGACTGAAGGCTTGCATTGTGCACTCACATAAAGGGAGAGCTAACCAGAAAACAGCAGCTGATGATCTGAAGCCAGGCTGTGCTATTGTCCGGCACACAAATGTTCTACAAGGACCCAGACCACCATGCAGTTCTCTGTGCACAGACTATGGAGGTTGGGGGGGTGGGGGGGTGAGGGCTTTTTTCCCCCCTTCTTTTCTTTCTTCCCTTCCTGAAACCTTTTCCTTCCAATCCCTCTACAATCGCTCACATTCAACTGCTAGCAATTATTCCCATTGACCCTCTTCGCTCTCCAAATGGGGTGTGGGTCTCTGAAGGTTTTCTCTTTGTACCTGACAATCCCCTGTTACAGGCAGGCTCCAGGGAGGAGGTGAGGTCTCAGCTCCCTGGCGACGGTGACTGGGAATTGAGTGTCTGTGATTTATTTTCCATAGAGCAAAGTCAAAGCAAGGCAAGTGTGTGCTGGGAGGCAGACAGGAGGATCCTCCAGCCTCATCAAGGGCTGCTTCTCTATTGTCCTTGGGGAGGCTAAGGGCAAACTCTGGCATTGTTGGAGGGGGAAGGGAGAAGAAGCAGCAAGATGAAAAAGAGTAGGCAGCCAAGTGAGATGGGGAAGCGAGATCCTTTCTCCATTCCAGCTCAGTGTTTTCAGGCTTTCTCCTACAGCCTCTACCTTCCTTAGCATTAGTGGACTCATTTCAACTCTTCTGCAAACTGTAACGTTCTTGAAGGCAGATACTTGTCTTCCCCTCCTTCTTGTCTTTCCATTGCCATCGGTGTTATGTTTGCACCAAGCAGTTACTCAGTAAATGCTCCTACATGGAATTTACCCTGTGCCCCTTCCGACTGGATCTGGCTCCTCCTATTCAGAGAGCACCTCCTCCTACGAGCAGCCTTCCTTGACTGATGTAAAGTGGCTTCTGCTCCAGGAACTCTTGATCACTTAATTTAGCTGATTTTTTTTTTAGGCCATGTCTATAGACATTTACTAATATACCATATTTATTAGCTGGTAGGTTAAAAAATAGTTCATCTAGCAAGATGAAATCATAGCTCTCTGTTCTTTTAAGTGGTCTGACTACACTTTTATAAAAGCCCACAGGAGGCAGACTCAACAAAATTCCAGAAACGTAATGTTACTACTTTTGTAATTGGAATCAGAAATCTTACTACCCAATGGCTGAACACAGGACCATCTGGGTTCAGATCTCAGGTGCTGTTCCTAAGGCTACAGGTTATAACTTGTTTTATATTTGCCATAGCACTTTGTATTAGAGATAATTCTGATCATATATATGTTTGCTTTTTGTCTCTTACCTCCACTAGACTGTAAGTTCTGTATAATAACACCAGCAAGAAAAACAACAACTAATATTTATGGAATGCTTAGTGTGTGTTGGGTACTATTTTAAAAGCTTTACATGGATTATCTTTTTCAATTTTTCATTATGTGAAAGTATTCCCTGTGTCAAGAAGAGTAGTTGGCACTACATTGAATTTAATAAATACTTGTTGAACCAATAAAAGGAATGAATGCTATACCCTTCCAAGATTGCAACTAATAAGTCAAACCAAATCCTAGAAAAAGAGATGTTATGAGAACACAGGCAAGTCAAAGGAACATCCTAATGCATTCTTGAAAATACAGGTAAGCCTTGCATTGTGCAATAAATTGCAAGGACCCTGGACTTGTCAGAATATATTCTTAATTGAAATGCATCATGGAGTTAGGTATTTTGAGAGAATCCTGTTATAGGTTCTTTTGTTAGGAAAAGAATTATTTTATAATGCAAATAAATTATCCCCCCTCCTCCAAAATAGTAATCACTGGCAAGAATATCACAAATTAGCATTCTTCAGAGTGCTTTCCTATATATATAGCCATGTGCTCACACATAGGATTTTGGTGTCACTACAGAACAAAGTGTGTTGAACATCAAGTCACTGACAGATCTCTTAGATACTGTGAGTAAATATTCCTATTGAACACATAAGAAAATGAGGTTTAGGGAGATGATGAAATTTGGCCAGAGAACATCCCTTTGATGACTCTATGTCTGAAGGGTCCTCTCATGACGTGGGTTGATTGGAATCCAGAATTAGTCTGACTCCTTGGGTTGTTCCCCAGCCACAGATGCCTGTTTCATGCCTAGAATCATAAGTTTATTTAAAAACATTTATTGAAAGCCCTTTATATACCAGGAACTGCTCATAAGAAGTATGTCAAAAAGCAAAGTAGAAAAAAACTGCTTTCAAGATTCATCTATAACCACAAGGTCCAAATGGTAGCCACTAGCTACATGTGGCTATGTAAATTTAAATTAAATTAAGAAAAGCTTTAAAATTAAAAATGCATTTCATCAATTTCACTAGGTGATCTCAAGTACTCAAATACTTGAGTTTTAAGTACTTTTGTGGCCACCATACGTCTACTAGCTGCTGTATTGAAAAGTACAGATATAGAGTGTTGCCTCTACCATAAAATGTTTTATTAATATTGCTCTAGATAGAAAATAAACAAATCTATAATATGTCTGCTGGTGATAAGGGCTGTGAAGACAATTAAAGCAGGGTCAGAGGATGAACAGAGATGGACAGGGCTCATGTTTACAGGGTATTAAGGTAAGGCGCTCTGAGCCAGGGACTGAATGAATACAGGGTGCAAGTTCCATGGCTGTCTCGGGGAAAAACATTCCAACTCAGGGAGTACTTAGTACGAGGACCAAGAAGTAGCCTGCTTCTCAGTTGGAGGAGTAGCAGGGAGGCTTCTGTGGCTGGAGCAGGAATCACTGAACGTGGGAGCAATGATTGGAGATCAGAGCAGAAAGCAGGGCTGGGACAGAAAAACGGAGGCCTTGCAAGCTCTGTTAAGCCTTGGATCCCCAAAAGACCTGAGCAAAAGTGATCTGAGTTTTGTCTTTCTTCTCTCCTCTTCTTTTCACAGTCTCTTTCTCTCTCCTGTCTCTTTACACCCCTGTACCTTATCACTCATGCCTTTGTGATAAGATAACTCCTTTTTGTTTATAATACTCAGGGAAGTCAGAACACAGGACAGCATTTTGCATCAGGCAGCATCAAGATCTCTTCTTAGTCCAGGACTCTGAGTCAGTGACTGTAGGACTTAGCAGGTCTGTTGCTTGTTGAGTAAGTGTGACAACTGGGAGATCTGGGCTCTGTTGGGGTTTGAACCTTATGGCTGGAGAGACAACATGGGTAATGAAGGTTTCTTAAAACTAACACTAGAGCTTATTATTCACGGGATAAAGGTGATATAATATTTTTATTTTTATTTTTATTTATTTATTTTTTTTAGACAGAGTCTTGCTCTGTCACCAGGCTGGAGTGCAGTGGTGCAATCTTGGCTCACTGCAACCTCCAACTCCCTGGTTCAAGCAATTCTCCTGCCTCAGCCTCCCGAGTAGCTGGAATTATAGTCATGCGCCACCATGCCCGGCTAATTGTGTATTTTTAGTAGAGACAGGGTTTCGCCACGTTGGCCAGGCTGGCCTCGAACTCCTGACCTCAGGTGATCCTCCTGCCTTGGCCTCCCAAAGTGCTGGGATTTCAGGTGTGAGCCACCGTGCCCGGCCAGTATTTTTCATATTAATTCATTTAACACATTTACTGAGCACTTAATATGTACCCAGTGGTTTGTCCAGTAATGAGGGGAAATTCCAGGACACTGGACTTTCTGTGCTAAAACCAGAAAAGTGCTGGGCAAATTCAGATGAGTTGGTCAGCCTATTTGTGATGGACATTGTGACTGCAAAGATAAGAAATAGTGTCTGCCTTCCAGACAGCGCAGGCTGTTAGAGAAGACAGACCATACACAATTCTCAGTGCTTTGATTGAGGAGAACACGGTTGTTCTGTCATGTTGCATACCTGAAAGGCCCCAGTACAGTGAGGATAATGAGGGAAGACATCCTGGAGGAGGGGAATATCTGCTTTAATTCTTGAGGATGATTAAAGATGCCCACCTCGTGGCCCCAACTCTTAACACCTTCCCTGGGTCTTCTATGAAGGTTCATAACAAGTAGGTCAATGTGCACCCATAGTCTCTTCTTGTTGGAGAACCAGATCACCACCGACCTCAGAGATTCTACTGCCCCCAAATGCTTCATATCTCATTGCTTTGTTTGATTAGAAAGCACTAGAAAGGAAAGGAATGACTACATATTTGTCCATGGGAGTATCAATATTTGGGCAAAAGGAGGCTGTTGATCACATCTGTCATTCTCTCCTGGCATAACGAGAACTAGGGGGCATCTACAAGAATGTATATTCATCTAAATTCGTGGGACAGAGGAGTCAGGCGGAAAGGCTTTTCAAAGGCATGCTGCATCTTGCTCAGTGAGTGCACATTTCTCAATTCTTTCTCAGAAGCAGACATTAAAACCTGCAGCACAGTCATTTAGAATTTCAAAGGTTTCTTCTTCAGGGGGTGGGACACAAAAGACACCACCGTTATTCACATAATGCTGGGATGGTGGGGAACAGCAGCACACCATTAACGAAGACGGTGCAGCAAACCTTTATGGAGAAAGGCAAGAGCTATTCTGCCAGGATAAAGAAGATGCCTCATTACAGTTGCTTTTAAAAAAGATTATTATCATTATTCCTTTTAAAATTCACTCCTGCATTCCACCTAGGTTGGGAGAGCTTAAGAGGGGAAAGACAATTTTTAAAAGTAGTTCATAGATCACTAAAGAATCACAAAACACTCAACATTCAGTACACACATCTCTCCCTCTCTCTCTCTCTCTCTCAGCGGAGGGTGTCAATCAGAATTTGGAATAAAAGCAACATCCAAATAAAGAGATTTTTTTCTTTCTTAAGGCAGACCTCTTATGGTATTGCTCTGTGTGGTTTAAATGGTGCCAAAATCCTACCCAATGGCTTGAAGGACCAAATAAGATGAAGCTTCTCACACATAATGCTGCTGGTCCTTCAACATTATCTTGCATAGCTTTGCCCTTCTTCTCCCTCTCCTTTGTTTTGGAATTACAGGAGGCAAATGCCACAGATTTCAGTTGGAAAACCAGGAGCCCAAGCTGCAGGAACAGCCAGCAGACAACATTGTCTCTGAACTGCTATTGTTTCTATTTTAGGAGCACATTGAGTGATTAGCTTGGGTAACAGTAACATCGCATTACCTTGCAAAGGCTGGAAATGTCTTTCAATAAGGAGGCAACACCGAGTCCATGTGATACAATCCCGTAGACAGAGCCAAGTGGAATACATCAAAGAGAGCCTTGATGCAGATGTTTCATGCAGAAGAAAATTAGGTCAGAGACCACTTCAATTTCAGCTTCTGCCAGCCTCGTTTGAGAGCTTCCAGTGAATTCGTAATGAATAGCTTCTAGGGCACTTTTCTCTCATTCAGTCACAGGCTGCCACAGCCAGATGAGCGTTCCATGTGGAATCTTCTCTCATTATTTAAAACTGCTACTTTGTGTTCTAAAATTCCAGAACCCTTCCAATGCACCACAACCATAGGCCTGAAACAAAAAGACTCCAAAAATACAGAGAGCCATTAATCTGTATCAGATTCTTGCGTGCTCTCTCTCTCCCCATCCATCATATACATGCATGTTTTTTAATACATCCCCAAGCCCTTTTTTCATCTGCTTATGCAGGTACATAAACCGTTGCTGAGGAATATTGGAGATGTCGGGCTTTTTTAATCTTACTCAACTCTGAAGAAGCTGAGTGGCCTATAGATGACCAAAATGCTCTGATGGCTTCTTGCAGGGAGTGTGCATGTGTGAGTGAGTGTGGCGTGCATGTATAAAGAAAAGCTTTTCTCTGAAAAGAGCAGAGAAGGGCAGTGTGACCTCGATGAAAGTGAATGATGCATCTTTTCCCTGCCCACTCCCAGCCCCATCTCACATGTTATTTATTATATTGAAGGGTTAGAATCTGGGGCACCCTGGTATCTTCCTGTATCCTATGCTCTTGCTGCCTACCGTTTTTGGGGTTCACTGACAAATCCTTGCTGACTGGAGTCGAGGTGTGTGGAGTGGATCACTTCAATTCATGCCAGGAGAAGAATCATTAGATTCTAAATGCATTCGGAAGAGAGGGGGCAGAGAGACAGACTCGGAGGATCACAGAGGCTCCTCAAAGCTGGTAATGCTCCGATTTCCCATGGGAAAGGAAATGAAGTGGCAGCCCTAGCTTCAGCTCCCTGTGACACAATTGCTTTGTCTTTGCTACCTCCAAAGCACCAGGGCATTCATTAATTGGTTTTTTCAATTCTAGGTTTTGCAAAGCTGTGGCAGAAAGCCTCAGAAAAGCACTGGAAGGCTGGCTTCTGCTTCAATCTATCATGAGAAGCCATCAAGAAGATGTTGCCTTTCTTGTGCTGCCATTAAAAATGCAATATCTGGCTTTAAAATATACTAGTCTTTCTGCCTTTCTTTCCCAACCTGGTCTCCTCCCTGTCAGCACTCTCCTGCAATCTTTTTTTTTCTGTCACCCACACATACACACACACACACACACACACAAACTCTCTCACATGCTCAATTAAAATTTCTGAGGAAGGCAGAAGTGCAAGGGAGGAAGTGGCAGTGGAGTAGAAAGATGAGCTGACAGATAGAGAAACCTAGATTTAAGCTCTAACTCCGGGTGAACTTGGCCAAGCAGCTCACTTCTCTAGGTTCAGTGTCCTTACCTGGAAAAACATGAGTGCTGCTCCCCAAGTCCCTCACAGCTTTGACGATAAATAATCTTTCTCTTGTGTTGTAGACAATTAATACCATTCTTGAAATGTCTGGCTATGGGTTGTAGCCATAGATCTACCTATTAAGATGCTCACAAAGGTCTCGCTCATAGGATTAGCGCTGAGGCATTTAGGGGCATGTTCATATCAGCAGGATATTCTGACTTTTTCCAGGCACACTGCAATGGGATGCAGCTCAATGTAGGAGAAATAACATTGCTTTTGGGTCAAACAGACTTGAGTTTGAATTTAGGATGTCACTTCCTGGCTGTGTGACTTCATGTAAATTACTTAGCTTCTCTGATCCCTAGTTTCTTCTACAGTAACATAGGAATAATACCCATTATGGAAGGTTGTTAGAAGATTAAATGCAATCATATGAAGGTAGAGAGCTTGGCATGGTGCCTGGTACATGGCAGGTACTCAATACACCGTAGTGTGATTCTTTTTGCTATTAAAAACGAATACTGGAGACATGCATGCATACATGCAGAAAAGGCACATATGACCTAGAACAGTGAAAACAATGTAACACACTGTTTGAATTGACTGTTGCTGCTCCATATGGAGAACATTCTAAGACATACACACACACCACACAGCAGCTTCTAAAGGCAGTAGCAACCAATCCTAATTTCCTTAAGGTAATACACTTAAAATGCTGAGTGGAGATTTTGGCACGTAAGTTCTCAGTAAATGCTAGTTACACTCATTTTTATTTAAAATATCTTTCAGTATAGTAAATTCCAGTTTATTAGGTACCTCTTACCCATTCTCCTCTCTGAAGAGGCCTGTTTTGTTTTTTTTTTTTTGGTTTTGTTTTGTTTTGTTTTGTTTTGTTTGAGACAGAGTCGCACTCTTGTCGCCCAGGCTGGAGTTCAGTGGCGCGATCTTGGCTCACTGCAACCTCTGGAAGAGGCCTCTTTTTAAGAGGCAACATGGGGCACAGAAAACCTCTATAAGTAGGAGACACAAGCCATCAGTCTGATGCTGAGTTCTTAATCACAAAATCATAGCACTTCAGAGCTTGGCTGGTAGAGAAACTGAAACACAAACAGTTTACGTGACTTGACCAAGGTCGTGGAGGAACCCCAGTTCTCACTGAGTTCTTCTCTAAGTCCTTTGCCCTCATAAGTTCCAACTAAGTCCATGAGAATGAAAATGCTTGACAAAGTCCAGGTGCTTTCCAAATGCCAGAGGCCCCTCTCAAGCACCTGCCAGCATCTACAGCAGCCTTGGCAGAGGGCCACAGCCACTGGAGGTATTTAAGGCTGTCTGCAGCAACCGCACCACTGTCAAAGTGGAGCACTGCCTACCCAAAGCTGGCCTTGGTTTCTGTCAAGGCATAGAGCACAATACAACCTGGAAAGGGACTCCACGGTCCCTCATGCTGAGCAGGCTGCGCCAGCATCAAGGCAGAGGGTAGCCCAGTTGGAGCTGCCCAGAGTTAAACATTAGTCTGCCAAACTCTGGCTCTGTGTGCTGGTATGTGGCCATGGGGATGCACAAAAGCTAGAAAGGCCAAACGAAGGAAAGAAAAACATCTCTTTGTCTTTTTCTACATTTATTCATTCACTCATTGCTTAGTCATTTCCTTATTCAGTTATTCTTTTTTACTATCATTGGAGAAAGGGCACTTCTAAGATTTCATTATTTAGTAAAAGAGACACAAATAGAGATACAAACCGATTATAATTCAATATGGCAGGTGCTCTAATAGCAAAATACTGTGGCAACAGAGAAGGAGGCATTCAGTTTTCTTGGTTTCCAAATATTAATGGAGTAGAGATTGTGTGATAATCAAGGTTTGATCAGAGAAATAAAACTGATAAATATATGTATATTCACAAACATATACATATATGCATGCATACAAACATTCATGTATATATAATATACATATATACACACGTGAATGTACATACATACACACGTGAATGTACATACATATATATGCACATGCACATTTAGGGATTTGACCTTACATGATTGTGGAAGTTGGTTTAACAGTCTGTGTATGGTTATTGTCTTTGCTCAGATTTGGCAAACCTTTTCTTTAAAGGAGCAGATAATAAATATTTTAGGCTTTGGAAGACATATGATCTCTGTAGCACAGAAGCAGCCCCAAGCAATTAATAAACACATGGGTCTGGCTACGTGCCAATAAAATTGCATTTACAAAAACAGGCAGTGGGTTGGGTTTGCTCTGCAGGTCATAGTTTGCAAACTAGTGACCTTCCTTGCCACTACTAGTTCTGGAGCCTGAAGTCAGCAGGACAGAGAGTTGGGCAAGGAAGTTGACATGAAGTGTGGGAGAGCAAGGATGAACTGGAGCCTGCAAAGATGGAGAATGGCCTAGAATCTGCCTCAGTTTCTCATTGTCTTCCAGCCTCTAACTTTAGTAATGTTTGAGTCCTGAAGAAGTGGTGTCTCTTCATACACTAAATTCACATGCAAGCCAGGAGTTAAAAAAACTGAAGAAGGATCCATTGGGAGGTGGAATTGCTGCTGGTCTGGCTGTTGGCCCAGACCAACAAGGTTTACAAGCAGATAAGTAGCAATGGACATGGTTTACAATAGCACCTGGTGTTCCTTCATTGACCCTCTGAGTGTGAACTAACTACGGCTTCTGCTTTAATTCAACCTTCCAAAACTCATGCAAAATGTCTCCTATGACCCATGCTAACTTGAAACAATGTAGGAAAGGAAATTCTAGGAGGCATAAGTCTACTTGAACTAAGTTGACCCAGTCAAGTCCATACAGATGAGGAAGGTTTCAGACAGGAGCTTACATTGGAACTGGACCTCAAATATGAATGAGCATTCTTACCAACTGAAAGACACCCCCAGAATCCTCAGAAAGCATTCTTTATGGGTGATCTGTTTTCACATGGCTCTAACACAGAGTTTATAAGGAGAAACAACCTGTTTTTTTGCTTGCCAAGCATTTGAATAATTTATGTCCCAATTTTTTTTTCACTAATTGACTGCTTCCATCAGAATCCAGATGTGAGCAGGATGGTGACTTCTGTGACCATCTTGGCTCAAATTTTTCCATGCAAGCTGAGGGCCAGCCAGTTTGCCTGTCCATACCCAGCAGGAGAACCTACCTCTGGGAAAAAGAGGCTGCTCTGTCTATGCAAATCATCCAATGCTCAAGCATATTCACATTTAGCAATGTTTCAGCGATAATTCCCATAAAAATTTTTTATTCTGTGTCACAGAACTGACTTCTTCCCCCCCTTTTCTAGCAACTTGTTCTTTCTTGTGTTTTTCTTCATTAATGCTGTCAGATTTTACTAGATATTCCAGCACCAGATGTTATATTTAATTCCTCCTTCTTCCAGTTCTTTCATGTGTTGAGCTTACCTCCACACCTCCTGCAATCATCCACTCATTCATTGACTTTCCATATATCCATTTTGTTATCCATCTTCGTGTTTATTTATTTGCCCATCTATCTCTCCATTCATTTGTCCATCCATCTCTCCATTCATTTGTCCATCCATCCACTCACCCCTTTATCTCCTTTTTTTTTTTTTTTTTTTTTTTTGTGGCTACTACCCTGAAATAGGGTAGATAGAAGACTGAAATAGTCTTCTATCACCTCATTCTTTTTTTTTTATACTTTAAGTTCTAGGGTACATGTGCACAATGTGCAGGTTTATTACATATGTATACATGTGCCATGTTGGTGTGCTGCACCCATTAACTCGTCTTTTAAATTAGGTATCTCTCCTAATGCTATCCCTCCCCCATCCCCCCACCCCACGACAGGCCCTGGTGTGTGATGTTCCCCTTCCTGTGTCCAAGTGTTCTTGTTGTTCAATTCCCATCTATGAGTGAGAACATGTGGTGTTTGGTTTTTTGTCCTTGCAATAGTTTGCTGAGAATGATGGTTTCCAGCTTCATCCATGTCCCTACAAAGGACATGAACTCATCCTTTTTTATGGCTGGCTGCATAGTATTCCATGGTGTATATGTGCCACATTTTCTTAAACCAGTCTATCTTTGATGGACATTTGGGTTGGTTCCAAGTCTTTGCTATTGTGAATAGTGCTGCAGTAAACATACGTGTGTATGTGTCTTTATAGCAGCATGATTTATAATCCTTTGGGTATATACCCAGTAATGGGATGGGTGGGTCAAATGGTATTTCTAGTTCTAGATCCTTGAGGAATCGCCACACTGTCTTCCACAATGGTTGAACTAGTTTACAGTCCCAACAACAGTGTAAAAGTGTTCCTATTTCTCCACATCCTCTCCAGCACCTGTTGTTTCCTGACTTTTTAATGATTGCCATTCTAACTGGTGTGAGATGGTATCTCATTGTGGTTTTGATTTGCATTTCTCTGATGGCCAGTGATGATGAGCATTTTTTCATGTGTCTTTTGGCTGCATAAATGTCTTCTTTTGAGAAGTGTCTGTTCATATCCTTCGCCCACTTGTTGATGGGGTTGTTGTTTTTTTCTTGTAAATTTGTTTGATTTCTTTGTAGATTCTGGATATTAGCCTTTTGTCGGATGAGTAGACTGCAAAAATTTTCTCCCATTCTGTAGGTTGCCTGTTCACTCTGATGGTAGTTTCTTTTGCTGTGCAGAAGCTCTTTAGTTTAATTAGATCCCATTTGTCAATTTTGGCTTTTGTTGCCATTGCTTTTGGTGTTTTAGATATGAAGTCCTTGCCCATGCCTATGTCCTGAGTGGTATTGCCTAGGTTTTCTTCTAGGGTTTTTATGGTTTTAGGTCTAACACATAAGTCTTTAATCCATCTTGAATTAATTTTTGTATAAGGTGTAAGGAAGGGATCCAGTTTCAGCTTTCTACATATGGCTAGCCAGTTTTCCCAGCACCGTTTGTTAAATAGGGAATCCTTTCCCCATTTCTTGTTTTTGTCAGGTTTGTCAAAGATCAGATGGTTGTAGATGTGTGGTATTATTTGTGAGGGCTCTGTTCTGTTCCATTGGTCTATATCTCTGTTTTGGTAACAGTATCATGCTGTTTTGGTTACTGTAGCCTTGTAGCATAGTTTGAAGTCAGGTAGCGTGATGCCTCCAACTTTGTTTTTTTGGCTTAGGATTGTCTTGGCAATGAGGGCTCTCTTTTGGTTCCATGTGAACTTTAAAGTAGTTTTTTCCAATTCTATGAAGAAAGTCATTGGTAGCTTGATGGGGATGGCATTGAATCTATAAATTACCTTGGGCAGTATGGCCATTTTCACCATATTGATTCTTCCTATCCATGAGCATGGAATGTTCTTCCATTTGTTTGTGTCCTCTTTTATTTCATTGAGCAATGGTTTGTAGTTCTCGTTGAAGAGGTCCTTCACATCCCTTGTAAGTTGGATTCCTAGGTATTTTATTCTCTTTGAAGCAGTTGTGAATGGTAGTTCACTCATGATTTGGCTCTCTGTTTGTCTGTTATTGGTGTATAAGAATGCTTGTGAGTTTTGCACATTGAGTTTGTATCCTGAGACTTTGCTGAAGTTGCTTATCAGCTTAAGGAGATTTTGGGCTGAGATGATGGGGTTTTCTAAATACACAATCATGTCATCTGCAAACAGGGACAATTTGACTTCCTCTTTTCCTAATTGAATACCCTTTATTTCTTTCTCCTGCTTGATTGCCCTGGCTAAAACTTCCAACACTATGTTGAATAGGAGTGGTGAGAGACAGCATCCCTGTCTTGTGCCAGTTTTCAAAGGGAATGCTTCCAGTTTTTGCTCATTCAGTATGATATTCACTGTGGGTTTTTCATAAATAGCTCTTATTATTTTGAGATACGTCCCATCAATACCTAATTTATTGAGAGTTTTTAGCCTGAAGGGTTGTTGAATTTTGTCAAAGGCCTTTTCTGCATCTATTGAGATAATCATGTGGTTTTTGTCTTTGGTTCTGTTTATATGCTGGATTACGTTTATTGATTTGCATATGTTGAACCAGCTTTGCATCCCAGGGATGAAGCCCACTTGATCATAGTGGATAAGCTTTTTGATGTGCTGCTGGATTCGGTTTGCCAGTATTTTATTGAGGATTTCTGCACTGATGTTCATCAGGGTTATTGGTCTAAAATTCTCTTTTCTGTTGTGTCTCTGCCAGGCTTTGGTATCAGGATGATGCTGGCTTCATAAAATGAGTTAGGGAAGATTCCCTGTTTTTTTGTTGATTAGGATAGTTTCAGAAGGAATGGTACCAGCTCCTCCTTGTACCTCTGGTAGAATTCTGCTGTGAATCCATCTAGTCCTGGACTGTTTTTGGTTGGTAGGCTATTAATTATTGCCTCAATTTCAGAGCCTGTTATTAGTCTATTCAGGGATTCAACTTCTTCCTAGTTTAGTCTTGGGACCACGTATGTGTCGACGAATTTATCCATTTCTTCTAGATTTTGTAGTTTATTTGTGTAGAGGTGTTTATAGTATTCTCTGATGGCAGTTTGTATTTCTCTGGGATTGGTGGTGATCTCCCCTTTATCATTTTTTATTGCATCTATTTGATTCTTCTCTCTTTTCTTCTTCGTTAATCTTGCCAGCGGTCTATCAATTTTGTTGATCTTTTCAAAAAACCAGCTCCTGGATTCATTGATTTTTTTAAGGGTGTCTCTGTCTCCTTCAGTTCTGCCCTGATCTTAGTTATTTCTTGCCTTCTGCTAGCTTTTGAATGTGTTTGCTCTTGCTTCTCTAGTTCTTTTAATGGTGATGTTAGGGTGACAACTTTAGATCTTTCTTGCTTTCTCTTGTGGGCATTTAATGCTATAAATTTCCCTCTACACACTACTTTAAATGTGTCCCAGAGATTCTGGTATGTTGTGTCTTTGTTTTCATTGGTTTCAAAGAACATCTTTATTTCTGCCTTCATTTCGTTACGTACCCAGTAGTCATTCAGGAGCAGGTTGTTCAGTTCCCATGCAGTTGAGCGGTTTTGAGTGAGTTTCTTCATCCTGAGTTCTAGTTTGAGTGCACTGTGGTCTGAGAGACAGTTTGTTATAATTTCTGTTCTTTTACATTTGCTGAGCAGTGCTTTACTTCCAACTATGTGGTCAATTTTGGAATAAGTGTGATGTGGTGCTAAGAAGAATGTATATTCTGTTGATTTGGGGTGGAGAGTTCTGTAGATGTCTATTAGGCCCACTTGGTGCAGAGCTGAGTTTAATTCCTGGATATCCTTTTTAACTTTCTGTCTCGTTGATCTGTCTAATGTTGACAGTGGGGTGTTAAAGTCTCCCATTATTATTGTGTGGGAGTCTAAATCTCTTTGTAGGTCTCTAAGGACTTGATTTATGAATCTGGGTGCTCCTGTATTGGGTGCATATATGTTTAGGACAGTTAGGTCTTCTTGTTGAATTGATCCCTTTACCATTATGTAATGGCCTTCTTTGTCTCTTTTGATCTTTGCTGGTTTAAAGTCTGTTTTATCAGAGACTAGGATTGCAACCCCTGCCTTTTTTTGTTTTCCATTTGCTTGGTAGCTCATCCTCCATCCCTTTATTTTAAGCCTATGTGTGTCTCTGCACGTGAGATGGGTCTCCTGAATACAGCACACTGATGGGTCTTCACTCTATCCAATTTGCCAGTCTGTGTCTTTTAATTGGAGCATTTAGCCCATTTACATTTAAGGTTAATATTGTTATGTGTGAATTTGATCCTGTCATTATGATGTTAGCTGGTTAATTTGCTCGTTAGTTGATGCAGTTTCTTCCTAGCATCAGTGGTCTTTACAATTTGTCATGTTTTTGCAGTGGCTGGTACCGGTTTTTCCTTTCCATGTTTAGTGCTTCCTTCAGGAGCTCTTTTAGGGCAGGCCTGGTGGTGACAAAATCTCTCAGCATTTGCTTGTCTGTAAAGGATTTTATTTCTCCTTCACTTATGGAGCTTAGTTTGGCTGGATATGAAATTCTGGGTTGAAAATTCTTTCCTTTAAGAATGTTGAATATTGGCCCCCACTCTCTTCTGGCTTGTAGAGTTTCTGCCAAGAGATCAGCTGTTAGTCTGATGGGCTTCCCTTTGTGGGTAACCTGACCTTTCTCTCTGACTGCCCTTAACATTTTTTCCTTCATTTCAACTTTGGTGAATCTGACAATTATGTGTCTTGGAGTTGCTTTCTCAAGGAGTATCTTTGTGGTGTTCTCTGTATTTCCTGAATTTGAATGTTGGCCTGTCTTGCTACATTGGGGAAGTTCTCCTGGATAATATCGTGCAGAGTGTTTTCCAACTTGGTTCCATTCTCCCCATCACTTTCAGGTACACCAATCAGACGTAGATTTGGTCTTTTCACATAGTCCCATATTTCTTGGAGGCTTTGTTTGTTTCTTTTTATTCTTTTTTCTCTAAACTTCTCTTCTCGCTTCATTTCATTAATTTGATCTTCAATCACTGATACCCTTTCTTCCCATTGATAGAATCAGCTACTGAAGCTTGTGCATTCGTCATGTAGTTCTTGTGCCATGGTTTTCAGCTCCATCAGGTCATTTAAGGACTTCTCTACACTGGTTATTCTAGTTAGCCATTCGTCTAATCTTTTTTCAAGGTTTTTAGCTTCTTTGCGATGGGTTCAAACTTCCTCCTTTGGCTCGGAGAAGTTTGATCTTCTGAAGCCTTCTTCTCTCAACTCATCAAAGTCATTCTCAGTCCAGCTTTGTTGCATTGCTGGCAAGGAGCTGCATTCCTTTGGAGGGGGAGAGGGGCTCTGATTTTTAGAATTTTCAGTTTTTCTGCTCTGGTTTTTCCCCATCTTTGTGGTTTTATCTACCTTTGGTCTTTGATGATGGTGATGTACAGATGGGGTTTTCATGTGGGTGTCCTTTCTGTTTGTTAGTTTTCCTTCTAACAGTCAGGACCCTCAGCTGCAGGTCTGTTGGAGTTTGCTGGAGGTTCACTCCAGACCTGTTTGCCTGGGTATCAGCAGCGGAGGCTGCAGAACAGCGAATATTGCTGAACAGCAAATGTTGCTACCTGATCGTTCCTCTGGAAGCTTCATCTCAGAGGGGTACCTGGCCGTGTGAGGTGTCAGTCTGCCCCTACTGGGGGGTGCCTCCCAGTTCAGCTACTCAGGGGTCAGGGACCCTCTTGAGGAGGCAGTCTGTCCGTTCTCAGATCTCAAACTCCATGCTGGGAGAACCACTACTCTCTTCAAAGCTGTCAGACAGGGACATTTAAGTCTGCAGAGGTTTCTGCTGACTTTTGTTCAGCTATGCCCTGCCCCCAGAGGTGGAGTCTACAGAGGCAGGCAGGCCTCCTTGATCTGTGGTGGGCTCCACACAGTTCCAGCTTCCCGGCCACTTTGTTTACCTACTCAAGCCTCAGCAATGGTGGGCGCCCTTCCCCCAGCCTCGCTGCTGCCTTGCAGTTCAATCTCAGACCACTGTGCCAGCAATGTGCAAGGCTCCCTGGGCATGGGGCCCTCTGAGCCATGTGCGGGATATAATCTCCTGGTGTGCCATTTGCTAAGACCGTTGGAAAAGTGCAGTATTAGGGTGGGAGTGACCCAGTTTTCCAGGTGTCTGTCACAGCTTTCCTTGGCTAGGAAAGGGAATTCCCTGACACCTTGCACTTCCCAGGTGAGGCGATGCCTCGCCCTGCTTCGGCTCATGCTCAGTGGGTTGCACCCACTGTCCTGCACCCACTGTCCAACAAGCCCCAGTGAGATGAACCCGGTACCTCAGTTGGAAATGCAGAAATCACCCGTCTTCTGCATCGCTCATGCTGGGAGCTGTAGACTGGAGCTGTTCCTATTTGGCCATCTTGGAACCGCCCCCTATCATCTCATTCTTAAATGATTAAAAGGTCCAATAAATTGGTTTTCCTGAGAGGCTTAGTGAATGCATATGATGTGGAGTAACATAGGCTTACATTTGAATTCTGTCTCTGTCCTTTACTAACTCTGTGTTCTTAAGCACATAATTGAAACTCTCTGGGTCCATTGAGGAACTAATAATTCCACATCTCAGGATTGTTGTAGGCGTTTATTGAAAAAAGATTTCTAAGGCAAGTAGTACAGTGCTTGGAACATGCAAGACACTCCATAAATGTTAATTCATTCCCTCCTGCCTGTTTCTTATACCCTAACTACTTTATAATTTTGTTCATATAGCTTCACAAACAGTTGAAATTGTCACCTAACTCGGGCCTTTGCTGAAACCATCCTTCTTCCAACAACTGTGTCCATCCCAATTCCTAACTTACTATTGAGACACATCACTATTTCTAACTTCGGGTCTTTAATCATGTAAACTTTTCTTCTTGAATTATCTGTCTTCCCATTTCTTTTTGTAGAAAATGGATCTGATTTCTTGGATCCACTCCTTCCCCTATTAAAATGCTACCTCTTTCTATAACCCTTCTTGAATCCACCAGTTTAAACCTTTACCCCCACTGTATTACTGTAAGACTTTATTTGCAGGTAAGGGAAAAAGGATCTGCATTTTTGAGCATACACTGTTGAGTCTTGATATACTTGTTATGTGTTTTTTACAGCAATTTCATGAAGTAATTATTATCTTTGTTCTTTTTTAGTAGAAGAACTTTCCCAAGGTCATTCAGCTAATAAAGACCAAAACAAAAATATGAATCCAGGTCCAAATATCTTAATTCAAAATATCTTTTCCGTTTCATACTACCTTGCCTTCCATCCTCTACCATATATTGTAATAATTCTGTAAAAATATTAAAAAACATAATTCTGACATTTGTCAAAGATTTTGAAAAATGAAAATCTGTGATTGACCCCATAAATAAATGATATTAAAGGATAGGGATAGTGTTTTATTTATTCTTGTATCACCTTAACTGACCTATGTAACAAACCTACCAATAGGCATGTGGTAAATGTCCAAGTGAAAGACATCAAAAGCATAAATAGGACCTTTCACCAGAGTCGTATTCTTCAGGTTCCGCCTCAATTTCAAATGTTATAAGTGATCATAAATCCTTCAGCCATCATATTGTCAGGGTAAGGTCAATTTCAGTGTTCTTTCTTTTTAGTAAGAATGTCTGCAACAAAAATGGAATTATTATTGTTAAATTCTTATCATAATAAGACTCTTCATACATTAGAGTCCTGCGCTATTTTGTGAAAATCCTTGGCCTGATTCCTGCAGCCAGAAGGCAGCAAGCTCCTTTATTTGTCTCTCCATAGCATTAGTAACCCTGTGCAAGTTAAATTTGTTTTATTTATAGCTTGGAAGAGCTTTCACCCATGAGAAGTACTGAATAAATAGACTTTTCCCATCATTCTCCAAAGAGGTTGGAAAGGAACTACTCAGGAGGAAAGCCTGGAGGGTACAAATTATCAGAATGAAGTATAGTCTTTTGTTCAGAATCAGAAGAATTAACCACTCAAATCATAAAATACCAGATGAAGCTCACTTCACCCAACAGGAGTGAGCAAAGTGAGAAGAAGGAAGACATGATGACACAGAAAACCTCCAAGGAGTAATTTCTCCAGTTTAAGTGAAGACAAGTTCACTTGGGATCCTCAAGGTTATATTTTTGCCTAAAAGGCCAAGGAAGCATGCTTTATGTTAGCACAGAAAAGAGTTATAGTTTAAAAAAACTTTTAAAACAATAGGTGAGATTGAGAGGGCAATGCAGAATAATCTGCCGATCTGTGAAGTGTCTATGTCTAGTTATTTGTACTTGAGTGTGAGAAGAGCAACTCAAAGTTATTGAATTAAAGGAGTTCAAAGATCAATGCAACATGATTAAATAATCATATTGTGAATTAAATAAACATAAATAATCATATTAGACCTTAAATCTGCTATCTCTTGGAGAGAAATGAGATGGTTATGATCTTTGATAAACCCCCAAATTCTCTGCTGTCCTTGTGAAAGGAACATGCTGCTGTTTCACTGTGAGCTTTGAGATCCTTTCAAAGAGAAAGAATGGGTTTTTGTTGCTCAGTACGCACAAACTTGCCTGGTGCCCCTTCTAATTAATGGCATTTATTTCCCCCAGAGAGTTGCCAAAGGCTGAAGGCTGGGATGTGGCATTGAGACAGAACTAACCTAACTGGCTCTCATGGGGATTGATCACATGCATTGACCTTCCACTACAGTGTTCTAAGCATTTGAGTTAACTGGGTGTGCTTTCCCTACAAGTAAGTCTCAGCCACTCTATAAAAAAGAAGATGTGATTGTCAAGTATCAGGTTTAACATACTGTATCTTTAAGACAAGGTGAGGTTTACTTTCAAAGCAGGGTGTGGAACTTTCTACAGAGAAACCCTGCATGGTCATAAACTATTCATGAAAGTTCTCATGTTTCTAGAACGACCTACTTTCTACTTCCCTTAACTGGTCTTATTATTACCTGTCTCATCTTCCTCACAACTCTGACCTCAGATCTACCTTTAATTTATTTTAATACATTCCCTTTTTTATCCTGGACATAATGTGTATAAATTGTTGATATCTTGTCCATTTGATACCTGACCTTGACCTACCTTGACACAACTGTCCTTACTTTTGCTAGAGATGTCAGTGTCAGACACATTTCTCAGTACCTGTTCTTGATACCCCATTCCTACCCCCATTTTTGGCTTTGCTCTCCCTGTGAAAACTTTACAACTGAAAGAGGTTCCACTACATGACACAAAGCCAAAGGCAGGACAAGGGACTGCAAAGGCTCCTACAGCAAAGTCTGCAGTGTCATAGGACAGAGGGAATGAGCTCCATCACCCTTGGCACCTAAGCAACAAGAGGCCTGGCCTAGTTTCATACACCCCAGAGAACCCTTAACTAAGCAGGTGGTCACACCAACTTGAGACTGTGCTTCAACTGTATCTATGTCCTGAGACTGTGCTTCAACTGTATCTATGCCCTAAGAAAAGCCAACCATGTCGTTATGCATCAGCCAATGCAGTGCAATAGAATAGTACATGCTTTGGAGCCAGGGCTACTTGGCTTGGAATCCTGGTTCTACTCCTTGCTAACTGTGTTACCTCAATCAAGTTTCTTAACTTTTCTGAGCCTCAGTTACCTTATCTATAAAATGGGGGTAATTGTACCTGCCTTTCACTATCATTGTAAGAATTTAGAGATAACAATTATAAAATACAGGACATTGCATATAACATACAATAAATCGGGTTTATTATTATTTATTTTTCCTTGCTATTTTTGTCATTATTATTATTGTCATGACAGGGCCTTAATGTCCAGATTCTAGCAAGAATAGTGAACATTTCAAATATCCAGGCAGCTCATTTCTTGAGAGATGGACCACAGGCTTCCTCACACACTAGGCTGGTTGCTCAATGTTGTAAATCACCACTTGGCTTCCTGCCTGAACTTTTAATCTTGTCCCCATCTCAATTTAAAGAGGGTGAGAAAGCAGAGACATCAATCGTTTCCTTGTCAAGGACAACAGCCCCTTCCTTCTTCCTTGGATCTCTCCTGGGGACCCATCTGCCTGGTGCCAAGGGAGGGAGCTGCTGCTGAATACAAATCACCATGTGGTGGGGGAGTCTTGTGCTTCTATATCAGCCAGGAGCCATTTCACCATCCCTGTGTGAGACTCCAATGAGCCCAACCCAGTCCTCCCACTGCTCCTGGGGTTAAGCGCCCCACTGCTTCACAGTCACCCTGGATAGTGATGTAACCATGAAGATGGCAGTTACCCAAGGTACTGGGACACAGACTTTATTGATTTGTTCTTCTAATGTATTAGGAGGAAACAGGAAACCTCAGGAAGGTCATAAGCGACAATTGTGCATTGACTGGCACAGACATTGACTTCATTCAGAAAGGCACGACTCAAGTGGCCTTGCTTTCAGAGAGGAGGGGGGCCATAGAGGCAAGACTCAGAAAATAAAGACAATAAGCACGAGCTGGATCACAGGGAATCAGAAGGAACTGAAGAACCTAACGCTCAAGCTCACACTTGAGGGAAAGTCTTTGTTCAGTTCCTGGTAGAGCCAGATGTTCAATCGATGTTGCTCAACAATTGGATAAAGGCATAAACCAGCAAGGGTGAGCCCCTTAGAACTTCCTCTATTGATTTTCTGGGCACCTCTGTACCATTTTCCCATTTGATTCTGTGGTTACATGCCCTTCTTTCCATCTCTTTTTCATGATCTTTAAAGCTGAGCACGTCAGAGAACTTTTAATGGACTCCCGCTGTTTTCTTCAGCTTTCAACCTCTTGCGATGCGCCCTGTAATCACTGACCACTGCAAAAATCAGAATGACACATTTGAAGATCTCCTGGCCTTCCTGTACCCTCTTTTCTTCTAGGTCTGTGTTCTGGATATTTGGGGTCTGCCTCTCAAACGTTTTGCCTTCCCTGATGATTTTATTAATGAGAAGTGCCATCTTTCTTCAAGGGTTATGGTTATTTCAACTTTATCATCCAATTCTCACTTTCTTGTGAGCAATTATTCCAGATGAGCATTTGATTTAACTGGGTGTGCCTCCTCTACAGATAAGTCTCAGCCATTCCATAAAAGGGAAGTTGAGATTCTCGGGTATCAGGTTTAAAACACTGAATCTTTAAGACAAGGTGAGGTTTACTTTCAAAGCATGGTGTGGAACCTCCTAAAGAAAACTCTCTATGAAGCCAAGTCTTTCCAAATGTTTGGCTTTAATCAATTCAGCAGACTTTTGGATAGGATCCTAAGGTCTCTTCTAACCCCATAACTACAGTTAAACCATTAATCCAGAACTCAGTGGAACATTGCAGTTTTCCTAGAAACGGTTCTCTACTGATTATTAATACTGAAAAACTATAGACTACCAAGCAGAGATGGACCTTCAAACCATTCTTTTGTTTAGGCTTTTGTGGGCTCTGTACAGGCATCAGATCTCTAGTCCTGGTTTTAGCATCCATGTAAAACACCATCTTGGCAGAAGGAGAAGCAACAGAAAAGTGCTATCTCCAGTGAAAGACGTAATGTGGGGGTTTACTCATAAGCAGTGTAGAGATTAAGGACAAAGCCTTCTGTACAGCTCAGATTCTAACACACGGAGGTGATTAGTCCCAGCTCTGCAAGCTACTCTCTCTGTAACTTAGGCACATGACTTAAACTTTGTAGCCTCATGTTTACAGGCGATTACTAATAAATTAATAATAGCCTCATGTTTAAAAGGGATTACTAATAAACTGATTTGGGAGTGCTATGAAGATAAGCAGACAATGAATTTTAAATAGCCAAGCACATAGCAACTGCTCAATAAGCAATTGTTGGTTTCCCCCCCGGCCCAAGATTCCAGTGAGTTCTGGACTAATAATTTGGCTTCAATTATAGACTCATGGGCTTAGAAGGAACCTTAATATCATATTTTAGGATAAAACATCTAATATTTATTAACCACTAACTATGTGCCAGGCAATGTGATAAACAACTTGAAAATAATATTTTATTTATTGAGATAACAGATATTATACTCATATTTCAGATGAGAAATATGAGAAAAGTGGGGCTCCTGTGTATTAAATAATGTTCTTTAGGTCATGCAGCTAATCATTGATAAAGCAGAGATGCACATCTTGGACTTTCTCACTCCAGAGCCCATTCTCTTAACCACATTGTTGTAAGAACATTTTAGAATGAGAAATCAGTGGTATGACTTTAATAAGCTAAAAAATCAGTGAACTGTAGAGTCTCTGGGGAAATACGGTTTGGAGAGTGGAGGTGGAAATGCACTAAAATAATAGATTCCAGTATCGATCTAGTGAGCGGAGCTGAGGAGACAGAGATTAGTAGGATTTGTAAAGTTGTTATTAGTATTTGCCAAAGATGTTTGCCATTGCCCATGTTCTTCTTGGGAATGCTGCCTTTTGAATATTACTCTGGAAAACAGGATCAATAAAAATCCTTTCTTTCCTGTGTCCCAACATGCTTATTAAATTTTCTCAGTACTGGGTACCATGATAGGCAGGGAGAGAACAGAGATATCAAACACAGGGCAAGTTTTACATTTGATGTGTTTCAAATATAGATGTAAGAAGCTGCATCTGGAAAAAAATGTGGGGCAGCAGTTGGATGGGCTTTGAGTCTATACTGAGGAGTCTTAACTTCAGCAACAACCTGACATGAAGTTACTTAGGAGGGGAGTGCCGTGAGAGCTGCAATTTCTAAAACTCACCCTGGACCAGAGATGATGCTATAGTTTGTTACTTGGTATCCCTGAACACAAAGAAGTCCACAGATGTGATGAGATGAATACCTTAAACTTGTAGGTGAAAAGCCATGTCTGTGTGCACATGAGCTTTCTTTTCTGAAAAGAATGTCGAAAATTTTATTCTCAAAAGGTCAGTGATGTAACATGATTAAGGTCAAATACCACTGATATTGGCTCAGAGGAAGAAAAATTAGAGGAAGATATGTAAAGGTTGGTGAGGAATACAGTTGAGAGATGAAGATGAGCAGAGATAGTGTCATGGAGATGGAGCTGGCAGGTGTAAAGGCTATGCTACCTAGGACGTAGGAATGACACCTGAAATGGGCAATTAATCAGGTGTGGAAGGTAAGAGAAAAAGGAAAGATGAAGCTTCAATATCTCTTGATTTTCTAGCTTGGGAGATGGACCAACACACCAAGAAAGAAAATACAAAAGACACTATAAGCGTAGGGAGGAGATAATAAATTTAGTATTGGTATTGGTATAGATTGCTCTTTGAAATGTAATTATGGAATTGCAGATTTCTCTATGAAGCTTAGAACATATGTCTATGAAGCTTAGAACATATGTCAGAAAGTGTAATTTAACTCATTGACATACCAGACCAATGAAGATGAACTTGTTGATTTGAGATTTGTAAGGCAAACACAAAAAGGATTGTTTTCTATAAAGTTTGGATGTATACCTAAAATTGAAGCTATGACCCCATCTCCTATTTCCACCTCTCTCATTCCTCCACAGTCTCTGAGACAAAGGTCTCATAATGGTTTAAATATGTTTATACAATTCCCAATGTTTAAATAAATTCTTAAGAACTGGCATAATCCAGATTTTTTCCAAACTGGGTAAAATAACAATCCAGTTATTGCCAGAATTTTCTTTTTTTATAAAGATATTTGGGATTTTGTAGACATAGTTCAAATTATACCAATGCCTTAACCATCAAAAGTAGAAAACCTTACTAAGAAGATTTTCAGCAAATACTGTGTGCCAGTACTAGATCTCTTTGTAAATGTTAATTATTCTAGGCAATTAACATATTTTTGTTGCATCAACCTTATGAGGTAGATATTATTTTCCCTGCTTTACAAATGAAGAAAAATGAGAGCAAAAAACTAAGAAACTTGCCCAAATGTGTCAAAGTAGGAACTGGCAGATCTTTTCTAATCCCTAGTCTATATATATTTCTGACTACATCTGCACCTCTGGGTCATTGAGCCCATTCCTTTTTAGAGTCCCCATCCCTTTATGCCTTCCTTCCTTCCTCACCACTCAGCTTAGATTCCAGAATCTGAAGCTGTAATCATCTTCTTGCAAATCCTCACCTTTCTGGCCCTTCTGTCATTCTCAGCCAGCCAAACTCAGTCCTCAAACCCAACCGTGCCTATTTTGTCCCTACACCAGGGTCACTGATAGTGAACGGGAGAAAAATAGTCAACCATACTGTCTGGTCTCACCTCAAATTTGTGACCACAAACCTCAAGTGAACTTTCTATTTTCCCTGGCAACCTTGCCACGTTTTTTGATTCTCTCATTATCCAAGACAACCATAGTGGAATCTTCTCATTTCTCAGCCTTCTTACTCTGCCCCCTTCTTTTTATTCTCAGATGATGACCTTGCTTCTTATCCAGCTAAGAAAATAGTCATGATCTGAAGATAAAAACGTGTATTCTCATTACCAGTTTTCGAACCTATCTGCATCTCAACCTCCAGAGCCAGCTTTCTCCTGTTTATATATTTATTCATAGGGATTGTTCATGCTTCTACTAAGACCAACCCTTCTGCTTGTGCACTGGATCTCATCTGACTTCTTTCTTTTGGACTTTGTTCCTGTAGTAGTCATCCCTTTGTCTTCTTGATCATTTTTTCCTTTTCTGTTGATCATTACCATCAGCAGACAAGCATGTTAAGAAAATGAAACCCGCCCTTGACTCACATTCTCTTCTAGTTCTTGCCACATGTTTTTCCTCTCTGTTAAAGCAAAACTCGAGAAAAGAATTGTCCATCCATACTTGCTCTCTCCACTGTCTCATTTCTAATCCTTTTTTTAAAATGTGCCAATCAGGCGTTAGTTCCCATTCTTTCAAAAACATTTTTTGAAAACTGTTATTATTATCAATGCCATCAAACAGTGACATGTCAAATCCAGTGATCAATTATCAGTGCTACTCTTAAACTCTCAGGTGCTCTGACAAAGTTATCCACTTTTTCTCTCCTCAACACTCTGTTCTCTTGGCTTCTGTGATAGTGTGTTCTAGATTTTCTTCTCCTTCACTGGCCAACCCATCTTAGTATTTTTTTTTTTGCTGGCTCCTCCATCCCTGCTCTGACAATTCAGTGTGTTTCTCTACTGTCTTCTCGTCACCTGCATTTGTTTATGGATTATTTCATACAGTCTGATAACCCCCAACTTTCTATCTCTTGTCCTAAATTCTTCCATGATATATGGGATATCAATTACCTGCCAAACATCTAGAATGTCTATTATCTATCTTATACGTAATACAGCTAAAACAGAAATCTTGATCTTTTCTTCCCTCTCAAAATACTCTGATTATTTCCAGTCTTTTTCAAAACTTAGAAATCATTATTGATTTCTCATTTCCCCTTATTTCTTACACCTAAGCTATCAGCAAGTTTTGTCAGCTTTACCTTAATCTCACTTCCCTCCATCCGACAGTTCTGGTCTAAGCTATCATGCTCTCTTTGTTGGACTACAATTGCCTACAAATTGATCTCATTGCTTCTACTCTTCCTTCTTTCCTCTCCCCGTATCTTTTCTCTATTCCAGTAGCCAGTGTTCCTTTTAAAATGGATTGTGTTTCTGTCCCTAAAATCACTTCAATTGCTTTCCATTTTACTGAGAATGAAATTCAGACTTCTTAATGACCTACCAAGCATTACCTGATCCAGCCACTGCCTACCTCTCTAATCTTATTTTCTACTAATTTCCCCATTGGTGAATTGTGCTATATCTACATTGGCATTTTGACTTTCTTCTAACCCATAAAACTCATTGCTGCCCTAAGGGTTTTGCATTTCTCATTCTCTGGACTCAAATGCTCTTATTCCAGATACTTATAAAACTCTTGCCATTAAGAAATATAGAACATCTTATTGAAGCACTATTCATAATAGCAAAGACATGGAATCAACCTAAATGCCCATCAATGACAGATTGGATAAAGAAAATGTGATACATATACACCGTGAAATACTATGCAGCCATAAAAAAGAATGAGATTATTTCCTTTGCAAGAACACAGATGGAGGTGGAGGCCATTATCCTTAGCAAACTAATGCATGAACAAACCCAAATACTGCATGTTCTTACTTATAAGTGGGAGCTAAATAATGAGAACACATGGACACCTAGAGGGGAACAACAGACTCTGCGGCCTACTTGAGGATGGAGGGTGGGAGAAGGGAGAGGATCAGAAAATATAACCATTTGGTACTAGGCCTACTACCTGGGTGATGAAATAATCTGTACAACAAACCCCTTTGACATGAGTTTACCTATATAGCAAATCTACCCATGTACCCCTGAACCTAAAATAAAAGTAAAAAAAAAATGAAGAAGGTGATAATGTGACTAATAAAAATTTGGTCAGGACAGCAAGAATACCATAATTAGTATAAAACAAAAAGAAAACCACACACACTTGGCCGGGTGTGGTGGCTCATGCCTGTAATCCCAGCACTTTGGGAGGCCGAGGCGGGCGGATCACAAGGTCAGGAGATCCAGACCATTCTGGCTAACACGGTGAAACCCCGTCTCTACTCAAAATACAAAAAATTAGCCAGGGGTTGTGGCAGGCGCCTGTAGTCCCAGCTACTTGGGAGGCTGAGGCAGGAGAATAGAGTGAACCTGGGAGGCAGAGCTTGCAGTGAGCCGAGATCGCACCACTGCACTCCAGCCTGGGCAACAGAGAGAGACTCCGTCTCAAAAAAAAACCCCAAAAAAAACCCAAAACAAACAAACAAAAAAACAGTTGTACTAGTTAGATAAAATTCTGCTTGTATTAATGTGCATCATATATTAGTATAAAAAGATTTATTTTTATACTAACACCCAGTTAAATATATGTTAAAACAATCCATTGTTAATACTTGTCTGTATAAGTTGTGACTTTTTATTGTATGTTTTACCATCAAAGAGATTGTATAACTAAAAAAACGTAGAACATCTTTTTTAATTTTTATTTATTTATTTATTTTTTGTTGAGATGGGAGTCTTGCTCTGTCACCCAGGCTGGAGTGCAGTAGTGCGACCTCGGCTCACTGCAACCTCCGCCTCCTGGGTTCAAGGGATTCTCCTGCCTCAGCCTCCCAAGTAGCTGGGATTACAGGCATGTGCCACCACGCCTGGCTAATTTTTGTATTTTTAGTAGAGACGGGGTTTTGCCATGTTGGCCAGGCTGGCCTCGAACTCCTGACCTCAGTTGATCCACCTGTCTCAGCCTCCCAAAGTGCTGGGATTACAGGCTTGAGCCACCGTGCCCTGCCCAGAACATCTTAAAAACCTAGAACTTCTGTTAGAAGAGCCTTAGAGATCTATAACACAAAACTTATTTTTGCATTTTAGAGCTGAGAAAAGTGAAGCTTAGAAAGCTAAGAGACTTGCCCAAATCCAAAAAGGAAGTGACCAAGCTGAGACCTCCGTTCCTCTGTAACCAATTTCCTTTCCTATAAATTTTTCAGGAAAGCTAATTACTCTGTGTATGGCACCCTTCTTGTTTTCTACTCACATTAACTGTGATTAGTTATAAACAATAGCACAATTTGTATATTAGGATTACATTCTTCTGAATTCTTTTCACAAACTCTTTCCTGGGGCAGTATGCTTATGTGGGCGAGATGGGTCAGAGAAAAGATTATGGAAACTCAAGGATGATAGTATTTTAACTTTATAGATGTATTTGACTTTTTCTCTGTGGAAATCAAAGTGCTTCACTCAGAGGTGTTAATTCTCCTGTGATCCCTCTGAAGTAGCTTACAAAGACCATTGCACAGATGAGAAAACCGAGTTTGCATCCCCGGTCTGTACTACTGACATCAGCTGGAGGGACATTTCTAAAATATACGACTGGCTGCTTTATTCCTCTGCTTAAAATCCTTCATGACCTCCTTTGCCCTCAGGATAAATTCCAGACTCTTTCACCAAGCTAAGCAGCCCTCATAACCCATGCTCTCGTAGTTAACCTCTACCCCTTCCACTTCCTTTGGTATACTCACTGCTATTGCCACACATGTCATGCTCATTGTCTTTTACCTCCAAGGCCTTTACCTATTCTGTTTCTGCTCTGAGCGCCCTTACATACCTGTTCTTTGCATCGAGGAACAGGTGTTACCTCTTCTCTGTATCCTCTGAGGCAGCGGCATTTGCTTCCTAAGTATTTTGAACATCTTATGCATGACCCTATTAGAGAATTTATAAGTGCATGAAGGGTTTTTGTTTGTTTTGTACTTCTCACTTCTCTTTTAGATTGAGCTCTTGATGGACAAGCATTGGGCCTTATTCCTTTTGGTCTTCATGGAACCTAGTTCAGGACTAGGCTCATGGTAGAATCTGAAAAGGTACTGGATGAATGAGTGAATGTGACTAGCATCCTGGCAGGAAGTGAGAACAGCCTCCCTATAGAATGTTTTAATGGATTCTCATCTGCCACTGCCTTGGCCACGCCTCTTCCAATTCCACTGATATTTCACAGACTTTACAATAGTCTTTCCTAGGGTTAAAGAGGCCAGTTACTCTTGCCAGGCTCCTGGCAGGCACTGCCACTGGTTCTTTAAAGGGCCTCTTCAGCCATCTCTGAGACTCCAAACATGGACACATGCTATGGGATTTACATTCATTTGTTTAGTGCAGTGCACTCACCCCTAGTGTTATGCAAGATGATTTCTAGGTGATCTGTGAATGTTGTAAAATAGATATGCTATGTCATTTAAAAATAACTCTTTTTTTAATTGATGATAGCAAGTTACAGGTTCTGTTTAAAAATTATTTAGGTTTAAAATTAATTGATTTAAAGAGAAATATTAAGTTCAAAAAACACTGGTGTATGGCAAAACCTGTGAAGTGGTGCCTGAATGATTGATGGTAGAAAAATAACTGATTTCATTCCTGTAATCATTCACACACTAATTCATCAGATGTTTACGGCACATTGCATGGCAGACCCTATTCTAAGTAAGGGGGATATAGGCAGTGAATACTTTGTATTGGTCTCTGTCCTTTAAATTTTAGACAATCTCCTTGGGCACATTGCACATTCCACTACTGGCAAGAACAATTTGCTAGTGTTCACACTGGTGTGGGTTGACTAGATTGGATGGGAAAGGCATAATCACTTTCTGGAAAAAGAAAAATATATACAAATATACATGTACATATGTATATGTGTGTACATGTGTGATCTTGTGATCTGGATTACTGTTTTGCCAATTCTATTCAACAGAACATGCCAGTGGGTATACACATATACACTCACCGCACAACCACCCGAATATTAGAATTGTTATGTCACACTGCATAGGAAATGGAGCTGTAAAATAACTTGCCAGGAGTGGAGCTGAAAGGTAGACAGTGAGTAACAGGAAGAGAACTGATATTGGCATCAGATCAGAATTCAAATATCAGTTTTGCTACTTACTTCAAGACTTTGGGTATGCTCACAACATTCAAGGGCTTAAATGATTAGTTATGCCTAGCATGGATATGGGAGGGGGAATTGGATGATTAGTTATGTCTGACAGCAGCATGAAAAGGGAGAATGGCAACACGCTTACTGCACTGCATTTACTGTTTCTGAGCTGGATAGCTTTGAAGAGATCTTTGAAGGCTAACTTTATGCAGTTCTGCAAAAATCAACTTCTCCATATTTTTCAAAAGAGTAAGTAGTGAACGAATATGGCAAAGATGGCAGTGATGGTGCTGATGGTAATGGTGTGGAACAACTTCAGTTTACCTCCACAAAACTGGTGGTAGGAGGCCTGTAAGATAACCCCCAGTAATCCCCACCTCCTGCTGCTCCTCCCCATCTGTGATTCCCTTTCAATGTGAATTGGGCTTATTTCCCTTGTAACAAATAAAATACAGCAGAAGTAATGGAATGTCATTTCTGATATTAGGTTATAAAAAGTCTGAGACTTTTTTCTTGGGTTCTCTCTCTCCCTCTCCTTCTCTCCCTTTCTCTTTCTCTCTCTGAAGGAAGCCAGCTGCCATGTTTCAAACTGCTCAAGGGAGAGGTACAAATGGTAAGGAGCTGATGTCACTGGCAAACAGTCAGTGAGGAGCTGAGCCTGCCAACAGCCACATGAGGAAGCTTGGAAAAAGACCCTCTCCAAGATTACTCTTGAGATAACTGCAGCCCTATCTCACACCCTGATTTTACCCTTTTGAGAGATCCTTAGTTAGAGACAAACAGCTAAGCTGCACCTGGATTCCTGACCCACAGAAATTGTGAGATAACAAAAGCTTAAGCTTCTAAGTTTTGGAGTAATATCTGTCAAAAGAAAACAATTACAGAACTCTAAGTTTGGCAATCACTAAGGTGAATCTTGACCTGTAATATGCTGGCCTGAGTCCTATACTTTATATATTAAGAATTACCATGAGCTCAGATCTCTATTTGGATACAAAATCATCCTCTGCGCATGTAGACACGTGGGGACCAGAGTCACACGTTGCTGTGAGCTCCAAAACATTACTCCAACTTCCAACTGGCTATTGCTTAAAGAATGTCTCTATGTTACCTCCACATATAATGTTTCCAAAATTCTCCCTAGTCCTGTTCCTGTACTGTTATTCTCTATTGTTAGGCTCAAATCACAAACTTTCGAACATCAGTGATTCCCTCTCACTCTCACTGACTATAGCTTATCTCTGGTATCCTCCCCTTACTATCACTGTTCAACTTCACTACTAGGATCTCATACCTCATTAGGGCAGTAGCTTCCTGTCTATCTTCTTTCTTGTCCCAAGACTTCCTTTTGCACTGCACCCATTACAATGCTTTGTCCTTTTATCATTGGATCTGTAAATTTGTAATATTTAATGTGGAAACAAGCATATAAAAATAAAACTATCTTGAATCCCATCATCATTAATCTGATTTAATTTCTGTACAGCCTTTCAGTCTCTGTCTACATGCGAAAAATGTATCTCTGTCTATATGCAAAAATGTATATCATTTGATGGTAATAATTTCTATATAATTTTTGTGTGTTTTACGTTTAACCATTTTCTCAGTTTGCAACATTTTGTCTTTGAAATGATCATTGCCAATGACTGCATACTATCCCATGGAGGAGATACACCCTAAGATACTTAACTATTTCCCTATTGGACATTTGAGGTGTTTCTAATATTTGTTGTTATAAGTGATATTGGATTATCTTCCTGTGAAAAATTGTTCTCCCCTTGTCAATTAGTTCACTATAGTAAATTTTCAGAAAGAGAATTCCTAGGATAACCATTCTGAAAACTTTTTGGTATTAGATAGATGTGCCTGATATTTTTCTGAGAAGATTGAACCTGAGGCATTTTGTGCCAAGAATGTAAAACAACATCTTTTAATTTCCAAATTTTTTGACATAGCAACATACTTATTTTAAAAATTCCCATTGACAGCATCAAAAAATTCGCATAGTAATGTGGACAGATGAAAGTGTTCAGGAAGAAGGGAAGAGCAGAAGTAATTTAAAGTTTGTTAGGACTGGACCTATTTTTCTCCATTCCAATTTGCAAGCAAACAAACAACTCTCACTCTATTTATTGACGTCTAGGAATGTAGATGCCTATTAATTTTCATACCAACTTTGTAAACGTAAGCCCCACTCTCAGTACTGTGCTCCTCCCCAGTGAGTGAGAAGGCAGCTGTACCCACAGAACTCTCTTTCTTCAGAATACTCTGGGTACCTAGAATGCCAGAATACTTGACCCAAATGGCCCTGGCCCAGATTTTCACTATCATAAATAACAATAAATTTAACTTTTATTCTAAATCTTCCTTCCTGTCCTGTTCTTTTCCTTCCTTTTGTTCTCCTGCTCGCCTTCTTCCTTCTCTCCCATCCCTCCTCATTCTTCTTCTTCTTCCTCTTCTATTTATATCAAGCTTTGTGCATGGAGGCCACACTAGTATAGAAGTCAAGAGTGAGGAGTTGTGAAATCAGACCACCTGGGCTCACGCTCAGCTCCTACACACTTAAGCAGCATGAACATACATACAATTGTCTCACTGTTCTTTGGTTCTCTCATCTGAAAAACGGGGATAACCTGACTGCTTCCTCCTGGAGTTGTTATGATGATTAAATAAGTCAATATATACCTGGCAATTATAAGTGTCAGCACATAGTGAGTGCTCAGTAACTACCAGCCACTATGACCTAATCCTTTCACATCATTTCCTCAGAAAAGGTTTCCAGAAGGGGAATTACTGAGACACGGGGTAATAGCACCTTTTATGCTCTTTTCATGCTTAACCTCCTGAAAGTGCAGCACTGATTTCCACTGGATGGTGATAGTTTCAAGGACTCCACCTCACTCAGGGCTGGAGAGGAAGGCGTGGAGGATAAATGACTTACTGTGGCCTGGCCTGATGTCACCTTAGCACTGGGTAGCCAGGCTTGTGTCTGAGGAAAATGCAGCTAGACTCACCCACATTACACAGTTGGCTGTGCAGTGGTGTCAAGCAACAAGCTGATACTGGAGAGAAGTCAAGGAGAAATACGATTGCCTCAGGATAGGCACTGCTCTTGTCAGGAAAATTCCTAGGAACATGAAGAGAGACGTGCTTAAACGGTTCTGTGAGTCATATCCAGGAATTTGTAGAACAAAAGGGCAATCACTCCATGGCCACGCAGGGCTCCTGACAGAGGGCTTTCATGGAAGGACCAAGGAGGGCCAGAGAACACAGAGCAGACCAAGTCATTACCTCCCTGGTGATTCCTGACCCACATTTACAGGAGCCGGTTTCCCTTTCTTCTTCTATGAGGGACATTAATAGTTCAGTTCTTTTTAGTAGACAGAGAGGTTCTGGGTATCTGAGGGGTTTAAGAAAGACTGACACACAGGACTGCAAGAAACTCGACGCACGCTGACAAGACCTGACTTCCCCAAAATAACTTACTCACCAGATCCTTGTTGCTGGTAATTTAGCAGCAGTTGGGGTGTTTTCATAGTCGTCTCGAAAGTCAGGGCACTGGGTTGATGCTGCAGCTACTGACAATGCTGAAAAAAGGTGAGGATGTGATAAAGATGATGATGAAAATAATGAAGAGAATGAGAAACTAATATGGACTGAGTATGCCAGTGCTGGGTGCTTTCATATGTTTTATCTCAATTTATTTTCATGACCTCCCTAAGAGGTGGATATAATTATCCCCATTGTACCTCACAGAGGTTAGGTATCATGGCCATGGTCACACAGCTGCTATGTGCCCACCAAGGATTTAAATTCCTGTCCACATTTCAAATCCTGGGCTTTTTCCTCCAAATTCTATGCAGTAGATAAAAACACCATGAAACAAAAATAAAAAGACAAGCTCCCCAAAACAAAACAAAAAACAATCCATTTTGGAGAAATACCCCCATGTAACCCTTCTGAAGGGCACCGGACTTCTTGTAATTTCAAAACTAACTTTGCTGCATGTCCTGTACTTTGTGTTTTCTGCTTTCAAGCCAATTAAACATATTATCCCTGCCAGGGCCTTAGACTACGAACCAGTTCCAGATTTGTGAGAGGCTTGAGATGTGGGGATTAAAACAGCCTGATCACAGAGGGTTAGACTATTCGAAGGGTGAGCAGCCTTCACCCAGCGATCCTAGTGACCTGGTTCCCCTCATGGGGCAGCCATCAGATTTCTCAGCAGATCAGTTGTTCCCAGGTAACTTGCTCATCTGAGCAGCCAGAGAGCCTCCGCGGTTGCCCACTGAGAGCACACCTGAGGCGGCCCGGCTTGTCAGTGCCCAGCAAGTTTGCCGACCTGATTAACCTATGATAATTATTTTGTGAAGCTACACAGTAGGCAGAAGGTACTAGACAGACAGCCCTGTTGGCCAGGCCTTCACAGTTCATTTCCACAGGGCATTCCCATTTGAGTCTCTGGACATGAGCTAGATTCATCCCCACATATTTCTTTCCCTTTTCTGCTTGTTCTCTTCCCTGCCCTCTATCGTGCACACACCAGGGCAGGGTCACCAAGTTCCTTGTATAAAAAGATGCAGAGTGAGGAAAAAAAGAGAAAGGTGACTAATTCATTTTCAGGACAAGCTAAGCAGTCTAATGCATATTTAATATAATTGCTTTGCAAAGCAACAGTTGTGTCTCCCAAGAATTATGGAGTCTTTAAGGCAAATGACAGAAGGGAATTTCCCGAAATGCTCCTCAGTGGAAAGAGCAGAATGTTGACTTTTGTGTGAATCAGCATGATCTCCAGGCATGATGGTTGAGACATAGTTTTTATTGGTTGCAAACCTGGTTTGAATCTTGTTCTTGAACCCTTCTGGACTTATGATCTTGCACTGAGTTTTTAATTTCCTGAAACCTCAGTGTCTTCATCTTCCAAGTGGGAATAATAATAGTCATAGAGTTGTTATAAGCACTACATGACAAAATATGGATAAGAAGCTAAGCATAGTGCTCAGCACACAGAAATACAAAATAACTGGAAGCTGTGATGATAACACATGTTGTTACTTGGGGTATCATAGCTAAAGGAGAGTCCAGGAAACCAGGTCATACAGTCCAGGTACCATGATGCAAAGTAGAATCAGGAGTCCAAGAATCATGGAATGAAGGGATTCCTGAAGGAGTTCTCTTAAGAAGGCTGGAGATGTCTCTTCTGCTATAAAGGGGATTGACTAAATGTGCATGGTGACTAAAAGGAGATGGTATACGGAAGAGTAATTTTCTTTGGCCCCAATAGACTGAGAACAAGAACTTCTTTTAATTAAACCACGGAGGCCGGGCACAGTGGCTCACTCCTGTAATCCCAGCACTTTTTGAGGCCGAGGCGGGCAGATCACGAGGTCAAGAGATGGGGACCAGCCTGGCCAACATGGTGAAACCCCGTCTCTATTAAAAATACAAAAATTAGCTGGGCATGGTGGCACATGCCTATAGTCCCAGCTACTCAGGAGGTTGAGGCAGGAGAATCACTTGAACCCGGGAGGCAGAGGTTGCAGTGAGCTGAGATCACGCCACTGCACTCTAGCCTGGCGACAGAGCGAGACTCTGTCTCAAAAAAAAAATAAATAAATAAATAAAATAAAAATTAAATTAAAAAAAAAACATGGATACCCCTTGAGAATTATGACTTTATTCTTTTCTTGAAGTAGGGCTCAAAGAGCAGCTGTCAAATTATATCCATCCACTTCAAGACCTTGATCTCTTTCAGAAAGTTGGGGGCAGGGAAAGGTCATATCACATTCTAGGCCCATGTTATTGAGGTCTGATTTTCTGTTCTTTCATATTTACTCTCCCTTTCTCTCACGCAAGAAGACTAGATGTCAAATCATGCAAATAATGTGTTAGTTAAATTTTTTAAAGGGAAGAATGTGATGACACTAAAATTTGGAAAAAGAAAACAAATCATTCAAAATCATTTTGTGTCATCTCCTTTTATTTACTTTATCTGAATCCACTTAGATTTTAGGTAGTCATAATGAACTTTTAAAATGTTTGCTTCTTTCCCCTATAATTATATCATAAGTGCTTTGTGCTTTTCATTTAGTCTTCATGGTTATCACTGCAGATCGTTCCACAGTATTATTGTCCCTAATGTTGGATAGCTAGGGTGTTTCACTTTTTTTCTCATTCGAGTTAATGCTACAAAGAACATCATCCTGTATAGATTCATTTTATTCTTTTTAATGATCTCTTCAGGATAAATTCCATGTTTGGAATGATTTATAATTAATTCTTGATATATGTTATCGTATTGCTTTTTAGAAGACCTGTACTAATTTTTATTTTCTCCAGAATAGAACACTCACAAAATTGCCAGACCTGGATGCTATTTTTCTTAATTTGCTAATTGTTTTTTCTGATGATTTGTTAACATAGTCGTGTTCACAAGACTTATTAATTGTTTACAATTCCTCTCAAATTATCTGCTTTTACAAAAAACAAACCTACCAGGTATGCTAAGTGTGACTGTGACAGGTCAACCCTGGGTTCCCTGAGGCTGGACCCTCAAGAGGCTATAATAGGTTGGATTGTCTCAGAAGCAGATCCTAATATAGAGAGTAGCATGGAGGAAATCTTTTGGGGAGGACTCTTAGGATTAAGAGCTTGGAAGGAAAGAGAAGAAAGCAGGATCAATTGGGCAGAGAGAGAAGTCAAGCTGTGGTTAGGCTTGATGCACAGGAGTTCACAACGAATCCACAGGAAGTTGTGAAGATGGGATGATGGCTTTTGAGACCTGTCTAATATTAGGTTGAGAAGCTTGAGCATATAAACACCCTGACAATCAGTCACTGGATGCAGATGGCTCTGGAAGAGTGTGTGAACTTGGGTCAGGTCGTCTCTTCAGCTGAGACCCTTCAGGGGCTAACAATTGAGGGCTATCTGCCCACAGAAATCCTTCCATGCAGTGACAAATTCTTCATTCCTGAAGGGGTACCTGGGCAGCCAATCATAGTGTCCAGGGCTGCATAAGGAGTTTAGACACAACACACTTCAGTTGCATTTTTTTGCTGCAGCATTAACAGAGGTGTTATATCTCATTCCACCCTGAAAATCTGAGCATCTGACCCTGGCCTCCTGCTCAGTCCACTTCTCAAGGCACTGTGGTGCTGGGAATGAAGGGGAGAGAGATTGAGCAGATTAAGGGGCACAGTTTAGTGGGGGAATCAACAAGTGACACACAGTACTGTGCAGGGAGTCCCCAGAACCAAGATAGGCAGCTTAGGGAAGTCCCCAAAGCTTAAGCTAACATTGGAAGGAGGAATAGGAGTTTATGAGGGGGAAAAAACACCATTATAACCATCTGCCCCTCATCCCTGCACTCCTCTACATTCTTACATTATTACAGTACTTGAGCCTGCTCGTATTGGTCTGCCACGAATGCTCTTCTTCATCCTCATCCACTTGCTTAAGTCTTACTTATTCTTCAGAGCCCATCTGAAATGCATCTCTTCCCTACAACTTTCCCTGACCTGGTCCAGAGGTACAGGTGACTCCAAAGGAGGTTCTCTCTCCCTCCATGTCCCCTCCCACAGCACTTAGCATCCATGTCTGCCACAGCCTTCATCACATGCTTTGCCTCCTCCACTGAACCATGAACTTAGATTCTGTGACTCCTTTTTTCAGGCTTGCCACAGAGACAGAGCTGGGAGACTGCTGGACCACCATAAACCAATTGAAAGATCATCTCTTGAAATTCAATCCTAAATGCCATTGCTGGAACTCAGTAGCTTCTCAATAAAAAATACACACTGAATAAATTTACGTATTTAAGTTCATTTTCCATTAGCTTTCCTTTCAGGAAATCACTTTTTTTTTCCTCAGTGGTATTTGGGAGAAAGTCCACTTCCTACTACGTGTGGTTTTCTCTCCTGCTGGAGAAACCTGAGCCTTCCTAAAGATCATCAGTCCACTCCACCAGCTCCACCCACCAACGAGCAGGCCAAAGCATGTCTCCTTAATACAGAGCCTTTTTTTTCCTTGTGAGAATGCCAAACCTACTCTGCTATCTGAGATGAATAACCCCAGCTAAAATAGAACCCACTGAGTCTTCTAGCCAAGGAAGCGGCTGGCAGAGATGGGAGTGGGGGGCAGTTGGGGGGGTGGGTAGAGCACATTTTGAAGCATAAAATTTCCCAGGGTCAGGACATTTCATTAGGAGACTTCTAGGTGTATTTTTCTCTCTAAAGACTCAAATGAAAGTCCAGAGAATTTACCAACTGCAGTGAAACATTCTGGTGCTTTAAAACCCTTTCTTTATCACCAGGAGCCCTGTTGCCCATTAATTGTAAACAAGTTTGCTCGTTGATCTAACAAATGCCTATTTATTTTTTAGGTTCACTCTGTTTCATTTTTAATTAAAATTGTTGCATTGATTTGTTTTTAAAATAATAGCGAAGACTCTGACTTTGTAGGTTGAGAAATAAATTATCATTTGAAGGATTAGAGTGGCTCTTCTTTTGATTTTAATAAAGATTAGAAGAAGAAAAAGAAGCACAAAGGAATGAATGCAGCTCCCCCAATATAATGAGTTAGACGGCTTCCCCCCTTGATCAAACAAAAGAACAAACGTATTAAACAAAGAGTATAGATTTGACAAACCATCTCTGCTCTGGCAAAGGATTTTCAAGGGGATTTGGAAAGTTGTAGCCTGCCCGTGTTCTGTTATTTCTGAGTATATTAAAGCCAGTACTCTGTTAGCTTAGGTATTGTTTTTGTGTGTGCTTTGCTTCCTGGCAATAGAGTCTTTCTTTAAGAAAAGCAATTGGGAGATACCCCGGTCCTGGTTAATCTGTTCCCCTTTTCACACACAGACCATTGTCTGGATGTGCTTCCCAAGAGGCACAGGCATTATGTCCTGGGCCCCCTCTCCCAAGTCGGCAGCCTGTACAAAGGAAGCGTACATCTTGGGAAGAGCCTGCTGGATTTCCATTTGACACTAGAGCTGTTTTGCTTTGTGTAACCCTCAATGCAAAATGTGCCGGTTCCCAAGGAAAAACACCACCACCAAAAAAACAAAGCAAGAAACAAATTTGACTGTGGTTTGTCAGTGTTTCACTCAGGCCCTCTACCGCAAAGAAGAGTTCCGGAGGTTCCTGCTGTCTTCATGGGTGACTTCAGGGCTCTGGATAACATCCATCCCCTATGGAGGTGCTGAGGGTCTGGCTGTATCCCTCGAATAGGAACTTCTAGAACTGTCCCTTTGTCCTAATGTCCACTGTGGCTTTCCACCCCGATGTAAAGGTGAGGTGAGCTATCTATACACCTATCAGTCAACTCTGACAACTGGACTTGCACAATGGCTGCCCTTGTCATGTTGATATTTAATTATTCCCTGTTTACTAGTTCTTTTTTTCAGGTTATAAATATGGCCCCAGACAAATACACACACACACACACACACACACATGCCTCTGATAACTCTGGATATCCCTCTCCTTCTCCTTCCTTCTTTCTCCATTTTAGTTTCTTAAGAGTGTGCTATATTTGTTATCTCCTAACTCCAACTTTTGCTTGCTCCTCAAGTTCCTGCAGTGTGGTTGCTGCCCTTTACTCCCATCCATGATTCCAACCTGCCTGAGATCACTAGCTACTGCCATGTTCTTAGGCATTTGCTTATTTACTTCCTCTTCCTCCAGACCATGAGCAGACTCAGTGTTGGGGTCATACATTATTCATCCCTGTGTTCATAGCAAGATGGGGCTCAGTGCCTGTGACATGGTTTCACTGTGTCTCCACCTGAATCTCATCTTGAATGCTAGTGCCCATAATCCCCACGTGTCATGGGAGGGACCCAGTGGGAGGTAATTGAATCATGGGGGCGGGTTTTTCCCATGCTGTTCTTGTGATAGTGAATACGCCTTATGAGAACTGATGGTTTATAAAGGGCAGTTCCCCTGCACACGCTCTCTTGCCTGTGGCCACATAAGATGTGCCTTTGCTCCTCCTTCACCTTCTGCCATAATTGTGAGGCCTCCCCAGCCATGTGGGACTGTGAGTCCATTAAAACTCTTTTACTTATAAATTACCCAGTCTTGGGTATTTCTTCATAGCAGTATGAAAATAGACTAATATAGCCTGTTTGACTACATGGATGTATTTCAAAACTATCACGTTGTCACAGCTTCTTCTTAAGTTATGGAAAGAAAAAAGGCATTTCCTGATCATTTTGTCTATAGTAGGCATGACACTGGGAACAGCCACACACATTTTCTCAGTCATCTTTCCTACAACAAGGCATTTTGCAGATGAGGCAACGGAGGCTCTGAGAGACAAATTAACTTGCTCTAGATCACACAGCCGGTATGTAGAAGATGGTAAATCTAGGAGATTGTGTTTTAAAAGGCATTTCTGTTCTTTGGGATGGTTTAGATTTTGGTACAAATGTTTCACGCATTGAGAGCACTTCATGGAAATGAAAGACTCATCTGAGGTGAGTGTGGGAGTCTCAAATGCTGAGGAAGTGGAGACCCATCTCCTAGCTGCCATTATGCCTATGAGACAGATTCTTCTCTTGGGTAGTGAATGGCCCACTTAATTGGAGAAAGGATAATAGCATCAACAAATAATACTTAATGAGATTTCTGCTCTGCTATAGCAATAGCTTGTGTTAAATTTATGAATTGTATGAACTCATTTAATCCTCAAAATAATCCTAGGAGGAAGGTACTCTTATTAGTCTAATTTTATTTATGAGAACCCTGAGAGACAGGTTAGATAACTTACCCAAAGGATTAGATAACTTGCCCAAGGTGGTAAGTATAGCTGGTAAATAGTGAAAGTAGGATTCAAACCCAGACAAGTATCATTCCACAGTCCAGTACTGTAACAGCCATATTATCCCAGGTAAATTATCCTCTTGTTAAAAGTCCTAGGGTTTCTATATTTGCCTGGGGGTGGGAATATCTCGAATTCATCTCATTGATTCTCCAAGCTAAACATGCTGAGTTTTTTCATCATTTCTCTATATGGTGACATTCTGGTACATTACCATCTTGTTTTCTCTTTGGGGATCGTCTTTCACTTTATATAGCTTCCTCTTAAAGCATAAACCCCAAAATGGAGCAAGATGTTCCTGGAGTTGTCTGTCTTCTTGATGTAGCATAAAGTCACTAAATTTCCAGTTTTTGTGGTCCTGTCACATATAATGATTTATGCTGTTCTTCCTGCTAACCAGACTTCCTGAGTCTTTTTTCAGTGAGCTGCTGGGACATTATACCTCACTTATTTGAGGGTATTTTGGCATAAATTCAGGCAGTACCTTAAGTTTATCCTTGATAAATTTCACCTTGTTAGATTCCTTTAACCCATAGTTTTTGCATGTGCTTTAAGTCAGCTACCAAGTTGCTAACCAGACATATTGAAAAGTGCATGAGATTTAGAATTGGGAAACCTTGAATTTAGAGTATGGTTTGTCACTTAATGAATTATTTTATCTTAGGCAATTTTCATTAACTGCCCTTGCCTAAGTTTTCCCATCTGTAAATTAAGTCTAATGGTGTAGACTCAAGAGAGAACTGTGAGAATTCCTTGAGAAAAAGGCTTTAAAAATAAATTCTTGTTATCATTATAAATATTTCAATCCTCACCGACCATTCAACAGCCTATCCAAAAGTCAAAAAAAGTCCCAATATACATTTTTTAAGCTTTTATTTTTGTTCATTTGCATTATATTTATGTTACAAATGTAACATAAATCATTCCATGCAAGGTTCCTGGGGTTTTGCATTAATTTTTTTAAATGCTTAGTGATTGTTTACACTGTTTTCTGAGAAACTAGCTGTGAAATATGAAATACGTATTCTTAGAAATGCTTCTAATGAGCTCTAGTTTTTGTATAACAACTGTAGTAATATGGTTACCTGCACAAGATGTTAATAGAGCATTATCCTCTTCTGGAGATACAACCTGAGATAGGACACATCAAGCAGAGCCTAATGATTTTCTGCCTTAGTCAGAGGCAAGGTCATCTTTACTTTCTGGGCTTCCTCTAAGGACTCAAGCAACCAGCCTCAGGAGGAAATATGAGAGAATAAGAGAACGGAAAAATGATGACTAATTTCTGATCCAGATCTCATTCAGAATTGCACCTTGATAATACTAATCTCCCTAACCATTTGAACCACTAAATTCTGAACATTTTGCTAGCCTTGACTTTCAAAGTCACCCCAATCCTTCACCATTTTACTGACTTCTCAAATTCTTCCATGACAGGCTCTGATCACTAATATTAGCCTGAGCTTTCCAGACTTAAAGAACTGGCCCATTGCGTCTTCTGACATCAGATGCCTGTCTAACCCGTGAAGTCTTCCACATTCAACTGGTCCTACACTTTGAGCTGTAGATCAAATTCTGCTACTATCAGCAAGAAAAGAGCTGTAAAATACATTCTTGAAAGGCTCTATTAGGTCTTCAGGATGAAAATACTTTTTTCCTACTCTCAGGCAATGTAAACCTACACAGCTGATTCAAATAGGATTTCAGTCTAATGGGACAGGCAATAAATCTCAGCGGTTAAGAGGGTGAGACAGACCTGGGTTTGAATCCTAGCGATTTCAATTGTCAGTGGAATGTGGGGCAAGCTCTTTCCTTCCTAATTCTCAGCTTCTTTACCTGTAAAATGAAGATACTGATTCCTATATCACAGAATTATTGTAAGAATTATATTAAATAATATATAAAGTGTTTATGATACTGCTTTGTACATAATAAGCATTTCATAAGTACCAGATACTAGTTTATAATTTGATGTGGTGCACATTCTACAAAATTCTGTCTAGTCTGTCTGGCCACAAGGCCCATGCTTTTTCCACTGTGTCAGGTAGCTTCAATTTATAACCTCAAATTTATCAGTCAGTTGGTCTTTTGTAAACAAAAGGTCTTTGCTTAGTTGTAGACTGTCTATTGAATTTTTTATTTCAATAACTATATTTTTCATTTCTATAAGTTCTAATTCTTTTTAAAGTATATTCTTCTCTCAGTGTCTCATTTTGGCAGCTCTTTTTTATGCCTTTAAACTATTTAAATATACTTGTATAGTCTCTATGAAATTGGTTAATTATTGGAGTTCTTTAGGGCTTAACTCTATAATTTTTTTTTCTGCTGATAGCCACTCACAATAGATCAATTGTTGATGTGTTTTTAGTTTAGGATTGAGAGTTTATTGTGAGTGGGTCTTTATCCATAGGAATCATGTTCATTTTTGACTGAAAGTATTTGTCCATAAGAGTGGTATTCCAGAGTCTCTAGGGATGTTAAAAGCCTAGGACCTATTTTGTATAATATTCTAGCTTAGAGGTTCCAGGATTATGTAATATAAATTAGAGCCCCAAGCATACATGTTATTCAAATTGGTGTTTACAGATTTCAAGAATATATTATCCTAACCACAACCTAGCTGAGAGAGATAAACTTTCCTCTTATCTGTCTTTGGGGATAGGCAGCTCATTTCTAGTGTATCCTTTTATCATATGTGTTATTCTTCATGGGTCCTGGTTTTATGTGTGTGTAAGTTCTGACTCTTCCCACATTTCATAAGCACAAGACTTCATTTCCTTTCACAACATGGGCATTAAAATCCAAACTCCTAGATTACCATGAGTGACTGTGCCTGCCCTCTGTCACCTCAGGGAAGCAACAGCATAAGCACACATGCTTACAACCTTGCTTTTGAGTTTCTTCTTCATTTCTGACCTCTGACCTCTGGGGATTTCCCTTTCTTGTGAGCTCAGCCATGCATCTGAAAAGATGTTTGTTATATTTTATCTAGCATTTATATGTGGAAGGAGTTTTTTCAGAATATCTACTGTGCATATTGCTGGAACCACAAGTATTGCATGGAAGCCTTTCTCCTATTGCTAAAGACTTCCCATCGTTTGTTCTTCCTTTAATATGAAAGTCTGTATTGCAAGGATGGTGCTCATAGGAGCTGAGTGGCCCTAGGATTGTTCTTTAACAATATAAGAGGTCTCCTTCAAGCCTTTGTGGTTTAACTATTCCCTTTCCTTTAGGCATGAGTAATCCTTAAAGTGGGCTTTGCCATTTTAACTGAAATTATAAGGTGATATGCAATATCCTAGACAATTTCCATTTTATTCAATTTGCATATTCCTGCCATTGGGAACATTTCCACCAAGAAACTAAGAGAGGTACCTGATTAAAAAAGTATATATTTCCTATGCAAATTAACATACTTGCAGAATTTAAGTCTGAAGAGAAGAAAGATACCTGCATTTGCTGGAATACATGAATCTTGGAAGAGACAGTTGCTTTTATTACTTTGGCTAATGACATCTAATTTCTCTCCATAAAATAATTGGTCATTTTTATTGCTCAAGCCCACTGGGTCTTTTCTCACCAAAACCAAAAAACTAGAACCGTTTGCCAGAGCAGGAACTAAACATGTGCCAAATGCACATATATACTGCCACTTCCCTTCACTGCTTTTTGTACATAAATGGGCCTCAGGTCTCAATAAAAGTCATCAAGTCTGTGCAGTCCAGATAGCCTTTCTTTGGCCTGGAGATGTGTCTGTTTTGTTTCATATCACCTCATTCTGCAGTAAACTGTGACTTCTGGGGCACTGGGGCAGCATAATTACTGAGCTACTCTTTAGAGGGCTAAGGCTTCAAAACTGAAGGAGCAAAATGTTTGCTGATGGGCAAAAAGCCACAGGATTATTTTATTTTAACTAAAGATATATGAGGCATGGAAGAATGAACATCAGCTTTGGAATCAGTTGGAAATGAATTCCAGTCTCAGTACTGTAACTCACTGACAGTATATTTGGCAAGCTACTAAACTTTTCTGTGTCTCAAATATATGAATTAGAGATTATTTTCAAGGCATAGGAAACTAGTATTTGTGAAAGGCTTAATTTAGGGGTAGTGTGGTGTAGAGGAGACGGCTTTAGAGCCATCTAGATACAGGTTCAAATTTTGACTGTACCCCATTCCCTTTTGTCTAAAATGGGAACAACATTATCTACCACACAAAGTTGTTGTGAGGATTAAAGTCAATAGGAAAACCTCACTAAGCACTTGGTTCACCATATGTATTCTTTTCTTTCTCTTGTTAGCATGGTCTCTGGCTCGAAACATACCAGTGCTAGCTAGCCCCTTGCTCCCTGAGAGACTCAGGAATTTGACTCAGGTCTACCCTTGGGGTGCCCTCTGTCCAGGATGAGGCCAATTGCTCAGGTTTTTACCCAAGTAAGATGACCCTCTCATTCTCCTTCCCTTGGTTTTCTAGACAGAGGGGTTATTGGAAGCTGGGGATGGCTCCAGGCCAGCAGGCTGCTTCGTGCCTGCCACCTGGCCCTCCCACGGAGCTTTCCATCTTTCAACCACTGGGGTTGTGACAACAGGACCCAGGCAAGAGGCCACTGGTCGAGGCTTGGCCTTAAACTCCTGAGAGGCCCCTGGAATTTTCTGGAGACAGACTGGGCTCTGTCAGCAGCCCACAGCCTGGAGAAGAGTGAACAGGGGTGTACGGGTTGTTACTCTGAGTCTACTCCCTCCCAGAGGCTTGTGGTTTTAAAGCTTTAATCACTGAGATCAGAGCCATCCTATTTTATTACAGTGCCAAAAAAGGCCACCCTGGCCCAGCACAGGAGATGGCGGCTCTTTCCAGAGGCCGTCAGCCTGGCAGAGAGAGCCATGGCTGCCAGGTCCCAGAGCTTCCTGCGGGGCTTGTGTTTCCCTTCCTATTAAATCCTCCCTGTGCTCAGAAGGCCGCTCCACTTTCCCATCTCTCCAGTTCTGCCTCTGGCTTCTTTAAAGGCTTCAGTGTTTCCTCAAATTAAGAAACCCAGCTGCTAGAGGCCCTTTGTTCAGTGTCTCTAGGATGACCTTTCAGATAATTCGTCCCCACTTGCAGGGGCTGAGCTTTGCTGGTATTTAGACTCAGAGCTTCCTTGGCTAATCGGAATTTATTATCCTCTTTGTTAGGAGACTATGAGGTTCTTTTTCTCCATGGAGGGCTGTCTTCTGGGTGAATGATACATGGGCTGGCCTGGCTCTCTAATCCTGGCAAGCCCTGTTTCCAGGTTGTGTCTCTATGGGCCCCAGAGACTCTGTGTGTGTGCGTGTGCATGTGCGTGTGTGTGTGTGTGCGCGCGTGCGTGCATGCATGCATGCTCACTTCTATGGAAAATAAAGATTCGCAGGATCTCAACATCATTCTGAGATAAAGGAATCAGATTAGAGTTGAAGGAACATGGAGTCTTCACTTTAACCTTCCAAAAACCCTCCTATGAGTTTAATTATGCAGTTGGCTTTACTACAGCTGTTTAATTATTCTGGCAGATCTGATTAAACTTTGTTCATTGAGTGTTTTTATTGTGGTAGAATATGCTTAACATAAAAGTTAACATTTTGATAATTTTTAAGTGTACATTCCAGTAGAATTAAGTACATTCACATTGCTGCTATGCAACCATTACCACTGTTCATCCACAGGACATTTTCATCTTCCCAAACTGAAACCCTGTAATCATTAAACAGTAACTCCCCATTCTCCTCTCCCCTCAGATAATCACCACTCTATTTTCTGTCTCTATGAATCTGAAGACTACATATACCTCATGTAAGTGGAATCATGTGATATTATTTGTCCTTTTGCACCTGGTTTATTTCATAGCATAATGTCATCAAGGTTCATCCATGTTCAGCACATACCAGAATTTCCTTCCTTTAAAAGGCTGCATAATATTCCATTGTATGGGTACACATTTCATTTCTCTACTTACTTGTTTGTTTGTTGGTTGGTTGACATGGGTAGTTTCCACCTTTCGGCTATTGTGAATAATGCTGTTATGAATGTTGGTATACAAATATCTGTTTGGGTGCTTGCTTTCTTTTTTTTTATTTTTATTTTTTTCTGAGGCGGAGTCTCACTCTGTCACCCAGGCTGGAGTGCAGTGGCGCAATCTTGGCTCACCACAACCTCCTCCTCCCAGGCTCAAGCGATTCTCCCACCTCAGCCTCCTAAGTAGCTGGGATTACAGATGACCACCACCACTGACTGGCTAATTTTTGTATTTTTAGTAGAAACAGGGTTTCACCATGTTGGCCAGGCTGGTCTTGAATTCCTGACCTCAAATGATCCACCCACTTCAGCCTCCCAAAGTGCTGGGATTACAGGCATGAATCACCACACCCAGCCTCAATTCTCCTGGGTATATACCTAGAAGTGGAATTGCTGGATCATATGGTAATTCTATGTGAATTTATTTGAAGGAGTCACTATACTGTTTTCTACAGTGGCTGCACCATTTTACATTCCCTGAGCATTCCAATTTCTCCACATCCTCACCAACACTTGTTATGTTTTTTTTTAAATAGTCATCTTAATGGGTTTGAAGTGGTATGTTTATTGAATTCTGAGGATAAGAATGAGAATAACTGCAATACTAATCATGTATTAAACTGATACTATGTACTAAATATTTAACACACATTTTCTCCTTGAATCTTCAAAACAACTCTATGTGGTTTGTTGTCATCTCTAATTTATAGAAGGGGAAACTGACACCCAGAAAAGGTAGGTAACTTGCTTAAAATAAAACAGCTAAAAGTTAGCAGAACTGAGAGTCAAGTGCAGGGTTGTCCTTTGTGTCCGTGATCTTTCAACTATGCAACTGGTTTTCTAATCTCGTAGTTGTGCTTAGAAAAAAACTTGAGATTTTCCTTCTGCTAGTGCATTGCTAATTCTAAAAGCCTTTAAAATGTAAAGCCATGTGTTCTCATTGTTCAATTCCCACCTATGAGTGATAATATGCGGTGTTTGGTTTTTTGTTCTTGCGATAGTTTACTGAGAATGATGATTTCCAATTTCATCCATGTCCCTACAAAGGACATGAACTCATCATTTTTTATGGCTGCACAGTATTCCATGGTGTATATGTGCCACATTTTCTTAATCCAGTCTATCATTGTTGGACATTTGGGTTGGTTCCAAGTCTTTGCTATTGTGAATAATGCCACAATAAACATACGTGTGCATGTGTCTTTATAGCAGCATGATTTATAGTCCTTTGGGTATATACCCAGTAATGGGATGGCTGGGTCAAATGGTATTTCTAGTTCTAGATCCCTCAGGAATCGCCACACTGACTTCCACAATGGTTGAACTAGTTTACAGTCCCACCAACAGTGGAAAAGTGTTCCTATTTCTCCACATCCTCTCCAGCACCTGCTGTTTCCTGACTTTTTAATGATTGCCATTCTAACTGGTGTGAGATGGTATCTCATTGTGGTTTTGATTTGCATTTCTCTGATGGCCAGTGATGGTGAGCATTTTTTCATGTGTTTTTTGGCTGCATATTCTTTTGAGAAGTGTCTGTTCATATCCTTTGCCCACTTTTTGATGGGGTTGTTTGTTTTTTTCTTGTAAATTTGTTTGTGTTCATTGTAGATTCTGGATATTAGCCCTTTGTCAGATGAGTAGGTTGCGAAAATTTTCTCCTGTTTTGTAGGTTGCCTGTTCACTCTGATGGTAGTTTCTTTTGCTGTGCAGAAGCTCTTTAGTTTAATTAGATCCCATTTGTCAATTTTGGCTTTTGTTGCCATTGCTTTTGGTGTTTTAGACATGCCTATGTCCTGAATGGTAATGCCTAGGTTTTCTTCTAGGGTTTTTATGGTTTTAGGTCTAACGTTTAAGTCTTTAACATGGACACAGGAAGGGGAACATCACACTCTGGGGACTGTTGTGGGGTGGGGGGAGGGGAGAGGGATAGCATTGGGAGATATACCTAATGCCAGATGACATGTTAGTGGGTGCAGCGCACCAGCATGGCACATGTATACATATGTAACTAACCTGCACATTGTGCACATGTACCCTAAAACTTAAAGTATAATAATAAATAAATAAATAAAAAGAAAAAAGTAAAGCCAAAGGCTTCCTATAAACGTTTGACTTCAGGATGTTGGCCAGTTTCCTGGAAAAAACCCACATAGACACATGAGCATACAAGTCACTGAAAACCTAGTTACCTGGGACACACTCCAAGGCTTCTTTGAGCCCTTGTTAAGCATGATGTTGCTGTGCTGGATCTTGAGGCTGGGGTGAGGCAGACTCTTCCTTCAGGGAGCACACAATCTCGTGAGGCAAATACCTTCTAAGGTAATTACTGAACAGGGTGCTGTGGGCTGTGGTAGAGGAGATGATTACAGTACAGCATGCAGGGTGTTATGACCAAGGAACAGGGAGAGGGCCTTGGGAGCACAAATGATGAGAATGATGAACTCTATCCTTAGATACAGGACACTAGGCAAGAATTCATATCAGAATCATCATGTGAATTGACCATAGGAGGGTAAGCTGCAACATGAGAGTTGGAAGAATGGTGACAGTGGACAGGGAAAGGTATTCTGTGTGTGGAAACAGCAAATACAAAGGCTTAGAAGAGGGAGGGAATGTGGTTTATGTGGAGTGGTGTAAATGTTTCAGTACATCTGTGGAATAAAGGGCACATTAAGGAGTGGCAACAGTAGGATTGGACATAGAAATACAGGATATCCATTCAAAACATTTTCTGTCCTACAAAACATCTGGATTGGTCTTGTAATTGATGAAAAGGTATGGAAAAATCTATGTTTTCAGCATGAGAATAATTTGGTCAAATTTGTGTTTTAGGGAAATCACTTTTATATAACCTATGGTGAATGGATTGATACTGCAGTGAGTGGGAGGTGAGACATGAGTCTGGCAATAGGAAGGCTAAATATAAGAATAGGGTACATCAATTAATTGCTATGTGCTAGCACTGTACAGAAACATTACCTGTGTTGCTCATTGGATGACCACAACAACTCTGAAAAATCTATTGTTATCCCATTTTACAGATGGGTACACTGAACTTAAGCAGGTTAAACAACTTGTACAAAGTCACATTGCAGTAACAGTGGGGCTGGCATTTTAAGCAGGGCAGTTTTAGTCTGAGGAAGAAATGCCAACTGAAATTAGGGCAGCCATAGTAGGATAAAGAAACTGTGACTGATATGTGTGGTATTTAAAAGGTAAAGATAACTAAAAAGGGTGGATGACAAGGAAATAACTGAAAATGATGAATGGATAGATTTAGGGAATAAAGGATAATGGGGCATTGGTGAAGACTCTCAGGTGTCTAGTTTGGAGGACTGGGCGATTGATCATGTCTTTTACTGAGAGGAGAAAGACCATAGGATGGTGGAGGGAAGAGATGGTGGGCTCTTTCTGAAAAAGTTGTGGAGCCTGTAGAAATACTGTATTGATCAAAGAAACTTTGAAATATGGATTTATATCCATTATCATTAATGATAAATCTTTTCTAATTTTACTTTAAGTTCCAGGATACACATGCAGAACGTGCAGGTTTGTTACATAGGTATGTGTGTGCCATGGTGGTTTGCTGCACCTATTGACCTGTCCTCTAAGTTCCCTCCCCTTGTTCCCCATCCCCCAACAGGCCCTGGGTGTGTGTTGTTCCCCTCCCTGTGTCCATGTGTTATGTGCTCTCATTGTTCAACTCCCACTTATGAGTGAGAACATGCGGTGTTTGGTTTTCTGTTCCTACGTTAATTTGGTAAGGATAATGGCTTCCAGCTTCATCCATGTCTCTGCAAAGGACATGATCTCATTCCTTTTTATGGCTGCATAGTATTCCGTGGTGTATATGTACCACATTTTCTTCATTCAGTCTATCATTCATGGGCATTTGGGTTGGTTTCATGACTTTGCTATTATAAATAGTGCTGCAATAAACATACGTGTGCATGTGTCTATAGTAGAATGATTTATATTTTTTGGGTACATACCCAGTAATGGGATTGCTGGGTCAAATAGTAATTCTGGTTCTAGATCCTTGAGAAATCACCATACTGTCTTCCACAATGGCTGACCTTACATTCCCACCAAAAGTGTAAAAACATTCCTATTCCTCCACAGTCTCACCAGCATCTATTGTTTCTTGACTTTTTAATAATTGCCATTCTGACTGGCATGAGATGGTATCTCATTGTAGTTTTGATTTGCATTTCTCTAATGATCAGCGATGTTGAGTTTTTTTTCATATGTTTGTTGGCCACGTAAATGTCTTCTTTTGAAAAGTGTCTGTTCATACCCTTTGCCCACTTTTTGATGGGGTTCTGTTTTTCTCTTTTAAATTTAAGTTCCTTTTAAATTCTGGACATTAGACCTTTGTTAGATGGGTAGCTTGCAAAGATGTTCTCCCATTCTGTAGGTTGCTTGTTCATTGTTTCTCTTGCTGTGCAGAAGCTCTTTAGTTTAATTAGATACCAGTGATCAATCTTGGCTCTTGTTGCAGTTGCTCTTGGTGCTTTTGTTATAAAGTCTTTGCCCATGCCTATGTCCTGAATAGTATTGCCTGGGTTTTACATTTAAGTCTTTAATCCATCTTGAGTTAATTTTTGTATAAGGTGTAAGGAAGGGGTCCAGTTTCAGTTTTCTGCATATGGCTAGCCAGTTTTCCCAGCACCATTTATTGAATAGGAGATCCTTTCCCCATTGCTTGTTTTTGTCAGGTTTGTCGAAGATCACATGGTTGTAGATGTGTGGTGTTATTTCTGAGGTCTCTGTTCCATTCCATTGGTCTATGTGTCTGTTTTGGTACCAGCACCATGCTGTTTTGGATACTGTAGGAGTATAATTTGAAGTCAGGTAGCATCATGCCTCTAGCTTTGTTGTTTTTTGCTTAGGATTTTCTTGGCTACATGGGGGCTTCTTTGATTCTATATGAAATTTAAAGTAGTTTTTTTTTCTAATTCTGTGAAGAATGTCTATGGTAGTTTGATGGGAATAGCATTGAAATCTATAAATTCCTTTGGGCAGTATGGGCATTTTCACAATATTGATTCTTCCTATCCATAAGGATGGAATGTTTTTCCATTTGTTTTTGTCCTCTATTATTTCCTTGAGCAGTGGTTTATAGTTCTCCTTGAAGAGGTCCTTCACATCCCTTGTTAGTTGTATTCCTAGGTATTTTATTCTCTTTGTAGCAATTGTGAATGGGAGTTCATTCATGATTTGGCTTTCTGCTTGCCTTTTGTTGGTGTAAAGGAATGCTTGTGATTTTTTTCCATATTGATTTTGTATCCTGAGAGTTTGCTGAAGTTGCTTATCAGCTTAAGGAGTTTTTGGGCTGAGATGATGGGGTTTTCTAAATATAGAATCATGTCATCTGCAAACAGAGACACTTTGACTTCTGCCCTTCCTATCTAAATACGCTTTCTTTCTTTCTCTTGCCTGATTGTCCTGGCCAGAACTTCCAATACTATGTTGAATAGAAGTGATGAGAGAGGGCATCCTTGTCTTGTGCCGGTTTTCAAGGGAATGCTTCCAGCTTTTGCCCATTCACTATTATATTTGCTGTGGGTTTGTCATAAATGGCTCTTACTATTTGAGATATGTTCCACCAATACCTAGTTTATTGAGGGTTTTTAGCATGAAGGGATGTTGAATTTTATCAAAGACCTTTTCTGCATCTATTGACATAATCATGTATTTTTTGTCTATGGTTCTGTTTATGTGATGGATTAAGTTTATTGATTTGTGAATGTTGAACCAGCCTTGCATTCCAGGGATGAAGCCGACTTGATCATGATGGATAAATTTTTTGATGTGCTGCTGGATTTGGTTTGCCAGTATTTTACTAAGAATTTTGGCATCAATGTTCATCAGGGAGATTGGCCTGAAGTTTTTTTGTTGTTGTTGTGTCTCTGCCAGGTTTTGGTATCAGGATGATGCTGGTTTCATAAAATGAGTTAAGGAGGAGTCCCTCCTTTTCAAATGTTTGCAGTAGTTTTAGAAGAAATGGTACCAGCTCCTCTTTGTACCTCTGATAGAATTCAGCTATGAATCTGTCTGGTCCTGGGCTTTTTTGGTTGGGAGGCTATTAATTACTGCCTCAATTTCAGAACTTGTTATTGGTCTATTCAGGGATTTGACTTTTTCCTGGTTTAGTCTTGGGAGGGTGTATGTATCCAGGAATATATCCGTTTCTTCTAGATTTTCTAGTTTATTTGTGTAGAGGTGTTTATAGTATTCTCTGATGGTAGTTTGTATTTCTGTGGGTTTAGTGGTGATATCCCTTTATTATTTTTCATTGTGTCTATTTGAATCTTCTATCTTCTCCTCTTTCTTAGTCTAGCTTGCAGTCTATTTTGTTATTATTATTATTATTTTTTTCAAAAAACCAGCTCTTGGATTCATTGATTTTTTGGGGGAGGCTTTTTCACACCTCTTTCTCCTCCAATTCTGCTCTGATCTTAGTTATTTCTTGTCTTCTGCTAGCTTTTGAATTAATTTGCTCTTGCATCTCTAGCTCTTTTAATTGTGATGTCAGGATATGATTTGAGATCTTTCTAGCTTTCTGATGTAGGCATTTAGTGCTATAAATTTCTCTCTTAACACTGCTTTAGCTATGTCCCAGAGATTCTGGTATGTTGTTGCTTTTTTCTCATTGGTTTCAAAGAACTTGTTGATTTCTGCCTTAATTTTATTATTTGCCCAGGAGTCATTCAGGAGCAAGTTGTTCAACTTCCATGTAATTGTGTGGTTTTGAGTGAGTTTCTTAATCCTGAGTTCTAATTTGATTGCACTGTGGTCTGAGAGACTGTTTGCTATGATTTCCATTCATTTGCATTTGCTTAGGAGTGTTTTACTTCCAATGATGTGGTCAATTTTAGAATAAGTGCCATGTGGCATTGAGAAGAATGTATATTCTGTTGATTTGGGGTGGAGAGTTCTGTAGATGTCTATTAGGTCCACTTGATCCAGGGCTGAGTTCAAGTCCTGAATATCCTTGTTAATTTTCTGTCTCCTTGATCTAACACTGACAGTGTGGAGTTAAAGTCTCCCACTATTGCTGGGCACAGTGGCTCATGCTTGAAATTCCAGCACTTTGGGAGGCTGAGGAGGGCAGATCATCTGAGGTGAGGAGTTTGAGACCAGCCTGGCCAACATGGTGAAACCCCATCTCTACTAAAAATACAAAAAAAATTAGCCAGACGTTGTGGCGGGCACCTGTAATCCCAGCTACTCAGGAGGCTAAGGCAGGAGAATCACTTGAACCCAGGAGGTGGAGGTTGTAGTGAGCTGAGATGGCACCATTGCACTCCAGCCTGGGTGACAAAAGCAAGCCTCTGTCTCAAAAACAATAAAAATAAAAAAAGTCTCCCACTATTATTGTGTGGGAGTCTAAGTGTCTTTGCAGATCTCTAAGAACTTGTTTTATGAATCTGGGTGCTCCTGTATTGGGTGCATACATATTTAGGATAGTTAGCTCTTCTTGTTGAATAGTTCTCTTTACCATTACATAATGCTCTTCTTCGTCTTTTTTTGATATTTGTTGGTTTGAAGTCTTTTGTCAGAGACTAGGTTTGCAACCCTTTTTTTTTTTTTTGCTTTCCATTTGCTTGGTAAATTTTCTTTCTTGGTAAATTTCCTCCGTCCCTTTCTTTTGAGCCTATGTGTGTCTTTGCATGTGACATGGGTCTCCTGAATACAGCACACCAATGGGTCTTGACTCTATCCAATTTGACAGTCTGTGTCTTTTAATTGGGGCATTTCGTCAGTACATTTAAGGTCAGTAGTATGTGTGAATTTGATCCTGCCATCATGATGCTAGCTGGTTATTTTGCACACTAGTTGATGCAGTTTCTTCAGAGTGTCATTGTTCTTTATATTTTGGTGTGGTTTTGCAGTGCCTGGTACTGTTTTTTTCTTTCCATATTTAGTGCTTCCTTCAGGATCTCTTGTAAGGCAGGCCTGGTGGTGACAAAATCCCTCAGTAGTTGCTTGTTTTGAAAGGATTTTATTTCTCCTTCACTTATGAAGTTTAGTTTGGCTGCATATGAAATTCTGGGTTGAAAATTTTTTCTTTAAGAATGTTGAATATTGGCCTCCAATCTCTTCTGGCTTGTAGGGTTTCTGCTGAGAGGTCCGCTGTTAGTCTGATGGGCTTCTCTTTGTAGGTGACCTGGCCTTTCTCTCTGGCTGCCTTTAACATTTTTTCCTTCATTTTGACCTTGGAGAATCTGAAGATTTTGTGTCTTGGGGCTGATCTTCTCGTGGAGTATCTTAGTGGTGTTCTCTGTATTTCCTGAATTTGCATGTTGGCCTGTCTTGCTAAATTGGAGAAGTTATCCTGTATAATACCCTGAAGTGTGTTTTCCAGCTTGTTTCCATTCTCCCATCTCCATCAGGTACTCAAATCAACCCTAGGTTTGGTCTTTTTACATAGTCCCATATTTCTTGGAGGCTTTGTTTGTTCCTTTTCGTTCTTTTTTCTCTAATCTTGTCTGCATGCCTTATTTTAGCAAGGTGGTCTTCTAACTCTGATATCCTTTCTTCGGCTTGGTGGATTCAGTTATTGATACTTGTGTATGCTTCCTGAAGTTCACTTGCTGTGTTTTTCAGCTCCATCAAGTCATTTATGTTCTTCTCTAAACTGGTTATTCTAGTTAGCAGCTCCTCTAACCTTTTATCAAGGTTTTAGCTTATTTGCATTGGGTTAGAACATGCTTCTTTAGCTCCCAGTGGAGTTTTTTATTATCCATCTTCTGAAGCCTTCTGTCAATTCATCCATCTCATCCTCCGTCCAGGTCTGTGCCCTTGCTGGAGAGGTGTTGCAATCATTTGGAGGCAAAGAGGCACTCTGGCCTTTTGGGTTTTCAGTGTTGTTGTTTTTTTCTTGATTCTTTCTCATCTTCATGAATTTGTCTAGTTTCGATCTTTGAGGCTGCTGACCCTTCGATGGGGTTTTTGTGGGGGCTTTTTTGTTGTTGTTGATGCTGTTATTGTTGCTTTCTGTTTGTTTTTCTTTCAATGGTCAGGTCGCTCTTCTGTAGGGCTGCTGTGGTTTGCTGGGAGTTCACTTCAGGCCCTATTCATCTGTTTTGCTCCCAGGCCTGGAGATGTCACTCAAGGAGGCTGGAGAACAGCAAAGATGAGTGCCTGCTCCTTCTTTTGGGATCTTTGACCTCGAGGGGCACCAACCTTATGCTAGTAGGATCAGTCCTATCTAGGGCATCTGACAACCCTGTTGGAGGGTCTCACCCAGTTCGGTGGCAGGGGAACAGGACCTGTTTAATAAAGCACTTTGACTGTCTCTTTGTGGGGGGGGGTGTGCTTCACTCAGGGGAAACCCACTAGTCTGGGCTGCCTGGCTTTCTCAGAACTACCAGGAGAAAAGGCTAAGTCTGCTAGTCAGCAGAGACTGTGGCCACCCCTGCCCCTAGGGGATCAGGCCCAGGGAGATCAGGGTCCTGTCCCTGAGCCTCTGGCTGGAGTTGTTGGAGTTCCTGCAGGGAGGCCCTGCCTAGTAAGGAAGGATGGGTCAGGGTCAGGCCTGAAGAGGTTCTCTGGCCACAGTCTGTCACAGCAGGTGTGTTGGGCTATGGGGGACAGCTCTTGGGACCAAGCCATCCAGCCTCCCTGGCTCCAAAAAGGGAATAGTGCAGCCCGGAACTATAGAGATGGATGGCACCCTTCCCCGCTTCGTGTGTTAGGCAGTTATGTGTCCCAGTGCTGGCTGCTGCCCCTCCCCCAAGGAGCTCAAATGGCTTAGACAGCAGGCAGAGTCTGTTGAGAATCTGCGTGGCTCCAGGGTTGGGAACCTAGGCCCTGGTGGCATGGGTTTGCGAGTGGGATTTTCCTATCCATGCGTTGCACAGTTCCATGGAAAAAGCACGGTTTCCCCAGCTGGGTAGCACACTCACTTACCACCTCCCTTGGCTAGGGAGTAGGGGCCCCCGCACCACAGCTCTCTTCCCTTCTCTCTGTGGATCATGCCAGTCACCTAGACTATTCTGATGAGAGAGCATGGATACCTGGGTTGCCGGTGCAGGATTCACATGCTGATTACGGTTCTTTTTGATGGGAGCCTCTGATCGCAGCTGCTTCTAGTCGGCCATCTTGGCCCCGCCCCCTGAGAAATTGAAACTTTTCTTGATATAACAGCCAATGATAGGCACATATATAATATACATATAATATATATTTGTATAATATACATTATATACATGTTATATATCTATATTATATATGTATCTATTATATACATACTATAGTATATATTGTATATATTATATATTGTATAAATATATAATATATAGTATACATACTATATATTATATGCATATATTTATAATATATGTTATCTATAGTACATTATATTATACATATATATAATATGACATTTTATTCCCTGGTCATATTTTAAATTCCAACAACTTACATTCTCACCAATATATATTATATATGTACAATACATAATATATTTTTGATAAATATAATATATATTTATTATACACCATTATATTATACATATATTGTACCTACATAATATACATATATAATATGATATTTTATTCCTTGGTCATATTTTAAATTGCAACAACTTACCTTCCTCTAGAATTAATGCTATAAGCCCATTCTCTATATAGTTCCTGGAGAGATCCTTTCAAGATGGGACCTATCCATGTCATTTTTATTGTTTAACTTTTCCCATTTGCCTTGAGAATACTTTGCCGGAGTCACTTGCCGCTGCAATGTTTACCGTGTGATAACCTTTGCCATGAAATATCTGGCTTTTATTATCATTTTTGCCTCACTCTCGTATATTGACTTTGGGAACAAAAGACATCACTGTATTTATATCATTCTGTTTTTAGTAGTGGTATTTCCATTTATGAAATATAGTAATTATTGATCACTGAAAATGTCAAATCCTAGAAAAAATAGCATTTCTACCTGTGATGTTACCATCGTCCTCGAACAGTTGTTGGCCAAAGACTCATTTGATGAATCTGATTTATCTGAAATAGATGGTTCTGATGATTCAGACAATTTTTATATTAGTTCTGTCTGAAATAACTCCAAGAATGGTTTTTATGTTTTATTTTCACATTGAAAATCAGTCAGATTTGCTTGACCCTCAAAGAGTGTGTTTATGTAAAATTCAATGAGTGCTGGCAGTGAGCTACATTATTTTTTTTCTAAATGGGAAACGGGTTAAAATCTTTCAGTGGCTCAATATTGCCCATAAGGCATTCAAGGCCTTGGTCATCTGTGTCTTTTCCTCTTCTCCCACTGCCAGCTGCAATGAGATATTTATGACGTAATAAACAAGGCATGCCATTTCATAGCACCATGTTTTTGTGCATGATGCCCAACATACAAATATGGTTTTCTGTTCTTATTGATTTGGAAATTGCCTATTTATTTTTTAAACGCCACTCTTGTTTCCTCTAAGAACTTCCTTCCAGTTCCCAGCAGAGTCAATTGTTATTTCCCCCATATATACAATATACATATTTATAAAATACATTTGACATCTCTTGTGTGTCATTGGCTGTGAGCTGCTTGAGGGTAAGAACTTGATCTGTGTATCTCTGTAGCTTCTCACAGTCCCTTATAACATGCCAAATACACAAAATGTTTCTGAAGTCGGTGAACTAAATGAATGAATGAATATTTATTATGAGAATTAAATATTCTTCTTATAACTATTTATTATAAGAATTAAATATATACATATATATAGCTATTAATAGAATGCCTACTACAGGCACCTGTAGTCCCAGCTACTCGGGAAGCTGAGGCAGGGAATTACTTGAACCCGGGAGGTGGAGGTTGCAGTGAGCTGAGATCGTGCCACAGCACTCCAGCCTGGGCAACAGAGCGAGACTCTGTCTCAAAAAAAAAAAAAAGGAATGCCTACCACATAATAGGTGTTATAAAAGTATTTTCTATTATTTTTCTCCTGCATAATTTCTGTCCATATTTCTTTCCATTTGGTTTTGCCATCCAAGCAGATTAAAGGAAAGAAATGTCACATTCCTGTGTAACACCTTATAAGCATTTAATTAACCTGTCCATACATTCATCAAGAATTTGTGATTCCCACAGTCCAAATCTCTGTGAATTTTCTTTCTAGCCATGTGTGGCATAGCTCTCTGACTACACTCTAATACCCCAACCCTCTGTAGCAAGGGTATATTTACTTTGTTTTTTTTTTGTTTTGCTGAGATGGAGTCTTGTTCTGTTGCCCAGGCTAGAGTGCAGTGGCGCGATCTCAGCCGAATGCAACCTCCGCCTTCTGGGTTCAAGTTATTCTCCTGCCTCAGCCTTCTAAGAAGCTGGGATTACAGGCACGTGCCACCATGCCCGGCTAATTTTTGTATTTAGAGACAGGGTTTCGCCATGTTAGTTATGCTGGTTTCTAACTCCTGACCTCATGATCCGCCCACCTCTGCCTCCCAGAGTGCTGGGATTATAGGCATGAGCCACCGAGCCCGGCCTATTTCCTTTCTTTTCCCCACGAAGATTCCCCAATTCCTATTGCTTTTCTAGCTTTTTCAATGGGGTTTTCAACCTCTTAGGAATCTCAGAGGTTCTTTGCAATAACATTAATCTTTATTGCACAAGACTGCCACATTATTTTGCTTTGGATTTATCTTTGCAGATTCTGCCCCCAAATAAATAAATAAAATGAAATGACACATTTCTACAGCTGAACAGTGAAGTTTGTTTTTCTTCTATGAGGCTGAACATTTATTGATGAATCCATATTGTACTGACAGCAACTTCTTCAATAATTTCATGGGTTATATAACAGTTGGTAATAGTGCATGCACGTGGGCAGGGAGAACTATGCAAATATCAATAATAATTATGCTTGGTGTATGCAAATTCCAGCAGGTATTTTCAGAAATTAATCTTCCAAATTACTTTTGCACAATTCAGGAAAATTGAAATGTGCATTTAAATAATTGTAGAAAAATGTAAAAGCAATCTCTACTCATTTAAATCACCCAGTTAAGGTGCTATTGTAAACAAAGGGATTGTAGATATTTCAGACACAGAAGCCATACTGTCAAAACAGAATTACAGAGATCATGAGAGCTTTGCTTTGTTTGTAGACAACTTACCAGGGATGGGATTGTTTGGATTCGTTTGTTTTTGGTTTAAAGCATTATTATTAATATTCCTCAAAAATCATTACTAAAAAGAAGCAATATTGTTTTATTTGTTTACATACTCACTTATATGTTTCATGCATCACTGTGTCCATTTACCAACCCATCTGTCTATCAAGTTAATGTTTATTAAGCATGATTATGTGCCACAGACTAAGGTAAGTAAAGTTATGTGAGTAGGAAGACCTTTTGACTTGTGTCTCCAGCTCAATATGGGCCACAAGTTTACATAGTTTAGCCATTTTGGGGTCTTTACATTTCCTCCATGAGTTTAATATCAATTGTAACTTCATATGAAAGCTAGAATATAGAGCAATAATTAATGCATTTATATAAGCAAAGCACTTTCAATGTCTTCTTCTGCTTTCATGCAGTTTTAATTCATCAAATTATGGCCAGAGGCTTTAATCGCTGAAAGTAACCCTAGGTTTCTCTGACTTTCTTGAATACCTGACATGCATTTCTCAGGGAAAATATTGAATTCATAGATAAAGGCTAGAAAGATCCGCAATCCTTGCCCTCAAGAAGCTGATGTCTCATGGGCATCCGGGACAAGGAGCATTTGCCTATTATTAATGCTTGTGACTAAAAGTACTGCTATCAGAGTCCACAGACATTTCGGGAACAAAAGGTCTCCTTCCAGGAGTGATCAGGGCACTTTTGAGATGTCCTTGAGTTGTGCCTTGGGTATGCGTTTTACAAAGGAAAATGGTGGAGACAGCTGTTGAAACAGGAAAGTCCAGGATTTCAGACCTAGGTTCAGCAGCTATAGATAGGACTGTGAAGTCTTAACAACTAGCCTCATCTGTAAAATAGGGATGAGGACACCAGCCTCATAAAGATCTTTGGGAGGGTTTAGCTAATGTTTGCTAATATGCTCATTAAATTATATGAAGCAGGGATTCCTAGGTAGAAGAGGTGGTCCAGGGTAAAGGCACAGAAGGGAGGAAAAAAGACATATTAGGACCCTGGTGATAAGGCCAGTTTGTCTACTACTTATGGTTCTTCTACTGCCTCTGCTTTTCTTTCTAGAAAACCAGAGGCAGTAACCACAAATCTATTTGTCTGTTTTGCGATGTTGAATTTGCGACTTGACTGTTTTGTTTTTAACTGCTTTGTCTTAAAAATCAATCAGGAAAACTCATTTTATGCTGCCCCAAGTGGTGGGAGGTAAGATGACAGATACATCACCTGCAAGTAAGGCTTTTGTGTTCCTCTTCAGTTGGTGCTCTCTATTCATTTAAGTGTTTCTTATCAGCTTCTGCCTAGGGATAACCTTCTAATAAAAATACACATTTCCTTGCCCATATGTCACAAGTCAGCTGTTCCTCTAAAGGACATACCTGTGATCTTGAACAATGGGTTCAAAATATATTATAAACCAGTATAATATTCTAGGTTTTGTTTGTTTGTTTGTTTTTTGTTTTCCGAGACAGAGTCTCTCTCTGTCACCCAGGCTGGAGTGCAATGGCTCAATTTTGGCTCACTGCAACCTCTGCCTCCCAGGTTCAGGTGATTCTCTTGTCTCAGCCTCCCGAGCAGGTGGGATTACAGGTGCATGCCACCACGCCCAGCTAATTGGCATTTTTAGTAGAGACAGGGTTTCACCGTGTTGGCCAGGCTGGTCTCGAATTCCTGACCTCAAGTGATCTGCCTGCCTCTGCCTGCTAAAGTGCTGGGATAACAGGCATGAGCCACCATGCCAGGCCCTAGTTTTTTTATTTTTATTTTTTATTGTTTTTCTTGTTGCTGTTGTTTGAGGGAAATACTGAAACTACAAATAAATTAACAGTCATTGCCACCAACTCATTTGATGAAAACCATTTATTCTAATTGTAACTGATAACCTGGCTTTTGTGCCCTCAGATCAGATGATCTGTTGTGTTTTCCTGTATTTTTGAGTGCTGCTTAGTTTTTCTTATTTTTTTGTTTCCCACGCCTCCACCTGTGATCCTACAAATAGCATACTGATAACAGAAGGCAAACAGGTAGAATGGTAGAGAAAGAAGGTTGGGAACACAGGAAAATGGGACAGTGTCTTTCTTGTCTTTCACTTATTCATTTACCAATTACTGCTGAAACTGTGGTGGAAGCCATAAAGACAAAGTCCAAGAAGGTACCACCTATATCTCTGAGGCACTTGGCAGTTGAGAGATAACAGCAATTGGGCCATAACCATGATGACCAGTCCTTCAATGGAGGATGTTCAGATGCTGTAGAAGCATTTAGGTGGGAGCGGCTAACAGGCCTGGGAGAGCTGGAAAAGCTTCACAGAGGAGGTGATATTAGACTGAATCATGAACGTAAAAAGGAGTCTGGATGAAGGACATTCCATACAAGACAAATTATTATCTCAATGATTAAAATCTATGTCAGAGAAAGGTTAGGCCATAGAAAGATATACAGCTCTAAGGGATTCAGAAGACAGAAACATTACATTTCCTAAAGCGATAAAGAGAGACACTTCAAGGAGGAAGTAGTATTTTAAATGGGCCATGACATTTTAGAAGGGATAGGTGGGGCTAAAGAGGACCCTTTAAATGGAGGAACTTATGAACAAATGACATGGGGGTAAGAAAGTTCAAGGTGGGGCTTAGGGAACACGAAGGAGACATGTATGCTTAGAGTGTATGCTACGTGTAGTTAATATGAGAAAGGTCAGGTGGGGTCAGATGGGGAGAGTTCCAGATGCTGACGTGAGGCCTCTGTACCTAATACTATTATTTGGTAGGAGTCACCAATACTTTATTTGGGAAACGATAGTCCATTCAGCTTAATTCCACCAGTATTTTTGGAGACCTTCCTTGCTCTGAAACAGGTACTGTGATAGATTCTAGGGACACAAAATGAATCAGACATGATTCCTGACCTTTTGAATCTTTCATCAAAATATTTATCCATGTTTCTGTCTAAGTCAATGTCCATGTCTGTGTTCACGTCCATGTCTATGTCTAAGTCAATGTTTATGTCGATTTCTATGCCTATGTCTATATCTGCATCTATATCTAGATCTTTAGACAGAGATTAATTTGACTGTGGTGTGCAGGATGTGTGGAAGCAGGGGAAGAGGGGCAGGAGAGGTGAACAGGCAGCAGCCATCCACATGGAAAGGTCTGAACCAGTCCAGATGGGAGGGCCTGAACAGGGGCAGTACAGCAGGAAGAGCACTGTCTTTGGAGTCTGAGGAATTTGAGCCTGAATCCAGGCTCTACCACAAACTCTCCTTGAGAGTTTATTCAAGTAATTTCCTCAGCCTGATTCTCTTCATCTGTAAAACAGGGAAAATAACACTTACCTCTGAGGGTGGATGAGAAGATTTAAGGTGACGTATTAAGCACTTGGCACATGGTTGGCATCAGCAATTGGCAGTGATAAAAGAGGCTGCAATGCCTTTGATTTGCCACTCCCTGTTCAGAAAGAAGTCAACACTTTTACCCCAGTGAGAGAGGCAGGTTTGGTGGCTCCAGATAGGGAATGATGACTATGACTTTAAGCCTACCCTTTGACCTCTACGTCTGTTTCCCAGGTAAGGAGAACAGATATCCCTTGCTTGGCTGTCAGAGCCAGGCTCACCTTGGGAGGCCCTTTCATGGACTGCTTCTTCCCATCCCACCAATGAACCCACTGACTCAGCCGTTGAGAGGTTCTGGCAGGAAGCAGGGCTGCAGCTGCGACCAGGCCAGGTTGCTCCATCTCCAGCAAACATTTAGAGTGGCTCAGTGCCTGCTGCTCCTGCCTTGACACAGAGGAAACTGAGAGCCAGGACAGCGAGTGGCAGCCAAGAGGATGCTGCCAGCATGGCAGCCAGGAGCTGCAAAGACCCCAAGCGCTAGATGGCTTTGCCATCACTGTGGGGAGTGTCCCCAGCTGTCAGTGCCACCGCTGGGGATGCAGCTTCTCCCAGGAGCTCACCTGAGCATGCAGGACTGTTGCCCAGGGCCCTCACTCTCCCTGGCTGATGTGAGGTGGCTTCCAGGGGCAACAGCACTGTGGTGAACAAGGAGGAAGCCAGGATACAGTGAGGAAATGTGGAAGAGCATTTCCAAAGGCTGTTTCTGTTGGGGATTCTTGTTTGTCCAAGACTGTGATTTACCTCCATGATACTTAGAATTTGTGAGCAGCAGGGTGCTAGTAGAGGTTTAACAACCGGCTCTGAGAATGGAGGCAGGGCGGGAGTGGGGAAAGGAGCATCCTGATTTGTAGTTTTTGATGATTTCCATGGAGTAAAAATTTCCACCACAGAAAATGTCAAGGTACCAACATGATACCACTGAAGTAAAGTTCAGAAGAGATGGGAAGTGTCACATCATTATGAAGTATTTCCACCACAGATAGACAGTAGACACAAATAACCTCAAAACTGTTGATAATAATAAAAGATAGTAAAATTATTAGGAAGTGAGGATTTTGAGTATTTATTGTCTGTGCCTGTAATATAATTTATTTAATTGTAAGTTGATATACTTTAACATTTAATGATGGGCTAATCTGACAATGGCCTCTCAAAATTCCTCATGATTTTTTGAAGGCAATGCAGAGCGTCTTTGTTTTTACCTTCTCTGGAGAATAAACCTCCAGTCTTTTGCTTTCATTTGTAAGGGAAAGTTGCCTGGCTGACTGGTGTGTGGTAAGAAAGCTGGGGGCGGGGCGTGGGAAGGGATGTCTTTGCTTTTTAATTTATTGAAGTGGCATTCACATGACATAAAATTAATTCCTTTGAAGTAACCAACTCACTGACATTCAGTACATTCACAGTGTTACGCAAACACCAACTCTTATCTGGTTTTAAAACATTTCAATCACTCCAATGCAAAACCCCTGAGTTAGTTTGCTAGGACTGCTATTAAAAAGTGCCAGACACTGGGTGGATTAAAAAACAAAAAAATCATTTTTTCACAGTTCTGGAGGCTAGAAGTTCAAGATCAAGGTGTCAGCAGGCTTCGTTTCTGCTGAGGGCCATGAGGGAGGATCTGTTCCAGGCCTCTCTCCTTGGCCTGTCAATGGCTGTCTTCTCCCTGTGTTTTCACGTGGTCCTCCCTTTGTATGTGTCTGTGTCCAAATTTCCTCTTCTTATAAGGGTATCTGTCACATTGGATGAGGGCCAACTATAATGACCGCATTTTAACTTATCTACCTCTGTAAAGACCCTGTCTCCAAATAGAGTTACTTTCCTAAGTACTATGGGTTATGACTTTAACATACCAATTTTTCTTTTGCAGGAGGTATTACAATTCAGCTGATAACAACTCCGTAACCATTAAGCAGTTTCCCTCTATACCCCCTTACTCTCGGTCCCTGGCAGCCAATAGTCTGTGTTTTGTCTCTATGGATTTACCTATTCTGGATATTTCATACAAAGAAATCATATAACACATGACCTTCGTGTCTGGCTTCTATCACTTGAAAACATTTCCATTTTCATGTGTTTCATAGGAGTATCATTAGTTTTGTGTGCTGTGGTTTAAAAAAAAATGAGGACTAGGTAAAAGGCTACCAAGAGCAATTGCTTCAAAGTTAAGGAATTCTCTTAAAGACCACAAAACTAACCAGCATTTGGCAGATAATTTTGTCTCCTATTTACCAGAATAGAGACAAGACGACTGATCAAGAGACCACTGGAATAGTTGACACAAGACAGTTCTAAGGCATAGACTTAGGGAAAGGGCAAAGGGGATCAAGAGGAGAAGGTTTCATCAAAGTGATTAGAAAATGCAAATCATTTTCAAATGCTTAAACGTTACGTATTTTAAAAGTATATGAAAGCGTAAAGAAAATAAAAACCATCTATGATACCACAACTCAGTTATACATACTGTAAACATTTTGATATATCTACTATTTTTATCAAAAAATAACATATACACAGAAAACTGCAAAAGTGATAAAATTTTAGAAGGTTAAACACCCAGTTATCTACCTCACAGGTCATAAAATGTATCCTAAGAGCCTTCCTCATGCCCTCTACTACCAAAGGTAATAATTACTAGTTTTAGCCTTTTTTTTTTTTTTTTTTCCTTTTTTGAGACAGAGTCTTGCTCTATCGCCCAGGCAGGAGTGCAGTGGCACGATCTCGGCTCACTGCAACATCTGCCTTCCAGGTTCAAGGAATTCTGCCTCAGCCTCCCAAGTAGCTGGAATTACAGGCGCCCACCACAGCACCACCAATGCCTGGTACATTTTTGTGTCTTTTGTTTCATCATGTTGGCCAGGCTGGTCTTGAACTACTGACCTCAGGTGATCTGTCTGCCTCAGCCTCCCAAAGTTCTGGGATTACAGGTGTGAGCCACCACGCCTGACTAGTTTTAGCCTATTTTTGAGCCAGAGAGAAAGAAAATAAAATTACACTCTTTTATTTTTGGCTTATTTTCCTCACATTTTGTGAAATGGATCCATGTAGTTGTGTGAAGTAGTTACTCTTTCATTTTCCTACTATTCTATGATATGAATATGTGACAAATAACTAAACTGATTTTATTATTGGTGAGTATTTGGGTTATGTCCAAATTTTAGATATTGTAACAATGTTGCTATGTTCTTGTCTTTTGTGCTCATATGTATACCACATACTTGCACATATGTATCTGGTGGGGTGTGTCCTCCCAAGATTTCTTCTTGTGTTAAATATGATCTAGGAGTGGAACTGCTGGTCATCAAGTGCACATTCAGAGTTAGGAGATGCCCCATCAAAGAATCATCCACAGTGGTTATACTACTCTACATTCTTACAGACAGCATGTGAGGGTTCCTTTTCCTCCATATCTGCATCAACATTTGATAATGTCAGTTAATTTAACTTCACCATACTGGCGGGTGTTGTTTGGTGGTATGTAATTGTGCTTTAGTTTGCATTTTCCTTATAATTTATGATGATAAGTTTTTTACATGTTTACTCAACATCTTATATTTTCTTTTGGGAGGAACCCATGCATTGGGTTCTCTATTCTATTTCTGGGGTTTCTGTTCTGTTCCATTGGTCTATACGTCTGTTTCTATGCCAGTACCATGCTGTTTTGTTTACTGTAGGTTTGTAATATACTTTAAAATAAAGAAATGTGATGTCTCCAACTTTGTTCTTTCTAATGATTGCTTTGGGTATTTGGGGTATTTTGTGGTTCCATATGCATTTTGGGAATGTTATTTTTTCTTTCTATGAAGATTGACATTGGGATTTTGATAGGGATGGCACTGAATCAGTAAATCACTTAGGGCAGTATGGACATTTTAAGAATATTATTTTTTCCCAATCTATGGCCATGGGAAATCTTTCCATTTATATATGTCTTTAATTTTCTTCCTCGATGCTTTATAATTTTCAGTGTCTTTAATTTCCTTCATCAGTGCTTTATAATTTTCTTTTTCATCTCCTTGGTTAAGTTTATTTCTAAGTATTTTATTCTTTTTGTTGTTATTGTGAATGAAATTGTTTTCTTCTTTTTTGGATAGTTTATTGCTTGGGTATAGAAATGCAACTGATTTTGTGTGTTGAAATAGTATCTTGCAAATCTACTGAATTCATTTATTTGTTCTAAAAATTATTGAGTCTTTAGGGTTTTCTACATATATGATCATGTCATTTGCAAAGAGATAATTATACTTCTTATTCAATTAGATGCCTTTGATTATTTTTTATTTTCTAATTACTTTAGCTATGACTTCTAGCACTATGTTGAGTAGAGGTCGTGAGAGTGAGCATCTTTGCCTTGTGCCAGATATTAGAGGGAAAGCTCTCAGTTTTTCCACAGTTGATTATAATGTTAGCCATGGGCATTTTATATACGGCTATAATTGTGTTGAGGAAAGTTCTTTTTGTATTTATTTTGTTGAAGATTTAATTATGAATGGATGCCGAACTTTGTCCAATACTTTTCCTGTATCTATTGACATAATCTTGTGATATTTTTCCTTTCATTTTGTCAATGTGGTATAATACATTGATTTACATATATTGAACTGTCCTTGCATCACAGGGATGAATTCCACTGGTCATGGTGTATAATCCTTTTAGTGTGCAGTTTAATTCACTTTGCTAGTATTTTATTGAGAATTTTTGCATCTGTTTTCATCAGGGATATTGGCCTGTAGTTTTCCTTTTATATCTTTTTATTGTGTTCTTGTCTGGCTCTGGTATCAATCAGGTGATGCTAGCTTCATAAAATACATTTGGAAGTGTTTCCTCTTCTTTTATTGTTTGGAAGAGTTTTTTCTTAGCTAGTTTTTATTGATGACTTCTTTTTGTTACTGTTTAGTAAAAGTTTGTTATTCTGAATGACTCCGTCATCATATCTTAATCTTATATTTATCTTTACCAATTCTGTAGTATGTCTTTTAATTAATAGATGTTATAATTTTTTCTATAGTCCAATTTGTCAATCTTTTCTTTTATGGTAATGCCATTTGTGTTTAATTTTAAAAATCATTACCTATCCCAAGTTCATAAAAATATTTATTCTGTTATATTGTAAAAGTTTTATTGCTTTAACTCTTGTATTAAGCTATCTAGATCTATCTAGATTTGATTTCTATGTATGTTGCAGTGCAGAAGTTTATATTTTCATAAAAATATAAAACTGATCTAGCGCCACTTATTGAGAAGATCATCCTTTTCCTTCGCTGTGGCATTTTAGTCATAGATAGTGAGATTGTTCTTGCATGGTGTTGTTTCTAGACTGTTTATTTTATTTTATTCATCTCTTTTCTAACCTTCATATCAATATATCTTACTCTAACTTTTTAAAGAAGCCTTGTTATCTAGTAGGGTATGTCCTCTAAAGGTTTTCTTCTTAAAGATTATTTTTGCTATTCCAAGCTATTTGCATTTCTGAAGAAATTTTAGATAAATTTTGTCTATTTCCCCAAGCTTGCTGGATTTTGTTAAAAATAAGTTTCATTGGTTCTTTTTTAACTGATGAGGAGGTTTTAAATTTTAGCAAATGTTTTCTCTGCATTATATGAAGTAAATGGTATGGCTTCTCTCATGGTGGTGACTTGCATGGATTGGTGTTTGTTGCACTGTCCTTCTATTCTTGAAACATATCCAATTGGTCTGTGGTGTGCTATTTTTTTATATATATATTTGCTAATATTTTTGTTATTTTAATAGAAATTTACTAGTGTTTTTACATGTATGCTCATAAATCTGTGATTATACTTTTTTGGTAATGTTCTTATCAGATTTTATATCAGAATTATTCTGGATTTATAATATAGAAGTATTTTCTCTTTTTTCTATTCTTCTGAATTTTTTTTTGCGTAAGATTGGTGTTATTCCTTGAATATTTATAAAAATTATAGGTGAAGTTTCTTGGGCCTGGAGAATGTTCCATGGCAACGATTTTATTTGTAGAGTCAATTTCTTTAATAAATGTATAGGTCAATTGGTTTTTAAAAATTCTTCTTGATTTAGTTTTGATAAGTAGTGTTGTTCCAGATATTCATTAATTTTATCTTATTTTCCAATTTATTAATAAAGTCTTTCATAATAGTCTTTTATTATCTGTTTAAGGTTCATGAAGACTATAATTATGTCCTCTTTTTATTTCCAATTGGTAATATATTCTGCCCTTCCTTTTTTTTTAACTTCATTAATCTTATCAGGGTTTTATCAGTATTAGTAATTTTTTTACAAAGAACCAGCATTTAATTTGGTTAATTCTCTATTGCTTAATTTCTACTTTGCTAATTTCCCTACTCTAAAATTTATTTCATTTTACTTCTAGTTTTGATTTCTCTTCTTTCTCTAACTTCTAGAAATTGGTACTTAGATAATTGTTTGCAGCTTTTTTCTTTTCTAATATACTATAGGCATTTAAGATAATACATTTCTCTCAAAGAACAGCTTTGGCTATATCCCTTAAGTTCTGCTATATAGTTTTTTTAATTGTCAAGTAGTGAAAAGGATTTTCTAATTTTCATTGAGATTTCTTTATTGACTTTAACTTATTTTGAATAATATTGTTTAAAATGCAAATATTAGGGAATTTTCTAATTTTTTTGCTATTTGTTTTCTAGCACAATTCCATTTTAGTTTTGTAATCTTCTTCCACATTATTTCAGTTCTTTGCAATTCATTGAGACTTTATAGCTCAGTATATGGTGGATTTTGGTAAATATTTCATGTGCTCTTAAAAGAAAGTACATTCTGGTCCAGCACAGTGGCTCACGCCTGTAATCCCAGCACTTTGGGAGGCTGAGGCGAGTAGATAACAAGGTCAGGAGATCGACACCATCCTGGCTGACACAGTGAAACCCTGTCTCTACTAAAAATACAAAAACAAAATTAGCCGGGCGTGGTGGTGAGCGCCTGTAGTCCCAGCTACTTGGGAGGCTGAGGCAGGAGAATGGGGTGAACCCAGGAGGCGGAGGTTGCAGTGAGCTGAGATTGTGCCACTGCACTCCAGTCTGGGCAACAGAGCAAGACTCCATCTCAAAAAAAAAAAAAAGAAAAAAGAAAAAAGAAAAAAAAATAGAAAGTACATTCTATAGTTGGTGGTTGCTGCATTCTATATATGTCAATTAAGTCAAGTTTATTAATTTTGTTATTTGGATCTCATAATTTGTTACTGAATTTTTTGTCTGTTTCTTTAATCATTTATAAAGAGCAACAGGCCAAAATCTTAGCTCTGATTTTGATCTTCTATTTCTCCATTTTGTTCTGTCAGTTATTGTTGTATATCTTCTGAATCTATGTTATTGGGGCAAACAAGTTAAGAATTGTCAGTCTTCTTGGTGAATTTACCTTTTGATCTTTTTGAAGTAATCAATTCAATTTCTGGTAATGATTTTTGCTTTAAACACTTCATCTGTTGTTAAAGTGCTAATATTGTTAGGTTCATTTTTACATGGCTTACCTTTTCCCCATCTTTTTACTTTTGAACTTTCTCTATTAAGAATTGTTTCTCCTAAGCATCATATAGTTTGATAATTTTTTCTTTTTGTTGAAATACTTAGCCTATTTTTATTTAATGCAATTATACATATACATATATATTTGAGGTTTGGTCTAAAATCTTACTATTTGCTTTTTATTTGCTCCACTCACTTTGTATTTCTTTTTCTCGACTTTCTTTTCTTTTGGATTAGTCAAGTAATTTTTATTATTCTATTTTCCATTCTGTTAGCTTCTCAGTTATTACTATAGTTTGAGTACTTATCTTTAATTATACAACATTCATCCATCACTTATTATAGTCTCATATAATTTAGATGAGGGTTTTGTTTTGTCTTTTACAATTTCCCAGGAAGTACAAGAATCTTCCAAGAGTTTAATTCCATTTGACCAACTCCTTTATGTTTCTTTTGTATGCTCTTCACACCTCATTTTTTTCTTGTATTTCTAACTGGGACAGTTTTTCTTCCATCTGAAGAACCTCCTTAAATATTTCTTTCAGTACAAGTCTACTGGCAATGAATTCTCTTATACTTTGTCTGGAAATGTCTTTGTTTTCACTTACCTTTAATATTTCTATTGAAGTATACACATGTACAGTACCTGTATAACTCTAATGTATAACTGTATTTTGTTTTGCAAAATATACATCTATGTAATCACTAGTTTGATCAAGATATTGGGTATTACCTGCACCTTAGAAACCTCCCTCTTATACCTTCCCAGCTAATATTCATTCTAAAGGCAACCACCATTCTGATATCTATCACTATGGTTTTGATTGTTTTTAACTTCATTTAAGTGTATTCATACAGTATATATTTTCAGTGTCTACCTTCATTTGCTCAATATTATATCTCAGATTCATCCAAATTTTTGAGTATAGCAGTAACTTTTTATTTCACTGCTTTGTTATAATTTACTGTGTGACTATGCCATATTTACTTATTAATTCTAATCTTGATTGACATATATTTTCCTATTTTGTGACTATCAATTATGAATACAAACATTGTTGTACATGATTTTGGTGCACATGTAAGCACATTGCTCTCAAGTATATACCCAGAAATGACAATGCTGAGTCACAGTACATGCATACAATCCAGCTTTGGTAGATACTGTCAAACAGTTTTCCAAGTTATCAGTTTATTTTCCTATTTGTAGTGTACGGATGTTTCAGTTCCACATTCTTGCTAATATTTGGTGCTACCACCTTTTAAAAACAATTTAGCCACCCTTGTGGTTGCATACTGACATCTCATTGTAATTATAATTTGCATTTCCCAGATGACAGATTATTTTAAATACTTTTCACGTTTGTTGGCCACTTAGATATCATTGCTTTTAAGAGCTTGTTCCAATTTCTGACCATTTTTATGTAACTGTATGTGTTCTCTCTTATTTGTAGAATATTAAAAATGTCCTGAATGGTATTGCCTAGGTTTTCTTCTAGGGTTTTTATGGTTTTAGGTCTAACATTTAAGTCTTTAATCCATCTTGAATTAATTTTTGTATAAGGTGTAAGGAAGGGATGCAGTTTCAGCTTTCTACATATGGCTAGCCAGTTTTCCCAGCACCAATACCATTCAGGACATAGGCATGGGCAAGGACTTCATGTCTAAAACACCAAAAGCAATAGCAACAAAAGCCAAAATTGACAAATGGGATCTAATTAAACTAAAGAGCTTCTGCACAGCAAAAGAAACTACCATCGGAGTGAACAGGCAACCTACAGAATGGGAGAAAATTTTTGCAATCTGCTCATCTGACAAAGGGCTAATATCCAGAATCTACAATGAACTCAAACAAATTTACAAGAAAAAACAAACAACCCCATCAAAAAGTGGGCGAAGGATATGAACAGACACTTCTCAAAAGAAGACATTTATGCAGCCAAAAGACACATGAAAAAATGCTCATCATCACTGGCCATCAGAGAAATGCAAATCAAAACCACAATGAGATACCATCTCACACCAGTTAGAATGGTGATCATTAAAAAGTCAGGAAACAATAGGTGCTGGAGAGGATGTGGAGAAATAGGAACACTTTTCCACTGTTGGTGGGACTGTAAACTAGTTCAACCATTGTGGAAGACAGTGTGGTGATTCCTCAGGGATCTAGAACTAGAAATACCATTTGACCCAGCCATCCCATTACTGGGTATATACCCAAAGGATTATAAAACATGCTGCTATAAAGACACATGCACACGTATGTTTATTGTGGCACTATTCACAATAGCAAAGACTTGGAACCAACCCAAATGTCCAACAGTGATAGACTGGATTAAGAAAATGTGGCACACATATAACATGGAATACTATGCAGCCATAAAAATGATGAGTTCACGTCCTTTGTAGGGACATGGGTGAAGCTGGAAACCATCATTCTCAGCAAACCATCACAAGGACAAAAAACCAAACACCGAATGTTCTCACTCATAGGTGGGAATTGAACAATGAGAACACATGGACACAGGAATGGGAACATCACACACCAGGGCCTGTTGTGGGGTGGGGGTAGGGGGGAGGGATAGCATTAGGAGATATACCTAATGTTAAATGACGAGTTAATGGGTGCAGCACACCAACATGGCACATGTATACATATGTAACAAATCTGCATGTTGTGCACATGTACCCTAAAACTTAAAGTATAATAAAAAAAAAAAGTCTATTCTGGAATACGATAATAAAAGTCATTCAATTTGTATTTCATTTATTTACTTATGAAGGAGTTTTTTTCTGGGCATAGAATTCTGGTGAGCAGTTAATTTTCCTTCAGCTCTTATAGAAAGTTATTCCATTGACTTTATGGCTCCCATTGTTCTGGTGGGAATTTAGTCGTAAATCTTGTTTGTTCATTTGAAGTTAGTGTTGTTCTTTTCTCTTAAAAATCTTAAAAATGTATTTTGTATTTGTTCTTAGTTTTATGCTGATAGGGTGAAGTGTGTGTGTTTTATTTAAATGTTGCTATTCTTAGTGCTTCTTGAATATGTGGTTTAATTCCTTTAGTGGGTTTTGGAAAATGTATTGACATTATCTTTTCATTTCTATTTGATTCTTTTTCTACTCTCCTTCTGATAATTAATTTTAAAATATATTCAATATTTTTATCATGTTCCGTTTATCCCTTAGGCTAGTTTATGTGTTTTCTGTTTGTTTTGCTCTTTATAATTCTCTTGAATATTTTCTAATCATTCATTTTCTAGTTGATCAATCCTTTTGATTTTGTCCAGTCAACTTTTATTTTTTCTTATTTCATGTATTTTATTTATTTACTTATTTAGAGATGGATTTTTGCTGTTGTTGCCCAGGCTGGAGTGCAAAGGCGTGATCTCGGCTCACCGCAACCTCCGCCTCCTGGGTTCAAGCGATTCTCCTGCCTTAGCCTCCCGAGTAGCTGGGATTACAGGCATGTGCCACCATGCCCAGCTAATTTTGTATTTTTAGTAGAGACGGGGTTTCTCTATGTTGGTCAGGTTGGTCTCGAACTCCCGACCTCAGGTGATCCACCTGCCTCGGCCTCCCAAAATGTGAGCCACCATGCCTGGCCTAGTCAACTTTTAAATCAAGTTCTTAGTTTTCATTACATTATTTTTAGTTCTGGAATTGCTATTGAATTTTTTATAGATACAGTATTTTTGGTGAAATTCTCCATCTTGTCATCAATTTTCTTGAGCTATTAATTAGAGTTTCATGTCTGATAAGTACAGTGAATTGACGGTGCATATCTCTTCTCTACTTTTTTTTGGTCCTGTTCCTTGATACAGCTGACATTTAAAAAATTGAATTCCAGGCCAGGCACAGTGGCTCAGGACTGTAATTCCAGCACTTTGGGAGGCCAAGGCGGTTGGATCACGAGGTCAAGACATGGAGACCATCCTGGCCAACATGGTGAAACCCCGTCTCTACTAAGAATACAAAAATTAGCTCGGTGTGGTGGTGCACACCTGTAGTTCCAGCTGCTCGGGAGGCTGAGACAGGAGAATCACTGGAACACGGGAGGCGGAGGTTGCAGTGAGCGGAGATCACTCCACTGCACTCAGCCTGGTGACAGAGCAAGATTCTGTCTCAAAAAAAAAATCCAGTTATTTCACTTACAAAGAGGTAGATGTTCTAAATAAGTTTACATTGAACAGAGAAAGTTCATCACGCTTGGGACAATTCCTATGGGGTATATTACCGTAAATCCATCAAGGATTACATTTATCTAAAACTGGATTTCAATTTTTGTAAAGTTTGGTTGGTCTCTGGTTTAACCTGATTCCTAGGATATAGTTTTCCAGGGGAACCAATGGAGATTTGAAGATACGTACTGGAACCTCTCTTTCTTTAAATGTCTTGAATTCAAAATTTTTGTTTCTTTAGCACTGTCAAGTTTTGCTTTGATTTTTTAGAGATTTTCCAGTTAGCTTATTTTATTCTGCCTTTGCCTAGCTTAAATAATTGGCAGGTGTCTTGATGTAAAAAAAAAAAAAAAAAGCAAAATATAAAGCTCACTTTTCTGCACCACTCTTCTAAGATAGTTACTGATAAAATTCTGGCTGACTTGGAAGCCCCAATCTACAATTTTTGTACTTCCAGTCCTACAAAATTTCCGAAAGTGTTCCTCTGGTGGCCTCATTTGATTTGTTATCTGTTTTTTGGTGGGTTGGGGGGTTTGGAGGGATGTTTCTCTTATGCCAAGAGTTGACAAATACCACAACGAGAAAAGAAATACAAAGAATGCTAGCTTACTTCTCAGATTCTCCCCTGCTCAGGATATTGGCCTTTAAAGCCTAGATTAATAAACTTAACAAACTCGCTGATGCCTTCAAACAGACTTTAAAAAATATACAATCCATTTCTAATTGTTCTTTTTGGGACAGTTGGTCTGCCACAAGTTGCTACATGATTTACCTGTGTTTTATTTGGGGTATTTAATGCCTATTTCCTTATGAGATTCATGGAGAGGTTGAGTATCCCTTATCCAAAACGCATGGGACCAGAAGTGTTTCATATTTCAGATACATTTTGGATTTTGGAATATTTGCATATACATAATAAAATATCTTGGAGACAGGGCCCAAGTTTAAGCACATAATTTTTTTCTGTTTCATATACACCTTGTACACATAGCCTGAAAGAAATTTTATGTAATATTTTAAATAATGTGCATGAAACAAAATTTTGACTGCCTTTAGACTGGAATGTATCATGTGAGGTCAGGTGTGGAATTATCCACTTGTAGTATTATGTCAGTGCTCAAAAAGTTTGAATTTTGGAGCATTTTGGATTTTGAATGTTCGGATTAAGGATGCTCAACCTGTATTGCTTTGTTGAATTTTATTATTTTCTATATTTTATGCCAGGATAATGTTCATCTTATATAATAATCTGGAAAATCTCCTAAGGTTTTTTTTTTTGAGGCCCTATATTTCTTTAAAAATTTAAAAAGAAATTAGAAATAAAACCATCTAGGCCTAGGACTAATTACATTTCTCTCCAGGTTCATTAGATGGTTCTAATCTTGTCAATGTTAAGAATGGTGCAATATATATATATGTATATATTTCTTAATCTATTTTAGGCCAGGCGCAGTGGCTCACACCTGTAATCCCAGCACTTTGGGAGGCTGAGGCAGGCAGATCACGAGGTCAGGAGTTCGAGACCAGCCTGACCAACATGGTGAAATGCCGTCTCTACTAAAAATACAAAAATTAGCCAGGCATGGTGGCGCACACCTGTAATCCCAGCTACTCAGGAGGCTGAGGCAGGAGAGTCGCTTGAATTCGGGAGGCAGAGGTCGCAGTGAACCAAGACTGTGCCACTGCACTCCAGCCTGGGTGACAGAGTGAGACTCTGTCTCAAAATAAATAAATAATACAATTTAAAAAAAATCTATTTTGTTAACAATTTCAAATTTATTAGCCTGGCATATTTGCCATTTTATTGCATAGATGTCTTTTATATTTTGGATTATAATCCCTACCTGTTTCTAATTTAATTTCCTTGTGTATCCTATATTTTATTATTTTTTCAAGAAATAGCTTTCAGATGGATTTATCAATATATTTATTGTTTTTAATTAATTTTATATTTATCTATATCTATATCTATTTCTTCTTCATATTTTGCCAGGATCCTGATTTCTCATTTCTAGCTTCTAGAACTAAATAATTACCTTATTTTTTCCATTCTCTTTTGCAATGTTAGAAGATTAGTCTTTTTTTACTGATACACAATTTTACATATTTATGGGGCATATGTGATATTTTGATACATTCATACAATGTGCACTGATTAAATCAGAGTAACTGAGATATTTATCACCTCAAACATTTATCATTTATTTGTGTTGAGAACATTCCACATCTTCTCTTCTGGCTATTTTGAAATATACAGTACATTATTGATAACTGTAGTCCTTGTACTGTACTATTGAACACTAGAACTTACTTATTTCTAACTGTATTTTTGCAACCATTAACCAGTCTCTCTCTATCTCCCCTCTCCCCCATACTTCCCAGCCTCTGGTAGGCACCATTCTAATTTCTACTTCCTTGAGATAAACTTTTTTAGCTCCCATACAGGAGATGGTACATCCAATTTTTGTCTTTCTGTACCTGGCTTATTTCACTTAAATAATGACCTCCAGTTCCATTCATGTTGCTGCAAATGACAGGATTAAATTCTTTTTTATGGCTGAATAATATTCCATTGTGAATTTTTCTTCTTGTCACAACTTTTGACTGGATCCTGTGAACTAGTACATGTACTGGTTTTATTTTGGCTATTTAAAAACAAAGTTTAAAAAATTTTCTTTTATATTAAAAATTATTTACAATAACATTGTTACTATTCCAAGTGACTGGGTTATTAATATTCCTCATTATTGATTCTCAGTTTTATTGCATTCTTAAGATAGAATTGGCTTGTAAAATCCTAAAATGTATTAAGCTCTTCTTAGGCGCTTATAATTAACATTTATAAATGTTTCATAAACCTGTGAGAAGGGTTGCATTTTCTACTTGTAGACTTACATTTCAATATGTGGCTATAAGAAGAACTTTAATCCCATAAATTAGATATTCTATATCCCATTTAAAAATTTATATTTATTCTTTAATCTTTAACAATTCTTGCTTTATATTTTAAGACTTTTTGTTGCCAAATTTATGATTCATAGCTATTATATCTTTATCTTCATTTATGCACTTTGTCAAAATATGTTTTCCATCTTTTTAATAAGTTTTGCTTTGATTTCTAGAACATTCTATTCTAGCAATTTTTTTTACCTGTATTTTCTGATATTTGACTGCCCATCCTTTAAATTTTAGTCCATCAAAAACACTTTTCTTTCTCAATATCTAATGCTTATAATTGGAATTAGTTTTTTTGCCCATGCCAGAGAGTTTTTGCTCTTGAAATATAACTAAATTACCCCATTTACAGTTATAATTAGATTTTATTTTACCTTGCTTTCATTATTTTGATTTATATTTTACATTTTAAAAATAGTTTCTTTCTATATTATGCACATATGTAGATATCTTTTATTTGATTATTTAATAATTCAGAAATTTTAGATCACATATGTATTAGACAGAGTTCTCCAGAGAAGCAGAACCAATAGAATATATATAAATATAAGGAGATTTATTATAATTGGCTCATGAGATTATGGAGGCCAAGATGTCCCATGATATGACATTGGCAAGCTGAGGACCTAGTAAAGCCAGTGGTATGATTCAGTTGAGTCCAGAGGCCTGAGAACCAGGGAAGTCAATTGTTTAAGTTCTAGTCTGAAGCTGCAAGACTGAGAAAAGGGGATTGGGGTGCTGATATAAGTCCCAGAGTCCAAAAGCCTGGGAACCAGGAGCTCTGATGTCCTGGGGCAAGAGAAAATGGATGCTCCTGCTCAAAAAGAGACAGAATTTGCCTTTCCTCAGCCTTTCTGTCCTATTCGGTTCCTCAATAGATTGGATGATGCCCATGCACAGTGGGGAGGGTGGATCGTCTTACCCAGCCTATCAATTCAAATCTCTTCTGGTAAGCACCCTCACAGAAACGCTTAGAAATAGTTTTACCAGCTACTAGGCATCCTTTAGCCCAGTCAAGTTGACTCATAAAATTAAGGGTCACAATGTCCTTTATTCTATCAGTGCATGTGCCCCTGAGGAGGATATACAGCAACATGACTTGTATGTGCAATTGTGCCTTGGACGTGCCATGCCACAGGATAAATAAGATACACGCTCTTGAATTATCATATATATATGTTCTATATATAAAATATATTCACATAGATTATATATGCATGTAATATACATAAGATATATATAAGATATATATCTATATCTATATGTATATATGCATATATATCTTATATATAAGCATATGTATCCTTATATATAAGCATATATATCTTATATATAAGCATATGTATCCTTATATATATCCTTATATATAAGCATATATATGTGATATATATTATAGCCATATATAATATCTATATCCATATATAATTCATTAATATTTAACTCAAAGCCAATAAGCACTGTATCATGCCTGGACGAAGCTAATCTAACACCCATTTTTCTCTATAAGGCACACCACAACCTTCTTGCAAATAGAAACACTAGACAGCGCTTTAGCATAATGCTTAGCAGCCATTTTAAACAGGGAAATCACGAACAAAAACAAAAACACAAGAAAAATGAAGAATGTACCATGAAATATACCCCCAAAAGGACACGTTTACATTATGATAGCTGAAACAAGAAGGCAGAGCATTGCTTTGCTTGATCTCACTTAAGAACGTGCAAATCCAGTGACTCAAATTTTTTGCCATTCATGTTTGAATGAGTGTGAAAACACTGTTGGGTATTAATTATAAGGTTACAAATAGATTTTAGTGAGTAGAGAAATTTGCAAATACAGAATCTGTGAATAATGAGGATTGATTATATATGTATTGTATATATATAATTGACAGACTGCATTCCTCTTACTGCATTAACATACATTTTTCAATCCAGAATTTCATATCCAGCCAAACTAAGCTTCATAAGTGAAGGAGAAATAAAATCCTTTACAGACAAGCAAATGCTGAGAGATTTTGTCACCACCAGGCCTGCCCTAAAAGAGCTCCTGAAGGAAGCACTAAACATGGAAAGGAAAAACTGGTACCAGCCACTGCAAAAACATGCCAAATTGTAAAGACCATCGAGGCTAGGAAGAAACTGCATCAACTAACGAGCAAAATAACCAGCTAACATCATAATGACAGGATCAAATTCACACATAACAATATTAACCTTAAATGTAAATGGGCTAAATGCTCCAATTAAAAGACACAGACTGGCAAATTGGATAAAGAGTCAAGACCCATCAGTGTGCTGTATTCAGGAGACCCATCTCACGTGCAGAGACACACATAGGCTCAAAATAAAGGGATGGAGGAAGATCTACCAAGCAAATGGAAAACAAAAAAAGGCAGGGGTTGCAATCCTAGTCTCTGATAAAACAGACTTTAAACCAACAAAGATCAAAAGAGACAAAGAAGGCCACTACATAATGGTAAAGGGATCAATTCAACAAGAAGAGCTAACTATCCTAAATATATATGCACCCAATACAGGAGCACCCAGATTAATAAAGCAAGTCCTTAGAGACCTACAAAGAGACTTAGATTCCCACACAATAATTATGGGAGACTTTAACACCCCACTGTCAACATTAGACAGATCAACAAGACAGAAAGTTAACAAGGATATCCAGGAATTGAACTCAGCTCTGCACCAAGTGGACCTAATAGACATCTACAGAACTCTCCACCCCAAATCAACAGAATGTACATTCTTTTCAGCACCACACCACACCTATTCCAAAATTGACCACATAGTTGGAAGTAAAGCACTCCTCAGCAAATGTAAAAGAACAGAAATTATAACAAACTATCTCTCAGACCACAGTGCAATCAAACTAGAACCCAGGATTAAGAAACTCACTCAAAACCGCTCAACTACATGGAAACTGAACAAACTGCTCCTGAATGACTACTGGGTACATAACGAAATGAAGACAGAAATAAAGATGTTCTTTGAAACCAATGAGAACAAAGATACAACATAACAGAATCTCTGGGACACATTCAAATCAGGGTGTAGAGGGAAATTTATAGCACTAAATGCCCACAAGAGAAAGCAGGAAAGATCTAAAATTGACACCCTAACATCACAATAAAAAGAACTAGAGAAGCAAGAGCAAACACATTCAAAAGCTAGCAGAAGGCAAGAAATAACTAAGATCAGAGCAGAACTGAAGGACATAGAGACACAAAAAATCAATGAATCCAGGAGCTGGTTTTTTGAAAAGATCAACAAAATTGATAGACTGCTAGCAAGACTAATAAGGAAGAAAAGAGAGAAGAATCAAATAGATGCAATAAAAAATGATAAAGGGGATATCACCACCAATCCCACAGAAATACAAACTACCATCAGAGAATACTATAAACACCTCTATGCAAATAAACTAGAAAATCTAGAAGAAATGGATAAATTCCTTGACACATACACCCTCCCAAGACTAAACCAGGAAGAAGTTGAATCTCTGAATAGACCAATAACAGGCTCTGAAATTGAGGCAATAATTAATAGCTTACCAACCAAAAAAAGTCCAGGACCAGATGGATTCACAGCCGAATTCTACCAGAGGTACGAGGAGGAGCTGGTACTATTCCTTCTGAAACTATTCCAATCAATAGAAGAAGAGGGAATCCTCCCTAACTCATTTTATGAGGCCAGCATCATCCTGATACCAAAGCCGGGCAGAGACACAACAACAAAGAGAATTTTAGACCAATATCCCTGATGAACATTGATGCAAAAATCCTCAATAAAATACTGGCAAACTGAATCCAGCAGCACATCAAAAAGCTTATCCACCATGATCAAGTGGGCTTCATCCCTGAGATGCAAGGCTGGTTCAACATACGCAAATCAATAAACGTAATCCAGCACATAAACAGAACCAGTGACAAAAACCACATGATTACCTCAATAAATGCAGAAAAGGCCTTTGACAAAATTCAACAGCCTTTCATGCTAAAAACTCTCAATAAATTAGGTATTGTTGGGACGTATCTCAAAATAATAAGAGCTATCTATGACAAACCCACAGCCAATATCATACTGAACGGGCAAAAACTGGAAGCATTCCCTTTGAAAACTGGCACAAGACAGGGATGCCCTCTCTCACCACTCCTATTCAACATAGTGTTGGAAGTTCTGGCCAGGGCAATCAGGCAGGAGAAGGAAATAAAGTGTATTCAATTAGGAAAAGAGGAAGTCAAATTGTCCCTGTTTGCAGATGACATGATTGTATATCTAGAAAACCCCATTGTCTCAGCCCAAAATCTCCTTAAGCTGATAAGCAACTTCAGCAAAGTCTCAGGATACAAAATCAATTGCAAAAATCACAAGCATTCCTATACACCAATAACAGACAGAGAGCCAAATCATGAGTGAACTCCCATTCACAATTGCTTCAAAGAGAATAAAATACCTAGGAATCCAACTTACAAGGGACATGAAGGACCTCTTCAAGGAGAAGTACAAACCACTGCTCAGTGAAATAAAAGAGGATACAAACAAATGGAAGAACATTCCATGCTCATGGGTAGGAAGAATCAATATTGTGAAAATGGCCATATTGCCCCAGGTAATTTATAGATTCAATGCCATCCCCATCAAGCTACCAATGACTTTCTTCATAGAATTGGAAAAAACTACTTTAAAGTTCATATGGAACCAAAAAAGGGCCTGCATCACCAAGATAATCCTAAGCCAAAAGAACAAACCTGGAGGCATCACGCTACCTGACTTCAAACTATACTACAAGGCCACAGTAACCAAAACACCATGGTACTGTTACCAAAACAGAGATATAGACCAATGGAACAGAACAGAGCCCTGAAAAATAATGCTGCATATCTACAACCATCTGATCTTTGACAAACCTGACAAAAGCAAGAAATGGGGAAAGGATTCCCTATTTACTAAATGGTGCTGGGAAAACTGGCTAGCCGTATGTAGAAAGTCGAAACTGGATCCCTTCCTTAAACCTTATACAAAGATTAATTCAAGATGGATTAAAGACTTAAATGTTAGACCTAAAACCATAAAAACCCTAGAAGAAAACCTAGGCAATACCACTCAGGACATAGGCATGGGCAAGGACTTCATGTCTAAAACACCAAAAGCAATGGCAACAAAGGCCAATATTGACAAATGGGATCTAATTAAACTAAAGAGCTTCTGCACAGCAAAAGAAACTAACATCAGAGTGAACAGGCAACCTACAGAATAGGAGAAAATTTTTGCAATCTACTCATCTGACAAAGGCCTAACATCCAGAATCTACAATGAACTCAAACAAATTTACAAGAAAAAAACAACAACCCCATCAACAAGTGGGCAAAGGATATGAACAGACACTTTTCAAAAGAAGACATTTATGCAGCCAAAAGACACATGAAAAAATGCTCATCATCACTGGCCATCAGAGAAATGCAAATCAAAACCACAATGAGATACCATCTCACACCAGTTAGAATGGCAATCATTAAAAAGTCAGGAAACAACAGGTGCTGGAGAGGATATGGAGAAATAGGAACACTTTCACACTGTTGGTGTGACTGTAAACTAGTTCAACCATTGTGGAAGTCAGTGTGGCGATTCCTCAGGGATCTAGAACTAGAAATACCATTGGACCCAGCCATCCCATTACTGGATATATAACCAAAGGATTATAAATCATGCTGCTATAAGGACACATGCACACGTATGTTTATTGCGGCACTATTCACAATAGCAAAGACTTGGAACCAACCCAAATGTCCAACAATGATAGACTGGATTAAGAAAATGTGGCACATATACACCATGGAATACTATGCAGCCATAAAAAATGATGAGTTCATGTCCTTTGTAGGGACATGGATGAAGCTGGAAACCATCATTCTCAGCAAACTATCGCAAGGACAGAAAACCGAACACTGCGTGTTCTCACTCATAGGTGGGAATTGAACAATGAGAACACATGGACACAGGAAGGGGAACATCACACACTGGCGCCTGTTGTGGGGTGGGGGTAGGGGGGAGGGATAGCATTAGGAGATATACCTAATGTTAAATGACAAGTTAACAGGTGCAGCACACCAACATGGCACATGTATACATATGTAACTAACCTGCACGTTGTACACATGTACCCTAAAACTTAAAGTATAATTAAAAAAAAATGTAACCTTGGGAAAACAAACAAACATACATTTTGGCTATGTTGGAAGTTTTATTTTCAGAAGTATGTTTCTTCTGTTACTCCCTGCAGTTTTTTTACACAGCAGTATTTTCTATGTTAATGTTCATTCTCTTTATACTGTACCTTCATCTGGTAATCAGCTCACTTGGGTTTGCGTCCCTCTCTTCCTTTAGATACATGTTTACTTTTCTCTGCTATTAGGAGCCCTTGACATGGATGGGCCGTGCTAACCTCAGCAAAAATGGTTTGTCCTTGGTTCCCTTTCGGCCTTTGTATGGTGAGTATAGCCCTTCTTTATATCTATAACTAGTAGGCAAGTTGATGAGCATACTTCCCAGTCTACTTCTCATTTATTAGCAGTTTTTCACTTTTTGCAACAGATCACAAACTCTAGACTTTAATGCTAATTTGAGAGGAAGCGTTCACTGGTCCATCTGTATATTGAAAAAATGCAGGCAATGTAATAAGAATATATTAATTCAATTTAAAGTACAATTCTTTATTTGAGATAATTTTTCCACGCTTTTGTTAAATTCTTAGCAATTTGTTGTTACTTTTAAAATTATGTTTACTTGTAAAATAAATGACAACTCATTGCTGAGTCCTAAACTTTAATTTGAAATTGTATTGATGTATAAAATTAGGAAGTCTTGATACAATGCAGTCTTTTCTAGCAGTGTAATTTCTTTTGCCCAACCACCTTTCTCCTTGTAAAGAAAAATAGATATAGTAATAACAATAATAATATTTATGTAACACTTACATGCGGGGGCCTGCCTAAGCATTTGACATATATGACTTCTTTTAATTCTCACAATAACTCTGCAAGGTAAGTACTATTACTCTCCCCATTTTATTCATGGAAAACCAGGGAATGATCTTCAAGGTCACCTAATTAGTAGCAGATTCAGGATTCTTGCACTGGGAGTCTGGTTCCTGGGCCTCCCCTCCTAAATACCACACTGAGTTCCTTATTTATCAGCCTTGCATTTAGACTGCAGTTCTCACGTTCATTGTTGTGCTCTTCTCCTTCCTACTCCAGCCCTAAAATGTATGGCATTATTTAGAGGTCTTGCATTTGCAAGCATGTAGTGTTGCTGTCATTCCTACTGATCTTTCCATTCCTGCCCTGTTTCCAACCCATTCTTGTCTTCCCTGAAGAAATAGAGAAGGTCAGGATGGGAAGATAGATGAACACGGGGAAAGGAATACAATGTTGCCTGATTCTAAATACAGTATAGAGCAGAGAGAGCCCCCTGTCCATTTCCTGTTTTCCTGAGATCCTGATTATCTCATTCTAACACTATAGAGAAGACACAAAGTATCATTCTATTTATTTTTAGGTCTCCTTTTTGCAAAAAGCAATATTGGTCCGTGACCTGCACTTAAGTTTGGTTACGTTTTTCTCAGTCCATCTCATGTGTCTTATAGGGCCAATAAATTTCATAACTTGAAACATTATTTCTCATTTTTATCTTTTAAGGCTGTTTGGTTGTGTGTTTGCTTTTTTATTGTCTTTATGAGCATGTTGGTGAAAGCTGTATTAGTCAGCATTTTAAATTCCAAGCAGGTACTCCTTAATTTTGTTTCTTCTCTGCTTCAGTAAAGTTTTTCTAAAAATAAGCACTTCTTCTGAAACTTGAGTGATGTTTTCCTCCTTTTATTTTGCAGCAACTTTTCACTGTTTCCATTTTGGTTCTATCTCTGTTCAGTGAAGTCAAAGGAGGATACATTTTATACAAGACTGATGTTTTCTCATAAACAGAATGAGTGGATCATTCCTGATTTTCTCTCATCTGTTTTTCCCTTCATTGTTTGGCTGCTAGATGCCTCCTTTAAGATCCTAAGCTAGGTTAGCAGTTTTGCCAGTTCTCTGCTGTGGCGCCCTGAAGAGGGAGGGATCCTATCCTACCTTCATCTGTGTTGGATGCTCCTGCCATGCTGAGAACTCAGTGTCTATCTCCAGCTTTCTCTGTCTTGGTCACTGCAAGGGCACATGTGCCCTTCCTGCCTCCTGCCTTCTGCTGTTGCCCATGCATCATGGAAAAGTCTCACTGTCTGAGCGTTCTTGGTAGCACCTCTGCAAACTGCTTTTGGAATGTTGTCAATCTGCAGCTGTGGGTGGAATTCTAAGTGCAGTATTTCCTCTCTGTAGCTCTGTCTGCCTGCGCCTGCAGTTCTCCTTCCCTCAGACAAGACAACTGCCAGGATTTCCTATGTCTGATAACTTCCCTCCCTCTAGTCCAGCTCTTTTCTTTCTATGAGAAAGTTCTCAAAGTTTGAGGAATGTGACCAACAACTTTCCTGAGCTCTCAATGCCAGTGCAGAATTGCTATTTTTTTATCCCTTTGCTTATTTTGGTGGGGGTCAGAGGGGGCCTTTAAGAGATCTGTACTCAAGTTACTATCTTATATCAAAGTCTTTTAACTGATAGTTACTATTTTTGAGTCATTGTGCCAACTTTCACTTATGTGGTCTCATTGAATCCACCAAACATCCCTTTAAGATATCTCATTGTCATCCCTGTTTAACAGGCCAGTAAACTGAGGTTCAAAACAGCATATTAATTTGCTTAAGTTGGTACAGCTGGTTACAGAAGGATGCATGCAGGAATTAGAACCTAGTTTTCCTGGTAAAATGTGCTGCTTTACTACCAACCTGCCTTGTTCCCGGCTAATTATTACGTTTGTAGGAGTTCAGGTCCAGCCTTTGATGGCACTTGGCTCACTTTCTTACTTTAATTGACCCAATGTCACACAGCAAGAGTGTGAGTTTCAGTTTCAGATTCAGTAAAATGTAAATAATAACATAATTGGTTTTAGAATTAAGAACAAAAGTTCTCTGAAAAGGAATTTGGAGGAAAGATACTTTATTCCCGGGAACAGTTTGCAAACTGGGGAGATGCAGTTGCTAATGTAAAAGGAAGGTGCACTCCAGAGAACAAAGGGAAGGCTCCGGTTTTATAGCAAAGTTCCCACCCAGATTCCCAAATAGGTCTGTTCATTCAAGTGAAGGATTGAAACATGCTTAGTTCTGCCTGGTTGGTAAAGCTGAGTTCTAATTGGTCAATGCAGCTGAGCCGTGATTGGCCAAGGCAGGTGTGTGCTGAATGGTTGATTCAGGTGAGCTCTGAAAGTCCCAAAGATAAAAAGGTGCAGGTTTTCAGGGAACTCAGAGTACATATGTGACCCCTAATCAGTAGATGGCTGCTTGACCCTATTTAAATTTGGCCGTTTGCCACTGGGGATCCATATTGAAGGACTGGCTCTTTCACGTTCATGTTTGTTCACAGAATTCAGTGACAGAGTACATGTCAGAGTTTCAAACTAAATGCCTTTAGGCATGTAGCAGGTAGCATAAATATGTGAGGTGGCCTTGTGTAAGACTATAAGGACTGATGGGGTTTGTCAAACCTGCAGATGGCTTGTTCTGCAGACATGAAATTCTACTTGTTAAAACTGGGGTGATTATATACCCACGAGGAGGGCTAAAAAGAGAAGAAAAAAACGCAAGAAAAAAAAAAAGAAAAATACCAAGTGTTGTCAATGATGTGGTACAACTGAAATTCTCATAAACTGCTGGTGGAAATGTATAACCACCTTGGAAAACTCATGGGTGATACCTACTGAAGTTGAACATACACATAACTTTGATCCAGTATTTCAGCTCTTGAATATACATTCAAATGAAATGAGTACAGGTACCCACCAAAAGATATGTTCAAGGACATCCATAGCAGCGCTATTTATAAGAGCCCCAAACTGGAGACCAATATCGACATTACAATGAATCAATGTATTATAAAATATTCACACAATGGAGTAATACAGAACGAGAATGAATAAGCTACCCTACCTGCAACAACATAGACATATCTCGTGAACGTAAGGTTGAGCAAAAGAACTGAGATATAGAAAAATATATATTGTATGATTTCAAATATTTAAAACTAGAAAAAATGAATCTATGTTGTAGGAGCCAGGATAGCAAGTAGTGACTGAAGGGAGTTTGAGAGGAGCTTCTGGGGTACTGCTACTCTTCTGGTTCCTGATCTTTTTTACTGGTGTCCATTCGGTGAGTATAATTGAGCTCTCCACTTAAAAATTGTTTACTTTCTTTGTGTATGCATGTTACACTTGGGTATACAATTTTTTCAAACAATAATAATTACTCTTCTTCTAAACAAAGTGATAGTGACAGGAGGCAGCCAAACGCCTGGGCAGATAGGGGCAGGTATGCAGTGAAACTCCACCCCCAAGCTGAAGACAGTTTAACTCCTGAAAGCCAAGATACAAGTTAAATCCTTGGATTGGATTGATAACTTGTCTTCCTGTTCAGTGTGCTTTCTTCTGATTGATCCCCACCCTTCGCCTATTTTACATATATCTACCCTTTCCTAATTGGTTTTCTACACTGTCATGTCCACTTTTGAGTGGTGTCTTCACTTTAACATTTTCTGCATACTCACAAACCAATCAGCATGCACTCCCCATCTTGTGCCTATAATGACCTCAGACTCCATCAGTAGAGGAGGAGATGGCCTGACTTTGGGGAAGACACAACCTAACTTTGGGGAGGACAACCTGCCCTTCCCATACCCTATCCATTCCCCGTCTCCATTAAGAACCGTTTTCTTCACTCAATAAAATTCTCTGCCTTCACCATCCTTTAGTCATCTGTGTGACCTCATGCTTCTTGGATGCTGGATAAGAGCTTGGGACCCACTGAATGTGGGTACCCAGAAAAGGCTGTCACACTGGCCCTTTGCCTTTGCTGGCAGAGGGCAGCCACCCCACATGAAGAGGCAGGGGGCCAGTTGAGCTGCTAACACTGCTGTCCATTGGACTGTGACTGGCAGAACTAAAAGAGCACTGTAACACCCCCTCTGGGTCTTTGGGGTTGGGGACACCCTCGCCTGGATGCCGCCACATTCCCCTCAAGGTGGCGTGCCCTCTGACCGCAGGCCCCAGACAGAGCTTGCTCCTGTGCTGGCGCCTGTAACAGTTGGCTAGATCTTGCACTTACTTGCTTACATGCTCCCTCCTGCAAGGGGCTGAGTGCAGTGGGCCTAGTAGAAGGGGCACCCCTCCTGCAAGTCTGGTGAAGGGGCTGAGAAAAATCCTGTATCAAAAGCACTACACTGACCATACATATATGTTAACTGGCCATGTTTGCTACTCACTTTTTCTCCCTTTATGTTCCCACAACCCTTTCTGTCCCCTGGGATTCTGTTCTATTCTGTAGCCAAAGATGGGGAGAAGCTGCTGCCAGTGTAAAAGGAAGAGGCCTTCCAATGCTGGCTACAGAAGAGAACAGAACAGATTTTAATTTTTTTCATTTTATAGATTTTTTTCAAGTAAGCAATGAGAAGGCACAGATGTGGCAAGGGTGCAGGATGAAGGCCTAAATATTATAAAAAATGCAGACACAGGTCTCAGTCATTGTGCTGGCTCCAGTGCTTTGGGGTTCCCTGATATACCTTCGTCTGCTTTTGTTACTCCAAGTGTGTGTTGGTTGTAGAATTTGATCAGCAATCATCCTGAACCATTCTTTAGGAAATCCTGGATTCTCCTACTTCCCTGGAGCAGCATGGGGATGCAGGGTGTGGGGGCAAGTGAGTGAGCACGTGGCTGTGCAAGTGCTTCCTGAATAACAGTGGGCTGTTTCCATCTCTGAGGAAGAGGTTTCTCCTGATCACTAAAGTATCACACTCAAATCAAGAATCTCAGTTAATTCCAACAGAACTGAGGCTGAGATCTCATACCTACTTTGCAGAAAAACCCAGATAAATTAAATAATTTAACTACACTCTGCTGAGTGACAGTGTCTGAATTTGAACTCAGATCTTCTGAATCTCACAGTGTGGTTCCCATGTAAATGAAACTGGAAGCCTCACCTCAGGGCATTTCCTCTTGAAGCCATGCAGGCCTTATTTTCCTGCCATACCCTCATTTTGAGTAAGTGGGAGAAAAGCGCAGATGCTGTGTAACATAGTGACAAGCCTTCAGAGAACTTCCTGTGGCTGCAGAAAAGGCAACTGCTAAAAAAACTTGGCACCATACTATGTGATTTCCTTTTCTCAAACTAACCACTCTGGAAAACTCGGTTGACTGGATCCCACTGCTTTCTTAGCAAAAGCTAATTAGAAGAGAGACACTGGGGCTCCATCAGTGCCCTCTCATGGAGGGACCATCTGCTTCCCTCCTTAGCAGCCACTCTGAGACCTGGACCTGGCCCAGCTTTGCTAAAGAGGAAGGAGGAAGTCTGGGAAGTGCCAGGGTGCTGACACAAGAGCAGGTGCTTTGAGCAAGCAGAACTGAGTTCGAATCCTGGCTCCTTTATTTCCTAATTGTCTGCATCTGCCTTTTTTGAGCCTTTGATGCCTCAGTGGTGAATTCAGGGTTTTAATAATAATTGCAAAACTGTTTGAGGGAATTTAAAAAACAGTATATAAAAGGTTAATGCATCAATTTGATGTTTTAAAACTGTGGTCCATGTTTCCTCACTCAGAATCCTGCAGATTACAATGCAGATTCCTGAGCCCATTCATGCCTTATAGTCAGAATCTCTTAGGGGCTGGGCTTGGAAATTTATATTTTAATAAGCCTCCAGGGAGAGACAATTGTAAGACAGAAATGTAGGTTCTGTGGTAAAATAAGCAAAGAAGCCCAGGAAGCATAAAACAAGGTCCCCTAAAGGATCAACAATCACTGCCCATAATGCTTGAGCTGAATCTCTTAGGATATGTGAGAATTGGCCTCTTTAGGAAAGAGACCGATCTGCCAAATCTTGTCACTGGAAGTATGAATGTAAAATCCACAGGGTCGGCTGGGCGCAGTGGGTCACACCTGTAATCCTGGCACTTTGGGAGGCTGAGGCGGGTGGATCACCTGAGGTCAGGAGTTCGAGACGAGCCTGACCAATGTGCTGAAACCCCATCTCTAACAAAATGCAAAAATTAGCCAGGCATGGTAGCGTGCACCTACAGTCCCAGCTACTCGGGACGCCGAGACAGGAGAATTGCTTGAACCCGGGAGGCAGGGGTTGCAGTGAGCCAAGATTGTGCCTCCATCCTGGGCAACAGAGCAAGTCTCCATCTGAAAAAAAAAAAAAAAATCCACAGGGTCAATGGTCGGGAGCAGTCGGAGGGAAAAGAAATGGCTGAGAGACACAGGCGCTGGAGAGAGGAGAGTCAGAGAGGAACTGATTCAACACAACAAGCAATGCTTCTGAGTAGAATTATGAGACTCTCACTTCAGCTCATCTGCTCTGGATGAGCTCAGAGCTGGTGTGGTCTAGGCTGGTTGGTGTCCAGGTATCCTTGAAACCTATCAAATTAATTTCTTGTGCTTTTCTATTTCCCATGTATCTCTTCAATAAATGCTAATTACCACTTGAGTGTGGTATGGGTTTCTTGCAACATAAAAATCTACCAACACAGCATAAGAGGTTTAGACTTCATCATGTAAAAAAAAAAAAGTACCTGGGGAAGATACTAGTATTTGTTTAAAATCAGTCATTCTTCTTTGCTGCACCTTTGCAGCCATCTGCTGCTGCTTCTTCCCCCCCTCCCCACCTTGAGATGGAGTCTTGCTCTGTCACCCAGGCTGGAGTGTAGTGGCATAATCTGGGCTCATCCAGATTATGAGCAACCTCTGCCTCCTTGGTTCAAGCTATTCTGCTGCCTCAGCCTCCTGAGTAGCTGGGATTACAGGCATGTGCCACCACCAGGCCCCGCTAATTTTTATATTTTTGGTAGAGACATGCGGTTTCACCATGTTGGCCAGGCTGGTCTCAAACTCCTGACCTCAAGTGATCCGCCCCCCTCAGCCTCCCAAAATGCTGGGAGCTACCTACTTCTTTTTAACTGACACAGCCCATCTCCTACTGTGGAGGCTGGACTTCACAGATTCTCACTGTCCCAGACTCAGCTGCAGCAAGCTGATCTATGACTCAGATCTGGCCAGTAAGGCATAAGGTAAATTTCTGGAGGATTTCTAAAAAGATTTTCCTTTGTGATAAAAAGAGAGAGACAATGTCTCAATTCCTTCATGCTTTTGTCAGTGTATGAAAATGTGATTTTAGGATCCATGGCAAACATCTGTCTAAAGATAGAAAACAAAAAGACATTCAGAGAAACCAGTGCAGGGCTCTGACATCACTAACTGCTAACTGACCAACTTTTAAACTGGTTAGCTTTGGATCTATTATTTGCAAGAAAATAATTATCTTAATTCTTCAAGACATTTTTACTCTGAAAGAAGCTTCACTAACATAAGATCCATTGAAAGTTTCCAATCAAGTGGTAGATATCCCAAGTTTTGTGTTTTATAAAGATTCCAGGTTGAGGTATAAAGTATGTTTCTGAGTAGGAAAGTGAGAGACAGAAGGCAGGGGGACCAGTAAGGAAACTTTTGTAGTAATCAAGGCAAAGGTAATAAAGATCTGCACACACATTGAAACCTTCTATGTACTACGCCAATGAACTGCAAATATCAGTGTTTCTTATATGTAACTTCTTTACTAGGTAGTTCACTTTCTTCAAATGACTTCCTTTTTAAATTAAGTAATAATGTACTAGTTATTCTTCTAAATACACATTAAATAAGTAAAAATTTGTCTCCACTTTTGGCAATGGCCAACTAGCATTTAGGGACAAACAATCCTGTTGAGAATAACTAGTAACCTGAATACAAATACTTAAAAGTCACTTGTTTGTAAGGTTGGGGAGCTACTAAGGCAGCCAGGATTTGAGGGGCCAAGGATCTTGAAGGAAAGGGAGCACTGAGAAGCTGATTAGAACTTTCAGCAGTCTCAGGTTTGATAAGACAGAAAGTCAGAGTTCAGGGCTGAGCAAACACTATGAGTTTTCAGTCGGGACCACTGAAGGGTCAAAAGTATAAGGTTAACCAGAAATAAACCAGCTCTCTCAACAGCTAAAACCAGCATCAAATCAGCTTCATATCTGTTGGCAATAATGTGCATTCCCAGTAGTAGCCTAATTAATATTAGTTTAGACTCTTGTCATTTTGAGCGGGGGGGATCCTGCAAATCTGCTTTCTCCAGAGAGGCAGAGATATGGTGAAAAAATAACTACAGTGATACCTACCACTTAATAAGCATTTATCATGTGCCAGATTCTTACTATTACACTATGAGAGAGATGCTGTGATAATCCTAGTTATCTGTTCAGAAAATTGAGTCTGAGAGTTAAATAATTTGCCTAAGGCCACAAAATTAGTACATGATAGAAAGTAGATCTGAATCATTTGTGGCTCCAGAGCCTGCCTGCATTCATCATACCAGGAACCTTTTGTCTTGCCAGTTTCTGGCTGGCCTTGTCCTACAGGCAGCTCAGCGAGGCTGCCTACCTACAGTCACAGTAGCTCCTGGTTTGCATGGACATTGCGTGCCCAACTGTCAGGTCAAAGCACTTCCTCTTTTAGGCAACAATGGTCAAACTTAAGTCCCTGGAACTGGGTAATAATTCCAAGGGCTCACCTTGGTTCTGTCTCTTTCTTTTAAAAAGAATTTTTTTTTTTTTTTTTTGAGATGGAGTGTCGCTGTTGCCCTGGCTGGAGTGCAGTGGCGCAATCTCAGCTCACTGCAACCTCTGCCTCCCGGGTTCAAATGATTCTCATGCCTCAGCCTCCAGAATAGCTGGGATTACAGGCATTGACCACCACCCCTAGCCAATTTTTATATTCTTAGTAGAGATGAGGTTTCACCATGTTGGTCAGGCTGGTCTCGAACTCCTGACCTCAAGTGATCTGCCTGCCTTGGCCTCCCAAAGTGCTAGGATTAGAGGCATAAGCCACCACGCCGGGTCAGTTCCTTCTGTTTCTGAGGATTCCTGGTACATGCGGCTTTACCTCATCCCATTTTATTAGTTGTTTTTTTCTACTATGGGGCCACAGCACCAGCAGTCCTTTACATTCAATCTTTTCCTTGCTTTCCAGAAGACAACTATCTTTCCTGAGTCCATTCAGTTAATTTTTCTGACATTTATTTCAATAAAATTCAGTGCATTTGGTTCCATCATTCAGACTAAGCTCTAGGCCAGGGATAGCAAACTGTTTTCACCTCAGATTTTCTCTCCAATCAATTGATAGTGGCTGCCTGGAGCATGGCGGTTAGAAGAAAGGATTGTGAGGCACATTCACACTCATAGTTAGAGCCTGCCATGCTTGATTGATGATGTCTGAGGTGAGCACAGGTTGGGAGGGAGGGGAGAGGCAGCCTTTACACCACATAGTGGTCTCTATCACTCTGTGCTCTGGACACTGCTCATCTTCACACCCTCCCTGATTTTACTTCTAGAAGGATGACCTATGTTTTCCAAGTTGAGGAATGAAATATATTTTTGAATGGGAGAGTGAGAGACAGAAGGTAGGGAGACCAGTAAGAAAACTTCAGCAGATACTGATCATGTTGGGATTCTTTTAAACTTGATGCTTAGAGAGGTTCAGCTGCCTGATCTGACAAAATTTTTTTCATTTTTATATGAGAAGCCTAGCAAGGTTATAAAAATGGAATAACATTTAGTTACACATTTAATGAATCGCCTTCTTTATTGCAAAGAATCAGGTTACATGAAATCAGGATGGTCCCTCAACACCAAGAACATATATTTTGCACAAAAAAGAAGTGTGAAAAAGAACTGATTTACATCACTCACCTGACAGTGGCTGTGGACACCCTGAAGCAGCTTTTCTTTCTTTCTTTTTTTTTTTTTTTTTTTTTTTTGCCTCTGAGGTGTTTTTTTTTTTTTTTACAAGTCTCCCTTCCTCCTTGCCTTCAAGTTCCTCTCTAACGAATTTCCCCTACGTGTTCAGTTTTACTTTTTCTGCAACTTCTATTACTTTCTGCTCTATCAGCGAGGAGTTTCAGTCAAATTTACAACTTCTAGCCCTGGAACTTGCAGAAAAGTAGTTTTAATATTTATAAACTGATTTTCTATCTTTAAATCAGGAAAATGTAGCTATCACTTACCTACACTACATAGTATCCTATATGTTAATCTATTTGTGAATAGATGGTGCTTACAATCATACTGAAAATGATAAAGCCTTGGGAAGCTGGAACGGGAAGGAAGCATAGAGGTCATATAATCTTACTTTAAATGAGAGCACAATAAGTGAGATTCAGAGAGTTGAACAGAATGTTAACATCGCTTGACAAAGACTGGGATTCAAACCCAGGTCCTGCATCAAAATCCAGGGTGTTTTCGTTTGTGCCATTCTATCTGTTATGATCTCTGATGCTGTTCACTACAGCATATACCTTGCAAATATGTATTTCTTTTTAGATTTATAGATTACATATTGCCGTTTTGGGATTAGGGTGAGCTATGAGTAACAATCAACAATGACGGAAAGAACATAGAAGATCATTTCTTTCAAATTTAAAGAAACCTGGAAGTAGCAGTAGAGGGCTGAATTAACTGCATCATCAAAGTAGCTGTTTCATCATCTTCAGAAACCTAGGCTTTTGTTAGCTCACTGCTTCATTCACCCTAGCGTGATCCTCATCTTCATGAGAAAATATGGCTATAAGAACTCCAGCCATCACTCTTCTTTCTAGGCAAATATCTTTTAAGAAGGCTTCCCGGAAGCTGTTACATGTCATTGGTATTTCCACGTATAGGTCATTGGCAGAAATTTAGTCACAGGGTATAACTAGCTTTAAAGAATCTGAGAAATATAGTCTTTCTTTCATAGGTGCCATGTATCCAGCTAAGAATTAGGGGTTCAAATGCTAACGAAGAAAATAATAGATATTGAGGGAGGTCTCTGTTTCAACATCAAAGCACACTTACTGCTTAAATGACATTTAATAGGTAAAATGTACACTAGACACGTGGATCAACTGACTGAGTTTTTTTTAACCCACCGTTGCATTTAATCCTCAGATCAAGTTTATGAGATAGGTACTTTGTCTCATTTTATTTATGTTTATTTTTAATATTTCAATAGCTTTAGGGGTACAAGTGGTTTGGGGTTAAAGGGATTAATTGTATAGTGATGAAATTTGGGATTTTAGTGCACCCGTCACCTGAGTAGTGTACATTGTTTCCAATAGGTAGTTTTTCATCCGTCACTCCCCTCCCACCCACCCCCTTCTGAGTCTCCAGTGTCCGTTATATCACTCTGTATATGCCTTTGCATACCCATAGCTTAGCTCTCACTTTTAAGGGAGAGAGAATGCGGAGTTTGTTTTTTCATTCCTGAGTTACTTCAATTAGAATAATGGCCTCCAGTTCCATCCAAGTTGCTGCAAAAGACATTTATTCTTTTTTTTTTTTTTTGAGACAGAGTCTCGCTCTGTCACCAGGGCGCGATCTTGGCTCACTGTAACCTCCTTCTCCTGGGTTCAAGCGATTCTCCTGCCTCAAACTCTCAAGTAGCTGGGACTACAGGTGTGTGCCACCACACCCAGCTAATTTTTGTATTTTTAGTAGAGATGGGGTTTCACCATGTTGACCAAGATAATCTCGATCTCTTGACCTCGATCCACCCACCTCGGCCTCCCAAAGTGCTGGGAGTACAGGCGTGAGCCACTGTGCCCAGCCTATTTTATTCTTTTTTTATGGCTGAGTAGTATTCTATAGTGTGTGTGTGTGTGTGTGTGTGTGTGTGTGTGTGTGTGTGTAAATGTGATACATATATATACACACACATAGATATCACATTTTCTTTATCCACTCATCAGTTGATGGGCATTTAGGTTGATTGCATATCTTTGCTATTGTGAATTGTGCTGTGATAAACATACACATGCAGTATATAATGACTTCTTTTCATTGCTGGATCAAATTGTAGGTTTACTTTTAGTTCTTAGAGAAGTATCCATACTGTTTTCCATAGAGGTTATACTAAATTCCCATCCGCAGTGTATAAGTGTTTCCTTTTCACCACACCTATACCAACATCTATTGTTTTTCGCTTTTTCATAATGGCCATTCTGGCTGGGTTAAGGTGGTATCTCATTGTGGTTTTAATTTGCATTTTCCTGATGATTGAACATTTTTTCCATAAGTTTGTTGGCCATTTGTATGTCTTCTTCTGAGAAGTGTCTCTGTATGTTTCTTGCCTACTTTTTAATGGGATCATTTGTTTTTTTCCTTGCTGATTTGAATTCCTTGTAGATTCTGGTTATTAGTCCCTGTCAGATGCATAGTTTGCAAATATTTTCTCCCATTCTGTAGGTTGTGTGTTTACTGTGATTATTTCTTCTGTTGTGCAGAAGCTTTTTAGTTTAATTAGGTCTCATGTATTAGTTTTGCTTTTGTTGCATTTGTTTTTGGGGTCTTAGTCATAAATTCTTTGCCTAGGCCAATGTCCAGAAGAGATTTTCCTAGGGTTTCTTCTAGAATTTTCATGGTTTCAAATCTTAGATTTAAGTATTTAATCCATCTTGAGTTAATTTTTGTATATGGTGAGAGACAAGGATCCAGTTTTATTCTTCTACAGGTGCCTATCCAATTTTTCCAGCACCATTTATTGACTAAGGTTTCTTTTCCCCATTTATCTTTTTATGTGCTTTGTCAAAGATCAATTGGTCGTAAATATTTGGCTGTATTTCTGAGCTCTTATTCTGTTCCATTAATCTATGCATCTACCTTTATACCAGTACCATGCTGTTTTAGTTACTATAGGCTTCTGGTATAATTTGAAGTCAGGTAATGTGATGCCACCAGATTTGTTCTTTTTGCTTAGGATTGCGTTGGCTATTCAGGCTCTTTTTTAGTTCCATATGAATTTTAGAAATGCCTTTTCTAGTTCTGTGGAAAAATGACAGTATTTGATAGGAATTGACTTCAATTTGTAGATTACTTTGGGCAGTATGGTCATTTTCACAATATTGATCCTTCAATTCCATAAATATGAGATGTGTTTCCATTTGTTTGTGTCATCTATGATTTCTTTCAGCAATGTTTTGTAGTTTTTCTTGTAGAAATCTTTAACCCCCTTTGTTAGCTGTATTCCTAGGTACTTTTTTGTAACTATTGTAACTATTGTAAAAGAGATTGAGTTCTTGATTTGATTCTCAGCTTGGTTGTTGTTGTATAGCAGTGGTGCTAATTTGTGTACATTGATTTTCTAACCTGAGACTTTTCTGAATTCATTCATCAAATCTAGGAGTCTTTTGGGAGTATCTTTAGATATAAGATCATATCATCAGCAAACAGAGATAGTTTGACTTCCTCTTTTTCAATTTGCGTGCCCTTTATTTCCTTCTCTTGCCTGATTGCTCTGGCTAGGACTTCTAGAACTATGTTGAATAGAAGTGGTAAAAGTTAACATCTTTGTCTTGTTCCAGTTCTTAAGGTAAATGCTTTCCACTTTTGCCCATTCAGTATAATGTTGGCTGTGGGTTTGTCATAGATGGCTCTTATTATTTTGTGATATGTTCTATCTATGCCTATATCTATGTCCATGTTCATATCTCATAGAACATATGTATGAGATATGTTCTGTCTATGTTTGTTGAAGGTTTTTAACATAAAATCATGCTGGATTTTATCAAATGCTTTTTCTTCATCTATTGAGCTGATTATATGATTTTTGTTTTTAATTCTGCTATGTGATGAATCACATATATTGACTTGCTTATATTGAATCATTCCTGAATCCCTGGAATGATACCCACTTGATCATGGTAATTTTTTTTCTTGATGTACTGTTAGATTCAGTTTGCTAGTATTTTGTCGAAAAATTTTGCATCAGTGTTTATCAGGGATATTGGCCTCTAGTTTTCTTGTTTTGTTCTTTCCTTTCCTGGCATTGGTATCAGAGTGATACCAGCTTTGTAGAATGAGCTAGGGAGAATTCCCTCCTCGATCTTTTAGAATAGTAGGTTTGGTACCAATTCTTCCTTGAATGTCTGATGGAATTCAGCTGTGAATCCACCTGGCCCTGGGCTTTTTTTGTTGAAAGGTCTTTGTTTTGTTTTGTTTTGTTTTGTTTACTGATTCAATCTCACTGCTTGTTATTGGTCTGTTCAGGATTTCTATTTCTTCCTGATTCAGCTAGGGGGGTTGTATGTTTCCAGGAATTTATTCATTTCTTCTGGATTTTCTAGTTTGTGTGCCTGGAGATGTTCATAGTAGTCTCAATAATTTGTATTTCTGTGTTGTCAGTTGTAATGTCTCCATTTTCATTTCTAATGGAGCACGTCTGAATCTTTTTTTCCTGGTTATTCTAGTTAGTGGTTTATCAATTTTGTTTCTTTTCAAAGATCCAACTTTTCATTTCACTGATCTTTTTTTTGTGGGTTTCAATTTTATTTAGGTCTGCTCTGATCTTTCTTATTCCTTTCTGCAGCTAGCTTTGGGTTTGGGTTGTTCTTGTTTCTCTAGTTCCTTGAGGTGTGATGTTAGTTGTCAATTTGTGGTATTTCTGACTTTTTTTTAATGTGGGCACTAAATGCTATAAACTTTCTGCTTAGCACTGCTTTTGCTATATTCCAGAGGTTTCAATAACTTGTGTCACTGTTATCATTCATTCTGAAAAATTTTAAAATCTTCATCTTGATTTCTTTGCTAACCCCAAAGTCGCTCAGGAACAGGTTGTTTAATGTTCTCTTTCTTTCTTTCTTTCTTTTTGACGAAGTCTCACTCTGTTGCCCAGGCTAGAGTGCAGTGGCACGATCTTGGCTCACTGCAACTTCCGCCTCCCAAGTTCAAGTGATTCTCCTGCCTCAGCCTCCTGAGTAGCTAGGATTACAGACACACACCACCATGCCTGGCTAATTTTTGTATTTTTAGTAGAGATAGGATTTCATCATGTTGTCCAGGCTGGTCTCAAACTCCTGACATCAGGTGATCTGCCCACCTTGGCCTCCCAAAGTGCTGGGATTACAGGTGTTGAGCCACCACAGCTGGCTAATTTTCATGTATTTGTATAGTTTTAAGCTTTCCTTTTGGAATTGATTTCTAGTTTTTTTCCACTGTGTTCTGGGAAGATAGTTGATATAATTTCAGTGTTTAAACATGTATTGAGATTTGTTTTGTGGTTCATTATATGATCTTGGAGAATGTTCTGTGTATTGATGAGAAGAATATATATTCTGCATTTTGGGGGTAGTATGTTGTGTAAATATCTGTTAGGTTCATTTGTTCTAGAGTACAGTTTAAGTCCAGTGTTTCTTTGTTGACTTTCTGCCTTGATGATCCAACTGATGGTGTCAATGGAGTATTGAAGTCCCCCATTATTACTGTATTGCTGGCTATCTCTTTTCTTAGGTGTAGTAGTAATTGTTTTATGAATCTGATAGCTCTGGAATTAGGCACATGTATATTTAGGATTGTTATATCTTCCTGATGAATTCATTCTTTTATCATTATACAATGACTTTCTTTGTTCTATTTTTCTTTTTTACAGTTGTTGCTTTAAAGTCTATTTTATATGATACAAGAGTAGCTACTTCTGCTTGCTTTTGGTTTCCGTTTGCATGGAATATCTTCTTCCACTCCTCTACCTTGAGTCTACAAGAATCTTTATGTGTTAGGTGTGTCTCTTAAAGAGAGTAGATAATTGGTTTGTGATTTTTTCGCCCATTCTGCTAATCTATATCTTTTAAAGGGGACATTTAGACCATTTATATTCGTTAATATTGAGATGTTAGGTACTATTACAGACATCATGTTGACTGTAATTTATCTCAGTTTAAAGATAAAAAGAAACTAGTATTTAGAGAAACTTAAAGATTTGTCCAAGGGTTCCACTGTAAATAAGTGGAAAAGCCTGAAATTTATCTGATATTTATCGAATGAGTGAGCCCAAGTTTATCTAACATCAAAATTCAATGCACTTTTTGCTTCACCAAAGCACAGAAACTAGAGGAACTCAGATAGCTAGACTCACTGGCCACTATAGAATGGTAGAAGGTCATATTCAAGGAACTTGAAACGTCTTTATCTGCCCCACTATCTATATGAAATCACTGGCCTATTACTTCTCAAACCTGGATTAAATATGTGGAGGACTCTGCACTTTCATTAGAAACTTTATTATCTTATTTCTAATGGGACTAGTGTTTCTCACAAGCCAGGACAGCACCTTCTTCACCTCTGTGAAATGTCCAAAATAATGAGCACTCTTGGCTGTAGAATAAAAGGAAAAGTAGGAAAAAAAGAGAAAGGGGTGATTATTGTTGTTGATGAAGCACTCAGTGCAAGATTTTCTGACTTATTGTAACAACATCTGATCATATCTCTCCCTAGATTAAAACACTAGTTGACTCCCTCTTCACCTACAAAATTAAGCTTAGTTTCCCCATTATGGAACACAAAGCCATGCAGAGTTTGGATGCTGGCTACCCCTTTAGCCTCATTCTCTGCTACTGTTGCATAATCTCATTGCCCTGGTTGTAAGTCATGGTCACTTGTGAGACTGTGATGTCTCCCTAGGGTATGTTGACATTGAGAAAGGACTGGTAGAGATATATTCATCACATCCAAGGAGGACCCATCAAATAAATTACCTCTCATAGCTACTTTCTGCTTTAAAAATCCAGGTCCCATGTTGCCTCTTTTACATCAACAATATCACGTTAGTGTTCTCATTGACCATGTCCTTTACATTCCTCTATGCTCTCTTGCAGTGGTATGTAGCTTTCAGATTATAAATGGACTGACATCACCTATGAGAAATGAATTTTAAGCATTGGCTGTGATTTCAAATTCCTTGCCCCAAGCCACAATGTATAATCTTCAAAACACACAATAGTCTTACCTTTTGTGATATTCTGTTCTAATTCTATGTGTCAACTTGGCTAGGCTATTATCTCTCCAGTTATTTAATTAAATACTAATCTAGGTGTTGCTATGAAAGTATTTTATAAATATGGTTAAAATTCATAATCAGTTGGCTTTAAGTAAAGAATAATATCCTAGATAATTTGGGTGAGCCTCATTCAATCATCTGAAAGTCCTCTTGAGCAGAACTGAGGTTGTCTAGCTGAATAAATTTCGCCTGTGGACTGTACCTTCCACTTGTGTCTAAGAGTTCCAGCCTACCCTTTTCTGATGGCCTATCTTTATGGACTTTAGACTTGCCTAGCCAGTCTCTAGAATGGCATATGCCAATTCCTTGGATGAATACCATAACATATATCTCCTACTGGTTCTGTTTCTCTGGTAGAAGCTTAACTAATATACCTGTCTCACAAGGAGTTCGTTATTATATAGGTATTTTTTGTTAGAATTACCTAGTTAGAAGACTATATAGAATCTGTCATATTTTATGAATTTTGTTTTTCAGAAGTAGTATTTCTGTTACACAATTCAGAAAGTTTTAGACTTGGCTGTGTATATGCCCTTTAGCACAATGATTACCCAAGCATATACACAAAAGAAAGATGAGTTTCTCATAGTGTATTTATTCTGTCTGAAAACATGCTTTGAAATATTTTTTATTCCTAAAATTAGTCCTCTTTTCTCTTAAACATTGTTGTCCACATTTCCATTGTTAATATATAGAATTGCAATATATGTTTTTGTATTTATCTTGTGTCTTGTGATCCTACCGTACTTACTTATTAGTCCTAGGATTTTTTGTTGTGGTTGTTGACCCCTTGGGCTTTTCTCTGTGGTCAGTTACATCATCTGCAAATAGTAACAGTTTTATTTCTTCTTTTTTGATTTGTACAGCTTTTATTTACTTTTCTTGCCTTATAATGCTGGCTAGAACTTACATCATTATGCTGAATAAGAGTTGTGAGAGTGAACATCTTTGCCTTATTGATCGTAGGAAAGAAACAGTGTTTTTCACCATCAAAAATAATGTAAATTGTAGGGGTTTTTTGTAGATGTTATTTAATAAGTTGAAACATTTCCACTTTATTCCAAGTTTGCTGGGAGTTTTTATCATAAATGGATGTCAAATTTTGTCTTATCTTTTTTCTGAATCAATTGATATGATCATGTGATTTTTTATCCTGTTAATATGGTAACTATGTTGGTTGATTTTAGAATATTGAACTGTCTTTGTATCCCCGAATAAACCCCACTTGGTCATGGTGTATATTTATTTTTGTATGTTGCTGAATTGTATTTATTAATATTTTGTTAAGGATTTTAACTCTTTATTCATGAGGAATATTGGTATTTTTCCTTTTTTGAAGGGTATCATCTTTGTCTGATTTTGGTATCAGGGTCATACTGCTTCATAAAATGAATTGGAAAGTATTCCCTCTTCTAGTGTCTGGAAAAGATTGTGTAGAATTAGTGTTAATTCCTCTTTAAAGGTTTGGTATAATGTTCTGGACTTAAATATTTCTTTGTGGGGAATTTTTTAATTCAAAATTTAATTTCCTTGACAGTAATGATGCTATTAAAATTATGTATTTCATATTGGGTGACTTGTGGTAGTTTATGTCAAAAAGTTGGTCCATTTCATCTAAGTTGTTGAATGTATGTGTGTAGAATTGTTCATGGTATTCCATTATTATCCTTTTGATATTGCAGGGTGTGTAGTGATACAAACATTTTCATTTTTTATGTTGGTAATTTGTGTTTTCTTTTTTGTCAGTTTTGCTAAAGGTCTATCAATTTTATTGATGTTTTCAAAGAGCCTGTTATTTGTTTCACTGTTTTCTCTGTGGTTTTCTAGTTTCATTTTTATTGATTTCTGGCTCTTAACTTTTATTTTTTTCATCCTTCCACTTGCTCTGGGTTGTTCTTCTGCTCCTAAGTTCTTGATGTGGGAGCTTAGGTTACTGACTTGAAACATTTCCTCTTTTCTAATATAAACAGTGCTATAAAATTTCCTCTCAGCACTGCTTTAGCTGTGTTCCATAAATTTTAACAGTCATATTTTCATTTTTATGCAGTTTAATGTATATCTTTTATTTTCCCTGAGACTCTTTGACTCATGGGTTATTTAGATATGTTTTCTTTAGTTTTCAAGTGCTTGGAGATTTTTCTGTCATCCTTCTATTGTTGATTTCTTATTCACTTCCAGTGTAGTCAGAGAACACACTCTGTGATTTCAATTCTTTTAAATTGAAGTTTCCAGGATGTGATTTGTGATTTACATTGGTGAATGTTCCATGGGTGCCTGAAGAAAACGTACATTTTGCTGTTGTCAGGTAAATGTTCTGTCTATGTCAATTAGAACATATATAGATTGATTGGTTGACAGTGTTGTTTAGTTATATATCTTTGCTGATTTTATGTTAGTTGTATCAGTTTTCTGAAGGTGAGGAGTTGCAGTTCCCAGCTTTGACTGTGAATTTGTCCTTTCAGCTCTATCAGCTTTTGCTTCACATATTTGAGGCTCTGTTGTCTGGGGTATATACATTTAGAATTTTTTTGGCGAGTGGATTAATCCTTTTATCTATGTAATGTCCCTGTTTGTCTCTAGTAATGTTTTTGTTGTGAAGCATAATCTATCCGACATTGACATAGCAACTCCTGATTTTTTAAATGAATGTTTACATGGTATACATTTTTTTTCCATCATTTTGCTTTTGACCTACTTATGTTGTTGTCTTTGAAATTAATTTTTTTTAGACACCACAGAGCTGGATCATGTTTTTTTTCTTGATCTATCCTGCCAATATTTACATTTTATTGTGTGTAGTTAGACCTTTGCTATTTAAAATAATTATTGGCATGTGAGAACTTACTTATGTCATTTTATCATTTATTTTGTTTTCTGTCTTTCTTGTTCCCTTATTTCTCTTGTATTACTCAGGCTTACTTGCATATTTTTTTCTAGGATTCCATCTTGATTTATTTATATAGTTTTGAATACATCACTTTGTAAAGCTTTCTGATATAGTATTAACATTTTCATATGTCACTTTTCAAGATTACTGGTATTATTTCATTGCTTTGAGGGAAGTGTAGAAAACTGGAATTCCATTTGTAAGTATTTAAGCATTAAAAATATTAGTTATTTGCCAAGTAGGATTTATTTTCTCACTTTGTGACTTTGAACTTGAGTTCCTACGTACAGAAAAAAATTTTAATTTAATTTAGTTCTTTTTGTATTACTTCTTTTCTTCATGTTTTCACTGGTTGTTTAATGATTCCAAAGTCTTTTTATAACCCCATCTATTAAATATTTCTCAATTTTAGAAGTATCTCATCAGGCTTGATATAAAACACACATAAACCTTTATGAATTTGAGAAGAATGGCATTAATCCTATAACAACGTGGAAAAATAAAAATCTCATTAGTATTTGGAAACACATACCTTTCCACCTTTAGATAGATAAACAAATGGTAGGTAGGTAGATAGATATCCATATGAACATAGATACTACCTCAGTAATATTCTATAGTTTTTTCCTGTGGAAATGCTACAAATATCTCATTAGGATAACTTCAAAGTATTTAATATTTTATGATATTCTTGTATGAAAAAGAGCTATTTTGATTTGCATTTATCCAATGACCAGTGATGATGAGCTTTTTTTCATATGTTTGTTGGCCACATAAATGTCTTCTTTTGAGAAGTGTTTGTTGGTATCCTTCACTCACTTTTTGATGGGGTTGTTTTTTTCTTGTAAATTTGTTTAAGTTCTTCGTAGATTCTGGATATTAGCCCTTTGTCAGATGGATAGATTGCAAAAATTTTCTCCCATTCTGTAGGTTGCCTGTTCACTCTGATGAGAGTTTCTTTTGCTGTGCAGAAGCTCTTTAGTTTAATCAGATTCCATTTGTCAATTTTGGCTTTTGTTGCCATTGCATTTGGTGTTTTGGTCATGAAGTCTTTCCCCATGCCTATGTCCTGATTGGTATTTTAGGTTTTCTTCTAGGGTTTTTATGGTTTTAGGTCTTACATTTAAGCCTTTAATCCATCTTGAGTTAATTTTTGTATAAGGTGTAAGGAAGGGGTCCAGTTTCAGTTTTCTGCATATGGCTAGCCAGTTTTCCCAAAACCATTTATTAAATAGGGAATCCTTTACCCATTGCTTGTTTTTGTCAGGTTTGTCAATCTCACACCAGTTAGAATGGTGATCGTTAAAAAGGCAGGAAACAATAGATGCTGGAGAGGATGTTGAGAAATGGGCACACTTTTACACTGTTGGTGGGAGTGTAAATTAGTTCAACCATTGTGGAAGACAGTGTGGTGATTCTTCAAGGATCTAGAACCAGAAATACCATATGAACCAACAATCCCATTACTGGGTATATACCCAAAGAATTATAAATCATTCTACTATAAAGACACATGCACACATATGTTTATTGCAGCACTGTTCACAATAGCAAAGACTTGGAATCAACCCAAATGCCCATCAGTGATAGACTGGATAAAGAAAATGTGGCACATTTACACCATGGAATATTATGCAGCCATATAAAGGATGCGTTCATGTCCTTTGGAGGGACATGGATGAAGCTGGAAACCATCATTCTTAGCAAACTAACAAAGGAACAGAAAGCCAAACACCACATATTCTCACTCGTAAGTGAGAGTTGAACAATGAGAACACATGGACACAGGGATGGGAATATCACACACAGGGGCCTGTCAGGGGGTTTGGCCTAGGGGAGAGATAGCATTAGAAGAAATACATAATGTAGATGACAAGTTGATGGGTGCAGCAAACCACCATGGAGTGTGTATAACTACGTAACACGTTCTGAACATTCTGAACATGTATCTCAGAACTTAAAGTATAATAAAAAAATAAAAATTCAGTTTTAGTGAGGTACGATTTACATAGAATAAAATTCACCAGTTTTAACTATACAATAATTTGATAGATTTCAATGACTGCCTAGAGTTGAGTAACCACCACCACCACAATCAAGATATAGAACACCCGCATCATCTTGAAAAATTCCCTTGCATCCCTTTGGGATCATCCCTGTCTCCACTTCCAGCTCTTGGCAACCACTGATCTGATTTCTGTTCCTATTTTGCCTTTCACAAAATGTCATATAAATGAAATCACAGACATGTAACCTTTTGTAGCTGGTTTCTGTTACTTAGTACGAAGCTTTTAAGACTCATTCAAGTGTTGCATATATCAGTAGTTCATATTTTTTTATTGCTGAGTATTCTGTTAAAAGGATGTACCAGTTTGTTTACCCATTTACTAGTTGAAGAACATTTGGACTCTTTCCAGTTTGGGACCATTATAAATAAAGCTGCTATAAACACTTATGTATGGGGGGGGAAAGAAAAAGAGCTGTTGATTTTATATATTTATTTTAGTTCTAAACTCTTTTTTAGTTTAAGATGAGCTTGTCTATCCTGCGGCCCAGGGGCTACATGTGGCTCAGGAAGGCTTTGAATGTGGCCCAATACAAATTTGTAAAGTTTCTTAAAACACTGTGAGATTTTTTGTGTGTGATTTTTTTTCAAGCTCATCAGCTATTGTTAGTGTTAGCATATTTTATGTGTGACCCAAGACAATTCTTCCTCCAACGTAACCCAAGGAAGCCAAAAGACTGGACACTCCTGGTTTAAGAGTATTTCAGGAGATACTCTTGAGGTTTCTAGCTGTATAATTAGATACATTCTTAATAACAGGAAAGTAGTTTAAATATAACTAGTTTATAAGTTTGATCCTATCAAAGAGCGGCAGCATAATAGGTATAAGTGATAGAACACAGCGTTTGAGTTCATACAGACACTGGTCACTTTTCTACCTACATTATCTTTATGGTAATTAATTTCTATGAACCTCAAGGCTATGATTTGAATGTATCTCCTTCAAATGCAGGTGTTGGTGATATGGTAGCTTTAAGAGATGGGCCCTTAAACAGTGATTATGCCAAGAGGACTCCTTTCCCATGAATGGAATTAAGGACCTTGTACAAGAGGCTTCTCTCAGCATTTAGCTAGCTTGTTAGGTTGCCATTCTGCCTTCTGCCATGTGAGGACATAGCATTCCTCACCTCTGGAGGATTCAGCCCTCATCAGACAACCAAACATACTGCTGCCTTGACCTTGGACTTCCTAGCCTCCAGAACTGTGAGAAAATTAATTTCTTTTCTTTATAGATTACCCAGTCTCAGGTGTTTTGTAAAAGCAGCACAAACAGACTGAGACATTCAGTATCTTTAGCTGTTAAGAAAAGTTTATATCAGAGTAGTTGCAATGAATAAATAAAATAAAGAGTGTAAAGTTCTTAGCATAGTACTGATAAAGAGTAACTAATCAGTAAACAGGTATTATTTATCTTTTATATCATTTAACTTCATACATTTTGCTTGTGCTCTATTATATTATAGAAATCTTGCTGTTGGTATTGGTAGTTAGAAAAAACATGTTGGTTTATTGGCTCTTTCACTGGAATGTAGGTTCATAGATAACAGGAATGACAAATAGTATCATCTCATACAGTAACTCTCACTGATTGTGAATTTCCACCTAGAGATCTGGATTACCAGGAATGAATGTTGAATTGATTAGTGATGTCTGCCATAGTATATATTGGGAAGATAAAGGACATGTGCAAATACATCTGGTGCTATGCTTTGTCTGACTCACCATTACAAATTATAGGCAGGGAGACAGTCCTTAATCAACATAAAGACAAAAATGAATGAATCTCCTATATTCTGGCATAAAACAAATAATGGATATAAATTTATACATGTTCACTGTTAAAAAAAAAAAGAGGCTAATTTTCAAATTTAACAAAGCCTATTTGCACATATGGGCTTTATAAGAACAGTATCATTAGAATGTGAACTCTAGAATCAAAATAACTCTAAATTTTAGTTTATTATTATTAAAATAAATACGTTCAAATTCTCTTAGATTTCTTTATCTGAAAATGTCTTGATTTTTCCTTCATTCCTGGAGGATATTTTCTTTGGATGTGGGATTCCAAATTGACAGTTCTTTTCTTTCCATACTCGAAAAATGGAAAAATGTACCATTTCTTTCTGGCCACCATGATTTCTGATAATAAATCCACTCATTCTAGTTTTTCTCCCTTTCTAGGTAAGGTGCTTTTCTTTTTTCTTGCTGCATTTTAGATTCTTGCTTTGTCTTTTGTTTTCATACATTTGGCTATGATGACGAGTGTTGAAATAAATTTCTTCGGTTTTATCCTGTTTGAGGTTCAGCTTCTTGAATATCTAGCTTAGTGTGTATATATCTATATATGTATATGTCTCCATATTTAGGAAGTTTTCCATTATTTCTTTGACTGTTTTTTTTTTCTTTTTTTCTTTTGAGACAGAGTCTTACTCTGTCACCCAGGCTGGAGTGCAGTGGCTCAATCTCGGCTCAGTGCAACCTCCGCCTCCCGGGTTCAAGTGATTCTCCCGCCTCAGCCTCCCAAGTAGCTGGGATTGCAGGCACCCACCACCACACTCAGCTAATTATTGTACTTTTAGTAGAGACAGGGTTTCACCATGTTGGCCAGGCTGGTCTTGAACCCCTGACCTTTGGTGACCCGCCCACCTTGGCCTCCCAGAGTGCTGGGATTACAGGCGTGAGCCACCGCAACTGGCCTCTTTGAGTGCTTTTTAAACTTATTCTCTTTCTCCTCTCCTTCTGAAACTCTGATGAAACAAATGTTAGATTTTTTTGTTATTGTCCCATGGGTTGCTCCTAAGGCTCTGTTCATTTTTATTGTTCTATTTTTTCTCTGTTGTTCAGATGGGGTAATTTCTATTGTTTTATCTTTCAGTTCACTGATTCTCCTTCATTCTGCTGTTGAGCCTATCCACTGAGCTTTTTATTTTAGTTATTGTAGTTTTCAGTTCTAAAATTTTAATCTGGTTTTACCTTATATCTTATTTCTTTGTCAAGGCTTTATTTTTTCATTTGTTTTAAGCATGTTCATATTTTCTCCTTGAAGTATTCTTATGGTGGATGCTTTAAAATCTTTGTTAGATAAGTCGAACATCTCTGTTATATTGATATGGATGTCTGTCAATTGTCTTTTGTTCATTCAGGTTGAAATTATCTTGGTTGTTGATGTGAAATAATGTTTTTGTTGAAACCTGGACATTTTGGGTATTATGTGATGAGACTATGGAATGTATTGAAATCTTCTCTTTTAACTGGCTTCTTCTGACACACCTCCAGCAGGGGTGTAGAGGTCATGGCCTCATAAATGCCAGGAATACACAGAAATTTGGGTTGCCCACATGACCTCCACTGACATCCAAGTTAGGGGAAGGGGCTTCTTGCTACCATTGGGTGGGGGTAGATATTTCAGTTCCCTAGTAGCCTTCCTCTGCTACCACCTTGCCAGAAAAGAGTAGGAGTGCCTCACTGCTGCTCCTCAAATGGCCTTCACTGATATGAACTAATATACTTTTTAAGAAATTCAAGGGTGGGGGACTTGTCCTACCAGATAGTAAGACAAATAACAAAGTTGTCACAATTAAGGCACTGTCATTTATCTCAAAGGTAAGCAAACTGATCAATAGAATGGAATACAGAGCCTAGAAATGCACATATGAATGGATAAAGACTAAATATGTGACTGATCGTATATTAAAGAATGACCTACTGCATAAATGCCCTGGAAAATTGTTTATCCATTTGGAAACAAATATAATTAGATTCTTTGGCACTAAATAATAACAAAATAATTGCAGTTGCACGAAAACCTGAAAAGCAAATTTTTTAGAGTTAAGAATAATACATGGAAAGATATTTGGATGAACTAGGAACAGAAAAGTATTTCTTAGGGGGAAAAAGCACATAGCATTTATTTATTCATTGAAAAATATTTATTAGGCACCTGCTATATGCCAGGTACTATTCTAGGGATGTGTTAACAAAGCAGCAATTCTCCTTCCTCTAAAAAGGCTTATATACTTGCATAATAGATGAAGAAAATGATAAATTTGATTATATTAACATAACAACTTTCATACAAACAGCAAGGGCAGAGAAACTATATGCAATATTCATAACCCAAAAAATTTGGTCATAATAATACTAGCTTATTTAGGTACAATTTAAATTGGTATGTATATGTAGTTCAATTCTCAAAAAATATAAAGACTAGTTCACAGAACATATGAAGACACCACAAGAAAATGAGAAAAAACAGATACTATGCTTGATCTTAGCCAAAAGGTTAATGCAACAGAACAGAGGCCTCAGAAAGAACACTACACATCTACAACTATCTGATCTTTGACAAACCTGACAAAAACAAGCAATGGGGAAAGGATTCCCTATTTAATAAATGGTTTTGGGAAAACTGACTGGCAATATGCAGAAAACTGAAACTGGACCCCTTCCTTATACCTTATACAAAAATTAACTCAAGATGGATTAAAGGCTTAAACATAAGACCTAAAACCATAAAAACCCCAGAAGAAAACCTAGCAATACCAATCAGGACATAGGCATGGGCAAAGACTTCATGACCAAAACACCAAAAGCAATGGCAACAAAAGCCAAAATTGACAAATGGGATCTAATTAAACTAACGAGCTTCTGCACAAATGGGATCTAATTAAACTAAAGAGCTTCTGCACAGCAAAAGAAACTATCATCAGAGTGAACAGGCAACCTAGAGAATGAGAGAAAATTTTTCAATCTATCCATTAGACAAAGGGCTAATATCCAGAATCTACAAAGAACTTAAACAAATTTACAAGAAAAAAACAACCCCATCGAAAAGTGGGTGAAGGATATGCACAGACACTTCTCAAAAGAATACCATTTATGAGACCAACAAACATGAAAAAAGGCTGATCATCACTGGTCATTAGAGAAATGCAAATCAAAACCACAAGGAGATACCATCTCACACCAGTTAGAATGGCGAGCATTAAAAAGTCAGGAAACAACAGATGCTGGAGAGGATGTGGAGAAATAGGAACTCTTTTACACTGTTGGTGGGAGTGTAAGTTAGTTAGTTCAACCATTGTGGAAGACAGTGTGGCGATTCTTCCAGGATGTAGAACCAGAAATATCATTTGACCCAACAATCCCATTATTGGGTATATACCCAAAGGATTATAAATCATTCTACTATGAGGACATATGCACATGTGTGTTTATTGCGGCACTAATCACAATAGCAGACTTGGAACCAACCCAAATGCCCATCAATGATTGATAGACTGGATAAAGAAAGTGTGGCACATATACACCATGGAATACTATGCAACCACAGAAAAGGATGATTCCTGTCTTTGCAGAGACATGGATGAAGCTGGAAACCATCATTCTCAGAAAACTAACACAGGCACAGAAAACCAAACACCGCATGTTCTCACTCATACGTGGGAGTTGAACAATGAGAATACATGGACTCAGGGAGGGGAACATCACACATAGGGGCGTGTCAGGGGGTTGGAGGTTAGGGGAGGGATAGCATTAGGAGAAATACCTAATGTAGATGATGGATTGATAGGTGCAGCACACCACTATGGCACGTGCATACCTATGTAACAAACCTGCACATTCTGCACATGTATCCCAGAACTTAAAGTATAATTAAAAAAAAAAGAAAATGAGAAAAAGGGAAACAATAGAAAAATAGGCAAGGGATTAGAACATGGAAGGAAAACTTAATTCACAATAGATATGTGAAAAGATGCTTGAGCCCCTTTAGAGTTAGGGAAATGTAAGCTGAAATAATATTGATATGTCAATTTATATTAATCATTTTAGCAAAAATTAAGAAGTTGACCAATACCAAAGCCTGTCTAGAATGTGGTACAATAGTAATGCTTGTATACTAGTGGGTGCAGGGTGGCAGAACCATTTTGAACAATGGGTTACCCTACAACTGAAAAGCTCTAAGTGTTTATCTCTTACACGTGCTTAAAAAGATATGCACAAGAATGTTTACTTCATCATCTGTAACATCATTTGTACTAGCAAAAAAATCACAATCTAAAGATTGTTCAACAGGAAAATGAACAAAGTACTTATTTGAAAAACAGACTATAACAGTTAAAAAACTGAAGTACTTATTTGAAAAATAGACTAACAAAGTATTTATTTGAAAAATAGACTATAACAGTTAAAAGCTGAATTTCAAGCTACAATTTAGTTTTTAACTATATATTATTAAATATTATATATGTTATTTTAAAATAATGCATATATATAAAGATGAAACTAAACAAAAGAACAAGTTGTAGAAAAGTACAACCATAGTTATGCTTTATAACTTTTAAAACATATACTCTATTATTGGTTCATGCATATGTGATTAAAAATCAAAGGTAGAAAAAACAAACACTAAATTCAGTAGTTTACTTCTGTGGAAGCATGACAAAAATGGACTGAGGTAGGTTACAACTTTATCTGTACTAACTTATTTATTTTTTATTTTTAAAAAATTATATTACTTTTTTTGAACACATACTATTTCTTAAAAAGAGAGAATTTCATATTTGCAATTTCCCAAATGTATAGCATGAAAATCTGTCCGTTTGGGCAGAAGCTAATTTGGCAGGAATTTTCTGAGGGGTATTTGTTTTCATTTTTGTTTTATAGGATAATTCATTGATTCTCTCATTTAATACACTCACCAGGCTGGGCGCTGTGGCTCACTCATGTAATCCCAGCATTTTGGGAGGCCGAGGAGGGCGGATCACGTGGTCAGGAGATGGAGACCATCCTGGCTAACACGGTGAAACCCCACCTCTACTAAAAATACAAAAATTAGCTGGGTGTGGTGGCGGGCACCAGTAGTCCCAGCTACTGGGGAGGCTGAGCCAGGAGAATGGCGTGAACCCAGAAGGCAGAGCTTGCAGTGAGCTGAGATCACACCACTGCCCTCCAGTCTGGGTGACAAAGCGAGACTGTCTCAACAACAACAACAACAAAATAAAAATTAAAATTAAATAAAATAAAATAACTCTCACCAAAGAAACTGGAGGACTACATAACACATCAGCAAAATCGAAACTCCTTTTTTTTTGGAGATGGAGTCTTGCTCTGTTGCCCAGGCTGGAGTGCAGTGGGGCAATTTTGGCTCACTGCAACTTCTGCCTCCCAGGTTCAAGTTAAAGCAATTCTCCTGCCTCAGCCTCCTGAGTAGCTGGACTACAGGCGTATGCTGCAACGCCTGGCTAATTTTTTGTATTTTAGTAGAGACGGGGTTTCACCGTGTTGCCCAAGCTGGTTTTGAACTCCTGAGCTCAGGCAATCCACCCACCTCGGCCTCCCGAAGTGCTGGGATTACAGGTGTGAGCCACCTGTCCGAGATGGTGTGGATGCCTTTTCCTTTATCTTAAGTGAAATTTCACCACTGATTTCTGGTGTGGTCTATAAGGGAAATAGGTTACATTTTTAATAGGCTTTGACAAGCTCTTTGTTTTTTCTTTTGTTTGTTTGTTTTTTGAGGCAGTGTCTAGCTCTGTCGCCCAGGCTGGAGTGCAGTGCCAATCTCTGCTCACTGCAAGCTCCACCTCCCAGGTTCACGCCATTCTCCTGCCTCAGCCTCCCGAGAAGCTGGGACTGCAGGTGTCCACCACCATGCCCGGCTAATTTTCTGTATTTTTAGTAGAGACGGGGTTTCACCGTGTTAGACAGGATGGTCTCGATCTCCTGACCTCCTGTTCCGCCCACCTTGGCCTCCCAAAGTGCTGGGATTACAGGCATGAGCTACCACACCCAGCGGAAAAGCTCTTTGATTTTTAAGGTAACTCTTTCCCCTTTTCAAATCTCCACTTTTTCAACTTCTCAAATGTCCTGCCTGTGAGTGCAAAGCCAAAGTAATTTGGTGAGGTCTATTCCTGGCCCTTTCTCTTCCTTTTACTTCCCTTTTGGTTAGTTCTTAAGACTAATGAGCTAGTGTTTCAGGAACCACATCAGTTTTTTTAGATTTTTGAAATTATGTTTATATATGCCACCCATATAGACACAGAGAGATGCACAAATTTCTTCTAGTAGTATAGAGATTCTAGAAGGCTCATAGCCAGAAGTTATTTGACAGTCATGCATTGTGTGTAGATTCCATCACAGCCTGTGGTTGTGATGCTTCGTCAGAACTTGCACAGACTGTCTTCTTTATAGAAATCCTGTATTTCTGGCTGCTACAGTCTGAACTGTTGAGTGCCAAGCTCCAAGGCTGCATCAAGGGCAGAGAACCAAAGAAGCAAAGGGTCTTCTAGTAGGATTTCTATACTTATATTTCACTCCATTTATCAGCCAATGCAGAAATCATCTCCTTATTATACACTGATGGTAAGCTAGAGGGACCTCTAGATCCAGCGCAGTCATCTCATTTCACAAAGGAGGATATGGAGTCTCAATTATGGGAAACTGGCATATTTTCAGGTCACTTGATATGACAGTGGAAGACTTGGGACAATGCCTTGTGTTCTCAACTCCATTTCTGGAATTCTTCCCTTGCACCATTACATGTACTCAACAGCCTCAACCTGGATGAATTTTAATCACCAAAATGTGACATACATATGATAAAGCTAAACTGCCAGGAATAGGGTTTGGCAGATCTGGTCTGTGCTAGCTAAGACCAGACAGCACAGAAGTGAACTAGTGCCTACTTCCTTTCTTCAGGCTGTGCCACAGCCATGCTGGCCAAGAAATGGGAAGCACCACACTTCTTAGGCCTCAGGCAGCAGAAAGGACCTAGGCAAGTGTCATCTACTCATTCGCACTCATTATAGAATATGGTGATAACTAATCTATGCACGGCCTCATTGCTTCAAGAGTTGGAATCTGCTTGGGACTGAGGTTCAAGAGACCTAGGTCCTCATCCAAACTGTGCTGCTTACATGCTTTGAGGCCTCAGACAGTACACTTCCCTTTCTGTTTCTCAGAGTCCCCATTTGTGATAGGCAGAATAATGGTCTCCAAAGATATCCATATCCCAATCACTGGAATGTATTAATGCATTACCTTACACAACACAAGAGACTTTGCAGATGTGATTTAAGAGATGGGGAGATTATCCAGGTGTGCTCAATTTAATCTCATGGGCCCTTAAAAACAGAGAACCTTTCTCAGCTGTGGTGAAGGGGGATGTGACTGTGGAAGATGTGACTATGAAAGAATGGCCAGAGAGATGGAATGTTGCTGGCTTTGCAGAAGGAGGAAGGAGCCACAGGCCAAGGAATGGGGGTGGCCTCTAGATTCTGGAAAGGACAAGTAAACAGCCTCTGGAGAGGAATGCAGCTGTGCTGACACCTTTATGTTAATGCATTTAGACTCATGTTGGATTTCTGACCTACAGAACTCTAAGATAATATTTTTGTGTTCTTTTAAACAGCTTCATAGTCATTTGTTACAGCATCAATAGAAATCTAATACACCATATTCAACTCTGAAAGTAATAACAAATAAGTTACTTTAACATTCAATTATTTAAGGGATCTGCTCTTCAACCACTGGCATGGTCTTTGTTCAGGTGTCTCCATCTCTCGTCCTCCCTGGGTCTGTTTGCCTTTACCTGCCCCCCCCCCCCCACCCCCCCGTGTATCTTCCACACTAGTACTGGAAAAGTCAGTCTTAAGTATGTTTCTGATCCCACTACCACTTTCTTAAAATCCTTTAGTAATTTATTATTTCCTAGACTGCTGATCTCATATGTGTTTTAGGAGGGTGTGGTGTCAGGAATGCAGTGGAAAATAAGTAAAAGTGAAGATATCCCTCCCAGTAACAGTTATATACACATAGATACATAGACATGTATTGTAATTTCCAGAGGTTTGTGGATCCCTTGAAGTTCATTCACAGACTCAAATACAACACACTTTGATTACAAAGATAAAATATGAATTCCTTCACTGGAAGTGATAAGGACTTTGCCTACTTCTTCCCCATATCCCTCTCAACTCCCATCATACCCTATGCCACATCAAACTCCTTCCACCTGTCCAAATGTGCCAAGCTGGTTTAGGCCTCAATGTTGTTCTATCTGGCAGAATAATTCTCCCCTTTCCACTCTCATTGCTTAAAAGGCAAACAGCCATTAATTTTTCAGGCTTGTCTTAAAAGCCTATGCTTTTCCTGACAGCTCTCCTACTCTTTCCCCACCTACCCCACAGGTATGACAGTCCACACCTTCCTTCATGACCCCACGGCACTCTGCCCAAAGTCTAGCCAGCCCAGCCCTTCAGCTGTGCTCACCTGTTCAAGCTTCTCACCTCTTCTCAACTACATGGCGTGCACTGGGTTTGGAAGGGCAGAGGACAGAGACCACACCCCACTTTTGTGTTCCTAGCAGCAAACATGGCTCACACTAAGAACACAAAGCGTGGCTGGGTGCGGTGGCTCATACCTGTAATCCCAGCACTTTGAAAGGCCAAGGTGGGTGGATCACCAGAGGCCAGAAGTTCAAAACCAGCTTGGCCAACGTGGTGAAACCCTGTCTCTACTAAAAATACAAAAATTGGCCAGGCGCGGTGGCTCATGCCTGTAATCCTAGCACTTTGGGAGGCCAAGGTGGGCAGATCACTTGAGGTCAGCAGTTCAAAACCAGCCTGGCCAACATGGTGAAACTCAGTCTTTACTAAAAATACAAAAAAAGTAGCCACGTGTGCTGGCAGGAGCCTGTAATCCCAGCTACTCGGGAGGCTGAGGCAAGAGAATCCCTTGAACTTGGGAGGTGGAGGTTGCAGTAATCCCAGATGGTTCCACTGTACTCTAGCCTAGGGGACACAGCTGGACTCTGTCCCTCCCCCCGCCCCCCGCAAAAAACCAAACCATACAAAAATTAGCATGGCATGTTGGCACACGCCTGTAATCCCAGCTACTCGGGAGGCTGAGGCAGGAGAATCCCTTGAACCCAGGAGGTGGAGGTTGCAGTGAGCTGAGATAGCACCACTTTACTCCAGCGGTGACAGAGCAAGACTCTGTCTCAAAAAAAAAAAAAAAAAAAAAAAAGGAACACAAAGCATGATTGAGTGGATGACTGATTCTGAAATCGACACTTACATTAGGATGGTTTCTTTAATTTACTCATCCTCCTCTCTTTGCAATGCATCTCTTCGCTTTACTAGCCACATAGCTTTATTGTTTCCTAAGTATTTGTCTTGCTGAACAAAGCCATTTAATTTTAGCAAGGGTCTGTAGCTGATGGGAATCCATTTGCTGCTCTTTGAGTTTGATTCATTCAGAGTAACTAATACCCACCTTGACCGATATTGTACAGTTTGTTCTCAATTCACAGCTCCTCACTGAGGATTATCTCCTCATTGACCAAAGTGTCTATTTTCTGCCAGAAACAGATCTATTATCTGGAACACAATGCTGTGCTCTAGATTATAAAATCATTATGCATTAACAGTGTCAATTCAATTTGAGGATCTAAAAATGTGGCATCAAGAACACTGAGCTGATAGCCAACAGGTCTGGGTCTGGTCTGGATGGCCTTAGATCATATACATTTTCTCAGCTTCAATTTCCTCATTTGTACAACGGAGGAATTTGGACTCAATCACCGTAAGGACCCTCTGGATTGAAATTATATGAGGTATAAGGTCATATAGTTTCCTACTCCTCACCATATGCTTACTAGCCTAATATAGTTTTCCTACCAGCAATTAGGATAACTACAGCTCTGAAAGGGATGCATTCAGAACACCAGAGAAAAGTTTAAATGTTTGTACCTAAATCACTCATTATGTAGTCAGTCAACATGTATTTTCTGAGAATCTGTTATATGACTGGCACCCCGCTGAGAGAAGAGAATCCAAAAATGAATAGGAGGAGACCCTCGCCTTCATGGGGCTGACAGTCTACTGTGGGAGTCAGTTATATAAACAAACACCCTGCAGTGAGATAAACATTATGTCAGAGGGAAGTCCCAGGGTCTTTGGGAGCAGAAGAGAAAGCCACAAACTGCTTGAACTAATGACAGGGTCTGCTGTTTACAAACACTTTTAACATGCACAACTCCTGGTTGTCATGACCTCCCACGAGGTAGAGAAGAGGTTTTATTGCCTTTCTTAAATTAGGAAACTGAAGGTGAAAAGTAGAGTGACTTCAGAGAGGCTACAGGGCTGTTAAAGGCAGGCCTAAGGAATGCAGAGGAGCTCCTTGGGTGCTGGTTCTGTGTCTTCTCCCTCACACCGAATTGCTGCCTCTTTTAGATCCATAGACTCAATCCTCAGACAAGTTGTAACACACCAGAAATTCCCCTGGGGTTCACCACATGCCTGGATAGATAAGACCAGGCCTCATGTATCTTTGCGTTGAGGAGTTCTAGTGGGATCTAAGTAGACTCCACCAGAATTTGACTGAGTCAAGACATTTGTGGTGGGCTGGTGAAAATTTGCAAGAGTAATTTGAAGGACTGAGAGGTACATGTGCTGGTAAGGAGGGCAATTAGGAGAGGGTAGGGTTCGTTGCAGAGATTGACCCTTCAACACCTACCATGAACAATCACCAGAGCCTGGCAAGGGAAGGTTAAAGGAGGTATTTTCAGTTAGAATTTCATGAAATTTCTTTGAGTACTAAGTTACAAAGTGTGGTAGAAGACGACTGTGGGGTAAGATGTTCTCCTTACTCTTACGGGGAAACCAATAGCTTTGTCATGCTGTGGGCTCCCTTAGGAAGCTCAAGAGAGACATTCCACCCCAGTAGAGGATGCTACTGTTCAGGACCAGCTATGCCCATGTTGTCTTGTGGCATCACTCAATGGTGGGCTTGGGAGGGAGAAGATACAGCTGCTCCTTGAGTTATGTAGGGTTACATCCCAATAAACGCATCATAATTTGAAAATGTCATAAGTTGAAAATGTATTTAATACACCCAACGTACTGAACATCATAGCTTAGCCTAGCTTACCTTAAATGTGCTCAGAACACATACATTAGCCTACAGTTGAGCACAGTCATCTGGCCACACAGTATACTTTAGAGTGTCAATTGTCTACCCTTGTGATTGCATGGCTGACTGGGAGCTACACAAGAGAGTATTTTACCACATATCACTACCCCTGGAAAACATCACAATTCAAAATTCAAAGTATGAATTCGACTGAAAGCATATTGCTTTTGCACCATTGTAAAGTAAAAAATAAATCATAAATCAAACCAGTCTAAGTCAGGGACCATCTGTACTTCTCACAAGGTAGTGAGAGGTGACAGCGTGCTGGCAGCCCTCGCTCGCTCTCTGCGCCTCCTCTGCCTGGGCTCCCACTTTGTTGGCACTTGAGGAGCCCTTCAGCCCGCCGCTGCACTGTGGGAGCCCCTTTCTGGGCTGGCCAAGGCCAGAGCCATCTCCCTCAGCTTGCAGGGAGGTGTGGAAGGAGAGGCGCAGGTGGGAACTACGGCTGCTTGCGATGCTTGTGGGCCAGCGCGATTTCCAGGTGGGTGTGGGCTCGGCGGCCCCCACTTGGGAGCCCCCTGGCCAGCAAGCCCCAGGCAGTGAGGGGCTTAACACCTGGGCCAGCAGCTGCTGTGCTCGACTTCTTGCCGGGCCTTAACTGCCTCCCCGCAGGGCAGGGCTCAGGACCTGCAGCCCGCCATGCCTGAACCTCCCCTCGCCGCCATGGGCTCCTGCCCAGCCCGAGCCTCCCCGACGAGCACCGCTCCCTGCTCCACAGCGCCCAGTCCCATCGACCGCCCAAGGGCTGAGGAGTGCAGGTGCACAGCGCAGGACTGGCAGGCAGCTCCACCTACGGCCCGGTGCGCGATCCACTGGGTGAAGCCAGCTGGGCTCCTGAGTCTGGTGGGGACGTGGAGGACCTTTATGTCTAGCTAAGGGATGGTAAATACACCAGTCGGCACTCTGTATCTAGCTCAAGGTTTGTAAACACACCAGTCAGCACCCTCTGTCTAGCTCAGGGTTTGTGAATGCACCAATCAACACTCTGTATCTACCTACTCTGGTGGGGACTTGGAGAACCTTTGTGTCCACACTCTGTATCTAGCTAATCTAGTGGGGACGTGGAGAACTTTTGTGTCTAGCTCAGGGATTGTAAACGCACCAATCAGCACCCTGTCAAAACGGACCAATCAGCTCTCTATAAAACAGACCAACAGGCTCTCTGTAAAATGGACCAATCAGCAGGGTGTGGGTGGGGCCAGATAGGAGAATAAAAGGAGGCTGCAGCAGCCAGCAGTGGCAACCCCTGGGGTCCCCTTCCATACTGCGGAAGCTTTGTTCTTTCGCTCTTTGCAATAAATCTTGCTACTGCTCATTTGTTAGGTCCAGACTGCCTTTGTGAGCTGTAACACTCACCGCGAAGGTCTGCAGCTTCACTCCGGAGCCAGCGAGACCACGAACCCACCAGAAGGAAGAAACTCCGAACACATCCGAACATCAGAAGGAACAAACTCCAAACATGCCAACTTTAAGAACTGTAACACTCACCTCGAGGGTCCGCGGCTTCATTCTTGAAGTCAGTGAGACCAAGAACCCACCAATTCTGGACACAGTAGCAAGTGGAGGAGGTCTTGTGAAAACATTCCACTTCAATGAGCCAGCTTAAGACACATTCATGAGTCCCTGTGATGTATCACCTGGGATGCCCAGAAAGAACAGGGTAGAATTTGTTGGTTAGTAGAGCTTAGTGAAGCATGAGTTACATTTGCATCCTCAGCATCTACCTTAAATCTGACACACAGCAAGAGCTCAATGAATGCCTTTTCAACTTAAGGGAGGTACCTTTTCACCATTGCCCCAACCCCCACCTGACCACAGGTCACTCCACTCACACCTCCTGGTGGCTTTTCCCTATCACCGGTGGCTCTGCACTTTAACCCTTTTCAGTTTCATCTACTCCCATCCTCTTTCAGGTCTTGGGACTCTCACCCTCTTTGTATATCAGTTTAGAACTTGGAATTCAAAAGACGTTTGAGCCATAGGATTTAATTTTGAATACAGTAAATGCATGATGATTAATCTTATTCTGACTTATGGAGTTGAAATATCCCAAGTGCTAATGGCACAACCTAACTTTGTCTTCTTTATTTCTTCAACAGTCTTCCTTGCTTCCTAAAGTAGCAAACATGGAGAACATGTACAGTTGTCAGAAGCAGATACCATTTGAGATTTTGAACAATCACCTAGAGGAGGTCACTGAACGTAAGAATAACAAGAGGACCTGAGGACTTACTGCCATTCACTTTTTTAACAGACATTTCTTGAGCCTCAGTGGTGCAGCAGGTTATCTGCTGTAATACTTGGTTGTATTTACTGATCTTCCTGTTGTTCTCCCACCTCCCCCATGTCTATTCCCTGTGAGTTCATTAGGGACTCTGTACCTGCAGAACTTTCCCACAGCATTAGTAGGTGATTGGGTCTTAACTTCTCTAATTCAGAAGTGACCAAACTTCTGGAAAGCTCTTCAGATGTTTGGTAAGCGTCCAGTTCTCCTTTTATAATCAGACCTGTGAATACCATAATTCACAAAGTGTTAGACAATTACTTCAGAAAGTATTTCAGTTCCTCTTCTGCATTTAGTCCAAGAATTTTTTTTACTCTTTCTCCTTCATTTGAGGTTCTAAGGATTAAAGGGTAAATGATTGCTACTTAAAGAAAACTGGGCTCTTTTCATCTTACTATTTATACTTACCTCTGACCTAATAAGTCTAACAACTCATATAAAAAACTATTGATTGAATTTATCCACTGATAGGGACCATGACCTAAGCTAGCGGCATCAAAACCTAGAGACAAGCTACCTGGATTTGAATTCTGGTTCTGCTACTTAACAGTTGGGTGACACTGAGCAATTTACTTAAATGTTTCATGCCTCATTTTTCTCAACCATAAACTCAGGAAGATAATAAAAGGTTGGAGAATTGAGTTCATATATGGAAAGCTATTAGCACAGTCAAGACAGTAGTAATTCCTATATAGGCTTGCTATAGCAGTAATTATAGTAGAACTACTAATAGAAGATGTAGAAGTACTAGTAAAGTAAGACATACATTTACACACTAATAATACAATGTAAAAAATCAGAACTCATGGAAATAGAGAGAAGAATGTTTGTTACCAGAGGCTTGGAAGGGTAGTGAGGTGAAGGTAGGAAACGGGGATGCTTAATGGGTACAAAAATATAGTTAGATACAATGAATAAGATCTAATATTTGATAGCATCACAGGGTGACTACAGTCAGCAATACTTTGTTGTACACTTTAGAACACCAAAAGGAGTACAGTTGGAATGTTCATAACAAAAAGACGTAATGAATGCTTGAGGTAATAGGAACCTCATTTGCCTGGTGTGATTATTACACAGTATATGACTATATTAAAATTTCTCATGTACTCCATTAATATATACACCTACTATATACCCATAAAAATTAAAAATTAATTTTTTAAATGAAGTGATTCATACCTGATACAAACTAAATTCTATTCTGCTCAAAAGTATTCATTGCTGCGTGACAATTTCTCCACAGATAGCAATATCAAAATTCCCCACCTCCCTTCACTATGCTTCCATGCCCTCCAAAAGCAGTCTTCCAAGGGCTAATTCAACTTTCCAGGTACCTCAGTACTAGAAAGGTGGTGTGGTAAATAGAGAACAGAATGATCCTTGCCACAGGGAAGTGGTAAATTGACATTTCAAAATCAGTCTTGTGTGAATTATTATTAGCCTGTCACTGGAAATCTCTCCTCTCCAGGAGTATTGATAACGTCATGTTCTGGACCTCCAAGACTGTGGACTTAAGACTTCAGATCATGGTGAATTTATGGAAATTTGCTCTCCTGAAGATTCGTTGTCAGCCTTGCCTGGAGACATTGCTTCTGCTTCATCATGTGCTATGCCTCTTCATTGCAACAGACTTTAATAGGCCACACTTTAGCCATCGTGGAATCTCTAAGCACTCCAATCCACAATGAAATAACACCTTTCCGTGGAAGACATGCTTCAGGAAGTAGGACTGGAAGCTCCGTAAAATTAGAATCTGTGTCTGTCTTATATATCTAGCACAGTGCCAGGCGTGTAGTAGTGATCAGTATTTGTCATACAATTTTATGCACTCCCAACAATCTTAACAAAGACTTCCAGGAAGAATGAGCTTATCCTCCTTTCACAAATAATACAAGCAAAATTTAATTAAACAATCTATACATCCTAATGTGCTGCATACACATTCTTTATGCTGAAAACCCATTTAAACTCTCATTCTGCTAAAAAAAAAAATACATAAATAAAGACCTTCCTTTGCACATGTCCCATTTCCAACACTTTCAAATAATTTTAATCTACCACTAGTAGTGGAGAAGGTCACAACATTTCTCATTCCACAAAGGCAATGTAAAAGAAAGGAAAGCTAGATAGTACATTCAGAATGAGGGATATTCTGATGTCTATTTTGAGGAGAAGGTCAACTCAAGGTTAAAAGACAATGTAAAGAATTGCCAAAAATGAGAGACTATACTTCTTGCACTTTAGGGATTATGGCAAAAGTCTGACCTGCTTGAGATGCCCTTAGAAGTCTGGGACCTCTGGTTCAGATGATCAAGTGCAGTGTTCAGTTAAAAGATGCCATTTTTGCAACACAAACCACAAAGCAGCTACCCACATTCATTATCGAGTCCCAGACGCCATCTGGGAAAACCAGCGAGTGCAACCACCAGTAGTATTGGGCAGATTTTCTATTTCAAGAATTTCTGCTTATATCTTTATTCTTTCTTTAGACATTAAAAAATATATATTTTAAAGTTTTTTTCTTAGAGTTTTTTTTGGCACTTCTTTAGTTAAGTTCCAAAGTTTCCATTTGGATTTCTCATTAATCAGAAAATTGTGTAGAACTATGTGCATGGGGGCTTGTGTTTATATTTAGATGCCTGTTTGGGTTTTCTTTGTTTTTCGACATCTTTTAGTTGTTAAGTTCTAATTTTATTGCATAATGGTTAGTAAATTTGGCCTATAAAATTAACTTTTTTAAATTTGTTAATGTTTTAGTTGTGGTCTTGTTGATGGACAAATTTTATGACTGCTGCATGTGTTTCAAAGTGATGTAGAATCTCTATTGAGTACCAAGTTTTCTATACATTAGGTGAAATCTATTGATATATTGTTAAAATTAATACCCTTTTCTATTTTCTATCTGTTTAATTTTCGTTTCTGAGAGGCTTGTTCAAGTTCTCAAAAATAATTTTGTTTCTTTCAGTTTTTTGTGATAATTCTCTCAATTTTGATTCAACTATTTTTAACTATTTTTTACATGTATAACAGTCTATTCTTGGTTGCATTTATCAATAGGATGTATACATCATCATTTCTTTCAATTATTTTTCCCTTATATCTTATTTTTATACTTTATTTTTAAATTTACATAATGATACATACTTATGGGGTCCATGGTGATGTTTCAATACAAATAAGTATAGTGATCAGAGCAGGGTAATTAACATATCCATCAGCTCAAACATTTATCATTTCTTTGTGTTGGGGATGTTCAATATATTTGAACATCTCTTTGATTCTAATATAAATATTATTGTTCAATTCATCCGACAGTGGTATAGCACACTAGAATTTATCTCTCCTATCAAGTTGGATTTTGCATCCTTTAACAAATCTCTCCATATTCTTCCCTTTCCCCTACCCTTCCTAGCCTCTATTATCTTCTATTTTACTTCTTACTTCTATGAGGTTAATTTCTTTGGCTTCCACATATGAGTGAGAACATGTGGTATTTAACTTTCTGTTGCTAGCTTATTTCACTGACTATCGTGTCCTCACTTTCAAAAGTGTTGCTATGAATGACAGGATTTCATTCTCTTTTGTGTCTGAATAGTATTCCGTTGTATATACAGCACATTTCCTTTATCCAGTCATCTGATGTTGGACACCGAGGTTGATTCCTTATCTTGGCTATTGTGAATAGTGCTGCAAGAAACATGGAGCACAGATGTCTCTTCAATATACTAATTTCCTTTCCTTTGGATAATGCGTGGCAGTGGGATTGCTGGATCATACAGTTGTTCTATTGTAGTTTTTTGTGGAAACTTCATACTGCTATCCATAGTGGCTATACATTCCCACCAAGAGTGTATAGGAGTTCCCTTTCCTCTGTGTCCTCACCAGCATTTGCTAATTTTTGTCTTTTTGATAATAGCCACCCTACCTGGGGTGAAATGATACCTCTTATTTTATACGATATTAATACAGTTATGTCTGCTTTATGTTTGCTAACCATTTATAACCAAGTATTTTCACTCTGTTATTTTAGTGAAAAGATTGTTCTGTCACTTGAAAATAGCAAATGATTCGATTTTTAAAATACAATCTGAGAGTCTGTTTTGTATAGGTGAGTTTAACCCATTTATATTGATGGTGCTTACCAAGTTTGGGTTTGTTCCTACATCACAGTTTGTGTTTTCAATTTACCATGATTTCTGATTGCTTCTCTCTCCCTCCAACTTATGCCTTCTCTTGTCTTTATTGAATTTTCTTTCTAAAAACTAGATTATTAGTTATGAAGTCTCTGTGACTAAAACACCAAAAGCAATGGCAACAAAAGCCAACATTGACAAATGAGATCTAATTAAAGAGCTTCTGCACAGCGAAACTATCATCAGAGTGAACAGGCAACCTACAGAATGCGAGAAAATTTTTGCAAACTATCCATCTGACAAAGGGCTAATATCCACAATCTGCAAGGAACTTACTGAAATTTACAAGAAAAAAACAAACGGGCCGGGTGCGTTGGCTCACGCCTGTAATCCCAACACTTTGGGAGGCAGAGGCGGGTGGATCACTAGGTCAGGAGATCGAAACCATCCTGGCTAACATGGTGAAACCCCATCTCTACTAACAATACAAAAAATTAACTGGGCGTGGTGGCGAGCGCCTTTAGTCCCAGCTACTCGGGAGGCTGAGGCAGGAGAATGGCGTGAACCCAGGAGGCGGAGCTTGCAGTGAGCTGAGATCCCGCCACTGCGCTCCAGCCTGGGCGATAGAGTGAGACTCTGTCTCACAAAACAACAACAGCAACAACAAAACCAACCCCATCAAAAAGTGGGCGAAGGATGTGAACGGACACTTCTCAAAAAAAGACATTGGCCAGGCGCAGTGGCTCACGCCTGTAATCCCAGCACTTTGGAAGGCAGAGGTAGGTGGATCACGAGGTCAGGAGTTCAAGACAAGCCTGGTCAGGATGGTGAAACCTTGTCTCTACTAAAAAAAAATACAGAAAATTAGCCGGCCATGGTGGTGGGCGCCTGTAATCCCAGCTACTCAAGAGATTGAGGCAGAGAATTGCTTGAAACCAGGAGGCAGAGATTGCGGTGAGCCGAGATCCCGCCACTGCCTGGGCAACAGAGCAACACTCCATCTCAAAAAAAAAAAGACATTTATGCAGCCAAGAAACATATGAAAAAAAGCCATCATCACTGGTCATTAGAGAAATGCAAATCAAAACGACAATGAGATACCATCTCCCACCAATTAGAATGGCGAGCATTAAAAAGTCAGGAAATGACAGGTGCTGGAGAGGATATGGAGAAATAGGAATGCTTTTACACTGTTGGTGGGAGTGTAAATCAGTTCAACCATTGTGGAAGACAGTGTGACGATTCCTCAAGGATCTGGTACCAGAAATACCATTTGACCCAATAACCCCATTACTGGGTATATACCCAAAGGATTACAAATCATTCTACTATAAAGATACATGCACATGTATGTTTACTGCGGCACTATTCGCAATAGCAAAGTCTTGGAACCAACTCAAATGCCCATCAATGATAGACTGGATAAAGAAAATGTGGCACATATACACCATGGAATACTATGCAGCAATAGAAAAGGATGAGTTCATGTCCTTTGCAGAGACACGGATGAAGCTGGAAACCATCATTCTCAGCAAACTAACACAGGAATAGAAAACCAAACACCACGTGTTCTCACTCATAAGTGGGAGCTGAACAGTGAGAACACACGGATACAGGGAAGGGAACATCACACACTGGGGCCTGTCACTACCTGGGGTGGGGGTAGGAGAGGGATAGCATTAGGAGAAATACCTAATGTAGATGATGGGTTGATGGGTGCAGCAAATAACCATGGCACATGCATATCTATGTAACATACCTGCACGTTCTGCACGTTTCCCAGAACTTAAAGTATAATAAACAAAAATAGATTCTATTTGAAAGGTTTTCATCTATGTCTTCTAGTAGTTATCATTACATTTTAACAGCCTTATAATTTATCAATAAATGCCATAAATTTTACCCATTTAAAGTGTACAATAGTTTTTAGTATATTTACAGTTATATGACCATCCCCATAATCTAACTTTAAAACACTTTTATTATCATAAAAAAGAAACATACTAAATAACAGTTATTCTCCATTACTCTCCCCACCTTTCTCCTGCTCCAGTTCTAGGCAAACACTGACCTACCTTCTTTCTCTACAGATTCACCTATTCTGGACATTTTATATTAATGGAATCATATAATATGTGGTCATTTGTGACTGGCTTCTTTCACTTAGCATGCTGATTTTGATATTCATCCATGTTGTAGCACATACCAGTGCTATCTCATTCCTTTTTATTATTGAAATATATTCCATTGTATACATATACTACATTTTACCTATTTATCAACTGATAGACATTGGATTGTTTCACTTTTTGGTTACTATGAATAATGCTGCTATGAACATTCATGTAAAAGTCTTTGTGTAGACATATATTTATACTTGTTTTGGGTACAAACCTGGGAGTAGAATTTCTGGGTCATGCAGTAACCCTATGTTTAACCTTTTGAGGAAATGCCAAACTTTTCAAAGCAGCCCTATCATTTCACATTACCACCAGCAATGTATGAAGGTTCCAATTCTGCCACATTCTTACCAACACTTGTTATTGTCTGTCTTTTTTTTAAGTTATAGGTATTGTGAGGCATGTGAAGTGGTATCTCATTATGGTTTAGATTTTATTTTCCCTAATGACGTGTGATGCTGAATATCTTTCCATGTGCTTATTGGCAATTAATATATATTCTTTGGAGAAGATAGATTATATGCTTATTGGCTTTTGGAATCCTTTGCCCATTTTTAATTGCATTGTCTTTTAATTAGTTGTAAGAAATTTTATATATTCTGATACAAATACCTTATTAGATACATGATTTGCAAATATTTTCTTCAAGTCTGTGGGTTGTCTTTACTTTTTTGATGGAATATTTTGAAGCAGTTTTTTTTCTTCAGCTTTTAAGTTCTGGGGTACATGTGTAGGATATGCAGGTGATACAGGAGTGCTGAAAATGGAAGAGCATGGTCCCTTTAAATGATACAGAAGCAGGGAAGGGAAGTGCTGCTTAGAGAAGGGAGTGGTCCCTGGCTGGGGCTCCACCCCCATGGACCTGGGTGAGGACAGGCATTTTTGTTTTCCTGTCCAAATGTTGCATTTCCCAAGACCACCCTGGCCTGCCACACCCCCATCCTGTGCCTATAAAAACCCCCAAGACCCTAGCAGGCACACACAGGCAGCTGGACATCGAGAGGAGCACATCAGCAGATTAATCCACGGGTGACTAGACGTTGAGAGGAACACACCACTGACAGGCACCAGCACTCCAGCCCAGGCCGCCAAGCAGACCGACTCAGGGGGAAAACCATTTCCCTTCTGGCTCCCCCATCTGCTGAGAGCTACTTCCACTCAATAAAACCTTGCACTCATTCTCCAAGCCCACTTGTGAGCCTATTCTTCTGGTAAAGCAAGGCAGGAACCCAGGATACAGAAAGCCCTCTGTCCTTGCAACAAGGTAGAGGGTCTAACTGAGCTGAGTAACACAAGCCACCTATGGAGGGCTAAACTAAAAAAGCACCCTGTAATGCATGCCTACTGGGGCTTCAGCTGTCAACATTCACCCCTAGACACTGCTGTGGGGTCAGAGCCCCACAGCCTGCCTGTCTGTATGCTCCACTAGAGGTTTGAGCAACGGGGCACTGAAGAAGCGAACCACACCCCCATTGCATGCCCTGTGAGGGGGACAAGGAAACCTTTCCTATTTCACAGGTTTGTTACAGAGATAAGCATGTGCCAAGGTGGTTTGCTGCACAGATCATCCCATCACCAAGGTATTAACACCAGCACCCATTAGCTATTCTTCCTGATGCTCTCCCATCACTCCCACCCCCACAGGCCCCAGTGTGTGTTGTTCCCCTGCTTCAAGTGCCCATGTGTTCTTATAATTCACTTCCCACTTATGAGTGAGAACATGTGGTGTTTGGTTGTCTGTTCCTGCCTTTGTCTGCTGAGGATAATGGCTTCCAACTCCATCCATGTATCTGCAAAGGACATGATCTCGTTCCTTTTTATGGCTTCATAGTAGTCCATGGTGTATATGTACCACATTTTCTTTATCCAGTCTGTCATTGATGGACATTTAGGTTGATTCTATGTCTTTGCTACTGTGAATAGTGCTGCAGTGAACATATGCATGCATGTGTTTTTATAACAGAATGATGTATATTCCTTTGGGTATATACCCAGTAATGGAATTCTAGGTCAAATGGTACTTCTGCCACTAGGTCTTTGAGAAGTTGCCACACTGTCTTCCACAATAGTTAAACTAATTTACATGCCCACCAACAGTGTAAAAGTGTTCTGAAGCACAAGTTTTAAAATCTAATGAAGTTCCCACCTTATCAATTGTCTTCTTTATTGATTGTGCTTTTGATATTATAGCTAAGAAATTATTGCCTAAACTAAGGTCATGGAGATTTATTCCTGCTTTCTTCCAGAAGTTTTATAGTTTTAGTTCTTACATTTAGGTCTTTGATCCACTTTGAGTTCATTTTTGTGTATTGTTTAATATAGGGCATCTATAATTTTTTTGCATATGGATATCCAGTTTTCTAAGAACCTTTTAATAAAAAGGCTATTCTTTTGCTATTGAATTGTCCTCTACTCTTCCGTTGAAAATCAACTGGCCATAAATGTTAGGGTTTGGCTTCTCAACTTTATTGCATTGATATATGCCCATCCTTGTGCCAATATCACACTGTCTTGATTACCGTAACTTTTTAGTAAGTAAGTTTTGAGACCACAAAGTGTGAGTCCTCTAACTTTGCTCATTTCCAAGATTGTTCTCACTATTCTGAATTCCTTATATTTCCATATGAACTTTAGGATCAACTTCCTGATTTCTTAGTTCACTAATATTTGGAAGGGGATGGTTTTGAATCTGTAGATCAATTTGGAAAGTATTGCCATCCTAATGATATTAATATTTCCAATTCATAGAAATTGGGTATCCATTTATGTAGATTTTCTTTAATTTCTTTCAATAATGTTTTTTAGCTTTCCAGTGTGTCTTACATTTCCATTATTAAATTTATTCCCAAGTACTGTATTATTTATGCTATTGTAAATGAAATAATTTTATTTTTATTTTCAGCTTAGTTTATTAGTTATAGAAATATAATGTTTCTATGTTGATCTTATATCCTGCCACTTTGTCAAAATTCTAATCAGTTCTAATAGTTTTGTTTAGTGGATTCCTAAGGATTTTTTTATATGCAAGATCTTATCATTGATAATAGACATAGTCCGACTTCTTTCTTTCCAATCATATGCCATTTTTTCTTTTGCTTGCCTACTTGTCCTGGCTAGAACCTCCTGTACAATACTGAACACAAGTGGCAAGAGCAGACGTTTTTGTCTTGTTCCTGATCTTAGGTACAAAAAATTGAGTCTCTCACTATTAAGTAGGATGTTAGCTGTTGGCTTTTCATAGATACTCTTGATCTGATTGAGAACATCCCTTTCTATTTTTTGGTGCTTTTTATCATGAAAGGGTGTTAGATTTTGTCAAATGCTTTTTTGCATGTATTGATTTGTCATGTAATTTTTTCATTGTTTTATTAATGTGGTCCATTAAGTTGATATTTGGATATAAACCCACCTTGCATTGTTAGGATAAACACCACTTGGTCAGGGTTTATAATTCTTTATATGTCTTGCTGGATTCAGTTTGCTATCCTTTAGGGGATTTTTTGAAAATTTTTGCATTCATATTTGTGAGGAACATTGATCTATAGTTTTCTTGTGATGCCTCTGTCTAGGTTTGTATTATGCATTCAATTTTTAACATCTATTTAAACATATTTTAACATGTTTTTCTAAGTAAGAACTACTATATGAATATCTATATTCTGCTTTTCTGCAAACAAAACAAACATCAATATATTTTTACATTCTGCTCTCCCTCTCAATTCTTTAATTCATATACCAACCTATAGTCTACACTGAAACAATAATCTCATTTTTTTTTTTTTTTTTTGAGACAGTCTCATACCATCGCCCAGACTGGAGTGCAGTGGTGCAATCTCAGCTCAGTGCAAACTCCACCTCCTGGGTTCAAGCAATTCTCCTGGCTCAGCCTCCTGAGTAGCTGGGATTATAGGCATGTGGCACTACACCTGGCTAGTTTTTGTATTTTTAGTAGAGATGGGGTTTCACCATGTTGGCCAGGCTGGTCTCGAACTCCTGACCTCAAGTGATCCGCCCGCCTCAGCCTCCCAAAGTGCTGGGATTACAGGCGTTAGCCACCGTGCTTGGCCTGAAACAATAATTTCTTATTTCTTGTACTTATCATTGCTTCATGAATCTCACCTTTTACTTCCTGAATTTTTCTCCTTCCTGTAGAATATCCTCTAGTTATTTTTTTCTTTCAGAGAATGTGGGTTATACATTTTCTGAGGTCATGTATCTCTAGAAATATCATCTTTTTGTCTTTAATCACCAGTGAAATTTTGGCTGGTCATAGAACTCTTGGCTTGAAGTAATTTACATCTAGAAGTTTTCATTTTTCATATAGCTGAAGCAATGGCTGATGATAATCTGACTCTTTTTCCTTTGTAGGTGAATTTTTTGTCTGGATGATTTTCTGACTTTCTTTCCCCATTGAGATCCTGAAATTTCTATGTGCGGATTTTTTTTTTTTTTAAATTCTTGGTGAGTATTTTCAATCTATGAAATGTCTTTCCGTAGTTCTGGGAACTTTTATTATTTAAGGATTCATTTCTTCTGGAACACCTAGTAGACGGATGTTAAAATGTGGAATTTGTTTTCTATAATTCTTAACCTTTCGTTAGCTATCCTAGTCTTTTCATTTCTGCCACATTCTATGAGAATTCCTGGCCTCAATCTTCTAGCCCACCAGTTCCCTTGTCACTTGTGTCCATTCTACCACACAAGTGGTCTGTTGGATGTTTTTCTTTACATTCATCAACTGATTTTGTAATGAATGAGCTCTAGTTGATGTTTTATCGCTACAAATCCTTTTAGCTTTAACTGTGTGATTTTAACTTCATTTATCCTAGAGACATGTACTGCTTCCTCGCACCCTTCTGATTCACCAGGTAGAGGTTGTGAATTTGAGTCTGCTATTTCTTTTTCATAGTGTTGGCTTTCTTCAAATTAGTTGGTGAGGGTGGGTTGTGTATCCACCTTTGCAGCTGAGTTTCTCTGTTTGGCTCTGCTCTATTTGTTCCTGCAGCCTGTTTGAGAGGAGCGGTGTGCACGCTTCCTAGATTGTACTCACCCTTTTCACTGAGGTCTGAGAAGTGGTAGGACCTGCATTTGAATAGCTTTGTGTGGTGATTTGTGTGCCAACTGTGGATGCTCTCCTTTCTCCTGGGTGTTACCAGCCACCTGTGGTCTTGCCTTATCTCCCTAATCCAAATTTCTGAAAAATCACTGAGCCTGGAGACAAGCACCCCTGTAGTAGCCAGCTGCCCTAGGGGGAAGAATGGGGTCAGAATGGTGCAACCCCATTGCATCAGCTCAGTCACCTCTGGATCTCCTCCTCTTCTCTGTATCTGCTCTTTCTGGGCAAGTAAACTTTTTCAATAGAACTTCCTCGGTGCCTTTTGGGTTATAGTTTCCCTTTCACACCAATCTCACCTGCTTTCTGCTTTTAAAGAATTCTTTGTTGCTTTTGAACCCATCTGGGGCCTCACTTCTTAGTTTAGGAACTCAATTTGGAATTTTTTTTCTTTTATATTTTTTCTATAATGTTTAGAGATTTGGTATGGTAGAGGAGGCTGTAGCAAAGTTGAGACTGTCATCTTGTAACAAAAGTTAGTGGCCCTTTTTTGGAACACACAGCTCTGTGGCCACCATCATCCTCCTTGTTCAGCTGAATCCTCTGATTGAGAGAAAGGGACAGAGCAAGGGAGACGAACTCAGAGAGCTGTTTGAGACTCATTTGAGGAAGGGGCATCTCTTAAGTAGCCCAGGGCTGCCTATTCTATTTACATGCCCTGTAATGACAGGTGCCACCTGCAGCAAAGGAACAAAGAGGGTATTTTTCAGAAGTATGGGACAGAATCAGAAGCTCAGCTATAGACAAACCCCAGCTGGCTCCTTTTACTCCATCAATAAAAGGCCCTGTGCTTGCACTGTGGCTCCATTATCCCCTGCAGCATCAAAGCCAGGACAGGCTTCTCCTATCTCGGATGCTGACTGCAGCTCTTCAGCTGAGCTCTGCTTCCTGGTGCACACGCAGCTGCACACACTCCACATGCTCTTTGAGTGTCTTCTTATTCTTTCTTCAGACTCACCAAGGGCAGCAAGACATTTCTTCCAAATGAGTTGTTTCAAAGCTGCTAAAGTGTTTGAATTTTCAGCTTTGCACATTATTATTCTTTTTCTTTAACATCTATCTTTACTGTTAGATATACCAAAACAATTATTAATAAACATTCATTGAGAAGATGCTATGTGCAAGTCCCCTGGATAAAGAAAAGGTCAGGAAGTCCATGGTATTCCCAGAGAGTCATCCGAGGTATCCCTGAAGGAGGAAAGCCCACAAATGAAATGGACATCTACAGTTTTGTTTGTCCAAAACCATTTCCCATCTTCTGGTAACAGCAATTCATCTTCCTTTGAGGAACTACTCCTTGACTCTGACTGTGTGGTTTTGGAGAGATCAGCAATCCTAGAGCCTTACCTTAGTCACGTTACCCAGGCCTGCTCAAGCATGTACTCCACAGTGGTGAGCAGGAGTTAGTCCTGGAGGCATTCATGTGTCAAGCAGGCCAACCCGAGCCCTTCCCCAGGATTAATATACCCAAAGCAGTGTTAGGTACTGAATGTCTGTGTCCCCCTACCTCAAATTCTGATGATGAAATCTAACCCTCAATGTAACGGTAATTGCACGAGGGGTCCTCAAGAGACAGTCAGGTCATGAGGGTGCAGCCCTCCAGATGGTAATAGTGCCCTTATAAGAGAGACCAGAGAGCTTGCCTGCTGTTTCTACCACATGAAGATACAAGGAGAAGTTAGCAATCTGCAACTGGGAGGAGGGCCCTCACCAGAACCAGACCATGCTGGCACCCTGATCTCAGTCTTCCCAGACTCCAGAACTATGAGAAATAAATGTCTGTCATTTAAGGCACCCTGTCCGTGGTACTTTGTTACAGCAGCCAGAACTATGGCAAACAGTGAGAAAACAATGCCTTCCTCCGAGTCCCTTCAGCTGCGATGATGTAAGCCTGAAGTTGCGTCTACACGTGCCACCTTCTTCTTCTACCCACTTCACAAGGAAGATGCTCCTCCATCAGAGAGAAAATGAGACCAACATCAGGGAAGAGAAGACAAGGGAGATGGAGCAAGAAAGAGAAAGATCTGATGACACCACATGAGGTCCTGCAGCCACTGATGTCTCTTACCTTGTGACACCTGCTCTCCATTCAATTATGCCTTGTATTCTAAATATTCCATGCCTGTGTCTTCTATGCATCTTTGAACATGGTTTATAACACACAGAAAGTTTTTAATTCCTTCCCTTGTTTTCCTCCTGGGAAATGCCTAATCATCACCAGAGGGCTAGCCCAGATATCCTGAGTTCCTCCACATACAGTTAGAATCTCTGCCCCTGCCCCAACCCAGAGCACTTTGGGCACACTTCTAGGATGGCCTTGTGTATTAGTCCATCCTCACACTGCTAATAAAGACATACTCGAGACTGGATAATTTATAAAGAAAAAGAGGGTTAATGGACTCACAGTTCCATGTGGCTGGCGAGGCCTCATAATCATGGCAGAAGGTGAAAGAGGAGCAAAGTCACATCCTACATGGTGGCAGGCAAGAGAGCGTGTGCAGGGGAACTGCCCTTTATAAAACCATCAGATCTCGTGAGACTTATTCACTACCACGAAAACAGTATGGGGAAAATGGCCTCCATGATTCAATTATCTCCACCTGTCCCCACCCTTGACACATGGGGATTATTACAATTCAAGGTGAGATTTGAGTGGGGATGCAGCCAAACCATGTCACTTTGTGATAACTGTTACTACTTCTTTTTTTTACATCATACTGTGCATTCCTTGAGGGCAGGGGCTGCACCCGATTCATCCCTATATCCAAATCTGGAATCCCTATCTGGTGCCTCAGATAGGTCTAAGCACAAGATAGAGTGTTTCCGTCCCTATGTGCTACTAGAGCTTTCTCATGAGAGGAATCTGGGGGAAATGTGTGGGAATAGGAAGGAAGATGATTCTTCTAGGAAGAGGGCTTGCTCCTGCCATCAACCACCCCAGTGCTGTCTCTTGAATCTTTCCTTTGCCAGAGGTTCTCTGACTCACATGGTGAGTAAAGACTGGATTCCCTCTTGAGGGACAGCAGGAAGGGGTTTAGGGAGCTCTTGTATGTCATCTGAGGTGCTTGGATTCTATACAGAGTAACTGGGAGCCACTAAAGGATTCTAATCAGGGACATCTAAATTATGCTCAGGTGTTTTAGAAAGACCATCAGACTTCAGTGTGGAGACGGGACTGGTGACAAATTGAGGCTGAAGACTATGAAGATAGTAGGAGAGCTAAAGGGGATGCTTTGGTCCAGGAGAGAGGGAATAAGGACTTGGACAGTGCCATGGGCTTAGAGAGAAGGAGACAGTGGCCCTTCTTATCATCCTGCCTCCCTTGTTCCCTTCAGCTGAGCTGTGGAGACCTCCACCCTGGTGGCCTTCTGCCCTGGCTTCTCTCATTCTTCTCTGTCTTGTCTATAAACCCCATAATGGCTCTAAATCAGGAGAGAATGATGCTTTCTCCTTGCCCCATAGAATCCTTGGGAGTTACATCTTTGTCAGCACTTCTGCTTCCAGCTCCCATCGGATCGGTTAATGTTTCTTTTATGAAGCGAGGACACCTGATTTCTGTCAGTGTAGGGCTTAAGACTGCCTTGTCAGCACTGTCTCCCTGGCTGGGCATATCAAATAGACAGAGGAAGAAGGCAACCAAACCAGTGATCAGATTCCAAGACAATGATGCCAGGCTGCACACTGTTTGGGAGAGTGGAGTTAAATGAAACAAAAGGGTCCCATAATGCTAGGATGACAGAGTTACACACTCAGAAGGGGCTGTCTATTCTGGCAGTGTGGGAAAAGCTAAGGATCATCTGCCGGTCATTTGACCATCTAGTTAAGCCCTTTCCCTTGTCTGGTCTCAATTTCTCATCTGTAAGGTGGCAGTGATCTTTGAAGGCCTATTCCAGGCTCCACTAGTCCAGACTAAGGGATGTAAGGGGTCTCTTCCTTGTTACCACCTGTGGTGGTCCCAAGAGTTAAAGCAGTCCTCACTCTACTTGGTACATTTATATACTCATTCATTTATGAAATAAATTAATCATTCATGCCTTTATTCATTTATCCATCAAATATCCACTCAGTCCCTACTCTTTGCCAAGCCCTATGCTCAATGCTATGAACACAGATATAAATGACAGGTGTTCTGGCTGTTAAGAGTCTACAATCCAGAGAGACAGCCAGAAATGTAAACGGATAATCACCAGAAAGTGACAAAGTCAGGAGAAAGTGCAGAGGGTACAGAGGGCAGAGCCACTGCTAAAGGATTTTGTTTTATTCCTCCTCAAAGCATCTGGCATTTTTCCTGGAACAGAGGTTAGGTTCTCAATGAATGAAGTAAAATTTTAGCTGGGCCTACGAATGAGTAAAAGTTTCCCAGGTAAGCAAGGTGAGGGAAACTATATGCATCCAGACTTGTAAGCATAAAAGGACTTGCCTATCTGGGAAAAAAAGTGAGCAATTCTAAATTCCTGGGGTTCAGGACACTGCAAAGTCCTACAGGAGGTAAGGCTGGAGAATCAGATGCAGGGAGGGTTGTTTTAGGTCTGAGAAATTGGGCTTTATCCAGGGAAATGAGGGACCATTGAAGGTGCATCACAGCAACTTTTGAAAGGTTCTCCTAGGTTCAACGTGAGTGGATTGGGGCAGGTCATGCCTTAGACAGCGAGGCCTGTTAGGGATGTTTTTCAAGGTAATGCTACTCTTAGCTCAAGGCCAGCTGGGATGAACAGGGCATCTCCAAATCTGGATTCTTTTCCATCTCAACAGAAAAGATTGGGTCATTGACCCCCGAAGATCCTGAGGAAGGAGTGGTGGACTATTTGAGGAGCATACTCACCTAAGCAGTGCCACTACAGATGGCATATATCAGGAAGACAACTGACATCTGGTCAGAGACCCAAGGAAATGAGAAAGCACTAACCATTTGAAATTCCTGGCTCATCTTTCCCCAACATCTCCTAACCTAGGTCTGTTTGATTAACAGAAATCACCTTTATTGCTATATTAAATGTAAAAGTCCAGAGAGCATTTTGGCTAAAAGCAAATCAGAGCAATCAGATACTGCCAGCCTCATGGAGAAGCACAGATTTGTTTAATCTCCTCATTGTTTGGGGTGGGGACCTGAACACCATAGCCCAGGAAAGAATTGGCCAAGGTCCCTCAGCAAGCCTGTACCTGCAGGTAGATCAGAACCAGGGTCACCTGACTGCCAGGACACTGGTTTCCCAGTGTGACCCAAGGCTTCTGGCTGTATCTACCAAAGGAAGAGTTAAAGCAATTGTGCCTTAGTAAGCACAGGTGGTCAGGCTGGAGAAGATGAAGCCAGAATTTCCCCTGAGGCTCAGCCAACCAAAGCTTTTCCATTGTGCTGACTCATTTCCTCTAAGTAAGGTCACTTCCCTGTTTAAAAATCTTGCATGTCCACAGGGGAAGCTCAAACTGCTTAGAGTGGCATCCAAGGCCTTTCATCTCTGAGTCCTTTCTTAGGCTCCATACTCATCTCTCAGTCTAGCCTAGATGTAACCTGGGCAGTATACCAGTGGTTGTCAACCTGCCCTTGGAAATTTTTTTAAAAAAATATGTGTTGATACTCAGACAGTCCCTCCGGAGATTTTGAGGGGTGGATCTCTGCCACCTGTGTGTTTTAAATCTCCTCCTGTGATTCTAATGTGCAGCTAGAGAGGAGAACCATTATTCACCCACAGCTATTTGCTATTATACATATTATTATCCATATGTGCCTTGCGCTCTCGAGACTTTGCACATGGCTTCCTTATTCTGCCTTGTCCCACTTTTCCACATACTTCCCCCTGCTAACTTGGATCTCTCTTTTTGCTTTGGGCCTTTGTACATACCACCATCATAGCATTTGGAAACCTTTGCTTATGTATCCTTCAGTCACCCTAAGGAGACTGTGAACTCTGCAAGAAAGATGCTGTTCTACTTATCATATCTTCATTGTCAACATCACAGGACCTGACAAATAGTAAGTGCTTAGGAAATAGCAGTGATCTGAATAAGAGTTTCTGAACTCCAGAGTGGCCTCTGTTCAGAAAGCTTCCCACCTTCCTAGAGTAGTGAATCATGGGGCAGAGCTTTTGAGAGATCCCCAGGGTACTGTGTTCTAGCAATTGGTCTATCTTCTGTTTCCAAGGAAGGGAAATCATCAGGGAATTTCTACTCACCTGCAACTGAAAATGGGAGGCTAATCTCTCTTTTGTGTAGCTGGGCAACCCCATAATTAAAAAAGGGAGGTGAGAATATTTACAGCCAGAGAGACCTTGGTGGAAACCTGTGGCCCTAGCTGTATGACTTGCATGACAAGTTAGTGGAAGTGTGTAAGCCTTCATGAAATAATGTATAAAGATGTACATTGCCTACCACATACTGAGTTCTTTATAGGTGTAAATTTCCTTTCTTCCCAAAGAACTGGTTTCAGAATCCCCCAATGTTTCTTTCAACTAACTGTCTTCTCCTAAATGCACTCATTCTCTGCTATCTTTCTCACACTCTCTCCTTCCTATTCTCCCTACTTCTCTTTCCCCTGACCCTTTCTTTTTTTACGTCTCCTTCACACTTTCTTACTCTGTATACCAACTGGTTCTTTTTGGATTCACCTTTGGAGAAGGAATGAATTCCTCTGGCACCCTTTCTTTCCATGTGTCATTTTGGAGACAAGATGAGCACACCCAGTAGGATTCACAGAAGTTGGGAGGAAAGTCTAATACCAACTTTTGCTACAATACAGTGCCAGAGCAACGAGGGCCTGGTTTCTCTGTGCTGGGACAGGAGACAGGGAAGGAGAGAAGTGAACCTCTGACATAAATTCTGCACAGTGTGTTTTTATTACCGAATAATCCATGCTCGTGCCACTGGTCCGCATACCACCAGTTAATTGAAACCTCATGTCCTACTGATCTGGGATGCCTCATGGTTAACCCTTGCAGGGCCAGCTATGCACCCAGGCCAAAGGAAATCCTTTCCAGAAAGAAGCTGGGTTATCAGACATGCAGGCACTGCCTCACATGTTGAAGAAAACCACTGTGGGGTGTGGTTAATGATAAAGGCTAGAATGTGGCAGGCAGGCACTCATCTGGACCTGTCTGCAGAACTACTCATGAAATGCCACATGGCATTTGGGTACACTTATCACCCAGAGCCTGAGCTACCCCTGGATTCATGGAGCTGGCTACTCCTGGCTTGCTGTTCACTCTCCTAGAGCTTTGTTTCATCCAGGAGAAAGATCTGAGGAGTCTTCCCACAGAGCCAGCCTGGCACAGAATGAATACATGATGGAAGGAGGTCACTGCATTGCAATACAGTGTGTGCTGTGGATTCACACAAGGGATGTGGGAACTCCAAGGAGAAAACCACTAACTGTGCCTAGAGGGGCCAGGAATGGCGTCCAGAAAAGGGGACATTTGATCTTGAAGGTCTTGATGAACAAAGATATGTTTTTTAAACCAGGCAAATAAAGAGAAAGGCCAATTAATCCTACGCGGAAAAAGCAATGTGTGCAAGGTCTTTCTCATCCAGACAAGGAGGTAACAGAGTGATGACATGGTTAAGGCCTGGCCATGGGGTTGCACTGCCTTCTAATCTCAGCCTTCCTAATACTGTTGTGACTCAGTTTTATATCCTCTATGCTCTTGTTTCCTCATCTGCAAACTGAGGGCCATAATAGTATCTACCTCAGAGATTGCTCTGAGGATTAAATGATGAAATGCATAAAGCTTTTAGCCCTGTTCCTGGCATTTTAAAGGCCTGGATAAATGTTGACTATTACCATCAGGGAATAAATGACAGCTTGGAAGGGTTAGAACACATGTTTGGGAACAATGGAAAGACCCAAAGTTAGTCAGGGGCCAGATGGTGAAGGAACTAGAATCTGTACTGAGGATTTGGACTTAATCCTCTGGGTCATGGGAAATCACTGAAGGTTATTTCATTCAAATATGATCCTCTGGATGGTTTCCCTTCTTGGAAGATCCTTCCCAGAAAGCCTTTTAAGCTTCGCATCAGGAATCCAAACTGTCCTGGTGATGTCCATCTCCCTTTGAAAAGAAACACCATCCCCATGTGGCTCAGCCCATACTCACTACACTGCTTACTACCATCAGACCTCCTCATTGTGACACTTTAGCCCTGGGGTATAAGGTTCAAGAGCCTGCACTTAGATATTTCTTCGCATCACTGCCAGTGAATGTCCATGATCACAAAACGAGAAGCAACCGGGTCTGGATCTCCCCAAAGTTCTATGCCCCAAAGCAAAGTTTGCAAAACAATGTCTCCTTGTCCTAGTTAGGATGAGTTACTTGGCATCTGAAAACCTCTGGAAATTTGCCACAAAGTGGTGATGCATCCTGCAAGTAATGCTGATGGGATTTGAGCAGCAGTTCGCCAATGGAGGCTGCCGGTCTGTTTGTGGGGTTATCAGGGTAATGGATCCTGGCATTCTGCTCTCACCATCTTTACAAACGTCACTTTCACTTTATTGTACATTAACCCCAATCTCTTCACAAGCTCCAAAATAAAACTTCTTTGCAAACAACCAAGGTCTATCTGCTGTGCTGTTAAAAATACCCCAGCATGAAAATATAGAAGCATTAGATGCACCCATGATTAGAAAGCATGCAGTGGACTCACCTGAAAATACCTGGCTTTGAATAGAAGAAATCATTCTTTGTTTCACTCTTAGGTGAGAGATTGATACCTCCCATTCCCACGGTAAAAAGAGAACCCAAGATTCCAAGACTGATTGGATTCCAAATATTATATCCTACTGTCCTGAGGAGCCCATATATACCTACTACTATGTACTCTCAATAGAACTCATCATATCAGCTGCTGCCAGGTTAATCCTCTAGCTGGGAATGAATGAATGAGCCAATGAATGATTAGCAGGTAGAGGTCCCATGTCCCCACAAAGTGCACATGAATTGTATTCACTTCTTTTTCTATTCCTTGATCAATTATTCATTGCAGAGAGGGAAGACTTCTCTATATTATTGGCAACAATCTGCAGGTTGGGTCTCATTTCCTCTAAAAGAGCAACCCCCAACCGTGGGTATTTAAATTAATCCAACTCTGCAGCCATACTGCACAGCCCATCTATCACAGCAATTTTTACAAATGCCACTCTAGCATCCAGGCCTATGTATCATGTATTTTGAGATTGCACAGTTCCTGAAGCCTTTGTAAAGCAAACCTTTCATGAATAAATCAGGAAATACCCTGATGCATGCTTTATGTAGAGGAAGATATTCTATTTAGGTCATGCAGGGAAGTTCTGCCAAGTTTGCTAAAATGAACAAATCCCCTGAGTGCAGTCTACCTCTACACATTCTGAAACACAAGCAAATATCTCCCAGGCCCCCGCGGCTGTGCTGTATAGACACTGAGGGCTCTAAGTCTAGAAATTCTTAGTTTGATCACCTGAGGCTCCAAAGACTTTCAAGTCAGGAGCCAGGCAGTGAGTTTTGCTAGTCCATGGGAAGAACTTTGCAAATGGAAAATTTGTCTACTGTGGAGCCTGGGGCAATGGGACTTCTGCAAAGCAAAGGAGGAAAACAACAACAACAACAACAACAAAACCAGGAAAAATTAAAATGAGCCTGTTGTCCTAGCCTGTTTTTTGAATCCACTTAAGAAAGCCCCTGAATTTGTTTGAGTCTAAAGTATTTCTACTGACTCTTGAGCCTCTCCCAGAACACAGGATGTGGCCTAGTGCACCCTCCCCTTTAGCAATGGAAATTCTCCTGATAAGAATAAGGATTTCCAGATTTCCAGCCAACCTCAAATTAGAGAGGGTTATCTGGGGTAGAAGAATGCAGAACAAAATGCTGAATGATTCCCTTCCTTTTAACAAGGGCAGGCAGGCCGGCCCAGCCCCTTTTGCCCAGAAAAAGCTGTGTGAGATTGGAAGATCTAGTTTGAAGAAACAGAGCCATTGACTTGAATGACTTGGAGGAACAACTTTGTGCTCTCAGCATGAAGCACAGAGCATGGAGAAGTGGAGATGTCATCAAGAAGGTGGACAAAATGCTTGGACAGGGTCTAAGATAATAGAACCTTGTTTGGATCAAGAACTAATCTTTGCTTTGTTGGTTTCCAAATTTGTCTCTGGCAGTGCAGTTAAAGCCAGTTAGGCGCTTAGGGACAAATTCTTTCTAACAAAAGTCAAAAGAAACAAAACAAAACAAAAATTAAGCACTTAAAGTTGTTGCTAGGAACATATCAGCCCATACCCTGATTCGCTGGGAAGTTAAAAATAACCCGAAGGTTACCTGTGAGTATAGAATCGTAACAAAGGGACTTTGTTCTTATTGATGTCCCTAACGTGAAATGGTGCCTCTTCGCAGCTTTGCCCCTTTGATTGTGCTGAATACATAAAGACCACATCCACTTTCCTTCCTTCTGTTTCTAGTATTCTCTTCCAAACATCTGACTTTGGTTGAAGCTTTCTTTCTTAGGTTCATCAATATCCAGCTTTAGAAACTGAACTACTTTGAGGTTGCTCGTTAAAGGTCTCATTCGGTGGCCCCCAAACTTTTAGCCTCCATTACCATTTGTTGCCAAGGTGAAGATTTTACTTATAGTTGGCCACAGTAATTTACTACTTGATTTTCCAGTATTACCTTCTCAAAGTGTCACTAATTTTCAAGTTCTTAGGAATACTGATTTATGCTGCTATACCACTCATGTGATTCAGAAGTTGAGTTTAACTTCATTGCTAATAGATTAAGTGACCTTGGCTAAGTTTCTTCATTGATAAAATGTTGACCAAAATATATACTCTCCCTAATCTAGAGAGAAAGACCAATTGAGAGAATTTATGTTCAAGCATGGCAGGAACTATAAGTTGCTACACAAATGGGAAGTGATTTGAAGATTTTTCATACAACATGTCTGGTTTTTCCTTTTACTTCTTAGCACTTTGTGCAGTGTCTGGCGTATTGTAGGTAATCAATAAAAGCTAGTCACTTGATGGTTGCTAGTAAAAGGGAGCCTGAATCTGGGAACCAATTCCCTAAGGAGAGGAAAACAGGAGAGGGCTTGAAAGAAGATGTACATTTTTTTTTTCTCATTATAAAAGTAATCTAAGCTCAAATGATAAAATTTAGAAAAGTCATGAGAAGAAATTGAAAATACTTCATATGTGCAAACTGTTAGTATTTTGCTGTGGTGCACAGAACACTGGGCCTGTAATCTCCCCTCTCTCTCTCTCCCTCTCTCCCTCTGACTTGCACACACATGTGTCCTCAAAGCACAATGTTGTTCCTTTATGTGCTGACTACAGCTCAGACTAGAAATATATTTTCTCATCAGCCAAGGGATGAGAGATTACCCCTCTGGCAACTCTATTAGTTCACTAATTAATACAAATCTGAGAAATGTTCATTAGGGCCTGTTAAGCCTCATTCTCTTTTGGTTTTACTCTTTAAGGTAATAAAAGTAATAATATCTAATATTTATTCAATAATTACTCTTTGCCAGGGATTTGTCTAAGCAGTTTACACATAGTAACTGATTTTATCCGCATGCCTACACTAAATGGCAGGTAGTACAGGTGTATAATCCATTATTTACAATTCCATAGTCCAAAAAGCTCTGTGGCTCACGCCTGTAATCCCAGCACTTTGGGAGGCCAAGGCGAGTGGATCATGAGGTCAGGAAATCGAGACCATCTGGGCCCACATGGTGAAACCCCATCTCTATGAAAAATACAAAAATTAGCTGGGTGTGGTGGTGCACATCTGTAATCCCAGCTACTCGGGAGGCTGAGGCAGGAGACTCACTTGAACCCGGGAGGCAGAGATTGCAGTGAGCCGAGATCGCACCACTGCACTCCAGCCTGGCAACAGAGTGAGACTCCACCTCAAAAAAAAAAAAAAAAAAAAAGAAAAAGACAAGTTTGGTACAAACTTTTTTGACAGCAAAACCTTATCAAACCTGATGTGATGCTATTCGTGGTCTTTATTCATCCCACTTACAAATAGTCAAGTTTCATTGAAAAATAAAACATTAATGTGTTTAATTACATGGTGTTGTCCCAGAACCTTCTGAAGGTTTTAGGTATTAGATGGTTTGTACACTTTATTACCTTTATAATATGTGAAAAATTTTACATCCAAAACATAATCCAATCCAGAGATTTCAAGTCTGTGATGCTGAACATATCTTAATACTCTCACTTTACAGATGAAGTGGATCACAGAGATAGTAAGCAACTTATCCAAGTTAGATCAGGATTCTAACTCAGATAGACAACTGGCTTTAGAGTCTGCACTAAAAACCTTCACATTTGTGTAGCACTCGAAAACTTATGCAACTCTTTCCAGCACACTAATTTACACTAATTTAAAGGTTCTACTTAGATTTTACTCATTCTCTACACTGAAGACAAGTGAGATTTGGAGAAATTATTTGACTCGCCCAAGGTCCCATGTCTAATGCAACAGAATTAGGACTTAAGATCCCAGTCTGCTGGTTCTTAGTCCATCTTATCCCAGTGCCCTTATGGCTGCCCTGGGACTACCTGGATAGTCACCAAACTCATGTCATAGCATAGTGGTTTTTTTTCACTTATATAAGCACGGCTACCCAGGCAGGCTGCATAAAAACAGTTCTGCCTCACGGAAATCATAACAAGCAGTCTTTCAGACCACAGTGCAATCAAATTAGAACTCAGGATTAAGAAACTCACTCAAAACTGCACAACTACATGGAAACTGAACAACCTGCTACTGAATGACTGCTAGGTAAATGATGAAATTAAGGTGGAAATAAATAAGTTCTGTGAAACCAATGAGAACAAAGACACAACGTATCAGAATCTCTGGGACGCAGCTAAAGCAGTGTTTAGAGGGAAATTTATAGCACTAAATGCCCACAGGACAAAGCAGGAAAGATCTAAAATCGATGCCCTAATGTTACAATTAAAAGAACTAGAGAAGCAAGAACAAATAAATTCAAAAGCTAGCAGAAGACAAGAAATAACTAAGATCAGAGCAGAACTGAAGGAGATAGAGACACCCATACAAAAAAAATTTCAAAAAATCAATGAATCCAGGAGCTGGTTGTTTGAAAAGATTAACAAAATAGATTGACCACTAGCCAGACTAATAAAGAAGAAAAGAGAGAAAAATCAAATAGACACAATAAAAAATGATAAAGGGGATATCACCACTAATCCCACAGAAATACAAACTACCATCAGAGGATACTATAAACACCTCTATGCAAATAAACTAGAAAATCTAGAAGAAATGGATAAATTCCTGGACAAATACCCCCTCCCAAGACTAAACCAGGAAGAAGTCGAATCCCTGAATAGGCCAACAACAAGTTCTGAAATTGAGGCAGTAATTAATAGCCTACCAACCAAAAAAAGCCCGGGACCAGACAGATTCACAGCCAGATTTTACCAGAGGTATGAAGAGGAGTTGGTACCATTCCTTCTGAAATTATTCCAAACAACAGAAAAAGAAGAACTACCCCCTAATTCATTTTATGAGGGCAGCATCATCCTGATACCAAAACCTGGCAGAGACACAACAAAGAGAAAATTTCAGGCCAATATCTGTGATGAACATTGATGCGAAAATCCTCAGTAAAATACTGGCAAACTGAATCCAGCAGCACATCAAAAAGCTTATCCACCGCAATCAAGTCGGCTTCATCCCTGGGAGGCAAGGTTGGTTCAACATACACAAATCAATAAACATAATCCATCACATAAACAGACCAATGACAAAAACCACGAGATTATCTCAATAGATGCAGAAAATGCCTTTGGTAAAATTCAACAGCCCTTCATGATAAAAACTCTCAATAAACTAGGTATTGATGGAACATATTTCAAACTAATGAGAGCTATTTATGACAAAACTATAGCCAATATCATACTGAATTGGCAAAAGCTGGAAACATTCCCTTTGAAAACTGGCACAAGGATGCCCTCTCTCACCACTCCTATTCAACATAGTATTGAAAGTTCTGATGAGGGCAATCAGGCAAGAGAAAGAAGTAAAGCGTATTCAAATAGGAAGAGAGGAAGTCAAATTGTCTGTGTATGCAGATGACATGAATGTATATTTAGAAAACCCCATTGTCTTAGCCCCAAAACTCCTTAAGCTGATAAGCAACATCAGCAAAGTCTCAACATATAAAATCAATGTGCAAAAATCACAAGCATTCCTATACACCAATAATAGACAAAAAGAGATCCAAATCATGAGTGAACTCCCATTCACAAAAGAATAAAATACCTAGGAATACAACTTACAAGGGATGTGAAGGACCTCTTCGACTGCTCAAGGAAATAGGAGAGGACACAAACAAATGGAAAAACATTCCATTCTCATCAATAGGAAGAATCAATATCATGAAAATGGCCATACTGCCCAAAGTAATTGCTATCCCCATCAAGCTACCATTGACATTCTTTACATAAATAGAAGAAAACTACTTTAAATTTCATATGGAACCAAAAAAGAGCCCGAATATCCAACACTATACTAAGCAAAAAGAACAAAGCTGGAGGCATCACCCTACCTGACTTCAAACTATACTACAAGGCTACAGTAACCAAAACAGCATGGTACTGGTACCAAAACAGATATATAGACCAATGGAACAGAACAGAGGCCTCAGAAATAATGCCACACATATACAACCATCTGATCTTTGACAAACCTGACAAAAGCAATGAGGAAAGGATTCCCTATCTAATAAACGGTGTTGGGAAAACTGGCTAGCCATTTGCAGAAAACTGAAACTGGACCCCTTTGTTACACCTTATACAAAAATTAACTCAAGGTGGATTAAAGACTTAAAAATAAGACCTAAAATCATAAAAACCCTAGAAGAAAACCTTCGCAATACCATTCAGGACATAGGCATGGGGAAAGACTTCATGATTAAAACACTAAAAGTAATGGCGACAAAAGCCAAAATTGACAAATGGGATCTAATTAAACTAAAGAGCTTCTGCACAGCAAAAGAAACTATCATCAGAGTGAATAGGCAACCTACAGAATGGGAGAAAATTTTTCAATCTATCCATCTGACAAAGGGCTAATGTCCAGAATCTACAAAGAACTTAAACAAATTTACAAGAAAAAAACAACAACCCCATCAAAAAGTGGGCAAAGGATATGAACAGACACTTCTCAAAAGAAGACATTTATGTGTCCAACAAACATATGAAAAAAAGCTCATTGTCACTGGTCATTAGAGAAACGCAAATCAAAACACAATGAGATACCATCTCACGCCAGTTCGAATGACGATCATTAAAAAGTCAGGAAACTACAGATGCTGGAGAGGATGTGGAGAAATAGGAACGCTTTTACACTGTTGGTGGGAGTGTAAATTATTTCAACCATTGTGGAAGACCATGTGGTGATTCCTCAAGGACCTAGAACCAGAAATACCATTTGACTCAGCAATCCCATTACTGGGTATATACCCAAAGGATTATAAATCATTCTACTATAAAGACACATGCACACATATGATTATTGCAGCACCGTTAACAATAGCAAAGAGTTGGAACCAACCCAAATGCCCATCAATGATAGACTGAATAAAGAAAATGTGGCACATATATCACATGGAATACTATGAGCCATAAAAAAGGATGAGTTCATGTCCTTTGCAGGGACATGGATGAAGCTGGAAACCATCCTTCTCAGCAAACTAACACAGGAACAGAAAACCAAACACCACATGTTCTCACTCATAAGTGGGAGTTGAACAATGAGAACACACGGACACAGGAAGGGGAACATCACACACTGGGGCCTGTCAGTTGGTGGAGAGCTAGATGAGGGATAGCATTAGGAGAAATACCTAATGTAGATGATGGGTTAATGGGTGAAGCAAACCACTATGGCATGTGTATACCTATGTAACAAACCTGCAGGTTCTCCAAATGTATCCCAGAATGTAAAGTATAATAATAATAATAATAATAATAATAATAATAACAGTTCTACCTCATTCCAAGCCACCAAAGATCAGAAGCAGGCTTGCCTGGAGTAAAAAAGCTTGGATCTGTCTAAAGTAACTGATGGACCCCACACATCAGTATTCCCCAGCCAAAGCATCAGGATTAAGCAGCACTGCTTATACCTGTCACTTCAGAAATCAAGGCATGGATTTTGAAGCTAATAGATCCTCCTTGATAGAACAAAATAATCATGACACTGGAACATGAGGCCACGGATTTGAGACCTGGGTCTAGGGTTTTCCACTTTGGACAAGTCAGGACCTCTCTGAGACTCTCTGGGGACATGCACTGTCCAACATATGGCACATAAATATGGTATGGATCCAAAAGAAATTGCATGTAATGGAACCCAGAAACACACTGGTATCACTGAGAAATGTGACAACATGAAAATTAGCTGGGGCTCAGGATTTATGTGTCCTTAGGATAGTCTAATCTTGTGAATGCAGCTGGACAGTTCAATTGATAAAAGAGTATATTCCAAGTGCTAAGTCTAGAATGTGGAAGGAAGAGACTTCTGCTCCTCTATGCTGGAATCAGACACACCTATAGTGCTATTACAAGTTTTGAATCTCCTGTTCTAAGATAAATACAATAATCTTGATGAAGCTCGGCTCTCTGATAGTGAAAATAGCTTGACACTCTATTTTCTGACTCTAGTGAGCCCTAGACCTAATTCATGCTCTCCCCTCGGCTTGAAGTGCTCCACTCTGCTATGACAGAGACGTTGACCACCAAAATGAGCTTTTAACATTGCAGTTCAAATTTTGGCAAATGTCCTTTGCTTCTGCTTTGCTCCAAGCACCTGGCTCAATTTTTGTTTGATCTTGGCTGCTAACTTTGCCTTTATCTCTACCCTAGGTCATAGTTGCCCCTTCCAGCTGATGAGGGGTGCAGCATCTCTGGCTTTGATCTCTGTCCATTTGGCTGAAGAGTCAAAAGGAAAGTGACTTTCCCCCAATTTCAGACCATCTCTTCCTTCACACATATGAGCATACACCTTTACAAACAGCCAGGTCACTTCTTGAATGCTTTGCTGCTTAGAAATTTCTTCCACCAGATACTCTAAATTATCTGTCTTGAGTTCAAAGTCCACAGATCTCTAGGGCAGGAGCAAAATGCTGCTAGTCTCTTCGCTAAAGCATGGCAATAACTTTACTCCAGTTACCAATAAGTTCCTCATCTCCATCTGAGACCACCTCAGCCTGGACTTCAGTGTCTGTATCACTATCAGCATTTTGGTCAAAACCATTCAACAAGTCTCTAGGAAGTTCCAAACTTTCCTACATCTTCCTGTCTTCTGAGCCCTCCAAATTGTTCCAACCTCTACCCTCTACCCAGTTCCAAACTCACTTCCACATTTTCAGGTAGCTTTATAGCAGTACCCCACTCCTAGTACCAATTTTCTGTATTAGTCCATTCTCACACTGCTATAAAGAACTATCTGAGACTGGATAATTTATGAAGAAAAGAGGTTTAATTGGCTCACAGTTCCTCAAGCTTAACAGGAAGCATGACTGGGAGGCCTCAGGAAACTTAAAATCATGGTAGAAGTTGAAGAAGAAGCAAGCCTTCTTTACATGGTGGCAGGGGAGAGAGAGAGAGAGAATGCAAAGGGGGGAAGTACCACATACTTCTAAACCATCAGATCTCATAAGAACTCACTCACTATCATGAGAACAGCAAGGTGAAAACCCACCCCCATTCTCCAGTCACCTCCCACCAGGCCCCTCCTCTAATTTGACATGAGATTTCGTTGGGGACACAAATCCAAACCACATCATATGTTGAGATACAAAACTCTACTTTGTACTCCCGCAACTGCCTGATGTCAGAAGTTCTCATTCCTGGTGGCACATGGAATCACTTGGTGTTTTCAAAAACAATCCCTGGGCCCCACTGTAGCCTAATTGAGTCTAAATCTGATACTGAGGTTCAGGCATAGGCATTTTTAAAAGTTTCTCATGATACTCTAGTGCAGTCATGGCTGAGAATCGCTAAGTGATGGTTAAGCTCGGGGGTTATATTTAAAATCTTATTTCATCACTACCCAATTTCCTTATCTGCAAAGTAGGACTAATTATGTCTCCCTCCAGAGATAACATGAAGATAAAATAAGATAACGTGTGCAAAGAATAAGCCTTTGTGCATTAGTGATTGCTCTTATTTTCATTAGCATTATTATTTTTATTATTGCTTGATTTCAATGCCTTAGAATGTTTAAGTAGCAAAAAATTTCCTATTTACTATAATTGATCAAGATTTCATAATATTTGCAAACTAAACATCTGACAAAGGACTAATATTCAGAATCTACAAGGAACTCAAATTACTAAGAAAAAAATACAAATAATCTCATCAAAAAGTGGGAAAATGACACGAACAGACATTTTTCAAAAGAAGACATGCAAATGGCCAACAACGTATGGAAAAGATGCTCAATGTCACCAATCATCAGGGAAATGCAACTTGAAACCACAGTGAGATACTACCTTACCCCAGCCAAAATGACCATTATTAAAAAGTCAAAAATAGTAGTTGTTGGAGGGGATGTGGTGAAAAGGGAACACTTACACTTTGCTGGGAAGGAATGTCAATTAGCACAACCTCTATGGAAAGCAGTGTGGAGATTTTTTGAAGAAATAAAACTAGATCTACCATTTGATCCAGCAATCACACTACTGGGTATCTACTCAGAGGAAAACAAGCCATTATATCAGAAAGACTCCCACATACATATGTTTGTCATAGCTCAGTTCATAATTGCAAAGATGTGCAATCAACCTATGTGCCCATCAACCAATGAGTGGATAAACAAATGTGGTATATATACACTGTGGAATATTACTCAGCCATTTAAAAGAACTAAATAATGTCTTTTGCAGCAACTTAGATGGAGCTGGTGGCTGTTATTCAAAGTGAAGTAACTCGGGAATGGAAAATCAAATAACATATGCTGTCATTTTTAAGTGGGAGCTAAGCTATGGGTGTGCAAAGGCATACAGAGTGGTAGAACGGACATCAGAGGCTCAGAGGGGGAAAGGTGAGACAGGGTGGGGTGTGAAAAACTACATATTGAGTACAATGGACACTATTTGGTGATGGGTGCACTAAAATCCCAGAGGGTACCACTATACAGTTCAACCAAAAAACACTTGTACACCTAAAGCTGTTGAAATTTAAAAAATAATTATTTCATGCTGAAAATGCGACAAAAATTATAAAAATACAATACAAAAAATGAATCAGATACAGCATCTGGGCAAAGGAGACCACATATAATAAATTACCTACTATGTGCTAGGCTCTTTATGTACATTAGCTCATTTAATACTCCCACTTATCCCATGAAGTAGTCATTATCACTCAGGTTTACATAGGAGGAAACTGAGGCTGAGATAAGTCATCCCCAAAGTCTTATAGATTTAATGTGGGAGAGCCTGGATTTCAGCTCAGGCCCTCCTGTTTCCAGGTTTGTGCTCAGTCCACTGTATTATCATTGAGTACCTACTATGTGTTAGCCTTCCCCTGCTCAAGAAATTTACAAGCAAGAGAAACAAATGACTTGTGCTGCGTAGAGAAAAATCAAAGAAGGCTTTTTGAAGGAAGTGAAAGTCCAACTGGGACTTGAAAGATGAAATGAATTTACCAGGTGGGAAATGGAAGAGTAAGAACATTTCTGGCAGGGGAATTCAACATGAGCAAAAACAAAAGGGCAATGGTACACTCTGATGAGCTGGGCGGGTTGTGTCTCATACAGTTGGCTACATCAGCTTCATTTTTCACCTCTTGCATCACTCACTTGAGACGGACTCCATTCCTCTGGGCAATAACAATAATAATAATAGAGAGATTGAAAATTAGTGTCAATAATATTTTTCTCTCCACCTGTCTTCTTATCAATAGCAAAAATCTCTTATGCATTCTGAGTTACTGTTCTTTTGATCTCCGTGGGAGTTTTATATGTCAGTCAAATGCCAAATGTGCAATAGGGAGCTCCAGCATGGACAAGGGTGTTTGTCTTTCTCTTGCACGTCAGACACAGCCGGTGTGTGTATATATGCACATGCGCACACACACACACACACACACACACACACATGCACACACACACACCAGGGAGGAACAGACAGTTGGGTCCAGCTCTTGTTCTTCAAATACTATCAAGGAGGCTCAGTTCATTTTTCTTTGCTAACCAGACTTCAGGTCCCATCTGCTCCTTGAAAAGCAGCAAGGTCAATGCCAAGTTCCCTTTCATCATCCATATCTGTGGCTGAGCTGTCTGCGGTGGCAGAAATGAATGTTCTCCGTAGCTCTCAGCTCTGGGGTGGCCACTTCCACCCTGCCTACAAATTGTGATTATGCTCCAGTACAACCAAGCAAAATACACACTGCTGTGTCTGTGTCCTTTGCATGGCAAGGCCATGGGAGAGAAGAGCCTTCTTTGGAGGTAGCTGTTCCACCACCCAAGGTCAGCCTGAGCCTGTTGAGAATTGCAGCACACACACACAAAGCCTAATATATGTAACATGAACTCTGTGGTTTTCCTCTGGTGCTTGGCTTAGCTGAGGCTGTTACATTTCAGATCTCCAGCTCTACAGAAACAAAAAGTCCATATGTGTTAACCATGCTGCCCCTCAGATTAGATCAAAATTCTGATTGGAGAATAAGGTTAATCATAGGTTCATCACATGGTGACCTATGCAGGCAAGGCCGCAACTCAATGAGGTTGTTACTGTGCAAAGATCAGATTCAGAGGGAACCCTATAGGTTTCCACAGCTCTGGCTGCCTGGATTCCAAGGGGAGGGGCTCCAAGCTCCAGGCTGATGCCTGCAAGGGAATGGGGGTGGGGTGGGGAATGTTACAGGAAGTGAGCTTGTAAACTTGGTCTTCATAGAACTTCCCCTGGTCAATTAGCAATGCTGCATTCAGTAATGGAAAGGAGAAAGAAGCTCTTAGCAATTTGGCTCATGGGCTTATTGAAGGAAAAAAGCCCGTGTCTCCTCTTGGGCTGAAAGGCTCAGCTCCATTTGGAAGAGCACAGAGAAACACGACTTTGTAATGCAAGGTTAAGAGGACCCGGTCAGGGATCAGGAAAGAAAAACATTTCCAGAAGTTGGCATGGTAGGGATGAAAATGAACTCTGCTACTTTGTTTACAATGATCCGGGGTCATATGACTTTCCCCACATACTAAAGCAGGTCTTAAATGCTGGCTGTAGTTTAACTCAGCCCTCTCGGTAGAGAATAAGCACCTGGGTTCAAATCCCGGAGCCAGGTGTGAATCCAGGCTCCTCAGTTTATTAGCGATGTGATCTTGGGCTAGCCATTTACCCTTACTTAATCTGTTTCTTCATCTGGATAATGGAGTTAATAATAAAAGGGACCAGAGTTTGTAAGCAAATGCACCAACAGGCCTAAATACTTATTATGGATAAGTCAGTAATATTTTTCCCAACCTCTCAAACTCCCTCTACTGTTCCTGTCTGATCTGCGACCTCTCTTGCATTTATTTTATTCTGGAACCACAGAGAGCTTCTGAGATTCTCTTATGTTAGGCCAGTCTAATGTTTATTGCATTGCTATAAAGAAATGCCTAAGACTGGGTAATTTGAAGAAAGGAGGTTTAATTGGCTCATGGTTCTGCAGGCTGTACAGGAAGCATGGTGCTGGCATCGGCTTCTGGAGAGGGCTCAGGAAGCTTACAATGATGGCAGAAGGTGAAGGGGAAGCTGACATCTCACAGGGCAGAGCAGGGGCAAGAGAGAGAGCATGAGGTTCCACACTTGTAAACAGCCACATCTTGTGAGAAGTCACTATTGCGAGAACAGCACCAAGATGATGGTGCTAAACCGTTCATAAGGAATCTATCCCACTGTGATCCAATCACCTCCTACCAGGCCTTACCTCCAATACTGGAGATTACAGCTGGCATGAGATTTGGGCAGGGACACATATCCAAACTATATTACTTGCCATCTTATCTACCATTTTCCTGTGAATGTACACAGGGACACACACACACACACGCACACACACACACATACACACACACACAAAGGAGAAAGAAAATTCTGGTCCAAGCCTTCAGGGCTCTATCCCTTGACACCTACTATTTCCTCTGTCTGGAAACACTTCCGCTATTCCCAAATGTCTTCAAAACACTGCTCAGACTTTCTTCCCTTATGAACTTTCATTGAGGCTTAAATCCTTCCAACACAACAGAGTTCATCAGTCTTGTTTCCCTTCTCTTTGTTCTAGACTATAATAATACATGTCTCTCATCGCATGGATCACATTCTGTTATATTTATCTGTACATGTGTCTTTTGCTCCCAGTAGAAGGTAGAGCTTGAGGGTAGGGTCTGTGTCTACTCTATGTCCCAGGTTCTTTGCATAATGTCTGAAACATAATAAATGCTCATAAAATATTCCTTAAATTGACCTGAATTTAGCTCAGTAGGGCAACTGAAAACAGTTTTGATTAAAACATTTATATATTATTTTAAGGTTACCCAACTGTTTTTTTACAGACTGCCTCATTTAATTCTTATGGCAATCCTCTGAGGCCAGGAGGGCTTGAGGAATTTTATTATTGTCATTTTTGGATATGTGGGAACTGAGGCTCAGAGTATAAAAGCTGTGTGCATGGACATCCCACTAGTAGATTACAGAGACAGGACTAGAACCAAGGTCTGTCTATTTCTAAGGCATTTCCTCCACTGAGATTTGTTGAGACAAAAAGCGATCAGAGGATACTTCTGTTTTTTCCATAGCACTTCATCCACACTTCTATCTGTCATGGACCATACTGTACATATGTCTCTCTCTGTAAATCACTATCTCTGTTTTTTTTTTCCTTTAGAGACAGGGTCTCACTGTGCAGCCCAAGTTGGAGTGCAGTGGCTATTCATAGGCACAGTCATAGCTCACTGCAGCCTCAAACTCCTGGGCTCAAGCGATTCTAGTGCCTTAGCTTCCTAAGAAGCTGCCATTCTAGGTGCCCACCACAGTGCCCACTGGTCACGAATTTCTTTTTTTTAATTGGAGATGGAGTCCCACTCTGTCACTCAGCCTGGAGTACAGTGGCGCCATCTCAGCTCACTACAACCTCCACCTCCTGGGTTCAAGAGATTCTCCTGCCTCAGCCTCCTGAGTAGCTGGGACTATAGGCGTGTGCCACCACACCGGGCTAATTTTTGTATTTTCAGTGAAGACGGGGTTTCACCATGTTGGCCAAGCTGGTCTCAAACTCCTGACCTCAAGTGATCCACCCGCCTAGGCCTCCCAAAGTGTTGGGATTATAGAAGTGAGCCATGGCGCCCATGGTCACCGATTCTGAACCTGTGCTGCCCCATGATGTGCAGGAAAGATGAAGTTTACTTTGACTACAAAGAATGAGATGGGACACACCCAAAATAAGCTCTAGATGATGCACTCTTCTTCTGGCACCAGGTGAAATTCCACATATTTTCCTCCATTTTGGATATGATATATGAATACAACCAAAAGTAGTATTATTATAGAGCTACCTTCAGCTCTTTCTAATTAAAATTAAAAACCATTTACAAGTGATATTTCTTTAAATTGTATTAATAACAAATGATTTGCAATTTACCTTACAGTTATTCACATCATTATCAATGTATCATCGAACAGCAACTGAGAATTGTTGAACTTTCATACATATTTACAGAGACCCAAACTGTATTGATGGCTGGGGATAAATATTAAAAGAAAATGGAGTCTTTCTGTTATTGTGGTGTCTGCAAACAAACAAAAATAAGCTAGCAGACAAATAAATGATTATAAATGTCTAAATAACATAAATATAAAAATAAAGAGTTAACCCTTCCACAACATGAGGTTAAGGGTGCTGATCCTATGAACATGAAAAATCCATGTATAAATATTGGCTTCCCCAAAACTTAGCTACTAATAGCCTACTATTGACTGGAAGCCTTACCAATAACAAAAACTGTCAATTAATATATATTTTGTATGTAATATATATTCTATACTGTACTCATAATAAAGTAAGCTAGAGAAAAAATGTTAAGAAAATCATGAAGAAGAGGATATGTATTTACTATTCATTAAGTGGAAGTGAATCATCATGAAGATCTTTCTCCTTATTGTCTTCACGATGAGTAGGCTGAGGAGGAGGTGGAAGAAGAGGAGTTGGCCTTGCTGTCTCAGGGGTGGGACAGATGAAAGAAGATCTGTGTGTAAGTAGACCTACAGTGGATAAAAATCCATGTTGGTCAAGGGTCAACTGCATATTACAGACAAAAATATATATGCATAAATATCATAATAATTGTAAAGAAGCACATGCAGCAGGAATAACAGGACCTGCTTCAGGTAGGTGGTCATGAAAGGCATCTTGAGGAGGTAACATTTAAGCTGATAAATTAAGTAGTGGTCTCCAGAAAGAGGACTCACTGACAAAAGACTGTGTCAGAGACCTACTAAGATGTAGAAAAAATGTGAACCTCAATTGATATTTTTAAAATCAAAAAATAAGAAGTTAAATTCTACTAATATCTACCGATGTTCTCTCTCTATCTCTCTTTTTTCCTCCCTATGCATTTGTCAGATGTCATATGTCATCTGTGGGACCAAACCGTGTGACCACATGTTACATGTTTCAAATTGTAGCAAAAATAACAAATGCATTTACTCCTTCATTGTTCTATTGAATGTTCTATTTTGGCAGCCCCAATTTCCAGAACAAAGATAAAAGGCCAAGGGGCTGATCCCAGGAGCAACTCTACTTTTGCCTCAGGATTTTTCATGTGACCACATGTCACACGGTTTGAGACTCTGGAGAGAGAAAATGGAATTCCACAATGTTGAGGGAGAAAAAAGACAGCAGCACCTCACTTGTTCCTTCTCTTTCCATGATAGTAATACATAACGCTATGTATAGCAGTATATGTAAATGCCTGGTTAAGCAAATTTTCAGATTATATTATCTAGTTTTCAATAAATGAAGACTGTCAAAATTGACAGACAGCTTTAATAGTTTCTTCCAAAGAAACCATGGATAAAAAATAATCATAATAAGGCAAATCCAAGCAACAATAAAACAGCAACTGAGACATCTATTTTTAGTATAAGATCTTCTTATGCTTCTTTGTGGAGTGAAATGATAGTCATATATACATGACTTAAAACGTAAATTTGTACCAACTATCCTTAACAATGTATTATTAATGAAGCAAAGTAATTATTTAAATATTATTTTATCTTTAATACTTACGTTATGCATCTATATTTGTGTATATTTCATAATGAAAATAATATGTTAGCAAAGGAGTACTTGTATATATTTTATAAATAAATAAATATAGCTAATTTAGTAGTACAGGTTCAATGTTTTTGTTTGTTTTGTTTTGTTTTTCAGATGGAGTCTTGCTCTGTTTCACAGCCTGGAGTGCAATGGCACGATCTTGGCTCACTGCAACTCTGCCTCCCAGGTTCAAGCGATTCTCCTGCCTCAGCCTCCCGGGAAGCTGGGATTACAGGCACCCACCACCATGCCCAGCTAATTTTTTTGTATTTTTAGTAGATATGGGGTTTCACCATGTTGGCTAGTCTGGTCTCGAACTCTTGACCTCAAGTGATCCACTCACCTCGGCCACCCAAAGTGCTGAGATTACAGACAGGAGCCACTTCACCTGGCCAGGTTCAATGTTTTTGTCCCATGATAATCAAAAATATTTGAAGACTATGGATGTAAGGGATGAGAAGCAATTAGCCACGTGACAAGTAGAGAAATAGACAATCTGGGCAGATGGAATGGTATCTGCAAAGGCCTGTTTGAAGAACAGAGGAAAATCCAGTATAGCTGGGGTGCGTACCATGGAAAGGAAAAGTAATGTGAGATGAAATGGAGTGATAGGCAAGGACAAGTTCACAGAGGACCCTGGACTATAGTAAAAGATTTATACTTTAGTGAAATTACCAAGACCTTTAAATGTTTAAAGCAGTGATGGAATGATGAAATTTAAGTCTAAGTTTAAAAAAAATGTATATGGCTGTTATTGGATGATGAAATCATGCTGGGTAGACATGGAAGTGAAGCAACCAGTTAGGAGGCTGGTATAGTAATTCAAGCAAGAGATTATTGTGTCATGAACCAATGTAGTGACAGTATAGATAAAGAGAAGCAGATAGATTTTAAAAACATGTTGGGTATTAACTCAACAGTACTTGCAGATGGATGGAATGAGAGTGGGAAGTTGATGAAGAGAATGAAGAAATCAGGAAAATTTTCCAAGTTTCTTGCTTGAACAACATAATGTAAGTTGGTATTATGTATTAAGAAGGGGAGTGGGTTTGATGATAGAATCAAGATTTCTGTTATAGGAATATTAGGTTTGGGATTTCTGTGGGAAATTTAAGAGATGATGGTAATCAGGTCGTTGGATGAACATGTTGTATGGAACTCACAAGAGAAATACCATTGGCTGTCCTTAGCTGTTAGTACCTTCAAGGTAAGATCTAACATCTTTAAAGCCTTAGGACTTGGCTTATTACAGTGATAGGCGCTGAGAAAATGTCTATTGAATCCAGGAGTTTGGGAGAAAGGGAGTAAAGGGAAGAACACTTGACTAGAATTTGTAGGTCAAGGTGGCAACCATTGTCCCGGCACATACTAGACATAGACCTTCCATGGCTAATGGTACAGTCATTCTCAACTGAAAAGGAGCAATTAGGCATGTCAAAGTCAATGACAAAAGAAAAGTGCCTCGATCAGTTCTGGGACAAGCTCTGAAAAATCCTGAGGCAAAAGTAGAGTTTCTCCTTGGATCAGCCCCTTGGCATTTTATCTTTGTTCTGGAAATTGGGGCTGCCAAAATAGAACATTCAACAGAACAATGAAGGAGTAAATCCATTTGTTGTTTTTGCTACAATTTGAATATCAACTGAAAAAAATTTAAGATCCATTAGAAAATTTAAGGAAGTGATTAAATATAAGATAAATTTTAAAAATTCAATAGTTTCCCTATATAACAAACAGTATTAATTAGAAATATAAATACAAAAAGTATTCAATTCATCCTGAGCCTCCCCTGCCAGAAAACACCCTAAGACTAATCTTCATGAACAATGTTTAGGAATAAAGTAAACAAAACCTATAAAACTACCCTGAGAAATATAAATTAAGATTTAAATAATAGGGAGGCAGATTGTCCTCCTATACTATTATTATCTTAAGTATTTCAAGAGTATAAATTCTTCCAAATTTTGGTATAGGACTAAGAAAATGACAGTCAAAATCACAATGGAGTTATTTTTGGAACTTGGTGAAATCACTCAAAAGTTTATATTGAAGGATACACATGTGAGAATCAAAAGCCAGTGGGTAAAGAAGAGTGAGAGAGGAGGAGCACAGTCTGTGGCCCAAGTAAAAGCACAAGGATTAGGACAAGATAAGGGCCCTCTTTATATAACAAGGGTTTCTACTCTCTCTGTAGGTGCTTGATACCACCCATATATCTGGTAAGCATCCGAGGTGAATTTCAGAACTTCCATTTAACTGTACCATCCATTATAACAGAATCTTTCATTCTGGCATCTAACCCATTGTTTTTATAATTTTTTAAAATGGCTGATTTCTCACTAGACTATTTTTTCATATTTATATTTCTACTGTCTAACACAGTATGTCATACATTGAAATTGTTTCACAATATTTCTCATGAACAAATGAATAAATGTTCTGGAGATCCTAGTACTTTACTGCTGTATTCCTGGATCAGAATTTTGTTCAGTCAATATTTATTACTAATAAATTAGCACTGACTAATGCTACGAGAGATACTAGAGAAGCCAAAAACCATTCCATTGATGAGAATTATTAAGCTTCTTAAGGGAATTATTTCTAGTACCTCTGAGTATAGATTATTTGTTTCTCCAAACACCTGAATACCTATTTCTCAAACCTCTGACATTTTACAGTGACCACTTAAGAACAGCCACATATGGTATCCAACCTGAGTTAGAGTCCTGGCAATGACGTGACTTAAAAGGGGCTCTCAAGCTTAATAGCTCCTGTGTTTTCTGGATTTATAAGGAAATGTGTCTTTGTTTTACTCACAAAAGCATTTTTTAAGAGATCTCAAGAATTTGAAAGTTTGAAATGATAAAAAATGCTCGGCCGGGCGCGGTGGCTCACGCCTGTAATCCCAGCACTTTGGGAGGCCGAGGCGGGCGGATCACGAGGTCAGGAGATCGAGACCATTCTGGCTAACACAGTGAAACCCCGTCTCTACTAAAAAATACAAAAAATTAGCCAGGCGTGGTGGCGGGCGCCTGTAGTCCCAGCTACGCGGGAGGCTGAGGCAGGAGAATGGCGTGAACCCGGGAGGCGGAGCTTGCAGTGAGCCGAGATCGCGCCACTGCACTCCAGCCTGGGCGACAGAGCGAGACTCCGTCTCAAAAAAAAAAAAAAAAAAAAAAAATGCTCATATTTTTTCACAGCTAGAAATCTGGAGCAGGGTTTTACTACCAACCTCCTTCTTCCTGCTTTGAAGCAAGAATAGGAAGCTCTTGCTGTTTATTACTGCTGGTTCATCAGACAGTCAATTTTAAGGCCATATTGGATAGTTATTGATTGATGTTCTTTTTCAAAATTACTTGAAAATCCTGACAATTCATTGTCTATCTGTGAACTTTGTTATTCAAAATGCTGTTGAATGAACCTCACTTAACTGAAAAAGTAGTCTGGTTGTCCCTGCTTTGTGCTGTACCCACCAGTGAGCTCATAGTTCAAAAGTGAGCTCATAGTTCAACAGTTTTGAGATTGTTGTACATTCCCTAGCCCAAATGTCCTTTCAAAAAAAAACCCCCAAATTAATTGTTCACAAGTATGCACCAGCAATTATATTGGATATTGGGGATTTAAAATAAAGAAGACTGCAGTAGCCCCTGTTTCTATGTTGGTCCTTCTGGACTATTCTCCATATACCAGCAAAAGTGCATGTTTGAATGTGGAAAAGTAAAACCACATGTCTCCCTTGATCAAACTCCACAATGACTTCGTATCAATCATGGCCAAAACAATCCTACCTGAATTGGCCCCTGCCTATCTCCCTTCCTGATACCCTCCTCATTCATGCTATTCCCATTACACTGACTTTCTCCCTTTTTCATGAACCTATGAAGCTTCTCTATTCTAGACATCTACATTTACCGTACCCTCTATTTGTAAATCTCTTCCTCACGTTTCCACATGGTTTGCTTTCACACATCTCAACTCAAAGTTCTTTCCTCAGAGAAAACTCCCTGACAATTATTTCAAAGTAGCAGCATCACCACAATCACTTTCTAACCTCTATTCTGCTTCGCTTTTCTTCAAAATACTAGTAATAACCTAAAATTATATCACACATTTGTTTATTGTCCGTTTCAACATCTCTATGACATAAACTTCATATAAGCATAAACTTACTTGACTTGTCTATACCTATATATCCACAATGCCCCATGCCATAGTTGCTCAATAAATATTTTTGAATGGAAATGAATGAATGCCTGAGCCTTGTCCTTGGGGAGTTTCTAGTGTGTATAGACACATAAATAGGTAATTATTTAAAAATTACAACAACTCTGTCAGCTACATGTTATTATTTGTCTTTAAGAGGTGAGGAAACAGGCTCAGAGAGGCTAAGTAATTTGCCCTGGGTCTATCAGGTAGTAAAGTGATTAAAATTTAGATTTAAACCAGAAACTATATCACTTATAGTGAATCCACCAATTTCTTCTGAATAACAGATTAATCTTTTAAGTAAGTTAATGTAGAATTTGCTTATTGCATATAAACTTTCCATTTTTTTGGCACACAAATTTTAGCAGTTGCCCATATGTACCTATTTTATATCATACATCAGAAGCAATCTTCTACATACGAAACAAAAAACTTACTTAGAGAGACATATCAAAAAGTCCTCTTATAATCTCAAATAATTAAAAAAAATTGGAAGTATCCTGAAGAGTCGATATCAGAGAATTGGTATTGTCAATTGTGACTATTCATTACAGTAGCATGTTACATAGCCCTTAAAGGTTACATTTAAAATATTTTTCAATAACATAGAACATTCTTCTAATCTATCATTTGGTGGAAAACATAGATTATAAAATTAAATGCAAGATGTTAATTTCTGGCCATGAAGGAGTAGCCTGTATCAGACTAACCTTGCCACAGGGAACAACTATCTACAGTTGCTAGATAGAAAAACAGCTATTTGAGGGAGATTAACCAAGGTATCCAGGGCTTGACAAACCAAGATCCCAGAGAGAAATGAAATAAACTGAGATAAACTGTATGTACATTTTTGCCACTTTCTCTCTTTGGACCATTTGCCCATTTGCTATGAGGACATAGGATCAACAAATAAAATGGAAGAGTACATATTATGGCAGTATTAATTGGTGAGGAAAACAAAATCAAAGTTTAGGCCTACCAATGCAGTCAGAAGTTAAAGGACGAAGATTCTGGTGGAAAGAGAAACAGAAAACTGAACCCAGCATTCTGAGCACAATTTCTTCTGGAGGCATTTGCCAGTGTCAAAGTGTGTATAGATGATAGTATAAAACATCTTCTAAGGAGTTAGAAAGCTAAACAGTGATTTCATTAGACTTGACGCTGGTAAAATAATTAAACTTCAAGGAGAAGGGGTCCTGGTAAACCATTCACAGCTTCAAACTATCTTACTCCCTGATTGGACTGGGGTAATCTATCCATGCACAAAAGAAGAAAGATCATTTCTGAAGGAAGAGAAAATCATTCAATGCCTTCAGAATTTTTAAAACAAAATGTCCAACACTCAATCCAAAATTACTAGGTATGCCAGGACACTGGACCAAATGACCACCTGTCTTCCCCAAAAAGACAATAATTTGCATTAAAAACCTAAAGGTAATCTAAAGGTAATCTAGCAATTAGACTTATCTAACATGAACTGTAAATAGCTGTGTTTACCATGGTTAACAAATAGATAAATATGTGGAGAATTCTAGTAAAGAATTGGAATTTATAAAGATAACCAAATAAAAATTCAAAGATTGAACACAGAAGATTGCTTTAACATAACAAGGGAAAGCAGATGGGAAATTAATAAACAGCTCATAGGTCAATACAAAATATACAGATTGAAGCACAGATAAATAAAACAAAAATATATAAAACAGCATAATATATGGGATATGCTGAAGAAAATTAATATACACACAAATGAAGTCTCAGAGGAGAGAAGAGAGAAAATTAGCAGAAACAATATTTGAAAAGATGCTAGCTGAGAATTTTCCAGAACTGTTAAGGAATGACAAGTCATAGATTTGAAGAACCCTATAAACCTGAAGTAGGACAAACACAAAGAAAACATATGACCTATTTTAAAAAGAAAAGGGAGGAAATGGGAAAGGAAAGTAAACCTTGGGATCTCAAAATCACTAAGCCAAAGAGAAAAGTCAAGCTGGGAACTGTGTCAGGCAAACCTGCCTCCTATTTTATTCCTAAATAAGATAGCTACAAAAAGAAAAAAAAAAAAAAAGCTGTATACCTCCTTCACAATTTTCTCACTAGGAAATTCCTTGTGTACTTCAAGATCTTTACCCTAAAATGGTACTGTTGAATTTTACCCTGACGATGTAAATTGTTAGCTTACCTTCAAAGGTATGGGACAAAGGACAGAACTCTAAGTCGTCCCTCTGCTCACCTAAGAGAAATGCATATCTGATTACTTCCTCTCATTTAAAAATGCAGATTCATTGAGCTAGACAAAGCCAGAAGTTACTATTCCTCTACCCACTCTCACATGTAAATCGTGTATTTGGTGAAACGCTGATCGAAGACTCAAAAGAATGCAACTGTGTGTCTCTTCTCTACCCACACCTTCAAAAACTTTCTTCCTCTTTCCCCAATGTCCACCCTGTCCCCTTTAAATATTGAAGCCCTCAAAATCATCTTTGGAGGAAGAACAGACTTACCTCCCAGGCATGAGTCCTTACCCTTGGCAAAATATACTCTCTAAATTAAAAAAAAAAGAAAAGAAAACATATGTAGGTATATCATAGAAAAACAGCATCCAATAAAAGACAAATAGAAAATGAAAAGCAACCAGAGGGGAAAAAGACATACTACTTTTAAAGTAGCAATAATAAGAGCCACAGCTGACTTTTCACTATAAATGATGGAAGGTATTAAACACTGCAATAAAATCTTTAATTGGCTGAAAGACAACTGCCAATCTAAAATTCTATGCCTAGTAAAAATATCCCTCAAAAATTGGGGTGAACTAAAGACATTTTCACACATCAAAAAATATTGGCAGTATTCATCACCGGCCAAACTGTACTGAATGGAAGAAATACTACAGAAAGTTCCTCAGACAAAAGAAATGTTATTCCAGATGGGAGCAGATAATTCAGGAAAAATGAAAGCAAGCATGAGTAAAGTATATTTCAACAGGAAAGGGATTGAAAGAGAGTGAATAGAACTAAAGTTTTGTTCAATTTTTGCATTGTTCAGGAAATGATATAAGTTAAGAGAGACATTAATAAGCCAACGATGCATACTGAAATCTGTAAGATGACCACTAAAAAATAATAAAAGAAGTATATATGCAAAAAGAAGAGAATATACAATAATTTTAAAAATAATTAGTACAATAAAAAAATGAGACAACAACTAAAAAGGACAAGTAGAAAATAAATAAAAATAATATATTTAAACCCAAATATATCAGTGATGTATTAAGCACAAATGAACTAAATATTACAATTAAAAACCTATGTTTCTCAGATTGAATGGAGAAAATAAACTATATGTTGATTATAAGAGACAAGCCTTAAAGCATAAAGACACAGAAGGCTGATACACCTATGTAAAATCAAATAAAGTCATTCTGAAAGCAAGAAGTATTAGTAGAGATAAAGTGTAATATTTCACTAAAGAAGATTGATTTAAAAGGAAGATGTAATAGTTCTAAATTTATACACATCTAATAACATAAGATCAAAAGATACAAAGTAATAACTAACATAAGTAAAATAAACAAAAATTCCCAATTATGTAGTTTTTAACACATATATCTTAGTAACTGATAGAAAATAGACAGAAAAGACTGGGCACAGTGGTTCACGCCTGTAATCCCAGCACTTTAGGAGGCTGAGATGGGTAGATCACCTGAGGTTGGGAGTTCAAGACGAGCCTGACCAACATGGAGAAACCCTGTCTCTACAAAAGATACAAAATTATCCTAGCATGGTGGTGCATGCCTGTAATCCCAGTTACTCAGGAGGCTGAGGCAGGAGAATTGCTTGAACCTGGGAGGCCGAGGTTGCAGTGAGCCGAGATCATGCCATTGCACTGCAGCCTGGGCAATAAGAGTGAAACTCTGTCTCCAAAAAAAAAAAAAAAAAAAAAGGAAAAAGGAAAGAAAATAGACAAAAAAAAATGGAGAAGGAAAAAGAAAAACAACTCAGTGAAAATGACTTTACACATGAATTCCTAAAATCAATTAAGGAGGAAAAATAATCCAAATTTAAAAATCTTCCAGAGACTAGTCAATGTATTCTTTATTCCAGAGAATAGAAAGTCAGTATATTCTTGATATGAAAACCTGGCAAGAACATTACAATAAAATAAAATTATAGGCAAATTTGTCTCATGAGCATAATTGCATTTTTTTTTTTTTTTTAAGGCAGAGTCTCACTCTGTCACCCAGGCTGGAGTACAGTGGTGCAATTTTGGCTCACTGCAACCTCCACCTCCCAGGCTCAAGAGATTCTCCTGCCTCAGCCTCTCAAGTAGCTGGGATTACAGGTGCCCGCCACCACACCCGGCTAATTTTTTGTATTTTTAATAGAGATGGGGTTGGCCAGGTTTGTCTTGAACTCCCGACCTCAGGTGATCCACCTGCCTTGGCCTCCCAAAGTGCTGGGGTTACAGGTGAGAGCCACCATGCCTGGCTGCAAAAATATTAACCAAATCTTAACCAAAATATTTGAAGATAATAATGCATTACAACCCAACTGGGTTTGTTTCAGAAATTTAAGATTGGTTTAGCATTCAAATATCAGACTAATTTACTACATTAGTTGCATAAGTAGGAAAATAATTCAAAAAACCATTTGATAAAAGTCAATACAATTTCATAAGTAATACATTGTATACAGAAAATATAAATAAATCACATGAATCAATAAGCAAATGAGACAATCCAATTTTTAAAATGACCCAGTGTTTAGAATGAGTATTCCACAAAAGGAGATCTGCAAATGGCCCAAAATCATAGAAAAATTACCCCATAAATTAATGTGATGGATTGAATTTTGTCCCTCAAAAAGATATGTGGAAGTCCTAAACCCATGAATAGGATAGTATTTGGAAACAGAGTCTTTGCAGATGTTATCAGTTAAAATGAGGTAATACAGGATTAAGGTGGGCCCTAAACCAGTGATTTGTATCCTTATGAGAAAAGGGAAAATTGGACACACAGAACACACAGGGAGAATGCCAATATGACAAGGGAGGCTAAGATTGGAGTGATTACAAGCTAAGGATTCTCAAGGATAGCTGGCAACCACCAGAAGCTAGGAAGAGCTAAGAAAGGATCCTTCCCTAGAATCCTCAGAGAGAGCATGACTCTACCATGTTCCTTGATTTCAGACCTCTAGCCTCCAGAGCTGTGAGAGAATAGATTGCTGTTGTTACAAGATACCCAGTTTGTGGTAATTTGTCATAGCATCCCTAGGAAGCTAATACAATTAGCTATAAGTGAAAGATTAAAACTCTTCATTGAAAACCACTACATACTTGTCATAACAGCTACAATGAAAAAGACTAAAACACTTGGTTTAGGCAAGGGGGTAGAGTGATAAGAACTCACATATGCTGCCAGGGAATGAAGCTGTGGGGTAGAGTGTAAATCAGTGTGATTATTTGTAAAAATGTTTGACAGTATCCGCAAAAACTGAACATATTTTGCCCTACGAGTTAAAAATTCTTGGCTGGGCGCTGTGGCTCATGCCTGTAATCCCACCACTTTTGGAGTCCGAGGCGGGCGGATCATGAGGTCAAGAAATCAAGCCCACCCTGGCCAACATGGTGAAACCCCGCCTCTATAAAAAAAAAAATACAAAAAATTAGCTAGGCATGGTGGCGCACACCTATAGTCCTAGCTACTCAGGAGGCTGAGGCAGGAGAATCACTTGAACCCAGAAGGCGGAGGTTGCAGTGAGCCGAGATTGCGCCACTGCACTCCAGCCTGGCGGCAGAGAGAGACTCTGTCTCAAACAACAACAACAACAAAAAAAACCCACAATTCTACTCCCAGGTATATACCCACAGATGTGTGAGTACATATTCATCAAAAGACATGTAACCAAAAATTATTTTTAATGGCCCTCACATGGAAAGTAGGCAAATGTTCATCAACAGTTAAATGGATATTTAATTTTTGGCATATTCATACAATGGATAAGTATACAACAATGAGAATGGATAATCTACAAGTACTTCTAGTAGTATGGAAGAATATCACAAACATTATGCTAGAGAAAGAGGTTAGATCCCAAAGACTAAAACTTATTTGATTCCATCTACATAAATTTCAAAGCAGGAAACTCTAATGATAGAAGTCAGAATACTGGTTGCTTTGTGGGAGGAGGTGGTGAACTCAGAAGGGAGTAGGAGCAAAGTTTCTAAGGCGCTGGTAATATTTTATATCTTTATCTGGAAAGTGGTTACATGGGGACGTTGACTTTGAAAAAATACCTAGAACTGTACACATAAGACTTATATTCTTGTGTGTGTGTGTGTGTGTGTGTGTGTGTACACTTCTATATACCTTCATCAGAAAACCTTTTAAAAATTGCCTGCACAAATACAAGTATACTTGTATACGTATACTACCATAAGGAAGAAATACACCTAGCAAAAAGGCTTCATAGTGGCCATATCTGGATGGTGAGATTACATGTGACTTTTATTTTCTTGCTCAGATTATTGTTAATTTTTCAAGTTTTTTGCAATGATTTAGTTCTAGATGAAGAAAAAATACCCTATAGTTGTTTTATTTTGGGATCATATGGTCATCCGTTTGATTATACTATCAACCTGGTAGAAGGGCAATGGGTAGATATGTTTATATAGTTGGTGAATATATTTCATTCCTCACCATATTTGTGTCAACTCTTAGGTTTTCATCTCAAAAGGTTGTGTTCAAATGTGTTATCAAATCATATGAATAAGAATTATATTGTTGAATGGAAGTACAACAAAATACAGACACAGTCCAGTGAGTGCTCTAGTTCCACTGTCTTCGTATATGAGGACAAATCAGAAAAAGGAGGCCATTCATTCAAAAATCAAAGTCCATTTTCCTAACTACACTGGAGATCAGACATTATTATTAACATTTTGTTAGCTTCCGATATTGCCAATAGCCTCACAAACGCTTAGTGAAGTGCAACTTTTATTCCTCAAAGTCTACTCTGTTGAGATGGGCTGAATGTTGAACAAATGCTCTGTACAGAACCTATAGCCACACAGAAGTATCCAAATCTCTGTCTCTTCTGCCTAAGGGTAATTGTCCATTCTGCCCTGACTTTTAAAGTGGTCTGTCTGACCCACACAGCATACTTCTAGGACTTTATCAATACCCATGGGAGAAGATGTCTGTCATCTCACTATCCTGAAGTGATATAAAGAAAAAGCACGGCGGGGCGTGGTGGCTCACACCTGTAATCCCAGCACTTTGGGAGGCCGAGGCGGGCGGATCATGAGATCAGGAGTTTGAGAACAGCCTGGCCAACATAGTGAAATGCCGCCTCTACTAAAAATACAAAAAATTAGGTAGGCTTGGTGGCAGGCACCTGTAATCCCAGCTATTCGGGAGGCTGAGGCAGGAGAATCAATTGAACCTGGGAGGCGGAGGTTGCAGTAAACCAAGATCGGGCCATTGCACTCCAGCCCCAGTGACAATGTGAGACTCCGTCTCAAAAAAAAAAAAAAAAAAGAAAAAAGAAAAAAAAGAAAAAGAAAAGAGAAGAACAAAGAAAAAGCACAAGCTTTGCAGTGAATCAGATCTGAGTTTAACTATGAGGTCAACCATTCAGCACTGTACAACACTGGGCTCCCTCCAAAACCTTCTTTATGTTTAGCCCATTCAGTTCAACTAAATTTAATCTGTCAAACATTAATTGAAGACCTTGAGTATATCAGAAATTGTGCTCAATACTGGAACTACAAAGGGAAGTGTGCAAATTTATGGTCTCTATCTTCAAGGAGCTAATAGTCTGAAAAACAGGGAGAAATGCCACATCCTCTTCACAGTTTTGTTTTGAGAACTAATGCAGTACTGTTTAAAAGAGTAGAGTACAATTTGTCCATAGGGTAGGTGTTCAGTGTTAGTTCCATTTTATCTTTTCTGTATTGCCAATCTGTCCTAAGCTTGTGATTTCGGCCAGTTATTTTACCTCACTGCACTTCTGTTACCCCACTTGCAAAATGGAGAGAACAGATTTTTACTACACCCCTCCTGCAATAACAAACAACTCCAAAGTTTTAGTAAATTTATTCTAGTTATCTATGGCTTTGTAAAGAATCATCCCCCAAAATTAATGACTTAAAACAACTATGTTTATTTCGCTCACCAATCTGTAATCTGAGGAGAGCTCAGTGGGAACAACTTGTCTCTGCTCCAGTCTCTGCTCCATTACCTGGACTGGCTCCAAGCCTGAGGACTGCATCATATGAAGGCTCACATGTGCAAGTGTCTAGTGGTTCATGCTGGCTGTTGGTTGGGACCTCAGCTAGGAATGTGCCTGGAATAGTTACACATGACCTTTCCATTGGCTTTGTCACAAGCATGGAGCCTAGATTTCCCAGGCTAGTATCTCAAGAGGAACAGATGAAAGCTGTACTGTATTTAATGACTTAGACACAGAAGTTATGTAGTGCTAATTCTGCCATGGTCACAGGCTGTCCCAGATTCAAGGAGAGGGAACATAGACCCTACCTTTCAATGGGAGAGTGCCAGTGTCATAATGTAAGAAGAACATGAAGATGGGAAATATTGATATTGCCCTCTTTAGAACAATGTGACATAGGTTTGAAAGAACAAAACTTTAATTTTTGCCCATACTTTATAGCCACTGGAAGTCAGCATGAGGAGCCCTAATCATCATAATCACATGGGGATCCAGGCTGACGGAAGTTTCATCTTGACATATAGTCCCATAATTGGTGAGGCAAGAAAAATGAATGTAGCATACCTCATAAAGCTTCTACCCAAGAGTGATATTTGTCACTTCATCTTACATTACATTGGAAAACATTTCACAAGGCTAATGCTAAACTTCAAAGAGGGTAAAGAAGGGCATATGGCTGGAAGGAAAGAACTGGATTATTTATGAACACCCCTAATGACTAGCATACACACCACCTAGGGCTGTTAGGAGGATTCAGTGGGATAAAGAACATGAGGCGTATAGTATAGGACAATCCTAAATGACTGAACATGTTCTCTAAATCTCAGCTATTATACTTACAACTACGTTGTTTATAAAATGGCCTGGCATTTTTCTAGCCATACTATCCAACACCGAGACCCAGAAAATGACTGCAGTGTGGAGAATGATTCTTGGTATGGGGATCTGGAGAAAATAGGACTTGCACAGCCTTTACAAGGACCCAGAATTCAAACCTTTTTTCTTCCATTACTGTTACTAATGTAGTCCTCTCACAGGAAGACAGTTGGGTTCCAGGCATTAGCTATCTAAACAAAACAACTTGACAGCCGTAACAGGAAGCAGACTTAGCCTTGGAAGAGAGAGCACGAAACTTCAAAAGATCCCCACATGCAAAGAATGATGTGCCCATGAATATGCCTCTCCAGAAATGTCATTTTGTCTTTCCCCTCACACTGCACTAATGACCTCTCTTCTCAATCTGTCCTTTGCCCAACTTTGATGTTGCGTTGACCTCCCGAAAAGCTTTGGAGTAGGCAAGCTAGTTTTCAAATCTCAGCTTCACTATTTACTACCTTTGTGATCCTCGAGCAAATCACCTAAAGTCTCTGAGTCTCCTCTGCAGATAGAGATGAAAGCATCTACCAGAATTTACAGACAACTCATATAAATCTTGTAGCTTGAATTGTGTTACAGAGTAGACACTGAAATGTTACCTCCTCCTTTCTGTGTCCAAGTTCTCAGATTCCCCAAGGAGAATTTAATGACACCCCCTCCACTTTTCGCTCTTCTCGGCTCTCTTTTTTCTCATTACATTCACTGCTAATGTCCACTCAGTTTGTGACTCCTCAGGTTTTGTTCTCACTTTTTGGCATAAAAGAGTCAACTCTCAAAGTAGCTATTGTAATAATAATTATTCCAAATTTTAAACCAGCTCTCCTTGAGAGGCAAATTATTCTTTTTTATTCTTATATTCTTATATTTATTATTATTACTATTATTATTATTATTTTTTTTTTTGGAGACGGAGTCTTGCTGTGTCACCCAGGCTGGAGTGCAGTGGTGTGATCTCAGCTCACTGCAACCTTCACCTCCCGGGTTCAAGCAATTCTCCTACCTCAGCCTCCCGAGTAGCTGGGACTACAGGCACACACCGCCACGCCCAGCTAATTTTTTGTATTTTAGTAGAGATGGGGTTTCACCGTGTTGCCCAGGCTATTATTTTTTGGGGTGTAATTTAGATCAAATGAGAATTATTCTTTGAAAGATTCAGAGAATGAATTATATAAACTTAGTTGTGGAGACAATTTTGATCTTTAGTAAGATTTTTAGTCTTTACTGTAGTTATTGCTTAATTCACCCTTTCTCTTCTTTAACCAGTTTGGGAATTTCCCCCAAGTTTTTCAATTTCACTGATACTCTCAAATTTTATTAAAGTATAATATATTCACAGCATTCTTTTTTAAACCAAAATCTATACCACAGTGAGTTTTATAATACTTTTCTAATTTCTAAGATTAATTTAGTTTTTATCTGTTGACTAGTTAGATTTTTTCAAAGATGTCTCCATTTGTTTGTTTCTGCAAAAAATAGGACTTTGATTTATATATCCTTTTAAATAGTTGCCAAAGTCAAAGGTTTTTGCTCTTATTGTTACCATCCTTTAGTTCTTCTTAGTATAGTTTTATGCTTTAATTCTTTCACATTTAGGAAAAAAAGCATTTAGTACTTAACATTTCCTTTTGAAAACAGCATTGGCTGTACTTCCTAAGTTTTTTGTTTGGGTGTTCTCATTTTAAATACTTAAAATAGCTTATACTTATAGTTTGTCAAATCTATCTTCATCCCAGTAGTAATTTGGAGCAATTATATTTAAAATTTCAATTTGAGAAATATTTAAAACTTATACTTGTAAAAAGCATTTTTAGTTATCTGGCATTATAGACTGAAAATGTGGTATCTGCAATATCTGGCTATTGGAATATTCATTTATTCATTTTTATATGTGTGTTTGTGACCTAGTTAATAATTATAGTTTAAAATTGTTTCATTAAACATTCAAAGCAATTATATTTTCTGTTGTTAAGCAAAACCTTCATGTTTAATGCAGTATGTAACTAACTATATATGCACATATACAGTGGCTCTTGAAAAACATGAGAGTTGGTGGGGTACCAACCCCCACATAGTCAAAAGTCTGCATATAACTTTCCACTCCTCAAAAACTTTATAAATGGCCAACTGATGACTAGAAGTCTTACTAATAACATAAACAGTCTATGAACACATATTGTGTATATGTATTATATACTGTATTCTTACAATAAAGTAAGCAAAAATGTTATTAAGAAAATCATAAGAAAGAGAAAATATATTTAACATTCATTAGGAAATGGATCATCATAAAGGGTTTCATCCTCATTGACTTCATGTTGTGTAGTCTGAGGAGGAGGAGGAAGAGGAGGTGTTGGTATTGCTGTCTCAGGGGTAGCAGAGGTGAAAGAGGTGGAGAAGGTGGAAGGGGAGGGAGAAGAGGTAGGCATACTTGGTGTAACTTTATGGAAATACGTCATAATTTCTTTTTTTTTTTTTTTTGCTTTTTCATTTATCTAAATATGTTTCTGTAAGGATTCTAGTCCTTCTTCCACTGTTTTCTTTAGTTTAAGTGCCTGTATCATAGAAGGGTCCATGTTATAAAATAATTCAAAAGCAGTCTTGAATAATCTAAGCCTTTCTCCCAGATTGTCTAATGTCAATTTGTTTCCTTACATGGCTTCTTCTACGTTTCTTCCTCATTATCTGGCACTGGTTCAAACGTGCTTATCTCCATCAAGTCATCATGGCTTTCTATAACAATGGCATCTTCAATGGTGTAGTTCTTCCAGACTTTCATGATGTTATTTCTATTGGGGTTCTCTTCTATAGCACTGGCAATCCTTTCCATAGAATACTATGTATATGTGCCTTAAAAGTTCTTATGACCCCCTGATCTAGAGGCTGAATTAGAGATGCTGTGTTAGGAGGCAAGTAGACCACTTGGACATCTTCAGCGCTGAACTCATGGGATGCTGGGTGGCCAGGGGAACAGTCCAATATCAAAAGAACTTTAAACTTCAGTCCCTTACTAGTGTAGACTTCGTGACTTCAGGGACCAAGCGTTAATGGAACTAGTGCAGAAAATGGGTTCTCGTTGTCCAGGCCTTCTTATTGTATAGCCAAATGCCTGGCAGCTGGAGTTTATCTTTTCCTTTCAAGGTTGAGGGTTAGCAGCTTTATAGATAAGGATAGTCCTGATCAGATGCCCAACTGCTTTTGCACAGAACAGTACAATTAGCCTATCCCTTCCTACCTTGAATCCTGGTGATTACCTATCTTCCTTACTAATAAATGTCCTTTGTGGCTTTTTTTCCTCCAAATTAGGGCAGTTTCGTCTGCATTGCAAACCTGTTCAGGCAGATATCCTTTCTACTCAGTGGAGTCTGGGTACTCATCTGCTGCCTTCTGGTTGGCAGAAGCTGCTTCACTTGTTATCTTGAAAAAAAATTTTTTTTTCTGAGATGGAGTCTCGCTCTGTCACCAGGCTGGAGTGCAGTGGCACGACCTTGGCTCACTGCAAGCTCCACCTCCCTGGTTCAAAAGATTCTTCTGTCTCAGCTTCCCGAGTAGCTGGGACTACAGGCATGTGCCACCGTGCCCAGCTAATTTTTGTATTTTTAGCAGAGATAGGGTTTCACCACGTCGGCCAGGATGATCTCGATCTCTTGACCTTGTGATCCGCGCACCTCAGCCTCCCAAAGTGCTAGGATTACAGGTGTGAGCCACTGTGCCCAGCCTATCTTGATATTTTTAAAGCCAACCCTCTGCTGGACACAGTGGCTTATGCCTGTAATCCCAGCACTTTGGGAGGCCAAGATGGGTGGATCACAAGGTGAGGAGTTCAAGATCAGCCTAGCCAATGTGGTAAAACCCCGTCTCTACTAAAAACAAAAAAAAAATAAATAAATAAATTAGCCGGGTGTGGTGGCACACGCCTGTAATCTCAGCAGCTCACGAGAGACTGAGGCAGGAGAATTCCTTGAACCTGGGTGGTGGAGGTTGCAGTAAGCTCAGACCGCATCACTGCACTCCAGCTTGGGTGACAGAGTAAGACTCTGTAAAAAAAAAAAAAAAAAAAAAGCCAAAAATGATTAAATCATCCTTTGCAGGCATTAAATTCTCCAGCTTTAGATCTTTCACCTTCCTTTTGATTTAAATTGTCATGTAATGACTTCACCTTTTCTTAAATTGTATTAGAGTCTATAGTATGCCTTTCTTATAGAAATTCTGGACCCACATAAAAGCCCATTTTCAATATAAAATAAAAAGATATTTCACAAAAGGTGCATGGTTTTCACTCCTTCTGGTGTGACTGCAGTGACAGCTTCATGAATTTCCTTTTCTTTCCTTCTTTTTAAACAGTGGTCCTTATTTATGTTGAAATGGTGGGCAACCATAGCTGCAGACTTCAATCTATGGTACATATTAAGCAATTCAACTTTTTCTTGTAATGTCATGATTTTTCTCTGCTTCTTGGGAGCATTTCCAGCATCACTGGTGGCACTTCATATGAGTCCCATGTTTTTACTCATGGTTGACAGTATTGTACTAAACATAGTAAAAAATATATGAAAACTGAGAGAGATCACTTTTTACTGTGATACGCAATTTACTGGAGAGACAAACTGTTCATGCGGAGATGATTACAGTTACAAGGTATTTTAAGTGGATACTCACAACGCTAAGACTACTGCAATAGCAACAGGAGGTGGCTATGAAATCATTACAGTAGTAACGACTTTGTGTTAATAAATGATAAAATAGACTAGTATCTACATATATTTTATGCATTATGACATATCTAATTTTTTCTTAATTTTAAAAATATTTCTGGGCTATGTGGTTCATCTGAGAGTTTTTCAAATTGTTGCAAATCTCCAAAAACTTTTTCCATGTATTTATTGAAAAAAATTCATGTATAAGTGGATCCATGAAGTTCAAACCTGTGTTATGCGAAGGTCAACTGTATATAATTCATCTTAATACTTATATTATTTAAGTTATCACTATCACTTTTCTTCCGTGACATATTGGTGACTGAGAAATATGAATTAAAGTCTTCTAAAAAATCATTCAATTTATTTTTACATACATCTTTTTATAAAACTTGATTTCTATATTGTCTGAAATTATTACTGCTAGCTCTACTTTTCCCTTTTTTACATTTTCCTGCTATATCTTCAACTCTCAATTATGTTAATCTTATTTTGATACATTTTATTTATTTATTTATATATTTTTTAGACAGAGTCTCGCTCTGTCACCCAGGCTGGAGTGCAGTGGCGTGATCTCGGCTCACTGCAACCTCCGCCTTCCGGTTCAACTGATTCTCCTGCCTCAGCCTCCCAAATAGCTGGGATTACAGGCATGCACCACCACGTCCCGCTAATTTTTGTGTTTTAGTAGAGACATGGTTTCACCATGTTGGCCAGGCTGGTCTCCAGCTCCTGACCTCAAATGATCCACCCGCCTTGGCCTCCCAAAGTGCTGGAATTACAGGCGATTAGCCACCACGCCTGGCCTTATTTTGATACATTTTTAAGTTGTCCCTTGAATGCTGCAATATCTTGCTCAGTACTGTAGGTTCATTTTTGCCCTGTCTCGGGAGTGTTTGACTATGAGGCAGCTTAGCCTATATATGTGTTATGTCATAACTGAAATATTTACTCTTTCTTTAATCATCTGCATTTGTGCTTTCTGTTTTTTTATGCTTCTTTGAGATTTATTTTATGTCTTCTATAGTTTGGATTATGTTTTGTTTTATATTTTCTATAATTTACTTGACAAACACCAATTGCCTCCAATGTGGCAGGTACTATGCTAGGCTTCTGGCACAAAAATAAGAAAGAAAAAACAGCTCCAGTTCCTGTTGTGGTGAGACAGTAGATTAGTGGGGACATAGGTATTCATCAAATAATTGCATTAATTAAACCATTTTTATTCATTCATAGATGCTCCAAAAGAAAGAAATGTGTTTTATGGCACCACGTGACAAAGAGAGTTGACTTTGTCATGAAAAATCTTGGAAAATTCCCTGAGAAATTAAACATATCCTGATATATGAAGAATAAGTAGGTGTTAGCTCATTAACTAGAGGGTGATGATCAAGGTGGAAGCATTCTATCCAGAGGGAATAATTGATGAAAAAGACCTGCAGTAGAAGGGAGGCTTTGAGAATTCTAAACATAAACCAACAGCAAGATTAAAAAAAAATACACTGTAGCTGGAGCCTAGAGAGCTAGCAAGATCTTGGTGTGAGATAAGGTTTAGAGAGGCTGAAAGCATTCATTGACTCCCATCTCTTTAAATATCAAAGTTAGAAATGACACTAAATACTCTACTTCCTCTGCAACCGAGCAGTTTAGTTGAGGAATCAAGTCAGTTTTCTTTCTACCTTTCAGTGTAAAATACAGTTTTGGAGTTGGCACATATAGACTGTGTTTATTATTCTTTTGTTTATGATGTATCTTCCATGTCAAGAATTTTAATTCACATTTGTGTTCAGTTTTGAAACAATATTTTCAATAATTCTTTTAAGTTAGACTCCATGATTCTGTATTTACCCGCCTTCCTCCTCACCATTAGCCCCCTTTTCCACAAATTCCCCAAGCTGGAGCTTTTAACTTTGATTAATCTACTGATCAGCTAGAATACATTATGTGTCTTCAACTAACCCCTTCAAGAAGGGTGTATGATGGCATAGTTTCTGAACCTGCTCATGTTATGGAACGTCTTAGTGCTGTTGACTTCACATATGAGCAACAACATGGCTGGTTACACAATTTGGTCCATAACCAGCATTCCTCGGAACTCTGAAAGATGTTTTCATCGTCTTTTAGCATTTAGCATTGCAGGGAATCTCAGGTTAACCTGATTTTTGTTCGTCTGTAAGTAACTTATTTTGTTCTGTTTTGTTTGCAGCCTGGATGCTTGCAAAATTGTTTTTTGTCTAGTCAAGTATTTCCGTGAAAGTTTTGGGGTGTGGCCATCTTTTTATTGATGTTGCCTTGATATAATAAAGAGAGGGCTAAAAATTTGCATATACAAATTTTAATGGCATGCTTTCACTAGATATCAAGTAGCTTTGGAATTAAGACCATTTGCTCTAGAGCCAGGCTGTCTGGGTTCAGTCCCAGCTTTGTTCTTACTAGGCCTGTGACCTTGGACAAAATTTTTAAAAGAAAGCCAAAGTTAAAAACATGCTTCCTTTCAATTTTCTTATTTGTAAAATGGGGTTAACATAGTACCTACCTCATAGGGAAGTTGTGAAGGTTAAAAAAGTTAACACAGGCAAACTGTCTGCCTAGTCTGAGTGCCCTGCAAGTGTTTTCTAGGACTTCTCTCTTTTTTTTTCCCCCTCTCTTTCTTTTCCCTTTCTGGTTTTCTTTGAGTATTTGCTTTTGCTTATACCGTAATTGTTCTGATTTCATGTCACTCGAGATTTGATCTCCTCTCTCTCTTCCTTTTCTGGTTTTGAGTATTTGCTTTTGCTTATACTGTAATTGTTCTGATTTCATGTCACTCGAGATTTGTGGATCTCCAGTCCACAAATCTCCAAAGATTTGTGTTCAGATCTCTGCTTTTTTCTTCCCAATTTCACCTCCTTGCCCCTTTCCTCTGACAATAGAAATACTTCTCCATTCTCAACTCCATTTCAGGATTTGCTTTAGTGCAGTATCATTTCTGCTCTTGTTGCCTCCAAAACACATTCTTTCAATTTTGCTATTCACATTTTGCTTTTTGTTGAATGTCACCTTGACTACCTCTTCTTCTCACTTTGTTAACTTGATTTGTAAATTTTGTCCTTTAAAATTTTTTATTTATCTCCCAGAACACAAGACTTCTTGGGGATATGAAAATGTTTCTACATTTTTCTCCTGCTTTATGTACTTAATATTTTCAAGTTCCTATTGCATGAATCTTCAGAATTGCTTTTTCCCCTTCTCCTGCTAAACTTTTGGTAGGTCCTCTATTGTTGGTGGTGTATTTTCTATTTATTTCAAGAGAAGGAAAGATCCAAACTCCGCATTTACCAAGTGTCAGGGCGTGTGCATTTCCTGCAGCTTCATTCACTCTCCATTTCTTTGCAAGTCAAACTTCCTCCTAACAAATGCAGCCAGAGGTTAAATTAGGGTTGCCAGATTTAGCAAATAAAAATACAGGATGCCCAGTTAAATTTGAATTTCAGATAATTAATAATTTTTAAGTATCAGTATGTCCTGGGTATTGCATGAGCTGCATTTATGCTAAAATAATTTTATAATAATGTAATATTTAGATTTAATTCAGCTGCCTGTGTTTTATCTGACAACCTTTGATCAGGCTGACAAGCATCAAACTCAGCCCTTTTCCTTTTGTGCAGCAGGTTTCTATCTGGTACAAATCTTTGGAGAGGAGCTCTTTTCCTACTCTGCCCACTGGTTCTCTGCAAATGCTGCAGTGCCCCGGATGCCCTGCTTTTCCTTTTTCCTCCCCCATCTACAATGTTGAAACAGACACCGTTTCCTAGGATATTATGTGCTGCTGCCCTTCCTCCTCCTACTTCCTCTCCACCACCTTGGGAAACTTCCTGTTCTCTGAAGATCATGTTTACAAAAGAATAGAGAAAAAGTCATAAATATTTATTTAATGTTTACTATGTGTCAGGCACTGTGCTTGGTGCTGTGCATGAATCAGCTCTTCTAATTTAATCTTCCTGGCTACTCTGTGGAACATACTATATGAATCCCATTTTGCAGATGATTAAAAACATCTTAGGCTTAGGCCTGGGTGTGGTGGCTCACACCTGTAATCCCAGCACTTTGGGAGGCCAAGAAGGGTGGTCCTCCAGAGGTCAGGAGTTTGAGACCAGCCTTGCCAACATGGTGAAACCCCGTCTCTACTAAAAATACAAAAATTAGACGGGTGTGGTTGTGAGTGTGTGTAATCCCAGCTACTCAGGAGCCTGTGGCAGGAGAATCACTTGAGCCTAGGAGGGGAAGGTTGCAGTGGGCCGAGATCGCACCACTGCACTCCAGTCTGGGCAACAAGAGTGAAATTCTGTCTAAACAACAGCAAACAACAACAACAACAACAACAAGGCTTAGTAAAGTTAATTACTTGACCAAATGATAAGACGGTAATGCAGAGTTCTATTTGTCCCACAGTATAACATTTTCACTTCTGCATGATCTTCTTGTCTATCATATTCCCTCTCCTAATCCAAATCCAAAAGTTGCTGTATGAGTGAAATTTCAACCAGATCCTAAAAATATACTTCCTGTAATTTTATTTTTGTTTGTTGTGAGTTTTCATCTGCTGTATCTTCATGTGGATTTTAGTAAAAATTTGGGACAGCCTGGGTCAAGACTCAGCCAGTTTCCATTTTAATCTGGAAGACAGAATTCCATTTTTTGATTATCCCATTTCTCAGATAGCAAGTTCTGCTTTTTGAACTTTTTCAAAAAGCCATCTTTAAGCTGAGGCATTACAAATAAATCCAGTGTCCCTACACAGTTTTCCCAATTCTTTAGCAAGTCCACCTTGACATCAATGTTTTCATTTCTGCTCCCAGTTAAGTCGGAGTTTGCTCTTTTCTTTGTCAACTCCCTTTACCTTTTGGGAGATGATGATGTCAAAAAGAATTACAAAGTATAAGGCTCTGGGTTTTTTTTTTTTTTTTTTTTTTTTGAGATAGAGTCTTGCTCTGTCGTCCAGGCTGGAGTGCAGTGGCATGATCTGGCCTCACTGCAAGCTCTACCTCCCGGGTTCAGGAGATTCTCCTGCCTCAGCCTCTCGAGTAGCTGGGACTACAGGCGCCTGCCACCACGCCCGGCTCATTTTTTGTATTTTTAGTAGAGATGGGTTTTCACCGTGTTAGCCAGGATGGTCTCAATCTCCTGACCTCATGATCCACCCGCCTCAGCTGCTCTGTTTTTAAAAAATGGAGATTCTCAGAAAACATGAGAAATGTTGACATTTCTTACAATCCCAAGTGTTGGGCCAGCTTTGTACCCCTTGCAGGAGAGCGTCATCACTTCCTCCCTCGACTAGGTGGTTAGTGCTATAGTTCTATGGCAATATCTCATTAAGTCTCACTTCTCTTCCATTTCATTTTATCTCTTTCAGGTTCTAAATTACCTTACAACTCAATACTGTCCAGACATACTCCACCAATTCATTTCCTCTCCTATTTTTTCATTTTTTTTTTTTTTTTTTTTGAGGCAGAGTCTCACTGGCTCTGTCACCCAGGCTGGAGTGCAGTGGCGCATCTCCACTCACTGCAAGCTCCACCTCCCAGGTTCACGCCATTCTCCTGCCTCAGCCTCCCGAGTAGCTGGGACCACAGGTACCCGCCACCACACCCGGCTATTTTTTTTTTTTTTTTGTATTTTTAGTAGAAACAGGGTTTCACCATGTTAGCCAGGATGGTCTCGATCTCCTGACCTCGTGATCTGCCTGCCCTCGCCCTCCCAAAGTGCTGGGATTACAGGCGTGAGCCACTGTGCCCACCGATTTCTTTTACATATATTTAACTTTTAATTGTCATTTTTCACCCTTGATCCCCACCCAGTCAAGTTGTACTGATTCCTATAAAATTTGATTTGACACTATTGTGCTTTCTGCCTTCCATTTATTGATCCCTATCTTGCACACGTTGGCAGGTATACATGGTGGGCTAGGAGACCCGTTTCTGAATGTATGTTTGTCTGAGAGTTTCTGTGACACTTCACAGCACATTGCGTCTTTCGCTTTAGACCTATTGTCCTTGATGACATCTGCTTTTATCTGGGATTTCCTTCCCTCTCCCTAAAAATCAGCTGCTCAGGCCAGGGACTCACTGCCAAATGCATTCTTTCCAATCTTTGTGAAGTTCCTCCAGGCCTGTAGGAATTCTTCTTTAACTGACTAGAGTGGTGAGTCTTTTTGAATCTTGGAAAACAAACAGCTGTATGATTTCCTTGGCTTTCCCAGGTTGAGGTTATACGTAAGGATCTCATATTACATGTGACCTTGATCTCACCCTGAAAACATTTACTATATGCCTTTTAGAGAGTCATTTATACATGATTTTACTTTGGGATGAAAAGGGAGACAGCCACCTTATGGAACTGAAAATAAAGAGAAAAAAATGAAGACAAAACAATTTTTAAAAATACATTATAAGTGCATGTTTACTTCCATATTCATCAACAAAGCCGCTTTTCTATTTATTGACCCTTTTCCATCTTGCCCACATAATGGTGTCATATTCATATAATTACAACTAAGTTTTAATAATTTTTTTGCTTTCTTATATCTGCACAAGTATTTTATAACATTTTAAAATAAATACACCGCTAGTCCATTAAGTAGATATTCCATAATTTATTTAGACATTCCCCTGCATATTGCACATTTATAGGAAGCTTAACTTTTTTTTGCATTCTATCCTGTTGAGGAAAGTAGCTTTTTTCCTTCAGATTGGTTTTTTGAGAAACCTTTTCAGATGTGAGATTACATAACCACTGATGATTTTTAAAAAGTATTCCCAAAATTCCTTTCGAAAAGTGTTGCATCATTTTATTCTTCCATTAACAATGTGAGAGTTACCATCTCAAGACTTGCCAGTGCCAGGTAAATATTATATTGTTTTGCTAATTTAATATGAGAAAGTGATGTAGAATACATTTAAATATAGCTATTCGATCTGATTTCTCCCCTCTCCAGAGTGTTGGGAAGAATTCTCTGACATCAACTTGGTGCCAGGACAGAATTTTAAAATGCCCCTGCACGCAGTAAGGTAGACACTCGCACATAGAACCAGTAAGAGTAGAAATTGGTTCAATCATCCCAGAGGGCAATTTGTCAAGGTATATCAAATATTATAAAAATAACCTCTGCATTTTGCTTTTTGGGAATTACTTTTCTAGGAATCTAGACTACTCTGAAATGTACAATATTATTTATAATATTAACATTTGAAGAACCTAAGTGTGCAACAAAAAGAGAATTATTAAATGAGTCGTTGTACAGACATGCCATAGGCTACCAGAAAGCCCCACATCATGATTAAGAAGAATATTTTAATGACATGGTAAATGGAGAAGACGAAAGAATAACACCATTCTAGGTGCAGTGTGATCTCAATTGTGAAGAAAAAATTTCAAAGAAAAAGTCTGGAAAGCAATACACCAAAATTGTTATAATAGGTTACTGCTGAATGGTGAGCTTATAATTTATATATGTCCTTCCTTTTAACATTTTCGGAATTATTCAAAATAGATGGGATTCAAAATTCAACATATTACATCAACAATCAGGAGATGTTAGAAAAGAAAGAAAGAAGAAGGGGGGAGGGGGAGGGGAGAGGGGGAAGGAGAAGGAGAAGGAGGAAAGCCTTTGGTATCAAAATACCAATGTGCTCATGTGGAATTTGAGGCAAGTAACTTCTAAACTCAGTCTAAACTCAGCACTTTCTTTATTCCACTGTATTAATCATATGTAACTTCAGCTTCCCCACTTGACATAAGCCTCTTTAGGAACCTGGGTGCTGTCTTCCTCATTTGTAGATTTCATCTCCTATCAGGTGTCTAATATAGTCCCTCATACAAAAATTAGTGCTTACTCTTGATTCATTTATTTATTCATTCAGTTCATTCAAGAAACATCTATTTAGCATATGGTGTCCCGGGCACTATGCTATAATCAGGGGAAACAAATATGAACAAGGTAGGATTTTTCTCCTTCAAGGAGCTTAAGTAAAACCTAAAGAGAGTATTCATATCTCACAGTTCCAAGGAGATGGTAACAAAGAGCCATTCTTAGGCCAGCCTTACCAGTCAAGTCACTACGATGTCAGCTTCCATCCCCCAGCTCCACAGCTCTTTGGTATTAGAGGGCCTCCCCAAACACCCCTGATGACCCCATTCACGCCAGACTCACCCTTCCTGCTGCCAAGGCCCTGGTACTGCTGCTGGAACCCTCTCTTCCCACAGGCACAACCTTGATCCCCACTTCTGGGCTTAGCCTCTCCAACAAGCCAAGACTGTAGTGGCCTCACTAGCTGCCATTCCTCTACTCTTAAGTCTCTCTCTGTTCATCTCTTTTTCTCCCACAAGTCCGGGAAAACATGAAACCTAGAAATACATGGAGCTACTCACTCCTACCGCTAGGATTGGAAACATCATCTCTAACTCTGATCCCTCCCCACAAAAGTGAAGCATTTAGTCACAAAATTCTTCCCCAACCAGTGTGAGAGCCCCTTTATTTTTTCCATCTCTCCTCTACTGGAGCAGTTTTCCTCTGTTTGTCTCTTTCAAAACAGGCCCATTTGAGGGAAAGGATCCATTTCTAGCTCTCTGTGGTTGCGTATCAGGAAAGCCCATCACTCGCAGGAGAGTGACCTCCAAGATAGGTGGTAGAAATGAGGAGGCTTAAGAGTAGAGGAAGAGCATGGCGGGACTGACATCCTGGAAAGAAATCTCCGTGGTATGTTATTTCAATTAGCTTCTTCCCATCTCTGTTCCTTTTGCTTTAACAGATACATCCCAACAAATGTTGCTTTTGTATAAATATAGACTTTCAGTTATACTAACAGTAAAATTAAAATATGTCATCTCATCTATTTAGATTTTTGTTCTTTTCTTCCCCTTTCCCCTCTCTATTTCATGGACTCATAAAATTTCTGGATGGAAAACAGCTTCAAGGCCATCCAATAAAATGTATCATTAGATCATTGAAATTCTTCTACGACATCTCACCAAGTAGCCCTCAACCTTCGTCTGCATACTTCCAGGAAGGAGGATCTTATCCCCTAACTGAGCAACCCATTCCATCTTTATACAGCTCTAGAAATTAGAGTGTGTTTATTCCCAGTAGTAAGCACTGTTTCCCTGTTGCTTCCTTCCCTTTGTCCTAATTCAAGCTCTTACCAAACAAATCTTATTCTTCATCCATGCGGAAGCCCTTCCAGTGCTTCCACTCTCTGGTTAATGCTAGACTCCTTTCTATTTTGAATTCTAATTCAAATATGATAGAAATAAAAATAAAATAAAAATTCACATAATCAAATATTTTAGCAACACTAGAAGATAACAGAAATAAATTGTAAGATAAGTGTATTCATTCATTCTATTCATACAGTAAACATTTATCTACTGTTTTCATTGTTCCCAGCCTCCTTCAAAGATCTGGAAAGATAAAAATGGTTTCTTTCTTGCACTCAAGAAGCTCATGGTCTAGTGTAGTGGTTAAGAGTAGGTATCCAGTGTCAGACAGTTTGTTGTGAATTCCTGGATTAGAACTTGATATCTCTGTAACTTTGGACCAGTCAGTAGTTCTGAATTTTATTATACGTGAAATACAGATAATAATTATACCTACTTCACACAGTGGTATTGAGTTAAATGACACAACCCCTGGAGAGTTTATTAAAGGATCAATAAATGTTGGCTATCATTGCTAGGAGGAGTGATGTGAGAAAGATGGAAGGTCAGTTGCAATACAATGAGTAGACAAAAAAAATGAATGTGCTGTGATGGCAAAGGTGGGGGCACATAACTAAGACCCAGTGAAGACCTGGAAGAGCAGGTGACTTTTAGCTGGGTCTGGAGAGATGGGGGAATTAGACGGGTGAAGAAGCTAGAGAGGTATACTTTGGGCAGAAAGATCAGGCCGTGCAAATGTATGGATCCAAGGGAGCCCAAGGGGTGTTCAGAGAATGACAAACAATCCAGAATGGAGGGAGCACATGTGGATTATTTCATCAGATGAGAACAAGGCATCTTGAGGGATCATAAAACTGAAAACCTTGTAAGCCAAGCTAGGAGAAAGAACTCTGTTCTATCAGTCATGGGGAGCCCATAAGGGATTTCAGGTGAAACCTTCAATCTGTGATTTATGATCATTCTGAAAGAGGGTAACTGAAGAGAGGCAAGCCTAGAGGATAATGGATTCCTCAGTAGTCAGGTTAAGTTCATGCTTAGGGTGTCAATAATGCAGGGGCCAATGAGCTGCATCAGCTGCATGATTTACTCAAACTTTTGCAGGCAGTGAAATACAGAAGGAAGTTCTCTTAATATGAGCATATGTATAAGCTTTGGAATTTACAGGTTGGCATTATTTTGATTTTAATTTATATGTAGCAGCAAGGCTATTGCAGTGCCCAGAGCACTTAAGGGCCTTAATTCAGCTATGGGTTAAGGGAGAAAATTGCATGAGAATAGATGAGAAATAATAAGGGTCAGATTTGAGGCAACAGCACTGGAAACAAAGAGAAGGGGCAAAATTTAAGGAGACAACAGTCACAATGGAATGTTTTTCCCAAAAAAATAGCAGAGCAGAGACTATATATATATATTTAAATTATACTTTAGGTTCTAGGGTACGTGTGCACAACGTGCAGGTTACATATGTATACATGTGCCATGTGCCATGTTGGTGTGCTCCACCCATTAACTGGTCATTTACATTAGGTATATCTCCTAATATTATCCCTTCCCCCTCCCCCCACCCCACTGGGTATATACCCAAAGGATTATAAATCATGCTGCTATAAAGACACATGCACACGTATGTTTATTGCAGCACTATTCACAATAGCAAAGACTTGGAGGCTATATTTTTTCAACCCAAAGTATCTTCCTGACAGTGACAGTGCGACAGCATAATTGCTCCCAAAAAATTAACTTCCAATGCCATGAATATTTTTGAAATGTAACTTTATAATTTTCCAGAAAATAGTTGTCCAAAATATTCTCTAAATCCTCATTTATTCATTTGTTCAACAAATATTACTAAGCTTTACTATGAACTGATAAATGTGTTGAGGATACAGGGTATACTCAAGTGTAAGGTCTTGAGTGTACAGAAATAAATGAAATTTGTTCCCTGATCTTAAAAAATTTACAGCCCAGAAAAGTGGATAGATATTAAAAACAAAAACAAAGGTCATACTTATTCACGTTTTTGATAGCAATTACTTTCTTTCACAGCCAACTCATCCAAAAAATTGTTAAACATGGTATCTGGACATGATGCTGACCAATAACCATCTGTCACAAAGCCAGTGAACAGTCCTCAGCCAGTACCTTACTCAAAATCCCACCAGCATCCAATACTCCTTTCTTCTTGAGATTTTCTCGTACCTTAGCCTCTGTCACATCACAATCTCCTTTTTTCTCCTTTGCTTCTGCTTCTCATTTCCTTTGCTGACTCCTCTTCACATTGGGGTTCTTCTAATTTCTTCTTATCTTATCCTACATTTCCCTAGGTGAGTTCATCCACTCTCTTGACTTTGTATAGTCTTTCTATATTTCAGGTTATTCAGACTTAAATTTTCAGCCCGTCTCTTGTGAACTACAGAGTCAGATAATCGAATTATTAATAAATACCCTAAATGTGATGCCCCATGAGCATCTCAGCCATGACATGGCCCAAACTTAATTCTTGAAGTATGACTTTTTCTTTCCCTAATATTTTCCTCTTTCAGTGTCATCCCTCTAATTAAATGGCATCATTATCTACCCTGTTGCTCAGGACAGAACCCTAGGTGTCACCCCTGACATCTCCTCTACATCCTAGTCCAAGCCACCATTATCTCTCACCTAAATTACTGGGATATCTTTCAGACGTATCTCTCCAGGGTTACTACTGTTCCCTTCCCAGTCATTTTCTACACAAAGACTAGATATTTAAAACAAACACACACACACACATACACACACACACACAATTTAATCATGCCACTCTTTGTTTAAAACCCACAAACAATTTTTCTTGCACTGAAGAGCTAATGCAAATTTAACTTGGCTTTCAAGACCCACCGTAATTTGAGACATGACTATCTGGTCTCTTTCTGTGACACTCTTGTCTCCATATCTTAACCACGGAATTTTTCTTTCGGTTCCTCAAAAATGTTTGCTATCACCTCACACTCCTTTGGCACCTTATCCATGTTCTTTCTACTTCTTGAACTACTACTTACTGTTTGCTAGTGAATGTCTATCATATCACTCTCCAAGATAGCATCTATTTCTTTCTTTATTGTCTCTTCCCTCCCACTAAAATGTAAGCCCCACACAGCAGGGATGTTGACTGTTTACTCACTGTTTCATACTCAGCACTTAGGAGAGTCTCCAGCACAGAGTATTCAGTCAATGAATATTTACTTAATGATTAATTAGCTACTCAGCAGACTGCTGACTTGGTTAGTGTTATTATATCATAGGCTCTTGTGCCACCTACTTCCCTGTAGCATCTATCACAGTCATAATTCTACATTTACTCATGATGGCAATAGTGGTTATAACTGAGCAGGATTTTGAAGGATGAATGAAGTATTGACCCTTATAGCTATCAATTATCTACTAAAAGAGAAAGTGGGGGTCATAGTAGAATGGATCTTCTTTTAGGTTCTTTTGAGCTGTAGAATTCTAGGTCTAGGTCATTCAGGATTCAAGATGCAATAGGTACTTAGCCACTGAGGAGTGCCAGAGGACAGAGGAGTGAGCAATGAGAACTATGTCAGGAACAAGGAGCTTGTTTTGTGATTTTAAAGGTTAGTGTTAGCTGTGTGACATTTGCCTTTCTGTGCCACAGTAGCTCCTTCTCTAAAACTAAAGAAAATAACACCTTGCTGAGATTAGCAATAGAATCTGGGAATTTATCTACTTTTTAGATACTTTTCCATCTACTATCCATCCATCCTTTCCATTCAATATTTATGCAATTAACAGTCACTATTCATCACTGAACCAGATACTGTGTGTGCTAGGCACAAGAGACTCAAAGATCCATGAAGTCAAATACCCAATCATATAAGTAGATAGCTATTTATAATTCAATATTTTAAGGATATGATAGAAATGTGTGCACCACTCACTCTGAGACTAGTATGATCAGGGAAGGTTTCCAAAAGAGGTAAGAACTGAGTCTTGAGAAAAATGGGGTAATATTAACTGGGAGGCAAGATTGAGACAGACATTTTAGACGTGTGTGTGTGTGTGAGAGAGAGAGAGAGAGAGAGAGAGAGAGGGGTGGGGGGCAACAGGAAAGCAATATAAGCAGGAAGTGAGTGCAGGACCTGCAAAGCCACTGTTGCTGGAATGTAAACGGTAAAGTGGGGACTGATGAGAGATGAAGCTGGAAAATTAGTCTGAGGCTAGGTCATGGTAAGTCTTGAGTGGTTTGGACTTTATCCTCTAGATAATTGGAAACACTGAGGTTTCTAAGCAGGAAAGGGAGGATGACATGGTTGCATTTATTTTGTAGAAATGGCACTCTGGTAGCTGCATGGTATTTGAAATGGATACAGATAAGATGGGAAGTAAAGTGGGGACCTACCTGTTCACTCTACATACCCTTAGCCATCTTTTCATTGTGTGCCTCTGGCTGCATATACAGAGTCATGCAATCCGAGATTTGAGTTGGAGCCTTAGAGATCATCTTTCCCACCCTGATTCAAATCTAGAATCCCCCTGCCAAGTCCTGGCCAAATGGTTCCTATACGCATGCACCCAAACTTGCCCGTTATTGTACTGCACGGCAGACAGCTCTCTGGGCATGCAGACATTGGCAATTGCCCGTGGTTTTATTTCCCCAGGTACCTGGTGTAACACAGCCACTGCCTGACAGATCTAATCACAGGCAGAGTCTTTTTCACAGTCACCCCAGAGTAAAAGCTCAGTGTGTTCCCAAGGAAATGACTGAAACATACAAATCAATTGCCCTTTTCTTCTCCTTTTTTTGACCCCATTTTGAATACAAGTATGAGGTTTGATAACAGTATGAGGAGAGGAGGTGGATTTCATATGTCCAGGGACTGATCAAAAGGAGAAAGACTGCACAAAGATAGAAGTGCTCAGCCTTGCACCAGCCTCAAAGATTGCTGCAGCCCCTCCTGAGAATAACCAGGAATCCAATCAAACTCTTGAATGTCAGTGTCAGAGTGGGCAAAGACATCCAGTACCCACTCCTCACTGCATCCACATGAGCTTCATCCTCACTGCACTCCTTCCTGCTGTTCTTGCAGGCTCCTCAGTATCAGCCTCCAGGCCTCTGCTTATACCTTTCCCCAACCTGAGATGTCTTATGCCAATGCCACATATGGAACTTCAATGTCTCTTTCTAGGCCATTCCAAATGTCTTCTTGTCTGGAAGTTTTACCTGGATGATCTCTCCTAAAATTTTCACATCACTGCAATTACTCATCTGTGTTTGCCTTGCATTTTGATGATCTATGCTCATGTCCCATTTCTTCTGCCAGGCTGAGAGCTCCTTAAAGGCAAGGTCAGCCTTTAAATATCTGGTGGTGTGGTCTCAAGCTTGGCACAGGGAAGGCACTGGGTTAAAATTTGTTAATTAAATAGGTGAAGTAGAACTGGAACTCACAGATATAAGTGACCTCATTTGGGGCCTTTAGGGATAAAATTTAATCATGAAAAGAATTTGAGGAAGACCTACTTGTTTCAGAGAGAGGATAGTCAGGAAGGGACCATATTGGGGGCTTCCTGTTTTCTCGCCAGGAAGTGAATTGTTATTCCAAGTGGGGAGGTCCTAAAGGCCAGTCTCCCTCTCATGCCAGCTCAAGCCACACTGGGCAGAGGCTGGAGAAACCTGTGGTTTAGAGGCAGAATGTGTCTGTCTTGAATCCTGAGTCCTGTGTTAACAGCCATGTGACCATGGGAAATTTACCTCACTCCATCTATAAAGCAGGAACAGCAGTTACCACAAGGGAGTATCATGAAGAATAAGTGTGTGGAACACATTGCCACCTTTTAATAAGTGTTAATTTCCTTCCATTTATTTTTTCTTTATCCTTTACTATGCTTAGAACCCAATTCCTATTTCATAGATAGATGTTTATTAAATAAAGAAAACACATTATAACTTCCATCTTCTGAATACCTGATTACCTGGAAATAGACCTAGATTGTCATGTTCCTATCTGGGACTTTATCTTCTGGCCTCAGCTGCATGCAGGTAGAAGTGTCTTGCCAATTCAGATCCCTTCAAATAGAAATTTTGAATTAGACTCTTGAAACACTGAATCAATTAATTATGAGTAGCTTAGACATCCAGTTATAAACAGCCAGGTTAGTAGGAGTCTCCATGGTTGACCAAAGCTGCTTATGACCCGAAGTGGTAAAGCTTCTCATCTCTTTAATATGTTCTCAACTGAGAGTCAGGGTCATAGCTCCAGCTCTCATTATTTCTCACTTGGGCAACTGACTACATCAGTTTTGAATCCCCCTCTTTATTTTTATCCCACCTCTCTTCGTCAGCTTCTCTGCAGCTACAGTGAGGAATCCATCTAGAATCCAGTATTGTAAGGCCTCTCCCTGCTCTATTCTTCTTCAGTGATTCCCATTCCTACATAATTATTTTTGAACTCTTCCAGAGAAATACTCACAAGGAGGCAAGCAGATAAACACATACAGCCATGGGGTACAACATCAGAAATGGAAGGGGCCCATCTCAATCTCAAGACTCTTATGGTATAGATGGTATTAATTGCCCATAGTTCACTTGTCAATCTCTTTCACTATTTCAGAGAAAAAATGCCACATTAAATTTTCTTTTGCTTTTCTTTTTTATTCTTTTTGTTTTTTTTAGGTGGGTGGGTATCTGAGGAAGTAGGGCCCATCTTATTCCACCAATAAATATGTGGCGACCACATTTATTTGAGTATCTTGACACTCCCAGTTTATCACATTATGCTGGTATATTAATAAATAGGGCAAATTTTATTTGCCAAATAATAGGACACACTTTAATTACTGATTTGGATGATAAAGTATACAGTCTCGCTGTATTATTTCTCTTGTTAAACTACTAACCTGGCTGTTTATAACTGGATGTCTAAGCTACTCATAATTAATTGATTCAGTGTTTCAAGACTCTAATTCAAAATTTCTATTTGAAGGGATCTTAATTGGCAAGACACTTCTACCTGCATTCAGCTGAGGCGAGAAGATAAAGTCACCAGATAGGAACGTGACAATCTAGGTCTATTTCCAGGTAATCAGGTATTTAGAAGGTGGAAGTTATAATGTGTTTTCTTTATTTAATAAACATCTATCTATGAAATAGGAATTGGGTTCTAAGCATAGTAAAGTCAGTAAAGTCCCATTATTCATCACTCAATTCTCAAACTTTACTTTGTTGCAATAAAAACAATTGGTTTGTCTTTCATTTGGTCATGGAAAGGTTTGAAATATCTCTAAAAAACCAAAATTTGTGTGTCACTTTTTAATTATTGAGGAGAACAATTAAATCCTTCTCTTTATCCAGGTTCCCATTCTTTGTTGTTTTTTTTTCCCCTTCTAAGATAAAAAGGGCTGTTTAGCCCTTCATGAAAAAATCACAACCTGATTATTTCTCTTGTTAAACCAATATACACTCTGCAGAGTAGAGTAAGTTTTCAAAGTCACATCTTATTTTATTTAAGCTTTATTGTAAAATAATCTCTCTACCACTATTTAATAAACATGATTTCTCAGTTTTCTGCCACACTGAACATACCAAGAAATTCAAGAGATATATTTTTGGGGTGATGCATTCTCAGGGAATAATAGAAAGGTGACTGACATATTCAAGGATGCATAGTAGTCTTAATGTGAGCTATTTTCACTTCCGAGCACACAAATCTTATGTGTTTATCTGTGTATATATTATTTTTACACATATATAAGCTTAGTTAAAAGTACATATCATTTTGAAAATCCTTCTATTATTTTGCTACTTTACAAATAAACATTTTAACCCAAATACTTTGAATTTGAAAATACTATAGGAATGACAAATGAAATAACCACGATTGGCAATAGTGTTTTATATAGACTTTAAAGAATCAGATTAACTTTAGTTTTTCAACCAGTTATTCAAGAATGCATTTCTAACCATATTAAAAAGCAAGGTGTGATCGTGTCATTCAAGAATGGCATGGTTTTTCAGCATGGCTGCCTTTTTTTGACCTCAACTAGGTTTGGTTGTATCTTTATTTTTTCCTCATTACTTATATTTCACCTTTAAAGATGATTCTGATATTGAACTCAAAAGAAATGTTTTGTTTGTTTCACTTTTTAAAAATCATATTGATCCCATCCAAATTATGTTTTTGGGTTCAAAAAGTTTGGATCATTGTTCTACAAAATTTGCAGGAATTAAAATTAATGAATGCCAAAACTATGTGTCTATAGATTTATGATTCAAAATCTCCTTCCACAAGAGACAACAACGTTTAGGCCCTGTGGAAGCAAAATATTATACAACAATAAGGCTCATATTTTAAGAAATATTTAAGCATAAGCTTTTACAGCTAGTTTCTGAAATAATCTATTGATCCACTAGTTGTGGTTAATTATGAGGAATCTTGGGTCAAGGCCATGGCTCTCATAGTGGCCAGTGATTTTAAGTTAAGCTGAATTTTGCACATTTTGCAGATTTTTACTACTTTCAAGTTTATGCTGAAAACTTCTGGTTTTTAACCACTGATAAATACTTTCAAATTCAAGGTCGTTATACTTTAACTGTGCAATTGAATGGTTTGTAACTCGAAGGATACCCCATTCTCCATGATGTGCTTATTTCATATTGTAAGTATGTACCAAAACATCTCATGTACCCCATAAATATATACAACTACTCTGTACCCATAAAAATTTAAAAAACAAGTCCCCAAATAACATACACATATTCACACAGAAGAATTGTTTATACTTTTGCATTATCAGGAAATTTACCGATAGGAAATAAAATTAAGATGACTTTGTTTTTTAAACCCTGTGCTTTTGTAAGATCAAGTAGTTGGTTGTTGTTACTTTTGGGGGGTATATCACAACAATTTGAATACACACTTAAGACATTTTTTATGTAAGTTTTTAAATTTTAAAACGATGTATTTTGGCTTAACATGTCTCCCCTGACCTTTCATCATAAAACCTTAGCAATCTCTGCACCCCAGTAAAAGAAATGAGGACTTAGCATGATATTCAAAGTCCCTGCTCCTCTTTTACTCTTCATTGCTCATTCTCTGCTTCCCACCTTGCTTTCTGGCTCCAACTGTCTGAGGTTTTCCTTATTATAGTACAGGCCATGGAGAGGAGGATCTAAGAACCTGATCAGCAGAGTAGGCAGCCTAGGTGAGAGTCGGAGGCATCTGTTCTCATGGTTTTGGACAAACTATGCAACATCTCTGAGCCTTGGTTTCTTTAGCTATAAAGGGAGGAAAATAATTCTATACCTCATTGGGTTACTGTGAGGATTAAATGACTTAGTACATATTAGGAGCTTAGAACAGTGCCTGACACTTGAAGACTATATAAGAGTTAGTTTCTAATTCCCCTAATGATCTAAATGAAATCTCTCATGCACACTATGGTCCTTGGCTATGGTCTCTTCTGGGACTCCTGTGCTGCACTGGCCCCCAGAGAAAGCATTCTCATCCCCCAAACTCCCAGGCCAGATGGAATAGATGTCCCCAGTGTTTACTCATCATTTTGAGTTGTAACTGTCAGTTTACTCAAGATGTGCATGTTCCACAATTTCATTAAAACATAGTTGAATTAATGCATTTTAGAAAGAGCAAGAGAAGCCACAGAGAAAAATGGGATTCACTTTGGATAACACTGGATGCAAGATGAATTTTCAAGGTTACTTTTTTTTTTTTTTGGTATAAAATGGTGCAAACTGGTAGGTCCTTTGGAAGATTTATTCTTTCCTTCTGCACCTGCAGCCTTGACCACCACACTGAATGCCCCTCCTATATGCCCAGTGTCTCTTAAAGGATGGCTCATACTTGTCTCTTTCTATGATCTTGGTTCCTCTTTCTGGGTTTGGGCTTGCCCACCCCCCTTCACCTTGTCCTTCTCAGGGCAGCAACAGGTTCTTGTGGTCTAATGACCCCTATTGATGGAGGGGTCACTGGCTTCCAATTCTTTTGGGCTTAAAATGTCCCGTCAATATTTTGGCTCTCCAAGGAGAAATGAGGGGTTCTCTCAGAGTCAATTAAATTAGATTAAAGATCACTTGGAATTACATACCCTGTGTAGTCCTGAAGGCGCTTCCCAGGAAGCTTAACTCAGAAAGGGATAGGATTTGATGTTCTCTTTAAGCGAAGCTGACTGACATCTGCTTTAAGAAAGAATATAGCACAGTAGCAGGCACTCCATCCTCCCCCAGCTCTACCAAAATGCTGCTCTCTTGAGCCCTGGGACTCTGCAAGAGCAGATATTTGTAAGAAGCTCATCCTTGGCTGGAGGCCCCAGGAAGAGGAAGCTTGGAATTTCTCCAGAGGAAACAGTCCCACATGGTGGGCCTCTCTACGTTCTAGGGGTCGGCTCTGTGATTTTCACACACAAAGAAGCCTTGAAGGGCAATTCCCAAGCCTGACAGTTCCTCTTTCCGTTTCATAGAAATCAAGGAATCTCAGCTATTGTACCTAAGACCAACTTAAACAGGAAGCAAATGATCTGTCATGTCTTTGGGTCTAAGCATTGGTGGCCTTTTTTGGGTTTCTTTAATCTGTACTTAATGTCTAAATGTTTCCCTTTGTATCTTGGGGCACTTGGGGAGGGGTGGGAATGCTAGTGGAGTATGATTAGTGGTTTAGCGTCTTCTTGTCCATTTTAACCACCACACTGCATCCTTTTGTGTTTGTGGAACCTGCCCTCATTCTCTGCATTTGTGAGGGAGGAGGACCAGAGGGACCTGCTGTGAGAGGCAGAGCAATTGGAGAGTGGGGACAGACTGGCAGGCATTCTATTAGCCCCAGCCCATTCTCAGAGTATACTGCAAAGAGATCAGATCACCTATTATTTCTTCCCAGGAAATGTTCTGCTCTCTTGAGAGTGGGAATATTTGGAAGCATTCTCTCCACCCACTCTTTGGAAATGGTGACCAAACTGGACTTTTCCCTCCTCCCAAAATAGATGGGAGAGAGCATGATTGTCCCAGGAATGATCTAGCAGATTTTTCAAGTTTTATGAGATTATGTGAAAGTTTCTAATCTCAGTATCAGAAGCCTTGAGCTACCATGCTCTTTGCTTTTGACATCCTCTCTATCAGGTGTCCTGGGAGCCAGATGTCAGAGCTGAACAGATGGGGAAGTTTCCCACAAAACAGCCAACCACTGTTCCTGGGTAACACAGTCTCTATTACTGTAAAGAAGACCTCTTGAAGGTTAAACTTGATGTTTTAAAAGGTCAGACTTGAGTGTCTACCTGTTCTAATACAGATGTTTCAGACTCAGCAAGTTCATTCACAAAAACTCAGAGTCTAGCTCAGAGCTAGAATATAATAAGAATTCAGAGAATGTTGGTGAACTTAGCTGAATTTGAGCTTTCTCCTCTGTTGGGACTTTGGGGATGTGAATTCAAAAGATCAACAATGACTTCAGCATCTTTGTCATATTCCAAAACATAGCTTCACACATACCTAACTCAGGCGTGGGTTGGAGAATGCACTGATTGAACTTTTGTAGTTTTAATCTGCCTTGGGACTGGATTAAGAGTGAGGAGGACCCAATTTATGTCCCAATCCTGCTGTGTAACTAAATAATTTACTTACCCTCTCTGAGTCACACAGAGTCATTGTGAGGCTCAAATGAGATAATGTATGTTAAATCCCTTTATTAATTGTAAATCACTATACAATAAGACAATAGTGTGGTTATTATTATTAACGCAATTAATTTGCAACGGATGCATGAAGGAAAGTAATTTCTATTACAAACCAGAGGTTAAAAAAATCAAATCCCCATATAATCTTGTAAGCTTGAATCAAATTGCAATTTAAATCTATACAGGTACATGACTAAAGAGTATAATATTATTATTAAAGTAATATCTTTATTACTTTAAAATATCTATTATTTGAAAAATAAGCATAAATGTGCTATGGTGCCATGTGACACTAGAATTAACGTAGGACTTTGAGGTAAAGTTAACATGATTGTGAGAAACCCAGACAGGTTTCAAGTGAACTGGGCAACTACCTTACAGCTTCTATTCTCCATTGCTCTTCCTGGGACCACAGGGTCTCTTAGCTCCACTTTTCCCCACTTATCTGCTCCATTCTCAATTCAATGGATAGGCTTGCACTGCCAGATTTTTGATTCTGGTTCTCAGAATCTTTACTTATTTGTCCCCATGGCATTAAATCTGGTGTCATCTCTACATTACCATTTTTCAACACTGCCTGAATAACATATCCCTGTGAGAGACATCCTAGTTGGCTTAGTGTAGGTCACGCAGATACCAGTCCAAATGGCTGTAGCTGCAGGTGTCATGTGTAACTCGAGCTGCATCTTCCAGGCTATGGGCCGGGTAATGTCTTTCAAAAGAGGGTGAGAGGGGCTGGAAGAAAATAGGAAACTGCTCTTGATTTCCACTGGAAACACCATTGGCCTTTCTATTCTTGCAAGCTGTGTTGCTTACATCACAGTTTAGTGCTTCATTATTTCATTTGCCCCTTCCCAATTAATCTGTAAGGTCCTCAGGACAGGAGGCATGGCTCGTTCTAGTCTATTCTGAATGAGTCCGACATTCAGAACCATGATGGACACACTGTAAGTATTCAGTGAAGCCTTGTTGGTTGTTATAAGGTAATTGTCATCCTTCATGTGCATATAGCACTTTACAGTACACACGGCACATTCCCATATATTGATCCATTTGACCTCATTAAAATCCTGAATCATTATGACCTTCACTTTACCAGTGAAGCAAAAGCAAGGCACAAGGATAGTAAGTGGCAGGACTCACATCTAATTTTACACAGTGTTCTAGGTGCCTCTAGAATATCTAAGTGAAGATGTCGAGGAGCTAGTTAAATCCGTACTCTAGAGAGAAGAGTAGCCTAGAAATATACATTTGGATATCATGTGAGTATGGATTACATCTGCATAAATACAATGGCAGTGAATGATATATCCAGGTATCTGTGTGTAAAGTGAGAATAAAAGCTAGCCCAGAACAGATGCCTGAGAAACACTAACATTTACTGATTAGCAGAAGAAGGGAGCCCATAAGGAGACATAGAGAAAGCATCCCAAGAAGCAGCAGAAGAAAACCAGGATGGGTGGTGTTTTGCATGACCCAGGGGAAGAGAACTTCTCAAAAAAAGGAGTAATCAACAGAATCAAATGCTTTCAAGAGGCCAAATGAGATAAGAACTAGAAAATTCTCTTGGCTGACCAGCTGCGGGTGGCTTACACCGGTAATCCCAGCATTTTGGGAGGCCAAGGCTGGTGGATCACTTGAGGCCAGGAGTTCAAGACCAGTCTAGGCAACATGGAGAAACCCCATCTCTAGTAAAAATTCAAAAAAATTAGCTGGACGTGATGGCACATACCTGTAATCTCAGCTATTTGGGAGGCTGAGGCACGACAATCGCTTGAACCCGGGAGGTGGAGGTATCAGTGAGCCGAGATTATGCCACTGCACTCCAGCCTGGGCGACAGACCGAGACTGTCTCATAAAAATAATAATAATAATAGAAAGAAAGAAAGAAAATGCCCTTGGCATTTGCAACAGGGAGATCATCAGTAACTTTTATCAGGGGAGTGTCAGATTAGAGGCAGGGATGTAAACCAAACATCAATAAGATAGACAGGGAATGGGAGGTAAAAAGAGGAAACAGTGAGTTCAGCCAATTCTTTTAAGAAGTTTGGCTGTGAAGGTGGGGGATAAGATACAACCGCAGGTAAGGATTCAGTGAATATTTAGTTTTTTTTAACGTGGGAGAAATTTGAAGGTATTTAAAGCCTGAAGGAGCCTGAGGGAAGTATTTCCCAGGGAAATACTTTACCCGATTTAGCAGAAGGGAAGGGAGAAAGGATGAATGCAGATGCCAATAAGTTTGTTTGGGCCAGTGTAGGTGCTGAAAATGTTTTTTTATTTTCTCTGTCTAAATTCAAAGCAAGGACATTTCTTAAGAGTAAGGGAGGTGATGGGCTCAGGAGAGTAGAGATGGTTTGGTTCTATTTATGAAAGTACCCACTGACATCCCCACATCCTGTTGCCCAGTCATTGCTTGTCCTTTTATTTACTCTCACATTAACTCATCCATTCATTCAACAACTGTGAATGAAAATCTGTATGGCAGGCTGTGGGAAATGCACTGGGGGTACAGAGGTAAAAAGCACATTGGGTAGGCATGAGATGACTGTCTGTGGCTACACAGGAAGGTAAATTTTATTTGACCCATAATAGGACGGGCCCAGTTACTGTGGTCCCTGGAATTAGCACATTAACAAAGCAAGCCACACGGCTACTTCCTGATTAATCTGATTATTAAACAGATACATTTCATGATTCATGGGATTACAGTCATCCATTCTCAATGCCTACAGAGCCTAAAATCTCTCTCTTCCAGCATATGGCTCTACTTGAGTTTCTGGCACAAATCCTGTGACCTCCTCTGGAAGAGAACGCTAATTGTTCCCCAGTATCCATCTCCCTTTCTTCCATGGTAAGTGAATGTAGCTAGGTCCGTAGCTAACTCAGGTAAAGAACACTTTCCCTAACCCCCTTCATGATTAGGTATAGCCCTGTGACTAAATTCAGGCCAGTGGAAAGTAACGGAAAATGAAGCAGGTCATTTCCAGGTTAGTCCTTAAAGGGCAAGGGCATGCCCTGCTTTTCACCTTTTCCCTTCTGCTGGCTGGAATGAAGGCAAGGTGGCTGCGAGCTTATGATGTGGATGCCACAGAGGCGGGAGAGTGGAGCAATCTTATGGAAAGAGCCTGGGTCTCCTTGGTGAGTTCTTCATTTATAACTCAGGACTTTAGAAATAGCTGAACCTCCATGTAGATGGAGCAGTAGACTTAGCTAAGGGGATTTAAGAGCCATAAAAGATGAGAAAATGGTTGAGAATTTATGATGCAATTTGGAACAATGGCGGCCAAGAGTCTTTCATCCCTACAAGTGGGGAGTTTCAGCGGGAAGGTAAAGGAGTTGTGCTAGGTGTCTTCACACCTATAATTTCCTTTATTCCTCACACCAACCTTATGGAATGCATACTATTATCTCCATTCTACAGATTTTGAAAACCAGAGATAAGAGGTGCCCAAACGTGCAGTTATTGCGCAGCAGAGCTGGAGTATGCACTTCTTTCCGCAGAGTGCTTGGCTCCGTTTTTTCTCTTTCACTATGAGACTTGCTCTTGCTCATGTGAGGGGGCCCCAGGCTGCAAGGAGAGCAGACACTTTCATCAGCTTTGTGGCTTAGTCGGAATGAAAAGTCCCTCTTTCCTGCCAGACCACAACGTCCTGTGGCCCTGTGCCCATCAGGCACTGCCACCTTTGAGCCCCTGTGTGTACAGTGGTGATAGGGCTGAAGGGAGGGGAAGAGAAGAGAAATGCCCCCAGGCCAAGAGCCTTTACAATGGAACCAGGTGCTATAAATTTCTCCAAATGCACCACCGCTCTCCATACATGCACATCTGGAATGCCGCATAACCCCTTCCCTCTCCAACCCCCTCTGCAACGATGACTTCCTGGAGCATTTTAATGACTCACCATTGTAAATAATATACTCTACCCTTTCTTGTAAAAAAAAAAAAAAAAAGCTAGAAGTTTCTGCAAAACCAGCAAATTACTCCAAATTATAATTTCATCGAAAACACTGGAAAAAAAAAAAAAAAAAACAACAACACCTTCATAGCCTGAGGTAGGAAAGGTTCAGGAGATTTATGTCTTTCCTTGAACATGTAGATTTATAACAGTGGATAATGTACATTCATTTCATCCATATTTATACCTGAATTGATGCAGAGTCTGGTATCCATTACTTTAATCTATGTAACTTGATCATCAGAAATCTGAACCATAATTTTAACACGTATTACAAAGAGTTTCTTTTGGGCTTAAAGGAAAATGACGGCAGAGAAGAAAAGCCATTAAGACCCAGCTGCAGTCACTTATTCCTGCTGCACTTCCTTCTGCAATATGTGTGGGTCTCCCTCCCCATTTCTCATCCCATACCTTCCTGGACACACACTGGCTCCCTCATTCAGCCTCCAGCACTAACTGTGCTGAGACTGGAAAGGAGAGAGAAATGATGGGCAGGGCAATTCCAGGGAATTCATGGAAATAAATCTCTGAGATTCCTGCCAAACCAGAGCTCACACAGAGGCGGTAGAAATGGGCAAGTAGTAGCCTCTAGTCACTTAGTTGAAGTGAAAAAATGCAGAGTCTGATCAAAGCTTCTCTCTGACAGACAGTAGAAATTAAACCCAGACACGAGTTCTCAAAAAGCATGGCTGGCACAGAGCACATGTTCCTGTCCAACTTCTGAGCATCAAACATTAGCCTAGCTCAAAATTCCAAATTCCTGTCCTGGACTAAAGCCAAGTGGTGGGTTTTTGAGGGATCTGGGACCCAGAATTATATTAGGTCAAAGACGAAGAATGCAAGACCTGGGACCTCACTATAGTAGGTGCATGTCAGAGAACTCTCTTGGGCTGACATCTTGGGATTTCCTAAAGTCATAAAAGCACCACGAGGGCAAGTCATTTTGTTCACTTGCATGGTCAAGGCTGGCACTTAGTAGGTGCTTGATAAATTTTGTTGAATGAAGGTCTTTGTTACAAACCATTCCAGAGCTATAAACTGTAGTGTGAGTAGATGCGGTACAATACTGAAGATGAAACCAATGGGGTTTTATGACATTAAGAGTACTATTAGCAGTAATATGCAATTAAATTTATTATAGCTTTCTGTTCTTTTCTCTTCCAAATTTTCTTCCATTCTTTATCGTGTGTGTCACCAGAATGTTTCATATTTTATAAATATCTCGAGATTTGAAAGCATGATGCTATTTAATGTTCATAGCAATCCTGGGACACAGTTGTAACAAACAATTCCCATTTCACAGATGAGGACACTGAGAAGCAGAGTTTCCATAACCTGCCTGTGTTCCCCACCAGGCTTTCAGCACTGCTGTCTCCTGATTCCCATGTTCTTTCCTCTACACTGTGCCACAGTAGTGTGTTCTTGGTAGGGGTAAAGAGCAGAGTAAATAGGGAGGGCATTTTAGGAGTGCCTGGAGACAGCTGATCTAGCCCCAATTAGCATCCTGGAAGAGATCACCAACCCACAAATCACTAGGTTTGCTAAGTACTGTTCTCTAGAGCCTCCTGAGGATAGTGTTAGGTTTGACACTCTCAAGGGAACAGATTCCAGCTGTCTGATCCTTGAAATCAGATAAAACAATAATTTGGCCTTATATTTTTCTGATAAAAACTGATGTTTAAGAAAGAAAATCTACCTCTAAAAAGGGGACTGAGATAACTTTTGTTTCATTAGTATTAATTTTTTACTACAGGAATGTGTATATATGTGTGTGTGTGTGTGTAATATATGTACATATATAGTATATCTATGTATATATGATACATTTAACATATACTTTATAATAAACATAATTATGTATTTAATATATAAACATACAAATAATAATAAATGTCTTTAAAAATTATAACCTAAATAAATGATTATTATCTTTTAGCAGGGGAAGACCTCCAACTATAATCTATCCACACAACTATAATCTATCCTGTAAACAACTGGGCTTCTTGAGAAACCACCATGAAGAGAAAACTGAAGTTTTTCACATAACATGATACAGGCACAATCGGAGGCATGCAGTGAACGTTCATAATGGCCAGCCCTACCATTTCAACAGCATCACTTCCATTTGAAGAAAACGATGCTAAAGGTCAGAGAAGTTGTATCTTGACTGAGATTCCACATACATTAAGTGCGTATGTTGGGATTTGAGCCTAGGCCTGAGTGGTTTATAGCCCATGGCCTATCCAATCCGTTTTCACTATTAACATGTTTCTACCAGTTGCATTTGGAAAACAGGAGACTCTGAATCCTGAATAACGTAAAAAAGAAAATTTATTTAGGTGTTACCCTTAAATGGCTTCTTCAAAAATTCACCCGTTATCTCCCCAATCAGATGTGAGCTTTACCTCTTTTGAAACCAAAACTATTACTTTATTTCAAATTTATGGAAATCCTTCACCCTCATCTTACTTGTTTCAGGTACTAACCCTGTAAGAGAGGCACTGAAGATAGAATGCTGCTATCACTCCATCACCATTAGAGAGATGAAAGGCCAGTGACTTAGCCAAGATCACACAGAGAAAGGGCTCACCTGTGTACCAATTCTGTGGTCTGAACTGCAACCCTACACCCCTGGTTTCAAGAACTGTGCTACTTCCAACTTATTGAAATGGAAAGGAAGATAGAATGTGTTACATTACTCTTAATCATTTTTATGTGACTCTTATGGGCTAATGAAACAGCAAGGTTCTGTTGTGCGTTTATACTGTGCCCAGAATTGAGCAAGGAAATTAGACGACAAAGAACCATGAACCAAAGCCTCTGCCCTCGAGGGCTTAACAACTGAGTGAGGAGGCATAACTGAAAACACCTGCATTATTTGGGCAGCAAGTGGCCTGTTGCACTCTTAAATGTCCGTGAAGCCAACCAGCTTTCCCATGTCTCTGCATTTCCAAAGGCGTGGCCCAGTATCTGGTGTTCAGCAGGCCAGAGCTCCTGCACACAGCTGTGCTCAAGCTATACACCTGCTGGAAACCTGTAAAACCATGGACATCTGGCCAAACCAAAGCCCTGAGCAACTCCCTCTCTTCTATTTTCACAACCACTGACTTTCCACTTTATTCTTCCATTCCATTAGTTGGATTTGGACTTGACCCATATTACTACAAAAATAGCATTTGTCAAGTCATGACTGCAGGCCAGGCATTGTGCTAGATATTTTACGCTTGCTCTCTCAAATCCCGTAACACTTACGGATGGGAAAGAGAATTGTGGTCCCTCTTTTACTAACAAGGAAACGAAGGCTGAAGGCAAAGTTAAGGAAATTGCCTGAGGACATGGCCTACAATCTAAGCCTGAAAGTTAGCAGTGAAGTGCAGAAAACCTCAAATAAGAAGGACTGGTTTGGTATGCTCATGGTCAAAAACAAAAAAATTTCATAAAACCATCTTGCTTTCCTCAACATGCCAGTGATCTGACATAAATCTAAAGATGGATCTCAAATTAGAACACACTTTGAGACACATGGGCCCAGAAAAACATACAATAGGAAACTAAGCATTTTTTGTTTATGTTACTAGAGGAAGATTTTAAAAATCTCTTCAGTAGCTTTCAGCTACTCAGTTTTAGCAAAATAACTTCCATTACATGCATTTACCATGTGCTGGACTCTACATGTAAAACTTCACTGACATATAATTGCTCACTTTGCAGGAGCTTTTGATGTATATATACATATATTAATATTTTATAGATATAAATACACAGGTGTGCATGCACATTTAATATGCAGGCAAACTGAATTGAGCTTAACCTTGAAATGATAGAAATAGTGTTTGAACCCAACTTTCTTGACTCCAAACACTGTGGAGGTTCCATCCACTAAATCATTGCTTCTCAACTTTGGTAGCACATTGGAATCACGTGGGAGTTGATACATTTCTGATTCCTGGGTCTCACACCCAGAGATTCTCACATGATTGCCTGGGGTGTGCTCCAGCATGAGAATTTTTAAAAGCTCCCCAGCTGATTCTAATACACTCCAATGTTGAGAACCACAGGTTCACACCACAACTCCACTTATTAGTCTCTTACTGCTGCCATGACAAATTACCACACACTTACTGGCACAAAACAACGCACAGTGATTTTCTTAGTTTCTGTATTCAGAAGTTCCAAATGGGTCTCACTGAGCTAAAATCAAGGTGTCACAGGGCTATGTCCCTTTCTGGGGTTCTGGAGGAAGAATCCACTTCTTGCCCTTTTCAGCTTTGAGAGGCTGCTGCATTGCTTGGTGTATTAGTCAATTCTGCTATAAAGAACTACCTGAGACTGAGTAATTTATGAAGAAAAGAGGTTTAATTGACTCACAGTTCTGCAGGCTGTACAGGAAGCATGGCTGGGAGGCCTCAGGAAACTTAAAATCATGGCGGGAAGGCAAAGGGGAAGCAAGCACGTCTTACCATGGCAGAGCAGGAGAGAGAGAACGAAGCGGAAATTGCTACACACTTTTAAACAACCAGATCTTGTGAGAACTCCATCACGAGAAAAACAAGGGGTAAGTCTGCCCCCATGATTCAATCACTTCCCACCAGACCCGCTCCTTCAACATGTGGGGACTACAGTTCAACATGAGATTTACGTAGAGACACAGAGCCATATCCCTCGGCTTGTGACGCTCTACCTCTATCTTCAAAGCCAACAACAGCAGGTGGACTTCCTCTCACATAGCATCACTCTGACCTCTCCTCCTACCTTCCTTTCTACATTTAAGGACCCTCATGATTCTACTGGGCCCACCCAGGTTATCCAGGATAATGTCCCTCTTTTAAGGTCAGATGATAAGCAACTTTAATTCTATCTGCTACCTAATTCCCTTTTGCCATGTAAGGTAACATGTTCACAGGTTCCAGGGATTAGGACATGAACATCTTCAGGGGCCATAATTGTGCCTACCACAGTTGCAATTTTAAATTAAAAAAAATCAGAATTTCCCTTCTATTGCACCTGCTCACTGTGGGTGAAGACAGCAAGTGGTGTGTTCTTTTACAGGAGAGTCAAGTCGTAGCTACTGGGTATATGAAAACATCTCCCTTCTGTTCCTCTCGTGCTCCTTTCCCACTAGTAAGAAGAGCAGTGAGAGCCTGTCATTCTCTGGGCTTCCCACAGCTGCTGTCACACCACTTGAAAATAGAGCCCAGGTGACCAGCGTTCCCAATCCATCCCGAGACAAGGCAATATGTGAGCTGCCATATGCTCTGGTGGGTTCTGGCTGACACTGAGCAGGTGTATGGCATCCGGGCCAAGCATCTGGAGGGCGGCAGACTCACAGAGGGGAGGTACCATTTTCAATTTACCGAAGGAAGACCTAGGAAATAACAGAGGGCTGGGTGTATTTGCGTCTCTCTTTCTCTAGTTCTCTCTCTCTTTCCAATCATTTCTTAAGAAATAGAGGCTGGTTCTGGTTTTCATTCTGAAAATCCAGGAAAACACTTTGAATATATTGCTGGTGCTGATTTAAAAATTATTCTCTGAGTTCTCCAACATTCAGAATCCATCAATTATCAAGATGCAGAAGCTTCCAAATATTTATAATGACAGCACTATCATTATGCTAAGCTATTATGACAGGAAGGGGAGGAGAGTAGTTTAACCTCCATCAAGGTGTATGTGTCTGGGTGTGTTTGTTTTCTGTACATTAATTTAGGATTCCCATAACAAGTTTGTAATGTACAGTTATGTCTAAATGACAATTTCTTACTCGTGGAGATTACTGTGCTTACAAACCTGAGCATTTTTATTTCTAAACATCTACAAATGACTTTTAAAATTATATATATCACAAATGATGCCTGGTCAGGGGAAGAGAGGAAAAGGAAAAGTTAAATGAATGATACCCTGTGCACAACCAGAGTTAACTGACACCGGCTCCGAAGAATTCATCTTAATCAATGTTATTGCCTCAGTTCCCATAAAAATGAGTGATTGGGACACATAAAATACACTATCAACTTTTACCAAAACTAAGCAGTTTAGACCATTTATTTCCATAAAACAGCACTGTGCATCATATGTCAAGCCAATGCATTTTCTGTGTGACTGACTTCGGAGACTGTGTGGGTTGACAATCTAAGTTCTAATTATTTGCACCCTCCTGTCTGTTCTTGCACAACACGGGGCTCTCCCAGAGGAGTGTCAGAAAGGACATTACATGGGCTGACGGGAAGCAGCTGAAAAAGATCCACTGGGCTTTTTCATGCAGATGATGCACGGAGCAGAGAGGAACCAAAGGGGATCGAAGAACCCTGATTGGAAAGTTCGAGTGTGTTCCATCTGTTACTGCTCTAGTCTTTTCATTAATGCTGTGTAAAGGCAAGCAGAGACACAGCTGGTGAAAACATAGCTGCTTGACAGGCCCAAAGCCTGCATCTCCTTTCCCCTGGCAGGACCAGATATTTGTAGGGACCTTGCAACTGTCCCCCTTAATTTCAGGTCAAAAGATAGTTAAGCTCTCTTGTGTGGCAGGGGAATAAGCATAACCTTGGTTGATCCAATGGCCTTTGGTTTCTATCACAGCCCTTCCACTTTTTCACAGTGGCTCCACCAGAGTATTAGCTAAACTAAAGGTCAGCATCATCATCTGTAAAAAGTGGAAATGTAATAATGTTAAATTCCAGTGCTATAGTGAGGCATACCTATGAGACTTCAGTAAATACTGCTTGTTTCTTCTTTTTTCTTTCACATTCTCTCTGCTTCATATGGATAAAGCAGTAAAAATTAAAAAAAAATTTTAATGAAGCAGCCAGTTTTATACTTCTGATGATTTAAAAAATGAAACATGCAAATAAGAGTTGGACTAGAGCCTTCCAATGGATTCAATCTTTAATCTACGTGTCTCTTCATGGTTTAGAGAGCACCGATCTAGAGGCAGACCGTCCGGATTGGAATTCTAGTTCTAGCACTTACTAGCTGTCTAATCGTGAACAAGTAATTGAAACCTCAGTTTCACGATCTATAACATGAAGATAATTGTACCCACTTCATAGGGTTGTCATGAGGATCAGGCAAGTTAATATATGCAAAGCATTTAGAATAGTGCTTGCCACATAGTGTTTGTTTGTTCAAATATTTTAGTGTTATTGTCCTCACCTTTGCTCCTCATGTGGGCAGTTCATTCATTCCCATTGAAAGGCGACTGTTAGGAGCAAGAAGATAAAAGAAGAATCTCTTCCTGGCTTTTGGGTTTCTAATGCCTTCTTCTTGAGGAAACAGAAATAACTCAGGATGAGTACAATTATGAATCTGAACAAGACTTCCTGTCTCTGAGACTAGAACAGAGTTCTGCAGCTGGGAATAAGGACATTTGGAGGTACAGGTAGGTATAATATAACGGCAGTCGCCTAAAATATGTCCCGCTGGCTGACTTCACTGACCCTGTGTAGGGCTGAAGCCCAGTGGGGAAAAGGATGATATGGACCCCTAGATGTGTTTGTGAAATGCAGGAGCAGAGGAGACTTGTGCTTCCTTTACAAGCAAGAGTCCCTGGGAGGACCAACCCACCCCTGCCGCCAAAATAATGATTGTGCTGTGCATTCAGGAAGATAGGGCTTGGAGAGCCTGACAGAAATTTTCCATACCACAGCCTCATGTGGGCAGAATGATTCACTTGCACCCAAGAGGGAGACACAGTTATCAGCTGGAAAAGCCAGAAGTGAAGAAGCCTTAAGGACTGAAAAAAGGGACAACTTTGGTGATCCCTGTGCACTAAAGATCATGGATCATATGGCATGATGGATGTTTCAACAGATGTCAGCATGGACAGATGACACTGAAGACCAGATGCCTCCTAATCCCAGAGGAGAGCAACATGGCAACTACCCTGAACTTGGATGCACCTCAGGAAAAGGGTGGTAATCCTCAACGGACTGAGATTAAGTTTCTGCATATCTCTACTATTGGGGAAATGGAGCTTTTAAGTATAAACTAGGTTCAATTTCAGAAAAGTTTTGAAAAACTGCTTTCCCTTACACGTCGGAGTTTATAGACCAAGACTCATACCCATTACATGTAAAAGGATTTGTGAAAATATATTTAAATAACTGGATAAACTTTTAAAAATATTTAAGAACTATGCACATGTAGAATTTAGTAATTCCACAGATTGGAACACATTTTTAAATACCATATTATGTAATAGTTCAAATACATGGTACAAAGAAATATAATGAATCCCCACAAACCCATCTCCCATCATCAATAATTATCAATTCAGGCCCAATCTTGCTTTATCAATCTTCCCCAGTAACTCCAATCTCCAAATGTCTAAATTATTTTGAACCATCCCAGACATCATATTGTTTCATTAGTTCAGTAAGTACCCCTAAAAATAAGAATTTTTGAAAGAACATAACCATAATACTGTCATTAATTCCCATAAACATTTATATTAATCCCCATAAATATTTGACACTGCCTGGATATTTAATATCATCAAATATCCAGGCAGTGTCAAATATTTAATATTGTCAAATATCCAGGCAGTGTCAACTATTCCTAATTTTTAATAAATTTGTTTTTATTATATTTTTTAACTTTTTTTTCAAATCAGGATCCAAAAAAATTCCACACATTGCATTTTTACAGTTTCTTAGGTCTATTTTAATCTAAAGCTTCTCCCTCTTTTTTTTTTTTTAACCAAATAGTTGAAGAAATCAAGTCACTGGGGCTGTCCCATAGCATTTTTTTTACATTCTGGATTTTGTTGATTGTGACCCTATGGTAATATTTAATATGTCCTTCTGCACCTGTATATCCCATAATCTAATAATTATACCCAGAACTGGATCTGACCTAGGTCAATGTTTTAGTTTAAAAAACCTTCACAGATGGTGTTTCATAATTCCAACAAGAGATCATAGTGTCCACTTTTCTCTCTTTTTGTGATGTTAGGAGCTATTAATTATCATTACCTAGATCCACCGTTTTATCAGGGGCTTGAAAAATGGTGATCTTCTAATTCTTTTCACCTTCATGTGTTACTTGGGATACTTTTATAAAAATAAGCTTTCCTTCATCAAATATTTGGTTAACCTGAGATTGTATAGAAAAGCAGGTGGAATTCTTGATTCTCTATTTTCCAGTGTATTAGTTTATTTTCATGCAACTGACAAAGACATACCCAAGACTAGGCCATTTACAAAAGAAAGAGATTTAATTGGACTTACAGTTCCACATGGTTGGGGAGGCCTCACAATTATGGCAGAAGGCAAAGAGGAGCAAGTCACATCTTACGTGGATGGCAGCAGGTGAAAAAAAGCTTGTGCAAGGAAACTCCACCTTATACAGCCATCAGATCTCATGAGACTTATTCACTATCACGGGAACAGGGCAAGAAAGACCTGCCCCCATAATTCAATCACCTATGACCGGTCCCTCCCACAAAATGTGGGAATTCAAGATGAGATTTGGGTGGGGACACAGCAAAACCATATCAACCTGTTTTCAGAAAAATGAAAAGTTGTTTTTTAGCATACTCCAAAAGTTACCAATGACTTTTTTTCTCTTTAAATATCATTGTAGTGTCATTGATTTTTCACTTTTGATGTATTTCTATTTATACATGTATTATTCCTATAGATGCTCAAATTGCCTCATCTTGGTCCAGTGGTAATCACTTTACATTGACCTCTTAGTCTTTCATGGCCCCAATAGTTTCTGAGAACTTCTTTACTTCCTGGTATGATAAAGTGTTGCCAGCACATTTTGTACATTTCTTGTCACAGAGCTGAAATCAGTTATTTCTCCAAGCAGCCCTGGCTCCTCTAGGAAGAAAAGATATTTAGAGAATATAATTTGGGTACTGATAGTGTCTCTTGCTGCTAGATTGGTTATTATTTTTGTCTTTTCAGTGTACAAAGCTATATGTCATGAATACAACTGATATTTCCAGTTCAAATTGCAACTTACAGAGGCTTTATTTAACTTCTTTGATTTTATAATTATATCTCTTTTTGTCCTATGCTAAAAGTCTCAGGTCCTAATGACAGTAATTATATTAAAGTACTATTGCTTTATTGTATTATAGTGCATTAAATATATATCATAAATTATATGCATAATACTTTTAGAATAACAATGTCAACATTATTGGTCACAATATCATCCTAAAAAATAGTTCAAGATTTTCTTTTTGCAGCCTTTTTTTTTTTTTTTTGTCCTTAGGATACTTCCTGCTAAAGATGTACACAGACAGGTTAACTGTGGTTTTTTTTTTGTTTTTTTTTTTGAGACGTTGTCTCGCTCTGTCTCCCAGGCTGGAGTGGCGCTATCTCGGCTCACTGCAAGCTCCGCCTCCCGGGTTCCCGCCATTCTCCTGCCTCAACTGGGACTACAGGCGCCCGCCACGACGCCCCGCTAATTTTTTTTTTGTATTTTATAGTAGAGACGGAGTTTCACCGTGTTAGCCAGGACGGTCTCGATCTCCTGACCTCGTGATCCGCCCGCCTCGGCCTCCCAAAGTGCTGGGATTACAGGCGTGAGCCACTGCTCCCGGCCAACTCTGTTTTAAAATCACTTGAAAATATTCCTTTCTTTAGGTTTTATCAACAAATTGGTACCAAGTAACTTTTTAAAAAATTGTCCTTCTGTTTTTGGGAAATGTATTTTTCATTTTAAAATTTTACTTTGTTTTATAATTGTGGAAACAAAGTTTATTTCCAAAATTCTAGCTTCTGTGCCCATCCTGTTTACCTTATTAGCTCTCCTTCTGTGTTTCACTTTCCAGTCTCATCTTCATCAGGTTGATATGAGGATGAATTGTGTGCACAGAAAGCAAACAGTCTATTTCTTAAATATTCAGTAAATGGTAACTATCATTATGGGCAAGGCATATGATAGTTATTGTCTTTGAAGTTTCCAAACTTGAGTACTCTCTTCCATATTCCCTTGAGTGGTAATTTTTAGCTTTGATTGATCACTTGTTTGTACATCTGAGTAATCCAAAACTGCATCTTCAGAAACATTAAGCTTCTACTTCAGTGCAAATGTGTTATGGCATTCTTCTGGTCACATATAAATAAAGTTGGCAGGAAAACTGCAAAGGTGAAGAAGTCCAGCCTTTCATGTCAGAAAACCCTGGATTCAAATCTCAGATTTGGTATTTAGTAGCGTTTTGTAGGTTCAATCACTTGGCCTATCTGAGCTTTAATTCTTCACATGTATAATGGTAAAAATGATATCTGCTATTATTATTGCAAGAATTAGATGATCTGATGCCTGGAAAGCAACCCACATGGTACCTGGAACATAACTGGTGTTTTTGAAAAGTTTCTTTCACCTTTTTAGCTTAATCTATACAAACCTTTTTTTTTAGCTTAATCTATACTAATCATCTCAGCTGTAATTGAGAGCAGATAGGTCTGCCTTTGACTTACCAAATGCCTGCTTTGTTTGCTTCTTCCAGAGAATGTATTCCTGTACCAACTTCCATTCATTTTTGTGCTACTGTATGCCTCCATATCTCTTCTCCATTTTTCTCCACCGTGCTCTGTGCCCTTAGACACTGACCTGTATGGAATGTATACTATCAAAGGGCTCCCATATCCTCTACTTTCTGTTCAGTTTGGTCAATGAGAATGCCAGCAGGAGACTGGAGAGTTCATCAGGGAAAGTATTCCTCTAGCTCCCTTCCTGTAGGGGTGCTACTCCTTGACTAGCTCCTCTTCTCTCTGGAAGTCCTGCACTGGCCCTTGTTGATTTCCCTAACTCTACCCACTCCTTTGTAAGTAGCCCCTTTATTAAACTCACTTCAATTTCCCAGTTTGAGTGGTGCCATCTGTTTCCTGCTGGGACCCTGACTGGAAATTGATACAATTTCCAATCAAGAAAATAATTATGGGATTGTTAGTCTAATGGGCACATTTTGCCTCAATTCCTTCAGTTTTTCTAAAATCTTAAACTTACTTTAAATAACTGGAAAACAAAATACCTGGACCACAGTAAATTATCCCCAAAGAGCAAGTCACTCAATGAGTTTCACTTTAACCTCTATACCCTCAGCTTTTAACTAAGGGTCAACACAGGAAAGGTTATATACTATCTCCATTCCTGTATCTTCAATAAATGCACTGTTAAAAACAGCATCCATTATCATAGCCAATGTCCCTGACGTGATAACATGGAAAGAGCACAAGATTTGGAGTGAAAAGGTGCGGGCTGGGGCTCCTGCTGTGTAATTTATTAATCACGAAATCGTATTTCTCTTAACTTCAATCTATCCTTCTGTAAAATAAGGCAAATATAGATTTGTGAGTAGTAATGGGGAAAAGAGAGTTTTTAAACCAAAGAGCTTTATAAATATTCATGCATAGCATGACTATATTAAATTTCTTTAAAAATTCAGCACAGGTAAAAGGTGTATTTTTTTTATTTTTTAATTTTATTATTATTATACTTTAAGTTCTAGGGTACATGTGCACAATGTGCAGGTTAGTTACATATGTATACATGTGCCATGCTGGTTTGCTGCACCCATTAACTTGTCATTTAGCATTAGGTATATCTCCTAAAGCTATCCCTCCCTGCCTCCCCCCACCCCACAACAGTCCCCAGAGTGTGATTTTCCCCTTCCTGTGTCCATGTGTTCTCATTGTTCAGTTCCCACCTATGAGTGAGAATATGTGGTGTTTGTTTTTTTGTCCTTGCGATAGTTTACTGAGAATGATGATTTCCAATTTCATCCATGTCCCTACAAAGGACATGAACTCATCATTTTTTATGGCTGCATAGTATTCCATGGTGTATATGTGCCACATTTTCTTAATCCAGTCTATCGTTGTTGGACATTTGGGTTGGTTCCCAAATGGTTTGCTATTGTGAATAGTGCTGCCATAAACATACGTGTGCATGTGTCTTTATAGCAGCATGATTTATAGTTTTTGTTTGCTTGTTTTGCTAAAGAATTGCTGTGCTTTGTTTATCCTGTTGAAAAGGAGAATATGACTCATTGTGATTTTATATATATTTCTGGTTTAATTTATAAGAAATGCATGTTATATTTTACTAGTATTTTCATACATTTTTTACTTTCTTCTATTTGATTTTCATTTATTCATATTTTGATAAAATTGTGGTACATGTATGTTTTATTTTAAGGCATGTAAGATTATTTTTTGGAAGAAGATGGAATCTAAACAAACAAGTCAACACATATTTAACACAAAGGAGAATTTGTTCATAATCTTACTTCCTTCTATTTGCAGACTCATTTGTCTTTCTGCAACATTCCTTCTTAATTCTATACTCAAGTAATGTTCAGAGTGACAGTTCAACCTCCTATGTTCATGATGCATTATTTGGAAATCAACAAGATTCATATTTACCTACCTATTAAAAATAGAGAAAAGATGTTTTATATATATAAAACATATATAAAGATCTGTAAGGTATATACCTATAAGATCTGTAAGGTATATACCTATACCTAGATTTACATCTGGATATAAATAGAAATATAAATACCTTACAGTTTATTAACACCAGAAGAATAGGAAAAAGAAGAGAAAGAGAAGAAGAGAAGGAGAAGGAGGAGGAGGAGGAGAAGATATGTGGGAAGAAGGAAATTGCCATCTTCCTGGGAGCTCAAGAGAGCATTTTAACCTTTTCTCAATGTTATTTCCCAGGAAAAGGTAGAGAATTATTACCATCAGTACACACATTTCTGCCCATCAACATTCTTTTATTGGTTATTGTCTACCATGTGACTCTGTTCATAATTATTCTGTTCTTATTCTACAGAGAGAATAGCTCAATTCAGATCTCTCTCGGCCAATCACCACTACTTTCAGGAGGCCACAGCCTTTCTCCAACCCGAATCCATGTCTGTGAAACTCCATCCCTTAATTTGCAAAGCAACAGGACAGGTGCTAAAAAACAAGCCTTATCGCTTAGAATAAAGTGCAATTACTGACCTATAGAACTATCACTTTGTTGTAGGCAAAAGAAAGATATTAAGTAAAGAAAAAGTGTAAATGTGTCTACTGTCAAAAAGAAATATACAACTATCTGAGATAGTTGTGCCTTCAAGTGGAGATGGAAGATTTTTACGTATACTCCCCAGGCTAAACAAAGATCTTATTTGTGCATGGTCAAGTATGATTTACCAAGGAAGGGGGCTCACTGTCCTATCTGAAACATCCTTTTGAAAGACACCTGCGGTACTATTATGCTACAAAATGCACCAGGTCATTAGGGGCTCTGTCAATCAAGTGACTGATTCCTCCAGATATGGCTGGTGAATAAAGAAGGCACTTTTCAGTTTCAGACTGAAAGTCACACTCCACCTGCTCCAAACCCTGGGGTTTTGAGAAAATGAAAAGTTAACCTAATCTACTTCCATGCTAACAGAAACATTTGGTTCTCAAAGCCAGACTTAGGAATTCTTTTGTCCAAGCAGAAGTCAATTCTCAGGAATGTCTGAAAACTCTTCTGGATTCCTTTATCATTTAATCATAGGTTGGCTTAGAAAATATTGGTAGAGAAATATAGTAGCTAGTGCCATATTTAAAAATTAGTAAATAAAACTCTTACCTTTCTGAACAACTACAACTAAATGACCAAACCCTGAAAACTTTCTGATTACTTGCTCATCTTTTTAGTTTTTTCCTCCTAACATGTATTATTCGAAGTTTCACAGACAGCAAAGTCGAAAAATTCTACCATGAACACCAGAATACTAATCATCTAGATTCTATCATTAACCTTTACTAGACTTGTTTTTTATCACATTATCTATTTACTTATCCTTATATACATCCATCATTTTGCCTTATTTTTAAGGCATTTAGAAGCAAATTGCAGACATCTGACTGTTTCCCTCCAAATACTACACCATGCACACCATTAACTGGAGTTTAATATTTGTTTGATAGTTATTTTCTTTGGATCTAAAATTTACATACACTGAAATGCACAAATCTTAACTCTACTTTTGCTGAGTTTTGAGAATCCATATATCTGTTGTAACCCAAGCCCCTATGAGGATATAGAACATAATCATCCAGAAAGTTCTCTTTCCTCGCTTCTAGTCAATTGCTACCCATGCTACTTTCTAGGTAGTTACTCTTGTTCTAATTTTTTTTCTGTATACGTTAGATTTGCCTGTTCTAGAATATTATATAAATGGAATTATGCAACATGCATACTTTGTATAAGGCATCTCTCAGTTAGCAGAGTGTTCTGGAAATTCATCCAATTGATGCATGTACATATCAGTAACTTTTTCCGTATTATTGTTTAGTAGTATGCCATTATATGACTATATCAATTTGTTTATCCATTTTCATATTGATTAGTATCTGGGGTCTCCAGTTCGTGCTATTATGACTAAAGCTGCTATAAACATTTCTGTACAAGTTACTTTGTCTTAGGTAAATAACTAAGATTGGAATTGCTGGGTCTTTGAGTACTTGGACATTTCATTTTATAAGAAACTTATAAGACCATTTTATACTCCCACAAGCATTGTATGAGGGTTCCTCTTGTTCCGTATATTCTCTAATAGTTGTTATTATCAGTCATTGTAATTGAAACCATTCTCATGTGAATGGAGTGGTATCTCATTGTGGTTTCAATTTGTATTTCCCAGTTGACTAATGATGTTGATCAATTGTTCACGTACTTCTTTTGTGAAATGTATATTAAATTATTTTTCCCATTTTTTATTGGGTACTTTATGTTTTTATTATTGAATTGTAGGAATTCTTTGTTTTGGATATCTTTTGTCAGTTTTTTGCTTTGCAAACATTTTCCTTAACAATTTACTTTCCTAATATCTTTTGTTCAATGTGGAATACACATAAGAGTAGATATCATTGAATTATTCCTGATCTTAGGGAATGCATCTTGTATTAAATGTAAAGTTGGCTGTAGGCTTTCTAATGTGACCGTTATTACACTGAGGAAATTCCTTTTATTCCTAATTCAAGGCAAGACTTTTTCTTTAATCATAAGTGGATAATACATTTTGACTGCTTTTTAAAATAATTATGGAAAAGATAACTTTCTCTTTTATTCTGTAAATATAGTAAATGATTTTCTTCATTGCCAAATGATAAAACTAATTTTCATTTTTGAGATAAACTTTAATTGATTGTGGTATATTTTTTAAGATATATACATGATTAGATTTCCTAATTTTTTTAAAGTATTTTTGGCTTAATTCCTATGAGGGATAGTTACGGTAATTTACTTTTTCTGTAATATTTGTCAGATATTGGCCTTAGGGCTATACTCGCCACATAAGACTAATGGGAAATATTTTCTTCTTTATTTTAATATAAGGTTACTTTTTAAAGTTTGATACAATTCACAAGCACAAACATCTGGGCCTAGAATCTATTTTATGGGAAGGATATTGATAATAGCTTAATTTTTTTAAACAAAATTGGGGATATTCAGATTCTGTGTCATTTACTGTCAGTTTTGGTAAGTTTAATTTTTTCAAGAAACCAATCCATTTCATCTAAGTTTTAAAATCTTTTGGCATAAAATTGTTCACATATTCTCTTATTATTTTTTAATGACTATCAGATATGTTTTGCTATTCTCTTATATTACTGATGTTAGTAATTTGTGTCCTTTCTCTTTTTTTTCCTGATCAATCTAGCTACGAGGTTATCAATTTTGACGCTCCTTTAAATAATCGATTTTTCTCTTTATTAATTTATTCCTCTTTCACTAATTTTCACCCTCTTTCTAATTTCTTGGAATATTTATTATTTCTGTAGAGATCACTAATTTAAACTTTCCTTCTTTTCTAATGTTAGCATCTTTTAAAGTTATACATTTCCATCTAAGTATTGCTTTAACTGCATTTCACAAATTTCATGTTGTATTTTCAATATTATATTTAGTTCAAACTATTTTCAAATTGCCCGTGATTTCTTCCTTAATTCATGGACTATTAAACGCTGTGTTGTGAATTTTTTAATATCTAAAATTTTCCTGGTGTGAATGCTTTATAATGTGTCAACTTGGCTAGGCTCAACTGCATTTCCCAGAATTTCCTTTTTTGTACATTCCTGGTTATGGCGTGCTACAAGGGAGATTCTTAGGGGTAATTAGGAGGCTATAAGGAAAGCAACAGCTATTTTGAAGCTCACACAGGCTGTTACTAATCCACTGATTGACTTCATTGGTATGAAGCAGTAGCTGGACCTGCAATTGTTCTATTATCTCCTGGATCTTCCTTCAGCTTCTCTGACTCATGGGTCAGGTTTGTGTGTTTAGTTCAGTGATAAACAATCCTGGCTTCTGTAATATTCTTTCATCACTATGACAGAGGCAGCAAGAATGGTCATAGGTTCTAGTCCATCTTTGTGGGGTTCCAGCTTATGCTTGTCTGTTTCAGCCTGTTTGTGATTCTCCCTTCCTGGCTGCCTGATCTTGTGGACCTGAAGTTCCACCATTGGTTACAGAGATAATAACCTTACTGTGACCACTTAGCCAACTCTCACTATTATATTAGCCAATTCCCTATAACAAATATGATTGTGTGTGTATGTAATAATAGGTTTGTGTGTAGGTACATGTGTATGTTATATATATAATTTCTTATTGCTTGAACTGCAATTGATAACATCTAGCTATTGTTAATAATCTTTAATTCAATTCCATTGTTATTAGATAATATATGATATTCATGCTTTTACATTTGTTGAGACATTTTCTGGCTCTGAATTTGGTCCACTTTTGTGAATGTACCATGAAGCATTGAAAAGACCATGTATTCACCAAGTGTTCAGTGTTGTGTCTTATAAACATCAACTATGTTAAGGGATTTGATTATATTGTACAGATCATTGATATCTTTACTGATTTTTTTGTTTGTCTAGTTGTTCTATTCATTTCTCACAGTAGAGTGTTAAAATCTTTATTGCAGAATTATTTATCCATATACATGTTAATTTTTGCTTTATATATTTTGAAAATTTGTTTTTAAATACAAACACATAGATTATCCTTACATCTTCTAGCTATTTATTAGTTAATATATGTGACCAATAAAAAAATTTAAAATGACAGGCTCCATATGATCCCACAGAAACATCCTTCTGCTAGCGCTGCTTCCAAATATTTGAAGACTTGGTTTCAATAGGATACAGTAATTACATCTCTCTGTGATGGTTAGTTTTATGTGTCGACTTGGTTAGGCCGTATACAGTACCTAGTTATTCATTTAAACACTTATCTAGGTGTGGCTGTCAAGGTGTTTTATAGATGTTGTTAACATCTTCAGATAACTGACTCTAAGTAAAGAAGATTATCATCAATAATCTAGGTGGGCCTCATCAATCAGTTGAAAGGCATTAAGAGTAAAACTGAAGCTTCTCTGAAGAAGAACCTCTACCTGTAGACTGCAACTTCAGCTCCTACCCAAGATTTGCTAGCCTGCCAGCCTGCCCTAAAAATGTGTCCACACTTAAATAGACATGTGTAGAAGGAACATATAGGATGGAGCCATTATCTTTGGCTGTAGACATTGGGGGAAAACTTCCAGGAGAGCTTAAGTTGGAACCTGATGGGCTTTGAAGGTTGTGGTGGTGTTTTTCAGGCAAAAGATGGTAGAAGGCAATTTACAACTAGACACTTACATATGCAAGACAAAGGGATGTGAAAAACCCTCTGTGTTGAGGGGAAGAACACTACAGTGAGGCTGGAACCTAAGGACAGGATTAAAAGTGGCAAGAGATGGGAACAGAATGGTAGATTAAAGCTTGGTCATAAATGGCCTTGAAGGTCCTATGAAGAATTCTAATTTTTTTCCCATGGTTCTTAGCAAACCTTAGTTTTTGGAACAGGGTGTGGAATGACCAAATATATGTAAATGGGTAATTTATGCAGATCTGGTCATATCATTCTGTTGCTTATGTAAATAGGTAATGGTTTGGCAGGGGCAGGTTAAGAGGTAAGGTTATCAATTAGGAGTCACACTGTTCATCACAGCATATGGGTTTGCAGTTTTGTCTGGATTTGTTTCCTCTAGATTCACTCTCAAGCCCTTTTGACCAGTTTGGTCTTCAACCAAAGCCCATCTACTCCATTTCTTAGAAATGCAGGACAATAGGTTGAGCCCAGAGCAACCAACAAGGCTAGATGAATACTATTCAGGTTAAGTTCAAATAGTAAACAGAGACAGTTCACGTCAAGTAGGTCCCAATGGTAGGTCTGTGCAAGGAAATTCCAGCATTTGGACAGGTCAAGGCAGGAGAGATAATGATGTTTGAGAGCAAGGCACACAAAAGCAACCTTTGATTCTAGAGCAAAGGCAGTTCATTTTCTGCCCTCTGTTATGCTCCCAGCTCTGCATGGTGAGAGCAAGGTTCAGGGGAATGTGTCTGCAGTTAGAATTTCTAAGTTGCACTTTGCCTTTTATTAAGAAAGGTGTCGAGTTGCCAGGCTTTCCAGGTCATTCTTACATTATTCATGTTTACACAGCCTCTTCAATGACTCCAAGGCAGTGGAAATTATGCCTCTGAAAAAAGCTAAAGATAAAAATACATAATCTTTCAAAAAATATCAACAATTATTACATAACCCAAATTAGAGTTAGTGTAAAGTGGGAAAACAAGAATACTTTGGAATTGGGAAGCCACGGGAGGAAATTAAATAGCATTATGTGAAAAGTGGCCATGTTTAAATACTGTTGCCCAATGAGAGGAATGAAGAAGGTGTCAACTTTTATTTTGAGTCTCAATGAGAAAATTATTCTATACATTGAAAGCAGTGGAGCTTCTCAAAGAGAGATTCAAGAGATACCTGCCTTATCGAGTAAATAGCAGATATTTTAAGAGTATGTTGTGAGTTAAAAACCTGCATATAAATCGGTTGATAAAGTGCCAAAAGTGAACATTGAATGAGGACTTAAAGATTGATAAAGAGATTGACATTCCATGGTTGAACGGCAAGAGAGAAGAACACCAAGGAACACATGGAAAAAAAGAAGAAAGTTGATATTATGTCAGGAAAAGAGGACCCACTGTGTACACATGAAGCCTCCTGCTACCTTCTCCTGTCTCTATGCCAGCATTACAGCCTTCCAAGGCCAGTGGAGTCATTGACCCTGAAGGTTTATTCCTGTACCAGTCATCAGAATAGGCTGCCAAAATGCAAACATCAATGGGCTCAATGTCTACTGCTTTATGCCAATGTTCTCTGTAAATCTTTGTAGCCAGAACGTTCTACCTACTTCCTTCCAGTGGTTGTTGCCCAAAATATAAAGCCCCATAGTTATATTTCCTTACTCCTATTTGCATGCTTTTACTGCTCAGATCTTCTCAGACTTGGTCCTAACCTGACTAGTCCTCTGTCTTTCAAATGTTCCTAGTAAAACTTCTGGAATCTTTCATTATAAACAAATCTTTCCATGGTAATCTCATCATGCATTAGTTCTTCTACCTGACTATCCCCTCCCAAATATATGGTTCATCCAGCTTCTTATGAAACCTCTTATCCCTACAATCTCTATCCTCACTCATCACTGTCCCCTACTGGCTTCATGGTCCCTCCCCTTCATTCATTATGGATTCTGGTCTCGCATAAACTTCTATGCCATAAGAGTGACCGTAATTTCCATGTTGATGAGCCATCCTGCATCTAGTATCAGTAGCCCTTGTGGCCTTCACCTTCACTTCACTTCACTTCATTCCCACCTAGTCCGTCACTTCTATTATCATTCCCTAGACCTTGTCATCACCTTAAATGTTTCTTTTTCTGGAATATTAATCCTTTGTGATTTCTCAAATGGACCACCTTTCAGGCCCCTCAATATCTTGCTCCCATTTTAACTATCCTTCAATCTTCTTGGTACCTTGAATCTTTCATTTGTTCCCAGTCTGTCAGCTATATTCTAGCCTCTCAGCTTTTCCTGTCCAATCTGGACCCCATAATGAGCCTTTAAACTACTCTCTTGCTAGTACCTGCAGTGCTTTTGCCCCATCTTTTCACTTTATCTGTTAATATAAATGCAATTTTGGCTTACTATTTAATTTTTAAATTTTCTTTCCACTTTTACACCTGAGTGTTTACTGCTTCTTTCTACAAAAGCATGCAACCATACAAATTGGCAATTCTAGAAACTCATTCTCTCCAAATTGAACAAAGTGTGGTTCATCAGTCTGTTTACCAACTCTTGATCATCCCCCTTTTCTATTTCTCGCTTAAGACCTTCCAAACCTTGCCTACTTTTAAATATCCTACCCAACACCCACCCTCTTTACTCTCAGCAATGGCCTCTTAATTGTTGTAGAAGATGGAGGTTTTTCAATCAATCCCTGTAACCCTGTAACTACCTTATCTACATTCACACTAACTGCCCTCCTGCAGTCTCAGAGATTGAGTTGTCCTTCCTTTTTTTTTTTTTTTTTTTTTTGAGACAGAGTCTCACTCTGTTGCCCAGGCTGGAGTGCAATAGCACGATCTCGGCTCACTGCAACCTCTGCCTCCCAGGTTCAAGCAATTCTTCTGCCTCAGCTTCCTGAGTAGCTGGGACTACAGGCACTCACCACCATGCCCGGATTTTTTGTATTTTTAGTAGAAACAGAGTTTCACCGTGTTAGCCAGAATGGTCTCAATCTCCTGACCTCATGATCTGCCCGCCTCGGCCTCCCAAAGTGCTGGGATTACAGGCGTGAGCCACCGCGCCCAGCCTCCTTCCTTTTGATCACAGCCAGCCACTCATCTGAGTCCTTGAGTACGTTCTATCCCTGTCTCCACTTGAACATGACTTTTTCAATCATCTAACTTCCCTCCTGAATTACTTTTTTATTCCTTCTCCTGAGCCAATAAACATTTTCAAGTTTCTCCCATCCTAAAATAAATGAACATATCTCATCAATCTTACATATCCCTGTAGTGACTGTCCAATCTCACTCCTCCTCTTCTAAATTCAAGCCTCTCAAACATCTCAAGAGTAGTCTACACTCACTACTTCTGCTTCTTCACCTTCTACTCATTCTTCAAGACATTGCTGCCATGCTAATAAAACCAGCAAGAGTTAAAGTTATCAATATCTGAATTGTCAAATACCTTGAGTATTCTTAAATAATTCCAGAATACATATATATATATATATATGTAATCTCCTATGCACAAAACTTCAAATCAATACCCAGCCATCTACTAGAAAACTTTTCACACCTATTCATAAAAATTCAAATCAATATCCAGCTGTCTACTGGAAAATTTCATTAGCATGTCCCACAAACACCCTAATGTCAACAGGTGCAAAACTGAGCTTACTAATTCTCTACTTGAGCTGGCTCCTCATCTAGTTTTGCCCATCACAGATCCTGCACTGCCATTCACCCAGTCACAGAAGGCTAAAAGTTAGGAGGCATCATGGCCAATCAATAAAGACATGACAACTTTAGCTCCTCAATATTTTCTAGGATATGTTCTCTCTTTTCTATCTCAAATAGCTATTCATCTGTATCTTCATTATTTTTTATCTTTAAAATTTCAACAACGCATCTATGATTTCCTTGTCTCCAACCTTATCTGACATAGCTCATACTGCAGAGTGACCTTTCTGAAAATACACATGAGACAATGCCACATCCCTGATTAAACCTTTCAGTGGCTCATTTCTTGCAGATAACATTCACTATATCCTTCATGATATAGCCCTCTAACAGAACTTTCCCCCATTTCCAACTTAGCATTTTATCCTTCAACAATATCATATTGTTTATAGCTCCCCCTACATCATATTTCTCTAACTTTGATCCTTTAATTGAACTGAAATCTCTGCTGAAATGCCCTTCTCCCACACTTGTCTTTGCCTGACTACTACACTTTCAATCTTTTACCTTCAAATTCTATATTAGTTCCCTCAAAGTACATTTTCCAGATGATTTCTTCTTTGTGTTCTCATAGTATCCTATACATAGCTCCACTAAAATGGCCATGGTTGAGATTGCCAGTGAACTCTACCTGCCAAATCCAGTGATTGTCAGTTGTAATTTTCCTTAAATTCTCTGCAGCCTTTGGGAAAAAATGAGCATTTCTCTCCTTTTTTCAAATACTTTCCTCTTTGCTTCTGTGACATCAGTCTTTCTTTTTTTTTTTTTTTATTTCTTCCTACAGCTGGCTGATGCTTTTTGGTTTCTTCTTCTCCGGTGCTTCCAGTCTGGATGTTGGAATCGTCATCCCCTTCCATATCAAAATCTATTCCTGAGCAGTATCATCCACAATATGGGTGAATGCCAAGTATGTGTGATAACTCTTACATCTGTGTCTCCAGTGTGGACCTCTCTTCTGAGCTTCAGACCTGGATATTTAATTACCATTTCAAACTTAAAATGTTCCTAAAAGCACTCTTGATTTATAATCTGTTTTCTTCCCCAGACTTGCCTATGTAATTTAATGGCAACACCATGCACTGGTAGTTTAGTCCCAAACTTAGGAGCCATCTTTGGGTGCTCCAATTCTCTTACTCTTTACTCCAAATATATCTCAAATCTAACCATTATTCAGTATCTCCCACTGCTACAATGTCAATCGTAATCTCCATCCTCTCTCACCTGCAAGGACCTCTTAACTGTCTCCCTGCTTCAGCCTGAGTCCCTCTTGTTCATTCTCTACCATGCATACAGTTGGATTAAATCATAAATTAAGTCATATCAAACCTTTGTGTAAACCCCTCCAATAGCTTCAAAATGCACCTGAGATAAAAACAAAACTCCTTAATCATGACCTGCAAAGCCCTGGTGATCTGGGCCCCTGCCTCTCTCTTGGACCTCATTTCACTTCACTAATTCCTTTATTTGCTAAGATCTATCCACACTGGCCTTATGTCTCTTTCTTTCCCCCTCTTTTTGATATTTTCCACTTCAACTCTGTTTGCATTTGAGTTTCTTTTTCCAGGCATGCTTTTCTTCTCATCATGGCACCCTTGTCCTAACCACACTTTCTAAAATACCTCAACCCTCTATTCTATTCATTCTCTATCCAATTATCCTCTCTTGTCTGTATAACACCACTTTCTGAAATAATCATATTCTAATCATATGTGTATGTTTTATTATTATTTTCTGTAAGTCTACATGAGCAGGGACCTTGTCTGTCTTGCCACTGCCATTCCCCATGGCCTAATACAGTGCCTGGACTATTTATTGTAGGCATATGTGCTATCCCTGCTGCCCCTTCCCACAATGGATTGTGAGCTTCTTGAGGCTACCCTAGTGCTTTCTAGCTTAATAGCTGGCACAGGGGTTGCTAAACAAATGTTTATTAAATTAATGAATGAGTAAATAAACATACCAGTGTGAATAAACTTATGCTAGCTACACTGGCAAAATATTATTATTTGTCCCTTAGGGTAAAAATTGGAAGCTTACATCGGCACTCGATATGTTATTTATGGTGTAATATATATAAGTATGCCCAAGCCAACTATGAATTAAGCCTTATGTAGTTCTCATTCCAGGGTGAAGATTCAATCATATTCAACTAATCCCTTTGTTATCTGCTGTAGAACCCTGAATTAGAAGGCCTTTATAGGCATGGGGCTAGAGAGGCATCTGGTCTGGGAGATTTAAGCCTTGCCTTCGTTACTCTGGGGCCTGGAGGTAGCCAACCAGATAAACATTCCCCTCATGCAAGGGCTGGGTTAGGTCCATTCCTGTCAGGGGTACATGTCATATAATTTCACTAAAGTTATTTCACAAATCCAGTGAGCCAGTCATTCTTTTCCTCCAGTCATGCTTTTATTTGTTTTCCTCTGGTTGGTTTCTTTGGTGCAAAGACCAACTATGAATAACCACTGTGGTGGTTCCATACCCATCAGAGAGGTTATCCAAGGAGATATAATTTGGAGAAAAAGAAATAATTTGGCATCTAGGTCTATCTCTTGGATAAGGAAAAGCAGTGGAAACAAAAGGGAAAATTGCCAGGAAAAAATCCATTTTCCATAATCAACAAATTGACCAAGAGTTTGGCTTGGTTTTACTAGAATGCTCTAATTTCAATACAAGAATTTGCTTCCTAATTAGCGTAAAGGGAATGAAAGAGAGTCATTTTCAGAGCCCTTGGAGAGTTTTTCATCCATACCGTGCCTGCTCATGAACTTGAGTGAAGTGAGTCAATCATTTTGTAGATTTTTGCCTAGGGAAGGAGACAGGGTTGTGGTGGGGTAGAGCCTACCTGTGAGGGTGTGAGCAAGATGCTAACTAGTCCCTTCTTTGGTTCTCTTCTCTCTCCTCATGATAGGCAATTCCATTCTACCAGTTCCAGTTCCAGAAGGCTTGGAGTCATTCTTGGCTTCTCTCCTTCTTTCACACCCTTCATCCCATCTATTTGAAAGTGCTGTCAACTCTACCTTTCAAATATATCGCAAATTCAACAATTTTTACTCACTTCAACAGCCATTACTTAGGTGTAATTCACCATCCTGTGTCACCTGGATTATTGTGAAAGCTTTTTAAATAGTCTATCTGCTTTCATTTTTTTCCCTTTCTTTCCACAGGTGTTGAAGTCTATCTGTTTTCAATAGCCAGAGTGGCCTTTTTCAAATATAAGTCAGGTCGCATCACTCTTCTTAGAATCCCCAGTGGCTTCCATCTCATTTAGATTAGAAGCCAACATCTTTACAATGGTCTACAGACTCCCTGTGATCAGGACCCTATAATCTCTCTGATCTCATCTCCTGCTAGTCTCTTGCTCACTCATTCCTCTCCAGCCACTCTGCCTCCTTGCTGTTCTTCAAACTTTCCAGCCATACTCCTCTCTCAGGACATTTGTACTTGCTATTTGTTTCTGCTTAAAACACTCTTCCCCAGATGTCAACCTGACTGTCTTCCTCACTCCTTTATGTCTTTACTCAAAGTTTCTGCCTGCATGAAACTCTTCCTACTGCATGTAGGCAACTCCCCACTACCCCACCAATATTCCCCTTACCCCTTCCTGTGCTTTTGTTTTCCTCTGTGGCACTTCCCTTAATCTGGCACACATACTTTGCTTATTGTTTATATCTCCTGACAGAATGTGAATTTTCACAAAATCATGGGTTCGGTCTGTTTTGTTTGATCTTGTACCCTCAATACCTAGAACGTCTGAAACACAGGAAGCACCAAATAATCACTTACTGAATGAATAAGTCATCTGAGGATTGAATGCAATTCTAGTGTACAATGGGATATGCAGTGTACATGGCAAATGGTAGGTGTTCAACAAATATTAATTTCTACCCTCACTGTCATATTGATTATAGTCTGCCATAATAATTATTTGGAATGGCATAGTATTATGGAGACATGAACAGATTCAAAAAGAAGTTCATCTTAACTCGTAGATGGATGATGCATACTCTATTATTTATAGAGTCAAAGGGCACCCCAAACATATAAGGATGTATCCTTTAGTCAAAATGATAACACATTTGATGATTTTATATTTAACCCAGACTGCATGAGTGGTAGCATGACAATGACAAACCAAATGACAATGACAAATAAATTAAAAGTTCAAATTTCTAGACTTTACTGAGAATGAGAAGAAATAACTACAGAAGCCTCCTCTCACATGGTAAAATAGAAAGTATTAACAGTTAGGTTCAAATCTTAGCCCATGTCTCCTTAGCTGTATTCCTTGGGCAGGAAATTTAGGTTTTCAGTGCCTCAGCTTCTTTAACTATAAGATGGGGATATGATATATGTCCCTTATTAGGCTATTTTAGGGATCACAGAAATAATACATATGAAAGGATATATCTCAAAGTTTAGGTGATGGAAAATAACAACAGAAATTAATTTCCACTAATCAAAAGTGTTGTCCTGATACTGTTTTCCCTTTAGCTGTGTACAACAACTAAAGAGAAGTAAGGTCACTTGGAAAAGAGCTTATCCTGTGTGTGTGCATGTTATATCCTCCCTCTATAGTAAAAACAGTAGCCGTGTGTTGAGATTCTGATTCTCTCTTTTGATATGTGTAACAACCACAGGAGGTGTAGATAGCCAGCATACTCTAGAGGTAGAAACCGGTGCCAGCATGATTAAGTTCTTTGACCAACATTGCACAGCTAGTAATTGACTGAGCTCAAGCCTCCTGACACTGTGCCCTGACCTGTCTCCCCTACACCACACAGGGCTTAGTGTAGAAGCCTGAATTATCCAGAAGCTTCACATGGCTGTTTTACTTGTAGTTTGGCACTTGGTTTCCGGATTTATTTCTTTTGAAGACTATAAGCACCTCCAACTAGCAACTCTGAATGATTCATCTCTGTATTCACAGGACCTAGCATTGGGCATAACGCATGGTAAGTTCTTGAGGCTTGTTTGCTGATTGAGTGAATGAGCACAGGGCCTGAGTAATTCATTAGAAGACAGGGAGCCTGTACAACATAGTGAGACCCCGTCTCCACAGAAAAATTTAAAACTGGCTGGGGGTTGTGGCATGTACTTGTAGTCCCAGCTACTCGGGAGGCTGAGGTGGGAGAACTGTTTGAACCCAGCAGGTCAAGGCTGTAGGGAGCCATAATCATGCCACTGCACTCCAGCCTGGGTGACAGAGCAAGACCCTGTCTCTTAGAAAATTAAAAAATAAAATAAATTTTAAAAAGAAAACAGGGTTACTGAGCTGCAACAATGAGCTCAGGACAAGCCTCTCACATCACACCAACACAACCTGGGTATCTGGACACCTGGCTAACTTGAAGGTCCTTCATGACATGGTCTGGGGATCACCCTAACATGGACCTCTGTCATCTCCTCCAGGCCAGCTCAGCACTTACTGCCAAGACTAGGCTGTTTCAACATAAAAATATTGTGTAAATTATCACCTCCCTGGTAAGCCAACACACTAATGCAGAAAAAAAAAAAAATTTTAGCTCAGGTTCTAGACACATGATTTATATATGACACCAGTTATTATGGACAACAATAACCATAAAAGCTAGCATCTATATAACAAATTACAGTTTTCAAAATATTTTCACATCCGTCCCTTCTTTTCAATCTCACAACAGCCATTCAAGGTAGCTCTGATTCACCTCCTCTCACATTTGGGTGTGCCACAGCTCAGAGAGGTTAAGGGTCCTGTCCAAGAACACACAGATAAAAACAGTAACTTTCCTTAATGGGTACCTGCTCCGGGCCATATGCTCTGCTAAGCACATCATATGTGTTACCTCTTTTAATCCTCAAAACAGCCTTTGACGAGGTAACATTGTGTTTCATATATTTTGCATGAGGAAGGTGAGGCTGAAATTTCCCAAAGTTGCACAATTACTAGGAGATGAAGTCGTGATTAACACTCAGGCCAGAGCTGCTCTCCTGCCATCCTACTAGGTTGCCCAGTGTGGAGCAGTAAGTGGCAGAAGAAAGAACTCAACTGTGACGTTCCAACTTTACAAGCAGTGGAAGCCAAGAAACCTGTGAATTTATCTTTAGTACTACACTCCTAGATTTTCTCCTCTTAGTTGAAACTTCCATTTGAAAATTTCTTGAGCTTTCAGCAAATCTGAATGGAATTTCTCCTAGTGCTTTTTCTTAAAATAAATGCCCTAATTTGACCTTCCTCTAACCCATCTTATGTCATAATGACAATCTCAACTTCCTAAACACAGTTTTCATTCTGTGGCCATGATTCAAGACAGTAAATCGCCCCTTATTCCCTACTATATGAAATCTAAATTCCTAACCTGGGCTTTGCCTGGCCATCTCAATGCATTATCTACTTTTTCCCAACACACACCTTCTTTATCAACAAGCTCCTCCTTCTTCCACAAAGTCTTCTCTCACTGCACCTGACCCACCCACCTCTTTCTGCTTCAAACAAGTGGTTTTCAAGGATCAATGGCATTAAAAGAAGAATGTTTTGGCAACCGCCAATTTTTTTTATTTTTCCAAGTATGGGCCTTGAAGAAACAACTACTTTATAGCTTCATGATCATTCCACAAAATAAGGACAAAATTAAAGAAAAAAAGCTAAAGAAAAAATAATAGGAGCAAAATAAAGAACAATCTGTCACAAGGAAAGATAGTCGGATATGTTTGTATTTAACAGATATGGAGATATATATATATATCAGAGAGAAATAAAATATAGTATAATAATCAAATTATATATGTTCTACAACACACATATGTATACTGACATTAAAACATTGCCCTGATTTCCTCTCCATTTTGAGATGGTTTGATGAATATTTCATCACTGATGAGCATCTGCCAGAACATAAGCATTTGGTCTCCAAGTCCACTTATATTCAGGATCAAGATCACACTGAATATATCTTCTATTATTTCTTAGGTTTTATTCCTCCATTTTTAGCTAAACAAGCTCCTTGAGCACAGAGACCACATCTTGTGCTTTCTCTACATTCCCTACATGACTTAACTAGAGCTGAACCGCTCACAGGAGAGACCACAATGTATGTGGGTTCATATATAATCAAGACAACCTGAAATATTGCAGGCAATGCATTTTGGGGAACAATTACCCCTTGAGTGAAATAAGAACAATGCATTTCAGTGTATATTAGATCTCTGGAATACTGCCCTCAGGCCTGACCTTTCAGTGACCCCCAACTTCACAGAGCCCATTCACCTGAAGCCTCCTTCACTTATCTTCCCAGTAAGTCATTCACTCACTGTGCCCACCATTCTCTCAGGGAGAGCAGGAGAGATTGTCCTAAAAGAGACACATCAAAGCAAGATACTACTTTAACTGCAATAATCAGTTTGTGCTCTTTAACAGAACAAGAAGGCAGATTTTCCAGCAAGTAATGAGTCTGTGTCTGTGCATAGTGAAAATGGTATTTACAGAAAGAATGAAACACTGCATAAGATTTCTGGCGGTGTGTGGGAATCCACAAAATATTCTCACCCAATTAAACATTTAATGAGGCCATCTTGAAAAAGCTGTTGTCTCTGGTTATAGTTAGTGTTTTCCCCTCCTCAAAGCCTTTATTTAGTTATCGTAATGCCTGGACATATCTTGACCACTCAGCATTCCCCTCTTCACCTTTGCTCTCTGATACTACATGTTTGGTTAATGGGTTGTGTCTCACAGCTCTCTCCCTCACAACTCTTGCCCCCTCTCTCATACTGACCACCCAATAGCTCCAATCTTGGTCCATTATTTATCTTCTATTTAAACTCTAATATGCCTACCTTCATCGAGACCTAATGCAAATCCAGCTTCAGCTTCTAAGCTGATGCAAAGTGTTGTGTATATACAGTCATGTATCACTTGACAACAGAAATTTTTTGAGATATCCATCATTAGTCAATTTCATAATTGTGTGACCATAGTGTACTTACATAAACCTAGATGATATATATGTTTGTTTACATATAAACCATGTAGGTTTATAGAAAAAACAAATGTCTCCACACCATTACTGAATATTGATCATTTCCCCTACTTGGTTTGCAATGCCAATATCAAGTGCTTTATGTCAGGTTCCTACGTATGCTCCATTATAAACTTATGGGACCATGATCATATATATATATGTGGTCCATTGTTGACGTGATTATGCGGTGCATGATTGTGTGTGTGTGTGTGTGTGTGTGTGTGTGTGTGTGTGTGTGTATTGCAAGCTAAGCACTTCACAATGATCATCTGATTTAAACTTCACAACATCCCAGTGAGATAGGTTTTGTCATCCTCATGTTACAGATAAGTACACTGAGCCCCAGAGAAGTAAATTAACTTGCCTAATGCAACACAGGTATGATGAGATAGAGCCAAATCCTGATCTGTCTGACTCCAAATGTTCTGCACTTTTTCTCTAGCCACCATATTGTACCAGATGGCTAGTTGTTTCTAAATACATGGAAGATTGCTGTCTGAAAGAGGAACAAGCCAATAACTCTCCATCCCTTAGCTGATCACCAGCGTAAAGCCAGGAGAGATTAGTGGAGCTGCCAGTGAAAAATGCTCCACAAGTATTGCTTGTCTTTAAAACTGGCCCACACAGGAACTGGTTCAGACTGATTAGGAGACTAAATTACAGATGGCAATGAAACAGTTCAGTTATGGTTTGAGTTAAGCCAGATCTAGGTGGGTTTTTATTCTACCAACCTCATAGGAGAGTGATTGTGCAAATTAAGAGAAAAATCATGGATAAAAGTACACAGCCCAGTGCCTGGCCCATATCTTGGGCCTAATGCATATTTGTTTAATCCCTTTGACATTCAGATACAGTTTCTTACACAGAACTTCATACATTTGGCCTGTTACATATTTCAGACATCATATTGATATTTTGTTGATCTCTATAAAATAATAGCAATTTGATGGTCTGGAACGGTAGAAAGTCTAAAAAACTAGAACAAACTTGCATCTACAATAGAGTCATGAGATGGTTCAGGAAATTATGTGAGTCTCCTGCCCTCGTCCACGTTGGGACCACATCATCCAGTAAACTGAAAGAAAAACGCCTGCAGTCTCTGGTGGAAATGGTCTGTTACAATTGCCCTCCATAAAGTATGTGCTTCCACCACAGAGTGACTCGGCGGGCAGCCGCTGAACTACGAAGAAACAGGTCTACCTGGGATTTATAGTCTGGCGTTCTGGCATCTTTCAATCAGAGAGCAAACCAACTCACATTTTCCTCCCACATAAATTGCCTTTGTTTTCTTTCTATTGGGAAGCCTGAACCTGTCAGATAATGAGATTTGGAATGTCTGATTGTTTCCCATGAACCTCATGAAGGAAAGCATCATTCCCACAGACAAGTTCCCTGTGCGAGGAATTAATCTGGGCACTTGGAAACTTGGTTGGTGGAAATGGCCTCAATGTAAGAGTTTTAATAGACAGCCACAGTGCCTTATTTCAATAGTGTTTTCTCCCGTTGCTTCTGTGAAAGGGTGACATCCATGACCAGGTGGCATGACATCTGCTGATTCTGCCAGATCACTGGAAGAATTGCATCCTTTAAATGAGAAGCAACATGATCCAGGAAGAAGAATTACAGGAATATAGATGAGAGAAAAGTTGCTGAGAGATGAGAAGTGATTAGGAAAGCATAATGGCAAAGTTTTTAGAATGTGGAGCTTGAGGGAAAGTTACAACTCAATTCTTCAAAAGTTAAGTGACCTTAGATAAATTACTTGACCTCTCTGGGCCTTGGTTTTGGAATTCCCCTTCTGTAAAAATGAATAGGATAATACCTACAGAAAAACACTTATGTGGGCTATTATACATATATTTTAAAATCGAATAAAAATTCAGAAATTCAAACATATCAACCTATTTGTCCTAAGTAAACTGCTATTTCCAAACACAAAGCCAAGAGTTGTTTCATCTCAGACACTTCTGGTTAAAAATTGACTGGAAGGGAGCAGGTAGCATAATCTAACAAAATATAGGACAGATTAGGAGACAATACTCAGAGTTTCTCCTTTTAGTTGGTTTGTTTCTATTGTGATTGGAGCGAGGGAATGTATATAATGTATTTTTATACTATAAGAGAGCAAATAAGAGGGTGGCTTATTTTTCCACAATTTATACAGTTTATTTCCTGTGGTATCTTGCTTTACGCTCTCTCCCGTGTTGACAGTAACAAACAACATGATGTTTTTTCCATCCCTCTGAAATAACAGGATACGATAATGGCATGTTAAGGACAGACCTCATGATGGGAGGGTGTTTACATGCTTATATTCTAAGAGTGCTAATTACCATATAAGCATAAAATTATAATCAAATAACATTTAGTACATTTCTAGGGAACATAGAGAAATGCTTCCATTAACAAGAAATAGTAGATGAAAGCAATTAATGCATCAATGCAGAAGTTCTGCTTACATTTTATTACCTTAGTGTTAAACAAAATATAATATAAATAGTTCCCCTGACTGTCCTCATCCTCACCAAGAACAGAGATTTTCCAGGAGATGGGACGTGGGACAATTTTCTCATGAACAGTGGGGACAGTTTTAAATGATAATGACCCCTGCGACCGCCTATGAGGCTATGCAGTTTTCAAGAGTTTTGCTCATATCATCTTACTTGATCTTCACCATGAATTGGTAAGAAAGGCAGTTCAATTTAAAGAGATGAAAACTGAGTCACAGGGAAGTTGACATTTGCCCACCTTCACCCAGCCAGCAAGTGTCAGTTCCAGGACTGGTGTTCTGGTTCAATCCCACTGCCTCCCCAACACCCAGAAGCCTGGGAAACACAATACCCGTTGGTTGTCTTTTATAAGATTTGGGGACCACTTTGAAGGAAAATTATGTAGCCAACATAAATGATGGGTTTCCTGGATATCATGTTTAGAAAAGAGGAGATACGTTATAGAAACATAAACTGCTTCCTTTAAAAATATGTATAAACTCTAAGGACCTGTAGGGATTTATAAATCTATGCTCTCATCCAGTTTCCCAACACTGCTGGCATGAATCTTATGATAAAGTTGTTACTCTCTTAGTTTTTTTTTTTTTTCAGTTCTAGACGGAGAAAACTTTCCAAATTTCAGAAGAGAGAATATCATTAATATAGACTCATACATCGCATGGGTTTGCAATGAATTTGAACAAAATCAATTTAAATAATGTTTACAGTGTTGTTCGAGTGTCTAGAATTTTAATGTTCTGCTTGGTGCTATCATTTTAAGTTGGAAGAAAAAAGGAAAAGCAAAAGACTACAGAAAATCATAGGATAACAAGCCTTAAATGTAATAATGAAATTCAATCCCAGTGTGTTTCACTATTAGATAAGCGAGATAATACATTTGAAATAATGGGTAAAATTATTGCAAGTTGAGTCTATTGGGGATAAAATTATGTGACTCTCAACACATGCTAACAGGGCTGGAAGATCCACCTCGCGGCCATGTCCTGACTGAGGTACTGAGGGTGACAGTCACTGCCTAGGGACAGGACCAAGACACACAACACACATTTATAGACATCTAAATTAAACATTGAATTCTACAACCACAATGGTACTTACAGATCAGGAAACTCAGTGTCCACTTTTTCAAGAAGAAAAATATAGGTCCTAAAGTGGATAAATGCCAAGCATAATGTCACTTGGCAACTAAGTGTCAGGGATAGAACTAGAACTTGAACATCCAGATTCTCAGTGAATACCTTGTCACACTAGACCATGTATTGTATTTTACATGTATACTTACCTCCACTCTCAAAGTCTTATATAGTGAGTATTACCTTCCATGATCAGAAAAAAATTTTAATGAAGGAAAAATAGCAGGCACAGAGAAGGTGGTCATGCTAGGCTGTAGGATGTTCATGAAGGAGATGAGCTTGGAAGGAGAAAACATCAGTGGGAGATATGGTATTAGAGATGGCATTTGAGGTGAAGGTGGGTGAGGACAGGTGATGGGAACATAGGAAGCAGCGGCAATGGGACCAGAGTACGTGGAACATATTGTGGAGCTCTGTAGGAGGGTGTAGACTGGATGTCTTTGAGGGAAGACTTATTTCCCTTTGTGCCTCGCTACTTTGTGGGGTTTAATATTTTGGAATAAAAGAAGAAGGACAGCGAGGAGAGAGGGAAGAAAAGAAGAAGAAAAGGAGTGGGGAAGTGAGGAAGAAAGAAAACAGAGGACAGGGCAGGCAGGGTAGTTCACACCTGTAATCTCAGCACTTTGGGAGGCTGAGGCAGGAGTATCACTGGAGCCTAGGAGTTCAAGACCAGCCTGGGCAACCAAGATCCCATCTCTAGTGTATATATATAGACATAGGAAGTTGAAATCACATTGTGGAAATTTTGCACTGTCAATTCTTAGAATGTTGCACTGTCAAATTAAATAGCTGTTTAATTTATGAAATGGTATAAAGTCATTGAAGGTTTTGTTTAGGGAAGCTACTGAATTTCAGTTATATTTCAGAAGGAGCATTATATCAACATGAAAAAGATTAATTGGGAGGTGAAAAGACTGAACATATGGAGGTTAGAGATTTATTATCTTCTTAATTTTAATATTTTGGTTTAAATTTCCAAAACTGAATTAGTGAACTATTTTGAATGTGGTAGGTGCTCAAGAGATATCTAGAATGGCTTTTTTTCTTAATGTTTTATAAGCCCTGAGTTTGCAAATTGTATTAAAATTAGTTTAATTGATTATACTTAAATTTGAATCAAAATTATAGACTTAAAAACTACGGTTTATTTTAACAAATATAGTCAACAAAATTAAAATTAAAAGATTAACTTCTAAGTGTGATTTAAAACTCATAATCTCCCCACACAGAATTCTAAAAAATGTACTTTTCCCATCAAACTAATGAACACAAAGAACTAAGATCAGAGAAGTTCTCACTGTAGCCAGTGACTGGCAATTCTGCTCTCCACCTTTCAGGACACCTCATGAGTCTTCACCAAATGAGGTCTTCAGAGACAAAATCTATCATAAATCCAACCCTGCAAATGACCAATGGAGTGTGGAATTGCATAATTCCTAGTCTCTGCTTCAATTAACAAGAGGGGGCACAATGTGCACTATGTAGAGATGAAACCCCAGGCTCTTGGAGGGTAGGCTGTAAAGCTCTGAAGTTAAGGAGAAGAATAAAGGATGGCCTGAATCGCGGATGGTAAATTGGTAGAGAAAAATCGCCTGAAATAATTAAGTAACAGAAAAGGAATGAGCAGACAAAAGCAAACCAGTAAGAGACAGATCTATAGAAATTACCAAATCAACCATGTGGCCTTTAGAATGAAGGGATCATTCATGTGTTGCAAAAGATTAAGTGAATCTGCAAGAGCCATAAAACCTGGCTTTGCTGGGAAGAGAATTCAAAGCTGTACAGAAATTCGTCTAACACACCAACAAATATCAACAGGACACACCAACAGGAGTTCAAAGATGATCTTTGCCTGGAGTTGGGGCATTTAGGAGCAATGGCTTAGGATCCTATAGGAGCAAGATACATAATAGCAATTCTATAAAAATTAAAAGGTAAGCAGGTAGTGAAGAACTCACTGAGGGGAAAAATACACCTGACCTAACAACAAGTTATGGAAGAGTAAATTGTCCAGTGTGACTAATGTTGATTTCATACCATCTTATTGAACTATTGAATACTTGGACTCTTCAAAACTATCAGAGAAGTTCTGCAGATGGCATTTTGCACCCTAAAGGAATAATCTGTTACAGGGTATTTGCCACCTTTTTTTTTTCCCATTTGATTAGTTTTTTCCTTCCTCTACTCATATTAGAATTGTATTGTGAAATTATATTCCATTCATCATTGTTGCACAGAATCAAGGGCACTGCTCACCTCAGAGCCCCACATCTTCTTTTTTTTTGTGCCTGGGCTGGACTCCCAGGAATTCCAGAGGGAGACTAGTAACATACAGGTTTTACGTCAACCACTGGGAAGTACAATAGAAATTGGATGGAGGAAGTAAAACATACACAGACACATACACACATACTATATACCATATACATGCATGTACACAGGCATACACGTATACACATATGCACACACACAAACAGAGAAATAGTGTCAAAATTCACTTATGAAACTAAAGGATTTTGATTCTTCTTCTTTTGAAGATTCTGGAAGCATATCTTGAGAAAATTCACATTAAAAACTTATCTGCCAAGGCAAGGACTAATTACACTAGAACACGATGAATATAAGCAGAAAGGGTGGAGTTCAGACACAAGAAAGAGAAGATACCTTACATTCCTAATATCATGAGTAGGAAAGTAGTAACTTAGCAAAAAAAAAAAAGAAAAAAGAAAACAAAAACAACAAATAACATAATGGCTGCAATAAGAGAGAGGCCACCCATGATGGCACATCTGGAGAGGAGAAATCAGAAGATGTGAATGAAGAGTCCTGTCAAGAAGATGCTAAATGATTGATGAGGTTGTCTTTGAAAAGGGTTTAAAGTTAGAGGTAGAAGAAAACCCAGGAATCTCCACAACAGTTTCTTCTGTGGTCAAAAGCATTGATATGTTTAGTGCACGTAAGACTTTTTCCCAGGTTTCTCTCAGAGCTGTCCCCTCAGTAGTAAACACAGGGTACAAACCTATCATGACGATGACCATTTCCTGGAGCAGATGGGGCATGGTGAAGGTAGCAGAGGGTAAATATTCCATTTTTCAGGTTTCTCCCCAGTCATCTCAGTTTGTTGTCCTTCTCAATTCAGTCATCAAGCAAAATGAGCAGAGACATGTCACATGCAGGAAATGCACAGAGGTTAAATAGCCCACTGCCATCTGTCCCCTATTAAGAGCAATCGTTGGGGTGGAGCAACTCTGAAACATTTTCTTTGGCTGGGCAGTGAATTTACTCATTTGACATGGCTAATAGCTGCTCTCCTGCTTGGTTATTGTCCTCGTTCAAGGTCCTTCCATATGGACTTTCTTATAGGAAGGAATCTCCCATCCCAGAAGAGATAAACCAGGATAAAAATCAGGAATCCTGCTAAAAAAGGGTTAAAGGTATTTTTCCAAAGACAGATTGGACTGATGGACAAAAAAGCCACTCAATCTTGCACACTGCCAGACATTTAATGCTAGGCTGATGGCCTATGTCACAAAAAAGAAATGAGGCAAGTTGAAGTTTCAGCAATAAGAGCCAACAAACACCAGCTGATTGCCATTCTCTCATTCTGAAATGCCCTTCCTGCAAATATTCATTCCTTATGGCCCAATCATGCCCATCCTTTAGAGTTTAGCCCAAGTGCTACCTCCTGCAGGAAGCCTTCCTAGCTTTATGCAGCTGAATGATAGTTCTCTGTCCTCTCAATTCCTGTGATGTATGCTTCTGCAATCTGTGCAGCATCTTCATAAAAACCTGTAGTGTTTAAGAGCTCAGGTCTGAAGCCAAACTTCTTTGGGTTCGTAATCTGATCTCTGTGTTGCAATTTCCTTATTTGTAAAATGGGATAAGATTAGAACCTACCGGGATAAGATTAGAACCTACCTCACTGGGCTGTTGTGAGGACAATGTGAAGTAACCTTTGTAAAGTGTGTAGGGCATGGTAATAACTATTAATACATAGGTGCTTACAATTACTATTACTAGCGCAATAAGCTGTACATCTCAGTCTCAGTCACTTCTAATGGAAGTAGCTCCTTGAGATCAGGATCTGTGCTTGATTAGTCTTTCTTTCCTCTCTCTTTTTTTTTTTTTTTTTTTTTTTTGGAGACGGAGTCTCTCTCTGCTACCCAGGCTGGAGTGCAGTGGTGTGATCTCGGCTCACTACAACCTCTGCCTCCCGAGTTCAAGTGATTCTCCTGCCTCAGCCTCCTGACTAGCTGGGATTACAGGCACATGCCACCTTGCCTGGCTAATTTTTGTATTTTTAGTAGAGATGGGGTTTCACCATGTGGTCAGGCTGGTCTCGAACTCCTGACCTCATGATCTGCTTGCCTCGGCCTCCCAAAGTGCTGGGATTACAGGTGTGAGTGACCGCACCTGGCCTTTTTTCTTTTTTGAAACAGGGTCTTGCTCTGTTACCCAAGCTGGAGTGCAGTGGCGCCATCACAACTCACTATGGCCTCAAACTCATGGGCTCAAGAGATCAGAGTAGCTAGGACTACAGATGCGTGTCACCACACCTGGCCTGGCTAACATTTTAACTTTTTGTAAAGATGGCTTTCTCCCTGTGTTGCACAGGCTGGTCTTGAACTCCTGGGCTCAAGCTATCCTCCTGTCTCTGTCTCCCAAAGTACTCAGATTATACACCCAGCCTGATTTGTCTCCAGAAAGTACAGCACAATTCTTAGGACATAATGACAAAAATAAATAACGAATATAGCATTCATTTATTTTCAAATGTTTGCATTTAAGGGTGGAGGTCTTGGGCAACAGGCAGCAAAGAGGGAAGACAGGCAAGACCAGTCAGCAGAGACCTCAGAGGACTGACCATTCTCTATGCTGGCTTCTGCCAAAGCACACAAATGTATCAAGAATGGAGTCAAATGGATTGGCCAAATTCAGAAAAATATCATCATTATGGGAGCTTAATCCATTAGAAAGAAAGTGGCAGTGATAAGCCCCTGTAGAAAGAGACTCAATGTAAGATAGGAGTACATTATTTTGAACCTATTTGTTTAAGGTCAACATAATAGTATGAGAATGATTTGCAGGGACCGTAGAGCCAATGATACTCAAAGCAATGTACTAAGTAGACTGAGTTTTATGGTTAGAAAGATATGAAAGAAAATCCTGTCTGCACATGTGGCAAGTTATATGGTATTAGGCTAGTTATTTAAACTTATTTGTAAATGCTAATAATCATACCAAACATCCAGGATTGGTGGAAGGAGTAATAATAAGTAGCCACTCAAATGTTGGGCCCATTGCAGACACTCAAAATTGACATTTATTCATGTTACTGTTATTACACTTGGCAGCCTAGAAAGTAGCCTGTGAGCATAAGATTCAATTCCAAGTCCTAGGGATGGTGGGCTTGGCACAACCTGGGATGATGGTCTTGGCACAACCTGGGATGATGGTGGACTGGCTGGGGATGGACTCAGGAACTGCTGCTGGCAAGAATGGAGAAGGCAGAGGCAGAGGCTTTAGCTCAGCCCTCCATCTTAACATTTTTGCATGCAAATTGACTATATCAATATTCTTTGATCCATTTCCCAAGAACAGCCCTACCTTCATTTATTGGAATCACCCAACTAGAAAGCATAACCTGTAGTGCTTCTTTTGAAGGTGGGTTAAGCTGGGAGCTGGGACAAGGACAAAAAAAGGAAAGCTAGTTAAAGAGTAGAGATATTTGGGGCAATGAGAGACTACTTGAGTTGAGTTGTGAATATAATTCCACAACAGCTTGCTGAAAAATGAGAAAATCACTCAATACACGTTGCCAAACAGTGGCTTTGATTGATTTTTTAAAAGCCTGAACCAACCAAGTTGTACGGTTGTCAGAATTGTGTAGCTGAAGTCACAGACCGTGTTGCTTTAAGAAATAATGGATGGCTTCAAGCAAACACTTCAGGCAAGCACGTCTAACAGTCCAAAGAATGGCACTGAGAATTCTAAAGGGAAAGGTGGCAGAAATAAAAATAAGCAGATTTGCTGAAGCTACTCTTACCTATATTTTACTGAAGGAACCCCACGTTCTCTAAGATTTATGTAAAATTAAATTTATAGTCACATCCAAAGAGGGACCCTAAAAAGCAAAAAAGAATTACAAGTATTTTTTCCAGCAGAGCTGTGGCTATTTAGAAGTACTCAAGTACTCAGGGCAAGTAGTTGAAAGATAGATATATATATATATATTTCTTTTTGAGACGGAGTCTTGCTCTGTCACCCAAGCTGGAGTGCAGTGGTGCTATCTCGGCTCACTGCAACCTCTGCCTCCCAGGTTCAAGCAATTCTCCTGTCTCTGCCTCATGAGTAGCTGGAATTACAGGCACGCACCACCACGAACGGCTAATTTTTGTATTTTTAGTAGAGACAGGTTTTCACAATGTTGGCCGGGCTGGTCTCGAACTCCTGACCTCAGGTGATCCACCCGCTTTGGCCTCCCAAAGTGTTGGGATTACAGGCGTGAGCCACTGCACCCAGCCAAGATATTATTCTTTTATTTTGGATTTTAGTAGTGGACAGACTTCTGGGCATTTTTTTCCCTCCACCTTTTCTTCCAAAAACATGGGGCCATGACAGAAATTAGCTGAAGACAAAAATGACAGCTCATTGCTCACTCTTGTTTTTTTAAAATTTCTCTAAATGTCTTCACCTGCAAATTAAAACACATTCTCATTTGAACTGGTTGCCAAGAACGGACACCAAAAAGGGAGACCTAGGAAGGAGGACAAGCCTTAAAGGGCAGGATGGACAACAGAAAACCACTGACTAAACTAGAGCTGTCTCTCCATTCAACTGCCAAGCCCTGAGGCCTCCTCACACCATAACTTCACATGATTGCATATCCCAGGGACAATTTAAGAATATATAAAATTTATTTTTATCAAAGCAATTCATGTTCACATTTTAAAAATCAAATACTACTAAAAGGTATGTAATAAAACATTGCATTCCCCTGGCCCACCCTACAGTCTGGCCCCAGGCAACAACTTTAAACACTAGTTTCTTCTTGTATCTTGTCTCTAATAATATACCCACAGTGTTCTTTTTCTTGTTTTCATTTTTAAATATATTATTTGTAAATATCCTCAGATTTTAGTGGATGGTTTAATTCTCTTATATAACTTCACCTCTCCTTCCATTCACCCAATATAGATATTGTTTCAGTTGCCTATGTTGGGGTCACAAATCACCCCAGATGGAGTGGCTCACAAAATAAAATAGTGGTTTGTCATGGTTCTCTGGATTTGCTGGGGGTTTCTTCTGCTGGTCTTACCTAGCTTCAATTATGTGACTGCATTCAGATAGTAGACGAGCTGGGAACTGGACTCAGCTGGGGTTTTGCTCAGAGGTCCTTAGTTCTCTTTCACATTTCTACCTTGGGCTTCCTCAGGGCATGGCAGTCTTGAGGCAGCACTCCAAGAGTAAATATTCTAAAAACTTAAAAATGGAAGCTGTAAGATCTCTTAAAGTCAGGCTTCAAAGAGTTCCAGCATCACTTCTACCACATTATATTGGTCAAAGCAGGTGACAGGGTAAGCCTGGACTCCAGAGCAAGGAAAGTTTATCTCTTGATGAAGGCAGCAAGCAGTACAGGCTCATTGCAAAAGGCATGCAGAATGGGAGAAATTGTTGTAGTCATCTTTATAAATAATTTATCATGGCTCTATCTAAGTGTGTTTCATCAATGTCAGTGCTTAAATTATTATTTAAATATTACACATGGCACAGCTAAGTTTAACAGTTATACTTCTAATTTTTTACAATTTATTTTTTCTAGGGCTAAGGATTACCTTGCTTTTTGTTTGTTTCTTTTTGCCATGAATAGCCTTCTCTGTACCTGTGCTTAACTTTTTTTTTAAAATCAGATCAGTCATATGTTCACTTTTCAAATGCCCAAACATAGCACATATCAGACTGCCAGTAAAGCTTCTTCCCCAGAGTTCTCTATCCTTCACCTTCCTACTTCAACCTGAATTGGCTACTCTCTATGTCTTCCCAATAAAGACTAGAAGAGAAATGAGCATTTTGGGTCTTTTTAAAGCTTATTTAATCTCCAAAATAAAAATTTCAGAGGACATAATTTATACAGAAATAAAATTGTGCATAAATTTTCATGATGCTGAAGAGTCGAGAGGAGGTTTAGTGAAGACCCTATAACTCTAATGAGTTCAGAGTTTTAGAAGACATGTATAAAAAGGTGAAACAATGAATGTGGCCAACTGGTAAGAAAATAATAACTAGATTTACATGATTCTTGCAGTAAGTGTTAAGGACAAGTGAAAGGGCTTACTTCATTTTGAAAGATGCAAGAAGGATGTATTAGAAGTAGTGCTGTAATTTTTAGTAGAGATCAAAGAGAAAACGGAATCTTACAATCCATATTGTGTTTCTGTGTTGCTTAAAAAGACAGAATATTTCAACTCTGAAAATGGAAGACAAAATATGGATTTGAGGAGGAAAGAGACAACTCTCTTGGCCTTGGCTTCCTGATTTGTGTATTTCAGGTACGAATGCCTAGTTCATATATTTTGGAGGAAATGAATAAGATAATGTAGATCAGGCGACTAGTCAGTGTTTACACATTGAAAATTTTAATGAATACTTATTCTCATTATTAATAACTTACCAAATATATTATTAAAATTCTGCCAGAAATCTTCAAAATATGCTACAAATATATGCAATGTGCTTTGTCTATCCCAAGTAGATTTCTGGAACAAATGATAAAATTGAAAATTGTGATTCCTTCTCTAAGAGAAGGAAAGATTTGAGAAAAATGATATGTTAATAAAATATAATATACACCTTGTTAAGCTTTTTATATAATATAAGATTATCAGAATGGTATATTTGGGAAAAACTACAGATACGGTGTATCAGTCCACATCAAAACATTTTATAATGGCTCCCTTTAATAATTGTAGTTAAAATATAGAAATAAGAATATCCTGGCCGGGTGTGGTGGCTCACACCTGTAATCCCAGCACTGTGGGAGGCTGATGCAGGTGGATCACAAGGTCAGGAGATCGAGACCACTGTGGCCAACATGGTGAAATCCGTCTCCACTGAAAATACAAAAAAATTAGCTGGGTGTGGTGGCACATGCCTGTAGTCCCAGTTACTCGGGCAGCTGAGGTAGGAGAATTGCTTAAACCCAGGAGGCAGAGGTTGCAGTGAGCTGAGATCGTGCCACTGCACTTCAGCCTGGTGACAGAGCTAGACTCCATCTCAAAAAAAAAAAAGGAAAAAAAAGAGAATATCCTAGCAATATAATCCACAGGATATGTAGCTGAAAGAACCAATATTACTGTATGTTAATGAAGGCATGACACAAGGCTCTGTCTTGGCCCTAAATTGCTCTTTCATTCATTAATTTAAAAGCCCTTTATTGAACACCAACTATGTGCCAGGTGTTGTACTAGGAACTGGCGTATAGCAAGGAGCAAAAAGAAAAAAAAAAGTTAATTTTTTTAAAACTGAGAACTTAGCTAAAGGCATAGAATGAATGTTGGAGCCACATCCTCTTTGACACAAAATTGGGCCAGGGAGTAAATGCATTGAAAGGAATGACTCAGATTTAAAATGATGTCAACAGATTGTAGCAGTAGATCAACTCTATTTCACTGTGCTCCTCTTGAGAACTTATGTAATATCTTTGAGCTTTAGTTTCTTTGTGTATAAAATGGAGGTAATAACATCTGCTGATTGGCTTGTTTTGAGCTTTAAAGATAATGCATGTAAAGAACAGTGCCTGAAATATGCCAGATGCTTAAAAGATAGTGGCTTTCATTAATATAGGAATTATTTTTCTACAAAGAATCATTTGTTCATGCATGCAAGGATTCTCAGAATGTACCAGAAGGCCAAGAGACGTAAGTCAATTGATTCAAGTTCAAATAATGAGTCATTAACAGGATCAGCACTTACACCCATCTTTCCTTATTTCTGATTTTAAAATTTATATTCTATCCAGAAGTGAACAATGTTTGATATTCCAAACTCCTCTCATATAGAATGTAATTATTTAAACAGTTTTAAGATACAATAACTTGAGAGTGTGGGAAGATATTTTGAAGCTCAAAGGAAAATTTCTTTATATCCACATTGGAATTTCTGTGTTTCTGTTGTATTAGGCTAGTTAATATTATTGCAAATCAACATTCTTTTAAAAATTTGATCATATTCCTTTCATCACGAAATTGTCCCCTGTCAACAAAGATCTTCTATAACTGAATGAAAGTTAGACGAAGAAGATAAGTCAGTATGGCAGAAGCAGCTTTTCCCCAGCAGTCAAAGGATGAATGGGCTGGATGAAGTCAGGTAAGACTGAGCATGTACTATTTGATAAGGAATAGACCAAGTATCTCACATGATCTTCATGACAGCCTAATGAAGGAAGTATTTAGTATCTACCATCTTCATGTACTATTTGATAAGGAATAGACCAAGTATCTCACATGATCCTCGTGACAGCCTAATGAAGGAAGTATTTAGTATCTACCATCTTCATCTCTTGAGTGAGGAAATAGGTTCAAAAAGCCTGAGTGACTTTTCAAGTGACACAATTAGTAAATGCTACAAACGAGACTCAAATCCAAGTCTTGTGATTTCATTTCCAATGTTCTTTCTCCTCCACCTCACTGCCTCTGGCATATTGCTCTTTCTGTGATGAGCCATAGGGTCCTTCACATTATCTCAAAATAATCTGCTCACTAAATATGTCATGCTTGGCTAAGGCCTATTTTCCAGAGGATGGTCTCTTCTATTGGGCCTTTTCTTTAAGTCAAGATAGCAACAGTAAAAAGTTTAGGAAATAGGTTTTTAAGCTATTAAAATCTTACCATCTTAGTACTATTTTGATTGTGTTTATGGGAGAATAAATAGTTATGCTCCCATTCTACATATAATTTTGTATCATTCATCTATTAGTTCATTAAATGCATATTTATTGAGTGTCTCCTATGTGTCAGGCACCATTCTAGAAGCAGGAACTACAGCAGAAAACAACAACAAAGTCCCTGATCTTGTTGAAATCACATATGATGGAGGAAACAGACAATAAACAATACAATTAGTAAAATATACTGTATGTTAGATGATAAGTGCTAAAGAGAAAAAAGTCAGGTAGAGAGGGGAGAAGTTTAGGGTAGATAGGAATGCAACTAAAATGTTAGGTAGTTTCCAAGAAACGCTGTTGAAAAGTCAGTAACTTAGTAAAGACCTGAAGGAATTGAGAGAGTGAGCCTTACAGCTATCTGTGTTGTGATAGAGAGAATTCTGAGATGATCTCATAACTTCACCCCTTGGTTTGATTCCCATGATTGTGTTAAGTCACATGGCAAAAGGGATTTTGTAGATGTAATTATGGTAACTAATCAGTTGACCTTAAGATAGGGAGATTATGCATGTGGAGGGAGATTATGCATGTGGACCTAATCTAATCACATTAGCCCCATTAAAGCAGAATTTTCTCAAATTGGTACCAAAAATAATAATAATAATAAAAAGATTTAAAGTGTGAGAGGAATGCAACATGAGGGACGTTGTTCCTTGGTTCATTGCTAAGACAGAAGGAGCCACATGGAAAGACCTGGAAGAGGTCTCCAGGAGTTGAGAGTGAATCCTAGCTTATAGCCAGGCCAGGATGAAGATGGGAACCTCAGGTCTACAATTGCAAAGAACTTAATTATTTTAAAACCTGAATATATCAGGAAGTATATTATTCCCGGAGTCTCCAGATAAAAGTCCGGATGTCCTTCGCCTAGATTTCAGTGCTAAGGGATCCTAAGCAGAGAACCCGATCCAGCCCCATCTAGACTTCTGGTATTTGTAACTGAGATAATAAAGGGGTGCTGTTTTAAGTGGCTATGTTTGTGCTATCATGCTGCAACAGAAAACTAATATATAAGGGAACAGAAATGAAAACTCCTTGCCACAGGTTCATGCCAAGCATATTTGAGAAACAGGGCCAGTGTGTATGAAGTCTACTGAGCCAAATATAAAAACTTGAAGATAGAGAGGTAAGAGCACCGAGTTACACCTGTTTTTCTAATGATAACTAAGTTTTCATTAGCTACACAATAGTCTCATATACACCACAATTTACTTAGATCTTTCACTCTAGTTAATTTTGTTACGTCAAGTCTTATATGTTATTAGATAAAATAAAGTATATTAGATACTATTATAATAAATACCTTCATACATATAGCATTTTTCCTTAGTTTGTTCATTTGTCTTTCAAAAGATTGTTATTTGACAATAATGTCTGCTCTTAATTTTGCTGGACCCTTGCAAGCATTGAGGTGTATCTTCCTTTTTAGGTTTTCCTACCTTAATAAGTAAAAGAGTAGCAATACTTAACAATGTTTTCTATGAATACCTATAAGAATAAATACTTCTTCCAATTTGTTTCCTCATAGCATTTTTATTCATTGATTTCTGAAAAAGGTAGTGTTGTTTATTAAGCTACTGATAGGTGAAGAAATCAGTTGAAAGAGGTTTCAGAATGGTTTTTGATTATAACTTGCTGTCCTTTAATCCCTGGTGTCTCAAGTTTCTCACCTATGAAATAAAGACAGAGTCTGCTGTCATACCAAAAAAAATTTATAAAGCATTTACAGAGGTGCATCCTTGCATTTCTTCCTATTAACTTACATGTATATATGTACTTTTAAAACAAGAAACAATATTGTATAGTGCAAGGAACTGCATTGGGATTAGGTAGACCTCAACCATTTTAGCATGCTGTATAACCTTGTATAATTTACCTTATTTCTTTGTCTCTTAGTTTCTGCATCTATATAATGAGTAACTTGGCATAATGTTTTAGCTAATTTCTGGGTACTATTGGTGTCTATATTCTTTTATAATAACTACCTACAAAGTCAGACATGGGATCTGGCAAATTCTGCCCTCTCTGCACAGACACAAAGAGTCCACATGTGACCCCAAAATGAATTGCTACTCATCAACTCTTTCAGATAGTCCCTTTGATCATTCCATATTTCTCGTTCTTTTCTCAGTTACCTCTCCACATAGTTACATCTTAGCTTCCTCTTTTACAATAGAAAATTATGCCTAGGTGTCTCTCACTTGTCTGCTAAAAATGCTACTGATCAAAAAATTATAGACATTTAAAAATGAATATTTATACCACTGAAAATCATTACCCCAATAAATAGCACTCCAAGAAATTTAACGAAGTCCCAAGCAGTGAAAACACGAATAAATGAGGAATGAGTGAAAAGAATGATAAAACCACAGATCCAGAAAACACTAAAAATCATAAATAGATAATGAATTCTACTTTATTTCAATATATTTGATAAGATATATGGATGATTTTCAAGGAAAAAGTTTGTTCTTAAAAAAAACAGAAATAAATAGACAAATAACCATAAAAATAATTGAACAGGTGCCACAATAATAGCAAAGACTTGAAACCAACCTAAATGTCCAACAATGATAGACTGGATTAAGAAAATGTGGCACATGTACACCATGGAATACTATGCAGCCATAAAAAATGATGAGTTCATGTCCTTGTAGGGACATGGATGAAACTGGAAACCATCATTCTCAGCAAACTACCACAAGGACAAAAAACCAAACACCACATGTTCTCACTCGTAGGTGGGAATTGAACAATGAGAACACATGAACACAGGAAGGGGAACATCACACACCAGGGACTGTTGTGGGGTGGGGGGAGAGGAGAGGGATAGCATTAGGAGATATACCTAATGCTAAATGACGAGTTAATGGGTGCAGCACACCAACATGGCACATGTATACATATGTAACAAACCTGCACGTTGTGCACATGTACCCTAAAACTTAAAGTATAATAATAATAAAATTAAAAAAAATAATAATTGAACAGGTACCAAAAGAACATTACTAAAGCATAAATCTGGCTAATTTTGTCTGTGAAATCTTTCAAACTTTCAAGATGAGAAAAATTACACTGCTTTTAAAAATATGTATTTACATAGAGTTATGAAAAAGTTTCCCAGTCATATCTAAGTTAGCATAATTCTAATAACAAAATCTCAAAAAAAATCACAGTAAATGAAAACTACATATTGATGTTTTGTTCCTATAAATATGAGAATCCTAAATAAAACATTATTCAATTCTATCAGGTAGAATAAGAGTAAACCCTCTATTATTGCTGAAGTTTATTCTAAGAATTCAAGGATGGTTTAACATGTGAATTACACTAACAAATTCATTTGGATACAATTCAACAGTATTTGTAATTGCTGTTTTAAAATTTTTAAACTTTAATTTTAAATTAATAATACATGTGCAGGATGTGCAGGTTTGTTACCTGCACATGTATTATGTGTGCCATGGTGGTTTGCTGCATAGCTCATCCCATCACCCAGTATTAAGCCCAGCATCTATTAGCTATTCTTTCTGATCCCCTCTCTACTTCTACCCTCCGCCCTCTGACAGGCCCCAGTGTGTATTGTTCCCCACCCATCTGTCCATGTATTCTCATCACTCAGCTCCCACTTATAAGTGAGAACATGTGGTATTTGCTTTTCTGTTCCTGTGTTAGTTTGCTAAGGATAATGGCCTCCAGCTCCATCCATGTCTCTGCAAAGGACATGATCTCATTCCTCTTTATGGCTGCATAATATTCCATGGTGTATGTGTACCATATTTTCTTTACCTGCCCTGGGCATTTAGGTTGATTCCATGTTTTTGCTACTGTGAATAGTGCTTCAGTGAACATATATGTGCATGTCTTTATAACAGAATGGTTTATATTCCTGTGGGTATTTACCCAGTAATGGCATTGCTGGGTCAAATGGTATTTTTGCCTCTAGGTCTTTAAGGAATTGCCACACTATCTTCCACAGTGGTTGAACTAATTTACACTCCCACAAACCTTTTATAAAGAGAATACAGCAACAAAATTCTTCATCAAAGATGAGGCTTCTCCTTACTGGTTTTTCAATATTGGATTGGAAGCCTTAGTCAATTAATAGGATAATAAATACTGACAAGAATGTATCTTGAAAAGGAAAAATACATGTTACCCTTATTTGAAAATAATATTCTCATCTACCCAAGTGCAGGTACCATGTCTCTTACTGATATGGTTTGGCTCTGTGTTTCCACCCAAATCTCATCTTGAATTGGAAATATCCCCATGTGTTAAGGGCAGGATCAGGTAGGGATAATTGAATCAAGGGGATGGTTTTCCCCATGCTTTTCTTGTGATAGTAAGTTCTAACAAGATCTGATGGTTTTATAAGGGGCTTACTCTTTCACTTGGCTCTCACTTCTCTCTTGTCTGACACCATGTAGACATGTCTTTCACCTTCTGCCACTATTGTGAGGCCTCCCCAGCCACGTGGAACTGTGAGTCCATTAAACTTCTTTCCTTAATAAATAACCCAGTCTCAGGTATGTCTTTATTAGCAGTGTGAGAACAGATACAGTTCATTGGTACCATAGAGAGTGGGGTGCTGCTACAAGGATACCCCAAAATATGGAAGCAACTTTGGATCTGGGTAAAAGGTATAGATTGGAACAGTTTGGAGGGCTCAGAAGAAGACATGAAAATGTGGAAAAGTTTGGAACTTCCTAGAGACTTTAAGGAAGACAGGAAGATGTGGGAAAGTTTGGAACTTCCTAGAGACTTGTTGAATGGCTTTGACCAAAATGCTGATAGTGATATGGACAATGAAGCCACGCATGCACAAAATACCTTCAAAATAGTTAAGAAATCCAGGTGAGAAATTTTAGCACTTAAGTGGAGCAGAGAAATAAGAAAAGACACAATAAAGGATAGGAAGGATAGTTCCACAATACCAACATTAGCCGCCCTACTCCCGCCAAGCTCACACAGCATGACACAGAGAAATATACCCTCCACATGAAGGAAAGAGACTGAAGTGAGTCCGTGAATTCTCTGCAGATGCCAATATAAAGCCCATTCCAGTGAATCCCAGCACCAGGGCAGCCCCCATGGACCCAAGCTCCAGACTTCCTCCAGTGGACTCAAGACCAAGACCAGCCCCAAAGCCAGACCATCATGTCTGGACCCAAACTCCAGGCACACCTCTGTGGATTCAGGTGCCAGCCTTACCCACCTATTTACCCAGGCACGAGACTAACCTACCTAGCAACAAGCTTGTCCATGGACTACTTGTCATCCCTCATAGAGTCTGTGCACAGACTGACTTTTGAAGGGCTTTCCCTGCCAAAGCCAGTCTATAAAGATGGAAAGAGGTATCTCCTTCTTTAATGGCACAGACACAAACAGAAGGCCACAAGAGTCACACACACACAAATCAAGATAACATGATACCACCAAAGGAACAAACTAAGAAATGAAGATCTACAAAACGCCTGACAAATTAAAAATAATCATCTTAAGGAAGCTTAGTGAGATACAAGAGAAAACACTTAGACATCTAAATAATATCAGGGAAACAGTACATGAACAAAATGAGCAGTTTACAAAGAAATACAAGCAATAAAATATAACCAAACAGAACCCCTGGAGTGTGAGAACACAGTGCCCTAACTAAAAACATTTATAGAGACCTTCAACAACAGACTCACATCAACAAGAAAGAAATCAGCAAGCCTGAAGACAGTCCATTTGAAATTACCCAGTCAGAAGAACAAACAAAGACCAAAACAAAAAGATGACATAAAAGAGAGAAGAAAGACTGTAGGACTTCTGGAACACCATATAGAAGACAAATCTATGCATTATGAACATCTTAGAAGAAGCATAGAAAGGGAAAGGGGCAGACGGCTCATTTAAAGAAATTTTGACAGAAAACCTGGAGAGAGAAATAAATATCCACATCCATGATGTAAAAAGAACCACAAATATGTTAAACATAAAGAGATCTTCACAAAGACACATTATAATTAATCTTTTAAGTTAAAGAAAAAGAGAATATTAAAGGCAGAATGAGAAAAGTAACTCATCACATCTAAAGAAACCCTCATAAAACCATTAGTGGACTTCTTAGCAGAAAGCTTGTAGGCCAAGAAGAATGGTATGTTTCAAAGTGCTTAAAGAAAGAAAAAAAAAGAAACTACCAACCAAGAATATTATACCTAGTCAAGCTGTCCTTCAAAAGTGAAAGAGAGATAAAGGCTTCCCAGAAAAACAAAAGTTGAAGAAGTTCATCACCATTAGGCCTTCCTTGAAATGCTAAAGGGAATTCAAGTAGAAAGAAAAGAATGCTAATTAACAACATAAAAACATATGAAAGTATAAAACTCACTGTAAAGTTAAGAATATACTCAAATTCAGAATACCCTAATACTGTGATGGTTGTATATCACTTTTAACTGTAGTATAAAAGTTAAAAGACACAAGTATTAGAAATTATCTTTAGCTACAATAATTTGTTAATGAATACACATTTTAAAAATATAAATTTTGACACCAATAACATAAAAGTTGAGGAAGGAAAAGTTAAAGTGCAGACTTTTTGTATTCAATCAAAGTTAAGTTGTTATTAGGTTAGACTAGACTGTGTTATAACTATGCAATGTTTTACATAAGCCTCATGGTAACCACAAAGAAGAAGCCTGTGGTAGATATACAAAGATAAGGAGAAAATAACCAAAGCATAACACTACAAAAAAAAATCATCAAATTACAAAAGAAGACAGCAAGATAAAAAGAAAAAAGTTTAAAAACAATGGAAAACTGTCAATAGTAAGTTATTACCTATAATAATTACCTTACATAAAAATGAATTAAATTCTCCAATCAAAAAACATAGAGTGGATAAATGCATTTTTTTAAAAAAAGATTCAACTATATGCTGCCTACAAGAGATTCATTTTAGCTTTAAGGACACACATAAGCTGAAAGTGAAGAGATGGAAGAAGATATTCCACACAAATGGTAATTAAAAGAGAGTAGGGGTAGCTATTCTTACATCAGACACAATAGATTTAAGTCAAACACTGTCACAAGAGACAAAGCCAATCATAATGTAATGATAAATGGTTAATTCATCAAAAGACTAAAACAATGGAAAATATATATGTAACCAACACTGAAACACCTAAATTTATTAAGCAAATAGTAACACAACTAAAGGGAGAAATAGACAGCAATGCAATAATAGTTAGGGATGAAAATTTACGACTTTCAACAATGGGTAGATCATTCTGAAAGAAAATCAATAAGAAAACAGTGGACTCAAACAGTGCTATAGACTAAATGTATCTAACAGACATATACAGAGCATTCCATCCAACAGCAACAGCATACATATTGTTTTCAAGTGCACACAAAACATTCTCCAAGATAGATAAGATATATGTTAGGCCACAAAACAAGTCTTAACAAATTGAAGAAGATTGAAATCATATCAAGCATCTTTTCTACCCACTATGCTATGAAACTAAAATCAACAGAAGCAAAATTTAAAAATTTACATATATGTGAAAATTAAACAACACATTTTTGAGCATTCAATGAGTCAAAGAAGAATAAAAACAGAAGCCCCAAAATGTCTGAGACCAAGAAAAATGGAAATACAACAGACCAAAACTTAAGAGATGCTCTAAAAGCAGTTCTAAGAGGAAAGCTTATAGAAGAAAATAAAAAAGGCTTCAAATCAAACCTTAAGAAATCAAAGCTTGCAAAAAAAAGGTCTGAAATCAAACCTACATTAAAAAATAAAAAAGGCTTCAAATCAAAAACCTAACTTTACACCTCAAGGAACTAGAAAAAGAAGAACAAGTTAAACCAAAGGTTAGCAGAAGAAAAGAAATAACAAATATCATAGCAGAAATAAATGAAATAGAGATCAGAAAAACATAGAGAAGATCAAGGAAACTAAGAGTTATCCTTTGAAAAGATAAAATTGACAAACCTTTACCTAGACTAAGAAAAAGAGAGATAAGATTCAAATATATAAGATTAAAACTTAAAGAAGTGTGCAATGCTTTGAATGATGAAGCCCCCTCCAAAATTCATGTGGAAACATAATCCCCAATGCAACAGTATTACAAGTATTATGGTTTGAATCTGTGTCCCCACCCAAATCTCATGTTGAATTGTAATCCTCAGTGTTAGAGATGAGGCCTGGTGGGAGGTGATTGGATCATGGGGGTGGCTTCCAGTGGTTTAGTACTATCTCCCCTTGGTACTGTACATTGAGTAAATTCTCAGGAGATCTGGTTGTTTGTGTGTAGCACTTCTCCCCTCTCTCTATTCCTCCTGCTCTGACCATGTGAAGATGCCCACTCCAGCTTTGTCTTCTACCATGAGTAAAAGTTTCCTGAGCCCCCAACCCTCATCCATGCTTCCTGCACAGCCTGTGGAACCATGAGCCAAGTAAACCTCTTTTCTTTATAAATTACCCAGTCTCAGGCATTTCTTTATAGCAGTGAGAGAATGAACAAATACAGAAAATGTATGGCCCAAAGAAGGCCCATCTTCACGAATGGAATTAGGTGCCCTTATAAAAGGGCCTGATGAACAGATTTCTCCCCTTTTCATCTATTCTGTCCAACTCCCTTGTGGTGAAATAGCATCCCTCACCTTGGGAGTACACAGTAACAAGCCCCTTCTTGGAAGCAGAAAGCAGCCCTCAATCCTGCCAGTGCCTTGATTGTGGATTTCCCAGCTTCCAGAATCATGATAAATTAATTTCTACTGTTTATAAATTAACCAGTTTGTGGTATTTTTATAGAAGCATAAATGGACTCAAACAGAAATTGGTACCAGAGAAGTGGACTGTTGTTACTGTTTGTTACTGTTGCTGTAACAAATACCTGAAAAATGTAGGAACAGCTTTGGAACTGGGTAGTGGTTAGAGGCTGGAACAGTTGTGAACTGCATGGTAGAAAAAGCCTAGATTGCCATGAACGGAGCATAAAAGGTGATTCTTGAGAGAGCTCAGGAGAACCGTAGAAAAACATCCACAGTTTTAGAGATTATTTAACTGGTCATGAACAGAATGTTGGTAGAAATACAGATAGTAAGGCCATTTTTATGAGGTCTTAGATGGAAATAAGAACTATATTACCGGAAACTGGAGGAAAGACCATTCTTGTTACAAAGTGTCAAAGAACTTGGCTGAATTGTGTCTGTGTTCTACTTTGCAGAGGGCAGAATTTAAGAGTGATGGACTAGGATACTTGGTGGAATGAATCTCTAAGCAGAGCATCAAGGGTGCTTTGTGGCTTTTCTCAACTGTTTATAGTAAAATCTAAGAAGAGAAGCAAGTTAAATATGGAATTTATAACCAAAGGGAAACAGGATGCAAAGACTCAGAAAATTCTCCCCCTAGTCATGTAAAAAAAAAGGTATGTTTAGGAGAGAAAACCAAGGGTCTTATCAAGCAACCACATAATAAAGAGATGAGCATAGGTAGAAGGAAACCAGGTGCTATTCATGAAGACAATGGGAGAACAATACCAAAGGTGCTTCAGAGATTCTCAAGGCTGCCATTACCTTTAGAGGCCCAGAGTTCTAGGACTTTGAGGGCAGAATGACTTCAAGGGAGAGATTCAGGGAACCCTTGGGAACTTCGAGCTCATTGTCCAGGGTTACCTCAATTCTCTGCCCCCTGTATTCTGCTCCAGTGCTCCTTGGCTACTCCAACTGTGGCTCAAGCAAGCCCCGGTGCAGGTTGGGCCACCACACCTGAAAACACAAGCCATAGTCTTGGCATTATCCACTCTGTGGATGTGCAGAGCGCAGAAGCTGAGGAGGCAGGGCTACCTCCACCTAGATTACAATGGATGTCTTGAACAGCCTCAGGGACCAGGCAGAGACATGCCCCAGGGGTGGGGCCACTGCAGAAAGTCCTCACTAAGTGAATGCTTAGAGGATTCATAGGGGCAGAGCCATCCCCCAGACTGTATACCTATAGAGTCGCTAGCATGCAATACCAAACTGGGAAAGCCACAAGCACCTGAGTCTAACCCATGAGAACTGTGGTATGGGCTGTGTCTAGCAAAGCCTGAGTGCAGAGTTCCCTGTAGCCTTGTAAACCCACCTCCTTCCAATGTGTCTGGCAGGTGGGACATGGAGTCAAAGAAGATTATTCTCCAGCCTTAAGATTTAACGTTGCTTTAGCAAAAGAAACAATCAGCAGAGTAAACAGGCAACCCACAGAATGGGAGAAAATCTTCGCAATCTATACATCTGACAAATGACTAATATCCAGAATCTACAAGAAACTCAAACAAATCAGCAAGAAAAAAACAAACAATCCCATCAAAAAGTAGGCTAAGGACATGAATAGACAATTCTCAAAAGAAGATATACATATGACCAACAAACATATGAAAAAAATGCTCAACATCACTAATTATCAGGGAAATACAAAGCAAAACCACAATGGTGATACCAGCTAACTCCTGCAAGAATGGTAATAATAAAAAAAAATAATAATAGATGTTGGCACGGGGATATGGTGAAAAGGGAACATTTTTACACCTTTGGTGGGGAATGTAAACTAATACAACCACTATGGAAAACAGTGTAGATTCCTTAAATAACGAAAAATATATTAACCATTTGATCCAGCAATCCAGCTTCTATGTATCTACCCACAGGAAAAGAAATCATTATACGAAAAAGATACCTGCACACGCATGTTTTTAGCAGTACAATTCACAATTACAAAAATATGAAACTAGTCCAAATGCCTATCATTCAATGAGTGGATAAAGAAAATGTGGTATATAAATACCATGGAATGCTACTCAGTCATAAAAAGGAATGAAATAGTGGCATTTACAGAAACCTGGATGGAACTGGAGACAGTTATTCTAAGTGAAGTAACTCAGGAATGGAAAACTAAACATCGTATGCTCTCACTCATAAGTGGGAGCTAAGCTATGAGGATACAAAGGCATAAGAACGATACAATGGACTTTGAGGCTTGGAGGAAATGGTGGGAGGGGGTGACGTATAAAAGACTACACATTGGGTACAGTGTACACAGCTCGGGTGATGGGTGCATCAAAATCTCAGAAATCACCATTAAAGAACTTATTCATGTAACACCTGTTCCCCCAAAATCTATTGAATTAAAAATATAAAAATACATAAAAATAAATTTAACTGTTGCTTGCCTTGTTGGATTTTGAACTTAATTAGGACTTGTTACTCTTTCTTCTTGCCTATTTCTCCCTTTGAATGGAAATGTCTATTCTATGCCAGCCTCACCACTGTTTTTTGGAAGCATATAACTTGTTTGATTTAACAGGAAAATTTGGAAGAAAAATTGCTTCAGGAAAGGAAGCTAGAAGGAAATTTGCCTTCAGATAAATTATAATGCGAGTCTCACCCTTATGTGATTTAGACGATATTTACGAGAGATTCTGGATTAGACTTTAGAGTTAATGCTGGGATGAGTTAAGACTTTGGGGGCTATTGGGATAGAATAAAAGTATTTTGTATGTGAGAAGGACATAAATTTTAGAGGACTGGGGGCAGAATGCAATTGTTTGAATGATGATGCCCCTTCCAAAATTCATGTAGAAACATAATTTCCAATGCAACAATATTAACAAGTGTGGCCTTTAGGAAGCAATTGAGTTATGAGGGCTCTGCTCTCATGAATGGAATTAGATGCCCTTACAAATGGGCTTGATGGAAGGAGTTCTCCTCTTTTCACCCCTTCTGTCCCTTGTTCCATGTGAGAACACAGCATTTCTCCTCTATGAAGGGTGCAGCAACAAGTCACCACCTTGGAAGCAGATGGCAGCCCAAATCAGACATCAGTCTTCCCAGTGCCTTGATCTTGGACCTCCATGCCTTCATAACCATGAGAAATAAATGTATATTATTTATAAACTACCCAGTGCATGGTAATTTATTATAGTAGCAAAAACTAAGACAAGGAGACATTACAACTGATATAACAGAAATACGAAGGATCACAAGAGGATACTATGAACAATTATACAATAACAAATTAGATAAACTAGAAGAAATGGATAAATTCCTAGAAACATATAACTTACCAAGACTAAACCATGAAGAAATAGAAAATCTGAAAGGATCAATAATAAATAAGATTGAATCAGTAATCAAATACCTCCTCCCTCCTCAAAAAAAAAAAAAAAAGCCCAAGATCTGATGGCTACTAAACACCTGAGAAGAATTAATGCAAGTTCTTATCGATTTTTTTTTTTAATTGGAGAGGAGGGAATACTTCCAAACTGATTTTTTCAGCCCAGCTTTGTCCCATTGTCAAAGCCAGACAAGGATACTACAAACAACAAAAATTACAGGCCTGTTTGCCTAATTAACACTGATGCAAAAAAAAAAAAAAAAAGAAACCTCAACAAAATACTAGGAAATAAAATTTAATAGAGTGTTAAAAGGATAATATACCATGATCAAGTGGAATTTATTCCTGGCATGTAAAAAAGGTTCAACATACTTAAATCAATCACTATATTAACAGAATAAGGGATTAAAAATTATATGATTATTTCAATAGATGCAGAAAATAGCATTTGAAAAAATTCATTAGTAATAAAAAGTTCTTTAAAAATTAGCTACAGAAGAAACACATCTTAACATAATAAAGGCCATGCATGATAAGCCCACAGCTAATATAATACTCAACAGTTAAAAGCTTAAAACTTTCTCTTGAAGATTATAAACAAGACAAAAATATCCACTCTTGTCACTTCTGTAAAACATAGTATTGGAAGTCCTAACCAGAGAAACGAAACAAAACAAAACAAAAAAGAAAATTCATCCACGTTGTAAAAGAAGTAAAATTGTCTGCAGATGACATGATCTTATATGTGGAAAACCATAAAGATGCTGCCAGAAAACCATTCAAACTAATAAATAAATTCAGGAAAGTTGCAGAACACAAATTCAACATACAAAAATCATGTGCATTTCTATACACTAATGACAAACTACATGAAAAATAAATTGAAATAACAATCCCATTTACAATAGCATCAAAAATATTTAGGAATAAATTTACCCAAGGAGGTAAAAAACCTTCTACTAAAACCTATAAAACATTGATGAAAGTAATTGAACACCACCCAAATGAACGGAAAGATATTCTGTGTTCACGGATTGGAAGAATTAATATTGTTAGACTGTCCATAACCAAAAGCAATGTACAGATTTAGTGCAATCTCTATCAAAATTAAAATGGCATTTTTCATAGGTTTAGATAAAACAATCTTATAATTCGTTTGGAACCACAAATTGCCAATGCAATTTTGAGCAAGAAGAACATAGCTGGAAGAATCATATTTCCTGATTTCAAAATATATCACAAAGCTACAGTAATCAGAAGAGTACAGTGGTGGTATAAAAACAGACATATGACTGACGGAACATAATAGTGAACCCAGAAGTAAATCCACACATAGATAGCCAACTGGTTTTTGGCAAGGGTACTAAGAACACACAATGGGGAACAGACAATCTCTTCAACATATGGTGTTGGGAAAACTGGATATCCATATCCAGAAGAATGAAATTGGCCACTTATTCTACACCACATACAAAAAACGACTCAAAATGGATTAAAGACTTAAATGTAAGCCTGAAGCTGCAAAACTACCAGAAGAAAACACAGGGTAAAAGCTTGTTGGCATAGGTCTGGGCAATTATATTTTAGGTCTGACACCAAAAAGCACAGGCTAAAAAAGCAAAAACAGACTAATGGGATTGCATAAAACTAAAAAGCTTCTTCACAGCAAACAAAACAATCAACAGAGAAAATAACCTAAGGAATGGGAAAAAATATTTGATTAATATCCAAAATATATAAGAAATTCAAACAACTAAATAGAAAAAACCCAATAACCCAATTAAAAAATGGACAAAAGACTTGAATGGACATTTCTCAAAAGAAGACACATAAATAGTCAAGAGGTATATAAAAATATGCTCAGCTTCATTGATCATTAGGAAAATGCAAATGAAACCCACAAGAAGCTGTTACGTCACACCTATTAGAATGACTATTATTTTAAAAAAATCAAGTGTTGGTGTGGATATGGAGAAAAGGGAAACTTACACACTGTTGATTGGAATATAAATTGGTACAGCCATTATAGAAAACAGTATGGAGGCTCCTCAAAAAGTCATAGAACTATCATATGATTAAGCAATCTCACTTTTGGGTAAGGAAATAAAATAGGTCAAAGAGATATCTGCATTCCCATGTTCATTGCAGCATTATTAACAATAGCCAAGTGTCCATCAAAGGATAAATTGATCAAGGAAATAATTTGTTGAAAAATGGTAAAAGTTCTTAAAAAGAGATTCCCTTCTCCAATTCATAAAGCGGAAGAGTCATCCTTCTTCTATCTTAGACATCAGGAAGTATACTTTCAATTTTCTCAGGAAATGATGAGGGTTAGAAACCCTCCTGAAAACAGAAGAATTAAGTGGAAGATGCTTACTGTACTGTAAAACTCACTTGCCCAGCCCTCAGAAGGCTGGCACCCCACCCTCTAACTAGTTTGCAGAGCTCAATGCCTGAAAAGATTTTTTTCCATGAGTAACATCTCACAGGTTCTGATATTTAGAGAACCACAATGAAGAAAAACAAAAAGTCCATCACGCAACAGAAACACTCACGGTCTATAAGCATAATAACTCCCTGATCCCACATAAGGCTTTCAATTAGTTTTCTAGTGCCTAATTCCAAAATACAATTAGACAAGGATTAGAAGATATATAAGGAAAGGTTTCAATATGAAAGACAGAAACAAAAATTAACATAAAAGAAAAACTATAACCCTAGGAGCAGAGGAAAGCTCAAAAATAGAGTATCTTCATAGCAATAAGAGAAGACATTGCATTCATGAAGAAAGAATGGAACATGACAAAAAGAGAGCATACAGGGAATAAGAAAATAATATGATAGGTAAAAATAAAATATCCAGTGGAAATTGGAAGCGCTCAGAGTCTAGAAAAGTCTAGAAAAATCTTTAGAAAACAGAGCATAAGGAAATGAGACAAAATGGAAGCTAAAATATGATAAATTAGAGAACTAATTCAAGAGGCCCAACCAATAGGAGTTACAGAAAGAGAGAACAAAAGTGCATGAGTGAGAGTTAGCAAGTGTGTGTGTCTGAGAAAGAGAGATGGAAGAATTACCAAAGAAGTAATATAAAACATTTCTTAAGTCCAGCACACACAAATCTACTGAAAAACTACTCCCAGCCAGGTGCAGCGGCTCACGCCTGTAATCCCAGCACTTTGGGAGGCCTAGGCGGGTGGATCACGAGGTCAGGAGATCAAGACCATCCTGGCTAATACGGTGAAACCCTGTTTCTACTAAAAATACAAAAAATTAGCCAGGCATGGTGGCTGGCGCCTGTAGTCCTAGCTACTCGGGAGGCTGAGGCAGGAGAATGGCGTGAACCCGGGACGCGGAGCTTGCAGTGAGCCGAGATGGCGCCACTGCACTCCAGCCTGGGCGACAGAATGAGACTCTGCCTCAAAAACAAACAAACAAACAAAAAAAAAAAACCTACTCCCACCAGTCAGCACAAGTGATGTAAAAGAACTCACAAGTATATTGTCATGAAATTTCAGTACCTTAAGAATAAAGAAAACATTCTAAAAACTTCCAGAAAGAAAGAAAAAAAACACAAAAGATTAAGAATCAGAATAGCACTGGACTTTTTACAGCAACATCATGGAAGCAGAAACAATGGGAAAAAAATGCCTTCCGTATTTTGAGAGGAAATGATTTCCAATCTAGAACTACATATACAAGCAAATTATCAAGTATATGAGTAGAAAAATATATTTTTAGACATTCAAATTCTCAAAAATGAAATAGTTCCCATGTACTCTTTCTCAATATTGTACTGAAGTAATGTACTACAACAAAATTAAGGAAAATGAAAAAATGACATCCAAGAAATAGGTGTTTAAACATAAGGAACCCGAAGAAGGAATTTCAGGAAATTCAGAAAGTGAAAGGATGATATTTGCACGGTGGGCCCAAATATAAACTAGTTGAGATTGGAGCAAGATGATGAAGACATTTTTTAGAAAAAAATCATAGCTTACCTAGTGTGTTTAATCTATGAAAAGAAGTTTTATTACTCTACCATAGAATCTGATGATTAAAAAAGTTTGTGTGGCTAGAAGAGACAAGATGGCTGACTAGACAAAACCAGGAAGAGCATCTCCACCAAGAGACCAGACTATGAAGAAGACTGGCACATTCTGAGCAGATCTTTGGAATAAAGGCATTGAGAGTGGATGCAGGGAAGACACAGACCCTGGGGTGAAGGCAGAGGAGGCTGGGAACCCTGCATGGGGCTGCAGAGCACTAGGATTCATTCCTGGCCCTCAGCAGCACCTGGGGAAGGAGTGAATTAAACAGGTGAGGAATGGCCCACTCTCACCATGGACCCATAAAATCCTAGCAGCAGGACACCCCATGACCCCCACAGACATTTGATCTGACAGGGAGAGCTGCTTGAGGAGGTGGCACAAAAGGACTCCATCTTGTGCCAAGCCCAGAGGGTTTGACACAGGAATGGCTGCAGTGGAGTGCAGCCATGGATGTCTATCCCCCAAGGCTTGCCACACTCCTTTAGGTGGCTTTGGCCTTTCTTGACTGCCACACTTGGACAGCGCAAGGTGGTCTTGCCTGTGGGAGGGAGCCAGTGTGATCTGTGTGCCCCCCTGTCTGCCGGCCTCCTTGGAGTCCCTGCCAGGCTGTACCTGCTTGCAGAACAGCCTCAGATGCCCAACAAGGGTGCTTGCTGGTGGCTGCTGCCATAGTTCCTTCAATAGTAGAACTTGTTTAACCATCAGAGAATTTCAGCAGATGGGACCCCACCAACATCCACTCACTTGTAGCTTCTCCCCACTGCTTTGCCAACATGTAAGCATGCAGACTGCACTGCCCCATTGCCACTGACACACACAAGTGTGGACCTTGCCACCACCATCCTGCCCCAGCCGGCACACAAGTGTGCATACCCCACTGCCCCACAACTGCCAGCACACACATGAACACCGTTGCATCACTGCCATCAGTACATGCATGTGTGCACAGACCCACTGCCACTGGCCTGATGAAGCACCTTTGCCAGTACCCCCCATCAGAAGATTGTTGCCAGTGGACTGGGAACACCACACATTGTCCCCTCAAGTGCAGTAGGTTCTTAACCTAGAGGGGCCAGAGAACAAAACACTTGTCCTGGTACCAGCCTCCTAGGATTAGAGCATGCAGCCTAGAAGTACTGAGCTGAGGCTTGGCCCCCTGAAATCATCCAGAAACAAAGCCAGTCACCTGAACCCAATTTATACTACACTCAAATGCTCAAGGGCAAAGAATATAAAAGCAACAATCCCCATCCAAAGAACAGAAACTTCAAATATTAAAGGAACATCATTAGCTTACACAGATGAGAAAGAACCAGTGCAAGAATTCTAACAACTCAAAAAGCCAGAGAGTCTTCTAACCTTCAAATGACCACACTAGCTTCCAAGCAATGGTTCTTAACCAGGCTAAAATACCTGAAGTGACAAAGGATTCAGAATCTGGATAGCAATGAAGGTAATCAAGATTCAGGATAAAGTCAAAAGTCAATCCAAGGAATCTAAGGAATCCAATAAAATGATATAGGAGCTGAAATTTGAAATAGCCAATTTAATAAAGAACCAAACTAATCTGATACAGCTGAAAAACTTACTACAAGAATTTCGTAATAGAATTAGAAGTATTAACAGCAGAACAGAACAAACTGAGGAAAGAATCTTAGAGCTCAAAGACCAGTTCTTCAAAACAAATCAGTCAGACAAACTAAAGAAATAAAAAAGGATGATCAAAACCTCCAAGAAATATGGGGATTATTAAAGAAATATGGGATTATGTAAAGAGACCAAATCTATAACTCATTGGCATCCCTGAAAGAGAGAAAAAGGGAGCAAGCAACTTGGAGAACATATTTGAGGATATTGTCCATAAAAATTTCCCCATCCTGGTTAGAGAGGTTGACATACAAATTCAGGCAATTCAGAGAACCCCTGTGAGATGCTATACAAGATGACCATCCCCATGACACACAGTCATCAGATTCTCCAACATCAGTATTAAAGAAAAAATATTACAGGCAGGGGAAGGTCATCTAGAAAGAGAACCCCATCAGACTAACACCAGACCTTTCATCAGAACAATATTTGGGCCTATATTCAGCATTATTAAATAAATAGAATTCCATCTCAAAATTTTATATTCAACCAAACTAAGCTTCATACATGAAGAAGAAAAAAAATCCTTTTTAGATATGCAAATACTAAGGAAACTTGTTATCACGAGACCTACCTTACAGGAAGTCATTAAGAGAGTGTTAAATATGGCAACAAAATACCATTACCAGACACCACATAAGCACACTTAAAGACATAGACTATTGAAACTATGAAGCAACTACACAATCAAGTCTGTATAATAACCAGCTAAACACATGATGACAGGATCAAATCCACACTTATCAATATTAACCTTGAATGTTAATAAGTTAAACCCCCCATTTAAAAGGCACAGAGTAGCAAGTTGGATACATACAAAAGACCCAACTGTATGATGTCTTCAGGAAACCTGTCTCACTTGCAATGGCACCTATAGGCTAAGAGTAAAGGGATAGAGAAAAATCTACAAAACAGAAAACAAGAAAGAGCAGGGGTTGCTATCCTAATTTTGGACAAAACACTTTAAACCAACAATAGTCAAAGAAGACAAAAAAGGGCATTACATAATGATAAACAGTTCAATTCAACAAGAAGATGTAGCTATTCTAAATATATATGCAGTCAATACTGGAATACTCAGATTCATAAAACAAGTTCTTAGAGACCTATGAAGAGACCTAGATAACCACACAATAATAGTGGAAGACTTCAACACCCCACTGATAGTATTAGACAGATCATCAAGGTAGAAAACTAACAAAGATATTTGGAACCTAAACTTAAAACAGATGTCTATAGACCACTCCACCCCAAAACAACAGATTATATATTCTTCTCTTCTTCACATGGCACATGCTCTAAAATCAACCACATTTTGGCCATAAAACAATGTTCAAATAATTAAGAAAAACAAAATTATATCAACCGCTTTTTTAAACAACAGCACAATGAAAATGGAAATCAATACAAAGAACTCTCACAACCATACAATTACATGGAAATTAAACAATCTGCCTCTGAATGATTTTGGGTAAACAATGAAATTAATGCAGAAATCAAGAAATTATTTGAAACTAATGAAAACAAAGTTACAACATGCCAGAATCTCTGAGACACAGCTAAAGCAGTGTTAAGAGGAAAGTTTACGGTACTAAACACCCACATGAAAAAGTTAAAAAGATCTCATAGTAACAACCTAAGATTTCACCTAGAGGAATTGGAAAAACAAGAGCAAACCAACCCCAAAGCTATTAGAAGAAAAGAAATAAACAAACATCCTGAAGTGAATGAAATTGAAATGCAAAAAAAAAATACAAAAGAAAAACAAAACCAAAAGTTAGTTTTTTGAAAGAATAAATACGATTGATAGGCTGCTAGCTAGACTAATTTAAAAAACAGAGAAAATCCAAATATACAATCAGAAATCACAAAGGGGACATTACCACTGACCCCACAGAAATTTTAAAAAAGCCCTCAGAGCCTATTATGAATACCTCTATGCACACAAACTAGAAAACCTGGAAGACACAGACAAATTTCTGGAAACATACAACCTCTCAAGATTGAACTAGGAATAAATTGAAACCCTGAACAGATCAGTAACATGTTCTGAAATTGAATCAGTAATAAAAAGCCTACCAATCAGAAAAAGCCCTGGACCAGAAGGATTCACAGCTGAATTCTACCGGACATACAAGGAAGAGCTGGTACCAACCCTACTGAAACTATTCCAAAAAATTGAGGAGGAGGAACTCTTCTCTAACTCATTCTGTGAGGCCAGCATTATTCTCATACCAAAACCTTGCCAAGACACAACAGAAAAGGAAAACTTCAGGCCAATATCCCTGATGAACATAGATGCAAAAATCCTCAACAAAATACCAGCAAACTTAATTCAACAGCGCATCAAAAAGCTAATCTACCATGATCAAGTTGACTTTATTCCTGGGATGCAAGATTGGTTCAACAGAGAAAATCAATAAGTGTAACTCATCACACAGAACTAAAAACAAACACCACAGGATCATCTCAATAGACACATAAAAGGCTTTCAATAAAATTCAACATCTTTTCATGCTAAAAACTTCAACAGAATAGGCATTGAAGAAATATACCTCAAAATCATAAGAGCCATGCATGACAAACCCATAGTCAACATCATACTGAACAGACAAAAGCCAGAAGCATTCCTTTTGAGAACCAGAACAAGATGAGTATACCCTCTCTCACCACTCCTATTTATTGGATGTCCTAACCAGAGCATTCAGGCAAGAGAAATAAAAAGCAACCAAATAGGAAGAGAGGAAGTCAAACTATCTTTTCCGATGATATAATTTTATACCTAGAAAATCCTATAGTCTCTGCTTAAAGCTCTTAGGTCTGATAAACAACTTTAGGAAAGTTTTACCATACAAAATCAATGTACCAAAAATTAACATCATTTTTATACACCAACAATGTCCAAGCTGAGGGCCAAATCAAGAATGCAATTCCATTCACAAGAGCCACAAAAAATAATACCTAAGAGTATAGCTAACAGGGAGTTGAAAGATCTCTACAATGAGAATTACAAAACACTGCTTAAATAAATCAGAGACAGTAAAAACAAGTGGAAAAACATTCCATGCTCATGGAGAGGAAGAATTAATATTGTTAAAATGGCCATACTACCCAAAGCAATTTATAGATTCAATGCTATTACTATTTCACAGAATTAGAAAGAAACCATTCTAAAATTCATATGGAACCAAAAAAAGAGCCTGAACAACCAAGGCAATCTTAAGCAAAACAACAACAACAAACAAACAAAAACCAAAACCAAAAAACACAGTCAGAGGCATTGCATTACCCAACTTGAAATTATACTATAAGGCTACATTTTTCAAAACAACATGGTACTGGTAAAAAAAAAAAAAAAAAAAAAAAAGTACACACTAATGAAACAGCTTAAAGAATTCAGAAATAAAACTCCACAGCTTCATCCATCTGATCTTTGACAAAGTCAACAAAACAAGCTTTGGAGAAAGGACTCCCTATTTAATAAAAGGTGCTGGGGTAACTGATTAGCCAATATGCAGATGATTAAAACTGGATCTCTTTCTTTCACCATATACAAAGATCAAGTCAAGATGGATTAAAGACTTAAATGCAAAATCTAAAATTATATATATAAAAAACTCATGAGTAAACCTAGGAAATATCATTCTGGACATAAGCCCTGGCAAAGATTTCATTAGGAAGACTCCAAAAGCAATTGCAACAAAAACAAAAAATGACAAATGGGACCGAATTAAACTAAAAAGCTTCTGCACAGCAAAATAAACTATCAGCAGAGTAAACAGAAAACCTACAGAATGGGAGAAAATATTTGCAACCCATGCATCTGAAAAAGGTCTAATATTCAAAACAAACTTAAATGTACAAGCAAAACAAAAACAAAAACCTCATTGAAAAGTGGGCAAAGAGTATTAACAGACACTTCTCAAAAAGAAGACATAGGAAAAAATGCTCGGCCGGGTGCAGTGGCTTACACCTGTAATCCCAGCAGTTTGGGAGGCTGAGACAGGTGGATCACCTGAGGTCAGGAGTTCGAGACCAGCCTGACCAATGTGGCGAAACCCTATCCCTACTAAAAATACAAAAATTAGCCGGGCGTGGTGGCAGGCGCCTGTAATCCCAGCTACTCCGGAGGCTGAGGCAAGAGAATTGCTTGAACTCAGGAGGCGGAGGTTGCAGTGAGCCGAGATCTTGCCATTGCACTCCAGCCTGGGCGACAAGAGCAAGACTCCGTCTCAAAACAAACAAACAAACAAACAAACAAACAAACAACAACAACAAAAAAAACAAACAAAAAAAACTTACCATTACTAATCATTAGAGAAATCCAAAATCGAAACCACAATGAGATACCACGTGACACCAGCCAGAATGGCTATTAATAAGATGTCAAAAAATAGAAGATGCTGGTGAGGTTGCAGAGAAAAGGGAACACTTATACTGCTGATGGGAATGTAAATTAGTTCAGCCACTGTAGAAAGCAGTTTGGAGATTTCTCAAAGAAATTAAAACAGAATTACAATTTGACCCAGCAATCCCATTATCGGGTACATACCCAAAGGCAGATAAATGACTCTACCACACATAGACGTGTATTTTCATCATAGCACTATTCACAATAGCAAAGACATGGAATCAATCTAAACACCCATCAATGGTGTGGATAATGAAAATGTGGTACATATACACCACGGAATACTATCCAGCCATAGAAAAGATCGAAATCATGTTCTTAGCAACAACATGCATGGAGCTGGAGGTCATTATCCTAAGTGAATCAACGCAGCAACACAAAATCAAGTACCACATGTTCTCACTTATAAGTGGGAGCTACACATTGAGTACACATGAACACAAGGAAGGTAACGATAGACACTGGGGCCTACTTGAGGGTGAAGGTTATGAGGGTGATGATTGAAAAACTATCTATTGGCTGTTATGCTTATTACCTCCGTGAAAAAATAATCTGTACACCAAATTCCTGAGACACTCAATTTATCCATGTAACAAACCTGCTCTTATATCCCCCCGAACCTAAAATAAAATTTGGAAAGAAAAAAGAAAAGGTTTGTGTACAAAGAAAATTAAGTAAACCCAAAATAAGGTAATTACTAATTCCAGGGAAGCAGAAAATCGAACCAGATAGCAAACTTAAACTACCTACGATACTTACTGAGCAGTGAGTAATGTTTATGTAATAACGACGAAATGAGTGAATGTAAATTTAGTCCAAAATTATAATAAATCTACATTTAAAAGATGATTGAAGATAACTGAATATGTCCATAGGGACAGGGTGTGATAGGAGGAATGTTGAAGGAGAGTTAAATTTTCCTCTTACCTGGTAGTAAATCAATACCTAACATCTGAATTTGAAAAATCAACAAGTAGTGAAAAAGTACATTAGTTAAAAACATGATATTAAATTAATTAAATATCAGAATAAACTATTTAATAAGCTAAACAGGCTATCATTGGGTAGCAGGATTGGGAGGACAATGGGAGGGAAAACAAGACAGGCAGAGAAACACTATTTTTGCTAATAATCCTTGTTGTCCTAATGTAACCTTTAAACCATGCACATGTATTTTGCTGAAAATTTAAGTAAATAGCCAAAACATATGACTGGAAAATCAAAAGAAATGTAAAAGATTGAGTATATAAAAAGACGCATATCTTCAATAAATGTGCACTCAAATTTAAACTAGAATTTTTTTTACCTGTTAAAATAGCAATAATTTACAAGGTTTATGACATCACAAGTTAGTAAAAATGTAGAAAAATAATCACTGTCACAAGATGCTGGCAGAAATATATTAATTAGCCCACTTCTTTTGAAGGGAAACTGGAAATTCATATCCAAACCTAAAACATGACTCTGTTCTGGCAAATCTACTTCTGTATTTTTTTTCTAAAGGAATTAAAAGAAAACTTTTTTTTTAAAACAGTGTGTATGAGGGGACATTTATTAAAGTATTGCTTATAATGTTAAAATATGAGAAACAAGCTAATATTCATACTATAGAGCATTTAAAAAAACTAGTGGATCATTTGTAAAGTAAAACTGCACAGATAAGGTGGTCATATTGATTCATATTTATTGTCATGGAAAGCATGACAATATGTGTGTTGGCAATATACTAAATTATAAGAAAAATGCAGTAATAATCAGGCAATACTTCAATATTTAAACTCACTGCAATTCATTTCAGTTTCTGGAAGGCAGCGTCCCCTTCCATTATATGTTATTTTAAAAGTGTTCTCTAACTATTCTGTTTATTCTAGCAGATTAATTTTGGAATCATTTTTGTCATGGTCACTAGCTGTAATGTGTGATTCCTTTTATCCCAAAACTAGCTATCCATCAATTCACATGTCCATACATACATCAATTTATCCTTCACCTATGCTAACACAAATACATCCATCTTTCTATCAACCAATCTATCCATTTACTAAAGAGACAAAGAAGAGATTGTTATTTTCTAACTTGTACATTGTCTTATTTTACAATAAAAATTTTATTTTTGTAATCTCAAGAAAAAAACCATTTCTATAAACAAAACAAAATACAATAGATATTTTAAAAATATTTTTCATAGACCAGTGACTCATGCATCTTTGTTCCATTGCCCATTTGCAATGAGCAGAGAAAGCCCGAAGATAGCAGAAGAGGTCAGATAACTAAGAAACTGAGCAAAAATGTGGATGGGGGAAGTTTGAGCCTAGACACGGTCATTGGCTTTGAACAGGAAGTGAGATCTGTGAGAGAGAAGGATGAGAGTAAGTGAACACTAGTTAAAAGTGTGGGGTGCAAAGTGGGAGAGGAAGAGGAAGCTGGAACAACTGCTGGCAGGTAAGCCAAATGAGCAACTTTGCAAATGTTTTGTTATTCCTAGTAGACACATGTTTTAAAATTTTTCTTTCTTAATATAAAGAACATTCATGCTCCTTGTAGATACTTTGGGAAATAAAAGAAAGTATAAAGAAGAAAATTGAAATTACCCATAACCACTGTTAAAATTGTCATATAAAAATATATATCAATAGATATTTACACATTTTTTAAATAAGACATTTCCCCTTTATATCCCACCTCTGTCTCAATATTATAACCTGAACGTTTTCCTATGTCTTTAATATTTATTCAAATCATAATTTAATGTTCATAAACGATTGCATTATATTTAACTGTTTAACCATCCCCTTGTCAGATATTTAGATTATCTTTTATTCTATTATAAATATTTTTAGGATTATCCTTATACAATACTCTTTGCACAGCTGATCATCTCTTTGGAATTAATTTGTACAAGTGGTATTACTGGGTTAAAGGGCATAAACTCTTTTAGGCATTGTAATATATCTAGCCTAATTGTTTTTATTTTTTATTTATTTATTTATTTTTGAGATGGAGTCTCGCTTTGTCACCCAGGCTAGAGTGCAGTGGTGCAATCTCAGCTCACTGCAACCTCTGCCTCTCGGGTTCAAGCAATTCTCTGCCTCATACTCCCGAGTAGCTGAGATTACAGGCGTCCACCACCACGCCTGGCTAATTTTTGTATTTTTAGTAGAGATGGGGTTTCACGATGTTGGCCAGGCTGGTCTCAAACTCCTGACCTCAGGTGATCCATCTGCCTTGGCCTCCCAAAGTGCTGGGATTACGGGCGTGAACCAGCTCACCCAGCCACCTAATTGGTTTTTAAGAAATTTATAGTTTGGCTGGGCGCCGTGACTCACGCCTGCAATCCTAGCACTTTGGGAGACCGAGGAGGGTTGATCACCTGAGGTCAGGAGTTCGAGACCAGCCTGGTCAACCTGGTGAAACCTCGTCTCTACTAAAAATACAAAAATTAGCCAGGCGTGGTGGCGGGCACATGTAATCCTAGCTACTCGGGAGGCTGAGGCAGGAGAATCACTTGAACCCAGGAGGTGGAAGTTGCAATGAGCTGAGATCACGCCATTGCACTCAAGCCTGGGCGACAGAGCGAGACTCCATCTCAAAAAAAAAAAAAAAAAGAAATTTATACCTGTTTATATTCCAAACAGCATCATAGTTATACTCCAAAGAGTGCCATCTGATAACTTTAACATAGTTTTTTAAATTTGATAACTTAAAATTAATTATTCATTTTGGCTTTCTTTGATTGCCAGTGAGGATAAATTTGTTTTGTTGGTCATCTGTATTTCTTCAACTGTGAATTATTTCCATGCCCTTTACTCAATGTTTATTTTTCTATTGATGGTACTATAATTGATTTATAAGTATTCTTTAAAAATAATTTTGAATACCACTTACTCCTACAAAAATGGCCATTGTTAAAAAGTCAAAAAACAATAGATGTTGCCATGGATGTGGGGAAAAGAGAAGGTGTATACACAGCTGGTGGGAATGTAAACTAGTAGAACTTCTATGGAAAACAGTATGGAGATTCCTTAAAGAGCTAACAGTAGACCTACCATTCAATCCAGCAATCCCACTGAGTATATATCAAAGGGAAAATAAATCATTACATGAAAAAGACACTTGAAGATGTATGTTTATGGCAGCACAATTCACAGTTGCAAAGATATGGAACCAATGCAAGTGCCCATCAACAAAGTGGATAAAGAAAATGTGGTACATATATACACCATGGAATAGTAATCTACCATTAAAAGTAATAAAATAATGACTTTTGCAGCAAATTGGATGGAGCTGGAGGCCATTATTCTAAGTGAAGTAATACAGGAGTGAAAAACCAAAAAATGTATGTCCTTGCTTATAAGTGGAAGCTAAGCTGTGAGTCCACAAAGGCATGTAGAGTTATACAATGGACTTTAAAGACTTAGGAGTGGGAAGGTGGGATGGGGCCTAGAGACAAAAAACTACACATTGGGTACAGTGTACACCTCTTGGGTGACAAGTCCACTGAAATCTCAGAGTTCACCACAGTATAATTCATCCATGTAACAGAAAAACACTTGTACCCCAAAAGCTATTGAAATAAAAATTAATACAAAATATTAAATTAAAATAAAAAGATGTAAGACAAAAAAATTAAAAAATAAAAATAATTTTGAGATAATTTTAGGTTCACATCAGTTGTAATAAATAATACAGAGAGATATACTCTTCACCCAGTTTTCTCCAATGTCAACATCTTGCATTCTTGCATAACAATAGTATATAACAAACAGAAAAATGATATTGATACAATATATGGGTCTTATTCAAATTTCATGCCCTGGTGTGTGTGTGTGTGTGTGTGTGTGTGTTTGTGTGTGTGTGTGGTTACATGCAATGTAATCATATATGTAGCTTTGTGTATCTATCACCACAGTCAAAATGCAGAACAGTTCCATCACAAGGATCCTCATGTTACCATTTCATATTCATCATTACCTCCCTCCATATGCCCCTCTCTAGTCCCTGGTAGTCATTAATCTGCCCTCCATTTCAATAATTTCATTAACTCGTGAATGTTATATAAACAGGATCTTTCAGTATATGGCCTTTCAAGCTTGGCTTTCTGAAGTCAGGACCATTCCCTTGAGAGTCTTCCAATTTGTTTCATGTATTAGTGATTTATTATTTTTATTGCTGAGTAGTATTCCATGGTACGGATGCATCATTATGTTTATTCAGCTGTTGAAGAAAATTTGGATTGTTTCCAGTTTAGGACTATTACAAACAAAGGTCATGTAAACATTTGTTTATAAATTTTAGTGTGAATGTAAGTTTTGATTTCCCTGGGACAAATATCCAAGAGTACAATTATGGGATATTATGGTAGAGTAGCATATCTATTTTTTTTAAGAAACTATCAAACTGATTTCCAGAGTGACTATACCATTTTACATTCTCACCAGGCCTATATGAATCACATAGTTGCTCTATATCCTCACTGGAATTTAGTGTTGTCACTATTATTTTGTCCATTCTGATAGGCATGTGTTAACATCTCATTGTGGCTTTAGCTTGTCTTTCTTTAACAGTTAATCATGCTGAACATCTTTTCATGTTTTTATTTGCCATCCATATACCCTCTTCAGTGAAATGTCTTTTAATGTCTTTTGTCCAGTTGAAATTGGATCTTTTTACTGTTGTTTTGAAAGTTTGTTATATATTATACATACAAATCCTTTTCCAGAAATGGGGACTGCAAATATTACTTCTGATCTAGTTTGCAGCTTGTGTTTTCATGCTCTTCACAGGATCCATTGCAAAGAAAGAGTTCTTAATTTTTATGGTCTAATTTATCAAATTTTCTTTATGGATCATGCTTTTGGTACCAAGTCTAAAAACTTAACTGTAGGTCTTTAAAAATGTATCCTATTTTTTTTTTCCTAGAAGTTTGGTGATTTTACGTTTCTGTTTAAGTCTATGATCCACTTTAATTTTTGTATAATGTGAGGCATAGATCAAGCTTCATTTTTTTTTCTTTTGCCTCTGAATGTCCAATTTTTTCGAATACTATTCATTAGAAAGGCCGTCCTTCTTGAATTGCTTTGAAACCTTTGTGAAAAATTGGTTGCACATAGCCAGGCATGGTGGTGTGCACCTGTTGTAATCCCAACTACTCAGGAGGCTGAGGCACAAGAATCCCTTGAACCTGGGAGGTAGAGGTTGCAGTGAGCAGAGAGTGTGCCACTGCACTCCAGCCTGGGCAACAGAGCAAGACTCCATCTCAAAAAATATATAAATATATAAATTTCACATATTTTTGTGTATCTATTTTGGGGTTCTGTTTCATTGATCTACATCTATCTCTCCACCAACTTTTTTCTTTTGAGACAGTCTCTCATCCTGTTGCCCAGGCTGGAGTGCCGTGGCATGATCTTAGCTGAGTGAAACCTCCACCTACCAGGCTCAGGTGATCCTTCTGCCTCATCCTCTTACCTCACCCTCCCAAGTAGCTGGAACTGCATGTGGGTGCCACCACGCCTAGCTAATTTTTGTATTTTTTTTTTTTTTAGTAGATATGGGGTTTCACGCTGGTCTGGAACTCCTGACACCAAGTCCACCCACCTTGGCCTCCCAAAGTGCTGGGATAACAGGCATAAGCCACCGCATCCAGCCCAATATCACATTTACTTTATTTCTGTAGCTATATTGTAGCATTAACATAGGGTAGAGTAATTCTTCCTACTTTCTACCTTTCAAAATATTTTAGCTATATTATATTCTGTATTTTTTCAAATAAACTGTAGTACGAGATGGTGTCTACCTACAAAAAAAAAACTTTTCTGAGATTTTGGTAGGTATTGTATTAAAACTATAAATCAATTTGGGGAGAACGAACATCTTTCCTGTATTGAGTCTTCCAATTCATGAACATGGAATATTTCTTCCTGTATTTAGGTCTTCTTTGAGCTCTTTTATTAGCATTGTGTAATTTTTGTGATACATATGTTGCACATGTTCTGATAGATTTATGCCTCAGTATTAAATTTTCTTTCAAGTAATTGTAAAGTAATTTTACTTTTGGTTTATTCCTATTTGTTATAAGTATTTAGTTCAGAAATTAGCAACTATGCATTGACCTTGTATTCTGCATCCTTGTGCATCCTTGCAGAGCTGACTAGTGCTAGGAACTTTTTTTTTTTTTTGGTAGTTTTGAGATTTTCTACATAGGCAATCATGTGATCATGTAACCTGCAAATAGGGTTGACTTTATTTCTTCCTTTCTAACTTGCATGTCTTTACTTTCTTGTCTTACTGCAGTGACCAGAACTTCTAGTATTATGTTTAATAAGGAAGATGAGACTAGATAAGTTTGCCTTGTTCCTGAAGGGAACATATCTTTGGGGAAAACTATTCAGTCTTTCACAATTAAGTGTAATAGTAACTGTAGCTGTTTCATAAATGCTCTTGACCAAACAGGAAGTTCTCTCTATTCCTAGTTTCCCGAGACTTATCAAGGATGGTTGTTGGATTTGCCAAATGCTTTTTCTTCTTTAACCAATTGATATAGTGGATTCCAATAAAAGATAGTTAGTGTCCAACCAGCCTTGCATACCTGGAGTAAATCCCACTTGGCCACGGTACATATTAATTTTTACACATTCTTAGGTTAGATTATCTAACATTGATTTGAAAATTTTGTAAAGTCATGAGAGATATTGTATATATCTTGCTTTTTTTCTGCATTGCCTTTGTCTGGTTTTGGTATCAGGGTAATACTAGCCTTATACAATGTGTTCAGAAGTGTTTCCCTCTTTTATTTTCTGGAAGACAGTATGTACAATTGGTTATTAATTTTCCTGAAAAATATTTAGTAGTATTTCTCTATGGTCTTGAAGATTTTTGCCAATTAATAATTCAATTTTTAAACATAATTATATAACTATTTAGGTTATCTATTTCACTTTGAGTTTTTGACATTTGTATTTTCACGGAATCGATCCATGTCTTCAAAGTTGTGAAATTTATGAATGTAAAGTTTTTCGTAGCATTCCTTTATTATCTTTTAATGGCTGAATGATTTGTAGTGATATACCCTGTTTCTTTTCTGATATTGGTGATCTGTTGCTCCATTAAAAAAATTAATTCATTCTACTAGAGGGTTATCAATTTTACTGATTTAAGAACTAATTTTTTGTTCCACTGATTTTTCTGTATTCCATTTCTTGTTTTCAATTTCATTTTCTTTTTCTCTTATCTTCATCATTTCCTTCCCTCTACTTGGTTCAGTTTATTTTGCTCCCTCTTCTTTGCATAAATTTAAGGAATACAAGTGCAGTTTTGTTACACTGATATATTGCACAGTGATGAAGTCTGAGCTTTTAAGGTAACTATTACCTGAATAATGTACATTGTACCCATTAAGTAATTTCTCATTCCTCATTCCTCTCCTACTCTCCCACCTCTCCAAGTCTCCAATCCCTATTATTCCACAGTCTGTGTCCATGTGCACCCCTACTTATAACTGAGAACATGCAGTATGTGGCTCTGAGTTGTTTCACATAAGATAATGGCCTCCAGTTCCATCCATGTTACTGCAAAATACATGATTTCATTCTTTTTTATTGATGAATACTATTCCATTGTGTCTATATGTACCACATTTTCTTTATCCAATCATCTGTTGATGAACCCTTAGGTTGATTCCATATCTTTGCTATTGTGAAGAGTATTGTAGTAAACATAGGAGTACAGATATTTTTGTGATACAATGATATCTCTTCCTTTGGGTAGATACCCAGTAACAGGATTCCTGGCTTGAATAGCAGTTCTAGTTTTAGTTCTTTGAGAAATCTCCATATTTTCTTCTATAGAGGTTGCACTAATTTGCATTCCCAACAACAGCGTATAAGCATTCCTTTTTCTCCACATCCTCACCTACATCTGCTGTTTTTTGGCCTTTTAATAATAGCCATTCTAACTGGTGTAAGATGATATTATATTGTGATTTTAATTTGCATTTATCTGATTAGTGATATTGAGCATATTTTCATATGCTTTCCTATGATTAGTGATGTTGAGCATTTTTTCATATGCTTGGCCATTTGTATGTCTTCTTTTGAAAAGTATCCTTTGCCCACTTTTTAAGTGAATTATTTTTGTTGTCGTTGTTGTTGAGTTGTTCGGTTTCTTCATAATTTCTGGATGTTAGCCCCATTTTGGATGCATAGTTTGCAAATATTTTATTCCATTCCGAAGGCTGCCTGTTCACTCTGTTCTTTTGCTAGTCTGAAGCTTTTTAGTTTAATTCCAGTTTTTTTCAGGTAGAAATTTAGAATTTTTTGAGACATTTTTCCTTGGCTAAATGTAGTAAGTCTTTAGTGCTATAACATTCCCTACTAGCATTGCTTCAGCTGCATTATGCATGTTTTGGTGTGTTGTACTTTCAGCTTTATTGAGTTTCATATCTATTTTGCTTCATTTGAGACATCCTGTTTGACCTAAAGATCATCTATATGGGTTTTGTTTAATTTCCAAGTTCTTGAAGAGTTTCCTTTTGCTTTCTGTTATTGATTTGTAGTTTGATTCCATTATGGTCAGAGTATATGCCATGTAGGATTTCACCTTTTTATATTTTTTGAGATTTGTTTTATGGCCAAGGATATAACCTGTCTTAATGAATATTCCATGAGTGCTTGCATAAAAACTATGTTATTTTGTATTTCATATATCCTAATTAGATCCTGTTGTCTTTTTCTTTTCTACATCTTTGCTGTTTTATGTCTGTTAGTACCATCAATTGCTGAGAATGGGATGTTGAAGTCCCCATCTATAATTGTGGATTTATCCAGTTTAGCTCTGTCAGTGTTTACTTCATATATTTTGAGGCTCTGTTATTTGCTGTGCACATATTTAGGATTGTTGCACCTTTCTGAAGAAGTGATCCTTTTATTAATCTGTAATGATATTCTCTATTTCCGATAATTTCCTTTGCTCCAAAATCTACACTATCTAATATTACTACAATAGCTTCTGCTTTTTTAAAGAAATCATGTTTATATATCTTTTTTTATTCTCTTACCTTGAACATACCCATGTCACTGCATTGAGGTGAGGTTCATTTTAGATACATAGTTGGGTCATATTTTTAAATCTGCACTGACAATGTCTTTAACTTGTGTATTTAGACTATTTGCATTTAAGGTAACTATTGATATTATAGGGCTTAAGTCTGCCATTTTGTTATTATTTTCTGATTCACCTCTAACCAATGATAGACATGGAGACAGTCTACAAATGATATTGAATAAAAGATAGAATGAATGAACCTTCTACATTCTGACATAAAACAAATAATGAAAAGTAAATTTATACATGGTTGGTGATAAACAAAAAGAGTTGCCCTTAAAATCTAAACAAAGACTCTTTTCACATATGGACTTCAGTTAGAAGCAGTATTACAGAAATAATGCAAGTTCTGAAATCAGACAACTATGGGTTCAAGTTTCGTCTTCAGTATTCACTAGCTGTGCATACTTGGGCACAAAAGTAATTCTCTGAATGTTAATTTTCTCATTTTTAAAGGAGATAATAATGTTTTCTCACACTGAATAAGATAATGATGCTAGGAGACTTCATTCTGCTAATTATTTCTTTGCTGTTCAGAATCTCCTTCATTTGATGTAATCTCATTTGTTCATTTTCCCTGTGTTTTTAAGATTTTATCCAAAATATCCTTGGCCATATTGATACTGTGAAGCATTTCTCCTATGCTTTCATTTAGTACTTCCACAGCGTAAGGGCTTACATTTGTCTTCAGTTCAATTTGAGTTGATTTTTGTATATGGTGAGAAATAGGAATCTAGTTTCATTCTTCTGCATATGGATATCTAATTTTCCCAGCACCTGTTGATTGTCTTTAATAATGGGTTACACTTTGTTCTTTTTTCATATGCTGAGTAGTTTTCGGTTATATTTTGGACATTGGAAATGTTATAATGTAGACTCTGGATTCTTTTATATTTCTCCGAAGAGTATTGAGTTCTTTAAGCAGGCAATTAACTTGGCCTCAGACAGTAAACTTTGTTTCTTGGGCAGTACCTCAAACATCAGATCAGTTATTTAGGCTTAGCTAGGCTGATTGTCGTCTGCTTTGTGCATGCATGGTTCTAGGGTCAACCAAAGATTTATATAGAGTTACGCAGAGAATTTATGGCTCCCCTTTCTAGTTCTCCTTTTTTTCCAGTACTCCTCTCCCCTCTCACTCTCCAGCAACTATAATTATCCTGAGCTCAGCATAGTAGATAGTAGTTCTTTAGAGCTCAATTGCAGCTTTTATATTGGAATTTAAGCTAACCTGAATGCAGACTACAGCTTCTTTTCTAGCTAACACATACACACACTCAGGAGGAAACAAAATGTTATTTCCTTTTTCCAAATATGGACTTACCTTTAGAATGTCCCTGTGTTTGTTCCCTCTTTAGCCTTCAGTTAATTATTTTTATATTTTTATTTTGGAGTTTATAGTTGTTATTTGCAGAACAGTTAGTCTGATATGAGCTTACTTGGCCGTTAACAGAAGCAGAACTTCCAGGGCTATAGATAATAAGTTTTTATTTCTACATTTTTTCTTAATATGTGCTGATTCTCAAGCATATCTCAAGAAAGCTAAGTTTCTCAGAATGCCAATCCTTCTCTCTGAACATAGTTGGGGAATGTTTTGATAAAAGGTACTCCTAGTAACTAGGCCTATCTAGTTTGCTTTACACATACACAGATAATTGCCCCTGAGCTCATACTGAATAAGGTAACAATGACAGTAGGGGACTACAGTGCCCCAAACCAATTAAGTCTGAGGAAAGAAAGGGATTTTCTTCAAGTGGCTGGTGGTGACCATAAACAGAGGCCACATATCACAGCTAATTTAATACTGTCCCCACATTTTCTTAAATTTGAATAAGGATCAATGACTTAAAGGACTAATGTAATATCAGCCCTGGATGGCTTTTCTATTTGCACTACTTCATGCTTAGCAACAATCTCTCATCTATGATTCCCTGGCACAAAGAAACATGATACTTTGCAGCTAAAAAGTATTTGTTAACAGCACCATATTTCTTTTGATCTTGAAAGGATGTTAGAACTTACCTAGTTTAAGTCATCATTTTACTTATCAGAAACCCAGTCAAAAATGTGGAAGACCCACCTGAGATAACATAGGAAAAGGCAGAGCTGCAACTTGAATGCAGTTGAGCTGATTCCCATTCTTGCAATCTGACCCTCAGCTACACATTCAGTATTTCAGGGACACTGGGCTATACAGAGCATCCTCAACTTTTCTCAAAGTTAGGCTCTGAAGTGTTCTGTGTGGAAGAAAACAGCCTGCTTAGTGATATGATCACAATCTTCTGTATTCAGTAATATGACCAAGTGATCATTGCATTGAATGGCTGGCTGTTCTCCAAAATCTGGTGAGCAAATAAGGGCATGTTGCCCTTGTGAATTTACTCTCCTTACTCCCTGCCTACCCCCCTTACTGTTGCCATTACTATGGTACTGTGTTCTCACTCCATGTGTGTGCCATAGGATTCAGATACAAAAAGACCAGTCAAGGTGTAAGTCAAATAGCCAAAGGAACGGCCAGGCCAAACTTAGGTCAAGCTTCCCTTGTAAACTTCCTTCCCTGTGAAGTGTTTGGTCTTTCATATATAATAATTTCTATCACTCACTTGCTATCTGAAAAGACAAGAACATGTTCTTACTCAATTATGCTACAGGAAATGGAACTGACCCATTCAATTTGAAGAGAAAGCTTCTTCATGTTTAGAAATCTCTCCTTAAGACTCAGCTGCCAGCTCAGGTAAATCTGGTGAGACTTCAAAGTCCTCAGTATGGGATAAGTCAGAGTAGATGCAGTTGCACATTTTAAGACTTTGGGAAAAAACAAAACCTGCCTGTCTTCAGTAGCCTGTAAGATCTCTCTTGTCTCTAGGCAGGAGAGATTCCTCAGGTGTTACCCACTTTATCATAGCATTCCACGTCTCTCATTTTATCTTGTGCCCTTCTCTTCTTTCCAAGATCATAAATCAACAAAGACAGGTCTTCATTCTTCTTTGAAAGAAAGGGAGGGGTAAGTCTAGACTTCTATTCCCTGGCAAAGAGAACAACCTGATAAATTTAACTATCAGCTTCTCAGATGAAAACTGGAAAATTTCAAAGCCTTGAGTGGATAATCTATAGCCAGGAAATTTTGCACCCTTATTCCAAAGTCTTTTGGACATCCCTTTCCATTGCAACACCAGGAAGGAAGCCCATGTGGGAAAATGGCAGATTGGTCCAGGAAACTTCAGATTCCAGATAGAGGTCAGAGTCAAATGCAGGAGTGTGTGACAGATGAAATTGTCCATGATTTTCTAATTGCTAAAGGCAGTGACCCGGTCATAAAGAGCAAAGGCCAAAGGGAAGCCTTGGTGCCCGTTGCTGGCATTAGGTTTCTGTCTAGAGAAGGAGAAGACAGCCGAAAACTGAAGAACATTTGGAACTAATTATGGAGAATAAGAAAGCTTGAGCCTAAGGGGTGGGGGTGGGATGAAGGCTGCACTATTCCTTAAAATAAGTAATAGTTGGTCAACTTCACCACAGGCTCTGCTTCCTTATCTTTCTTGTCCTCAACACAACTTACACATAGCTAATTAAAGTACAGTGTCATCTTTCAGCTTCCTGCAATATTAGGAATAACACAGCTTTAAAAAAAGAAAGGAATTAGCAGGTATTTTGACGTTTTTCAAGTATGGTATGGACCTACGTGTGAGAGATGCCAGGTTACCCTTTTTGGAGTAAGATAGACATGGTATTCAAATCTTCACTCCACTGTTGACAAGCTTTGTGATGCTGAGAAAGTTAACTCTGTCCACTGAGCTTCTGTCTCCTCATCTGTAAGATCAGCTAATATCACTTCCTTCATACAGGTGACATGAGCATAATATGAGATAAAATATGAAAAGGTCTTCCACCCACCTTGCTCAGCACACAGCTGTGCTCATTAATTAGAAGCCCCTTTATGCCTTACACATGAGCATTACAAATACAATAAAGGCCATTTTTGTCATTCCAGAAATTAAGGCATCCCAAAAAAACGAACAAAAACTACAGTACTTAAAATGGTGTGGTGCTAGTTCAAGAACAATGGTATAGGCTGAGAATCCTAAACATTGTTTTATTCACAGGCAGAAATAAATTCAAGTTGAATTAAAGACCCATATTTGGAGAAATAAAACTAATTTTATGTGAAGATAATGAAACAAAATAATATAACCCTGGAGGCAAGAAGACTTTTTAAAAATCAGATATGTAGCAAAAATGAAAAGGAAAAAATGGAAATTTGATTATTCTAAATTTAAAACTACTCTATGGCAAGCAAAGATACCATAAACAAAGGTAAAACAAAACAAAACTAAATGAAAAACAAGAAATAATCTGGGAGGAAATACTTACAACTGTAAAATATTCAGACACAAAACAGACCAAGGTGAGCATCTGAAATTTTTAAATAATTCACATATATCTAAACTTATAAAAGTCAATGAAAATATAGTTTAAAATACATGAACAGGTAGGTAATCACAAAAGATAAAATCAGAATCACTCTATAAAAATGGTTCTGCCTCAGTAACAATCAGAAAATGTAAATTATAATAATGAACTACCATTCTGCTACCAGTTTGACAAAGATAAAAAGTTTGATAATATCAAATGTAGACAAAAAGAGTAAAATTAAGTATAGTTACTCATGGTCTTTAAATTAGCACAATCTAACTGAAGGGCAAGATGGTAGTATCAAATTATTTATCCAAGGCTCCAGAAATTTCTTTCTACCTACCATTCTGGAGAAAAACTTGCATAGAGAAATGAAATACTTGAGGAAGTATTGTATTGTTTCCCATATGGAAAAAAAAACTAAAAACAATTTTAATATGTATTTATAGAGTAATGGGTGAATACAATTCTACAAACAGAATTACTATAAAGTATTCAAAGGAATAAAGTAGATTTGTACATATTAACAAGAATCAATCATAAACAAACACTATCCAATAGTTAATATTTCTCCCAATATCTAGTATGTGTGAAAAACAAAGAATTTGAGAATTATTTCATCAGACAAATTTATCATGGAGGATACCCTTAATATTGGTGGGAAGATGTCAGTATGGGCACAGAGTTTTTGGGAGACTATGATTTAATCTGTAATGGGCTAAATGTTTTTAATTATAATTGCCTTATTGTTTGCATAAATTTAAAAATAAACATTGGTAGATATTGAAAAAAATAATCAAATATGCCAAAAATCTTGAAAATGATTGATTTGGAGAGGGAGGTATGGGTGATTATTGTTTCTTCTTTGTATACTCTGTATAATTTTAAAACTTTTTGCAAAGAGAAAAAGTACAATGATAATCATAAAATAATGGTAAAATGATAATCATAAAATCGTAAAAATGATAATCATAAAATCCCAGGCTATGACACTATTTACCAAGTTAAACTGGTTCTTAAGAAAAAGTATTTACCCAGACCTTTAAAATTATATTTGTGCAGACAGGGATGTCCTGTCTCACCACTCCTATTCAACATAGTGTTTGAAGTTCTGGCCAGGGCAATCAGGCAGGAGAAAGAAATAAAGGGCATTCAATTTGGAAAAGAGTAAGTCAAGTTGTCTCTGTTTGCACACAACATCATTGTATATTTAGAAAACCCCATCGTCTCAGCCCAAAATCTCCTTAAGCTGATAAGCAACTTCACCAAAGTCTCAGGATACAAAGTCAATGTGCAAAAATCACAAGCATTCCTATAAACAAATAACAGACAGAGAGCCAAATCATGAGTGAACTCCCATTCACAATTGCTACAAAGAGAGTAAAATACTTAGGAATCCAACTTACAAGGGATGTGAATGACCTCTTCATGGAGTACTACAAACTACTGCTCAAGGAAATAAAAGAGGACACACAAATGGAAAAGCATCCCGTGCTCATGGATAGGAAGAATCAGTGTCATGAAAATGGCAATACTGCCCAAGGTAATTTATAGATTCAATGCCATTCCCATCAAGCTACCAATGTCTTTCTTCACAGAATTGGAAAAAACTACTTTAAAGTTCATATGGAACTTTAAAGAGCCCACATTGCCAACGCAATCCTAAGCAAAAAGAACAAAGCTGGAGGCATTATGCTGACTTCAAACTATAGTACAAGGCTACAGTAAGCAAAACAGTATGGTAGTGGTACCAAAACTGATATGTACACCAATGGATCAGAACAGAGGCCTCAGAAATAACACCACACATCTACAACCATCTGATCTTTGACAAACCTGACAAAAACAAGAAATGGGGAAAGGACTCCCTATTTAATAAATGGTGCTAGGGAAACTGGCTAGCCATATGTAGAAAGCTAAAATTGGATCCCTTCCTTATACCTTATACAAAAATTAATTCAAAATGGATTAAAGACTTAAATGTTAAACCTAAAGCCATAAAAACCCTAGAAGAAAACCTAGGTCATACCATTCGGGACATAGACATGGGCAAGGACTTCATGACTGAAACACCAAAAACAATGGCAACAAAAGCCAAAATAGATAAATGGGATCTAATTAAACTAAAGAGCTTCTGCACAGCAAAAGAAACTACCATCAGAGTGAACAGCCAACCTACAGAATGGGAGAAAATTTTTGCAATCTACCCACCTGACAAAGGGCTAATATCCAGAATCTACAAAGAACTTAAATTTACAAGAAAAAAATAAATCACCTCGTCAAAAAGTGGGCAAAAGATATGTACAGACACTTCTCAAAAGAAGACATTTATGCAGCCAAAAGACACGTGAAAAAATGCTCATCATCACTGGCCATCAGAGAAATGCAAATCGAAACCACAATGAGATACCATCTCACACCAGTTAGAATGGCGATCATTAAAAAGTCAGGAAACAACAGATACTGGAGAGGATGTGGAGAAATAGGAACACTTTTCCACTGTTGGTGGGAGTGTAAATCAGTTCAACCATTGTGGAAGACGGTGTGGCGATTCCTCAAGAATCTAGAACTAGAAATGCCATTTGACCCAGTGATCCCATTACTGGGTATATACCCAAAGGATTATAAATCATGCTACTATAAAGACGCATGCATACATACATTTATTGCGGCACTATTCACAATAGCAAAGACTTGGAACCAACCCAAATGTCCATCAATGATAGACTAGATTAAGAAAACGTGGCACATATACACCATGGAATACTATGCAGCCATAAAAAAGGATGAGTTCATGTCCTTTGGAAGGACATGGATGAAACTGGAAACCATCATTCTCAGCAAACTATCACAAGGACAGAAAACCAAACACTGCATGTTCTCACTCATAAGTGGGAAATGAACAGTGAGAACACTTGGACACAGGGCAGGGAACATCACACACCAGGGTCTGTTGTGGGGTTGGGGGTTGGGGGAGGGACAGCATTAGGAGAAATACCTAATGTAAATGGCGAGTTGATGGGTGCAGCAAACCAACATGGCACATGTATACCTATGTAACAAATCTGCTCATTCTGCATATGTACCTTAGACCTTAAAGTATAAAAAAAAATTATATTGTGCATGCCTACTTTGCGTTGTATGTTATATTCCAAGTCAGTGCATTATCATTTACAGAATATTACTGTTTTGTAAGCACAATCTTATTTAACTCTTGTATTAATCCTGTGATGTAGGTATTATTATATCCATTTATAAATAAGGAAACTTAGGTTCCACAAAGCTAGACTATTTGTCCAAGTTCACACAGCTGCAAAGTAACAGAGCTGGTAGTTCAACATATATCTTCAGGCATCAAAGTTAGTGTTTCCCCTAAAAAGTTAGTTACAGTTTATTAAAAAACAAAACTAAACTAAACTAAACTAGAAACCATACTACAGCCATCTCAATACAAGTATTTTATTTTGTATAAACTATAAAGCTGCTTCACTGCTAAATGAAATTGAAATCTAAGGAGATCAATCAAATCAGTTTAAAGAATATATAGGCATTTTATGGACTTATATGCGTCTAAATATAGGAGTTATACCAACTTATTTAGGAGAATATTAGTGCCCCCAAATAAGGCTAGTGCATAGAAAAGCCTTTTGCAAAGAAGAAGAATCCTTTGTTCTAACCATACATTCTTAAATTGTGTGATGAAGGTGTATGGAGTTCTACAGGTCCAATTGTGTTGGCTAGAACTGTATTAGCAGGGTACTCAATTCAACATAGCCTGAGACAGTGATAATCTATTACTTTACCTAACTAGTTTCAGGCACAACTACAGCTCAGGGTTCAAAAGATGTTATCCGATCTCTCTCTTTTCTTTCATCTGTGGAATCTTCATTTTTAAGTATGCTTGAGGTGAGTGGCAATATGTATAATGTTCAAGTTCTCCACGTTTCCATGGATATACTTTCTTACAATTTCAAGGAGAAAAGCAGCCCTTTTTCTCTCAATGTGAGTTGTTCAGAAATAAGTTAGCCGTGCCACAGAACTCTCTGTAGCTAGTAGGATTGGCCAGTCCTAGGTCTTTATTACCATCCCTTTAGCCCCAGGAGGGATGAATTCGGTCGCAGTCAAACCAAAGGGATTAAACTGGATTATTGAGAATGAGTGAAAAGAGGTTAACCAAAACGATTCTGAAAGGGAAAAACAAAATCAAACAAAACAAAAAAAAAACACCAAAAACAAATAGACAAAAAAACATGTGTCCACAAAACACTCACAGCTTTGACAATATTAGGTGTGTAACCACTGGAAAGCCAGTAGGCTAACGTGTGGGAGAGGGACAGCATTCACAACAGCTACTTCACAGGATTCTCTTGGGGCTTAAATAATCACTGGAGAGAAAATGAACCTAAGACGGCATCTGGCAGATAGAAAGCATCTTATAAAGTTTGGTTTCTAATTGAGTAATCAAAGGTGGAATGGTTCTAAGCTAATCATATCACCTTATCTCGGAGACTTTACCAATTAATTACCAAGTCAGACTCAACAACATGGCAATTCTATTGAATGTGGAAAATTGTGAGCCTGTCTCACAATCATTGTCCTTTTTAAGTCTACTGAAAGCCAGGACTTTTCAGTAGAGGCTGTATGATGTGGGAGTAGTAACAACCACAATAACAAAAACTGTAGTAACTAACACTCATTGCGTGCTGACCATGCACCAATAGTCTGGTAGGTAAGTAACATAGATTTTCTCATGTAATCTTCACCATAAGGAATAAAGTAGATATTATCATTTCCATTTTACAGATGAAGAAACAAATGTAGCAAGGTCAAGTAATTTACCCAAGGTCAAGTAATTGACAAAGTTCGGACTGCCATTCAAGTGTGCTTCACTCCAGAGCCTGAGTTCTTAACCATGTGTTGTTCTTTTCCATACTGCCCTGCATGGCCCCATAATCCCTGAGGAGAAGACGCAACATGAAATAGCATTTGGCTGCATTCCAATCAGTCAACATATTCATCACTAGATACACAAAGAAAGCAGGTAGGTTAGATTCCCTATGCTGAACAAAACAATACAGGCAAATACATGCACTGACCTCTAACTTGATTTGGAGATTTAGCAACTCCATCGTGAAGACTTTCCTAACATCTCAGCTGCTGTATTTAATGGGACTTTTTGTTGATAACGTCAAGATGGATTGAAGAGAATTTATCTTTCTGATTTTCATTTTGAAAAAAATTGTTTAACCATCATGATTCTGCGGCATTTCTTACGGGAAAAACTATGGAGCTGTACACTGATTCTGAGAAGTGTTGAGATGCTGGGCACAGATGGCTTTAATTATTTGGGCAGCCACTGACAGATGTGATGGTCTAGGTTTCTGCTGCCTTGGACAGGTGTAAGCTATAGGATTTACCCAGAGGGAGTTGTGGAGAGCCAGAATTGGATAGAGCCCTGTGATGGCCCCTTATTTTGTCTTAATCCACCCCTAGGTACATGGTTATCATATTTCTTTGCCTCAGGGCATGGTCAAGTCAGTCAAACCTATCAAACCAAGTTTGTGTGCAAAAAAGAAAATCTCAAAGAGAGGAACATGCTGTTAGCAATTGGTCTCAAACTCTGCTCAGTTTTTTTACTCAGAAGCCTTTCTTCCCATTAAACTATGGCCTCATAATCAAAGGATATATGTTTATGTTCCTCTTTCTGGATCAAAATAAGCATGCTAACTTCTCCAATTGTAACCCACACAAATAATGTCAAAGAATTGAATGTCAGCCTGTAAAAACCTTCATTATTTTGTTCAACAAAGATTTGTTAAGCAAGCAATGGAGGGTAGGCAGACACACTTTCTGCTCTTAAGGAGCTACTGAATATTGGACCTCACAGCTGATAAGAATAGGAAAATCAGCACTTATCGTTGTCAAAGCTGTGTTCTAGGCTCTGGGAATGCAGTGGTGATCAAAGTAGTACTTTTCTCCATGGAGCTTTCATTCTAGCTGGGGAAATGGACAAAAAAACCCCATCTCTTTCTCTATCCATGTATGTTTATATGTGTACATATATATACATACATTTGTGTATATTTATATATGTATCTGTATTAGATGGAGTAAATGTAATATACTAATTGCTATAACAGATTATATCTAAGGAATTGCATCTAGCTATGTATGTGAGTTCAACAGAAACTGTGCAGAGGAAATAGTTTCGTGAGCTGGGCTAAATGAACGTAAGAGAGAGGTCACCAAGTGGAAAGATAGAGGAACACATTCCAGGCTCTGCAACTCTTTGTTTCAAACAGCAGAGTTACAACTTGTTACCCACAAAAAGCTGAATTATGTCTCTTCCAAAATTCATATGTTGAAGGCCTAACTCCCAGTCCCACAGAATGCAACTACATTTGGAGATAAGGTCCTTAAAGAGGTAATTAATTTAAAATCAGGCCATTAGGGTGAGCCCTACTCCAATTTCACTGGTGTCCTTATAAGAGGAGGAAGAAACCAGGGATATCCTTGCACAGAGAAAAGGCCATGTAGGGACACAGAGAAAAGGTGCTATCTGTAAGTCAAGGACAGAGGCCTCACCAGAAACCCACACTGCCAACACCCTGACCTTGGACTTCCAGCCTCCAGAACTGTGAGAAAGTAAATTTCTATTGTTTAAGCCACCTGGTCTGTGGTATTTTGTTACGGTTGCCTTAGAAAACTAATACAATGTCTCATATGCAAATTGAAAGGAGAACAGTCTATACCTATTGCACAGAAAGCTTTCAAATAAATATCTACTGAATTAAAATAAATTTGAGTTGCACAGCTGACCATACTGAGCACTTAAGACACATCGTACGCAATTATCTAATAGAACCCACAGTCCCATGATGTAGATATTATTTCTATGTTATTTATGAGGAAACTGAGAGTTGGTGAAGTTAACTGGGTTGCACAATGCCACATAGCTTGCAAATGAGCACGTATTTGAACCCAGACAGTCAGATCTGACAGCACATACTCTTAGCTCCAGCAATCTGGGGAGTGTAGGAGATCGTATGGAAGGAGAGGAAAGGCCAGTTCATGAAGGACCTTGGATTATAGCTATGGAGGCAGAATTATCAAGGAGTCAAAACCTAAGTCAGTAGCTAGAAAACCTGTTACGAAATTACCTTATTTATTCAGACTGGCTTTAAAGTTATTCACAATCCATGCACATAACTCACCCCACCACCCCCATACCTCACATAGATACAGCCCTCCCAACCACTAATCTCCACCCTTGTGTAACACACATACACACAGACACACACACACATACACACACTGACTCACACACTCTCCCCAAACTCCTCAGACAATACAACTTTTCAAGAAGTCCTTTGAAGAATGCCTTAAAGGATTTGAATCAATAATCTCCTAAGATCCTAAACGGGAGCTCCCCAGTTTGCTTTTTAATGATATCTCCCAACTCGGCAATCACAACTGCTTCTTACTGTTCACTCCTAGCGAGTCTGGTCTATTCTTCGCCCAGCCCGTAGAGTATGTGTGTTTTTTAAATAAAGAAACAGACATGGAATTAAGTCTCCGTGTCCCATGTGCTTCATTATCCTGGCTTGTTGGGAATGTGTTAAACATACAGTGTGAGTTTTCATAAGTAGCAGAAAAGGATCAAAGGAACTTACTTTACCAAAGGTTTTTCTTTTCTCTCTCTCTCTCTTCCTTAAGCTGAGGTTCGGGTGATTCAAATCACACTAGGTAGTTGAGCTGATAAGATATGGGAGGAGAGATCTCCAGCAGTAGTTTTTATTTCAAGAAAAGAAAACTTTTTAAGTCATAAAATGTTCTCAGGTGTCTTTGATTTTTTTCAGTTGAATTGCAAACCTGGAATTAGAAGACGTTTTGAAAAAATATGCTTGATGTCAACCCTAGGTAGTTATATAAATAGAGGGAATTGAATGAAGTTACATAGCCCAAAGATTACACCTTGCTATGCTGCTGAGATTTTACATACCAAAAACTTTAAAACTTTAAATGGACTACTTAAAATTACTTTCTCTACTGCATATATGCCCCTCAATAATAAAGTTTCTGTATGCTCTTCTGTAAAACTTTGAAGTGCTTGTTCCTAGAAGACTATGCAGGAGTGCTTGGATTGGGAGAATTTGAATAAATCACCCTGAGATGAGATGTAATGTGAAGTTCAGGGGGAAACAAACTTGCTCATTTGATCGTATTTTTGCGACACAGAGGGTTTCTTAACTTTTGGATTTCCCTAGACTAATTGAGTTTCCAAAGACAAGACTAGAATCTAGACGATCTCAAACTAGTCTAGAGTACAAGTTTGTAATGATGAGTCCCTGGGCTCTGGCTTATGTACAGGATTTAGACATTTTTCTAGGTAATACTGTATTTTAAAACATTGCTTTTCAAAATCTAGTTTTGCTAAATAAAAATCTATTACTTCTCTCCTTTAATTTTGCAGCTACTATTGTAGTATCATTTTTGCCAAAAATGGTTCTGAATATTTGCAGATTCATATATCTTTGATGTGTATCAGCAGATACTTTTTTATTTGTGTGACATCAGTGAAATGGTTAAAATTTCAAATGAAATCTCAATAAAATATATTTGAGTGTGAAATAGGTCATGGCTAATCATGACCCTGAACAGATTTTTGTTGAGTTTTCAATTATTATTTTATGCATACTTTAGTAAGTTATAATCAGACTGCCCACAATTTTTGTATCTTGCTTTCGTCAAAGTGATTAAAGATTTTTTTTACATTACAATCATAGCAAAATATTTCACTTTCTAAATCTTCATTAAGGTGTGATTTAGACACAATAAGACTCACCCATTTTAACTGTACAGTTTAAAGATTTTTTGACAAATGTATACATTCATATCAATACCATCCAAGAGGTGGGATGTTTCTATCAACCTCAAAAATTACCTTGTGCGTCTTCACAGTAAATCCTTGTTCCCAACCCTAATTAATACTGGGGCTAATTCTTTCTGTAAGTATACATTAGTTTTTGCCTTTTCTAGAATTTTATGTGAATGGAACCATGCAATATGGATGTGTCTGGCTTTTTTGTCTGGCTTGTTTCATCAGCATATTAGTTTTAAGATTTATCTTTACTGTTGTATCAGAATTATACATCTATTTGTTTATTCATTCACCTGTTGATAAACAGTTGGGTTGTTTCCAGTATGTGGTTATCATTAATAAAGCTGCTATGGATATTTTTGTACAAGTCTTTTTGTAGACATATGTTTCCATTTTTCTTGGGTAAATACCTAGGAGTGGAATTGTTGGGTGGTAAAGTGAATTTTAATTTTTCAAGAAACTGCCAAATTGTTTTCTAAAGTGGCTATACTATTTTATACCCCTTCCAACAATGTATTAGAGTTGAATTGTTCCACATTCCGCCGACATTTGGTATTATCAGTCCTCTTAATTTTAGTCATTTAGGGATGTGTAGTAATCTGTTGTTTTGGTTTTACTTACATTCCTGATGATTAGCAATCTCGAGCATATTTCCACATGCTTTAGTGGATATTTATGTATCTTCTTTTTGTGTCTGTTCAAATATTTTGTCCTTTTTTATTGGGTTATTTATCTTCCTATTATTGCTTTGTATGAGTTCTTTTCATGGTCTGGAAACAAATTTTTTAGTCACATGTAGGTACTGTGAACTATACCTATATAGAACTACACTGAATTACGGCTTTCCTTTTTTTTTTTTTTTTTTTTGAGACGGAGGAGTCTAACTCTGTTGCCTAGGCTGGAGTGCAATGGTGTGATCTCGGTTCACTCCAACCTCCACCTCCTCAACCTCTGCCTCCCAGGTTCAAGAGATTCTTTTGCCTCAGCCTCCCAAGTAGCTGGGATTACAGGTGCCCACCAACAAGCCCAGCTAATTTTTGTATTTTTAGTAGAGACGGTGTTTTGCCATGTTGGCCAGGCTGGTCTCGAACTCCTGACCTCAAGTGATCCACCCGTGTCAGCCTCCCAAAGTGCTGGGAATACAGATGTGAGCCACCAAGCCCAGTCCTGGCTTGCCTTTTCATAGTCCCTACAGTGACTTTGTGGGGTTTGTTTGGGTTTTTTTGGGGACAGAGTCTCGCTCTGTCACCCAGGCTGGAGTGCAGTGGCATGATCTTGGCTCCCCGCGATCTCCACCTCCCGGGTTCAAGTGATTCTTGTGCCTCACCCTCCCGAGTAGGTGGACTACAGGCATGCACCAGAACACCTAGCTAATTTTTGTATTTTTAGTAGAGATGAGGTTTCACCATGTTGGCCAGGCTGGTCTTGAACCCCTGGCCTCAAGTGTCCCACCTGCCTCGGCCTCCCAAAGTGCTGGGATTACAGGTGTGAGCCACCATGTCCAGCTTACAGTGACTTTAAAAGAGCAAAAACATTTTTGTTTATAATTTCAAACATTTTTTTCTTTTATAGTTATTGCATTTTGTGTCTTAAGAAATTCCTGCCTTCAAGATTGTAAAGATTTTTCTCCTAGGTTTTCTTCTTGAAATTATATCATATATATATAGGCTTTGGATCCTTTTTGAGTTAATTTGTATATGAGATAACATAAAGGTCAAAATTCATTTCTTCCCATATCCATATCCAATTGTTCCTATCTAGCTTGTTAAAAAAGTTATTCTTTTTCCATTGAATTACCTTGGCAAATTTTTGAGTCTGTTCTAGACAATTTATTCTGTTTCCCTGAGCTCTATGGATACTCTTATGTTAATACTATACTGTTTTGATTACTGTAGCTTTATAATGCATCCTGAAATCAGGTAGTATAAGCCCTTCAACGTCTTTTTCCAAACTGCTTTTGCTATTCTATTTTCTGCATTTCCATTTAAATGTTAGAATCATCTTACTGAACACAGTCATTATTATATAATCTCAGAGAGAGAGGAAGGGAGAATAAATCCCTTTGTAAAGAGAAATAAAACACATGCATTTTTCTCTCATATTGCTATACAGGCAAATATAAGATCAAGATAAGTTGTTGAAGATGATTTGTTTATACATTAGAGTAGATGCATTCATTCTAGTAAGTAACTCTTCCTGGGCCTTAGTTTCCTTGTCTACAAAGTGAGATTGTTAGTATTACCAGTGGTTTTCAAATCCTGCTCTACAAAACCTCAGGGTTTAGGAGGAGAAATGTTGTGTTAAAAGTCTGAGCTGGCAGATTCTAGGGCTCTCAGCATCTCTCCATGTAGAGAAGATCTCATTGGTTAGTTTTGTATAATGCAGTTCTTTATCAGACTTGTTTTAAAAATAAGCATTTGCTAATAAAAACAATTTGGAAAATCACTGAATTAAACGGACCCTAAGTCTTTCAGTGAAGTGTTGCATTTGAAGCTATGTCATCTTCTAGTGGATTTGTCTACATAAGAAGCCCTGGGAAAACTGGGATTCCATGCTGCCAAATATGACACAAAATGCCCTGAATATAACTTATGTTTCCAGGATATAGCCAGATCTGGGCTGATCCCAGAAGATGTTAGAATCAGAATTCAGGTTCAAATTCAGTGTTCTGAGCACCTTCTACTATGGGCCAGGTGCCTTGACTGCATTCTAACACATCTTTCCTTACTGAACTCTCACAGGAGATCCATGTTACTATCACTGTTTTGCAAATGAGAGCATTAGAACTCAGTTTAGTAAGCGATGAAGTTGAGATCTGAACTTAGCTTTCCTGACTCTTTCTATCACCTTTCACCCCATCCCCAGTATCTTAGATTCATGAGCAGAGCCTAGGCAGAGTCTGGGAACCTGATGTGCGTCAAGGTTGATGTAGGTCAAGAAACAGGTGAAAAGCTCAGAGACTCAAAGGAAGAAACTAGAACCAGAACCCGCCTTCATGACTACTTCATCTCAAGAAAACCAAAGTCAAAGGAGACCATTTGAAACCTGACTCTGCTATTTATTAGTTTTGTGATCTTGGGATAATGTTTTCACTTCTCTGAAACTCAGTTTCCTTGAACATGAAATGAGAGCAGTAAACCTCATAAGGTTTCTGTGAGAGAATTAAATGAGATAATGAATATGAAAATGTCTAGCTCAAAGTCTACAGATAGAAAGTGCTCACCCCCACAGTTCCACATAGGCAGACCACGGACATATCTGCAGCTGCAGCACTTTTGAATCAGACCCTCAACATGCACAAGAGAAGAGAAAAGAGGGAGGGCCAGGGAAATAAGATTATGGTTTCTAGGCAACCATGGAAAGGGAATAATATAAGGGGCATTTCTCTTAAGGGTGCTACATTGGCTACTTCACACAAAGATGCCCTGTCAGGTTTTAAAAGTAGGATACAACCATCAATGTATCTAGAGAGGCTTTTAATAATTTACAAGTCTTCAAAATTCCTCCCAACCATTCTCATTCTCATATTCTCTTTCACTTTCTCCCCTTTCCTCCTTCCCTCCCTCCCTCTCTCTTGATTCTCAAAGTAGCCAGGGAGGAAGATATGAGAAATACTTTCATTCCAATTTTATAAATGATCAATCTGAGAAAGCTGAGAAAATTATGCAGCACACTCATGCGCTTGGGGCTTATATTCCCCCTGGGCTGTCATCTCTTTGAGGACAGGATCTATACCTTATTCTTCTTACATACCTTCCAGAAAGGTCCTCAAAAATAAAAAAATAACTCAGTAGAAGGCACTAGTCTAAGGCTTGCTCAATCAGGAAGCTCAGCCATTTTTTTCTGAAGCAGAATCTCAGGCTAAATTTCAAGGTCACAGATGCTGTGGAAAGCTTCTTCATTTGGCATGAATCCATTTAGGAATAACTTATTTTAAATGTCTTGGTACATTGTCATGTCCCACTGCTAATCCATTCTTCGTTTTTTTCTAATTTTTGAATAATGCATATACTTTTTTTGCAAGTGAGAAACAGCCCAGAAAAGCAAAAGAAAACACTGATTAAAGATAAATTTTCATTTTGCAAAAGAATCTTGATGCTAGCTCATCCTTCTGATTGGCTGTAAGTTGCAAGTACAATTAATTGACCTTGGACATAACATGTTTTAAAGCCAGAATGGGTGAAATCTCATGGGGGCATATTTATCTTCAGTTGAAATGCAACTTGCTGTCGCTGAATATCATCTCAGTCTGGTATTATCTCTGATTGAAGGCAGGAAGTGTTGTCCTGCCTATTAAAAATGTACTTCGTCTGGACCCAAAATAAAAATATGTCAAATGCTAAGAGACCCATATTTGAACCTTGACTCTTCAGATTTACAATGTTCCATTATGAATATCACTAAAACAGCTCTGTGTGTCCAAATAACTACTCGTCCTCCTTCCCCAGCTTGTAAAAATTAAGAGAATACAGCAGAATACTGACTTTCTTAGAAGAAAGAGCTTGCTAGGTAAAGGTTGAGATGCCCCTGAATCCTTAGTACCGCTGATCCTCATGTTCAAGTCATAAAAGTAAGACCAAGAAGACATGTTTTTCTTCGAACAATTTGAGGACTGGATTTTCTAACCACCTTTGAACGCTTTAATGTTCAAATTCCTCAGTGGCAAGCATTCCAAAGGCTTGCAGGACTCCTGAAATCTGAGAAGTCTCTTCAACCCAGAGACACGTTGAGCCTGAGCTGAGCTGAAGGCTCACAGATGTGGCTGCAGCCTGGTTCCCGGAACTGAATGAGGAGAACAGAACTACAGTAAATTGTTTAGATGATGCTCCCTCTCTTTTCTGCCCACCCCAAAGCTTCCTTCGGTGCCAGTGCCCCTTCTTTTATCACTTTGGGGATAGGGCTTGTCAATCAAGGGGGTTCTCTCACCTCCGGCCCATTCTGATGGAGGTGACATCTTTCCAGCCTCAGCCCCACCATGGGGGTGGCACTGACAGGCTTTCTTTGACTGTGTCACTCACAGCTGGAGGAGAATCCAGCCTGGATATAAATCTCTCACAGCTTGCTCATTCTCCTTCATGAGGCTGTGGGGAGAATGATCAATGCCTTGCTACAAGGCTAGTTTGCTCAGTGAACCACAGAGGGAGAGAGATTACAAAGAGCCCATTTAAATACCTAAGACCCCTCCACTCCCTCCTCCTAAGTCATAGACTTGCTCTTAAAATTTCAACGGATGTGTCTACGAATGGTAACCTCAGAGAGATGCCTAGCAAAGCCAAAAATACAATTTCGAGAGCGAACCCAGGCAAGCTTCCTGAAAATAAAGCCCTGTGTATATTTCGAAGAGGGTGCCTCTCCATCGTAATTGCCTGAGCTGCCAGTTGTTCCATCGGATGGAAAGCAGGCCCTGGGACAAATGAGACTGAGAGATTAGCAGGACATTATGGGGCACCGACAGGTGCAAGAAGACAAAAATTCATTTGCTAAGATGCTGAACTCCTGCTGCAGCCTCCAGGCTGGCAACAGTTCCTCTCTCCAAGAACCCAAAGGTATTTCTGGAGTGGCAGGTCATTTTACACAAGCCAGAGGTCTTTGTTGGGCTTTTTGTGTTGTGCCCTGCATTCACTGTGCATTCCAGGAGTTAGCCTGTCTCTACGGCAACTGGTCACTAATCTGGCCTGCCTTTATTTCTCGTTAATAGACAGTCTGGAAGTAAGGGTGCAAGCTATGTCCTCTCCATGGCCTACTGGATGTATCATGCTGGAAACAATATTCGATAATACCATTATTACATATCCTGTTCATAACACTTGGTACATACCTTGTAATTGGTTCCCCTGCTACCAATTTCTTCTTTTGCAATTCATGTTCCTTCCACCCTAGCATCAGAGTGATCATTTCAACTTAGTAATGTTATTCTCCTCTTAAAAACACTAGGTGGCTTCTGGTCAACTATAGGTTGGATCCAATTCTTCTTTGGTATGCTCCAGAGAAGGGCTGTTCCACCCTGAGTCTTGCTGTGAAAAGGACATGGAGCCATAGCCAACCCATGATGGACATGTAAGCCAGTGATAAACAAACTTTTATTGTTGTAAACCCCTGAGACTGGGGATCATTTGTTACCTCAGCCAAACTTAGCCTAAATTGACTGAAAAAGTAGGTTTCTTGGAGGTCAACTTGTTTGATACATAAAATGACATTAGGGGAACTCTTAAGGGCCAATTTTGTCTTAAAGAAGACACATTTTGAAACAGTACACCTTGAAGTTGAAGCCTATTCCATTCCTCTGTAGAACCAGTATTTAGAGTCATTGAGACGAGAAGTCTGACTCCTTCATTGTGATTGAAAACACTTTAATTTGGAAATTCCCTTATATCTAAAGAAAAAAATGAAATGAAAATCTGAGAAACAACCCACAATCTCAATGTATAATCTGGTTTCCAGAACAAGGAAAGAGATCTACACTTAAAAATTTCTACTCTGCATCAAATGCTATAGAAGTTTTATGTTTATAACTGGGGTCTCAGCATGAGCCTGAGCACGGATTCAGACATATCTGGAGATGTCTGACAAGTATGGGACAGGTCTGCCAAATGCCTTTTTGCATAAGACCATGGGGAGTTTCCTGGGAGCAAACTCAGGGAAGAGGAAGCCAGCCCAGTGGAGACAGCACTATCATTCTAAGATAGGTGTGGTGGCTGTTGGATTTTTCTCTAAGCATAGGCCCCGTGGGATTAATCATATCTGAGTCCTCTGGAATGAGGAGGTGAAAGGAGACACCCAGTAATTGTCATCATAAAGGTCAGCCCTGCATTAGGACCCCTGTGATGGAATGTGCCCTTAAGCAGAGACAGGGACTTTCTTCTCTGCTTTTCCTCAGAATGTCTCTGAAGCCCCAGGCCCTGTTTGCTTTCAGGAATTGTTTGCCTGTTGTTAGTGGCACTCAACAAATGCCCTGCTGGAGACAGAATAGTAATAATGGTGCCAGGAAGGAGACACCCCGAAGATGGCCATAAACCCTTGAAAATTCATTACATGGAGATGAGGTCATGTGTACACGAAAGGCCCAAAGCTATAGAACCACCATTGCTATTGTTGTTGTAACCTCATCAATTTCTACCCAGTAAATCAACAACTATATTTCCGGTATCCCATCTGTGCAAAATATTTCTGTTACATTCTGAGCACTATTCATGAGCAATACTCCTTGATCTTAAGCGGCTAGTCTCTAGCCACCACAGGCTGACAATGCTGGAGAAATTCCACCTGATCTTAAATTATCTCATGTACTCATAGTAACTCCCTGAGTGAGATCTTTATCTTCTTTAAAAAAGAAAAGGAACTGAGGCCCAGAGAGGTTAAGTAAATTGCATAAGATAACACAGCTTTTAAGTGGTAAACAAGAAAAGCAAGTCAGATAAAACATAAACAATTAATTTTCAATGCAAGACAGCACTCCTGCTTATTACAAACAAAACAGAAAGATGAAGAAACAAACAAAAGCAGCTCTGCAGACCTTTTTTCTATGTTTCTGTGGTGGGGCTATGTCACCAGCTCTTATGCCCGGGGGAGAAAATAGCAGCTGTCAGAGGCTGCCCACCTTGCTTTCCCTCTAGCTTGTTCTCTAGTAGCTTCTGCAATTTTTCCCCATGCCAACCAGAGCCTCAGGAGTAATCAAATCAGTAACTGATATTCAGAAAGTAGGTATAGGCTTAGCTGAAGTGGATTTTGTATGTTAATTAAGTGTTTTATGGAACCTCTGAGATCTCAGATGACACTCGGTAAATATTCCTTACTGAATCCACAGAATCTGTGAGCAGGTTCTGTATAATAAAGCAATTTCAATGTCCTGACAGATGGGCCATAGAAATTGGCTGTGTGGCTGTGATTCCAAAAGATTATATACAATGAAAACTCTGGACAATAAGTGCTTTCTCTAATTGTTGTCTACGAACTGGTTACTTTCTAGATGAGAAGAACTTGACTGGTTTCAGCTTATGTTACAGGCAGAAGAGGGGTTCTGAGATGTTTGCAGTTCTTTTGTCCTGGCATTAAGTTAAAAAAAAATGTGCTTCCAGTCTGCTCCCTGGTTCTAGTATGAAATATTCAGCCCACTAAGTGCTATTTGTAAAGCATTTATCAAAAGGCTAGGAGTGATGGATTCCCTCCTCTCCTCTCGAGCTTACAGCCTTCTTTTACCCTATGATTTCTCTGTAGGAGAGAATGATTTATGTTCTGTTGTACCTTCAGCTCTTTCAGACCAGGATTGCAAATTCTTGGGATGAATTCACATACATAATCCCCCAACATGTGCATGTGCAGACACACACATACACACATACACAAAATCAATTCAGGAATTCTAAATATTTAGACAGATACCCATTATGCAAAATATTTTAGAACCATCTATATAGAGACTTTAAAAAATATGAACAGAACAAATTCAAGAGTTTTAATTTGTATATTTAATCTAATTTGGACAATTGCATTAGAGCATAAAAATTTTACATTTTCTTTTTACTACTTTACCTTCATCAAAAGTCATCATCCTCTGCCCATACAGGCTGGTATATGCTCAAATGATGAAAGGAAGCTTGTGCAGTCCCACAATTAGATAAAGGCAAAATTGCCTATGGAAATGACCAAACCCTTAATTAGCTAATTGCAGGTGCAATCGGCCACTTGCACCATCAGATGAAGGGCAAGTGGTTAATTGAGCCCACAAGTGACCTACTCAATCAGAACTAACAAATGGCTCATCAGATGAGGTCTCAGCCAAAATGTGTCTGCAAACAATAGCATGTGCAAAAAAATGCTCAAATCAGAGGCAGCAGTTGGGCTAAAAATAAAACCCCCAAAACATGAGATAATTAGAAAAATAATCAAAATCAGAAAAATTCAATAATGAGCCATGATCATGGGAGGAGTGAGAAAAATGGGTGATGCAGCCATTTGGGGAATCAAAGGCCATAGATGCTGGAAAGAGCATCGGCTTTGGATCATCCTTAATCATTCTTATTCAGAGATTTTAGAAAAACGTGCCACTTTTTCCATGGTGGGTTCTTGTTCATAGTGGGATTCCAAAGAGCTCATCACAAGATCCCATAAAGAACAGGGGATTGGGAAATGTAAATGAATGACTGAATGGATGACACTGCATTTGCATATAGAAGACTAAGAGCACAAGTACAGCTACTTCATTAAATTGACGGTACTGAAGAGTTTGTTGGCTTTCCCCTCTACTGAACATTTTTGGTTTGACAGTGTTGCTACTATGTACAATTTAGGAAATGTTTCCTAATTTGTTGGTAGGAGAACATACCAATGACTATGAAGATATTGACAGAAGTAATAATAATGATTTGCACTCATCAGTATAGGCTGTACTAAATAAAGGTACAAACCCCAAAATAGTAGCCCAAAACAATAATGTATTTTTCTTGCAAAATCCATTCTAGGTATGCCTCTGGTTTATTTCTCCTCACCAATAAAGATTCTTTCACTCTGTGATTCAGCTATCCTGACAAAGGACTTAGCCTTCAACCCTCAAGAGGGCAGAAGAGCGAAGACCTGTGCAATGAAATAGGGCTTTTCACTGACTCAGCTTGTACATGTCTTCTGCTCACACTTTATTGGCCAGAATTAGTCTTGAGCTCTTGTCTAACTGCAAGTGTTAGGGAGTACGGAGCTTCCACCTGCCCAGAAGAGACCTGAAATAGGGTTGGGTAAACTCGTGGCATTTTCTCTGTCACAGAATCCAAAAACAAAGAATAAATAATCTGTCTATTTGGAAATTTAAGCATACCTTTTGATAGAATGCTAGGTTAAAGAAGTAATCAAAATGTAATGTGAAAATAATTCATAAATGATAAAAAGGAGAGCCTTTCATAATAAAACATGTGGACAGAAGCCAAATAGGGTGCACAAAAGGAAATGCAAAGCCATAGAACTCTGTATAACAAAAAAAGTAGACTGAAAATAAACGAGTCAGACCCTCACCCAAGAATCTTAAAGGAGAAGCAAAATAATGCAAAAGAAATGTGACCTGGGAGTTATTGAAGATTTTTAAAGGATAAAATAAAATCTATTTTTAAAAATAGATCATATTGATAAGAATTTTTAATGTGTTCTTTTTAAAGACTAATAAAGTAGACAGATTTTTAGGCAGTATTATCAGAGGGGGAAAAACAGATTTCCACGAGCAGTCTTATGAACAATACAGGAGACATGAAAATAGATGTTGAAAGCTAGTAAATGTCATAAGAGACTACACTCAACAATTTCAACTAATAAATTTGAAACTAGAAAACTGATGAAGATATAGAAAAACAGTAATTATCAAACCTAGAAAAATTACTTTACTTAGAAGATTTTCTTTTCCTTACTTTTTTTCCTTAAAAATTAATTACTTGCTTCAGAGTTTGTGCTGTGCTCTGGGATATCAGTAGCAGGATTCAAATTCTGACTCTACCACTATTAGCAGTGTCACTTTAGCCAAATTGTTTAACCTGTCTATGATCTAGGTTCCTAATCTATAGCTATTCACAAGACTATTGCGAGAATATGGCAACACTTTACTAGTTGCCATATTTACTAGTTGCTATTATTTACTAGTTTACTAGTTGCTATTATTCTTTAAATAGGACCTCAAGACATGGTTTTTAAGTGAGTTGGAAAAACAGATAAACAATATTTAACAGATAAACCATATTTATATTAGTTAAATATTGTTTAATATGGTTAAAAAACAGATAAACAATATTTTAATTATTTATTCCAAAATATAGAACAGATTATAGTATGTCACAATAATTTTTAAGCTGGGCATAGGAATAGACACCCAGATCAATCACAAATTCAGATATCTAAAGAGGTACACAGGAATATAAATGAGAGAAGTAGGCTTGATGTGAGACAAACCACAAATGCATTTTTTTTTTTTTTTGGTTGATCTTTGACATTTTCGGTTTTGATAGAGACACAGGACCAAGAAGTAGCTCTCTCCTATAAGGAAAACAAATAGGCAATCACGGCTAAAATACCAACAGCATACGTGCAGTGATAGGGAGCAAAGGGAGTCATGACAACTAGGGAACAGAGGCCCCAATTAAATGGGGCATTGGCCTCTGAGCTGCAGCCAAATGACAACACTAAGAATTAAACTCCCAGTGTAACCCGATCATTTCATTTTTCCAAATTTTTACTTAGACAACTATTCTAAGCCAGGCAGGCCAACAAGGAGGCCAATAAAAAATTAATATATTAGACTACATAAAATTAAAAATATTTGCATTACAAAAGACACCAACCATCTTAAAAGGCAACAGTCTTGAAGAAATACATGTAAAGTACAAAATAAAAGATTAATATCTAGAATAGTGCTGTCAAGTAGAACTTTTTGTGATGAAGGAAATGTTAACAATTTGGTGTATATTCTTTTGGATATCTCTCTCTACATTTATGTTCCTATGCAAGTACACACAAATATGTTGTAATAATAATGCCCATAATAATAGTAATATTAGTACTGTTCAGTATGTGCCATACCCTCCTCTAAAGGTTTTTATATGTTAACTTATTTGATCTTCATTATAACCTCATGAAGTAGGCACTATTGTTATGCCCACTTTGCAGATGAAGAGATTAATGCTTTGCAATTTTTCCAAGGAAATATAGTTAGTGAGTTTCAGACATACAGTTCCATCTTAGTCTAGTTCCACAGTCCATACTCTTAAAATTTATCCTACAGTTTCTCATATACAATTTTGTTTTGTTTTGTTGTTTTGAATGTCATTGTTTTGTTAAATATAAGTGGTATTTTATTGCACAATCTACAAGTGGTATTCTTTGGTACAGTCTAGCTTGCATATATCCACACAAGTACATAGAGATCTACTCCATTGTTTTTACTATCTAATATTCTGTAGTGTAGAAGAGATATACTATAACCCATTTAGCTTTTCTGACATTGTTAGAGATATCAGGGTTTTCAGAGTGTATCACATAAAATTTACCATCCATACAGATTACAGGGTGAAGAATGTCGCCTGGAGTTGTGCAATGTATTGCTCATGTGGCCTCACATTTAAGAATTTTCAACTTTTTTCAATAATACAAATGGTGTTGCAATGAACTTTCTTGTCCATCTTTATGCCAGTATTTCTGTAAGGTGGATACCCAGAATTGGAATTTTAGAGAAAAGAATATAGACAGTTAAAATGGTGATAAATACTTCCAGAGTGACTCCGAAGATCCTATTAATACCCTCCCAGCAAGAGAGTATGAGAGAATCCGTTTTCTCCCACCTTAACTAAAATATATATTGCCAATCTTGTTTTTGTGTCAATTGCAAAGGGAAAACTGATATCTGAGTGAGCATATGTTTACTGGCCTTTTGAATTTATTCTTCCATCGATTGTTTTATATTAATACTTTATAAAAGCATGTATTATTCTATATCTCCACTGTTTAACATGGTAGACACTAGTCACATGTGGCTATTTCCACTTAAGTTAAAGTTAAATATTAATTTCCTCAGTAAGACTTGCCACATTTCAAAGGTGCATATTCTCTGATAGAAAGGAGGCAGTGGAGAAGACTAAAAATAAATGAGCAAAGAGAATTAGAAACTTCAGAGAAAATAATATGATCACAATAAAACAGCCATAAACATAGAAAGCTGGGACTGGAAGGAAACGTGGAAATTTTCTGATTTTATAGTTTTCGAATTCTGTTTTGTGAAGTCCTGAAATTCGCTTGGTCCCATTTTCTGTTGATATGTGTACATGGGAGTGAAACTTTTAACATCCAAATTACAGAACGGATTAGTAAAAGTAGTCACTTTGTGAACTTTTTGGTAGGCTTTACTACTAATAGTGTGGTTTTCAACATGATTCTTATTTTTCTATACTGGGTTCACGCAGATGAAAACAAAGAAGATAGTTTACCTTAAACTGGCCAAAGAGTAATTGATGTGAAAGTAATGTCTGGGAAAAGCATGGATGTAATGGCTTGCTTTAAAGCTACTATCCAGTGTGTTCAAGTAGTCTAATGGCTGTTTGATGGCATTGTATAGCCAAACACTAGGTGTCAACTTCCTACAAACATGCAAGCATCTTTCTAAACAGTGTTGGATCGGGCCATATAAATAATCAGTTATATTAAGATGCAGCCTTAAAACTGCAGTTGTTCAGAGTTGCTGGTAATTACATTGGCAGTATGGTCCAGAATAGCCTTCTTTACAGAAAGGTTTTATGATGAACTAAAGGCAAGGTGCTAGCATAAATATTTCAAAGATTTTAAGGAAGGAAAAAAAATGTGTGTATCAGTGAAGGAACTCCATTCATTAAGTAGCTAGTAAAAATACAACAGCTTTTCAGAATCCTGGTGTTTTCATGCTTATAATTGCAAATAAGGTGTCAGCAAGGAAACTGAAACTTGAAATTTCTACTGAATGGAAAACAAAGTAGATTTTTACAGCCTTGAAATATGACAGACAGAGGTGCTAAGGCATCTGAGTTTTTTTAAATAAAATAACTGAGAAATCTTATATTGTTATCAGATATATTTGAAAAGTATTTCCTTCCAAAGACATTTCACCCAACTCTATAGAAGCCAGTTTATTAATACTCCCCAAATGAAACACTTACCAAGTAATGCAAAGTGAGTAGCTATTCGATGTTGGTGAGTTCACCTTGAGAAAAAAGATTTTATTCTTTCTTTTTATCTTGACTAACTGTTAATGGAAGAATAAGCTTAACCACTGAAAAACTGTTATCTTTTGTAAATAACTTCTCTATCTGAATCAGGATTTTTGTGCCATGAAACCAAAACAAATCAATGGAATAGCTGGATTCAGACACCAATTATCCCTCATAACCCCTGATTTCAAAATTTTATTGATATATAATTTTGAAATATTTTGGTTGACTTTATAATAGGTATAATTAAATAAATATATATGTAAATCTATAAAAATAAGTATATTTTTGAACTCAAAAATACTCTAAACACTGCCTTTTCTCCTTATATATTTTGGGTTCCTCGTATCTTTTTTTTTAAAAGAAACATCACTAGAAATAAAATAAAGTTGATTGAACCAACTCTTTCAATTTATAGAAAAGGAATTTGGGGAAGGGAAGCCACAGATTAGAGCATTCAATAGGTTCTGAGAGATTTGGGGATAAATTGTGACTGTATCACTTACTCTCTGTGTGCTACTAGCTAAATTTCTTAATCTCTCAAAGTTTCAGTTTCATATAAGATGCACGTAACAATATATTCAACATAACATTAGTGCCTAACTCAAGGGTGTTATTATGGTTAAATTAGATATAGTGAATTCTCTCTAAAAAGAAAACAAAAAAACACAGTGAAAATTGCCCTGCATGGGAAAGTGACCCTGTATTACCAGAAACCAGCAGTACAGCCTGGACTCCCGGGCAGTGGTCCTAATTCCATGAGTGTTCTCTCCATTATACTCATCTGAGTCAAACCCAGTAGAGAAGTTCACCTTAGGATGAAGATACATGGCTTCTTTTGAAAGAAGGAGAAAGGACAGAAGTCCAGGGTGAGTAAAGGAAGATAAATTCTGAGATGGAATGTGGGCAATGGCTAGAAATCTTTTTTTTTAAAGTGGGAGTTTATTTGTTGAAATGTGAGCTTTTGAGTGACATGGGAAAAGATGGAAGCAGCTTTTGTAGGCAAAGAGTCAATTAAGTATGAGAATAATAAAATTTACTGAGCTCAATTTTCAGCTAAGTTTAGAGACTTTGGAAAAATATGGAACTTTACATTTCAGTAGAATTACTACAAGTTCAGGCTTTGCTATCCAGTAACTGTGTGGCTTTTGGCAAGTCTTCAATCTCTACATACCTTTCTTGTAAGGTTACTGTCAAGATTACATTAAATACATTAGATGAAGTTCTGGGCTGGTTGCTGAGGTCCCTAGGCCAAAACGCAGACATGTGACCCAGGTCCTTCTAGATCATGAGCTCTTTGAGGCCAGACACCATGTCATCCTCATGTTTTATTGAGTGTTGATGAACCCTAAACTCTTGTTTCTTATATTTTTTTATCTGAATATTTGACCTTTTGTCCTGCTAGTGGTGGCCCAATTTATGGGACCTGCTGCTTCACACCTTGGTCTATGTTACTACTCTAAGTTTCCTGGAATAAAATGAAAATGACGACCACTTTGTATAGGTATTATAGGATGTAGAAGTAAAGCATGCGAAGTCTTTAACATAGTCTCAGCACAAAGAGGAAAATTCAAGTTTTAGTATCTATTGTTTTCTGATTGTCTTCCCCTATGAAATGGGATAATAGTGAAGTTTTTCTGAAGTCTAAATAAAATGTTTAAAATATGAAAATACTTTTCAAATTATAAAGTTCTAAACATTAACATGATCGGCAGACAATAATTTATGTATCTTTAATAGAAGATAAAACAGAAACAGTAAGTACTAGAACTTGAATCTTTCTCAGTACGTTCTCAAACTGAGGGATATTCTTCTTGCTAGTTTATTGGTTGAACGAGGTTTTTCCACCTGCACTCTGGAAATCATTCCCCATACCTTTTCCAAGAAAGTTGTTCTATAAATCTATAATTTGTAGCCTCTATAAGATCAAGCAGCAGCTAGTAATATGCACACTTAACAAATACATACTCATTTTCCAAGGACGCTATGGAGGAAATTCCTATGCTGGCTGGAAGACAGGACTAAAGTGATACAAATGTTGAATTGGAAAGCTCCTGCCCACAGCAGTCCAGCCAAGAGGGTATTTATCTACCTTCTTTATAAGCACTTACAGTAACAGGACAAACATCGTTCTATCAGGCATCTCATTCAAGTTTTAGAGCACCTTCATATTTGGAAAGAAATTTGTTATATTGAGCTAAAACCTACCTCTTCTTAGTACACAGTCTTTCCTCTGAAGCCATCAAAAACAGTTTTTTCCATCTTCAGTGTGAGTATGTCAAATGTTTTGAGATAGAGATCAAGCCTTTTACCATTTAAATATGCCATTTGCCATCACGCGAGGCAGCTGGAGAGAAAAGTGGTCACTGGGTTTAAGGAGCATCTCAGGCAGGGTTTTGCAGACTCTCTAACCACAGCCTGTCTGTTGATTGGCCATATCAGGTAGAAAGGAAGCCACAGGATATTACAAACCACCCAAATCTGCTCCTTCTCTAGAAATTCTCTTGCATACTTGTAAACTTTTGTCATTTTCTAGGGAGTATGAAGTAACACATTTGTAAAAGACTTGATTTTTGTGGGAAAAATCCTCCTATATATTTAATAGCTACAGGGATTATGATTCTATCTCACTTTTTTTCTGCCTGAGGTTCAAGTGCCTTTTTGTCAACTTTTTGGTATTCATCTCCAATCCCTTCTCATTCTTCATTTTCTCATTGTATAATTTCTTTCTTCCGTTTCAATAAGCCATTTGAGAAGTTCCCTCAAATCATTTTATCTTTGCCTCAAATATGGTAAGAAATTGGCATGGAACCTACCTGTAGTCAGGATGACCTCCAACAGGAAGAAGATCACAACAGGACAGTAAAACACCTCACCTTCTCTATGCCTCCTGATGACTGATAGGCCAGGGTTGGATTTTGCAGTGGACACAGTCCTGTTGTCTAATCCCAAGTACTCCTAACTGCTACCAAGGTGGGGACCCAGGTTTCCTGTTACTGCTAAGCCAATGCATATATTACTTTGTCATCTCACTCTTAGTTGCCCAGGTATGAAATATAAGTCATTTCTATAGGTCTCTGCAGACCTAGATCCAGATGCTCAGCAAGACATTTGTTTAGTCTCTGGATATTCTTCAATGGTGTCTGTAAACCACTCTCAGTCATACACTTCATGTTAATGGCATTTTATCAGTATTTTTATATACATTATGGAGATCCTTATAACACTTCTGTGATGTATACAGAATAGATATTATTAATAATTATCATTTTGCAGATGGAGGAGTCAAGGGTCTGAAACAGTATATTTTCCTGCACAGATTGTAAGTGTTAGAGCTAAGACTCCCATGCAGATCTTGGACCCAAAGTTTCAATTTAACTCACACTGTATTACTGATACTATTTATTCCTAAAAATAAACAGACAAAATAACCTACTATGAAAATTATGACTCTCTATGGAAATTATGAATCTCTAAGTACAAAGAGTTTTCACCTAAATTCTTCAATCTTGCCTTAAAAAAGCAGCTTCATGAAGTATCCCTAGAATACCTTAATCCAAAGCTTGCTCTCTTCTCCTAAATCCAAGTTAAATCTGTTATCACTTCCACTTTGACTTTATATTAATTCATTCAATATTTTTTCCTTATACCAGAGAGCCAGACATTGGGAATTCAAGGTCAATTAGGATATGGTCCTTGTTTTTGAAGAGTTTTACTGTGTAGTACAGGCAACAGGGAAATAAATCAGGAATTTCAACATGATTTTAAAATAGTATAAAAATAATAGTGTTTATAATAACAATGGCTAAGATCTATTGAGTACTTACTATGCGTCAGGTACCACTAAAACACTACATATATGGTAAAAGAATACACAGACTGTATTATGATTTATATTTTCTTAAGAATACTCATTCTCTGCCCAATTTGTTTACAAATTTGTCAAAAACAAGAACTTTCCTGATGACCTTGTGTGTGTCCTCAAGTAAACCAAAATGAACCAGTTTGTGGTAGCAGCCTGAAGACTGTTAATAAACTAAACTGGGATGCAATTAAAAAAAATCCTAACTTGTTTTAATGACAACTGTTGCCAAGAGACACTTTTATTATGAGAAACTGTTTTGTCTAAGTTGAGTAGAGATCATGAAAGGACAAATTTTAATAGCATTTGAACTGAATGATAGCTTTAAATGCACAAAAAGGTCAAAAATTGTTAAGATATAAAACATAACGTCTCACAGATCAAAAGTATATATGAAGAATTAACCTTACAAGAGAGGGAGCAAAAGATAAAAGCAAGGAATTGGAGTATGTGCCAGTCCTAGCCAGGTTATGCCACCGCAATGATTAAAAATCTTAGTGGCTCAAAACAGTGGTTTTCAATCAGGAGCAATCTTCCCCATAGCCCCATTTGGCAATGTCTGAAGGCAGTTTTGGTTGTCACAACTGGGGAAGTGGGTGCTACTGACAACAAGTGAGAAACTGCCAAGGTTACTGCTCAACATCCTATACACAAAAGAGCTCTTTCACATCACTCCACCCCTGTATTAGTCCGTTTTCACACTGCTATAAAGAACTTCCCTGAGACTGCGTAATTTATAAAGAAAAGAATTGACTCACAGCTCCACATGGCTGGAGAGGCCTCAGGAAACTTACTATCATGGTGGAAGGGGAAGCAGGCATGTTTACATGGCAGCAGGCAAGAGAGAACGACAGTGCAGGAAAAACTGCCAGTTATAAAACCATCAGATCTCATGAGAATTCACTCATTATCACGAGAACAGCATGGGTGAAACTGCCCACATAATCCAACTACTTCCATCCCTCCTCACATGGGGATTATGGGTCCATCCTGCAACATGTGAGGATTACAATTCGAGATGAGATTTGGGTGGGGTCACAGAGTCAAACCACAGCAACTCCCTAAGAAAAAATTATCCAGCCCTAAATATGACTAGCTGGATTGAGACTGAGAAACTCTAAATTAAGATAACCAAGGGTTAATACTCACTCATACAACATGTCCACTGTGGATCAGCTTAGAGCTTTGCTCTAGTGTCATCATCATCCTCACAACTCAGGATAACAGGGCAACATGACTGAGAAGAGAGACAGCTGTGGAGTATCTCGCAGTGGCAACTAAATGATCCAGTTCTGAAGTAACATGAATTATGACTTCCACTCAAACTCATTGGCTAGAACTAGTCTTGTGGTCCCACCCAAGCAAAAAGGAGCAAGAGAGTACAATTCTACTATGTGCCCCCCAAATGGGAGAGCTGATATGTATGATGAATAACACAGATGAATGGTTTGAGGTATGGAGGCAGGGAATAAGAAAAATAATGAGCAGAATTTTTGCTGTTCTAATGACATTCCGAAGTTCTGAACTCAATGGTTTCACTTTGAGAATATCTTCAAACAAAAGGACAAATATTCACAACCAGTGTGGTTCAGGGACTTTTCAGCTGAAAATGGTTAGAAACAATGCCTATTTCACAATGTTATTAACATGTAAAAGCAATCATCATGGTGCTTAATTGCTAAGAAATACTCTTTAAACCCTTGTCCCTCCTCCTTCCTTTACAGAGTAGATTAACAGCAATAGCATAGCTAAAGAATGAACTTATCAAAAATGGGCTATTTGTTTTCCATTATCTAAGAGAGGAAAATATAAGTGTATATTTAACATATAATACTGGAGACCTTCCCCCTTTCTTGCAAGAATTGCATCAATTACCTTATGGATTTAAAAACTCAACCATCTCTCCTCACTTCTTTCTCCAAACTTTTGTTACATGGAGTTGTAAAAATTGGAAATTAGTTCATGTGGTTTCCTTAATTAAATATTTTAATGACTTCCCATGACCCTCAATTTAAAACCTTAACTCCTCACCTTTATGATTTTTTTTTTTTTTTTTTTGAGACAGAGTTTCGCTCTTGTTGCCCAGGCTGGAGTGCATTGGTGCGATCTCGGCTCACCGCAACCTCTGCCTTCTGGGTTCAAGTGATTTTCCTGCCTCCGCCTTCCAAGTAGCTGGGATTACAGGCATGTGCCACCATGCCCGGCTAATTTTGTATTTTTAGTAGAGACAGGGTTTCTCCATGTTAATCAGGCTGGTCTCGAACTCCCGACCTCAGGTGATCCACCTGCCTCGGCCTCCCAAAGTGCTGGGATTTCACACGTGAGCCACTGCGCCCGGCCTATGATTTCATTTCTTACTTCTCCATTTCTCATGTTTTTCTCTGTGGCCCAACCACTGACATTTTTCTGAACACAACGTTAATCTCTCAAGCTTCATGCCTTATTGCAAGTTGACTTCCTCTTTCCTCTGGCCTTGGCAAACCATACTTTGGCCTTAAAAAGTGTTCAGCCATAACTCTCTTCAGGAATACTTTCCCTGAGTTTTCTCACCCCATATTCATTTCTGTGATAATATTTATATATTACTTGACTGTTTATGTATCTGACTGTTTTATGTAAACTGCTTCTAATGGGGCCACATTTCCTGTCAACATCCATAGAACCTAGTACAGGGCCTGACATAGAATGGTATCTCAGTAAATGTTTTCTGAATCAATTATTAAAATATAAATTTTATTTTGCTATGTCTTCATAATGATCATTTTAATAACTTTATATTATTTAGTCAAGGAATATCCAACTGTAAAAAATTAAGATACCATTTTACTTTAATAAATTAGAAAAGAAAATCATATAAAGAAAAAATATCAAATACATAGATTATTTTTCTACAGCACTATAGAAAAACAAAATTGTTGCCTTCCTTTATTAGATGTAGCTCTTAGGAAGGGATTGAATGGAGGTGTGAATGACTGAATAAGGTTAAATAAATGGGCAAAAAAATGGTTTTCATATTTTTTCTTTCCCAGGAGTAGTTTCCAACTCTTTCACAACAAAATTCTACTTTTGTTATTAGTTATCTTAGGATGGTCAGACCTGGACTCAAATCCCAAGTTTGCCTCCATCATTTCCTCTGGAGACTCTTTCAGCAATAAGGGCCTCCCAGCAGAGAACCATTAGTTTAGTGCAGATCTGTAATTTTACACGATCCTGTGAGATGCGTCCTACTATAATCCCATTTTATAGATGATAAAATGGAGGCATCAACAGGCTAAAATCAGCTAGTACATCAGATCAGGCAGTATGATTCAGAGACCACATTTATAGTCCTTATACTGCAATATCTTCTATACCAAAACATATGTATTGGAATGGCTTGAAAAGCTTCATCCCTGGAAAAATGGCTCTCATAAAACTGGTTTGAAAAATAATTTGGAAGGTAGAAGAGCATCAGTGGACATATGTTTATTATTTTGTTCACTTTCCATCTGAGCTCTCATCTTTTTTTATTATTTATCTTAAGAAATTAGGTGGGAGGCAAAGATTGCCTTCCACTGTAGTGAAAATATTTTGCATTTTTTCTGGGAAAGATGGAGGGCACAAAACGGAACAAGAAGATTCACTCTGAAATACTTACCTGTATAATTTTCCAGGGATTTAAGTTTTCTTATTTTTATTCACAGAGAGAAAAAGTCATAACTGACCTCAAAAGAGGTCATTCCTTTACAATGACTCATATGCCATCCAAACCATAAGTTATGAAGTTGAAATCTAAGAGGAAGTGGCCAATTTGTCAGCTGTACCTGAAGAAGAACTTCTTTTCAGCAGGAACCATCCTTATGTGCTTATTATTGAAGTGAATCTACTCTAAGGACATGGCCTCTTTCTGAAACAGATTCAGGAAGGACTGTTATTTAAAGATGATCATGGCTTTGACAAGGTGATAACTCTTATCTAACTCTTGTATATAGATGCTAGCAACTATCTAATCCTGCAGAAGACAGCAGAAGAATAATAAAGATAACTTTGGCTACCATTGTTTCAGTGTCTTTTCCCTGTTCTCAAACTGGGGGAAAGATGTACACTTTGGACACTTTGGTGCTGGCAGCATTGAATCACTAACAATGAAGACAAAGCATGATGCAACTTCCTGGAGGGACCATTTGACTCAAAGATTATTTTGAACAGTATGTTTTATTTCAAACAGGTATTAAAAGAGGTATATTACAAAAGAGAATTTTTAAATTAGCATGATTTTTAAAATTTCATTTATTTATTCAACAAATATTTACTGAGCATTTGTACAAAGCCTTGGTGTTCCTATCATGGGCAGAATCAAATGGACCCTGATCTCAGGAAATTTAGAACCTGATGAGGGAGGCAGAGGAATTCGTTGTAAAAGCTGGGATAAGTGCTCTGAAGAAAATACCACAGTTCTTAAAGAGCCTCGCACAAAGGCAAGGGAAGCATGAGCTGAGATCTGAAGGATGAGAAGGAGTTGAGTAGGTAAAAGGCTGGAGAGGTGGTGTTGGTGGGAGATGCAGATGGCGCAGTATGAGTCCAAAGCCTTGATGTGGGCAGGGATTAGGAAGAAGGCCAGTGACACTAAAGCTCACAGGGTAAGGGAGAAAGTAGTGGATCAGGCTGGAGATGTTGCTGGGGCCAGACAGTGCAAGGACTTGTGAGCATGTTAGAACTGCAGAAAAAAATGAAACTAAGTTCTGGCTTGAGGGCACTTTGCAGGTAACTGTCTGATCCTTCCAGAGGAAATAGGCACCTTCTTCTCTGTTATTGAGGGTATGTGGATGGAATATATGGAATATAGGAAGCATGAGTTTATCATATATCTTGAAAGGTCAATTGTACTGCTCCTAACCATCACTGTACCCCTAATTTGCAGGTGAGAAAACTGAGGCTCAGAGAGGTGAAGTGACCAAGGTAGAATAAACTGTAATGAACCGAGTTGGGGTTCAACTTTGATCTACTGGACTCAACTCAGTAGGGAGATTTTGAAGCTAACTTTGTTTCCTCCAAAATTTTGCTTGTGACAAGTCAGGCCTAGGTATATTCTTTGGGCAACAGGTTCCATTTTTATTGCTTTTCAAATTGTCTTCAGTATGATTTCTTTTAGGCCAGGCCATTTTGTGGAGCTCCAAACCAACACCAAAACAAATTTGCATGGTTGGCTTTAAATGATCCTCTTTTTGTCACCCTATCAGTCACAGGTGTATTCGACACTCAGATGCAGACAGCTTTCTTTTTGCCCATCTGAGATGTGAATCACTGGTCAATGCCAATCACATGCTGCACAATAAATTCATTGCTCTATCCTCAACAGGTCATTCTCATTCTACCTCACTTGTCTGGAATTTATAGGGAATTCAGAATTTGTCAGAGTTGAAATTGACTAGTGCAAAATTCTCACTAAAAGAGATTTAGTTAAGATGAATCCTTGGCACATCCAAGGTCTTAGTGAATCAGCACATTTACAAATATCACTTTAATATAATTTCTCCCAGAAAAAGAGATCATGAAAGACTGAAACATTTAAGTTGTGCTTTAATAATTTACTTAATGAGCAGTATTTGCACTGAGTAGAGTGCTGCCTGAAGTGGAATCACAAATATCTTTTTCTTAATGCTGTAGAGAGCATCTGGTGGACTCGTTTGTGTCATAGAACCAGAGTACTGCCAAGTGTGACATTCCACTCCTTAATGAATCCAAGGGTTCAGCTTCCTGGCAAGGGACCATCACTTAGGCTTCTTATTTTCTATTCCCTTTCAGCACCAGCTCTGGCAGTTGATGTTCTTCCCTTAGCTAGTTGTTATTTTTGTTTTGTTTTTACAAAGAAACAATTTATCACATTATGAGAATTGAGAATTACTAAGTTCTCCTCAAAAAGTGTAGAACCACAAAACTAAACCCAAAATCTGGGTGGTGGCTGGCTACATTCACAGATTCAGTGGCTTAGTCAAAATGCAAGCCTTACAAACCCATGAGACTCAAAGTGCTACTGCAGCAAAATGATAAAACACCCATATTCTGGTCTTGCAAGGTCCCTTGTGAATAGCTGAATCCCTGGATGCTAAATTCACAACAGCTAATGGTCTACTCTGTTTTCTTAAGTTTTCACCTAACTTGCATTTTGCTTTTTATGTGTTAATATCCACAGCTCTAAGTCCTTTGTGTATACTACGTCCTCAGCCTGTCTTGGGTCTCTCTTTGACCTTCTACCTTTGACTGTGAACTTGCCACATGACTTTAATCAATTTATCATTGACACTGACCTTGAATAGCACCTCCCCAAATCCCCATAGCCAGTTCTGATTATTCTGTTAATCTGTTTCTATGAAAGTTCATCAACCAAGGATATAAACCAACTCAGACTGTCTAAAGCTCTAGTTTATACTACTCTGAGTGAAAGAAATGCCGACTAAAATATATTTTTTTAATTGTTTCAAGTGACAAAGTCATAAATTCAATAAAGTACTATATGTTCACAAATATTATAAACAGTGATACAGGAAATGATTGTGATATAATATTAAGTGACCAAACACAATATAAAATTGCAAGTATAGTGTGATTTCAATTGTATAAAACATGTACTAAAAATACTAAAATTTAATATACAACAACTTAATAGCAATCATCTTCTAGGATTGTAAATAATTTTAATTTCTTCATATTAATCTGGATCACCAATTTTTAAAGACTCAATAAACAAGATTATTCAAAACATCAATCGTACCTATGAGGTATTTTAGTCTTAAAACATTGTAGACCAACCCCTTAAAGCACTGCTCAAATTCCTCCACAGTTTCAAAGGCTAAAAATCAGGGCCAGCAACTTGAGGAATTTAATAAAGAACAAGTTCAATTCCCAACTTCAATTCCCCTGAAAATATGACAGGATTTTAAAATGTGCCTGGAAAACTGCATCTGGGGTTTTGCCAATCCCATAACGTTTGGTACGTTTGCTGAACCCAAAACACAGCCGGGCCCACCCATCCATAATTAAAGCCCTCCCCCCAAATGAATTCATTGCTTTGTGGCACCATCTGTCTCATTCCCTTATTTACATAATAGGGAACCCTGCTCTGACTGCAGCAAATGAGAAGCCACAAAAGAATGGCGAGTGAAGATGAAATGTATACATGGAGACATCAGATTATGTATAATATGGTCAAATCCCCTCAATTTAAAATTTCTAAAAAATCTCAGAACCCATCACAACGTTCACCTCGGCCTCGTTCCAGCTCTCAGAACCTCCTTCCTCCTTATGCTGCATCTGCAACTCTCACTAATCTGGCTTGTTTCACTCAAAGAGTTCACTTGTCAGATTTTATTTTATTAAATATTTTATTTTCCTCTTGTGGACCCATTAGAACACCAGTTAGAGAAAGTAGCATAAATCAATCGCATTTGATATTCACTAAGGATGCAGAGGAAATAAGCAGGTTCATGTTAACCTGAAATTTAAAAAGGAAAAAAAAAAAGCTGTCCCCGATATAGAGCTTCCATGAATCCTTCTCATTTTCCTTCTGTTCCTCTCCTGGGAAGTTTCTGTAATAAGGGAAGCGCGAGTAGAGGATGTGTTCAAAGACAGACAAAGGGCTGATTTTTAAAATGCAGCAGTCCTCTAATCCCATGTTTTATGTCCCTTCCTACAGGATGTGAGGCAGGGACAGCCTTCTCAATCCCCATGGCAGTCACACGCAGTAGAGAAGTAAGCACTGGTCTAAGAGTCTAGTGACTTGGACTCATATTTGGACTCTGCCACTAGCTTTTGGTGACCTTGGGCAAGTCTACTTCTTAGAACTTCAGTTTTCCAATCAGCACGCTGCTAACCCATAAACACCTGAGATGATGCTCTTCCCTGTGGACCGGGGTCCCCATTTACATGCCTGCAGACACAGATGCAGTCCCAGCCACTCACACTGAGGATAGAGAGTTGGAGACCTGAACTCCTTCAGTCCCAAGGATCACCTTTCACCATGACCAAGCACCCTCAGGCCAAAGAAGAAAAAATGCCAAGGTTTAGAGGCATACATTGGCTTCTATACCAAGTCAGAGATCAGGAGGATGCCTCCTCAGCCCAGCACTGACAGCAGAAGGAGCAGCCACACGTTAGGTTAAAAGTATTAGAGGTTAATGGTGATAACAGTAGTTTAATCGGTGCACTGTGAAGAGCCTAGGTAGCAAGCTGCCAACAATGAACAGATTCTTCATCCCCTCTCTGGTCTCTCAATCAGAATTTCTAGGGCTAGAATCCAGGAATCAGTATATTTATTACATTCCCTGGATAATTCTGATTCATAGCCCACACTTGGGAAGTGTTGGATTCCATAACTCTTACCGTGATAAAAGAAAGGTTAGCACATCTTTAGGAGAAACACTTCTTTAGTTCTAAACTCCAGAAGGAATCTGTGATGTATTTGCCTTAATTCAGAGGTCACTGAACAGCAGAATAGATAACGTCAGAAGTGATTTTATTTCTTAGGTGCAGAAATGTCCATGCAGACACATCTTATAGGCATTTGCATTCAACTTGAGACCAGAACCCTTAGAATTTACCTAGTGAAAGCATTTCTGCTGGAGCAAAACTTGTAAGGTTTAGGCTGGGTTTCTCATCTATGCCTGGTAATCCACTAAGGCTTACAGTAGCCCCCACCAAAGAAGCTCCTCCTCACAATTTCCAACCAGTCCTTAAAACTCCCTTTCCAAAAAATAATGACCATAATAATGATAATGTATTTTTGATATAGACTACTAAGTTTTTCTCAACCCTATATGATGTGCAAATAAAAGTAGCTTCAGAAAACATGACAATTTTTAATGATATATAACACAATCCAAATACAACCTCTGTTCTTGCCTTGAAAATACAGCTTGACGGCAAATCTGCTAGACTGCCATTCTGACCAGACACCCTCTGCTAAGCCCCTCCTATTTTCATGGCATGGGCCATGGCTAGTGTTGCAAACAGTAAAGAAGTGTATTAGCAAACAACGTGTGGCCATGGGGACACCTGGTGTGGACCTCCAGGCCTTCCACTTACTAACTGCACAATCTTGAAATATGAGGTAAACCTGATTAATGTCTCCAGAATGGGATAATAGCAACCTGTCTGATGGGGTTGGAGGATCAGTGAGATAAAGAACACAAAATCTAAGTAAGACATGATGCTGTGTTCCTCTGAACTGGCAGTCTGACAGAGAACATTAGAAAATTAAGTGAAGTTCAAGTCCCTGTGGAGGTCCAAACATGGAAGGGCTTAGTCCTGCCTGAAAAGATTTCAAGGCACTTTCCTTAGGAATGTATATTTGAACTAAGTCTTTGGGATTGGGCAGACATTTTCTAGAAAGAGACAGAATAGCATATGTGGGAATGTTAGAAAGGATGATTTCAGGAAATAGGTAAGTCTATGTACATGATTGGTTTATAGAGTGAATTTTGAGGGATAGGAAGCATAATTATAAAAATGGGGATGGGAATAAGTATTCATTAGCATGAATCCTTTTGTTATTCTGTGCTGAAAGGGAAGGCCTTTCCACTGAACACACTGAGGGACCAATGGAGACCTTTATAGAGGAAAGAGATATGATCAGACTTGGATGTAGAAAGTTCGCTATGGAAATACTGATTAAAGTGGGCTGAAACAGGGTCAGACTGAAGACAAAAAGATCCCAGTTAGAGAAGGTGTTGTAGGATCCAGTAAAGAAAGGCTGAGGCAGTGAGAACGGAGTGGGCATTACTGATTTGAATGATTCTAGGAAGAAAAGGGAAAACTTAGTGACTGATTGGATGGGGAAGGTAAAGGAGAATGAAGAGTCAAGAATGCCTCTCAGGTAACAAATCCCGGTGAATGGGTGAACGTTGACGTTGATTTGTACATTGACCAAGAGAGAAAGAGAAGATGAGCAAATTTAAGACTAAGTAGATGTGGGACATAGTGAATGACATTTGAGACATGTTGAATTTAAAAGTATCTGCAAAAATCCAGATGGAAAAATTGACTATGTATATGTATGTCTCTAGTTCATAGGGTAAAAACTCAGGGGGAAAGAATCTGATTATATGCAAGCTAGGAGTAGCCACTTAACATTAGGATATTTTTAGAAGGAGCTTGTTAATAGAAAATACCTTGGTTATTTGCAGAAATTGATTTAGTTGCTTTGAGGACCATGTTTTTTTCCTCATTAAGCATGCTCTGTGTTTAGATCCATACATCCAATTGTGCTCAACAATATTATTGAGGCTGCAAACACAACTCAAGAACATTTCAGATATGGCATGTTCAGGTGAGATGACTCTGTACCATGGTGAAAAATATAGACAGTCAAATAAGACAATGTTCATGAAATTGCTTTGAAGTCACTCAAGAAATGGCAGTTTCTTCTCTCTTTATCAAGGGGCAGCCGACAATGATAGGATTAAAAGCTGAGGGGTTCACAGTCAGGCCCAGCACATTGTGTGACATACAGTAGTTATACAATTAATGTTTGGTGAATAAATTGCCGAATGAAGGTACACATTCATTAAAGAGAATAAACACTCTAACAGAACTCTAGGAGACCGAGATACTTTTTTTTTTCCTAGGTAGCAGTGATTTTCAAAGGTGGATCGTTCAGATTATGTGACCTGGCCACAGTTCACGGGGTGACTACTAGGGAGGTTGAAATCAGGGACTTGAAATTTCCTTTCTTTCAAGGAGGAAACTAAATGTTCAAAGAACGAGTGAGTGGGTAAGGCTTCTTTTAAACCAGCAAAATGCTTCATCAGGCCATAAACCTGTGGTATAGTTTAGTGATTCTGTTTAAATGGATGATTCCTATTGCCTTATGAGATCTGGAAAAGCCATAAAAATTCATGGCCTACTTGTGGCTGAGCTCTAATAAAGGAATAATCGGTGCTTTAAGTGAGGGGTAATGGGAGGTACAGTGGGAGATTTACTGGAGCAATAAGGGCTGCAGAAAGAGAGTAGGTTTTTCATGCCAATTACACTGACAGACTACAGAGCAAGACTTTCCTGACACACACTTGTAATCCTGTTCTGCTAAGTGACAAGATGGGGTTCTCAGTTCTTCCTTCTCCTGCACTTTCAGGAATCAAAGCCTTGGAGTTTTACTCAAGGCTCCTGTCACCAAAGTTAATAAACCTCCAGAGAGATTCCCATAGTAGACCACTTGGTACAGTGGAAATAACATGGAATCTGGGTTAAGAAGAAATTCAGTTTTAATCCCAGCTCTGCCATCCCAGCTCTGCCACTCATTAGGTAATTTTATGAATGCCCCTAATTATTTTTTCCCAATTATTCATTCCTGTTCATTGATATAACACTTGAGGTGCCTCTCTATGGAAGAAGCACATACACCTACCTGCTTAACTTCAAGCTTGGCCATATGGCTTGCTTTGGCCAATGGACTGTGAGTTGACATAACATGTGTCACAACACAGAAGAGCTTTAAGGGCCTTTGATAGGTCAATCACTGCTCTTTTCTGTCTGTCATGAGAATGATAAATTCCAAATTAGGACTGTTTTTCAGGCTGGTTTCTAAAATAAAGATACATGGGGCAGAGCCACAGCCAACCTCAGACACTGTACTAGACTCATAATAAGAGCAAGAATTAAAGTCTTTTTGCTCCAAGACACTGAGACATTGGGGTTGTTTGTTACTGCAGTATAATACAGTGATAGCTGATACACTGAGCAATTCTGGAGAAACCACTTAAACTGACTGAGCCTTGTGTTTCCTAAAATGATGACAATACATCCAGTTGTAGGATTTTGTGAAGATCAAATGATATTTTGGCACTATGTATGACATAGAGAAGTTGTTCATTTAATGGTGGTTATTATTTCTAATTTGCTACTCAATCAGGATGATAAAAGATGTTAAGTTGTTCTCTCAACATGTGCACTCTGGTTAGCTGTTTCAATAACTTGTTGCTGTGGAATCCCTGGGCCAGTGTGGCAATCAGTGGTAAATTGGACATTTCTGACACTCTCTTCCCGGACCGGGGAGAAAAAGTCTCTCAGATCTTTTCATTACAGCCTTCACAAGCTGTGAAAGAAATAGCAGCAGGCTCACTTTCACCCCATTACACGTCCAGTCAATGGAACGCTGCCTTTTCCTTACCTGGGGTGACAGTCAGGCAGCTAAAGGCTGGCTCCTATGGCCCTTTGCACATGGCCACATCGCTATGTGAGCCAGAGGGACTGTGCTCATTGCAATCAGAGTAATATTATCTCACCCAGGCCTAGCCATTCATAGTTCACAAAGCTTCCATAGTTTTCATTTAGGTTTTCACAACAGCTCTAAATGGCTGTCATTCATTCACTCATTTATTCAGAGTGCCGGCTACATGGTCTTTGCCTTAGTGGAGGTAGGTATTATTGTATGATTGCCAATTTATTGACCAGTTATTGCATTTACTCAGCAAACATTATTTTGCAACTTGTTTGTGCTAGACACTGTTGCTGGGCTCTTTACAAGGCAATGAAAATACCAAAAGCCTGGTCCCTGTCCTCAAGGAATTGGAATTATAGTTACAAAGAGGATTTATATGCAGACATATAAATCATCATGTCTGAAAAGTTATAGCAGAAATGCCACCCTAGAGATATGAAACAAATGTGTGGAAGCACAAAGAAGAGAGACACAAATCCTGCCTGGAGAATCAGAGAACCCTGCCCATAGGCAGGTGTATCAGGGCTGTGTTTTAAGAAATGACTGGAATTGTAAAGCGGATGAAAGTAGGGCAGAAGGAACAGCAGTGGAAGAAATGCAGAGGCTGGGAAGAGTATTTGTGTATAGCAAGAGCCTACAGTTTCTTGGGGCAATAGGGAAAGATGAACATCAATAGGTAGGAAAGTAGGTGCAAAGGAGTTTGTCTTTATTCTATAGGTAATGGTGAAGTTTCACATAAAGCGTTATAAGCAGAAGACTTTCATGGTCACATTTTTTTCAAAGAGATCACTCTGACAACAATATAGAGAATCTATTGGAAATAAGTAAGACCAGAATAAAAGAAACCATTCAAGAGGCTAATTTCCGAGTCCAGACTTCTGAAGTAAGTCATGGGAACTCACTTCAAAGTCTTGGATGCACTATTACTGCTAAGGACTTGCCTTTATAGGACATCACTCCTGTGTCACATCATCTCTGCCCTTCCTTTGGGAAAATAAAACACTTAACAAATGATCCATCCATTTCTTTAATTACATTCTTTTATCAGAAGGAAACCACTTCCCAGATTTCTCAGATATGCTCTCTGGATGGTGATCCCAAGATCGTGACCAGGGCTAGATTACCCATGGCAGACTAACATGTTCTCTGAGAACCAGAAAAGCAGGGACTTTTTTTTTTTTTAAATTAAAAAAGAGTATTCATTGACACATTTTAAAATCACATGGAAAAATCAGAACTATCAGAACTTCACTGGACATGGCTATATTTCTTTTATAGTTTGATTTTGTTTTTAATTATATATAATTTAAGGAAGAGTGGTGTGAGTAAGATACTAATTTTTAGCACTTAAGTCTTCTGAAGTCCTGATCGTGCCCTGACCATGCCCGCTTTTCTCTGGCTACACTGCTGGTTGCCATTTCCTTCCTTGGAAACCCTTTTAGGAGTTTCTAGACACCAGCGAATGGGAGATGTGCAATGAGTTAAATTTATTATTCACAGCAATGCTGAGGATAGCCCCTCTGCCCTTAGTAAGGCTGCAGCAGGAAGACATGGTTAGTAACTCTCACAGGCTAATTTGGGTTTGAATCAAGTGTAAGTTTATTTGCACAACAGAATTGGAACCACAGTATATCAGACTCTGATTACTCAGCAGGAGTATTAAGTTGGGATCCTCTATGTTTTTGACACCTAAAGTTCTGGATGATTAATGCAAGGCAGTCTCCTTAAGCTACAGGCAAAGTACCCCATACTAGAGCAATTCCAACACTCTTCCAAGGGGTCCTGATTGAAGGTCTATCTATTCCAGGGGTAGTGAACTCTATAAAGAGAGGTTCAGAGGAATGAGCATTTCCAGTAACAAAATAAGTCGTTGCTGGTCCCAAAATTTTTCCCAAACACTTGGCCAACCTAGGAGTCTGTACTCTACTATAGAACAGAAATTTGGAAGGCCTGTTCAGGATGTCTAGGCCAGAAGAGTTCCAAATCACACTCCAAGATTTCTCTGCTAATTTAATCCTTATTCTCTGGTCACAAGTTTTGAGCTTTCCAGCAGGGTTATCTGATATTGAGTACTTGCTATGTGCCAAGCATATGCAGTGCTTTCCATGCATTCTCTCCTTATCCTTCTCACATCTATAAGGCTTAAACTATTATTATTATTGTTTCTATTTAGCAGATGAGGAAAACAAGATACAATGACCTTGGGTAACTAGGCCAAAGTCATACAGCAAGCAAGTTTCAGAGTAATTGTTGAAACTTTGAAAGTCCAATTCCAAAGCCAACCCTCTTGAGCCTCCTGCAAATCTGTTTTTTTTTTCTGCCTAAGAGTTAAACTCGCCCTTTTATTCCAATTTACGAGTATTTTTAAACTTCAATCTTCACCTTCAATTTGTTAGTGAGAAAACGGAGGTGACAAGAGGTTAAGAGACTTGCCTCAGGTCACATAGCAAGGGGTGGCAGAATTGGAATTGGCATAAAAATTATTACCTCCTCAGTTTCTTAACTTGAACTCTTCACTTTAACCTCAACTAGGCCTCAGCTTATTTTATCCCCCCAAGGAGAATGAAAAAGGGTGGAACGAGGGAACAAAAACCATTTTTCAAGCTCTTTGTAAGCCTCAGGGAATCTGCTGGGCATTTTACATCCAATATTCATTGATTCAAGTGACAACCTGGTAAGGTTGGTGGTGTTGTTTCCATTTTTTAAATGAGAAAACAAAGGCTTAAAGAAAACCTCAGGCTTAAAACCCTGCCTGAGGTTACCTAGCTCATAAGCTATGAAGCTGTGACTCCAGACAAGGTCTGTGTGAATGTAACTCCCACACTCCTCTGCCAAGAATTTAATAGTGGGATTGTTCCTTGAAGGTGTGGATTTTACTCCATACCCTCTTTTACTAGGTCCTCAATAGGATTAAGGAGTGAATGGGTCTTGAATCAACACAGGCAATCTTTCATCATAAGATCTAGGCCACTGTGATTCAAATTGAATTCTTAAGCAGTTTTCACCAAGGACCTGTGTCAAATGGCTTCTGATGTTCTGGGAAGATTCCTCTCCCTGCTTCTATTCCCTGACTGTTCTCACCTGGGCACAGCAATGAGAAGCCTCACAATTTATTTAAAGGTCACTCACAAGACAGAACATCTTCTAGACCTTGGTTTGAAATGGCTGGGTGAGCCAGGTCATATTTTAGGTACAGTGAATGTGTTAAATTACTTCCCAAGTATTTGGGGTTTGATTCAGTACCAGGAGTCTCACCGGAAACCTTTCCCCCTAATGTTGAAATGTGTGTATACTACAGAGACAGTTTTTATGGTTTTGATGCCCTCACACAAATTGTCAACATACTGTGTCTTTTTTCTCAGCTCTTTGATGTACTCCAAGGGGTTTTCTTCCTTGAAGAAGAAGCCACAACTCCAAATGTGTTTAAAACAGAAGCCCCTAAACATTTGAAGTTCAGTTCAGAATTCCTAAGCAGAAACTTGGCAAGAAGTCCTAACTTAAAAAAAAAAAAGGAAAGAAAAAGAAAGAAAAACTTCTCCCATCCTGAAATATCAAATGTATACTTCCCAATAGAAAACAGACTTCATATTCGTCTTATGCTGGTCTACCATTATTATTCATTGCTTTTTCCCTACAGAACATAGATTTTTCCATTCATTCAAAAGCACAGTAAGACCATTTAGATGTATTGTTCTCATCTCAAATTCAGCAAGCCTAAGTCTTAACCTCTCGTCTTTTCTCCGCCCGATGCCCTTTGCTTTCTTCTCTTTCTCTGCTGGCAGCACCAATCACACAGGCTCAAAACCTAGACAAGGACTCCCACAAGGCCAGGAAGCATGCCATAATTATCTTTATATTCTTAGTGCCTACAGCAGTTGCTGGTATGTTGAAGATGCTCAACAAGTATTTTTTTTCTAATAAATAGATTTAAAGGTCATCTTCTCGTCTTCTCTCTCCTCCATCCATGTATCAGATCTCTTCAAAACCTTGTTCATTCATGTTTGACAATATGACTACCCAAGGGCTAGGGATGACCCATTTGACCAGGAATGTAGCCTATTTAATATTTTTATCAAAAAAACCCAAACAAACAAACAAAAAGAACAATTCACATAAAATCAGCTGGAACAGAAGCTGGGGCCTGGTGCTTTCAACTCACTATGTATTTGAGTTCAGATAAGGGTAATTCTAACAGAAGCAGACCAGGTATTGTCATGCAATCTAGATAAAATTATGTATATATATATATTAAATTCATAATATCAAGATAAAATTTGAAGGCTCTCTTATCAAAGAATAAATATGAATTGTATCATTAGCCTAAACTTATTTAGAACCCATAAAGCTACAAAGTTCTTAACATGCTTTGTTCATGGAAACTACTTACTAAATCTTCCATATATACTTGAATCTCATTTCAGTCATGTGTCCAAGCTAAACACAGGCCATTAACCCTCTTTTAAGCTAAAATTTATTATAAATACAAAAGCATGGGGCTTCATTTAAATCTATTTCTGATTATGAGATCCTCTGTAGAAAAAAGAACACATACCTTTATTTTTTTCTTTATTTATCCCTCCCCCTTCCTTTAATATAGATCATTAATTCTATGAATACCACTCCAGTTCAGACCTTCCACTTCTACTAGATCAGAGGTTCTTAAGCTGAGATCTGTAATATGGAGGAGAGACTGGATTTTTCACTAGAGATCAGGGCCTGGAAACAAGACAGTAACATTGATTACAAGCTGCTGTGAGTCTAGAGAAGCCCAGACACATTAAGAGAATAAGCAGATATTGAACGAAGACATGCAAAACTTACTATGCACCAGGCATGGTTCTAGACACTAGAGATAAAACCTTGAACAAAGACCCTGCTTTTCTGTAGCTTCCATTCTGCTGGAGGAAACAAATGGCTAGCAAACAAAAGAATGCTTAGTATGTCAGATGGTCATGAATGCTATGGAGAAAAATGAGACAGGTAAGGGATCAGGAGTTCTGTAAAACTGTCATTTTAAATAGAGAAAGCTTTAGGGAAGGCTCTGCTGAGCAGAGATCTGATGGAAGTGAGGGAATGGGGCACGATGTTGGCTGGAGAAGAGCACTCTAGGTGGAAAACAACTGATTCAAATGCCTTAAGATAGGAAGAGACTTGGAACTGTTCCAGGAGCAGAAAGCAGGCCATGCGATCGGAGCAGAGTGAGGAGGACCATGTAAAGCCTTGCACTGATGAAAGAGCTTAGGCTTTCACTCTGTATGAGCGTCCATTGTAAAATACCAGTTTTCCCCTCATTCTATTCCACCGGCATAAACTGATTGCCCATCACATTCCATGAACTCTGCTCAGCTCTGGGAGCAAAGGTATTAATAGGATCCAGTTCCTCTTAAATAACAAAACAGAGATTTAGACAAACAAACCTAACACAATGTAGCAAGTGGGCAAGTACTACAAGACAGGAGCAGACTTCTGGGGAGCCAAGATCGCGCTCAGCTTCCTGGAGGAGGCAATCAGATACGTGGCTCGTGAGTTCTTTTATGACGGACCTTGAAGGATGGGCTGGATTTGAATACAGGGATCTCTGAGCTGTAGAACTTTCTGAAAGCACAAGTTAAGTGCTGGGGACAACAATATGCTTGACATTTTCAGAGAATTGTGAGAGTTTACTGAGTTGGGATATACTAGAAGGTGAGTAATTGAAGATACATTTAGACAAGAAGATTGAAATTAGATGTTTGAGTTTCATGGATGTAAGACTGAGAATTAGTGAATCTGTATTAGCTGTAGGGTACAATATACCTTCTACATCATTTCTAGGTATGTATGTTTATATTCATATATATGAAAGAGTTTGTAAAAGTATCCAATGGGTATGTAGGAACCAAATTGAATTGTCTTTTGGCTACTCAATTAAAAATTTAGAATTGGATAGGCTCTTAGGGTTAATCCATTACAAACCTGTTGCTCCTCCGTACAACACTGCGCTGATGAGGAAACTCCTAGAGGTTTAATAGGCAACAAAAGGCCATGCTATTAATTAAGTGGTGAGTCAGACTGATGTCCCATCATCTTTCGAACATCTCTCTCTGCCCACCTTGACCAGGTCTTTCTACTCCTCTACCAAAGTAAGTTGAGGGAGACTCTCAATTAATGCTTCAAATTCAGATCCTTGTCTATTTTCATTGTAATATACAGATGATATTAATAATTCAGTTGATATGCCTTCCACATCTGGAGTGTAATCTAGCGTCCCAGAATTCCTCTCACACTGTGAATAGGACATAGCTACACGGCTACAGGCAAAGTTTTTCAAGTATCTGAAATTAGGCCATCCTCCACGCCACCTCCTTCTCTGCAGGACAGAAAATATAGCTTAGTCCACCAAGAGACAGTTACACCCACTGCACCATTAGAAATTTTTTTCCCCCTTCATTTATTTTCCCAACAGTCTGCATGAGAAGATCCTGGCTTTTCTTTTTTTAATAACTGAGTTTAACAACCAGCTCAACTCACTTTTGGATTTTTCAAATTTACTTCTAATAGAAAGCAAAGTTGATAGAGAGCAAGAGGGGATAATACAACTTTGCCACAAGATACAATCTTAGCCCTCTCCATTCTTAAAAGACTCAAAAGTTCACCCTGATGGTAGTTTCTTTTGCTGTGCAGAAGCTCTTTAGTTTAATTAGATCCCATTTGTCAATTTTGGCTTTTGTTGCCATTGCTTTTGGTGTTTTAGACATGAAGTCCTTGCCCATGCCTATGTCCTGAATGGTAATGCCTAGGTTTTCGTCTTAGAAAAATTCTTCTATGGCTTGAATTTCATTCAAATTCTGAAAATATCAAACTAGCTTCAAGACTCAACCTAGTCACTACTTCTTTCAGAAGATCCTTTGTGACCACACCCACCCACCCCAACTTAGGGCCACCTTGAAATCCCTACATGCCTTTAAGATAGCACTGATCATATTGTGTTCTGATAAATGCTTTACATGTCTCTTTTTTTCACCAGGATCTTAGCACCCACCACAGTAGGTAGAAGGGAAGAAAGAAAGGAAAGAAGGGAGGAAGCGAAGGATGAAGGGAGGGATGAAATGTTTACCATTTTCTAACCTAACTCAAGACACATTGTCTAGTAAATAATTTCTTTGCTACTAATTGGTTAAGAGTAATTTGAAGAGAAATAACTTTGGTGTCAATACTAGAATTCTATGTACACTGATGGTTTATGACAATACCAGGAAGATGATGTTCTAACTTTAGACTAAAAATCTTAAGATATCGATTTACTATAACACACATTACACCTCAAGCCTGGAAAAATGAAGATAAATATCCCATGGATGTACAACTGTTTTTACAAGGCATATACAGGCTGTTCTCGGTTTATGTACATTTGTGTTTTACATATTTGAAATACCACATAACTTTACTTAGACCTTTTAGTGAAATAATGTGGTGATGCAATGAAATGTAGGGCAAGTACCATGGTAGGTGGTCCCCCACAATCTGGGAGCCTTAACTGCCAGGGAATGACAGTGTCCAGTATCTATCCTTTACCCCCATAGTTTCTCTAATGCCTTGTAAATGAAATGCATTTGTGCTGTTTTTGTGTTGTTCTGCATTGAAATTTTCTTTCTTTATATTAATTGCTTATGATTCTATAGCTACACAGATTAATGATGGCACTCACTTCACTGTTAACTATTTTCAATGTATTTAAGCATAGAAAGAAAATTTTAAGATTAAGTATAACCCATAGCCATCAACCCTGTGGCCACATTGCAGAAGCTGATTTATCATCTATAATTCTTTCTCTGTTCACTCTACCTCTCACTCTATATAATTATCAAATAAGTCTAACTTTGTGTAACTATAAATTAAATAGAGACAGTGATACCCTCCAAAAGTGGCTAAATACCCTAACTTCCTTCCATGCCATTACTTGATTGAAAAATTATTTAAGTTGTATTTATTTTTGTCTGGCATCTGTTTTAAAGAATTTAGCCACTAATTATACCAAGGAATGTCTTCACACTTGAGTTTTTGATCTCCAACACATAGGAGATTGGAATCATATGTATATACTTGAAAAACATTAATTGATGACAAGCCTCACCCTGACCAAATGGCTTTAAAGATACTTACTATAAAACAATTAATATCAGAAATTCAACTTAGGATATGAATTCTCATTTGTATTTTACTAGGACATTGAAAGGTTTCTGCAAATGAAGGTACAAAGAAGGCATGTCCCAGGCCAAAGTGCCCATGATGAAGGCAGCATAGGCTACACAAAGAAACAATGGAACTTAAATAATTTTGCAATTTAATCGATAAATATTTTTGAGCACTAATTATCTGCTGGAACACATGAATATATAAAATTATATAGTGATATATCTATAAATTTAGGGTATAATTATGAGATCTTTTAGAATAATTTAAAAGAAGGTATGGGAGATCCAAAGGAATGACTAACCACATATTTGAAGAGATGGACTTGTGCTGAACATCATCCTCTAGGAAACTTTTGGTGGAAGCAGAAGCAGAATAATCAGGAACTTCTCATATTGACTGGGTTTACCCAAATTTTCTCTTTTTTCCATATAAAGTTTTAAGTTTCACATTAAGCCATACTTCTATTCTAATGGGAAGTATTAGACTTCCCATTATCCATGTTAAATTCCATCGATCCAGTTTGTTAATATTTTTTGATACCTACATTTTTGTTATTGTTGTTTATCAGCCAACTGAAGAACCATGTGTTTTTTCCTATTGTGGTAAAATATGCATCACATGAAATTTATCACCTTAACCATTTTTAAGTATACAGTTCAATGGCATGAAGTATATTCACGTTGTGGTGTGCCCATTACCACCATCCATCACCATATCCCAAACTGAAATTCTATACCACTAAACACTAGCTCCCTATTCCCTCCTGTCTCCAGTCCCTGGAAATCATCTTTTTTTTCTCTGTCTTGCTCCCTCTTTTGTAAAGACTTTATTTCTTTAGAGCAGTTTTACGTTCACAGTAAAATTGGGAGGAAGGTACAGAGATTGCCCACATACCCTTGTCCCCACACATGCACAGTCTCCCCTATTATCAACATCCCCACCAGAGTGGCACATTTGTTAAAATTGATGAACCTATGGCAACCTACCATTATCAATGAAAGTCCATAATTTACATTTGGGTTCACTCTTGCTATTGTACATTCTATGGGTTTGGACAAATGTATAGTGATATGTATACATCAGTGTAGCATCATACAGAGTATTTTCACTGCCCTAAAAGCCGATACCTAATTTCGACATAAAACATATTCTTTATTCTTTCCTCCAGTTTCATGTCATCTGCATCCTTAACAAAAAGTATTTACCTAAGTCTGATAAAATTATTGGCCTGGGCAGGACCAAGGCCCTTAAGGTTTACTGAGTCCCCAGGAGTCTCCCCCCAGTAGCTATTGCAACACTCATTGGGTACTAACCATTATACATCCACCAAATAGAAAACTGTCAAGCCCTGTTTTCATCTTTAAGATTTTACAAAGCTGAAACATGCTACTAGGTAAGAAATAGATTTCACCTAGCTCACATATACTACTCTTGTAACTATAGGATTTCATAAATGGCAAAGATTCTATTCACAAGATGAAATGAAGGTGATAGGTCTTAATTTGTTCTTAAGGATGGTGAGCTAACCCTCAAAGATCACCATATCTTTTTTAATTGCTCAAACATTTTCTTTTTTTATTTACCTATGTAAGAATCAAAAGCTTCTTCAAGTGTTGTAAAGCTTTTGGAAGTCAAGCTATCGGCTCGGCCACCTGCCAGCCATGGCTCTCCACACTCCTCAAACATGGCTGACAGTGCCACAGCCATCTAATCCACAGCCTGTCTCAGCTTTCAAGCGGTCCTGACATTCCATCTGGACAGAGGGCTCCATCTCCTTTACAGAAAGGTAACACTCCCTGGGAATCATATTGCCTTGGATTTCCATATCCTCCCCTTCACGTTAGTTCTTCTCTTTTTTGCCTGTTTTTTTGCTGATGTGAGGAGAAGTTGAAAGAGGCATTTTATAATTTATTCAGTTGACAATGGACACCTTGCTCTTTAAGAAAAAAAAACAAAAGGCTGAGGCAAGAGAATCACTTGAACCCAGGAGGCTGAGGTTGCAGTGAGCCAAGATCATGCCATTTTACTCCAGCCTGGGCAACAGAGTGAGACTACATCTCAAAACAAACAAACAGAAGAATAAATGGCACCAAATGTAATGTAAGGCCCATCAACTCATGGAGCCTAGAGGAACTTATGTGAGTGAGAAGATAGAAAGGGGAACATATTTTTATAGAGAGTACTTTCATTTGCAGGAAGTTCCCTCTATAGTTGGTGAACCTGTCAACATAACAAGAAGGGTGGAGGTTGTCCCTCTCAAGATGATCTGAGGGACAATGGTGAGCAACCAGGTAGCTGACGCAGTATGAGGAGACTGTCTTCCATGACACTGCCTCCTCAGAAGAGTCTGCCCAGTTCATCTGTCAGTTCAGCAGTGGCGCTGTCTGTGATGGTTAGACAACTGGCGGTAAGTCAATACGTTCCCCTTGAGACAAGGAAAATTCCGCAGGTCAGACTTCCTAAGCAAGTAGACTACAAAAACCACCGACTGCATACAAATGCTGTAGTAAATTAAGATAATGATATTGGCTGTTTATGGTAGATAAAACATAAATCTGTAATAGAAGCATCTAGGAGATGCCAGCACCCAGTGTATCAACATCAGAAAGAGCAGTTATGATTGCTGTCAAGGAAAAAAAAAAATCCAGGGCCTCACTAACATTTAGAGATATAAAGCTTTCATATCCTTCAGCCTTCTTTCCTTTGTGATTTCCACAGGATTTTCATTTCCAGAGATATTATACTACTTGCTTTCAAAGGAATTCAATATTTTCATTCAGAAAAGTAATTTCACAGGAAAGTAACACAGAGTGATGTCCTGGGTATTCATTTTCAGAGCCAATCTTACAAAGTCAATTTGTGCTGCAAGGAGCTGGGGCGACATGAAAAGGTACAGATCCTGTGTATTTGGGTTTCTTCTTTCCCATTCCCCACTTGCAGGATGCTTGGACACCCCGTAAGCATTTGAAAAGAATTATCTGGCGTTAAAAACAAAACACGCTGCCAACTCCCTTAATAACATCACCCGGTATAAACCAAAGACGTGGCTCCTGAGCCCGGGACTAGATTGTGGCTTCATCCCTTCTGCCCTGTAGTAAAAGTCCTATTGCTGTAACCATCACAATCACTCTGTTTATTTTCTGCACGTTGTTTGAGAAATTGGAGGAGAAAGCAGCAAGTCTAAGGTGAAAGATGAGGAGATGAGTTACTTGCTTAGGTACTTCTGTGCAGATAAAAAGCTAATCCTGATAAAAACCAAAGCTGAAATCCTTCCAACCCACATAAAGTCAAGGTCAGACAACATTAGCCAATCTAGTTGGACGCTGACCGATTTTTTGTAGTGAACCAAAGACCGACAGAGAGACAGAGGTAGCCAGAGAAAGGATGCGACGGGAAAGGAGTGGAGAAAGAAAGACGAAAGCACCCAGACAGAGATGCACAGATGGACTGACAGAGCGAAGGAGAGACAGAGATGGGGGTGCTGGGAAGAAGTAGCTCCTTTTTCTATTCCTGTTCCTCGACAAATTTCAGGATCAAAAGGCATAAAAAATCTTCAAGTTTTTCATCAGGCATTTGGGGTGACTGAAGAACAAGGTCCAGCTGCCAATGGGTGTTTTCCCTAGGGTTTCTGAATCAGCCACATGCCCTAACCTTGAGGACAACATTGTTTATTCCTGGTGGAAAGATAAGCCAGCCAGCCCCGGCCCCACCCCCCAAGCAAAGCAGAGTGGGCATTGCCGGTGAACAAAGAAAGAGTGCTGTACAGCAACAAGCATTTGGTTTTGATTAGAGGATATTCAGGGACTGTGCAAGTTCTATTAAAATAAGCACAAAACCATTTTAAAGGGCTTTTTCTTTTCTTTCTCTTTCCCCCCTCGGTTTATATTGTTAATCTTTCTTCCTGGACGGCTCCTCACAAATGCCTTTTGTTTTCTTGTGTGATTCTACGTGCCAGGACTCTAAGAAGGGAAGACGAGGTCCTGTTCTGGCATGCTTTCAAGTCTCTTCCATAGGAGATGAAGGCTTGTTGCTGTGCCTTCAAGGGTATAAATTTAGAGGCCGCCAAACCGTCCGGAGGTAATTCAAATGCTGGTAAATGTTGGAATCCACCCTGGCCCCTGCTCATGTGAATACCCTGGCACTAACCCCACTCAGAGGAAACGAAACCAATTTGGGAAAGCGAAGAGAGAATAAACATGCAATTAAAATGGCCACTTCTCCTGGTTTCTTCCTTTAGTTCTTTTTTTAACACTGCATCCCATTCTATAATCTGATGATGAAATGGGCCTGGTTAATTATAACAACATACAAAAGATCGCTGTCTTTTCCCCACAGTGACTATGCTAGCTTTGAATTTTTTTTTTTTTTTTTTTTTGGTGAGGGGTATGAGCAAGGGGGAGAGAGGTGGATAAACTTCAAGCAAAGCCGTCATTTTGGAAGAGCCACTATTTTTATACTGTTTGCAAACCCTTCACCAGAGTGAACATTACAGAAACGGCACTTCCCTTTCCATTTATCTATCTTCCTCCTTTATACATAGATAGACAAATAAAAATGAATCTTTCCAGAGGCAGCATGCATGCCACTTCTATATATTCTTCAGATGGCTTATTTTTATTCAGCTTAAAGCATAACCTATCATTTTTATTCAAGATTCCATCCAGCCTCTCTCTCTCTCTCCAAGCAAGTCTTCAAGAAGCCCTGCTGCCCTGCTTTGTTCCAGAGACTCTGCTAAAGGCCAAAAGATGGAGATAGCACACCCATCTGGTTTGTTTTCACATCCTCAGAGAAGGGGTTGAGAGAGCCCCCTCCAGTGGAAGGAACAAGGTGGTTGGGAATCAGCATTACCAATCTTCTCTTTGTTTGTTTGTGATTAGCTTCTTGTGCTCATCTCAGAAAGACTCTCAATATCCATGGGGAAATAATACCACAAAAGGAAGCTCACCCAGCAAATGGGAGAATGGTTGTCAGTGCTTTGAAATCCTTACACTGAAAGATTCCATTTTGTGTCAAAAAAAAAATAAGCATCTCACTTCTCCCTTCATCCTTTTTTCCTATTCCCCTTTCCCCCTCTACTTAATGCTACACAGTGTGTGAATTTTATATGCATCAACCTGAAAGCATCTGCTAGAAAATAACAGCCAACCTGTATATGAAATAGGAATAGATTCCATGTCAGAGCAAAATTAAGACCTTGACGCCTCATCGTTTTCATAACCTTAACATCATGTTTGGTGAATAAATACCACAGGAATACGAAATAGCAGTTGAGAAAAAAAATGAATATTGAAATTTTTAAAATGGCCAGTGTCCAAAATAGTAATATTCACAGGGAAGTGTTTTGACATCTGAGATCACCTCCGTTTTCTTTAGAGCTGAGCATGCTTGATTTGGTAGGACTGATTTGAACAGACACATTATTACAATGGATTTCAAATGGCTCTCCTCTTTTTTACCCCCTCAATTTTTACAATTACCCATCACTCCAATTTCAGAAGAAAAGCTTAAAGCACAAAATTTAAAGTCAGATGATCTGGGGCTAGAATCCTTGTTTTGTCACTCTCCAAATGAGTAGATTTGGGAACCTGAATTAATCTTTCTGAGCTTCGGTTGACAGCTATAAAGTTGGGGGAAACTAACAGACCCATTCTTACAGAGTAGTAGTCAGTGTTTAATAATAATATATATTTTTAGATGACTTATAAAGTCATGATAATTATTATAGCTAATACTTATTGCACACTTAAAAATGGATCACTCACAGTTTTGACAGTTTCACACATATTAGCTTATTCACTATGAGATAGGGTTATTGGGAAAATTAAATAAGTTAATTCATGTAAATGAAGTCATACATTTAGGCCTAGCACATGGTAATGGAATTATTATTAGGCCTTTTACACAGATGAGGAAACTGAGGCAAAGGGAGGTTAAGTGACTTACTCAATATTTCAGATTTAGGAAACAGAAGAACCAATATTCTAACAGACCAGGCTGGCCCCAAAGCCTATAATTGTAATCACCGTACTATATGTTCAAGCTCTTTGAGCTCTTCATAAAATATAAAATATAATATATAAATATATTTTATACGTATGTGTGTATGCAAACACACACACAGTTAATTTCCCATATTAAAACATAAAATACTCAGATTAAGTTTCCACCACCCAGTCCAACCCCACAAGTAAGGAATGAACATTGCAACTGGGGACTGGCCTGATTTATATTCTGAAATCATCATATTCTCATCTCAGTACCCTTCCTGCCCATATTTTCCTTTCTGGCTGATGGGGGTTGTTCAGCTGGGCTTTGTGTGAGTTACAAAGCTGCAACAATTACATGAGGGAGTCCAGGAGCATGTTAACCACAAAAAAAACAGTTGTCATAAACACCGTGCATCTTATGCAGTGCTTCAGTCTTTACGTAAGATTAATTAAAGAGCAGATGTTCTGTCATACCCTGCGTTAGGTATGGTTATCTTTGAGATTCCAGCTTCTCCATTTGCTGGGTTTTAATTTGCATCATTATGCATTTTGAGCCTGGGGCACGAGTAGTCAAGTGGTAAACATTAGCTATACTGCACTGTATTTCCAAATGCACCTTCATTATTAGGCTGACTAATAGAATTCAATTCTATTTTCAGCCGAATCCTCTCAATTTTCATTTGCTTTTGACATGTTACATGGCAGAAGAGAAGGGAAAATGAAGGAGAGAGAGGCAGCTACAGCACTCTTTGTGCATAGGCCTCCCATCAGCAAGAGAGCCCCCTCCTGATGGGTTTTGACCATGCACCAGCATCGCTTTCCTTTTCCACATAGCTGCGACAATCCTAAAATGTATCCTCTCATCCTCATGTTAGAGGTTGACACTCCAAATAGGGCAAGATGTCTTTGCTTTTGTTGTTAAAAATTGGAGGCACCTAAGTGTATTCTGATTTTCTAAAGGCAACTACTGAAAATTGATGTCAGAAAACTTTTCAGGCCATGATCAAAGTCTGATATGAATTAATTTGTCATTATAACACAGCCCCACTTGCCAGGCATTTCAGGCCAGGACTTGGGAGAGGCAGCAGATATCTGGGTTGACAATTTCATTTAAAGGACAGAAAGCTTTCTGCTTTCTTTTCATTGGTATCTTGATTTAATGAACACACAAACAGACCATCGCCATATGCTCCAAATACCAGCTTGCTGTTCTTCAAGAAGCAGCTTGGGAAAATGCCAAGGGAAGAAGCTTGGAAGAAACTTGAAAAGGCTTCAAGACATATCTTTGTAGCCTGGGATAGCAAATGCACCAGTGATTAATTACGCTGGGGTTGGACGTGAATAGGAATGTCAATAAGGCGTGCGTAGCACTGCAACAGTGGGCATGTTGGCCTGATAATAGAATCCTTTCTGTTTTCATTTCCTGAGTTTCCTTTCTGTTGGTAACACATTCACATTCAGGTCAGAGATATAAGATGGCAATGTCATGCTGCTGCTCATTATAGAATCATTAGATCAGGTGCAACCACAACCAAGGAGGAGGTGTCCCTAGGAAACAGGAACTCCAGAATTTGTGCCAGAGAATTCTTATCTGAAGAGAAATCCATAACTGTCTGTTGTCGCAGAAATCCTCCACTGTCTCACCGACTGATACTCAAGAGCAGTAAGGGGTAAGGGGGTGGCTTTCCTCTATTGGCAACATCTCATGCAGAATCTCCCCAGATGACTTTGAAAAATGACTCCCCTCCTTCAGAATCCAGAGTTAGAGTTTGTTGAGGTGTTTTGAGTAAGAAAAGTTACCTTATTCCATTTTCTCTCTTACAAGAAGAAGGTGAAGGAAGAATAGGAGAGGAAGAAGAAGAAAAAAGCTTTTTATTCAGAGCAGAACACTTAATTGGGTCTAATAATAGGGAACCACTTGTGGAATTTCAATATCAGAATATAGAAAAGCTCATTTGAAAATGAGGATTTCAACTCAAATCTTGGGGCTTGTATGATCTACTTCCCAATTCAACTTCTAGATTTCTTCCCTCCTACATTCCCTGATGTGATGATCAGCCCATGTGCATGTTGAATGGCTTTCCATCAACTACAAGTCATATTCCAGAATCCTTTGCCTTGCATAAGTGGTCCTTTATGACCAGCCCTATCTTACAGTTCTTGCCTCAGCTCCTACCCTTCCCCCTGCACACTCTGCATTCCTTTCATCATCCTACATAGAGAAAGCTAAACGGTGCTGGCTCTTTGAACCTTTAGGCTTTTGCCTGTTTATTCTTTCTGACTGAAATTTCTTTCTTCACATTGTCTTTCTAGGATAAATTCTTGCTACATCTTTTACTGCTCTCCTGGGATCTTGTCCCGTATTTTTCACTAACGCTTCTTTTGAATGTCCCAGCACCACCTAAAACCAAAAACATTTAGAATTTAATAATCTTCCCTCCCCAAAATCCTCATTTGTCATTTCAGGGCATATGAGGACCATTAAAAATGGTCCTCACTAACATTAAAAATACTGATTTTATATTTGACTGTTCCTTTCTTTCTAACTTCCTGATAACAACTGATAATTTCTGATGAATCAACCTCTAGAATCACTACCCTGTCCAAAATCTATATGTTCTACCTAAATTATCTCCTTGGTTATCTCTCTATATATAGTCATTTCTTTACTCCAGAAATTTGTTTTATCCCAGTCTATTGTGACTATCACTTCATTGATCTCCTTTCTTTCCAAACTTTCATTCCTTCTATCCATCTTACCTTGAGTCATAGCATTAATTTGTGATACTTAAAATATTCATTCATTCAGTCTTTCCTTTGATATATATGAGCATATGTGCCTGGTACCAGGAAGAACACCCCTTAAGAGTATAATTCCCGTATACACATTTACAATGTCAATCAGTGACTTAAGCTTTGTCTCTTTTAAATAAATGGATATTAAGTAAACGACTGAATTAATAAATGAATAAACAGGGCTTATAGTTTAGTAACACTGCAAGCTAAGTAATAATAAAAATGCTTCTGGGCCAGGTGTGGTGGCTCACACCTGTAATCCCAGCAGTTTGGGAGGCCGAGGTGGGCAGATCACAAGGTCAGGAGATCGAGACCATCCTGGCTAACATGGTGAAACCCCGTCTCTACTAAAAATACAAAAAATTAGCCGGACATGACGGTGCACACCGGTAGTCCCAGCTACTCTGGAGGCTGAGGCAGGAGAATGGCATGAACCTGGGAGGCGGAGCTTGCAGTGAGCCGAGATCGTGCCACTGCACTCCAGCCTCAGCCACAGAGCAAGACTCCATCTCAAAAAAAAAAAAAAAAAAAAAAATGCTTCTATGAAATACTTCAAGATAATCTGTAATTGATTGCCAGATGAACAATATCAACATTCTGGACTAATATAATCAGAGAAACTTCTAGAGAAGGTAAGGGCGAAGAAAGAAAACTAATATTTACTGAACAGATATTACATACACAGCCCTATGCTAGGTGAATTACATACATTCTTTTGTGTAATCATTACAACAGCCCTATGAATGAGCCCATTTTATAGATGTACCAACAGAGGCTCATGAAAGTTAAATAACTGCCCAAGGTCATTTAGGTGGAAAGGGTTAGAACTGAGGTTTGAAACAAGGAGAATGTGGTCCTAATGTCTACATCCTTTCACTGGGCCAAGCTGGAAAAGACAAGGTAGATGTAAAAGCATTTCAAAGGAAGACTAGATAGGTTGTGGTTACTGGTTTTACATGGTAGATCTCCATGAAGGAGGGCTCAAAACTTACCTTCAAATTTTGAATCAGAATGTCTGGGAACAAAATTAGAAGTGTATCATAATATCACTTTGTACCCTATCATTTTATAAACAACTATAATTTGTCAATTTATAATTCAAAAAATAAGAATGTTATAACAAAGAGAAAAAATGAAAATATAAAGACTATAAAAATGACACACAAAATCAATGAAATTAAGAATTGGTTTTCTTAAAAGATAAAATTGACAAACCCTTAATTAGACTAAGAAAAATGATACATGACAAATAATATCAAAAATGAAAGAGGAGACTTATAACTGATAATATAGAAATACAAAGGATCATGAGAGGTTACCATAAGCAGTTATACACAAACAAATTGGGCAATCTAAAAGTGATGAGTAAATTCTTTGAAACATATAGTTTACTAAGACTGAATCATGAATAAATCAGAAATCTAAACAGATCAATGACTAGCAAGGGAATTAAGTCAGTAACTTAAAGTATCCCATCAAGAAAAAGCCCAGGACCTGATGGCTTGAGCCCTTATCAAATATTTAAAGAACTAATATCAATCCTTCTCAAACTCTTCCAAAAAATTAAAGAGAAGGGAATACTTCTAAACTCATTTTATGATGCCTGCATTACTCTGACACCAAAGCCAGACAAAGAGACTACCAAAAAAGAAAATTATAGGCCAATATCCCCGATGAACACAGATACAAAAATTATCAGCAAAATACTAGCAAACCATGGTCAACAGTACATTAAAAGGATCATTCACCACAACCAAGTGGGATTTATCCCTGAGATGCAAGGATGGTTCAATATACAAATCAATACAGGTGATTTCCATATTCACAGAATGAAGAAGAAGAACCATATGATCATCTCAGTAGATGTATAAAAAGCATCTGACAAAATTCAACAACTTTTCATGATAAAAACTCACAATAAATTAAGCATAGAGGGAATGTTCCTCAACCAAACAAATGACATGTATGACAAGCCCACAGCTAACATCATACTCAATGGTGAAAAACTGAAGGCTTTTCCTCTAAGATCAGGAACAAGATAAGGATGCCACTCTTACCACTTCTATTCAACATAGTACCAGAAGTCCTAGTCAGAGCAATTAGGCAAGAGAAAAAAATAAAACATCCAAATGTGAAAGGAAGAAGTGAATTGTATCTGTTTGCTGATAATATAACCTTACATATAGAAAACCCTGAAGATTCCATCAAAAAAACTATTATAACTGATAAACCCAAATTCAGTAAAGTTGCAGGATTAAAAAAAAGTGTGAAAGGTGTATCATTAATGAGTTTATTTACAGACATATTGAGTTCAATCAGAAATATCTGCCTTTAACTCTAGGTTCCTTTTATTTGGATAAGTTCTTCATGAGTTCCTCAGTGTCAGCAGGATATTAGATATAGATTACTCTAAAAAACTGAAAAATGACCCTCAAACAATGAACTTACCTTTCAAGATGTTTTGGTATGCCTGGTTAGACCATGGTCTGATGTGATCAATTTGGTTGGTAAGAACAGATTTAAGGAGGTTAAAGGTGGTATAGTAAGAACACTCCGAGTTGGGCAGAGCTTCATGTAGCACTTGGGACAATGTTCCATCCAGTGCCCAAACTCTGTGTCAGATACCTCAAGACTGCTCTTCTAGATGGTGCTCATCACTTGCAGTGACAACAATCTCATCTCATTGTTAGAATGATCTAATAGTGAGAGAATTGCTTTTTCTTTTGGAATCAAAATCCAACCTTTTATTACATTGATCTACTAGTCCTAGCTCTGCTGGCCCTTTGAAACATGATAGCCCTTCCTGTATTTCATGACAACATTTGTATTTCCCTCCAGTCTTTTCTTTTCCATGCTACAATAATGGGCCTTGTTCATAGGGAGAGAAAACAATCTTTAATCCACACAGTAAGTTTATTATATGTGTTTATCTGACCACTTGCCTCCATTTTCCAAAAGAGAATATTAAGTATTAATCAGGATTAGCAATATGCCCAAACTCACAAAGCCTACAGAGGGATAAGAATATAAACTCAGACCTGTATTATAGCCAAAACCCTTTTCTTTCCATTATGAATTGCTGTCTTCAAATTTCCCATTAAATATTTATTTACAGATAGTATATTTCCCCCTTTAAAATTTTTTAAGGGACTCAAAAATGAGCAAATATAAAAATTGAACAGTCAAAATTTATATAACAAGATGACAAAAACAGCATAGGAGATCATAGCTGGGCATGGTGGCTCATACCTGCGATCCCAGCACTTTGGGAGGCTGAGGTGGGAGGATTGCTTAAGTCCAGGAGTTAGAGACCACCAGCCTGGGCAACAAAGTGAGACTCTGTCTCTTAAAAAAAAAAAAAAAAGAAAAGATCATTATACCTGACACCAACTGTTAGGAAAGTATCTAAGCATTACATTTAGCTGTGAGCTTCCTGGCACTCAAGGCAAGACAAAAATTAAAATTATAGTTTCATGGTTCTTGCTGTAGGATAAAAGGAAGTTAATCAGCACATGAGAAGACAGAAATGTTTTCCTGGCTCTGCATTTTAAGAAGAACTCCAAACAATCATTTATTTATCACATAGTTATAAGAAGAACTCATCACCTAGATGCTGAGTAAAACAACAGATGATGTCTTCAGTGTGGCTTTACAGAAGATAAAGCAACAGTCCTCACATAACTATGTCTTATGGAGATTCCTTGTTAAAGCAAAGGGAAAAACACTAAATTGGTACTAATTGAAGGCAATTCTAAAATGCTAATATACAAATAAAAAACTAATATAATACAAAGCAAATATAACCCACAAGTATTGCATATACATTTTCTTGGGCCTCTGTTACTTATCTAGGCTGAGTTAGAAACTTGGAAAGGCTAGTTCTGCTCTGGCCAGGACCTACATAAAAGAAATGTCCTCACATACATGCTTTGATAATCTCATTTTCTGCTGAGTTCTATGTTTCCATTACCTGGCCTTTTATTTTTGGATGTCCAAATGGTTTCTTCCTGTTCCTTCTCTATCATGTTTTCTGAATTCTCAATTCCAACTCTTGGTGCAGCATTTCTAAGAATGCTTCTTCCCCAAAAGACCATTTTACTTGATGAGCCCTAGGATCTTCCTTCCTCAGTTTCTGCTCCAGCCGGGGGCACAGACAGCCCAATAGGCACACAGACAGCAAATCCCTTAGAGGCTTTCTCAAAAAAGCAATCAACTCAACTGTGCTCTGGGAGAGAACTACAGCAATCAATTGCAGACTGAGCTTTCTGGCAGCACCAAGGGTACAGTTATTCTATGTGGTTAAACGAAGCAAATTCCAACGGCTTTTGATATGAGACATTCCAGTGGCACAATTGACATTCTGTTGGGGTAATTGTGGAATCTGACTTATACTTTCCCAGATGACGTGGGTGAGGTAGGTTATGAAAGTGCTTGCAGACACAGTTAGATTTTTCTCAAAAAGAAGATTCAGAACTGCTTAAGAGCTCAGATGAATCTGATTGAGTTCAGAACATGGGAGAGATTTTCCCCCTCAGTTGCCTATGTTTGTTTGTTTTTAGTTGACAAACATTAACAAAACTCTAAATAAAATTAGAAATTTACCTACAGTCCACCATCCACCCATCCCCATCAAACTGACTTCCTTTTCCTGTGTTCTGTTTTAGCCTTTGCCTACGTGCAGATATAATTCTTAAGTTACAATTATTGCATAGGCATACTTTTATATTTTGTTTTTTTCCCCATTTGTCTTCCAAAACACATTTAAACACATTTCATATTACATGAGTTACTACATGGTTTCCACAATTATCATATTTGATGGAGCCACACTTCCATCAAGCATTATGATTTAATTAACCATTTGACTACATAGCCATTTAATTTGTTTGAATTATTTGGATTATTTCCACCTGACAAGGGCAAATAAGTTTTTTAAACCAAACCATATAAATGTCTTATAAAACTGGTTTTTGCAATGATAGTTTCCATTTCCACACCCACCAGCAACATATGAAAAAATCATCTTCACCACAGCTATACTAACATTGGGGATTTGTATGTTTTCACATATTAATGTAGAATGGTACACGTACATGTATTTAGTGAAGTGGCCTAGAAATTCACAACAATTGTCATAACAATAAATGTAAAAGATAGCGATGTTGCCAGTCAAATATCCCTCTCCCTTCTTCCTTGCTGATGGAGGCTAGATTTTGTCCTGGTTTCCGTCTGTCCTCCATGTGACTCAGAAATAAATACTGATTAGTTAAGACCAATATTGAAAATCCCATTTCCTTGACCATGAGACTTGAGAAGAGGTCATACAGATCTTCTAGGAAGGAAGGAAGAAGGGAGACGGATGTTTGGTAATATCACTATCTTGTTTTACACTTATTATTGTGACAATTGTTATGAATTTCTAGGCCACTTCACCAACTACATGTACATGTGCCATTTTACATTAAAACATGAAAAAAATACAAATCCCCAATGTTAGTATAGCTGTGGTGAAGAGGACTTTTTCATATGTTGCTGATGGGTATGGAAATGGAAACTATCATTACAAAAATCATTTTTATAAAAAAATCAGTTTTCTTTGCTTCTAAAAAAGACACAGACCAACTGAACATAACTCTATACTCTATATCAAACCGATAACATAGTCACAATCATGTCAATATATTGTATTTTTCTGATTATATATCTTTAGTGATATTCTAAAACCAAAAAGAACTACAAAGAAATCTTAAAAAAATTCACTCAGTAGATTTTTTTAACAGCATTGTTGGTATTATAATTTTTAAGTTAATTTACGTGTATTATAATTTGTTGCATATATATTTATATTTACTATAAGAAAACATACAAACATAAAGTAAAATAAGACAGCATAATGCTAGATTTAAATTGAAAATATCAAAACAAACTTATGATTATATAGATTACACTAACACATGAGGGGACTTCAAAATCTTACAGAAAATGGAATTAAAAGACAGAAATTTAAAATACAAACTTTATTTCTCAACATAAGCTCCATCAAGTTCAAGATACTTTTGTAACCAATGAAACCAGCCATTTAGTCCATTTCTAAAGAACTGAGGGTCCTATGTATTTAACCAACTCAATGCAGTCTTTTTTACATTGTTAACTGAAGGAAAATGAGTACCCCCTTAAAGGTTTTTCTAAGGTTAGAAAACAAAAAGAAGTCAGAAGAATTCAAATCAGGATTGCACAGTGGATGCTTAGTGATTTCTCATCAAAACTCTTACCCTGTGTAATGAGAGGAATGAGCAGGACCATTGTTGTGGTGAGGGACTCTTTAAAAAGCTTCCCTGGGCATTTTCTGCTAAAGCTTTGGTTAACTTTCTCAAATCACTCTCATAAGAAGTAGATGTTATAATCATTTGGACCTCCAGAAAGTCAACAAGCAAAATACCTTGACCATCCCCAAAAACTGTTGTCATGACCTTTGCCCTTGACCAGTCACTTTTGCTTTTATTGGACCACTTCCTCCTCTTGGTAGCCATTGCTTTGATTGTGCTTTGTATTCATAATTGTACTGATAAAGCCATGTTTCATCTCCTGTTACAATTCTTCAAACAAATGCTTCAGGAGCTTCATCTCACTTAAAATTTCCATTGAAAGCTCTGCTCTTGTCTGCAGCCAACCTGAGTATAATGGTTTTGGCACACATTGAGGGGAAAGCTTACTCAACTTTAATTTTCCATCAGAATTGTGACTTAACTAATTGAGATGTCTATGGTGTTGGCTATTGTTTGTACCATTAATCATTGGTCCTCTTCAATTAGGGCATGAACAAGATAATTTTCTCCCTTGCAAATTGATATGGATGGCCTGCTACTGCAGGCTTCATCTTCAACATTGTCTCATTTCTTCTTAAAACAAGTCATCCATTTGTAAACTGCTCATTTATTTGGGACATTGCTCCCAGCAACCTTTTGTAAAGCAACCATGATTTCATATTCTTCCACCCAGGCTTCATCATAAATTTAATGTTTGTTTTGCTTGAATTTTAGCAGAATTTATGTTACTCTAATAGGTGCTCTCTTCAACTGCCATCTCAGCCTTCTGAGTACTTCAAACTAGATCTTATTCATGCATGTTATAACAAGTTGTATGAGTTTATTTTGGTGCAAAATTTTAAAATCCATGCATAGTTTTTCATAATACACATTTTCCAAGAACTTTTTGAAGGCCTATAACATATGCCAGCTCTTTCCACTAACAGAGGTTAGAATGACTGATAAGTCACCATCAATAAGCACACCTAGTATATATCTTGATTTCTAATTGCCAGTCCCCACTTACGGGAATAACACTTTCTTGAAAAAAAATGGCTAATTCTATGTCTAGGACAGAAAGTACAAAGGTTAATCCTAGATACTTTATTTTGCCAGGAAACTAAAGGAATAATGTCAAAAGAACACCAAAGCCAGCTCAAAGGTGTTGCCACTGGCAAAACTGGGGTCAATTTAAGCATCCAAAAGAGCAGTCACTATAATCAACCATAACATTTTATTCAAAATAAATGTATGAATCCATAGGAACATTTAAGTAAAAAGTAAAGTTATCTTTTTTAAAGAAAATTACAAATAAATAAATGTGAAAAAGGTAGAATGTGAATAAATAAATGTGAAAAATAAATGTGAAAAAGGTAGAATTAGAACAATATTTTGTAACCCCCAATGTAATAATCAATTCAAGTAAGTATCATCAATTGATGCTAAAATCACTAGCTGAGGAACAGCATGCTGGCAAATTATCACGTCCTCCCCCAGATTGATTACTGAACTTTGAAGAGAATATATGCTTTTATAATGGATATATGACTGTCACCAGCTTAATAAAATAATCAAACTTATTAATAGTAGGACATTCATTGTACCCTGATATGCTGTGATGTGCAGTGCATGGCATGACCTATGAAGTTATCTTGCCAAAAATAATCTAAATCTACTCAAGCACTAGGCCTAGTGTCTAGATATACAATGAATGGAGGAAAAATTTAGATGATACCACAAGAAAACAATCAGATAAATTCAGTATGTGGTACATATTGCAAGGCCTGAACTGTTCAAAAGCATCAATGTCACTAAAATAAAAAGTTATGGGGACTGTTCTAGATAAAAAGAGACTAGAGCATAAACAAATACAATGGATGCATAATCACTGGATCTTAGACTTTTAAAAAATAAATATAAAAGATATTTGGGAGCTAATGGAGGATTTGAATATACACTAGATTTGAAATGATGTTATTAAATTATGGTTAATCTCATTAAGTCTGATGATTGTACTGTCTTTAAGTATGATATTGTAATTCTTTGGTGATGCATGTCAAAGTATTTAGAAGAAAGTGTCATGGTGTCAGTAACTTAATTTCAAATGATTTGGCAAAAAAAACTCCAAAACTACTTTTTTCCAATTTTTCTGAATGCCTAAAATTTTTTTTAAATAAAACGTTTGTGAAATAAAAGAGATGAAGGAAAAGAAACAGACCTTGTTCCTTCACTAGATGTTACCATTTAGTTGTCATAATCAGGAATATACTGATATACCAAGAAGAGAACATAATAAAAGATGAAAATAACTGGGTCCTTAATGATTTCTTGTGCCATAGAATTAACCAGTGCCATAGAATTAACCAATTCTAGAGCTATCCTACCCTATGATTTCTTATTATATAAAATTATAAATCATCCATGTTTTTAAAACCAGTTAAGGTTTTATAACTTGCAGACAACAGTATTCTAACTAATAAAATATGTGGCAGGCAACAAAAGCTTACTATGGGGCAGCCACCATGATAAATAAAGTTATATACAGTACCTACTTTCCACATTTTATGTCCACATGAAGTAAATACCAGCCAAGTAAGTCTTCCTGTAGATACACAGCCACTTTGTAATCCAGTTAAATCTCAAACCTAAGCATCCAGCAAGGCCTTTCCACTAAGATCCAGACACTTACATTCAACTGTCTACTTAACGTCTTCATTTGGGTCTTGAAACGGCTTTTTGAGTTTAAATTAACATGGCCTAAACAATATTCCTGAATTTCTTAGCAAAGCATGCTTCTCTACTCAATTGCTCAAGACTAAATCATAGAGATACCCCTTGAGTTCTGTATTTGACCCCCATACACACCCCACATCTAATCTATAAGCAATTTAGGTATATTTTCTCTACCTCCAAAATATACCTAAAATCTGTTTCCCTTTTTTTATCTCAACTGCTACAATCTTGATAGAAACTTCACTATCTCCTACTTGTACAACTACAGTAAGCTCCTAACTGTCCGCCTACATTCAAATTGGGCTCCCTGAATTCTATGTACAACAGCCAGAGTAACCTTTCTCTACCATAAAATGATTCGCTAATTTCACTGCTGTAATTAAGTCCCCTAAGGACTTACCACTGAATCTAAACTCACCACAAGTAGTAAGACCCTACAAAATATCTCCCCTACCTTTCTATTCAAATTCATTTGGAACCACTCTTTCCCAAGCTCACCATACACCAGCACAAATACCTTCTCTCTTTCTCAAATACAACAAGCCCATCCTCATTCTAAGGGCCTTGACACTTAGTCTTCTCTCTACCTGAAACACTCTGCTTCCAGATACTGCATTGCTGGATCTTCTGGGGCATTCATGTCTTAGCTCAAGTGTCTACCCAGAGAGGCCTTTCCCAATGACCCAACATACTCGATACAAAGTGTTCATAGTCACTCAGAATTGCCTTTGTGAAAGTTAATATTTCAAATGATCTTGTTTATTTAGTTGTTGTCTTCCTTCCTATGATGTAAATTACATGAAAACTGGAATATGGTTTGTCTTGTTCACTACTTAATCCTTTGTTCTGAGATTAGTGCCCGGCACATAGTAAGGTGTTCAGTAAATATTTGTTAAATGAATGAATGAATAAAATATTCAATGGCTCATGACAATTACACTTTGCCATCTCTCTATAAAATAGTATTTATCTACCATATTGATCTAGGTTGCTTTTCCTTGAAAGCATGCATATACTATAGCTTCTCAAAGTCCCTCTGGCAGTCAGAATCAGAAAAGGCCACACTAACTCAAGCCAATATAGAATTCAGATATTAGTTGGAATACATAGTGGGTTATCTATGCTAGAAACTCTTTCATATTGCTGAATTTTATTACGTTTCTAGTCAACAAACATACCTAAATCTATTTTACATGAGCTGATGCCAGGGCAAATCCACTCATCCTATTTTTGTGAAATTGACTTGAAGCTAAAATCTGGAGCTTATTTATGGTTGCTAATTTTTTTTGTTGGATTGCCAGCCAATATTCCTGTCTGCTGAGCCATTTAAACTGTCTTACATCTATGGGCTTAGAATCCTTTCCAACACTGTATGATATGCAGTTTTGATAAGCATACATGCTTTGTCTTTATCCATATCACTGATAAAAATGCTGAAAAGACAGGAAAAAAGACAAAAATTTGTTTCACTCTACTATAGATATATTATCAAATGATTATCAACGAGTCATCAATCTTTGGTTAAACAGACTTATAAATCTACCTAAAGTCCATTCCATATACATTCATACTTGGTCTGCTGCATTGCTGAAATGGAGAGATGAATTCCCTAAAAACTTCCATTTAACTTCACCTAAATGGCCTTGTCCATTTAAATCCCTACCATCCTACACTCAGATCTCACTGTCAAATAGGGAGCATCATAACATAAACAAAACTGTAATGCAGCTTGATAAATTCAGTGGTAAAGGTAAGTATGAGATTCTTTATCAACACAAGAGATACCTAATCCAGATTAGGGGACTCCAGGCAGACTTCTTAAGCTGAGTAGTGAATGATAAGATTCAGCCAAGTAGAAGAGTAGAGGAAGAACATCCCAAGAGAGGAAAATCAAGTTTTTAAAAGATTCTTTAAAATAAGAACACGAGAAAGTTCAACACCTTTGGGAAACCAGAATACATCAGCATGGCCAGGACTAAAGTGGGTAGGAGGAGGGGGTTCTATACGCTGTCAGAGATCATACATTGAAGCCATGGTGTTTGGGCTTTCTTCTGTGGAATATGGAATGACATCCAAGTGTTTAATTGGAGGGAGGGGAATGACATGAACAGATTTACATTTTAGAAAGCTTATTCTTATTATAGGGTAGAAAATGGTTTAAAGGTAGAGAGAGAAGACCTAAAATAAGAAAGAAAGCTGCTTCACCTATCAATATGATAAGAAGAACTAGATAAAGCCAATGTACAGGGATGGAAAGGAGAAAAGTAAAATGAAGTAAAAGTGACGTAACACAGAAGTCGATGGAAGACACAGAATAACAGAGAAAGAGAGAAATTGTGTATGCCTTATCAGGTTTAGGTATAGGTGACAAAGTGGATGGTGTTAGTATAACCCTAAAAGGGAAAGGGGGAAAGATGGTGTGTACAATTTTGACTTCTGCATTTGTAGGATTCTTTTGTCCAACCACAGGAAGATGTTCAAGGGAGTTCAATATTTGTCTCTATTGTTTCAGAACTGAATTCATAAACATTCAGGTAGCGGTTGTGGCCATGAAAATGGATGGAATTGTATTTAAAGTTATGCCTCAAACTTTAATGTATATAAGAAGCACCTGAGTGATAAATAAAATTGGAGACTTCCAGGTCCCACTTCCTGAGATGCTGATTCTGAAGGTGTGGAATGGGACAGGAATTTACATTTCAGCTAGCACTCCTGAGAATTCTGATATCTACTGTTTTCAGAGCGCACTTTAAGAAATACTTGCTTAAAAGGAAGTGAAGAGGAGAAGACCAGTGATGAAACAAATAAATTGAGAAGGAGCTAAAGAAGTAAGAGAAAATCTACAGTGGTGGAGTTAAGGGAGAACTCAATTTTCAGTGAGAGAGAGTGTCAAGGGCATTACATGCTACAGAGAGATCAAGTGATGTAAGTCTCAAAAAGATCCATCACCCCAAGAGAATTGTTGTCATCTTCTTTAGTTTGGCTTGGTTTGCTCTTAGCAAAACTACATTGGCTTTTTAAGCACCACATTCTTCTCTAGCATTATTAACCCTCAGGTTAATTATCTGTTTTATGTTTTGCTGAGGAACAATAGCAAACTTAACTTTTCCCTCACTTCTAGAATTTACATTATTCTTTCCATAAGAAAGCAAAACAATTACAAGTTTCCTTAGTCTACTAATATCTCTAGGAATCTCTTTTAGCAATCACCAAAACTAATTTGATGATGATTCCTTACATTAGAATCTGGGATAAAAATCAAAATTCTAAGAAGTAATTAAATGACCTAGGTATATTTAGGCCAATGAATTGGTAACTCAGAGGAGATATAGTAATTATCTTCAAACATGGCCAGAATGGCTATCAAATGAAAGACTCAACTTGTTCCATAAGGCAGCAAGAGGAGAATTAGGAGCCATGAGGAAGAAACCATCAAGTAGGTATTCTGCCAAGTTTTGAATTTACCCTTCCAATGTATCTTCATCTTCATCAGACCTTACCTCTTAAACTAAGGAAGAATTTTCCTTCTTCTGCCTAAGGCATTTAGAGAGATTAGACATTTTCTTTGGTTCCCATTCTTTCTTGCTTCCACAGGGAGTACCTTCCACCCATTATGCTTCTTATCCCAGATTTCCTCAGCATAGTAACATATTCGAGTATTTCCTGTCCTCAAATTCTCTCACCTACCTAGCCCGTGATCTATCTTCTCCCTTTCTTCCAAGTTTCCTAAATTAGTTGTCCTCCCATCCTTAAGATATTTGAAAACTCAATTTTGCCCTTATCACTTTTACTGAAATTGTCTTTTCCAGGTCACCAATGTCCTCATAGAGCTAAATTTTAAAAAGTAGAAGATCTCAAGAACTTACGGACTTCACAGCATCTGGAACAGTTGATCACCTTTCCCCTCCTTTGTATACTTTGGTGCATACAGTCCAGGATGTTTATGTATTTCTGGTGAGATACTCCGTTATCATTAAAGCTATACTTTATTTATATGCATCTTTTCTTGTGTTTCTAATAGTTTTGCTTTCTATATGTCAATTTAATTACACACATAAAATTTTGGGACAGTTGAATTATCATTATAGTTTATATAGTTCATAAAGAAAATACATGCTTATTGCCCTATTTAATGTTAAATAGTAATAATACAGTAACCCTTACTGAGTTTTATTACTACTTATATATCTTTCCCTATAGTCATCAGGTTCTTCTTTTTTGTATCTTGTAGATAATAGCTTGGATTTCAAAGACTGTTTTAAAATTATATAAGTTTAACACATGTATGTGATCATAAGCAGATATGTTTACTATTAGTTTGTGATATTAATTTTCTGTGCTGTCTGTCATTTCAAAAATTTTGTTTTATCAGCTATGATAAATTATGCTGCAATAATAAATAACTAAGTACTTATGCAAAGCCACCCAGGGACGAGGCCCTCTTCAGAGTGGCTGTGTGTTGGCTTAGCATTCCAGAGTGCATCAATCTTATTATCTCCCTTTATTAACAAAGGTATTCACAGCTGCCAAGGTAGGGAAGGGAGAGCTGGAGAGTAGAGCACTGAAAATTAAGTACTTCTTCCAGAAAATGACACTAGTAACTTCCACTCACATTTGTTGGCCAAAGCAATTAACATGGGCACATATAACTTCCAGAACAAATGTTCTCTGTAGCCAGAAGTAGAGAAAAATCAGAAGTCAACAAAGAGCAGTAATCACTCCCACAATTTCTTTTGCCATACTATTGTTTATATTTTCTTTCTCCGCCACCCCCCACTCAAATCCCCTGTTTTTTGGAAGATGAACATCCAATTTTAAGTTATATCAGTTGTTATTTTTAAATTGCATAAAAATTTTGCCCACACCTGGAATCCCAGCACTTTGGGAGGCCAAGGCAGGAGGATCACATTTGATCAGGAGTTTGAGACCAGCCTGGCCAACATGGTGAAACCCTGTCTTTACTAAAAATATGAAAATTAGCTGGATGTAGTGGTGCATGCCTGTAGCCCCAGCTACTCAGGAGGCTGAGGCAGGAGAATTGCTTGAACCCAGGAGGTAGAGGTTGTAGTGAACCAAGATCGTGCCACCGCACTCCAGCCTGGGTGACAGAGGGAGACTCTGTCTCAAAAAATAAAAGTAAAAATAAAAATCTGTTTTGTTAATATTGCTCTTTCAGCATTAAGAATAAAACACATACCACATGCACATAGACAGACAGACATATGCACTCCGTATATGAGGAGGAAATTGGCATAATATGGCATCCTTTTCCTTGTCAAAACTTATTTTAGTAGGATGTAGAACTCTTGCCCTAGTCTACTATCATTATGTTACTGTCATTATTTTTACTCTGTGTATTTGCCCTTTCAAGAATCATTTAAGATATTTACATTAAATTTTTTCTTTCACCTGTATTTTGAGGTGTGATTTAAGTCAAGATTTATGTTTAAATTATTTTAATTTAACCTGCCAGTCCATTCAATCTATGACTTCTCTTTTAATAAGCTCTTTATCTTTATTCATCTCAGAGATATCTGAATTATTTATCCATGTATTTCTTCAAAAAAGATAAGTGAGAAAAGTATTTTCTGTGTCCTTTGCTGTTTGGTGATGTCTTTCTATAGCTTTCATGCCAGTGTGATAACTTGTCTGAGGCCATAAACTTTCCTTTCATAATTGCATAGATGTTTCTCCATTGTTATAAGAGACAGTGTCTTGGGACAGCCTGGTATTCGTTTTGTTTTGGGTGATCTTTCATTTTGCATAAATATTTTTATGTTTTTTCTCCTCACCTGAAATTTTAAAACATTACAAGAATGTGCTTGCATATTAGTTTCTTTTCATTAACTGCCTGATTTTGATCCAGGGCAGGCATCAGCAAACATTTTCTGTAAAGAGCCAGATAATAAGTATTTTAGGCTTTGAGGTTCATATGGCCTGTTACAATTATTCAATTCTTCAATTCCAGAGCCTTTTGCACCACCACCACTGTCTTCTGGCTAGGATTGCTAGAGGAATCAACAAACTGGAGAAGAGCATGTGGAAATAAGGCTTGGGGAAGAAATATTTGTTATCGCAACCTTTAGATGACACTAAAATCTAGGAGCTGATGGCTGAGCAGGCACTTAAGTCACAGAATAAGGGAAGGGCATCCAAACGTGTTTGAAGAATCAAAGGGCTACAGCAAGCTCCAGAGATAATCCAGATAAGCATGGTGGAAAGCAGCAGGACAAATACATAATTAAGTGGTCCTGGAGGGACATCTGGGACAAGTGTGCTTAGATAAGGCTGATTTTTATTCAGTCACCTATGAGACCTACCTGTGTTTCAACCTTAAAGGTATCCATGAAACTGGCATCCATCAATGGCCCCACCTCAAAGACTTTCAATGACTCCGTATAATTTATAAGATAAAGTTCAAGTAGCTCAGCATGGAATAAAGGCCCTAAAATCTGATCCCTACTATTTTGTGCATAACTAAATGCCTGCCTTTCTCTTTCCTCCACACATCCTATATTCCATTAAATGTTCCGCCATTTCCTTAATGTGCCACACTCTTTGACAACTCCATGCCTTTTTCTTAAAATGTTTCTTGTTCCTCTGTCTGGAAAAAAAATCTATTTATCATTCAACATTCAAGTTTAATGCCTCCTTGTATATGAAATTCTTCCCCAATATACTCAACTGTGTAGAAACAAAACAAAACAAAATGCACTCTTAGTATTACTCTGGAATTCCATCACCTTATTTTCATCTGAATTCACTCTTTTACGACCATACTTCTAAATAATGGTATGCCCCTAAATCTTTCTAGTATTCCTGCTAAGCCAATTCATTTTGGTATTGCATAACTGACCACCTAAATACAAAAAAGACATGTATATGTGAGCATGCCTAATCGGTTATGTGTTAATTGTTGCTCACATCTCAGGAGATAGTCCTGGGTTGATAAGCTCATTGTCTACGATCCATGACTCTATGACTTGAGCAAGGAAAGGGAAAAGGAAGCTATTTTTATTTCAGGTGTTCCCATTTCCCATGGTTTTTGAGGCCTGTCTAACTCATGGTTTTCTACTGAGAAACCTCAATCATAGTCAGCAGCTGCCTCCATCTATTCTCAGCAACATGTTTGAAAATGCAGTGAGCCAATGTACTGTATTGAACACCTCTTATGCAGCACTTCAAATTCTCTAGGGCTTTCTTCTTTTTCTAGCAACTACTTTATCAATCAGTTTCCATGAAGGTTTCAACCAGCTTCCCTATGGTAGAACCTGACATCATTTTGCCCCTCTCACTTGCTGCCCTGGATTCTCATACACAGTGTTTTGGGACTCATGGGAACCCACGTGTTGCTCATGTATGTACAAACCAGACTGTGGGACAATTAGTTAATACCCCTTTGGGCCATTCTTAACTAATGGGAATGGGAATGGGAATGATGAATAAATGTTCCTCCCTTTCTTCCCCTGAGTAGATGGTTCTCCAACAGATTTAATAATAATAAGGCTTCTCAGAAGAACCTACATTATCAAGCAGTCAATTACAGTGCTGGCCAAATCAATGACATATCCTACTATGGTTTTTCCCTTCTCTCATGTTTTACATGCTGTACTCCTCCCTACTGCTCGCTGTAGTCACATTATCTAAGAGTTTCAGAGACAAATGCAACTTCAGTTATAAAACCATTGTTTCTTAAAACAAATACCAATATTTTATATCTATACTGGAAAGTCATTTAGAAACAAAAAAATGAGAGTCAAGAAAGCTGAGTGCTAGTCCAGCTTTGGACAAGTTTTGTCAACTTGGGCAAATCTTTTCATATCCCTTGGCCTCTGTCTCCTTACCTACAAAATTAGAGAGAAGGTCCGTACCAGATGATAGTTGTTTATGTTTCCCACTGGACACACATAAAACTCTAAGAGATATTATGGCTATAAGGAAAATTTTTGTTTGTTCTCTGCCTCCAAAAATAAAGATTATGTAATTATATTAATACATATGTAATCCATATTGTCTTCTACTTATAGAAGACAAAATCAAAACATAATTTTATTATTATTATTAGCAATGATTTTTTAATAAAACAGAAAAGTTTGACTTATAGCTCTACCTTTAGCTAATTATTTAACCTTAGGCCAATTACTTAACAATTCTGTTTCAGTTTCTTCATCTATAAAATTGGAATAACAACAACTTTTTGGAAGAAATTTTAACAATAATATATGTAAAACACATATCAGAGTGCTGGTATAGAGTATACACTAAAAAACAGTCACAGTTTTAATTACTGTTTATTTTTTATTTGAAACAACCTGCTTAAAATATCAGTCATTGCATTGATCATAGGCATTAATTTATATACTCATTTTTCTATTTTATTTGATGCAAAATCTGCTAGACTATATAAACTATAAAATAGTAGTGTGAATCACATATGCCTCTTTGACTAAAAATGTACCATGACCCAACTGCAAAAATGATTACATAAATGGATATTTTGAGAATCACTGAAATAGTATAACACACACAGAATAATAATGAATGAATAATGGGGAAGACAAAAATGAACACACAAGGAATGTGAACCATGAAAGAAGGCAAACAAGAAAGGGACTCTACCATTACCCCAACATTCTGCCAAGAGGTAATTTATAAACTATGGTGCTAGCATGGGGAACCTGACAATCTTGTTAACCTGAGGAGCCAGAAATCAAGGTTCAGGAAAAAAGAGGCAAGCATATTTTCAGGTAGAGTTTCACCAAGAAGGGACCTATTGAGGGCATTAATTCCATAAGTCTTCATATTGGTGCCCTTGAGTTTTTAGATAAATATCTGTGTATGTGTAAAAATGAAATACCACAAGGCCAGAAAAGAATGACTTCTAAGGAAAGAACGATTACTGGGAATTTTTAAGACAAATAGTTGCTGAAGCTTACACAGAGAAATGAATTAAGTTATCTCCAGTCAGAATAGAAAGACCTCATCAAATACACAGGACATTCAGTTGAAATGCCAGAAGGCTCACACATTAAAAGTAAAGCTAAATGAGCCCTAGAATAAAGGCTGCTCTCTAGATGTACTCTAGAATTGCTTAAAAATAAACTTTGAGAGCATCAAACTAATCCATAAGAACTTAGCTGCTTATCAAAAAATGATAAGATTCCTTAGAGGAAAATACAAAATGCAGCACAAAACAATGCAAAATTCACAATATCTACTAACTAATAAAAAACTTCTAGGCATATGAAGAAGCATGAATATGTGACACAAAACAAGAAAACCTACAACTGTTAGAGATAATTCAATTTGTAGATAAGGGTATTCAATTAGTTTAAATATTCTCCAAGTGTTTGATGTAGAAAAAATATAAACATATAAACATATATATATATATGGAGTCTCGCTCTGTTGCCAAGGCTGGAGTGCAGTGGCGTGATTTCTGTTCACTGCAACCTCCACCTCCTGGGTTCAAGCGATTCTCCTGCCTCAGCCTCCCAAGTGGCTGGGACTACAGATGCATGCTACCACGCACAGCTATAACATATATATTTTTAATTAAATTTAAAGAAATAAAAATTTGACTGGTTATTGTTTAATGTGCATGTTGTTTCGCTTTGGTATGATTAAAAGTTCTGGAGGGAATGGGGTGATGATTGCCCAATAAAGTCAATGTACTAAATCACACTGAACTATACACCTGAAAATTGCTAAAATGGCACATTTGATGTACATTTTGGAATTATAAAAAAAGCAAAAAAAAAATGGAAGGAATAAAGCATATTAGATACTGAAGAAGAAAAGATCAGTGAACTGGAAGACATACTGACAGAATTCATTCAAAATGAAGCACTCAGAGGAAAAAGACTGAAATTAATAAAGTTTCATTAGCTATTGGAATAATACAGAGAAATCAAACTACGTGTTATTCAAGTTCCAGTAGGAGAGTAGGACATAAAAATACTGGAAGGAATAATGTACAAATATATTCCAAATTTGATTAAAGCAGTGCACCTACTCATCCAAATGTGCAATGAGAATCAGGAAAAAAGAAATGCATACATATACAGATTCACTCGCAGGCACATCATAATTGAATTGTAAAAACAAAATACAGAGGGAAACAAACCTTAAAAGCAACTAGAAAAAGCATACCTTATATAAAAAGGAATAAAGATAATTAACACATATTTTTCATTAGAAACCGTGGAAGGCAAAACACAATGGAACATCTTTAAAGCCCTAAAAAGAAAAATAATTGTCAATCTAGAATTCCATAAGAAATAGAAAGATTCTTTAAAAATAAAGGCTAAGTAAAAACTTTTTTCATATGAACAGAAGCTAACATAATTAATTTCAAACAAATTTGAGCTAAATGCTTAAAAACAACTTTAGACAAAAAAATGATTCTAGACAAAAATTTGAATGTGCACAAAGAGATGAGAATCACCTGAAATAGAGAAAATATACGGGTATTTTCTAATAAAAATGTTTTAAAACATAATTGACCATGTAAAACAAAAAAAAAAGTATTATGGGTGTCATAAAATATACATGAGTAAAATGTATGACACAAATAGCACAAAGAGAAATAAAAGATAAGTTGTAAAAGTCTTCCTTCAGTTGTGATGTGCTATCTTATTATTAAATGATAGGTTGGTGATAGGAAATTATCCAGTTTGAGAAACAGAAAGAAAAAAAGAATTAAGAAAAATTAACAGAGCCTCTAAGACTTTAGCAAATCCATCAAATATACAAATTTACATGTAATGGGAGAGATCCAAACTTCAACATACTATGGAGCACACACAACAGTCACCAAGATCAACCATAATCTGGACTATTAAATAAGCTGAAATAAATTTTAAAAGGTTTATTCTTATAGATTATGTCCTCTGGTACATAGTACTAAGTAGAAATTATTAACAAATATCTGAAAATATTACAAATTATTGACAAACTATATACTTTCATATAATACTTAGGTCAAGGTTGAAAGTATGAGAAAAAACTTAAAATATTTTGAACTAAGAAAAATGAATGAAAAGTATGGTAAAAGAAAAAGTTGTGGTGGTAAAGCATTTTAAAGTGGGAAATTATACCTTTAGATGTTTATATTGGGAAAAAATGATCTAAACAAATGATCTTAAACAAATGATCTAAACTTTTACCACAAAAAACTAGAAAAAGAAAAACAAATTAAACCAAGAATAGGGGTCCCAAGATGGCTGAATAGGAACAGCTCCAGTCTACAGTTGCCAGAGTGAGCGATGCAGAAGTCAGGTGATTTCTGCATTTCCAACTGAGGTACCAGGTTTGTCTCACTAGGGCTTGTGGGACAGTGGGGGCACGACAGTGGGTGCAGCCCACCGAGTGTGAGTCAAAGCAGGGCGAAGCATCACCTCACCCGGGAAGCACAAGGGGTCAGGGAATTCCCTTTCCTAGCCAAGGGAAGGGGTGATGGACAGCACCTGGAAAATCGGGTCACTCCTACCCTAATACTGCGCTTTTCCAACCGTCTTAGCAAACGGCACACCAGGAGATTATATCCTGTGCCTGGCTTGGAGGGTCCCACGATCACGGAGCCTCGCTCATTGTTAGCACAGCAGTCTGAGATCGAACTGCAAGGCGGCTGTGAGGCTGGGGGAGAGGCGCGTGCCATTGCTGAGGCTTGAGGAGGTAAACAAAGCAGCCGGGAAACTGGAACTGGGTGGAGCCCACCACAGCTCAAAGAGGCCTGCCTGCCTCTGTAGACTCCACCTCTGGGGGCAGGGCATAGCCAAACAAGAGGCAGCAGAAACCTCTGCAGACTTAATTGTCCCTGTCTGACAGCTTTGAAGAGAGTAGTGATTCTCCCAGCACGGAGTTTGAGATCTGAGAAAGGACAGACTGCCTCCTCAAGTGGGTCCCTGACCTCCGAGTAGCCTAACTGAGAGGCACCTCCAAGTAGGGGCAGACTGACACCTCACACAGCCAGGTATCCCTCTGAGACGAAGCTTCCAGAGGAACGATCAGGCAGCAACATTTGCTGTTCAGCAATATTCGCTGTTCTGCAGCCTCCGCTGCTGATACCCAGGCAAACAGTGTCTGGAGTGGACCTCCAGCAAACTCCAACAGACCTGAAGCTGAGGGTCCTGACTGTTAGAAGGAAAACTAACAAACAGAAAGGACATCCACACCAAAACCCCATCTGTATGTCACCATCATCAAAGACCAAAGCTAGATAAAACCACAAAGATGGGGAAAAAACAGAGCAGAAAAGCTGAAAATTCTAAGAATGAGAGCACCTCTCCCCCTCCAAAGGAATGCAGCTCCTCACCAGCAATGGAACAAAGCTGGATGGAGAATGACTTTGATGAGTTGAGAGAAGAAGGCTTCAGACAATCAAACTTCTCCAAGCTAAAGGAGCTTTACCCATCGTAAAGAAGCTAAAAACCTTGAAAAAAGATTAGATGAATGGCTAACTAGAATAACCAGTGTAGAGAAGTCCTTAAACGACCTGATGGAGCTGAAAACCATGGCACAAGAACTACGTGACGAATGCACAAGCTTCAGTAGCTGATTCTGTCAATGGGAAGAAAGGGTATCAGTGATGGAAGATCAAATAAATGACATGAAGCGAGAAGAGAAGTTTACAAAGAACAGAGTAAAAGGAAATGAACAAAGCCTCCAAGAAATATGGGACTATGTGAAAAGACCAAATCTACGTCTGATTGGTGTACCTGAAAGTGACAGGGAGAACGGAACCAAGTTGGAAAACACTCTGCAGGATATTATCAAGGAGAAATCCCCCAACCTAGCAAGGCAGGCCAACATTCAAATTCAGGAAATACAGAGAATGCCACAAAGATACTCCTTAAGAAGAGCAACTCCAAGACACATAATTGTCAGATTCACCAAAGTTGAAATGAAGGAAAAAATATTAAGGGCAGCCATAGAGAAAGGTCGGGTTACCTACAAAGGGAAGCCCATCAGACTAACAGCGGATCTCTTGGCAGAAACTCTACAAGCCAGAAGAGAGTGGGGGCCAATTTCTTAAAGAAAAGAATTTTCAACCCAGAATTTCATATCCAGCCAAACTAAACTTCATAAGTGAAGGAGAAATAAAATGCTTTACAGACGAGTAAATGCTGAGAGATTCTGTCACCACCAGGCCTGCCCTAAAAGAGCTCCTGAGGGAAGCACTAAACATGGAAAGGAACAACCGGTACCAGCCACTGCAAAAACATGCCAAAGTGTAAAGACCATGGATGCTAGGAAGAAACTGCATCAACTAACAAGCAAAATAACCAGCTAACATCATAATGACAGGATCAAATTCACACATAACAATATTAACCTTAAATGTAAATGGGCTTCAGTGCTTCAATTAAAAGACACAGACTGGCAAATTGGATAAAGAGTCAAGACCCATCAGTGTGCTGTATTCAGGAGACCCATCTCACGTGCAGAGACACACATAGGCTCAAAATAAAGGGATGGAGGAAGATTTACCAAGCAAATGGAAAACAAAAAAAGGCAGGGGTTGCAATCCTAGTCTCTGATAAAACAGACTTTAAACCAACAAAGATCAAAAGAGACAAAGAAGGCCATTACATAATGGTAAAGGGATCAATTCAACAAGAAGAGCTAACTATCCTAAATATATATGCACCCAATACAGGAGCACCCAGATTCATAAAGCAAGTCCTTAGAGATCTACAAAGAGACTTGGACTCCCACACAGTAATAATGGGAGATTTTAACACCCCACTGTCAACATTAGACAGATCAATGAGACAGAAAGTTAACAAGGATATCCAGGAATTGAACTCAGCTCTGCACCAAGCCGACCTAATAGACATCTACAGAACTCTCCACCCCAAATCAACAGAATATACATTCTTCTCAGCACCACACCGTAATTATTCCAAAACTGACCACATAGTTGGAAGTAAAGCACTCCTCAGCAAACGTAAAAGAACAGAAATTATAACAAACTGTCTCTCAGACCACAGTGCAATCAAACTAGAACTCAGGATTAAGAAACTCACTCAAAACCACTCAGCTACATGGAAACTGAACAACCTGCTCCTGAATGACTACTGGGTACATAATGAAATGAAGGCAGAAATAAAGATGTTATTTGAAACCAATAAGAACAAAGACACAACATACCAGAATCTCTGGGACACATTTAAAGCAGTGTGTAGAGGGAAATTTATAGCACTAAATGCCCACAAGAGAAAGCAGGAAAGATCTAAAATTGACACCCTAACATCACAATGAAAAGAACTAGAGAAGAGCACACACATTCAAAAGCTAGCAGAAGGCAAGACATAACTAAGATCAGAGCAGAACTGAAGGAGATAGAGACACAAAAAACTTTCAAAAATTGACAAATGGGATCTAATTAAACTAAACAGCTTCTGCACAGCAAAAGAAGCACCCATCAGAGTGAACAGGCAACCTACAGAATGGGAGAAAAATTTTGCAATCTACTCATCTGACAAAGGGCTAATATCCAGAATCTACAAAGAACTCAAACAAATCTACAGGAAAAAGACAAAAAAACCCCATCAAAAAGTGGGCAAAGGATATGAACAGACTCTTCTAGAAAGAAGACCTCTATACAGCCAACAGACGTATGAAAAAATGCTCATCATCACTGGCCATCAGAGAAATGCAAATCAAAACCACAATGAGATACCATCTCACACCAGTTAGAATGGCAATCATTAAAAAGTCAGGAAACAACAGGTACTGGAGAGGATGTGGAGAAATAGGAACACTTTTACACTGTTGGTGGGACTGTAAACTAGTTCAACCATTGTGGAAGACAGTGTGGCGATTCCTCAAGGATCTAGAACTAGAAATACCATTTGACCCAGTGATCCCATTACTGGGTATATACCCAAAGGATTATAAATCATGCTGCTACAAAGACATATGCACACGCATGTTTATTGAGGCACTATTCACAATAGCAAAGACTTGGAACCAACCCAAATGTCCATCAATGATAGAATGGATTAAGAAAATGTGGCACATATACACCATGGAATACTATGCAGCCATAAAAAAGGATGACTTCATGTCCTTTGAAGGGACGTGGATGAAGCTAGAAACCATCATTCTCAGCAAACCATCACAAGGACAAAAAACCAAGCACCGCATGTTCTCACTCATAGGTGGGAATTGAACAATGAGAACACTTGGACTCAGGAAGGGGAACATCACACACTGGGGCCTGTTGTGGGGTCGGGGAGTGGGGAGGGATAGCATTAGGAGATATACCTAATGTAAATGATGAGTTAATGGGTGCAGCACACCAACATGGCACATGTATACATATGTAACAAACCTGCACATTGTGCACATGTACCCTCGAACTTAAAGTATAATTTAAAAAAAAGAAAGATAAAAAAATCAGAATAAATAGGAAGAAGATACTAATAAAGAATGGAAATCAACAAACTAGAAAACAGAAAAAATAATAGGGAAAAGTTCATAAAACTGAGAGCTAGATCTTTGAAACAATTACCAAAATTAATAAATTTCTAGTTAAACTGACCAAAAAAAACAAAAGAAGATACATATTAATCAAGAATAAGACAGCATATTCTTTTTTCCAAAGACATCCCTGGAATGCAGGCATTCTAAAATTTCAATCTAGATGAAATGGATAAACTCCTTGAAAGATGAAATTATCAAAACTGACTAAAGGAGATATATGTTATCTGAATAGCCTTATATGTATTATAATTTTTTTAATTTAAAAGCTCACGAATAAAAATTAAAGTCCAGATGGCTCCACTTATGGATTCTATAAAACATGGTTTAACTGGAGAAGAGAACATTCCCAGCTCATTAGTTACTCAGAATTAACTTGGTATAGAAACCAGACAGTGATATTACAAGAAAGGAAAACTACTGACCACTATCCCTCATAAAATTGATACAAAAATTCTTGTTAAAATGACAACTAAAATCCTTAAGTAAATAAAAATATAATACACTAAACAGTGGATTTTTTTCCCAGGAATGCAAGATTGGTTTAACCTGATAAACAATATAATTTACTATATTAATATCCTAAAAATTAAAGATAAAACTATAATTCTCTATGTAGAAAAAACATTTGAAAAAATTTAATACCCCTTCATGGTTTAAAACTGAGCAACCTGCCTATAAACCTCAATGCAAAAAAGGGCCATGTTGAAAAACTCAGAACCAACATCATGTTTAATGGTGAAACTTTAGGCCAAGAACAAGGCAAAGACTCTCAGTTGTATTCAAAATTGTATGGGAGGCCCTAATCTATTCAATGAAACAACAGGGAGAAATAAAAGACACATAAATATGAAAGTAAGATTTAAAAACTCTCTTTATCTGCAAGTAATGGAATTTTGTATGTAGAAAATCATAATCTCCAAAATCTACTATACTAATGAATGAGTTTAACAATGTTGCAGAATGCATGGGCAACATATAAAAATCAATTATAAACAGCCGGGCGCGGTGGTGCACGCCTGTAATCCCAGCACTTTGGGAGGCCGAGGTGGGTGGATCACCTGAGGTCAGGAGTTGAAGACAGGCCTGGCCAACATGGTGAAACGCTGTCTCTACTAAAAATACAAAAAAAATAGCTGGACATGGTAGCACACACCTGTAATCCCAGCTACTCGGGAGGCTGAGATGGGAGACTCACTTGAATCCGCAAGGCAGAAGTTGCAGTGAGCCAAGATAGCGCCATTGCACTCCAGCCCAAGTGACACAGTGAGACTCCATCTCAAAAAAAAAGAAAAATCAATTATACTTCTGTATGTAGTAATGAACAACTGGAAATGGAAATTTATGTCATTTACAATAGCATCCAAAAATATGTCATTCTTAAGGGTAAATTTAACAAAATACCTAGATTTATACTAGTCATAGACCTCTACACTGTAAACTAAAAAATTTACTGAGAGAAATTGAGAGAGATATATCTTTATATATATATCTTCTTAATTTCTTAATATATAGTAATTAATGTATAATTTTATACATATATTTCATTTCTTAATTTCAGTAAATTTGTTACTTTTCAGTATAGGGTATGATACAGATATATATTTCATCATAATGTATGTATCATGTTCATGAATTTAACATTCAATATTGTTGAGATGGCCCTTCTTGCCAAATTGACCTATAGAATTAATGCAATCAAAAATAAAAATTCCAGTTGATTTGTTTATAAAAATTGACAAGTGGATTCTATGATGATATGAAAATGCAAAAGACCTAAAATAGCCCAAACAATTTGGGAAAAAAAAGTTACAAGAGTTCTACTACTTGTTTTCAAACCTTAGTATAAAGCTACCATAAATTCTACAGTAACTGAAATAGAATTACACATGTAGAAAAATTGAACCAAATACAGAATTCAAATACAGCCACATTCTTATGATCAATTGGTTTTAACAGAGGTGTCATAAAATTGATAGAGATATAATAGTCTTTATAATAAATGGTGCTAGAACAAGTAAGTATCCATATAGAAAAAATCTGCTTCAACTCTTACTGCACATTATACTTAAAAATTAATTTGAGAGTATCATAAACCTGAAGGTCAAAGGTAAAACAGGATTTCTAGAAGAAAACATAGGAGATTGTCAAGACTTTGGGGTGGGCAAGGATTTCTTAAGTACTACATGACAGAATAGAACCATAAAAGCAAAATTTATCAATAAAACTTCATCAAAATTAAAACTTTTTTTCTTCTGAAATCTTTGTTAGGAAAATATAAAGGTGACCGACAGATTAGAAGAAAATATTCATGGTTTGAATATCTGCCAAAGGCTTTTCAATCCAGAATATATGAAGAATGCTTACAACTCAATAAAAAGAAGACAAATACAAACAACCCAATTAAAAATAGGCAAAATATCAAAACACACACTTTCCAGAAGAACATAGACAATAAAGCATATGAAACATAAATCATGAATCACCTGACAAATGCCAATTAAAACCACAAGATCCCACTACGCACCCATTAAAACTGCCTAAAATTTTAAATACTGAAAATACCAAGTGTTCATAGGGATGTGGAGTAACCGCAACCCCAATATATTGCTGGTGGGAATGTAAAATGTGAAATGGCATAATCATTTTACCAAATGATTTGACAGCTTCTGATAAAGTTAAATATAAACTTGTTATGTGACCTAGCAATCCCACTCTTAGGTTTTTACTCAAGAGAAATAAAAGCATTTGTCCATGCAAAGACTTTAATGTGAATATGCATAATATTTAGCCCCAAACTGGAGAAAATCCAAATGTCTATCAACAGTGAATGGATAAATAAATGTTCATATGAAATACCACTCAGCAAGAAAAGAAATTTTGTTTATCATACACACACAACATGGGTAAATTTATAAAATATTATGTTGTATGGGTAAGACAGATAAAAAGGGCGTATACACTATAATTCAATTTATATGAAATTATAGAATAGAAAAAAAACCAATAGTTACAGTGGTGGTTGCCCATAGTTGGTATGAAGTGAAGGAGATGGACTGTAAAAACAAATAAACTGTTTGAAGTGATAAAGATGTTCTGTATCTTGAGTTTTATGGTTGTTATATGGGCTTAAGAATTTATTAAAACTCCTAACTATACCCTAAATGGGTGCATTTTAGTGTATATAAATTGTACTTCTATGGAGCTGATTTTAAAAGTAAAAATTAAAACAACTAACCTGCCTAAATAAATGAAGGCAAAATAAAGACAATTTCAAATAAACAACACTAAGATTATGTCACCAATAGACTTGTTTGAAAAGAAATATTAAAACAACTTCTTCGGGCTTCATGAAATTAAATGACATCTGATTAAAATTTGGATGTAGAGAAAGGAATGAAGAGCATCAGAAATGCTAAATATGTGGCTAAATATAAAAGATTATACTTTTTTATTCTCTTAATTTTCTTAGAAGACAACTGATAATTTTAAACCATTGTAACATTGTATTGTAGGGTTTATAACATAAATAACTAAAATAAATGTTCAAAATAGCACAAATATGTAGCTGTAAGTGAAATTATTATAAATCATTCTTATATTTTATGTCAGTGGAACAATTTTAACTTTAAGTTCACTACAATAAGTTAAAGATACATAAGGAAAATCATAGAGTAACTACCAAAAACAAGACAAGGAGGTATGGCTAAAAAGCTGCTCAATGAATAAAAAGAAATATTTGAAAAAAATACAATGAACCCAAATAAGGCAGGAAAAATACAGGAAAACTGAAAAACAAAAAAAAAAAACCAGAAAACAAATCCCAAAATAACAAGCCTAAACACAAACATTCCAATAATTTCATTAACTATAGGTGGACAAAACATTTCAATTAAAAAAAAACCTAAGTATATACTATTTACAAATAACAACTTATCAATACAGAGAGGTTTAAAGTAAAAATATTAAAAAAGACATATATGCAAACACTAAATCTTGAGATCTCAAAACCCTGTCTCAGGCTCTGCTTCTTAGGGAATCTGACAAAAGATAAGCCCATCTTAGTGCCTGAATGACTCGTTTATGAGTCATTCAAAATATTCTGATCTTATTGCACCTAACATTGATTTGATCATAAGCAACTTAGAGTCATACCAAGGTTACACATGTAGGATCTCCCCATATGCAAGGGGTTCCTATAAGCTTAGAACACTTTCTAAAATCATCAGTATCCTTGGATGGGCTCTTGAGGTGGTTATGTGATTGGGTACTGTTATTAAATTACACATCTTTCCCCAGCCCATCTGTGTATTTAGAGAAAACTTATCTGGGGCCTGAGACTTCCTCCAATTCTAATGAATTCCCAGACTGCATTCTAATCCTTTCACCACTTGACTTTACTGTCTAACAAGGATGTTTCAAGCAGGTGGAATTGGCTTATTGCCCATTTAGGCTTTCTAGTCATAAATGAACTGGGGATTTGGGACTGCCTCTGAAAAAAAATCTCCAACAATCTGCAGACTTAACTGGACAGAATATTTCCCAGTTTTGGGTGACAAATTATCCATACACCAAACCCCCACAACGTGCAATGTACCCATGTAACAAACCTGCACATGTACATGTACCCTTTGAATCTAAAACAAAAGTTGGACAGTTAAAAAGTGACTCTAGCTATGTTAATTATCTCCATTTAGCCATTCCACAATGAATACGTATTTCAAAACATCAAGTTGTACACAATAAAAATATACAGAATCTTTCTCAGTTTTTCATGGAGAAACTCTTCACTGGGAAAATTGTATGTAAAATCTGGACACATGACATATTCAAGTTGTCTTTTCCTAAAAAAATTTGAATTATGCTACCCTATTTCATTTTTCCACTTAAAAATTGCAGAGCCATCCAATCTATCCAAAAGGGGGAAAAGGATAACCTTTTATATTTATTTGCTCACAAAGTCAGCATTTATGATGTTCTTCATTTCTTCTGGTAGATCCAAGATTTTAAATTTTGTCATCTTTTGTCTTCAGCCTGAAGAGGTTCCTTTAGCATTTCTTATTGAGCAGGTCTCTTGGTGACAAATTCTGTCAGATTTTGCTTACCTGAAAATGCCTCTATTTCACTTTCATTTGGAGAGGTAGGGGCTGGCTATGTTTTGATCAACTTTGTTGAGGCATAAGTGGGTTTTTTATCTTAGTCTCTCTAGTTGATGTTTTGTAAGGGCAGAACCCATGAATTATTCTGAAGAAGTAGCATAGCACAGTGATTCACAGCCAAAAATCCAAAGCCAAATGCCTGAATCAGAATCTCAGCTCTCCTATGAACCACCTGGATGACCATGGGTAGGTGACATGATCTCTCAGTACTTCAGGTTCTCAACCTAAGCATCTTTCCCAAAATGAGAAAAATAGTAAAAGTATCCACTTCAAAGAGATATTGCAAAAAACAAAAAAAACCCCACAAAACTTGTGAGCTACTACATGTAACGGTGTGAGAACAATGCCTGGCACATAGGAATCACTATTTAAATATTTGCTATTATTAATAGTAGTATTAATCTCTGTATCCCCAGGAACTAACATAATGTTTACGTGTTAATAAAGGCTCAGGATATGTTAAATAAGAGTTCTTCCTAGATTATGTAAAAACCCATTGAACAGAGTAGTAATAATCAGTAAGAAATTCCAAGATAATTCCTTTCAAATATTGTCCCCTATACTTTCATTTCCTGCTAAGAAAACAGTTTAACCCACTTTCAGTTATCCTAAAAGTGGCAAAACTGGACTAATTTGTCTTTGGTGTGGTCTCCTTTCTCAATCCTATTTCAGATTTTGACTTTATTGTTCTTTCCCTGCCCTCCATGAACCTTTAAAATCCATATAAGCATTAAGATGCCCTATTCTCCATGAATTTTTCTCAAGTCCCCCAGTGAAATGTTTCTTTTTTTCCCCATAGCTGTTGGGAGTTTTGTCCAATCCTCTTTTAAGCACTCACCGTACTTGATTCCAGATTATAGTTTTTCAGATATGGGCCATCTACTTACCCATCTTATCATAGTCAGGAAAGATTAAAAGAATCCAAGACTGGCCGGGAGCAGTGGCTCATGCCTGTAATCCCAGCACTTTGGGAGGCCGGGATGAGGTCAGGAGTTCAAGACCAGCCTGGCCAAGATGGTGAAACACCGTCTCTACTAAAAATACAAAAATTAGCTGGGCGTGGTGGCATCTGCCTGTAATTCCAGGTACTGGGGAGGCTGAGGCAGGAGAATCACTTGAACTTGGAGGGTGGAGGTTGCAGTGAGCCAAGATCATGCCACTGCACTTCAGCCTGGGTGACAGAGTGAGACTGTGTCTCAAAAATTAATAATAATAATAAATAAGTAAATAAATAAATAATTATAGGACCAACCCTTTTGGACCTGAGATACAGATATCCTTGATGCCAGCCTGTCCTTGTCTCCTGCCTGAGGGTAGATATTTGGGTTTCTGTTTTAGACTCTGTACTTGAATCCATGGGTTAATAATCAGCCTAGTTTTCTGGTTCTCTGCATACTATAGTTATTGTCTGCTACACTGCTATAGTTTGAATAATTGTCACTTCCAAAATTCATGGCGAAATTTAATTTCAAATGTGGTGGTATTGAGCGTTAAGGCCTTTAATAGATGATTAGGTCACGAGAGCTCTGCCTTCATGAGTGGATTGATTCACTCATGAAGATTAATGGATTAAAGGGTTATCATAGGAGTCGTACTGGTAGCTTTATGAAAAGAAGAATTGGCCAGGCACAGTGGCTTACGCCTGTAATCCCAGCACTTTGGGCGGCTGAGGTGGGTGGATCACCTGAAGTTGGGAGTTCGAGACCAGCCTGAACAACATGGAGAAACCCCATCTCTACTGAAAATACAAAATTAGCTGGGCGTGGTGGCTCATGCCTGTAATCCCAGCTACTCGGGAAGCTGAGGCAGGATAGTCACTTGAACTTGGGAGGCAGAGGTTGCAGTGGGCCAAGATCGCACCATTGCACTCCAGCCCAACAGGAGCAAAAGTATGAGAAGAGGAGGAAGAGGAGGAAGAGGAAGAGGGGAGGGGGGAGGAGGAGGAGGAGGAGGAGGAGGAGAAGGAGGAGAAGGAGAAGAAGGAGGAGGAGAAGATGAAAGAAGAAAGAAGAAGGAGAAGGAGAAGGAGAAGAAGAAGAAGAAGAAGAATTTCCTTGGTAGGTAGTCTCTAGTGGTGGGGCAGGCAGTTAGCATCAGATTGCCAGTGTGGTAATCCAGACTGAAGACTAGGGCCATATCCGGTTTTGGTAAATGTCTTAGTCCTTTTTCTCTTGCCTGTAACAAAATACCTGAAACTGGGTAATTTATAAAGAAAAGAAATTTATTTCTTACAATTATGGAGGATGATAAATCCAAGATTGAGGGGCTGCACCTGTTGAGGATTTTCTTGCTGGTGGGGACTCTGCAGAGTCCTGAGGTAGCACTGGGCATCACATAGTGAGGGGGCTGAGTGTGTTAGCTCAGATCTTTCTTCTTTTTATAAAGCTACCAGTAAAACTCCTATGATAAATCATTAATCCATTAATCTATGAATGAATCAATCCACTCATGAAGGCAGAGCTCTCATGACCCAATCATCTATTAAAGGCCCTAATGCTCAATATTACCACATTGGAAATTAAATTTTACCATGAGTTTTGGAAGTGACAATTATTCAAACTATAGCAGTGTAGTAGACAATAACTGTAGCAGACAGAGAACCAGAATACTAAGCTGATTATTAACCCATGGATTCAAGCACAGAGTCTAAAATTGAAACCCAAATATCTACCCTCAGGCAGGAGACAAGGACAGGCTGGCATCAAGGGTATCTGTATCTCAGGTCCAAACGGGTTGATCCTGGATTCTTTTATTTTTTCCTGACTTTGGTAAGATGTGTAAGTAGATGGCCCATATCTGAAAAGCTATAATCTGGAATAAAGTATGGATGTGCATCCCTAGCTTGGTACTCATGGCCCTTCTTCCCTTTCCTACGTCATCTCTCACCAATCCCTCTCCATGCGCCTTACATTTAAGTCGTTCTGAACTCTTTAGAGTTCCCCCACCAGCTTTTGAGGGGCATTAGGGAGGGCAGATGGTGGCCTATACCTTTGTACATTTAGTGCTCTTTACCTATAATATCATTACCCTCATAACTTGACAAATTTCTAGTTATCTTTTAAAACCCTCCCCAGTTATTGCACTTAAATAGTGAAAGACATGTCCAAAGCTCAACTAGCGCCTATGCTTCTGTTGCAAATGTTCAGTAACTAGCAACTTTGCAAATGAAAACCCTGTGCAAAGGGAGGATTTAGCAATGGTGGATTTAGCAAAGCAGGTACACTCAGGCATGCCAAAAGAAAGCAAAGAACAGATCAGTTTTTTACTCCTAGCTCTCAAGAGCTGCAGTTTCTTCTTGTAGATCAATGGGCTTGTGGATATGAACCAACTCAGTGTCTAGATCCGCGAGTGTATGACTCTTGGTCAGAATATACATATATGCTACCATGTCCAGAATATAAACAAGTGATACTCATAGAGGGAATCTTTTTCCTAGTGAAATGCTATTGCCTCAAAAGTATAAGGGAACCAAGACAGAGTGATTGCCCAAAAGTCATCGCATATCCAGCCCTTGAGCAATACATTTCCCTATTAAGGGAAGCTTTGAATTGCTACAATTCATCACAAACCTTTATAAAAATCTCTTCTCTTCAAATGTGCTGTGTTGCCAGGCACTATGTCTGACAGCTCCTCACTTTTTCAAGTGAGGAGCTCAATAATTTCTCCATTCCTGGCCTCAGCTTCAGTCAGTATAAATGAGTCAAGGCTTTAAAAAGACATCAAGGAATTACAGCTATCCTCTCCTTCTTAACTGCATCCCTGTATCTGGCTTCCATCACGATAATAAATAAGGCTCTTGGTGGCTGAGCACATGTGATATCTGACCAGTTAAAATAAAATTCCATGCTTCTATAGTGCTCTTCAAAGTAGAGCGTGGTTATCAATTGGCTAATACTTTCACTGTTAGCTTGGGCTTGATTCTTCTTAACTTACAGTTGAGAGCGAAACGATAGTGACAGCCATCAAAAAGATGGCTGGAATTTATCTGTGAGAAGATGTAGAAGCCAGGCATAGGCAAAGGACACTTTTGCTGTATCTGTTGGGCTAATCTGTTCCCTGAACTCAGCTGGTAGATTTCCATCTCTAGACTTTGGTCACTGTCACAAGCCAGGTGGGAAGTCACTTTTGAAACACAGCTGGTCCTGCTCTCTCCAGTGTTGCCTTTGATTCATCAGCTAATGTCTTAGAGACTAGGGTGCATTGGTACCTTTGTACCCTGGAGGCTGGTATTACTGCACAGAATCAATGACACCCAAGAATGTAGACAAATGAGACCCAATTTCACTCCATTGTCTTAACAGGAGTCCCAGGAATAGCAATATTTCCTTATTTGTGGGCTGGGGCTCAAGAAGAAACCTCTTCTATACACCTACTATATGGGTACTATGATGGACACTTGATATGTGTAATTTTGTCGGTCCTACACTACAACACTGTGAGGCAAATGGTATCAACTCCATATTAGAGAAGTGGCATCTGAGACTTGGGTTCCAAACCCAAACCTGTTGATGTCAAATCTGTCCTTTGTCATGTTACTTCCCATAATTTAGTTTCTTACTACTTAACTCAAGGATATTGAATATATTTGGGTCTTAAAAACTTCAGGAAGCATATGGGTAATGTCTTTTATTTGGATCTTTTGGGTATAAAAAAAGATTTCTGGTCACTGGATATTCAGGTGGAAGTACAATGATATAACTTAATGCGGTTTTGAAGATGAAAGGAGGTAGCCATTAGTCAAGAAATGAGGGTCACTTGTAGAAGCTATAAAAACCAAGGAAAGCCAGGCACGGTGGCTCACGCCTGTAATCCCAGCACTTTGGGAGGCCGAGGCGGGCGGATCACGAGGTCAGGAGATCGAGACCATCCTGGCTAACACGGTGAAACCCCGTCTCTACTAAAAATAGAAAAAATTAGCCGGGCGAGGTTGCGGGCGCCTGTAGTCCCAGCTACTCGGGAGGCTGAGGCAAGAGAATGGCATGAACTCCAGGGGGCGGAGCCTGCAGTGAGCAGAGATGGCGCCACTGCACTCCAGCCTGGGCAACAGCGAGACTCCGTCTCAAAAAAAACAAAAACAAAAACAAAAACAAAACCAAGGAAATAGATTCTCTCCTGGAACCTCCAGAAAAGGACACAGCCCTGGTGATACTTTGACCTTAGTCCAAGAGGAGGAGGAGTTTGTGAACATTTGAATGCTTCAGTCCCTCAAGGCTTTTGCCCAGATCACCTCAATAACATTTGGCCTGTATTCCAAAAGGTAGGTAAGAGATGAAATCAAGTCCGTTATGACTACCCATAAAAGAGCTATAGAACAGGTACAGTGTGACCTGAGGATTTAGCCATTATCTCTGTGTCTCTAGAGAAAGTGGATTATCTACAAAAATCCTCCATACCTCCTTTCCTGTCTTCCTTTCTTTTCTAATTTGTTCTTTCCTACTTACTTTTCATCTAATTCATTCTTCAACAACAAATTCTGTTAAACACTTAAATATACATGGAAGTCTTAAATTATGACCAGTTATTGCCATCCAGGAGCTAGCACTCTGATTTGGGTAATAAGGCATGCACATAAAAATATGTAATATAAGATAAAAAGTATTACCTTCCTTAAGAGAAGTTTGGGAAAACATGTTGTGGGGGTAAAATGTAGGGTCAGGTTACTTTTACTTGGAGGATGAGACTTAAGGAATGAGGGAAATAAATGGATAGGCTATAGACAGATACAAAATAGCAAGAGGAAAAGACACCTGGTGAAGGGAACTGTACTAGGCAGAAAAGAGCCCTCCCCTCAAAGGTGTCTACATCCTAATTCCCAGAACCTGTGAATATGTTAGGTTATAAGGCAAAGGTGAATTAAGGTTGAGGTAGAATTAAGATGGCTAATCAGATGATATTAAAATACGGACATGATCCCAAATTATCTGCATGGACCCAATAAGCATCCTTACAAATGGAAGAGGGAGGCAGAAGAAGAGAGTCAAATAAGAAAATGTGATGCCAGAAACAGGGTCAGACAGATGCTACATTTCTGGTTTTGAAGATGAAAAGAGGTGGCCCTGAGTCAAGGAATGGGGGTGGCCTGTAGAAGCTATAAAAGGCAAGGAAATAGATTCTCTCCTGGAGCCTCCAGAAAAGAACACAGCCCTGCTGATACCTTGACCTTAACCCAGTGGGACCAGTGTCAGACTGCTGACCTCTAGAACTGAAGGATAATAAATGTGTGTTGTTTTAAGCCACAAAGTTGGTGCCGAATTGTCACAGCAGCAAATGGAAAATGAACACAGGAGAAATCTTATGGTGGAAAGGTGAAAATTTAATTTTATAACAAAAAGTCCACAAAGAAAAAAAAAGTAGGAGATGAGACTTGGCAGGCAGGTAGGAATTTGACCGTAAAGGGTAATAGAGTGCCACTGAGGTGTTTAAAGAAAGGAAGGACATGATTAGATTTGTATTTTATAATTACTATTGTGGTAGTTGTGTGAAGGAGAAATTAAAGGAAACAAGTCAGGGAAATCAGAAAGCTATTGGAATGGTTTCAGCAAGAAGTGATGAGGCCTCAGAGAAGGCAGTAGAATGGAAGAAGAGAAAATGAGTCATTCATTCATTTATTCAACATATTATTTTTGAGTGCCTGCTATGCTTTCAGGCACTGTTGTATTTGTTAAGGGTATGGGCAAGCCCATGGCTAATGCTCAAATCCTCTCTTCAGGACTTACAGTCTAATGCATATAGATATACAATAGACAAATAAGCCTATAATGTGTGAGAGGGTGATACGATCTCTAAAGAAAACTGAAGTGGGAAAAGGGATTTAGAGAGTGGCAGGTGCGGATGGAGAATTCTTTCAATGGGACTTTGGAAGAGACCTCTCTAAGAAGGTGGTATTTGCGTACAGACCTAAATGAAGAGGAGAACCAAGTAGATATCTTGGGGCAGAGCCTTTATGTCAAAGATCAGAAACCTAGTGTATTCACAATAAAGTGAAGAGGCTGATGTGGTTGGAGGGAAATTATAAAAAACGTGAGTGGCAGAGGCAGACGTCAGAGATACTGAGTGGGACATCTCTTGCTTGGCTTTTCAGATTACTGAAAGAACACGGGAGTTTACTCTGAATAAAACAAAGGCATTCTGTATTCAGAATTGACAGGACTAGAAGGTTATTTAAATGGAGCCCAGGGCCTGAGGGTAATGAACAGTCTTCTTCTGTAGCTTTATCCTGAGCAAATTAGGATGTTCCCATCACACTCACCCAACAGAAGACCACTCAGCAACACACAGGTAACATGAACAGGGCTGGGGCCATCTCAGGATCATCCTCATCCAGCTTGACTTAATGCAAGTGTTTTGCAAGAAAAAATTTCCATCTTGCTTCCCATGCTTTCTTTATGGATCAAAACCAGATTGCCCAGTATATGAAGAGAGAAAATTTGGGTCCCTAAACAGCGTACATTTTCCTGGATAGAGATAGAGAGAGAATTCTGTTCAGCTTCCAACTAGAAAATATTCTATAACAACAATGGCACTATGTGTGGTCTTGGATGTGTCCTGTAACCTTTCCAGGTCTCAGTTTCCAAATTGAAGAAAGGAAGATAATTTTGTTTGCAAAGGATCTGATGATCTCCTCGGGGCTTTTTCGGCTATAGGAACTGTGGTTCTACTCCTAAAATGAAGGCCTGAAATTTGTCCTATATACAGTCAGGCACACAGGCAGAGAAGGAAAAAGCAGGAGTTTTCAACCTTTGAGATTTTCTGTGGTCTCGTATTCTGATATTATGGAGCAGAAAAAGAATTGCATTCTAGTGATAAGAACACAGGCCTCTGTTTTAATTTCAAATCCTTCTCTTACTGGTCATGTGACCCCATTGAAATTGTCTTGTAGAATAAGATAGGGTATAAAAACACAAATGTATAATAACTGTGTGACTTTGAACACATTATTTCACCTCTCTAAGGCTCCGATCATCATCTGCAAATTGGGGATATTAGTGTCTACTGCATAGCATTATATGAGTGTTGGAGAAAATGCAGGCAATAAGTGCTAACTAGATCCTTTACCACTTAAGAGCATTAAAATGGAAGAAAATGCTATTATTGTTACTTTAAAAAGAAAATTAAAAGAATTCCATTAGAACTTGAAAACCATAGTAATCCTGCTGAGGAACAGCACATTAAAGACACTACTAGCTCAGGGGAAAGGAGATAAGGGTAAGCCACATCCAGGTTCTCCACAGCTGCTCCTAACAAGCCAAAAGGTCTCAGACGCAAAATCTCCCCCCAAGTTTGACCTGGGAATTGAAAAAGAATGCTTTCAGGTTCTGTCATCCCTGGTTCCTACCCAGACATCTCATTACCCTCACCTGGAATCCCCTTACCACCGAGTGAGAACCACAATCCTAAGGGGAACTCAGGGATTGTTCAAAGCAACATTGATTTTATCTAGGGTGTATCCATCCCTCAGCAGTCTCTGATGAGACAGGGGCAGAGCGGGTCAGCAGAGCCTGTCCCTTGTCCTTTACCTGCTCTGCTCCAGGTGACAGAGCTGCATCCAGCAGGGACTCAACCTGAAAAGTGAATTTCCCCAGCACGTGTGTGCTGGCTTCTAGCCGAGCTTGGCCAGTGGGAAATATTGGCAGGAAATTCTGACAATACTGCCTCCACCCTATGTCCTTCCAACCTCCAGCCTACTGTTGATGTTAACCTCTAGGTTGCATTGCTAACCCCAGGTGTAGCTTTTCTTTTACCTATGTAAGCAGTTGTCTATATTAATTTCCCTCTGTTTTTAATTCCTGGAGTGATTTCCTTCCTGGTTGTACCCTGATGGATACAGCCCACATTGAGACTAGGCTGTAACTAGGGCAAGGTTGGATAAGCTCAAAATGATCTCACAGAGTGGCAGCATCTTGGATGATGCACCACACACTGGGGTCTGTCTACAGTCTAGTTGATCCAATAATTTACTTTTGTCAGAGGCCCAGATATGATTAAACTCTGAGATATAGACTCAATGTCTTTACACTAGCAAGATTTTGAAAGGTTAATCAAAATGTATATCTAAAAATTCTGATGAGAAATAGAATTGTCACATGTTGCAGAAATTTTTTTTTTTTTTTTGAGACAGGTTCTTGCTCTGTCTCTCAGACTGGAGTGCACTGGCACGATTATGGCTCACTGCAGCCTCAACCTCCTAGGCTCAGAGGATCCTCCCACCACAGTCTCTTGAGTATCTGGGACTACAGGTGCATGCACCATGCCCAGTTAATTTTTTAAGTTTTTGTGTAAAGACGAGGTCTTGCTCTATTTTCCAGGCTGGACCAGAAAAGTCTTGTCAGCAGGACCCAAACAGTCTCTCCCTGCAGGAGAACTACATAGAAGCCTAATCCCAGTTAGGGGGTAACCTAAAATGACCAGAATCACAGTAGCTTATAGATTTAAATGATGAATATGATCATGAACTGAGAGGCCACAGTATCCACTGCAGGGTAGAGATGGCCTTGCCAATCTTCTAACATTCATTTATTGGGAAACTCAAACAGGAGAGACAGCTCCTGCCCTTATAGAACATGCACTACATCTCCAATTCCAGTGACCATCCCATTCGGAGTACTCTGAAAGGCACTGCCCACCTGACTCCTTTACCCTACTTCCATAGCTGGTCATCCCACATTCCAATGAAGACATCATTGCTTTGGATCTCTCTGATCTAAAACAAGAAAACTGACATGGTTTTAGGTGAGGCACATAATAGAACTGGCCCTCTCTGGCCCTTCTAAGAGAGACAGTGCTCCTGGAGAAATGACCATACAAGTGAATCCATAGAGCTGCATGATTGGAAAGTCAGGCCATACATGGCATGAAGCATTGTTTTCCAGGTTTAATACTGAGGAATTGCGATCATTCTCCATCTGGGACCTAAAGGATGCATCAAGAGCTTAGGGCTAGCATGGTACATGGTGACCATAAGTTAGGGTAGCTCTGCTACCCACCAAGTTAGAGGGCCAACTTCTGTCCCTGTACGCACACCCCCCCATACCACATGCACACTCACACACACCCTGGAATAACAGCGGGATATTTCAAGACTAGATAAACCACTAAGTACCATCTATGTAGTAGCACCACACAAGGCACTCATTGAAGCAGGTATCAGAAAACTGGGCGAGATAAGGGACTGGTTATCTTCCCCCATCTCCCTCTGGGGTACTTGGAGTCACAAAGGTCCTTTTTGGACTGAGAAAGCTCCAGACCTCTTGGAAAATCCAGAGAAAGAAGGGACCCCACCCCAGGAAGATAGTGTATATCCAACTTAATTATGTGAATGCTTCAGTGGTTTTAATTTGAAACAGAAACAAAATAGGACCACATTTGTACACAGCTGGTTAGGTAGGTTACTACAGCTACATGCTATTACCTTCACTTAAGTCTCAATGGTCAGAATTTTGACACCCTCTATTCTAATCTATAATACATTAACCTATAATGTAAGCCTCAAAAGACAATGTTATTACTTTAAATTCAAATTTAGAAGACAGGAAGAAGGGTAAACTCAGTGGCATGCCGGTAAACCAGTTCTCAAAAAAATAAATTTAATTTTAATGTTGACAACTTCTGTTGTACAAATACTCCCACTGTGGCTGACTTTTAGCTACCAAAATTTCTGCAAATGTAACAGTCACCTCTTATGAGCTAGAACAAATTAGCTCCAGACCATGACTGGAATGTCCTACCCTCAACCTGCAAAAAAATGAGCCATCGTAAAAACGCAAGAAAATCCACCTATGCCTAAAATTTACCTGTAGTTTTCTTTGCTTCCTGGAGTTATCGGGACAAATTCTTACCACTGTGTGGAATTCAAGTCCATCTCACATGGAGATTATGTTTATTTGCCTGTTTATTTATTTATACCTTATTTTTTGAAGAAAGGATTTGAGGTGGATTATCTAAATACATTCAATATAAAAATAGATAAAATTGAATTTCAAATAAGTACATGAGGAATGTAGAACAAAGAGAAAATGAAAGCTTTAATAGTAATAAAGAGAAAAATGAAATCAAGTGTGAGCTTAGCACACAAAATACATGGTATAAAGGCCTTGTGAGCCATTTGCAGTGCATGCAGAAAAAGATCCATGGGAACAAACAGACATGCAATGATGAGTTAGTTATTCATAGGAATTCCTATGTCCAGCTTCCAGGGGATCCGGCCATCTGTACAGAATGATGTGTCAAGGCCCATCCCCCCCGGGCCATGGGTCAGTTTGAACATTAGTATTACACCTAGGACTTCTCTGGAAAGGTGGCAAATGGGTCTAGTGTCCTACTCTCTGCCTACAGAGGCACTTGGCAGTCTAATGATCTCCTATTGCCTTGTCAATTTGTCAGAATTGCTATTCTGGAGCAAACCCCAGTCTCCTGGAACAGCCTCGCTAGGGGCACTCACTGGTTGGTGGATTCATCAAGCCCCCTGTAAGGCAGACTGGCAGCTTATGAGAGCTTCAATCCAACTCTGCACAGACCGTGACTGCCAAGCAGAATAGTGTCCCATGCTTTCTCCAGCTGCAAGTGCCCCAGAAGGACCAGAAAATCCATTCTTGGGACAAGGGCAAGCAGAGACGCCAGAGAATAAGAGAATAATTTAAAACAAATATGTATCTTAGGTGCGGTAACCTATAGTCATTGAACGCCTAGGACAGGAACTTTAGCAAGGTTTTCATGTATTTGTAATGAAGCTCCAATATTAGCCCTCACCTGGTTCCCCAGGGCCCCTGGGGAGAACCCTGAGTGTCTTCTCCACGCGTCGCTCTTTCCCTGAGTTGGTGCAGTTATTAGGATATGTTTTTCCTTAATCAAATATAATGGGAAAAAAGTATATACCTGGCATAAGGCCTGGCATTGAGCAATTAATTGAATGGAAGCCCCACTCCTGGTTCTACCAAGCATCCCAGGCTTTTTGGGGACCACTTGATGACTGAGTAACAAATATCTAGATTTGGGAAATTCTATGTGCTGAAAAATCAGTGAGAATTGCCAGAACTTGCACAGTGATGCTTGCCGAGCCCTCAGAGAAGAATTGCCCTTTCTTGTCTTCATTCAGCCATTTCGATAATGAATTTCTTATGAGCAGCTCATTAAAGCTACCTAGGCCTCAGATATAAAGCAAAAATTCCCTTTGGACACAGCTTTGGTGTTGTGGCAAAAGCATGGGACCTCAATTGACAGAACAGAAATCAAAGAATGATGATTTCCTTTACTAGATGCATAAATGTGGACAAGATAGTGTCTCTGGATTCCAGTTTCTTCATCTATAAAACGGGAATAGTAAAAATATCTTTCTAACTAGATAGAGTCAAGGTCTAAAAGAGAAAAAATATACATAAAAATCCTCATAAAATGAAAGCACAATACAATGTTATATATTATGGCTGTTTATAGCTGACTTCTCAAAGAGGTTGTTAAGATTTTAAAAGGCTGCCAAGGACTGAGTAAGAAGAAAGACAAAGTAAATTTAAGAAGCCTCCAGCTTTCAGTAATGGCAAAGTAGCTTGGCCAGACTAACTCTTCTACAGATAGCAATAATTAAATCTGTGTAAAATATTTAAGAAGCACTGGAGAATATCAGAAGCAGGAAGGAAATGGATGGGAGATTATTCCTTTTAAAACAGGAAGGGCCTTGGTGAGATTTGTGAGTTAGCAAATTTCTACTGAGGGCATTTCTCAATCCCTGTAGCTCAGGGCAGTAGAAAACTCAATCTTACTACCTTGAGGGGTCAGAAAATAGAGCTCTGAGCTGGCAAACCATTGAAAAGTTGGGGGTGAGGTGACCTAAGAAACAAAGGAGCAACAGAGGAAGTAAGGACACAACATATAAATAAACTCTGCCAAATCTCATTACTTAACTGCTGAACATGGAAGAATACAGAAGCTGAAAACTTAAAGAACTGAGCACAGATTTCAACAATTTCCCATGCAGGAAAGACAGAGTTCGGAGTTCAAGTCTAGCCAAATTGTGTGCTAGAACAAATATCAACATTCTTCAAAAATAGATAACAAAATCTAGAGTCTCCACAACATCTTTTATGTCTTCATAAAATAAAAAATTACTAGACATGCTGAGTAACAAGAATATGTCACTTATACTCCAAAACAGGGCAGTATGCTCATGAACTTCTAAAAACAGATATTTTAATGAAAGAAGAATGGGAAATAACAGCAAACAAATAGTAATTATATAAAAAAAACTAGATAAAGACTTTAGAAATGAAATAAAAAAACAGAAAATTTAAATTGGCAGGAGAAAGAAAAACAATAAACTCAAAGATAGATGAGTGGAAATGATCCAAACTAAAAAGCAGGGAGGAAAATTTTTGAATAAAACTGAACAGGGCTTTGGTTACCTTGGAGATAATATCAAGCAGTCTAAATAATATCAACCAGTCTAATAAATTTGTAGTAAGACTTCCAAGAGGAAGGCAAATGAAGAATGAAGCAGAGAAAAATGTTTAAAAATATAATGGCCAAAAATTTCCCAAATTACTTGAGAAAGTTTAATTTATAAATTCAAGAAGTCTAATAAATCAAAAGAAGAATAAATATAATCAGTACCATAACATAATATTAAATTCTGGAATCTATAAATAAAAAAATCTTAAAAGCAGCCAGAGAAAAATTACACATTACGTACAGAAGCAAAATCATGTGAATTTTACTGATTTCTCACAAGAAACAATGAGGGCCACAATCCAGTGGAAGGACATCTTTAAAATGATGAAAGAATAAAACTGACAACCAAGAACTCCATACCCAGGGAAATTATCCCTAAAATAGCACAGCAAAATAAAAACATTTCAAATGAACAATAACTGAGAAAATGTGTAGCCAGCAGATTACCATTCAAAAAAGCTGAAAGAAGTTCTCTGGCTGAGAAGAAGTAATATCAGATAGGAATTCAGATAGATCAACAAAAGAAATGACTAGCACTAAAAATAATAAGTATTGCATAAATATAAGGGAGCATTTTTTCTTTTTTACTTTCTTCAAAAATATAGGACTGTTTAAAACAATTATAATATTTTGTTATGGTGTGTATGGTATGCAGATTACATGATGTGCATATATGTGTATATAATATGTTCATAATAATGCAAAGGAAAGTTTGCACTATTATAGACAATGATGTTAATGAAACTATACTGTTGCAACTTTCCTATAGTTCATTTGAAGGAATAAAAACTTGACACTGAAAAGTTAAAGATGCATATAGTAATCAGCAGTTGAAAGCAGAACAATTAGTTAAAAAGATGCATGGCTAAAAAGTCATTATTTGAAGTAAAATTGAGTATTAAAATTTGTTCGACTTTCACAAAACAAGGCGGGAAATGTAGACTAGAGGAACAAAAAATAGTTGGAACAAATGAAAATATGATAGATCTAATTCAATAATATCAATACATTAATATAAATGGACTAAACTCTCAAAAGGCAAACATTCTTAGGCAACATTAAAAAAATCAAGACTCATATGCTGTGAACAGAAGGCAATTTTTAAATACCAAAACAAAAATAAAATGTAAAAAGTGGAAAGGGTACATTATGCAAACACTAACTATAAGTAAGGTGAGATCACTATGCTAATATCATCTGCAATAGACTTTCAAGAAAAAGAACTTGAATGGAGATAAAGATAGACATCTTCTATACAGAAGTCAATTTATCTACAAAACACCAGGATTATGAATATGAATGTACTTAATCATAAGACTTCAAAACCTCATCTCTACAAAAATACAAAAATTAGCTGGGCGTGGTGGCAGGCACCTGTAATCCTAGCTACTCGGGAAGCTGAGGCAGGAGAATCACTTAAACCTGGGAGGTGGAGGTTGCAATGAGCTGAGATCACACCAATGGCACTCCAGCCTGGGCAAGAGAGTGAGACTCCATCTCAAAAAAAAAGGATTCTTCAGAAATAATATGGAAATATTATAAATAACTGAACATGTATTGCTGTGTGCCTTACTAATAGCAAATGTGGGCTCATACACACATATACACGCATATGTTTCTCACTTTCTAATATGCACACACATATATATCATATCAGACACACATATACATATATGAGAATGATAAAACAAATGGAGCAAAATATAAACACTTGTTGAATCTGGATATAGGAAATATGGGATTTTTTAACTATTCATGCAATTTTTCTATAAATTTGATATTATATCAAAGCAAAAGTTATTTTGAAAACTGTAAGAATAAGCCCAGATTAGTTATCATGGTGAAAAAAGAAATGTACACAGCTTATATTGGGTCAAATCTATTCAAAAAATAAATTAAGCTCAGGCCCCAAATTTTAGTTTCATTTCTTACTCTATCTGGAATCCAGAAAACTGATATGACTTCTTGAAAGGCTGTTTCCCTTAAATTGAACATTAAAATCTCAAAATGCCTGTTATTTCTTGATGAGGCATCTACCCATTGCAGAATCCTCTCATAAACTTGTAGTTATGTTCTAGCTTACTGTTGAAAACTGGAATTCCTTTTTTTTCTATTCTCTTTTCTCCCAGCCCATCTATCCCTTCTCTCTTCTATTTTAAAGTCTACTTTCTTCTGAAGGAAAAGAGATTAGGATACTTGTACTCCTAGCTACTTGGGAGGCTGAGGCTTGAGTGTGGATGATCGCTTGAGCCCAGGAATTTGAGACCAGCCTGGGCAACATAGCGTGACATATATATATATATATAAAAGGTGAGGGGTTTTCATATGAAGAGGTTAGGGTTATTTACTTTTTTCATATGAAGAGGTTAGGGTTATACCCTGTCCTATATACATGAAAAAGAGGTGAGGGATGAATCTGAATCAGAAGGCATCTCCTCTCCCAGCTATAAGAGGAAGGGAATTAGGGAGAGAGGCCAGTCAACATATATCCATTCTTTCATTCTTTTTCTGTCCCCCAAATATTATCTCATTCACAAATATGAAGAAACCTTTTGGATGATGATTATTTGTCCCCATCCTAAAACTTATGGTAATAAAATAAACAGAATATGCTATTTATTGAAGATATATAGTGTATCATTGTCTTAGTCCATTCGAGCTGCTATAACAGACTACCATAAACTGAGTGGCTCATAAGCTATAGAAATTTATTTCTCACAGTTCTAGAGGCTGAGAAGTCCAAGATCAAGGCATCAATAGATTCAGTGTCTGGTGAAGTCCCTCTTCATAGAAGTCCATCTTTTCACTGTAATTTAACATAGTGGGAGGAACGGAGGTCTCTCTGGGTTCTCTTTTATAAGGGCACTAATCCCATTCATAAGTATCATGCTTTTATGACCTAATCACCTCCCAAAGGTTCTACCTCCTAATAGCATCACCTTGGGAGTTAGAATTTCAACATATGAATTTGCAGGGAGACACAAACATTTAGTCTACAAGAGTCTGTCACAATACTGGGTATTTTGATACATGGTTATTCTACCTCACAATCTTATAAGGTATGTTAACAGATCAAAAAAGATAAAACATTGCTCAAATGAAGTTGAGATTTAAAGTTATTAAATAATGTGTTCAAGAATACAATTGTATAAGGTAAATAATTTGTTCATGCCACCACACCCTCTCTTATTCTCTGCCTAGGTATTGTTACAAGAAGATTTTGATCCCAGTGTTTTCTATTCCTATCCTAAGTAATTCTTATAGTTCTACAAATCCAAAATATTGCTAAATTGGTTAGACAGATGATAGATAAGATAGAGACATCATAGGATGGATGGATAGATAGATAGATAGATAGATAGATAGATAGATAGATAGATAGATAGATGAAAATTTGGCCTCATATTCAACTCAGAACATCCATTCATTTGTTAATTCAAAATTCATATACTATTCCCTTATTTTATACCAGGCACAGGACCAGCCACTATGGAGAGGGGGGAAAAATCAAATAAGATGGAATGTATATACAGTCAGCTACAAACTACAAAGAGATGTACTATATTTACTTCTATTCCCTGCATGATCCTAACATAAAAGACATATTCAGGAAATGTTAAAATGGAATAAGTAAGGCTGAACTATCCAAGAAAATACCACACATCTCTCTGGGGTGGGAACTGGATTGAGTGGACAGGAGCAGCTTGTGGTTTTAAACCAAAATAGAAGAAGATATAAGAGAACCTGACTGAGAGAATGAAGCTGTCCCTTAGCTCTTCCATGTGAAGGGAGAATTCCAACACCAACATCTAAACTCTTACCATGAATAATGTCAACAGCTGATGACTTACAACAGCTTGCATATCTAATTCTTTAAAATAATCCCCTATTTATATAATTATCACATCCTTGTCACAGATGAGGAAACAAAGGTTAAGTTCCTTATCTGAGTTCACTCAGTTCCTAGGTGAAAGAGTTTATTATAAACCCAAGCTGCTTGATCCACAGGTCTTCATCTCCCTGGCTCCCATGTCTTTTTATTATATCATCTCTATTAAATATTTTACTGCTTTATATTTTCTCCACTAGATGACCTGGATAGCTGTTCTATGTTAGGATCTGTGTTATATACATGGGATAAAGATGGATATAGTACATCTCTTTGTCGCTTGTAGTAGTTGACTTTGTATTCTGTCTTATTTGATGTTTTCGCCACTCTCTGTAGTGGCTGGACCTGTGCCTGTTATAAAACGAGGGAATAGTACATGAATTTCAAATCAACAAATGAATGAATGTTCTGAGTCAAATGTGAGGCCAGGTATGTATGTATGTATGTATGCATGTATGCATGCATGTATGTATGTATGTATGTATCTATCTATCTATCTATCTATCTATCTCTCTCTCTCTCTCTCTCTCTCTCTCTCTCTCTCTCTACCTATGTTCCTAACAACCCTACAGGTAGGTAATAATATTTCTATTTTGCTGAAGAGAAAACAGGCTTAGAGAACTTAAGGAGCTGGTTTAATATCACACAGTTAAATAATATCAAAGTCAAGAGTTAAAACCAGGTATGAATTCAGAAAAACAGGCTCTCAACTACCATTACCCCTCACCAGGATGAACTTTTCACTTCCAGCTTCCTATATTTCTAATGCATTTTTCTCCTGCTAGGACCATGTATGGTAACAGTATCCTTCAGCCCTCCATGGCTTAATATAATAAAGATCTGTTTCTCAATTGGCTACATGTCTAGAGCAGTGTCAGAAGACAAAATAAGAAATAAGTTTACCATAGACCCTCAGAGACTCAAAATCAACAGATCCTTTAAAACAGTCAAAAGAAAGAAGAAGATGGAAGAAGGAGAGGGGAAGAGGAAGGAGAAGAGGAAGAGGAAGAAGGAGAGGAAAAGGAAGAAGAAAGGGGAAGAAGAAGGAGGAGGAGAAGGAAGAGGGAAGAAGAAGGAGGAAGAAGGAGGAGGAGGAAGAAGGAGAAGGAGGAGGAAGGAGGAGAAGGAGGAGGAGGAAGAAAGAGGAGGAAGAAGGAGGAGGAAAAAGGAGGAGGAAGAAGGAGAAGGAAGAAAGAGGAGGAAGAAGGAGGAATGAGGAGGAGGAAGAAGGAGGAGAAAGGAGAAGGAAGAAGGAGGAGAAAGGAGGAGGAGGAAGGAGGAGGAGGAAGGAGGAGGAGAAAAGAGGAAGGAGGAGGAGAAAAGAGGAAAGGAGGAGAAGGAAAGAGAAAGGAGGAGGAGGAGGAGGAACGGAGGGGGGGTGAGGAAGGAAAAAAAAACAGATGAACATACCAACTTTCACACTGTACATTAAAGCTTCCACCTAGAATTGCCACATATCATTTCCATTCACATATCACTGACAAAAGCAAAATTCTATGACCACAGATAATTTCAAGGTGGGTGTAAAAGTACAAACCAGTCATGTGCTAAAACAGGAGAAAACCAAGTATCTGTGAACACAAGCTCTCTCTCCCATCTTGCAAAGATAGGTACCATCAGTGCTGATATAGAGAAAGGAAGAGCTAACATCTCTTGCTTACGAGACACCCAGTGTCCACTCTGCTGACCACAGTGCCTGGTGAGCATTTCTTACAAGGTTCCTGTGCCAAGCCCAGTCTCTACCAACAGTCATGCCTGAACTCAGGGTGGCACTGCCATGACCCAGTGGGGTACAAAACAGATTGGACAATGTTGTTGCTCCCTTAGTTACCCAAATGGATAGGCAAGTGACCCAGCCCAATACTTGAGATTCCAGCATTAGTGTTCACAACTCCCCTAAAGCGTTTGAGGGAGGGATTGATATCAACAAAGTCAGCAAATGTGTGGATAAGTTTGGAGTTTTAAGAGAATCCCTCTGCAAATCACCTCCATGGCTGGTGTCTCACTGGAAGAAATTACACCAGTTATTTTAACAGAATTTAACACAAAATTTGTTATCTAGGTATAAAGAATTGTTAACTAGATATCTAGAAAGGCAAAAAAGATATACTAAGGTATCACAGAGATAGTATTGGAAGAGCTACTATCCGGGGGAACAAAGAAAAAAGGCTGAAGTTATTAAAATTTAGAAAGATGAATGAGGGTCCCATGAATGAAGGAAGATCCAAAGAATGGAATAGGTCCCACAGACCCTCAGATCTCTGAGACTGGGGGTGCCCTCTCCTGGGCTGTGCTTGTGTCTCTAAGGAAGGTGTTATGAGGCTGATTCGTTGAGCATTGAAAAAAAATCAATTCCTCTACTGTAGCAAAAGCAAACAGCTGCTGCTTGGGTAAAGAAGGGAGCCTGGGGTGATTCATCAAAAGCACATGAGAAGCAGACAGGAAGGAGAAAGTCCATTCTTCCTTCTCCTGGCTTGCAGTTTCCCTCTGGTGTTCCTTATTAACAGAACCTATCATAGAGCCAGGTGGCAAAGCAGAAATGAAGTTACAGGCTCCCGGTCCCAGCATCACAAATCTTGAGTGCAGAATAGTGGGTTGGAAGCCAGAAGACAGTAGCTTAATATCTGGCCCAGCTGGGCTATGACAAGGCCAGCAGCTATTGCTGAGGTGGATTCCCCAGACAGGGGACTTGAAATGGAAATTGGAGAGATGGGTTTCCTAGAACATTTGGAAGCAAATTGAATCAAAGGGTGAGTAAGTCCAAGTGAGTGTGCCAGGACAACAAGGTGGGAAGCCAGACTGTATATCAGAACAAGGGAGACTGTGGAGCTGGTATTGGGAGAGGGAGCTGCAGGAGCCAGCCTGGTAAATGTGGGAGCATGGCAAAGCATGAGGAGCATAGATAATGAAACAAGAAGGCAAAGAAATTTGCAGGACCCAGATGTCTAAACCCTCTCTGGGAAAGACAGCAACACAGCTTCTCTATCTAATTATCAGTCAACCTTAGTTTGTATTTTAGAAGATAAAGAGGTATATAAGTTCGTGCGTGTGTGTGTGTGTGTGTGTGTGTGTGTGTGTGTTGTGCACATAAGCTTGTACATGCATATATATCCCAGGGGATTGTTACTGAAGAATCTTGAAACATTGATGCACAGACAATATGACATGTATTTATTATGGTTGGTGACAAGAATTGGATCTTAATGGAGAAGGTGATTGTTATTCATGATTTCCAAACGGTTAACTAGATCCAGAGGATTTACATTCAACCAAGTCATTTCCCTTCCATGCTTGCCGGCCATGATAGATGGAAATGTCAAGTCCCATGAGATCTCAGGCCTTACATTTTCTTTCTACCAGAAATGGGGCATTTTTTTCCTCACCATTTCTGCTCTGAGTCTCATTTCTACAAACAGTGCTGGTGGTACTTCTGTACATTTGATCTTCAATTTCTAACTTCTATTAAAGGGCATTGTCAGCCCACAGCACAGTTTCTAAGGCAGATATTTTTCTGACATCCAAAAAAAAAAAAAAAAAAAAGGATGAGAGAAAGAAGGTGACTCTGAATATGAAATGCAAGATTTCACAGAATCATGGATTTTCAAGCTAGAAAGTACTTTAGGGAATACTGAGTTTAGTGTTTTCGAACTCTGTTTTAAACAAAAGGATTTCTTTCACTAGGTTTTGTAACTGATAATTTCTTGAATGAATGAATGAAAAAGGCAGAATATGTGGCAGAGGACTTTGTAGGTAGAAGAAATTACAAGATCAATGGTACAGGAGTCATAACATTTCCCAGGGTTTTCTGGAACTCAGTATATTGAAGCCAAAGTGCAAGATAGGAAGAAGTAGACAATGAACTTATTTCCTGCATTTCAATTTAATCTCATGGTTAATGATTGTGGAAGTGACAGAGATTTTAGGTAATAAAGATACACAATCAGATTTGGGTTTCAAATACACTGGATTAGAAACTATGCAAAAAAAGAGGGAGGGAAATGAATTAGGGTTCTCCAGAGAAGGCTATATAAAGATATATAGGAGGAGATTTACTATGGGAACTGGCTCACATAAATATGGAGGCCAAGGAATCCCATGATATGCCATCTGCAAGCTGGAAAACCAAGAAAGCTAGTGGTGAAACTTAGACCAAGTTGAAAGTCCTGAGAACCAGAAGAACCAATGTATTAGTTTTAGTCCAAGGTTAAAGGTCTAAGAACCAGAAGCTCCAATGTCCAAGGTTAAGAGAAGATGGATGTATTAGCTCAAGCCAAGAGAGAGGGAGAAAAAGAGAGAAAAAATTAGCCCTTCTCCCACCTTTCTGTTCTATTCAGGTCCTCAACAAATTAGATGATACCTGCCCATGTCAGTGAGGTCAGATCTTCTTTACTTAGCTAACTGATTCAAATGCTAATTTCTTCTGAAAATAACCTTACAGACACACCTAGAAATAATGTTTTACCAGCTATCTGGGTATCCCTTGGCCAGCCAAGTTGATATATAAGATTAAAAATCACAGAAGGATTTTGCAATAATAAAAATGAGAAATAATAAAGTCTATACCTGAGTAGTGGAATTGGGAAATTGAGATTAGGAAGAAAAAAATTCAAGAGATATTTAGGAACTGGCCAGTTCTAGATGACTGAGGACAGAAAGAAACATGGAAGAATCTAAAATAATCCCCAGGTCTCCAGCTTGTACTCCTGGGCTAATGATGGTGTTCCCTGAACTGAGGAGGACAGGAAAAGCTGGGATACAGTTACTGTGTTTGTTTTCAGACATGTTAAATTAGGCTCAAGATGGAAACATTAAAGGGAAAACTAAAAAAAAAAAAAATGGCTAAGATAAAACACTAGCAAGCTCTTCTGGACTGGAAGGCAAGGGACGGTAATTAGCACTGGGAAACAAGACTAGGAAGGGACATAAAGTGTAGGCAGTACCAAGTATGACCACCCAAGTTTCAGATAAATCCAGTATCAAGTATCAAAGCCAGCAGAGACTAATAAGAGGCAAGGCCTAGGAACCACGGGATGTCCCAGTAAATGAGGATCAATTTCCACAGAATTACAGGAATGGCTGAGGCTTTTCTCCCCACCATCTCCTTTCCAGGGTCTTTAAAGCCCAATAGTTCATACCCAGCTTCTGACAAAGAAGATGAGCAAAGCTAAGCTTTATCTATTTCAGTCCTTCTGCATTCTACTTCCAAGGAAGCATATAACCATTAAGCTGGAAAAGGGTGTCTCTATATCAAGGGAGATGGAGCTGTGTGGGTAGTGGCTTTGGGGAGCAGTCCAACCTCGGAGAAGGAGTGTGAATTACCACCCGCACACACAGAGTGGCTCTCCTCAACTGCCTGCCAAGGAAGGGATAGTTCTCAACCAAATCAGTCTGTGACTGCCAAAAGCTCTTGTGAGGGCCCAGTTTTCCAGCAGGAAACGTAACCTGAATTGGAAAACATGACTGTAAGCTGGAAAACAAACAGCTCAAAATATCTGTGTCCTGAAATGAACCAGAAGCCATTCTGTCTCCAGAACTGAATCCACTTAGTCAAAGGAGCAGAGGGTCAGGGGAGCCAGCAGAAAGGAGGGTGAGAGGAAGGAAAGGCCAATTGATGGAAGGAAAGAAGAAAGGAAATACAGAACAAAAGGGACATTGAGCCTTTGCTATATGCCAAGATCTGTGTGGGGAGGTCCACATTCATTTTTTTATGAAAGCCTTCAATGACTTTATGACACATGAAGAAGCTGGAACCTCTGAGGTTACTTAACTTACTCAAGATCACATAATTAGAATGGAGCAGAGCTGGAACTTGAACTCAGATTTAGTGACTCCAAAATTAACATGCTTTCACTAGATTCCTTTGCACCCTGAAAGGGGGAAAGGAGGAAGTGTTATTGGATACTACCTTGGAGAAGACTTCCTGAGCCCTTATTAGATTTTTAAAAATTAAGGATACAGAAGTGGCCAACATCAGAGAATTCCTAGTCCCTGAGTTGCATGTACAGAGAGTAACTTGAAAAATTAATCAGATATTATAGGACTATTTTTCTTTTCCAGAAAATCTTTCCTTCTCTTCCTCTTTTCTGGATTTTCCCTGACCTCCAAAGCTCCAGTTGATCCATCTGTATATGCATTTTCAATAATGATGCCTATACATGAAACTCTATAGGGTCAAAAGATTTTAAGCAATTTACCAAGCCACCTCACTGATAAATGACAGGATTAAGATTTAAACCCAGGTCACTGAACTCTTCTTTCCAAGTAATTTCTACTGTGTAATAGCTGTCTCTATAACATGTGCTTATAGGAAGGAGGTACAAGATAAACATTGACCATCAATTTGTCAGTTCTAGCTGCTGAAATATTTTAGTTACCACTATTCCATTGGTGACTCCACAGAAAATCTCAAAAGGATTGGCCAGTGACAATGAGGAAGTTACTAAACTGTAAAGTGATATGCAAATGAAAGCAATTATAATTTTAATAATGGATTCTCTTGACTCAGAACCTGAAACTACAGCTACTCAAAGATGACAGTTGAAAAATATCATAAAAATAGGACATTTAATCATTTGCTTAAGAAATGATTGCCTTTCTAAAACCTGTGGTAAATGTTAAGTGACTTGCTCAAAGTCACACAGGTAGAAGATGGTAAGACAGAAATACAAACCCAAGCAATCTGTTTCCAGCAACTAAAATTAAAATCACATCACAATTTTGCTTCTCTTTATGCACAGACTATCCAGTGAAATAAGTAACATCATTATATATGCCTTCATTTTATAAACAAGGTAATAAGACGTTACATTTCTTATGCAAAGGACCTACAGCCAGTATGCAGTGGAGGTGAGATCTGCATTCAGGTTGTGCGATCCCAGAGTTGGCAGAATTAACCACAATGCTGCAGCTGCTACCTTATATGAAAAATAAAAGGAAGACAGAAAAACATAGAATTGGTTTAATATTTATAATTTGTAAAACATAGTTTCACAGCCTTAATTTTTTCGGGCTACTGTCACAAAATACCTTGGACTGGGTAACTTAAAAACAACAGAAATGTATTACAGTTCTGGAGGCTGGCAAGTCTAAGATCAAGAAGCTTCAGTGTCTGATGAAGGGTCACTCTCTGCTTCATAGATGGTGCCTTCTAGCTGTGTCCTCAGATGGTGGAAGGGGCAAATGAGCTTCCTTGGGCCTTTTTTTTTTCTTTAATAACGGAACTAATTCCATTCACGAGAGCTCCGCCCTCATAGTCTAATCATTTCCTAAAGTCCCCACCTCTTAAGATTATTGCATTGTGGATTTGGTTTCAACACATGGATTTTGAAGAGACACAAACATTTAGACCATAGCAAGTGGAGAACTGACAGGTATAAATATAATTACCCATTATAGTCATCAACTATCTATTCCTTAAACTCAACCCTTTTATCTATCTCCACTAACAACACTGAAATTCAGGGTCATCACGTTTTCCATAGACACTCTCTTATATCTCCCTATCTGCTCCTTCCATTCTACAACCTATCCCCCACGCTGCCATAGAAAGAATATTTTAGAGACATGGATCTGATGATGTCTCTTCCCACTAAAAACCCTCACTAGCTCCCTCTTTTCATTAGGAAAAAGCCCATGGATTCTGTTCTGGCACCATGTTCCCAGGCCCCTCTACTCTGCCATGTGACCAACTCTTGGGTCTCATCTCATACTGTTCCCTTTCTACATCTCACAATTTCTGTTCCGCCACTGGATGACTTCTGATTCTGGTATTATGCAAAGCTGTCTCCTACCTGTGTATCTCTGCTCATGATGCCATCTCTGATTAGAAAGTTTTCTCCTCCCTTGTGTATGTGCTGAAAACTTCCCAGCCAAGTTACCCCCTCTTTAAGATCCTCTTTCTCTTCTAGTCCCTCCTTGGGGCTGCTTCTGTACTAATCAAATGCCTTTGTCACTTTGCATGCTGCATGTGTCTCCACACCCACACTAGGGCAACTTGAGGTTAGAAAGCCTGCCTTAATCATCTTTGAGCCTAGCATAGGAGTTCTGTAAGTGCTTTCTGATGTGAAGTTGGCTGACTTCTCAGTTTCTCCCTCACTAGTCCTCATAAATTGTCCTTTTGGGTACAGAAAATGTGTTTTCCTTTACTGCCTCCCTCCCTTCCTTCCTTTCTCTCTCCTTGTCTTCTTTCCTCCCCTCCTATGTACTCTGAAGAGGTGAAAAAGCAAGAGGCTCAACAAAAAGTAACTCAAAAGTGCCATTCAAATGCCAATTTGTACTATTTCTCTTGTGTCTGTAAGAGAGAGACATAGAAGCAGAGAGAGAGAGAGAGAGAGGAAGTGGGAGATGGTGGAGAGTATGCAGCTGGCTGTGGGTAGAAGCATCCCCACTAGGCAGGATCTCACACTGTGTTTAATGGCGAGCCTACTTTGGGGGACGATGGGGATGGGGAGCAATAGATTGACTGCTGTGTGTACCAATTTGAAATTGCTAGCTATACCCTTAGCTAACACTAGTGTTTCATGTTGCAAATCCAGTGTTACCACATGAAATAGCCAGCAAGTGCACCTCTGCCAGAGTTGGAGTAATTTGTTATCAGCTGGAGTGAGAAGCTGACACAGTTAGCTCACAGAGATGCTTTTATTCAGATGTGCAGCCTTCCTCAGATTAACCATGACTGTCCCGGGTCATATGCTCTAAGCAAAAGCTCCTTGGCCAGTGCTGTTGCATTTTTGAAGAGGATTCCCAATCTGCTATCCAAATAGTTTCTGACTTTCCCATCTTAGCTGTTCCCTGATGATGATACAGGAAGATATTTGGAGAGGTATGGGATTCAGAAACAGAAGCTGGAGAAGAAAACATCTCTGTCGTGCCTCCCTGAAATCCATCCTCCAATGTAGTTTGCTAAAACTCCAATCTGATTGGATCACTCCTGTTTAGATCCTCTCAGCGACCCTACTGCACTCAGATGAAGCTGAAGCTTCTTAACCTTCCATGGATGCCTATCTGCAATCTGGCCCCTGCTTACTTCCCACAGGCAACTTTTGTCTCTGACTTTTGGATCCGGTAACATCAAACTATTTGTCAGTTTCTGTACGTATTGTTTTTGTCTCCAAGCCTTTGCTCAAGCAGTTCCTTCTGCCTGGAGTGCCCTTTCCTGAACCCCTGACCTCTCACCCACATTGCTTAGAAAACTTCTACTAACCATTTAAGGTTTAGCTTAACTCCTCCAGCTTCTTCTAACCCTCTGGGTTAATTAATTTCATTCAGGCTACCATAGTTGACATTTCTCCCCCATGTGTTACAGCGATCTCAGGAAGCAGCAGCATATATGGTCAGGAGCAGGTGAAGGACCAAGAGGAGTAGTAGGCATGGTCTGCCCTGGGTGCAGACAATAAAGGATGCATTGTTTATGAAGAATGTGAAAAAAAATAAAAACAGACTAAAAGTTTCATGTACCTGCAATTCTAAACAATCTTAGTGATAAAATACTCTTCCCTACATGGGCAGTCTATTCCCATATCCACTAGCAGGTAATAATGCAGGGTCTAGAGTCAATACAATCAGCTCCACCATGTAATGGCTGTGTCACCTTGGGCGTATTACTCATCTTTGTGATCCTCAGTTCCTTCCTTTGTAAACTGAGGACACGGAAGCTACCTGCCTGGTTAGTTCATGTGATGATTACATGAAACAATGCATGTAAAGTACTTATAACAGTAACTGGGACTAAGTAACGTTTCCATAAATGCTAACAACTATTTGATGAGTCGGTATTCCTCCCTTGGGTTAAAACTTCCCCACTAGCTTAAAGGTCTTTGAGAATCTATCTTGCTTACTATTGTATACATGCTGCCTAGCAGAATAAGCATTTGTTGAATGAATAAATGGGTCATATTCATATCTGTATTCTAAGTGCATGGCAGAATATGTGTATTGGAAATGGTGCTCAGTAAATGTTTGCTGGGTGAATGAATAGTTGAACAAAACGTTGGCTTGTAAAAGAAGAATAAACTTGCAAAGGAAACCAGAAGTGATCCTTAAGAGATACAGATATACGTTTAGAAAGGGTAGGCAAAACTGATGGTGAGAGTGAAAGAGACATACAGTTTTACTTCTCCTTGAACTATTCTGGAAGGTTGCACCTAATAAAATGTGGGTCTATGGAAACTGGAGTCATGACAACCGACTGCATGGCTTACAGAGCTAGAGGAGGGACAAGAAAATCCATCATATGGATTTATATCACAAAGTAGCAGTAACAAAAGGGCACTCAAGAGGAAGACTTTCCCACAGTTTGAGCTCCACATTAAGACCAGAAATACAGCTGCGAAGAGGAACATGAGGATCTGCCAGTTCCTTATTGCAATCACTGTGTTAATGTTAGATTTTTTTCATTTGGTTGACAAAGTTCATTACGATAATTCTTTGTATGTCATGCTTGAAAGATATATGACTAAGATATCATTGGAATAAGGATTACTCTCAGATTTTCCAGGATGTGACATCTACTAAACCCATGGAGATATTACATATAAAACTCTATATCAGAGCCATCAACAGGAGAGATGAAGATTATGCATTTAAGACTAATTCATAGCAATCTTTGGCATTTCCCTCAAAAAAATGGCATTTCATTAATTCTTAGCTTTAATAAGCAGAAAGAATAGGTCATACCTGGGTTTTGGTAAAACTTTTGCCAGATCATATATCATTACAAGAAGTCCAAAGGACCACATTAAATTGAATTCAAACCAACAAAATGATATTTAATGTAAAAAGTCCAAGTCTTGGTTGATATTCATGCTAGATGAAAAGAAGCCTGCTCAGGCAGTCATGGTTCCAACAGTAATCCTGATGTTTTCATTCACTTATCTAAATACTGTCCTCCGGAGACCAAAAGAAGAATTTGCTTCTTGAACCTACACCCTACCAGCTAAGTGGAGATAGCTCCCACATGCCAACCCACACCAACCTGTTAATACTTATCTTTCTCAGAGTTAAATGTCCTCTTTATCTAATCTTCACATAACATGGTTTTCTGTCTGTTATTGCAATTTAAATCATAAAAGAAGTATCTTCTAACATGTGCTGGACTGACGTAAGCTTTACCAGTGTCCTCCAAAAGCCCCATATCCAAGATGACAGGAATTATACAGGGTATCATGTCTGATCACCTATTGAATTAGATACTTTCCTCCATAGTAGTTCTGTTTGAACTCCTCCTGCTAATAGGAGGTCTCTACCTTCCAAACTACTTTTTGGAAAGAATGGACAAATAAAGTGTTGCTGCTTCTGCTGTCAAAGGAAGACCCAAAATAATAGTGGTTTTAATTATATAGTGGTTTGTTTTTCTGAGTAGGAGGTCCAAGTTTGATATGGCAGCTCTACAAATATTAGAGACCCTAGTTATATCTGTCTTTTGCTCCACTGTTTTCAAAATGCAGCCTGCATCTCATGGTTCAAGGTTGCTTTCTCAGCTCTAATCATAACGAGTCTACATTCTCACCGGCAAAACGGAGAAGGAAGAAGTAGGGAGGTAGGTACACTCTTCCTTTTGAGAGTCCAACTGCAAGTTGCACGCATCATGACTGCTTATTTGCAGTTGACCAGAACTCAGTCACATTCCAGTCACACATGAATAAGAGGAAGTCTTTAGTCTAGGCCTGTCAAAAAAATCAAAGATTCTACTACAATGAAAAAAAAAAAAAAGATAAAATGGATATTGGAGGACAACTGACAGCTTCTGCCATACATATTTTAAAATTCTTCCTTATATCTAAGTAAAATTTGCCTCTGATGAAAATAATTTATTCTCTAGAAATAAAATAAATAGTCTTAATCTCTTCAAAAAACTAAGTGCAACTGTCATGGAGCTTCCCCCTACTAAATTTTTACTTTGCCAAGAAACACAAGCCTCTACTTCTTTGTTTCTTCTAGAATGTGGTTTCTACATACTTCTGCATCCTCGTCACATTTATCTTGTCTCTTTTTTGCCAATGTTTCCCTCACTGGTTCAGAGTTCTTGTACTATACCTCTAAGATCACACTGTAGTTTTAGCAATAACATTCCTCATTTCACAAATAAGTATTCATTCCTGACATTTTCATAAACTATGCTCAGTATCAGTGATAACTCAAAGAAGACATGACTTTCAACTCCAAGGAAATTTTATATAGTCTAGTGCCACTTTAGACAACTGATTCATAACAGTCTTATGGGCAACTCAATTCTCCTTCATATTTTTCACAAGAGTAATAATTCATGCCTGCAACATTCAAAAATTTGGTAACTGACTTATTTGTTGAATTGAGGGAGTTGATGTCCAGCTGTGTTGTATCTTACTTTGATTTTCAGCTCATTATCTCATAATTTGAAACCCTGATTTTCTCTTTGGATATTATGTTTTCACTCCCAATTTTACGGATTTTGACATTTCCTTTTTTGGCAGACATGCTCAGAGAAATCATTGATATAAGTGATTTGCTGTAACCCAGATATATTAGTCTGTTTAGGCTGCTATAACAAAGTGCCACAGACTGTGGCTCACAAACAGCAGAAATTTATTTCTCACATCTGGAAGCTGGGAAGTTCAAGATCAAGAAAATAGCAGATTTTGTGTCTTTTAAGGGTCCTCCTTGTAGACAGCAGTATTTGTGGGTTCTCACTTGGCAGAAGGGGAGTGGGAGGGTCTTTTTTTATAAAAGCACTAATCCCATTCATGAGGGCTCCTCCCTCATGATCTAATCACCTAACAAAGATCTCACCTCCTAATACCATCATGTTAAGGGTTAGGATTTCAACATATGAATCGGGGGAGGCAGAGGTGGGGCACAGTCTATATCACTAGGTATGATTCTAAGCATAACATCCATTGCTTAGAAGAATGTAGAAGAATTTTTTTTTCAAAATCAGAATTTTATTTCTTTTCTCTTTGTATTCCTCTTTTTTTTTTTTTTGTTAAAAATGCTGTAAAGTAATCCTGACAGCATGAATGGCTATGCAGGTAATTAACTAATGTCAGCTGAATGCAGACCAGAAGGTTCCTAAGCCCACTGGCAAGCTAGTGCCAATGATACTCCATATTAGTAGCTGGTAATGTTGGCACAACTCTAAGAATTACGTTAACTCATCCTGTTTTGTGAGTTTAATCCTCATCAACAGAGGCTTCGCCCATGGTCCACCTCCTCTTCTGAAAAGAAATGCAAATGAGTGTCATTTATAGCTTGGGAAGTTTTCAAATTCTCAGAAAAAATATACTTCTCTTGCTCTTGGGCCATGAATGAGGAGCCAACCAGAAGTTAAACAATTCTTATCCTGAGAGGTTCATGTCAGCCAAAAGGCCATCTCTTTTCGTTTGAAATATCTGGCTCTTGGAGTAGAAGCCAAATATAAGTCTTGTTCCATTGCCTCCACTTAATTTGTGTGATCATAATCATTCCTTCCCTGTGCCATCCATATGACAGAGGAAAGGCAGTAGTTAAGCATAACCCCTCACACACATCTCAGGATAATTTACTAGTACTATGCTGAAAGAAGGACAGTGGTCATCTCAACAATGGGGAAAACCCTTTTTGAGTTTATATTCTCATCTGTAAGTTGGTCCCCTCAGCAAATTAAAAAAAAAGAAACATGCAGGAAAATAGGCCCTTTCATCATTTTCCTTTGGGCAAAAGACAGGAGGGGGATTAATAAGTGTGAAGAGAGACAGAAAGGAAAAGCCGCAGGGCTAGGTAAGCGAAGAGAGAATCCATTCCTTGCTAATAAGAAAATGAGAAAGGCACTTGGCAGAGAGCATTCAGGGAAGACCATATCCTTTCACCGGAGCTAATAAAAGCTCTGCATTTCAGGTGACCTTTGAGCAGTAACAGACAGAGAGAGTGAAAAGTTCTTGCAAATAGAAATAAATGTCTCATAGAAGGAAGTGACATCCCAGAGCAGAGATGCTTGAGGCAAACACAACTGGGGACACAATATTTTTTATTGCAACCTGCAGCCAACCTCATGTCCCTTAGGACCACACCCAGAAGAACCAAGACAACTTATTCATGTTGAACATCTACTAAGTTCCAGACACTGTGCAATAAAATCATCAATCCAGCCTGGACCATAGCATGACAATTCTCTTTGTAGACCACATTGATGAATGCCAACCAACAAATGCAACTGAAGTTGATTCCCAAGGTGGATAGACACTTAAGGGACATTATTTTATCAGGACATGTTAGAGCAGGTTGCCTGCCAGTTATATTCACATAACACTGTTGCTCACTTAAAAAAAAAAAACTCTCTAAAGCATATTTACACACTAACTATGAAAAGATAGAAATTAGAGAATAGCATTTATAGATGATAGAGAATTACCTCTCCATTATTCAAGGTTTGCGGTAGCAACAAAAATACACAACAAAAATGAAACTGGATTAGGAGCCATAGGACAATCTGAGGTGTTATCAATTATTAGATGAAATACTTTATGCAAAACCCTAGCATGTTGCTTGGGAAAGAGTAATTGCTCAAGATATTGTAGCTATTAGTGTATAATGCAAATGTTATCAATATTATTGTTGTTGATGTTATGATGATTAGTGTTCTATATTATTTCTGACCCCATTGCATAGCCATAATTTTAAAATTATCCCTATTTTATAGGGTTCATTTCTCAGAGATGAATTGGGGAAGATGATGGAAGACAACACAATATATGTGTATATATATGTATATATATATGTATATATATGTATATATGTATATATATGTATATATATGTATATGTGTGTGTATATATATGTATATATATGTGTGTATATGTGTATATATATGTGTGTATATATATGTATATATATATATATATAGAGAGAGAGAGAGAGAGAGAAAAATGTCTAGAAAACTAAAGACTGAGAAAATATTTCTCCACATAAGCGGAGGAAATAAGCTGCATACATAGGTGGAGGAAATGTTTCAGCCTTGAACTCAACAAACTCTTTAAGCCTAACTAACCTCGAGGCAGCTTAGTTGCAGACAACAGAAGCCATCATATCTGGTGTAAGTAGAAGGATCTATAATAGAGGATAGTAGACAGTCACAGAATTTAAGATGCGTCCAATGCAATAATACTGAATGTTACTCAACTTAGATCAAAATGGCCAAGAGAAACGTCCAACCACGTCACTGAACTTCTATGACTGATACCCAACTGCTGCTGTCACCTGCTGCTTAAAAACCATGACTCACAGGAACAGAAAGTAAGTAGAATTTCTACCACAGCATCTGATCTCACATGGCTATTAACTCTGCTCTCCAAGTATCTCACAATTTTATCTGCTTAGCATAATCTAGGTAACCTGTAAAATCATTGCTGGACAAGAATCTCAGAATGTGGATTTTTAGCTTTCCAGCCCATATAGTACAGGGAAGTATAAGAGAAAGGTATTAGAAGTGGTGTTAAGTAAACTAATTTATCGCATCTAGCACATTGACATCAGATGTGGAGATCAAATAGCTTTTTCAGTCATCTTGTTATTAAATCTCGGTATCCCTTTTCATGCTAAGTGGCCTGGTTCTGCTCCATGACTGTGGAGGGCCCTCAGAAAACCAGTGCTACTATGAACTTGATGCAGCGACCCAGAGAAAACCACAGAAACGTGTAATATTGCTGAACTCAGGAAGTGTCAATACAGGCTCACTGGGTATTTCTCATATCGAAAATTCCTCCTGTGCTTTACCTTTTTACCAATAGTACTGTCATGTTGGAGGCATGGATGTAGATTAGTGCTCTCAAAAGACATCCTGCACAACACACTCATCCAAATCTCTTAGGGTATTTATTAAAATGAGGATTCTTGGGCTCTACTCCAGACTATGTAGCAGGATCTTTGCATTAATAAGAACTATATAGTGGAAAACCACTGATGTATATTTTGACACATGCTTATAATGTCTGGATTCAGAGTACCGTAGAAACTCCCAGTTATTTCTATGTAGTTTACCTCCAAGAGCTATTATTCAGGTCTGAAAGCTGTAAAGTAAAAAATAAGTTGGAAACTCCTTTCTGGCCTTGTGAACTTGAGGGCTGCCAAAGAACTGATATTGAGAATATATTGAAACTCAATAAAAATGCATAATTTTTAAAGCTACATTAACACATTGTCATATCCTAGGTACTGAAAATATGTAAACCAAAACTGAATTCATATTAATCCAAATGTTTGTTTGCAGAATTACTTAGTCTCAGCAATAAGGTATTGGGCCTGGAAAATTGTTTACAGGTGTCTCCAAGGAGATGGCATTAAGACATTTACACATGGTGTACCCTGTATTTACATGCAAGCTAGACACTATGCTGTGTTTTCCTATTGATGTTTTTAACCTCTACAGAAAAAAATATGAAGACCAACTTCTAGCATATGGAAGTATTTTCACATGGCAAATTATATGGAAACTAGGAGGAACAAGAAAGATTTGTAAATACTGCCAGTTTACATGCAACTTTTCAAATTCTATTAGGAGACCTAAACCCCCCTGTATTCAACTAAAATCAACCAACATTTATTGAAAACCTACTATGTGCTAAACTCTTTCTAAGTGCTTTCATACATGTTATCTGATTTAATTTTCAGAACAATTCTACAAGGGAAGTTTTTTTCTATATTTTTATTGTATATATTTAAGGTATACAACACAAAGTTCTGATATACTTACACATTGTGAAATGGTCACTGCAGTCGAGCAAATTAACATGTCCATCATCTCACATAGTCACCGTTTTTGTTGCAAGAGCATCTCAAATCTACTCTCTAAGCAAAATCTTGAATACGATATTATTAACTATCATCCCTTTGACCTACATCTCCCCATTTGCTCTCCCTTCACCTGCCTCTTCTAGTCACCATTTTATTCTCTGTTTCTATGAACTTAACTTTTTTTAGATTCCACATATAGTGAGATCATGTGATATTTTTCTTTCTATGTCTGGCTTATTTCACTTAGCATTATGTCCTACAGGTTCATCCAGGTTGTGGTAGATGGCAGTATTTCTTGTCTTTTCAAGGCTGAATGATATTTCATTGAATATAGACATATACTACAATGTATTTATTCATCTGAATTAGGTTGTTTCCATATCTTGGCTATTGTGAATAATGCTACAATTAACATGAAAGTGCAGGTATCTCTACAGGGTGCTGATTTCATTTCCTTCAGATCTATCCCAGTAGTGGAATTGCTGTGTCCACAATGAGATGCTACCTCACACCTGTTAGGATGACTATTACCAAAAGACAAAGATAACAAATGATGACAGCATGGAGAAAAGGAGACTCTAGTACACTGTTGGTGGGAATGTCAATTGCTGCAGCCACTATGGAAAAAATATGGAAGTTCTTTAAAAAAATAGAAATAGAGGTAAGTATTTTTTCTTCTGGTTTATACTGAACAAAACAAAAGTTCCAAGAGAATGGGTAATGTGTCACATAGCGAGAGAAAGTGAAGCTAGGCTTTCTGACAACAAATCCAGTGCTCTATTTTACCACACTCCCTAATTAATACTAATTATTATTTAATAATTAATACTAACAATCCACTACATCTTATAGCAAAATACACTTTTACTAAGGGCATTGTCTCATTTTTTCCATTTGACAGCACCCAAGGCTTGGCAGAGAATGATATTACAATTTCACAATGGGACAAAAAAACACCATGAGATTTAATGACTCTTCACAGGCCACGAAGCTCACAGAAGCAGAGTCCATGCTTTAACCCTATTCTTCTATTTCCAAATATGTGTTCTACTTACTGCCTCAGTGTTTGAGAAAGGGGAATTAATGCTTTTCTGCACCTACTTTATTTTAGATAGAGTGCTAGGCATTTTACATACACAAGCCCTAATCTTCACAGCAAACTTGAAAACTTGCAAATATCCATGTCTTATAGATATACAATGGCTTATAAGAGGTTGAATCAGTGTTGGAACTGATTCAAACCCAACTATTTAAGACATGGATGTAATTATACATAACACACACACATACACACACACACACACAGCATCATTTAAGATGGAGAAAATTGTGATGAAGAAAGTACACATAGCCCTTACCAAAACTTTTTATTTGGAAATTCCTAGTTTTCATCACAAAAAAAGTCCTAAATTGTTATCTTTATATATCAAAATAAAATTAGCAAATGTAGACAAAAATATCTCTGTCTTTCATATAGTCAAGATTGTACCTGAAGAAAGGAGAAACTGGTTGGTGCATTCTAAAAGGACTTGGATATGCCTATGAATGTCCTCTGTCAAAATAACTTTAGATAACTGTTTTCTTCATGTCATTTACCCAGCCTCATTCTTGGCAGTGATGTTGTGGAAGACAGAGTTGGGAACATGTTACTCAGTGCTTAGAACTACAGTACTAGCAAACAGATAGAAAATTTAACAGGTAGAAGGTCTTGTGTACTGAATAAGAACAGTATAAAACACAGTACTCTCACAGATATTTTGAAAAACACAACTGCTATAAAATATGTGAGATTTTACCCAGGAGAGGGAACAATAAAGTGTTTGCTTTGTTAACTAATATCTCAGTAAGACTAATAATCATTAAGACTTGTATAGACTTTTTACAACTTACAAAATATTTTCATACATCAAACCCATTTGATTTCAAATTATATAACATTTTAAGCCCGTTATCTGGCCCACAGTAGGCTAATAAATACATGTAGCAATGATCTAAACTGATCAGTTAAGAATTACTATTTTGTTTAAACACTTGAGAAAATGGAAGCTCAGTAAAGTTAAGTGACTTTCCTGGTGTCAAATATAAGCTTTTACATGTTATGTAAATTCTTTTAATCTTTTTTGAGTCTTTCAGAAACTATTCAATTCTATAATGTTATCATGAAGTAACATTAGATCATTTGATATACATAAAAATTGGTATTTTTCTATTATGGCTTTCCGTCTTAGTTAGAAAACTTGGATTTGGTTAATTTAGGTTTCTAGAATATAAATCCTGAAGAATTCAAATCCAGATTTTTGAGTGATCCATATGTTTGAATCACTGTGTTTTTGTCAAACATCCTTTACCTCATGGCCTAGATTTTTATAACTAAATGAAGTCAAATGAGAATATATGTAAACTATGGAGCCCTACGTGTTAATATTAGCTGCTATCAGGGATGTGTGTGTGTGTGTGTGTGTGTATATACACACACACATATATATACATATATATATACACACACATATACACACACACATATGTGTATATGTCTGTATATGTGTGTGTATATATATATATACGTGTATATACAGAGAGAGAGAGAGAAATGTAATATATATATACACACACATATATATATAGAGAGAGAAATGTAATTCCCTTAAAAAGAAAGAATTGTCTACTCAGTTAAAAAAAAAAAAAGTATTATCAGGGCTGGGTGTGGTGGCTCACACGTGTAATACCAGCACTTTGGGAGGCCGAGGGAGGCAGATCACGAGTTCAGGAGATCGAGGCCATCCTGGCTAACACGGTGAAACCCTGTCTCTACTAAAAATACAAAAAATTAGCCAGGCGTGGTGGCTGGCACCTGTAGTCCCAGCTACTTGGGAGGCTGAGGCAGGAGAATGGTGTGAGGCCGGGAGACGGAATTTGCAGTGAGCCGAGATGGTGCCACTGCACTTCAGCCTGGGCGATAGAGGGAGACTCTGTCTCAAAAAAAAAAAAAAAAAAAAAAGCATTTTATATCTTGGACTCAAAAATTCAAAAACAAATGTAATTGGTAATACTACTGTTATATTAGACTATATTACAAAATACATTGAAAGTTTGGAGTTTGATGTTTTAAAAACAGTCAAATGTTACAGAGATGGAAAACTATTAGAGATACAGTACGTTATCAAAATCAAAGATTTACCCAGGCATAATCCTCTTATAATATGATCATATGGTGTTCATATACCATAGACTCAGACTTTTTAATGTCTTTAATTTTTAAAATCTGCTAGTTAAAAAAAAGAATTTTTAAAGGCACTTGAAATAAATATCTACCATATTATATTCAAATACAGTAGATATTTATTGAATGCCTGCTAGATGACAGGTGACTTTAAAAAGCCATTACTGTCCAAATTTTACAGATGAAGAAACTGAAGTTTAGACTAGTTAGGTCACTTGTTCAGGATGATAAAGATAAAAATTAACAAAGACATAAATTAAGGCCAAGTATTGCAATGTTGTATCTTATATTCATTTTCCTAAACTTCCCTGAAAGTTTCAAAATAGACCAATATATGATGTCCTGGAGGACATCAAGGATGACAACACTAACAGGCTTTTCTTCTTTTTATTACCCTTTTATTAATGTAATTACTTTTAACATTTCCTTCCACTTAATAATTTCTCCCGCTATTTTGCACCTTTATATTAAGATCAACATAACTAAGAGACTTCTGGTGTTAAGTTGGTCTCTTCTTTCAGATAACACTCCCAAAGCTAGGTGAAGCACAGTAACAGAAGCAAAGTCCTGTTTGGGAAAAACTAAGAAACATCCCTGATCCCAAACTACTGTGTATGATGAATTGTGTGGGATTAACCTGAGGAAAGAAGCCTACAGCAACAGATCTTAAGCATGTCAGGAGAGCACAATCACCAAAACAGATGGGGTACTACAAGAAGCAAAAAACAATAATCACAGCTTTAAAAAAATAGAAATGAGATGCCCAGGCCACGATGAGTAGTGGGAAATAAACAAAGAAACAGACAGATATGCCACTTTCACAAGAAGCAGTCTGTTAATGAATTACAGTAAAAGAAAAGGTCCAAAGCCTGATACAATAGAAATGTATAAAGACTTAAACAACTGTCTCTCACACACACACACGAGAGAGAAAGAGAGAGACAGGCAGACAGACACACAGAGACAGAGGCAGACCTTCATATACAAATAACTTTACTGTGAAATACAGAAACTCCTACTAGTCTGCAACACAGCTTGGTCCCTTTCCCATAAACTTCCTACATATGCAGTCTGAGAACTCAATAACTCATTTCATTCAAAAGTAAGCAATATTCAAAAAGAACTAAAGATTATTTAAGACAAAAACAAAGAGAAATGGGCAAAAATTGCTTTTCTCTTCTCACAGAAGGATGCACATACAGAAGACTCATTTAAAAATGTTGGCTGGGTGCGATGGCTCATGCCTGTAGTCCCAGCACTTTGGGAGGTCAAGGCGGGCCGATCACCTGATCTCAGGAGTTCGAGACTAGCCTGCCCACATGGTGAAACCCTGTCTCTACTAAAAATACAAAAATTAGCCAGACATGGTTGGACGCACCTGTAATCCCAGCTTACTCGGGAGGCCGAGGCAGGATAATCATTTGAACACAGGAGCCGGAGGTTGCAGTGAGCCTAGATGGCTCCAAAACAACAACAACAAAAAAGGTTGTCAACAGACAGAAGAAAATCCTGACAAAATTTACCTCCATGACTCAAAGGCCATTAAAAAAACAAAATCAAAGAACCCAAAAATACAGATGCAAGATATGAGATCTGTCTTAGTGACGATATGGTGAAATGACAGAAGAAAGTAAAGTATGAGAAGTCAGGGCTAAGAAAAGATGGAAAGAAAATATAAAAACATTAAAGTAATAAAGACCATATTATAAGCACTACACAAAAAAAGTATAATAGTCTTATAAAAACATAGTAAAGATAAGCTCACAAAAAGCAGTGTTATATGAAACAAAAATTAGTTATGTGAATTTAGGGAAAATTACACTAATAAAAAATGGACTAGGGAGAACATTTATACGTATGATCACTGTTCCTGAAGAAAAGAACAAAACATGAGAAAGAAAATTGAGATATATTTCAAGAAAACTTTCAAAAAGAAAATACTTGGATCAACACATTGAAATGGTCCATTCTGTCAGAGAAAATGAATATCTTATAAGACAACCAACAAAAACACATCTTAATAACGCTATTATATTTCAAAAATAAGGAAACCTCTGAGTGTTCAAGCAAAAATATCACTTAAAATAATAAAACATACCAAGCTGATCTCAGGTTTGTCCATGGCAATTTTGAAGAATGGAATATAATGACACTATGCTTGAAAAATCTTACAGGAAGAATGTGAATAATTCAAATGCAGAGACAAGAGGAAAACATTTTGAACTTTCAAAAACCCAAAGGATATAAATTATAATGAGCTCTTCTTGGAAAAGCTACTAGAGGAAAAACAACCTAAGTTAAGTAGATAAATGAATTTTAAAACTACTACAAAATTTCTAGCAATCATCATGCAACTCAGGTGCCACAAGCCTAAAACTAAACAAATTGTCGGAACTATAAATATAAAATATAAATTATCAACTATTACAATGTATAAATAATATTAAAAGTATAAATATATTTATAGTAGATGCTAATATATTATGATTATGATTCTTCCAGTTTTATACATATATAAAACCAGTTATATATATAAAATATATTTTTTTTATTATTCCAGTTATTTATATTATTCCAGTTTTTATATTTATATAACTATATTTATAAATATATTTATATAACTATATTTATATTTATATTCAAGTTATTTATATATATTTTATTGTTCCAGTTATTTATATTCCAGTTATATATATATTCCAGTTATTTATATCCAGTTATTTATATTCCAGTTATTTTTATTTATATATATTTTATATATATATAAATATAAAATATATATATAAAATATATATATAAATATAAAAGAAAATTAGAGAAATAAGGATTGGAGAAAATGCCTGATAGATACTGTCTTTAAAAATATGAGAATTCAGTGTATTATAGAAAGTTATAATAATAAAGATAAATGAGAGAATTTAGAACATAAACCTAAACAATTATCAAAAAGAAAAATATCACAGATCATTTGATTAAAATATGTTTTAAGGAATCAATTACAACAACTATGAATACCACAGTATTTGGTTGTAAAATTAAGACTACAGTAAGCAATTAATATAAATGGGATAAGCTTACCTATTGACAAGAAAAAAGCTAAAACTAAATCACAAAGGAAATGTAACCATATACCATACACAACAGGGATACATTTTAAAAAGTCATTCAGAAAAGGTAATTTAAAATGAGCAAAGTCATTTACGAAAATGTAAAGAAAGACATTGGTCATATTCTAATAAAAGACAATGTCAAATTCAGGAAACAAGGCAAAAAGGACACTATAATGATAGAGGCTTCAATCCACAATGATTACCTAAAGAGCTATACACAAAATAATACACATCAAAATTCATAAACAAAAGCTTGAAGACATAAATGGAGAAACAAGACTGGATAAAGGAAATGTGGCACATATACACCATGGAATACTATGCAGCCATTAAAAAAGGATGAGTTCATGTCTTTTGCAGAGACACAGATTAAGGTGGAAACCATCATTCTCAGCCAACTAACACAAGAACAGAAAACCAAACACCGCATGTTCTCACTCATAAGTGGGAGTTGAACAATGAGAACACATGGACACAAGGAGAGGAACATCACACACCAGAGCCTGTCTGGGGGTGGGGGGCTAGGGGAGGGATAGCATTAGGAGAAATATCTAATGTAGATGATGGGTTGATGGGTGCAGCAAACCTGCAGCAAACCACTATGGCACAATGTAACAAACCTGCACATTCTGCACATGTATCCCAGAACTTAAAGTATAATTTAAAAAAAAAAAAAAGGAGAAACAGAAATATACTCATACGAAGAGATTTTAAAATTTTTTCTCTGCCAAAGCAAATAAAATAAGGATAGTGAAGACCTAAAATGTAATAAATAAGGTATGTTTCATTGATTTATATAGGAATCTATTATATGAAAAAATAGCAGGTATCTTTTTTAAGTGTCCATATAACATTCACAAAATTATTAATCTACTAGACCACACAGGAAACCTGAATGAATTAGCAATAGTAGGAAACTATTTCAACCTGGTAAAGGTTATTACGGACATAAGAAAAAATCCATAACTAGGCGGGACGTGGTGGCTGATGCCTATAATCCTGGCACTTGTGGAGGCCGAGGCGGGCGGATCACGAGGTCAGGAGGTCGAAACCATCCTGGCTAACATGGTGAAAACCCGTCTCTACTAAAAATACAAAAAATTAGGCGAGTGCCTGTAGCTCCAGCTACTCGGGAGGCTGAGGCAGGAGAATGGCATGAACCTGGGAGGCAGAGCTTGCAGTGAGCCGAGATAGTGCCACTGCACTCCAACCTGGGCGACAGAGTGAGACTCTGTCTCAAAAAAAAAAAAAAAAAAGTCCATAACTAATATCATACACGTGATAGTGAAAAACTGAAAGCTTTTCCTTTAACATCAGGAACAAGACAAAGATGTCCATCCTGGCCATTTACATTTAACATTGAAATGGAGATCTGGCCAAGGGCAATTATGCAAGAAAAAGAGCTAAAAAACATTCAAGTCAGAAAAGAAACGTTAAAATCTCCATTTTCAGATGATAGCTATTTTATATATTAAAAAATCCTAAGAAATTCACCTAAACTGTTAGAACTAACAAACAAGTAAAGCAAGGTGTTAAGGTATGAGATCAACATGTAAAAATTAATTCCATTTCCAATAAACCAGCAATAAACAATCCAAATGAAATTAAGAAAGCAATTTCACTTACACTAGTATGAAAAAGTAAAATTCTTAGATATAAACTTAACAAGAAGTACAAAACTTGTACTACAAAAAAAAATTAACTAAATTAAAGACTTAAATGGAAAGATGTTTCATGTTTACAGATTGAAAGACTTTATGTTGCATTTATATGGCACTATTCCCCCAGACTCCCCTGTAGGTTCAGCACAATCTCTGTCAAATCCTTAGTAGGCTGTTTTGAAGAAGTTGACAAGCTGATCCCAATATTCATATGGAAATTCAAGGGACTCAGAAGAGTCAAAACAGTATTGTAAAAGAAGAACAAAGTTTGAAGACTGACACAACCTGATTTCAAAATTTACTACAAAGCTATAGCTAATCAATACATTATCATACTGTATTATTGTTGTAGTTAATCAATAGTATGGTAGTGGCACAAGGATAGACAAGTCATTGGAATAGAATGAAAATTCACAAATAAACTAATACAACTATATCAACTGAATGAAGTTGGACTTCCTCATTACACTATACACAAAAATTAACTCAAAATGCATCATAGACCTAAATATGAGTCAAAGTTACAAAACTCTTAGCAGAAAGTGTTGAGTAAATTTTTGTGACCTTGAGTTAGGCAAAGCCTTCTTAAATTTAACACCAAAAGCACAGATGATCCTCTACCCTCCAAAAAATGGTAAATTAGACTTCTTCAACATTGAAAACTTTTGGGCTTCAAAGGACACCATAAAGAAAATGAAAATCGACCCATAGAATAAAAGAAAATATTTGCAAATAATAAGTCTGATAAAGAAATTGTTTCTAGAATATATGTATACACTTTCAACTCAGTAACAAAGAGACAAATCACCCAAATAAAAAACGGGCAAAGGATTTGTACAGACATTTTTCCAAAGAGATATGCAAATGACAAGTAAAGCTGTTTAACATCATTAGCTATCAAAGGGAAATGCAAATCAAACCACAATGAGGTATCACTTCACACCACTAAGGTGGCTATAATAAGACACAAAGACAGTAATAACTATTGGCAAGCATGTGAAGAAATTGGAACACTCATACATTGCTTGTGAGAATTTAAAATGGCACACCCACACTGGAAAACAGTTTGGTAGCTCCTCAAGATGTTAAACACAGAATTACCATATAACCTAGTAATTCCACTCCTAGGTATCTACCCAAAAGAAATGAAAACACATATTCACACAAAGACTTGTACACAAATGTTCATAGCAGCATTATTCATAATAGCCACCAACAGAAAACAATGCAAATGCCCCCCAACTGAAGAAAAGATAAATAATATGTGGCATATGAATACAGTAGAATATTATTCAGCAATAAAAAGGAATGATGTACTTATGAAAAGGAAAGATGTACTTACACATCGTATGATATGGAAGAATCCTGAAAACTTGATGCTAACTGATAGAAGCCAGTCACAAAGACCACACACATACTGAATGATTCCAAAATGTCCAGAACAGGCAAATTTATAAGGCAGAACACAGATTGGTGGTTACCTAGACGGGAGTGGAGAAGGTTGGGAGGAAATTGTGAGTGACTGTTTAAGTATGAGGTTTCCTTTTGCAATAATAAAAATGTTGTAATTGGTCGGCATGGTGGCTCAAGCCTGTAATCCCAGTACTTTGGGAGGATGAGGCGGGCGGATCACGAGGTCAGGAGATCGAGACCATTCTGGCTAACACGGTGAAACCCCGTCTCTACTAAAAATACAAAAAAAAAAAAAAAAAAAAAAATTAGCAGGGCGTTGTGGTGGGGGCCTGTAGTCCCAGCTGCTCGGGAGGCTGAGGCAGGAGAATGGTGTGAACTGGAAGGCGGAGCTTGCAGTGAGCCCAGATGGCACCACTGCACTCCAGTCTGGGTCTCAAAAAAAAAAAAAAGTTGTAATTATAGTGATGATCGCACAACTCTCTGAGTATACGAAAAACCCTTCCACTAGATACTTTACATGAATAGATTATATGATGTGTTAATTAGATCTTCATAAAACCATTTAAAAAGATAAACTATTAATTTCACTTTTAGAAGCAAGATAGAGAAAAGCACAAGTATATAAATGGAAAATTACAATGAGGAATTCACCACCTAAAGAAAAATGTAAAAGATTATAATAGGCTATTTTGTTTGACTATACACATTAACTTGAAAACCTGACTCAAATAGATAATTTTCTAGGAAAATGAATTGCAAAAAAGCCAAGAAATAGTGGAAAATCAAAACAAATGAATGATCACATGAAACACAGGCAAATCTGTCAAAGAATTACTTGACCCCCTTTCACTACAGAGGATCAAATTAAGTCTTTCAGTTGAATTCCACCAAACTTTTTAAAAATATATTTCAAATACTCTGTAAGCATTTCTGGAGTTAAGAAAATATAAGCAATTTTAAATTCTCTTTTATGGAAAGAGAAAATATTAATCAGAAAAACGTTAATACTAAAATCTAACAATGATAGCACTAACTTCCCTTATGAGTCTTTATTTTAAAAAATCTAAATAATATATAAGCAAACAAAAACCAGAAGCCCATGAATACAAAATACACCACAACAAAATTGGGTTTATACCAAAGATAGTCCAATATTATGAAATATAACTCATTATATTAAAAGATTAAAGGAAAAATATCACATGTTATCTTCTTTGAAGCATGAAAAGTCATTTAACAAAATTTGACATCTATCTAAAATTATTAATACTTTAAATAAAAATCAGTTGGTACTTATCTGACGTGATGAGTGAAAGAAAGAGAGAGAGAGAGAGAGAGACCATCAAACTTACAAATAAAACACTGAAACCTTTCCTATCCAAGACAGAAATGACAAGGATTAGACAATGCTGTCAGTTGGATGAATATAAAATTAATATCAGGTCAGATTCACACAAGTTAGTAAATATAACACAAGAGAAGATACTACTTACAATGGCAAAAATAACTACAAAAATAGAATATACAGAAAGAAAAAACTAGATATATCTAATATTTAGGCAACTTTAAAACTTTCTGTGGAACCCAGGAGAAGGCTTGAATAAAGGGAAGGAACACTTTAGCTCAGACAGGAAGATACAATATTGGAAATGTATCAGTTCTCTCTAAACTAATTTATAAATTTTACCTGCTCCTAAAAAAAAATCAATAGAAGTTTTAGGTTTAGAATTAGACAAAAAAAAAATTGGAAAATCAGCATGCAAGAATATATTAAAAAATTTAAAGGACTATTAACAAAGCACTAATACCCCTAACAGATACTAGAACGTATTTAAAACTAGCATTATTAAATCATATATATAAAAAAATTATGTGTGTGTGTGTGTGTATGTGTGTGCGAATTTAGTACATGTTGAGATAGTCGTGGGGAAATGAAGGATTGCTCAAAAAATGAGTAATCTCCTAGAAAATGTAAAGATTCTCACCACATATTACATAGAGTCCTACAACAAATACATTACAGATAAGCAAATGGCTTAAATGAAAAACTGAAACCTCAAAATTCTACAAAGAAAACATGGAATTACTTTGTAATATTAGAGTGAGTAGGAATATTATCAGTATGACATGAAACTAAGAAATCATAAAAGATTATTATATCTTTCAAATTTTCACGCATAATAAATAAAAAACAAATACACTTAAAGGACAAACAAAAATCTGGAAGACATAACATAAAAATGCCATTTTTGTGTGTGTATATAAGAAAGAGCTACTGCAAACCAACAAGAGAATAATCTACTATGTCACAGAAAATTTGGCAAAGAACATAAACATGCTCACAGAAGAGGAAATACAGAACTTCTAGACATATGAAAAGAAGCTCACACAATAAAAGAAGTAAAAGTTAAAGCTAAAATGAGATAATATTCAGTTGGCAAAGATCAAAAATATTCTAAAATTACACATTTTTAAAGGGAGGGAAAATAGAAAACCTGTCCTATTTTGTTGGTAGAAGATTAAATGAGCACAAAGACCATTTGAGAACATCTATTAAAAAGACTCATAGGAACAGCTCCGGTCTGCAGCTCCCAGGGAGATCGATGCAGAAGATGGGTGATTTCTGCATTTCCAACTTAGGTACCTGGTTCATCTCACTGGGACTGGTTGGACAGTGGGTGCAGCCCACGGAGGGTGAGCCAAAGCAGGGTGAGGTGTCGCCTCACCCGGGAAGTGCAAAGGGTCAGGGGATTTCCCTTTCCTAGCCAAGGGAAGCTGTGAGAGACTGTACCAGGAGGAATGGTACACTCCTGCCCAGATACTCTGCTTTTCCCACTATCTTTGCAACTGGCAGACCAGGAGATTCCCTCTGGTGCCTGGCTCGGCAGGTCCCACGCCCATGGAGCCCAGCAAGCTAATATCCATTGGCTTGAAATTCTCACTACTAGTGCAGCAGTTTGAGATTGACCCGGAACACTGGAGCTTGGTGGGGGGAGGGGTGCCAGCCATTGCTGAGGCTTGAGTAAGTGGTTTTATGCTCACAGTGTAAACAAAGCCATGGGAAGTACTAACTGGGCGGAGCCCACCTCAGCTCAGCAAACTCAACTGCCCCTCTAGATTACACCTCTGTGGGCAGGGCATCTCTGAACAAAAGACAGCAGCCCCAGTCAGGGACTTATAGATAAAACCTCCATCTCCCTGGGACAGAGCACCTGGGGGAGGGGGCAGCTGTGGGCACAGCTTCAGCACACTTAAACGTCCCTGACAGCTCTGAAGAGAGCAGTGGTTCTCCCAGCAGAGTGTTTGAACTCTGATAATGGACAGTCTGCCTCCTCAGGTGGGTCCCTGACCCCTGTGTAGCCTGACTGGGAGACAGCTTCCAGTAGGGGCCGGCAGACACCTCATACAGGAGAGCTCTGGCTGGCATCTGGTGGGTGCCCCTCTGGAAGAAGCTTCCAGATGAAAGATCAGGCAGCAATATTTGCTGTTCTGCAGCCTCCGCTGGTGATACCCAGGCAAACAGGGTCTGGAGTGGACCTCCAACAAACTCCAACAACCTGCAGCTGAGAGGCCTGACTGTTAGAAGGAAAACTGAAAAACAAAAAGGAACAGCATCAACATCAGCCAAAAGGATGTCCATACCAAAACCCCATCTCTAGATCACCAAAATCAAAGACCAAAGGTAGATAAAACCACAAATATAGGAAGAAACCAGCATAGAAAGGCTGAAAATTCCAAAAACCAGAATGTCTCTTCTCCTCCAAAGGATCACAACTCCTCGCCAGCAAGGGAAAGCTAAGAACCTTGAAAAACAGTTAGATGAATTGCTAACTAGAATAAACAGTGTAGAGAAGAACATAAATGACCTGATGGAGCTGAAAAACACAGCATGAGAACTTTGTGAAGCATACACAAGCTTCAGTAGCCGAATCGATCATGCGGAAGAAAGGATATCAGTGACTGAAGATCAACTTAATGAAATAAAACAGGAAGACAAGATTAGAGAAAAAAGAGTGAAAAGAAACAAACAAAGCCTCCAAGAAATATGGGACTATGTGAAAAGACCAAATCTACGTCTGATTGGTGTACCTGAAAGTGATGGGGAGAATGGAACCAAGTTGGAAAACACTCTGCAGGATATTATCCAGGAGAACTTCCCCAACTTAGCAAGGCAGGCCAGTTTTCAAATACAGGAAATACAGAGAACACCACAAAGATATTCTTCGAAAAGAGCAGCCCCAAGACACATAATTGTCAGATTCACCAAGGTAGAAATGAAGGAAAAAATGTTAAGGGCAGCCAAAGAGAAAGGTCTGGTTACCCACAAAGGGAAGCCCACCAGACTAACAGCAGATCTCTCGGCAGAAACCCTATAAGCCAGAAGAGAGTGGGGGCCAATATTCAACATTCTTAAAGAAAAGAATTTTCAACCCAGAATTTCATATCCAGCCAAACTAAGCTTCATAAGTGAAGGAGAAATAAAAGCCTTTACAGACAAGCAAATGCTGAGAGATTTTGTCACCACCAAGCCTGCCTTACAAGAGCTCCTGAGGGAAGCACTAGAAATGGAATGGAATAACTGCTTCCAGCCATGGCAAAAACATGCCAAATTGTAGAGACCATCAACGCTATGAAGAAACTGAATCAACTAATGGGCAAAATAACCAGCTAGCATCATAATGACAGGATCAGATTTGCACATAACAATATTAACCTTAAATCTAAATGGGCTAAATGCCCCAATTAAAAGACACAGACTGGCAAATTAGATAAAGAGTCAAGCCCCATTGGTGTGCTGTATTCAGGAGACCAATCACACGTGCAAAGAGTCTCTGATGAAAAAGACTTTAAACCAACAAAGATCAAAAGAGACAAAGAAGGGCATTACATAATGGTAAAGGGATCAATGCAAAAAGAAAAGCTAACTATCTTAAATATATATGCACCCAATACAGGAGCATCTAGATTCATAAAGCAAGTTCTTAGAGGCCTACAAAGAGACTTAGACTTCCACACAAAAATAGTGGGAAATTTTAACACCCCACTTTCAATCTTAGATCAACAAGACAGAAAATTACCAAAGATATCCAGGATTTGAATTCAGCTCTGGACCAAGCAGATCTAATAGACATCTACAGAACTCTCCACGAGAAATCAACAGAATATACATTCTTCTCAGCACCACGTCGCACTTATTCTAAAATTGACCACATAATTGGAAGTAAAACACTCCTCAGCAAATGTTAAAGAACAAAAATCACAACAAACTGTCTCTCAACCACAGTGCAATCAAATTAGAACTCAGGATTAAGAAACTCACTCAAAATCACACAACTGCATGGAAACTGAACAACCTGCTCCTGAATGACTACTAGGTAAATAACAAAATGAAGGCAGAAATAAAGATGTTCTTTGAAACCGATGAGAACAAAGACAAAACATACCAGAATCTCTCTGGGACACATTTAAAGCAGTGTGTAGATGGAAATTTATAGCACTAAATGCCCACAAGAGAAAGCAGAAAAGATCTAAAATTGACACAGTAACATCACAATTAAAAGAACTAGAGAAGCAAGAGCAAACAAATTCAAAAGCTAGAAGACAAGAAATAACTAAGATCAGAGCAGAACTGAAGGAGCTAGAGACACAAAAAACCCTTCAAAAAAATCAATGAATCCAGGAGCTGCTTTTTGAAAAGATCAACAAAGTTGATAGACTGCTAGCCAGACTAATAAAGAAGAAAAGAGAGAAGAATCAAATAGAATCAATAAAAAATGATAAAGGGGATACCACCACCGATTCCACAGAAATAGAAACTATCATCAGAGAATACTAAAAACACCTCTACACAAATAAACTAGAAAATCTAGAAGAAATGGATAAATTCCTGGACACTACACCCTCCCAAGACTAAACCAGGAAGAAGTCGAATCTCTGAATAGACCAATAATGGGTTCTGAAATTGAGGCAGTAATTAATAGCGTACCCACCAAAAAAAGTCCAGGACCTGACGGATTCACAGCTGAATTCTACCAGAGGTACAAAGAAGAGCTGGAACCATTCCTTCTGAAACTATAGCAATAAAAAAAGTCCAGGACCTGACAGATTCACAGCCAAATTCTCCCAGAGGTACAAAGAGGAGCTTCCTCCCATTGCTTCTGAAACTATTCCAATCAATAGAAAAAGAGGGGATACTCCCTAACTCATTTTATGAGGCCAGCATCATCCTGATACCAAAATCTGGCAGAGACACAACAAAAAAAGAAAATTTTAGGCCAATATCCCTGATGAACATCGATGCGAAAATCCTCAATAAAATGCTGGCAAACCAAATCCAGCTGCACATCAAAAAGCTTACCCACCATGATCAAGTCGGCTTCATCCCTGGGATGCAAGGCTGGTTCAACATATGCAAATCAATAAACATAATCTCTCACATAAACGGAACCAATGACAAAAACCACATGATTATCTCAATAGATGCAGAAAAGGCCTTCAAAAAAAATCAACAGCCCTTCATGCAAAAATCTCTCAACAAACTAGGTATTAATGGAATGTGTCTCAAATTAATAAGAGCAATTTATGACAGACCCACAGCCAATATCATACTGAACGGGCAAAAACTGGATGCATTCCCTTTGAAAACTGGCACAAGACAAGGATGCCCTCTCTCACCACTCCTATTTAACAAAGTATTGGAAGTTCTGGCCAGGGCAATCAGGCAAGAGAAAGAAATAAAGGGTATTCAATTAGGAAAAGGGGAAGTCAAATTGTCTCTGTTTGCAGATGACATGATTGTATATTTAGAAAACCCCATCAACTCAGCCCAAAATCTCCTTAAGCGAAAAGCAACTTCAGCAAAGTCTCAGGGTATAAAATCAATGTGCAAAAATCACAAGCATTCCTATACACCAATAACAAACAGAGAGCCAAATCATGAGTGAGCTCCCATTCACAATTGCTATGAAGAGAACAAAATACCTAGGAATCCACATTACAAGCAATATGAAGGATCTCTTCAAGGAGAACTACAAACCACTGCTCAAGGAAATAAAAGAGGACACAAACAAATGGAAGAACAGTCCATGCTCATGGATAGGAAGAATCAATATTGTGAAAATGGCCATACTGCCCAAGGTAATTTATAGATTCAGTGCTATCCCCATCAAGCTACCACTAACTTCCTTCACAGAATTGGAAAAAACTACTTTAAATTTCATATGGAACCAAAAAGAGCCAAGCACAGCCAAGACAATCCTAAGCAAAAAGAACAAAGCTGGAGGCATCATGCTACCTGACTTCAAACTATACAGCAAGTCTACAGTAACCAAAACAGCATGGTACTGGTACCAAAACAGAGATATAGACCAATGGAACAGAACACAGGCCTCAGAAATAACACCACACATCCACAATCATCTGATCTTTGACAAACGTGACAAAAACAAGCAATGGAGAAAGGATTCCCTATTTAATAAATGGTGCTGGGAAAACTGGCTAGCCATATGCAGAAAGCTAAAACTGGATCCGTTCCTTACACCTTATACAAAAATTCACTCAAGAAGGATTAAAGACTGAAATGTAAGACCTAAAACCATAAAAACCCTAGAAGAAAACATAGGCAATACCATTCAGGACATAGGCATGGGCAAAGAGTTCATGAGTAAAACACCAAAAGCAATGGCAACAAAAGCCAAAATTGACAAATGGGATCTAATTAAACTAGAGAACTTATGCACAGCAAAAGAAACTATCAGCAGAGTGAACAGGCAACCTACAGAATGGGAGAAAATTTTTGCAATCTATCCATCTGACAAAGGGCCAAATCCAGAATCTACAAAGAAGGTAAACAAATTTGCAAGAAAAAAAACCCATAAAAAATGGGCAAAGGATATGAACAGACACTTCTCAAAAGAAGACATTTATGCAGCCAACAAACATATGAAAAAATGCTCATCATCACTGCTCATTAGAGAAATGCAAATCAAAACCACAATGAGGTATCATCTCATGCCAGTTAGAATGGCGATCATTAAAAAGTCAGGAAACAACAGATGCTGGAGAGGATGTGGAGAAATAGGAATGCCTTTAAAGGCCTTTAAAGGCCTTTAAAGCTACACAGCTGGTGGGAGTGTAAATTAGTTCAACCACTGGGGAAGACAGTGTGGTGATTCCTCAGGGATCTAGAACCAGAAATACCATTTGACCCAGCAATCCCGTTACTGGGTGTATACCCAAAGGATTATGAGTCATTCTGCTATAAAGATACATGCACACGTGTGTTTATTGCTGCACTGTTCACAATAGCAAAGTCTTGGAACCAACCAAAATGCCCATCAATGATAGACTGGATAAAGAAAATGTGGCACATATACATCATGTAATACTATGCAGCCATAAAAAAGGACGAGTTCATGTCCTTTGCAGGGACATGGATGAAACTGGAAACCATCATTCTCAGCAAACTAACACAAGAAGAACAAACCAAATGCTGCATGTTCTTACTCATAAGTGAGAGTTGAACAATGAAATCACATGGACACAGGGAGGGGAACTTCACACACTGGGGCCTGTCAGGGAGCTGGGGAGTCAGTGAGGGATAGCATAAAGAGTAATACCTAATGTAAATGATAAGTTGATCGGTGGAGCAAACCAACATGGCACATGTATACCTATGTAACAAACCTGCATATTGTGCACATGTACCCCAGAACTTAAAGTATAATAATAAAAAAAGACTCAGTTAAAAAGACATAATAGTAAGGAATAAATTTCTAAACTGAAATCTGTTAAACATTGCTGAGAGAAACTAAAGAAAATCTATGTAAATAAATGAAGAGATATATAATGATAATAGTTTGGAAAATACAATATTGTTAAGAAATTAATCCTCTAAACAGATGTACAAGTTTTATGCAACAAATACCTTTTTTAATTTTCAAAATTTATATAGAAAAGCAAAGAAACTAGTCTAGCTAAAACATTCTTAAAGATAAAAAGTAAAGTTGGATATTCAAACTACCTGATTTCAGAACTTATTATAAAGCTATGGCAATTAACACAGTGTCATACTGGCAAAAGTCAAAGAAAAATGGACAGAGTAGAATATCCAGACATAGACCCACTCATAAATGGACAATTGATTTCCACAAAGATGCCAAAGCAATTAAATGAGAAAAGAAAGGATTTTCTGCAATTGTTGCTGGAGCAACTTTAAAAAAAATGGGGATAAAAAGAACTTCAAAATTTACTTCACACCATACACAAAATTAATTTGAGATGGATCATAAACTCAAATATAAAGCCAAAGTGTTACATAGCTAGAAGAAAACACAAAATAATATGGTTACCAACTTGGAGTATAAAAATATTTCTTAGAGAACAAAGTAACCCCAAAGTTAGCAGAAGAAAATAACTAAAATCAGAGCAGAACTAAATGAAATTAAGACTCAGAAATCTATACGAAGGATCAACAAAACAAAAAGGTAGTTTTTTCTTTGAAAAGATAAAAAAAATCAATACACTGCTAGCTAAATTAACAAAGAAAAAAGAGAGAAGATCCAAATAAGCACAATCAGAAATGACAAAGGTGACATGACAACCAAATCCACAGAAATACAAAAGATCCTTAGTGACTACTATGAATACCTCTATGCATACAAACTAGAAAATCTAGAGGAAATGGACAAATTCCTGGAAAGATACAAGCTCCCAAATCTGAATTAGGACCAATAATGAATCTGAAACAGACCAATAATGAGTTTTGAAATTCAATCAGTAATTAAAAAAAAAAAACACTAATTTTAAAAAGGCACTGGACCAGATGGATTCACAGCTGAATTCTCCCAGATGTATAAAGAATAGCTGGTACCAATACTCCTGAAACTATTCTAAAAAATCAAGAAGAAGCATCTCCTCTCTAACTCATTCTACAAAGCCAGGATCATCCTCATACCAAAATGTGGCAAAGACACAACAAATAAGAAAACCACAGGCAGATATCCCTGATGAAGATAGATTCAAAAATCTTCAACAAAATGCTAGCAAACCAAATCCAGCAGCACATCTTAAAGTTAATTCACTATAATCAAGTAGGCTTTATTTCTGGGATGCAAGATTTGTTCAACATATGCAAATCTATAAGTATAATTTGTCACACAAACAGAATTAAAAACCATATGATCATCTCAGTAGACATACAAAAAGCTGTCAATAAAATCCAACATCCTTTGATAATAAAAACCCTCAACAAACTAGACATCAAAGGAACATACCTCAAAATATTAAGAGCCATCTATGAGAAATTCACAGCTAACATCATACTGAATGGACAGAAATTGGAAGCATTCTCCTTAAGAACTGGAATAAGATAAGGATACCCACTCTTAACACTCCTATTCAAAACAGTACTGGAAGTCACAGCCAGAACAATCAGGCAACAGAAAGAAATAAAAAGCATCCAATAGGAAAAGAAAAGGCCCAGCTATTGTTCTTTACTGACAATATTATTCTATACCTAGAAAATCCTAAAGACTCTGCCAGAAGGCTCCTAGACCTGATAAAAACCTTTAGTAAAGTTTCAGAATGCACAATCATTGTTCAAAAAAAAAGCAGCATTGCTAAACACCAATAACAGTTAAGTTGAGAGCCAAATCAAAAACACAATCCCATTTACAATAACGACAAAAAATAAAATAAAATACCTAAGAATACACCTAACCACAGAGGTAACAGATCTCTACAAAGAACACACCTAACCATGGTGGTGGGAAAGATCTCTACAAATATGATTACAAGCAAGGCACAGTGGCTTATGCCTGTAATCCCAGCACTTTGGGAGGCCAAGGCAGGAGGATCACGAAATCAGGCGATGGAGACCATCCTGGCCAACATGATGAAACCCCATCTCTAGTAAAAATACAAAAATTAGCTGGGTGTAGTGGTGTGTGCCTGTAATCCCAGCTACTCAGGAGGCTGACGCAGGAGAATCACTTGAATGCGGCAGGAGAATCACTTGAATGCGGCAGTCGAAGTTTGCAGTGAGCCGAGATTATGCAACTGCACTCCAGGCTGGTGACAGAGAGAGATGACCTCTCAAATAATAATAATAACAACAACAACAACAACAACAACAACAACAGCAAAACATTGCTGAAGGAAATAATAGATGACCCATAAAAATTGAGAAACATTCCATGCTTATTGATTTGAAAAATCAATATTGTTGAAATGACCATATGACCAAAGCAAACTACTGATTAAATGCTATGCCTATCAAACTACCATCATTTTTTGCAGAATTAGAAAAACAAATCTACTGTCAAATTTGTACAGAGAGATTCTGTTTGGAAAAACGTAAGGGAAAAGAGTCTCTTTCTGGTAATCCAGAGAATTCTTCAGAATCTTATCCAAGACCAAGACAGCACCTCGCAAATCTGCAAGAGCTATAGTGTTATTGGGCTTGGAGTGCCCCCTAATTCAGATACAGCTGCAGTAACTGAAAACTTAGATTACAACACCCAAGTCCCTTTGAATACTTGGAAAGCCTTCACAAGAAGAATGGGTACGCACAAGCTCAGACTGTGAAGACTACAATAAATACCTGACTCTTTGATGTCCAGACATTGACAAACATCCACAAGCATCAAGATGATCAACAAAAACATGACCTCACCATACAAACTAAATAAGGCACCAGAGACCAATCCTAGAGAGACAGTGCTATGTGACCTAGCAGGCAGATAATTCAAAATAGCTGTTTTGAGAAAACTCAATGCAATTCAAGATAACACAAAGAAGAAATTCAAAATCCAATAAGATAAAATTAACAAGGAGACTGAAATAATTAAAAGGAATCAGGTAGGAATTCTGGAGTTGAAAAATCCAAGTGACATATTGAAGAATGCATCAGAGTCTCTTAATAGCCGAATTGATCATGCAGAAGAAAGAATCAGTGAGCTTCAAGACAGGCTATTTGAAAATACAGAGTCAGAGGAAACCAAATCAAAGAGAATAAAAACATTTAAAAAGCATGCCTAAAACATGTAGGAAATAGCCTCAAAAGGGCAAATCTAAGTTATTGGACTTAAAGAGGATGTAGAGAGAAAGATAAGGCAAAAAGTTCATTCAAAGGGAAAATAACAGAAAACATCCAAAACCTAGAGAAAGATATTAACATTGAAGTACCAGAAGTTTGTAGAACATCAGGGAGATTTAATCCAAAGAAGACTACCCCAAGGCATTTAATAATCAAACTCCTAATGGTTAAGGATAAAGCAAAAATAAGGAAAATATCCAAATGCAGCAAGAAAAAAGAAATGACGTACAAAGGAGCTCTAATATGTCTGGTAGCAGACTTTTTAGTAGAAGATTTATAAGCAAGAAAAGAGTGGCATGACATATTTCAAGTGCTGAAGGAAGAAAACTTTTACCCTAGAATAGTATATCCACAAAAAAATATCCTTCAAACACAAGGAAAATAAAGACTTTATCAGACAAACAAAAGATGAGGGATTTCATCAACACCAGAGCGGTCCTACAAGCAATGCTAAAGGGAGTTCCTCAGTCTTAAAGAAAAGGAATGAATGAGCAATAAGAAATCATCTGAAGGTACAAAACTAACTGGTAATAGTAAGAGCATGGAAAAACACAGAATGTTATACAGTGCAATTGCAGTGTATAAAATTACTCATATATTGAGTAGAAAGACTAAAAGATAAACTAATCAAACAGAATAATGACAACTTTTTAAGACAGAGTACAATAAGATATAAATAGAAACAACAAAAACCTAAAAAGCAGGGAGACAAAGGTAAAGTATGGAGTTTTTACTAGTTTTCTCATTGCTTATTTGTTTATGCAATCAGCATTAAGTTGTCAGCAGTTTAAAATAATGGATTGTAAGATTACAAGCTTCCTGGTAACCTCAAATCAAAAAACATTCAACAGATCCATAAAAAAATAAGAAATTAAAACATACCACCAGAGAAAATCACCTTCACTAAAAGGAAGACAAGAAGGAAACAAAAAAGAGAAGACCAGAAAACAAATAACAAAATGGCAAGATTAAGTTCTTACTTATCAACAATAACACTAGTTGTAAATGGACTAAACTCTCCAATCAAAAGACATAGAGTGGCTACATGAATGAAAAAAACAAGACTCAATGATCTGTTGCCTATAAGAAACACACTTCACCTAAAAAGACATACAAAAATTGAAAATAAAATAATGGAAAAAGATATTCCATGCCAGTGGAAACCAGAAAATAGTAGAAGTAGCTAGACTTGTATCACACAAAATAGATTTCAAGACAAAAACTATAAATAGAGACCAAGAAGGTCATTGTACAATGATAAAGAGGTCAATTCAGCAAGAGGATATAACATTCATAAATATATATGTGCCCAACAATGGAGCACCCAGATATATAAAGCAAATATTATTAGAGCTAAAGAGAGAGATAGATCCCAATAGAATAATAACTTGGAGACTTCAACACCACACTTTCTACATCAGACAGATCATCCAGATAGAAAATCACCAGAGAAACATCAGACTTAATCTGTACTATAGACCAAATAGATCTAATAGATATTTACAGAACATTTCATTGAATGGCTGCAGAATATACTTTCTTCTCTTCAGCACATAGCTCATTCCCAAAAATAGGCCCTATATCAGGCCACAAAACAAGTCTGAAAACATTCAAAAAACTGGAATCATATCAAGTATCTTCTTTGACCACAAAGGAATAAAACTAGAAATCAATAATAACAAGAGGAATTTTGAAAACTATACAGACAGAGAAATTAAACAATATTCTCCTGAATGACTAGTGGATCAATGAATAAATTAAAAAGGAAATTGAAAAAATGTTTGAAACAAATGAAAATGAAAACACAACATACCAAAACCTGTGGGATACAGTGAAAACAATATTAAGGGGAAATTTTATAGGTATAAGCACCTACATCAAAAAGGCAGAGAAACTTCAAAAAAAAAAAACTAACAATACATCTTAAAGAAATATAAAAGCAACAGTAAACCACACCCAAAATTAGAAGAAAATAAATAATAAAGATCAGAGCAGAAATAAATGAAATTGAAACAAAGGAAACAATACAAAAGATTCTTAAAAATGAAAAATTTGTCTTTTGAAAAAATTAAACAAAATTGATACCTTTAGCCAGACTAAGAAAAAAAGAAAGAATACCCAAATAAATAAAATCAGAGATGAAAAAGCAAATATTAAAATCAATACAGCAGAAATGTAAAGGCTCATTAGAGGCTACTATGAACAAGTATATGCCAATACATTAAAAAATCTAGAAGAAATGAATAATTCCTAGACACATACAACCTACCAATATTGAAAGATGAAAAAATCCAAATCCTGAACAGACCTATAACAAGTAACAAGACTGAAGCCATAATAAAAAGTCTTTAAGCAAAGAAAAGCCCAGGACCCAATGGCTTCACTGCAAAATTTTACCAAACATTTAAAGCATTAATACCAATCCTACTCAAACTATTCCAAAAAATAGAGAAGGAGGCAGTACTTCTAAACTCTTTATATGAGGCCAGTATTGCTCTGATGCCAAAATCTAAGAAAGACACATAAAGAAAACTTTAGGCCTGTAACTCTGATGAACGTTGATCTAAAAACTCTCAACAAAATACTAGCAAACTAATTCAACAACACATGAAAACCATCATTCATCATGACCAACTGGGATTTTTCCCAAGGATGCATGGATGGTTCAGCACAGGCAAATCAATCAATATGATACATCATATCAACAGGTTGAAGGACAAAAAAAATATGATTATTTCAACTGATGCCCAAAAGGTATTGGATAAAATTCAACATCCCTTCATAATAAAAACCTTCAAAATACTGGGGATGAAAGGAACATATCTCAACATAATAAAAGCCATACATGACAGACCCATAACTAGTGTCATATTGAATGGGAAAATAACTGAAAGTCTTTCCTCTAAGATCTGGAACATGACAAAGATGCTCGTTTTCACCACTGTTATTCAATATAGTACTGAAAGTCCTAGCTAGAGCAATCATACAAGAGAAAGATATAAAGGGCATCCAAATTGGAAAGGAAGAAGTCAAATTATTCTTATTAGCAGATGATATGATCTTATATTTGGAAAAATCTAAAGACTCCACAAGAAAACTATTAGAACTGATAAAGTAGGCTGGGTGCAGTGGCTCATGCCTGTAATCCCAGCACTTTGGGAGGCTGAGGCGGGAGGATCATGAGGTCAGGAGATCGAGACCATCCTGGCTAACACAGTGAAACCCCATCTCTACTAAAAGCACAAAAAATTAGCTGGGCGTGGTGGCGGGACGCTGTAGTCCCAGCTACTCGGGAGGCTGAGACAGGAGAATGTCGTGAACCCAGGAGGTGGAGCTTGCGGTGAGCCGAGATCGTGCCACGGCACTCCAGCCTGGGCAACAGTGCAAGACTCTGTCTCAAAAAAAAAAAGGAAGAAAAAGAACTGATAAACTAATTCCGTAAAGTTTCAGGATACAAAATCAACATACAAAAAATACTAGCATTTCTAGATGCCCACAATGAAAAACCAGAAATTAATTGCATTTACCGTATCTACAAATATTATAAGACACCATGGAATTAGCTTAACAAAGAAGTGAAAGATCTCTACAATAAAAACTGTAAAGCATTGGCTGGGCACGGTGGCTCACGCCTGTAATCCCAGCACTTTAGGAGGCCGAGGTGGGTGGATCATGAGGTCAGGAGATCCAGACCATCCTGGCTAACATGGTGAAACCCCGTCTCTACTAAAAATACAAAAAATTAGCCAGGTGTGGTGGCGGGTGCCTGTAGTTCCAGCTACTCAGGAGGCTGAGGCAGGAGAATGGCGTAAACCTGGGAGGCGGAGTTTGCAGTGAGCCAAGATTGCACCACTGCACTCCAGCCTGGGTGACAGAGCGAGACCCCGTCTCAAAAAAAAAAAAAAGAAAAAAAAAAAAAGCATTGATGAAAGACATGGGAGAGGACACCAAAAATGGAAAGGTATTTCATATACATGGATTGGAAGAATCGAAATTATTAAACATGTCCATACTACCCTACTACCCAAAGCAATATACGCATTCAATGCAATCATTATAAAAATACCAATGATATTCTTCACAGAGATAAGAAAAACTCCTAAAATTTATATGGCACCATAAAAGACCCAGAATACTCAAAGCTATCTGAAGAAAAAAGAACAAAACTGAAGAAATCACATTATCTGACTTCAAATTATACTACAGAGCTATAGAAACAAATGCAGCATGGTACTAATGCAAAAATGTACATAGACCAAGAAAACAGAATAGAGAACCCAGAAACAAATCCATACATCTACAGTGAACTCATTTTCAACAAAGGTGCCAAGAACATATATTGGAGAAAGAACAATCTCCTTAATAAATGATGCCAAGAAAACTGGATATCCATATGCAGAAGAACGATAGACTTCTATCTCTCACCATGTACAAAAATCAAATAAAAATGGATTACAAACTTAAATCTGAGACCTCAAATTATAAAATCACTAAAAGAAAACATTGGGAAAACTCCCCAGGACATTGGAATGGGTAAAAGTTTCTTGAGTAATACCCCACAAGCATAGGCAAACAAAGCAAAAATGGAGAAAGGGACCACTTCAAGTTATAAAGCCTTCTGCATGGAAAAGGAAACAATCAACAGAGTGAAAAGACAACCCAAAGAATTGGAGAAAATACTTGCAAACTATCTAGCTGACAAGGGACTAATAACCAGAATATATAGTGTCAAAACAACCCTATGAGAAAAATCTAATAATCAGATTTAAATATGGTCAAAAGATCTGAATAGACATTTCTCAAAAGACATACAAATGGCAAACAGATATATGAAAAGGTGCTCAGCATCATTGATCACCAGAGAAATGCAAATCAATACTACAAGGAGATATCATTTCATCCCAGTTAAAATGGCTTTTGTCCAAAAGACAGGCAATAACAAATACTGGCAAGAAATGTGGAGAAAAGGGAACCCTCATACACTGTTGGTGAGAATGCGAATTAGTAAGAGCACTATGGAGAACAGTTTGAAGATTCCTCAGAAAAACTAAAAATTGAGCTACCATATGATTCAGCAATTCCACTGTCAGGTATATAGCCAAAAGAAAGAAAATCAGTATAACAAAGAGATATCTGCACTCCCATGTTTATTGCAGCACTGTTCACAATAGCCAAGATTTGGAAGCAACTAAGTGTCAACAGGCTAACGGATAAAGAAAATGTGGCACATATACATATTGGAGACTATTCAGCCATAAAAAAAGAATGAGATCCTGTCACTTGTAACAACTTGGATGGAACTGGAGTTCATTATGTTAAGTGAAAAAAGCAAGGCCCAGAGAGATAAACTTCACATATTCTATTTGTGGGAGCTAAAAATTAAAACAACTAAACTTCTGAAGATATGGAGTAGAATGATGGTTACCAGAGATGGGAAGGGCAGTGGGGCAGTAGGGGGAAGTGGGGATGCTTAATGGGTACAAAAAAGAGAAGAATGAATAAGATCTAGCATTTGATAGCACAATGGGTGACTATAGTCAACAATAATTTAATTGTACATTTAAAAAATAAAAGTATAATTGGATTGTTTATAACACAAAGGATAAATGTTTGAGGTGATGGTGATGGATACCCTATTTACCCTGATGTGATTGTTACGCATTGCATGCCTGTGTCAAAATAGCTCATGTACCCCATAAATATGTACACCTACCCTGTACTCACAAAAATTAAAAATTAAAACTTTTCAAAATATAAAATAATATTCATACAGAACTAAAAAATAGTTCAAGTAGCCAGATGATTCTAAGCAAAAAGAATAAAGCTGAAGGCATCACATTACCTGACTTCAAACTACACTACAAAGCTACAGTAACCAAAACAGCATGGTATTGGTACAAAAACAGACACATAGACGATTGAAACAGAATAGAAAATCCAGAAATAAAGCCACACACCTGCAACCAACTGATCTTCAACAAAGTTAACAAAAACAAGCAATGGGGAAAGGACTCCCTATTCAATAAATGGTTCTGGGATAACTGGCTACCCATATGCAGAAGAATGAAATTGGATAAATACTTATCACTATATGCAAATATAATCTCAAAATGGATTAAAGACTTAAATATATGACCTAAAACTGTAAAAAAAACTTAGGTAATATCCTTCTGGATACTGACTTTGGCATCTGACAAAGGACTAATATCTAGACTCTATAAGGAACTTAAATAAATTAACAAACAAAAAACAACCCCATTAAAAAGTGAGCAAAGGATGTAAACAGACACCTTTCGAAAGAAGACATAGACATACAAGTGGCCAACAAACGAATGAAAAAATGCTCAACATCACAGAAACGCAAATGAAAACTACAATGAAATTGCATCTCATACCAGTCAGAATGGCTATTATTAAAGAGTCAAAAAATAACAGATGTTAGTGAGGCTGCAGAGAAAAGGGAATGCTTATACACTGTTGATGAACATGTAAATTAGTTCAGCCACTATAGAAAGCAGTTTGGAGATTTCTCAAATAACTAAAAGTAGAACTATCATTCAACCCAGCAATTGCATTACTGAGTATATGTCCAAAGGAAAATAAGTTGTTCTACCACAAAGACACATGTGCTAATATGTTTATCACAGCACTATTCACAATAGCAAAAATATGGAATCAACCTAGATGCCCATCAATAGTAGACTGTAAAAGGAAAATATGGTACATATACACCATGGAATACGATGTAGCCATAAAAAAGAACAAAATCATGTCCTTTGCCACAGCATGGATGCAGCTGGAGGCCATTATCCTAATCAAAGTAACGCAGGAACAGAAAACCAAACACCACATGTTTTCACTTATAAGTGGTAGCTAAAAATTAAGTACACGTAAAGATGGGGAAAATAGACACTGGGGACTACATGACAGGGGAAGTAGGGCAAAGGTTGAAAAAATACCTACTGGGGACTATGCTAACTACCTGGGTAAGAGTTTCAACTGTACCTCAAATCTCAGCACCGCACAATACCTGTAACAAACAAGTACCTCCTGAATCTAAAATAAAAGTTGAAATTTTTAAAATAAAATTTCTAGAGAGAGCACAATAGGGGAAAGAAAAACTATTGATAAACTACACTTCACTGAAAATAAAATTATCTGCTCTTCAGAAGACTGATTTTTTTTTTAAAAAGCCACAGACTGTGAGAAAATATCTACATTTATCTGACAAAGGATCTGTATCTAAAATACATTTTAAATGCATATAAATCAGCAGCAAAAGATAAATAATCCCTTTTTTAAATGCAGAAGACAAACAGACACTTTATAAAAGCAGAAGTATATAAATGTCCAATAAGCACATTAAACGGTATTCAACACCATTAGTCATAAAGGAAATGCAATTTAAAACCACAATACGATAGAATTTCATACTCATTCAAATGAATAATATAAAAAAAGACAACATCAAATATTGGTGTAGAGGAGAAGAAACTTGAACTATTATATATTGCTTGTTGGAATGTTGAAACTGTTTGGCAGTTCTCTTACAAAGTTAAACATACATATGTACCCTATGACATAGAAGTTCTATTCTACATATTTGCCAAAGAGACATGAAAATATATTTTCACCAAAAAAATTTCACAAGAATGTTTTTACCAGCTTATTCATAATAGCCTCAAACTGGAAACAACTCAAATGTCCATCAATAAGAGAATGAGAAAAAGTTGTAATATAGTCATAAAACGTAATACTACCCAGAAATTGTTAAAATTTACTACAGATATACCCAACAGCATGAAATGAAACTTGAAAATATTATGGTGAGCAAAAGTGTACATACTATGCGATTCTATTTAAATGAGGTTGAAGAACTGGCAAAGCTAACCTATGATGATAGAAGTAAGACAGTGGTTGCCTAAAAGGGGAACTGGGATAGACTAGAAGGAGTATAAGGGAACTTCAAGGTGATGGAAATGTCCTATATTTTTAACTAAGATGGTGAGTAACATGAGTGTATTTACTCATCAAAAGTTACCAAGTTGTACCCTTTATATATATGAATTTTATCTCAACAAAAAAAAACAAAGAAGAAAAAATATACTTTTACCCTGCAATTTCACTTCTAATAATTTATCCTACAGTATTCATTGGAAAACATTTCAAACATTCTACATATTCAGCAATAGCTACCATGAAATACAATTATGAAGTCTTTAAAAAGAATGAGGCACCATAATTAATAGAGAGTGAAGTTTAAAAAGCAAGGTACAGAACAGTGCATAAGATATGCTATCAAGTGAATTGAAAAAAAAAAAGAAGAAAGAAAAACACTGAAGGATACAAAAGGGATTAGTAACCCTTGTCTCCAGAACTGGATGACTGGGAAACCTAGAGTGAGACTTACTTTTCGTTAAGTGAGCTACCCGTTTTGTATCCTTTGAACGGTATATCATTTGCATATGTTGTCTTTGTCTTGTAAGCAATGAAATAATTATTTAACTATGTATAAAAATGACTTGTTGCGTGATAAATGCACTTACATAGTTTTAAAAAACAATATCGAATGAAATAAGTGCTAAATGAAAGGTTAGAAGTAGATACTAAGGATGGTCAGAGACAAAGGGGCAAGTTTCTTCAGAAAGGATTTTTATGGAATTTTGAATCAAGAGTCATATTTTGACAGGAATAAAACAGAGTGTATCAGAAGCAATGTTCAGTTAGAGGAATTGACATGGCAGATACAAGGCCACGGGAAACCTGGGGCATGTTTGGAAAACAGAGGACAGTGGAAACTATTTGAACAAGTAAACAGTAGACCTTAGCCTGACTACTGAAGGCTCATTCAATGTACTTTATCGATTTGGTTATAATCCCCAACTTGATTTCTTCTAAACTTACGGCATTGGATTCTACTCTATCAGAGAAAGAAAATCAAAGGGGAGAGGAGAAAAAGAGAATAGAATAGAGGACAAAAAGGAGGATGAGGGAAAGACAAGTGTCAAGATAAAAAATCTTAGAAAAGTTAGGATGGAGTTCATTGGAATGGAAAGTGAAGTACATTTTAAAATTGAAAAAAGTAAAGATTTTTGTTGATTTTGATTTTGTTGCAAAAGAAATAGAGAAGAAATAAAAGGAGAAGGGTAGTTGCTTCCTTAGCACTCAGGGTATGTAATCAGACACTGAAGTATAAAAGGATAAAAGACATATTAAATAACTGTTTTCCATCTGCAGTTACTAATGAAGAAAGTGGAGAGTCAGACAAAACAAGGATCAGGTTTCCGGGAATGAAAAGGGGCAGATAAATATCAGAGTGGAAAGACACCAGGATCTCACTAAAGCATGAAACCTATGAAGGGGAGGATCCAGCATGTAGTCAAGACTTGGTAGACCAGCTCTTGATTTCATTTTATTCATCACAGCTTGCTGGACCTGGCAAAAACCACCTCCTTTCAAAATGAATTTTATGTGCAGAGATGAAAACAGACTTCCGTGGGCTACTCATTAGCTCACAGTAGTAAAATTGCAGGCTTCCACCTCCCTCCCAAGAGAAGGTCTATCTCAGGATCTGCACCTTATTCTAAGTTAATATTTGTTCAGACTTAGAAAGGCAGTGGAACAGCTTTGGCTAGTCTTTGATCTCTCTTAAAGCTTAGACCCTGTGATGTAGCAAGAAGATGTCTGTGGGGATTAAAAAAAAATCCATCCATCCATTCATTCATTCATTATTTGGACAAACATCTATTGGTTACCAAGTTATGTATCTGGTACTATGCTAAGTACTGGTGAAATCAAGATAAATAATTAATTCTCATTAAGGCACTCCAATCTGGTAGGAAGAGAGAAACAATCAATTACATAAAGCAAACATAGCAAAATTTTCATTGTAGAATCTAAATGGTGGAGATACTGGCTTTCACTACACATTGCTATCTATTTTTCTATAATTTTGAAAACCTTGTATAATAAAATATTAAAAAATAAACCAATTATAATATAACAATATATAATAACAATTATAATATAACAATAAGCCAGTGCTTATTGGTGTTTAACCCCAAATTGGACTCCTTTTCATAAATGAGGAGGCCATCATTTTTTAATGATCATTAATGGGTGCAGCACATAATGAGTTCTGGGTCAAGCAAGTTTGATAAGCATTGGGCTAAACATAAGTCACTATAGTTCTGTACTGCTTCTTTTACTGACCTCTAAGATGTCTATGCAATATGGCTCTTCACGATCAGACATAATATGTAGAGTTTTTTACATAATATGTAGGCTTATTTGACTATTTCCCTGGGTACTCATCAGCATTAGTGTTCTAGAAAATAGACAGTGGGAAATACTTGATTTAAGATTAATTCCACTGAGCTGTATCCCCTGAGAAATGTAATGAGGTTATGAAGGTATGTTACTGTGTATGATGATTCCTCTTTCAGCCCATAATCTAAACAGGAATTTACTTTTCTTATATGTAGTGGTTTAAGGAACACAATCTAGTATTATAGCACTATAATCATTCATAGAGAAACTGGGTAATGGCCTTATGAAGGCTATAATAAAGCCTTCATATCTTATGAAGACTATAATAAAGCCTTCATATCTTATGAAGACATGAAGAGCAGAAACACAGGAATGAATTGTTTTTTAAAGCCCAAGCATAACGACTTACTTCAAATAAACGCATGAGCAAAAGCTAATGACTTTAAAAATATTGAGTTAAGGACCCTGAAATGAAAAAGGGGCATCTCAGTTCAGAATGACACAGACCATCCTAAAAAGGAAAAGCAGAAGTGAAACAATGCAAGCAGCAAAGCCATTTATATTGCCCCACTGGCTTAGGGCTTTTATATGAGGGAGAACTGGAGATAAATATCAGAGTTTCACAACATGGTATTCAGAATTATACTGGGGCAGGACTGCATAGTGAAATAGGTATAATTCTCATGCAATAAGACATTTTCAACAAGCCCTTTTGTTCTTTGATTCCCAAGTTAAAGAACCTGTCTAGGTAGTATGCAAGATATGCATATGTCTACAGGGGTAAGAACCTATTAGATAGTAACAGTTAAATTTGCTTCACAGAGTGGGTAAACTAAGTAAACAGATGACTTCAGAGAATGCCCTCTTAACAGCCTTAATTTCTCTCTTGTGGTCCTACCTCTTACATAATAGAAGTATTACAAATTCTACCCTTTATTTTAGTTTTTGTTTATATTTTCACATAATTCTGAGAACATTTTTCATAGTGCATTAAAATTATTTGTGTATACGTTGGCCTCCATGATTAAACTGTGGGCTCATTGAAGATGGTACTGTATATTTTTCATTTTTGTATCCCATGTGCAAATTCTGAAAGTCCTGATATGCCATTCTAAAGAGTTTGGATCTTATCCCAAGAGCAACTGGAAGCACTAGAGGCTTTTAAATAGGGTCAGTTTTAATAGGGCTAGATTTGCATTTAGAAAGCCCTTTGGCTGGATTGTAGAAAGTTGATTAGAGGCAGGAAGCCAGGTGGCAGAGAGGCCAGTGCGTAGGCCATGGCAGCAGTGCAGGTGAGAGATGAGGAGCTGAAACTAGGGCACTAGCATAGAAGCAGGGACAGCCAGAGGGGTTCAGGACATAGAATAGGCTGAATTTGGTAACTCATGAGATGCCAAAGATGGAAAAGAAAGTGTAGCCTTAAATGACTGATGTTTCTATCTGTGGTGACACTATTGGCTAGAAAGTGGAATACGGGAGGGAAAACTAGGCTGACAAAGAAGACAATTAACATGTTCATCACAAACTGCCCTTTCTCAGAAAGCTAGGTACTGTGGAAACACAGAGAAAATAGTCTCTAACTTACCACCAGGCTAGGTTCCCACTGTTTGTTTCAAGTCAATTGCTTAGAAATTGGAATGCATTTTTCCAGAAGGAACAAAACTACAGATCCTGATTGGCCCTGAAGGCTATTTGCTCCCCAGTGGCCATACAGTATTTTATTATTTCTGTGGGAGTGGGAGAAAAATCAAGGAAAAAGCCCTGAGAGCCTGTGAGGGAAGCTTAGGACTCAGACCCAGGTTCACCACTTATTCATCTTTCCTTCTGTTTCCTTAGTTTCTCTAAAATAAAATGAAGATTAGAAACAAAGCTCTGCTTATGTAGGAGGTTTGTTGTAAAGCTCAAAAGAGATAGTCTATAAGAAAATATTTTGTGTAGTGTAGCCTGTCTTATAAATCTAAAATTTAAAAGCATCCATTTTGTTACCTGGTATTCCTGAAGGGTAAATGATTTCAGATAGCTGGGTTTGAAAGAGTTCAGAATTTAGTCTTTGACTTGAAATCAACACAAATGCCCATCAATGACAGACTGGATAAAGAAAATGTGGCACATATATACCATGGAATACTATACAGCCATAAAAAGAATGAGTTCATGTCCTTTGCAGGGACATGGATGAAACCAGAAGTCATAATTCTCAGCAAACTAACACAGGAACAGAAAACCAAACACCACATGTTCTCACTCGTAAGTGGGAACTGAACAATGAGAACACATGGACACAGAGAGAGGACCATCACACACCAGGATGTGTCAGGGGGAAAAGGGGAGGCAGAGCATTAGGACAAGTACCTAATGCATGTGGGGCTTAAAACCTAGATGACGGGTTGATGGGTGCAGCAAACCACCATGGCACATGTATGCCTATGTAACAAACCTGCACATTCTGCACATGTATCCCAGAACTTAAATTAAAAAAAAAAAAAAGAAAGAGTTCAGAATTTAGTCTTTTAAAGATGAAAACTTTTTTTCCTGAAAAGTTAACCATTTTATGGGCATGTAAACCTTTCCGAAATATTGCTTCTCCTACAGTGTCCTGAACATAAGACTAGGAGATTAGTAACTACTTGTTGAGTAAACTGTTAATTTTGTGGCCTTATTCTGAGGTGGCCACTCTTTCTCAGTCTTCTCTGCTAGTTCTTCCTCATCTCTCAGACCTCTTAAATGTGGAGGAGCCCAAAGACATAGGCATCAGACCTATTTACTTCTCTATCTGCATTCATTTCCTAGGTGACTTCATTCAGTCCTGTGGCTGTAAATTCCATCCATACACTCCTGATTTCCAATTTTATGTCTCCAGTTTTGGCATTTCCTTTGAACTCCAGTCTTATACACCCAAATGCTTACTCAACATCTGCTTTGTATGTGAACTAAATATCCTAAATTTAACGTGACCAGAACGATTGTTTCCCATTCACGCTCCAACTGCAAAACTTGCTCTATTCTTCAACTGTCTAATCTCAATAAATGACAGCAAATGGCCATTTCCCTAACTAAAATCCTTGGAGTCAGCCCTGACTCTTCTAATGCACAGTCTGCATCCAACCTATCAGCCAACATTGGTGGCTCTGTCTTCGAGGTTAATTCATACTCCAACTACTTCTTACCGTCTCCCCTGCTACCTCCCTGGCCAAGCCGCCATCATTAGTCCTATAGATTATTTCAAGAGCCTCCTTACTTTCCCTCCTATGGTCTATTCTACACGGAGTAGCACTATGGCCACATTTATAGTTCAGATCATGTCACACCTTTGCTCAAAACCCTACAATGGCTCTGAATAAAATCGAAAGTTCTTGTAATAATCTATTAGGCCCTGGTAATTTAACCCATCTTTTCCCTTGACCCCACTCCTAAAACATAGCACTAATCTTACGTCAGAATCTCTGCTTATATTGTTTTCTGTCTCTGAAACTCTTCCTTTGATATCTACAAGGCTCACTCTTTCACTTTATCCCATTCCCTGCTCAGACCTCGAATCAGAGAAGTCCCCCGACTTCCCTCAAGAAAGCAATACCATACTCCAGCACCATCATTCTCTATCCCATTGCTGAGTTTCATTTCACCCTCTAGCATTTTCACAACACCTGCATATTATGAATATATTTGTATATATGCTATATTCTTCAACTGTGTAATCTCAATAAATGACATATTCCATTGTAAAGTGTGGTGCATGGATTGCCACCAGTCTGCAAACCAGAAACACACACACAAACACACACAAACGCACGCTACTTTGAAACTTGTTTAGCAGCTTGACAGGGGAAGTTCATGTCTGTAGAATCTAATAATAAAAAATTCGGGTTTGTGTTTTGTATGTCTTTTTTATGTTTTCAAAATTATTGTTCAAAATACCAGCCTAAAGACATTGGAAATCTAAAAAAAAACAATTTTAATTGGTCGTTTATCAAAGATCATCTGAGCAGCCCTGGTTGACTTCACCCCTCCTGGATTGTAAGCTCCAGAAGAGCAGGATTATTTTTATCAAATATTTACTAAACACTTACTATGGCCCTGGCCCTGAACTGGCCTCTGAGACTCAAACCTGAATAAGGCACAGACAATGCCTTCTTGGATCTCACAGTTCACTGGAGGAGAACAACACATAAAAACAAATGGCAGCCTAGGGTGAAAGCCCAACAGTGCAGATAAGGTACATACTATTCATGACTTAAAAGCTTATATATTTGCACACCTGAAAAGAAAACCAACTGTGCAAGTGTGTGATAAGCAGGGCATGAGTAGTGGGGGAGAACCTCTTCAAGGAGCACTGGGATCTGTCTCCTTCCCAACTGTGAATACTTTTGTGCCTCTTCTCTTAGCATCACCTTACATACTCCTATTTGTTCATTTGTTCATTGTTTACTCCACTGATATTCACAGTGTGGCCCATGGACCAGCACCTATTTGTTACCTGGCTAAAAGGAGATAACTTCCTTTCAACCTTTCCATCTTTCACACACAACACATCCATGCTCCCTGTCCAGAGATGAGTCTTCCTTTTCCCATGTTGGTCTGGCAGAAGGTGAGGGCTCCTGCTAAGTGGCAGAAGTCGTAAGCCAGAAGTAGGAGAACAAATCACTACTGATGTCCAAAAGCTTACATATATCTGACAGGGTCAAACTGTAGTCAAGAAGCCTTTGTTTACTTCACGTTCCCTGAGCCACAATTTAAAAAAAAAATCCACACAGTTTTTTCTTGCACTGCCTCATAGAACAGGATATCTTATTTAATTGAAAACAAGTCACCTTACTCTCTTCGCTGCAGGCCTGGGAGTAGTTTGAAGGTAGGTAGCATGGTTTTTGTAATTATCCCCATCCCCTAAAAACACAACACACATCTGGTATATTGCTATGCCCTTAACAATTAGATATTTTAGTCATCATTTAAATCCCATCCCTTTACGAAGAAAAGACTTGATATAATTAACAAGAAAGGAGGACGGCAACAAAGATTTATTGAACAAAGTATGTCACAGCGCCTTTTGATTATTTAACCTTCATAACAGACAGGAAGGTAGGTAGGTTATGCCCATTTTACAAATAAGCAAATAATAGGCTCAGAGAGCAAGGTGGGGAGACCCGGTGTCAAATCATGTCAGTCTAATTCCAGGGATGTGTAATTAAGTAGAGCGCAGGAAAAAAAAATAGGAAAAAATTATGACAATGACAACGAATATAAGAATTCTTACAACCATATTATAATTGGCTACACGTGTTTTTAGTTTCAAAATTTCTAGTAACTGAGGCATCCAAAAGGAAGAAAAGGGAGAGGATGATATAAACATAACAGGAAAGAAGAAGGAGAACAAGAAGGGGGAGGAGAGAGGGTAAGAAAATAAGGATGAGGGAGGAGAAGGAGAAAGATGTAGAGAAGAATAAAAAATAAGAAGAAGAGAGAAAATAGGAAGAGGGAGAATAGGAGGAAGAAAGAAAGGGAAACAAAGCATTCTGAAGGGTCTAATTTGACCCAAAGATAAAATACAGAGAGGTGGAAAGAAAACGTGTCCCTTTACACTATTCTTCCCAGACACCAAAATCTGGATTAAGGTCAAAGTCCTAACTCAGATTCGCAAACAGGGCTTTCTGTATTGCTAGCAAAAGGAAGATTCATTTGTTTTACATGCCCAACTAGGGGCTAGGAGAAGTGATATCATGCTGGAAAAGTAAGAATACAAAGCAATTTCTTTCAAATTGCCTATAAGTAAATTCGTATTAACTAGGATTTCTCTTTTCTCCTTTGCTGCTTTAGTTCTCTCCACTGCCTACCCCATCTCACCTCCAACATACAACAGGACCAAAAAAAAAAAAAAAATGGCTTAGAGTACCACATAAGAAATGAGCCTGTGATTGAGACATTACAGCCATTACTTACCTCATTTTAGGAGAATATCTTCCTCCCATCATTCCAAACTTCAGTTTACTATTAACTGCAACTATAATCACTCATTTGCTGAATAACAATGAAGATTTACTGTGTGCTAGGCATTGTCCTCATGTTAGAGATACCCTCAGGCAGCTTACAATCTAATGAATAAACTGAGTAAGCATACAATTTAAATATAACAAGCAAATTATTTTAATAGAAATAGAATTAAGCCAGAGATGTCATGAGGATTGTTATATAATGTATTGCACAATAATATAATCACAATTAAAAAGTAAAGTACCAAAGACTTTTAAAGTCACATTTTTAACAAAACAAACCATTTTTATTTTCTTGTTTGCTTCCTGTCTTTATCTATGATCAGAGAGTTGACTACCCCAGAACGCATACCATTTTGAATTATTTTTACTTGGTATATATTTAGAATGTCTTTATATCGCTCAGTATTTTACAATTATCACATAATAATCTTCTAAATCAATTTATTATCATTTTATAACAATTTCTTCTATTGCTGGGTATTTAGATCGTTTCCAGACTCTAGCATAAATGACATTGTAGTTAACACCTTCCTTTTTCCTCTTATTTTCCCTAGGATAGAAATTCACAGAAACAAAATTACAAATTCAAAATGTCTGTATATTTTAGAATTTCTCATTTACATTAATTTTTCATATTGTTTTCTAAAAGGTGTATATCCATCTACCATGCCACTATTAAGTATAGGTGACAGTTTGACTGCAATCTCAACTAATATATTTTCCAAACTCATACTACTCTAATAGGTAGAAAAAATACAAGTTATTTGATAAACTAGTATGGTTGAACATTTTTTATAAATTTTACATGATTACCTTTGAGGGTCTTCAGATTTTTTTTTTTCAACTTCTTTGTGACATATAATGAAGACATTAGCCATTATGATGCTTGTTGTAAATGTTTTCTCATACTATATTGTTACCCTATTTTTTTTCCTGAACAGATATTTTATCTCAGATGATCAAATCTAACTATCTTTAATTTTGTGATTTAACCTACTATCTCAAGGCTCACAATGCCAGCATCACTCCAGAAATGTGATATCATTTCTATTTTCTAATATGTTTACTGGCTAGATATTTAATGCTGTTTGGCATGAGGCATGAATATAATTTTATTTTCAAAATAGATGGCCAACTATTTATAGATTTTTCTATTCTCTAATTTATATATATTATATTACATTTTCACTTCTTACATTTCTTATGTTTAATTAGATTATATCATCTCACTATTTTAATTATCGCATATTTTCTTTATTTTAATATGTGGTACACTAGTCTGTTCATCATTCTTTGATTTTTCAGATGAATTTAATAACTGATGATGTAAGAAATTCTACTGAGATTTTGATTGATAATTATTTAAATCTATAAGTGCATTTAAGAGAAATAGGCATTACAGAATGTAACATTCTCTACAAGACCTTATGTCTCTCTAAGCTGAAGAGTGTGCTGTAGATTCAAATGTCCTGGATTTAACCCTTTTTTATCTCAGTTTTTCCAATTTTCTCTTTTTTTCTTACATAAAATTTAGCACATGGTCTGTATTGTAAAATATTTTTGATGGAATCTTTTTTTCTCTCTTTTTTATGTTTCTTTTGGTATTTTAAGGAATTTTTTATTTTTTGTTCTAGTAGCCACCATCATATCACGCCTTTGGAACATTTCTTTTTCTTACTTAGGCTTCTACTATTTGGATTTTCATCTTTAAACGTATCCTCTGACTCTTATATCACCTATGTATGGACCCATCATTGAGCTTTTTTTTTTTCTTCAACTATTATTTTAAGTTCTGGGGGACATGTGCAGAATGTGCAGGTTACATAGGTAAATGTGTGCCATGGTGGTTTGCGAAACCTATCAACCCATCACCTAGGTATTAAGCCAAGAATCCATTAGCTGTTGTGCCTGATGCTCTCGCTCCCCCCCGACAGGCCCCAGTCTGTGTTGTTCGCCCCCATGTGTCCATGTGTTCTCATCATTCAGCTCCCACTTATAAGTGAGAACATATGGTGTTTGGTTTTTTGTTCCTGCATTAGCTTGCTGAGGATAATGGCTTCCAGCTACATCTATGTCCCTGCAGCAGAGGACATGATCTCATTCCTTTTTATGGCTGCATAGTATTCCGTGGTATATATGTACCACATTTTCTTTATCCAGTCTATCATTGATGGGCATTTGGGCTGATTCCATGGCTTTGCTGTTGTGAATAGTGCTGCAATGAACAAATACATGCATGTATATTTATAACAAATAATGTATATTCCTTTGGAAATATACCCAGTAATGGGATTGCTGGGTCAAATGGTATTTCTGCTTCTAGATCCTTGAGGAAATGCCACAATGTCTTCCACAATGTTTGAACTAATTTAGACTCCCACCAACAGTGTAAAAGTGTGCCTTTTTCTCCACAACTTTGCCAGTATCTGTTGTTTCTTGATTTTTTAATAATCATCCTTCTGACTGGCATGAGATTTTGCACAGCAAAAAGAAACTATCATCAGAGTGAAGACAACCTACAGAACGGGAGAAAATTTTTGCAATCTATTCATCTGACAAAAATCTAATATCCAGAGTCTACAAGGAACTTATACAAATTTACAAGAAACAAACAACCCCATTAAAAAGTGGGCAAAGGACATGAACAGATACTTCTCAAATGAAGACATTTATGTGGCCAACAAACATATGAAGAAAAGCTCAACATCACTGATCATTAGACAAATGCAAATCAAAACCACATTGAGCTTTTTTAAACTTTCTTTTCTGCCTTTTTATTTCAATAGGTTTTTGGGGAACAGGTGGTGTTTGGTTATATTAATAAGTTCTTTAGTGGTGACTTCTGAGATTTTGGTGCACCTATCACCTGAGCGTGTACACTGTACATAATGTGCAGTCTTTTATCCCTCACCTCCTTGGATCCTTTTCCCTGAGTCCCCAAAGTCCCTTGTATTGTTATTATGCCTTTTTGTCCTCATAGCTTAGCCCCCATTTATGAGTTAGAACATATGATGTTTGGTTTTCCATTCCTGAGTTATTTCACTAACAATAATGGTCTCCAATTCCATCCAGGTTGCTGCAAACGCCATTATTCTATTCCTTTTTATGGCTGAATAGCATTTCACAGTATATATGTACCACATTTTCTTTATCCACTCATTGGTTGATGGACATTTGGACTGGTTCCATATTTTTGCAGTTTTGCAAATTGTGCTGCTTTAAACATGTATGTGCCTCTGGTAGAATTCGGCTGTGAATCCATCTGGTCCTGGACTCTTTTTGGTTGGTAAACTATTGATTATTGCCACAATTTCAGAGCCTGTTATTGGTCTATTCAGAGAGTCAACTTCTTCCTGGTTTAGTCTTGGGAGAGTGTATGTGTCGAGGAATTTATCCATTTCTTCTAGATTTTCCAGTTTATTTGCGTAGAGGTGTTTGTAGTATTCTCTGATGGTAGTTTGTATTTCTGTGGGATCGGTGGTGATATCCCCTTTATCATTTTTTATTGCATCTATTTGCTTCTTCTCTCTTTTCTTCTTTATTAGTCTTGCTAGAGGTCTATCAATTTTGTCGATCCTTTCAAAAAAACCAGCTCCTGGATTCATTAATTTTTAAAGGGTTCTTTGTGTCTCTATTTCCTTCAGTTCTGCTCTGATTTTAGTTATTTCTTGCCTTCTGCTAGCTTTTGAATGTGTTTGCGCTTGCTTTTCTAGTTCTTTTAATTGTGATGTTAGGGTGTCAATTTTGGATCTTTCCTGCTTTCTCTTGTGGGCATTTAGTGCTATAAATTTCCCTCTACACACTGCTTTAAATGTGTCCCAGAGATTCTGGTATGTTGTGTCTTTGTTCTTGTGGGTTTCAAAGAACATCTTTATTTCTGCCTTCATTTCGTTAGGTACCCAGTAGTCATTCAGGAGCAGGCTGCTCAGTTTCCATGTAGTTAGGAGCAACTGGTACCATTCCTTCTGAAACTATTCCAATCAATAGAAAAAGAGGGAATCGTCCCTAACTCATTTTATAAGGCCAGCATCATCCTGATACCAAAGCCGGGCAGAGACACAACCAAAAAAAGAGAATTTTAGACCAATATGCTTGATGAACATTGATGCAAAAAATCCTCAATAAAATACTGGCAAAACGAATCCAGCAGCACATCAAAAAGCTTATCCACCATGATCAAGTGGGCTTCATCCCTGGGATGCAAGGCTGGTTCAATATATGCAAATCAATAAATGTAATCCAGCATATAAACGGAACCAAAGACAAAAACCACATGATTATCTCAATAGATGCAGAAAAGGCCTTTGACAAAATTCAACAGCCCTTCATGCTAAAAACTCTCAATAAATTAGGTATTGATGGGACGTATCTCAAAATAATAACAGCTATCTATGACAAACCCACAGCCAATATCATACAGAATGGGCAAAAACTGGAAGCATTCCCTTTGAAAACTGGCACAAGACAGTGATGCCCTCTCTCACCACTCCTATTCAACATAGTGTTGGAAGTTCTGGCCAGGGCAATTAGGCAGGAGAAGAAAATAAAGGGTATTCAATCAGGAAAAGAGGAAGTCAAATTGTCCCTGTTTGCAGACGACATGATTGTATATCTAGAAAACCCCATTGTCTCAGCCCAAAATCTCCTTAAGCTGATAAGCAACTTCAGCAAAGTCTCAGGATACAAAATCAATGTACAAAAATCACAAGCATTCTTATACACCAATAACAGACAAACAGAGAGCCAAATCATGAGTGAACTCCCATTCACAATTGCTTCAAAGAGAATAAAATACCTAGGAATCCAACTTACAAGGGATGTGAAGGACCTCTTCAAGGAGAACTACAAACCACTGCTCAAGGAAATAAAAGAGGATACAAACAAATGGAAGAACATTCCATGCTCATAGGTAGGAAGAATCAATATTGTGAAAATGGCCATACTGCCCAAGGTAATGTATAGATTCAATGCCATCCCCATCAAGCTACCAATGACTTTCTTCACACAATTGGAAAAAAACTACTTTAAAGTTCATATGGAACCAAAAAAGAGCCCGCATCACCAAGTCAATCCCAAGCCAAAAGAACAAAGCTGGAGGCATCACGCTACCTGACTTCAAATATACTACAAGGCTACAGTAACCAAAACAGCATGGTACTGGTACCAAAACAGAGATATAGATCAATGGAACAGAACAGAGACCTCAGAAATAACACCACATATCTACAACTATCTGATCTTTGACAAACCTGAGAAAAACAAGCAATGGGGAAAGGATTCCCTATTTAATAAATGGTGCTGGGAAAACTGGTTAGCCATATGTAGAAAGCTGAAACTGGATCCCTTCCTTACACCTTATACAAAAATTAATTCAAGATGGATTAAAGACTTAAACCTTAGACCTAAAACCATAAAAACCCTAGAAGAAAACCTAGGCATTACCATTCAGGACATAGGCATGGGCAAGGACTTCATGTCTAAAACACCAAAAGCGATGGCAACAAAAGCCAAAATTGACAAATGGGATCTAATTAAACTAAAGAGCTTCTGCACAGCAAAAGAAACTACCATCAGAGTGAACAGGCAACCTACAAAATGGGAGAAAATTTTCGCTATCTATTCATCTGACAAAGGGCTAATATTCAGAATCCACAATGAACTCAAACAAATTTACAAGAAAAAAACAAACAACCCCATCAAAAAGTGGGCGAAGGACATGAACAGACACTTCTCAAAAGAAGACATTTATGCAGCCAAAAAACACATGAAAAAATGCTCACCATCACTGGCCATCAGAGAAATGCAAATCAAAACCACAATGAGATACCATCTCACACCAGTTAGAATGGTGATCATTAAAAAGTCAGGAAACAACAGGTGCTGGAGAGGATGTGGAGAAATAGGAACACTTTTACACTGTTGGTGGGACTGTAAACTAGTTCAACCATTGTGGAAGTCAGTGTGGCGATTCCTCAGGGATCTGGAACTAGAAATACCATTTGACCCAGCCATCCCATTACTGGGTATATACCCAAAGGACTATAAATCATGCTGCTATAAAGACACATGCACACATATGTTTATTGCGGCACTATTCACAATAGCAAAGACTGGGAACCAACCCAAATATCCAAGAATGATAGACTGGATTAAGAAAATGTGGCACATATACACCATGGAATACTATGCAGCCATAAAAAATGATGAGTTCATGTCCTTTGTAGGGACATGGATGAAATTGGAAATCATCATTCTCAGTAAACTATTGCAACAACAAAAAACCAAACACCGCATATTCTCACTCATAGGTGGGAATTGAACAGTGAGAACACATGGACACAGGAAGCGGAACATCACACTCTGGGGCCTGTTGTGGGGTCGGGGGAGGGGGGAGGGATAGCTTCAGGAGATATACCTAATGCTAAATGACGAGTTAATGGGTGCAGCACACCAGCATGGCACATGTATACATATGTAACTAACCTGCACATTGTGCACATGTACCCTAAAACTTAAAGTATAATAATAATAATAAAATAAAAAAAACATGTATATGCAAGTATTTTTTTCATATAATGATTTCCTTTCCTCTAGGTAGATACCCAGGAGTCGGATTGCTGGATCAAATGACAGATCTACTTTTGGTTCTTTAAGAAATCACCACACTATTTTCCATGGTGGTTGTACTAGTTTACATACCCACCAACAGTATAAAAATGTTCCCTTTTCACCACATCCATGCCAACATATATTATTTTTTTTTATTATGGCCATTTTTGCAGGAGTGAGGTGTTATCATGTTGTGGTTTTCCCTCTCTTCTCCCATAATTTAGTTATGCTACTTCTATTTTGTAAAAACATAAAATTCACATCACTTCTTTTGATTTCAGATCTTGACTCCATATTTTTTAATTCTATAATCTAAAAATATATATGTTTACTGTTTCCCAGTGTGCCAAACTCTCCTCAATCATAATTTGGTTGAATGAAGTTTATCCTCTATTAGATTCTTCAGGAAGAGCTTGTAAGTGCAGTATTCCTGCAATTCTTATGTGTTTAAAACTACTTTTCCTTAACCTTGATTTTATAATACAAGTTAGCCAGACACAAAATACTTTGCTATCGCTTTATTTGTTTAAGTTTCTTGAAAATAGTTCTACTGTTGTCTTTCTTTGTGTTTTGCTGTTGAGAATTTTGATGCCAATCTGGATTTTTTTAAGTGCATTTGTCTTTTTGCCAGGAGGTCCATTTGATATTTAAAAATTTATTGTTATCTATGACTCAGTGTTGACTGTTCTGGGCCAACTTTCCCAGGTATATGGCAGGCCCTTTCAATAGGTAAGTTTAGATCATTTATTGTCCAGACAGTTTTCTTGGATTATAGTTTTGAATATAAGTTCTGTTTCATTGTGTTGTTTTAATTTTTCAGGAACTCTAATTACAGACATTTTGAGCCTTCTTTGTCTATCTTCTAGATCTATTACTTTTTCTTTTAACATTTTTACCTTCCATTTTTTGTTGCTATTGTCTTGGCTGTTGCATTTCCATTTCCCAATTCCTCTGTTACATTTGCAGTTGAATTTATACTTCTTAAGTACCTTTCATTTTATTAAATATCTATTTCAGTGATGATTCTCTTTCTCTTCAAATTCTTTTCTGAATTTAATCAATATTAATTTCTCATCTTCTGGAGTGTTCTGTCCATCTCATTTCTAAATTTTTGATTTGAGGAAGTTTTTTTATGTTTACTTGCTTAAGAATATTCACTTCAGCTTGTGATAATGTGTCAGTTTTCTTGTGCTTCATGATTAATTTTAGGGGAATACATTTTTTCTTTTTTTCTTTTTGCTTTGTCTTATTCTCATATTCTGGTAAATTCTATTTGCTATTTGTTTTTCAATGTCTTATATTTTCCTACCAGTAATAACTAGTTTGTGTAGGCAGAAGTGATGAATTTGGATGCCTTGTCAGATTTTTTTCATTCAAAAGCTCCCTCTTTTATTGTTACAGTGAGATTAACTTCTTTAATCAATAATCTTTTAATCAAAAGTCTGTTATTTGGATTGAGGGTGAGTTGGTGTGCCTTCCAATTTTAAGATTATCTTTTGTTTCAGAAGTATTCTTTATTTGCATAGCTTGCTCTCTTCTTTCCATATCAACAAGCCTGTTAAGAGACAGCTCCCTCTAAATTGGCCCTCTCCTCTCCAAAAACAATGGCTTCTCAAATGGCTGCCCTTAGTACCATAAACTTTAAATCCCCTATTTTTTTTTTTTCTGGAGACAGGATGAGGCTGAAATATAGTGATGCAATCATAATTCACTGCAGCCTCCACCTCCTAAATCTCCTATGCTTTGATGTTCTAGCAACCAGTGCTCTAATGCATTTTGTCTCAGACCCATTCTCAGTATTTCTCCACTAAGGGTAGGTTTCCCTCTTTATAAGAGTAATTTTATTCTATTCCACTGATGCTAGGACCTTCCTAACCCCTCTTTCATCGTTTTTGAAGTCTCTGCCCAACTCTTCTCTGGCTTGACCTCAGAGTATACCTGGGCATTGAAACATTTATTTTCCTACATGTTAATTTCCTACAGCTGCTGTAACAAATTACCGGAAATTTAGTGGCTTAAAATAATATAAATGCATTAACCTACAATTCCAAAGATCAGAAGTCTAAAATGGGTCTCACTGGGCTAAAACCGAGGCAAAAGCAAAACGCGGTCCTTCTAGAGGCTCTGGGAAAGAATGTTTCCTTGTTTATTAGAGATTCTAGAAGCCATATTCATCCCTAGGCTTTTGGCCACATTCTTCCATCTTCAAAGCCAGCGAAGTCTTGCTGAGTCCTTCTCACATGGCCACCATTTTTTCTTTTCCTCCCCAAGGCGGAGTTTCACTTTAGAGATGGAGTCTTGCTCTGTTGCGCAGGCTGGAGTGCAGTGAGAGGATCTCATCTCGCTGCAGCCTCTGCCTCCTGGGTTCAAGTAATTCCCCTGCCTCAGCCTCCCAAGTAGCTGGGACTACAGGTGCACGTCACCACCCTGGCTAATTTTTATATTTTAAGTTTCGCCATGTTGCCCAGGCTGGTCTCAAACTCCTGAGCTCAGGTGATCTGCCTGCCTCGGCCTCCCAAAGTGCTGGGATTACAGGCATGAGCCACTGCCCCCGGCCATCATATGGCCACCTCTATGGTCTTTCTCTTCTCCCTCCCTCTTCTTCTTAAAAAGACTCTTGTGATTACATTGGGCCCAATTGGATAATCCATGATAATCTCCCCATATCATAGTCATCTCACTATCAGCCTTAATTTCCTCTGCAACTTTAATTCCCCTTTAGCCTTGTAAACTAATATATTCACAGTTTCCAGAGATTAGGATGTGAACATCATCTTTGGGGAGGGAGACATTAGTCTGCCTCCCACTCCCTGCTTACACAAAAATTGAGCTTGTGGTATTCTTGTCTTTTATGTGCTTTAGGCATGAACTTTGGGTGGTTTTATTTGCTTTCCTTATTGATATGTATGCTTTTTGGAGGGAATGTGGAGAGATTTGGCTTTTGGCAGCTACCATTACCCTACTAGAAACTGGATTTCATCCACTATTTCAAAAGCCAGAACATTGTTTCATATCTCCATTCCTTTGTTCATAATGTTCTTGCTGCCCAAAATGTCCTTTATTTTTTAGAAAACTCCAGCTCAGGTGGCACTTCTGCTACCACCTAAAAGGAATCAATCATTATTTAAGACTCCTTTAAGACTTTGTGCTTACTCTATTATTCCAGATTCTGTGTGGTATTAGAATTATTCTTTATGTGTCCCACCAGATAAGGAGATATTTTAGAGTAAAAGACTATTTCCTATTCATTTTTTGTTTATGGCCTAAAATAGTATATGGCACATGCTCTATAACTGTCATTATCTATATTAATGAGTTTTTATACCTACTATTTATACTGAGCACTTGACCAATTATTAGGAACGCTTACTAAAATTCAATACCATAAGTCTTTTTACCTTCATTTTACAGCAGAAAAGACTAAGAATGAAATTGTGGCCAAAGTCACAAAGTCAATAAATAGTAATGCTATGGACCTCAATCTTAATCCATGTCTATTTGACTACCCACACATCTTAGGCTGTTTTCACTTCAATTAAATTTGTTCTTAGAGGGATAGTGAAAGAAAGAGTCGTACACCCTTGGAACAGCCAGAAAAAAAAAATTATTCCAAAAGAAGATTCCAGAACTCTATTGTTCTTTCTTCCAATGAAATCACATGGTCTCCCTAGAGGCCAAGAACCTCTGCTAGGTGGACAAATACAAAACCTCTCAATGAGAGCATAATCTAGGCAGTGTAGACTTGGCACTTAGCATTTTACTTAGAATAAAAGGAAGCAAAGCCTTGATTGGTTTTCCAAGAAGTCAGACCAGGTGAATTCTGCAGGCCGTGGAGATTCTGGAGATATGTCAGAGGTTCAGTGGAGGCTTTCAGAAAAAAGTAGTCATCCTAATACCAGGAGCCACCATGCTCTGAAAGCTCACCAATGTGCTGAGAACAGGTCTAAAGAAGAGATACAGTTCCCGATTTTCTAAAGAGCTGACAAAAATCCTTGCATTGGCTCAAGAAGACCAAAATTGAAGTAAAAGAAAGATGCTGAGTGAAAATTGATTTTCAGGTACAGACCACCAGGAATCCATAAATTCCACTGTTACAACAGGAAGATAGACTTAATAGGCAGAGTAACCAGAGGAATGAGTGCAAGGCTTATGCCAGCTAATTGATTGTGGGCTGGACCTGGATGCTAATTATGCAGACCTAGGGATGTATTTCATATCCACAGGTAACACCAAGCTGGGAGAGGCCATGGCAAAGCAAAAGCATGGAGCTTAAAATTAAAATCCCTACTTTTCTGCTTCTAAATCTTCCTTGAGGATTGGCTGTCCTGCTTAAAAGACTGTATTAACAGACTTTGAAAACAATCTTAAGGCAGGTGTGAGGCAAAGACATAGTTCCTTCATGTTGATCATTAGTCTCTAAGACTTATAGTTGACTCCTAGTACAGAGGATGCAGATCTAAGTCAAGTAATAAAGTAATGTGAATCAAAAAGAAATTAAAATTGAGAAATCAGTGCTACCAAACACTAAGAGGACTGAGGAGTGCCAAAAAAAAAACGTTACTCAAGGGGAAAGCTCTCTTACTGCTGGTACCAAATAAGATTGGATAAGTCAGAAAAATCTGAGTGAGATGGTCTCTGAATTCAACTTCCGCCTCCGTTATTACATGACTTGGTGGCTTTGAGGAAAGACTAAAACCAAGACAAATTGGCAGAGTCAGTACATAAGAGCCTATGCTGTGAAGGGCCACACAGCTCTAAACTGTGGGACACAGCCCTGACTTGGAAGGGCCGTTTCCATCAGAACACAGCCATGGTGTAATACCTCCCATGTAAACTAACAAAAATAAAATTAAATGAAAACAAAATCTCTGTTGGCCACACAGCTCCTTCTAGCTACTTGCCACATTATTCTAAGAAAATTTGACTTTTCTCACTGTCTCTATTTGTCTACCTTCTGTTCTCTAGTAAAAATACTCTAATCAAGTCTTCATCCCCACCATGCCACAAAAACTGCTCTGTAAGGCTCCCAGTGCCCTCCATCTTGATGAAGACAATGGACAACTTCCAGTCTCAAGCGTACTTGATGTCTCAGCAACATTTTGTAGGGTTAATTTCCTTCTCCCTCTTGAAACACTTGTCCCTTTTGACTTCTAGAAAAGCACACTTCCTGTTTTGTTTCTGTTTTGATGGTTTGCTTTGCTCATTGGTTTATTAGACTTTTCTTCTATTTTGCTTCTTTGCCAACTTGTCCTCATTCTAATTTCTAAATGTTGAGACGCCCAAGGGCTCAGTCCTTAACTCTCATTTATTCTCTGTTTATCCAAGGTATGCTCAACCAGGCTCATAATTAAATATCATCTATTCTGTCATGATGCCTAAATGTCAATTTCCGTCCCCAACATCTCCCCTAATTCCACCTTGTTGACTGATTAGCTTCTCCAAACCTCCACATGGATGTTCACTAGGCTTCTCAAAATTTAGATGTCCAAAAGAGAACTTCTGATTCCCATTTACTCCTGCAGCTTGCACCCTGCTCCATCTGTTCCTCTTTGGCCCTTCCCAACTCAGTAAATGAGAAGTCTCCTCAGGCCAAAACCTGGAAGTCATCCAATCCATATGCCAGATAGTATTTACTCATCCTTAAAATGTTCCTAAACATTGGTCATTTCTCAACACTTCCACCTCCATACATACCATCCTAGTTCAAGCCTCCTTCTCTCACATGAAATAATAGGAGGCAATACTTCCTCACTGATCTTCACTGCCACCTTTGTCCCACCCTCACCCTTGCTATACTCTTTAGTTTTTCCCTGCATGGCAGCCAGAGTGATCATATTTCCAGCATAAGTCAGATCATGACATTCCCTTGACCTAAGCGCTCCAAAGGCTTCCCATTCATTCATACTAAAAGAATAAACTCCAGATGTTTGGGGGTTTTCTTGTTTTTTGAAGCAGGGTCTCACTCTGTTGCCCAAGCTAGATGGCAGTGGCACAATCTCGGCTCACTGCAACCTCTGCCTCCTGGGTTCAAGTGATTCTCCCATCCCAGCCTCCCAAGTAGCTGGGGTTACAGGCACATGCCACCACATACAGCTAATTTTTGTGTATTTTTGGTAGAGACAGGGTTTCACCATGTTGGCCAGGCTGGTCTTGAACTTCTAACCTCAAATAATCCACCAGCCTCAGCCTCTCAAACCGCTGAAATTACAGACGTGAGCCACCGCGCCAGGCCTGGTCTTCTTAACCATAATGATTGCATAACTAACACTGTCACCTCCTTCAAGTCTTTGTTGAAATACCATTTTTTAAAATGATGCTTACAATGACCACATTTAAAATTGAAACCCACCATGCCTCTCCTCCTAATCCCATTTGCTCTGATCTGTTTTTACGTAGCATTTGTCACCATCTAATGTGTTATATAATTTACTTATTTTTTTTATGTTCTCTACTAAAATGTGAAGTTGTGTAAGATCATGTCCGTATTATTCACTGATATGTCCCAAGAGCCTAAAGAAGTGCTTGGTATAGGGCGGGCACTCAATAGACAGCACCATCATTTCCCAGTGACTGTGCCCCTGCCTAGTTTCCTGACCTCCTCTCTCTCCTACCACCCTTCTCATTCTCTGTGCCCCCACCACACTTGCCTTCTTGCTATTCTTCAAACATACCACCTTCGTTACTTCAGCAGACCCTTTGTGCTTTCTAACTAGAGCAGGTTTTGCTCATATCTTCATGTGGGTTACTTCCCAATTTCATTCAGAGGATACTTCCCCGATTCCCTTGTTAAATGTGTGCTCTCTGTTAAATGGTATCACTATTCTCCAACACTCCTGCTTCCCTCCCTATGGTACCCAGTCAATGGGAGGATACCAGAACTCAGGAAAGGCCTTTTACTTTGCTATGGTTAATAAAATGTGGACAGGTATGATGTGTGCCACTTCCAGGCAGAAGCTTTAAAAGCCAGGCTGTGGTGTCTTTTTTTTTTATTTTTATTTTTTTGAGATGGAGTCTCACTCTGTTGCCCAGGCTGGAGTGCAGTGGCACAATCTCGGCTCACTGCAAGCTCCACCTCCCAGGTCCACGCCATTCTCCTGCCTCAGCCTCCGGAGTAGCTGGGACTACGGGCACCTGCCACCACGCCTGGCTAATTTTTTGTATTTTTAGTAGAGATGGGGTTTCACCATGTTAGGCAGGATGGTCTCGATCTCCTGACCTCATGATCCGCCCGCCTCAGCCTCCCAAAGTGCTGGGATTACAGGCGTGAGCCACCGCACCTGGCCCGGTTTCTTATCTTTTTCCTTTCTGCCACCATGAATGGAAATGCTCTGGATTGAGGCTACTCTGTCATCCTGGGCCCCAAGGTAAAAATGTGGAACAGGGGTACAGCCCACCTATGGTAGACACACAGCCAGAACAAGGCAGCCTCTTGGTTATTGCAAGCCATGGAGATTTGTGGCTTATTTGTTGCTGCAGCATAACATAGTTCTTTACCCTCTGCAGCATTTTTTATTGCCTGAAAGTATAATATGCTTTTATTTGATTACTTGTTCAATATCCTCCACTGGAAGGTAAGCTCATAAGGCTATGGATTTTTGACACATTCACTATATTACTATCACCAAGAACAGCACCTGTAGGTGCTCAATAAGTATTTATAGAACTTATTAATGAAACTTTATTCTTCTGGACAGCACATCCTGGCTGCTCCAACCTGTGAGTGCAGGTATTCTGGAGCTGCTATATCTCTCTCATAAGGGAAAATGTGTATAGAGAATGCTAACCCAACAACTTTCCTCTCTAAGAATGCATTCTTCCTTTCCTCCACTCCTGCCCCATCCTGGTGTTGATGGAGTCGTATATCTAGATAAATTTTTCCCTGACAAGGTACAGCCAAGAGAGGCTGCCCTATTTCATTCTGATAAACAAAAATAGGAGAAAATATAGTTCTTATACCTGGGAGAGTCTCCCTACCCAAAAACCTCATTTTTACTAGTGAAGCTGTCTTCTTTAAGAAAAAAGTAAGGGAAACTCTTTTTCTTTTATACAGAGGCACACAAATACCACAAGGGGAAGGGGGCATATTATCTCTGCCTGTTTATTATTAGTTATGCTGGTGTAAATATCACTCTGTTTCTCATCTATAATAGTGCTAGTAGTTCTCAAAGAAGTTGAAAAAGAAAGAGAGAGATTAAGAGAGAGAAAGAAAAGAAAGGAAGATTTAAAACAAAAAGAAAATTGTTTATTTAATGCAATTATAGAGACTAAACTCATAAATCCTCAGAAAAGACAGTGGAAAATCATCCTGTTTTTCCTTCCTCTTTTCCTATAAACCCCCCCCTTAGTGTTCAGAAATGTTCTTCACTTTCCCCTCCAAAGGACTCTGCATCCCTGTTCTGCTCGCTCTCAAGTGACAGGAAACTCATTGCCTAACTCAGTCTGTGGACCATTATGAATGTTGGAAATGTCTTTTTTGAATTTAGCTGAAGTCTGTGCTTCATAGCTTTTCATACATTATCCTCAGCTCTAATCCCTGACACCACAATCAGTCTAATCCTTCCCTATATAGGACAGTTGTTCAGAGAATTGGAGGAGTCAATGGAACTTTTCCAGAGAAAGTGATCTCCAAGCAGATATTTCATAAAGTAAGTAGTACTAAGTCATGTTAAGAAGGAAGGGTCCTTAAAGGAGACGAAAAGAACAGTATACACTTCTGCCCAGCAACAAGAAAGAAGTTGGCAAATCAATGGGTGTTTAATGTTGCAGGAGTCCTGGTTCTGGGAAGATCTTGAAGGGAAGGGAAGGAAGTGCTAGGAATGAACCTAGAGAAACAGGATTATGAAGCTGCTTGTAACTACTCTTAAGAAGTTTGTGTTTTACCCTAAGATCATCAAGAAACATTTATTGACCTATTTGAAACAGGAATGACTGGATAAACAAGATGTTCTTTAGGAAGAACATCTTGACTGTAGTGTGGAGAATGGATTAGATGGGGTAGGAGGGAAGACAGAATTTGGGGAGACCTTTTAGAGGGCCCTTTCAGTAACTGGGGTTCAAGATGATGGTGGCTAACATAAGGAAAACAGCAGTAAGATAGAAGTTGGCAGAATTAAGGGATACTTAGAAGCTAGAATTGACAGATCTTGGTGAATACTATCTTTTTAATTATCTGTGAGACAAAGAGCCACATATAGACATTTTCTCAGAGCCTTAGTATATAAACAGTTTTGAGTCAAATGTCCGGCATTCATTTTTACAAAGCCAAGACTTCTGTGCCATCTCCTCACCTCCCTTGGGCTTCAGTTTCTCCTGATTAGTGTCTGCTTATTTTATCTGTAATAGGCCAGATGCATTCTGTTTGGCAGAGAAGAGGGAACCTAAGGCAGGAAGTAAGAATTCTGCACCCTGCTCTCTTAGGGTAACGTATCCCCACATGTATTTACATACTTGGCAAAAAACCAAAATAAGACTATGCAGAAGGATGAGAATTGTCAAAATACTATAGAATGCAAAAGTATTTAACTTGGTTTCTTTTACATCTTCAAACAATGCCTCAGCACACAGATAAAAGATTACCAGATGTTATGCAAATGTAATAGTGTTTAAGCTTCCTTTGTCTCAGTTTTAGGAAGCTATAGAGGGACATGATTAAGATAGACCTGGATTTAAATCTCAATCATATTCTCTCACAAGCAGTGTGACTTTGGACAAGTTGTGTACTCTCCCTGACCCTCAGTTTTTTCATTTAAAATTGGGATGAACAATACCCAGCTCATTATGACGGAGAGGGTGAATAGAGGTAAAAGGTTAGTGTAATGTCTGCTGCAGAACAGTCCTCAGTAACCAGTAGAAATGGTGTTTTTGGTTAGTAGAAATTGCAAGGTTAAGTCTTCAAAAGTCTGTTTTACTCACTTCCAAGATAATAAGATTGTGTCAAGTGAAGGCCTTCTTAGTTTTCCTGAAATCAATGCCAGGTTGCCTGAGAAGCAGTGTTTCCTTCGCTGAAAGTGGCCTCAACTTTTGATTAGGCAAATTTGGTCTTGAGGAGAAGCGAGTCCAAGCTCAGGCCCTGTCCTCTCAGATATGTCCCAGATGAGTCTCATGGTACCACCATGGCCTGGGCTCTTCCTTGTTTCCCTTATTAAACTGATTCCTATTAATACCTTATTTGTCACATTTGTCACCCTTTTCAGGTCTCCTAGCCATGCTTCAGCTCTCTGCTAGGCAGCCCTCACCTCTAGTTTGCTTAAGGATTCATCATTTATTTCATTGTCCAAAGCTCCAGATCCATAGCCTCTTCCTTGGGAGAAGAAACTGGCTAAGAAGAAATTAACGTCCTGAAAATAAACTTAGTTTCAGTTAAGATGTAAGAGGCCAGAGGGCATAAACTTTCAGTAAAGTAACACTAGGTTGGGCACGACCCTAATTTCATTCTGCTTCCACTCCTTGGATGTGAGATAATGCAGGAGTAAAGAGCCCAAACTTGGGAATTATGCCAACCTGTTCAATCACACTTATTAACTCTGAGATGCCCTTGAACCTGCTTGCTCGCTAGCACAATGGAGATAATAAGAGTACTTATTACCTCATGGGTTTGTTGTGAGGATTAAATGAGATAATAAATTTAATGCACTTAGTTTGGTGCCTGTCACATAATATGCACTTAACTGAAAGAAGCTTCTGCTGTTGTTATGAATTCAATTATAATTATTATTCCCAGAGTCGTTGCAGTCCAGTTCTCTTCATGGCCTGTAATTCACAACTTTTATGTTCTGCCCAGAAGTTAAGCATGATCTGACCACTCTGAGTAAATGTCTGCTGGCTTTCTCTGAAAAAATCTCTGTATCCTCATCTCTGTAAACTCCTAAAGCAAGGGAAACTGCATCCTAACACAAAAACCATGGCAGCATGACTACAACTGTGTACATGTTGCAGTTGACCAAATACTCTTTTTCTTGGAACCTCATCACCACTCTGAGCAATAAACAGAGTAAAGGTCATCATACCTACATAGAGAGCAGGCCAAGAGAGGCTAGGGGACTTGCCCATAGTCAAACATCCAGAAAAAGCAGAACAAGGAATAGAATGAAGATTTTACAACTCCAGGCCGTGCCTCTTGACTCCTAGGTTTGAGCTGCTCTCCTCAAAATCACTCAACCATTTGACTCATGACTTCTGGGTCTGATGGTACATAGGCCAATATATTCTGCATCCTGACAGTGCGTGATATTTGGTCACCATAAGAAACCAGAACACCAAGGAGAGAATGTCAAAGAAGCAAGGAATTTCAGAGCTCCAAAGACCTACCTGACCATCCCACATTTTCTGGGAAGGCAAAGGATACCACTCCCAGGTCACACTGAATTCATAGCAGAGCCAAGACTAAAATGCAAACGAGAACACTAATTTAGGAGCTGACTTGAGAGGATCCATGGAACCATCATACTCAGGCTTCATTGCTGTCATTAATCCAGTGTGCTGTATCCCATACTAAATTCTGGGATTCAGAGAAGAAAAACATACATTTATTATTTTTAAGACAATGAAAGTCATATAACTCAACCATAATTATAAGAAAAGTTAATTGAATAATTGATGCGAACAAATCACTATACTTCACACATAAGCACTTTACTTTGTGATTAGCCATATAAGGGCAGACACACTACTATTATTCCTATCCTATAGATGAAGAAACTGAAGCTTACACAGCTGAAAGAATTTTTCCAAGGCCTAATGATACGGCTAAGATTCAAAAGCAGGCAGTTAAATTCTAATACTCATGTTCTAGTCTGCTCTACCGAAAGGAGATAAACTCCTAAACAATAAAAGCAACTCAAAATATTACTACCACAGTTCTTCCTGGGAAATGGGCAATTTGAAAACTGAGGATGGAGTCCACAGCATCTAAGAATGATGTCCTTCTGAGTTACAGGTATTAAAGAAGGTATGTCAGAAATCCATGAAAAAGGTGCTGAAATGTACTATCTGCTGTCCAGGCAGTATCATACATCTTTGAATTTTTCTCTTTTTTTAATTATACTTTAAGTTCTAGGGTACATGTGCACAACGTGCAGGTTTGTTACATATGTATACATGTGCCATGTTGGTGTGCTGCACCCATTAACTCGTCATTTACATTAGGTATATCTCCTAATGCTATCCCTCCCCCTTCCCCTCACCCCAAGACAGGCCCCGCTGTGTGGTGTTCCCCTTCCTGTGTCCAGGTGTTCTCATTGTTCAATTCCCACCTATGAATGACAACATGCGGTGTTTGGTTTTTTGTCCTTGCGATAGTTTGCTGAGAATGATGGTTTCCAGCTTCGTCAAAGCACCATTGATGAATCCACAGCAGCCCCAGCCAGGGTTACTACAGATAGGGCACTAGAAAAGGAAAACCAGGAGTAGGAGTCGGTGAGGAGGAGGGGGTTGAAGCAGTGCGGGCAGTGTGGCGAGATACTTTAGTCTCATTGCTATCAAATCTATTCTTTATCTCTGAAAGTTGGAAGAAGCAATCCAATCTGTACATTCTTTCCCCCACCCTATGATAAATTACATTTTTTAAAAATAACTAGTGCAGAATTTATTGATCAGCATTGACTGTGAACTTCACAAATTCATACAAAAGAGTTTTCTCATTATAGAGTCATTTAAAGGACTTGTTCAGAGCATTCATTGTAAAGTTCACCTACAGTATTTTTTTCTTTTAAGAAACAAGGCATGAAATGTATAAAGTTGATAGGAAAAAAAATGCAGCCTGGGCTCAAGTAGATTTTTCAGCATATTCTTTCAGCCTCATTCCCTTCAGTTTGGTAGATGAAAGTAAGAGGTGCCACCTTGACAAACTTTTTTCCAAGAGTCAGCAACAGAAATCCCTCCAAGGGTTTTAGCTGGTCAAAACGTGAATTCAAAGCTAGAATTAATCAAAAGCTTATTCTAAGAGAAACCCTGACTTTGTCTGTAGATTCCCTATGACCTTTCTCCATGAGGAAATGAAGAGGTCTGTCATCAAGGGAGGAACATTTGTTGGGGTTCTCAGCTTTCATATGGAATGCCAACCCTACCATCTGCTCCTCTAGCTTCCAAATTATAATACCCCATACTCAACCAAATACACGGAGCCTTATGAGGCAATTTCAGTCCATAATGCCTGCAGTCTGGGCCCTGTCAGAAGCTCCTGGGCATTGAGGGAAAATATTCATACTATCAAACCACTCCTTTTTAAATTTAACTTTTAAGTTCAGGAGTACATGTGCAGGTTTGTTATATAAGTAAACTTCTGTCATATGGGTTTATTGTACAGACCTCATTAGCCAGCTATTAGGCCAATATTCATTAGTTATTTTTCCTGATCCTCTCCCTCCTCCCATCCTCCACCTTCTGATAGGTCCCAGTGTGTGTTATTCCCTTCTATGTGTCCATGTGTTTTCAACATTTAGCTCCCACTTATAAGTGAGAACATGCAGTCTTTGGTTTTTTTGTTTCTGTATTACTTTGCTAAGGATAATGGCCTCCAGCTCCATCCATGGCCCTACAAAGGACATGATCTCATCCTTTTTTATGGCTGCAGAGTATTCCATGCTGTATATGTACCACATTTTCTTTATCCAGTTTACATTGATGGGCATTTAAGTTAATTCCATGTCTTTGCCATTGTGAATAGTGCTGTAATGAACACACACGTGCATATGTCTTTATGATAGAACAATTTATATTCCTTTGGGTATATGCCTAGTAAGGGGATTGCTGGGTAGAATGGTATTTCTTTTTTTAGATTTTTGAGAAATTGCGACACTGTCTTCCACAATGGTTGAAATAATTTACACTCCCACCAACAGTGAACAAGCATTCTTTTTTTTTCCACAACCTCTCCAGCATGTTAGTTTTCGACTTTTTAGTAACAGCCATTATGACTGGTGTGAGATGGTATCTCACTGTGGTTTTGATTTGCATTTCTCTAATGATCAGTGATGTTGAGCTTTTTTTTAAGATGGTTAACTGCATGTATGTCTTATTTTGAAAAGTGTTTGTTCATATTCTTTGCTCACTTTATAAGGGGGTTGATTTTTTCTTTTAAATTTGAGTTCCTTATAGATGCTGGATATTAGACCTTTGTTAGGTTCATGGTCTGTAAATTTTTCTCCCATTCTGTGGGTTGTCTGTTCACTCTGTTGATAGTTTCTTTTGCTGTGCAGAAGCTCTTTAGTTTAATCGGATCCCATTTGCCAATTTTTGCTTTTGTTGCAGTTGCTTTTGGCATCTTTATCACAAAATCTGTGCCCATTCCTATGTCCACAATGGTATTGCCTAGGCTGTCTTCCAGGTTTTTTATAGTTTTGTGTTTTACATTTAAGTCTTTAACCCATCTTGAGTTAATTTTTGTATATGGTGTAAGGAAGGGGTCTTATTTCAATCTTCTGCATATGGCTAGCCAGTATCCCAGGACCATTAATTGAATAGGGAGCTCTTTCCCCATTGCAGCTTTGTTGAAGATCACATATTGTAGATGTGCAGCCTCATATCTGGGTTCTCTATTCTGTTCCATTGCAAACCCCTCTTTTAGGCGTTTTACCAAAGGGTCAAGGAACCAACAGGAGACACAGAGTGAAACAATCACAGACGTGTCCTGAGTTGTTCTTTACTGACATGAACAGAGTTTCATGGAGAGTTAATGTCAGGAGGCTTCATTCTACTCCCTTCTGTATTTCTCAGAGGAAAGGCATGGGCTCGGCAGTCAGGCTACCTGAATGTGATTACTGGCTCTACCACTTATTAGTGGTGAGTCCTTGATAAATTGTTTCACTCTTGGGCTTTTGGTTTCCCCATCTGCAAATTGGAGATAATAAGTGCATCCATCATATAAGGTTGAGAATTAAAAGAGAGGTGTATATGCATATTTACAGGAGCTCCTTATTCAATAAATGCCAGTTATTAGATTTAATTGTGGTTACAAAAGCTATTTTGAAGGACATTGTATGTTAATCATTTGATGACTCTGATATTAGATCCTCTAAAATTTTTTGTAAGAATTTCATATAAATAGAATAGAGTATCCATCAAAAATCACAACTTTGTCACATTGAAAAGCTCTATAATCTAATCCAGTTCCTATTTTGCCTTTGCAGAAAGTAATTTCAAATCCAAATGTGAAGACAGTTTATATTTGATTGACCATGATTAACATGTTTGTTTTACCTTCTTTTTGCCAGGATTTTGATATCCATTGTGGAACACTCAAATTCCTATTGGGAAGAATCTACTGGACTTCCAGTAGCCTAGGAACATGGAACCTACCATTCCCATTTGTATCTCCATATCTAAGCATTGTGCACAAAGTAGCTGTCCATAAATATTAAATGATTTGTATTTTAAGAAAATTTAAGATAGCCCAAAGATAGAGCCTAGAATATGAGGTGCAATGAAAGCAATCTGTGCCCTCCTCAAAATGATGTACCTTTGTGTTAACTACAATTAAAAGCACTTATCTTAGTCTATGAGTGTCTGTTTAATCTGGTGTAATAAGTTACTTAAGAGACTTCTACTTTTTCATCTTTCTTTTTCTACATCTAGCATGGTGGTTAGCACATTTGTGATATGCATAATCAATAGATGTATATATAAATGAATATGAGTAATAGAAGGTCAGAAAAATCCCCAGAATAAAATAAAATTTATATTTTACATCAAGCACATCATAATCATAATGACTCAATGACTGCAGTAGACTTTAGGCCACTCTTGGTTAACCTAGGAGAAAGATAAAAGGAGGAGGACAGGGAAAAGGGAGCAGGAAGTCTTCTCCAATCACATTTATTTAGTCAACAAATATTTCTCAAGCACCTGTAGTATGCCAAGCAATTTTCTAAACACCAGGTTACGAGAGTAAATGAAAGAATCCAAAGATCTGCTTATACAGAACTTGTATTTCAGTGGAGGAGCCAAAATAAACAAGGAAACAACAGGATAAATAAACTTAGGCAATAAATTCTGTAAAGAAAATACAACTGTCACATCCCTTGTAAGTTGGATTCCTAGGTATTTTATTCTCTTTGAAGCAACTGTGAATGGGAATTCACTCATGATTTGGCTCTCTGTTTGTCTGTTATTGGTGTATAAGTATGCCTATGATTTTTGCACATTGATTTTGTATCCTGAGACTTTGCTGAAGTTGCTTATCAGCTTAAGGAGATTTTGGGCTGAGACGATGGGGTTTTCTAGATATACAATCATGTCATCTGCAAACAGGGACAATTTGACTTCCTCTTTCCCTAACTGATACCCTTTATTTCTTTCTCTTGCCTGATTGCCCTGGCCAGAACTTCCAACACTATGTTGAATAGGAGTGGTGAGAGAGGGCGTCCCTGTCTTGTGCCAGTTTTCAAAAGGAATGTTCCAGTTTTTGCTTATTCAGTATGATATTGGCTGTGGGTTTGTCATAGATAGCTGTTATTATTTTGAGATACGTCCCATCAATACCTAATTTATTGAGAGTTTTTAGCATGAAGGGCTGTTGAATTTTGTCAAAGGCCTTTTCTGCATCTATTGAGATAATCAGGTGGTTTCTGTCTTTGGTTCTGTTTATATGCTGGATTACGTTTATTGATTTGCATACTTTGAACCAGCCTTGCATCCCAGGGATGAAGCCCACTTGATCATGGTGGATAAGCTTTTTTATGTGCTGCTGGATTTGGTTTGCCAGTATTTTACTGAGGATTTCTGCATTGAAGTTCATCGGGGATATTGGTACAAAATTGTCTTTTTTGGTTGTGTCTCTGCCAGGCTTTGGTATCAGGATGATGCTGGCCTCCTAAAATGAGTTAGGGAGGATTCCCTCTTTTTCTATTTATTGGAATAGTTTCAGATGGCCATACTGCCCAAGGTAATTTATAGATTCAATGCCATCAAGCTACCAATGACTTTCTTCACAGAATTGGAAAAAACTACTTTAAAGTTCATATGGAACCAAAAAAGAGGCCACATTGCCAAGGCAATCCTAAGCCAAAAGAATAAAGCTGGAGGCATCACGCTACCTGACTTCAAACTATACTACAAGGCTACAGTAACCAAAACAGCACGGTACTGGTACCAAAACAGATATATAGATCAATGGAACAGAACAGAGCCCTCAGAAATAATACCACACATCTACAACTATCTGATCTTTGACAAACCTGACAAAAACAAGCAATGGGGAAAGGATTCCCTATTTAACAAATGGTGCTGGGAAAACTGGCTAGCCATATGTAGAAAGCTGAAACTGGATCCCTTCCTTACACCTTATACAAAAATTAATTCAAGATGGATTAAAGACTTAAATGTTAGACCTAAAACCATAAAAACCCTAGAAGAAAACCTAGGCAATACCATTCAGGACATAGGCATGGGCAAGGACTTCATGTCTAAAACACCAAAAGCGATGGCAACAAAAGCCAAAATTGACAAATGGGATCTAATTAAGCTAAAGAACTTCTGCACAGCAAAAGAAACTACCATCAGAGTGAACAGGCAACCTACAGAATGGGAGAAAATGTTTACAATCTACTCATCTGACAAAAGGCTAATATCCAGAATCTACAAAGAACTCAAACAAATTTACAAGAAAAAAACAAACAACCCCATCAACAAGTGGGCGAAGGATATGAACAGACACTTCTCAAAAGAAGACATTTATGCAGCCAAAAGACACATGAAAAAATGCTCATCATCACTGGCCATCAGAGAAATGCAAATCAAAACCACAATGAGATACCATCTCACACCAGTTATAATGGCAATCATTAAAAAGTCAGGAAACAACAAGTGCTGGAGAGGATGTGGAGAAATAGGAACACTTTTACACTGTTGATGGGACTGTAAACTAGTTCAACCATTGTGGAAGTTTGTGTGGCGATTCCTCAGGGATCTAGAACTAGAAACACCATTTGACCCAGCCATCCCATTACTGGGTATATACCCAAAGGATTATAAATCATGCTGCTGTAAAGATGCATGCACACATATGTTTATTGCAGCACTATTCACAATAGCAAAGAACCAACACAAATGTCCATCAATGATAGACTAGATTAAGAAAATGTGGCACATATACACACCATGGAATACTATGCAGCCATAAAAAAGGATGAGTTCATGTCCTTTGTAGGGACATGGATGAAGCTGGAAACCATCGTTCTCAGCAAACTAACACAAGGACAAAAAACCAAACACTGCATGTTCTCTCTCATAGGTGGGAATTGAACAATAAGAACACGTGGACACAGGGCAGGGAACATCACACACTGGGGCCTGTTGTGGGGTGGGGGGAGGGGGGAGGGATAGCATTAGGAGTATACATAAAGTAAATGACGAGTTAATGGGTGCAGCACACCAACATGGCACATATATACATATGTAACAAACCTGAATGCTCTGCACATGTACCCTAGAACTTAAAGTATAAAATATATATATATATATATATACACACATATGAAAAGAAAACCAGATAACATAATAAAGAATGACTGGGTATACAAAGATAGGAAACTTTAGATAGAGCATCTACAAAGTCTTCCTCTGGTTTTTATTTAAGCCTTCCTTTATTATGTTTACTTCATTGGGTTATAATTATCTGTTCCTTTATTCATCTCCCAAACTCTCCCAACTGAAGTGTGACATTTCTTAGTTTCAAGGATAAAATACAGTGTCTGGTGCAAATTAGGCCATCAATAATTTTTCCCTGGATTACATTTTTTAGGGACACACATGGAAAAAACCTTTTTTTTTTCCCTGGGAAAGAAATGGGGTTGAAACCAGGAAAAGCTTCAGAAAGTGGGTAAGGAAATGCATAGAAGCAGAAAATTACATGCCACATTTGGGGGTAGCATGACAGGAAGTAACCAGAAGGTTAAAGTAAAGGCTGGTTGTGGCCAGGTAATGAAAAACCATCAATGTCCTGCCAAGAAGCTTGGACTTTCTCCCTTATGCAATGTGGGAGCCATCAGAGATTTTACAACAAAGGAGGCAAAAACAAGGTCTGGAAGGCAGAAAAATCACTCTAGTAGCTGGTAAAGAGATGGAAGAAAGAGGAAAGGCATCAGGAAGGGGTATCAAGTCAAAAGCAGCTACAATGGTATGATTGAGAAAAGAGGAGAGAGGCTGAGCTGGTTATGACAGCATAGACAGAGACACAATGTGGATTCAAGAGACATTAATGAGAAAAAGTCAGTAGGACTTGGGGAGAGACTGATATATACAATGTCTTAAGAAAATAGATACCTTGAGCAGTGTTGAATCAGTCAACAAACATGGAATAATTTTCCTCTCTGCCTATATGAAAGTCTGAACCAAGTCTAAAGCCCTTTTTGGGCCAGCAACCAGCATGGACTTTTACTCTCAGCTGTTCAGTTTGACATGAAGTCTTTGTATCTGAGGATGTCAGCCATTGAACTATGCAGGCTAACTCTCATCTTCACAAAGAGAGTCTGTCTGCACAGCAGTGGCTTGCAACTTAATATTTTGCATAAAAATTCATGAGGAGCAGTATCTATTTCAGCTATGTTATAAAGTAGTAAAAGGAAGAGAGAGGGAGGAAAAGAAAAAGTTCAGCCCTGCACTCAGATAAGGTTCATTCTGAGTGATGATTGCGAGCTATCCTTGGAAATTACAGATGCTACTTGGTTCACTATTATTTTGCAGCATCTCCAGTAATCTTCCGTGATCATTTATAACAGCATGTCTGATGACTTTCAAAATATAACGGGAAAGGGTACTTCTGTGAAGCATGTCTACTCAAAGAAAAAATCAATCTTGGCTGCTGAGGGAGTGAACTTTGTACCACCACGATCAGACAGTTAGAGATTTCAACATATAAAAATAGGAATGGCAGGGGTCCAGTCCTCCAATGTATATATGTGTATAATGTGTGTTCCAGTTGCTTGAACAGTTTGGGATTTCTCCTTTTATCCAAACAAAATACTACATGTGTCAGGAATCCAAATTAGCACACTCTAGTAATAACTCCATTATAATAACTACTAATGTTTATATCATGCCTTTACAGTTTGCTAAGTACCTGTCACACACCTGAGCTGCTAAACATCAAAAATACCTCACATTTTCCAACCTTCTTTTCTTCTTTGACAATCATTCCTATTACCTGGAATGTTCTCTGACATCTGTACTCCCACATTTTAAGGGCAAGCACCGAACTTCCTTCCCTGTATGATAGTCTTTGGTTAGTTTCACTCTCACAAGAGAATAGTGTTTTATAATGAGATCAAGATCTCTGACAGGCAGTGTAGTGTTAGCAATATTTAGGATCAGAAGACTTGGGTTCAAGCATTAGTTTCACAATGTATTAGCTTTATGACCTGGGTGTGTCTTTTGACCTCGAAACAAGAGCCAAAATGTTCTTTATATGATTTTTATGTAAATCAAAATAGATGATATAAACCTATTTAGTAATACTGATTATATAAATGTTAATTATTAGTATTTTGTTATATTTACTTCACAGGACTATTATGAGGACTAAATAATTCATGTAAAGCATTTTTCCCAGTGCCTGGTATATAGAAAATGCTTGATGAACATTTATTATTAGTAAAACTTACTTGTTGATTCAACTGATAGTAATTACAAGTATCCTATGTGTAAGGCACTGCAGTTGATATAGCACCTCATTGATCTTCTGAATAATTTATTATTAGAATATAAAAACATTGTTGTCACGAACAAACAATTTAACATAATAATTAGTAGCACTAGCTCTGGAATCAGGCCACCTAAGACCTAAGTCTAATTCTAATTCTTTACGCCTGTGAACCTTGGGCACATTGCTTAACCTGCCTGTGCCTCATTTTTTTAATCTATAAATGAAAGAAAACAATAAATCCTTAAATACAGGGTTGTCATAAAGATTAAGCAAATTAGTTCATGGAAAGAGGCTAAAAAATGTTTAAAACATAGCTCAATAAATGTTATGTATTATAATATTTTAGTGTAACTACTTCATAGATAAAATGTTTTCTTATCAATCAAAAAAAGTTGTAGTAAAGAACGAGCTCAATTATTTTTTGCATCCATGTCACTGCTCCTAATTCACCTGTTGTCTCCATTTTCATCGTCTCCCAATGGACCCTCCATACTCTAGCCAGACTCAACTTTCTGAGACCTCAAGCTGATCATTTTAAACCTTGCAAAAGATCCTTCACATGGTTTAAGGCGTTTTCCATTATCTAGTTCTACCTGCTTCTGCTTCCTCTACAACTTATCTTAGCCAATTCTCCAGATTGTCCTGGATACAGAGCCATGGAGATGTGTTAGAAGAGATGAGCCCATCCCCTCCAGTAACATCCAGAAGCCACACACTCCCATTTTTAGTATGAATAATGGATAGCTTATCATTTTACGCCAAGGTGCTATGTGAACACAACTTTCACGCATGTTTCTTAGCTCTTTTTTACAACCAGAATGCTGCCCCCAAGCTCTCCTATGTAGAAATTCTGAAGTCATCATGCTTAATTGCCTGCCCACTCAAAACAAGCCATTCCCTTTCAGATCTCCCTATCATATGTTCAAAAGATTTTCTTTCCCTGGAATTCCACATCCACTCTACCCATCCCGGCCCCACTACTAAAGCCCATTGATCATTTCTAGATTAAACTCAATTGTCATCTCCTCTAAGAAGGCTCCTAGGACTCTGGCAGATGCAGTCATTCTCATAATGCTTTATGCTTGGCAGAATGTCCTCACATTATGTGTTTCCCAAAGTAGGGTTTAGCTCAGTGTTTTTGTTACCTGACATGGACCAAGCACCTAGTAAATACTCCATAAATATTAGCCTCAGTCAATATTTGAAGGGTCATATTACCCACATAGAAAACTTTGACTAATAGAAGGATAAAAATAAAAAGGCACCAGCGATATCAGCAACTGTAGATTGTTGGTTGATACTAGATTTTTTGGTTTAGCTTCTTCCTGACAATAGTAAAAGTTTCCAAAGGCAAGTAACCATTTTAATAAATGTCAGTAATGCTGTTATCACCATTTTAAAAAAACATATTGACAGTCTGTAAAATACCTATCTCTGTAAGGGGTGTTAGAGACACAGCTATGACAAATAAGTAGCCAGCTATTTTGAACCAAAACAAAAAATTTAAGGGTCTAAAAGAAGAAGAAAAATAATGATAATAATATCTACAATTCTCTGAGTAACTTTGTTATTTTAGGATTGCATCTGGTACAGTGCATAAATTACCTCATTTTAATCTTGCAATAATTTTTTATGTTAAATATTTTCACCTCCATTTTATAGATGAAAAAGGTAAATAACTTGCCCAAAGTAATAACTACTCAGGAAATGAAGGATTTGAATCTACATTTGAATGTTTTTCAGAACCTGCTATTAAGCTATCAATTTCAGAAGTAACTTCTAGATTTCTGAAGTAGTTTCTGGAAGGATCTCTTAGTCTAGACACGTATCAATACCAACACATGAGCAACAAGCATTTGAGGACTTTCTGAACATACGTCTTGGCCTCCAGCCACTTTATTTTTAAGAATATAAACTTTATTTCTAAGATTACTCTCAATGACAGTTGCCCCAGATCCAAGTCACACATGCCCTCTCCCACCAAATCAATCTGAATATTACTTTCAAATATCACCTTAGCATGCCATTTCGATTTTGATGAAGTTAGGGAGATAGACTGGGACAAAAGGGTGAAGGACCTTGAGAATTCAAATAAAAAATTATCATCCTTTTCCAAAGAGTCCTATTGCACTGAACGTTTCTGAGCACATAAACCATATATGCACAGCAAGATTTTAGAATATAAATCTAGCAACAGTGTAAAGATAGATATGAAAGGGAGGGGGATAAGCTTAGAGGAAATATTGTATTGTGACAAAATACTAGAGAACTGGTAATAGAAGTGGAAAGAACGAAGACATTAAAAAAGGAAGAATGTAAATGATGCTAAAAATGTCTAGATAACCGTGGGGAAAGCAAAGGTGGAAACAAAGATTGACTCCAAGACTATAGGAAAGAATGTGAATTACACTGTTTTTTTTTTTCCCTAAGGTGATGGGAAGACAGCTAATTGGTGTGTCTGTGCATAATTGGGGTCATGATAGAGGAAGCAGGAGTATAGATGGGCCAGTGAGTACCAGTTGAGAGAACAGGAGTGGCTGAGATTTATAAGGAAGTAAGTAGAAAGAGTTCAAGAATAGATGTTAAGGATAAAGCCTGAAACACAACTCCATTCAGAAAATTTAGTTATTCAAGTCAATATATGTCTATTGAGCACCAACTGTGTGCCAGGTACTGTTCAGGGTCCTGGAGACCTAGCAGTGAGCAAAGCTCCACTCCTCCTACAGCTTACAATAAAGCAGACTCTGAAGTAGTAGCCACAGAGGTAGAGAGAAAACTGGGATACTTTAATAATCAGAAATTCAATGAAAAGTTTCAAAAGGGAATTGGTGGTCAATCACATGGACTTACAGTCTATCTTTATCAGAAAATCAGAAAAATAAAACTATGCATGTTCAAAAAACATAACAGTGCAAACAATAGTCATCACTGGAGCCCATATTTGAAATAGAACTGTCCATCAGAAAAGATGAAAGTGATTGAAAATTAAAAAGCAGGTCTCTGAAACCTCTTCAGGATGGATAATTATAGGAACATCAAGACAGTGTTTTTGGCCATTTAAATAATGTCCCGAAAGTGGGATAGGACATTAACCAGAAGGGAAGAGAAGAGAGAGGCTGAGGAAATTCAAAATGTGGCTTATCTCAAGCAGTTTTTAAAAGGAATGTGTATATTTTAACAGGAATCTAATCCATATGTTCCAGATTCTTTTACATTCTACAAAATGTCGGCACATAAGAGCTCTTTGATGTCCAGAGATCTTTCCAATTCTTTTTATGAGACTTGCTAAGCCATATCACTTCCAAATTGGAAGTTATGTTTTATCTAGAATAAACAAGCTCACATGCCAGCAAGCCAGAGTTTGGGTCAAAGAAGAAATGACACGACCCCCAGCAAACATGTAGAACATAAAAATGATTTCCTTCCTTGACTTACGTGGTCCACATGTGAGGGGACATGAATCCATTAAGCACAAAACCATAAAGCAAGTGCATAGACTTTCAGTCCAGCTGCCATAGGTGGGGACAGGAAGTGGGGAGACTAGTCACAGCAAACACAGTTGATAGGAGAATACATGAAGTAATCATAGAGTAAATGATTTTTAAGAAATGCAAGAAAAATATTATCTTAGCTAACATTCAGCCCAGAAATTGTTTTATCCATGGAAAGTCAGGGAGAGCTATAAAGACTCTCCTATCACCATAGTGCAGAAAGAAGACATTTTGTAATAAGAATTTTACAAAGCAAGTTTTCCTGTAAGAATATTCCTCCTCTAGCATTTTCACGGATTTATGCGATAGCAATTAAGAACAGAAATCACTGGAGAAATAGAAACACAGGGAGAAATCTTTACAATATAGATTGAACTTAAGCAATTTCATTCATAAGGATTAAAAACTGTGAAATCAGTATAGAGAATCTGCCGAGCTGCTTCTGTTTCTTTGTTGCCATCAGAGCAGAAACAAATGGATGAAGTTACAAGATTGGCTCAGCCATCTACAGCATGCATGTGGCAAGAGACACTGGTGATGTATTAGTTTGCTTTCTAATTTATGTCATTTTCTTTAGGACAATTTCCTCATTCTATAGGACACTAAGATGTTACTAAGCTCTTTTATCCATAGTTTCTGGGATTTTATGTTTCATAAAGAAGAAATGTTTGTTAGCCTTAATGTACTACTACCATCTATAGAGGATGGGCTCTGAAAAATGGAGAAGCCATCGCTTGCCAAAACTGGTACAAAAATATGAAAGAGCTAAGACAGAGCCAAACTGCTTAGCATAAGAGGAGAATTTAAGGGTGAGAGAAAATCTGGGAAAGGGAAGAAAGAAACCAGTAAGATTGGAGAAAGGGTGGGCTGGAAGGAACCTCTTTGATAATAAATGCAGAAAGACAAGCAAATAGGTATATCTTCCAGACTTTACCTGAGTTGTCTGCTGTGCAGAATTCACTGTGACCCTGTGATTCTATTTAGAGTCTTACAAAGGAGAAGAATTTTGTGTCAGAATGGGCAGGCACCCAACAAAGAGTCAGACTATGCAGATGCACAGGGGTGGAGTTAGCTGGCTTAAATTTGAAAAGGACAACTTCTTTCCCTACCACATGTTCTTGACTCAGTCCACAACGCTGATAGTTGAAAAGAGGCAGAGGAATGCCAAGAGTACACATCACAACCCACAGGCACTTGTCCCTCTGAAAAAAAAGCTACAACTCATGTCAATGGCACTGAAATGCATGCCCATGATCTAATCCAGAATATCATCTGTGAGTTTCAGTGCCTGACATAGTTCCTGGCACACCATAAAGACTCAATAAATGTTGAAAGAGTAAATGAGCCACAGAAGTAATCAGTCTGATGTGAACTGACAAGGAACAATGGGGTCCACAAAGAGTTAGATGTGTAGATGCCATGGAACAGGATGGGGACAATAAGAAAGCATCCATTGCCTTGCTTCTCAAAGTGCAGCCAATGAGCAGCATCGGCATCACCCGGGAGCCTGTCAGAAATGGAGCACCTCAGGCTTCACTCCAGACCCCTGAATCTGCATTTATATCTTGATGAGGTTCCCAAGTGATTGGTAGGCCCATGAAAAGTTTGAGAAACACTTATATAGACCCTAAATATGACAGGCAACACTAACGCCATGGCTAAGAGTGTCATCACCGTCAAAGTGAGGAGGGATTGGTATTTATCCCAAGATCATTCTGTGGGGATGCCTGTACACTATTTACCTGTAACTCTGAAGGGTAAATTCTGTTTGCCTTAACAAGTCTTTTGTCTTCATAAATTCCTAAGTAGAGAAAAACTTATTTGGATACCATTATAAGACAGATGATATAGATATAAATATATAGACATAGATAGATATGTTATAAGTTACTTCCCGTTCCTTTGGACTCAATATATATTTGCAGTGGTCAAATTTGCAGCATCCTAAGAAAGAATACATATGCCTACTTCTGACATGCCAGATATTTTGCATACATTATCTCTTAACAGTGATAACGGTAACAAGAAGAGCTAAAAGGTGTTGATTGCTTACAGGCACAGCACTTAATTCTTATAGATTTAGTTTGTACATTTGATCCTCCAAGGGACCTAGAGCATGGATTCTCTCCTTACCCTCATTTAATCCTTCAGCACTGTAACAGGGGTATTTTTATGTCCACATTATAGTTACAGATATAGAAGGAAACAGAGCAACGAAAGCATTAGCAGTTTTTGCATTCAAATCCAGACTTCCACATCTCCAATACCTACAGTTTTTCCATTGTATCACATAGCCGAACAGTAACCAATGTGGATGCAAAGGTACATCTCTCTTTTTGAGTAATGGTATTTCAGTAAGGGTCCATTGCTGATGGCTGAGCGACACCCAAAGCAGCAGCCCCAAATACTCTGAAATCAGATTCACTAGAGTTATAAGTTGTTTTCCATGTCAGTGTACAAGGTGATGGGAACATAAGCCACATTGAAATGATTTTGTATCAAGATGACAGAAGCAGAAAGTGGCCTATACACATTCTTCCCAAGTGTGGGCTACAGTTCACCATCATTTGCACATGGGATGACCTCACTGTTTCTGGGTGCTCTTAACACAACTTGGAAACTCATTCCTTACTCTCCCCACTCACCCGGAGAGGAGAGTGCTCCCTCAGTGCTCCCTCTGTCTAAGGCCAAGGATGATCATTTCTAAGAATGAATCTTCTTTTAGTTATTTTTTGTCCCAGGCAAGTTGCTCAAGTACTGGCAGTGCAGCAGAGCAGGAGAAGCTTCTCATGGAATCCTGGAGGATCAGGTGGGGAATGCCTTGCAAGAGGCTACATGAGATGCCAGAGATGTGCAGGGGCATGGAACCTCATGCTGGGTTCCTTTACTGCTCCCATTTTCATGTTTCTCTGTCTATGAAAGTGAGTCTATTTTACCTCAGCTGAAATCAGTGCTAGATACATCAATCAAGGTAGAGCCTAGGAAGTACTAAATAAGGAAATTATTTTTATCCAAACCTCATTGCTATATATTTTCTGTTTCAGAAGCATTGATTCCTCAAGGGACCCACATCACACCAAAAAAGAGTCATCATGCGAACTACAACTCAGGCAATTCTGCAAGCTGGCACCAAATCTCCCTCTTGCACGATCACTAGTTTCAATAAAAGTTTTATTAAAGAAAAATGGGTTTGTGTTGGTTTCCCAGAGCTGTCTAACAAAATACCACTAACTAGGGGGCTTAAAATAATATAAATTTATTGTCTCACAGTTCTGGAGACTAGAAGTCCAAAATCAAGGCATCAGCAGGGTGGGCCATGCTCCCTCTGAATCTTTCCTTGCTTCTTCCTAGCTTCTGGTGATTTTCTGGCAATCCTTGGCGCTCCTTGGCTGTGGCTGCATAACTCCAATGTCTGCTTTCTTTGTCTCATAGTGTTCTCTTTGGGCATCTCTGTCTACATATTGCTGTCTTAGAAAGTCACCAGTCATATATGATTAGGGGCCGATCCTACTCCAGTATGACGCCATCTTAACTAATTTCATCTAGGGAAAAAAATCCCTATTTCCAAATAAGGTGACATTCTAAGATACTGAAGGGTTAGGACTTTGACATCTTTTTTTTGGGGGGGGGGGGTGTCATGGGAGACACAATTCAACCTATGACAGGGTGAATCCCAATTACTATAACACAGAACAATTATACTATTCCAAACTCCCTGGCATCCTCAAAAGCACGTTTCCTCATATCAGTTTTAGTTCTCAGACTAGTTTCAGTTCACGAAGACTCACTAGTTACTTTCCAGACCAATGTTGTAAGGCAGGATGACGCGAGGAGTAGAAAAAGTTCAGATTTTAGAGTCAGAATGATCTGAATTCTAATGCCAGATCCAACATTTTACATAAGAGATCTGGGACATGTCAATTCACTTCTCTGAACCTCAGTTTCCTCAACCTCAAATGTGGATAGTAATTAACTGTAGCTGACTTTGTAAGTGTCCCACCCATGTTCCCTTGAGTCCTCCACCTGCCGATACTGGCACATTTTTGCCTAAGAATATATCTGCTGGAGCTTACTCTGCTGATCCAAGGTGAGCCACAGTTACCGGAGAATTACCGTTATCTCAGAGTGCCGCCAAGTGAGTAGCTGGACCTGGTGTATAAAATGCCCCAGCTCCCTCACACCTTCACTAGGATAACCCTGAAGTGCTTGTTCTACAATAGCTCCTGAAGGTGCTCAGCAGGATTAACCCCAGTTGCCCACAGCGTTAACGTTCTTGATAGCACACCCTGAATTTGCTGTTTCCCTTTCCTGCTCACTACTTCTCCATTCATATCTCCTGGGATCATCGTTCAAATAAACTGCAGTGGACCCTTGAATAATGCAAGGGCTAGGGGCAGTAGAAAATATATGTATCATTTCTCATCCCCCAAAAACTTAACTACCAATAGTCTATTGTTCACTGGAAGCCTTACTGATAATGTAAACAGTAAATTAACACATATTTTGTACATGATATGTATTATGTACTGCATTCTTATAATAATGCAAGCTAGAGAAAGGAAAATGTTATTAAGAAAATCATAAGGAAGAGAAAGTCTATTTACTAGTCATCAAGACAAAATGATTCATCTTAAAGGTCTTCATCCTCATTGTCTTCACATTGAGAAAGCAGAGGAGAAGGAAGAGGGAGGTTTTTGATGTCTGAGAAGTGGCAGAGGCAGGAGGAGGAGGTGGAAGGTGAGGCAGGAAAAGAGTTACTCCCAGTGTAACTTTTATTAAAAAAAATCTATAAGTGGACTGGTATAGTTCAAACCTGTGTTGTTAAAAGTGCAACTGTACTTGAATTTGAATCGTTCTCTCAGGGCCTGCCTGTAGGAAAACTCGACTAAGACAATGAAATTTACTTTGCAGAATTATTTTGAGGATTATAAATTATGTTGATTTGGAACATGATATGTAGTAGGCACCCAATAAGTGGTTTCTATTAAAACAAACAAAAATGATTCTATTTTAGGAGGGATTATATTGTTGAAGCACAGTGATACAACAAGCTATTGCCTGTTACTAGAAATAGACCCTCAGTTCATACAGTAATGTAATTAAACTCCTTTTCAATAAGAGTCCATATGAACTTTCCTTCCAAAAAAAAAAAATAAGAAATGGAAAAGAGAGGGTGGCATTATTTTCTTTTTCCTTGTTCAAATTCTGACGTAATCACTTACTAGTAGTATGACCTTGGACAAGTTTCTGCAGCTAATATTAACTACCATGTAAAGTTTTAAGTAGTGGAGCTGTGAATTCTTGGGAAAGCTACATAGTATCTCTGAGCATCAATTTCTTCATCTGACTTGTTCAAGGTCACACAGTTATTAAGTGATGGAGCCAGCAGTTGAACCCAGGCAGTCTGAAGCTAAAGCCTACTACACATTTAACCGCTACATTATACTGCTTCCCTCACATGAAGCATTTAATCACCCAGCTGGGACCTGCATTTAAATCATTCAAACATGAAATTTTTAAGGAATAAGATGCCTTTGCATTGAAGGTAATGTACTTTCTGAGGTTTCTATAGCAACAAAAATCTAAAATCACTTCTGGTGGTATTACTCACAAAAGAAGAGAGACATTCCTGCTGACCCTTTATCAAAGAATTTGTTTTGCCAGGTCAGGTCCAGCCACGCAGAAGAGAACTGGGCAATGGATTCTCAAGGATGTGATTGCTCCACTTGACGGTGGGAGGTCCACATGAATACAATCAACAAATATTTTTGCTTATTGTGTGCCAGACCAAAAAAATTGAAATGCGGTTATTACTTTTTTCAAGGAACTCAATTTCTATTAGAAAAAAAAATCTGTATCACAAATGCTGAGACACCACGTGATATGGTTGGTGATATAGGAGTGCCAGTCACATTATATGCAATGGGAACGAGGGAAGGCAAAAACACAATAGGCTGGAGAATTTTTGAAAAGTCTCAAAGAGGTAAAAATCAAGTCAATATTCTCCACCTAGAGGGCAAACCAATCGCTAATAAGACTATTGGGTTTGCCTCCTTCCCTATCTCACATTCCCCATTTCCTCAGTTGAGCTTCCTGGGATGGCCTCCTCAACAAACCACCACACTCAAGGGCTTGTTTTGGAGTCTGATTTCAGGGAAACCCAAACTAAGACAACATCAATCTGGTTGTTTCCCTCAGTTCCCTGGGGACATAATTTACCGTTAACTCAAGTTGATGGACCCTTCAGGATTCATTAAAACAAGTTTACCTGCATTATAGGGTGATTCAGGGTGAAAATCACCAGCAGAGTAAGGGAGTACCCAATAATGGCCCCTGATCAATTCTAGTGGTCTTCCCTCCTTCTTCTAGGTGCCAAGCTTGACTTTGTTTTGAATTCACAGTGACCAAGTGGAAACATCTGCAAAAGCAAAACTCAAATCCATCTCCTACACTCCTCAGCATCCCTCTGTGAGAATGCATGGGAGAAGGCACCCATTTGCCTTCACTGTGAGAGTTACATGTCACCGTGGTCCCTCTGCTCTCATCTCTGGATGCTATGAGGGACAGCCTTTAACTGTATTTGCAATGGGAATGTTGCTAAAAGCATGGCCCCCCAAACCCTCCATAGGTTTCTACATGAGAAATGTCTCTCAAAATATGTAGGAAAACTTTTGCTTCCTGCAAGTAAGTGAAATACTTTTCTATTTCAGGCATCAGATTCATGATGCTGATTATATCTTCTTTTCCACTCTTACCACCACAAGCTTGGTGTCAAATATGAGGTTCACCTACAGTCAAAATCCTTTGACTCTCACAGTAACTCAGCTTATGTTCCATCACTAAACTTCATGTATTACTTATTTTTCTGGTTCTTATTATGATTAATTTTTATCATATAATGTTTTATTGCAAGTGATTTTACAGTCAACAGCCTCAAATCTTTTTTATGGAATCTTGTCAAAAAACATTATGAGTGTCTGTAAGTGCCAACACTATCTTCAGCGGGCGGGATGGGACACTGAACAAGAGAGGCATGATCCCTAGCACCACGTGGCATACTTTCAGAAGGAATGAGATGGAATATAAATAAATGGATTTATTATGTGGTACATTCTTTGTAGGACAAAATGTGTTCATCCAAAGGAAACATTTTCTTCTAACAGAGAAAAACCAAAAGACTTAGTATATTTTTATTTTTGTCTTTATTGGGACACTTGGACACTGTTTAATGCCCAATTCCAGTGATTTATCTCAGGATTTTAATACAATCACTTCGTTTTCTCCAAACTTTTTTTTCCCCAAGTTGTATCCCATTTTATATGGCCTAACTTGTAATCTATCATAAACTATTTTCTGCAAGAATCAGAATACATATCTTCATAAATTAGTGCTTTAACTGAAGGCCTAAAATTTCAGCCCCTATGTTACATGATGTTTTCCTTATAGAACAAATCAACTCCTTTTAGTAACAAGATCTGATAACCTGCAAGCCAAAGCCTAGGTTATCAATTGATTAAGCTGACTTGAGGTAAGAGGTAATAAAAAACAGAATAAGATGTCAGAACCTCTTTCCTTCCCTACACCTGCAAAGTAAGTATCCCTTCAAGTAGACAATAAATTCAAATCAGGAACCCATATCTTTAGTAGATTCAGATGGTTAGGGCAAGAATAACTAGAAAGGCAAAGTGCTCAAAAACATACCTTCAAAGGAACTCATGAAACGACTGGGAAATTTAACTTGAAGAACAGAACTCTTAGGAGAGAAACCAGGCTTTAAACATTTGAATAGGCAATAGATTTGTCATACATGGGTCAGTAGACCAAAGGAGAAACAAGGAGTAGAAGCTTTATCTATGAATGAGGAAGAACTCTTTAATTGATGAGGACATGAAACTCCACCAGCCAATGAAGGGCTGGCTCCCCATGACTCCAAAACTGGCTCCTATAGTGTCTCTTTGTTCCTTACAAACAAGATCCTGAAGACCCGTCTGTTTTATTTTCTCCTTTAAAGATGCCTTTGAAGGTCATGAGTTTCCCATCATTGAAAGTACTCAAGCAACAGTTGGCAAGCACTTAGTAGGGATGTTGCTGACAAAATCTGAGTTTTTCCCAGATGTCTCTTAAAATTCTGGGATCTGAAAATATGAGTGTCAAGAGGAGGAAAGAGACTTCCTCCCAGGAGTCTCAGACTTTGATTAGAGTAGGATGTGTTGCCTCTCCTCTCACACTCTGCAGAAGCCTTCCCAATTTTTTTTTAAGTACATTCCTCTCGCCCTCCCATTTCAACACATTTCTCACACGAGGTGGAACAGATGCTGGGGTAACGCCGGCTAAAAATAAAAGCAACAGGAGGGGAAAAAAAAAACTATTTTACAATAAATATCTCAGCAAAAATTTTATATCCTGAATGGATTCAGCAGCAAAAGAGCAGCTGCCACCTCTTTTGTGGTTCTTCCTTCTCTCACTTTTATAACTTAATTAATATGCCAATCAGATTTTTGTAATCAGGAGCAGGGGACATTAACCTCGTAAAGCATGTAAAATGTATCTTATCCGAATAAAGAAGGAAGTATTGTGTGAATTGGTCTCTTTTGCTCCTTTTTATTTCTAATTGTATTGAGAATCTAGCTTGTCAGAGAGGACCAGAAATCTTTTCTATCTGTCAGCGCTCCAGGCCCTTGAAGGAACACACTGGTATTTTCACCCTCACTCCAATGGAGAGATGATAGCAGCATCACAATGACCTGTACTGTGCTAGGGGGCAATGGCACCCACGGTGGCTGTCCCAGAGGACCCCAGCCTTTAAATGAGCCTTGATCCTCTCCTTTCTCCAGACATTCAAACCAGAAAATGATACACTGGAAAAGTTGGCCACACGAATTTCTGGACATTAATGAGCTAGGCAATCATGATAGGGCCTTTGGGCACACACACACAACAAACAGTAATAAAGCACTATTAGGTACAAGACACTGAAAAATATAAAGATAATAAAGTATGGTAGCTACTCTCTAGAAACATATAATCTAGAGGCGAAGATATGTTATGCACATAACCAGGTAAGAAGCAAAATGAAAAGTGATAAAGGCTACAGAAGTACTACAGATAAAATGCATAGGAGCTCAAAGCAGGGAAATAATGTTTCCATATTGTGGGTAACATACATTTAAAGAGGATAAGTATGTTTTGGAAGAAGATACCACTGGGTCAGGTCTTGGAAAAGATTTGGGTAGGTAAAATAGGAGAAAAGTGGTGGTAAATAGAAAAAGGAGGCACAAATGAAGGGGAAATCACAAAGACAAGGGTGAGGAAGTACAGAGTATGTGCTCTGGTGGTTAATCAAGTAAACCAATTTAACTAAAACACAAGGTAGAGGGGAGAAAAGAGAGGAAAGGAGGCTTGCAACAGAGCTTTCAGCAATGACTTTCTAAGATTCCATAATGAATGTTAAACCCCATCGTTATCACTCTACCCTGTTGGCTAATCAATGCTGCTCAATCCTGAATATCTTCTTAACCCTGCCCACCCTCCCCACCCCTCCAAAAAAAGAGTGGTCCTAAAGTCATCTCTGGTATATAGATCCAGCAACATTCTGCCCCATTTAAGCCTCTATTACATAGAATTTGTAGTTTCCTTTGAAATAGAAGATACTGAAATAAATACAGTCATGCATTGCTTAATGATGGGGATACATTCTGAGAAGCACGTCATTAGGTAATTTTGTTGCCTTATGAATATCACAGAATGTACTTACATAGACATAGATGGTATGGCCTAATGTTCCTAGTCTACAAACCTGTACAGCATGTTACTGTACTGAATACTGTAGCCAATTATAACAATGCTAAGCATTTGTGTATCCAAACATGTCTAAACATAGATAAGATACAGTAAAATTATGGTATTATAATCTTTTAGGACCACCATCATATATGCGTTGTTGGCTAAAACGTCCTTATGTGGCATGTAACTGCATAGGTATGAGTGTGTGCATGCCAGCAGTGTGTATCTGAAGTATGTTTCACCAAATGTTAACAATTGTTGGATCCAGATGATGGACAGATGTGTGTTCATTATTCTAGTCCTTCTGCTATTTGTAATTATAAAAAGTTTTTTAAATAGTGTTTAAAATATAGAAAAAAATAAGTAAATAATTAAATCCTGAGTTACTGGCCTAAGGATCACCTGAGTACCTAATTTCTAGCAGTGTCTGGCCATGTTCTTCCAAGACTAAAATGTGTGTACGAACTAACTTCAAGTCCATGCTGTGCCCAGATTGGGGGTTGCTGGGATCCTTGGTCATGTCTCCATGATGCCTGTGGTGCAACTGCAGAGTTAATAGGCAACAAAATATAATCGTGTGTGGGAAGTGAAAAGAGCAGAGCAGTTTGCCATTTGTTCGTTTTCACAAGTTGTAGGCGCTTTCAATGGCAAAAATATTCATGGGGTTAAGAATCAGCTTGTTTGGTAAACTGCAATTAGCATGAACTAGGTCTCCTCAGCTTCTGGAAAAGGGATAAATATAGATGTCGATATTTTCTGTGGGAAGACAGAGCCCTGAGCTTCTATTTTAGAATCTCAGGGGCGGGGGAAGTGCCTTTGTAAGGTGCATACCAGCCAGGAAGGAAGACCTTGGTTCCAGACCCACTGTGAAGACAGTGGGGAAGTGCTGCTTGTTTTGGTCTGTTTGCTCAGGAGTCCAGGGCCCAGAAATGGGCCCTGTATGATCCCTAAAGAAACTACACTAGAAAGGCTGTAAACAGAGAGGTTAACTACGGATTCTGGAGGCCACAAAGCCCAGCATTGATCCCTGCTGTGCTGCCCATCAGCTGTGTAACTCTAGCTGGACAGTCTCATCCATCTATGCCCCAGTTTCTTCATTTACAAAATGACAATGATGATGAATACATGGAAAGCACTTACAGTGGGATCTGGCACAAAGCAGGTGGTACATATGTATTAACTGTTGTTACTCTTTCATCTTTTAAAAAATTAAAAAGAAAAGTTAAATTAATTTACTATTAACTAATCTGTAGACCTTACTTGGATTTCACAAGTCTCCTCACTACTGTTACTTTCTCTGGTCCAGGGTCTAATCCCATGTTGCATTAAGTTGTCATGTCTCCTTAGACTCCTCCAGTCTGGGACAGTTCTTCAATCTTTGTCTTTCACAATCCTGGCACTTTTAAAGAGGTCTGGCAGAATGTCCCCCATTTTCAGTTTGTATAATGTTTTTGATGATTACATTGAAGTTATTTATTTTAGGCAGGAATATTGCAGAAGTGATGCTGTGCCCTTCTCAAGTGCATCATATCAGGAAGTATATGAATTAAGTGCCTCTTATTATTGGTGATGTTCATTTCTACTACTAGATTAAGGTAGTGTCTGTCAGGTTTCTCTGCTTGGAAAGCTGCTATTTTTCCATTAATAAATATCTTATTAATTATTAAGATATTTGTTAAGTATTTCTTAAAGAGAAATACTTTGAGATTATGCAAATATTCTGTTTCTCATCATGCTCCTGCCAACTACTTTTAACATCTATCAATGATTCTTCCTGACACAATTGTTAGTGTGGTGCTTGCCTAATGATTATCTTCTATTTTCAGCATTCCTAATACACTTAACTCAAATTCTACTTTAAAAAAGGGCAGTCCTTTCTATTTTCTTCAATTATTTATATGTGTGACTCATTAAAATTAATTTTAATCTATATGTCACATTCCGTTGCTTTATTTGTTGTTCTTATTGTTGTTGCTTAAAGCATCCAAGATTTCATTGGTGCTAGTCCAAGTTGATTCCTGTGTCCCTTTGATAATTTTGTTATGATCCTATTAGTTGTTAACATTAGAATAAACAGAGTGAAGGGCATATAGGAACTCTCTATGCTATCTTTGCAACTTTTCTATTAGTCTAAAATTATTTTAGAATTTTTTTTAACTTGAAAAAAGGACTCAAAAGGAGCGTTAAGATAGCTCCTGGCAATTTCTTTCTTTAGCTGGGTGCAGGTCACATGGTTGTGTTTCTTTTGTGAAAATCCATCAAGCTACACATTTATGATTTGCATACTTTTCTGTGTATTTTACTTTAGTAAACCATTTCTAAAGGTAGGTGATAGTGCTTTACAAATATTGTTTGAGAATTTAGCTGTAAAATATACAGTAACAGAAAATAATAGGCAGGATTTCCTATAGAAGGGCCTGCTGGTAAGTTTAAAATCACCCTCAATAACCATTGGGGAAATCCTCAGCCAGGAGTAGCTTAGAGCAAAGTCCCCATCTGAGTTTTATTTAGATCCCTGTGTCTGATGTCACTGTGTTCTGTTTAATAATCTTGGTCACTTGCATTTCCCAAGGTGATCCACGTCGCTTCTGTTCAGTTGGTCACTTTCTTGGACCAGAGCTGAAATGTTAATGGTCAGGTCTCAGACTCTCTATCTGCAATTCCCTGATGTTCCACCTCTGTATTAGGATATACAGACAGTCTGCTTTGTACTATATCATCTTCTGAAAATGTACATTGATTGCTTTAGCTATTGACAATATTTATTGATCATTTCAATTCCGCCTTCATCTGTGTTGCCACCACTCTTTGTACATGTCTCTGTTAAAACATGAGTTATATTGTTCCTATAGATTACGCACTCTCCAAAAGAAGGGAATTAGTATTCCCCATATTTGTGTCTCCAGTACCACATGTGGGGCTCTCTCTGTAGAAACTAACTTCATGAGGGTGGGCAAACAAGAGGGTCAGGGAGAGAGTGTTAACTGTCATCTTCTTGGTAGTCACAATCTTTTATAACACAATATTGAAAGTGACATATTGTCACTTTTGTCACATTCTATTGATTAGAAGCAAGTCACTAGACTACCCCATACTCAAGAAGGGGGAGGAATACACAAGGGCATGTGTGCCAGGAAACAAGGACACTGGGACAATGTCAGAAGATGCCTATCACAAATGAGATTAAGAGAAGGCAATAAAGTGTAGGGAACTTTAGAAATCTTTTCTAGAAACTGTTGATTGCTCTGCTTCCTGATTTGTGTTGGCATTTATGCTCACCTAAATATTACTTACTGTTTACTCCTGATAGAAGTAGATAAGTGTGTTGGTGGTTCAGGATGACTGCATGCCATAATAAATTTCTCAAGAATTATTACTTTTGTGAATTCTCTTCTTGTTATGTAACATCAAATCTCAGCAGCCTGTTTCATTTATCATTAATAGTCATATAAATAAAAATAACATAGGTTTAATTAAAATTCATAATCTACGTGTTTTAGTACATTTCTCTGCTCCTCTGCTCCCTCATTCTTAGCTGTCCTCATTCTTAGCTTAGTAGGGAAAAAAAGGCCATTTTTCCCCTACTCTGTCCTCACCAACACAAATAAAAGTGCAGAAAACATACCAAACCTGATCTAAATATGAGACAGAAATTTCTGTATATATGCATTTATACTTTTAAAGGTTGTCCTTGCCTGAGGATGGAGAAAGAGTGATGAGAAATCAGAGGAGGGACTGAAATTGGAAAGGAAGGAGTAGAGGGAGCTAAGTATCAGGGAGAAGCAGCACCTGTCAACTCGAGGGCCAGGTGGGCCTCAAGATACTTGTAACATTGTCCAGGATATTTGTAAGCTCCCTGAGTAAATGGTAGAGGCCTTGGACACCTTGTACAGGGATAAAGGCTTGAAAGGAAAGCCTTGTTCTCTAAGCAAAGTGGAACCTAGCTAAACCAGTTGAGGATTAACTCTTATGAGCTGAGATAGGAGTGACAATGTTACCTGTTTTTAAAATTACAATAGCACCAGTAATAGTGACTACCATTTACAAAGCATTTTCTTACCTCTGTTACCTGGATAGGATTATTTCTTGCTCATGGAGAGTGGGGCCAGTGGCCCTCCTCCATCTCGTAGCTCTGCCATCTGGAACACATTGCATCGAAGTCAGCACAGAAGGAGAAAAGAGAGAGAGAGGAAACATACCGATTCTAACTGGCCTTGACCCAAGGTGATCAACATCAGTTCTGCTCACATTCTATTGTCTTGAATTAGTCAGTCATGTGGTCCAAACCTAAGTGCAAGGTGGGTATTGAATGTAGAAGGTGACATGGATATTTGATGAGCACTAACTCATCATCCTATGTGATCCTTGGGGCATCACTGAGGCTCCCAGAATTTAAATAATGTGTCCAAATCGTACATTAATAAACGATTTTATGCCTAGTTATTTTATTATGTTCTGCACTTGTTTATATCTCATATTTTCTTTGACTGCAGATTACATTCTTTCTGTCTCAGTAATCTCCACCCTTAAAAAACCAAAAGGTTGGTCAACTCCACAGGTAACGTCATTCTGATCCAAGTCACACATGCAGTTGTTAGAAGCCATTCTAATGAGTGCAAAACCAGTCATATTATGGTCTAAATATGGTACCATTCATTTGTGGATAGTAAAGAATATTCATAGCTGAACACCCCAGTTAGTGTGAGAAATAAAGATATCCAAGGTTTAAAAGGGAAGGAAACTTTTTTTCATGAAAAAAATTTAAAACATTTTCCTGGACCATCAATCTCCTTGACACAGGCTTTAATTATTCAAAAAGAAATTTTATTTCCGGAATCAAAGATTTGGATATTCCTTCACAAGGTAAAAATTTTGAGACATCCACTTCGTTGAGTGCTCTGTAAGATTTTCTCTGACCTTATTAGAATTTAACACTTCCCTGGGATGCACTGGTGCCCATGCTTCAGGATAGGAAGACTCTGGCAATCTATTTTCCAGTGCCACCATCCTAAACCACAAATTCAATCATGTCACTCCTCTGTTCAAAAAATCTGCCTTGGCTTCCTTAGTAGACACTTTTGGTTGATGACTCAACCATCATTTTTCTCCTTCTTCCTGGCTAACCAAACCCTGATTCTCTTCAAGAATTGGAAAGATTTAATGTGTTCAGGAAAAGTATCGTGGAACCTAAAGCAATTCCATCTTCAATGCCAAACCACCATGTTGACTTCTTCTTAACACCAGTACCAGGAATGCCTCTAAGATTTCCAGTTTATCTGTTGTTCCTTGTGTAAGAGAACATACTTGCCATAAAATCTGCCCTTAATGAAATTCTCCTACACGTTCCCTCTGAAGTGGAAAAAAACCCTTTTCCTGTGGTTAATAAGTCCTGGGTCTTGGGGTAGCAGCACAGAAAATCTACCTGTCTCAGACAGCCATCCAAGATCACACTGCTGTCCATAAGTTCTCCCATAAAATCTTCATACCAACAAACCGGATTTGCCTTTGGTTTCTTGACTTCTTTGGTGTTTGGGTGACACTTTGCATATAATACAGCCCTTTCACAAAACAAGTACATTCCTCCCAAACTCCAAAATATTATTCAAGATGCTGTATGTCAGTCATTCCCATTCAGATGCTTACTGTTCCAGCCTCACTGTATCTGGCTGAGGGCGAGTATGTGACATAGTTTTGATTAGGAACGTGTAAGGAGAAGTCTTCTAGAAAATTTCCCCCAAAAATTCATACAAACTCAAGAGGAAAGCTTTCTGGCTCTACCTGTTCCCCTTTCCTCCTCCCTGGAAAACAATTTTGTAGGAGGTGATGTTTAAAGCTTCACTATCCATATTGTAACCTACGGTAGAGACTGCTTGCTTATCAGTCAACTTACTTTCTCTTCTTCCAATGTGCGTTGATACTCATTATTTTCCATTTCCCCTTGCAGTTAAGTATAACTGAATTCTAGTCAATGGAATATGGAGTAGAGTACTGTACAGCACTCCCAGGGCTAACATGGAAAAAGCTCTCATGCATGGTCCTTATATTATTTCCCCTCCCAGCTTGAACAGTGTCTTGGAAATTTTGGAAGATATATTGAAGCTGGTAAATAAGAAGATGAAAACTACTTGAAGAAAAGCCAAAAGAAACTGCCATCAGAGTGAACAGGCAATCTACAACATGGGAGAAAATTTTTGCAACCTACTCATCTGACAAAGGGCTAATATCCAGAATTTACAAAGAACTCAAACAAATTTACAAGAAAAAAATCAAACAACCCCATCAAAAAGTGGGCAAAAGATATGAACAGACACTTCTTAAAAGAAGACAATTATGCAGCCAATAGACACATGAAAAAATGCTCATCATCACTGGCCAGAGAAATACAAATCAAAACCACAATGAGATACCATCTCACACCAGTTAGAATGGCGATCATTAAAAAGTCAGGAAACAACAGGTGCTGGAGAGGTTGTGGAGAAATAGGAACACTTTTACACTGTTGGTGGGACTGTAAACTAGTTCAACCATTGTGGAAGACGGTGTGGCGATTCCTCAAGGATCTAGAACTAGAAATACCATTTGACCCAGCCATCCCATTATGGGTATATACCCAAAGGACTATAAATCATGCTGCTATAAAGACACATGCACACGTATGTTTATTGCGGCACTATTCACAATAGCAAAGACTTGGAACCAACCCAAATGTGCAACAATGATAGACTGGATTAAGAAAATGTGGCACATATACACCATGGAATACTATGCAGCCATAAAAAATGATGAGTTCATGTCCTTTGTAGGGACATGGATGAAGCTGGAAACCATCATTCTCAGCAAATTATCGCAAGGACAAAAAACCAAACACTGCATGTTCTCACTCATAGGTGGGAATTGAACAATGAGAACACATGGACACAGGAAGGGGAACATCACACACTGGGGCCTGTTGTGGGGTAGGGGGAGTGGGGAGGGATAACATTAGGAGATATACCTAACGTAAATGATGAGTTAATGGGTGCAGCACACCAACATGGCACACGTATACCTATGTAACAAACCTGCATATTGTGCACATGTACCCTAGAACTTAAACTATAATGATAAAAAAATAAAATAGAAAAAAGAAAAACCATCTACTTATCAGGAAACCTATTTCAAATTTTATAGAAGAGAGATATAAACTTTTGTTGTATTAAGACACTTAGAATTGAGGGAGTTATCCAGTACATCAGCTAACATTACATTAACTATACATGACCATGAAGCAAAAAAACTAAAAATGAACATCAGCATGATGAAGATTCAAGAGAAAAAAAATAGGAAGATCTTGAGTCTGAAGACATTGTTAAGATGCTGCACCAAACTAGAACGAACTATCTCTAGACTTCTTGCTCTAGGAGAAAATATAATGTCTTTATTGTTTAAGTAGGCTGTTACTTGCAGCCTAAAACATTCCTAATTGATAAACTACAAGCGACTAAAGAAAAAAATATTGGCCTTCCATTCTTTGTCAATCTGACCTTCACAAACTTTTATTCCACACTGAACTAAAATATGTTCCCTGATTTACCATGGCCATTATGCTTTTCTGATGCTGCCTATGTTCATTACTCTGCCAGAATTGTTCTTCCTGCCCTCTCCATCAAATTATTCCTTAATATTTTCAACTTAAACAGCACCTCTTCCTGTATTTTCCCCTGACTGCAATAGGCAGAATTAACTTGCTCCTTCAACTATGTTCCATAAAGCTGGGTAAGAAACTCTGGCATGGTGCCTAGGTGCTCATTTACCTGCAAGTTCACTTAGACTACAGTTTATTTACTTCTACTTATCCAGAACCTAGTACAGTCCCCAGCACATATAGGATTCTTGATAAATGCTTACTGAATTGAAAATAATCAATTGTTGATTTTTGTTCAGAATTGACAGGATCCTTTAAGATTAATGTGTCCATCCTGCTCATTCCTAGATGAAAAAATAAAATGGTACCCTGAAATGACCAATAGTTTAGTATCAGAACTGGTATAGAAGATAAAGCTTCTGATTTTCAAGTCACTAAGAATTTTTTCCATTTTCCAGTTTCTAGGCTAAAGCTATTTTTTAGTTTCACCACTTTATTCAACTCTGGTGACATGACCTTCCCCCAGCTCTAGCTTTACGAATCATAGAAATAATTTTCCATAAATCCTACTATGAGCACCAAGAAGAAAGAAATGTCAGAAAGTCAAAAGAATATATCCTAGCTTGGAAATCAATCATCCTCAGGATCACACTAACCTAACAAACCCTGCCTCACCAGACATCCTGACTTTACAATCCAGGTCCCCTGACACTGAGCCTGGAAGCCATCCCTGAACCCCAGCAGAATGGCTGAGGCATGGTACCCTGCATCACCCTGATCAGTCAAATTCCTCCCCTGGAGGCAGCTAAACTTTGCTCTCTGGCCATCAACCACTGCCTGGTTTTCTATTCCAAACTGAAAAGAACACACATGAACACAACACAATATTGACACATAATCTGACCATATTATGCCTGAATGTTCCTGCTTCCCCACCCATCTCAGATAGGGGCCTTGAATCCTGAGCTCAGCCTGGATGCTCTCTTGATTCTCTGACTGGCTGGACACTGAGTCCCAACATGCTGAGTTCACCCAGGATGAGGCAGGAAGGGGTCAAGGCAATGGCCTTCAGCAAGGGCTTTGACCAGGATCAGTACTCATTCATGCATTCAGCAAAAATTTATTGAGCATCTACTATGTGCTCTTGACAGCAAAGTTATGGTGGTGAGCAAACAGACAAGGTCCTTCCCCATTAGACCTACATTTTGGGAAAGAGGCAGACATTAAATAAGTAAACAAGAGCTCACATAAAGTGTCACATAATTCAAGAAATATCAGATGCTATGAAGAAAAATAAAGGAAAGTCAGGGAAATCTAGAGATACAGATGGAAGCAAGTGTTTATTTTAAATAGAGTGGCAAACGAAGACCTTTCTAAGAGGATAATGCTTGACAAAAGACCTAAAAGAAGTAAGGGATCAGGCCATGAGAATATCTTAGGATGACCATTTATGCCTGGAATAGTTACAGTTTGCTATCATTTCCTGACACAATCGTTAATAACAACTCATTATACACCCAAAATTATCCCAGTTGGGAAAATAAATTACATGAGTTTGGCAGTAAATTATACCCAGATTGCACTAACACTCTGGTGGACTTGAGTTAAAGGCAAAGGAAATAGTGAGTGCAATGGTCCTGAAGTGGGAATACACTGGAGTGATTAGAAACAAAAAAGTTGATGTGGGTGGAGTAAAGTGGTGGAAAACAGGGAGCTAGAGATAACTGAAGAAGGGGCAACCAGAGCCTGCAAGATTTTTCAGGTCATAGTAAGGAATTTGGATTTTTAATATAATGGGAAATCACAAGAAGGTTTGGAAACAGGGAGTGACAAAAACTAATTGAGTTATTTTAAAGGTCCATCTGGATTTTGTGTAAAGAACACACTATGTGGGAACAAAAGGAACAGAGATCCCAGACTGGAAGTCTAAGGAAAACAAACCCACTTTTTCTCTCTATTCTCACACAGTCACTCAACACAGCACTTCTGACACCAGACATGTGGAGATTCCTCCTCACACACCAAGCAATCAGTTCTCCAGTGGGCACCAAATGGGTATCCGACAATTTAGTTCAATTCTGTCACATTCTACCGAGAGATACTTCTCCAGCAACCTCTGCTTCTGACCAACCAGCTATACATTTGGGTTCTTATTAATTGAATGACTGGTCTCCTATTCCAGACTAAAAAGAACACAATAAGGACGCACAATCTGGCCATGTTATGACTGAAGACTCCTGCTGCCCCATCCTTGTCAGATGGGAGCCCTTGGATCCTGAGCTCAGCCTGGATGCTCCTTTACCTCTCTGATTGGCCTAATACCAAATCCCAGCAGGCTAAGTTCTCTCTTCTTCGGTTCAATTAATTTGCTAAAGCAGCTCACAGAACTCAGGGAAACGTTTTACTTTTGTTCACCCATTATCACAAAGAATATTATAAAGAAACACATAGAGCAAGCATGTGGGAAGGGGCACAGGGCTTCCATGCCCTCTCCAGGCTCACCACCCTCCAGGAACCTGAATATGTTCAGCTATCTGGAAGCTCCTCCAAACCCCCATCCTTTTGGGTTTTTTATAGAGGTTTCATTACATAGGCCTTTAGTGATCAACTCCTCTTCAACCCCCTCTTTGCTTCTTGAAGGTCAGAAGTGGGGCTGAAACTTTCAACCCTCTAATAACTTGGTTGGTTCACCTGAAAACCAGACCCCATTCTGAGGCTATCCAGAAGCCCACCAAGTCACATCAAAACAAAAGATGCTCCCATTGCCCAGGGAATTCCAAGAGATTTCAGAGCTCTGTCAGACACTCTTAACACGTAGGAAATTACAAAGATCTTAGGAGCTCTGTGTCAGGAACCAAGGTCAAAGATGAAATACTAGAACTGAGGGAAGAGATCAAATACATGTTTCTTGCCTGGCACAGTGGCTCATGCCTGTAATCCCAGCACTTTGAGAGCCCACAGCAGAAGATCACTTAAGCCCAGGAGTTCGAGACTAGCTGGGCCACATGGCAAAACCTCATCTCTACAAAAAAAAAAAAAAAAAAAAAAAAAGTTAGCCAGGTATGGTGATATGTGCCTGCAGTCACAGCTATCCAGGATGCTAAAGTGGGAGGATCACCTGAGTCCGGGAGGTCAAGGCTGCAGTGAGCCATGATCACACTACTACACTAGATATTCTTGTATTTACAAGACATTAGATTAGATATTCTTGTACTTCTTCATATCGCAAATTTGGACCTCAAATTGATCATTCTCAAATAGCAAAGATTTTAGCTCAAAAATCAAGTAGTTATCAAGCTCCAATAGGGCTATATTGTATTTTGTTTCTTCCCTCATCCTTTCTCCACTCAGATGGTCAGACATCTCCCCCAGTAGCTCTATTTCACCAAGTTTGTGCCCTAATTGTGATTCTCTTTTCCTCTTTTCCTCTTCTCCGACTGTTGGGGCCTATCAAGTCTAAATGCTAAGATATTCTTAATGATGGGACTCTGGGAGAAATAAAAGGTTGAGGTATCTTTTATCCTGTAGGCCGGTGGTTTAAGGGCAGGGTATCAGCCACCACTCTAAGGCTGCTAGGGTAGCCTCTTCAGTATCAGTTCTACCAGAACTCTTCCAGCCTGGAAAGAGGGAAAAATTTTGTTCTACCAGAACTCTTCCAACCTGGAAAGAGGGAAAAATTTTACCAGCTCTTTCAATTCCTTCTTGGTCTTTTGTAGGTTAAGGAAATTAGCACACCCTCAAGGATTAGCATTAGATTTCCTTTAGGGTCCGAAGGCTCCTCCTGACCCAGCACTCTCCTATCCTCATCCTTAATCTCTGATGCTACTTAATCTCTGATGCTGCTCCCTGGGTGAGTGCCCAGCACTTAGAAGAAGTCCCATTCATTTCCCTCTCAGGGAAGTTAAAAGAGCCTGCAACCCTAGCTATACCAGTTACTGAAAGATCTTGGTTCATACTTGGCTCAGAAAAAGCAAATTTTCTTGGAATCAGAAGGGAGGGAAAGAGAGTTATGTTTACATCACCATATTCCCCGAATCCCCTTATCTCAATTATGGAGGATAGGTAAACCTTTGGACTGAAGAAATAATGTAGCAAGTAAATACACATTGAAAAAGGGCTGAAGACAGGGTGCTGGGACATGCAAGCATTTAGAGGACAGGAAGAGGAGAAGAACTTATTAATGATATCATTGAAACAAATTTATAGAGAAAATATTTCTAACAAAACTATATTTTATTGATAAACAGAGGTCAATATTGAGGATTTGTGGACAGAGAGGTCCTGGTAAGACCTAGTTGATACAGAAAGTGACTCCTCAACCTTAGTTAGTACAAGAAAGGAAAGAGGAGAAACAAAATTGCAGCAACTTTCCCTTGGCAGAAAGAGCAGCCTACAAAGGAAACAGGTCAGTACCCAAGAAGTGAAGAGCACACTGGCCAAGCAACTGGGGAGCTACAGCCTGTGTCCAGGAAAAAAACATGAGACAGGTTCCAGAGAGGGAACCCAGCCATTTGCAAGATTCTATGAGCACAGGAAAATTCCAGAAAAAATGGGAGACTGACTAAAGATGGGAATAAAGGTGTTTCCAAGGCTCTTATGATTATCAGGAAAATGCACCATGTCTCTGGTTGCAGGGCAGAGAAATAGCAAGTTTGTATGGAATTCTAACTTCTATAAGAATCTACTTTTCAGACTTAGCACTCTACATATGGAATATATAGTATTTTAACTTTATTAAACCTCTTAAGAGTCTTGTAAAAGCGCTTACTCTATATCTCAGATAATCACAGGAGAGCTAGAAAAGACAAATACGCTATCCAAAAATATTCCTTGAAAATACTGACTTGAAAGAGTTCATTTAAAATACGAACACCCAGGCATGTTATTTAAGAATTAAAAAATCATAATACAGAACTGCCAGTCTGAAATCACCTGATTTAATGCAATCCCTAAAACAGTCCTGTGTGAAAAGCAAAACAGATATCATTAATATCCCCATTTTATAAGTAAGGAAATTAAGGCTTAGAGAAATTAAATGACTCGTTCAAGGTTGTTTGCTAAGTGGAAGAGCTGGGACTAAAACCCAGGGCTGGCGGCAGCCTCTGCCGAGGCAGGCATGGAAGGAAGGGTAATGACTTTTAATTGAAATGTCTACCAGGAGTGCGATGTGCTAGTATGGGTAACGGCTGCCCCGACTCGAGCTGGGCCGGCATCAGGCCAAGAGCAGCCTGGTTCCCAGGCATTCCTTCACTTGTTCAAGAGATCATGAAAATTAAATTGGGCTATAACCAGGCCTTAATTCCCCACCCTTGATGTGAGGAGCCATATTTGTCTCATTAGCCTAGGTCATAAACTCCAGCAGGAGGGAGCAAAGGAGGCAGAGGATAAAAGTGAGGAAAGGAAAGGGAGAAAATGCTATGAAGAAGCAGGAAGCAAGGGGGAGGAAGGTGAGAGGGTACGTGAAGGACAAGCACACCTCGTTAGTTTAGGAGACTCCCCTCCCAGCAGCATCATCATTACACTTTAAGCTTGTGCAGCCATTCATGTGCACACTCTCTTTCGATCCTCATTACCTCCCTGGGAGGCAGGCAGGGCAGAAAGGATCAACCACATTTTACCAGCAAAGGAATGGGGCTCTGAGAAATTGAGAGACTTGCCCAATTGGCAAATCCAGGGCCAATAAAACCTGTGTTTTTTGACTCCTACTCCATAAACAGCAGGCCATTTTCAAAATCCCCTTGAGCCAGGCAGGAGTAGAAGGCAGACCTCCAGTATTCTTTTGAACATAACATGCTGCCTCTCTTGTACCTTTCGACACACAGATATATTAAATGAGGATTTTTATTTCTACATAGCAGCAGGGGTGTGAATATGGAAGTTTTATTATTAAATGTTTAAAAATCCAATGGACTGTTCCTCTTGTTTAGCTGTATTAGAATATGGATGAATCACCTATTGAGTAAGCCAGTAGGTCCAGAGTAGGAACTTAGAATTATTTTTGTTTAGTTTGCAGAGATCTGTACCATAATGGTATGTATTAGAGAAACCTGATCTAAATTGAGCATGAAAGTCTTGGCTTCAAATTACATCTCTTGGATGCCTGCCTGCCATATAAAGGAAATGTAGCAATTGACTATCTCCAAAGAATAAAGCTCAGAGAGTCAAAATAGATAAACTTATGGAAGAGCAATGAACTGCTGTACAATCATATAGGCTGTCAAATAAGGGGACATGGGTTCAAACATGGACTGTACTGCTTAGTACGCAATATAACAGATAGCACAGTAAGTGTAGATTTGCAAATCAATTCAAGTTCAAATCCTGGTCTTACCATCTTAGAAAAGTAATATCGAACCTCAAAATTTTAAATTCCACCATCTATTAGAAATAATCATGCCCATCTTACTGAACTATGCTCAACAATTATTAATATCCATTCTTTAATGGAAATACATTTATGATAACCTTTGCCTAAGTGACAAACCTTAGGACTTAAATAGCCTAGCTACACCATATAAGGCTTTTCTGCAATACAAATATCAATTGTACTTCCCTTATTTTTACTCTTTATCTTATTGCATTGTTACTAGTTTGACAAGTGCTTCTAAATTTGCCTACCCTAAATAATAAGTTTAGGTTATAATTTTGCTTCAATATACACGATACAAGTAAACTTCTGTTTAATTGTGTTAGAAAACAATAGGACTTTGTCTATTGAAACAGGTTTCAAGGATTCCTGCCAACAAAATATTTGACAAATGTATTTTTAAAGGAATACTTTTTGAAATTTGATTTTAAGATTCAGGGGTAACTTGTGCAGTTTTATTAAACGGATATGTTGTATAATTGCATGGTTTGGGCTTCTAGTGTACTTAGCACTAAAATAGTGACTATTGTACTCAAGGTAATTTTTCAATCCTCACCCCCTTCCCAATCTCCCTCCTTTTGGAGTCCCCAATGTCCATTGTTTCTATTTATGTCCATGTGTACCCATTGTTTAGCTCCCACTTATATGTGAGAACATGTGGTATTTGATATTTCCGTTTGAGTTATTTCACTTAGATAATGGCATTCAGCTCCATTCTTGTTACTACAAAGTATGTTATTTTATTCTGTTTTTATGGCTGCATAGTATCCCATGGCATACCACATTTTCTTTATCCAATCAACCATTGATGGGCACTTAGGTTGATTCCATGACTTTGCTACTGTAAACAGTGCAGGTGTCTTTCTCATATAATGATTTCTTTTCCTTTGGGTAGATGGCCAATAGTGGGATTGCTGGGTCAAACAGTAGTTCTATTTTTAGTTCTTTTTTAAAGGAATATTTAAAAATTTAGTTGAAAATTTTAGTTGAAGGCAAAGCTTAGGCTTTCCATACGTAGTAGTTCCACTACATTCCTTGAAGGTATGCAGCATTTCCTGGGATGTGTGTGTGTGTGTGTGTGTGTGTGTGTGTGTGTGTGTGTGTGTATGTGTGTCTTAAAAGTGGAGAGATTGGTCTATGTTCATATTGCTGAATCTTAAAAGAAAAATCAATTTGTCAACACACAGTCAAGTACAATTTTGCCATTTCCTCAAAAAAGAAAAATCTTTCAATAAATAAGGTGTAGATAACTACTTTCATGGCTGGCAGAATGTCCCTGTATCTTATAAGGAAATACATTAAATGTCTTCTGGATGGAAGAAATCCAGAGATGCTAAGGACCCAAAGTCCCAGTACTTGAGACAATTATGAAGAGATGAAAAAGGTGACTCTACCTCTTTACAACTGAATTATTAAATGTGGCTCTCCTGACTGAGCTAGAACTAGACTGCTAGAACCAAACCACTGACTGTCCTTTGAAGACTCAGTTCAAATGTTATTGTTTCTGAACCTGGGAGAATTATTTTTGCAGCAGAACATAATGGTTCTAGAGTCCAAGTGCCTGGATTAAAATCCCAGACACTGGCAGCCAACATATGCAAGGCACAGTCCTAAGCGCTTTGCATAAATGATTGCATTTGATCATCACAACAATCCTATGAAGCAGATGCTTCTATTATTCCCATTCACAAGTGTATTAGTCTGTCCTCATGCTGCTAATAAATATAGCTGAGACTGGGTAATTTATAAAGGAAAGAGGTTTAATTGACTCACAGTTCCACATGGCTGGGGAGGACTCACAATCATGGCGAAAGGCAAATGAGGAGCAAAATCACATCTTACATGGTGGCAGGCAAGAGAGCTTGTGCAGGAGAACACCCATTGATAAAACCAACAGATCTTGTGAGACTTATGCACTACCATGAGAACAGTATGCAGGAAACTGCCCCTATGATTCAATTATCTCCACCTGGCACCAACGTTGACATGTGGGGATTATCACAATTCAAGGTGAGATTTGGGTGGGGACACAGTCAAACCACATCAACAAGTTAGGAAACTGAGGAATAGAAAAGTTAAGCAACTGGCTCAGGGTAACATAAAAATTGCTGGAGCCGGAATCCAACTTGAACTATCTGGCTCCTTTCTGCTTTTTGTCTCTCAAGGTCAGCTACTTACCAGCTATGTAGCTTTGTGTAAGCTACTCAATCTCTCTATGCCTCATGTGCAATATGGAGATAATTATAGTTTGTTATAGTACAACAAACTTGCAGAGTTCTTAAAATAATTACCAAAGATAACTCCTGTATTTTTTAGCACAGTGCCTAGCACATAAATGCTCAACAAAAGCTACTTATTATATTGTCTTCTTGGTGATAGCAGAAACCATATTTTACTCATTTATCTGCTAAGCAAGTCACTAACTTCTCTGAGACTTCCATCCTTCATCTGTGCAATAGGATAATAATACCAAAGTTATTTGGGCACATAAAAGACCCTCAATAAACACCTGATGCATTTGTGGGCTCTCTTTATGTAGTTCCTAACACAGTTCCACATGGAAATAGGTATAGCAATAAAAGCTTCTAGATCATGGCAATCCATAATGTAAAAATGGTAATATTTCCTTCTCCCCATCCCTCAGGTTCTGTAAGGATAAATGAGAAAACCTCTACAAGAGAGATTGTTAGGAGAAAGGTGCTTTATAAATCTAGGGGGTTGCTATTAATGATCATCTTTATAATAAATTTGGTATTGGAGAAATCATAGCTCATCATGCATTTCTCCTTAAGGGAAGCCTATCAAGGCCTCCTTCAATGACATGGCAGCAGCTGGTGCCCGAGGATTTGAATCTATGGAAACATGAGAGGAAAGATAGTGTTGTTACAGAAAGAAGTCAAAAAGGAATGTGAGCTGACCATTTAAACAGAATCTTCTCTCCTATGTCCTCTGGCCTCCCCACACTCTATACGGATTACACCAGGTCCCCATGGGTGTCAACACCGGAGCCTGAGGTCTGATCCTCAATTTTACAGGTTCAGGAATTCAAACATGTCCACATACACAGAGCTCACCAGGCTCTTGGAGGTACTTCCCCAAAGGAGAGTCTCAGAGAACCAGGCAAGCTGGGAGGCTGTTTCCTTCTGGCAGTCTGATACAAAGGTTTCTATTCAGGGAGCCACAGTTTTAGTCCCAAAGGCAAAAGACTGGCCCAGATTGACAAGGTGTAATTAAGGCAAAACTGGCATCCCATCATAGTGGCCAAGAGCATATAGATCTGGACAGGAATCCCAGCTTCCCAGCTTAGATTCAGTGTGACAACCTCTCCAAGCCTCTACTTCCAGTAAAACAGAAGTATCTGAGAGGGGACTTGTGCGATTTCAATGAGATATAGAGTTCATGATGTGCCTAGCACAGCAACTGGCACATATGAAGCCTTCAGGTAATGATAGTAATCATCATTGTGGTTCATGTGCAGCTAATTGGATTTTGATGATTTGAAGAAAGAATGTATAGCAAAGCCAGACTAGTGTGAAGGGAAAGGAGCAGGTGGGTCCACTGTTCAGATACAGGGCCTTCCCCACCTATGCCATAATTTGGTCTTGAATGTGCTGACAGTGGGTCAACAGTGTCCTTAAAGGAATTGCATTGGTGGGCTGGACAGACTTCCTCAACTCTGGAGACAATGATACGGAAACAAGACATAAACATGTTTATTTAAAGATTCAGATATCCATGTCCAGTAACTGGGGTCTATCAAGTACATAGGAAGCTAACTTAGCTGTTGGAAGATGACTTGGTAAGCATGAGTTCATAGGGAACTGGAAGATCTAGTGGGGTATTTCTCCAGGTGTGTCAAAGCCAGATAGACCCTCTCTCTTCCCACAATAGACTCCACCTCCTAGGTGATCTGATTACTTGACATTCATATCTAACAAAATAATATCTCCTTTCATTGCACAGAACTTAAGTTTTGCTCCCCTTCCTTTTTCCAAAATACATATAGAATGTTTCCCTCCATACAGTAAGTTTTGAAATCCAGCAATCAACATGGATTTGATTCCCTGCTCTACCACTGACAAGCTGTGTGACTTTGGAAACGTCACTCATCTTCTCTGAAACAGTTTGCTGATCTATAAAATAGTGATAAGAATCTCTAGACTGTTGTGAGGCCTAGTAAAAAGTGTTTATAACTACTTAGCACAGTATTTGTGCTAATGTGTGATTATTGTTACAGTAGCTACTATTTTAATTCTATTAAACACACTCTTTCTTCAATTTCTGTGATTCTGGTCCTAAAGACAAATCCTAAACACACTGTTTGAATCTATAACTATTCTATACCCACTCTTAATGTTCATTCAGTCACACAAGTACAGAACATCTTGGAGGCCTGGCCACGTCTGAAGATGGCTCAATTCCTTTATTCTTTTCTGACTTGTGGATACTTGACCTTCAAAGGGTGACCTCGTTGCCTAGTTCTGGGGACATCTCACTATAGCTAATTTGTGCAAGAAAAGGAAGAATTCTGAAGGCCCATAGGGATGCAAAAGCCTGAATGTTTTGCAAATATCAAGTAGTTCTGGGCCCCATAAAGTATAGACATTTCTATTTTTCTACAGAGCATTTTCTTCTTCCCTGAGCCAACCCCACTTTCAAAAGGCATTTTTTTCCCCTTGCTACTCTTAGCCAAGCATCCAGCATTATAAGAATATTACTGTGATGCCACATTTTACTTTGGGCCATTCTTCATTTTCTATAAAATCTTCAGATAAAATGTCCCAGATAGCACTTTTCTCAGTGGCTTTGAACAGTCACTTTCTCTTTATTTCCAAATGTACAGATGAGCTCTGTTCAATGAAGAAACACATTAATAGCAACCTCTCTATTCCCTCTAGGCTACTTGCAAGTCTTCCTGTGTTTTTAATCTTCACCGAGCTCCAAAACCAACCACATTGAGTGATGTGAATACCAGGTTTCTCATTTTGGTAACGAGGTGACTGGATTGGAGTCTGCAGATTAATAAATAGAAAAAAAATTGACACAAAAATCACGGGTTTAAAACAAAAAAATGAAGAGACTATGATAAAGATTAAGAAGGTGATTCAAAAAAAAAAGAAGACACAAAATATTCCCATTTTATCTAGAGTGGCAAAAAACTCCAGTATAAACCGGGCAATGCTGAGCTGCTCTTTAATAACACTGGAGATAAGGAACACAAACTCAGAATGGGAAGCATATGTGTAGCAAAATACAAGGCTGGGGGCTTGGGATTCAGATCAGACAGAGAAAGGGGTTGTTGATTTAAGTGGTGTGGGAAAATGGGGAAGGTATTGCTTAAAGCAGAAACCAATGTTGTTTATTTGGGAGACAAGCTCAAGAATATTATTATGGCAGAGTAAAGAAGTTATCTCCTGTGAATTGTCTTGAATAATGGGGGGAGTGAGAGAAGCTCACGGCGTATGACATTTAGAATTGCAATTTCTAAGCAGAGCACCATGTCTGATATATCATTTATTGTCTCTGTCTCCATCCTTCCAGAGCCACATTAAGGACAGATGTGAACCTCACTTCCCTAGGTCTCCATTTTCACATTGATTTGGAGGACATTTATTACCCGCTTCACAACAGAATCATATTTTTTCCCCTCTCGGAAGGTTTAGCTCATCACTAAATATTCAAATCTAGGAAGCAATTTTTTTCTCTGTGCATGATTTGTCTCTCTGGAACTGAACCCCTTTGGTTGAAAGCAAGAATCTATACAAATAAAGGGCACACATGAAGAGAGAGTGGGGGTGGATGAGTGCAGATTTCTCAAGTTGTGATGGAAATTTGCACTTCAGTCTTCCCATTTTAGCTGATTTTACAGGAGGGAAGAAACAATACTCATCTGATCAGGTATCAGATCCTGCTGGCTTAGAAGATTCAAAAGGCAGATTCAATTACTATGCCGTATACTCCTACTTCCTGCTGAAAAACATTATGCATATGTGCACATTCTCGTGGTCGCTCTTTCAAAATGGGGTTTCCACACAATCCTCACCGCATTTCAGGCAGAAATGAAGTGATGCCATGTACAGACATTCTAACTTGGTAGATTTGATGAATTTTAGAGCTGGAAGGGATCAACATACCCATTTATTTGGTAGCTGGAGAAACTAAGGTGTCAGAACTTATCTGACTTGGTCAAAGCAATGTATCCTCACAAGCATCTGCATATTCATATGTTTTCTTTAGCACTATGGAATTGTTCTGTTTTCTACATGTATGTAGGAATCTTCCAATTCGCATTGGGTCTTTGCCAAAGCTGGGCACTGGAGCCCAGGGTGCAGCTTAACATAATAAGAATGCCATGCTTCCTTACCAAGGTCTTGCAACCTCTCTGAGACACTGCAAGGGTGCAGGGGACAGGTGCAGCCACTCTTACAAACCTAAACTGCAGCCCACTTGTGGTCTTGGGGAAAATGGCTTTCCCCTATTCCAACTGTCCTGCGTCCCATGCGAAGGCACTAGCCACTTCCCTCTCCCCTATGATCCCCTCAATAAACTGAGGCTTTTAAAAACAAAGGCCAGCAATGTCCGTTGTCTTCAAATAACTTCTGTTTTCAGCTCTGCAACTAAACCTCTGGAGAAAAGAGATCACAAAACACAAATTAATATTAACAAATTATTCTGCCACACTTGCCTTATATATTTCTACCCCTGGAGGCTTATGGATGCTGTGCCTTCTACCAGGGATGTTATTCCCCTTCTCTGAGCTATCTGAGTTTTGTCATCTTCAAGTTCCTCTGTCATCCAGGAAGGACTTCCTGACCTCTTCACAGAACTCCTAAGCCAGTCCCTGTTTTTGCCCCTGGCTTTGTTTTTCATGTCTCTGGCTTATATGACTTTTTTCTCCAGCTTGTTAGTTCCCCAGGGGAAGGCACTGTGTCATTGGCTTCTTTGTACCCTTCAAATTACCTAAGAAAGTGCAAGTCACGTGGCTTGGAGAGAGTTTTGGGTTTGAATCCTGAGCAAATTCTTATTTTGCCTCTTTGACGTATCACAATAATCTCAAAATGTGGCTGGTAGTATTTTTTCTCAATAGCTTTATTGTTTTCTTTTTGATTATGTAGATGGCGCATTCTCATTGTAGAAAATTCAAAAAACACATGGTACTATAAAAAAGAAAGTAAAGGTCACACGAAATTCTACCTTCCTTATGTAAGCACCATTAACATTTTCTTGGCCATCTTTTACATCTCTCTTTATGACTATATAGTATATCTATTTTGTACACACACAAATATATTTGTATTGTATATAAAGAGGATTATTTTATACATACCTTTTAAAAATGAAGAATATTAAAGATCATATACAAAAATGTCAAGCAACACTAGTTGAATAAAAAATAATTTAATCTGACCTTCAATCAGCAATCTTAAATGAATAAACAGTATTTCCCACAGTACGTTGAGAATAAAAGAAAGCAGGAGATGGCCCCTAAGCCATCTTCCTGTCTCTAGGCAGGATCCACTGAAAATACTCCATTTAAATTAGCCCAAGGCCCAAAGTGTGCAGCACAGAGGGCAAATGAGCATTCTAATTGGAAATTCAATACCCGACACTAAGATCAGATTTCTTCAGCCTAACTCGGCTTTCAGACATCATGTGTATTCTCAGTTTACCAGCTGGAAGCATTGAAAGAGATGGACAAAGCTACACACCTTGGGTAAAATGTTTACTAAAGCTAAAATAAACTACACCAGACTGATGTGTATCTTCCCTGGAGATCTTACGGAAGAGACGTCAGCCCCCAGAACCCAGGGAAGAAACTCAGCTTTCTTATCTTAAATTATCCTGTTTTCATTTAAGCCTGTTTCCTCTTGTTCTACCCCTAGTGGCAAGAGAACAATTATTAAGTCAGTTCCCTTTTCTTCCCTTCTCTTCTCACCCTGGCCACACACATGCCCTTCTGCAGGCCTAATAATTTTAATTTCCCTTCCTCCCCAGGTCCTTTAATCACCTTTTGTGGCTGTGCTCTGAATATTCCCCACTCTCTACAGCCCTTTTAAGGGTATGTAAACTCTGAGTTCCTTCTACTTTCAACCAAACTGAAAGAGAAACATTTCACAACCCCATCATTCCTTCTTAAACCTGAGACATAGCCACATCTCATCTATCAGGAATAAAATTAAAATGTATGTTAGAAAACTGAAAGAGCCATCTCCCTTTAATAGTCCTCATTTAAAGATCAAATTCAAACCTATGAGAAATTCTGTTCTCATAATAAGCAAATCTTTCCCACTGTATGACAACATCCTATACTGTCTATACAGTGGCAAACTTCACACAGTTTCTCCTCCAGTCCTGTGCAGAGAGGCTAGAGTCTACCTTTGAGTTAGAGTGATCCATCATCACCCATTTACACCACCAGAAATATTACTAACAGATTACGAATGTCTCTTCTTTTGTCGACCAATTGGTTGGAATACAATACCTGCTACAACACATAATAGTTCTGCTGTCCTATTCAGACACATAGGAGGTGGTCATAACATAGGTGTGTGCTTCAATAGAGACTCTGTTCAGCCAGATGGGCAGGACTGGTAGTGGCCTGGGCTTCCCACCTGGAAGGGCACAGATATCCAGAGCTAGGACCTTGATTTTCTCACATTACTCTATTTTTTAATGATATTTATCATTACTTTTTTTTCATTTTTATAATTTTTTGTAGAGGCAGAGTCTTGCTATATTGCCCAGGCTGGTCTCAAACTCCTGGTCTCAAATGATCCACACCTGCCTTGGCCTCCCAGCGTGCTGGGATACAGGTGTGAGCCATCATGCCCAGCCACTAATGATTTATTTTCTTTCTTCTTGTCTGTCTCTTTCACTAGATGGTAGAAGAGGACCTTAGTGTTGCTCATCAATATCTCACTTTCTCAGTGAGAAATATACCAAACTGCAAAGTCCCCTGCATACACTAACCCTGGCATATCTGATCCTTATTATCTTACTGTACTTTTTCTTTTCCTTTTGCTCATAGCTTCTATTATCTTCTAACAAATTGTATCATTAACTAGGTAGGATGATGTATTAGTCAGGGTTCTCTAGAGGGGCAGAACTAACAGGATAGATGTATAGATGAAGGGGAGTTTATTAAGGAGTACTGACACATACGATCACAAGGTGAAGTCCCCCAGTAGGCCATCTCCAAGCTGAGGAGCAAGGAAGCCAGTCTGAGTCCCAAAACCTCAAAAGTAGGGAAGCTCACGGTGCAGCCTTTGGTCTTTGGCCAAGGCCCAAGAGCCCCTGGGCAAACCACTGGGGTAAGTCCAAGAGTCCAAGAGCTGAAGAACTTGGAGTCTGATGTTCGAGGGCAGGAAGCATTCAGCACAGGAGAAAGATGAACGCCAGAAGACTCAGCAAGTCTGCTCTTTACAACTTCTTCTGCCTGTTTTATTCTAGCCATGCTAGCAGCTGATTAGATTGTGCCCACCCAGGTTGAGGGTGGGTCTGCCTCTCCCAGTCCACTGACTCAAATGTTAATCTCCTTTGACAACACCCTCACAGATACACCCAGAAACAATACTTTACATCCTTCAGTCCAATCAAGTTAACACTCAATGTTAATCATCAAAGGTGAATATGATTTATTGTCCATTTCTCCTTGTGAGAAAGGTCCATGAAAGCTGAAATCCTCATCTGTTTTGTTCACAGAATGGAACTGAAAGAATGGCACACACACAAAAAAGGTGTTCAATAAATATTTATCAAATGAATGAAAATTCGCTGTACCCCAAGCTCCTGTAACAGTGCCTGGCATATAATAGTGGCTCAATAAATATTTGCTGAATCTAGGACTCTGGCAGTAGGGAATTTGCTTTCCCATGGAAGCACCTGGGTGAAGATTCATTTTCTCCAGTGTCCGAGCACTTGGCCCTTCTATGTCTTTCACTCATTTTCCTATGTCTCTAGTTAATGGCACATAGTAACTAAACATTTAATAAGTTAATTAACCAATTAATAAGTTACTGAGTTGATTGTACTCAGTGACTCAATGCTGCATGAATAATGACTGACACCTCATGTCTGAAATGCTTTTCTGACTATCTATCCTCCAATATCAAAAGTAACCTATTCCATTTACATTTTAATTTAACAAACATTTCTTTCCTGAATACCTACCCTATTTTAGTCACTATGCTAGATATTGAGTGGGATAATCAATGACAATAATACTAACATGTTTATTGAGAATTTACTTAGTGTCAGGTACCATGCTAAGCACTGAACATGTATGATCCCATTTACTCTTCATAATAACCATGTAAGACAGGAATTACTGTTATGCCCATTTTACAGACAGAAACTTAAGCCTTGAGAGGTAACTTGTCCAAAGTCAGGTAGTAAGCTGGGACAGGAAACAGGCTAAGCCTGGATGCTTATCCAGCCAACCTTAACCCAACACTCAACACTTTTAAGCCCCAAAACAACTTAACAATGAAGAAACAATCAAAATCCTTTTTCTCAAGGAAAAGTGGGCATATTTGGAGAGAAAACCATTTTCAAAAATTTTGAGTCATTCATCTTTTGGTTTCCATGCCCTGCATAGAATACTGCACATTGAGTAATGAATACATTTTTGCTAAAAGAATAAATAATATTAAGCAATAAAAGGAGGTAAAACTACAAGAGGTAAATATCAGCTCTGACTGGAGGAAGCTGGGAATAATCCAGGACAACGGAAGCAGAACCTGAAAGAATATATGAGATTCTAAAAGATCAAGAGGAGGGTCATTCTTAGTACAGAATGCATTAGCTATCTATTGCTGCATAACAAATTAGACCTGAAAGAATACATGGGATGCTAAGAGATCAAGAGAAGAATTATTCTTAGTAGAGCATGTATTAGCTATCTATTACTGCATAACAAACTACTTAAAAAGCCAGTGATTAAAACAAAAATAAACATTGATTATTCTTACAGTTTCTGTGGGTCTGAAATTCCAGAGCATGCTTGCTGGGCAATTTTATCTTGCAATTTCTCATGGAGTTTCAGTTAAGATATTGGCTGGGGCTGTAGTCATTTGAAGGACTGACTGGCAAGAAAATTTTCATTCAAGGTGACTCATTTACATGGCTGGAAAGTTGTGGCTGGTTGGTGGTGGAGGCCTCAGTTCCTCCTCACAGGGGCCTCTTCATAGGCTGTGTGAGTGTCCTCATAGCATGGAAATGGGCTTTCCCTAACATAAGCAATCAAAAGAAGAGAAAGAGCCAACAGAAGCTACCTTCTTAATGATCTAGCCTCAGAAGTCATATGGCATCTTTTCTGCCACATCCTATTTGTTAGAGGCAAGTCATGAAGTCTGACTCACATTCAAGGGAGGGAAACCAGGCTCCATTTTTAAAAGAGAGGAGTGTCAAGAATTTTTAGACATATCTTAAAACTGCCATGGAGGCAGGTCCTGAAAAAGCACAGAGCGTGTTCTGAAATGACAAATTATCCAGTGTTCCAGTTAATGGACTTTTATAAACTGGTGACCTCTCCCATTTTCACTATTTTCATATCACCCCATCAATGTCTTACACTTCGATCATTTGATGTTGGTCATTGTACAGAACAAATCTTTCAACATTTCTTCCCCAGTTCATCCATTTGTTCACTTTATTTAAATCTAGTTTTATTCTGTGTGGTTAGCACTAGAAATACAAAAATAAAAGACATGGCTCTTGTTTCAAGGAGTTTTATAGCCCATTTGATAAATCACATATGTAGTATATATAATAACCACATACTGGCCAGGCCTGGTGGCTCACGCCTGTAATCCCAGCACTTTGGGAGGCCAGTGTGGGCAGATCACGAGGTCAGGAGTTCAAGACTAGCCTGGTCAACACAGTGAAACCCTGTCTCTACTAAAAATACAAAAATACAAAAAAAAAAAAAAAAATTAGCCAGGATGGTGGCGGGCACCTGTAGTCCCAGCTACTTGGGAGGCTGAGGCAGAATCACTTGAACCTGGGAGGCGGAGATTGTAGTAAGCGGAGATCATGCCACCACACTCTAGCCTGGGCAACAGAGACTCCATCTCAAAAAATAAAGTAACCATATATTATATTCCAAAGACCATTATAGAAGTATATACAAAGTGCCATGGTAATATGTAGGAGATTAATTTTCTTCATGGAAGGGACCATGTTTGTCCTCCTAAGGAGTTTAAACCTCATTTTTCATTCAATAAAGTTTTTTTTGGTTTTGGTGTGTTTTTTTTGCTTTGTTTTGGGGTTTTTTGTTTGTTTGTTTTTTGAGACAGGGTCTCAGTTTGTCATCCAGGCTGGACTGTAGTGGCATGATCTCAGCTCACTGCAGCCTTGACTTTCCAGGCTCAAGCCATCCTCCCACTTCAGCCTTCCGTGTAACTGGTACTACAGGCGCATGCCACCACACTTGGCTAATATCTGTATTTTTTTTTGTAGAGTCGATGTTTCACCGTGTTGTCCAGGCTGTACTCAAATTCCTGAGCTTAAGCAATCTACCTGCCTCACCCTACCAAAGTGATGGTATTACAGACATGAGCCATCATGCCCGGCCTCAATACAGTTTTTAACCAGGTGTGTGCCAAGATTTTAGAAAGACATCTATATTTTAGAAAGACAATTTTGATGGCAGTAGAGAGGATGGAATTGGTAGAAGGTATGTGGGCAATGGCATGTTGAATGAAGAGGACAAAACACACATGAGAGACATTTATTGGGTAGAATCTATAGGGCCCAGCGATTAATTGCACGGGCAGAAAAGAATTATTATTATTCATCTTCTGGATTTCTGAAAGGTATATGACGGCATCATTAACCAAGGTAGGACATATAGGAAGAGGATCCAGGTGTTTTGTGGAGAAGATAATAAAATAAATTCAGTTTTAAATGTATTGAGTTTGAATTGCCTTTGGTTACATAGTCGAAGGATGTGTCACCTAGATGATTGGAAATATGTAACTGAAGTTCCAAGAGAGAAATCTCAGCTGGAAATACATATTTTGGAAACACTGGTGTTCACGTGCTAAACTCATGGTATTGAAGGCAATCACCTAAAGAGCTTGGAAAGTAGAAAAGGCAGCCAAGAGCCAGGTGTGGTGGCTGATGCCTGTAATCCCAGCAATTTGGGAGGCTGAGTCGGGTGGATCACCTGACATAAGGAGTTCAAGACCAGCCTGGCCAATATGGTGAAACCCCACCTCTACTAAAAATACAAAAAATTAGCCAGGCGTGGTGGTGGGCAACTGTAATCCCAGCTACTCAGGAGGCTGACGCAGGAGAATCACTTGAACCTGGGAGGCAGAGGTTGCAGTGAGCCAACGTCGCACCATTGCACTCCAGCTTGAGGAGCAACAAGAGCAAGAATCCGTCTCAAAAAAAAAAAAAAAAAAAAAAGAAGAGAAGAGAAGAGGCAGCCAAGAATAGAATCTTGCGGAATGCCAACACGTTAATGGTGGGAAAGAAAGAGGAGGCAAGAAAAACAGTGAAAAGGTGAAGCCAAAAGAGGAAGAAGACATTTAAGAGATTTCAGGGTCATAGAAGGAGATTTTCTAGGAGACAGAATCATCGTAGACAAAAAAGAAATGCAGATATCAAATGACAGACAGAATAAAAATCAAACCTCACATTTGTCAATTAGGAGATTATTCATTGCCTAAGCAGCTCCAGTGAGGTGATACAGGATGGAATCCTGCTGTAGTACATTGAGGGATAAAAGAGAGATGAGGGAATGAATACCAAAAGGGCGAACTAGACGCACCAAAAGTTTGAAAGCAAAGAGCAGCGAACAAATTGTTATTTTTATAAGGATGGAAGTGAAGCAGGATCCATATCGTTCCATTCTAATCAGGTTGTGCTCTCTGGGTTTTATTCTCAGTCTAATCTGAAAAGAGGATTTTTCATTCTCCCTTTGGTTTTTGCAGCTGCTTCCACTGGAGCATGTCAGAAAAGAGGAAGCCACTTTAAAGGGCCAAGGAGAAGACCTAAAACAAACACAGCTTGTCAGCTGCAGCAACCCAAGAGAATCTGGAGTTACCACCTCACTTATTACATTCAATGGACCAAATCCCCCCTCAATTCTCAAAGGGGTAGCTGGTCAAACATTTATAACATTTTTCAAGGTAAGTGAAAGTCAACTAATTATTAATGAAGGCAACCAAAAAAGAGAGAAGTATATGTTTTTTATTTATAGAAACCTTCCCTTTATGACACAGTATGAATCTATGAACATAAAAATCTTAGATTCAGTATTCTCATAATTTATCAAGATATGTCTAAGAATCAGGATCTAAACATAAATTTCCACATTGGCAGGCCAAATGACAAAACTTCGGGTTCCAAAAGGCAGAGGAGTGCCATTGAATAGCTTTGTAATTAGCTCTCTGGTGGGTAGACCTGGGCATCATAGAAGAGCTTCACCAATAAATCTCAAGTATCAAAAAGAACATAGAAACAGAAGCAAAACTCCAAAGAATATAACACTCAATGTAAAGAGGTCTTACCAAGAGTTATTCTTGTTTTTTCACCCTTTGGTGAAAATATAAAAGATGCATAGAAAAATATGAAAAAAGACAGGGATAGTATCCCTAATTCCAGTGCCCTAGCATAGTAATTATTATATTTGAGTGCTTCCCTTTAATAACAATAGAAACAACGGCAATTGATTACATTCCTTTATTTCAAAAACATTTGCCATGCATTTATCTTGTGCCAGAGTCTGTTTTAGAGGCTAGCAAACCCAACAAACCCTTTCTTGGCCTTGGGCACCTCACATTCTAAATGGAAAGCAGACACTACACTGAACAACTAAATACATAATTATTTGACTACAGCTGGAACTGATGGCATGAAAAAACAGCATAGGGTATTAAGAAAGCACACAATAGGATCTTGATTGCCTGCTAAAGCCTTGCTCCCCAAAATGTCCCCAAGTCGTTTATCTTTATAAGGACCTATTTTCTTTACCACCTGAATAAAACAATCCAAGCTTCTTTCTTCATGTGACTGCAAATTCTCTGCATGAACTGAGAAGTTATGAGGCAGGTGCTGACAAGTCATGGTTGCCTTCTGTCAGCCCAAGTTTTACCTAAATTACCTTGGGCCTCCTCTCATGCAGCTTCAGCTATCTCTGATTTCTCCATCATCATAAGCGGAACCCTTTATTCTCCAAGGCAGCCTTTATACAAGGTTAACTCTTAGTTAGCCACTAACACAGCTATATTAGTCAGGGTTCCCTACAGGGACAGAACTAATAGGATAGATAGATATATAAAGGGGAGTTTATTAAGTATTACCTCACACAATCACAAGGTCCCACAACAGGTCATCTGCAAGCTGAGGAGCAAGGAGAGCCAGTCCGAGTCCCAAAACTGGAGAACCTGGAGTCTGATGTTTGCAGGCAGGAAGGATCCAGCACAGGCAGGAAGCATCCAGCACAGGAGAAAGATGTAGGCTGGGAGTCTAGGCCAGTCTAGTCTTTTCATGTTTTTCGGCCTGCTTTATATTCTGGCCATGCTGGTAGCTGATTAGCTGGTGCCCACCCAGATTAAGGATGGGTCTGCCTTTTCCAGACCACTGACTCAAATGTTAATCTCCTTTGGCAACACCCTCACAGACACACCCAGGATCAATACTTTGAATTCTTCAATCCAATCAAGTTGACACTCAGTATTAATGCTCTACTAATGTTTTGAGATAGGCAAAGGGAGAAAAGGAGAAGGAGGAATAGCAGAATAAGTTTAAAACAGGAAACATTGGCTATCACACATCCTTTCATCAGCCACCCACACACATGCCTTGTCTGAGGTATTCTCCTACTGGGGTCCTCCTCTCTCACTAGACTCTTACCTCCTGTCATCTTCCCAGGTCCTGCATTTACTCAGAACCAGGTCCTTCCTTCCGTTTCCTCTCCTCTTCCTAATGTCAAGGCTCCTTACAAACCACTGATCAGGGATGCACTATGAAGATACCAAAACAGGTTATACAGCAGAACAGAACAATGTCTCTATCATTCACACTATGATGCAGAAAAGTTTAGTTTCCTTAAACTACACTTCCTTATCACATCACCACACATTGTCTTGTCTTGACTTTCATAGCAGAAGTTTCATTAATATGGCTTCTAAACAAAAGATTGAGTTTGTTCTTGAGAATAATTCCTCAGCACCCTTCAAATGCAGAAGTGGCTCCAATCATTTTAGGGTTGTTTTAATAGCAGTTCTTCCTTTCAGCTACAAAAATGTATCAGTGGGTAAAAATAAGCTCTTTATAAGCTGGGTAGTAGTATGGTCAGGTTACAAATTTAAAAGTTATTCTAATCTAAACTCTAGGCAAAGATTAAGACATAAAAATTCCCAACCCAGAGTCACATGTTATTGTGAAAAAAGAAAAATGAAAGCACTCTAAATAGCCAACAATATAAAAATGATTAAATACATTGTGGTAATATTATTAGATGGAATATTACATAGCCATTAAAATTATGTTCATTTGGACTTTCGATGATAAAGAAAATGCATTTGATATAAGGCTAAGTCAAACAAAGCATGATTCTGAATTTAATATATGGAAATCTCAAATATTCAAAATGTAGTTGGCTCTACATCCTGAAAAATCTGAGAAGTAACTAGTGCAACTGGCTCTTTCCCAGCTCCCAAGATCAACCCCAGAGAAACTATTAAATAAGAGAGGAACTAATAAATAAGAGAGGAAATCAAGTCTCTGAGGCACTGCCTAAATACTGTCAGAACCCCGTGGGGAGCCTGGAAAATGAAATAATCTTGGGAAGGAGAAGGCTGGAGGACGATGCCATGTTGGGCTAGATAGCCCAGGTATGGCAGAGAGTAAGACAGAAGACAGCTTTTACATTCTGCTCCAGCCTTTCCTCAGAATTGTCTTGATAGAATCATGGCTGCCCTGAGAGATAAAAATCACAGTGTCTGTAGGACTATATCAGGGGAGCCCCAAAGCCCTGCTGGGATAAAGAACCAAGGAAAGAAGGTAGAGATGGATCATCAGCCTTCCCTGCCCCAACCCAAAGATTGGTAGATTAAATCTAACGCAATAGCTTTCAAAATGTTTGATCATTATCAACAGTAAGGAATATGTTTATTCCTGGCACACACCTTTTTTGTTGTGTATGTACAGAGCTGAAACAAAAGTTTCACTAAACAATACTTACATTAATTAATTGTGATGTACTCTGATATTTCATTCTATTCAATTCTACTTCATTTTTTAAAATAGTGGCTATACCCCCATTAAATATGCAGCTTGAAAACCACTGATCTAATGAGATTTTCCTCTTCCCAGTGCTATTTCTACCAAATATAGTTTAAGGGAAAAATCCCTGACCATAAATGTTGCTTGATAGAGTGGTGACAAAAAGGACATAAACAGTTTACTTCTCTTCCTCCCTATAGTCACCAGGAGAAACACAGCATATGGCTTCAGTATTGGCCTTCTCCTTCATATACATTAGTATATGAGGAGTTGATATTTCTAGGAAAACATGAACTCATAAGCCAAAACTAGTAGAAATTTGAAGTGGACAATATTTTTTTTAAAAAAATTAACAAGCAGCACTATATGCCAATTATGATATAATTATGTATCTGCACATAAACATTTTAAATTAAGCATAATATTCTCAAAAAGAAATGAGAATCACAAATATAATCAAAGGAAGTATTGACCACAAAAAGTATAACAGTCAAAGAACGTAAATAGATGGAATACATTGTATAGTGGATACTGCTGATCAATAAGTTAATGAAATGTAAGATATGATTGAGAAAACCAGAAGGCAGACAAAAAAGACAATGACATAGAAAATCTAAGCAACATGGATATGAGAACTAGAAACACTAACATCCATATACTAGAAGCTCCAGAAAAAAATTGGAAAAAAAATAAGGGAAGAAATATGAGGAGAAATAAAGAAGATAAAATCTTCCAAAGTTAAAAAGAAAAAAGAGATGACATGTTTAACTTAAAGGCTTCAAAGTGCCAAACAGGATACAGAAAAACACACACTGATACATATTAAAATAAATTTTAGATAATCGAAGACAAGAGAAAATTTGATAGATTAACAGATTTTTTTTTAAGATTTCAAAAAGGAGCTACAGATTGCCAACAAAAGAAAAAGAATCTTCATGAAATATTTGCCCACGCTTATTCACAATAGCAAAGACATGGAATCAACCCAAATGCCCATCAGTAATAGGCTGGATAAAGAAAATGTGGTACATATACACCACAGGATACTATGCAGCCATAAAAAAGAATGAGATCATGTCCTTTGCAGGGACATGGATGGAGCTGGAAGCCATTATCGTCAGCAAACCAACACAGGAAGAGAAAACCAAAAATATCATGTTATCACTTATAAGTAGACGCTGAACAATGAGAACACATGGACACAGGGAGGGGAACAACACACACTGGGGCCTGTCGAAGAAGCAGGGAGAGGGAGAGCATCAGGATAAATAGCTAACGTATGTGGGACCTAACACTTAAGTGATGGGTTGATAGGTGCAGCAAACCACCATGGCACACGTTTACCTGTCTACCAAACCTACATGTCCTGCACTTGTATCCCAGAACTTAAAATTAAATTCAAAAAAATAAAAATAAAATGAAATCAAAAAAAAAGAAAAAAGAAAAAGAATCATAGTGATATCACAATTCTCAAGGGCAAATACTGGATGCAAGAATACAATGATTCATTGCTTTCACATCAAAAAAACTAACCAGTTTTGTACTCTGAAGTATCATCTAAAGGCAAAGACCACAACAGTTGGCTTCATGAATATATGAACCTAACAGCATAGTCTCAAACTATATAATGCAGCAACTGATAGAACTAGAGAAGAAAGTAGATAAATAGACAAATGTGGTGGAAGATTTGGGAGATTTTAAATACCTTCTCCTCAAAAAGTAGTCAGATATACAGAAGATATAAATAACATAATTTAAAAGCTTATATTTTTAGATATAGAGAGATCTTTTCACACTGTAAAGAACACACTTTCATTTCAAGCACATATACAACATTTACATAGATGTGCCATGTAGTAGGCTACCAAAAAAAATCAATAAATTCCAAATAATTAGTATCATACAGACCACAAGGCAATAGAATTTTAAATTAACAACAAAGGTATAATATACAGAATTCCAGGTCACCCCAGTCACCTCTGCCTCTAACGCTTTCAGAATCCACAGACTACAGAGGAAAAGGATTTTCAAAAATTGAGAAAAGAAACAGCAGAATTCCTATCAGGGAATTCACCTGCTCCCTTCTTGAGTTACCACTGCAGTTTGTCTCACAGTAAGGGTACATGTTTATCTGTTTTCTGACTGCACGTAGGTGCTTTTGTTCAGAGAATGTCTATCATAACTCAGACTATTTCTTTTTGAGCTACATGCACTTGCCTTCTCTGACCTCACCTACTACATGGCAGGCTCTTTGTCCCTCTGCTCTGTTTTTTTGTTGTAGCCTGCATCTGGAAGTTTCACTATTCCAACATGTCTACCCATTGCTCATCATGTGCCTGCTTTCCAGATGCACCCACGAAGCCTGGCATGTGAAGAGGACTTGGCTCAAGGTACCATCTGGGAGTCTGCAGGGTTGTAACCAATTAATACTCTGTCAAGGACCTAAAACCTATAGCTATATATAGGCTAATCATACAATATATCAGCCAAACCAAGACACTTCCAGATGAGAAGGTGGAATTGGAGAAAAAATCCAGGATTATTTTAGCTAGAAACTTTCCTCATCACTCTAGACAGAGAGAGCTTGTAACTAGAAAGCCTCTGTGGGTAGCACTTGATCACTCCTTGAAGAATTTATACAAATTTGAAGGAAATTTCCTGGCTAATTTTTTTCATAGTTTGATAATTTAAATAAGAATGGATTAAAATTACAAATTCCCAGGCCATATTAGTGTGATTACTGAAATTTTGTCAGGAACATTTTGATTAACCTGAGATATGATCTGAATCTGTTTACAGTCTTTAGACATCCTGGTAGAACTAGGATGATCTTATTCATGAGGAAAACTTAAAGAAGTTTAAAAAAATTTTTGGAACAATAACTAGTGCCAAGATGATGCTGGTGGATCTGTCTCCTCTCTCAAAGAGGACTCCAAACCACGATTGAGATGACCTGGCAAATTGTGGGCTCAAATATGTTGCCTTGGGCCAGAGGGAAGAAGAAAGAAAGGATTGCCTTACGAACCAGTGCATCCAGAGATGGCAGAAATGAGAGCACTTCCTGCCAAAGCACGTGCATAGTCTCAGGGAAGACTTCCATAATCAGCTAGTTCATGAAAGAACAAATCTCTGGTGCTAAAACCTAGGAGATTTCAAGACTTCTAGGAAATGTTAATGCCAAATGCTAGTCTCACCCATGCCCAACCTTTTGCTCCCTGGATCCAACTGGCAATGCTCCAGTTTCTCTGATGACCTCTTTGCAACCCACAGAATGTCAAGGTTCCCACCATGTGCAGAATTTTACAGCTCATTCCCCCCATAATTTTTCTCTCACGTATTTAAAACTATTGCCTCATACAAGTATGGTTCCACAGTGGGTAGCCCATATCCCACTGTACATGATCTTTGGACATCTCCATCTGAAGTTCTTGTGCAGGGATA